>NC_082668.1:76775271-81932771 GCF_025265405.1 Mesoplodon densirostris | reverse complement strand
CCAAATTTATGTTGTGATGGAGTTCAGCATAGATGGGGTGAAGGCAGGTAGACAACTTGATTATCCGGATCTCAACAAGAGAGGGATGCCAATTAAGATGTGTTAGATGTTGCTTTATATTTATTATTTCTCTCATCCTCCTTGGAGCCTTCATGAGGTAAATATTTCCCTCATTTTCTGGATTAGTCTCAGTAAGACTAAATTCCTTAACAGCCAGACAAATATCAGAAAACAGGGCAAACGGGGCTCTGAGCTTTATTTTTGAACATCTGTCCAGTGTGCTGTGTTGGCACTGACTCCATTCAAGGGTTTCCTTTAAAAGGATTCTTGTTCACCAGGAAGAACTGGGTCAAATTAGGTAGCATTCTGCATGAAGCTATGGAGTTCAGAGGCCTCCTGACTGAGTCAGAAAGCCTTTGTCAGCAAGTTCTGCGGAACCCTGATTAAATCAAAACTCCCAAGGCGAGGTCATCCTTTGAAAAATGTCCAATTAGGGCACTGATCATCTTAACATATAAAAGGGGTGCTTCTCTGTGCTGAAGAACACTGTGGGGACAGACCGCTTGGTTGTCAATAAGGGAGGGTCACTAAGACCTCACTCAGCAAGGGGTCACACACAGAGGGAGGAGGGCCTTTGCAAATGAGGACCAACAGCACATTTTTATGTGTATATGTATATAGATAAATACACACACACATATGCACACATACAAACACATATGAACAGATCTGACCAATGGCTTGGCTACTAGCTTTTAAGGTGGACCTAGAGTCTGTCATACAGAGTGAAGTAAGTCAGAAAGAGATAAACAAATACTATATGCTAATAGATATATATGGAATCTAAAAAAAGAAAAATATGGTTCTGAAGAACCTAGGGGCAGGACAAGAATAAAGATGCAGATGCAGAGAATGGACTTGAGGACATGAGGAGGGGGAAGGGTAAGCTGGGACGAAGTGAGAGAGTGGCATGGACATATATACACTACCAAACGTAAAATAGATAGCTAGTGGGAAGCAGCCGCATAGCACAGGGAGATCAGCTCTGTGTTTTGTGACCACCTAGAGGGGTGGGATAGGGAGGGTGGGAGGGAGATGCAAGAGGGAGGGGATATGGGGATATATGTATATATATAGCTGATTCACTTTGTTATACAGCAGAAACTAACACACCATTGTAAAGCAATGATACTCCAATAAAGATGTAAAAAAATAATATATCAAAAAAAGAAAGAGAATATTAAACTTCTGATGAATAAAAAATAATAATTTTTAAAAGGAACTTATTATAGAAATATTCTACCACATAGTAGCAGGGACCAAGTAGAGCTATTCACTTTTTACAACTCTTTTCAAAAGCTGAGCAATATAATCCTGTGCTCAATCCCCTTGACCTTACAGCAGGAAAGTGCAGTAATGGTGAAGCCAGCAAAGTGTTTTAGACTCAGGCAGTAAAGTTGCAGAGTGTGTTTGTGATTGACTTTGAGTATTATTATTCTTGTCTCTGATGTTGTAGTTTCTATCCGTCATTAGTATCACTTTCTTTAAATATTGTATGTGATTTTCAAAGCACTATTTTCAAGTGTTACTCTATTTAGTCTTTGTACATATTTTCCCCATGAGGGATCTTAACTAATTTAATATACATAGCCCAAAGGTCTATATTTTCTCTCTCACCTGCATGACAGCAGAACCTTGACACCTCTGTCAGATATTTCTGAGAATCCCTGGGTACTCAGACTTCCACAGTGCCCTTGTGGCCATGTCTCATTACCTCCTTCCTGTTCCGATGATGGCACTTTGCCTTGTGCTTTTACTGTTCTGATCCTGGACCATGAATAGGGTCCTCTTCAAATCTGTTAGCAGCTGCTTCTCTTGAGGCTCACAAGCCCTCACCTACTGCTCTGGGTTCCCATGTTGCTCAGACAGAGAAAGCCACCTCCTGCAGAACAGAAAGACAATCTCTAGCCCAACCACACTTAGGATTGATTACCTTTTCCTTCCCAGATGCCTTTGATGGATTCAAAAAAGACATAAGAGTCCAGATTGAAGTACGTGTCTTTAGCTCACTTCACCAAATACCAGTCATGCCACAAATAATGTGAGGATATTTGCTGTTCAAATTTTGGTGGCCCCAAACAAAAACCATTTTCTCCAAAACACTGTATTTTTCTCACTAGAAACTGTAAAGACAGTTTTCCTCTGAAAGGATTTCAAAGTTTCATCTCCTTGCGCACACTGTGTCAAGGTATAAATCCATAGGAAGGTGGAAATGGGCTTTATGCTTCACTAGGAATTTGTACACATTGTCATCTTACTGTTAACTAGAGATCAAATTCTAGGTCCACAGCTGGTTTTTGGTGAGATTCTTCCTTTCTCTCTAAGCTACAGAGTTTGGGGCATCTTCTTTCCAGAACTATAACACTGTTTTTTTGTTTTTTTGTTTGTTTGTTTGTTTTAGATGTCTGAACCTATGAATATAATTGGTTCATAAAAAGGCTATACTTTCCCAGCAAAGGGGCTTTAGTTGCTGAATCCTCAGAATGAGAATATGCATCTTTTAAAGAAAGTGTCTAATTGCCATTCAGTGTGAGGAAACACAATAAAAATAGTGATATGTGAGAAAATAACAGAACTCCTACAAAGTCTTTTAGCAATAGCCCTTATCCTGTGCCCCTTTTCTTTAGGAAGCCCCAATGCCTCTTGCTGTCATTCTTTAAATTCTGAAGGTACTTCTTGTTGCTTCCTACCTTCCTCTTATTATCCACCACTGTCCAACACACCCATTGCTCCTTCTGCGATTTCCTGTTATTGGAGAACAGCACATCATCTATGATGGATGAGCTGTTTAAATATCCCTTAACCATAAATGGGTCACTTACCTTCTGAGTAACTTCCAGTTGGCAACTCCCTTTTCATTCTGTCACCTCTCACATTTGCTTTATAAGGGCAGTCACCTTGTGTCATTTATTATACAGGACACTATCCCATAAAAGCCTCTATTTTGGTGTAAATCATATCTGATAGGAACCACAATGAAACAGGCATCAAAAGCTGTAAGACTGCAGACGTTGGGGGTTTACGTGTAACGGGCAAAAAGTTTGGATTTCTTATAATGATACATGCAAAAAGTAACTTTTTTTTTTTTTTAATAACTGAAATTAATTTTGATTATGGACCTGCATTTTACTCAATTAGCAGGGTTTCCTTGGTCCAGTTAGGATTTTTAGTCAGTGTGAGATTACCTCCTTTCTCCCGAGGCCATGTCAGGAAACCCGGTCAAGAGTCTTCATCCTCAGCCCAGGCTGGTATCGGTTAACAGAGTTTGCACTTTCTTTTTGTTTGTTTGTTTTGTCATCAGCATCAATCCCAACAGTCATCCATCCAAAATGTCCATTCTTTCCATGCTTAAGTCATTGGCCCATACAAGTCACTTAGCATCCTTATCCTGATCACAGGCCCTTCAGATCTACTGACTTTTTCTCACTAACTCCAATCTTTGGTCAAGGAAAGTTCTGTAGGCTGTGAAATGATTGGTGGGCACTCTGTCAAGCCTTGCTTGTCTAGACGTGTCACAGCCATTTCCTGCTATTTCATACCACGTGAGACTGACTGTAAGGCTTGGCATCTCCCAGAGATGGAGGCACTGATTCTGTTGGCTTTAAGATCCCCAAATACCAGGCTTGGAGGCAAAGGAGTACAAAGAACAGGATCCAAAGCTACTTTTCAAAGGCTCACATCAACATCTAAATCTCCTACTTTTGTTTGTGACTCCTTTTCTTTACATTTATTTGTTTGTTTATTTATTTATTTTTAAAATTAATCTATAGTTAATATACAACGTTGTGTTAATTTCTGCTGTACAGCAAAGTGATTCACTTATACATATATATATATATTCTTTTAAAAATTCTATTCCTTTATGGAATATTCTCATGGGATATTGAATATATTTCCCTGTGCTATACAGGAGGACCTTGTTGTTTATCCATTCTATATATAATGGTTTGCATCTGCTAACCCCAAACTCCCAATCCATCCCTCTCCCACACTTCTGCCCCCTTGGCAACCACAGTGACTCCTTTTCTTTAATACCTGTCTCCTGTCCCTATTAATATTTGTTAATTTAAGAAAGATTATAAGAAAAATTGATCCAAACCAATCATAGAATTTTCTATGACCATGGCTTATGATATAAGCTTTACGTCTTGCATTCTACTGAGCAGGAGCGTTTAATATTTAAAGCCAAGATTTTGAAGTTAAAAAAGATTTCTTTTAAATTATCCATGCTGTGAGTTTTAAAAGTCCATTTTGAAACTCAAAACACTTCATTTCTGTTTAAATAATCTTCCCCTGAGGCAAAAAGTGCCTGATGTCTAGTTTTCATGGTGAGGAGGGTTTTCACATTAAAAAGGATCACAGGGAGAGAAAAACAAGTTTTTTCATGTTTCAAAACACATCCCACCACACAAAGGCAGGACAATTGCAGTAATAACAGAAAGTGAGGACTACATCATGGTGACTTAATATTTCCAGATAAAGACATTCCATAAAATCAACATCCATGGCCATTATCATTTCTCACAGAAAAACACATTTTGTTATAAAAACACAGGAAGGTCATAACTAAAAATAAATGACAGTTCTTTCTTTATGGGTGATATGGAACATTTTGGGAGAAAAAAATGTGCCATATTTTCCTATTTATATCATTTATCCACATCCAGAGGGATGGAATACAACTTTATCATGGGATGTCACAGACCCATGAAGGAATCACTGTCTCTATTCAAAAGTCAGGTAAAACTTAAATGCTGCCATATTACTGAGTAGAGTTTTTTGAAGAAGACTTCCTAGAATCCGCACTTTTAAGAATTGAGTGGGCTTAGAAAAAAAGAACATAAGCTTCGGGGTAAAAAATATACACATATTTGAATACAGGCATTTGTCCAAGTTTCTGAGCCTCAGTTTACTTGTTTGAAAACTCGGAAGAATACTAACTCTACACTTAAGTAATATTGATCTTTTAAAATGAGGTAAAGCATGAAAAACACCCAGCACATGGTAAAACTTCAGTTAATATTACTTTACATCCATTTCACTCTAAATTATAAACCAATGGAGGAAACATATATGTCATTTTATATAACAACTGGATATTTTTACCATGCTGTATATACTGCCCTTTCTCAAAACATTCATGTTTAGATCACTGGATCAAATACGTCTTCTTTTTAGGCAAGCAAGAGATAGTTGCTGATGTTGGAGAGAATAGCATGGCTAGAGGAACTAGAGGGATGTATGGTTTAGCTTAGGCTAAGCTCTGCTGTGATAGAATATGACACCCCAGTCTCTTATTTTTGCTCATGCTACATGCACATCATGAGTTTGCTTCAGTTCTGTTCCTTATCATCTTCTTTCTGGGACCAAAGAAGAAGCCACCATCTGGGGAATCCTGATCTCTTGGCTGAGGGAAAAATGCAGAAGGCAGAGCCACACGATGGCTCTTAAACCTTCTGCTGGAAGTGGCATATGCCCCAATTCATTGGCCACAGTAAGTTACATAGCCAAGCCTGATGTCTTTGGGTTGGGAAGAAAAAAATCCTGCAGTAGGGGGAGGTAACAAATATGGTGAACAGTAACACAGTCTAACAAAGTGGGCACAAGTAAATGCATGTAAAGAAGACAAGATATAAACAATAGAGAACGGTGGGCGGTACTGATAGCTATCTACTCAGCTCCGGTTTATTTGCTGCCGTGCAGGATTGTGGACCCAGTGTTGTCAGATATAGTTTTCCAAAAGAAGCTGAGGACTGGGGACTTTTGTTTATTCATAGTTCTCTGAGCCAAATCCAGCTCCTGGATGAGTCCAGGCCCCCTAGAGCTCTAATACCAGGTTTAGTAAGTATATGCCAGGGCTGGAAGGAATGGATACTCACTGTTGCTAAACACACCAAATTTTCAAGACAGGCTGGGATCTGGAATTTTATGTAAAAGCTTTATATTTCCTATCTATCATCAGTAGATTCAAGTATTTTAGAAACACAATGCCAGACTCACAAAACATGGTTTTTGCAAAATCTGGCTCACTGACCACAGTTTCTGAATAATGATGGTGCTGTAGCTTGGGATCCCTCCACTGTCCTGAATCGGCAGCTTCTGAGAGGGGGTAATCAAACAAGGTGTCAGATTGCTACATGATAAATGAGTAGGCCGTTTTCTTTTTCCATTGTCTGGGAATGCCAGCTTCTAAGGACCTCATTTTCGTGTGACTGACATGTCTAGAGTGTTTAGGTAGAAAGTGAAGGATTTGTTCCACCACACAAAACATTTAAAGTGATAGAATTAATAAAAATGAGCAATGATCAACTGGTATTTTAAGTTATTTCTAAATTTGAATTTGTAAATGTTCATAAAGCCATAATACAACGGAAATCTTTAAAATTTTGAAATTAAGAAGATGGCTGGCATCATTATTACTGCAATTTTATATTTAATGTACCATAAAAATCATGGCAGAAAGATATATTAACTGGATGTAAAACTCATGCTATCAAACAGTTGACATTAAACAGAGACTCATAGCCATAATAAGAAATCACTCACAGTAAATTAAAATCAGCTAATTGAACTTCATTTTTCCTTTTATATCTAAAAAGAATTTGCATTTTGTGTCCTGAGCACATGGAGGTAAAGACCTCCCCTCCTCCATATCTTTTCATTAGATATCGTAGTCCTTGCTGTCATCTGGAACTAGGACCCCAAAGGCCACATTTAAGGCGTATGAACATTTAGGTAGAGGGAAGATACTGTATTCTATCTATCTTTGTATCTTCATCACCTAGCAGACTATGTGACACAAAAACAGGTGCTCAATATCCTATTAAATGAATTAATATTCAGGATAATGTAGATATTTCTATCAAAACAATTGCCCCCCTATTTAATATGTTAATTATTTAGCAACATAGATCCTGGAGAACAGGAATGCAAGTTTATTTTACTTTACTATTATTATATTTGAATCACTTGGCCTGAATGAATGACTGGATTACTTAGAGAGAAGGATTTTAGCCACATCATTTAGAGAAGGATTTTAGGTCTACCTATCTATCTATCTATCTATTATTTTATTTATCTGCCTGTCTACCTGTCTGTATCCTTATGTGTAATAGGCATAATAAAAGTAATAGATGCCTGTACAGTTTTTTCCCATATCCCATCATCTTTTCCATATCTCATAGTAATTCTTTGAGGTGGATATTAACAATTTTAATTTTACAGTTATAAATGAGGATATTAAAGTTCAATGAAACAAAGTCACTGGCTGAGGTAAACATATCTTTTAGTTGAAAATGCAGGTCAACAGATCCCTAATTCTATTTTCCTTCCATTATAGCTTGCATTCAGTTTGGTTCTACCTACTGGATCCCTGATATATGATTTTATAAGCATACACTCTTTAACCAGGAACCAAAAAATGTGAAGCATTGCTTATCCACATGAACATATAAACTCCAAGGGAGTATATCCTTTCAAGAAAGATATAAGTGAATAGAGTATCTGTATATATCAGGTTTCCTTTTTTCTATATAGATTCTATTGGTTTCAAAGATCTTGGATCATTTTTGGCATTCCCAGCTATAGCTTGCTTCAGAGACTGTCACATAGTCAGTCAAATGTCCCTTTAACTTCCAACATGAACTCAGGAGAACAGCTTCCTACTGAAACAGAAAAAGAAAATCTACGTCTTCCTCACACACAGTCCCTCTCAAAGGCTGTAGAATCTGCCCACTCCTCCACCACCATGGTGGTAGTGATGTTCCCATGGCTGCAGAGGAGAGCAGGGGCCACCCCGCTCAGCATCTGTGTAGTGTCTGTAACTATTAGCTTTAGCTTACTCTGTCATTTAGCAGGAAACGCAAGTGCCTTACTTCTACCAACTTTATTTGCCAGCTGTCAGCCATTCAGGTTTCTAAACCAACAGACTTCTTTTCATATTTATATTTTTATAATTATGAAATATTTCAGATATAGACAAAATAAAAATAATATATTTGACATCCCTATACCCACAACCAAGCTTTACCAAATTTAACTTTTGCCACAATTATTTCAGTTAAAAAAGAACCTCTAAACAAAAACTCTCCCAAATTGTATTTCACTCCCCTCCATAACCTTCCCAGAGGTAATCTTCTATCCTGAATTTTGTATAGATCATTTCCATAGATATTTATGTACTTTTATTCATAGCTTATATTCATAAAAATAGTAAGGCATTGCTCTGCATGTTTTATAAAATATTATAAAATGTTTATTTTCTACATGCATACTTTTTGTTCAATACTGTTTATCCATATTGATACACATAGCACATGTTTATTTTAAATCATTGCATAAGATTCAATAGAATGAATATACAAGAGACTATCTGTCAGTATTCTGTTTATGGACATTTAGGGGTTTTTTTTCTTTTCTTTTTTTCCCCTTTCCTTTTTTTTTTCTTTCTTTCTTTTTTTTTTTCCTTTTCTTCTTTTAGCTCTTATTTCAAACAAAGTTACAGGAGCAGCTTCTTGTGCACATATGCAAGAATTTTCTAATGTACATGAATTAGAAGTAGAATTGCTGTATTAAAAATATACATACCTTCAACTTTACTAAATATTGCCAAATTACTCTACAAATGGATGCTATAGATGTAACTTTCTCCCAACAGTGTGTGAAATAGCACACTGTTTCACAATCTCAGTAATTATCAGACTTCTTAGTTTGTTCACTATGTTGGATGCTCAATTATATCCCATTAGTGATTTTGAACATCTTCTTATGTTTATTTCCCATTTAGGCTTCCTCTTTAGTGAATTGTTTATTCATACCTTTGTGCAATTTGGGGAAGGTAATCTATTTTATTGATTTCAAGGGGCTCTTTATATATGCAGGACATAAATTCTTTAAGAGTTTATATGAGTTACCAATAGTCTTCTCAGGCTTTAATTTTTTTTCTTTTTCTGAGAGAAGTTTCTAATTCTAATGCTATGAATTTCTAGCATTTGTTTGTTTTATATTTTGCTTCTTATTTAAGAAATCCTTTTGTTCTGAGTTAATAAAGATTTTTCTCTTATTCTTTATTATGCACTTTAATTTTCACATTAGGTCAATAACTTACTGCAAGTTAATTTGTGTATAGTATAAGAATAAACACATTTTAAAAATTTAGCTTCCCTTCCTTTCTTATTTTGATAACCAGTTGTTCCAACACCTTTAATTTTGTTTAGAATTTTTGTATCTGTGTTCATAAACAATATTGGAATGTATTTTCCTTTCTCCTACTGTCTTTGTCAGGTTTTGATATCAGGTTTTTACTAGCTGGTTAAATGAATTACAGAGTTTCTCTCTTTATTTCTGTTTTTTGCCATAATTTATGTAAGATTGGTAGAGACTGCCTGTAAAACCATGAAGCATTGTTGGCAACTTTTGAGGGAAGGCTATTTGGAGAGAAATGAACAGTTTTCAACTATTGATTCAGTTGTTTGAATTGTCATTAGTAAGAGGTTTTTAGTTTATTCTCATGTCAGTCATATTCAGAGGTAAATGTAGAAATTTATTGAGTGTTCTCTTAAGATTTATTAAACCACTATGTCTTTAGTTTTGAGCCTTTCATTTCTAATATTGCTTACTTGTGCCTTCTTTGGTTTCCTTGACATATGGTCAGAGTTCTGTCTATTTTATTACTTTTTAAAAAAAAAAAGAATCAGCCATTTGTTTTATTAATTGTTTGTTGACATTCTAGTTCTTTATTCTCTTCACTGTAATTGCCTAGTTCATTTTTAGAAATTTCATCAGGTTTTCTCTGTTTTTCCCAGTTTTTGAGTTGCAAGCATAGTTAATTTACAGTTTATGATTTTCTAATGCAAGAATTTATAGCTACACATTTTCTTCTCGACCTCAGTTATATTCTACAAGATTTAATTCCACAAATTTATTTTATAATATTTAATTTTTTAAAGATTTGTATATATTTTAATTTTCTAACTTCAGATATGACTTCTGTTTTCATCTATGAACTATTTAGAAGCAGTTTTATTTTGTAAAATTTCCAATTGTATTTTTTCTAGTTAATTTTCTACTATTATTTTCAGTTTAATTACATGTAGTTAATGAATGCAACTTGTTTGATATCAATTCTTTAGCTATGAGATTTTTCTGTAGTAATTTTTTTGCAAATAAGCTGTTTTAGTCAATTTTTTGCAAATAAATAATTTTTAACACATTAATAACTTTTTAGAAACAATGGTTGCCGATTTCTATTTTTTTCTGCAATGTTTGCTTTATACATTTTGAGGCTCTAATATATATTAGTTGTATCTAAATTTAGACATAATTTTGGCAATTATTTTCTTGACATTATTATTGACCCTCTTTCACCCTATTCTCTTTTGCTTTAAAACAAATTTTGTCTGATGTTACTGTTGCTAAAACCACTAGTTACTTTTTATTAGTATATGCCCGATCTATATTTTTCCATTCATTTACTTTTGATTTTTACATATTCTTGAGATTTTTAGTGCCTTTTGTAAATAGCACATAGCAATTATACAGTTGTATGGATGTAAGATAAGCTTTGTTGTGGTGTTGTTTATAAAGGTAAGCTTATTTTATATACATGTATTATGATTTCTCACATATTTGGATTAATTTCAACTATCTTGAGTTTTTTATTGTTGTTTCTTTTTATCCACTTTCTCACTTTCTAATGTGCATGGATCATTCTTTAATCCCTATTTAGTGAATAAAATTTTGTAGAATAATATCTGGAAAAGTCAACTGTAATAATTATCAATATTGACTCATTCTCCATTTGCTATTCTTTGTAGAAATATTAGAATCATTTGGATCCATGATTCTTAATTTCTTTTTTATATTTTCTATCTCCTTTCATTTAAAATCTTCCAGTTTCCTAATTCAGCTGTGTCTAGTAAGATGTTTATATCACACTTTAAGTTTCTTATTTTAGGAAGTGTAATACAATTTCCACAAATTGTATTTCATTTTTTTTTTAAATCAGCCTTTTCATGTTCAAATTGTCTTGCTTTTTTCTATATTTTCAATTCCTTTTTCTATATGTAATACATTTAAATCTACTTATTTTATAGACTTGATTTTATTGTTAAAAATAAAACCATATGATCATCTCACTAGATGCAGAAAAACATTTCACAAAATAATTCAACACCCACCCAGGATACAAATCTACCAATAAAATAGTACTTTCTCAAACTTTAGGGCATCTTTAAAAAATTATTTTTTTGAAGTATAGTTAATTTAAAATGTTGTATTAGTTTCTGGTGTACAGCAAAATGATTCAGAAAAATATATATATATATATATATTCTTTTTCATATTCTTTTTTATTATGGTTTGTTACAGGATATTGAATATAGTTGCCTGTGCTATACAGTAAGACCTTGTTGTTTATCTATTTTATATATAGTAGTGTGTATCTGCTAATCCCAAACTCCTGATTTATCCCTCCCCCACCCCCTTTCCCCTTTGGTAAACTTAA
This sequence comes from Mesoplodon densirostris, assembly GCF_025265405.1. Classification (NCBI taxonomy): domain Eukaryota; kingdom Metazoa; phylum Chordata; class Mammalia; order Artiodactyla; family Ziphiidae; genus Mesoplodon; species Mesoplodon densirostris. The sequence continues at coordinate 81,921,208 of NC_082668.1, read as the reverse complement.
GTTTGTTTTCTGTATCTGTGAGTCTGTTTCTGTTTTGTAAATAAGTTCATTTGTGTCATATTTTAGGTTCCCCATATAGGTGATATCATATGGTATTTGTCTTTCTCTTTCTGACTTACTTCACTTAGTATATATGGTCAATTGATTTTTGACAAATATGCCAAAGTAATTCAATGGGGAAGAATAGTCTTTTAAACATGTTGTAATGATTAGATAGTCATATAGAACAACAACAACAACAAAAAAAAAACAAAGCAAAACCTTGAAACTTACTTCACACCATATTAAAAAATTAACTCAAAACAGATCATTGACCTACATATAAGAAATAAACCAAAAAAACTCTTAAAAGAAATCAGGATAAAATCTTCATAACTTTGAATTAAGCAAAAAATTTTAAGATGGGAACAAAAAAAATGAACCATAAAATAGAAATGTGATAAATTGAGCTCCATCAAAATGTTAAACTTTTGTTCTTTGAAAGACACTGTGGGGAAAATAAAGAGGTAAGCCACCTGCTGTAGAAAATGTATTTCTGATAAAATATTTTGACCCAGAAAATATAAAGAATACTTGCAACTCAAACAAATTTATTTCAAAAGAGGCAAAATCTTTGTACAGGCATTTCACCACAAATAATATACAAATGGTAAAACAGCACATAAAAAATTTATCAAGATCATTAGTCATTAAGCAAATACAACTTAAAACCACAATGAGATACCACTGCATATTTATTTATTTATTTATTTATTTATTTATTTATGTCTGCGTTGGGTCTTTGTTGTGGTGTGCAGACTTCTCATTGTGGTGGTTTCTCTAGTTGCAGAGCATGGACTCTAGGCATGCAGACTTAAGTAGTTGTGGCACGTGGGCTCAGTAGTTGTGGCTTGCAGGCTCTAGAGCACAGGCTCAGTAGTTGTGGCGCATGGGCTTAGTTGCTCTGCGGCATGTGGGATCTTCACGGACCAGGGCTCGAACCCATGTCCCCTGCATTGGCAGGTGGATTCTTAACCACTGTGCCACCAGGGAAGCCCACCACTGCATATTTTTTTAAATGTCTAAATTTTTAAAAAATGATAAGTCTTAGTATTAGAAAATGTATCAACTAGACATCTCATTTATTGCTGATGTGAACGGAAAACAGCTTGAGCAGTTTTTTTTTTTTTTTAATAATAGTAAGTATTCACTTACTGTATAACCCAGAAATACCTCTCCTGGGTATTTTCACAAGAGAAATGAAAGCATATGTACTCACAGAAATTTGTACATGAATATTATGGATTTATTAATAATAACCTCAAACTTGGAAACTGCTCAGATGTCTATCAATAAGAGGATGGATAAACAAACAGTAATATATCCATAAAATGGAATAATATTCAGCTACTACAAGGAGATACTAACAAATGGATGAATCTCAAAAACATTATGCTGAGAGTAAGAATCCAGACAAAAAGAATACATGCAATATTATTTCACATATGTCACATTCTTAAAAAGGTAAAATTATAGTAATAGAAACTACATCAATGTCTGGGGCCATGGGTGGACAAGGGGGAGATTGACTATAGAGGAACACAGGAAAATTTTGTGATGATGGAAGTGGTCCTTTATTGATTATGGTGGAGTCCATACCTTTGTCAAAACTATACATTTAAGGGCCTCCCTGGTGGCGCAGTGGTTGAGAGTCCGCCTGCCGATGCAGGGGACACGGGTTCGTGCCCCGATCCCGGAGGATCCCACATGCCGCGGAGCGGCTGGGCCCGCGAGCCATGGCCGCGGCGCCTGTGTGTCCGGAGCCTGTGCTCCGCAACGGGAGAGGCCACAGCAGTGAGAGGCCCGCGTACAGCAAAAAAAAAAAAAAAAAAAAAAAAAAAAAAAAAACTATACATTTAAAATTGTTAATATTATTGCCTGCCAATTATACTTAAAAAAACGATCTTAAAAACCCAAATAATTTTGTTATATATCTCTGTTAGGCTATGCTCTCAGACAAAAAAATTCAAACCAAAACAAAACCTTAACAAAAAAGATCTTAAACTCTTTCATCATATTTTTATTTGTAGTGTTAGTATTATTATTCTAAGAGTTATATAGGTGAACTCTAGCATACAATATAGAAGTATTATGTTATCTTTGGAAACCAGGATTCTTGGGAGAAACAAACAAGATAGATAAATTTAAGTAAAACTCGGTAGTACTAAATTTGAATTTTAGTATCTGCATAAACTCATTGTGTTTTTATCTTAAAAAAATATATATCAGGCTTTGTCCACTAAAAAGCAAACCCTAAAAATAAGGACTGGCCCAGCAGTGATAAGCCTCTTCCCTGATATTTATAACCCCTAAGTATAATTTCCTACTAAAACGAACCAGCATTCCTTGGGGAATGGTTGACTTCTCTCAGGTCTAGAGTGGGAAATGTATATATGAGCTCAGAAAGTCATGTCAGAGGCTAAGGAAACTATTAGCCACTAAGGACATATCAAAAAGACAATGGAACCAGTTGAAGAGGCTTCCACTAGCCAAAGATGGTATAACCTGAACAAGAAAAAGAATAATAACCTCCATAGATTGAAACATGTTGAAATATGAGTTTAAAATAATACATAAAAAAAAAACCTCACTCATCACCATTTAAGAAAACCAACTCATTGTTTTGAAAACTGGAAGACAAAGGAAATACTTGAACACTTATCCTGCTTTTCTGTACAAATTATACCTTTGGTTACCTTCAGTGACCCAGTAATTGATGAGGGTATTTTTTAAAAGAAACATTTCAGATAATAAACTTAAAAAATGAATGATAGAAATAGAATCACACTTTTTTGCAACCTCTATTGAAATAATGGATGCCATCAATGATTATCAACTGTTGCTTACATCATAAGAAAAGGAGATGAGAAGATATTCCATATCTCCTGATTAAAGTACCCAACAGTACCTAAGAAGTAGAAGTACAAAAAACTAGAAACTGAGACCAATCAATCTCTGAATCTCATGGTCTAATCATCAATTAACAGAAAATATATATGACAAAGAAGCATGAAAAACATGACCATGACCAATCTGTGGAAAATTCTAAGAACAAATGATACAGATTTAAAACATATAAAAAGGGATAAAAATAGCTGGTTCTAAGTCTATTAATTAAAATTTATAGTTTAAAGCCTATAGATCAAAAGAGATACGATATATATTGTACCTACTAAATGTAATGAGTAGACTTTATTGTACCTCAATTCAAAATTTTAAAAATCAGGAAAATTTGTATATTGATGGGATATCTAATAAAATTAAGAGGATATTGGTAGTTTTTAAAAGCATCATAATAGCACTGTAGTTATATATTTTTTAAAGAAAATATTCTTTTAGAAATAGGTATGGAAATATGTGAAGATGAAATGATATGATGTCTGAAATTTGCTACAAAATAATCTGATGCTTGGGGTATATGGATACGGGTATAAATGAAACATTACCCATGAATTGATAATTATGTAAGCTGAATATTGATTGCATCAGATAGGTTTACTCCACTATCTCTAATTGTGAATGTTATTAGAAATTTAAAAAATTTTAAAAAGTTTTAAAATGTCCACCTGGGAACGAAATCACTTGTGCCCTATATACTCAGTGTGGGAAAAAAACAAAACAAAACAGACAAAATCTAAATGTGATTAAAGAAAAAGAAAAGAAGGAATATCTTGCCTTCTTCTTTTGATGGTCTTGTTCCCGAATAACCTCTGAGTGCTCCAATTATTTTAGTATAGTGACATGAGATGAAGTAGGACAAGGCAATTAAGCCTCAGATAATATTGAGTACCTTTTGTAAAAAGACTGCATGAATGTATGAACACATTCTGAATGTATCTTCCAGAGTGCTTGTGGTTACCCTAAGACTAAGGACCTTTTTTTATAATAATTTTTAAAAAGAAATCCTGCCCTAAGGAATATTCATTATAAAAATGTAAGCCAAGATGGTAATAAATGTGTTTTTTCCTAAATTTAAAGATAATTTGGAAAAATGTTAAGGTAGACTTTTATATCAATGTGATTTCACTTTTACTATATATTAAACTATTGCAGTAGGAAGAAATAATCAGTGTGATGTAACATATAGAAATGAATATTACAAATAACAAATCTGCATTTGCATTATTAAAGTCATATCTAAATCTTATCATGTTATCAAAAACATTTGAAATGTTCTTTTAACCAAAATGTAATTAAATTGAGAAAACCACAAGTATGGCTAAAATTAAGGTTATAAGCTTTCTTTTCCACATTACAGAAATGTTCATCAGCAAGCTGTTGGCTAATGTGACCTTAGCTTTTCAGAAGACATTCTAAAAATAAAACACACTTTCACTGAGTCATGAAAAAAAAAAGTATTTTCCAGGGATGTTGCATGAGATTTAAAAGAAGTAACCCTTTCCTTTGATGCAATAAATTGCCATTATATGTATTTCGATATATTGATTTTTAATGCTATATGGTACACACACACAAACACACACACGGCGTAGATTTAAGTATGTTAATAATAGATCTAGCAAATTAACTATTTTTCTCAGTGAGAAAGATATTAGACAGGCAGAATTTATTATGCTTCAACATTACCTATTACTCTAAAGTTGTTGATTTGTTTTATCTCATTTTCCAAATTCAAACTTAAACTAGAGTTATTAGAAAACTTTTAATTCTAACTTTTTTTAACCGAATCTTTATCAAATACGTCTTTCCAGTAAAACTTGATAAGGACTTGTATTTGAACTGTGTGAATTGGTCCTTACTTATGACTCTAGCCTTCATGATTCTAGCATCAGAACTAAGATATTAATGTTCTCTTATGTGCTCTATACTTCTTTTAAGAAGTCCTGGGTCACAGGACATTATCTCTTCATAATTATACCTTTACCTCTTATGTTTGGGTTTTTAAATCTATATAGAGTCTCTTCCTGCATATGTAGTAAAGAGAATTTTGTTTGTTTCCTCCTTACAATTACATAAAAAGACAAATTCCATATGATTTCACTCATACGTGAAATCTAAAAAGCAAATAAACAAACAAAAAACCAACTAACAAAACAAAACAAAAGAAAAACAAACTCATAGATACAGAGAACAGATTAGTGGTTACCAGAAGGGAAGGTGGTTGGGAGGGAAGGGGTGAAGGGGATCGATTGTATGGTGATGGATGGCAACTAGACTTGTGGTAGTGGTCACTATATAGTGTATGCAGATGTATAATGCTGTACACCTGAACCATTTAAACAAAGATTGTTAATACAAGAGAAGGGGTATGGTAAGTTGAATGACAAATTCAGGTAGACTTTTTCTGTCTTGGGAGTTTCTTGTTTGTTTGTTTGTTTACTCTTGGACTTGAGGATGTTGATTGAAAATAGCAAGCAATTTGGGACAGTGAGTAGGTTGAAGGCATGGACTTGTATTTAGTATCTAGCCCACATATTCCTATTTAAAAACAAGGTTGCAAAAATTAGGGTTTTCTCTCCATCTGTTTAAAACTGGTATTTGCATAGTAAGGGTGTTCTTTTTTAATATCATAAAATGCTTCTTGCTAAAACATGATGAAACCTTTATTCCTAAGAAATTAGAGATATTTTCTGTATATTAGAAAAGAATAGTCTACAACTCAGTTCACTTAAAAAAATCCTCTCATAAGTATCCTTGGTTATTTAGCATTTTGACATGTCAACCTTTTAGAATGCATGTTTGGATTTTTAATATCTCATTCATCAAGAAAAGACAAAAATCTCTGTAGCTTACACATTTAATTGTATGTACTGAAAATAAACTATGTTATTTTACCATGTTTCATGCAGACTTACTACATTTTCTTAAAAAGGATAAAGTAAGAATAGATATTAATATTACAAGATATTTTACAATAAGGTTTTTTGAAATAGCAAGCTCCCACTAATGCACTGGATAAAAGAATATCTAGGACTGGAAGGGACTGTGATGATTAGTCCTGCATTCACATCGACACAGTAGAAACTGAGGCCCAGAACAGTTAGGTATCTTCTATGAGATCTACAGCTAGTCTGTTTCCAATTTAGCACAAGAACTTGTGTCTCCTGATGTCCCTTCTTTTCAGAGAAAGTGATATTATCACTGAATTGGAAGACAGGTGGGAAGTGATAGACCAAATTCTCTTCACTCTCTAAAAATTTTGAATATTTATATTTATTCTAAATATTTGGAGAAGGGAGTGTTCAGGTTAATTGAGAGTTACCAGCTATTATATATATTATATATTTATTATATATAATACATTTACAAAGAATTAGCACATAAAATATTCTTGGCATAAAATTATACTGAATTTAATCTTTTTAAATGATTTAGAAAGCACTTAAGTAATTTCAGTCCTTCTAAACATCATTATAAATATAATTTTTAAATATTAAAATTTGTCCTGTATAAAACTGGTAGAAAATTAGATTAAACATTAGCAAGTGTGTGACATTCCTTAGAAGTCTTATATAAGAGAAAACCATGAACATACAATTTGAACAGTATGGAAAGGAATACACTAAAATATGAAATTCGACCTTTAAACAATCTCAGTTCCCAGCCCTACTCTTTAGAGTAACAATATTTTCTTAAGTGTCGTTTAGGTTAATTTTTAAAATTAATACTATATTTTTAGAGCAGTTTTAGGTTCACAGAACAATTGTGGGGACAGTACAGAGATTTTTCCTGTACCCGCTGCCCCCATACATGTATAGCCACCCCCGTTATCAACATCCCCTAGTAGAGTGGTACATTTGTTACAACTGTAGAATCTACATTGACATGTCATAATCACCCTAAGTCCATAGTTTACATTAGGGTTCACTCTTGGCATTGCATATTCTATGAGTTTGTACAAATGTGTAATGCCTTGTATCCAACGTTATAGTATCATAAAGAGTAGTTCACAGCCCTAAAAAATCCTCCATGCTCCGCCTGTTCATCCTTTCCCCAATCCCACCCCAACTTCTGGCAACTACTAATCTTTTTTTTGTCACCATAGTTTTTCCTTTTCCGGAACCAATTTCTTTTCTGTATTTAGAGTTTTATGCCATACTGACTGTTAAAATTGAGTTGCTATGCAGCATGCCAGAAACATATCCACTGGGCAAAATGAAGTTATCCACCTACTTAGTTAATATGACTTTATAGAGAGTAACTAAAAATGTATCCATATGCAGAATCAGAGACATTTGAAATTAAAGGAGCCATATAGACTGGAGAAAAAATATTTTATTCTAAACTCTGTATATATTAACTATAAAATAGACTGCCATTTTTTAACATAAATAAAACATATTATAATTGAGACATCAAAATGAGCATTGTTCCAACGAAAGTAGTGATTCAGGGAGCCAGTACCATGGTTCCTGTTATACTACAACATTCAAAAGGAGTCTCACAATCCAATTTTGCAAGTTCTTCCAGAGCCACCTTATGAGCAATCAGTGAAAAACGGAGTCTCATTATGTTCTAGGCACATCACTTTTTTGATGAAAAATTCATAAGACCTGCTTTGTCCATATCATGTTTCCCACAGTGGGCTTTAAATGATTTCTGGCTATTTCTGAGACCATACCTACTCTCAGTAGATAAAAATATCCATTACTGAGTATATTAAAGCTAAATTTTCACAAGTTCTGGGGGTACTGACTAACAGTTGTTGTTAAGAAACATGTCTGAACAATGCTAGAATCACTGGGGTCAGGGCACTGCCTACCAAGGGGATGATTTTGAGGTGAAAACATTACTTAGAAGTGTACGACCTGGTATGTTTCACTTAACAAGTCACATTGCTTCTCAGGAACATGGTAGATTTTGTTAAATTAAATGTGACATAGGGTTTTAAAATCAAATAGCGGCATCCAGAGTTTCTAGAGCTTCTTTTAGATGTAAGTTAAGGAATTTCATTCTTTAGGGATCATCTTTAAAATTGGCCTTTTCAAGTACTACTGAATTCATTTTCCACAAACAGCTACTATCTCATTCATCTATTCATTTAGATGCTAGGAATATAACTGAAAGAAAACAGGTGCTTACTTTCTAGTGGAAGAAGCTGGTGATAAACACCCAACTGTATAATACAAGGTCAGGTGGTGAGAATAGCTATGAGGAAAAATTAAGCAAGATAAGGGTGTACTGGGGACACGATTTCAGGCAGTGTGATCAGAAAAGTCCTCTTTGAGTGGTTGACAAATGATCACCTCTCTGAATACTCACAGTTCCTACCAGAGGGAACAAGTGCAAAGATCCTGAGGACCTTGAAGAACAATCAGGTGCCAGTGAGGCTGAAGAGGAGTGAGGAGGGGCTGGTAGTAAGAGCCCCAATCTCAGAGCGATATATAGGAAAGCAGTTAATGCCCTGGGCCTACATATTAGCTCCATCAATTATTATCTGTGTGCAGTTTACCTTTCCAGGTCTCGAATCCCCAGCTGCTCCAAATACAAATAACAGCAGCACCGTCTCATAGGTGTGGCAATTAAAGAAGAGAATACAGCACTGGACACATAGCACCATCAGTGATGAAGTATCCGATGAAGGAAGAGAGAATAGAGACATGAGTTTGTGTCTTTCCAAAAAAGAAAGAGTTAAATATCTGTTCACCTATCGAAAGGGAAAACCTTAAAAAAATTAACTTTCTAGATCAAGCTAATGATTCGCAGTTTCCATGCAGTTATTTCTTTCAACACCTCCTGCATCAGCTGCCATTATTTGCTTTTCAGTTTAGCTCCTTTAATGCAAGAGCTTTATAAAAACACAACTTTAATAATTCTTTTATGCCTTTTTTCATAAACACAGAAGTATTACATGTTTGTTAAAGGAAAAGTATTTCAAAGCACAGAAATATAAATATAAGAAAATAATATCTATCATTGTTATAATCAGAGAATATCTTTCCACATAACAATAGATCATGTAAATATTAGTAAATTTAACCATTTCCAGTGATTCAATATTGTAGTAAATATTTGATCATATTTCATGACTTTATTTTTACATATCAATTTTATTTTACTGTATGGTACACAGGAGCCCTAACTAATTTTTTTTTAAGGCAAAATATAGTTCATTCCTAAATTGAAGAATAGTTTCTCTCAAACACTAAATGTATAAAAATCGGTTGTGTATGTTTTGGACTTTCATTGTTTCCTTCAACTGTCTTTTCCTAAGCCAGTATGACATTAGTTTAATGATTTGACATTAAAAATAAATGTATGCAGTATATAGTAATATTATAAACTTTAAATATATTATAGGAAATTTTATTATGCATTATCACTTATCAACATAACTTTGTCTATTCATCATCTGTTACATTTCCAGATAAAGTTTACATTATTTTATCAAGCTAAAAAAAGTATTTTTATTGGAATTGTGTTAAATTTATATGTGAATTTGGAAGATCTGACATTTTTACATGATAAATCTTTTCATCTGGGAATATTCATGTCTTTGTGAGTGTGTGTGTGTGTGTGTGTGTGTGTTTTACTGCACCTCAAATTTAAAAGAAATTCTTTATTCCTCACCTTTCTTCCTCCACTTCAGTATCATTAGCTATTATAGGAAAATGCAAATTAAAACCCCAGGGATTTGTTACTATACTGATATCAGAAAGGCGAATTAAAAAAACAAAAAGTAACACTCTGAAATGTTGGCAAGGATGCTGAGAAACTGGATCACTCATAAACTGCTGGTGTGAATGCAAAATGGTACAGCCACTCTGGAAAACAGTTTGCTAGTTTCTTTTAAAAACTAGCATGAAACTACCATATGACCTGGTAATTGCATTCCTGGGCTTTTTTCCCAGAGAAATGAAAACTTATGTTCACACGAAAACCTGTACAGGAATTTCATAGCGGCTTTATTCATTATAGCTAAAAACTGGAAACACCTCAGTTGTTCATCAACAGATGAGTGATTAAACAGATTGAGGTTTGCCTATAACATGGAATATTACTCTGCAATGAAAAGAATGAACTATTTATTGATACACGCAACAACTTGGATGAAGCTCCAGAGAATTATGTTGAGTGAAAAAAGTCTATCCCAAATGGTTACATACCACATGATTCCATTTATATAATATTCTTGAAATGACAAAATTATAGAAATATAGATCAGATTAGTGTTTGCTAAGGATTAAGGATGGGATGTGGGTAGAGGTAAGTAAATGTGGCTATAAAGGACAGGATGAGTGGTCCTGTGATGACGGAAGTGTTCTGTGTCTTGACTGTGTCACTGTCAATATTCTGGCTGTGATAATGTACTATAGTTTTACAAGTTGTTACCTTTAGGAGAAAGTAGGTAAAGCCTATATAGGATCTCTCTGTATTATTTTTTACAACTGCTTTGAAACTACAGTTATCTCAAAATAAAAAAAATATTTAAGAATAAAAGTAGGGCTTCCCTGGTAGCGCAGTGGTTGAGAGTCCGCCTGCCGATGCAGGGGACATGGGTTCGTGCCCTGGTGCGGGAATATCCCACATGCCGCGGAGCGGCTAGGTCCGTGAGCAATGGTCACTGAGCCTGCGCGTCCGGAGCCTGTGCTCCGCAATGGGAGAGGCTACAACAGTGAGAAAGAATAAAAATAAATACATGAGAAGAAATTTTAAAATGTATTCTTGGAATTAATTTTGATTGAAATTCTGTTAAATTAATAAATTTGTAGTGATCTGACATTTTTTTTTTTTTGCGGTATGCGGGCCTCTCACTGTTGCGGCCTCCCCCGTTGCGGAGCACAGGCTCCGGACGCGCAGGCTCCGGACGCGCAGGCTCAGCGGCCATGGCCCACGGGCCCAGCCGCTCCGCGGCATATGGGATCCTCCCAGACCGGGGCACGAACCCGTATCCCCTGCATCGGCAGGCGGACTCTCAACCACTTGCGCCACCAGGAGGCCCTGATCTGACATTTTTACAGTATAAATCTTTTCATCTAGGGGCGTGTCTTTCTCAGTGTGTGTGTGTATGTTCCTTTAACAAATCTTAGCAATTTTAAAAACAGATTTAAAGAGATTTTATTATTCCTTAATATTTTTCCTCCACTTCTGTGCTTCTTGCTCTAGAAGTTTCCAAGTAGAATATTGACCTAGATAAAATAGGTCTAAAAAAGCTGGATTTCCACATGTTAAGTCTTTTTTCTATATTATCTTACCTAGTGTCAAAAAGAAATCTTCTCTTTAAAGTTCTGATTTTGTGTACATGTTTTGAGACTTTATATTTTTAGAGCAGTACTAGGTTCACAGCAAAATTAAGAGGAAGGTACAGAGATTTCCCATATACTGGCTACTGCCCCCCACATGCTGAGCCTCCCCTATTATCAACCTCACTCACAGATTTTACCAAAGATGAACACACATTGACACATCATAATCACCTAAAGACAATGGTTTACCTAAAGTTTCACTCTTGGTGTTGTACATTCTCTGAATTTGGACAAATGTGTAATGACATATATCTATCTTTATATTATACAGAGTGTTCGCACTGCCCTAAAAATTCTCTGTACTCTGCTTATTCATCTTTCTCCTCACCCCCACCCTGGGAACCTCTGATATTTTTACTGTCTCCATAGTTTTGCCTTTCCTAGAATGTCATACAGTTGGAATCATATAGTATGTAGCCTCTGAGATTGGCTTTTTTTACTTAGTAATATGCATTTAAGATTCCTCCACGTTTTTTCATGGCTTGGTAGCTCATTTATTTTTAGCACTGAATAATATTTATTGTCTAAGTATACCACTATTTATCCATTCACATATGGAAGGATACTTTGGTTGATAATAAGTTTTGGCAATTAATTCATGCTTTGACTATAAGCATATATCTGCAGCTTTTTGAGCGAGATAAGTTTGCAGCTCCTCAGGGTAAATACCAAGGAGCACAATCACTGGATCATATATAAGAGTATGTTTAGTTTTATAAGAAACTACTAAATTGTCTTCCAAAGTGACTAAACCATTTTGCATTCCTACCAGTAATGAATGAGAGTTCCTGTTGCTCCATATCATCACCTGCATTTGGTGTTGTCAGTATTCCAGATTTTGGCCATTCTAATAGATGTGTAGTAGTATCTCATTGTTGTTTTAATTTGCATTTCCCTGATGACACATGATGTGGAGCATCTTTTCATAAACCCATTTGCCATCGTATATCTTCTTTGGTGAGGTGTCTGTTAAGGTCTTCAGCCCATTTTTAATCAGCTTATTTGTTTTCTTATTGTTGACTTTTAAGAGCTCTATATATATTTTGGATAAGAGTTCTTTATTTGATATGTCTTTTGCAAATATTTTCTCCCAGTTTGTGTCTTGTCTTTTTATTCTCTTAACATTGCCTTTCACAAAGCAGAAATTTTTCATATTAGTGTAGTCTAGCTTATCAATACTTCATGGGTAGTACTCATATCTAAAAAGTCATCACCAGGGCCTCCCTGGTGGCGCAGTGGTTAAGAGTCCGCCTGCCGATGCAGGGGATACGGGTTCGTGCCCCGGTCTGGGAGGATCCCATATGCCGCGGAGCGGCTGGGCCCGTGAGCCATGGCCGCTGGGCCTGCGCATCCGGAGCCTGTGCTCCGCAACGGGAGAGGCCACAACAGTGAGAGGCCCACATACCGCAAAAAAAAAAAAAAAAAAAGTCATCACCATATCCAAAGTCATCTAGATTTTCTCCTATGTCATCTTCTAGGAGTATTATAGTTTTGCATTTTGCTTTTAGGTCTGCTATCAATTTTGTGTTAACTTTTGTGAAGGGTGTAAGGTCTGTGTCTAGATTCATTTTTTTGCATGTGGATGTCCAGTTGTTTTAGCCCCATTTATTGAAAAGACTGTTTTTGTTCCATGTATTGTCTTTGCTCTTTTGTCAAAGATTAGTTGACTATATGTATGTGGGTCTATTTCTGGGCTCTCTATTCTGTTCTACTGATCTATTTGTGTATTCTTTCACCAATACCACACTGTCTTGAATTATTGTAGCTTTATAGTAAGCCTTAACGTCAAGTAGTATTAGTCCTCCAGCTTTGTTATTCTCCTTCAATATTGTGTTGGCCATTCTGGGTCTTTTGTTTCTTCATATAAACTTTAGAATCAGTGTATCAATGTCTACAAAATAACTTACTGGGATTTTGATTGGAATTGCATTTAACCTATAAATTAAGTTTGAAAGAACTGACATCTTGACAACACTGAGTCTTTCTATCCATGAACATAAAATATCTCTCCATTTATATAGTTATTCTTTGATTTTGTTCATCAACTCTATGTGTTTTTTTTTACCCTTCAGCAGGCTACCTCCAGCATGTTCTCTAACACTGAGGGGTAAGCACTAAGTGGAAACATTCAAGCACTTTTCAAGTTTCTGCTTGTGTCACAATTGATAATATACTATTGGCCAAAGCAAATAGCATGGCTGTACTCAGAATAAGGGGCAGTGGAATATACTACAAATTTTTGCTGTAAAAAAGCAACAAAGTCCTGGCAATGGGCATGGATACAAGGAAAGCTGAAGAACGGGGGCCATTATGTGATCAATCGACCACACTAACTTATTACATAGGGTTGTTGTGAAGATGAAATAATATACTTTGAAGCCCTTCATAAATTATATTTTGCCCATTGTGTTTTTATAGACAACTCACTATTAACATGACATTTAAAATAAAGCTGCCTTGACTGACATAAATTTAGAACAGAGGTCATCAAACTTTGGTTCCTGGGCCCCATTTGTCCTATTGCTTCTATTTATACAGCCCTCAAGCTAATAATGGGTTTACATTTTTCAATGGTTGAAAAAATTAAATTTTAATGATAATATTTTGTATCATGTTAAAATTATATGAGATTCAAATATCAGTGTCTATAAAGGTTTTATTGGAACACAGCCATGCTCAATAGTTTACATATTGAGTATAGCTACGTCTATGCTACAGTGAGTGGCAGAGTTGAATAATAGCAACAGAAATCATGTGGACCACAGCTGCTAAAATATTTACTATCTGGCTCTTTACAGAAAGTGTTTGCTGACCCTCTGTTGTAGAATACTTATATGGATCTTAGAGTTTTAAGCAGACATTTCTAAATAAGTCTAGCATAGTTATATGGGTCATTCCTCTAAAATCCTTCAGTGAATATATTTGGAAGGGTCAGGAGTTATAGGACTTTTGACTAGCAGTACTGATAATGTACCTGCTTTGTCAGCTAAACTCCTACCTTATTCTTTCCCCTCAGTGCTCTTTTGCTTTATTTAGTCTTTCAACTTCACACTAGCTGGTTATCCCTCTACAGTGTCCTTGCAGCTCAGGTTTGGACAATTGACTGATGTGAGTCTCAGTGACCAGTTGTTCCCTGTGAAGTTCATCTCAAGGAGAAGTCCAGTTCTGGAAGCACCCCACCAATACTCCCATCTATCAGAGGCAGCAAGTACTATAACCCCCCAGCTGTAGCCTGCTGGCTCTGCCCTAACACTTAGGCTCCAAGTAGAGAACTACTCAGAAATAAGTGGATAGTTAGTAAAAGAAATAGCCTGGTGCAGAACTCAGATATTCTGACTGTATTTATGAGAATAGTGCTATATCATCGTATAGGCATAGTTCATTAGATGTTTAGCTCACGTTTACACTTTCCACTTCCTCCTTATTCAATAAATCAAATACATAACGTTTTGTTAGATAATTACACATCAGAATTAAAACCCTACATTCAAGCATAACATTATGCTTATATTTACTGACTTTCAATTTAGAGTGCTTTCAGTTATCTATATATTTGATATGAATAGTCACTAAACTAGCATGAGTAATTTTATATAATTCTGTTTTTATCCTCAACCTTGTATAAAGTTCCTTTCTAACTCATCTCCATTTCTTACTTTGGAATTAGCTTGCCCTCAATGCTAACATCAGGTTCGAGGTGTTCAGTGCATTTGGGGATCAAAATACCATCAATTTTGCCCATAGCTACTAGCTACAAGGCAGGTCCTCTGCCTATCAGATTTTCTGGCTCAGACGGCAGTTTTCTTATAATTTCTTTGTCTTCCCAGTCACTCTGTCTCAACTGATAAAGCAAGAATTTTCCATCTGATTGCTTCTCTTGACAGTGAATGACTTATCTATGACTAGTTTCTCCAATTATAAGGAATTGTTGTTCCAACATCCTGAATCAGTTATTTGAACTCCATACACCTCTTTCCTTCCACATACTGAAGAAAAGGGAGATTAGAGCCAGGTAGCTACATCTTGCAACAACGGCATTCAACTGGCATTTCACAATCAAATGTGAATGAAAAGGTGCCCCTTTACTTGTTAAATAATGTAGCAAATATCTTCTTCCTAGTAAAGTTCAGGGAATTGCTCTAATAACTGATGTTTAAAATGTAAAAGTTGAAATTAGCTTCGAATACTTTTTTTAAAGTTATCTAAAAGTTATTAAAAAGGTATCTAAAGTTACCAGACGTGTTGAAGGAATTCCCTGGCGGTCCGGTGGTTAGGACTCGGCGCTTTCACTGCCGGGGCCCAGGTTCGCTCCCTGGTCAGGGAACTAAAGATCCCGTGTGACGCCTGGCAAAAAACTCATAGCAAACAAGTAGGTAAAAGAGTCGTATCGAGGCTTTCATGTACCATAAAATACCAACATAGATGTTTTAAAAAGGATGAATTAACCTATTTCAAGCACGTTTGGAGAGCGGTTTGTTCACTTAATCTTTCATTCTCCTTGGTTTGAAAATCACTCTGCTAGTTGTCTATTTCAAATTCTTGTTATTTTAGACCACTCGGAGTGTAGATGAGTAATTGTATCTCAACCACTTTTCCCTTATGCAGCAAAGAGACAGTTGCTTGTTCATGGAAAGCGAGAGGAGAGAATAGTGGAGGGGCTGTGGAGGACTCTTGCAGAGCCCTCTACCAGTGCCAGAGAGCTGCTTTACTGAGTGGGGTGGAGGTGGGACTTGGAGATGATAATCAAGTAAAACGGGAAACATTCTCACAAAGAACACCGACGTGTGCTGAGAACTGCAGAGGGTGTGCAGCAGTGAAGCATTTTTCTGTGATTCTCAAAATCTACTTTTGTTCACCTGACATTAAAATTGTTCACTTTGTTTTTTAAATTCTAAAGATGCCAAAAATTCACTGGCTAAAAATATGAGGGGAAAAGCCTTGAGTAAAAAATGTAACCAATTAAAGTGCCGAGAGAAAAGTCTTGTACAAGAGGGCAAAGCGCCCTTGGATCAAAGTATTCAGATCCTGTTGTGAAGCTTTGAAGAGAAAATGCAACATCCTAAACGCATAACAATGAAAAAGGGACAAAGACAGATGGGAAGAGTGGGTGAGGGAACTGTTCTCCTTTTGTCTTCTCCTCACTCTTTACCCTTTCAGACTTATTGCCTATAGCAAGCGTTTGTTTGGGTGTTTGTTTTGGTCCTTTTTTCCCCCTCTCCTTTTGAAGGTACTATTGTAAAGCTGCTTCACTGCAGGAACTGAGGCTTCTGCTGAGTGCTCCTTCTTTTATGGGAACAAAAGTACACTTACTGTGTGAAGCATTCAGAACTTACTCTGGAGGTCCGACTTCCAAGTTGAGAGCATATTTTACCCTTCCCAATTTTTGAGTTATGTTAACTGCTGAAGAGAAACATGACTTTTGGTCACTAGGAAAAGGTTCTGCCGGGTTGTATGGGCACGCAATAGCTCCAGAGTTGTTCTTTTTTTTTTTTTTTTTTTTTTTGCGGTTCGCGGGCCTCTCACTGTTGTGGCCTCTCCCGTTGCGGAGAACAGGCTCCAGACACGCAGGCTCAGCGGCCATGGCTCACGGGCCCAGCCGCTCCGTGGCATGTGGGATCTTCCCGGACCAGGGCACGAACCCATATCCCCTGCATAGGCAGGCAGACTCTCAACCACTGCGCCACCAGGGAAGCCCCAGAGTTGTTCTTTTAATGAAAAGAATATAAACTAAATTCCTGCTGAAATCTCTCACTGAAAATGCAGGATGTAGGTGGAGGAGTGGCAATGTTTTGTGACTTTCACTGTTTAACACAGGTTGCAAAAGCCTTTTACACATATAACCTGTTTCCCTGTTTTACCCATTTAAACTTTATCAAGGTATTGCTCTTCAGAGACTATTTTCTTGGTACCTTCCTGGCAAAGGCAGAGACTAATAGATAAATGGTAGCAATAGCAGCCTCAGTGAAAGAGTTCTAAAAATACGGTACCTTTCAAACTCTCTGCTGATACAGAAGGCTCAGAAATGATATCTGGATATTGCTTTAGGAAAATATTTAGCCCAGAGGGCATACACTGAATGAAACAGGGGCAAGAATATCATGCAATCCACATTTCCCCTTAAAAACGTCTGCCCCTTGCCACTTGGTTTCCACATATCATTTCAAAGCCTTTCCTGTTATTTTTAGATAAGGATTTTTTTCAGCTGTGTGGAAACGTATTATAAAAAGTGTAATGGTTATTTTAAACATCTGATAGGTAAGGTTTTTATGTGGTTATTGAAGTGACACTGAAGAGGGTCTCTGTAGGAATCCAAAGGAAAATTGCAAAATGGGGGTTTGCAGGCCATATCTGGACCACAGATGAGTTCAGTTTGATTTATAATATTTTATAAAAATGTGAGCCAACTTTTAAATTCTTTAAATTTCACTTTAAAAAGTAGAGGTTTCCAGCTTCTCCTGAAAACTTGGAAGACTTCTTAGAAGACACTAGGCCTGTATTCTCAAATGACAAAATTGACCTTGAGTTAAGTAACAGCAGCTCCTAAATGGCAGCTCTGGCCAGTGTTTGCCGGAATCCCTGACACCAGTCCATGTCCTTAGACAGTGCATGTATTATGTACCTGCACTCCTCTCACTGCATTCATGCATGTCACCTGCTCTTCAGACTTTGAGTATGTGATCCTTGTGCCACTAAAATATTAAAACTGGAGTGTGTCTTCTTCCAAATATTAATGGATAATAGAGCTAACATGTTGGCACTTTCTGAGTGTGTGTACGTGAACACTGGTTTATGATGAGAGTTTGTGCAATTCTATCACCTGGTGCACTCAGCTTTCCATAGTATCAGTACCAAAAAACTGACAGTAGGCCTGGGTCATCAGCAAATCAGAAAGAAACAAAAACAGAAAGTTTTAAACTAACCCAGAATCTTGATCAGAAATGTCTAGAAATAAACTAATCTAACTTTATCGTACATGCACGTTTTGTATTTTCTGGGTTAACATTGTTGTTTCAAATTACTATGGTGGTTCCCATAGTCATTTTAGTGCTTTAGAGTCTCTAAAGGATTTACAGGGCTAATTCTGAGCAACTGGATTTCAAAGCTCCTTTTGAATCTTGGAGGTAATTTTGGATGTCAGATTCATTTCATGTGACTATTAAGCTAAGCTATTTAACATTTGACCATCTCTCCTCTATGATTGGTGACTCCTTGGCTGTCACTCTTTGAAACTAGTGTATTCCTACTCATTCTTTTCTCATTATCTTTCTTGTTGGATAATCATGCATGTACAGAAGGATGAGTTCCCTTCAAAATTCACTCTTAAATGAACAAGTTTCATTCCTTCAACGTCCACTGTTTAATGACCAAGATGTAAGCCTTCATAATTTTAGTGGTAATGCACATTTTTTGAGTATATATTGGGCAGCCTGCAAGGGTACAGATTTTAAGTTCAACAAACTTTCAGCAGGGAAAGGTATTTCTAAGGGTTGGGGCAAACACAGAAGTGCTTAGGAACAGCTTGAGTAGAGCATCAGCAGAGGGAATGATGAATAATAAGCCAGGCAAAGGTATTCTAAACACATACAGTGAGAAAAACAAAGGCTTAGAGGTAGGGAGCTTGAGATGTTGGAAGAAGTATGAACAGATCTGTCGGTGGAGTAAAGGCTTGCAAGAGAAACTGGGGGCCTTCAGTTCCAAGCTTGGGAGCTCAAAGTGTATTCTATATAGATAAGAAATAGTCACAGAAAATTCAGACCAGGGAGTGATGACATAAGTTTCATGCAGCTAATGGGGAAAAAGAGTTTCTTTATTCAATAAATATGTACTAAGTACGTGTTATATACCACGCACACTGTTCTAAGTGCTAAAAATACAAGCATGAATGAAGAGATCAAAATGTAGAATTAATCATAGAAGAAACAAGCAAAACACAGGAAGACTATTTAGGGTATTATTAAAAATACAAAGCTGCTACTTATAGCTCTACATCAAACACATACATATATGCAGACACACACACACACACCATCCATGCTGTTTTGTCTTCAGACATACTGAAGTGTTCTGACATCCCCACTGTACCTTCTACATGAGCAGTTAAGAACCTCTGCTCTAAGGAACCAATGTTACAGATGGTTGCCCATCTTATTACTCAGTTGTTTTAAGGAATGGAGAAAATGCCAATAGCACTGGATTGAGAGGTTTGGTTTTCAGGATTTTGCTCAGACAGTCACCGCCAACAAGGAACAAACACCTGGGTCCAGGGATTCTCAACACTTCACCATCATGTGTTATTTCATTTTTTTAAAAGCCAAAACTTATATAGTGCTTACTTAAAGCCAGACACTGTTTTAGATACTTTATCTTAAACTTACATTAGTTTTTAATCATTCTTCATTTTTTTTCTCAAGGATTAGAATGAATTCCATTTAATCACCACAATAAACCTAAAACCATCTCATAGGTTTAATAGGTTTTATATTATCAATTTTATAGATGATAAAGTTGAGGCATATTTGGAAATTTGTAGATGATGAGGACTACACTGACAAGCTTTACTGTCCCACTAATATCACTGAATCTAACCTTGATTCTTTCATCTGTGTGATCCTTTAAATGTAATGACAACAACATAAGATCATTTATTAGGTGCCCACCTTGTGTTTCCACACTATATGTTGAAACTAATATTAGGTGATTCTAAAAATATACTCACTTTTTCTATTTCATAGCTGTCCCATCTGGCATTCTGTCACTCTGATCTTCCCTGTCTCTAGGCCTGGATGACACCCACAATATTCTTTCTTTGGTCTTTATCCAGGATGATAGGGAGTATATAGAAGGTGGCTGATTGACTCCTTTTAGGTGCATATCATATACTTTCACTCAAATACTTACTACCCTTAAAATCCATTCTACTTATTCCTAGTAGTTCTCTTTTGCACTTTGTTGGACAGTTATTCCAGTCTTTTACCCTCCCAGAAATTCCCAGTTTCTGCCCTACACTCGTCATTCTTAGTAAATGGCCATGGAGAAAATAAGCTTCCTTACCTTCGCTGTTCTAACGTTTACAAGTTCCTCTTTATCCTCACCTATCTCTTTTCCCTACTTTTATCCTGTCTTAAACGATGAGGTCTTCCCCTAGAGAGGAAGCTAATTGCTCTACTTATGCTTCTAAGCCTGTGTCCTTTGATTTTTTTTTTCAGGATTTTGATTCTCAATGGTTTCATTTTTCTCATTTTTTTTCTTTCTCTAGTCCCTACCTCCTATTCCTTGGCATACAAATATGTTTAAACCTACCTTAGTTTTAGTAAACCCAGACTTTTTCTGGACCCTGATAATACTCTAGCTACTATCCCAGTTGTAGTTGTTTAATTGTTTTGTCATAAGGATCCCCCTAAAACTAGTCAGTATGTTACTTATTTAATCAACAAATAACTGTTGAGTGCCTACTATATGCTAAAAACTATTCCAAACTCTAGTGAATGAGCTTGGAATAAAAGTCTCTGTCCCTGGGCTTCCCTGGTGGCGCAGTGGTTGAGAGTCCACCTGCCGATGCAGGGGACACGGGTTCGTGCCCCGGTCTAGGAGGATCCCACATGCCTTGGAGCGGCTGGGCCCGTGAGCCATAGCCACTGAGCCTGCGCATCCGGTCCCTGTGCTCCGCAACGGGAGAGGCCACAGCAGTGAGAGGCCCACGTACCGCAAAAAAAAAGTCTCTGTCCCTGTGGCTATTAGATGGTAGGAAGGAAACAACAATATACTTTATAAGACAATATTATACTATGTTTTTACATTAATAAGAGCCAAGAAGTTAAATAAGTAGGCAAGGGTGATAGGGGGGCTATCATTTAAAATGGGGCAGTAAGGGAAGGGGTCACTGAGAAACAACATTGGAGGAGCATTTAAATGAAAATGATATCTGGGCAGAGAAGAAATCAAGTGCTAAGGCCTCAAGATTGAAGAGTTCCTGGTTATTCAACAAAACTAGAAGGAGGTTAGTCTGCCCAGAGCCGACTGAGAGGGAGAGTGGCAGGAAGAGATGATGTCAGATGTGTCAGATGATGTCACTTTGCTTCTGCTCTATCCCACCCCATCTTTTACCTGTTTTGAGTACTCGTTATATCTTTATGTCAAAGCTATTTACACACATGCCCCATCTCCACTGAACATCATTTTCTTTACAGTAGGGTGTGATTTTGTTCGTTGTTGCATCCTTCACAGCCCCTACTCTTGTTTTTACAATACAGTAGATGTGCTTGGAATTAAATGAAATAAATTAAATTATGACTTTAAAAATGAAGCATTTCTTTTTAAACATATTTAAAATTATGTCTTTAAATTTTTTTGGATGACATTGGGTGCTAACTACATAGTATATAATAAAAACTGTATAATTCATGTACTCCAGTCTTAAGCAGAATGATATCTAAATTTGGCCATTATCTACTGATGTCAAAACCTTCTCCTTAAAGGTTAATGATCCTAGTGCTTTTTACCTTTTTTGAATTTATGAATTCTGCACTTGTTTTTTTAAATCTAAAGGAGTATGGAATGAGTTTCCAAATGTAACCTCAAATTTCTAGCCAAGATTAAAAAAAACTAAACAGAAATGGAATCCATTAGATGTTTTATAGTCCCATGATTTGGATTCTCTTCCTTTGATTTCCAAATGCAAGGAGAATAAATAACATTCTCTAAATGTGAAACCTCTTAGGGGAAAAATTATGGACTGTCAAAATGTGTGTTAATAAGTTGTGTCCTTGGGCTTAAGTGGATGCATGTTCTAATGTGCTGTGAGGGAACACCAAGAAGCTGGAGATGTTCCGTGGCTTTCAGAAATGTAAAACTTCTGCACTCCAACTGTGCTCGTTAAAGTTCTCGGTAACAAACATCATAAAGAATAAAGTGTTGGTTTAAATGACCCGACCAACCTCTAACTGTGGTTATTACCTTTTTAAGTGTGAGAGACAGTTTAAAGCAGTTTTTATTTCCTGTGTGTACAAGCATGATTCCAAACCTCTTCCCTCCTCCAGTCAGCTGCATTTCAGAGTCACTTCCCTGTGTATGGAGGCAATTAGAGGTAAATAGTTTATCAAGAGCTCTGCAAGCTTCTGAAATAAAAATATGTTGCAGAGATACCAGATAGTATATTTTTTAGAAGGAGTCTGAACACCCTTGATTATGTGAAATGGTAGGATGATCAAAGGTAAAAACTTTGTAGGAAGGCCTGTCTGAGCTCCTGACTGGGATCAGCCATATGTTTTCTGGGACCTTGTCAGGTTACCTGTCATCTCTGTACTTCAGTATTCACCTCTGTAAAATGGAGATACCAGGGGTCCCTACCCTAGAGCTTTTTTTTTTTTTTTTTTTTTTTGCGGTACGCGGGCCAATCACTGCTGTGGCCTCTCCCGTTGCGGAGCACAGGCTCCAGACGCGCAGGCTCAGCGGCCATGGTCACGGGCCCAGCTGCTCCGTGGCATGTGGGATCTTCCCAGACTGGGGCACGAACCCACGTCCCCTGCATTGGCAGGCGGACTCTCAACCACTGTGCCACCAGGGAAGCCCCTACCCTAGAGCTTTTATAAGGATCGAATAGTGGACATGAAGTGTGTAGCAAACATTCAGTATATGAGAAATGTTCCTATTATCACCATCATTCATATTATTTTCAAGGTCATCTACAAAATTACTAAAGCCATTTTTTTAGGAGATTATAGTTACCCCTCCACCAGTTTTTTATTTTTGGAAAAGTTCTTGGTTTCTTAATGTTTTTGTAGATTAAAAGGCGAACTTTAAATATTTCCAGGGTTTACCAGGTTGTCTAAGTCATCTTAACTGCAACAAAGCACCATGGTCTCCAGCAAAGCTCCCTAAGCCCTTCTGTCTTTGGGTAATGGAACACAAAAGATTTTACATTTAGCAGGGCACTCTTCCGTGACTCAAAGTGTACCTCTGTGGGCATGCACAGCAGAAGCTCAGCAGAAATACCAGGAACTTTGAAATGTGATATCTGACTTTTAAATCAAGTATGTTTGTGTAGACTGTGTTTTCTTCCCAACGTTCTAATTTTATTGCATTATGAATGCTCCAGCTGGAAGCACTGGCTGGCAGTTGGTTTAGAGTGTTTTAACTTAATTTTAAATGCATTTTAAGGATTTTTCCAATTCATTCCCCAAAATGCATTGATAAGGAAAAGATTCACTGGCTTTATTATTAAATACCAACTTTTTGCTGGATGCTCACATCAAGGTTTAAATGGGCAAAGGCTAATTTAAAATCTGAAATTACTTGAGTTGGGTCTTGCTGGTCACTTATAATACAACATAGTCCATTTTAGCAGCCCAAGGATAACAGTGGGTATTGTTAATTGGACAAATCTCTAAACACCGATGTAGAACATTTTAACAATTTACACTATTTTTACTAATTACACCAGACAAGACACAAAAGAGTTATGTCCAGACATAGTTTTTCCCTTTGAGGCATGAGGCAAACAACTTGAATCCACCTTATTGTTTCAGTGCTCTGAAAAGACAAATGTTATGTAATGTTACAGTCTTCCCATAAGTGAGGAGGGTAGTTCAAGATTTATAAATCTTATCTGTTTAAGCAGGACCCTAATGATAATAAAATTGCCACTACACCCTTCGGCTACTCAAAACTTCTGTTCTTTAAATACTTAAAATGCCACCCCATACCTTGTTTCACTTTAAATAGATATTATCTCTAGTTCTATGTCAAGAAACAGGCATAGAGCATGTGCCTATGGTTCCAATACAACCCTGTTACTGAATATGCTATGTGATCTGCATGTAAATTCTATAGGATATACATCCATTGTTAGTTATTAGATTATTTTGGGATAAATTTCCTAACTATTATGAAATGTTTTTATCAGCTTTTCTCTTGATTCTAGTATGATTTAATGAGTTCCATATAGCTTTGAGTTTGTGAATAGAATGCATAGTAATAGAAATGAATTGTGATTTACAAATATGATTTACAAAAGAAAAAATCCATAATGACAAACTATTTAGAAGTGTTAAGAAATTAACTCATTTATTTTAAGTTTTACCCATTTTAATTTTGCCAAAACACAGATTTTCAAAAATATGAGAATCTTCCTTGCTGTAAGGTTTTTTTCTTTGAATTTCTTCGACTCTACTTCAAATCAGACTTTAATTAAGAGAGCAGATAAAGAAAAATACTCATTTAGGTTTCTGGTATCTTTGTATACTCTGCCTGGCCATAAAGTCATTTTGACTTTAATCACCTAGAGGTGCCAAATGGGGTTTGGGATTTCAGAGACAGCTGGCTAATACTCAGGCTCAAAACAGCAGGGAAACTGGGAGGGGGATGGAAAGAAATTGCCTATCACATTGCCCAGTAGGGTTCTTTTCCTGTCTTATGGAGCTGGAAAGAGGAAACTCTAGCTGGATGAGGCTGTGGATTTTTTTTTTTTTTGAATCATGTAATTAAAAATAACAACTCTTGGGCCTCCCTGGTGGCGCAAGTGGTTGAGAGTCCGCCTGCCGATGCAGGGGATACGGGTTCGTGCCCCGGTCTGGGAGGATCCCATATGCCGCGGAGCGGCTGGGCCCGTGAGCCATGGCCGCTGAGCCTGCGCGTCCGGAGCCTGCGCGTCCGGAGCCTGTGCTCCGCAACGGGGGAGGCCACAACAGTGAGAGGCCCGCATACCGCAAAAAAAAAAAAAAAAAAAAAAAAAAAAAATAACAACTCTTCCAAAGACAAAAGCTGCTGAAAATTTGACCCTTACTTTCACCCTAAATCAAGACAAACCAATTCATAAAATATAGGCTATAATTTCTGTACAACCAAATGTTGCATTTCAAATCAGTTTAAACTCATGGGAGAAAAGATGATGTCCATAATGTCTTTCTCTGAGATTTCAATAATTTGATTGCTTCCCTAATTGACTTTATTTTTTTCATTGGACACAGTAAAGTAAGAATAATGCTTTGCCATTATTTTGCACCTTTTAATTTTCAAATCTATCAACACCTACCTACCCTGCAAACAGGCACATTTCTCTGGGGAAACTAAAGTACAGGAAATATTATGTGATTTAGTCAAGGTCAAACATAATTTCAGTGGCTAGGGAGATAGGACATCTAAAATGATATTTCTACTCTGGAAAATATTATCAAAAAGCTCACATACATAGTTATTTGCTAATATAGTTTTGATGGTAACCGTTTAATGTATTTGAGTAGCAGAAGTCATAGTATTACTATAAACTGATGTTTTGCATGGTTATATATTTTCCATGTGAATGAAAAGCATTCTATTATTCTTTTCTCTGCCCTTTTCTGAGAAATTCACATATGATTTTTGAGCAGTTGGCAGATTGGTTACTTGATTAGGGTACCTGCTACTGTTTCTGTCACTTTCTTAAGATCATATATGACACCTCAGAAGTGCTAGAAGTTCTAGCTATGAGATAATTGAATCACCATTTCAAGTGACTTCTATTACCCTTCTAGTGCCATTGTGACTGTGGTGACAAGTAATGCCTGTCTAGAAAAAGTCAATGTTAGTCTTTGGCCAAATTGTGAAGTAGTTAAATTTAAGTTTTATGTTTCTTTATTTGTTTCATCATTTAAAAAAATACCTGCTCCTTAAAAAAAGATTGCTATCATGTAGATGTTATATATAAGTTTAACATTATCTGTGTTTAAATACAAATGTGTCTTTTTGAAATTTTGCCATATATGATGAAACATTATATATTCACCCAAACTGTTTCACTCCCTGATGTTTCATATTTCTGCCAGTCGTATTCTGTCAAGTATAGATGCTTAAGCTCTCTGTAATTGAGGTATCTGATATATAAAGTAAAGATAATGCTAGCCACTTCATGGGTTGTTGTGAGGATCAAATGAGATATTGCATAATGCATGGTGTATAGTCGTATCCACTACCAACTATTATTATCTATTATTGTTATTTACCTCCAACTACTATACATAATTAGATATCAAAACTGATCTTTTGTAATATTTATCACATCCAGCATTTTTTAAATCATTCATACCACCCTGATGATAGTCTAGGTCCTTGATGCCCTCCTGAACTACTGCAATATATACATATATATAGATATATAATATATCTATCTATCTATCTATCTAACTATATATATATATATATATATATCTTTACACAAACATTTATTGAGGTCCTACAAAGATCTAGTATTTTAGGAACCCCGGATTTCCAAAAATGAATCAAACATGCTTCCTCAAGAAGTATGCAGGCTGATTAGGAAGAAAAAGTTTTGACAGAGATTTACAATTAATATGACTAAAGAGGATTAAAAAAAAAACACAACTAACCTGGTAAAAGTAACAGTTAAGAGAGGGTACTCCAGACAAAGACATCAGCTTGTTCTAAGGGACAGAGTGCTAAGAGAAAGAATTAGAAATGCAGTGCTTTCGATGTATGAATAATAATTTAACTTAGAATTTGACTTCTTTTTGTTCAAATATTAGAACACGTCTTGCATTCTTTCCTGTCACATCTACAGAGTATTAACTATTTGACAGATTATCATGCGGTAATTGTTGCAATTAATTTTAGATTATTTTTAAGCAATTCCAGTAAATGATGAGTAATATCATTTGAGGCACAGAATTTCATTGATTTCACTAAAGTAGTAACACATTATATTCAAGGTAGGAACCAGATGTCTCTCCCTGCTGGTGAGTCATTTATTTGACAGAACAAATTGATATCATACAACTTATTTTACTACTGTGGCTAATCTATGCATAATATAATGTAATGGCCTCAGAATTCAATACTCTGGAAGGAAGGAGGGAGATACTGGATAGAGGTCTTGCTCTGTCAGATTTCCAAAGTGAATATTGTGCTTATCACAATCAGTAATAACAATGATGATGATAATATATTGAATGTTGTTTATGATTCATACTGGCTGATATTTCTCACTCTTCTTGTTTGTCTTTACAAGGACTAAACTTTTTTTTTTTTTAGATTTCAACTTTTTTTTTTAGATTAAGCCAGGCATTGAAGTGATTTTCAAAATGTGTGACAATGCCAACCTTCTCATGAGTAATTTTTGTTTTGAAAAATTATATTTATAAATACGATATTTATGTTAACATATAGTGAGTTTATTACTGTTACTTTAAAATAAGATAAATGAACATTTAAAAAATATCTCAGCTCTAATTTCTAATACAGGAAATATGGGTAGGAATAGCTCACATAAACATGGGCCTTTGGGGATTCTGAATACTTCTTAAGATCATAAAACAAACCCTGAGACAAAGAAGTTTGAGAATTAAACTAAGTGTGTTATATAGCTTGACAATTTAAAAGTCTATCTTGGGAATAATCCTTTAAAATGTAGGATTAAGTGGACTCACCTCAATATAATTGAATGTTTCTTAAGTATATTTAAAACCCTGCATTATACATTTGCTGGATAAAGAATTCTGGGAAAATCTTGTGCTACCTCCTGTGACTTTCATGTTTTCTAATAAGAAGCTCATCCTTACTGAAATTATTATTCCCCTATAGGCAAAGTGTTATTTTGCTATTTTCAAGATTTTTTTCGTTGCCTTTAGTTTTCAAAAGTTTCATCATGTGTCTTGGTGTGGACTTCTTTGAGCTTAGTCTATCTGGATTTCACACAGCTTCCTGATTCTGTACATTTATGTCTTTTGCTAAATTTGGGAAGTTTTCAGCTATTACATCTTTTTTTTTAACATCTTCATTGGAGTATATTTGCTTTACAATGATGTGTTAGTTTCAGCTTTATAACAAAGTGAATCAGCTATACATATACATATATCCCCATATCTCCTCCCTGTGTCTCCCTCCCACCCTCCCTATCCCACCCCTCTAGGTGGTCACAAAGCACCGAGCCAGTCACCTGTGCTATGCAGCTCCTTCCCTCTAGATATCTAGTTATCTCTTTTACGTTTGGTAGCATATATAAATCCATGCCACTCTCCCACTTCGTCCCAGTTTACCCTTCCCCTTCCCCATGTCCTCAAGTCCATTTTCTATGTCTGCATCTTTATTCCTGTCCTGCTACTAGGTTCTTCAGAACTTTTTTTTTTTTAGATTCCATATATATGCATTAGCATATAGTATTTGTTTTTCTCCTTCTGACTTACTTCACTCTGTATAACAGACTCTAGGTCCATCCACCTCACTACAAATAACTCAATTTCATTTCTTTTTATGGCTAAGTAATATTCCATTGTATATATGTGCCACACCTTCTTTATCCAGTCCTTTGTTGATGGAAACTTAGGTTGCTTCCATGTCCTGGCAAACGTAAATAGAGCTGCAATGAACATTGTGGTACATGACTCTTTTTGAATTATGGTTTTCTCAGGGTATATGCCCAGTAGTGGGATTGCTGTGTTGTATGATAGTTCTATTTTTAGTTACTTGTGGAACCTTCATACTGTTCTCCATAGTGGCTGTATCAATTTACATTCCCACCAACAGTGCAAGAGTGTTCCCTTTTCTCCACACCCTCTCCAGCATTTATTGTTTCTAGATTTCTTGATGATGGCCATTCTGACTGGTGTGAGATGATACCTCATTGTAGTTTTGATTTGCATTTCTCTAATGATTAGTGATGTTGAACATTCTTTCAGGTGTTTGTTGGCAATCTGTATATCTTCTTTGGAGAAATGAAGGTCTTCTGCCCATTTTTGGATTGGGTTGTTTGTTCTTTTGATATTGAGCTGCATAAGCTGCTTGTAAAGTTTGGAGATTAATCCTTTGTCTGTTGCTTCATTTGCAAATATTTCCTCCCATTCTGAGGGTTGTTTTTTCATCTTGTTTATGGTTTCCTTTGCTGTGCAAAAGCGTTTAAGTTTCATTAGGTCCCATTTGTTTATTTTTGTTTTTATTTCCATTTCTCTAGAAGGTGGGTCAAAAAGGATCTTGCTGTGATTTATGTCATAGAGTGTTCTGCCTATGTTTTCCTCTAAGAGTTTTATAGTATCTGAGCTTACACTTAGGTCTTTAATCCATTTTGAGTTTATTTTTGTGTATGGTGTTAGGAAGTGTTCTAATTTCATTCTTTTACATGTAGCTGTCCAGTTTTCCCAGCACCACTTATTGAAGAGGCTGTCTTTTCTCCATTGTATATTCTTGCCTCCTTTATCAAAGATAAGGTGACCATAGGTG
The DNA here is from genome assembly GCF_025265405.1 of Mesoplodon densirostris. Taxonomy (NCBI): domain Eukaryota; kingdom Metazoa; phylum Chordata; class Mammalia; order Artiodactyla; family Ziphiidae; genus Mesoplodon; species Mesoplodon densirostris. The sequence goes on along the minus strand of NC_082668.1, from coordinate 81,891,761 downwards.
TGTGGGTTTATCTCTGGGCTTTATATCCTGTTCCATTGATCAATATTTCTGTTTTTGTGCCAGTACCATACTGTCTTCATTACTGTAGCTTTGTAGTATAGTCTGAAGTCAGGGAACCTGATTCCTCCAGCTCCATTTATCTTTCTCAAGATTGTTTTGGCTATTTGGGATCTTTTGTGTTTCCATACAAATTGTGAAAATTTTTGTTCTAGTTCTGTGAAAAATGCCATTGGTAGTTTGATAGGGATTGGATTGAATCTGTAGATTGCTTTGGGTAGTATAGTCATTTTCCCATTGTTGATTTTTCCAATCCAAGAACATGGTATATCTCTCCACCTGTTTGTATCAGCTTAATTTTCTTTCATCAGTATCTTATAGTTTTCTGCATACAGGTCTTTTTCTCCTTAGGTAGGTTCATTCCTAGGTATTTTATTCTCTTTGTTGCAATGGTAAATGGGAGTGTTTCCTTAATTTCTCTTTCAGATTTTTTATCATTAGTGTATAGGAATGCAAGATATTTCTGTGCATTAATTTTCTATCCTGCTACTTTACCAAATTCATAGATTAGCTCTAGTAGTTTTCTGGTAACATCCTTAGGATTCTCTATGTATAGTATCATGTCATCTGCAAGCAGTGACAGTTTTACTTCTTCTTCTCTGATTTGGATTCCTTTTATTTCTAAAAGAGCTTAACATTTTGAAAATCATATTTTATCTCCTTGCAATGCCCTTTAGAAATTGAAATTGGTTGAATTATACAATACTGATGAGCACCTAGATAGAAGCTTTAATTTGATCTTACATGTTTATGAGATTAAACTCTAAACCTTATGCTTCATTTTAAATTGTCTAGGTACTGGCTTTTAGAGGTATTTTGAGGGTTTATGCGATGATAGTTTTGAAGACAATGTTATGTGTGCCCAAATAATAGTGAATTCTAACTGAAACTAGCATATCTGGCTTCTTCTGTCAATGTCATCTTTTGCTGGACACTTTGGTGCTGAAAATAGTAAGTAAAATTACTTTGAAGAGCTTAAAATACTATGTAAATGGATTTTAATCAGGGTAAGTTTTTAGAAATGGTCTGTAAGCATTTATTAAACATTTCTAGGATATAAAATAAATTATTATGAAAAATAGATATATTTATATATTTGCTAAATATAATAATTCTCCAGGTAACTCATTAATGATAACCTTACTAGCAAAATTTTTATTATTCATGTTCCATAGAAAAAAATTTTTCAGATGTTTACACTAGATTAACTATAAATAAAATCTAAACAACAGGAATGAATGTGTCCTAATTATTTATACATGATAATATTCAAAATGTCTTTCTTTCTTTTTTTGTTCCCTGATGAGTCCTTAAAACCATTATATTTTGACAGTGTCCTTAGTAACAATACATTGACTGTATTGTGATAGTTCTGAAAGAGCCAGGAGTGCAATATGCTTGTCATTTCTTACTAATTGAGCATCAGATTCTGGAAAAAACTGTTGGTCCAGTTAGTTATAAAACCAATGCCCTGGCACAGAGGGCAAACACAAGATAATTCAGTTTCAAAAGAACAACCCCAAAACCTTAAAGAGAGCAACCAATATTTAACTATTTTAATAAGACAAAACTCTGATTTTAAAGACACCAAAACAGATTTGTTGTATCATGTTCATCCAGGAAAAAAAAAAAAAAGTCTAACTGAATGAGCAACAATCTTCCAATTTCTTAAAATGTCTTTGACAGACTCAAAAAAGAAACAGATTCTTAAATGTTAAGGAAGAAACTGAGAGCAACAGTTTTGAAACCTCTGACACAATCACTAAGAAACAGATTATGTTAGCTTCAAAGAAGTTGGAAAGGATCTTTATTTTTCAAATATGCTGACAGTCAGAAAGTAATGGATTTTTTAAAAGAAGAGAACATTCTTGCAATGTCTTCTTGCAAACATTTACATTTTTACATGGAGATTTCTGAAGTGGCTGTCTAGTAGAGTAAGAGCTGACAGTTCCGACACATTTAATTCAGCCCTTTTTCCTTTCCCATGCACACCAAAAGTATGTATTTCACATTATGATCCTTACAGAGTAGAAACTTTCCCCCTGAAAGGAAAGCAGAGAAGCTGACCCATCGAGCTCCCTCTCTGACTTTCTACTAACAAGGGTGGTCAGTTTGCAGCACGAGCAGGGATTTGGAATAACATCTCATGGCTCCACAGCAAAACTGTAAATGGACGAAACTGTTTGTTTTGGGTCTTTTCCTAGAGTGATATTTAAAATGTCTTTTCTCTTCTCTTCCTCTAGGCTGAGGCCCTGGGAGATGGTGTACCCCACCATGCCTCTGTTTCCAAAACTCAGCACTTCCCACTCCACCATTATCCCCTGGGGGAGCACTCGCTCCCCCAGGGGATAGTCAGTCTCAACCTTTGATATATTTACATATTCATTGGGAACTCTCAAAAAAATTTTTTTGAAATAGAAAGGAAATACATGAACATTTATCAAGTTTGGGTTTTTTTCCACCACCCCTAGTATCATACTACAGAGGCAGATGCCAACTTGAAAGACTGGTCATAGCTATAAGGTATCACTGCTGCTTTTAATGGAAGTATATGTATATATTTATCTTTTCTTGGTTTCCTAGGTCATGTTGTTTGTTTCTTTCCTTACCCTTTCACTTACATACTCCTTCAGAAAATGGGCAGTGGAGGGCAGTGGGAAGAGGGACACAGGCTTAGAGCTGTAGAATTGAATGTTTCTTTCTCTGCTGTTCAAAGGAAAATCTTTTATTTTGAGCATTTATGAGAGACAAAACTGTGTTCACCAGAAACAGGAAAGACCATTTTTTAAGTTGTTAGAAGTGATTATTGGCTGTTTGTCAGCCCTTAATAAGGTAAAAGCAAGTAAAAAAGAGGCTATCAAATTTCAAGCAGATCACAAATGTCGTAAATTTTAAAATATGAATGTTTGAAGAAAGATATAATCTGAACTAAGCAAAAATTCCATCACTTAAAGGAGTCAGTTGTAGACTACTGAATGCACACCTGATACAGTTCTACTATATCTTTTTAATCAAAAAATTTGAGAATGAGAGTAGGAAGAGGTTTAAAACTACAAATATCCCTGGCCAAAGAAAATATCTTCCTGCTCAGTAACTATTTCAGAATTAAATCTACTCTAGCATAAAACAAACTTGAGAATATAATACTTAACAGGTAACAGAACATAATTATCATTTAGAGGATATCTGAAATGTACCAAATATTTTATTTATTTATTTTAATTGAAATAATGTTGATGTACAATATTATATGTTACAGGTGTACAATATAGTGATTAACAATTATTAAAGGTTATACTCTATTTATAGTTATTATAAAAATATTGGCTACATTCCCCATGTTGTACAATATATCCTTGCAGCTTATTTTGTACATAATAGTCTGTACCTCTTACTCCCCTACCCCTATTTTACCCATCTCATCACTGATAACCACTAGTTTGTTTTCTATATCTGTGAGTCTGCTTCTTTTTTGTTATATTCACTAGTTTGTTGCATATTTTAGATTCCACTTATATGTGGAATCTATAAAATACATATCATACAGTATTTGTCTTTCTCTGTCTGACTTATTTCACTTAACATAATGCCCTCCAAGTCCATTCATGTTGCTGCAAATGGAAAAGTTTCATCTGTTTTATGGCTGAATAGTATTCCATTGTATATATATACCACATCTTCTTTATTTATTCATCTATTGATGAACACTTAGGTTGCTTCCATATCTTGGCAATTGTGAATAATGCTGCTATGAACATCGGGGTGTGTGTATCTTTCCAAATTAGTGTTTTTGTTTTTTTTCAGATATATACCCAGGAGTGGAATTGCTGAGTCATATGGTAGTTCTATTTTCAGTTTTTTGAGAAACCTCCATACTGTTTTCCACAGTGGCTATACCAACCTACATTCCCACCAACAGTGTAGAGGGTTCTCTTTTCTCCACAACCTTACCAACACTTGTTAATGTTCTTTTTGATGATAGCCATTCTGACAGGTATGAGGTGATATCTCATAGTGGTTTTGATTTGCATTTCACTGATGGTTAGCTATGTTGAGCATCTTTTCATGTGCTGTTGGCCATATGCATTTCTTCTTTGGAAAGATATTTATATAGTTCTGCCCATTTTTTAATTGTTTTTTATTTCTGATGTTGAGTTGTATGAGCTATTTATATATGTTAGATATTAGCCACTTATCGGTCATATCATTTGCAAATAATTTCTCCCATTCAGTAGGTTGTCTTTTTGTTTTGTCAATGGTTTCCTTTGCTGTGCAAAAGCTTTTAATTTTAATTAGGCCCCATTTGTTTATTTTCACTTTTATTTCCTTTGCTTTAGGAGACAGATTGAAAAAAATGCTATGATTTATGTCAAACAGTGTTCTGACTATGCTTTTCTCTAGGAGTTTTATGATTTCTGGTCTTACATTTAGGTCTTTAATCTATTTTGAGTTTATTTTCATGTTAGAGAATGTTCTAGTTCATTCTTTTATCTGTTAGCTATCCAGTTTTCTCAGCTGTCCGGTTTTCCCAGTTGTTATTGAAGAGACTGTTTTTCTTTCTCCATTGTATAGTCTTTCCTCCTTCATTGTAGATTAATTGACCATAAGTATATAGGCTTATTTCTGGGCTGTCTATTCTATTCCATTGATCTATGTGTCTTTTTCTGTGCCAGTACCATACTGTTTTGATTACTATAGCTTTGTAGTATAGTCTGAAGTCAGGGAGCATGACTCATCCAGCTCTATTCTTCTTTCTTAAGATTGTTTTGGCTATTCAGGGTCTTTTGTGTTTCCATACAAATTTTTAAATGACTTTTTCAAGTTCTGTGAAAAAATGTCATTGGTATTTTGATAAGGATTGCATTGAATGTGTAAATTGATTTGGGTGGTGTGGTCACTTTAACAGTATTAGTTCTATCAATCCAAATATTTTAGATGCATTTTCTCACTTAACAGCAACCCTGTGATGTTGGTCTTATGGTCTCCATTTTTTTAGATGAAGAAACTGAAGTGCATGGAATAATTTCCCCTCTAAGTAGTGCAGAGCCTGAAAATAAAATACAGGTCTGTTTAACTCAAAGCTGGTGCTCTTTCTAACATCCAGTTATTTGAGTTTTGCTCACATACAATTAATTCTTAGGAGCCTCTAATTTTGAACAGGTATAAAAAGGAATGAGAGTCATATGAAGTAGAAAAGCTTTTTTGAGAAAATATAGCATATTAATAAGACTTGGAAAGATTAATTTATGCAATGAAAATAAAAAAAGAGGTAGATTGCAGTTATCCTATGAAATGACAACTTATCTTCACTGACCCAGAGAAAAGAAACACAGTCAGGAGGAGTAATTAAAAGTAAGATTTATTGCTTACAAGTTGTCATAGCTTTCTATCCGTAATCTTAAGTGCTAGAGTACATATCATTTCCAGACAGAAGCATTAATTTAACAGGATAAAGCACTCTTTCTCTCATTGATATCTGTAGTATTCCATTCATATATGTGAAATATCATCTTCTTGTAGGAATTAAATGTTTTATGGATCTGAAATAAAAGCAGAAGAGTAACAGGCTTAACAGTGAGGAGAGGGAATTAGAGAAAAAATGAGCTAAAGGCTGTGATTTTCAGTTTACCTATCCCAATTATCTGAGCTTTGAATCTAATTTGTAAGTGCTACTGAATACTAGGAGAGTAATAGGGCGGCGTTAATTTTAGGAAACCTAAAATCTTACACTCAAACTGTTAACAATCTACTGTAGGAAAATTAATATTCTTAGTTTTCATGGCCAGAAAATTTTTTTTATTAATTTCTGCTTTATAACAAAGTGAATCAGTCATACATATACATCTGTTCCCACATCCCTTCCCTCCTGCGTCTCCCTCCCTCCCACCCTCCCCATCCCACCCCTCCAGGCAGTCACAAAGCACCGAGCTGATCTCCCTGTGCTATGCGGCTGCTTCCCACTATCTATCTACCTTATGTTTGGTAGTGTATATATGTCCATGCCTCTCTTTCGCTTTGTCACAGCTTACCCTTCCCCCTCCCCATATCCTCAAGTCCATTCTCAAGTAGGTCTGTGTCTTTATTCCTGTTTTACCTCTAGGTTCTTCATGACATTTTTTTTTTTAATTCCGTATATATGTGTTAGCATACAGTATTTGTCTTTCTCTTTCTGACTTACTTCACTCTGTATGACAGACTCTAGGTCTTTCCACCTCATTACAAATAGCTCAGTTTCGTTTCTTTTAATCATGGCCAGAAATTGAGACTCAAATAATATGAAGTTATTTTTCTTAGATAGAAAATCAGAGGTAAGAGATTAAAAGTAGAAATAACAGGAATATAAGGCGAGGCAGCTGAGGTAAACCGAAGCTAGTTGTCCACTCATTAAATCTTCTCAGCAATAGATTGACAACTGGTTATTATTATTTTTATTTTTAACACTTTATTATAAAATAAAGTGAAGATACAGAAAACCACACAAAACAAATGCATAGTGTTATGAGTTATTATAAGACAGATATTCTTCTACCCCCACCTAGGTCAAGAAATATAACTATAATCACCTACCCCAGAAGCTCTTTCCTACCCTTTACCAGTATCAACCTCTCCTTTTCCTCCTCCCAAATAACCATTACTCTGCCCTTAATTTTCATTAATTCTTAGAATTTCTTTTTAGATTTATCACCCATGTGTAGCCATAGAAAACATAGTTTATTTAGTGTTGCCCACTCTTTTTCAACTTAGTGTGTTTCAAGCTACACGTTCTCCCTCCAGCCCTTGATTTTTCTTTTAGTTTATTTTTACTAGTGCCCATGTCATTCGACCTGTAGCATTCCCATAATCTGCATTTTGCTGATTGAATACTCATGGTATAGTGCAACATTATTCTCTGTCCTCTGTATTTCCTACAATTTAGCAGATGGATTCAGAGACTGGATCTGACTCATTTCCATCACTTTGACAAGACTGTGGGTAGCAGTATATTTTTTTCTCAGGTGGCACATAATATCTGGTTGCCTCTCTTTTTGGGATGCTAACAGTCGTCAGCGCTCAATGCCTAGATCCATTTATTTATTGGCTATTACAAACTTATGGGACATCTTTTTCATTTATTACTTGAAATAGTTTTATAAAGAGATACTTCTCCCATCTTTTAGTTAGTTAGCAGGGGTTCATAAAGAAAAGACTAGCTAAGTGGAAAGAACCAAGACGAGATGCTTGATCCTTTCCATTTATTTACCAGTTTTCAAGATAAAATGAATTTCCAAAAGCCAATTTGATTTTTCAAATATTGTGATCAGCTATGAATTTAAACATATTTGAAGGATTACAGTCAATTGCAATTATTATTTTTTGGAAGCTCAAATAGTCCCACTTTTGGTAAAGGAAGCACCTTTACTTTGACTCCTGAGTCCTTTTGAAATGAGCCTAGTCTTTTTGAAAGGTTGCTAGCTTCTTTGATATCTGTTATGACAAGATTTCTCAGGATCATTTATACAGTTCCTGCCTCAGACCTGGAATCAGCCATTTCTTCAAGAAGTCCTGGTTCCATTTTGTTGGAAAGGGTATTTCAAGGCCACAAGTTGGGTGCAAGGGATGCTTATTGCTGGTGCATTGATCATTGTTTCCAGACCTCTTCAATAGACAGTACTAGAAAATATATCTGTAAAACTAAAATGTCTCATGAATTTCTATGGACACTTCTCATTCACATCAGGACTCTAGGATTTATTATTATGATATATTATTTAACTTCTTCTGAATCTTCCACATTAAAAATTCTAGTAGTGAAGGACTCAGGGGATGATAGATAGATGATGATAGATAATAGTACTACATATATATATATATATATATATATATATATATATATATATATATATATATATATATATATATACTTTCTAAATATATTGTTACTATAATTATAATTCCTAAAAACATTTATAAAATGTTTTAACATATTATTTTTCCTCTCCTTTTTAAAGCAATATTGTACCTCCATTGCCTAAATATGTAGCCTTTTCTCTCCTTTGTAACTGTCACTTAGTCTTAGTTCTACAAGTAACCATATACTTAATGATCAGCTTCATCCTCATTTCTTTGCCTCCTTTAGTCATTGGACTTGTTTGAAGATCATTATTTGGTAGATTCATCAAGAAGAGCTTATGTGAACAATATTCCTTTATATGAAATTTGTGTTTCTGAATTTTTAGGAAGAGGTAGGGGCCAAGTACCTTTTCTAATTACACAGATTCTCTTTTTGTTGTTTTCTTGTAGTGATCCAAAAACTATGGTGGCTTGCTTTCCAAGATTTCCCGGAGCTGTTTCCCTTATCTGCTTTTACATGGACCTTCTCTCTCCTTAATTCCTTTTGTTAACAAGCAGTCCAGTTTTGATTCTCATTCAGTAGTTTTCTTCTGGAGTGGGGCCCTGTGATGTGAGTTTTAAGAGATACAGTGACTAAACTGCTGTAGCCTTCTGTGCTCTGAAGACCCACCTAGCTGAGGTCTCTTGCACTCTCTGGCTATTGTACTAGGTGAAACCACTCCCAGTTTCAACTGCTGTTCTCCAGTTGGCCCATTGTGCTATTCAGTGAAAACCTCTTGACTGTTTCTGGATTCTCAGGACCACCAGATGCCCCATTACTTCCCTCTGCTTATTCCACAAAGGCTCAAGTAGCCTGTGTCTGGCAGTGGTTTGTTCTCAGAAACTTGTACTTTGGGGTTCATGGGAATATCTTGTCACCAGTTTTCTTATAATTGTTGTCCATAAGTTTTTGGTTTTGCTATCTGATTAATCTATCTATTTTTGTACTGAAAACTATTCTGTACTGATGACATTGCCATCCTTCCAAAATCCAATAACTGGTTATTATTGAATAGAGACATAAAAATACTCCACATAAATAACACAAACAATGGGGTCACAAGTTTCTTCCTTAGGAAAAACATGGAATTTTATTCCCTTAATATCATTAATATTCAAAAACACTGCAAAGTAAGGATATCTAGATTTAGTAAAAATCTCCAATTGAGAAAATAACTTGAAGGACTTCAGTTTTGTTTTGTTTTTCAATTCTAAGCTAGACGAGAGTTGTGTTCCATGCAATCTCTTGACTCTGAGGAGTGCTCCTACTTCCCTACCTCTTCTTAGTTATTTTGTCATAACCTGTCCTCCATTCCTGGGAAGCAAATGTCTTGAAAGAGCAAGAACCCACAATATAGCCTCTGATGATGCGTACTCATTCCCAGAGACTGTAACACCAGATTCCTGAGTGAGAGGCATCAAGAATCATAAGAGTTCAGACTCCTCATGTGAGTATCATGTACACACACACACACACACACACACACACACACCATATGGTTGTCTGAGTGCTTAATACGCCAAAGATCTGTGAATGCTCACTACCTCCCTGCCAGAGTGAGATGATCCTATTAAAAGTTGAATTGCTAGGGTGGAGAAAGAAATCTGAGTTCTGAGTTAATATAACAATGACCTATTGTAGATATCTTCCTTAATGATATCAGATGCCTTTTATATATTTGTTGTAAAAGCCCAGCCTCCAAACTATAGTAGAAGTCTGTTCACTATTTCTCAAGTTCAGATGTGTTGATGAGAGTTCTTAATAATACACTATGTATACTGAAAAATCTGTGCATTAAAGTGGAGGTGATTAACTATAGTTGCTCAAATGTTTTCAAAATGAGAGTATGTATTATTAAAATATGTAGATACTTTTAATAGCTAGACTTTATGCTTGTATAACACCTTTCTCTAAGGGACTTTGAAAACAGTAGCTCATTAATCCTCACAAGCTTTATTTATTAAATTATGAAATCACTGCACCATTCAAAATTGGCAACAATAGAATACAGTTTCTATAGGGTACAGTTTCTACCCATAATATCTTAATTGACTCCTTATTATCTGTAATCTCCTCTAAGATAACAGCTAATCTTTCTTCTTTCTATATTTGTTAACATGAGAAAGGTTTAATATTCGTGTTCAGCTTTTATTGCCACATCTGTTTCATAGATTTGGAAATTGTCCTTATTCTTTTCACTCATTAAATCAGAAATGTCATGTTTTTTTATAAGGTCTTTGTGTTATGTTTTCTCACCCACCTGATCAGCAGTCTCTTGTCCCTCAGCCAGCTTTATTCCTAAGAGACATCATATTGCCAATACGTCCCCAGCATCGTGCAGCCTTCTCTCTCTTGCCATCATTTTTTTTTTCTCTTCCTTAACTATTCTAATTTGCAGTTGGTTGTATGTTCTCATGTCATAACACATTGAACATTGAAAATGACCTTCCACTGACCTGTTGCTGTTTAAACATGGAATAATTCTTCAGTGTTATTACTTACTCATTTTTAATACTTCCTGAATATATAGCATTCTGCTGACGTCTGGTTAGAACTGATCTGGAGAAAACACAAATCTCATGCTAGAGTTGAAAATTACCGATTTAACCTTACTCACCATATCCCCCTTGAAAATGTAGCCACTTCTTTCCTTTATAACTTTTTATCTTTAAGCTATTTCTAGGTGTTACAGATGCATATGTGCTGAATGTGGTCATTTTTTGGTGGTCAGTGTACTCAAGAGCTCCTTTGAAATGAAGAATCAGAGTTAAGCTAAGGGGCTCTGGGATGTGGTTTTCAACGGACAATTTTAAATGAGTAAAAAGTCCTTATCAAATAGTCCATGTTGATAAACTATTTAGAGTCCCTTCCTCCAAAAACATCTTTTCCTCACTTACTCAGCATACTTGTATGCGAACTATTTGACATTCTTACCCATGTAGCTGTAATTTAAATCTGACCATTTACCTTTTTACAAATTAAACAAAATAAAAGACCATGCAATTTTTCTTTCATTTACTTTTTTTATTCTTTTCTCTGGATTATTTTAAAGTTTTCTGTGGAACTTTAGCACTCTCTTCCTTATCAATAGCTCTCTTTCTCTTTCACACTTTCTTTTGCTGGATTACTTGCAGCGTGCTGAGGGCTTTACAATATTCACTTTTATTGGATTACATTTATTTATTTATTTATTTATTTATTTATTTATTTTTATTTGTTTATTTTTTTGCGGTACGCGGACCTCTCACTGTTGTGGCCTCTCCCGTTGCGGAGCACAGGCTCCGGATGTGCAGGCTCAGCGGCCATGGCTCACGGGCCCAGCCACTCCGTGGCATGTGTGATCTTCCCGGACTGAGGCACGAATCCACGTCCCATGCATTGGCAGGTGGACTCTCAACCACTGTGCCACCAGGGAAACCCTGGATTACATTTATTTTTGAAGTGGCTTCCAGATTCTCCCATGTGGCCCCTAATTCTTTTTTTTTTTTTTGTGGTATGCGGGCCTCTCACTGTTGTGGCCTCCCCCGTTGCGGAGCACAGGCTCCGGACGCGCAGGCTCCGGATGCGCAGGCCCAGCGGCCACGGCTCACGGGCCCAGCCGCTCCGCGGCATATGGGATCCTCCCAGACCGGGGCACGAACCCGTATCCCCTGCATCGGCAGGCGGACTCTCAACCACTGCGCCACCAGGGAGGCCCGCCCCTAATTCTTGAACACCAATATTTGTTTTCTTTTCCAATGATTGAAAATAAAGCACAAATATGAACTTTTCTCAACATTTACCAGCTCACTTCAAGTACTGCTTTTATCCTTATGTTGTGCCAGCATGTACTCTAAAATATCAATAGAGGAAAACATCAAATTATCTGGAGATTCCCTTGTACCTATTGGATTTTTCAGTAAAACAATGAAGAAGTAAACAGTCTGTTCCCTACTGTCACATAGTCTTTTTCAAAATTTGGTATACTATATTTTTATTAAAGTGCTCAAACCCTTTAACTGACATTTCAGATACAAAAATGTGTGTGTGTACACGTGAGTGTGTATGTGTTCACTAGGGGATTTTGTTTAGAGAAGTCTTACATGGATTCGGAGATCCACGATTCATTGTGGTCATGATGTAACTTTGATTATGAAATCTAATGTTATTCACATCAAGATTAACTTCCCTTAGATAATACCAATGTCATGGTGTTAATAATAAGTAGATGCAAGCTATCATATTTTCAAAACTATATACAATTGCCATGATTCTAATAGATCAGCAGAAGTAGAAATCACAGGGGGGAAAAGGTAAGGTTTTTCTTTGAAGCTGTCAAGAGATTATTATCCAGTCCTAACAATCTCAGGAACATTGGTGTTTGATGTCTTCCTCAAAGGATAAAATTGTTCCACATGCTTTCAAATAAGTGGTATCAATTTTTAATTAATTGGTTTTTGAAAAGTCATAGAATAGTAATATTTGACTTTAAAAAATAATGTGAGGTTATCTGTTAAAATAAAAGGTATTTTTTGGAGGCAATTGTCAAATTTTACCAGTAGTCTTGGTTTGCTATTTGACTGAAGGTGGGTGAAGAAAATGTAGGACCAAGGTATGGTTTTTAGCCTTATTACAGTGGAATTTTAGAATGGACCTCATACATATGTGGAAAATATAACCTCCTAGTTTGTTGTTTCCACGTGTAACTATGATCTAACCAATCAGATTATTCCCAAACTTGCTATAGTGGACTTACTTGAGTTATAAAGAGTTACATATAAAATATTTATTATTTTCTGCATAACATAATTTTTAATAGTTTGCTACTGAACAATTTTCATGGGAGAATAACTGAGTTATTGAGAGCCATGCATATAAAATCTCAACAGAGATGGGGACAGAACTCTGACCCTACCTGCTGAACAATGCCTCTCGACCTGTTTCCAAAATAGGCTTAGAGGTAAAAATTCATTCAAACTAAGGTCTTCACAGGTTAGAAAAAAATTAACTACTGGCCTAGAGTGACAACAGACAGCATATAAAACTTAAAAAATAAACAACAATGATGTAGAAAAGCAATTGCTAACAATGGTCCTAGGAAAAGAAATTAATTCAAAATAATCCAGAGGAAACCTCCACTTCACTTTCTCTATGGATTTTGGCATATCAGCATGATTCCTATCGTAGTTAAGATGTATTTTCATTTAATCTCAAGTTTGATATTTAGAGAGATTTAGAATCTGTTGTTGTTTTGATTTAGTAGTCCATCTCTATCATTCATGGATGGAAATAACACTACTGAGTGAAATTTGTGGCCAGGAAGCCAGCAAATCCCTCTATATATCCATTAACAATGAGAATCAGGAGAAGCAATAATTGCAATTGACTTGATATCTGCCTAAGTAAGGAGCGAAGACAACCAACCACGAAATTCCAGCAAATGAGTAGTGCTGAAAATGGGATAGGCAATCGACTTCCTCTGCAGAAATAAAAAGTGAATTTTCCTGTGAAACTTTCATCTCTCTAAATAAAAGTGTGATTAAAATGTCAGTTATTCGAATCAGTAATATATTGGGTTGGCCAAAAAGTTCATTTGGGTTTTTCTGTAACATCTTACGGAAAAGCCCAAACGAACTTTTTGGGCAACCTAATAGACCAAATGCTACTGTTTAAAGATAGACATTTCTCTTTCCTGCACTTACCCCTGCTGGATTGTATAAAAAAAAGTCCTAGCATGCCCATAGATGGCAGATTGTTCTTAAAGCCACTGCTTATAAATAAGGTAGCCATTCTTATCTTCCTCATCCTCCTCAGATATTTTTATCTGAAAGGCATATTGAAATGTTCACACATTTCCTCTAATATAGAAGCTCTAGAAACTACTTAGTTTTAGATTAAATAGTTCATGCCATAATCCTAGAGAAGCACATGATAGATAAGCACCACTGTTTCCTTTACTTGAGTCAATAAGGTTCTAAAAGGCACTAAATACATTTTAATTGGAAACAGTACAAGCAGATTTAACTGAACCTTGAATATTGTAGTTCATTTTTTTTTTTTTTTTTGCGGTACGCGGGCCTCTCACTGTTGCGGTCTCTCCCATTGTGGAGCACAGGATCCGGATGCGTAGGCTCAGCGGCCATGGCCCACGGGCCCAGCCGCTCCGCGGCATGTGGGATCTTCCCGGACTGGGGCATGAACCCGTGTCCCCTGCATCGGCAGGCGGACTCTCAAACACTGCGCCACCAGGGAAGCCCTGAATATTGTAGTTCTTGAATTGAATTTACTTATACTAGGCATCAGGTTTGTCTTTTCAGAGCAATTTTTTTTTAAGATTTCTGTGCTACTGAATAAGAGAGAAGTCTAAATACCCATAATTATTAAAGCTAATACAATAATTAAGTATTGTCTTCAGTATTTAGTGTCACAGGGTTATAGTAATAAATACTCTTTATGTAAAATGAACTATGTGCCAGCTATTGACTTGGGAAATTGGTGACCATTATTGCATTATTACTCAGGTTTACAACACTTCTGGCAAGATAGTGGGTGATATGCCCATTTTATAGATGCGAAAATTGAGGCTCAAAAGTTACACGGCTATTAAGTGGCAGAGAAGGAATTCATTCCAGATCTTTCTTACTCTATCTCTGGGCTCTTTGCACTATAGCAGTTTATAAAACTCTGGGAAATAAGGCACCTACACATACCTGTTGAATAACAATGAAATGCAACATGTTATTAAATTGCAATGTAGAAAGCAGAGACCAAAAAGGAAAAGAGTTGGGGCAGGAGAGGTTAGTACTTAGAGGGATAAAGATATAGAAGCAGAGAATTACCTGAAGAATTCTTGTACCATGTTCAAAATTCATAACAGCAAAAGGATGTGTCTCACTGGATTGCTTGATAAGTCATAGCTCCATTGAAAAAATGTGCATTCACTTTAAATTGAGTGTCCTAAAGAGAGTTAGCCCTATACTTCTACCTAATGCAATGAGATAGTTTTGTAGGAACTATGAAACTCCTAATTGCTTAATGAGTTTTTATTTAATTTTCAAGATTTAAATATTAGTCTTATGTATTATAAACCATCACTAGTAAATTTGCTATTTAATTATTCCCCGTGCAATGAAATATGCTTGAATTAAAAATTTATTGATGAAGGATGTGTTTTAACAGTAAATTGTAACTGATTTCTAATCCCATAAATTAATTATACATTAATATATGCCAAAATATTTGGAAACAATCTTGTCTTTTACTGTTTATTAATGATTTCCCTAAACTTTTATTTATATTATTAAGTTGCTTGTTTATTCCAATTTTCACAGATGATCAAAAAAGCAAAAAAAAATGTCTTGATGAAATGCTTGATAAAAGTAACTCAGATTGCACACAGGTAGTTTTTATTTGCTTGAAAGGCTCTTGGGTCATTTTACTCAGAAACCCATCTTTTAAATGTACACTTCTAAGGGAAAATCAGTCTGGTGATTATCATTCATGAGAAAGCTGAATTTTAAATAACCTTGTCTTTATTCTGCCCCATTGCTCAGCCCTCAAAATAGTGGATTCTTACTAGTAGTATGGTAGTAAATGTTTAACAACTGGTTTTCTGGCGAGGAAGGGAGCTCTGATTTGTAGTGTTTGCCAGTTTTTGTGGTAAATACTTTCAACGTGGCTGATCTCAATCTACCAATGTGACATCACTGAACTGAGAGTTGGGAAGAAATGCACAGTAATACACCTTATGGAGTATTTCTACTATCCAGATACAGTAACATAACTAACCTCAAGAGTATAGATAATAATAAAATGTTATAAAATAATTAGGGAGTGAGTGTTCTGCATATATGTTACCTTTGCTTTTAATATAGTTTATTCAATTGTAAATGTATGTAATTTAATTTTAGTAATAGCTATGTTTAACTGCTGTCTCGCAATCATCCTGAAAATGTGCCAGTCTCTTCTTGGGAGTCATTGTGAACTAGAATGGGCAGTATGAGAAGCCCCAGCTGGTACTAAGCACATCTTTTTCCTCCGTTAACTACCTAGCAGTGCAAAGCATCGAGGTTTTGAAAACGAGGGAGTGGGGCATGAAGACAGTACTGACTGGAAAATGGTCCAAAGTTAAGCAATCGGGGTGAATTTCAAGGCTGAGGTTGTTATCATCCATATTCTTCCTAATGGGCGTTTTGATTTTGGGGGAAAGATAGCTGGACACTACATTTTTTGGTTTCTCCCTGCTCATGATGACCTTGATAAATCTAGTCAAGGAATTCTGGAGACAGCTAATAGCCAAACTACTCTGATAAAAATACTTTCTTCTGAAAAAACAAACAAACTTTCCCATACTGAAAATGGGCTTTACTGGAGATCTGGAGATTCTGATGAATAGAAAATTTTTCATCTCTAATGAAGCAAGGGTTGAAACTTCATCTGAGATAGTTTGTATGCCAGGCAGGCTGATGACCTTCGAGAATTTGTACTGGCCTAGGCAGTCTGTGAAACTGATTTGGACCTCTAAGGGACCGGCACATTTAAGAAAGGATGGAATACGGAAGAAGATATAGAATTGCGGAAGGGACTTCAGGAGATATTTCAAGGGAGAAAAGTAGAGATCATTCTTTTAAGACATGAAACTGTTCAGATTTTTAGATGAACCCCTTCCAGACCTCTCCTAAGGCCTAAACTGATTTGCATCTCTTGTAGACTGAGATTTGAAAAATGTGATCCACAATGTCTCTCTGAGTACATGATTTGGTCTTTTATGACCAAACCATGACACACATTTATAACATGACTAGCCAAGGTTGATAATATTATCTCTGGCACTGAAATAGAGGATAGTTTGCACTCGCTAATCCTGGCTAATAAAATTTATTATTTTGGTGATATTAGCAAAAACTCAGGATTAAAAATTGACTGGTATATTCGCTCCTCTGATTGGCAGAGAAGTTAACCTCCTTGGATTGTTTGGCTTTTTAACCCCAAGCTAAAGAAGAAAGCCAACATGTGTTTAAGTTTAGGTTTCGAAATCTGGAGATTGCTTTTATCATTTTAGTGCTTAACTCCTCTCCTATAAAAGAGGAGTATATAGAATGACAGCAAATCCTTTAAGATCATTTTTACACCCATCAGAAGGCAAAGTCATTGCCCCATCATACACTAAACTTTTCCTGCTATCCAGATGAATGCACTTTCCTGTTTTCTGTCTCAGTCTCCTTGACCTGGTTGGCAGCCGCATAGCACAGGCAGATCAGCTAGGTGCTTTGTGACCACCTAGAGGGGTGGGATAGGGAAGGTGGGAGGGAGGGAGATGCAAGAGGGAAGAGATATGGGAACATAGGTATATGTATAACTGATTCACTTTGTTATAAAGCAAAAACTAACACACCATTGTAAAGCAATTATACTCCAATAAAGATGTAAAAAAAAAAAAAAAACTAGTTTCGAATGTGGGCAGGAATGTCAGAGAACAACGGCTAGACTGTTTTTGTTCCTCTCTACTTAGATTATCAATCACCATTAGGAAAAGAAAGGGCTAAGATTCAGTGAGCTGATTCTTGTTTTAGCATGGGACATCTGTTTTATTGCTTTGTTCCGCTTTGTTTTATTTTCCCTGACTGGATGAGTGGCAATAAATCATTATTAAGGTTTGAGTAAATCCATCTGTTTTTATTTCCTCTCTTAATTTCCCTTTCTCCTGATTTTTAGTGTTGTCCCTTTCTTTTCAGTTCTGTGGGCCAGGCCTTGGCACAATCCTCCCCAAATGACTTCTATTAGCCTCTCATACACATCTCTAACTTCCCACTCTGGCCTCATTTTACTGGTCCTAATACATCTGAAATAGCCCCTGTCACCAGACATTTCTGTCGCTGCCCGCCAGACTTTCCTTCTGTTTTCTTGCTAATATATTTCCACCTTGAATATCTTCCAGTCTCTCTGCACCACCTCAGTTCCAGCTTAATCATAGAGGCATTCTCAATAATTCCAGCATTTCCTTCTGACCATCCATAACAAGGTGTCTTCTTACTATACATTCTGTCACTAGAACACATTCATGTGGCCTTTTGTTTTATAGTATCTTGTACTATACTTATTTTCTAATTGCACATTTTATCTCTTAATAACATGCTAGCTTCCCTGAAGGTATGGTCCAATAATATTTTTATATTGCTCTTACTGACTAATCATTTTTGAGGTACCCAACTGGTACTAAAAAATTGCTTGTTGATACCAGAAAGTATTCTGATTTAGTTAGAGAAATATTATATCTAAATAAATTTAGATGTGCAGGAAAGATCCTTTTATACTAGGGAATTAGGCAGTTTCCTAATGTGACCTCATGTCTCAGATTAGAAATGTCTTCACTGTGTCTCACATTTGTGAATTCTGACATACTTACTGGGGTAATTTACTTGAAATCTTCTCTTGAGTTGCTTTTAGTGAATCAAATAAGGTTGTGTTAAGGATGACTTTAGATGTATAAATAAATAAACAGAAAATCAAAGGGGAAAAATACTTGCAAAGAGTAAGCTGTCGAAATGGTGTATTAGAAGAGGTTGGTTGAATAAGTAAGAATCATTTTAGACAAGATTAACAGAAAGATACCAGGTGAGAAATAGAAGAACAAGGTTCAAAAGTGGATTCTGCTTTTTACCATTTAGATGACTTTGAATGAACCATCTAATTTCTCTATCATCAATGACTTCATCTCAAAAATGAGGAAATTATAGTTGATGAATCCAAAGACTATTTTCAGCTCTAATATACCCTAATTTCTAAGTGAGAAATTTTTATAAATGAGGAATTTTTGACTTGGAGATCTAAAGATATTAAATTAATTCTTTCAATATCTGCATGATCTGAATAAGGAATTGTAGTTTTGTTTGAATATTGAGTGATAGATGTACGTTTAAGAAACCTGACATTCTGATTTACTTCCTAGAGGGATGTAAATGTCTAAATATTAAAATAATGTGTCTCTCTGTAAATAAAGACACCATCACCTTGTCATGCCCTTCAATAGAGAGTTCTGGTTCATTCAGCAGGAAAACCATTTCTGTATCACACGTTCTCCTACCCACAATGCTTAAAGTTTTAACTGTGTGCTTCAACACTTCCTATTTCAATATCATCTTTCTTCTGTGCCTATTTTTTGATCCATGTCCTTGAGAAGAGGAATGTGAAAAAAATCTATACTTTCATATATTAAGCAAGGCAAATTTGTGCAAGACACTATGTAAGAAAGTTTTCCTTAAACTGAAATGCATTGATTGACAAATTACTTATTGTCTGGGTTTTTCCAGAAGGAACCATCAGGAAATGATGGTTCTCTGTTGTTCTATCTAAATGTTGTGATATTGATCACTATAGACACAAGCAGGTCTATTAGTACATTTTTAAACTTAGTTTCAAGGTCTACAATTTAAAATTTACTACTTCTTTCTGATTACAAAAACAATGTTTCTTTATTTAAAATTGTAAATTACAGAAAGAATAAAGAAGAAAGTAAAATCATATATAACCCCACCACACAGAATTAACTATGGATAACATTTTGTTGAATATTCTTCCAGTATTTTGTTATAATATCTGTGTCTTTTGAAAAATAAATAGATGTCACTTTATCAACCCATAGCTGTTTCTACAAACCCTGAAATACAGATTGACTGAACTGTGACCATGGTATATTAGATCTAAGTATTTTGTTATAAAATTTCCAAAATTCTTATAGCCCTTCTCTCCCTCTCAGAACAACTTGACTTGTTAATAAATCAGTTCTTACAATTGGCAGGAAGTGGGTAATAGCAACAGCAGGCTTTATGTTTCTAAAAATGGTTCCTGAGTAACAGATTTCTTTCTATTGCTATGTATACTACATATATGTATTACCATTCCTGAGTCTCCATTGCTTAGACTAGTACCTGGCACCTATTTGGCATCAGATAAATATTTCTTCAGTTAATGGATACATATTGAATTGAAAGAAAGAGAGATCTGGCTATCCCATTCTAGCTTCATGGAATCCCTCTGCACTGGTATTGATACTGAACTCTAAGATCTGACCCATCACTTAGAAGGGTCAAAAATACAGGTTTATGACTTTATCTTTCTGAATAAATCATGGGGATAATTTCACTCCAAACAGTTCCTATAAGAATAAAGTTAGTTTTGAAAAAAAAGAAAAAAGGAGAAGGAAAACAATTTTCAGTAACAGGAAGCAAATGACAAGTGCTAAAGAGTTAAGACTTCCAGAACTTTCTTTACCTCTTGTGCATTTTGTTTTTAAACATTTTTTCTCCCAAATGCACCAAAGCAAATTAAATAAATCAGGACTCCTTTTAAAGGAAAAAATAATCACAATCTTGAACTGAACTATCTTTATGTTACATTTAAAGGTGTATACACTTAAAAACTAGTTGCAAACTCCTGTTATGCTTTTAGCACACCTATAATTACAAAATCTAAATTTATATTAACTCCAAACAAAATTACAAAACTAGTAACATTTCAGTCAGCAACACTAATGGGGTGATTTTTTTTTTTTTTTTGTACAAACTACACCATTTTCACAGCATGAAGAGCATTAATATAGGGCTGACCACCAAGGCGTCAGTTTTGGGGGAGGACAAGAGGGAGAAGTCTGCACCTTCTTCTTTATTTTCACTTAAATTATTTATTAAAATAGACATAAATAAAAGTGCACAAGTCATAAACATAGAGTTTCTGAATTATCACAAAATGAACATATCCACATAATAGCCCAAATCAAGAAGTAGAATATTACCATCAACTCAGACACCTCCCTTGTGTCCCATCCAGTCTCTACATCCACCCTCCTTCCTAAAGACCACCCAGCACTAGTTTGTGTGTGTGACATGTTTCCACTACTGCATTCTTCAAACTACTCAACTTCTACTCTCTTCTCTTCCTAAACTATTATGAAACCTTTGTTTTTATAGCACTCACTGATACCATTTGCCTTTTTATTTTGACACAAATTCATTATTTATGTGTTAGGTCCACATTTTTCCCACCAGGAATGATAGCTAGCATTTATCATGTGCTTACTATGTGCTGGACACTAAATGCTTAACATGGAATGAACTTGTTTAATATTCAAATAAGACTACAAAGCAGATATTATTATTATTTTCATTTTACAGATGAGGAAACTGAGGCACAGAGAGGGTAAATAACCTTCCCAAGGTCATACAGCATATAAATTAGTGTTCCAAGATTCGAGCCCAAGTGGTTCAGCTCCAGTGTCTATGCCTTTAATTACCTACCCTGCTATGCCCTCTTAAAAATTTTAAATGTAAACATTTTCAAAAGTACCATGTGGCACCAACTTCATGAAAAACTCAAAAATACACAGAGGCATGGGCATCACCCGGCAGTATCAGTTATAAGGTAGTAATCCACATGATCAGATATAGAACTGTTTTAATTTTTTAGATTATCACCGAAATTCAAAGTCAGTTTTAGGATTTCTCATACAGAAATTTTGGAAGCTCTTCTTCCCCTATATCTAAACAAATATGTGTGACTCCTGTCCAAGAAAAACTGAGTATAAGGAATGAGAAAAAAAATCTTTTATTATAAATGGCAATTGACCAGAACATAATCACATAGAATAATCATCTCTAAACCTTGCCCACTACAGAGCGACTCACCAACTATCAGTAAAAGAAATGAGCAACTAAAGGCAGATACTGCCTGTTATCACTCAATATTATTTTATAATTGTTAGATGATATTAGACATGCTGTACCTACTGGACATAAAAGTGAATTTGAAGTATTATTGGCTATTTCTTTTGTCAAACATGATCTATGCTTTACAAAGATTGCTTCTATAATGTATTACGAATGAGCAAAGTTTCAATGAGTGACCTTAGAAAGTCACTGAGAAATGCAAAGTAGACCTGAATAGGGTATTTTGAGAAGCACAATCTGCTCCTCTTTTTAATGAAAATTACTAACTCATCCAGTCTCTGCCTCTGTCCCTATTGGTATCTTCAGCTGGGTTCTCACAGCCCCCTCTCCCTGGATCAATTTGAGTTCTGTCCTTTGGCTAACAGCTGTGGTTCTCATGTATGCTTTTAGAGGTGAAATGACGGATGTGTGGGGAGAACCCTAAGATGCTCCCCAGAGCATCACATGATGTGATGCATCACATCATGAATGATGTGATGGTGCTAGGGTCACCCCATAAAGTAGCACTCAGATTTCCTCTTTGTTGTTACCTTTATATTGATTTAAAGTTTGTTTTTTTTTTTCCTCCCCTTGGCAAAATTATTCTTAGAGTTTGTTCATTTTAAATACATGAAGACGTCATAGTTTACTCAAAAATCATGGTGTTTAAAAGTTTAAAAAAATTTATGTCCAGTGGGTTTTTTCATCAAAAAAACTTAAAGAACCATTGAGTTTATACAAATTTTTATAGACCTGAACCTCTTCTCTGGACAGTACTTATCAGCCAGTTAATTCTAATCAATTTAGCACTTATTCACATCTATCTGTTCTCTTCTTGAGACACTACCTCATCTGAACTTGCCTTGGCCAAAGCCATCATGACCTTCCTTCTCCACTTTGCAGCCCCAGGGTTGGCCACTTTTCTTGTGTTCCTAATCTTCAGCTACACCCTAACCTTTCGAGTTTCCTACATGGTCCAAGCCCCCTTGTTTAGGCTCTTCATTTGACTACCTGGAGATGAGCATTTTACACTTAGTATCCTCTTATATATCTTTCTTTCATCTCTGTGTCATTTTTTAAATGGGTATTTTACTTTTATTTTTAGAAATTAAAACTATCCAGAAATGAATAATAAGGTAGAAGTCCCCAGAATCCTACACTACAGCGATAACATGTAAAAGACTTCAGATATCTTACTTTCTTTAGCTCTTCTAGAAATTGTTTTTAAAGATTATATGTAAAGAATTTGATAAACACAAAAGAACATATGTGATATATCAGCATGATAGCCATGAGGTGTGATCTACTAGCAACCTAGGAAACATAGCATTACCAACCCAAATTTCCATGGGCCAATCGCATCTCTCATCTCCCCTTCTTCAGAGTGTTGCCTCTTTACTTTTTACAGAAATTTTGTAAAGTAGCTACTAGTACTATAGTCATTTAAAAGTGAGTAAATGAAGGGTTAGAACATTTAAAAACCATGATCCACATAGCCAGTAAGTGAACCAAACCCAGGACTCTTGATTCCAGAGCTCAAGTTCTTAGCCACTATTCCACACTGTTTTTCCTGGACTCCCGTACCAGATTTGAGATCTGATAAATGCTGTCATGGCACCTAGAACTTCACCTTTATGGAAGGATCATGACTATAATTACAGAATTATTTGTAGGCTATTCACATATTGGCATTCTCCCACTATCTTGTAATCTCCGTGAAGGTAGAACACATATGTATCTTATACATCATTGTAATCCTCAGTAATTCAGTAATTACTGAAGCTTAATACAGGCACACCTCATTTAATTGTGCTTAGCTTTTTGCACTTTGCAGATATTGTGTGTTTTTACAAATTGAAAGTCTGTAGCAACCCTGTATGGAACAAGTCTATAGGTACCATTTTTCCAAAAACATTTGCTCACTTCCTGTCTCTGTGTCACATTTTGGTAATTCTTCCAATATTTCAAACTTTTTCATTATTATTATATTTATTATTGTGATCTGCAATCAGTGAACTTTGAAGTCACTCCTGTAATTGTTTTGGGGTGCCATGAACCATGCCCTTATAAGTCAGAGAACTTAATGGATATTGTGTATTCTGACTGCTCCACCAACCACATTCCCCATCTCTCTCCCTTTCTTTGGGCCTCCTTCTTCCTTGTGACACCACAATATTGAAATTAGCTCAGTTAATAACCCTATAATGGCCCATAAGTGCTCGAGTGATAGGAAGAGTTGCACATTTCTCACTTTAAATCAAAAGATAAAAATGATCAAGCTTAGTGAGGAAGGCATGTTGAAAACTGAGATAGGCTGAAAGCTAGGCCTCTTGCACCAAATGGTTAACCAAGTTGTGAATACAAAGGAAAAGTTCTTGAAGGAAATTAAAAGTGCTACTTCAGTGAACACACGAATGATAAGAAAGCAAAAAACCCTTATTGCTAATATGGAGATAGTTTTAGTGGTCTGGATAGATGATCAAACTAGCCACATTTCCTTAAGCCAAAGCCTTATCCAGAACAAGGCTAGCTCTCTTCAATTCTGTGAAGGCTGAAAGAGATGAGGATGCTACAGAAGTAAAGTCTGAAGCTAGCAAAAGTTGATTCATGAGGTTGAAGGAAAGAAGCCGTCTCCATAACAAAAAGTGCAAGGTGAACCAGCAAGTGCTGATGTAGAAGTTGCAGCAAATTATCCAGAAGATCTAGATAAAATAATGAATGAAGGTGGCTATGCTCAGCAACAGATTTTCAAGGTAGACGAAACAGCCTTCTACTGGAAGAAGATGCCATCTAGGACTTTTATAGCTAGAGAGGAGAAGTCATACCTGGCTTCAAAGCTTCAAAAGACAGGCTGACTCTCTTGTTAGGGGCTAATGCAGCTGATAACTTGAAATTGAAGCCAATGCACATTTACCATCCTGAAAATCCTAGGGCCGTTAAGAATTATGCTAAAACTACGCTGCCTGTGATCTATGAATGGAACAACAAAGCCTGAATGATAACACATCTGTTTATAAATGTGGTTTACTGATTATTTTAAGCCTATAGTTGAGACCTACTGCTCTGAAAAAAAAAGATTCTTTCAAAATCTTACTGTTCATTGACAAAGCACCTGGTCACCCAAGACCACTGATGGAGGTGTATGAGATTCATGTTGTTTCCATGCCTGCTAATACTACACCAATTTTGCAGTCCATGGATCAAGGAATGGTTTTGACTTTCATGTCTTATTATTTAGGAAATACATTTCATAAGACTCTAGCTATCATAGATGGTGATTCCTCTGATGGATCTGGGCAAAGTAAATTGAAAACCTTCTAGAAAGGATTTATCATTCTAGATGCCATTAAGAACATTGTTGGGAAGAAGTTGACTCCAAATGTCATGGATGACTTGGAGGGGTTCAAGGCTGCAGTGGAGGAAGTGACTGCAGTTGTGGTGGAAATAGCAAGAGAAGTAGAACTGGAAGTGGAGCCTGAAGATGTGACTGCATTGCTACAGTCTCATAATGAAACTTTAATGAATGAGGAGTTGTTTCTTATGGATGAGTGGTTTCTTGAAATGGAAACTACTTCGGGTGATGATGCTGTGAAAATTGTTGAAATGACAACAAAACGTTTAGAATATTACACAAACTTAGTTGATAAGGCAGTGGTAGGTTTTGAGAGGACTGACTACAATTTTGAAATTTCTGTGGGTAAAATGCTATCAAACAGCATTCTATGCTACAGAAAAATCCTCTGTGAAAGGAAGAGTCCATTTAGCAATAAAATAAGCTAAATTCACTGTCTTATTTATGAAATTGCCCTAGTCACCCTAACCTTCAGCAACCATCCCCCTAATCAGTTAGCAGCCATCAACATGGAGGCAAGACACTCCACCAGCAAAAAATATGATTTGTTGAAGGCTCAGATGATGGGTAGCATTTTTTAGCAATAATGTAGTTTTTAATTAAGAGGTATACATTTTTTAAACATAATGTTATTGCACACTTAATAAACTACAGTATAGTGTAAACATAACTTATTCAATATTTGCACTGGGAAATCAAGAAAATTATATGACTCACTTTATTGTGATATCCACTTTATTGTAGTGGTATGGAACCGAACCCTCCATGTCTCCAAGGTATGCCTCTATATCTACTGAATGGATGGGTGGATGGAGTGGAGGATGAATATTTATTTATATGTTTACCAATTTCATAGACATCCAGCTGGTGTATGGAAAAAAATAGAAAAGAGTTGTTTCTCCCATATTATATACCTAGACCCTGTGTAAATCTAACTCCTTGCATTCCTCTCCAAGTTCTACTAATTCCACCAATGAGCAGCCTGTACAGCAACTCTGTCTTCTGTTTCCATTTTCTCACATTTCTTTGACTGTAAGTTGCTTCTTTTATCATGTCCTCTCTGCCTTCTCTTCTTCCTCAAGACTGCTAGACTGCTTTTACTTGAATGAAAATATTGTTAGAGGGAGGTGGCCCACTATGTGATCACCACCCTGCCTTCCCCTCTTCTCTGGGAATAAATTTGGTACAGTTCTAGGAAAAATTTCTTCCTTTTCAGTTTTGATACTTAAAAGTGAATCAGCACAAAATACTGAGACTGTAATTTCGCATACCAATAAGCTATTGAAATTGCATAATGTCAGTTTGCTACGTATTGTCATTATTTATCTAGAAAGATGCTATATTCTTTTTATTTATTTATTTATTTATTTATTTATATTTTTAAAAATTTATTTATTTTTGGCTGTGTTGGGCCTTTATTGCTGCATGTGGGCGTCACAGCGAGCAGGGCTACTCTTCATTGCAGTGCACGGTCTTCTCATTGTGGTAGATTCTCTTGTTGCAGAGCACAGGCTCTAGGCACACAGGCTTCAGTAGTTGTGGCTTACGGGCTTAGTTGCTCCGTGGCATGTGGGATCTTCCCGGACCAGGGATCAAACCCATGTCCCCAGAATGGCAGGCAAATTCTTTTTTTTTTTTAACATCTTTATTGGAGTATAATTGCTTTACAATGTTGTGTTAGTTTCTGCTGTATAACAAAGTGAATCAGCTATATGTATACATATATCCCCATATCTCCTCCCTCTTGCGTATCCCTCTCACAGTCCCTATTCCACACCTTCTCGGTCAAAATCACTGAGCTGATCTCCCTGTGGGATTCAGCTGCTTCCCGCTAGCTATTTTACATTTGGAAGTGCATATATGTCAATGCCATTCTCTCACTTCATCCCAGCTTACCCTTGCTCCACCCCGTGTCCTCAAGTCCATTCTCTACGTCTGTGTCTTTATTCCTGTCCTGCCCCTATATTCTTCAGAATCACTTTGATTTTTATTTAGATTCAATATATATGTGTTAGCATATGGTATTTGTTTTCTCTTTCTGATTTACTTCACTCTGTATGACAGACTCTATGTCCACCCACCTCACTCTAAACAAATCAATTTTGTTTCTTTTTATGGCTGAATATTCCATTGTATATATGTGCCACATCTTCTTTATCCATTTATCTGTCCATGGACATTTAGGTTACTTCCATGACCTAGCTATTGTAAATAGAGCTGTAGTGAACATTGTGGTACAGGACTCTTTTTGAATTATTGTTTTCTCAGGGTATATGCCCAATAGTGGGATTGCTGGGTTGTATGTTAGTTCTATTTTTAGTTTTCTAAGGAACCTCCATACTGTTCTCGATAGTGGCTGTATCAATTTACATTCCCACCAACAGTGCAAGAGGGTTCCCTTTTCTCCACACCCTCAGCAGCATTTATTGTTTGTAGATTTTTTGATGATGGCCATTCTGACCAGAGGGGTGATACCTCATTGTAGTTTGGATTTGCATTTCTCTAATGATTAGTGATGTTGAGCATCTTTTCATGTGTTTGTTGGCACTCTGTATATCTTCTTTGGAGAAATGTCTATTTATGTCTTCTGCCCATTTTTGGATTGGGTTATTTGTTTTTTTTGATATTGAACTGCATGAGCTGCTTGTATATTTTAGATATTAATCCTTTGTCAGTTGCTTCATTTGAAATATTTTCTCCCATTCTGAGGGTTGTCTTTTTGTCTTGTTTATGGTTCTCTTTGCTGTGCAAAAGATTTGAAGTTTCATTAGATCCCATATGTTTATTTTTGTTTTTATTTCCGTTTCTCTAGGAGGTGGGTCAAAAAGGATCTTGCTGTG
Organism: Mesoplodon densirostris; assembly: GCF_025265405.1. Taxonomy (NCBI): domain Eukaryota; kingdom Metazoa; phylum Chordata; class Mammalia; order Artiodactyla; family Ziphiidae; genus Mesoplodon; species Mesoplodon densirostris. Next base: position 81,863,963 of record NC_082668.1, on the reverse strand, counting down.
ATTTATGTCATAGGGTGTTCTGCCTGTGTTTCCTCTAAGAGTTTTATAGTGTTTGGCCTTACATTTAGGTCTTTAATCCATTTTGAGTTTATTTTTGTGTATGGTGTTAGGGAATGTTTGATTTTATTCTTTTATGTGTAGCTGTCCAGTTTTTCCAGCACCACTTATTGACGAGGATGTCTTTTCTCCATTGTATATTCTTGCCTCCTTTATCAAAGATAAGGTGACCATAGGTGCATGGGTTTATCTCTGGGCTTTCTATCCTGTTCCATTGATCTATATTTCTGTTTTTGTGCCAGTACCATACTGTCTTGATTACTGTAGCTTTGTAGTAGATTCTGAAGTCAGGGAGCCTTATTCCTCCAGCTCTGTTTTTCTTTCTCAGGATTGCTTTGGCTATTCAGGGTCTTTTGTGTTTCCATACAAACTGTGAAATTTTCTGTTCTAGTTCTGTGAAAAATGCCATTGGTAGTTTGATAAGGATTGAATTGAATCTGTAGATTGCTTTGGGTAGTATAGTCATTTTCACAACGTTGATTCTTCCAATCCAAGAACATGGTATATTTCTCCATCTGTTTGTATCATCTTTAATTTCTTTCATCAGTGTCTTATAGTTTTCTTCATACAGTTCTTTTTTCTCCTTACATAGGTTTATTCCTAGGTATTTTATTCTTTTTGTTGCAATGGTAAATGAGAGTGTTTCCTTAATTTCTCTTTCATCATTATTGTATAGGAATGCAAGAGATTTCTGTGCATTACTTTTGTATCTTGCTACTTCACCAAATTCATAGATTAGCTCTAGTAGTTTTCTGGTAGTGTCCTTAGGATTCTCTATGTATAGGATCATGTCATCTGCAAACAGTGACAGTTTTACTTCTTCTTTTTCTGATATGAATTCCTTTTATTTCTTTTTCTTCTCTGATTGCTGTGGCTAAACTTCCAAAACTATGCTGAATAATAGTGGTAAGAGTGGACAACCTTCTCTTGTTCCTAATCTTAGTGGAAATGGTTTCATTTTTTCACCATTGAGAATGATATTGGCTAGGGGGTTGTCATATATGGTGTTTATTATGTTGAGCTAAGTTCCCTTTATGACTACTTTCTGGAGGGTTTTTGTCATAAATGTGTGCTGAGTTTCGTCAAAAGATTTTTCTGCATCTATTGAGGTGATCCTATAGTTTTTATCCTTCAGTTTGTTAATATGGTGTATCACATGGATTGTTTTGCATATATTGAAGAATCCTTGAATTCCTTGGATAAACCCCACTTGATCATGGTGTATGATCCTTTTAATGTGCTGTTGGATTCAGTTTGCTAGTATTTTGTTGAGGATTTCTGCTTCTATATTTATCAGTGATATTGGCCTGTAGTTTTCTTTTTTTGTGACATCTTTGTCTGCTTTTGGTATCAGAGTGATGGTGGCCTTGTAAAATGAGTTTGGGATTGTTCCTCCCTTTTCTATATTTTGGAAGAGTTTGAGAAGGTTAGGTGTTAGCTCTTCTCTAACTGTTTGATAGAATTCGTCTGTGAAGCCATCTGGTCCTGGGCTTTTGTTAGTTGGAAGATTTTTAATCACAGTATCAATTTCAGTGCTTGTGATTCATTTGTTTATATTTTCTATTTCTTCCTGGTTCAGTCCTGGAAGGTTGTGCTAGTCTAAGAATTTGTCCATTCCTTCCAGATTGTCCATTTTATTGGCATTTAGTTGCTTGCAGTAATTTCTTATGATCCTTTGTGTTTCTGCAGTGTCAGTTGTTACTTCTCCTTTTTCATTTCTAATTCTGTTGATTTGAGTCTTTTCCCTTTTTTTCTTGATGAATCTGGCTAATGCTTTATCAATTTTGTTTATCTTCTCAAAGAACTGGCTTTTAGTTTTACTGATCTTTGTTATCATTTTGCTCATTTCTTTTTCATTTATTTCTGATCTGATTTTTATGATTTCTTTCCTTCTGCTAACTTTGGGGTTTTTTTTTGTTGTTCTTCTTCTTTCTCTAATTGCTTTGGGTATAAGGTTATATTGTTTATTTGAAATTTTTCTTGTTTCTTGAGGTAGGATTGTGTTGCTATAAACTTCCTCTTAGAACTACTTTTGCTGTATCCCATAGATTTTGGGTCGTGTTTTCATTGTCATTTGTTTCTAGGTATTTTTTGGTTTCCTCTTTGATTTCTTCAGTGATCTCTTGGTTATTTAGTAGTGTATTGTTTAGCCTCCATGTGTTTGTATTTTTTCCAGTTGTTTTCCTTTAATTCATATCTAGTCTAACAGCATTGTGGTCAGAAAATATAGTTGATGTGATTTCAGTTTTCTTAAATTTACCAAGGCTTGATTTTTGATCCAAGATATGATCTATCCTGGAGAATATTCCATGAGCACTTGAGAAGAAAGTGTATTCTGTTATTTTTGGATGCAATGTCCTATAAATATCAGTTAAGTCCATCTTGTTTCAGGTGTCATTTAAAGCTTGTGTTTGCTTATTTAATTTCATTTTGGATGATCTGTCCATTGGTGAAAGTGGGGTGTTAAAGTCCCCTACTATGATTGTATTACTGTCGATTTCCCCTTTTATGGCTGTTAGCATTTGCTGTATGTATTGTGGTGCTTCTGTTTTGGATGCATAAATATTTACAATTGTTATATCTTCTTCTTGGGTTGATCCCTTGATCATTATGTAGTGTGCTTCTTTGTCTCTTGTAATAGTCTTTATTTTAAAGTTTATTTTGTCTGATATGGGAATTGCTACTCCAGATTTCTTTCAATTTCCATTTGCATGGAATATCATTTTCCATCCCCTCACTTTCAGTCCGTAGGTGTCCCTAGGTCTGAAGTGGGTCTCTTGCAGACAGCATATGTATGGGTCATTTTTTTTATCCATTCAGCCAGTCTATGTCTTTTGTTTGGAGTATTTAATCCATTTACATTTAAGGTAATTATCAATATGTATGTTCCTATTACCATTTTCTAAATTGTTTTGGGTGTGTTATTGTAGGTCTTTTCCTTCTCTTGTGTTTCCTGCCTAGAGAAATTCCTTTAACATTTGTTGTAAAGCTGGTTTGGTGGTGCTGAATTCTCTTAGCTTTTGCTTGTCTGTAAAGGCTTTAATTTTTCTGCCGAATCTGAATGAGGTCCTTGCTGGGTAGAGTAATCTTGGTTGTAGGTTTTTCCCTTTCATCACTTTAAATACGTCCTGCCACTCCCTTCTGGCTTGCAGTGTTTCTGCCGAAAGAGCAGCTGTTAACCTTATGGGGATTCCCTTGTATGTTATCTGTTGTTTTTCACTTGCTGCTTTTAATATTTTTTCTTTGTATTTAATTTTTGAAAGTTTGATTAATATGTGTCTTGTCATATTTCTCCTTGGATTTATCCTGTGTGGGACTCTCTGCACTTCCTGGACTTGCTTGACTATTTACTTTTCCATATTAAGGAAGTTTTCAACTATAATCTCTTCAAATATTTTCTCAGTCCCTTTCTTTTTCTCTTCTTCTTCTGGGACCACTATAATTCAAATGTTGGTGTGTTTATTGTTGTCCCAGAGGTCTCTGAGGCTGTCCTCAATTCTTTTCCTTCTTTTTTCTTTATTCTCCTCTGCAGGAGTTATTTCCACTATTTTATCTTCCAGGTCACTTATCTGTTCTTCTGCCTCAGTTATTCTGTTATTGATTCCTTCTAGAGAATTTTAAATTTCATTTATAGTGTTGTTCATCATTGTATGTTTGCTCTTTAGTTCTTCTGGGTCCTCGTTAAATGTTTCTTGCATTTTCTCCATTCTATTTCCAAGATTTTGGATCATCTTTACTATCATTATTTTGAATTCTTTTTCAGGTAGACTGCCTATTTCCTCTTTGTTTGGTCTGGTGGGTTTTCACCTTGCTCCTTCATCTGCTGCCTATTTCCCTGTCTTCTCATTTTGCTTAACTTATTGTCTTTGGGGTCTCCTTTTCACAGGCTGTTGGTTCATAGTTACTGTTGTTTTTGTTGTCTTCCCCCAGTGGGTAAGGTTGGCTCAGTGGGTTGTGTAGGCTTCCTGGTGGAGGGGACTGGTGCCTGTGTTATGGTGGATGAGGCTGGATGTTATCTTTCTGGTGTGTAGGACCATGTCCGGTGGTGTGTTCTGAGGTGTCTGTGACCTTATTATAATTTTAGGCAGCCTCTCTGCTAATTGGTGTGGTTGTGTTCATGTCTTGCTAGTTATTTGGCAAGGGGCGTCCAGCACTGTAGCTTTCTGGTCGTTGTGTGGAGCTGGGCCTTAGCGTTGAGATGGAGAGCTCTGGGAGAGCTTTTGCCCATTGATATTCCAAGGGGCTGGTAGGTCACTCTTGGTCCAGTGTCCTGAATCGGCTCTCCCATCTCAGAGGCTCAGGCCTGACACCTGGCTGGAGCACCAAGACCCTGTCAGCCACACAGGTGGGGGATGGGCAAGTCAGAAAGTAATCAGGTTTCTGGCCCTTCGATGGTGGCCAACTTGGGATTGGTGCTCCACAGCTCAGCCCCAGCAGGTAGCATAGCTACCCCGGGTGGCAGGCAGATTCTTAACTACTGCACCACCAGGGAAGTCCTGATGCTATATTCTTTATTTAGTTTGTTTCTGCAGTAGGTTTAAATATGGCATATTTTCTACTTTTGTAAAGAAATTTTTAATTTTCAGTCTTCTTAAATTATGTAAATTCTAAGGATACCACAGACTTTAAATGTTCTCAAAGAAGTGTTTAAAATGAATTTTCAAAAGCAAATTGAATCAAATTCAGAAAGATATTTCAGACCGTCATTAAAATTGAGAAATATGGGGTGCAGACATAAATAAGGCACAGTATATTAATTAACACAAAGCTGAACCCTGCCTTGGTTTTCACCCTGACAGAAAGATAATTAAAAACAACACTGTGAAGTATTTTTCATATGACTCCTTGGTTAGTGAATGGATGAGAAGTGAAGATAATGACATAAAGGCAAAGTTGAATGTGAGACTCATAACATAATAGCAAGAAAATGCATAGTTTGTTGTTGTTGTTCTGTATTTAACTGTCTAAATTGCTCTTACATTTTAAACAACTGCTCAGAGTGTTTCAGTAATTAGCACATCAGGGATGCATTAATATAGAATGATGTTCTTAAGTTTTTTTGTGTGTGTAGTATGCGGGCCTCTCACTGCTGTGGCCTCTCCCGCTGTGGAGCACAGGCTCCGGACACGCAGGCTCAGTGGCCATGGCTCACGGGCCCATCCGCTCCATGGCACGTGGGATCCTCCCAGACTGGGGCACGAACCTGCGTCCCCTGCATCAGCAGGCGGACTCTCAACCACTGCGCCACCAGGGAAGCCCAGTCTGGGAGTTTTTTAAGCTTTAGTAATCTGCCTTCCCCAAACCATAACGTGCAAATAATTTAAATTAAAACAATATATCTCAATCATCTACCAATCCACGTTAATATATTAAATACTCACACATTAGTTTACACATGTAATTCTGAAAATGTTGCAATATTACTTGTTGAACATTACTCTGAGATGACTTAAAAGTATGGCTACATGATAGCAATTCTTTGTTTTGAGAACTGCACTAGCAAGACTGATGTCCTGGGAAATGGCTGTTTGCCAACCCTATTGTATGGAGCTCTTCCCTTCCCTTTGTATCTCAAGGGCTTATTATCAATTTGTCTAAAAAGAGCCACTCTGTTTCTGAAAACTTGCACTCCAGAATAATCTATATGCTTCTGTTGTTTCCAATTTCACACCTGTGACCTGTTATTTCAAATTTAACCCCAGCATATATTTATACTTCCTAAAGTCCACTTTGGAATATAAAACTCTTAGACTCCTGCAAAAGCATCTACTATCATGTTTGCTTCAGACTGTTAGGTTAATTTTTGAGTGTATCTGTAATCATCATCTTTTCAATCAATCTCAGTGTTCCAGATTTTTCTCACTCTGTATTTGGATAAATATTCTACATAAGTCTGATATTACCCCCCTCCCTTAAATATGTCCAGTATGCTAGGAAAATATGCCCTACCCCAAGAACTTTGAAAGAGTTCCTTGACTGTGCTCAATAGGTTGTTAGGTTACCCAACCTAACCATTGGTCTCCAAAGTCTGTTAACGTTAAGAGTTAAAGAAGTTTCTTACTCTCCAAGGCTCTAAAGTAAAATCAACACAGACAAAGCCTCCAGAATATACTTATTTGAGTTTGACATGTTGTGTAACAAGGCTGATGAAGCTATAATCCTCAGGATGCCATCCTTCCCAGAGCATTCTAAAGTTATTGGCAAACGTCACACACTGTTCTTTCTCCCCAGTGTGTGCAGTTACATGAAGAGATTCTTATTAGAAAAAGGTCTTCATTGTTGATGAAAACCTTTAATCAACTACAAGTTTTTCCTTGGTTTGTTTGGATATTGAGGTCAGTCTCATTCAGGGCTACCATCATTCCTTAACAATGTTCTCAGTGCTTAATGGGAGCATTCATTAAATTTATTTTTTATTGACATATAAATTACAATTTTATTGACATTACAAATTACAATGTTGTGTTAATTTCTGCTATACAGCAAAGTGATTCAGTTATACATATGTAAACATTCTTTTTTTATATGTATCCTTTTCCATTATGGTTTATCACAGCATATTGAATATAGTTCCCTATGTAGTGCTATACTGTAGGACCTTGTTGTTATTCATTCTATATATAAGAGTTTGCATCTGTTAACCCCAGACTCCCACTTCATCCCTCTCCCACCTCCACGCTTGGCAACCACAATCCTGTTCTCTATGTCTGTGAATCCATTTCTGTTTCGTAGATAAGTTCATTTGTCCAACTCTATTTTTAGCTTTTTGAGGAACATCCATACTTTTTCCATAGTGGCTGCACCATCTTACATTCCCACCAGCAGTGTAGGAGGATTCCCTTTTCTCCACACCCTCTCTAGCATTTGTTATTGGTAGACATTTTAATGATGTCCATTCTGACTGGTGTGAGGCAGTACCTCATTATAGTTTTGATTTGCATTTCTCTAATAATTAGCGATGTTGAGCATCTTTGCATGTGCCTGATGGCCATCTGTATGTCTTCTTTGGAGAAATGTCTATTTAGGTCTTCTGCCCATTTTTCAATTGGGTTGTTTGTTTTGTGTTGTTGAGTTGTATGAACTGTTTGTATATTTTGGAGATTAATCCCTTTTCTCCTAGTCCAGAGGTTGCCTTTTCGTTTTGTTTATGATTTCCTTTGCTGTGCAAAAGCTTTTAAGTTTAACTAGGTCCCATTTATTTATTTTTGTTTTTATTTCCATTACTCTAGGAGACTGATCCAAAAAAAATATCACTGCAATTTATGTCAAAGATTGTTCTGCCTGTGTTTTCCTCTAGGAGTTTTATAGTATCTGTTCTTACATTTAGGTCTCAATCCACTTTGAGTTTATTTTTGTATATGGTGTTTGAGAATGTCCTAATTTCAATCTTTTACATGTAGCTGTCCAGTTTTCCCAGCACCACTTATTGTAGAGACTGTCTTTTCTCTATTGTATATTCTTGCCTCCTTTGTCATAGATTAATTGACCATAAATGCATGGATTTATTTCTGGTTTTTTTTCTCCTATTCCATTGATCTATATGTCTGTTTTTGTGCCTGTACTATACTGTTTTGATTACCATAGCTTTGTAATCTGAGGTCAGGGAGTCAGTTTCTTAATCTGAGTGTTGATAAAATGGGTATGTTCAGTTTGTAAAAATTCATTAGGTTGTGTACTTATACTTTTCTCACTCTTCTGTGTTATACATTTCAATGTAATGTTAAAAAATAACATGATGACATTGCCAAAATAAATATTAATTAGTTAATGACCAAATAATTAAACATTTTCAGAGTACATATTTCCAGACCTCTATACTTTATGCTACATAATCTGCCAAAATTCACAAGAACCAATTCATTACATATAAATATGTAAATATTTTTACATTCAGTTAACCAACTTGTTTGGCACAATTAAACAAATTACTGGATTAAAATAATGAGTTTGTGTTATAGAGTAATATTTTAGAAAATTTTCTACATTTTGATTAAAAAATGTTTCCTATCTTTAAGCAATGGTGCCAAAGGATTTCTTGTTTGTTTGTTTTTGTTTTTTCATAAATGATAACCTTGCAAATTCTCTAAGCATGGGTGATTTTTCTCAGGGAAACATCAGACAGATGAAATGAGAGAGTGAGTATTCTATCACAAAGGAAGCCTTATGTGGTAGTACAGAACAGGAAGAGTTTTCTGTGAAGTTACTTTGGAAGACTTCATTATTATTTCAAATTTAAAACCCATGATAGTAGCAACTATTGAAGCTCTCCAAGGGTACTTCTGTTTGCACCATTTAGTTCTGGATTTCTTTTAAAATTACTTCAAAAGCTCCAGGGAATGTCCTCCGTGGCAGTTGAACATCTCCTAGACATAGAAATAGAAATTGGAACTGACTTGCTTGCTAGTGAAAGTTTAATTTTGTTCTTCTGTTTCATCTCTTTTTTGTTAGATATTGTCTTATGCAACTTTGTCAACAGGAACAGAAGAAATGGAACATTTGGCTCTTCTCTTGTATGGTTTCCTAAGTCCTATATCCTAGTGGCTCAGAAATTTATAATTATTTCATAACTGAATAAGAATGTGGAATAAATCCATTTTACTTGTAAGATTTCTTTCTATTTAAGTCTAACAGATTTGGAGTTGCCTTCAATGAGATTTCTTACTGATTACTTGATAGGTTTCACTGTTGTTTTCAAAACCTTAAAAGACAGAATCCATGCCTTCTTTCTGTAAATGAATAATTATTAGAAGATAATAAATTATTACATTCTAGTGGGGGGGGAAAGATAATTAACACAAAACAAATACATAAAAAGAATCACTTTGGACACCAGTGAGTGCTAAAGAAAATAAGATAGGATGATGTGATAGAGTTATCTAGGATAAGGAGCCTGATTTATCTAGGAGTTGGAGCCAGTAACTCTGAGGAAGTGAAATATTAGTTGAGGTCTGAATGATGAGAACTAGATACTCATTCAAAGGTGAAGGGTGTTCCAAACAGAAGGAATTGCAGAGGTCCTGAGATGCATAGCTTGAGAGTTTGAGGAAAGATGGCTGTTCTAACTAAGTACAGAAGATGAGGAGATGAGTAGAGAGAGAGATAAAACCACATGGCAAATAACAAAATATGTAGGCCATGGTGAGGGATTTGGATATTTTAGTAAGTGGAATGTGGAACCATTGTAAAGCTTTTTGCGTGGGAGTGACATTCTAATTTACACTTCTGAAAGGTAGCCCAGGCTGCTGTATAAAGAATGTACTGGAGGATGCAAGGACAAAAGTAGACTGGTAAGAATGTTTTTGTCATCCACACAGGTCATAGAAAAGCTTGCATTAGGGTTGGAGAAGAGGTGGTAGTAAGAAAGGTGGTCTTGGGATACATGTGTAAGTATAACTAATAAATTAAAGGTATGAGGAAGAGAGGAATAAAGGCTGACTCCAAGAATGGTATTTACTGAAATAGGGAAAGTTGATAGGAAAACAGTTTTTGAAACAGAACAGTTATTTTGTTAACATTTTAAGTTTGAGATGTCTATTAGATATCCAATTAGATATATTAAGAAGGTAGTTGCATAGTCTGGAACTAGTGAAAAGTCTAAGATAGAGAAAAAATTTGAGCATCATCAAAGTTTTGTATTATTTTAAGCCCTTGAATTAGCTGAGGTTTCTTACATAGAGAAAGAGTGATTACTGATTACTTGGTAGGATCCACTGTTGTTTCCAAAACCTTAAAAGACAGAATCTTTCCTAGGGAAGGAAAGAACTAAGGACAAAGAATAGGAGTAATTCAGCAATTATTGGTGTGGTAGAGAGGAACATAGCAGCAAATGAAAGTGAAGAAGAAAACCAGGTGGGGGGTGTACTTTTCAGATAAGTGTCCATGAAATTAAGATAAGTCCAGTCAATCCAGTTGCATAATTTCACTAGTAACTTTCAGCTGCAGGTACTTGGATTAATCAGGGTTGGCATTTTATTAGGCAATTTTGATAGTAGTAGAAAGGGATTAAGTAGTTATGATGTTTGCAAAAAACGTGATTATAGTACTGGATCATGAAATCTAGTCTAGATAAGGAAGCACTGGTAGGAAGCAGGATCACAGATATATTGCACTCAGAGAATTGGATTGAATGTGCTAGAGAAGAAGGGCTGGAAGGAGAGGAGATGACTGCCAGTGAGGCGGACATCAAAGCCAATATATTGCAGGAGGTGCATGTATTGGAGTGATGACAAGATCTTGGGTATGGTTCTACCAAAAGAGTGGGGTGGCTAAGGCGCTGAGGTGTTGGAGGTGAATGGGGACTTGAGACATGCTGGGATTCAACCTGAAAGTCAGAGGATATGGCAATGACTAATGACCAAAGAAAAGATGATTGTTTTCCAGAACTGGAGGAACTGAGAGGTCTCATTTGGGATGAATGTTTATGGTAGTAGAAATCTCCAAGAACATTGGAGAAGTCAAAAGCTAGCTGCTGACGTTATCAGTGAATGATATAAAATGACTAGACGATTAGTAGAGGACAATAAAGAAGAGAGATAAAGGATGGTAAAGTTTGATGATGTGGCTTAAAGGAGTTGAGGTTTTTGAAGTAGGAGGGAGTGGAGACAGAATGCAGTTGTAGAGAGCAAGGAGGACCCTCACTGTAGCTTTGGAACCTAAGGCACATAAGGTATGGGACGAAAGGGGGGGAAAAAACCTGGCTGAGGATAGAGTGAGGTTTCACTGAAAGTAGAGATGAAGGACATCATAGAAAATTTTGAAGCAGGAGGAAAGACACAATGAGAATTCTGAAAGACATGGTGGAATGATTTATGAAAGTAGTGGTGAAGAGAGGTGAAAGACAGGATTTATTAGGATTGTACGGATCGTTCAGAAGATTTGGCAGATGATCATCAGTAAGATGTGTGAGAATATGGGAAGATTGGGTTCCTGATGCTGTTAGAGATAAATGGAAGTGTGAGGCATGATGGCATTAGTGCTGGAAGTTGGAGCATGCTTCAGTGATTGAAAACCCAGGGTAGCTCACCCCCTACTTGGCTTAAGTCTAGCTGTCCCCTGGAGCACAATGCATTGGAAGATCTTAGGGAGGGTGGTCATCATAAGCTTATTCTAAACAATAGTTTCCATGAGAGGGAAATGCCTGATGTGATAGTTCTTCAGGGGTTTTTTGTTTGTTTTGTTTTATCTAATCTACACTAAAATAAAGATAAAACTATCAAAATGAAAAATATTCTCTCCATGTATGTATATAACATTTATATACATACCATGTTATATACATACCATATTTTGAGACATACTGATTTCCACTTACCTTTTCATGTTCATGAAAGTTTTCAGGCAGCAAATTCCATAAGATTAAGGAAGAATAAGGAGGCCAGTTAAAATCAGAGAGAAATGTATGTAAACAAGTAAAGAAATCTGCCTGAAAAATACATTTTAATTGAATCAGAATAAAGGAAATTAATCAGGATATGGAATCCAAATAGCAAAACACTTGATTCTTGAATCTTTGGAAGATAGGAAGTAGAGGGTTAAACAGATCAAACATTTTTTTTTAATAACAGCTCATAAATGAGTTGATTCTAGATAAAACAGCAGGTTAGAAACAGCTCCATCTTTTTAGCTTGCAACAGTTTCCGTGAGCATTTTGAATATTTTTCTTTCATTATTTTTTAAAGACAGATATTAGAAAAGGTCTCTTTTTTAAAAGAGCAAGTTTAGTTTTTTCCATAATTTCACTTTATTTAGAGCCAGTTAGACATAACTTTTATCAAAATACATGAATAATAAAAAAATCAGTGAGCTATATTTAAAATTTTGTTCTTATTTAAAGTCTAAGTGAGTTTTAAAATTCTTGGTTGTAGATAAACTCTTTTTCTAATTGTACATAAACCAAACACTTAAATGTAACTTTGGATTTTTTCAATATACATATAGTGAAAATGAGGATTTTGTTTGATTTTTACATTCAATAGAGATAAGAAAATCAAAGAACACAATTATAATTTGACATGACTTTGGCAAGATTTTTTCAAGACTATTTCAAATCAATTATGTTCTTACAGAATTTAAGGAAAGAAATGAGAAATTTAGGAAATTGGAATAAATATCAAAATTGTGAGCAAAATCCAAAGGCTTTTTTCCATTTTTTTAATAATGCTTTTCTAGAAATAAAAGTACACCTTCAAATATTATCATAGGTGATAAAAAATATGAGTTGAGTGTGACCAGAAAAAAAGAAGTGGAGAAACTTCAGGAGGAAGAATTGGGCAACATTTTATGTTCTTCTGTAACCAAGAGGAATATTCAAAATATTTGACATCTACAAATCTGAACTGGTCATAGCTGGGGCCCTGCTGTGACAAGTCTTAATTCCTTAATTGCTGGGTATCCTTTGAGAGGGGCTGGGAAACTGGATCATCCAGAAGAGTGTTTAGGGAACTTAAAGCTGACTATTTTCTTACTGGTAAATAGTGTTTTCATAATTTAACAACCAGTATGTATATTCTACTGCATACTAGCTACAAAACAATATTGTCCATTACCACCTAACACCTTTATTCAGGTAGGTGCTATCCTCTGTATATGGAATAATTTTCCATATTCCATAGTTATATGGATATCATATATGGATAATTATACAGATGCTATATACTGTATATAGGATAACTACACAAGCTCCAATTTATTACCTGTAAGTCTGTGGTATTTCAATTGTTTTTCTTCCCTGTCTCATTTTCCTTCTCACCACTTGGTGAGGTACAGTGAGAAAAGTATGTATTTAGAATTAGACTTGGATTCACAACCCAATTCCACTATAAACTGATTGTAATTTTGGATGAATTGTTAAACTTCTTTACCATTCAACTTCATCTTCTGTGAAGTTGGGCTCATGAGGTTTAGAGACAAAGAATAGAAGACAGCATTGGGTGCATGACAATTACTCAGTAAATGGTAACTACTGCTACTGTTATGAGAATTGGAAGAAGATTGCTAAAGCACATGTTCTTCACCTGGAGAACACATTATCCATGTTGCTCCTTAGAATGTCCAATCCAATAATTCCCTAAAATTGCAAGTAAAACAGGTTGTATCTGCATACACACTCCTCTGGGGAAAGGGTCCACAGCATCTGTAAGATTCTTAAAGGATGTTTTGAATTGAAAATACTTAAGAAGAAGGAGTGATTGAAGAAAAGTTGGCAAAAAAGAGGGGAAGGAATGGCATGGAAAGAGAAACAGATGCAGAACCAGGGAATAAGGACAGCAACTAAACAGGGGCTCATGACTTTAAACAGGGGAACTAATGTGGAGAATTCACAGAGAAAGGAGACTATAGCATTGCTATGGTCTGGAAGAGAAGACAGAGTTGGCAGAAATGAGTAGATGAAGTCACACACAATTAACACAGCCAGGTAGAAAACATTACAGCTTTGTAATGGAGGCTGCAGTAAGGGCAGCAACTCTTCACAGATTCCTGGGAAGCTATTATATTTCACATTGCTTCTGTTTTATCTTTCCTTGTTACTCAGAACCATTTACATAGTTCAGCGTACTGTATTATGTGTTGTATATTGGTAATTCTACCCCATTTTGAGACATCTAAGCTAACTAATCACCGTTATATTATCATTTGTCTGATGTTACTTATTCTCAAAAACATATTAGAGTTTGATTTAGCTTATTCAGAGAGCTCTTTCATACACAGATTAAATGTTTAGATTTGCATTTCAGTTTCTATTCTCTCTGTATTCTCTCTGACAGTTGATCATTTGATTCTCTTGAACATTTTAAGAGTGGACCAAAAAAAGTTAACGATGATTTTCTGAAAGAGCAAACTAATCAGCTCTATTAAAAAGGAAAATTTAGTGATAATCAAAAGTATGTCTTACTCTGAGAGGAAAGTAAATAAGAGAAATTCTACTTGAGTTCATTATTATTAATAAATTATCAAAATTGTCATCAAAACATATCTTAGGATAAGACTGAAAATGGGAAAAAACAGAAATGTTGATGAAATCATAATAAGCAAAATTTCTTCAAATGTTAATTTTTTCTTAAAAATATAAAATGAAGCTATATGAGAAATCCTAGGATCAGTATTAGAGAATGTACTTTCTGAAAATGCATATTCAGCAAACATCTACTTCATGTCTACTCTGTACCAAGCACAAAGCTTATAGGAATCACATTTTAATTTCACAATAACTCATTTCCTGATTTTATAGATGAATAAATGGCAGCTTTGAAAGTTATGATTTACCCAAGGCTACACAATCATGATTTCTATTTACCAAGTGCCTAACAGGTGTTAGTAATTTTTATCTACTGTCTCAAATCCTCACCACAATGTAAGAGGAGCCTTACTGCTATTATTTATGTTTATAAATGACAACTAAGGCCAAGACAAGTTAAATTACTTGTCTATGTATATAGATAGAAAGGTGTCATAGAAGTAAGAAAAAACCCCATCTCTTGACCTCAGATTCAATGCTCTTTCTACTGTGTCATACTTATTCATTTATTTATTCTCAGAACAAGTATTTATTGTGTACCTTATATTTGCCAGACATTTTGTTAAATGCTGTATCTAAAATCATGGTGAACATAATAGTCATGGCCCTTATTCTAATAGGGTTTATAAACTATTATGGGAAACAGATTTTACACAAGCAAACAAACAAGAACTATAGAGAATAAGTAACTTATTGAGAGTAAAGAAAGGAGGTGAGGGCTTCCTTGGTGGCGCAGTGGTTGAGAATCCGCCTGCTGCTGCAGGGGATGCGGGTTCATGCCCCGGTCTGGGAAGATCCCACATGCCATGGAGAGGCTAGGCCCGTGAGCCATGGCTGCTGAGCCTGCGCGTCTGGAGCCTGTGTTCCGCAACGGGAGAGGCCACAACAGTGAGAGGCCCACGTACCACAAAAAAATAAAAATAAAAATAAAAAAAAGAAAGGAGGTGATGAGAGAGAACCTCTATAGGAATCAGCTATGAAAAGAGAAAGTATGTTCAGCCGGATGGAAGAGCATGTGCAAAGGCTCTGAGATAAGAAAGAGACTAGATTTATTAACTCAGAATGAACACAATGGTCAAGCAAAGACTTTTTTTTTTGCACAGAGGATGAAATGTACCCATCAAATAAAGAGCTGACATAAATTGACTAGTATATCCAGTATCAACCATCCATTTACCTGAAAATAAGTCTACTGAAGAATATATATATATACAAATATGTATAAAACACACTATATATATATATATATATATATATATATATATATTCCATAGTGTGTAGGTGTGAGGGTATACGATGAATACATTTTACTCAGCAATAAATTTTTACATGAAAAATGAGAATTTTAATGCACATTAAGTTTTCTATAAAGTTGTAAAAGAAAAAAAGCATGCAACTATAATATAAACTTTTTAAAATTTTTACTTACCTAGAACCAACCAATTAGCATTCAGACCTTTTGTAACAATGTATGCAGACACCAAAGGAGATATGATGAAAAAGCTCATTGGAAACATCTTTCGGTGTCATTAGATAACTTTTGCCTCTCATATCCTTTCTAAATCCGGACTGTCTCCTCAGTAGTACATAACCTTTATCCTATAAAAGTTATGAAATTTTCATTATCTGAAATATCTTCTTACAGAGTCATTTTGATCTGTCTATTACAGTTCACAGTTCCTTTTCCTTACCGCAGAGAATGGACCTCTGTAATATCAACAATTGACACACATAGCTTACTTGGAAATTCATGATTTGGATGAGTGGAGATGTTTAGATTCTCAAAGAAACAATATTCTGTTATATACAATGACCTTTTATATTCCTGAATAAAAATAATATTATCTGAAAAATTAAATATTCCCAACTACATTCACTTCTGCATTGAATTTTGTTAAAGATGCCGTATTCCAGTTTCTGTTTAACATTTGGTTGATCTTTTATAAACTTTCATTTTTTTTACTGTCTTTCCTCCAACTCTAAATTCTCTACCTCTCCAACTTCCTATCTCAAAGAGCAAATTTTAGCATTTTGGTAAGCTTCTGCAACTGTGGGGGTAACAATTGATTTTGCTTTTGCACAAGTGTAGATCCATAGTGTTTATATTGACAGAGCATTTCTCCATTTGAACTGGTGCAGGCAGGAGGTAGTGACTGGACTGGAACACTGTATTCTTGGGACATTGGGATCATAGTATTGTCACATTCAATCTTGCCTGTGGAAAATGCCTTTCTTCAGAGCATGTTGAGAATTATTTTAATTTGTCATAGTTCTTCAAAATATTAATAAATAAAAATTTCTTTAAAATTCTCTAAGATGAATCCCTTTGCCAAAGAAAAGTACTGTATTATTAAACATAACTTTTTGTTGAGAATTATCAGGCAGTCAGTCACAGTGAACATAAAATTTGAGTCTCCTGGTATCTAATGAACTAAGTCCTTGTCTCAGTCTCACCATTAAATAGCTACAGGACATACATATTTTTACCTTTACTTGGTCTTAATATCTACATACCCAATTTGAAAAGTTGTACTGGATTGAAATTCAAACTGCAGTGTTTCAAAACATGTGTGTTTTAGGCTTGCCGTCACATACAAAATAATCAAGTTAATTTATGAAGTTAAAAATTGGGTGTTTTTGGATGGATCTAGAAGACAGAAACTCAGGAAGGACATAGTTCAACTCAACAGCACTATCAATCAGTAAGATATAATTGATATTTACAGAATATTTCATCCAACAATAGCAGAACACACATTCTTCTCAAGCTTGCATGGAACATTCACCAGGCCACATTCTAGGCCATAGAACACACATTTAAAAATTTTAAAGAATAGGAATTATACAGTGTCTGCTCTTTTTTGTGTGTGTGTGTGGTATGCGGGCCTCTCACTGTTGTGGCCTCTCCCGTTGAGGAGCACAGGCTCCAGATGTGCAGGCTCAGCGGCCATGGCTCACGGGCCCAGCTACTCCACAGCATGTGGGATCTTCCCGGACTGGGGCACGAACCCATGTCCCCTGCATAGGCAGGTGGACTCTCAACCACTGCACCACCAGGGAAGCCCCAGTGTCTGTCTTAAACCACCATGGAATTAAACTAGAAATCAGTAGCAGAAAGAGAGCTAGAAAATCCCCAAATACTTCAAGACTAAATAACTCATAGGTCAAAGAAGATATCTCAAAAGAAATAAAAAATAGTTTGAACTAAATGAAAATATAACTTCTCAAAATTTGGGGGATTTAGGAAAACTGTGTGGTAGGAAATTTATAGCATTGAATGCATTTATTAAATAAGAAGAACAATCCAAAATCAATAATCTAAGCTTCAATTTTAGGAAACTAGAAAAGGAAAAGAAATCAAATTCAAAGTAAACAGAAGAAAAAATAATAAAAATTAAAGCAGATATCAATGAAAATTTTAAAAAAGGAAATCAATAGAGAATATTAACAAAACCAAAAGCTGATTCTTTGAAAAGAGCAACAAAATTGATAAGACTTTAGTCAAGTTAACTGAGGAAAAAAAGAGAGAGAAGATACAAATTATTAACAGCAGAAATGAAAGAGGAGACATCACTGCAAATTCTATGCACGTTAAAAGGATAGTAAAGGGATATTATGAATAACTTTATGCTTACAAATGTGATAACCTAGATGAAATGTAGCTAATCCTTAAAAGACGCAATCTACCAAAATTCACACAAGAAGAAATGGAAAATAGGCCTGTAGCTATTAAAGAAATTGAATCAATAATTAATAACTTTCCAAAACAGGAAGCCCTAGACCCAGATGGGTTTACTATTGAATTCTACCAAATATTTAATGAAATTATACCAATTCTGTATAATCTCCTCCAGAAGATAGAAGCAGAGGGAATACTTCCAGACATTTTTTGAGGTTAACATTACCCTAATATCAAACAAGACAAAGACATTGCAGGAAAAGCAAACTAGAGACCAATATCTCTCATGAACACAGATTCAAAAATCTTCAACAGAATACTGTAAAATTGAATCTGACAATATGTAGAGAGAATTATACACCAACCAGCTGGAATTTTTTCAGGTATGCAAGTCTAGTTCAGAAATCAAAAATAAATTAATGGAATCCATAACATTAATAGGCTGAAGAGGAAAAAAATCACATGGCCATATCAATAGACATAGGGAAAGTATTTGACAAAATCCAGCACCATTTGTGATAAAAACTCTCATCTTACTAGGAATTAGATAATAACCTCCTCAACTTGTTAAAGTATATACACAAAAATCTACAGCTAACATCATACTTAGTGGTGAGAAACTTGAGGCTTTCCTGCTAAGATCAGAATGAGCAAAGATATTCCCTGTCAATGCTTCTTTTTTAACATCATATGGGAAGTCCTAGCTAATGCAACAAGACAAAAATAATAAACAAAAGATGCAGATTGGAAAGGAAAAATAAAACTGTCTTTGTTTGCAGATAACATGATTGTCCATGCAAAAAATTCAAGAGTTAGCAAAAAACCTCCTGTAACTAATTAGTGATAATAATAAGGTTATGAGATACAATATTAGCATAAAAAAGTCAATTATTTTCCTGTATACCAGCAATGAACAATAGGAATTTGAAATTAAAAACACAATGTCATTTATATTGCCACCCCTCAAAATGAAATACTTAGGTATAAATATAACAAAATATGTACAAGATCTATATGAGGAATACTTTATAGTGTTAGAAATCTGATGAAAGAAATCAAAGAACAACTAACTAAATGGAGAGTTATTCCAATGTTATAGATAGGAAGGCTTTCCAACTCAATCTATAGATTCAACAAAATCCCAACAAAATTCACCAGGTTATTTTGTGGATGTCAACAAGCTGATTCTAAAGTTTATATGGACAGGCGAAAGACCCAAGATAGCCAAAACAATAGAAAAGAACAAAGTTCCAGGACTGGAACTGGGTCTTTAAACCTGGGTCTGAGGAATGCATATGCCTTGACCAAGTGAAGAGAGAAGGAAAAATTTCCCCTTATAGTAGCAGCATATGTCAAGGCTTCTTGTTAGCTTCTTTCATACTTGAGTTCTTCTTTCATTGATATCAAATATTAAAACATAGGCCTCAAGAGTATAACTGAACATGTGGGTTCTGAATTATGAAAAAGACTCACTAAAGAATTATAAATTAACTGTTTAAATCATACAAAAGTCTTTGTTTCATACATATCTTTACATACACAAAAGGATTTTTTTACCATCCTATCATAGAAATACTTATGGAGCATTTCCATTGACATGTGAGGTAACTATACTCTATGCCCTATAATTGTGGAGAAATGTGCACAAGCTTTGGCTGTGTGAATTCATTAAAGACATCACAAATTATCACAATTTGCCAGGAATTGTGCTAGATGTTAGAGATTCAAAGAAATGTAAGATAAGGCCCCTGTGCTCTGAGAGACCAAAATCCAACCAAAGATGAGCAATGAGTGAAATATCATCTAATTATGCCAAGGGTCAAACTCTTTAACTTAAAGTGCTATAAAAACATAAAGGTGGGAGCAATTACTTTTTTCCTTTACTCTTCACTGCATTGTTTGGCTTTACCTAAAGGCTCAATATATTAGGAATGAATTAATTATATGGTTAAACATGCTATCAACTAACTCTGTAATTAACATAAGGATATATTATCATTTCTGTATAATTGTATAGATGAATGTAAATGCAGTGATGTTTAATAATGCTCTGTTACTGACCCAACAATGAGAGATAGCAGAATCCCTTTTAACTTGAATTAAATATTCTGGGTTGCGAATAACCTCTGAAAATTCCACCTTTTATATTTTTCGATATGAGTGTTCAGTGGCAATATATCAACAAAGAAGTCTTTCATGCAGAAATGGGAAATTAAGACCCAGGATTTGTTCTCAGGTTCTTCTATTGTCTCACTGAGTTCTCATGAGGCATCTCCTCTGTGCCAGTGCCCAGAACAAGAAAACACACGCTGTACTACTAGGCACAGGCAATGTGACTTCTCAAGAGAGAGTGAATATTCAAACGACTTCAAAATAATAATAAGAGAATATTTTAAAATTCACTGAATACAAAGTAGCACCAGATGGTTGTGGTTGTTACTATAAAGCTAAAGGTAAAAATCATTTTCATATTGTTCTGGCATAATTTTATTCTCTAACAACTTACCATTTGTATAGATTTGACCTTTTCTAGAAACAAAAAGCCTTGTGGCATAATTACTCAGATATAACCTCTAAGAAACCTTTAACATTCAAAAAAGTCTTTGGTGACTTTTATTTAAAAATACACTCATGCATAACAATGGACATGCTCTTTCTCTGAGAAGGTTTTGTCTTGAATTGGTTAGGAGAAGAAAACACTCAGGTGAATATATTTAATAATTGATAGTGGAAATAGAGTCTTAATGAAATTTCCATCTTCCTGAAACATGAACTCTGTATTTATTACATTTTATTGTCACCTAATACTGATGTGTGTAGTTACCTGACATAGGTTAGCTGCAACCCTTATTAGCAATATAAAGTACATGCAGTGGAAACTTTTTTCAAGCACTAATCTCTCTCCATTAATCTCAAATAATACCAATCAAGCAGTGGTGAAGAGACAATTCCCATGATAGAAGCATGTGTTCTTGCTCAACACATTTTAATTTAAATGAGTATTTGTTTTTCAGAGACTGGATGTTATTAATGGTAATATTTCATTAAAACAGATTATTTTTGCAGGTGTTCTGGAGAGTCATCTAAATTCAAAACTGCCACTTTGAAAGTGGATTAATTTTCACTTTCATTAAATAAAGTTCACAAAATAATCATTCGTCGAATCATAACATTTGGAAAGAATCATCAAGTATCAATATTAGGGCCACTCCCACTCTGACACTTTTTATTTTATAAATCTGAAGCTCCTCAAGTCCAGAAAGAAATGAACTTCAATTGCCTAATGTTCTAGAATCACCAAATCAGAGACTATAAATGAAGAGTGTCCTTAGCATCTCATCGTCCTGAGGAAGTAACAACTTAATATCTGCTCTCTGCTGGAATTCCCAAGGACTGGGAGCCCCAAACTACTCCTAAATTGTCCATTTCATTTTTGAACAATGCTATTTGTAACTTTTATTTATTGGTCCCTGTTCTTCCATCTGTAATCACAGTAATTCTTTTTTCTCTTCCATAATTGTCTTTCATCTCTGATTGCAGCTCTCATGTCCCTTTGGGGAACTTCTCTCCTCCCCCTTCTTAATACTTTCACCCATTCCTCATATGGACTTTCCTTCCAAATGTAAATCTTTTGTTGCCTCTTTCCCTTAGGATTTTATTCTATCAATTCCCCTTTCAAAACGTGATATGAAGAATAGAAGACTCTAATAATCTGATTTTTATCTCACTGGACACTATAGAGTTCAGAGAGGCTATTCTTAGTGTGGCTACTAAAATTTATATTATCATAAGTATGTAATTAATATAAAATTATATTATTTTAGTATTATCGTGTTTGTAACATTTCTTTAAAGCTCATCTTAACTACTCTAGAGTATGATTTTTAATGATAATATCCACATTACGAGCACATTTTATAAAATCTTCATTTATTATATTTTTTTTCTGGGGATTTGAGACATTTATAATGAGCTAAAAAGGATAAATTTAGGAACTGTAACCAATTCATTACTTTGAGGATTGTAGTACTTTAATATAATTGAAATCATTCTATAGCAATGTATATATAAAGTAGCAATTATGCAATCTCCTCCATCCAGGAAAACAGAGCCTTTGTAAGGGCCAGATTTTTGGAGCTTCCTACATAATAAGTAGGTCAGACATTAGCTGGAATCATCTTGAAGGCTGTTAAGCATTCATTAACATTATTGGTGCTGTAAGGAAACTATACATTTCTAAAGAAGATGCCAGTATTTATTAGGAGATTATTTAGGAATGACTACTCTTTCCTCCTCAGGGAATTTTTTTTAATGCTAATCAATAAAATTAATTGAGTGATTAATTTATGCCAGGCACCATGCTAAATCTTCTACATGTATTATTTCTTCTATGTATTATAATATTTTGAACAATATATTATTGCTAAGCCCATTTTACAGATGAGTAAAAATAAGGTTTCTAGAAACTAATTTGCCAAAGATCATAATTGGTAACAAAAACAGGACTTGACCAGGTGTGTCTGACACCCAAGGTGTTAACTACTTTGCGTCATCCACCCACTACTTAATTAATTAAAACAAACTTGCCCCTAGTGTTGACAAGGCTCAGAGATGTTAATAGAACTAGTAAGTGCTGGATCTTAACTAACATGCAAGGACTCTGAACTGCTGATCTCAAGACCAACATATCTTTTGACAATGCTATGGCAAAGATGAGACACCAGAGTTCTAATCTGTGTATCACTCTTAGCTCTATTTGGACTTCATATTTTGGAATTCAGAGAGAGTTTGGTCTCTATTTCTCTTCTCCCCCATCACTTAGGTTAAAGCACCTTAAACTTTCTCATCAAAATATTCCTAATGGCAGAGATTAGTGAAAATGTGTCTTTGCAATGTAATTGAAAAACAGTCCCTTGCATAGGCTATACATTTCTTTTTATTTCAAAATATACTCATGCATAACAATGAACATGCTCTTCTTGGAAGTTTTGTTTCTCAACTTAAAAATTAATGCAAATTTTATACTTTACTGTGTAATACATAATTCTTCTATTTATATGTGTTTTTTATCCAAAAATTTTTTACAAAATTGAAGCTTTGGGAAGAAGTGCCATTGAATCTTTTATGCCCTAGTTACCTTCATGTACCCATACAACATGCATACCTTAGTTTGAGAGTAAGGGTGGTAAGAGGTTCATTTAAAATTCATTAATTCAATTTTCACACTCTCATTCATTTAAAAAGTACTTATTTAATACTTATTTTATGCAAAGATAATACAGATAGGATATGGACATAGATAATACATACTGTCTGTCCAAGAAAATCTCAAAATCATATCAGGGAGACAGTCTAGCAAATAATTCTAATACTTACCAACCCTCTAGTAATAAATGCTGTTGTAATAAGCCTTAATAGTTATTAATAAAGTATTAACAATCTCTTTATCTAGCCTTGTATTTGAAACTCACATGGGCCATTTC
The DNA here is from genome assembly GCF_025265405.1 of Mesoplodon densirostris. Lineage (NCBI taxonomy): Eukaryota > Metazoa > Chordata > Mammalia > Artiodactyla > Ziphiidae > Mesoplodon > Mesoplodon densirostris. The sequence goes on along the minus strand of NC_082668.1, from coordinate 81,840,731 downwards.
CAGGCAGTGAATGCGTATTGATGCCATGAATGTAAATGCCACTTCTCAATTGCTCTCTAATTTAGGTTCTCTTTGAGGTTTTGCTGTGAGTGTATCTCCTATAAGCATCTTTATATAGGAGACATCAGGCCAATCCAAACCTTTCTATCATTATAGCATTTCATATATTTATTTGATGTGTTCAATACTAGGACCCACCATCTCTTAGCTGTAGCATTATTTTCCATATTACAGCCTTCCATGCTGACCACAACTTGTTGATTATTGATATCCAGTACTTTGATTTGATCAATATTAAGGAGTTTGACTGTTATTACTCAAATTCAACTTACATTCAGCTTACATTTTTTTTTCAGTGTTCTTATCCATCTTGACCATCCTATCATGGGATCTCAAGGTCATTGCAATTTGGATTTGGATTCCTTCTAACATACTATTAGCATTTCTTATGTGCTTTCTCAAAGTTGTTTTACATGGTACAGCTATTTTTCTCTTTTAAAAAGCTTTTAAATTAAAAATGTATATATCCTCAAAAATATATAAAATCATTCAATAAACACTCACAAATACAAATATTTCATGCAAAATATGCAAAACCTATTAATAGCATGTATGAAATTTCAGGCCGAGTTTTAGCAATACTGAATAAATATTGGGCTGGCCAAAAAGTTCATTCGGTTAATGAATACATTGTCTTGGTGAAAATGAAAAATGTGTCTTTTATTTTTACATAAAACCAAACGAACTTTTTGGCCAACCCAGTAAATGTCAACTATGAAGAGAGATTTTATAAACACTCACTCATTACCTGTCACCTACCAATAACATTTGTAAATTAGAAGTTATGCTATTCAAGTGGTTTCTGTATGTTTAATGGTTCATTCATTGACAAGAATGGCATGTAACAGATAAAACCTGGAGAAACATGCCTGAGTATTTTATATATAGTAAAAAGTAAAGCAATGTGAAATAACTGCATAATAAAGTTGAAAACAATCTACTGAAGAGATTTAAAAGAAGACTTTTTTCCCACTTGGGAGAATTTAGGTGGGCTTCATGAAGAAGGTGGCATTTGAATTGGACTTAAAGCAGAGGTGAGCAAACTTTTCCTATGAAGAGCCAGATAGTAAATAGTTAAGGTTCTGTGGGCCAAGAGGCAAAACTGAGGATATTAGGTAGGTACTTATGTGACCATCAAAAATGCAACTATTTAAAAATGTAAAAACCATTCTTAACTTGTGGTCTGGACAAAAAACAGGTGAAGGGCTGCATTTGGCTGCAGGGCATAGTTTGTTGACCTCTGACTTAAAGAATGACTAAGATTTTCTGGGCTGAGAGAAAGCATAAGCAAAAGAACAGAGTTGTGTGTTCTTTGAATGTGAAAAGGCATAGGAGGAAGTAGAGAGAGATAAATCTGGAAATATATTAGAAGCCAGATCATGGAGGGTATAATGTGATGTGTTAAAGTTTAGTTAATGGGAACCAATGCAGGTTTATAATAGGTCATTTATTAGTGGCATTTATTAAACACTTAGTATGGGCCAATAATATGCTCTCTGGAGTTTGACTCCAAATCTTATATTCTAACCTCTATGATTTGTTGCTTCTTGTGACCAACATTGATTCAGCAATCTTTGTTTTATGCTTACTATAGGCTAATTAAGAATATGATAATACATATAGCATAGTTCTTATTCCTTAGGTATTTACAGTCTTATGTATCATAAACCATGATAAAGGATATCAGTATGAGGAATTTGTAAGTTGTGGCCACACAAATTTAGGAATGACCCCTTATAGGCTTTCAAAAATCATCAAATATTCTGCAAAAGCCTATGTAATAAGAGTAGCTACTATATGAATCACTTATAACTATACCTCCAAAACACACTCAAATACACACATGTGCAAACACACACACACATACACACACTTGTCAGAGTCCTGGTTGAGAAGGGAGTTTAGGAGACTGGAGCAAAGTCAGGGAACTGAAATTCTTTCAGCAGCTTGGGCCAGGAACAACTTAACTTATCCACATATGGCCCCCAGTGCTATCATATAGACACATAGTTGAGGCTCTCCAACTCTTTTTCGCTTAGAACAACCAGCCTCTTGACTCTGAGAAGCCACTATTGAAGCCCTTCTGTATTTATTAATGCTACTGACAGACTTTAGACGAAGGCCATATTTCTGTTGCTAAGTAACAAATTACCACTAACTTAGCAGGTTACAACAATTCATTTATTATCCCACAGTTCTGTCAGTTAGAAATCTGGATGGACTCTGTTGGGTTCTCTGCTTAAGGTCTCAAAAACTGAAATCAAGATGTCACCCCAGGTGGGCTTTTATCTGGAGGTTTTGAGGGAAAATCCTCTTACAGTCTCATCAGGTTGTTGGCAAAATCCAGTCCCTAGTGGTTGAAAGTCTGAGGTTCCTCTTTCCCTGGAGGCTGTCAGCTGGAGGCTGCTCTCTGCTCCTAGAGTTCACTCCTATTCCTTCTTTCACAGTCTCCTGCATCTCCAAACCATCAAGTCCATCTTACGCTTTGCATCTCTCTTCTTTCCCCTTCTGCCACCAGTTAGAGGAAGCACTTTGCTTTTAAGGACTCCTGTGATTAGACCAACCAGCCACTTGGATAAACTCTTTAAGGTTAACTGTGCTGTTTAACATAACATGATCACTGGAGTGATATGTCATCGTACTCCAGGTTTTGCGGATGAGAACATGACTTCTTTGTGGTGAGGGACCATTCTAGAAATTCTATCTACCATGCTATAGAGTGGGGTGGGGACAAATGGAGACTAGCAAAAACAAAGCGGTAAGAGAATAATCAAAAAGGAAGAAGAGTGAGTACTATGGGTTACATGTTGGGGCTCCATGAAGTGCATACTACATCAGCTAAATTCATCCTTTGTGATAGTGTCACGGGTCATACAGATATACAAGAAGCAGATGTGATCATGTTGAATTTTAGTAAAACCTTTTACTCTCTCCTACACAGAAATTCTCATTCACCTACTATGAGGATAAAACATAAATATGTAGATTTGCAAATATGGAGAGATTATGGGACTCTTCTTTTAATGGCTTGAACATCAAACTGTGGCATGTTTTGCTATATACATTGAGTTGACAAAACCTTGTGTACTTTGACCACACAGATTCCATATCTTTTTATTAAACCTCTTGAGTTTTCCTGGTGTTTAGAAACCAGTCATCTATGTCTTTCTAGAATTAGATGGGCAAATAACTGTAATTGGCTTATCAACCTGGGAAAAAGAGATAATTCATGTGCATTGAAAGATGTGTCATATAAGAAATTCAAATTCTCTCAGTGTATCAATGTAAAAAACTTTCTCAGGAAAATATACATTCTCTAGGTGTCACCAGAAATTCTCAATGTGACCTCATTTGGGAGAGAGAACAGAGAGCTTGAAGCAATGAAATACTGCTGCACATTCCACCCATACTGAATGCATAATGAAAATTTACAAATTGACTTAGCCTCTTTTGCAAGGAAAGTCACTCCCCAGGAAAGCAGATGCGAAATGTGTGTAGCTATAGTCTCAGAAAATCGAGATACAGTTTTTCTAAAATTTCACATACCTGAAAAGAGCAATATCCTCTTTAAGTTTCATGGTCATAGAGGTGGTAGAGTGCAGCATATGCTCATGAAAATTGCAAATAACCTTGGCTGCAGAGACTTGTTTCCCTCTTACATGGTGAAATGAAAAAAAATACAGATTATAAAAATGCTTCAGTAAATATAAGCTTAATCAAGCCAAGACAATACATAGTAATGTCATAGGGATTCTTTTTTTTTTTTTTTTTAATCTTCTGAAAGAGATTGGTCTTGCTAAAACAGAGCAGAAACGTTTTACTAATTGTACAGGTCAAAAGTTATATATGAATAAGCAAAGTGGTAATTTTTAGAAATTAAATATATATATATATATATCAACTAAATTGAATTTATAAGATTATTAATTTCTATAGTCAAGAAATCCCCATCAAACAGACATTATATTTAGCAGTATCTGAGCTTTAATAAAACAATGCATTGAGTGTAGTCTGTATTTGCTGTAAGGGTGTTTAAGGGTTTTCAGAGAAGAAAAATTAAATAATTAAAGAAGAAATGGGACTGTTAAAGAAAGCATTTGGTGTCAGTTTATTTAGAATAGCAAAAGTAAGGTGGTTCCTTCTTCCTAGATATATGACACATTAGTACCAAAAAAAACCCCACAACTTATTCTGAATTGTGACTTCACTTAACTATAACTAATAATAAAAATGAACGCCTATTATCTTTCTTTATAGAGATATTGATAGATAAAATTCTATATTTCTGCTTTGGAAAAACTCTACATGTTTTAGAGTTTATGTTGTTGTTCAGAAGTTGTTGTTCATTAACAGTGTTAATGTGGTTCAGATTTCAAACCATTGAGCTGCCTTTTTGCACATAGTAGGACAGCCTGGCTTAGCTCACTGTTTTGGCAAGAAAGAATTCTGATATATTATCATAGAAATCAAGGAAATTATCACTTTGTGGCTGACAAAAACAAGTAGATCCAATATATAAAGCTATTGGATATTGTTCTGGAATCATCAGTCACTGTTAATCTTTTACAACTTTACTTAAAAAAATAATGCTTTAACATACTAAAGGGATATACCACCACCGATTTCCTCTCATATAAATGACTTCTGACTTGCTAAGGTTTCCTTTTGGGGCAAAAGACTGTTGATACTGAATGAGTCATTGTAAATAGCACGGATGCTGTACATTTTCTCAAGCCTATTTTTCATGAAGTTACACACAAGGACTTTCTTAAATACTGGACAGATGACGTGGGGCAGGGAGATGCAGACAAGAAACAAAACATAATGTAAAAAAAGTAGTACGTAGAAAGAAAGCAGTACGGTGATGACTTCAAGGTCATACACTGAGGAACCATACTACCTGCCCACTAGTTACAACCATCCATTATTATGTCTCCCTAATCCTCTGAGAGTCAGAGCCACTATGTTTAAAGGTACAGACAAATATTATCAAATAGCATATCAATCTACTTTGTTAAGCATTCTTCTTTAAATAATTAAATACATTTCATTGTTTTCCATAATGTAAATGCAAATTTATTTTGACTATAAAATTTCACATATACTTTCCCTAAAATTTGCACCTACAGTTACTGTGTAATTAGGGGGAAGGAATATATTCTGGGACATTTTTTGCAAATAGGTTCTGACAAATTGTTCAGTGTGGTGTCTAAAACAAAATCAATAGTCTGAATGATCATCAATTAGGGATGCTCCGAGCCAGCCGGCTGCTGATTGAAACAATAAATTTGGAAGGTAAGCTGGCTTAGTATTACTTGATAAAAATCACCATAAAATCACCGGGAAGGCAGTTCTTAGAGTCATTAAAATAATATTTCAAAGGAAGAAATTCCATTAACTCGGAGGTTTTCTCTCAGTAACAGCTTGAGCTGTGAACAGTTTCAGATTTTAATTGCATAAATATTTCTATTTTCTCTTCATTGCACTCCACAAGTATTTTTTAAATTCTCAAACCATAAGCATTCTTTCATCTTACACTTCCACAAATGCCCATAATTTGACCACTGTGCTTTGCCTTGTTAAATTGTTTTAGCATAATAGTAAACATGTTAAAATCTCTGGCACTTTACATGCTGATTTTCTGGTTACTTAGTGCTGCTCCAGTTTCCTGTTTATCTACTCTCCCTTCTGTAAGAATAGCAAGAAAACAGCTGCATGCTGATGTGGATTTTAAGTTAAGCGAATGTCACTGCAACCCTAAAGCACATCTGTGACTTCCAACAGAAATGTGCAGGTATTTCTGTTGCCACGTGCTCTCTTGCTCATAGGAATCACCAAAGTGATGCAAATGAAAAAAGCGATTTAGCAGCAGAAATGACCCTGCCTGAATCATTCAAATATTGACAACAATACTCCCTTTTAAGAGCCTGAAATGTATGCTATGCCTTTTCTGGGGAAAGTACTGTACAGAGCTAAATTGGAAATCTTTCAGTTAATCACATAATTCAAAAATATACGCTGTATGCCTACTGCACATTAGACATTGCAACAGAATCACGACGGATACACAGACAAGATTAAGAAACAATAATTAATCTTAAGGATCTTACAGTCTATTTGTTAAAAAAATGATGTGCAAATGAAAATTAAATAGCATAAAAATCAAATGACAAGATAACAATGCAAAAGGTACTGTGTTCTAGCTCAGTGTCTTACATATAAGGGATAGTCAATACATATTCGTTGTCACGATTAATATATCCCTGAGTGCTTTATGAGTCCAGACAGAAGCCATCTCTGTGGAAACTTCAGGAAATTTGAACTGGATTGTTGTGTTAAGGATAGGTAGGCCTTGAGACAGTGAATTTATTTATTTATTTATTTATTTTGATATGGACCATTTTTAAAGTCTTTATTGAACTTGTTACAATATTGCTTCTATTTTTTTTAATGTTTTGGTTTTTTGGCCACAAGACATGTGGGATCTTAGCTCCCTGACCAGGGATCAAATGTGCACCCCCTGCATTGGAAGGCGAAGTCCTAACCACTGGACTGCCAGGGAAGTCCTGAGACAGTGAATTTAATCAAGGCACAAAACTCCCTATACGTTATACCTAACCCCTGGAACTTATTGGGTTCAGGAGTCTTTAGTTCCACTTGAAAGAGGTACTCTGTGTGGCTACATCATTGTCCTTCTTCTTTATGAGCAAATAAAAGAAAATGACCAGTTGGTCTTCACTGAAACTGGAATGATTAAAAAATATGTTTAAGGTGTTCCAATTGTTAAACTTATCTAGATGTCCCAGACTCTCTGATATTTTTTCTATGGCATATTTTTTAATTATACTTTTTATTCTGAGATAATTGTAAGAAATGCATTTATAAGAAATAATATAGAGAGATTCTATGTACACTTTACCTAGTTTCCCCCAATAGTAGCATCTTGCAAAACTATATTACAAGATAACAACCAGGATATTATCATTGATGCAGTTAAGGTCAAAAACATTTTCATCACAACTAGAATCCCTTAGGTCGCCCTTATGTTTGCTGCTACCTGTCTCCCACTCCTTTGTTAATTCCTGATAACCCCCAATCCATTCTCCATTTTTATACAGACATACCTCATTTTATTGTACTTTGCAGATACTGTGTTTTTTACAAATTGAAGGTTTGTGACAACCTTGCTTCGAGCAATTTGATGGTGCCATTTTTCTAAAAGCATGTGCTCACTTTATGCCTCTGTGTCACATTTTGGTAATTCTCACAATATGTCAAACTTTTCCTATTATTATATTTGTTAGGGTGATCTGTGATCAGAGATCTTTGATGTTATTATTGCATAAAGATTATGACTTGCTGAAGGCTCAGAGTTATTTTTTAATTAAGGTTTTAACATTGTTTTTTTATACATAATGCTATTGTACTAGTAATAGACAACAGTATAGTGTAAACATAAGTTTTATATGCACTTGGAAACCAAAAATTCATATGACTCACTTTATTGCAGTACTTGCTTTATTGTGGTAGTCTGGAACTGAACCTGCAATATCTCTGAGTCATGACTGTAATTTTGTCATTTCAAGAATGTTATGTAAGGGCTTCCCTGGTGGCGCAGTGGTTGAGAGTCCGCCTGCCGATGCAGGGGACACGGGTTCGTGCCCCGGTCCGGGAAGATCCCACATGCCACGGAGCGGCTGGGCCCGTGAGCCATGGCCGCTGAGCCTGCGCGTCTGGAGCCTGTGCTCCACAGCGGGAGAGGCCACAACAGTGAGAGGCCCGTGTACCGAAAAAAAAAAAAAAAAAAAAAGAATGTTATGTAAGTAGAATCATACAGTATGAAACCTTTTGGTATTAGCTTTTTCACAGCATAATTCCTTGAATATTCATTCAGGTTTTTGCATGTATCAGTAGTTCATTTTATTGCTGAATAGTATTCCGAGGTATGGATGTACCATAGTTTGTTTAGTCATTCATTTGTTAAAGTGTATCTGTGTTATTTCTGGGTTTTGGCTATTATGAATTAAGCTGCTATAAACATTCATGTTCAGGTTTTGTGTGAACATACTCTACACTTCTCAGGGGGGAGTCTCCAGGAAAGCAATTGCTTGATCACATGGTAGTTACATGTTTAGTTTTTAAGAAATTGCCAAACTATTTCACAGAGTGGCTGTACCATTTTACATTCTCACCAGCAGTGTATAAGTGATCCAGTATCTCTAAATCTTCATTAGCATTTGGTGTTGTTAGCATTTTTTCCTTTTTTTTTTTTTTTTTAGTCATTTTAACAGAAGTGTAGTGATATCTCATTGTGGTTTTAATTTTCATTTTCCTAATGACCAGTAGGACTGAATATCTTTTCATGTGATTATTTGCCACCTGTATATCTTAATGAATCATCTCTTCATGCGTTTTGTTCACTTTCTAATTAGGTTGTTTCTTTTACTGTTGAGCCTTGAGAGTTCTTTATGTGTAGTAGATACTAGTCTTTTGTTGGATATGTGGTTTGCAAATATTTTCTCTTGCCCTGTACCTTGTCTGTTTTATCTTTTTTTTAAATTTTGATGAAGTCCAAATTATCTTTGACTAATCTAGATGTTGAGGATATTCTTCTACGTTTTTTCTAAATTTTTTGTAGATTTAAATTTGAGTATAAGTTAATTTTTGTACAAGGTGTGAGACTTAGGTTGAGGTTCATTTTCCTTTTTGCCTATGGATGGAAGGTCCAATTACTCTATGTCCATTTGTCAAAATGTTAACTTTCTTCCTTGAATTGCTTTTGCATCTTTGTAAAAAATTAGTAGGGCATATTCGTGTGGATCTGTTTCTGGTTTCCCTGTTCTGTTCCAATGATCTTTGCATTTATGCCTCCACTAATATCATAGTCTTCATAATTGTAGCTATGTAATAAGTTTTGAAATCCTTTCTGCTTCATTTTCCTTTTTCAAAATTGTTTTTACTATTCTACTTCCTTTGTCCTTTCCATATAATTTTTTGAATAATCATGCCTATATCCACTTTAAAAAATCTTGTTGGTATTTTGATAGGAATATTGTTAAACACTTATACTAATTTGGGGAAAATTGAAATATTTACTATTGAGTCTTCAAATCCATGAACAAATAGGTTACTCCTTTTATTTATAAATATTTATATTTTTATAATTTTTATAAATATTTATAAATATGTACTATATATTTATAAATCTCCTTTGATTTCTTTCATCAGCATTGTATAGTTTCCAGCACACATGTTCTGTAGAAATTTGTTAGATTTACCCTTAAGTATTTCATTTTGTGGACAATTGGAAATTTAAAAAATTTGGTTCATTGCTAATATAGAGAGATAAAATTGATTTTTGTATGCTTATCTCATATCCTGTGACCTTTTGAACTCACTTATTTGCTCAGGAGTTTTTTGACAGATTCCTTGAAGTTTCCTATATAACTAATCATGTTATCTACAAATAGGGTCAGTTTTATTTCTTCCTTTCCAAAATCTTAGCATTATGATTAGATTGTATGTCAGTTTTTAACATTTTTTTGTTTGCTTTCATAACAGGTGAAGGAAAGACTGTACTGAAAGACCTTGTAATGTACTGCTTACATGCGTCTGCTTTGGGTTTAGTCAGAAGTAGGTGTGACTCCATGCTCTATCTCCTCCTAGCAATGTTACCTAGGGCAAGTTTCATAACCCCTCTAAGCCTCCTCAGCTTCTTCAACTGCTAAATGATACAATGAATGCACTTATTCATTCAATAAATTTAAATTCAGTGTTTAAAAAACTTGATAATAAAAGTGCCTACTTATCTCACAGAGTTGTGAGAATTGAATAACATAATGCTGGCAAAATACATAGCCTAAGGTAAGAATTTAAACTTTATTATCACTATTATTATTTGACCATGACTATCAAATGAAAGATTTACCTATAACAATGCAGTTAATCATTGGTTCTCGGGGCAAGAGGAATGATCTTATCGCCAACACAAGGGACATTAGGAAATGTCTGGAGACATTTTTGGTTGTCACAACCAGGGGAAGGAGGTGCTACTGGTATCTAGTAGGTACCAAGGATGTTGCTAAGCATCCTACAATGCATAAGACAGCCCTTCCTAATGAAGGATTATCCAGCCCAAAATATCAATGGTACCAAGGTTAAGAAAACCTGATTTAGATGGATGATAGATTTCTATGTATGAATATGTTAAAAATCACTTATAGTTTACCAGTGAATCCCCATGCTCCCCTTTAACCCTTGGCCTAAACCCATTCTCCAGGATCTCTTCTTTGATTGGCCACCTCAGATTCAGAACTGCCCTTGGTCTGTCACCCTTTCAATAATATATTAATTTATACTCCTGGATCTGAATTGGTGTTTCAATTGTTAAACTCATCTAGATGTCCCAGACTCTCTGATATTTTTTCTATGGCATATTTGTTGGACCAGCCAGAAAGCAAATGTTTGCATGCAGGGACTATATATTCTTTGGGAGAAATTCCACTTTGCTAGTACACATGGCTGATAGTCATCAAATGTGTTTAATAACTCTTCCTTTGACTTTGCTTCTTTGGTCTTTAACTCTGGTTACTTTTAAAATTTATGCTTTTCTTTATGCCTATTTTAGCAACTACTCAAAATTAATGATGTGACACCTTGTCTACCAATAAAATTCAGTAGCCGTGCTAGAAAATTTCTCTTTTGCTTTCAAATTGCTTTCAGTGTATGCTCATCATTAATATTTTGTGTTAGAAACACCCTAAACAGCAATGTATATAATATGAATTCATATTGATATTAAAATCAACATTTGAAAAATTGACTCAAAATCAGTAGAAAAATTCAACTGATGATTGAGTACAAATCCTTTTCCAAGGAAACCAGTCTGAAGCAGAATCTGAATTCAAATACCTTTGGTGACTGTTTTTGCCAGCTGTGAGATTTTCTACTGACCACAAGCACTTTTACAGCAAAACCCCTGGTCTCTGAAGGTGGAAATAGAAATGTTCAGGATTACCTCTAGGTCATGTTGAAACTATCACCTCAGTATCAAAAATAAACTAGTCAAGAACTTTATTCTCAATCATCATACCTATAGCTAGAGTGTGCTTTTCTTTAAAGGATAAGTTTTGAGAGGTGCATCGTATTCCAAAAATGCTCTCCTACAGGGCCATTGAGCCTAAATTCCTGCCATCATAGTAACCCTTCTGAGTTAAAACATTGTGTTTCTCACAAGGGACTGTCAAAAGATAATACAGGTATAAGCACCAAGAGAGGAAATGTACTAAAGTTTTTCATCAGCTTGCATACAAGCTAACATATTAATGTTTGAATCTAAAGGGACAAAGAAATTGCAATTATTTCCAATTCAAAATCAGATGGGGATTAACCCATCAGCATTCTAACTAGTCAAATGGATTAGAGAGTAAGTTTTAGATATTTGGCCACTTAGGTCTATCTGATATGTTTCTTCCACTAATGCAAAATGATCCAAGGGATAGTCTACAAAAGAAGATACTTACCTGACAAGCTGCAAGGGGAAATCCCTGCCTCAACATATAGGTCCTGCCCAAGGAGACAAGAAGACCAGGTAACATAAATGAGGGCTTAAATGATGTAGATAGAAGCCATAAATGTGGGAAACATAAGGATGAGGGTTCCCCTGTCCCGTAACATGGAAAATAGCATGATCAACTGTCAGAGACCAAAACAGAAGGCACAAAGGAGATGCATTTTCGTGGAGGTAAAATGATGGGGGATTGTAAAGAATAAAGAAGACAGTCCCAATGTTGAGTCCTCTTGAGTGAGGCCCTAATGAATTCCCTAAAAGTGGGCCCCTCATGTAAGATTCTGTAATTGAGAAGAATGGAGGTAAGAGGAGGAAGGACAGCCTGGTGGCCCTGGATTAGGTGAGGAATAGATTAGAGGAAGGTTAAATGAGAGTTAAACTGCAAATGACAAAGACAAGCTCTGTTACTCAGTGGTATGTATCCAGCTGGCCTTGCAAATCACAGTGCAAGACTTGGGCATTGGAGAAAAATAGAATGAGTAGCTTTGTTTCTTTTTGTTGTTGTTCACTCTTTTTTAAAAATGTTTATTGGAGTGTAGTTGCTTTACAATGTGTTAGTTTCTGTTGTACAGCAAAGTGAATCAGTTTACATATACATATATCCCCTCTTTTTTAGATTTCCTTCCCATTTAGGTCAGCACAGAGCACTGAGTAGAGTTTCCTGTGTTATACAGTAGGTTCTCATTAGTTATCTATTTCATACATAGTAGTGTATATATGTCAATCCCAATCTCCCAATTCGTCCCGCTCCCCCTTCCCCCCGGGTATCCATAAGTCTTTGTTTCTTGCCCTCGAGGAATTTATAGGTTAACCCAGTGGGATTATTTGCTTCCATTAATGTCAATGAGATATATTGCTTCCACTTATATGAAAGAAAATAAATACCTTAAAAGCAACTGATCATGGTCAGTTTATTTAAAAAATGTACTATGTGATGTGACATATGTAATATGTGATGATTTTGTCATGTCATTGAGCTTTCATTTATTCAGTCATTTGTTTAGAATTAAAACACTGGAGACCTGAATCTTGCAGGGCTGGAAACAAAAGGGAAAATTTTATCTAGACAGTGAGAAAAATAAAATATGAGAAAGCTTCCAAGACTGATTTTGCATGGATTAAGAAACACAGTGAGGGTCCAACAAGTAGCAGAAAGCAGCAGTCAACATGACATTGGCCCTCTGGTTTACAGCACCTGGCAACAGCTGTAATGGATGTCCTACAAACAGACAGAATGATTCAGGTAAAAGCTGAACAACATTCAGTGGCAAATCTTTCCTCAGAGAAAGATGAATGTTTAGACACATTTAATCATTTCTTCTCCATTTCTGACACTGGCTGAGATTCTGATTTACCCCTTATTTGATAGTGTTAATTTTAGGCTATTTTCATGAAAAAATGCCTCATAAAATGTTCTTGTGCCAAAATTTTTTAAATGTGCTAAATAAATACTACTAAACATCAATTTGGAAAGGAGACATTTTGTGCATAGAGTCTAAAATACCCAAAATCAAAGTAGGTGCAAAAATGAGGCCCTGGTGAAATGGATATGGCTTTTCCAGCAAAGGTGAAGTGAGTTTTTATTGTATTTTTAAAGTGAGAAACAGAATTACTCTTACTAACTGTGGGTGAAGAGAGAGCCCCCATTGGGGTCATATTTGATAGCTTTTAACTGGCAGCAAGATGTTTCCAGAAGACACTCTGGCTTGTAGATGAAAACTCATAGGGAAGACAAGCTTTCTCTCACACAGTGAGAGAACAGGGTTTTCCAGCAGACAAGTGAGAAATTTCAAATGCTTCATAGTAAAGAATCAAACTGTTTTGTTGATAATTTCATCATTAGTTATTTTGTGCAAGATGAAATGGGGGAATTCTAGGTCAAATTTTCTATTTTTAATTAGGTAGCAAAAACAAAGAACCTGTGAATAGATCACTCCCAACAAAGTTATTATCTAAAAAGAATTAGCAGAAATTGTGATTCAGATGTATGCTGCAAAGGCAGCAGTTCTGGGACTGTGTGGGTGGGTGTAAAAATCAACACTAAGATTTGCAAAATTCTAAGGCCAAAAATCAGAACTAAACTCATAAAATCTTAGGGCAATAGATAATTCAGAGCACTGCAGATCAATCTGAAATAGTCAAAAATTATACACTGGCGCAGGGAAAGAGACCAGAAAAAGTACAGTAATCTTTTAAGAAACTATTATTATTATTATTATTCCCAAGAATAGCAATTTCATTGCATTTGTTTCCCACTGGATACTGAGAAACCTCCAGAAGGAGACTGTGTCTTACGTGTTTTTGTATCCCAGTGCCTAGCTCATGTCCTGGCACATAGTGCATGTAAAATATTCATGGAGGAAATGAAATTATAAAGCAACTCCAGAATATGAAGTCTGGGTCAGATGGGCTAAATCAACACTGTTCAATAGAGATTTCTGTGATGATAGAAATTTTTGGCACTGCTCAATTTGATAGCTGCAGCCAAGTGTAGCTATTAGGAACTTGAAATGTGCCTAATGCAACTAAGGAACTGCATTATTAATTTTATTTAATTTTAAATAATTTAAACATAAAATTTAGTAGCCACATGTTGGACAGTGTAGTGCTAATTTTGAAAAAAAAGCAAAGGGAACAGACTTATTGGTTTCATATCCTGCTATTTTAATACTATTCAACTATCATCCATCTCCCCTCCTCCCAATTTATCATCTTTCATCAAGTAAGAAATCCCAAGAGAAAATATAGTCCCATATTTCAGGTTAGTTAAAAGTGACTATGGACATCCGTGCCTTGTTCCTGATCTTAGAGGGAATGCTTTCAGGTTTTCACTGTTGAGAATGATGTTAGCTGTGGGTTTGTCATATATGGCCTTTATTATGTTGAGGTAAGTTCCCTCTATTTCCACTTTCTGGAGAGCTTTTCTCATAAATCGGTGTTGAATTTGTCAGAAGCTTTTTCTGCATCTATTGAGATGATCATATAGTTTTTATTCTTTAGTTTCTTAATGTGGTATATCATTAATTGATTTACAGATATTGAAGAATTCTTGCATTCCTGGGATAAATCCCACTTGATCATGGTGTACGATCCTTTTAATGTGATGTTGGATCCAGTTTGCTAGTATTTTGTTGAGTATTTTTGTGTCTATGTTCATCAGCGATATTAGCCTGTAATTTTCTTGTTTTGTGATATCTTTGTCTGGTTTTGGTATCAGGGTGATGGTGGCCTCATATAATGAGCTTTGGAGCATTCCTTCCTCTGCAGTTTTTTGGAAGAGTTTGAGAAGGATAGAAGTTAGCTCTTCTCTAAATGCTTGATAGAATTCACCTGTGAAGCCATCTGGTCCTGGATTTTTGTTTGTTGGAAGTTTTTTTAATCACTATGTCAATTTCAGTACTTGTCATTGGTCTGTTCATATTTTCTATTTCTTCCTGGCTGTGTCTTGGAAGTTTGTATCTTTCTCAGAATTTGTCCATTTCTTCTAGGTTGTCCTTTTTATTGGCATATAGCTGTTTGTAGTAGTCTCTTATGATCCTTTGTATTTCTGTGGTGTCCGTTGTAACTTCTCCTTTTTCATTAAACTTAAAAGCTTCATGAAATCAAGAAAACACTCCCATTTACCATTGTAACAAAAAGAATAAAATATCTAGGAATAAACCTACCTAAGGAGACAAAAGACCTGTATGCAGAAAATTATAAGACACTGGTGAAAGAAATTAAAGATGATACAAATAGATGGAGAGATATACCATGCTCCTGGATTGGAAGAATCAATATTGTGAAAATGACTCTACTACCCAAAGCAATCTACAGATTCAATGCAATCCCTATCAAACTACCACTGGCATTTTTCACAGAACTAGAACAAAAAATTTCAAAACTTGTTTGGAAAAAAAAAAGACCCCGAATAGCCAAAGCAATCTTGAGAATGAAAAACGGAGCTGGAGGAATCAGGCTCCCTGACTTCAGACTATACTACAAAGCTACAGTAATTAAGACAGTGTGGTACTGGCATAAAAACAGAAAGATAGATCAGTGGATCAGGATAGAAAGCCCAGAGATAAACCCACACACATATGGCCAACTTATCTTTGATAAAGGAGGCAGGAATGTACAGTGGAGAAAGGACAGCCTCTTCAATAAGTGGTGCTGGGAAAACTGGACAGGGACATGTAAAAGTTTGAGATTAGATCATTCCCTAACACCATACACAAAAATAAGCTCAAAATGGATTAAAGACTTAAATGTAAGGCCAGAAACTATAAACTCTTAGAGGAAAACATAGGTAGAACACTCTATGACATAAATCACAGCAAGATCCTTTTGGACCCACCTCCTAGAGAAATGGAAATAAAAACAAAGATAAACAAATGGGACCTAATGAAACTTCAAAGCTTTTGCACAGCAAAGGAAACCATAAACAAGACCAAAAGACAACCCTCAGAATGGGAGAAAATATTTGCAAATGAAGCAACTGACAAAGGATTAATCTCCAAAATTTATAAACAGCTCATGCAGCTCAATAGCAAAAAAACAAACAACCCAATCCAAAAATGGGCAGAAGACTTAAATAGGCATTTCTCCAAAGAAGATATACAGACTGCCAACAAACACATGAAAGAATGCTCAACATCATTAATCATTAGAGAAATGCAAATCAAAACTACAATGAGATATCATCTCACACCAGTCAGAATGGCCATCATCAAGAAATCTAGAAACAATAAATGCTGGAGAGGGTGTGGAGAAAAGGGAACACTCTTGCACTGCTGGTGGGAATGTGAATTGGTACAGCCACTATGGAGAACAGTATGGAGTTTCCTTAAAAAACTAAAAATAGAACTACCATATGACCCAGCAATCCCACTACTAGGCATATACCCTGAGAAAACCATAATTCAAAAAGAGACATGTACCAAAATGTTCATTGCAGCTCTATTCACAATAGCCCGGAGCTGGAAACAACCTAAGTGTCCATCATCGGATGAATGGATAAAGAAGATGTGGCACATATATACAATGGAATATTACTCAGCCATAAAAAGAAACGAAACTGAGCTATTTGTAATGAGGTGGATAGACCTAGAGTCTGTCATACAGAGTGAAGTAAGTCAGAAAGAGAAAGACAAATACCGTATGCTAACACATATGTATGGAATAAAAAAAAATGTCATGAAGAACCTAAGGGTAAAACGGGAATAAAGACACAGACCTACTTGAAAATGGACTTGAGGATATGGGGAGGGGGAAGGGTAAGCTGTGACAAAGCGAAAGAGAGGCATGGACATATATACACTACCAAACGTAAGGTAGATAGATAGTGGGAAGCAGCCGCATAGCACAGGGAGATCAGCTCGGTGCTTTGTGACTGCCTGGAGGGGTGGGATGGGGAGGGTGGAAGGGAGGGAGATGCATGAGGGAAGGGATGTGGGAACAGATGTATATGTATGACTAATTCACTTTGTTATAAAGCAGAAACTAATAAAAAAAATACCAGTTACTAAAAAAAAAAAAAAAAAAAGCTTCTGCACAGCAAAGGAAACCATCAACAAAATGAAAAGACCCACAGAATGGGAGAAAATATTTGCAAGTGAAGTGACGGACAAGGGATTAACTTCCAAAATATACAAACAGCTCATGCAACTGTATGTCAAAAAAACAAACAACCCAATCAAAAAATGGGCGGAAGATCTAAGTAGACATTTCCCCAAAGAAGACATACAAATGGCCAAAAAGTACATGAAAAGATGCTCCACATCACTAATTATCAGAGAAATGCAAATCAAAACTACAATGAGGTATCACCTCACACTTGTCAGAATGGCCACCATCAGAAAGTCTACATATGATATCACTTATATGTGAAATCTAAAAAAAGGGTGCAGATGAATTTATCAACAAAACAGAAATGTAGTTACAGATGTAGAAAACAAACCTATGGTTACTAAGGTGTAAGGGGGGGAGGGATAAATTGGGAGATTGGGATTGACATATACACAGTACTATATATAAAATATATAACTAATAAGGACCTACGGTATAGCACAGGAAATTCTACTCAATACTCTGTAATGGCTTATATGGGAAAAGAATGTAAAAGAGTGGATATATGTATAACTGATTCACTTTGCTGTACACCTGAAACTGACATAACATACTAAATCAACTATACTCCAATAAACGAAAAAATTTTTAAAGTCTACAAACAATAAATGCTGGAGAGGGTGTGGGAAAGAGGGAACCCTCCTACACTGTTGGTGGGGATGTAAATTGGTACAACCACTATGGAGAACAGTATAGAAGTTCTTTAAGAAACTTAAAATAGAACTACCCTATGATCCAGCAGTCCCACTCTTGGGCATATATCTGGAGAAAACTATAATCCAAAAGGATTCATGAACCCCAATGTTCATTGCAGCACTATTTACAATAGCCAAGACATGGAAGCAACCTAAATGTCTATCGACAGAGGAATGGATAAAGAAGATGTGGTACATATATACAATGGAATATTATTCAGCCATAAAAAAGAATGAACTAATGCCATTTGCAGCAACATGGATGGACCTAAAGATTATCATACTAAGTGAAGTAAGTCAGACAGAGAAAGACAAATATCCCATGATATCACTCATGTGTGGAATCTAATTTTTAAAAAGATACAAACGAACTTATTTTCAAAACAGAAGCAGACTTACAGATATCGAAAACAAACATGGTTATCTAGGGGGAAACGTGGCAGGGGAGGGATAAATCAGGAGCTTGGGATGAACACACACACACACTACTATATGTAAGCAACAAGGACCTACTGTATAGCACAGGGAACTCTGCTCATATATCATATACTCTGTGATAACCTAAATGGGAAGAGAATCTGAAAAAGAATAGATATATACATATGTAAACTGAATCACCTTGCTGTACACCTGAAACTAACACAACATTGTAAATCAACTATACTCCAATAAAATTAAAATATTTCAAAAAAGTGACTAGTCTTAGGGGTGGAGGAGTGAAAGGCATAAACTATTAGGTGTAAAACAGACTCAAGCATGTGTTGTCAACATGGGGAATATAGACAATATTTTGTTATAATTGTAAATGGAAAGTAACCTTTAAAAACTGTATTTAAAAAAAGGGACAAATTTCAACAGCCTTAAAAAAATCCAGTAAAAAAAGTGACTAGTGTTTTCATTGTTTATTTGCAATGAGTAAACATCACTTGTCCATCTCATAATCATGAATTCTGTGTCTACATCAGAGCATCATGGAGGAATACTAGGCGCACAGACCTGTTTGAATCCTAAGTCTGCCAAGTACTTGCAGAGAGTCTGTGGGTATGTTCCTTAAGTTCTCTGAGTCTCAGTTCTCTATTCAGTGTAATGGGGATTAGAACACCCACATGGTAAACTGTTGGGAGGATTTATGAAATTATTCTTAGTTTCTACAGTGCTTGAAACCTAAGAGATAGTAAATGGTAGATGTTACTACTGCAGTTGGCCTCAACTGATGTGTTAAGTGCCATGAGGATGTTGAAGGGTACAGTATAGCCCTTGACTTTTTAGAATGATTTCCTAAAACATTCATTTATTCTATGTAAATACCAATAGTTTTTTTCTGTCCCTTATCGATATGTCATTAATCCTAGCCCCTGATACAAAGATTACAGGCATTTCTATCAAGCCCTGCATGCTTTTGTGGAAGAGATTCCTGTCTTATCTATATCTTCATACTCCTAGAATAGAACTTGGTACTTAGTCAGTGCTTAAAAATGATTATTGAATTTGAACAATATAAAAATACAGTCTTGGGCCTCCCTGGTGGCACAGTGGTTGAGAGTCCGCCTGCCGATGCAGGGGATACGGGTTCGTGCCCCGGTCTGGGAGGATCCCATATGCCGCGGGGCGGCTGGGCCCGTGAGCCATGGCCGCTAAGCCTGCGCGTCCGGAGCCTGTGCTCCGCAACGGGAGAGGCCACAACAGTGAGAGGCCCGCATAACGCAAAAAAGGAAAAAAAAAAAAAAAATACAGTCTTCACTGCTGCTACTAAAGGAAAACAAACAAACAATGTCTTTATAATCACAGCAACCAGCGATAGCTACAAATAGAAAATGTGATAGAACAGAAAACATCCCATTAACTATAGTAATATTCATGTTACAAACAACTCCATCACACGCACATGGTAAATAAATAATGTAGGCAAATAGTTAATAATTAATGTGAAAGATCCATGGGAATAAACTTAGTAAATTTATATATATTTATATAAATTATCAAATATATATAAAGACTCTAGTTAATGCAAAGATGTACCTTGTTCTTGGGTAGGAAGATTAAATGTTGTAGAGAAGCATAATACCTTTCAAAATCAATGGTTTGTGGAGAATTTCCAGAAAGTTTTGAAAAATAAGCTTACCTTATCAAGTACTAAAACAAATTACAGGGCTTCAGTAAGTAAGCCAGGATAATATAGGTACAAGAGTAGACATATAATAAGTGGAATAAAACAGATGAATTCAAAATGACCTCTAGAGAAAATAAGAGTTTAACATAGGAAAAGGGTCACCTACATGGGAAAAAAAGATCCATTCAGCATATCACCTCATGCTATGTAGTGGTATGGTGAATAGTAGTCTATTCTAATAAATTCTAGATGGATTAAGGGGTTATATGAAATTACAAGAAACAAGAAGAAAACCTGTCTGTTTTGGGGAAGGCATACTAAATATCAAAGAAAGTAAATCATGCAGTTAACAATTAATGGTTATATGTCTATAGAATCTTTTAACTTTTTATCATCATAAACATATGAACAAAATTAATTATAAACCAGAAACTGAAAAAAAAAGTTTTAGACTCACGATGAAAGGGAAGTTCATAGAGTACTGCAATTAGGAATTCTTCAACTAAAGCCCTCGGTTCAAATGCTGGCAGGGTCCCATAATGATGCAACCTTAGGCAAATTATTTCACCCAAAGGTTTGTTTTCTTCTTCTTTCATTTCCTTAAAATGAAAATTTGAAATAAAATACTTCATTGGGTTAACATGACAAATTTTAAAATGTTTAAAGCATCAGTGAATTATAGATAATCAACAAGGACCTACTGTATAGCACAGGGAACTCTACTCAATACTCTGTAATAACCTAAATGGGAAAAGAATTTGAAAAATAATAGATATGTGCATATGTATTAATGAATCACTTTGCTGTACACCTGAAACTAACACAACATTGTAAATCAACTATACTCCAATATATAAGTTTAAAAATAAATAAAACTGAAAAAAAATCAGTGAATTACCTAAAACATAGTTAAAATACTCAATAAATGGTGACCTAAAAATAACAAAGGGTTACTATCCTTGCTATGTGGTTTTATAGATTATGAATATTAATATATATTACTCTTTTTCTCATATCGGTCTTTCATTTTTCTAAGATAGTTATTTGGTTTCACTTTTATTTGTCCTGCCTTTTGTAAGAGAGAATTTTTAAATTTTTATTTAGTCAAATCTATCAGATTTTTCCTTCATGTCTCTGGGTTTTCCATTTTATTTAGAAAGTCTTCACCTTTTCAACTTCCTTGACATGATTGCAAAAATATTCTCCTGTATTTTTATCTAGTGTTTTGATTTTAAATCCATATAAAATTTATTTGTTAGGGTAAGGCACTGTAGATGGTCTACTTTAATTTTAAATGATTAACAGCTTCTCACAACACTATTTCTTGAATAGTCTATCCTTTCCAAAAGTTTTAAATGCCATTTATTCAAGCTATGTTACTATTTATTTATAGGTATTTTTTCTGGACTCTATTTTTTTCCACTGATTTATTCATCTACTCCTCAAACAAACTCCTTATTTTAATTACTATGCCTTTATGTTTTGATCTCTTTTAGGACAGTGTTCTTTATTAAAAGTTTCTATTGTTGGATTTTTATATGAATTTTAGAATAGCTTAGGTTCTATAAATATAACGTTGAGGTTTTGATTGGAATTGCTGTAAATTTATAGATTAATTTGTTAAAAATTGACATTCTAAAAAACTAAGTTTTTTAATCCTGGGCTTTGATATATTTCTCTTATTATTGAGTGATTTTTAACATCACGTTTTCAATAAATTTGCAATTTTCTTCATATAGTCACACAGATTCCTTTTTTTAATTTATTCTCAAGTATTTTATGTTTTTTGTTTATTGTTGTCGCTATTACAAATGATATTCTTTTCCCCACTAAAGTTTCTGATTGGGTATTCCTGCTTTAGAGGAATTTTCAGTTGATTCACAGGGATTTTCTGTTAGATAATCTTATCATCCTCACATATTAAAAGCTTTGTATCTTTCTTTACAACATTTATACCTTCCTTTACTTATCTTTCTTTTTCTTTAAATGAAGAGGACCTATGTATGATGTTAAATAGTATTATTGCCCCTAATATTTATTAATAGGAATGCTTCTAATATTTAACCACAAGTATGATATTTTTTATTTCCAGTAGATAATCCTCATTGGGGTTAGGAAGGTTTTTTCCTCCCCTTTTCAAACTACTCCCCACCCTGGGGGCCATTCAATAGGAGAAAGAGATATTAGAGTTATTTCCTGGGAGATAGATGCGTGAAAAATGGGTGGAGCAAGATAGTGTAAAATAGAGAGAAAAACTCTATTCAATGTTTTTACAAGAAAAAGGAAAAAATTTAAAGGAGCACTTTATTGTTTTAATTATTTTAATTAATTAGTGAAATTTGGAAGCAAAATTCCTTGCAATGCTTTAATTTTATATTTCTCTTTTCACACTACATTTACATTATTCTTAATACTCTGATAGTTTTTCCATTCTTTCTGACTTCAAGTTCTTCCCTCTCAACGGGCTGTTAATTTTATTCTTTCTTTAAGTTTTGCCATCTAGTGTTTTTTTTTTTTTACAGTTCCCTTTTTTTCGAATGTTTCACATACTTTGGGAGTACCATAGCTACATTTACCAATTTATATGAATCTGAAGTGAAGTCATGTTATTCCATGACTTAAAATTAAACTTTTTTTTTCCTTTGCACGTTTTCCTGTAGAGAATTTAATATTTTAAACAAAATATTATAAATTAAAATTTTAAAGTAATATATTTTAAATTTATTTCAACTTCACTCTTACTTAGGGGTTAGATAGCGAACATATCCATTCATAAGAAACATTCTGATGAGATTTTTCTCCAGAATATTTTGAAAGGCTATATTTATTTCCTTACTTTTTTACACTTTTGTTACACTAGCTTCTGGAATGAACACACCATATCTTAACTACTCTGTAATACACAGTTATCATGCAGAGATGTGGTTTGATAGATACCCAGAGACACATGAAAAAAAGTACAAGTTCTCCCATGTACAGAAACAAAAATTTAATGTAAATGCACAGAGCTAGTAACATAGTGGCACCTGCAGTGCATACTGGGCCCCATGTTCAGAAATACCTACAAACTGCTGTGAAGAGTCTCTCCAGGAATAAAGATTCCTTATAAGGAAAGAGAATGAGTGTTCCCACTCTACACAGAGGAAGGAGACTGGGTGGAAATAATGGGTAAAGCACCAGAAACTAAAGAATCATAAAAATTCTTTGGCCTAAGACCCTTTCCCTGTTTCTGGTTAATATTACATCTCTGCCTGGAGCAAGGGAAGTATGAAAAACCTGCTCTTCTGTGACATCAGTAATCTAGTTATTTTGTTCCATATTATCCTGGTAGGGTATGCTTCAAAAAGGGAGGGAAGTTTGTTTTCTCTAGTACAACAAGAAAGAAAGAAATGCTTTTTCCTCGTAATGCCAATACACTCATAAAAAGATTATCCATCTATCATCTAAAATTTGGAATCATAGAGGAATATGTGTATACACAAATGTGTGTCTTGATTTTTTAATAACTCTAAGTCACCATTTTTTATTTTTATGCAATTTGATGTTTTCAATAGAAACTGCAAAGATAGTATACATATGTGACTTCCTTAAAACATATAGTCAATAAATCATTCTTTTGATTAACAATTTCTAAGTATTCATAAGCACAAGTCACTACTGAACTCTGAAACTAAAGAGGAATAAAAAGATACAATTTCTTCTTTCAAGGATTTTATTCACTAGGAAAATTTAAACATTGCCCATATTAATCATTCAATTATCCAGATCTATCCTTGCAGTCAGTGAAGAGACAGATTTTATGGCCAGATTACTACACGGTCCAGGCCAGCCACTAAGCCACCACAAATTTCTTAGTAGTTCTATGTCAGACATTAAAGTTTCATTATACAAACAATGAGATATGAAAATCACTGGTAGGCACTGGAGTTGGTCAGGGACAGCAGCAGATTTGGGGCTTAAACAACTTCTTCCAGGGAAGAAGGCCAGTGCAGCTGCTGTTGTAACCCAAGATCTCGATCCACACCCACAGATTGGCATAGTGGCAAGCCAGCTATCGCAGACACCTCACTGAGGACAGCTGGGTGGCTGACAGGGTCTTGGTGCTCAGGCCGGGTGTCAGGCCTGAGCCCCTGAGGTGGGAGAGCTGAGTTCAGGACATTGGTTTACCAGAGACCTCCTAGCCCCTTGTAATATTGGCAGGAGCTCTCCCAGAGATCTCCATCTCAACGCTAAGACCCAGCTCCACTCAACGACCAGAAAGCTCCAGTGCTGGACACCCCATGACAAACAATTAGCAACACAGGAACACAACCCCACATATTAGCAGAGAGGCTGCCAAAAATCATAATAAGGTCACAGACACCTCAGAACACACCACTGGGTGTGGTCCTGCCCACCAGAAAGACAAGATCCAGCCTCATCCACCAGAACACAGGCACCAGTCCCCTCCACCAGGAAGCCTACACAACCCACTGAACCAACCTTACCCACTGGGGGCAGACACCAAAAACAACAGGAACTATGAACGTGCAGCCTGTGAAAAGGAGACCCCAAACACAGTAACTTAAGCAAAATTAGAAGACAGAGAAAAACGCAGCAGATGAAGGAGCAAGGTAAAAAATCACCAGACCAAACAAATGAAGAGGAAATAGGCAGCCTACCTGAAAAAGAATTCAGAGTAATGGTAGTAAAGATGATGCAAAATCTTGGAAATAAAATGGAGAAAACACAAACGTTTAACAAGTACCTAGAAGAACTAAAGAGCAAACAAACAATGATAAACAACACAATAAATGAAATTAAATTCTCTAGAAGGAATCAATAACAGAATAACTGAGGCAGAAGAACAGATAAGTGACCTGGAAGATAAAATAGTGGAAATAACTACCAAAGAACAGGATAAAGAAAAAAGAATGAAAAGAATTGAGGACAGCCTCAGAGACTTCTGGGACAACGTTAAATGGATGAATATTCAAATTATAGGGGTCCCAGAAGAAGAAGAGAAAAAGAAAGGGACTGAGAAAATATTAATGTTAATTAATATTTTAATTATATTCATCATGTTGTACAATACATCGATAGTACTTATTTACCTTATAACTGGAATTTTGTACCTTTTTACTACCTTCCTCCAATTCCCCCTCCTCCCACACCCTGCCTCTGAGAACCACAGATCTGATCTCTTTTTCTATGTTTGTATATTTTTGAAGTATAACTGACCTACAACACCGTGTTAGTTCCTGGTGCACAACATAGTGATTTGATATTTCTATACATTTCAACATGATCACCACAAGTCTAGTTACCATCTGTCCACTATACAAAGGTGTTATATAATTATTGACTGTGTTCCTCACACTGTACACTTCATATCTGTGGCTCTTTTATTTTGTAACTGGAAGTTTATGCCTCAATCTCCCTCACCTATTTCTCTCTTCCACCAACCCCTTCTTATTTGGCAACCACCTGTTTGTTCTCTGTATATATGACTTCTTCTGTTTTGTTGTGTTTGTTCAATTTTTTTGTTTCATAGATGCCACATATAAGTGAAATCATAAAGTATTTGTCTTTCTCTGTCTGACTTATTTCAATCAGCATAATACCCTCTAGAGCCATCCATGTTGTCACAAGTGGCAAGATTTCATCACTTATTTTTGTTGGTAAAAGAAACTTCGGATTTTTAATCACAGAAAATATATCGGTCTACTTATGACATTCAAAATTCCAGTTTTCTCTCATTAACTACTCTTCTGTTCTTCCAAATAGCAGTGTCTTCCATTTTTTCAATTTGTTTTATGAACAATATTAGTATAATAATTATTTTATGAGACATTGGGAATGTATTACAAAGGGTATTAAACTAAATGTTTATATAAGGCCTTAACGCAAATATGTCAAAGCTTTCTGTCAGTACTCTGTGTCTCTAAATATTTATTGTCTTAACAGATGGATGTGTTTGCTTACGTTTTTGCTCATTTTTCCCACAATTAAAATTTTGTATTTGGAAATGTAACTGAAATTGCATACCATATGGATAGTATATTTTTATTGAAAATTGAGCTAAACAATCACATGTTAATAGAAATAAAATCTCTCCATATCCATAGCATGCCACTATACAAAAAGTTTAACCAGACTATAACTAGACTGCCCTATAGTCCCAGCTCTGTGGCAGGATCACATTCAAATGAACTTCACTTGATCAACAAGAATTTTTTTTTTTTTTTTATTTCAGGTGTGTACTAAGATTCCCACAGTAAGACTTTTTAGAAGCCTTTTCCCCCCAGGTGACCAAGACTCTCCTCCTTGTTCTCCTCACCCACAACTTAGTCAATGCCTTTTTATTCCAGCTCCTATCACTACCTTTGTTGTTAAACTCTGTTTTTTTGTTATAGCTTTTCCTCTTTCCAGTGTAAACTATCCAGTGTAATCCCTAATTCTGCAGCTCTTCCACAGAATACTAGAAAGCTGAATAACAAAACCCTGTGGGGAAGGATTGTGTTGTGAAGATTCATTAATTTTTTTTCTGGTTATGCAATTATATTTTTAAATTATGTAACAAATATAGAGCTTTTTTTTTTTTTTTTCGGTACGCGGGCCTCTCACTGCTGTGGCCTCTCCCGTTGCGGAGCACAGGCTCCGGACGCGCAGGCTCAGTGGCCATGGCTCACGGGCCCAGCCGCTCCGCAGCATGTGGGATATTCCTGGACCGGGGCACGAACCCGTGTCCCCTGCATCAGCAGGCGGACTCTAAACCACTGCGCCGCCAGGGAAGCCCGAGCATTTTTTTTTTTAAAGAGGGTCTTCCTGCCTGGGCACTGATTCTGCCTAAAGCAGCTTTGTCTCTAAAACTCTTCATTCCTCACCATTCCCCTCACCCGCCTCTAGCTCCTACTTACATAAAGTGAGAAGACTTAGGTAACATTTGTTGAATACTTACCACGGGCCAGGTAAAGTTCTAAGTGCTCTACCTGCATTTACTCATTTAATCTTCACAACACTGGTAGGAGGCAGGTGCTCTTTTTTCCTTTCTTTTATAGGTGAAAAAATGAAGGTCCCAAGGGGTTAAGTAAATTGTCCGTGGCATTGGACTAGTAAGTGATAGAGCCAGGAATGGAACCCAGGGAGTTAAACATTTACCCAGGATGCTACTTAATACTATCTGAAACTTGCTTTGGTACAATGAAATTAATCATTATGTAACTAACATTGGAATTAGAGAAGGTTAGGAGAAAAGTTTTAGAAATAGGTAAAGGAGATGGCAGAGTTAACACATAGGGAGTTACTAAAAATGATTAAAATTCCTTATTCTGGGAAGATGTGTGTGATGGCAGTCCATAAAATCACAAATGATATTATTAAAATAAATAAGGACTTATCTGCATCTTAGAGGGGACATTTGCAGGTAAAAAGGGGAGGAGGGTGGAATCTGTCAAGGGGAATCATGACACTGGTTTGTGTTTCTTCTAAAAAATGAGCAGGTTGATTTCCCCCACTCACCTAAAAGGTAGAGAATTCACTTTTTGTGCATTAAGCTCTGGACTTTAACAACCCAAAATATGTATGTAGCTTATAAACATTATTTGCCTCTAATCATCTAGAACACAGCAAATGATATCAGATCCAGTTTTACACTGCATTTATAAGCATTATTGCTTCCCATTTTTCAAATGGGGAAACAGATTGAAGGGATTAAGGATTCAAATGTTCATTTCTCTGATCTTTCAGCCCTTCCTCCTAATCTATGTATTCTTCTGCCTCTCAAAGACTCCTCAAATTATTGGGTCAAAAGATAATGATATTAGCTAACACATACATAGTATGAACTAGGTACATTAACTATTCAAAACATTGTATAAATAGTAGCTCATTTAATATTTACCACAGCCCCATTAGGTATTATTATCTCCATTTTACAGGAAACTGAGGTAGGTACAGGGAGGCTATATAATTTGCTCAAGGTGATATGACTGATTCACAGACCTGGGTTTTGAACCCAAGTAGCCTACCTCTTCCATCCACACGCTTAACTGCCATACTAAACCATGGTAAGAGAAATTTTAATTAGATCAGTGTTTTTCAGTGTGTATCTACAGTATTAATAGGCCACACATAAAAAAAACAGTTCTGTAGTCAAACCAGTTTATTTTTGTCAACATATCAGATACTTTAATAAGAATATGAATCTAGGTTAAATTATATAAAATCGCTAATAGTCAATGATTTTATACTTACAAAACTGGCAACAATAGAGAGGTTATGATATACAGTATCTCTGAGCAAATGGTTCAGTGACATACAAGCATTTTAGAAAACTCTAACGTAGTGAACTGTAAGTGATTGACAAATACTTGCTTCTAATAGAAACGAGAGATATGGGAAGACATCTTCAACTTGTATAGGTTAATGTGGAAAATCACCATTCCCTAGTACAAATCACCCCTTATGAAATACAGAATACAAAGCTAGATAATCCATGAGGTTTTTGCAAATAGCCTTACAATTTACAATGTGAAGGAAGTTTTCAAACCCCAAAACTCTAACTCTATTATGTGGCCCACCCATCTCAGCCATAAATAATGCAGGAATTTCTCTGAAGTAGAAATTGCTTGCCCTTTTCCATCTTTGGGCTAATAATGCTTCTCACTAATGATAAAGATCATAGGATAAAAATGTACAATACTCTCCCAGTGCCCCTTTGTTTTACAGAATGGAAATCTATGGATCATTAACAACAACAAAAAATCTGGGAGACAAAACGTATGAGAGGCAAAGCCAAGACTCAAAGGACAAATCCCATACCAGTCTTCTCTATTTGTTTCCTAATCACATCCCCTGATAGCTTTTGCTTCTCTGAGCATCTATAATCAGGACATTTTATTCTTAGGAAATCTATGATCATGTTTTATGACCAGTTACAACTGGGTTCTTAGTGGCACATACATAAATACAAATTGGAGAATTTACTATTGCATTCCAGAAGTCTAGGCATTAAAAAAACAAAATTTTAGACCTAGAAGAAAACTGAAAGATCAATCCCATCTTTCACTCCATCTCCAATAAAGTATGAAATTGAAACCAAGGGAGGCACTAAAGCTTCCTTTGGCACATAGGTATTTAACTATAACCATCTGTGTTAAAACTAATTTAACTTCACTTTACCTCTGCCAGCCTTGAAAGACCAGTTTGATAACACTTGTTTTCGATTTGCAGTGAAATAAGGAGAAATGTAGTTATGTTAAAGCCAAAGAAACCATTCTGTCTTTACCATTGTGAGCGGGTGGTCAATACCCTTTCCTTTTTCCCGCACTGTCTCCCACAAGTGTAGCCTGAATATCAGCACATGATGAGATGGTACTGACCCACTTTTGATACTCCTTCACGTGATGTTTTATATGAATGCAGAGCTGATCACTCTTACAGCATGGCACAACTCCTATGAACAGCCGACACAGGAGTGTTGTATATTTGATAACTGTGCATAAGAATGGCAGTTAATTTCTTTAGGAGTTTAATTTAAGCCTTTCTGCAGTTTCTAAAAGTAGTGGGAGAATGAAAAGAACAGAATGTTCTCATTTTGCAGAAATAGAATAGCAAACTATATATCAAGAAATAAATTAGAGTGAATATTCTTTAAAAAGACTCACAAGAAAAGTGGCAAGAGGAAAATACCCTTTAATAGCAATTTTATCTTGTGGTGTTTTGGTAGCATTTCTCATAAAAGAAATATTTGTGCTATGCATATAACGAATGATGATCAGAGAATAATGCAAACTAATTCTTTAACATATATAACTAAATAGGCGACTTCTATTTTGTGAAAACAGCATACTTTGTATATTGAACCTCTTCTGTAAAACAAGATTTTATGTAAAATTTCAGCCTCTGGTGAAATTTAATAAGCAAATAATATTTAATCTTTTTGCTTTTTCTACACATATACCCCCAGCACACAGTAGGTATTGAATGTGTACTTTTGGAATTTATTTGAAATCTGTGATATATTTCACATACTTTATACATATATATCATGTATTATATACATATATATAATATTCCATGTGATTTTATCCAGCCACATGGTTAATAGTGTATAATCAGTTGTCAAGACAAATAAGCACAAATTATTTTCAGAATCCCAGATAAACATGTATAGGGCTACAGAACCTGGAAAAAAGGTTCCAGCCTTCTTTCCTACTTTAGAACACAAAGTGGGATAAATTCATTAAGTTCCTAAGTGTGGCAGAACAGATGCGCATCCTCAGTTGAGAGGGGTGTCTATATGCTCTGGCTCTTTATTAGCTAGAAGGTTATTGCCAGCAGGGACATACGTTTAATGTCCCCCATGCCATGGATCACCCTTATGTGTATTCTCTGACTTTAGCAATGATTTTACCCAGAATTTGAAGCAGAGGAAAAACCAGAAATCACAAAATAAAATTATAGAATTGCCTCTATAGAAGTTATAAAATTAAAAGTTAGCAATGTTCTAATGGGGGTAACTAAAAAAAGGTGTTTAACCAGAACAACTCTCTCTCACACACACACACACACACAGACAGACACACATAATATGTGTGAAATGGAAGATAGTATGGGATAAGTTAACTGGTGAAGACATTTGGAAGTCAGAAAAAGATGTTTTGGGTCACTTCCATTTAAAGTGACCATATGTCCCCAGCTGACTGGAGCATTCCCAGTTCATGCCTTTTGTTCCAGCATAATATCCATTTTGAATAATACATCACGCTAATGCTAGGTATTAGAGGTGTTCTGTATATTACTAAGCAAAGGAATTATGAGACAGAGGGTCTGTGACAGTAAGATTATTCTGTGATTTCTTGGCACCTGGAACAAAGGGAGGCAGGAAAAACTGAGAGGTTTTTCCATTTGTCTACACATGAGTTGACTATTACTTAGTGATTAAGACACAAGTAACGAGGAGGATCCATAAGACCTCATAAAGGGGTAACATACAGAATTTTTTAATGATTTAAAATAATTATGATGGGTAAAGGATCTCAAAAGTAGATATAAGTTGTGAATCTAGGGTACTTGGTAAATGACATTGTCAATAACAGGGATGAAATGTTGGAAAAAAATATTCTAAAGAGAAAATAAGGAGCTCACTATCTAAAATATCATTTTCTAGGGTCAAAAAAGGCAAGCCAAGGAAGTTGTATCATCCTATAATAATCAACAAGTAGGAGTCTAAAGAGACAGGAAATACACCTTTGAAACCATTAGCACATAAGTGATTTTACAAAGATCTTAAAATTTCTGGACCAAGTTGACATTTATTTTATTTTTTTAAATTTTTTTATTAGTTTCTGCTTTATAACAAAGTGAATCAGTCATACATATACATCTGTTCCCACATCCCTTCCCTCATGCATCTCCCTCCCTCCCACCCTCCCCATCCCACCCCTCCAGGTGGTCACAAAGCACCGAGCTGATCTCCCTGTGCTCTGCGGCTGCTTCCCACTATCTATCTACCTTACGTTTGGTAGTGTATATATGTCCATGCCTCTCTTTCGCTTTGTCACAGCTTACCCTTCCCCCTCCCCATATCCTCAAGTCCATTCTCAAGTAGGTCTGTGTCTTTATTCCCGTTTTACCCCTAGGTTCTTCATGACATTTTTTTTTAATTCCATATATATGTGTTAACATATGGTATTTGTCTTTCTCTTTCTGACTTACTTCACTCTGTATGACAGACTCTAGGTCTATCCACCTCATTACAAATAGCTCAGTTTCATTTCTTTTTATGGCTGAGTAATATTCCATTGTATATATGTGCCACATCTTCTTTATCCATTCATCTGATGATGGACACCAAGTTGACATTTAAATCTCTAAAAGGGAATGTAGAGATCTTGGAATCCAATATCTTCATGGACAGTGTCCAACCTGGAGTCCAATATCTATGTCTATATATCTCTACCTAGACATCCCTGTCTATCTATGGATCAATCGATCGATCGAAGGAATATGTAATAATTCCATGTAGGATCAGCTGACTACAAAGCAGTGGATCTGAGGACTGACAACAGATCTCCCAGTATTTTGAACCCAGTGATCCATTATAATTTATCTGCTTCCACAGAACAAGTCGTGGTGAAATTCCAAAAGCTTAAAGTCTGAGGAGCATTATATTTAATTTACATATTTATGCAAATTCTTCATGTCCTTTTAAAAGTAAGGTATAAAGATAAGTTGAATAACAAATAATAACAAATGAGACTGCCAAGCTATATGGTTTGGGACTAGATCTCTGGGACATGAGTTTAATTTCTGTGAAGCATCTTCCAGGATCTGGAGATTAATTTGCAATTGTCAACAAAGTCTTTAGTTGTCAGCAAATACTTGAGCTAAAAGAATTATTTCATCAATGATAGGGATATACATTGGCTTATCTATTAAAAGAATCCCTTTGGGGGAAGGACATAAATGCTTTCTAGTTTGTTTTCAGTTTGTGTTGTCACAGAGGAAAACATTATTAGATTGGCTGTCGTCTGACATTGATTTTTGGAAGGTTTTCTAGAGGAAGATTAGGGAAAGGGATTGGTTTTGCAGAAAGAATTGAGTATCCTGGACAAAAGGTTAATTCTGCTTGTTGTTCCATTTTAGGGAGAATTATAAAAGATTTAATTAATTTTCCTCAAGGAGCTTTTCAATATCACCCTTGGTCTTTTGTCCTGACTACCCATAGGATATACCTAGTTAATGAAATTTGGTATTTTCTTATTTTGTTCTCATTCTCTTAGCAATATATTTTTAGGCTTTGTTGTTTTAGATATAGCTTTATTTATTAAGGTGGATAATTTTTTAAATTAGTAAATTTGTACTTTCCATGCTTAGTGAGTGAATAGCCTAGCATAGTTCTTGACACACAATAACTGATAAAGCGTAATTGAATGAATGAATAAATGGGCGAATGGATAGAGAGATAAGCTGAATATTCAACAAAAGCTGGCTAAGATTATAGTATCCTAAAGGACGGGAACATTTTCCTTTTCGTCTCCCTAGCCCTAACAGTGCCTAGAAGATCTGAATATGCTAATGAGCTATAGCAGCACTGCCTGACCTAATGTTTCCTAAGCTAGCTACTCTACTCTTTTGCATTCCCACTTAATTAGTCTATATAATAATGTAACTTAAAATCGGTTTGCTGATCGGACAGCAGTTTTCTACACCTCCTCTAGTGCACGTAGAAGAGAATCAGAGACATTTATTAAGCTAAATCAGTTCATTTGAGAGAAAATTCTATTGACCCATGAACCATTTACACCTAAGACCATATATTCATAGATTTTTACAGATCACAAGTAATAAAATACAAAAGAATGTTTAAACCAAATGTGGCAGTTTATAAAAGATTGGAGTTTGAAAAATAAAATTGGATATAGTTTTATTTCCAAATTAGCATTTGAATTTTTTTAACTAATGATTTCTTTGTATACATTTAAGCTAAAATTCTGTGTAAGCTTGTGTGTGTACATGTGTGGGTCCTCTAAAATGATCTTTAAGGTGAAGATTTTATAATAATCTCATTTAATGATGTTGCAGGATCTATGTTGTAACAGTCAGTACTAGGAATGTAGGGGAGGAAAAAGGTTTCCTTGACCCTCTTATCCCCTGGCTGAGAAAAGCGTACATACAAATGTATAAAATAGACGTTTTACATGACACAGGAGGCTTCATAAGGAAATGAAGACCAGAAGAAATGGTTAAATCAGTGTGCTTTTATGCTAGATTTGATGAACAGTCAAAAGATGTGATAGGACAAAGGGTTAAGTGTAGTAAACTGGAGGGAACTTACTAAGGCCTGTCATTCAGACTCCCCTGTGCATCACTGTGTCTTCAGAGGCAAGGATGCTCCTTTCCTCTGGGTGTAGGGAAGGCACCTCTCACATGAGACTCTTACGACCTGCTTCAGATGAAAGTCAGAAAGTCCTCCCTGTACATGCCACTTTCCACATTCCTTCAACTTGAACTAGTATGCCAAAATACCATATTTGGGGGTAGCCTGTCCTGAACCACATCAGGGGTCAGGAATATGCTCTGGTTTTATCCTTCCTGGCCATGCTACCTCCAAGAGTACTAACAGGGCATTTCTCCTGTACAAAATAAAGTAGCCTGAGACTAAATGATGGGGGAAAGAGGTAGATAAAGCTCTTGCGGCTGCAGTAATCTATGATTAGATGACGTTACAATTATTTGACTGTTATTATGCAGCATTTACTTAGAAAAATATAATCAATCTTTTTTCCTTCATTATCCTGCTTGATAGGATAAATTAATAATAGATATTTCTTTACTAAAGCTAGGTTTACCTGGAAATATTAACATTACTTTCTTATTCTTTAGTATAAAAAGAAACATAAGTATTAAAATTTTCCCTAAATTTTAGGCTGGTGATTATCAGAATTAAGAAAGCTCAAATTATAAATGCTTACTTCTGTGATTTATATAAGACCATTAAAGAGAAAAAAGAAATTAGAAAAAATACTTTAAATGATGTATCATTTCAATGAACGCAAAAGGTTTTTCACCTTATTTATAAATTGAATTGCCTAGTTATTTTTACAGTTATTTTATTTAGAACTAACCCACATTGAGTTTCAAACAGTTTTTATTGTTTTGTACATGAATAGCCCACTTAATCCATTAGAAAGGTTACACTCATATTGGTTGTGGGACAAGTGTTCTCCAAACACAGTCTGTACATATGATTTGAGACCAGAGTTAATGCTCTGAAAATCCTCACTCAGCTCAGCTTTATATTTATGACTTTGTTTTTGTGTTTTTCTGTCTTGCCCTTCATTCCTCTATCATCTGCCCCAGTGAAACCTCTGTTGGAGGCTTGTGGCTTTGGTTTGTCTAACTTCTTAAAGCTGAAACATGGGTCTCTGCTTTGCTTCTGTCTCACCCAGTTTCTCCAATGCTACTGGTAACAGACTCCCTGGTTCTCAATCCCAGTGTTCCCCAACCTTAAACTTTACCTTTTCAGGACTCTGACAATATATGTGGAGCCTGAGAAACATGTTTACAAAAATAAGAAGAACACAACCATACAGAAACTAAAAGCCACACTGCAGGCATAGATAGGATTACCGAATTTTCCTCTTTAGAATGAAAATCCTAGAATGAGTGCATACTTTTAAGCTGAAAAGTAAATGGCATTTTGGCATTTTGGAAAAAGAAAAATAGAATACTTTTCTAAGTAGAAATACATTTTCTTTGTAATATAAATTGTACAAGGGCTTTCTATCATTGTTTTTTTAATGGTTATTTTGAGGTACTCATCTCATTGATATCTCAGAAGCAGTTGACACATTTGATCACTACTTTCTTTTTTTTAAATTTATTTTATTTCTTTATTTTTTGGCTGTGTTGGGTCTTTGTTGCTGCACTCGGGCTTTCTCTAGTTGTGGCGAGAAGGGGCTACTCTTCGTTGCAGTGCGCGGGCTTCTCATTGTGGTGGCTTCTCTTATCGCGGAGCACGGGCTCTAGGTGCACAGGCTTCAGTAGTTGTGGCTTGCGGGCTCTAGAGCACAGGCTCAGTAGTTGTGGTGCAAGGGCTTGGTTGCTTCGTGGCATGTGGGATCCTCCCAGACCAGGGCTCGAACCCGTGTCCCCTGCATTGGCAGGCGGATTCTTAACCACTGTGCCACCAGGGAAGCCCTGTGTTAAAGAGAAACCCTAAGGACAAGAGTCATCTTTAATGACTTTGACAGAATTTGCATTTCTTTGTTGCTGTTTTTTTCATTCTTCCACCCACACCAACCTGGTGAAGAAGGTGAAGCCGAGGCCAATGGCAAACCCTAGGTAAGGACAAAGAGGCCAGGACAATTGATGGCGTAGGAAGACTGGGAGGGAATTGAAATAGCATGTAATCTGATCTGCTTATTTTACAGATGAGGAAAGGAAGACCCAGGGAGGCTAAAAGTGGTATTTGACCAAAATTATACAACTAGTTAGTAACCCAGTAGGACAATAATACATTTCCTTAAAGTCATGTTCCTCCTCTTCTCCACCAGATATGACCCATCATTGTGTGATTATTTTTTCACTCAAAAGATTTAACATTGCCAAGTCTTGTCTCCTGCAAAGCCTTCAAGACAATGTCATCCGCTCCATTTTCAGCCTCCACATAGGTTAGCATGTGAAGAACACAGGGTTTATGTAATCTATATGAGTTAGGTGGAGTTGAATTTCACTCTTTTGTTCCGTGCGTCAGAAACCGAACTTTAGAAATGTAGATCAGACTAACGTGGAAAAATTCAAAGTAACGGCCATGCGTGCCACAGCCAGCACACTAGCAGAATCTTTGGCTTTTTTTTTTTTTTTTTTTTTGAAATATGCCTGACTTCCACTCTAGGAATACTTTGGATTTGAAGCCAGTTTAGAAAACCATAGTATTAGAAACTCATCTCAGCAATTTTCCTACCTCTAATTTGGTAACTTCTAATTTAGTGTGAAATAGGAAATCATTTTGTTAATTACTTGAAAACTAACTTATAAGCAATCCAGGAAAAAAGTTGTACGTTTTTTGCTGGTGTATTTAAAGTATGGCTCGTTTGTACATTTTTGCATGTGCATTCATAATTATAATTACATCCATAAACAATCTCCCAGAGCTAGGACATTTGCTGATCACAGTCTTTTAAAAAGAACAAAAATACGGTAAAGCAAAGAGTTTAATAACCTCATTGTTTTACTACCTTAACAATAAATAAAATGGCTCAATTACTATGTATTGAGACTGCTGCATAAATAATAAGTAATAATTGTAATTAAGAGGAACAATTGATAGATAATACTTTCTGTGTGTGCAGAGTGGTAATATGATTCTTAAAGGTAGGATTATGACTTTGCCTTGTCACCTGACATATGAGAACATTAATACATTTTTTAAGCCTCAGGAGAATCTAACAAAGAATGCACAAGTCACCCTGACCACTGAGGCAAATCCTAGCTAGTGTTCAGTTGTTAATTGAGTCCCCTGAGTGATACATTTTTAATGTCTTTTATGTAAACAGTCAGCAGAGTAAAGCAATTTCCTGTTTATTTACAATTAAATGTTTGTAGACAATGTTTAAAGTGCTGAATAAGAAAATGAAAAGAGTAGAGTAGTTAAGCTTAAATCCCAATGTGGAAGGCATAGCACTTTTCTTTGCTTATTAGAATCTTCCTGGAAAAATCTCCTCTGATGGGCTTCAGGCTGCCTGTACACTGGTGCCTACAAACGCTTGCTCTGTGTAGAGGTAGGACTCAACCATGGAGTGTTAGTGACCAGAAGCCACAGCTGTTATGCTAGCTTGAGATATTAACTGAACACAATTTAGAGTTCTGTAAGCTGTGAAAAACAAAACTCTTCAAGTATTTTAAACAATGGCAGATCTGAATGATTGCTGACATTTAAACCCTATGGCTATGATTTTTACTCTCAATTTAAGAAATATTTTTATCAATGTGTCTTCTTCCTTTTTTTAACTATGAAATGCTTCAAACATACAAAAAGATATAATGAGTAGTATAATGAACACACTTGAAACTGCTATTCAACTAAAGTATAACAATACAAGAGTTCATGAACCCTCTCCAATAGGTTTTTCTTTCTTTCCCACCATCCAGAAGTAGTAACTATCCTGAATTTGCTGAATTTGCACTCCTACGCATGTCTTTATACTTCCCTACAAATATGTATATTCCTCAAGAAAGCATAACATCATTTTATACTACAAAACACTATCATATGAGATACATTCTTCTACAAACTTCTTTTTTCTACTCAACATTATGTTTTTTTAATATTTATACACTCTGACACATTTACTTCTAGTTCATTCATTCACATCACTAAATATTATTAGATGTATGAGTATTCCACAATTTATTTAGTCATTCTTTGTTTGGGGAGCATTTAGCTATATTATTTTGTTTTGCTATTACAAGCAGTGCTACTGTGATTACTCTGATATGTTTCTCCCTATGGACGTGTTTAAGACTTTGTATAGAGCAGTGCTACTCAAAATATAGTATGGACCAGTATCAATGAATTACTAGTTATCTATGATGAGGTAGGTACAACCTCTGAGAGTAAGCAAGTGAAAACTGTTATAGAAATTTGACATTGTTACAACATCTGTGCATGCGATTTTGTATTTTGCAAAATTATTGTTCTGCAGTGGATTATTCATTTAAAAAATTTTTTAAACCATAGATAGCTTAAGAAGTATTGCTGTAGTCTATACACCTTGGGATAGAATTGTGTTGTCATGGAGTGTGCATTACTTAATCTTTAAGATATTGCCAATTTTTCTTCAGAAAGGTTGTGCTGATTTAGATTCACACTAGAAGTGTGGAAGAATCTTTTTTCCTCTGTGCTCTAGATACTCTGCTTTTTCTATGCTTATTTTTAAAACTTTCTTTTGGCATAGAGATTATTCAGTTTCTATTTCATTTCCCCTCTACTGTAGAATTTAAACACTCTATTTCTGTTCTTTTAGTGGTGAAACTTCAAATATTTCATGTGCGTACTTATCTACAATCATTCTCTCCCCTCTTCCTTGTTATTTTTATCTAGTATATTTTTCCATCTCATTTTTTTACCATTCAAATTAATAGTTATTATTGTTTTATACCATCAGTGATTGTTTGGATCACCTAAATTCTAACCATTTTTTGCCTCAATACATTTTGAGCATCTTATCTTTTTTTCTAGAATAATTTTATTCTTAGTAACTGAGAAGTTTTAGTGCTTTAGAATTTTTTCATTCACTGAAAGTCTCTTGATGGCAAATTCTTAGTGCTGTTTTGACTAAAACATATTCTTCCTTTGAATAAAATTCTGCATGACAGCATTTTCTCTTAGCATATAGAATTGGACTAATGTCTCCTGATTTTTAACGATGCTACTGAGATGTTTGCAGTCACTCTAATTATAGTTCTTTGGAGGAAATTCAGGCTGTTTTTGAAATACTTATTGTATTTAGTGTTCTGTAGTTTCACTGTGACATTATATGACTAGCTATGGAATCTTTTTTATTTACTTGATTGAGATTTATTAGCTTCCCTCAATCTGAAGATCCATGTTTTTAAATTCTACAAAACATCTGTGGTTTTTCCTCTCTTACCTTTTCTCATTATATAGAATCCTTTTACCAGAAGCCCAGTTAGACTCTCATTCAGTCCTCCAAGTCCCTTAAACACTGTCATATTTTTCATCTTGTGTCTCTGTGATAGATTCTGGGTACTTCTTTTATTTTTTTATTTTTATCTTTTTTTAATTCGGTGTGTTAGTTTCTGCTGTATAACAAAGTGAACCAGCTATACATATACATATATGGATACTTCTTTTAATACATATTATTTATTTATTAGTTATCCCTTCAGCTGTTGTCTGGAGTAACCTGTTATTTAAGCCTTCCATTGAGTTTTAAATTTTAATTTATTAATATTCTTTACTTCTTTAAGTTCTTATTTCTTCCACTTTTATTGAGCTATAATTGAAAGACAACACTGTATAAGTTTAAGGTGTACAGCATAATAATTTGACTTACATACATCATGAAATGATTTCCATGAGTTTAGTGAACATTCATCATATCATACAGATACAAAATAAAAGAAAAAGGAAAAAAATTTTTCCTTGTGATAAGAACTCATAGAATTTCCTCTCTTAACAACTTTCATATATAACATAGGGCAGTGTCAGTTATATTAACCATGTTGTACGTTACATCCCTAATATGTATATATCTTATAAGTTCTTTTTATATTATGACTATCTTTGAAAAAGACATTTTTCTTTCCCATGTTTCAACCTATTTTTCTCTAAGCATTTTAAATATATTTATCTACATTATATATTTAATAACTAAATTATTTGTTGTACTTGTAAGTCTGATTTTAATTGAGCACTTTGCTGATTCTTCCTCATGTCTTTTGTAATTGTGGACTTTGGGTTCATGTTTGGTTGAGCTTTATCTCTGGGAACACTGAGATAGATGTTCCATTTCCTTCTGCCAGATGTCCTGGTACAATACAAATCAATAAATACCAATTACTGGTGGTAATTTTTAATTTAGGGTCTCTGAGACCACCTACAGAGTGCAGATTTGAGCTTTAAACCCATGGGAATGTAAGCTAGTGATAACAGATTTTCAAGAGGAGACTTTTTTCCCACTCAAACTCAGATCATGATAGATGAGTTTACTTGTTATTTTTTTCAAGTCCACCTTTCACCAAGGGTCTAGTCTTTCATGGATCCTGGCTTTGGGTGGTGCTCTCTGCTCTAAGCTTGCATAACAATTAATACTTAGTTACTAAGACTGGGAAACCCTTCCAAAGCAGCCGTGATGTCTATATCAGCTTCCATTCTGGATTTTAGCATACTTTTCACTCTTGATTGTTGTTATTTCCCTTCACCTCTTGGAAGCTCAGTTCTGAGTCTAAAATGAATGTTTGCTACATTTTATCCAACATTTCTAGATATTTTGTATCCATAGAGTTTTTCAAATTATCAAATATGCCTTAATGCCAAAAATGGAAGTGAAATTCTATCCTTTCTATTAGCCACACTATATATGTTCCTGACTCCACAGCTTTGTTCCAAACATCCACTCTTCCTACAGTGACTTTCTCCATTTTCCTAAGCCCTAGGCATAAATTAAGACTCAACCCAACTTCTGCCTCCATTCTGAAGTGTTCCTTGATGATCCTACCTTTAAGTGAACCTCACAACATGGGATAGGAGTCAGACACTAGTGAAGCAATAACATTATCTAGATTTCTACTCAATTTTAAATGTCTTGAGAGAGGAAATGGGTGCTACTCTTCCTCAGTATATATCTGGTACATTGCTGTGAGGTAAAATTACTATACTTAAATGTGCAAAGAAAATACAACTCTTTTTTTTTTTTTTTTTTTTTTTTTGCTGTACGCGGGCCTCTCACTGCTGTGGCCTCTCCCGTTGCGGAGCACAGGCTCCGGACACACAGGCTCCGCGGCCATGGCTCGCGGGCCCAGCCGCTCCGCGGCATGTGGGATCCTCCGGGATCGGGGCACGAACCCGTGTCCCCTGCATCGGCAGGCGGACTCTCAACCACTGCGCCACCAGGGAGGCCCAATACAACTCTTTTTTTAAATCCCATTACTAGGGCTGTCTTTTCCCCTAACCTCAAGTACATCATAGCCTTAGAACATTAACTTAATGCCTAATCCATTCCATTCTTTTTCAACTTTGCTGTTTTAGTTAGTCCCTTTAAATAATGTTTACTCTCTCTAGGAAGAGATTTCTTAATATCTCATATCTCTTAGCTCATTATCCCTTTCTCAGTTCTACCCTAGAATGGCATCAGAGTATTAGAGAGCAGAGTGTATCTTATTGAACCTTGTATCAGAGGGAAAAATTCAAAGCCTAGAGGTGTGATGCTATCTAGCTACTCATGTCATGGGGCTAGATCTCTTGTTCACTTGGTTAGAGCTTGCTCTGCTAGAACTCTTAGATCATGAATAAGGCCTATGTAACTCAAGATCTTGTCTCTTTTGACTCTGGTCGGGAACCATTTTTGACTCTGCTACAAACTTTATTTGCCCCTCTGCCTGATGGTTCACTCCAGTGCCACCACAGTGAGCCCCATGGTGGGCCCCTTGGCTCTCTGATTTGCACCTAAGCCAAGTGGGACTGAAGATGGCTGGAAAAGCTAAACCTCAGGGCCATCAAGTTTACTTTCTTATTCTGTACCCTTGACTGATGAAAAATAGTGTGGTTTCTTTTCATGGTCCCTAAAGGGAATAGAGCCTGTAGTCCTCCTTTTCCTCAGTTATATAACACATCTTCCCGTTTTGGCCAATATTATGTTTTTACTGAACCTGGCTTTCAAACACATAGCCTCACAGAACAGTCTTTTTTTTTTTTTTTGCATGCCATTTAATACTTTCTATAACTAGTACTCAGAAAGGCAAAAGAGAAAAGATATTAATAATTTTCAGAATGTTAACCCAAATATTATATGAATACCTTGTCAGAGACAAGATGAATGAAGATGAAAATTGCTAAATCAATAATCTTTGCTTCGTTTGCATGATATTATCAAAAACCTGGGACTAGGAAATTGAAAGATATTTTAATAAATTGTGAGTCACGTGTAAGTTAATAAAATTAGGACTCTTTTGTCTCCAGAAGTACACATATATAAACAATTCTCTACCTACTTTTATTTTCTGGCTCGATGACCAAATAGCCATAGCATGTAGTGACTTGAGTTGATTTCCCAGCATCTAGGCTTTGGGAGAACAGAACTCCACAGAGACAATGCTTCTTAAAAATGTTGTGGGTAGTCAGATCTAAGTGGGAAGAAGAACTCATTTAGCTGTTCCTAAAGGAGCTGTGATACATAAAATAAAAACATAAATGTCTTCCTAGGCAATCAGATGAGGCTTCCTTGCCTGGGCTTTCTAACCTCTCAAGTTATATTGCTACAAGTACTTTTCCAAAAGTTAAGAACAGTGCTCCAATATGATATTGGAAGAGTATGTTGCACTCTTGACCTTATTTCCAACTTTTGTGTGATATGTTCCTGTTTTCGTTTCCAAGTTCATTCTGTTGTTCAGTTTAACCTGTCTTTCTTCTATAAAAACGCTGGTGAGAGAAAGAGACACACAGTGAGTGTAATCATCCCCAAGCTCCCCATTCTCCTAAGGAGAGTTTAGAATCTCAGTGCTCCAAGGGATGATCTGCTTTGAGCCTGAACTAGACTGAATTAGATATAGATTCAGACTCTTCCAGACTATAATTTTCTGGCCGGTTTGCCCCCGGTCCAAGCCAGCCCCCATTGTCTTATGGTGCTGTGTCATCTCCCTTTGACCCTCCACTCATTTGAACCCTTGATTCTTCCAGAGTCACCATCAGAGTCTGCATCTCTTTCAACTGTTGTTACTCCACTCCACAATTCTCCCCTCCCTTTCCTTTCCTTTCTGCCAAATCTCCCTTCAAAAGGAGGGAAAAGCAGTAAAAAGTTTGCCTTAACTTCAGTTATGCACTCTTAGCACTTTCTCCCTTAACTAACTCATCTTGCCTCTGGGCCAAATTACCTAAAATACCCTCACAGTAAAATCCAAAAGAAATATCAATGAAAAGGTTGGACTAAGTGATCTCTAAGGGCCCTTCTAGAGAAGAGTTCTATGACTTCATATGAGGACAACAATACACAGGGAAAATCCAATTCAGTCCTCAAAAAAAATTCTGTAAGTTTTGAAAATCCATTATTTGTGAAATGCTGAGTGATAGAAGACTCGAAAAAAAGGGGGGGAACCTTCCGTAGTTATTATAACCTCATTATTAAGCATAGAAGACCTACATGCAAGAAAAGTTAAATAATATTTGAGAAGTCCATTCATTTATTCATTCAATTATTCATGAATGAGGAAAGAACTCACAGTCTTCTGGGTCTTTATTGAAGATGATGAAGTATGCAATTGCAATTACAAGGAACCACAATAGGGAAAGTAGAGGATATTTGGGTTCATGTAGGAAGAGTACCCAGCCAACTTCCAGATGGGAAGGTAGCATTGTCTTCTTGGAAAAAAGTGTTGTCTCAGCTGAACTTTGAAGACTCTGTGCATAAGTGTGTGTGTGCACGCACGTGCGTAGTGGAGCCATGATTAAATTGAATCAGAGCAGGACAATGATATGAGCAAAGGGAATCGCACTTGTAAAGGTCCAGAAATTAGAGTAAGGACAACTCTTCTTCAGGAAACTAATAGTAGTTTAGTCTGGCTGGAAAACATTTAAACAGCAGTATAAAACCTTACACTCATGTACAAGGCAGACACTATCATAGAAAATAACAAGTGAATTGCCAGTTGTGTGAGGTAAATAAAATGCTATAACTTCAGAAGTTGATTAACGGGTGTTACTTGAAACTAGCTACAGTTACACATGTGGGGAGGGTACGATGATAAGTAATTTCTAGTAGAGTTAACAGTATGAACAAAGGCAATCAGAAGAATGCATGAAATTTTCAGTGAAGTGTAGGCAGGCCCACTTGACAAAAGTCAGGGTATGAATAGGAATTCTCTAGGCAAAAGTTGCCACCTCGAAATATGCCTTCCTCCTATTGTTGAATAAAAAGCAGAATTTCGATAGCTCCAAAGGATCCCCCTTGTGCACTGGGAGGGATGGGAAATTGCACTAATTTAGAAAATCAAAGTGAACTGACTTCTACTCAGTACAGAACTGTGGCCACCTTATGCCCAGCTACAGTCCATACTAGAAGTGCCCTGGTTATAGCCTGTAGTATAAACTTCAACACT
This sequence comes from Mesoplodon densirostris, assembly GCF_025265405.1. NCBI lineage: Eukaryota > Metazoa > Chordata > Mammalia > Artiodactyla > Ziphiidae > Mesoplodon > Mesoplodon densirostris. The sequence goes on along the minus strand of NC_082668.1, from coordinate 81,796,366 downwards.
ATTGAAACAGATTTCATTTGAGAGTACCTAATTTTGCCAGCTGTTTGTTTCTCATCAGCTAATCATACCGTCAACCTCTCACGCAGAATCTCTATCTGCTCAGTGCCAAAGCAGCATCCCACAAGCTGAGCTATTTGTTTTTGTTTCCTGTGTGTAGATATGGTCAATGAACGGAAGTCACATTCTGTCTTTAAAATATGGCTTCTTTTGTAAACACCACAGTCAAGTAAAACCCCAAATACTAACTAGATTTGGGACCTAACATAACAGAATGAACCTAAGAAATATAAGTATGGAATATTTATTAGGTTTACAAACAGCTAAAGGAGTAAGTCAGATTTAATAAATTAAGAAATCTTGTAAGGCAGCAACAGAGTCTATATTTTCAGACCACTGTAATATATTCATATCATCAAGCTGGCTGAATTTGTTAGACTGGGAGGAGAGCAAACTGTTTTTTGGGGGGTAAAATCTAGTACTTTAAACTTTTGTTTTTATTCAAAGATATGTGAAATGTAAAATATTAACTATTACATGTTCAGGAAATAATTTGTATAAACTATAATGTATTTAGAATTTTCATTCAACTTAATTATATAGTTAAGGGCATTGAAATATTGTTAATGAAGATAATATCACACACCTTATATTATTATTTATTAATGTCTATTTGATGCAAATTAAAAACTAGGTAATAGTTCAAGGCTTTTTCTCTTATTCCAAACATGTTTTCACTCTCAAAATTTAGCAACTTCAGTCAACTTCCTTTCTGATCATATACAAGCCACTTTTCTATTAATTTTCAAAAACTTTTATTTTCCTAATTGTAAAATTAATGTGTTCTTAGGCAAATAAAGACATGAAGAAAACATAATTTGTAATCTCATCACCTACAAATAATTACTACTTATAGTTTGATATATTCATTTCTAGACTTATTTCTAATCTATATATGTATTTAAAAAATTGAGGTCATTATATATACATGTTTTATCAACCTTTTCTGTACTATCTTTTTTGAACATTATTCCAGTATGTGCTCTTGAAAACTACCAATTTTAATAGTATAGGGCTGTTTTCAGCTTTTTTCTTATTAAAAGAAATATTTTAATGGATATCATTTTTTTACACCTTTATTGGATTTAATGGATATCTTTGTTTACATTTCTTATTTAAGATTCTGATTATTTTAATAAGATAGATTTCTAGGTGAATTACTCAATCAAAATATGTGAACCTTAAAGGTTATCTTATTGCCTTCTTGGGAAGGTTTATTTTTTTAAAACCAATTTATTCTCGGGTGTATGAACCTGAAATCCTCAACAGCACTGTGTATTTATCTTGGTTACGATGATAGGCAGATAATGGTCGTCTGCTCAAATTTATATTGATGTGATAACAGTGAGGTGGAACATTTTTCATATTTATAAGCCATTTGTACTGCTTCTATTAACTGTTCATATCATCTATTACACTTCTGTCTCTTTCTGATGAATTGAATAGAATTTAGGATTTAAAACACTGAGTTAAAAAAAGTTTAACAGTAAATGTCACCTTGTAATTAAATGAATACTTAAAAATTAATCAACTTTAATTTACTCTCAGTTAACTCAATGAGGATTTTAATTAACATAACAGTTTTTAACTCAATTTGGTTTTAAGGTTTTTTTAGGGCTTGGCTTTTACTTTTGAAATCCTAAATCAAATTTCTCACTGAAGATTTGTACATTGTTACAGTTTTCTTTCACTTACTTCATGCCTTTTCTTCCAGGCCACATATCCCATCCCACACACTCAAACTTACTACTGAGTAGCAGCCAAAAAGGATCTGAAAAAAATTTCATGGGTCAGAGAAATAAATCTTTAACAATAGAATTTAAAGGTAGTGAGAGAGATTTATTTATACACAAAGGGATCTTCTACTGTGTAGTCAGCCATCGCTTATGAAATCTTTCCTGAACAGAATATTAATCTTTCTAGCACAACCAAAATAAAGAAAATACTATGCGTGGAATTTACCAAGAAGACATGCACTATGCCCACCTAATATACTAATAGAGAAGTCCAAAAAGTCTTGATAAATTGGAGTAAATTTTAAATAATTATTCAGAATCCTAGTTGTGTATATGCTATAAGTGGAACCGCAGATTTCTGAGGAATTTTTCTCACTGACTTTGTCAAGGGTCTATTTTAATAATGAGGAAAGAAAATTATCAAGCTCAGTAGTATGGATGGTGCAAGCTTTCAAGGGAAAAGGGTCAAAGCTGAAAATTGACACTTTAAACAACCAGAATGTCTTTTTCCTTTTAGAATATTTTCCATTAGATCATTGTGGAATTCACATGAAAGTGGAATTTTAGTGCTCACATTTATTACCTACTAGGCATCTGGAAATCACAGCAAGGAAATTCTTTCAAAAGAGTGGAGGTTTTACATTTTCCTGGAGATTTGAAAAATAAAAATGCCTTCTGTATTTCTTTCCCAAAGATTTCTAGTTGTTACCCTCTGGGTGTCTGTTTACTGCTGATCACTGGGCCAATATAAGTTTGATAGCTGCTAAAACAGGAATCCTAATCAGATTTAACAAACCTTCTCTGAAATGATTTATCTTGTCATAGCTATAGAGCAGACTAAATTGAAAAGCAAAATTAATCTGCCTCTATAAAGGTGAACTCTAGCTTATCATGTAGTCTGTGACAGTAATTAATGCTGCTTTAGCTTTCTTTCTGTGCCCAGCCCAAGAAACATAGTAATAAGTTAGGTATGTGGAAAACTTGTTGAGTTTCATTTCAACCACACAGGATGAAGAGAGATTGGCATGTTTACACACTTTTGATTTCTCCCAAGAAAATGAAGCTTCTGATAGGCATTTCCACTTTGCAATTCTTTCATGTGAAATTAGATACTTGTCTGTTTTCTGGTAGGAAAAAGATAATTAATTGGGAACCTCTATGGTAGCTTGTAAAAACATTGATAATAAGTTGATGATACTTTAGGACTAATTTATTAAATAATTAATAAATATTTGAGGATGTTTTCCCCTATGTACTACTATTTTTGAGTACAGATAGATAAAAACAATATTTTTAGTTGTTCATCAGAACTGAATTCTGATATACTAATCCTAAAACCCAGCTCTTAATATCAAAAATTAGGGAGAGGGGGTCCTTTTCTGCTTTACAGGTCAAGTTGATTATTTTTTTCCTAAGGCAAAAATATCTCAAGTAATACCTTAGCTTGAAAAAAGAGAGGATGGATATGAAGGATTTGGAGCAAGTAAAGTCAAAAGGTCGAAAAGATTTGAGGTGAGGCAAAGGTGAAGAAGAGGAATGCTCCCAGAATAAATCCCCTACTTCTGGCTTTAGACACTGGGCAGCTGAAGGCATCTTTTGTAAAGATAGGAAATACAGAAAGAGGAAGAAATTAGAAGAGAAAACAAAGAGTTCAGCTTTGGATATATTGTTTACAGAGTATGTGTGGAATAGGCAGTCTGTTATGCAGGTGAGTGCTTGAGAGAGGTCTGGGCTTATGAACAATAATAAATCTAGGAATCCTCAACACCTAAAAGGTCATGAATCCATAGGACTGAATGGGAGCAGCACAGTAGAATGTCAGTAGTTTATAAATCGATGCCTATTATCTCAATGGAAAATATTAAATTTTTTAAAATTTTAGGGCCAATGAATAATCTATTTTTGAACCAAAGGGTAGGTTTTCTGGAATGTTCATATCTTCTCCTTACTATCTTTTTTGTTCGTCAATCATGAGCAACATAAATTTATTAAATTCTTAAAGAGATACGGAGGCCAATAGCCATAATTTGGAAAAATATGTGCCTTCTTCCTGAATCAAATTTGAAAGAGAATGCCTAGTATAAAACACAACTTTCTCTAACTAAGGAGGTAAATTCTCCGTTATGAATGTATTTGCCATTCCCATATTTTCATGTCAATGAAATAAGAATAAAAAAATCAAGCTTCTTAGATAATTTGAATTACTTTATGGATTGAGATTTTATTTTAAGGTGTATATTTTAACTGTTAGTATTTTACTGCTACCTATGAGAAGTACAAGCAGCACTGCATGTTTGTTTTATATATATATATTTCTAAACACAGTACTAAAACATATTATTAAGGGATAATAAGTTAATCAATTTTGGGACTAAATCTTTAAATTCTAGGAGAAGACCAGACTAAAGACATGGTTTAAGCATAAAACACATAGAGAATAGGAAAGAAAAGTGATTCAGAGTAGACAGACATTTTCTGAAGGCTCATGGTTTATTTATTTCTTAAATGGAAGTACGTGGAAAAATATCTTTGTAGATGTCAAAACTCTATAATTGTTATTTTTCTTGAAGATAGTGAAAATAATATTTCACAGCCACTTTGCATCTTTCATTAAATATTTGAAAATATACAATAGAAAGAAATATTTGGCCATATAAATAATAAAAGTATGGTATCCACATAGAAACAAAAATCAATCTTCCAGAAATACAACAAATCTAAGAGTAAAATGAGAATTTGGGAGCATTGTCAATGCTTTCAGAGAGTATAGATTTTTTGAAAGCAATAAAGAGTAAAATGACCGTGTTCTATTTTATTGACATATATTATCTTTTTGCAATCTGTCTAAACCCTTTCCACCTGCAGAGTTTTAGCTCTCACTCGGAGGCTCCTGTTGCAATCTTCTTTCTGGGCCTCATACTTATTATCTCTGTTCAGATTACTGGACCTTGTTCCTCACCCACTTGGAAGTAGGGAGTAAAAGAAAATGAAATTGCAATTTATTCCAAAATATCGTAATGGATTCTCCCATGTGTGCCCTGCGCCACTGTCACCTCAGTCCCCTCCTCTGCAACAACCCTCACATCCTGGTGGACACTTCCAGTTCTAGTTCTTTTCCCAGTCAGATCTAGGAGCATTTAATTTTTTCATGTCTGGCTTATAATATTTTGGAATAGAATGTGTTTTTTTTTTAACTCACAACAAAACTATTCTCACTTTGCTTCCTAAATTCTGCATTAATCTACTTGTCAGTGAACATGAATTCATAAAATGCTACAAACTGTTCATTCCTGATAAAAGTTAAAGTGGTCATGTCATGAAAAGGTTATTAGGGAAAAGAGTGCAATCCATGTTTAATAAATGAAAGGGAGCCTGCACACACCCGAGTGTTTACAATAGTTCATATATCTTGATAAGGTAAAGTCCAACACTTAAAGTTGATCAGCTATGACTGAGTGCATCCTTCATTACACAGATAATTATATGAATTATTGACCTTCAAAGAAGACAAGTTAGAATAAATTTTACCACTCATGGGCCAAACAAAAAGTTAAAGAGATTAATAGTACGGTTTGTTAAGGAATGTGACATTGAAGTATAAATTGAATAATGAATGGCAAGATCATGAAAGGTCACTTGTGCCCTGATTTAGATGTTTAGCCTGAGAAATGTTAAAAACACCAAGAAAAATAACAAGAAGTATTTTTTAATTGGGAAGTCAGAAAGATGCAGTGTACACAAATGATTGAGTATAAGAAGTTAGAGTCGAATGCCCAGAACACAGAAGGGTGGACTCACACGCTCATTTTAAATAAAAGGATTTCTGGTCAACTAATATCATTTGCCCCTTTATCTGTAAACCACTGACCACCAGTGGGTCACAAACCTTTACTTGATCATATTGAACACAGGTTCTCTTCTCCAACCAGCTGGTGGAACAGAACTCCAACTAGGTAATATTCTCTCGGGAGTATTCATGTGAATAATATGAGTTACTTTTTCTTTCTTCTTTTTTTCCCTTTTGGATAAGTTCTCATTCAATCTTAGAGCAGAAGGGGGCTTTAAAAATCATTTAGTTCAGGGATAATAAATAACATACATAGTATCTTTTACCTCTTTTTATCTCCTCATGGGAGACATCACTACTCCATAGAGCATTCTTTCCCGTGAAACAGAATCCAGTTCACAATTTGCAGTAGAGGGCTTAAGGGTAGCCACGTCCAGTCAATTGGTACTGCAGGTAAAAACCACCTGCTGCACCTGATCTAGTCCAAATTTCTATTTTACAGTTAAGGAAACAGAGACCCAGAACTCATTTGCAACTGTGTTGGAGATTCAGTCTATAATCTTGAAAGCAAATTGGTCTACACAGGAAATAAAACTTTAATCTTCTTTGCTCCAGTTCCTGAAGCAAAACATATAGAAGGTAGAACTGTTTGGTACAGAGCTGACAACTTGAAAGGCTCACTTTATCATTTTTACTCTACGCAAAAATAATAGAGCATTTAAGGAGTTGTCACTGAAACTAATTCTTTTCATGTGGACAAAATAAAGTTTTCCTAAATAGTGGGCAACATGTTGCTTGTCTTGCAAGTCAGAAGAACAGTAAATTTGGAAGAGGCAAAAATATCTCACCCTCAAATTATCTGGTTTGTCCATGAAATAATATCAAGGTAGGATGCCATGATTATAAAGTGCCCTGAGGGAAGATGCCAACCAAGGGTGATCTCATTCCTGTACCTATTTGGTCTCATTTAATTCAGCGATACTTGTAGTTTTCTTTCTCTGAGGTTCAGTGTGGAGAATAAGGCAATCATGAGAATTTAAAAATAACACAGTGTAGAACCATTGCCCCTAAGCCCTTAACAGGTGATGTTCTGCAGAGAGCAGTTCTGCATACATTTAACATCTCTGTATGTGATTGATTACGAGCTGGAGAAAATAGTCATTAAATTTGCCAAGTACATCACATCATCAGGATGAGTGAGCACCTTGAAAGACAGGATTAGAATTTAAAATGGCCTTCACAGTTCGAAAAATGATTACAAGCAAATGAAATTAAGTTCCCTAAAATCAACTGTGCAGCAACATACTTAACACACCCCAGACTGCACAAATCAAGCTTGAAGCGGGTGAGCTGAAAAGATGCTGGTTGTTACCTAGTGAGTTGTAAGCTATACTTTGGTCAACTTTGTTCTGCTGACTAGAAAGTTAGTGTGATGTACAATCAAATATTTGGTCAAATATAGTGTAAAATTTTGTTCATGAACTAATGTAGATTAATCATTAAGCAACATTTCTAAATTAATTTATGAGGTATATAAATTAAGATAGGCTTGGAAACCCTGAAAAAGAATCAGAGAACTAGGATGAAAATAATTACAAGGAAAATAGAAAAGTTAAGAAATATTAACAAAAGAATTTGGAAATGTTGATAGTGCAAAGCTGTTCACTGTCCAAAGAGAAATGAAGAGAAAATATGTTAAATAAGATCATAAAGTATTTAGGCTATAAATAAGAGATCTTGAATGTTATAAACTCTGACTTGATTTTGGAATGTTATTTCCTAGAGATGATGTCAATCTAGGCTGTTAATTTACAGCTTTGCCTGAATTCAACAGTGCAAAAAACTAGGATTCTGTGATCTCTTAAGGGAGTAGTGTTTATGTGGATTTTTAATTTGTCTCTCTGAAGAAATGCTAATTTATAAGAATAGACTGAGTTGCATAACCTTTCATAATAAGTGATTACAAAATTATTATTTCAGCTATTGAGAAATTATGAAATTCTTTTAAAACTTTTATAAAATCTTTAATATTATTTGATATAGAACATCACAAAGAATATGTGACATTCCTTAGCAATGCTGATACGTATCATATCTCTGTTATGTAAAGCAAGAAAAACCAGTGTGAAATCTTCTATATTATCCGTGAAACTTAAATGCTAGAAAAGACTTTTGACCTAATCCCATCAATCATCTCACCTGGCAAAGTTAATGTAGCAACACCTTTGATAATTATAAATACCTGAAATGATAACCACACAGTCCTCTTCAGTGTACAGTAACATTTTTTAATTGACCAAATCACTCAGTAAAGGAAACTTTAAATTTGTTTAAATGCACATAAAATATATAGCTATATATTTTTTAAATACTGCATTTCTTAAATACCTAGAGGGATTTTTTTGTGACATGTGGCACTGAATTTTAGGAGTTTAAAAGACTATTTATGCATTTGGTTACGAAGAGCTTATATTTGCATTTAACATCCTTCAGATGAGTCTTTGTATAATTAAAGGGATTTTTCTCACTGTGTTCTTAATTTGCTGCAAAATGTCACTTTTTGCAAGATTCCACCTCTGTTGTTGCAACCTCAGCTTATAAACAAAGAAAAACTATATGGTAACTTCCACATTAACCTCATAGGTGTTCTAAAGGAACTACCCCAATTCCTCTTTAACGCACAGCTAGATTCTGAACAGTTTAACTTGTGTGTACAATGTTTCAGCAGCTTCCTTACCATGGGAGAAATGTTGGTATCTGTAGCACTGGCCGTGGCCATGCCATGTGAGTAAGAAGAGAGAGTAAGAGAAGCATGAATACTGGTACAGGGTGACAAAGAGGTTGGAGATTTGTTGGAAATACTGGGACTCAGGATTTGAAATTTTCTCTGGGAAATAGTGCCCAAACAGAATTCTAACTTAGATTTCATCACAATTTACATATCTAATTCAAGGAATATCTGAAAATATTTCCATTTCCAATAATAGGAAAAATGGATTTTCTAAAATGTTGATTTGGTTGGGCTACATTCCCTTTCCCTTGTCCCCATTTCAGTGTCCATCCTCAGTGAGAAACCTTGCTTGGGTTGAGAAGGAATGGGGTATGAGAGAGAGAGATTGACAGAGATTAAACGTGGCTGAAGCAATTGCATGAAGCCTGTGGTTCCGAGAGGACTATTCACTGGTTATTAACTAGCATATCTGTGAGTTAAGCTAGAACCTTCTGAAAGACAATGATAGGGATATGCTCTCTCCCACCCTGAATTCTCAAGGATTTCACAAATTACAAGTCTAATTTGGAATATGATAAAGTAGATGAATGCTATACAACCAGAGAAAACTGCCACCAAATGAAAGAAGTCCAGATTCCAAAAGGTCATTGAAGACAAGACTCCTGCTCAGCATGATTCTACTAAGGCCATAGTCCTTTCCTCATCCTTCATAGGTAAGATTAGCCAGTGCAAGTGCAAGACAGGAAAGATAACACTAGAATGAGTGTACGCAATATTTGAATGAAAATGCGCAATATCTGAGTGCTTGTCCTTGGACATATTGAGTTAGTAAACACATACATTGGTATGTATTGAAGATAATTTGATTCAGCTATCTCTCCTTGGTTATGAGATTGAATCTTTGACAAGTGTTATAGGAAATGAAAAAACAGAGAGAAATCAACTTTATTTTCATTTAGAAATGAGAACTCTGCAAACTGAAAAACGTCAAATAGGCACACAGCCCTATTACTGTTGTTATTAGTTATCAAGAATGAAGATTTGGCTAGAAAGCAGGAAAAAAGCATGGAAAATCATATTATCACAGATGAGAAGTGACAAGTCTTATACCTGCCCAACCTACTCCAACTTCAACGAAGAACAATATTGAAGATGACATTTCAAAATTACATAGGGTGCCTTTTCTGGAAACAAAAAAAAATTTGCTACCAGTGCTAAATTGGGTCACATTTTTTCTAAGATTTTACTAGGCTAGACCAAGGTTGACTACATTACTGTGGGCATTTAGAAATGTTTAACATCCCTACTCTCAAAGTGAGCCATCTCTCTCATATTACAGAATACCTATCAATTCTGTCTGCCTACATTATTATCCCCATTATACTGTGGAGGGAAAGCAAAGCTATTTGGTTATAGCAAAGCAAATTTTAAAATATAATTTCCATTACTTATGCCAAGGGTCAGCAAATTAAGGTCCATGGGCCAAATTCAGTCTGCAGCCTCTTTTCTACATGACCCTAGAACTAAGAATGATTTTTACGTTTTTAAAGGATTATTTTAAAAAAAGATTGTGCAGTGACAGAGATCTTAGGTGGCCCACAAAACTTAGAATATTTACTATTCGGCCATTTACAGGGCTATTAATAGTATAGTTCCTTTAAAAGTAACTTAAGTGGTTGATTATTAGTAAATTAAATGATTTGGATAAAATGGGATATATTTAAACCTAGAAAATAGAAATGGAATACAGATACTCATTTAATTTACAAAATGCTATGATATGCTTCTGATGTAGAATTAGTTGATGTGATGTCAAAAATACAGCAATATTTTGAAATCAAGAAGAAAGAAGTTTTTCCATTTGTAAACTTGGCTGGCTCAACAGAAGATAAAAAAAATTGACAAAAAATCTTTGCCAGTAAGGTCAATTAATAGGAGTCACAAAATAAAAATTATATATATATAATTATATATATATACATATATAAACATCATTATAATAACAGAGATATACAAATAAAGTCGTTTTAAATTCTCCCGTAAGTAGATAAAGGCTCTGAGGGTCACTGCAGGGACAGATTGTAAGCATTAGCTGCAGCCAACTTTTGCAACTTTCATCTGGCTCTATTGAGCCAGATCATCTAAGTCTTGATATCTGTTCTGGCTGTTAAATTTCTAAGCCTGCCCATTGTCTTTAGCAAAGAGGCCATTTTTCCAAAGCACACTGGATTTTTGTGGAAAGAAGGGTCACAGAGAAAACCTGATAAAATGAGGATGCTCACTGTTTTTTCCATTCTCCCCACACACATGCCTGGGGACTATATTTATTAGGCTGGACTCTCCAATACTTAATGACGTCCTCTCTGACTCTGATGGTTTCTACTGCTTTCCTTGCTGATGTACTTATGAACGCATCAACCTCTTCACCTTAATATAACTCTAGTGCTGACTGCAGATTGTGGGTGAAACCTTTGTCTATCAGGAGACTAGGAATAGATCAGGAAACTCAGCACAACTCTGCATTAAGTAACCTTTCAGCTGTGGGAGAATTGAATCACCCCACCAACCTCACACACTCTTCTTAACTGTTTCTTTGTCAATGTTTTTGTTAAAGGGAAAAAGATAAGGATGCCTTCTCTCTCTCTCTCTCTCTCTCTCTCTCTCTCTCTCTCTCTCACTCTTTCCATGAGTCTACTAGAAGGAAAAACTGAAAATGGACTAAAATCCATTGATTGTGCATGGGACTTTCCCCATTACCTCAACATTCACAAGTTTCAATGGGTTTCTCAAAAAGTGTATTAACTGTTGTATGTAAACAGCTCCCTTAGAACACTGAAACTAGAAGTGTAATCTGTGAAAGGAAGAGAAAGGAGCACTAACAGGCATAACAGGTGTGTTGATTCACAACTGAGGAAAAAAGAAACTATTAACAATGAGGGTTTAGATTTCAAAAATGAAAATAACAGTCAGCTCTACCCACCACCAGTCCCTCCCATCAGGAAACTTGCACAAGCCTCTTGATAGCCTCATCCACCAGAGAGCAGACAGCAGAAGCAAGAAGAACTACAATCCTGCAGGCTGTGGGACAAAAACCACACTCACAGAAAGATAGACAAGATGAAAAGGCAGAGGACTATGTACCAGATGAAGGAACAAGATAAAACCCCAGAAAAACAACTAAATGAAGTGAAGATAGGAAACCTTCCAGAAGAAGAATTCAGAATAATGATAGTAAAGATGATCCAGGACATCAGAAAAAGAATGGAGGCAAAGATCGAGAAGATGCAAGAAATGTTTAACAAAGACCTAGAAGAATTAAAGAACAAACAAACAGAGATGAATACAATAACTGAATGAAATATAGCTAATACAATAACTAAAATGGAAACTACACTAGAAGGAATCAATAGCAGAATGACTGAGACAGAAGAACAGATAAGTGACCTGGAAGACAGAATGGTGGAATTAACTGCTGTGGAACAGAATAAAGAAAAAAGAATGAAAAGGAATGAAGACAGCCTAAGAGACCCCTGGGACAACATAAAATGCAACAACATTCACATTATAGGAGTCCCAGAAGGAGAAGAGAGAGAGAAAGGACGTGAGAAAATATTTGAAGAGATTATAGTCGAAAAGTTCCCTAACATGGGAAAGGAAATAGCCACCCAAGTCCAGGAAGCACAGTGGGTCCCATACAGGATAAACTCAAGGAGAAACACACCGAGACACATAGTAATCAAATTGGCAAAAATTAAAGACAAAGAAAAATTATTGAAAGCAGCAAGGGAAAAATGACAAATAACATACAAGGGAACTCCCATAAGGTTAAGAGCTGATTTCGCAGCAGAAATTCTACAAGTCAGAAGGGAGTGGCATGATATACTTAAAGTGATGAAAGGGATGAAGCTACAGCCAAGATTAATCTACCCGGCAAGGATCTCATTCAGATTCGATGGAAAAATCAAAAGCTTTACAGACAAGCAAAAGCTAAGAGATTTCAGCACCACCAAACCAGCTCTACAACAAATGCTAAAGGAACTTCTCTAAATGGGAAACACAAGAGAAGAAAAGGACCTACAAAAATAAACACAAAACAATTAAGAATATGTTCATAGGAACATGCATATTGATAATTACCTTAAATGTGAATGGATTAAATGCTCCAACCAAAAGACACAGGCCTGCTGAATGGATACAAAAACAAGACCCATATATATGCTGTCTACAAGAGGCCCACTTCAGACCTAGGGACACATACAGACTGAAAGTGAGGGGATGGAAAAAGATATTCCATGCAAATGGAAATGAAAAGAAAGCTGGAGTAGTAATTCTCATATCACACATAATAGACTTTAAAATAAAGCATGTTACAAGAGAGAAGGAAGGACACTACATAATGATCAAGGGATCAATCCAAGAAGAAGATATAACAATTATAAATATATATGCACCCGACATAGGAGCACCTCAATACATAAGGCAACTGCTAACAGCTATAAAAGAGGAAATCGACAGTAACAAAATAATAGTGGGGGAATTTAACACCTCACTTACACTAATGGACAGATCATCCAAAATGAAAATAAATAAGGAAACAGAAGCTTTAAATGACAGAATAGACCAGATAGATTTAATTGATATTTATAGGACATTCCATCCAAAAACAGCAGATTACACTTTCTTCTCAAGTGTGCATGGAACATTCTCCAGGATAGATCACATCTCGGGTCACAAATCAAACCTCAGTAAATTTAAGAAAATTGAAACCATATCAAGCATCTTTTCTTACCACAATGCTATGAGATTAGAAATGAATTACATGGGGAAAAATGTAAAAAAAAACCAAACACTTGGAGGCTAAACCATACATTACGAAATAACCAAGAGATCACTGAAGAAATCAAAGAGGAAATCGAAAAATATCTAGAGAAAAATGACAATGAAAGCACGATGATCCAAAACCTATGGGATGCAGCAAAAGCAGTTCTAAGAGGGAAGTTTATAGCTATACAAGCCTGCCTCAAGAAACAAGAAAAATCTCAAATAAACAATCTAACCTTACACCTAAGGGAACTAGAGAAAGAAAAACAAACAAAACCCAAAGTTAGCAGAAGGAAAGAAGTCATAAAGATCAGAGCAGAAATAAATGAAATAGAAACAAGGGAAACAATAGCAAAGATCAATAAAACTAAAAGCTGGTTCTTTGAGAAGATAAACAAAATTGAAAAACCATTAGCCAGACTCATCAAGAAAAAGAGGGAGAGGACTCAAATCAATAAAATTAGAAATGAAAATGAAGTTACAACAGACACTGCAGAAATACAAAGCATCCTAAGACACTACTACAAGCAGCTGTATGCCAATAAAATGGACAACCTGGAAGGAATGGACAAATTCTTAGAAAGGTATAACTTTTCAAGACTTAACCAGGAAGAAATAGAAAATATGAACAGATCTATCACAAGTAATGAAATTGCAACTGTGATTAAAAATCTTCCAACAAACAAAACTCCAGGACCAGATGGCTTCACAGGTGAATTCTATCAAACATTTAGAGAAGAGCTAACACCCATCCTTCTCAAACTCTTCCAAAAGATTGCAGAAGAAGGGACACTCCCAAACTCAATCTATGAGGCCACTATCACCCTGATACCAAAACCAGACAAAGATACTGCAAAAAAAGAAAATTGCAGACCAATATCACTGTTGAATATAGATGCAAAACTCCTCAACAAAATACTAGCAAACAGAATCCCACAATACATTAGAATGATCATACACCATGATCATGTAGGATTTATCCCAGGGATGCAAGGATTCTTCAATATACACAAATCAATCAATGTGATACACCATATTAACAAATTGAAGAATAAAAACCATATGATATCTCAATAGATGCAGAAAAAAACTTTTGATAAAAAGTTTATGATAAAAACTCTCCAAAAAGAAAAAAGTTTATGATAAAAACTCTCCAGAAAATGGGCACAGAGGGAACCTACCTCAACATAATAAAGGCCATATATGACAAACCCACAGCAAACATCATTCTAACTGATGAAAAACTGAAAGCATTTCCTTTAAGATCAGGAACAAGACAAGGATCACCACTATTATTCAACATAGTTTTGGAAGTCCTATCCACGGCAATCAGAGAAGAAAAAGAAATAAAAGGAATACAAATTGCAAAAAAAGAAGTAAAACTGTCACTGTTTGCAGATGACATGATACTATACATAAGGAATCCTAAAGATGCCACCAGAAAACTACTAGAGCTAATCAATGAATTTGGTAAAGTTGCAGGATACAAAATTAATGCACAGAAATCTCTTGCATTCCTATACACTAATGATGGAAAATCTGAAAGAGAAATTAAGGAAACAGTCCCATTTACCATTGCAACAATAAGAATAAAATACCTAGGAATAAACCTACGTAGGGAGACAAAAGACCTGTATGCAGAAAACTATAAGACACTGATGAAAGAAATTAAAGGTGATACCAAAAGATGGAGAGATATATCATGTTATTGGATTGGAAGAATCAATATTGTGAAAATGATTATACTACCCAAAGCAATCTACAGATTCAATACAATCCCTATCAAATTGCTAAAGGTGTTTTTTACAGAAATAGAACAAAAAATATTAAAATTTGTATGGAGACAAAAAAGTCCCCAAATAGCCAAAGCAGTCTTGAGGGAAAGAAACGGAGCTGGAGGAATCAGACTCCCTGACTTCAGCCTATACTACAAAGCTCCAGTAATCAAGACAATATGGTACTGGCACAAAAACAGAAACATCGATCAGTGGAACAGATAGAAAGCCCAGAGATAAACCTATGCACCTATGGTCAACTAATCTATGACAAAGGGGGCAAGGATATACAATGGAGAAAAGACAGCCTCTTCCATAAGTGGTGCTGGGAAAACTGGACAGCTACATGTAAAAGAATGAAATTAGAACACTCCCTAACACCATACACAAAAATAACCTCAAAATGGATTAGAGACCTAGATGTAAGACGAGACACTATAAAACTCTTAGAGGAAAACATAGGAAGAACACTCTTGGACATAAATCACAGCAAGGTCTTTTTTGATCCACCTGCTAGAGTAATGGAAAGAAAAACAAAAATAAACAAATGGGACCTAATGAAACTTAAAAGCTTTTGCACAGCAAAGGAAACCATAAACAAGATGAAAAGACAACCCTCAGAATGAGAGAAAATATTTGCAAACGAGTCAACGAACAAAGGATTAATCTCCAAAATATATAAACAGCTCATGCAGCTCAATATTAAAAAACAAACAACCCAATCCAAAAATGGGCAGAAGACCTAAACAGATATTTCTCCAAAGAAGAAATACAGATGGCCAAGATGCACATGAAAAGCTGCTCAACATCACTAATTATCACAGAAATGTAAATCAAAACTACAATGAGGTATCACCTCACATCAGTTACAATGGACATCATCAAAATCTACAAACAACAAATGCTGGAGAGGGTGTGGGGAAAAGGGAACCCTCTTGCACTGTTGGTAGGAATGTAAATTGATATAGCCACTATGGAGAACAGTATGGAGGTTCCTTAAAAATCTGAAAAAGAATTACCATATGATCCAGCAATCCCACTACTGGGCATATACCCAGAGAAAACCATAATTCAGAAAGACTCATGCACCCCAATATTCATTGCAGCATTCTTTACAATAGCCAGGTCATGGAAGCAACCTTAATGCCCATTGACAGATGAATGGATAAAGAAGATGTGGTACATATATACAGTGGAACATTACTCAGCTATAAAAAGGAAGGAAATTGGGTCACTTGTAGAGACGTGGATGGATCTAGAGACTGTCATACAGAGTGAAGTAAGTCAGAAAGAGAAAAACAAATATTGTATATTAACGCATGTATGTGGAACCTAGAAAAATGGTACAGATGAACCGGTTTTCAGGGCAGAAATTGAGACACAGATGTAGAGAACAAACGTATGGACACCAAGGGGAGAAAGCGGTGGGGGGGTGGGGGTTGGGGTCTGATGAATTGGATGATTGGGATTGACATGTATACACTGATGTGTATTAAACTGATGACTCATAAGAAAAAAAAAAGAGAATGATGTCTTCTATATCCAAAACTGTGTTCTTTTTTTGCACCATACATAGAGATATAACATGAGCCTCCCCACTCCTTACCATTTTACAAATCAGAAATGCAGAATGAGAGAGGAAGTGATTTGTTAGGGTCACACCCAGGTCACAAGGAATGGAGCCAGGACTCCAGTCCAGGTCCACATAATCCCAGGTCCTGTCTTTCCATTGCCACTCTGCTACCTCACACTTCATACTTGAGCCTTAAAATTGAGAGAAATTGACTCATTTTTACCAGAGAGAAATTCTGATGCTCATCTTCTGTGCCGCATGCATGCCTTCCCCATCCAGGCAGCAACAGGAGAGATGCGGCATCCACTCAGAAGAGAGGTCTCTCCCCTGTAGGGGCTCACTGAGGGTGCCCCCAACTCATTAGAAAAAAAAAATGAAAATAAAAATTCTTCACCACTTCTGTAATATGAAAAAAATGTTCCAACCACAATTTAAATTTTAACAATAGAAACATATTCTATAGACTTTATATAACAGTCAAATACCTACAGTTACCCATTTTTGACACAGTGGCATGACAAAACTATGCGACCTAAGTCAGTTGATGACATACTGAGATTTAGTTGTTCAGCCACTTATGAAAGCTAACCTGCACGTTAATTGCAGCCACTATGAAGACTGGCCATTTCTTTTCATGCCATATGTGGGTTTTATTTTGCTTTTTATGTCTTCCACAATATATATGTAGCGTTTAATTCTGGAGAAAAATCACTTTTGTAAAGGTGGAATTCTGAAATAGGAACAGAAGTGACTAGAGATTATCTATTTTTTAAAATAAATAATTATTGAGTTCTTGTTATATGCTTGTAATATGCTGGACACAGATATATGGTCTGCAGAGACACATGTGAAAGAGAATCCTTGCCCTGGGGAAATTATTTTCTGGTATGAGACACAGGCCATAAATAATAATAAGAGAAATGCATACTTTCAGATAATGTGATGTGGATAATAAATTGGATGATATACAAAGAAAATAACCTTGTTGAGGAAGGTGGGTTGGTTGTTCAAGAAGATCTTCCTGAGAAGGTGTAAGTCTAACTGAGCTTTGAAGGTGGAGATGGAACCAGCTATTGAAGAGCTGAGGAAATGCATTCAAAGAAGAGGGACCAGTAAATGCCCCTTGGTGGAAATTGAGGTTGGACATGTTCCAGGAACAGAAAGTTGATTGTGGCTAAAATAGTGAGTGGAGATGAGAGTGGTTAAGATGAGGTCAGATAGTAGGCAAGGGCCAGATCGTGGTTCTTATGGGCTGGGATAAGGAATTTGAATTTGATTCTTGGTTTATTGGGAAGCCATTGGAGGACTTTAAAGACATGCTCTGAAGTACATATTTTAAAAATTATTCTGGCAAATGTGCAAGGAAAGTAAGCTAAAGGAAGGAAGAGTAGAAGTGGGGCTACATAGTCATCCAGGTTACAGAGGTAGTCACTAGAGTAATGATGGTTGAAATGGAGATTGATGGATGGATTTAGTACATATTTTGCAAATATAACCTAAAGACTTGCTGCTGATAGACTGGACAGAGACCTTTGTGCTGGTAATTTGGGTGATAGGAAAAGAATAGACTCTTAGTGTTTGCCTTGAGCATGAGGAAGACTAGAGAACATAGCCTTTCACTTGTCTTCCTTTGCTATTTTCCTGGACCTAAGTCCCCTTCCTTGTCAATCTTCCAGTCCACTTCAGATTAGGCATTGATTCATTAAGATTCCAATAACTCTAGTCTCTTCCCTACGTTGAAGCTAAAATGTGAATCTCAAAGGTTTTTTCTGCTTTTGTCTCCCATTGCAGCTTTAAAAACATTTGCACTCACTCTTCCCTCTCCCCAGCTGTTGCATTTGCCAGAACTTCAGGAGGTGCAGCTCTCCACCCACTCAAATACAGTAGGATAAATGCCTAGTACAAGACATCTTTCCTGGCATGCTGTGGTTGGGAACTTCCAAAGTTGCTTTCATTTTAGTGGGACAAAACTATCTTCAAGTGTATTTCTACATAAAAGTCTCTAAAAGTCCATTTTCTCCAGTTGCATTGGTGTTTTATAATTGAATGTCTCCTTTTCCTTCTCTACTCTCAAGTTCCATCCAAAGCTACATATTTAGATTTTATCACTTAACTAATGTCTTCTGCATTGAATAAGCTAATCTAGCTTTCCACATCACATGCATGTTTTTCTTCTTTATTTTGCATTTTTCCCTTCATTCGTTCCTCAATGTATCAGTTCTTACCTACACGTACAAATACTTTAATAACATACTGCGTGTTTAATGGATTATGTGTGCCCATGGATATACCACAGTAAATACTAGAGGTAATAACAGTAATGGCACTTTATAAATCATCTTTATAGTTATCTTTTGTATCAAAAGCCACCCATAAATGAAATCTGAAAATAGTTTTCTCTTATGTTAAATCCATGGTTTTAAAACTTATTTTATCACTGGAATCATTCCTCACACAGAATCCTATGTGGGACCCCAGCTCCCAGTATGTAAAATAGAGGAGAGCTGCTCTGCTGGAAAATGAAGATGAGCCATGCTTTTGGTCTCCTCTACATACCCTGTGATTAGGCTTGAGACATATATCCATAGGAAATTTCATGCTCAACAAAATGCAATTTGAAACCTCAGTGCTAAGAAAATTATTCTGAATCTGCTTCTTTGAAATGTCAGATTTGGAACTTTCCTACTTGTTCTACTTGTATGACTGAAATTCACTAATCCTGATGATGCATGTCACACAAGCATGCATGCACACACACACTCATTCACACACACACTCACCTCTCTGAATCCTAAGATGATGCTACTAAGAAGAATATTCTATTCTCTTGATAAACGTCAGAAAGACCACCTTCTTCAGAAGTGGAGTTTTGTTCTGTAAATAATGAGGCCAGCTTTTTGGACCCTCCCCACCGCTCTCCTGATTCATGTAGTTTATGGCCTCCATGGGGGGTTGTTTAGCCCAGCAGTTTCTAGGGCACGATGGCTACGTTGCTACTCTCCACCTAGAAGTCTTGTTTCAGTTATTTCTACATCAGCCTTGTGAGGTAAACAGGGATGAAATCTTTAGTACAGGTTCAAATGTGAAGAACTTAGACCACATTTATGGAGGCAAATTAACTCTTCATATTATCTACTCATGACAATGTGGTTGGGGTGAGAGGGGGGGTCAGAAAAATCGCACGGCCTAACCCGTGGGTCCTGGTTAGGCAAGTTTTAGTTCCTGACTATAGCAGTGCAGGTTTGGGATTATACTTGCCATTGATCCCATGAAAGGAGAGGCAAGAGAATAAACAGGTTAACCGATGATGCATCATCATTCTTGGATAAACGAATCTAGAATGTTCCAAATAAATAATGAATTAAGAAACACAACTTTGACTTCAACAAGAGGTTCATAATTTTATTACATATATCTCAATCTGACAAATACCCAACTTTTGCTTTTTGTGGGGGGGGATGTATGGAAAAGACCATAGTAATAGTAACACACAACTAATAATAACATATTAATTATTCAGTCAATGAATAGTAACAAATTCATAAATATTTAGATCTGCTTCACATTAAATATGACAAGGAAGCTACCAGGATCTATAACAAACAGAGATTTCTTACTGGGTAAAGATACCATAAAAATATATTGTCTTTGATTTCAGGAAAATGACGAAATTTAGATTTGTGCTGTTTCTTAATTTTTTCCTAACTTTCCCTCCAGGTGTCAAAATTTGGGTAATATTCAGAAGTGAGAATGTGAGGAATTGAGTCATCATTACCGATGCTTCTTTTCATGTGTTACGTATGTGACAGTGCCTCCCTTGTCTGTATTCCATGTTTTTTGTTTGTTTGTTTTTTGCGGTACACGGGCCTCTCACTGTTGTGGCCTCTCCCGTTGTGGATCATAGGCTCCGGACGCACAGGCTCAGTGGCCACGGCTCACGGGCCTGGCCGCTCCACGGCACGTGGGATCTTCCCAGGCCCGGGCACGAACCTGTGTCCCCTGCAGCGGCAGGCGGACTCAACCAGTGTGCCACCAGGGAAGCCCTCCATGGTCTTTTAATAGCTCGTTCAGAGCAGGAGCAGTGGGAAGGAGAAGGGATGGTTTGCCAGTGGCACCTTTGTTGCTATTCAATAGTAAGACTGGTTTCCTTGTCTTGGCAGCAATTACAGATGTAAAGCTGCTTCCTGGAAAATGTTCTTTTTGGTAGATTCAGCAGAACTTCTGTGTATCTCTGCTGTACTAACCTATATGGTTATGTGTACTGACTCATCATGTGTTCTTAGGGTATGGAAAAACAAAGACATAGCTAAATGAATTTGTCATCTTATGGATAACAAAGGCAAGGCAAATGAAAGATAACATATATTGTGGTAAGAAGCAAATGTTTGAACACTCCAAAGTTATCGCCAATCACTGCAGTGCAAAAAGGGATATGCTTTTTTATTTGCTATTTATCAGCACACATGATAATGTCTTCTCTGAACAAAACTGGAAAAAGGAACTATATAAACCAAAATAGAGCCACAAGAACACACAGAGTGTATGGATGACACAGCATATATGTGTTTAACTAAAAATAAAAGTGTATTGCTGCTGCTTCTGCTATCTTACATTTGAAAACAAATGTCTAAATGTTATAAAGACAAAGGCTCCACAATAAAATTGATTCTGTATTTGTTCTTTCACCACAAGCTTGTGATAGATGGGAGAAGTTATTGTGAGTGCATGTCATACAGAATGCAGGAGGTAAACACTTATTTTAAAGAAAAACTTATTACACTGTATTCTAAAAGTTTTGTTTGGGTCTAACATCTCAATGACAGTTTTCCAGAAAAAAATCTGGACCTTAAAATATTTTCCAACTGGAAACCAAATGTAGTCCAAGTGTTTGATGAAGCTTACTCAAGTTTCCCTAATGGGGCTGGCAGCTCACTCATAAATATGAAGTAAATAGCATAATAAACAAGCATAAAATTAAATGCATAAATTACAGGCAAAAAATTTCAGCCACACCATGACAGGATTCATGTACATGGATTCATTTAACACCAACCAAAAGCTTTGCTTACAAGTAACATTTAAGCAGTAGAATTTGAGATGAAAGGACATGAAGCTATTCTTTCCATGGGAAAGAAAAAAAGTGTATGTATAATGTATTAATCAGGTTTTAAATTGGACATGCAGTATTGACTAAATTTTGCTCATCATAATGATGGGAATATGTGCAAATACAAATACATTTGTATCAACTTCATTTATCAAGTCATCTGGGTATAATATAGATGGTGATGAATGAAGTTGATACAACTGTTTATTATTTTCATTTTAAAAATTTAATAGGATTTTATGACATGGTGAAAATTATTTATATTAAGAACTCCATATACATCATTCTATTTCTAATTTCAAATTAACTTACAACTCATATTGATTTCAAAACCCAACTTTCTATTTTTAGGAGGAAAATGAAAACAGAAAAGATACCATTATCAATACATTAGTTATTCACCTCATCAGTTATTTAGGCATTTCAAACCATCTCAAATTTAGTGGCTTAAAGGAAAAATCATTTGTTTGCTCATAATTCTGCAATTTGAAATCAGCTTAGCTGGGCAGTTTTTTGGCTGGACTTGCCTGGCATTACTTACAAGGCATTACTCACGACCAGATCAGTTGACTGGGGGTGGGATGTCTAGCGTGGCTTTAGATCTGAGGCCTGTGGTGAGATGGTAGAATGGCTGGGGGGGCTGGCTCTTTCTTTCCATGTGGCTCCTCTTCCAAACTTCTTCAGAGCCTGGTGCTCTCAGAGTTCCAAAAGGACAAAAGAGAAGCTATGAGGCCTTTTGAGGTCTCATCTCAAAATTTGCACAGTGTCAACTCCTGCACATTCTATTTATCAAAGCAAGTTAATTCAAGTGGGTGAGGTAGGAAAGGGACTCTACCCTTTAGTGAGTGGAGCGTCACCTTGTAATAAGGACAGGAGGAATTTAGGGTCATATTTTGCAATCTATCACAATCATCAAATTTAAAAAAGGAATAATACTTTGGTATATTAATAGTAACCCAAACATGAATACATAGGAAGAAAATCCTGTGAGTTTAAATTTTTATTTAAATAAAAGACTTTTATTGTGTAAAAATCTATTTTACATCTGATAAACTGTTTTAAATATTCTGAGATTTTGGAAAAATCTTTCTATGGCTTTATGAAGTCACACATTTGTTGCATTTCTCTATAATACATACAATTCCTTCCTTAAAAAAAAAAGTATACATAAGACTTGCCAACATGATCAATTCCAACACATTTCTAACCTGCTTAATACTAATCTAACAGTGTTCCTGTAAATTCTTGCTCTAAGTTTGGATCAACAAGATATATCACAGCAAACTGTGCAATATTTAATCTTTTACCCAGTTCTTTTTTATGTAGTCATTTATCCAGTTGTGCCCATTTATACTAAAGACTATTATTCAGTCATATATTAGAGGACATTTTAGAAATTATTAATCATGATCAAAAACTGAATTCAAATTTCATTTTCTCCCTAAATCTGCATTATTAGAATAAAAATCTAAACATGATTAGATGTATCCAAGTTTGGAAAAAGTGGGTTTTTAGATATACTACACTTTTAAATGTTTTAAATGCTACATTTTCTTATATTTTATTAAACAGAGACAATTTCTCAACTGTTGCTTTATGAAAAGAAATTTGCTACTCATGGGTCAGGAGTGAGACTGTGAGAGATATAGTTAAGAATAAACAGATCCTATATGGAATCTAAAAAAAAAAAAAACGGTTCTGATGAACCTAGGGGCAGGACAGGAATAAAGATGCAGACATAGAAAATGGGCTTGAGACACAGGGAGGAGGAAGGGTAAGCTGGGATGAAGTGAGAGAGTGGCATTGACATATACGCACTACCAAATGTAAAATAGATAGCTAGTGGGAAGCAGCCACATAGCACAAGGAGATCAGCTCATGCTTTGTGACCACCTAGAGGGGTGGGATAGGGAGGGTGGGAGGGAGACGCAAGAGGGAGGAGATATAGGGATATATGTGTATGTATAGCTGATTCACTTTGTTATACAGCAGAAACTAACACACCATTGTAAAGCAATTATACTCCAATAAAGATGTTAAATTTAAAAAAAAAAAAAAAGAATAAACAGATCCTGACCAAAAGAGTTTACAATCTACCAATGGTAAGATATAAGCACAAAAACAATGCAAACATGTTCAGAAAATAGAAATCAAGAAACATACAGGCTTCAAAGTTATTACATTTATGTTTCCAAATTGGTCACTTTTAAATCCCCTGGTTGAGAGGAGTAAGTTGAGAAGGGAAAGAACAAGGAAAAAGCCCACTCCCAACACCTAAATCACCATCTGGAGCACTACGGCACAGGCCAGCCTAGTCTTTGCTGGTGCCCAGAAGTGTGGTTGATAAGTATTCTCTCAGATTCTCGCGTCTTTTTTTTCACAAAGCACTTTCATTGACATCCGTATTCTCAGTAAATTCTACAACACTCAGTGAGACAGTTAGAACCCTTGTTTAACAGATTAAGCAGCTGGAGATGAATTAGGGAAAGTAACTTGCCCAGAGCTAAACAAAAAAAATAAAATGGGGCTTCCCTGGTGGCACAGTGGTTGAGAGTCTGCCTGCTGATGCAGGGGACACGGGTTCATTCCCCGGTCCGGGAAGATCCCACATGCCACGGAGCAGCTGGGCCCATGAGCCATGGCCGCTAACCCTGTGCGTCCGGAGCCTGTGCTCCGCAACGGTAGAGGCCACAACAGTGAGAGGCCCGCGTACCGCAAAAAAAAAAAAAAAAAAAATGACATAAATTAGGGCAAAACCTAGGCCCTCTGCTCATCCCATTGCTTTTTTCTTTCTATATGGAGCAAATTGGAAGCAGTATTGGTGGGTAAAAGCTTAATTTTTCAATAGCATCTGTTATTTCACAAACACTGCAAAATGTAGTGGCTCTGAGGTATCATACTATGTGACCATAAGATCTAGATTCCTCAGCTAACATAGTTTCCTCACGAGGTAATGTATGTAAAAACTAAAGGATGAGTTCTAGCATGTGGTAGTTTCTAAATACCTCCATTCTTACCATAGCTCTAGGATTTAGGTTACAAGACCAACTCTCACCGTTTTATAACAAGCCCTTTTTGGTTATTTCAAGAGCTAAACCACTTTGGGTGGTATCTGAGGTACACCTTCTTGGCTCTCAAATGTATTAGATCTTCTTTCATTTCTCAAACTTGGGTCTAAGTCTCTTGGAAGTTCAAGGACATATTCTTGAGGATAAGCAGATACTCTGCAAGAATTATTTTGAACTTATTGAACTTGCTAATATAAAAACAATGGAAATCGACTTAATACATGTATGATGTTTTCATCCCATGAAAACCAAAAAATTTCCCATTGTGAAGGAAGGTTTTACAGAATGTAAAGGAAATCATCATACAGCATAGTAGAGGCCTATAGACATGTTTCCACAATTCTAAATGCAATAAGTTCTAAAAGCCAAAAAAAAGAAAAAAAAAGTAAATAAATGCTTTTGACTCATTTGTTAGCAAACTTGACCCGTATAGACATGAGGTCACTTATAATTTTTATTTATACCTTTTACTGTGAATATGTATGTATTCATATATTATTATGCAGAGATAGTAATATGCTTGATTATTGGGTACTGTCTCTTTCAAAAAGCTGAAATACTTTGAATTCTAAAATAGATCTTGACCCAGTGGTTTCAAAGGACAGGTTGTGCACCTGTATGTGTGTGATACCGCAAAGGAATCTGCGTCAAGTGGACAGTGTGCTAGTCTTTATTTTTAATGACAGCTTTATTGAGACATTAGTGCCTTATTTTCATTGCTGGTGTTTTTTAGCAAGGCAACACCAACCATCATAATTACTGATATTGATTTTGATTGTGTGGGTTTTTTGTTTTGTTTTGTTTATATTAAACTTATAAATGCATTTTGGTTGCAAGTATGTTAAGAATTGTGGACATTTGAAATTAATCCTGAATTTTATGTTTTTAGATGTTTTCTATATTATTATAATAAAAGTATTTTAGGTCAGCACTGAAAGGTTCACTAGATATTTTTGTTTGCTTGTTTAAACACAGGCATATTAATCATAGTTGAGAAACTTTAACATTATACTTAGCAACTAAAACAAGGGTAACAAGATAGTAGTTTGGAGTGATTTTCAACCTTTTAAAGCTTTGTGTACTGACAAAATTACTCTAGTGAAAATGTAGCTATAGCCTAAAATATGACAGTGATATTTTTCTATGTATCAGGGAAAACAATTTTTACTACTTGTAACATGATCATGAAAATATATCTATACTTTACATATAGTCTCTTTACTATAGGAAAATCGCAGTCCCTTTACTGTAGGAAATCTGTATCTTCTCTTTGCAACAAACAAATATCCAGCCTATCTTTGCTACTAACCATCTGGTCACCTACCTGAAGCATCTTTAGATTCTGGGAAATGAAAATTTCTCTAAATATATAGTAACTAACTACAAACAATTTATAGCTATTAGTCAATCAGTCTTGTTTCAATGGTTGGGATGCTTTAAAACTTCAAAAATACAATCAGGGATGCAATTTTTAAATTTAGCATTTACTACAGAAGTTGTCTCCATTGTCTATGCCAAAAATAGATAATAAATATCTCACTCTTACTAAGCAACTAAAATGTAACATTTAAAACGCTACTCAGTGTGGGAAGATTTATAAGCAAGCAATTATAGCAAACGCACATTGAGTTGTTGCTGGTTTTACTTTCTAGATACAGGTGTCGCCTAATATCCAAGGCAATGATCCTAGAGCAATCTCGTTCGGTCCCTTTGATCTGAGGAAGAAAATGAGGTTTTGAGAGGCTTCATAGATTGTGCGTGATCACGCAGCTAATTAGTGTTAGAGTCAAGTCCCCTCAATTAGAGTCCAAATGGTTGAAGTTTTGTTATCATTTGAAATGTCGTGCTTTAAATCTAAGAAGGAAGTGACCTTATCTGCCCCAAAGCTTGAAGATAAATTGTCCCCAAGTGACAAAGCAGTAGTTGAGTCCAGGAACAAAGAGCGTGACTCAGCCAGACCCCCTTCAGCAGGGCTAGCTTCGAAGCTGAGTCACTGAAAATTAGATTGCAGAGTAAAGGCACTGTGCGCTCCTGGCCTTAACCCACAAGTGAAAGGACAGAAAGCCCCAACCAAATCATGAAATAGAGGAGTTTCTCTGAGGAAGCTTCTCACCAGTCCTAATATTTTATCCCTGCTAATCCTTACTAAAGGGTGAGATGCTAATGTATCACATCATACAAGAGAGTTCAGCGTAATGCTTCTCAGGTTTATTATTTTAAATTTTAATAAGGGATTCCAGAAGACCTCCTTCAGTCCTAAAAAGAAGAATGGCAGATTGTTTAGGGCAGCACATCTCAGCCTAACATCCACCAAACCAACCACTTATGTAGCTAACTACGTGCAAGGCCAGATGGGGTCTTATGTCCTATCCCAGGAGAGATCATCTTGACCTTTTAGAATCACCTTTCTCATAAATCTCAAATTGCAAACGACAGTATTGTGCAGCCATGCTTATCCAGCCCTGTCTAAATGGCCCTTCAGTTTATCTAGCCCATTTTGCTTTGCAAGCTGGCTTGTACATGGAGATCTCCCTGTCCTTTCATCAGATGCTTTGTGCTTGTCATCTTCAAGTGAGAAGCCTGAGGGGAACAAATAAGATTCCAACACAGCAGTTTATTCTTTAACAATGAGTATCTCATCTCATCACTGCTTTTTATTTCTCAGGTCAGGTGGGTCCCTTTGCAGTAAAAAAGGTCTGAGCATCTTTCTGGATTATTGGAGTTTTCTTAATTATAAATCAAACCAAATTCCAATCAATTGAGATATATGACATTACATTGTGGTTTTGCTCCTGGCATTTGATATTATATTTTTTCCCAATAATTGTAAATATTATTCAAGAAAATAAATACTAATTTTCAATCAGTCTAGTGATCTAATAAGATACCATTGTGTAGAACAAAGTTTGTATCTTGAGAAAAAAATCTGAATTTAAATATACTTTTTAAAAAAACCTAAAAGAATTGTAATAAAACAAATGGTAATTTTCCATGTCCAGAAAGGACACAAGCAAGGTCTATGACCTACAATGCCACTTCTTATAACAAAGTAGAGAATAAACTCTCACCCCAAAAGAATGTGAACCAAATACCTTGTTAAAGGATATAATAAAACAATGATTCTGTTTTTGCTAAGCTGTTATAGAAGATTTTGTATTGTTCACTCATTCATATATTCCATGCAGTTCTGAAGTTAGCTATCCATTGTTGTTTGATATATCGAAGTCTCTTCCGTCACTTAAGAATACAAAAGTGCAATTAGCAAAGTAAGTTGTGCAGTATGCCATACTTGGATTGGAATTTAAAAAACAAAACAGGTTTTAAAGTTTGAGTTTATTTTGCCTATTGACTCGAATGTGTAATAAATAAGGACACAACTTCATTATTTGAAATCAAAATGGAAGTTCTTCTGCTTGTAAAATTCAGGGATTTACCCAATATCACTTACATAAAGTTTCCCATCATTACCCATGATAATCACTCCACATTCTTCAAACCTTGGGAAAATCATGTTGCTGTGTATGCTTTTCCTCCTTGAGCTTTAAATTATAGTAAAACAGTATCAATGAACACTCCAGGACTCTCATTGTGCACAGCCAGTATAGAAAATTACACCCTTTAAAGAAAAACTGTTAGTCTCACTCTCTTCTTTCTCTGTAAGAATATCATGCAGGTCTCTTGGCATCCTGGGATCATGTCTATATATGAATCTTAAAGGCTTCTCCTACATCCTCCTCAATGCCCATAGGATACTCTGCTTGAGGCTGTGCTCTCTGCTTTCTACCCCAAACCAAGTCCTCTTATTCTCCCTGGTGCTATTCTGCTAAAAGAGGTTCTCCAATGTCATCGCTGTTGATGGAATGGTTGGATCACTTCTCGCAGGTGCTCTTTTTCTCACCCAAGTCATTCATTGATCTTCCAAGATATCATATTCACAAAGGGAACTGCCTTTCTATAGAAATACATGAAAGCTCTTAGAATGAAAGATTGTTGGGTTGAGTTGCATCAAATAAAAATGAAGTGAATTAAATTGACTTGAATGCAATTGAATGGATCGGACTATGATGTGAGAGACTGGAATGGGATACCTTGGTGCTAGACACCCTCCTCTTTGAAGCCTCCCCTGTTTGTACTCTTGTAGTGATCCCAAGGTTCACTTTTTTGGCTGATAGCTCCTTATTTACACCCATTTTAATAAAAAAAATATCACTATTATGAAATATTATATCTTCCTGAAGGAAGGGAACTAGGTCTTATTCATTCTTTGTAGACATTTGGCAACTTTTTGTTTGTTTGTTTGAAAACCCAACTTATACCATTTCTAAGTGATGGGTGTGGACAGCGAACCATAAATAATGTAAACATGTTAGCCCTGCCAGAGAACAAGAGTTCATTTACAACTTAGAAAGACCTTCCTGGCTTTGAGCTATAGTGCCTATTGCACAAGCCAGGAAGGTCACAGTGTTGCATTTATCTGAACACTTTGAAGAGAATAGCCTAGAGTTCATGTGTCCTGACCTGTAGTCAAGTCCACTTTGAATGAAGGAGAACTACTACATGAAGTGGCTGCAGCTACTCATGAAGGTGTTATCTTTTTGTTTTCATCCACAGAAAGCAAATTTTACTTTTCCATAAAAACTCATTTACAAATCATTACCAGGATATTTCACAAATAAGAAATCATTGTCTCTTTGTACATCTTTTCTTTTTCACAGTTACAGTTGCTAACCTTTCTGGAAAAAAAGTGTTTTCTATCTATGATTAAATATTCTATCCACTATGTATCTACTGTGGGTAGGGTCCCTCATTAAATGACCACCTCTATGGTCATTATGTAGACTTTCAAGAAGGCTGTACATGTTTCAGATGTGCACATCATGAGAGGGGTGAGCTAATAAGCAGGGGCAGTTTATCTGTCAACATCCCTGAACTTACCCTTAAACTGTTTCACTCCACCAAGGATGAGAAATCTTACAGGTTTCTCTGCTGCAATTGATAAGTCAGACACGAGGGAGATTAAAGGGTCTCCAAGTTGCTCACTGAAACTGGGGAAAACCAAATTTTCATGCTGACATAGCAGAGGAACAGGGTGAACATTCCCTTCTTGGAAATGTGATTGCACTTGTTCTTTCCAAAAACTTCCATCAGCCAAGAAATACTGCATCTCCCTCTACAGGAGGTAAGTTGAATAAACCCACACTTAGCCTCGTATTCTCCTTCTATTGCCCAGGAAGAGGTAAAGAGTGGCTCAAGCCCACAAAGGAGCTATGTGACCAGTTGTATGTGATCCTGGTTCTTGGGGACTGATGAGCTTCATACTCAGAAGCAGTGAAATCCCCCTTCAGCCTCATTCCCCCTCAGTCAGCACAAATGAGAAATGCCTTTGCTCACTGCTCAAATAATTTATATCACTCTTTGAAGGATTCACACATCCCCCATAAGCCTCATAAATGACCCTGGGGTGGGGGGAAAAAACCTGACATATGTTTTTCTCAATGCTATGGCTGGATTTCAATAATAAATGGAATTATTTTATTACCCAATCAGTCCAAGTGTAGGTATCTCAGTAGACAGGCAGATATAATGTAAAATTGATTACCTTGCTAGGTAAAAATCTCATAAACCTGAATGAAAACTTAATTTTTGTTTTTAGTAGAACTGAAAATAATAGTAATTTGGTAGGACTGTCCTCATAGGAACTCTATTTATTTTCCCAGATGATAGCAAAGGATGCTTATTAAAAGAAGTAGGTCTCACTTCCACAACCAGGAATTCTTCTTCTTTTTTCCATATGTAAATAGATATATTCCAACCCTCAGTTCCTATGCCATGAATAAGACAGCATGATCTCTCTGGGTGCCACCTTCAGAGTCAGCCCAAGGAAAAACCCTGACATAAGCAAAGTACTCCAATTTCTTCTTTCACTGTCATCTAAGCTTCAGCCCCGTCTCCCTGAGGTCCTAGGTGCAGTGCCCTACCTTGTCTGCCATACTTGGGCACTGAATTGACCTTCAGACACTGGCAAGAGCCCAAACCTGGGGATCAGAAGCCTTGGTTATATCACTAACTGGTTTGTCATTTATTAGACATGTCATTAACATCTGTGAATTGGGAATGATAATACCTACTTTACAGGACTATAATCAAGACTGATAATATGTATGTGGAACACACTTGAGAGCTTAAAGTACAAAATAAATATGAATATTTAAACACCTTGAAATAACTTATATTGAATGCCTGGGTAAATAGATATTTGTTTGCCAAATAAAGTTACTGTTCAGTAAATGTTATTTTTACCTCTCCCCCTTTGCTATTACCTAAGCTACTATTGAAGGGCTCACTCTTTTCCAAAAATCACACATAGACACACAGACACACACTAGATTTGCAAGGTCAGTATTTTCTCATGACATTCCATCATAGCATTCATTACATTTTATTTGTAATTGATTATTTATTGCCTTCCTTACTTGACTTTAAGCTCTATGAGGACTAGGAGCATGTTTATTTTGTTCATCTTTGTCTTCTCAGGACCTGGCATTTTGAAGGCACTCATTGAATGAGCAAATCAATAAATGAATAAACACACACATACACACACACACACACACACACACCCCACTCCAAAGCCCTCTCCCACTTCTTTGATTCATGATATTCTTCTATCCAGAAACAAATAATTTCAGTAGATTATAGATAATGAATTGTAGATAATGAATATTCCAAGGACAGGGTTGCTTAACAACCAAATAGATATAAACAATTAAAAACAGATGCCTCCTGAGAATTAGTTCTGACAGAAAGATCAAAAAAGAAAAAGGACTAAAAGAAAGAAAAGATGCAGACTGAGCCCTGGGCAAGAGTAAACACATGCTCACCTTCTTGATAATTTTGCTCAAATCTACCCCATCTTTTAAAAAATGTTTCTGCCTTTTGTTCTGGTCAGTTCCCAAATTTGATTCCACTCAGTGCTTATAGAGGATCTGAGTCAGCACCAAATAAATCAGTAAAAATGATGGGAGAAGAGAATATCCAATGAGTGTCATGCTCTAGAGATGCTATAGAAAAACTTTCTGTGGAAAGTGTCGCAAATCACTAAAGCACATTTGACCTGTGTATGTATTGCAGCATAGGGATTTGTCTCAGTATTCCTTGGAACCATAGGGCACAGCAGTCTAGTGGAAGAATCATACACTTTGGAATTAGGCAGATTGGAATCATATCTTAGCCACTTAGGAGCTCTATGACCTTGGACAGGTGACTTAACCTTGTTAGGTGCTATTGCTTCAATTGTGAAATGAAAATAGCAACTCCTACGTGGTAAGAACCTGACACTGGTAATATAAATATATGAAGTTATTTTTTTCATTCATTTAATCAGAAACTTGCAGAAAATTCTAGAAAAGACTGCCTTTTAAATAAAATCATGCTACCTGAGTGAGGACTGGGCAAGTCCAACCCAGGATAAATAAATAATTGAAGTACTTTATGCAAGAGTGTTTTGTAGTTTATAAAATTCTCTCCCTGGAAATCTTCCTCATCTAAGTTAATAGAACTCTGTGAGGAAAAAAACAGGTTATATTCCCTCTATTTTATAGAAATAACTGAAATTAGGTTAAGTGCCTTGGCTAAAGTTTCAGGAAAACTCATACAAATGGCCAAGCTGGGTCCAGAGTCCAAAGCCCAAAGTTCAAGGCTTTTGACCTAAGGGTAAGGCCCACCATTTTTTTCCCCCATATTAGGCCAACTTCCAGAGAAGTTTCCAGAGCAGCAAACTTTGAAGCCTCTTTTGGTTTCTCAGTATGTGACTGCTCCTGCTTTCTTCCCTGTCTATGAAATTAAAGATGTTAATATAATTTGATGTGGCATTAAGTGAGGTAGAGTGAGAACAGAAATTGCAGGAAGAGATTACAATACATTATTCTGGTGGAAAGGCCTCTGTTCTTCCCAGTCCTACCAGATCCAGTTCAAACTTTCCTTTCTCTTTTTCATGTCTTATCTCTTGTTTACAATACTTTTTTGGTCGTCCTCACAGTCCCTGCTAGCTCTAAAAATTTATGATTCACCACTTTTTTCCTTGATACTTGTCTTGCCAAAAGGGAAGAAAACGACAAATATTTTTGTGGCTGTGATGGACTTCTGAGGGAAAGTGGAATGAGGTACATTGTTGAGGAAAAACAGATTTAAGAGAAAGATGCAGAAACATTAAGACTAGATAAAAAGAAGGGGTGGCTGATTTTAATAACAGCCCCAGGTTTTTTTGTTTTCTGCCTTTAAGGAACAGAGCTCAATAAGGAATTGGTTCCATTTCAAGTCCCCTGACTCCTAAATCTTGATATTAGACTGGGCAGACATTTCCTCTCCTTCCTTCTCACTATCCTCAAGCCCATGATTTTACAGAAAAAGAAAAGGAAAGCCAGAGAGGGTATGTAACTCAAGCAAAGTTGCAAAGAATTTAAAGGAGCAGCAATTTTTCTTGTCTTTTGCCTAAAGAACTCCTCATTCTTACCCTCAAATAATGTTAGAGAAAAAAGTTTAACAAACCAACAGTTAGTAAAATCACAGGGAAAATTCCATGAGAGAATTTGAATTCTTTACATCAATTAAGAAGAAGAAGAAAAAAAAAAAACAGTTACTTGGTGTGCAGCCATGATTTCTCTTCATGTAAAGAATGAATGTTGCTATTCGAAAAACGCACTTTGCCAAATTCATACCTCTTTCAAAACTGATGGGTTCGATTTTAAATCCAACCCAAATTATGTGGTTCTCAAAACTGTTTATGCATGGCAAAACCTCATTTCCTGCAAGTGAGTCAACTATCTGTAACATCATTCATAATGCTTCAAGCACTGCAAAAATAATTGTTTGGTTTAAATTAATTTTACAGTTCTATGGCTAACTGGGAAATTGAAATATCTCTGTGAGCTAGTTTTGGATTTTTTTTTTAACTAAAGTAGTGATTTGGTTAAGCAATTTTTTTTTTAGTTATTCCATTTCAGATCACTTAAGCATAATCTTCTTAGTTTCAAAGTAAAATATTATACTCCTAGTGAATTCACAAATAAATGCTATTTTTTTTTGAAAGGCATAAGAAAATTTTTGGAAATGCCATTGGGATGTAGCCAGGCAATGTAGTTACATGCAGAAGAAAGGGGCAGACAATAGTGGCCAGACCTGAAATTGTATCTATTCCCTGGGAATGTCAGTCTCTAGGGTGTGAGATGCAGCTTCTGGTGCCGGGAGAAGCACCATAATAGAACAAAACATGCAGGAAACATGGTTGATTGGAAGCAAAGGTGGTTGTCCTGGACGTCATTTGGCATGAGGAGATCCAACTGAAGTTAAGATGGTGACTGGACAGGCAGTAAAGCACAGTGTCAGGAACTTCAGGCAGGCAGGTGAGCAGTTTGTCTGCATGTAGCAGAGCCCCAGACAATAGATAGAGGCAGAAGTCTCCCATGGGAGACTAGCCTAGAGGAGTAGAGAGCAAAGTAGGTTACAAAGGCTGGGATTCAGACACGAAGGCAGGAGTAGGGTAAGTGTGGAAAGGGACACAAGGTTGAAGAATAAGGCAGAAGGCCAGTTACTCTACTTGATCTTCAAGGTCAGGAGCAAACCAGCAGCAGATGTGATTTGATCCTGTGTCCCCAAATAGAAGGCTTTACAGCTTTAAACCTCCCACACCTGGTCAGATTCCCAGCTCTGGATCATGGGCTAAGCCTGCCAGCCAACTGACTTAGCTAGAGAGGAGGGGCCTGGGGCTGTCCTGAGGCCATGCCTGGAATAAGCACTACAGTTTTACCACAGTAACTGGAAAATCGGGAGAGTGGAAGTCTTATGTGCCCAACACTTCAACTGGCATTTAATGTTCTATGCCAAGGTTAACTCACGCAATATTTACTATTGTCATCTACCCAAGCATTTAGTATTCTACCTGAAAAATATTTGATCATGACAAGAAACAACAGTTAATGGTCTACTTTTGTGAACCTATCTTGATAATACTATAATAGAGAAAAAACATGGAACTGAGTCTGTGAAGAGTAGGCTTTCTGGACCTGCAGGGGCTGGCTGTGGTATCACAGCCACCACCCAGTTTTGTTCTTGTCATATTCATACTTGCAGGATGAACTCACAGTCTCCTTTCAGCCCCAGCTTTCTCTATTTTCATTCCAGAAGTCAAAGGGATAAACACTACTAAAGTATTTGGGGATTTCTCTTCTAGACAGTTCACATGGCATTCATAACATTGAACGCTCAAATGAAAAACAAATTTTAAAAAAAACAAAAAAATGAAAAACAAAAGAAAGGACTTTGCCCTCAGTTGCTTCAGAAAGTCATTACAATCTATTACCTATTATCTATTAGGTAAATAGCCTACTTTTCAAGTGCATTTATATAACTGTATTAAGAGACCATAATAAAGGAATAGTACATTTCTATTGAGCCAACTTTTTAACAGGTGTATGATTGAGTTTTTATTCCTTTTTTTTTAACAAAGAGAAGATATTAAGACAAACTGTGCTAAAGTTAAAAAGAGACCATTAAAACCCTGAAATAATGAGTTGAGACAGGCTCTTCTGTCAAATTGAAGAATGACTAATGAAAAGTTAGTATGTACAGCCCAATCTCTCTCAAGCAGTAACATTTGCACCATATTAAACATTCATATTTATTAATCTTTAGTGTATATAGTTTGTGGTGTCCAATGAAAAATATAAATATCCATGCCATAGAGATGCAAAATACACCTGTGTTTTATAGACTTGTTCAATAGATAGTCAGTGAATTATGTAACTGAAGGTGATTAAATACCAAAATTTAAGACAAATTTCAAATTCATAAAAAGTTACCCACTTGAGAGTAAGAGGTTTGATAATTTGAACAAATGACAAATTATGATTCACAAATATGCTTATTCTGCCCTTTTTATAACATTCATACCTTATATAGCAACCCATTCTCACAGGCATTTTTTCCTGGTAAATATATGCAACAAAGTATTTGCATATGTATTAAACTATGATACAAATATCTCTTTACATTTTCCTTAAAAGTTAGAACAAAAATTTCCTGCTAATTAAATATATAGCAATATATCTGTAAAACAGTTGAGTAACCTTATTGAACGTAACACGTTGAATAATTCTTCCAAACTAGGACCTAGAATAATTTGTCTAATTCTAACTTAGATTTATACAAAGTAAACACAAAATAAAAGGTAGCAGATATATTTATACCTATCTAGTGGACTGAAGGAAATAATCTTCTCTGGAGACATATTAAAATAATAAACATTTATAACAATTCTGTGAACATGTAATTAATAAATAAAATTTTTCTAAATTCCCAAGCAAAGTAATTGTATTAGCTTGGTGTTTTCTATGGTTTTTCAGCTTGAATCTCTACATCTGATTTTTAATTATAATTTAATTGTTATTAATAGTGCCTTTGTTAAATGGAAACTTTCATTCATTTTTTATTTATTGCTTCCAGAAATATTTATTTACCTCTTCTTTTTCAGGCATTGGGGGCTAGATAAGGCCACCATAAACAAGAATGAGCTATTACTCTCATCCTTAAGGGTCTCTCACTCAATCATGGCTTGATTTCAGAATTCTTCCATCTCCTAATACAATTTCCCTTTTGACTTTGCTAGGTACTATACAATTTAAGATATTTAATTTATATAGGTTTTCCCCCCCATCATTTCACAATATTTTTGAAGGGATTAGTTTCAGATACCATCTGAAAATTATTAGGCTATATTTGTTTTGTCATGACAATTATTTTCAGAACCAAAATTTATGACTTCTTTTAAAATTAAAGTTGTATTTATGTCATATGTGCAATATCTGAGAAAAACTGTAAAGATACTATAAGAAGCCAAAAATGTATTTTTTAAAAAAGATAAGATAAATATCTCTTATGCTGTTTGAGCTCTATTTACATTTGATTTTATTTAAAATAACTTTCATAAAATCCCCCCAAATTTTACATTCTTCTCACCATCTCTGGCTAGACTTCTTTCCTTTACATATTTCTTATATACCTTTAGATTTTCTTTTTCTTTTTATACTGTCTAATAGCTTTAACTTCATTCTTCAACACATATATACCTAAAACACTGAGTCTGCTCACCATTGCAACTCAGCAATAAATTCTGAAGAAAAAAATGCTTATTAAAATGTCGCTAACTTTTGCTTCATTATAATGCTTCAATTATTTAATCAACTAGAAATAGAAATTATACAAAGTATTTAATTTAATGCCTTAAAGATGTTAAAATAAATGACAGTGTTTCATATGCATCTGTATTGTGCAAATCATTCTTTTCATTTTTTAAATTTGAAAATTATTTATTGAGATCTTACTGTATGCCAGGCTCTATGGTAGCCAGTGAAAAGAATAGTAAAAATACTTACCCTATAAAGCTTACATTCTAGAGAAAAGAGGTCAACAATAAAAATAAATAAGTAAAACTTACAGTAGGTGTGACTTACAGCATTTCCTACCAAAATCATTCAGATGCTTCACATGAGCCATACTTGCTTTTAGCTTGGGGGTGGGGAGGTGGATGAGAAGGAAGAAGCCTGAAAAAAACTTGCCCTCATGGAGGGTTCAGACAATTAACATGTATGATAGTGTTACATGTTCTCACTTTTAATCAATTCCAGCTCTCAGTTTTATGTAGATGCCTACCTTATTTAACCTCACCTAATGGCTTTTGGACTGAGTTATTCAGAAAGGAAGGAAGGAGAGTTAAAAGGAGGTGTCTTATTTGTGTTGAACGCTTTGTAAATTCCAATTTTATTAGAAAAAGATTTGACTTCAGAGTGTGAAGAGTTATTTTGGAGTATCATATATAGCTGAACTGATAATTTTGTAATTATCATCTTTCTACTAAGGAAGGGTCATATTTTTCAGTTATCTTGTTTTCTTGTAGTATGTATTGAGTTCATGCCATAAACAGCTATATCAATAGTAATAGTTCTTTGTTCAGTGAAAAATCACACTACTCACATGTCATCATTAGACTATATCCTTTAAATACCTGAATTCCCCCATCCCCCTTCAGCTAATCAAATCCTGCTAATCTTTTAAGACTAGCCTCCCCAAAGGTTATTTGAACAATAAACGCACTTCCCAACACTTAGCCACCCAGGTAGAATTGTTCCACTTTTCCTTTGGGTGCCACTCTAATTTACTCACAACTGCTGAAATGAAAATGTTACACTTTGGTGTTTATATATTTTATATATATATATATATATATATATATATATATATATATATATGTATTTGATCTCTTCCTAACCCTCACCTTTGCTCACCAGACTGAAAACCCTTCAATGGCAATTACTGTCTTGTCTTTGCAGCTTCTAGTAAAAAGTACCTGGTCTTTATTAGGTACTTAATAAATGTTTACCGATCGAACAAATAATGAGCTAATGAATATATGTCGTTTACATAAGGTGGTAAATTGACAATCTCTTATCTTCCCTTCCTATACTTAATGATTATATATTTCAAGACAACTAGTTCAATTTAGGCAGGTCGTTTTTGCCCACAGGCTAGGCCATAGGGGGCTAAATCTGAGGAAACCTCATTCTCATCTTATTATAAATAAATGAGCTGAAAATACCTACGAAGATTTTATTGAGCACCTGAAAGTTTCAAAATTTTATGCTATCCCTAAATAAAATTGGACTAGAACAAAGTGACCATGCTTTACATAAAAATAGATTTAGAAAACATAATAAATCCAGGTAACTGTTCTGACTATGAGGATGGTGAACTCCTTGAAATATGATGGAAAGGGAAAATGCAGAGTAACAAACAACAGATACCTCTTTTGTGGAGGAAAGGGTTGGTGCTGGTAGACTCCGCAGAAGGCAGTGGCCTTTTAGGTTAACGTCTTTCAAAGACATTCTGTTCTCCACTGTGAGCATTAACTGGGCAGGGCATGGTTCCCAGATAGATGAAAGTGACTTATAGTATCTTAAAGCAATAAATAATAAGCTAATATTTATTATTTAGTATACTAGGCACTTTATAGCCATTATTATATTTATCCCCACAAAACCCTTTATTATCCTTGTATTTTATAGATGAGGAAACAGAGGCACAAAAAGTCTGGTAATTTGTCCAAGGTCAGATACATCAGAATAAAAAAGCTAATAGTTGAATCCAAGGTGTCAGTACATTCCTACCCACTATTCTGCTCTCAAACTTAAAATATAGCAAGAAAACTCTTCAGATGATGAAATTTTTAAAATACAGTTTCACATCCCTTGCAGTGATCTTGGAGGACCAAGGACTGACTTTAGATTTGCAGTGTTCTTGTATGTGTTTAGAATCACGGGAACAAGTCTCTGCTCTACAGCATCAGCGTAATTGAACCACCATTTGACTGGTGACTATTTAACAGGACATGTTGAGATCTTTCATACAGAAACATAATGCTGCCTTTTTTTCCTTTCCATCTTATTTTACTATTCAGTAAAAATTGTCACCCTTTGGTAATTCTTATCAAGATATTTTGTATGCTGCTAACTTTTCCGACATTTATATGTAAAACATATCCCAGTGGAGAAATATACTAAATAATTAAAATCTATTTAGATTGCCTATGTTGTCTAACTCATGTAATGGAGATGTTTCTTAGGGCTAGTTATTTTTTTCTGAACAAAGTAATTTATTTGCACATGTTATTTTAATGAGTGATGATCAGGAAAGAAATATATCTTATGTTACTCTAGTCTAAGCATCATTTAGAAAAGACCAAATGCAAAAAAAAAACAAAAACAAAAAAAAACCCCAAACCAAAAACATAACTGAAGAAGGCTGAAAGTTATTACTCATTCCTAAGGGCGATATTCAGATATGGGTGGCAGGCATTATGCCAGTCTAACAGATGGGCACATTGAGGCCCCTACTTGTTGGTATGAAATATTAATATGAGGACATGATTCCAAGCTGAGAACATAAAAACAAATTACTTTGGAGGTTAAGGGGATATGCTATCACTAATCCATCGCTGAGCTGAATTAGCCTTCAAAAATAAAAATTGCTCCCAATAACGTGTTTAACCTAATGCTAAACTTACTTTAACCAGGTGGGGTTTTGGAGAGACTGTAGAAAGCTATTACACATTTTCTGAACTCATCAAATTTGGAATAAGAAGTTCAGTACAGAAGATGATATATTGATTTGGGGATGCTAAAAATAAAGAGAGTGGGGATCTAGCCCTTAATGACCTTCAGAAGTAGAATCATGAAGTAATTTTGTGGATGCAAAAATACTATGTTGTACTTCCTTAATCCTAAACCAATAATCCTTCTCATCCTTAATGTTACAAAGAATTAGTGGTCAAGGTCACTTATAGAATATTCTGCAATATATAATAAAGAAAAATAACCTGTATAAATGTCTCTTTAGATTTACCACAAATGGCCTTCCCAAGGTTTTCCAAGAAAGAAAGCAGAACAGATTAATTGTATAAGCAATTTTAGGGGTTAATGAATTACCTTTTACCTTTCTGGACCTCAGTTTCCTGAGGGGTGCATGGCCTGCTTCATGTTGGCAGAACTAAAAAAATTCATTAAGAATTCTGCAAATATAACATTCTGTTTCAAGGTCTGCACTAATGCTTTTAACTGGACTCAGCCTCTGTGAAATTTCTGCCTTGTTCCTTAACTTTGGTCATGTCATTTAAACTCTCTGGGTCATATCTGTAAACCAGGTAGGAAAAATACAGGTCCTAACCATGCTACACAGAGATTCTGGAAAAGAGGTTAAAAAAAAAAAAAAGGTAAAAATGAAGGTGGAAAAACAGTATCAAAGAAGCAACATATATGGCATGATAATTGTTTTAAAGTGAATTGTATGTGGAGAGGAGGATATAGAAGAAGAAAATGTAATACATCAGTTTTAAGTTTTGAAAGAAAGTAATTTTGAACTTTAATAGTTTATTGCTATTAACAAATGAAAACTTTAGATAAATTTTTAAGCCTCTGATAAGAATAACTGTTAGTTTTATTGGGAAAATATATTTCTTAAATAATCCCACAATAAACCATTGTTGTAAACACCAGGCACAAGAGAATGATAAGGGAAAAAGAGAGAACTAGGAATTAATTTTTTATTAACTTGACAGATTGTTAGATCAGACACTGTCTATAATCATAAAGAGACAATGCCATGAAGTCACCTCTTAATAGCCAAAAGGATCTCATTTGCAGAACTCTAATTATATGCTTTCATCCAACAGTCAACATGCTGGGTTAGTTTTTCTAGTTTGCACTTTATAAACTTTGAACTCAGTTTTTACTTCTTTTTTTAAAAAAAATAGTAGGTAAGCAGTGATATCTGGAAATTCAAGGGCACAACACAGGAAGCTGTTGACTCTTTGCAAAGACATTTTTTTTTTTAAGATGCTGGGGGTAGGAGTTTATTAATTAATTTATTTATTTTTGCTGTGTTGGGTCTTCGTTTCTGTACAAGGGCTTTCTCTAGTTGTGACAAGCGGGGGCCACTCTTCATCGCGGTGCGCGGGCCTCTCACTATCGCGGCCTCTCTTGTTGCGGAGCACAGGCTCCAGACACACAGGCTCAGTAGTTGTGGCTCACGGGCCTAGTTGCTCCATGGCATGTGGGATCCTCCCAAACCAGGGCTCAAACCCATGTCCGCAGGCAGATTCTCAACCACTGAGCCACCAGGGAAGCCCCGCAAAGGCATTTTTTTATCTGATAGACTTAAGCCATTTCATCCTAGTTTTACCATTAGTTAGAAAAAGCATAACCACCTTGTGTTCTAAGCCATGCAAATAAAACCATCACTGAGAAGGGTGTGTGTAAATTTCCACACCAAAAAATACAGTATGAGGTGGTATAATTAAAACATAAATGCCTACATACCTTAGAGCTGTTATCAGTTGCTGCTTTCTAAATTGTACTATTTATGTGTCTAGCACTTTCATGTAAGTCATTATATGATTTCATGCTGAAAACCAGCCACAAGGGAGTATTAACTGAGTTCTCAGATAAAGTAAGTAAGTTTTCTCAGATAATACATGGCAGAGACCCAACTCAAACCCTTGTCAGTTGTCCTTGCCTGGGAGGTGCTTATCACTGCACATTTAAACTCAGTGAATATGACACCTTTCATTTAGTGGCAGTCATTTAAATTACAAGCATCAAAAATAGTTATGCTATGGAAAGTGACCTTGTGTTTCTGAGTCAAATAAGTGATAGCTGGAAGAAAAACCAAAGCTCTACCCTTATCTTCAAATGTTAGCAACAGCAGTAGGATCTCCACAAGGACAAGCATTCTTCTCTATTACCAGGTCCCACTGGGCTGTGGTGGCACCAG
Source organism: Mesoplodon densirostris (assembly GCF_025265405.1). Taxonomy (NCBI): domain Eukaryota; kingdom Metazoa; phylum Chordata; class Mammalia; order Artiodactyla; family Ziphiidae; genus Mesoplodon; species Mesoplodon densirostris. The sequence goes on along the minus strand of NC_082668.1, from coordinate 81,754,335 downwards.
TGTGGACACCCAACCGGAAGATGGATTCTAGAAGGGCTGAGTTTATGCTAGAATTTTTAAATCAGACTTTACTGAGGGCCCAGGAATAGCAACATGGGCAAGACAAAGAAAGAAACATAGACACTGGAGAGCCAGTTTGGAAGATCCCGTTCCATTTGCCATTCTCCAGCAAGCTGCTTCTCCCCGGCAGAGGTCGCCCTTCCCTGACCACCTGGCGATACTCTCGGCTTTCTCAAAGCCCGGCCCCAAGTGAGAAGGGCCCACAAAGAGACAACAAGTCTGCCTCCCATATTCCGACATCTGAGCTAAGGGCGGGCCACTCTAATCTGAGTAGCTAACACCAGAAATATGCACTACTTTATATTTTGCCTTTGCACAGCAGCACAGAATCACCCCAGCGCCACGGCTGAGCCAGTTCAGAACACTACCCAGGACACCCACGCTCCGGTAACAGATAGGCTCAGTGTTCACGCAGCAGCATATTACATACTGAAGAAGCTGTCAGTTACACTATGAAACCCACACCCTTACAACTAAAGCCTGTCTCATTTACCTAACTCTTTAATTATATATCTGAGCAATATTTTAGTAAAATTACCCACACTGTGAATCAACAATACATTTTAATTAAAATTTTGTAATCGCAATGCAAAGGCAAAGTTTTCGTTTTCACTTAAAATTGTTAAAATTGTTTTAAAGAAAATGAGATGCTGTTTTTTTTCAGCAATGACAGCTACTACTTCACATCAAAAGCAACAGCTACAGCAAAAATAGAAATAAATAAAAGGAAAGGAAAGTGCTTAAAAGGAAAAGAAGAGGGAAGCATACCTATTATACGTCATGGGTTTTTAACATAAATTAGATGCATAAGGATGGTCTGGGTAGAATGTAAATAAAAATTACTGATCTGAGAGAAATCTCCTACTGAGCAAAAATATTTGAGCCTATAAAATTCAATAGTCAGTGGAAATGATATTTCCAAATTGTAAAAAAAAAAGAGAAATGTTATTCCAATTCTGTATTTTAAGTATGAAGCTGGCCGATTGCCTTGGTTCTTTATAAGAATCATTCCGTTTTAACAGCAGACATCTTTGCAGAAACTCACATTTTGGAAAAATGGCCTCATACTTAGTTATTTCCAGAAGGGTGAATCAGAGAATGAGCCATTGCCTGAAGAGTCACCTTTTAAGAAGTCTGATTACAGTCCTTTTAATTTTCTGTAACTCTGCAATATGTTTAAATCACAACTACTTGTAAAATAAAATTTCTATTTAGGACAAACAGCTCACAAAATCAAGATAGTTTTATCTGTTTTATCCTTCAGTTTCAGTATTGGAAGTATGATATAGACATTGAAACTATGTGTTCATATGAAAAATGCAAGTTTTTCGTACTTGACTAAATTCAAAGGCATAACACTTCTAACCTCAAATATTGCAGGTATCCTTTTATACACAAAGGTTAAACAGTCAGAGCTTGGGCGTGACTGTTTATGGGGGACATATTCTCTTCTGTCCCTCTGTCCCCTTTTTAATCCTGGTTGCTGGTCACCCAGCTATACCATGATTCCCAGGTGTTCCCAACCTGGCTAAGTGGGAACAGCCTTCCCTTTGGACCTAGGGCTTCTGCTCTGCCCTGAATTCCCCTGGAGGCCAGAATGGCATGCTACTTTTGTTCCTGTTCTGAAGTGGTAGTTACAAGGTAGTTACTTGCAGGGAGGTGAAAAAAACTTTCCAGCACAGATACCTCTAAGACCAGATACATTCATAGGAAACATTGAAATGGCAGAGAAATGCTTCAGAAATGTAAACTTCCAAACACAGAGAAAAACTTGTTTCCCTGATTCATAAATTTTGTGGCAATGAAATTTGGCATTGACTTTACTGGACTTGGGGGACACAATGTTCTGGCTACTTGCCACACAAGGATTATTCTTATACTTGGCATCCTCACCATTTTTTGGAAGTTACCCCCAAAGAGAATCAACTTCATCACAGACAAACATATAGGTCAAGTTTATATGTCAGAAAGTCAATATTTTAGAAAGCTGTAACTAATGCCCACAGTGGGTGTCCGTTGTTAAAGCTGAGAACAAGTTCTCTCCTGTTTCATTAACCAATACATTTCTGTGCTACAGCTCTACGTTATAAATTGTGCTCACATAATTCAGAACTCCATCTATTAAATATCACTGAGACAAATGTACTTCAGTTACACACCCACACCCCTTGCCTGCCATTGTCCACATAGAAACAACCATAACTCAGCTATATAGTCTGTGCAGTCACATTTTGGAGGGCTACCTTACCCCATCAATATAAATATCATCATCATTTCATTGGTCCCATTTGTTTTCATGCATGGTGCATTCAATGAAGCTTCGATTTTAAAACAGTTACACCAAAGGCTGACAGTGGCAATGACACAAAAGAAACAGTTGAACAACTTGGAAATAATGGTTATGGGTTTCTTCGTAGTGAAGTGTGAAGTCATAGAAATGGTAAACTAAGAGAGAGATTAGGTTTTGTTTTTTATATCCTTGCTTTTAAACATTCTAAAATATAATATCTTTGCAAATAACAATATTGGTACTGGGGTTAATTGTAAATATTAAGAACATTTTATGCAGCTTCTGGCATAATTCATCACCTTTATTACTAATTCTGCCATTACTAATCACAGCTGACTCACATTGATTTTTCTCCAAACGGTTCATTAGGATTCTTTAATATGGAATTCTTTAAGTGTGGTCTTATAATTGAGTTCTTTAAAAATTGTTCATTACCCTGGAGTCTCGTTCCTTCAGTGTTCTGGCTCAGACTCCTCATCTGTTAATTGAAGAGCCTAAATCTGATGAGTTCTAAAATGCTATCGTTCCATGACTTCTAAACCATCTGACATCAAAAGGTTTTTACGCCTTTCCCACCAGTAGACCATCTATTTATTCTTTTACACTGGTACAACTCTTTTAAGAAAAGACTCTATTTTGTGTTTTAGGTTTATATCAGAACTTGACACACTTTATTCTTATTCCCTTGCACCTCCCTTTAGTGGATCAAAGCAAAAAGAAAAAGTTTAGGGCTGGGTATGAATTCCCCCAAAATGCATCTCTGCATAACTATTTTTATTCTTATTTGTAAATTTCCTACCCCAACACTATTTACTTCTTTCACTTATTTATTTTAGGCTGTGTACAGACTGAAATTTATCTAAAATAACTCACAAGACCTCACAACATCTATAAAAATGGTTCCTTTAACAGAGCTTTGGATATAAGAATTTCAAAGTGAACTTTATTTTTTAAAAAACACCAGATTTGAGTAGGACACATAAAAGTGGAGCACATAAAATGGTACTCAAGTTTGAGTAAAATTTTTAAAAAGGCATATTTTATTTTTAACCATACCTTCCACATTGCAATTTGCGATCAGTTTACTCTCTAATTAATATAGTTTGACCTGGGTTTTTTTTTTTTCAGATTTTTGATTTTGGACTCAAAGCATACATTCGTACCATAGCCCATAGTAGGTGGAATACCTAGTGCATTATGCTGCAAGGGGTAATTGCAACTTGAGGGAGAAAGTGGGATTCTTCTGATTGTCACCTGAACTGGGTTTCACTGTAGTTCTGGAGGAGGTGGACAGAGAGGCAGAAGAAAGGAGAGAGTTAGAGCCTTTGCAAAAATGTCACAGAATGTAGGCGAGTGATTCAGATCAAGAGCACTGCCGTATTGGTAGAGAGATGGGAGAACCAACTGGAAAAAGTAAAACCCAGCTCAAGTACTGCAAGGGGAAAAAACAGTCACAGCACAGCTGCTGTGGAGCAGAATACCTGGGTGGCACATACACTAGAAGTGTCCCTGTGATCTCTGCCCCCATCACAGTCCTCACTTGGTTGTGGGCATGCAGGAGGATGAATAACTTAATTTTGACTCTTCTTTATATTTATTTCCAAAATTATTCTGTAGTATATGAGGGGAGAAAATTTATTTTAAAGACACTTCTTATAAATGTCCCTAAAATGACGTCTATATGAACCTAAGTAAATAACCTCAAATTATAATAATCTTAAAAAGCATTGTGTGTGTTATTTTTTATCAGAAAAAATCAAATGTCAAAAAAGGCTTCTGTTGAGAGTGGCACACGTAAGGGAGCTCGTTTGCTCTTCGTCTGGAATCAACATCTAGAGATCTCAGAAGCATAATTTTTTGGTATCTGGGCAGCTGGTGATCGTTGGTCCTGGTGCCCCTGCTTTTGAGTCTGGAAAAACAGAGTGTTTTGTTCCAGTCAGCTAGAATGGTAATGTAGAGTTTTTCCAGACACGCGTGTTGTCACACATTTTGTAAGTTTGATGTTTCTAGAGCTTCTGCAAAACTGAAGCTAGGTTTAATTTATAGAGCTCTAGCAATACATTTTTTGATGACAAAAAAAAAAAGAATCAAATGTCATGTTAATTAACCACAGAAACCGATCCCACAGTTAAGGCAATAAGCCAATTTTCAGAATGCTTTTTAATGTAAAACTGTTTTGCTAGGGAATTAATATGTCTTTTGTAATTTTTAATAACTTATGAAGCTATTTGAATATCAAAAACCCCACCTGTTTTCTGTAACAGGTTGTTAATTAGGAAGAGATCTTGGAAGATGTAATTTTATTTATCAACTTATATTCAATTCACAGCTGACTCTTCACATTGATTTTCCTTCAAATGATTCATTAGGATTCTTTAATATAGAACTCTTTAATTGTGGTTTTGTAACTGAGTTCTTTAGAAATTGTCTATTACTCTGGAATCTAGTTCCTTAAATTCTCTGGCTCTTAATGCTTAAGTTACATTTGGAAATATTCCTTTTGTTTCCACCAGTGTTCACTCTACACCCTAATTAGTCTCTAGATATCTCTTGAGTATGTAGCTGAGATATGTCTTGTTATGTTAAGAAAAAAAAAAAGGAAGTGCAAAATTCTTGAATATGGTGTCTTTGCAGAAGAAAGTGTCAATTAAAGCACTCTGTTATTTTTTCTGCACATATATGTGTCTCATCAAAATAATTTAAAATTCTTTTCACAAGATGATGCAGAGTTTGAAGGTTGAAATCTAATACTTTGCACAATGCATACACTTTTAAATAGTTGCTTCCCATAATATAAAGATAATTTTGCTCATGATTTGAGGCATCTTCGAGACATCTCTCTATGCAATGTTTCCTCCTATTTTTAACCATATTTGAAATAAATTACCATATTCTTTAGATTAGGTGGACTATTATTCAAAGAAAATGGACTTATTAAAATAATTATGTATCCCCAAACAGACATACTTCCCCCACTCTAGTTTGGGAATTTTAAATCAAAACAACAAATTAATCTGCAAAACTTTTCACCATCAAACTTACTATGAACCTGCTAAGGTGTCACTACAACTCATAAAGGGCAAGGGCTGTACCTGAGTCTTACTCACTTTTTTTTTTAATTAAAAATTTTTTGGGGGGGTGGCTCCATTTGGTCTTTGTTGCTGCGTGCACGCTTTCTCTAGCTGCAGCAAGCCGGGCTACTCTTCATTGCCGTGGGCAGGCTTTTCATTGCAGTGGCTTCTCTTGTTGCTGAGCACGGGCTCTAGGAGCGTGGGCTCAGTAGTTTTGGCACGCGGGCCCTAGAGCATGCGGGCTTCAGTAGTTGCAGCGTGTGGGCTCAGTAGTTGTGACATGTGGGCTCAGTAGTTGTGGTGTGTGGGCTGTAGGGTGCAAGCTCAGTAGTTGTTGTACATGGGCTTAATTGCTCCGCGGCTTGTGGGATCTTCCCAGACCAGGGCTCAAACCTGTGTCTCCTGCATTGGCAGGCGGATTCTTAACCAATGCGCCACCAGGGAAGTCCTTACTCATCTTTAAATACATCTTTGTGTCAGTGCCTGGCACATAGAAAGGTCTAATAACCTGTTTGCTGAATGAATGAACTAACTAACTTCATCTAATTGCATGTAATAGCTTGCTCTCCTTCATTATGATTGCAGTTATATAAAGGGTGTTTTATTCATTTCTGAGTATATTTGAATATGCATCTAGGCTAACAACAGAAATTTAAATTTTAATCATTGCTTCTTCAATTTGGAGCATGGAGAGATAAAGGGTCACAGTGTAAGGATTTGCTACTTGTTAACCTTTGCCTATATCATGCATTCACCTATTAATATTTAATGAGCACCTACAGTTTATGAAGTTGTGTGCTAGGCACTGAGAAACAAGTACTTAAAAATATTTCAAACGTTTTTTCTGCCTCCAGGAACTTTAAGTTTAGCAGTCACATGATTCCTATCTTGGATTAAAATAGACTTTTATTATTTCTAATTATTTAATCATCTTCCTGTAAAAGAATTAAGTATGCTTGTCACATTGATGTTGAGTTGAACCATATGTTTTAGGCTAATGAGATATGAATGTAAGTGATATATGTCACATTTGAACAAAAGTTTTAAAAGGCATTGTGTGGTTCAGTCATTGAATTTTCCTCTGCCATGAGAACAATGTGCCCCAAATAGTGACAGCCCCTTTATCTTGGATCCTGGAATAAAGAAGGATCTAGGAACAGAGCCAATGACAGCCCACAGCTACATCAGTCTATATTAGTAGGAGCAAAAACTAAGGCATTTTTTGAGTAGGCTACTGAGATTTGGAAACTTGCTTTACCCACAGTGTAGTCTTCCAAATGTGACTAATATACATGGACAAAGTTCAACAATAGTTTCCCAGGTAATTTTAATGTCAGAAAATTATTCTCACGAAGTGGCTTTCTGCCTTAAAAAAATGTAGAAATTTCTACTGATTACATTGAAAAATAAAGACTAGATCTGTCTGACTCCATGCTTTATCTACTGTACCAAATTGTCTCTTTAATGTAATGCTAATGTTAATTGCTGTAAAAGGAGTATGAGATGACATCTATCAAACACACTTTTTGACTTTATTACACTTTCATACTTAATCTTCCCAACATTTATACATGGAAGGCATTTTTCTTTTCTAGGTTAAAAAAAAATCAAGTTATTTGCCTAAAATCACATCTGTCTTCACTCTTACCCACTTCTCATTCTTGTTTCTTACCTGCTTTTCAAACAGTTTTGGCAGTAAAAGTCTATAAAGGTACTGTGATACAAAGGAAAGAGTCCTGAAGACAGAAGACCTGTTTCACTCTCCATTAGTAGCTACGTGACTTTAAGGGCATCACTTAACTTACTTATCACTCAGGTTACTGATCCATAAAATGAGTTTGATGCAGGCTCGAAACAAGAAATACACATGAAAGGTCTTTATAAATTATGAGGTACAAAGATGTGTGATATTGTCACAGTTATATAGAAAGAATGATCTTCCCTCTTTTGATCATTAACTTTGTAGGTCAACAGCAATTATCCACAGACTTCTCATGGTTTGACCAGAACTATCCCCTCTTTGGATTCACTCTTTATTGCCAACCTTTTTTTCCCACTCTGCATACTCCATTTCCCAATCACCAGTGATCAAAAGAAAAAAAAAAAAAACTGAGACAAAAAAATAGACAGTCAGAAATGTAAAGAGGCATAGTCAGCTTTATTTATAATAATCACTATCAGTTAGGAAGAGATAGCCTGTGGTAACCAAGCTCATATATCCAGGAATTTAACCTTTCCTTGTCAATGACATAATAACTTTTTTATATCAGATATGTTTTGCAAAGATTAGTAGGCAAAGGTTGCTTTTTAAGCGACTGCAGCAGGTTGCATTTTCCAAAGACAGCTGCACCAATATCTCCCCTATCTCTCATCTCTTGCCACTGTCCTATCAAAAGAGAGAGCCTATTTCTCTACTCCTTTAAATATAGTGGACCCTGTGGCCTCTTTGACCAATAGAACATGAAAGAAATAATGCTATCCTAGTTCCAGGCTTAGCCTTTCATTGGCCTGGCAGCTTCCCCTTTCTGCCTCTTTTAAAGCTCACAGCTCAACACTCATTCTTGGGATGCTTCCTCTAGAAACTAAGGCACCATTCTCTGAGAAGCCCAAGCCACTTGAAGGTCCATGTAAGCATTCCAGTCAGTAGCTCTACTTAAGCTCCCAACCATCAGCCAGCTTCAACTGCCAGCCATGTAAAGTGCAACATCTTGGATAGCCAGTCTGGTCCAGCCTTCAGATGACTGCAACAACAACCGAAATCTAACTGAAACATGAAGGAAGCTAAGCTTGAACAATTCAGCTCAGAACTTAACCTACAGAACGATGCAAAATAATTATAAATTATTTATTTGTTGGGGTGGTTTGCTACATAGCAATAGCTACCAGAACACTATCTAATGCATGATTTTCCAGACGTGATTGTCCTTTGTTTCATTCTAAAAATCCATTAATACAATTTAACTAAAACCAACATGAGTTTTAAAATCATTTAATGATTTCATTGTATTGATGCTATGTGTTTTTAAAATTCTATAACTTTAAAATGAAGACATTATTTCACGTTTTGAACCTTCTTGTAAAAATTTTTAGGAAAAGATGGAGCTAACATGCGAAGATAAAACATACTGAATTTTTATTCAGTTATTTGCATGGGGATTTGGGGATCTAAACTGAATTTATTTAAAAAATAATGGATTTTGAAGACTCAGTAAGACAGGTTTTCAAGTATCAGTTTTCTTGCATTTTAAATAATGTATCATAGCTGGTAAATTGCAACCAGGTGTTTCCCACTGATTTCCTCTTTTGTGGGGAGCTTTTTTTTCCCCAAATGAAAAATACCTTTCTTCTTTTTTATAATTATAAAAGTAATACACACTCATTATTGAGAATTCCAGCATAGACTGTAAAAAAAGTAGAGGTAAGAGTCATTTGAATATTCACATCCCAAAGATAGTGTTAGATAATCAAGTGTCTTTGTCAAGTTATTTCATCTCTCTGTGATTCAGTTTAATCTACAAAATCAAAATAATAATAATTCATAGGTTTTCTGTGGAACTACAAAAAATGATACATGCAGAACATTTATAACAGTCTGGAATAAAATAAGTATTCAATATGTTAGTTTTAATTAGTAACAGTTTGATGTATAAGTGTGTTTCCTTCCAGATTTCTATTCTAAGCATGCATAATTACATCTATACATTTTTAGCAAAAATTTATGGAATCATAAATGCTTCATTTTCAAGCTAAATTTTTTAACTCTTTGCTATATCATAGGGATATAGTTTTACAACAATACATAGAAATGTGCCTCATTCCTCCTTATAACCACATTGTATTCTAATTTATAAAAACATATGTAAAATATACCCAGAGTTCTATTTAAATTTCTTTTTAACAATTTGAGCTAGTATAAAAAACACTGCAATAAACATTCTTATTTTAAAAAGTATCTCAAATATAGGATTCTATAAACAAGAAAACCAGAAAAAATAGTATCTTAAAATATATGGAACGTTTTACTCAAATAGATCAGAATATTTTATGATCATATGGCACGTGCTTTATTAACTCTAAACCCTTATAGAAACCATGAGTCTGCTTATCTACATGCAGATAAAATTCTGATAAAACCAATATATAGGACCACAAAAACTAGAAAAACCAAGAACCTAAAATCCCCATAATATTATCAGGCTCCATAAATAATCAAGTTTACTTAAGGACTTTGGGTGCCTGTATTATGTTCAACATGTCATGAAGAGAACCTTTATTTCATTATGTCATGTAAAATTCTAATCAAAGACTAAGTAAGTTCAAAACTTACTTAGTAAGTTCCAAATTCTGAAGACAGAATTTGGGTAAAGAATATCAACCAAAGATATTGACAAATTGAATGAAACTGCGGTATTAGCATGCTAACATTGAACTGACATAAAGATTAATATAAAATGTCAGAGAGTGAGTTATTTAATTGGTATTAACCCCAAGTAAGTTTCACACAGCGGGACCAACCTGCCTGTCTTATCTCTTCTTCTCTGCTCCTTTAAGCAGGATATTCAAACACTAACAGTGATAGAGCCAAGAGGTTTGGCTTGATGGAGGAGAGGAAGGGAAGAATTTGACTCCAATAGTTTCATTAGGCCCTGATCTCAATCTTCCTCCAAATACATGTAAGATCCCTGTAGAAACATCAAGCTTGCTATGAAAACACAGCTCTGAAATAAGTTTCCTAGTCCTCACCTTCTAACCAAGTTCCTCTCATTTGACAATTCTGGATTCCCCACTGACTGCTAGATGTTTGGGCAACTTTCACATAATAAATCTTTTACATGGAGTCATGTGGACGCATGTATGAAATGTTTTACCAGACGCTTTTGGCTTCTTAGATTCATATGAAGTCTTCTTTTTCTAGAAGTGTTGTAGACAAGTACATGCATAAATAAAATATATCCCCTATGGTACACTGAATGATGGCCCTGGAAAGAGATCTATGCCCTAAACCCCAGAAACTGTGAATATATTACTTTACACTGCAAAAGGGACTCTGCAGATATGATTAGGTTAAGGACCTTGAGATGGGTAGATTCTTCTGGATTTTCCATGTGGGCCCAACGTAATCACAAGGGTCTTTATAAAACTGGGGCAGGAATGTCAGAGTCAGTGAAGGTGATGTGACCCCAGAAGCAGAGGGAAGGAAGAGAGTATGGAGACGATTAGAAGATGTGACATTAATTGCTTGAAAATGGAGGAAGGGGTTATGAACCAAGGAATGCATGTGACCTCTAGAAGCTGTAAAAACAAAGAAACGTATTCATCCCTAGAGCCTCCAGAATGCAGCCCTGCCAACCCATTTTGGATTTCTGACCTCCAGAACTGTAAAATAATTAATTCGTATTATTTTAACTTACTAAGCTTGTAATATTTTGTTGTAGCAGCAATAGGAAACTAATACACTCCCAGTGAGGTATGTCACGACCAAGAATTCCATAGCTCATTTCTTCTCAGTAAAGTAGCCAAATATGTAAAGTTTAAGAAGAATATGACTAGCTAGAGACCCTTGTCATAGAAATATTCACGTGCTGAATTCTGATAAGAACACAAGCGTGGTTATATTTTATACCTCTCTCTGTAATCCTCACTCATTTCCCTCAGTGTTCACGCATAAGTTCATTCTAGTTGTATCCTTCCAAAATGACACAAAAGGGTATGGAGTAAACTACATCTTACTTTTACTGTTTTTTGTCATAATGATTTTGAAATATCTCTTTAGCTATGCCAAGGATGAAGTGACTTGTTTCTTGAAGTTAGGATCCCTAAGTCACTGATAAGCCAATATTCCCTAAATCTTAGAAAGAAGTACACCTGGGGTGTGTAAGCAAATGCAACTAACATAGTTACTTCAGATCCAACCCTACTATGAGTTATAGCCATGCAGTTTCTGGTAGAACCTACTATTGGAAGTTTATTTATTCATTAACCTTGAATCAAAACCTTTGTGCAGAAGGGTTATGTGGTTTTAATAAACATAAACAAGCCAAGAGTGGCATAATTTCATTTTATACTCAAATTGGGAAGTTAACTTATACAGGAATAACACAAGAGAATCCTGTGAAATAGACTATCAGTGTACTCTGGAATAATAAAGTACAAAATCCTTTTAAAAGTGCTGAGGAGATTCAGATTAAAAGGTAATTGGAGCCCCTTAGGATTGTCTGTTACATTGCCCTTGACTCCCTAGACTCCTGCAAAGAGAAGAGAAAAGCTACAATTCTTAATTGTGTTTTTTTAGATGAAGGCAACATGTATCTTTCTCACTGCTGGGTCCAGGGAACTACGAGAATGAGGTATCTAACATGGCCAGTTAGTCAGTGTCTTCATTTTAGACCTTCTTTTGTCACTTCTTTTGTCTTGTTAGGAAGATTTGTATTTAAAAGGTTAATTACTCTTTGTCATACTTTTCCATTGGTTCCATAGTGCTCATAACAACTCCTAGAATAATTATGAAACGTAAAATTCACATTCTGTACCAAGAATTTAGTAATTAAAAACCCAAGTTGTAAAGAGGTAGTGAATAAAGAAAAATACTCAGGAGAACAAGGATTGCCAATCTTCCATGTTGAGGCTTAAAGGTGATTTTTAGTCTTTATATGTTGACATAAGAAATCTTTCCAATGCTGAAAATTTTTTCAAATGTTAAAAATGCCACAAGGGGGCTTCCCTGGTGGCGCAGTGGTTGAGAGTCTGCCTGCTGATGCAGGGGACACGGGTTCAAGTCCTGGTCTGGGACGATCCCACATGCCATGGAGCAACTAGGCCCGTGAGCCACAGCTACTGAGCCTGCACGTCTGGAGCCTGTGCTCCGCAACAAGAGAGGTCGCGATAGTGAGAGGCCCACGCACCGCGATGCAGAGTGGCCCCCACTTGCCACAACTGGAGAAAGCCCTCGCACAGAAATGAAGAACCAACACAGCAAAAATAAATTAATTAATAATAAAAAAATAAAAATAAAAATAAATTAAAATAATTTATTTTAAAAAAAATGCCACAAGGGTTTAGATTATTGCATGAATAATGAGCAAATGAATTAAAACATACCAAGGATACTATACAAAATGATATAATAACCCAGTTATGTCATCTCAGAAATAAGGGGATCAATCCTTTTAAATATATAATAATTAGATTCATTAAACCCTTCTTGATGTCCTTTGTAATTTCATCCTGTACATCTTGAAGTAACAAATTTCTTAAATATACTAATAATTATGAATAAAACTATGCTTTGTTTTAGTTTCAATTTTAAGAATTCCTTTTTGTAACATTAGGAGGAACTGTCTTGTTCTAATTAAGACCTTTGAGGAGACCCAATAAATAGCACCTCCTTCCCTACCACACACCAAACATTAAACTAGTGGAAAAATATGATAAAAGTGTGCAATTCCTGGAACAAAACTTCACCTTTACTACTCAAAAAATGTCTCGAATGGCATTTGCTGGTTATATTTTTGGGAGGTTTAGACTTCTTATTATGAAACCCCAGAATACAACAGCCTTATCTACCCAGTTAGAGACATGAGAGAAGAAAATATGCTCCCTTTGTCAGGCTTATTCTTAAGAGGTAAAAAGAAGAGCTGAGTCAAACATTCCCAACATACTGTCCCAATTCTGCCAACCAGATAAATCACACTACCTTCCCAAGGGCAAAGTGACCAAAGGGATGGAGAGGGGTCGGGAGTGTTATGCTAATCTAGCTTTCTGGACACGAAAGGAAACATCTGGAAAGAAAAGCAGCAGCATTTCCCCACTAACTGGACTCACAGATTCTTTCCAATACACCTAATATGCAATCCTTCTGTTTATCTATTTTTATAAACCTTGAGAATAGTCCCTTAATCTTTAATTTTCCAGATAAGGGGTATATCTGTAAGATGTATACTTTCTAAGAAAGTTTGGCCTGTTGCTCATTTTAATTGCATATCTGGGGAACTTGTCTATCACTTATGCACTTCCTGATGTCTAGTTAAGAAGGGTAACTCTTTATATTATCCTGGAAATGGATTAACCCTATAATTTTTACAAACCTTTGGTTTCTAGTGAGTTTCCAATATCTCTCCTAAGCATGCTCAGAAATGTTGTTGGTCTACTCAACAGGAGCATGCTGAGCCTATGTCTATGGGCAGCAATGAAAATGCTCACTGTAGCTTTCTAATGAATCATAATTGCTGGTTGAGGCCAATCCATCATCTTTCAAATATCATCTGGATTAATTCTTCCTAAAATGCCTTGCCTTCAAACCCACACTGAAACATTTTCTGCCATTCCACACAGTCAACATAACTAAATCTCTATTCAGTGTATTCCCCATAGGTCAAAATTATACTACATGCACAAGCTCCCTGTGATTTTACTGAACTTTTGTAAAAATGTCAGATAAGACAAGTTCCATAAGTAATTTTTGCTATGTAGTAGTTTCTTACAGATGCCTGATAAAATACTACAAATTAGCAGCTAAAAACAATGCCCATATATTAGCTCATGGTTCTGGAGGTCAGAAGTCTGGGCACGGTGTGGCTGGGTTCTCTGTTCAGGGTCTTACCAGGTTGAAATCAAGCTATCATCCCTGGCTGTGGTTCTCACCTGAGTTCAGGTCTTCTTCAGGTGTACTGGTAGATGGCAGAATTCATTTTCTGTGGTTGTAGGTCTGTGTCCCTTCTTTCCTGTTAACTCTCAGTTTGGTGCCACATTCAGCTTCTAGGGGCTCCTGATCTCAGCTGTTCAAAATAGGGTGTTTGCTTTCTTCCAGACCAGCAAAGTCTTCCCCTCCTGTGACCAGCCAGAGAAAAATTTCTGCCTTCAAATGTCCCAAATGATTACGTTAGGTTCCCCTGGATAATCTCCCTTTCTTAAAGTCAACTGTGCCATACAATGTAAATGAATTGTGAGAGTTAAGCCCATCATATTCACTGTGGCTAGAATTATGCAGGATGTGTATGCCAGAGACAGAAAATCTCGGGGACCATCTTAGAATTCTACCTACCAAACACTGTTAACAAGTCCTAGGCATAGAAATGCCTGATTATTTCTCTCCTTTTTTCTTTCTTATTTTTGAATCAGCTCCTTATCTTTGCAAAACACTGTCCAAATGAGGCTGTCATTCAATTTTTAAAATCTTCTAAAATCTCTGGTAAATATCTGTTAAATTTTTTTTTTAAGTCTAAATGAATTACTTAAATAAACAGGGTACTTAGAACCGGCCAAACCTGGGCAAGGGTCTGGATTCTCCTTCTTCATGGTGACTCGACCTCAGCCAGTTTAGTGATGTAGTTATGGAACACTTTCAGTCTGTTTTCCTCTATAAGATGGAGGCAGTAATTCCCACCTCTGGGACACTGTCAGTATTTAATGAGTGTGTTAAAATTCTTACCACAATGCTAGGTTCAGAGTAGCCAGCTAACAGTTTCTCTCCTTTTCCTTCGTTTTATTTATCTTTTCATTTTTGTTCTGCTTGGTTTTTATTTAAACTCAAAAATCTGCAATAGATCAAATAGACCAGATTTTGCCTTACAGAAAAATGTTACCGTTCCACCAACACATTATTCTCAACAGGGTTACAGTATTCTACAATTTATTACCATTGCCAACACCTTGCCTGGTATGGAAGAGCTCTAATTTGTTCATCCCTCTTAAAATGCTTATCATGGGAATCACACTGACCAGCACATTCATCATCAAAATAATAAGTTACACACTTTGGGCGCCAGCACCACACCTTGAGTACTTTAAATATTGAGAATGGGAAGTGATTTATTTATATTGTTTTTGTACAACACATTTAATGCATTCTACTTATATAATGTGATTCTAGAACTACTCCATGTCTAATAGAATTCTTAGCTGAGTTTCCTTTTCTACAGTGAGTAGAACTTCAGGGATCAAATTTGCTCCCCAGTTCATTGCCTTTGTTTTTTTAATCATCCAGTAACTTAGTTAACTTAATTAATTGCTTAGAAATTATTTGCAAGTATCCCTCAAATTATTTTTTGCTTAATTTTTACACTTGACATTTGACTCTTACTAGGTTCCCTGGTTCTTTTTCACAATTTCTTCACTTCGGAAAAAAGTCTTAATTTTTTTTTCTTCCTTGAAGTGTGTAGTTTTATCACTTAATCATGCAGGACTTGTGGTCGAGTTACTTGCTTCGAAATACATTGTGGCGCTTTTAAATGATGTAAAGGTTTCCCCTGGGATATTAATGAGTAGTTTTGTAAAAATGTTTTAAATATTCTGTCAGTTTGGCTGTTTCTTTGTTTTATTTTCTATCATTAGGCACCCTCCTTCCAATGGATATTTTCGGTTCCCCTCACTTTTATTAAAATGTTGAAATTGATCATACTATTATCACTTAATAATTACCACTCTTCTGACCACTGCTCAGAGCTAAATCTATTACATTTCACCCTCCTTGAAATTCTAAAGGAATTTTATCTCAAAAAGTCATTTATCATATCCAAATACTTGACACCCACATTTTGTCATGGTTATGATTTCTGCCAATCTATATGGGGACAAATGTGCTGCCTTATTACTATTATCTGGCTTATTTTTTTTGGTTCTCTTTGTCTTGTTTAACATATATGCTTTATTCTCATTGTCCCAGTATTTTGCTACATCTTTATTCCTTAAATATGGAATGTCTGCTTACCAAGTTTCCACTTATTTCCCTTGTTTTGTAGTATTTTTATCTTGTATGAATCAATATTCAAATATGTTTTGAATGCTCAAATTGAGTAATTTGAAGACAGTTAATAAAAGAATAATATATAAAAGTGCAATAAGGAATGGTGCAGTGTTCCAGGCTGAATAACTGTGGAGAGCCATTCGAAGAGGCAAGCAGAGGGAGTGATAATCACTGGAACCCTGAGACAGGGCTATATGAGGGTTTCTGCCAGAAACTGAAATTTAGTGATGGATGCATCCAACCCTCTGCAACCCAGTAGGACTAGACAGTAGGGAATAAATACTCCATCACTTTCCTCCTTTCCTTCGATTTCCTACCGGAAATCCCCACTGGCTAAAACCCAACTGGAATTCAGAGGATAACGGAGTCCTTTCGGCATCTTCTCTTCATTCTGAGCAGGAAAAGAAGGATGCAGAGTGAGCCTGGAAGGGAAACTGAAGAAATCCAGCAGAAACACCAACAATGCTTACACCCCAATCTCAATGCCTTGCTAGAGAGGATGTGGCTTAGGAGCAGCATACGCCATTGTGCAATTTTTCTCCCTCCAACTGGGCTCTCAAATACCATTCACTGTCCATATATTTTGCCAAGCATTCCCTATCACCACGGCTTCTGAGATGAGCTTGGAAATACTTAACGCATTCTTAATTAAGATGCAACTTGTTGTCACCTCTCTGGGAAGCTTTCCATAAAGTCCACACGAAGACACTTTGAAATACATAATTGCTTCTCAGGTGCAGTTCTTAGAAGAAGCAGCATTTTAAAGAGCATTAATGGCATCAATCCAATCTCTTCCTGTCAATCAAAATTTTGGAATAGGGCCTTCTTAATGTGCTTTCCAGTGATGTTACTAGATGACTCAATGTTGATTCCTTTCCTGTTCTTGTTAGCATTAATTGTAATAATATTGTCTGTTTTCTTTGTGTCTAGAAATTTACAATGACAGTAAAGGAAACGTATCTAAAAAATAAAGTCTTTTCATCTTAAAAGTCTGAATCTCTTTCTACTCAAATGTAATACATCATAGGTCAACCTTGCTAGTGGTTTTATAATGTCTACTGAAATCTCACCAGTGTGTTCTATCTAATATTTTTTTCAGTTCTTCTTTACCATTTGAGGGGTGATAAAAGTCTCCATTGCCATCAAAACATCTCTACCATTGGCTCACCATAGTGCCTGAAATTTCCAGCTTTAGAGAAACTTCTCTGATATAGGACCTTATAACCAGGAAGTTCCTATCAAGTGGGTTTAGAGTAACTAAGAGAGGTAACATGTTGACATACAGAATCACTGATCAGCTTCAAAGTCATCAGGCAAAAAGAAAGAGTCATTGACATTAGGAGGTTCCTATTTAGAGAAGCTAAAGGCTTAACCTTCAGCTGATGGAATTAACCCCGTTTTTTTTTTTTTTTCCTGTCTCACACAGTTTATTTAACAATAGGTAGTAAGAAATCAAATTTAACAGTCTATACAGTGATCCAATGTTCATATTTATAAGTAATAACTTTAGTCACATGATTTACAAGTTGAGGGTTTTTGCTTTCTGTTTTCAAGTTTTACACAAAGTGTGTGTGTGTGTGTGTGTGTGTGTGTGTGTGTGTGTGTGTGTGTGTGTTGGCAGAGGTGGGTGGGCAGGGTAAGGTGGAAGAAAGCAAGCAAAGAAGAAACCCCAGGGGCATTTTGCATGTTAAAATCATCCCACTGGAATCGTTTCTTACCCTCTTTTTCATTTTTTCCTTTGTTAGATATAAAAATAATGAAAAAAATTCTTTCAAGAAACAGAACCACAATATATAATACATCAATTTGGCAGCTGCCCCTGTATATTTTGAAAAAGTCATTTTTCTCTCTACATGTACAAATTACTTTAATACTTGAAGTTTTTACGATCAGACTTATGGAATAGAAGATTTTCTGGAGCACAAAAGTTGACATGAGGGGAGGAAAGGGGACATTTTTTTTCTTTTTTTTAGACATTTTTAAAAGAATGAACATCTTTGCATCCAGAGAAAAACCTTGGTATTTTAATATATATTTATATAGAGAGAGAATGTAATTTTAAAGTAACATTAACCCCTTTTGTCCTCTGGTTTTAGAAATGTTCTTTTCTAACTCTTCCATAAAGTGAGGAATCTAGGGGAAAATATCAGCCATCTGCACCAGTAAATAATAACTATTAATATTACATATTTTCATTAATTAAAAAAAATAATAAAACCCATTGGAGGTACAAGGCAGGAGCATGTGGTTGGCTTCACAGACCTCAGCCTCCTCCCGGTGCACATGTCCAGCATATTTCTAGTCATGGGTAAAACCAAAGAGCAGAGGCTTTATCTGCAAAAAATTTCAAATACCAGAGGTGAGATTTATCTGAAAATTAAGCCCCAGGTATCTCTGTCAGCAAGTGCTTAGGGAAGACCTTTGGTTAAATATATGTACTGGTAAATTTTCATAAAAGATAAGACAGGAGAAGGTTAGGGCTAAGGGCACATCAGAGGCAAGGTCTGGGGAGGGAATTATAAAGTTAGAGGCCAATAGGACTGGAACTACGGAGTGTGCATAGGCAGTTAGATGCTCACAAGGGAAATGGGTATATTACAAGCACATTTTGTCCCCTCTCCCCAACTTAAAGATATGATTGGTCCATCTTATTGGCTACAGAACTCAAAATTATGCTTTGATCATCTCTTTATGATAAGAGACACTTCTTTCAATATACAAGGCAAGGTTTTAAACTTTTGCAGATGTTGGCTCATTTCATCCTCACAATAACTCCATGAAATGGGTAACATCATCATCCTGATATTACAGATAGGAAAAAACTGAGTCTCAGAGCATTTAAGTAACTTATTCTAATATCAAACACTGCCAAGTGGCAGATCCAGGAATTAGCCCCTGACAATCTGGTGCAGAGGCTTTATGCTTAACCATTACACTATACATTCTCTCATGGATACAGAAAGTACATCTTGCCCCTCAGATTAACATGTTGCTGTGTGCATCAATCAGATCATCCCACCCCACACCTTTCTCTATGGTCTCAGTGTGTAGCTGGACCATGGCAGTCACTACTCTGCTACCTTGAAAAGGCACTAGGCTTGGTCGTGAATCCTGGTATGGGTAAAACACAAAAGCAACAAGAAGTGTGGTCTGGGTGAATTTTAAATAGAACATCTCTCTGTGTAGCTGTGCCACTCTTTCTGGCAAAATGTATGCAGGGCAAGATGAACCACTGCAAAACAATCCCTCCATAAGGCGTCTGCTGCAGGTCCATGCCTCTGGCAGCCTTCGGGAATAGAGAACGTTTGTAGTAGCCACATGCCCCAAAGCCTGGTGTCAAAGCCCAGGAGTTCCCCACTAACGCTGCCAATGGGAGAAAAAGCCCTACTTTCACTAGCTTCCAGGAAAAGGACATCCTTTCTGCTCCTTCTGCTATTTTGTAAAAATAGCCTAGGCATTTAAAAAATAAAAATGAAAATCCCAAGTTATAATGGTCAAACAGGATAGGAAATTTTGTGAAAAGAGAGGAGGGTTAAGTTACCTAGAGAAATATCTTCAATTTCACCTTTTTCTGCTTCTAACACTTTTGTCTAAGACAGGCCTACAGAGCCTAATTTTAACCCCATCAAGTTCTGTGCAAACACAGTGAGAGCAAACCAACAACCTAGAATACACCATGCACACAGCACACCAGGCATATGGCCGTGCACAGCCTTCGTCAGCAACGACATCTGTGTGGTGGTGCCTGGCCTCAGGATTCTACTTGTGTTTGACCTTGACCGTAGTGTGTACATACCAGGGTGATGTGCAGATTTGCTCTTATGTTGAGTCAGTCCAGTTGGTTCAGTGTTAATGCAGTTTTACTGGGTAAATGGCAGTTTGGTGGGATGGACTTGCTTGAGGTATATCAGAGGCTTGGTAACATGAGTATGTCATGAAAAACATTTTGAACCAAATAACAAACATTTACTTGTTGTAAAAACCACAAAGCATTAAAAAAATTGTCATAAACATGCACCAAAAGTTCCTGATTACAAACGTAGACTTGGTTTGCCTGTAAATCAGCCTCAGCTTGTTCTAACACTTATATGTCCCAATACACTAATTCAATCCAAAAATCTCAAAAATTAAATGGGAACCAGGGCTAGGAAGTGGGTAATCATAATAGTACATCTACAGAGACAGTCTAATTTATGAGTCAGACAAGGTGTAAGAGTTTTTCTTCCTTCTTTCAATTCCCAAATAATTTCTTAGTGGTTTATCAAGTCTAGAAAGACAATTAAACTTGCTTTTTTCAAAAATCAAATTTACAAGTATGATGAGAACCTAACACCTGAACATTAATATTAATAGAGGAAGTGTCAGTGGAAAAGAGTGAGAGTCAGCAAATAATTGTAAGTTCACATATGTTCACATTTTGAAAATGAAGAGGAAAGACTTCCTGAGAAAACAGAGTGAAAATATTTCCTTGCAGATGTCAGAGTTTTCTCATGCAATATCTGATGCAGAATAGTAATGGATATTGAATGAGGGCTTCTGTGCTTTAAAACCTGATCTCTGTCAAATAGTATGAACTGGACCTAGTCTGTGAAGTGCTCTATCATATTTCATTTAGTGGTAACCTTCTAGCTTATGGGAAAACCATTGCTGCAAAATATGTGATCAAATATGCCAATGCTATTTTAGTTGGATTTCTGAGAGCTTAGATCAGGACCAACACCAAGAAAAATGTATTGCATAGGCAACACTGGCCTTTGCCATTCTCTTTCCCCTCCTGCTTCAGCCCCTTGTTCCCTGTCACTTAAGCATCTAGGTGACCTATGATATTTATTTCCCTCCCTCTCAGAAGGATGACTTTAAAGCAGGGAGGGAGCTAACCCAATTCACTGTTTTCCAATGGCATTCCAAGGAGCTGGATGTTATTGCAAATTTCTCTAAAATAGTATTTCAGAGTCAAGTTGATTTGGGAAGTGTTGCATTAAACAAAGTAAATATATACTTGTTTTTACAAAACTTCTCAAAACCTCTAATACAATGATGTGCATTGAGCATCTTCTAGAGGAGAACATTTCCCAAACTAGATCATTAACAGAAAGACCTTTCCAGTAGCATCAATTAACATCTCACTTTTTGGGAAACACTGATGTAAGAGAAAGAGTGAAAACTGGAAAGGTCTGAGTTCAAAGCCTGGTTCTACTATTTACTTGAGAAACTCCTTTGAAATAAAGTTTTCTCATGAGAAACATGTGACACATAGAAGACATTCAGAAAATAGTAGCCATGATTTAATTATATAGTTGTTAATAGTAGTAGTAAAGATAGTATACAGGGACTGAGGGAGCAGAGTGGAGCACCTTTATTCTTAGAAAGCCCAGAGCTGACAAAAAGAAGGAGAGATGGAAAGTGGTCATGGGGCAGTGTATGACTGGATGGATTCAAATGGAATGTGGGGCTGGGCAAGCCTGGACAGATAGATGATGGCTTCCTGCCTCCCAGGTAGCAGAAGGGAATTCTGCCTAAGCCAGGAGGACCATGCAAGACTGAGAGAAAGAAGTGGGAAGAATTTTAGTTCTCAGGCCATTGCTTATAAAAGATAAAAACCTCTTAGAACTTAGCTGATTTAAAAATCATAGAACTCAGGGTCTTGGCATAAAGAAGGAATTGGAACCAAGTATTCTACCCAGTCATGGAAAGGGGAAGAAATGCCACAAAATCAAGGACAAGGAGAGACTGTACATGGCTTACTTTTCATCTGCAAATAGGAATGATAATGGTACCATCGTCGAGCTTTTGTGAAGGTGCAAATGTATTAAGGCACATAAAACCATTAGAACAGTGGCTGGCACCCAATCGACGTTAGCTATTATTATTACCTTTCTTTCTAAAATGTGCCTTCAAATACTGATCATGGTACTTCTCGAGCAAATCCAGAAATAAAGATTGCTTCACACATTTCTACTATATACCAAATTCTTCGCACTATGGAGCTTGCCAAAAGAGAGAGTTCTGTTATCACAAAAGTTACCTGGTATATAGTATACTTTTTACAGGCAATAGGACAGTCCTCAGGGGCAGGAAAAATATGGGAATCAAACTAAGGGCCTCGTCACTACAAAGTTAAGGAGACACATTTTAAGACACTAGAAGATAAAAGAATCTTCCATCTACTAAGCTCTCATTCTGTTCAAATTGCTGTTTGATGTACTTTCTCCTCTGAAGACAAGGGGATTAATCTGATGGATTTATCTCTGAAGTTCCTTAAGAGCTGAATGACTCAATTTCATCATCAAACCTTTGAAGGAAATTGAACCACCATTTCAATGGTGAGAAAGTGGTTTTCCTACTCCATTTAATAACAATAAAACTTGTTTATTGCTCACTTTCTACATACCAGACTCCATGCTAAGTACTTTCAATGTATTGCCTAATTTCACCTTCCCAACAATACTGTGAATCGGGGTGCTCTCTCTTCCTTTCCTCACTTTTCAGATGAGGTATCTAAGTCTTGGAGAGATTAAGTAACCTGCCCAAGGTCACTCAGCAAATAATAGCAGAGCCATGTGTGTCCAATTCCAGGGACTACACAGAGCTACATATCCAAGGAATGTACTACTCACTGACACTGCCTCAACACTTTCTGAATGTTTAAAATTGTTTTAAATAAGACATAATTAAAAATAAATAATTCATGCTGTTGACATTTCAGTGCTAATACTATCGCACAGGGTATGAGCGTGACAGCCAGGCTTGTGTAAATTAGGCTAGTTCGTCATTTTGCAAATAAAAGGCATATATATAATCTCTCCTGGAAATTTGGAAAGGGTACTTCTAGTCCCATGTTACTCCATCAGGTACCTAAACTATCTAAATACGTTCACAGTTGTGCAACTTAATCATGTTGGTGATTGTTACGTTAAATCTATGTATGTTGGTGACTATTATGTTAAGCTTGTTTCTTTAGACCTAACACGTTGTCAGAGGCACAGCTCAGTTCTTTTGTTAATAATGTTTTTTGTATAAAGTGTTTTTGTTAGCTCACATCGTTCCTCCTCTTGTGCTCTCACTAGACTCCTTTAGGTTTAAGCAGGTGACTGGTAAAGTAAGAGAATGGTCGAATATTAGAAGACTTGCCTCCCACAAGCAGTCAAGTTTGACCCAATCCACAAGGCCAAACAGACTATATGGGCTCATTGGAATTACCTATTCCATTTATTCTTGTTGATATGATATTGTATGAGTTATTAATAGTCTTTCTAAATGTGCCTTCTGTCTCTTCATATAGCTCCTCTACCTTTTGAAATTACTTCTCTAACACATCACTAGGACCTAAAAGAACCATGTCCTCAGTCTGTACACTAAAATACTTCCTCTGAAGATACTCTCATGCTTAAAACAATCACTGCATCCCCAAGACCAAAAGCTGAATTTCAAGAACATAGAAGGCCATCGGGACATGACCTCCTATAGCTCAAGCCTTGTCCATCACTTCCCAGTTCACACTCTGTGCTCTAGTATACAATTAGTCTGTGTAAACCAAGTTACTTGACAAACTAACAAAAAATGTTTCATGTGTCCATGTCTTTCCAGCAGCCAGAGCCTACCACTTCCCTTTCTCAATTCATCCAACAGCTTCACATTGTTAGCCCAAGTCATTGCAATGCCCACAAAGCACTGATTCCTCAGCCACCCTCTACTCCCACCCCACTCCCCTGCTCTGTTATCTCTCTGACCTGGATCTCTTACCATTTTCCTCTCAGCTTAATCTGTTTTAGCAACACTGGCTGCCTGCCCTGACAAGCTCCACCTCAGGGCATCTTAGTCAGCTCAGGCTGCCATAACAAAGTACCACAGACTGAGTGGCTTAAATAACAGAAAATTATTTTCTCACAGTTCTGGAGGCACAAAGTCTAAGGTCAAGGTGCTAGCAGCATTAGTTTCTGGTAGGAACGCTCTTCTTGGCTTGCAGATGGCTGCCTTCTCACTGGGTCCTCACATGGCCTTTCTTCTGCATGTGCAGACTCCTGATATCTTTTCTTCTTCTTATAAGAATGCTAGTCCTATTAGATTAGGGCCCCAGCCTTATGTCCTCATTTAGCCTTAATTACCTCCTTGTAGGCCTTATCTTATAGTCACATTGGGGGTGAGTCTTGTTCCAGGATTCCATGATGGTCCTCTCCCGTTCTTTAGGTCATAAATTGTCCAAAAGTGATATAGATATCAGCAAGCAATGACTTATATGGTGTGAACTGAGGGATATCTGAAAGGTCTTATCCACACAACCAAAATATTTCTTCTATATAGAAACCACATTAGAGCTCATCTTGTGATAACTGTTGTTTTTCACTACTCCCCTTAAAAAAATTATCCAGAAAGTGGTAATCCATTATGTCATCAATAGTTCTATGAGAAATTAATATATCTAATCATGCATCTCATTGATAGGAAGAGGTTTATAATATTTCATCTTGGAGGCTTGGAGAGAGCAGAAGATGGAAGAGGTTCTGAAAAAATGAAATAAACGGAAACATTACATACTGAAAAGTCAAGTACAAATTTGTCTTGTTTCTCTCTTGTGTCTCCACTTGGCTATATCTTAAGTCATTTGTGACTGGGTAGCTTTCTCCTTCTAAGAGATATAACAGTCCTTTTTTGCTTTTCTAATAGGCTCTTCAATTTAAAAAACAATGCTGCCTCTTTGATAAGGCCTTTGTATCCCAAGGTTGCTATGTTTAGTTTTTCTTCTAGGACAGGTCTCCAATGGTATTTTTTTAATCTTCAAAGAGCACCCCCCCTCAATCTACTAAAAAGAAAGGAATTTAAAACTCTGAGGCATTCACTAAACCTATCAGCTCAGAGAAGAGTAATCTCCACTCGGTGCCCAGAAATACAAGCAAACAGTGTAGCTTGTGGTTCCAAGAATGGTAAAAGCTTGGAGGAAATTACATAAACTTGAGAGTTAACTTGCCCCTCTGGAGACCCTCCAAGAAGAGGCAAAAGTAATAGCTCACATTGTTGAGTTTTGCTCCATGTCAGGTACTGTTCTAAGAGCTTTACACCCATATGAGTTCTACTGAACAGTGCAAAGCTCGGACTATGAATAAAATGCAGCTAACTTCTATTTTTCATCACCCCGTTAAACTTTATTCCCCAGAGTAACTCCCCATTGACTTTGGATGATGTTTGGCAGATCCTTCCCTTATTAGGTCACTCCCGGATAATAAAGCCTTCTGGTTACTTTCTGTTACGCAAACCGTCTCACTTCTAAAATTACAGTTCCCAGCCAGCTTCAGGTCAGAGGCAATGGGAAACCAGCTTCAACCTCCTACCCTTTATCCTTTCCCCACAATCTACAAGGTGCGGCTCCCTACTTCCCCTTTAACTTTACCTACTGTCCAAGGGCATCCTACACCACAACCGCCACGCTGGCTTCCATACTGTTCCTTGAGCTCACAGTCATGCTTCCACCTAAAGGATTTTGCACTGGCAGAGCTACATAGCCCACCTCCCCATTTCCTAAATGTCTTTGCTTACATGTCATTCTGCAGGAGAAGCATTCCCTTAGCACTGTCATCATCTACCACCTTGTTCTGCATTCTTCTTCATCATTGTACTTATTTTTACTTGATATATGTGTTTATTAATTATGTCTCCCCTAGTAGGATATAAGTTTTACAAGTTCAAGACCTTGATTTGTTTTCTCACTACTGTTCTTCTCTTTACCATCTGAGAACTCAGACCAGTGCCTGACCCAATATCAGGCGCTCAGTAGACATTTTTTGATTTCAGGGTAAGGATACCCCGTGAGTACAAACAGTAGAATAAAACATCTTTCAAGCAGCTCAGAAGGAAGAGTCTTGGTATTTTATTTAAAAATGCCCCTAGGAGTTAATTAATAAAGGAGTAACTATTCAGATTACCACGAGTTTGCTTGCTCTGTGGCTACAGTTAAAAATTAACATTCTAAACATTTTATTAAAATTAGCACTGGGGCTTCCCTGGTGGCGCAGTGGTTGAGAGTCCGCTTGCCGATGCAGGGGACACGGGTTCGTGCTCCGGTCCGGGAAGATCCCACATGCCGCAGAGCGGCTGGGCCCGTGAGCCATGGCCACTGACCCTGCGCGTCCGGAGCCTGTGCTCTGCAATGGCAGAGGCCACAACAGTGAGAGGCCCGCGTACTGCAAAAAAAAAAAAAAAAAAAAAAAAAAAATTAGCACTGTTCCTTCTAAGCAGCCTTTCCCACTTTGACAGTGTTTTCACTCATGAGACAAAACATGGAAATGAACCTGAGTCTAACTAATATTAGTATAATTGCATGTATAATTTTATAATCATTGGATAATGTTATTGTAAATAAGCTGCTTCTTAAAAAACATTATTAATTTCATTTGAATACAACATTTATTTCACCAAGGCCTGAACTTTTTATTTCCAGATTTTTTTTTTAGTTCTCTTATTTATACATTATTGAAAGTGTCTATTTTTGTCTTCATTGCTAGATTAGTATTTGCTGGGTTATGCTTCCATTTCTCTTGCTCCCACTGTTGCAATCAAGAAAAATATTTAGGAACACACAGTAATGACTTTTTAGAGTAATGTTACTTTACAAAAGTAGTATCTTCACAGCACTTGGAGTTTGTAGCATTATGCAAGCTAAACTGTTTTTGCACTGTAAAATGTATTTGATTCTTCTCCTCTTATAAATTCCATATATCTCCTTTCAGTATCTGCTTTCCAAGAGTCTATGCAAGATTGATGGAGACATTAAATCCAAAAACTAAAAGAGAAAAAAATGTAAATGTGAGTCTTCAGTTGACTTTAAAGGAGATATATTACTCAATAGAAACATGCAGGGAACAATGATAGTGGACAGTAATCCTAGATTAATTACACTTACTCAATATGTTTATGGAACCAATGCATATGGCCAAACTTTTTTATAAAGCACTATAATTGTATGATTTTTTGCACTGGACAGTAAATGTACAAGCATTAGTATTGAAAGACAGGATTTTTTTCCCTTATTACTGAAAGCAAAATTACTCTGTCCTATTACAAACCTATTAGATCTCTATCCCTACATCTTTTATTTATTGATCTCTCAAAAATCTGTGCTTTATGTTTTATTGTACAATCAGCAGTAAACCTCAAATGTTGAAAGATTTGAAACTGTGCAGTAACAAATCTGTGAATTCACAATGATATTCTAAATGATCCAGGAAATGCCATTTTAAGTGGTAAAATCAATATGTATGTTGGTTCATTAGCAAAATACATAATGGCTATTTCTAGCATCTCCTCAGACTCTCTGTTTAATCATTTTGTATTGTGATGCCTGGCCTGAAGCAATTCTATTTTTAGTGCTAATGGAACAGCCCTAAATTGCTTATTTTCTGTTTACTAAAGTCATCCTGTTTGTTACCATGGAAACTATGACAACTGCTCTAGCTAACTATTTTATTAAATGAATTGAAGATGTAGCTGAAGACTGTGAAGGTGCAGCACGTCTTTCTTAAAACGTACTTTCCAACAGCTGCAAAACTATAGCCATATCTATAGGAAAAAAATGATATTAATTATGAATAAGGTCGTCTGCATTTCAAACTGGGGAGGATTATCCACATTTGAAAATCTGAATCAAAACTAGCACATAGGCATCCCCAACTTACAGAGATTATATGTTCTAAAAGTGTATTTGTACATCAGTTTCTTGGAAATTGGAACACATTAACCCATAGAAACAATTTCATAAATAATAATTAGATCTCCAGGGCCACCCTCAAAAGCCCTTCGGCCTGTGGTGTCTCAATCTATAGCAATATTAGCAGTAGCCTTTGTTCTCAGCTCTGGCAGCAGGAGCCAATTCACAGGGATGAGAAGAAAGGAAAGAGTTTTCTCCTAGTTTTTAATAGTGAGAGCATACATGGAACACCATTTCGGAATACTAGCATCCATAGTAGATGTTGGAGCTCTCAATGCCCGTCTCCAGCCTCTTGAGGTCCCCTTATTACCGACCCTCCTGAGTTGGCCCTCAACGAGGGTCCTCCTGCCCAATGTCATTCGAGCCAATAGAAGAAGACTGACTGCGGTTCAGAAGCAAAGGAAAGTTTATTCTTTGATCAAAGCATGGAGAAGAGGTATGAGCTCCTGCTCTAGAGTCCACGCTCTCCCTCCACCCACGCCCGCCCACCCTGCCCACAAAGGCTGTGGGCGGGGCTGCTTTATAGGGCCTCCAACCGTGGGGAAGGGGGGTGGAGTTCTGGTGAGTGGGGTGGGGCTAAGGCTCCTCTAGGCTCCAGATTGCAGTACCAGGGGCGCAGCGACTCTGCACGCAGCCCACTGAGTTGGGGTGTCGGGCGCAGCCATTTTGTACTAGGAACTCTGGTCTGAAGTGCTGGGTGCAAGGCCACTGCCCGAGGCACCCTATGAGCAAGTGAAGCTAGACTAAGCACAAAAGAAGAGGTTAGACCTTATCTAATCACCTAGATTCCATCTTATTTTTCCTGGGGACCCAATGGGCTTTGCCAGTGACACTCTCACTTTTGCACATCTCCCTTCGGAGTTTCACGCCAG
This sequence comes from Mesoplodon densirostris, assembly GCF_025265405.1. NCBI lineage: Eukaryota > Metazoa > Chordata > Mammalia > Artiodactyla > Ziphiidae > Mesoplodon > Mesoplodon densirostris. Next base: position 81,725,603 of record NC_082668.1, on the reverse strand, counting down.
ACAGATCTTGCTCCCACCCTGATCCTGCCTCTACATTGAACCATCCTTCTCCTCAAGATGCAAAAGTGTCCCAGCTAATTGTTTAGGAAAAAAAAAAAGAGAGAGAGAGAGAGAAAGCAATAAAAATACTCTCTATTGCCTAAATGATTGAACTCTTCGTGAAGTTTTTGCATTTTAAAAAATACAATATTTTTTGAACCCAAATAAATCCCTAACATGTGAGATTTCCATCACCACAACTAAAGAAAATATTCAGAGGGTGAATGTGTGAGGAAACTGCTCTGGGGGAATACTCAGCTTTAGAAGTCAGACCCAAGAAGTCAGTCAGAAGTCAGTTGATTTAAAAGAAGTCAGCTTCTTGACTGACTTCTCTAAATCTTGGATCTTGGGTTTTCTGTTCAAGGATTGATGGCAGTGGTTAGTTGTAAACTGAGTCATCCCTTTGTTCATTTCATTTCCAGGAGATTCTAATAAAATGTATCTTATTAGCCATATAGTTGTGCTTTTAAAAGAATATCATCTTCCCGGTTAAAAAGATCAAATTAACACAATAATATAGACAAAAGTTTTGTTCTTATTTTCTAACAGAATACAAACCAAACAAAATCATTGTGATTTGGGCATTGTGAATTTTACACAAAAAGGGAAAGAATTATTAGGACATGTTTAAGACAGAGTCAGTAATCTTTTATTTGATGTCTAAGAAATTACGGGAAAGGAAATAATTTGAGATTATTTCAGGATGAGAAAAAATGAGTTAGCTTAATTATTTATAGAGCTATATTTTATATAGATTCAGAATTAAAATATATAAGAAAAGGTTGGCAGTTATTTCTAGAAAGTTAAAGAAAGTTTTTTATTATTATTAAAATGGTGAGTATAAAAACAAATAAGATTTGATTCCGTTTTTCCATAATGTACTATTTGAATTTGCCTGTAAAATCTTTCTGGGAAATTTGTGCATTTTTATGTAAATATATGTGCAATAAAATATGAAATAAAAAAATCAAATTTTAATTGAATTTCAGTGGTCATTGAGGATAGAAAATTCTATAGGGCTTTGTTAGAATTTTAATATTACTGACACTCCAAAATGAAAGCATATTTTTGACCTTACTCTCATTTTTTTTTTATCTCCTTAGGTTCTACTTTCATTTGTAACACTCACATAATTCCAGTGAAAAACCAGGAGGGCGTGGCTATGATGTTCATCATTAATTTTGAATATGTGACAGATGAAGAAAATTCTGCTTCCCCAGAGAGGCTAAATACAATATTACCAGTCAAAACTGTAAACCGTAAGTAAAAGGCAACATAATGCTTTTGATACCCTGCTACTGTAGTAATTTTAATACATGCTTCATTTTGATTCAGTTCTCAAAATATGTTTGCATTTTAAGTAAAATAATTTTGTATATAAAAAAGCCATAGCTGACATTACCCATCAGTGCCTAACAGAAATGATCAGCTGCTTTCAAAGCCATTTGACTTGGTTATACCAAACTTATTTAATCAGTCCCCTACTGATGGACATTTAGGTTGTTTCCAAATTTTGGCTATTGTAATAATGGCAGAATGAATTGTGCATATGTATTTTCATGTGTATATGTACATTCTTAGACAAAATTATCTTCAGAGTAACGTTCTATATGTGGTATTCCTGGGTCAAAGGGTAAATGAATATGTAATCTTTTTAGATACTGCCAAACTCCTCTCCTTATGTTTGAACCATTTTACACTAATACCAATGTATTATATAATACAATACAGTGTATTATATATACATTTTATATAATATTGTATATTCAATGTATATAATGCAATGTATATCTTTCCTCCAAAGCCTTGCTAACAGAGTGAGTCAGTCTTCTCGATTTTTGTCATGATAAGTGAGAAGCAATACCTCAATTAGTTTAGTTTACATTTCTCTTATTATGAGTGAAGTTCACATATTTAAGCACTATGGACATTTCTTTTTCTGTCAATTGTCCATTACTTGTATACATTTTCAACTTTTTTGTCTTTTTCTTTTAAATTGTGGAATAAGTGGCAAATCGTTTCCTCAGCAAATTGTCTTTTATCTTTTTCCTGATTTCTGTCACACGAAGCCTTTATTTTTTGGTAATGTGGTGAAATTTATCAACCTTTTCTTTTGTTGATTCTGAATTTTTGAGTCATAATTAGAAAAGCTTTCTCCATTTCAAGGTTGTAAATAAATTCATATTTTTTTCTAGACTTATTTTTTAGGATCTCTAATCCATTTTAAGTTTAGCTTGGTTTATAGTACAAGTTATAAATTTAATTTGTCATTTTATCAATGGCTTTCCAGTCGTTCTAACATCATTTATTAGAAAGTCTGTCTTTCACCAGTAACTTGAGATATCACTTTTATCACATACTAAACTTTCTTACGTGCATGAATATATTCTGGTCTTTCTATTCTGTTCTCTTGATCTGTGTCATTGAGAATCACACTGTTTGAATATACAGTTAACCTCTTATATGACATACTCCCTTTAATATTAATTTTCAGGGTTTAAGGTATTTCTTGTTGCATATTCCACATGAACATTAGAAACAACTTGTCTGGATAAAAAAAAATTCCCTATTTTTATTGGATTCATATTAATTTTATAAATTAATTGGAGGAAAAGTAACATTTTTATGATGTTGAGTCATTCTATACAGGAATATGTATATGTATTTTCATTTATAAATCTAATTTTTGTGTCTTTCAAGAGTGTTTAAAATTTTTCCTTATTGTTTACTTTGCTACTTGACATTCAACATGTTTTGTTGTTGCTGCTATTATAAATAGGATCTTCTCTTTAATTATTATCTTCTAATAATTTTTAAGGCTACTGATTTATTCTGAGTATGTTAATTTTATGGTCTATCTTAGTGAGTTTTCTTAGTTTGCAGTGGCTTATACATTGTTCTGAGGTTTTCAAATGTTCTATAATATCAAATAAAAATTACTTTACATTTTCCTTTCCAATTCTTATACATCTAATAGTTTTCTCTTGTCTAATTGTGCTGGTTATTACCTCCAACATATCGTTAAAAAGATACTGATAGTGAACATCAGTTGTTCCTGAATTTTGTGTGAACGCCACCAGTGATTCCCATTAATTCAAATGATGGCATGTGGTTGAGTGGAATGTGTTTTATAATTTTATAGAAGTTTCCAATGACTTGTATTTATTAAGAATGGGTGTTGAAATTTGTAAATTGCCTTTTTAGCATCTGTGGAAATGAGTGTGCTATTCTGTTTCCTTATTTTTATGGTAAATTTTATTAATAGAGTTACTAACATGGAACTATTCTTACATCCCTGGAAGGAACCACATTTGGACATGATGTATTTCATCTTGTAATACTGAATTCTTTTCATCTAAAATTAATTTAGGATTTTGCATTGATCCTCATCAGGGAAATTGCTCTCCAATTTTTGAATATGTATATGCAATTTCGTTAGGTATTATTATCAATGTTATAATTACTTAGGAAAATAATTTGGAGTTTCTTGTCTATTTTCTGTTCTACATAACCATTTATATAGTTTGGGGATGATCTGGACTTTAAAAGTTAAGTACAATTCCCCTGTAAAATCATCTAAACCTGGTACTTATTTGTGGAGTAACTTTTTAACAGTTATTTTCTCCAGGGACTGGACTATTCAAATTATCCAACTCAACTAGTATCAGTGTCTTTGCACTCCAAGTATGCTTAGTCTTCTACCATTCAGTTTGTCAGTTTAAATTATATCATTTCACTCCCAGTTTTTACCAACAAGGTACTCAATGAGCTTATTTTATATTTCCTTCTCCTTCCATTTTGTTTGGTTGTGATACTTCTAACTTCTTAGAGGATGTAATTTACATACTTCTCACTTTTGTTTTGGCCTTAGATTTCTAGTGAAATGTATTCAATACTCACTACTTGTCTTTTTGTCAAAGTTTCCACAAACATAACTTCTTGGATAAAGTTCACCTCTTCAGTAAATGTTCATGAGTAAATCAACACTATTTTTCTATAGCCTTCACACTTGGAGGACAGCCTGGGTAGATATGTTTGGCCCACATTTTTTGCCCTGTGAACCTGGTAAATAGTGTTCCACTCTTCTTCCATCAAATGTTGCTAATGAGGAATCTGATGCCAATCCACTTGTCTGCCCTAAGGGATTTTGTTAATTTTCCAAGTCCCAGAAAATTTCAGAAATAAATTAATAATGGTAGATTTTAATACTCCTATTTCAAACCAAGACAGACTTTTAAAGTCCAAAACTATTGCTTGCATATGTCTGGATTTGACGTTCTAAATCAATTTTCCTGGCTACATGGTGGGCCCTTTCAATATGTACATTCAATTCATGTTATAGTTCAGGAAATTTTATTGAATTATAATTTTTAATATTTATTTTATTTCTTTTGGTTTATTTGTCTTCCTCAGGGACTCAAATAATATGGATGCTGCACCTTCTTTGCCTGTCTTTCATATCCATCACTTTCCTCTGGTCCTTTTTTCTCTCTTTATTCTATTTTATTTTCTTAGCTTCTCTCATTTCTAGCCTCTATTCTTGTGGTTTGCTTGTAATGTGTCTTAATTTTTTAGATGATTTTGTCTTTTTCTTTCCTGAATTTAGTACCTGTATTCTTTCAGTTCTTGCTTTGCATTTTCTTCTTATTTGTCCAGTTTTTATTTTATGTTTTTGAGTTCCTAATTTATAATCTTATTTCATATCTCTAATTACTGGTTTAAATATTTTTAATTTATTTCGGGATGTTATATATCTGTTCTGTTTCATAATCAGATATTTAGCACACTTTCCTCTGCAAAGTATGTTTTTATCCCCATTTCCTGTTTTTCTCTTATGATATTTTTGTATGAATATTAGAGTATTCTTGTTTATAGCTATTCATGAAGGACTTTCCTGGACCATCACTAGCAAGAAATCTGGGGTGGGTGGGGCAAAGGGAATAGGTCTTGTTTGCATGCCTTTTAAATTTTTTCAGTTCCAAGTCTCATTCATATATAGCAAGGAGTTTGTAAATTTGGAGGGTTTGTGGGGAGGGGAGTTACTTGTTCTTTAAAATATATGGCAACGCCTGTTTTTGTTGTTTGCTTGTTTTTGTCTTCTGAATATTCTGTCCCCTCTTATATCAATAAGGGGACCTTATGTTTATCTGCTTCCTTATTTCCCAGCCTCCAAGGGACAATTCCACCTTTAAATATCCCTCCCCCTCTCCAAGATGTAGTGCTTTTCCAAGGCTGATATCTGGAGTCTTGTGCACTTTTCTAGCCACTTTCTATTGTCTCTCTAGTAACCAATGCTTTGTCCATTAAGGTCACAGAACTTCTCTCAGTATTTCTCACTCAGTGTTAAACTTCTTCTCCCAAGGGTAAACCCTATTTGATATGTGTTCCATTACTCTAAGGAGACTTCTGAACTCCCACCCCACCACTTTTTCCACTTAGCTTCTGCCTGACTATTGCTGTGTACCCTTCTTAGCCAATTCTGCTGGTCTTCAGCATTTATTTCCCTGACTACATGTAAATTAAAGTTTGTAATGTCTCTTTCTCTAATTACTCTTTAGGTATAGTTTATGGGTATTTTTATTTGCCTCCCTTATTGATCTCTGTGGTTTTTAGGAGGATCTATGAGCAAATAAAAATATAAGTTACTGTCATTGTCTGTGGGAAGCTGGAAGCCTTATCACAAAACTGTAGTATTTGCATAAAGAAATTGTTATACTATATGTAAATCAGATAGCAAAATATATGTAAAATATAAAACACAGTCCCAAAAACCTATGTTTTAAACTGAATTAATACTAAATCAAATGTACTCCAGCTGAAAATTTCACTTAGGTATGTCTAAATGACAGTACAGTATCCTGTTAAGGCAATATTGGGACAAATATATTAGTGTAATATAATTCCAATATTTTGAATATTTTATTCTGAGCAATATCACACTTGGGAAAAACTCTCTAGTAAAACCACCAATCTGTCAGTCTCCCAGGTGACATGTTTAGAACAAAATTGAAGTACTATAAAAAACTATTGTAATACTAAAGACTTGTTCCTTTAAGTTGATGACTGTTTTTGATATCTTTATATTTTCTACTAACAAACTTAGTCATTACTGAATGGTTCCTGAGAGTATACCTTAGGTAATGTCAGCCTGTATTTTGGTAGTGAATGTCAATGAGATAATTTGCTTGGGGGAAGCCTAGTTTTGTTTCTTTATTGTCTTCAAAAAGTCTTCATTTTCCTCCCAAAATAGCTGTTTTTCATGGTACATCAAGTTGGATGGGAGTAAAAAAGGAGTAGTGTATCAGCCATATGACAAAAAAGGGGGATTTTAAAAAAATAAAGTATTCATTTCAAACTGAAATACAAATGGAGAATTGAAACTTTGATTTCTTGAATGGAAGACAATCTATACAGTAGCCTTGAGGTATCATACATAATCTATACAACTTTATACTAGGATTAAAATGGGATCTCTTTTGCAAGTCATAGCAAATTCAGTAGTTTGTTTCTTATTATGTGAACATGAATGGTTTCCCTACACTGCAGCTGTCACTCATGTAGGGAATCATTGGAGAGAGTACAAACATGCAGATAAAATTGTTTCCAGAGCATTACAAAAGGCCTATTATTTACAACCATTATATTGGGTTTTTTTGTTGTTGTTTTTTTTTTTTTTTTTTTTTTGTGGTACGTGGGCCTCTCACTGTTGTGGCCTCTCCCGTTGCGGAGCACAGGCTCCGGACGCGCAGGCTCAGCGGTCATGGCTCACGGGCCCAGCTGCTCCGCAGCATGTGGGATCTTCCCGGACCGGGGCACGAACCCGTGTCCCCTGCATCGGCAGGCGAACTCTCAACCACTGCGCCACCAGGGAAGCCCTATATTGGTTTTGATTATACCTCCTGTCATTATAAGCTTTAAATTTCTCTTTACTTGGTGTCAATTTTTGAGGATTTGATTGTTAAATCAAGCAGAAAAGTTAAAGAGAGACAAATTATATTTGGTAGCTTCTGATACTATCCAATTTCTACTTTGTATCATTTCTGATCTTTGGAAAGCTCCTTTTTTTTTCTTAAAGTATAGTTTTATTACCTGTGTGAAATAACCTGTTGGCTATTTCAAACATTGTTGCTCCATTGGTAGCCTCTAAAACAAATAACTCAATAAGGAAATAAAAGCAAATCAAATTTTGATACACCCTTTTTTGCAGAAACATCTCAACTTTCAAAAAGCTTAATTTCTTATCTAAATAAGGAGTATGTAAGTGTGTGTGTGTGTCTGCGGGGGTAGGCATGCCTTTGTGTTGGAATTTAAGTGAAAGTAATGGGGAGAGGCTACTGTTTGTTTGAGATGATGTGGATTTCTATATATTCAACTGCCTCTCCTGAAATGTAGACACAATAAGGGAAAAAATGTGAAGGAGCTATAAGAAACTTAGATGAAAAAGAAATGAAGTATTAAATTGAGAATATTAAGTAATAGAAAAGGAGTTAAGTACACAATAGAAAAGATGCATCATGAAAAGGCACTATGATCAATTGGCTGAGTAAATTCTGGAAACTTAGAGACTTGTATTGAATAAAAACGTGGATCAATTCTCAGTACAAATATCTAGTTTCTGGGTCAGGAACACAGCACAGCAAAAGTGAGCAGCTTTCTCTGGGAAGAACTCATTTTTCACAAATTTAATCTCTGTCGAAGATATAGGACCAGCCACAAATAGATGTCTTAAGTCCCCTGGAATGAAGCAAGTACAGGAGAGAGTATTATTCTGATAGGTCTATCAAATTAATATATACTGCACAATTGAGTTGATTAATTACTACATAATAAATATAAATACTAAATAAAAGATATAATTAAACATTTTCTCACTGATGGTTTAAACTCTGCAATCTGAAAAGTGGAAATGATACTGAGTAGAAGAGAAAATTCTACTTTTACTACCAACTAAAAGGGGGCCACATCTAAAGGAACTAAGAGCAATGGGAAGATGTGTTCTCTTTTTTCTGCTCTAATATCTGTTTCTATGAAATATTTGCACAACATGAAAGATAACCAAATTATGTGTCCTTGCTTACACTATTAATTTCAAAGTTAATTGTCAAGTGTGAGGTTTTTGTTTTCATTATTATTATTATTATTATTATTTTGCGGTACGCGGCCCTCTCACTGTTGTGGCCTCTCCCGTTGCGGAGCACAGGCTCCGGACGCGCAGGCTCAGCAGCCATGGCTCACGGGCCCAGCCGCTCCGCGGCATGTGGGATCTTCCCGGACCGGGGCATGAACCCGCGTCCCCTGCATCGGCAGGCGGACTCTCAACCACTGCGCCACCAGGGAAGCCCTGTTTTCATTATTTTAAATAAAATATTTAAAAGTTTTATTTTACATTACTTACAAGTATGTTTAAATCTTATATTTCTTCTATTTTATAGCAGAAATCTAGGATCGCCAGTCTGGTTCACACAGACACACATACACATTTTCATTTGTTAAAAATTTCTTTAAGGGGATTGGGGGGAAACTAAATTAAACAAAAAATTCCTGATTTAACAATATACAACCCCACAGAAAATTAATGCATTCTATGTTCTTATCATGTCTGAAAACCAGAGAGTCAGTTGAGCCACTATAAATGTTGACCTTAAGCTCATATCCCCAAACAAGTTTTAACTAATAACATTCACTCCTCTTATCAATTTAAAATAGTTTTCTGTTTAAGTCTACTTAATTTACTGTTTCCATCATGGTCAAAAAAATCCATGAAGTTTTCTCATTTTACTAAACTTGAAACATATCCCAACAAGAAAACAGGCCCAAGTTAAGTCTTTTTAGTCACAGAAAAATACTGAATTTTATCATTTATTAATTTATAAATGATTATGCTACAAGTCAAAATTATACATGAGATCCTAATTTTTTTAGGTACTTTTCATCTCTTTCCCTTAGCAAGTATTTCAAAACTTCACCAGGCTTTTCATGACTCTCATGTCAAATCCACCTCCTTTGTCAGACAAATCACCTCACCTTCCACACCTCAGAGCAAGGGGAGTTCTTGGACAAGAAGTCCCTTAATCAGCCCACCCTCAACAAATATATCTCAACCCCTGGAGGCAAATCTTAACTGGGGTCCACATCTCCACTTGAAACCCATTCCCTCTGCCATTCCTTCCAAATCTGTCCTTACCAATGGCCCTCTCTCAGCTATGTTTTCTACTGGCTCTTTTCCTTTTGCTCATGCTGCTGAGAATAGCCTGTACTTCAATAGATACATTCTGTTTACATCAAATAATATTTTCTCAAAGTTTCAATTAGTTAAATGTGTCACCAACATTTAAAAATTGGAAGATTACACCTTAAATTACGATGTCTGGGGGATTCTCTGGCCATCCAGTGGTTAGGACTCTGGACTTTCACTGCCGTGAGCCTGGGTTCGATCCCGGGTTGGGGAACTAAGATCTTGCAGTTGCACGGCACAGCCAAAAAAAAAAAAAAAAAAAAAACTAGCTTATTTTGGAAAAAGATGAGTATGTGGCCACACATTTGCAATAAGCTGGAAGAGAATACTGACCACACCTTTAGATGGTATGTACTCCCCAGTTTGCCAAAGTCCTCAACTCTCCTTATTGCTGTTCATACTTGGCTTTCTTCACTGTTGTCCCCTGACTCTTCTTAGAGGCATTTATATTTTCCACACCTACTCATAATCTCCCTTATTTCCTTTCTTCCTCTGCCCTGCCCACTGTAATGAGCTTTCTATGTTGTGCTCTCCATGTTATCCTCTAGGTTGAAGATACTCTGCTAAATTCAATTCCCTTCTCTCGGTTCTTTTATGTTCCATGACACCACACTCCTTTGCTTCTTTTGATTTCTGTGACAGCTATTTTGGTGCCATTTTCTTGTTCCTCTTAAACAAGAAACTCTTAAACACTGTTTGTTTATCCCCCAGAAGCTGCTCTTAGTATTATTCTCTTCTTAGTCATCTTCTCTGTACACCCTGCTTGGACAAACTTATCTGTGACCTACAGGATAAAGGCTCCCTTTCAAATCAGTATCTCCAGACCACACCTGTCTCTAGACTTTTCCAACTACTTATAACTTCATATATCCAACTGCCCACTGGACATCTTTTTTTGGAAGATTTTAGCATTTCTGGAAGTTTAACATTTTCAAGCTAAGACTTGCCTTTCCATCCTAATTACCATCTACTCTATTCCATCAAAAACTCTTGCTCTTCATATGTTGTGAATGGTGTCATCATCACAGCCACCCAAGCCAGAAACCTGGGCATCATGCTAAACTTCTCCTTCTCCCTAATCCTCTCTTTTCCCAACCAAAGAGTGATAAATTCTCTCAAGCACACCTCCTGAATATCTCTCTCATACAGCTCACTGTAATTACCTACTCAGGCCCTCAACACATCTGATGCAGTGATCTCAAAACTGGTATCTCTGCTTTCAGCTTCTTTTCCTCAGGCTCACATGTCCCACTACTGTGCATCAGATCATAATACTCCACTATTTATATTCTTTATAATGGGTCTCTATTGCCTAAAATTAGAAACCTCCAAAACCCTGTGCATTAAGCAAAAGACACATGTTATGGCCTCAGATACTTCCTTAGCCTCACCTCCCATCACAGTGTGCCCCCCAAGCCATCGCCGTCATATCCCATATTTCAGTGGTGGTTTTTTGAAACCACATACATTTTATACCACCTTGTGTGTATAACATAGTGTCCTCTCTACTAGACTGCCTCCGTTTCTCTAGCATACCTTCTCCAAAGGACCCTTTACCTGTGGGGAGTTCCTAATTCACCCAGATAGATTTTCCTGTTCTTGCCCCTGTGACATGATGATACCTCATACCTGTCTCTACTACCACACTGGCACATCCGTTTGCCTAGTAGACAAGAAACATAAATGACTAAAGAAGGCCAGGAATGAAAATAGAGAGCAAGAGAGGTGAGAGCTGTGGAAAACTAAGGAAACCTACCTTGTTTAAAGTAGCCAGGAACACTTAAGCTCCAGTTCATAGGAGGGCTGTTGTGTTTTCTTCCATATCCCCAATATTTGGCAAATAGTGAGTACCCAATACATACGTGTAGAATGTATAAATTTATGAATGTTATTTTTATATTGAGTAATTAAGGTTTTTTTCCCTACTGAATGCATATTAGTCAGTGATTCTCCAAGAGTAAGACCGTCAGCTTCATTTTGTAGCATGTTTGAAGTGTAAGTCCTTGGGCCTTACAAACCAGAACAACTGATTCAGAAACACAGAAATTCAGGGCTTCCCTGGTGGCGCAGTGGTTGAGAGTCCGCCTGCCGATGCAGGGGACACGGGTTCATGCCCCGGTCCGGGAAGATCCCACGTGCCCCGGAGCGGCTGGGCCCGTGAGCCATGGCTGCTGAGCCTGCGTGTCCGGAGCTTGTGCTCTGCAACGGGAGAGGCCACAACAGTGAGAGGTCCGCGTACCGCAAAAAAACAAACAAACCAAAAAAAAAAAAAAAACAGAAATTCAGCAACCTGTGTTTTGACAAACCCTTCAGGTCATTCTGATACACATTGAAGTTTGAGAACTACTAGTCTAAGTTACTTAATGGTTAGATAAAACCATAAAGATAAATTTTAAGTGAAGCTAAAAGTAAAAATATAGTAAAATAAAGTTAAATTTCTATAACATCTTATTTTCACAGTTATTTTCAAAAGTGTACTTTTTCATTTCATTTCATTAAGGTATTATAAAGGAGATTCCATTATCTTTGAAATGATTAAAATTATACTCTCCAAATCAAAAGAGAATTTTTACCTTTATGCTTACTAAAGTTTGAATTACTCTAAAAGCTTCAACTGAAGCAAAGTCTATACACAAAAATACAGTTGGTAATTTAGGCAATTATCTAGCTAATTTAAGCCACTAAAAATGCATTCATATGCTTTGGACTCAATATTTTGAATAATTGACACATAAAAAATATATTTGCCTGAATAGCTACCTTACTCCCTCAAATTTGTATTTCAGTGTTCAGACCTCAAGCTAAGGAACAAAAAAATTTTCTGTATAGCTGGTTTATAAAAGGGCATTCACAATGTTTTTGCTATTCTCCATTGGAGCTGAAAGTCATTCTTTAAAGATGAAGAGCTGTGGTAGTAATACAGAGTTTCCCACTCAGCAAGCCTTACTATAGAAACAATCTATTATTCAGATGAGTTTAATTAAAGGTTTTACAACATAACTAATGTCTACTATTATCATGTGTTTGGAAGTTTCCTCTTTTTAAAGATTAAATTTCCTGTAGAAAAAGGAACCATGACATGGTTGCTAAAAGAAATCTGAGAAAAGTTCAGTCATAAGTTGCAAGCAACTTTATACCATGTTTCCTCCCTAGGATTTGGGCAAAATACGTACTTCTAAGATTAAGAAAATTACTCATAGTTGAAAAAATATGCTTTATCCTTTCATTAGCAATGAATGTTAATGATGGCCTAAATCAGTATGTCCACATCAGAGACCCAGTGTGCATACCATATGGAAGAATTTGTTACCTAGCAACACCAAAATCAGGGACAGTCCCTATTCATACAGCATGTGGGTAACTGGCGTCTGTTCCATTTGTGTTTGGAACACTCCATCAAAAGAGTCCCTGTCGATGTAATAACTACATGGTCATCTTGGGTCAATCTAGGTAAAGTTGTTACTACTTTCACACAACATGAGTGGACTCTTTTACTTGGCATTTGGAAAAGAAAGAATTCTATAAAACAGAAACAAAATAGCAGTATGGTAAATTATACATTGATTTATTAAGCTGTTATCACATAGAAATGGAAACGAATTAGCTATATATAACACTGATGTGTTTGCTTTAATTTCCAATGCCTCCTCGTGGACGGATTTTAACCTTGGGTGGCAAAAGCAGTCCACCAGCCTGTCCTATTTTCTGCCCTATCTCCCTTATTCTAAACCTGTGTTTTCTGCTTCTTTGCTCTTATGATGACCCAGCTAGGTTGGAAGCAGTGTCTCTCAGACATCATCAACATTTGTGAACTTGTTCCAGAAGTTCTCTGCTGCTGCTACAGCTCCTATGATTACTCTCACTCCTGCTACAGCAGTAACTTCTCCTGATCTCCACACATGTGTCCTGCGCTACTGGGCCAGAACTCACATTGCTTCAAGATTTCTATTTGGTCTTATACTTACTGCCTTATTGTAAGATGTTGCTTTTTCTTTGGTATCTCTCACCCTAGGAAATGTCCAAGGAGTCTTAGTCTTTCAAGGCCTTACTGACCACATCTGCTCTTTTAAAGGGTCCCAAATTTAGCTACAGGTTTACCAGGTCTATGGACTCCCTGGTGACCTTTTGTTGTCACTAACACCAGGACCACACTGGCTGCACTGCCCCATGTGTCAACCACTAATCAGGTTAGCCAGGTCAGTACTGAGTTCACACTGAATTATTTTTTTCCCCAGTCTAACAGCTAACTACTGCCTTCTTTGACAATATTACGGGTTGCTCTAGCAGCCCATGGGCATCATCATATACTCCTAACACATTAGTAAGAAAGACATCTCCTTGCTGGGTGCCTCTGTGGAAATTTCTTTCTAAAAAGAAAAGTCAGATATGTCAATTATTTTCCCTGTTTCTCCAATGAAATTTGATCTGCTGCTCTCTCTGACTCAGAGATTAAAGTTATATTTCTCTGCACATCCAGAGCTATTTGGCTGGAGAAAAGTCCCACAGTGATTTTAAGGCTTCCAGTTTAAATGTCAGACTTGTGAATACCCTGATTATAGAAACATACATTGATATTAATTCATGAATTCTTACTTTGCCTGATAGTAGACATATTCAGATCATAATTTTTTTTCAGCCTTCCCCATCTGTACCATAGGCACTGTGCCTCAGACACCTTCCTCGGGGGGGGGACAGCTGCTGGAAATTGGTCACTTCAGGACACAGCTCCACCCCTTATTGGAAGCTGTAGTCAAAGGCGAGGAACTGCCTTACCCAAGGTCATGGCCCTTCCCATGGGGTAGCTGTAGTCAGTGACTGACTGCAACAGGGAGATAAAAACCAGATACACTAACTTCATTTTGGCATAACTCTGAAGAGGCATCTCCACATCTCCCAGGAGAACTGACTGAAGATTTAGCTACATTTTCATATCAGTTTTACCTGCTCTTATCAATCCTGCCTTCCTCTTTTCCTTATAGGCATATGTCCTGAAAACGCTTCCCCAAAACCCTTTTGCACAGTCTGTTTTCAGGGATCCAATCAAGATACCTCCCAGCACCCCTAATCCTTTGTGAGGGGAAATATCTCTGCTCATAGCCTTCACAACTTCCCCCCGCCAAATACACGCACATATGTCCTCTCCTTACCCCACTCTATTCTCTGATTTGCATGACTGCTGGAACTAAAATTTTTCTCTGCTTTTCAGTTTATAATTCAGCTAAGCAGAACCAAGCAAGAGTAAGATGCTTCTAATTTATATTTAACTGGATTTTAGTAGTAAAATTATTAAGTAGTCAAAGTTCTAAGAGTTTGTAGAAATGATGAGAAATTAAACCAAGGGAATGAGTGGGAATTTGTAATTGTGAGAAAATTAAGTGATTGGGAATATATGGAGAACTTTTCAGATATAGTTGGTTTTCTGCAAGAAATATTACTGTTTCTAATATCCCTAGGTATATTCTTAAGTTAGAAAATTGTTTCATGTCAAAATTAGCATAATAGTTTTCTTCCAAACTCTAGTAGATAAGAATCAGCTCTCAGAGGAGAGAAAGAGAGAGGGAGAGAGACAGAGACAGAGACAGAGAAAGACAGAGAAATAATTCAGATTGATGAGGTTTTCTCAATTTAGAAAAGTTGGTAAAACCATTTTCTAAAGTCCCATTCCCACAGGACATAGGGGTAGAAATGTAGTTGTGATCATTATAATTTTGTGTGAACTGTGATTAGTATAAATATACATGCAAAGAAACTCAAAACTGGAAGGAATATTAAGAGTCAACTAATCCTAGGGAATCCTAGGGGAGGTTAATGGAGGGGTTTTGGTTGGAGGAGAAGGATTTTGTTATTCGACCTCTGAGATCTTAAAAAAAAGTGTGTATGCATTTACCTGCATTATTTAGAGGAGAGAGTTATGATTCTCATTAGATTCTCTTGTGGATATTTAAGGACCAAGAAAACACCAAGTTTGGGGTAAAACTGAAATTAAATCAAGGAAACTGCTATTTTATTTTGATTTTACCTTGATTTCCTATTTGACCTTGGGCCAAGTATCTAACATTTATTCATATATAGATTGAAGTCATAATTACAGGCTTTCTGAAGAGAAAGACACTGGGAATATCTGTGTGCCTTCTTGGTTGAGAGGTAAAAAGCTCTTAGTTAAATGTAACACAGCATGTATGAAGATGCAGCTTCCACATTTATTTTCAGCAGCTTCACAGAAGTGACATATCCTGAGAAAGATATTGTAGTGGTAGTTAATTATAAATTCATGTATGTTAAAAACTATCTCTCTCAAGTGAAAAATGGTGCATTTAAACAAAACTATGTTTGTGTAAGTAGTTTATCAATACTTATAGTTATTTTGGGGAATGTGTTAAAAATATGCAAAACACCCCTAATTCTGTTATTATTATTTCAGATTTATTGAACATTTTAGTAGCTAATAGGCTAAATAGTATCTCTTTTAGTTATTCAAGTTAGAAAGCAAATATACTAAAATATGGAGACAACTTACAAGGGTGTTTTTTTAATGTTAAGAATCATAACAGGATTATACTCATCTAAGTTTTATATTTCATGCCTGAAAGTGCTAACGAGCAAAATTCTCAATGTGTATTCTTTCCAGATGAACTGCGGTTAGACAACTAAATCTGTAATGCAATATAACATGGTCGTATTAACCTAGTGATGCAGAAAGACCATCTGTACCACCTTGGATATGACTAAACTGTAGGAGCAAACTAAATGCCTTGTGCAGTCATTAATTTAAGAAAGGCAGTGAATTATTTTTAAAGGAGGAGGGTAATAACAGCTGAAAAATGAATAAGAGTAGGCATTGACCTCAGTGAATTGTAATAAGCTTGCAGAATTATTTGTAAACTGCTTTATAACTCAATTCCTAGTGCATTACAAACTAATCAAACGACTTTGATGCAGTTCACTGATTTTTAGCTTGGCAATTTACTTGAGCATATAAAAGTTGTTAGTAGAATTAGGTAAGAATGCTTGCAAAATAGATATTGTGATGCACCATTATTTAATTGTATATGCACAAAATGGTTACTCTCATCTACTAATTAATCCAGAATTTAATGCTGAACATACTTGGAGTTTGTGCACTGTGTCATGTCTTTTATCAGAACAATAAATTGTATTTCAATTATATTTACCACTGTTAACTACTAGCACACAAATGAAAGCTTATAGTAAGAACTTAGCCTGCTTAATTCTAAAATTTTCTGTCATAGGTATTTTACATAAAATTCACTAGATGATGAGGAGTTTGAAAACACTTTTGTTTATGCTCTAGAATCAGAATGGTAACAATTAATAACCTCAGAAAAAAGGTGAAAATTAACAGTGTGTTGTATCAGGTATATAGGGCATGGTATAAAGTTTACCATTTCCATCAGCTACTGGGTTCTACTCAATTAATCATTTTTGGTAAATATGAGTAAACACAATTCCAGGAGACTAAGATTCTCTGGTTAAGTTGGTCAGAGCAATTAAATATTTCAGTTTTTCCACAGTCAAAATTGAAGGACATTATCAGTTTGGAATCTGCTAGTGGAAATTCATTTACAGTGGTCAGACATTCTGTTAGAACTGGGATTTGGTGAGCAAAATAGGGGCTCTTCCTACAGTCCACTAGGGGAGAGAAATGTTAATCAGAAAATCGACAAGTGTATAACTATGAGCTGTTACGAAATTTATGAAGGGAATGCTAATATAGTTCAGAAGGAAGGAAAAGCTACCCATGGGAAATGACTTTGGAGCTAAAACCTAAAGGATGTTATTATAGAGTATGTATAACTGAATCACTCCACTGTACACCTGAAACTAACACAACACTATTAATCTACTATACTCCAATATAAAATAAAAATTTTTTTAAAAAGAAATGCAGGGCTTCCCTGGTGGTGCAGTGGTTGAGAGTCCGCCTGCCGATGCAGGGGACGCGGGTTCATGCCCCGGTCCGGGAAGATGCCACATGCCGCGGAGCGGCTAGGCCCATGAGTCATGGCCGCTGAGCCTGCGCGTCCGGAGCCTGTGCTCCGCAACGGGAGAGGCCACAACAGTGAGAAGCCCGCATACCGCAAAATAAAAAAAGAAAAAAGAAAAAGAAATGCAACAGATTTCCGTAAAACAAAACAAAAAACCCTAAAGGATGTACTAAGTAAGAAGAGTAAAAATTATCAAACACAAGGAAGCCCTGAATCTGTAAGAAGCACAGGCCTCTGGAGGAATTAAAAAGTTCATATGGCTGGATTCTAGAGAGCAAGGAGGAAAAATTAAGCTGCAGATAGTGTGGCTAGTGTTACCTTCATGCCTAAAGCAGGAAGTTACTGGGAGTAGTAAAAGGTTAAATAATAGCTAACATGATCAGAAGTTAGTATTTTTTAAAGGACAGACAATATGATTCAAATGTGGAAAATGATTAGCATCTTATTGCAAGAAATCAGGTGAACTGTGATTTCTTATCTCCACAAAGTGAGAGCAGTGGAGATAAGAGAAGTGAAAACACTAAAAAGATATTCAGGAGGTGAAGTGAACACAATTAGTGGGTTAATTGGATTCAGGGGATAGAGGTGAGAGAGAAGAGAGAGAATAGCCAGCAAGTCTCAGGCTTATACAACTAGATGGACTGTGATGCCATTCACTGAAAAAAAAGGGGCTGGGCTTTGAGGGATAGATTATGAGATTGGATTTGCTACAGGATTTTGAGGTGTCTTTAAGACTTCTAAGAGAAGATGTTGATGAAGCTATTAAAAATGCAGGTTTGTCAACATCTTTACTCATTAGAGAAATGCAAATCAAAACTACAATGAGATATCATCTCACACCAGTCAGAATGGCCATCATCAAAAAATCTAGAAACAATAAATGCTGGAGAGGGTGTGGAAAAAAGGGAACACTCTTGCACTGCTGGTGGGAATGTGAATTGGTACAGCCACTATGGAGAACGGTATGGAGGTTCCTTAAAAAACTACAAATAGAACTACCACTTGACCCAGCAATCCCACTACTGGGCATATACCCTGAGAAAACCATAATTCAAAAAGAGACATGTACCAAAATGTTCATTGCAGCACTATTTACAATAGCCCAGAGATGGAAACAACCTAAGTGTCCATCATCGGATGAATGGGTAAAGAAGATGTGGTACATATATACAATGGAATATTACTCAGCCATAAAAAGAAATGAAATTGAGCTATTTGTAATGAGGTGGATGGACCTAGAGTCTGTCATACAGAGTGAAGTAAGTCAGAAAGAGAAAGACAAATACTGTATACTGACACATATATATGGAATTTAAGAAAAAAAAAGTCATGAAGAACATAGGGGTAAGACAGGAATAAATACACAGACCTACTAGAGAATGGACTTGAGGATATGGGGAGGGGGAAGGGTAAGCTGTGACAAAGTGAAAGAGCGGCATGGACATATATACACTACCAAACGTAAGGTAGATAGCTAGTGGGAAGCAGCCGCATAGCACAGGGAGATCAGCTCGGTGCTTTGTGACCGCCTGGAGGGGTGGGATAGGCAGGGTGGGAGGGAGACGAAAAGGGAGGGGATATGGGAACATATGTATATGTATAACTGATTAAATTTGTTATAAAGAAAAAAAATGCAGGTTTGGAGCTAAGAGAATAAGTCTAGGTTTGAGTTATAGATTTATGAGTCTTTGGGCTAAAGATGCAATTGAAAATATGTGTGTAGATAAGACCATCTGCTGGAAGAGTACACTCAAATATAATGCAGAAAATTTCATAAGTTTTGAGAGTGTTCTTCCATGTTTTAAAACAATCCTCAGTGTATTGAGAAAAAGTTCATAGTAAATATATTAAAGGTAATGGTGCCCATGGCATTTAAAGAATATAAGGAGGTAGATAATATTGTAGCCCAGATAGATCAGCTGACTGGCTCGAAGGGCAACATGTGATTGTAAAGCCATGGATTGATGTGGACCTAGGCTACTGTAGAACAGAAACAAAAATTAGAATTGGCATTTTCTTGTAGACAGTACTTAGAAAAGCTTTGAATTATGCAGTATTTTTTGAATGCTTTCTCTTATCTTTTCATTTCTTCTAAGGGTAGAAGTTTTACCTTTTTATTTTTTTAATTTATAAAAGAGTGCATGCTCAATGAAACAAACAATAAAGATATATAAAGAGGAATGCAATACATTATACTGAGCCAGTCAACATTAAAACTGTGGAGTATGTTCTTCCACATCTTTCTCTACTGCCAAGCAACTTATATGGGCAAATATAAGGTTTTATTATTTTTAATGAAATAATATCACCATAAGCACATTAAGCTGAAACTTGCCTTTTCACATAAAACTGTATTTGAATAACCTTCTAATCAAAACATTTACATATTATTGTTTTTTAAGGAACATCATAAGATTCCAAAGTATAAAAATGCCACATTTATTCAACTATTCTCCTTCTAGTGGATATTAAGATTGTATCTAGTTTTTGTGCCTTTGTACAGTAATATCCTATAGATGAGATTGCTGAGTCAAGTGAAAAATGTATTTTTTCACTTTAATAGATATTGTAGGATGACTTTCCAAAGAATTTGTAACAATTTGCAATTCTACCAGCAAAGCGTCAAAATGCTCGTCAGCTTTCTTTGCCAGCACCAGATGTTATGTTTCTTTTTTTCATTTACTGCTAAATTTAAGAGTGGAAAATGATATTATCTTGTCTTAATTTGCATTTTTTACTACCAGTAAGTTTATTAGCTAATATTTTCATTTTTAATATCTACCTTTTAATGTTTATACTTAGTTGCACTTCTAAGCATCAACCTCTCTGAGATATGTTTAACATTCCGTGCCATATTCTTAGACACTGGAACAAAAAAAAAAAATCAGGAGAAAGAAATTCTTATGTGTACATCTCTCTCTGAAACCAAAAGCTTTTCAAGAATCCCAAACAGAATGAGGCCATATGTAATTGGCCCCACTCTTCCCATCCACACTTGACTAGCAATATTATCCAATACAAACCTTCTAGGTATGTCAGGCCAACACCTTATCCCCCCTTATTCCCTTTCCTCCACTTCCAATACAATTACATCCCCCTCTACCTCCACCCCGACATAATATAATATAATATAATATAATATAATATAATAATCTTTCCTGTATCTGGCCCTTTTATACAAAGTATCCATTCCTTTCTTTCCTTTCTAAACTGTGCTCCAACCTTCAGTTTCGCTTTTAAAAAATGGATGCATAGTGAATATTTTTTTTTCAGTTTATTAAAAAAAAACCTTGCATCATCCAAATAATGCTTTTATTTAGCTGGAGTATATCTAACCATCAGAACCATGGTAAAATTATTTCTCTATTTTCTTACAGCTTATATGATAATTCATATTGGTCCCAGAGAAGTTTTCTACAATATACCTCATTCCGACTGTAAAATGACTTAAGTATTAATTAATACCTTTTTACACAGTATTTAAATATGAGTCAACAAGGTTCGTTTGTTTGTTTTAAGCGATATATCCTTTGTCTTGTAACAGTGTTCTTTCCTCTCTGTATTTGTAGGGAAACTTTTTGGGTTCAAGTTCCCTGGTCTGAGAGTTCTCACTTACAGAAAGCAATCTTTACCACAAGAAGATCCCGATGTGGTAGTGATCGATTCATCTAAGCACAGCGATGATTCCGTAGCCATGAAGCACTTTAAGTCTCCTACTAAAGAAAGCTGCAGCCCCTCAGAAGCAGATGATACAAAAGCCTTGATACAGCCCAGCAAGTGTTCCCCCTTGGTGAATATATCCGGACCTCTTGACCATTCCTCTCCCAAAAGGCAATGGGACCGACTCTATCCTGACATGCTGCAGTCAAGCTCCCAGCTGACTCATTCCAGATCAAAGGAAAGCATTTGTAGTATACGGAGGGCTTCATCGGTTCAGGATATAGAAGGATTCAGTGTCCACCCCAAGAACATATTTAGAGACCGACATGCCAGTGAAGGTATGTTTGTATTTTTTAAATATGGAGACATATGTTACAGGGTAGAGAAAGGTATTTGTTATTGTGTTTGATTTTGACATTAATCCTTATACCTTTGGAGAAGAAATGTGAGTAGAGTCTATTAGAAATAGGAGTTCTACATTCAGAGTTGTTACTGATTTCCTCTTTGAGCCCTAGTGAATAATTTGGTTTCTTCTGGTTTCTTCATCCTTTTCTGAGATAGAATGATAACTATTATCTGCTTCCTTTATGGAGTGTTAATTAACTAATGCTTAATATAAGACCTGTTTAGGTGATGACACTATCATCTCAAGCATGATTAATTGTGCTGCATTTAGTAACTAGTCAAGACCTGGGCAAAAAAGAGTAGTGTGCTGTCACAGAACTGTTTTATTGACCAACTCTCTCTAAAGGAAGAGGTGTATGAAATGTGATATACTGAGTGATCAGAAAGCTATATACTAATTGGGAGCAGGGAAAGGATAGGTAGGAGGAAGGGGCTCAACCAAAAACAACTTGACATGCAAAGTCAAAATTCATTTATTTCTCTCTGCCCACTTCAAGGTCAGATTCATGTATTAGCCAGTAGTGAAAGTAGGGATGCCTTAAAAGGCAATGCTAAAAGCAATCCATCATTAACAGGATGATGGATAACATTTGTTGGATATTTACATGCATGAGGCAATGTAAGTGCTTGATACCCATTGATTCTCATATAATTCTCAGAACAACAACCCTATGAGTTAGGATCTATTATTAAGCCCATTTTATAGATGAGGAAACTAAGGCTTAAATATTTAAATAAATAATTGGTCCAAGGTTATAGAATGTCAGAGCTGGCCTTCAAACCCAGGACTGGTCTCCAGAATCCACAATCCATCCATGCAATGCTTTTCTTCCTTCACTCCTGCTCTATGAAACTTTGCTGCAAGGGTCTGTTGAGTCATTGAATCTTCTCTGGGGAGGTCCAGATTCAGGGTACCCATTGCATGGATACATTAGTTTCACTTTTCTACAGATTTGGGTTCTTGAGAGGTCCATTGTCCTTTCTGTGGTATTTATTCCTTTGAGAGCCCATCATCATCCATGCTGCCACTATTTTTCTTTTTAAAACATATATCTGATCACGGGGCTCCTTAGTGTAGGGTACCTGACACTTTTCCAGCTCTCCACAGTTAGTTTTCAAGCCTTATTTCTAGACCCTGCAAGATTTCCTCCCCTACTATATACTCAATTCTAAACCTGCACAAAACTAATTGCCTTTCCCAAAAATATATCATGCATTTTCATGCTTCATTTCTTTGTTCTGCTGGGAATACTCTTCCTCACTTTGTGCCTCCTCACACCACTACTCATAGTCATAAGGACCCATTTCTCCTTTCCAAACCAGAAGAGTTAAATGGTTTCACACCTAAGTGTGCAAGGCAGTGTTTACATATATCATAGCATTTCTTACATTCTACATTTATTCCACATTATATGTCTTACATTCCTATTAGATATACAAACAAATAATGATGTTGCTGAGAGCTTCTTTAGCACAGGAGTTCTGGCATAGTTGGCTCCATGGCCTTGGTCTCCAGCACAGTTGCCTATTTCATGGAAGGAACTCAGTAAGCCTTGGTGTGACATTGAGAGGATCATGCTCATGAACTACACCATCAGGAAATAATGAGTTATCTGTTCCATAGTACTCTGAAATTTAAACCAGTTTTAGGATTGAATCGTGTGGGGATCTTTATTTAAGGGGTGCAGTGAAGTAGAGAAGGCAGAAGAGGTGAAAGAAAATGAATTGGCAGGAAAAACTTTAAAGAGAGAAATATCAATGTCAAAGAAACAAAATAACAGTTTTCTGTGAGGTAGATTTGATGTGGTACAAGAGCAATTAGCACATCCACTTTAATCTCTAGTCCAAAGAAAGTCAAAGGGAAAAGGAAAATAAAATCAAGGACAATTTCCAAACTGGATCACTGTGTAAGGCTCTACAGCGTCTAGTCACAGCATGCTCACTCTCTCCTGACTAAATGAAATCTCTGAAATTTGATCTTTGAGCAATGGATCTTATGGCCGAACAACAGTAAATCCAATATGATAATTCAAATGACCAGCATATATTTTTGTTCGTTAGTCCAATTTGTGTAGTCATCTTTAGGAAGCATACTGACTTTTCAGAGACTGGCCTTATTGCCTAGAACCTGAGTTACAGTGTAATAACATTCAGAAACAATATTAAATGATACATATTCAGTGCATGGTACAGACTTTTAGCTTGTGTTTTGACAGTGGTGCTGAGTAGGTTAGGTCAGATTTCATGATTTAACTTTATTGTTTTCAATCTTATATGGTCTCCATTTAGCACACAGTTACTGATACAATTATGGGAGAGGATGTGTTAATATTTTGGGCTTCTCGGTACAGGTTCTATTCAGGGACGCTCAGTGTTGAGATCATCCTCAATTTTCTTCTCCCACCCAAGCTATGTTATTTTCAAAAGACTGTATCACTTGCTTGCAGATGCTAATGTCAATGTCTGACTACCAACAGATAACTTCAGAGGGTATTTTGTACTTCAATTTTAGCTACAAAATCATTCATTAGCATAGGCAAACCTATACTTCCTAAAGCTTTATAAATTAATATACTCTAGAAACTGAGCCACTGATAAGGGAAGATGGAAAACGTTTAAACCTGATTTTAATTTTATGAATTCATGTAGCTCTTTAATAAGTTAAATCCCACATGCACCAGATTTTGAATTCAGATTGTTGTCTCTTCACTCAAGAAGAAAAATTCCCTCCTATATAGGCTATCTTTATAGAACTTTAAATAATTTGCAAATATATCAGTGCATAATATTTTACATTATCTTTTTATTTAATCTATATTATCAAATACCTTAAAACCATATTTCTCAAATCATTTGTGGTGAAGGACCAGAATTCTTTTTTCTTATCCATCACATACCAATATATTTGTAAATACAGTAAAAACGCCCTACAAGAAAATGAAATTTTAAAAAATAGACATACAAAATATAAACCCCAATTGTTGTATTATTAAATTGAACAGATGTAAACTTAGTCTGTCAAACCGCTACAAGACTCTTACTGCTTACTCTAACGTCTGCACTTACAGTGTCAATTTCTGCACTTACAGTGTCAACAAGCAGATCTCAGCTAGCACCAGTACACAGACCACATGCTCTGCCTCAGAATGCCAAAGCAGCATTAACTATATAATGTAACTTTGGGGCAGTTGGTTTTTTGGAAACTGCAACTCTTTACATGTAATTTCCAGGTTGATGAATAGAATTATAATATTTAACTACTTGCTTGCAAGCAGTTATTTCTTTACTAATGATTGTTGGCCTAGCTTCTGATGGAGATAATTAATTCTATGTAATCGAGGTCTCTTCCATTAACCCTATTTGTTTGTTATGGTCCCTCAAAGAGAGCAGAGCATTGACATGTAAGGTCACAATTTTATTTGTGCATCTCTATGTGAGGTAGTGTCTATGCTAGCAATTCAATACACTGCATTATTGAAATTGCTTCAATTGTAAGATTTGAAACAATTATATATCCCAAGATTTTAAATATGAACAGCATTAGCATAAATGTCAACAAATGTGGAACCGATTTTTCAAATTTTGGATATATTTGAATGATTTTAACATGACTTCATTTACAGTAAGCTTGTTTGTTTCAAAACTAGTAATGAAGGGCCTCCCTGGTGGCGCAGTGGTTGAGAGTCCGCCTGCCGATGCAGGGGATACGGGTTCGTGCCCCGGTCTGGGAGGATCCCATATGCCGCGGAGCGGCTGGGCCCGTGAGCCATGGCCGCTGGGCCTGCGCATCCGGAGCCTGTGCTCCGCAACGGGAGAGGCCACAACAGTGAGAGGCCCGCATACCGCAAAAAAAAAAAAAAAAAAAAAAAAACTAGTAATGAATATTTTTTTAGTAGCATATATGCAACAAAGAGTCAGAATGCTAATCTCAGAATAAATCTGAAAACACTCCATTCTGAGATTTGACAACAAATCCATTATAATATAAACAAATTTCCTAAATTTTCTAGGTATTACACTGAGTGCATTGTGGACAACATAAATTTTTAAAGCTCACATTACCTTTAAATAGTCAAATCTTTCACTGATTTCTTAGAATTATTTTTGCCTAAGAATGGTTCTTTGAGTACTATTTGGTATTTTCAAAATGTACATTGAAGAACACTTGTGAGAAGAATGGTTCATAAAATTGTGATTAATAATGCAAGTTGGTTTATTAAAGTAAACCATTGTCTTAGAAGCATTTTTCTATTAGCATACTAGGTTAAATATGAAAAACGTTACTTAACATGCAAAATGCTGTGTAGTTTTTCTTTGTAAGTGATGGCTGAAGTAACACTAAAATTGACTTCTGACAAGTTTGAAAGTTTTTGTCACAATTGCAGGCATGTGGGTATGGCTTTCTCCAAACAGTCATAATTATAAAATCTGGATCTTGGAATCCATTTAAATTAAGTGAGTTAAATGTTTCACATATTTGAACACAGATGCTTATGATGGCAGATATTTTTAGCATATGCATCTTACTTGGTTGAATAGTACAAAATGTTAATTTCAAAGATAAATTTTCAATCATTACTTCCTGTTTTCTCTGATTGTTGTTACAGAGGTTATTCAGTGCATATAACATAATTTTAGTCTTCTTTTTATATGTCTCTCTTTTTTTCCTTATGTGCTCAAAACAGACAATGGTCGCAGTATTAAAGGTAATGTATGAACTCAAATTTCATCATCTGATGCTTAGATTGCCCCTTTACTTGGCATGTTAACTTGCCTGCTGTATGCCCTGTTCAATGTAACATCATGCTGCCCTTAGTGAGCCCAGGTGCCTGGTGGAGACATCATGGCTTGATTTTGCTGGAGACATTGTTACTTTCTCAGCTGTGCCACCAAAATGACTATGAACTCCTTTTTCCTGCAAGAAGTATAAGCCTAGGTTGACAATGAAGACTTACTAAATATTTGAATAATTTGGAAAGAAGCAAATATTAAGCTAAATATATTCCGGTATAAAAGAGGCACATAAGCCTATTTCAGCCAACAAGAAAAAAGCCTTTTTGAGTACAAGAATAAATAAAATAAATAAACAAAGTGCTACATGACAGCATCACTTCACTTGTTCCTCTTTTGTTTCCTTAAAACTAGTTTCACGTTCCTGGATGGCAGGGGGTATGGTTTTAAGCTTACTGTAGTAGTAAACTGTATATGCATGATAGTCATTTTCTATTTTTCTATATTACATTTCAATCATTTTAATTGTGTCCTATATAAGTCTGAAATCACTAGCATGACCTACAGCTACTGTAGGGTAATGTTTAACTGGGCAATACCTCTGGATAAATCTGGATTTGACTAAAAATTGGAAATTCACTTCAGTTTTTCTACTCTATTATAGTAGATGCAAATAATCACAAAATATAACAATCATGTTATTCTCATCCAGTTGAAAACTTTTGGAGCTTAGTCCTTTAACGTAGGCTATGCATGCTGCTGTCAGTGTGCATATGATGACAATGACTCATTTCTGCATGTGTGTTGCATGGACACGTCTCCACCAGTAACCATCATTACTTGGAATTCACTGTTTTGGCCTCTTGCGTATGTCACTGCTACTCCGATCACTGTGAAGCTTTGTATATTGAGTTCTCAAGTGCTTCCCTAACTAATTCAGAGCTGGTGATGATTATGAATTAAGAGCACTAGAAGCTAAAGATCTTTTCTGGTCAGCAGCGCAGGGTAATTTGAAAATAAGAGAAATCGTGGCAGCTTCTCCCCATCCTACCTTTATTTTGTAAGCACTTCAAAAAGGGTCTATGCAGGGGACCTCCAATTGAAGGATGGAATTTCATATACATGATTATTCTATCCTTGGCCTGTCCACTTAGATTTCTAAAAGGGAGCAAATTAGTCTCAGCTGTGGGTAGTGATTTGGATTGATATAATTCAGAACATAACCTCAAGAAACAGAATACAGGCCGCTCTTGACAACTGGTCTGTGTGAAATATGACTGGCTTTAGCATTTAACAATTAGCAGTAAATTATTAGACATTAATTTTCCAGTGATCTTTAAATGCAATGAGAAATAAATCTAATTTTCCTCAATAAATAGAAAATGGAGCTTGCTAATCTTCCAAACTAGTAGTTCACACAGTTGTCATTCAAACTACATTAATTTTATTTTTTTCTTACAAACCAATCCATTTAATCTCCAACCCTTTTTTCCTCAATCCTCCTTTTTTTTCATTTTTGAATTTTATTTATTTATTTTTAAACAGCAGGTTCTTATTAGTTATCTGTTTTATACATATTAGTATATACATGTCAATCCCAATCTCCCAACTCATCCCACCACCACCACCTGCCCCCTGCCACTTTCCTCCCTTGGTGTCCATAAGTTTGTTCTCTACATCTGTGTCTCTATTTCTGCCTTGCAAACCGGTTCATCTGTACCATTTTTCTAGATTCCACATATATGTGTTAATATATGATATTTGTTTTTCTCTTTCTGACTTTCTTCACTCTGTTTGACAGTCTCTAGGTCCATCCACGTCTCTACAAATGACCCAATTTTGTTCCTTTTTATGGCTGAGTAATATATTCCATTGTACATATATACTACATCTTCTCTATCCATTCGTCTGTCGATGGGCATAATCCTCCATTTTTTAATAGCAATAGTCCTTGAGTAAAAATGAATCATAAAAGTCAGAATTTGGGATTATGAAATTCTAACCCATTGTAGAAAGTTTTCACATATTAATATTTATAAAGTTAAACTCCTAAATTAGATAAAACATGTACAATTTAATAAAAATTTAATGTAAATGTGCCCTCCAATGTCCTTATTGTATGTTCAGGCTCTGATTTTGAAAACTATTTTAAAAATATTTAAGTGTCTGACTCCTTGAGATTTTCACAGAGCACTTAATATGCTAATTAGATATAGAACAATGCATTAGTGTGCTTTTTAAATTTTTGTGACCTTGTTACTAAACCACATTTAAATAAAAATTTTTAAAAATAAAAAACAGGGGCTCCCCTGGTGGTGCAGTGGTTGGGAGTCCGCCTGTCGATGCAGGGGACACGGGTTCGTGCCCCAGTCCGGGAAGATCCCACATGCCACGGAGCGGCTGGGCCCGTGGGCCATGGCCGCTGAGCCTGCTCGTCTGCAGCCAGTGCTCCGCAGGGGGAGAGGCCACAACAGTGAGAGGCCCGCGTAATGCAAAAATAAATAAATAAATAATAATTAAAAAATAAAATACAAATTTCTACACTTCTTTGTATGCAAATACATAATTAGTTTTTTCAATATCTAACTCAATGAAAAATAATTTCTTTAACAAAATGAAATAAATGATTTAGAAATGCACTTGGAAGGTCTTCAAGATCATCTACTGCAGTTTATTCCCCTCAGGCAAGAGTATTGGCTAAATCTCTTGCACAGGTGGTAGAAGCATCTTTATCTCTAGAGGATCCCATTCTTTAACTTTCTTGGAAAATCTATTTTACCGCCTATTATACAAAGAGCTAACTCAAATCCTTCCTGTTGAAATGTAATTTTTTCCCCTTCATCTATCCTGAGTGGACAGAGATACTAGCCAGTTACTTCTATTCTTGATGTAACATCACAGTATAAAAACAGCAAATTGGTACTTAAGTTTTCTGCTAAAATGGAATAATTTCCATTTTACCTCCTTTCTTAAGATCAATTTTGTTTTCCTTTAATAATTTCCTTAGCACTCTGACTCTTTAAAATAAGACTTCAGAGATCCAAAATTGTAACCCATTATCAAAGAGTGAAAAAGTTAATTCAAATAAATTGCATATGCTATTTATATGTGTGTGTGAGTGTGTGCATCACTTTTTAAACAATTTCTCTAACATGTGGGAGGCAAACTTAATCCTAGTGGTTTTTCTGTTTATTCTGCCTTCCAAGTCATCATAAAAATTAACCCCACTTACCCTTTTTAGTAAGGCATTAAAATAATTTTACCCTTCTATTGTATCCACCTCTTCACTATCCCAAGTAACTCTGTATCCCACTGACAATGATATGTTCAGTTTCCAACTTGTATATGAATCTGGCATATGAGTCAGAAACAAAACTACCCTCAAGATTTATTATAGCTTTCACCTCTTCTCTAGCCACAAAACCTATCAGACACACAAAGGAAATCAACAGATCTGATATAATTTGTATCTCATATGCTGCATTGGCCATACCAAATATTTGTGATCTTATAAGAATTTACAAATTGATTTTCAATCATGACAGTTTTCTTCTATAAAGTATATGTTATGCACTGAAACAAACAATATGGATATTGAGTACAAATAATTTGGTGACTAATTCTTATATAGTTTTTAATGTTAAACTGGTTACCTTATGCTTATTGACGGTGATCTTTTATAAAATCCAATTAATGAACACTGCATTTGCATTTTCTTTAATGTTAAGCCACTTCAGCAATTTAGGTTTTATTAAACTTTAGCCAAATAAACTCATGCTGTAAGAAATATTGTATAAAGACCTGATGATTTGAAAACAACCTTAATCTTTTTGGTTTCTTTCCCTCCTGTCCCATTTGGCTCTCAAGAGCAATAATCTTTTTTTTTTTTTAATAACATTATTATTTTTTAAAATTTATCAGCTGTCCTTAGCTATATTTCCAGCACCATCTTAAGGGGAATATATTCTCCTTTAGCATCTTGTAACTCATGATAAATTGAAATAACCTTATCATAAAAATTTTAAATACGTTTAATCTAAAATTCTTCCTAGATGTTGCTTTAGCCTCTAGCTTGATCTTTAAATGCAGTATATTTCTTTGTAGCTAGAACCTGGCTTATTTTATATTTACTCAGACACTTGTAATATATTAGAGCTTTATTCAGCTGTTGGTTTAGTCTTCTTGGTCACCTGTTTTCCATCTCCTACTAGTATATTAGAAAATTTAATCTGGTCATCCATTCTGCAAATGTTTCTCTGAAGAATATCAAGTCCTCCTAAATACTTTTGAGTTTACATTCTTTTCTATTGAATCTACTATTTCCCTTTATTTCTGCCCATTTATTCTTTTAAAATTCATTTACTTTGTTTTTCAGGTTATCTTCCTTTCTTTCTTTAGAATTTTAAATGCCATCTGTTTATGATCACACTCAGGGAGGCTGCCTTTCACCTTTAAGTCCTCAACCAAGGCCTTTCTGAATATAGACCTAGGAGGTAGGAAACCCTGCATTCTAATTTCTGGTCCTTGATTCTTATTCCGTTTTGGCCTCCTATTGTATCTGCTTGAGCTTACAACTGGTAAAATGAGGATATTACTAATACCTTTCTTAATTAAAGTGTAGGAAATTATTTTGATTAGAATTTAGACAGATTTCAGAGAAACCTAAGCTGACACTGATTATCTTGCAGACACTAACAGACCCCTGCATGTAAACATCTGCTTCAAAATCAGTGGAAAATAACATAATGATTTTTATTATACAAGATGAAATCGATTTTGAATGCCTTATCTAAGCATGCATGAATTATTTTAAGCAGTATTTTAAGTTCTGCTGAATTCTTTAAATGTCTAGATTTAACATTAAAAAAAACAGAATAGAGTAACAGTTTAGAAAGGTTTTCCACTAGTAAGTAAGAGAAGCTAAAACACAGATTGCAATAAAGTAATATTTTGAGGCCAAATCTTAGTGTGATATGTATTGGCCAGTGGTTTTTCAGCCCTATCAGACTAACGTCCCCTTGTTTCAACTTTTTGTTATACTCATTTTACTATCTTGAAATGACATTCAGAGATGATTTAACCTATTTCTAAAAGATCAACATTATTCCTTAACTTTAATTTAAAGGAGGAGTTAAAAGGAAAGCAGTTTATAATAAAATATTTCTCTCAATATGTTAATGTTCAAATATAACTACACTAGAAGGCATAATGTGATAATCAGAAATAAGGAAACAATTTGGTTTTAAGAACATTAAAGACATGATAAAACAGTCCATATAAGTACTGGCTAAAATGATAGAGCAGGAGTACTGAGGGATAACAAAGTAAAAACCACTATTGGAATAAATAATGATAGAGCGACCTTATTTATATATAAATTTTTAAAATAGTAAATAATCAAAATTAAATTATGAATAAAACCAAAATCAACTGGGGAGAAAGTGAGAAAGTGTGATATCCACAAAAATGAACTGGCCCTTGGTTTTAAGTGTAATGTCAAAATGATTCCCTATGGGATAACATGCAATACAATAGTAATGCATTGCACAGGAGAAAGAAATCCCACTAAACATCAGGATGTATACTTATCCTCCAACACTTAAAAAAGACCTTGCAGACCATACACCTTCATAAGCAATGGGAACTAGAAGATGGATTAGAAGAAGAAATGGCAATCAAGACATTATGGAGAACACAGACATAAAGAACAAACTAGTGGTTACCAGTGGGCAGAAGGAAAG
The DNA here is from genome assembly GCF_025265405.1 of Mesoplodon densirostris. Lineage (NCBI taxonomy): Eukaryota > Metazoa > Chordata > Mammalia > Artiodactyla > Ziphiidae > Mesoplodon > Mesoplodon densirostris. The sequence continues at coordinate 81,693,786 of NC_082668.1, read as the reverse complement.
GGGGAAGGGGCACGATAGGGGTATGGGATTAAGCAATACAAACTACTCTGTATAAAATAAATAAGCAACAAGGATATATTGTACAGCAAAGGGAAATAGAGCCATTATTTTGTAGTATGCAGTATAATTTATAAAAATATTGAATCACGATGTTGCATACCTGAAACTAATCTAATATTGTAAACTGACTATACTTCAATAAAAAAGACATTATGGAGACATTGTGGCAGATCTCTAGGGAGTTCTCAAACCATTCCAGGTGTTTATTTTTTACCTAAAAATTAATATAGGCTTCTTTTTGTTGTATCATACATCATTTTACATATATAGGAGATCAATAATATAAAATATTTTAGCAGAAATTTTATTAATGATTTGAGGTGTGATTCCTATAATTGTCTGCAAATTTAATAATATTTTGTTCCAACATTGTTTTAAATAGATGCAAATATCTTCATTTATATGTTTGCATGTGACAGCTACAAACACAGACTGTAACCTGAAGTCTGAAATTTTGTATTGGCAACTCAAATAACAAAAGTAGTGTATCTCCAAGTGATTTGGTTTTCCAAAATGATGAACAACTTTTGGTAAAGTTATGAACAAAAAAAAAGTAAAAATCTTCATTCTGTATGGCAGTTGTAGCTCTGAAAGTTTCAGTGTATATTAAAATATGTGAAACAAGTTCAAGGCTCAGATCATTATAAATAGGCTTTTCACTTACATGAATGCTCGTTGAGACATCTGGGTCAATTTTTCATGGTGAGAGAATAGACACCTCCCATCACTGTAACAAACAAAAATTCCCCCACAGATGCCTCTAGGGTGAAGTATTGTTACAGTTGAGACTACTTGCTTATCACTGCAGCCAATTCAGTGGAGTTTATCTGAAGTGGTCACAAGGACAAGCAAAGTACATATAACACTGCCTTTCTGTGTTAACATCACAGATAATCCATATTTTTACCCAATTTTTTAACAACTCTGTAGGCCATCTGCTACAAAAGTCCAATATATAGAAGGATAATAGAGAAAGAGGATTGAAAAGTGTGCTTAAGGGTTTGGAATACAATTTAACTCTATACCTGAGCTCAGTGTTATATAATCTCATGTCAATATCCCTGTGTGCAGTGAAGTCACCTATGCAGTGAAAATATGACATTAGAGTTGGGAAAAAGACAATATCTAAGAAATCTGAAGTCCTAGAATATTTTACAAATTTAAATATTAAGATATAGGCTGGGAATGTAGCCATAGAATGATACAAGAAAGGAAACACTATCTAGGATACAAGAAAGGAAACACTATCTAACACTAACTAAATTAGTGATGTGTATAGGAGAGTTTTACAAAGAATGGGGTTTCTCACAGACCTATCTGAAAGCTAGATTAATTTGGTAACTTTGGGCTCTTATTTCTCTTCTTGTCATATAAATAGAAAAGAGAGTAAGAATCTATATTCAAATGAGAACATACTGGGAAATAAATGCCCAGAGAACTTAGTGATATTTTTTATATGGATAGACTTGGCCATCATCATAGATAAAACTCAGAGAATGAACAGAAATGCACCTCAAGGAACACAGGGTTTCCTACATAGGTAAAAAATCTCTTAAAATCATTTCAATATTTTATTATAACCAAATATCAGTATAAATTTTTATAAATGAATGTAGTGTGATTTTCCTCCAGGGTGAATATGAACTAAATGGTGGGTATTTTTTTTTCTTGGATTATATTTGATCTGAGTTGATTGACAGTTGTGGTCCAAAATACACAATCTATACATTTAATTTTCAAGGGTTTATACCTCATTTGGTGCATAAAGCACATTTTGATCTCCAAAATGTGTTAGTTTCATTCTGAACAGGGGATAAAAATAGCATAAGGCAAAATGTGCTGACTAGCAAGTTCATTCATGCAGTTTGCATGTTTCAAGCAGTCTCTAGTCAGAAAGTTAATGGCTGTATAGCACTCGTGGGCTCAGGATTTTTATAAAAGTCTTCCTCATGCTAATTTTTAAGAGCTACATAATGGTATAAGTAATATTACCAATTGTATAAGAAACTCTTTGGAGCATTTCTTGACTCTCTATAAGCAACAGACAATAGGTTCATCTCAAAAGAATATGTAGCTGGTCAGTGTACTTACCCTCAATTAAGGGGCCCAAGTCTTGGCACAGTTCCAAATTGTCTTCCTAAGAAAGGAATGTGAGAAGTGACTAGTGTTGGTCAAAGAGTCCCAATCTCCAGGAATAAGATCTGGGTATTTAATGTATAGCATGGTTTAAAAAAAAAAAAAAAAAAAAAAAGATGTAACCAGGTGCTACCAACCCCAGACAAGTCTTATTTACCCAACTATGGTCACTTCAATTTTAAGTGACCAAAGCATTCTTCTGCTATGTTTTTTTTTTCCCCTCAAAAATTGGTCAACCTTAAATCTAAATAAAAGGGGAAAAAAAGAAAAGAAAGGAAAGATTTAAAAATCCCACATAGGAGCCAAATTTTTCAATACAGTCCACATAACATGCACACACACACACACACACACACAAACCCATACACACAAATGACATTTGTCCTTCTCAGTGTTACCTGAAATTCCTGTCTGGACTTAACTCTTTTAGAATCTCTGGGAAGCATCTCATACAGGTAATAGAAGCATATGAAGAACACAACTGGCTTGTCACTTGTTATGGCACAGAGAAGGGAGTAATACAAATTGGAGCAGGCTAGACAGCCATTCAGAAGTTTCATGGCCAACATGATTTTAACCTTCCTTGAATAACTCCTAAATTATAAAAGTCCTTCCTTGAATAATTCTTAAATTATAAAAAAAGAAATTCTTGAGAAACTTTGAAAGTAGAATTTAGCCAATAATAGGGAGTAGAGTTTGTTCTTTTATTCCAGCCTTTAATGAAAGAAGCCAGTTAACAGCTAAGGCTGTCATCTGCTCTCTGGGTGCACACCTAGGGCACCATCTTATCCTTGGATACTCACATGTCGCTCCATATGACAGATGGTGAACAGGTATCAGCCAGCTGCATTTTGTCACATCTGAATCAGGGTCACAATAGTCATGGATTACTAACAGGTCATTCAAGACCATCTCTTTCTTAATTTTTCCTGATATTGCTTTTACAAATACTTTCCAATTTTTTAGGGCCTTTTAATCATATCAAGTCAAGCCTCCTGGGATCCACGTCGGATTCAAACCTCAACAAATACAGCACCATTAACAAGATTCCACAGCTCACTCTGAATTTTTCAGATGTCAAAACTGAAAAAAAGAACACATCCCCTCCTTCTTCAGATAAAACCATTATTGCACCCAAAGTTAAAGATCGAACACACAATGTGACAGAGAAAGTTACCCAGGTAGGACACGATTTTACTATCAATTTTAACTGGTTTTAAAGTTATTTTCTGCACCATAAAACTCATTCCTTTTCCTATGAATGAATATTAAGAGAGGTAAGCCATTTATTTGCACTCCAATTTATCTCAGATGTTGGGTGACCCTCTAATGTAATAGATAAATAAAACTACAGACTATGATTTTATCTATTACAAGACTAAGCAAAAATGGGCTGGCTTGGTTTTCTTGTTCCTTTTGTTGTAGAAGTGGTTAACCAGCTATTCATCATGTTTGGGCATTTATTGTTTTGCTGCCAACTCTTGCATTATTAAAGCATGTTTTTTTTTAATATAATGGATGTGTCTATCGAAGGTTTAGGCAACTAATTGGGATTTACTGTTAACTGTGGCCCTCTTTTTGCACTTACACTACTAAGTAGAGTCAGGTATAAGTCAGTGGAATTGGGGAAAAGAACTGTCTGAGTTGATGCAAAGTCAGAATGAAACAATATATTTCACAGGAACAATATTTTATTGTTTTTTTAAAAAATATTGCAAGTTGAACTAGGGTAAAAAGGTACTGTCTAGCAAGAGTCCTGTTTTAAAGAATAGAGAAAAATGATTTGTATTTATTATATCAAAATACCAACCTAAGCAGTACCCAGCTTTTGCTTACAATGCACTTACATTGTTGGGAATTCATGAGTCTAAAATTTGTGCCAAGTAAACAGTTTTTGTTTTTTTACAAACAATTTAACCTAGTATATTTGCTTAGCAAATCTTTTTATAAACAGTCACAATATAAAGATAAACTTGACCCCAATCTCTATCCCAAGTATTTAAGATTTTACATTAATAAAGTTTTTTGTAATTGTAATCACTACAAACAACACTATAATAGTTTGTAAATAATGTCTTAAATGTGAGCTAAAATAGCTATGTAAAGACCATGAGTCAGTTGTAAATAGACCTGAGTAGTCTCTATTTATTTGAGATGAGAGATTATACATGCCATACTCAAATATATATTTTGATATTTATGTAGTAATGAGTCTTTCTACCCTTGGCATTTTGTTTTTCTTAACTTATACTTAGTAAACTGGGCCTAACAGTGGTAAATGAATAGTCTACTGTTATTTGTGTTGTACTGACACCGTTTTGACAGCTTTGAATTTTACTTGCAATTAACTCAAAACTTATATTATTTGTAGACCATAATCATCATATGGATATATAGAAAGTAAGAGACTTTAGAAATAGAACAGTAGACAGGTTGCAGATATTAGGTTCAGGGTCCTGCCAGTAGCGTAAGTGAGTACAGTACTCATGGTAGCACAGCAGGCATGGTAGGGGCTACGGGGACTTACAGAGCCCAGAGTTCCTCCCAAGCAGATGGCTGCCACTCAGCTCCAGCTAACTGTGGTCATGCAAGAATGCTTGACCAATGTTTTCAAATCTTCCAATTTTAAAAAGAATCTAGAAATCCAGAATTTAAGATAAACTCTTTATTTCTAAAAGTTGGCAAACTAATTCAAAATGCTTTTATAGACCAAACAAAACATACCTAAGGCCTGTGGGCAGCCAAGTTTGATCTTTGCAAAGTTTTCATGAGCTTGGGCCTACCTTATCCTGCCACATTCAGCAGGTCCACTGTGCCAGGAGGAGATGAATGTACACATGGGTCAGAGGTGGCACCTGTACTGGGACTTTCTGAGCCTGGTGAGAGGAAACATTTATACAAATAGCCCTAACGAAATCATGGTGTTAAAGAAAACAGGAACACAGGTCGAGGGAAAGTAATTATACTTTAAGGGAGGAATTTTCAGAGAAGAAAAACAGATGAGATGGGACATTTAAGATGGATCCAGAAGGTTACTTATCAAACCGGGTAGTGAGTGATGTTTAAAAGCATAACTCAGAGTCGCATGCACTTGTGCTTTATTTCTGGCTAAGTCATTTATTGTGACATTGAGGCAAGTTTTAGTAATGGCAAAACTTATTTCTCAGTGTTGATATAAGAATTAAATAGAATAATGTGTGGAAAGTGTTCATCAAGGTGCTATGTACATGGCAAGCAACATCAACAATTATTCTGTTTATTAATGTTCTTGTATGACTTCTCCTGGCCCTCCGCACTATTGCTGCAGGATCCTTTTATCTACACCCTGCCATGACCTAGTAAAACACCTGGCAGAGTAGAGTTCATGAACGTTTACTGAAGGAAGGAAGGCAAGAGAAGTTGACCAAGCAGACAAGGGAAGGGGTGAGAATCCCAGGTAGAGAAAACAGCAAGAACAAATTTGTAGAGGCACAAAAGTCCAAGTGCCTTCTCATAACAAGTAGGTTCTTGAGCCAGGGAGTTGCTAGGCTGGGCAGGGGCTTGTTACAGATTGGAGAGCTGCTGGAACTTTCCTCTCTAGATGGTTCTTCAATACTTTCTCCTCAAGTGCCTTCGGGGTTTGAGTAAAATGCAACAGCTGCCATCAAAAGGTGAGCATTCTTTTAAGGTCTCATGCTTTCTCTTTAAAATCCCTGTGACTTTCATATTTAGCTCCATAACATTATAATACTTGTTTTAACATTTTAAAAAATGTTTAAAACTATTACTTACCACTGAGGGACACTGAGGCCCACAACAAAGCCCCAAAGTTTTCCTACAGTTTCTTATACTTCACCCAAATCATCATGGAGGCCAAACTTCTGCATGCATCAGCTCTTTATGTCATATTCCATCTGACCTTCTCTATTCATTGAAGGAAGTAGGAAATAACTTTCAGAGGATGTGGAGTTTTTTTTCCTTAACTACAATCCACCTGGTACAGGCAAATGTGTAGTAGGGTCCACTTTGGGGAAGTGGGGCCTTGGTTGGATAATTACTACCAAATTCCAGTGGAGTGATGGAGAGAAAACAATGAATTGGAAGAAATGTGTGGGTGAAGAGTAAAGATCTGCTTTCACCATGCGATTGCATTTCTCAGTAAAGGATCAAATTCTTGGCTATATCTGCCCCCTTTTAAATAAAAGTAAACCAAACTTTTGCACTCATATGATTTCATTATTTCTGAGGCTAGTTCTAGTTCAGATGTTATGCTGAGCTTTAGGATAAAATGTATCATTTTATTGTCACATTCAGCTCTTACAAATGTTGTACTAGATCACTCTCCCTAGATAGGCATAAGAATGTCAGAAGGTTTAAGAAGACGGCATTGTGGGTTTCAAATCTTTATTGGCCAGTCACATAAGGCTGTATCAGTCAGTGCTGTAAAAGAATGCAAGTAATAGAAGCCTGAGTGAAACCACTTTAAGCAAAAAATGAAAGGAGGAGGGTCAGCTTATAGGGTCACATAACCGAAAAGTGCAGCGGCAGGTCTGCTTTGGGCCACAGCTACATTCATTGTTTGAACAGCTGATGACATTCTCTCCTCTCAGCCTTGCTTTCTTCTGTATTGACTTCATGCTACATCTGATGGAAGCAAGGTCCTTAGACTCTCCTGTCTTACCTAATACTCACAGTTGGTGATCTGACGGGAAAGGCTTTCTCTCCACCAGTGTCCATATCAATTCCCAAGATAGTGGACTCTGATTGGCCAGCTTGAGTCCTGTGCTCAGCCTTGTGGTGGAAGAAGTATAACCCTTGACTGCGGACCACACCAGAAAAAAGCAGCAGGGAAGGAAGGGCTCTAAGGAAGGAAAACAAAACAACAGTGGCCCATTGTGTAGATGAAGATAAGAATTCAGACTAACAACATCACACACACACACACAAACACACACACACACTTAATAAATGCACATTATATGCTGGGTAGGCTCTAGAAACACAGAAGTATAAAACCTAGTACCAGTACTCAAGGGGTTATAAACTACTTGGAGAAAAATATTACAGCAACATATAATAATAGCATTTGCAAATGCTAATATAATAAGTACTACAAGATCATATTATGAAACTAAAGGTAGTTTGAGTTTCCTTTATATACAGTACTGGCCAAATTATGAGCAAATAATTATGCAACTTATTATTTTACTACTTAAAGGGAATGTCTATTGAACTTAATAGAAACCCATATTGTGGTCATCAGAAAGACATATGATGAAGAAAAGAATTACTACTAGTCCACAACTATAGTTTTCTTATAGCTTTACTAAGGAGAATACTCAAAATCATTAGTTTCAGGAGTAATCACTAAGACACTTAGGTCACAAGAGAGAAATTTCTGAATGTTTAAAAGGCCATATAATTTTGAAATCTACATAGAACCTTAAACCTAAAATAAATTCCCATTATCTGGGATTTATTTAAGTATATTATTGTCATGAAAATAGAATTATGATAGATTTAATAATAGGTGACACTGATTGAGCATTTACTATGTGCCAGGCCCTATGCTAAGTGGTTTAACAGATTATCAATTTTAATCCACATAACACTCCTATGAGTTGGTACTATTATTATCATCTCTAGTTCATAGAAGAGGAATCAAGCTTAGGAAGAAGGAAGCAACTTACCTAGGTCACACAATAGATGGTGAAAGTGGGCTTCAGACCAAGATCACCTGACTCAAAGAGTGAAGATCTTAATCTCTAAAGTACATCCTCTAATTCTGTTTTGTTTTCCTATCTGTCCCCTAAATCTACTCAGAAGTTAGCATGGCGTTGGGAAATACCTGTAACATTTGGCTGTATGGCAAAATATCCTAATCTAAATGTTTACTAGTAACTGATTAGAGAAGTGAGTCTACAGAAATTAGGAAGAGAATGTGGTATATTTTCTCTAAAACTCCTCAAACTCTGCAAAAAACAGCTGAACAAAGACATCATTAAGGATGCATTATCTCTTGTTTAAGTTCATATCCCACTTTTCTTTTTTTTGTTTAACATCTTTATTGCAGTATAATTTCTTTACAGTGGTGTGTTAGTTTCTGCTTTATAACAAAGTCAATCAGCTATACATATACATATATCCTCATATCTCCTCCCTCTTACATCTCCCTCCCACCCTCCTTATCCCATATCTCTAGGTGGTCACAAAGCACCGAGCTTATCTCCCTGTGTTATGCAGCTGTGCTTCACACTAGCTATCTATTTGACATTTGGTAGTATATATAAGTCCATGTCACTCTCTCACTTCGTCCCAGCTTACCCTTCCCTCTCCCCATGTCCATTCTCTATGTCTGCGTCTTTATTGCTGTCCTGCCCCTAGGTTCTTCAGAAACTTCTTTTTTTTTTTAGATTCCATATATATGTGTTAGCATACGGTATGTGTTTTTCTATTTCTGACTTACTTCACTCTGTATGACAGACTCTAGGTCCATCCACCTCACTCCAGATAACTCAATATCATTTCGTTTTATGGCTAATATTCCATTGTATATATGTGCTACGTCTTCTTTATCCATTTATCTGTTGATGGACACTTAGGTTGCTTCCATGTCCTGGCTACTGTAAATAGAGCTCAGTGAATATTGTGGTACATGACTCTCTTTGAATTATGGTTTTGTCAGGGTATATGTCCAGTAGTGAGATTGCTGGGTCATATGGTAGTTCTATTTTTAGTTTTTTAAGGAACTTCCATACTGTTCTCCATAGTGGCTATATCAATTTACATTCTGACCAACAGTGCAAGAGGGTTCCCTTTTCTCCACACCCTCTCCAGCATTTATTGTTTGTAGATTTTTTGATGATGGCCATTCTGACTGGCGTGAGGTGATACCTCACTGTAGTTCTGATTTGCACTTCTCTAATGATTAGTGATGTTGAGCATCCTTTCATGTGTTTGTTGGCAATCTGTATATCTTTGGAGAAATGTCTATTTAGGTCTTCTGCCCATTTTTGGATTGGGTTGTTTGTTTTTTTGATATTGAGCTGCATGAGTTGCTTATAAATTTTGGAGATTAATCCTTTGTCCGTTGTTTCATTTGCAAATATTTACTCCCATCCTGAGGGTTCTCTTTTCATCTTGTTTATGGTTTCCTTTGCTGTGCAAAAGCTTTTGAGTTTCATTAGGTCCCATTCCTTTATTTTTGTTTTTATTTCCATTTCTCTATGAGGCGGGTCAAAAAGGATCTTGCTGCTGTGATTAATGTCATAGAGTGTTCTGCCTATGTTTTGCTCTCAGAGTTTTATAATGTCTGGCCTTACATTTAGGTCTTTAATCCATTTTGGTTTTTATTTTCGTGTATGGTGTCAGGGAGTGTTCTGATTTCATTCTTTTACATTTAGCTGTCCAGATTTCCCAGCACCACTTATTGAAGAGGCTGTCTTTTCTCCATTGTATATTCTTCCCTCCTTTATCAAAAATAAGGTGACCATATGTGTGTGGGTTTATCTCTGGGCTTTCTATCCTGTTCCATTGATCTATATTTCTGTTTTTGTGCCAGTACCATACTGTCTTGATTACTGTAACTTTGTAGTATATTCTGAAGCCAGGGAGCCTGATTCCTCCAGCTCTGCTTTTCTTTCTCCAGATTGCTTCAGCTATTCGGGGTCTTTTGTGTTTCCATACAAACTGTGAAATTTTCTGTTCTAGTTCTGTGAAAAATGCCATTGGTAGTTTGATAGCGATTGCAATCTGTAGATTGCTTTGGGTAAAATAGTCAATTTCATAAAGTGGATTCCTCCTATCCAACACCATGGTATATCTCTCCATCTCTTTGTACCATCTTTAATTTCTTTCATCAGTGTCTTATAGTTTTCTGCATACAGGTCTTTTGTCTCCTTAGGTAGGTTTATTCCTAGGTATTTATTCTTTTTGTTGCAATGGTAAATGGAAGTGTTTCCTTAATTTCTCTTTCAGATTTTTCATCATTAGTGTATAGGAATGCAAGAGATTTCTGTGCATTAATTTTGTATCTTGCTACTTTACCACATTCATTGATTAGCTCTAGTAGTTTTCTGGTAGCGTCTTTAGGATAATCTATGTATAGTATCATCTCATCTGCAGTGACAGCTTTACTTCTTCTTTTCCAATTTGTATTCCTTTTATTTCGTTTTCTTCTCTGATTGCTGTGGCTAAAACTTCCAAAACTATATTGAATAATAGTGGTGATAGTGGACAACCTTGTCTTGTTCCTGATCTTAGAGGAAATGGTTTCAGTTTTTCACCATTGGGAACGATGTTGACTGTGGGTCTGTCATATATGGCTTTTATTATGTTGAGGTAAGTACCCTCTATGCCTACTTTCTGGAGGGTTTTTATCATAAATGGGTATTCAATTTTGTCGAAAGTTTTTCTGCATCTATTGAGATGATCATATGGTTTTTATCCTTCAGTTTGTTGATATGGTCTATCACATTGATTGATTTGCATATATTGAAGAATCCTTTCATTCCTGGGGTAAACTCCACTTGATCATGGTGTATGCTCCTTTCAATGTGCTGTTGGATTCTGTTTGCTAATATTTTGTTGAGGATTTTTGCATCTATGTTCATCAGTGAAATTGGCCTGTAGTTTTCTTTCTTGGTGACATCTTTGTCTGGTTTTGATATCTAGGTGATGGTGGCTTCGTAAAATGAGTTTGGGAGTGTTCCTCCCTCTGCTATATTTTGGAAGAGTTTGAGAAGGATAGGTGTTAGCTCTTCTCTAAATGTTTGATAGAATTCACCTGTGAAGCCATCGGTCCTGGGCTTTTGTTTGTTGGAAGATTTTTAATCACAGTCTTAATTTCAGTGCTTATGATTGGTCTGTTTATATTTTCTATTTCTTCCTTGTTCAGTCTCGGAAAGTTGTGCTTTTCTAAGAATGATACCATTTCTCCCAGGTGGTCCATTTTATTGTCATATACTTGCTTGTAGTAATCTCTCATGATCCTTTGTATTTCTGCAGTGTCAGTTGTTACTTCTCCTTTTTCATTTCTAATTCTATTGATTTGTGTCTTCTCCCTTTTTTTCTTGATGAGTCTAGTAATGGTTTATCAACTTTTTTTATCTTCTCAAAGAACCAGCTTTTAGTTTTATTGATCTTTGCTGTTGTTTCCTTCATTTCTTTTTCACTTATTTCTGCTCTGATCTTTATGATTTCTTTCCTTCTGCTAACGTTGTGATTTTTTTGTTCTTCTTTCTCTAATTGCTTTAGGTGTAAAGTTAGGTTGTCTATTTGAGGTGTTTCTTGTTTCTTGAGGTAGGATTTTATTGCTATACACTTCCCTCCTAGAACTGCTTTTGCTGCATCCCATAGGTTTGGGGTCATCGTGTTTTCATTATCATTTGTTTCTAGGTATTTTATTTCCTCTTTGATTTCTTCAGTGATCTCTTGGTTACTTAGTAGTGTATTGTTTAGCCTCCATGTGTTTGTATTTTCTACAGATTTTTTTCCTGTTATTGATATCTGGTCTCATAGCGTGGTGGTCAGAAAAAATACTTGATACGATTGCAATTTTCTTAAATTTACCAAGGCTTGATTTGTGACCCAAGATATGATCTATCCTGGAAAGTGTTCCATGAGCACTTGAGAAGAAAGCGTATTCTGTTGTTTTGGGATGGAATGTCCTGTAAATATCAATTAAGTCAATCTTGTTTAATGTATCATTTAAAGCTTGTGTTTCCTTATTTATTTTCATTTTGGATGTTCTGTCCTTTGGTGAAAGTGGGGTGTTAAAGTCCCCTACTATGATTGTGTTACTCTCAATTTCCCCTTTTATGGCTGTTAGCATCTGCCTTATGTATTGAGGTGCTCCTATGTTGGGTGCATAAATATTTACAATTGTTATATCTTCTTCTTGGATCGATCCCTTGATCATTATGTAGTATCCTTCTTTGTCTCTTGCAATAGTCTTTATTTTAAAGTCTATTATGTGTGATATGAGAATTGCTGCTCCAGCTTTTTTTTGATTTCCATTTGCATGGAATATCTTTTTCCATCCCCTCACTCTCAGTCTGTATGTGTCCCTAGGTCTGAAGTGGGTCTCTTGTAGACAGCATATATATGGATCTTGTTTTTGTATCCATTCAGCCAGTGTATATCTTTTGGTTGGAACATTTAATCCATTTATGTTTAAGGTAGTTATCAATATGTATGTTCCTATTACCATTTTCTTAATTGTTTTTGGTTTGTTATTGTAGGCCTTTTCCTTCTTTTGTGCTTCTTGCCTAGAGAAGTTTCTTTAGCATTAGTTGTGAAGCTGGTTTGGTGGTGCTGAATTCTCTTAGCTTTTGCTTGTGTGTAAAGCTTTTAATTTCTCTGTAGAATATGAATGAGATCCTTGCTGTGTAGAGTAATCTTGATTGTAGGTTTTTCCCCTTTCATCACTTTAAATATGTCCTGCCACGCCCCTTTGTCTTGCAGAGTTTCTGCTGAGAGATTAGCTGTTAACCTTGTGTGGATTCCCTTGTATGTTATTTGTTGTTTTCCCTTGCTGCTTTTAATATTTTTTCTTTGTATTTAATTTTTGATAGTTTGATTAATGTGTCTTGTCATGTTTCTCCTTGGATTTATCCTGTATGGGACTCTCTGCGCTTCCTGGACTTGATTAACCATTTCCTTTCCCATGTTAGCAAAGTTTTCAACTACAAGCTCTTCAAATATTTTCTCAGTCCCTTTCTTTTTCTCTTCTTCTTCTGGAACACCTATAATTCGAACGTTGGTGTGTTTAATGTTGTCCCAGAGGTCTCTGAGGCTGTCCTCAGTTCTTTTCCTTCTTTTTTCTTTATGCTGCTCTGTGGGAGTTATTTCCACTATTTTATCTTCCAAGTCACTTATCCATTCTTCTGCCTCAGTTATTCTGTTATTGTTTCCTTCTAGAGAATTTTTAATTTCATGTATTGTGTTGTTCATCATTGTTTGTTTGCTCTTTAGTTCTTCTAGGTCCTTCTTAAATGTTTCTTGCATTTTCTCCATTCTATTTCCAAGATTTTGGATGCTCTTTACTATCATTACTCTGAATTATTTTGCAGGTAGACTGCCTATTTCCTCTTCATTTGTTTGGTTTGGTGGGTTTTTACTTTGCTCCTTCATCTGCTGTGTGTTTCTCTGTCTTCTCATTTTGCTTAACTTACTGTGTTTGGGGTCTCCTTTTCACAGGCTGAAGGTTCATAGTTCCCGTTGTTTCTGGTGTCTGCCCCGAGTGTCTAAGATTGTTTCAGTCGGTTGTGTAGGTTTCCTATTGGAGGGGACTGGTGCCTGTGTTTTGGTGGATGAGGCTGGATCTTGTCTTTCTGATGGGCAGGACCGTGCCCCGTGGTGTGTTTTGGGATGTCTGTGACCTTATTATGATTTTAGGCAGCCTCTCTGCTAATGTGTGGGGTTGTGTTCCTGTCTTGCTAGTTGTTTGGCAGTAGGTGTCCAGCACTGTAGCTTGCTGGTCGTTGAGTGGAGGTGGGTCTTAGCATTAAGATGGAAATATCAACGAGAGCTTTCACCGTTTGTTAGTACATGGAGCTGGGAGGTCTCTGGTGGATCAATGTCCTGAACTTGGCTCTCCCACATCAGAGGCACAGGCCTGACCCCCAGCTGGAGCACAAATACCCTGTCAGCCACACGGCCAGGTACATGGGCAGTTTCTTGCCTTTTGGGGAGTCTGAGCTCTTCTGCAGCATTCAGTAGATGTTCTGAGGAGTTGTTCCACATGTAGATGTATTTCTAATGTATTTGTGGGGAGGAAGGTGATCTCTATGTCTTACTCCTCCACCATCTTGAAGGTCTCCCCATATCCCATTTTTCTTAAGCTAATTTTTGATTAGGATGGAAATTGTTTTTTATTGTTGTCATGCCACTTGGATGCAGGAAAAGCAAAATTACACTGATATTGCTGACATAAAGAGCTCAAAGTATTAGCTTTTCACTTTTCACTGAACTTTGTCCATTGTAAATATGCTTATTATCTCTTCATGTGATTCAGTGTTCTCAATTTATACTTACTTTTGACAGAAATCCAAAACAATATTTGTAATTCAGTACTTCTTTAGAAATGGAGATTGATTTGTAATGGAGAGATAGCGTTGATTTCATATTATTAGCTAATGTTTAAAATTATAAATGTGTGTAATTTGTGTATATCAATTATACTTCAATAAAGCTAAAGAAATTATATATCATCTCAGGTAAATAGTACAAACTTTCTTAATGCTTTCTGTAGTTTCCCTCAAACTAGATAAACTTATTCCTAAATTTTCTTCCATTTCAGTATTAAAAAATATCTTCTAGATGCAACTACAAATTAAAAATACTTTTCAATAATAATGTCATTTTAATTATGACTCCAATTCAGACTCTGACACCAGCTGCGTGTTCTACAATTCAACTCAATTCTGACACTATCTACCCAGAGATAGCCTCAGAGGCCAGAGATTAGAGGCTCAGTCCCTCAAGACTGCCCCCCACTTCAGATGTCAATTGCAATACCTGTGCTTCTGACCAACTGGCTTTAAATTGAAGGTTGCCATGACGCCCTCCTTCAGTTAGATTAATTTGCTAGAGACTCACAGAATTCAGGAAACCTGTTTACTCACTAGATTACCAATGTATTACAGAAGATATTAAAGGATACAAATCAACAGCAGAATGAAGAGATACATAGGGCGAGATCCTGAACGAAGGAGCTTATGTCCCTGTAGTGCTTGGGCCCAGCATGACTGCACAAGGAAGAGTTCTGTTTCACCAGCCTGGAAGCTCTCAGAACCCCCTCCTTTTAGGGTTTTTATTGAGGCTTCATTACATAGGCATGATTAATGAATTCATGGCTATTGTCTATGGTTTCAACCTCCAGCCCTTCTCCTCTCCCTGGAGGTCAGGAGTGGGACTGACAGTTCCAACCATTTAATCAAGAGGTTGATTCCACTGTTGACCAACCCCCATCCTTAGTTGACTTAAAAGCTTTCCAAAAGTTATCTCACTGACATAGCAAAAGATACCTTTTCTCTCTCAGCATTTAGGAAATTCCAAAGATTTAAGAGTTCTGTGCCAGGAATGGGGACTAAGAACAAATATATATTTCTTATTATAAATCACAATACCACAGTCATGAATTAAAAATAACACTTAATTGAAAAGTCTATTTTTTCAACAGTTATTTTTATAAAGCCTCATTGATTCTTCACTCTTGAAATTAAAAAAAACAACATTCACAATACTTCTATAGTATGATTTAAATGTTTTCCTAAACTTCATTTTTTGCCTAAACTAAGTATCCTGCAAACCTCAGTAAAACTGTACAGATCATCTTGAACTGCCAGAAATAGTAACAAACACAAAATTCCAAATTAAATTTGAAATGCAATGCGGGAGTCCCAAATTGCCTCTGAACACTTCCAATTTAATGTGACATTAATTTTGCATCTATTAGCTTACTATTATTTATAGAATACCATCAAACTTCGTTCAGCAAAACAGAAATCACCATCCAATATTTTCCTCCTATTCTGGATTTGGTCTATGTCTATACATGCAAATTGAAATGAAAAACAATATATGTGGGTACTGCAAGTAGGAGTAAAGCACATTCATCAGGATAATTATTGATTCAATCTTTGTGAGTGCTTACTAAATGTAAGTCAAAGTGTTATGTACAATGGTGATACAAAAATATATAAGTCAACGTCCTTGCCTTTGGGGGCCTTTGATTGAATGCAAAGCTTTGATCTTTGAGATCCTGGATTATGTCTTCTAGTCCTCTCTGGGCAAATAAATATATAATCTAGTGAATGATGAGGAAAAGATAAAAACTATAGACATGTAAGTAGCAATTGACTACTGCAAACATGTTGTGTGCTATATGCATATTAAACGTAAAATAAGGATGTTATTTTGAAAACACGTGTGCAATTTAAAAAAGTAAGAGATTAATTTTCTATTTTCACTAATTACTATATGCACATCAAAATTCATCACTTGCTGACATATTTGAAATTAAAATAAAGTTTCTTGGGCTTCCCTGGTGGCGCAGTGGTCGAGAGTCCACCTGCCGATGCAGGGGACACGGGTTCGTGCCCCGGTCCGGGAGGATCCCACATGCCGCAGAGCGGCTGGGCCCGTGAGCCATGGCTGCTGAGCCTGCGCGTCCAGAGCCTGTCCTCCGCAACGGGAGAGGCCACAACAGTGAGAGGCCCGCCAAAAAAAAAAAATAATAATAAAAATGAAAAAGAAAGTTTCTTTCCAGTTTTAAAAGTCTTAATTAGCTCAAAAGTTATACTTCCCTATATTCTAAATGATGAAGAAATAACATCCCTGGTAGCCACTGACTAAGAGCCATAGTTTGTAAAGCAAGCATTTATGTACAAATTGCTTTTAAAAAGCACCTGTTTGGTTTTGTAGATTCATCAGACATTTTTAAATGAAAGGAGGAAAAATATCCCTTTCCTTTAAAAGTTCTGTCAGCCAAGGAAACCAGATTGAAAATAGATGCTTGAAATAAAGAAGTAAAATACCAGTGGTCAGAATAGACAGGTAAAAATAATTTAGCTTAGCATACATAGCAATAGCCTGGTTGCTATGGCAACCAAGACAAAGATTGCAGTTATTTGTTGCCAAGGTGGTTCAATTTTTATCCCCCCAGTCAGTATAAGCCTTGGGTTAAAGTCAAACTCTGGAGCAGAAAGGAAGCACTGGACAGAGAGTTCCTTTATTCTTTTGCCCTCATGGCCTAGGGGTTGGAGCAAACATAGTTCAAGGTGGGTTGCCTAATGAGAGTGGGCAGAAGCAGTAAATTTTTCATGTTTCATAGGATGAGAATTAAGTATTTTTATCTGGTATGGAAATTCAGAGCAGACATGTCATTTTCACACACCCAAGCAACCCACAGTCTTGTAATGTTAAGTAGCTGTGGACTGTTCCTTGAGTTAGGAAGTGAATTCAACCATGGAATCTAATTTGAAGGAAATCCCAAATAAGAAAGTAAAATAAAATAAAAGGTCTCATTGGTTATCTTGGTGGTAAAATTGTGAGTAATATATTTTTCTCTTTAGCTCTACTTCTCTGTATTGTGCTAATCTCATTTATAATGGAAAATATGTAGTTAGATATAAACCCACTAAAACTCATTTGCTCTGAAAGAGTTCATTAAAAAGCAATTAATCTTCACAGAATTTTAAAATTTAAAGGACACTTAAATCATCTTGCCCAGGTTTTTGGTTTATTTTTTTAAACTCTTTGATCAATGGAATCATCTGGAACTAAATCTCAATCTCTCTCTCTCTCTCTCTCTCTCTCTCTCTCTCTGTGTCCTCCCACCCCCTGGAAATTCAGTAATTTTCAATGGAGTCTGAGGATTGTGAATTTTTAACAATTCTCATTCCATTTGCAGCCTTTACTCCCACGTTATTAAGATCAGGCAAATTTGGGAAACATGGGTGTAGCCCAATCTTTCCATTCTGCCTGTAAAGTTAAAGCTGAAAAAAGAACCCAGTAGAGACCTAGAGTTTGTATTTCCTCATTGTTATTGTACGTTATCACTCTTTCTGTAGATTTCTCAATGAGGTAACTGGTTCAGTTATATATTCTTATGATGTTTTAATTGCAGTGTATTTGTTTTTTAAATAAAAACATGTTAAAGCTTACTTGCACAACTCATATTTGAGAAACAGGCTTACTGCCATATTGATCTCTTGTGTAAACCCTCTAAGAAACAATGTCCATTTAAGAGTTTTCCTAGGCCAGAGTGCTTCAAGTGTCTTCCTCAAAACATTGGTCTCACAATTGTTTCCTAGAAGAAGGTTTTCTTAGTCAAGTAATACCTGCTCCCCCAAGAAATTAACATGGCAAATTAACACAATAAAAGTTCTGTGAAGTCCTAAATTAAAGAAATCTGAAAAAAAACTTTACCCAACACTTCTCAAACATTTTTGATGACAGAATTCATTTTTAATTTGCCTTTTTCTTTATATAACATCTATTGATATCCTGAATTCATATTTGAGGAAAGATTTTTTTAGGAAATACTAGCCTAGACAAAATGTTTTTTCACAGATAACTGTGAGCACTATATGTTCAACTCAAACATGGATGTGTTAGAAATTTTTAAGTTTTTAAAAGAAAGAGTGTTAGGACAGGCATGAGGTAATACTGGTGGGAAGGAGGTGGTACATAATAGGAAGTACATTTTTCTTCCTTGTTTTAGTGAAGTCCACTGAGGTTTTTTTCCTAACAATGTACCAAATATAGAACTCAGTACAGAAGAGCTGGAAAAAATACCATATATATTTCCTTCTCTGTTCTAAATACCATGTTTATTTCCTTTTCTGTTTTAAATATTGGTTACAAGTATACCTGTATTTTGAAGCCTACTCTTTTAGATTCAGTTAGGTAGAAATGGAAAAATTTGGGATGCAGGGTCATACATAAAAAGTGTCTAAGTCTTTCTTCTGAGAGTAGCATAGCTAAAGCGGGCCATAGAGCTGAGAATGGAAAAACCTCTTTTTCTGCCTCTTGTCCCAGTGTCCTGAGGTTGGTGACACTAAGGCTATTACTGTAATGGTGGGAACAGAGACAAGGTGGTCTGTGGTGTGAGAACCAGGGCACATAATCATGCTATTTTCCATACTTCCTTGGCTCCTTTATTTCCTATTGGTGTCTCGGTTCTCCTTTTCAGATGTGGCAGAAAATATTAAAAAAGGATCTGCAGCCAGATCTAGTTTCTGGTGCCTGTTGATCCTTCTTTCATTTGAAGTGAAGAGTCAAGCTGAGAAATCCCTATACCATTGTGAGGAACACAGGCTTAATTTTCAGGTCACGGCAACAACATTAGGTGAGACTGAGCGACGCAACCCAAAAGGGAAAAAAAATGTATTGATAGTAGAGAGGAATATTCTAGTGCTGTTTCTTGGTTGACTGGCAGCTGTCAGTTGAGCTGAACAATCCTGTTTCAGGTGATAAGCTGTCATTTGTAAATTATGCCCATAGCTGTATTCATTATTCATGGGTTGGTATTGGAAAACAATGATTTCAGGTGCCTAAGTGTTCCTACCTGCAGGCACCTGAATTACTTCCAAAACTGACTACTCTATTACCTGTCATGCCCTCTCATTCTTTTTCTACCACTGTCTGATCCTACCAGCCTACTTTTTGTTTCCAGTGAAGAAAGACTTCTTTCCTTTTCCTAGGCTTTCTGCCTTAGAAATGAATGAATAAATTCTGATGCACAGAGAACTTTAATGCTAGTAAATGAACAACGGCAAGCATGAGATTTCAGTATAAGGTTAACTTTTAAAAAAAGTATTTTCCAAAGAATAAGTATTACTGTCCACTCTACACAATCTATTACTTAAAAGTGAGTAAAAACCAAGGCATGAACTGCTGGATATTTAAAAAGAGAGAGTTCATTACCATATTCTTGCATTTTAGAATTGTTTTATATTGTTTTTATAATAAATTAGAATAACCCCTCAGCTTAGTCTTCTGATTAGCCATTTTAAGATTTTGAATATGTTTCTTACACGGATTACCCCAAATTTGTCTGTATTTTTTTCTTTCTTTTTTTTCTTCTTTTTTTTTTTTTTTTTTTTTTTTTTGCGGTACGCAGGCCTCTCACTGTTGTGGCCTCTCCCGTTGCAGAGCACAAGCTCCAGACGCGCAGGCTCAGCGGCCATGGCTCACGGGCCCAGCCGCTCCGCGGCATGTGGAATCTTCCCGGACTGGGGCACGAACCTGTGTCCCCTGCATCAGCAGGCGGACTCTCAACCACTGCGCCACCAGGGAAGCCCTGTCTGCATTTTGAATCCAAACTACTCCTTTAGAATTACTAAGGTAGAGAGGGAAAAACGATCAGTGTGCAGGGAGGTTGAAGGAGTCTCACTTTGAAGGCAGTTTTGTCCCATCCTGAATCATGAAACTCCCTTTTTTTAAGTTCAGGGAAAACAACAGAGACACAGGTTCCTTAGTTCCTATTTCATTTCCATGCAGTGATCTTCTCTGGCGTATCAAACTGCCAAGAAAAGAATAATCGCTCGTTGGATAAATTAGGGTTCATCCTAACAGTTGTGGTCTTCTGGTTTCATTGCCATGTTACTGACTCGGCAATACAGAAAAAAATAGAATAGAATAGAGAGAAATACTCTAGTGTTGTCTTGAAGGAAACCTCCTTTATAAAATATAAAACTTGTCAGTGCTATTGTTCCAATAGTCTATTATATGCCTCAAGTATAGGACAGAAAATTAACTTTGTGGGGAAGCAAACAACTTTTTTAACACAGTCACTGAAATTTAAACTGATATTACTCTTTCATTCTGAGAATATTCTCAGAAAAAAAGAATCTAATGCTATTTTTGTGCCGACAGGTTCAAATGTAAAATTTATATTAATTGTTGAGAAGAGATACAATATACAAGAACATAAAAAAACAACAAAGAAAGTGGTGAACTTCTGTTTCTTAAGAAATTGTTTTTATCATTGAAAGAAAGAATTCCTAAATGTTATCAAGAACAGTAATTCATATTGCAGAACCTCTTTCATTGTATGCAAAATTGAAGCTCATATCAAAAGACCATAGCAAAACACAGAAATATATGCCTCACGAATGGAGGAAATAACCTGAAACTTGATTTAGGCAGCATGGCCCATTGTCCACAGTATTTGAAGAGGTTACAGTGTAAAATTTTGAAATTATTGGTTGTAATGGGAGAATTTTGTTAAAATATTTTTGATGTAGTTAACACACACACAACTCTGTTTCCCACCCATATGGAATATTAAATTATCTATTTTAAAATCTATAAAATTCAATAATGAAATTTGAAAACATATTAAGATCAGAAATATACTTTGTTATTTGTTCTGAATTCTATTTTTATTTCCATAGCTGATGGAAAGTTAATTCCCTATTAATAGGAATTAATCCTCATCCCCAACTCTTGAGAATAAACTCAGAGCGCAATTATTAGCACATGCCAGTTTTAGGAATTTTAAGTTACAACACGTGAAAATTAACCTGCTAGTAGTTGCGATATATTTAGATTCAACTGGCACTTGATATTCAGTTTGTGTTCCAGAAAACATTAAGAACAGACTTTGAAGTTTGCAGGGAAATATTTATTTTAGTGTAGTTATCCAGTAGAGGAAGGAAAGATTCCTGATTAATCTATATAAAACCCAGGAGAACCTGTTTCTTCAGCATTTTTAGTTTCCCAAGGTTCTGTAGCTGCACAAAGTAACAGGCCAATAACATCATTCTCTTCTCTTGCTTTGGCTTAATGCTTAACCTTAGTGACCTGCTGCACACCTTGATTCTGGTTCAACCTGTGAGCTTAATGTATTTATTTACAAGTACTGGAATTGTTTGAAACAGTTATTCCCAACACTGTCTTAGAAAACTTTAATGGGTGAATTCCTTTTTTGTGCTAGAACCCACATGAACTAACTTTAATATATACTTTGGAATCAACTTTTCTCATCTTCCTGAAAAGCAAACACACACACACACACACACACACACACACACACACACACTCTGTAGAAGACATTTGAATATTCCCTCTCCCGAAAGCCCTCTTACACTATGTGTGCTTTCCCACTTTCCTGCAAGCACATACTGTCTGCTCTGGGCAAACAGTCTCCTTTAAGTTCCACTTGCCCTGATTATGACAAGACCTGGAGGTTTGTTTGCAGTGATCCTGACTTACAATATTACCATCCTTTTCTCTGTGTATCAAATCCTACCCATTTCTGAGATCCATATCATCTCCAGGTAAATTTGTCAGGCTTCCCAGCTTGCATTGACCTCTCCCATTTTTAATCTAAGAATACTTGGTCTATTTTCACACAACTAACTTATTTATTTCCACGATGCTTTGTATTTCTTGGTAAATGGATAAATGATTGATAGATATATAGATATTTGTGTATATGCGTGAGTGTAGGAATTTCTTTCATCTTCCTAACTATACCTTGAGAAATAGAATTTATCACATCTTTTAAAAATATACCCCAAAGAACCTAGCACACTGATCATTTGGTAATCAGACTAGACTAGATAAAATGTCATTTATATGGTACATTCTTCATATGCACAAGAGAAGATTCTAACTTCTGATAATGCTTTTTTGGTAAGAAGGAATAAGGACCTCATATGTCCATTCATTTAACATTATTGAGTTCCTTATAAGTTCCAGGCAGGTCAAATAAGACACATGAAAGTTAACTGTATTCCTCCTTTTATATACTCTGTCTTTTTTACCAATGAGGAAAGAGGCAGGAAATGATAGGGAGTTGGTGTGCTGGACAGTACACCTTGAGGTGGACCAGTCTGGGCTTAACTGTAAGAGGTTGAGACTCTGATACCATTAGTTTCTGAGTAGAGATAAGAGAATGTTACCTGAATTCAAATACCAGCCCCCATCACCTAATAGTGCCAATGTTCTAGGCTACATTGTTTGATCATTCTTTGTCTTGGATCCTTAATTAGCATCTAAGTAGGGATAATATCTTTCTTGTTGTAGGCACTCATTAATGTTTAGTGTCAGGTCCAAGGCATTCTCCAGATACATGTGGAGTGCTTACTCTGATAGGACACTATGTTAGAAACTCTGGTTACAATGGTGACATGTCTCTACCATCCCATCAAGTGGGCAAAAATAGAAAGATTAACAGAACCCATAACAAAGTGTGATAAAGGTTCTACTGTGGAGAAAGGGATTATCTGTGAGCAGAGAAGGGACATCATACCTAGCCTGGAGGACACAGGGGAGGCAATGTCTACATTGCAACATGAAAGAGGTGAGAAGTTAAAGGATGGTAGCCAGCTAGAGATATGGGCAGTGAGGGCATAAGACACACACAAACATTAGCGCAGAGATTTTTTTTTAACATCTTTATTAGAATATAATGCTTTACAATGGTGTGTTAGTTTCTGCTGTATAACAAAGTGAATCAGCTATACGTACACATATATCCCTATATCTCCTCCCTCTTGCGTCTCCCGCCCACCCTCCCTATCCCACCCCTCTAGGTGGTCACAGAGCACAGAGCTGATCTCCCTGTGTTATGCAGCTGCTTCCCACTAGCTATCTATTTTACATTTGGTAGTGTATATATGTCCTTGCCACTCTCTCACTTCGTCCCAGCTTACCCTCCCACCCCACCCCCGCGTCCTCAAGTCCATTCTCTACATCTGCATCTTCATTGCAGTGCAGAGATTTTTTAACCTCATAACTTCTGGCTCTATAAGGTAGACGCTTCTACCTGGTCTATATTCCACTCCAAAATGCTCCTTCCATATCATGGATGACTATCTGATAGACTACCCACATGCTCTAAAGTAATGTACAAAATTATAAACAGAGTTTGTTTAAAAATAACTTCCCTCAGTTCTTCTCTTGTAATAAAAAAAAAATCCATGTTTTCTGGATGTTGCTAATTTTATTAAAGTATTTCATATAAAAAGCGGCATGAGGGAATTCCCTGGCTTCCCAGTGGTTAGAACACGGCGCTTTCACTGCCGAGGTGCAGGTTCCATCCCTGGTCAGGGAACTAGATCCTGCAAGCTGCACAGTGCAGCCAAATAAATAAATAAATAGCTGCATGAAAAACGGAATTTTATTCTCACTGGGATATATTTGCATCTTGAAGGAGAAACTCGTTAACTCAAATGAATCTTTATTGATGGAAACATTGGTGAAGGAGGTGAAGAGATGACAGGTGAAAGAAAAGATACTTTTAAAAAGCAGGTGTTCTGGTTTTATCTGTATCCTCCCAAATTCCCTACCACTCCACCTTCCTCAGGTACCACCCAATCCTCTTTGCCATAATTATTCCCCTTTCTTTACCCTCAGAAGTAGTTAGGGGTTCAAGTAAAACAGGCTTCTCCTGAAATATGGGCATCAGTGATTCAAAATAAATTATAAATGTGGTGGGCTTCCTGTGTTTACCATAGACTGGACCATTTGCAATATAGTAACTGGTCAGGAAAAGCAAGAAAAATGCATACACCACAGGTGGCTATTTAAAATAGTAGCATTTCCATAAACCTAGATTTTTTTAAAAAACAAAATTCTTACATTAATGAATCAGAACTCCATTTTTCATAGCTTAATTTAAAGCCTGCCTTCAACTAGAGATTTTCCTTCCTCTCCTTAAGTCTTGAAATAGCTTCATTAAACCCTCGAGAAATCATGGTCTCCTTGGCAAAATCATTCTTCACAGACTATCAGGTTACATTTGCAATACCTTCAAATAAAATCTAAAATGACATTGTCATGGGGTAGAAATTAAAATAAATTCCATCCCTCTATCTTGAGGATCAGACTGCACTTATTTCCATTCTAAGAATGATGAAAAGTCAGGAATTAATAGAACTTTAAAAAGGCATTAGCAGGGATTATATCAAGACCTCTCCAAAAGCATCCCCAAGTAGTAAAAATATTTTATACAGCTCTGGAGTTCTGATTCCAGTCTATACTTCAGTCATACAAGTAGGAACAATTTTCACAGCACACACATACACACACATGATTCCTTAATGTTATATTTTGAGTTTAATTCTGCTGCCTCTGACCTTGGGAGACATCATTTATTGTGTACCTATGACACAAGACACTGTCTACTTGCTCTTCACAAGCAGTGTTCCACAGAGACTTCCTCTGATAAGTCTAGGTAGGGAGACTACAATATATGACATAATCAGAAAATACATTACAGAGCTGTCTATAATTAAAGAGTAACATGTATGGGCCAGACTATATTTGAAATTAGCATTCAGATGAAGGTTTTATCAACATGGTTGGGAAAACAGAGGACTTGTTCTGCCCCGTGAATCGTGAGCAGCATTTGGAATAGTGGAGAGGGTGCTATAGATATGAGGATGAGTTGGGCCAAGGACCAGCAGTGGAACTGAGAAGACAGCATCCAGAACAATGCTCTGTTCTCATTATAGTTGTCATTATGACCTCCTGCTTTTTTATTTTCCATACCAAATTATCTTAGGTCCTTCAGAGTTTCCTCAGACAGTGCCCCTGGAGTGCTTATTTGTCCTATGACTGTACATATAAATTTTATCTAATCTATACAACTTGAACAAGGATCAAAATATGTATTATTACTTAATTTATGCTTAAACTGTGAAAGCTGATTGCTCACTCAACTGAATTTTGAGTTGTGCTTTGGGTACAGATCATTTGCTCTCATTAATAATAGATATGCTTCCTTGGAATTTGTTTTAAAAAATAAATAATTTATATTCAATTTACCAGTAAATATTAGATATAAGTTCAAGATATTGAATGACCTTTTATATAATTTAAAAGTAGACTTTTAACTCCTCATCTTCCCCATTCCTGTTAGAGGAAGTTAACACTTTCCAGTAATTGAGTCATCTCCACTTACCTAAATTTAGGGTATACTACCTCTCTCCTCTCCCTGGTGATTTCTGTGAACAAATCTGAAGCTTTCAAAATGAAAATTCCCCACTTTTTATTTGTATCAGTTCTGCTTCCTTCTTAAAAGCACCAAGATAGCCCAGGGAGCTACAATGATTAATGACCTGTTCTAGAGTTTACCTACTCTATAAAATGTGCTGAATTCCAGAGCACAAAGGAAACTCTGAAGTAGGTCAGGAGCTTAACCTGCCCATGGGCCTAACTTAGACCAAAGGTAAGCAGGTTTGACATTAAATTAGCACCATACATTGCAATGGCTCATGATTCGGTGGCTTCATATTGATCTGGAAGATGGGGAACTATAATGTTCAATACTGAAGGCTTAAAAACTGAATTCATTCAGACTTATGCAGTTTTGAATTTGAATTAATTCAGAAGATGACCTGGTTCAAAATAGTTTTGTGCATTCTCTAACGTGGGCTGAGGTGAGGTGGAGGGGAGAATTT
This sequence comes from Mesoplodon densirostris, assembly GCF_025265405.1. NCBI lineage: Eukaryota > Metazoa > Chordata > Mammalia > Artiodactyla > Ziphiidae > Mesoplodon > Mesoplodon densirostris. The sequence goes on along the minus strand of NC_082668.1, from coordinate 81,667,690 downwards.
GCACAATGGGTTAAGGAAATGTTTAGCCTGAGAGTAGAGACCAAAATATACATTCAAGGATTATTTCAGAAGAGTCAGAGAATGAATGTGCTAATTACAAATAATTCTTATTAAACTTAAATTTTTTATGCCAAACAAGTAGATGAAATCTACAAGATGTTCCCCACCAAGGTAACACATGACGTTCTGTGCCCTTAAGCAGGTCACGGTTGCATGCAGGACAAACTATTAGCCCACTTGCATCTCTAAAAATCTGTAATTCTATAATCCACATGGGAAAACCAGTGAAGCTCCCAAAGCTGTAAAGAACAACTAAGTGGGAAGAGGTGAGGTGTTAATGGGAGATGGAGAGAGCTTCTTACAAGAGAAGCCTAGATTCCTTGGTCCAGGAAGTGATTGGGATACTCAAGGCAGTTATTCCAGGTGTGTGATCCTGACCTGTCTGTAGTCTCACCCCATGTGCCACCATATATCTAACCCATTTCAGCTGAAATACCATTTCCTCAGGCTGCTCTCCTAAACCACCACCCCACCAGACTAAGTTAAATTCATCCAGTTTTATACCCTCATGGCACCTTCTTCTTATCACTTATCATACATATCACAATTGTAATCAAGTCTTTGTGTAGTTATTTGTTATGCCTGCCTTCCCCCACTAGTATGTAAGCTCAATAAAGACAGGACTGCATCTTTTTTGTTTTCCATGGCTTTCCCAGTATCTGATACATTGTAGGTGCTCAGTAAATGTTGGGTGGATGGATGGATGGATGGATGGATGGATGGATGGATAGATGGCTATATAGGAAGAGTAGGCCTATATTTGAGGGGGCAAGGTGGAGCCAGATTTCTACCAAGTTCCCTCTTAAATCTATTATGGTATTTGGCTTTTAAGAGCTGAACATTTCATTCGGTAATATAAAGAGACTGAAAATAAGGAAGCATTAGAACAATATATCTAGTAGAGTTTATAGTACTTTTGCTTCATATATGTATGTGTCAGTATTATTCCTTGTGAAGACAGAAATGGAAGGCTGATTTTTTTTTTTTTTTTTTTTTTTTTTTTTTTGCGGTACGCGGGCCTCTCACTGTTGTGGCCTCTTCCGTTGCGGAGCACAGGCTCCGGACGCGCAGGCCCAGCGGCCATGGCTTACGGGCCCAGCCGCTCCGCGGCATGTGGGATCCTCCCAGACCGGGGCACGAACCAGTGACCCCTGCATCGGCAGGTGGACTCTCAACCACTGCGCCACTAGGGAAGCCCCCAGGATGATTTTTTTAGGGCTTGCCAACTGCAAAAAAATAATAAAATAAAATAAGTAAAGCTTCTTCCATTTAAAATCTTTCCTTCCCTACCCTATCACTGAAGCCTACAGGGAAGAACTTGTTGACTTTTTTTTCTCAAGTCTGCTTGTCGGGGAAGATAGAACTGGAAATGGAAAAAGAGCCAAAAGAAAAGAATGTGGCTGGTGAGGTTGCCAGGCACCTTTGTACTCCACAAACCCTGGGTCTTGGCTTTGTCTCTTGTGCCCCCTGCTCCTTTACTCTCCAAAGGCTCCTTAAGCTCTGAAGGCTTGTGATGCCTGCAGGGCTTTAGTCTCCTGCTGAGTGAGTCCACACTAGGAGGTGAGCACACCCAACCCTGAAGAAGTATCATGGCAAGAAAATCTGCAGAATGTCAGGAATGAGCATAAACCCCAGAACTTTCAAGATACTGCCCTTAATTGTTACCAAGTCCCAGGCAGGCATTTTATGCCCCTCTTTCACTCTTCTTTTTCTTCTCCTTGCAGGTAGAAAATTTCTCTTTAAATATCAGTTTTAATAGCTAGTGAACGACAAGGTTCATGCGGCTAGCCTGAGCCTTACATGTCCTATTCCCTAACACCCGAGGTAAATGAAACGTAAATGAGATTCAGCGGTGCATCTCCTGCTTCTGACCAATGCACATTTTTATTGCTGTAAAAAAAGCTTGTATGTGACACTTAATCATATGCATAACCACTTTTAAAATCTGAGAAGCTATGTTTCTACTAGAGGTAACAACTGGATCTTATTTATTTATTTATTTATTTATTTATTTTTGCGGTAGGTGGGCCTCTCACTGCTGTGGCCTCTCCCGTTGCGGAGCACAGGCTCCAGACGCGCAGGCCCAGCGGCCATGGCTCACGAGCCCAGCCGCTCCGCGGCATGTGGGATCCTCCCGGACCGGGGCACGAACCCACGCCCCCTGCATCGGTAGGCGGACCCCCCAACCACTGCGCCACCAGGGAAGCCCCTGGATCTTATTTTTTGAAGCTTCAAATTTGCAAATATTCTCTGGAAAGGTATTCTTTCTTCATATCATAAGGAAATGATGCATAATGTTTTCTGCCATTATTATTTACTACAGAGAGTATAGGCATTAACCTCTCTTCCATTGATCATCTCAAGATTAGTTGTGTTTAAAGATGTTTTTAAATGTATTGATAAAATGCACTATTGAAGCTATAATTTTTTTTTTTTTTTTTTTTTTTTTTTTTTTGGCGGTATGTGGGCCTCTCACTGTTGTGGCCTCTCCCGTTGCGGAGCACAGGCTCCGGACACGCAGGCTCAACGGCCATGGCTCACGGGCCAAGCCCCTCCGCAGCATGTGGGATCCTCCCAGACCGGGGCACGAACCCGTGTCCCCTGCATCGGCAGGCGGACTCTCAACCACTGCGCCACCAGGGAAGCCCCTGAAGCTATAATTTTAAAGATACAGAGCAAGTGATATATAGTTTAGCAAAATGGAAATAATTTAAAATGAACTGGTAAGAAATCCTTCATTAGTTTAAGATTTGTAACTTTTATTTTAATTATATATTACATTAAAGATATAAAATCTGTTATAAAAATCACCTCATTTAACACCTGTCTTCATAACAAAGTAAATGATAGTTTCAAGATAATGAGTTTTCTGAATTACTGAATGTATTAAAGGTGCTCTGAGGTATTATCTGACAGTAATCCAGGCAAATATTAATATTTTGATACAGCCTTTGATATAATGAATATGTCTTGGAAGATTAGCACTAGAAGTTTGCTCGGTGTATAAAATTCCAGTGTAATTTTGACCAGAAAGTTTAAGGACATTATTTCAGCAGGTTACAATGAGAAAGCTGAGGATTGATAGATTGAATTTCATTAATGGGCACCAGCCTGCTTTAATGAGATGCCAAGCTTCAGAGGCTTCATCCAGGTTCTAAATGTTCAGGACAAGGCTTGCCAATTTGCTTTGCTGAAGGCAAAGAGTTCCCCCCACAAAAGGCTCTTCTCCAGTTGCAGTTTTCTGCGTTAATGTATTCTGGGCTGAATTATCTCACCCATTGATTGCTGCCCTAGGAATTTCAGTGTTCATACAAACTAACAAACGTCCACCAGACAAGCACCAGCAATGCCCAGCTGGCTCTTTGTCCCCCATGGGAAATTTTCTCAGTCAGAGCCTGGTAATTGTTTAGTGCAACTGCTGCAGTTTCAAGGGTGCCAGCTCATCTGAGCCAACTGTATGCACACAGCCCATGACTCATGGGACTGAGAAAGTACATGCTGCAGGTGGGCGGGGACCTTCAAGGACTCCATTTTAAATTTGCCCTCTTCCTTGTCAGCTGTTTGGGGGAGAATACATAATGAAAGGCAGTTATTTAAGGGTTATAAATATCCTATATACTTGTGAAATTCAGCTATAGGAGTATGTAATAATCTCACCTTTATCAAAAATATGTGCTGTGTATAGCAACAGTCACTTGGCTGTACTGTATGTGTTACCATAACAGCTATACTGTAACACCTGTTACATAAATATGGCATAAAGAGCTGGCTTAATATCCAGGGTGAGGGGCAGTCTGGGGGGGAGGCTGGGAATGCAGGCCCCATTCTCTGGCCTCATGCCATGCTAGCCGGCAGAGGTGTTCACTATCAGGTCTTCCTAAATTATACTGGAAATACCAAAAATGTATTTTGTTAGAAAAGTAGACAAAACCAGTTTATTATAAGGCAATTTGAACTCGTCAGACCTTTACTGTCACTTAGAGGCAGGAATATCCTCCTGAAAAAAATCCTCTTAATTAGTATTCTGTACACAAATGACATCATTAAACAGTGTCAACCTGCCACGTATATACCAAGTGTCTCCAGGGCCCTGTGGAATATATGATGATTAGGATGACAGTTCTCAATGTATTAGCGATCGTTTGCCGAGAAGCAAATTACAAAATCTTAGTGACTGAAAATAACAAGAATTTATTATCTCACCGTTTCTGTGGGTGAGGAATCAAGGAGACACTTAGGTAGGTAGTTCTGCTCAGGGTCTTTCATGAGGCTGAAGTCAGGTGACAGTCGTGGCTGGAGTCATCTCAAAGCTAGACTAGAGAGGGCTCTGCTTCCGAGCTCACTCACAAGGCTGATACTGGCCTCGGAAGATTCTCTTCTGAGGGCACCATGTGGCTTCCCCACAGGGCTACTTCACACGGTGGTAGCTGGCTTCCTCCAGAGAAGCGGCCCAAGAGAGGGTGAGAGAGCACACACAAGACTGAAGCCACAGCCTTTTTATGACCTAATATTGAGAGCGGCAGCCCATCACATCTGTTGTATTCTATCCATTAGAAACAAGCAAATATGTCCACCCTACACTTGAGGGAAAGGGATTATATAAAGACCTTAATTCTCAGGAGACAGAAATCAATGGGGGCCATCATAGAGGCTGCCTACCACACTGAGGGAATTAATTCAGGGCCTCAGCATTTCTCTCTGGAATTATAGCTACTACCTCTAATTAGTCTTAGGGCCTAATTTTGATCTCTACCAATCTAACTATCCTTACTATGGCAAAGTGGACTTTAAAAACTGCAAACCTTGGGCTTCCCTGGTGGTGCAGTGGTTGAGAGTCCGCCTGCCGATGCAGGTTCGTGCCCTGGTCTGGGAGGGTCCCACGTGCCGCGGAGCACCTGGGCCCGTGAGCAATGGCTGCTGGGCCTGCGCATTCGGAGCCCGTGCTCCGCAACGGGAGAGGCCACAGCAGTGAGAGGCCCGCATACCGCAAATAAAAAACACAAAAATCCCCAAAGAAAAACCCCTGCAATCTTGATATGTCAGCTAAAAACTGCTAATCGCCCTCAGGAGCATGTCTAAGCTTCTTAATGGGACATATAAGACCCTTTATACACAGAGCATAAAGGCAATTTTAAATGGTCTCTAAGTTCATGTAAAGCTAGGCTGCCTGTGTTCTAATCCTGGCTCCACAATTTATCAGTTTTATACCCTTGGGCAGGTTTATTAACATCATTTCAATTTCCTCATTGAAACTTGAAACAGTAATGATACTTATTTTATAGAATTATTGTGAGAATTAAATAAAATAATCCTTGTGCAACTCTAGGCACAAGTGTATTTCTTCCACTGACTTCCAGTTATTTAGGATTTTGAAGTCTACAACTTCATAATAACTGCGTTGCTTCACAAGCCAAACTCCTTAGATGGGCATTTAAAACTTCACACAGTCTGCTCCCCACAGATCTCTTTATCCACACCATCTCCACACCCCCAATCTTCCTTTGCCCATTCTCAAATATACACACACAGACATACACACACGTACTAAACACACACACAGCATACATACACACATCTACCAACACACGACTATATACGAGGAGACTCACTGCTTTGGATTCACTCTAGATGCTTGTTAAAATTCAGATTTCTGAGTCTCACCTAGACTCAGAGGGCAAAGGGGAGGAAATCAGCCTTTGGCAAGCTTTCTGGATAGTTCTTATTCATAGAAAGCCTTAAAGACCACAGCCCTTGTCCCACTAAATGATCTTGATGAGCATGTCTCCAAACTTTACTATTGTTGTGGCCTCTTCATGAAAAGCATGTCATTTCCAACTGAAAAAGAAAAAAAAAAGATTTCAAGATTTACTCAGCACCCTTGTCAAGCATCCCTAGATGGCCTCACAACAATTGATGGGTCTTGCTTGGCTGGCCCTTGGCACGTTTTATGAAAATTATTAGTTTGCGCATTCATTCCCCGGGTTAGTTCAAGAGCAACTTGAGTGCAGGGACCACCTCTGACAGCACTTCTGGCACAAGGTCAAAAATCATCATGCTCAGTTCATATTTCCTGCAATTTTAGCCATTACATTGAAGTCTACTTTTGCTCTCAAATGTGCTATCTTGTATGAGTCTATAAGACAACTTTTTCTATACAAAATAAGAATATCGTAACAGTGTTTAGCTACTACATACCACTTTAACTTTTGAAATATATTATAAAAAAGAATAAATAGCTTGTTCAAGATATAGAAGTAGGACATTAAATTCTTCTGCCAAGACATTTTGTCAGTAATTGTGCATAATTTGGAATAGCTAACTGAAAACTAGGTAATGTACAAATTTCAGTTGTGTTGACTTAACAGTTTTATATTCCTTAGTACAAAGGCATAAGGTCAGAATGTGTTTGTATTTTTATTTATATTTTGGTGGCCCAATTATTTTAATGCTTTAAGATTGCTGCTGAAGTTTTCTTCTCTAACTGGAATTTGCAGTGTATTAAGTAGCCAGTAATCAGATTCCTCCAACTTAAGATAAACAATTGCCAAGATTCAAAACCAAACACATTTTAAATGGGTCACTGCTGAGTCCACCACTGCCAAGGTGGCTACTCTCAAGATGGAGAGGACCAAGAGATGTAGCATCAAAACACCTGAGCAGCTGGCAACGTCTGCTGCTGGCATGTAAATGTGCAAGGTCACCAGCTGATCGGACATGTTGGATTACACTTAGAATTCAGTTGACATTGATTTCACAAACTTTGGTGAAAGAATCACTTCCAGCTACTCTGTGACATGATAACTTCTGCTGACCAAACTCTCCCTGAAAGGCAATTTACATAGCCTTCCAAGCCCACAGTCAGTGTGGGATCCTTTAGGCTGTATGGTTTCTCTTTTAATATCTTGTGAATTCCCCAAACAAAGCCTCCCACTGTCATAGGAAAGAACTAAAATCCATCCTGAAGTCAAACAGAATTATTTGGAAATGACATGCTGGTTATGGGGTAATCTACCTCTTTCCCTCAAGAGCAGATATAAGCAAGGATTGATAAAACAACGCATTTCTTCATTTGTGAGAGATTTTTCCCTTTACTCTATTATTATTCATTATTACTCTATTTGATATATAATATATTAGAATTACCTGTCCTCATTCCACAACTTATTTATAATGTTAGTGCCCAGTTAAATTGTTCCAAAATGTACCGGCAATTAGATAATTTTGAGTATTTTTGCTGAGCGGCAATTACGTAAAGCCCATTACCAGTCCTCAAATTGAATGAGGAACCAAAACTAGTTACTAGGGAAGTACTACTAGTCAAGATGGCAGCCTGAGCTGCCACTCGCTTTATAAGAGAATTAATCATTCCTAATCTACAACATGTACAGTGAATTACAGAAATGTGTTTTTGACATCTAAGTTTCTTTCATGACACAACATTGCCAAGCAAGAGTTCCCTAGCACATTAAAAATGTAGTGTCTCTCTTGCTATTTTCGGACTCTAGGCAACATACCAACATCGATTAAGCGCACACACACACACACACACACACACACACATTATATTTATACACTCATTCTCAACACAGTTATAAGTTTAGCCCCTACCCACCCAGCTTATAGTGGCAAAGTAGATGCATTCAATTAAACAAAGAGAAATAAGACAGCACACTAACAATATGTAAGTTTGACTGTGCAATGCTGAGTAAATTCTGATTACTTCAGAGGTTGAGTTTAGCTCAAAGGAACACTCTATATTAAAGGTGGATTTGAAAAATAATTGAATGGTAAACAGTCTATTATCTAGGAAATAGATACCTTTTCTGGATCCATTGCTACTTAAAAGTGCATAGAGGAAAAAATAAAAATGGGATAAAGAGATGCATGACTGTATGGCAGTATGCACATCTACGTGATACTAAATGGATTTGCGGTAAATGTATAACATTAATATACAGTTAACTATTGTCAGGCCCTGCTTATACCCTCAACAAGAATACGGTGCACATCATTGCTCAGCATATACCTCACTGAATTGTCCCTACACAGAATAATATCTTTGTGACCAAAATTATTGATCTGAGGCAGCTTTCACTCTAGGACAGTGGGATTAAACATGGAATATATTTGGGCAGAAATCTTTGTACTCAATGGCCTGCTGGTATTAAGTCCTGCTCTACCAAGGCAAATGCCTATCCCATAAGTATATAGGATACATCCTTATGCATTAAAAAAAGCTACATTTATATTTTGGAAATCTTCCCTCTCCTAATAGAGCTTGAATTCAATATTGGCAACACAGTAAACACTCTTGATTAGCAGAGTGAATTACAGCACAAAAAATGCAGTTAACAGTCAGAAACTTAGAGTATGTTAGAGCTGGAAGAGATTTTAGAGATCACTTAACTGAACCCAAGTATTTTATAATTAACATAATTAATATGACAAATTTTCCCAAACCCTGGTCTGCAGAGCAGTACTTTCTGATAACACCTTTTGTACTGTCCATAACAAAATGAGAAAGATAAAACAGTATAATAGGGTTTTCATAAAACTAAATATACTTATTTAAAATTATTGCCTTTTATTCAGACTTTGTCCTTCCTTATATTTTTTATATTAACATATCTTATGAAATGATGATGATAAAGATATTTGCTTTCCCTGACATTTGTAATTGATTAAATAAAACCCTGACAACCCTGTGATATACCCCATTTCTTTTTAATTTAACCAAACTGTGAAATCCAAGACTGGGGGAACCACCGATTTAGATGCCAATATAAAATTTCTTCCATTGACTCTTTAATATATGAGACACACAAATTTATCATAAAGCAAAAGTAGTAAGAAGGGTTATTTATGAAATGAGCTATGTTAAAGGACATTGCTCCTGTTTACCACGTAAAATGTGGCAAAATGTCTCAAATGCAATAATATGTCTTTGGCTATTCATATGTGTCTCTGACAAAAGAGAAACTGTAACAGTTTCTAGCTGTATTCGAAAAAACTGGTATATTTTATCTATCAGTAAGACATAAAAACTGCAAGAACAAAGAAATCAAGGAGATTGAAGCATGAACATAATCATATTATTACACAGTTATTAGGATAAAGGTTATGGAGAAAGTGATACTTGTCATCAGAAGGCACAAACTGGCTTGATTTTCATTTTTTCTGTGTCACTTGCATAATCCTTTTTGTTTCAGATAGGCATTTGCAGATTCATACCTCACCCCAGGAGACATGAATAGGAGTCAAATATCTTAGTAAGTTTTTTTCAAAGAATGTCAAGGTAAAAAATAATGTCTAATGAGATGTTAAGAATAATATCAGGCAAAATGGAATTCAGGACCATTTAGAGTCAAGATAAATTACCTCCTAGGAAGTTACTCCTGCGAGGTGATGCACAAAAACAGGAAGCTAATGAATCTCTGCTACAAAGTTATGCTTCCACATCAAGTCTGCCATATTTATTTCTTTTTACTTATTTCAGATAATTCATATACCCATTGCTTTAAAGTTATGTACTTAAAAGATCAAATGTGATTTTCTTGAATGAACTGCCAAAGATTCCTCTGTATGACTTTGAAAGAGTGACTTTGATTGATAGTTGGCTCTCAAAAACAGTTATCTCATTGCCACTTCTAGCCAGCATTTAGGTATAACTCTTTCTTAGCTATGGTAGAATCAGTCTCAGATTTAATTCCAAGATTTGTGATGGCTTTCAGTAAAACATTTGGCTTATTTTCTCTCTTAGAAGGGCAGATAATACATCATGATTAAAATCTAATATTGTTTTCAAATTTTCTCTTGTTGTGCAGGTATATTCAGTAATTTTTAGAATATAGAATGCTTTTTTTTAAACCTTTTTTGTTGTTGCTGTTTGTAAGGTTTTTTTGTTTGTTTTTTGGTGTTTTGTTTGTTTGTTTTGCCATTGTTTGAACATGGAGAAAACATTCAGATTTTTAGTAATTGGGCTGACCGTACCATATTTAGGGACTATTTCTGAGTCCTAGTAAGGCATTTTTCATAAGCCTTTTGAATTTAAAACAACAGGAAAATAATTTGTCACATAACCAACTTTCTTCTTATGTATTTTTGACCACTTGTATTGCAGGTTAGTCATCCAATGAAAAATATGTATTGAATACTTACTGTGTCAGCAGCAATGGATATGAGGTGGTTTGAAGTGCAAAAAAATAGCAAACATGGTTAAGTCCATCAGGGAGTTTAGAATCTAGTAAACAATTTTATGAACTAATTCATAATTCCTCTTTGAAGAAGTTTGACTTCTGTTAAACCTTTTCATTTTGGAAGGGAGGAAGGAAAGGAAGGAAGGAAGGGAGGGAGGGATGGAGGGAGGGAGGGGAGGGAAGAAGGGAGAAAGAAGATGGGGGATGGGAGAAAGGAAAAACAAAGAAAAATTGATGATTTAACACCTGATTCTGTAGAAGGCATCTTGTTTTAGTTCCTATGGTTGTATTGAGTTGATCTATAGGTATTCTGGCATTTTCTATTTATTGCTCTTCTGGGTCCCTAATGAAACTTGTCAGATCTCCAAAAAGAACAAATCCGGGAGGCAAATGGTGGCCTTCCAAGAACTTGTTACTAAAGTAAACCACTAGAGTGGATTCCCGCAATTAGAGTCAAGTTTTACTAACTATCATCAGATATGGCCCAACCAAGGAAGACTTGTCAACTGCAAATTGGGTAGGAAGCTCACAGTTGCTAAGGCTACTTAGTAACTGGATATTCTCAAACTTGACAGGAAGGTATTTCTCATTTGGGAAGTTAACAGGAATGAGAAACCATCTCTGAACCCAAGTTATTTAAAAGCAAAACACAGGCCTTAGAATTAGTAGACTGTTCATCTTGTAGATACAGTTGCACACTTGGACAACACGGGTTTGAACTGTGTGGGTTCACTTATTCACAGATTTTTTTCAATAGTAAATACTACAGTACTACATGATCTGCCATTGGTTGGGACCTTGGATACAGAGGAACCATGGATACAGAGCATCAACTATAAGTTATACATGGATTTTCAACTGAGAGCAGGGTTGGTGCCCCTAACCCCTGCATTGTTCAAGGGCCAACTGTACTCAGAAAATATCTGTCAGTAATGGAGAAAGCTCACCTGTGCTTCAGTCAAGATGCCATCTTTGAGTTCACTCTAATTTTGAGCACATTTCCTGATAGTGCCACCTCCATTAATTTATGCTTCATTTTCTCTGTAAACATTTACTATTCTTATTCTTTTGCCTCTCTTTCTCTATTATTTCCTCTCATTTGATGATTATACATGTGTTGTGGTTCTATGGAATTCAAAGACCCATAGAAGTTCATGTCATAAGTTAGGATTTTTAACTATTGTAGGTCTTGGATGACTTTGAGAATCCAAAAAAAGAACATGAACACATTTTCCCTAAAAAAAACACCACCATACTTCTTAAATTTTTTAAAAAATAATTTCAGGAGATTCACAAAAACCCACCCATATATCCCAGAACAATACACTGTGTTAGATAATCATGTGATTGCTCATATACATATATACACATTTACATTTCCCCATCATCCTGGAATTTTTTTCATTTTATTGAAAAATAATTGACATACATGACTATGTAAGTTTAAGATGTACAGCATGATGGTTTAATTTACACATATTGTGAAATGATTATCACGAAAGGTTCAGTCAACATCCATCATCTCATATAGATACAATAAAAAGAAAAAGAAATCTCTTGTGATGAGAACTTTATCCTGGAATTTTTATGGAGAATGTTTCTGATTTTTTTCCTTAAAATACATTAAGCCTTAACCCATAGATAATACAGCAAACATAGTGAAACCACACTGATATAGTGTAACTGAGTAAACAACCAGTGTGAGATAAGAGAGGAGAACTGTAGAATCTCAGAGATCAGCTATACTGATTTTGTTGCATGTATAATTTCTACAGGATCCTTAGAAAGTACACTCAAGATTTAAAACTGACAGGGAGTCCACAAATACCTACTGAATTCATTTAAAAGAAGTACCCTTACTTACAGCAAAATAGAGAAATTCATATACTCTCTGAAGATACCTGAGTAATTTTCTCCAACCACCCATCAGATGTTCAGTTTCCTTTACGATAGGCACTCCAAGCAGGCCACTGAATGTTCCCTAGTTCCACGGCATATGATTTATGAGGAAATCTCCTATTGCTTGTTTAAAACTGAGTCCTTTCAAAGTGTTTGAGGGCTTTCAAAAAATAGTTGATTCTCTAAATTACCACTCTTTGCATGGCCCACAGGCCAATATAGCGTAACAGATGTTCAAAAACAAAGAAGAAATTTTATCTTACCAGCAAGCACACATAACCAAGAGGCCTAACCATCTGTCTTCTACTGTCTCTATCTTTGCATAATTGACTTGCTCCGAAGGTCACATCAGAGAACTGGTTTCAGTCAATAATTATAATTGACATTGAATGTTATTTATCATTTAATTTTGAGCTGTTCAAGTTAAATATGCCTAAAATCATAATAGTAATACCCACTTATTGGATGTTTATAGTGAACCAAACAGGAGTTATATGTGGAACTTTATGTTTGTTGTCTTACTTAGTTTACAGATACCTATGAGGTAGCGATTGCTGTCCTCATTTTGCTGTTAAGAAACCTGATACTCAGGGACATTTTTTGAAATGACCAAGCTGGAATATGTAACAGGGCTGTCTCAGTCAGGAGTCTGGCTTATTCTGCAATATTTGACAGATTATGGATTGCTAATTAAAATTGTCTTTATTATTATTTTTGGTGTCCATCATGGCCATCTAACATTTCTATTTTGTTCTTCCTGTATCCTACACACGTGTGTTTGTCCAAACGAATGGCATTTAGGCTCTTGGCAAGAAGGGGTTGTACATAATTCTCTTTATTCACTATTTTGGCAAAGGTGATTAGGATTTTATTAAAGGCATTTTGACAACTATGAAAATATATATACCCTTGCAAAATAATTTCTTCTTCTGGAAACATATGTATAGTTAAAAAAAAAAGAACCACAGGCTTTATCTCCAAGACAAAATGAACTGAATACTGATATGCTGCTGTAAATAAGAACACAGGCCTATGGAACCAGACAACTTTGGGAAGTTAACCGCTAACTTCAGTTTTTGAATCTGTACACTGGAATAAACAATAGCATTGTCTTAATTTCTTGGGTTATCCTACAAATTACCACAAACTAGGTGGCTTAAAACAACCTATGTTTATTCTCTTACAGTTCTGGAAGCTGAAAGTCTCAAATCCAGGTGTTAGCAGAGCCAGTTCTCTCTTTGAAAGTTCAGGGGAAAATCTATTCCATGCCTTTCTCTCATCTCCTTTGTTGCTGGAAATCTTGGTGTTCCTTGGCTTGTAGATGCATCTCTCCAATCTCTGTCTCCATCATCACATGGCATTCTTCCTGTGTGTCTGTCTCTACATCTCTTCTCCTCTTCTACTAAGGACACCAGTCACGTTGGATTAGAGCCCCCCTCAATCCAGTATGACCTCATCTTACCTTGATTACATCTGCAAAGACCCTACTTCCAAATAAGGTCTCCTTCACAGGTACTGGGGGTTAGGAGTAGTTGGGGGGGGGGACACAGTTGAACTCATAGCAAGCACCTCTGATGTAAAATTGTAATATTTAAATTTGATAGTGCCTATCAAGCCTTCAGTAAATAATAGGCATTCAATAAAGTTAAGGGATGTTATGATTGATAATACTATAGTTGGCTTTGAGAACTCAGATAAATTATTCAGCCTCTCTTGAGTCAGTTTCCTTGTCTATAAAAAAATGGAGATAATAATGTTTATTTCAAAGAGCTGTTGAGAGAATTGAATGTCATACTTCAATACTGGCCCTGGTAATTCAGGGTTAACTCTCCTCTTTCTCCAAGAGATAGCATTGATGAGGTGAGCAGGAACTGTCTCAGGAGTCCAGTGTCATCAAATACAACATATTTCAAGGAAAAAAGAGCAAGGGTCAAAATAGGTTGACAGAAGACATTGAGGAGGGCAGCTCCGCTCCTTTTCCAGGTAGCGGTGGTGGCAGCTGCAGCCGTGAGTTTGGTCTTCCCCTGCCTAAGGAAGAAGGTGTTGGAGGAAGCACATCATTCCCCATTGTCCTCCTTTCCGTGATAGTGATTTTGGGGACACCTGGGCAGAAAGAGTCTGACTGAGTGAAGTGAGCCTGAGCATATCTATTCCTCTGTGGTATTTTACTCCTTATTCACCCCACCCTTGAAAAAGTCACCAGAATAATGAGTGTGCTGGTTCATGTGATTTAGCTGGATTTAGATGTGGCTCTCTTGGTCTTTTACAAGCTGTTGACACCGGTGATGTGACTCTATTAAACTAAACCTCAAGGGAGAGCAGAGGGAAGAGATGGGATACACAGTGGACTTGATGTTTCTCTCCTTCCTGTTTGAGGACTTTGTCTTATTAAAGATCCAAGTATTAGTTAGGGTAATGCTAGCATTGGAACTAATAAACCCCCATAACATTGAGGCTTATCCCAATATTATATTTCATGTTCAAGCAATACCAGAAACTGTATTTCTGTGCAATGAATAATTTCCTCCTCTTGGTAATTCAGTGACCAAGGTTTCCTACCTCTGGGGGCTCCCCTATCCCATAGGACTTACGGACCTGAAGCCTTGGAAGCATCTGAGTTATGCCATGGAAGGAAAAAGAGAGAATAGGGAATCACCCACCTGCTTCTTGAAGGCTTTGGCCAAGAAGAACTATTCATGGCACATGACCAGAGCTAGATGCAGATGAGGCTGAGTAATGTGTTCTTGGCTGGACAGACACATTCTAGCAACAACTCTACTCCATGGAAGGGAGAACAACAAATTTTGGTGACAGCAGCTATTTCTATCATAATCCTTTCTCTCGTGAATCTTCTTTCTTGCCACTTTCATTGTCTCTTTTTCTTAAGCTACAAATATGCCCATTCAGCTATTTTGAGCTTATATTCAGGTAAGGTGCTAAGTCCCGGGAATATTCCTTTGCCTTTTTTCTCCATCCCACATTTTAGTTATCTCCAGTGGATTCCCTCTTTCTTTACAGCCTCCTGGCAAATGAGTCTAGTTTCCAGAACTTCAGCCACTGCCTCTGCAGGATGAAATATCAGACTCCTACCCCCTCAGGAGCCCTATCCCAGACATTCTATCTATCAGGCAACTCCTTGAATTGGTATATGGCACATTTATCTCAAACTGTCCTATCTAAACCCTGTATTTCTCTCTCTGATCTTTAAGGCCATTCCTCATTCCTCTGTGCATTTGAACTGCTGTGCCAAGTGCTCCTTTTCCTGATTTCCATTTTTTCTTAAATTATGTCCATTTAAAAACAAAGATAAAGAAAATGGAGAGAAGAGTGCATGTGTATAGTTTCCATGAGAAAGGAAAGAGGAGAGAAGAGGCAGGCAAGAAAGCAAACATTAGGTCAGAAAGTATCTGGTATCAGCAACAAGGTGATACCCCAAGCTTCTCAGATCAGCCTGGCACAGGGGTGGGGCTGATTCAAACTTATTTGAATACAGAGCCGGAACCAAGGGCCACTGTCCAGCTGGCCATCAGTGTGGAAGTTAAGAGGAGTTTATGGTTCTGGAAGAAACTGTCATTTTTAATATGCATATATTTGAAGTAATACAAGAGTATTATAAACGTTTAAGGTATTATTTAACCTATTTCTTTCATATTCTGAGAGTCACACGTATTTTGAGAAGCAGTTATTTTTTCTTTTCTTTTTTTTTTTAACTTTATGTATTGTATTTATTTATTTTTGGCTGTGTTGGGTCTTCATTGCTGCACTCGGGCTTTCTCTAGTTGCACCGAGCGGGGGCTACTCTTAGTTGCGGTGAGCAGCGTCTTACAGTGGTGGTTTCTCTTGTTGAGGAGCACGGGCTCTAGGCGCACGGGCTTTAGTAGTTGCAGCACGCAGGCTCAGTAGTTGTGGCTTGCGGGCTCTAGAGCACAGGCTCAGTAGTGTGGCACACAAGCTTCGTTGCTCCACGGCATGTGGGATCTTCCCGGACCAGGGATCAAACCTGTGTCCCCTGCATTAGCAAGCAGATTCTTAACCACTGTGCCACCAGGGAAGCCTGAGAAGCAGATATTTTTCATATTGACATACCCAGAACATACAAAAACAAAACATTAAACCTGACATTTAGCTAGATGACTCTTATTTTCACAAATTCATACAATCTTCATGGTTCAATCCAACACTCACACACAAATACACACAAGTGTGTGCACACATACCCACATACACACAAATGACTAAATGTCTACTTTAAACCTTAGAAAATTATTTGAATACAGAATGCTGCAGTGATTCTACTACCTAATTTTAGTATTTTACTTATTTTAAAATATTTCCTATGGTACAGATCTGATTTATTTGTGTGAATATTTTTCATCTTTTAATTTAAATATCTGGGTAACCATCAGTGGAGCTGCCTGTTTCAATGAAAATTATTCAGGTTTTACTTTATTTCTCAAATCAGATGCTTAAAAGCCAGGAGAGTTTCAATCTTTTCTGATGCTATATTATCTATCTGATTCATTTTGTTACTGACTACTCTTTTGATAGATAAAAATACAGCTAGCCTATTAGTTAACTGCAAGTCCCAAGAAAAGGATAAGTAACACATGAGTAGTCTCTACCAACACCTCAGCATGGCGTTTAACAGCTGCCAAAAGTACTGTATAATCTTTTGGAAGGCTTAATTGTTCCCTATTGCACTTTTCAAAAGAGAAGAGTAGTTATTAATCCTGGTGTTCGCACAAAATTTTCACAGTAGATCTTCATTGAATAAATAGTGCTGTTTCCTATAAAGATTTTGGTTTTATATAACACTTAACTGTTCAAGGTTAAACAAATAGTAATGTGCTAGCAAAGAGAAAAACTGTATTTGGTAAAGAAAACCACATTTTAGCTGTATTAAACTGTACATTTAAGTGGTGGTTTTGAGGAAAGAAAATAGAAGTGTCTTTCTGGAGACCATGGAGTTCTCCTTTTTTTATACAGTGAGGTTTCTTCCCCGCTTTTCTTTCTCTCTTAAAAGAAAATTCTTATAATAGTTCAATTAATCATGTTTTATCTTTCTAAAGTGTGTTATTACTCAAATGCGTGGGAGAAGCTGGCTCTCAGCAAAATGTAACAGACTGTATAGCAGACTTTTTCTTTTCAATCATTGGCCCCTTAGAATCCTATTTACATCTTTTAGAACAATTAGTTATCTAGCTAATATTTTGTTTCCAACAGAATGACTCCCAGGCACTGTCATAATTAATTTTAACTTTTGGGGGACTTAACGATTCATTCATTTATCCAATTCCAAAGTAAGTATGAGGTGGCATTATAAAAGATATATGCATTTAGAACATTAAAATGGAAATAAGATGATTAAAACAATATAAAGGGAAAGAGAAATAATGGTACTAAAATTCTAAACTCACAGTTTTTTGTAAGATTAAAAAAAGTAACTATAAGTAATGAAATAACTGTCACTTTTTAAACAAAAAAGATATGAAACCTTTTGATTTCTCAAGAGAGATCCATTTTTTTCCAGAAATGAATTATAAATATGTATATATAATGCAAATATTTGCAAAAATGACATTAAACAACATAAACATTGCATTTAGTTTTATGAAGAAAGAATGCAAAAACATGCCTCTTGTATCAATCCAGAATGAAAGCTTAACGCTTGACTATGAAATGCTAATGAAGTAAAAATATTTTAATAAGAGGCCTAACCTGATGGGTCTTGAAAAGTGGCTTATTTTAATCTAACTTGATGAGCAATATGGGTAAAGATACTCAGAGGAATAGACATCTACAGACTTAGCACATCCAATTATCTTCTTATAATGTGATTTGTCCCAGCCACCAATGTGACACAAATTTAAGGAGAAACAGTTCAAGTCTGGGCAAAGTTGGGATTGTGTGAGGTCTGTGTGGACTGAATGGAGATAAACATAATATGAATAAGATATGCAGAGAGCAAAGTAAACATTCTGTTGTAGAAAAAGGCATCCTAACTTGCCTAACAAGGAACCAACTCAATTCTGATAGGAATAAGCTCCCATGGTGATATGTGTAGACCCATCCTCAATATCTTAGACCTTTCTGACTGAGATTCTATAATTCTTTTTTTAAAAGTTTTTATTTTGAACAATTTAAACATATTGTAAAAATAGAGAGAATAGTATATGCCCATCACCCAGTTTCACTAAAAATCAACATACATCTAACACTGCATATAACCAGACTTTCTCTCACCTTTCCCTTCCCTCACTCTGGATTTTATTGGAGCCCACCTCAAATATTATAGCATTTCATCCACAAATATTTTATTATGTATCTCTAAAAGGTTAAGACAATTTTTAAAACGTGAGCACAACATCATTATCACATCTAAAAACAATACTCGTCAACAATTTCTGCGATAGCTTGTCTCCAAGATGGCCACAGTTAATTCCTTCTTTCCACATGCATGCCATTCCCCTATCAAAATGTAAAGACTAATTCTCTACTTTTTTGAATCTATGCTAGGCTATGACTGTTTTGGCCAGTAGTATATGACAGGAGTAATGCTATACTACTTCTACTCCTTGACTTTAAGAGGACTAGATATTTCTACTTCTCTCTTGGGAGTACTAAACATCCACATAAGACATCTTACTACCCTGTTAGCTAAAAAAAAAAAAAACCATATGGAGAAGCTCCAAGGAAAGGAAAGACCATATGGAGAAACCATATATATGTAAATATAATTATTATATTATTTATATTACATTACATTATATATCTTATATTATATTATATTATATTATATTATATTATTATATTATATTATATTATATTATATTACATTACATTACATTATAGAGAGAGAAACCCATTTGTTCCAGCATCTTGAGTGAACCATGCCTTCGAACTGTTCACACCAAGGTACTGGACATGTGAGAGAATCCTTCCTGGATTCTCCACACAAGCTCAGCCACCAACTGATTGTGACTGAGAGACCCCAACTGACACTATGTGGAACAGAAGAATGGCCCAGCCAAGACCTGCTTAAACTTTTCATCCATATAATCATGAATAATAAAATAACTATTGTTTTAAGCCATTATGTGTTAGCTAATTTATTCTAAGGAGAAGATAACTGAAACAATACCTTAATATTATCAACATCCAGGCAGTGTTCAAATTTCTCCAATTGGTTCATATATGTTTTGGTTATATTTGGTTCGTTAGATTCAAGATTTAAACAAGTAACTCAAGAACACTAAAAAATAATGAAATTACTTTATGTAAATATTTCCCATTTTATCGGCTACTTTTATGGAAAATATCTGATGTGATATGGTAGCTCTGTATAGATAGGTTATTTGAGCAAAGATTACTGTCCCCATCACACAGATGATAAGAAAAAGATCTGAAGAGATTAAATGATTTACCAGAAAAATTGTATCCAGAATTTAAACCCAGCTTTTCAAATTTAAAATTTAGGACGCTTTCCCTTATTCCAAACCTGGTTGAGCCTTCAAAGATTGTAATTACCATGATTGGCTCTAATAAGACTCATTATTGGAACCATAAAGAAACAAATGCTTCTCCACTCCTCATTCTTACACCCGGAGATGAATTTATTTCTGAAATGTGTCCTTCCTCTCTGTCTCTGCCACCCGATTCCTAGTACAGGATTTCCTGATCTCTCCTCATTTACCTATGTTTCTTAGTACCAAAGTCTTAAGTGATCTCTAAGCCTCTGGTCCTACCCCTCTTTGCTTTCTCCTCCATTCCACTGCCAGATGCATTTATTTGCAACTAAACTTGGCCACCTCAACCTCCTTGCCTAGTAAACTTTAACAATTCTCAAACCAACAACCACAGAAAGGAATATTCTCAAATGTCCATGAGTGCTCCTGGAAAATCTTAAAAATTCCTCTCTCTTGGTAAAACTTAAAACAGTACAATAATCTTCTGAATCAATAAGCTAATCACTTAATAACAGAGTACTGCCATCTACCTGATTTCAGTGCCTATGATAGCATGTGGATTTACGAGAGTTCATGATACCAAAGCATGCTGTATAAATGTTTTTGAAGTCATTTGGCTAATAAAATTCATGACAGAATTGAGTGATCATATAACACAGGTATAGCCATGAAGAAGCTTAAGAACCTATATCATAAGGTTTATTACCATACCAGTTACTAAAAATGCATTGTCAAAACACACTCCACTGTTGTATGTACCAAATTTCAGTGGTTCAGGATCGATAGGTATGTTGGAAGTTAACAAATGAACTACATTTCTGATCCCAGTTCCAGACATAATTTGATTAGATAACTACTTAATATAGAATTCAATAATGCCTCAAAGTTAAAGTCAACTCCAAGTAAATAAAAAACTTTTAGAGTATCAAGTAGCACCATTTAAATGGGCTTTCGAAGCCTAATAGGAGCATAATTTGGATTAAAGATTAGATTAGATTATCCTAATACAGCAATAAAATCTTTGAAGTTTGTAATTCTATTTTGACTACTTTTTGCAAAAAAAAAAAAAAAAGCGTTGAGGTTAGAAGAGAGAAAATTATTTTACCTAATAGATCAAACCACACATAATAGCCAAAGTTCAACCATTTTTGACCTACAGATATGTCAAATATTGAATTAGTGATGGTGGTATGAATTCACTGGTTTTGTAAATATTTTTGTAAATCATTTGTTTTCATTATTTGTCCTTGTATTAGTTCACTAGGGCCATCGTAACAAAATACCACAAAATGGGTAGCTTAAAACAATGAAAACTTATTCTCTCACAATTCTGGAGCACAGGAGTCCAAAGTCACGGTATTGGCAAGGTTGGTTCCTTCTGGAGTTTCCTGGGGAGAATTTGTTTCATACTTCTCTTCTAGGCTCTGGGGGCTGCCAGCAATCCTTGATGTTCCTTGGCTTGCATCTGCATTTGCCTTCATTCTCCCTGTTTGTCTTTGTGGCATTCTCCCTGTGTGTCTTCGTGTCTCTGTATCCAAATTTCCCTTTTTTTATAAGGACTCCAGTTATTGCATCAGGGCCCACCCCAAGCCACTAGAACCTCATTTTTATTTGATTACATCTACAAAGGTGTTATTTCCAAATAAAGTCACATTCACAGGGATTAGGACTTCAACGTATCTTTGAAGTCCACAATTCAGCACACAAGAGTCATAGTAAGAGGTGTAAGCTTGAAAAGTTTCAACCTAGTCTTATTTTTGTACATATTTACTTACCACTATAAATAAGAATAATATAATCATCATTGGAGTTCTGCCCTAAGTATCTTTCCCTTCAAAAGGAGTCTGTATTTTATTCAAACATGAGCAACGCTGTCATTTTCTTCCTCGTCTCTCTGCCAATAGACAATAAACTCTGTGATTTCAGGGCCAGTGTCTTCCCAGTTTTTCAGTCTCCACTCTTAGCACAACAGTCTTCTGACTGTTAAATGAATGTTTGCATATGTGGGATGGAAAGAGTTCCACCCAGAGTTTTTACTTCTCAAGGGTAACTTCAAGGTGCTGGATGTATTCTAAGTTATACTTCTGCTAAAACAAGTGTTCAAATAGTCCCATATGAGAGATAGGTATCAGAAGTATGAAACTTAATCAGGAAGCAAGCTCAGACAATATCCTCATATTTAGAAATAATTTTTTTTGTTCTCTTTGGATGATTATATACTCTTTTTTTTTTTAATGAGAGAAATTTGTGACTTCAGGGATTTGGGAAGATCTCAAAAATTTAGTCATGTTGCCAGAGTACACTGAGTACATAGAGAATAGGAGAAGGAACTGAAAGATAGAATGGGTCCATATTTTAGATGACTTTGAGAGCCAAAATAAGGTTTCGGATTTTACTTTCTACATACTGAGTAGTCCCCGATTTTTGAGAAAGGAACGTTACATAATGACATCTTATAAGATGGTCCATTCCTTCCAAACCAAAATATCATACATTGGTTTCTATATTAAGCATAGAAGCATATTAAGGATAGAGTTCTATCAATCTGCACTTATCAGTTGATGGATTATCCAAACATTATTCTTATTTGGATATTGGGAGTTAGATATAGATACAGATATAGATATAGATCTTGGATTCTAAGGATTTTTAGTATTTCATAAACAGTGAAGTCACTTATTTAGTATTTCATAAACAGTGAAGTCACTTATTTTCCAGAGTTCTCTTTGACTAATAATTCCTGTTATTTCTCACAACTTAAAATAATATTCCTTTTCCACCATATAATTGTAGTTCAAATTTACTCTGGGCTTTACTCTCAATTCTTTATTATTTTATTCAAAGCTGATTAAATCAGTTTAGCTGTTATCTAAAAATAGCTTTCTCTATTTTAACTGAACTAAGGTTATATCTAAAAGTCATGTTTTACTTCATTTGGGGTTATTTAACTTCTCAAGTTCTTTTTAAGATAAGAACGGTAACTCGTATGTGAAAAAGCGTATGGTATATGGCAATGAAAATGAGACTTAAAATTGAAATTTTCTGTGATAATTTATTATTATAATCAAGTTAAAATCTACATGGAAATTTTCTACTGGGTAGTGTCACAATTCAAGTTTAGCTCTTATTTTTTCAGATAAACTAAAACTCTAAAAGGTGAATTATTTTAGTCTACCCAATACTTTATTAAGTAGAATAAATCTTAGAGTTTAAGTACCCCTTGATGGCTAAGAATCTTGCAGCCTCTCCAGATCAGTATTCTGAATATTTCCTTGCACCATTCTTTCCACATGGTTCTTTAAATGTTATGAAGGAGTTCAGGTGAAAGTATATTTGTCCCAGGAGATAAAATACTCCTTCAACCTTTTAGGAAAAACTCTCCTTTGTGTTTATTTTAATCCCATGTCCCTTTTTTTCTAATGTTAAAAACAGATTTGCAGTTGGGAAATTTTAATTAAAGATTTGAATGAGTTGAGTTTAATTTATCAAAGTTTAATTATAAATTAAATATATGCAAATTAAATATGACCATGAATCCAAGTAGACTGTTTCTAATCATTACAGCCAATCCTTTCTTAGGTTTGAAAACAATTATTCATGTATTAAACTGATTTTATGATTTTCTACAAACTGCTATGTATTTTTATTTCTGAGTAGTAGTATGTTCCAAAGGAATCAGTAACCCATTCCTTAGTATCTCAGTGACAATATTCACTATTTTTTAGTGAAAATTATATTTATCAAGAAATACCAATGAGGTTTTCTGGGGTCAAATATACTGGATGGTAGGGGCTTATATGGATTCCTTTAAATGTACATACTTCACAATTCCATGATTTTTTCTAGAAGATTTTGCTGTATAATTACCTTAATATTTTTATAGATTTGGAGATTAAATAATCACATTTTTAGGTAGTGTATGATTCTCTTTTCTGTATTCAGGTTCTCTCGTTAGGAGCAGACGTCCTACCAGAATATAAACTGCAAACACCACGCATCAACAAGTTTACAATATTGCACTACAGTCCTTTCAAGGCCGTCTGGGATTGGCTTATTCTGCTGTTGGTCATATACACAGCTATATTCACTCCCTACTCTGCAGCCTTTCTCCTCAATGACAGAGAAGAACAGAAAAGACGAGAATGTGGCTATTCCTGCAGCCCTTTGAATGTGGTAGACTTGATTGTGGATATTATGTTTATCATAGATATTCTAATAAACTTCAGAACAACATATGTAAATCAAAATGAAGAAGTGGTAAGTGATCCAGCCAAAATAGCAATACACTACTTCAAAGGCTGGTTCCTGATTGACATGGTTGCAGCAATTCCTTTTGACTTGCTGATTTTTGGATCTGGTTCTGATGAGGTAAGAGCTGCTTAAGAATCTTATTTTCTGAAAGATTGAAGTTATAAAAGTGAAGCTTTTGCTTTAAGCAAAAAAAGCGGTTGCTTTACAAACTTTCTATATCACACAGATAAAATTCATTTTCAATTGGAAATGCTATAAAATGAAATGGAACATTTTTGCCATTGCAAATGATTCACAATTCTTTCTATTTTTGCTAAGAAATGGTAAAGACTATTTATCTTTTAAACAACAAATTAAACTTTGAGACAAGTGTTTCATAGCACATAGCACATTCCCAGAATGTATAATTTCTACATATTAACTTTATGGATATAAAGCTGTCAAAGATGAAGATGCCTCTTTCTTTCTTAACTCATAATTGTGGTTTGCAAGAGCAGGGACTTGTTTTATGTTCAAATTATGTGTAAGAGGCATCTTCTGAAATGTTTTATTCAAAACTCTCTCTTAAATAATACCTAGGTTGGGGGCTTCCCTGGTGGCGCAGTGGTTGAGAGTCCGCCTGCCGATGCAGGGGACAGGGGTTCGTGCCCCGGTCCGGGAAGATCCCACATGCCGCGGAGTGGCTGGGCCTGTGAGCCATGGCTGCTGAACCTGTGCGTCCGGAGCCTGTGCTCCGCAGCGGGAGAGGCCACAACAGTGAGAGGCCCACGTACCGCAAAAATAATAATAATAATAATAATAATAATAATAATAATAATAATAATAATAATACCTAGGTTGGAAAATACTCCTTGTGTCCCCACTATCTTATAAAGTTGGAAATTTAAAAAAAATATTATTTCACCCTATTATTTTTTATTTAAATATTTACTTATTTATTTGGCTGTGCCGGGTCTTAGTTGCAGCATGAGGGATCTTCGTTGCCACACACGGGATCTTAGTTGTGGCATGTGAACTCTAAGTTGCGGCGTGTGGGATCTAGTTCCCTGACCAGGGATTGAACCTGGGCCCCCTGTATTGGGAGCACAGAGTCTTAGCCACTGGACCATCAGGAAAGTCCCCTAAAGTTGGAAACTTTAAGGAAATCTGAGAAGTGGATGTGTATTTTCTGGATAGAAAGTCCATATTTTTAATCAGATTCTTCTCAAAGGGTTCTTTGATCTAAAACAAGTTCCGTTCTCCTAAAATCTCGTCCAATTTATTGCACTAATTTTTTGTAAATAAATTTCCTGGATTCTATAACAAAGTTTTACAGAAGGTGTGAGAGTAGATCTAAGGGATTAGATTGAGAAAGATAACCTGGGTGTGTTGAATTTTTTAAATTCAGGGTCAGAAATTCCCTGGGGGTCCAGTGGTTAGGACTCTGTGCTTTCACTGCCCTGGTCCTGGGTTCAATCCTTGGTCAGGAACTAAGATCCTACAAACCATGCAGCGTAGCCAAAAAAAAAAAAAGAACTAAAATTCAGCGTCCTTTTCTACCTAAGAATCAGTCAGTACCTCACCATCGTTTTGGTTTTTTTTCAAGAGGAGATCAAATATCATGAATGCCCTCTGCAGATGGTTGCTCCCTGACCAATTAGCACTTGAGGACAAGAGAATCCTCCTCAGCCAAGGGAAACAGTAGGTTTAGAAGTAAATTCTCTCCCACAGAACATGCCCATCAAACTGTGGATGAATTAAGAGCAGGGTAATGGAACAATATATTCTTCCTGGATTCTACAAACCTTAGACAAAGTCTCAAACTTGACTTTCCACATCTATAAGGATGATAATATTACTTTCCCTGCTTAAGTTTTTTTTTCTTAATTTGAGACTCTAATGAGATAATATATATAAAACTCTAGCAAAATACTCAAAAAAAGTCAGCTGCTGTTAAACTAGTTGAACTCTTAATGTTAGACATTCCTAACTTTGGTTTTTAATTAAAAGGCAAGAAATTGAAATACTTCTTTATCAATATTTATCTTTATGAGTTTCTTACAATGGGTGAATCCATGTAATTACACCAAATAATTTCTTATTGATAAATAGAGTAAAACCTCACTTTCAAATTTTAAAATATATACACCAACAGCAAATTAAATTTCAGCTTAGTGAAATGAAAGAATGGGTAAACAATAAATAGGCAAACAAGATTGTTAGGGGAGGTTGATTTACCAATGATATTTAATCAATAGCAATCAAACAAGTGAGTATTAGAATATGCTAATTATTCTAAGATGCAGCACTTGATCAGTTTAATTTCAGTTACTATATCATCACTTGAAAATAAAAATTTATTAAAATATGTAATTCAAGTAATCACTGTTTCAGACAGAACTTCAAGTGAGCTGAAACAAGAGAAAATTTATGTGATTCACATTAATATAGGATGAAATAGTCTTGGGGAAAAATGGTGTCTGGATCATCTTTCTCATGTAGCATAAAGGAAAAGATGAAGTTTGCCTCAAGTAAAGCAATTCCAGTTATTCACTCTTATATGTATAATTTCTCGGATTCCTCCCTGTTTCCAAAGCTGCTCCTCTCTCTTTTGAAATGTCATATGATATGGGAAGGATCCTGGCTTTGGAGTCAGACACACCTGGGTTTGATTCACCTTTGTGCCTCTTACTTGCTGTATTTAAGCAAGATATTTAATTCATTTAGGACTTTATTTCTTTTCTGTAAAATGGTGAGAGGTAGGTTCTTGTGATTTCTAAAACTAAAGCAGCATATATGAAGAGACTAGACCAGTAGCAGGTAGGTAGTACTTGTTTACCAAAGGTTACTTCTTTTCTCCTTCCCATCCCTTTGGATTAAAGTCCCTGTTTCTTAATGAAGTCTTCCTTTAAAAACGTACATGTTACCACATTAATCCATAAATATCTAAATTATTCAACAAGATTTACCGAGTAGATTTATTGAGATTTATTGATAGACATTATCGTATAGTAGTTATTAGATTAGCTAGTTGAAGCTAGGAATCCTGAAGAAAGAGACAGAAAGGAAATGTTTTGAGGACAGTTTTTGTCTTGCAAAGCACAGGAATTTGGGGTATGTGGTAAGGGGAAGTAGGTCTGCATCAAGGATAGCAAGTTGAGGGGTGGGTCTGGAAGGAGCATAAAGAATCAACGATGAAACTTACTGGTGGATGAACCTGGGGCTACTTTTATCCAACTACAGCAACTGTTTACTTAAAATTCTGAAATATGCTAACCCAAATAAAGGGGGAGGGGGGTAGGTTGGGGGGCAAAAAGAGCTTTTGCTTCCTTTGACTCAGTATTAAAAGTGGACCAACCTGCCCAAAATGACAGGTCTGAGAAGTTTGATGGATGTCTTGTGTTTCTTGTAGATTGGCCCTTAGGGCTCCAAAAGACCATGACAATTTATGGCTTAGGATTCACTCACTGACCCAAAAGATGTTCCTTCTCTCTGGCACACATTTCTTACCAACTGTTCTCCATGTGCTGGGACTCTTCTACCTCTACATCAGTGTTAAATAAAAGTCATAGATAATATAGCTTTCTTACATACATAATTTCACAAATATAATATATAATGCTCACCCTTAATATAAAGGAAAAACAAAAGAAATGTTCATAATAAAATACCTAGTAGAATATGTAAATGCTTCAGGCATATCTGCATAAAAAGATATAATGAAGTTATCAGATGCTTGTACCTACTGATAATGAGAAAGTCCATATTTAAACAATAAATTCAATATTAAATGGGATATTGTTAGTTTTCTTTATATTTGCATTTTAATAAAGGGTTGCATAGATATGTGTGTGCTTATAAATGTACTGATATATATGTGTATACATGCATTTATACAGATAGATATGTTTGTATGTATATGTTAATATTTAGATACCTAGAAACACTGTGACTGTGATAACTACAAATGTTTACTGATATAGCTGTGCTGTATACCATATAGTATACAAATACCACAAGACCTGTTGTCATTGAAAATGAATAGTGGCAGTAACTGGGCTTGCCTATGTCATTAATACTAATATCTTCCTGATGCTAATGCCATCTGGACAGACCAAGGAAAAGATTCTCTATTTCTTAATTTTTGCATCATCAAGCATCATGCCATCCATAGCAAATTACCTCAATATCATTTATGCAAAGGAACAATATTATTGGTTCAGTCTCCAGAAAGTCAACTTTTCATTATCTGCCTCAAATTTTTCCATAGTTTGCTTCTCTGTGGCAAATTTTACTTTCAGTGATATTAGTAGTTAGAATCTAGAGCTCCCTGTTTAGTTACATGCTTCATTAAACTCTTCCTCCCCTGAAAATTAGTAGTATTCTTTTGATTAATTACTTGCTTTGTTGACCGCTTTCCTTTCACACTTCACTGCTATTTTTCATGAATTCTGAATGCAGGCAAGACCTTTGACAGAAAGTTCTAATAGAAAAGAGGAGTTTCAGCTCATATTGATATGTTTGCTTCATTAGTCTGATACATGAATCATGGAATGGATACAAGGAAAAACGTAGCAGGCCTCTGTATAGAAACTCTGATCACCTTGTCAGGATTCTTTCTGAACCTGATCTCTACAATAGTTGTCATTAGTTTGTTGGAAATGAATTTCTAAATCATTAGACATACTCATGTTCAAAGTTAAATGACAAAGAACATTTTGAAGACCTGCATGCATATATGTGTCTACACATAAAGTCTCTTATTAGATAGTTCTTGGGAATTAAGACAGAAGTTTCCATTGGCTTGTATTTGAGGCTACTGGTCATGTCTCCAAAAATCTGTGCCATGACAAGTAAAGACACACAGGATCCACAATGGAATAATTTTTGAACTAAGGAAATATAAGTGTATTCCATCAAAAAATTTTGCCTCAAGTTCATCACTTATCCATTATTTACATGTGATCCACTGACAAAATTTGCTAAAGATGGCATAAGATACAATTTTTGGTTAAATGTTTCCAGAACAAGTCAAATTCCAATTTTAAAAATATAACATAACATTCATAATTGTTTATTTACTGTAACATTTGCCTAATACTATCTAGAATCATTTGATAACCAGTTTTCCATGTTACTATAACTAAAGAGAAAGAGGTCAAATTGCAGCAAAATAGAATGTTAATTACAAAACAAAATAAAGATAAAAGTGTCTTGACAGTAAAAGCTATTAAATAATGGAGGTTGTAAAATCTTTAGTTATTATTTTTAAAATATTTATTTATTTATTTATTTATTTATTTGGCTGTATCAGGTCTTAGGTCTTTGTAGCGGCATGCAGGATCTTTTTGTTGTGGCGCGCGGGCTCTAGAGCTTGCGGGCTCAGCAGTTGTGGTGCGCGGGCTTAGTTGCCCTGTGGCATGTGGGATCTTAGTTCTCCTGCCAGGGATCGAACCCACGTCCCTACATTGGAAAGTGGATTCTTAACCACTGGACCACCAGGGAAGTCCCTAAAGTCTTTTTTTTTTTTTGCGTTACGCGGGCCTCTCACTGTTGTGGTCTCTCCCGTTGCGGAGCACAGGCTCCAGACGCGCAGGCTCAGCAGCCATGGCTCACGGGCCCAGCTGCTCTGCGGCATGTGGAATCTTTCCGGACCAGGGCACGAACCCGTGTCCCCTGCATCCACAGGCGAACTCTCAACCACTGCGCCACCAGGGAAGCCCAAAATCTTCTTTTTAAAAGCCCATTTGTGGAGGAATTTGTGAGGTTTGGTATGGATTAAGAAAGGCTAAGCTACGTGTCCCCCCCCCACAAGGTTTTTTACACACCTAAAATATAGCTCTTTGATTGCAGTAGTGAATGTGTTTTAGAAATATTGAAATAGTGTGACTCAAGCTGAACAAAACAAATAGAAACTAGTTTCAATATTATTGAGTTTTATTGGGCAGTTTATTGAACGATGAATACAAGTACCAGAACTTAGAGGGAATAGAAATGAAATCTAAAATAAAACATGAGTGTGGGGCTTCCCTGGTGGCGCAGTGGTTGAGAGTCCGCCTGCCGATGCAGGGGACATGGGTTCATGCCCCGGTCTGGGAAGATCCCACATGCTGCGGAGCGGCTGGGCCCATGAGCCATGGCCACTGAGCCTGCGCGTCTGGAGCCTGCACTCTGCAATGGGAGAGGCCACAACAGTGAGAGGCCCGCGTACAGCAAAAAAAAAAAAAAAAAAAAAACATGAGTGTGGAGTTATGAAATGTATTACTCACTAAGTGTTTCCTTTTCCCCATTTGTATCCAAATATTACTTGACACAGAGGACAGAATGATGGATTAATTAGAAAGTTTCAATGACAATTCATCCCAACAACCTGTAGGCAAAACCAAAGATCACATACTTATATTTCCTCATTTATAAAAGAATAATTCTATGCACTTACTATAGGGAAAGATTTTAGAGAGTAAACCTCTGAAATAAAGCATTTTAAATGTAAGATATTTGAAAATGCTTACTAAAAAGAAAGAATTATTTTTCAAATTTTTTTGAAAAATTCTTGAGCATGAGATTTTCTCTTATTGATGATGCTTTCTCAGTTTAACTGTAACCAAACTTATTCTTAAGTAGAGAGTTGTTTAATACTGATAAGAAATCACCTATTCTAATTTCAGCTCTTCAAAAAGAATTCCACTTACATTAAGAGAGAATGCCTGAACTATTATGAATTGTCTAGTAAAAAAAAGAAAAATCACATAGTTTTCTTGAGTCTGGGTCTAGTATCTAACCTACTGACAAAATTGTAGTTGTTTAGAGTATATATTTTTAATATAAAGTTCAGTTAAGAAAGTCATACTTAATAAAGGAAACTAACTTTTACCTCAATATAAAAAAAGTAACTAGGGCTTTAGTGAACTGTGGATGTGGGTACATTTTTAAAAAATGGAAATTCGATGATATTCATCAGCTACTCAGAAATTTGGATAGTTAAATTTTCAGAGGAAGAATCATTTTACATTTTTTGAAAATTCTGACAAAATGAAAATCTTAAGTAGGCCTTCTTTACTGTGGCATTCAGGAAAAAAGAGTTTGAAATGTCATTCAGTCAGAGTGAAGGAGTTGAATTTTGAGATGGCATGGGCACTGATGAGGTGGAGAGTTGACCTATTAGAGTTTATTATTATCTCCTTTGCTATATATTCATGGACAGGACTGGAAAACAGTTGACCTTGTTTCAATCTACTGCAAGATAGTTAACCGTTTTCTAGATCTTATTTATTATCATGATGTCTTTATATTTCATAATAATGATTACACTTACCTCCAGTGAGCTTTTATGCCTTTTCAATCTCTACCAACAGTAACAATAAAGACAATATTTGTCTACCAGTGAAAAGTTCAAGAAATACCGCCTAAGAGAAACTTCTTTACCTCTACAATTTAAAAGTTGTTGTCATTAGTTTAAGGATAGTTTTATTTCTATTTCCAAAAAATGAAAAAAAAAATGAAGGTAGATTTTCATATGTCTCGATATTACATGAAATTAGATATACTGTGAGATAACCATGAATTCTGAAGATATTCTAATCAGCCAACAACTATAATTATAAGGTAGTTGTTGGTCCCATTTTTGACTTTCAGATAATACAAAGATAGTAGCTCGTTGAAGTAAACTATGGAGACTAACAGTCTCCAACAAATCTGAAAGAGGAGATGGATAATTTTTTAGTCTACTTTTTCTGAGATTTTGGTGCAATCACTTCTCTCTATTGTGTAATCTGGGGCAAAATGCCATAAATCTTTAAAGAGACATTTAAAGAAGAAGAAGAAAGAGTTGTTGCAAGCCTAAGTGTCATCTACAAGATGTGCTGTACACAACTGTAGCTAAGGAAGAATGCCCAGGCATGTTAGCAGCATCTTGATAACAATAGAAAAAAGCCCAAGTCATTTGTTACATTGTCAAACTAGCATATGTAGTTATGCTTGGGTACACGTTACAGAATCACAAGAGAATAGCTTTGACTGTTGAGGTCAATATTCATTCATCCTTATGATGCAGCTGAAAGTAATCTCTCCCCCCGACCCTTACACTCTCCCTCTCCCTTTTCTTTTCCATCTCCCCCTCCTTCTGCAGTTATTTTGTGTCAGCTGGCTTGAGAGTTCAACATGTACCTTATTTCTTAAACTTTTTTGGTCCAGAAAAGAGGTCATTTGTGTGTTATTATATATTATATTTATTCATCTTACTGTCATCTAGGCTTCACCTCATTCTGACATAACTCTAGAAGAAACACCAGAGGTTTCTTTGGGGGGAAAGCAAAAAGAAGGGAAGTGGCATATACAGCAGATTTGATTCCTTTTCTTTTCATAACATCATTTTACTCTATCATCTTTGCAGCCAGAAGAGTCATTAGTACTTCTTATCACAATATGTTATTAAAACAGCTCATTTGTTTTGAAGCATTTCTCTTCGTTAACCAAATACCTTTAGAAATGTCATTATATGTGATTTATTTTGAGGTTCAGAAATATTGTTCCAACGAAAGGCAGTTTTGATAATAAATCAAATAATAATAACCCTCAAATATTTCTGACTTCTCAACACAAGTAAATAGATAACAAAGCTAGGAGGAAAAATAAACATGCACACTTAAGCTGTGAAATGTAGAAATGGAGTTACGCTGAACCAGGGTGATTTCTGTTACTAGAGTCTGAGTAGTCAATGAATCTAGATGACGTTCTTGTCTTTAAAAATCCCTGCAATTTCCATAGGGGGCTGAATGACCAGTGTCCAAAAGCCTCCATTTGAAATTCCATATACCAAAGTAACACGTTTGGAAAATATGTAGCTCTGTCAACCCATTAATATAAATATAATATAAATATAAATATAAAGTTTCTGCTTAGTGATGGAAGCAAAAGTGTGTGGGATATTCAAATAAAAACACAGTTAAAATTTACTGGGTATTACCTACAACCCTAGAAGGGGTTATTATTATGCCCATTTACAGATGAAGAAATTGACACTTAGAGATTAATACTTTGTCCAAGGTGACACACTGGTATGGAAGCAGAATTTCAGACCTAAGTTTGTTCTGAAGTTCTAACTCATAACTGCTAAGCTGAAACACTGACAATACAAATAGTGGAAATTTGACATCTCTCCCAGGAAAACACTTCATACTCACTTAAACTCACCATTCATTCTTTGAAGAGATATAATTTTAAATTTGTGATGAAGAAAACACTGTTTCCCTTATTGCACCCTGAAAAATAGTAACTCAGCTTTGGAAACAGAGAAGACTCACCTCTCCACCCATCCCTAAATGAGCAAAGACCAGAATCCAATTGTGATAAGAACATCTCAACTACACAAGCTCCTCTCATCTCTAGAGGATTCGAATACTAACTGAAAAGAAGTCAGGGGAGACTGAGAAATCTTCCCTTCCCTTGTGACCACTCTGGCACAAGAAAAAAAATCTATAACACTTATTATAGAATGTTAATGAAAATATTTTCTTGATATTTAGAGCTCTTTTTCCACCAAGTCAATATGAAGAAATAGGGTGATAGTTATACCACATGCTATTTCATTAATTGAAATATGTGTTCTTAACACAGATGGATGTACTTTGAGAAATAAACAACAATAAACACATAAAATGTCTCAATAATTGATTGGTAAACACCATGTAACTCTGGAATAATTATATGCCCTGTGAATTATATAGTACTTATAGTTGACATTATTTAGGAAACCCAAGAAATGAATTTGTAATTTGTACTTATCAGATTTCAAATCCAAACAACCAGTTAAGTATCCTGTTATTATATACAAGTGTCCTATCATGAGATACCTGGTCAGTAATAATCGTGCAATTAGTTACACATATCATACCCCAAAGCAAAACACATAATATCATTGGGATATCAAGAAACAATTTATCAGTTCAACACATTTAGGAAGAAAAAATGAATTTAAATATAGTACTTCATGCATGCATGCAGTCATCCAATAAGTTTGCCAGTTGCCTTCTTGACTGGCTCCTTCGCATTATTCAAACCCTTCTAAACTCTAATGTCAGCCCCCCAGCAAGATTCTCTTTGGTCTTCCTTTCTAAAGTGGTCCCCATCCCAACCCAAGCCCCTGAATATCCTCTATCATATCACTCTGTTTTACTATCATCATCACACTTTTCACTCTCTGAAATGATCTTATTATTTGTTTATTTTAAAAATATGTATCTCTTTCCAACAGACAGTAGCCCTTGTTTCACTTCATAAGACACTTTGTCTAGTAAATAAATGTCTTTTTCTATTATAAAAGTAACCATGACTGTTTGTTCAATACTATGACCCCAGTGTGTGGCCCTTGGTAGGCCCACCAGTAACACTCTGGAATGTTTGTCGGTGAATGAATGATTTACTGAGTATTCATTATGTGCCAGGCATGTGGTTAAAGCATGAAATGAAGAAGATAGAGTCTCTGTCCCATAAGTTTTACATGCCAAGATACTGAATTAATGTACTACAAACTTTCAAAGTACTTTCCAAAGCAGGTGTAAAATTAAAAAAAAAAAAAAACTAACCTTAATACTTAATTCAAATACATAGTCATCTTCAGTGCTACCATATTGTTGTAACCTGTTTCTACTTACTTTGCTTCACAGGAACATACACTGGATTGTTTACCAACTGTTTCTGACCATGCACATTTATTTCCACAGACAACAACATTAATTGGTCTTTTGAAGACAGCTCGACTCCTTCGTCTTGTGAGAGTGGCCCGAAAACTTGATCGATATTCAGAATATGGGGCTGCTGTTCTAATGCTCTTAATGTGCATATTTGCCCTGATTGCTCACTGGCTGGCTTGCATTTGGTATGCGATTGGGAACGTAGAAAGACCCTACCTGACTGACAAAATCGGATGGTTGGATTCCTTAGGACAACAAATTGGGAAACGTTACAATGACAGTGACTCAAGTTCTGGGCCATCCATTAAAGACAAATATGTCACAGCACTTTATTTTACCTTCAGCAGTTTAACGAGTGTAGGATTTGGGAATGTGTCGCCTAACACCAATTCGGAGAAAATCTTTTCAATTTGTGTCATGTTGATTGGCTGTAAGTAGATTTCTCTTTTGTTATCTATTAGGATAAAATAATATCAGAAAATTGATATCTCTAGAACATTCAGAATAAGGCAAAGAAAAAAATTATAGAAAGTTGTAGAAATAATAGGATTAAATATACGGGTATTATATTCTATCAGATCTGATTCTCTTTGTGAAGGGGAGACACCAAAGGTCTTTCATGACCTCAGGAGTATAAAACTGGAATGGCATGGATCTTGGGATTCAGGAACTGAGAATTGCAGTTCACGTTTACTGATGTAAAAACATGTCTGTAATTTACTACCAACGGTTATTTTCTGTTTCAAGCTGAGGCCAGATTAGAATGGGAAAAACTAGCCTACATTTACGTATCTATAGATATAGATATATAAATATCACCCTACTAATTATAATGTAAGCTAACCTTTCATATATATATGTATATATATGCACATACATACAGGTACATCTATATTTTCCCCCTGTCATTGACTAAAAATTCCTTTCCCTGTGACATTATGTCAAGGACCTAAGTGACTGCACTTTACCCTACAATGGGTAATGATATGAGCATCATTTATAAGGTATAATCTTTGGAATAAGAAAAAAATTCTGTGTAAAACTAAAGATGCTTTAATATTAATATTTTTTTTTAAATCACACTGTGGAACCACTAAAGATAACCTTGCTGATAGCAGACAGCAGTTGACAAAAGCATGATGGATTTTTAAAGCTTGAAAAAGAGCATCATACTTACATTGCTTACAAATTTGAAAGTAGATCCAGAGAGTTAATTTTTAAATGTTAACATGTTGTCTAATAAAATGTGCTTAGATAAGCTTTATTTATGAAACTTAAATAGATTCACCCAGTTTATTGTTCACTGTATTTAACACTTACTTTTCATATATGTGTCTTGGTGTTTTTATTTTAGTAAGATTGTATAGGCAGATAACATTCTATTTAAATAACTCAAGATATTCTGCAAATTCAGACTAAGTCTTGCCACAAACACAAAAGTAGAATTGCACTCAGAAGGAAATGGAAGTGAGACCCACTTAAAAAATATATAAAAATTCATTCCAGAGAGACTGAAT
The DNA here is from genome assembly GCF_025265405.1 of Mesoplodon densirostris. Taxonomy (NCBI): domain Eukaryota; kingdom Metazoa; phylum Chordata; class Mammalia; order Artiodactyla; family Ziphiidae; genus Mesoplodon; species Mesoplodon densirostris. The sequence goes on along the minus strand of NC_082668.1, from coordinate 81,631,631 downwards.
CTTTCAGAACAAACACAGTCCCACTCTGTGATTGAAACTGCTAGTTAATACGTTGTAGTGGTTATCAATTTCAGTGGCATTGGTAACAAAAAAAGAGAAGAAAAAAGTCTGTTTTTAATTATTTATACACCCGTATAGAAAAAAAAAAATATATATATATATATATATACTCTTTTTAAAGAAAACAGAACTTGCATCTTGAAACTTAGAATTTGCAAGGAAGAATTTTTTAAGTGCATTGAAGTTTAACGTGTTCACCACTTAGGAATCCTTACCACTTGTGAGGATTAAGTGAAATACATAGTACTGTTTATCATGTGAATTATTTTAAATTAAAGAGAACTCAGTTCTTTACTTGCTCTATACCCAATCTCTAATCCTTAAATCAAGAAATTATTGGCAGTTTTTATTCTTCCTTTATTCCTGTCTTTTTCCTTCTTTCTTTCCTTCCTTCCTTCCTTCCTCCCTCCCTTTCTTCCTTCCTTCTTTCCTTCCTTTCTGTCTTTCTGCCTTCTTTTTTAAATGTAGCACTAGCTTATTTCTATTGATTCTTTAGGAAGAATATTTGTTTCCTGCAGATGAATTCTATCTTTTAAGAAAAGAGAAAACACTCTCGTTAATTGAGTAGACTAAGATACATCCATATTCCACATAATATCTTTTATTTGAATAGACTTGCTTGTACAAAACTTAATCAAAATGGGATTATGTAAAGCTTAGTGTCACACAGGAAAAAGTTTATAGATATTCCTAGAGAATTCTATCATGAGCTATTATGCCATAAAAGGTAAAATAAGACTAGAAACTTAGCAATAATAACATGCCTTGAAATTTTCCTAGCCATTTGATGTATATGTTTATATCTACACATGGTATTTCCATTTAGATCCAACTGTATTAGAAAATGATTTGGTTTTCTGTATTTGGTTACATTTTTATACTAAGAACATACGCCTCAGTTACATGAGTGGCTTGATTTAGACCTAAAAATAAAATATAATATCCAAAATATAATGTAAAATATTGTATATATATCACTGCATGTTAAAGTTGATATAGTCTAGTTATCAAGTTGAACTCTCATTATCCCTAAGCTTCTTTAAAACTAATCTTCATTCTAAAATAAAAATTTGAAGCCAAGTTGTAGAAAGCAAAGCAATGTACAATCCCTCTTACAACAATAATTCAAGGAAACTAAAAATTAAACATTAAAGCTATCATCTAATTAAATTCAAATAACACAAATACCTATAGATACATTTTTAAAAGCATCTATTTGCAAAGACAGTCACCAATTGTGCTGCTGAATGTGTACAGAGAACAGTAACCAGAGAATTCTTTTTAAAAATATACACATATACACAATTCAAGACGAAAAATAAAGAAAAATGTAAGTGGCCATTAAATAAATAGGAATACAAGCTATACTCACATATTTATATCTATGTGTTCTAATATATGTTTATATCTTTATTCAAATATTATAAATATAATATATACATTTAAATTTAAAAACACATAAATCAGTATCCAAAGGCAAATGTATTTCATCTCTGACCTGCTTGACAAACATCTTGGAAGAATTTATTTTTATAACATGTAAAAAAATAGTTATTGCATATCTGCTTTTAACCATGATGGAGTAACTGAAACCTTACCATACCCCTATAATTTTTTTTTAAATAACAGAAAACTGAACAAAATATACAGGCATTTGGATTTCATCAAAATTAGTAACTTCAACTTTTCAAAGGACACTCTGAAAGGGAACAGGAAAATGATAGACTGGAAGAGAGTATTCTCAATACTTAGATCTAAAAAATGACCTTTATTCAGCATATATCAAGAATTCTTACAACTCCATAATAAGACAACTCAATTTAAAAATGAGCAAGATTTTAAACAGACATTTCACAAAACAATATATATTAATGGCCAATAAATACATGAAAAGATGTTATTAGTCATCAGGGAAATGCAGTTAAGACTCTCTGATGGTGAAAATAAGATAATAACAAATGTTGGAAAGGTTGTGGAACAACTGATATTCTCAAATATTGCTGGTGGGAATGTAAAACCACACCATCTTTGGGAAACAGTTTGGCAGTTCCTTATAAAGTTAAACATACCACACAGATCAGCAGTCCTATTCCTAGATATTTCAAAGGGAAATGAAAATATATGCCCACACAAAGACTTGTACACAAATGTTCATAGCAGTTTTATTCATAATAGCCAAAAACTAGAAACAGTGAGATTTCATCAACAGAAGAGATAAATGGACTGTGGTAGAGCCATGTGATGCAAATCTACTCATCAATTAAAAAAAGAACAAACTACTGATACATACAAATCAATGAATTTCAAAAACAATATGCTGAGCAAAAAGAAGTCAGACACAAATGAATATGTACATTATGATTCTATTTACATGAAATTCTAAGAAATGCTAACTAATCTGTGATGACATAAGGGAGCTCAGTGGTTGTCTAGGGTCAACCTAGAAACCAGTGGGTAGACAGCCAAGGGACACAGAGGAGTCTTTTGGGGATGTTGAAAATGTTCTATATCTTGAGTGTGCTAACAGAGGTGTATACATTTGTCAACTAACTGAGCTATACATTTAAAACATATTCATTTTGTTATATCTAAATTACACATCACTAAAATTTATTTTTTTAAGTTAAAAAATTTTTAAGTTTATATACTAGATAGAAAAGCAAGTGTATTTGTTCTATCAGCATGTTTCAGTTATTACTCAATGACCCTAAATTCATTAGTTTGGTGAGCATCTCAGATTTTGAGTGTGGTGTGCTGATGTTTTAAATTATACCTGTTTTATTCTTATAATACTGCAATGTAAAACAAACCATTCTGGTGAAGGAAGAATTTTCTATTAAGGAAAGCTAAACAAAATATTGAGTTGAAAGAAATACCTATATAGTCTGCCAACTTGCTTTTGAGTCATATTTTATGCCAGTCTATGGGCATTAACTAAATAACGTATACAGAATATAATCATTTTTTGCTTCTCTCTGGCTTACAGACTTTAGCTCCATTTGCTTCCTAAAAAATAGAAAAAAAGTATGCCTTCATTATAATTTAAAAAGCCATTAGCATAGAATTTCCTTAGAAAAATACACACTATTCATGTATTCAACTATGTACTTATAATCTAGATTTTTGTCATCCTGTCAGTGAGTGGAAATACGTGTTTATGATCCAAACTAATGTTTGGTTCATTTTTATGGCAGTATGGAGTTAAAACCACAGTATTTATTAAAAACAAAATAAGAATGTTTTCCCCAACTCTTCTTTGCGTAATTATGTGGTTTAAGTAAAATAACTAGCACTGATTATGTGCCTTCTAATTAAATCAAGTGAAAATCTGTACTAACTAAACTATTTCCTGAGAACATGATAGGTACTTTGGACACCTAACAACAGGCATAAATATTTCCAACACTAAAATTAGGCAGAGTAGGATATATTTCTCACATGAATCTCCTTGAATGACAGAAATCCATTTCATACAAGTATTGCTAACTCCCTTCTTAATCAACTATGCATTTACTCAAATTAGGCCCAGGTTTTTTTTTCCCGCCCCCTGTGGAAGATACTACCTAAACAGCTTTTCTACCTTAATGAGAATTACTGTCTTTCACAAATCCCAGTTCAGTCTCCCTATAGATCTCCCCAATTTTATCCCTTTAAATAGATTAAAAATAAAGGCCTGCCTCTTTGTCTGAGACATTCTCTTACCTGGGACTTCTGTGGTAAACAAGGATCATGCTAACCAAGAGACAAAAATAAGATGGAAAAGAAAACAAATGACCAAGAAGATAAGTCATTTTAAAACACAGACTGAATCGGGCCAACATCTGCTTTAAAAATGATAAGTGTTTTATATAGGTAGTGATTTGTAAGATGTGTTGGGGGAAAAATTATGTTGGTTGGATATTGTTGAAATAAACACTTCAAGGAGTTGTTGGGATTTTTTTCCCACCTACTTGGTACCTTGCAGTTCCAGTGCCTTAAATGTGTGTTACCTCCTCTCTAAGTGTCTGACACATGTCCAAAGGTCAAGACATAGGGCATGTATCATCATGTGACTTCCTGTACAGTATATAGTATTTTTCTTATGATTATTAGAAACTAAATACAAATATAAAAAGAAAGACAAAATGCTTAAAAAGCTTATGTTAAATCATAAATATTTAGTCCTGGAAGCTTTAAAAAGGGCATTCTAAGTATTGAATGTTAGTTTTTTTCTTCCCATAGATGAAAGAACAAAGAGGTATTCTATTTTTCTCTACAAAAAATAAAACTATATTCTCATAGTCTAAGCCAAAGATATCTGTTTCTCATATAGAAATACTGTAAAAATGAATTTTAATAGATTAAAAATTACATATAAATAAACATTCTAAGGAAACTATGAGTTCCTTAAAACAATTTATTATTCCTTAGGAAATCCAAAATCTTCTGAATAATCTTAAAATTTATAGTAGGTTTATAATATTACAAGGTTAGGTTTGAGGCTGAGGTGGAGTTGTCACAATTTAAAAATTATCATTTTTACTCCACTTCTAGAAAACAGATCTGTGTGGTAACCCCATGACATACCTTCTTATTACATTACAAATGAAATGTTTATTTTAAACACATTTTACCTCTAGTCAATAGTCTAGGTTGGTTACAGGTTGATATTGTAAACAGTCTGAGTTTCTACTTGAATATATAGAGAATCCATGGTGAATCTGTATATTTTTCCTCTCCAAATTTACCATCAAAATTATAAATTTTACACTAGTATTGACTTGACTTCTTTGTTCCCCTAGGGCCAGTGGTGAACCCTCACAAACGGATTGAGATAATTAAAAATCTACATATTTGAGATTCTGACAAGATATAATATACCTAAGTGCAGTCTTTCCCCCATAACTTTGTTTTTTATCCAATCCAGCACTAATGTATGCAAGCATTTTTGGGAACGTATCAGCAATTATCCAAAGACTATACTCCGGAACTGCCAGGTACCACATGCAGATGCTGCGAGTAAAAGAGTTCATTCGCTTTCACCAAATCCCCAACCCTCTGAGGCAACGGCTTGAAGAATATTTCCAGCATGCATGGACTTACACCAATGGCATTGACATGAACATGGTACGTATTTCTGTTTTCCAAAACTGGAGCCCCTCAGGCGTTATAGCTACAGCCAAAATGGAAAAGCCAGTCTCACCAGCTTTGAACCCCTTGCTTTTGTTTCCCTCTCTCGGATGTTTATTTTCTCCCCTGGAGATAGTCTTTCATTCTCAATTCATGGCATTGCATGGTGCTATATCTAGTTACACTGTGTGGCAAAGGCATTATAACATGATGCAAACTGATATAACTGTGTGGATTAGAGCTCCCACTTCTGGTTAGGGAGGGCATTGCTAAGTTGGGACTTGGACTTTCACCACTTGGCTTAGCTGCCAGCACCCAAAATAATAGGTGGACCCATGTGCATTAAGACATTACAAGTAAACAATAATAACTATAATGCCCCCAAACAGAAATATTTTTTAAAAATAGGACATTTTGAGGATTTGTGGGAGAGGTTAAGGAGCTTAAGTATATCATCAACATTTTATAATAGGAAGTTTCATGTTTCTGTTAAGGACAATTTTTCTATATTTTAATCAATTAACTATGTGCCCTTTTACTTTACCTGGTTTAATGCATCTTTCCTTTCAAGGGGGAAATATGGATTCCTTCATAACTCAAGCAAATTCAACATCAACAATCACTTTTCATAACCCTTCCCTCCTTTATCAGTGCTCAAAAATCAATACAACTAATAAGATTAATTGATCCAAAGAGCTTCTTTTATTATTAGGAGAATTGCATACATCTTTTTGACCTAGCTATTTGGCTATAGAGATTGATTACTAAAGATAAATTATAAGATAAATACAAGCTATATAGCATACCATAGACCTATTAAAAAAAAAAGATTAGAATTATAGTACCTTCCCATCTAGCTACTCCTCTATTGGGCAAGGATCCTGTTTCTAAAAATTCTTCATAAAATGGAATCTTTAAAATTTAACGACATCAACAGCATGATACAATTTTTGCATAAGTGAGCCTATGCAATTTAGATTGACTTTTTTTTTATTTGATCAGCAATATCCTAAGAAAAAAATGAAAGGTTCAAAATTAACAGTTAAGGTACAGAAAGCATTGCAAATATTGCCCAGTTTGAAAGATATATTTTTATATGATGTTTATCATAGCTGTGCATGATTTATTTGATGGAGAAGTAAGGGCATGCCATTATAAAATTTTTAATTTGAAGAGCTAATCAATCAGCACATTTCATACAAAGCCATAACTGAATCCCATGAGTTATTTCTGATTATCCCAAAGTTACTTGTGAAAATTCATCTGATAAATTGATCTCACCAAGGTAACACTTTAATCTCATAAGAAAGTACCTAAAAATTGGTCACTTTTATGTACTTCTATCCATATTATTGTTTAATGAAGATATCAGCATTCAGAAACTATTGGGGATTCTCTAATGCTGGGTTGGCTGAAGCAGTGTCAAGAATTTTTAATCAAAACACATGTCGCTCAATTTTGTTGTTGCATACTGCCAGATTATTTCAATAACCATAATAAAACAATTATTTATTTTACTTCCCTTCTCCATATAACTCAAGTTTCATGACCATTTTTTTGTGTGATAAAGTCTATTTTGTGAAAACTATTTACCTTTCATTGTTTGACTCTATTACCTATGAATATGGTTTATATACCACTTGCCTATTTACAATGTACTTATGAAAGATTTATCTCTTTCCTGTCTGCTTCACACCTTAATACATGGAATCACAACACCCACCGGTAAGAACAGGAGGTATTTATATCCAATTTAATTCTCGTGTAAATTGTGGAGATCACCCTTGTTATCTGTCAGGTTTAGAGCTTGTTAAATGATTTCCAATGTTAGTTCTGATTTTTTTTGCATGATGTAGCAGAGGAAATACAAAGCAAGAAACTGGGAAAGATAACTTGGAAGAGGCCAAGTACAGAATAGAAATCCTTAACTTTAACAACGACTTGACCTCTAATACTGTTTATATAAAGTTTCCCCCTCCCCACAAAAAGTCACTTATCTGCCCCTTCCTTCACTCTGGTAAAGGTTATGGGTATACGGTTTGCATTAGATAACTGTCATAAAGAAAATGTCATTCTCTTTCATCATCCTCTATTTTCATGATGTAGGTGCTTTTCTTTCCTCTCATCTGCATGCCTGTCTCACATGATCCTGGAGTGTGTGAGCTCTAAACCATGTGCCACTAAGTCTTGCATGTGGTTTTGAGAGCTTGACTTTGCACGAACTTCTTGTTTGTACACAGTGTCTACATTTCTCATCTTGTGACTGCAATGTGAGTAAAAAATCAAAGTGCAACATAACTCTGAAAACTCAGCAAATGGAAGATGCTTGATATTTAAGAACAATGTGCAAAAGAAAGTTGATTAGAATAAAGCAACTGTACTCTTAGACTATTGAGAGGTTAAAAAAAAGAAATCTAAGTGGATTTTTTACCTCTAACAGCACATCGTTAAATCCCTGTCTTGTTAGTTTATTGTTAACTAAATTGTAATTTAATAACAATTTAAAGTGATTTAACTTTATGTATTGTGATACATAAAAGTACACCAAACTGTTGTATTTTACATCAGCATTCCATGTTATTTCATTTAAGTATAACCTTAAACATAATTTCTCATGAAACATTTCAGGTCATTTTTGCTGTTTAACTATGTCCAAATGAAGTATAAGATGTTCAGTCACACTCGATTAATTGACCTAAAATTATTTTTCATAACCCAAAATATTTGATTCCTTGGTAGATCACAAAACATAAGAAAGAATTGTAGCCAAATTCCTTACTCCATAAGAAAGAATATGTAGCCATATTTCTTATTCCCTGCATCTTTTGCTTTTTGTGAAACAGCTATTACCAGAATGTTCCAGAACCAAAAGCATTCTGGGAACACTTATGGGCTTCCTTTCAGTTGAACCAAATGGTTCAGGTTGCAAAAGGAAAGGGGTCAGGATAATGAAGCTAGTGAAAGGAAGGTGTTCTTTTGCATATTATGTCAGGCTTAGGAGTAGTAAAAATTAGCTCAAAAATGTCCCTAGGTCAAGTCTGGAAAGTCCTTTCCCTTCTGCAGTACTTTCTCAGATTAGGACTGAAAGCATCTCAACGAATTTCCCCAAGTTAAAGCTTTCTTATAACCCAACCTGAAACTTTGAGGTGATTTTAGTTACAACAGTGCCAAACAGAAAATCACCTTCCATGTCGTTGTAGAATCGAGCCATGCACACAGAGGAGCATGGCTTGAATGAATAAAGGCACCAAAAACCATGGTCTATCCATCATTCTGGATGGAGAGAAATAAATCACTTATGACAGAAACCACTCCATAATTTTAAATTATATTTGCATGGAAGAAAAGCCTTTATGAACATTCAATGAAAAATGTTATTCCTTACCTAAAAATGCCCCCATAGTAATGCTTGAATAATAGAAAAAAAATACAGAATAAAAATTCAGAAGATCCAAGTACTAGCTCTCAATACGCCACTTTTCTTGGACAAGTCACTTAACCTCCCAGCAATTTCATTCAACATGTCATTTTCAAATAGTTTTAAAGTGCCAAAACTGCATTTGCTAAATGTGTAAAACAATTATCATGGAAGTTTTTCTGCTTGAGGATGTAGAGTCTAACCTACTTGCTGCCTACTCTCCTGCTCCCTCTGAGTCTGCTTTATGGAACATTTTATTCTGCTTCAAATATTATTCAAAAACCACAGAACTAAGTGAGTGGTAGAACTGGAAGGCAGAGAACCCAAGGGGATCATTTCAGGTAAAGACAAGGACAGGAATAGAGGCACATATTTGTGACATCCAGGGCAGAATTAAGGCAGGTAATCCAGAAACAATTTTGTTTAATTTATTTTAGGAAGAAAGGGGAGCAATTGAGTATTTTTTTAGTCTGGGACATTAATGGAGAAAAACTTGGGAACCAGTTGTAGAAAGGAGTTGGAATAAGAACCTAGAAAGAGAAATAAATTCTTCAGCAAGGCAGATAGGTGAGGTTTCCTTAAAGATAAGCAGGAGAGAAAAGAAAAATGGTGATGGCATTCATTTTGAGGAATAAAGGGGAAGGCCCAATGGCACTTGTACTACATGGTCCAGTCTCCTTGATCAAGCAGAGACTAAATGAATTCCTCAGAAAGGAGAAGGTGTAGGGTAGGAGAAGAGTTGAACAAGGGAGAATTTTTAGAGATTTCAATCAAGAGTCAACCTAGTCGGCTAAAATTGCTTAGAATCCCAGTAGGACTCTGAGTGACAAAACATACACTTATAATGGACCCAACAAGCAAAGCCAATCAAAATGGAAAGGAAAGTAATGAAGAATGACATATTGTTTAATAGAAATTCCTACTTCATGAGGCTGATGTTATTTCTAAGGAGCATTTTAATAAAAATCTGATTTCATTTCCTTCCGTGACTCTTTTCCTGCTCCTCTGTTATCTGCTAACTCTGACTACTGACCATGACTACTACTACTAACTGCTTACTACTACTACTAACTACTATCTATTTAACTAGTAACTACTAATATTAACCTGCATCTACAGTCTAACTCTACTCCATCAAAAATTTTGTTGCATCCATTCTCTATACTGATTTAAATAACTTCATCTGTGCCAGACCTTCACATTCAAATACACTCCACTCATGTCCTGTTTTGATACACCATAGTGAAATGTAATTTCAAGCTCTTTCAGTATGTCCAATTAAGCAACTCAGATAAAATAATCCTTGTGACATTAAACCCCACAGGAAATATAAAGCAAAATTTATAAAATAACATGGCTTGTCTCTACCATAATATTTTTATCCCCCTTTACCTTTTTCTAATGACCCTTATATACTGAAGTTGATAAATACAATGAAAAATCTTTGACTAGTTCATCATAGAGCTAAAATAAAATGACTACAAATATGATGCCCGTCATGTCTGACCACCCCTCCAATGGGGACCCTGTTTTCAAGAAGTCTGCAGAAAATAAAATCACTCATGTTTAAAGATATCAACAGCATAATACAATTTTTGCATAGGTGAGCCTACAATTTAGATTGATATTTTTTATTTGACCAGTAATAGTTTAACAAAAAAGCATCGGTTCAAAATTAGCAGTCAAGGTACAGAAAGCTTTAAAAATATTGCCTAATTTGAAAGACATACGCTTCTTCTCTACACTTAGGTCCAAATGGCCTAACAAGTAAATCCACCCATTTAAAAAGGGAGCATTGAGATTGGCAAAAACCTGCATTTAAATGATAATGACCCCGAGGATTGGTGACATCTTTTAGTTTTCTGTAACGAAATACTTAGTTACTACTTAGGAGTGGAATTAAAGTAATGCTGTTTACAATGCACCTTAAAAAATGTTTTCCACTCCATGCTGATTAGTTGATAGGAATTGCCTGGCTCTGCAAAAACTGGATGGGTAGTAAAATTTTGCACTCACAAGAAATCTACGATTAACACACATACTTACCAACTGTAGCCAGCACCTGAACCACAGGTGCTTAAGAAAGGGCAAGTCACATGTCTTTCCTATTTTTCCCCAAGGCTATTTATCCTAAGGTCTCAAAAATGCCACAGAACACAACAAATACCATCTGGAGCCCACTGACATGAACAATATCAAGCTTAAGACAAGCATCTGGTATTTTCAGGTTACAAATTGTATATGCTCAATCGTTTCAAAAATTATGATGGTCACTTCAGCCTGGCCTCGAACCATCAACAAGAAAGACTTATTTACATCTGACACCGTGCTGTTTTAATGCAAAGCAAGTTCATCAACAGTGGGATCTGATCTTTAGCCATTCCTGAGTCAAGAAAAATAATGACAGCATGGTCTGGGGCTTTACACATGAAAAAGAGTCATTGCAGAAATACCATGCTGAGGCGATGAACACACTTCTATGCTTCAGTGTCTCTATTTGTTAATAATGTTCCTCTCACAGTAGTAGGATGGTGGAAATGATATCTCAAGTTGTTTTTCAACTTTTAAGAATTATGGTACTATTCAAACAGGACTCGAGTGCAATTTCTTATGCTGAAGAGTGTGATGTGTTTCCAAATACTTTCTCTGGAGTAGTAGAAGCACAGGAGTAATTCAAGCTCAATTCAGTTTAGGGTCAATTAATACTCAACACAGGTTTAGCCAATAATAAAAAATAGAGACATCAAAGTTCATTTTTAAAATATTCTTTGGAAATATGAATTTAGGTCCATTAAATTAAAATATTAGAGGAACTCAGCACTTATCAAACCTAATAAAATCAAACCATTCACAATTTCTCCCAAAATAAAAGTCCAATATTTACTTTAGTTAAAGAATTTTCTGAGACATTACCAACAGCCTGAGGATTTATATTGAAAATGGATATGTAAAGTTCCACCCAATATACCAGATATTTTAAATCATTTTTTAAAGGTAAAAATAAGCACAAGTAGTTCATCTAATCCAATTGATTATATAGCCTTAAGGCATCAGACTCAGGAAAAGTATATATATTTTAATTGTTTTTCTTGGTTTAGACACATTGCTATCCATGGAGTTGAATGTGGATGGAAAAATATATATAATCGTGCCTCTTTCGTGCCAGATATTCCTAAAGAACCTATTTTAGTTTGCATCTTGGGCTCCTATTAGTCAAGTGGGCTACCCCCAGCAGAACTCTACACTCATCTTAGGGACCATCTGATAAGAATCTTCCTCACTTGGGGTCCAGCACCTCATATAGTGCATTTTTATGCTCTGGAGCCATGCTAAATCATTCACATATGTGCTGTAGATAATTTTTCCCACTCTACTGGTCATCTCCTTAGATCAGAGTGCTCTACAATACACATGAAACTGAAACAAATCAGTAGTTAGAAACACCTACCATAGTGGAAGGGAAAACCAAAGACTCAGTCCACACAGGTGTAATTATTGTACTGGAATCATAGAGGTCCATGTCGAGCCATTATCTAGTTTTGACTGTGAGTCACAATATGTGGACGCTGGGAAAATCGGGCCTTAGTAGTATTTTCTAAGATGGGCGCTTTGGCCCAGATTCTAACTCTGATTTTATCTGAGTTATCTAGGAACTGTGCTTAATATTTAACAGTAGGTAACACCAGCAATGAGGTCAGAGCATTATAATAAGGTAAGAATAGTTAATCAAGATGTATTTTTCTATGAATTACTTATTCATAACATGTCTGCATAGCTTTTGGTTACTTTTTTCTTCTCATTTTTTAAAAAAATAATTAATTTAGTTTATTTTTGGCTGCATTGGGTCTTCGTTGCTGTGCACGGGCTTTCTCTAGTTGTGGGGAGCGCGGGCTTCTCATTGCGGAGGCTTCTTGTTTCGGAGCACAGGCTCTAGGCACACGGGCTTCAGTAGTTGTGGCACGCAGACTCAGTAGTTGTGGTTTGCGGGCTCTAGAGCGCAAGGTCAGTAGTTGTGGCGCACAGGCTTAGCTGTTCCGCGGCATGTGGGATCTTCCCGGACCAGGGATTGAACCCGTGTACCCCGCATTGGCAGGCAGATTCTCAACCACTGAGCCACCAGGGAAGCCCTTCTTCTCATTTTTAAAGAACTCTTTATAATTTATAGACAAAGAGTTCATTGACACTTTATCTGTCATCTATATTGCAATTTGTTCCTAATCTCTTTTCAATATGCTGGTTTTGTTTAGGGTATCTTTTGAATTGTAAAGTTTTCTTTTTGTTTTTTATTATCATCCAATTAGTCAACTTTTCTTGTATAGTTCAGAGATCCTGTCCTGTTTTACAAAGATCTCACTAAACCTATGGATTGTACAAGTAGTTTCCTAGGTTTTAAGTTTTGTTATATGATTTGGAAGAAAATTCTGAATCTGTTTGAAATGTAGTTCTGTAATTTTCTTCACATGAATAGAAGATAGTACTTTTTCTGTTGATTTTAAATACCACCTGATTTACACATTAAATTATTAAGTATAATTGGAATACATATCTTTACTCCCAAATTGGCTCTATTTGTCCATTCCTATGGCAATATAATGAAGATTTATACTTAGTGGCTTTATACCATACTTCAATTTCTGACAAGATAGGTCAACTCTTACTAATCTTGTTTTTCTTATTTTGGGGGACATTTGAGAGTATTTATTCTTCCATATAAAATATATGACTATTTTAACTCATTTACAACAAACTCCACGTTGGGCTTTTGAGACAACCCAAAGATCAGGTTGTCAAATCTGGCACACAAAAATCAGAACTTGTAACCAATATTAAAGTTTACTAATAATTTCAAGAATATATGTAATCATAAGGCATAAGTAAAGCATAGAGATCCTTCTTTGCATATTAGTATGTGTTCTGTCTCAGATTTAACATGGGAGGTCCTTAAACTGTGTATTAATGACATAACACTTAAGCAGAATGAAACTTTTTTGGTCATTAAACATTCACATTTTATAGTCTGGAAGTTACATAGCTTACATGACATTTTCCAGAAAGTCATGTCCTATAAGTCTATTGATGACATTAAAACAAATCTGCTTTTGAAAGAACATTAGCCTAACAGTTATTAATAAAGTAAAATAACAATAATAGTAAAAATAATATGAGCTATAATTTAAAGACTCCAAGATCTTAAGAAGATACCAAGTGCTTTGCAAGCCCTCAGATCAGTTTATTCCAGTACAAGCTGCCTTTGAAATTTATTTCTTATGAGTGAGGAATGAACACAGGAATTCACTTTAATGGGAAATTGTTGGTGGGTGAGTGGATGGATGTGAATACTTCTCAACTTCTGTATCATCTGTGAAGAAACAGTAGAGAAAAGTCTAGTTCTGGGTAGAAGATAGATAAAAGGCAGCTCATTCTTTAAAGTTGGGCAGCAGGATCTTTATCACACCTACTTCTACCTGAACAGGTTATTAACACCATTCACAGCCAGGTCATGCTGCATTTCCCTGTCGATAGTATATGTTAAAACCAGACAACATTCCTTCTGCAAAACTTCTATGCAACATTATTTTTAGTTAATCTAACATACACTGAATTTTGTCACAGCTTGTTCACTATCCTAATCAAACATAAGATTTAAATAATGTAAAATAAAATGATCTAAGTTGAAAGTAAAAAAAACACCAAAATCTACTGATGAAAGTTTCGTTTATCATAAGCAATTTAAACTAGACACATCCTGCCAAAAACACTCTATAGATAGGAGCTGCCCCACACCCTTAGTGTGCTTGCCAGGAGCAGGTCACTAATCTTTGTCATTAGCTGGTCACTTTTCTTTTCCCGGTATTCCTCAGCAAGGATAGAGAATGGACTGTATTCCTGTTGCTAACCTTTTCCTTTTTATGAATTTTATATTAATTTTAACATAATTTTGAAATTTCAATATTAAATTCTCATCTTTGCCCCACGTTAAAATCATCTGAAATATGTTAAACAAATTTTGTGCTTCAGACCCACCCTACAACAATTAAACCAGAATTGCTTATAACTAAGTCAGAGCATCAGTATTTTTGTCTATTCTAGCATGTAGCCAGGATTGAGAGCCACTGATTTAGATCCTAAAAAATTACATCTCCTTCAACAAGATTTTATAATGTTCTTAGAAATTCTTACCTTTGTTATTAAATTTATTCTTAAATTTATATAGCTTGGTCAAACAAATGAAATATATTACACATTTCCATTTTTACCTGCTTATAAATAATATAGAGTTTAACTATTTATTTTCCTTATAGCCACCTTAACAAATTATTTGCCTCATTCTTTTTTTGTTTGTTCGATTAACTCTTGGATGTTCTAGGTATGCAATTTTATCAGCAACAAAAAGAGATAAATTCATTCTCTTTTTTAAAAAATATTATTTATTTTCTTTATTAGTTCACTAGATTCTCCAAAAAAATTTCAAATAGTAATAGCTGACTTTATGAAAATAGCTTCACCATTAACACTAATACTTTAAAAATATCCTTGCATTCCTCAAATAAATCCTACTTGGTCATAGATTTTTTTGATACTTTGTTGAGTTTATCAGCTAGTAAATTATTTAGAATTTTGCAACTATTTTATAGTGATGTTGATCTATAGTTATAAGCTCTTTTTTATTATTTAAATCCACTTTATTTTTATTTACTTTTCCCTTTTTTAAAACATCTTTATTGGAGTATAATTTCTTTACAATGTTGTGTTAGTTGCTGTTGTATAACAAAGTGAATCAGCTATACGTATACATATATCCCTCATATCCCCTCCTTCTTGTGTCTGCCTCCCACACTCCCTATGCCACCCCTCCAGGTGGTCACAAAGCACCGAGCTGATCTCCCTGTGCTATGTGGCTGCTTCCCACTAGCTATCTATTTTACATTTGGTAGTGTATATATGTCCATGCCACTCTCTCACTTCATCCCACCTTACCTTTCCCCATCCTTATGTCCTCAAGTCCATTCTCTACGTCTGTGTCTTTATTCCTGGCCTGCCCCTAGGTTCTTCAGAACCTTTTTTTTTTTTAATTCCATATATATGTGTTAGCATATGGTATTTGTTTTTCTCTTTCTGACTTACTTCACTCTGTATGACACACTCTAGGTCCATCCACCTCACTACAAAAAACTCAATTTCGTTTCCTTTTATGGCTGAGTAATATTCTATTGTATATATGTGCTACATCTTCTTTATCCATTCATCTGTCAATGGACACTTAGGTTGCTTTCATGTCCTGGCTATCGTAAATAGAGCTGCAATGAACATTGTGGTACATGACTCCTTTTGAATTATGGTTTTCTCAGGGTATATGTCCAGTAGTAGGATTGCTGGATCGTATTAGATGTACTTCTGATGTATTTGTGGGGAGGAAGGTGATCTCCACGTCTTACTCTTCCGCCATCTTGAAGGTCTCCCTATGTGCTCTTTAAATGTTAGAAAGAAATCATCTGTTAAGCCATGTGTTCCTGGTGGTTTTAATGGTAGTTCTTTAATCACTATTCTAACTCTACTATAGTAATTATTTTTTATATTTCTTTCTTAGTCAATATTGGTGATTCATATTTGGTGAAAAATTCATCCATTTAATCTAGGCTTTCAAAGTTTTTACAAAGTTGCTTGTAGGATTCTCTTTTAATTCATTTATTCAGTCTTTTCTGTATAAGTAGGTACATCTGCCTTATCATTGCTAAATTTGTATATTTTTGTTCTTTCCTGTAGCAGGCCTTTGAAAGATTCATTTATTTCACTAGATCTTTTTCAAGGAATTAGCCTTTGGATTAATTTATTCTTGCTATGCTACTATTCTTTTCGTTTTCAGAATTTGCCTTCATTACCCTCTTTTTTATTTCTTTGTATTGTCCTATTATTCTTAACAGTTGTTTTAAGGTTTTTTATTGTTTGAGTCTTTCCTTCTGTAATATCTAAGACATTAAGACTATATATTTTCCTTTCAATGCAAGTTTTTCTGTGGTTCCATGGGTTTTGACATGAAATGTTCTCCTTCTGTTGCTTTGTAAATTATTTCTTTTTGGATCCAAAGGTTATCATAGAGTGTGGTTCTTAATTTTCACATACTTCTGATTTTTTTAGTCACATTTTAATAATTTTTTTCTTGTTTTTTGGATTACAGTCAGAGTTAAGGGACTATATAAACTTTTCTACTATTATAAATATTTAAACACTCACATGTAGTGCAAAAATTATCTATGGTTGCATTTGTTTAAAATGAGTCACCTTTATAAAGGTTTTCCAAAGCATTTAGCTTTATTTTCATGGGGATGGGGCAACCCTGCTCTCTTTCTTTACACATATTTATTTCATTTTTTATGTGTAGTACGATTGAATTACATAATTTCATGAACAAGTACAGCTGACATAAATAGGTCTCAGAACATAAGCAGCTGGTTTGTAACTCAACTGGTAGAAGTAGAAATGTGTAGGGACACAACAATATGTAACATTCAGAGTGTTGGGTAATGAGAAGCAACATATTTTACAGAAGTGGAATCTAATAGGTGGAGGAAGAGAACTTCTACTATTTTGAGAGCTTCTGCTATTTTGCAAAAGTTATATAATTGCTGATACAACCATCAGTTTCCTTGGAAAGCAATTGAATTGCTGTCTAGCCTTAATCTTTCTGAAGAACAAATTCCCTAACTGGTACAAAAAGAAAATGGCATTTATGCTACATTTTTATTCTTTCTTACTTACTGATAAACCAATAAATAAAATGAGTGGGAAACATTTTGTATTTCACCATACTAGTAACAACTTTTGAAATCCAATCTGATGAACAGTTATGGCAAGTCACAATAGTTGAAAGAATCCTGGAGTAAGTTTGAAGTCAATTCTTCCACAAATAAAATCCCTTAATGCACTTATACTTCAGCTTTCACATGAAAAATGGGGAAATCACCATTCTATATTCCTTATATAAAGTTGATGAATCAAAAGAAGATTTGATTTTAAAATATTATACATGAGAAATTTCTCTGAAATATACAACTAGGTCCAAGTTCAAAATGGTATATCAAGTGTGAAGTTGTACTTAAATCACTCTTTTCATCACCTGGCAGATTGCACCTCCCTTTTCCCTACTTTGTAAGCAAGCTCAGATCATCTACCATCAATCCACTTGTAAAAAAGTATTTGCAAAAAAAGTCCATTCATCCACTGTGGTTAAATTCTGTCCATCCCCTCCTTCATTCCCTCTCTCAAGTAACTGGGCAGTTGAGGGGAAGGTCCTGAAATTGCTTCTCAGGATGCTGATCCCTCCTGTTACCTTTAGAAACCCTAGTGAGTTCCAAGGTTTTCCCCTGCGGCCGTATTTCAGAAATCCTAATGCACCCTTTTAAGTCAGGTTTTTGCTGATATAGCAGAAGGACTCCAGAGTTGGAGTAGCAAGAATATGTATGCAAAAGTAATAAATTCCCCCTGCCTACACATCATCACCCACACTCCAACTCATCCTAGGCCCCGACTTAATTGGGGCCAGGTTAAACTTTGAGTGTCCTTCTGAAAGCAAAGGAACATCTCATAGTTATGCTGTTAACTGGGGATGGGAACTGCAGGGGTGGGGGAAGATGCAGGAGGGAGGACTCTGTTTCATTTTTCAAGGAACCTTTACTTGCACCAGAACTTGTTGAGGATTTATGACATTGTTTTCCGTGTCTATGTGCAGTAAGATTTTGTTCTGCTCATGTTTTTTTCCTAAATTATGTAACCATATGATATATGTTGAAAAGTTGCATGTAGAAAATTAGTTAATTTTCCCAAGGCTTATCAAAGCCCTTAGTCATGGATCCTACAATACCCTGCTTTGCCAGCAATCTGGCCAGATATGATGGCCCTATGCAATAAAATAATAAGCCACATGAAAGTAAAATAAGAAAGTAGATAAAAAAGCAATTTGAGCTTCAGACCAGGGCTATATATATTTATATGTTTAAAACTACCAAAAGAATCTACCTATCTTGATTACTGGTTAAACGTGTAATCGCCAAGGAAATATGAAAAATATCTGCTTCCTATCACTTAATGATAAACCATAATCATAGAAATAATATAATCTGGGATGACCTCAAAATTATGGAATCCATTAAAGAAGAATATTAACTTATAGAAACAACAAAAAGCAAGGTTCAGTACATTTTAAGTGCTAAAGATTTATCAAGCCTAGAGTGTTCACATAGCAAGCAATAATTCTATTAGAATCAAAAATGCTATAAAATATTAAGGTTGTACTCTAGGGCAGAAATTTAAGATTTGATATATTTCTTGCATAATCTACTTAATAATCATGCTTGAGGTTTAGTGTTTCATAAGGAATGTTAATTTCTGTTTTGATTAATCTTAATTTGTCAAGATTTACATGTATTTAATGACCCAATGAATTTCCCCAGAAAATTTCCTATTGTCAGTTATCACAGTTACCAAAGTTGTTTCTATGATTATTTTGCTATTTAGGGGAACCATTTGCCACACTCAGATTGTCTTTCTCAATGTGCCCTTTTTAGCATCTCTTTAGGAATGTCCCCCTCTGCAGCTGTGCTAAGTGAAACAAACCAGAAACCATTCATTACACCATAGGTCAACTTTCCAATACTATCTAGATAAGGGGCATCTATTAGATAATATATTTTGATTTTTTTCAAAAGCAAGTACAAAACTTCAAAACACTATGGAAGGGGGTGTTTTTTTGGTAAAAACTCAATTGTTGATGCTCTTCCAACATAACCTAGAAAGTGTACATACCACCAAAAGAGAGTGTTTTGTGATCCAGGCTAAGAGACAGCAAACACTGAATCTTGTATCTTAAATTTGAGGAAGGAATAATAGAGTTTGATAGATGTTTTCTATGGCATAGTTATTTCCATTTTTGCTCTCTCTTTGTATAATTTCTTCAGTTTTACTTTGATTTAATACTTCTGTCTTGTTTTGTGGTTGTTGGGTGGTTCTTGTTTGAATGTCCCTAAACTTTGGGCTCTCTAATGGTAAGTTATGGGATTGATTTCTTTTAATAATCACAGAAAGCACTTCATACTCACTTAAAAGAACAAATGTCTCATTTGTCTTACATAATTTGAGAGTTCCACAGAGTTTTGTCTACCTAAATTCAAGTAAAGGGAAGTTAATCTTACATTTATAAAATATTCAAGTGACTTTATATCATAATTAAGATATGGAATTTTTATCAGCCTTGAAAAAATGTTCTGGAACTTTCAGAAACTTTAGAAAAGTGAAATTACAGCTCTTTACTCACCTTAAATTAACTGTTCCCTTGAGGGTTCCTTTGAACAACAATTAGTATTGTAAATGTGCGTTATAAATGTCCAGATTTGGCCTGAAAATGTGGGAAATCATGATTAACCCTATAATTTTTTTTAATCTGAGCATTTAGAGGCTTGAGGACCAGGGATATTTTCAGAACATGTCTTATTCATTGTTATGCTCTCATGCCTAACACACTGCTTAGTATATAGTAGATACTTAATAAATATTTGCTAAAAGAATGAGGACTGCTTTTCCAAGCTGCAGGCCATGAAACTGATTCTGGGTGATGCTCCTTAGTCTTTGAAAACAGGCTAACTCCATAAAACAATGGCTCCAGATGCACAGTGAAAGGTGTTAAGTACCCTCACAGCAGCTCCAGAGCTTGACAAACAAGAAGGTTGTATAGAGGGTAGCAACATGACTATAATAATCATTAAACCAGCTTGTGTCCTGGTTTGTACTTGTGTACTTGGCGTAGATAGTCTTTTAGACAGATCTGCTAGGCCTGGTAAAATGCCACTATCTGAGTGCTGAATGAGGAAGTTCCAAGTTAGGTAATTTAGCAGAGGAACCAAACCTGACAAAAAAAAAAAAGGATTATCCATTGGAAGCAAGAAAGGTGAAATGGCTGGGCCCAATGGAAAGGGGTGCCTTGGATAAATATCCATTTAAACTTATCCTTTCTTCCCACTCTTTTCAATGTTCTTCTACCTCTGTTCCAATACAGCTCCCTCTCTTATAATTCCTACTTTAAAATCCCTTTACTTAGGCATAAGCCAAATTCCGATGCTGCTAACTTATTTTAGACATCCAAACCTCTGGGCTAGGAAGAGATTCAATTATTAAATCTTAACTTCTATTGAGTTTTACCTGAGTGATCTATGTAACTGACTTAAAAAAATTAAGAATGTCAGTTAAGGGCTAACACAGGAGAATTACTTAACCTAGACAAGTCCTTCATGCTAAGATCTGTGTATCTTCCCCCCATGCAAACAAAGTCCTCTCCATGGAACTCTATGGTACCTCCTACTAGAGGTCATTCTCTCCAGTGATTGCCACTCCTAATAGGTTGAGGTTAGGGGCTGACAACATATAGTAAAGACACTTAAGAAGAGAATGATGTTGAAAAACTTTCTCAAGTGCTCCTAAGGTTTTGTGGGTGACTCTAAGAATATTGGAATTCCAAGAACATATTTGTACATTGATTTAGTAACTGACCACTCTCAAAAAGGATTTAAGACAATTCACAGTGAAAACCTAAGTGAAAGTAAGCCAAAATATTTAACATAAGTCAGAAACAGGAAACAAAAGTTAGAGAGATGAAAGGAAAAAGAATTCTTAAACTCTCTTGAGGCAATGGAACACAAAATTTAGTGGTGAATTTCCTACTCACCAAAGAGACCAACGAGAAGAACACATGGGACATGTATCTCTCAATTTCTAGCAAAGAGGATGTAACAGTTCTTTAGGAAAAATAAGTATGTGTGAGGAAAAAAAAAGCAGAAAAAGCTAGAGGTAAACTTTCCACTGAACATCTACAATGCACAGGATGATTTACATTCATTATGACATTTAATTGTGGGCACAACCCTGTGAGGTAGACATTATTTTTACAATAAAGGAAACTGAATCTCAAGAAAATTTAATTGACTTGACAAAAGTCACAGCTAGTAAGGGATGGAACTAGGACTTCAGCTCATGCCTATCTGATTCCATAGCTCATATCGCACCCAGAGAAGTGAATAACCCTTACCTCTATCTCATCATCTCATCTGCATCTTCCAATTCAAAGCATGCATACACACACCCACACACACACACATGCACACGTGCACGATTTTTCCTTCTATAACCAGGCTATATTCAGAAAGTATAATTGAGAAACTTCAGGAAAATGACAGAAATAGCAGCTGTAAGCTCAGTATTCTCATTCCAACTACTATAACGGTAGCAATATCTCCATTTATGTGAAACATAAAATGTCTTTATAGATAAACCCTAAGAGAAAAATAGGCATATCTGTTACTTGGGCTAATGTTCTTTATGTTTTTATCTGTATGGGGACATCTGAGAGTTACACTGAGACCACAATAGTGGGCTTCAGGCAGGAAAAGTAAATCGTATGCAAAGAAGCCAGTGAACTGGGGTTTGTTCCTACCATAGCACCTCCAAATAAAGTGGCCCTATTTCAGAAGACAGTGTCCAAGCCTAGCTTAACTCTAGTCTAGCATCACGTGCCAAAGAATTGAATGTGATTACTTTAGACAGGTAGAAAGATCAGCAAACTAGAGGGTTGCTTCCATGAGAGGAGCTGGGTTGTTTGTGATCCCAGCAAAGCGTGGGAAAAGAGTCTCCAACTCCAAAGGCAGAAATGGGCAAAGACAAGTTATCCTTCTGGAGAGGTCTCCAGTCTAAGCAGGCAATTGGACTGGTGTCCAGTCATGGAGGTGAAGCCTGAAGGTTATGGTTAAGGGGAGAGGTTTCAGATGAGTGCCTAGGAACTCAGAGGAGAGCTCCTTTTTTGGGAGTCTAAGCCAGGTAATACAGGAATTTTAAGATAAAAGTCTGAGTTTCTACAGCTGTTTGGAGCTGGATGAGCAGGGTCCTACAATCAGCACACTATTTATTGGTAACTTATGACAAATTCCAATATTGCAAAGGCTCTTATTCTCTGGCAAAGAAACACAGATGGATGAAGTGACTTGCACAAGCATCAGCCTGTGGCAAATTCATGACAAGAACTCATATTCTGTGGCTTTTCTTCTAAAGCACCCTTGACCCATTTCTGTGGGTGACTCTACAATGAAGGAAATAAGACTGGAAACAGCGGCTGTTGTGTTTCAGGTCTCTCATTGATCCTTTTGTATCTCATCACAATCAGTCTGACCAATTGCATCACACAGTGGTCCTGCAGATGCAGGATCCCTGTAGTTACTTTAATATTTAACATAGTAAAAAGTTAACTCAAATATGATCTAATTTGAAGTTTCTCTATGGGCCACATGCATTTGAATTATCTGCACAAATAATTTATTATTACTTTTAGCTATAGTGGACAGCAATAAGAAGGTTGACCCAAAAAGGTAGGAAATTCTAAAATTACATTTTTAGGCACTATATAATGCCTTCTCCCTCTACTCCAAAGCATATTTAAATGGATCCATTTTTACTGACAGAGGAAAGTCAATCTGAGAATTAAAATTTCTATATGCCACCCAAAATAGCTAAGACACATACAGAATAGTTGAGTATCCTTAACCCATTGTATACTGGACATTTTTTTTAATAACATAAAAATTTATTCAATTTAAATTGAGTAGCACTCATCACAAGTTATTGTTTAATCTTTTGTTACAAGTTTTAATTTAGTCACTGAATAGGTTGTCAAAACAGTAGAGCTGTTAGGAGGTTTATGTATGCATCATAACTTCTGGCACAATTTCCATTTCTGAAAACTGAACTACAGTTTTAAAGTAGTTTGCTTTTCTCCTTCCCTTTCTCTATTTTCAGTGCTTATCAAAATATTTAGTACTAATAATGTGCATATGAAACATAAATATTCCAAGTATAGTCAGCTAAGGGCTAACAATATGGTATATGACACTTTCTGGTATATGACACAAATACCATGGCTATTTCAGGATCATTATTTTTACTAATTATAACGAAGATGTGTACCAGAGATAGTAGTCCAAATTGACTTGAGATTCCTTCTAAAGGCTGTCTTTCTAGTTGTACCACCCTTCATTAGTTATGTCTTATTAATTGTCACATTGCATTATATCTGTTCACAGTATGGTGCTACATAACATAATGCAGGAAATGAGAAGCAGTGTGAAACGTTGTAGGCATTACATTTTAATGAGACAGCATTTGTGTTACGTCTGAATGCCTGCAGTTAATTCAGAGAACAAGTATTTGAGTTAAAATTCTGACATGTTCAGCAAAGCAAGTATTCATTAAGGTAGGCGAGGTAGAAGCATTGAAAGAACTCCTGTGTGACATTTACTACACCTGCGGTTCTGTGAACATGAAATATACTTTATTTCAGGTGGAGGTAACCCTGTGCGCCGGTAGTATGAAACTCTATCTTTTTTTTTCTTCAGGTCCTAAAGGGTTTCCCAGAATGTTTACAGGCTGACATTTGTCTACATCTCAACCAGACTTTGCTGCAAAACTGCAAAGCCTTTCGAGGGGCAAGTAAAGGTTGCCTTAGAGCTTTGGCAATGAAGTTCAAGACCACCCATGCACCTCCGGGAGATACGCTGGTTCACTGTGGGGACGTCCTCACTGCACTTTATTTCTTATCCAGAGGCTCCATTGAAATCCTCAAAGATGACATTGTGGTAGCTATTCTGGGTGAGTGTTTGAGAATTGGATAGTCACAAATTCAATTATTAGCTAGTGCAATGCATAGTTTAAAATGATAGAAAAGAGGGCTTTCCTATTTATTTATGAGTACTAAGACTGATGAGTAATTTTAAAACTTTATTTAAAATTCAATTCAAATCAAATTAACCCTGCAGAAAATATGTTTTCTTGACTGTCTCACTTTTTCTCTGGTGTGTAAATGCTTCCATCTTGGCAGCTACTTAAGCCTTTGAGGCCAGATATATGAAAATAGTCAGCATTTTCCTTTTCATGTTAGAGGATCTTGGATTCATGCTGAGATCTTATCACCTTAAATAAAATATATACGTAGTAGGCATACTTGCTAGCATGTGCCAATGCCCTGTCATGAAGTGGGTTTATATGTTGATGAATTTCATCTACTTGCTGTGCACATTACCTGCTGTGTCCCATCAAACAGAATTATATGAGCCCTTACCTGGGAAATATAGGGCTATAAACTTAACACCTAGGGATAAAAGTGGTGAGGAAATGAAAATTAATAATAAGTTAAACTGGTTTGGGTGCAAAAGAAAGTCCATCTGTCCAATCTGCCTCTTCAAAAAATAAATTTAGTCATTGTGAACTTGTAAGATTTCTTTAGAATATTAGAACAATGGGGAAGAACAAGGGAGCAGAGAGAAACGAGATCAGTTGTTGTCCTCTCCCATCCCCTAGCCAGTATGTTTAAGCCTCCATCTCTCCATGAGAATACCCATCCCCAATGATTGTGAACACGTGCACTTCTTTTTTCCTGCAGATTAAATCTGGTTCTATTTAAATAAGAAGCACATAAGTCAGTGAGTTCCTTTCACTTGACTCTGGATGTTAACATCCAAAAGGACAAGGATATTCTCTATTTTCTTCACTGCTACGCAGAACCAAAATGGGCATAGCACAGGATCCAATACATGAATGAAGATGTTTGAGAGATTCCTATTTATTTTGATAATTTTATTATGAGGGCCTTTGGAAAATTTTTTCAAAATTGACCAGATGCACAATTTGGTTTACGATCCAATAAGCAGGCTAAAAACATATTCTAAATCACTTAGCAGCTACACAATAAAGTGGGATTTTCACCAGATTTGGCTTTGACAGTTTGCTCTAGTATGTTGCCCGGGAAGGAGCACACATCATTGCATTCCTGATCTTCAAATCAGCCATCCCTAACTTCTACAGCAAGGTAACAAGCTTCTTGCTTTATAAAATAATAATTTTAGAGTGTAGTTAAGCTGTACATGGTGACTGGCTTACTCTTTGCTCATTTACAGTCACGTAGCTAATTAAAATACGAAGCTCATGCTGAATTTAGTTCAGAGCTTTTCTCTGATAATATCTATAATGAAGTATCAAAACTATAAAGAATTTCAAGAGATTCTCCCTTTCTGTCTCCATTTCCATGTAAATCTGCACTTAAAATCCTCAGAAATAGTGATTATTTATTCTATTTTTGAAAAGCTAAGTATTTATTTAAACTACAGTTAATGTATTCTCTCCAATGTTAATTTTTCATATAAAGATATGGCATCTGATTTCTCCCCATTATATTCACATTTAGAATAAGAACATTACAGCATTTTTCTTTTACATGAACTTTATTGTTTAAAAGTCTTGATAGTTTCCATAGTCAGGTATATATGAACTTGTCTACCAAAAGCTAAAGTAACAGATCCAGGGAGTTTTTTCTAAATCTGAAAAGAAGCTTCAGGATATATGGAAGAAGGTACATTTTATGCTGCCATTGACTACCTTTAAAAGTTATGTAACCAATAATCCATCAGTAGTTATTATGCATGTATTCCATAGGTACGATTTTTAAGTGTCTTGACATTCAGCGACAGAAAAATCTAAGTGGCCATGACTTTCAGGGAAAATATTGGGAGAAGATGAAATATATCAAGGGTGCAAAGATTATGACTGGAGTCAGAATGCATGGGATTTAGTCATGGCCACTCTCTCCCTCCCTTTACTTCACTCAACTAAGAAGGTGACCTTTACCTAATCCGTTTACACTCTTTAATCTTCTTTCCATATTCATAAAATTTGGATAATAATTAGTAATTTTTTCATAAGGTTATTTTGGGGATCAAGTGAGATAATACACCTAAGCATTTGACACAGTGCCTGACACCTACTTAGTCCTCAATAAGCATTTGTTTTTGCTGTCATTATCATCCTCATCATTGAAGGACACCCAGGAAAGAAGTGACATGTGGCTAGGCAGAGGGGATGGTGGGGGGGTGCCCATCAGAAGCCAGACAGTGAAATAACCCCAGGTTTGGGAAAAAAGCAGGAAGGACACACTTTTAGAAGAAAGGCCATAGGCCATATAGTAAAAAAGCATGACTGTATGTTTTTTTTGAGAAAATGTAACTAGATTTATTAAACAGTTGGGCAACTTTATTAAGGGCAAATCCAAAAGTGGTTACTAAAGGAAACAGGGTATGTTCAATTTGTACCCCTAGTCCTCTAAGTGTTAAAAGAGTTCCACCAAAACCCCATGTATGGCATCACCTCCCGAGACCATCCTGAGATAGAAAGTTTTAAGATTTGACTCTCCACAGCCTTTCGCATATTCCTAGATTGACAAAATTAAACCACACCTATTATTGGCAAGACTCTTTTCTAGCAATGTGTGGCATAGCAGACTAGAGCCGTGTTTTCTGCATTCCAGATGATTAGCCAAAGAATCAAAACAAGGAAGTAATGGGGATTATACCAGGCCCAGTGCTCTAAGAGACAAAATTCCAGTCAATGAACAAACATGACTGAGGCAGCCAGTACAAGGTACTGGACTTTTGCTGCCCAAGTGTCTGTTGGTTATAGGGTCTTACATATGAAATTTTTGGTTCAGGGATTGGCCAGTGGTCCCCTTCTACTTTCAGAAGGAAAACATTAAGTTCAGATTCCTTTTATTTCCTTTTTTTCCTTTTCTGCTTTTATCTTTTCTAGGAAAAAATGATATATTTGGAGAAATGGTTCATCTTTATGCCAAACCTGGAAAGTCTAACGCAGATGTAAGAGCTCTCACGTACTGTGACTTGCATAAGATCCAGAGAGAAGACTTGCTAGAGGTTTTGGATATGTATCCTGAGTTTTCTGATCACTTTCTCACAAACCTAGAATTGACTTTCAACCTACGGCATGAAAGTGCAAAGGTATATGTTGCCTGCTTACTTTTGTACTCTGACATTTTATTTTATTCTTGGATTGCCCAAATACCTCTGAAAGATCAAGCGGAACAGTGTAGAAAAACTTAACCAATTGTGAATATTTGAAAGGAAAAGCTAACTTAATATTGGAATTTCTCAATTATAGAGAAGGAATTCAGTCTAATTTCTTTCAAGTATATTGAATAATTTTTGGTAGTCCAATTAAATTTGACCTTTTAGGAACTCTTGGGTGACATATTTGATTATAATAGCCTTGGTTTATATTGAGTGTGACAATTAGTTGTAATAAATGGGTGATTCTAGGCTATTGAAAATTGCCTAGAAGAGTTTATCTTATAAAGAGGTTAAAATATTCTCTCAGCTATTATTTACACCATAAACTGTTTACCGATATCTTTTCAATAATTATGAAGAAATTAAACTCTTAAAGTTTAGGTCCATATTTAACACAATTTCTAAATTGCAGAAGTATAAATTAATCAGGCTTATACCTGAGTCAAAATTAATGCTACAGAATGAAGAACATATACTCTACTAGAAATAATATTTTAAATAATTCTACATATGATTTCACCTAGGATTAATTTTGAGAGTGTAGCCCTTATATCTCTCACTCTCTTCCACTATGAAAATGTGTCCTTATGACCTATGAGTATTCTAAGAATATAGATTTTATCTTGCAGCCCACAATTTATTACTAGATTATTCCTCCATCCCCTTCCCCCCAAACCTCATAACCCCAACTCCAATTCTAAATACCTTTTTGTCAGAAACCAAATGTTTTGACACTTGCCAGTGTATTTTAATGCTAACAAATAAAAGATCCTCAAGTCAAGAGTTAGGTAAAACATGGTATATTTCATTCTCCCTGGAGTTACAGTCATTCCCAGGGTGCTGTGAGAGACAAAGATTTTAAGGTCACAAGAGTACCATTCAATAACCTGAAGCACCATCTCAGATAGTTACTTCTTTTCAAAAAGCTGAAAAGTTGAAAAATAATTAGGTGGTAAGAGGTTCAAGTTCCCAAGAGTATATTCTTTTTATAATGATTTTAATTCAGAATTCTATCAAATTGCATTTTGAGGTCACCAACCTCATTCTTACTTTGCTTTGAAAAACAACAGGCATCTACCTCAGATAACTTATTTACATAAAAAGTTTAGGCAGCAAACAAATAAAACAGAAGCTTCCATGTCTTTCATTTATTTGGAAACTTCCAGTTTTGTTTACAAGAGAGGGAGGAAGGAGGAAAGGGGAACAAAATAATCAAGGGTTCAGAGCATAGTGTTCATCGAATTCAACCTTATATTTATTCTTGTGAAATTTAGCCTTGCCATCATTACCATGTAATTTAACCATCATAGCTAATTATAATTAGTTTACCCTTTTTTCTCTGTAGTAATACAGATTCTGCAATTTTTAAAATTATTATTTTTTTTATTTTAACTTTGCCAAGTTACATAAAATATATTCCACATGAAGGAATATGCGGTCTCTAAATGTTGACAACATCATCCCCAAACATTTCTGATAAATAACTTCTACAATTCTGATTTCCCCATTAGGTGGAGAAACTACTAGGATTATTCTAGCAGACTATTTTATAATTTAGAGAAAACTATTAAGCAAAGTATTGTAGCTATTTGCCTGCAATCTAATAATTAAGTCTCAAAGTGGTTGAAATAATATGAAATAGTAAAGAGTTTAATGATGATACGTTGTGTTCAGATTGAATAATCTTCCATTTTATCTTCACGTTCCATTAACAAAGGCTGATCTCTTATTACAATCCCAGTCCATGAATGATTCTGAAGGAGACAACTGTAAACTACGAAGAAGGAGATTGTCATTTGATAGTGAAGGAGAGAAAGGTAATTCATTCTTTTCTAAAATTTAAATGCAGAACATGTGGTTATCAGTTCTTCTTACTTAAATGCTCATTATACTTCTGATTTCAAGGATAAACTTTATTCAGATTTTAAGAAGGCAAATCCTTTGCTTTTTTCAGTAGCTAATGATATGGTTTCTGATTGATAGCTCTCAACAGTGTTTCTCAAGACCTGATCCTAGGCCCTCTTCTTTTCTTATTCTATGTCATACTCTTTCCCTGAGTAATCTCATTTATACCCATAGTTTAATTATATTTTCACATAGGAGATATACATATTTATATCTTAATCCCAGATCATCTGAGCTTCAGTCTCATATATCCAAATGCCTATTAAGCCATCTACTTGAAATCGCAAGGGCAGCTCAAACTCAGCATTTCTTAAATTGAAATCATGATGTCTTGTTGGAAATCTATCTCTCCATCAGTTGCCGTGTCTCTAAATGGCATCACTATTCTATAAACTGCACAAAATAGATCTATCTAGGAACCAACCATATCTCAACCTCTTCATCCACCCTGGTAACAAGTCTTGTTAGTGACACCTGCAACACATCCATTTACTCTTCAAACTAGGTCTCTATTGTTTAACTTTTCTCCATCTTCAGAGCCACAACTCTGGACCAAGCTACCATAATACTGAAACACATTTCAACTCACCTTCCCAACTTGCCCTCTGTCATCTATTCTCCACACTGGACCACTGGTGATTTTTTTTTTCTAAATGCAGGTATGTTTATGTCACCCACACATTTAAAGCCCTCTAAAGACTTCCCATTCCCTAAATTCTTCATAGGGTAGGTTTATGCCTACCTCTTCAGTCTTATCTCATACCATCTTTTCCTTCACTACCCTAACCTGGCCTTCCCCATCAGCTCCTCTCTTTTGCAGCATTTATTCCAGCTGTACTTCCATATGATTTGCATCATCATTTAATCAGTGATATCTGCCTGTAGATCATAAGCCCCATGGGAAATATTTAGTCACCTGAAGCTTCAGTGCTTGCCTCATAGCAGGTGTTCAACAAATATTTGTTGAAAGAATGACTGAGTTAATGAACTAGCATTTGAGCATTTTCCATGTGATTCTTTTCCTTCTCTTGCCTTCTTAATCCAAGTTCTTTTCTTGGCCCTCTTCCTTCTGGATTCTCTCCCAAAGGGAGAGTTTCTACTAGCTTTAACTTGCCCTATATTTCAAGTGAACTCAGCTACCTTCTCTTTCACGTACATCATTTTTGTGTTTTTGCTTATATGCTTTCCTTAATTGGAATTTACTTCCCTATCCTCAAACACACACACACACACACACACACAACTATACCACACCACTTTTTCATCTGTTAAATTACATTTTTTGTCAAGGTTAATCTTCAGTGATATTCAGTGTGAACTCTTTCTTGATGTCCTCAAAAATATAGGTTTTCTTTCTTTCCTGAATTCCTAAGCCACTTCCCTGTTATTATACAGATGGTCCTTGACTTACGTTGAAACAATTTGTGATTTTTTCACTTTACAATAGTACGGAAACAATACACATTTAGAAGAAACCATACTTCAAATTTTGATCTTTTCCCAGCTAGCGATATGCTGTGATGCTCCCTTGTGATACTGGGCAGCGCCACTCCCAGTCAGCCACACAGTCAAGAGGGAAACAGCCAATACACTTACAACCATGTTGTTTTTCACTTTCAGTGCAGTATTCAATAAATTACATGAGATATTCAACAGTTTATTGTAAAATAAGCTTTTGTTAGATGATTTTGCCCAACCATAGATGAATGTTAAGTGTTCTGAGCATGTTTAAGGTAGATTAGGTTAACCTATGACGTTCAGTATGTTAGATGTATTAAATGCATTTTCAACTTATGATATTTTCAACTTACAATGGGTTTATTGGGCTGTAACCCCATTGTAAATCAAGGAAGATCTTTATTTTCAAAATCTGCCCTGTACAGTGCTTATTGGTACATTTGTCCTTTTTCTCTATCAAACTGCAGATTCTTTTAGCAAAGCATGGTTGATAAGTATCTGTTGAATTGAGCTAACTGTTGAATCCTCTGGCTGATTGCAGAACAATAAACCATTCACAGATAGGTGATAATTTATTACTGCAATGTCCTTCATTATTCTCCTGGTGACTTCTTCTAAAATCAGAACCATAACAGTCAAGCTGTTCTTCTGTCAACTTAATCTAAAGCCCTTATCCTGAAGTTAATCTCATATTTTGATCTCACTAGAAATGAAGGACAGCTTGACAATATTATCTATATAATAATGTCCCCCATACAGTTAAATATTTATTAAATCTCCTTTCAATCTTGTTTAGTTTCTTCATTCTCAAGCTAAATAACTTAACGTTTTTATCTCCTGACAAGGCCCTGAGAGCATGTCACAATTTATATTGTGCTCATGCATGTAGACATTTCTATTGATTCTGAAAACTTTTCCTTTAATCACAGGCTTAGTCTATAAGACCCATTTTATATAAAGTGTTGATGGTAAGGGATTTGCCTGCCTGTAGCTCTTTGAAGTTTCCTGGTGTGTCAGTGAGTAAGCATTTTTTGGAAAACACAATTAACTCCAGTTATCCAGAGCCTGAGAGCCTATTCCAGTCTTCAGGACTCCATGGTGCAATAGGCTAGTTTAAAATTTGCTGAAAGCAATTTAATCCCAATCTCCCCAATCTAAAGATCTGAAATGGCTGCTCATTCTATATTTCTTGATATAGAATCAATATCTGGGAGGAAAATGCATATAAGTAAGTATAAAGAGAAGAGAACTTTCAGAAGATAATTCATATTAAATGATATGGGTACATAAACTAAAAGCTGCCTATGAAATGTATTGATTACTTTAGAGTTGGTTTACTGCTCATTTGAAACAATACCTTGAGGGCAGATATCCAAGAGTGCTGATGACTGTGAATTAATCAGCAGAGGCATCAAGAACCAGAGGGAAGAACACGTGGTTAGCCATTGGAGACAGACAGAGGTTGAGTCTTACAATTACCACTCTCGACCTACTCAACACAACACTGGAACACTTCAGGCTTCAGCTCTCACCTGCACAGCACCCCCCATCATGCCTACCACGTGGTGCTAAGGAGCTTACATTCAAAAAGAGATATTAAAAATGAAAAGATATATATAGAACCTCTGCAAGTTGACTTGAACTAAATAGAAGCTTAACGTATCGGATCACTTCTCTCCTAAAATGCATTTGTAGATGAAAGTGGTTTGTCCTCATAGGCTGCACATTTCTTTTAAGAATATAAACTCAGTTCCTGACAAGAAAGAGTTGTCAGTTCAGGTCCAAATTTGAGGACACCTTGTGTTTTTTTGAAGATATATTCAAGAAGCTCTCTTTCCTTCCTAAAATTCTGGCATGGAGGTACCCAGGACCTCCCCAAACTGACTATGGTCATTGTAAGAGGAGATGATATAGTTCCTGAGAGGAAAGTAAGATGTTATTTTTACAGAAAGTGAAGAATAAAAATGTATCTTCAATCACTTCCTTAGTGATCACAAGCATTGGCAAAATACTTGGACAGAACAGAAATAAATGTGGTATCACTGTTTGGAACATGTTGAAAAATAGTCTCTAACTGGTCTTCAGAGTTAGATTGTACTTACTTCAGAGTGTGTCAGTGTGGTTTATTGGGTTATGGGAATACTTTTTTTTAAATTTTGTGTTGTGGAACTAAGATCGCACAAGCTGTGCGGCACAGCCAAAATAAAATAAAATAAAATAAAATTTTATGTTGTTTATATTTTATAATATACGTAAATTTTAGTACAATAGCATATAAAATGGCACATGAGATACACACACACAAGCATATATATATTTTTTACCGATAGCACTTTTGTGACCAAATATTTGGAATGTTCTGCTCAACTTTTTCTATGAACGGAAAATGCAATATCAAAGTAGCTACTAATGGCTGATTTAGGGAGCCAGTGACCTTTTGAGAGAGAATAATTCAATGAGAACAGCAATTAACAGGCCTCCCCAAAAAACAAAAAAAAATTAAAATGTGCTAAAGATATGACTGTACCAACCAAAGGGATGGAAATTAAGGTGAAAAAATGTTCAGCATCTTCTTTACTTTGGATTTAGATAGTGCCACACATTTCGTAAAAAACAGGAGCCCATTTTAAGAGATATACACATCCTAAGAGCAATTTTCTCATTTCCCTACCCATGTAATTTTTATTGAAATGGGCACTTCTATATATATCAACTGGTAAAATCTAGTGTTCCAGAAAACGAGTGGAAAGAGGTCTTGAACTCATCATACCTGTGTTTCAAAGAATAGCAATAAACCTTATCTCCTTGTAATGTTGGTTTAGTGACTTCACATTGCCACCCAAAAGTCAGTAAAGTTTTGAAAGTGTTTCTCCAAAATAAATAACTTCTATGAAAATTATTGAAGTTAGGAGTAAATATATACACAGTTAAACTTATTTTTACAGAATATGGGTGGGTCAAATTCTAATTTTATAAAGTTTTTAAATATATTGCTATTATACTTTGGCATCTCTTTGGAATATCTTTTCCAATAATAAATAATGTTTAGCTTTTGTTATCCATTTCAGTAATATATAAATATATCTTTCTTTATTTTAATTTTTAAGATAAATTCTTTATTTATATAGAAAAATGACTCTAATCCACTTTCAACTTTCTTTGATGCTAGAGAAGAACTAAAGTACTTGAGATCAAATGAAGAAATTTATTTTGGACTCCAATTTTCCAATGAAATAAATGTTTTTTTAATGCATTCGGCTGGAAAATGCTCAACTCATCTCAAAATCATTACCAGTAGGAAATCTTAAATGCAAATGCTGAGAGAGTACATTAAATGCCTCTCTTTTACCAAAAGTTGGGTCCACCTATTGGGTCTGACAAATAAAAATGATAAATCACCTGAGAGAAAGACTCCATAAATGATGGAGAGAGCACAAGCATTTGTTCCCAGATTGTTTGAAATGTAAGAATTTTATATAATCATTCTTAAGATGGATGGGTCAACCACTCCATCAGGACATTTGTTCTGTGCTCTTCAATCCACCCTGAACACAGAGAGACACCTACAAGACAATTCACAACTGCTTTAGAATTGGATCCTGTGAGAAAAGGGGAGGAGGTGAACTGTCAGCCTACAGAAGCAAGGGGTTTTTTAAAAAGTTTTCAGTCATCTAAATCAGAAAAATTCGAGGCTTAATTAAATAGGCAGGGTTTTTTTTTCTTTGTAAAATGATGGTAACAGGAATGATTATGCAGTCTCATTTCTAGCAAAGGGGAAAATGTAAAAACTACTCAGATTACTATTTGGAATACTATTTCTACATAGCATTTAAGAAAACAACATTAAGAAATAATAATAATAAAATAGCAGGGCTTCCCTGGTGGCGCAGTGGTTGAGAGTCCGCCTGCCGATGCAGGGGACACGGGTTCGTGCCCCGGTCCGGGAAGATCCCACATGCCGCGGAGCGGCTGGGCCCGTGAGCCATGGCCGCTGAGCCTGCGCGTCCGGAGCCTGTGCTCCGCAACGGGAGAGGCCACAGCAGTGACAGGCCTGCGTACTGCAAAAAAATAAAAATAAAAATAAAATAAAATAGCATTAAGAATAACATTAAGGAAAATAGTACCTAATGCTAATTAATGTCTATTAAATAATCCAGTTTAACCAGAAATGGAACAAGCCATCAAAATCTAGAGGTACCTGGAGGCCAATTATAATGCATTTAGCCCAATATCATGTATTCCATTAGCCAACCTCCAACCTAAGCCTGAGCAGTTTCCATTTTTAATCCACAAATAGATTGTCATTTCAACTGTCATTTTAAATGATCAGATTTGAAGCTTTGATTTATCTAGTATGGAATAGGAAAATGTTGCAGTTGGGCTGCATCAGAGAAACTGTTCACATGGCCTGAGTTCCAAAATGCAGCTGGATGATGATCCAGTGGCAATGAACACAGAAGTAAATGTGGAGTAATTTCCCCTACGTATTAGAAAAAATTCAAGAATATCAAACGTTTTCTTCTTCTTTCATGATCCTGCTTTTACCTGAAATTCTTGCTAAAGGATTTCGATGCCATGTGTATGAAATAATTTGCTCCGTTTCACTAGAGAACTAAATAATAAGCCCTCATTCACCACATTTTGTGAACACATGTCCCGAGTTGAAATCAGCAAGTTATAATTAAATTTATCAATATATGTTGACTGATGAATTTGTGCCTAAGCATCCAAAATCAAGCCATAATTTAGTAAACTAAGACTAAGGCCCATGTGGTAGGTGGGACAGAACATTTTACTATGTATGAGGATTTACAAATCTACAGAGAACTCCCAAGGTCTTTCAAGCCAAAAAGGCGAAGTGATTGAATAATTTGTGATGTACGTTCATTACAAATATCCATGTTAGCATTATCTTTACTTATATCAGAGACATATGAATTAGATGTTAATTCAGTTTACATTTGATTCCGCTGGAAAAGATTCCATGAAAGTGTTTAAAAGAAAAGCATTTTGGGGAAGATGAGAAGCCTTTGATGATTCAAATCCCATTGGTGCCCAAACTGCACAAAAGTTTACTTAGGAGCAAGAAACTGATGCAATTCACAAAGCAGGTATGAGTATAATTTAGAGAAGTGAAGTGTTTAATTTTTTTTAACATTTACTAGCATAAAATTGGAAACTATTATTTTTTGAGGAATGAAATGATATGTTTATAAAGTGGGGAAATGTTGATCAAATTTTCAGGAGGGGAGAAGTTAAAATCAAAGGAAACAGCGAAACAGATGACAAGAATGAAGGAAGGCTGTGTCCGTTACACTGGAGAGAAAGGGCTTGTGTAAGAAGAGTTGATCTGGATATTAACAGGCAACTAGATTAGTGATTGAGTAGAGAAATATAAGTGATACTGAGTAATCAATGATGTCAACAATGCTTGAGACTGGACAGATCTGTGGTCTTCTCAGTAATGATGAAATCACTGAGCAAGTGGGGAATCTTAAAGAAAATAAATTAAGCAATCTGCTTGCATTACATTGAACTTTAATTGGCAAGGTGTAAACTAACTCTTTAATAATAATTTCACATGAAGTTGGTTTTTAAACTCTATCCATTTTTTTCTTTTTATGTCTTTACTGGAGTATAATTGCTTTATAATGGTGTGTTAGTTTATGCTTTATAACAAAGTGAATCAGTTATACATATACGTATGTTCCCATATCTCTTCCCTCTTGCATCTCCCTCCCTCCCACCCTCCTTATCCGACCCCTCTAGGTGGTCACAAAGCACCGAGCTGATCTCCCTGTGTTATGTGGCTGCTTCCCACTAGCTATCTACCTTACGTTTGGTAGTGTATATATGTCCATGCCTCTCTCTCGCTTCG
This sequence comes from Mesoplodon densirostris, assembly GCF_025265405.1. Taxonomy (NCBI): domain Eukaryota; kingdom Metazoa; phylum Chordata; class Mammalia; order Artiodactyla; family Ziphiidae; genus Mesoplodon; species Mesoplodon densirostris. Next base: position 81,594,865 of record NC_082668.1, on the reverse strand, counting down.
TCCCAGCTTACCCTTCCCCCTCCCCATATCCTCAAGTCCATTCTCTAGTAGGTCTGTGTCTTTATTCCTGGCTTACTCCTAGGTTCTTCATGACATTTTTTTTTCTTAAATTCTATATATATGTGTTAGCATGCGGTATTTGTCTTTCTCTTTCTGACTTACTTCACTCTGTATGACAGACTCTGGGTCTATCCACCTCATTACAAATAGCTCAATTTCATTTCTTTTTATGGCTGAGTAATATTCCATTGTATATATGTGCCACATCTTCTTTACCCATTCATCTGATGATGGACACTTAGGTTGTTTCCATCTCCGGGCTATTGTAAATAGAGCTGCAATGAACATTTTGGTACATGACTCTTTTTGAATTATGGTTTTCTCAGGGTATATGCCCAGTATTGGGATTGCTGGGTCATATGGTAGTTCTATTTGTAGTTTTTTAAGGAACCTCCATACCGTTCTCCATAGTGGCTGTACCAATTCACATTCCCACCAGCAGTGCAAGAGTGTTCCCTTTTCTCCACACCCTCGCCAGCATTTATTGTTTCTAGATTTTTTGATGATGGCCATTCTGACTGGTGTGAGATGATATCTCATTGTAGTTTCGATTTGCATTTCTCTAATGATTAGTGATGTTGAGCATCCTTTCATGTGTTTGTTGGCACTCTGTATATCTTCTTTGGAGAAATGTCTATTTATGTCTTCTGCCCCTTTTTTGGATTGGGTTGTTTGTTTTTTTGTTATTGAGCTGCATGAGCTTCTTGTAAATTTTGGAGATTAATTCTTTGTCTGTTGCTTCATTTGCAAATATTTTCTCCCATTCTGAGGGTTGTCTTTTGGTCTTGTTTATGGTTTCCTTTGCTGTGCAAAAGCTTTGAAGTTTCATTAGGTCCCATTTGTTTATTTTTGTCTTTATTTCCATTTCTCTAGGAGGTGGGTCAAAAAGTATCTTGCTGTGATTTATGTCATAGAGTGTTCTGCCTATGTTTTACTCTAAGAGTTTGATAGTTTCTGGCCTTACATTTAGGTCTTTAATCCATTTTGAGTTTATTTTTGTGTATGGTGTTAGGGAGTGATCTAATCTCATACTTTTACATGTACCTGTCCAGTTTTCCCAGCACCACTTATTGAAGAGGCTTTCCTTTCTCCACTGTACATTCCTGCCTCCTTTATCAAAGATAAGGTGAACATATGTGTGCGAATTTATCTCTGGGCTTTCTATCCTGTTCCATTGTAAACTCTATCAATTTTTACCTTTGGCTGCTTTCTAGCTTCTCATATTTTAAATTATGATTTATTTAAATAAAAGAAAACGATCTCTGTTTAATTCCTGTGCCATATGGGATTTAAAAAACAGTTGGAAGTTTCTCTGGAGTGGCCTTAAATCAGTTCATTTGGCCTTCTATAAATAACAAAGTAAGCACAACCAGGCAGAGAATAGATGGAGACACCGTCTTAAACATTTCTTTAGAAAATGATATACCTTCTGGAGTATGTGGGTTAGTTATTAGCAGTAACCAGATGGAGAATTATACTGTCTCTCCAGGACACTAATGGAAACAAGTTCTGGGGTTTTTCTCTTGGAGTTTTTCCTGCTGAAATATGTCTAACACAACCTTCAGGGCTGAAATTATCCTGACATTTCAGTATAAAGCAGCCAATATGCACTACTGGCTTTAATGTAATTAGTTAAACCTACCTTAATTACTGTGTTTAAGCTTTATATTCTTTGCAATATCCTGCACTACCAAACTGCCTGGAATGTCAAGGCCATTACATGCATTGAACTAGGGTTGAAGTTCAGCCTGCCAGCCTTTACCACAAAGAGGCTTCCGGTTTTGACCTTCACAATGTGGAATGACCACCACAGATGAGAGGGCATGAAGGTTAAAAACAAACAAACAATAAGCTGCATAGCAGTGACATTTTAGAATTGGGACACATTTTTCTTCACTTTTTCATTTCCTTCAAGAAATAGTACACCATATTTTAAGAATACAAATGACGGGCCTCCCTGGTGGCTCAAGTGGTTGAGAGTCCGCCTGCCGATGCAGGGGATACGGGTTCGTGCCCCGGTCTGGGAGGATCCCATATGCCGCGGAGCGGCTGGGCCCGTGAGCCATGGCCGCTGAGCCTGTGCGTCCGGAGCCTGCGCGTCCGGAGCCTGTGCTCCGCAACGGGGGAGGCCACAACAGTGAGAGGCCCGCATACCGCAAAAAAAAAAAAAAAAAAAAAAAAAAAAGAATACAAATGACTGTTGAGCATGTATAAATAAGGTTTAAGTTATCCTAAAGTTTTTTTTCAGAGATATAAATTCTATTACTACCACAGATATTCTTTTAATTTTGGAATGAATAGTGTATCTCATTAAGATAATCTAATGTACTGTGAATTATGAAAAAAAAAAGTCTTCTTAAGTCTTACATTCTCAGTAGGAAAAAGAGAAAGAACAACTTTTTTGGCAGTTAAAAAAAATCTATTGCTAAAGTTATTCCAAAATAAAAATCACTATGACAAACTTAGTTTTGTCACTATGACAAAGGTAGTTTAAGTAGTGCTAGACAGTAGATTTTATAGATTCTCTTCTATAAAATAACTTTTCTTTGATAGATTTTGGCAAAGGAAGCACTACAAATGATCCTGAAGACTCTGTAGATACCATAAGACATTATCAGAGGTCCAAGAAACACTTTGAAGAGAAAAAAAGCAGATCTTCATCTTTCATCTCCTCCATTGACGATGAACAAAAGCCTCTCTTCTCAGGAATTGTAGATTCTCCTCCAGGAATAGGGAAAGTAACTGGACTTGATCTTGAAGAAACAGTACCCACCTCAGGAAGAATTCCCATAGATAAAAGAAGTCACTCTTGCAAAGGTAATCAAGTTTCTCCAGAATCTCGTTGTCTGTCCTCAGGACTAATCACAAAATTGTAGCTTTGCATAAATGAAGAAACATACCGCACATTAATCTAATCTGCAATTTTGTGATATATTTGCAAAGATCAAATCTTAGATCATCTACAAAGTGTTTGCAGGGTTCTGGAATAATGGTCATTATTCCCAATTATAGCATAGGAGAGTCTGTGTGGCCAGGCAGACTTAACATAATGCCACATAGAACTTTGTAGGAATGTCTATTGTAGTGACTCCATGGGCAGAGGGGATCTATGAGTATTTGAAGAGAGAAAACCCATTGATTCTTGTATGTATCTTCTGTATCCATTCCTCACCCCCAAACCTGGTTTTTTATAGCATGAAAGACCAATGCAATAAAAATGCAATAAATACCAAAAAGAATTTCAGTTTACTGGGAATTATGAGAAAATGGGGAGAAATGCTCCTAAATAAAGTATGCTTTTGATCCAACTCATTTGAACACATTTGTTTAAAAGGGATACCCAAATATATGGGTTTTGTTGTAGAAAATATGCATGAACTGGGTAATTGTTCTTAATCAGTATATCCAGATTAGATGCTAAAGGGTGGAAAACTCAGGAAAACTTGAGGACTGTCACATGAAAGAAAAATTAACTTCTCATCAAGAACTAGATATATGGATCTTGTTAAATCTTTCTAAGTGGGTGCAAGAACAGGTACTGGCAGGCTGCTCGGGTTCCAAGTTCAACTCTGTGACTTACTCCCTTTATGTCTTTCAGTAAGTGATTTGAAAGACCTCACTAAGACTCAATTTGCACATCTTTAGAATAGGAATAATATCTTCTAACCAACTAGTCTGTTGTGATTACGAAACAAGAGAACATGCATAACTTACTTTCTCTGAAATAAAATCCCCAACTCTGCTTAGTATTTTCTCACAGTTTTTCTTTTCTAACCCTTTAATCATTGAATATATTCCTAGATATATAAAAATGTAGAGATGAAGAAGGTGTAGCAAAAAAATCAAAAGAATATAACAGGGCCTCCCTGGTGGCGCAAGTGGTTGAGAGTCCGCCTGCCGATGCAGGGGATACGGGTTCGTGCCCCGGTCTGGGAGGATCCCATATGCTGCGGAGCGGCTGGGCCCGTGAGCCATGGCCGCTGAGCCTGCGTGTCCGGAGCCTGCGCGTCCGGAGCCTGTGCTCCGCAACGGGGGAGGCCACAACAGTGAGAGGCCCGCATACCGCAAAAAAAAAAAAAAAAAAAAAAAAAAAAGAATATAACAGAAATGAAGGAAAAATAGGATGTTCTTGACCTGGCAGGATACAAAATTATGACACAGAGTAAGTAAATATTACCTATCATTGTCACCATTATTCGAAGTGACTATATCTGACAACAAAAGTTTTATTGAATCTAGGATGTTTAGGCTTTACATTTTTCCTGAGTTACTTTCCCTATTTTATCAAATCAGCTTTTGCCGTGACCCCAAGATGAAGTAAGCTAAGAATATATGCAGATGTTCTCTGGACAATCTAAAATCTTGATGAAGTGGATGAAAATAGTACCTCATTTATCACAGTGGAAGAATGGAATATTAGATGTGATACCAAACGTCCCGTTTTAGTTATTTATGAAAACGGATTCTGGGAAGTACTAAAAATTGAAACAGGTTGTATCATGGGAGGCAGAAATTCTGAAGAACTTGCTGAACCATCCTACTATTTCCAAGAGTCAGCATAACATGGGCCTGACATTTTTCAAAATACTTTTTTTGTTGTTTTCCTCTTGCGTTTTAAAGTCTCAAGTGACAAGTCGTTAATGATATATTTTGGGGATTTGATTTGACTTTAAAATGACTCTCACTGACAGTGAATTCTCATGCCCTTCATCTTATATTTTGCTTTGCCACTTCTTCCAATTATTTTTAATTAGCTATTCTACATGCACAATAAAAGATAGTATTCTAACAGATCATTTTAATATCTACAAATTTTAATTTTCAAACATTTACAATGCATTCCCTATTCAAATAAATAATTACCTTTAAAATTCATAGTTAAATATTCATGTCAATTGAATAAGCATGATTGATGTTGTTATAGTCTATCAGTGTGACACATGGTTAACCTAGATAATCAATACGATCAACCGATGGAGAATTCTAAAACTTTATTCACTGCAAATTTCATTCCCTAGTGATTTTCTATGGTGAGATACTGTGCAATGTTAAAGAGTTTGAATAAGATGTAAGGTGTAGCAGTAACTGCTGTAGCTTGAGCTCCTAAATCCCCACAAATTTTAGTTTTATCATCAATGGAAATGCCACTTACATTTCTAGCATTTGTCATGCTGATTCCAACAGAGGAGCACCTTTAGACAAAACTGAAAAGAAAAAATCGAACTAAATGGACTCTGATCCTACTTAGATTGAGGTCAAAATTTGACTGTAGGAAAATTGTGTACCCAGAGCAAAGTGAAAGTTTACTTTCTGTTCATCCATTTCTAGAAATGTGTCTTGCAACTATAGCAACATTTTCCAAGGCAACCAAGTGCAGATTTTTTCTGAGCTATATTTAGAAAGTATCTACAAGGATGTTCATTTTGATTAAGACTACTAAGTCGGATTTCCCCTTTGAACTCCTTTTTTCTTTCATATTGCTGTTAAAATAAGCTAATCACACATTACTGATTTTAATAAAAGAGTAAATTATAATCAAGGAAGACTTTACTCAATAGTTTACAATTATTCTTTTTTGTTGAGAGAAGATTATCAGGTTTTTTTCTTGAGCACTGAAGAAAAAATAGAATCCTACATAATTTATTGCATGTGATTCACCACTGTTATTTAAAAATCAGTTTATTATATATGATTTGAGAATGAGAACTATTAGGCATAAGTGGAAATTCTCTAAGCTTTCTCAGCACAAAACTTCTGAGCATAACATGTAACTTCGCATCCTATCAGTTTTTACTGTTTTTGTTTTATTGTCTAGAAAGAGGTTAGACAGGGAGAAAAACACTGGCATCATCCAACCATTAATATGTGTGTTCTGAATATTTGTTTGGCATTAATTCTCCAAAATTGAAAACCTAGTGTACTAAGACATCTTATTATTGTTTTGCCTTTTAAATAGAGTCACATGTCTGTGAATAATAAATCACACTTTTCAGTTTTTATTTTATGTTTCACTTTTCAGTGAAAATCTGCTGATGTATTACTGCACTTAAAAGTTCAGCATTATCATTTTTTGATGTTCATTTTCATTTGTTGTGTTTGATTAAGTATCAAGGGAAATTATATATTGTCACTTTAAAAAGAACAAAACACCAGGCTTCCATAGTCTAAGGAAGGCTTAATCACAAAGAAACATTCTGGAATTCATAGCAAGCTCTCTGAGGTCTGTTAGCCATTTCAGTAGTACAGGGAAACCTGACCTTATTTTTTTCTAATCGTGTCTCTGGATATGCTAATCCCTTTGTTAGAGCTTCACCCATTTGAAGCCGAAATTGTAGGCACCTCAATAGATATTTCTGTGTATTCAGTAATGAAAGTATAGTGATAGAAAAACCATGAAGAAAAGATACAGAAATTGTGTCTGCTGCTGGAGGATACGAGGTGCTTTTGAGCTATCTGACTGTACTTTTGGAGAAACTAGGAAAGGGAATTCAAGAAGTCCTACAAATCCTGTTCCTTGTTTCTAGAATCATAGCTAATCCTCCCCAAATCAGTTACTTTCTATCCAATTTTTAAAATAGCCAAGGATATAAATTCCTTAACTTTACATAACTTTTGTCAGTGTTTAATCATAACTACTTGTCCAAAGGGGGAAAAAAGGCTTTCTATCAAAGCAAAATCACTTTTTGTTATTCAAGTCTATTTCCATGTAAAAATGAAGACCAGTTCTAGACAGGCTTTTCCTCCCACCAGCCCTCCCAGTGAGGAAAAGATGCTCCTTCTTTATCTCTGAAATAAACTCCCAACTCCACTGGTATTTTTTCCTGAGTTTTATTTCCCAGCCTTTTAATCATTCTAAGTACTTCTCTAGATACATGAAATGTAGAGGGGAAGAAAGCATAGCAAAAGCCATCAAAAGTTTATGACAGAAATGAGAGGGAAAGTAAGATATTATATCTGCCCTCAAATATTGACAACTTGCAAATACAGATTTTAGGACAAACAGTAAATTAAATGAGGCTCAGAAAATGAAGTTCTATAAGGAAAATGATTAAAACCTTGTTAGACTGAATTCTTCAAGGGCAGAGCCTATGTTTTCTTCATCTCTAACTCCCCCATGTTTAGCAGAGTGTCTGGAACTTAACAGACAAGAGGACCATCTGAAAAGTGGACTTGAACAGATAAACAATATGTTTTAAAGTATAGCAGCATAAAAATATTCTAAATAAAAGAGCCCCAAGAAAAAATATTGGAAATTAATGGACAGAATATGTTAAAGGACAGTGCAGAAGGAGCTACAAGGAAACATAAAAACATGAAATAATGTCATAGGACTAGAGACTTTAGGACTCTTCCCATCCTTAGTGGCTCATCCTTGGCTCTACTTTGAGTTGGGTTTCTGAAGATCATCACTTCCCCATGGCTGTCTCTTCTTGAGCCCACTCTGAATCATGAAGTATGCAAATTATTCTGGGTGAAAGAGCCCTAAAATCTTCAACCTGAGGTGCAGCAGTACATACAAATGGTGCTGTTTCTTCCCAAATGTAAAAGCACAAAGTCATTGCTCTCTAACCAGAGTTCGGGGTTAGCCATCCATGTTTTCCTCTTAGCACAAAATAGAAAGAAGACAAAATTGTACTCAAGACTCATAACTGGCTGTATGTTTTTATTCATATGGAAATGGGTGTGGGAAGTGGCAGACAGGATCGGGGTGGATGAGATTCAGCTACCAACTGGTTGTGGCCCCTGGACAGGTCCCTGGGTCACTCTGGTTCTCTGTCTTCCCGTTAAACTCCAAGACCCCTTCCTGCTTGTATTGCGGATGTCTCTGGAGCTACAAATGGGCACCCAAAGAAGTTGACATCCATCTTGCCCTTTCCCACAGATATCGCTGACACCAGAAGCTGGGAAAGAGAAACTGCCGGAACTCAGGCTGATGAGTCTAGTCCCTCAGCGCTTCCGCGAGCTGCCTGGGGGATCTCTGAAACGGAAAGTGACCTCGCCTATGGAGAAGTGGAGCAAAGATTAGATCTGCTCCAAGAACAGCTTAACAGGTATACGCAATAGCCAGGCAAAGGGAAAACATAGTCCAAGCCCTTAGCTGGGTCTAGCCTTACTCTTTGTAAACAGCAAATTCGTCCTACCATAGATGGCATATACACTTCTTTATACACTTACTTATTTAAAAGAAGACTATAAGTTGACAGAATTATTAATCTGTCTTGCAAGGAGCATTTATTTAGAATGCTTCACACTTTTGGCAGCATGAATCCTATTTTTTCTTTACTTGTCATAAAATTAGTATATATCATCAGCACTGGCTGCCTAAGAAACCTTTTTTATCCCCTCAAAATAATTCATATTTAGTTTGTTGACTAACACCTTTCCTCTTTCAATCCTCCTTTTGCACTTTTTGGTTGTTCATGGTAATATAGTTATGTGGTATGGTTTTTTTTAAGAATATTGACAAAATGATTTCAACATTTAGTTTTTCAGCCAACTTGTCAAAAATGTGATTGAGTTAAAGTCCAGATTCTCTCCATTTTCCCTGCATCTTTGATCTCTAACCTTTTAAGATAAAGAATAAATTTTGGTTTTAGGAAGAATGGAACCCTTTAACCCAAATCTACATGGATTCCTTAAAATTAAACTGATCAATGACATTCAGGGAAAAAAAAATAGATGTATAAGTATGATACTGCTTTAGTTGTGTTACATGTGGAAAGTGACCTCGAGTCAAGGTAGTTTCCAGGACATCACTGGGCAAGGTATTCCAGTAGCCACAGACAGAAAACTGCATGGATTAAACTAAAATGTTCAAATCACAGGATTTACTAAATCAATTTAAAACACACAGTGAGTGATGAGGAATGCCAGATGGGGTAATTAACACATTTCTAATAAGTGCAATCCTGGTAAAAGAACCATACAACCTGTATCCTGATTTATGCAATTATATATATATATATATACCTCATCAGCCTTCCAGGCTGAAGGTGTGGTTATGAGGACCAGAGTTTAGGTTTGCACAAAAGGGGATAAAGAAAATCCACAGATAAAGAAAATCCCCAGTGCCGATGGCACACTTGCTCTATCACAGACATGTAAGGCCGAGTACACCTGGCCACAGTTGTGGCATTTCAGTTAGCCTGCTGAACAGCCATGTGTTTTATTGGTCTTTATAGGTAAAAAACAGGAGTCAGAAGGAGCTTACACTGTGTGTGTGTCACCAGTGGGTGACCAAACTTGGGGGTGGCAGTCGTCTACCCAGAGGTGACAGGAGAATAATTTGTTGTTTCCATCTCTTTCCATGTATAAGCCATGCTCTGGTTTGTTACATCATATTTCAATTCTATCTTTGGGGTGTCTTGCAGGTTGCTACCATGCTGTGTGTATTTAACGCATCTTATGAATTCTGCCCATGTGTAACAAGCTACTTGCTTACTTGTTCTCTATACTTACCACATTCTATGAGTTTTGTTTATACTGCATAAGCTAGCTATCTATGCTTAATGTTTCTTCTGTGTTTTATCAGTGCTGCTTGTAGTTGTATTGCTTTTTTAAATCTTTGTGCCTGAATTGAACAGTGTCAAACAATACAGTAAACATAAAAATGTATGCACACACACATACATTACCATGAAAGATGAATTAGCAATTAAAACAGACAAAAGGAATTAGAAAACCTACAAATTTGTAAATTGAAATAAATTTGTATGCCTTAATTTCAAACAGAAGTATGACAATACTGTATGAATTAAATATTTAATTTTGTATTTTTTGTTTTCATGTAATTTAATCAAAGTTTAAAAGTTAAAAAACTGAGGTCTATATCCCATTCTCAAGTGCCAAATGAAAGTCTTGTAAAATTGAAACTTATCTGAGAAAATTAAAACAAACTATCATTTACTTAGAGTCAGTAATTCCTAATTAAGGTTTAAGAACTTAACATGATCATACTTATTATTGCTCAGAGAAGCATATTTAGTTAATTAGTACATTTACTATCTCTCCCTGCTATTTATACCAAGCTACATTGATTTTTTAGCCATAACATATATCAAAATATACACTGTACACACAAAAGAATTGATAAAAGTGTGATCTCTGAACTTTAACTTCCTTGATTCCTGCCCATTCCTTTATTGTGAAACATATGGTATGCATTCAATTCCTGGAGTAAATGGGAAAATTACTGAATGAATGGATTAATGACAGGGACAGCAGTGATTTCTTCAGCATGATACTCACACAGCACTTGCAATTGGTTAGCCTAGATTAAAGTCATAACTCTTCTACTTAACTACTAACAGGATGACTAGATCAAGTCATTTAAATTTCTCCAGCCTCAGTTTCTTTCTTTGACCTATACTGACCTGCATTACTGTTGTAAAGACTAAGGTAATACATGTGGAGAGTGTATATGCTACAAAATAGAAAGTGCTGTAATTAGATAAAATATGATTATTTTTTCTAGCTGCGTGTGGTCTTCGATTCAGTGTGCGGGCTTCTCTCTAGTTGTGGCATGCGGGTTTTCTCTCTCTAGTTGTGGTATGAGGGCTCCAGGGCGTGTGGGCTCAGTAGTTGTGGTGCATGGGCTTAGTTGCCCCACGGCATGTGGGATCTTAGTTGTCCGACCAGGGATCGAACCCATGTCCCCTGCATTGGAAGGCAAATTCTTTACCACTGGACCACCAGGGAAGCCCCAGTAAAGTATGATTAACAATGAACTTAACTTCTATTATTGATGTTTGTCTGAGTATGTTCTCTTGCTTTTCATTTGTTTCTGTGTTTCCTGATTGGGACCTTTCTCCTGGATGAAAATTGAGATTTTAAGGTTCCTTTGTTGCCTCATCATGGATACCAATCATTGCTGCTAGTGTAAATCAAAGATTACTGAAAATACTTGCCTTTAATGTGTCCTGGGGCTGAAAATGTAAACTTTTAAGGGCATATACATCCAGGACCCATTTGGCTTGCAACCGTACTTTAATACTAATAATTCTTATTACTTTATTACATTAGTTTTAGAATGAATTTTTTTTTTTTTTTTTTTTTGCCGTACGCGGGCCTCTCACTGTTGTGGCCTCTCCCGTTGTGGAGCACAGGCTCTGGACGCGCAGGCTCAGCGGCCATAGCTCACAGGCCCAGCCACTCCGCGGCATGTGGGATCTTCCCAGACCGGGGCATGAACCCGCGTCCCCTGCATTGTCAGGCGGACTCTCAACCACTGTGCCACCAGGGAAGCCCCTAGCATGAATTTTTTATGATACTTTTTTCACAGCCAAACTGCAACTAAATCTTTTTTTTTGATATATCCTAGCATCTGTATGTTTTTTAACATATTTATTTTCTTTGACTAACTTCTTCCTATTTAGCTCTGAAATTGTCACAAACATTTTATTGCCTGACTCACCTTAGCCTCTTTTGGATTTAAAATCCAAAACATTGCATTTTTACTGCACTGCCATCTCCAAGAACCTCTTACATCCAGTTTACTCTAGAAGGCAAACATATAGAAAACAAGTTTGAAGAGGGCAGCTCAATTTAGACTTCAACTTTGCAAGGTAAGAATCCTGGGACTCTTTCTAGAGTTGGGTCTACTCTGTTTAGCCTCAGTATTCTGTTCAAATGTAGTAGAACTGTGAATTCTATCCCATTTGTTTCACCCAAATACACATATTAAGTACACAGTGCAATAAAAACAAATATAAATGGTCCATCTTGAATCATTCTGGCTGCTGCTGCTTTTCTGCTTTAATGGCCAATTAAACTATATGCAGGGTTAAAAGTTTATGTAAGAAATGTTCTTACATATTTATATATTATGCCTACAGATATACATATATCGGTAAATCGCTCATTGTTGATCCTAAAGCAGTGCTTCTCAAACTTTAATGTACTTTCGAATCACCTGGGGATCTTGTTAAAATGTAGATTCTAAGTCTAGGTCTGGAATCGACAGAGATTCCGCATTCTAACAAGCTCCCAGATTTGAGCATGCTTTGCATAGCGAGGCCCTAGAGGATATAAAAGCTTTCAGTGATGATTCCATCCCTTGCAGAACACTGTGCCTGGTACACTGTGGGTCTTTGAATAAGTGAATGAAAACATTCATTTTACACAGCTGTATAGCTATGCTGATGTAGAGGAAGAAAAATAAATTTTCCTCTACCTTTCTGAGTTCTTGGCTGAAACCCCTATAATAAAAGACAGATTAATAAGAAAAAAACAAACATAAATTTATTAACATGTATACCTCACATACACATGGGTGATACTCAAGGGAGAATTAGTAACTGCCTGAGGTGCCTTAGAACTGAAGATTAAATACCATCTTAATAGGGAAAGGGGCTGGGGGATGTAGGTCTCTTAGAGGAGAATGAAAGATAATTAGGAAGGTGAATGGGTCCTTAGAAGAATAGATGGGAGGTATGATAGTTTGTGACAAAGTTTGTCTCAGTGTGATGCCTCTTCTGTGACAAAAGTCAATCTTCCCTGGTTATTGAAACTCCCAGGGAGGGGATTTATGACAACTGAGTTCCTTCTGGAAAATCTGCCTTTAGGCAGATAAGGGAAGTTCAGAGAAAGCTTTTCCCCACACTTGCTATTCTCCAAGTGCCTACAGCTCAAAAGAATCAATATGCCAAAGTGGCTTGTTTTGGAGTGACATATGCCTTCACTGACAAAAAAAAAAAAAAAAAAAAAAAAAAAAAATTATAAAATTGGGTTATTCTTTTCTGTTTTAAAGACAAAGCTGGACTTTTTCAAAATTCTCTGTAATTCTTCCAGAGTAGAGCAGATTACTTGTGTCATTAGAAGAGTCCATTCCAATTAAGCTCATAGACCCTAGCCATAAAACATGAAAATACAACCTATGCATAGTAAAGAAATTCCTCACTAAAGCTCTTCTTTGTTGAATGTTTTAGTCTGTTTGGGCTGCTATAACAAAAATACAATAGACTGTGTGGTTTATAAACAACAGATATTTATTTCTCAGTTCTGCAGACTGGAAAGTTCAAGATCAAACTGCTGGGAGATTCAGTATCTACTGAGAGCCAGCTTCCTGGTTCATAGATGGCTGACTTCTCTCTCTGTCCTCACATGGTAGAAGGAAGGGAGCTCTTTGGGGCTCTGGTTTATGAGGCACTAATGCCATTCATGAGGGCTCTACCCTCATGACCTAATTAAATCCCACAGGCCACACCTCTTAATACCATCCCATGGGGGGTTAGGATTTCACCATTAGCACTTCAACATAAACATTCAATCCATTGCATTGAACTACCCAAAATATCAGATTACTGGTTAATAAAACCAAACCAAGGTTTGGTTCAAAGTCACTGCAGGAAGAGAGACCACCACCTAGACAGAGTCTAAAGTGTTATCTCAGAAGGGGAAGTAAGAAGTAGGATATTTATAGGATTTGGAGCCTGAGCCTTTTAAGGTGGGAAACTGAGTGGATCTGGGCAAAGTTCATAATATAATAGTTCAGAATTGATGGGCACAGTGAAGTGAGGGCCTTGAAGCAAGTATGGATAAATAAAATTTGTTTGATTAAGCAAGTTTATTTGTTCAAAAGAGCAGATTGCTGTCTCCAGTGAGTTAATCTATAGAAATTTCCTGAAGGAGTAAAGTTATTTATTCCCTTAGACTTATTTTTCCCAGGCAGAGTTTTCCTGAAACAACTGTCATGTTGACAGAGGTGGTCTGCTGTCTTAGCTAAGTCATGTTGGCACAGTCTTGTTCTCACCCTGCACCAGCTGTTCCACCTGCATGTGATGGTCTTGTGTTCGGGAATCCCACTCATGGTAGCATGTTGCTATTACACACTTCCAATAGGTTTTTCCCTCATCGACACTATTCAAATAGATAGAATCTATGAGACCGAGATCCTGTTTCTTGGAGACCCCTGCTGTTTGACAAAGGTTTTGTGAGGACTCAAAATCATTATCATAGGACTTCCCTGGTGGCGCAAGTGGATGAGCGTCCGCCTACCGATGCAGGGAACGCAGGTTCGTGCCCCCGTCTGGGAAGATACCACATGCAGCGGAGCGGCTGGGCCCGTGAGCCATGGCCGCTGAGCCTGTGCATCTGGAGCCTGTGCTCTGCAACGGGAGAGGCCACTGCGGTGAGAGGTCCGCGTACTGCAAAAAAAAAAAAAAAAGATCATTATCATAATTTTTGACTCTCTATTGGGTCTTGAATCCCATTTGTTGATGCAGTTTTTATTATTCCACTCTCCATGCCCAAAGCCTTTTACATGTAATGTGTAAGCCACTCCCTAAATATTAAATGCTGTTAATGATGGGATAAATTCATACAGAAATATTTACAATGGATGTAGAATTTTCCTTGGGGACTCAGAGGAGAGAGAAATTAATTTTGAATAAGGGAAGATTTGGGGGTGCAGATAAAAATTTGTGCTGTACCTTGAAGTGTGAAAGAAAAAATTGATGCATAATAAAATAACGAGTCTTCTCTGTTTAGTTGGCACCATAAAAATATTAGATTGGAACAATGGGTAACAAATAGATAAATAAACTAGTTGATAATTCAAATTTTCTTTTTCAGTGTGTGGTTTTGACATTTGCAAGGCACAATCATGTATAATCTATAGCTATTTGTTTAGAAGACACTAAGCTATATGGCTATATATACCAAATATAGAAAACCTGCACAAATAATATGTTATCATGATTCTCAGAAGGAAGATTTGTAGTGTCAATGTTAAAAACTAAAAGGAAAAAAATGATTTTTTCTCATGTTATCCAGGTTTATTCTATTCTCTCTCAAATCAAAGGCTAAGTTCTCTCCACTTTGAATTTCACAAATACAGCATGTACGTAATTGAGCAAAATTAGTCTATGATTTTAAATTTTGGGTAAGATTTACCTTTTCCTTGCATTTTTCCCTGAAACAAAATAGTAAGCACAAATAAGTAAAGAGTTAAAAGTATTCTGACGAGGCGTATGGTCCAAATTTTCTGTTCTTATACCCACAAAATCCTTTTTTAATACTGTTAGCACATGCAAAGGAGGGGAATCAGATCCATTGTATTTTGCTATCTTTCCCTTGAATTTTAATTTAAAATGAGAATGAAATTAACAGGCCAGTAGGCTACTTGTGAGCTTTAGGGAAAAAAAATGATCAGACTGGTATTTTGCAAGCCAGATTGGTTACAGAAGCAAGTGAACTTTTATGTTTGGTCTGTTTCTTAATTACCAAAGGCTCCAAACTGTAGATGGGAAAGGAATTTAGCATTTGACGGTACTTAACATTAAGGAAAGAATACAATGAATGATATACAATATTTGATGTTTATAGGAGAGAGGCAAAGTAAAATATAGATAATATAAAGTTGGAACACATAAGAAATTATCCAGTTGTTGCAGCTATAAGAGAAATGTGCTATGACATCTTTTTAAACAGTAAATAAAATATTCACAAGAAACTGACCAAAACCTGATAAAAAGCACAGAGAATGACTGATTAAAAAATGGATTCTGAATGCATTTTACATTTTGAAATCAATAAAGCTTAATTGTAAAGATGTAATACAATGTACACTGTGAAAACATAGCCTCTTCATTCAGCTGTTTTTTTTGTTAAGATCAACGAACAGGAAAGCAACGATCTTTATCAGAGCCATTAGTGAGATATAGAAAGTGAGCATCTCCGTGCTCCCTCTCCTGTCCTTCTTGTTTAAAGCAGGGCTGTAATTCTGTTCTTTGGTGGTGCTGCAATTTTCTCAAATGCTTTGCAATCCTGGGTAATTTTCTCAAATGCTTTGCAATCCTGGACAACTTTAGGACTGTCTTCCCCCATTTCTGTCTGTCCTGCAGACTTGAATCCCAAATGACTGCAGACGTCCAGACCATCTTACAGCTGCTGCAGAAACAAACCACTGTGGTCCCCCCAGCCTACAGTATGGTAACTACAGGAGCAGAGTATCAGAGACCTGTCATCCACCTGACGAGAACCAGTCATCCGGTAGCATCCATCAAGACGGATCGAAGTTTCAGTCCTTCCTCACAAGTGAGTATAGATAGCGTGTAACCAAAAGTGTCTCTCAAAGTGTGTTTCCAGGGACCACCTGAATCAGAATCACCCGAGCTGCAGTGGAAAATACAGATTCTCATCTCCGTCTCTGTTTTTCCTCAATTAGAACATCTGGGAATGAGCCTTTGTAATCTCCATGTTAAACAAGCTCCCCAACCCCGACCTTTGCCCCCGATTCTTTTGCTCATTTAAACTTTGGGAACAATGGACCTAGAAGAATGATCTTAAAACACTAGTACTTTTTTTTTAAGAAAAAGCTTTTTTTCAAATATCAATCTACTTAAGTTTATAAATGGTAGAGCTTTGAAAGCTAAGGATTAGCCCTGGGTCCAAAACATGCTTCAAATAAAGGTTTGTAATTTGCTCTAGTGACAAGAGGCACCCTTGGGCAGGGTCTCAGGAAGGAAGGGGCAGAGAAATAGCAGCCATAACAAGCAATAGCAAGACCTGAGATCCAAGTGTAATCAGACTAGTAACCACATCTGTGCCCCACCCATCACCAGTGAGCTCTAAACTTTTCTCACCTTGGTGATGGTAAGAGGAATGTTAGTGTCCTTATCTTTCCTCTGAAGTCCTGTGAGGAATCCTTTGAATTATGTTAATAGGAAAAGTCCAACTCCTTTGGAATTCTATTTTGGGAATCATTCTTAATTACTTAAACACTGTGGCCAAACTGGACCTAAGAACAATGATTTAAATAAGAATTTACAGAACCATCTTGTAAAAACTTTTTTAGAAGTTTGGGAATTGAGTGCAAAATGCTCTGGGGAATGAAACTATATTAATAGCACGAAGTAATGTGACTAAAGGAAAATAATGCAATTTTTCTAAAATATGAAAGTAGAGATTAATTTATCTCGAGTTTTGAATGGCTGGGAAACAATGTAAAACCATGTACTTTGTTTTTTGCTTTCAGTGGATTTAGATAATATTTTCTGCCAAGGGATGGGTGATTTTCCTTCCTTTCTTTTTTTCTTTCTCCTTGTTCTCCAAAGGTACTCACAAAATGACCCACCTTTTTGATCCCAGTTTTGTTGGGAATTTTGAATTAAAACTCATTTGGAAAACTCAATGTGAAATATTGTGTTTTAAATAATAATAATAATAATAATAATCTGATATGGCTTCAGAGTAAAATTAAAGATCTTGGAATGGTTATATAGGATTATCTAAACTGATACCTGACCTTCAGTATCTTGACCCACCTTTGAGAGGGAAAGATTGGTTAATACCACTAATCAAATACAGATTTATGGAAAAAGAAAACATGTTTAGATTTCATGAGTGTAATTTTAGAAATATGTCCAAATGAATTATAAAAACATGTTTTCTTCTCTTTTCTTTCTATCAGTGTCCTGAATTTCTAGACCTTGAAAAGTCTAAACTTAAATCCAAAGAATCCCTCTCAAGTGGGGTGCATCTGAACACAGCTTCGGAAGACAACTTGACTTCACTTTTAAAACAAGACAGTGATCTCTCTTTAGAGCTTCACCCCCCGAGGCAAAGGAAGACTTGCCTTCATCCAATTAGGCATCCTTCTTTGACAGATTCATCCCTAAGCACTGTAGGAATCTTGGGTCTTCATAGGCATGTTTCTGATCCTGGTCTTCCAGGGAAATAATCATTTTGTACTATTTCTTCCACATACAATGTAAGTGCTTTTAATGGCTGATTTCCTTTTTTGTATTTAAATCCTCTCTACTTGACTCAGGGGCTCACAAGTTACCATTATATGCAAAAGTACTGTATATTTTCCTAAATTGAAGCTTGTAAGGTAAAATTGAGCAGTTAGGATGTAAATATATATATGAACTCTTTTGTTCCAAATGTTAAAACTGCCAGCATCTCAAGGCACCTTATTTTTTATTTTTATTTTTTAAATCATGTGCATGTTAGGAAACTCCAATTTCTCTTGCATGGAGACTCCTATTTACTGCTTTTACTAAACCCATACTTTGTTATGAAAATGCCTTCCAAGCAAATAAGAAAGCAAAGGATAAAATTGTTCATGGATGCAACTCAGATGATCCTCAACTCATGGAAGTTCAAGGGGGAGATAGGGAAACTTGTCACTTTTGAGGACAGATACCCTTCTGGATTGAGATGTTTATAGTGAATTACATTCATTCCTGCACGCTAATATATATATATATATATATATATATATATATATATATATATATATATACACACAGTTTTAGAGTTATAAATCTCTGACAGTAGAGGAAACCATCTCCAAATACATGAATATAGGCCAGCTTTAATGAGGACAAAAAGGCCTTTCTATTTAAAATTCTGTCTCTAACTGCATTCACAAACTCCCTAAAATATTTTCCACTGGCAAGTTTCCTTGAATGCTCAGAAACAAGTTTCTCTAATTTTTCTCTTTCTTTGGTGGCGGGGGTGGGGTGGGAGGGATTCTTCTTCAGAACTGCTAAAATGCTACAGACGCAAACTGATATCCACAGCTTTCTTCTGACTCATATTTTAGGGCAATCCTGAATTTGATCAAAAGAGTTTATTGACGCACATTGTTTTCTTTCCAAAAAACGTACAATTTTAGTGGATTTGTGTGGCGAAACTAGCTTCCATGAAGTATATGCCGTGCTATGGCTTTCTAATCCCGGCTGTAAAAGAACAATGTGTATTTACCTACGTATAAAGAAAATGCACAAACCAGTAGAAAAATTTTAATTTTATTTGGTTATTCAAATACATTTGCTAATCAAAGATTAAATGAAAATCTATCCTGTATGGATTGGGCTGAATATATATTGACTCCAGAATATCAGAATATACCACGGAATATATTTTAATATATTCGACTGTTAGATTATTTTGGGGGAGTGGTGGTATATGCCTCTCATAAAATCAGGGTACAGAAAAATTGCAAGCTAACTTAAGATTCTGTTTAGTCAAATTCTAGTTGAGAAATTTTATTTTTCAATTCATTTGAATACAATTTTTAACTTTTTATGGACTGGCCCATTGTATCCTCTCCTTCTGAACAAAATTGTGAAAATCCTTGAAAGTTTCTTTATCCTTTACTAATTTTTACACTCACATATATTTTTAAAGAGACATTATGTCTGTGTACATTATTAAATGGATTAATATCTATCCCTCCAGGATAGAAATATAATCTATTGACTTACTTTTACCTTTGACACTAGAATATTAGTTTCAGATACAAGCAATTTATTTAAATTTACAAAACTTTGCACTACTTAAAATATGATTAAAGCGACCTTAAATTGCTCCATATATGTTTTTTAATGGTTCCATAAATTGCTAATCTGTGGGGGGATGCAATCTGTAGGCACAGGCATGTTCTTGTCCCTGCTAAATTTGTGCAGACAAAAACATAAACGATCAAGTACACATGACAGAATGACCAGTCAATTCAATAGAAGTATAATAATTCTAACCAGCTTTCCAAACCATTTGGTGTTATGCAGATAGAAATTTAGGGACTAACCGATGCTTTCTCTTCCTCATTCAACAAACTTTTATGGGTGCCTAGCAGGGAAGAGAGAAATGGCTGCCTCTGATTCAGAGGACAACTTAGGGATTTTACTTCCATATTTAGGCAGATTTTTGCAGCTGCAACAAGTTTCATGAGGATTGTCAGTCCAAGGTCCAGAGAAATTCAGAATGAATTCACCAGAGAATGTCCATTTGTAGAGGGAGAGGATTTGGCAGGTGAGGAATTTAGATCTGATTGTTTGATTAGTGAACGCTTCACTGCACCATTTGGTATGACATGCATAAAATTCAGCCTTCCACACATAGTCTCTATACTTCTTTATAAAAACTAAGCACGAAGAAATAGGAAGATAGGGAGGGGTGTGCAAGCATCCAGATTGTTTAAATTCTAGTATAACATAAACCTTTTTTCTTCTTAATTCCTCAACATAAAAGAATTGCTTGATAAAATCTCAGAGAGTTGGACAGGATTAGGAAGGCCCATTCCTACAGGATATTAGCTTTAAAAGAGCCCAAGCAGTATAAAGATGTGGTGAGTCAGGCATAAAAGTCAGAAGACTTAGTAGTTACAATGACTTAAACCAAAGGAATTATCTTAATTTAAAAGATTCACCCTCTTGTCCTAGCCGAATATCTATCTAATGCCTCAAGTCACTGTCACTTTCCCCATGGGCGGTAGCAAAAACAGTCTGAGCCCTCCATCTTGGACCCCTGCTGAGAGCCAGGTTTAACTGCTGTAGGTTTAACAGCAGTATAGCAACCGCTCTCCTTCTAGGTAATTAAAAGCACTAACATAATCCTTTTTGCCTTCCACCTAAAAATAATATTAATATTTATATTAATATAAATATTTATATTTAAAATAATATATAATATTAATATTTAGGTCTCCAGGCCTAAATAAAATGACATCTAATATCTAAAGTTTATTTGGGTTAGATGTTTTCTGATGGTATTATTTGCTGGGCAGAGATCTGAAAGACTTATCAGTTTACCCTACAGAGGAGTCCCATACTCTTGATTAGTTGAGAAAACCAGGAATGAAAAACGCTGAAGCAATGTCCTTGTAGGGTTTTTAAATAATCACTCATTCAACAAACATGGGAAGGTAGGGGCACATCTGGGACAGTACAGTTTCTTAAGTCCATTATAATGGGTTGGTCATCAGAGTTGAACTTGACTCTTCTAGTCAGAAGATAAGGAAACCGAGTCAGGCCATAGTAGAATTTGGTGTCAGGTTTAATGTGTGTATGAGGGTTTAATGTATGTTGCTCACAAGGTCCTTTTGGAGTTGATCTTTAGCAGTGGTTCTCAAATGCCTAAAAGAACAAAGTCCTAATACAAATGTTATTTTAAAATCCCATCATATATTATCTAAGGATAAAATTGATCACCTGAGCTGCCTATCTAAAATAAGAATTATTAACCATAGTATCTTTCCTCTGAATGCCTTTCATGGTTAAAAAAAAAGGAATCTGGTAGAACTAGTTACTAAAAGTGAATTGGAGTTTTTCAAATGGGTTATCCATGGTTAAAACCAAAAGTAGATCAATTATTTAAGTGGATTTCTAATTGTAAATGAAAATGTTTATAAATTACAAAAAATTTTAAATGTTATTAGATTTCTAATCACATTTTTTGCAGTAAAACAAATGTGTCTATCATGTGAGTTCAAAGAGGCACCTGAAAGACAGGATGATGATATCCTTAAGGGCAGCCCTCGAATTAGCTGCACTAGCTCCAACCACCTGGGAACTTGTTAGAAACATATTTTTGGGCGTCACCCACACCTATTAAATCAGAAGCTTTGGGGGTGGGGCCAGTAATCACATTATAACAAGCCCTTCTCCATACGATTCTGATGCACGTGAACACTTTGAGAATCACCCATGCAGGGTTCTGTGGTCAGACCAACTTGGGTCTCAGCATGAGTTCATTAATAGCTGTGTGACTCTGAGCAAGTTAATTAACCTCCCTGAGTCTTTTTCCAGAGATAATGGCACCTGCCCTGAAGACACCTGAGGAGGAAATGAGGTAACATATAGGAAGTGCCTGGCACATAGTAGGTGCTCAAAAATGCTAGATTCTTTGGCCCTCATCCAGGAACATAACATTATGCTCAATCAGGAAAACAATTTTCCACAATTTAGCTTTTGCACAATGTGCAATGTCTCCAACTAAACAGCTGTTATCGAGACTAAAGTTTTTGATTCAGAAAAACTCAAGTGTAGCTATTGGTGTCTCTCTCCTAATTGTATTTTGCACTATTAGGTTTATAGCTTTAAAGTAGTACTATTCACTATAATAATTGTGAGACTATGAATCTCGTTACAAACATATCTACCCTGAAGTGATGTTAAATGCCAAGTGTGCAAAGATGATCTGTTGAATTCAGTATGACTAGAATGTATTCCGTGAAGACTGGCTCATTAAGGAAGCTTCTTTACATCCATGATAGTTCCCAAATGGATATTTAAAAATAATTTTCAAAGTACAATTTTGGAAGAAAATAGTGTTTTTTCAGAAAATAGAATTTCACAGTTGTAATGGCTCTTTTCAGGCATCTAGGCCCACTCCCTCATGGCACAGACATTACATTACACAGACGTAGCCTGCCCAAGCTCTAGTGTGCAAGGGTAGCAACGGCAAGAGACTCAGTGCGGTAAGCCTGAATTCAGATCCTACCTCCTCTACTCAGTCAAGACAGACCTTCAGTGAGCCCCAGTATCCAATATTATAAAAATGAGACATCTTAAATATCTTGAAGGGGTGTTGAGGAGTCTCTGAAATATATTTGTGGAACTGCTTTGTAAACCACAAGGCACCATAAAACTATAAGATCATCGTGTGACTTATGCATCATCACAAAGGTGGTGGTCTTGTGGTACCAGTGCAGTAGCACCACTTACGTCTTCTAAAAACCTTTCCGTGCTTTCCCCTGCCTGACACTGCCTGCATTTAACCTTTATGACAAAAATCTATAAGGTATTTCTTACACAGCTCTCAAAGATGCATCTGATCAGAGCAGGAGAATGCCAGCATTAGGGAAGCTTCCTCTGCCATAGCACCCCAATATTAGTCAAATATTACCTTTGTCCAAGATCCATAAAACTACATTTACATTGCAATTGTTTTCTAGGTATGCAATAGCTTCCCCTTCTCCCTCTCACTTAAGTGTTTTCATTTAAAGGTGTTTTTTCTTGTGGTTCTCGTTAACTTACTATGCAGTGATGTCAACCTTTTAAAAACTAAATGGATTGTGTTTTTAAATGCTTTATAAAGCATTAGGTATTGTGATTAATCAGTGCCCAAGCTTAGAATAATTCATTACATGCTCTTGTGGTACAAATACACTTTAAGAATATGCAATACACAAAAGAAAACTCACAGGAAGACATGAATTATTAATAACTATTAATAATTGACAGCATAAAAGAAATTATTACAAAGCTTATATAAACTATTAAATGGGGGTTGAGAGAGATGACTAACATTTATTTAAAACTGACACATTATTACTATGAATAGAATAACACATCTCGAGAAATGCAATGTTAAGGACACAGAACCATAAAATTGACCAATTGCATTGTTCTTCCAATCATAATCCAACTTTAAGTGAGAATACCAAGAATTACTACAGAAATGCTCCCAATAAAATTTTTGAGAAGTGGCAATATTAACATGATTATTCTTGAAAAGCTAGTATCAAAACCCAGATGAATTCCTGAATTGCAGTCATGACATCTGTGACTTACATTAGTTTATTTATATTTTGAGAGACACAAAATAATTTAGCACAGCCATGGTTTTAAAGCACTGTATGTTTTACCTATGTTCTTTTTACGTCCACTGTCTGTATATTAATGGTGTTTTTAGGTTGAAAATAATCAAATAATCACAACTGTTAACATGTAAACTGTATTTTTTTTTTTTTTTTTTTTTTTGCGGTACGCGGGCCTCTCACTGTTGTGGCCTCCCCCGTTGCGGAGCACAGGCTCCGGACGCGCAGGCTCCGGACGCACAGGCTCAGCGGCCATGGCTCACGGGCCCAGCCGCTCCGCGGCATATGGGATCCTCCCAGACCGGGGCACGAACCCGTATCCCCTGCATCGGCAGGCGGACTCTCAACCACTTGCGCCACCAGGGAGGCCCTAAACTGTATTTTTTAATACTGACAATATAGTTTGAGTATTTGAGAAAATTCCACACAATTCCATCATTCTTATGTTACTTAGGTGTAAAATTCAAAGATCAGTAATCTTATAATTAACTCCTCCACAGAGTCTCATCAAAATGGCCCTATAATTACAATAGCACTGAAATAATATGATACTTTTTTCCAAATATTAAGGAAAAAGGATAAAAATATTGGGGAATTCCTAGTGTTTAATCTCCTAGCACCTGCCAATTTTAATTAAAGGCATATTACCTATTTTTAGCTGAAATTTGTTTTCTATAATTTTGTTAGGAATATGTATACCAGAATGTTTGCCAGTTTAAAAAATAATACATTTCAAACAGTAATGTGTGTAATTACTTGAAAACGTCAGTCATCTGATATAAAGAAGCTCGCTCACATTGGTTAAGTAGTAGTACTTTGGAATGCTTTAAACATAATGAAACAATCTACCAAAACACGTATATTTCCTAGTCTTTATGCACATAACATAGCATGAGATCATAATGCTTTTGAAATACTCTGTGCAGAAATATTTATTTTTTAGCAAATATTTTCTTCAGAGATTGGTATGTGATATTGACAGTGTAATCTACTTGCACTAGTTTTGCAATAACCTTCCACAAATAACTGTAAATAAGAAAACTGTAAATTTCATGTAAAAATGGTTGCAAATTTTTGGTAGCTAAAAGTGTACAAGTTGTATTGAAAATATAGTATATATACATAATTTAAGAATGAAGCATATAATTTCTGATCTATTTATACATGAAAATTCAAGAATTTGTAAAAGAAATTATTTTGGGGAAAAAGAAAGTAAATCTCATTAGCTACTTAGGATACTTTTATTAGAGACGCCAACTCTTTCCAACATTTTGCTAGGTACAGTGATAGATACAGGCATGGTGGTGCTGATGTATTTCATAAAATCACATAATTGTAACAGTGCTACAGTTTTACTGAGTTCCCCTGAGGCGCTAGTAAGCTGGACTGAGTGGTAAAAAGCATTAAATCTCAAATTAAAGAAACATAAAAACAATGCACTTTTTGCCTCTTGAGAACACAACAGTAACTTACTAAAACATTTATTGTTTGATTATTTAAATTTTCTGATGGCTAATCAGGCTTTAACTTACATGTGAGACAAATTTTTTCATAATGTATGCTTGATACATATTTTTCATCTAGAATGAAAATATTGGGATATTACTTTCATTTGCCTAAGTTTCATACATTCTTAATTCTTCCCCTGGAATAATTTATCTATTATTTTTTAAAACATCAAACTATCTTCAAAGAAAACTTTTAAATAAAATTGGTTAATCATAATATGGCATGTTCTAAGCTAAGGG
The DNA here is from genome assembly GCF_025265405.1 of Mesoplodon densirostris. Taxonomy (NCBI): domain Eukaryota; kingdom Metazoa; phylum Chordata; class Mammalia; order Artiodactyla; family Ziphiidae; genus Mesoplodon; species Mesoplodon densirostris. The sequence continues at coordinate 81,569,728 of NC_082668.1, read as the reverse complement.
CTGTTTAGTCTGTTTAAGGTTGAGAATACCTACCATTCACTTTTAACATTTAAAAACCCAAGAGAACATTCCCTACTTGATAAATAAAAAATGAAATCAGAGTAGCAGAAAGCACTGCATTGATATCTACAAGTGAAGCTGATTAGAAAATAAGAATCAAAGTATGAAAAAGCAAAATATTAAAAAACTTAGTCTCTTGCCTTAAATTGAGGGTAATGCATTTAGATAGCTTTGGGCAATTAAATATGTATCCACAAGTTCAATTAATCTGAAAATCATTTTTAAATGGCCTATAATTTTCAAAAGAATATGGATCTTTAATTAGTATGTTTTTAGAACATCCATACTAGCAATGTTCAGGTTATCCTTTGCAATTTCAGTAATCATAACAAGATAAAACGTGATTAAGTACAGTCAACTAAAATGCAAATGACTATATGTGTATATCTGTAAACTACATATTCATATTTTTACGCTTATGGGAAAAGGTTGCACCCACACACACACACACACACACACACAGTATCAGAAGGGGTACTAATTCCTGGCATACTTGTCTCTGAATATAGCTATTAAATGACCTAGACCAATTCTTCTCACTCCCTGTAAGATTTCCGAATTGCCACCATCTCTGATGTTGCAGAAGGGGCACACCTAAAAACGTAAGTAGCACATAGGCAAGGAGCCTATTCATTCCCTAACTTTGTGGCACATCATAGTAGCGTAGAAGTGCCACCAAGGTCTACTTACTATATATTCAGATATAGAAGCACATCTGAGTTTTGAATGCTCAAAATGTAATACACAAAGCTGCATATTACCAAGCTACATGGGTAAAAGGAATGTTAATATAAGGCTCTTTTCTTTACTATATGTTTTTTCAAATAAGTAAAAAAAGACATGGCTTCCCAGCATTCAAATAATGAGCTCATAGTGAGACAGAGAAATTTTTCATAACTTTCCCAGTTTTCTGGCAAGTAGTTTTGTGCTAAGAATTCTAAGTTACAGGACAATTTGAATTCAATATGGACATATGTGATGTTATGATCTTATTCTAGACTACAAATTATCTGAACAGTAGTCATTTAAAATCCTGCCTGCATTCATCACTATAATAACAGAAGTTCTATTTATTTTTTCTTTGTATCATCTAATATTATTATGAAGTCAAGATATACTCTTAGATAACTTAGCATTGTACATTTATTTCAAAATGCTTAATTCCCTATGAAAATGATTTGATTAAGACCAACAAAAATGTGATCTTTTAATACAAGTTTCAAAGTAATCAAACACCCACGGTTGCATTTTAAAGTTTAAAAGAAAAATATGCTAACCTGAAAAATGCATTGAATTTTACTCACTAGATTTAATTTACCAGATTTTGACAAATTTATTCCTATTAATTTCCCAGAAAACTGCTACAAAGAAAACATATCATTTATGAGTCTGTCAAATATAAAAGGACAAAGAAAAGCACATTTCTGACAAACAGTATTTCTTTTGTCATTTAGTAATGCCATAACAGGTGAACTTGATTTGTATATTTTATTTAAAGAAATAATCACAAATTAATTTTTTTATGTTCTTAATTACAGATTTTAACTACATTGATAAATTTTACTATCTTCTAGGGTAAATGCCTTTTCTGGAAATAGACATATCACTTGACTTTTTTTATTACTTTTTGTTTCTGAATTCATGCTTGATAGATCAAATGAGCGCAGTCCTTGAAATAACATTTAAAGTGGACCAAATTAAGATTCCAATAGTATTAATCTCCCCTTGATGTAATTTAAAATGTGTAAACTGCCACTCGAAATAGTAGTGTAATACCTGACATTTAATCATTTGGCAGTCTTTTAGGCATAGGTGAATTGCTGCACTGTTATTTGAACTGAAGCATCTCATAATATATATGTAACAGATTTTGTATGATGCAAAACTTTACAGCAAGCTATTTGAATGTTTATTAAAAAAATTCTCAAAATGACATGGAAACATGTTTATTGGATAAATAAAAGCACTTAGACATTAAGAGTGTACATTATTCAATAATTTACATCATCATAAGAAAACTGGGGCATGAGTTAACCAGTACAAACTACCAAACTATATTCATATTCCAGTCATACTCCCTGTAAAACTATTTAATTTTTACCTTAGTAATGGATGTCTGTTTACATTAATTATTTTAAAGCATCAAAAATGTGAATTGCATTTCAGTAAAAAAATCCTAGTAATATATTCTCTAAGGCTAATGTTTATGTGATTATCTATCTAATGTAAAGTGCAAAAGAACTGTCTGACAACTGGGTTGGATTGGCATGGAACATTAGTTTTGCTAAAAGGCAGGGTTCTGTGGTTAAAAAAAAAAAGTTCGGAAAAAATTGGGTCAAATAAAATTAAATGAGATTTTCTGTACCTTAGGCTTTATTAAGCTCCCTGAGGAAGGTGAGACTTTCCCAAATACGTTTGGTCATGGAAACTCCTTCACAGACCTCCAATGACCAAAAGTCATAGGAACACCTTTGGAAAAGGATGACTTAGAGAATTGTGTGAAGAAGTTCTAACACAAAGTGTCATTTGGCAAAACTTATATGAGCCATGTCAAGCCATTTTAAAAGTTTTACCTCAACTATGAGCATCCAAATAAGGAAAATTATAATTGACCTCAGAATAGGACAGTAACAACCACCTGTATAAATCGGATGTTAAGATTCCATGCTACTGAGTCACAGTATCACCTTTATTCAACATGAATGATATACAGTGTGTTTACATTAGCTTTTTCCTACAACACTTCTAATTAGAATTCTATATCATTTTATGACTCAGTTAACATGCTCTCACATTATCAAATATATGTTCATGAAAAAAAATTAACAGCTAGAGGACAAAATTACATGGATTATTTATTCACATATTTTTATAAAGCTGACCAAATGAATTTGACAGCTAATTATATAAAATTATCAACATGAATATACATTACTTCCTTTCTAGGATTTTTCTAAAGTGAAAGTTTATAAAAGGTTTTTTTTCAAGATATTACCATTCATCCATTTTTAATGAAAAATTTTTTAATGAAAAACTATATATTAATTTGGTCATGAGCCATATTAAAATTATGCCATTTGCACCTTTAAGCTGGAAGATATTCAGTTAAAGTGTAAGAAAAAAATGTGGTTTATTAAAACTTCATTAAGAAAGACTTCGGGGTGTTTGCTCAGAAAGGGACTGGATTAACTGCAGCAGCTTATACCAGAAATCTTAAATGCTAAGGACCTGGTGACTCCACTTTGCAATTTTTGTAGTAACAGCACTCAGAAATGCTTCCATGATGCCTACCATGCTTAGGACCCACATTACACTTAGTGGTAAAGACCTACTGGTTTACTAATGCCAAAATCACTGGCTAATGTTGTCAAGAAAGTCAAACTTATAATTTCTGAACATTTAAACAAAGTGGTAGATTACTGGAGTTTTTTAAACTTTCTAAACAGTTAACAGCATTATGTATAAACAACTTAGTTTAAAAGGACAAATTTAAATATTGACATTTCATTAAAAATACGTCATTTCCAGAAAATCTAGATTTAGAAAAAGATGCCATTTTAGGTTACCTATAAAGTGCAGAGAAAAAAGTTATGTTTATTAAGAATTTTTTTCCACAGAAGACAATAAAACATATTGAAGGAAAATATATACTGCAAAAAATTTAAAAAGGAAAAACAATGCCTCCTGTAGTTTTATTATCACCATAGTTTAACTTATGGTTCACCTAAGGTGATTTAAGATAAAATTTTAGGAACTACGATTTTCTTCTTCACAAGCAAAGACTCATGAGTTTCTGTTCTCTGATTATGTGATGAAAGAACAAACCCTATTACAAAGATGGTGCAAAATCTAGGCTTCCCCTTCTGGCTCACCCTCAAATAGCAACAACTACAAACAAAATTTCCAAGTATAATTTGTAACCTTCAGGTAAGTATAAATTAGTCTTATCTAGGCTTTCATCATTTGGCTTCTTATATAATCTATTTTGTAAGTAAGAAAGAAAATTAAAAGAGGTATTTATATCACTTAATCATATACCAATATTTATTATGCAGATATCTCTAAAGTTATAAATTTATATAACTATTACAAATACAAAAACATCTCTTTTACTGCTTTGCATGGTGAGCTAAAGTAAAAACACATAGAAAGAGAAGAGATTTAACAGACAGGAACATGGAAAAGCCCCAAAAGCTTTAATTCAAAGTAGTTCAGTTCATTTCTTCCAAGCAGAGAAATTCACAGTATTTCTTCAGCCTTCAAATTCTAGACTTTCAAATTGCCATAGTACCCTGCAAAAACTAATACATAAGCAAAATCACCAGCTGGTAACAACAAAATGGTTTTGGTTTTGATTAATTATATTCCACAGAAGCATTTTCACAAGAGGAGAAATTTTGAGCTTCTAAGGCTTGTAACTCAAACCAGTATTATACTAGTAGGGTAAAGTTGACCTTATAACTCCTACATAACAAAAATAAAACAAAACCTTGAAACACTAAAGAACATGTGAAATATAACCTCTCCTTCAGTTAAAAACAAAACAAACTTGGAATCAGGTTAACAGCAACCATCTGAAATGAGAAATGAACAGTTCCATTACCTATCATAGATGAAAATTTCCCATCTCTCTTAGAAGAAAGACCATCACAAGTAAATTACTCTTTATAAAAGCAATGGTAGTTTTGCCCTTAAAAATGATTTGGAACATAAACTGCCAAAAGTCTGTCATAAAATTTAAAAGTATTTTTATGTTTACTATAAAGTCAAATTGGTATATCTACCACGATTAAATCTTACATTTGTGTTAAGCTGAAAAACATAAAGAATATGGTCTCTAAAATATATTATTTCCAGTGCTGAAACCAGAGATCACTTAAATTTTTTGACAACTGTAAACATACACAGAACACAGTATAAATATCAAAAGTGTAATACAGGATACTTACATCATGATATATGAAACGCACAACCCCTTGTTGCAAGTGGTCTCTTCTCCTAAAGAAATCTTTAAACAAAAAAATTACTTTTTCTGTTATAATTTAAAATCTATAGTTTTAAATACTTGGTGTCCCCAGGTACTAAAAAATGAGTAATTTTATACTCAAGTAAATCTTAAGTGATTTTATGTCCCAGGCAACTGAGATATGGAGAAAACTTTCCAAAACTGAGCTATAACAATTTTTCACTATTTATATTCCTAAATTTTTAAAGCCTTAAAGCTCTGATTAGATTTAATAGTGAATAAAGGGGGAAAATACATAATACCATCAACTTGCTGAAGAAAGTGAGGGACACCATTCAAGAAAAAAGCTACATGATACGGTACCCATAAATGGTCCATACCTGTCAATGCTCGAAGCTTCACACAGCAAGCAACATAATCATCAAAGAAAATTCTGCCATTCTTGCTATAACGTTTAACGATAGCAGTTAATGTTTGAGGACTCAACCTATAACCTAGAAAAAGGGATTGCTAGATTAAAACTTCCAAAACTAAACATCAAAAGAACACAACAAACAATGCATTCTTGTTAATAAAGTCATAAAACAAATTAACATTCAAAATTCATTACATAAAAATATACATTAGAAACAAAACACATTCCAATTGAAATTGATCAAAGGTTTCATTACTAATAGTGAAGTGGTACATAATTCTCACAATTCTAGCTTTGTAAAAAAGTGGTAGCTCGGAAAAAGAAAATAATTATCTTTTTGTGTTTTTAAAATATATTTTGATTTTGAAATAAGGTCTAGTGTATGTCACAGGTTTTTCTAATGCATCAATATTTCAACCCTGTAATTTTATAGTTCTTTAAAGAATATCAGAACTCTGGGTGTTTCTGGGAGGACTGGAGGTAGCTGTCCAGTTTTCCCAGCACCACTTATTAAAGAGGCTCTCTTTTCTCCATTGTATGTTCTTGCCTCTTTTGTCATAAATTAGGTGACCATATGTGTTTGGGTTTATCTCTGGGCTTTCTATCCTGTACCACTGAACTATATTTCTGTTTTTGTGCCAGAACCATACTGTCTTGATTACTGTAGCTTTGTAGTATAGTTTAAAGTCAGGGGGCCTGATTCCTCCAGCCCCGTTTTTCTTCGTCAAGATTGCTTTGGCTATTCGGGGCCTTTTGTATTTCCATAAAAATTGTAAAATTTTTTGTTCTAATTCTGTGAAGAATGCCATTGGTAATTTGATAGGGATTGCATTGAATCTGTAGATTGCTTTGGAATGGCAATCATCAAAAAATCTACAAACAATAAATGCTGGAGAGGGTGTGGTGAAAAGGGAACCCTCTTGCACTGTTGGTGGTAATGTAAATTGATACAGCCACTATGGAGAACAGTATGGAGATTCGTTAAAAAACTAAAAATAGAACTGCTATATGACCCAGCAATCCCACTACTATGCCCTGAGTAAACCATAACTCAAAGGACACATGTAGCCCAATATGCACTGCAGCACTATTTACAATAGTCAGGACATGTAAACAACCTAAACGTCCAACGACAGATGACTGGATACAGAAAATGTGGTACATATATACAATGGAATATTACTCAACCATAAAAAGGAATGATACCCCAGCGTTCACTGCAGCACTATTTACGATAGCCATGTCATGTAAGCAGCCTAAATGTCCATCAACAGATGAATGGATACAGAAAATGTGGTATATATATACAATGGAACATTACTCAGCCATAAAAGGGAATGAAATTGAGGGCTTCCCTGATGGTGCAGTGGTTAAGAATCTGCCTGCCAGCGCAGGGGACACAGGGTCGAGCCCTGGTCCAGGAAGACCTCATGTGTCACGGAGCAACTAAGCCCATGCGCCACAACTACTGAGCCTGCGCTCTAGAGCCCACGAGCCACAACTACTGAAGCCCATGTGCCTAGAGCCCGTGCTCCACAACAAGAGAAGCTACCACAATGAGAAGCTCACGCACCGCAATGAAGAGCACCCCCGCTCGCTGCAACTAGAGAAAGCCTGCGCAGAGCAACAAAGACCCAACACAGCCATAAATTAATTAATTAATTAATTAATTAATTAAATCTACTAAAAAAAAGAAAATCAAAGCAAAGGTTATTAGTGATCTTTGCTATCATTCAAACCTATATTTCCCATTGACTATATTGCTTACAAGTGTCTTTTATAGTCAAAGAAAATTTGAGAATCAACATGGTTACTCAGAGGGGGAAGAAATAGGAAAATGTTATTCCATTTTGTCCTATAACCCTTATTCTGTTTCTTCACAGATTTTTATCTTAACCACAGTCTTCTTACTATTTCCTTGGTTCTTTACTGTCTAGCCCAGTGGACTCCAAAAGTTTTTGAATGTGTACTTCTACGAGTAAGAAGTTTTGGATCACTCACTCCCATTATATGTGTATTCATTTAGTTTTAAATTCTATACATGAATTACTATTTGATTATTTACATTTTAAAGTATATATAAAACTAAAATTTAAAAAGAATGGAGTAAAAGTAATTAAAAATATAAATTAATATATTCCACTTGTGGAACCCCTACAGATGGTCTTATGTATTTAATGAGATGTGTACACTTTACTGTGAAGAATGCTGGCCTAGAATTATTGTCTTTATATATTAATGAATTAGTAGATTTAGACAAGACATTAATCCAGTCAAAGGGAAAAATAATAAAAACAAATGCAACAGAAGATAATTCTATGCATAGCTATAATGAAATACAATCCAGGAAACTTGCTAAAAGTAAATGAAAGGAAAGGTATAAATTACTAGAAGTCATATATGCAAACTAGTGTAATTATATGCAAATAAGCCCTGAGCTTTCTATTAGAGAATTATGATCTGGATGTGGGACTGATAAAATTCGTAATATTTTCCATAGCATTCTCAGCAAAAATAATTTGAATATCTTAAAATACATCTGAAGACCTTAAATTTGAAAAATACAGAATACCTCTTTGTTACACTCAACTGCCTATGTGAACTCTTCGGTGGTTTTCTTTTTTTGCAATTGGTTATATTAATTTTCCAACACTGTGCTGAATTAAGAACCAAGTTTAATTCATTAGGAATTAAGACTCTATAACTGACCTATACATGTTTATATGGCCAGGACTGTCCCTAAAATGACCACCTATTAAAACATCTATTGATACAACGAAACTAATCATGGCTTTGACTTTAAATTGGAATTTGAGATAATTTGCACTTGGTTCAGATTTCTGAAAGTTAAAACCTTTCAAAAAGTTAGTTCTGTTACAAAAGAATTTTGTTTAAAAATGAGTGTAAATAAAATCACAAAAGTAAATATAATTAAGAAAACTACTTAAAATTGCATTAATGTAAACAAGTTAAACACCATTTATATTATCACTTTTTGAAAGAAAACAGACTGAGAACCTTAGCTAATCAGAGATATGCTAAAAATAAATTTACAGTCTTTTAAGATAGTCTAAAATGTAGACTTCCCATTTTGAGGTTTTTCGGTGTCTGCTGTGTGTTCTACACTACATAAAAAAAAGAAGAAAAACAAAAAAAACCAGTTTTTACTGCTAGAAAGCTAGACTATGTATGGAGACCTGTAATTGAGATAAGCCTTTGCTGTCAAATTAGAGATCTTACCAAGTTACAAAAGAATACAATATAAATGGTAAGTGAGTACAAACAATTAGAATAAATTTAAGTATACTCAACATAGGAAATTCAGAAATTGTTTTATCAACCAGAGTGTATGAAAGATCATCTTTGGAAAACTCAGAAATAAAATGGTTTTGTTAAGGGTGTTTAATCAGAATGTATCTATAACCTTGAAATCAAATTGGACAACAGCTAGTGAAATAATATACCCTTTTATTACTTAGCAAATTTAAACAATTAATATTCATCTGAAGAAAGATGACCTGGATCGATTCTAAAGAATTTAATATTCTTACCCATAGCAGCAATGGCTTGATTCAATTCATGATGCTCTACTGTACCACTTCCGTCTTTATCAACAGTTATGAAATTTTGCTTCCAGGCATTAATAGCTGCCCAAAGTTCTTTGAATTCATTAAATCCCATTTTTCCTGTGTTATCTCTCTGATAGTTTTATTAACAAAAATAAGTTTTGATACCAAAGAATCTACCCAGACCCAAAACTCCAAATAATTGACTAAAAAATTGTTAAGTTCACTTCTGCAAGAGTTAGCCAAATTTAGCATATAAATAGATTTCTGTGTAAAAATGGAAAAGAATGGAATTCAAACAGGAATTCAAACAGGATGTTACAAAGTATTGTTAAACTCTCTAGTTTACTATGATCATTTATATCTAACAATTGCCTTAATATTCTATATTCCAATATTTTCTATTTTTAGTCAAGGATACATCCAACATGGCAATCATAATTCTGCAGGTTTCCAAACTGAAGGCTATAAAACATATTTATTATTTGAATTAAATTCTGCCCGATTTTACTTATATAAAATTACAACAATTTCTGCTTTCAAAACAAAACATTTACAAATTGCCAAACATACACAATCACCCAATGAACAAACTTTGAATGTTAGGCATGCATAGTAAAAAACCAAAAAAAACAAAAAAAAAAGAAAAAAAAGAGAGACTAAAATAAAAATTACTACCTTCATACTACTCACATCTAGTAAGGGGATTTGGGTAATTAAATAAGCAATTATAAAATACTGAAAATTAAACAAGTGAAAAGGAGGGCTTCAGTCTTCCTAACACAAATGCCAAGTCAGGTTTAAGTAGAAGTCGTCATACACTGAGATCACAAAACTTGAAAGTGTTAGAGATTTGGTTAAAGCTTGGGATATATGGGAAGGAGAGGCATGTAATGACTTCAGAAAGCCAGATGAGGACCAGGTCACGAAAGTCTTGAATGCTACCCTAAAGTTTTAGACCAATGGAAGTTACTAAAGGATTTTAAGGAACAGAGGGGCAATTCTAAAATTTCCATTTCAGAAACAGTTGTTGACAAAGAACATACTAGAGAGTAAAGTAAGATGGATCTGGATGTAGGTAAATCATCTGGTAGTTTACTGCAATCAACCAAGTAAGAAAAAGATGAGCTTCAGAACTGAAAGAAACTGTTTTTTCTCAGGGGAGGGGAAAAGAAAGGAAGAAGAAATAAAGATAACAAGATAGTTTGCTATCTTAAAATCAGGGATTATTAGAAATATTAAGACTTTCATATTTAAAGAACTATAAATGAGGACTCGCTAGGCAGAATTTAATTTTTCTAAACCTTATCACAATTACATTCAACTAGCATGCTGATTTATCTCGACTAATTACACATAGTCCTGATAAAGGAGATATGTCAGTACAGTCAAGTTTACAAAGTTCTTACTAGTAGCTCGTTAAAATAAATGAATAAATAAAAATGCTTAAAATTATTTTACTTTATGCTATTTGATAAAATATATTGAATTTTTTCTAAAGAAAAAAACTATTTCAGCTAAATTTTAGACCCATTAAAGAAAATTATAAAACAATCCAAAAGTTAAAAGAGCTTTCTTTAAATGTTTCATATGGTGTCAATGTTAGAATAGGTGGTTACAGTATTTTCAGAATGACAATTCAACTGACCGTGGATAGCATTTACTATGAGCCAGGTAGTGTGTGCTTTGTGACTTCACATAAACATGTCAAACCTATCCTAGCCCCAGTTTTACACATAAAGCAACTGTGGCCCAGAAAGATAAAGTTTCCCACGTTCACTAGCTAACAGGTGGAAGAGTCAGGATTGGAGCCCAGTGCTCCTTCATACAAAAACTACTCAGGCAAGGAGGGGGAGAAATCTCTGGAATGGCATTCCATCATTTTGTCAAGTAAATGACATCTGTTTTCCCTTAAAGTTAACATGGCACACATTCATTAAGTGGGAGAATCTGAATAGATGATAATAAATGACAAAAATTGAGTCATCAAATAAGCAGACCTTCAGTCAATCTCAAAATAGGACCAAGTATATGTAAGATTAAATATCTCTGACAGAAGAATGGAGGGAGAGAATTTTTAGGAAAGTTGACAGATTTTCCCTCTCTCCACACACCCCATTAGAATGGACAGAACTAAACTGAATTTCTAGAAGTTGTAATCCTTTAGAGAAAAAGAGAATGAGAGAGGAAACAAAGGAATAAAATTTTGCAAGTTGGAAAAGTAGGTGGACCTAAGTTGACAACCTAGATCTGAGAAAGTGGCTTCCTGAACTTGAAATGAGACAACCTGAGAAGCAGCCTGGTTTATCCTGGAGGAGACTCCAAACATTGAAGAACTGGCAGTACTTCTGAAAATGGGTGTGAATGTAGAGACAAAAACCGAAGGACTGATTGAATGTCTATCTAAGGAGCCTTTAGAGCCCCAAATCCCCTCCTTGCTTCAGCTACATGGATGGCTACCCTGTCTACTCCCACGCCAGTAGACATCTGGGGTTTTATTCTCTGGAGAGGACTGTGCACTGCAGAAAACCAGGCACAGCTGAGGACAGGGCTATCTACTAAAACAAGGAAATTCAATGACAATTTACAAAAGACTGAGAACGCTGATGAGTCCTCCCTCCTCCGCTCCAGACAGAAGATCAACTGGACAACCAGCCCCAAAGGAAACCCCGAAAGATCTTGATACCCAGTGTTGGAGGACACACTGCCCAGCCAAACCACCGGACTCTGAAGTCTACAGTCAACACCCAGCCTGGCTCTCAGGGCTTCTGACTGGCATTTTAGTTAAATATGAGCAAGCTAGGATCATCAGACACCTGAGAAAAGCACCTAACATGAAAGACAGCCAAACAAACAACCTGGAAAAAAATACTGGAGGAAGTAGGTTATGTAGGAAGAAAAAAGCTTAAAAAAAAATACATTAACAATCTCAGAGAGATAAGGAAAGACATCGCATTCATGTAAAAAGAACAAAGGCTCTTGGATTTTAAAAACATGATAGGAGAAATGAAAGACTCAATGGAAGGTTTCGAAAATAAAGTTGAGTGCTCCCTTCAGCAGCACATATACTAAAATTGGAACAATACAGAAAGTAGCATGGCCCTTGCACAAGGATGACACGCAAGTTTGTTCTGTGAAGCGTCCCATAGTTAAAAAAGAAAAAGAAGTTGAGGAAATTTCCCCCAAAGTAGAGGAAAATAAGAGGTAGGAGAGAAAAGGTAAGAAAAGTGACCCAGTCCTAAGACGCATTCCAGAAAGAGAAAATGGAGAGAACAGAGCTGAACTAAATCAAATGAGTTTCCAGATTAGGAGTGCCCACTGCATTCCCCACACAACCAGGCACAGCACTGTGACATTTCAGACTAGGGACAAAGAGAAGATCTCACAAGCCTCCACACAGTAGTAACAAATGACACACAGGCAGGAAACAAAAAGATAAAGCAACAGTGGAAGCTGGAAACAATGGAGCAATACCTTTAAAATTCTAAGTCAAAATGATTTGTAATCTGGAGTTCTATACCTGGCCAATCACTTAATTCTGAGGATAGAATGAAAGCATTTTCAGAGAAAGTCTCAAAAAATTTACCTCCCATGCACTTTTATTAAGAAGCTAATTCAATATATTTTATCGAATTTAAAATGACAACCAGGGATGGAATGAAGGGGAGATCCAACTCAAGAGAGAGAAGAAAGGGCTCCAGGAGTGCAAGCATGACAGCTGTGCACAGAAAACGAAGCACAACAGAAAGCTCCTGGATGAGGATTAATTTCAGAAAAAGCAAAAAGTTACATTAAAAGGAAAATTAATCATATATTATTACAAGACTCAGGAAGAGCATTTATTTAGATAGTAACAATAAGGCAAATACTGATTAGTGAGCTAATGAAAATTACTTAACAGCAGATGGATGAGGGAGCTCCTGTGTGGAGTACAGGGACACAGGTGAGAGGGTTACATCCTCATCACCCACCGCAGGACATAATAATTGATGATCATTAAAACTGAAAATCAATAGTGATAAAGGCATGCTATTTTGAGATACGGAGGCAAATTTCAAAAGAATTAGCTGAAGAACTTTAAAGAGATTTTCTCTGCGAGTGGTTAACATCGGGGAGGGAGGAATGCATGCTGAACAGTATTTTCATAACAAGCTTTGCAGAATTATTTGGCTCTTTGAACTATGTGCATGTATATCTGTGCTAAAAATTTTTTTTAATATTTTAAGTATGGAAACAAAAAAGTTAGAAAATGAATTTCCTAGTCCAATTTTAACAGAGGAAAAAAAAGATCTCACGAGAAAAAGTTCCACTAATTCCAGACTGTGTTAAACATTTCTGAAGTTCTTCAGCATCCACTTCACCATCCTGTTACAAAATAATTATAACCTGATTAATAAAATCAGCTGTATAAAAGCATACTAAAATGTTAACTAACTGTTCTAGGCCGATCAATAAATATGCAATCTTCAAAACACTACTCTATTATCAACTACAAAATTATAGAGATAATTATTGACGGCAAAGGCACATTAGAGGACATCACAAAACATGAATACTTTTTTCACAATAAAATTTTATTCTATTAAATTATTCAGGCATTTCAAATATGTTATATTTTCTACTTCTGAAAAACAGCATGATCACTCTGTCCTATAATAGTGCAAAGTAATACCTTGTGAGAATCATTATACTTCAAATAGTTAGAAAAATGCCTAAAATGCTAAAATGCGTTCAGAGAAGTCTCAAACACTTTCCTTTCATGCCCATTTTGAGGGGAGATTATTTCTAAAGGATACTGAATCTTTAACTGGGAAGAGAAAATATCTTTTTCCTCCACAGCATTAAACTCAGCAAAATTTTAGAGTCCCCTCTGATTTTTTGTCCAAATATTCTTGTTTGACCTTCTTATGGGAAAAAAAAAATTTTTATCACAAACAAGTAACCACAATGGAAGTGAAACAGGTTGAATATTCTCATTATGTTTCAGTACCTCATCCTATTTTCTACAGAAATAAAGAGTAATTTACTTGGAAGCATCACATACACTGTCACAAATTCAAAACAACAGCTCTGAGAAAGGATTAAGGAGGCAAATTTAAAACACGTAATTTGTAAGAACCCAAAAAACCCCCAAAACTTTTACAAACTACTTCTAAGAAGTATTATAAACACTTCTAAGGAGTATTATAAACATTATCAGGCAAGTGAGAGACTAACCTTTAGATATAAGGAAGTTTAAGAAAACTCAGTAGTCACAGTAATGTTTTAATGCAATATTAAAAAAAAATTAATGCAAAAATTCTGTGAATAAATATCCAGTTTTTAAACAAAGGATCTGACCCTGTGCTTGCATCATTCACTTCATTTGTCTCTTGATATTGACCCTGTTTAGGTCTATCAAGCCTGTTAGATTTACCTGACAGTTTTACATTTTTAAGATATTAAAGTATGTACTGGTTTATTTATTGTATTTTAGTCTGCTTGTTTCTGGAAAATAAACCCAAGTATTTATTAGAACAACTTAACTCAAGGCAAAGGATTTTATATTTCAGTAAAATCTGACTCTGGACACAATCTAGGTGGGGAAAATCACAAAACCACTAGGTACGGAAGGGTGACATGGGGAGAGGAAGGGAAACATGGAAGGGGACAAAAGGTGAGGGGTGGTGGTGAGGAGAATAAACAAAAACCACTCACTGCAAGTTTAAGGAACCAATATTCCAAAGTATGTGGAAAAATCTAATGTTCAGAAAGACAGTCCACAAGAATGAAACATTTCAGAACGAATTCATACAGGATGAAAGAATTTTATAGAGCAATCATTAAAACAAGTATGCTAAGAAAATGCAGGTATCTTCCATTTAGAAAGAATAAGAAATTCATCCATTTAACATATATCTATTGAACAACCTAACATGTTCAAGAACCATTAAATGGACTAAGTACCAAGCCGTGTCCAAAACAAATTCCTCGCCTTCATAGAGGTTACATTTTAGTGGTGGGAGAGAGGCGGTAAAGCAGAAATTACATCTGATGGTAGTTAAGTGCTGAGGGAAAAAATACAGCAGAGTAAAGGTGCTAAGAAGGAGTGTTGTGGAGTACGGCGAGGAGGCCAATGGTATTTTACATAGATGGTAAAGCAGAGCCTCATATGTAAGGTGAATTTTGAGAAAGATTTGAAGAAAGTGAAGGAGCGAGCTATGCAGACATTGAGGGAAGAGTGCTCTAGGACCGAGTTGTCCAAAATAGAAGCCACTAGCCCTACATTCCGCTGAGCACTGAAATGTGCCTAGTCTGAACAGAGATGTTCTGTTAGTGTAAAATACACACCAGATTTCCAAGACTTAGTAACCACGACATAGAGTAAATTATCTTATTAACAAGTTTTACAGGATTACATGTCGAAATGTTAATCTTTTTTGATACACTGAGTTAGATAAAATATTCTATTAAAATTAATTTCACCTATTTCTTTTTACTCCTTAAAATGCACTACTTGGAGGCTTGAGAACTACACATGTGGCTTGCATTTGTGGCTCACACTCTATTTAATTTGGACAGTGCAGTTCTAGGCAAAGAGAACAAGTATAAGGGTCAGAGGATGTTCTTGGTGTTGCTATCATCTTCACTCACTCACCTTGAGCACGCTTCTCCCTGTACCGTTATCATTTCCCACAGGTCTATCTCCCTGACTAGACAGAGATCGTCTAGGTCAGTATCTGAGTTTCATTTACCTTTCATCCCCAGACCCTAGCCCAGTATCTAGTACAAAGCAAGTTAGCTGTTTGGTGGAATGAAGATAATTCCTTTCGTTCTTCACTAAACTGTAGTCATTTCTGACAGTTTGTAGCCATATTCATTTACTATTTCAAAAGGTTGAAACTATTACAATTTCTCATTCAAGTATGGATTAAATTTAAA
The DNA here is from genome assembly GCF_025265405.1 of Mesoplodon densirostris. Taxonomy (NCBI): domain Eukaryota; kingdom Metazoa; phylum Chordata; class Mammalia; order Artiodactyla; family Ziphiidae; genus Mesoplodon; species Mesoplodon densirostris. Next base: position 81,553,800 of record NC_082668.1, on the reverse strand, counting down.
AATCTAAAACCTAATTAACGAATGAAATTCTATTTTACATGCGTTTTTATAGAATTTTGGAGTTTTTCTAATAACCTGAATAGCTTTGCTAAAAGTTATTTATCACTATCAGAAAGCATTATCCTGGTACCCTACTTCATATTCGTATTTCATACTCGTATTTCATACACTACTTCATACTCGTATTTCATACATTTTATAAAAACATGTTATCTTAATTAACTAACAAGCAGTGTCTTCCTAAATTATAAGGAGAAAATCCAAGTGATCATTTTGGATCTCTTTACAGGCAGTTTGAGCGGAGGATTGTGATCAACTATCTAAACCCTCAACTAAACTACCTATCATTAGTGGTAGAAAACTGCATTTTCTAATTAAACATTGAGCTTTAGATAGATAATTAACAAAAATTCAATTGCCCTTGGTTAGGTTAACTGATAGGCAGCAAGATTTTGAAATGATATTCAAGTTCAAGTCCTATTTGTTAGGTTAATCAATCTTAATCTCTACTTACTCATCTATAATAAAAGAGCACATCCACCTTGCCTACCTCACAGAGCTGCTGTGTGGAAAAATGCAAGCAGGGAGCACATTAAAGTTAAAGTTGTTGGTATTATCAAGATACTTCTGTGTGTATACGTGTGTGTGCCTGTGTGTATTTATGAAGGTACTAACCAGAATTTCCCTGAATCAATTGATGACTGAATCATTCGTGTTAGGAAAACGTCCTCCTATAAAAAGGGACACTGCAGAAACTTTTTTTCTTTTTCCGGCATGCGGGCCTCTCACTGTTGTGGCCTCTCCCGTTGCGGAGTACAGGCTCCAGACGCGCAGGCCCAGCGGCCATGGCTCACGGGCCCAGCCGCTCCGCGGCATGTGGGATCTTCCCGGACCGGGGCATGAACCCGCGTCCCCTGCATCGGCAGGCGGACTCTCAACCACTGCGCCACCAGGGAAGCCCTGCAGAAACTTTTAATTGGACATTTCTCATAGAGTATCTTTAATTATGAGGCCTATCAAAAAAGAATATAGCTGCAGAGGTGAGTTTGGTAACTAGGTTCTAGGATCATAATGTATAAATCTGACACTACACTTGAACCCTTAAAGCCAGACAAAATTCATCATATAAGAGAACTGTCTAAATATTCGGACTAGAAATTGAAAATGAGATAGTTTATGCATCCATTCAATGACTAATATAATCCTAGTGCCTCCTGGGTAAGAGACAATATGACAAGGGCCACGGCCTTATGGAATTTAATTATTCAAAAGCACAAGACTGAAAAATTTAAGGAAAGTATCAAATAGTACAATCATAGCAAATCATTGTTGACAACTGTTACAATAAAATAGTTCTTAAGTCAAAAAAAGTCTCTAAATATATATGTCTGGTTCTTACGTTTTAAGTTGTAATTTTATAAAATGGATTTATTATATAGTCAGCTATAGATAACATACTTATTCCCAGTATTATACTATCAATACTTAAGAGTTCCTTGCAGCTAAGAGTGGCATAATGCAACAGTTAGGATTGCATTTAGCTGCAAAACAATTAGAAAATGTTATAAAAGGGGCTTAAACAAATCAATGTTTATTGTTTTTATACAAGAAGTCTGGGGCTATGCAGAACAAGACTCTGTGGCAACTTAATGAGGCCATCAATCTCTTTCCATGTTTCCACATTCCCCATCCATAGGCCTTTATCTCAAGCTTGTTGCCTCAAGATCACAAGATGGCTGCAGCACCTCCATACTGCAAGTCCCCTTTCCAGGCAGGTAGGATGAAGGCGGAGAAAGGGCCAACACTAGTTCCAGGAAAGCTTTCCTCATTTGGAAAAGGAAAGCATCCCAAAGAAATTACACCTACATCTCAATGGCCAGTCTTATGGCACATGGTTACCTTTATAGAAAGGTGCCTGAGATGGTATTAGGGCTTTCCAACCGCTACCACACGTGAAAAGGGAAAAGGAGGTTTTGAATGAAATTTGGGTAGCCAAAACAAAGTGTCTGCCACATGTAATAATTCTGGGCATATCCTCTATTTCTAGAAAGGCATATGGGACCTAGTGAACATTTAAGTGATTGAATAATGAATGGAAAATGTTATCAAACTTCTATGAAATTCTATGCATTCAATAAATAATTCTTGACCACTATAAAAGAAAAGAGACATAGACTGTGACTGAGACGGAAGTATAAATCTCTGTCTCTGCTCATTAGTCTGGTATTTGTCCCTTCATTCTGCCTTGTTTCCTTTATCTTTTCCTGATTTGCTTTACCATCAAGCTTCTCCCAGAAACATCCACAATTTACAAGTCTCCTTTGTGATACTCTGCCCCAGCTTCCTCAAGGAGATTTACATACAGGTCTCTTTTTCCCAGATCCTATCTGGCTCAGTCTCCACGCACCACCCTGGTTACTCCTAATGTGTCAGACATCAAACTAACAGACTTTTTAATGAGATAATTATGACTACCCTCATCTCTGATCGCAAGAAGAAAATTAGTCTAGATAAGTTTAAAATGCAAGTTTCATATACATTTAAAATGACACACTAAATAAAAGAGTTGACATTTGTTTTAAGTTGCAATCATTTTTTAAAACTGATATTTGTGCTATATATTTAGGATTTTACCTGGTCAGCAACAGCAGTGAAGTATGTCCACATGGGGTCTCCCGCTGAGGAGTAACTGTCCGGATAAGCTGGGCTTGGAGGGTATCCACCAGGGAGCACAGCTGGCCCTGTTCCTGGCATTGGCTGTCCCATTTGCATCTGATTGCCAAAATTTCCAAGCTACAAGAGTGAAAAAGGAGACGGTTATTAATACAAATATTACCCATTATCCACTGAAGTTGGTTTAAAAGAAAATACTTATGAGAAGTTCACTGAAAAGCAAAAATCGAGTTACTGAAAGCTCCCAAATTATCACAAAAGCTGTTAGCTACAAACTGCGAGATGCCCTGCATTACTTAATTCAGCTCATTAACAAATGTTATCCAACATGTTTTAAAGTGTTAAAGAAAAAATAAGTCTCTAGCCTCTAAGAATGAGGCACACTTTAAAAAAGTAAAAAATACAAGAAGCAAAAAGTAAAAAATACAAGAAAATTTCACCTAGAGTAAAACTAAGAAGTGGTATACCTAAAGACACATACATAGAATACATGGTAAATACAAAACAACAAAACTGTGAATGAATCATGGGAAGATGCATAGGGCTGAAACATCCCCTCCACTAGAAAATATTTATTTTTTAAAAAGCAAGATATCAATGAACAGAACAATAAAGTGATAATTCCAACAATAGTCCTCTTCAAAACTGATAAGAATAACAACAACGAGAATACCAACAATAAGAGTACTCAGCTAATATGTATTGAGAGCTTTTTATATTGCAGGTACCGTTCTAACTACTTTCCATCTACCATGTGATCTGATTTCCCAACAACTCAGTGAGATGTGAAAGTACTATCCTTTTTTCAGTTGAGGATGTGTAACTTCAAGAGGTTTCCTGAATTAGTTAAGGTCAAATGGCTAGTAAGAAGTAGACCATGATTCAAATATGAAGCTGACCCCAGAGACTACATACTGTTTGTTTCCTGCTATGGCTCTGGTTACTGTCTCCTTTTCACTTTGGAACTTGGTATACATTTTTTTATATCTTAGAGAGATATTTTACTCACTGTTTTTAATGAGTCTGGAGGAGGAAGAAGTATCAAGATTGTTCATTATTCCATTTGGAACAAAAATCTTGATCTGCATCTTTGAAGAATAAGCAGAGATTGATGGGCAAAAAGAGAAAAGAATTCTAAGAGGGGGAAAAAGGCAAAAGGTAGGAGCCTTTAAGTGGCAGTTTGAAAAGCTGCAGCATGGGATATGGTAAAGACAAAAGGTATGCAGGAAGTATGGGAGCTCCAGGAAATGTGCCCAAGGATCAAAAACTAGATTATGAAGCAATGAAGTATAAGAAAGGGAACAATAAACATTAAAACAATATAATGAATTTGAAAAAAAAGCGATTGTTTAAAAGTTATTCTTTGAAAAGAGACAGACTGTCAAAGGACAGGCCAGTTTCTGGAATAAAAAAGAGAAGTGTATATAACCACAAAGAGAATTCAAATTAAAAAATACATATTAACAAATGCTTATGAACACCTCTTTACCAATACATTTGAAAATGTAGGGGCTTCCCTCGTGGCGCAGTGGTTAAGAATCCGCCTGCCAATGCAGGGGCCATGGGTTCGAGCCCTGGTCCGGGAAGATCCCACATGCCGCAGAGCAACTAAGCCCGGGTGTCACAACTACTGAGCCTGCACTCTAGAGCCCACGAGCCATAGGCCACAACTACTGAGCCTGCGCATCTAGAGCCCACGAGCCACAACTACTGAAGCCTGCATGCCTAGAGCCCATGCTCCATAACAAGAGAAGCCACCGCAGTGAGAAGCCCGCGCACCGCAACGAAGAGTAGCCCCGGCTCTCCCCAACTAGAGAAAGCCCGTGCGCAGCAATGAAGACCCAACCCAGACAAAAATAAAATAAATAAAGTTTAAAAAAAAAAGAAAATGTAAATGAAATGGGCCTTCTAAAAGTACCTAAATTCTATAAATTACAAATATTGACTCAAGAAAAAAAAAACTTCCTATTTCTAATAAGGGTAAGTAGGATAAGGTCAATCTTCACTAAAAAAAAATTTTTTTTCATAAAATATTACTTTTTAATATTAAAGGAAAAAGGTAAAATTTCCTCACTCATATGGGGAAACTTCCAGGCCAATACTGGGGGACAAGTCTAGACCCAGAGGTAAAAGGATTAGCAAAATTCCCAAAGCAGCTTTTGCTCTGAGGCAAAAAACAAACACCTAGATTTTGGTTCCAAGGCCTCCAAGGACGTGGAGGGCAATCAAGGCCTGGAGCATATCCAAGAAATTAAGGCTTACTGGAGACCCTCACACCTTAAGCTTCACAGAAGGAAAACAGAAAAAACTTTTTTCTAAGAAGAGAGGCCAAACTAAATATAAGCCTATTAGCGAAAAGCTCATGTTGAGGTGGTGCCAGGAGACTGGCTATAGACCCGCTACTGTGGCATCTCCATGTGTGCCTGGAGGGTTCAGCACACATGTTTTTTAATCAAAGTCAGGCAAGCAGTATTATATGAAGAACCTGGCCTTAGGAATAACCTTCTATCTACGTTTCCTTCCTGTCTCGCAATATCAACTTCTCCAAAATCCAAAAATGTCAGAGCCTGATGGTGGCCAGATTAAAGACGGTTGCAAATTCTTTGTAACATTTCCCCTGCAAAGGCAAAGACTTTCTCTAATCCCTTGAATCTGGGCTGGGCCTGTTTCAGCTTTATCTGGTAGAAACTGCACCACATGCATTCCAGGCTTAAGACTTTCAGAGGACAGGCAGCTTTAGTTTCTCTCTTAGAACATGGCCAGCATGAAGAAGCTCAAGCCCCATGTGGAAGGGCCCATATGGAGGGAAACTCAGACCCCTAGCCTACAAAGTAAACCCTGAAAAGTAGTTTATAATAAATTCATATTTCAAGTTGTCTTCCCAATAGTTTCAAAGGAATCAAAACTGATCATTAGGTCATCAATGTCATCACCTGGTAACGCGACTGAAGAAAACCTTGGACTTAAAACTGTCAGCAGGGCCTCCCTGGTGGCGCAAGTGGTTGAGAGTCCGCCTGCCGATGCAGGGGATACGGGTTCGTGCCCCGGTCTGGGAGGATCCCATATGCCGCGGAGCGGCTGGGCCCGTGAGCCGTGGCCGCTGGGCCTGCGCGTCCGGAGCCTGTGCTCCGCAACGGGAGAGGCCGCAACAGTGAGAGGCCCGCGTACCGCAAAAAAAAAAAATAAAAATAAAAAATAAAAAAAAAACTGTCAGCAATGTCATTTTCATGTAGTTTTGCACATTTCTGAATCTTTAGTATTATCTTTGATCCCTAGTTTCGTCCCAGAAATTTTCAACTACTTGTCCATTTTGTGAGGGTTACTTTGGTTAAACTAGATCATATAATGTGTAACCCTGGAGAATTCTGCACATATAAACTGTGTAATAAGTCACAACAGGCTGCATAGAACTCCACTTCATACCTCAGGATACCAGCTGTACCTTATGTCAGTGTTCTTCAAACATTTGCTTCCCTATCCCTAAAACAATGTTGAAAAGTTATATACCTTTCCCCACAGTTTATGTTGACATATGACGTTCTTAAGTTTAAATAGTTGTAAAGAATGCAATGTCTAATACGCTGTAAATCTTGACATTCACAAATGATGTCTTACATCACTCTTTGGAAAGTATCCGTTGCTATCTACATACTATAATGATCTGATACTTGCTCCCACCCATTTTTTTTTTTTTTTAAGAGAAATGAAAAGGCCCTTCTGGAACATTTAGAAATTTTACCTTTTTCCTTTTATTCTTGGAACTTATTTTTTATTCTATTTCTTCCTCATCTGTATAAGCTTTCTACGCTTAAAATGTATCATTATGCTTGAAAATACTGATCACACTATAACACTTACCTAAAATAAAAATATGTATGTAAATTGAAATTTTAAATTTTGTTTTATTTCCTGTTACCATAACGGATACTACAGTCACAACTACCAACTCCCAAAAGTGATGCAGGATAAACAGTTACGTAAGAAAGTATAATTTTCTCCACCTCCCCACTCCCCCATCCCCACCCAAAAAGTCTGGAAGAACACTGTCCTTGGTAGAATAGTAAACATTACAAGACATTTAGCATACCTTAATTTATTCATAAGCAACACAGAGAACAGAAAAGAAGTGGTCAAAAAATTCAGGAAAAGGATGTCTAGCAAAACTGGGGAGGAGGGGGTTAGGAGAATTGGACGGAGGGCGGACCACAAAAGATTACCGGAACAAGAAAAAGGAGGCTTTGTTCCTCCATTCCAGGGAAGAAATTTCTAAAAACACTCCACACCCTTGGCTCCACAAGGACTCGTCTAAGGGTTCCTCAGGGACCAGAACACCTGCGGCTCCCCGCTCGGCCCCAGCCTCGGCTTCCTGCACGGCGCGAAGTCCCGGCGCCGCCGAGTACCAGAGGCGGGCGAAGTTAGCAGGGACCGACCGAAGGCGGATCCGGCACGTTGGCACCGCCCGCCGGAGCGCCACACCCCGCGGAGGCAGAGGCCGCGCCGAAGCGGCCAGGACTCACCCCTCCTCCGTATCCCGGGTAGGCCATGACAATCTTGCGAACGTCAACTGTCACCCTTCGAGTCAGCGTCCGCCAGGCTGGGAGAAAAGCGGAGGTACAGCTGCAGGCGCAGGTGAGGTTGACAGACTCCCCGGCGGCGCCGTTCACTTCCTCGAGACCAACCACTCCCGGAGTCCAGCTCTGCCCTACTCAGCTCGGATTGGCTGAGACCGGCCCTTCGGAGCCTATAGCACCTAAGCCCGCCCCTTCCCCGAGGCTAGTCCCATCCATCTCGTCTCTGATTGGCTTCACGCGCCCAGTCTTTTCCTACTCCTCTTTTATTGACTGGATCGGGTCTTGCGCTCTTTCCTCGCTAAACCGAGAACCCTTTGCAACAGTAACTTCCACCCTCTTTGGAAAGGCTCTCTAGGTCGGTTTCTTTTCTCCTTAGAAACCTCAGACCAGCAAGCGCATGACTTCTTTTAACCTCCACTCTTTTGAAGCTGGGCTACCGAATACATATCTGTGAATTTCAAAACTTGAAGAGTTACTTACATCTATTTTTCCGTAGCGTTGATGTCACATCATCAAAACTATGAAACCTTGACCTCTACTCCAAAGGTAGTGCTTCTGAGCTAAAACTCTCTTGACACCAAGTTTTACCAAAAGGTTATCATAGTTTGTTAGATAAATGGTGACCAGAAGTTGCCAGATTTAGCAAATAAAAATACAGGATGTCCAGTTAAATTTTATTCTAAAAAAAAAATGAAATTTTTAAAATATGAGTATGCCCCAAACATTGCATGGGTCATACACTTATACCAAAAAATTATTCGCTGTTTACACGCTGATAATATACAAGGCATCCTATATATTATCTGGCAACCCGACAAATGACTCAACATTTGGGCTAACTCTTTAAGTTGTGCCTCCTAATTATATCCACCGAGGAACAGCTTGGTTTTTAATCATTCGGTCCAAAGTTAAATGCTCAACTACTTTGATTTATTAAGTAATAGTCATTGACAGTTCTGCTTTTCTCTGGAGCTCAAGTGAATTTTGTAGCTCCAGCTTGAAAAGGACAGGACACACAGGGACCAGACAGCTGTAGACTTAGTTTAAAAACAAACAAAAAGACCATAATGATATTATTTTGAAGAATAAGACTACTGCTAAAATGTTTCTTAAAAATAAGGATGTGGAAGAAAGTGTCATCTATTAGCAGAGTAAATCAACCTTGCAAAGCTGAGTAACTGTTGGTCAGTTACATACAGAGGAGGAACCTGTTGAACTTTGTGAAACCTAATTTTCTCAGGAAGAGATAGAGAGAAAGGAAGATTGCTAAGGTACAAGCCACTCTTGACAAAATGTGCATTGGTTCCCCTAACACAATAAGAAATACTTTAGCCAGTGAGGTTAAATTATTGGCATAAATAAATAAAGGGGGATGGTAAAACCTATTTGGTAAGAAGAAAGAACATTTGACTCATTAAAGCATCAAGTGATAAAGCATTACAAAGCAAAACAAATCATTGTGAAGTTTTATTCTAATTGATTAACTGCGTATTCAAAGAAATACTCAGAGAGGATCAAGTGTTTTACATTTACAATCTTAGTCTAAATCTCTGGTCAGAATTTTTGTGCATCTTCTTTTCATCATACTAGCCTTACCGATGCATTACATTTTTTTCAAAACTCCATGGGTTCCTTGCATTTCTACATATGTAGTTTCAAGATAGGGATAGTATTTTCCTCAAGGGCAGAGAGAAGATTTGCTGCAAGATAGCAAAGCTAATTTCTCCTTCCAGGGCAAAGTTTGCTTAGGTTTGCTAGCAGGACTTTCCTAAGCTTAGAGTTCCTTCATGCTGATTCAAACCCACTGCTTCTGCATCCCCCACCTAGGAGCTCCATTTCACTCAGTGGGACTTGGGAGCAAAAGGAACGCATGAGAACCTGAAGCTCATGCTGCCTGTGCTGTAAGTAACAAAGTTCTTTGTCTCTGACAGAGGAATCTCATGCCTTCTGTCAACTTCTATGAAATTGTGGCAGGCTACTTGTTAGCTTGCAAGTAGGGTAAAATATCTGATCCTTTGAAGTTCTAGGCAATGTGTCTCTTTCTTAGAGAAAGAATTATCCAGGGAAGTTCCTACTGAAGGATAGCAGAATATGCCACCCCAAAATATGCCACTTTGGCATAAGGATTATTTTGAACTGAAGGCAACTGAGAAGAAACAGATAAAAGAAAAGCTCTCTACTCTCCAGTTGCCTAACAACAGGACCAAAGTGTCCCTCTTCCCCTCTCTACCAAGGACAGAAATGAATACTCTGAGACAAGTTTAGTCCCTTATCAATAAAGAAGGCAGGGACTTAAATCTGCATAACAAATCTTATGCTTGTTTATCTTTCTTTTCCTGGTAACCTCCCTGTAGCTAGTTTCCCCACACCTTTCTTTTCTCTTTAGCTGAAGATGGTATTTAAGCTGAAGTTCTAAGCCACCTCTGAGAATTATTTGTTTTTCATTTTTCTCTGGGTATCTCCTATGCATACATGAGGATTCGTGTTAATAAACCTCTGGGCTTTTTTTTTTCTCTTGTTCATCTGTTTTTTGTCATAGAGATCTCAGCCAAGAGCTCAGAAGGGTAAAGGGAAATTGATTTTACCTCCCATACACTATCATGTGAGATGCAGAGAGGATTTTCTACACTATAGTCTGCTGTATCTGTCTCTAAACCTAGTATTTCATATTATAAATTTTCTAGTATAGGAACTTACAATAAGTCAATAAAGAGTATTTTTTTAAAGTAATTGTATGATCAGGCCACCCAAGATGGCTGTTCTCTTGCTCTCTGTACACCCCCTGCTTGACCAGGCCTGTTTCACCTACACCCTACTCACCTGACTAACCTCCCCACATACTTGCCCCAGGCCTTAGCTAATGGCTATTACTTTAGCCGCTGTGATAGCTTATCAAAGGGGCAGTGAGAAGCGTGCTCCTCTGCTGGTTTTCCTGGTAACCAATGAGCCAACCTGATGTCAATTCCCCCTATAATTGGTAACCCACTGTCCCCGGAGCAAAGACTGCCCCATGTCCTCCCACTGTCCCCCACACATGGAGGGGTGTCGCTCCAGGACCTTGCTTCAGATGTCTAAGTTCCCCAATTAAAAAAACCACTGATGTCTCTGTTGCTGACTCCCGGCTTTTTCTTCCGTCTTGAAACTGGGTAATTACAGGGCTTGCAGGGCTGCTTAGTGCAGCCCAACAGTAATAGTAATGAAAGTTTGCTCCCTGATTCAGTGAGCATTGTATGAACAATATCATCTTATGAAACTGTAATGTATAAAAAACAATTTTAGGGGCGGACTCAAGATGGCATATTAGGAGGATGTGGAATTCGTGTCTCCTCACAACTAGGGCACCTACCAGGCACCGGTGGGGGGCCACGGACACCTAAGGGGACGGGAGGAACCCCCAGCGACCGGGTAGGACGTGGGGCGTGGGGCGAGTGAAGGGGAGGAGAAGTGGATGTGGGATGGGACTGGCGCTGCTGAGGGGCGGCTGGGGGAGGGGAAGGGATCCCACGCCTGAAGGGGGAACTTGGGGAACCACTGGGAGGGCAGAGGATCAAAAGGGAGCGTGGCCAGGATTCCCCTGCCCACTCGGACCCCCAGGAACCTGTTGAGATCCGGGGCCTGATCCTCCGCCCACCTAGGCCCCCTCCAGCTGCACAGGTCCTGAGGGAGTGGGAGGGAGGGAAGGGGGAGCAAAAGTAAAGGCCGGACCTCTGGGACCGGCACCCCTGAGGGGCAGCTGGGGGAGGGGAGGAGTTCCTACACCCAGCGGGACCCACCCACGGTTAGGGGTCCAGCAGCGACGGGGGAGATGCTGGGGGAGACAGTACGGCAGGGCGTAAAGGAACAGAAGGGAAAGGGGCCAGTGCTTTCCCTGTCCACTCAGGCACGGGGAAGCCTGTTGGGCTCCTGGGCCTAATCCTCTGCCCTCGGAGCCTCCCTCCTGCTGTGCAGAACCCAAGCCCCACCCCTACACCCCCACCCAGGGCCCCACCTCTACATTCGAAGACTCCCTCCAACGAGCTGGGCCTACACCCCACCCACACACCCTCACTCAGGGCCCTACCTCCAAACTCCAGAACTCCACCCTCCGGAGGCCCTCCTTTCAACCTGCTGCCTCTACCTTCTTCAGCAGGTCCTAAACGTCAACTCCCCACCTGCAAAGGTCCCGCCCCTGCCTGAGTTCCACCCCCGGCCCCCCCCGGCCCCCTCTCCCCGACTAAACTCCGCCTCCATAGCCAAGGCTTTTTCTTTTTTTTTTTTTCCTTTACTTTTTCCTCTTTTAGATTGGGGCTCTGTTTTACCTTGTTGATTCATTGTTGTTGATTCTTTTATATTTTTATTTTTCCTAATAAATCTTTTATTTTTCTGATTTTATTTTATTCTTTATACTTTGTAGTGATCTCTACTTTTGGCTTGTTCCCCCCTCCCCCCCCCTTTTTCCTTGTGGTAGTCGTTTCAATTATAGTTTTATTTTTCCTAATATATTTTTTATCTTTCTAAATTTATTTTTTTTATTCTTTGATATTGTACTGCTCTTTTTTTTCTTTCTTTCTTCCTTTTTTTTTTTTTTTTTTTACTGTGCCATGAAGCTTGTGGGATTTTGGTTCCCAGGCCAGAGGTCGGGCCCAAGCTCCTGTGCTGGGAGCTCCAAGTCCAAACCGCTGGACTAACAGAGAACCTCAGACCCCCAGGGAATATCAATCAGAGTGAGGCCTCCCAGAGGTCCTCATCTCAGCACCAAGACCCAGCTCTATCCAACTGCTTGCAAATTCCAGTCCTGGACATCTCAGGTCAAACAACCAATAAGACAGGAGTACAGCACCACCCACTAAAAGAAACAAACAAACAAAAAAAAATTGACAAAAAAAGTTACAGATGATGGAGCAAGGTAAAAGCCTACAAGATCAAATAAATGTAGATGAGATAGGCAACCTACATGAAAAAGAATTCAGAGAAATGATAGTAAATCATTTTACTACCAAATCCAAAATATTGGAAACAGAATTGAGAAAATACAAGAAACATTTAACAAGGATCTAGAAGAACTAAAGCGCACACAAGCAGTTATGAACAACACAATTACTGAAATTAAAAATACTCGAGAAGGAATCAATAGCAGAATAACTGAGGCAGAAGAATGGATGTGACCTGGAAGATAAAATAGTGGAAATAACTACTGCAGAGCAGAATAAAGAAAAAATAATGAAAAGCACTGAGGACAGTCTCAGAGACCTCTGGGAAGGTCCCAGAAGGAGAAGGTCCCAGAAGGAGAAGAAAAAAGGAAAGGTTCTGAGAAAATATTTGAAGAGATTATAGTCAAAAACTTTCCTAATATGGGAAGTGAAATAGTGAACAAGTCCAGGAAGTATGGAGAATACCATACAGAATAAACCCAAAGTCAAACACGCCGAGACACGTATTAATCAAACTATCAAAAATTGAATACAAAGAAAAAATATTAAAAGCAGCAAGGGAAAAGCAACAAATAACATAAAAGGGAATCCCCATAAGGTTAACAGCTGATTTTTCAGCAGAAACTCTGCAAGCCAGAAGGACATGGCAGGACATATTTAAAGTGATGAAATGGAAAAACCTACAACCAAGATTAATCTACCTAGCAAGGATCTCATTCAGATTCGATGGAGAAATTAAAAACTTTACAGATAAGCAAAAGTTAAGAGAATTCAGCACCACCAAACCAGCTTTACAACAAATGCTAAGGGATCTTCTCTAGGCAGGAAACACAAGACAAGGAAGACCCCTACAAACACAAGCCCAAACAAATTAAGAACATGGTAATAGGAACATACATATCGATAATTACCTTAAATGTAAATGGATTAAATGCTCCAACCAAAAGACATAGACTGGCTAAATGGATACAAAAACAAGACTGGTATATATGCTGTCTACAAGAGACCCACGTCAGACCTAGGGACAAATACAGACTGAAAGTGAGGGGTTGGAAAAGGATATTCCATGCAAATGGAAATCAGAAGAAAGCTGGAATAGCAATTCTCGTATCAGACAAAATAGACTTTAAAATAAAGACTATTATAAGAGACAAAGAAGGACACTACATAATGAGCAAGGGATCAATCCAAGAAGAAGATATAACAATTGTAAATATTTATGCACCCAACATAGGAGCACCTCAATACATAAGGCAAATGCTAACAGCCATAAAAGGGGACATCAACAGTAACACATAGTAGGGAACTTTAACACCCCACTTTCACCAAGGGACAGATCATCCAAAATGAAAATAAATAAGGAAACACAAGCTTTAAATGACACATTAAACAAGATGGACTTAATTGATATTTATAGGACATTTTCACCCCAAAACAACAGAATACACTTTCTTCTCAAGTGCTCATGGAACATTCTGCAGGATAGGCTATATCTTGGGTCACAAATCAAGAGTTGGTAAATTTAAGAAAATTGAAATCATATCAAGTATCTTTTCTGACCACAACACTATGAGACGAGACATCAATTACAGGAAAAAAAACTAAAAAATACAAACACATGGAGCCTAAACAATATGCTACTAAATAACCAAGAGATCACTGAAGAAATCAAAGAGGAAACCAAAAAATACCTAGAAACAAATGACAATGAAAACACGATGACCCAAAACCTATGGGATGCAGCAAAAGAACTTCTAAGAGGAAAGTTTATAGCAATACAATCCTACCTCAAGAAACATCTCAAATAAACAACCTAACCTTACACCTAAAGCAATAAGAGGAAGAAGAACAAAAAACTCCTGCAAAGTTAGCAGAAGGAAAGAAATCATAAAGATCAGGTCAGAAATAAATGAAAAAGAAATGAGGAAAAAATAGCAAAGATCAATAAACCTAAAAGTTGGTTCTTTGAGAAGATAAACAAAATTGATAAACCATTAGCCAGACTCATCAAGAAAGAAAGGGAGAAGACTCAAATCAACAGAATTAGAATTGAAAAAGGAGAAGTAACAACTGACACTGCAGAAATACAAAGGATCATAAGCGATTACTACAAGCAACTCTATGCCAATAAAATGGACAACCTGGAAGAAATGGACAAATTCTTAGAAAATCACAATGTTCTGAGACTGAACCAGGAAGAAATAGAAAATATGAACAGACCAATCACAAGCACTGAAATTGAAACTGTGATTAAAAATCTTCCAATGAACAAAAGCCCTGTGCCAGATGGCTTTACAGGTGAAATCTATCAAACATTTAGAGAAGAGCTAACACCTATCCTTCTCAAACTCTTCCAAAATATAGCAGAGGGAGGAACACTCCCAAACTCATTCTAGGAGGCCACCATCACCCTGATACCAAAACCAGACAAATATGTCACAAAAAAAGAAAACTATAGGCCAATATCTCTGATGAACATAGATGCAAAAATCCTCAACAAAATACTAGCAACCAGAATCCAATAGCACATTAAAAGGATTATACACCATGATCAAGTGGGGTTTGCCCCAGGAATGCAAGAATTCTTCAATATATGCAAATTAATCAATGTGATACACTATATTAACAAATTGAAGGATAAAATCCATATGATAATCTCAATAGATGAAGAAAAAGCTTTTGATAAAATTCAACATCCATTTATGATTAAAAACTCTCCATAAAGTATGCATATAGGGAACTTACTCCAACATAATAAAGGCCATATATGACAAACCCACAGCCAGCATCGTTCTCAATGGTGAAAAACTGAAAGCATTTGCTCTAAGATCAGGAACAAGACAAGGTTGCCAACTCTCACCACTATTATTCAACATAGTTTTGGAAGTTTTAGCCACAGCAATCAGAGACGAAAAAGAAATAAAAGGAATCCAAATTGGAAAAGAAGTAAAACTGTCACTGTTTGCAGAGGACATGTTACTATACATAGAGAATCCTAAAGATGCTACCAGAAAACTACTAGAGCTAATCAATGAATTTGGTAAAGTTGCAGGATACAAAATTAATGCACAGAAATCTCTTGCATTCCTATACACTAATGATGGAAAATCTGAAAGAGAAATTAAGGAAACACTCTCATTTACCATTGCAACAAAAAGAATAAAATACCTAGGAATAAACCTACCTAAGGATACAGAAGACCTGTATGCAGGAAACTATAAGACACTGTTGAATGAAATTAAAGATGATACAAACAGATGGAGAGATATATACTATGTTCTTGGATTGGAAGAATCAACATTGTGAAAATGATTATACTACCCCAAAACATCTACAGATTCAATGCAATACTTATCAAACCACCAATGGCATTTTTGACAGAACTAGAACAAAAAATTTCACAATTTGTATGGAAACACAAAAGACCCTGAATAGCCAAAACAACCTTGAGAAAGAGAAATGGAGCTGGAGAAATCAGGTTCCCAGACTTCAGACTATACTACAAAGCTACAGTAATCAAGACAGTATGGTACTGGCACAAAAACAGAAGTATAGACCAATGGATAAGGATAGAAAGCCCAGAGATAAACCCACGCACATATGGTTACCTTATCTTTGATACAGGAGGCAAGAGTATACAATGGAGAAAAGACAGCCTCTTCAATAAGTGGTGCTGGGAAAACTGGACAGCTACATGTAAAATAATGCAGTTAGAACACTTCCTAACACCACACACAAAAACTAACTCAAAATGGATTAAAGACCTAAATGTAAGGCCATACACTATAAAACTCTTAGAGGAAAACATAGGCAGCACACTCTATCATATAAATCGCAGCAAGATCCTTTTTGACCCACCTCCTAGAGAAGTGGAAATAAAAACAAAAATAAAAAAATGGGACTGAATGAAACTTAAAAGCTTTTGCACAGCAAAGGAAACTATAAACAAGATGAAAAGACAACCCTCAGAATGGGAGAAAATATTTACAAAAGAAGCAATTGACAAAGGGTTAATCTCCAAACTATACAACCAGCTCTTTCCAGCTCAATATCAAAAAAAGACACATCCCAATGCAAAAATGGGCAGAAGACCTAAATAGACATTTCTCCAAAGAAGATATACAGATTGCCAAAAACACATGAAAAGATGCTCAATGACACTAATCATTAGAGAAATGCAAATCAAAACTACAATGAGGTATCACCTCACACCGGTCAGAATAGCCATCATTAAAAAACCTACAAACAATAAATGCTGGAGAGGGTGTGGAGAAAAGGGAACCCTCTTGTACTGTGGCTGGCAATGTAAATTGATACAGCCACTATGGAGAACAGTATGGAGGTTCCTTAAAAAACTAAAAATAGAACTACCATTTGATCCAGCAATCCCACTACTGGGCATATACCATGAGAAAACCATTCAAAAAGAGTCATGTAGGGGCTTCCCTGGTTGTGCAGTGGTTGAGAGTCCACCTGCCGATGCAGGGGACACGGGTTCATGCCCCGGTCCAGGAAGATCCCACATGCCGTGGAGTGGCTGGGCCCGTGAGCCATGGCTGCTGAGCCTGCGCGTCCAGAGCCTGTGCTCCACAACGGGAGAGGCCACAACAGTGAGAGGCCCGCGTACCGCAAAAAAAAAAAAGAAAAAAAAAAGAGTCATGTACCAAAATGTTCATTGCAACACTATTTACAATAGCCAGGACATGGAAGCAACCTAAGTGTCCATCAACAGATGAATGGATAAAGAAGATGTGGCACATATGTACAATGGAATATTACTCAGCCATAAAAAGAAACGAAATTGAGTTATTTGTAGTGAGGTGGATGGACCTAGAGTCTGTCATATAGAGTGTAGTAAGTCAGAAAGAGAAAAACAAATACGGTATGCTAACACATATATATGGAATCTAAAAAAAAAAGGTTCTGAAGAACCTAGGGGCAGGACAGGAATAAAGACACAGACATAGAGAATGGACTTGAGGACACGGGGAGGGGGAAGGATGAAGTGAGAGAGTAGCATTGACGTATATACACTACCAAATGTAAACTAGATAGCTAGTGGGAAGTAGCTGCATAGCACAGGGAGACCCACTCATGCTTTGTGACAACCTAGAAGGGTGGGATAAGGAGGGTGGGAGGGAGATGCAAGAGGAAGGGGATATGGGGATATACGTATGCATATAGCTGATTCACTTTGTTATACAGCAGAAACTAACACAACACTGTAAAGCAATTATACTCTAATAAAGATGTTAAAAAAAACAACTTTAAATTATACATTTTTTTCAGAAAAAACTCCATTATTTTATAAAAATAGCTATTTTTAGAGTGAATAGTATGTAACAGGCATTGTGTTGTGAGGTGTTATTCCTTGAAAGAAGTCCATCAGGTATACACTATTATTACCTCCATTTTATAAATGCAAAACATAAGGTGGAGAGCTGTATATCACTTATCCATAGTTGCACAGTTTGTAGCAAAGCTGAGATTAGAATCCAGGAAATTTGGCTGCAGAATGTGGTCTGTTAAACAATGCATTTGCCCCTCTCTCTCCACCCACAAGCATAGTATTTTAAAATGTAATAAAAATTATTTATACCATAAGTGGAGAGCGCTTAAAGAGCAGAAAAATGGCTCACCAATGACTAGAAAAATAAACGAGAAAATGCATGGTTTTCACTAAGATTAGCCAATAATTACTTCTCTTACACAGGATACATGCTTTCTGGTGACCATAAAGTTTTCAAGACTATAGTACTACCTAGAGTATTCCTTCCAAATCTTGGTGGTCTTTGGTCTTAGGGTAAGTTTAGATATTCAATTAACACTGAAATAACTATGGTTCCCTTTCCTATCTGTTGCCGCCTCATTTTCTCTTTCCTTCTAAATGAAATTTTTCTTTCTCCCCCTCTTTTTACAGGTGGAGAAACAGGGACACGAAAGATAAGAGTAAATATTTACTGCTCCTCAGCAAACTTCAGTTCCAGAGCCAGAGCCTGCCCCCTCTCATAGAAATCATTCATATGCCAAATACTATAACAAGATATACCAGCTAATGAAAAACAGCATTAATGGAGCTTATTTTGTATCACTAAAGAATTTCACATAGACTAATTCATTTTAGTCAACAAATACTTATTGAATGTCTATACTCTAGTACTAGTTTAGATGGAAAAAATATACATTAGTGGGAGTGAGAAGGATGTCCTTGCCCTTGTGGAGCTTATATTCTAGCAGGAAGAATAGACAATAATAAGTAAAGATAATGAATAAGTAAATTATTATATAGTATGTTAGAAGATGATAAATGCTGTGGAACAAAAGGAACATGAAAGCAGAGGTAGGTGTAGGGAGGTGACAGAGTATGTGGCAGTATCAAATGGGATGCCCAAGGTAGCCTTGTAAAGTAGGAGATGTTTGCGTAAAGGCTTAAAGAACATGAGCAAGTTAGGCATGACATTATCTGTAGGAAGAATATTCCAGGCAGAACTGGAGTTACAATCCTAAAGCAGAAGCCTTCTGACCTGTTTAAAGAACAGCAAGGAGGCCAGTGACGAGTCATAGAGTGGTTACAGAGCAGGGGCATTGGGGCAGATCATGCCAGGCCTTTATAGGCCATTGCAAGGACTTTCTTTCATTCTCTGGGTGAGATAAGGAGCCACTGAAGGGTTTGGAGCCTTAGCCCGACTTGATATAACTTAATTTTTAAAGCATCACTCTTTTGGCTGTGCTGACAATAGACTGAAGGGGGTTAGTGAAGAAGCGAGGAGATCTATTAGCGATCTGTTGATAATTCAGAGGTGATGGTGACTTACTATGGAGCAGCAGTTGAGACGGTGAGATCATTTTCCACTTTTAAGGTATAGCCTTCAGGATTTACTGATGTTTTTGGATTTACCCCTTAATGGCTTGGTGACAAAGATTCTCTCCTTGACCCAACCCTAGCCAGGTTCTTCTGAGCTCTCTTCTTAATCCTATCCAATAAAAACTTGAACAAACACTAACTTAGTTCCTGGCAGCTCAAGGCTGTATCCCTATGATGACACTAGCACCCCCTTAAAGTGCCTTTGTGAGAAGACTCAAGGCTTCCAAAATAATTTACTGTTTGGTCCAGCCAACACCTGCAGATAGAACTCCTGTCTCCCAGGCTCTGTGAGAGGGGAGGAGCCTAACTTCCATAAGTGCCAGTTACAAACCCACATGGGTTTCACATGGACTAGACCCTTCTTCCTGCTTTTTGTAATTTTTTCGCTTCCCTGGTTCTACAGAGACCCCACTTACCCCCTCCTTATTCCCTCATCCTCCCTTTAAAATACACAGTCACCTCCATACAAATCAAAGTTGAGTCGAGTTCATGCTGAATTCTTTTCCCTATTATTATTATTTCCCTATTATTAATAGTATATGACCAACTTAAATCATCCTTACCACTTTAACTAGTGTCCAGTTTTGTATATCTTTGCCAGTGGTGGCAACTGGAGGAAGAGCTGTTTGGGATGGCCAAATCAAAAATCAACATTGAACACGTTAGATTTGAGACGCCTAGGAGACTAAGTGACAATGTCATGTAGGTTGTTGATCTAAGAGGCTGGCTGGAGTGAACAGTGCCTACCAACCATCCAGCATCTGCTTCTTACTGAGCCTTGCTACTCTCCACTTGATACATATACAACAACTGTTGAGAAGTAGTGAAGAATTCAGTGGGAGGTGAGAGGTGTTCCTCCAAAATGGCCCTAAAATGAAAATTAATTGCTGTTGGCAGTAATGAAAGTGAGAGAGGCCTAAGAAATTAATGCTTCTTTGACATTGTTGTCCATAAAAATTAATGAGTAATAGAAATAGCTTATGACCTAGTAGATTAAAGGTGAAGCTTATTATATATGCAAAGTGATTCTGGCAACCTTTAAATCCATATAGCTTGAGAAATTATGCACACCCAATGTCTTAGTCAGCTCATGCTGCCATAAAATACAATAGACTGGATGGCTTAAACAATGGGAATTTATTTCTCACAGTTCTGGAGACTGAAAGTCCAAGATCAAGGTGCCAGCAGGGTTGGAGTCTGGTGAGATCACACTCCTTGAGTTGCAGATGCTGCCTTCTCACTGTATCCATGCTTGGCCTTTTGTTGGAGGGAGACAGAGAAACAAATTCTCTGGTGTTTCTTATAAGGGCACTAATCCCATAATGAGGGGCATACCTACATAACCTCATCTAAGCCTTATTACCATTCAGTGACCCTATCTCCAAATACCATCACACTGGGAGTTAGGCTTCAACAAATGAATTTTAGGGGGACACAGTTGTCTATAACATACAAGACCTGAAAGGTGAGGAAGAGGAGACACTTAGTCCTAAGTGTCTGTTGTTTTGTCACCTTGGATCCACCCTAGAATTTATTTATTTCATGCTAAAATGTATTCACATAGATTTCATGCCATTGCTTTAATTGATATACATGCAATAATTATCATACTTTCTTCAGAAATTATTAATTGTCTTTTTAACACGCAATAATGAAGGCTCTATATGTGTTCATTTAGTAAGGCATAAAAATATGGCAGTATAAAATGAAGTCATTCAGTAATAATTTCATTAAAAGTCCAAAACTTTCAGTTCCTTTTAGCAACTGCCTAAGGGTTCTGCCCACTGGTGAGGACAGAGAGATATAATAAGCTTCCCAAATAAGACAAAAATGAATATTATTTACCATTTGTTACTGAGACCAACCACTTGACGAATTGACCTTATTCAGCTAGGCTTTCAACAACACAATTTTCTAATTCTGGTAATATTAACTACTCTTTTGGCAGAAGAGTACTATTTATTAAAGCAATTTAATAAACAGTAATGCATATATGAAGAGTGTCAACAGGGCTCTTCAGAAAGGTGAGGAATGGTAGCTTCTGAATATATACATCCTCACTTGGATTGCTAAGCCCTATTAAGGAATTTGGATGCAACACAAACATCTTTAGAAATGCTATATATAATGTTAACCACAATGTGTGTCTACAACTAATGCTCAATAAAAGCAGCAACACTATAATTAATAGCCTAGGTAAAGTAATCTGTGACTCGAGTAATAGTGGAAAAATACCTGTCTTAATTTTTATTTTATTTATTTATTTTTAAAAATTTATTGGGTTTTTAAAAATTTATTTTTGGCTGCGTTGGGTCTTTTTTGCTGCACACAGTCTTTCTCTAGTTGTGGCAAGCGGGGGCTACTCTTCGTTGTTGTGCACAGGCTTCTCATTGCCATGGCTTCTCTTGTTGCAGAGCATGGGCTCTAGGCATGCAAGCTTCAGCAGCTGTGGCACGTGGGCTCAGTAGTTGTGGCTCACAGGCTCTAGAGTGCAGGCTCGGTAGTTGTGGTGCACGGGATTTGTTGCTCCGCGGCATGTGGGATCTTCCTGGACCAGGGCTCGAACCTGTGTTCCCTGCATTGGCAGGTGGATTCTTAACCACTGCTCCACCAGGGAAGTCCCTCCTGTCTTAGATTTTAAATCCAGGTTTCATGCTCATGAATATCAGACATGAGATTAACATGAGATCATACACTCACAAAACTGACTTTCTAGAAAGATATAAATGAAATAATTTTGACTGATACTTCTGGCTGGTGTTTATCCCTTTAGTAAGTAACTTGATTATGTATCATGTGAGTTTAAGTTACCAAAAACTAAAATAATTTAATCAAAACCATAAAAGTGGTCCAGTTCTTAAATTTTTAGATTATAGATTGGCTAAAAGCTGAGATCATCTCACTTCCACAGTAATCTTCAGGTGTTTTGTGCATGTGTGAAGATAAAATTGCTGGTGGAAATAAGACCTGGTAATAAGAATGAATGAAAAAATTACAATCTTTTTTTAAGATAAATGTTTGTTGTTTATTTATTTAGCTGTGCCTCACGGCTTGTGGGATTGTAGTTCCCTGACCAGAGACTGAACCGGGCCCTTGGAAGTAAAAGTGCAGAGTCCTAACCACTGGATCACCAGGGAATTCCCATATAATCTATTCATATAGCACATAATACTTTTCACAGCTATTTTTCAGATTATTACATTTGATCTTCACAACAATCTTGTGAAATAAGTAGCACCAATCACATTTTAAGAGAAACCTAAGAGAGTAATAAGATGCATTGCGAATGCAGGCACAGATCAAAAGAGTTGCAAAATCTTTTTAAAACAAAATATAACCTAATGATTTTCATGTTCGGAAAATGACAACCCACAGTGTTGTAGTTTTGAATGAATGAATGAAGTCCCATGATTAAAGCTTTCTAAGGTAAGAATTAAGCTATAAAGCACTTATAAGGTAAAAGAAAAAGGAAAGAGTTTAGTACTCTCCTTGTAAGGTCCCAGAGGATAGGAATTATGACATATATTAACATAGATGAAGACTCATGATCAGTGATGGTGCCAGAACAACCTGGGTAGATAGAAGGAACCCAGTTAATACACCATCCACAAGATCTTCTCAACTGAGCCTACCTAAACATTTGCTTTGCTTTCTGAACTTTACCCATAAAACTCAGTTGTTGGCACATCTACCAAAAATGCAGATGGCACACTCAAACACAGTAATTGAGGGACTATGATAAAGTCACTATTTACAAAGGTGTTGACATAGTTAAGAGGCATCAATGAGGGATGATAGGGCTTCCCTGCTGGAGCAGTGGTTGAGCGTCCGCCTGCCGATGCAGGGGACACGGGTTCGTGCTCCGGTCCAGGAGGATCCCACATGCCGGGGAGCAGCTGGGCCTGTGAGCCATGGCCGCTGAGCCTGCGCATCTGGAGCCTGTGCTCCGCAACAGGAGAGGCCACAACAGTGAGAGGCCTGCGTACCGCAAAAAAAATAAAATAAAATAAGAGGGATGATATAGCATCTCAGTGCAAGCAACAGTGAGAATCCGTTTCCACCCTTAGGCTGAGGGGGCAAGGCAAGGAAGCAGCCACTGAAACCTGGAGGCAGTAGCTGTGTGGAGAGGGCCACCTGACCTGACCTTCAGTAGAGGGATGCACAGTGAACTGGATGGAAGGGAACTGAGGAACAAATACCACAGCCTCACTCTCTTGCCTGCCTCCGATCTCCTTTCAGTGCTTCCACTGGCTGATCCCAATCAGAAGCCAGAGGAAAAGAGAGTTCAAGGACACAATTCATAAAGGTTAGCTTCCCAGGGAACAGTTCAATGTAGAGGAGGGTGGAGCATGGATCTTTAGAGGCAAGTGGAAAAGATCAAACACAGTGAACAAAAATAAATCCCATAACTTACATTTATAATCCTGCCAAAGTTTAATGACTCTTCAGTTAGAGACTCAACTTACGTAGTTTTTCTGTAAGGCAAAAATCCAGATAAGTTGCCTAAAGTTAGTATTTATAGAATAATTATATCAAATGGTGAATCTCTCTTTAATTAAATCCAAATGCTTGATTGAGCAACTAGGCTATGGAGATGAGAGAGGGAGAGTGAGAGAGAAGCTAGGTTTTTATTCAGCCACCATGATTCCAGTACAGACTTGAGCCACCCCTTACAAGAAGCACTGTGGCAACCAGCCCAGAAGAGGAGGTGGGTTGGTGCAGGGAGGAGAAAGGAGGATGTAACCTAGCAACAGAATCTTTAGGCTGCAGTTTGCTCATAAATTGTCGAAATGGAAGTTAGTGATATCAGAAAACATAATTAAATCAAGAGAGAGTACCAAAAAGGTATGAGTGAGGATTTAGCAAATATCTAGGTATATGAGTGAGAAAGATCAAATATTTTTTTAAAATTAAAATTCCTGTGCAAAATGTCTTTCTGTATAGTATTTTAAATACATGTACACATAAAGTAAAAGACTGTTTGGAAGGAAACAGAACTGATTTCTATTGGAAAATGCATGTGCCTAAAATAGAGCTTTTTCAGTATAAATTTGAAAAATTAAATGATTATAATCTCCACCTTAAAGTATTAACTAAGCAAACATGTATCTTCAAGCTTATGACCCTATGATAGTTATTCAAGAATGAAAAAAATAGTTGCTATTTAGATCAATTTTGATATTTCCTCCTGATTGATATTTGAGAAACATTCATGCAGAAAACTATCAGCTAACCATATCATGCAGATAATAAATTAATACCTATAACAGAAGAATTTCCCTTTATTTACTGATTTCATTCATTCAGACACACTCTCTGACTTCAAGGGAATATGTTAATTGGTACACTAACTACATTTTCTTATTTTCTGTATTTTTGATGTTCTGGGATCTGGGTCCACACTGACTGTCCCTCCCAGGAATAACCACTTCTTAGAGGTAGCAAAAGACTGAACAGGGAGTGTGTCTTTCAAAGCAAACTAGCCAATCCAGAGCCCAAACTCTGAACTATCTCCTCTCTCTGACTCTTACTTGTCAAGAGGCAGTATCCCCTGCACTCATCTTCCTGGGGCCATATACCAGGCACCTAGAAGAAACAGCTTCTCTGCCCCAGAGCCTGCTAAAATTATCCAAACCAGCCACTTCTAACCCTGCGTACCCTGCCTTGCCTGGCCATTCCCATGGAAACCAAAATCAAGGCTCCCACCCCAGACTTTCCCCTTACTCCTTCTACCTCCTGACTGACCCTGGTGCTTCCCTATGTGGTCCTGCATGGTCTGGTGTGCCCCCTCCTCTTGGAAACCGTAACAAACTGTTTTTTCAATGGCAATCATCCCCTGATCTGTTGTCCTCATCATACTGGAATAACAATAAAACCTGCATTTTAAAACAATTGGTTCTAGTCATTATTGTCTACTTTAACTCTTGAAGGAACTGTGCAATAAATAGTTTAGAGCCTGATAATTGACTCCAAGTTCATCTATTGGCTGTGTGACGTTGGGCAGAATAATACAACTTCTATGAATCTTGGTGCACCTTTGCAAAATGGGGAAATTCCCTACTAGCAGATAAATTCGTCCTCTTTCTGTTCTCTGTTTTTATAAGATATAATACTTTATACTAAATTAGCTGCCCATTGGGAAATGTAGATTATATCCCTTTTCTGTTATCTGGTATAATTGTACCTAGTTACAGTTTTATTTACTTGAGACCAGCCAAACCAGTTCTGACACAATTAAGATTTGATAGTTAAAACCCCACAAGGTGGCGGCAGAGGCAACACCATCAGCAGCCAGCAGCTCTACAGAGGAGCCTAAGGAAGGAAGCAAGGCAAGTCCCTTTCTGGGAGGGGCGTGCATACACCTGAATGTCTAGGACTTGGCCTGTGCTGTTCTGGGTCTGCTGGGTCATCTAGGGTCCAGGGAACTTACTAAGCCACAGTCTGTGCTTGGCCTCACCTGAGATTCTGGGCCAGCTTTTAGAATTCATTTTGTGAGGAAGCTCAGGTTTTCTCTACAGTTCATTGTGATGTTCTCCTAATACTGTATGTTACTATTATTCTTAATCCCTAATTAACAACACACAGCACATTTATGTGCACATAAGCAGTCTATTCCTGAAAAACAAAATATTTCTGAGATGTAAAACATCACTTACAGTCCAAGCTTGCAGCCTTATTTACAGTCATCCATCTGTTAAAATCATAAATCCTTCATCTTAAAGTATTTTAAAAGAGATCATTTGTAGTAACAAAATAATTTGGACCATGTTATCATTAAAATTTTAAAAATCTCCCACATGGTACGATACATCCCTCTTGAGGTTTTAAATTGCATTTGAGGGAGAAAGAATCAATGAAATGAAACCCTCTGTGCTAATTAAGTTCTAAAGTTGTGTACCACTTTTGAGGGGTGGGAAGGACCATGCAAGCTCCCCTAGAGCTGTTGAATCTTTATACCCTCAGCACAAATATGTATATAGACACACAAGTGCAACACACAGCTCTACACATTCTTAATTAGGAATTTGGAGGAGAAAAATTAAATTCTCTTAGGTGTATATCAGGAAATATTTTATTTTAAATATTTTTAAATATTACAAAATTTAATTTTCCTAGCTGAGGTTGAACAAGGGGATGATCTACTTGCTTCAGTTTTCATCTTGCAAACCAGTGTCCTTTTCATCATATGTTTAGTGCTAATTTTTTATATATTTGTGCTTTTTGTTGGTGATTTCACTGTTTTAAATGGCCCCAAGCATAGTCCTGAAGTGTTATCTAGTGTATCCAAGCACTGGAAGGCTGTGATGTGCCTCAAAGAGAAATATGTGTTAGATAAGCTTCATTCAGGTGTGAGTTACAGTGTTGTTGACCCTGAGTATAATGTCAGTGAATTAACAATATATATTAAATAAGGGATCTTTAAATAGAAACACACACAAAGCAAGGTTATGCATTGATTAGTTTTAGAAATGTTGTGAATTAGGCTCTCAAGAACCTAATACTTCCCCAGGAGAAGTCGTTCCGTATTTGCTAATTCAGGGTGAGTTTATAGCGAGTAACGAGACTCCACTGTACTCTCTGTTGGCCCTAGCTAGCAGAGACCTTCATCTCTAGTTCTCAACTCTGGCTAGAGAGTGGAATCACAGGTGGAATTGAAAGGAGAAATAATTGACAATAAAGTTCCAATCGTGGAGATTCTGATGCAATAAATAATTGTATATATGTCTCCCTGTGAGTCAAATATACAACTAGGCTTGAGAACAACTTTCTAGCTCACTTTGCCACCACAACAAAGAATTGAATGGCTGCTTTGGTACTTCCTATTGGGGATGCTCTTCAAGGGCAATGTGTGTGCTCAGGTAAGGAAAGCATCTAAAAAAGAAATTTTTCTAGGCTTCTCTGTGTTATTTTTGTATTTTAATAGTCAAATAAAATGGCTTGAGCTCCTATGACAAACAGTGCCATACTATTAGAAAACAGAAATTTTTAGTATTTTGAGCAGGTATCACTTTATTTTAGGGGAGGTGTCACAGCCCAGTTCTAGCCAATGAGACATATAAAAAAATTCTGCTGTGAGACTCCAGGGACACTATTTTTTTCCTTCACTGTGGAGAAGGCAAGTGGGAGAAACTCTATGTTCCATGCTGCTACAACCTACTTTTGTGTGTGTGTGTGTGTGGTACGCGGGCCTCTCACTCTTGTGGCCTCTCCCATTGCGGAGCACAGGCTCCGGACACGCAGGCTCAGCGGCCATGGCTCACGGGCCCAGCCACTCCGCGGCATGTGGGATCTTCCCGGACCAGGGCACGAACCCGTGTCCCCTGCATTGGCAGGTGGACTCTCAACCACTGCGCCACCAGGGAAGCCCTACAACCTACTTTTAACTGGAGTTGTAGGAAGAAATGATGTTCAGAGCTGTAGTAGCCATTTTGCAACCATAAGAGAAAAGCCAAGAAAATTACAGGACACATCCCAGAGTTCTGACCTCAATGAATCACTGGCTCTTCTTGTTATGTTAGAAAAATCAATTCCTGTTGCTGGGCCACACCTACTCAGGCATCGTCTTTATGTTGCAGCTGAAAGTATGCCTACTGAGATGGCCCTTCATATCCTATAGAGCATGGTAAGTCTGGCACGGTTCCTAAGATGTCTGACAATCCCTAGAGGGCTTATGCTCTCATTGTCTCTCTTGGACGGAATTCTCAATCCATGCTCCCTGTCTCACTTTCTACAGATACACTTTTCTCTCTATGTAGCTCTGCTCCACCACATGGGGCCACTGCCTCTCCTTTATTAACCAAAGCACCACAACACAAACCTACTACATGTGGCAGCCTTTCATGGAAGACCTGGGACTAAGAAGAGTCAGTACAGCAAAGGCAACTCAGGAATGAACTTATTATATCCTGGCCATCCCTGCCACAGGGAATCTCTCACAGATTCTTTCTCCCCTTGGAATGTCAATGCAATCTACCTATGGAGATCTCTTCCTTGGAGATCTCTTCCTCACAGTTGATCCCACCTCAGCTCACTCTCCGATGAACAGATGTTGAGTGTGTATAGGTATGTGCACACACATGCATTTACACATATATTTGTGCAATTAAATATTGGTAGGAAGTGCATTTGAAATATTAATAATGCTTATCTCTCGGTGATAGGATTATAAGTAATTCATATAATCTTCTTCAATATGATGTGATTTTCCCCCTGAAATTTCTACAGTGAATATAAACTGTTTTTTAAATAAAAATTAATTTTTTAAAAAGGATTCAATTCTGGAACAAATCTGCTGGACAGCATGTCTGACAATAGCCTATGAAATATATTCAAGTTCCATGAATTAACTTAATATACCAACATTTGTCACAAAGCAATAATAATGCTAGCAATGTGGAATATTCTACTTCTAAGATCTAAACGTTGAATTGTTTTCCTCCCAGAGCTTTCTCTTCTTTCACCTCCACACCTTCCCCCTTCATTCTTATTAATACTGCTCTTCAAATTTAACACAATCTCTAGCCCTTGGAAAGCTCTCTAGAGCTGTAGTCTCCAAGTACTTTGTTCCTTTTTTAAAAATACATTTATTTATTTATTTATTTTTGCTGTGTTGGGTCTTCGTTTCTGTGCGAGGGCTTTCTCTAGTTGTGGCAAGCGGGGGCCACTCTTCATCGCGGTACATGGGCCTCTCACTATAGCGTCCTCTCTTGTTGCGGAGCACAGGCTCTGGATGCGCAGGCTCAGCGGCCATGGCTCACGGGCCCAGCCGCTCCACGGCATGTGGGATCTTCCCAGACCAGGGCTCAAACCCGTGTCCCCTGTATTGGCAGGCAGATTCTCAACCACTGCACCACCAGGGAAGCCCCAAGTACTTTGTTCTTGATCCCTATCAGCTAAGATATTTGAACACGGACCCCAATAAATAAATAAATAAATAAATAAATATATATATATA
Organism: Mesoplodon densirostris; assembly: GCF_025265405.1. Classification (NCBI taxonomy): domain Eukaryota; kingdom Metazoa; phylum Chordata; class Mammalia; order Artiodactyla; family Ziphiidae; genus Mesoplodon; species Mesoplodon densirostris. Next base: position 81,524,826 of record NC_082668.1, on the reverse strand, counting down.
TATATATATATATATATATATATATATATTTAGAAACTCTTTACATGTACAAATATAATGACATATCCTAAAATACAAACAACAATACAAACTTAAAAGTAAGGGATCAGACAAAAGTGAAATAAGATTTTAAAATGCAACTGATATAATCTACTGTATTAATAATAAAAATAACTTGTAATTGACAATGCTTTATTTTTTTTTTAAATCTTAGTGTAACCATGTGATTTAGCAGCTCAAAAGTTTGGTTCAATTTATCTCAATATTTGACTTCAATAACTCATTCTACAGCAATAACTCATGTCTCCTAATCCTACTTCAAGACTTTGTCAGCTATATAGGAGCAGAGGTGAAATGAAAATATTTAACTAAGTATATGGGGTGGGTATTAAGCTCTAGAGCAGCCACTCCTCAATCAGAATGGACACAGGCCGAGACATCTAACCCCACAGTGCTCATCAGCTAAATGTCAACCAGGATTTCAAGGAAAAGACAATTGCACTCTACCTACATTTGACAGTAGTTTGTTCTTGAGCATTTATTGTAAAATAAAGTAAAAGAAAAAGAAAAGCTCAGCCAATATATGCCTTTGAGGCAAAGGTGTTGTTTTAAAGGTGTGAAAATATGCAAGTAACTGCTTTTAAAAGGACTTAAGCTATGGAGGAAGTATTTAGAAAAATAGATGTTTGGAAAATATTTCACTGACACCTGATTTTTTTGCCAAAACTTTTCATTATGTAGAAAAGCTTTCACATGTGCACACTTAAAACCAAAAGTTTATAACTGAATTTTTGGAAGTAATTAAGAAATGGGTATCATGATCTAGTAAACTTAGAATGTTTTTCTATTTTGGACCTATTTATGTTTTTGAAATATATACAATATCTTTTTTTTTAACATCTTTATTGGCGTATACTTGCTCTACAATGTTGTGTTAGTTTCTGCTGTGCAGCAAAGTGAATCAGTTATACATATACATATATCCCCATATCCCCTCTCTCTTGCGCCTCCCTCCCACCCTCCCTATCCCATCCCTCTAGGTGGTCAGAAAGCATCCAGCTTATCTCCCTGCACTATGCAGCTGCTTCCCACTAGCTATCTATTTGAGAATGGACTTGAGGACACGGGGAGGGGGAAGGGTAAGCTGGGACGAAGTGAGAGAGTAGCATTGACATAGAGACGGTATCCTTTCAATAAACTTTTCTGCTAAATCAGCCTATCAGCTTTTGTTTCTTGCAAAAAGGGATCCTGTGTAAGTATCCGTTAGATGGCTAGTTATTATATAATGTTTATGTGTATAATTAAGTTATTTCCTCTATCAGCTGTACATTTGTTGAGGGCTAGCAACATCTCTTACTCATCGTTTGTATAAAAATGCTGGCAGTCATGTATAGGGCATGTATAACATGCCAGGATTAGTGCTAAGTGCTTCCAACAACCTTATGACATAGTACTGGTATCATCATCATCCTCGTTTTACAACTGAGAAATTTGAGGTTATTTTCCTAAGATCACACAGCAATTAAGAGGCAGTGCTGAGATGTGAATCCTGATATCCTGAGCTCACAGTCTCTAAGCTTAATCACAGCTCTATTCTGCTAGTCAAAGGGCATCTAACGGTAAATTACACAGAATAGGCTCTTTATTGATACAATTTAGTAAACAAATGAAAAAAACAGAGCAACAATTCTAGAAGCATTTCCTCATCAAATTAAATTTATTGTCATTTTCTTTGAAAAAGGCATTACTGCCATGTGTAGCCATTAAATTGTAGTTCTAGTTTGTCAGAGAAGTGGCAGTTATGATTTTTACTTAGCTGTAGAAAACTCAAATGGTAAGTTGGATAACAGCAAGAATCTGTTACCTAGTATCTTCCTGAATTACAATTTAAAAAACAAAATACTAAAAGGTGACTTTTAAAACTGATGGAGACTGAAATATTTCTTCTGGGTTTAAAAAGAAAAGGCAGCTCTAGAAAAAAAGAAAAGATATAGCTCAGTATGACTTCCCCTCAAAGGAGAAAGGAAACAGAAACTTATGTTTAGAAACAATAAGGAGGATGATAATAAAAGTTATCTGAAGAAATGTGACAGAGGAAATCCCTATTAAAACAAAAAGAAGAAAATAAACTCAACCATGGTGCAAAAATATAGATGAAGAAAAAGGATACATTTTGAGAGGTTGGCTTTCTTTTTCCTCAACTTCCTTCCTCCAGCAGTGACCCTATCAAGACTATGGTAGATTCCTAAAAAAGAAGAGGTTTCTATTTTCCCTCAGGATCAGTCCTCATCACTCAATCTTCATCCAGCAAAGTGACTCTTACCTGAAAGTAAATATGAATTGATAATTTTTATTGATGGGTATTATGTGATGCTAACGGTGAGGGTCAGGAGAGGGCATCTATATGGAAAATCAACCAGTGAAACTGCCATGTGCATTATTAGCTAGATCTTACCAGAGTCCTCATAGCACTTATCCTCACCTGACACACTGTATATTTTCTAGTTATTATTTATTTTCTGTCTTCCCACTCCCATTAGAATGTCAGACCCATAAAAGTAGGAACTTTCTTTAGTTTTATAAACTGCCCCTAGAGCAACACTGGTCACGTAGTAGGTTCTTTTTTTTTTAAAAAAAATAGATTTACTTAGCTTATTTTTTGGCTGCTTTGGGTCTTCGTTGCTGTGCGCGGGCTTTCTCTAGTTGCGGTGAATGGGGGCTACTCTTCATTGCAGTGCGAGGGCTTCTCATTGCGGTGGCTTCTCTTGCTGTGGAGCACGGGCTCTAGGCGCACAGGCTTCAGTAGTTGTGGCACGCACGCTCAGTAATTGTGGCACACGGGCTTAGTTGCTCCGCGGCATGTGGGATCTTCCCAGACCAGGGCTCGAACCCATGTCTCCTGCATTGGCAGGCGGATTCTTAAGTGCCACCAGGGAAGCCCCACATAGTAGGTTCTTAATAACAATTTTTTTAAAAATAACAATTTTTTAAGTGATTGAATGAATGAATGAATGATATAATCTAAATACCAAACATTTAAACTTCCATTTTTGACCCTCTTTCACCAGGACAGCAATTCTGTGGCATTAAGAAGATGTCATTATTTCCCCATATTTAATAAGCAACCCCTTTTTATTCCCCAATGTTTGAAACTAAAGGATGGACGGATGAGTAACAGGGGACAGAATGTTTTTTGGTTTGTTTGTTTGTTCTTGCTTTAACATACTGAATAAAACCTGCCAGTACCTGAGGGGGTGAGGGGGACTTTAACAGCCCTAACAGATATCTTTGTAGACACATAACTAAAATTGATAATTTGAATACTTCTGTAGAAATGTCTAATGTGGTTATCTTCTACCTACAAGATAAACTCTCCAAAGTAAATAAAGATATGGTAATATTTTATGAAGAGACAGCAAAGAATAGCATAAATCAGGCTCATCTGCAAGGCCAAGGTTCTATTTCACTTCAAGAACTTTCACTGTGTGTTTGACATTAAGCCAGCTGCTGGGTCAAGGCAAATAAAATTCCCATTCAGGGGGAAAATCATCAAGGGCCTACTATTTGTAGAATATTGTACTGGTCCTGTGTCCTGTGTAAATATGTCCTTTCTTCAAGCAGCTTACAATCCTTGGGGAAGAAAAAAGGCTTAGCTACATAATATAATTAGCAAATAATATAAGACGACAGCTATAAAGTACTCAATTGGGTATTTTCTATGCCTCTGGTAAATACAAAGATTCTGTGTTTCACTTATCCAGTCCAAAACTCCACCAAGCTTCCCTGGCCTATCCAAACTTCATTGAATGTGCATTGCTAGCAGATTCCTTTTCCTAAAAATATCTTTTTGATAGCCTAAATGACCCCTTCCTCCTCCATATAATTCTGGACCATGAGGTTCTCATTATGAAGCAGATAAACTACCACCCACAGTCATCCAGGGCTGCAGAACACCTGAATGAGTAGCAACGTGAAGGACTCACATTTATGTGGCTTCTGTACTGAACCAAAGCTGCCCCCCCTCTTTTTTTTTTTTTTTTCGGTACGCGGGCCTCTCACTGTTGTGGCCTCTCCCGTTGCGGAGCACAGGCTCTGGACGCACAGGCTCAGTGGCCATGGCTCACGGACCCAGCCGCTCCGCGGCATGTGGGACCTTCCCGGACCGGGGCACGAACCCGTGTTCCCTGCATCAGCAGGCGGACTCTCAACCACTGCACCACCAGGGAAGCCCCCCAAAGCTGCCACTTTTCAGTGTGGGTGTCTTTTCTTTTCCCTCATGACATAGACAAATGTTGATGTTTACTACAAGTTGGTACATTAGTTGCTAATTAAGTTCCTAGCTGCTTCAGCCAAAACTTGCTGTATTGAATCCAAGAAAAGAATGGCAGCTACATCAAAAATAAGTTGTTGGGGATTTTGTTTTGTTTTATTAAAGGAAAGTTGTATATTAAAGAATATGGGGCTCTTACATACTGGGAGATGGGAAACCTTTAGTCTAGGCTTCCTCCTAAGCTGAGTTGGTGGTTCAAGTCCTTCAGCGTCTGTCACCAGGCCTTGGTCAAAGCCAAATAAATACTACTATCTATGCATGAGGCAATACAGTTAATTGTTTATCATTACTTGCTCTTTTGCATACCCACCCACAAATTCCCAAAGAGTTACTTTTTGGGGACCCACAGAAGGGCAGGTTTGTTCTGGAAAGGGTACAGAGGTCACTTCATCCTGGGGTTCTGGGCTTAACACATCTCTGAAAAGATGTCTTCTTAGCTTCATCTCTCTGCCTGTCCCCTGTAATCTTACCACTCAGGCGCGGCCAGGGGCTGCCTGCATTCACCAGCCAACGCTAACACCTTGCTGTTGACATCAGGGTCTGTGGCAGTTTCTCTTCCCCTCTGGGCTGGGAAGCCCCCAGTCACGCGCTTTCACCCCCTCCACATCTTAGCTGACAAGGGGTGATGCGAGGGACTTTTTTTCCCTGGGAAAGAAGTCTGAATTTTAAGGCCGAACCCTGCAAGGTAGACGAAATACCCGCTGGCATTGCTGGAGCGCTGCTGTCTTACTCGCTGGAAGAGAGAATTCCCTTTCATTTTCTTTTTCCCACAGGGCCCTTGATCGAAGGACTGTACGTACCGGAACCGACCAAAGGGTGGCTCCTCCCAGACCAGACACTCCCCGCCCGGCGGACTACGTGTGGAAAGTCCTGAAGAAGAGAATCGAAACAGAAACCGAAATCAGGCAAACGATATAACTACCTGGCGGAAAGCTGGCCCCGAAGCTTCCACCCCAGTGCGCCCACGAGGTGCACCGGTCCCTGGCCCCTGCGAGCGCCCGCCGCCGCCGCGTCCTGCCTACCTGCTCACCTGCCCAGGTGCGACCGCGCCCTCGCGCGCCCGCCTGGGCGTCGTGCAGGCAACCCCGTCATTGCCAGGAGCATCGCTGCAGACCCTGCAGCTCCAAAGCAGCGGGCCGCACATCTCGTCCGCTGAGCTGAGAACAGCAACTTGTCCGTCTATTGGGGAGAATCTTCTCCCGCCTCTGAGAAGGAAAGATGTCGTCGGATGGGTATTCCGCAGACAAGAATTTCTGCTATCTCATTTCGTGTTTCAGGGCCCGAGTGAAAATGTACATCCAGGTAGAGCCAGTACTGGACTACCTGACCTTTCTACCTGCAGAGGTGAAAGAGCAGATTCAGAGGACGGCTGCCACCACCGGGAACATGCAGGCAGCTGATCTGCTTCTGAACACCTTGGAGAAGGGGGTCTGGTCCCCCGGCTGGACTAGGATGTTTGTGGACGCCCTCCGACTAGCAGGCAACCCCTTAGCCGCCCGCTACGTGAACCCTGAGCTCAACGACTTGCCCTCTCCATCCTTTGAGAATGCTCACGATGAATGTCTCCAATTGCTGAACCTCCTTCAGCCCACACTGGTGGACAAGCTTCTGGTTACAGATGTCTTGGATAGATGTGTGGAGGCGGAGCTGTTGACAGTTGAAGACAGAAATCGGGTAGGTGTCAGTTCAAATGGAGCTGGACTTGTAGGCAGATACAGGTATTGTAACTCGGGGTTGTTCCTCCATTTGCCCCATTCCAAATGTTCTTTGATATCTTTTGGTAAATTTGGATCCCTCCTTGAGAAGAGAATATCTAGGCTTTTAAAAACATAATTTTGAAAACGGCTACTTTTCTAATTCTTTCACTGAAATAAACTAAAGAGGAGTTAACTCTAGAATAATAATGTATGCTAACAGACAACATTTATTAAACACTTACTGTTTGCAGTTGGTATCACTTGCAAAATGTATTATCAGAGTTCATGCTCACAATAATCTATTGAGGGGTTTTTTAATGTTATTAACTGTGCCGTTTTACAGATGAGAAAACTGAGGCAGTTTAAATAACTTGCCGAGTTCTCCCAGGAAGACATTAGCAGAGCTAGGGATTTAGTTCCTGATGGTGTGAAATTTTATAGCTTATTTTATAAAGTTCCATAGAACAGGGATCAGCAAACCATGATCCATGGGCTAAATCCAGCCCGAAACCTAAGAATGGTGTTTACATTTTTAAATTTTCAGTTCATAGAGAAAGTTTTATTGGAACACAGCCATGCTCATTCATTTACATGCTATGATTGCTCTTGCACTTTAAGAGCATTTGAACAGAGACGTATAGCCTAAAATATTTATTATCTGGGCTTTAAACAAAAGTTTTGCCAATTTCTGGCCTATATTATGCACTATACCATTTAATTTTGGTCCAAATGGGGAAACTACATAGTACACACACACACAGACACACACTTTTTTTTTTCTTTACTCAAAGTTTCAACTCTCTGGGAATCAAAAATTGGAGATAACTGAAAAAATATGTTGCTAGTTGCAATTTTCCATATTAATAAAAGAACAGTGGATTTTTTTTTTTTTTCCGGTACGTGGGCCTCTCACTGTTGTGGCCTCTCCCATTGCGGAGCACAGGCTCCGGACGCACAGGGTCAGCGGCCATGGCTCACGGGCCCAGCCGCTCCGCGACATGTGGGATCTTCCCGGACCGGGGCACGAACCCGTGTCCCCTGCATCGGCAGGCGAACTCTCAACCACTAAACCACCAGCGAAGCCCAGAATAGTGGATTTTTTTACGTGGCGTTTTGACAGGATGAATTTTACAGGTGACTTTACACTTAATGTTTTATTGTTCATTGTCTTTCAGTGAGTGAGGATGTACTGTGGAGTATAGAAATGCTTACCTATTTAAATCTGACTTACTCAGGGTGTGCGTCAGAAGTCTTATTTTGAAAGGCATGTAGGCAAATAAACCCATTTTGGGGGTCAAAGTCTAACATGCTATGATTTTTGACACTTTCTTTCTCTCTTTCTTTTTAATTCATCAACTGTTTGTATCCTTGTTACAAAGTTCTGGGCACGGGATTCCTATCAGCGTATGATGTGACTTAGTCTCTGGTGACTAAAGTTAATACTCCTTTGTCCACTTGACAGCCATAGGGCCTGTCCAAAGACTCAAGCATGCATCTAATTTTGATGACTGGTTTTCCCAACTAGTAAATTACTTTACACTGTTGTCGGTAACGTTTATGTAGTTTTGTGTATTGAGAACCAGCTAGAACGCATTATAGTAGTCCAGCTGGATATGACAAATGTGTACATCACTGTGGCAGAAACTTAATTTGGAAGACAGTATGCAGCCTTCAAGCCAGCTGGAGATGGAAGATGGCATTTCCAGCCACAGTAGCTGTTAGGAAGTCCAGAAGCAACAGAGTCCAGTAACACCACAAAGCTGTTTATGTTTGGTGGGTACGATGTCCCGATTGCCAGCGAAACAGCACTTCTCCTTATTTACTCTAAATATGTCTGCCTATCAGCATCACTTTTGTCTTGCCTGGATTGAATTTCTGCCAGCTAGTTTTTATCCAAGTTCTTGATTCTGGCAAGCTTGGAGGCAGCTAGCAGGAATGCAAGGGATTTGACACAAAGAAGATATAGAGTAAAGGGACATTTGTGTAGTGGTAGCAGTTAAGGCCAAAGCAACCCAAATTCTCCCTCAGAGCTGTATTTCAAAGGAGGCCCTGAAAGCTAGAGGAGCTATGTATCTGAGGCTTTCAAAGGAGCAATAGTGTCTGTGTGAAACTTTGGAATAGTTTTTGTACACGTCATTTTACAGGTACCATCAGTCTCAAAAGGAATCAATGGCGGATGATGGAAAGGCACCTTGAGGTTTAGAAGAATCCACAGCATGTTGATATGGGGTCCTTGAGGAATGTTTATCGTACAACAGCCAAGTGTAGTGGGGAAAGCATGGGAATTTGGAATGGCAAGACCTGGATTTGAGATCTATCTCTGTTTCTTACCATCTGTGTTACTTCGGACCAAATTATTTGTTTCCTGATCCTAAGTGTACCCATGAAAATGGACATAATAATAATTTCCTCTCTCATTCACAGTATTTTATTGAACATGAGTGAGAAATAGTGTTTATGAAAAAGCTTTATAAATAAGAAAGAGCTGTTTGGTTATGATGATGACTTCTATTATTTATTTGGTCACATTTCCTTGTGAATTTAAAGTTTCAGGGATTTAGGTAAATACCCCATGTTGAAATTGAGATCTGTCTCCTAAAGTCCCTGGATTAAACTGTGATCTGAGGAAGAAACAATGTTTTTCATCTAAGGATGAAACCAGAACCCAGTTAGGACTAAGTATAATATTGGTGCTTAATAAGTGTTGATTGGTTGGATTTATTTCCAAGGAATTGTCTGGAATAAGAAATGAAAACACTTGGAGTAATAAATTGCCTTGCCAGGCATTGGGGAATGGATGGGTGGATGATGAATATAAATAAGATCTCCAAATCTGCTTTTTTGACACCTTAAAATTGCATTTAACTAAGAAATCAGAACTTCTAAAAAACATTTTATTTTAATGCTTTTCCGGTTTTCCAGTTGACACTTTCTACTTGGTCTTGGATTCTCACCTCCACCTCCCAACCCCTGCCCCTCTTACATAAGCACTTCTAAAAACATGATCCTAGATTTAGTTTTGTGACCAGCAGGTACCCGAAGAAATTTATTTAATTGACTGATAATTCATTCATTCGGTTTAAATTTATGGAGCAGCACCTTGCATCAGACACCATGCTAGTGCTGAAATGATTGGAGAATAACACAAATACTGTCTGTGCTTTCATGGAGTTTACGATGCAGTGTTGATCAACGTTCATTCTTCTAACAAATAATTAAAGAATGTCTAGTATATGTGAAGCACTATTGCAAACTCTGAGGACTCAGCAATAAATACAAGAATCACTTTATAGATCATTATAATAGAACGCTCCCTAACAGTAAGGGGGTGTCCCTGTACTGGCCTGCTTCTATTTAGGATGCTAAGTGACATCATAGCACGTCCATGACTTAGACAACCATGAACCGTGGATCATATAAACATTTCTATAGTGTTTTTTAAAAAATTAATTAATTTGTTTATTCATTTATGTATTTTTGGCTGTGTTGGGTCTTCGTTGCTGCGCAGGCATTCTCTAGTTGCCACGGGCGGGGCCTATTCGTCATTGTGGTGTGTGGGCATCTCACTGCAGTGGCTTCTCTTTTTGTTGCAGAGCAAGGGCTCTAGGTACGCCGGCTTCAGTAGTTTTGGCACGCAAGCTCAGTAGTTGTGGCTCACGGGCTTAGTTGCTCCGCGGCATGTAAGGTCTTCCTGGACCAGGGCTCGAACCTGTGTCCCCTGTATTGGCAAGTGGATTCTTAACCACTGCACCACCAGGGAAGCCCCTCCACAGTGTCTTAATATCAATTTGAACAGTTTAAGTAAGCTTCATGTTTCAGCCCTGCCCAGTTCAAAGCATCAAATATCTATAGTCCTAGAAGACCCTCTGTACCTTTCATTTACACATTAGAACTGCAGATAATATCACCAGTCCAGCTAGAAACCCTCCAGTTCCATCTATATGAAGTTGAGTATTAGAGTTAATCTCCTTCTAGCTCATTGTAATGTCAGGTAAATTAGGATGGGTAAGAATTTTATTAGCAACAAAAAGTACAAATAAGAAATTAGTTATGTCATTGTGACAATACATAGTCATTCAGAAAGACATTAACTTTTGGAGGGAACTTGTTCTTTAAAAATTCTTTGTTTTTAACATAAGAGTTTTGCTTCCTGATTTACTGGTACTGAGGGTTGAGCTCTGCTATATTAAAAAGTCACCATTATATTTAAATAGCTATCTACGGTTGTTCTGAGGGGGGAGAAAGCATTTTTATCTAACTTTACAATTGTGTTGGCAAGCCAGTGCTTAAACGAAATATCTTTGGTTTCTCTACTGATTTCTGTTAGAAAAAACATAGATCAAAGAATTCAGGATATGAAAGCATTGAACTGTATTACCCACAAATTCATATTTATTTTCCACTGTATAAATTAGTTAACAATGTATCCATAGACATTTTTAACTTCATATTCAGAGAATACATTCAGTGGGGAAGGAACATGAGTGGGAATCATTATATGTCCTGTTTCAGGCTCAAGTCTAAATATTCATTTCCCAAGAATTTCAGTAATCAAGTGTATATATTGGGATCTTATATATAGGAGAACAGATTAAGTAAAAAACATTGTGTGACTGCTTTAAAGGGAATTGATGTACTTTCTAGAACCCAAACTAGGAAGATTCCTTAAAAATTCAGAATCTTGATGACCCTGCTAAAATTGCACAGGTATTATATGTAGTTCCACATTCAAATAATAAAAATATTTGCAGGAAATAATGGCATAATGATTCTCAAATGCCTGAACTCAGTAAGGACAAAGCAAGCTTGACAAATACAATTCTACAGTAAAGATCGACTAACTGGTCAATAGTCAAAGAAAATTTAGTGGATATAATATGGTTAGGTTTTTAAGTATAAGTATTTATTACAGTGCTTCACTTGTTCATTTTAGAGAAATGCTTTCTGATGACTACTTCTGTGGAATGAGTTTAAAGCTGATAAAAGGCTGAGATAATTAAAAATGGAAATGGTTGAGTTAAAATAAGGTGCTCAAACCAGTCTCATTTAGCATCTTTAGAGACTACTGCTTAAATTAGCAGATAATAATAGAGATGTTACACATCAGAGAAGACAAAGAATTTCCATTAGAAAATTAACAAAATTAAAGAAAAGTAGGAAATCAGCAAGAATCTGCTTAGAAATGCTGTGGGGGAGATGGACTGAAATAGCCTAAATTTTATTAAGTCAAGTAGTCATTTTAACCACCTCTTGTCAGAAAATGATCTTAAAATTGGAGACAATTACCAGCTATAATTATAGCTCAGTAAGGCAATATTCAGCCTCTGAAGCCAATGTCTGGGATCTAATTCTACCTCTGCCATTTACTAGCTTTGTGGCCTTAGGGAGGTAACTGGACTTCTCTGAGCCTTGGATTTCTGATCTGTAAAATGGGTTAATATCGGTATCTTCTTCAGAGTTGTTGGGTTGATACATGCAAAACACGTATAATGGCATAATTATCTATTAGCTAATGAAACAAACATATTCTTTGGGTAGAAATCATGTGGTATAATCTTGTACTAAGTAGCGTCTGCTGGTGAAATGTTTGTAAAGATAGATGCTTTTCCCGGTCATCATAATAATAAACACTAAATTTGTACCAGACATTGTTCCAAAAATGTGAATTCCTGAAATTAAATGGTTATTGGATATATTTAGAGGACTAGAAAATACACAAGTTCGTAGGAAACAATTAATCTAGCTGAATAGTCCATATTATACATGCAGAAGATGGGCAAATGTTGAGAAAGACCTTTGAGAGTATATAAGTTAGTACTTCTTACCTAAGCTGCTGATTAGAATCAAGAGGTGCTTTTGAAAAAAACCTTCTGGTTTCCCCCCATGGACAAATCAGAATCTCTGGGGGTAGATTTCAGACATCAGTATTTTCTAAAGCTCCTCAGGTGATTCTAACATGCAGCTAGGACAGACAAAGGCTGTAATTTCATTTCAGTTGCTTCATTTTACACATGTAGAAACTGAGGTCTGTAGAGGAAGTGGCTTGACTAATGGCCCAGCAAGGTGATGGTGTCCTGCCTAATTTCTTTCTGGTCTAAATGTGATCCTTTCTCCAAATGTCTGGTGCTGTATTAAGAACTGGGGATATGCACTGTAATAATGATTACACTAATGATTCACATTTAAAAAGATTTACTAGATTAATCTAAAGGAGAAATTAAATGAAGGTTAAAAATAGTAATGAATGGATATAGAAATGCTTCTGCCCAATACTTAAAAAAAGAATATAGAAATAAATTTGTCTTATAATATTAAGTAAATACAAATTTTTTTAAAATGTATTATAGCAGTAATAAATAATACAAATATTAAAGAATATAAATCTCTGATAGTAATTACTTATTCCATAATGGTAATAGTGAAGAAAGAGAGGTCGGATAAGAAATGTTTGATTTCCTATTTATAGACTCCACATGAGTTGAAAAGAAATAGCAAGCCCTAGATATACAGAAAGAAATTGATGCAAATAGACATAACATGGCTAGACATTAAAGACGCCTTCTTTTGCACCCCTTATTCAGAATGGCGGAGGTAAAACATCTGTTTCCTAAGTGTCAGCTTTGAATATCTCAATAGCTTTAAAAAATAGTGTATATTTAAAAGGGGGATTGGCCCAGGGATTTTTTTCCCCCTAGAATCCAAAATTTCTGTAAGCGGCATTGCTGTTTTCTTTAGTATTTGAATATGAGCCTTTATACATATGCTTAATTGTGCAATTTTTCTAAAGGCTAGTTCCTGTTTAAATTTATTCATAAGATAGTTGGACTTCTTTAATTCTACTTTTCTCTTAAAACAGGTTTCTGCTGCAGAAAATAATGGAAATGAAGCAGGGGTAAGAGAGCTACTGAAAAGGATCGTGCAGAAAGAAAACTGGTTTTCTACGTTTCTGACTGTTCTGAGGCAAACAGGAAACTACGCGCTTGCCCAGGAGTTAACAGGCACCGATTGCTATGAAAGCAATGCAGGTATTGCTAATTCTGCAAAGGGTTTTTGTGTTTCGCCTAGTGACTGAGAGTTTAAAAACCTGTAGACACAGTGCCAAATACTAGGGTATTTAGAATCAAATTTTCAAGCGATTTTGAGAGGTATGTTTTCTTCTTTTTACAAATGAGGAAACTGCTGCTTGGGAAAAGATGAACCTTCCGAAGACCACAGCACTCAGCAAGCTGGGCTGGAATATTGGCAGCTGACTCCTTGTCCAACATGTTTTCCATTTCCCATCTTATTTTGGAAACAAAGTGATTGTCTGAGATTTTTATCAAGATAATTTTAACACTGCCTAGACAAATAAATTGGAAGAAAATATTTTAGTGGTTATTACAACTGCTGCATAGTCTTCTGGACATTTATATAAATTTTGAAGGAATTTATTAAACATTTGATAAAAGGCCTGTAATTGCTAACATATCACAGTGTTACTTTCTATGAGTTTTTAAAAGTATTCAATTATAATAATAAAATAACAGTTTAGAGCTCTTTCACATATATCATTTGTAAATCTAATATAATCTGCCATCTTATTTTTCTTTACAGAGTATGTATCCTATGCTTTTAAAAATACCATATGGGGCCTCCCTGGTGGCGCAAGTGGTTGAGAGTCCGCCTGCCGATGCAGGGGATGCGGGTTCGTGCCCCGGTCTGGGAGGATCCCATGTGCCGCGGAGCGGCTGGGCCCGTGAGCCATGGCCGCTGGGCCTGCGCGTCCGGAGCCTGTGCTCCGCAGCGGGGGAGGCCACAACAGTGAGAGGCCCGCATACCGCAAAAAAAAAAAAAAAAAAAAATACCATATGTAAGACAAATTGAAGTTTAATTGGTAATGAATGATTACCAATTTATAATTGGTATAATTTATTCACAATTATATATAATTTAAATGATTATAATCATTTCAAGCTTACTTCACTTCTTTTATTCAGTCAGTCATTCAATCAACATGTGAATACAAACAATGTGCCAGACACTGTTCTAGGTGCTGGGGATATGGATTTAAATGAGACATACAAAGTCCCCATTCCCATAAACCACACTTCCTAATGGAATAAGAAATACAGTGAACAATTTTCTAACCTACTTATGCAAAAGAAAAACAGATAGTTACTAAATTATTAGAGTAAACAGCATATTATGATTTTATGCTGTATTATTTATGAAATAGCTTAATTTTGCTCAGTGGTTAGAAATACACACAATATATATACACATATATTATCTGTGTGTATATATATATAGTGTATATATACACATACACACAACATTGTGTACGTATGTGTGTGTATATGTATATATATAGAGAGAGAGACAAACACAAACAAACACAAATATTTTTACTATGAAATATTGAAAAGCCCAGAAGAATTACAAAATAGTATTAATGGACCTGTGTGTAAATGAATCACAGGGAGTGAAGTGTAATCCATGTTTAAGGAAGGTCTTCTTGCTTCAGCCCAAAGCAAATGCTGTATGGTGTCATATGTTTGAGATGGCCACAAAGTGAAAAGCTCAAGAGGCTCCCCTTTTTGAGATTATCTAGGGATTTGAGGGGGATTTATTCAGCCAAATGTGGTTAATCCAGCTTTCAAAAGCCAAGCAGTAATTCTGTGATCTGTCCACTAGCAGGTCCCCCAGTTTCTACTGTCATTGTTTCTATTTCCACAGCAAAGTGTAACTGTATTTAAAAAAAAAAAATCCCTCTCAGTAGAATCACCTTGATTTTGCTTCAGTCCTCTGGAGTGAGCTCAGTGGTGCCACTTTCTTGCAACATCAAGATTATGGGTTCTTTTGCGTTTATATATTATGGCCCAGCTATTATTTCCACAATGTAACTCTAATGCCAGTTTGCTAATTCTAAAGGGACTTCAGGCCAAACTTACATACAATAATGGGGCCAAATTTCTCCTACATACCTCAAGGATGAGCTGGACCCCAGCGCAGATCACACCCTCTCATGATGAGTTCCCTTTCAAGACCTCGTGGGACCATTTCCATCCATGACAAACACCCTAGGACTTGAACTTCAAAGGGAAATGGCTACAGTCTCAATTTTTTTGTTCCCTGCGACATTTTGGCCTCAGTGTATCGAGGGATATTAGAAAGAGCAGCCTTGCAGATCACAAAAGACCTTGTTATATCCATCCCCCAAAGTAGAGGGTACTTACCCATTTTATGGTTGTGTACTAGTTTAGGAAAAAGTCTAGAAGACCAACTCTGAGTGTCTTCTAGCTTCTCCTGACATAGACAATGTCTCGCCATATTTCTGTCTTTTTTTTATTGGGGGGGAGCGGAGCAACAAGTTACATACAACATATTTCTTTCTAAGATATTTTTAAGTTCCACTTTACAAGGTGCCTTGTTGGAAGCTAATGTGATTTTTCAAATTCTAATGCTTTGAACGATAGCAATCCTAGGTAAAGTATATACACGTAATACCTGTATAATAACACACCTCATCATATACCTCCTCTAATATTCACATGCCTTCCTCTTTACTTTCCTTATTATATGCCATAACTTTGTATTATGATTAAGTCTTTACATGTCTGTTTCAGAATGGCTTGGGGACTAGTTTATCCAAACTCTCGTAGCCTGTGCACATAATATTGGCTGGCCAAGGCCAAACACTTTATAAAAGGGATAAAGCCCTTCTGAAAAGAAAAAAGTGGCACCAATTATCCATCATTCTTTTCGCCCTCCCTGGTCCCCTGACAGGATCCTCTTACATTTGGGGCTTTTCTTTCTTTCAGCCAAAGTGGGTGATGATGGATGTTGCCCCAGATATGTGGGCTTTTACAAAGACAGGGAGCCCAGTAGAAAGGGATTTCTAAGCTTCTTTTGAAGGTTGGATGGAAGATGCAATCCCCTTCTGGGACTCAGCATCCTTACACTCTCACTACCCCTACCAGCAGTCAGGGTGCTCCTGACCAACTCATTCCAAATAAGTAGGGCTTACTTCTCATGTCCTCCCCTGAAAATCCAATCAGGGGAGTCAGGAATTTAAATATTGTTTGCTAACCTATATATATTATTAAGGGATTCTAACCATTTTTCTAGCAGGTCTTGATGCCCAGAACAAAGTTAGCTGTCATTATTCAAAGTTAGCTGTGGTAGGAGCTGCTGTGGATGGAATCGAGACCCCCTGCCACCAAATTCATATATTGAAGCCTTAACCTGCAATGTGACTGTATCTGGAGCTAGGTCTTTAGGAGGTAATTAAGGTTAAATGAGATCCAAAGTTTGGGTCCCAATCTGATAGGACTGAGGCCTTATATGAAGAGGAAGAGAGATCTCTGTCTCTTTCTCTCTCCCCACCATGTGAGTACACAGTGAGAAGGTGACATTCTGCAACCTCAGGAACATGCTCTCACCAGACACCAACCTGCTGGCACATTGACCGTGGACTTCCTAATTCTAGAACTGTGAGAAAATACTTTTCTGTGACTTAAGTCACTCTGTCTATGGTACTTTATCATGTTGGCCCATGCTGACTAACACAGGAGCCTGGGCTCTGGATCCTGACACTTACTGAGCCCTGGCTCCTTCATGTCCCTGGATGTGTGACTTTCACTGGGTACTTGCCCTCTCTGTGCCTCGGTTTACTCCTCTGTGTAATGGTGATAATAATATTACTGATTACCCAGGATTATTTTGAGGATTAAAAGATTTAACATTTGTAAAGCACAAAATAAATTGACTATTATTATTATAAACCCCAAACATACTTAATATGTACCTACAAATATTATAAAATCATCTTGTCTAAAGACAAACTCCAAAGTCAGAACAGTTTTCTTCAGGAAATTCTCCATACACAGCACACATCTTCTCCTTATTCTTTAAGATGGGTTAATCGAAAATGATACTTTAAGAAATTTTCTTTATGACACATTGTACTTCAGAAGGGCAGAAACTCTTGTCTTTCTTTGTAACTTTCTTTCAAAAGTCCTTAAGAAAACACTCAATACGTGTTGGCTGAAGGAAAAAAAAGGTCAGGTGGAAGAAATGGTGGGAAGGAGAAAGGAAGGATTCAGAATATTTCATTAAATTTCTAAAAAATCTCCAGAAATCCAGAATACATGAATGTAGGCTAACATTAAAGCATATGTACATCTCGTGTAGAACACGCAGTGAGAGAACAAAAAGGCTAGAGCACAAGCTGAAGAAAAATTACCACCAAGTTTGCATTTTCATTAATGCAGCCTTACATGTGACTTTGTATCACTGAACAAGTGGCTTACTTCCTAAAGTTGATGGTCAGATGGGAAATCGTCACACTTATGATTAACATAATACTTATTATATTGGCTTTTTAGATAAAATTTAGTCATCACAAAAGAATTACTCACTGTGTTCACATAAAAAAATAAAAATACTTTGTCACAACATAAAAACATGTTCCAAGCCTTACAAAATGTCAAAGTATTGTAGTATATTTAGGCAGATCTCTACTAGGGACCCCACTTGGTTTTCAAAATAAAAATAACAGCTCTTTATATTGTATAAAAACTTGCATTGCAATACAATTTGCATTCTGTTTGGAATTTCAAAGTATTTAAGTATATTCAGGTTAATCTCTATTAGGAACCCCTATTCTGTTTTCAAAATAACAATGACAGTTATGTATACTGTAAAAAAAACTTGCATGGCACTATTGTTTACATTCTAATACTTTTATTCACAGAGTCTGAGAATTTATCACCAGAAGATGGTCCTGAAGTCAAAGAGCCCCTCCTTTTAGTCACAGATCAGCCCAGTCTGGAGGTCTGGGGCACAGAGAATAATTCATTGGAACCGTCTTTTGCAGATTCTTCTGTAGCTTCAGGTACTTGGGACACACACATACTTTTACATGCACTAATTAACTACTTCTGGAAAAATCAGTTGCTGCCTTGATGACATTAGGATCTATTAAACAGAGGGAGAAATTTTGGGCTTTGGGGTTTTGTGAGTATTTGTGTTAAAATAATATTTCTGGAGGAGATTAAATGAAAATAATTGCTCTTTGTGTCTAAAAATGTTTTAAAACTAATGCAATATTAATATGTTATGAACATGAACACATTGGGTTCTAATTTTATTTTATAAGATATCCGTGGTCCTTGTCATGTGGTAAATATCATAAGCAAGTCCTGCATTTCATGATTTTCGAAGTACTTTCAAATACATGAATTAGTGGGTTTTTTAAAAAAAGATTTATTTATTTATTTATTTATCTATTTTGGCTGCACCGGGTCTTAGCTGTGGCATGCGGAATCTTCGTTACGGCATGTGGGATCTTTTAGTTGTGGCATGCGACTTCTTAGTTGTAGCATGTGGGCTTCTTAGTTGCAACATGTGAACTCTTAGTTGTAGCATGTGGGATCTAGTTCCTCAACCAGAGATCGAACCCAGGCCCCTGCATTGAGAGCATGGAGTCTTACCCACTGGACCACAAGGGAAGTCCCCATGAATTAGTTTGACTCATCCAAATTTCTGAGAATTAAATGAGGCCATTACGTTTTCCTCTTTTTACAGACTGGTGTGTCACAGAGAGGTTCAACTGGGTTATAGAGACCAAAAACAAGGCTTTAGAAAAGAAGATGAATGGGTGCTAAACAGGAGTTGGTTTGAATTTCAGTAACTAATTGGTGTGGGTACTAGATCCACCATGTCCACCTTTTAGATATGAAACAGCCCTGGAAGAATCAAACTAATTTAATTATTTCCCCTCCTTAATTTGCTCATAATAGGAGAATCCTTCTCTCCTTCCCTCTTTCCCCCAAATGGCCACATTCATTTTTCACTAGAAATAGGTTGAAGTCTGGTGTGCTGGTAAATGTTTACCAAGTGGCTCTCGGGGGAAAAGAAAAAAGCCCTGATTTGTAGCATATGCCAATCTTCATGGTGTAAATACTCCCACTAAGGCTACTTTCAAGTGCCCACATAATGTCATCGACCACTAAGTCAGGAATAGATGTGCAGTAGCACACCACTATTTGCCATTTCCATTATACGGAGACAACGGGCTTAAATAGCCTCAACATCACTGATGATTGTAAAATCTAGTAAAATGATTAGAAATTGATGAGTTTTAAGTATTCTTTACCTTTGTTTTAATATAATTTTTTAGTAAGTCCATATAATTTAATTTTTAAAATTGCCTGCGCTTAACATTAACAACTGGCTCATGAAATTCTAGAAAATTTAACAATTGTTCTTGTGCTGTATGAGCAGTATGAGCTGACTCCATCACACTATTACAAAGTATACTATTTTCAACTCAGAAAAGTAATATAGCTGCATTGCAGGAAATTTGGAAAACATAGAAACCTACAAAGAAAAAGTCACGCACATTTTTACAGTAAGATATATTACTCTTCACATTTGGGTATCCCTTTTTTTTTACATACCTGGATGTTTATATATAATGATATTTCTCCTGTATTCATTAGATATTCTTCTACAGCATGGTTTTTAACAATTGAATAATAATTCCATCCATTGGATGCTTTATGATTAATTAACCAATTGTTGATCATGTAGGATGTTTCTAAATTTCTACATCATGAATAATGCTGCATAACTCTCTTCATATTTATCTCTCAGTTTAATTCTTTTTAAATTTATTTTTAATTTTTAAAATTTATTTTATTGAAGTATAGTTGATTTACAATGTTGTGTTAATTTCTGCTGTACAGCAAAGTAATTCAGTTATATATATACATGCTTTTTCACATTCTTTTCTGTTATGGTTTATAACCGGATATTGACTCTAGTTCTTTGTGCTACACAGTAGGACCTTATTGTTTATCCATCCTCTATATAATAGTTTGCATCTGCTAACCCCAAACTCCCAATCCATTCCTACCCCACCCAGTTTAATTCTTAAAAACATATTACATAATTGAAATTTCTGGATCAATGATTTGTACAGTTTTAAGATATTTGATACTTAATGTTATATTTCATTCCAGGAACTTGTACCAAATTACATGTGCTCTAACAGTATAGGAGAGTACTTACTGCCCTGAAGTCTATTCTATAAAAGTGGGTAATATTATTTTTAAACTTTGCCAATTTGGTATTTTACTACTTGAATTTGAATTTTTTTCTAATGAAAAATGTTTTTACAAGTTCATTCCTTTTGTTGTTGCTAACTGCCTACTTTTCTATTACGGTATTTTATATTCTTGCTGGTTTATGTGAATTAGCTAAATATACAGGATAGCAATCTTTTGTCAATAAAATAGTATCAAGATTTTTTATAGTTTGCCTGCTATTTAGCCTTGTTTAAGGTGTTTGTTTTTTTAGTGGAATACTTCTGAAGCTTTAATGTGCTTATGAGTCACATGGAAGAGGAGGTCTTACTGATATGCAGATTTTGATTCAGTAGGTTCTGTATGGAGCCTGAGATTCTGCCTTTCTCACTTGCTCCCAGGTGATGCTGCTACTGCTGGTCTTGGACTACACTTTAAGTAGCAAGGTTTACTGTACAGAATAGCAAAGCTTTTAAACCTGAATTCTAGAGGGCCTTTTTTTTTTTTTTTCATTTGAGCAGCTGCACTTTCTTTCAGAAATCATGATTGCATAGGAATGCCAACTCTACTACCTGAATGTGGGTTTTTCACATTTTAATAAACTTCCTTGGTAGGCTACCTGACATCTCTGTGGGTTACTGGCTATTTTCTAAATTCGCACTAGAAAGAATTGAAGCCAGAACTGAGGCTGGGAATTGATCCTGCATCTCAAATGAAGGTTTTTCATCCAAGGTTGCCAACCTAATGCATCTTGTCAGCCTGTAGTTTATTTATCTGTGGAGCATTCTGAGTCTCAACAAGGACAAAATTAAAGACAAAACCTTTTTAAAAAAATCTGTTTTCTTACTATTTAATATAAAACTTAAAGCTGCATCAAGTGAAAAAAATCTAGACCTTAATAATGGCCTTAAGGGACAGAAAGGGGTTTTGTTTTTCCCTCTTGGGGTCCCCTCCCTCCCTTCCTTTCACTTCTTTCATTTAACGAATCTTATTAAACTCCTATCGTGTGCCAGGCATGCACTGTTCAGTGTTCAGCACTGTAAATATTGTGGTGGAGCAAACCAGATGTGGTTTCTGCTCCCATGGAGCTTTCAAATGATGGGCATGTCAAATGGTAGTCACTATATAGCTGCACAGTAAGTGCTGTGAAAGAAAAGTACAGACTATTAAAATGTGTACTAGTCTGAGAACATGTGAGGGTACAACAAACTGTACAGTAATCTGAGGACTCCATCCAATTCACAGACTTTAACAATCTTCTAGTCTGTAAGATTCTTGTGGTGTCTGGACTTCTCATGTGGATTAGGGAACAGGTTCGTCCAATGCATTCTGGTTCTTTCCAGAGCAGTAAGAAAAGGTAACTGATATATGAAAATGGAGTGCTTTTGCTTTAGGCCTTTGCCTCTGCTTCTGATAGATGTTGTGGATCATCCCAGGTATTCATTTCTTTTCTTGCTGCTCTTCAGAACTAAGAATTACCGATGTAAATGACTTGTAAAGTATCATTAACCCAAAGAAGTTATTGTAGTTCTTTGGACTGAAGTTTTTGTTGCAAAATTAACTGTAGAAGGATTTTGCCTACGTTGGCATTCTTTTACAGGATTAACCATCAAAATAAATAAGATAATATTCAATAATCTGTAATATTTATTTGCATAATTTTTTGTGTGTATCTTAATGATATTTACAAAATATAATCTTTATTTTGAATTTCAGTACATTGGGTTAAGATTTCAAATACAGTTACCAAGGTAGCATTGAAAGAAACTTATTATTTAAGCTACACACATTCTATAAATATGAATTTTCATAGGCAAAAAAAATGTGACTTGAATTATTTCTAATTATTTATTTATTTATTTTTTGCGGTACACGGGCCTCTCACTGCTGTGGCCCCTCCCGTTGCGGAGCACAGGCTCCGGACGCGCAGACTCAGTGGCCATGGCTCACGGGCCCAGCCGCTCTGCGGCATGTGGGATCTTCCCGGACCGGGGCACGAACCCGCATCCCCTGCATCGGCAGGCGGACTCTCAACCACTGCGCCAGCAGGGAAGCCCTATTTCTAATTTTAAATTAAGACTTCTCTAATTTTTATTTCCAAATCAGTTTCTAAAATACTGTTTTTCAGTGCATAATAGTCTTTGTGGATACAAATGTTAATTATTTATAGTTTTAATGCAAAGATTCTTTGTATATTGTTTCTAGCCTTTTTTACTCCTTAACACACCTGACAGGTAAGACACACTAGTATTAGTAATAATGGCCCACCCTGAAACCAATTTTAATCACTCCTTCAGTGATTAAATCAGTGATTTAATCACCAAATTTAATCTCTCCTTCAGCCTGGGGTGATAGACGAGAATTCCCTAGTGGGCAGTTCTGGACAGGGATTTTGTCATGCCTCCACATCGGAGGCTGGCATTTCTTCTTCCTTTCTCCTTTCAACTTCTTCCTATTAAAAAGTGGTTAATAATTAATATATACCACATTTTTAAAAATTTGCTTTTGCCACACTAATACAACCATTTCTAAAGGATATTTGAATAGTTCTCAGACTATTCATAGAATTTTAATGCTGGATGTAATAATTCTGCTTTCTGAGGTCACTGGTCATTTTCTAACAAGAAATTATTGGAAAACTTTGGTGTTTCTCTAGACCACACTTCCCTAGAAAACATCAGAGGGACACAATGTCCACATTCATTTTCTTCTATTAAAAATATTTTAAGTATAGCAAATACACAGTTATCTGGTTTATGTTAATTCTATAGGCTTACAGTAAAGTTGGTTATGCAGTCATTTTTAATTGTCTGCTACTGTTGCTTTGTTAAAACAAGTGAGTGGTTATTTTACATTGACCTTTTTAATATACTATTTTAGGAACTAATGACATATATAAAATAAAAAATAAAGCAAATGAGGTTCAAAACGAAATAATAAAATTTACTGTATTTGGAATGAACTTACTTTTATGCAGAGTTCCACAGAAAATCCCCCAAATTTCTTTTATCATCTTTGTTGATCTCCCTGTTATGAAACTAGAAAATGCAAGTACCGCAGGTTGGTCAGCAGAGGGCGCTTTGACATTTATAAAGAGACTGGAATGTCACTGTTCCAGGGTGGACGATTATAACGTACAGGGTGAGTGTGCCATGTGTGAATACACAGTGCGCATGACTGAGTGCATGTGTATATTTTGATTTATATATTCGTTCACGTGAAGATTTTAAAATTCCACCCAAGCTAATGAGCTTACCAACCTGCTTGTTTTCAGACTTTAGTACCTTCTTTTTCATATTCCCCCATATGTTCCACTCCTTAGGTTTATCCGGTGACATTATGCTTTGGAATATATTGTGGATATATTTTGCATAGATCATCTTCTGTAGGAGGGGTTTAAAAATTGACCTTTATAAAACAGCCTCCTTCTTTCTGGCCCAATCTGTTAGTGCACTTTTTTTGTTGTTGTTTTGTTTTCCCTTTTTATAGACCAAAGTCCAATCTTAGATTTGGTCTATAGTAATCTCTGTAAAAATGCCACAAAATTTATCCTTGCACTTGAGGACAAGAATAATGTTCTATAGTACTAACCTCTAGAAATTTAGAGATTTTTAGAATCTCTAGAAATACATACCACATAGACCTTGAGAGCTTAGTGGGAAAGATAATTGATGTAGCAGTCTGCAATAATACTGTGAGAGATCACCCATACTGTTACAGGATTGCTCTGAATTAAGATAGCTCTCCTTTACATCTATATATTTTCTAAATTTAGTTACATTAATTATTGTGAAGTAGAAATACTACTACGGCAATCCAAAAGGCAAATATTATTGTGAGCTGAGAAAGAGAGAGAGAGAGAGAGAGAGAGAGAGAGGGAGAGGGAGGAAGAGATGCTGTTACAGATGCTGATATTGGTGCTTGTTAAAGGATAATATAGGTTTGTATTTTATATGAAACCCACCAAGAGTCATCTAGGTTAGTTATATGACCTCCAATTGCATAATAGTTCTAGGAGGGTGACTGTTCATATCTCAGGAGTGAGAATGTAAGTATTTTGATGGAGAGAAACCTCTTTACTGCTCAGCTAATACACGTTGGATTTATTTTCTTGACATCTTTTTATGACTACGAGCCTAAAGCTTTTTTAGCAGAGTTTTAACAAAAGCAGTGGTTTTAATTTGATCGTTAGATCTTACCTTCTCTATTTTGGCATATGAATGAGGACTAGAAGATGAGAATGAGCTCGTCAGGTCATATTATTGAGAAAACCAAGCACTGGGGTATTGTGCTCACCCTCAGAGAGTTTATAATCCCGTTCAAGAAAACAAGTTTCATGTCCTCAAAGAGAGACAGTAATCTATCTCTAGCAAAAGAGAAAGTATTAAAGGATGAGGGAAGAAGCCTGGTGAAAGAAGGAAGACTTAGAGAAAGCTTATCAGAGAGGAGGAATGTGAGGCAGTTCATCTTCACCTTGAAGGTCCTGTGTTGGACCTGTAAACAGAAGTGGTAGCCAACACTTCCCGTTACATGGACACCATGAGCAAAAGTGCAGGTATAGGAAAGTTCAAAATGTGGTGTGTGTGTGTGTGTGTGTGTGTGTGTGTGTGTGTGTGTGTGTGTTGGGGGGATATTGATAATGGAGGAGACTATCCCTATGTGGGAGTGGGGGGATATGGGTAATCTCTCTACCTTCCACTCAATTTTGCTGCAAAACTAAAATGCTAGGAAAGAAAATCTATAAAAAATTCATCCAGCTATAATAAACACATCAAAATCCAGCTGTAATAAACATAGCAAAGTTTTATAAAAAATGTGGGTAGGGGAACAGTTGGATTAGAGGGGAACATTTATGGAGGAGGGTGGTTGGAGATAAGACTTCTAGGATCAATGAGAATGAGTGGGTTTCTCTTACTATGACTTTTACAAAGCCTTGTCCTAAGGCAAAACAATACTTAAGTGTTTATCATTCGTTGTTTGGACAATTATGGAATATTAGCCCAAAGCATGTGTGATTATTTCAGATGGTGTTTGTGGGAAAGTCCTTAGTTAGAGGGATGTATCCATCAGGGTGCTGGAATGGGCTCCTTCCAGCTTGCAGGAGCCCAGTGTGCATGTGTCTTCCCAGTTCCACTTGGTGACTGGTCATGCTGGTAGCTTGAAATCAGCCATGGTGGGAATATGAATACCATCAATATTGGCAAACACTTTAAAATTGTCGCTTTTTTTCTCCCCAAGAGCTGCTATTGAATAATTACCAGGATAGCTTTAAACAAATCTCTCCCCATACTTTCCTCAGGTCTACTTAACTTGAATAGCTCTTCCTTAAGGGTGCCTACCAGCCAAAGAGGTTTCCAGTTCATCATCTTCTATCTTGCCACCTTGAATTGCCAAGACTTACTTCCCATGTGGTCATCAGGCTTATCACTCTTAACTGACTCTGCTCTTGGACTTTTTGCCTCTGCCTCTGACTAGCAATGAATGAACGGGTCACTCTAGTGGGTATGGTTATCCCCACAACCCTGTACTTGAATCATCATCTTTCCCTTTGAGACCCAAGTCCAAAGGCTAAAGGGCATGGATGATACAATTTCAGCCAACATCAATATACACAATTCCAATTTAATTCTGGCTGAAACATTTCAGCAGTGTGAATTCTATAAACAGGAGCACAGGAGCTCCATGGATAGCGACGTGGGCCTGTGGCTCTAGGAGATTTTTTTTTTTTTTTTTTCTCTTTGGGGAACTCATTTCCTAGAAGCTTGGATCCAGGAGAGAATATGCAAGGTGGGTGGAGGTGGCTTCTCTCCATTCTGTGGGAACACATGTTCCCCGGCACAGAGAGCAGAGTCTGACAGACCAAAATGTTAGCGTGTGTGTGTGTGTGTGTGTGTGTGCGCGCGCACACACACACAAATCCATATACATAGAGCTGAAAATAAAAGTCCTCTATCTCCTCTCAAAAAAGATTATTTCAAAAGGAAAGGAATTAGGTATTATTAGTATGACAATAAGCACACTTAAGAAGCTCATGAGTCTGTGTATGTGCCCATATGTGCACATGTATTTGAAGCTATAGGGTGGTCTTTGCTGTTCCAGACTGTGGGGATTATGCAACTGGAGGGAAGGTGGGGATAGTTGAAGAAGTGAAGCTGATGTGCGTCACGAGGTCAGAACTGGAATAAATATACCGTTATCTGGCAAGTGAAAGTAGACTATGTGCAGACCCTGTAAGCACTACCTCTCAGGAAAATGGATCTGTTGGTGCCCTTCTTCTTTCTCAGTAGCACAGAGGCTTGGCCCCCTTCCTAATGTAATGCAAAATGATTTTCCAGCAAAGAGACTGACAGCCTGAGGGCGAGGGGTAAGAGCAGAAATCTTTTGTGGAGTTAGACATGCATCTTAGGCTGAAAATAGGAGGGTCACTACCTGGTAGGGGTAGAAGAACCAATCTGTATCTTATCTAATGAAGCTCAGTTCTTGGGCTGAATAAACAGCATACTTATCAACTAATTGTTATAATAGCATTCCTCCAGCAGAGGGCATACTTTACATTGGAATAGATCTAAAAAGGCTTTCAAGGAAGAGGTTTTTTTCAATTGAAATTTTTTAATTTCAATTTTCTTTGGCTTCTAAATGGTTTAAAAATATTTTAAAGTATTTAAAGTTCCAGAAGATGTTAAATATAAAATTTCTCAGATTCAAGTTAATATTTCTGCCATATTAGTAAGCTATTCAAGATGTGATTATAAAATGAGGCAGTTTTTTTCCATGGCTTATGGACTGGTCTTAGACACTATTATTGTAAGCAAAGCTGTTCTGTATTGTGTTGTTTACAAAATTATTCTAGAAATCCTATCTTTTAACTGGATGAGTATTGTTTTTCTTCATTCCAATAGATTTTGATAGGAATAACTGCTTTTCTTTAACAGGAATCACCAGTGTTTTCTAATCTGTTTCATAGCTAGCTTTGATATTTTTCCTAGAGGAAATGACACCTATCTAAAAGTTAACTAAACTTATTATATAATCTAACTTTAATATTCAAAGCTCATTTAAACAGCAACTTCATGAGAATTTAAGATTTGTTTCTCTTAAAGATTTATTTCCTTGATCTAACAGAATCATTCTCACGATAAAGGAGAAAGTAGAAACTGCTATCTATATTTAAAAAATTTTTAAAGATTAAGTCACTTGTTATCAGTGGCTGAGCTCAGATCTGGAGACTGATCTGTTTGACTCCACAGCACATGTTCTTTTCATGGGAACACCCAGTCTCCAATTGACTATTTATCTGATCTATTTTAAAATCATAGACACATGACTATTCATTAGGACATAAGTCCAGATTGATAGTGTGAAAAATAGTGATACAAAGAATGAAACATGATAATCCTATATAATCAATTGTAGGAATTCTTGGCTTATAAACTCAATAGGTTGATTTAATTTTGTCATCACATAACACTTTTTTTTTTTTTTTGGCGGTATGGGGGCCTCTCACTGTTGTGGCCTCTCCCGCTGCGGAGCACAGGCTCCGGACGCGCAGGCTCAGCGGCCACGGCCCATGGGTCCAGCCGCTCCACAGCATGTGGAATCTTCCCGGACCGGGGCATGAACCCGCGCCCCCCGCATCAGCAGACAGACCCTCAACCACTGCGCCACCAGGGAAGCCCCACATAACACATTTTTGATCTGACTTTTTGGTGTGTGTGTGTGTGTGTGTGTGTGTGTAACATGATTTCTTTAGGTAATTGCAGGAAGAAAATATCTGGAAAAGCCATTCTCAATGCTGCTGGAGAGACAATATATTTTCTTTAATTATTAGAGTTATTTCCTTTAGTACTTCTATTTCTATGAAATCAAAAAAAAATCAAACGAATAAGAATTTGCTGCCAAGGAAACAAAATTATTTTTGTGTTGAGAAACTGGAGATTTATATATCCTTAAAATGACAAAGAAATAGGGCTTCCCTGGTGGCGCAGTGGTTGAGAGTCCACCTGCCGATGCAGGGGACACGGGTTCGTGCCCCGGTCCGGGAAGATCCCACATGCCGCGGAGAGGCTGGGTCCGTGAGCCATGGCCGCTGAGCCTGCACGTCCGGAGCCTGTGCCCCACAACAGGAGAGGCCACAACAGTGAGAGGCCCGCGTACTGCAAAAAAAAAAAAAAAAAAAAAAAAAAAAGACTAAAAATAGACCTCTATATGTTCATTTTCATAATGACCTCTAGCCAAATTATTGCAATTAATTTTAATTAATTTTAATTTTTAAGGAAGATAGAAATGCTCTTCTTTTATTTGTGTGCAGAAAAAAGTTTAAAACTTAGTGTGGATGTTTAATCAACTATACTCCAATATAAAATAAAAATTAAAAAAGAAACTGTGGATGTTTAAAGTAAAGTAAATGAAAGTTTGTGGGTGAAATCCGAGATGTTAGTTAGCAAAATAAAATAATCTCTAACTTTTTCCTGGAAAGATAAGCTACTTCAAGATTGATAGAAAACTTGACATTACAATGAAAACTTAAAAAAAAAACCCATTCATTTCACTTAACACTATGGATACAGTACTGTTTGCTTGTTTACAAAGCTTTACAATGATCATCAGCCATGCTAGACATTGGGCAAAAAGCACTGGAACTTCATTTATTTTTATGGCTGAGTAATATTCCATTGTATATATGTGCCACATCTTCTTTATCCATTCATCTGTTGATGGACACTTAGGTTGCTTCCATGTCCTGGCTATTTTATTTTTTTATTATTTTATTTTATTTTATTTTTAATTTTATTTATTTATTTTTGCTCTGTTGGGTCTTCGTTTCTGTGTGAGGGCTTTCTCTAGTTGTGGCAAGCGGGGGCCACTCCTCATCGCGGTGCGCGGGCCTCTCACCATCGTGGCCTCTCTTGCTGCGGAGCACAGGCTCCAGACGCGCAGGCTCAGTAGTTGTGGCTCACGGGCCTAGTTGCTCCGTGGCATGTGGGATCCTCCCAGACCAGGGCTCGAACCCGTGTCCCCTGCATTAGCAGGCAGACTCTCAACCACTGCGCCACCAGGGAAGCCCCCTGGCTATTTTAAATAGTGCTGCAATGAACATTGTGGTACATGACTCTTTTTGAATTATGGTTTTCTCAGGGTATATGCCCAGTAGTGGGATTGCTGGGTCATTTTTTAAGGAAACTCCATACTGTTTTCCATAGTGGTTGTATCAACTTACATTCCCACCAACAGTGCAGGAGGGTTCCCTTTTCACCACACCCTTTCCAGCATTTATTGTTTCTAGATTTTTTGGTAATGGCCATTCTGACTGGCGTGAGGTGATACCTCATTGTAGTTTTGATTTGCATTTCTCTAATGATTAGTGATGTTGAGCATCTTTTCATGTGCCTCTTGGCCTCTAGTCGCAGGGCAGGAATAAAGAGGTAGGCATAGAGAATGGACTCGATGACATGGGGTGGGAGGGTGAAGCTGGGGCAAAGTGAGAGTAGCATCGACATATATACACTACCGAATGTAAAATAGCTGACTGGTGGGAAACAGCAGCATAGCACAGGGAGATCGGCTCTGTGCTTTGCAATGACCTAGAGGGGTGGGATAAGGAGGATGGGAGGGAGACTCAAGAGGGATGGGATATGGGGACATGTGTATGCATATGGCTGATTCGCTTTATTGTGCAACATAAACTAACACAGTATTGTGAAGCAATTATACTCCAATAAACATCTATTAAAAAAACAAACCTCAGAAGTCACAGGAAGAGAAAAACTGGAGTTGCTCATCTTAACCATGAAAAGTTTTCATTTATTACTTTGAAAATAAACTTTTTAAGTTGCTTAGAAAAAAAAAAGCGCTGGAATGTTAGACTTGGATTCAGAAAATGTGACTCCCAGTTCTGCTCCATTCTAGCTGTGTGACCTGGATAAATCATTTAACCTCTCTGAGACTTGGTTTCTCACCTATGAAACTGAGGTGATAATAGGTATCTACCACATAGGATGTTGAGAGCTTAAAATATCACTTATATTACATCTGTGAAAGCACTGAGCTCAGTGTCCTCTGACACATTGTAGATTTGTCTGCTAAATCAAAATAATCCAGATAATGAACTTAATTAATAACACCCTATTTTGGTAGTACCTTTCTTTATTATTCATAAATTATTCATGCACATTGCATTAAGCAGCTCTCCCAAACCTTATGTATGTTTGTACAAAGCTTGGGGAAAATCCTGACTTTACATATACACGGAGGAGGTCTAAGACAGTGGTTTAACTGCTAGTGATTAGAAAATGAAATGAAAATCAAGTATAATTTCCATCTGGACTATACTTAGTGGAAAACTTAAAGATACAGTGTTCAGTTTTAGATAATATTTGTTAGTGTTTTTCAGTGTTTTTGGCATTGTCTTCAGTTCTCAATACCACATTTAAAACAAGTGAAAAGCAAGTCAAAATTCACTTTTTTTGCCTTAAAAATCTTGGTCTCTCTTTCTAGATCTAGAATTATCCTTGCAGTGACATTTTCCCCATCTCATTTTACACCTTGCTTTTTCCTTACAACTCATATTCTCTTTTCATCATTATATCTGCCCAAAATGCTCTCCTACTTGACAGTTCTATCCCACACTCGCCTCTGAGTTCCTAACAAGGCATACCTCTGGGAATTGCAGAGTGCCATATTTAAAATCTCTCAGTGAGATACACAGGCTTTCCCGTGTGATCATAAGGGATTCCTCAAATCTGAGTTTCAAAGCTAATCTACGACAACTGATAAGCACAGTATTTTCACATGAGTATATTTGTGTTGTGCTAATATATTTAAACAGTATGTAAGTCCATTGACAATTTTTTTTTACAAATTTCTTATAAGCTTTCTTTTAACTTTTAAGAAAGCTATCTTACATAGTTAATTGGCATTGGCTGTAATTTCATTATATTTCCCAAGCTAAATGGGCTTATCCAAGTTGGAAGGGAGATGTCACAGACACACGTCACAGATGCTCAATGGAATAGTAGTCGTCAATAAAAAGGAACAAATTACTGATATAAACAGCAATGTGAATGCATCTTGAATGTCTTATGCTAAGTTAACAAAGCCAAACATAAAGGCTACCTATTGCCTGAATTCATTAATATGACATTCTGGAAAAGGCAAAACTCTAGGAACAGAAACCAAATCAGTGATTGCCAGGGGACCGCAGGAGGGCAGTGACAACAAAGGGGCTTGAGGAGATTTTGGGGTGATGGAAAAATCTTGATTGTGATGGTGGTTACAAAACTATACATTTGTCAACTCATCAAACTATCCACCTAAAAAGAATGATTTTTTACAGTATGAAAATTATACCTCAACATACCTGACTTAAAAAAAGAAATAACCAGTTAAAGAAAAAGAAGATACTTGTAGTTTTAAGGAGTTGTATGCTGTCCCTTTCCAGAGACATTTTATTGATAACATACTATCTGTCTGTTTTTCACCCGTTTCTATTTCCAGTTTAAGTATGTGACACTCAGACTAGTTTTACATAGCTTAAGCCTTCTTTAATATAATTTATTTAGTGTATTTTGAAGCTTAAGCATAAAATAATAATTATCTAACACATATAAATATTATGAAATATTATTAATTGTAAAGATATTTTATTTATTTATTTATTTAAGCCGCACCACATGGCTTGCAGGATCTTAGTTCCCCAACCAGGGATTGAACCCAGGCCCCAGCAGTGAAAGCATGGAGTCCTAACCACTGGACAGCCAGGGAATTTCCAAGAGATTTTTAAATGACATATTGCCCTAGTAATCCACCAACTACTTGAATTTTATTTCATTTTCCAATCACCAGCAATTAAAGTGCAAAGAGCTTGTTGTACCTAATATTACTCCATGGTTGTCAAATCCTGTGAGATAAATTGTGCTAGCTCCATTTTATTTTTTATTTTATTCATTTATATTTATTTTATTGAAGTATAGTTGATGCACAATATTTATATAGGTTACAGGAGTACACAATTTTTAAAGGTTATACCCTGTTTATAGTTATTGTAAACGATTGGCTATATTCCCTGTGTTGTACAATATATCCTGTAGCTTATTTTGTAATAAGGTATTTTATAATAGCTTGTGCCTCTACTGGCCCCATTTTGAATAAGGGGAAGGAAGTTAGGCTCACAGCATTGCCAACAGCAAATTTCACAAGTCTTTCTAATTCCAAAACCAACATCTGTAACCATCTTTCATTTATTTTTACCAGTTTAGCAATAGTTCTGATCCTTGCGGGTGGGATTGCATAAATCCTTGGAAATAAACTGTAAGGAGGGAAGTTTTCCCTTGAGGGAAGGAAGGTTTTCAAAAGGAATTGACACTGAGTACTGAAAAGAAAAAATCAGGATTAATAAGTGAAAGACGTACCCTTGCCCCTCATATTAATTGTAATTCTTTGATGGAAGCTTAGTTTAAGTACAGTAAAGAAAAGAAATTATTTCCAACTTCACATAAGCTCCTAGTGCCACTGCAATGCCAGGCTTTGATGATATTCTTCCCGAGTAAATTCTTTGTGAGATTTTATGTGTATCACTGAACTGCTATTTTCATAACCTATCAGTAGAACCATGTACTTCATTAATTTTTTCTATAATTCATTAATTCTCTACCATTTTACATGGAAATGACTCAATGGTTTCTATATAGTACTTTTGCTTAAATGACATTATCAGGCCTAGATCTTCTTTCTTTGGACAAAATTTACACATGGGGGACGACAAAAGTCATAAACCCTTACAAATTTACATGACCTCTCATATTGGATGAATGGTCCTTTAAGTAGGTAGATATATGTATTTGATTCAGTCCCCGCCAGCTGCTCATCCATAGTGGAATTTTTAAACGTCGCTTGCCAGAAAGTCTTACCTTTTATTCGTAGTCATCTGGGTGTGCCTTCTCAACTTGCATTGAACTGTATGTACTGTGTGCTGTAGAGGTGTGCAGTTAAAATACGTTTATTCTCAGAA
Source organism: Mesoplodon densirostris (assembly GCF_025265405.1). NCBI lineage: Eukaryota > Metazoa > Chordata > Mammalia > Artiodactyla > Ziphiidae > Mesoplodon > Mesoplodon densirostris. Next base: position 81,491,724 of record NC_082668.1, on the reverse strand, counting down.
ATATTTTTAAAATATTTTAAAATGTTTTCCTTTGCAGAATCAGACACAAGTTTGGCAGAAGGAAGTGTCAGCTGCTTAGATGAAAGTCTTGGACATAACAGCAACATGGGCAGTGATTCAGGCACCATGGGAAGTGATTCAGGTACTGCCTAACTGTTGTGTAAACCTTAAAAAGTGTGAAATAAGACACCATATAGTGGAAAGCATGGGGGCTGTTCATACCCTCCCTAATGTATTTATGCAATTAAAGCAATTCTTTTCTACAGTTGAAGTAGTTTTGGAACTTTGCCATTCACTTTCTTTAAAAGTACAACTTACAAAAGTCTTAGAATCAAGCTCTCTAATTTTGATCCAGCACATAGCTTTTTGGTCTGGCATATGCCACGTTCCATAGAATCATGTAATCTATGTTATTTATGTGATCTGTTTCAATTAATCTGACTGCTTTCAAATTATGTACTCAATTTTGTACATTTATTTCCAACCCCTAATTTTTTAAAATTAAAATACATTATAAATAAAAATTATGTATAAATAAAATAAATAAAAATTACTATCAATAAGATGAGTATGACTGTAGTCATAGTATGACTGTAGTTAATGGCATCTAATGAGTCCTTCTTAAAATAAGAGCTAGAATTTACACATATAGTTAAAAGAATTTCAATTTGTATAAACACCTCTTTAATTGAGTTTGCAAAATATTTTCATCACTGAATGAGAAATTTACTAAATATTTCCCAAAATTGTTCCTCATATCAGTTGAATATCCCGCCAGCAATAAACAAGAGTGCCACTTCCCAATCCCCACACTCTAGCAAGACTTCCTGTTATCAGACTCCCCAACTTTTGTCAGTCTGATCGATTTCAAATCTCTTCTTTCTGTTCTTTGAATGTGCACTTCCATTATTATTACTGAGGTAAAATGTTAACATCTTTTAAGAATGGATGATGGGTCCTTGGATGTCTGTTACACAACTTTCTAATATTTGGTTATATGTTTGAAATATTTTATAATTAAACTTAACAAATGAGCGCAAACAAAAAACAATGTTTTGCAATGTGGCCAGCTAAGAAGCAGCAGCAAAATGGCAAATTAAGAACAAATTACTTCATTCTTCATTCGTTCTGTGATTGAGTTGTAGAAAACACGGAGAAAATATTGTGTACTTTACATTATCCTTCATTGTCAGAAGGATTCTAGAAATTTACATCTACAATAGGCCTAAAGGGGCAAAACAGTTTACATAAAGATGGCCATCTGCCCTAAAAGCTTTCCCAATTGGAATGTACCACCTCTTTTATTTAAATGCCCTTTTCTCTTAGTAACACCCCTGAATCTCTTAGAACAAGTTGGTTTGAGGAAACACAATTCACCAAATGTCAGTCATAACTTTAATGTTAATTAAAAAGGGTTAATTAATTTTCTGTTCAATTTAGTCAGTGTTTATTAAGTTATTGCCATGTGCATATTTCTGTAGATTGTATTTCTTTTTTCTATGCTTGTTATACAACTGTTAAATTTAATATTTAACATTTTTATTAAATGCTATTGATGCTAGAACTCAAAATATACTTTAGCTAATATTTAACATCTTTATGGTTGCTTTAAGCTTCTGAACCTCATCCTAATTTTTGTTTGTCTAAGTAAGGGCTTTTCAACAATATTCATTCATTTAATAAATATTTAATGGATATTCTCTGTGTGCCGGGAATTTTGTCAGTTTAGAGCTATTAGCAAATGTAACTATTTACTGATTTTCAGTCTTCAATGTGGCATGAAAGACATGATAAATCTGAATGCAACCTACTTTTAAAAAGCAAATACATTTTCAAAGGCAAATACATTTGAAGACAAACAAATTTTTAAAGGGCACTCATTGAAGCTCTGGATGGTCAGTGTTTAGGAACAAAGACTAGTGGGTATAAAATTGCATAGTGGGTAGAAAAATTCTGAAATTATAAAATTCTGAAATTCCTTTCCCTCAGGTGCATGATATAGGCTGAAGTGGAAATCAATTCAAAAACAGGTTTATGTAAACTGTGAATTGTTAAACACATATTGAATCACTGAAAGCATTGCAGTGTTTGGGATTATGTTTTGAGATTGACATCAAAGGGACCCTATTCCACATGCCCTTTGTCCACCTTCAAAGGTTACATGATGGGCCATAAGGATCATGGACGTGACATTATGTTCCTTCTTAGAAATATTATTATGCCCTAGTAAAGCATAATTAGTGGCACTTTTAAAGTTTAAATATTCTAATTATACTGTGGGAGGCTTTTTTGTTTCTCTGTTTCTCATTCTCAGAGAGATATACTGCTTCTCTCAAAGTGGCAATATTTTTGGCAATGCACATTGGCCTGATATATAGAAAGTGTTTCCTTACTATTTCGAGGTAATATCTGTTAATATTTCTCCAGCTGGAATGGTGTATTTTCTGGGGTTACATACTATAGGTAAAGGAATACTTTGTCGATTTCAAACACATGCAGTGACAGACCTTTTCTCTCCAAGAATAACTCAGCTGTCAAAATCAATGTGAGAATGAAATTTGCCACATGGTGTAGTTCCAATAGAATGTTATTATTTAAGCCCTATTTGATTTCATTTTTTGACCTTTTGTATGGTATAGTATAACATTAAGGTCTTTGATTAATATTTGTCGTAGAGGATGGGCACAGTGTTATTCAAAGCCTGTGCATATTTTAAATACCATTTTCGTTGTTGCATTTAATTGATTTTGCTTTTCAAAGAGAGCCAAAAACAACAAACAAACAAAACCCAAACATTTTTTTTTTTTTTATAAAGGAAATTGGCTCCTGGCTCCTTGATACCAGCCCAATTCTCTCCTTCTGGTGGCAGAGAAGAGAAAATTCTCTTTTCGTTGCTTATGTGGATACATTCTTCCATCCCTATGTCAGAGGATGTGATAAGGCAAGAATCAGGCTGAATATTTAGCACTCACCCAGCTCTTTTTCTTTGGATGCTATCCTCACAATGAATCCAGCTCTAATTTTTCCATATTCACTCTGTGCCTCTCTTTTAAACTTGGGGGCACCCATCAGGTTTCCTGGACTTGACTCAAAAAAGTATGGAAGATATTGAGCTGTCCACTAGCCAGATATTTTCAGTGGCAGTAGCGGAGTGCCCTAGCCTCTGAAGTCCTTGAAAACAAGGACTGTGTTCTTGGGAGTGCCTGGCATTTAGTAGTCACCCAGTAAATGCTTACTTCGGAATGAATTAGTGGTACATGACTAGATAAATAACAGTAAACATCATGCATTTGGTTCAAGAATTAAATTTTGAACATGATAGCTCTTAACTCTTCTTAAGTGTATTAGTACAACAAATATCTAATATACATGAGTGATATTGATGTCTTACTCATTTGACTTCATTTTAGATTCCTGGAAAAGAGACTTAGAAAATTGGTCTCAGTTTCTCTTTTTAATTTTTTTACCCAAGGATGTAGTAGTAAGCATGAAAAACAAAAGGGGAAAATGATTATTTAAAAAAGTACATGCAACTATTTTGAGGGAAGCTGAATTTTATTATTTTCTTAAATCTATGAAAAAATGTACCTAGAGTGAAATTAAACAGAGAGAATGTGCTATATCTTTTAATAAATTTCCTACCTCAAATGACAATTTAGCAAAAGTAGATTCCTGGATCTTGGTGTTAAAACACAATTTAAAATACATCTTCCTTTGCAAACATTCTGGCTCTTTTGTAAAAGTTAGGTGGCAAATGCTCAAAATATAGGTGGAATATTAGAATTTTGATAATCTATAAAAGCCACTTAGAGAAATAATGATATTCTTAAATCAACTTGAATCTTACATAAATATAATAAAGATGAATTATAATTGCTATAGAGTTCAAAACAAGCATGGAAAGAAAACTTGTCAATGTATGTTTTTAAAAGCTGGTGATCTTGAATGAGTTTTTCCTGACAGCCATAGTAAATGAATCAGCAGATGAGCCAATGATAATGTAAATGTATTGCATATGTGTTTACTCATCCATATAGAAGGCAAATTTCCTGCCAGGTTAGTAGATGACCCTTACTAAGTGGTATTTGGTGTGAATTTTCCTACCTGTTCAGATAGTGCTATAACAACAAGTTAAAACCCAGTTAAATAGAATCATCCAGTTCCTGAAATGGAAAAATCAGCAACTTTTCTGAAGTTAATGGGATTATGTTAGTTTAGTTTTATTGCAATCATTGATAAGAGAAAGAACGCTTACTTCACGTGTAATGAAATACTGATAAGTGCTGTCATTTCATTTTTTCTGTAATTACATAAAGCATCAGATGGGCTTTTAAATTGATGTAATATTTATTTTACTGCATTCCACATGGTAAGCTATACATTTTTAGATCTTTTCCCCTGACTAATTAGATAAATATGGTCACTTCTAAACAAAACATATTTAAACCAAGATATATTATAATGATTTGATTCTAATGTTTATAAAATTAATGTATGTTAGTACTTATTTTATCAGTACTTTAAATTTAGAAATCTATGTTAATTGGAAATATTTTTAATATATTGTGCTTTGAGTTTCAGGAAAATATGAATATGTGGAGACATACTTATAAAGAAGTGATAAAAATCACATTCAAAACCAAATGGCAAAATTAGTTACAATTCAGTTAAAACCAACAAAATCGTTTTTCATCTTTCAGTGAAAACATAAAAATTAAAGGCTAGCACGGGAGGTTTTCCTTTTCCCTAAATATTCTGTTTAATCTGTTTGTCTTAAATGGCAAAAATGGGATTTGGGGAGAACCATTTTTAGATATTTGAGATAGGTGATAGATAGATAGATAGATAAAGTGCTCTTTGGTATTTGGTTTGTCAGGTAAAGTTTTTCAAATGAAGGAAAGTAGCATCAGCTCTAATATTTCTTTGCAATAAAAAGTGAGGGGAAATACAGAACAAGGAGGACTAATGAGTCCTACTTTCCCAGTTCCTCTTGATCTGTTGGTGGAAAGGCTAAGAGAAAAAAGTGGGGCAGAATGGTTCCACAGAGAAATGGCAAGTCTGATACATTAAGAACCATAAACTGCCAAGTCTGCACCACAGTCATTTCCACTTGGCTTTGCCCACTCTGTGAAAAGACTCTTCTGTGTTGCCCCCTCCTAAGCCTCCATCCTGTTAATTCATTCCCTCTGTACCCCCATCTCCCCAGGCCACTTCCATAGTGCTTGGGTTGTATCCTGCAGATGCAGAGAGCTGGCACCCATTTGGTACAGAAGATAGAAATTTGGTTTGGACCACACATGAAAGGGAATTTAAGCCACAATATTTATGTTCAGTTTCAGACCTCCTAGCCTTAGTTATTTTGTTGCCTATTTCCTTATTTTTCTTCCTTTTCACCTCCTTCAGATGAAGAGAATGCGGTACAAAGAGCATCCCCTGAGCCAGAAATGCATCTCAGGCCTTACCAACTGGAAGTGGCCCAGCCAGCCTTGGAGGGGAAGAATATCATTATATGCCTCCCTACAGGGAGTGGGAAAACCAGAGTGGCCGTTTACATTGCCAAGGATCACTTGGACAAGAAGAAAAAAGCATCTGAACTTGGAAAAGTTATAGTCCTTGTCAATAAGGTATTCAAACAGCACATAAATAGAACATGGTTTATTTTCATTTTATTTTTCTGAGGCATTTGTATAGTGACATTTGTAACAATGGATCACACATTTAGTTTAATTAGGAAAAATGTCAAAATAAGTAATTTATTTTAAATCTTTGCTTTTCTAGCTATATGTAATATCTCAGTTATTAGCCGTTAAAGTCGATTTTTTTTCTCTTAAGCCAGAACATTAAGTTAAATAGCTGTAACTGAGGTATAAAGAGTATTTTACCCAGATTTTCTTTAAGGTGAACTGGTACTAATTTATCACTACATATGAACATAAATGACCTCAAAATATCCCTGGAATCTAGGCTTAAGCATTGTGTTCTAGAATCTCTTTAACCACTGACCCTTAGTCAAAAGTGGCAAGTGCTCTTTATTCAGAATATATGCAATTTGGTTTGAAGATGAAGAGAAAATTAAGTGAATATTTGGCTGATTTATATCAAATTAAATAGATAAATAATTTTCAGATGTTTTGTATATGTAAATATACACATATATCATTCAATGCAACTGAGATTTTCTTTAGTATTTATATCTTAGGATTTTTGAAGCCTATCTTCATAAACAGGGATAGGTCTCCTTCATTTTAAACAAAATCTAGTTATCTGAGCTTTATTCAGATACATCAGAGTTTATTACTTTATAAATTTGCAAATTGGGGATATTAGTCTTTACCATTTTATGGAGTAAAATTGAGTACACTTTTCCATGACCAGAAATAGTCTTTTTTCCCATTACTTATGGTAACTAGATTCTCATTTACTCCTTTACAGAAATTATAGTAATAGACTATATATGTAACTTTCCTCTATTTTTTTGGATTTCTATTATGCTGAAAGTTTTAGTTGCAACCTGCTTTTCAGTACTAAAGAAACATACTCAGAATCCACTATCTTAATGATTTATGTCATGTAGCTTCAAATGCACTTTGTATGTACATGCTAAGCCTAAAGACTGCTCCTTTATTCTTACATGCCCACTATTAGAACAGTTTTTGTGTATGTGTGTGTGTGTGGTAATGGTGATATGTTAGAATTTTTTTCCATAGCTTTTCATGTATTTCCTTTATGAAGGACATTATCTTTTGAAATAAAAGAAATCCAGGTGTTAATACAATTTCTACCTACCAGTAATTTGATCTTGGGCAAATCATTAACTTCTCTTACTTTAGTTTCCTCATCTGTAAAGTGAATAAAAGAATACTACCCTATACAGGGTTGGAAGTTTAAATTAGATAATCTATCTAAAGCCTAAGAGTGACTCAGTAAATATTAGTTCTTTCTTCCGTCCCTTTCTCCTCACCTTTATAACTAATAAAGTGGAATTCCTTAACCAGTGAGCAGGGTCTTAAGTGCCAGGTCCAGAGAAGAGAACAAAGTTAACTGGATTTGAAACCACTTAAGCTGATGCTCTTGATACCGTTTGAACATTCTGCCATTTCCTCAAACTCATTCCCTTCATCTACTCTCCCAAAGAGCTCTCCTTCCCTACTTGTCTGTCTCTCTGTTGGTTATATTACCTCCTCTGAAGCACATAACCTCAAAACCTATGAATTATTTTTGATTCATCACCTTCCTTTTCTTCCCTTATCGGGTCACAGCATCATCGACTATTAGAGTTGAAAGACTCCTTCGAGATCCAGTTTTTATCCATTACTGAGTGGTTCTCTCACCTCTGCTGAGTAACTTCTCATATCAAGGAGGTCCTCCTTCTAACAAGACAGCTCAATTCATTCTTTGAACAACTGTCACTTCTGGAAAGCCCTACCTGCATTCATCAAAATCTGTTTCTCTGGAATACACACTCATTGGTTAGTGTTCGTTCCTCTGTGATTATACAGAGTAAGCTGAGTCTTAATTCTTCTGCCTTATGACAGCCCTTCACATAGAGAAGGAAGGCTTGCATCATGTGACTCTAAAGTGATTTTTCTCTTAGTTTCCTGGGATAAATACTTCCAGTTGCTTTATACAATCTTCATATAACATGGTTTCCAGACTTTTCATCATCCTGAGAGCTCATACTTTTCCAGACATTATCTAAAACCCTGTTAAAACACAGTGTCTAGGGCTGGACAAAATACTATAGATATAGTCTTAGTGCAGAGTATAGGAGAGATGAGATGTGACATTTGGTCCGTGACTGGGTTTGCCTTTGTCACCAGTTCTGGCACCACAGACTCATCTGGAGTTTTCTATAACCTAAGAATCCTCAGCTCCTTTTCATTTGAAAATCTGTTAAACTAGGCCTCTCTTGTTATTTTTGTGCAGTTAATTTTGAGCCTGAATGCAAATACTTACATTTATCTTTTTCATATTATTCATCTTGATTGATCTTTTCAGGTCTCATGTTTTTGTATGCATCTCACTCACCTTCCTTTCTGTATAACTCCTTATCCTCTCAGTGCTGTATTCTGGTTGCGAATCTTTCATCCCATTGGATCGAGGTGATACTTACAAATGCACATTTGCAGCCACGTTTAAATGTTAAATTATCCTCATTAGTTACTCATATTCATTGCATTGTTGTGTAGACATTTAAGGACATGGGTCTAATTCCTGATCTGTTTCCCTGTTGTTTTTCCCTAAGAATTATTAGAAATCCCTCCACTAGATCTTTCATCTATATCATAATCGTTTACTTTATTATCCCATTTCTTTGAATTTTAAAGTAATTTCAGCTTTAATTCTTTTTGATTGAGTCAGGTAATCTCAGGCCCAGTAAGTCAATATAACCTGCATTCTGTATTTGGCCCAGTGGCAAGGTGTTATAACCCTTGATCTAGGAAGGAGAAATCCTGTTCCTAACACCATTTACTTCTATCTCCCTCCATCCTTTCCAAAGTTATCGCCTTTAGATGCAGGGAAAAATGAAAACACCACCTGTGTTCCCAGACTTTCTATTTCCTATCTAGGGCTTCAACATCATGAGAGAGAAGTCCCAGGTTCCTTCAGATGCTATAATGCAGCCCCATATGATTCAGCAGAAGTGGGTAGCAGTTGGGTTTGATTAGTCTTGGCAGGCACTCTGTCACACCTCAGGAAAAGGCTCCAAGAGGCCCACACACCTCCTAGTTGGCCATGTCAGGCTTACATCTGGCTCTCTCTGTGTCCTTCAGTAGGAAGTCAACACCACCCAAAGTGAGTCTCAGGATTTCCAACACCTGCTACCACCTGTGACAATGTCTTTTTGTTCTGTAGACCAGAAGATGCTGCTTCCTTGGAAGATCTCGGGCCACCCTTTATGGGCAGAACCTCAGGTTTTTATGCCACTCCATAGTGTAGAGATTCTTAAATCATTCAACAACATGAGAGTATTTAAAGACAAATCAAATGCAAATCCTGCCCTCAAGGAATCTACAGTCTAGGAAATGAGAGATATGTATTAATATAATAATAAATATTATATTACACTTTATATTATCTCATTAAAACCACACAGCTATTCTTTGAAGTAACCATAATTATCTCCATTTTACCAATCAGGAAACAGAGGCTTTGAGGCTTTAATTGGCCTGTCAGGGGTCATCCAGCCAATCAGCAGCAGAGCTGAGACTTGAATGCTTTTCTTCTGAAATGAACTGGTCCTCCCTTCTGTCATTCTCCACTGCTAGAATAAAAGGATGGTGAAATACCAGGGAAGTTTTCTGAGTACTGGCAATATGTCAGCCTCTATTTCATTTAATTTTCATAACAATTCCACCACAGGTTAATATTTTCCTGACTTTATTAATGTGGAAATCGAGATGATTAAGAACCTTGTCCAAGGTCACACAATAAGCAAGTAGCTGGAGCAGTTGTTTTCAGAGTTCACTTTCTCTCCTCTGGAGCATCCTATCTCCACTAAATTTAATTTTCCTTCTCTTCCCCAGAATCTTTTTTGCTGAGTTCCTTCTTAGATTATTTCCTCTTTCTTATAAGTAGAAGGAAAAGAATAGTTCTAGAAAAGTGAATTGGAAATGACTTTGTGGAAGAAAGAGAAGAACTGTGGTTCTCAAATTTTAAAAAGACCTAAATGTCATATTGGAAGCTTCATAAAAGGGCAGACTTCCGCTTCCCTGGTGGCTCAGTGGTTAAGAATCCACCTGCCAATGCAGGGTACATGGGTTCGAGTCCTGGTCCGGGAAAAGCCCACATGCTGCGGAGCAACTAAGCCATGCTCCACAACTACTGAGCCTGTGCTCTAGAGCCTGCAAGCCACAACTACTGAAGCCCGCACGCCTATAGACCGTGCTCTGCAACAAGAGAAGCCACCGCAATGAGAAGCCTGTGCGCCGCAACAAAGAGTAGCCCCTGCTTGCCGCAACTAGAGAAAGCCCGCACGCAGCAATGAAAACCTAATGCAGCCAAAAATAAATAAATAAATTAAAAAAAAAAAAAAAAAGCACAAGCTTCAAGACGCAGTCCCCAGAGATGGTCGGTCCCTAGATTAAGTAGTTCTTGGGTGGGGCTCAGGAGTCTGTATTTTCCACATCTCTGAGTTGATTTTGTGGCAAGTAGACCAGAGACTTCACTTTGGGGTTGGAGGCGGGTGGATAGGCAGGAACCACTAACTGAAAAGTTCTCTTTCTACCCTGTGTTATGCTCTTTCACTTACCAAACTTGGTTATTGATTCACTTTGTTTCCTTGGAATTCATGGATTCCATTTAACCCCTTCTCCCCTCACACTCACTCTTAGAAGCCCTCAACATTTTGACTAAATAATAATACAAAGACATGTTCTTCCTACACGGTTCTCTCCAGCCAGGAGGATCAGCCAGCCCTTATTTTTCACTTAAGTGGAGTTCATCTCAAGTAAAAAAAAAAAAAAAAGAAAAAGAAAAGAAAGAATAATGCATACCTTGCAGACCAGTGGAAAGATAACCACTGATCACATTATCAGGTAATTAAATTATGAGGAGTATAATGCACATTCTTTGATGTTTGCCCTTGAAACTCTTCCTGCCAACTCTATTTGCCACACTGTACACTCCTGGGCTTCCATTGTACAAATTCTCCTAAGATATGACTTTCAAGGTGGCCTTTCCCCAGTATAGGAGCTATTCTGAATGACTAGTGATGTGTAGCCTTGAGGTGTCAACTCAGCCACCTTCAGCAGGCACTACAACATATAGAGAGTCAGCTCTTTTTTTCTCTACATGCAACAAAATCTTTATTAACACTTTGAACAGGTTCAGCTATTACCAAAGCTGGTAATTTCTAAATGTAAATTGGGGTAGAGCGAAGAGTAATGACATCATTTGGGCATTGTGAATGAAAGACTGAAGAATTGACAGCCACCCCTCCGACAGAGGAGCAGGTGCAAGGGCAATGTTTTCTGGAAGTTGTAGTCAGATAGAGTGAGGCTATCTTCCATCTGCTTGCCTGTAGAGATGAGCTCCGCTGGCCAGTGGGGATGCCTTCTTTATTCTGGATTTTAGCTTTCACTTATATTTTCCACGATATCACTGGGTTTCTCCTCCAGGGTGATGGTCCTTCAGGTCAGGGTCTTCACGGAGATTTGCATTTTCCTGTTAGCGAATGTGAAAATACTGTGAGTCACCAATCAGGTGGAGTCACCTCAGTGCCAACGCACTCACTGGACAGCCTCTCTGAAAGAGTTCTCACTGATTTGGTGTTTTTGTTTTTGTTTTGTTTTTTAATTGAAGTATAATTGATTTACAGTGTTTCAGGTGTACAACACAGTGCTTCAGGTTTTTATATGTATATATATTATAATACTCTTTTTCAGATTCTTTTCCACTATAGGTTATTACAAGATATTGAACATAGTTCCCTGTTCTATACAGTAGGTCCTTATTATTTATCTATTTTATATATAGTAGTGTGTATCTGTTAATCCCAAATTCCCAATTTATCCCTCCCCCGCCTTTCCCCTTTGGTAATCATAAGTTTGTTTTTGTTTTCCTTTTTTTTTTTCTTTTTGACTGCACCACGCAACTTGGGGGATCTCAGTTCCCCGACCAGGGATTGAACCTGGGCCATGGCAGTGAAAGGCCGGAATCCTAACCACTAGGTCACTAGGGAACTCCCATAAGTTTGTTTTCTATGTCTGTGAGTCTATTTCTATTTTGTAAATAAGTTCATTTGTATCATTTTTTAAGATTCCTCATATAAGTGATATCATATCATTATTTGTCTTTCTCAGTCTGACTTACTTCACTTAGTAGGATAATCTCCAAGTCCATCCATGTTGCTACAAGTGGCATTATTTAATTCTTTTTTATGGCTAAGTAATATTCCATTGTGTATATATACCAAATCTTTTTTATCCATTCATCTTCTGATGGACATTTAGGTTGCTTCCATGTCTTGGCTATTGTAAATAATGCTGCTATGAACACTGGGGTGCATGTGTCTTTTCAAATTAGGGTTTTCATTTTTTCCAGATATACACCCAGGAGTGGGATTGCTGAATCATATGGTTACTGAATTTTTATTCTTTAAGGAACCTACTATTTTGTTCTTTCTCAGCCACCAAAATTAGTCCAGCAGTCCATCCCTTCACTGCCATCCTTTCCCTTAGGCAATGTCTTGCCTCTTCACCTTTGGTTTTCTGCTTCCTCCAATTCCTTAGGCAGGTTGCCTCTGGCCTGATTCCCAAAAAATAACTCTACAGAACAATTCATAAGAGTCCTATGAACTGTTATACAAAATTTAAAGTACTTTGCTTGGTGTTCATAGCCCTTTATAGCTTGACCCTGTTTTACAATCTCAAAATTTATTTCTTATTCAGCCTTAGTTCAGTTTATCTCTTCACTGACCCATGGTTTACATGATTAAAATTCCTCCTAAACCCCTCTTTTGAGGGGTCAGTTGCTTCTTCCATTTTGCTGTCACTTTCTATGTGTTTCCAAGGGAGAATGATCACATTGCGTTGTGATAATTTGTTTTGTTTTGTTGATTCTTGGTCCATGTGCTCAACTAGAATGAGTTCCTGACATTTGTCAACCATAATTTAAACATCTTTGTGTCCCAGACACAATGTCTACACCTAATAGACATTCAGTAAATGCTTATTGACACGTGAATGAATGGAATGATGGATAGGTTGTTACACCTAATTAACTGATAATGCAAACACCTCTGTTAATGCTTGACACATAGTAGGCCTTTGATCAATACTCCTTTTGTTTGACAATGCTCTTTCTCTCTTTTTAACTTTGGCATTTTTAAAGGTACCATTAGTTGAACAGCTCTTCCGCAAAGAGTTCGAACCATTTTTGAAGAAATGGTATCATGTTACTAGATTAAGTGGTGATATCCAATTGAAAATAACATTTCCAGAAGTTGTCAAGTCTCATGATGTTATTATCAGTACAGCTCAAATCCTTGAAAACTCACTTTTAAACTTAGAAGAAGGCGAAGATGATGGTGTACAGTTGTCAGGTTGGTTGAAATGTTTATTTTTGTAAAAATAATTAGTAATACTAAAGGAAGTAACAGAGGCTGTATTAGTTACATACTTTTTAAAATGTTGATTAATTTTGATTTATTATTTTTTATCAATTTTTAATTGATGTATACTTGATTTACAATGTATTAATTTCTGCTGTACAGAAAAATGATTCATTTCTACATATAATTCATTCTTTTTTATATTCTTTTCCATTATCATTTATCATAGGACATTGAATATAGTTCTCTGTGCTGTACAGTAGGATCTTGTTGTTTATCCATTCTAGGTATACAAGCTTACATCTGCTAACCCTAACATCCCACTCATTAATTTTGATTTAGATTGTCTTCCATTGCTTAAGTTTTCATTCAAACCCTTCTTCCTTAGGGAAGCAAACAAAAAGTTGGATAAGTTCTTAATTAGATCACTTTATTCTGCATAAGAATATCATCATTAAATCAAACACTTACTGGACTTTTCATTTACTCTGTATTTTTAATTACTGACAAGTTCTTTTTACATATTAGTGGATCCTGTTAGATATGCCTTCTTCTCCATAGAATAAATACAATCCTTTCTATTTTGTGGGGGATGGGAAGAAAAGGTAGGGAAAGAAGTATATATAATCATAATAATTAAATGCAATGTTAAAACAAGGTAAAATTATTCCTTTTTAAATCATGTTTTTCATTTGATAGAATGAAAATAAAATTCGCCAACTTAAAATTAAATATTTTTTAAAGAACAAAAATGTAATCCTGAGAGTTTTGAGGAAAAAGCCGGGGTTTGAAGTCCATCCCATAACAATTTTTAGATCTATAAATTTTCCAAAACTCATCTATTAAGTGGGGATAGTGTCTAACAGGGATAGTTTCATGATTAATATACACAAACATCTGTATATACAGGTGGCTAGGATATTACATTTCCCCTTAAAAGGTGAAAGGTGCTTGGCTGCTCAGTTTCCTAGCTTAAAGGTACTTTTACACTGTACCTTGCCAAGATGGACAAATGAACCATTTGAATTCTCTTTTAAGACTTTTCTCTCATCATTATTGATGAATGCCATCACACCAACAAAGAAGCAGTCTATAATAACATCATGAGGCGTTATTTGAACCAGAAGTTGAAAAATAACAGACTTGAGAAAGAAAACAAACCAGTGATTCCCTTACCTCAGATACTGGGACTGACAGCATCACCAGGTGTTGGAGGAGCCCAAAAGCAAGCCAAAGCTGAAGAACACATTTTAAAAGTAAGTAAGTCATTAACTTTATGCATAACCAAGAAAACCAAAGTTAAAGAAAATGCCAGTGCTTCTTGGGTAAGATTAAGTCCAAGTGCCATGGCATGCATGAAAGATGGTATTCCATGATCATCACTTAAGTGAAATCTATACACTTCAAAGTAAATACACTCAATCTTCTACAAAACAGTAAGTGCCTTAATAAATAACTATGACACAGAAAAATATCACAAAAATTGTGGAAAGCAAACATAATTAGTGAAAAATTGGGACAAATGAAATACCTTCTTTTAAATATCTACCCCTATTGTTAAACGTAATGATCTACTTGATATAGAAATATGCATAAACTATGAAAGTTTCTAATTTTTATACACATTCCATGAGTTTCAAAATTGTATTTTCTTCTGTGCCTTTTTTTTGTTCTGTGTGATACTCAGATTCTGGGCAATTCAAATTAAATAGGAAAATGGAGATATGAGAACCTTTAATTAAAGGTGTATTTCTTGTCAGCTGCCCCCAAATGGTAACAACACATAAAGTACTGTTGTTGATCTCAAGCATTGAATGAATTCAGAGTAACTCACAAAGTATGTTGGCACCAAGGCATTGCATTTGTATTTTAAGTCCCTTTAAGTTGAAGTAAGTAAAAATCATATAGAGTAGACAAAAGCACAATTATTGGGTCCAACATATAATTAATTACTAGCATTTAGGACTAACTCCAATCCAAATCCAGGCACATGGGCTTTGGCTGCTCCTGTCTTTGCACTGCCCTCTTTTATATGTAGAAGAAAGTGGTAATATGATCCATGGATGTCAAGATGAGCCTTAAAATGCCTCATGTAATATGGTTAGCTCATAACCATTCTCTTCCCATCTCTGCAATTTTCTGTACTCTCCAGCTGGAAAATGGAATGTAAGGAATGAAAATAAATACTTTTTTGTTCTGGAATTTTTCACGAACTTGATTTAGAAGTTCTTTTTTTACTCTATCAGGATAAATGTTTTTGGTTAGTCAGATCCACAGTAAAGCAATACTAAAATGCTATGTTTAGCAAATCATGCTACCTATTTCTTACATGAGAAAGAATTCTACATTGAATCAATTGAAAGGGAAAAGTATTTGAATATCGAAAAATGTCTCTTTTTCAGATATGTGCCAATCTTGATGCATTTACCATTAAAACCGTGAAAGAAAATACTAATCAACTTAAAGACCAAATAAAGGAGCCATGTAAAAAGTTCGTAATCGCAGATGACACCAAAGAAGTATGTGCTTAAATTTTTATATTCATTTGATGGATGATACGGTACACAACTGAACAATGCAAAGATTATTTATACTGACCATCTGAAGAATGTTATTTTAAATTTTTAGCAAAAAAGTTACAGTTTTATTCCTTTTTTATTGATACTGGGCAGCAAAGCACTGCTGTGAAGTCTCTCTTCAATTCTCCTTTCAGTTTTCTAGTTTATATGAAGAGTAGCTCAGTAGTTGGTTGACTGCATATGAGCCACAATGGGGTAGGGGTGGCAGAGGGGATGAGGAGGGTTGTAAGGCTAAACTAGAGGGATCACCATAGTTTCTTTTATTCTTTTTACTTTCTTGATGAATTCCAGAATTGATTTCCTGACATTGAACAGAGGCAACAGATTACAGTTGGCAATGATAATGGGAATCCTACCTACCTGACACATTTACTTTCTTATGAAATTACTTACAGTAAAGCAGTGAAATATTTAATTTAATGGTATTTTTGTGATGAACA
This sequence comes from Mesoplodon densirostris, assembly GCF_025265405.1. Classification (NCBI taxonomy): domain Eukaryota; kingdom Metazoa; phylum Chordata; class Mammalia; order Artiodactyla; family Ziphiidae; genus Mesoplodon; species Mesoplodon densirostris. The sequence goes on along the minus strand of NC_082668.1, from coordinate 81,475,651 downwards.
CCTTCACTGATTATAAAAACCAACTGAGAGTCAGTTTGAACATTATAACCAGTACATTATGTCAGTACTTTCTTTTGTAAAATATAAAAAGCATCATAAATTTTAGCTGTGTGTACTTGATAATAAGTGTAATCTTTGCAAATCTACCTCATAAGGACGTTGAATTATGAAATATGCAGAACAGATAACATTGTGTTTGAAATGTAGGAACTGAACTAACATTAGCAACCAATTGCCATAGGTCATTCTTTTTTGGAAATTCTGAAAAACAGCACTATCTATTCCAGCTGAAGTGGCACATTTGAATGTACTTTATTTTTCTTCACTTTTTGTTACTTATTCAGTTTTATTTGATAAGTTTAAATGCATGTTTCTAATTGTAATCATTAAAAAAAATCCACAACATCTGTGGTCATCCATTTACAATGCTTGGTGTCAGTTTATTGATCTCGTAAAAATAAAATACAGTGTGTGTGTGTGAAAAAAAAAGTGATGTCAAAAAACCCTAATATAGTGTTATATGTCAGTTATATCTCCATAAAAAAGCAAAGTAATAGTTATTAATCTGTTCTCCTATATAATTTATCTCTTGTATATAATTTTTTCATTTTGAGAATGTTATAACTGTTTGATTCTTGTATGTAGGACATACCTGAGTTTTAAATCTCACAGCATTTTACCTTTTAATTGCTATATTTATCTCATTTATATGTATGTGATAATGAATATATTTGACCTTCAGTCTAAAAAAAAATCCACAACATCCTCAGAGTATATTTTATTTTATTTATTTATTTTTAAATTTATTTATTTATTTATTTATTTTGGCTGTGCTGGTTCCCAGTTGTGGCACGCAGACTTCTTGGTTGTGACATGAGGACTTCCTAGTTGCAGCATGCGGACTCTTAGTTGTGGCATGCATGAGGGATGCATGTGGGATCTAGTTCCCTGACCAGGGATCAGACCCGGGGCCCCTGCATTGGGAGTGCAGAGTTTTACCTACTGGACCACCAGGGAAGTCCCCTTAGGGTATATTTTAAAAGAATTTGCTATCTTACCTTTTACCTTAATTAACTTTGGTCATACTTTTTATTGAAGCATAACACACGTACAGAAAAGTTCAAACTCGTAAGTGTACAGATTGCTGTATTTTCATAAACTGAACACACCTGTATAACCAAAATCCAGATCAAGGGACTTCCCTGGTGGTCCAGTAGTTAAGAATCTGCCCTTCCAATGCAGGGGGGCTCCGGTTCGATTCCTGGAGAGCTAAGATCCCACATGCTGCGCAGTGCGGCCAAAAAAAGAAAAAAGAAAAATCCAGATCAAGAGACAGAACACTGCCACAACCCTCAAAACTTCCCATTCTCCCCTCCAGTCACCCACCCGCCATGGGATGACTACTATCCTGACTTCTAACACCAAAGATGGCTTTTGACTGCTTTTGAACTTTATATAAATGAAATCCTATAGTATGTACTCTTCTGTGTCTGGCTTTTTTCAAAACTCTACCTTTTAACTTTTTATTTTGATAGAAATAATACTGAAACCAATTCTTCAAAAAGGAATGTTTTCTAAATTAAATTACAAGCTTTCTAGATAATTGGGGCATTACTTTAATATATATTTTAAAAATTACTATTAGCATTCAAAGTGTCTATCATTCATTAATTTTATTTTTGCAAACTTTTAAATTGGAAATTCCAGCAGGGATACCTGGTATTGGTGTGGTGTGGCTCGAGGGTGGAAGTAAAAGAGAAGCTGATAAAAAAAATCAGTGTACAAAGAGGTGATCAGAGTGACTTGTTACTTTGTATAGACAAAGATTCTGAATCAAATTTGTTATAACATGGAAATCATTTTAACAAAGATAATGTTATTCATTCAGCAATATAAACATGTAAGAATAAGTGTATAATTTGTTTTTAGGATCCATTTAAAGATAAACTTCTAGAAATAATGACAAAGATTCAAACTTTTTGCCAAATTAGTCCAATGTCAGATTTTGGAACTCAGCCCTATGAACAATGGCTCATTCAAATGGAAAAAAAAGGTAATTTGGGTTTTGACATAACACAATTTATCCCATGTTTATGCCATGATTCCAGATCACATATTCCCAAGCAAACTGAAAGTAAGTGTAAGAGCCAATGGAATTTCTGTGTTCTGAGTAGGACAAGGATAAACACGTTCTAATTCCTTATCTAAGGAAAGAGGCACCAATTCATTTTCTCTTTATCTCCAGAGCCTTTCACTTATTGTATATTTAAAATATTAAGATAAATATTAGTGTCTCTGTTTCCAAATGCAAACGCAAACAATATGTTTTTCATGCCATTCCTCTGAGTCAGCACGAGTCAAGTATGTTTTCTTGCTGACGCAGAATACAAGTAGCAAGTCTAGGAGTCAAAAAACTTGCCCCCTTTTAGTGCTCATGGCACGTTTTGAGCCTTAATTTGCTCATTTCAAAAACATGGTGAAACCTATTTTCGAGTCAGTATCATAAACATTTTCAAGTCCACAGCACAGTTGAGGGGGTGTTCTATCATTATTTCACTCTACATAACATATTTTTCATAGCTGCAAGAGAAGGAAATCGCAAAGATCGTGTTTGTGCAGAACATCTGAGGAAGTACAATGAGGCCCTACAAATTAATGATACAATCCGAATGATTGATGCATATAATCACCTTGAAACTTTCTACAACGATGAGAAAGAAAAGAAGTTTGCAGTCCTAGGAGATGACAGTGATGAGAGTGATGATGATGATGAAGATGCAGGTGATGAAAAGAAACCTTTGAAGCTGGATGAGACAGATGGATTTCTCATGACTTTATTTTGGGGTAAGAATCAGTGTAACATTTTTGCATGGTCTCATGCATTTACCTCTTTGGCATGAACCCACTGCTTCTCAAGAGCTCTCCAAAAGTCCTTCTTAAAATAATCTTTCATTATGAAAGAAGAAATCCCCCTCATATTGGGGCTATTTCTGATTGATGGGATTAAGTAGCCATGAGCTGTATGATCATAATTAATCATTTGGTCATCTGGTTTTATTGTCAAGATGACTGCAATAAATTTATCTTAAAAACTAGCCTAATTATTAGATACGGCACAAGAGTAACTGTAGTTGAACATCTTAGTACTTCATTATATAAAATCTTCCAGTTAGTTATTCACATATTTTACTAATTTAAACTATTTCTTGCAAATCAAAACTGTAATGAGGTATCACCACACTCAGTCAGAATGGCCATCATTAAAAAGTCTACAAATAGTAAATGCTGGAGAGGGTGTGGAGAAAAGAGAGTCCTCCTATACTGCTGGTGGAAATGTAAATTGGTGCAGACACTATGGAGAACAATATGGAAGCTCCTCAAATATCTAAAAATAGAGTTACTATATGATCCAGCAATCCCACTCCTGGGCATATATCCAGAGAAAACTCTAATTCTAAAAGATGCAAACACTGCAATCATAGCAGCACTATTTATAATAGCCAAGACATGGAAGAAACCTAAAAATCCATCAATAGATGAATGGATACAATATGTGGTATAGATAGATAGACAGATAAATAGATAGATATAGATATAGATAGATAATGGAATACTACTCAGCCATAAAAAAGAATGAAAAAAATTCCATTTGCAGCAACATGGATGGACCTAGAGATTATCATACTAAGTGAAGTAAGTCAGAAAGACAAATAATTATATGATACCACTTATATGTGGAATCTCAAATATGATACAAAGGAACTTATTTATAAAAGAGAAACAGACTCACAGACATAGAAAACAAGCTTATGGTTACTAAAGGGGAAAGGTAGTGGGAGAGGGATAAATTAGGAGTTTGGGATGAGCAGATACAAACTACTATTTATAAAATAGATGAATAACAAGGTCCTACAGTGTAGCACAGGGAGCTATATTCAATATCTTGTAATATTGTATTCAATATATTGTAATAAACCATAATGGAAAAGAATCTGAAAAAGAATATATATATAATACTTATATATATATAACTGAGTCACTTTACTGTACACCCAAAACTAATACATTGTAAATCAAGTATACTTCAATAACAAAGAAAATAAATAAACTAATTATTTCTTAAAGAAAATAAGAAAATGTTGAAAAAGCTGGCTGTAAACCCAGAACATGAAAATGAAAAGCTGACCAAATTGAGAAACACCATAATGGAGCAATATACAAAGGCCGAGGAATCAGCACGAGGAATAATTTTCACAAAAACACGACAAAGTGCATATGCCCTTTCCCAGTGGATTACTGAAAATGAAAAATTTGCAGAAGTAGGAGTCAAAGCCCACCATCTGATTGGAGCCGGACACAGCAGTGAGTTCAAGCCCATGACACAGGTGAAAACATCCTTTTGGATTTTTTTTTTCCTTATGCCGTTATTTCCCTTCCCAGTTTAGTTGTAGTCTTTTTTTCATCAATCTTCCCACCAACCCACCAATACTTTAATGGAATGAAACACTTGTTCTTGAAAGAAAATTGTTTAATAGCAATCAATCTGTGGTATTTGATAGGCTAACCATTGTTCTAGGAATCATTTTTTCCACATTCTTGGAGGAACTTTCTAGACTGAGTTTCCTTTGCAAAAAATGATTGACATTTAAACTTAGTAACAAAATGGGAAAACAATTACAGTATAAACATTTAAACTTAGTAACAAAATGGGAAAACAATTACAGTATAATATCAAGTGGAAAAATCAAATTTCCACAAAAATGTGTGCATTATAATTAGAATTATGTAAAATATGTTTGCATAGAATGAGATCTTTAAGGGAACTTGGAAAAATTAAGACATTTGATGTGTTAGAGATTTGGGACTATGAGAGATTTTCTTTTCCTTTTTAAGATTTGTTTTGTTTTGTTTTCAATTCATTATACTACTTTTGTGCACAGTATTAAAAAAACACTTGGGAGAGAAAAAAGACAGTCATAGAGATTATAAGCATGGGTGAAACCAGGATAGCTTTTAGAGTAAAATGTTCTTCTGAAGTCATATTGGTCCTCAGTCTTGCTGGACAAGGGGACACTTCAGTTCTGTTATGCTCATCATCATTTGGTCCACTGGAGCAAATTAAATCTGTTTTAATGTTTGATGAAAAAAGTCATTCTTGAAATTGTCCACCATAACTCTCAGTATACTCTCTACAAGTACTCATGTTAAAGTTGCCTCTAAAGTTTATGCCAGAGAAAGCATTGTTTTCTTTCAAAAAACAAACTCCTTGTTGGATAAGGAGTTTACATCCTTTTTTATGATGAGAGCTGGTTTACTTAATATGTTTCCCTTTTTGCCCTAGCTTCCAGGAAACTCACAGGCAAAATTGAAGTTCATTTTCTCAGCCTATGTGTTAATCCTTGCAAGTAATACACCTATACTCTTTCACTTTTGGTCCTGTTTTTAAGTTTTTATTCTATTAACTTTAGTGTTAAGACTGATTTTATGTGGCCTCAGCTCCTCTTTGAAAAGAGATGGGGTAAAAATGGAAGGTATGCATTCAAGCTAGTTTTTGCTCCTTATCCATTTCAGACTTGGTGGCTGCATGCCAAAATTTAGAACATGCCCCCTTCCTCACTCCCCACATCCTCACCTGTAAACTGAGCTGGACTTACTGGAAGAGGACTTAGGCATCTATGCGATATGATTTGAGGGTCTGACACTGTGTCTGAAATTTTCCTTATTAAAGTTTCTCCTGTGAATGAAGGCACAAACATCTGCTAAAATCCAAAGACATGTAAGTTTTTTATCAGTGGATATGAGTGCAAGGAGAAATTATCAGAGAAGACTGGAGAGCTATCTTTCTGCAGAATTCTCCAGCAGTTAGGAGTCAAATAAAGACACCTGACATGCTGCCTCTGAAAAGAAAGGGATGGGAATAGGAGAACATACGTTTGTCTGACAGGTGTATTTTTGTTTAATGTTTGGGGGCAAAAGATAGAGTGAATGTGCACCAAAGGCCACTGGACCAACAGCTTTGATAAGAATGGTTATGAAAATAAAACTCCACTGGCCACGTCAAGCTAGGATTATGCTCAATCATTCCTCCTATGCAAGGGCCAGAGTGCATATTTGATTTCTTTACCTATGTTAACTTTCAAAATTCAGATTTTTTCACAAATATAGCTGTTTTAATTATGTTTTTAATAACATTCTTTCATTTTTATTTATATCCTTTTGAACAGATAATATATTTACCTCTTTCAAAATTAATAAGGTACAGGATGTACCACTGTCCTCCAGTCTCCCAGCTCCCCTCGCTGGAGGCAGCCAATGTTTTCAGTTTCTTCCAGGAATATTTCCTTCTTTTTTTTTGTTTTGCTTGACTGTCTCTTAAAATGACCAAATGCAGTATACTGTGTGTATTTTCTCTGTGACTCAAAATTCAACTACATCTTTAAAATTGTCACTGCATCTTATCCTCTGTTAAAGAGTCTGAAATTAATGTATCAATAGTAAAAAGCAAAGCCTATTTTCGTTTCTCGTTGCTATATCCTCTTCTCAACTGAAAGCATCTCCTTTCTTCCTCCCAAGTCACCCATCAATTTGTTTCCTTGGCATAAATGATGGCCTTCCCACCTCCAGACTGGAGGATGGAAATATTTTTGTCATTGTGTAGTAATCCCAGATTGGAAATCAAATGTTGTCTCACCATCATGTCTTTGTTCAACGCCAAAAACAGATGGCAGCAAATCCGTGTATGATTTAATCCTTTAATTTACACTGACCAGTTGCAATTTAATATTTCTTTTCCTAATTAGGAGATTTTAATGTGTTTAGTGTTACAACATTTAATTTACTAAAATGTTTCTTCAGAATGAACAAAAAGAAGTCATTAGTAAATTTCGCTCGGGAAAAATAAATCTGCTTATCGCTACCACAGTGGCAGAAGAAGGTCTGGATATTAAAGAATGTAATATCGTTATCCGTTACGGTCTCGTCACTAACGAAATAGCCATGGTCCAGGTACATTCAAATACCTCGATTATGTTAATTTTTGATTTTGTGTTCTTGTTTTGTTTTCTTTTAGTAAAACAGCACACATAGTTTTAAAAATATATCTTTTCCTACGAAAAGAGAAATCAACCAGATAACCAGACAGCCACCACATTAAGAAATACTTGGATTTCGGGAGTCCATGTGTTATTCAGTGCCTCACTACTCAGAATGAATTTTTCATGAGGATGATATTATAGTTGATAGTGAGGTTCCTGGGCAAGGCTATAACATTTTCTGTTACTGAAAATGTACCTAGGGCTTCCCTGGTGGCGCAGTGGTTGAGAGTCCACCTGCCAATGCAGGGGACACGGGTTCGTGCCCCGGTCCGGGAAGATCCCACATGCCGTGGAGCAGCTGGGCCCGTGAGCCATGGCCGCTGAGCCTGCGCGTCCCGAGCCTGTGCTCCGCAACGGGAGAGGCCACAACAGTGAAAGGCCCGCGTACCGCAAAAATAATAATAATAATAATAAAATAGATAAATAAATAAAAAAGAAAATGTACCTAAATATTAGCACTTTATACAGAAGACTATAGAAATGTATCACCATGTTGAGCATGTTTTCATGGAAATATGTGCTCAACATTGAAGGTAGGATGCCAGGAACAGAGCAGCACTCTCCACAGCTCTGGTGGCAAGGTCAGAGATGCCCTTCTCCCCATTCATCCCTTCTACGAGGTGGGGGGCAGTGGGACTTTTCCACCCCAAATCACTGATGATGGTTCACAGGGTTTGAGAGGGGTGCCCCGGGGAAGAGAAAGGCAGGACAGGACGGTCTTGTGTTATTGTGGCTTTTGAAGGCTGGTGTGGGGATTTAACCACCCTCATTCTAGAACATTTTTTCTGCATTAAGGTACATTTTGAGTTTGAAATAGCCGACTAATAAAGAATGAAAAATAATTAACTTTACAGAGAATAGAGGGATCATTTAAGGACTGGGATACTGAGCAGTGAATATCATTCCAGGACAAAAATGGGAGCATTCACAGCAAGGCATAGTCCTTCATTGACTTGATTTCTTTCTGTTCTCAGGCCCGTGGTCGAGCCAGAGCTGACGAGAGCACCTATGTCCTGGTTGCCCAGAGAGGCTCAGGAGTTATTGAACGTGAGACAGTTAATGATTTCCGAGAGAAAATGATGTATAAAGCTATAGACCGTGTTCAAAATATGAAACCAGAGGAGTATGCTCGTAAGGTATTGTTTTGGGCCAACACTGAATTTTGGTTTTCCCTTTACAATGGCCGCCTGTGGTTACCATTGATATCTCTGTGGCTAAGTCTCCAGATAGAAATTGTGCTGAATTATAAATTCCTGTTTGATGAGCTGTGCTGAGTCCAGATTCACATACAAAGAATCAAGATCCATGGTGGGCAGAAATTGTCAGGGAACTGTTCTATAAACTTTGATAATATAAATTTAGGTTGTCCCTAATCCAGAAAGACTAGTGCGGCTCACTTGTTCAACTCTACCTGGTCATTTTGGTCTGGTCTAATCTGTACAGGTACAATTTTTTCATTCCAGAAATATCTTTGAAGTGCCTACTGTGTGTCAGGCAACATTGTAGAAACAGAACATAGCGGCAAGCAACGCAGATAGATCTCTGCTGTATGAAACTTATATTCGAGTACGTACATGGTGAGATTTGAGGAGGGGAAACAATAAACAGAAATAAGGCAACTAAAACATCGAATGGAAAGAAGAGCTGGAGAATTAGAACAGGACAATGTGAAACAAGCTTCTAGATGGGCACTTTAGGTTAGGTGTTTGGGAAAGGTTCTTAGAGGGAGAGACATTGAGGCTAGCCCTGAATGGTAAGAAAATACATCATGTATCATCTAGCTGCATCTCAGTTTACTAACATGGAGTCATTTGAGTTGTGAGAGGAATGCAGTGAAGGAAGAATGTATTTCTACAATATTTCAGGAAATCCCCCATACCACTGAATTAAAGACTGTAACTACTATAATAGCAAACAATCCATTTAGAAGAAAATTCACACCCTTGCATATGGGTGTGAATGTTAGTTTCTTAACATTGGAATTGGCTCTACCCTAAATAGAGTTTCACAAAAGGGATGCTTTCAAATTGGTGTGCATTGCTATAACCAACTCCAAGGTTTCCTGGCCAGGTTTCTACATGAATTTATATTTTAAAACCCCTTTAAATATAAGGCAAACCAAACATTTTGCGGTGTCAGATCAAACATTTGTGGCCATATAATACCCCTGGAAAGTTATTGTTTTACATTTAAAGTCCTAAATAAATCAGTCAAGCGGGATGTTTTCAAAGGTTGATGTTTCAAGACCTGTTGTTTTGTATAAACTCTAGAACCATCTCTGGAGTTTATGAGTCACATTTTTCCAGATAATCTCTAGAAAAAGACCCAGTTCCTTTGGGGGCCCCAGAATGGACTATATTTTTAGGTCTCCTTTGGCTAAGAGACCTACTCTCCTGAAACTACTCCAGGTAGACAAACCCAGAGAAGGGATGGCAATGACGTGGGGTATATGCCACCACTACTCTGTACAAAGCCCCCAGCACCCATTGCCACCAGGTCAAAGAACTTCTTCCTTCTGATTTAAGAACTTCCTCAACACAACTTTCAGGCAACCACTAATTAGTGGTGAGAGTTGACACATAAGGGGAGGTTTATTTTCCATGTCCTATACTGAGTTTATACATAACCGATAGCTTCTTCAATCAAATCAGACTTCTAGGAGCAAGTTGAAGATGTTAAACATGTTCCCTGGCTTTCACCCAACAACATTTGCCACATTTTTACATTTTATTTGGGCTTTGATCATAGCTGTGCCTACCATATATTTGTTATGATTTCTTTTCTCTTTTTGCCCCTCTAATTGTTTCATATTCTTTACTAGTTTAGAGCTACTCTTTTGGTTTCTGGTGTCCTGATTACATATCCAAACACTGACCTTGGTTTTGCTGTCTTTTTTTCTGTCGAGCTCATAGGTGTTTCTTAATTGCCCACATGTATTTGTTCCTGTATGCCAAATCATCTTTGCACCAGCTCCCTGACCTGTAAATAGCTTGCAAGAACAACCTAATTAAACTTTTAAAGAACAGAATACTTCAATTCATTACATTGTTATAATTTACATGGGAAATTAGTCTTCATACTTGTCTGATTAAACTAGGTCATAGCCTGCAGGCACACTTGCAAGGTTTTCTTCTCTTTTCTCTGCTAAATATGACTGCCTCAAATCAAGGTCTAAAACACAGAGGCGAGAGCCACAGAGATGGGCCATTCAGCTTTGCTCCTCAGCACTGATATTTTACTTTTACTGAAAACTTTCCTTCGATCTTAAGGAAAACAATGGCTTCCTCCACAACTTAATATAAATTTGTCATCTCTGAGAGGTTTAGTTTGGAAGTAAATTATTTAAGAACTATGTTTTCTATTGTGAAATTGTATAGGTATGAGAACTGGCTCAAGTTTTATATGTCTCATAAACTATATTTTCTCTGTTATGAAATATTGATAAGTTTCTCTACTAGCCACAGAATGGGGGATATAAAAATTTAAGGACTTATTCTCTCATATAAAGAATGTGGGCAATGGGCAATCTACACCCATAAAATCGCTCCATGACGTCATGAGGAAGCCAAAACTCCTCTCTCTCTCTTCTCTGCCCTTTTATTATTTGGCTTCCATTCTCAAGGTCAAAGCTCTTAGAATTTCAGCTGCTGCATGTTCACTCTAAGAAGGAAGTAATAGGAAGATGGAAAAGGCAACAGTGCCCATGCCAACTATCTGATACTTAAGGGACTTTCCTGGAAATTTCACTCAACATCTTCTTATGTCTCAAAGGCCACTGGCTTGGAAATGTCTTCATTTAGCTGGCATATTTCCACTCAGAATAAAATTATAGTTCTGTTCCTATGAAGAATGGCTGCTGAGTGGGAAACTAGTATTTTCTGTCACAAATGTATAGAGGAGATAAAGATAGCTAAGAGTCTGGAAATTACAACATATGAAGAAAAATGAAAGAAACCGGGGGCTTATCATGGATAAGAAACCACTAAGGGTGATGAAACAACAGTGTTTAGTTCTTTAAAGAGACTCCATGTGGAAGAAAAATTAGACTTATTTTATGAGACAGAATTAAAACTAATGGAGGTGGGGCTTAGAGGGATTTTTTTTTTTTTTGTAAATATTGCCAAAGACTTTCTCACAACAGAATGGGCTATATTTTGAACACCTGAGGATTCCATATTTCTGTGATTACAGGAGAAGATTCTATACTAAATTCTTTGGGGGCCATCACCTCATTACTTCTATTTCTAGACCAAGTGTAGAATTTAATGAGCCAAGTGTACATTTTCATAACTGTCTAAGATCTCTGAATTCCAGGAGGCTTACTTCAGTGAAACTATGAAAAAGACTACATTGAATATTCTTTTCTTGATGCAGATTTTGGAATTACAGATGCAAAGTATATTGGAAAAGAAAATGAAAATCAAGAGAAGTATTGCAAAGCAGTTCAAGGACAACCCATCATTAATAAGTTTTCTCTGTAAAAACTGTAGTGTGCTAGCCTGCTCTGGAGAAGATATCCAAGTAATTGAGAAGATGCACCATGTCAATATGACACCAGAGTTCAAGTAAGTCCAGGAAGACTTAATTTTAAGTTTCTTTATAAGGGATGAAGCAGGTTGTATTGTAACTATACTTCCAAAATAGTACAAATGAGATACATTATTTTTCAGACCTTTCCTTTCTCAGCCCCCAAATTATAAACCCTATTTTGTGTACAGTTTTCAAATATATGCACTGGGGCAGGAAAGGAGAAGTGAAAGCCACTTTCATCCAAGGCACATCAGTTTGTGAATGCTCATATTTGTTCTCAACTTCTTGAACAACTTAAGTCTAGTTAAAGTAATCAGCAGACTTGAAAGAAGCTACAAAAGGCAACATACCCCTTGAGAGGTGCCTGCTGATCTGGAAGAAGGGATGAGGTGCTGGCTGGTGCATGCATGTGGACAAGTGGCAATGCATACCATGTGCTGCATACTGGTCCTGTGTGAATTCTCAGGGGTGATTCTGACTCCTTGATAATTTTAGGAAACTGTACATTGTGAGAGGAAACAAAGCACTGCAAACAAAGTTTGCTGACTATCAAACAAATGGAGAGATAATCTGCAAAGAATGTGGCCAAGTAAGTAAATTGCTGTGGGCTTAATTTTACTTTGGCCAAAAGGAATTCTTAATTGAATGTGCTTTTTAAAATATATATATATATATATATATATATATACACATATATATATTTATTTATTTATCTTTGGCTGCATTGGGTCTTCATTGCTGTGCGCGGGCTTTCTCTATCTGCGGCGAGAGGGGGCTACTCTTCGTTGCAGTGCGCAGGCTTCTCATTGCGGTGGCTTCTCTTCTTGCAGAGCACGGGCTTTAGGCATGCGGGCTTCAGTAGTTGTGGCTCGCGGGCTCAGTAGTTGGCTCACACGGCATGTGGGATCTTCCGAGACCAGGGATTGAACCTGTGTCCCCTGCACTGGCAGGTGGATTCTTAACCACTGTGCCACCAGGGAAGCCCATGAATGTGCATTTAATTTTTCCTTTTGCTCTCTCTCTTTTGTTTTCCAGGCTTGGGGAACGATGATGGTGCACAAAGGCCTGGATTTGCCTTGTCTCAAAATAAAGAATTTTGTAGTGGTTTTCAAAAACAATTTACCAAAGAAACAGTACAAAAAGTGGGTAGAGTTACCCATGACATTTCCCGATCTTAACTATTCAGAATATTGTTTGTTTAGTGATGAAGATTGACATTTGATTCAAGATTCTTTTAAAATATTATCAACTTGACATTTAACATGGTTTTGATGATTGTTTTCATTATACTACAGAACTGATGTGAGAATTAATAAAAATCATTGCTTTACTCTGTGTTGAGCTGTATTCAAGAAGACAATATATTATACTTTCAATTTCTACCTTGTTAGTGGGCAGAGGTGAAGAAAAGCTACCAGTAAAACTCTTTAGTGTGGAGCATTATAGTACAGTGGAAAGAATGCTCGGATATAAATCTGAGGTACTAATCTCAGTCCTGTCACTAATTTTCAGAATAAAATTAAGCAAATCAGTTCATCTTTCTGAATTAGTCTCCTTGTTGGTGAAATGGTTATGGTATTATCTGCCTTTGCTTTTATTAGCTTTCTATTGCTCCATAACAAATTACCACAAATTTAGTGGCTTAAAACAACACCCGTTTATTATTGCACATGTTCTGTAGGCCAGAGGTCAAGGCAGGGTCCTCTGCTCAGTGTCTCGGAAGGCCGAAATCAAGGTGTCAGCCAGATGATGTTCTCATCGATACACTGGGGGAAGAATCACTTCCAAGCTCTTTCAGGTTGCTGGCTGTCACCTCCTTGCAGCTGAAGACTAGGATTCCTGTTTTCTTACTAGCTGTCTACTGGGGATCAGTCTAAGCTCCAAGGGCCCCCTCACCGCGTGGCCTGCTCACGGGGCCTCTCACAGCTATTTGCTTCTTCACGGCCAGCAGGAGACTGTCTCAAGTCTGCTAAGGCAGTCTTAACTGTAATCCCATCATACTCACAGGTCCCACCCACACTCAAGGTCAGGGGAATTTTCAGGGAATATACGCTGCAGGCGGAGATCTTGGAGGCCTTCTTAGAATTCTGCTTCCCACACCACTTGCCCAGTTTTTGTGATTAAGTCATATATGTGTATATATGAAAGCACTTTGAAAAACATGAAGCACCATGAAAGGCAAGGTATTATTGAGAAGCAGCCATCAGGCAGGTTAAGGCTTACTTCCACAGCTTGCCCTCCATGATCATAACACTATGCTCAAAAATTACCTAACAAGAATGGAGGCTAAATCCAGACTAGTTATGAATACACAGAAGATTACCTGTGTCAGTGGAGATGTCCAGGGTTCACACAGGGTTGAGCAGGCAGCAGATGCTGGATGTCATTAGAGAATAAATAGAAAATGCCCTCCTCTACCACTCCCTAGTCCTAAGCAGAAGAGTAACATCTCTGTGTCTGGGACATGGTCAGTGTTCCTGAACTAAGTGTGATCATTTGGAGATAGACACAGGGCCCAGTACAACAGAACCTTCTCCCAGCAAATAAACAGCCTCTTTTGTCATGGAAGAACCACATGATCAAGACAGAACCACAGCTGACCATTTTAACCCAGACTTACCCCGTCTCACAGATGGTCTGCTCCACAGATAGTTACCTCCTATGACTAAGGAGAAACAAAATGTTGGAGGGAGTGAAAAGTAAATTCTTCTGCGGTTTTTGGATTAATTAAATTCAATCTAACGGTAGCTTTGAATCTTTTGATTAAGACCTAAGCAAAGATGAATATTAACCAGTCAGAGCTCTTCAGAATGCAAGAGGACAGAAGATGATTGTGGTTTTCTTAAAATACTTTTAAAAAATCCAGCTGACTCCATTTAAAGTATTGCTGTCTTCTAGAACATTCTGTCAAGAGGACAGATGATTGTGGTTTTCTTAAAATACTTTTTAAAGCTCCAGCTGACTCCATTTAAAATATTGCTGTCTTCTAGAACATTTTGGAAATTATGCAAGAAACCAAATGCATAAAATAGCTAAATATACTACCGTAACATATGTAGACTGTTTTTAAGATGTCAGCAAATATCAGGTTTTTTTCATCTATGTTTTCTAGTAATTTTTTTCAATAAAGAGGTATTATTTCTACTGCAAAGGTTTGAAATACATGTTTCAAGTAGCATAAAACTTAATATGCAATTGTACTTGAGAACTCAAACTACGATGCATTCAAAAATAATTGTAATCATTCTAAAGTTTTGATTGTTAATGAACAGTTTAATACTCATGACATTTTAAGGTCATTTAACAGAATATGCTCATGACAGGTAGACACCCTGTTAGATGCCTGAGTTTCAGTACCCACAAAACCTTCTATTAGTTGGGTGACTGAGCAACCTCACTTCACAGGGCTTGTGTTTGCTTTCCTGGAAAATCAGAGATTGTATTAAATGGTATCAAAGTTTCCTTACAACGCTAGCATTCTCATAGTTCATTCTTCTGGCTCCCTGGCTCCTTTCATACGGAGACCCTGTTTAGTGATTTGTGGTAATATCAGCTGTGGGCTAAATATCTACTGAATACGTTACAGATTTGAAGGTAGCTCCTATTTGCTGAAGGGCATTGCAGGGGTCTCACAGAACAGGTACACTGGATGGAGTCATGTGCCTTAAGGCAGGTTTGAAAGGCCCAAAGGGGTCAGGGAATTTTACAACAACAAGTATTTCCAAGCCAATAAATCATTGGCCAACCTTGGGCATAAGAAATGTAAAGGCTTACTACCAAAAATCTGAAATCATTTCAGACCATATGAAATTAAAATACAGTAAGTTATAGTTTATACAGATATTTTGAATATAAGGCATTGAGGCAACACAAAAATGGGTAAGAAATGGTTTTCCACAGGATGATCAGTGCAAGTCACAAGCAATTGTTGAAAGTGAAAAACGCTATAAGAGAGGTGAATATTTTCCTCTCTGCGATTTAATAGTCCCTATAGCAGAGCGGAAAAGGAAGGCTTAGGGAAAGGAAAGCTTCTGGCATTGTTTTCAGTTGGTTGAACCTAAAGCCAAAGAGGATTGATTTGGTGTCTCTTGTTGTCATTGTTGCTTTTAAGCTGTGAGAGACTTGAACACTTTTAGGTGCTAATGGGAAAGAACAACAAGAAGTGAGAAAATTAGCAATGTTCAGCCCCAAAGTAAATTGCTTATTGGGTGTTACTGATATTTCCTACCAAATATTCTTGCTACAGAATCTTCTGCTCACCCTGATCCTTTCTCACCCTGATGCCTTTCCACAGAGGTATAAGTCCTTCTTTGCCACCTCTTCAGCAGACATCCTTTGTTTTTCAAAGACAAAATCCGTGTGTCACTTCCCAGCGTCTAGCATAGTTCATGTTTTCAGAACTAGAACAGAGAGCACATCCCTGGAAAGTAATGTTCACGCATGCTGAGCATAACAAAGTGCTCATTTCCAAAATCTGGTAAACAATTACATGAATCATAGCAATAAAGAAAAAACAAGAAAATTATTTTATTTTCTTCTAAGAGTTATGAAGTTAATTTGAAGTGAATGTTTGTCTTTTTTAGTTTGTGAATTTCTCCTTAATTAGTCATACTAGATATAGAATTTTATATCTTTGTTTTTATGGGGAGAGCATGAAGTGAGACAAACTTGGGTTTGGATCCCCACCAGCTTTGTGACTTGAGCAAGTTACTTAATCTCTCTGAGACTATAGGAAGTTAATAACAGCCTTGAGGAACTGTCATGAGACTTTGGATACTATATGAAACACACCCAGTAGTTGTCAAATGCATTTGGTTTCTTGTATAATTTCCAAATATAATATATGTATAGAATATATTAGTAAGAGTTTCCAGAAAAGCAGAAGCAGTATTAGAAGCACAACTGTGGGTATAGCTTAATAATTGTGAATTTTAGACCTATGTTTGATTATGAGTATTATAAACACTCAATGTTTAGCCCAGAGGGTTTATCTCAAGAAGTAAGTAGTAGCTGTGGTGAAACATGATTGCTATCAATATGCTATGCAGTGTAGCTAGAGGAAAGATTTAATGTCCAGATCTTCTATAGTTGCAATATGAAGATAGGTATCAATATAAATAGAAAGATCAACACTTTTTTATTAAGTGGCTGTAGGACTTATGTAGGTCTGTCATGTAGATACAATTTTAATTAGAGTCTGTCTTCACCTTCAAGAAGAATATAATAATGGAAGCAACCTAAGTGTCCATCAACAGAGGAATGGATAAAGAAGATGTGGTGTATAGATATACAATGGAATACTACTCAGCTATAAAAAAGAATGAAATTTTGCCATTTGCAGAAACATGGATGGACTTGGAGGGCACTATGCTAAATGAAATAAGTCAGACAGAGAATGACAAATACACTATGATATCACTTATATGTGGAATACAAAATATACAACAAACTAGTGCATATAACAAAAAGGAAGCAGACTCACAGCTATAGAGAACAAACTACTGGTTACCAGCAGTGGACGGGGGTGGAATATAGGGGTGGGGGAGTGGGAGGTACAAACTATTGGGTGTAAGAGAGGTTCAAGGATGTATCGTACAACACAGGGAATATAGCCAATATTTTGTAATAACTGTAAATAGAAAGTAACATTTAAAATTGTATACAAATTTAAAAAATAATAATATAATAATGTTGCACTGAGCAGGCCAGCAATTGCTGAAAAGAGAGAGAGAGAGAGAGACAGATTCCACTGTAACATATAAACAGTAATTTATGTCCAGCACAAATGATGGTGGTTTTTTATTTGTTTCTAAATCTCTAAACTTTTTTTTTCAGATCATAGATTATAAAATATGAAATATATATGGAAAACATTGCAGATATTCTTTAAATTTTTTAGATATTTTCTACACAGAGTATTACCAAGTCCCTCTTTACAGGAAATTAATCATCCCATAAGCATCTCATTTGAGGATGACATTAGATAGTGCTGAGCCCTATTAGTTTATAAGTTAAAATCCAAATTAAAGCCCACACTCTAGGTGAGAAGAGCAGCAGACTGTTTATAGGAAGTAATATTTAAACATGCAGTTGTTAGAATACATTTCAACCACTATTTAAGTTGAATATATTTGATGAAATATATTAATTTTTACATACTAATTTAAAAACTGGACATTATTTTGACATTTAGGAAAGAAATTTAAATGTTTAATTCAGTTATATATATATAAAATAATAATGAACCAAAGATGAGCATTTTTTCAGCTTAAATATTTCCTTCAAACTCTGCCTTCTGCTCACTTTAATGAGTGCTTGTATTTTACTGTACACACATAGGATGAATGGATTGTTGGGTTGTTAGTTCTTTCATTCTGAATCTCTTAACAGGCATGGAAATGATCTTAATTCACTAAGATGTAAGGATTTTTATATCGCTAAAATGACCAGAACAAATGATTTAGTGTTATCTTGGACAGGGTTGCCCACCTGAGATTAATATCAATTCAGTACCACACCAAGGTTTCTACTACTAAATTTAGCATTTGACCCAGATTTATAATTTCATGACTTGACTTTGCACAATTCATGCTAAATAATCTGTTGAGTTCAAAATTGCAGCTTAATATAACTTTCAAAGCATTTATTACATTTGACAAATAAATCCCATATCTTTCTCTAAAACATTGATGTTTCTTGTGTTTAATTAGACTAAATATTTTTTTCTATTGAAAGCCACTAACTTCATGGGAAAAGATCAGTTAAGGTTCTCCAAATTTTGTAATAAACAGTTTAGTTTAGCATTTTATTTTTATCACTCATTTGTTTTGCGGTAAAATGCAGAACTCGAATAACTGCAAGAAACAAATAAAAATAATGTTTCATTCCATTTAAAATGTCTTCCAAGCAGGAGAGGAAAAAGAAGAGAAAATGAAGGTAAAAAGGGAATAGAAACTAAATGAAGAAAAAAATAGAAACAGAAGCATAGAGGCTAAATAGACACCCACATTAAAACATGTAGACAAAGAAATGAGAAAGGAAGAAGGAAACATGAATTTACTGAGGGATATGTATAGTTTTAATAAATGGCCAATTATCTCTTTATCTACTCATCAAATTTTTTAACATCTTTATTTCATCAAATATTTTTAAGTCCTGCTATTTGTAAGGTACCGTATTTTAGGCACAGAGAACAGTTAGTAAAATAAGGATCTTGCCCACAAGATCTTTTACCCAAGAGTAAGGATCTTTTACTCCATAATGAGTAGAATAAGGATTTTTCTTTTAAGATTCACTTGTAGAGATTAGCCACATTCATAAATATCAATAATATATGAAAGACAGTGATTCAGTGCCATAAAAGAGGGGAAAGAGAGGTTATTTCCAACAAGGATGGAAGATAGAGGATTGCATTGGATTGTGGAGTGTCCAGGAGATTTCTCAAAGTCCTTTTGGGGGTTATCCTATCTTGGGGAGTGTGTGTCGAGGATGGATAGTACAACAATAAGAAAAAAGAACATGTAACAATTTAGAAAAGAGAATTTTACTAGCAAATATTGTTAGATAACCTCCCATTAGAAAAGGAAAAGTTGTTCTAGCTATGTTTAGAATAAAATATTTTTGGTTTAAAACATATAATAACTTTCAGAGAGTTTTGTAGATAACATAACATTTAATTTAAAAACATCATTTTATCTACCTAAGTAATTATAAAATAGCATTTAAAAGATTCAACTCCTTTGTAACGGTTTGAAAAAGGACTAGACTGATGAAAGAAGATGCCAACTTTTGATGTAACAGTCATGGGGAGAGGTCAGGACTTCTCTGAACGAAGCTAGACACAGCAGGAAAATTGTAAGATGCCTGTGCTCTGATCATATCCATCCTGTCCAAAAGATGCCTCGAGACACAATCCTATTTTTCCAACGTTCTCCAAGACAAAGGCCTTAGCAACTGGCCCAGCAGAGTCATCTTCTGGCCCAGGTAAGGTCATTACCTCATAAGCAGTGTGAGGAAAAGAATGCCTAGACAATCATAGTTTGCTCTGGAACCAAGGTGATGGATGGAGGGATGGATAGTTGATGCCATGTACATCTTTAATCACAATATCCAATGATTAGGATACTTAAAAAATGTTCTTTAAAAAGCTTTGTAAAGAGTGCTCAATTTGACTGCACTATGTGTTTGGGCTAAGGAAAACTGACCTATACCAAGTGAGCTTGGTAGACATTCTTCAACAAAGATTGAATTTGGGGAGGTGAAGAAATGGATGTAATAAGCATAGATGATCTTTAAATGAGAATTGTAAAAAAAATTAATCAAAAGAGGGAACGAGATGGGGGAAAAATTTTGAAAGGGAATCCAAAGTTTCAAGCCTGTGTACAGGCCAAAGAGTTAGAGTCAAGAAACAAGGAGAGAGTCAAGATTCAAGAGGGAGAGATGAGGACACAATTGTTGAAACAAAATGTGTGGGAAGAAGGAAGAAGATGAAACCAAGAGCACAGGAAAGACTAAGTTTGGTGGAAGGATAGTTGCTGCTGCTTCTAAAGAAGGAGAAACATAAATATGCATAAAAGATACAGCTTAAAGGTACAGAAGTAGGAGGCTGATGGAATTATTCCCCTGGAATCAATCACTAGGCTATCTGATGAGTTGGGTTTGGGATTTGAGGATGGACATTGGGGACATAAAGAAAGTAGTAAAGATTTTTAAACATGCTTTGATGAAGGCAAACTGACTAATTAGAAACAGAGAAGAAGATTGCCACGCAGTATCAGGACTAACCTAATTGGAAATAATAAATGTAGAAATAATACTTTAATAAATATTTATGTGCAGGATGTTAGACTAAGTTCTGTTATGTTTATTCTTGGTGCGTAAAAGGAAAAAAATCTGAATGTTTAAAAATCTGATGGACTCACAAAGCTTTAAAATGTTATGGTCAGTGTAACCCAAATATAGCTGGTTCTGTTTATAGCTTCTCTCAGCATGAAGTTGTATTACAAGAAACCTAACATCAACAGCCAGACTAATTAAAAATTAATTTAAATATTTTTTTCTGGCATGCAAAAAAAATCCAAATGGAAATTGCATATTATAAAAATATCTTCAAATCTTTTAAACTCTGTTTCCCAAAGAAACACATTATACATGAGAACATTATACATTATACATGAGAACAAAAACATTATACATGAGAACTACTTCACCACCTCTTTTTCTCTTTTCCAAACTCCTCAAAATTATCTCCCTATATCATCCTGTATTACCTTTTATCTTCCCTACTCCTTCTCCCAGTCTCTTCCTTTTAATGTAAATCAGTATTGTTTTACTGTGTTCATTTCTTTTTCTCCCTTCATTATCCTAGGCTTGATGGATGCCTGAACCACAAAGGGTTTTTCCACCTTGGAAGTGTGCACTGGGAGGTGGGGTATTTTTGTGAATATCCATACTAACATTTTTAGTCCCTGGAATATCAGAAAATAACAGTGACAATTATCAATTTGTTGCTTTTTATCTCCAAATTCAACCTTTTTATCTGTTCCCTAAAGATGCATCTGGGCCCTTTAAACATTTTTGCTTTGCCTGTTGGCATGACATTAAAGTTTGCCTGTAGAGGGTGCTGGAGAGGCAGTGCAGAAAGAAACGGTTTTGTTTCCTGGTTCAGGCTTCGGCAGCCTGAGTGGCTTCTCTAGCATCCAGTTCCTGCAGTACACATGGCTTTCTCCAGCACCAGCGTCTTGCATGGCAGCCCACAGCACTCAGTGACCAGCAACCGCATATTCCCAGGCAGTTCTGTGTAGAGCACCTCCAGTAAGACACCTCCCCTTTAACAGCTTTCCCTGGTCCCCAGAGAGCACATTTCCAGTATGCTCCAAAAGGTAGACAGACTTCTGGCAAGTTCTGGTGGCACCATGGCAACTTCCTTGCTTTCAGTAACCTGCAATTGCCCTATCCAATAAGGTCTGAATCAGCCTTGGGTGCCCTATCTCAGCCACAAGGGAAGTGGCTGCTTCATATGTCTGCTATTTCGATATTCTTTAGGGTTCTTTTTACTTCTTCTTAGCTAATGCTCTGTTACTCCAATCCCATCATAGTTAATAATTGTTTATATTAAAATTTACCTGTTTAAATTACTCTGTGGTTTCTCCAACTAGACTGAACTCAGACTCATACAGTAATATCTAAAGGAATAAGAGAATTAGTCATAAGAAGTTATAATTTTCAAATATCCAGCTATGTTCTCTTATGTATAAGCATTGAATTTCACATAGGAAATGATTCAAATGCATCTGACCAATTCTCTAACCAAAAAATTTAGAAACAGGACAGAATGTATTTTATCACTAAATAATTTCATTTTCTGAACCCAAACAATCAGTTTTATCATACCAATAACTGAACCTCAAATTCCTATCTTACATGAAAGACCGTGAAATGAGTTGTTGAGAGGATGAAACGAGAAAATGTGTGTATGATATATTTTTTTAAGTAACTAAAACTCACAGAATAACTCTGAGAGAGAGAACTACCTTGGTTTTAGAAAGCCCCCGCTAAAGTGTGTGCTTATTTTTGAAGATGAGACCTTCTTACGGCATTGGTCATGAGTCAAAGAAATAGCTTAAAAGTTTTGCATAAAGCAGAATCATTTAGAAGGAGCTAAAGAAGAAGGGAGAAAATGTTGAAGAGAGAGGGAATCCCAGGAGCAAGGCAGGAGGCTGCAGCCCAAGTAGAAATTACCGGTGGAAATTCTACCATCATTGTCCCAAAACACAAGTAAATCTGCTTCTTACTTGAGTCGGTGTTATTTGGCATCAGGCACTGGGGCAGTCTGGCAGGGAAATACGGAAACAATGAAGGGAAAGCACACATACAAGGAAAAGTGGATACAGAGAAATTGCAGATAACAAATGTTGAACACATTTTACAGTGACTGACACAAAGAAGGCATTCAATAAATATTAATTTCCTTTCCTGACGAAGTATAAGGAGTAATCTCTGACCTTGGGGAGTTAACAAATAGGTTGAGAGTTCAAAGATTATAGGCACAAAATTATCAGGAAAAATATGAGTATACAACAATTGGGTGGTATACAAATTATAGGTATTGTAGAGTTCTGAAAAGCCAGGGATTGAGAAAAGCTTCTGAATTAGAGTAAATAAGGAATTTGAATAATGCCTTGTGTATAATAGATGTCCATAGTTCTTTAAAATAATTTTAAAAGGGAAAGAGTAGGAAATACATTACAAATGGAGGTAATGAGGAAGAAGGAAGAAGAGAAATGAATGTGCTTTGCACATCTATTGGAATGCCAGACTGAGCTTGGGTTTGACTGGGTGACCAATACAAATGAAGTCATTCTAGTTTTTTGCGCAGTGGAGTGACGTGTTTTAGAAAAGATGGTCTACAAGGAGTTAACAAGCTAAATCACATTGAAGAGAGAAAACTTGGAAGGAAAAGATTAAGGAAGGAGCTGGTTGCAGTCATTCGGGCTGAGGTGATGAAAATCTGGACACGGTCTTTGGCAGTGAGAGTGAGAGAAATGAGTGGTTCTGGATGATGTTGAAATAAAATCACGAGCTGGGGAAAACACGGCTGGCATAGAATCGATGGCAATCAACACAATCAGTACAAAAGGACTGCACAGTTGGTGATAGAAACAAATACAAGTCACTTCTTTACATTACCTTATTTTTGCTCTCAGTGTGACTCAGTTCTGTTTGGTCGTCATCTAGTGCCACGTGTGGTCATGTTCCTGGCATATGGAGTAATTGTTTCACAACATCCAAGAGCTTGCTCACTGGGCTCCAGCTGTTCCCTGGTCCACCCAAACGGATCACTGAGCTGTGGTAGATACAATTCCTTTGTCCTGAGGAAAAGGTTTGAAATGAGTCAGAATCTGTTGATTTGTGAATAAAGCAAAACCTTTTACTTGCCAGAGGCTCTGGTTCCCAAGGACGCTGGCACAATGGATCTTGCTTACTTCCTCCATCCACTCCCACTCTACAAATGAGGCCCAACTGGTTGTATGACCCAGGTGTTATCTTGGTCTCTCAAGAGCTAAATAAGGTGCTTTGGGGTCCCCGTGTTAGTAAGGCTAGGGAAATGAATTTCTTTTATTTATTTATTTATTTATCTATCTATTTATTTTTTTTTTTAACATCTTTATCGGAGTATAATTGCTTTACAATGGTGTTAGTTTATGCTGTATAATATAGTGAATCAGCTATACATATACATATATCCCCATATCCCCTCCCTCTTGCATCTCCCTCCCTCCCACCCTCCGTATCCCACCCCTCTACGTGGTCACAAAGCAACAAGCTCATCTCCCTGTGCTATGTGCCTGTGGGAAATGAATTTCTGGTAAGGGGGGGAGATGGTTTCTGCACTCCCCATTCTGTGGCCCTTTCCAGTGCTGCTCTGTCTTAGGCTGTGGCTTGAGATCATGACACTTTGTCGGGATTTAAGATTATTCTGGACCAGCTCTGTCCAATACACATATGATACACAAAATTACTTTAAAATTTGCCAATAGCTGCATTGAAAAACTTAAACAGGTGAGATCAATTTTAATAACATTTTATTTATATTATATTGTCCTATTGATTATATTGGTGTAACAATCAATTTGAATGGCAGAAATATTATATTGATGTTATCAATGTAAAAATTGTTAATAAGATATTTCACATTATTTTTTTCCTACTAAGTCTCCAAAATTTGTGCATCTTACACTTGTAGTACATCTCAATTTGGACTTGCCATATTTCAAGGGCTCAATGAACACATGTGGCTAGTTGTCACTATAGTGGATAGTGTCATTTTAGACACTTTAGTTTTTAAGAAGGACATAGATAAAATTCAGTTTATACGTGAAGTTCCAATCTTCTCCTTGTAAGTTACTATCCAACTTTGAATTCTTATTTTCTCCAAAGTCTTATCTTCCTGGTTTTGCATATTTTTATATCCGGTAAAACAATTACTTGTGAGAGAACATAATGGACACCATAGTTCTCTGCTCAGATCCCCTCTTCAGGACGGGGATACCCCCTGGCCCAGCCCTGGGAATATGGCTCCCAAGAGCCCACAGCTGCCTCCCTCACTTGGTACTATCCTAGGCCCTGGGAACATTCTCCCCTAAGGTTATGCCCTTTTGGGGTGGCCTGAACTCAATGACTGATGAATGAAGGAACACAGGCCTATCCTCCCTTACTTCATTTGGGAACACTCTGAAGGGCCATCCAAGCTCCTGAGGTCCCCATATAATGAGGCTTCCTTTGCAATTGTACTGCTGGTCAGCATCTCTCACTGCCCCATCCTGCCCTCTTCACTTGCCTACTGGTGGATCTGCTGAGAGATCTTTCTGCTCTTGATCTCACCGCCAAAACAAACCCTGCTTGCATCTCTCCATCTCAGAATCTGTTTCCAGGGAACCCAGGTAAAGAGAGAAGATAAAGTAATCTTTATTCTACAAAGCAAGATTATAGGCACTGTGTGAAGTGAAGTGAGGAAAAAGCAGGAGGCACGCTTTGATTGACATCCGTGTATTAAACTAGACTTACCTTCAGGTGAACAAGGCCAGAGCCCTCTCTGACCCCTCCTCTCTATATGTCTGTTCACTCCCATTATCTTTAGTTTTTTTCCTGTATCTTTTGTCTCCCAAAGGCCAAAGTGACAACCGAGTAAAGGGTATGGTCAAAACTGGGATGAATCAGCACTGGGTCAAAGCATGAGAAAGGGGAAATCAATCCTGTTGAAGGGGGAAATCAAGATCTCCCTTGTCTTAAAACGTGGGCTTGTCTGCCACACAGAGATCTGTGACTCACAAACATCTTATTTTATTCTCCTGGAGATTGTTACCTGTTACTATTACTCCTTTAGCCTTCTTGGATGACTTCATATCTCTGTCTTACACACACATACACACACATACTCATCCAGGTTAATGACAGTTTGTTCTGCACAGCACTTCGGATGGCTTTCTTCCAGATCTCACCAAGTCATAATCAATTGATTATTGTTACAGCAAAGAACATTATGATCTAGGGAAATGGAAGAAGGAAGGCATCATTCCCATCATTTTCCCCTCCCCGCCCCTATACCTCAAGTCCTCTAAATAGGATGAGGTACTTAGTTCTTGATTCTCCATCTGATTTTTTTCTCTTACCAAAGTTTTTGTGACTGGTTTAATGTCTGGAGTATTCTATTACCTAATTGTTAAATAGAGTGTAGCAAAATAATGATTAAAAGTGTTTTGTGTCCTGCAAATCTTTTCTAGCCCACAAATTCAAGATTGGATAAAGTCTTACACAAGGTCGACAATGTGTCTTTTCCTCAAAAACCTTGCTGCCTCTTTGGTCCTGGAAACATTCAGAGGGGTGGTAGAAAAGAATTTTAGAGCAAGTGGATGTTTTCCTGAAGTATTATGAAAAAATGTTTTTTTCTGGGTATTTTTATCTTGTCTATAACTAAGATATGACCATGTTAGACATACTGAAACCATAGAAGTCTCTGTGCTTCTATGAAATATTAGGCTTACCACTAGGCTGATACTGTAATGGCACCCAGAGGTCAGCGAGACTATGGATTTTTCAAAGGAGGGACCCTACATTTAGCGAAGGACAAATTGTGTGAATCATAGGGATAAGGAGATTCTGGCATAAATAGTACTTCAGGCTGTAAGAATACATTTGAAAATATCTAGTAATGCACATTGGATATTTTATTTGAATAAAATCAAAACTAGAGCAAGTCCTCATGCAGTCAAGCATGGCCCCTCCTGTTTTCAACAAAGGGGATTTTCTTCTTTTACCTTCCATCAGGAAATGGGAGTTTATATGGGGGAAGGCAATGTTGTTGTTCCTTTTTCCTGTTACAGTAGGAACAGGGTAACAACAGAATAAAAGGCCATGCCTCCATATCACAACAAAAGTAATTTCTCTGACCTTCAGTGTTCACCAAGAGAGAAACTGTGGGTTTGCACTCATGCCTCAGTGTAACCAGTTGTGGCATCACATTATAGGACAACAGATTCATGCCTGACCAGACTGCGTGTTTCCACAGAGTCCACCATCTGCTTTTCCTCTCTCCTGCCTGCTGTTTCCTTCATCCTTCTTCACAACTTCCTCCCCTGTGACAGTTCATCAGTATGAGCTCTGAGGAGGCAGCATGAAAGGGAGAACTTGCTGCATCAGAGTCGGTGCTAATTAGTGGAAAAGCACAATCCCTTAGCCACCAGATGGTCCAGACAGCCCACAGTCTTTTTGGATCCCACAGGCTCCCATACGACTCCTTGACCACATCAGCTAAGCCTTGCCATTCAAATTGATTGTTACACCAAGTCATCCACCATGAGCATGGAACAGCACAGGGAATGTAGCCAATATTTTATGATAACTATAAATGGAGTATAACCTTTAAAAATTGTGAATCACTATGTTGTACACCTGAAACATATAATATTGTACATCAACTGTACCTCAATAAAAAAGTTTTTAAAGTCCCACAAATGTGGCACATGAACCCCACAGACTTTTTTCTCTCTCTCTAGAATTTGATCAAATGATTGCTCTTATAATTAATTATAATATTCTGATACTATTATATGTATATATTTTAAACTACAAGTTGCTGGTGTAAAAAATTAATAAACAGAAACCTCAGTTAAGTACAGTTGGGGAACCACAAGGGGGAGCTCTCATGCCCTGGAGGATAGCAGAGCCCAACTGGAAGAAGAAAGCCTCCTCTTCTTTCCTGGCAAGGACTCGGCCAATGAAAAGCCATGGACTCTTTGTTTACTATAGCCCTCCCAACTTCTTTTTCCCCTCTGTAAAAGAGTTCTTCTTTTGCTTTGCGGGGACTTGCATGTGGCTCACATTGTTGCAGATCCTGAATTACAGTTGTTTACTGATCCTGAATGAACCTATCTTTGCTATAGAAATATCTGGCAGTCTATTTATTTCCAAATAAATATTTCCAGCTACCAAAATGTTGACCTGTACTGGGACCAGAGAAGACCTCCAATAGCTCTGGGGTTGGTTAGCAAACAGGTGCAGTATCCACAATAGAGCCCATTGTCACTCACTGCTTTCTTGCCAACCCTGGAGTTTGAAAGCCCTTCTTTCTCCTGGATCAGAACTCACATCCTCTTTGCATTTGAAGCTCTCCGGGATTTATCTGAGATCTATTTTAAGGTTTTGTCTTTCTGGTTAAAGGCTTGTTCTGTATATCAGTACCTTTTTGGCACTTTGGTTTGATTTCGAGATCAGTCTTTCAACTGAAGCTGTCTAAAAAAGCCTTCGGCCAATTCCTTTGGGAACAGGGTCTGCTTCTCTGAAACTGCTGTTTTCAGCCTTTGGCCTATTCCTTTGGAAGGGGCTATTCTCTGGAAACTGGCTGAAAAAGCCTTTGGCCTCACTCTTCTGGGACCAAGCTGTTTCCTTAGAATTGGCTGGTACTGCTTGCAAGCTGTTTGAATTGAGCTGTTTGTGCTATAAGCTGTTTAAGCTGTTTGAAAATTGTTCTCTACTCGAGAGAAAAACCTCTGAGAATAGGATCCCAGTTATCTAAATATTTTGAGGGTGTCCCCCTACAAGGTCTCTGGTCAATTTTGTGTTTAAAAACTGTGCTTTTTCCTCATGTTCATTTCTAACAAAATGGACCAACCTGACCAAAGGCAATTTAGAATATCAATAGCCATTATGGAGAACTTTTGGAATCTCTAAATTTAATTTCCTTAAAACTGAATTGGACTGCAATAGCTCAAAAATTTCCAGAGCTTAGTGGAATGCTTATTTCAATTGGTATTTTAAGGCTTCTCAACATTATCAGGAGTCTAAAATTGCTTCTCTGCAAAATAAGATTTTTAAGATTAACTGAGGCACCAGTCACCAGCACCATCTTCCTCCTTCCCTTCTACACCACCCACGTCTCCTCTATACCCTCAGCTCCCTTATACTCATTCTCTTGCCAGACTTCCCCTTTTCTGAAACTCTACCCACTCCCTTTTCCTCTGAACTTGTCAGAAATTGTCCTTTTTAAATGAAGCCTTCTGTGGATTCAGAGGCGAAACCTTTAATTTCTTATATCCCCTGAATCAAAGCTGAACTGCGAACCATAGCCAAAGATTTTTCCAAAGTAACTGAAGATCCTCACAGATTTTCTGAGGAATTTAATATAGTCATTCAAACTTGTTGACCTGGTTTCTCTGACTTATATCATCTAGTTCATATGTTTGTCAGTGAAGGTCAAGCCCAGCATTGGATGAAAACCACTAATTGGGAAAATCCTGAAAGATCTCTAAAATTACAAATGGGAGACAAGCTCCCTACCTTATTATTTGATCAGGCTCAAGCAATCACCAGGCAACTTTATGAAGTCATTCTTAAGGCTTTTCCAAAGCCTGTTAGTTGGAACAAAATTCAAATTTGCACATAGAATCTGATGAATCTGTTCAAGATTCTTACAATTGACTTCAGATTACTTTTAAAGAAAATTCTGGCTTTTTTTTTCCAGATACTGATTCTACCTAGGTAGCTTTTAACTTTATGCTTATTAATGAGCTGAACTGTGACCTTTCCCTTCTAGTAAAAAGGACCAGAATGGAATGGGAAACTATGCCTATTCCAGATTTAGTTAATCTGGCAAACCAGCTCTCTCAAACTCCAGATGAGTCACCTCAAAAAAATATGGCCAAAATTCTTCAACTCCAGCAAATGAAGTGTCCTAAACAAAACAAAACCTTCCTAGTTTCTTCTACTGTTACAAAGAGCCAGGACATTGAAAAAGAGATTATTACAAATTTAAGCACTTTAGGTGCCTTCAGCCTTCTAACCAGCCTTTCCAATGTCCTCCTGATTCTCAATGACATGGCTCCGAGGAATTACCGGGGCTCTTCTCAATCTTCTTCACTGGCTTGGAGAAACATTTCTCTAGACTGAGGATGACTCTCTTCCAGTCCTAAATGACACCAGAACCACACTCTTCGTGCTCAGCCCCACTACAACAAAGCAGCCCCTGTCTTGGAGTACTAAAACAGTCAAAATAGTGGGGATCTCTAATGAACCTTAAGAGGTTCCTGTCTCTGAACTTATTCCCTTTTGTTTAGACCCTTTGAGAGATACACCGCCTTTCCTCCTTAGTTCATCCACCCTTATTCATTTATTAGGCTGAGACTTCTTAGAGAAGTATCATGCTGGTATTTCTTTCTTCCAAAAGTGGAAAATAATTCTGAGATTTGACAGTAGTCCTCAAAATAATCAACCAGGTGAATTAAATAACCCTTTGACATTGTTTATTTGTCCAGTCCCTGAAGGTACTAGAGCTGTTTCTGAAAACACTGATCTTTTGTCCCTATTGAATAAGCTACCACTTTCCTTATGAGCAAAATCTCCAACTGAAGTTGGCAAAATTCACAGTTCACCTCCCATCAAGTTTCAAATAGAATCCTCAAGACCTCTTCCCAAAATTATCAATACCCTATAAGTAAATAAATCCTATAAGGCAGAAAGCCTATAACAAAAGATTACAAGGCTCAAGTCCTCATTAACCCTCATACTAGTCCCATTTTCTCACCTGTGAGAAAAACTTAAGGACCAAAGGTGGAGGTTTGTCCAGGACCTCCAAGCAATAAACAACAGTGCTATCCCTTGACACCCTGTTTTTCTAACTCTCATACATTACTAACATTCATTCCCACCAGAAGTAAATTCTTTACTGTAACTGATTTATGCAGCGCATTCTCTAGTATTGCAGTTGGTGAAGCTAACCAATACATTTTTGCCTTCACTTGAGAAGAAAAATAATTCACCTGCACAGTAATGCCTTGGGCTTTTACCGAGAGGTCTAATTCCTCACAAATCCTGAAGTCTGATCTGGAAAACTTTCCCTGTGCTTACCACCCCAAATACTCTGGTTTAGCTGAATGCATTAATGACATTATTAAAAAAAACTCAATTGGCAGAATTGGTCAAGGCCCTCCAAATACCTTGGCCAAAAGCATTGCCACTGGTCCTTCTAAATCTCAGATCCACCCCTTTTGGAACTCACAAATTCTCACCCTTTGAGACAGTCATGGGATACCCAGTGAACTTGGCTCCTGCTTTTTTTGACACACGACTGTTAAAAGGAGATATATTCCAATATTGCAAAGGCCTAATTGCTTCTAATAAAAATAATCATGCTTTGGTAGAGCAATAATTTCACAGTGTGCCCTTGGGAGATGAAGACCTTAAGCATCATACCTTGCAACCTGGAGGTTCATCTACTGGAAAAGGCACTTCCAGAATACCTCTCTTCAACCTTTCTCAAAAGGCCCCTATCAGGTACTACTAACCAACCGTTGTGCTGTCAAACTCCAAGGGATAGACTCTTGGATTTGCAAGACACACCTAAAGAAAGCACCAAACATTGACTAGATCATCATCTGGTGACCTAAAAGTAAAGATTCCAGAGAACTGAAGTAGATGACATCTGATAAGACAGCTTTCCTAAAATATCCAGACTAAGAATGTTGGAAGTTTGTTGCCAAAACTTTGATGATGACATAATGCTTCAGATGATCTCCAGTGTCTATGATCTTGATAGCATATGGACTTGAGATAAAAAATGCCTGGGAGTTCTCCTTCCTACTCCTCCTTGTTTCTCTAATGTGACCTTAATAGTTTTCTAATCTGGACACTAGGTATGATATATAAGATACTATACCTAGGAAAGGTCCTTCCTGACAGTAAAAGATAAAAGGTCACTGAAACCAGAAAACCTAACTGTGGATAAGCAATGCATTCAGAGATTTTTTCTTGGCTGTGCCATGCGACATATCCTTGACCAGGGATAGAACCTGTGCTCCCTGCAGTGGAAGCTCGGAGTCCTAACCACTGGACTGCTAGGGGAGTCCCTCAGAGAAATATCTTGATCAAAAGGGGGAGATGTAAAATATTAATAAACAGAAACATCAGTTCAATTGGGAGACCAGAAGAGGGAGCTCTCACGCCCTTCAAGGATAGCAGGGCCCAACAGGAAGAAGAAAAAGTACTCTTCTTTCCTGGCGAGGACTCAGCCAATGAAAAGCTATGGACTCTTTGTTTACTACAGCCCTCTCAACCTCCTTTTCCTCCCTACAAAGCATTCTCCTTCGCTTGCTGTGCGGGGGAACTTGCACTTGGCTCATCATGGTCACAGACCCCAAATAACAATTCTCTGCTGATCCCGAATAAAACCCTCTTTGCTGGAGAAATATCTGGTGATCTATTTATTTCAGGTCAACATTAGAAAAATTATCAGAGTGGAACACAGAATTGATTAGATTATGTATTAATTGAAATTTCACTAATTAGAATGTCAAAAGGAAGTAGACATGAAGTTCAACTAATTCTCACTTTACTAACACATAAAACAGATACTTCTCATACATAGTTGGTAATCTTTCCTCAGTTCTCAGGAAAAGATAACTGAATATCTGCAGTAAAATCTCCTATGACTAATTCTCCATGTTCTAATGAACTAAACTGCAATTCATGTTGAAAGGCACCCTGAAACAGTAACACAAGGATTAAGCGATAATTGTTAAGATAACAATTGTTAATATCTGATTGTTTAATAATCATGAGCTTGCCCTTTACTGGTCACACCTGGATGTGCTCTCTTTGAGCCATATCTAGCTTGGGCCCACAGTGAGCAGCCAGTGAGCACCAAATCCTCTATATTCTTCTTCATGCATTCATTCAGATAACAATATTTATTAAGCACTTACTTTACACCAAGAATTGTTCCTATGTCCTTGGGCTATATGAGTGAAACACGCCAAAAATGGAGATAGTATGGGAGATAAAGAGGAATAAGCCTTAAAAATAATACATACATACATATTCCAGGATATTGGGAAGTGGCAAAATCTATGGAAAAAAAGAAGAGTAAGCTAAGAAAAACTGGAGGTGGAGGGGGGTCAACTCTAAGGGAGTGATTCAGACTCATTGAGAAGGTGACACAAGCAAAAACTTGAGCCCATGTTGGTAATGTCTTTCCTATTTTCTCATCCATAATTCTTACTTTGCTATCATAATCTTTCCCTACACCGTCTGCCAGACACATTTGCTCCATAGCACAATAGAAAAAAAAAGGTAAATGGTAGAAACAGGCAGTTTACCCAGGTAAATCCACAAATGTCACCTACTGTATGAGACTACTTAGTGAAGAAGACCTGCTAATTCATCATATGAATTTTCAGATTTATCTTTTAAACTTTCTGAAACAATATGAAAAATCACATGGTTCTATATTTCTACTAAGGTAAATATTCTCTTCCTACACTGTGCCCTCAGTACCATTTGGAGATGACATGGCAGGGACAGTTACGTGTACTTCCAATTCTTATTCTGTTCATCATGGATGAGATCTCTTGACTGCCTGCTTTGGGAGATGAGGGCATGTGTTTTCCTGTCCATCTATCTGTGTTTCTTCATCCCCCTTCCACTTTCCAACTTTGTTAGGTATACATTTAATTTTATTAACATATAAATAATAAATCATTTTGATCAATAATTTCTGACTACAAAATAGTCTTTTGTGATTTGTCCACATGAATTGTAAAAATGTAAAACCAATAAACACTCAAACTATTGTGACTAGGTAAGTATTCCTTTTGAGCTAAGTAGTTTAGCAGGATTACTTTTCTTTCTCTGTGGGTCTAATAGAACTTCTCATGCTGCTTAGTAGAGAATGTTTCTAAGATCCTACTTTTACATACCATCAATTACTTCCATCAGTTGTGTGACTATTGGGACTCTTATTTACAAGTGGCATGAAAAACAATTCAAGCTTAGAAAAAATTAGTTATGCAAAGGAATAGATCTGTCTTAAGAAAAGACTGGAGACAGGGGTTCATACAATGGTAGCATCGGGTTTTCAAAGACCAGATTCTTTCTTGGCTCAGCTTTTCTCTGCCCTGAATGATGACTTCAGTACTTTAATGCCTCATTTTGCTGAAATACACCCTCAAGTGTCTTCCTAAGAAAGGATATCTGGGGTGTAAGCTTTCTGAGATTTTATACATCTGAAGCTATCTTTATTTTGTCCTCATATTTGACTCCTATCTTGACTAAGTAGATTCTAGCATGACAAGCATTTTCTCTCAGAACTTTAAAACCATTACACCTTTGTTCTGCAGCATCTAGTTGGCAGATGGTAAATTTGTTGTCAGTCTAATTCTTGCTTCTTTTGTAAGCAATTTTTTCTCTCTGGAAGAATTTAGAATTTTCTATTTGTAATTAATATTTTAGAAGTTCACAATTATATGTCTTTGTATGAGTTTTTTCTCATATTTTGCCCTGGGCATTTTGTAGGCCCAGAAGATGTATTTTCTTCTTCATCTTTGGGAAATTCTCTTGCCTTCATTCTATAATAATACTTTACTGTCTGCTTTTTTTTGACATTTCTTTCTCAAACTCCTACTAATTGGATGTTGGACTTTCTGAGTTTATATTCTATGTGTCTTATATTTTTCATCATATTATCCATCTTCGTCTTTCTGTTCTGAGAGGTTTCTTCAATTTCATTTCCCAAAAGCTATATCGATTTTTAAAAATCTGGCAATTGTATTTTCAATATGTAAGAGTTTTTTAATATTACTTTATCATAACCTGTTGTCTAAATTGTGGCAATATCTTATTGAATCACAGTGAGGATGCTAATTCAAGCTTTTTAATTTTTTTTAAATTTTAGCTTTATTGGGGTATAACTGACAAGTAAAATTGCAAGATATTTAAGGTGTAAATCGTGGTGATTTGATATACATATACATTATGAAAGGAACTCCCCTTGAGTTAATTAATACATGCATCACCTCACATTTTTTATAAGAATATTTAAGTTCTTCTCTCTTAGCAACTTTTGTTTGTACAATACAGTGTTATCACCTGTAATCACCATGCTTTACATTAGATCCTCAGACATTATTCAGCTTATAGCTGAAAGTTTGTACCCTTTACCAAGCTCCCCCTATTTCCCCCAGCAACCACTTTTCTACTCTGTGTTTATGAGTTTGACATTTTTTAAAAGATTTTAAATGTAAATGTTAACATGACATATTTGTCTTTCTTTGTCTTGTTTATTTCACCTCGCATAATGCCTCCCAGATCCATCCATGTTGTTACAAATGGCAGGATCCCTTCTTTCTCATGGTTGAATGATATTCCATTGTATATGTATACCAGAATTCCTTATCCACTCACCTGTTGATGGACACTTAGGTTGTTTCCATATTTTGGCTATTGTGAATAATGCTGCAATGAACATGGGAGTGCAGATATCTGTTTGATATCTTGTCTTCATTTCCTTTGGATATGAGCCAGAAGTGGGATTGCTGAATTCAAGCTTTTTTAAAGGTTGTCTTCTGTTCTCATAATTATCTTCCTGGTCATTTTTTTTCTATTTTTCTTGAGTGTCTTTTTTTTTTTCCTACTTGTCCTTCTTAGTGTCTTTATTTTTCTTTCATGTTTTAAGGTTTGGATTCTTCTTTTTTTAAAAAAATATTATCCTTGTCTACTGATACTTGGTTTTTGTAGCAGACATAAAAATGAGGGAAGAACGGAGAGACCCTGTTATGCAGGTGGGGCTTGTCAGCTGGTGGGTTTTGTTTAAGGAGAAGGGGTCAGGAAGCCCTTGAGCTGGAGGACTGAATTTACTTTGTTGCACTGACTCCCAACTGGCTCCTCTGGTACTCCACAACAGTAGTTTAATATCTCTTAAAATTTAATCCTTTGTTTTTTGCCTGGGGTAAATGCTCAGCTGCAGATTGTTTTGCATCCAGAGATGAAGAGTCCATATATGGATATCTAACTAGCCTCCTTTTTTCCAACACCATTTCTCTCTCCTACCCTCAGTGGTAAATGCCATTTCAATTCTGGAACTGTTCCATGCAAGTTTCTTTCTAGATGTGTCCCAGGCAGTTGCTATTTCTGCTCTGCTTTATCCACTGGTGATACTCTCTCCATCTCTCCATTGTTACATGCCTTATACTTTTCTTCCTTTTGCAATCAGTTTAATCGTGTTTCAGAAGGCAAAGAAATTGATGTACATGTTCATTCTACCAGTTTGACCTGGGAATCTCTCCAAATCTTTTATAAAGAGTTTAGAATGTGAGTCAGTGTATTTCTTCCCCCTCCACAAGTATTGCCATAACTTGAGGTAAATTAAGTTCCCAGATAAACATCTCAAATGACTCCCTTGCCTCTCACTGTTTTGACAGCTATTTATATCTCTAGGTAACTTCACTTCTTTCCTCTTCCTCAGTCACTACTTCTGTATCCACACTCTAGACCTTGTCAGCACTTTGAACTGAAAGCTTAAACTGAAACCTGCTCCTTTCTGGTAACAACTTCTTTACTTCCTATTCTATCACTGGCCTCATCAAGATATCCAGCTTATTAGCCCATCTAATATCTTCCTTCTGCTTTACCTCCTCCTAGATCCAGTCTCGATTACACATCCCATCACTATACCTATATATACCCTCTTGGCAGAAACTTAAACATGGACCAGTCAAATCGTGTTATAGAATAAGACCGTTTGGGTTCATGTGCCATTGCTACTGCCCACATTGCTCATGAACACATAGTCATAAGCTATATGACTGTGAGGGAGTTACTTACATTTTCTGTGCATCCATGTCCTTATGTTTCAAATGAAGATCATAATGGCACTAATGTTCTGAAGATGAAATGAGAGAGTACAGGTGCCGTGCTTAGAAAAATGTCAGGATTAATAAAAGTGTTCAGTAAGCATTAGCTATTAGTAGTAATATTCTCTACTCTAAAATACTAGTGAAGTAGTAGTGTCTTTAATAAGTTTTATCAAAGTATATAAAATGCTTACACATTCAATTTAAACTATTTAATATTATCAAACCTACTGATTAACTACTTCTAAGGAAATGTAATATTTGCATTTTTATTTTTTATTTTTTTTAATTTATTTATTTTATTTTATTTATCATTGGCTGTGTTGGGTCTTCATTGCTGCACACAGGCTTTCTCTACTTGCGGCGAGGGGGGGCTACTCTTCATTGTGGTGCGCAGGCTTCTTATTGTGGTGGCTTCTCTTGTTGCAGAGCACAGGCTCTAGGCACGCAGGCTTCAGTAGTTGCAGCACATGGACTCAGTAGTTGCAGCTCACAGGCTCTAGAGCACAGGCTCAGTAGTTGTGGCGCACGGGCTTATTTGCTCTATGGCTTGTGGGGTCTTCCTGGACCTGGTCTCGAACCCATGTCCCCTGCATTGGCAGGCAGATTCTTAACAAGTGTGCCACCAGGGAAGTCCAATATTTGCATTTTTAAACTGCATCAAAACACCCAAAGAAACAGGTTGTTTCCCTACTGTTTCTTTTCTAATCCAACTTGACTGTTAACTCTCTGGGCCACTAAGGAGATCTTGCCCTAATTATTAGAGGATAATAAACCACTGGCATCTAATTATAACATCTATTAAGAAAGTAGGTATCAATTACAAACTAGGAGGCATGTTGTTTCATATTCTCCCTCTTGTAACAACTGGGGTTTTAGAAAATAAATCAGATTCAAAAGTAGTTTAAGCTGTATCGTTTTTCATTGTTGCTGTTATGTCATGTCTTCCAGATCTATAACTATGCGATAGTTACTATGAGCTTTGACAATCTTAGCTCTTCTTTTTTTATTATTATTAGTTATTTTATTTATTTTTTTAGGTTGTGCCAGGTCTTAGTTGCGGGTCGTGTGGTCCTCAGTTGTGGCATGCAAACTCTTAGTTGCAGCATGCATGTGGGATCTAGTTCCCTGACCAGGGATCGAACCAGCATCCCCTGCATTGGAAGGCAGATTCTTAACCATTGTGCCACCAGGGAAGTCTCAATCTTAGCTTTTCTTAGCTTAGGTCTCAAATATCTTTGATGTTGGATATTCTGATGAATTCCTTAATTTAAACAAGTCCCTGGAGGAAGACCTTCTAACCCCAGGTACTATATAACTAGTGCTCTGATTATTAGACCTCAATTCTAACAAAACTCTAACCAAGTTAACATTTTGGACACAGTCCCTGCAGAGTAAGACTGTGGTCTTTTGAGGCATGTGTAACAATGCCCTCTGAAGATGTGAGGATTACGCATATTTTAGCTGTAATTATTTTACCATCACTCCCTTAAGATGTCTTTCAAAAGAAAATCAAAGAGATGTTAATTAAAATTTTTACTTATTTATTTTTAAAAACACATTTATTGCTTTGGAATCAACTTCAGGAATTATCATAAAGAAGCAATATAACATAGTAACATTGGTTCCTGTTGGAATCTTAGGCAAGTTACCTAATATTTCAGGGCTCCATTTCCTAATCATTAAAATGAGTTTTGGTATGAGTTAAATGAAATGTATTAAAACACTTCGTATAAAACAGTTGACAGGAAATTTTTACCCAATCTGAGGAATCAAATGGGCAGGCATGGCCTTCTTTGGAGCAAATTTTTATTTTAAAGTATCACTCAAACTTGAATAATCTATTTTAGCTTTTGGTTAATGAATGTATGTCTCTTTCTTATCTCCCTACCCCCAATTAAAAACACAACATCCTTATTTATGCTTTCAGCATTATCATAACCCTCACACTGTAGGAATATATAGCTGAATGTGTTTTCTGGGAAAACATCTAAATCAAAGTCAGTTTTGGCAGGCACACAGTGGCTATTACTAAATAGTTCTAGAAAGCTCTCTTAGCAAGCTAAGGATTTATGTTATAGTTAACTTATCCAGTGGGCTTACTAAAATGCAGTCATATTCTAAATTAAGCCTTACAAGGTCCATCTCTGGAAAAAGCTCACTGAGCCTCTACTATCCTAATTCTTGCTCTTAATTTTTTACAGGCCAAAGTCATGCTTTCTGTTTTTGGAGCAATGAATAGATCCAGAGTTGCTTTCTGAGAAAAGTCCCAGTCTTGGCAAAAATAGGACTTGAATTAAGAATCACAAACATGAGCCATGTTTATTTTCTGTCTCTCCTTCTGAGTCCGTGCAGCAGTCAACAAACCCAGAAAAGTAGGTTCTTTTCTACTAAGCACAAACTTAGCTTCAGGCTCATTCTCAGCAAGAGCTCCAGAGAGGGGAAAGAAACAAATATGTAAGGACTTACATGCCAAGCTTGTAGAAGAATGTAAGCTTCCTGAAGATGCAGACTGTAGCTTATTCATATTTGTTTTCCCAACAAAAATATTGACTAGATATTAACTAACTGTATAAAATAAGGATAGTAGTCAGTTTCCTCAATGTTTAAAAAATGTTAGTATAAGCATTTTCATTTTGACTGTAAAAGGAGAAAAAGTCAGTGAAGATGTTATAATATTAAAAGAATCTAAATTTTTTTGTGGGAGTACTTGTTTGGATGAAAATTAGAGCACTTACACATTATCTCAAAGGGATGGACATTTGTAGTTCTGTTATAAGCAATGTATCCCTAACTCATGGAATCAGATGGAAAAAATCTTGACATCTTTATTTCTGCAGTCAGTCTCATTTTTCTTAAAACCATTCAAACCAGTCAGAATTTTCCAGAAGTTGCAGTTTGAATCACCCAACCATCCAAGGAAAAAACAAACAAAACTATAGAAATGTGTTTTAGCCTATAATTTTCCTTCTCACTAACAGCTTCCATTTAAATTTCTCCCTCTTAAAGCACCCTGATTTCTCCTTAGATCCTGTCAAAATGATTTTTTTGCAGACACCCACACTTGACTGCAGTCCTAAGTGGTACTCAGACCAGTCAAACGTCAGTGCATTTTTAATTGCTAAAGCCAAGAGTAACCATTTTAATCACGCCCTAATCATTTATTATAGTCAGTTTCTCTTCAGGATGTAAAGTCATGGGAATAACTCACTAAAAAGTACTTGAGGACTTTGAGGCTTTGGCAGGCTGGGACAGCACTTCTGAGAACACGTGTGAATTTTCCAAAGAAGGCAATCAATCCAAGAGGACTCACATGGGAGCAGTCCATTTGGGACCTGGTTGGTGGCTTTTATCTTGGATTTGAGGATTTCACGATCACACGGAGATGCCTACAAGCATATAGCATAACTCGGATGTTTATCTTAATGCATGCTTCAGTTTGTAAAGAGCTGGCCCCATCAACTGGAAAGGAAGGAGGGGCTCCTCTCTAACTCATGGTGGTTACACCTCTCTGCCAGTAAGTGCTTAATGACTCATTTTCCTCAACAGAAGTTTCATAAGGCTGGAATTCAGGGAGGGATGTCTGGAGAATGTTTAAGAGGAAGTTCATAAGCCACCGTCCTGCTCTTTGCTGGAGAAAGCCTCCCATGGTAATCAGACCAGTTGAATAAAGCAAACAGCAAAAGATTTCAGGAACATTTCCTCATAACTTTTCATGAAAAATCCATGAAAGCTCACCATGAAGTTTGTTTTAGTCAGGTTGTGACCATTACAAATGTCCGAAGAAGAAAACCATTAGTGGAAGAACTAAAAGACAGTAGGTTAACAACCGTATTTATGTGGAATAACAGAATCTATCCAAATGAATTGCATTGAACCAGCCAATATACTCCAAGAAACTGGTGTGTGTGTGTGTGTGTGTGTGTGTGTGTGTGTATGTGTTTTAATTCAGACTACCATTTTACTGATGTCAAGTTGACCGATTGCTTTGGATTTATGTAAATTTATCCCAAATGAAATTGTACATACAACTTACTTCTCTTTTCAAACGCTTTTTTATTTATTTTAAAGGCTTTATAATTACTAACTGTTCTCCTCTCTCAGAAGCTATTCTGAGAGGGAAGCAAAAATATCACTTTTGCAAAGCCATTTTCATTCTTTCAAAGGTCTGCTGGTAAATTATTCTTACTGATCTTTCCATCTTTCTGGCCTGTGCATACACACCTAACCCA
The DNA here is from genome assembly GCF_025265405.1 of Mesoplodon densirostris. Classification (NCBI taxonomy): domain Eukaryota; kingdom Metazoa; phylum Chordata; class Mammalia; order Artiodactyla; family Ziphiidae; genus Mesoplodon; species Mesoplodon densirostris. The sequence continues at coordinate 81,435,118 of NC_082668.1, read as the reverse complement.
TCCTAAATTTCACCAGATGGCATTTTATTTCTTTAAAGTAAAGCAGTCGTGGGTTTAGACAGTTGAATTTTTAAACTTCTGTATTTACTGAAAGTGCATATGGTGCTATATGGACAAAGAAATTGTGCTGAAAGAAAAACATTTCTGTCTGCAGTACCTCATAATCTCCCAGAGGAAGAAAAGAAATTGCAGTAATGTGGTGTCTTTCTCACAAAATCTTATATGACTTTAACTTTCTTCCTGCTAAAAATGAGATATATGTGTACTGTACACACCTGGAATTTATATTATTTTAAATTCTTCTTTTGGTTGCAAATAGAAAGGTTATCCAAAACCCAATGACTTGCCAATGTGATCTGTAAGTGATTTCTAGAAGAAAATGAAACAAAAACCTAAACTTGTAAAAAATAATTTAAAAAAAACTTCTGTGTGGCAACGTAAGCAGATGTTGGTGTAGAATTTACAAGGATGAGAATGCTATAAAACCTCCCTTGAGCCACTCACAGTTCATTTCAAGGCCAAGAACGCCCCCAAAATCTGTTTCTGATTTTACAGAAATCTTTTGAAATTTGGCACGGTATTCAAAAGTCTGTGGAAAGAAAAAAAACCCTTGCCCTAGCTTCGGCTTCCAACTACGAAGACAGACTTACTTCTTTCAACGGTTTTCACAGATCCGGTGACCCACGCTCTGAAGTCAGAATTAGCTAACTTTCAAAAACATCTGGAAAAAATGAAGGTTAGTATATGCAGCCTCAGATACTTGCTAAAGCATGGGGGCTGGCTGAATTGAGCGCAATCAGAGTTCTCTATCGTTTAGAAGGTGAGGATTTGTACATAAGTATGTACTTCCTGGAGTGGGTTGGGATTGGGAAATTTGTTCTAAATATACTGTAGAAACATTTCTCCTTGCAGAGCTGGAAGAATTCCAGCAATTATAGCCAGATCAGTGGAAGACAATCAAAAGCTTTATGGGGAGGGAGAAAGAGCATTTAGGTGTAAACAAAAGCTTGCCAATTCTACTATTTAGCAGAAACCATTTATATGTCTAATTTTCTTTATTTTATGTAGACATGGTTAAAAATTGTACTTGGAGTTGCCACTTCTGCTGTGCTTGCCTTATTGGTGATGTGCATTGTCTTACGTCCTTCAAGAGGTAAGAATTTTCTCTAATTTGCTCTGTCTGCCTAGAATAGTTCAGAAAATGCACTAGTGCTTGGTCACAAGTGATCGAACATTTCCTAAGTGCTTATTTTCCAAAGTAAATCTGTTATTTCTAAGAAGACTTATAAGCTCCCAGATATGTTGTTGAGCAACCAGAAATACTGAGGAATGTAAGGCACGGGTAGGAAGAGGTTTCCAGTATTATTTCAGCAATAGAAAAACCTGAGTGCTCTTCTATATCACCCCTACATCTCTGCAAAGTATGTGCTAAATTCCAAGCTTTGACAGGCCTTTAGAGACAATATTTTTAACTAACATTGCTTTCGTTATTGGATTGCCTCATGGAAAGTAAAGATGAGTAAGAATGGAAAAGTTAAAACAGAACCTATGGAAATTTTTATTATGAGTCTTTCCAAAAATTTAGGGAGGCAGTCAAGAATAGAGATCTCGAGAATAGCTGCATAGAAAAAGTGAAATTGTTGTTCTAGATGCAGTAGCCAAGAAAATCAAGTTAGAAGACTAAATATTATTAAGCAAGCGTTATGTTTAGTTATAAATTTATCCTTTTTAGAAAAGCTTAGATTAAGACTGATCTCACTTTGCTAAAACTTGGGAGACTGATGTTGGGGGCTAGTTTGGATTTAAATTAAGACTCTGTCTATAAATATTTCAGTAATATTAGAGAAATAGATTTTTATGAAACTCTGAAAAGAAGCTCAAGTTCTAAACAGGAAAAATGTACAATAATAACAAGTCTTCTGCCTTGGGGTCCAGGGAAAGCAAAAAAGTTTGTACAGGCAAATATTAAAATCTTATGATAGCTAAAGTGGAAAATATCTTTGGTTAAAAGCTAACTGACAGTAAAGGAAGATCAATGACCAGCCTTTAGCTGAAGAAAGTATGAGTCCTGAATGATTTGTTGCTTTAAAAAATGAAATATAGAAAAATATTTTGAAAATTTCAAAATGCTCATGGGATTTTCACAGAATTACAAAATGAAGAGGTTAACCAATAAAACAAAGGCAATGTTCTTGTATCTTCAGTGTTGATTTTCAGTCCTCATTCCTCTCTGCTAGCACAAGATTATTCTGAGGTTGTTGAGATAGACTGAGTTCATATTTTTTATATTTTTTCAAGTTAAAATTATTTTCAGACCGGTGTCTTTCCTCATTTGGGGGCCATATTTTCCTCACACCAGCAATTGTCAGGTAGTAAATTAGTTCCTATTGGCCCTTTGGATGTTAATACATTCAAAATTAGTTCCTGAATTTTAAAGAAAACTCCCCAATACTTGAAATGGACACTTTGTTCCATCAGAAACAAATGTTCTGAGAACAAAAGTGTGTGGATTTTATGGTGAGCCTGCACCTTGTCTACAGGCAAGGATGGGTTGCATTTGCACTTTGGAATTATAGAGTCATAATTTCTAATAAGAAATATACTACAGTTATAATATGTAAGTATACACATTCATAGATATTTGTCTAATTATATATAATCCCAATCCTTACCCTCTCCCCAAGTTTAACATAGATATATGTTATAATCTACATATATTATAAAAGCCCTATGTTCTTTATAAGCTAATTTTCTGTTTCAACCAACAGGAGATTCTCAGAGCAAAGTAATTTTCAGATAGAGTGAAATAATCAGTTTAAGCTTCAGATGAAATTTTATTTATTTATTTATTTATTATAAGTCTTTTTGAAGTAATTTAATATTTTATTTATTTATTTTTTTGGGACTGCATTGGGTTTTCTTCACTGTGCGTGGACTTTCTCTAGTTGTGGTGAGCGGGGGCTACTCTTCGTTGCGGTGTGCAGGCTTCTCATTGTGGTGGTTTCTCTTGTTGCAGAGCACAGGCTCTAGGTGTGCAGGCTTCAGTAGTTGTGGCACGTGGGCTCAGTAGTTGTGGCACGCGAGCTCAGTAGTTGTGGTGCACGGGCTTAGTTGCTCCACGGTATGGGTATGTGGGATCTTCCCAGACCAGGGCTTGAACCCATGTCCCCTGCATTGGCAGGCAGATTCTTAACCACTGCACTGCCAGGGAAGTCCCAAATGAAATTTTAGTACTCTTTCAGCAACAGAAAATCATAAAAAAGCTGAGAACTATTTTCTTCCATAATACCATTCTTTTTCTATTCTAAATTTGCTGAAGAACTTATCAGAATGTCACTTAAGTAAACTGTACAGGGGACACTTCATTTATCTACTTTCCTGAGCAGGACTGGGGTTGAGACTCTTCTTGCCTTGAGTCAGTGGTCCAGGCAGCCCTGATGTGAAGTGTACTCTGATGACTTCCTTCTTTTCTCCTCACACCCTGCTCCTCAGCCAACCCCAGTGTGGAACTTCAGGTCCAGTTCTCAGTCTCACATCTGCCCAGTGGCTGGTGAGGGAGGATCTGAGGTGGCAAGGCAGGAGAAGGGAAGGAGAAAGGGGAAGGAAGAACGGAAAATTTAGAGCCAAATAAGTTTCTCTTTAGCCTTCTTTTCACGCTTCATCAGAAATCCGATTACGTCACATTTGCCTTAAGTGCCCTCGTATTCTTAACCCAAGATATATGCGCCAGCATAAGAACAGTCTTCCTTTGATAAAATTAAAGACCCCCTATGAAACACTCATTCATTTATTTATATAATAACAAATGAAGTCCCACTAGTTAGTCCCACTAAACTAACTGAGTTCCACCTACCCATCATTGTGCTAGTTGGGGAAACAAAGATACTGCAGTTTAGACTTTCTTCTGAAAGCACGGTAAGCACCCAGAATGGATGCTCAGTCATCACCACGAATATGAGATCAGGAGTTCACTGAGACCACTGGCTCACTTAAACCACTGAGTCTAAGTGAAAGGAGAAGAGAGAGGGGCTTTTCCAAGGAGGGAGCAGGTCCCAGGAACACCAATCTCAGGATTAAAAGAGCTTTGGAGGAATTAGGCAGGATTTTAGGAACAAATAGGGCAATGGAATGGTGAAATGAGAAAGATTCGTTTAACTCACTCACATAATAATAAAAATAACAGACAACTTTGTTTGGGATTGCCAAGTTTTCCCATTTTTATTTTCACAAAATGGGAAACACATATGAGTTTCCACCCCTTAGACCCAGGCCGTCCTCCTTGGCCTCAGCCTACTTCTTCAACCGATTCCCTTTCTTTTCTCCTGTCTCTATTTTTTTCTCTTGAGATTCTTCTTCTCAAGCATCACTCCTCTTCCTGTGTAAAGATGCAACCAAACCAAGAGTGGAAACTAAACTCCTCACCCTTTCCTCATTTTCGCCAACCCCAAGGATAAATACAGGACTTTTTGTTTCAAGAGATATACAGAGGTGACAAAACAAAAACCAAACAAACAAAAAGCTAGAATTGGAAAGTAACAGAAGCTACAGAATTTTGCAAGTAAATTCTATATCGCCTTGCTTCATGATTAATAGTTTCTGAATTCCTGGACGTTTGTGAAAGGAATTGTGGGAGCTGTCTGCACTTTTCTTGATTTCTGTCAAGTATAGAGTTCCCTACATGGTGATAAGCAAACACTCAATAAACACTAACTATTTTTTTCTAAGATTTCTAACATTTTGTAGCAGCTTAATAAATGGTAGCTACCATTTTATTGTGCTCTCCATCCTAGCACACAAAGATGGCAACTAGGCCTTCTGTGTGATGTATTTTGATTTCAACAATGCTCTTCTTAAGTCTGAGAATAGGGAGTACTTATCCCTGGACACCATCCCTGTTCCTATCCCCCACCTCCTTGGATCAAAAACAAATTTTTTTTCAGAAATTTTGTGTGCAAGGCCCTCATAAAGGATATTGGCAGCTCTGAGGCAAAAGCAAGATTGAAGAAAGGAAGAGATATGATAAAGGAAGCTGAGGTGGGTGAGGGTGCAGAATAAGACTGAGTGAGAGAGAAAGAAGAGGGACATTATGTAGTGTGGAGAAATCCAAGTTCTCCTGGGCAGGGAGGGCCTCCAGTACCTTCTGTGAAAGGAGAACCATCATTAGCCTAGCCTCAGATCTCCCTGAAGTCCTCCTGTTTACCTTTGCACACTTTTTCTTTTATTGTTTTTTTTTTGTTGTTGTTGGTGGTGGTGGTGGTTTTGGCCTGCAGTGTTTTATACAAGTTTGTATTAGTTGTCAACTTTTTAAAATCAGAAAGATTTCACATAGAAATGTACACTTTTGGCTTCTTTTTAAATATTAGATCTGGCAACATTGGGCCCAAGGTAATAGTCAGCTGAGAAGCCGTTGTCTTTAGATTGACAATGAATTCTCCAGTTTGCTACATACCCCAATAGAAAATAGAAAATATTTTCTATTTTATTTACACAAGGTACCATATTCACTTACAACATCTGCTTGACTCCTATAAACACTTGGATTTTTAATCTTTGGACTGAAGAAGCTATAGTATTCTTCCTGAGATTAAAAATAACAATCTACTGAATATGAAAAAACAGAGATTAACATCCATAGTTATCCACTATCCACAATGCCCAGTCCACTGTGCTCCAGGATACTTTGGTTATTTGTTCAATGAATTATTTATTGAGCACCTTCTAAATATCAGGCACAGGTATAAGGCATGAATGACAAGGTCTCTGGCCTTAGGAAAGGACAATCTGATAATAAACAAGTAAATAAGTGAATTAATAGAGTATTTCAAATTCATAAAAGTGCTACAGACAGCAACTGGAGTGGAGGCTGTTAGACATCTAGGGCTGCCATGACAAAATATCACAGACTGGGTGGCTTAAACAACAGAAATTTATATTCTTACACTTCTGGAGGCTGGAAGTCCAGGATCAAGGTATAGTCAGGTTTAGTTTTTCTGGAGGCTTCTCTCCTTGGCTTGTAGATGGCTGCCTTCTTGTTTTGTCCTCATATGGCTTTTCCTCTGTGCATGTACACTCCTGGTGTCTCTTCTTCTTCCAATAAGGGCATCACCAGTTCTATCAGATTAAGCCTCCACCATTATGGTCTTATGTAATCTTAATTACCTTGTTAAAGGACTTACCTACAAATACAGTTCCATTGAGGGTTAGAGTTTCAATTTATGTATTTTGGGGGGACACAATTCAGTTCATAACAGAAGTGGTCAAGGAAGCCTTCTCTGAGATGATATTTGAGCCAAGACCTTAAGGATGGAAGGACGCAAGCTGGGGGCTAGATCCTCAATGCAGAGAGAAAAGCAGATACAAAGGCTCTGAAGCAGGAAAGTATATTTGGGAAGTTCAAGGAATCAAAAGGAAAGTGATAGTTGTGAGGCCAAAATTATGTAAACAAATGAACACAGGAAAATACATATATACATATGTAGTTATGACTGTACACACATATAAAATTTACAGTGATTGCTTACTTAAGTAAGTAATACCTTATATAATTTATTTCAGAAGATATCTGAAGTCACAGATGATTTAGACAGAATATAAATCAATATTTTATAAGAATAAAAATCATTTAGAATGTCTATATTTTAGGCAGAAAACCATTGTTATTATTATCATTATTGTTACTATTACTACTATTATAACCTCAACAATCACTTTTTATAAAATAAGATATTTGTGAGACCAAATTATCATCAAAGGAGATGTGAATATGTTTTTAAGGCTTAAAATTTTCCCAGTATCAACATTCAGAACTGTGAAACAGATTCCCTCAAATATCTTAAGAGTTTTAAGCTTATTTATTCACTGTTCTTTTGGAGGAAATATGGGGAAGTCTAAAGTGCTGAGGAAAAGTTTCAAAAAGTTCATGGACATAACAGAGCTTTTGAGTTGAGTGTAAACACATCAACCTTGCAGATTATATTTCTCTACTTTGCACTTGGATTTTAAAATCACAGAAGATGAATCTTGGAAAATTCTTTGAGTTTTGTCAAATTCTACATAATTTAGAAAATAATCCAAGTCTTTGGATGACTCCCACTATGCAGAGGAGTTTACCCGTCTCTGATTTCCAAAGTGAATTGTTACAACTTACACAAGAATATCTAGTCATATATAGTCCTTGAGAAAAACATGTTCTAAAGTTCAAATAGGGGAGGTGGAATCAAGGCTAAAGGTTCTTAAGAACCAGAGACAGTCAAACTGAGCCTTAAAATCTAGCAACATGTTAAGCATAAATTAAAATAATATTTCAATGGGATAATCAACACTAATCAGTCTTTTACTTACTTATTGGTTATTATATAGAGAGCAAAGAATTTATTTTTCATTTTAGTATCCTTGTGAATTAACCAAAATTATGTAGTAAAAACAGAATAATTTACAATCTTTATTAACCTTTATTCCTGTTAATAATTTAAAAAATAGGGTTGCTTAATACCTAAATTAAATTTTTTTTCAAACTGATTATGGTTTTTATACTTGGTAGAAAAACTGATATGATAGGACTCCTTAAAGGAACAGGATAGAAAAACTGTCAAAAAATCAGATAACTTAGAAGAAAAGAACAGATTTCTAGAAAGATACAAACTACCACAATTCACTCAAGAATAAATAGAAAACCTGAATAGAACTATAACAACTGAAGAAATTGATTTAGTGATTTTTAACTTCCTGCCAAGAAAACCCCAAGCCCAGCTGGCTTTACTGGTAAACTCTACCAAACTTTTTAAGAATTATTACCAATCCTTCACAAACTCTTCCAAAAAATAAAGGAGAACACGTGTCAACTCATGCTGTAAGGCCAGTATTACTGTGATACCAAAAATATTCAAAAACATTACAAGAAAAGAAGTTACAGACCAATAGTAGTTACAGACCAGTATTTATTATGAATATAAATGGAAAAACACTCAACATAATACTAGCAAGCCAAATCCAGCAATGTATAAAAAGGACTATTCACCAAGACCAAGTGAGATTTATCCCAAGAATGCAAGGTTTAATATCCAAAAATCAATTACTATAATAAGCTATATTAATAGAAAAAAGGACAAAAACAACATGGTCATTTCAATAGACACAGAAAAAGTATTTAACAAAACACAGCAGCCTCTCATTGTAAAAACACTCTGCAGACTAGAAATAGGAGGAATTTCCTCTATCTGACAAAGGGCATCCACAAAAACCTCACAGCTAACATCATACTGGTGAAAGATTCAGTGCTCTTCCCCTAAGATCAAGAACAAGACATCAAGTCTGCTCTTACTTCAGTTTAATATTTTATTGGTGGTTGTAACCAGGGCAATTAGATAAGGAAAAGAAATAAAAAGTATCCAGACTGGAAAGGAGAAAGTAAAACTATCTCTATTTGCAGATGACATTGTTTATAGAAAATCCTAAGGAACTCACCAAAAAATATTGGGACTAATAAACAAGTTGAGAAAATTTGCAAAACACAAGATCAATATATAAAAAATCAATTGGATTTCTATACATTACCAATAAACAATACAAAAAAGATATAAATAAATGGAAAGAGATCCTATATTTATAGATCAGAAAACAGTATGTTTAAGAGGGCAATACTCCCCAAATTTATCTACACATTAAATGCAGTCCCTATCCAAATCCCAGATGACTTTTTTTTTTTTGCAGAAATTGACAAGCTGATTCCAAAATTCGTATGGAAATGCAAGGGATCCATAATAGCTATATTGAAAATGAAGAACAAAGTTGGAGGAATCACACTTTCTTATTTCAAAACTTACTACAAAGCTTACATAATCAAGACCATGTGATACTGGCATAAGGATAGACATATAGGGACTTCCCTGGTAGCGCAGTGGTTAAGAATCCACCTGCCGGTGCAGGGAACACAGGTTTGAGCCCTGGTCTGGGAAGATCCCACATGCCATGGAGCAGCGAAGCCAGTGTGCCACAACTACTGAGCCTGCGCTCCAGAGACTGCGAGCCACAACTACGGAGCTCGCATATCAAAACTACTGAAACCCATGCGCCTAGAGCCCTTGCTCTGCAACAAGAGAAGCCCCCACTCACCGCAACTAGAGAAAGCCTGAGCGTAGCAACAAAAACCCAACGCAGCCAAAAATAAATAAATAAATAAATAAATAAATAAAGCATAGACATATAGATCAATCAAATAGAACTGAGAGCCCAGAAATAAGTGTAAAAGCCTTACATTTATGGTTAATTGATTTTCAATAAGGATGCCATAGCAACTTAATGGAGAAAGTCTTTTCAACAATTGGACAACTGGATATCAACATGCAAAAACTGTTGGACCCACTTCCTCACACCATACATAAAAATTAACTCAAAATGGATCAAAGACATATATGTAAGAGCTAAAACTATAAAACACTTAAAAACAAAACCTAGGAATAAATCTTCTTGTCCTTGGATTAGGCAGTGGTTTCTTAGACATGACCCAATGTGCAAGCAACAAAGGAAAAAGTACATAAATTGGACTTCTTTGAAATTTAACACTTCAGTTGCAAAGGCTATCATCAAGGAAGTGAAAAGACTACCCACAAAATGGGGGGAAAATGTTTGCACATACATACATCTGATATGCAACTTGCATCCAGAATATATTTTTTAAAACTCTTACAAATCAATAATAAAAGGCAAATAACCAAATTCAAAAAATAGACAAAGGATAGACATTTACCCCAAAGAAGATATAAAAGTGACCAATAAGCTCATGAAAAGAGACTCAACATGATTAAGGTCACCACAGAGCACTGAGTAGAATTCCCTGTGCTATACAGTAGGTTCTCATTAGTTACCTATTAGACATACTGATTTTGAAGTGCCTGTGAGATATGCAGGTGGAGATGTTAAAGAGGAAGTTTAATATATCGTCTGGATCTCAGAGAAGAAATCCAGTGAGGGGTGAGGGGTGGCAGTGGGGGTGGGTGTGAGCCAGCTAAGAAGATGTGATAGAAACCCCGGGAGAATTAAATGGTTGAGGAAAGTGACTCTTTCTGAGGTCCCAAGTAAAACTAATATAAGCCACACCACAACTTAAAGCAGAGCTTAGAGGAAAATGAGCTGGCAAAGGAGACTGAGTGGGCCTTCAGATATAGATGAGGTTTATTTTCATCTTCAGGGTCACCAAAATATTTGACATTTACCAACATGTTCTTGTGCATTATGTTGACCATACCCTATGACCTTTACTGCTTCAGCGATCATGAAAAAAAATAGCCCTAATTAACATAGCACAACAATAACATAATACACAAAATGAACTTACACCTGACAATAACTTTGAGTAACATATGTTGATCAGTGTTACCTGTAGAGAGAACTATGGGAAATTCTTTCAGAACTGAGAGCTACTACATTCTTCAGTGAGACATTGAAAGCTTATAGCAACCTCTTTGCTTTGACAAAACTCAAACTGTCTCATTTTCTCTTAGCGTTCATTTTGAGGTATAATTATTCAACCCCCCTTGTGTGTTGCTTGGTTCTTGACCTTATTTTTGTGTTTGTTTTGTCTTGTTTTATCACACGTATGCCTTCACTTTAAATCAAAAGGTAGTGGTAAAGTGTCCGGTCTCTAAGATTAGATGGAGCTGGATTTAAACCCCAGCTCTGTTATGTATTACGCAAGTTACTTTAACTCTCTAATTTCCATTTCCTAATCTGTAAAATGGTGTTAATAATAGTACTTAGAGAATTGCTGTGAGTGTTTCACAGGACCATGCATGCAGAGTGCTTGGTACTTATTAGAACTTAGTAAATTATAACACTTATTACTGGCCTAAAGCTACCTCAGCTCCATTTTTTTTCAAAGTTGTCAGTCTTTGTCCAAATATAATATTAGTTTTAAATAGTTTATTTCCCAACCAAATATCTCCAACATTTGCCCCTGTGGTGCTCACTCCAAAAACAAACATGAGTTGATGCAATGGCTGGAGACATTGCCTATCTGAGGACAACATCTTTGCACAGCCAGCAGAGAGACAGGTTCATTGTGCCTGGGAGCCCATATCATTTTCATTGGGGTGGCCTCATAAGCATCAGCTCCAAAACAAGTATGAAAGTGAGAACAAAAAGACCTACCAGCCATTTGTGTGCTCACTTAATAAACCATATTTTCTCATTTAATTTATGATGAATATTGGAGCTGACATCAGATGTCTCTGTTCTGATACTTATTTGTAATTTTTTAGGACTAGAAAATTAAATGGCAGAAATAGAAATAGAACCCTAATAAAGAATAAATACAAAGTTTTAAGAAAGAATTAGGAGAATAGTGAATCATTATTTACTTGGGAATCATTTCTGTGAATTGTCATTTCTTGGATTTATAAGTGAAATAATTTCCAGCTGTGCTTTAAAAAGTTGAAAACGCAAATAATTAAACTATAGTAAATTGGAGTGTTTTTCAGTGTATAAATAACTGTGCTAAAGATGGGCCAAATTGACTATAGGGGCACTGTCAAGAATTAAGTGTTAAGTGAGTGTCAGTTACGTATAGAAGAGAGATATGCTCTCAGAATTCTTTTCTACTTCTGCTCAGCTACTTAGAGTTTAAAAATTGTAGATGCCAAAACTAAACTTCCAAAATAATCAAAAGATTATAATTCAACATTAAAACATTATTTGGAAAAAGGCATGAAAATCCACGTATTCATTCAGTAATTATTAGTGGAATATTTTTCAGGTGACTAGAACTTGTTTAGTGTGATTGATGCCATAGAGATGAATTTTATACTGACTTACACAGAAACACACACACACACATGCATACACACACACACACACACATTCAAAACACTAGAAAACAATGACCCCTTCCCCTACCAGTGCTTTCCCTGTTATCTTGTTTAAATCTAATCTGGGGCAGAATCACTCCCTTTGCCCTTTCTCCTCTGCTCAAGGATCAGCAGAGGGAATGTACCTAAAGAAGAGTCCATCTGGACAATGAGCAAGAGGACTGAATAGGGACATAAACATTACAGGAGACCATTAACATTCCTTGAAAGCCATGATTAACATTAGCTGGGGGGAGTCTGTCCATGAAGTGTGAATTGTTATGCAGGCCAGACCCATCCACCTACCAGGGGTTTATAAGCAAGGAGCCATTCCACCGACAGGCACAGGAGAACATTGAACCAAGTACAATAGATTCAGTGAAATCACTAAATTTGGATTCTTTGCAGAATAATCACCTGTGGGGCTTGGTAAAAACTGAAAATCAGGGCCTTATCCCCAGAGATTCTGAATCAGTAGATTTGAGATAAGGACTAGGAAACTTGCTTTTCAAACAAGCACTCCAGTTAACTCCAAGGACAAAATTTTGATACATATTTAAAGGATGACATGTCCAGGTAGAATTATACATGAAATGTACAACATGGACAGGAGGATAAAGAGTAAGGGCAGGTGTATCTTTGGGGGAGAATTAGTGAAAACAAACTAAAATAAAATCTGTCCAGTTGATTTATTTTTTCATTCAACAAATATTTATCATGCTTCCACTATATGCCGAGGACTGTCCTAGCTGGTACAAAGGACCAGAACTTGGATTGGAAATTCTAAGTACATGTCTTATAACTCTTAATATGTGACCTAAAGCATCGTCTTAGAGCCGATACATTACTCTATTGCATCTAAGAACATGTGGTCATTTTCAGCAGGAAGAGAAGAATGCCTAATTTAAATTCTCCCCATTTGATTTGGTATCACTCTGAGCCCAGCCTGATGCCAGGATAATCACACCTTCTGAGCCCATGTGAGGTTAGGAGTAATCACCTACCCCAAATCTGTGCCACAAGCCTATTTCCACATAAACACAGCTGGCTCCTCTGGAAGTGTTCTGTATATCCCCTTATCACTTCATTGGTGCTGGTGGGCTTATTATCATTACAATAATTAGTAGTACAATTAATATATATTTATATTGCTTTATAGATATTGAGTTATATGACATATGTTAAGTTCTCTCTATAGATCATTGGTATTTATAACTACTATGCACCCATTTAAAATAAATGACTAAGTGGGAAGTAATATGAAATATAATCTCATGTAACTTTTGAGGATAATCTAAATTAGAGGTTAAAAAGAATAAATAACTAACCCTTGAAATCTTTTTGGGAAATCTGATAAGGATCAGCATGATTATTAATGTTAAAAAAGGAAAATGAGTAGGAATTTTTAAAATAATTTGAAACTCTTGTTTTTTATAAATTTTATTTATTCATATGTGGGGTATTAGTACTAACTCTATTTATGATCATAATTGGACTATTTCACTTATGGAGCCCTAGGATGACCAAGATGTTCTAAGTATAACTGATGAATTCCATTATATTAAAATAAAAGTTAACCTTAATTACATATACTAATAGCTTAATCTGAAACTGCATTTCCCATACTGTGATTTTAGTAGATATTAAAAAAACAATCCCAGTGGTCAAATTAGTTTGAGAAACAATGATCAAAAATATTTATTTGAAGACTACTGATAAGCTATGACAATAACAAAAGCTAACATTTATTGACAGCCAAGCATAGAGCTAAATGTTTCACTTGAATTAGCTCACTTAATTTAACCTTCTATAAAAATGAAGATTAATTATAGCTAAGAATTCCTCAATTAAACATAATTGCAAGTAAGGAAAATTATATGCAAGGATACTTAAATAGGAAAATCTATTATATAAGTCATTAGCCATAATCAAACCATTATTTATGCTAGACAAAAAAAGATATCACCAAGACTATATTCATTTATTGAATTAATATTGAAAAAAGTTTAAAGAAAAACAATTACCTAGTTTTTTCGTATTCACAATAAAGGAATTCTCTAAATTAAAATTTTTTTCATCTGTATGTTCAGGGTTGTGAGGACACAAATTAAATATATCTCAAAAGGAAAATAATTTCCATTATAAATAGTGTTAGAATTTCCCCTTGACTATATTAGAAACAGATTACAATTTGATCTTAAGAGAGTTAAATAAAATTGAATTAAAATACTTAGCAATTATACTAATGTTGTTGCAGTAAAATGGTAGTATTTTATTCATAGAATGGAAATTATAAAATCAGTGGTATGAATTTTGCACAAGACCATTTAATTAAATAGAAGCACTTTCATTATGAATAATTGTATGGCATGTACAACCTTACTTAGGATGCAAAGAACCTGTACAAAGATGATTATTAGAATAATCTAATGTTATTAAGTATTTAGTGCCTGGTTGCATAGGGGTTTATCAGCCACTTATGTTCTTATAGCTACCAGGAAGGTGAAGAAATATGAATAAAATAATCACTCAAATACATACAAGATTACAAACCAAGACAAATGTTCTTAAAAAAGGGAACCTGGCCTATGGTAATGTATAACAAGGGAACCAGACCTAAACCAGGGGATCAGGAAAGGGCTTCCCAGAGAAAGTGGCACTTATATTAAGCACTAAAGGCTGAAGAGAAGTTATAAGGAGAAGGGAGAAGGTGGGAAGAGGTTCAGTAGCCCTGGCGAAAGAAATCAGTATTTGAGAAACAGAAAGCCCAGCATGTTTGGAGTCTACAAAGTAGTGAGAGTGGGGCAAGAAGGGGTTGGAGAGGTAGACCATTCCAGACCAGCTAGGGCCTATAGTCCAGACTAACATTTTTGGTCTTTATCTTAAGAGTCATAGAAAGCTGTGGAAGAGTTTAACAGGAAGATATAAATGTAAGCTCATCTTTGACAGTTTTATTTTTACATGAACAAATACCAGATTCATATATGCTATTCAAGGTATAGGACACTTTTCTAAGTTTTGGTTCTGTAAGTGATGGCCTGGAGAAGGGGTAAGGTGGGAGGGATGGAGAACAGGAATATGGATTGAAGAAGGATTGGAAGTTGGTTGCCAGAGTTTCTGGTATATCTGACTGTTTCAGGGCTCTATAATGAATTTGTTCTGATAATGGAAATCACGTTTGAAACATAAAATTGTTTTGGAGGGTTCAAATACAGGAGAAATTTGCTTGTGGTTTGTGAGCTACTTTAGGATAGTTTTTATATGGAGAACCTCTACTCTTGGAATTTCCAAGGTCATTTGTATAGATGATGTGGTTTTCTTTTCTTCTGGTCCATTTTCTCTTTATAAAAACCCCTAGCCAGGATAAGAAATTATCTACCTTCATTAATGCCTTTCTTGAGATGTCTGAAAGTAAGGATTCTGGATGATGTCATTTGACCAGTTGGGATGCTAAAATATATCACTGATAAATCAGTAGCAATCCAAGCCAAGCATATGTGAGGAACTACAATGAACTGCTTAAAAGGCTAAATTTTTAGTGAAACCTGCATGGTCTGCAATCCCAGCTTTGCAAGACCTAGAGTTATTGGAACCTCATCTCATCTTTCTTCTTAAAAACCTCTGAAAATTCTTCACTGTCTGAAGAATAATGTCCCTACTGCTCAGCATGGTCCCTGTCACACTCCTCAAGATTTTCCCACCAGTGTTCCTTTCCAGGCAATCAAACTACTTCTCTAAGCCTCATTAGCTTGTCTATCAAAAAGGAAATACTACTCAGAGCTATTAAGACAAGAGTTAAACAAGGATTTAGTAATGGCAGATCTTTTCATTATATGAGGAATAACAGATGAGAGACGTTTGAGTTATTCATCTTCTTTTAAGTAATAATATGTTTCTTCCTCCCCCAAAGTTCATAACTCTGAAGGAAGTACAACAAGAGCACTCACACTGAAGGATATTTTAAATGGGACATTTTCTTATAAAACATTTTTTCCAAACTGGATTTCAGGTAAGTGAATTATTTCTTTACCTTTTGGGTTTTTTTTAAATGTATGATTTTTGGTTTTTATTTTTATTGTCAACAATTCTCTATGGTAACATAAGCCATCTTAGTTGAAATGGATAAAAACAGCAATTATTTAGATAAGTCAAGTGGCCAACAAAATATTTTTTCACAGAACTATTTAGGCAGGGTTTGTCCAATAGTAATGATGCCAATACAGTAGTAGCTTTAGCAGAACAGTAAAATCTGAGAATGCACTGTTAGAATAAATTGATCATATGATATATATAGCTTTTCAGAATGGGAAATAAGCACCTATTTAGAAGAGGTCATGAGTATTTTACCAAAAGAAAAATTCCATTGTTAATCTAGATAATCTGAGAAATGAACAAATCCTAACTTGAAGACAAATCCTTTAAGGTCCATAAAATTGATACTTACATATAGTTTTTCAAAATAGTATGTTATCAAATGAGTCTAATCAAACAAGTGGTAAGAGTAACTAAATTGTTTATATTATATATAATTCATGTCTAAAGTGCCACTAAACAAAATAGAATATTTTCATTTTCTCTTTAGAAAATAATAAGCATATAAAATAGGTTTTAAACTAAGTCAAACACGGCCTAAATGGAATATATATTTTTTTATTGCAGAAGAAACATACAATTTTAAACTGGTTTATTCTCTTTGTAACACAGAGAAAATCCAAATTGACTCCTAAGCACCCTGAACTGGTTAGAATAAGGCTCCTACTAGCAAATATGGCATTTTTGTGTAATATAGAAAAACAACCCTTTCCTCCCTTCCACCATCAACTTACTATCATATTTTAAATTTGACAAAGCAATATGTACCAGACAGAGAGGAAGAAGAAAGTCAGTATGTGAAATAAGAGAGGCTTCTCTTTGTTATAAATGTATTTCCTGTTAAGGGAGATCATTTCAAGTTTTGTTTTCCTTCTTGTTTAAAGGACAAGAATATCTTCGTCAATCTACAGATAATAATATAGTATTTTATAATATTGAAACAGGAGAATCATATACTATTTTGAGTAATACCACCATGGTATGTATCCTCCATTATCTTCCTCCTCAAAAACCTCTGCCAGCTCTTCACTGACCAAAGAACAGAGTACAAACTGAGCACCTGATCTGGACCCAACCTGCCTTCTCAGCACCATCCCCCACCACAGTTATCCTCCCATTCTCTCTTCTAGTCACACTAGATTATTGCCCTTGCCCGCTCAAATCACTTAGCATTTTTCTTCCTCTGCAGAACAGGTATCCTATGAGATAAAATGTACAAACTCAGTTCTTATAATCAGGCAAACTGAGGTTCAAATCCTGGCTCTGTCATTTACTAGTTATGGAGCCTTGGGTAAGATTCCATATTATTCCATCCTCACCATGCCTCAGGTTCTTCCTCTGTAAAGTAGGAATAATAATACCTCTTTGGGTTAGTATAAGAATTAAATGAAGTAACATTTGAAAGTGCTTAGGACAGTACCTAATAAAGGCTCAGTGACTGGTCCTATGATACATGGGCACATGTTATTCTGGCCTCCTGGACTCTCAGACCTACTTTCTCTACCTTTAAGAGCCTAATAATGTTTTAGAGTCAAGCTCAGCTGATATTTCTCCTTCTCTGTGCAACAAACCATCTTATCATTTGCATTCAATCACTCCCTGTTTAACACTTTTGCAATGTTATATCTCTTTTATAAAATTTTCTAAATTGTAATGTTATTTATTTAGAAGTTTACTATTATAAGCTTCTTGAAATCACAAAGTATATCCTATTTATCACATCCTCATCCCCTAATGTGTAGTAAATTTCTTTGTATACAGTAGGTACTACTTAAACTTTTAAAAAATTGCTTTGAATGTATATGTGGGAGTATATCGATGATATAATATTCTTTTAGAACTACAAATTTATATGGCTCTGTTATTTTTTCTGTATTCTAATCAACTTCTTCATAATTTCAGAAAAGTGTGAATGCTTCAAGTTATGGTTTATCACCTGATCGGCAATTTGCATATCTAGAAAGTGATTATTCAAAGGTATTGACTATTTAATTTGGGCTTATCTGATTGTATCTCCTACTAGCCCACAGATTGGTTTATAAAAGTAAGAGGAAGCAAGAGTCTATCTTTATCTCTAAATATTCAAGAAATTGATGCAATTCTAGCTGAACCCCCAAAGCATAACAGAAACATATACAAATAATTCAGAATTTGGCATTCTTGTCTGGTTACCATCAAGTAGTAGAAACTACTTTCATCTTAAGGGAAAAACTTATTTTGGGGACACTGATATTCATCAGAAAAAAGTTATTTGGTATCATGAATCATTAGTCAATTCTCACATATTTTAACCTTGTTGATATTTATTATTATTGAAAATGGAAAAATCAAGATATACATTATTGAATTCACTTGCTTTTTAAGGAACCCCCTTATTGTTCTCCATAGTGGCTGTTTCAATTTACATTCCCACCAACGGTGCAAGAGGGGTCCCTTTTCTCCACAGTCAGTATATTAATATATATATATATATATAAATTAACCCTGGTAGACCAGGGGTTTAAATCTGTCTTCGAAAGCCTAGTGTAGGAGAATCCCACATAGCTGGACTATTAGGCCTTACTTAATTTCCCCCTCCTGAATGAAGTTGTGGATGGAAGATAATCACCTTATTTTTTCTACTTATGCTGGTAAAAGGGAAGAAGAATTTACTATCAAATTCAACTTCTAATAGTTACTCTTAGATCAAGAACCTTTTGTTTTAACTGCCGTTTTTCATATTCTACTTGAGATGCTAAACTCCCTTAATACACAGAATGAAAAGTCAAGCTTGCCCCTTCCCCACTGTTCAGACAGCTGATTATTTTCCAGTGGACCAGGTCTTGGTCACCTGCAATCTTCAGAAAGATATGTTTCAATCCACTGGAGCTTCTTTGCCAAAAGTTTGAAAGCCCTTTAGGAAACAAAATCCAGAATAATACTTGCTTTATTCACTAACTACAGCACAAATAAACTTAATGAGAAACGAGCAGTTTTTTTCTGGAGGAATTACATGCTATATATCTCTTATTTATTTTTTCAGTCTCTACTATTTTAAAAAACTATGCTCAAAGAAAAGCAAGCATTTAGCAACAAAACTATATGTCGAATAACTTCTCTTCACCCAATTTTAAAGGGTTATTATCATAATAATTACCCAGGTGCAGGGTAATCTTTATGGGACTTGGAAATTATAGTGGTTTTACTTCAATCAAGGTAAAGCATAAGGGGAACATTTTTTAGGGTAGAGTGTGTCAGAGAAAAGCTTTTTATGTTAAGAAATGTCTTTGGATATGCTTTTTATGGAGTGAGGATTGAATCATTGCTGAGATTAGTTCTGGAATTTGGACGAACAGCACAAAAGTCCACAGTAAAACTCTTTAAATGAGACTCATTTAGAATTGAAACATGCCTTTCCTAGTGCTTTGTGAAAATAGTCCTTTTATAATTCTGAACCTTGAATTGAATGACCCATGATTATACATTATTGACCTAAGCTTTTTAAGAATCATGATTTGTCTTTGCCTCTTCTTCCTGACAGCTTTGGAGATACTCTTACACAGCAACGTATCACATCTACCGCCTTACAAATGGGTAAAACTTCATGTCTTTTAATTAACACTACTTAAGTCTCATATAGAGACTTTTGCACCCCAGACTCTGATTTGAGATTAAGACTGAGTTCTCTTGTTTCTGGTCTTAATTTCTTACTTCTTTACAATATATGTATACCTGTACAACTTAAGAAATTCAAAGAAATACTCCTTTGGAATATTCACCTCTTTTTATTTGACTCATATCTTACATTTTATACACTCTATAGTTTTACTTTTCCTACTTTTGAACACCAAATTATAAATATGTAATTTATAAAAGTACACAAATTTATAAAAGTACCAAAAATGAATGGGAATGATACACAATGTTGGGGAGAGGGGGCTCCTTCATTGGAAGGAAGCAGAAGGGAGGGAGATGCAGTATTTAATTTAAATTTAATTAATTTTAAATGAATTGTTTTTTAAAATGTAAAATGTTAATATTTTTTAAATTTAGATGCTAAATTGTCATCTATTATATTATTTTTTATCTTTATGTTTAATTATTTGAAATATTTACAGCTTACAAGAAAAAAAATTAAATGAATGAGTAGGTAGGCAAAGGACTGAGGGAGAGAATTCCTGGCAGAAAGAACAACATGTAAAGGCCCAAAAGGAAACGAAAGCACGGAGTGTTCGGGACACTCAAAATAGGTCAGATAAGTTGAAATTAGAGGAGGGCATGCTTACTAGTAGGAGGTGGTGTAAGTTTGGGAAGGAGTTGAGGCCAGAAATCACGGACCAAATAATAATGAGGAAACCATTAAGAAGAGTTTAGATCCCATTCTGATGACAGTAGGGAATCACTGAACAGTTTTAAATGGGAAATGACATGATCAGATTTGCACTTTAGAAAAATCTTTCTGACTAAGTATGGACAATGAATTGGTTAAATTATTCATCTTAATGTGATATCCTATTTGCTGTTATATAAAAGTGAAAATACTTGTATGGCTTGAAGAGGTACTGAAAAATCTTATGGTCTATTTCCCCTTTTGTCTAGTAAGAACACAAAAATTTTTAAAAACTTTATGTTTCTACTTCTTTTAAATGTTCAGAAAAGAATAACTCTGATCTTCTTAAACTGTCAAATTAAGAAATAGGAGCTGCTATGTAACGTAGACCCTAAATCCATCTAATGCACTCTGAGTCTTTTTCTCTGTATCCACATCATTACCAAATTCAAGAAGTGTTTATTGAGCACCTACTATGTGAAAAGTATATGTGGGGAGACACAAATGAGCTTGAGGTACCAACCCTATTCTCAAGAAACCTTTAGACTAGTGAAGTGGAAACCTTACTCTTTCAGTAGAATTTCTTAAGGCTTTAATCATTTCCTTGTTTTTCTTTTTTTCTTTTTTTTTTTAAATTCTTTTTTTATTTTTGCGGTATGCGGGCCTCTCACTGTTGGGGCCTCTCCCATTGTGGAGCACAGGCTCCAGACACGCAGGCTCAGAGGCCATAACTCACGGGCCCAGCCACTCCGCGGCATGTGGGATCTTCCCGGACCGCGGCACGAACCCGTGTCCCCTGCATTGGCAGGCGGACGTTCAACCACTGCGCCATCAGGGAAGTCCTCCTTGTTTTTCTTTTAATCATTATGAAATTCTCCACGTCCTACCTATGTTGAGGTTCACCAAATTAAACAGCACTCCAAAAGAAGATGACAATACTAATATTTCAATCATGGTTTGTATAAGCTTTGTGGCCTAGAATCATTTTAAATATTTAGCTTTTGTGCAGTGAATTTAATCAAACCACTATTTTGTTTGTTTTTTTCTTGCACAACTATCTAATTTGCGAGATTGGTTTTTTGTCAGGTAAATACACCATAATTTAAGGAGTGAAGAATGACAAATTTGTTGAGATTCAAGGCAAGACTGAATATCACTCATTCCAAGTCTTCTATGTGCCTCCTAAAGGTTTATAAAAAATCTACCATAGAGAAAATGAAGATAGTTCTGATTTCAAGCAAGGGAAGGATTACTGAGGACATGACAGCCTTTGTAAAGCACACTCCTCCACTTTCTCTCATACTGTAAAACACAGACAATGGCAGCTGTGGTGACCTGCCTGCCATGAAGAAACTGCACACTGAGATTTTCAGCTTGGTGCTGTCGGCATGCTTGAGATTCCATGGTATATGGAAAACTAAGGCAGTGTTACAATGTCAAAGGTAACGTGGACACTGGTTTGAGAGAGAATTGTAAATCAAGGATGAATGTCTTCTCTTCTGGGACATTCTTTTGCCTGTGCCCTCGTATGTTGATCTGTTCCAGACTTCCCAGGGGCCTGGTGCTCATAAACTTCCCTCCAGCAATCAGGATTCCCACTGCAGTACCAACAGTCTCCTTCCTCCGGGGCCATCACTCTTTCTCCAATCAAAGCTGATCTGTCTAGTGCCATGTTCCCTCATTGGTCACTAGGCCTCGTACTTCATGACCTAATAAGTTAACATGTGTTGCAAGTCTTCACAGGTGTCCAAAATTTAAAAGAATGGGAAAAGTAGAAATATCAAGCATATGTTAGGTCCAAGTTGGAGAGATTTTTTTTTGAGGGGGCAGACAAGGAGTCTTCCTTCAGGCTCTTCAAATTATACTTTGGAGGCAGGTCTTGTTTTGCATCTCCACAAAAGCATTCTTGATGAAACTATTCATACAGTCTTCAAGAAGATCATAGTCAAAACTTAAGCACAGCATCCTACAACTCTTTAACACTTATAAAAATCTGAACACATTCTTGCTGAAGAACTGTAGAAACTCCACAGAGCAAGTCAGTCAATTGAGTATTTGCAGGGCTACTCTAAGCATCAAAGTGAGATTTTTGGTCAATAATATATTTGAAATTTCCCCATGGGTGGAGTAGAGGACTTTCAAGCTTAAGGCATACTGCCCAGTATATGATCTGTTTTTTCAGTTTAGCTTGAGATCAGATGTTCCTTTCCTTTTCTGATTTCAAGTCAGATCCTTGGGGAGATTGTCAAATGGCATCTTATTTTCAAAAATTTGAAATGCATATGCATTCACAGAGATGGCGGTTGTGAATGAAAATGTGGAAGAGTACATATTAAACTTCAGCACAATTATAGAATTTCAGAGCTGGAAGGCTTCAGCAACCATCTCAGCCTGGTGTGTACACATTTTACAGTCCTGAGGGTTAAAGGGCTTGAGTTTAATGAGGGGTCTTCCAAGAGCTAGCAATATGATGTTTAAAAAGTCTTATCATTTCTCTAACCTCAAGTTTATTTTCTATAAGATGAGGGGGGTTCCATTAGGTAATTTCTGGAGGTATTCCCACTTTCTCAGTCTATAACCCATTAATCCACTCACCTCAATATAAAAGGTCAGAAGTTAAACGACCTGTAAGTAACTAGTGAAGAATTCCAACTACTACCCCATGTCCTCTGTCCCATGTTGTCACATTTTTTCCATTAGGTTTGAAGAAGCAGAAACGATGATGCTTTATGTTTATTGTTTGTTTATTTTTTCTTTTTATACCTGTTATTTGCATTGAACAGCAAAGTTTATTTATTTATTTTCTTTCTTTTCTTCTAGAGAGTTTATAAGAAGAAATGAGCTTCCTCGTCCAATTCAGTATTTATGCTGGTCGCCTGTTGGGAGTAAATTAGTAAATGTTTAAATTATAGAAGTGTTTAATCATTCAAATAAAAGAGGAGCCATTTGATTTTGGCCTTTGTTAAATTTCCATGCCTGAAAGAAAAAAAAATACATTTATGACTATTTTAAGTGGTTAAAAACGGGAAGAGTTTTGATAAATTGAAACCCATCTGAGAATTCCGTAAAATCTCAAGCTCATGGATAGACTTCTTTAAATATCGCAGTCAAAAACTTTATCCTTATACTCAGCCAGAATGCGTTGTGCCAGAAAGCTCAGGAAAAATATGGTTTTCACAAGTTTCCCAGACTAGCTTCAGACAACATGAAATTTTGTCCAAGCTCTTATTTAAGGACTCTAAATAAAGATTAGATCTGGCTAGCTATTAATATTCAGAGATTTATTTGACTTTCTGTCAATATACACAATTATTTATTTAGGTAATAAAGGCAACGAATATAATAGCAGGCTTTATTCTCTATTTAATATATAGACTTTAAAATAATAATTTTTATGTTATGTTAAAAATCATAATGTTAATATAAGTTGGTTGGGGTTTCTTGACCTATTAAAATGATATCTTAGGCGTGAGGCTTTTTGCATCTGGATTATCACTCTTTTTATAAGTATTAGGTGAATAATTAACACAAACATGCAGGCTTTATTGTATTTCTTATGAAATTTCTCCTTGTTAACTAACTTACCACCACTTCTAGGCATATGTCTATCAAAACAATATCTATCTGAAACAAAGACCAGAAGACCCACCTTTTCAAATAACATATAATGGAAAAGAAAATAAAATATTTAATGGAATCCCAGACTGGGTTTATGAAGGTACGCTGTATTCTTTTTTTACTGCTACCGTTAGGCTTTTAATTGAAAATAATCACACACGTTTAGTAACCTTTAGATGAGTAGTATGTTACTGAGATGAATGGTGGCATTTCTGAAAGCTGTTATCAGGTTATGAACAGGACGTGCAAATTCTGAAAGAACAAACTCTTGTTATCTGACTTGCAGAATTTATTTTCATGAGCATTATAAAGTGGTAGTAATAATTTATATTCCAAGAAGTATCTGGTCCTTAGATGCTGCGTTAGTACATTTTCTCGGGTTTGTTTTTTTCTTGCAAAATAAACCTTTTTTCCAAAACTAAACAACTGTCTGTATTATTTTGCAGGAAAATATTCTCGGCTCTTGATGCTCTCATGAATTTTGTCCTCTTTCTGGGTCATGTAGTATCTAGGAATTAACTGGACTTTAAAAGGTTTTCTAGTCCTTGCCTTTATTAAAAATGTATATAACTGAATTAACTGTTTTTATTTAAAATATTCCCAGGAGAGAAAGTTAACTTTCAAATTTATGTCACTCTGTAGTATAAGTACAGTTCTCCTTGTTTTGGCTACTTTAGATGACTGTAAAAATCAGAAGCGGCCCCAAAAGGGAAAGTTAATTATTGCTGAGATGTTTACTATTTATTTTTAAAATTACATTTCTGATTAATGTCAATTCCCCAGAAGACTAATTGATGTTTGATATAGGGTATTAAGTTAAACTATTCCTCTAAACCTAGATCATTTATCTTTGATAACCAAAGCATGGCATATGTCATATCCACATTAAATAAATTATTTCAGTTAATAAATGGTTATATACAATGTATTTTGAAGTATTTATGATGATTTTAACAGTACACTGTCATAGTAATTAATATGGTAGTATTTATTTTTCAGAGGAAATGCTTGCTACAAAATATGCTCTCTGGTGGTCTCCTAATGGAAAATTTTTGGCATATGCAGAATTTAATGATACAGAGATACCAGTTATTGCCTATTCCTATTATGGCGATGAACAATATCCTAGAACAATAAATATTCCATACCCAAAGGTATGTGGAATACTTTTAGCAGATGCTTCCATTTCCCTGGTGTCAAAATGAGCAACCAATACCATGAATAGAGGTGGGATCAACAAGTTTGGAGAGCTTCTTATCCTTGTGCATTGTAAGGCAAACATTGTACTGTGCTCTATTATTTATGTGGACATCTGTTGCTTTGGACATCTGGTTGGGCTGGATGAAGTAGTCTTTGCAAAATCCATTGCAGAGTCTTTGAAAAACATATGGTCTAGATCATGGAGGAAAAACAAGCTTAACTTAATTTTAATTTTTTTCATATTTCATGCTCCAAATTCGGGTAAAGTTCTGTTTTGCAATTCCCTCTTGAATTCTCATGTAAATTCAAAGTAGAATGGGAAATTAAAATGTTGAATGTGGTGTTCCTCTCATGTCAAAGTAAGCCTGAGTTATGGTCTTTTCTGGACATACATGGTAGGTTAAGTTTATGAGCCTAGGTTCTTCTTTGAGGGAATTAGACATGGTGTAAGCCCTCAGTTTCTCGTATAAACATTCTAGAATCCTTAACTTACATACTTCACATACAGTCCCATGTCTAGAATCCTTAACTTACATACTTCACATACAGTCCCATGTCTCAAGACAGTCAACCTGTATGCAAAAGAAGAACGGCCAGGTCACAGTGGAGAAACGTCGTATCCTAATTTAATTTAGACAAGAAATCTGAAAGGGGATCAAATCATAAATTCTCCTCTTGCACAAGGAGTGGAAGTGATTTTAGAATTTAGCTCTTTGTTCTTAAGTCACAATTTTTTTCCCTTGTCAAGGGGAACACTGTCATGGATGGAGCCAATGGGTCCCTATATGTGACAAAGATGGGATGGATATGCATACACACAAGTGGATTCCAAAGCAAGTCAAAGTGGCCATGTCAAGAGAAACAGAAATTCCAGATAGTCTAAAATTTATGTTAAAAGTCTTTTGAGAAAAGGCAATGGGTGGGAGATGAGTGTTTAGGTAAGAGACACCTCAGGGTTGTATATAAAGTCTGGAAGCTGAGATGTTTGGAAGTGAGAGGTATGATACTTGGAACCCAAAAGATGTAAAAGAACTTGGATCTTTAGAAGGTAGTAGGGTGCAGGAAGAGATGCAGAAATCCAGAATTGAGAAGTAACTCACATGGACAGAGAAGTCAGGACCCAAATTCTCATGTTTCTTTGAAGGCTGAAGTTGCTGAAACATCTGACATTGAACTGAGAAGTGAAACAACTTGAAAGAAGCAGAAAGTCCCATCTAAACCTCAGAGTGAAACAGGAAGGTGTGAGGAGAGCCTGGACAATTTCTTTGATAAAGCCAAATAGCGTGGAGCCACTTATGGCTATATATCTAAATTTTGTGGATTTAAATTGTTTGACAATTATAAGATTCTCTTTTTCTGTGGTAAAGTAACTGAACTCTAAGTAGATGTCTGGGCATGAACTATACTGTCATGTAAATCTAGGGCATATACTAGCACGTAAAGCACAAAGCAAGAACAGTGTAAATCCCATGATACTTTATTTTGAGGTGGAATTTTCCTAATTTGGGAGTATTGATAGCAGTAATAATGTAACCAGCTAGTAGAATATCTGGTAATTGTCCTAGACCAAATTACAGGATAAAAGCAAAAGGTATCTTTCATTATCTATTCTTTACCCTTTCTTACCAAAATCAATCCCCCTCGGCACTCCCCTTGGCACGTGAAGCAATATTATTATAATTAATTATCCTAATAACAATTATAACAGGAAATATCTGTCTTAAAAGTCAGAAAAGAGAATATCACTTACAGAACTGATTTTTATAGCCCAAATATTTTTCCCTATGAATCAAAACTCCCTCATTAATCACTTAAAATATGTGTTTTCACTCTGGTTGCACAATATTTGTAATTGCACTGAAGTGAAATGCGTGGTCATGTTATAATTAGAATGTTTTCAACAATAATATACCTAACATTGTTAGCTTATAAAAATATGCCTAAATTCCTAAACTGTCTTTAAAATGTTGGTGATAATTAGAATATTATGAGCTTATATATCTCCATTTTCTTCACAGGCTGGAGCTAAGAATCCCATTGTTCGGATCTTTATTGTTGATGCCACTTACCCTGAGCATGTAGGTCCCAGAGAAGTGCCAGTTCCAGCAATGATAGCCTCAAGGTATATTCATCTCTGTTGCTTCCCTTTTCAAACTGAATTTTAACACTGAAATTTCTTCATCAAGGTTTACATTTCTTTTCTAATGAGTTTATGATGTATATGCTACAGCAAAAATAAATAAATAAATAAAATTAGCATGCCCAGCTAAATATATAACAAAATCAAAATTCACAAATAAGTTTCTTAAATTGATTTGAAAGTATTAGCCCTTTTCACACATGTAAAGATGACCATGGTGCTCAGTCTAAGTGCTACTTCTGGATGTGTGAGTGTAAGCTAGAGACAAACAGAGAGATAGTAAAATTCATATACATCCTCATCCTGGCTTCTTCCAAGTCTGACCTACTTTCTCCCAGGGTTTGTAGATCATGCTTATCACATGTGCATGACAAACAGGAGAAGATATGCCAACCCTCTCCAAATATTAGCATTTTTCACTAGGATGCAGTCTATTTGAAACGGTCTGGTTGTAGAATTATCTGTTTTGGGATTAACTGCAGGCAGACAGGGACTGAAGCATTCTCACTTCCCCAGCATGGTGCCCTACGTACATCTTGTCTGATTAGTCCTGGTCATTCAGGTTGAAGTGGGTAAAGGGGAGGGGTCTGCAAGCCCTGCCTGGTGGTCTTCCTTAGCCCTTCCCACACCCTACCAGGCCAAGGCTTGACTCCTCTCCTCCTGCCTCAGGAAGGAAGTCAGCCGGGGCCAGATGATTGATCACTAATAGGAAAAAAATCCTCATCAGAGGCCTCTGCTGGGCTTTGCCAAGATGAATCCCCTCTCAGATAATCAAAAATAGCTTTAATTTTTTTAAATTATCCATTATTCCCCACCTTAATCTAGTTGATGAAAACTTGACTGAATGCATCTGGTTTTTTATGTGTCATTCTCCTTAGGAAGCAAGCAGAATGATAGGAAGAGCATCATGTAAGGAGTCATGAGGCTTGTTTAAAGCATCTGTAAAATACTAACAATACAATAGTAATAGCTAACATTTTTTGAGCACTCACTATGTAGTGAGCATAGTCTGTAAGCACTTTAAGCGTTCTCAGTAGATCTTTACAGAAAGCTTTAAAACTGGTACTATTATTATTCCCATTTTATATAGAAACAGAGGCATGGATATGTTAAGTAATTAGCCTAAGGTAGTATAACTAGTAGGAGATAAAGCCAGAATCTGAGCCAGAGACCCCTTCTAGCTCTGTGAGTTCTTTTAGATTTATGTCCAACATTCTGTGGTTCATTTACATTGCTGTTCTCTTAACTACAAGTTCACCCTCAGAGCCAAGTAACCATTGCTGCCTTTCATTGACATCCACTTTGTGCCAAGCATTGTTTGAGTTACTTTGCATACATCATCTCCATTTTATTAACCCGAATTTCAACCCCTGACCATGGTCACAGCTAAAACTCGGCTTCCAACACAAGCCTGCCTATCTTTTACCCACTTAGCTCTCTTTCAACTAGTTAAGAAGTGAAAACTTGAGTTTAGCTATGGGAAAATAGCCAGTTTAATGCTTTTTCTCCTCTAGATTAACCAGTAGCTTTGGCCTTCTGTCTTAAATTTTTTCCTGAGATATAAAAATACCAACTGGGAGAAAACTAAAGTGTAAAGTAATTCTATTAGATGAATGAACTCTCTTATAGATATTCTTTAAAAGTCAGCAGGTATATTTAAACTCTCTCTGAAGAGAAAGAAATGCTTTGCCTTCCTTATCTATGGAATAAATATTACAGAGTAACAAAATACATCCTTTAGAAAGCACAAATTAAGAAATTATTTGAATGTGATATTGATTTATGGTTGTGACTGTCTGTTTTGATTTGGTTGCAGTGATTATTATTTCAGTTGGCTTACATGGGTTACTGATGAGCGAATATGTTTGCAGTGGCTGAAAAGAATCCAGAATGTTTCAGTCTTATCTATATGTGATTTCAGAGAAGACTGGAAGACATGGAGTTGTCCAAAGGTAGGTTGTATTAAAACCACAGAGGTGTGTTTCTGAAGATGAAAGTACAAGAGTGATGACTTATTTATAGCTAACATTTTATATTATAAAGCAGAATTACTGCATTCAACTCCCGATTGCAAAAAAACACTCTCTATTCAAAGTTTCATTATTTTTATTAAATAAATAAGATACCTTTTGTTTTCTTGAAAGACTTTAGTATTGAAACTGAATAGAGAAAAAGACTAAATGAAACAATGTAATACTGGGAAAATCAGGTATCTGGTTTTGAATTAGGATGGAAATCCATCCTTTTAAGATTATAAGGTTGGCAGTCAAAAAATCAAAATAATGAAGATGAAAAGATAAGATGGGTCCATTAAGGAAATAGATGTGTTCTATTCAAAAGAATTAGAGAAAAAATGCAAATGGTAACATGTTCTATTCAATGTCAAAACTGAAAAATGAAAACTCCAAAGTAAACAAATATTATCAAAGGAAAGCCAAATACTCCCATTTGAAAATCAAACGTAAATAACTAAGAATGACATGAAACAGATCAAATTATCTTGCTATCCTGTTATCTTAGAAGAGTGCTCAATACTGTACTAATTTTAGGGAGAAAAAACTTAAAAACTAGGCACAAATTTATAGTTGAGTTTTAATTGTTTTTATTGCTCAAATCCAAACATAATCTGTTGAATTAATGAGTCAGAAAACTACTTCACCA
This sequence comes from Mesoplodon densirostris, assembly GCF_025265405.1. Lineage (NCBI taxonomy): Eukaryota > Metazoa > Chordata > Mammalia > Artiodactyla > Ziphiidae > Mesoplodon > Mesoplodon densirostris. Next base: position 81,405,258 of record NC_082668.1, on the reverse strand, counting down.
ATAGAAAAGCTTCAAAATAAGCCTGTTCATAAGTACTCATATTAGAGACTAAGAAACACAAAATGTTTTCTTTAAATAGGAAATTTTATGGGTACATTTCATGAGACATCTAATTATGAAGAAATGTTTCATTAAACCAAATATAGAATAAACCTATTTTATAAAGTAAGAAAAAAAGCACAAAGCAATCAAAGTAAAACACTAAATTCCATCTAGAAATTAGGACATTATGTTTTGCAAGAAAAAAGTCATATGAATCTGTTTGGAAGTATATCAGGACTATAATAGTCAACATTACTCAGGCTAAAAATATTTTTAAATCACTACTGTGTCTATAAGAAGCTTGACTAATTTTGATGGAATATGCTAGAGCTGATTTTTATCTTATTTATAGTTTGATATACAAAGCAAAAAGATTTTTTGGCTTTAATGCAGTATCATAGGCAAAAAAAGAAAAAAAAAGAATAAACTTGATTGTTCTAGTTAATTAAAAGCCATCTATCTGATTAGTCAACTTTGGGTGAATATATCTTTAACGTTTTCATTGAATCTAGATACTAGGAATTATTGCTTTAATTTTACTAGAGTAAAACTATAAGATTGGTCATTTAGATACAATTTTTAGCTCTTAAAACTAGGCATTTAAAACTGTGATTGCTTTGGAATTTGAAATTCTAATTTATCAAATCTGAGACAACTTAATCCAAACTGACAGAACATATAAGATGCTCATTCAATGAGATGTGGAATTCCCTGGAATATAAGCTTTAGTTTTATGGCCAAAATCAGTGATTAAGTTTAGAATACCAGGTTTCAATAACCTTAGAATTTCAAAACAACCTCTGTTTCAAAATAGTCTGGTAAGTTCATGGAACATATTTTCAGATTTAAGAAAAACAGGGTTGAATTTTCCAGTAACAATACTCATGACTGGGGTGTGTGTGTGTGTGTGTGTGTGTGTGTGTGTTTTGTTTTGAAAACAAATAATATTTAAGGTTAAGTGACTTGGCAACACTTTATTCATGTTGGGAGTCATACCCAAAACAAAGAGGCAAAGGAAACTGGCAATAATTGCTTAATATAACAATATTAATAAGCTTTATTAAGAAATTTGTAGTTTGGGGGAGAAACATCATAGTATTCTTTCTTCTCTGAAAAGGGAATTAAAATTAATTTTATCTTAATAACTAGAAACAGTGAATCAAAAAAGTTTTACTTTATTAAGTCTTGTCTTAACTTGTTCTCTCTGAGACACTGGCCTATCCTTGTAAGAGAAAATCCAAACTGTGTTTTAAAATTTATTATTCCCTTGCTTTTTTTGACAGTACTCTCTCGTGGTTCTCCTTCTACTTTACTGACTGTTCTTTTCCTTTCCAGCTCTTCCTCTTCTGACTTCTCTAGAAATCTTATTATTTTCCAAGTTAATGTATTTTCAAGATAGGCTAACTTCTATAACAATAACAACAACAAAACCCCTCCAAAAATTCAGTGGGTTAATACAATAGAAATTTTTTGCACATTCATGTAACCATCTAATAGTGAGTCCAGGTAAGTGGGGAATGGTGAGGGTATGGGATGGGGTCCCCTGCTTAACAGAGTCATTCAGGAACACAGGTTGATAACATTTCTGCTATCTTCATCTAGTGGCATCTAAGGGTATTCAAGGTTATTCAAACCTGGTCATCAACATCCACCGGGGAGGGAGGGGGGTGGCGGGTGGAAAAAGAATGGAGGATCATGTGAGAGGGTTTTACAGATTAAGTGTAGGAACAGCATGAGTCACTTCTGGTCATATACCCTGGGTTAGAACTTAACACATGACCACATCCAACTGGAAGGGGGTCTGGAAAATGTAGCCTACCTGAAGTCCTAACAAAAACAGGAAATGGTTGCTAATTATCCTACAGTCTCTGTCACAACTCTCTATAATTCTCCTAGGTGATTTTTATCTAATACTAGAGGTTTTCAATTACCACTTGCCCTACAAGTTCATTCTGAGGATTTGAACTTTTATGTATCTCTGGCTACATCTTCTCTGCTCCACCCTCACTACCGCTACGTAGATTTGGGTCTTCAGCATCCTTTTTCCAACATTATAGTAGCCTTCTAATGGCTCTTTGTGCTTCCTTCTATCTTACCCACTTAATCCATTCTCTGTATCATGTTCCCAATTATATTTTTTAAATTGTGATTCTGAAGTCTTTCAAAGGACTTACCTACAGGAGAAATCCAAATTTCCTAGGGTGGAATAAAATTTTCTGTACAATCTTGCTGATCCCTCTACATTCTCTCATTTTCTCTTCCCCACAGTCACCCTCCATTCAGACATACTGAGCCACATGTGGTTTTCTAAGCTGGCCTTGTCTCTATGCTTTTCATTCTACCTAGAATGTTTTTCCTCTAATTGTCTAGAAAAGTCTATTCATTTTTTTAGGCTCATTAAACATCTGTTCAATAAATGATTGATTGTACTATGCTAAAATATATTCCAAAATAAGATTCAGTGCAAATTTTAAGATTTCTAGCTGCTTCATAAGATTGAGAAAAGAAAAAAATTAACCTAAACTCCACTGTGAAATGCCTTTTTACCTACATGACACCAAGTGTCTGGCTTGTTCTAAGCCTCCATAGATATTGTCATAATTCCAGTCACTGCCTTATGGAAAATTTAACAAGAATTATGAATGGTTTGCAATAAGATATGGCCCTTAGATCATCCTTGTGTATGCAGTGGTGTTGTTGTATTAGATTTTGAATATAGTCATCTTAAACTCAAGTGTGAAGTTAGCTGACTAGCAATAATATACTCCGACCAGGCAGCTTAACTTGTTCAAATGTCCAGATTATATTTAGGGAAAACTGTCCTGCTAATACTATGCTTTATTTGATCTTTTTCTTCTTTTAGACCCAGGAACATATAGAAGAAAGCAGAACTGGATGGGCTGGTGGAGTATGATTGCTATCTTTTCCTTATCTTTTAATGAAATTCTCAGCTATCAAAGGACTATTTGAAATGTATCCAAACTGGCACTACTTGCTTTTATAGAAAAATATCAAGGTAAAAAACACAAAGGTAGTGATCCCTTCAGCAATTTTGTGCCAGACAATTTTTTTTTTTTTTTTTTTTTTTTTTTTTTTTTGCGGTACGCGGGCCTCTCACTGTTGTGGCCTCTCCCATTGCGGAGCACAGGCTCTGGACGCGCAGGCTCAGTGGCCATGGCTCACGGGCCCAGCCACTCCATGGCATGTGGGATCTTCCTGGACCGGGGCACGAACCCGTGTCCCCTGCATCGGCAGGGGGACTCTCAACCACTGCGCCACCAGGGAAGCCCCAGACAATTTTTAATGTGTATATATTTAGAATTTTATTAAGAATAAATCATATACCTCATGTTCCAAACTTCACTTTTTCAATCAACTCTCTGATATCCATAATTAATATTACCTCTTTAAAAATACAATAAAGATCATTTTTCAAAAGAGAACACAATCCTTGATTTGCTTAAAATAATCTGAATAATTATTAGCCATTGAATCCAAGGAAAATAATTACATTGGGTATCCTTGGTTTAGAGACAACCTACTGTTTATTAAATTTCATATAAATTAAAATGATTAGATGTATTTCATATATATGCATATTCATTCTAGTTTTTAAGTAAAGTGGTATCAAATAGGAAAGTCTGCATTTTGTTATGGTTTGTGATCACATATATCTGGATTTTTTTGGATAGTTTTATTCAGTGATTTATAAGGATTTTTTGTGTAAAAATAAATCATGTTTTAGGAAAATATCAATTGTATCTTATATCCTATATGGAGAATACAAAATAGGACAGATAATAAGTGAATGCTATGTGGATGCTCCATTTACCACACACATGTGGTTGAATTCAACTGACACTTGGGTGGGAAAAAAAGGCTACTTCTTCTGAGATTTGGACACATGCAAAGAAAAAAGAAATTCTTAAGAACTAGTTTAACACATTAACCCAAGACAAGGGACAATACAGAATTCAGAAATCAATTCTAAGATGATGTCTTGTAAAACTTGAAATTAAGATGGGATGTGAAGTGAAGTAAAAATCTTCAGATATTCAAAATTCTTTTCCGTATACTTTCCTGGATTCAGCAATTTTAGCTTACATATATTTACTTTCAGTTAAAGATACTTCAGTTTTATTCATTAACTAGAGAATGGTTATTACTTTATTAATTGTATAAGTAAACGTACATTGCATTCTAAAATAACAATGTAACAAGGATAAGTGTGTAATTCAGAAAAAAAGGAAAACCCTATTTTATTTTATTTTTAATATTTATTTATTTATTTGACTGCACTGGGACTTAGTTGTGGCACACGGGATCTTTTTCACTGCAGTAGGTGGGCTCTTAGTTGTAGCATGCAACCTGGGCCCCCTGTATTGAGAGCACAGAGTCTTAACCACTGGACCACCAGGGAAGTCCTGGAAATCCTATTTTAATTCACTCTTCAATGCTGTACTAAATAACACAGGAAAAATGAGAAGTAGTCAGTGAAAGAACAGAATTTTCTAATTTTTTTGGATTCTAGGTCAATCAGAAGCTCACCTTCCAGAAAGATAATTCCTAGATCAGCATTTGAAAACTTGAGGAAAGGGAAAAAATTAATTTATGAGTTTACTGCCATTATAGAGATTTTCTGTAAAGAATAAGGGAAGAAAGAACACTTGAATATGTCCTTTAGCTGTGTTCTCCATGAAGATAGTATAACTAGAGTTTCTATAAAGTAACATGAATGATGTGATTTTACAAATAGATAACGATACCAACAACCTTATCAAAGACATGATCTAAGAATCCATACATATTTATTCTGAAAATAGTGCCACCATTCAAAACACACTGAACTATTTTAGAATGCATCTTTTGAAATCTCCTATGTATAAGCATCTTGAGGAAAACAATTGTATCTTATCAATTTTTATAGTTTGTATAGCACCAGCCTTGCAATGTCAGCAAAAAATAGCTGGATGAATGGATGAATGAATTAATTAATTGCCTTCTAATAATATTGTTTTAAATACTGTCAGTGGAAGCACATATGTGTCCTTTGAGGGAAGATGATGTCTCTACATTAAATCAAAAGTCATGACAACATAAATCTAGTGAATAAGTGAAATATGTATCTGCAACATGTGATTTTGCACTAGATCATTTTAATATCTGTAGCTTTAGAATTCTATTGGGAAAATTATTTTTCTTGTGTACTAATCTCAATCTCTTCAAATGTATCCAATAGTCAGTAAACTTTCTGAATATCAGAAGAGGAATTGTCAAAATTTTTTTTAAATGATAGCTTTCAATAGTAAGTTCACACTTCCTCAAGGCAACTGCTTTCAAGAGGTCAGTCATTAGATTTTATAAGTTCTGACACATCTTTTGAACTCATGATTTTATTTAGTTATAACTCATGTGTGGTAATATGCTGCATAGCTTCCTTGGACCTATCATCAAACCAGTGGCTTAATAAAAGTGCCCAGAAATGACCTAGAAATGTTTGTCTTTCAGACATTTGTTCAAATAATATTTATGAGGGTTTTGGATAAAGTGTACAGGCTAGTCATATTAATATAAATTTAAAGAGCAATTTTAGAGGAGTTGTTCCTTTAGTATTTATCAAAGAGATTTAAATTGAAAAAACCTTTGGATATCACCTAGGAATTAGAAATGTGCGATTAAATGACTTGCTAAAAGTAGTTAACATGTTAGTTTCAGGCACAGAACTAGCAAATAGTTTCTTGAGAACTTTACTTGTCACTGTCCTTTCCTCCTGCATGAGATATTGTGTCTTAATTTGGGGGAAGTACCATAACTTCTTCTTTGGTATTTGATTAGAAAAATAACAACAACAAATTCACTTTGAATATGTATATATTTTTTACCCTGTGGAGAACAGACAAAAAGGAAGATTTAATCAAATAATCTAATATTTAATTACTAAAATGTGAAGAACAAACACTGAAAACATAATGATTAGATTGCAAAACCACATTTAAATTATTTTAAAGTAATTAAGCAACACACCACACTTCCTTTAGGCGGTTGGCAAAATCCTTTGGCTCGGAAAAATGGATGTTCTACTTGATGCTTGGAAGTCTGTGCTTTTGACTGCATGTGGACTCAATTTAGGCACAAGCCTTAGATAAGTAGTTCCTCAGGTTATTTACCAACTGTGGCAAGAAATTAACTGGTGGTACATAACCTTACCTTCCAAGAAAAATATTTTAAGTGCTTTGCACGTAAAGGTGAGGAATTTACCAGCACATCTAAGCATGATAAAGGGACCTGTGGAGAGGACTTGTTAAAACTGAGGCCCACCTAGTGACATGAGCTTATCTAGGGTCCAGGCGTGACCTGCCTCGAGAGGGATTTAACTCAGGATGCATTAAGGACCTCGCTCTGGCAAAGTGAAGGCGGAAATATTTCACACTCTCTTTACCGCACCCAAGTTACCTGCTCATCTAAAGCAGCTATCTTGGATGTCTGCAATAAAAGGGGAGAAGATAACAGTCTTTACCTAGCAAAATATTCTTCCTGTTTGCCCAATTCTAATATCTTAAAACATAACACTCTGCCCTCTTATTTTTTATTTTCAATGAAAATGAAGTTTTCAGTTTTAATCTAGAACTAAATCTTTTTTTTTTTTTAGAGTTCCCTAACTAATTGCAGATGTAAAGAGAGTATTTTTTTTACTAGGGCACCTTATAATATTTTGTGACCCCAGTTCCATTGTAGTGGTTAAGACAATGGAGAGCCAGTTTTTGTCTTTCATCTTGAGGTGGGGGGGGAGGGAGACACTGTTAAGTGGTTACTAGTAAGTAATCATTTGGCTAAGAGGGTAAAGCCTCGTTCTAAAATGAAAGAGTGATTTGTCAGGCCTATGCTAATGAAATTCCATCAGCAAAATTGCTAATCAGAATTTCCTATTCCAGGGCCTCTTGGCTCTCAATTTCACTGAGTCTCAATACACAAAATCCTACCAGGGCTGGCCTTATTATTAATCAAACTAATAAAGGAATCACGTAAGGAGACAGCAGTTTCTCATTATTCCATTTTACATTTTGTTAAAAACATCAATTCTATGCCAAATAGATAAGACTTGGGACTCTATATTAGTTCTCTAGAGTTGCTGTAACAAATTACCACAAATTAGGCTTAAAACAACAAAAATTCATCATTCTGGAGGCTAGAAGTCCAAAGTCAAGGGGTTAGCAGGGCCATACTTTGAAGTCTCCAGGGAAGAATCCTTCCTCACCTCTTTCAGCTTCTGGTGGCCCCTGGCAATCCTTGGACTTCCTTGGCTAGAGCTCCACCAGCTCCAATCCCTGCTTCCATCTTCATATGACCTTCTTCCCTGGGTCTCTTTGAGTCCACATCTCTTCTTATGAGGACACCAGCCATTGGATATAGGGCCCAGTCTGATCCACTATGATTGCATCTCAGTTCTTACCTTGATTACATCTGCGAAGACCCTATTTTCAGATAGGGTCATTGTCTTAGTCCATTTGAGCTGCTATAACAACATACCAGAGACTGAGTGGCTTATAAACAACAGAAAATTATTTCTCACATTTCTGGAGGCTGGAAGTCTGAGATGAGTATGCCAGCATGGTCAGGTTCTGGTGAGAGCTCTCTTCTGGGTTGCAAAGCGTCAACTTCTTGTTGTATCCTCAATGGCGGAGAGTAGAGTGGAGAGAGCACTCTCTCTGGTGATTCTTGTAAGGGCACTAATCCCATTCGTGAGGGCTCTACCTTATGACTTCATGTAATCCTAATTACCTCCCGAAGGCCCCACCTCCTAATACCAAATACCGTCCTATTGGGGGATTGGGTTTCAACACATGAATTTTGGGGGCACACAAACATTCAGTCCACAACAGTTATCTTCTGAGGTTGGTTTGAAAAGAATTTAGGGGAACACTATTTAGACCCTACCAACACCACATCATATAAGTTGCATTTTAATATCATGAAATTCTAATCATGACTTTTATCAAAAAGCATCAAGTATCAAATCACAGGTAGGAGCATCATTAAAGAGGCCTACAGCTACTTCCTTTGCTTTCTTTTTGCTCAGAAGTGGGTCCCAGCAAGATGGTATCAGCAAAATAGGTGTTTATCGCTAAAAGATACCAGTAGTCTTTTGGTTGTTGTTGCTTGGGCAGTTTTAAAGAATCTGAAAGTCTTGGTTTGCTCTCATGTGGAAGCATTCCAGCTAAGAGAGCTGGTTTGGGATAACCTGTAGGAATATCTACTCTGCTCTGCGTGATGTGGAATAGCTCTTTCCTCATGGGACACTTTCATCACGTTACCATCCTTCCCCAACCCAATGACCGGGAAAAAAAAGGAAACCAACAGATGTAAAATGAGTCTGTTTTTTGAAGGGAGAAATTACTAGCTAAAATTTGGTGTGAGGACATTTTGCAGGACTTTAGTTATCTGTACCTTTCAGGATGCTGAGGTGTGGCTTGCTCTGTTCAGGTCACACTAGACCTGTGGCAGGGACTCCTTAGGTCATCCAAAATTCCCAGCAGGTGGAGAACATGGGCCCTGGGAAGAGGTCAGAGATGAGCAATGAGGTCTGCTCTGCTCTCTGAGTTCAAGGAGTAATCCTTCTGTTGGCTTGTCATGCGTTACATTTTTCTCTCAAGTCCAGAAGTCTCTTCTTGCCATTAAAAACTGTGGCTAGCAGGTCATGATATTTTAATCTTTAAAATGTCTTTATTGTAGCATTATAATTAGGTGCTTGGCATCAGACAAGTCAAGAGTTAAAAGAGCTTCAGAAGAGTCACTTTGGTCAAAAGCCATATTTTGAAGATTGACTTGGTTAAACATCAACATTCATTTGTGATTCGCTTAACTCTATTTCAAATCACATAATCTCAGAACATAGAAATTCGATCAAACTAAACAATATAAACCCACGGGTATGTAGTAGCAATTAAATAGTAGTTGGAATATGTAAGTGCTTGTTAGAAGCACCAGAAAAGCTGTCCATCTGAAAGAATGGAACTTCAGGTGAGAGTGACGGAAGGAGGGGAAGCAAGGCATTCTGGTCCTGATAATTATAACTACACATGGCTTTAAAAGAATCTATAGTTTGGTTTGTCTTCTGAACATAACCTCTGTTCATTTCTTTCAGTTCTTTGTTTCAACACCAGTTTTCAGCTATGATGCCATTTCATACTACAAAATATTTAGCGACAAGAATGGCTACAAACATATTCACTATATCAAAGACACTGTGGTATGTTCCTTCCAAGATTTATCTCCTCAAAGATCATTCACTTGAGGTTGCTCAAATAACGCTCAGCTTCACACAACATAATGTTTGTCTTTTTATAGGAAAATGCTATTCAAATTACAAGTGGCAAGTGGGAGGCCATAAATATATTCAGAGTAACACAGGATTCACTGTAAGTATTGCATGAAGCTTGATGCACCATTCAGGTTTTAATTGGCACTGATGGACATACAAAGGATACGGCACCACTTCTTTCAGTTAAGAGGATTTTTGTTACTTATTCTATAGTTTAGTTCAGACAGCTGTGGTTTCTTTAAGATTGCACATTCTTTAATAACTAGTAAACATGATTTCCTTTTGGAAAGAAGATTTAGTAGGTGGTTATTTCTCTTCTGGTACTTGGTATATAATTTCATTAAAAGTATAAAAATTTTAAAATAGTAACTGGTTCTAAAGATAGATTTCCCCGCTAGCACTTGAAGCAATAAGCAAGGTGCAGAAGTCCACGATGACAGCCCCTTGATAAAGAAATGTTCTTGTAGTGATTCACTGTTATATAAGTTTAAGATTATTATCTATAACAGCTATTATTTATTGAGCGATTGTTGTGTACAATGTACTGTAAAGTAGAAATGATAATCCCAGTTTTACAGACGAGAAAACTGATGCTTGGAAATTTAATTAACTTGGCCAAGGTTACATAGTGGCAGAACTAGGATTTAAACCTAAAACACATTAAATCTAAGGTTCTTATTATTAACCTCAACATGGGGCTTCTTCCTTCCAGGTCTTTCCTTTTCAGTCCATCCTGCGTACTGTCTAAATAGATCTTCTTAAAATAAGCATTTATGATCAAACATCTCTAATCAAGAATGTGCAGTTCCTTCCCCTTACTTTTAATAAAGTCCAAATCCAGGGCACTCTCTTGTAACCTGCCTGCCATTAGCTGGAATTCTAAGAGCAAAAGAGGAGGATCATTAGCCCAGCCTCACTGGATAAAAACTCTTTAGAAACCTATTGCTAATCCATGGAATTCTTTGAACTGTCGGCAAAGGAGTTTGGACATTACATGGGGCAGCCATTAAAACCGCCCATGTAAGAGGAGTGACAAGATAAAAACAAATGGGACAGTTCAGAAATAATATGTTTAGGAGGTAGGGGAAAACTGAAAGCAGGAAGACCCAGGTATGGTCATAATCTAGGCCTGAGGTGACAGAGGACTGAACTAGACAAGTGGCCATGAAACGTGGACTCCAAGGGAAAACTATGGTTCCTTTTTTTTTGCATCTTTGGAACTTGGCATATAGTGCCTGGCACACTACTGTCAAATGAATAAAAGGAAGAGTAGACAGACAGTGAAGAGAGAGGCTGAACAGCACTGGTGGGTCAGTGGCTGTGAGGGAAAAGGAAAAAGGGAAAGTAGACTCTGTTCTAAGTGCTAGAGATAAAGACAACTGTGAAATCTTTGACATGGCAAGAAAACTGCAGGAGGCTGATTGGAAAAGCTACTGAACAGTTTATTCACAGGTAGTTTGAGATGATGTGGGAAAGGCAAGTATAAGTGATGTTTGGAGTCCCGTGAAGTCAGTAAAGACATTTAGAAGGATGCTGGTTTAAAATGTAAAATTAATACTAGGAGTAGGGTGTATTCTGCTGCTTTTTCATTTTACTGGGGATAACAAGATTTTTATTTCAGTGAGGATATACAAGTACCTGGGTTAATAAAAAGTTCTGAGAATTGAAAATTAGTAACCAAACCTAGGTTATTCCAAACTTTTAACACTCTAAAAATAGAGCTCGTCCTAAAAATAAAAATTAAAAGTCAGTTGCTTTGTGATATTCAGATGAACTCACAGAGGAGTAAAAATCATGCCACTAAATTGGATTTCCCACTTCGTGGCTATAGTAAAACAGGTTAAAACTGGGACCCAGATACTTAAGTAACAAGTGTGTTCTCTTGTGACTTGTTCTGCTCCTGGGTAAATTCACATGGCCCTTTGTGTGGTATCCCTGGGTGGACGAGTTTCCTGATTTATAGAAAAGTTATCTACTGTCAGTGCTTCTGTAAACTAAGTTCTAAAGATGTACAGAATCATAGACAAAATTAAATAGTATAGCATAAAAAATCAGTAAGCTGTTAATTATGGAAATGAAAGGGGTGATATTAATCAAACATCCTAGTTTATTTTGTGTGGCTCATAACTAATGCATCAGAGTATAATATACATATAAGAAAAAAGAGTACTCAACATAATTTAATATTTCTCCTATAATTTATAAACATATTTATAAGTATATTTTATGTAGCTATAAATATATTTATATATGAATTATAATTTATAAAGTCAGAGTAAGAACACAAAATTCAGAGGTATAAACAGCAGGGATCTGTGCACATAAGTGCCAATTAATTGTTTCATAAATGAACATTAGACTATATTATTTACTATATTAGTACTAGTATTAACAATTCTATCACCATTTAGTCATCAATACTTATTTACTAACTTCTGAATATATTTTCAGGTTTTATTCTAGCAATGAATTTGAAGGCTACCCTGGAAGACGAAATATCTATAGGTAATTTATATCAATTTATTCTAGTATTTTTATATATTGAAATTTAAATAAAAATCAGAGTCCTCAGAATGTATAGAATATTTTTAAAAAGCTGAAATGTAATAAAATTAATTTGTGAATTAAAATAAAATATTAAGACTGTTGTACACCACATCAGTACAAAAATACACACACACACACACACACACACACACACACCCGGCATATTAGCTGACTCAAAATGTTTGTTTTCAAAAAGAAAAATCAAGAAATTTTAATGCTGATATAAACATGGTACTAATCTTTTCAACTAAATTTAGAGGTAATTGAGGAAATTCATTTTCCTACTGTGTACCAGGCATTGTATTTATTCCCATAATGTGTGCTTTCTTTTAATGTGACTTTCTTTGTCATAAGCCTATTATGATTGGAAAGAATTCACCTCTGTTCCTAAATTAGTGTTTAAGTTAGTCCACTGGCCCCCATGGTGGCTGGAATGGTGGTCTTTAAAGCCCCTCTGGTTGTGGAAGCAAAAACAATAGTTACCATGGGCTGGTGGTCTGCTATAGGCACATTTTTATCTGCTTTACATATGTAATTTCATTTAATCCCCACAACAACTCTATGATGTTGGTGATATTGTTGGAGCCAAAATTTATACTTGGGCATGCTGACCTTGACCCCTTACTGTTAACTGCCTACCTAATGTTTTCCAAGATCACACCAAAATATGAACATGAATACTACTAACTGTAGCTGAGAAAATAAGAAATTTTTCCCTCTGCTGCATTCCTCTGTTCCCTCCTGGATCATGGCTTCTCATCTGTTGAGAAGACTCCCTCTCTGATGATAGCAATAGCTCTGACCACCCTCTAACATGCCCAAGGCAAGGTCAGGGGCAGCAGCAGAAGGAACACTGCAGTGGCCACAGGTAACCTTACTAGCCACAGCAGGACTCCAACTGTGCCTCCATCCTGGCATAATTCCACCTGGTCATCCCCAAATGAGATTCTGAGCATTTGGGGTAAAGTCTGGGAGGCTGTTTGTTAAAGCCAGTCACCCAGAGAATGGGCCCAAACTTGGTAGGTACAGGATGGCTTGTGTAGGAATGTGTGGAGGGAACATTTCCAGGAAGAGCTTTCATGAGCCCAAATTTCCTGCCAAATAAAATGAAAGCCACAGGAGCTACTTCGAACCGTGTTTCTTATTTGCAATTGGCTTATTACTAATTTCCCCTTCTAGATATATGATAAGGACAGGGACCCCTTTTTTTGGTGATACTGTCAGATCTTCATTATATCTTTTGCCATGGGAACACAGGAAGAAAGATGGGACGTGGAAGAACTATGCATTCTCAACCACTTTGTAAAGTGTAAGAAAGTGATGGTTAGGAGAAGTGACTACTTGGCTCCCATTCGAGGTGTTAGATATTTCTCACACCGCAGGAAAACCACAGAGGGCTTCTCTCTCAAAGTCTGTGCCTATTCAGGCAAAGATGGACTGAAAATCAGACAAATCAAAATCCTGTGATTCCCCCTTTACTTTAAACGATATTGGCAACAGAAAAATAGAGTGAGTTTGATGTCAATATGTAAATTAGTCATTTTACACGGAGTAGTACATTTTGATAAATACAATCTCAAAATTTCAGCTTAGTTTTATTTTCATTTTCCTCTAGAATTAGCATTGGAAGCTATCCTCCAAGCAAGAAGTGCATTACTTGCCATCTAAGGAGAAAAAGGTGCCAATATTACACAGCAAGTTTCAGCGACTATGCCAAGTACTATACACTCGTCTGCTATGGTAGGTAATGGACCTAACGCATTCTCTACCCTCCTCTGCCACTTTCTTTGTCCTCGTCATCACTATCTGATCAATCCTTAGCTACAGGTTACTGAGCACCTGTTATATGTGAGGAACTTATCTAAGTTATCTTATCTAATGCTTATGGGGAAAAATGTAAGGAGGATAGGAAGGAATTATTATCTCCATTTTTTGCGGTTGAGGAAACAGACCTTCTGTTAAAGGTCCACACTGCTGGTAAGCATGAGAGCCAGATGGGAGCAAGAGTCCTTTGGCTGTAAATCCCAACCTCTTACCCACCAAGTGCCACAGCACCATAATGTTGTATTGCCAAAACAATATCATAAAAATACGTGTCCTCTGATAAAATGGATGCTGGACTTCAGCCCCATTTACCTGCAGAAATGTCAGTCTCCTATAGCCAGTGAAAGAAACCTGAGCTCTTTGCCTTGGAGGCCAACAATTCTTTGAACTATAGCTTCAATGCAGATGGAAAATGAGCTTTTGTCACCTAGTATGTTCTTTCTAAACTTGGGAAACATGATAAGTAATTCATTCAAGTATAAAATAAACAAGTAATAAAATATACTAGACGTTTCCTGGATGTTTAAGCTATATGTCCATTTAGCAAATAATTTCTATCCAGATAATTTCATTTTATGTGTAACCTTTCATCTCTATCTTGGACACGTAGTAAAGTTGGGTTAGGCCATCAGTAGATCAATGAGATACATTAGGACCTTGGTAGTCATCATGGGGATTAGGAAAACTGATCTGTAAAATATCTACCCCTCCATTCTCCGTCCCGACACCGCCCCCCTACCCCCATTAATCCCTGAGTTTCCATGGGAGTTGAGGGGGTACAGAAAACAAAGGGGGTTATTACCAAACATATGCCACTCTCCTGTTTCTGATATCAACTCCCCATATTCAGGTGGACAGCTCAGAGAATAAATAGAATCTTTGACTGATTGAGATCCCTGCTCAGTTGTAGAGGACCCTGAGGTCTCCTTTACTTCCCAGATGGAAGACCACCCTGACATGCCACTACCTCAGTCCAATCACCTGGGCCCAGAACCTCAGCCCCAGCAGTGGAAATGAGTAAGCATTTTAATCCAAATGCTCCCTTCAAGATGGCACAAGATGTCAGTTTAATACAACATTTTCACAAAAGGTTTGGTCAGTGGCATCTCTGAAAAGTCAAAAGATTGTTGTTCATGACCATATGTGCTGATTGTGGTTATGGCATTTCAAGGTATACATTAAATGTCCCTCTCAAGTTATGTGCAACATTTTTCATCCCAAGCTATATGTTTACGGAGCATATATTGAAAGCTTACATGCCAGGCACATAGTATCATTGAACTAACTGTCCTGAGTCATCTGGTTGTCTATTTTCTCTTCTGAAGGCAGAATCTGCTTTCCTTTCATCTTTATATTCATAAGGCCAAAAAGAATGATTAGTGCGTAATAGACAGTGAAGGTTTGCGGAATGAACGTAGGTTCTAGGGAAGATCAAAACATTGCTGCCTTTTGCAAAGTGTACCCCAAACCTCATTTTTATGCTGATATATTTACTGATAACAACATCAGTGACCCTACACATAGAAACATGCATTTATATTTATATGCATTCTGCATTTGTACAGTGCTTTAATGCTTTTTGAAAGCACTATACCACTTTTTATATCACTTTGTTTTCCTGAGATCTACTTGAGCCTAAGTGCCCCCTGAAGAGTAAGGAATCAAAGACTAAGCTCTCATCAAAAGTTGGTGAAAGACTCCTTTCTAGAACTTGAATCGCCTGACTTTTCCACACTCACTCTTCCTCGGCAGTATGGTAATTTCCCATTTAGCAAAAAATATACTGTGTGGGAAGCATCACATCGTCTGGTGTTTTTGAAGCTCCAGTAAAATGAGTCACTGCACCATCATAGGAAAAACCTTGAAATCTTTCCCTTTAGGACTAAGAGTAAAGCTTCATTATGTAACTTCAAACTCTCCAAAAGGGATGGTGAGTAAATCCCAGATAATAGGATTTTGATACAGGTAAAATCATGCTGATGATGCTGATGGAACAAAAGCAATGCAAAGGATGTTTATGCCACTAGGACCACACCCTCAGACCACTTGTGTCAAGGGCAGTCAGTCATTAGTTTGTCTCATAGTTGGGGCAAAAGAGATATATATGCCAGTTTCTCTATTGGAACTGCACACCCATGAAAATTCCATAAGGTCAATGTTGATGGACTAAAGTCTAGAAATTCAGATTCATGTCTCATTGCCTTACATTCTAACAAAAAATAAAATGTGTATTTGTCCCTTTTAATAACGTTGAAGAAAAGCTAACCAAAATGAAAATCTCTGAAATTAAATTCTGTAAAATTATGAGACTCCACACAGTAAAGAACTGCTGGTTTTTGAGGGAGCCTTATAAACAATATCGCTTCTCCTTGCTCTCAGGTTAGACTGAGGAGTCAGGCAGGAAATCAATATTAGCTTTATTACCTGTAAAGGTTAATTGGAAAATGTGGCTAAGGTGTGAAGCTTCCTAATACTGCACCCCAGAATTACAATTATTCACACAAATATGGGTACAACTAGACAGCCACTGGCTTCGCCCATTGGCCACTGTCACACTTATAGCAGTGGAATAGATCAAAACAGTCCTGTTCTCTGCAGGCTGAAAGATGCCAGGAACAAGGTAGAAGAAGGAGCTACTCATACTCTGGTTTTCTCAGAAACATAGGTCATTCCCCCTCTCCTTGCTTGGGACCAAGGATGCTCTAATGGAACTCCCGCCACAGAGGAGGAAGCATCAGGAGTGCAAATGAACATCTCTCAACCTCCATGTTTGTTGCTTTTAACTCTTTGGCTGCCTGAGCAAATTTACCCTTTAAAATGTATTTCCAGGTATTATTTATTCTATAGTTCCAGTAAGTGATAGTGTTTAATATTTGTAGATTTTGTTAAAAGGGCCAATTTCTGCACAGAGAACCTGAATTCCATGTTGGAATATATGGTGGACAGTGGTTTGCCACCCAGACGTCCCATCTTCAGATCTGAATCATTCATTTCTCTAGCTGCTGAGAGGGCTGGTGGCAGACACCTCACAGCTGGGCCCCCCACTCCCACCCCAGAGATTGCTCTCATCCCAGGCCACAGCCAATTAGCACTTCATTCTGGGGTATAAAAGCCAGCTCAGTTGGCACCATTCAAGACAACTGTGCAGGCCATATATCTCCAGAGCTCCCAGTGGGGTTGGCTGAGGTCAACACCACACCCCAGATGAACTTTTGGTGCACAAAACTCCTTCTGGGCCTGTTTCGTGGGGAATGTGACCCATCAAAGCATATTTGAACAGAAAATATTTTCTATATAAATTAATTTCTGCATATAGTAACTAAATGAAAGAAAAAAAGATGTTGGGTTCTACCTACCAAAATAAACTGTACATCAAATCAAGAAGCCAGATTGAAAATACATTATAGGTACTGGAGAAGGTCATTTGATAATAAAAACACAGCTAAAACTGGCCCATACAACATATCTTCCCAGAAGGCCGTTTATCACTGCAGCTTCTGGGACCCATTTGTGTAATTAGATCTTAACTATTTAGGATCACTCTGGGAAAAGTGCACAGGCAACTCTTCTCTTATGTCTGTCCTTTGATTGGGCTCTGGACTCATGTGTTCTTTCAATGTAACTTAAAAGGTGATGTTTACTTCTCTATGGGGAGAAAAAAAATAGTTGTAGAATTAAAAGAGGTAATTGAACTTGACAGTAATCACAAATACTACCAGAAGTTCTTGTTGAAAACTAAATGTTATTTTAAAACTAACCCACGTTTTTGTTTTCATCCTATGTACAGGCCCAGGCCTCCCAATTTCCACCCTTCATGATGGCCACACTGATCAAGGTACTCTCTCTCCCATGCTTTTGTCTTGCCTTAAGAAATCCTGGACTCTTATGACACTAGAGGAAACAAGACAGTTGCCCCACACAAACAAGGGGAACAGTGATGGATTCTCTTATTGTATAGCTTATGATTATATAGATCAGCCTATTCTTTGAGTCAAACCTGATCATATGAACTTTAATAATTATTTGCAGTAAGAACCTGGCATAATGCAAATATATAAGAGGGATTAATCCTGTCTCCCCCAATCATTCTTATCAAAAACACGGAAGCTTAGAATTGGACGGAAACTTAAGATTTTTAGTACAATCTCTCTCCCAAATAAGAAGACCTGTTTTTTTGGTAACATCCCAAACTGGAGGAGAGTTCCAGATATAACTCCAGTTCGAAGCAGAGGGTGACTATCACGCTAGCTTTTTTGTTTTAACAGCTACATCACACTGTTGCCACGTATGAGAGCCCTGAAATTTGGAGGCTCTTTCCATTTTCAATTTCTATCAAGACAGAACTCCTCCATCCTGCATTTGTGATATTGGTTCAAAATAGTTCACAGCTCAAAGATGACCGTTTTTGCTCTCAGTGGAGATATCAAAGTGTATAACTGCCCTGAGACTCTTCCTGCGGTTCTCTGTTATCTTTTGATTTACTATTAAACATTATAGGGTTGAAGTTGATGGAGTCTAGGGACAATGAGGGACTTCAGTACTCTGCTTTGGAATTAGTTTGGCTGCCAGCTCAATGGCCTAAGTATAGGTGAAGATAAAGCAATGAGGAAAAACAGAGTAGATTCAGGAGCCCAGGACAGGACAGGCATTGTAATAATGACACTGTGAATTTAGTTTCAGCTTGAAGTTTTGGTTTTTTTTTACCTTGTGTCTAATAATGAAATACTTTTAAGAATGATAGATTGTATTTCTCATTTCAACCTGCAGTGAGAGAAATTTTAAAGCAAGAATAGTTTGAAATTTGTAAGTTTTTGTGTTAATGGAAGTCACCATAAATGTATAATTCTCATTTTATCATGACCGCAAAATAAAGGTCAGCTTCCTTTTTTTACTGAGTTTCTACCTTCTTACTATCCTTCTCATATTCCTGCCAGATACAAATTTCTGTGTTGCTTACAAAGTCTTGTTACTTCACCCAACACTTACAAAATAGGGACAGTGTTCATGTCAGTCTCATATATGTCATATGTATTTATATGTTTTCTAACTCTCAAAACATAATGCAAAGTCTTTTACAGCACAGTTCTGCAAACTTGCCTCATGATGAAATTCTCCAGAGAGGTTTATTATAAATACAGATTCTCAGGCTGCCCCCAGAAATTCCAGTTCGGTAGGTCTTATATTGGGTTAGGGAATCTGTATTTTTAATAAATCCCCAAATAAGTTTTGGAGTTGCTTTTTAGAGCAGATGATATTTCTTCTATTTAGTTCTAGTTTTCTCAGCCATTTTCCATTGTATTTGGTGCCCCAAATTTTCATTCAATAGATATTTATTAAGCACTATTACATTAAAACAGACACTGTACTAGATACTAGATCCTTAAAATGAACAGATAACTGGGTTAGATATGGTCCCTGTCCTTAAGGAGATTATAGATCAGTGGGGAATGCAAACGTGTGAATGGGCAGTTACAACACAGTGGGGTAAGGTATTAAGATAGGGGAAATAGAGATAGCATAAAAACATATAAGAAGGGCACCTCATCTGGGGTAGGGGGCTTAGGAAATGTTTCCTAATGATAGCTACATTGACTTTAAGACTCATAAATATAAAGGAGGGATTGATGCTGTTTGGATGTCTAGCTTGCTCAAGTGGATTGGTATTGATGCTTTTTACTGAAAGATGGGATTCACAGTGGAGAGAACATTTTTGAGAGATAATGAATTTTGTTTTCAATGTTGAGTTTGAGATACTGATGGCATATAACTAAGAAGAGCTGTCCTGGAGTGACAGAGTTTTGGATCTGGATGTTGGAGGATTGGTTTGAACTGAAGATAATGATCATGAAATCATTCATTTAAGGAATACATGGTTACTAAGTCCATGGAAATGGATGATGCAGCAGAGTGGGGAAAATGAGGGTGGGCAAGGGTAGTGGAAAGTGAGCCTAGAGTAAAACTGTGCAGAAAACCAACACGAGAAATGCAAAGCAAAAAATGAACCTGTAAAGGAGACCAAGAGGGAACAAGAAGGAGGACAACCTTGAGAGTATGGAGTCATGAAGGGCAGGGGAAGAAAGTATCTCAAGAAAAAGAGAGTGCTTATCTGTGTCAAGTGCTTCAGAGAGTGAAGCAAGACCTGCTCTAAATCAATGAGCTTAGCGAAATAAGGATGAGCATTAGCTTGGTCAGAGCAGTTTCATTGGAACAGTGGAGGTAGAGGCCAGACTGAAGCAAATTTAGGTCTGCATAGGAGGTAAATAAATAAAAAGAAACTATTTTCAGTAGGTCTGACTGATGAGCAAAGAGGTGGGATAATGACTGGAAGAGATTGATAGAGGTTTAAGTTAGTTTTTGAAAGCTGATAAACATTTGAGCATGGTTGAATGCTGATGGAAGAAATTTGGAGACCAAAAGTGGTTGAAGGCATAAAGGAGGGAGGTCGCTGAGAAGGTGGGCAAAGTGGAGTCCAGAGACAGGTGAGAAGATTAATCTCCAGCATTGTGATGAGAGAGAATGAGGAAATTACCGATGGAATTATATGAAAGTTTGTAGAAAACAGTACAATGGCTTTATTTTCTCTGCAAAGTGGAGTAAAATCATTGGAAAATAACAGATAGTACTTGAACCAGATGCTATAAAAACTCAGAAGAGTTGGCACTTGACATGGAGGACCCAGGTGAGGCTTAGTTGCTTCTGGCAGAGCAGATCTTCATTAAAATTACCTAACTGATTGAATAACCTTATTTATCAGATTTTCTGCAGATTCTTCACATAATTTAATCAATGAACAATATGTCATAGTTAATAGGGTTTAAACAAAAATCTCACATATGATCCATCATTCTTACCACTTGATTTCATTGTAATGAAGAGTCTTCAAACATTTGGAGAGCACATACTACATATCATGCACTTGGTACTGAGCATGCTGAGTGCTGAGTATACAATGATGAGTGAAAGAAGGTAAAAGATACAGTCTGTGCTGTAGCACTCCTTGCCACATTATACATTGCTAATGCACAGCCACATAGAGAAGCCCAATTGCCACCCCTCCCTCTCCTCACAACCGTATGAAATTCCATTTTGCCTCCAAGGGGTGGGAAAATTGCACATTTACTATCCATAAAAATGCAACCCTGGACTGTAGAGGCGTTAATAAGATTTTCCATTCAACTTGTCATTTCAGTAAGTCATGAATCAGAAAATTTCAGTAGCTAGGAACAGAATAGGAAAGGAATCAAGGTCAACCCAACCAGGCAACATCTGCGTGTTGTCTCTGACTTCCAGTATCTGTCTACAGAATGATAAACATGGTCTACATAAATAAATATTGCAACCATTCTTTGTACTTACTCCACATAGATTCCCTTTATCCTTGACAGTTCCACACTGAGAACCCACACAAGAAGGAAGAGCTGGCTGCATTGTGGTTATAATTGAGTATTCATTTTATTTTCTTTTTTAGTTTTAACTTTTTAAATTGAATTATAGTTAATTTACAATGTTGTGTTAGTTTCAGGTGTACAGCAAAGTGACTCAGTTATACATATATACATGTTCGTTTTCAGATTCTTTTCCATTATAGGTTATTATAATATACTGAATATAGTTCTCTGTGCTATACAATAGGGTCCTTGTTGTTTACCTATTTTATATATAGTTGTGTGTATATGTTAATCCCAAACTCCTAATTTATCCTTCTCCCCACCCACTGCTATCCCTTTTTCTAGTTTTAACTTTTAAGTTGCCACAACTATCTCTTTCCTGATGGATTGTCCAAAGTTAAAATGAAATGTATTATGTATCTTATACAACTCATACCAAAACATCTATACTTGTTCTAAGATTAAATATAACACTTTGGAGCAAAATGCCATGAGTATATGAAAACTGAGAGTTACAAGGGAAGTGGTTTGGCAAACTTAGTGTAGTTACAAGTACTCCCCCAGCTCCCCATCTTCAAGGACCACTTTTTTAAAAAGGCACAAAAACACGGAAACCACAGGACTGGCATACCTCAGAAGTCATCCAGACCCTCTTTTAAAAAATAAAGCCACAAACTCCACTTATTATACAAAAATCTAACTTCTCTCTAGACGATACCTGATATCTATCCAGGTCAAAACAAAGCTTACAAAAAGTCCTCTACTGCTAGAAACCCATTCGAATGTATCACTGATCTACAGCATCAGGAGATCAATATATTTGTTCAGTTACAAAAATTAAAGTGTGAAACATAACTAAGCTGAAAGATAAACAAGAGTTGTTTAGGAGATATTTTAAGGTGAAAGATAGAAATCATAGTGTGTATATACTGTTGTTTTTTTAAGATATATAACTACCATGAAAGAAAGGAATTGAAGGAATAGGATGCACAGTAATTCAATTACAAAAAGAGAAAAAAAAGGAAGAATATCACAAAAAGAAAAAAAAAAGGAAGAATATCCTATATTAAGCAAGTACAGCAGGGAAAGTTTAAGAAAGAAATAGATATTAAAAAATCACAGAATTAATATTTGACCTTACACATTGAAGATTTTAAAACAAACTTTGTAACTATAATACATACTTAATTATTTTAAATTTGAGGTTTCAGCAATATAGATTTTGCTTCTACCACTTTTTCAGTAAAAATAATTTTTTTAAATGTCACCTACTCAGGTCATGGCTTCATGTTGTAAAAAAAAAGTTAGAAACAGGAAAATGTGGCTGAATAAACATCGTTACTTCTGTGATTCTGCTCAAAATGTATTTTGATGCCATCAGGGTTCGTTTAAGAGACAATGACTGATGTCCTTCATAAGTTCATCCCTGCTTTAAAGGCTGGATTAAAAATATCCTTGTCAATATGAAACTCCTTAAGCAATCCTTATACAGTTTCAGTTTCATCCATAGTAAAGCCAAAGACATTTTAAGAAATAATTTTCTTATGGAATTTCTATTAATTAAAAATGAACATTTTACTTTTTTTTTTTTTAAGAAATTAAAATCCTGGAAGAAAACAAGGAATTGGAAAATGCTTTGAAAAATATCCAGCTGCCTAAAGAGGAAATTAAGAAACTTGAAGTGGATGATATTAGTAAGATCTTTTAAAAATTTCTCATGAATAGATATGAAGCTGAACACTTATCAGCTTTTGCTTTTTTAAAACAAAATTGTAGGGTAAATATTATAATCCAATCTCTACAATATTACAGGATCTTAATTTTAAAAATCTTACTGTCACATTAAATTTTTATGAAATATCTTTCATATGTTTGTGGATAGGTTGATCTTATACTTTTCTATAGCTCCATTTCAACACTGATACTTTTTAAAAGAGTTTATCTAATTTTAATTTTAAAATGTGTGCTTCTAGAAAAATAATAGTTCAACATTTCTAGCAACTTGTAAATTGGACAAAAATATGTAATAAAAATCAAGTAAAACATAGTCTTTGTTCTTAACAATTTACTAGTTATAAATTGATTTTATGTTATATGTTGTTATTAAAGAAAATAAATAATGCTATGAGTATAGTGGAATGAAGATTTTTCTCTGTTTTTGTTTTTCAAGCTTTATGGTACAAGATGATTCTTCCTCCTCGGTTTGACAGATCAAAGAAGTATCCCTTGCTAATTCAAGTGTATGTAATATTTTCTTTGGTTTAAAAACTATTTACTGAAAATATGTTGGATTAAATACACATTTGTGAGATAGAATGAACCATTCTCCTCTGTAACAGTTCCTATTGATGCTGTTTTTATATATTCTCCAACTAATCAGAGTAAATAAAATATGGCTATTTAAAATAGCCTGAGAAAGTTTTGAGATTTTTAGATGGACTTGCTTGCATTTACTGTTTTGAATTTCCTTTGTATGGCAAATTGCCTAATGTGTCAGAATACCTTTGAGATAGAGAAATTGCAGCCAAAAAATATTGTAAATCATCTTAACATCTTATGTAATTGAGTTAGAAATGAAATAAGGGAATGGAATACATTTTGTGGAATCACACCCAAAATCAGTGCTGACCTACACACAATTTGCTTAAAACACCATGCATTTTTTTTAGTATATCTTATGCCTGCTTTTAGCAAGTGGCAGGTGGCAGAAATGACGAAAAACCCACACATATTCCTTGAAATGCCAACCCTAGATGTATCCGTTTTGGGGAATAGGAGAGGCTGTGTCCCAAAACAACTTCCTTGTAGCAAACCTCTGGGAAAAGCCTGGTCCTCTCTTGATTTTGAGCCAGTTCTAATGCCACTGTTATTGAAATTTTATCATACAAATGTACTGGGAAATACTAAAGGCAATTCTTGGCCATGATGGGAAGTTGAGTTTCACAAAGTAATCAGAGATTCTATCTTTTTCTTTTTTCTGTAGGTATGGTGGTCCCTGCAGTCAGAGTGTAAGGTCTGTATTCGCTATTAGTTGGATATCTTATCTTGCAAGTAAGGAAGGGATTGTCATTGCCTTGGTGGATGGTCGAGGAACAGCTTTCCAAGGTGACAAACTTCTGTATGCAGTGTATCGAAAGCTGGGTGTTTATGAAGTTGAGGACCAGATCACAGCTGTCAGGTGAGCGCCTTCTCATTCAAACAGAAACTGATGTCAGCAAAAGTCATGCAGTCATTCTCGGGTTTCCCCATCCTTAATGTCTTAAATTTTTTTGGTCTATTTTCCTAACTTCATCTAAAGCTATCATTAACTTTAAAGTGATATTTTTACCCAATATAAGAAAAAATTATTCACGGAAGAGAGAAGAAAAATGATTTATGGTGAAATACTCTCTTTCCATGTTCCAGTCATTCTAACAGACTTTCATTACCATGGCTCACAATTAGCAGAAAACTTTGTATAACTTTAGGGATGGTCTGTAGGAAACCAGACATCTGAATTTGCTCAAGCCTTGTGGATTCTACCTCATAAATTTAGAAATGGCTCAAGATTTCATCAGCACTATATACTTATATATATTAACATTCTTTTGTAATTAAACTAGCTATTTTAGCAAGAATGTGTTTTCCTATTTTCATTCAACAAAAAATTTCTTTTACATAATAGAAATTTACCAAAACATTTAGGGGAAAGACAGATTTATAATCTGAGTTCTTCTTCCCAACTACATTCTCAACCACAATTTATGGCTCAGTCATCTCTTCCTGAAACAAAAAGAATAGAGTCACCAAAATTGTTCCTAATTTGGAAACACTGTGCAGGATTCTTCTGGATATTTCTGTATAGTTGTTGGGTTTCTGTTATTGTGATGTGAGTAGGTGAAGTTGGAGAATACTAGATTGTAAATGTAAAAGCTAACACAGGCTGACTGTACTCTTAGTCATGGATATATGTGCATGAGTGATGTCTAAAGGTCAAACACTGTTTCACAGCAAAGAGCAATTTAGAAAATTAATTAGTATGTTTCTTTTATCATCTTAATATCATTAGCAGTTATTGATTTCAATGCAGCACACACAACACAGATTATATTTAACAACTAGGAGCCAGGCCCAGACAACACTTTTCTGTAATCAAAGCAGAAGAATTTAGACTCACAAGTAATTATTTTTTTTAAATAGAAAAGTAATCATAACCCATATGCTTTCAAATTTTTCTTTCATTCTGTGAACAGTAATATACACACACTAACACCTAAAACATTCAATTAAAAACAAAGGCTATTTGAGTAAAATCTGAAAAATTGATAACTAAATTATTAAATAACACTATACAATCTGTAGGTATCATTCACACCTAACCTTTAGGAAGCTCCGTCTTTCTTACTGATCCAGATTTTTGGCCTTTCCACTATTTTAACTTTTTTGAGGGAGTCTTCGGCCTGATAGAGGGTCATAGAAAAGATAGTTCAAAGAAAAACTCTGAGATTCAATCGTTCATGTAAAGACTGTGGTATGCCTTAAGAATATTAACACAATTGTCAGCATTATAGACTTAATTCTTTACGGTATTGTTTTTGGCATTGTGGGTTGGGTCACATTTATTTGTATTTAAACCATGCAATAAACACCAAGGACATGTAATCCTGGGACAACATCAAAAGACAGAGATGTAAATTATGGTTTGTAATTCAACTTTCCAAAGTTGGCCGAGCTAAAAAGTGGTTTGTTTTGGCACTGGTTAAAAACCAATCATCGTTAACATCATACATCATTATATTTTTGTGCATTTATTTACCACCAAAAATGCAGCATTCAAATTTAAGATGAATACCTCAAGAAACAGAACAGATAGAACTGATAGCTTCTTAATGTTTTTCCTTGGATGAAATGAAAATTTGAACATGAAACCCATGTATAGACCTTAACAAAAATTGTTACTTCTGGTGTCCAACATATAGGACATGAAGCCACAAATTCTATTGATTTTCACAATAATATAAATGTCTTTGGCATTTAGAATTGAAAGGAAGATGGACCAGAGGCGGTAATTGGCTACATTTACCTTCTCTGAGCCATTTTTAGGATGGAACCTGAAGAATGTCTTCCTACTATAGATCAGGCATATGTTCACTCATTGACTCAGCCATTCAAGAACAGATGAAATATTAGTATATGCTATTACAATACTCTGTATAAAATTGTTCAATTTACAATCTCAACATTCAGTGCACTTACAGTTTTTGAAGAGTGAATAAACCACATGCACTCAAGAGAGCATGGTTATTAGATGGAACATTTTGTATTCACCTTAGTGAACAGAGGCAGCTGTATGGCAAAGCACATATACAGCAGTGGAGATGCCAGTTGGGGCTGGCCTTGGCTTTGCTTGAAACCATTATTCTGCAAAAGGGAAAGGGAAGCCTTGAAACCCTATGCTTTGAGAAACCAAAGGCTAAAAGAATAGACTTATAGTGATAACTCTAGAAATAATTCAATCACATATCTTCCTGAGAAGTGTTTTAGGAATCAGACACTGAACGTCTGACTTGAGGAATGGGGACTGTAATTCCTCTATGGTAGTCCCCAAATTACCTCCCCTCAAAGAATGAGATTTTTCCCTGGAATCTCTTATGAAATGTAATCTGGCTAAATTTTTTATATACCAAAAAAAAATCATAAGTACATATTTGGAAACAACAGTAAATACTAGTCAGGGTCAAGAAACAGACTCAAGCAAAGCAAAGCAGGAAAAAAAAGAGAGGCCCTACAACTTCACAAATTTTGAATATACATAAGAGAAAGCCCCAAAGGATATGCTTGTGAGGTCAAAGCTTAAGTAAAACTGAGACCTGCTTTCTTCAGGCTCCTCTGCAAGTGGTTCATATGTGAGACCCTTAAATTTTCAGTAGTTACAGGATGAAATCTGCTCATTTGGGGTAGGTTTGGCATTTTTGACATTCCCACAATTTTGAAATTTTATATAACTTCAGGGATAGCAGTAAAGAAGGATTATATGAGAAAAAAATATATCATACTGTTACACATGGTATCAATAAGAACATTTCCAAAATAGAATAATCGTAATTGATTACTAAGGTTTCAAACTGACCTTAGATTTAGGGCATTTTTATGAGAGAAAAGTTGTAATGTCCAGTCCAGCCTCCAAAATTAGAAAAAATGCTTTTTCACTTGCTATTAACATTTTGTTGATTTAACCACACTGTCAACAGTATCTCTGATAACCCTCCTGGAAGCTCTTCAGAATTTGGAGGTAAATTTTATAGAGGCTTGTTGGTCTCAGATTATCTAGCTAACCTTTAACCTAGTCCTTCCACAGTAAGTGTTAATGTTTCATTTCCATGTTAACTATTGCACTATCATTTCCTGTAAATGTCATCCTTTTGGAATAAACCTAGGAAGGGAGCTGTTAAGAATTTCCTGTTCCCATGTATCACCTGTTATTTGCTTTTACCCCAAATGCAAGGCAATATGATTGCTAGCTTCTGGGAGATCATAAAATCACGATTGATTTTATGGCTCAGAACTGGCTTCAAGCACTAGCAGCAAGATCATTTTTTTGACAAAGAAAGTGAACCTTCTTTTCTTTCACTTGGCTTTTGAAGTTTGTGGGAGAATTGCCGAAATGCCACAATTTGCTGCCCGTTGTCTCTACTTTGCCATGACCAAGCGTCAACACAGGTAGCAACTTTCCGTTTGCTACTGCGTTTCTCCCCTGTAGACCCCTCAGTGTCCCTCAAAATCAGTGTCGAGTAAGCTGTGACTGACGGGGCTTCTTCCCATCTGTTTGTGCCGGGCATCTGCCCAACTCCTCTATGCATCAGAAACGTGCATTTTGAATGCATGCAACGAGCAAAATGGTTGCTGTGAAATCCCTTTAAGAAATTCCATTATTTAACTAATGCAAATCACTCGGTCCTAGTTCCAGAGAAGAATGAGAAAGGGCATTAACGTCACTTAAGGCCACCAAAAAAAGAGTATTATTCTGGGGTCATGAGTGTCACTTTTGTCTCTTCCCCTCTTTTCCTTCACTGTCTCATCCAGGCCTCTATAATGGCTCATCCACTTTGCTTTTTTCTTCCACTGCTTCTGCTTCTCTAAGAGTTTCTTGAGTTTTTATTAAAACGCTCCCCAAATAAATCACAATTGCTCTAGAACACCAGCCATCAAGGAAGCATGGAATAAATTAGCCTAAAACACTCTCTTTTTGTACCAATGACGTAGTTAGATTTCTGAGGGCTTCCCAGGACTTTTTGAAGGTTATCCTTCAGCATGGTCCCTTGCTCCTAAGGATAGATTTATTTTCAAACTCATTTTTAAATGGAGGCTCTTCTGTGAGGGAAATTGAATGAATAATGTTCATATCCTGAAAGCTGCATACAATTGTCCAAACCATGATGAACTGAGGATACCTAAGTGTGAAATGGGAGAGGGATAGATATTTTTCCATGGATGGATGTGACCAAAAATAAGGCAGTGATTATAATGCATGTCAACCTAAATAAAAGGTTAAAACAAGGCAAGCTCAAAATTGCCAAAAAATGAGTTTATTCAGGAATAGCAGAGGAATTGAAATTCTGGACTCACAAACTGTAGCAAGCTATAGGCCCGTCCATTGAGGGTTTGGGGAAGGCTGTATTCATAGGGAGGGAATAAAAGAGGGGAGAGTTCAGTGAGAGTCTATTAAAATAAAAAAAAACAGAGACCAGCTTTGACTACTCCCTGGGCAGACAAAACCAATCCCGTCCTACAAACAACGCTCAATTCAGCGTATTTTGAGAAACCAAGCCACCTTGGGTCATTTCTTGTTCACGCCTCTGGAAACCATAAACAAAACTTCCCAAGGTTGATATGAGGCAACCCCTGACCAACTCCCTATCATTTAAGAAAATTTCAATATGACCAGTTTTATGGAAATCAGGCATATATGGAAATCAGTCTCTCACTCCTGAGGGCACATGTGTGCAATTTTTCATTTATATTCTTCAGTCCCATTTTAGGTTGAAATTATTTTACATTAACATCTAAGCAAACAAAATCATAAGAATTAATAAATTTTAAAACAGCAATAATGAAACCCTTTTTTCCAAAAGCTGGAGATTTGGAAATTTGGTCCTAGTCATGGTGCTATTACTTCTGGTGTTACTATGAGCCAGTATCTCTTTTTTTTTCTTTAAAATATCTTAAGTGCATTTAATAGTAAACTCAAAAACATGTGGCTGTAGTGTTAGAACCTGAGTTAACCATTTGTTTGTTCACTGCATTAAAAAACATTTTCCCCTTTCAGTCTATTCTCATTTGCTGAATATGAGCCTGTCTCTTAACCTGAGTCCCAAGTAACTCACCAGCACAGTTAGGGTAGGAGGCCTTACAGCCCTGAAAGTCTTACTCAATAGATGTACCATAGAGTCTAAAGGATCCTTTTATCCCTTGCAGGAAGCATGATAATGTTCTTTTAACTATTTGTAAATGCAGCCTTCTTATGCAAGTGTTTAAACAAAGAAAATGTAGCGTTTCTATTAAATCTTTGGATTAAATACGCTTGTGTAATGAAGTAAATGTCATGTGTACGCACTTAAAATTCTAAAAATTTGTTTCTTTTACTTTAGAAAATTCATAGAAATGGGTTTCATTGATGAAAAAAGAATAGCCATATGGGGCTGGGTGAGTTGTTTTGTATGTTTTATGCCTGTTATTTGGTTCATCATTTTCTAAAGTGTTCGCTTATAAGGTTTCTCATGAAATGTTAATGTTGCAACATAATTTAACCTGTCAATGGAAACAGTCAATTTGGATAATCTGGGCTTCAAAGTAGTGGCTTTAAGTGTCTGTTCCTTTTTTTCAATCATTTAGTTTCTTCCCTGTATAGCAAATCAACTCGTAATTGACACATTTTCACTTAATTTCTGGTATTAGAGTATACTGAACTGAAACATATTCATCAGAACTTTAATTTCCTTTGTTATTTTAGGGTTAATATATTTCTTTTATATGTCATCATTTCATTTTCATGAAAAGCTAAGATAAAGTTTGAAATTATAGAAACTTTCAGAATATAAATTTCCTAGTACCTAGCCTATCCTAGTTATATCTTGGCTGTTTTGATTCCTTTTTTTTTTTTTTTTTTCTTGCAAACAAATTCTTTTACCAGACCTAATGTTAATTTGTGCTAACTGGAGAGAAATAATTATTTATTACTAGTTATAGATCATGGAGATAATTTCCCATGTTTGAAGAGCTACACAGGTTTTTTAAACACACATTAAAAGGAAGTGGCAACATTTATCCGTCATGGACAATGAAGTCACTGGAAAGTTTTGAGAAATATGGGAAAGAGTTTAGATTTGCCCATTATAAATTATGATAATTACCCTTCAAAGAAGATTTCCTGTTTCACTTTTTGGTCTGAATTTGTACATTTGCAAGTCAATTTGCAGCCATTTGTGCTTGGGTTGTTTTTCTTGGCTGTTTTCTCTGAGCGCGGCCTGCACAAGATGGAGGGAATGAAACCCAATATTGAAGGGAATCTTCAGGATTCCACTCATCTCTCAGCTCAGTGACCAGATGAAGAGCTGTTATGAATTTGTAGAAAGTTGTTACTTCAAGCCATTTGGTCCTTCTTAAAACTATCAAATGTTAAGTATCTAAACAGAATGGAATTCAAATGGGTGGAAATAAATGAAATATTTTTATAGTGAAATAGTTCAGATAAGACCTTTCTTACCATCCATTTTTATGAAATTTCCTAAAGTAAATCCTTGAAAGATTCACATTTCGAACTGAACACTTACATATAATATTAACATTTCTCTTAGGGTTTCACTTTGCTTTTACTTCAGTCTTTGAAATAACCAAAAGCCACCTTTTAACTTCACTTCTAGAACATTCTAGATATAAGTGGTTTGGTAGAGAACCATGTGTGTGGGATGATTTAAGAAACCCACTCATCACATGAAGGAGAGTGAGCTTTATCCATGACTATGTGACATGTTTCTCTTCTTATTTTTCTATGTTTCTGTGATCATTATACTCCATTCCTTAAATGTCAGTGTTTTTCTGGGTCTGGTCTTGATTCTTGTTGTTCTTCATTTCCTTGGGGAAACCCATTGGTTTCAAAGATGATGATGACTGCAAGATGCCTGCCACTAACACCCTCCTCTCTCTTCTGAGCTTCACATTTCAAATGGCTACTGATCATATTTCCCAAATGTCTTACAGAGGACTCGAGCTTAACTTGCCCAAGTTAAACGTATTATAGTCTACTTTAAAACAAGTCTTCACCTTTAATAAGGACCTCACCACACACCTAGTCACCCAAATTAGTAAGTTCAGAGCTATTTTCAGCTTCCCCTGCTCCCTGACTCCAATACTCTGTTGATTAGTAAATTCTATCAATTCTGCCTTCAAACATTTGAGTCTATTCTCATCATCCCCACTGACATTGCTTTAGTTCAAGTTTCTTTATATGTAATCTAAATCAGAGCTTCTCAAACTTTAGCTTGCATAAGCATCACTTGGAGAACGTGTTAAAACGCTTTCCAGGCACCTCCCCCCAACAAGTACTCCAGGGTGGAGTCTGAGGGTCCACTTACATGGACCATAGATTGGGTGGTACAGGCTTAACTATTCCAGTTGCTTCTTAACTAGCCTCCTTGTTTTGGTCTCACAAACTCCAATGTTGCTAATGAAGTTATTGTTCCAAAACACAATTCTTACCACGTTGCCTTTTTGCTTATGAATTTTCTAGGGCTGCATGTTGACCTCAGCCTAGTGCCCAAACACATTTCCTTGCATGCAAGGCCCTTGGCAATCTGGTTGCTCCTACTTTTCCAGTCTCTCTCCCTCCACTTCTCCCCACACTTTATGAGTAATTTGTTTTATGTCTGTGCTTCCTTTTTCCCATGTGTTGATCCGTCCTGTTCCCTACACCTGCAATGCCCATCCTCTTCTCCCATTCCCCATGTCTTCCTCTCTCCAAAACACAAAATTCCTGTTTGTTCTTTAAGACCCAACTCAGATGTGACTTTTTGTGCTCCAATAGCTCTTTATACTACTTTTATAGGAACAGCCATGCTTTATCTTGTTTGTGCATTGTTTGCTCTCACAAGAATCAAGGAATGGACTTTGTCTCTCTTCAACTTTGTTTCTCAAATGTTTAGCACAATATTGGCTATCTCACATATCTGTGATGCTGTTTAAACTGAATTTAATCCTGTAAGTCAATGTTCCCCCAAATGTGTCATGTTAGTATCAGGAAATTTGGGGGAAATGTTCTCTGGTCTAATAATTTGGTAAACTATGAAGTCTATGTAATAGTGTATATAGCCCCTATAGTAAAGAATCCTGTTGAATTTTGTTTAATACAGTATTACCAAAAAGTATTTGATTCCATGGGTACCTCTTTTAATAGTGGTCTTGAAGTCAATAGGGAGTGGAATTGGAGCCTTAGAAAGATACTCTTGGCTGCAGAATGAAGAGCAGCCTGATGTTGGGGGAGAGAGTGGACCAAGGGGCTAAGAGAGCAGTAATATGGGCAACAAATACCAAGGGCCTGAATTTAGGCAGTGAAGAAGGGGGCAGGAATAGGTCATAGTTCTGAGTGCTCTTTTATAGTATAATAAGCAGAGACCTATGGGAAATTGGAGAAGGGAAAGAGAAAGACGTGGAGAATGACTATGTGGGTTTGTTTAGCTATCACTGTGTTCCATAAGTACCTGTTTCTACGAAGTATTAGATACCTTAGTGGTCTGAGAAATACTCTAAAGCTAGCCATGCAATTTTTTTCTTTGGTCAATTGGTCAATAAGTTGCAAATCTTACATTTCCCTCCATTATCCAGATTAAGAAGGGGAGAGAAGGCATTTTTACCTTTTTATCTTACACTTTCAATTTTCTGGCACACAAATTAAAGTCCAGTAGCCTGTTTTTTAGCTACCTCTTAGACATCTACTATGCACACAGCACTATGCCTAGGAAGTGTCTGTTATGACAGTCGTTCTGACCTGGGCAATTTTACCCCTTAGGGGACATTTGGCAACGTCTGGAGATGTCGTTGGTTGTCAGAACTAGGGGAGTGCTACTAGCGTCTAGTGGATAGAGGCCAGAGATGCTGTTAAATATCCCACAATGCACAGGACAGCACCCAACAAAAAAGAATTATCCAACCCAAAAAGTCAATAGTGCTGAGGTTAAACAACCCTAATTTATATGAAGAAAAATTGAAGCAATTATTCTGACAATTGAAGAGCAGCAGGGGTTTTGCCTAAATTATTAGAATAACAACCTCACTTATGGGCTTTGCTTTGTTAATATAGACCTAGACAGGTGGTGTTGAATAAGCATTAGTTCGTGATTTAATCTTAGCTCCCTTCTCTTCCAGTGACTAATTATAAGCAATTTGAATTGCTATGTGTGATCAAGGATGTAAAAGCAGGACAAATGTACCTCTAATGAAACTATATTAGACTCTGAACTTAAAACTGCCCAAAGAGGTTGCCTTAATGTAGGGATATAGAGGAACTGGCTTGTCATCAGGCATTCTGCAGTTGAGTCTCAACTCCACCGCTTACTCTAAATTTATTCTGAGCCTCGGTTTCCTCATCACGAAATGCAACAATAATTTCCTCATCAAGTCAGTGTGAGAGTTAGATGAGTTAATAGGAAGTCATATATTAAACAAATATTTATTCTATTCCCACTGTGTTTCAGATTGTATTGTCAGTGCTAGGGAGACATTCATTAACCAGACAGACAAAAATCTCTACCTTTATCGAGTTGGGAATGGTTGGGGAGAAAGGCAATAAGCAAGATAAATAAGTAACATATACAGGATGTTAAACAATGATCAGTGCAATGGAGAAAAGCAAAACCAAGCAAGAAAGGAGCAAGGAGCATCATACAGGATTGGTGCAATTTTAGATTAGGACAGGTGAGACTTTTTTTTTTGAGTTAAGACTTCAAATGGGAGGGAGTGAACCATGTCAATTTCTGGGGATAGAGAATTCCAGGCAGAGGGTGGCAGCACTTGCAGAAGTTCTGGGGCTAGATCACGCTTGGAGAGTTCAAAGAACATCAAGAGAGCCAGTGAGCAAGGGGAAGTGGGAGGGGGGAGAGAAAGGACACAGAGCCTGTGGGACCACAAAGACTGTCACAATGACCTTGGCCATACAAACATTAGCTAGTTATTATTATTGTCTGTAGGTGAAATGTTCCAATCTGCATTATAGCTCCCATCAGAGTACTATTCCATAAATCCTTCAAAATTCTGTGCCCTTCTAAGAATGTTTTTAAAGATATCCTTCATTTAAACAAAATGGCAAGGCATCTAAGTGCA
Source organism: Mesoplodon densirostris (assembly GCF_025265405.1). Taxonomy (NCBI): domain Eukaryota; kingdom Metazoa; phylum Chordata; class Mammalia; order Artiodactyla; family Ziphiidae; genus Mesoplodon; species Mesoplodon densirostris. The sequence goes on along the minus strand of NC_082668.1, from coordinate 81,370,788 downwards.
AAGGACAAAATTCTAGAATTCTCATGGCCAATCTGCTCCGTGGGTTCTTTTCTTTCTGCAGCCACCCACTCTGCCTTGGAGCCCCACCCATGGGAGAGCAGAAAAAAGTCAGCTCGGGTGGTTTTTTTTCTCTTTATTTCTACAATAGAAACAGCTTTTCCAAGCTGCCTGAGAATTTCAAGTACACCTTCTTTTATTGTGCTGTTGCTACACTAGTTTGCTTTTACAAATTCCTAGAGGCAATTTGTATTCATGTTGAAAGCATGACAATTTTATTTACATACTGCCCTATTATCTAATCACTGAGTAGATAAAAATTAATATTTTTATAATTCCTAAGATTTTGGACGGAAATATTCAAAACCCTTTTTACTGTATGCAAATGCTTTAATTTCAAATGTCACTCCATGCTATTTTCTGTTCTGGGGCATAGGAGAGGAGAAGCAGAACCCAGTATTATAATTTGCAGTGACCACACTTTTCCAATAAAACCATAAACAGTAATCATATTTCTAAAGGACTCGGGCTTACTCTACTTTCATTTAAATCAAAAATTAAGAAGGAAGAAGAAATCTTTTGTTTCAGTAATAGTTGTTGCTAACCTGCTAATCAAAACAGATTTTTTTTTTTTTTTTTTTTTTTGCGGTACGCGGGCCTCTCACTGTTGTGGCCTCTCCCGTTGCGGGGCACAGGCTCCGGACGCGCAGGCTCAGCGGCCATGGCTCACGGGCCCAGCCGCTCCGCGGCATGTGGGATCCTCCCGGACCGGGGCACGAACCCACGTCCCCTGCATCGGCAGGCGGACTCTCAACCACTGCGCCACCAGGGAAGCCCAAAACAGATTATTTTTATGTTTTAAGTGAAAGTTCGATCCTGATAGAGAATTTTCACTTATCAAAATGATTTTTAAACCCACATGTTCCTTCTATTTTAAAATATATTTTTCCTCTATTAAAACACATTTTAGTTCTCCTCCAAGTATAATGAAAGGAGGCCACGGTATAATTGGAGCTGCCACTTTTAGTCTGTGTTTTGTAGCCAAGGGTCCTCAATAAGATTCCCCAGAGTTGGAAACATAAGACTGTAAACTAGTTAGTTAGCATTCTTTCTCTAACAATTGAATTCAGCAAAATGGTTTAGCTTATTCCCTCAGGCCATGTATTTCACGGATTAAGACTAGACCCAGGCCACTGACCTGCTGCCTGATTTCACCACGTCTGTCTCCTGTCTCTCCCTTGCTCTGTAGGGTTCTCACTCCCACTGTCTCTTTCACCCTCTCTCAAGACTGACTTTTCGGTAGCAAAGGATGATACGATCTCTCCTGACCGGAGGAAAAATGATTCCCAGAAGTTTGTGACAATAAAGTCCTAAACGCAAGGCACACCCTTAGTTAGAGAGTCACACTGTCCTCTTTTGATTTGTAAGGAAGTTCCTGTGTTGGGGCAAGAATAGCACTGAGAGTCACTTCCTAATCTAGCACACACATTTGGGGTGGCGGAGAGGGGGGAGGAGGGTCCACGTCCCAGAACACTGCTTAATCCATGTTCCTAGAGGAAGCATCTCTCTCCCAGCAGGTTAATACAGACCAAATTTGCCTTCCAGGGAGAGATGAGCTTTACTGTGACACCCTGTTCATTTCTTCATTTTTAGGAAAAGGTTCAAATTTTCATGTGACACAGGCACACATCTCCTCCTGTTATGAGGGTCACATTTCTGAATCACCTACCAATACCCTGGGGAAGAAAATTGATGAGTGCTAAACCTACTCCAGACTCTGCAATTTGTATCCCCTTTTGTATTACTTTATTTTTCCATTAAGTTGGGGAGGGGGGCATGTAAGATTTTTAAAGACACCAGTGGCTTTTCCTCCTTTGAGCTGCTATGCCAGAAATCCTCAAAACAGAATACGTAACGCTACCTTATACACAGACTTTGGCCGTGTCTTAAACTACTCAAAAGGTTCTTGTGTCCTTCCCTTGCTGTTCTGTTATGAAAATAAATGAATAAATATACAGATATAAGTGCTGCCTCACACGAGTTTTTTGCACGTTGTGGGAAGTATCTTGCTTTTACTTTTGGGGAATGATCTTCTTTTTTGTGCATTTTTTTAAAGTAAAAATCCTGCTTTTGCCATAGCAAGGTCCTAGTTGGAAAAACATAAAGGGGGGAAAAAAGAATTTTGCAGAAACATTGCAATTATAGTATCTCTTAAACTGCCCACACCATGTTGGGATCAGCACACCAAGTATTTGTAATTGACTAAGCTGAAATTGTTGTCATGTCTGGTGGAGATGGCTACCAAGAGTGCAAGATAGACATTTAATCTACCCTATCCATACTCCCCAGCTCCCATCAGCACTTATTTTGAGTAGAATTGCTATACAAATACCTTAGATGAGAGTCAATCTGGGACTGACTTGTAACAATGTCTCTATAGTCCTACGGAGGTTATGTTTCATCGCTGGCCCTTGCTTCAGGAAGTGGTCTTTTCAAATGTGGAATCGCAGTGGCTCCAGTCTCCAGCTGGGAATATTACGGTATGGAAACATTTCATAAATGTTGCTGCGAAAACATTTAACACATAATTACTCTATATTTAAGGTTGCTAGGAAAACAAATTATGCAGTAAAATTCACCCCAGCATCACTGGGAAAAATATAATCTATAAATGAGGTTGTTTATATGATTCATTATAATCATGTTGCAATAATCACAGCAATTTTAAGACCAGGAAGGACTCTTCCAAAACCCAACGTAAGTTATTCTCTTCCAGAAACCGTGTGCCCCCTGATGAACCAAATCTTTAAAATCAGAGTTAAGTCTGTTTCACAGACACACAGGGGCAGCTGAACTAGCTTTTAAGCACATCTTAGGGAAAGTCAGGACGGGACCAAGCAAATCACCGCCACGCCACAGTTTGCAGCTGCCTGTTACATTGCTCTAGGAATCAAAGAAACAAAAATTTGTTCAAGAAGTACACCTTCCGTGGGTGCCTTCCCCCCGCCCCCGGTACGCGGGCCTCTCACCGTTGCGGCCCCTCCCGCTGCGGAGCACAGGCTCCGGACGCGCAGGCTCAGCGGCCGTGGCTCACGGGCCCAGCCGCTCCGCGGCATGTGGGATCTTCCTGGACCGGGGCACGAACCCGTGTCCCCTGCATCGGCAGGCGGACTTTCAGCCACTGCGCTACGAGGGAAACCCCGTGTGTGCCTATTTTTATGATGAACATCAATGCAGGATGATTATTTGGAAATAACTCTAATAAATGCACGAAAATTAGCTTTCATTAGATCCTCTTCCCTGTGTTGTGGTGGAAATGAGACAATTGTGACTTGTAGGGAATCTCCATTCAGAGAAAAACGTGTGTGTGTTTTGGGGGAGGACTTGGGGGATATAGTTCCATCCCAAATTAATTAAGACACCAATAAACGTACTAGAGGTGGCTGCATTTGTGATTTCTTTTAAAATATCATGAGGTCATTCCTAGCTCAACATTCCCCCCACTGAAGAACTTTGGGTAGAAGTGAAAAAGCTTAAGAGCAGCCCTTTCTATCCTTAGCTGCTCCTGTTTCCACAGTCTTCTCCTGCATTGCTTCTCCGGCCCTACTGAGGCAACTTGCAGAGCGAATGACTTGGGTGGAGCGTTACAGGAAAGGGCAGCAAGAACCTTCCTCGGCAGCTCCACCTGGGAGATTGACGGGCAGTTATCAAACTCGGGGGTGGGGGGTGGGGTCTGGTTGGTTAATGAAATGACACACATCTCATGCAAACAACACACTCATATACTCATATATTTTACAGCATCTATCTACACAGAGCGATTCATGGGCCTCCCAACAAAGGACGATAATCTCGAGCATTATAAAGTAAGCATTTTCTGTTTGATTTAGGTCATTAATTTATTCCAAATGTGCTAAATCATTGTAAAGCAGTCATTCCAAGTTTACAGTTTGGCTGGGTCCCCAAAGCAAGTATGATGATCTTTTGTCAGCTGCAAAACACCTCACTAACAAGGAATTGACTCCCTTTGGGTTCTATTTTTTCTTTCCCCATCCTCCTTCCCTAACTTCCCTTTTCCTCATCCCCCTCCCCAGCCCCTACTCCTCCACAGCTTGAGCGGGCATCCTCTCTGCCTAAGGTCTCACTCATATGTAACATATGACACATACACTTTCAGTGTTTCAAACTAAGAATCAGATGGAAGTAATGCAAATGATGATGAAAATGTGTTGCTCTGACTCTTAAATATTTATCAACCAAAGCAATACATAATTTCAGTATTGGTGCTAAGTCCATTGCACAATGATTTAGCTAGTTTTCTATTAGAACTTGCAGCAACTAAGATGTTAATTTTTCCCCTTTTCCAGAATTCAACTGTGATGACAAGAGCAGAATATTTCAGAAATGTAGACTATCTTCTCATCCACGGAACAGCAGATGGTGAGGTTTAAGCAAGACTCTTACACATAAAAATACTGAGCCAGCATCACTTTGTTTAAGAAACATTAAGCATCCTCCTATGCCTGTGCTCAGGGTCAATACCTAAGAGTCAGGGACATTTCCATAAGCGAGTGTGAGTACTCACTGCTGACAATGTCAACTGCATGACTAGATAATTGTTGGTGTTCATTTCCAGGCGGTACATTGTCACTCTATGCTTTCTGGTATTTAACAGCACTTTAACTCTCTCTCTTTGTTGCAGATAATGTGCACTTTCAAAACTCAGCACAGATTGCTAAAGCTCTGGTTAATGCACAAGTGGATTTCCAGGCAATGGTACATCATTTTGTTTTACTCATGTTCATGGCCTTAGACCCCTAAGCTAAAAGGAGGACTCTTCTTTTTTTTTTTTTTAACACTAAAACCTGACAAGGAGGCTGTAAGGTAGAGTAGACAGAACATTAGCAAATGACGCTTGGATTTTTCATGAACTCCCTGAAGGACACTAGGCAAACCGTGTCACCTCTGCTGATCCCAGTTGAGTCATATATAAAATAAAGGCATCCACAAGATTAGAGGATCTTCTAGCTCAAACATCCAATAGTTCTGTGGTCCTATGTATTAAGTGCAGCTATGTGCTTAGAGTCCCTGTAAAATCTGAGAGGCTCGAAGAAGCTAGAAGATTCTGTTTATTCAGTAAGAAGCAATCGCAGAATGTTATGAGACCTCAGAGGCTCCCTGAAATCAGGTGGTTCCACAGAGTTAGAGAATCCTTCCAGCTCTGTGGTCTCAGTGCCTGGCATGTGGCCGGCCCATCACAGAAGGTCATACTTTTACTGAGTAAATGAATAAATGAGCTAGCTTTGAAATCCAGTTGCATGAAGAATGGGAAATGGAAACAGAGAGGAAAATAAGGCAAAAGCCAAAGCAAGGGAGACAGTCCCTGGTGGCTATTGTTCCCCCTCTTCAGGGAACATAAATTCTCCCTCGCTTGCTTATGTTGCCCAAGCACCTAGAAAAGGAAACCCCCATCTTTTGGAAATTTGGTTTCTGAAAATAATTTAAAGAGGGTGAGGTGAGATTTTTCTGATCTTTTTTTTACCCCTTTCACCCATTTTTGAAATTGTGACTCCCAAAGTAAATTCAACTCATAAGTATATAGCATTACATCAATAACCACTAGCCACATTTATTCAGTGAAAACAATAATCTAACTGGCAACTCTCCAGCAATAAAGTTTAAATTTGTAATACCATCTCCCTGGGTTTTTTTTAATGATACTATTTTTAACTCCTATGGAGGGTGTTTACAGTTACATGTATTGTGAATTTTCTGCAACAGATAGGAATTAAATTCATGGAATTTTTGAGCTAGAAAGAGCCTTAGAGAAAATCAATTCCAACCCCCTCATTTTTCAAATGAGGAAACCAAGCTCCAGAGAAGCAAAGTAACTGACCTAACACCCCAGCTCTGGAACCCGGGATGTTGGCTGCTGTGGAAGTTCAGCCACCAAGATCTCAAATAGAAGTTTGAAAAATATGAAACAGTAGTGAAGGTTAATAAAAAGGCTTTAAATCTTGCTGTTCTAAATGTTTACCTGTAACCTATTTTATTTATGCAAGTGTTCTTAGGTAGAATTCCAGCCATAATTTTAGAAAAATTATCAGGTCCTGAGAGCACAAAAAGCCAAAGCTGGATGCATTGTGTGTCTGCAGGAATAAAACAGGTTTCTTCCCTTTGTGTTTCAGTGGTACTCAGACCAGAACCATGGCATATCCGGCCTGTCCACGAAGCACTTATACACCCACATGACCCACTTCCTAAAGCAATGTTTTTCTTTGTAAGAGTAAAAACGATGCAGATACAAGACTGTATCACAATCTGAACACTTCCTATAAATGCCTCAGACTGTTTGCTTGTTTTACTCTTTATGCTGTTAAATGTTGGTATAAACAAACAAACAAATGTTGTTCTGAAGGCTGACAGAAAATTCAGAGGACTCAGAAGTTCAACCTAAATATTGTTTACATTTTCTGGCACTCTGTGAAAGAAGAGAAAAGGAGGCCATACCTTTTGCTTTGGACACAAACAGCGTTTTATCACCTGTTCATTTGAGGGGAAAAGAATAAAGTCAGAAGTTAAAATGCTATGATTTTCTCTGTGTGCATTAATTTCATGTTCCCGTTTCTATCAGAGAAAGAAATGCTTATGTTAGGCAAGTGTTTGAATAATATTAGAGTGGTCATGAAGGAGAAGAATCTAGAAGCAGTTTTGGATTTTTGTAATTAGAACTCTAAATGCTGGAACACAGAGCTCAGAGTGTGCAAAAGCATTGTTCAGAAATCAGGTTGGCAATGCAGTTTGTAAAGGCACCCTGACATTTGCACTCTGTGCTGTCCCTCCAAGAAGTGTTTATTAAATTTCTCCCAGAAGATTTCTTCAACATTGCCAAAAGCATTTGATAAAGATAAAGTCAGAATTTTGGATCCAGGCTCCTTTTAAGAAATGCTTCAAATTTGGAAATGTTCCTATTTTGGATCCCTTTTTAGAATGAGTATTGGTTAACTGTTTTCTGATTGCTAAGCCACACCAAACTAAATAAAACAAAAAATTAGATAAAATGGACATCAACAGCTGGAGAAGGGAAATGTTACATCTGTGAGATTATGCTGGGGTTTTAGTTCTATGTTATAGTGTTTATTTTGGAAAAAAGAAAAGAGAGCCATAATGCCAGCAATCCCAAAGGCAATGCTCTGTCAACAACTGTCCCCATCAATTACAAACGCAGGCAGTACGCCATCTCTGTGATGGCCACAGAATTAAAAAGATCCACACCAGATCACCAGAAGATGTCTTAAATGAATGCTGGAAGTATCATGAAGCTGCTGCCGAGAGGACTTTCCATTGACATGGTTCCCAGCATTCAATTGCCCTGGATGATTTTTCCCCATCCTTGGTTTGATTCTTCGCAGTGTCAGGTAGAAGACCCTCACACCTTCTGTCATGCTGTATAACTAGAAGAACAAGTCCAGGCAGGAAAACTTACAGCAGGCAGGGACCTCAAAGGTCATACACCACAGACTCTTCTAGAGTTTTCAGACCTTTCTCAGTCCAGCACTCTTTCTCCTATGATTTTCTGAAATCATGCTCCCATTCAGGCCACAGAGTCCCACCCACCTCACCTGTCAGGAAGGGTACTTGGTGGAGGTCAGGGAGCCCCGGCAACACCCTCACAGATTCAGGACTGGCCACAGCCCCTCCTCTGCACATCTATACAACTGCTGATGCCCTCAGGGTCAGAGGGAAGCTACTACTTCTCCTTTTCTCTTCCACCTGGAGCAGCCTGTGAAGCAAGCCCAAGAGATTTCTGCATAATTTTCTCCTCATTCGCTCTCTCCAGCTAGGAAGGGGAGACGAGCCAACAGTCCTTTCCTAACACTGTGTTAAGGGAGACAGGAGGGCAATTTTGTAATTATTCTTTGTATAATAAGGAAGTCTTGTTACCCCAACTTATCTTCTGCCTTTGTGGAATATGCAAACCTGGTGTTTAATACCAATGTGCAAGAAGTAGTCTCCAGCCTCAGGCCTTGGTTCCCACTGCCACAGAGGCAACTTCTACAAGACAGATCTAACTGCGTCATTTTCCCAAGTAGAAACCTCCAGGGATTCTCCATGTTCTGGAAAATAACATTGTAGATATTCTATGTAGAATTTTCATCATCACAGAAAGTGCTATGCGATGGTGCTATCCTAGAGGAATCTTCACAGACCATATCTTGGAACATAGCGTATGGTAGAAGCTCGCCAACCAGTGAATGATTGAGCAACTCTGTCTTCATGGAAGACTCGGGTTTTCTACATCACCGTTGATGCAGCCTCTCCTGACCCCTCAGGCACTCCTCAGGACTATCAGTGTGTGTTTATGTACTTATTCATCCATTCAACAACCATCTATTGAGGCTGTCTGTATACCTGACAAGGCTTTGAGGACATAGTGCAGAGCAAGGCAGCAACAAGAGTGGCAGGGTTGTTTTTTAATTTTTTTTTTAACACTCACATTTTGTACAGCTTTCCTAGATTTTTCTTTTGGCTTGGAAAATAAGAGGTACATAAAGTACAAAGATTTTAGTAGAAAATACCAAACTAAAAGGGATGATTAAACGTCTTACCTTTTCCATTTGTAGGAAGTGAATTATAATAATAACTATGGTTTGCCACACTTTATTCTTTCATATGTGATTTGGGGAGGAGGTTGTCCCAACATCTTAATTCATGCTGCAGGGTAGAATCATCCTTCACATATCTCAAACTAGGGATTTTCATGCATTCATTCAACAAATGCAATTGCAAGCCAATGACTCAGGTACTATAGGTGACCCTCCCCCGCAGAAGACATGTATGTTAAACAGTATGCATATCTGTGGGCAGAGCTTAAGGCTTGTAAAGATGAGATATGAATGTGAGTAACTACAATGCAAGTTCAAATGACATCAGTACTCTGGGGGTGAGATTCTAGTAGGTGTAAGAGGAAAACCATAAAAAATGCTGCCATTTCAAAATAACCTCAAATTTCAACCCTGCAATGCTGGCCTTAGAGCTATTTTTAAAGGTTTCAAAATTCTAAATGATCATCAAATATTTGTCAGAGTGAATGAGAAAAAAGCAGCAAAAAAATGGGTATCTTTTTAAATTTAACACAAATGAGGGAATTTTGATTGAGGTTAAGTTTTTAAAAAATCTTCTCCAAAGTATAAAATGTATGATTTATTTCCTTCAAGAAACATTTTTTGAGATCCTATACTGTGCATGGCAGTATTCTGGGTATTGCAGGGGTTACAAAGATGAATGTATGTGACAAGTTCTCCATTTCTAGACTGTTTCAGTAAAGGCAACTTAACGAATCTGATTTTCCCAACATTTAAGCATTTTTCAGAAACTGACAGATCTTTATGCAAATGTTGTTGCCAAGCTGTTTGTAATGGTGAAATTATACTTTGACAGTAACTCTTTAAAATATATTAAACCCAGCTAAGGTTTTTTTTTGAAATGTTGCCAATTAAGTGACTTTAATGAGCTTCTTGATGGTAATGTAATTAAAATTCAGATGTTCTAATTGTAAAAAAAAAATACAGTTCTGGAAAACAACAGTAAAATAAGCAAATGTGAAATGAAGTAGGGCTAATTTAAATGGTGATTATGTGGTCTACTGAGAAGATTCCACCAAAACAACATTTTCAATTATCCTGTTTGTAAAGAAGAAAGAAGGCACCTAACAGATATTTTAAATGTATCCAGTAAAGTAGATACTTTGAGTTTATCTAATAAAACAGATTTAAAAATTCTGAACATAGTAAGTCATTCCCTGCTTGTGAAAGAACTGCTAAAAACACTTCCTTGGCTTTATGAACAGGTACCCTAGCAATCTGAAGTGGAATAATTTCTAATTCAGGGAGAAATGAGTGCCTGGACCTTACCGAACTATTCATGGGGAAAAAGATCTGGGTCCTAACAAAAGTCTCTACTGACCACCTGCTCAGATTATTGGCATGCAATACTAGCATGCTGGTCACAGACACTTCTTTTTGACACACAGGTATGTCGTTGGCAAGCTAGAGCAGTATGATTTCATTTTATTGGCCTCTAATTAATACCCCATTACTTACTGTACTCACTTTAAAAATGGCTTTGACAATACATGATTTAACAAATATTTGTTGGTGCAGCGGTACAGCCTTTGCTCTGTGGTTATACAGAGTCCATACCACATTCATAAGAGGGAGGGGTAATCAAGCCGAGGTCATGCCACCATGGTTTGACAACTCATGTTCCTACTTTCATAATTACTGGTCATTGACAAGCAAAGGCAGGAGCATCTTTGCTAGCCATGATTTATTGGGGGTAGGAATTTTTCTCATTGTTACAGAAAGTGAATTTTTGAAATAAATGTCTTAACAAGTCATTTAAAAGGATATAAATGTTATTTGTTTGCTAAAAAGCTACTATTAATTCACTCATGATTCAGTTTGTTTTTGAAACATCCTTTCAGATATTCATGGACATAATAGAAAATTTTAGGTAGGTCATAAAATTTGCTTGCAACACACTGACACTTGGCTAAATTTCCAGCTGTAAGAGATGATGCTTTACTATATGCAAGTACTTTTATATATCGACAGGAGACAATGCTGCTTTCTCATTTTCTTTAGAAGATTAAAGCAATACTTTGCAATATTGCGAATGCCTCCCTTTCAAATGAAATACAAGATAGCTCACATGCCAATTCTTTTAAATATAATATGTTCATTATAACTTATTTTAAAGGCAGTGGACTGTAACAGGTAAGGGCACAAATGCTAAAGTTAGACTACGTGGTTTAAATCCCAGCTCAGCAATGTACTAGCTGTGTAACTTTGGTGAGTGTTCATACATTCTTTCTGCTTCGGTTTTCTTATATGTGAAATGGGGAATAATAATAGTTCCTATCCCATAGCATTATTTGGAGGTTGAAATTAGTTGTTATTCATAGAGCTCATGGTGTCTGGCATATAGTAAGTATTTTGTAGGGGTCTGCCTAGATACATAAAGTAAACCAACTTTTTAGTTGGCATTTTCAGTGAATTAATTCTCAAGAAATTAATAGTTTAATCTGAAGCCAATCATTTCTTTCCCACATCAGTGAGTTTCGTAGAAGTATCAGAACCATCCATCACTTAAAAATGAATCTCTGTTTTTTTCTGAAACAATGTGGCCTTTTAAGAAGAACCAGTAAGATGAGGAAATTCATCGACCCTGAATGAATCATTTGACAATAGTAATATTGTCAATATTTGACAGTAGTAGTGGAAACACCTTGGGGGAAGACAGACCACCAAGGAAATGTGCACTTGAATGACACGGACAGTTCCCTCACCCAGCTTCACAAAACAACCTACAAAGCACCACACGGGTCCTTCTGCTCTGGCTCTATCTCCACCCGCTGCCCTCCAAACTCCAGCCCCACTGGTCTCCTTCCTGTTTTTTTGTGCAGACCAAGCTTATTTCTGTTTCAGGGCCTCGAATGTGGATTTCACACATTTTCATTTGGCTGTGTCCTTGCCCATCGAGGTCTCAGCCCGGGTGTCAGCACTTTAGAGAGAACTTCTCTAGCTTTAATGGTCACTGGATTTACTGTTGCTTCTTCCACAGGGCAGAGACTTCCAACCACAATATCTAATTTTGTTTGCTTAATAGCATTTATAAACAACTTATAATTTGATAGCACTGTAAAAGCATGTTTATTTAGATACGTGCTTGGTACTTTGTTCTCCCACTCAAATATAAGCTCTCTACAAGGAGTGACCCTATCTGTCTTTTCACCTCTCTGCACCCAGGGCCTTGATAGACTTTGGAATAAGGTAGAAGGAGCTTGATAAACATTTGCTGAATGTATTCCCACATTTTGCCGATAAGAAGGCCTATGAAACTAGAATCCTTATGTGTGATCTCACAGTGGAAACAGATGTCACCCTTTCTGGAAATGAGTATGTAATAGAAACTTGCCTTTTCGCCTTCAAAGCGAAAAGAAAGAAAAAACTCCCTGAGCAGCAGGTGATCCACAGTCAGGAGAATGGGGAGGACATGAATCTTAGCCAGAGATCTAAGAAGTTGGCCTTTGGGACTTCCCTGGTGGCACAGTGGTTAAGAATCTGCCTGCCAATGTAGGGGACACGGGTTCAAGCCCTTGTCTGGGAAGATCCCACATGCCGCGGAGCAACTAAGCTTGTGCACCACAACTACTGAGCCTGCCCTCTAGAGCCTGCGAACCACAGCTACTGAAGCCCATGTGCCTAGAGCCTGTGCTCTGCAACAAGAGAAGCCACCGCAAGAGAAGCCCACACACCACAACAAAAAGTAGCCCCCGCTCCCCGCAACTAGAGAAAGCCCACGCACAGCAATGAAGACCCAACACAGCCAAAAATAAATAAATAATTTTTTTTTAATGTAGTAAAAAAAGAAGTAATCTCTGAGAATGTACCTTAAACAACAAAAAAAAAGAAGTTGGTCTTTGGAACAAAAAATAATTTGGGTTAGGAAATAGAAACCAGCCTACTGCACGGACCTACCCCTGATTCTCACTGCCCCTAGATGACTTCGCGGACTGGGTAAGTTTAGCACAAAATGTTGAGACTGAATAAAGTCAGATAAGTCTCTGGAATGCTATTGATTATTTTAGCATCTTTCATTTTTTTAAAAAAAAGTAGTTTAAAAAACATATTTCACTTAATTAATATATTTCAAGTACTAGAGGTTTCCTTCACATTGTAAAACAAGGATACTCATGCTTTACACTGTTTCTGTCTCCTGATCAGATAGATCATAAGTTCAAACCCTGAACGTTTGATTGGTTGGTTCTTTTAAATTCAGATTTTAAACTTGGAGTTATCAAAAATAAGCCAGTGAAATATATCTTCCAAAAGTTGTACAGTTAAGATCATATTTTTCTAGGTGACCATTCAAAATGGGTGAATTGAACTTTCCAGGATCCAACTGATACCACTAAGTGTGGCCTTGTGTATCTTACAGTTCAACAACACAATTAAAAAATGAGCAAAGAACATGAATAAGCATTTTTCCAGAGAAGTTATACAAATGACCAACAAGCACATGAAAAGATGTTCAATATCCTTAGTCATCAGAAAAAGTGTAGATCAAAACCACAATGAAGTACCACTTTACACCTACAAAGATGGTTATTGAAAAGAAAAGAAAAGAAAGGAAAAGAAAAGGAAAGAAAAGAAAAGTATTGACAAAGATATGGATAAATTGGAACCCTCATATACTGCTGGCAGGAATGTAAAATGGTTCAGCTGCTGTGGAAAACAGTTTAGTAACTCTTCTAAAAGTTAAACATAGAATTACTATACAACCCAGCAATTCACTTCTAGTTGTAACCCGAAAGAACTGAAAACAGGTTCTCAAACAAATACATGTATAGGCATACATGCTCATAGCAGCACTGATTCACAATAGTCAAAATGGTGGAAACAGCACAAACGTCCATCAGTGGGTGAATGGATGAACAAATTGTGGTATATACATATAAAGAATATTATTCAGCCATAAAAAGAAGTACTGATAGATGCTACAATGTGAGAGATGCTCGTAAACAAGCTAAGTGAGAGAAGCCCAGACACAAAAGGCTACTGTATGGTTCCATTTATTTGAAATATCCAGAATAAGTAAGTCCACAAGACAGAATACAGATTGGTAGTTTCCTGAGGATGAGAAGAAACTGCTTAATGGAGAAGGCATATTTTCTTTTGCAGTGATTGAAATGTTTTGGTACTAGATGGAGTTGGTTGTTACGCAACATTGTGAATGTACTAAATACCACTGAATTGTTCACTTTAAACAGTTTGGTTTTGTTATGTGAATTTAATCTTAATAATTTTTTTTAAAAAATCTAATCTTAAAAACTCTATTTGTAAAGATTTTCAGCATAAGTAATCTATGATAATTATGGCACCCTTTCTAGAATCAGTAGACTCAAGTTTTTAATCTAAAAGAAAGGTATGTTTTAGGAAATTAGGCTCTTGGGTGCTTTATAAATATTTATTTTGATCCATCCTCATTGCCAATAAAGGAATATTTTTATTCTCAATTAAAGAAAAGATTAAAATTTGTTATACTTATTTAACCAGTTGTCATTCACACCATCACACCTCTGGATGTGGATGAGAGAAAATCCATAGAATTCACCCCCTGAGTCATACCTTACACCTCATTAGCATTCAAAACAGACTTTTCAAATACCAGATATTCGCTTGTCTGCCTCTTAAATTCTGTTCTTCCAACTTCCTGCTCAACCACACTCAGTATAGCAGTTCTTCCAAAATGACTCTTTCCAATACCCAACCTCAGGCTGCCTCCTTCTTTGCTCCTTGCATTCTGTTTACACATCAGTCTAGAGAAAACTATAAGAACAAACTCTCTTTGCCAAGACCTGTCTCATTCCCTTACTCTGCTCTCAATCCTATGTTCTTTCAATGTTCCAGCTTCTTCATCAGAAAGTGAAATCTGTAGCTGTTGGAAAGGGTGAAAAGTCAATTGAGTGACATCTCCAAAACTCATGGATCTGATTCTTCAAAAATGGAATCTCCACAGTCACTTTAGAAAGCACTCTGACAGTCTCTTGATAAGTTAAACATAACCCATCAATTCTACTTCTAGAATTCTTCTTTAGAATTCTTATAGAATTCTACTTTACCTAAGGGAATTAAAAGCATAGTCCAGACAATTATTTATAGCAGCATTATTCACAGTAGCTCAGAAGTGGAAACAAACCAAGTGTTCATCAATTGATGAATAGTTAAACAAAAATGTTATGTATACATATAATGGAATATTATGCAATCATAAAACACAATGATGTACTGATTCATGCTACAACATTGATGAACTTTGAAAATATTATGCTAAGTAAAAGAAGTTACATGCATGTATTGAGCAATTCCATTTATATGATATGTGCACAGAATAGGCAAATATACAGAGAGAAAGTACTTCAGTGGTTGTCAAGGGCTGGAAAAGAGGCAATGGGGAAAAACTGCTAATGGTACAGGGTTTCCTTTGAGAGTAATGAAAAGGTTCTGAAAGTAGACAGTGGTGATGGTTATACAACATTGTGAATAAACCAAAAATCATACACTTTTAAAAGCTAAACTATAAAATACCTGGAATTGCCAATTGTTTATTTTTTAGTCCTCTTGCTATCTTAGCCATCTGGCGTCTGTGAATGGATTCAGACAGAAGTCAAGGCAGATTCTGAGGAGGTTAGGAGATTCTGCCGGGATTCTCACCACTGCTTTGTAGAGCCTTTCTCTAGAAAGGCAGTATGATCTGGATTCAGATCCAGATGCGGCTTTAAGCAACTTGCTTACCTGTTCTAAGCCCCTGCCTCGTATTTGTAAAATGGAGGAAAGAATATTTAACTCACTGTATATTATGAGGATGAAACAATAATATATTCAGAGAGTTTTGCTTTTAGTAGGCATTAATAAATGGTAGCTATCTCAATTATCTTAGAGGACTTGCTCCTCAAATATTTTCTACATTGGTTGCCTATAACTAAGCCAATATATGAATCACAGGTAAAAATGTAAAAAAGCAATCACCTAATCAGGTGGTTAGTATAACGTGCTACCCACTGAAATGAATGGCTTTACACTTTCATCCATGTGCTAAGTCAAACGTTGTCCTGAAATTATAATTTATACTTGGTTGTTTTCATTAATGTCAACTGTCCTAAATGATACATTTATGTAGGACAATTGTCCAGAAAAACATTAGATGCAAATTGCTGCTTAATAAATCAAAGCCAAGTTTAAGATATTCAGTGAGTTGCTTTTTTGCTATGCATTATGCCTAGGGTTGAGAGGAAGCGGTGGAGAAAAAGGTCTAATATCCAGACTTTGACTTCTAGAGTTAGCTGATCAGTGTTTATGGAGGAGGATGCTGCTGACCATGCACTAGATTTATGAGAAAGAAAGGGAGAATCTACATTTCTTCAGCATTAGACAGGGCTCACAGTTAATACTCTGGTGTGCTCTATGAGGATGAAAAGATTTTTATTAAAATGGAAGTGAAAAATCAGTCTTAATTTCCTCTGACAGCTTTCCAACAAAGAAACAATTTACTCTTCAGTCAGAAGGAGTCAGGATTAGAACACAGTACCGAGGCCACAGAACTGTTTCTGAGTTCAGAGATAAGTTATTTGGGGTAATTTATTACAAAATGAAATTGTAGGAATTCTCTATGTTTGAAGAATAAAATAGTCAAACAATGGATTGTTTTAAATTAGATAAAATTCTACGTAAAAATATGATAATAGCCTAGAGGGCTTTATAAATTAGCCTTCAGTCTATGATTACGTCGTTTTAATATCACCAAAAAACTGGGCATATCTTTGTAATACATCTGATAAAATATGATGTGGCAGCACCAGCCCTGAGCAAGTTTCAGGCAGGGGACAAGCCTGATTATAAGACATCATGAATTTTAAAAAGTGTCCATTTTGCATTTTCAGCATTTTTTTAGGTTACAGATTTCAAATTTTAAATATTCTAATGGCTGAGGTTACTTCTTTTTACAGAAGCCTTTGAGAAATTGCAATGTTTTAATTTGTTCACATTAAAGACTCTTAGAAGCTTGAGGGAAAAGTCTTTCCAGATGAGCAAGAGGTTGGATAAATGTAATGACATATGGTTTGTTTTTTATAGTCACAATATGCGAAAAATAGAAGCATAACACATGTATTCAATGATATATATGTATTTATACATATAAATATATATTCTGATTATAAATTATGAAATATGATTATTTTGTATCAATGTGATTTTGTTTTATTTCTCTTCCTTGTTCCCTTTATGAATAAAAATAACAACTGAAACTTAGAACAATTTTAAACATCTCATTATACCAGGGATCTAGCAAGAGATAAAATCAACATATGCAAAGCCATGATGCCGCTCGGTCCCCTCCTCAGACTTGTGAGCTGCGCTGTCTACAGGGTCTCAGAGCCTCAGGGTGGGAAAACTGTCCACTGATCTTATTACGGAATTTCCCCTCACCCAGCAGGCTTCTTTGGAATCATTCCAGATGAAAGGGTCATGATCTGTTTCTTAAATATATCTCAGTAAAAATCTATCTCACATCCTTTGGCAAACTCAGAACTCGCCTTGGATGTTCTTCTTTTATTGCCTCTGGACCCCTGTGTTCATCAAGACTCTCAGGAGATGTGAAAGGCATCTGATCATTACGTTCTATGTACTCAATTTTTACAGTTTCAAAGGGTTTTTTTAAACCCCTTGCTACTTTTTTTCTTCCAAGTTAAAAAAAAACAAACCAACCTGAATTAATGTAAACTTTTCTCTCACATGCTATAGACAAATTTTTGGGGTGGGGAGGGGTGATCTTTTGCAGGCTCATGGGTTATTTTCAGAAGACCCTTGTTATGGAGAAGAGGAATAGCATGCATATTGAGAGAATTATCTCCAAGAAACAAAAATGGACCTCAAACTCATCGGGAAAGTGTTAGTGGTCACTATTATGTCTTACACGAGGGCAGAGGCGTACCCTAGGGACAGGCCTTGAAAATGATTGAGAAGGAGCTGTGATCACTGTTCCACTACCCCTGAACGGTGGTTCTCACACCCTGCCTTCTTGAAGTTGTTTTTCCATTACCCAGGCCTGGCCCTGTGCTACCAATTTACATCCAAGCTTTGTTGCCCCCATGTGTCTCTGAACTTCATTTACGTTTACTTCATTTACATCCTTGGTAACTGAAGGGTCAAACTCTTTAGCTTCCAGAGTAACTGATTAATTGGTGCTAATGGCCCACCCACACATTTATTTTATTATAGCTTTAATTTAGCTTTTTAGTTTGGAAAATTTCAAACATGTCTAGAGTAAGTAGAATCACATAATAAAACCTCATTGTAATAACTCATCAGTCAATTTCAACGATTATCAATATTCTGCCATGCCTCTCCACACCACTTTTAATTTTTACTGTTTTTTTTCTTTTAGTTAAAATTTGCATAAATTGAAATCACAAATCTTACCTGCACTATTTTGACAACTGGACATGCCTTGGTAAAACACACCCCTTTCACGATATGGAATATTTCCACGTCCCCAGAAAGTTACCCCCAGACTCTTCTCCTCTTCCAAGAGACAACCACAGTTCTGCGTTTTATTTAACCTTAGTTTTGCTTCTGCAACTTCTATGAATGGATTCATACTGTATGCAGTTTTTTGTGTCCACTTTCTTTCACTCAGCATCATATCTGTGAAATTCATCCATATTGCTGCCAATATCTGTTATTGTTCAGTAGGATTCCATTATATGAATTCCATACCACAATTTGTCTATTTTTTCTTTTGTTGATGGATAGTTTGGTTCTTCCCAGTTTTTAGCTGTTGTGAATATTTTTATACATGTCTTTTCGTGGACATACGTTTTCATTTCTTTTGGGTAAAACACCTAGAAGTGGAATTACTAGGTCAAAGTGTAGCTGTACAGTTAGCTTTAAAGCTTAAGCTTCCATCCCTTTTTAAATTGCATTTTGAATAAATAATTAAATGAAATGGTAAAAAATTCCAGACAGCATGAGTATACATTAAGAAGTATTCTTTGTACTCTGTTCCTGTCTAGCCCACTGCTCCACACTGCCTCCTACAGATAAGCACTTTTATTAATCTCTTGTGCATTCTTCCAATTTTTTTAAACACAGTGATGAGTAAATAAACATACATTTGTCCCTTTCCCTCTTCTAACACAAAAGGTAACCTACTACATATCCATAATACACCTTCTTATTTTCACCTAACAACATATCTTAGAGACTTTCCGTATTGGTGAATAAATAGGTTCCTCATTCTTTTTATTAAAACTGCTCTATCCATGGCCCCTTGGATTGGTTCCAACATGTTACTACTATACATAGGCCGCAATGAAGAAACTTTTACCTGCATCATTACATATATATGTAGGAAGATAGATGGGATAAATTTCCAGAATGGTGCTTTAGCCTTACTAGGCCAAGGGTGATAGGTATTTGTAATTTTGTTAATGTTGCCAAATTGTGCCCCAAACGTGTTGTGACATGCTGTAATCCCATCAGCAATGCATGAGTGTTCCCCTCGACCATAGTCTTGCTACCAGAGTGCACTGTGAACCTGGGTCTTTGCCATTCTCAAGCATTTCAACTCAAGTTTCCTGAACAGCTGAGGAAAATAAACGTGCAAAACCCCGGCACCCTATGATTTTGTGAGGTGAGGTCCTAAGCAGAATCTGCTACTTACTTTGTGCGGCCAAGTAGAAAACAAAAATGTGGAGTCCTTGTTCAAAAATTATTAAGAATTTCAAGATGGCGAGAGTAGAACATTAAGCCAAGCATGCGGTCCTGTAAAGAAAGTAAGAGAGCTTTGAGTAGGAACTTATTTTACCTTAAAATGTGATGTACATTTTTGCACTCCACTCCATATAATAGTCATGTTTTAAATTAACCTTATCAAGTCAAATTGACCTTTCAGGAAGGCATATCATAGCTATCACGTGGCCATACCTCAGGTGCCACCACACAGCCTGATGGGAGAACTCTAGATGACTTCTCCCAGAACTTCCCTGCTCCCAGACAAGCTTTTTAATACTAGTTATATAAATGCAGGACCACCACTCTCCCTGCCTCACGTCTAAATAACTGAACAACTGCGATGATGGGAACTGAAGGCCCAGTGGATGTTGATGTTGGGACAGTCATTGCAAGAAGATCCACTAGTCCAAGTTGCACTTGTTGTTTGTCTTAATTTCTGATGACACAATGTCTGTTAGGGAGCCTGATTTCCCCTTCCAAGGGAGGAGAGTAGTGCCTTATTCAGTGGCACTCTTAGTGTTTCTGCACTCTCAGAACGCTTATCATTAATGGTATTGGGGACCCCCAAGAATCAGTGTTGTTGGGCTGGAGATGACGCTAGAGGAAATTTCCTGAAAAAACTCGAGATAGTCACTTCTGAAATAATAGAAAGCAAGTGGAGTGGAGGGAAAAAAAAGAAGTTTTTTCATGATATATTGGGAGAGGGCATTTACTGAGATGCCAGGTGCCATGTTAACGCCCTTATATACGTCATTGCAGAGCCCCCTTCTTCAGGCTGCTCCCACAAACAAGTAGCATCTGCAAAGGAAAGAGAGACAGACAGACTGACAGAGACGGAGAAAGAGAGGAAGAAACATCTACTCAAATAGGCAAAGGGAAAAAAATAGAACTGAATGCCAAACAATTTAATAAAAATATAGCCAATATACTCATGAGGATTGAGGCCAGAGGGAAGAACAATTTGATCATACAGTAAACTAATCCACACTCTCAAATCATTACAGCATGTGTTAAGTGTTAATCCAGACAGCCCTGAGGTGTGCCACAGTTCTCTGCTCTTTCGCCCCCTCTGCTGGTGAAAGCCGTCCTCAGGTCGAAACATGAGCAAACACCGGGAGAAGGTGAGGAAAATGAGATATGTATTTTACACAGTTGTGCTTCTCAAACTTTAATATGCATATTAATTGCCTGGGAATCTTGGTAACATGTAAATTACTTACTAAGTCTGGGCTTGTGCCTGAGAGTCTGCATTTCTGGCAAACTCCCAAGTGGTGCTGGTCCTTGGACCACACTGAATAGCAAGGCTAACATTAATGATATAACATCAGTAATCACCAGCACAAACACTTCTTCTTGAGGTCCCCCAGTTTCACAGAGAACTGATCTCTATGGCCTTTAAATAGCTCTACATCCAACAGTGGGTCCAATCCACAAAGTGAACAATTTAAATTCATTGGGAATGTTTCTACAGTTATCTCAATGATTTACTTCTGTACAAGTTTCACCATGCAGTCGATTATATTAGAATATTGGAATCTAGATAACACATGTTGCAATGATTTGGTCAAATGAAAACAAATTTTTATTTTAGAAGAGTCATTTAACCAACTCTCTCATTTCCAAACAGGAAGCTGAGGCATAAAGAGAGTATGTGACTTGACTGAGGCCAAACAGCTTGTTTATAGCAGCCAAACTAAAATCTAATTACACCAACACTGTCCTCATGCTGTCTGTCCAGATCATTTCCCACTTTTCTCTTTCTCTAAGGTGACCAGACTCATATCTGCTAAATCCCATAGGTCACTGAAGTCCTAAGTGGCAGATCAAAAAGCTCAGTAAATATGATAGTATACCTAGTAACTCTTTCTGTTGTAAATTAGTGTCCAACTCTCTTATCAGCAGAGTTAGTCTTTAAATATCCATTAGAAGGAAAAAGAAATACTAGACCCTGTCTTATTAGCATCACCTATCTTGGATGTTTAATCCTCACTTTGCTTTATCCTTTCTTCCTGAATCCCATTTTTAACCACAGGACACATTAGGTCTTAACTGATATTCTTTAAACTTCCCCACCAAAATAATACAGTAAGAAATACAGTAATTAATACAAATTAATTTCATATAGTGTAGATGAGAAGATTCTTAATAAGTATGTTTTGAGTGAGTGATTTATTATTTGGGTAGATGAAAGGATGAAGAGATTATTAGACTAAGATAAATTCATCATAACTAAATAGCAAAGAGGGGCTTACCAGACGCTCGAATAAGGCTATGCTCAAAGTGCGTTGGCCACAGACTATGTAATTTCACGTTCTTTTGTCTGCAGCATAAAAATTCACTTTAGAGTACTTAAGTGATCTTCGTGCCTGACCAAGAGTGAAAGGTGAATCTCCAAGCTGCCCTTTCCACCATTCTCAGCAAAAAAAAAAAAAAAAAAAAAGACAAGAGTAAATAAAAAGTTTCCTGGTCTCTGACTTCCCACTCAATATAAACGTAGAATGCAGATGAGCAAAGTGAGTGAGCGAGTGAAATTGTTTGTAACAAAAACCCATTATTCACAGATGAAAAACTTATATTGTCAGCGTAATATCTGTGAGGCTAAACAACACTGGAGAGGATATAAAAGCAGTGCGCTTTGGTGCAGAACTACAGAGCTCAGGACACTGCACACCAAAGTCCCCAAAAGAGGGCTCTCTCTCTCTCTACCTGCTCTGTTCCACCTCCTGGTGTCAGAAGGTAAGATTAATACTGACAGATTGTAAGACTGAAAATCCTGTTTGGGGTACAGTTTTCATAAGGGGGCAACGTATTATGAATTATAGTGCTGTTTTTTCATCTTATACTTTATGACTATAATACACAGGGCAGAGTTGAGATGAAAAAGTGATATAAAATGCATTTACATAAACTTCAACATACTGTAGCCGCAAAGTGAGTTGAAGAAATAATTCAATGCAAAGAGAGAAAATAGAAAGAAAAACAAAGATTCAAATCAATGCACTTACTACAAGATTTAACTGTTATGAGAACTGCATTTTAAAAATAAGTGGTAACATTTTGAAAAACAAATACTTTTCTTTGGATTTGATAAATGTGTATACTATTGTGAACAGAAGGAGCCTTTTAAATTCAGCAGAAATGTGTCCATTAGAGAGGTTATAACAGCAATTGCTCCTTACCAATGAAAACGTATGGTTTTCCAAAAGAGCAGAATCAACATCATCATTCAAATATTCAAATAAGGCTGATAAGGCTATCAAAAAATCAAAGTCCATGAAATCGGCTCTTTGTAAATAAGACATAGCATATTTTGTGCAGAGAACAAATATCATCGATTACTGGGAAGCCTGTGGATGGAACTGAGTAAAAGCATAGATTAATAATTACTTACTATGTATTGAGGACCAAAAGTAATAAATAAAATATCTAAAATGTTTACATTTCAAAATGAAATTTTAGTAAATACCATTAGAAAAAAAATCAGATGTTCTAAAGTACCTACTTAAGCTCTTAAGGACAAAGAACACTTTTATGGAGATCCTCAATGGGTAAATGATCATGTGGTATGGTTTCTTTTCCACACATACTAATTAACACCTGTGAGAGGAAATGATCTAGCCAGTTTTTAAAGTATTTGGCCTAAAGCACCAATATATTTAGGGATATACTGTATGTCACCTTGTCTAGGTCAAAGATTAATCTTTCTGAAAGACTTTCTATTCAGGAAATATTATTGGTACCCTATCTCCTTTTAAATTTGAGTGGAAATGTAAGGTTCTTATAAAACTGCAGATTCTTTCTGTAGGCTGCCTAAAGCAGGGGTGGGAAGTAATTGGAAAGTCTTCTCTTATTGAATAAGATTTTGATACCAAAATAATGCAACTATTTGCTTTCTCAAGTCGTGGTATTCAAACAACCTTATTCTTAAATTTTTCACAGTTCTGTTGACTTTTACACAATGAATAAATACCATTTTAAAAATCAGTTACTTCTTTCAGTAGAGCTCATTCTGCTGCCTGGAGAGGACTTCGAACATTCTCTTCTGTATGGTTGTTTCTTCTACCAGCTCTCTCGGGGGCAGAAAACCACCTGCTCCATATCTGCCTCCAGAGGACATCATAGAAGATACTGTAAAACTGTTAGGGACATTGTGTGGAAGGGAGTACAGTTCTCAATTGACTTTCCAACAGTGATGTAATCCTAAAGAGAAATGCTTACTTTAATTTTTTAAGTTTCTGAAAGCATAAATTTATCATTAAAAATTATAATCAGAAGACCCTGCCTCTATATTTGGCAAGGTTTCCAAAGTTTGCCAACCAGATAAACTGAAGCACAGCAAAATGCCATAGTAGTAATTGAATGTTGATGAATGAAGAAGGATGAATATGTAATGCCTATTGTGTGGCTTTGTCTAACTGACCTCTTAATCTAAAAAGAGTTAATATTTCAAAGGAAAAAAATATCGCACAGGTATTACAGTCTCCATGTTTTAGTGCCAAAGACCGATAGTAAGTATGGCTAAGATGTTAAAGAAAAGACTGATAGTTTAAAATGATAATATTTATAAAATACTTATTTCAAACCACATGCCATTTGCTAAAAATACTCATTCAAATATTTTATGGATAAGCATGATCAAACTTGGATTGAAATCCCCACATCTCAAAGTAAACATGGTCGGTTGAAAGTAGCAGAGGGAAGTTCATGACAAACACTGGACTTGAGGTTTTCATTCAGAAAATAGGGGTGCTTGTCCTGTGGGGACTTTCTGGCCACATTCATGTTGGTCCCACCCCGCCCATCCACACTGCATCATGATGTCCATGGCATCCCATGGCTTCATGAGGCATCTGCTTGTGTTGCGAGGTATTCTACAACCTGGTGTAGGGTGTCACTAGCAGTGAATGACACGTCCTGGACTCAGTCCAATTATAAAACAACCAGGGGACTTCCAAGACTTCAGAAGCAAGCATTAATTTTCTTTATGACAGTGATCTCTTAGTTTCTTAGTTGTGATTGTTCAAGTTGCCAGAAGCATTAGTTCTTGTTGCAAATTGCTTGTCTTTAAAATGATTTTTTTCCTTTAATTTAGAACAGGTCAAAGCACCCTAAAATACCTCAAATCTGTTGGCCGCTTTATAATTACAAAGTCTAGACCAAGTTACACTATTTAAAATATAAATGAATAATACATCTGAACCGACAGCTGGTATGCCAAGTTGTAGCCTGAGGCTGCTTTAAGATGGTTGAAATGCAGTATAATGTAAATGCTTGGAAGTGAAGGACTATTAATTGAAAGCCAGACTGATAGTGAAGAGGGTGGCATTACGGATAAGGCGCCATTCAGGCTAACCATATGTAGCATATCATCTACAGTGGGTATTTTCAATGTTTATTGTGGACATTTTTAATTTCAAGTCTGGAAATGAGCCTTCTAATCATTAACAGAAGTGTCCTACACTAATGAAAAAGCTTCACAGTGCTACACATCTTTTGTATTCTTTTTAGCCACCAAAAAAACTGCAGGAAAAATATAAGCTAATATTTGAAATTACTCGAAATATAATCAGAATAAAATTGATGACTAGCTTTTTGTTCTATTTATAATATTTACTTAGTCAAAATTGAACTAATTTAGTCTGACTGGTTTAAATATGGTTGAGGGTCTCTATCTTTCCCTTGACTCTGTGCTCCAACAGGCAGCAAAAATGAAAAGCATTTACTTTGTGGCTGGATTGCTTGTAATGCTGGTCCAAGGCAGCTGGCAACGTTCGCTTCAGGACACAGAGGAGAAATCCAGGTATTAAATCGTTAGACTTGAACTAACATAGCACTATGGTTAGAATACAGCCCGAGATAACTGTGATTAATAAATAAGTCTCAGTAATTTGGAGTAAATACTCTGCACAATTTTCAAATGTTTAAAGTATCATTGTGATAAAGGCTTTTCTAGAGTACAGATCAGAGTATGTTGTTTCATAACCGAAGGGGTGGGCAATGTTGAAAAATATGTTACATGGGAAATTATAGCTCTTTGAAATCTTCAGCTAATACTCCCCGTTCATTCATTACTCACACTGCAGAGTAGGTCATTTTAATTATTCACACCAACTTTTCCTCTTTTATTCTTCTCTAAAAAATAACACTGCTTCTTACTAACTGTAAAAGTCATACGTGTTCTTTATACAAAATATGCATGTAATGTATATAAATATATCCCAATCAGTTACAGCTTTGTATTATGTTCTGTCTCTTAGCATTGTATTGTTAGCTTATTTTTATTATATCATTACAAATATCTATTAAGTATATGATATTTAATGGCTACATACTATTTCACTGCATAAATATACAATATTTATTTAGCTACTCCTGCTCTATTGAATATGTAAGGGTTCTTCAAATTTTCCCACAAAGAATGCTGCAAATAACATTTCTTCCTACATTTCTTACTATTTTTCTGAGGATTTATTTCTAGTAGTAAAATAATCATGTCAAAGGATCTGAATGAGTTTAAATTTTTTATCTTGCCAACTTGCTTTCCAGAAAAGTCATACACATGCACACTCCCATCAGCATTATAGAAATACTCCTCTCATAATATCCTCCTCGGTATTTAATCCTTGCTAATTTGATAGGTAAAAATAGTATCTCATTTCTATTTTTGAGTTTTAATCATATTGAATATTTCCCCACATAGCCGTGCCAACCAACTGTTGATTACTGGCATGTGGATTATCCACTACACAGTTTCAAATTAGCAAGTGGGCTTTTTCTTGCCTTTCTTTGAATTTTTAATTGTCTTTCCTTCACCATTAGCTATCACATAGCCAGGTAATGGAGCTACTTTTTTATATTAATATATGCAAAACAGAATTCGGAACATAAATCTGCTGCCCCCCCAAAAAAACGGTTTGGTATTCTTCACTCTTTTAAAATATTCAAGACGTTGCTCTCTTCTGGCATTATTAACATAATTATGAGTAGATGAAATTGTTAAAAAAAGATTTATTTAATCCTATTTCAGAAAAAAGAAGCCAGTTGAAAAATCAATTGCTAGAATTCCAAATCGGAGTGTATTCAACTCTGGTAAAACCATGGGATTCCCATAGCAAATTAAGGTCTTTCTGAACTGCCAACTGAAATACTCAAGGAACCTTCCTTCCAACTTCATGTGGTTCTGTATTTTGTAGAGAAGCTGCCTCTCAAGTGAATCTACTCTTGAGGAGAGATTTAATTGCACCAGTCACTCTTCTTCACAGATCATTCCCAGCTTCCCAGACCGACCCGCTCAATGATCCAGATCAGATGAATGAAGACAAGCGCCACTCGCAGGGCACGTTCACCAGTGACTACAGCAAGTATCTGGACTCCAGGCGTGCCCAGGATTTTGTTCAGTGGTTGATGAACACCAAGAGGAATAAGTAAGAGTCTGAACCTGATCAGAAATTTGCACACAAATGTATTACTTAAATATGTCTAAAATTCCTCCTGACTTTCTTAAGTTATCATGCATATCAAATAGTGTCCATAAGCTCTTTTTTTTTTTTTTTTGCGGTACGCGGGCCTCTCACTATTGTGGCCTCTCCCGTTGCGGAGCACAGGCTCCGGACGCGCAGGCTCAGCGGCCATGGCTCATGGGCCCAGCTGCTCCGTGGCATGTGGGATCTTCCCGGACCGGGGCACGAACCCATGTCGCCTGCATCGGCAGGCGGACTCTCAACCACTGTGCCACCAGGAAAGCCCCATAAGCTCTTTCAATTTTGATGATTTTCAAGGTTGGTGATGCTATCCTTCATAATGTGCCTCTGAAGGTCCCACCCCTCGTCCCTCCAAAACTCTTACCCACCCTCCAATGGGACATAGAATTTAAATTTTCCCAGCTGTGGTCTTAGCAATACTCACTTCATGCCCATTTTCCTTTAAAATTGAAAGCTGACCTTTATGGACCTGCAAGATTAGAAATCTAATCCCTGACCAAAAGATAAGAGCAAATTCAACATTCCCTTGTAGGATTCAAACTCATGATTATGATCACAAAGTATCCTCTAGCCAAGTTAGTCATGGTAAGGAATGGAAACAGATGCAGTCTTTTTCTTGTAGAATACAATCCAAGATACACATTTAAAATTACAGCCTAGCTGCACAGCATAAAGAAAGAAGAAGGTATATAAGAACACAAGCCTATCACAAGGCATACATTTTAATGCTGGATTTGCTTTGACAGTTTCAGGGTTTTTTTTTGTTTGTTTGTTTTTTTTTGTTTTTTTTTTTGCTGCATCCAGGCTACTGGACGAAATCAGCCACAAGAGTTTCACAGGGATGGTGGAATTTCACAATTTCTTTGGAGGGTGACCCACAAGGGGAAGGGAGTTATGCACACAAAGCAGCTGAAGGAATCTAAAAATCAGGAAAAGGGAATAAATTTGTCTGGATAGAATGGAGAAGGGGGACAGAGAGAGACGAGCCAGCAGGAAGAATAAAAGAGAGCTGTTGACCAAAAATCCTTAAACTAGAGAGTACAGGAAAGATGGTGGTCATGGTCAGAGAAGACACTGAGAGAAGTCCTCGTTAAGGATTACAGATGGGGCCATTGGTGAAATGGGAGAAATCACTTATTTGAAAAAATGCAAACAACTATGTTCATTTCTAGAAAGAGAATACCATGACTTGGTAAACTAATGTAAAACAATCCTAGCTCCCAGGTAGTTTCTGTTGTGTTTAAGATGAAACCTTCCAGGGCTAATATATGATGGAGCGACTGACCATCTACCTGGTCAACCACCTCCACAGAGCACTCTGTACACATTTGAGGGTGATACGGGGTCATCTTCTTAGCTTTCCTCACTGTTAGCCCATCACACATTTCCTTTAATCCAATAACGTGTGGTCTTTTGATGACATTTTGAGATGCTCCTTTGCTTTCCCTTGATTCAGTTAACTAACTCTGACCCCATATGTACTAATGACAAGCTGCTGCTTTGTTTGCAGGTAGCATAGCACAGTGGATAGCCCCCATACATTGAGACTGAAGAAAATGCTGCTGTAATAGTCAATGGCACAGATAAGCAGGGCAGGTGAAAATGGGTCACTAGGTGGAGTGAGGGACCTTAGCCCCCTATAATTTTTATTAGCCCCCCATCAACCTTCACTCCAGATAATTAATGTAGCTTCCAGACAAGTCCTCTACCCACCCTCATCTCTCAAAACCACACAGAGACCTTCCCTGGTGGTGCAGTGGTTGAGAGTCCACCTGCCGATGCAGGGGACACGGGTTCGTGCCCCGGTCCGGGAAGATCCCACATGCCGCGGAGCGGCTGGGCCTGTGAGCCATGGCCGCTGAGCCTGCGCGTCCGGAGCCTGTGCTCCGCAACGGGAGAGGCCACAATAGTGAGAGGCCCGTGTACCGCAAAAAAAAAAAAAAAAAAAAAAAACACATGGAATCCCGAACTCAAAGCTGCCACTGCTTGCTTATAGGTGAGAACCATATTGCTAAAGAGGCAGATCTTCAATTTAACTTTCACATTTCTTTCAGGAATAACATTGCCAAACGTCATGATGAATTTGAGAGACATGCTGAAGGGACCTTTACCAGTGATGTAAGTTCTTATCTGGAAGGCCAAGCTGCCAAGGAATTCATTGCTTGGCTGGTGAAAGGCCGAGGAAGGCGAGAGTAAGTCTGTACATTCTTACTCAACTTTTCTTTTTTCTTCTTTTTTTTTTTTTTTTTTTTTTTGCTTGATGTAAAAAACTTAGAATACGGTTATCTATATATGGATCTGCATTACACAAGCCATTAGTGTAGTCTCACAGAGTAAAGAAATAACTCCTGTTGGTGGGAGACAATTTACAAAAGTCTCATCTGTTTTACCTCTGTTAGCAAGTATTAATAGAGTCAAACAGGTTACTTTTTATCCCCCATTATAGTTGTATTATAATCAGGGTATTAATTTGCCAATCCAGGACACTTTTGAGAATAAACAGAGTGCTTTTGATAACTACACCAGGAAAATAAGCTTAAACTAGGACTGTCCAGGAAAACTAGGGATAAAGGAAAAGAAGAAATAATGCAGAAAACTTAGTTTCACTTTAAATATTTACATAATTTATGTGTTAGTAAGTATTGTGTTAGTAAGTATTGAGGTAAAAATGTGATAAAGACTGAAAGGAATTAAACTTAAGACATTTAATGAAATGACATTCAAAATACAGATATGTGGCAACATCCATATATTTAACAACATGCCCATTTTTTATGGGACTGTCATAAAGATAACCATTAAATTATCACAGCTGAAAATACGCCCAAGACCTTTAGGTACTTTCTTGGATCTTACCACAACCAATCAGACCCTGAACCATTCCGTTTTCTTGTGACCATTTTGATTGACATTTGAATTATGAGAAGCAGGAAATTCATGTTCCACTCTATTTTTATTTTTAGTGAGACTTTAAAGAGCTCTCAGGGCAAAAGGGAACTAGTATTGTGCTGATTTTTAAAACATTAACAATCAAATTTACAAAATCAGTGGGAAAATAGTCACTTACACTTGAGACTATTTTATAGTGTTTTAAAGGGATACCAAAAATTCTGTTAAATAAATCAATCGAAGAGAAAATCTGATATAGACTAAGGTTTAATCCCTTAATACTGCACTTGGCAAGGCTGTTTTGATAATCACTAGTTCTATAGGCTAGAATATATTTTTATGAATTATAAACAAATTAATAGTCTCAATAATAACTTCTGTGTTGGCAATACACTAAAATCTTTGAAGCAGCTGGAATATGGGAAAGGCCTTAGTTTCAGGTCCCAGCTCTGCGCTATTCTACCTAATTCCCTTTCTGATATGCAAGTTTCTATGAGGCTTTTCGTGATAGGCCCTCTGTAAATAGAAACATATGGTTTTCTCAGCGATGCTTACACATGTTGCCAGTGATAGGCAACCAATAAGTATTTATTTGAAACGTTTAACCAAGTACTGATTTTACCTCTCTTTTTCTCAGTTTCCCAGAAGAAGTCACCATCGTTGAAGAACTCCGCCGCAGACACGCCGATGGCTCTTTCTCTGATGAGATGAGCACAGTTCTCGATAATCTTGCCACTCGAGACTTTATAAACTGGTTGCTTCAGACAAAAATTACTGACAGGTGATTTATTTTAGTTCATTCTGAAAACCATCAACACTTTCATAAATATTATCATACAGCTACAGGTTTTTCCTATGTGGGGAGAGAGTCTTTACTCTCTTGGTATATAATCAAAATTATGAATCATTCAAGAGTACATTATTATATTTGTTTCTGTCATTACAATTTTATCCATTCACTCATTTATTCCAAACACATTTCCTGAGTGTCAATAAGGGACAAGGCATTCGAAACACATTGCAAATTGCTATGTATGTTGAAATTTTAGCACAAAGTAAAATACCAGTATATATGGTATTAAATACTTAATGTAATAAGCGTAGTAGTAAAAATTTAAATGCCAAAATTAACCACTTATCTTGGTAGGTTGTAATTGCCTTTTTTATAATTATTCATACACTTTATATTTCTTGATAAGGACACTTTAGGGTAAGCCATCTTCAAATGTAAATATTTGAAAAGTCCAAAAGACAAAGGGATATATAAGATGAAAAGACATAAATAACTTTGATCAAAATAAATCATTGAAATATTCCCTGGATAAGTTAACTATATCATCTGTGTATTATACTATGTTAAGTCATTTTCTCTTTTTTTTTTAATCTCCAGGAAGTAAGTGTGTCATTACTCAAGTTCATCTTCACAGTATCACCTGCCAGCCATGTGGGATGTTTGAAATTTTAAGTTCTGTACATTTAAGAGGTGTATTCTAAAGCCATATTGCTTTGCATGCCAATAAATAAATTTCCTTTTAATATTGTGTAACCAAAAGATCATAAATAAATAAACCATTGTCAAAATAGTGTGAAAATGTCAGCTTTAAAATAAAAAAAAATGCAGAATTCTCTTATTTTCTTCTTATTTTGGATGAAGTACCCTAACCTGCTTACACTTAGCAATGAAATTGTTGTTCTATGATATAGTTTGTATATATAAATTACTCCAATCACAACCTATCTGTGTTATAATAATAGGATAAAGGAAGGACTGGTAGCCACAGTTGTGAAACTGAAAGAGAACTTTCTTCTTAAAACTTTTGTCATAAAAATGCTCAGCTTTCAATATATAAAAGATAGACTGAATAAAAATGTCAAGCTTCTTCACCATGGTCTGTTTTCTCTCTTCTCTGTGCTCCCACTCCTTCCAAATACCCCTGCTTCCTAAGCTGGTAGCCCATAAGCCAAACCTGATGCCCAGCCGTGGTTTCATGTTTTAAGTTGTTACACAGTGCTTTAACGTTTTTGGCCAACATTGAAAAATCAAGGTTTTTAACATTAAAATGTTGACCTCTTACATTTCTTGAAAAATTGGGTCCTCAGGAAATATTAGACCCACAAAACAAATCTCTTCTGAAGCTGAGAGCCAGCTGCCTTCTTCTGAATGGTCACATGCTTTTCAGCTCACTATTGTGCCCCCTACACACACACACACACACACACACACACACACACACACCTGGGTATATTATACATTCACAACCAGATAATATACACAGGTAGCCACTTTCCCCGATCCACTTTATTTATATATCTTACTTGCCCGGCACCTGCAGGCATTTAAATTTGTCTATCATACCCTGTACTCTTATCTCCCTGTCCTGCAGTATCCAGTATCTTGGGCCAGTCTGATGCTGATTGCCGTGTCAGAGACATTTCTTTGCTGTATACAGACAGCATTGCCAACTCTCTTTCTCTCTTTTATTATTGAGATATAATAAACACATAACATTGTGTTTGTTTATGGTGAACATGTCAATTTACATTTATATATTGCCATATGATTACCACCAGAGCTTTAGCTAACTCCTCTGTCAGGTCACACAATTATTTCTTTTCTGTAGTGAGAACATTTAAGATCTAGTCTCCTAGCAATTTTGAAGTATGTAATACTGTATTATTGACTATAATCACTATACTACCCATTAGATCTCCAGAACTCACTCATCTTCTAGTTGCAAAGGTGTAACCTTTAATAACAACTTCCCCACCCCCTAGGTCCTGATAACCATTGTTTGTTCAAGTGTGTTGTTTAGTTTCCACATGCTCATAAACATTCCAGCTTTTCTCTTGTTGTTGATTTCTAGTTTCATATCATTGTTATCAGAAAAGATAGTTGGTATGATTTCAATCTTCTTAAATCTACTAAAACTTATTCTGTTACCTGTCATATGACCTATCCTGGAGAAGGTTCTATGTGCACTTGAGAAGAATGCGTATTTTGCTGCTGTTGGATGGAATGTTCTATAAATATCTGTTAGATCCTTTTAGTCTAATATATATTTCAAGTCTAACATTTCCTTCTTGATTTTCCATCTAGATGATCTATCCATTGCTGAAAGTAGGATATTGAAGTCCCCTGCTATCATTATATTGTTGTCTATTTCTCCCTTCAGATATGTTAGTATTTGCTTAATATATTCAGCTGCTCCACTGTTGAGTATCTATATTTTTATGATTGTTATATCTTTTTGATAAATTGACCCCTTAATTATTAT
The DNA here is from genome assembly GCF_025265405.1 of Mesoplodon densirostris. Taxonomy (NCBI): domain Eukaryota; kingdom Metazoa; phylum Chordata; class Mammalia; order Artiodactyla; family Ziphiidae; genus Mesoplodon; species Mesoplodon densirostris. The sequence continues at coordinate 81,337,788 of NC_082668.1, read as the reverse complement.
ATAATGACCTTCTTTGTTTCTTGTTACTGTATTGGCTTAAAGTCTATTATAAGTATAGCCACCCCCACTTTATTTTGGTTTCCACTTGCAAGGATTATCTTTTTCCATCCTTTCATTTTGAGCCTATGTATGTCCTTAAAGCTGAAGTGAGCTTCCTATAGGCATCATATGGTTAGGTCTTGTTTTTTTATCCCTTTATACACTCTGTGACTTTTGGTTGGTGAATTTATTCCATTTACATTTAGAGTAATTATTGATATGTTAGGCCTTATTAATGTCATTTATTAGTTGCTTTTTAGGTGTTTTGTAGTTCCGTTGTTTCTTTTTTCCTCTATATCTGCTTACCATTTTAAATTAGTGATTTTCCATTTTCTTCTTGTTAAACAAAAAAATTGCTTATTAATACAAAAGCACACACAAAGTATAAAGCAATAAGAAATTTAAATATCTAAGTCAGAGCAAACAGGTGGCAATTCAACATCCAGAGTTGACAAATTGCTTGAAAGATACTGCAACAGATTAGATTCCCCTGATGAAGAGGGAATCTTCAAAGGTGAAGAGGGGCCAAGGTATAACAACTTTTCAAGTTTCCTCTCCTCACTGAGAATCATGAGAGACACTCCATTCAAGGGGAGGTGTCCAATTTGGTGCTTTTAAGGCAGGTCAAAACCCTCAAAATCTAGAGGATTGAAGGGGAAATGTGTCTCTATGTCTGGATAGGTATCATTTGAGGCAGGAACAGAACTTTTTCTTTAACAGTGCTTTTGGTCATCTTTTTGGCAGAGAAGTTTGTCTCTGAGGCATCTATTAGTCTTTACTGACTTTTTTTGTAGCTCTGTTGACAGTTCCTAAAGACTTTCTGGTGGCTTTACATAAGGCTGTTGGAAAATCAAACATTTTGCAAACATGTGATGTTGAAACCTAAGATCTCCCATCTAAGACTGTGACTGAAGTCCTAGACCCCAGCTTCAGTCTCTCCTTAGATGCCACATGGATGCCTGGTTCTCCATTTTCCTTAATAACATAGATTAGAGTAGTCATTCTGGATTAAGCAAGACTTAGTCTCTTTTTCTGTTCTGACTGCTTTTCTTGATTTTCCACTCTGATTCCCTTTTCTTTATCTTTTGTGAATCTACTCTAGGTTTTAGTTTTCTGGTTGCCAGGAGGCTTACATAAAACATCTTATGGAAAAAACAGTTCATTTTAATGTGATAGCCACTTAACTTCAATCACATATGAATACTCTACACTTCTACCCCCCAACTTTTATATTTTTTATATCACAAGCTATGTCTTTTTATATTATGTGTTTGTTAACAAATTATGGTAGCTACTCTGCTATAGATTCTTTCTATTGCATTTTCTATTTCATTCATTAGATTCTTCAGCTCCAGAATTTCTGTTTGGTTCTTTGTTATGATTTCTATCTCTGTTAAATTTCTCATTTTGTTCATGTATTGTTTTCCTGATTTTGTTCAAGTGTCTTACTGTGTTTTCTTGTAGCTCATTGAACGATTTTGAATTCTTTATCGAGTAAATTGCAAAATTCCATGTCTTTGAGTTTGGTAATTGGAGATTATTATTTTATTTTGATGATGACAAATTTCTTTGATTCTTCATATTTTTGGAGTTCTGCATTGCTGATTTCACATTTGAAGTAGCAGAATCACCCACAAATCTTTACTAGTTCCCATCAGGTGAGATACATTGATCCTTTGTCCTATTATATCTGGGGTTTCTCTGACCTTCTATGGATACACCAACTCCACACTTCTTGCTCCCTCTCGTGGCAGAATTCTTAAGCTTTTATGCCTTCTCTGGTTCTTACTACTCACCAGGTGAGCTGCTGGAAACCTATCTCTTTTTTCCAAAAAGTAGCACTACAGCTCAAGTTTGTGATTTCTCCCTTGCCCACAGACTTTGGTCTGATTTTCTGAGCACACTCCATTTGCCACACTTGGGAGCCCACACAAGGAACCAGCAGAAGAGTGGGCCGAGGTGTGTGTTTAGTAATTGGGGCATTGAGGATGCCTGCAGTTCTGCTGGGGGGATTCTCACAGGTGAGCTTCCTTTGGAGTCCTGAAAGCATTCAGCAGGACTCTCTAATGCCCTTTGATATTCTTATCTGCCTCTCTCATCCTCCAGTCATGGATGTCCTCCCTTCAGTACTGTGGGTACTGCTGGAGAGAAATGAGTTTCTCCAGTAGCTTCCCACACAGCTGGGGTAGCCTGGCACTCATTCACCACTCACCTTTTCTCCCCCAAGAGAAGTTGCCACCAGTTAGTTCAGCCCTGCACTGTGTCACCTTGGGGGAGGGACAGAGCTGGGTGGTTCCTCTCACCCTCTCCAAAGCATCCAAATTTGGTTTTACTTTTCGTTTTTGTTTTTGTTTTTGCTCCAATGGAGTGTTGGAATAGCCCCTCAGGAAGGCTAGACCTCTACAAAGTCTCTCTTTTCTTGAATGGCTGCCCAAGTCAGCACTCTCCAGGTTTTCCTCAACTGCCACCAAGGGGTGTTGGGGAAGGTTCACCAACTCCTGCTGGTTCGCAGACTATACAAAGGTCTGTCTTCCTTTTGCCAGATGCACAGTTGGGAGAGACTCCTTCCAGGTCCCTTGACATATGGTGCTCGATCCCACAACTCTACAGACGTACTTTTGTTCATAAATGGATACTGGTTTTTAGTTGTTAAAAAGGGGACCGAAAGGAGGAATGTATTATGCCAAAATGATGCTGACATCAGTTTGAGTTGGATCCTCTTCCTCTATCTCTAAAGTGCCTGTAAGCCAGAATTTCCCAGCTACCCACCAATAAGTTTCCAAAGTTTATAAATTACTTATATACTTTTTTTTTTTTTTTGCGGCACGCGGGTCTCTCACTGCCGTGGCCTCTTCCATTGTGGAGCACAGGCTCCGGACGTGCAGGCTCAGCGGCCATGGCTCATGGCCCCAGCCACTCCGCGGCATGTGGGATCCTCCCAGACCAGGGCACGAACCCGTGTCCCCTGCATTGGCAGGTGGACTCTCAACCACTGCACCACCAGGGAAGCCCTATAAATTACTTACATACTTTGACCAAAAGGAGTAATATCTGTAATATCTGTAATAATCCTCTCACCCATTTACATAATGACAAACTTTTCCTGATCTGGAAAGAAAATTTAAGATTAACATTATCTAAGTAAGTTTAGTGCCAGCTGTGGGAGCCTGAGCAGGTAATTTAAGCTGCCTGGGCCTAAATTCCTCATGAGAAAAAATTAGACTAAAAGTGCCTAATCACCACCATATCTTTCAGAAATCTTTGTTTATAACTCTGTATTTGTCTTACAATGAGTTCTCAGTAATAATAGGATCCTGAAGTATATATCCTAAGATCATTATTATGGAGCTACTCAGGGCAGAAGTTACCTTTGTATGTATCAAGATTATGTCAGTCAGCTTCTCCAGAACCAAAACTAACATGTTTTCCTCCAAAGCATCTGAAAGGGGAAGGCTCATAGGCTGCACAAGTTCTTTCTGAGTAGGGCTGTTGTTCAAAAGCTTGAGAACACCTCCATGCCCACTCCAGTTAAGCAGCAGCTTTCAGAACCAGGGATACAAAGGAAAGGAGGTAGGCAGCTAAGGAAACTGACACCTAGCTGGAGTGAATGGAAAAGGGAAGCATAAAACAGCAAATATGAGTCAAGCCCAAAATAATGCCAAAGGTCAAAATCAGAGATTAATCTTCCCTTAGGTTTAAAAAGCAAACTAAGGGACGACCATGGGAGATAAAGCTAAGTATGGGGACTGCAAGCCGAGAAATGAAGTTGAATATATTAGTTACATACTATGTTTACCTGTGTGTAATACAAACTCAATCACAGAGACTGAACTAAATAGGAGGATATATACTTTTTACAAAACAAGAAGTCCAGAAACAGGAAGTCCAAAAGTAAGCATATCAGCAATAACACCTACTCTTTATTCTTCTGCTTTGCCATCTTAGCAAATGGCTTTCCTCTCACAGTCATCTCAAATTTGAAAAATGACTGATCCATCTCCAAGTTTCCTGTCCATTTTTTAGGGAAGATAAAGAGAAAAAAAGGATGGGTAGGAGGATAAAGAGGAAGAAGAAGAGGAGGAAAATGAGAATAAGTAAAAGGAGAACTGACAATCAGGAAGGGAATGCACACTTTTTTTTTTTTTTTTTTTTTTTGCGGTACGCAGGCCTCTCACTGTTGTGGCCTCTCCCGTTGCGGAGCGCAGGCTCTGGACGCGCAGGCTCAGCGGCCATGGCTCACGGGCCCAGCTGCTCCGCGGCATGTGGGATCTTCCCGATCCGGGGCACGAACCTGTGTCCCCTGCAACGGCAGGCAGACTCTCAACCACTGCACCACCAGGGAAGCCCGGAATGCACAAATTTTGAAAAAGCAAAACATTCCCAGGAATCTTGATTTTTTCTTTTCTTTTTTTTTCGGCCAGAAATGTCTCTCATGACCTCATCCTAGCTACAAGGAAGGCTAGGGAATTTTTTCTTTCAGATGAATATGTTGCAGCCCATACAAAACAGGATTATATTAGTAAGGAAAGGTAAGAGAATGAATATATGTATGGAATTAGAATCAAACGGTGCATTACCACAGTCAGGGTTGAGATGCCCAAGCCACATTTTGCTGAGTGCCACCTTTGTAGTTTGAAGTTTCATTGGCCTAAGTCCAATCAGGTTTGCAAAACCTGGACTCCTTCTGAATTCAATGTGATAAAAGTAAAGCACCCAACAAAGATTACTGTAGAACATTTAGATAAGACTCATACAAACATTTTATGTCTTTAATTATAGAACTCAGATTAAATAATGGGGATAAGACTATAAAGCAGTCATGTTGAATGAGCCAGGCAGATATAAATATAAAAGAAAGCAGGGGTTGAACTATTGGCACCAAAAGTTAAAACTCCAGCAAAAAAATATTAAGGAACAGAAGGACACTTTAAAATGCTGAGTGTTCTGAATCATAATGAAGATCTATAACAGCTGTTAATATTTATGCACCCAATAACACATCAACCACTTTCATAAAGCAGAAACTACATGAGATTCAAGAAGCAATAGTCAGAAATACACTGATAAAAAGAAATCTAAACTCTCCCCTCTTAACTCAAATAGAGTCAGGGAAGAAAAAAATTAGGATACAGAGACCTAAACAACATAATCAATAGGATAGATCTTATAGATCTAAATTGAACTATGAATTCTGATGAAAGAGGATACATGTTCTTCAAAATGGAATGGAAAGGTCACAAAAATTGACCACATTGTTGGCCACAAAGAAAACCTTAATTATACAAATAATTGTACAAATTTTGAAGATTGAAATCATTCAGACCATAGTGGAATTAAGTTAAAAATCAAAAAAGATAGCTTAAAAATTCACAACTGCTTGAAACTAGGCAATCACTTCTAAATAACCCATCAGTCAAAGACATCATAAAGGAAATCAAAAAATACTTTTGAACTGTACTATAATGAAAATAAGATAAATACAAATGAAAGATACAACTAAAGCTGTATTTAAGAATAAAACATAGCTTTAAATGTATTTGTTAGGAAAGAAGAAAGTTTGGAAATCAATAGCCTAAGTTTTTACCTCTAAAAGCTGGGGGAAAAAGGACAGCAAATTTCAGAAAGTAAAAGAAAGGAAATTTTAAAAAACTAGAAGAAAATAATGAAATAGATAAAAATTGGTACTAAAAATTAACAAAGCCAAAAGTTAGTGCTCAGTGCTTTGAGTAGATTAATAAAATTAATAAATCCCTAGCAAGACTAGGCAAGGACAAAAAGAGGAAAAACTACCAATACCTATAATAAAAGGGGACATCTCTAAAGATCTTACAGACAATATAATGATAATAAGTATATAGTACATAAAATTCTATGCCTGGTAAATTTGACAATTAGATAAAGTGGACAAATTCTTTTTAAAAATGTTACTTAAATAGACACAAATAATTGGAAAATCTTAATAGTCCTCTATTATGGAAATTGGATCTGTTATTTTTAAAACTTTTCCAGAAAGGAACTCCAGGCCCAGATGGCTTAACAGGTGAATTCTTCTAAACATTTAAGGAAGAAAAAACACGAATATTACATAAATTCTTCAAAATAAGGAGCAAATATAAAACATTTCCCACCTCATTTTATGAGACCAGGATAACCTTGATACCAAAATCTGACAAAGATTTTACAGAAAAGGAACACAATAGATCGATCTGACTGAACATAGGTAAAAAAATCCTATATAAAACACTGATGAATCAAATCTAGCAATATATAAAAGAAATATTACAGAACAAACAAACAAGGAATAAGAAGAAACAACAATATATAAAATAAAATGAATTTGGAAACAACTACTGAAGCAAATGAAATTAAAACAAATATGAGACGATTGAAAATGTCTGATTTATTAGAATAAAATGTATTTGAAAACCTAGGAGAGATGAAATTTGAAAGAAAATGTAATTTTAAAAATTGACATTAGTACAGATAAAAAAAAAGCATAAATAAACCAATTTCCATAGAAGAAATGGACAAAAATATCAAAGTATCATCTCATAAAAAGTCACCAGGTCTAGGGGCTTCCCTGGTGGCACAGTGGTTAAGAATCCTCCTGCCAATGCAGGGGACATGGGTTCGAGCCCTGGCCCGGGAAGATCCCACATGCAGCGGAGCAACTAAGCCCATGCACCACAACTACTGAGCCTGCACTCTAGAGCCCACAAGCTACAACTACTGAGCCCACGTGCTGCAACTACTGAAGCCCGCGTGCCTAGAGCCCATGCTTCTCAACAAGAGAAGCCACCACAGTGAGAAGCCTGCACACTGCAATGAAAAGTAGCCCCCAATCGCTGCAACTAGAGAAGGCCCACACGCAGCAACAGACCCAACACAGCCAAAAATAAATAAATTAATTAATTTATTTTAAAAATAAATAAAATAAAATAAAAAATAAAAATCTACTTACATACAAGGTTACTCTTTGTGGATATTGATTATTCATTGTAAAAAATTAGAAATAACCTGAATACCCATACGATACTAGTTGAATGAATCAAGATACATCCATGAAATAGGGAACTGTATAGCCATTAAAAAAGAAGAAGAATGAGTTTCAGTTCATAAAGATAGGTTTGTTTCCAGTAGTATTAGTGTAATTGTTGGGGAAGAAAAAGACTTTCCTTTGCTCTTCTAGTTTCTTCTGGCTGGTCTAAAATTAAATTAACATTAGATTAACAGGAGAAAATCAAATTTCATTTCACACATGCAGGAACCCCACATACATGAGAGATTCTTGGTCATAACTCTTTTACTGGGGAAAATCTCCAATCTAAATCCTTCTAGTTAAGGGAGGGACAGTAGTTTCTCTTGAGCCTATAGGGTCTCCACTGCCTTTAGCTCAAAATAATCCACATGCCAAAGTAGCACATCCTGGGGAGGCCTGTTCTGAACCCTTATATAATAATTTTGAAACTGCTAGGAGAGAGACTCTTAAAGACATGCATTTTTACTGACTCCTGGGCTGCCATCAGGGGTTCACAGTCTGGCCTGGACACTGGCAAAAGGGTAATTTCATGATTCAAGGAAAGCCTCTCTGGGATGTCTTCATCTGGAGATAGCCAGCTCACACATGTCAATTGTGGTCACTTATATATCTCTGCACATGTGCACACACACAGACACATACACACATAAACAAACACCAAAAGCACATTATAATAGCATTGCAGACTCTTTATCCAAGTTACACACCTGTTCCAAGGCCCCACATGAGCCACACCCCAGAGTACCAGACATAGCCCTGGAAACAACTATTCCTCCAGAGATGTCATACCCACTAGCAGAATGGGACCACATCACATCAGGACATCAGGTAGTGACTGACTGGGCAAATAGGCACAGCATCTTCCTCACCCTGGTTCTAGACATAATGGTGGCAGATAATTGCCCCCTTTGCTCCCAAACAAAACTCTGGGAGGCTCCCAGGTGGGGACGTGTTCCCTGGGGCGATAGACCTTACTGCTATGGCAAATGATTTTTATTTGATGGCCACCGCCCTCTCCTGGAGCTAGTAGGTATGAAACCACCATTGTGGATACAGTAAGTCCCCTACATACGAATGAGTTCCATTCCGAGAGTGTGTTCATAACTCCAATTTGTTCATAGTGCAACAAAGCTAGCCTAGGTACCCAACTAACACAATTGGCTATATAGTACTGTACTGTAATAGGTTTATAATATTTTCACCCAAATAATACATAAAAAATAAACAAAAAATAGAGAAAACATTTTTAATCTTACAGTACAGTACCTTGAAAAGTACAGTAGTACAGAACAACAGCTGGCATACAGGGGCTGGCATCGAGTGAACAGGCAAGAAGAGTTACTGACTGCAGGAGGGAGAGGAGGTGGGAGATGGTAGAGTTGAAGGATCATCAGCAATAGGAGACAGAGGGCAAGCCGCAATTTCACTCAGGCCTGAACGTTGATGGCACAGGGTCTGGTTCCTTGCTGGCTTCAATCCTATCTGCCCTCCTGAAAAAGCGATCCAGTGATGTCTGGGTTGTAGCTCTTTTTTTTCTCATCATAGATGACACGGTAGCACTGGATTGCATTCTGAACGGCTGCTGCAACCTTCACGTACTCTTCTACATTCCTGTGCCTCAAGAACTAACAGTGCCTCATCAAATAAACAAAATCCCCTCGTCATTTCCTGCATCGTGAATCTCTTCAGTTCTTCAATTACTTCTTCTTCCTCTTGTCTCTCTTCGTCCTTTCTCTCGGCCTCCGATTCCATCAGGTCTTCATTAGTAAGCTCCTCGTCTTGCACAGCAAGGATTTCAGTGAAGTCGTCCTCTTGCAGATCTAGCTCCAGCTTCTTGCTGAGGGTCACTAAGTTGCTGAAGAGACCTCTTTGGACTCGTCATCCACCTTCCTATATCCATGAAAATCATTAACAAGCTGCGGGCAAAGGTTCTCCCAAACCCCATTCATGGTGACGGCCGTAACCTCACTCCAAGCAAAGTCAAGGTTTTTTATGGCCTTGTAGATGTTATAGTCCTTCCAAAATTGTCACAAGGTTGTTCCTGATTCATCACTCGCCTTTACTGCCTGAGGAAAGTGTGACATAAATAATATTTCTCGAAAGTCGCTGTAACTCCCTGGTCCATATGTTGGACAAGCAACGTAGTATTAGGGGACACTATTAGGGGGCAGACTCCTACTGGCTGCTTCTTCCTGAAATGCTGCTTCCCATTGTGTAATCTCCTTCTTAAGCAGGTACTCATTCACTTTGGCCCACCAGACATTGTAGAGTCAGATCAAGGTATCATTTCACTTTCCCAAGCTGTTCAATCATGTCCTACATCTAGCTAAGATCTATCCAGAACATGGAATCTTATGGAATTTCCACCTAGCTTACTGACCCCAAGTGACCAAACTTATAGAGAAGGACAATGTCCTACTCAAAGACATGTTCCTCAAGCTTTTAAACAATAAATGATCACCCAAATAGACAAAATTTTTACCCCAAGTTCTCATACTCCTCAACTCCTGGCCTCCAAGTCTCCAAACCCCTCACATCACCGACAGTCTTCTCCAAAGACTTCCCTACTGGTACTTACAGGGAACTCTCACTCCCTCCATAGCAGAGAGGAGGTCATTCAAGTCTGCTTACAGATAAAGGCTTCCCTTGTCATTTTGACTTTTCAATAATCTCGCCATCTTCCACATACTGACAACCCAACTGAGGGTGGATTGTGCAATATGACCCTCTTATAACAGAGAAACCAAGGGAAGAAAATTGTTTAGAAATCATGATTATACAGATATCATTGGCCCAGATGATGGTCCAGTACCAGACGTGAAGTTCAGGCCACTGGCTCTGCCTCACTATTCAGGTAATAAAAGTTGGTTAATTAAAGCAAATTCATCAAAAATTTTACATGGAAATTATAACTCCAAAAGCCACTAACGAATAACTGTGTGGGTCTCAGAGAGAAGAACACAGGCCCTCTGCCTAATGGATGCCAGTCACATTAGGAAGTGAAATCCATAAAGGAACCCTGGAATCCAGGTCACTACAGCACCTTGGGGGAGGAGGAAACAACCTACTGATCCAAAGCAACTCTACCTTTGATCAGTATCCAGATTACTTGCTCTGAAGGAGGCCCCAGCAAGCTAGTCCAATGCAAACACACTCTTTTATCATGGTTATTACTCTTAATTGTGTACAGCCTGGATGATAGAGTTGCTAGTGGACCCTGCAGGACTAATCCTGTCTCAGGAGATGTGTGGGAATACCAGCCAGGTGAACAACTGCACAGGAGGATGGCTGAGTGACAGGCCCTGTTGGAAGGGCTTCAGCCAGCCTGCCACCAGGAGTGGATTCCGACTCAGAGCTCACTTCCTTCTATATTAAATGGCTCCAATGGAAGCCATACTTAAATGAGCTGCTCCCACCTTATACCATGCTTCAAATTATATCCCAGGCAGAATGGCCTTCCAGTGTAACCAAATCAGACCCATCTGGCTGGCAGGTTTGTGCCCTAATGGTTCTACTATATAGTCTTAATGGGGCAATCTCTGGATTTTAAAGCTGCCATCCACAAAATGTTCCCACAATTAGCCCGTCAATATGCCCAGAAGCTACATACATCATGGATGGAGTCCGCACAAAGCTCCATCATAGACATCACACACTCCTTTGCAAGGCGCCCCTGAGGATCCTACAGAGCTCACTGAGATCTGCTCAACTAGCAGTAGATCCTGTACTTGTAATTTCATCCTGAGATAGGCCTCTAGCATATATACTTAGAACTGACAGCAGCCAGCCACTCCTTCATGTGTCCCACCCAGAAAAGTCACCTTCCCCCAAGTTGGCCTTCAGCACCCCCAAGACACCAGCGCTTCAGAGGATGTCACCCCAGCCCAAGAGGTCACGGCTGGAGATGACAGCACCTCAGTCAACGCACCTCAACCTCACTAGACATTAGAATCCCACCCTTCCCCACATCACCTCCCCACCAGGAGGGAGATGGCTGTGATGAGTATCAGCCTGGAGGCTGAGTTGCAAAAATGCCTCCAGTTGGTCAGCTTAGAGGACCCTGTAGAATACTATTTTTCTGAATAACTAACTGCTTGCCCCGAGAAACATGCCTCTATCAAAACACTTGCAAAACCGTAAGTCTCCTGCCAACTGCCTGGCAGCACTAAACATCATTCACTTCAATGTGAAGCCAAACAATGTATTCAAAACCATACTAGCCATAATAAGGTGCTTCCTCAAAACACCCCTAGCTTGACCTGCTTAGATCCCAAGGTCAGGGACTTCTGGCTGCTGTGTTCCCTGCTCAGTGTCCTAGATTACAGCCTTTCTTCCCTCCTGATGCATCCATGAGAGACCCTGTTCCCCTGTTATTCCTTCCACCCCCACTGGCAACTCCTTCACACCCAAAATTGCCACCTCTGAGATGAACAGTAACATGTTGGTAAATGTTTAATGGCCCATTCTCAGGGAGTGGGAGGGGAATGAGGAGGAAACACTTGATTTGTAATTATTGCCAGTGTTCATGGTGTGAGTACCCCCACTATGGCCAATCTCACACTGAACATGGCTTTGGGAAGAAATGTGCACTATTGTTACTCCCCAGTGTACGAGCCCACAGCATCATTCCACAAGATGAGAAAAAGTGATGAATTAAGGATTACTCTTAAATGTTTATCTTCAGCGATTGGGTGGTGTGGCTGAGATGCTACATCAGGTGAGTGAGAGCCATTGTAATTTGGGCGTTCAAAGTGAACACATGTGGGAATGAAAGAATACTAATTTTAAAAGAGTGGGTTACCTCTGTTAAGAGTCAAGGGAAGGAAGCAGAGATTGAGCATAGTACTTCAATTGTTATGGAATTTGGAAGTTTATATTTTAGGGTTGGTGGTGAGTATATTGGTGTTCATTAGCCTTCATATTTTCTTAAATGTCTTAAAAGTGTCACAATAAATTATAGATGAAATGATGATAAGGAAAGAGAATGAGAAGGAAAGGCTATTGTGTTCCAACTTCTCAATAAAATACCCATAAAGACAAAATAATGATAAAAATAAATAATAATAACAATAATCTATTATTTTGTAGCCATGGCTGGTGATTCTGATTACACTTCTATAAGCTGAGCTCCTCTCATCACCTTAACAACTCTCACTGCATAATATACGCATACATAGACTATATTTCATCTACTCATGTCCAATTAGACATAATATTCCAGGACACAGGCGTGTTTAGGAGCACACTAGCTCACATGTATTTTAGACCAGTCACTGTGACCCTCACATTTTAGCCCATATCTTCTGTCTAATTTCAATTTCTTTCCTTATTTTCTTCCATTCTTCCTTTGGCCATCTTATTGCTCTGGATATCTTTGGCTTTTGACACAGATATCTATGTTTCCTACACATGAGCCATGCCCTCTGTTTTCTTTTTTCCTCTTTTATCAGGAATGAAGTGGAATCTCATAAAACAACTTTAAAGATTAGAGGGAAGCAGCAGGTTGAAGAGGATTTCAGCAGTTTAGTTGAAAAATGATGAAGACTTGAATTGAAGAACTGATAGTGAATAGAAAGGAAGATGTAGGCAAAATCTTAAGGAGGTGGCATGAATATAAGAAGACAGAAGAGAGTTGCATTCTAGATTTCTGGTTTGGCATCTAGGTGGTGTCCTTCACTAAAGAGTACATACTGGCTGAGGAGCAGGTTTTAGAAACTGGAGAGAAAACGGTGGGTTTAGTTGGAACATATAAAAGATATCCAGCTGAATTCTACACCCACCCCTACCCTGTGAGAACCCACTGAAACTTGTCTCACCAAAGAGCAATGGAGCAACAGAATTATAGTGGATTAAGAAGAGACAAGAAAATGAGGGGTGCAGACGCCAAGTATAAACCACTGTGGTCTTTCAAGTTTTGCCCTAAAGGAAAAGGGTAGGAACAGCTGTAATGTTTATACATAAGAAGGACATAGGAACAGTATGGTTGCAAGACGGGTGGGATTTGATGCTATCTTTGCATAATGTTTTATATAGAATGGAGAAAACTTACCAGTTGTTCAGATGGAAAAAGGAGGAGAGAGAGGGCTGGTTAGTAGAACTAAGGAGTGGTTGTTGGTTGATTGAATATTTGTTGGTTGGTTTGTTAAGATGAGATGACTTGAGAAGAAATTTGTATCCCCTCCCTCCCAGCCTGGGCAGACCACATGGAAAGCAGAATTGGGGGAGGTTGCTATTCAAATGAAATTGCACTCTCTTCTCTTTCAAGCAGAGAGAAGTAAGAGAAGGAACAGGGCACAGAGATAAAATACCACCCTTCATAACCTAACATGTCAAATTATGTAGATAACCAAAAACAACGACTGAAGAACAACACGAGTTCAGAGACTTTCATAGGGCAGAATATGAGTTTAAACAATAACTTTGCTTGAAACTAATTCTGAAGTTTTTCTCTTTACAAATGCTATTTCCCCAGGGAAATCACATGTTCCTGCCAAGACAGAGAGAGTTCTTGCCTTCCCCCGGATGTTTTTGAGTGATCCCTCTCACTTTTCCAATAATTATCATTTCATTTGATGTTTGAAATAATTTCTATCTGACGTCTGGAACAAACGCATGGCATTTCTAGGGAACTAACTTTTTCTTTTTTTTTTTTTTTGCAAAACACTTACATTTAGAGTAACACATCTTCCTTGAAAATTCATGGTGCTTCACATTCTTAACAATTTTATACCCCAGCTAGAGAAATGGAGCAGAAGGCGGTGGCAGGTCAACATGGTGGGGTTGAGAGAAGATGGGCTTTAAAATGAGGCATACTGAGGCTTGAATGTCAGTTCTATCAGTGAATAAAATGAGGATAATAATCCCTACCTCATTAAGTGAGAGCACATTCCAAGCTCGCGCTGTAGTCCCTGGCAAATAGAACCCTTTCAATAAATGGAATCTTCTATTACATAAATTATTTTAAAACAGTTGATAAGAAGTTCAAGTTATCAATAGTCTACTAAATACCCACTAGTTTTGTTGTGGCTTTGGGTGATGGGAACATAGTACTAAATAACCGTTATGAACCCAAAAGTGGTCTGTTAAGTAAAACCATGAAGTTCAAGACGAGCACAGATATTTTCATGAATAAAGCTGTATTCATTTCTTATTGCTGCTGTAAAAAATTACCTCAAACTTAGTTGCTCATTGCAACATGAATTTATTATCTTACACTTCTGCAGTTCGGAAGCCCAAAATGGGTTTCAATAGGCTGAAATCAAGGTATTGGCAGGGCCACACTCCTTCCAGGGGCTCTAGGGAAAACTCTGTTCCCTCGTTTCTTCCAACTTCTTAAAGGCTGCCTGCATTCCTCTGCATTCCTGACTCTTCCTCTGTCTTCAAAGTGTCTCCAATCTCTGCTCCTGTCATATCTTTTTTGTCGCCTTACCCTCCTATCTCCCTTTTATAAGCACGCTTGTAATTACATTGGGTCCACCTGGATAATCCAGGATAACCTCTGCCTTTCAAGATCTTTAATTTAATAGCATCTGCAAAGTCCCCTTTTCCATGTAAGGTAGCATAGTCAGAGGTTCTGGGGATCAGGATTCGGACATCTTTGGCAGGACATTCTTTAGCCTACCACAAAACCCAAGACAAATTATACAGATATGACATATAAAAAATAGCAGTTTGACAGTAAAAGGCTTGAGATTTATCGTGGACCATAATCTATGCCAGAAACAAAAAGGAAATGCTGTAATTTAAACAGCAAATACGATGCTGGTGTAAGATAAGAAGAAAACTTTGCTGTTTATTTACAGCTGATTTGGATTTGAGAAGAAATGCCATTACCAGTTTTATAGAGTGAGGTATAGAATAGACTCTAAGGAGAAAAATCTTAATTACAAAAATCACTGTAGAGGGAAAACAATAAGTCTTCTGAAAACTAAATGAATTGCAACTGTGTAGCTTGGGGGGGGTAGCATAAATCTTAATAATTAATTGTGGGTGTATGGAATGTGAGCCTGAGATACTTAGCAGGAAAGGTTGATCTTGTACTCTCCATATTCACAGAGAGCTGAGAAAAAGAGGAAATGGGCCAAACTGCAGTGAGAAGCTGGGCTTTTAAAAAAGGAAGTTCTTGACCATGAAGATCAGACTACCAAGGGAAGCTGTGTAATCTCCATCCTTAAAGAGCTTTAAAAATAGTATAAACAGCCATCTGCACAAGATGATTTATGCATTGACCTTCAGGAGGCGGGCCCAGATCATCTCATGAAGTCCCTTCCAAGTGTGGGATTCTATGATTTAATCAGTATGTGATTTTTCTCAGCTCCACATTTTGTGAGATAACCAGCAGATGGAAGCCACAAATTCCCCAACATCATACCAAAATCATGGTTCCTCATACTGGTAGGGCCTGGTCAAGCTTGCCAAATTGGCATCATTTGTAAAAATCATTGAAGGACCCACCTCAAACATTTATTTATCTCCTCGTGGGTGTCTGGACCACCCATGTCCACAAAATACAGATAATCCTTACATTGATTCATGTGCATTCAGCTTTCATTTAACACAAGAAAGTTGCATATGTTAGAAGTATTTGTCTGGTTTCGAAATCTGAAGTGGTAGCTCTTTAAAATGTTATGAAAAATGTACAGAACCTCATCAGAGCAGAAATTAGACCAATTGGACACTGTGTTCTGAAAAGATTCACGGCTCACTTGGGCCTCAGTGTTTCGCACTTAAGTAACAGATACAGTTCTCTATGTATGTTCATTTGTTCATTGAACAAATATTTGAGTGCTGACTGTATTCCAGGTTATATATAAGGCATTAGGATGCAACAGTGAGGCAGACTCTGCCTTTCCCTCATGGAACTTAGAGTCACCTGGGGGAGACAAATAAATAGGCCATTTTGCTGTAAAGGGATAAAAGCTATAATGGGATTCGGGACATGGTGCAAACTTAGGAGGAGTAACCAACCCAGTTTGAGGGGACCTACAAGGGTTTCCAGAGGGAATGATGCCTAAGCTGGGATCTGAAGGATAAATGGGAGCTGCTGGGGGAAAGGGTGGTGGAGAGTATTTCATGGAGAAGGAAGAGCCTGGACAAGAGGTGGATAGAATGCCATGGTATGGGAAATGAGTCTTAGCATATGGCTGGAGCTTGGAGGGCAGCAGAGGAGGGTGAAAGGTGGATGGGAAGAAGGAGAGAACAAGAGAAAGTCAGTGATGAGGCTTGAGGGATCATGAGAGGCCTCATAACCATGCTAAAGAATTTGGACTTTTATGCAATGGTAATGAGCCACAATTGAAAGATATAGATCAGGTGTGTCCTTTTGAAAGCATTATTATGGTACAGTTTTTGTTGTTGTTGTGTTTTTTTGTTTTTTTGTTTTTTGTTTTTTTGGCTGCGTCTGGTCTTAGTTGCGGCACACCTGTGGGATCTAGTTCCCTGACCAGGGAGCGAACCCAGGCCCCCTGCATTGGGAGCACAGGGCCTTACCCACAGGAACCACCAGGGATGTCCCATATGGTACAGTTTTAAATCCAAGGGACAGAAAAACATACTGACATTTGTTTTAGCAAAAGGAACTGTTTCTCTGAAGGATATTAGGAATATAAGGAATCCAAGTAGGAACTGACCGTCCAAGCTGAGCAAAGGGCAGAGATGTTTGTTGGGAGATACCGAGACAGGAGTGGGAGCAAAGTGGTGCTTCATTCATCTCCTATTGTTGCTTTTTTGAGCTTCATCCCTTCCACTTGCTTTTTCTGTTCCTCCAGTTTCATTAATGGTCTCCAAAAGCTCCTGAGTTTTAAGCTTTCAGACTGGTCCAGTGCTCCCATGTCTAAATCCTAAATGCCAATGGAGGGGACTTCCAGGCTCATCTTTAATCTAGAAGCTCATCTCTTGACCAAAGAGCCGTGCCAGGGAGCAGAGGTACAAGACAACAGGGCAGCTGAGCTGCAGCCACTTGGATGGGGAAGGAGGGCTTGTTCCCAGAACTGCAAGGGCTGCTTTGCAGATTTTCCCCAAGTTATCTGGGGTCAGTGAGGGGAACTGAAGTCTCTGTTAATTCCAGGAACTATGCAGCCACATGAGCCACACGCTCAGAGCAAGCTCTGGACCTCCATCAAGCACTACAATCCAGAGAACAGGTTCTGGGAATGTGTTCTTATTCAAAACTATAATTACTGGCAGGTTCTACTCTCATATGTGAATGTCCAAACAGCACACTTTTACTCAAATTGTTCTTTTGTTTCATCGTGTTACTAAAAAAAAGTATGACAGGTTGGTATGCTTGTTTATGTGAATGTCTGCCACCGTAATTTCCTACATGTTAACTTAGGATCACTATATAGGTTACCATTTATAATATTCTCCGAAACAGTAAAATCATCTTATCAGTATTGAGAAAACTTTCTTTAAATTTGTGAAGTATGAGGTATAAGCCTTTTTATTAATGAATAATTTACTTCCCTCAAGTCTCCATTTGTTTTAAATTTCTGCCAATAGATGCTACGCTAAGCAATATGTGTGCAGTTACCTATTTCACCACTAGATGGCATTCTACATCTTTCCTTCTAATTTGATCTCAAACTAGCTTTTTAGAAATGGGATTTGCTTTTTGTTTTTGTCTGTTGTTTTTCAAAGAGTTAATAGTTTTTTTGTACCATTTATTGAATGTTCATTGTGTCATTACTTATTTGTAATACTATCTTTAATCATATACTAAATTTCTATATGTGCTACACATGTTTCCAGGCAATCTTATTATTTTACCTGTCAATTCTTATTACAACACCATGCTGTTTTAATTACTTTAGTTTTACAATACATTTTAATATCTTTTGTCACTACCATTACTCCTCAACTGTGTCTTCAATTTCAAAATCTTTTTAATCCATTAATTTATCCACATGAAATTTGGAATCATTTCATTGTCTTTAAAAAATTACTGGCACTTTTATTGGAATTAACAATAATTTTGACAATAATTTTGAAGTTAATTTTGGAGGAGGTTACATCTTTTCAATATTTATTCCATTAAGTATAACGAATGCTTTTGAACCAGTGATGTAGGTAAGAACATATGCAGAGTTCTTGGCCTATGCAAGTGTGTGTGTTTGTGTGTGTGTGTGTACAGAATAAATGATTACATACAGAGGGACACATTCAAATATTCTTTATAAAAGGAGAAAAATAACTCCTCATGTACAACTGTAGCAGATGGGCTAAATAAATTATTGTATTACCTCAATGGAATATTTTGCTGCACTACATATAGTGATTTCAAATGATTGTCAAATGAGACAATGCTCATAATAGAAGGTTAAGTAAATATAGTAGATATGAAATTTTACATATAACAATTTAAAAATAGAGACAGAAGTAAATAGAATATATGCTAACTCATTCTGTCTAAGAGGTAGAATTGCAACTAATTCATATTTTCTTAACACTTTTCAGAATTTTCTGTATTTTCTACAGTGAACGTGTATTGCTTTCATAATCAGAAAAAAAAACTTCTAAATCTTTAAAACAAAGAGACTTCATGGAGATTGCAAAGATATATCATTTTCTTTATACCTATACATACAGATTGATTTATTGACCAATTTTTCATAGAAATATTCTTGCAGTATTCAAAGAAGCCTTCTATAGCTCAAAAAGTTACTTTGTGATATTTTTCTCCATATGTTCCCTGCTATTCCTGTGGAGACATTGTCTCAAGTTGTAGGTCACAGTCTCCAGAAAGCTTCTCCACCTTGACTTCTTTTGCACAGATCCAACCTTTCAACCTTTCCCTGAGAGTAGGTCTTCATCTTCTAGTAAGTGTTAAAAAGTAGTGGGTCTCAAACTTTCCAGTCTTAAGGCCCCTTTACTCTTTTAAAAATTATTGACTACTCCAAAGAGCTTTTGTTTATTTAGGTTATATCTATTAATATTCAACATATTCAAAATTAAAACAGAAATTTCTACATATTTATTTTAATTCATTTAAAATAAAAGAATAAGGAGGAGCTCGACCAAGATGATGATATAGGAGGCTCCTGAACTGCCCTCCTCCCATGGACATGCAGAAAGTATAGCTACACTCAGAGAAATTACCTCTGAAAGAACTCCAGAAACCCTACACATTGAGTGAATGACGTGTACCAACATTGAATTGGGTAGGAAAGGCTGAGACACGCTCTCGCCATAAACCTCACCCCTGGTATAGCGTATACAATCCTGAGGGCACTCCCAACTCCCAGCTTCTCCCTGAGGAGTGAATAATTTAGACCCCACATCTAGTGCTCCAATTTTTAAGACTCCCACTCAAGAGATGGGTCCCCAAACACCTAGCTCTGAAAGCCAATGAGGCTTGCGTCCTTGAGACCCTCAAGACTACAGCAAACAAAGAAACAGTTCTTAAGGGACAGGCAAGCACTCACTGCAGCTATCTCCCCAGGGCTCAGCACAGAGGGAGCAAGGAAAAATGCTCATTTCCCAGTCTTTCTGTAAAAGGGGTCCACCTGCAGACTTTGAAAGCAGCTGCCTGAGGGTCAGCCTTCTAATTTAATACACATCTAGGAAATGTTTGTGATCATGCCTGGAGGATGCACACTCTCACTACTTTTATTCAACATCATATTGGAAGTCCTAGCCAGAGCAATTATGTAAGAAAAAGAAATAAAAGTCATTCAGATTGGAAAGAAAGAAGTAAAATTGTCTCTATTTGCAGAAGACATAATATTATATATAGAAAATCCTAAAGACTCAACCAAAATACTGTTAGAACTAATAAACAAATTTAGTAAAATTGCAGTATATGAAAATAAATATACAAAATCAGTTGCATTTCTATACACTAACAACAAACCATAGAAAAAGGAATTAAGAAAACAATCCCATTTACTATAGCATGAAAAAGAATAAAATACTTAAGAATAAATTTAACAAATGAGGTGAAAGATCTATGCACTGAAACTTTAAGTTGTTGATGAAAGAAATTGAAGAAAACACAGATAAACTGAAAGATATTCTCTGCTCATAGATTACAAGAATTAATACTGTTAAAATTTCTATGCTACTCAAAGTGATCTACAGATGCAATGCAATCCCTATAAAAATGACAATAGCATTTTTCACAGAAATAGAAAAAGCAATCCTAAAATTTGTTTGGAGCCATAAGAGACCTCAAATAGTTAGTGCAATCTTGAGAAAGAGGGATAAAACTGGAGGCATCACATGACCTGATTTGAAACTATATTACAAAGCTATAGTAATCAAAACAGTATGGTATTGGCATAAAAACAGACACATAGATCAATGGAACAGACTAGAGAGCCCAGAAATAAACCCATGCATATATGGTCAATTAATTTTTGACAAAGGAACCAAATACATACAATGGAGAAAGGAGAGTCTCTACAATAAATGGTGTTGAAGAAACTGCATTGTCACATGCAAAAGAGCGAAACTGGACCCCAGTCTTGCACCATACACAAAAATCAACTCAAAATGGATTGAAGACTTGAATGTAAGACCTGAAACAGTAAAACACTTGGAAAAAAATATAGAGGGTAAACTTCTTGACATTGGTCTTGACCATGATTTTGGGGGTTTGACACTAAAAGCCAAAATAAACAAGTGGAGCTACATCAAACTTAAAAGCTTCTGCTCAACAAGGGAAACCATCAACAAAATAAAAATATTTGAAAACTACATATCCAATAAGAGGTTAATATTCAAAATATATTGGAACTCATACAACTTAATAGCAAGAAACCAAATAACCCAATTTTAAAAGGGACAAAAGACCTGAACAGACAGTTTTCCAAAGAAGACACACAAATGGCCAACAGGGTACATGAAGAGATGCTCAACATCCCTAATCATCAGGGAAATGCAAATGAAGATCACAGTGATCTATCACCTTAAATATGTTAGGATGGCTTCTATTAAATAGAAAAGAAATCACAAATGTTGTCAAGGACACAAAGAAAAGGGAACACTTTTACACTGTTGGTGGGAATACAAACTACTATGGAAAACACTATGAAGTTTCCTCAAAAAATTAAAAATAGAACTACCATATAATATGAAGCCAAGATATGGACACAACCTAAGTGTCTGTCAAGGGATGAATCAATAAAGAAAAAAAAATAGGACTTCCTTGGTGGCGCAGTGGTTAAGAATCCGCCTGCCAATGCAGGGGACATGAGTTCGAGCCCTGGTCCAGGAAGTTCCCACATGCCATGGAGCAACTAGCTCATGCACCACAACAACCGAGCCTGCACTCTAGAGCCCACGAGCCACAACTACTGAGCCCATGTGCTTAGAGCTTGAGCTCCACACCAGGAGAAGCCACTTCAATGAGAAGTCCCCACACCGCAGCAAAGAGTAGACCCTGGTCTCTGCAACTAGAGAAAGCCCAAGGCAACAAAGACCCAAGGCAGCCAAAAATAAATAAATAAATAAATTTATAAAAAATATATATATATGTGTATATGTATATGTATATTATTCAGCCTTAATACAGAAGGAATTCCTGTCATTTGTGACATGTATGAACCTGGAGGATGTTATATGAAATAAACAATACACAGAAAGACAAATACTGCATGTTATCACTTATATGTGGAATTAAAAAAAAAAAAAAAAAGGACAAAGTCATAGAAACAGCTAGTAGAAAAATCGTTGCCATGGGCTGGAGTGTGAGCAGAATAAGGAGAGGTTGGTAAAATGGTACAAAGTTTCAGTTATAAGATGAATATGATCTGAGAATCTAATGTATAACTTGGTGACTCTAGTTGTTGACACTGTAATTGTATAATTGAAATTTGCTAAGAGAGTAGAACTTAAATATTCTCACCAAAAAAAGGTAAATATGTGAGGTTATGGATGTACTAATTAATTTGATGAGGGAATCCTTTTACAATGTTTACATATATCAAATATTCACATTGTAGACTTACAATTTTATTTGTCAATTATACCTCAAGAAAGCTGAGAAACAAAAAAAAACAAAAGATTCTGTCTGAGACTTCAGCCTCATCTGAGGTTCTGCTAGGGAAGGATATGCTTCCAAACTCACTCAGGTTGTTGGCAGAACACAGTTTCTTGCTGGCTGTGTGTTGAGGGCCACCCTCAGCTCCTTGAGGCACCTGTAGTTTCTCGCCACATGGGGTTCCCCAACGTGGCCACTTGCTTCCTCAAAGTCAGCAAAGGAGACAGCAAGCACCTCCAGAAAAATGAGCACTGCAGTCTTATGTAAGAGAATCACACAATCACCTATATCCTACACGTTTGGCATATTCTATTGGTTAGTGTCTTCAGATATGTTTATGGAGGGGGCTGGCTGTAGAATACTTCAAATAATTTATCTGATAAAATGGGGAAAATTCTTCCTGAGGAGGGGATATTTTCCCTGAGACCTCAAATGATAAAGAATCAGCTATGAGAAGCTGGAGGTGAGGAGCATTCTGGCAAGCAGAAACAGAAAGTGGGAAATGTAGTTATACACACAGAGAGACCATGTTATCATAGTATTATAACTTTGAGCTTTATTTGTTTCTGTGTCTGTTTTCTCTATCAGCCAATGAGCTGTACAAATTATCTCAGGATGTTCAACATGTATTATATAGTAGATAATCAGTAAATCTGTTTAATAAATTGGTGAATTTTTAAATAAATAAAATGAAAACAAAAGCCCGTTACAAGTTAACATAAATAACAATTTTTATGGAGAAAAAAATCCTAAATTTTCCAAAACAAAATAAAATAGTCCCCAAAATGGTGTTGTCTTACATTTTTTGAAATTTCTTTAATTTCTAGCTTAATAGAAGACAATTGGATTCTCATGTCTGCTTCTGAACTCAATCTATTGTGCTCTCATACATCACATAGCCTCTGGAAAACTCCACTGTACATTCACGAGACAAAAAGTGAAAATGGCAAGTGACATCTTAGTATCATTAAGTGAAAAGTTATGACTTGAAAAAGTTCTTGAGGAATTCCAGTCCACACTTTGAAATTCATTACTTAGCTGTATTAAAGCAATGGAATTATCATTACTCCAAATTATTTCCTCTCTCTGTTATAATACTCATGTACTCAGCTGAAATGGAAAAATGATGATGAGAGTAAGAATACTAGCATAAAACCTGGTCCCTCATTGTCCACTTGACTACATGGAACAAGAACATTTTAAGCTAGACCTGTGTGTCATTCTAGAGGTGACTGGGTTCTTTGAAGTCATCTACCCCAGCCCTACCCCACCACTGCCCCACACCACTACTTGGTTACCCCTTGTTATTCTTTGAAGATAATTTAAGATTCACTCTTTCTAATTTTACTCCTCTCATACTTCTCAATGAGTTCAATATCCAATAGGTGATGTTTTCCATGTCTGTCCTCTCAATTCCTTTCCTTCCCTTCTTTCAATGATCTTGTCTTCCCCTTCACCCTGGCCACTCATTCCCATGGATGTAGCCTTGAACTTATATCAATAACTGCAAACCCTCCACAATCTCAGTTCTAAACAGCTTACTTTCTGGCTTATAACTACCTTTTTTTCCTCCAATTCACTTCCTATACTCCAATTCTAACAATCTCTAAACTCCACAAACACCTCCAATCCATTGATCCTACAACATTTTTACTGGTTCTCCTTGTATCCTCACTCACTTTCCCTTCCATGGTCACTTATTATAATCATCCTGTAAATCTGTCCCCAACATCTTTGCCTTGCTCTTGCTTCATCACACTCTCTAGGATAAAGCCCCATCCTGGTTAAATTTAACATTCTGACTCCTCTGTGCCTACACACACACACAGAGATGAACAGGCCTAGAGAAAAATCCACAGACGACATCAATGTAGATTAATGATCACCAATATTATGTGGGTGATTAAGCCATCCAGCAATTATATTGCATTTCCCTGGATCACTTACTCTTCTACTCTCCTAAGTGACTATGTTTACCATCTCTCTCCTCAAACTCCAATACCTCCTCCACCCTCATTCTCAGATGGTGACTTTGCCTCCTATGTAACTAAGAAAACTATAGCAAGCAGAAGAGCCCCTTCACATCTACCCACACAACTGCATGGGTGCTTGTGCTTCACTTTGTTTCTTTCAGTACAGTTGAGCCTTCCATGTTCCTAAAGACCAACCCCTCCAATGATATGCTAGAACCCATCCTCTCTAACCTACTTACTCAAGCCATTGCTCCACCAATTCTTCCTCTCTCTCCTGTCTCATCCATTTCTTCCTCTCTACTGGAATCATCCTACAAACTTTTATTTCTATATTCATTGATTAAAAACTCTCTTCATCCTCTTTCTCTGTCTAGCTATTTCCCATTCTTCTCCTTCCCTTAACAACAACAACAACAACAACAACAAAACTCCTTGAAAGAGCTCTCTATTCTTGCTGCCTCCAACTGAGCTCCTTCTGTTCTCTGTTGAACCTACTCTAACTGAGATTTTGTAACAATTACTCCCCCAAATTTGTTCTTATCAAGCTCACCAGTAACTTACATGTTACTAAATCCAATGATCCATTCTCAGTCCTCATCTTCTTTGATTATCTGAATTTGATAGGATCTTTCACTCTTTCCTTCTTACAGATTTTTTCACCTGGCTTCTAGAATACTTTGTTCTCCTGGTTTTCCTCTGTAGAACTGCTGTAAGTGCAGAAGGGAGAAGAGTGTTGGTTGAAATGGAATTGCACTGGTATCTGTAGTCATTAGGAGATTGGGTTAGGGAGAACAGTCAAACAGAGAATTGACAAATTCTTTCTTTGACATTCAATTTGTCATGTAATTTCAAGTGTAACAGATATTGAATAAACATGATCCATGATGAAATCACAACACCTCTGTTTTTATGATCCACTCCCACTACACATGTGTTGAGTGGAGTTGACCTTCCCTTGCCCCTGGAAGGGAAGTGCCTGTCACACTCAGGCACACCCCGGGACTTTCCTAGACATTCTCAGGCATCTATATCAGGACAAGAACATCTGCAGTCACTTCAGTAACAAGTAGAGTTAAATTCAGTAATGTGAATATCTTACATAATCAGAAACTAGAACTGATTTAGCACTAAACCTTTTCCTGCTCCCTTGCTTGGGCTGCTTCTCTGTGGGTGGCTTATTCTCCATGTCTCCACCTTGTGCTTTTCTTCCTCCCTCCTGGTGCTCTCCCCACAGCTTGCCAGCCAGTTTCTGGTTTACAGCAACAGCCAGAAGAGAGAGAAATGATAAAGGACTAGGAAATGTCCTTCATGAACTGGCTTTGTTTAAATATTCAAAATGTTTATAAATGAGTCTTTCTTTCATGGACACTTTCATAGGTCTCCTGTAGGGTCTCTCCTTGGATGCCTCCCCTGGGATTCCTTTGTCTCAGTTGGGCAGATACATCCTATTATGTGTTGTCAAGGGTAGGGTGACCAACCATTCCAGTGTGTTAGGTGGTATTCTTGTTTCAGCATTGAAAGGCCCATGTCCTGGAAAACCCCTCAGTTCTGGAAAAAACAAGGATGGTGGATCACCCTAGTCGTGGGTGCTCTATAGCCCTTCATTAATCTGGTATCAATTCCAACACCTGGCTTCTGGTCCATCACTCCTTTAGGAACTTATTAGGCAGAGCCAGTGATAAACTCACATTGATCACCCATCCAAGTGACTCACTTCTCTGGTGCACAGAAAATATTATTTGGCTCCTTTGAAATGTGGAGATATAAGCCCTCCATCTTGACTGAATCCAAACATTTGCAGTGGTCAACTCCAAAAGCAGCTCTCTTCACCTCCCCTCTCTTTCCCTGGATGGAATCAAGTGTGTCCTGGTCCCATTGGAACAGATTCCTTCCCATGGCCTCTGAGAGAGTTTGGTGATGGACAAGGGGCTTCAAGTGGTGTCCAGTTTGGGTTTCTCAAGAAGATACATGTTCCTCACAGATGTGGTCGAGTCTGCATGTAACCCTTATGAAGTGTATGGTGAGCCCATAAATAATCCTGCCTGATGGACACCTACTTGTTTACTCTGTGGTGGAATAAAAAAAAGAAAACCAGATCGAGAAGATGCAAGAAATGTTTAACAAAGACTGAGAAGAATTAAAGAACAAACAAACAGAGATGAACAATATAATAACTGAAATGAAAAATACACTAGAAGGAATCAATAGCAGAATAACTGAGGCAGAAGAATGGATAAATGACCTGGAAGATAGAATGGTGGAATTCACTGCTGCAGAACAGATTAAAGAAAAAAGGATGAAAAGAAATGAAGACAGCCTAAGAGACTTCTGGGACAACATTACACACAAAAACATTAGCAGTATGTGGGTCCAAGAAGGAGAAGAGGGAGAGAAAACAACCCAGAAAATATTGAAGAGATTATAGTCGAAAACTCCCCTAACATGGGAAAGGAAATAGCCACCAAATTCCAGGAAGCGCAGAGAGTCTCATACAGGATAAACCCAGGGAGAAACATGCCGAGACACATAATAATCAAATTGGCAAAAATTAAAGACAAAGAAAAAGTATTGAAAGCAGCAAGGGAAAAATGACAAATAACATACAAGGGAAGTCCCAAAAGGTTAACAGCTGATTTTTCAGCAGAAACTCTACAAGCCAGAAGGGAGTGATATGACATATTTAAAGTGATGAAAGGGAAGAACCTACAACCAAGATTACTCTACCCAGCAAGGATCTCATTCAGATTCGATGGAGAAAACAAAAGCTTTACAGACAAGCAAAAGCTAGGAGAATTCAACACTACCAAACCAGCTCTACAACACATGCTAAAGGAACTTCTCTAAGTGGGAAACACAAGAGAAGAAAAGGACCTACAAAAACAAACCCAAGGGCCTCCCTGGTGGCGCAGTGGTTGAGAGTCCGCCTGCCGATGCAGGGGATACGGGTTCGTGCCCCGATCTGGGAGGATCCCATATGCCGCGGAGTGGCTGGGCCCGTGAGCCATGGCCGCTGGGCCTGCACATCCGGAGCCTGTGCTCCGCAACGGGAGAGGCCACAACAGTGAGAGGCCCGCATACCGCAAAAAGAAAAAAAAAAAAAAAAAAAATTAAGAAAATGGTAATGGGAACATACATATCGAAATTACCTTAAATGTGAATGGATTAAACGCTCAAACCAAAGGACACAGGCTTGCTGAATGGATACAAAAACAAGAAGAACCCATAGGCTGTCTATAAGAGACCCACTTCATGTCAAGGGACACATACAGACTGAAAGTGAGGGGATGGAAAAAGATATTCCATGCAAATGGAAATCAAAAGAAAACTGGCATGGCAATACTCATATCAGATAAAATAGACTTTAAAATAAAGAATGTTACAAGAGACAAGGAAAGACACTACATAATGATCAAGGGATCAATCCAAGAAGTAGATATGACAATTATAAATATGTATGCACCCAACATAGGAGCACCTCAATACATAAGGCAACTGTTAACAGGTATAAAAGAGGAAATTGACAGTAACACAATAATAGTGGGGGACTTTAACACCTCACTTACACCAATGGACAGATCATCCAAACAGAACATTAATAAGGAAACACAAGCTTTAAATGACACAATAGACCAAATATATTTAAACAATATTTATAGGACATTCCATCTAAAAACAGCAGATTACACTTTCTTCTCAAGTGTGCATGGAACATTCTCCAGGATAAATCCCATCTTGGGTCACAAATCAAGCCTCAGTAAATTTTAAAAAATTGAAATCATATCAAACATTTTTTGTGACCACAACATTATGAGATTAGAAATCAATTACAGAGAAAAAAACGTGAAAAACTCAAACACATGGAGGCTAAACAATACGTTACTAACTAATCTAGAGACCACTGAAGAAAACAAAGAGGAAATTAAAAAAACCTAGAGACAAATAACAATGAAAACATGACAATCAAAAACCTATGGGATGCAGCAAAATCAGTTCTAAGAGGGAAATTTATAGCAATACAATCCTACCTCAAGAAACAACAAACATCTCAAATAAACAATTTAACCTTATACCTAAAAGAACCAGAGAAAGAAGAACAAACAAAACCCAAAGTTAGTAGAAGAAAAGAAATCATAAAGATCAGAGCAGAAATAAATGAAATAGAAACAAAGAAAACAATAGCAAAGATCAATAAAACTAAGAGCTGGTTCTTTGAGAAAATAAAGAATATTGATAAACCTTTAACCAGACTCATCAAGAAAAAGAGGGAGAGGACTCAAATCAATAAAATTAGAATGAAAAAGGAGAAGTTACAACAGACACCACAGAAATACAAAGCATCCTAAGAGACTACTACAAGCAACTGTATGCCAACAAAATGGACAACCTAGAAGAAATGGACAAATCCTTTGAAAGGTATAACCTTCTAAGACTGAACCAGGAAGAAATAGAAAATATGCACAGACCAATCACAAGTAATGAAATTGAAACTGTGATTAAAAATCTTCCAACATGGGCTTCCCTGGGGGCGCAGTGGTTGAGATTCCGCCTGCCGATGCAGGGGACACGCGTTCGTGCCCCAGTCCAGGAGGATCCCACATGCCGCAGAGCAGCTAGGCCCATGAGCCATGGCCGCTGAGGCTGTGCATCCAGAGCCTGTGCTCCGCAACAAGAGAGGCCACAACAGTGAGAGGCCGCATACCACCAAAAAAAAAAAAAATCTTCCAACAGGGCTCCCCTGGTGACGCAGTGGTT
Organism: Mesoplodon densirostris; assembly: GCF_025265405.1. Classification (NCBI taxonomy): domain Eukaryota; kingdom Metazoa; phylum Chordata; class Mammalia; order Artiodactyla; family Ziphiidae; genus Mesoplodon; species Mesoplodon densirostris. Next base: position 81,309,005 of record NC_082668.1, on the reverse strand, counting down.
GAGAGTCCGCCTGCTGATGCAGGAGTCACGAGTTTGTGCCCCGGTCCGGGAAGATCCCACATGCCACGGAGAGGTTGGGCTCGTGAGCCATGGCCACTGAGCCTGTGCGTCCAGAGCCTGTGCTCCGCAACAGGAGAGGCCAAAACAGTGAGAGGCCCGCGTACCACAAAAAAAAAAAAAAAAGTCTTCCCAAAAGCAAAAGTCCAGGACCAGATGGTTTCACAGGTGAATTCTATCAAACATTTAGAGAAGAGCAAACACCCATCCTTCTCAAACTCTTGCAAAAAATTGTAGAGGAAGGAACGCTTCCAAACTCATGCTATGAGGCCACCATCACCCTGATACCAAAACCAGACAGAGATAGTACGAAAAAAGAAAATTACAGACCAATATCACTCATGAATATAGATGCAAAAATCCTCATCAAAATACTAGGAAACAGAATCCAACAACACATTAAAGGTATCATGCACCATGATCAAGTGGGAAGGGATGCAACCATTCTTCAATATATGCAAATCAATACACCATATTAATAAATTGAAGAAGAATAACCATATGATCACCTCAGGAGATGCAGAAAAAGCTTTTGACAAAATTCAACACCAATTTATGATAAAAACTCTCCAGAAAGTGGGCATAGAAGGAACCTGCATCAACACCATAAAGGGCATATATGACAAACCCACAGAAAACATCATTCTCAATGGTGGAAAATGGAAAGCATTTCCTCTAAGATCAAGAACAAGGCAAGGATGTCCACTCTTACCATTATTATTGAACGTAGTTTTGGAAGTCCTAGCCACGGCAATCAGGGAAGAAAAAGAAAAAAAAGAATACAAATTGGAAAAGAAGCAGTAAAACTGTCACTGTTTGCAGATCACATGATACTATACATAGAGAATCCTAAAGATGCCACCAGAAAACTACTAGAGATAATCAATGAATTTGGCAATGTGGCAGGATACAAAATTAATGCACAGAAATCTCTTGCATTCCTATACATTAATAATGAAAAATCTGAGAGAGAAATTAAGGAAACACCCCCATCTACCATTGCAACAAAAAGAATAAAATACCTAGGAATAAACCTACCTAAGGAGACAAAAGGCCTGTATGCAGAAAACTATAAGACACTGATGAAAGAAATTAAAGATAAAACAAACAGATGGAGAGATATATCATGTTCTTGGATTGGAAGAATCAATATTGTGAAAATGACTACACTACCGAAAGCAATCTACAGATTCAATGCAATCCCTATCAAGTTACCAATGGCATTATTTACAGAACTAAAACAAAAAATCTTAAAATTTGTATGGAGACACAAAGGACCCCAAATAACCAAAGCAGTCTTGAGGGAAAAAAATCGGAGCTCGAGGAATCAGACTCCCTGACTTCAGACTACACTACAAAGCAACAGTAATCAAGACAATATGGTACTGGCACAAAAACAGAAATATAGATCAATGGAACAGGATAGAAAGCCCAGAGACAAACCCACGCACCTATGGTCAACTAATCTATGACAAAGGAGGCAAGGATATATAATGGAGAAAAGTCAGTCTCTTTAATAAGTGGTGCTGGGAAAACTGGACAGCTACATGTAAAAGAATGAAATTAGAACACTACCTAACACCATACACAAGAATAAACTCAAAATGGATTAGAGGCCTAAGTGTAAGACTGGACACTATAAAATACTTAGAGGAAAACATAGGAAGAACACTCCTTGACAAAAATCACAGCAAGATCTTTTTTGTTCCACCTTCTAGAGTAATGGAAATAAAAACAAAAATAAACAAATGGGACCTAATGAAATGGGGTCTAATGCACAGCAAAGGAAACTACAAACAAGATGAAAAGACAACCCTCAGAATGGGAGAAAATATTTACAAACAAATCAACAGACAAAGGATTAATCTCCAAAATATATAAACAGCTCATGCAGCTCAATATTAAAAAAACAAAAAACCTAATCCAAAAATGGGCAGAAGACCTAAACAGACATTTCTCCAAAGAAGACATACAGATGGCCAAGAAGCGCATGAAAAGCTGCTCAACATCACTAATCATTAGAGAAATGCAACTCAAAACTACAATGAGGTATCGCCTCACACCAGTTAGAATCGGCATCATCAGAAATTCTACAAACCACAAATGCTGGAGAGGGTGTGGAGAAAATGGGACCCTCTTGCACGGTTGGAGGGAATGTAAATTGATACAGCCACTGTGGAGAACAGTATGGAGGTTCCTTTAAAAGCTAAAAATAGAATTACCATATGACCCAGCAATCCCACTATTTGGCATATATCCAGAGAAAACCATAATTCAAAAAGACACATGCACCCATGTTCATTGCAGCACTATTTACAATAGCCAGGTCATGGAAGCAACCTAAATGACCATCGACAGATGAATGGATAAAGAAGATGTGGTACATATATACAATGGAATAGTACTCAACCATAAAAAGGAGCGAAATTGGGTCATTTGTAGAGATGGATAAATGTAGAGACTGTCATACAGAGTGAAGTAAGTCAGAAAGAGAAAAACAAATATCGTATATTAACACATATATGTGGAATCTAGAAAAATGGTAGAGGTGAACCAGTTTGCAGGGTAGAAATTGAGACACAGATGCAGACAACAAATGTATTGACACCAAGGGGGGAATGTGGCGGGGGTATGTGTGTGTGATGGTGTGATGAATTGGGAGATTGGGATTGACATGTATACACTAATATGTATAAAATAGATAACTAATAAGAACGTGCTGTATGAAAAAATAAATAAAATAAAATTCAAAACAAAATAATAATAATTTTAGAAAAATAATAAAATAAAACTCATTTTAAGCAGAATAATAGCCTGGGCTTTCTCTCCACCTGGTGGCCCAGGCTACACAGAGAAGCCACTTGTAGCTCTTCCAGCTGACAGCCTAGAAAGAGCCTCAGCCAACAACCAAGTCAACCACCAGAAATGTGAGTGAAGGAGCATTCGGACGATTCCGGTCCCCAGCCTTCCAGTCTTCTGGATGAGACCCCAGACCTCATAGAACCAAGCTGCCTTCACTGTGCCTTGTCCAAAGAATCCATTAACATTACTAAAGTTTTTTTTATGCCACTACCACTATGCTTGGAGGTTGTTACACAGCCATGGTAACTACAACATCATGATTTATAGACACGATTTATAAAAGACATGCAGCCCAGTCACACCTGCCCTCTCTATGCTCTTCAAGCATCTGCCCACGAGCTGTCTCCTCAGACACCAGAGTCCTCCCATGTGTTGCTGAAAAAGCTTCAACCACCACAACAGTGTGGTGACAGGACCCCAAGCCTCCCCTTTTTCCTGAAACCGTTCCTGTCTTTGGGACCTTTGCCAGCATCAAAGCTTAATCATCCTCCACAATAGGGTCTGCAGCTCCTTTCGCAGGGCTTCAGCCTCAGGACAGGGGGACCACTGAGACCACCCAGCCCTGATTCCACAGGCAGCCCTTCAGGTACACTCACCAATGAGACAAACTCCCCAACTGCAGATTTGGGGTTACCCTTCCAGCAACCATGTACATTAAACTGGCCCAATGGAGTGGCTTCAGAACTTATATCAGGGGCTTTTAGTTATATTTATATCAGAGTTTCTATGAAAATGAGGGTCTGAGAGCTAAACCTCAGGTTTTTTTTGTTTTTGGTTTTTTTTTTTTTTGGCTGCATTGGGTCTTCATTGCTGCATGCAGGCTTTCTCTAGTTGCGGGAAGTGGGGGTTTCTCTTGTTGTGGAGCACGGGCTCTAGGCATGCAGGCTTCACTAGTTGCTGCCCAGGGGCTCAGTAGTTGTGGCATGCAGGCTCTAGAACTCAGACTCAGTAGTTGTTGTGCACAGGCTTAGTTGCTCTGCGGCATGTGGGATCTTCCTGGACCAGGGCTCAAACCCATGTCCCTTGCATTGGTAGGCAGATTCTTAACCACTGTGCCACCAGGGAAGTCCCAACCTCAAAGTTTTGAAACCCAACTTTTTCATTAGTTAAAAACCACAGTCCAGTCTGTAATCACGTGCAATCCATTATTTGACTTAAATAGCTGTCGGAGGACTATGACTCTGTCATTCCGCCCGTTTATCTGAGTGCCTTTGGGAGCCATATCTCTTGGAATTTGAAACACTCAACCCAAAGCAATTTAATGTTATTGCACTCTAGAAAAGAACTACAAAAACAAAGATTCCAGCTAGAAGGTTAAATATTTTTTAGGTTTTACAAATTATGGAACCATGACCACAGAAAGAAACTCATCCATTATACAAAATGATGTCATGACTTATTTTGAAAAATATAGGAATGTTCTCAAAGTAGATGGGGTTTTTACTATAGTAAGTTTATTCCATGCAACAACTTACTGAATTATCTATCTGCTCTACTCTTGATAATTCCCAAATTTAGCCATTCCTTAGTGAAGATGCCTTTTATTCCCTGACTTCTCCTGTCAGTCATATATTAGTGCATGTACCATTTCAAAGCCATGTAAACATTAACTTACATAACACATACTTTAAAAAAATCTAAATAGTCTCCAATCTTGAAAAGATTTCTTACATTTCTCTTTGGTATCCAGGTGCCAAGCAAACATAAATTCAGATTTTTGTCAAACTTGTTTTCCACACCCAAAGTACACTCTGATTATTTGGAACACACCAAGCATAATAAAAATTAAAATTAAATGGGATTGTATCCTTAAGGGATTATATTTCATTATTAAAAAACAAATCTGTGAAGTTTTTTTTTTTCTGTTTTCTTTTTCCTGGACCCTGTCCAAATTAAACCAAGCAGGATCATAAAGTTGAGTATCAAAATGCTTACAGTTCAGATTCCCTAAGGGACCATCCATATCGCTATAGCACTGCAAAGTAGAAGTAGCAGTAAACTATGAGGAAATGTGAACTCCTTGCTGGAAAATCCAAAAACAGGATTTTTGAGAACAGTGAAAACCTGCCCTGCCTAGTGGTGTATGTACAGTTAGAGACAGTGGCCAACCAAATTCTGTTATGATATAAATGGAAACAATGTCATTTTCTTAAGGACTTGGAATGCTTTCCCAGGTTTAGCTCCAAGTGGAACTCAGTTATAAGCTTGTTAAATAAAATCATATTGCTTATCTCATTTTTTGTGTCCTCTACAACCATGCGAGATGGGTGATACTATCGCCCACAGGAAGAAAGTCCTGTGTTCTACAGCTACTTGTGTGTACAACACGATTCCAATGTGACAGCCATTGGACACTGCACTCATCCATCCATTTACTCATTCATTAACTCCTCAAAGCCAAACTTGTGGTTAATACATTTGAAGAGCACACAGTCCCGTGGGGAGCAGACAGGGAACTTGAATAATGCATTCCAGAGTGAGTGGTACAATAGAGGAAAATTGTTGTGGAGTCAGACAGGGCTCCCTGGAGGAGGTGATCCATGTCTGAATCCTGAAGTAGAGATAATCTAGTGAAACCGTTTCAATCCACATTGTCTGACTCAGCACTTCTCAAGCTATGCTTGAAGGATCACTAATATTTGGCTTAATATCAATAAATATCCTGTAGATGATGGAATATCCCAATTCGCAGCAGCTGCCCTGTGGTTTGACCTAGCACTCCATTCATTGTAAATAATTTATTTAAGTTGGTTCACTGTTTCACCAATGAGTCTGCTGAGTTTGATCTTTCAGAATTAGCTGGACATGATCTGGCTCATTTATGCAATAAGACTCCACAGGTTGCCTCATAGCTGACTATTCTGGCCTGGTGGAACTAAGGCACAAGACCCCTGAACAGGTGTGGTATCATTGCATCTGACCACAATTCTCAGCCTTCCTGGAGCTAATACTCAGGGTAGCTTTTCTAATTTGCTTAAGGAGAAACTGGACATTCTTTGGATGAATTTAGTGGGTGTGATAAAAAAATATTTATTTAAAAACAAACTAGAAGTGATAATAAGCTGGATTGTTCACTATTTAAGTAAGAAACTGAAATCACCTTTTCAAAGAAGCTTTTTGGAGGTGCAGAAGGCAAAATCGTCTCTGCTCCCGGGTGAGACCAAGTAGTACATACCACAGAAAGCCACTCAGCACCCACATTCCCTGGAGAACAGAGAAGAGAGTTGTCTGTTGAAGTAGATAATCTGAGCAGAGTAGATAATCTGATCAAAGCAAAAGTCAGAATGAGGTTAGTTAGAAAACATTTAAAGTGAGAAGAAACCTCTTGAGGTATCTCCAATTGTACACAGCAAGCAGCCAGGCCTCCACGAGAATCTTGAGAAAAGCACACCCCTTTGTGAACTAGAAATTTGGCAGCAACCTCAGTAGGTTCACTTTTTCAGTGTGTTTCATGTCGAAACACATACAGAAGTCTCAAGGGGGTGCTGGTAATTTCCACTAAGATTTTCCTTCAGATAAAATTTGCAGTCCTGGGAATACGTTGTAGGAGTTCTAAGGTTGGTTTATTCTTGGCACGTTTTTGAGTGTTTGGAGCAAGATAGCACAAGTTCAAGGTGGAAGGGATGCCCTCTACAACATGACAGGGCCCATTCAAACATCCAGAGGGCCTTTGATATCCGATAGCACAGAATGCTCCTTATTTTCAATACTTCATACTTGCAAATCACCTCCTTGGACATTGTGGGGTTTGACTACTTGCACCCCAAGGCTCTTGGGTGCCGCACTCTGAACGCTAACAAGAGGGAACAAAGATTTGTTGAGTATTTGCTCTGTGCTGGCCTCTTCACGTTGCAGAAATACCAAAACCCTGATTGCCACGCCTGCAAATTTGTCCCCGTGGCACCTGGCTCAGGACACAGCAGGAACACACTCCTGTCCCTCATCCAGAGTCCTGGTTCTTTTCTACAACTCGTGGGAAGGCTAATGTCTTTCTTTATTCTGCCAGTCCTCACGAGGAGTGGATCCTGTACTTTGGTGATGGGGGAGGGGAGGAGTGCGAGAAAAGAGGAACCAGTGCTCGGCTTTTCGTGTGATGGCTGCAATGGTTTCCTCCTTGGAGCAGCTACAAGCTGCAAGAGAGTGTCCTGTTCTCATCTCTACATCTCTCCTCCTCCACCCTTATTTTCTTGGCTCTTTTTCTAAAACCCATCTTTGGCCACAGGAGGGTAAAGAGGAGGGTTGGGCAAAGAATATTTAAAAACAATTCTAGTTCTTTCCTTCTTCCTTCAAGTTCCAGAAACCATCCAAAACCACACCTTTTCCCGTGTTCAATGTCCCTAAGCACCTGCCATAGTTGCACAGGCTTCATGAGACCTCTGCTGTCCCACCTCACCCGTCCTCCCTGAGCTGTGATGGAAACACGAGCAAAGACATGACACCGTCTCCACACCATGTGGATGCTCAATTCTTTTTAATTTTGGAGTTTCAAAGCAAAACCAAATTGTACTTATTAAAAAACAAGTTTCCCAAACCACAGAAACAAGTAATTCTGAAAGGAAATTTTCAATCAGCCATTTACGACATTTGCCTTTACTCTGTTTTACAAATAGCAAATCAATCTTCACTGAGCCAGTCCAGTGAGAAATGAGGCTGAAAAAATAAAATAAAAAGGGACTCATTTTTTTTAGCATTCTAATTATAAGGAAATCTCGCAATTATGCACACACAAACGTGTGTGTGTGAATTTGTGTGCAAGTAATCTTGTAAGTTTATTTACTTATTTAGCAAATATTTTCCAGTCATCAACAATATACCAGCAAGTAACCTTATAAGTTTATTTACTCATTTAGCAAGTATTTTCCAATTATCTAGAGTATACCAAGTATGCCAGCTCATTCTAGGGGCTGAAGATATAGTAGCTAATATAACAGCGTTTTGACTGTCTATTGCTGTATAACAAACCACCCCCAAACTTAACACCTTAATACTATAATTCATTACGATGTCTCATAGTTCAGTGGGTTGACTGGGCCCAGCTGGGCAGTTGTCAGTCAGGTCTTTCATGTAGTTTCAATCAGATAGTTGTTGGAGCTGAAGTCACATGAAGGCTTGACCGGTCTGGACATACCAGACCAGTACAAGGTATTTGTTTGCACCTCGATGGCTGGAACAGCTGTAACTGGCCAAGTCTGTCTACCTGTATATCTGTCTGTCTGTTTCTCTCTCAAAATCTCTGTCTTTCTCACCATGTGGCCTATGCATGTAGCCAAGTTGGGCTTCCTTACAGCCAGGCAGCCCCATGTAGTCAGACATAAATTTCCTCCAGAGCACAAGAAAACCAAGGTAGACACTGGAAGGCTCCTAGCCTCAGAAGTTATACAGAGTCACTTTCACTGAATTTTATTGGCTACACAGGACAAGCTTGGATTCACTGTGGGAGAGAACTACCCAAGATCCTGAATGCAGGAAGGTATGGTTTGTTGGGGGCTCTCTTTAGAGACCAGCCAAGGTAAACAAGCATGGTCCCTAACCTCCAGAAGCTTATAGTCATTAAATACATTCTGAGGACTTCTCTGGTGGTGCAGTGGTTAAGAATCCACCTGCCAATGCAGGGGACACAAGTTCGAGCCCTGGTCCGGGAAGATCCCACATGCCTCAGAACAACTAAGCCCGTGCACCACAACTACTGAGCCTGTGCTCTAGAGCCCACAAGCCACAACTACTGAAGCCTATGTGCCTAGAGCCTGTGCTCCACAACAAGAGAAGCCACTGCAATGAGAGGCCCATGCACCGCAACGAAGAGCAGCCCCTGCTCGCCGCAACTAGAGAAAGCTTGTGTACAGCAATGAAGACCCAACACAGCCAAAAATAAATTAAAAATAAATAAATTTTTATAAATAAATAAGTAAACAAACTTCAAAAAATATTAAAAATAAATAAATACACTCTGAAATAAGAGTTGTAGTTCTGACTACTAATTTTGGCTTTGCCATGTTAGTGTCAAAGCCATTTCACCTTTAAAAACTAAACAACAAAAGACTTCACTGAAATCCCTACTGAAGTGAATTTTTCATGGTATATACAACTAAGTTCTATGCAGCGATTAAAAATCATACCTTCAAAGAATATTTATGGATGGAAAGTGCTCAAGTTCACTGGAAAACAGAACACATAAGCAACGTAAGTTTGTAGAATATTTTCAGTTTTGCTTAAAGCACACATGTACACACACACACACACACACATACGTCCACATATAAACTCATAGAAACAGGAAGAGTCCAGTGAACATGGTTAAGGTGGTTAGATTATGAGTGGGTTTTTTTCCCTTCTTTATACTTTTACACATTTTCTACAATGAACATGTATTGCTTTAATAATAAAAATTATAATACATTTATAACTGATATGCTGAGAGAAGAGGAAAGTGAACAGTTAATCTTTATACTTATTTCTGGGACTTGGGCTTTCCAAAACTACCAGAGAGGAAGGCAAATTAGCATAAAATCCTAATGCAGTACTTGGCAAAAAATGAAAATGAAGGTTACAAGGTGGCCAGGGACACAGTCCTGTGGTTCACAGGACTTCCATGTTAACAGTCTTATGTATGAGCAGTAAAGCCACAGGATATTTCCCAAATTCTCTTATAGGCAGAAACCACATCTTGACAAAAGAAAGAGTCCAAGGTCTCTGGCTTTGTCCTGGAACTCTGAAGTTCTTTTTAGGAGAGAAATGCTGTGACCATGATACTTATGCAATACCGTTTGAACTAGTTCCAAGAGAGTTTGTCCCAAGTTTGCAAAAAGGAGCGTAAGAATCAAAGAAAGTGAAAGAGTAAATATGATATATACATATGACTCCACAGTGTATAAGAAAAAGAGAGCAAGACCGTCCATTGGGGATTCCAATAAATTGGAATAATGATGGTAAAAAAGTCCTTTCCTGTCTCAGATGGTTATATAGGTGGGAACAAGAAGGCATTTCAGTGGGAGGAGCCCATTCATGGTAACCAGAATCACAAACTTAGTGGTGACTATAGTGGCCAGATGAGCACTGAGCCATAGCTCATGTGATTCAACCTCAAATCTAGGTCGCAGACAATGACATACAGTACAGAAACCAAGATTTTATTTCAAAATAACTCATATTCTTCACTTCATATCTCAAGGACTGTTAAAAATATTGAAATCCACAATCCACAGCACCACTTTAAAATTCGCTTTCCTTTCTCTGTGGGATGTCTGCTAGTCCTCCCTCCCACTATGCATTTTCCTTTTTTTTTTTTTTGCGGTACGCGGGCCTCTCACTGCTGTGGCCTCTTCCGTTGTGGAGCACAGGCTCCGGACACGCAGGCTCAGCGGCCATGGCTCACGGGCCCAGCCGCTCCGCGGCACGTGGGATCTTCCCGGACCGGGGCACGAACCCGTGTCCCCTGCATCGGCAGGCGGACTCTCAACCACTGCGCCACCAGGGAAGACCCATTTTCCTTTTTTTCATTAGAAGTGGAACTCCTGATTGGGCTGGACACCTAGAATAAAATCAAATGTTTCCCAGGTGTGGCCATGTGACTACGTACAAATGTTGGGTGTAAATCCTGGGAAATTTCCTTGAACAGTGTAGGCAGGCCCTTTGTGTTCCTTCCTCCTTCCTTCCCCGGCAATCATATAGATGATTTGGCTGGAACTGAAACACCTATTTTAGACCATGGGAGAGCACACTGAGGCTGATGGCACAGGAAAAGGATCCCAAGTCCTTGAACTTCCATGAAGGTGAAGAACTACCTACACTTGGACTTTTTAAAGTGATCGAGGAACAATCTTCTATCTTATGTAAGCTACTGTTATTCAGAGGTTTTTCTTTGCTTGCAGCCAAACATAATCTTAAGTAATTCCAATCCTTTACATTCCACATCTCTGTATTTTCCTTTCCTAAAATCCCCAGGAAAAACTCCTCCCTACATGCAGTCTCCAGAATATCAGCCCCCAGAGGCTTTTCTTTCCTTTCCCAAGACAAAAACATCTTATGTTTCTGATGACAAGGAAGCCTCTCATCATTCCACCCTCTCCTTTCCTCCTGACCCTGAGGCTCTAGCTGCCTGTCCTCATTTGAGAAATTGTCTCAAATTCTTCAACCCACATTCCACATGCCTGGTGGGCAACAGGAAGAGAAGACACCGAGCAATCACAGCTGAACCTCTTCTATAGGAGGAAGGGAATAGGGGGCAAAAGATGTAGGAAGACTCATACATTAATTACTAAATCACACAACTGTTTTGAAAGTAAAACAAGGAAAAATGTCAATATTGACAAGACACCTTTTTACATGTGCAGATAACTTTTTTGAAAAATGTATAGTTTTTATGATTATTTTCTGTAGTGAATAAAAAATTGAAGAGGGAAAAATTGCACAGCTTTTTGAGATGATACTATCTGAGAAAGAGCAATCTTGGGGGAACAATTAAATCTTTTTTGCTCTCACACTTACATGGCATTTGAATGCATTATTTCATTTTACCTTCTAAAAAACCCTGAGGGGTAAATGCTATTGTCATCCTCTATACATGAGACAAAGCTGAGGCTCAGAGAGGTAAAATGCCTTGCTCAAGTTCATGCAATATATCAAGCTGTATTATTGTTCTCCAGCATTGGCTGCCCCACACCATGGTCAGATTAGATCTTGTCACATCTTGGACATCAGGCTTGATGCTGTGACCTGCTTGGGCCAATGAAATGTGAGTAGAGGGCCAGGTGCCAATTCTTAATGCAAACTTTAAAGCAATTCTTCCACCCTCTTTTCCCTGCCATAGACCTGCATGTCCCAGGTAGCTGCTGAGTCATTGATCAAATATGTGGAGTCGAGCCACAGCCAATGCACAATGAACATGTAACCTGAGCAAGAAATAACACCATGTTTATTTGTGGGTCATTTCTTGCTGTCACATAATTTAGACTAAGGTGATTGATGCACAAAGTAAGTGAGTGAAAATCCTGGGGCTGAAAGATCATCCATCCCATTTAAGGCAACATTTGTTTAGCACCCCTGGGCTTTCCAGCAGGCCCCAAAAAGCTGAAGGAGTTGTAGGCAGATATCCACTCCCAATCTCATCCTCCCCCTCCCATGGTTGGAAGTTCTCCAGTCTACAGGCAGACCTTGGAGATACTGCTTGTTTTGTTCCAGACCATTGCGGTAAAGTGAATATCACAATAAAGTGAGACACATGCAATTTTTGGATTCCCAGTGCATATAAGTTATGCCTACCCTATACTGTAGTCTATTAAGTGTGCAATAGCATTATGTATAAAAAACAATGTAATGCCTTAATTTAAAAAATATATTATTGCTAAAAAATGCTAACCATCATCTGAGCCATCGGCAAGTAGTAATCTTTTTGCTGGTAGAGGGTCTTGCCTCGATGTCGATGGCTGCTGACTGATAAGGCTGGTAGTTGATGAAGGGTGGGGTGACTGTGGCCATTTCTAAACGTAAAACCGCAATGAAAATTGCCACGTTGATTGACTCTTCCTTTTACAAACGATTTCTCTGTCGCATGAAATCCTGTCTGATAGCATTTTACCCACAGTAGAACTTCTTTCAAAATAGGAGTCAATCCTCTCAAACCCTACTGCTGCTTTATCAGCTGAGTTTATGTAATATTCTAAGTCTTTTGTTGTCATGAACTGTACCAGGACATCAACTGTGGCTGCTGAGGAAATCCTGAGTTCCCCAGATTTCATGGCAAAGATAAGAATCAGCTTGGGAGCTGGGAGACAGGAGCTTGAGGGTCTCAGAAATCCCACTGGGTGGGATACAACTTGGTTATCCTCTCCAAAGCTGGTGTGGCCTGAGAAACATTACATACAGTTTACATTTTATTCATTTAATACACTGATTATATTTGCCATAGCAGGTGGTTTCTTGACAAAAGTATTTTTCTACCACCAACAAATAAATGCATGGGCTCCTTATTATGACTTTGAGCTGCATGAGTTTTCCCTTATCTTATTCTCAACAGAAGCACTGTTGCTATAAGAGAATAATGAGGACATTTTTAACATCTATAAGGAAACAAAACTGTATCACTTACAGTTTTATGGAAAATTACTTACCCTTTGGCTTTTCTTTCTTTTTTTTCTTGGAGCCATTATGATTTTAGTAACCCCTTTAAAGTTTATTTTAAAATCTCATTTTCTGTAAGGTTTATTGAAAACCCTAAAATATCAATCTTTTAAGAGTTAACTGGTTGGAAAAAATATCTTTACCAAGGCAGGTGATGTGGGGAGATGTGGAGGAAAAACCAAGATACATTTCTGATGTTTTTGTGGGCAAAGATACCTTCTTCAGAAAGGTCTCTGTAAACTCACTAAGCACCTGTTTATCTAAGCAGTGGGCCCACAATTTAGTTACTTGCCCTAGCCCTGAAGAGGGTGAAGCCTGAAGGAAAAGGAGGAGGAATAGAAATTAGAACAGGAGACGATTCAGAGGAGGAACTTGTACAGTTTGCCAAACAGGTTTGACGTGCAGTACAGAAGTGATACCGAGACCAGGACAAATTAACTGTGTTTTGTAATTGGATCCATTTTTATGTTTAAGGGTCTGGTAGAGCCGTGTGCATGTGTGTGTGTGTGTGTGTGTGTGTGTGTGTGTTTCTCAAACACTAAGAGGAAAGGGGATTTTTCTCACTGTGGTGAAGCGAGGGAACAGATCTGTTTCTAGATGCTATAAAATCCCACTGGTAGCAGCTGCTCCAACTGGACAACTGGGGAGAAACTCAAAAGGAAAGATGGAAACAGCCATTATAACTGATACTATGCCCCTCACTCCTCCCCAAAGATTCCTTTTACTAGCTGTTAGTCTTCTTTTTCACTTTTTGACATAATGTCTGTATTTTAACACTCTTTCCCCAGATCTCCTCTTGGCCACTTTCTCACCTCTCTCCAGTCTTGCCCAGATGGCCCCTTCCAATGAGACTTCTCTGACCTCCCCACTTAAAATTGCAGCCCTTTCCTCTGTAAACCAACATTCCCTATTCCCTCTTTCCACTTATTTTCTCCATAGTCCTATTTTATTCTTTTAAAATGTAATATTTGATGCATACAAAACAATATACATATATATGTAAATGATAAATCATGTTAATAAAAGTTCACCACAGCTTAAGAATTGAAACATTTTGAATATCCTGTCCTCTTTCTCATTGTATCCCTGATATGTGTGCCAGGAGAATGTGCATCGTAGCACACATAATTACAGCACAGAACTGAAAATAACACAAATGCCCATCAAACAAAGAGTAGATAACTGAATTATGAAATATTCACTCCATAGAATACTCATCTGTGGGATTGAATGAACTACAGCAGCACACAACTGAATGTGGGGAAATCTTAGAAACATAATGAGTAGAATAATTAAGTCCCAGAACACCAAACTGAATATGATACCATTTATATAAAGCTCTAAAACAAGCAAAACAAGGTTATTAGCATGAATCTTAATAAATGTTAACACTATGAGACATATTCATCATCTTTATCTTAGCTTATTATTCAGAGAGGACTCTTCCAACTTCAGCATACATGTAAAATAATGTCTTCTAAATTCATGCCAATTTTTAAAACTCTTAGTTTCAAAACCATGAAACTATATTTAGCCCTCCAAGCTGGAAAATAAGAATCAGTCTTGACAACTTTTGTCTCTTACCTACCATAAAAAACTGGTTACCCAATCATGTAACTTTGCCTCTTGAATCTGGCATCAAAGTTCCATCCATCCATCTTCCATCTTCCATCCATCTACCACATCCTTAGATCAGATCTTCAATTTTGAATTCTGACATTTAATAATTTCCTAACTCATCTCCCCATTTCAGTCTATTCATAGAGTATCTTTCTGTGAGATATATAGAAGATTAATTTTTTTGGTTCTTATTTCAATGACAAACTTCAAATTATTTCATAATGAGCATAATAGATTTATCAAATAGTTTGCACTTGATAGGAGTTTATACCAGAAACAGTTTATTTCTCCAATTGCCACGTTCATTTATACTAGGATAAACCCTCCTTTCCAGTTACCTTCAGATAATTTCCAGTTCAGTCCATTTTAATCCAGCTAAAACCTTATTCTCATAGAGCTCCCTCCCTCATACTTCTAGCTCATACTGCTTCACCCATGTGCCCTGAAGTGAACTTCACTTTGTCCCCCTAAAGATGCATCAACTGGATTCCTGCCATATTGAGGGAGTGGATAAGTAACCAGTGTAGTCAAGAGAGAACCACAACAGCATCCTCAGATAGGACCCAGTCATCCCTTTCCATAACTCCTATTCCCCCACTCACCCATGCTTCCCAGGGAACAAGAGCTAATCAGAGAAAGGTGAGTACCACAGGTCCTCTTGTGCCCTACAGGTTTCAGGCCATGGGTCAAGCAATGGATTAACAACTAGCTCACAAAATTTCTGAAAATTTAACAGTTTGCCAGTATGAGCTGGCTTCAGCAGACAACTGGATAAAGGGATTGGAATAAGTTGAGCTGGATCAGATGTCTTATTCCCAGAACCAAATGGTAGCTTGAGATCAGCCATGGTGGGATAATTCACGATATAGAAATTGGCAAAAACTACAAACTAGTTCTGTTTTTTTATTCTTCTTTTCTTTTGGAGGGCCATTTGTTATACATTTATTAGTATTTACTAGAATGTCCACAATTTTCATCTCCTCTTCTCAATGGTCTACCCCACAGCCTCTTGCCACATAATACCATTTTGGCTCTTTTGTGTGATTTTTTGAAAGTAAAATTTATTGAAGTATAGCATACATATGGAAGAGCACACAAATTGTAAGTGCCTGATAGATTTTCATAAAGTGTAACATCCATGCTGCCAGCAGCCAGATAAAAATCCAACATCAGAGCCTGCGCTGTACCTCCTCCTGTCATCCTGACTTCTAACCTCATAGATTAGTTATGCCTGAATAACATCTTTATTGAGATATAATTCACATGCCTTATAATTTAACTGCTTAAATTGTGCAACTCAATGGCTTTTAAAATACTGACGAATTGTGCAACCATAACCATAATCTAATTTTAAGACATTTTCTTCAGCCCACAAAGAAACCCCATACTTATCAGCAATCACCCCCTATTCTTCCTCATTCCTCCCCAGCCCTGAATAAGATTTTGAAATATTATCTCTTCACATTCTTGGGATGTGACATCAACAAAAACTTAATTCTCCTAAGTATATAAGAAATTTAAAATCATTTATTTGCAACTAATCAAATATTTCCAACAGCTGAAATTACAAATCATCTAAAAGGCATTTTTCCCTTAACAAATCTGATATTAATATTTGCTATGAAAATGTGAATGGCGCTCAGTATTGGCACTTTGTCCAGGATGGATAGTTTGCAACTGGCTGGTGAAGTAGACAGGTAGATGTCTAGACAACAGAGGGCCACCTTGGCCGTGCTGAGTATGCAATTTGGTGGCAGAGTAACAAGTGCTATATGTTTCTCCATGGGGACCTCACGGCACTCCGTTTTCCATGAGAAAGGAGAAAACAAAGGCTTTGGGCCATTTCCTTTGTCTTAAATGGTGTATCTAATGCCTAACATTAAGCCCTCCAAAATGAGAGACACTTACCACCCATTTGTCCTCAGATTTGGAACTTAACTGCTAATTTTAGAGCCTAAGGAAAAAAAACGTGGTTATTATTCTATGAATAAGCATATCCTGGATTATCCAGATGACCACCATATATATAACAAAAGATACTTTTTTAGTGTCCCATGTTTGTTTTTGTGTTATTCTCAAAGCCTGTGGTAGTTTTCAAATGTGGCTGAAACTTCTTTGACATTCCTCCCATTAAGACACGAAGTCTATGCTTCCTCTCCCTGATTCTGGGTAGACTTGTGACCTCACTGTACAATAGAATGCAGTGGAAATGACCTTGTGTGACTTCTGAAGCTAGGTCAGAAAATGTGAGGGAAGCTCTACTTTGTGACGTGGGACACTTGGGAGCTCTGAGCTGCCATGTAAGGAAGCTGACTGCCCTGAGGGTTCCATGCTATGTGGAAGCCAAGGCTGCCTGGAAAGGCATGTATTGAAGCTCCAGTCAACCACTCAGCTGAGGTCTCGCTATGAGTTAGCATCAATTACCCGAGTGAAGATGTCGAGTTTTCTCCAGCCCTTGGGTCTTCTCAGCTGAGCCCCAGATATCTTGGAAAAAAGAGAAGCCATTCCCAGCCCAGTCTGAATTCCTGACTCACAGAATCTATCAGCATAATAAAATGGCTGTTTACACGGCTAAATTTTGAGAGAAACTTATATCAAATGAAAGTCAAATGACTTCACAACATGTGGTATAGATGAAAGATGCACAATAGTTTGAGCAACAGAAAGAAGTGGAAGAATCGGATTATCTTAAAATGAGTTATTATAGGCATGTTGAACTCTCTTATGATTAAAGAAATTCATTTTTTCATGAATTAATTTTAGCAAACCATAATCCTTCACATTAAATTAATGATAATTTGAATTTTAGAATTCATATGGTTTTGTTTTTATTTCTTATATAAATCAATTTTTGTTCTTTAGTTGTATAAAAATTATAAGCAAAAGGAATTTATATATAGTTAAAGCTGATACATAGAGGGTACATATCATAATAAAAATATGTAAGTCAATCCTGAAAAAGTCCTCAAAAACTATTTCTATTAAAAGGATGCCTGTAATAATCAGAGTTGAGAAACACTGCCTTCTACTTAACAACCCCCCAAAATAACCTGTCGCCTGTTGCCTTTGGGTTAAGTCCAAGCGCCTCTATAGGAAATGCGAGGTCCTTCACAACCCATCCCAAAAGTATCTTGATTTCTTTCTTCCCTTTATCCATTTGCCCTATGTTCTAGCCACCTTGAAGTTCTCCCCCATCTCTTCAGTAACTCTTCCTCTTCCTCAAAGACCCATCTTAAATGCCATTTCTTCTGTGAAGTCTATCTGGATTCCCCAAAGAATTCTCTCCTCTGTGTTCCCACAGCGTATCAGTAGGGCCTGACGGGAAACAGATGGCACAGTAAAAAGAATAATTTGAGGACATTTCCTGAAAGGAGCTGTGACTGGCCCACAGATGTAGGAAACTCCATGTGGAAGGAGCAGCGGGATTCAAAACCTCACCTCATGCTTATCCCTTCCTCTGATCTGCTGGTGTCCCCACTGGTTGTGCTTAAGCAGAAGCCAAAGGGCAAAGGAAACCATTGATATAGTCCATTCAGATCAGCCTCTCCAGGGAAAAATGCAAAGCAGAGAAGGAATATGGGGGTGAGGGAACAGAAGATATCCAGGTTTTTTAGTTATACTTGAGTGACATTCCATTGCTATGACCTGTTTTCATGAGTGCTTTCCCACAGGACTCTGACCCTGCCATTAATATCTCTATATTCTCTTCGCTTGGCAAAAGATTTGGACAGCAGTAATCTCACAATAAGTATTTATTGAACTGATGAATTAATAAGGGAATGACATAGATGAGAACACTAAGAGCGTTACTGGTGTTCTTGAATATTCCTCAATTTTTATTTTAAAATTTTTTTCTCTACAGTTGTTGTTTTATTTCTATCTTTTGGAATCCATTTTTTTTCCTAAAATAAGTTCTTGTGATTTTTTTTTCCTAAGTAAAGCAGCTATGTGTATTGTATTTTTGTTTGTTTGAATCTTGTTAGTGAGATTTTAGTTCTTTAAGCCAGTTAGGACTGTCTTATAATAAAGCTCATTTTAATCTGCTTTATTTTTGTGTATATGATTGTGGAACAATTTTAATTTATAAAACAGGACACATTTATGGCACATGGTTTAAAAATTTCCCTTCAGTTTTGTACTGATTTCCTAAGTTCCTTTACACTATTTGTATAGATCTTGTCAATCAAATTTATTCTGTATAAGAGATTAATAGAAGAATGCTACATTACAAGCCTTCCAGTTTCCTTGACTGGTTTTTAGTATTCTGTAACACTTTTTTGTAATTAAGATTTAAATACCCAATCCCTCAAGACTTGCCATACAGAGAGCTGTCAATCAAGGAATTGGCAAGCTCTATGAACCGCATGATGAAATCTTTATCCCTACTCTCTGATGCCTTCAAGACCAGCTTTTGCGAGTTGATCCTTCATTTCACATGTCTTAGAACTCACTCACACTTCTTATGCTTGGAAATGTAACACACAGAGTGACAACGTAATCCACAGCTAATAAGTTAGCGGCTATAAAAATGAACATCCACGTTAACTTGCCAAGCATGGAGGATGGAGGTGTTATACCGTACTCGTGTATATATGTCTGCCAGGGCAATAGTACATATGCCTTTGAAGATGCTTCTAAGTTATGCAGAGAAGCTGACAATAATTCTTGAACTTTGCTGTCAGGATCTAGTTTCATTTAAGAGCCAAACCAACAGCATCAAAACACTTGGCCATGATTAGCCACAATCCAGCCGGCAAAGAAAACATATAAAACTAGCCCTTGGGTTGTAAATTTTGTGGAAATAAGGCTATCTCAGCATATTCTGTTGTGAACTGGTTTAGGTTATATGCTTTCACTGAAAAAATAATAACAGTGAAGGAGTTCAAAAATCTCTGCATATCTCTTAAATCATTACACAGTCAAGTAAAATGAATAAATACTATTACTTAGAGAAAAATTTTGATCTAAAATTTATGTCACTATTACCAAGTATAAAAATACAATTCTATTGTCTTTTTAAATTTACATTCAAAAATTTAAATTTTAGGAGTTTACTCAGTTACAAACAATATTTAAAATAATGCACTGTAAAATTGAATAACAGGCTAAAATTTGAGCCTCACACCAAAACTGAGCTCTGCCCATTAAAATCTAATTTTAAATTTACTTATCCTATACAGTAGGATAGGATATTTGACACACAGTGCTTTAAACTGTTTATAAATCCTCGATATATATATATATATATATATATATATATATATATATATATATATATATATATTCTCTTAATGTGTTATACTTATGAATGTTTTTTTTTTTTTTTTTTTTTTTGCGGTATGCAGGCCTCTCCCTGCTGTGGCCTCTCCCATTGCAGACCACAGGCTCTGGACGCGCAGGCTCAGCACCCATGGCTCACGGGCCCAGCCACTCCACGGCATGTGGGATCCTCCCGTACTGGGGCACGAACCCGTGTCCCCTGCATCGGCAGGTGGACTCTCAACCACTGCGCCACCAGGGAAGCCCCTTATGAATGTTTTTTAATAAATATAAACTCTATTACCCTCTTCTCAATATGATTTTTTTAATCGTGTGAGCTTGTGCTCATACACGTGAGGGAGGAGCATCTTGAGTCCACTGGAAAGGTGAGCAGAGATTTATGTTAAATGGAAGCACAGCTGTGTGTTGGGAGAAAAGGGAAGCCAACATTATCCAGTACCAATTATGGTACATGTTTAATGTCTCTTATTTTATTACTTACAAGAACCCCATGAAGTAGAAGTCTTTTATCACTATACTGATTCATATGTTAAGTCTCAAGAAGGTTGGGTAAGTTATCCAAATTCACAGAGCTGGTAAATTGTAATGCTGGGATATAAATCCAGATCTCATTAAAACTGTGTTCTTTTTGTTATTCCACATAGTCTTTCAATGTACAGAAATACTACAGACTACAAGCTCTTCAAAGACAGGAGCTGTGCACAAAGCACCATTGTGGATCTGTCAGTCTGCTTCATTCATTTATTCAATAAGCATACATTCAGTGTCTACTCTAAGCCAGGTACTGTGCTAGGCCCTGGGAATACAATGGTGAACAAGACAGACAAGGGGTCCTGCCCTTAAGGAGCTTGCAGACCATAGAGGGTTCAGAAAAGCAGAAAGGCAGTGGTGATATAGTGTGGTCACTGCTACAGGGAGAGGGGAGCAGACATGTGAGGGATTCACATTTGGGGGATCTGGGAAGGCAACTTGGAGAAAGCAGCATCTAAGCAGAGACTTCACAAACAAGCAGGGATTACCCAGGTGCAGGAAATGGAAGATGCTGCTGCGGAGAGAGTGCTCGGAAATGGGTACTGAAAGACCAAAGGCCTGAAATGAAGAACAGGGCCACACTGAGAAGGTGGCGGGAACGAAGGGGAAGGGAAGCGATGTTACAAAGGAATTTATAGGCAACGTTCAAAGGATTGGAGGCGAAAGGACCATTCTTGCATTTGAGGACAATCTCCCTGAGCTGAGTTTAGACAGCTGGTGGAGAGGAGGGGTATGGGGGGCTGCCAGGAGAAGTGGTGGTGGCCGGCACTCTGAAATGGTTCTGGGTACTGGGAAGTGGGAAGGCTGGAGTCTGAGGACTCGTGGGGAGGTAGGGAGAGCACCTCATGGGCTGTCCATGAAGGTTTGTTAAATTTCTCAGGAATATTGAGAGGAAAGAACTAAAACAATTAATCTGGTCAACTCCCCTCACATGGAAACCCATAGGACACAATTATAAATGAACACTCCCCATGGATGAAAGTGGAGACTTCTCAGGAGCTCTAAAGTATAACTCTTCCTTTAAAAACCTTAAACTGCAGCATCGAGAGGGAAAATCTCTAATAATGAAAGACTCAAGAATTTTAAGGTATTTATCTTTGAAGGGCCTAGAGGCCTTAATCTAACTTCCTATCTTAGGAAAGGAGCAATTCTTCCCTCTCTAGTCAAGATGCAGTCTTGCTATGATTTTGAAACATTCTCTTGCTTTCCATATAAAAAGATTTACTCCATAATTAGTGAGCCTGTTAGTTTCCTCCTTCTGTTTACATTTCACCATGCCGTCAGATACTCATTATCTCCTTCGTTAAGACTGTCTATTTGATGCACACAAACAGAAGAAGAGCATTAGCTCTTTTGCATAATTCAGAGTTGCGAATTCTCATTGTACTGGGACCAAAATATAAAGGAGGGGGTTTACTTTTGAACATTAGTCAGAACTTTTCAACTCCAAAATGTTTCATATATTTCTTGAAATTCCCACTATTATAATTCATCAAAATTATCAATCATATTTGATTAATGTTACGTGTTAGCACATTGTATTCTGTACAGAGTAGTTAAAAAAACTGAAGCATTTTTTTAAAAACACAGTCTTTAGTGAGATAAAGGAAGATTTCCCAAACGTCCTCAATACCATTCACCTCTGACTCAAAGAACACAATAAAGAGTTGTTTCACGAAATGTTATTGGCTTAAGGGTTTATAGTAAACTAATATATTTTTCATAATTATAAGTCTCATTTTTAATTACTGGGTATAAAATGACATCATTGTATGTTCTTTCATCAGCTACTGGTTTATTATCATATGGAATATGGTATCATGTTCCTATTTTGCAGCTGTATTTAAAACAATTTTTGAACTTTTGAATTTTTTGAAGTGTACTCTATTACTATTAGAATGTCAGTTTTACATTGGACATAGTATAGAATGTATTGTTTTGTGAATAAGGCTTGGAAATATTAAGTTATATTATGTAAAATCAGAATAACGTGGGTCAAAAATGGTCAAGGGGGCCTCCCTGGTGGCGCAGTGGTTGGGAGTCCGCCTGCCGATGCAGGGGACGCGGGTTCGTGCCCCGATCCCGGAGGATCCCACATGCCGCGGAGCGGCTGGGCCCGCGAGCCATGGCCGCGGGGCCTGTGTGTCCGGAGCCTGTGCTCCGCAACGGGAGAGGCCACAGCAGTGAGAGGCCCGCGTACAGCAAAAAAAAAAAAAAAAAAAAAAAAAAAAAAAAAAAAAAAATGGTCAAGGATCAGCAATATCATATGGTTCAAATCTTATCTTTCCATACCTGTTTTCTAACCCCTTTTCATTATCGGAGGAATTAGCAATGGTCACCCAATCATTAAGTGAATGCTCAAAGAAAGTCATATCTATACAGCACGTAGCTCATTAACCACTTGCTAAAAGTAGTTCACCCATCCATAAGAATCAACTACCCACAGGGAAAACTGGGTGGATGAGAGATCCAGAAATCCGATTCTGTGTATGTTTGAGTTAAGTTTATGATTTTCACTAAAATAATAAAGACTAATTTGTTTTATAGTAAATTCTGTGTTTGACTGAAATTTCAAAGGGCAATTGCTAAACATAAACGATCTCTTACAGCGCCTTTCAAAACAAAAGAGAGGAAAAAGTTACTGAAAATTGTCCACCAGCAATGCCTTCAATAGAGTAGTGCAGGGAAAAACAGAGGCTCTTCTTGGAAAACATGGACTTTAATCAGAGAACCTGGTTTTTCAGGTTGATTTATTTCACTCCCTTCATAAGTGAGAATGCCTTGGCCACACCTCTCTCAAAGCAGCTATAATGTCTGAAGAGGATAGCAGGACCTCAGGGGTAGAGCAGCAGGCACACTGCATCCTTGAAACTCTGAGATCCAGGAAGGAGATTCCACCTACAGGGTAGAGGTCTCTGCAGGGCTGAGGGCTGTTATATTTTGCCACTATGCGGGGTATACCAGGTGTTGCACAAAATTATTGGATAGAAAGAAACTCTTGACAATTATATCAAATTCTTGCCAAATATAATTTTATGAATTACATTTATATGAAATTTTACACATGTTTAGCAACACAAGTAACTTGAATTTCTGGATTTGGCTTATCAGTAAGTCCCTTCTTAGTTCCTGAAAACTCAGAAAGAAAAAGAAATGTTATAAATACAAATTAGAAGACATTGTCCCTGCCCATAAAGTGTGTCCATTCTTCTTGGTCAGAAAAGATGAACTGTACTAAAAAAAATTAGAGAATACATCTTCTCATACAATTCCCCTTCTCCCTTAGGGCATTAATGATTACAATACACTTATGGCACCTCCCTTCTCAAGAGCCCAAACACTGGCTGTGGAACAAACTTGAAAAACACACTTCTCACAATCCCCTTTTAGCCAGTGAGCCCACCTGGGAAATCAATTCAGTGTCTTCATTCTAATCATAAGCTCCTCTGACTTTGGGATCTACCTTACTCAATTTTCCTCATGGTGAGGCAATACCTCAGAAACCTTAATTGGAAAAATAAGAAAATAATGCTAGCCAAAAACAATACTAATGATAAACCCACTCCCATTTGTGGAGCCTACCACTTGCCCTTTCATAAGTGTGTTATTTATTTTCGATACCTCTTTAATCATCCTTACAATACAGCTTGCAAAGTACTGCTCAGAAGAAGACAAAGAGGGGCTTCCCTGGTGGTCCTGTGGTTAAGACTCTGTGCTCCCAATGTAGGGGGTGCAGGTCTAATCCCTGGTCGGGAAACTAAGATCCCACATGCCACGTGGTGAGGCCAAAACAAAAAAAAATTTTTAAAAAGACAAAGAGGCATAACTTGAGTAAGCCCTTGCCCATTCTCTCACTATCCCAACTTGTCTCTAATAACTACCAAATGAGCCAGAGATAAGACATGAAAAGTGTTGGGGGGTTTTGGTGGACTATGAAAGTCTGACCTGCTCCCCACCCCTATTCCACCCAAAGTTTTCAAAGTTTCTAGAGAAATTCTGCAATGCATATAAAAAATCAATTGGAATTTTAAAGTACTCATTTAGGTGGAAAAGTGCAAAATACACCTACTACCCAGGAAATACCATCATTACTTGTCACCTCCCTTCCTTCTGGGTGGGGTCACAAAGAACTGGAGGATATTCTTTTATAACGTTTTGCAGAAGCTCAGGCTGTCGTTCCCCTAGCAAAGTTGTCCCTTTCCCCCTGTCTCAGCCTCTCAAGGTCAGTCTAGTCCTGTTGCACAGTCCTCTCCTCCATGAGGCCTGGGAACATCTGCTCAGCAGCTTTCAAATTGGAGCTCTGTCATGCATGGCCCCTCAGGGCACTGGAATGCTGACGCCAGCTTTCTTCTCTCCAAATTTGATTGCAACTATTTTTAGCCTTGTAGATCATATTTTTCAACATTTAAATCCTTTTTATGTTTCTGCTTATTCTTTCCTATTTCTCCATGTCGTGTAATATTCCTTTGAGTTATCTTTTTCCAAGGAATTCAAAGAACTCAGTGATTCAGCCCTCCACCCACATACCCACACAAGGTAGGAGGTTCTCCTCCCTGCTTCCCTTAGATACAAAATTGTTTGGCTCCAGTGTAGCTCTGTTTTTCCAGCTGTCAAGCAGCAGCTGACCAGATTTTTTTCTACATGCTGAAAATTGACATGCAGCAAAGTGTGCTATGGCGTGACAGAGTGGATGCAAGGTCTCAAAAAAGCACAAAGGAGAAGTGGAATCTTGGAACTCCGAGTGGCAGTGAACCTATGCAGAGACAAGCTTACTGATTTTCTTATGTACGAGGTACCAGGCTAGCTGTTGGGCATACACAGAGTGAAACCCAGTCCCCAGCCCTTCAGAAGGAAGAGACACAAATGAATTAGTGTTTACTTATTCAGTGAGTCTGTAAACACTTTGTGAGCAGCTATTACATGCCAGACTTTATTCTTAGCCCTGGAATTACCTCAGTAAACAACATAGACAAAATCCTCAGAGATTATTGGATACAAAAATCCAGAGTGGATAATCATATGGACTCTGGAGTCAGACCTCTTGGGTTCACATGCTGACTGTGTGATACTGAGAGAAATATTTACTTCTCTGTGCTTCCATGTCCTCATCTGCAAAGTAAGGATGATAACAGCACTTACTGCATAAGATTATCATGAGATTAAATGAGCTAATACAAGTAAAGTACTTAAAAGAACATCCAGCACATAACATAGGGTCCATAAATCTTAGCTATTATTACATTAGATAATTACATTATAGAGTGACAAGTGTTTTGTTAAAAAGAAGTGAGACACAAGCCTCTCTAGGAGCACAGAGGCAAAGCAACTCACTTGGACAGGTGGAAGACAAGGCTTCTTAGAAGAAATGACACTGGAGTCTCAAAGGTTGATTGGAATTTAGCCAGATGAAAAACACAGGGAATGGAATACCAGGCAGAGGGAGTACTGTGTTTGAAGATCTGGAAGAAAAGGAGAGAAGGGCAATGCTTAGAAATGCAAGTCTCTTGGTGTAGGTGGGAGGTTGGGAAGGTGAGGTAAGAAGGAAGGTGAAGCAGAGACCAGCTCACAATAAGGAATTTGTACTTTATCCTGCAGCAGGAGAAGCCACTAATTTGAAACAAGAAAGTAATAGAGGCTGCACTGGAGTGAAATTACAAGACAAGAGGCCGTTCAGAGGATGCTGGTAGGGTGGCCTGAACCAGAAGAGAGGAAAGCCTAAAAAAAGGTGGAGTGAGCTTAGAGGGATGTGGACCAATAAAACAGATGCTAAAAAGGTCGTTGTGTGGAGTAAGGAGTGAGTTGACATCAAGGAGGACCCCTGGGTTTCTGGCTTGGGCAATGTGGTGTCGATACCTCTCACTGAAATGGGTCATGAGGGAAAGGATGAAACTATGTGGAGGGTTCAGGGATGAGCTGGGGTAGTGCCAGCAATAATTAATAATTAACTTACTCTTGGCTAAATTGCATTTGATAAGCCTCTGAGTCATCCAGGCAAGGACTTCCAGGTGGCTCAGAATCCAGCAGAGAGATCCCAACTGAAGAGATACACCAGCATGTAGATAAATCTGAAAGCTTCAAGGAGTAGCCAAGATTACTCAGATAGTATCTCATTAAATCTCCACAACTCTGTGAAGTAGCTTTAAGAAAAAAAGACCCAGGGCATATAGTAATTGGATGACAGACCCAGGCTTGTCAGACTTTAAAATCTTTGCTCATTTCTCTTCTCCACGCTGCCTTCCAGGTTGTATGTTGATTGTCTGGAAGAAGCTGGTGTTTCTATGTTTATAACTTTGGTACATTGCTGAGTTCACCCAAGTCCAACACTGTTGTAGTTTCTGGAAATACAAATATTAATAACACATGTCTGTCACAGTCAAAGCAGTGTAAGAGAGACAGAAAGTCAAGAGATCATTTTAATGTAATATGGTGTCGACGAAAAAAAATTAGTTAGTTGATCTAAGAAAGAAATAGAGAATTTTACTCGAGCCAAATTGAGAATTATAAACCAGGAACAGCCTCTCAGAAAGCTCCAAGAACTGTTCCTCCCATTAGAGGTCAAAGCACAGTTGTATTGCTTTTTGAGATAGAGGGCTGTACATTAAATGTCGATAGTTTGCACAATCCAGATCTGCAAGTACAAAGTGAGTAGTGGGTCATGGGTCATCATGGTCCCCTACAAGATTAAGAAGGTTATCTCCTAAGGAGTTATCTTATTGATGTTAAAAAGATGTTGCTTTTATAGTTGAGCAGGTATTTTCTGGGGATGGGGAACTGTGGTCGATGCATATGCAGGTATACAATGCACAGTAGAGGGGAGAGAAGTGGCCAAAGGACAGAGAAAAATATTATGCTTAAATTTTCCTTAACTTGCCTTAGACTGTGAATTTTTATTTCATCCATGGTAAGAAGAATGACAGAGGTATGCACCAGGTGTATTTGGCAAAACTTTTAAGAATCAAGTAAAGGCTTCTGGCCCCAAAAGTCCTGATAAAATGCATATAGCAATCCTGTCAACCTCCAGTCAAAGTTGTTTACAGAATAGATGGAATTTGAGAGAGGAGAAAGAGGTGGGGAGGTGGGGACTTCACCTCTGGGGACTGGTTTGAAAGAGATATTCCTGAAGGGGATACCGTGACACAGAAGAGACAGTGGAAAAGAAGAGACAGCAAGACCTGGGAGGGAAACAGAAAGAAGGGTACTTACAGGAAGGAGCCAAGAGAACTGACTACCAAACTCTAAACATCAGATCCATAGCCCAGCACATTCACGTGCCCCCTGGGAGGTCTAATCTCCCCCGCCTCCCCCCCAGAATGCTTTTTGAGGGCCAGTAAAGCTTAATCATCTCTGACGTTTGGTCTTGGGTTTTGGTAACAAGCTTGGATGGATTTGCAATGATCAACTTGTTTGTAAACACTGTGATCCCCCTATTGGACCTGACTTGTTCACTGTGATGTTCCCAGTACACTGCCTGGCGAGGTAGCATCTCAAGAAGTATGAACCTTGATTGAATTAAAGCTAAATGTAAATAACTAATTACACTCAAAATATTTTTAAAAAATCTATAGTAGAATAGTTTAGCATCCAATTAATGAAATAAAATTACAAAAAATAAGTCTAAAAGATCTGAACAAGTTTAGCAAATCTTTGATTTAGTTGACATTTTTAGAACAATATATTGGCTAACTAGAAAATACCCAATTTCTTTGATGTTCCTATTATATATTCACTAAAATAGACCACTTGCTTGGCCATAAAATGTCTTAAAAACTTAAAAACTGTTTTCTGATCATAACAAAATTAAATTAGAAGTCAACAACAATATGAAAAAACTAAGTAAATAAGTAATGAAATAAAAATCTAATATATATATATTGTATTTTACATAATAGAATTAGCATATTGAAATTTTTTGGTCTTCCATTAGTAGAAACCAGACTCATAAGTTACCCATTGAGGAGCCTTTGATAAAGTTTTCTTCTCAATATTCATGGCCATCACCTAGTTTCTATCCAAAAGACTTTGGGTGGTCTTTGCATTGTTATTCAGAACCACATGACCTGATTTCAAATCAATCTTCTAAACAAATTCACAATTCATCTTTCTGTTACTGGTGAAATATTTTTTAGTTTATCTGGCAACATATTAATGCTAATATACTGGTGGATGTGACAGAAAGTCCTAACTCTAAAGAGAAACATTTGTAATAAAATCTTCAAGAAGTAGTCACTTGAACACTGAGCCTTTTTCTGGACTGTATCAAAATCAAAGTTAACATGTAAGTATTCAAGAAACTAAGTAATAGAGTCTTTGTATGTATAAGACTCCTATTGAGTGACTTATCTAATTCTTTTAGCACCTGCCTGCAGTTCCAGACATCTTTGAATGTTATCATTGCTGTAGCCAAATGGCCAAAAAAATCACTTGAATTATTTAAATAGTGTGCTGATAAAGGACAAGATAGAGAATGTTATAACAGCCTTTGGGGTGGTTGAAGAAAACAGAGACCAATGGTTGAGCCATTCATGCTACACAAACACTGGAATGGAGAAGTGGTTATTATCTATGGTGTCTTTTTAAGCATGTAAGTTCTTCTATGGCTGCAATCTTCATTCCATATTATGGAAATAAACAAAGGTTACCCAAATGAGAACAAGCAAAGGTTATTTTTTCAGAGCTTAATATAGCAAGGGAGTCAGCCACCATAGTTTGACATTTGGACTCAAAGGCTGGCAGGGGAATGGGAACGCTTTACAGTGAAAAGAAGTGGGGCTTCCAGTATGCTCGAATTGGAGATTATTGGTATGGGAAAACAGGAGGTGGGCTAACTAGAAGTGGAGTATCTAAAAAGATTGAATTAAGGAGCATATTCATCTTTTTCTGAGTGGTACTGTGTTGGAAAAAAGGGCAAAAATAGCAAAGCTGGCAATCATTGACCAAGTCCTGACCACTTTGGGCAGATTGTTGTAGAGGTTGTGAGTGAGAATCCAACTGTCTGGCCATTTTTTCTTTGCATGTTCAGTCTCTCAGCATTAAGATTTCAGAGCTTAGCTTTCCCAGAGTGAACTCAGTATTTCTATCTTATGCTGGAACCAGTGCTCTAAAAGAGTAATTATGGACTACAGGCCCTTTGGTGGGGCTAATGGCAGACTCTGGGAGGGCTCACACAAAGGAGTACTTCCCAGAACTTCTGCTGCCAGTGCCCTTGTCCCCGCAGTGAGCCACAGCTGTTCCCCGCCTCGGCAGGTGACCCTTCATCACTAGCACAAGCTCCATATACATTGAATTGAAAATACCTTCTTTCAGAAGCAAGAAGAACTACAATCCTGCAGCCTGTGGGAAAAAAAAACACATTCACAGAAAGATAGACAAGATGAAAAGGCAAAGGGCTATGTACCAGATGAAGAAACAAGATAAAACCCCAGAAAAACAACTAAATGAAATGGAGATAGGGAATCTTCCAGAAAAAGAATTCAGAATAATGATAGTGAAGATGATCCAGGACCTCGGAAAAAGATGGAGGCAAAGATCGAGAACATGCAAGAAATATTTAACAAAGACTTAAAAGAATTAAAGAACAAACAAACAGATATGAACAATACAATAACTGAAACGAGAAATACACTAGAAGGAATCAATAGCAGAATAACTGAGGCAGGAGAACAGATAAGTGGCCTGGAAGACAGAATGGTGGAATTCACTGCTGTGGATCAGAATAAAGAAAAAAGAATGAAAAGAAGTGAAGACAGCCTAAGAAACTTCTGGGACAACATTAAGTGCAACAACATTCTCATTATATGGGTCCCAGAAGGAGAAGAGGGAGAGAAAACAACCCAGAAAATACTTGAAGAGATTATAGTTGAAAACTCCCCCTAACATGGGAAAGGAAATAGCCACCCAGGTCCAGGAAGCACAGAGAGTCCCATACAGGATAAACACAAGGAGAAACATGCCAAGACACACAGTAATCAAACTGGCAAAAATTAGAGACAAAGAAAAATTATTGAAAGCAGTAAGGGAAAAATGACAAATAACATACAAAGGAAATCCCATAAGGTTAACAGCTGATTTCTCAGCAGAAACTCTACAAGTCAGAAGGGAGTGGCATGATATACTTAAGGTGATGAAAGGGAAGAACCTACAACCAAGATTACTCTACCCAGCAAGGATCTCTTTCAGATTCGATGGAGAAATCAAAAGCTTTACAGACAAGCAAAAGCTAAGAGAATTCAACACCACCAAACCAGCTCTACAACACATGCTGACGGAACTTCTCTAAATGGGAAACACAAGAGAAGAAAAGGACCTACAAAAACAAACCCAGAACGATTAAGAAAATGGTAATGGGAACATACATATCCATAATTACCTTAAACGTGAATGGATTAAATGCTCCAACCAAAAGACACAGGCTCACTGAATGGATACAAAAACAAGACCCACATATATGTTGTCAACAACAGACCCACTTCAGATCTAGGGACACATATAGACTGAAAGTGAGGGGTTGGAAAAGGATATTCCATGCAAATGGAAATCAAAAGAAAGCTGGCATGGCAATACTCATATCAGATAAAATAGACTTTAAAATAAAGAATGTTACAAGAGACAAGGAAGGACACTACATAATGATCAAGGGATCAATCCAAGAAGTAGATATGACAATTATAAATATGTATGCACCCAACATAGGAGCACCTCAATACATAAGGCAACTGCTAACAGCTATAAAAGAGGTACCCACAGTAACACAGTAATACTGGGGGACTTTAACACCTCACTTACACCAGTGGACAGATCATCCAAACAGAACATTAATAAGGAAACACAAGCTTTCAATGACACAATAGACCAGATAGATTTGATTGATAGTTATAGGACATTCTATCCAAAACAGCAGATTACACTTTATTCTCAAGTGCGCATGGAACATTCTCCAGGATAGATCACATCTTGGGTCACAAATCAAGCCTCAGTAAATTTTAAAAAATTGAAATCATACCAAGCATCTTTTCTGACCACAGCATTATGAGATTAGAAGCCAATTACAGAGAAAAAACCGTGAAAAACACAAACACATGGAGGCTAAAAAATACGTTACTAAATAACCAAGAGATCACTGAAGAAATCAAAGAGGAAATCAAAAAATACCTAGAGACAAATGACAATGAAAACACGATGATCCAAAACCTATGGGATGCAGCAAAAGCAGTTCTAAGAGGGAAGTTTATAGCAATAAAATCCTACCTTAAGAAACAACAAACATCTCAAATAAACAATCTAACCTTATACCTAAAAGAACCAGAAGAGCAAACAAAACTGATGAAATAAATTAAAGATAAAACAGATGGAGAGATATACCATGTTCTTGGATTGGAAGAATCAATATTGTGAAAATGACTATACTACCCAAAGCAATCTACAGATTCAATGCAATGCCTATCAAATTACCAATGGTATT
Organism: Mesoplodon densirostris; assembly: GCF_025265405.1. Classification (NCBI taxonomy): domain Eukaryota; kingdom Metazoa; phylum Chordata; class Mammalia; order Artiodactyla; family Ziphiidae; genus Mesoplodon; species Mesoplodon densirostris. The sequence continues at coordinate 81,277,081 of NC_082668.1, read as the reverse complement.
TTTTACAGAACTAGAACAAAAAATATTAAACTTTGTATGGGACACAAAAGACCCCAAATAACCAAAGCAGTCTTGAGGGAAAAAAATGGAGCTGGAGGAATCAGACTCCCTGACTTCAGACTATACTACAAAACAACAGTAATCAAGACAATATGGTACTGACACAGAAACAGAAATATACATCAATGGAACAGGATAGAAAGCCCAGAGCTAAACCCATGCAACTATGGTCAACTAATCTATGACAAAGGAGGCAAAGATATACAATGGAGAAAAGACAGTCTCTTCAACAAGTGGTGCTGGGAGAACTGGATAGCTACACATAAATGAATGAAAGGAGAACACTCCTAAACACCATACACAAAAATAAACTGAAAATGGATTAGAGACTTAAATTTAAGACCAGACACTATAAAACTCTTAGAGGAAAACATAGGAAAAACACTCTTTGACATAAATCACAGCAAGATCTTTTTTGATCCACCTCTTAGAGTAATGGAAATAAAACCAAAAATAAACAGACAGGACCTAACGAAACTTAAAAGATTTTGCACAACAAAGGAAACTATAAACAAGACCAAAAGACAACCCTCAGAATGGGAAAAAATATTTACAAACGAATCAACGGACAAAGGATTAATCTTCCAAATATATGAACAGCTCATGCAGCTCAATATTAAAAAAACAAAAACCTAATCAAAAAATGCGCAGAAGACCTAAATAGACATTTCTCCAAGAAGACATACAGATGGCCAAGAAGCACATGAAAAGCTGCTCAACATCATTAATTATTAGAGAAATGCAAATCAAAACTACAATGAGGTATCACTTCACACCATTTAGAATGGGCATCATCAGAAAATCTACAAACAACAAATGCTGGAGAGGGTGTGGAGAAAAGGGAACCCTCTTGCACTGTTGGAGGGAATGTAAATTGATACAGCTACTCTGGAGAACAGTATGAAGGTTCCTTTAAAAGCTAAAAATGGAATTACCATATGACCCAGCAATCCCACTACTGGACATATACCCAGAGAAAACCATAATTCAAAAAGACACATACACCAATGTTCACTGAAGCACTATTTCCAAAAGCCAGGACATGGAAGCAAACTAAATGCCCATCGAGAGATGAATGGATAAAGAATATGTGGTACATATATACAGAGGAATATTACTCAGCCATAAAAAGGAACGAAATTGGGTCATTTGTAGAGACGTGGATGGATCTAGAGACTGTCATGCAGAGTGAAATAAGTCAGAAAGAGAAAAACAAATATTATATATTAACACATATATGTGGAACCTAGAAAAATGGTATAGATGAACTGGTTTGCAGGGCAGAAATTGAGACACAGATGCAGAGAACAAACATATGGACGCCAAGGGGGGGAAAGTGGTGGATGGTGGTGGTGGTGGTGGTGGGATGAATTGGGAGATTGGGATTGACATGTATACACTGATGTGTATAAAATTTATGACTAATAAGAACCTTCTGTATAAAAAAATAAATAAAATAAAATTCAAAAAAATAAAGTAAAAGAAAAGAGTAGTTATATTCTGCTAAGTAATTGTCACCTTCATGTTGGAACCAGTGCAACTATAGAGCCTGCACTCTCAATGAGGGCAATATCGCCCCCTAGGGAGTGGTTCTTGGGGGCAAAAAAAATTATTTTCTGATGTATAAAGCACAGATTTATATAGAACATATAATACATAAACAGAAGTACAGTATATCTGTGATATTCGAGTTGAATGTGGGTGTTGGTTAGGAAAAAAATATCTAAATAGAAGTGAGGATGGGGGAACATAGAGAATAAGGAAATAAAACATTTGAGAAAAAAGCTGTAGAGCCTAGGTAAATACTTCTACCTAAAACTGTGCTTTTCACCCAGGGAGTTAAATAGCATTGGACCATCCCTCTTGGACTGCATTTACCTTGTAATTTCTGGCTTTTCAAAGTTCTCCTTAGTTGGTTTAGTTTCTGTTTGAAATACTATAACTACTGACCCTTCTCTTAAAGCACGAGGAATATCACCAGAATAAAGGTCTCTGTGTACACCCATAGCAAAGACTCCCATGTAATATCACTAAAAAGATCCAATTCCCATGTAGTCCTTCTTTTCCACCCTATACCGTCTTTAAGAAGAAAAATCAAGCCCCAGTAAACAGATGCTAATCCAAAAAGTATACTATGAGAGTAGTCAAGTTTTATTCCACCGTCTTGTCAAGAAAAAGGAGACCCTTACATAAATAATTTTAAGCTGTATGTTTAATCTGCTGAAATTACATTACAAACTTTGGACTATTCTAGATAAAAAAGAAATGACTGTACACTTTAAAATGGTTAAGATGTTAATTTTTTAAAATAAATTTATTTATTTATTTTTGGCTGCGTTGGGTCTTCATTGCCGCACGCAGGCTCTCTCTAGTTGTGGCGAGCGGGGGCTATTCTTTGTTGCGGTGCGCGGGCTTCTCATTTCGGTGGCCTCTCTTGTTGCCGAGTGCAGGCTCTAGGCACCCGGGCTTCAGTAGTTGTGGTACACAGGCTCAGTAGCTGTGGTTCGCAGGTCAAAGAGCGCAGGCTCAGTAGTTGTTGTGCCCGGGCTTAGTTGCTCTGAGACATGTGGGATCTTCCCGGACCAGGGCTCGAACCCGTGCCCCTGGCATTGGCAGGCAGATTCTTAACCACTGCGCCACCAGGGCAGTCCCAAGATGGTAAATTTTATAGTATGTATATTTTACCACAATTTTAAAAAATGACAGCCTTATTTTTCCCTCTAGTCTGATGCCAAGCATGAACCTTTTTTTCCCCTTATTATTGTTCTTAATAAAACAGCATCCAACAAATCTGAAGGCCCTTCCACATATAACTTTCTGATTCTGTGAGCTACCATTCAAAAGAGAATAAGTCGTCCCCCCCCACCATGGCAAATTAGATCTCTCAGTTTAGTTAGAGGTCCCTAGCCTTGTTCTACTGGTCCTTGCTCCTTATTTCCTTAAATTAGAGTAACCACTGTCCAGCCTCTCCATTCCTCCACTACTCCAACCTCATACACATACACCACCACCATCACATCACCTCACATTTACAGCTTGGAAAACACTAAAAAGGAGAGGTCATCATAGCCACAGCCATTTTGTGAGAAGCCGGCTCCAAGGACCTTAAACACATTTTCTCATAAAGTCATACAATTATTTCTCTTTCTTTTTTTTTTTTTTTTTTTCTTTTTGCGGTATGCGAGCCTCTCACTGTTGTGGCCTCTCCCGTTGCGGAGCACAGGCTCCGGACGCGCAGGCTCAGCAGCCATGGCTCACGGGCCCAGCCGCTCCGCGGCATATGGGATCCTCCCAGACCGGGGCACGAACCCGTATCCCCTGCATCGGCAGGCGGACTCTCAACCACTGCGCCACCAGGGAGGCCCATACAATTATTTCTTAAGTCAGGAGCTAATATAAGTAAATCGAGTAAATCATTGAAATTTTTAAAAACCCACAGACTAGCCAAAGGATGCTAATCAAAGAAGAGCACAAAAGTCTCCTCTCTCTTTGGCTAATGTCTGTTCTAATAGGTAGCAAGAGAACTTTATTGGGTATTGAGTGTAAGAAGAACTCCTTACTTGGTATTACTGATCACTGGGGCAAGGAAAACACCCCCAAACTACAGCTGGAAAACAGTTTTTAGAGATCTGTATGTAAACACATACAAATCAACATGATTTAAATTCTTTTATGACAAGCTCCACACAGAGAAGCACCTGCCCAATTAATTTTGCAACATGAAGTTTATGATTCTCATCCTATTTTTAGTTCTTCCATTTCTCAGCTATCCAGCCTATGCTATTGCCTGTTTCTTATATCTAAAGTTCAAGTCTGATTGTGTTCCTTTCTCTGGAAAAAAATTTAAGTGGCTCCCTAGTACATACTGAATACTGAATTTAAGACTGAAGAATATGTCCAAGACCAACACTATTTCCTGGTGAAACTGAACTAATAGATTTTCCCTAAAGATCTCCAGCTTTGTCACTCAGGCTTCGTGTAGCTATTCTTTTGGTCTGAAATTTCTTCTTTCCATACGTCTAAATCCATAGAATTATTTGTCTGTCATCTCTGTATCATGTGGTAGAAATTAATTTTGTTGTCAATAACACAAGCAGAATAATCTTGCAAACTCTAGTTGGTAGGGAAAGCAGAAAATGGAATGGAAACAGACGGGATTATTTTTATTTTTTATTTTTTTGCGGTACGTGGGCCTCTCACTGTTGTGGCCTCTCCCGTTGCGGAGCACAGGCTCCGGACGCGCAGGCCCAGCGGCCAAAGCTCACGGGCCCAGCCGCTCTGCGGCATGTGGGATCTTCCCTGACCAGGGCACGAACCCATGTCTCCTGCATCGGCAGGCGGACTCTCAACCACTGCGCCACCAGGGAAGCCTCCAGACGGGGTTATTTTTGAAGGTAATCTGAAAGAAGTGACTTTTGATCTGGACTCCAAAGGACATGCTAAAAAATTCATTTCCACACAAGTGGGCAGATTTCCCTGATTAGGTGGAGAGCAAGGAGGGTGCTGAGCAAAAGAATAAATACCTTTGTACTTCCTTTACTTATCCTGCAGAGCTGAGGGCAAAGAGTAAGCTCTGTTCAGCTTCCTCCCAACCCCCAGCCCTGCCATCCTCCCTCTCTCCTTTCTTTCCACACGCGGCGAGATCCCATTTTCCCCTCGCTTCCAGTTCCAGCAGACAAGAAGGAAAAGATCTTATGTTATGTTTTCTTTATATGATTTAATTTTTGCATTTATTCCACCAACACTTATTGACTACTGATGTGTTCCAGGCATTTTACTAGGCACTAGAGAGAGAAGGATGGAAGAGAAAGATAAAAGAATAAATGGAACATCTCCAATCTTTTTGAGGAGACAATTTAGCAAATAATATGTACTCTCATGGTGTTGGGCCGTTTATTTGGTTATATTTCATTTGGACCCTCTTATCCATCTTTCACCCTTATCTTCCCTGCCCAGTGCCTTAGGAAGCTGACCCCTGCAGGTAACATCCTCTATCATCCAGACTCCTTTGCCCTCTGCCTTTAGCTGAGTTCCACCAAAGGGAGACACCAGCAAGATATTGACAAGACTAGGAGAAAGAGAGAAGAGTATTTATTCCATCTGCTTTTTATCTGCTTTGCGCTGCAATCTGACATTGACTGCATCCTTCCAAAGCAACAGCTCACTTTAGGTGACCCTGCTTCCAAAACTCAGGTTCTTAAAAGAGGCTATTACCATAAATAGCTACATTTTGATTTCACATCGTAATCAAAATGTGTAACCTGCGATGGTGGTGTTTCATTTATCATGGGGTACTTAAGAACAAAGTATACAGGCAGCATTCTAAGCTATGGCTTGATTTCAGAACTCAGAAAAATTCTAGGTCGGGGTCAGAAATCTCACTTAAGTTGCCATAATAGAAATTCATGGCTTTTCATCATTTCCAGACTCAAACCAGTTCATACACTCAAAATGCCTTGTTTGAAATGGAGGCCAGAGCCTGCAATGCTCCCACAGTACATTCCTTGTATCTTCTTCCAAGCCTTCCTCAGAAGGACATGTGACATACAGCTACGTTTGAAAATGTTCTGTGAGAAGGGATATGCCCAGACCTCCCAGGAGTTATTAAATCCTGGCCCTAGGTTTATATCCATTTCTATGGAGTTAAAACATCACTGTTGCCCAGTGGTATATTAGTTTCCTATTGCTGCTGTAACAAATTATTTTAACTTAGTAGCTTGAAACAACACAAATGTATTGTCTTATGGTTCTGGAGGTCAGAAGTCTGAAATAGGTCCTAAGCGGCTACAGTCAAGGTGTCATCAGAGCTGCATTCTTTCTAGAGGTTCTAGGGCAGAATTCATTTCCTTGCTCTTCCAGCCTCTAGAGTCAGCCTGCCTTCCTTGGCTCATTTCTCCCCTGATCCATAGAGAGAGATGATGGTAAGAAAGGATAAGTGGAAGCCCCTGGAATTGTCCTTCCACATCCATACGGTGAGCCAAAAGTAATACTGCGTCCCTGGACAAGCATAGAGATTGGTGTCACCATATAAAAACCTGAAAGAATCAACAGTGCTGATTCCCTATCCTATATTCAGTTAACTTCCCTGCTCATCCCGTTAAAAAGATGGATTATGGAACAATGTCAGCTGCCATTTCCAGTGTGGTAACTTTACTGGATCAAACAATACAGTCCTAGTATCTGTGGTTATTAACCTGAAGAACACTTTTTTTTTTCCTTGAGGACCATCAGAAACTGTTTGCCATCACCTGGAACAATCAGCAGTATATACATATATATATATATATATATATATATATATATATATATATATATATATATATATATATATTTTTTTTTTTTTTTTTTTTTTTTTTTTTTTTTTTTGCGGTACACAGGCCTCTCACTGTTGTGGCCTCTCCCGTTGCGGAGCACAGGCTCCGGACACGCAGGCTCAGCGACCATGGCTCATGGGCCCAGCTGCTCCACGGCATGTGGGATCTTCCCGGACCAGGGCACGAACCCGTGTCCCCTGCGTCAGCAGCCAGACTCTCAACCACTGCGCCACCAGGGAAGCCCAGCAGTATATTTTTACCATCTTACTTCAGGGCTATGCTCTCTATCATAATATAATCTCCTAGGACCTTGATCATCTTGAAATCCCATAGAACATCACATGGGGCCATTACATTGGTGATATTATGCTAATTGGACCTCAGGAACAGTAAGTAGCAAGTTCCTTATATGCTTTAGCAAGACAAATATGACCACAGAATAGAGGATAAATCCCATGAAAATTTTTTCAAAGTTTCAAGGGATTCAGCAGTCTAGAGCATGTCAGGATATCCCCCTTAAAATGAAAGATAAGTCACTACACCTTGTACGCCCACCACAAAGAGCAACAATGTTTACCAGAACTCTTTGGATTTGGGAGATACCATATGCCACAACTGGATGTGTTTCTCCAACCTATTTGCTCAGTAGCACCTAAGGGTGTGTATTTTTAATGGAACCTGTAGCAAGAGAGGGCTCCCTAGGTCTAGGCTATAGTGCAAGCTTCCCTGATATTGAATCTTAATGACCTAGCAGACAATAGTGCCTATGGTAGCCAAAGCCTCTGGTGAGCCCCAATAGGAGAATCACAGAGGATCTGCTTAGGGTTTTTAGAACAAAGTCATGCCCTTTGCCAATTTGTCGGTTATCTATTGATGTATAATAAGGTATCCCCAAACTTTGGGACCCATCTTAGATGCAAGCTACAATAGTCAATGACTACTCACTATATGAAAACCAGCTCCTCCTTTTCTATAGGGCCCTGATAGACACCGAAAGCACGATCATGGAACCCTTAGTATATTAGTATGCTAGGGCCACCATAACAAAGTCCTGCAGACAGGATGGTTTAAACAACAGCATTTTATTTTCTGACAGTTCTGGAGGCTAGAAGACTGAAATCAAGGGATCAGCAGGGTTGGTTCCTTCTGAGGCCTATGAGGGAATGATCTGTTCCAGGTCTTTCTCCTTGGCTTGTAGATCATTGTTTTCTTCCTGTTTCTCTTCATATCATCTTCTCTGTTTTCCAATTTTCTCTCTTTATAAGGATACCACTCATATTAGGTTCCACCCTAATGACTTCTTTTTAACCTGATGATTTCTACAAAGACCCTATCTCCAAATAAGGTCACTTGCTGAAACACTGGAGATTAGGACTCCAACATATCTTTTTTGGAGGGGACACAAACTCAACTCATAACTATACAACCTGAGCTATGATAATGAACTGGTTGTTACCTGATCTACCAAATGATAAAGTTGGGCATGTTCAGCCATGTCCCATGATTAAGTGGAAATGGTATCTATAAGACACAGCAGATGAGCACAAGTGGTCCAGACGGCATAAGAAAATCACAGACTTAAAGAACAAACTTATGAGGGCTTCCCTGGTGGCACAGTGGTTGAGAGTCCGCTTGCCGATGCAGGGGACACGGGTTCGTGCCCCGGTCTGGGAAGATCCCACATGCCGCGGAGCGGCTGGGCCCGTGAGCCATGGCCGCTGAGCCTGTGCGTCCGGAGCCTGTGCTCCGCAATGGGAGAGGCCACAGCAGTGAGAGGCCTGTGTACTGCAAAAAAAAAAAAAAAAAAAAAAAAAAAAAGAACAAACTTATGGTTACCAGAGGGGAAGGGTGGGGGGAAGGGATAGTTAGGAAGTTTGGGATTGACATGTACACACTGCTATATTTAAAATGGATAACCAACAAGGACCTACTGTATAGCGCAGGGAACTCTGCTCAATATTCTGTAACAACCTAAATGGGAAAGGAATTTGAAAAAGAATAGATACATGTTGTTAGCCAACTACACTTCAATATAAAATAAAAAGTTAAGGGCTTCCCTGGTTGCACAGTGGTTGAGAGTCCGCCTGCCGATGCAGGGGACACGGGTTCGTGCCCCGGTCTGGGAAGATCCCACATGCCGCGGAGTGGCTGGGCCCATGAGCCATGGCCACTGAACCTGTGCGTCCGGAGCCTGTGCTCTGCAATGGGAGAGGCCACAATAGTGAGAGGCCCGCGTACCACAAAAAAAAAAAAAAAAAAAAAAAAAAAAAAAAAAAAATTAAAAAAAAAATCCCATGAGCAGTGAACTTAGACTCCATGGTGCTTCTCCCATTGTTCGATGTCTCTCCCTCAACACACACCTATAGCTTCATAAGTGTTCGCCACAGCCAGGCAACAGAGGAGGGAAGAGGCAGCCTTATGCAAAGTAAGCTGGCACCAGTCAAAAGTGATGGCTGCTACCTTACAGCCCCTCTCAGGGATGTTCTGAAATCTAGTAGAAAGAGAAATCATCCTGACAGACAGAACTTGGAGTAGTACATCTGTTTTCCATTTTTCATGAAACAAGAGATGGCCTAATATAGGATTTACACTGAATCATAGGTGGCAGCTGATGTGTTGGCCAGCTGGTACCTTAGGGACTTGAAGAAAACAAGATTGAAAGACTAGTGACAAAGAGGTCGGGGCGGTGAGGGGTGTATTTAGGAAAGAATCTCTGGAAGTTGGCAGTTGTGTTTTGTGGAATGCTTTCCAGAGAACAAGATGATCTGCCCCCATGGATGTCAGCCAACTTCCCCCAGCTTCCTGGGGGCTTGCTGAAAGTATAGTGTCAACAGTGCAGGTATGGAGGTCAAGCATGCACTCAACTGTACTGACTTGCCTCCTGCATTTTGCTGAGTGTACAAACTGGTGAAAGCAGAGACCAACACTGAGCCCCCAATATGGCACCATTCCCTGTTCTTGTCGGGCGGCCTCTCTTCCCAGCCCACAGGCTACAATAACACTATTGACTCACCTCCCCAGCAGCTGCAAGAGGGAGGAGGAAATGGATTTGAGAAATACTTGTGAAGGCAGAAATGAGAGGAATTGATGGCCACATGAATGTAGCAGGAGAGTGGAGAAGAGAAACTGAGACGACTCAAGCCTTTAGTTTTTGTAGCTGGTGAATGGGGTCACTTTTTTTATTTTTGAGCTGTGTTTTTATTTTTATTCTATTATTTTTTAACATCTTTATTGGAGTATAATTGCTTTATAATAGTGTGCTAGTTTCTGCTTTATAACAAAGTGAATCAGCTCTACATATGCATACATCCCCATATAATGAAGACAGAGATGATCAGAGAAGGGGTGAGGCTGATGGAAAGGAGAAAGAGTTCAGTTCCAGCCTCTGGAGCTCTGTGTGAATAAGGGTATGTGTCACAAGCAACTAGTAGCCAGAGAGGAAAAGATCCCTGAGCTCAGAAGGAACATCTGGGTTGGAGATAAAGGATGGAAACTGGAATTTCTTCAGAATCATGTGCTAATGCTCCATAGGACTTTGCATTTTTAATATTTTACCTCTATCTTTGGACAGAGAGGTTTTGCAGCTGAGTGAGCAAGCTGAAGAGACCTTTTAGGGAGTAGAGATACTTAATCCACAAGAGAGGAAATAAGCATAGAAGAAGAACCTAACTGCAAATGTTCACCTGTGTTTTTCAGACTGAAAGTGCCAAGTGCACAAATATCATCTATCTTGTCCCACTTCTCTATCTCCAGCATCTAGATGAGACTCGGGCACTTTGTATCCACTCAAAAATTTGTGGAATGGGTGAAATAAATAGGAGGATGTGAGGATGAGTGAATGAAGAAAAAAAGGAATGAGTGAAGGAACCTACAGGGCATCCTGGAGGAAGGGAGGAAGAAGCCACACCTCACCTTTTACCTTTTTCCAAATCCTCTTTACAAGACTGAAAGATGAAAGGCCCTGTGGAGTAGTGGTTAAGAACATGGACTCTGAATTCAGGCTCCACAACTTCCTAGCTGCCTTGCCTTGGCCAAGTGACTTAACCTCCTGTGCCTAGGCTTCCTCCCTGTAAAATAAACACATAAATGCTTAGAGCAGCTCCTGGGAAAAAGTAAGTTCCACGTAAGTGTTAGTGTTATTATTTTTGGCATCTTGATGAGAAGGTAAGCCTGCAAGACAAGCCAGAAACCCCCTGCGGAGAATGAATCCAGACACAGCCTCTAAGTGCCATCCGCAAGTGAACAATCACTTTTTCTCCCTCTTGGCCTTTCAGAAACTTTAAACACCCCAGAACTCCCCAACATACCATTCACTGGCAAAGGACAGAGGCCTGGGTTTTAGCTTCAGCTGCCAGCAGTGAGCTGTGTGTTTGCAGAACCCCGTGCCCTCTCTGGGCTAGGTCCCCTTGCCTGCCCACGCGAGGTTGTGGGAACTGAGCGCAGAGGTCCCTTTCAGTTAAGGCCGACCATGGTCTCCCGCCGGGCTGCAGCAGGTCTGCAGCCTCAGGGCTCGGCATCGGATGCCAGGCGCTGGCTAGACGCTGCTCGGGCGGTCACACCCCTCCTGCGCTCCCAGCAGACGCCCCGTGCCCGGCGCGCCCGTGGGGAGGTGCCTCTCGGGAGTCCCCCGGCCGGGACGCCACTGCCGGGACCCGCCGCGCCTTCGCTCGCAGCCTGCCCGCGGTCCTTTATACCCAGCCGGACCGGCGCTCACTAATGTTTAACTCGGGGTTGAAACTTGGGAGCGCCGAGTGACTGCGCGCCCGGAGCTGCGGAGCTGCACGCGCGTCCGGGAGGCTCGCCTGACTTCTGCCTGCGCTGCCGCTCCGAAAGCTTAGCTCCGAGGAGACGCCGACCATGAAGGTGAGTGAGTAGCTGGCCTCCCCCGCCCCCGCCCCCGCCCCCAGAGCCCCAGGGGCGAGTTGTAGGTGCCTTTTCACCAAACTCTCCCCAGATTGCCCCCAAAGCTTGCGGATCGAAACCAGGGGCTCTCATTAGGCGGAAGCTGCAGGGCCACGCTCTGACAGGTGAAGGGACGCCCCAGGGCTCTCGCCTGGCTCTCGGACCCGCGGGCTTTCTGCTAGAACCCAGGCACCGAGCCTTGGAGAACCTGGAGGGCCACCCGCATAACGCACGCCTGAACCCTCACTTGGCTTCTGAGTTGCAGGCCTAGAGAAGCAAACAATTAAAGTGTTCAGAGGCCAAAAGTTCAAGGGAGACCGCTCTTGCACCCTCCGACTGGCGCGCTCCAAACCCTCCCAGCCCGCGGTGCCTCTCTCCCACTGCGCGCCCGTCAGCAAACCCCGCTGCCTCGGGTGCAGCCCAGGCCCCGACACTCTTACCCAGACTGGGGCCAAGCGGCTGGCTCTAACTGGACGTGATCTGCCCGGCTTGCAGACACCGTGGAAGGTGCTCCTGGGACTGCTGGGGATCGCTGCGCTCGTCACCGTCATCACCGTGCCTGTGGTTCTGCTGAACAAAGGCAGTAAGTTTAAAACATTTGAAAAAGATAAGACAGTTGGAGACCGGGATCAGGTTCTATTTTACCACACCAAGGAGACCTAGGGATTTTGCTGGGGACTGGGTGGGTCGGTGTGCCAGGTCGTCGCTGAGGCTTCGCTGGCGTGGTCGCCGCTTCTAGTGTAGCCGCTAGATTCGCTTCGTTGGTATCCAGTGTTTAGGCTACGAGAGCCTTGCACCTGCCACGTCTTGTGTATGGCAAATACATACTTCCTGAAAATAAGGGGAACTTTTAAGATTTCTTTATGTTAAATTTGAATTTAGTACCTTTTGAATGTAAATTTTAAAAAAACCAACTTTCGTGGCTGTGATTTTCAAAGGAAAAGAGGCAGCGTTCAAAGATCCCAAACAGCAGTAAGGATGTCATAAGGGGAGGGGAAAAAATAAGAAAGCAAGTCCCCAAATACAGTTTTGAGAAAAGACAGTGCTTGGGGAGCCCAGGGGGTTTTCCTTCAGGGATGATGGAAATCCATCAGTTGGAGAGTTGGGATGCAGGAAAATAACTATTTGACCACTTATAGAAGTAAGTATTTCAGAGTTAAATCATAAAGCTGGTATCCATGGTAATATTCAGAGGAGGTGGTATCAGTGATGTTTGGTGGATTCTTTCATTTATATCCACCTTGGTTTCTTTTAGCTTGTCTCACTATTCCAGTTTAGTCCTAGCTCTTAATATAAAACATTCATATAATGAAATACACACTATTGGATGCAAACAAGTGAGAATAACTAGTTTGGGTCTGGCCCTACTTTCCTTTTAAATAGTAACTTTCATGTAAGTATTCACATTCTCGTCAGCCAACTGAGGTGTTTTCTCTGATGGTCTAGTCAACCAGGGAATGTGTAGACAGTGCTTATATACTGAGGGGTCTTATCTAGATTTCAGGTGACCATTCAGAATTAGTTTGTAGAACCATCAAAAATCATGTTTGGCCGGCAATTTCAGGGTCAGGGCAAAGGTGCCAAAGGTTAAATAACTGAGTGTGTTGACCTATTGATAATGATTTTCAGTTACTTAAGAAAGCCATGGTTACCACCATTTTACACTATGAAATGGCAGGCATCTGTCCACTTTTCTGACTCTTTGTTGTGAATTGTTAAAATATAACTGCTTTCATAAAGTGGTACTTTGTATATTTCAACAACCACACACACAAAGCCTTCCTGTAGGAAAAGGACGGGTCACCCATACAATCAGTAAATATGCACATGACCTACATTATGTTCCAGGAACTGTGCTAGCTGCTGCAAATCCAAAGATTAAATTTTATAAATAAAAAGATCCCCGACCTCAGGAAGTTTATAATCTAGTGGGAAACAGATATGCAAACAAATCAAAGTAACCTGGATAGTCCATTCATCTCTAATATATTGCTGAGGCACCCAGGCATCCTTGGAAGAATGGGTAAAACTGTAATTATCAGAACTTCCCTTTTGGAAAGTTGAAAGGAACACTAAACTTGGATAAATAAGCCACTTAAGATGGCAATGAAATGGCTTAGGGGCCTGGGTCATCTATCTGCCTTCCATGGGGTTTGGTTAAGTTAACTACAGGGATTTTGTTTGGCTGGGTGGGGCATACAGACTTGGGAGGGGCTATCTTACCATTTCCCTTAAACCATACTTAGTCACTTCTCCAAATGAAATTTGAACAAAGATTTCAAGGACATTCTCTTGACAGGAACTTCCAGAGAGGTTCACATGTCTAGGTCTAACTATTATTATGATTCAGTGAGAAAATTTAGGGAGGCTTAAGCAAACTTTCTCAGGGGTTAAAAAGATCACTTCTGGGAAAGTGTGGGAAGACTTCTCACAAGAGATTTTTTTTTGTGGGGAGGCCTGAAGAGTTAGTATCAGTTCCTGGAGATAAGTTTTTCCAGAAAATGTGAACGACTTGTGAGTCATCATAGAGACACAAGATCACATCCTCTATCTGGGAACATAAGAGGACTCCTAGCAAGAGAGAAGTGTGGGCAGCAGGGATTTAACCGGTAGATGATGGAGAATTCTAGCATGCCTGAACTGTGGGGCATGACATTGGGAAGGTGGGCTGACATAGGGCAAGGCTGGAGAGGAAGCAAGGGAAGTATCCCTGGAGACTGATGGCACAGAGCAGAATTTGGAAGCTATAGAGCTACTCAGAAATGTGAATGATTAGACTTCCGTAATTGGAAACATAGGGAGTAAGGGGGTAGGGTGGCTAAGAACGCCTCTTGGACTACTGGGTGGAGATGTGGTTTCACTGTGTGCTTTATTTACACTTACACAATAAGTTATTTCTCTTCTTGAATTTCTTAACAGGAATGTATGTATATTTGAGGAGAAAAGGGAAGTTATCTTGCTTCAACTTCAGCGTTATCATAAGGAACAAAGATAAAAGCTCAGGAATGCAGTATTTTTGCTAAATCAGCAATACCATTCCTGGGCTGTGCCACAATGAGGGACAGTCTTTTTACAAAGGATCCAGAGTCATCACCCAAGAAGTGTCCTTCATATTGTCAATCTAGGTTTTCAAGTCAAACAAAACGAGAAAGGAAGAGAGGAAGGGAGGTGGGAGAGAGGAAATATAAATGGAAAGGAAAGGAAAGGGGGATTAAAAAAAAGAAGAGAAAGAAGGAAGGAGGAAAGGAAGAAAGATTTTGATAGAACAAAACAGTCCTAGATTATGTGGAAAGCAAAGAAATAAAGAGCCAAGAAAAAAAGAGGAAGAAATGAGCAAACCCAGGTTCATCCCCTGAGGGGTTGGTTTAAAGGTTAAGTGTTTCCATATGAAAAGCTGACTTTAGCAGAACTCTGGACACACCCAGAGCAGAGAGAGAGAGACCAAGACAGAGAGAGATGGAGGTGTAAGCTTAATACTGTTAATGAATTGTTTTAGAATAAAAACTCTTCGAGGTCAGGGATTATGCATTTCACAAAGCAAAATTAAAAGTTCATCTCCTTCTGTATATATAATAAAGGATTGTATTTTGTTTTAAATCCCTCAAGTATCCTAGTAGAGAAGGATATTGCATATTTGGACATTCAGTTTCTTAGAGAATCAGCAATAAAATGTACAAAAATAATTTACTCACATTGGAATTGTAGAAATCTTCCTGGCCTAGAGGCAATAAAACCTTTTCACTCAGCATTTGTGATCCCTTTAATTCCCTCTTTACATTATATTATAGGCTGAGTTTTTCACAGGCTCCGGACGCGCAGGCTCAGCGGCCATGGCTCACGGGCCCAGCCGCTCTGCGGCATGTGGGATCTTCCCGGACCGGGGCACGAACCCGTGTCCCCTGCATCGGCCGGCGGACTCTCAACCACTGCGCCACCAGGGAAGCCCTAGGCTGAGTTTTTAAAATAACTGTCAAATAGTTTCATTATTGAGTTTTGTCATTTGTCAGAGAGTTTTCTTATTGGGTTTTGTAATGGGACAGAGACATATCTGTTCTTCTTGTGTTCTTTCCACTGCTGTAGCAGTAAATTTCCTCAATACCTTCTTTCAGCACATAGGAAATTTGACTGCTCAGCCATCCACCAGTAATAAAAGAAAACCCAAATGTGAAGGAGACAGGAATAATCAGAGAAAGAAAAGATAACATCTATGAAGTTTGCCTGAGGAAGTCCAGGATCTATTCCAGGTTTAAAAGCACAGAAATGAGCCTGAATGAAAGCTTTGTATATTTCAGAGGACAGGTTCTAAACAGAGAGCCCTGTAAAAGCTCGAGTTGACTCCAGCTCACTCAGTTATCAAGCTTTGTCAAGTGCTCCTGAGGTCAGTGGGTTAGTCTTTTTCAGGCCAGCTATTTTGGCTTTTGGTGCCCCAGCTATAGCATATGCCTTAAATTTCTCTATCTTAGACATCTTGCCTCTCATCTTAAAAGGGATCAGAGAGAAAAAGGGAAGACTATTTGCCCAACTGATGCTTAGAGAAAAATGACATCAAGAGACTGGCTAGAGCTGGATCAGTGTACTTGAAATTTTAAGACTTAACAAAGTGCTGGGACTAAGGAATGTAACTGTAAGTACCTGAAGGACTCCCCTCCTTGTGGAAGAGAAGGCACAAAGGTGTAATAATAACCAACACAGATTCACTCTGTGCCAGGTATTGGGCTGAGGGCTTTCAATACACTTCTCATTTGATCCTTATAGCAACCCTTTGAGATCGGTTATTATCTCCACTTTTACAGAAGATTTACAGAAACCTTGAGAGGGTGCTTTAGTTATTTATTACTGCATAATGAATTGTTCTCAAACTTAAAACAACAAATATTTGTTCTCTCACAGTCTCTATGGGTCAGGAATTTGTCAGAGGCTTAGCTGGCTGTTTCTGGCTGAAGGTCCCTCATGCTGCTGCAGTCAAGATATCATCTGAAGGCTTGACTAGGGCTGGGGGATCCCCTTCCAAGCTCTCTCACGTGGCTGTTAGCCAGAGACCTCAGTTCCCTGTAAAGGATGGGTTTTTCCAAAGGGTGCCAGGGCAGCTGTCTTCCCTTAGAATGAAGCCTATAAGAGAGCAACTGAGTAGAAGCCTCAGAGCTTTTTTGACTTAGCCTCAGAGGTGATGTGCCATCACTTCTGCTGTATTCTATTGGTCACACAAAGCAACCCTGATACAAAGTGAGAGGGCATTACACAAGGGCATGAATATTGGGGTGGAGATCACTGGGGCCATCTTGGAGGCTGGCTACCAAAGTTAAGGAACTTGATCGAAGTTCCACAGAGTTGGCGTTTCACGCTCAGGCACCGTGCCTCTAGAGCTGGTACTTTGTGATCAAGTATAAAGTTAATGTGGCCATATTAGCATAAATGTTACAACTTCCTATTTATATGACTATATTTAATTTCATGACTGCTAATCCCTGGATGCCAGTGTTCTGGGGAAGAGTGCCTGCTGCTGCCTGTTTTCCTACACAGAGCTGTAGAGGAGCAACAACTTCCAGCCCAGGACTGACATCCCACTCTTCTGACTCGTCTTATTAAGTGTTTTCAGTGGCAGTAGTAAGTCCAGATTTAGTACTTGCACTGGATTACACTTGTTTTGTTTCCAATGTATGCTGTGTTATTTCATCTGATCTTCACAAAACAATCCACGTCAGAGGAGGTATTAATTTCCTGACCAGTTACACTTAAGAAACTGAGGTATAAAAGTTTAGTGCTTTGTGAGGAAGTACTAGAGCTTGGGAATTCAAATCTTGTAACTTCTAGTCTTCTCTGAGTCTGCTGGTTTCCATGAATAACTGTTTTAGAGAAATGCTTTGGTGGAAACTTTTGTAACTTAAAGATTAATCACTGCTTTATGGCTTGATGCTAACCCTTGCATTACTGTAAATCAATTATCTTGTAAGTATTTTCACCTTTAGTCTTCACAGGTCCATTATGACTTCCCAAAAAGGGCGTATCTCTCAGAGAGCAAACTGAAACCACAAAATTAGCACTTCTGTGTTAGCTGTTTTATTTTTGCAGTTTTGTATGATACTTCAAAATGATAACTTCCTGGGAAATTTCTTCAAACTTAATGATAAACCATTTGCTTTCGTTAACTGACCACATTAATGAGCACATTTCTTCATTATTTCGTCCACTGGAGAAGCAAGTAGACCCATGAGCTTAGGTCACGTGTTTCAGCATCTAAGGCCCAGGAAGCCAAGGTAATTTAAGGCAGAGCGAAAGCCAGCAGGGACTTTGTTCCCAGCAACCTGAGGGCCAAGGTGGCGTAGGATGTGCAACATAGAAAGAAGGGCAAGGGGGGTGAATATTAAGTGGGTAACACCACCCACCCCTTCCCTGACTTAACTGTGGGTCCCCCCAAACTGGCTGGGTGGCCCTTGCATCCTTAACACCATCTCTGTGGGGCTGGGACCCCATCTTCTTATTTTCCTCAGTTGTTTTAAAGCCAGACCTGCTCAGGTCCATGAATATCATGAATGGCTCCCATTTCCCTATTATATTCCTTTATTCTTTTATTCCAGGCAGGAAACTCTTGTTGTATGAGATTTAAAACCTCTGAAGGTCTAAGGTCCTATATGGGCCAGAGGCGATATTTGTGAACTCTCCTGTGTGTACTGAATGCTTACTGCATGGCAGCTATTGTTGCAGGTACAAGGGATGAGGCTCTAAACAGTAGAGGCAAAGAGCCTGCTCCCGTGGGCCTTTACAGTCATGGGGCGGACAGATAGCAGGCAAGCTGAGTACTGTCTGAGTACTTTCAGACCGTGATACAGGCTAGGACAAAAATAAAGTGTGGTCAAGAGGATGGAGGGACACAAGAAGGAGTTTCTCTGTTTCACGCATGAGTGTGGCATGATCTTGTTTCTCTTTCTAAAGTGCCTCTGACTCTGGTATAGATAATGGTGGAGGGTGGGAAGTGGATTATCCAGGTGAGAAATGATGCCAGCTTGGACAGGGTGTTAGCACCAGAAGGAGGAGAGATAAAGATGACTCCTTGAACAGTCGGCTGGCTAGCCCGAGTGGAAACCTTTTTCTTGCCCTCATGGCTCTATCCTTCCCAGAAGAGCTAATCTGCAGTGGTCCCTCCAGTTCCCTCATCCTACTAGATACACTTCCTCTTTCCAAGGCAGGTCTCGGGAGGGCCTTCTACATCTTGCACTCGGCATATCAGCAGAAAGTAATTCTCCAGGGAGATCCCACATGCCGCGGAGCGGCTGGGCCCATGAGCCATGGTCGCTGGGCCTGCGCGTCTGGAGCCTGTGCTCCACAACGGGGGAGGCCACAGCCGTGAGAGGCCCGCGTATCGCAAAAAAAAAAAAAGCAAATATTTATTGAACATTTTCTACGTTAGGTACTTTGTTGGTCCTTGGAAATATAAAAATAATAGATATGGCCCTTGCCCTCAAATAATTCTTAATCTTAAAGGAAACATAAACATTAACTACAATAAAAAGGGCTAAGTGTCCCTCTAGTAAATGATCAAAGTGCTGTGGAAGTTCTAAAGAGAACATGATAAATGCTGCTCAGGGAAGTTCATATATGGAAACCAACCAAGCTTAAAGGGTTAATAATTAATGGGCCTGAATACAACCTTTCCGATCTTGGAGCCATCAGACTGGCTCCCAGGCATGCAGTTCACCTACGTGTTTATCCCTCAACAGTTTACAGCCCCGACCCCCGATTCTGTATGCAGTTTATGTCAGAGAGAATACTTTTGGCTGCACATAACAGAATACCTGGCCCAAAGTTGTTTAAACTATAGACTCTTATTGTTAGCATCTTCCGTAATTGGAAGTGCAGAGGTAGGCAGTTCTAGAGTTTGTTAAAACAGTGGCCCCACAGCTTCCTCCAGGGCCCAGGGTCTCTGCGTCTTTCAGCTCTGCTGGTCTCACACTGTTACTTTCGTTCTCAAGCTTGTCCTCTCAGGTCGAGCATAGCTGCTGCTGCTATGTGTCATTCGTCACACAGCCATTTCACAAGGCAGGGAGGATGCTCTTCCTCATTCATAGTCTGTTCTATCAGGGAGGAAAACTACTTCTACAAGTTCCCTGGCCCAAGGCAGACTTTCCCTCATGTCTCCTTGGCCAGACTTGTGTCATTTGTCCATTCTAAACCCATCTCTGGCAAGGGGAAAGGATTACCAAGCTTGGACTAGATTAACAAAGACTAACCTTTCTGGGACCAGGAGGGAGCTCCTTCCTCAGCCCTTGGAAGGGGAAAAAGAATTACCTAAGTTGAACTGGGGATTCTAAAATGAAGAAATGGGAGGTCTATGCAAGTGTATCAGATATTTTATGATTGCTCATTTTTCATTACACTGGAAAAATTTAATTTACTAGCAAAAGAAAATAGATGTCAAGCCAGCTCTGATCTCCAAAGAATCCAATCATATAACTCTCTCCCTCTCTTCTCACTTTCCTTCCTAACCAAAGAGTTTATTGTAAAGCAGGGTATTTTGACGCTGTCTTTTTGATCCTGAAGGCATTTTGAGCCCAGCACTTGCTTTCTGTTATTATCCAAAATGATTGAGAATAGGGAAGAATTGAGTTTGTAACATTTAAGATACAAATCTGAGAAAATGGAGGGGGTCAGAAATTTCTGAGGGAAACTACTCTCAATTTTCTCATTAAAAGCACATATAAACTGTTGTATTTTATCCAATTCATAATGGGAAAATGTGGCAGGAATCAGTTAACATAAAACAAAACAGTCAACATAAAGAAGTTTAAAAATACATGGTAAAAGTTAGACCTGTAAAAGTTGACCCAGGAAAGTAGCATTTGAAATAATCTACATGGTAATGATTTCATTAAGATGAAAATGGTTTGACTGGACTGAAAAGAAAATCCAGAACTCCAAAAAAATCAAGCAGCCCCTTCATACTAGCTGGTGATCCCCATGCCCCGACCCCTACCCCGTGCTCCCCCACTGCTCCCTCACCTACTCACGTATCTCCTCTCCCCAGGCCTCCAGCACCTCCCCACGGTCATTCTTAGCTGACAGCCAACCTTGCTTTCTGTTTTAAGGAGAAAACTAAGGCTATTAGAAGAGAAGGTCCTCAATTCCCACCAGCCCCCTCTCAGCACCTGCCCAAGGCAAAACCCTTCTTTGTACACTGACCTCAGCCCCTTTCACTTACTAAGAGATGTGGCTGCAGCTATTTCCTCTGTCCACTGCACTGTCATTTTCCCCTCTTTCTATAAATATGCTGTAAATCTCTCACATCCTGAAAGAAAGGGAGGGAGGGAGGAAGGGAGGGAGGGAGGGAGGGAGGGAAGGAGGGAGAGAGGAAGATCCTCTCTGTACCCCACATCCCTGCCCACCTCCCAGTCCCTTTCCCTGCTCCCGTTACCAAAAAACTCCTGGAAGAGTTTTCTATTTTCTTTGTCTGCTGTTTCTCTCCCACTCCCTCTTAAACTCACTGACATGAGGCCTATCCTCACCCATCACTAAAATGTTTGGCTGTGCTCGCGTCAAAGTCCCTAACCTCTGTGTTGCTGAGTCCAGGGCTCAGTTCTCCCTCCGAGTCTCCCATTCCCTGTCAGTTGATCATGCTTCTTCTCCCCTCCTCTGGGTTTCTACTCTCTCCTAGTTTTTCCTTCTGCACCTCCACATGCTCCCTTCCATTCTCCTTAGGGGTTCCTCCTCCTGTCTGACTTCTATTTTTAACATCTTTATTGGAGTATGATTGCTTTACAATGGTGTGTTAGTTTCTGCTGTATAACAAAGTGAATCAGCTATATGTATACATATATCCCCATATCCCCACCCTCTTGCGTCTCCCTCCCTCCCACCCTCCCTATCCCACCCCTCTAGGTGGTCACAAAGCACCGAGCTGATCTCCCTGTGCTATGCAGCTGCTTCCCACTAGCTGTCTACTTTACATTTGTTAGTGTATATATGTCCATGCCACTCTCTCAGTTCATCCCAGCTTACCCTTCCCCCTCCCCGTATCATATCTGACTTCTAACCTTGGACTCCAAGGCTTCATCCTGGAACCTCTTCTTCTTTCCCCCAAGTGATCTCATCTACTCCCTTGGCCTTAAACACCATCTATAACCTGACAACAACACCCAAATTTATATCTCCAGACCAGACCTCTTTCCTGAGCTCTACATGCATATGTGCAACCATTGAGTGGACATCTCCATTTTGATGCTATTAGCATCTCAAAGTAACATCTCCCAAAACCTTTTAATCCCCTCAAACTTATTCCTCCCTTAATACATCTGGTCTCAGCAAATAGCAATTCATTTGTTTTTCAGTTACTGAGGCCAAAATTCATGCAGTTCTCAACTCCTCTCCCTTGTTCACACTCAACATCCAATTGGTCAGCAAATCCTATCACTTCTACCTTCATGTTCTTTCAGAATTTGGCCGTATCTCAGCACCTCCACTATTACCACCCTAGTCCAAGGCACCATCACCTTTCACCTGAAATATTGCAAAAATCTCCCTATTTCTCTTCTTACTCCCTGCAGTGTATTCTCAACACAGCTGGCAAGATGACTGTGATAGGCAGAATTCTAAACTGATTCCCCAGGTTTCCTCCCTGCCCCGTGTGCTAATCTCTGCCTAATCACTGAGATTATGAATATAATGGATTTTAT
This sequence comes from Mesoplodon densirostris, assembly GCF_025265405.1. Lineage (NCBI taxonomy): Eukaryota > Metazoa > Chordata > Mammalia > Artiodactyla > Ziphiidae > Mesoplodon > Mesoplodon densirostris. The sequence continues at coordinate 81,255,141 of NC_082668.1, read as the reverse complement.
CCTGGTGGTTAGGTGATGTTATATGATGGCATAATCAGCTTTAAGAAAGGGAGATGACCTGGGTGAGCCTGATCTAATCACATGAGCCCTTAAAAAGCAGAGTTTTGGGCTTCCCTGGTGGCTCAGTGGTTGAGAGTCCGCCTGCCGATGCAGGGGACACAGGTTTGTGCCCCGGTCTGGGAAGATCCCACATGCCGCGGAGCGGCTGGGCCTGTGAGCCATGACTGCTGAGCCTGCGCGTCCGGAGCCTGTGCTCCACAACGGGAGAGGCCACAACAGTGAGAGGCCCGCGTACAGCAAAAAAAAAAAAAAAGAAAAGCAGAGTTTCTCTAGCACTTCACTGTGACACTTAACTTCCTAACATAAGGCGTTGTTTATTTACTGTTTGCTCCTATGTCTCCCCCCCCATTAGAATGTAAGCTTCACGAGGGCAAGAATTTTTTATGTTTTGTTCACTCGTATCTCTAGTGCTCAGAACATTGAAGAACAGAGTGGGTGCTTTCCTAGGGCCGCCGTAACAAATACCATACACTGAGTGGCTTAAAACAACAAAAATTTATTCTTCCACAGTTATGAAGCCCAGAAGTCCAAAATCAAGGTGTCGTCAGGGCCACGCTCCCTCTGAAGCCTCCAGGGAAGAATCCTTCTTTGCTTCATCCAGCTTCTGGTGGTTACTGGCAACCACCTTGACTTGTAGCTGTATGACTCCAATTTCTCCTTTCATTGTCACATGGCCTTCTTCCCTTTCTGTCTCCACATGGTCCTCTTCATTTTCCAAGTCAGCAAAAGCATGTTTTGCATGGCCTTCTTATAAGGACACCCCCTAATCTCGTATGACCTCATCTTAACTAACTACATCTACAAAACCCCTATTTCCAACTAAGGTCACTTTCTGAGGTTCCCAGTGGACATGAATTTTGGGAGGTGGGGAAACTATTCAACCCGGTACAGCTTGACAAACATTTGGTGAATTAAAGAAATTGTCTTAGAGCTCATGTAAAAACATATTTTTGATGAACATTTACTTTAATTCTGATTAAAATTCTTATATTCCTAAATATGGGGTCAAGTCATCCACTACTAGATCACGCATACCTATTCGTAGAGTATAGTGCCAGCAGCTGTTTGATAAAATAAATTCATCCTTTCAGCTTACTTACAGACCAGTGAAGACATGACTGTTCAGATTAAATATTTAACTAATGATAGAAGATTACTTGATTAATTGGCAAACTATATGGTATAGAAAATAAGCATTGAAGAAGATGATGTTGGGGCTTCCTTGGTGGCGCAGTGGTTAAGAATCCGCCTGCCAATGCAGGGAACACGGGTTCGAGCCTTGGTCCAGGAAGATCCCACATGCCGCGGAGCAACTAAGCCCGTGCACCACAACTACTGAGCCCACGTGCCACAACTACTGAAGACCGCGCACCTAGAGCCCCGCAACAAGAGAAGCCACTGCAACGAGAAGCCCGGGCACCGCAACGAAGAGTAGCCCCCGCTCACCGCAACTAGAGAAACCCTGTGCACAGCAATGAAGACCTGACCCAACACAGCCATAAATAAATAAATAAATAACAAAACAAAACAAAAAAAGAGAAAAACAAAAAAAAAAGAAGATGATGTTGTAGCAAAGTGTAGTGTACGGAGTGAGGGGTAGTTCCAGAGGCATGAGGAAGGACCATGAAAAACTGAAGGCCACAGATGCGGATTGTTTATTTGAGAAGTAGGCTGATAAATACAAGAAGAGAAATGGGAAGATGGCTGCCAGAGTCCACAGGGTCAGTAAGTATTTGTTTGATATGGGTACACCCTGTGCATGCTTATGGAGAGGGCAGAAGTAAGCAGTGAAAACAAAATGAAGATACTGAGGGAGAAGAGATGAAACAGAGACCCTAAGAAATCAAGAGGACCAGGATCTGAGGCCCGGGGCAGGTCCGCATCTGCATCCGAGTGCTGAGGAAAGGGTTAAAGAGTGGAGGAAGGGACAGACAGAAGTGGAAAGCAGAGTAACAAACAAGCCCCTGTGGTGGCTCTAAAGGAGGAATCGCTGAATCTTTTCACTGGACAAGTTCCCACTCTTTTGAAAATGTGTACTGCAGGGCCTGAGTTGTTCAAGATTTGTCATGTTTAAGATCTAGGAAACATGAAAAAAAAAGGTGGGGGCGGGGAGAAAAGAAACCTATTATAAAGCTTGCATGGCTACTTTTTATGAGTGTAGGGAAAAGATGATGAGAGTTAGCAGCTGTACCATGGAAGAGAGGAGGAGGGTAGTACAACCTTCTTTCCAGAAGTCACAGAGTTGCCATCCTTAATAACACTCCAGAGAGAAAATTCTAGGGTTTTCAGAAAGAATTGATGCCCCTCTGACTTCGGAGTGCTAGAACAAATTATGTTCTAACGTAACCTACCAACTGTCCCAGGTCCAAATGATACTACCAAGCTGCCTGTTTAGATTATTTGCAAAGATTGAATCCAGACACTTCCATAAAGTCTAATCCATCTATGCTAACTCACAAAAAACTGCCAACAAGCATTTACCATGTACCTCACTCTGCTGCATACTTCGGTAGTTTAGAGCAGTGGTTATAACCACAGGCTTCAGAACCCTATTGCCTAGGGCTTACTAGTCATGAAACTTGAGTCTGGTTACTATCTGCACCTCAGTTTCCTTACCCGTAAAATTGGGATGAAAATAAGTTAATAAGTGTACAATGCCTAGAATAGCCCAGCACATTGGAAGGTCACTATAAGTATCTGTAATGATTACTCTTTATATATTTTTAACCTAAAAAAAATTTTTTAACAGTCCCAGAGACAGGCATTATAATAATACTTGTTTCACACTCCTGAAAGTTTTGCTGGGTGAATGCTGGAAAGGGCAATTTCTATGGCAGTTTTGTTTTCCAGTGATCAGTTTCCTCACCTCCTGGCAGACAAACAGTTGTCACAGAGAGTAGCCTTGTTAATAATGCCTGTAAATCTTTCTGGAAAGTTCTTCAGTGACTTGGTATTAGAACTTTCAGCTTCCCCAAATGCTGATGTTCTCTAATCAGTTTTCTTTCCAAACTAATCATTTCTAGCTTGCACCGTGACCTCCCAGTGATGTCTCACTACAACTACTACTGCTAAAAACCAGCCCTTTGCTAAAATAGTTGCTTGTTTCACGGGCCTGTGTGTCATTTATTTATACAGTGAAGATGTTTCCACCTTTCAGCTCTTTCTCATCCCCTTGGATTACACTGGCTTAATGTCAGTTGACATAGTGGGTTGTAAAAGCCTTGTCAATATTAATTATGGCCACTGTTATCCAGTCCTGATTATTCCCAGAAGAGTCCTAACAAGGGGTGAGGGAGTAACTATAATCAGAATAAAAAAATAGGGCAATTTCCATTTCAAAAGGGAATAAAGCCATCCTGATGCCCTGTTTAGTGTTGGCTTCCTATGTGTGCTGAATCTCCTGGCTCTTCACTGGGGTGAGGGCAGGGTGAACTGGGCAGGGTGAACTGGATTTAGTTCAGGCAGTCCCTTTGGCCTTGCCTTTCTTCACCAGTGGCTATAGACATCTTCATCTTGACCTGAACTTTGAGACATGAATATTCTGCCCACTTTCACTTCTCTGCCGTATATATTGGAATCTTATGTTGGTAGTCATATTTTTCAAGGCAGTTAGAATTTCAGTCTCAGCATCTGTCTTTCAAACTGGTCTTGGGAGCTTTGTGTGTGTGTGTGTGTGTGTGTAGCTGACCATTCTGAAGAATGTCTAGATAGGGTCGTCAAGCTACAATCAGGGCTGGCTGATTAATTTTGTAAATTAAGTTTTATTCGGAATACAGCCTTTTCTATGCATTTAGATGTTGTCTGTGGCTGTTTTCAGGCTACAGTGGCCGACTTGAGGAGTTGCAAAGCCTAAAATATTTACCATCTGGTCCTATAAGAAAATGTTTGCCAACCCCAGGTCTAGATATTGTAATCTTACAGCTGAAAGAGACCTTCTTATTTTACAGGTAAGTTGTGTAAATCCTCGCAGAGACGTGATGAACACGGAAATTGCACTAGATGTTTCAGCAGAGAAATTTGATATAAAAATTGGTTACACACATTAAAGAGCAAAAGAAAAAAATATGAGATAAGTGAGAGACAGGAGCTGTAGGAAGAAGCTATCTCTAGGGCTTGGGAAAAAGGAGAAGAGGGACATAGAAGTTCTGGGCTCTAAGCTCCAAGGTGTGTGAGGCAGGCAACTGAGAGGCAGGATGCAACAGGTTCAGGTATAAAAAGAAAAGCAGGAGGCTGGGACAGGTGCTCCTCGGGGCACCTGCTGACAGGACCAGCAAGATAAAGGTGTCCCTCCTGTTCTCCTACTGACTCCACTCCTTCTCTGTGTTTCCCTAATGGCAGGACCTAACAGGAAGCCTACAGGTGAAGGGGTCTGGGAAACACAGCTGTAGACCCCCTTCCCAGCATTACTGAGCAAAGAATAGAAGTGTGTGTTTGAGCTGATAGACAATAGGTAAATGACGGTCACAGGCGTAGAGAAGTGAGAATGCCTGGTGACAGCGAGTGGAAGGCTGGAACCTGAGGCTCCTGTCCTCGCTCTATTTAGACCCACCTGGCCCAGTGCACTGCTTTCCTACTTACCAGCCTCTTGGAGTTCACGATGCTCACATTTAGAGCTGTGTTCCTGTGTTTGTGCTCTCCTGTTTATGTTGTCTGGCTTTTATCTTTTCATTTGACAAATATTTATGAAGTGCCTTCTACGGCCAGGCACCATCTAGGCCGTACTGAGAAAACTAGCAAACAAAATGTAACAAAACACAATCAATGTCCTCCTGGAGCTCACAGACAGTCAAGAGAGGCAGACGATAAATAAGTAAAAACTAGAGTACGTTAGATGGCATCACTGCTGAGGAAAAAAGTGTCAAGCCAGGAAGGGCGATACAAAGAGAATTTCTTAACCATGGGGTTGTAAATGTTAGTCCAGGAAAGGAAGGTGACATTTAAATAAAGACCTAAAGGAGGTGGGGAACAAGCTTTGGGCACATCTGAGGGGAAGAATATTCCAGGCAGAGAGTGTAGCAAATTCAAAGTCTCTGAGGCAGAAGTGGGCCCAGTGTGTCTGAGGAAGAGCGGGGAGGCCAGAGCAGATGGAGTGGAGGGAAAAGAGGAGAAGGAGGGCAGAGTCACGACACCGATAACCCCTCATTGTTTCCTTTTTTCCAAATTTTTGCTATTCTGGAAAATGTGCATGGTACCAGTTGGTTGGCCTTTCAGAGTAGACCTTTGAAAATACAGCGATTACATCCCTAACAAAAGTTTGGTCATCTGACACTCTGATCTTAGAGTAAATGCTTAGAGTACACAGCCCCAGATTCAAGGGCTCCAGCTCAATGGCAATGCATTTTTCAGATGCACTTGATGTCCCTGGGATGTTTCTCTTATTGAGAAGGGAAATCCGGTGATAGTGATTATATTTTAATGCCTCCTGTGTATAGTAATCAGAGAAGTATCACTTTTCACAATTCCTCTAATTCCTCTCAAGTCCACCATTTTCCCTCCATGTGATGGTATTCCCGCTGTGGATGGTATTAAACTTGTCGAAGGAGGAAGTGATGCTCGTCAGTACTTAGCAAATGATTCAATAGTACTTATCCTAGATGCTTTCTCAACGTGATGCTCTTATGCTTTCTTGTTAGGATCATTTGGGATTTGAACACAGTGAAAGTTAATTAGCTATTATTTTATTGCAGTGAAATTCCTCATCTCAGCAGCACTGCTAGGTACTCCAAGGGAGAGACTCTTTCATCTTTGGATCCTGATTGCCTAGCACATGCTTGGAACAAAATAATAATAAAGAGTTTAACCTATCTGGAGGGCTTCCTAAATTTTAAATCCTGAGCTAAGAACTTTGCATACATTATCTCATTTCATCATGACAGATCGCTAGGGGCTAGATAGTGCTATTATTATCATTTTATAGATTACCAAGTTGAGGTTTTGAAAGATTCAGTAACTTTCCTAAGGCTCCTGTGCAAGAATTAGGCCTGGGTTCAAATTCAGGCTCTCTGATTTCAAAGCCACCAGGGACCCAACCCCTTATCGGTATTTGTTGAATCATGGGTGATGGGTGGCAGCCCGCATGTGCTGCTGGAGAATAAAGGATGGGAGCAACTTTCCAGTCAATTTCTTCTGCCTTCTTGATTTTTCTTCCTCTGTCCCAATGTCAAGGCTGCTATTTTGCTAGAGCAAATTCTAAAGTAACACTCATTTTATTTCCTTAGCATCAGTATAAAATGTTAACTGATTACCATATGGAACACAAGAACTCTATAACCAGATATCTATTCCCCATGTTTAACAACTTTATGAGTTTATGAGCTGTAAAGAGCACTTTTCCTTTTAGTTGCCTTTCATTAGCCATTTATTTACCAAAACAGTTTATCTTTCTGAGGTAGAAATATTTTATATCACAGTTTCATGCAGACCAAAAAAGGTTATTATTAATGAATATTAAAAAATTCAAAATATCCTGTAATCATAAAATAACCATTGGTTAAAGCAAGACTATTCTGTAGAACTACACCACTCTCTTACTTAGATCTCACCATTCTGGAATTCCTTTTATTCAGAAATGATTCTGATCCTACAACCAGGACTCATTAAGATACCATACACTTTCATGATAAATTTTTATTAAGTTGAACCATTTTAAAAGCTGTTATCCTGCCATTTTCGACTGATAAAAATGGCATTTTTGTATGGTTCAACCTAATAGTTGGTCTCACCAAAACAGTAAAGTATAAAGTTGTTAACTGTTTTTTGATTTTTAAATTCAAGGAGACATGAATCTAGGAGTTTCTGTGTAAACTGATGGGTAACATATGATTAACTGCTCTGCTTGGCTAGCATAATGCTTTAAACTGATAAGTCAAATAAACGATATGTCCCAGGCCCACCAGGAAGACCACATTAGCAGCCAAAGACCTTCATCTGTTGTTGCACGGGTGCCCTGTCAGGGAGCAATCAGACAAGGAAAGAGAAATGTGGGCGAGTCCTCTGGTGTTTGACAGAATAGGTTGTAACTTGGCAGCAAACTATGAACTTGCTAAAGGTCAAAACCTGGACTTGGCATTCACGTCTCACAGAACTCGCTTATCTAGATGTTTCGAAAGAGTCTTCGAGTTGCGCTGCTTTTCAAATGACAAGGCAAAAAACAAGAAACATTTGCTGCTCTGCTTGTTCCAGTTTTGCAGTGGTGTTTGGGGTCTGGGGAGCCAGGATAGGGAACCCGGCTTGAAGGTCGTTGTAAAGGAGCTGAGAGAGGGTAACACAAGCCAAGGGTGGCCCGGGCCTTGCACCCATGTCCTGGGCCATAGCAAGAACGCGGCCTGGCATCAGTATTGATATCTGAACATCAGCAGATGGATCGAAATCACGCTGAGCCCATTATGAGCAGAAGGGAGTCTGAATCTGGCAGAGATGATGGGTTTAGAAAGGCTGAGGCCTGATGAGAGGAGGAGCCCAGTGACATCTGAGGCGAAGAGGCAGGAGAGGTAAGTGCCCAGCAAGGAAGAGCAGCATGCAGGGCAGCAGGTGACCTCACAGGGGATTTTTGTCTCAGTTATTTTGTTATTCCAGATTGAAGTGTGTTGTCCTTTAAAACCTGGGCAAATACCCCCGTGTGAGATAACACTGTATCTGATCTATATTGTAGGTATGCAGTTCATTCTCACAAAGTCAAGAGTCAGTGATAGACACTTTATGTTGATATGTCTGTCTTATTATAGATATGTATGTCTTAGTATGTGTGGACTGCCGTTATAAAGATAGCAGAGATTGGGTGACTTAAACAACAAACATTTATTTCTCACAGTTCTGGAGGCTAGGAAGTCCGAGATCAAGATGCCAGCAGATTCGGTGTTTAGTGTTTCCTGTGTCCTCACATAGCAGAAGGGGTGAGAGAGCTTTCTGGAGTCACTTTCTAAAGGGAACTAATCCCACTCATGAGGATTAGTACTCATGATCGAATTACCTACCAAGGGCTCCCCCTCCTAATACCATCATATGGTGGCTACGATTTCAATATGTGAATTTTGAGGGGATACAGACATTTAGTTGGTTGTGATATACGTGTGTGTGTATAAATTGATCAATTTCTATTTACAGATCTATCTAAACATCTACATCAGCAGATAATATTTGGGTTGTGAATGTCTCTTACCACTGATACCTTGATTTGTACTAATTTGGGGATTTTTTTTTTTAAGAAGACGTTGGGGGTAGGAGTTTAGTAATTAATTTATTTATTTTTGCTGTGTTGGGTCTTCGTTCCTGTGCGAGGGCTTTCTCTAGTTGTGGCAAGTAGGGGCCACTCTTCATCGTGGTGTGCGGGCCTCTCACTATCGCGGCCTCTCTTGTTGCGGAGCACAGGCTCCAGATGCGCAGGCTCAGTAGTTGTGGCTCACGGGCCTAGTTGCTCCGTGGCATGTGGGATCTTCCCAGACCAGGGCTTGAACCCGTGTCCCCTGCATTAGCAGGCAGATTCTCAACCACTGTGCCACCAGGAAGCCCCCTGGGGGTGTGTTTTATGTTCATTTTAGACTAATAGCTCTTGATAGCAGGGTATTTATCCTCAACAATGATACTCACTTTATAACTATTTTTATATAATAGGATGATTGGCTGAATACAAACAATTGAGGGTGTTTAATGAACAAATCCAGATTTGTAATTTTGTAGTCCAACATGAGTTTCAAATATTATTTTCTGTAGCACAAGGCTTTACTTCTTATTTAAAGGTTAAACTCAAGGACTGGCTTTACTCACTTGCTGTATTTTGCTAACAAACACAAATATCTAATTAACTTTCAGGGGAGAAATGCAGGATTGAATTGAAAAACAAAAGTTTTTAAAAGAATATTTTACTTAGCAAACTAGGCTTAAACAAAATCAATAAAATAATAAAATAAAGGGTAACAACTTTATCTATCGAAGCTGAAGGTTTTATAGGCGGAAACAAGACTGTGTTATCAGATCAAATCCAAAGAAATAAAATCTTAAGAACATTTTTTGAAAGAGCATTTCCTGTACGAGATCTACTTCTCCACAGGCTGTAAAAAATTAACACGAGAAGATACTGCTGACTTCGAAATCCCCAAAAAGAATTGCAGTTATAGGAATGTTATGGTAGTGGCTGATTTTGTGAGTGTATGTTTACACGTACGTGGAAAATGTAGAGAGTTTGGAAAAAGACTTTAGGGTATTTGTCATCAGTGGAGGCTCCAGGATTGAGGAAGAGGAATCACACTGGCTTGACTGTGCTTATAGGATGATACCCTACTCCAATCAACAAAAACTTTTTTGTGTGTGTCTCTTTTATGCCATACAACTGTGCTAGATGCTAAGGTTGATGAAAAACAAAAACAAAAACCGCAAACCAACGAACAAAAACCCAAAGCCCTGTCTTCAAAAGAATACATGGCCTAGCTGAGTAGATCACACAGGCAGGCATGGAAAAACAGTTATCAACACAAGTTAGTAAGTGACAGGAGCCCAATGAGTAGCATGGGGGCAAAAGTCAGAGGCCAAATTGAAGTCTTCATGACAGAGGTGGGAAATGGAGGAGGGAGGCTTGTGACAGATGGGGAGGCAGTTGAGGACATGCCAGGAAGTGGCTTAGGACAAGGAGTAGAGTCAGGCAAGCCTAAGAAGATCTGCTGGGCTCAGTAGGCAGATCAGTGTGACTAGGTTAGAAGGTTCTTGCAGGGAGAGAGTGAAAATAAGCCTGGAAAGAGTCTCACATCAGACTGTGGAGGCTGCAATTGCCAGGCTAAGCAGTCTGAATCTCCCTGTAGACAGTGGGGACTCACTGGAAGCTTTTGAGGAAGAGATCAAGTGGCATTTTAGAAAGATCATTCCAGTGATGGTGCAGGGCAGGAATTGGATTGGGAGAACCTGATGGCAGGGATATCTGAAGAAGAGATTTCGTAGGAAGAGTCAATAGGGTTGATTGGTTGTAGGGAATGGTAAAAAAGAGGGAGACATCAAAATGATCTTCAGCCTTTGAATTGGCGTCTTCAGTAACAGAATATAAAACCACACAAATCTCCTATGGGAATCTAGTTTTGGAAGGAAGACAATTATTTTAGACAGGGTATGTATAGGGTTAGAGTGGGGCAAGTCAACTAAGAAGGCTGAACACAGCACTGGAAATGTAAGCGTGGGTGCTGTAGACTATGGTAGTTAGAGCAGATATTGTCATTCATCTAAATGGTAAGTATGCCTGAAGCCCAGGAACTCACGTTCTCTGGAGTTCCCTGGAAGGAAAACTGTAGAGAGAGAGGAGCAGAAAGCTGAAGACTAATATCAAAGCATTTCTGCCTTACAGGTCAGTGGAGAAAAATAGAGTCAAAGTAGGAGATGGAAAAATAATGGTCAGAGTTAGGAGAAGGACTGAGGCTGTCACAGAATCCAAGGGAAAGGTTTCATGTAAACTTTAATCAAATACCGTATGCTAACACATATATATGGAATTTAAGAAAAAAAATGTCATGAAGAACATAGGGGTAAAACAGGAATAAAGATACAGACCTACTTGAGAATGGACTTGAGGATATGGGGAGGGGGAAGGGTAAGCTGGGACGAAGTGAGAGAGTGGCATGGACATATATACACTACCAAATGTAAAATAGATAGCTAGTGGGAAGCAGCCGAATAGCACAGGGAGATCAACTTGGTGCTTTGTGACCACCTAGAGGGGTGGGATAGGGAGGGTGGGAGGGAGGGAGACGCAAGAGGGAAGAGATATGGGAACATATGTATATGTATAACTGATTCACTTTGTTATAAAGCAGAAACTAACATATCATTGTAAAGCAATTATACTCCAATAAAGCTGTAAAAAAAAAAATTCAAGGAAAAGTGATGATAGAAACAAAGATCTCTGAACTGGGTGATCAGCATATCTTAAAGGTCTTTGTGAAGCAAGAGTGCTTAGAAGTGGACCTCAGGGCCTCATGAAAGGATAATCTAGCCTCGTGCCATCCACTGCATGACTGCATTGACTGGGAAGGTGCCTATTCATATTGAGATATACTGTAATCATCAGTTACATATCAGATTTTAAAGAGTACGAAAATAAATAATGTGAAAGATCTATTAATAACATATAAAAACCAATGACACACTGAAATGATAAAATATTTGATATACTGGCTAAATAAAATATGCAATTAGAATTCATTTCACCTTAAAAAATTTTAAATATGGCTACTAGAAAGTGTACTCACACTATATTTCCCTTGGACATTGTTGATCTAGACCTTCAAAATGAAGCTCACTAATGTAGCACCGTGAAAAACACACTCTCGCATCCACTTTAACAGCTAAATGCATTTTTACCCTTTTTCTCAGTCTGAACTCTTTCAAAATGTGTTTTGCATTTTGTCAGTTTATTTCTGTATTTTGTGACTAGTGTATATTGTAGATATCCTTTTTTTTTTTTTTTTTTTTTTTATGTGAAACAGGTTATCCCGTCTTACTGAACATTTGGCTCTTTTTTCCAACCAGCAGATGATGCTACAGCTGATAGTCGCAGAACCTACACTCTAACCGATTATTTAAAAAATACTTTTAGATTGAAGTTCTACACCTTGCGATGGATTTCAGGTAAGGATTTTTGGCAGAGAAGGGGCTGATTTTTATGGTTATTTTCATTCTGGTTAGGTTGTGGGGCACTTTTATGGCACTGAGAAAATATTCTTATTTTTTTTTAACCGTATGGGAAAGTGTTTTTTTCTACTTAAGGGTGGAAAGGGAGATAAGACAGAAAGAAACTTGAGTATTTCTTTGATATGTATTATAAAAAGTTAAATGTGAATTGAACCCTTTACAATAATGATGGAAAAATGAAGGCGTACTGGTGTAATAGTCATCAGTTCATGTTTTTCCAACTTAGAAATGCCTTTTTAGTACTTGTGTGAATTGGTCTTAAATTTTTATTGCATGGTTTTTTAGCTTATAAAGATGTTTAAAAGCAACTTGAAATACTGATCTGGCTGTTTTCTCTCGTTAGATCATGAATATCTCTACAGACAAGAAAATAATATCTTTCTATTCAATGCTGAATATGGAAACAGATCCATGTTCTTGGAGAACAGTACAGTATGTTTAATCACATAATTAATTCATGCTTTAAGGGAATTCTGGGGATTTTCTTTTTCATAACCTTTCAAATCACGAGTACTATCATTTCTCATCCTGTTGGACTCTCTCTGCAGCATATGGCACAGTGGATCTTTCTCTTCTTCTTGGAATGCTCCCTGCCTTGGCTACTTTTTAGTCTCCTTTGACGATTCCTCCTCCTCTGCTCATACTCTTACGTGTAAGTGCTCCGCAGGGCCGTGTCTTCACTGCTCCCCTCCCTCCTCACTTTGCATGCTCCCCTTCAGTGAATTCCATGCACTTCCACAGCACAGGTGTTTCTCAAAAACATGCCTGTAACACTAACCTTCTCCCAAGATCTAGACCTCTGTTTGCAACAGCTTGCCGGTTCTGGCACATGGATGGCCTGCAGTCATTTCAAACTCAGTGTCCCAAGCTAAACTAGTTATTTTCCCTTCCCTCTCCTAGCAAATGGAAGGCATACTAGTCCTCTACCTGAGTTCCCAATCTTGGTAAATAACACCCTCTTCAAAGTCACTTAAGCTAGAAACCTCAGAATCCTTGATGCCTCTGTCATTCCCCTTACTTAGCTACTCAACAAACCCTATCTGTCCTCCCTTGCAATGTCAAGTGTCTCTCAGATTTCCATTTCCACGGTATAGTCCTGGTTCGAAGCCTTGATTAATCTTGTGACAGTATTCTAACGAGTGTCCCTCTCTCCATTCTGTAAATCGGACCTCGGCATTGCCCAAGTCCAGGGCTAATGTAACCCCTCCCTCTCGTCTCATCTCAGCCACTGGGTCACCAGAGCATCTTTGTAAAAGCCAGATAAGATTCTATCACATCCATGTGCAAAAAGTAGTTCATAGGTCCATTTCTTATATCTAGGCCTTGGCTATTTTTCTAATTTTATGTCTTCTCTTTGTCTGACCACACCCTATACTGTATTCAGGTTACAACTAACCTTTAGGCAGTCTCTAAATATGCATGCCCTTTCTGCATCTGGGTTTTTACTCCTGCTGTTTCCCCTCCTGAGGAAGTTCTCTCTCTGTTCCTGATCCCCACCTGCATAGCCATCTTTCCTTCATTAAAATAAATCCTTCCCTCCCTGATTCTCTAACCCTGATCACCACCCACCTTGCCTCATGGTCATTTGTGTGAGGGAGTGTGCCCCCTCTTCTGGACCGGAACCTCTTAAGCTACCAGCCACAAGTCTAGAACCATACCCTCTACACAGTAAGTGCTCAATAACGGCAGTTAAATGGAATCGTTCAATTGTTCTTTTTTCTACTTGATTGACAGAATGAATTTGGATATTCTATGAATGATTATTCAGTATCTCCCGATAGACAATATATTCTCTTGGAATACAACAGTGTGAAGGTAAAAGAAATGCTTTTTTACTGTGACATTTAAAGAATACTATGAGTATGTTATTTTATAACTGATTTCAAGTCTGTGACTATTTAGGATTGATACCTAAGTAAAACAGTAGGCGCTAAAAACTCATTAATTCGGTATCAAAAGGAGAAATGGTCATTCTCATTCATAAAAGATAAGTTTAACGAATGTTTTAAAAGAAATTCATTTTCAGGGTTTTCAAATACTAAAAAGCTAAAGTAATATTATACATAGATACTAAAAACATAAGTTAATAAAATAGAACTTATAATTTAAAAGTATGTGTACATGTCTGACTTGTACATCCAGTAATAGAACACTTTATTTCCTTTGTCTCAGTTCGACATATATTAAAACTCTCAAGTATTTGCTTTAAAAACAGTTAAACTTCTCATCCTCTAGAAGAGACTCTGCACGGTGACTCAGACCACCTCCCAGCCCCCAGGTCCCAACCGTTCCAAAGGGGCAGCCTCAGCACCGGTCATCAGTGCCCTGCAGGGAGCACTCAGCTTCCTCCAGTTGCCCAGCCCAACATCAAATTCTCACACATTGAGGAAAGGTTACAGCCTAATCACACATCCTTCTCATGTTTAGGGTGGCTGCCGATCGCCAGTGACTTTAACTGCAGCTTTTTGATTATTCTTGGATTTGACAATGGTTGTTGAGTATAAGGAAGTTTTGAGACATACAGGAAAGATTAAAAACCTGTAGAGAGATTCTGCTTGAAAACAAAATACAAAGCTGGGAATCCCTACCTCTGCCTTTTTTCTCTAGAATAAATAGTAAATACTGAGTGACCTTATCCCACACACCAGCGCTGCTGTATTCAGGCCATGCCGACCATCCCGTACTCCGTTTCCCATTTTGGGGTGGTGACTCCCGCTCATAATATTTGCCCTGATTCATTGTGCTGGTCCATTTCCTGGACATGAAACCTTGCTGACTATGTTCTGCTAAACCAATCCACCAGGAAGGAATCAGAAGCCTAAGCCAACTTCAACACATCTGTTCCCAATTAATGAATTAGTGTTTGTTTAATTCAGTGGTTCTTATTGCTGTCTACAGATTAAAATCACTTAAGGAGCTTTTAAAAATTCCTAGTGTCCAGGTCCAGTCCCCAGATCAATAAATTGAAGTCTCTGAGGTGAAGCTGTCATCAGTTTTTTGTTTTGTTTTGTTTTTTTTAACACGTAGAGTATTTTAATGAGCAGCCAGGGTTGGGAACCACAGATTAACAATTTCCCATGTTAAAGACGAACATATAAAGACTATGAGGTTAAGGTAGAAACAGCAAGGTAAATACCAGCTCAATTTACTATTTAGCCAAGTTCAACATGTGCCATATGATGTGTACTAACAGATGTATTTCACTGGTAGACCTTAGCTGGACAACCATCATTGGTAATTTGTACTTGTTGTATCAGTGGAGTTTTCATGTGCATTTAACTGCTTTTGCTGTTTTCATTCTGTCCCCTTCAGCCTGCCGCTCTGCCCTTCTGAACCCACCTCGCACCTCCCTCTCTGTACTCACCATGCTTGGCCAGTGCTTCCCACCCCTGCCTGCTCCTTAGGATCAATCACCTGGGGAAGTTTTTTTTTTTTTAAATACAGATGCCTAGGGCTTCCCTGGTGGCGCAGCGGTTGAGAGTCCGCCTTCCGATGCAGGGGACACAGGTTCGTGTCCCGGTCCAGGAAGATCCCACATGCAGCGGAGCGGCTGGGCCCGTGAGCCATGGCCGCTGGGCCTGCGCGTGCGGAGCCTGTGTTCCGCAATGGGAGAGGCCACAACAGTGAGAGGCCCGCGTACCGCAAAAAAAAAATAAAAAAAATAATAAATAAAAATAAAATAAAGTACAAATGCCTACTGCACACCAACTAACTCAGCATAGCTATGGATGGGGCCCAGGCGTGGGTAGTTTTAAGGACTCCCAAGTGATTCAGTGATCCAAAGTTAAGACCCTTTAAGTGCAAAGCTCTTCATTTTTCTCAAGCATCACTTTCATTCCCATCTAAGAGCCAAAGCATTTGCTATTGTTTCATCCTGGCATCTTCTTCCCCTGCTCATCATATGCTCTCCCTTTTTAGTAGTTCAGGTCCAGGCTTTGTTGATGCTACTCTGTTCCCCCATCATTCACTCTCTATCACATTAGCTTACTCTCTTCATACATTTTATTGCCGAGCATTAAATCAAAAGATTACTGAAATAGAGAACTCTAATTCTATTTTACTTCCCGGAGCATCCAGTAGAATTTTCTATACAGCATAAATGTGTTGACTAATCAACTCTCAAGAAACACAACAAGAACAAAGAAAAGTCTACTTTTATTCCATTTCCCTGGAGGTCTACTTCCAGTGCTCTTTAGATCCTACTGCATGGTTTCTCCATGACTGAGCTAGTGCATTCAGAAAGGTCAATTCTTAGTTTTAAGGTGTAGCTACAAAAAAAGGTAAGTGAGTCAGTGAACAAAAACATAAATAATTTTTAAAAAATTAATTAATTAAAAAAAAGAAAACATAAATAAGTAAGTACCATACAGCCTAGTATGGATGTTCTCATAGCATCTCGCCTCATTGCTTAATGCTGTACAGATAATAATAGTTGCATCATCTGTGACTTGTTGACCACGTCCAGGAGTCCTGCTAAGTACTTCACATTCATTCTCATGCTCCTGAGATTGTTTCTGTCACTATCCTCATCTTCCTAAAGAGAAAATTGAAGTCTAGAAAGAAACTTGCCTGATATTACATATTGGAGACTTGCCTTCGTCCATTTGGGTTGCTATAAACATCACAGACTGGGTGGCTCAACAACAGAAATTTACTTCTCAGAGTTCTGGAGGCTGAGAAGTCCAAGATCAACGTGCCAGCAGATTCAGTGTCTGTCGAAGTCTCACTTCCTGGATCAAAGTTGGCCATCTTCTCCGTGTGTCCTCACATGGTAGAAGGGTCAAGGGATTTCTCTGGAGTCTCTTTTATAAGGAAACTAATCCCATTCATGAGAGCTTTCCCCCTCGTGACTTAGTCACCCCCCCAGGGATCCCATCTCCAGAATACCATCACATTGGGGGTTTCAACATATGAATTGAGGGTAAGGGGGGAATACAAATATTCAGTCTATAGCAAGACTTGAATCCAGGTTAGAAGACTCCAAAGTTTGTGCTCTTAAACATGATCTTTCCTATCTTCGTGCTTGAACCTCTTTCTGCTATGACACTTTTTTGCCCTTCTCTGTGTGGCAGTCCTCTGCCACTGAGACTCAGTCCAAGAATCACCTTTTCCATAAGCCTCTCTCCCTCCCTAATTCTTAATTTATGATTCCCGCCTTTCCCCACCCATCTCCATTGCATGCGCTGTGATTTTTTCTTGTAGTTTATGTCTCCATATCCCCCATTCAACTATGAGCTCCTCAAAAAGAGGGAGCCTGTCTTATCCAGTAATGCCTAATCAAGAGGATAGGTGCCAGTGTTTGTAGCCTAAATAGACTGATGAGTCTGTTTCAGAAGATGAAGTGAATATACAAACATCTTGGATTTCCCTTTACAACCCATGATCTGTCACCCTGAAATGATCACAGAACTTCTTAAATCTCTTAATATTTTTAGCCTGTACCACAACTTTTGGCTCTAGCGAGTATTATACTCAGGGGCTTTCCAGAAACAAGCATGGAGTGTGTCAGAATAATCCAGGATTCAAAAAAGAATGTATGACTTGCAAAAAAGAGGAGACAATAAATATTTGTTGACATGAGAGGACAGGAGGGTGATAAATGATAAGTGGGAAATATTTTTCAAGATTAGGGACCTGACGTGTCTCAGCTCTGCTAATACAGCTGGGGGTCTTGGGCTACCTATTTCATCTATTTCAGCCTCATAGGTAAACTTCGATTATTTTAGTTTGGTCTGTTTCTTGAATACATACTATGTGGCTTGTGCTAGACCAGACTCTGGGTATTTAAAGATGAATAAGACACAATTTCTTACCTCTAGGAATATGGTAAGGAAGACAGATATACAGACAAGTAATTTTGAAAAAAAATCTTTAATTTATATATGTATCCACATATAAACATAATATTTCATAAATGCAAATCTGTGATCATATATTTTAAAAATCTTCAGTCTTATTCTTTTACCATTTTTCCTTGACTCCCTACTCCTCACCCCTCTGTCTTTTCCCCAGGTATCCCATGTGGAGAATCTATTGTATACCCCTCCATATTTTATATTTGTTTCTCTATTCATATAATTCTAGGAAGATAGAGATTCTTTTTAGTTATTGTTTATTTTATAAAAATAGAATCCTATTTTCCATACTTTTCTGTAAATTGCATTTCTCACTCAGTGGTACCATGTGGAACTTCTTCCAAGTCATCTGCTATGGCTCTAGCTCATTTATTTTTGAATTAATAGACTTTATTTTTTAGAGCAGCTTTAGGTTACAGAAAATGAGTGGAAAGTACAGGGGGTTCCCATATACTTCCTCACCACCCCCCCACCTCACCTCCAACCCTGTTATTTCCCCTATTATTAACATTTTGCATTAGTGTATTACATTTGTTACAATTGATGAGCCAATATTGACACATTATTATTAACTAAAGTTCATAGTTTACATTAGGGTTCACTCTCTGTGTTGTACATTTTATGGGTTTTGACAAATGTAGAGTGTATAATAACTTTTATCTGTCACTATAGTATCATACAGAATATTTTCACTTTTCCTAAAAATCCCCTGTGCTCCACATGTTCGTCCCTCCTTTCACCCGAACCCCTAGCAACCACTGATCTTTACTGTGTCTGTAATTTTGTCTTTTCTGGAATGTCATGTGGTTGGAATCATACAGTATGTAGCCTTTTCAGATTGACTTCTCTCACTTAGCAATATGCATTTAAGTTTCCTCTGTTTCTTTTCATGGCTTGGTAGGTCATTTCTTTTTATCACTGAATAATATTCCATAGTCTGCCTGGACCATGGTTTGTTTATACATTCACCTGTTGAAGGACATCTTGGTTATGTCCAAGTTTTGGCAAACATGAATAAAGCTGCTGTAAACATTTGTGTGTAGGTTTTTTGTGTGGGTATAAGTTTCCAGCTCATTTGGATAAATGACAAGGAGTTTGCTAGTAAAATTATTTGAGCTGGGAGTTTTCTTTGTACAGAGGTTATTTATGGATTCAGTTGTTTATTAGATGTAAAACTATTCAGATTCACTCCTTCGTCTCACTTTTGATAACCTGCTTTTCAAGGAATTTGTCCTTTTTTCTAACTTTTAAAATTTATAGGTAAAAAACATTTAAAATAAGGTCTTATAATCTTTTGATGTCTGTAGAGCCCATTGTGGTATCCCATTTTTCATTTCTGATATTATTCATTCATACTCTTTTTCTTACTCTATGTTAGTAATTTTATTAGTCTTTTCAAAGAACCAGCTTTTAGCTTTGTTGGATGTTTTATTGTATTTTTTCTATTTGATTACTGCTTTTACCTTTATTACTTCTTTTCTTCTAATTTCTTTGGATTTAGTTTGCTTTTCATTTTTTAGATTCTTGAGATGGTTATTTAAAATATTGATGGTATATGTATTTCAATTTTAAAACATTGCCAGGTGGCTTTCAAAAAATCTGTAGCACTTTATATTTTCATGATCAATGTAGGAAAGTAAAACATCTCTCCCCATCACTACCAGCAATAGAATTAGAGATCTTTAAGATATTTTGCCAATAAGATGGTTAAAAAGGGAAAATTTGCATTTTCTTAAACAGGTGAACTTAACATTACTGTGGTAAGTGCTGGGAATAATGTGTGCCACAGGAAGCGGCACCTCAGCCCACTGTGGTCCTGGGAAGTCTCGTTTGCAGAGGTGAGGCCAGAGGAAAGTTATAGGTGAAGTCCAGAGGAGTTTGTACTAGATGATTTCTGAGATATTTTCTAATTCCAAAATTTTAAGAATCTAAATAGGGAATTATAAGGTATAAAATTTGAGAATTATACAATGTTATACGGCTTTATCTCTCAGCTGGGCTCCTATAGCAAGTGGTCAAACTACCAAGAATCACAGAAGCCTGAAATGTTTGTTTTCTTTTGCAGCAATGGAGGCATTCCTACACAGCTTCGTATGACATTTATGACTTAAATAAAAGGTCAGTGACTTCCTCCCAAAATCTGTTATGCTTTTCTAGTATAATAATAATTTAAAAAGAAAAGAAATTCCACTGTGATTTATTCACTTGGAAATGTTTCTCTTTTTCTTTTTCCAGGCAGCTAATTACAGAAGAGAGAATCCCAAACAATACACAGTGCATCACATGGTCACCAGTGGGTCATAAATTGGTTAGTGAGTCTCTCCCCTTGTCAGAAAAATAATGGCTCAAATCTCTCATATGCAGAAGCTGCTAACCATGATACAGAGCAGATACTTAGGAAGCCAGTACATTATTATCAAATAGAGTTTTATTGCCTAAAATAATATTTTATTAGTCTAACAGAGTAAATACACTTCCTGAAAGTTTCTGAACTACTGTTAGGGAATTGTTTATTTACTGGGAAAATGTTCATTAAACTCTTAAATTCTAATTCTGTTGCACTTTGGGTTTTGTTTTGTTTTTTTGAGGCATTCCTGCTTTCTGATAGTTCTGTGTGTAGATATACCTTCATGTGCTATAGTCTTAGGAGAATGTGAGAAGTCCAGAAGAATCTAAACAGGAAGACAGACTGTTTATCTGTAGTTGACTTCACCCTCTGGGCGTGCAGCTGCCCTACATCTACTCACCTTCCCTGGAGAGAAATGCATAGCACACATCATGCTATAGAAGTGGTCAGTCTTCCTAGGCTTCGCATACACTTTAGTATCCAAATAGCATGGTTGTGAGCTGCTTCTTGGGCTTCTGTATCTATACTTATAATTTAAGAATGTGAGAGGAGGGAGTAAATGACTCTTCCTCCTGCTCAATGGAATAAGCTTAGGTAATCATTACACTTGCATACCAATATTTTTTGAGGATAAAATAATTGATAAGTTTTTTCAAATCCAGGATAAAATATATTATGTATCAATCTTTTTTTCCCAATCTTTCTAGGCGTACGTTTGGAAAAATGATATTTATGTCAAAAATGAACCAAATTTGCCAAGTCAGAGGATCACATGGACTGGGAAAGAAGATGTAATCTATAATGGAATAACTGACTGGGTTTATGAAGGTAGAGACATTACAGCTTTTTCAAATCAGAAAATCTGTACATTTTCAAAAACAGTTAAAATGGGAAATTCAATGGCAGTCAAAATAAGTTGCATTTGAAAAATGTCATCAAATCTCCTTTAGCACTCATAACACTAGGTATCTCATAGACAAAGAATCTCTTCACAGTGGCTACTGCTGCTACATCCTCACTGTCTCTTCAATGCTCCTATTGTTTTTGCTCTAGGGCTACAAAAGGGCCTTTCTGTGTAGGTAGCTTTTCTGCTTTACTGGGGCATAAAAGCCTCCAGATTGATATCAGATGTTTCTCGAACCGGGCCTACCTAACCCAGAAGTCACTAAAGAAAATGAAATACTCCCAGAACACTCCATAAGATGACAAAATATTGTCTGGAGATTGGGGAGTCAAGGGTAAGAAAATGCCTTTTTTTATAGAGGATTTGTGTTCATTGGAACTTGAACAAATTAGCATTTCCTGTTTCTAAAGAAGAAAAAAATAATTAAGAAGACTTAGGAAAAACTGGGTTCAAAAAACAGAACTGAAAAAGTTAAAAAGAATGATTCTCTCTTTAAGGATAAAGAGTTTTAGAAAATATTAGGAAAACATTATTCATGTCTATAGTTGCCAAGGTAAAAAGCATTTTGAGGCTATTCCAAACCCTTCATAAGATTGCCTCATGCTTATTAAAGACTCATCCTTATTTTAGCCTGTTATTTCTTCTTCATACTTAAAAAAAAAAAGTTTTTCTTCATGACTTAATTTCGGTTCTTACTACTTCAAATCGAGTTCAGTTAAGTGGATAACATTATAAGAACCACAACAGGAAACACTTTAAAAGAAAGATAAATTCCCATGGCCCAGAAACAAGTGTTTGATTAAAACTTACAATGAAATTTACCATCACTTGTCACTTAGATATTGAAAAACATCTTTAACACTTGTTGGACAGCACAGCACAACCTCCAGGATCCCCAACGTGAGCCGGATAAAGCCTCTTCCCAAAGCTGTGACTGACCCTTCCTTGGAACAGCTGGGCAGCTCTAAGATAAAAACACTCCGACACTAAGGTTCTTTCTAAGGTAGATAATAGCTGGAGGAATCTCATTTTGCCTGTTCATGACTAAGCCATTCACAAGCAGAAGAATGGCTTCACAGTTCCAATGTGGGCCTGTCTCTAAAAATGGGACTTTAGTCCCTACAGGGAAATTCCTACAATTGGTTTTGTACATTTACGAATGCTCCATACTTAGAAAAGGGCATACCTGCTTCTCCGTATATCGGATCACCTTCCTATTGGAGCCACCCTCTCCACTGTAGCCATGAAGACCTGTTGGGATCAAAAGAGAGTACATTTTGAGAATCTGTAGGTTCATAAGTAAATGGACAAACAAAGGTGCAAGGTCTAAACAGGGCCACGTGCCACACTGGGGAGGGACACTCACAGAGGAGCCTATATTCTGGGACTTGGGCTGCCACCCCACCCTGGGTCCCCAGATAGCTTTCTCTCTCAATTTCTCTGTTTTCACTTTATTTTATGATTTTCTAATTGATTCTTATTTTACTTTAGTTAATAAGTGTTTTCTTTTTCAAAAGAAAAAAGGATAATACTTTATCTCCTAGGATGAAGTTAATTACGTTACAGTCACTTTTGAGTATGAATGTAGTTTACCTAACCCAGAGCTGAAAATGAGAATTTTGGTGAGATGAGAGGGGATAGAGAAGGAAATAATTTAGGGAGATGGAGCACTCCTTACCCCCCTGAGGCAGTAGTGTTGACAGTGGCAGAGGTGGGGGGGTTGTGATTAATTCAGTACAGTTCACATTGAGTGTCAACCACCTACAAGGTGCCGTGCCAGGTGCTGGGGACATAGAGACAAATGCTACCTAACTGTTGCTCTCAGGGAATTCAGCCCAGAGAGAGACAAAGAAGCCAAGAAAAACTGTCATGGAGTGAATTAAGTATCCTATTAGAGGGAGGAAACTAGGTCCCAGGGGTACCTAAGGAAATTCAGAGTGATTGGTAGGATGGGAGTTATCCCAGGACGGTGGTGGGAGTGCCATAGACACCCGTCGTGTTCATAGCCAACTTCAGGAAGGGCTGGCTATCTTTTCCTTCTTTCTTTGTTCTTCCTTCTCTTTACCCATGATCCCTTCATTCTTAGGGCTTTGAGTTTGACCAGTGTAGTTTTACAATAATGGTTTTGACACATCATTGATATGGAAAAATGTGTTCAGTATTCTAGTAAGGCAGAAAGAGAAAGACAAATACCATATGCTATCACTTATATGTGAAATCTAAAATATGACACAAATGAACTTAGCTATGAAACATAAACAGACTTACAGACATAGAGAACAGACTTGTGGTCACCAAGGTTGGGGGGTGTGGAAGGGATGGATTGGGACTTTGGGGTTAGCAGATACAAACTATTATAAATAGAATGGATAAACAACAAGGTCTTACTGTATAGCACAGGGAATTATATTCAATAACCTGTGATAAACCATAATGGAAAAGAAAAATAAATAAATAAATAGATAGATAGATAGAAAGTGTTCAGTATTCTAAATAACTACTAATCCAAAACATAGACTCCTACCTGCAACCTGTACTTAAAAGTGATTTTACAAAGCATTACCTTGCTGTCATTGTATTCATTTTATGTAATTGCATCTTGATCTTAGATTAGAACCAATGGGTAGAAACTATAAGGAATGAGACATTAACTCAGTATATGAAGAAGTTCTTAGTGAGAAACTCCCTTGGCTTAGAATCACAAGTGAATTGTCTCTGTCAATTCACTCTATCTCTCTAAACATTAGTTGTCCTCTCTGTAAAATAGCCTATGAATAGACTCATGCAGGGTTCAATTAGATAAGTGTTTTGTAAATTCTAAATTGCTGCATAAATGTAACCCAGTGATATACATATAAAGCAATCAAAGGGGGAGCAGCCTGCCTGATCAAGTAGAAGGTTTTCTGTCACTAGAAGTGCTGAAATAGGCAGGAAGGAACAGTAGAAGATGGACTCCAACCAGACAAATCTGGATTCATTCTTGATTTTAGCAACTGTTGGTCATGTGCTCCTGAGTAAATTACTTACTCTCTTTAAGCCTGCCTGCCCCTTTGCTCATCTGCATAGGAGTTATTGTGAGGATTAACCAAGATAATAGATGTCAGTTACTTATTAGTGTATGGTCAGCAGGCATTAAATGGCAGCTGCTGATCATTATAATTATTATATTTTATTATTGTTGTCATTTTTATTACTGTTACTCCTACTACCATTACCATCGTCATAAATGAAAGCAAGCATTGGGAAGAAACTTGTCAAGAAGCCGTAAGAATCAGAAAAATGATTGGGATAAATGATTTCCTAACTCTAATATTCAAGTTTTTATGCTTTTGCTTTTACCTTTCCTCTTGCAGCACAACATGAAATGTGTGGATTAACTCCGTGTAAAGGATTAGGAGGTTCCATCAAGTCTACTTGAATCCTCTATTCCCAGTTGGTAAAAGAGGTTTTGGCATTTTAAGAGGCAGAGATTGGAAGTCCCATGAATAGACTCCATAATAAACATAGGAAGGAGCTGCCTTTACCAGAAATTGAGAACAAAGTGCAACATTGTTCAAGAAAGAAAAATCTTTCCTCTCATTTTGCTTCCATCTTACCGTCTTCCCTCACCCATCAGCTGAGAGACCAGAGGAGGGTGTTAATCCAAGGGAGTCTTCAGTTTCTAGACTAGGCAAAGGAGATGTTTCTTGGTAGGGGTCTCATGGAGCTCCCTTCCATTCGAAATCCATCATTCTCACGCCTTTTGTGCCAAGAGTAGTAAACTCTGGGCACCATATTGGTTTGATAGCCTGGAGCCACACACCACCCACCAGTACCCTGCGGGCTCAGTACAAACTGAGCCCACTGGGGGAGCGTATGCTGGCATGTTGACTGTTTGAAAATTAGAAAGGAGAATCAGCCCCTTGTGTGAAATTTACTTTTAGTATGTTTTGCGGCATAAATTTAGAGGATTATAAGATAAAGAAAAAAATGTAGAGTTTATATTAAATATTGTGTGCTAAAATATTCAAAAATGGTCCAACGGGTTACTTATTTTTACAATCCAGCTCTATCCTTGAAGATTTTATTTTTATTCGTTTGTATTACTCTGATTTTGGAAGCCCAGCAAATGCAAAGTGGTTCATTAGTTGAACTCTACTGTAATTACTAAAGCTAATGAGAACAATATTTTGAATGCCAAAGCCAATTTATCAGCTACTTCTTGTAACAGAAAAATTTCTGTCTTTTTTCAGAGGAAGTCTTCAGTACTTACTCCGCTCTGTGGTGGTCTCCAAACGGCACTTTTTTAGCATATGCCCAATTTAACGACACAGAAGTCCCGCTGATTGAATACTCCTTCTACTCTGATGAGTCACTGCAGTACCCAAAGACCATGCGTATTCCTTATCCAAAGGTCTGTGCTCCGTTCATATAGTGGTTCCGTGATTTGATGGGAAGAGAATGGTTTCATTTAATCCTTTCCTGCTAATGAAAATATTGTCAGTCTCTCTTCAACAGCTTGTGTGATTACTCTTGCTGAAGTCAACAGCATGTGGCAATTTTAAAGTATTTTTATTATCCCAGGAAAGAGTGTGATTTAAGGTTTTGTAATTTCTCCAAAAACTTTGAAGAATGACAAGCCGAAAAAGATGGGGAAAATGCTTTTGAAAGAAATAGGGGGAATGAAAATGTTTGAAAGGAGGAAAAGAGAGGCTGTGATTGAATCACAAGCTCATCTCATTTGTAGAAGTTGGATTGTGCCCTAGATAAAGTTGAAGAGTGGGGTTATATATCAGGTTGTATTACTAACTGATACATGACGAGTTTTAGTAGTTCTATTATAGATTTGGCAGTAATGTAAATTTCACCCATCCTACATTTGGAATAATAGTGTCATGTCTTGGTTTTCAAGACTGTTTCCCCCTCCGGGATGCATGTTTATGAAAACTGAAGAGCCTTATTAAGCAGTATAAACCAAGGAAGAGGGAGGTTTAGGAAGGAACCAGGATTCTTCACTTCACTAGTGTCATAATAACAATGGCCACAGTATCATCTATAGGAAAATCTAATAGGAAAGTGTTTTTGCTGTAAGCAATTTGGGAGAAGGGATTTTTATTTTTACCGACTCCCTCAATTTGCTTTATGAAGAGCTGCCATTTTAGGGAGACAGAGGAAGTTAAAAGAAAAAAAATCAGAGACTAAATATGGAGATGTATTTTCAGTGGAATGTTATTTTTTGAAGAGTGCAACTGGCAAAGAAATACCATAGAGTGTTCTCACTAAAAATATCATATTATTTCTAACTAATTTGTCAATTGAAAATCTATGTGTATATATAAAACGATTTTATAGATTTCTGTCATAATATTGATTGTAAAACTCCAAAGTACTGAACCTGAATTTGGAGTGGAAGTGATGGCTTCCTAATTAGCATTTTGGCTCTCGGCTCAGGTAAACTAATTTTCCTGGGGGATTGTGTCTTTGGCTGAACCCAGGGTGTTCTTCCTAGTGGTCAGCCATCAGTCTTCCTGTCTTCGGGAGTCAGGGTATATTTACAAATTAAAAGAATTGATTTTAACAAGTTTATCCTTTTTTGCTCAAAGTGCATAAATTATGAGCATTCATTACTTAAACAGGAGTCATATATGTATTTCTGCCTGAGCATGAGAAGGTTGCATTTCATGACTCTCCCTTATGTTCATTTTATCTGTATTAAATTGTTTGAAAGTGTCTGATTGTTTATAATTTTATGGCCATAATGCAGACATTTTTGTACAGCTTTAAACTTGTGTGATGATGTTATGTATATATCTTTTGTCAATACCAATTCTGTGATTGTTTTTTCCTAGGCAGGAGCTGTGAACCCAACTGTAAATTTCTTTGTTGTAAATACCACCACCCTCAGCCCAGACATCAATGCAACTTCCCAGCAAATCGTTCCTCCTGCTTCTGTGTTAATAGGGTAAGACTCTTGACCCAAATGCTTGTGTTGTAAACAGTTCCACAGCTCCCCGGGAGAACACTTTCAAAATGAATGGCAGAATCAATGGCAGTATCTCATGGTGTCACCTGGCCCTGCCCGTCATTCATTCTTCCATTCAACCACTCTGCTGGGCTGCACTTGCCCAGCTTTAAGACCAAAGAAAGAACCCAGAGAGAGCAACAAAGACATCAGTGGTTTAATGGGTGAGGGAGCTTACACATCTGAAGCAAGGTCCTGGAGCAACAACGCACAGTGTGCTGCTGCGTACAGTGGGCAGGACATGGCAGCAGGCTTCACTCCCAGGGGGAAGAGGAGATTGCCAGTTACAGGGAGGATTACATCAGGTTGGCTCATTATTTTTTTTTTTTTGGTGGTACGCGGGCTTCTCACTGCTGTGGCCTCTCCCCTTGCGGAGCACAGGCTCCGGATGCGCAGGCTCAGCGGCCATGGCGCACGGACCCAGCCGCTCCGCGGCATGTGGGATCTTCCCAAACCGGGGCACGAACCCGTGTCCCCTGCATCGGCAGGCGGACTCTCAACCACTGCGCCACCAGGGAAGCCCTTGGCTCATTATTTACCAAGGAAACCAGCGGAGAGGCACGCCCCTCACCTCCCCTTTGTTAAGAATAGTCACTGGCTGGAGCCTGGGGCAAGTATGTAGGAAGGTTACTCAGGGGAGTAGGTGTAGGTGGAGCAGGCACTGGTCGAGCAGGGGATGTACAGAGAGCAAGAGAAGAGCCATCTTGGGTGGCCTGACCCATACACACTCTGCTGAGTTCCAACTTCATGCCTTCAGGCCGGCCATGGTTCCAGGGGTGAGGGTGCAGAATGAATAGAGCAGCCAGAGCCTCTGGTGTCATGGAGCCTCCACTCAAGTAGGGGAGGCGGACAACAACCAGGTAAACAAATAAAGTTACGTGAAATGTTGTGAAGACGATCAAAGGAAGGCAGCCGTGATGCTGATGGTTGGGGGGAGGCCAGGGAAGGTCTCTCTAATAAGAGGCCTGTGAGCAGTGATGTGAAGGAAGAGGGGAAGATCTAGCCACATGGAGAGCTGGGGGAGCAGTATCCGGGCAGAGGAAGAGCAGGTGCAAAGCCCCTGCAGAGGGAGCGTGCTTGGTGCAATAGAGGCACCTGCATCTGCAAGGAGGCCACATAGTCTGGAGCATCTGAGTGGAGAGGGGAGTGATGGGAGGAAGGTCAGATCACACGGGGCTTTGCGGGGCCTGGTAAGACCTAGAGTAATTCAGGGAAACCGTGGATTAATTTTAAGCACCCCCGCAACACCGATGGGCCTCCAGATGTCATTTGCTTGAATGATCCTTGGTGGTTTGAAACTCTCAGCCCCTCCTTCATTTTCCTGTAAACACCAAACTGCATGAAACTTTTGGCCATCAGGTTGCTCTCTCTTCTTTTCCATTACTTATGTTGGTTTTATCATTGCTTCTAAATAATGACTAGCATCTATTGAGCACTCTCTGTGTGCCAGACACAGGGCATCACATGCTTTATCTTATTAGTCTTTAAGTAACTCTTTCCAGCAACTATTATTATATGACTCTTTTACAGATAAGAAAATGAGGCCTAGAGGTTAAGAAAATGACCCAGTAGGGGGCTGTATTCAAATCTTTCTGACTTGAAAGAAGGAGCTTGTAAGCACTCTTCTTCGAGGTGCCTCTCTCTCCCTCTGTGTGAATTCAGCTGGTGCCCTCAGAAGCCTGAAGTTATCATCAGAGCCATATGGAAGCATTTTCCTTCTCAGGGTTGCATTTACTACATCAGGCATGCTGGAGGGCTTAGAAATATCTATATTAACCTGTTTATTCCTAGGGAAAATTAATTATCAGTCAACTAAAAAGTGTTTTTTTAGGTTCTAAAATCTGCTCTTTGGTCCCATCCAGCCGTCTCTTCCATCAGCATTGATTAAGCACCCACTATTTACACTCACAGATGTCCTGTAGGGCTGAGTCTGCCTTCTGGCACTTATGATGGGGTGGAGGATATAAGACATGTCAATAAATGACTCCCAAAGTGCCTATGACAGAGGCATAAACAAAAGGCTGGAGGCATTCTGAGGAGGGGGAGATGGGTTTTCCGTGACCCCGGGGATCAAAGAAAGCATCCTGGAGAATGAGTGAATTGGACAGGGCACGGTGGGGGGGAGGAGGACTGCAGTGGAAGGATCACCGAGCGTACACAAGCTCGGGACTGCCCAGGAAAGAGCAGCAGGCCCTGCGTGCCCTCTTGGTCTACGCCCAACATCTGTCTGAAGGGAGGATGAGCCGTGAGCTCCCACACTGAAAGATTTTAGATCTGGAAGGGGCTTTGGACCTTACAAATGTTTTTAAGGAACGAGAAACCTTTGTGCAAGTGAGAGACAACAGAGGTGGGGTGCCAGTAAGCAAACGGCAGGTGGCTGCTCAGGTTACAGGCCCAGCCCCTGTGCCTTCTCCTTCCCCCAGGAGTCTCAGAATTGACAGAACCTACCGGGGTTCCAGAACACACTGAGAACACCTCTGTGACACACAGATGAGAGACCTGAGGCTCAGAGAGGTAGACCCATTTGCTTAAGATCACACAGCAACTTAGCATGGGAGCTTGGGAATAGGACAGAGGCCCACACTTGCTGGGCCAGAGCAATAGAATAGTCGAATTGAAGAGTATTGGGTGCTTCCTGTGTGGGGGACTGTGCCTGGCGCTCTGCTCACGTTGTCTCATTTATTACCCACACGCTGCTTATGGTGTCATTTTCACGGCCATTTCACAGATGAAGAGGTGGCATCTTTCCCACTTAGAAATCACTTTCCAAGGCACAGTTGTGAATTTCGGAGCTCGGGAAACTTAAGCAGTTTGAGGACTTATTTTTCACCCTATATGAATGAATCCTTAAGTCTTTGTTCTTTGCAGTTCTTTACGCCACACTCATGGTGAGGGTTGCCTTACTCGCTGTGGGTATTTTCTGGGGAACGTATTTCACCAAAGAAGCATCTCTGGAAATGCTACAGGAATGTGCTGTGTATGAAACTGCAAACCAAGCTCTGGTCTCTGTTGGCACCAGTACAGCTGCAGCTTTGCTAAAAGCAGGCTTGAGGGCCCCTCTGGAGAAAAATGTTCTCGTACACGGCGGTGCTTCGTTTTCTAGCCTCACACAGAGATCAGCAGGGCCAAGTTAATGCGGGCAAGTTATGCCTCTTCAGCTGCCTGGCACCTTCTGCTCTGTCTTGTAGTAATTCACTCACTCCTGGAGACAGGCCCTCCTCTGCCTGCGCACCCATCACTCATTTTCTCCTTAGGCCTCATCCTTTCATCACAGAGCATCCAGCAGCTGAAATCCTACAGGAAGATGAGGCTCTCCCCACACATGCACACGTTTTCCAAGGGTTGTTTTAGGAAAGTGGACTCCAAATAGCCTTCTTCTTTTCTAAAGTGGCCTAGTGGAAAGGGGCAGGTGAGGTGGGAAGAAAACGCTTTAACATGATTAGTGGGTCTCCTGGTCCTAAATACCTTTATCTACTAAAAGCCAAACATTATGCTTCAGGTTCAGCAATCAGCCACATAAAAGTAACTTTTCCCCATTTGAAAACATTGAGCGATGGAATTTGGGAAGTCTGCCAGGAAACTCACATGCCTCTGGCATCTTCCCTGCCCATTTCTAGATCAAAGGTTCATGAACCTGTATCCTCCACTACCTTTGTCACTCTCCACAGCCCAAGGTGTACTCTGCACCCTGTGAGGGCTCCATAAAGGCGGTTCACCAGTGGAGTGCTTCTCTTCAATCAGTTTCTCTTTAGGATTTGGAATTGAGGGGAGACAGAATGAGAGTGTGTAACCCAGCCTGGAGCTGCGATCACACCAGGCTAGGATGTCAGTGAGTCATGAAAAAGATATAAGGAAACCAAGGGCTTAATTGTAGTCTTTACTGGAAGTTTTAAGTCCCCACTTAAGACCAGAAAAATCCAACAAGCAGGATCATCAAGTATACTTTCCACAACATGCCAATTTTATTCTGTAAAAACAGAGAGGCACATACTGAATAGACTGGTTAGAGTGGTTGGGGGAGGGGTGGAAGAGGAACCAGGGACTGTACAGGCAGCCTGGCCTTCCCTTGAGCCACTGACTGCCTTTCCCAGGTTAGACCCAGTGATTCAACAAGATCTTCTAACTTCTGAAACAGGATTAGTCCAAGAGGAATACGAGTGATTTTAATACTAAAGCAATGAAGTAATTTCTGTACATAAGGAGAGTTCACACCCATGTGGAGTCTACTCTGGGCCAGGAACTCAGGAGGAATGTTAGAGTTCATGTTTTTCAGACAAGTAAACAGAAGTGTAGAGAGGTTAGGTAACTCGTTCAAGGTCACACACTGGACAGGGTTGGAATCAGGATTCAAAATAAGCAGTTAGGGGCTTCCCTGGTGGCGCAGCGGTTGAGAGTCCGCCTGCCGATGCAGGGGACACGGGTTCGTGCCCCGGTCCGGGAAGATCCCACATGCCACGGAGCGGCTGGACCCGTGAGCCATGGCCGCTGAGCCTGTGCGTCCGGAGCTTGTGCTCTGCAACGGGAGAGACCACAACAGTGAGAGGCCCGCGTACCGCAAAAAAAAAAAAAAGCAGTTGGCTTCAGATTTCCTTCTCCCAGTCATTCCCTCTGTAGAGCCTCCACCCATCCCTCTGGTAAACATTGCTGGTTAGCTTCACCCTTTTAATTCTTTTCAGGATAAAACTCCTCACTCTATGAAATCTATTTGTTCCTCGAGAGTGTATATAGACGGAATAACTGAATTTTATAAAGCAAATCGTATTTGAATGCACTGGGAGAGACTTGTGCTTGAGAGTCATACGACACAGGGTATCCCTTTGTAAAGTGGCTGCTGCCTTGCAAAGAGTAGGCATGTAATAAAGGTCTGTTGTGTGATATTAATTCCCCTAATTTGTGTAAATGTTTCTTTGGGTATATTAAAGATACTTAAAATAAGGTACCTATTACTACCTGCAAAGAAAACCACTACTAAGCGCAACTGCGTATGGTGGAGTGGTTAACTCAATGAACCACGCAGGTAAGAGGGCCTCCTGCCAACGCGGGCCGCAGACTCCATGCTACCCTTTTTCCCCCTAGAGACAGGTACATAAAACAATAAGAACTACTGGTATAGAACAGGGCTTAGCACCCCTGGGCCTGCCGGCCAAATCCTGCCCCCACCCATTTTTAGATGGTCCGCCAGGTAAGAACGGTTTTTACCTTTGTGAATGGTTGGGAAGAAAAATCATTAGAATAATACTGCATGACAGGTGAAATTTACATGAACTTCCAATCTCAGCATCTCGTTGGCACCCAGCCACACTCACACATTATGCACTGTCTCTGGCTGCTTTGGTGCTGCCAAGGCAGAGTTGAGTAGCTGTGACAGAGAGCATGTAGCCTGCAAAGCTGGAACTATTTACTGGCTGGCCGTTTTCTGAAAAATGGTTCTGACCCCAGGTCTAGAGAGTTCATGTCAAAAACTTTTGTTTTCTATCTTGTATTTCATTCTTCCATTCCCTTTGCAAGTATTTATCCCCTGCCCCCCGGGATGACCGGTTCGCCTTTCCATTTTCTCACTTAACGCCTCTGCCTTGGGCTCAGTACCGGGCAGTTAGACTAGATGAGGCGCCCTTGCTCCTGGGCCGGTGAAGCAGCATTCTCCCTCTCAGACTCCGCAGCCTGGTGGTTCGTGTAAGCACCATGAGACCCGTGATAGCGGTGTAGAAGGAGGGGGTCTTCAAGAAAGCCTCACGGGCGGGGGATATTTGAGTAAATCCTGAAGAAGTTGAAGCATGACAGTTATTTCAGACCGAAGGGCAAGTTGACAAAGGGAGGCATGTGGAAAGCCTCATAGGGTGTTCAGGGGACACCAGTCGTGCCAGACTGGACAGTGTACAGTTCTTTCTTTCTTTCTTTCTTTTTTTGCGGTACGCGGGCCTCTCACTGTTGTGGCCTCTCCCATTGCGGAGCACAGGCTCCGGACGCGCAGGCTCAGCAGCCATGGCTCACGGGCCCAGCCGCTCCGCAGCATGTGGGATCCTCCCGGTCCGGGGCACGAACCCGTGTCCCCTGCATTGGCAGACGGACTCTCAACCACTGTACCACCAGGGAAGCCCTACAGTTCTTAATAAGCAAGAGAAAGGACTGAAATGGAGAGGAGTCCCTGTTTGTGTGAAGGTGGTGCTTTGCTGCTCAGTGAGGGGTTTTGGTCTTCTTTCAGTGCCTGCCACCTGCAGCGGAGACAGCCTGGAGGCCCGGGTACCCCTGGGCGTATTAACACCATGACTGTCCTGCCCCGCAAAGGGAGATAGTGAAGTGGTGAGGGGCTTAAAGTGCTTTATCCAGCACCTGATCCATCCTAAGCACTCAACAAATATTTGTTGTTTGATTTAGTGTCTGTGAAGGGAGTGGGGACAGGAAGGGATCTGTGAGTTCTGAGGAAGGACAGAGCTACTTAGGTCAGGAGGATGGGACAGGACTTCCCCCTCTGTTCAGTGCTACATTTCCACAGAATTTTCCTGAGCACCTGCTTTGTGCCAGGTAGTCTGCTAGGCCCTGGAGATACCCTGTGAACCAGACAGCTGTGGCCCAGCCTCAGAGAGTTTGCAGTCAAGCAAGGAGAGCCTTGACAAGAGGAGGGGTGGGCACAGCCCGTGAAGGAAATAGCAAAGGAGTCTGTTTAGGGTGAACAGATACGGCCATAGCGTCAGATGGGGAGGGGTGGAACGAAGAATTTCCTTTGGAATTCTTCTGACCAAAGGGAGCAAGGTTTTGATCACACACTGGACAGGAATGATTTAAGAAGTGTCATACAAAAATCGCACGAGGGTGTGGGGAGCAAATAAAATAAAATAAATTATCCAGAGCAAATATTTAGGGAGGCTAGCAGAAAGGTAAATTAGGAATTCCATGCATCTCACTTATCTCTCAAAATGTAGTTTCAAACACTGCTAAAGGTTTTTGTTGGAGGAGGCTGTACTGCTCGAGATATCTCTATTTATATAAATTTATGTTAAAATACCAAAAGTTTCCTTAATTTCTTCACACGATTTATATTTGGACACTTGAGAAAAGATTTGTAGGATATAATTATTTGGTTTTCAAACTTTGCAGAGATGTGAGTCCATTTTTTCCCCTTTGAAAATGAAGTTGAGAAAAGGGTCAACTGTAGTTTCTCCCTAGTAGGAAGAATGTTTTAGAGAAACATATCAAATTGCCAGAAAAGAATAAAATCTCAACCAGTGTCCCTGGGTTCCCTGTAATGGTCCCTCCAGACAGCAGAAAAGAGATGGGAAAATATCACCCTTGACACCCTGGCACCACCAAAGGCCAGTTGTGGACTTGCAAAGTCCTGAGCCATGGTGTGAGGCATGTATGTTACACCTCTGTGGGACGTTAGCTGTTGTTCTTCCTGTCAGATATATTTGCATTTCCATTCAAAATTAAATTACACTTTAAGCTTTAAGAAAGGGTAAAATACTACGGTGTTAAATGGCTTCAACAACTATTTAAAACTGTATTCCTATTAAGATTGATTTCATTGAGCAGAATGTCTATTTGTACCAAGGTCTGGAAATAGTTATTCTCCTTCTCCCCTCCCTCCATCCCTCCATCCATCCTTCCCTCCCTCCTTTCAGGGATTACTACTTGTGTGATGTGACATGGGTAACCGAAGAAAGGATTTCTTTGCAGTGGATCCGGAGGATTCAGAACTATTCAGTCATGGATATCTGTGATTACGATGAGTCCACCGGAAGATGGATTTCCTCAGTGGTAAAGTTGAATCGGGATGTTCTGCTTCCAAAGCTACATGTGATCTGAGGGCTGTAGGAAAACAGGGAGAGTGCTGTCAGGAAATACAGCTTGAATGTCTATTCTTTCTCTGTGTCTGACCCTGAGGCAGTGAGTAAGTCTTGACTGACTTTTAGATAATTTGCTATTACCCGGTGGTACGTCTAGTTCATCTGCTCTCACTAGTCATACTGTTTTAGTTATGGAGACTATCACTTGGGAAAAGGGTGGTGGTGATTGGAAAGGCAGAAAATAGAATTTGATGTCAAAATTCACAAAGCCCAAGAAAGCCAGGGGCCGCAAGGTCAAGGAAGCATGTTTCAGGAAATGGGGAGTGAAGCAAAACAAATACCAAGAGGCCACAAATCTATTACCACTCTGTGACTATCTTTCAGCAGTAAACAGCTTTAGAAAGTAAATAGATAACTTCCAGGCTAAGAGGGTGGCAACATTAAGGCAAAGGCAAGTGTTAATCCAACCTTGAAGTGCTGGGGTTGTTTCCAGCCCAGAGACCTCAAGGTATAGGGGGTGGATCAAAATTAAAGCCCCATTGGGACCCTCAGGAGGGGTAGAGCCTGGGGGAGGCTTGCTGGCATATGTCAAGGACAGCTCGACAAGCCCTTTTCTGGTAATGGGCTCTGTGCCCACACCTCTTCTCCCTGCTCCACCCTGGTTGGGCACACGGCAGATTCTTGCCTCAGAAATCCTGCCCTCCACCGCCTGCCCCTATATCTTGAGGCACTCATTCATTACTTATATAGCAATCATCGAATACCTATTTTGTTCCAAGTTCTGTGCATAGCACTGGAGGGAAAAAAAAATTAGGCAGCATGCCTGTCCCTAAAATGTTTATTTTCTGGTAGGGAAGACTGTTATGAAAATCAATAATATTAGTTTCCATTTCTTGAACGCTCACAGTAGCCAGACACTGTGGAGATAGGCTCAGTAAGGTCAAGGAGCTTGCTTAGGTCACAGTGACAGCCAGAATCCAAACTAAAAAACCAAGCTCTTTGCTTCTTGCCAATTAAATCATCTCAGTATCAGCATAATGTGCTCTAAAAGTGTATAAGCAAGGTACAAAGGAAATGTAGGACAAAAGAAGATAATCAACCTTCCTGGGGGGAGGCAGAAGGGGACAGGAGATGACCTGGAGGAGACTAGAGCAGCCTGGGGTAAATTGTCATATTCGGGGCAGCATGAAGGCATGTGGACCCTATGAGCAGAGGCTGTGCAAAGGCATCTGGGGTGAAGAGCTTGGAGCCTGCAGGGTCTGGGGGTGCACAGGACTAGGGGTTGAGGCAGAGGCACGGTGATGAGAACTGAGGTTTGAGATATATGCTAAGGCTCAGGCACCATTGTGAGGAGTTTGACCTTACCTTGTAAGACACTCAGAGCTATTTCAAGGTTTTAAGTAGGAAAGAATTATAATGAGATAGAACTAACTGATGCCTGATGAGTTCAGCTGTGGGTTGAGCAGGGTGGAGGGCAGACTGGAAGGAGAGCAGGGCAGCAGGGTCTCCAAGCAGGAGGTCAGGGCCCTGGACCTGGGAAACCCGACAGGACACAAACTAAGGCAATAATGGTGGAGGAGAACAAGAGAAATCAAAGAACTAGAAGACAGGGGCTGAGGGGGTTACTGAGAGAAGAGCAGGGGTCTGGAGTGATTCCCAGGTCTCTGCCTTGGGTGAATGGTGCCACTAACCCAGAGAAGAGCGAAGGAGTAAGAACAGGCTGGTGGGGATAAGGGAAAGATTCTTCTGGACTTGCTGAATTGAAAATGTGGAGGAGCTTGCAGGACGGCTTACGAGTTACACATCCAGGACAGAGCTCTAGGCAAGAGAGGTAAATGTTCTAATGTAGCTGTGTAAAAGGTACTATCATACATACAAATATGTGAATGGAGATAGCTTTCCTTTATTTTATTACAAGTACAATCTTGCTTATATTGCCACAAATTTCAGCTAAAGAGTAGAATTCATATCTCACGTCTCTCTGTATTTTTCCCTCCCTAGGAACAGCAGCACATTGAAATAAGTACCACTGGCTGGGTTGGAAGAGTAAGTTGTGAGAGTTATGGGTTTTTCTGTCGTATGGATCATATACTCAGAGCTATTTAATATGCAGATATACCAAACGAGGCCTCTATGTTATTTGCTATTAATAGAGACCTTTTGTCACGTAATATTTTAATGCCCCCTGTAGAGATGTCTTTTTATAGAGAATATACAACATGCTTGGTTGAAAAAAGTAAAAGGACAAGTGAAAATTCAAGAGAAGAGCAGATAAAATAAAAGACATATTCTAGGCAAATTCTAGCTCCTGGAAAGTTAAAAAGCAACCGTTGCTGAAAGGCAGCCAAGATACCAGTTGTCCTCGTTGACCTCACATTCGAAGTTAGGTGCTCTGCCGGCAGAAAACATGGTTTCCGCCCTCAGCCTCTGCACAAACACAGGGGACAGGACTTCCCCCGGCAAGGACGCAGTGGCACTCACACCACACCCGCTATGCACCTCTCTCTGGAGGAATCATACACACGTGGGTTCACACTTTACTATACCCTGGATGCAGAACTTTCTCCAAGGAAGCACGTGACCCTCCATGACTTCCCATGCCTCACGCTACACCTTGTGCAGACTTATACCAGCCACGATGCTACAAGCCCGTGGAGTGAAGCAAACCGATGAAGGCACTGCAGCCCTCATGGCACCTCGTGTGAAAGAGGAAGAGTGAATCGCCCCTAATTTGTATGGCCACTTCTATTAAGCCCCTTTAAGAGGGAAACAAAGTGACATAAAAAACGTAAGGATTTCTCATCTCCCAGAACACAGAGGTGCAGCCCCCTGGTCCAGAAATGCGACCCCTTCCAGCTGGGCTCAGAGCCCCCTAGCATTCACACATCCTTTTTGTTCAGGCATTGATTGGGCAGAGGGGAGAGGTTTGCCAACATGAAAAGTGGTTTCCTCCATGGCAAGAGACATGCTACACTTCCTCACGACTCTTTGAAAAAAATATGTTTTTTCCTCTCTGTATTTAACCAGACAGATGCCACTTTTCACACATTTCTACTAGGCACAACTCCATCCAGGGGAAACAGGGAAATGTATTAAAAAGATAAGGCTGTGAACACAGGTCTAGAGAGGGGAATGTGTTTCCGAGCTCTGTAATGAGAACACCAAGTGTACTGCACGCCTCGGCTTGCTCCATAAATGCATTCGTTTTGAATCACTAAATAGAAGAGGGAAGCATTTTTCTTCCCAAAATGGGAGCTGATGAGCGAGGAAACAGCGAGAGTGAAGTGAACCAACAGTTTTAAAAGACCATCTCCTACCTGCTCTCAAATGTAGTAAGGAAATCGAAGTCGTAAAGAGATATATTCCTTTCAGGCTGGGATAGATCCTCTTCTGCTTAAACGACATTATGTTCTGAGAACTATCTTTTATCGAACTGTAAAAAATGGAAATTTTGTTCTATATTTCCATACAACTATTTTTTTTGGGTAAATTGTTGATCCTATTTAGCAAAATGGAAAGGCTTATAATAGAGATGATAACTATATGAATGTTTCCGTATGAAATATACGACAGACATTCCTTATGGTATCTAGTCCAGAAATGATTAAAGAGTTTCTAAGTCTGACTTTCAAAAAAATTATGTATAAGAAACAGGGGGGAGGGGGAAAGCCCTCAAATTACAAACCACCTCCAACTAGAAACAGTCAAAAATAATATTAGTCTGTTTCAAGAAAGCACATTGTGACATCGAGGAAATTGACTTCTTAGAACTGAAAGGCTGATGCTAATTTTCTCACACATATCAAGACACCATAGCGTTATCCTCCATAGACAGAAGATGCCTAAGGGTAACAATAACCACTGCTATGTGTTGAGTGTCCTGTGTAAGCCTCTTCATGTTTATTCTTTCATTTACTCCCCACCAAAAATTCCCTAGGACTTAGATCTTTTGTCTGCATTTTCTAGGAGGAGAATATTCTATTGAGACCCTCTGATTGCAATCGGCAAGTAAATGAAATATGTGTTTTGAGCATAGGTGTTGGGAGGACTTTCTGAGGCTAAAGTTGTACTG
The DNA here is from genome assembly GCF_025265405.1 of Mesoplodon densirostris. Classification (NCBI taxonomy): domain Eukaryota; kingdom Metazoa; phylum Chordata; class Mammalia; order Artiodactyla; family Ziphiidae; genus Mesoplodon; species Mesoplodon densirostris. Next base: position 81,216,451 of record NC_082668.1, on the reverse strand, counting down.
AGATGAGGCTAATGTGCTTTAACATGTTTCGTGTTTCCTATTATTCTCTAGTTTAGGCCTGCAGAACCTCATTTTACCTCTGACGGGAATAGCTTCTACAAGATCATCAGCAACGAAGAGGGCTACAAACACATTTGTCACTTCCAAACAGATAAGAGAGTGAGTATTTTTAAATAATTTATTTCAGGTTGATCTCCTTTTTTTGAAACTAACTTGAAGTGGAAATCATTTGGTAAAGTCGATCACTATGTACCAATAATCCGACTAATTCAAATACCCCAGTGGTATCTGCAGTAAGGTAGGATGGGGAAAAGAACTGAGATTATCCCAATTCCTGATGTAAATGATTTAATCCTCCCCTTAACTTTGATCAGAGAGAGAGTCTAATAAACCTCTTTTTTAAAAAAATCCCATCAGAATTGCACATTTATTACAAAAGGAGCCTGGGAGGTCATTGGAATAGAAGCTCTTACCAGTGATTACCTGTAAGTATTCTAATAATCAGTAGTATATCAATATATTTGTCATAATCATGCCATTCGTTGCCCAGAAATAAGGAAAAATCTTCTACAAATAAAGAGTAGTCTATTTGGAATGTGTTCAGGACTTTTTTCTTTTTAACATACGGAAGCCTTAATGATTTTCACATATGCTCAGCAGACTTGATACCATGCCACCAAGCAGCTCTACCTCTTGCTCTTACCTGCTTTACATTAGAAGAGCTGGAGCCTCTTTTTCTTAAACGTCTTGGAACACTGAACTAGCATTCAGGGGCATTTTGTTAAATTTCAACTGATACTGGATTTTTGGAAGGCTTGGAGAGGCTATTGTATTTGTCCATGTCTCGGCCTTACTCTTTGGCGAATGGAAAGCTTTTCAGAGGCTGTCAACTACCACGCATGAATTGATGGGATAGGGAGTGTTGTTTTTCATTAGAATCTTAGGCACTTTTTATAATTCTTTATTGGTTTCACCACGGAGGAGTTTTGCCATTGCTCAAAGCAGTTTTTGAAGGTCCTGTTTAGAAGTGGCTCTGCCACTCTTAGGAGGATGGGGCTCCTGCCGCCGTGTGGTTTGTGTTATGAAACAGAAAATATGGAAAACAGTGTAGATAAATGGGGTGTCAACTTTAGACTAGTTGTCCAGTCATATTATTCTGAAAGAAGACTTTCTTTGAGTTTTTCCTTGTGACTCTAATTAAGGGAGTAATCACCATATTCAGATATTTTAGTCTGTTAAAAAAAGAATCCCCTATTTAGAGATGATGGGGGTCAAATGGTTTCTGAGGATGAGGGGGCAGGGAAGAATGATAAAGGAAGGGCAAGCACTAATGCACATGCACTTGTGTGAACACTAGTGCTTGGTGTTGAGTTAAATGGAGTGTACTTGACTTTTTCTTAAAAACAGAATTAATATATTTCATTTGTTTTCTTCCCAGATACTACATTAGTAATGAACATAAAGGAATGCCAGGTGGAAGAAATCTTTATAAGTAAGAGTTTTATCGAGTTGTTGACTTGACCTTTTAGCTAATGAACAATTTCTGGCTCTCGTGTTTTTATTTTTATTTTTGGCCTAGTCCTAATATATTAACTTGGAACTACTATCGAATGCTTTCATTCCTCGATAAACCAACCCACATGTCAACAAAAGAGCATGACTTTATTAGATGCTTTGTGATATTTCCAGACAACGGGAGGTTTGAGGTTATTATGAATTAATTCATGCCTTTTTTTCACATTTTAAAAGTTTCTGAGTATTGCTTTGGCATTCTGATATCTTTGAAACTAGAATACAGCATTATTCAATTCCTTCTTTCATTTTTCCTTTCATCAAGTACTTAACTTCCACCGTTGGTTTTACAGAATCCAACTTAATAACCACACAAAAGTGACGTGCCTTAGTTGTGACCTGAATCCAGAAAGGTGTCAGTACTACTCTGTATCATTTAGTAAAGAGGCGAAATATTATCAGCTGAGATGTTCTGGTAAGTATGAATGAAGGACAGGGAGGGAGAGCAGGGGGTACCCCCAAAATCCCTCTCGAGTAGCTCCCTGCATCCCCTACCCTCTCTGGACAACCTTCTTACCACCCTCCTGGCTCAGTGTCTCCATCCCTGAAGCCTTCCTTTCAGTGCCCAGTTTCATCCCTGCTCAGTTCTCTCCTATTGAATCTGAGTTCTTGAGATCATATAAGTCCTATTCCCTTCACTCATGTATAAGTGGTGAGCTAACCATCTCTCCTTCCCTTTCTAACCAAGAGGCTTGCTTTAGACTGAAAGCACATCCCAGAGCTTATGTATGACAGAGGCACTTCATCCTTATACACATACATGTTGTGCACTTTTTTTTTTTTTTTTTTTTTTTTGCGGTACACGGCCCTCTCACTGTTGTGGCCTCTCCCGTTGCGGAGCACAGGCTCTGGACGCGCAGGCTCAGTGGCCACAGCTCATGGGCCCAGCCGCTCCGTGGCATGTGGGATCTTCCCAGACCGGGGCACGAACCCGTGTCCCCTGCATCGGCAGGCGGACTCTCAACCACTGCACCACCAGGGAAGCCCTGCTGTGCATTTTTTTAAAACAAATTATAATTTTATGCACTTGCCCCTTGAAATGAGAAAAATGTATGTAGGTGGTGCCTGTGACTCAACCTGCTCACAGCTTCATCTTCTGTTGCTATTGTTATTATTGTTTTCTTTATTATAAGTGAAGAAATCTGGACAAGGAGAGACAATGTGATTTCACAGGTCACGCAGCTAATAAGAGGCCCAATGGGATTCAAACACAGGCCTCTGCTATTAACACTAAGCTAGATTACTTCTCAAAATGAGAGAAAAAGTCTGGATATTCTGAAAAAGAACTGTGAATCGCCAAAAAGAGGTCTCCAAACCATTTATCTGAACCTTTTTTTTTACTGGCACATTTTCTTTAATATCATATTTTCTTTGTAGTTCTTTACTATGGCTGTTTCCAGTCACCATTTCTTGGGCACCTGTTTTATATATACTAGGCACTGTGCTCAAGTTTTGTATTCATGATCTTGTTGATCCCTTAAAAAGAAAACTCTATAATGCAGATATCATTATCCTCATTTTACATGTGAGGAGATTGAAGCATAAGTATGTTATCTTATGTCACAAAGCACAAAAGCCAGGGGTTCAAACCCATGTCCCTATAATGCCTCCACTGTGGTTCTGATCAAATGTAAAAATTAATATCATGATCCAAATGTATCAAAATTAAATAGCTCACGAGATAGCTTTTTCTATACATTACCTTCTACTCTGCAACTACCACAGTTGGGATAAATAGTGAAGATCTGAGTGTGTGAGAAAAAACACTTTTCGCATGCCAGGAAGGAATTGCTTATCCAAGTCAGGCACAGTGCAGATGTGCCACCTGGTCCAGGACTCTGCAGTGTGGGCAGCAGCGGAGGGAAATCTGCCCTTTGGGGACCAGGGAACCTGGCTCTGGAGCTTCACCCTAAGGGGGCGGGGCCTGAGAGAGGTTGTGGTACTCGCTGGACCTCGGTGCTAAGAGTTGGGAAGGATAGCGGCTCTCGTTGGGTCTGGATGGCTTAGTCCACAGAAGAGGAAATTGGACTCAGGCATAGTAATGTGTGCAAGGCGCCCAGCAGGGTCAGAGGTGCATTTTCTGTTTCATTCTCCAGAGCCCTGTGCCTCTCCGGTAATACTTCTCACTCAAATTGCGTTCATTTTAAGGAAAAGGAAAATCAGCTAACAGTAAGCTTCTTATCCACTGTGATATTCATTCTATCAAAGCTAAATGGTGTCAAAATTATATCAAAGTTAAATGGTAACAAACGCTATTTTTGAAAAGTATGTTATCTTCTTAAAAAAAAAACAGAACTCTAAAATATATTTTTCCCCGATTATGTTAACAGGCCCTGGTCTGCCCCTCTCTACTCTGCATAGCAACAGCAATGATAAAGGTACTTTCTCATATTTCACCCTCGTTTGCTTTTCAGGAAAGTGTGTGTGAATAGAAGCAACATGTACTTAACACAATGGGATTTTCTTTGGCTTTAGAGTGTCTTAACAATGACTTGAACACAAGGCTTATAACCTGAAGTACGTGTAGTCCCATCAGTGAATCGCCCACTTGTTTGTTATTGCTTTGCACAATCCAGATTCTTCACGTTGTAACAAATGACTGCTGTCCCAATTATTTGTTTAGAACTGAGAGTCCTGGAAGACAATTCAGCTTTGGATAAAATGCTGCAGGATGTCCAGATGCCCTCAAAAAAACTGGACTTCATTTATTTGCACAAAACAAGTAAGTTAAATTTCTGTTGGAACATAACTTTTCATGGAAACACCAGTAAATATATAACTAAATATAAGTTTATCTGACAATATGTATTTTATTTTATACGTAAATCTAATGTAAGGTTATTTTTCCACGAAATGTTCTGTCACAAGAACCACTAGTTTTACTTTTCTTTTAATTAAAAAATACAGTACTATTCTATGTAACATATATTATTCTAAGAGGAAAATATTTGGAGAAAATGCATTATTGCTAGTTCAGTCTCATCCCATTAGTAACTCTATTCTACTATTAAGTATTAATTGTGTTTTTAACTTAATGATATCCTAATATATTTTACCTTTAACCCAAACAGATTTAAAATAACTTGTATAAAAAAATAGGGTTGGCTATAAAATGTTGAAACTTCAGTCTCAGCACAGAAGTCTTGAATTTTTCCTAACCTCCTCCCCGTGATAGGCCCTGGCCTGGTGGCCTGATCATGGATTATGCTCAGGGACGACTAAGAACAAGGGGTTTCTTTGAGTAGGAAATCTTGTAATTTTGTTGTTGTCATTTTTATTTGTTTGCTTGTCTTTTCTATTAAGGGCTAACAACCCATGGGGGGGGGGAAATCCATCAAGACTGATTTATTTTAGATTCTTTTTAAAATATAGGATAATAATGGAAGAAACTCAGGTCATCCAATTTTAAATGTCAGGAAAAGCATGGAGAGTAGAGGGTACTTTTGAAGAAGAGCTTAAAGCAGTGCTACTGAAACTGCAGGTGCTTATGGATCACCTGGGATCTTATTAACATGCATATTTGGAGCCAGCAAGTCAGGGTAGGCCCAGGATGCTAAGTTTGTAATAAGCTCCTATGTGATGCCAGTGCTGCTGGACCTTGAATCTGGCTTGACTGGCAAGCGCTTAGAGTTCTGGAGAGAGTCCTGGAGAGCTATCTGGACCACCTGGTACAGAAGGTGTTGAATATAAAGATGTGACATGTTAAATATTAGGATGTGACACCCCCCGCCAAAGGAGAGACGGTGCATCTTCCAAAAGATAGGAAGTAAAACATTTCCAATCAACTAGTGTTGATTCAGACAAAGGGGAGATCAAGTGTTGACTTTGGCATATTTATTAAAAACATCATTATCAACTGATAGTTTGACATTCTACTCAAATATAATAAAGATTAAAACTTTTGTTCTGATAAGCACATTTAATCAGAAGGCATAAAATAACCAGCAAAATACACATTGAAGAAAAATCTATCTACATAAAGATTTTACTCTTAAACTTTTATTTTTTCCTCAACTAAAATAATTATAATAAACAAAAAACAAAAGAAAGATAAACATAAGGAAGAACAGCTCTAGAGATAAGGATTTTTTTCCATACAGGTTAAATCTACTGAAGCTGGAAATAATCTTATTAAAATATGAAACAACTCTCTCTCTTTCTCTCTTTCTCTCGCTCTCTTAAAAAAAAAAGATTAGTCTAACTAATTAGCCTGAATTTAGGAGCAAAGGTAACTGATTTATTATCTAGGAACAAATTTTATTAAACTGATGTTAAAGTTAAATAAAGCACAGAGAATTAAACAGACCTGCACAAGATCGTACAGAACAGTTTGCCCCACATAAACCTGATTTCATTCTGTGAAACACAGAGCTGAAAATGGGAACTCAGCTTTACGGTCTGGGATGGCAATAAGAATTACAAAAATGTTATTAAATCAGAATTTTAAGATAGAGTTAAGGCCAACTAAAAATCCTAAACATCTTCAAAGAAATTCAAGAAGAGGAAAACATTTCGGAGGAAAACTTAGAACATAAGCCATAAACAAACTAGATAAGTAGATCAGATGCCAAAGAACAGAATCATAAAAACAAAACATCAGCAATTCTAAGATGCCCTTTTATTTTACAAGGCACTAATGTATTTAATAGATCCATTAGAAACAACTTTATTGTTTTAACCTTAAACTAGTATTTTAACCTGAAAGAGAATATTTTTATATCTGAAAAACATGCTGAATCAAATCGGTTCATTTTCTTTTTCTATTCTAATTTAACAAACTGCTAAACTCTACATGTTATTTATCACTGACAAAGATAAGGAACCAAAATCATGTGCTAATAAGTGTTCTTAATTCACTAATTAACCTTTCTGTTTGTTTAGAATTCTGGTATCAGATGATCTTGCCTCCTCATTTTGATAAATCCAAGAAATATCCTCTGCTAATAGATGTGTAAGTATTCAAGATAAGGGAATAATTTAGAAGTTAACCATTTGTACATCTTTTGCCCGGTGCAGCTTACTGAAAAATAGAGCCAAATGCATCCTTTCTCTCTTCCTGAATCATTGTAGAGCAGTTTTAATATTTCTTCTTCCATTCTGTAATTGCAAATCCAAACCTGTGTTTTCTACCATCTTTCTAATAGAGAAGGTAGACACTCTTCTTCTATCATAATGGCATATGGAGTTTGTTTTGATTGTTTTTCCCCCCTGAACTCCGAGGGAATTCCAAAGAGATTCTCAAGTCCCCATGTTCATCCTTACCTCACGGACATTTTAACAAGCAATAGATGGGTATTAACAGTCTTCACAGTTTCCTTATCTCCAAATTTGCCCAAACATCTCCCATTGGTAGCCTTTAATTCATTCCAATGTCAGGTTTCTGTTTCTTTAGTTCCTGAAATATGCCTGGTATTTTCCATTCCCTTTTTTGGTGAAGAGAAGATGTGACACAGGAAAGTACTCATTATAATTCAAACTTCTCTAAGTCCTAGAGAAAGTTCTGAAATCACAAGTCTTTGAGCAGTAAATAAGAGCTCATGTGAGGTCTAAATATGGCATCTTTGTAAAATATTTTTGATAATTACTAGGAACATATTTTACTTCAATATTTCCAAAGTTGCCCTGACCTCACACATAATGCCACAATGCCACTCTTCCTGTCCCAACTTGTCTCATTTCCTTTATTCAAAACAAAACAAACCAATAAAAGTTCTGGGTGGCTGCTTCATGCCAGGTAATTTGCCTTATTTTGTCCACACAGCAAGCCGATGTGGTAAGTTCTGTTGGGCCCATTATACAGAAAGGAAAACTGAGAACTCAGGGATACTTTCCTGTTGCTAGTAGCAAAAAAAAAAAAAAAAAAAAAAAAAAGAAGGGATACAGATACTAGCATCAGGCATGGTCTTGTTCAGCTGTGTTTACAGTTCCATGTAAACCAAACATAAAAGCTCAAAGAAAGAGAAAGAGGTATTTTAAACTTCCAGATATGCTATTTGATTCTCCTTACACCTAATTTAGTCAAATGTTGACTACAGTAGCACTCACTTGCTTTGGGCCTTAGCCCCAATACTAAACAAGGATCCTTTACCTTTAAAAAAGAGTGATATTTTGATACAAGCGTTTGTTAAAAAAAAAAAAAAGTTATATTTTTATATTCTTGGACTCCCCAGTAAGTAATGACTAGATCTCCCCTTCATTAGGAAAGTTAAAAAAATATGGTAAATTTGGTGCCCATTCTCTTCAGTGACTTTCCTCTTCATTTTCATATATGTCTAAATCTTTGTTTTCTATTTTTAAAAATGACGTGTTTAATCTTACAGGGTTAGGTAACTTGATACATAGTTAATATTAAGGGAAGCTATTACTCTACCAAATATAAGACCACTGAAAGGACCAAGGCATTTCACATATTAAAAAATGTTTACTTGCCCAAGATATTCATGAATGCCTTCTTCTTTTTAAAGTTAGAATGTTGCAAAATCTAGTGTAAAATTAAAGTCATATAATATTTTGTTTAAAACTAAAGTTCTTTTGACTGCCATCCCTAAGGAAAGGGAGGAAAATGTTAGCAAAGTGGTCCAAGCAGGACTTGTCCAGTCCTGTGGAGGGGAGAGTGAGCAGATGAATAGGAGAGACAGGCTGGGGAGGGAAGACTTATTGGAGAAGATCTGGGTCCAGGAGTCCTGTAGATGGTGCAAAGAAGACGTATTTACATGAGATCCAATGAGCTGTAGGGAGTGTCTCTTGATTAACAAATGAAAATGAGAGGGCTTGATGGAGATTGTACACACAGCTGTGTATGGATAAGTTGTAGTCTATATGAAGAAATGCAGCTATAAGGGAGTTAAACTTGTTAATAAATAGAATGCCAAACAGTATACCCATCTTCCAGTATAGTCTATTTCTTTCTCCTTTGAAGTTTTAAGGAATGGTGTTCATTCATACTTTGGCCCATTCCACAGTGCCTTGTGGAGGCTTAGTGAGCAGCACTGTGCTGGGCACTGAGGCACATGCAGTGCATATCCTACAGCAGTCAAAGTCCTTAAGGAAGTTCCAACCAAGGAAACTTGTAGTCTAGGAATGTTTGTAAGCTCAGTCAGAAAGATATATTCAAAGCTGAATTTATTGTCATCCTCATTGTTTTTTCATAACACAACTCCCCTATCCCAGTTATTAGAATATTTACTTCTTTGATCTCCAAGATATATAAGACTTAGAAACTGTTGGCCTGTGAAGTCTGTGTTTGGTAACAGTTTTCAAAGATAAAACTGATGGGCCTCTTTGGAGGAAACACACAGCCATTATAGTCATGTTGCCAAGTTTTAGAGGACCCATTGTGGACACCCCCGGTGGCTGGCACGATTTCAGGCTCATGAACAGGAAGACGTACACTTCCTGTCCACAGGGGATAGAAATGCAAGCACTCCTCATTTGATTCAGGAAAACCACAAAGGCTAACAGTTTGGGATTTTTCACAGATATGCAGGCCCCTGTAGTCAAAAAGCAGATGCTGTCTTCACACTCAGCTGGGCTACTTACCTTGCAAGCACAGAAAACATTATAGTAGCTAGCTTTGATGGCAGAGGAAGTGGTTACCAAGGAGATAAGATCATGCACGCAGTCAACAGAAGACTGGGAACATTTGAAGTTGAAGATCAAATTGAAGCAGCCAGGTGAGTGACTAGGAGATGAATTCAAACGTCATTTGATTTCTTTCTCCTTCCATTTATATTTTAAAGTTGTGAAGTGTAAAGAATTTAAAGTGTGGTGGGATGAATCTTTCATTCTTGGGCTGGATTTTTAGTGAAGATATTATGTTTAGACTTAGAAAGCGAGTTGACATATGTGCTACTACCTTCTAGGAATTGAGACTCAGAATTCATCAAACACATGGACAAACAGGGATAAATATACCCCTGAGTAAACATCTAACTAAACAAGCAAGCCAACCCTGTAGTCAAGGATAAGTAGAGGAGTTCGGTGTACATTTACCTTGGAGGAGGGTGACAGCTATGAAGTCCTAGGAGTGGCTCCTACATTCTGCTGAGTGAGGGTTACTCCCTCAATTTGGGAAAATTGTGGAACACGACCGTCACTCACAATTATAAGGGCTTCGTTAAGGATGAATGACATCAGTTATGAGACTATAAATAGATGTGATATGGCTTAAGAAAGATGTTAGTCATGAATGATGGTTACCCTGGAATGCACATGTAACAGGCAGTGTTTTACCTGCATTCTCATTGAAGCTGCACAGCAACCCTGAGAGGTGGGTGTTCATACCTTACACTTCAGGTAAAGAAATGGAGGCTCTTAGGTTAGGTAATTTGCCAAGACTGGTCAGGATTTGAAATTAGGTCTCCCTCCAACTTACATTCAATTGCATTCAACTGGTGAATGGGAAGTGTAGTCTTTGAGTTTCTATAACCAACTGCATAGATGTCTGGAAAGTAAAGTAAGTTAGTGATTTTAAATAATGTTGTGAAACCGTAAACTAGGAAATGGAGAAAAATAGTGAATGATTAAATGGATGGAGGAAAATGCCTTTAAAAAAAGGAACAACCAAAGAGGAGAGAAGATGACAATTTATTAAGTATCCCTAAGTCTGTTACATCAAAGTTAATGATTAGCTATTATCCTTGAAAGTAAAAAAAAAAAGGTTAGATAAGAGAGAGGATAAATTGGTTCAGGAATGAGGCTTTGATATTTTACAAACGCATTTTTATTTATCCAGATTGGTCCTCTGTGAGAGAGGGCATGATTTCCAGGTCTTCTCAAGTCTAAAATGATAGAATTGTGTTATCCACAATCTACAATTCCATTTAAAAAGTAATGAGGGGCTTCCCTGGTAGTGCAGTGGTTGAGAGTCCGCCTGCCAATGCAGGGGACACGGGTTCGTGCCCCGGTCCGGGAGGATCCCACATGCCGCGGAGCGGCTGGGCCCGTGAGCCATGGCCGCTGAGCCTGCATGTCTGGAGCCTGTGCTCCGCAGCGGGAGAGGCCACAGCAGTGAGAGGCCCGCGTACCGCAAAAAAAAAAAAAAAAAAAAAAAAAGTAATAAGTAGCTGCTTTTCAGCAACTAAAAGGAACTATAAACAACAACACAGATGAATCTCGCAGACTGTTGAGTAAAAGAAGCCAGGAACAAAAGTGTATATCCTGCACGACCCGATTTATATTGGTATAAATTCAGGTGAAATTTTTATGGAATCCAATAGAAGGAAGACATTTCTTTTTTTCTTTTTTCAAAGAGAGAAATGACACAGAGGCTTCTGGGTGATAGTAATGCCCTATATTTTGGCTCAAGGTATGCTCACTCTGTAAAGGTTTACCAGCTTGTACAGGCATGATTTGGTGCACATTTCTGTACATATGTGTTCTAAGTTTAAAAAGTTTGCGTGGAGAGGATAATGAGTTGAAAACTATTTACACTGATTTTTTTCTAATATTGCTTAACTCAGGGCAGTCTAAGACATATATCATCAATTGAAAACAAAGATTTTTAAAGTCACATATAAGTCAATGCAAGGGTCCCCTTCCTCCCTTGACACTACAAAGTTAAGGGCCCCATTTGCTAGATTTTTTTTTAAAGTAAACAAATTGCCTTTTGATATAAGGCTAGGATTAAGAAATAGACGCGGGCTTCCCTGGTGGTGCAGTGGTTGAGAATCTGCCTGCCAATGCAGGGGACATGGGTTCGAGCCCTGGTCTGGGAAGATCCCACATGCTGCGAAGCAGCTAGCCCCGTGAGCCACAATTACTGAGCCTGCGCGTCTGGAGCCTGTGCTCCGCAACAAGAGAGGCCGCGATAATGAGAGGCCCGCGCACCGCGATGAGGAGTGGCCCCCACTTGCCGCAACTAGAGAAAGCCCTCGCACAGAAACGAAGACCCAACACAGCCATAAATAAAAAAAATAAAAAAAAAAAAAAAAAGCAAAAGAAATCTGAATGAAGTATGGTCTAAAAAAAAAAAAAAGAAAAAAGAAAGAAATAGACGCAAAGAACCTTTTTCTCCTTTCTTTACCTGGATTCCAATCCTGAACACAATTTAGTGACAAAAAGACTTCTTAATCCATCAAGGAAAAATTGCTTCTTATTTAATAGTGCTGAGCTATCTAATCAACACCCATCATAAGAAGGGATGTAGGGCCTCCCTGGTGGCGCAAGTGGTTGAGAGTCCGCCTGCCGATGCAGGGGATACGGGTTCGTGCCCCGGTCTGGGAGGATCCCATATGCCGCGGAGCGGCTGGGCCCGTGAGCCATGGCCGCTGAGCCTGCGCGTCCGGAGCCTGCGCGTCCGGAGCCTGTGCTCCGCAACGGGGGAGGCCACAACAGTGAGAGGCCCGCATACCGCAAAAAAAAAAAAAAAAAAGGGATGTATTTAGAGAATGGTGTTTAAGTTCTCAGGTAGGGGGGCCCAGAGACATTTCTAAGCCCTACCCAGATGTTCTACACACCTCTATACTTCTCCATTGCAGGGACAGCCTCTCTCAAACTGTAAAACATCTGGAGAGATTTAAATTCAATTATGTAAAGAAAAGTGCATCTGGGCTGCAAATTTTTATATAAAGCTGTGAAAAAAACAGCCAGGATTTGTTTTCTGTGAAACACACACACACACACACACACACATTTTTTATGGACTCCAACACAAGTAAACCTTGTTCATCTGGCTCAAGTTAAAAATGATAGACATCGATCTCAGGTGTTTATTTGATTGCTGGCAGCAATTAATCTTTGTTTCTAATAGAATGAAATAGAGAACAAATGGCAGGGTTTCTCACATTTGTGCAGTTATCTTAGTTTTCTATACACAGTGTGATACTAATTCGTGGACTTGTTCCATGTATTTTAGACAATTTTCAAAAATGGGATTTGTGGATGACAAACGGATTGCAATTTGGGGCTGGGTGAGTAGTTTGGCTGACGAATCTGTATGCCTTCCTTAGTGAATATAACCCAGAGCAGGATAATTTACTTTTGTTTGTACATATTTGGAGGTGAAAATCATGTCAATCATTTCAATCTAAGAAGGTCCAATGTCTTAGATTTCTGGGCGTTGAGTCCCCCCAGGCTTACACTTTTGTTTATTACAATGGGATAGGGAGGCGAGGAAGGGAGAAAAAGAGGAAAGGAGAGAAAGAGGGATAAAGGAAAAGAAGGATAGAAGGAGAGAGGGAAGGAGGGAGACTTTTTCTCATGTGTCCAAGTCAGTAAAGATTTAGCGTTTGTTGCTTTTATGATTTTGGGAGGTTTTTTTTGGGTTTTGGTTTTGGTTTGTTTTTTGTCTTCAGTTAGTACTACCCAGCAAATTTTCAATACTTTCCGCTTACACCTACCAAGAAGAGGGACCAGGGCTCTGAAAGTATAGTCTTTAGATACTACCCAACTAAGGACAATTTAAACCTTCTCTACCATGCTTTCTATCTCAAAAGAGGCACAGTATATAAAGATGTGAGAAATGTGGAAACTGTGACTTGCTTACCATATGTCCTTAATTCCTTTACCTCCATAAAAATAACTGTTTCCATTTCTTAGTCATATGGAGGGTATGTAACCTCAATGGTCCTGGGAGCAGGAAGTGGCGTGTTCAAGTGTGGAATAGCCGTGGCGCCCGTGTCAAAGTGGGAGTACTATGGTAAGTGATCACTCCCAGGTACAGAGTTACTGCATGTGAACCTTCACATTCCAATGACTAAACCATTCCTTTTTGAGTTTCAGTGTTTCTACAGTGAATAAACTGATTCATCTTAGAAGTACTTTATGGATACCTGTAATGAAACAGTCTCACTTATTCTGCCATTGTGAAATGTTAGATGGTAGTAAATGCTACCATCTAACACGTTTAGTTACCAACCAATTCTGTTTTCTAAATGTCTTATCAACAAATTCAGTTTTCCACATTTTAAAACATCCCCAATGCTACAATTCTTTAGATAAACCCTTCCTTCTTTTTATTCTAACTTGAGTTTGAAGCTTCACATATTAGAACAATAAGAGAAGTATGTATCTCTTTCCCTTCAGGTAAAAGTCAAATATAAGTAGGACTTTGGGTGGAAAGAAGAGACTAGGGCAGGGGAATTCCTGGGGGTTTCGTTTGCACTGTCTCTGAGTAGGTGAAAGCCATTCTAGAATATCCTGTTCATTGCTGAGAAAGTATTGTTCTATCATACACATGTAAGGTATAATTCCCAAGTGGGAGCGGGTAAGCAGTGAAACACTAGATAGGGGGGGAAGAGCCAGAGTTGGTGAGAAGATGAATTATTTTCCTGTATCTTTTCCTACCCCATCTCAAGTCCTTTATTCAGTATAAGGATAGAATCATTCATAATGAATATGCTCATTAAATATTTAATGTCCTAATATATTGCAGTACCAGTCCTGTGGAAAACTCTTCTTTAAAGCCTCTCCAAGTCAAGAGAAGCCAATGTGTAAAAGACACAACACTGTCTTTTAGTTTCAAAAAAAATTGGAGAACATAGTTAGGATTGATCCTCAAACAATAGATTTGCTTTCATGTAATACTTTCCTGCTTAATATTAATTGTTCTATTGGAAGGCTTGTTTTTGGAGACCTCTGGTGGTCAATAAAATAGAAACAGTCTTTGTGAGTTTGGAACCACATAATGGTAAGAAGAGAACTTTATTAAACGTATATGGACCAACCTAACACTTGGGAACTTTCTAGAATTCTTATATATGTGCAAATTTGAACAATATTACTCAAAAATCAAATTGAAGGAGTACATAAGTGGTATTGCAAGACGTACTTCTAAAAGTTTACAACCACAACACTAAGCATTTTTTAAATAGTATTTTTAAAATTTGAGACCTTCTTACACATGTAAACCTGGTTAGCATAATAAGAAAGGGGTATTATGTTCTAGGACAAGAAGAACTGTAGCTGTTTGGGGAAAATTTTATTTTGCCCTTAAAAGCTATTCCCCCCCACCCCCCTCCATTAAATGTATAACCTAAGTTATTCATATTTAAATGTTAAAAGATGAGCATTTTAGGAAAATCTTATATTTTAAAAGTGTACTTTAAGATACTATATTTTATATATTAGTGTCCTCTAGATATGTAAACTTGCTTGTAGTCTGTATTCACTTTAATCAAAATGATAAAATATTGCTGTTACTCATTTTGGAGGAAAATATTTTGGTTTCCATAGGAAAAGCATGAGCAGTACACATGGAACAACTAACATTAGTTATCAATGTAGTTTTTAATCTCCAATGCCAGTCATTCACAAAGGGTTAGGATGTTGTTTAAGCTTGTTGTTTTGATGATATATTCTTCTAAATAATTAATTAAATCAATATTGAAATACTGGTACAGGAAGGAAGATGTTCATCTCCCTGAAACGCCAAGAAATTCAAGCCATTAACCTATGTAGCACAATGGAAACGTATTATACTTATTTAGTTACTGTAACCTGGTCATGTTTCAAAAACAGTTATTTCAGATTTTTAAAGTTATATTGGAGTTCAGCCACAGTAAATTTTCTCACTGATATTTTAGGAAATACATATATACACACACATATATATATACACACACATACATTTGATATATGATTTAATTTTTTTTAATTAGGTCAAAAATATGTTTAAATATCCAAAATAACCAAACCAACAATGCATAGGTTTTCTGCCATATCTATAGATAAAACAGCTTATGTCACTTCAGCACAGATACTAATATAATCTGTTTCTCGATACTCAATAGTTATAACATCAGAATTGAGGCCTCTCCTCAAAATGAGAGAAAACAGATGTTTAACTTGCATTATGATGGAGCAGCTGAGCCGTTATAGGGTTTTACAGCAAATAAATGATAACTGAATTCTTTCCTTTCGAGCTGTCTCCCCCCCACCAAAAAAATATACGATTTAAGTAAGCAACTAGTAATTGAAAATTATGAGGAGTTTCCAGTAGGAAAGAGAGTACCCTAAAGTAGAGCATATACTAACTGATGTCAGGACCAAGAAATTCAAGACAATTGAGACATTACGTGACTTGCTAATCAAGATCTTTGAGAGGGTCAGAAGATAATGTAGAGTCCTTAGCACTTAGCACTTCCCATTTGACTTTTCTGCAGGCGGGTTGTTGATTGGGATTTAGATCACCTGGTTTGATCTCCCTCTGCCCTCACAGGAATTCCCAAAAGGGAATGGGCTATAGGGCTGAGTATGGAAAGGCAGGAGTCTGGCTGCTTTAAAAAGCCAAGTAGAGATGATCTGGAGGAGATACTTCTGAGGGTAACACTATAGACCTTGGCACAAGTAAAGAATATGAAAACATATAAAGTAACCCCCAAAAAAGGGAAAAACGTTTTTATTGTATGAATTAAGTTTTTTTCTTTTCTCCATCACAGACTCAGTGTACACAGAACGTTACATGGGTCTTCCAACTCCAGAAGACAACCTTGACCATTACAGGGTAAGAGATGGTGAACTAGATCCATTTTATAACCTATTTATAAGTGGTATAAGAACATTTTTAAGTGTATCTATTCCAGAAAATATATATTTTTTATTTCCAATGAAATTCTTGTTAAAAGGAAATAACACAGGTGGTTTAGAGATACTCCAATAGCTTCCCGTACTATATTCTGCATAATTACAGCCTTTATCGTATGCTATATAGGTCACAATATGCGTTCATTTGGAAATACAAAGCAATACCAGATAATTACTTTAATTATAAAAATTTCAGTTCAGAAAACATGTCAAATTCAACGTATTCCTTTAGAGCCCAGAAGACTCTCTAAACCTTTAACTACATATTAAAATTTCTTATGGTATTATCATAATTAAGTTGTATGTACAAGCCTATAATTTTCTTATTCATAGCCAAATATGTACAGTTTCTTTCACACAAGGTGTAGGTACAGGAGGGTAATACTCTGAAAAGCCCTTGAACCCAAATTACTGAATAGCATCCACAGGCTTTTTGCCTGATGGAAGAGGCAGTGGGCACGTTGCTGTGCAGATGAGCTATAGCATCTGAAATATGGTCTGGGTGTAGCCATCATTGGCGACCCCCGCGTGCTAGTGTGGGTGCCACTGCAAAGCCAGGGTCCTCTCTTTGGTGGCAGCCTGCTGCAGCTGGAAGTGTCAGCCAAAGTACTAGCGACCCTTCTAGCACACTGCCCCCCAACCAGAAAAAAAAAACAACTTTCCTGATTCTGTCACGTAAATTGAAAACCCTGAAACTTACAGATGACAAGGTCAATCATCTGATGTCTACGTTCTCCGGAGGATATTCAAAACTCCTCCCAGGATAAAAAGAGAACAATAACCCATACAATTTAAGACCACAATTTCTCCTCATCTGTGCCACAGCTCTCAATGCTTGGACCCCCTATTCATACATCGCTCTGAGCCATATTTGTACATTTTTGTAAGATGTCATCATTATTATGGGTTCTGAAGCCATTTGATCAAAGCACAAGAAAATGCAAATAAAATTTCTACTTTTACAAGATATGTACAGACAGTTTAGTTTTACCTCTTCCTTTCAGTTTTATTTAGCAAGGCTTGTGGGGGAGGGGCGGGGAGGTGTATGCTTGTGTTTGTGCCTGGGTGTGTGTGTGTTTTCATCTCTGTTTTTCAGTCAAGGTAGAAAAGTAACAACCTGTAAAGTGTGATGTACCAATCATCTTCCCCTACAAAACAGTCCTGTAATCAGGTTGTCCTTATTTCTGCTGAGTGTCCCACATGATACTTTGGACTCAGTTTTTCCCATTCTTTCTCCTCCACATCCAATAAGCTGCTTTAGACATCCTTTCCCTGCTCCATAACCACATTGCTGCTGTCACATGACTACCTCTTTTTACAACAGTAACCCCATGGGTCCCCCCTTAGCTTATCTCTCTGCACTCCAGCCTGTACCACACAGAGGTGGGAGGTTAACCCTCACCCGTAACACTTTCATGGACTTTTCCTGTGCACTCAACTAGTCCAGCCCTCACTCTTTAACCAGGTGTTCAACACCTTTCTTAGAATGGCCCAGTCTACCTGGAATGCTCAGTGTTCTCTGAATATTTCTGGGCTTTTCCCTTTTGTGCCTCTGTCCTCTGTTACTCGACCTGGAATGTCATTCCCCTCTGTCTTCATCCACTAGGAAACTTGTCCTGCTCGCCCAGAGGACTAGCATTCTCTCTTGACTCCCATGACATTTTCCTTGTATATCTTTAATCCTCAATTTATCCATCTTGGACCCATAGTTAGTTTGTACTCCTTTTTCCCCTCTGCAGTATTATTAGTCATTCAAGGCTTTGCTCAACATTGTATTCTTTGGATCACCCAGTATGAAATAGAAACCTTAAAACCTTTTTTTGATTTAATTTTAAAACTTTTGGAAGGGAAACATTGTGATAAAAATTGTATGTCTCCATAATTTCTCTCATTTTACAGCTGGAATTTTCTTGCTAGTGACCCGACCAGGATCCCTCCTGTGGTGTGCCATATTTGGGGCATGGCTAAAGGGTATTCTCAAATATCCTAAAGTACTAAAAACTCCCAAAACATCAGAGGTGTACTGCCCGGGACCCTCATCCTGACTCTAGAACCTGGTGGATGATGAGTCAAAAGTTCATTTTAAAAATCCCATTTTGAAAGTCTTTGAACCTAAAAGCACAGGGTCAAGTCTAAACCTTGACATCCGAGGAAGGCCGTGGCACCTACCCTACTGCACTTCAAGAACATCAGCCAACAGGGTGTTTCCTCTTCAACCAGCCCTCCCCCTAGAGGATAATTAGTTTTAATCTGCCATGTCAACCTGTATCTTTCTCCAGATTTTACCATAGGCTTCTCCTTCCCACACACATCCCCCTCTTCTCCAACTCTACCGTCCACGGAGGTGGCCATTTTCATCTCTCCCCTTAGATGTTCTCTGCATGAGGTAGTCATGTAAATAGAAGTCACTTCCTCCTACCAATGGCAATACACGAACACTGGGAGCACAAAGTCACTGTCTCACTTCACTGCACAGATGGCACCCGAGGACTGTTTAATCCTTCCACGCCAGGAGTCGGGTTTTCTTGGCACAAAATTCATTGCTGGCAATGGACACATTAAAACTGCCAGTACCAGAGAGCTAAAGGTTCCCAATGTGTTACTCAGAGGAATTATTTGGGTGGGCGACAGTTAAGGTGGGTAGGAGAAAGTGAGGCAAATGCACTCACTGTATTGTTTCCTCCCTGTAAGTTGCATCCTCAGAAAGTGGAGAACTGAATCTAAGTACCTATATTTGGTGCACAGCAGGCTTTAGAATAAAGCTGCCTTCCTTTGTTTTTTAAATGAGCCTGTGCTTTTGTCTCTGGCAGGAATACATTCAAAGATTCTATTTTCCTCCAAGGCCCCAGCTGCCCCTCTGGACCCCTGTCTTCTTTTACTTCTCTTTCCCAGGTTGTTTTTATTTCCTCCCTTTCTCTCTCCTTCTCTCCCTCCCTCCTTCTGCCCTCTTGGAAAAGACAAAGGAGACAATTCCTTACTGGCTTTCGCTGCTCTGTGCATTTCCGTAGGTCAGGAGGAAATAGTTTGAAAATGAGTCCCAGGTAGTCTAGACTATTGACTTTCTTCAGCACATCCAGGATAGGAATGATCGAAGTGTGTAATAAGCAAGGTGCTGTGATCGTTGTACACCTTTTCAGCTATAGAGTCATTATCAGTAGCCAGAATTACAGCCTTTGGAAGAGAATGTAAGTTTTAATAAAATTCAAATGAGGAGAGGATTCATTTTTAAGTCACTGATGACCCAGATTTGAAAGAGTTTAGACAAGCACAGCAAGAGAAGCACATTTTGTGAAATAAAGGTCCTACTTACTATTTAGGAAAGGAAGTTGAAGGAACCATTTCTATATGCAAATGGAACAGGCAGGGATGTCATGTATAGTTGTTCAGCTTGTGCACTGCTGGAAGCTGGTCTATGCTTCATTCTCTAAGGTGTGCACCTCTGAGGCTGCATCTAACCGGAAGGAGGGCCTTTTCTTATTCTCACAATGCTGCCATATAAATTAGGAGACCCTGGGACTAAGGCTTGGACCCAATGCAATGACACAAACAGTGACTCCATAATACTCTTTTTGTAGATAGTCACCTACCCACTGCCGAGTGGTAGGGCAGGAGCACGTTGAAGGATACCAGGGACTCAAAGAGGAAGGAAGCTGTTCATCTCCCTGAAACTCCAAGAAGCTGGTCCCAGAAGCTCTAAGTAGGCAGGCAGAGTGGAGGGATGACAGTGTAGCTAATAAGAAGTATAAGCAGACTCACTGCCGTGAGTCTCAGTCCGAGTCTCAGTCCACAGCCGACAGAAATGGCGACAGATTTGAGCAAAAGAATCAGATAGACAATGAGACAGCCCTCACCCCCAATAGCGATAAGCAGATAGCAACCGTGGTCGCACCTTGAGGAGTGGGTTCCTGACTAACATTGATGAATGGTCTCTTGGTCAATCACAGGTCTTTTAGTCAAACCTGTAAAAAAAAAAAAAAAATTAACACCTGGTAGACTTTCATCCACCCATTCAAGGTGCCTGGTGTTTTAGTTGTTCAGAAGTTGATTACCTCGTTGGTGAGACAAAACATACAGGCAAAATTTTTGAAGAGAAATAAAAGAGAGTAGTAATAGGGTTTCCCTGGTGGCGCAGTGGTGGAGAATCTGCCTGCCAATGCAGGGGACATGGGTTCGAGCCCTGGTCTGGGAAGATCCCACATGCCGCAGAGCAACTGGGCCCGTGAGCCACAACTACTGAGCTTGTGCATCTGGAGCCTGTGCTCCGCAACAAGAGAGATCGCGATAGTGAGAGGCCCGCGCCCCGCGATGAAGAGTGGCCCCCACTCGCCGCAACTAGAGAAAGCCCTCGCACAGAAACGAAGACCCAACACAGCCAAAAAAAAAATAATAAATAAATTTTTTAAAAAAACAAAAGAGAGTAGTAAGAAAGCATGAACTTGAACATGACCAAGTGCCCAGTATGTATGGAAAAGACTAGTAGTTCCAAATTGTGACTCTGGAGCCCCAGGAATTCTGTGCCTTCTGAGCATGTAGGGAGGGAAGGGAAGTGGCTGAGAAGTTAGGGTTTCACCTCCCCCCACTCCTCTCAACCAGTTGGGGGGATCTGGTTTCATTTATTTCATTCATTTTTTTAATTCACTTAGTAAGTGCTTGCTTCTATGGCCAGACACTGTTCTAAGCTCTTTCCATGGGTTATTAGGTTCAGTTCTCCCTCAGATTCTCTGAGATAAGTGCTCTAATTATCTCCATTTTATTGACCCAGAAACGGAGGCACAAAAAGTTATATAAGATATAGCTACTGAGGGGTAGGAAAGGGAGAGGGCACTTATCTGGAGCCAGTTAAGGAAGACTTCTGGGAGATGCAGTGGAAGAGCGTAGGTGCTCTCCACAGGCTGCCAGAGGGACCGACGAGGCAGGGGAGCACAGTCGACACATGAGTGGCAGCAAGCAGAGCTGGTTTTCTGGGGATCTGTGAAGCAGGTTGGGTGAACCGAGGGATAACACAGAGCAGGGATGTGGGAGGAGCAGGCCAAATGGTGGCTAATAAGGCAGGATGGGAGACCAGGGAGGGAATGGACTTCCAGAGAGCAGCATCAGATCAAGGGCAAGAGAAACGGGGCCCAAGGCCTGAGCCTCGTTGCCAAGAGAAGAGGGCAGCCTGGAACACACAGAAGGGACTGATTTAACTTGTAGAGGAGATTTATTTTGCATTTTGCTCAGAATTTGATAGGCTTTTGGCAAGTGTACGAAACAGTCATAGATTTGGCAGTCTTCTGCTAGCAGATTTGAAATGTTCAATCCTTAAGAACTGCTGCATCGTTAGGTTATGCAAAACAGGGTGCAATTTTGTAAATATGCCATCTTGTACTGATTTGACATTTGTTCTATTATCCTAGAATATGCCAAAGGGAGAGAGACCTTCAGATTTAAGCCAAACCTTAACTTGTTTGTTGAGTGCTGATAAAATGTTGACTGCTGTGTGATCTTTAAAGAAGCCAGTGTTGCTGGGTGAGGCCTGAGGTAGGGCCCCCTGTAGGCGGATGGGAGCTCTTTCCTTGGCATCTCACCGGTACAGTTGTTTGATGGATACGGACAAGTAAAACATCTGCTGTGGTGGGTTGAATTAATTTCCCTTAAACATCTTCTGTGGCCTCTGTTGTGGCACACATGGGGCTTGCCCAAACAGCCTCACTTAATATTATTTATGAGGCTTTGGTCACAAGTGGGAGAATGCACAGAGCAAGTCAGTACACTCGGGGTACTGTTTCACTGAAGTGATAGGGTGTCCATTACACCTGTGGCTGTTGGCTTTTTCTACCAGAGCTTGGAAATGACAATGCGTTGTTTGGCTGTGAAGTGGAGGGACACTAGAATATGATGTTAAGAGGCATGGACTTTTGAGTGTGACCTGTGCTAAAATTCTGTTTCCACCACCTATTAGCTAGGAGAGGTTACTAAACCCCTCGGAACCTCTGTTTCCTCATCTGAATAATGGGGAGAATCAGAGCTACCTCATGGGATCATTGAAAGGATTCAATGAGACACCTATGCCTGCCATGAAATAAGCTTACAAAAGCATGGAGGCTGCCACCATTATTCTCAGGAAGCAAATTGTCCGTATGGTTCCTGGATGGCGCAAGGGGTAGCTTAAAAATTGTCAGACCTTCTGTTTCTCACAGTACTTCGCCACTCTTATCAGCTCTCTCTTTTATTTCAAAAATACAAAGATTTATTTGCTGGAAGGTAACTGAGGAACCAGCATGATCCAACGAGCAGCTACAGATGGTTCTTCTTGGGGCTTGAAGGAAAAGCTCCTTGCAGAGATGCTGTGGATCAGCACTGCCACTGGACCCATCCTTCCCACTTCACTTTGCCAGGCTGTTGCTGGCAGCGGGGCTCTCCGGAAGTTTCTAGCCTCGGGAGAGTGCCAACTGCACCACCATTGCATCCTTGCCCATTTATCACTCTAAACTTCCTTTTTAGGAGCTGGTGACAGACTATTCGGCTTCTAACTTAGTCATCCATTTCCTTTTTTATTTCTGTTTCCATCGATAGGCAAATGGGGATTATCCTGTTTTGGTGGGTTGAAATAGCACAATTGAATTATTTCTGGTCATTAATTCTCCCTTAACTGAGTGCATGCATTTCTTTCACTGACTTTGGCTGCCTTTCATGGGTTAAAGTGTGCCATACAGCGGACTGTCAAGAGTCTCTCTTGATTGAGAAGCCAGGATGCTCAGTCTAGTAGGGAATGACTGGTGGTTCCAGAGGCAAGGTGACACAGCTGCATCGTTCCAGGAGGGCAAAACGTTCTCAGGAGCCTGCGAGCCCTGAAACGGGTGCATGCCTGAGGCTGCCTGGCTCCCGTGCACTGCGAGGTCCCTCTTGACGCAACTCCCAGCGAGCAGGGGGACACGTGCATTGGAAATGACACACTTATCTTGTGGTTGCAGGGGAAGCTTTTGTTTTATTTTTCCCTTGCTGCATTAAAGTATTTGTCTTTCTTTCTTTGTAGTGTAATATTGTTAATGTAAAACAATTTGCATCATGACACTTTTATCACAGTTTTCGTCTTTTTCTCAGTATGTTGCATTTCTCACCATGTCTAGTTCATCACAGCTACAGTGTGTACATCACAACATTTATCTTAGGCTCAGGGTTTTACTTGTTTATAAAAATTGTCTTCTTTCAGCCTGTATTCACTCCATTTAAGAAAAAAAAGGCAGCCAGAAACTGTTTTGGTCCAAACTCCAGTAGTTATCACATTCCTTGCTAACTGTCCTGCGTATTTATATGTCTCCTAACTATTACTCTATGTTTCAGTGACATTTCTCTGTCTCATGGCTCAGGGAGGTCGTGGAGCAGCTTTTGCTGTGCACTCTGCCACGCAAGGAAGGCCCGAGAGGCTGTTGGAGGGGAGGGGAGGCGACACAGCTGGATATTTGGGCCACGTCTAGGTGCTCAAGTTGACTATCTTAGGCACGCGTAGGGCTGGTTTTCTTGTGGGGAGAAACAAGGTGGAGGAGACAGCCGTGTAGCCGCAGAAAGGTTGGTGCAGGAGGACCCGGATGAGGGCGCCGGGTCTGGGGCTCAGACTGGCAGTGTTCACTGTTGGTGGCTCAGCCCCAGCCTCTGCTGTTGCCAGCTTTGAATCCTACACTGGCCTTTTGGGAGATTGATTTTGACCCTTTCCTCTCTCCAGGGCAGCTCATCGCTCAGGGTTCTGTTGCTTCATTAGGTTCTGCATCAACCACACAGTCCAAAACGCCTCACAAGTCTCGAAGGTCTGTGCGAGCCAGCTCTCTTCCAATGAATTCACTCTAAGAAGGCATGAGAACGCAGGGGGCAAAGAACACCCAGTGTGTTTGTGTACTGCAAATCCCAGAACAGTTCAGTAACAATTTCTTGCTCCCTGTATCTTTGCTGGAAGACCACATCATGAGCAGCTTGGAATTTTAGTGGAGACTCAGTGCAGCATAGGAGGTAAAAGAGGTCCTGCCATCAGACTTTGTGTCCAGGTCCGACTTCTTCCTGATGTAACCTGGTGTACTTTATTGTCTCTGTGTAGAAGTGGGATTGCTATAGACCTATGTTGCAGGAATGTCATGAGGATTAAATAGAACGGTGCTTTTATAAATCCTTTAAGATGCTTAGCAGAGTGACTGGCACAGAGTACACAATAAGTATCAGCTCTTATTACTAATGGCATGGTGTATGGATTGAAACTGGGCAAAACATATCTTGGTAAATTTCAGAATGAGAATATTTTATCCCACCTCCCTTAGCTGTTCCCACTTGCCTCTGCAAAACTAGGACCGAATATAGAGAAGAGTACAATATAAGTGCCTACATTTCTTTGGTTTATTCCTTTAATTGATATTTAGCTATTAAATGATCAGGATAGAGTAATGAATGATATAAATTCCTCTTCTCATGGATCTTATTGTTTAGTTGGGTATATGACAAATAAATATTGATCGACTTGAAAAAATGAATGGATGGAAGAATGAATGGAGTATAATGTTGGGATGGATGGATGGATGGATGGATGGATGGATGGATGTGTGGATTCATCTGGGACATCTCACCAGATAACACGTTTCTTAAAGTAAAATAGAAGTGTGACTTTTAATGAGTCCTAGGCGTTTATTCTGAAAGTTCGTGGGTAAATTCTCAATTTGGGTCAGAAATGCCATATGGTCAGGACAACTGGGACCCAGCCTGCACAGGAGTAGGAGGGCCTTTGCTCTAAGCTTTCCAGGAGAAGATCACCTTGATAGCCTCAGTCAACACAAATATGTTGGGTGACTTTGTCCTGAAAGTTGTAGACAGAATGTCTTTTTTCCAGAAACACTGTCACACCATCCTCACATCACTGTAATTTAACCTTAAAAAAAGCCATGTCTCTTGATTTCTGTTTCAGTGAGAGCAAGAGGAGTTAATCTTCCTCCCATTTCAAAGAAAACAACACTCAGCAGCATGTCTCTAGGTGCGCAGCTCTCTGATATTGAAGCTGGGGCTAGAATAGAAACGTTAGGACCTTAGCCCCATCCCCTTCCAGCCAGACCTTCAGGGTTCCCATCAAAATATTAAGCTGATGTTAGCTACAAAGATATCTGTAAAACACAAACCTTGCCTCTCATAAAGTTGACTTTGATTCACCAAGATGCTGCAGGATAAGCTGGCTGATTTTAAACCCATAGGGAGGCTACTGGCCCTTCCTCTGCCCAACAATAGAAGCAGAGTCCCGCTCACCCCTTCCCAAAGTTGCTACAATGTCTATGACATTCTTACCTTCATCCCAACTCTGCAAACATCTCCAAATTAAGATCAGATGACTAGTTCTATACTTTCAAAGCTTTTCCACCAAAGACTGCTTCCACCCTCATTCTAGAAGTCCTACCTGTCCAAGGTCATTAAACAGCCTTCAAAAACCTGACCTCCCAGTGTTTTCTCCTAATGTCCTGGCTTGATCCAAAAGCAGCACTTTCCTCAATGCAGAATGAGGCAGACAACAACCACCCACTGAGTTTCTAAGGCCATACTTGATCTTTTTCACCCCTTTCCCCTCCCATATGTTACATTTGCCTAGGTTTTAAACATCTGTTCCAAAAAAGGTAATGCTTGCTTCTCATTCAGAGCCTAGCAATGTGGACCAAAGTTCATATGACATATTGCAGGGTATGTTTAGTTGCAAATGCTATGTACAGGCTCTTTGAAATGTAGCATGTATGGCACCATGTGACACATGGTTGCCATGGCAATACACTTTTTGGCTGAACTACAGCATAAGCCCATGGAACATACATTGCTAATATGAGACTCTGCCCTGTGCTAATGCATAGGACACAGCCAATCTGGGATCTGGAACTCAAGGGGTTTCGCATGCAGCCTGGGGGGCAGATGCCCTCTTCTGCATGTGCAGGGAAGATGTGGCATCCTCCCTTTCCTGTCCTGTCTCACAGGGACAGGGCATGCTGTACATTCTGCCATGCATGGAGACAGCATTTGCTTGAATATCGGTTTGCTATATTTTGTATCAAAGGGGGCCCCAGCTGAAAACATTTTATTTTGTAAACTGAAGTGAAAAATCAGTTTATGGCAGATCTTTTTTTGAATAATGACATTCTTTTTCCCAATTCCAGAATTCAACAGTCATGAGCAGAGCTGAAAATTTTAAACAAGTTGAGTACCTCCTTATTCATGGAACAGCAGATGGTGAGTTTCAGTTAATTAGACTTTTTAGTATCACAGACAGGTTTGCAATTTCACTACTGACAAAACAAAAGCATGAGGGGCAAGACTGTTACATTTACTTCAATAAAACAGTGTTGCTTTCCACAACTCACTTGTCTTGGCCTAAATGGGATGCTGAATCCTAGAACTTCAAACAGTCCCTTTCTTCTTGTGCCTTTCCCACCCTTCCTACCAGAAAAGTGGAGCGGCTTTTAGTTACTTTATGTTTCCTTTCTCTCCCTGCAGATAACGTTCACTTTCAACAGTCAGCTCAGATCTCCAAAGCCCTGGTGGATGCTGGAGTGGATTTCCAGTCAATGGTATAGCAAAGATTCCTGCAAGGGGAGGGAACTTCCTGGTGGGGTCTGGTTCCCCTCTTGGAACTACTTCTCCTCACAGAGGTTCCAGGAGACAGGGACGGAAGCAAAAGGAGTCATTTTTCCAATGAGAAGTTGAAGAAGTGATGTCCTTGAGTCATAAAGAGTCACGTTCAATATCATACAATTGGGGGTTAAGAAGCACAATACTGCCTATCCTGAGAGGGTCAAAACCCTAGTCCTGTGATTGTCCCGTCTCTCCCTATTTTGATTAAAAATTAATCACTTACCCAGTGAACCTGTGGCAGAGTAATTCTAAAGTGAAACCAGCATGATAATAGCTCAGGTCAAATATGCAAATCCATCTCTAGGATGTGTTACTAGCTCTTCTAACAACAGTGGGGTATCAGTAATCACTGCGCTTCAGTTTTTGCAACTTCCCTGTTATCTTTTGTTGAACACCACAGGTTATAAACAATTAGGCTGGTTTTATAAAGTTGGAAATGGCTAGAGCTGTTGTTGCCTGTTCAGAGGATGTTTCTAGGTATTAAGTCAAATTCATTTTACGCACTAGACCTTTTCAGATTAAGAAGAAAAAAGATTATATATATGTGTGTGTTGCACTAAACATTTTTGTGTTGAGTCCTTTCTTGTCTGATTTAGCTTAAAAAGCCTGCTTTCCCTCACTCTCTTTTAACGTACACACTTTGCTCCGTGCTCAGTTCAAACAGCGCCTACTGTGTAAAAGTGGGACAGTCATTTGATACCACAAAACCTGGCATATATTTTGGGGGTTAGATTCTTATGAGGTTGAGGTGTATCCTTCCACTGTTCAAAGACAAGACGTGATACTTTAAGCCATTTTTGAAAGGTAATTTATGTCTCCATAATATATGTTTGCCTGGCAGTGACTTTCTACTTGTTTCACGTGGTGGGATGAGTTGATAAATTTTTGCCTCAGGTCATCAACTCATCCTACATAAATGTCAGACATGCAGATAAGAGATTCCAGTGAAATTCCAGTGAAAAAGTGTTTGCAAATAATACATTTGACTTTTGACTTCATATGTTATGCTAAACATGTATATGGAATATTGAAATACATTTTTTTCTAGTGCCTTAGTGATATATATTAGGAAAAATGGCTTTCTAAAAACTCATTTATTTTAATAGTTTATCTTACTGCAGTGTAGGAGAAATTTAACAGCTGAAAACACTTAATTAAAGTGGGCTTTACAGGATAAACATTCCCTGCTATGCATGATGTGTTTCTAAGTGTCCTTTGAGTCAAATTTGAAAATGGACTTGGATATTTTAATTATACATATCCTTAAAGCACTATGCAGTGAAGCCAAATTCACAGTGAGTTGTCTCAGCACCTGCAAAGGACGATCAGAGACTCCTGCAGGACAGAACTACATGCCCTGGAAAAGCTCTGGGAGGAAATGAGAAACCCTCTTTGATCACATTTCAGTTTATAAACTGATTGAAGAATTAAAACATCCTGTGTTATTCCATGTACGCTCATGAGAACTCACTTGGGTTAAAAAAAAAAAAAAAAAAAAGACAACTGACTACCTAATTCTGATCTTTCTTTTTCTCTCTCCAGTGGTATACAGATGAAGACCATGCGATCGCCAGTAGCACAGCACACCAACACATATACACCCACATGAGCCACTTCCTAAAGCAATGCTTCTCTCTACCTTAGCACCTTGGAACAGCATGCCATTTAAAGCTTCTGAAAAGCCACTTTCGCTCTCATTATCTCAAAACTGCACCATCAAGATGATGATGTTAAAAAATACACTCAAATCAAGAAATGTAAGGTTACCTTTGTTCCCAATTTCTTATCTATAACCCAAAGTAGGGACTTCTGTCTTCGCAACAGATTATTACCTTACGGAAGTTTGAATTATTCAGTCTGGTTTTGTTTATTATTTAAAATCACTTCCATATCAGTTAGTGAAACAACAAATAAGAATGGTTTTTATGGGAGCTTTGCAGAGGTTCCCTGGGCAGCATTTTTTTCTAACTGGACTAGACTTGTTCTCTTCTTGGAAGGAATGGCAGGATGTGGGCCATGATGTCACTGAGGCAGGGGTAAGAAAAGAGGGGGTAGGGAGAGAAGCTGGCAGGGCGAGGCTGTGAACCCCAGTCCAAGCCTGCTGACCCGACCAGGCTGCTGTCAGCTCCTCGAAGAGCTGTTCACAGCCAGACTGGCACAGTTTTCTGAGAAAGACTATTCAAACACTCTCAGGAAATCATATATGCAAAAGCACTGACTTCTGAATAAAACCACAGCAGTTGAATAGACTCCAAAGAAATGAGAGAGAAACTGCCAACAATGCAGGGCCCCCAGGTGCCAGTTATGGCTATAGGTGCTACAAAAACACAGCAAGGGTGATGGGAAAGCATTGTAAATGTGCTTTAAAAATACTGATGTTTCCTAGTGAGAGAGGCAGCTTGGAACGGAGATGTGAACACATCAGCTTGCCCTGTTAAGAGATGAAAATATTTGTATTGCAAATCCTAACTTGAAGGAGTCTTTGCATCAGTTTTTCTTATTTCATTTTTTTGAGCATCTAATTAAAAGAATATTTTAACTTCCTTGGACTTGTTTTTAAAAACTGAAAATTAGCTACAAATGTGTGTAATATGATTCCCATTCTACATACGGTGGAATTTCTCCTGGTCAGTAATAAATGTGCCTTCATTTTTTCAGAGGTAATGAGTTCTGTGTCTTGAATCAGACCTAAACTGCATTGGCATATGGACACGCTTACTCAGAAAGGCTCTTGTTTATTTTGCTTGTTATCCCAAACTGCCTCGTAAACATGGAGAGGGTTCAGTTTTTGTAAGAAATAGATACATAGAAATGTGTTAAATTAAGCAATTCATAGCGATTTTATCTAATACATATACAATTACTGTTATCATACATATATATAAGCTTTTGAAAAATCAACTCAAAATAGTTTGGGTTATTTATATAATACATACTATATCATTTTATTCCGGGGAACTACGATGAGGCTCATAATATCAGATAATCTCGACAGTATCATCT
Source organism: Mesoplodon densirostris (assembly GCF_025265405.1). Classification (NCBI taxonomy): domain Eukaryota; kingdom Metazoa; phylum Chordata; class Mammalia; order Artiodactyla; family Ziphiidae; genus Mesoplodon; species Mesoplodon densirostris. The sequence continues at coordinate 81,186,733 of NC_082668.1, read as the reverse complement.
TGGTAGCCCAGATGGCTCAGTAGAAGTTAAAAAAAAAAAGTCAACAACTTAAGTGTTTAATTATTTTTGGTTGACATAACTATATTAATGAAACCATGCATTTAAGATGCTGAGATAACTGAGGACACATAATATTTTTGTTCAATTATTTGCAAAATGGCCTTATTTTTAAAAATTGATTTTATGAACTCAAACATAGTTTCAAACATAGCTGGAAAAAGTTGTCCCAGACACAATGAGTTACAGCATAAAAATCTAAAAATGGAAGAATTGGAAAAAATCTATCAATTCAACATGAGACTGGTGAGTCATGCATAGGAATGAACAGAACATTGTGAAATTGTTTCAACTGTATTTTCAGCGCATGGCGTCGAGTAATTAAATCTCAAAATATCATTCATTCATTGGAACCATAAGCCTTAATTAAGTCTCAAATATCATTCATTCATTGGAACCATAAGCCAACCTTCAAACCCTATAGGGCTCTTGTCATAATTCTAATAATAGAGTGCAATCACTGTGAGTAGCTGGACCAACCTTTACGGAGTTCTATATCCAGAAACAGTAATCATAGGTCATATGTTCACATTCTGGATTGAATTAGTAATCATAAAGCAAATTAAGTAAAAATTCTCCTTTTGTCTTAATTGAAACCAGACATTGTGCAATATCAGGTATTGTTCAGATATTAATAAGGCAATTTTACAACAGTAGATGTTGTACAATATCAGATACTATACAGATATTAAGAGGATTATATAATATCTGATATTGTACAACTATTGTACAATGTCAAAACTGTATGAATTTATTGTTTCTTTAGTTTCAAAACGTGCCCAATGTTTTCTCTGGAGCCCAGAGGTAATAAAAAAAATCCCAGCACGTATTTTTCACATAATGAGGGTTGCAAATGGTGAGAATGTGACTGAAGTTAAAGTAAATTTCATCTGACCCTCATAGGACAAGTTTTACTCTCCAGTAAGAGTTTTAAATTAGTTTGTTGAGGAAGGAAGTTAAATTGACAAATTCGAGATAGACTTAGTCTGAGGGTAGGTTTGAAACACACAGGAACTAGTAATACCAGTAAGATGTGCAGACTTGCCTGCCTTTGACTGTCGCAGCCTCACCGGGCACCTGGATGCTAAGATCCTTTCGTAAACAACCTGTTCGAGTGCACCGGTGCCCGGGAACACACGCGCCAAAGGAAAGGAGAAATTGTCACATCTCTTCTATGGATACAGTGTTTCTTTTTAAAGTTTTGATCAAGATTTTTAGAAAATCACTTTATAAATTATTTTTGAACTTTTTAAAATTGGAAATCTTGCCAGAAATGATTACATATCTCCATGCTTTCTTAAATAACCAGCATAGACCGTAATTCAATTCATTTTGATGACTCAAGGCCACCACCATGAAGATCAATGATCACATCAGGCTGTATGTCATTCTGAGTGTTTTATATTCACAGGTGGTCACTGAGGCTAGTAGTTTCACCACTTGGCATTTGTTGCTTTTGCTCTAAGTTGATGTGAGAATTCCAATTTATAAAACTATTAGATTTGTACAATATTTAAGATTCAATAAGCTCTAAATGAAAAACAACACCAAAACAGAAGAATGGGTTTTTTTCAGAGTAAAGTAAGAGAATTTTGTTCTTCCAACTTTGTGACAGCAGTGTCCGAGAACGGTATTACATACTTCCTGAAAGATCTGGAGTGTGTATTCAGGATGTCTGAGGGACACGGATGGTTCAGAATGAGAGATGAATGTGGGTAATAAAGCATAACGTCACTACCCTTAAGAAAAGCTCAGAGCATGGGATTAATAAGACCAATGTCATGCTCAGTAGAAATGTATCATCTCTCTGAATGTCACCTTTCTCTGACACTATTAACATTTAAACTCAAGGCTTTGAATTAATAAAAAGAAAGATAATTTTCTTACTGCCAAATTGAGAAGGGTGTATTTTCTGGAATTGAACTCCAGCAAACTCAGTCAAAATTCTTATTCTAAATAATCTTTCATCTGAACAGTCACCCCCAAGTTTGTCAGATTATTTAAAATGCATGTATGGTGAAAAGTGTGACCCATCAAACAACAAAAACTCTAATTGTTCCAATTAGTTTTTCCTATCCAAAGTCATGGTATTTGTGACTTGTGAGCAAAAATAGTATTTCATTGAGTAGGTTTGGTTTCTAGTGTTAATCACAGAAGGATGAGTGACAAAGAAAATGTAACATACTGAGAAGAAATATTACTCAACCCAATTCTGGTTGCATGAGCCAGAATGACTGCCTGTTTAAGGAGGAAGGCGGCCACATCTTGCCTCCTGCTGGACAGTCAGTGCACTGCAGCCGAGGCTAGGAGGACGTGGGTTAGAATCTCAGCATCGACACTCACAGTGAGGAACATTTTAAATAACATTGTTCAGCCTCTTCGAACTCCAGTTACTTCATTTGAAAGAGATACCAAAATACCTACCTCCCATACCTGTTGCATTGCTGTGGAGGTTTATACACCATGCCTGGTTTGATTCCATGGGTTACACCAGTTCTCCCCTTAGGCGTCTTGTGTCTGCGCGTTTTGGGCATACGAAGGTGCTCAGTAAGCTTTTGCTTTTGTTCCAATGCTGCCATGTCAGTGAGAATCCTCTCTGGACCCTTAATGATTCTTAATAAACTGAGAGGCCACATCTTCGATATATTTTACTTACGATTCTGTCTACAGCCTTTGCTGGCTGAATAAACAGCAAAGCACAGAAAGAACTAGGCTCCGGAGAGTTACAAAGAAGGGATAAAACACTATCCTTACCTTTAAGGAGCTTATAAACAAATGGAAGAAAGCTATGACTCTACACACGCTTGAAGGTAAAAGTTCCTAGATCTAAAGCTAAGTCTATGGATGGATGAGATAAGTGGGATGAAAAGGTGAGCAGGGGGACGGTGGTTTCTGGACTCATATGAGCCAGCCATTGGCTGAATTTTGTACTACACTTAGATTTCTTTAATCGTCTCAGGATTACTGCTGATACCATGTTTTTCTGAACATTTTTGAAAAATACAACCCAAAACATTATATAAAGGAATGCTCTATGTGAAAGGATTTATCATAAAGTTCTTGTGCCTGTAGTTACTTATTAAGTACATACAGAATATGCTTGAGCCTGTTTTGTTTCAATCATAATAAAAGTTTATAGACCACCCAATGAGAGTTTGGTTTGAGTCTCTGAGAGTCATCCTGAGTACAGGATCCCTAAGGAAATAATTTCACTTTTCCCGCACTATGTCTTCTACCATGCTGCCAGACTAATCTTTCCCAAAATGCATGCCTCTCCATTACTCAAAACTCTTAATGGGGGCCTCCCTGGTGGCGCAAGTGGTTAAGAGTCCGCCTGCCGATGCAGGGGATACGGGTTCGTGCCCCGGTCTGGGAGGATCCCATATGCCGCGGAGCGGCTGGGCCCGTGAGCCATGGCCGCTGGGCCTGCGCATCCGGAGCCTGTGCTCCGCAACGGGAGAGGCCACAACAGTGAGAGGCCCACATACCGCAAAAAGAAAAAAAAAAAAAAAACTCTTAATGGATAAAGTTGAAATATACTAACATAAAATTTAACATCATTTATAATGTCTCCAACTTGTATTCTTACCTTTTCATACAGGTCCCAACCACACTCCTAACACTCCACCATATTGGGCTGTCTGCTGGATTTCAAATATGTCATACATCACATATGTCAGGCTCCTGTTATACCATATATATTTACTTTCTATTTTATATTTTCAATACTGACATGTTTGAGATCTTTGCAGTTCTTGGAGTAGGTTTCCTTCCCCATATCCATCCTAATTCATACGCTACCTCTTATATAACATTTTCTTCAAACTTAGCCCTACTCAAAATTCCATCCTTGAGTTACTCAGTTTCATTATACAACCAACTCAGTACACATCACATTATGTTACAGGTATGTGTCTACCCTGCCCTAAGAAGAGAGGCTCACAGTCCTATTTTCAAAGCTCCAGCACAAAAAGTAGTGGCCATTACACCAATAAAAACTGTAATGAAGTGACAGCTGTGTCCGTGAGCTACAGTTTTCTAAGGAAAACACCGAAAGAGCTCTCTACAATTATTACGAGTAATCCTTGAATATTGGGCTTCTCCAAGGGGACTGATTACAAGCAGACTTTCAAAGTAGATAGTTAGAGAATCATCATGTTACCCAAATTACTCTCATAAAATTTTCAAACGGTTGTAATCTCATTTCACTGTATGAATATACAAGAGAGATCTATTGGAAAATGTGGAGAGCAATATTGCAATGATAGTAAAATAGTCCCACACCTAGAAGCAAAGAGGCTAAAGTTCAATAGAAACAGAGGTAGATCAGTGTAGGTTAAAAAAATAATGAGCCACACTTTTAAAAGCCAAGAAAAATCCTAAAAGATTTAGGGATTGTATTGAAATACAAGTTGCTAGTGAATCATCAGTGGAGAGTTTCTATAAGGCTAAACTACACCAAGGAGATACTCAAATTATATTTAGGAGAAACTTCCCAATATTGAAGGCTGCTAAGTGATAACAATTACAAAGTAAGCTCATGAGTCAAGAGGAAAATACTAACCAGTACATTACAGTTCTGAATGCAGTTACCTCCATAACATATTGCTAGATAGCTACAAAAGAATACTGTTCCCATCTGATCTACTGTAACAAAGAGGGAGGAGACAAATTTTAGAAAATGCTTTTCCCAAAAGGGGTAAAAACCGAAGCCTAAGGAGTTCTAATAATGGGAAATCCTACTAAGGATCTTAGAAGCTTTTACTAGTCATGGGTACAATGTCATCTGTATCTAACTCACTGCTCTCCGGGAAAATGAAGAGGTACATCCTAATATAGCTCTCATCATAGTTTGTTCATAAAGTTCAAATTGTTTGAATACTCTTGAAACGTGTACATCACCAAGTTTGCTTAACATCAGGAGTGTGTCTAAATTTAAATATTATGTTCAATCAAAATGTTCTACATTGATAAGGAAAAAAAGACAAAACACTTTGCATCACAATTTAAAATTTGCAAGGAAATTAGTTAGGATAAATATTTATTTCCACATAACATTTCTTAGTTGTGAAAAACACAATATCCTAGTCACATTTACACATTACTTAAACTTTGCAATAAATTACATTCAAGATATTCAGTAATTTTGACCAGGAATCTGAAATTAGGAGGAAATATATAACACTACATTTTTCTTATATTTTATATGATTTCAAAATATTAAGATTAACATAGGGATAGCATTAAAATTCACACAAGAACAAAATGACTATAAAAATACTCAGAAATACAGAATTTCATTGGATATGAGTGCTTATTCAAATAGGTGATCATGTGAAGGTTTTAATTCACTATGATCATTTTAAACAGAACAATTATTAATATATTAAAACACTAGGAGGCTGCTTTTGGGACTGACTGGCATGTACAGCTAGTCTAACTCATAAAACAATGGGAATGGTTACATGTAGTATCTGTATTATAAAATACACAAAGGCAATGCATTTGGAATGTAAAGTTTCTGTATTTTTCCTTGGCATTTATAAACACAGACTTTATTAACTACCAACTCTTCTTATATTTTTTAGGCTTATGTTCCATAAACGAAATGGCTCCTTGAAAGATTGTGAGGGGAATTTTACAGAAGTCATCAAAATGTTGAACCCAGTGGAGGCTTTGTTGTTTATTTCCTTCATAAGCTTAATCACAAGAGGATTTGTTTTGGGTTTTTTTTCACTTTTCATGTACACTTATACTCAGAATATTAATTCATAGTTTGGAAAAGCCACAGGGCTCTGAATTATTGTAAAACTGGACACTGAAGATTATAAGGTTGATGATCATTGGTAATTCTTAGGAAACAAGAGCACTATGAGATTTCATCTTTATTAATTCACATTCATTTGAAGTGAAATAAAATACTGTATTTTTAGTAATGCTCAAAAATTCTTAATTTTCCTTCCTCTTGTATAAACTTAGTAAAGATGGATTATTTCATATAGACTGAAATATCTACAGAAGCTTCTCAAATAGAATCTGAAATTTTCATTTAAAAGATTATTTTTCTACAGCATGCATTTAATTAAAACGTGGAGAAGAGCTCTGCAGAAGAAAAAATGACAATTGGAGACCTATCAGTCTAACATTAGAACATGATTCAGAAGCAGCATTAAGCAGTCCATGACCTTTAGCAGTGGAATAACTGTACAGGAGTGGAACTTCATGTACAATAACTCACCATGTGGCATTCCACAAGTATGTATATAATAGGTTTATTTGGAAAACACTTGTTGTAAATTTAACAGTATATTTCTGATAAAGGTTTATATTGAAAATCTCACAAACCCTACAAAGTTTTCCTAAAGCATTTCATACAAGCCTAGTATTTGATCATGTAATCACAACCTGAATATTAAGCAAATACTACTTGACTCTTTGCATTAGTATCTGATTCGTTTAAACAAGTTGTGAATAGGTTTCCATATATATTTTTCAAAATGACTTTAAGTTTTAGTTACATATAAATTCTTAAGTATTAAATGTATCATATTAAATCAAGGAAATGCATAAATACAATTATTAAAAAATGCGTTCAAACTAACTTTTCGATTTGGGTCTTTTGAAATAAGTCACTAATGCTAAGCTATAAAAAATAAAAAGAAGTAAGACTACCTTTCAAAATTCTTCTAAATGAAATTATCAGGTATCTTCAGGTCTCTAAGTAGGAAAATACAAACTAGGTGATATGACTTATCTCTTTAAGAAAGCTATTGCTCTCGTAAAACTGACAATGAGAATCTAGTGTTTACAAATGTCTAAAATACAGCAAGGAACACAGAGATTCTTGCATTAGCTATTGTATATGCTCACAAGGGTGTCTCACTGTTCAGAAGTTTAAACACAGAAATGAAACGAGTATTGCACTACTTACAGTATGAAGGTGGATTTGGGATGAAAGACAGAATTTATAATACATGATCAAAGCAGTTTTATGAATAATTGTGGCACTCCTCTCATATATATGTAAAAAATAAATTGAAGATCAAGTCATAGACAAGTCTCCCTGTCAACACCTTTCCCTGAGTCAGCTTTCTTCTCTTTTCGGCTTTCAATGCTACAGGGGAAAAAGGAGAAATGTATTATTTCAATCCAGCATGGCTACTAGGAGGTCTGCTGGTTCAGACACAAAACCCATCAACCCCAAAGCACCACAAGGGCCCTTAGGCATTGCTCTTTCATGCTGCAAAGCATAGATAGATAGCAGCAATTCAAATCCTCTGCACTCAGTGAGACAGAAACCAAGAACTGCAGAAAAAGGGAAATCCAAAAAACAAAAACTAAAAAACAAAAACCAGACAGTTTAAAAACAGTACCCAAAGCATGCAAGATTAATACCATGGTCCTCATTTGTGCAAATAAATCACTGATGATTGTTGAAAATGCCATTCATGCCCCTGTCTTAAGATAGCACTGACACTATGAATGACATGAACAGGATGGATGTCGCAGTAGGTATTTCTGGGCCCTGCTGCAAGTGGCGCATGCTTTGTGCACAGACTGGATTCTGATCTTTGGTGAGAACTGCGTTGTCGTCCAGAGGACAGACATGCCTCTGCTGGTCGGGAGGACCCGGTCACCCCGCACACTGCCCTCCAAACACCTGTGCCGTCTCTTCACAGACAGACCCTCCTCCTGTCCATCAGAGGAAGCGTGTTTCACCTCACTCCTTCCAGAATAAACTCATTCCCAAGTGGCTTCTGTTTTAACTGTTCTCCAATTAACTTTATCAGTGGGCAAACTGGTAATGTGACTCTATCATTTTTTTAAAAATATTTTTCCGATGTTCACTTTTCCTACTCTCAAGTTGACAATTTTCACGCGAAATTCAAATAATGGGCTGACACGCATGAAGCTCACACCAACAGTACATGCATGCTCCCGAGGGGCAGATCTGCTCCGTCCCGGCCACGTCTGGCACGGGCCAACCTGAACGCTGAGGCCCTTCCTGGGCCCCTGCTGCTGCTGACTCGAGGGCAGCCCACACCCGGCCGCTGGGGCCCTGAGCTGCAAGAACCCACACATTTTTACTGTTAACTTTGGCTCTTAATATAACTATGAAATAGTTGATGGTGGGGAAACCCTTGGTTTTATATAACTCTTCTCCAAGTAGGAAAGGGACAGTTAAAGTCCCCTTTTTCCTACAGGACCTCCTGTGCAGCTTTCGTAGTGGTCAATAACTTAGACACATTCTAAGAGTGTGTTTTTTAAATTGTTTTTCCTCCAATTCAGGCTAGAAACAGCCCTTCTCAGTTGTCACCACCACCCGGCGCCATCAGGTAAGAAGTGCCGGAGCTTCTGCCATCCCTGGCGCGCCGCCAGCGCTGAGAGCTGGTGTGAGCGGGTGTCGACGGCACCCGGGTTTGTGCCTGCCACACTTCTCAGCACACAGTACTTACAGGTCAGAGCAAAGCGACTTTTCCTCTTTTCTGTTCTCCTTCCATGAGAAGAGATGACAGTGTGCACATGATGTGTTGAGGGGCTTAACTGTATTTTTAACTCCTCTATCTGCATGACTCACTTTCTTCTACTTTAAGTTCCTTTCAGATGACAAGTGTCTGCTACACTACTTTCCAAATTAACTTTTCCCTGGGTGCTACCTGGCTCCCAGTGTCTTCTGCCAAACAAAGCCAATGAGAAAAGGCAGCGGGGGCAGGTGGAGGAAGCCCTGGGCTTGGAGTCGGAAGATGACATTCAGTTTCAGGAAGCTAAGAATGAGCTGTGTGACCCTGGACTAGTTGTTTAATTTCTCTGGGACTTGGTTTCCTCATCTGTACATTAGTTTTGGACTAAATGGCCTCTAAATTTTCTTGTAGCTTGAATGTCAGAATTCTGAGGCTAGTAGTCTCAATTCCAATGAGCTCTAACTTTTGAAGGATAGAAAAGCACATTCTATCTGTAGGAGACTGTGGGGACGGAGACGTACTGGTCTCTACACATGCACAGTTCCTGTGTGCACAATGCTCCATAACCTTTCAATAAGTGAGCAAATTCCCAGTGGCACTATTAGCCACCAGGCAGTGAAAAAAAAAAAAACGATTCAGAAAGTCAATATCATTCACAGACATGCTTCCTCCTGATGTTCTGCTTTGGTCAAACTGGTTGTTTAGTTACAAAACAATAACCAATTAAATGATTGGGCTTTTTTTCCCCCTCTTTAAAACCAGTGGTTCTGGTATCAGATCAGATTGCAGCAATGAAGCAGAAATTTTATAACCAGCTCAAGACTTCAATGAAAAAATATTATTGACTTGAATCTTCTTAGTGCATGGCTAGTACTCTCTTTATTCCCTGTTACATTCATTTTCAGGATGCCAATCAATTCTAAACTTCCATTGTAATCAATATATTATATCAATATATATTTATTAAATGTATATATCTATTACATGCTACTACAATAAACACATATTGCATATCTATTATATACCAGGTACTTTGTAAGGACCAAGGGACACAAGATGGATGAGACAAAACATAAGGAAGTAATATTTCAAGAGAGGGCAAAATGTGACCCACTACCTTCATGCTGCCAGGCACTCTACGAAACTGTTATTTGTCAATGACAGCATAGTAGTTGATATACACAACATTTACCAAGCAGTCATGAGAGGGCTGAGGCCTAGGAAATTAGAGCAAAGAAGCATCCAGCATGGAAGGGGGCGGGGGTGTGGGGACAGGAGAGCAGGGGCAGTGTCCCTAGACCCTAGCCTCTGCCACCAAGGCAAAGCCAAGTGCTGCCAGGTACCTGCCCAAGAAATGCTGGTCTTGGGTGTCAGCATATCACAGCAGTTGCTCACCTATTCCGATGCGATGTGGTTTTTAATGTGACCTATTTCTGTCAATTCATTTAAATAAGCTGTGGAGGAGCTTGTCCCATGCGTGTATAGTGCTGTTGAACTAGGATCAAATTAGACATCCTGCAGATGTGGTAGAACCTGCATTCAGTTCTTAGATCCTTCTTTCAGTTAAGCTGGGTAAATTTTTTTGGACAACATAAAGGGAATGAAATAATGGAGAAAATATAACTGCTATTCCAAATTGCACTCAGAAAAGGTATTTAGGCTTCTCTGATAGGCATTAGGGCCTATAGTGGGGGATAGGATGAAAACACCTAGGGGTGGTGTGTCAGAGACTGCTGGGAAGCCAGCTGAGGTCTCGAGAGAGAGACCCTGAGAACCTGGTCTTTAGGGCGTTTTTTGCCAATGGATACGCTAGCAGGTATAGCATTTTTACAGTTCCTGGTCATCACACTTCAATGCCTTCAACAGATACCAAGATAAAGTGGTGGCTTGGGGAGAGTATTGCTGTTGTTAGTACTGGTGGTTTTAGGATTTCTGGAAGCCACATTCTTTCTGCCAGTTTCCTCTGTTATGAAGAAGAAAGACATTAATAACTAACTGAGAGATATTTTTCATGTGGAAAGCTACAGACTTTATCACATTTAAAAGTAAAGAAAACTGGGTAAACTTTCATTCCACAATAGTTTTGAATCTCATGTTAGTGGGAACATAGGTTCAAAGAATAAGAAAAAAGTGGTTATATGAAAATATAAAGGGTGATCTATTTAAAATTGCATCTGTTTTTAGGTACACTACATTGTTCACTAGAATTAGTCTACTGTGAGAAGTAATCTGACACATATTTTAAACAATTGAGTTTTTCTGGTGAAAAGCATCACTTGACTTATTTACTTTAAGGAGTACCTAAAATATCATGACATAAAACTGTTGCTTGAACCAAAGAAAAATAGAGAAAGAGTTTTCACTACGGATCTGTAGAGTACAAGAAGAAAAGCAATCTCTAAGTCTGATTGTCTCAAATTCTTCACATATTCCCATGGCTGGCATTTTATTTTGAGTTCGTAAACCTGGAGTTCACATTTTTAAAAATCAGAGAAATGCCATATTATTAATGAGAAAGGGTCCACAAGCATATATTTCAATAGGTTTGAGAAACTGCCCTTCTCATGACTGATTTTCTTCCAAGACGTCTAGCAAATCAGAGCTACTGTGAGGATGACCCTATCAGACTGTGGCAGGGATCTTTGGGAAAAGGAGACAAAGCATGTTTTAGAATAAAACATTACTTCTGCTTGAGCCAAGCAAAGAAATACATGAAGATTTTAAAGGCTTGTTAAAAGACAGAAAATATCAACCAAAAGTCTTTGAGAGAGCCTGTTGAGTAACTTACATTAACCTCCTTTTGGAGCAAGTGGTGGAGGTATTTGAAGGAGAGAAAGAGAGGAAGGGGGGAGAAGGAGAGAAGGAGAGAACATGAAGTAATCCCCCAGCTTTATGGGGTGAAGACTCCTAGACTCTCTGTACATCCACTGCTGGTGTTGTTTATGCTGTTTAAGATAGATATGACACTGAAGCAGCATGCCATTTTGGGGTGACAAAAACCATCAATAAGAGATATCCTCTAAGTCTAATCTCACCTCTTTTTCTAACCCATGTTTCCAGATAGTTCTCATGAAGATAAAGCTTGCAGTTTTGGAAGCATGGTGGTACGTAAATGAAGTTCCCAGCTTTGCAATTTCTTAATTCAAGGGATACATTTTCTTTTTCAAATATAGAAATTTGATGTTATTATTAAATACAGTTCTAAGAGGTTTGTTGATTTATATATGATGCACTTGTATAAGTCATGTGGGGAAAAAAGTTTACTCAAGTTTCAAACCCTCTTAAAGAGCTGAGTCGTTATAGGAACACCGTAAACACTCAATGTGACCCTGGATCTAAACCCAAGACTCTCCACGCCTTTTGCCTCCCCAAAACTCACACAAAGAACATAGGCTGACCAGGTTTCTAGAAGACACCATTTAACAAAAGGAAATGCAACCAAGGAATAGGTTTGAGGGAAAGGGTCTTACCTTTGGGGAATCAGCTTCTAGAGTGATTAGGAAGGGGAGCTTATGACAAAAATGTAATATAAAAATTAAGTAGAAAAAGTTAATTTAAGGTCATGAAAATAAAGGAAATTAATAATTAAACACTGTCCCAAATCCCTCAATCACTCTTTAATAAGAAGGAATATCGGCATAATACAGAGATTTTTCTTCAGATCAACATCTAAGAAGACTGGATGGTTTGAACTCTTATTTATACATTCTGGAAAATGCAGTTGGGAATCCTGTGATGACTCTTGATATTTAAGGACACACTCTTCCCACCTCATGCATTTAAAACTATCATCCACAACTGCAGGAGTTGTTTCTAATGTTTGCATACAGAGAAGAAAAAATGGATAAAACTTTCTGGAACTGAAAGTTTTGGCGTAAAAAGTTTAGGGAAGGTTTTTCAGAGGGTTGGAATAAGGGACTGGAAATAATCTAAATACAAAATTACCATTGCATGTGCCATATAGGTTTTAAAAAGGCAACAGGAGAATGAAAAACGTGGTCAGACATCTAAGAGGGTCCTTAGAAGTGGGTGATGAGGGAATACACTAAAATCCTACTGCAAAAGAGTATGCCAAAATGAATGTCCAAAAATGTCCTGCATTGGGACTCCTTTATAGCACCATTTCTCCCCACTGTCATAGTTTTGGGGTGAGCTTTTAATTTGAAAGGGAGATGTTGAAAACATACCAACAAATGTGATCATTGCGATTTCTATCCACTTTTTAAAATAATTTTCTGAAAGATTTTAGATCTAAGTCCAATGGAAACCAATGCTATTCTTTTAACAGATTCATGTCATTAAATGACTGGGATCATTATAAATTCACATTATTTTAGAATTCAAACCTTTTAGAAGGAAAGCTTGACTCCTTATCTTTTGAGTTATCGGCAGTAATCAGAAGGTTCCTCCACAAGGCAGTCTTTGACATTTCATCAGAAATATTGATCACAGATGGATCATCTCTAGATAGGAGTTTACCCAAAATGAAATAATAAGCAGTAAATAAGAAACTGCAGTTATCTAGCAATAGACACTAAATATAGGACAGTCTTATGCCTCTGTACAGTATTTTTGATAATTAAAAATTAAGTATTAAATAGTTCTCTCCCAAAAAACTATGAAGAATAAAAATCTAAATGAAAGATTCTAAGTTATATAGAAACTGGTTTGGGGTACAGTTTTCCTAATCCATTTCAAATGACAGAGTTTAGCTTCTGCACGTGCATTGCTGGGCCTCTTGCCTCTACATTCATAGCCCAGCAGAGCTCTTCACCCCTCCCCTCAGACTCCACAGTGGCTCCCACCCACTCAAAGTAAAAGCCCAGTGGATGGGCTGTAAGGCCCTGTCCCTACCCGTACCCTCTAACTTCACCTTCTGCTATTACACCCCTGGCTCCTTCCTCTCCAGCCACAATGCAATGGCCTCCTGACTGTCCTGGGACACTACAGGCTTTCTGCTCCCTCAGGGCCTTGTACTTTCTCTTCCCTCTGCCTATAACGTTCCTTTACGTGGTATAACCCCTTCCTTCCTTAGTTCAAATGTCACCTGCTCAGACAGGCCTTTGCTGACTGCTCCATTTAAAATTTCTGTTTCCATCGCCTCATAGCAACCTCATCCCTCTTTTTTGCTTTATGTTTTTGTTGCACTTTTCACCATTTGAAATACAGTACTACATGACTTGTTCATTTGTTTATTTCCTGTCTCCCCCCCCAACCTCTACTCTACTTGAATATAAGCTTCATGAGAACAAGGATTCTTGCCCATTGGTCCACTGCTGTTCCCCCAAGACCTAGACAGAGCCTGGCACTTGGTATCCACTCAGTAAATATCCATTGAATAAATGAAGGCAGCCTGTGTATTTGACAGAGGTTTTCCCAAATGACTGGGAGAGCCTGTAATATCAGGGCCTGTACTATGCTGCATGCAGTTTTTACATATTAAAACTGCACCAATTATAGGTGCCATTTAGAACTCTCTAAAAGATTCCCAGGGCTAGAAAGACAACCAAATATCAACAGAGATAAAACACAGGACAAGTCAAAGAAAGTTTCATTGGGTGAGAAATCAGCGCTCTTCTTACCACACGTAAAAAAAGATTCTCTGCTGCGGAAAAAGTCATGTTCTACAGAAATTCTAAGCTGACCTCACATGCCCCTCATTGTGGACATTCTCAAGAGGGCAACAAATTCAATTTTTAAGAGGAACACTGAGAGTCTGAAGCAAAACAGGTCTCACAGGCTCCTTCCTTGCCCAATCTGGACATGTGTTCTTTAATACATCTAATTCATCCAGCCCTTGGTAACTCAAAGCATGAGATCAGCTAGTTTCCAAAAGAGCGTCATGTAGAATATAAGTTTTTCATGATATTATGTGAAAAAGAGTCTTGTGAGCAAAAGTTTAGAAAATGCTGGATACAACAAAGTTAAACTTTTTTTTTAAATGCAAGTACTAGAGTCTTTAATATGCCAATGTGCATTGTGAATCTCTAAATTAAAATGTGGTATGGAACATTTTTCAGGCTAATTAAACCAGAAAATCCTTTTAAGAGGGGTACCACAAGAGACTAGGTAGATTTCTATAGAATACAGTTGGGAATATGCTGATTCAACTAAACAATCAACAGGATTTTAAAATTTAAATATTGTAAAAAAAAAAACAAGAAAGAGAGAGAAAGAAAGGAAAAATGCCTTCTAGACTTGTGCTCACTCTTAAGTGGTAGATGATAATTATATTTTTTTAATCTAGGGAATATGGTCTTACAGTCAGACCCTGAAGATCCACTCCTATTTTTTAACACTATGAAAAATCTCCTCCTCAGACAAACATCTTCTATGTTTTTTTACTGGTATGGCTCTATATTACCCTTAAGCACTTTGAGCTCATATACATAATTTTTTGCCAAATACTTTCAGAAGTTTTATTATAACTTAGAGGAGTCTGCTTTTTTTCTTTTTTTGCTCTTTGTGCATAAAGAAGATTAGCACAATCTTCTTTATGGAGAGTTACATAAATATTTCCTAAAACTACTGGTAGAACTGAATCCTTCAATTCAGGAAATGGCTTATCTCTTTGGAAGTGTCTTTTTGAAGCGGTAAACGCTGTTTTTCCCAGAGTTCATTTACATGTGATGAATTCAGTAAATACCTAGCTCATTTATCCCAGAATTGAATCTTGACCTGACTTCAGGTACTACTTTCACAGAATATGAAAGAGAGCTTTCATATTCATTATAAAATAGGAGAAGACATCGGACAACAGCTCCCTGCCTCGCTTCATTTTAAGCAACTTGGCTATAGTCAGCGTCTAGCGGCAGAACTTAGTACTGGGACAGGGTAATCTAACACCTAGTTTCAGCTCTTTCTACTCTAACATAATGTCAACAAACCTCTATAGTAATCCACACATACGAAATTCTTAAGTAGAGTGTATAACAACACATTCCATTACTCATATTGGTGTGTTTTTACATTTATATCTTACCTATAGTGCCCTTCCAATGGGAGTTGTACTGTGCCCTCATCTTCCATAGCTAGCATACTTTGTTCTTCCTGGCAAGATAAATGTAAAATATACAAAAGTGAACCTGATGAGTCTCCACTTTACATTAAAGAAGAAACAGAGATTAATGTTTCACTATCTCATTAACCTCAGAACCTTCCACTTTGTTTGCATTTATTAATGTTAGCACAGGTCTTTTCAATAAAGCATCAGCTACCAAGAACATAAGTAATTAATGAGTCTTATACCACAAAGTAATTTAAATGCTAACAATAACCTCCTTCATGTCACTCAATGTAAAACATGGTTATTTTCCAAGAAGATTTTTTTTTTAAATAATCTAAATTTTACAAGGACAAACATATGGGTAATGTAATCGTTTTCATTGTTGAAATTACATTCCCAGAATGCTGTTAGGAAGGAATGAGAGATGTATTTAGGGCAGTGGTTTTCAAACTTTAGTTTATAACAGAATCACCTGGAGGGGTTATTAAAAATACAGATTACTGGGCCGCACCTCCAGAGTCTGATTCAGTCGGTTTGGAGCAGGGCCTAAGTAACACATCTAACAAGTTTCCAGGTGATGCTGATTATGCTGGTCTGAAGACAATACTTTGAGACTTGGAAATAGACAGTAGAAGATATCTTCCTCTATGGACCAAAACACAGGAGTGTTTTCCACTTAGACTCATCGTAAGCTTTTGTTTTAGGCCTCAGATTTCTTCTTACAATGACAATATTCCACCCTTCCCCAAAGGATGGTAATGCTTCATACATTCATTTCTTCATATCTAATGTTTTAAGAGTATATCTTTGGGATGAAGATAATCTTATGTAGCACTGAAATGTCCTGGTTTAGTTTTCAATAATGTTATAGTTAACCTTTTTCCATGTACCAAAAAATAAATATAGTTATCTCCAGATTATAGCTCCTATTTAATGCATTTATTTTCAAGTGGGTCAATTAGGAATGTTCAAGTTTAGAGAACTATTTGGGGCCATTTAAAAATGTTAGAATCATTGGCTCTAATTCCAGAACTGGAATTTTAAGTTGTGTAGAGATGAAGAGCTAGGTGACTTTCCTGACCAAATGGAAACTGAAGACAGAAAACAGGGAAGGCCCTGGAGCCTCATTGCTTTCCCTCTTTCAGTAGCTTAGCAGTAGCTTGGCTGGTCTAAATCAGGTTCCAGAAACACATGACCTTTGGCTGATGTCATAATTCCTGGCATGCAAGACTGTTCCTAGGGTCCTCAACTTGCATGCTGCCTAGTCTAAAGAACCATTGCCATATTTCTTGTTACTTAAAGATACAGTGTTTTCTACAGTCTCTTCAGCTAACCTATGAATATATAACGTAATGTGTGGGCAGGTCTCGTTTTTACTCTTGAAGTGCTCTCCCTACACATCCAACCTGTGACTAAGGCAGGCTCCCCTCTGCTGGAACCTTAGCCATGCTGCATACAGAATATGTATGCTCAGCCTATGCTGTGAATAATGGAGAGGCCAGGGGACTGTATGAGATCTGCTACTTCTCTGCTTATAAACTACACCCCCCCGCCCAAACACAATGTTATATGTATACTCTGTGGTACTCTGTGGTACTATGGGCATGTGTCTGTTACCCCTTTGCATTACAGGAATTCATTCTATTCTCTTTCCCTGTTACTTTTCAAGGAAAATTTTTCTTTTAAGACCTCTCAGATGTACATTATTTCTTAGGTATTATGCCTATTCCCCATGTTATTTGGAGATACCATTAGTACTAATTCATGGTGAGTAGACAGTATCATTGGTTTGAAATTACACGTTTAAGCATTTGAGCAGAGCTAATCTGTAGTCTAAAATGATGTATGCCTTGCATCATTGAGGCCATGGGCAGAACATATGTATCCTTTCAGGAAGAAAAGGTTATCTTAATGCACATGGAGGAACATAAAGAGAAAATATTCAGCAACCCCAAACGCTATTTAAGTAAAACCAAATACAAACAAAATGTAATTCTTTCCTTGGTTGTCCACTGAAAGGTAAGCTTGGTATGTAGTATCTTTTCTGACCAACTTGGAATAAAATGTCAAGAAGTCAGGTAGAAAAGGTTTAATAAAAAGTAAAATTCAAAAAAAGCTGAAGAAAAGAATGGTGCCATCAGTGCTTAGGTTACCTGGCAGCAGAAAACTAAGGCTCGAGATTCAATCTAACAGCAAAAAATTGGACCAAAGCTTTGGGAACAATTTTGGTTTTTTCCTCAGATGATTTTCCACTTTTCTCTCAAATTGCTTTCAATAATTATTTTGCACTCTGTGGCTTGTTAGCATGTGTGGGCT
This sequence comes from Mesoplodon densirostris, assembly GCF_025265405.1. NCBI lineage: Eukaryota > Metazoa > Chordata > Mammalia > Artiodactyla > Ziphiidae > Mesoplodon > Mesoplodon densirostris. Next base: position 81,168,892 of record NC_082668.1, on the reverse strand, counting down.
TTATACTAGTCATAATTCTATCCAAACAAAAACTCATCACCTCTAAAGATAGCATTTCCAAGCCATGCTTATCTGAAGAGAAGGGTGGCAGAGCAGCCGCTGCCTTCAGTGCCAGAAGGAAGCTGGGTGGGCCCCAGAGCTCGGGGATAGAGGGCCGGCTGCATCCTAGGCAGCACTGCGAGGAAGCCAAAAATTGAGACTTTCTGGGGAGGAGCAGTCAAACCAGGCACCAGCCGTCATGACAATCACAACCTAGTTTATCTCAATCATACAGGAAAAGAGAGAGAAAGCAAAAAAGCTTACTGGGTATCCTTCACTTTATAAGTCTGAAGTATCCTAAAATGAGTTCCATTCAGCATTTCATTTACACAGTGTCCATCAAAAAATATGCTGAGCTCTACAACATGGAGATTTTACAAAGGATGATGATCAAAATTTACCCAAGAGCACCTGGGGGGTTTTGCCAATTTGACTAGAGGAATGTTCATATTCTGATTTGAACACCATCTTTTAATTAAGATAGCCAAAGCATTGTTCGGATACTAAATAAGTGAAGGACAATTAATGCTATATCCAGTAAAAGGCAGAAAAATAGAGGCTTAAAAACAAATCTATTCAATAGCACTCAAATATTTACTGAGTATGTATTATGTGCTAGGCACACAGGGAACAAAAATAATAATCCAGGAGCTATTCATGAATCCATTCAGCAAATACGTATTAAGCATGATCTTCAAGACAGGTAATCTGCTAGGTACTGGGTATACAACAATGAAAAGAAAGCCATGAACCCTACTCTCAGAGGATGAGAAGGATCACTGTAAAAAGTATAGGACCAGAGGCAGTGGTATCTGGGCCAGTCTTATCTGATCAGTTTGGTAATAGAAAGGAAGAAATTTAGGTGGGAAGAAACAATATGGGTCAAGGATAAAAGGTAGGAATAAATAGGACATGTTTGCACGACAATGAACAACTAGCCTGGCTGGGGCCAAAGGCTTGTGCTGAGTAGAAAAGGAAAATAAAATCAGGGTTAAATCGTGGTGTGTTTTGATGAATAAGATCTTATATATAAAATTACATCATGAATCTGAATTATAGTTTGTGATTATAGTGTAAAAAATACAATTCATATATTATGATACCTAACAAATGCTCTACCTAGTGAAACAGGTAACATTTGTTACTGTATCCATTTCTCATGTAAAGTCTGTATTTGTATCTATGTAGGAGCCCTCAAATAGGTCAAAGTACAAACAACAGCAGCACAGAGCCAATGTTCATAAAGATGTCTATCGTATTAGAGAGAGAAAACATTCAGCAGTTTTAGAATTCATAGATCTTAAAAAATGGAAGGGACTTCAGAAATCAAGTTGAACCCCTTTATTTTACCCAAGAAGACAACAGGGCCTACAGAACCTAAGGAGTGTTTGATCATTTCCTTCCCCAATTACTAATAGAACGGATAATGCTACAAGCATCACACACACACACACACACACACACACACACACACACACATACACATATACATACACACTTATAATAATTTGTAAACCATAAAATGTTATATTTATAAGAGGTATTCCTTAAAATTTCCAATACGTAGAAGGGCCAATACATACAACAACTCACTTTAACAATGAAAACTGAAAAGAAAAAATGGGGAGGAGGAGTAGTCTATATAGAATTCATATAGATGGATGCAACATGTTTTTTCATCAGAATATTTGATTTAGTTTCTCTAATTGACTTATCTAAATTATTATAAAATACAGTAATTCTCAGATTTAGAAGACTATATTCTGTTGATGTAAAGTCTGTGGGTTTAGGAAAGGTCTTGCCTTAAATTTTACACACATCAGAATCACCTAGAGGTCTAGTTAACACAAAATCTGGCCCTATCTCTAGAGTTTTGACTCAGTAGGCTTAGAATTCAGATTGTAACAAGTTGACAGGTGTTGGCTGATACATCAGAGGTCATGGGACTACACTTTGAAAACCACTGCTTGAGGAAGAAGAATATGCTTGCCTTGCTCTAAGATTCAATTAGAAATAACATTTGCCTGTGCAATAATTAGGCCATGCTTCCCAAATCCACAACCAATTCTGATCTTTCTGAGCAGTAAGACATGCTCTCTAATTTGTTTAATTGCACTTGCTTTTAGATTGCTTTTCCATCTTCTTGGCCTTGCTCATGAGACTGCTTCATACAGATCACAAGTCCCACTTGCCCCCCTCCTTTTTTTCCCTATAGCATATATGTTAGCGTGAACCTCCCACAAACCAAGAGGTGTCAATATCATGATCACTGCACAGAGTTGAATTTCCAGAATTTATCTAACGTTAACCTCCTTCTCCCTCACCGAGGAGCAAACATTCTGCTGGGGCTTACTGCTTTAACAGCAGCCCTTTTGTCAAATGTGTACAATGTCCTAGAGAATACTGAAGTGGGAAGGAAAGCGTGTTGGTACTCTGAGCACATTTGGACATCCAGAATTTGATTCTGCAGTCTTCCCTTTACACAGAGCAATGTGCAAAATGTCAGGGTTCCAATATTCATTTCTATCCTGATTATAATCCTTTCTTTCTAAAAACTGAAGCATATGCATATGCATATGCATGAAGTACATGAAAATTTGGAACAGAAGCTCTGCGACCTTGGACTGGCCTGTGTAGCTATTTATTCTGCTTAACTCATTATTGAATTTTAAGGTCAAACTAATGTTTTCTCAGTGCCATAAGACCAGAAGTGGGCTACTGATAGTAAAACCTTGGATGATAAAGGTACAAGCTTGTAACTATCATCAAAAGGACAAGAGGTGAGACTATTTTAAATTCAAGTCTCAGGGAGCTGAGACATTTCTGCTCTTTACCATCTTTCCAGATCACAATCAAAGTTATGCAATTAATTTGAGCAATTGCAGAAATACAACATTTTTTGGAGAACTTGTTCATTTACCACGTTAATGTACAATCTCTTGGAAGACTGGGCCTTGGTATAAGATGCCAAGTAAGAAGATCACATCCTTCAGTGGAGTCCATAGCCTCAAGCAAATGGAATACCAAGATCTGGGTGACCAAGTAGAAATTCAACCAGAATTCAAGTTTTAGTGTAAGCCTTCTTAAATCTTCCTACTCTCTATACTGATCATATTCTTTTAATACTAATTCCAAGTTAGAAAGTTAATATCTTTAATTTAACTTCTCTCCACTTGTCAGATGGAGAATTATCTTTCTTTGCACTGGTCAGAACTATATTTTAATGTTCAATTATGGATTATTTCTTGACTGTATTATTTGCTTACTTGTTTCTTTCCATGTACTGAGGATCACATTAAAGTATCATCATATTAATCTATTTGAGAATTTAAAGGTCTGTAAACCTGCCTGATTAGTGTATTACAAGGCATTTTCCCTTACTTTTTCTCATACTCCGAACCGAAGGATACAGCTGTAACTTTGCCTCAATAAATCTTTAATCTCTTTTTGAATCCTTTTAGAAAACTTGAGTTCTAGGAATTTTAGTAATATTTAATTACTTCTAAAATCTTTATATAATCAGAAAACAGTCAACACCCCATTGGCATACAATGAGTTTATAATATAAAAAGGTTAGAAGCTCATTACATAGCATCTCTGCCTATCTGAAGTTAATAAATTCCAAAATGGACATATGGCACACGTACATATAAGTACCATACATATGTAGCTATGTGAATGGTTCTGGGCATTGGAAACGGCAGATTCTAATACATTTATGATTACTGTCAAATTTGTCCTCTCCTATTTCACAGACATATAAAGAAAGAATCTGAAATTTTCTTTGAATGAAAAAAGGGAAGAATATTAAGCATAATATATTATATATACATATTATTTTTCTTTTTACAAAGTTTTAGAAGGGCAAGAATGTTCCATGGTACGGATATGGCCTAAGGAGAATGCTGTAAAAGGAATGATTGTATGCCTGGGGCTGTTGCTAGCTTATTCCTACAGAAGTAGTTGAGACATTTGACAGGAAGTCAAAGCAGGAAAATAAAGCAAAATTACATTTGTAAGTTACTGCATCAGAATACTTAATATTCTCATTATCAGAAAGACTAGGCAGAAGTTTGTGGTCAATGAGTTTTGTATTCAAAGTTGTCTTCCTTGGAATTTAAACCTTCTTAGAAATTTTTTTCAACCTGAATAAATTTTAATTATGTCAAGCATGGATACTTTAAGGCTTTATTGTTTTTATATTCTTGTGTCTATTTATTTACATTTATTTTATACCAAATTCTGTCATATTCTTCTTGAACAGTATCTGAGGATGAGAGCAAGCCTTTACTAAAGTCCTAAAAACAAACAGAAATTATCCAAATATCCTAGTTAAAGCACTATTAAAAAAAAAAAAAACCTCTCATACTTAAATGAGAATATATCAACTTGGAAAAATAGTTAAAGCACTATTTTTAAAAAATTCTCATACTTAAGAATATATCAAACTTACAAAAATAAAGAAACATGATAATTTTATAATGACATTTTTAACATTATATAAGTATTGCTAGGAGTATGATACTAAGTATGACTTCTACAACATTTGGGAAAATTGAAATAGTCATATAGAATTAAGATATATCATTACGATCAATCTTTAAATGTGGAATCCGTTGTCGGAAATAGGACAACATGGAAAAGTGAAGAAATGCCAGACAGTCACATATTATGTAGACTTATCTGTAATCCATTAGACTCTGTGGCCTAATCTGGACTCATCTAATGGCTAAGTAAAACCTAAGACCATTGAAATGTTTGCAAACAAATTCCCCAAAGGAAAGAGGAATATACCTATGGTTTGAGAAAATACACCACAGGTAGGAAACTGAATACATTTACTGACTGCCGTATAGGAGAAGAAAAAATGGAAAGAATAATGCGTAAGTCTCACCAAGTATTTTCTTTCATATTCATTTCCAGTTACATGAAAATTTTATTCTTATATTTTACAATCTATGGACCTGATCATTCTGCTAAATGATGAACTTGTCATTTTTTTCATTTTTACTCTTTGTAGTTTTTACATACTTTAAAAAATATTATGATTACTAGCCTTCAAAATAGACCCAAGCTTATACATGAATTTAAATGTCATAAAACTTAAAACCAATTGTTTTAACTTATGAAACACAATAGGATAAATCAGCAGTCTGTGAAAGTAATTAAATACCCAAAGTTTCTCTAACAACATTTACTCAAAGCACTTTGAAAGCAAATCAGATCAACGTGTTTTCCTCTTAAGCATTTCATCTATTTCAAGAATAACTAATTTAATCTTTTAATTAGAATTAGAATCTTTTTATTAAAACTTTGTTCCCTAGGAAAATACCAACAGTAATAATGTCTTTTTTAAATTTCTTCTCACATATTCAACCAAAAAGCAATCATTGCATGATTATAATTTGGAAACATTTAAGCATCAATGAGTTTCTGAAATCCTGGAGGAATCAGAAAAATAAACTTTGCAGTTATAAGGATAGTGAAGGACAAAGTATTTGCATATTTCATTAGGGTTTGGTTTACTCATGTAAGATATGTCCTCTCTCTGTTCAAGTTCCAGCTTGATGATTTTAAACATCAATCTTCCAAAATAGTCCACCTGTGTTTGTTAGTAGTCACTATCTAAAGCTAAACACAAAAATTTAGCTTTGCAAAGAGCTATTACTGCACAAGTGTTCCTTTTTCTTTCCTTTATAAGATACTGATTTTGCTCTGACTTACTTCTTTTTCAGCATCTTCTAGTTTCTTTTTCTTACTCTCAGGCATTAAATCATCCAACCAGCTGAGTTCCCGTTTGGTAAACAGAAAGTCCATCAACTTTCTTACAAATACCAGAGCTAACACCTGAAGTAAATAATAAAACAGTTTAAAACCGGGAAAAAATATAAATGGGAGGTTTAGATTTGTTTGGTTTTTGGTACAAACAAGTCAACTTCAATTAGGGCTGACATTAAAGTGAAATCTGAAGATATGTGCATATAAAAGATATTGAGTGTACTTTTGCTTCCTTCACTTCCTTTTCTTACCACATCTCCAGAATAATGGCTATCATTTTACCCATTATACGAGTCATTTAAAGAAGCAATGAAAAAAACTATATATTTGACTGTTTCCTTAAATACACATAGTTAATAGTTTACATTATTTTAAATGAACATTAAACCATTATTACCTATGCTGATGATATTTTAAATTACTTATAGTAATTCAAATTCACTTTATTTTTGAAGTATTTGAAACTGGTTTAAAATAGTTAATAAAATTTGATTTTATATACTCCAATAAAGATGTTAAAAAAATTTAATTTCAAAACTCCCCTTACATTTTCAAATTTGCTAGTATATCTTTAAAGTTAAATTTTGAAAGTTTACATTTTCCACCCAACTTCAATTAATTCATACTACTGCTAATATTCAGAATGATAGAGATGAAGCTAGTATGAATCACTGAAATTCATGTATAATCTGAAACCCAATCTTAGTTACTAGTTTTAGTGACTAAAGTTTATACCAAGATTTCCAAAAATTGTTCAAAATTATTCTATTGATCCAGTTTGTTCATGGATTTTCACTGAGAGCAGAAAATCAGAGGAGGAGAAAAAGAGTTGAGTTAGAAGTTTCATACCATCATGGGAAAGACAATAGCAGCTCTTGAAACTTTGATTATCCACAAAAGGCCAAGGCAACTCATCTGAATAACTGTGAAGAGATGGACTTTTCGAAGTGGTACATGCCTTAGATATATAAAATCTGGTTGATGTTTTGCAGGCATCCAGAAGAGCTTTATTCTGTCGAAGAACTAGAAGATAAACAGACTAAATTGCTTTTTACAGACAGCAATAGAAGTAGGACAAGTAAATGTATAATATGGTCCAATATATGGTAGATCACACTTAATTTGACATCAGGACAATACTATTGTTAAGCGTACACTCTGAAATAATACAGTTTCAGTTTTATAATATGCCACATTTTCTTGAATATGGACACATGTTATAATTTAAAAGTTTAATAACATTAAAGCCAATGCTAAATGTTGCTCCCTCAGAGAGTATAGCCTTGAAAGAAAACATTATCATCATCCTCTTCATCATCACAGCACAATTTCTTCTTTTATCTGCCCCTTAAGCACTAGGGTTTCCTGGACTCTTCTTTCCTGAATAGCTCATCCGTACCCATTGTTTCAACTTTCACATACTTGCTAAAGACTCTCAGACCTCAATTCTACTTCAGCTCTGTCTGTCTTCAGCTCTAGACCCATATCCAGCTGCTGAGTAGGATGTTTTGACCTCCTTAGTTTGACTCTGCTGTTTGGCCTTGCCATTTTGATCCCCAGCAAGGTTTTGGTGCTGTTTCTAAAAATACAAACATCTTGGCCATAAAGATTTAACCTAGATGAATTATTGTTAATAAACTATTTTTCAGAGCAAATTTTAACTCCGTTTAATTTCTTGATCAAATGTAATCTTCAATCACATTTTACTTATTAACAAACTGTACAGCATGTTAGCTTTATTTTATGTGGATCATTTTGTTTAATTTTTCTCAGGCCAAATTTTGCAGTTTTCAATATTTCCAACAAGAAGCGATGATTTAGAAAATGACAGTTTCAATCACTGTCAGTTCTATATCATACCATTTCTACAGGAATATCTCCTATGCATTTTAAGAGTAATATTAGATTTAGTTCTTAGCTACTTTATATAAGAAAATTGTAAGCAATTCTCATCAAATATTCCAAAATTACTCTAATATGCCAAGGAACAAATGCCCATGAAGTCAAGTAAGTGTTAGTGGCAAAACATCATGTTTGTCCAATAAAGATGTTAAAAAAAAATCATGTTTTACCAAAGCCTCCTCATATCCCAAATTCAACATAAACCCATCTTTCCTTCTGTGTGCCCTGTCTTACAGTGCAGCATGACCTGCCCTCAGGCATCTAAACCAGAATCATACATAGTTTAGCCCATCCACTGTTCATTTATTTATTCATATTCATTTATACATTCCAAAAAATTTGTTGAAAACCTTCTATGCAGAGTACTAAGTGCTGAATTAGTTTCTGGTTTATCCCTGTCTATATTGTCCACAAATATTTCACTGGGTCTTTTTATTTCTACCACCTAAATATCTCTTAAAATTACATGTCATTAAATAAATAAAACTCTGCGTGGTGGAGGTGGCAATAGGGAAGAAATAAAATAAAATCCTTGGGGTTATAACCGAATGTTTCAATTTCTATAGAACTAATTTTTCCCAGCCACCATTTCTCCATTTGTGAAGTTATGTTATTGCATAAATGTACTTCAGTGTGTGAGTGCTTCACTTGTTATTGCTTAAATGGCACATTTGCTTTACTTTGGATTCCTGAAGTGCTGGAGCGAATATAAATGTGGTTATATATCAGAGTACAGAAACAGCATTCATGAGAACACTAATCTGTTTTTTCTGCCATGTTGCACAGTGAGAAGCCTAGATAAGTTTCTTAATATTACAGAACAGGTAATGTATAGAGCCCTCCAACAAACAGGGTAACAAATGGACATGCTTCTTGAACTGTTGATATTCAGCACATTTTTAAGTATTATTACTCAAGTAATGATAATCATGCTAAACGTATTCTGAGTTTTGCATTTGCCTTTGATCTTGTCCTAATATCAGTATCCCGTTTCCCCATCCAGTTAAAAACAAAATACCAAATAGGAATTTCAACTCCCTGAGTTTTGGGCTCACTTAAATTTTCATTAACTCTGTTTCTCAGTGTGAAACCCTATTTGCTGTTTCATTGGTGTTATTTAGAACTCATTACACTTTTCTCATGGGCCTTTGATAATGTTTTCCTCAATTTTCATTTGAAAGATTCACACCCCAAATAATTCCAAAATTTGACATTCTTGTTTAGTTCCAAACCTCATGGGTATAAAATCATGTGAGTGGAATTAGGGGGAGAAATCTGTTGCAGCCTATCAAAATGATTTTACTTTGTTTCTTAAACTTCTGCTGCTGTATTGATGTGAGCCCGAGGCCTAATAGTAAATACTTTTCACTTACGGTTGAAATTAGTACCCATGGAACCTCTACCAAAGGCAAAAAAACCCCCCAAAACCCCAGCTAAACAAAACCTTTTTAATACTCTTCCCTATCTGCCTTACCAAACCAATTCTTTTAAAATATACTTTTCATACATGAAGTTACAGCTGAGCAAATTAAATGTAGTTTGAGTAAAATTAAATGCATAACACTTCTCAACCATCTCCTTCTCCCAAGTTAATTTTACCCAGTGGCAGGAGGAACAGAGTCATGCTATCTACTTTGGGTGTTCAGTGATCTTACAGTAACTTCATATTAAAGTTTTGTCTCGGTTCTGACATTCAGTAGTATCCTAAGGCTGAAGAGGTTTTCCTTCTCCCAAAGGCAGAAGCTGGTTAGTTGTTTATTCAGGAAAAGAGTTCCTGTGCTGCCTGACCTTCAGTGTTGAGAGTTTAGCTAAGCTATTCCACAGTGTTGCTGCTTCATCATCCATTTTGTTTGATCAAGCAACCTGAGGTGACCTTAAACTACCCTAACCCCTCATGCAAGTGTACGCCTTAGACAGCTGCCTGTAGAGTCGCAAATAGATATAAGTTCCTGATGTAGCTTCTCCAATGGCCCTTGTGATCAGCAACCTCCCCTGCCCCCCACTGCCTTCTCCTTATACACTCCTCAGATAAGACTCCCACAAAGCTTACCAAAACCCTGCTCTTTTGATTTGAAGAGTCCAATTCGGCCTTAGCCCAGGAACCCCAAAGCACTCCACCCACTGACCTTAATAAAAGCATGTGCCCCAGATCCTGTCTCCCTCTCTCTGTCTTCACTTTGTCTGGACCTCCCCATGTGGCCCCTCAAGGCCAGGTACTTCCTGTGTAGACCTGTGAGTGATAAACTTCTCTATTTCAGTTTCTCTTGTGGTCTGCTGTTGCACCGCAGTTCACCATCCAGCACCCTGTGCTCCACTTAAAAAGTGTTAATTTGACAAATTCATAGCACTTATTCAGATGACTTTTCCTCTGTAGGTCTCTGAATGGCAGTGAGTCTGGCTTGTCAAAGAAAACGTGATACTTTATATTGACTTTTAGCCAACAAAAACAAACTATACTTTACAATAAATAATCCTCAAAAGTAGTCTCTTTTTCAAGAAAATTTAAGTGTTTTGGCACAATAATGTTGTTATAAAACAAGATTATTCAAAGGCAAATTTAAGTCGAAACCTGTGTTAGTTCCCTAGTGCTGCTGTGACAAATTACAACTTGGTGGCTTAAACAATAGAAATTTATTTTCTCACAGTGTGGAGGCCAGAATTCCAAAATCAGAGTGTTGGTGGGCCATGCTCCCTCTGAAGGCAGTAGGGAAGAAAATTTCCTTGCCTCTTCCAGCTTCTGTTGGTTCCTGATGTACCCTGGCTTGTGGTGGCAAAATTCCAATCTCTGCCTCCACCTTTATGTGGCTTTCTTCCCTATGTCTCTCTGTGTCCTCTCCTCTTCTTATAAGGACCCCAGTCATTGGATTTAGGGTTCACCCTAAATCCAGGGTAAGCTCATTTTGAAATCCATAACTAATTACATCTGCAAAGACTCTATTTCCAAATAAGGTCACATTCTGAGATTCCAGGTGGATATGAATGGGGGGAAGAGGCACTATTCAACCCACTACAGTAACATAAGCAGGAATAATTTGTCAACAGCCTCCATAAAAATTTAGAATAATCTTGTGGTACTTTTGAAATGTGTCCACAAATTCTTTGGTATTATTCTCTTCAAGAGATGGACTCTAATTTCCCTCCCTGTGCATGCAAACTGGACACAATGACTTGCTTCTAACAAATAGAAAAAAGTGGAAGTGACCATGTGTGACATTGGAGATTGTCAATAGGCACAGTGACTTTGCCCTCATTCTCTCTCGTATTGTTCACTGGGATGGAAGTTAGTTTCTCTAGTGTGAGGACATTTAAGTGTCTGATGGAGAGGCCTCCTACCAATAGCCAGAGAGGAACTAATGTCTCTTGCCCTCAGCTATATGATAAGCCGTCTTGGACATCCACCTTCTAGTCCTATTCAAGCCTTCAAATGACTGCAGCTCTTGTCCACATCTTGATAGCAACCACATGAGACATCTTGAGCCAGAATCACCCAGCTAATAGGTTCCCAAATTCATGACCCACAGAAACTGTAAGATAATAAATGTTTACTGTTTTAAGCCACTACGTTTTATAGCAATTTGTAATGTAGCAATGAGAAATTAATACAAAAACTATATTTATTTAACCAATACTTAAACAATTAATAAGGTTTTCCTTATTTACTTACAAAATAATTCTATAAAGACAATTGTAATAACAACAGGAAAACAAACATAAAAGGAAAAAATATCACCCAGGAGCTCATTACCTTAATAAATTGTCTTTATTTCTCTACCTTCCTTCTTAATCCACCCACACTCACAGTTTTATAAACCTATCATAGCTACAACTCATTTTTCCACTTTTTCACTTTGCATTTCACCTTGTCATAAGCATTTTTACTGTGTTATTTTTATAGTCATCATAGTTATCAATTTTAAATTAATGTACCTTAGATAGCTTAATTATTTTACTGCTGTTGAATAATTGGGTTGTTTCCAATATTTTGATAATATGTGTTACAAGGAACATCTTTGTGCAAAATTTTTTTTCTGTTTTCATAGATAGATGTCCACATACATGATCACAGTATCAAAGATCAAAAGTATTTGGATATATTTTTAAATGTACTGCTATCTTTTTCTAAAAGGATTATAAAGTCTAAACCTTTTACAGTTTTAATATACTCATAGTAAACAAAAGTACCCTCAGATTATGAACCAGTTTGAAGAAATTTAATTGTAGTTTGAAAGCTGCTCCTCAGATAATGGCATGTTTTTAGCTACCACATGACTTAACATCAACAGACCTGAAGATAAGTCATCACAGATGTGCTTGTATTACTGTAATTTACCTGAATTCCTTTTAGCGATGAAGCACCCATATAAAGGAACACTCCATATAGCACTGGCATAGGAATAAACTGTAAAAGAACAATTAGATAAAAGGCACAAGTTATTTTCAAATATAATGTGGCCAATATATTCTGCACTTCCAAAGAAAAACACAGAAAAATAAATAAATATTTTAGAAACAGTATAGGGCAGAGCCAGAAGACATGGGTTAAAATCCCAGCTCTAAGCACTTTTTAGCTGCATAACCTTAGGTAAGTTACCTAAGCTCTCTGTGCCTTAGTTTCCCAATATTAGTTTCCCAATATCTAAAAAGGGGTAATAATAGGTCTGTTATAAGTATTTAATAGGTCAAAACCAATAAAAACACATATGATACGTAATAAACAATAAATATTAGCTATTATTATTATGCTGCTTTAGGGAAATTTGAATTTTGTTTCACAATGGTAAGATATTTAGATTAAAGGTGAAGAATGGAGCTAACATTTAGACATTTTTCCTACATTATACCAGATACTTGTAAACACGTGGATCGTTCAATTTTTCTCTTTTTATTGGAATACCTCAGCATCATTTTATTCTCTGTAATTACTTATATAACATAGAAATTAGTTCTTGCAAATTGTGTAAATTATTAAATAAATGTAAACTTGTATAAATTATTAAATAATTCAATTAGAATTTTCAAATTATGGACAACTAAAATGAGTTATAATTTAAAATACAATTAACACACCTTTGAAGTACCTGTCAAAATTATATGACAAAACAATTACTCTTTAATGCTCTTTAAAATGGATTCAACTATTTTATTTTATTTTATTTTATTTTTTAAGGATAGAAGTGAGACATACTTTATTTCATAAATTGAGATTAATTTTATACACAGAAAAATAGCTGTTAGTAAAATTATGATGGGGTTTAATAAACCCAAATATATTCAGTAAGTTCAGGATTCAACTACTTGAAACATAAAAAAATAAGTATGTATAATAATGATTTTCATGTAGTAGTTTTATGAAACATTTAAAATACAAAACTGCATATGTGGCCGTGACCATGACATTGCTTATCTCTGCACCTCCACCTTATATTAAGTAATATTAATTGCAAATATATCTGTCCACTGACAAGAAAATAGAAACTTTATTTTGTGTAGGCCTACAGTAAACTCAGGTCACAGGTCAGTCAGAGATGAGTGACTCTTTCCCATAACCTGATTTTCATTTCAAAATTACAATAATAATTTCCACATCAAATTTTACTCTGCCAGATTAAATTTTTTATGTATTTAAGGATTCTAAAATATAGCACATAATTTCCCTTGTTAAGAAGCTATATAAACATGGTAAAAAAAATTCATCACTTTCATCACATGCCATACAATATTTACAAATTGATGGCTTAGATTCAAATGAAATTTCTTAAACAATAATAAATATATTCTGCCTTCTCGCAAATTCATAAAGGCAGATTTCATTACCTTCAGAATACTGGTCATAAAGACTGACGAACCCATAAGAATAAAAATCATAAGCCCAGTAACCCTTTGCTCCCGAATGCCAAGAAATTTGGGTTGTTCTCCTGGAGCTGAACATTCTGATTCCAGTTTTAGGCTGTTGACATGAGTGATGGAGAGGACAGTGGCAGCCACAAACCACGGCAGGCCCATGATGGAGCACACACCAAGCATGACAGCCACCATTAATAGATCCAGATGGTACCCACAACCTTTCTGTTAAGAGAAAGAAAAGAGGATTCTCATACTACCTGAATTTGGCATAGAGACCAATGACACCACCACCATGGAATAGTAAAGAATAGAAAAGAAATACTATCTTGAATCTTGCATAACTGATTCTAAAATGCAAAATAAATTAAAAAGATAACAGTCTCAAAATATATAATCCACTTAAAGAAAAGTTGCAGGTGTTCCTACTGCAATTATGATTATAGTGGCTTCTACATATTTTAATAGGTTTAGTGTAATTCTGGCTTAATTGTACATTAGTTTCCATTCTATTTCTATTGAATAGATAAAGTCATTATCAAATACAGTCACTTCACTTTGGTTCCTTAAATGGGCAGGTTAATTTGCAATTCATATGTCTAGTCTTTCATCATTAATTCATATGAAAAATATTGAGCACCAATTATATACCAGGCATCAGGCTGAGAAAACAAAGTATGGGCTGTGTTCACAGCAGAGCTAAGAATGGCTTGGTTGTGACTAGAAACCACTTCCTGACAATACCCAAGAAGCCTTTCTGTTAATATCTCCTAAAGAAAAACTCTTCTTAAACCCTCAGTTTCCAATTGCCCTGTTTTGTCTCAATGGCTGACTTTTACTGGGAAAAATAATATCATAGAACCTAAACTTCCATATATACTCATTTTTATCTTAATATATTACTACTGCATCTTGTTCTCATCTGTTTCAGTTTCAGCACTGGAAAAATTTGGCCTCTCCTTAAAGTGATAATTTTTGTGTTTTCTGTCTCCTCTATGATCCTCCTGTGCTATCACTGGCCTCCAGATGTTGCAAACTTCGGAGCTTTCTTGAACCAGGCAAGAAATGTAAATGAGGAAAAATGGGTGCAAGGGAAATGTGGAGGTGTGGGGACCTGGAGACTGCTCCCTTGCGGAGGGTGATTAGCTAAGAGTTCTCTGAGGAGACAAATTGAAGAATGGGGAAGAACCAAGTTACCCTCTTCCTCCATCCCCCGGTAGGAAATTGACAGTGTAAAGCCTCAGAGGCAGCAAATGCTACTTTACATTCCAACTCTTAATGACTACTTCATGAGAGGTAGTGTAATAAAGTGCTTAAGGGTATAAGTTCTGGAGACAGGTGGCCTGGAATCAAATGCTGGCTCAACCAATGATCTTGGGCAAATCATTTAACTTCTTGTGCCTCTGTTTCCCTATCTGAAAAATGGTGATGATAACAGGAGACATCTTGCTGGGTTATTGTGAGAATTAAATAATTTGCAAATGATTTTGCACATCATTTAGAACAATGTCTGATATATTAGTAAGTACCCACTAAATGTTAGGGGCTATTATATTCTAGCAGTTGAACAATACACTTTTCTTTTGTATTCACTTGTTTCAAGGATCCTCAATAAAAATATATAAATGTTTCTTAAGGGCAGGTAAACTTGTCATACAATTTCTCAGTATATCTCAGTTTTTAGTGCAATCATTGACATACAATAAACAATCAAAAAGTTACGGATTGACTTTTTAAAAAGGAAATATGCATTACTGAAACAGTTTATAGAATCAAACAGGTATAATTTTAAAATAAATATAGCTGTTAAATTTATTATTATGAACACGAGCAAAAATTACCCATTATTCTAGAGGAATAATTTTGGCTTTTCTTACAGGCAGTTTTACCAAGCTGCAAGCAGTTTCTAGTTAATCTGAAAGCTATTATAGCCTGGAGGGTGAAACATACTGAGTATTTGATGTGTATTTGTCATGGCAGTGTTTTCTTTCTGCTATTTTATTTTGTTGTTTTATTAAGAAAAACACCCTTAAAATCGGTTGTACTTCCTTCCCTTTCTGCTTATCCCTGACAAATTATAAAAGTGTAGGAGATGACAGCGAGGAGAAAATGAGAGATACCACATAAGGACCTTTTCCTCCTGTACTGTCACCAATTCCGTGGCACCCCTCCTTGGGTCAGCTTAGCTGGGGCAATGCTCCAGTTCACCCAAATGCCTAAACTCAATTTCCCTTGTGAATATGACTCTAGAAACTTTTTTTGCTAGTAACTCGGGAGAGGTTTTCATTATTAAGAGATGGAGGGTGGGAAGAGAAACACCCTGGTGTCAGCATGACCAAAAAGTTGTAACTAGCTTCACTAGGGCCATACTCTGGTCCCCTGGTCCTTTTGCATTTTGGCAAATGTAGTTGCATAGAACTCAAATTTAAGTCCTATTAAAGGACCACATCTTAACCAGTTAGAGGAGTGTTTTGTCCTAGGAACTCTGGAGTGTGAAGAATATAGAACAGCGAAGGACCTGATCCTTAAGCTTCCACCGCTGAGGCAATACAATGTGAATGGTGCCCTCTGGGTGGTTTTGCAAAGTCTTGGTACTGCTAAGAGAGAATGGAAGAGGTGCAAGTAGCTGAGAGGTAAACATTAGAGGAGGGCAAAGGACATGGGGCCTTGAGAGTCAGGCTTGTGCGTTTAGCACACCCTGGACTCTCCCAGGCTCCATGCTCCCTATGGCTTAATAATATGAGGAAGGCCTTCTTCATGAGAGTGATTTCCTACAGCTCTTGTCTTATTGTTTTAAAAATATGATACAAACGTAAACAGTGGGATTCTAGATTGCAGGAAGCAGACAAAATAATGCTTTCCGAGGGAAGAATTTCCTTTTTAAATTTAGAAAGCAAGCTTTGTAAAGTCCAAGTAGATAATAAAAACAAAAATACAATTTCCCCCTGATTATGTTATACAACAATGGGAGCATCTTAATTTAATGTGAATCAAAGGAAATAAAGCAGTTCTGGCACTTCCACTAATTAATCATTATCCTTCTTCTTGCCTTTCATTTAAAATGTCTTTAAAAACATGGTCTTTGTAACCATATTATTAGCTGATAGGCATGCCAGCCAAAGGGAAGTATCCCTTTGTCAGAGAGAGAACTGTGCACCTTCTAACATATTTCTGTAGATTTTTTTTCTGAAATAAAGACAGAACCAGAGCTTCTATTCTCACATTCATCCATGAATCACAGGAAATGGACATATGGGAGGAAAAGGGAGCATAGCAACAGGTGATGCTGCACCAGACCCCACTAAAACCAACATGCAGCAAGACAAGAGGCCAGCCAAGAGGACCATCTGATACCCAGATGCCACTGCTGAAAAAATTCGTCTCAAAGCTTGGCAGCAATTTCCTGCATCTGTCAAGTTAACCACATAAAAGACTATAGATTGACATGAAGAACCAGGCTGACAAAGAGGGCAAAAAAGAACATATCAAACGCCATAATCATCAAGAGAATGTAGTGCCAAATGAATGTTGCAAATGCATCCATTTACTCAAGTGATCTGGAATTGTATTGCTGTTTATTAAAAATGATGTCAAAAGAAGCCTGAACTGTCTACAGAAACATGTAGAAAAGCCCACGGTTGTATCTTAACAGAAACTTTCTTTTCTGAAAGATAATATCTATCTATCCACTTTTAGAGAATGTACTTTTTTTTAAAAAGTGGATATTTTTAATGCTTTTCAAAGGGATTCAGTTAACCAATGCTTATTCCACTTCTCTAGGGAAGAAACAAACAAATGAGAAATGCTAGAGAGAGTATGAATTTACATCTATATACAATATAGATGAAATCTGTATTCTCAAGTTTTTACATTTGCAACTTCTGATACTTTTGAATGACCCAAAGGATCATGAGGTGCAGTGAGTTAGAGTTTTGCTAATCTTGAAATTCTTCATTCTGAGGGAGGAGTTAGTCACTTAGCCTGAGTTGGGGCTAGACTCTTCAGCTCAACACAGCTTTATTACGTATGCAGTATTACAAAATGATAAAGAGATTTTTAATGGCAGGAAAAAATCCTCTAAAAGAAAACCAACTACTGGATTTGGTAATGGAAGTGAAGAGAAAGTGAAAAGATCTAAAATATAAGTTTGGGAGAGATAAAGAATGAAATGATGAATTTCTAGGTGACTCGGATATGTGATGTAGACTTAGATACATGATGTGGCCTCTACCAGGTGCTTGATACAGAAGGTAGAAATCATCATTCATTAAACTATCTCAGGGAATGCTCCAACCAAGGTAAAAATGGGTTTTCAAGGGAGAAAAGAAAATAAGTAAAAGCTGAAAATGTGGTTAACTTGTGGTCTGGGGATATATTCAAGAAACATGTGTCTTTTTGTGACAATGTGGTTCAAGTTAAAGCCAGAGACTGTGCAAACACTTCAGGGAAGCAACAGGCGGGAGAGCGGCTATGGAACAAACCATTGCTCTGAGTAAAGAACATTCTGAGAAAGTGATTTTTTGCTGTTATTAACAGGAAAATCAGTAGCAGCAGACCACACTGTAGTGAAGCATAGAGAAGACAAGGGTTAAAGGCCAAAAAAAAAAAAGTGTTCAGTGTAGATAAAATATGTCTTCACTGGAAGGAACTTACTTTGCAAATATCCATATCCAAGGAGGAGAATGGGGTGTTCAGCCTCATAGTGGCCAAGAAAAGACTAACTCTTCTGCTTGTGGCAATGTAGCAAGGTTTATGATTAAGCCGGATTTGCTGTTTACTAAATTCAGGCTATTAAGAGGTAAAATATGAATCTTTTGATTACATAGCCATTTGTACAATAAAAAGTAATGTACAAATAATGTAATATAGTTTAATAATATAGTCTCAAGTTTGTTTCAGTGACAAAAATATTAAATGTTTTAGTTCTACATTTAATTTTATAAATGCAGATACTTGAAAGGACCACTTAAAGAATGCTTTATTATATTTTAGCTCTTCTATACGATATGTAAAGGGAAGGTAAATATAGTATATTTGTTGATCTGGAGTTTTGGAAAGTCTGTGAATGTCAAGGGCCTACCATGGGCTCATGAAGAACAAGGAGCAAGCAATATGTGATTTATAAGGTGGAGAGATCTGGAAACAGCAAGCATACAGGACAGCCAAAAAAGGTAACATCACCCTTGGCAATTCTTCATTTACTTCCACATTCTGTTTTAATGATTCCACTAATATTTAGAAAAAAATTTTACAAGGAAAATTTCTCAGTTAAATCAGTGATATTTCTGTCTAATTATAAAAGCCAAAAAAAAAAACAAAAAACCAACTTCCTTTGAAAGGGAAACAATGATTACATAGCTTACTTTCTTTCTAAAACAGGAGTCTTTTAGATCATTTTAAAACATGTGCCATACAAGGAAATATATATACTGCCATTAAAAATGATAATGTAGATTTATATTTATATTGTTGGCATTGGATAATTACCATTATAATGCTCTTATATAAAAACAACAAGCAACATATGTAGTATGAAAATACATATTTTGGTATATAATAAAAACAGAAATGGGAAAAATAGAAATGTCTTCAGTTTTAAAAAATAAACTGGTGTCTAGGAAAAATGTTTTCCTACTTCTTAGAGAGTAGCAGACTAACAGCATTCAACATTAAGTTCTTAACACCGGTTTTATAGATCTACTTAATCAACTACCTAACTTTAATAATTAAGTTGTGGTGGTATTTGCTTTTGCAGAAGGCTGATATTTTAAAAGCAAATAATATTTTTGAATGATTGATATTAAATAAGTTGACTATTAATTTGGAAATCTGAATTTCTTGTTTTGAGAGCTTTAAATGATTTAAAGTTTCTAATATTGAATAATGTAGTTCAGCAGTATTTTGGAGCCAGCTCATACAGACTTATAAGAACCAATTGTTTAATTTTCATATTTTTCCTGACTATTGATGTCACTTTAGTAGCTTGAAATGGGCCACGATGGGAGTATTCATATCATGAAAATCGGCAAACATTATAAATCAGGGTATTTCTTTTTATACACAGAGGACTGGTTGTTAAACATGTACCAGCACATCACTGGTCTATTTCCTAAGGCTTCATGTGATATTTTGGTAGAATACATCTTTAATAATCAAAAATTTTTTTGACAAAAACAAGAAGTGAATATGAACTCATTTAAAAAAAGGTTTTGAACATGCTTAAGTTACTTTCTACAAAGAGAATAAAGAATGCTCTTTATTTTAAGAGAGACACACACTCTCCCCAATATAATAGACAAAATTCCTTTTCAGTAAGATTTATTACAAATAACTGTGCTTTCTTATACTTATGTCATTACTACTTCCCATCAAATAGTTCAATCAATCTGATTTTTAAATCTTTCTAACAAACATACTTAAAAATTCTATAAAGTATGATTTCTGTTGCTCTGACGATGAAATTTTTCCTAGAGTTTAAAGAGTATGTGAAGATAGCTGACAATTATCCCATGATACCAGAAAAAACAAGATTGTGCTTGTTCTGTTTTTGTAAGGTTTGATTCAGAGTACTTTTAACCATTCAATGATGTTTTTGATTTTATTTAACATATTCCTATAAATGATAGTGCTCACATTACACATCTCAGGCAACTTGCACACCAGTGAACAGCTAGTTTTTCACAGTTGCAAAATGGCAGGGTCA
This sequence comes from Mesoplodon densirostris, assembly GCF_025265405.1. Classification (NCBI taxonomy): domain Eukaryota; kingdom Metazoa; phylum Chordata; class Mammalia; order Artiodactyla; family Ziphiidae; genus Mesoplodon; species Mesoplodon densirostris. Next base: position 81,148,629 of record NC_082668.1, on the reverse strand, counting down.
GAATATAATAAATAAGATACATTCATATTTATTTTTTGTAAAAGAAAGTCATTAAAATCCGCACTAAAACTCAACAAAGATGTCACAAACTATAACATTTATGACTGGGTTTGATGTCATAGACATTATAGATGGAGGAACGACTAAAGAAAATGAGAATTATTTGAAGATGTAATTTGTTCCAAAATGAATGCAATCTAATAGACATACTTAGGGTCAAATAGAGAAATAGAAGAACCCCAGACGTAAGACAAATTGGTAAAGCTAAACTTCACCAAAATAGATTATTTCATTACAATGTGTTAACCATGGTAAAGAAAGCTAGAACTTTGGCAATGTTTTTAAATTTTAAGTCCTGGAGGTAGGGTTCCAGAGTTCAGAGCTCAGCCAAGTGCTATAAATTAATTAATTAATTAATAATTAATTAATTTAAAACTTATCATAAGACAAAGTACCATGAATATAGAAAATAAAATTATGAATCTGAAAATATTTTAATATTTCACTATGCAAATGACTATAGAATACAAAATATAATAAACATCAGTATAAAGTATAATTGACATCAGTTGAATCAATGATTTACATTAAAATGGATGTTGAAATATACCTTTAGCTTATGCTCTTTTCTGTTGATGATGACGGCTGTAATCTGTTGGTCCATAAAAATTAGAATAGTACAAAGTAAAGCTGGAATAATAGCAGCTATTACTGTCCACCATGGATTTGGACCTAAAGGTGTAACAAACCAGCCACGATCATCTCTTGTGGGCTGTGAAAAATTAAAGAATGCACAGTTATTAACTGGATTAATGAATACCTAATCAAATTGTCTTACAGACAATACTAGGAAAGCCCTAATTATAAACTGATATGCCAAGTGAATTATATATTTAATAATAATAATATTCACAAAGCATTTATAAGGTACCAGACACTATTCTAAGTGCTTTAAATATTTTAACTCATTTTTTCTTCACAACAGTCTAAAGAAGATACAGATAAGGAAACGGAGGCATAGAGAGGTTCAGTAAATTTTTCAAGGTCCCAAAGCTAGTAAGTGGTGGAGATAGGATTTCAACTCTGACAGACTGACTCACAAATTTGTGTTCTCAATCAATACCTATATTAAATAAAATCATATTAATATTTATCATTTATGATTGGCAAATTTATTTACATTTACAAATATCACATTGACCACTGTGTATAACTCTTATTTTAGATGTGTATCCAGGTCACTATGTAAAAATGTCAAAAAGATGTTTGGTCACATCATGGGGCTCAGGGAAAGGTTCAAACATGGCTGGTGCCTGAGATGAGTCCCAAAGGAAATCATTTTGACAATTCTTTGAGGAAGTCCCTAGCTCTTTTTGATAGGTGAGAAAACAGGTTCAGAGAGGTAAAGTAACTGGCCCAAGGTTGCATAGTTAGTAACATGGTCTGAACTCTATTCCAGACCTAATTTTATCTGTTTTCAAGCCCTATCCACTGTGCATTACCCTTACTTTCAAAATGCTTCCTTATCTTTTAAGAATATAGATATTCCCACTGGAATAACTGACAGAAAATTTTTTCAAGCTGCCTCTAGGTTTTCCATTTCTGTGATTTCTATTTTTTTAATATTAGGCCAAAATTTTAGTCATGCTGTGGGCATTTTATTTACTGTTATATTAATCTATATTCTTTATATTTTCATGAAAATCCCAAGTACTAGGGTTATAGCCATCATCTGAATAAAAATTAGACCTACAGAGATGGAGAGATGATAGTAAATCCTATGATAACTTCACCTTGAAAACACTTGGTACTTGTAGTTTTGGAGATGGGATCCCAATGGTATAGTCAATTAAAACCATACACAGAATCGTAAGAAAGACAGCAAAGTCGCTCACTATGGATCGAACCTAAACATAATGAAAACACTTGTCACTTGAAGGAACTATAAATAGTGAAGAATACTCAGGAACATAATCTAGAATCACACTTTATAAACACTTTATGACATAATATCATAATATTATACTTTATGCATACTATAATATTACTACTAACTCTTGTCATATTTATATTTATGTATCTCTGTCATTAAGATGAATACACACTCAACATTTTCAAAATGAGGCATTATGGAATAGCTACAATGGTGATTGTGCTGTTTTCAGTATTTATTTAAAATCTAAGTTTATTATGGGAATCTTGTGTGATACAATACCACTACATCAGCAGTGCTGATAAAAATCTAAGTTTATTATGAATTCCAGTATGTGAATATTTATTTCACAGAATAAGGTTGCATGGCTAGAATTTCACTATATTTTAGTACTCTTTCTCACGTAGGTAACATTTTAATATGATAAACCTGAAATACCATAAAGTAAAATTATCTATTTTTATTGAAGAAATAATATTTTAGTTCATCTGAGCTACAAGTATGGCAGCAGGTAATTTGCACAACAGAGTAAGCAAATTTAAAAATTATTCTATGTAAGCCAGTTTTTAAAGGCATTTCTCTTTTATAAAGCCTTCACTGAGAAAAATTCTTAAACAATAATCAACAAGATCTGCCTTTTATTAGGCTGCCTCTATGACACACACACAAACACATACAAAATGCAGGAGTTTGATACAAAAAAAAATTCTATATTAATCAAATTAAGCTTTGGGGGGAAAGAAATGAATCTTCCGCCTTATGGAAGGAAGATGTAAGAAAAACAGAAGTTTCTCTCAAACAGCAGTTCTTAAAACATTTTCCCAGAGTAGAATTTTCATCACAATTTTTAGCTCATCCCTAAAAAGCTTGTTTTCTTGTTTCTTTTCTTTCTTTTTCTTTTCTCCTTCCTTCCTTCCTTCCTCCCTCCCTCCCTCCCTTCCTTCCTTCTTTTTTGGCTGAGTCAGACCTTATAGGTGTTACTTTGCAGTGTTAAATATTGAACTACGCTGTTTCTCTGTTTACTTTCCTTTCCAAATATGCAGATGCAAACGTGGTGGGTTAGGCGGAGGGACTGACACTTTAAAAATGAAAAAGAGGATAGTGTTCCAATGAGTCTTGCAGGGGCTTTCCCAATTACAGAATGTAACAGTGGCTCCTATGAGGTGTCTGTCAGGCTGGAATAGTTCCCACTGTTCACTGGGCAAGAAAGTGACAATCAGTAATGCAGTGTGTGCTTTTGAGTTCCAAAAATGAAAGTGGGAAAGTGGGAGTTTATCTCTGGGATTTGAAGTTAGGAGATAAGCCTGGAGGGAATGCGTACTCCTAGCACTGTATCACAAAATGCTTTCTCTTACCTCCCTCACCATGCCCACTCCTAATCTGGCAGCTCAATCACACAAAAACCTTTTAGTGGCTCCTTTAACGACAGCAATAGCTCTTTCTTTTGTCCTAAAACACACATGACTCCATACATGCTTTATGTTGGTTCACATTTTGATCAGAAAAATTGTAGTCTAAGTACCTTGGTTGGAAAATAGCGGCTAGTCTTGAACTGCTTCAGTGTGGCTGACAGAGTAACTGTGGAAAAGAACAGGATCACTGACCAAAATAGAACATCTGGAACATATGGGTGCTCGTGGCCACAAGCTCGTCCAACGTACTCCCCATGCAATGATTTGCATTCCTGCCAGAGGAAGTAAAACAAATGGAGCTATTAAGAAAAAAAGTGGACACGTTTCTTTCAGAAAACTAACATCTTAAGATCACTTGCAGTTGAGTTGCTGAAGTTGTTCAGTTATGGCTCCTATTTGGATAGGTAGTGAGCAATATGAACCACTTCTGAAATTCTTGCCTTTTCAAATTAAGTTTAAATCTATAAAACTAACTGATTTATAAATCACCATCTTAATGAATTTTCACATCAACCCTGTAAAATAGGTAGTTGTTATTATTTCTATTTCATGTCTGAGGAAACTGAGGTGTAGAGAAGTTAAGTAATTGGCTATGGGCTCACCGCTGCTGGGTTGCAGCAGAGTTGTGATACAAACATGATACTCCTTTGGTGGGAATATTATTAAAGAAGAACAATGATTCTGTAGAATTATCTAGTCCAAAAGCTCCGAAGAAAGGTGAGAAAAGCAACAAAAAACTATGATACGTTACTATTGGAGTGAAACTGAAAGTCAAAGATGGGGCTCAAATTTAAATTATAGAACAAAAAAGAAAAAGTTAGTATAGGAGCAATGCAAAGTTCATATTTACTATGACTTCTTCATGGTCTTTTTTTTTTTTTCCTGGTATATATTTTATAAGCCTCTGAAGGATCATTTCTAATTGCTGCCTTAGCCATGAGGTGGCAGCAAAGTCAAAAAAATTTCCTTTCTTGGAGAAAAAACAGCATTTTAAACATTAATATTTTGAAATTAAAACTTTTTAAAAACGTTTTGCTTTTTACTATTTTAATTTAAAGATTAGAACACTAAATTTTAATTTTTTATTTCAAAACAGAGAAAAGAATGGTTTAAGTGATCCAGTGACCTTGTTAGTACTTGAGATATCTGGACCTGAACAGAAAGTGAATTGTGCCATATACTTAAAGATCTTAGAGAAAAATATGGACTGACGGACTGATCACCAACAGAGACTGTCCAATGAACAAAGCTTCAGGCCCTGGAGTCTTGTATAGCAGAAAACAAATACCTTCAAAAGATTCTAGACTAAATCACAGATTGTTACATGGTTATCCAAAAATAAACTAGTAAAATCTACTTGGGGCAGCTACCCCTAAGGCTAGGATTCTTGAGAAATATTGTTTGTATACTTTATAATTATCTAAGACAATTCCATTCCCTTTTCTAATCTAACTGCAAATGCTACATTCTTTGCTAGCTAAAGTTGAATTCCAATTATCTATGTTAAGTTAATATAGAGCAAAATGACTTGGCTAATTGAAAAACCAAAGAAAAATCCCCCAGGCCTTAATTATAGCTTTAATTTTCCTTCTCTCAAAACCCTGTTAAAATAGATAAAGTAGCAAAAATGAATCCTTGAATTTTTTAGTCCCGTCTCTTGCCCCTTGTCCAGAGATACTAGTATAGCAATTACTAAGCTAAGTAATGGTTAAGAGAATGGATAAATATAAAGAGGAGCTAGAAGCTCTGTTGTAAACACATTATCTAAATATTTGTGAGCAGTCTTTTGTGCAGATATAAAAGTCCTCCAAGTCTTGGACTTGGCTGGGTCTTGTTCTCAAATCTTAGGAACATAGACACCATTTAAAGGATCATTTAACTGTCTTATAATCTATAATACATTGCCAATAGCTTGCCTAGTTACTTTAATTCAAAGCAAATTTGAAAAGCGTATTTATTTTTTCTTCCTTTTAGGGGGACAGTATGCTATTTAAAAAGGAAAAATTGTGAACTACTAAATTCTACATTTATTTTCTGGTTTATACTAACTGTACCTTTAACACACACACACACACACACACACACACACACACACACAAAACAAGTACTGAGATTTGGAAGAGAAAACTAAATCCAAATCCTGTTCTCTTATTTTGAGTCTCACATATGGTTTCACTTACAAAAATGAAAAACTGCTTGTTGACAAACTCATTTCTACTAATTATTCTTCAACACGTTCTAAGTTTCAGCAGTGTTATAAGTTGGTAAAAATTAAGTTTGATAAAATAAGAAATTAAATTTGGCATTAGTGTCCTGCCCCTTACTTATATATAAGCTAAATATGTAATTCTGGCACTAAAACAATTCTTAACCAATTGCTAGTTAATTGCTTGTGAATATTTTAAACCTCGCCTAGGAATTCCTTTATAATGACAGATTTTGAGATACTGCTAAAAATATATATAAACATAGAAACCTAAGTGTTCTAGCTTGCTATAAAACACTTGAATTAGGCATTATTCACAATAGCCAAGATATGGAAATAACCTAGATGTCTGTCAATGGATGAATGGATTAAGAAAATGTAGTATAAATATATAACGGAATATCATTCCCTTAAAAAGGAAGGAAATCCTGCCATTGCAACATGGATGAATCTGGAGGACATTATGCTGACTGATATAAGCCAGACACAGAAAGACAGACACTGTATGATTTAACTTACATGTGGAATCTAAAAAAGTCAAACTCAGAAGCAGAGAGTAGAATGATGGTTACTAATGGCTGGGGAGAGGGGAAAAATCGGGAAATATGGGCCGAAGGGTACAAAGCTTCAGTTATGCAGGATGAATAAATTATGAAGATCTAATGTATAACACGGTGACTATGGTTAATAATATTGCATTAAATAATTGAAATTTGTTGAGAGAGTAGATCTTAACTGTTTTCACCAAAAAAAAAAAAAAAGGTAACTATTTGAGGTGATGGATACGTTAATTAGCTTGATTGTGGTAATCATTTACGTCATATACATACACCGAAACATCATATTGTATACCTTAAATATACACAAGGTATAAATTACAATTCATGAGATATGTAACAATTCAATTAAAAATTATCACATGAATAATATACAAAGTAAATATTACATGATTATTTTTACAAAACTAGTTATAATAGCCATTAGCACAGTGCTTTATTAATACAATGTTTTTGCTGATACTAATGGTTATACTGAGAAAAGAAATCCCAGAATAACAATTAAGACAAAACAATTTTATGGCCCTCATTGACTTAAAAATTGTAAGATTTTTTCATTATGTAGCATTCCCTTTGGTGATAAATGCTATTTTGGTCAAGGTTAGCAATTACCTATTGCAAAAACTGCTTTTAACTAATGAAAAATAATATGAAAATTTCTGCCAGAATGTTGACTCCTAGTACAGAACTTAAAGAAAAAAACCACAGTGCTAGATTTGCTTTGATTGCAAAATATTTTTCACTGTACTCTGCTTGACCCTAAAACTTCTAATATTTAAAATTAACTCATGGCTACCTAGATCAATTGTGCTATGAGTCTCTTTGAAAGTTATAATTCAGGGTTTGCTACTACATGGAATGAATATTATTATTTAATATTAAATTATTCAAGACTATAAAACACAGAGTAAATTATCATGTTAAATAATTTAGAGATGAGATTATTGGGTTACTGTATTGTAGGGGACACCAAGATGAGGGACAAAAGCAAGGGACTCAAGACATAATATCTTTATAGTTTACAAAAGGGAAATATAAATGGAAGATGCACTGATGAATGGATCAACCACAATCCCATGTCTAAATTCTGAATAACTGTAGCATTCTTTCTTGTTCAGCTCATCATTTCTTTTATTGATCAATTTAAATGGCTCTCTGAAAGGAAACAGTTTGGTAATGTTATTTTTTCTAAGAAAAAATAGGACAGAATAAATGTGAACTATAACAGAAGAAAACAACAAAAGTAAGTGAAGGCTTATTTTAGAGCAAATGACTAGCATAAGAGGAAAGGTAGTAAAATATAGGTCAAGATAGAATTTTAAACAGAAAGTAAGTAATTTGATTTTGATTCTGAAAGAAAATATTTAATGAGGAAAATTGAGAAAATAGGCAATAGGTCAAGTTCTCTTACAAGAATCATGTTTAGAGTTTTATAATATTTGTACAACAAAAAAGATTTCTATGTGTCACTAACTGGCTCACTTACTAAATGATATATTTTTCATAAAATGAACTAGAATTTATATAGTTTTATGCCCATGGTTATAATGGGATTTGAGCTTATATGGGTAGATAAAGTGGCAGAAGCTTTGGATTGTAATGTTTGTAACTGGGAAGAATAGAGAAGAAACTAGAATGACTCAGATTTTAATACTTATTAAAACCAGAACACTTTCGATTTTTCCAATTATGAGATTTGATTGACCAGAAGTAAAGGATAAAAATGTAGATGGAAAAAGAGGTGCACAAATATTGCAAGAGATTAAGAAGAATTGAGAAATTCAGCTATGAGGGGGAAAAAAGATACCACAAAAAAAGAGGAAAGCCAAAAATATTTTTAAAGGTATAAGATTTAACTTTGATAGGTGAAAAATATGTTGCCATTCTCTTTTTTGAATGGAGGATAAAGAGAAAATGGAAGTAAGAAAATCTTCCTGAGGGAGGTGCCAGAATTTTATTACGAAAAGTGACTTTTGTTTTCCCAAAAAGTTCAATATTTACACTAAAATATTAACAAACATCCCCTCCCCCTTAACATATTCTGAACAGCTGGAGCAGCATTACAGAGTAAAGTAAAAGCATTCTGGGTTCTTTACACAGAAGGCTGACTTAGTTCTGCCATACGGTTTCATTTAGGTCAACACTACTCTTATTTAATGTGCTTTCAGTTAATCTAGTCACATTATGCCATATATGTGTGCTTTCAGAGTAACTCAGACTTAATAACTACTGGAAAAACTTAATAATGAAAGAAAACCTCAGTATACTTATGCATACTTGAAATGAATGAAATCAAAACCATCACTTTTATAATAATATTTGTTTAAAACACTTAACTTAGTGGCAATAATTCATTCAAAAAGTCAATAAAAGCCCTTATAGTAATAAGATTCAAGGTATGACTTATTTTTCTTTTTTAATTAATTAATTATTAATTAATTAATTAATTTATGGCTGCGTTGGGTCTTTGTTGCTGCATGCAGGCTTTCTCTAGTTGCAGCGAGCGGGTTGTGGTGTGCGGGCTTCTCATTGCACTGGCTTCTCTTGTTGCAGAGCATGGACTCTATGCGTGCGGGCTCAGTAGTTGTGGCTTGTGAGCTCTAGAGCACAGGCTCAGTAGTTGTAGCACATGGGCTTAGTTGCTCCGTGGCATGTGGGATCTTCCCGGACCAGGGCTCAAACCCATGTCCCCTGCATTGGCAGGCGGATTCTTAACCACTGTGCCACCAGGGAAGTCCATGACTTATTTTTCAGTGTTTCACTTACCGACACAGTTAGGTTCTCCCAAATTATGTCAGAGGCAGAAATATTGGACTCCCTCCATTCCTTCAATGTATCATTGCTAGGATTATGTGGTTCCACACAGTTACACCTGCAAAGGCAAAACAGTGTCTTTTGTGAAGTATCTTTTTGTCACCATACTTAAAACAAATGTGTGATGGGTCCTTCTTCCCCAGTCACAGCCTTCCTCCATCTGAGAAATAAGTAGGTAGGTCATCCTAAACTCCAAAACACACTATTTTCAGACAGAGGATAGATATATTGCTAGGACATTAGATCACTTCTAATGTTTCCTGGAATGAGAGGTCATTCCCTCTCTGTCCCCATCAGAGGAAATTTTTTAAAGTGTAGGTTAGAACACAGGGCTTTTGAGGCCTTTTAAACCAAGATGCTTTCTAGACCTTACAACAACCATTTGCCTCTAAATTATAAGTCAAGTGGGAAAAATGATAAACATTCAAATGTATTATTTTAATTTACTTATTTTTATTAATACTGTATAACTATATCCATTAAAATTGGATTTTATAATTCATATTTTAGAGAACATTTAGAATTTTGCAATGTAATTTAAAATTAAAGCTAGGTTGAAGCAAAAACCCTAGGTATCTCAGGATATACTTTCTTTGTGATGAGTGATAGTTCTATTTAAAATCAAACAATCATTATGCAAAAGATTTTTGAGTAGCTACTACATATAAGGTAACATGATGAATGCTGGGTGGGGTAAGAGCAGAGAGAATAAGTAAAAGCTGGGCAAAGTGGTACTGTTAGGTAATAAAAAAACAGCTTTTGATCTCATGTTCTTTATAACTTTGTAAGTAAATGAGAAGACAAAAGCAAAGATTATCAACAAGTTAATTGTCTTATATGTGAACTTCAATTTACAAATTGTTTGTTTCAAAAATTCATTCATAAGTCTATTATTGCCCTTCAGAGAGCATTTTATTATAGAAGCGTTTTATAAAAATAGTGGTTGGGCTCCCAGATTAAGCCACATATATACTACATAACTTGAATATTAGTTGGATTGCTGTTTTAGTGATATTAATTGAACTGTAGAACCCAACTGCCATTATTTCTATAGGAAAATATATTACAGTCTCTACTTGATAAATTCCTCTGCCTAAGCAACAGTCTCTCTTCTTTTTTTTTTTTTTTTTTTTTTGCGGTACGCGGGCCTCTTACTGTTGTGGCCTCTCCCGTTGTGGAGCAGCACAGGCTCTGGACACGCAGGCTCAGCGGCCATGGTTCACGGGCCTAGCCACTCCACGGCATGTGGAATCTTCCCGGACTGGGGTACGAACCCGTGTCCCCTGCATCGGCAGGCGGACTCTCAACCACTGCGCCACCAGGGAAGCCCTCTCTTCTGTCTTTTACATCAGGAATTTTAGTCTGTTCTTTCTTTTTACCACCACTCATTCATTTTTCAAAGTGTACTGAGTGTCTATTATTACAAGAAACTCTCCTTGATTTTAGTCTGTTTTTTTTTTTTTTTACCACCACTCATTCATTTTTCAAAGTGTACTGAGTGTCTATTATTACAAGAAACTCTCCTTGACTTGGGCAATACAGACAGGTATGTTCCTGCTCTCACTAAGAGATGTTAGAGTATTCCCCACCTGGGCTCACATGGGGCTGGGCCTCTAAAAAAGCAGAGGATTCCAATGAGAAAGTTGTTGATGAGGATTTTAAGGGAATGAGACATGGAAGTATTAGCTACTATGAGCAGCTACAGTGACCACCATGGTATCAGAGGGAGGAAACACAGCAAAAGGGAAACAGTCCCCTGAGATGCAGTAATAATCATTCATTAATGCAATTTATTCAAATCTATAGGTTCTCAAGTCCCAGATTAGTTGTACATAATCCCAGAGCACAGCATTATGTGTCAGGAAGGCCTTTGTCCTTTACTGGCTGTGTGGCCAGGGGCAAATTATTTAAGCACTCTAAATCTTGGTTTCCTCATAAATAAAATGCAGACTGAAATGCTTACCTTGTAGAGCTATTATGAAGAATAAGTAACATGATATATATTAAGTGCCTGGTATACATTTATGCAGTTTTGAAATTGTAGCTGCCATCATCATCATGGTTCTCATCATTATTTTCTGGTTCATTTTTCAGTTTTTCATAAGATGTAATAAAACTGTTAACTTTCAATTGATGTAATACAAAAAAACCACTAGGCTTTTCTCTAACATGCTGATACTCTTTATTTTGTGTCCAGTGCTTTAAAGAGAATTAAATTCTGACCAACATTAAAACAGTTTTGCTACTATCACTAAGAATCTATCAAAAGAAAGAAAATTCCTGTTTAATTTTGACTCTAGGTCATTAGATCACTAGGCAGATACAGTAAAGATAATATATGAAGAGAGAGAATAATTTCACTTAAAAATATCTTAAATTATTAAAAAATAACACTAAAACCATTAAATCACTGAATATTTTCTAAAATTAAAAATCAGATTTGGCTGCTAGCTTAAGAAAGAGGGCTGAACATACATGTTTATTTTCTCATTACCTAGAATTCATTAAGCAAAGAAATAATATAAAAAGAAACATGAGGGGAAATATCAACAAAAGAGAGATGTAAACAAATGGAATATGAAAAGCATATGAAAGCAGGATGTTTGTAAAAGCAGAACAGAAGAGTAATACTAACAATAATAGTATTTTTATATTTAATCCTTAAAATTGGTAGTATTAATCACATGATAATATCAAGGCATGAGTGATGTGGCCAAGGTTACACAGCTAGAAACATCAGAGCCAGAATTTAAACCTAGGCAGTCCACTCCTAATGAGTAATCTAAAAAAATAGAAATATTTACATAGAAACATAAATATATATACATATTTATATATCCATATAAAATTTATAAATTTATATAGGATATATATATATATATATATATATATATATCCTTCCAACTGCAGTAAAGGAAGGACCTGGCCTGCCGAGTAGAATCCCACAAAGGGTCTGAACTAAGAGAAGATGTTGGGATGAAGGAAAGAGTGTTTTCCAACCTAAGAAAGCAGTGAAAGAACTCTCAGAATGACAAATGTATGGTAGAGCCCAAGAGTGAACCAGGGAAGTAGTGACATCACAAGATAGCTGAATGGAAAGTCCCAGTGCTCCTTCCCCTGTAGAAACTTCAATTTAACAACAATATATGGACCAAAATACTGTGACGAGAATTCCAGAATCCAGTTAAGATGTTGCAGTACCTGAGTGAAAAGTTGTGAACAGCCATATTCAAACAGGTAAGAAGAGCAATTTCACTTTAACTGCATCAGCCCCTCCTCTAAGCTGGCACAGCTCAGCAGTGGTAGAGAATACCCTGGCTTACACTTTTTACACTGGGGGTGAAGAGAAAATAGAGGCTGCATCTGACATTCCAGCTCTTCAGAGGGCTCCTGAGGGACTGGTATCTGTCTTGTCTAATTCAGAGCACTGACAGAACCATTGTAGTTTGGACGCCCCAGTGCCACTGAGAACAAAGACGAGTGGATAAAATGGCTTTCAGGGAATAGGATGGCTCAGTGCAATTAGGGGCAGGTGAACAACTTGAAGCTTTTCCCTCTGAACGAAGTGAAAGAAGCATATTTCTGATGTTCAAGCTTTTTGGAAGAGTGCCCAAGGGACTGGTATCTGTCTCACCTAACCTGGGATGCTGATGGGGACTCATCATATGGTAGATATCTGGAGGCCTCTGAGAACAAGGGATAGCAGAGAATCTTGCTACTGTAAAGCCACAGAACTTGCAGTAGCAAGATTCTCTGCTATCCCTTGTTCTCAGAGGGAGCAAAAGATTATAAGCCCCTGGAAAAAGAAACCAGCAATACTAATTGAGAAATTGCACACAGAGGCTCAGAGAATTTGCATCCCCTTCCCTCCAAGAAAGGGTTACAGAGGCCTCCAGAATCTCTAGTCAAGCTGATTAATAAGAGTCTTCTGCACAAAGAGAAAGTCCCTAAATGCTATGAAAGGTGGCTGTTATTTCAAATGTGCCAATCCTAAAACAAAGTTATGGGACACATGAAGAAACAGGGCAACATGGTCCATACAAAGGAATAAAATAAATCAGAAATTTATCTTAAAGAAATAGAGGTATATAAATTACCTGAAAGAATTAAAATAACCATTATAATGATACTCTATGAGATCAAGAAAATGATGCATAAACAAAATGAAAATATCAACAAAAAGATAGAAAATATTAAAAAAGAACAAAATAGAAATTTTGGAGCTAAAGAATACAATAATTGAACTAAAAAATTCAGTAGAGGGGTTCAACATCAGACTCAATTAAGCAGAAGAAAGAATCAGTGAACTTGAGGACAGGTCACTTGAAATTATTCAGTCAGAAGAACAAAATGAAAAAAGAATGAAAAAGAGTGAAGAAAGCCTGAGGAACACATGGGATATCATAAGCAAATCAATATATGCATCATGGGAGCCTCAGAAGAAGAAGAAAGAGGATAAGGGACAGAAAGCTTATTTAAAGAAATAGCGCCCCAAAACTTCCCAAAAATAGGGAAGGAAATTACATCCATATTTAAGAAACCCAATGAATTCCAACCATTGTGAATCCAAAGAAATCCACACTAAGACACATTATAATCAAACTGTTAAAGTCAGAAACAGAGAAAATTTCAACAGCAGCAAGAGAAAAGTTAATCACCATGTGCAAGAGAAGTTCCATAATACTACCAGTGGATTTTTCAGCAGGAACTCTACAGACCAGAAGGCAGTAGTATGACATATTCAAAGTGCTGAAAGGGAAAACTTCCAACCAAGAATACTATATCTGGTAAAAAATGGGGGACTTGAAAAATGAAGGAGAAATAAAACCTTCCCAGGTTTTAAAAATAAAGCTGAAGGAGTTCATCACCACTATATCTGCCTTACAAGAAATGTTAAAGGGAATCTTTCAAGTTCAAACAAAAGGACACTGAACAGCAACACAAAAACATATGAAAGTATAAAGCTTGCTAATGAAGGTAAGTATATAGACAAATACAAAATACTGTAATGGTGGTACATAAATCACTTTTAATTCTGGTATAGAAGTTGAAGGACAAAAGTATTTTTAGACACTATTACTATAAAAATGTTAATGGATACACAATATAAAAGGATGCAATTTTTGACATCAATAACTTAAAAAGTGTAACGAGGGGGGAGTAAAAGTGAAGAGTGTTGGTATGCAATTGAAGTTAAGTTTTATCAGCTTAAAATAGATTGTTGTAAATATAAGATGTTTTATGTAAGCCCCATGGTAACCAAAAAGAAAATACCTTTTCATGTAGAACATCCACAAAAGAAAATAAGAAAGGAATCAAAACATATCACTACCAAAAAAAAACCAAAATCAACAAAACACAGAGGAAGTAAAAAGAGAGGAAAGAGGGCGGGTGACAAAAATGTTACAAGACAGACAGAAAACAACTAATAAAATGGCAATAGTAAGTTCTTCTCTATAACTAAGTACTTAAATGTAAGTGGATTTTACTCCCCAATCAAAAGACATACAATGACTAAATGGATTTAAAAAAAGATCTAACTATATGCTGTCTAGAAGAGACTTTTGATTTAGGAACACACATAGAGTGAAAGTTAACGTATAGGAAAAAATATTACATGCAAACAGTAACCAAAAGAGAGCAGGTGTCAGGGTGGGCCATAATCATATCAGACAAATAGACTTTAAGTCAAAAACTGTCAAAAGAGACAAGGAAGGACATTATATAAGGCTAAAAGGGTCAATTAACCAGGAAGATATAACAATTAAAAAGGACATTATATAAGGCTAAAAGGGTCAATTAACCAGGAAGATATAACAATTAAAAAGATATATGCACCTAACAGCAGAGCACCCAAATATATGAAGGAAACATTGACAGAAGTGAAGAGAAAGATAGATAGTAACACAATTATATTAGGATATTTCAATACCTCACTTTAAATAATGGATAGAATCCAGATAGAAGATGAATAAGGAAATAGAGGACTTGAACAACACTATAGACCAAATGAACCTAATAGCATATACAGAACATTTCACCCACCAGCAGCAGAATACATAGCGTTCCCAAACACACACAAAACATTCTCCACAAGAGATCACGTTAGGTCACAAAACTAGTCTTAACAGATGTAAGAAGACTGAAATCATACTGAGTATACTTTCCAACCACAGTGCAATGAAACTAGAAATCAATAACAGAAGGAAAACTAAAAAATTCACAAATGCATGGAAATTAAGCAACATATCCTTGAACAACCAATGGACCAAAGAAGATATCAAAAGAGAAATTAGAAAATATCTTAAGACAAATGAAAACAAAAACAACATACTAAAACTTATAGGATGCAGCAAAAGCAGTACTAAGAGGGAATTTTATAGCAATAACTGCCTATATTAAAAAGATGAAAATTCTCAAATAAACAACCTAACTTTAAAGCACAAAGAACTCAAAAAAGAAAAACAAAGCCCAAAGTTAGCAGAAGGAAGGAAATAATAATCATTAGAGCATAAATAAGTGAAATAGAGACTAGAAAAACAACAGCAGAGATCAATGAAACTGAGTTGGTTTTTTTAAAAAAAACCCACAAATTGACAAACTTTTAGCTAGACTAAGAAAAAAAATAAAGACTCAAAATTATAAATGAAAGAGGAGATGTTACAACTAATGTCACAGAAATTAAAAGGATTATAAGAGATTACTATGAGCAATTCCAAGCCAACAAATTGGATAGCCTGGAAGAAATGGATAAATTCCTAGAAACATGCAATTTATCAAGAATGAATCATGAAGAAATAGAAATTCTGAACAGACCCATAGCTAGTAAGGAGTTTGAATCAGTAATCAAAAACTTCCCAACAAAGAAAAGCCCATGACCAGATGGTTTCACTGGCGAATTCTACCACACATTTAAAGAACTGATGCCAATCCTTCTAAAACTCTTCCAAAAAATTGAAGAGGAGGGAACACTTCCAAACTCATTTTATGAAGCCAGAATTACCCTGATACCAAAACCAGAAAAAGACATCAAAAGAAAACTAAAAAACAATATTCCTAATGAATATAGATGCAAAACTCCTCAACGAAATAATAACAAACTAAATTCAACAATACATTAAAAGGATCATACATCATAATCAAGCAGGATTTATCCGTGGAACACAAGAATGGTTCAACAAGCAAATATCATTGTGATACACCACATTAATGGAACAAAGGATACAATCACATGATCATCTCAATAGATGCACAAAAAGCATTTGACAAATTCAACACCATTTCATGATAAAAACACTCATTACACTAGGAATAGAAGGGAATTATCTCAACATAGTAAAAGTCATATATGACAAGCCCACAGCTAACATCAGAATCACTGGGGAAAAACCAGAAGCTTTTCCTCTAAGATAAAGAACAAGACAAGGATTCTCACTCCTGCCATTTCAATTCAAAATAGTACTGGAAGTCCTACTAGAGAAATTAGGTAAGAAAAAAAAGCATCCAAATTGGAAAGGAAGAAGTAAAATTATCTCTGCTTGCAGATGACATATCTAATACAAAGAAAACTCTAAAAATTCCATACATAAAAATATTTAGAAGTAATAAATGAATTCAACAAAGTTGCAGGATAAAAATCAACATTAAAAAACTCAGTTGAGTTTCTATAAACTAGCAATGTGCAATCTAAAAAGGAAATTAAGGAAACAACCCCATTTACAATAGCATCAATAAGAATAAAATACTTAGAAATAAACTTAACCAAAGATGTGAAAGTCTTTTACACTTAAAACTATAAAACATTGCTGAAAGAAATTAGAGGACACAAATAAATGGAAAGATATAAATGTGTTCATGAATTGGAAGACTTAATATTGTTAAAAACACCCATATTACCTGAAGTGATCTACAAATTCAGGGCAATCGCTACCAAAATCCCAATGACATTTTTTATAGACACAGAAAAAATAATCCTAAAATTCATATGGAACCATGAAGGATCCTGAATAGTCAAAACAATCTTGAGAAAAAAAGAATGAAGTTGGAAGCCTCACATTTCCTAATTTCAAAATATATTACAAAGCTAGAGTAATAAAAACAGTATGGTACTAGAACAAAGACAGATATATAGACCAATAGAACAGAATAGAGAGCCCAGAAATAAACCCTCACCTATGCAGTCAAAAGACCTTCAACAAGAATGGCAAAGCTACACAATGGGGAAATGTTGAAGTCTCTTCAACAAATGATGCTGGGAAAATCAGATATCCACAAGCAAAAGAATAAAATTGAACCCTTATCTGACACCATACACAGAAATCAATTCAAAGTAAATAAAAGACTTAAACATTAGACCTAAATCTATAAAATTTCTAGAAGAAAACAGGGGGAAAGCTTTATTACATTGGTCTTAGCAATGATTTCTTGGATATGACACCAAAACACAGGTAATAAATGCAAAAATAGACAGTGGGACTACATTAAACTAAAAAGCTTCTACATAGCCAAGGAAACAATAAGCAGAGTGTAAAGGCAACCTGTGGAATGGGAGGAAATATATGCAAACTATATCTGATAAGACATTAATATCCAAAATATATAAGAGTTCCTACAACTCAATAGCAATAAAACAAATCACTCAATTTAAAAACGGACAAAGAAAAATAAAAAATATAAATAAATAAAAATAAAAATGGACAAAGGACCTAAATAGACATTTCTCCGAAGAAGATCTACAAATGGCCAACAAGTATATGAAAAGATTTTTGACATCACTAATATCAGGGAAGTGCAAATTGAAACTACAATGAAGTATCATCTCACACCTGTTAGGATGACCTATAAATGAAACAAAACAAAACAACAGAAAATAAGAAGTGTTGGTGAGAATGTGGAGAAACTGGAACCCTTGTGCACGGTTGTTAGAAATGTAAAATGGTGCAGCCACTATGGAAAACACTCTATAGGTTCCTCCAAAAAAAAAAAAAAAATAGAGCTACTACATGATCCAGCAATCCCATTTCTGGATCCAAAGAGAACTGGATCTTGAAGAGATATTGCATTCCCACTTTCATTTCAGTATTGTTTACAATGAGCCAAGAAGTGGAAACAATCTAAATGTCCATCAACAGATGAATGAATTTTAAAAAAGTATAATATATACGTACAATGGAATATTATTCAGCCATTTAAAAAAAAGAAGGAAATTCTGTCATCTGCTACAACATGGATGAACATTAAGGATATTGTGCAAAGTGAAATAGAAGGACAAATACTCCATGATTCCACTTATATGAGGTATCTAAAATAGTAAAACTTATAGAAACAGAAAGTAGAATTGTGGTTTCCAGGGATGGGAAGAGAGAAATGGTGAGTTGCTGTTCAATGGGTATAGAGTTTTAGTTATGCACTATGAAAAAGTTCTGGAGACCTGCTGTGCAACATCTGTTGTACTCTACACTTAAACTTTTAATAAAGAGTTAACAGGATAGAATTACTGAATTCTTGGGGAAGCTTGAGGACATTCAAGCACAGAAGCCCAGAGCAAAAGAAGGCAGTCAGCAATTCCAGGAAAAATAAAAGGCTTTACAAGAAAGACATGTTCCAAAGAGGAAGAAAACTGAAATATATAATGATTTGACCAGCTCATGAAATGTTGAAAAAGAAAATTCATTTTACCATGATGTTAAGAACACTGTTGGGCTTTTATTCTTCACTATATATTTTTTAAGTTATTTTCTTAGTGGTTTCTGTACAGCTTACCACATACATTCAGTTATTAGCCTCCATTAATTGCTCGCTGATTGCGCTATTGTTTTTGACAGAAACCTGGGGCATAAAATGCTCTGGTGGTATGATGCAATTAAACTCTAGCTCCTTTGCAGTTGAGGTCATTGTTTGAGGTTCTTCTGGCCCCAAGAGGACTCTCCTTAGCTGTCTCTTTTCCTGGTTCTCTCTGGTATAGTAGTTGGCCTATGGTTTAGCCTGTGTCTCTCATAAAGCTACCTACCTCCTCTTAATTGCTTTTCACCAAAACTTCCATTATTTTTTTAAATTTAGTTTAATTTTTATTTTATATGGGAGTATAGTTGATTTACAATGTTGTGTTAGTTTCAGGTGTACAGCAAAGTGATTTCGTTATACATATATATATATATCCCTTCTTTTTCAGATTCTTTTCCCATATAGGCTATTACAGAATACTGGATTGAGTAGAGTTCCCTGTGCTATACAATAGGTCCTTGTTGATTATTTTACATACAGTAGTGTGTATATGTTAATTCCAAACTCCTAATTTATCCCTCCCCCCCACCTTTCCCTTTGGTAACCATAAGTTTGTTTTCTTTCTTCTTCTTTTTTTTTTTTAAAGTAGTTTCCTATTAAAGGAACTTCAGGTGTGAGGTAGGTCAGGGAGATTTTTTTAAATTAATTAATTAATTAATTTGTTGCATTGGGTCTTAGTTGTGGCAGGTGGGTTCCTTAGTTGCAGCTCACGGACCCCTTAGTTGCGGCTCGCTGACTTCTTAGTTGTGGCACATGGGCTCCTTAGTTGTGGCTCACCAGCTCTTAGTTGCTGCATGAGAACTCCTAGTTGCAGCATGCGTGTGGGATCTAGTTCCTGGACTAGGGATCAAACCCAGGCCCCCCACACTGGGCGCACAGAGTCTTAACCACTGCATCACCAGGGAAGTCCCCATAAGTATGTTTTCAAAGTCTGTGAGTCTGTTTCTGTTTTGTAAATATGTTCATTGTACCTTTTTTTTTAGATTCCACATATAAGTGTTATCTGCTCCTAAAACAACTTCCAGAGACTTTCTATTATTGCTTTCTAAAATGATTTTCACCAGTAAAGTTGTTTCACCAGCGAGAGGGTCCTTAGAGTTCCTTATGCTACCATTCTGGAAGAATGTTGTTTTCTGAATGCCATAGGAGTCATGATACTAGAGCCATAGAGAAGAAAATGTAACCTATGCACACTACTTGGCTCTAGAGTGAGAAATATTTAAATAGCTATAACTATGTAAAGGTTTTTAAAATGTGGTTTTAAAAAAGTTTTTTAGAATCAATCTTTAGGCAAATTGTTTAACACTTAACTATGGTTAGAGAATAAAAGATATGTTAACAACCACTACAATAGAATCAGGGGTAGGGAGATAGAAGGAAGAACAGAGAATTGGAAGGAAAGGTAGAATTATTTATCTCTTCTTAAAGTATAAAAAATTAATAAACAGAAACCTCATGTAAATAGAGTTGGGAGACCAGATCGGGGAACCACATGTCCCAAGACAATAGCAGAGCCCAGTAGGAAGAAGAAAGACTTCCTCTTCTTTCCTGTCAAGAGCTCATCCAGTGAGAGGCTTTCACAATTCAGCCAATGAAAAGCCATGGACTGTTTGGTTACTATGGCCCTCCCAACTCCCTTTCCCCCTCTAGAAGAGTTCTTCTCTCCATTTTTGCAGGGGGCTTGCACGTTGTTATGCTTGCTGATCCCAAATTGAAATTCTTTGTAGATCCTGAATAACAACCCCCCTTGTTTTGTTTTGTTTTGCTAGAGAAATAACTGGCAGTCTATTTGTTTTAGGTCAACAATTTGATGGCCCTTATGAGGATCCCCAGAAAACCCCCAACAACTCTGAGGCTGGTGAGCAAACAGGTGTAGAACCAACATTGAGCCCTTGTTGCTCACTGCTTTTCTCATCAACCCTGGATTTTGAGGGTTAGTCTTTCTCCTGGATATGAGCTTCCATCCACTTTGCATTTTGAAGCTCTCCAGGTTTTATTCAGGATCTATTTTAAGGTTTCTTCCTTTCTGGTTAAGGCCTTGTTCTGTATGCGAGTATTCATTTGGCATTTTGGTATGATTTTGAAATCAGACCGTTCCAGCTGGAACTGGCTAGCCTTCGGCCCATTCCTTTTGGAACAGGAGCTGTTCCTCCTGGAACTGGCTAGCCTTTGGCCCATTTCTTCAGGAACAGGGGATGTTTCCTTGGAACTGTGCCGGTTCAGCCTTTGGCCCAATTCCATTTCGAATAGGGGCTGTTCTATTGGAACTGTGCTGAGCAGCTTTTGGCCTGGCTCCTCTGGGACCAGACTGTTCCCTTAGAACTGGCTGGTATTAGGCCTGCAGGTTATTTGGGCTGTTTAAGCTATTTCAGGTATTTGAGCTGCTTGAAAATTATTCTCTTACTCTAGAGAAAACCCTCCAAGAAATGGAATCCCAGTTATCTAAATATTTTGAGGGTACCCCTCTTACAGGGACCCTGGCCAATTTTTGTTTGAAAACCACGATTCTTCCTCAGGCACATTTCTAACTAAATGGATCGACCCAATCAAAGGCAATTTACAGTATCAATGGCCATTATAAGGAACTTTTGATATACCCAAACTTAACTTTTCTTAAAGCTGAATTGGACAACCATAGCTCTAAAATTTCTAAAACTGAATGGAATGCATATTTCAATTGGTAATTTGAGGCTTCCACATGTTATCAAGAGCCTAAAACTGCCTCTCTGCAAAACGGGACTTTAAGTTTTACTGAGGCAAACAAAGAAAGAAAGATAAAATGTCTTCCTAAGCCTCATGCTCTTCTTCTTTGGCTTCTTTATCTCAGGCTGTGCCTCTGGTGCTATCGTCCTCCTTTCCTTCTATGCCATATACAGCTCCTCTATACCCTCAGTTCCCCCATACTAATTCTCTCGCTGAAGTTCCCTTTTTCTCTGAAACTCCCCACTCCCTTTTCCTCTGAACTTGTCCCTTAAAATTAAGCCTTTTGAGGATCCAGAGGCTAAACCCTTAATTTCTTACACTCCCTGGATTAAAGGTGAACTGCCAGTCATAGTCAAAGATTTTCCCAGAGTAAATGAAGATTCTCACAGATTTGCTGAGGAATTTAATATAGTCAGTCAAATTTATCAAATGGGTTTCTCTGACGTATCAGCTAGTTCATATACTTGTCAGTGAAGGTCAGGTTCAGCATTGGATGAAAAATGCTAATTGGGAAAATCTTAAAAGATCTCTAGAATTACAACCAGAGACCCACCCATTAACTTATTATATGATCAGGCTCAGGAAATTGCTAGGTGTCTTCATAGGGCAATTCCTAGGGCTTTTCCAAAGCCTGTTGATTGGAACAAAATTCAGGCTTATACACAAAATTCTGATAAATCTGTTCATTACTATTACAACCGACTTCAGATTTTTTTTTTTTTTTTTTTTTTTTTTTTTTTGCGGTACGTGGGCCTCTCACTGTTGTGGCCTCTCCCGTTGAGGAGCACAGGCTCTGGATGCTCAGGCTCAGCGGCCATGGCTCACGGGCCCAGCCGCTCCGCGGCATGTGGGATCTTCCCGGACCAGGGCACGAACCCGTGTCCCCTGCATCAGCAGGTGGACTCTCAACCACTGCGCCACCAGGGAAGCCCCAGATTATTTTTTAAGAAAATTCTGGTCTTCCTTCAGATGTTGTTTCACCAAGGTAGCTTTTAACTCTATGTATTTTAGTAGGTTGAACCTGGATCAGCCCACTAAATAGGATGCAATGGGAAATTGTGTTCACTCTAGATTTAGTTAATCTGGCAAAACCAGCTCTCTCACACTCTAGAGGAGTCACCTAAAAGGGAGACCACTAAAATTCTTAATCTTCAACTCCAGAATTAAGCCCCCTAAATGAAACCAAAACCTTCCTAGTTTCTGCTATTATTACAAAGAGCCAGAACATCAGAAAGGAGATTGGTACAAATGTACCTTCAGCCCTCTAACCAATGTCCTCTCAATTCTCAATGACATGGCTTTTCAATGTCCTCTCAATTCTCAATGGCATGGCTCCAAAGAACTACAGGGGCTCTTCGCAATCTTCTTCTTAACTGGCTTAGAGAAACATTTCTCCAGATGGGGGATGAAATTCTTCCAGTCCTAACTGACAACAGAGCCACACTCTTGGTGCTCAGCCCACTACAACAAAGTGGCCCCTGCCTCGATGTACTAAAACAGTCCAAATAGTGGGGATCTCTAATGAACCTCAAGAGGTTCCTGTCTCTAAACCTATTCCTTTTAGTTTAGGCTCTTTGAGAGATACACACCCTTTTCTCCTTAGTTCTTCTACCTCTAAGCATTTGTTAGGCTGAGGCTTCTTAGAGAAGTATCATGCCACAATTTCTTTCTCCCAAAAGGAGTAAATACTTCAGTAGTCATTAAAGCAGCCAACCAGGTGAATTAAATGACCCTTTGACATCTTTTTTTTTTTTTTTTTTGCAGTACACGGGCCTCTCACTGCGGTGGTCACTCCCGTTGCAGAGCACAGGCTCCGGACGCACAGGTTCAGCGGCCACGGCTCACGGGCCCAACCGCTCCGTGGCAGGTGGGATCTTCCCGGACGGGGGCGCGAACCTGTGTTCCCTGCATCAGCAGCGGACTCTCAACCACTGCACCACCAGGGAAGCCCACCCTTTGACATCTTTTATTTGCTTTGTCTCTGATGGTACTAGAGTTGAATTCAGGAAACACTGATCATTTTTCTCTGTTGAATCAGCTATCACCCTCCTCGTGGAGAAAACCTCCAGCTAATATTGGCAAAATTCATAGCACAACTTTCATCAAGATTCAAACACATCCTTCAAAACTTCTTCCTGGAATTAATCAATAGCCTATAAGTAAAGAAGTCCTTCAAGTTATAAAGCCCATAATAAAAGCTTACAAGGCTCAAGGCTGCATTATCCCTTGTATTAGGTCCTATAATACTCCTATTTTGGGGGGTGGGGGTTGAGAGTTTATTCCTCAACAAAAGAAAAAAGGGTTGAGGCAAGGGGAAAGACAAGTTTTACACAAAATTACACCAATAACTCCCTTTGGTAAAAAGGGTGGAGGTTTGGGCTTCCCTGGTGGCGCAGTGGTTGAGAGTCCGCCTGCCAATGCAGGGGACACGGGTTCGTGCCCCGGTCCGAGAAGATCCCACATGTTGTGGAGCGGCTAGGCCCGTGAGCCATGGCCGCTGAGCCTGTGCATCTGGAGCCTGTGCTCTGCAAAAAAAAAAAAAAAAAAAAAAGGTGGAGGTTTGTCTAGACCTCCAAGCAATAAACAATATTGTTATCCCCTGACAACCTGTCATTTCTAACCCTCATATGATGCTAACATCCATTCCCGTTGGAAATAAATTCTTTACTCTAATTGATTTATGTGGTGCATTCTTTGGTATTCCAGTTGAAGCTAGCCAATACCTTTTTGCCTTTACTTGGACAGTAATGCCTCAGGGTTTTACTGAGAGTCCTTTTTATTTCTCACAAATTCTGATGGCTGATCTGGTTGACATAAAGTTCCCTGGGGGTTCTGCTTTGTTGTAATATATGGATAACTTGCTTCTTTGCTCTCTGTCTCAAGCCTACTCACAGGAAGACAGCATCCATTTGCTAAAGCTTTTAGCCTTAAATGGACATTAGGTTGCCAAGGAAAATTGCAGTTTTCCCAAGCCTAGGTTTGATATTTGGGGCTTCTGATATCAGAACAAGGGTTACACCTAAATTTAGAGAGGCTTCATGGTGTCCTAAGTTTCCCAAAACCCAAAACTAAGGACCAACTGCAAGGTTTTTTCCGGCTAGCTGGTTACTGCTGAAATTGGATTCCAATTTCTCTCTTATGGCCAAACCTCTGTATTTTTGGATAAATAACAACCCTGACCCAATTTTATGGGAAGAATAAGATGATACAATATTCTAGTACTTAAAGGAGAGTTTGATAAACCCACCTGCCCTTGGGCATCCCTATTCTCAGATTCCCTTTTCCTTTGTGTATGTGAAAGGGAAGGGAATGACTTTAGGGTACTCATCTAAAAACAGGTCGGGCTTCCCTGGTGGCACAGCGGTTGAGAGTCCGCCTGCCGATGCAGGGGACACGGGTTCGTGCCCCGGTCCGGGAGGATCCCACATGCCGCGGAGCGGCTAGGCCCGTGAGCCATGGCTGCTGGGCCTGCGCGTCCAGAGCCCGTGCTCCGCAACGGGAGAGGCCACAGCAGTGAGAAGCCCACGTAATGCAAAAAAAAAAATAAAAATAAAAATAAAAACAGGTCAATGGGACCACCATTGACCCCTTGGGTACTTTAGCTAGTAACTGGATCCTGTGGCCAGAGGACAACCTCCCTTGCCTTAGAGCCATTACTAACACCACTCTTTTGGTTAAGGCCACTGAGAAAAATGTTGTGGGAGTGCCTTTAACAACTTTTGTAGCTCATGCAGTAGAAGCCCTCCTGACTTCTCAATCCACTCAACATTTCTCAGTTGGCTACCTCATCTCCTATGAAGTCCTTCTGTTAACTCCTCCTCTTTTATGTTCTAATAACCTTAACCCTGCTACTCTTTTCTCCTCTGTCATTGATGAAGTCTTTCACAACTGCTTAATGCTGATGAATCACCTCCTGACTCCTCGTGATGATCTGCAAGAAATTCATTTTGGTAATGCTGAATTCTCATGGTTCACTGATGGTTCTTATTTTAAAGGTAAAAATGGCAAATATTGTGCTGGTTATGTTACTGCAACTGCCTTTGATAGTGTTGAGGGAGTATCTTTTCCTCTGGCTACTTTAGTCCAAAAGGCTGAATTATACACTCCTACATAGGTTTGTACTTTAACCAAGAGCAAAACTGCCAATATTTATACTCATAGTAGATATGCTTTCAGAGTAGCTCATGATTTTTTAATATTATGGAACAATATGGCTTCCTTGCTTCCAGTGGAAATAAAGTTTAAAATGGCCCCTATGTTCAGGGATTATTGGATGCATTATTTTTATCTGACACTTTAGCTATTATCAATATTCTGGGTCATTCTAAACTGGACTCTCTGAAAGCTAAGGAAAATTACCTTGCTTACATTTTCACAAGGAATGCTGCCCTTAAAGGAACCAACAGCAGCCAACCCTTTTCATGGTCCAAAGGGATATTTCTCCAAATGATAACTTAGAAAAACTGGCTAAAGAAGCCCAACAATTGACCTCAGAAAAGGAAAAACAAGATTAGAAATTCAAGAATTGTTGGTTTGATAAAAAGAGAAAGTTCTGGTTTGGACCAAATAACAACCTAGCCCTCACTAAAACAAATTCCCACTCCTCACCACTGTACATGCATTAAATCTTTGGTCTACTGACAAAATGATAGCCTTCGTGAATCAATATTGGTAGGGAAACACTAACAAAGCCACAAAAAGTGCCTACTTTACTTGTCCTGCTTGTCTGAAATACAACCCAGGGAAGTCTGCTTTTACTGCTCCTGGACATTTTAAACTGCCTACTGGACCATTCGAGGTCTGGCAAATGGCGTCACACAATTTCCTCTGTCTCATGAATATAAGTATGTTTTAGTCATAGTCTGCATGCTTTCACACTGGACTGAAGCTTTCCCTTGCAGATGAGCTACTGCCTCTCCATGACTAAAGTTCTTTTGAAAAAGATTATCCCCAGTAAGAGAACTCTTGAACTTCATAGCCATCCCATTTCACTAGTCAGGTACTTCAACAAGTCTGTGCTGTTTGGCTGGTTTTACAACACTTTCACTGTGCTTATCACCCTCAATCCTCTGGTTTAGTTGAATACATGAATGGCATTATTAAGACTCAGTTGGCAAAACTTGTAGAATCCCTCCAAATACCTTGGCCAAAAGCATTGCTGTTGGTCTTTTTAAATCTCAGATCCACCTCTTTTGGAATTCATAAACTCTCACTCTTTGAGATAGTCACTGGATGCCCAATGCATGTGGCTCCTAACTCTTTTGACCTACAGCTGATAAAAGGAGAGATATTCCAATACTGCAAAGGCCTAATTACTTCTATGAAAAATAAAAAATATTTTAGTAGAGCAATCTTTTCATAGTGCACTCTCAAGAGACAAAGACCTTGAGCCTCACACCTTGCAATCTGAAGATTTTGTCTATTGGAAAAGACACATCCAGAAGGACTCTCATCAACCTTGCTGGAAAGGTTGAACACCTATCAGGTGTTGCTAACTGACCCTTGTGCCACCAAACTCCAGGGAATAGACTCGAGTTCATGTGACACACCTAAAGAAAGCACCAAATCCTAATTGGACTTGCACATTATCTGTTGACCTCAAAGTAAAGATTTCCCAGAATTGAAGCAGATGACATCTGATGAGACATCTTTTCCAAGATATCTAAACCAGGTCTATTGGATGTCTGTCACCAAAACTTTGATGATGACATATGCTTCAGATGATCTCCAATGTCTGTGATCATGATAACATGGACTTTAGATAAAAAGTGTCTGAGAGTTCTTCCTCCTACATCTCCCTGTTACTCAAATGTGACCTCAGTAGGTTTCAAATTCATGCACTTTCCTTCCAACGTGGGACACTATACTCAGGTAAGGTCCTTCCTTGAAAGGAGGACCAAAAGGCTTCCAAAAAGCCACTGAAACCAGAAAAGCTGACTCTTGACCAGCAGTGCTTTCAGAGAAAGATCTTGATCAAAAGGGGAAAATGTAAAAAATTGATAAACAGAAACTTCAACTAAATAAGAGTCAGGAGGGGAAGCTCTCATGCCCTATGACAATAGCAGAGCCCAATAGGGAGAAGAAAGACTTCTTCTCCTTTCCTGGCAAGAACTCATCCAATGAGATTGTCACAACTCAGCCAATAGAAAACGATGGACTATTTGGTTACTACAGCCCTCCCAATTTCCTTTTCCCCTCTATAAAAGAGTTCTCTCATTTTTGCAGGGGGCTTGCACGTGGCTTGCCATGGTTGCAGATCCCAAATTTCAATTCTTTACTGACCCTGAATAAACCCATTTTTGCTAGAGAAATAACTGGCAGTCTATTTGTTTTAGGTCAACACAAAGTAGAAAGTAAAGAGAATTATCTACAACTCGTGGAACAAGAAATAGAGGTTTATATACGTTACTTGTGGTTATTTGTTTATTTATGTACAAAGGTTATGGGAATGTTGAAACTTAGGATATGGTATAATTATTTTGGAAGGAGAGATAGAGCAAGAAGAAAGGTTGGAGGTGGGAGTAGAAAGTGAGCTAAATTCCATCTACTATAATGCTAGTTTTCTCTTATTATATTACTCCTGTGAGAAATTTGGCATATTTTCTTTGTTTTGCATTTTAGTTTCCTTTTGTCATCAATACATTTACCAAATTTTCAGAATATAAAAATATTTTCCCAAATGTTTTCCCTTCAAGCTCCTATGGTGTTAGGCCTTTTTTTTTTTTTTTTTTTTTTGAGTTAAAGTAACAGAAAGATTCATTTGGAGGAATTTCCCATCATGGGAATACACTGCCCCTTACTAGTGAACTGCCTTACAGTTAAGCATACATTAAGCATACATCTAACATAAATATATATATGCATACATATAACAGAATGTTATTTAAAAGGAAGAATTTTATTTGAAATAACAGAATTTTATTTGAAAGAAAGTTGGGAACAAAAACATTTATTAGCCATTTGATCCCATTTATATTCCTAACAAAGGGCACATCAATGGATATTTGAAGTTATTTATCTGTATATTTTAGCAAAATCACTAAATTAGCCAGCTCTTCTGTTAACTTACTCCACTCAAGCAACAAAAACCAAGCAACAAAACCCAAGCAAACTGCTATTTCTGACTCATCTGAATAATAGGCAAGTAAACTTAAGACCTAACTTATTGTAAAATAAATTCTTTAAAGCTATAACTCATGCCTTTACTTTGATTTACACTTGGGAAAATTAATAATTATTTCAAATGAAAATTTAGTCACTGCTCAAAGATTAAAGTACTAACACATTTTTAAAAAGAAGAAGAAGAAATCAGGATAAACCCTTCATCTTGCTGGAGGACTCATGTAACTTGGCTCTTGGAAACCAGTACCATGGTGTCCAGATGTAAGATTGGCCCATCCATCTTCAACAGCAACCTGGCCAATTCAGGGGCTGAGTACTTCTAGACACTGGTCTCTGGGGCCAATTATCTGCACCTGGATACAACAGATGGGTATTTTGCTCACAGCATCACTTTTGGTCACCCTATGGTAGAGTCTCCAAAAGCAGCTATGACAGGATCCTTTCTTTGAAATGCACAGGATCGTTTCTAGGCTGGAACAGTTGGTAAAGCCAATGGCTGCAGTAGGAGTCAATCCATATATATGAGAACCCAGGGGCCTTAATTAAAGACATTTGGGAGAATGAGACAAAGGTTGGACTTGCCATCAAACTAGGAATGACAGTTGAGTATTTGGCACCATGGGCTAATCAGATAGATATGGCCTTGGTTACACCAGTTGAACCTGGGTTTGGAGGGCAGAAATTTATGCAAGATATGATGCCAAAGTTTCATCAGTCGAGGGTCCAATTTCTGTCTTTTGGCAGAGAGGTTAATGGTGAAGTGTAGATCATGACACTCTCCATAACTGTGCAAACACAGTGGCTAACATGATTGTGTCTGGTAGTGCTATTATAAGGAATGAAGACTCCAGATCTGTGACCAACCTGTTAAGATATATTTGCTCAGAAGCTACTCAGAAACAAACTCTTCATTGGTGAAATCTCAAGGAGCCCAATGGTTCTATTCATGAAATTTCCCTTTTATTGGAAAACAAGAATGTTGACTACCAAATCATATTGCATGAAGTGGTGCTGCTTTCCTGAGCAATTATTCATTCCCAGGACTAAAACCTATTGTGCAAAACGTTCTAAGAGGTTAGAAACTGGGGTGCATATCTACATTTTTAATGATGGCATTTAAATATTAGGGTACTGAAATACCCTGTTTATTATTGGGAGATTTGATTTTTATAAAGAGTAAAAATATAGCTGTCTTAAGATTATAAACAGAAATGTATCTTAATGCCTAAAGAAGGCATATTAGCTATTATGAAGAAAATTATTTTTCTGCATTTCTGAAAAGAATTTTCTGTTGTTTCCCATCTGTTATCCAAAAGCAAATGAAGCCCTTATGTTTTTCCTGTTTCATCATTTGTGATTTGATAATATGAGCAGAATAAAACTCATGAAAAATACAAGCTTGAATCTGGTTGGGAGGGCATACCATATTCCTTTTGCATCTAAAACATCTATATTTTCCCTTTTTTACTTTACAGTCAAATACATAAAAACTATTTTCAAAATGTCTGAAGCCCAGGGGTTTTCAGGTGGTCTGCTCTAAAATATAGGCATTGATTTTATCAGGATGTTTTCTTTGCCGGCTTTGCTTAAGGGGTAGATTATTCAGTGATTTGTCCTCCTTTCTTAATGCCACCTACCATTCTTAAGGACATTAAATAATGCTGTTGCTTTAGTTCTGAGTACAAGGAAAAGTAAAGTCTCTATTTGGAAGTAATATTGAGCTGAATCTTGACTCTGCCCCTTTAGGCCTATTTGACCTCTGAAAAATCACACAACTTCTTTGAGCTTCTATTAACTCATTATACATCAAATGTAATTATAACAATTGTACAGGATCCTGTTGAGCCTTAAAAGAGGCACCATAATATATGCAAAGTTTCCAGTACTATTCCTAGAATTTAGTAGATGCTTAATACAGTATATAAGTTTATGTAATGAGTTATAAAGTACTTTGATATAATCGCATTAAATTTACAAATCATTCTTATGACTGCTAGGACAGGTATTTTTCTTCCCATTTAAAAATAAGAAAGTAAAGCTCAGTAGCAGGCTGGTACCATGGAAAGTCTCTAGTAGGCATAGGATTTCTGGTCTGTACTGTTTTTAAAATGCAGCCCATAGGGAACACACCCTAACAAAATAAAGACTATGTGACAAGCCCACAGCTAACATCATATTCAATGATGAAAAGTTAAAAGCATTTCCTCTAAGATCAGGAATAAAACAAGAATGCCCACTCCTTGAAGTAAGTCAGAAAGAGAAAAACAAATATCATATATTAACACATATATGTGGAATCTGAAAAAAATGGTAGAGACAATCTTATTTACAAAGCAGAAATAGAGATGTAGACGTAGAGAACAAATGTATGGATACCAAGGAGGAAGGGAGGGGATGGGATGAATTGGGAGATTGGGATTGACATATATAGACTATTGATACTATGTAAACTATAAAATAGATAACTAATGAGAACCTACTGTATAGCACAGGGAACTCTACTCAATGCTCTGTGGTGACCTAAATGGGAAGGAAATCCAAAAAGAGGGGATATATGTATACGTATAGCTGATTCACTTTGCTGTGCAGTTGAAACTAACACAACATTGTAAAGCAACATTTATACTTCGATAAAAAAAAAAAGATTGCCCACTCTTGCCACTTTCATTCAACATAGTATTAGAAGTTCTAGCCAGAGCAACCAGACAGGAAAAAAAATAAAAGGAATCCAAATTGGAAAGGAACAAATTAAACTGTAACTGTTTGCAGATGACATGATACTATACATAGAACATTCTAAAGACACCACGAAGAAACTACTAGAACTCATCAATGAATTTAGAAAGTTGCAGGATACAAAATTAATATACAGAAATCGTTGCATTTCTATAAACTAACAATGAGAACTATCAGAAAGAGAAATTAAGAAAGTAATCTCATTTACAATTGCATCAAAAAATAAAATACCTGGGAATAAATCAAACTGAGGAGGTAAAAGACGTATGCTCAGAAAACTATAAGACACTGAATAAAGAAATTTAAGACAACACAAAAAAGATGAAAATATGTACCAGGTTTAGGGACTGGAAAAAGTAATACTGTTAAAATGACCATACTACCCAAGGCAATCTACAGATTTAATGCAATCGTTCTCAAAATACCAATGGAATTTCCCACAGAACTAGAACAAATAATTCTAAAATTTGTATGGAAACCCAAAAGACCCTGAATAGCTAAAACAGTCTTAAGAAAGAACAACAAAACTAGAGCTATCATGCTTCCTGATTTCAAACTATACTACAAAGCTACAATAATCAAAATGGTATGGTACTGGCACAAAAACAGAAACATAGATCAATGGAACAGAGTAGAGAGCCCAGAAATTAACCCACATTTATATTAATCTATTACAAAGGAGGCAAGAATATGCAATGGGGAAAAGACAGCCTCTTCAATAATGGTGTTGGGAAAACTGGATAGCTACATACAAAGGAATCAAACCGAGCTGGTTTCTGACACCATATAAAAAATAAACTAAAAATGGATTAAAGACTTACATGTAAGACCTGAAACCATAACAATTCTAGATGAAAACTTAGGTATTACACTCTTAGATATTGGTCTTAACAAATTTTTTGGATCTGTCTCCTCAGGCAAGGGAAACGAAAACAAAAATAAACAAATGGGACTACATCAAACTAAAAAAACTTTTGCACAGCAAAGGAACTATCAACAAAATGAAAAGGCCACCTACTGAATGGGAAAAGATATTTGCAAATGATATATCCAATAAGGGATTAATATCCAAAATATACAAGGAACTCATATAACTCAACATCAAATAAACAAACAACCCAACTAAAAAATAGGCAGAGCACATGAATAGATATTTTTTCAAAGAAGATGTACAGATGGCCAGCAGACACATGAAAAGATGCTCAACATCACCAGAGTCATGCAAATTAAAACCACAGTGAGATATCACCTCACATCTGTCAGAAGGGCTATTATCAAAAACACAACAAATAACAAGCATTGGTGAGAATGTGGAGAAAAGGAAATCCACATGCTCTATTGACAGGAATGTAAATACAGCCACTATGGAAAACAATATAGAGATTCCTCAAAAAGTTAGAAATAGAACTACTTCTGTATAAGCAAAGGTGGTGCCTGGATTTGGCCCATGAGCCATAGTTTGTAACTCTGCTCTAGACTTTTAGAGATAAAAGGAATTTGAGAACCTATCTGACGGGGTTTTCTTAGAAGGGATTTAAGAATTGGAATTTGAGAATTTTGGAGGCAGTTATCCCTGGGTTACTAGACCAGCTTTGTAACATTTCCTAATTGTCTTATCTCGGGCAAATTATTTAAGATGTCTGTGCTTTGATCTTCTCATCTCTAATTGAAGGTAATCATATATAATTTATGGAGGTGTTGGGAGAATTAGAAAAGACACTTAAAGTACTCAGGACAGTGTCAGGCACACAGGAAGCACCTGGAAAATTAGCTGTGACAATCACCAATCCATTTTACCGAGGAGGGAGCAGAAGTCTAGACCCAGTTAAGGACTTGTCTAAGGTTACAGTAATAGTGGCAGAACCAGCCATGCTTGTGCAAGTTGCAAACCTTTTGAGCCTCTGTCACTTGAACTGCAAAATGAGGGCATTGGACAACATCTTCTCTTGGGACCTTCTAGTTCCACTGCCATCATTCTACTAACTGGCACCCTAAGGCTTAAAGAACTAATTTACCTCGGTAAGTACATTCCTTACAGTCTGGAAATGACTTCATATATAGCATCAGTAAACTGGCAGAAAAACCAGGCATTGGAGAGGGAGACTCTGATTTAGCATTAATAAACATACATATATTTATATATAATGTATAATTATGAATATTATATAATATATATTAAATATCTTTTTTTAGTCACATACCTTAAATATCAAGGAAGGGAGCCAAGTCCTTGGCAATTAGTATGATGAATAATTGCACTGAATACATTTCAAGTCATTCTTGGATGTGTCTCAGGGACTTTTATGCTACACATTCTTATAACAAGTCAAGTCAAGTATTTATGCATGTTCAGATTATTTTGACAAAATGATTAAAGTAATGAGATGGAAAAAAATAGAACTACAATATGATCCAGCAATTCTACTTCTGGGTATGTATTCAAAGAAAATGAAAACACTAATTTTAAAAAAATGCACCCCCGTATTCACTGCAGTATTATTTACAATAGCCAAGATATGGAAGCAACCTAAGTGGCAATTAATAGGTGAATAGATATGGAAGCAACCTAAGTGGTGATTAATAAATGAATGGATAATGTGTGTGTGTATACACACACACACACACACACACACACACACACCACACACAATGGAATATTAACCATACAAAAGAATGAAATCTTGCCATTTGTGACAATATGAATGGATCCAGAGGGTATTATGCTAAGTGAAATAGGTTAGACAGAGAAAGACAAATACTGTATGATTTCATTTATATGTTGAATCTAAAAAATAAAACAAATGAACAAACATAACAAAACAGAAACAGAGTCATAGATACAGAGAACACACAGGTTGTTGCCAAGAAGGGAGAGGAGTGAGTGGAGGAGAGAAATAGGTGAGGGAGATGAAGAGGTACAAACATTCAGTTACAAAATAAATGAGTCACAGGTATGAAATGTACAGTGTGGGGAATATAGTCAATAATTACATAATATCTTTGTATGAGGACAGATGGTGACTAGATTATCATGATGATCATTTTGAAATGTATAGAAATACTGAATCACTATGTTTTGTACCAAGAACTAATATAGCATTGTAGGTCAATTATACTTCAAAACAAACAAACAAACTCATGAAAAAGAGATCAGATTTGTGGTTACCAGAGGCAGGGGGTGGGGATGATGAAGGCAGTCAAAAGGTACAAAATTCCAGCTGTAAGATAAATAAATACCACAGATTTAATGTACAACATGATAAATATAATTAACACTGTTGTATATCATATATGAAAGTTAAGAGAGTAAATCCTAAGAGTTCTCATCACAAGGAAAAAAACTTTTGTTCTATTTCTTTAATTTGGTATCTATACAGGATGATGAATGTTCATTAAGTCATTGTGGTAATCATTTCATTATGTATATAAGTCAAACCACCATGCTGTATACCTTAAACTTATACAGTGCTATATGTCAATGATATCTCAATTAAACTAGAAGAAAAAAAAAGGATATGCCTAAATATACTGAAACTGAAGAAAGCCAAAGATAAAGAGAAAATCTTAACAACATCTAGGGAAAAAGACATTGCTTTTAAAGAGCAACAGTAGGATTGACAATGACTTCTCCTGAGTTAAAATTGAAACCAATGGAATGAGGTCATTAACGGGCTAAAAGAAAACACTTGGAAATCCAGAATTCTATAACTAGTCAAATATTCATCAAGAATAAAGGTGAAAGGGTGAAGGTGATCAAAAGGTACAAACTTCTAGTTCTAAGATAAATAAGTT
Source organism: Mesoplodon densirostris (assembly GCF_025265405.1). NCBI lineage: Eukaryota > Metazoa > Chordata > Mammalia > Artiodactyla > Ziphiidae > Mesoplodon > Mesoplodon densirostris. Next base: position 81,113,571 of record NC_082668.1, on the reverse strand, counting down.
CTGGGGGTGTAATGGACCACATGGTGACTATTGTCAACAACACTATATTGTATATTTGAAAGTTGCTAAGAGAGTAGATCTTAAAAGTTCTCATCACAAGAAAAATATTAACTATGTGTGGTGATGGATGTTATTATTAAACTTATTGTGATGATCATTTTACAATATACATATATATCATTAAATCACTATGTTGTGCACACCAAAAAATGGAGCCCATGGAAGGTGGGGTGGGCAAAGGAAGCTTCCTTTACTAACATTGTCTTATTTCCAGTCTAACTTTACTCTGTAACAGAACCAGATGGCTAAGAATATTCTAGAACTGTGGATACTGGTCCCAATGATATGCATTTTATTATTCCAAAAAAGATCTAGTAGGTTAGGAGATGACAGGGTACAGATTTAGTCCATAAACCAAGGCATTTATACCTGTGTTCCAAATTATAATCAGAAAACAAATACATATCAAGCACTTTATTCTTACACTCTTGTTATGAAACAAATATTGCAAAAAAAAATTTTTTTCTAAAGAACAGGTATCTGCCATATTTTTCTACATAAGTTGTCATAATTTGAAAAAATGTAAAAATAAATCTTTTCAATGTAAGGTCCAAGGCCTCCAACCTTGTGAGGAAGAGATATTTTTTATATTCCCGATGCTTTTAAATCTCTGGGGATGGTTCTGAGAATAAAGTATACTGAAGGTGGTGAGGGGAGGGTCAAAATGCTACCTGCCTTCGCTTCCCAACTGGGAATCCCAGCTAACTAAGCATGCGGGAGTGAGGAAGCAGCAAACGGCTTGGAAAGCTGCTCCAAGATCTGCCAGCTAAAACTTCAAGGTCCTGCTGACAGATGGTGTCCAATTCATTGGTCAGGGATCCCTAACTTACAGCCGTGTGAACATGTGCCTGGTTTTTGAAACTGGCATATGCTCCCTAAAGTCCCCTTTTTAGAATCATAACAAGTATTCAAACTGCTACAGAGATCAGAATAATTATTTTAGATAGTTGCATAGGTATATACATTTATGTTCTGTTCAGGCTTAAATCATCTGATCATACAGAATAACTGCCTCAACTCGTTACCCAGCCTTGTCATGAATTCAAATAATGATAGCATAGTTAGCTATTGCCATAGATAGCATAGTTAGCTATTTGGCAGTAATGCTGCCGAAAAGAAAACAGTTAATATCATTCATTAGAAGGAATAGTCTCTTTCTTGTTAAAGTAGATTAGTAATATATTGCCTGAATCTGCTGTATCAAGCACCAATACTTTTCAGGTAGCTAATGATCAAAATTCTCCAAGTTAGGCTTCCCTGGTGGTGCAGTGGTTGAGAATCGCCTGCTAATGCAGGGGACACGGGTTCGAGCCCTGGTCTGGGAAGATCCCACATGCAGCTGAGCAACTAAGCCCAGGCGCCACAACTACTGAGCCTACATGCTGCAACTACTGAAGCTCGTGTGCCTAGAGCCCATGCTCCGCAACAAGAGAAGCCACCGCAATGAGAAGCCCGTGCACCACAACGAAGAGTAGCCCCTGCTCTCTGCAATTAGAGAAAGCCCATGCACAGCAACAAAGACCCAACACAGCCAAAAATAAATTAGTTAAATAAATAAAATTAAAAAAAAATTCTTCAAGTTGGTCATTTTGCTAATTTACCTCAGAAAAAAAAGACCCAACACCATAGTTTAATAGAAAATTATTTGAATATTCTGAAAATTAGGTGAAAGTAAATTTACATATGATAAAAGGAAACTAAAATGTAAAATAGAGACGATATGACAAGTTTCTTGCAGAAGTAACATAACAAGGGAGAAACATAGCACTATAGTAGATGCATGAATACATCTACGTATAAATGTATGTGTGTGTATACATATATATATATGCTTTCTTTAGCTACTGTATATTTATGCATATAGATATGATATGCATACAGCTACCATATGCATGGCAGAAGGCACTTTGTTTTCTAGTTTAGTAGTTTGATTTCTACATTTTATAGATGGAGGAAACTAAGTGTTTGATAACTCATCCAAGGTCATAGTGATTAGATTTGGATCCAGGTCTTCTCAACCCTGAAACTTCTGCCTTTTTCTCTATAATATGTTTCATCTAGATATAACTGTGTCATTTCCATTAGCATAGCCAGAAGAGTGAGATGGCTCCAGAATAAATTAAGTAATATACCATTAGTGTATGGTCTTCTCAGCTTCCCCTTTCAGGACCCCTCTCCTTTAAGATACTCCCCCCAAAACATCCTGCAGCCCTGCCTTCACATCATGACAACTACACCACCACCACCTCCCTTGCCCAACTTCCAGGTTCCTATTTTCTCATAGCCTCACGTAAACCTGGCCACCGGGCTAGTATCACTTCTCCATTCACTTTGCTTGCTGTGTGCACAATTCTCTCAGGGCTATGGTCTCTGTTTTCCTATGTGCTGGCACTGTGTTAGTGAGGACAATGGCGTAATGTGTTACTCCATTCCTGGGAGTGTATTTACATTTCAACAGTGACTTTCCAAAAGTATTAAGAAATTTGGGATAAAAATGTCAAGCTCATAGGGGAGATATTTTTTTTGGAGAGTTAAGTCTGTAAGTGGACATTAGTTACCTATGCCTCCTTGTCAGGCCTATCTCTGGTTGATAATATTCCTCTGCCATAAATCAATTCCAAGGAGGAAAAATAGGTTTTTTACCTAAAAGATTTATATATCATAGATATCATGTATAGCCAACCAAATCATCATTCTTTCCTGAGTCCACACCTCTAATATTTGAAATCTCAGCAGATAGTCCTCAGAGGCTGCACACTTGTACAGGAAGTTTGAAAAAGATCTCTGTACCAACCCTTGGTAGATCAAAGAGGGCTTTGGCTGAGATTTTATGTCCTTAAAATGTCAAAACCAGATATTCTAAATAAATAAGTCAAGATAAAATGAGAAAAATCCCACTTTCCTCTTTTTACCTATACTGATGAACTTAGTCCAAATATTTTTCATCTAAAACTACAAAAAAGAAAAGAAAAAAAAAAAAAACTAGAGAAAGAAATAAGCTTTTGGAATAAGCTCTTCTGTTACTTACATCTCCAAAATAATGTTTAGTGACTCTGGCCATAAGATGGAAATATTAATGCAAAAAAAAAATCTTTAGGTGCATAAAATAGCCTGGTGCCTATGATTGGACTTTGGACTCTCCAGCCAGAGTTCCTGTATCAGTCAAATCCAAGCACTTAACTGAGTGACCTTAGACAAGTTACTTAGCATCTCTATATTTTAGTATTTTTAAAGTTGGGATAGTGACAGCAATCAACCTCATAGGGTTATTATGAGGGTAAAAATAAGTTAATATAGGTAAAAGCACCTAGAACAGGGTCTAGCATAAGTAACTACTAATTAGGTGTTAGGTATTATCATTGTTGTGGTGGTTATTACAATTGTGGCTACCACCAGCTCATAGATTGGGAAGTTCAACAATCCAAAGGCAAAAGAATGGGCAGTATCTGCACTTTTTCTACATTTTTTGAAACACCAGTATAAAATGCCATAATTAGTGTTGGACTGTTTGGCTTAAAATATACTCTTCACCAAACACAACCTCTACTACCCTTTACTGCCCAAAGAAAAGTATGCTCTAAGCCATCTTAATTATATAAATGGCTACAGAATGATTAGATAAACATTATAATTAAATGCCTGCATCCAGAAGTCTTTGCTTTTGTTTCAAGGCTAATGGAGGTGATCAGTCTTCCTTACACAAGAAGAGCCTATGGCTGCCTTCTAGAAAACATAATTTGGTAGAACTCCCTTCAACATTATTACTAATTTTAGTCCCTAGGTTGCAGATGTTCTGCTTTTGCTTTTGTAGTTATTATTAGTACCTTTCTGTGAGAGCTGAACAGTAATGATTTGTGATTCTTTTTTTTTTTTTTAAGTCTCTTTATTGATTAAATCACCTTAAGAGTGCTGTGTAGCAAGTTAGGTATTAACATAAGGCATAAAATCAGAGAGTTATGATGTATCTATAGAAGCCAAACATGTTTTTATGCTTATTCATTTTTCTTTTTCATAAAGTATTTTGAATTTCAAAAATAATAAAACCACACTACAGAATATTTAAAAAATAAAAATGAAAAAGAAATCCCTCAAAATCTTTCCACCAATAACTGTAATTTTTGGTATATATCTTTCAGTAATTCTTATGTATATTTTCAACATTTTTATGAGCATATGAGCATTTCTAATCTCTTTTATATAGAACTATAATGTAAGTACTTTCTGTTTGCTCATTACTCTTCATAACCATCATTTTTAATGGATGTGACATAGTTTACTCATTCTTCTATTACTAAACCTTTAATTTGTTTCTATTAAGATGACTATTTAAATAATACAGTTTCTTATGAATACATCTATTTCCATGTTTCAGATTTTATTCATAGAAGAGATTCTGTAAGTACTTAATACTTTTCTCTCTAATAAATTATTTAAACTTATAGCTATGACATATTATGAAGAAAATAGCTTTACAAAAATGTGCAAAATAACTTTGAAAAACACCACCACTACTAGCTAAAACTTAAAACATAAATACTTTCTCCATGAAATCTTTCTTAAACTTTTTCTCATCAGAATTTTATCTCCATTCAAATACCTATAGGCTCTCCTTGGCCTCCAAATACAAATAACATTGGAAGTATTTCTCACTCTCATGGCATTCTGTACCATTATGAGATAGCATTTATGTCAAGTATAATTAAGTAATTATTTGTGTAATATTTAACGTCTAAGCCTTTCAATAGATAATATGCTCGATTGGGGTAGAGTCCCATCTATAGTGCTACTTTTACACCCAAGTATCTGGAACATAGCATGTAGTCTTCTTTGTTCATTCAATGATTTAACAGGTTAAAATTATTTTGTACAGAGTATTATGCTAAGTGCTATGGGGAATACATAGAAACATATGACAGTTACTGCCTTTAAGGAGTTATAATAAAATTGAAGTTTTACTATCATTTTTATTTTTTATCATAGAAAAAAAGTTCATGGGCTTTAAAACCAAATGAACCTACACAACGAAAAAACAACCCACTGAATGAGAGAAGATATTTGCAAATGATATATATATAAAGGGTTAATATCCAAAATATATACAGTTCAACTGTTTATATATACAACTCAATATCAAAAAACACGCGCGCGCACACACACACACACAGCCTGGTTAAAAAATGGGCAGAAAACTTGAATAGACATTTTTCTAAAGAAGATATTCAGATGGCCAACAGGCACACGAAAAGATGTTTAACATCACTAATTACCAGAGAAATACAAATCAAAACCATAATGAGATATCACCCGCACCTGTCAAAACGGATCGCATCAAAAAGCCTACAAATAACAAATGTTAGCATGGGTGTGGAAAAAAGGGAACCCTCCTGCACTGTTGGTGGGAATGTAAATTGGTACAGCCACTGTGGAAAACAGTATGGAGTTCCTCAAAAATCTAAAAATAGAACTACCATATGATCCAGCAGTCACACTCCTGGGTATATATCTAAAAAAAACAAAAACGCTAATTTGAAAATATACACAAACCCAATATCCATAGTAGCATTCTTTACAATAGCCAAGATATGAGCAACCTAAGTGTTCATCAACAGAGGAATGGATAAAAAAGTGAGATATATACATACATATATATATATATATATATATATATATATACATATAAAAAGGAATATCACTTATATATATATATATATATATATATATATATATATATATACATATAAAAAGGAATATCACTTAGCCATAAAAAAAGAATGAAATTCTGACATTTGCAGCAGCATGGATGGACCTAAAGGGTATTATGCTTACTGAAATAAGTCAGACACAGAAAAACAAATACTCTATGTTTTCATTTATATGTAGAATCTAAAAACTAAAACGAATGAATATAACAAAACAGAAACAGACTGCTAGATATAGAGAACAAACTAGTGGATAACCAGTGGGGAGAGTGAAGTGGGGAGGGGAAAGATAGGCCTAGGGGATTAAGAGGTACAAACTACTATGTAAAAATAAGTAAGCAACAAGGGCACAAGAGGGCAGACAGCAGAAGCAAGACTACAATCCTGCAGCCTGTGGAACAAAAACTTTCACAGAAAGATAGAAAAGATGAAAAGGCAGAGGGCTATGTACCAGATGAAGGAACAAGAAAAAACCCCAGATAAACAACTAAATGAAGTGGAGACAGGGAACCATCCAGAAAAAGAATTCAGAATAATGATAGGGAAGATGATCCAGGACCTCAGAAGAAAAATGGAGGCAAAGATCAAGAAGATACAAGAAAAGCTTAACAAAGACCTAGAAAAATTAAAGAACAAACAAACAGAGATGAATAATACAATAACTGAAATGAAAACTACACTAGAAGGAATCAATAGCAGAATAACTCAGGCAGAAGAAGGTTAGGTGACCTGGTAGACAGAATGGTGGAATTCACTGCTGTGGAACAGAATAAAGAAAAACAAATGAAAAGAAATGAAGACAGCCTAAGAGATTTCTGGGACAACATTAAACGCAGCAACATTCACATTATATGGGTCCCAGAAGGAAAAGAGAGAAAGAAAGGACCCGAGAAAATATTTGAAGAGACTATAGTCGAAAACTTCCCTAACATGGAAAATGAAGTAGCCACCAAGTCCAGGAAGTACAGCGAGTCCCATACAGGATAAACCCAGGGAGAAACACACCAAGACACATACTAATCAAACAGGCAAAAATTAAAGACAAAGAAAAATTATTGAAAACAGCAAGGGAAAAGTGACAAATAACATACAAGGGAACTCCCATAAGGTTAACAGCTGATTTCTCAGCAGAAACTCTACAAGCCAGAAGGGAGTGGCATGATATGCTTAAAGTGATGAAAGGGAAAAACCTACAACCAAGATTACTCTACCCAGCAAGGATCTCATTCAGATTCGATGGAGAAAACAAAAGCTTTACAGACAAGCAAAAGCTAAGAGAATTCAGCACCACCAAACCAGCTCTACAACAAATGATAAAGGAATTTCTTTAAGTGGGAAACACAGAGAAGAAAAGGACCTACAAAAACAAACCCAAAACAATTAGGAAAATGGTAATGGGAACATACATATCGATAATCACCTTAAACGTGAAGGGATTAAATGCTCCAACCAAAAGACACAGACTTGCTGAATGGATACAAAAACAAGACCCATATATACGCTGTCTATAAGAGACCCACTTCAGACCTAGGGACACATACAGACAGAAAGTGAGGGGATGGAAAAAGATATTCCATGCAAATAGAAATCAAAAGAAAGCTGGAATAACAATACTCATATCAGGTAAAATAGACTTTTAAATAAATAATGTTACAAGAGACAAGGAAGGACACTACATAATGATCAAGTGATCAATCTAAGAAGAAGATATAACAATTATAAACATATAGGCACCCAACATAGGAGCACCTCAATACATAAGGCAAATGCTACCAGCTATAAAAGAGAAAATCGACAGTAACACAATAATAGTGGGGGACTTTAACACCTCACTTATACCAATGGACAGATCATCCAAAATGAATATAAATAAGGAAACAGAAGCTTTAAATGACACAATAGACCAGAGAGCTTTAATTGATATTTATAGGTCATTCCATCCAAAAGCAGCAGATTACACTTTCTTCTCAAGTGTGCATGGAACATTCTCCAGGATAGATCACATCTTGGCTCACAAATCAAGCCTCAGTAAATTCAAGAAAATTGAAATCATACAAGTATCTTTTCTGACCACAACACTATGAGATTAGAAATGAATTACAGGGAAAAAAACTGTAAAAAATACAAACACATGGAGGCTAAACAATACATTACTAAATAACCAAGAGATCACTCAAGAAATCAAAGAGGAAATCAAAAAAATACCTAGAGACAAATGACAATGAAAACACGATGATCCAAAGCCTATGGGATGCAGCAAAAGCAGTTCTAAGAGGGAATTTTATAGCTATACAATCCTACCTCAAGAAACAAGAAAAATCTCAAATAAACAATCTAACCTTACACCTAAAGGAACTAGAGAAAGAAGAACAAACAAAACCCAAAGTTAGCAGAAGGAAAGAAACCATAAAGATCAGAGCAGAAATAAATGAAATAGAAACAAAGAAAACAATAGCAAAGATCAATAAAACTAAAAGCTGGTTCTTTGAGAAGATAAACAAAATTGATAAACCATTAGCCAGACTCATCAAGGAAAAGAGGGAGAGGACTCAAATCAATAAAATTAGAAATGAAAAAGGAGAAGTTACAACAGACACTGCAGAAATACAAAGCATCCTAAGAGACTACTAAAAGCACCTCTATACCAACAAAATGGACAACCTGGAAGAAATGGACAGATCCTTAGAAAGGTATAACCTTCCAAGAGTGAACCAGGAAGAAATAGAAAATATGAACAGACCAATCACAAGTAATGAAATTGAAACAGTGATTAAAAATCTTCCAACAAGGGCTTCCCTGGTGGCATAGTGGTTGAGAGTCTGCCTGCCGATGCAGGGGACGCGGATTCATTCCTCGGTCTGGGAAGATCTCACATGCTGCGGAGTGGCTGGGCCCGTGAGCCATGGCCGCAGAGCCTGCACATCCGGAGCCTGTGCTCCGCAATGGGAGAGGCCAGAACAGTGAGAGGCCCGCGTACCACAAAAAAAAAAAAAAAAAAAAAAAAAAAATCTTCCAACAAGCAAAAGTCCAGGACCAGATGGCTTCACAGGTGAATTCTATCAAACATTTAGAGAAGAGCTAACACCTATCCTTCTCAAACTCTTCCAAAATATTGCGGAGGAAAGAACCCTCCCAAACTCATTCTATGAGGCCACCATCACCTTGATACCAAAACCAGGCAAAGGTACTACAAAAAAGAAAATTACAGACCAATATCACTGATGAATATAGATGCAAAAATCCTCAACAAAATACTAGGAAACAGAATCCAAAAACACATTAAAAGGATCATAAGCCATGATCAAGTGGGATTTATCCCAGGGATGAAAGGATTTTTCAGTATATGCAAATCAATCAATGTGATACATCATATTAACAAATTGAAGAATAAAAACGATATGATCATCTCAATAGATGCAGAAAAAGCTTTTGATAAAATTCAACACCGATTTATGATAAAAACTCTCCAGAAAGTGGGCATAGAGGGAAGCTACCTGAACATAATAAAGGGCATATACAACAAACCCACAGCAAACATCATTCTCTATGGTGAAAAACTGAAAGCATTTCCTCTAATATCAGGAACAAGACAAGATGTCCACTCTTACCACTATTTTTCAACATAGTTTTGGAAGTCCTAGCCACGGCAATCAGAGGAGAAAAAGAAATAAAAAGAAAGAAATTGAAAAGGAAGAAGTAAAACTGTCACTGTTTGCAGATGACACAATACTATACATAGAGAATTCTAAAGAGGCCACCAGAAAACTACTAGAGCTAATCAATGAATTTGGTAAAGTAGCAGGATGCAAAATTAATACACAGAAATCTCTGGCATTCCTATACACTAATGATGAAAAATCTGAAAGAGAAATTATGGAAACACTCCCATTTACCATTGCAACAAAAAGAATAAAATACCTAAGAAGAAACTTACCTAGGGAGACAAAAGACCTGTTGGCAGAAAACTATAAGACACTGATGAAAGAAATTAAAGATGATGCCAACAGATGGAGAGATATACCATGATCTTGGATTGGAAGAATGAATATTATGAAAATGACTATACTACCCAGTATAAACCTACAGATTCAATGCAAACCCTATCAAATTACCAATGGCATTTTTTATGGAACTAGAACAAAATATCTTAAAATTTGTATGGAGACACAAAAGACCCCGAATAGCCAAAGCAGTCTTGAGGGAAAAAAACGGAGCTGGAGGAATCAGACTCCCTGACTTCAGACTATACTACAAAGCTACAGTAATCAAGACAATATGGTACTTGCACAAAAACAGAAACATAGATCAAGGGAACACGATAGAAAGCCCAGAGGTAAACCCATGCACCTATGGTCAACTAATCTATGACAAAGGAGGCAAGGATATATAATGGAGAAAAGACAGTCCCTTCAATAAGTGGTGCTGGGAAAACTGGACAGCTACATATAAACGGATGAAATTAGAACACTCCCTAACACCATACACAAAAAGAAACTCAAAACGGATTAGAGACCTAAATGTAAGACCGGACACTATAAAATTCTCATAAGAAAACATAGGCAGAACACTCTATGACATAAATCACAGCAAGATCCTTTTTGACCCACCTCCTAGAGAAATGGAAATAAAGACAAAAATAAACACATGGGACCTAATGAAACTTAAAAGCTTTTGCACAGCAAAGGAAACCATAAACAAGACAAAAAGACAACCCTCAGAATGGGAGAAAATATTTGCAAATGAATCAATGGACAAAGGATTAACCTCCAAAATATATGAACAGCTCATGCAGCTCAATATTAAAAAAACAAACAACACAATCCAAAAATGGGCAGAAGACCTAAATAGACATTTCTCCAAAGAAGACATACAGATGGCCAAGAAGCACATGAAAAGCTGCTCAACATCACTAGTTATTAGAGAAATGTAAATCAAAACTACAATGAGATATCACCTCACACCAGTTAGAATGGGCATCATCAGAAAATCTACAAACAACAAATGCTGGCGAGGGTGTGGAGAAAAGGGAACCCTCTTGCACTGTTGGTAGGAATGTAAATTGATACAGCCACTATGGAGAACAGTATGGAGGTTCCTTAAAAAACTAGAAATAGAATTACCATGTGATCCAGCAATCCCACTACTGGGCACATACCCAGAGAAAACCATAATTCAAAAAAACACATGCACCCATGTTCATTGCAGCACTATTTACAATAGCTAGGTGATGGAAGCAACCTAAATGCCCATCGACAGATTAATGGATAAAGATGTGGCACATATATACAATGGAATATTACTCAGCCATAAAAAGGAACGAAATTGGGTCATTTGTTGAGACGTTGATGGATCTACAGACTGTCATACAGAGTGTAGTAAGTCAGAAAGAGAAAAACAAATATCGTATATTAACGCATATATGTGGAACCTAGAAAAATGGTACAGATGAACTGGTTTGCAGGGCAGAAATTGAGACACAGAAGTAGAGAACAAACGTATGGACACCAAGGGGGGAAAGCCGTGGGGGGGTGGAGGTGGTGGTGTGATGAATTGGGCGATTGGGATTGATATATATACACTGATGTGTATAAAATTGACGACTAATAAGAAACTGCTGTATAAAAAAGTAAATAAAATGAAATTCAAAAATTAAAAAGAAAAACAAAAAGCAACAAGTATATGTTGTACAGCACCAGAGAATATAGCCATTATTTTATAATGACTTTAAATGGATTATAATCTATAAGATTATAGATCACTATGCTGCACACCTGAAACTAATATAATATTGTAAAACAACTACATTTTAATAAAAACAAAGTATACCTGAGCTTGACTCTCATTTACCATTCACTGGTTCTGGGATATTGAGCAAATTAATTAACTCATTGGAGCCACAGATTGATCATCTGAGGGGTAATACTTATACCATAGATTATTGTGAGGCTTAAATAAAGCCATGTATGCAAATTTTTGCTATTGCTCATATAAATTATAAGGCATTCCATAATTACTTGTTGAATGAATGAATACAGCCTTGCCAATTTTTGCTTTTCTTTCTTTTTTTCCCCAGTTCGTTTATTTTCTTCTCATTACCATTGTCTCAGTCAATAATCAGGACTTAAACATTCCATACCAAGGTTATTGCTCTTTGCTCCGCTTCCTATGATCACCTTCTAATCTATTATCACATAATTATTCCCAGAGCTTTGTCATTACCCCCAATGATCTTTTACAATAAAACTCATTACAATTTTTAAGACTCTCTGCCAACTGGTCCCAGGATTTCATCTATCTACTTTGGTGCCCTCAACTCTAATTATGACCTGCTCATGCAGAGATAATGAAGAGAGAGAAAAACAGATACGCCATATATAAGAAACTCAAGTTACAGGTACAACAGAGATGGAGTGATAAATTAAGGTAGTTTTTTACTTCTTCTCCTGTACCATTAAACATATGTCTAGTATAAATACTTACCATGCCAGGTTGCAATGATTTGACTATGCATTGCCTCTAGCTCCCTCCTCATTTATTGATTCAACAAATTCTCTGTGTGCAGCCACTATGTACAAAGCACATCTCTAGTGTCTTCTTATTAATAACTGAGCTCCTTTAGAGTGGAGACCATATTCATTTTCACACTATCAATGTTAACACAATTCAGAGAAAAGCAACAGATATTGAAAGAATGAGCCTAATAAGAGAATTTAAGAACAGAATGGCAAATCTACTTATTATACCTTAAACATTTTGCTCTATTCTTCCTTTGAGTTTTGTAAGTTGCTATTTTCCTGAAATGGAAAATAAATTTGTTTACACAGGAACTGATTTGATGAGCACCATCTGGCCCTAATTACCTCATTCTATGGCTTGTCAAAAGACTTTAATTTCCCATAATAAAACTTTTTAAAAAATTGAATGAAAGATTGTTTAAATTCTATAGTGCTTTACAGTTTTCAAAAGTTTCACACACATGATTTCATATAATCCTATAATAACCCCTTTTACCCTTTTCTCCTTTATTGCTACTCCCCCCTTCCCTTTCCCCACTGGTAACCACTAGTTTGTTCTCTGTATCCATGGGTCTGCTTCTCATAAAACTTATTCTTAGAAAGAAATTACAAAATAATGTATCCACACAATGCCAGTTGAACACTCCAAAATATACAAAGAGAACAAGCCTTTTTTTTTCAGTCTTTTCTTCTGTCCCCAAAGTATTATAAGTTTGGTAGGTATCCTCCCAGAGCTCTTATTCCCTACATTTTCACATGTACTTCCTGTGTATTTTTGAGGGTTAAGATGTTGTCTCTAGAAGGCTTCTCTTAGGGGCTTACCCAAAGCAACTAACTAGGATATTGGTATAGATTCCTATCTTTTAATCCAAATTATTACCAAGTTTCTTAAAAATAAGGTGAAGTGGGCTTCAGTGTGATACAAAATTCATCTCTAGCCAAGATTTATTTTCCCTTCTTGTCAAATACCTATTTACAGGGAATCATTATAATCAAAATAAGCACTTTTATGCTCTAAAATAAGAAGCCATTTTACTGTATATGTTAATATTATTCAAATATTTGTTTTAAATCCCTCTATTTTTATATTTTTAATTTCCTGTGATAAATTTTAAACTGCTTGAAGATAATATCTAAGAGACTTAAATAAAATTTATCCAAGTTCCCTCATATTCTAAATATTAATAATAGAAATTAATTTGGTCAAACCAGTGGCCTATAATGTGGTACATTGTCAAAAGTATTTGACTAAATGTTAGATGTGTTGGGTTTTAGCTCTAGTTCTTCTACTTGGGTAAGCCATAAACCCTTCTGAGCCTTAGTGCAAATTCTAGATAGAGGTGATATTCATTCAATATTTATTTTTTTTTTCAACAAATTTTCACTGAACATCTATCTATTTTGTGCCAGAAACTGATCTGAACACTGGGCAAGCAGTGATCAAAACAGACTAAATCCCTTTCCCTCATGAAGTCACTCTAGGAGGGGAACACACAATAAATTAGACTAATAGAGGTATCACTCTACATAAGCACAATACCATGTGCTGATGAGGATGCAGAGCAATAGGAACACTCATTCATTGTTGGTGGGAGTGCAAAATGGTACAACCATGTTGGAATTTTCTTATAAAGTTAAAATATAGACTTTTCATATAACCCAGCAATCCTGTTTCTAGGTATTTACCCAAGAGAAAATGAAAACATAGGCCAAGTAAAGACCTGCATGTGAAGCAATATAGCTCCAAAGTAGCAACAACCCAAACATCTATCAACTTGTGGTTGGACAGACAATTTGTGGTACATCCATACAGTGGAACACTGACCAACAATAAAAAGGAATAAATTGATGCATGCAACAAAATGAGTAAATCTCAAAAGCATATGATAAGTGAAAGAAGCCAGACACCAAAGGCTATATACTCTATGATTCCATTTATGTGACATTCTAAAAAAGGCAAAACTTTAGAGACAGAATTCACATCAGTGATTGTCAGGGGTTGGGGGTTGGGGTGAGAGAGAGACTATGAAGGGCCATGAGGAAATACTTTGGGAAATATTGTATATTCCAATTATAGTGTTATTCATTTGTTGAAACTCATTTAAGGGTACACTTAAAAGAGGCATATTTTATTGTATGTAAATAATACTTCAATAAATCTTACTTTTTAAAAGATAAATAAATTATATAATATTTTAGATTAAAAAAAAGGAAGAGAGAGAAGAGAGTTGAAATTTTAGATGGGAAGTCCTCAAGCAGGTGATTTTGAAGATATCTCTAGATATCTGGAGAAGGGCATTCTAGGCAAAAAGAACAGCAAGTATGAAGGCTGAAGGGCAAGGAGATTAGCATGGGTGGAGCAGAGGAGGAAGTAGAAGACAAGATAAGACAGGAAGTGAGGAACAGCTCATACAACATCTTTGAAGGTAATGGGAAGTCATCAGTGGGCTTTGCGAAGCAGAGTGACAAGATCTGACTTGGGTTTTAAGAGAATAATTCTGGCTGCTTCATAGAAAACAGTCTGTGGAAGGGAAGGGTAGTAGAATCAGGGACACCATTTGGAAGGCAATGGTCATAATTTAGACAAGAGATTACAGAGGTAGAGAGGGTGCTAAAAAGTGTTCAAATTCTATATAGAGAGCCATTAGATTTGCTCAGAAATCTGGCGTGTGGGAAATTTTGAACACAGTTCAGCCCACAACACCCAGGGATATGATTTCAGAATGAGTAGGACCATCTCTCTTATTCCCTAAAAACCTGCTTTTATAATTGAAAAAAATTCTGCCTTCCTTCTTTTAGATATCAAAATGAAAATTCTTGAAGAAATAAAATTAGCTTCCCACTAATCATCTTTAGAACAAGTTTTGATATATCGAAAAGACCCCAGGTACCCATGTAAAGAAGAGATGAGCTACACAGAGGAATGAGTGGAAGCTGGACACAGACTTCACTGAGACCAGCAATGAGCATTCATTTATGAGAACATATTTTCTTACCCTTCACATAATATTTGCACAGTACTTATTTATAAAAACAGGGTTTTTTTGGGTGGTGTATAAAAACTATTTTGCCTGCAACTGAGAGCTCTAACTAAGGAATGTTTTTATGAAGTAAACTTCTTTCCCCAGAGTTGTATATATTCTTTTCTCGATCTTTTCTTATTTGTTAAATAATAAATGTAAAGTGCATAAGCTGAACACCTTATATTATCAAGAATTGCATTTATAAATAGAAAAATATGCTAAGCTAACTGAATTTTACTAGTTCTACAAATATCTAGGAGGAATAGTGTTCAGAACAATTAGCATATTAATTTCCATAGTTAAAGGGAAGTGCTTCTTTCTCCAAAACAAGTTATCAGCAATGTCTCTAAGCATTTATTTAGCATGACTAATACTATAAAGTATGTAGTGGTGACACTTAAAATACCTAGCAAAGTAGAAATGAATGAATGAATGAATAATGAACGTAGCAATAGTTTACATGAACGAGAATAATTTGCTTAAAATTTCCTAACAGAAGTGGCAGATACTCTGAGTAAAATTATCATATACAAAGTGCCAACACTGACATTACACTAATCTGATAAAGAATTCATGGCAATGTGCCCAAAAGGTGAGATAAAGTTGAGTGGCAGAACAAAGTCACACCCTCTAATAAAGAAAACATAACATTAAGAAAAGTGGGTTCTACTCTTCATTATGCTTTATTTGATTACTGGTAAGTTATAAATCATTAACTTGTTCTATAAAATAAATCTTATCTGCTCCATAGGATTTCATTAAATATAAAGTGACTATAAAAGGACTTTGAAAAGAAAAATTGTTATATTCCTTGGAATTAAAACTTTAATTTTAAAAATTAAAACTTTAGTGAACTTATTTTAACTGATGTTTAGAGACTGAAATTGCTAGATAGTTGCTAGAGCAATCATTCAGCACTTTTTATAGTTATTTATTAGACCTACATGCATTTATTATTCACCATCTTTTTCATTTATAATGGGTTTTAAGGATATAAAGATCCAGTGGAATTTTTGGAAGAATACTTTCTGGTGAATACTTGATTATGAAAACCCTCCTGCTTATTTAAGCTTTGTCTGCTTTTCTCTGATTGTATATGTATCAGTGGCTGAGAAACAGTACTTTAAAGAAATTTTAAAATTACAGCAGTAACTTCAGTCACTGAAAATTACATCAGGGTCATAAAGCCTGAGTCTAATTTCTTGTTTCACCACTATCTATATAACTTTGGACAAATATTTCAAAGCATTAATAAATTTCTTACGTCCAAGTCTGTGTCATTCCCTCCATCTAAACCACTTTCCACCTCTATTCCTCAGCACCTAATTCCTACTGATTTTTTGGTCCTCTACGTCACTTCCTCCAGGAAGTCTTCTCTGAACCTGAAATCTGGGTTAGGTGCTCTTCTGATGTAGTACCATAGTATTCTGGACCAATCCTTTAACACAGCACTTATTCCACTGTGTTGTCTGTTTGTCTACATTTCCTACTAAACTGGAAGCTCACTGAGAACAGAATATTGTTCATGATTTCCCTAGCACCGAGCACAGTGCCTGGCGTGTAGTAGGTTTGAAAATTCAAGCAGAGGTAATTGCATATCCTTGCAAAGATACCCAAATTAGGTGACACTGTTCTCTTTTCAACTAAAGATAAATGAAAAGGCATGTATCAATGTTACATCTCATTCTGATCAAATTGTTCTTCCCATCTGCCTGCTTTCTGAGTGTCCCTGACACCTCCTTCATCTGCATTTGAATCCTGTTCACAACACCCTCACCATTTACTTTTATTGGGGAAGTTATTGTATATCTCACTCTGATTTTTTTTTTGTTCTAAAACAGAGATGTACTGTTAAACATATCTCTAATTACCGAGAAAAATTAAAAGTACTAAAAGTCATCTTATTTTCAACTCTATATCATTACATCATTCTTAACAAGACTATAATATTGCACTGTTTTGGCCTAATTTCAACAATTTCAACTTCTAATAGTAAATAAAGATGATAAATCTTCAAAGGAAGATTTTGAGGGCCTATCTGAGCAGTTTATAAGAAGGGCATTGGTAGTTAATGCAGAGTTTATAATGCCAGGTTGATGCCTGGTAAAGAACATATTGTTTCAAATATTCACTGTTTAAAATGTATATATAATTACAACCAAAAAATCCTAAAATTAAATCAGAGAAGAGTAACGTAATGTTCACATATACTCTGCAAATACAGCCTTAGAGAAATCCCAAACTGCTGGCATACAAAGCTAGAAAGTGTAATAGGTACAATCCCATCTTTAATCCTAAACTGTAATATCACCCTCAACAGGCAATATGTGAGTACTTTTATCATAAATGTCATAGGTTCCAAAAGCAAAAATACATTTCAATTCAGTGATATTTTGTTTAAGACTTTATCATATTTTCAAACATCAAACTATGCAATTTAGACCCAATGAGTCTCTTTTATCTCACTGCTTTAAATCTGAAATCTTATCTTTCACTACTGTGTTCTTTGGATTACATTACATGGAAAAGGTCCTAAAGGGAGACCAAAATCAAAAATATTTTGAAAAAAAAATCTCTGTGTAGTAAAATTGATCTTGGTTAATTATCTACTTAATAGGGAATGCTCGACAAATAAAACTTCAAAAAGTTATTCTTGGCAAAGATGTTATAATGAAAACTCAAGTATTCAGATGAGCAGCTGATTAGATGACTCTTAAAATCGTGTTCAACTCTGAGAGACCAGGATTTAGGTCATGAATCAATTTAAGGAACTCTATCTGCTGAGTAAGTTCCTCATATTTCTTATAACAATAGCAATTTTGGTAGAAAGAAAAGCCCCACAGCCAACAGGGGAAATGGTACTTACGAATATTGTGTCAGCAGTTCCAAATCATTATGCATGTTGATTGGATATGCTTCACTGAGTTCAAACAACTTCTCCAGGGCCTCATAAATGAAAATGATGCAAATAAGAGAAGCAAAAGCTTCTTCAGTAAACCGGGTGATATAGCAGACAAGGGAGCTTGCATCAGTGGCCACAAGTATGATACACAGGGTTGCAGTCCAAAGTCCAATACTAGCTCTTAAAGATAGGTATGACAGCCCATATTCTCTAGGAGGGGGAAAAGAACAGTGGAAAGAAGGTCATTTAACAGCTTGCCACCATTTTAAGTAGATGGAAGTAAGTCTAATTCAGGAAGTGAAAGTAAATAAGCTTCACATCCCATGAGTATCTAAACTCAAGACTTGGTCTAAAGGGAACACCTAAGGGTACAAAACTCAAAGAGTTTTCTCAGTGCTTAGAGCTGAATATAATTTTTTATAAGTATTACATAACAATATACATCAATATTTTACTGCTCCTTTATTTCCATGGAGAGACAAAAATGGCAAACTGAATCAAATCAGCAACTTCTATCTCTCCCAGCAGATCTCCAAATGTGATGCTGGAAGAAGATTAAATACGGTAGAGAAATAGAAAGGGGCTGAGGGCCAAAAGTATATAACACTTACTTGCAAAATTTAAACAAAATCTTTTCAAACACCAAAACTGGTCCTGTACTGCCTAATATGGTAAGAGGCTGTCCACCAAACAGAGAATAGGCTATCCCAGTCATGGACGCTCCAAAGAGAGATTCGATTGCACTCTGTGTAGAGATATAAATGATTCCATTATCTAAGCTGTACAGGCTGCAATTATAACTGGGGAGAAAATATGTAAAATACATGGGTCTATTTTCCCTTTGCTATGAAGAGCCTAGCAACCTTGGGCAGGAGGTGGGGTAGGGGGATATAAAAAAGGCGGCAGGCAGTCAGCAGACTATGAATGGTAGTGGACAGGGATATGTCCTCTCCCCCTTTCTTATCTCACTTTTCTTTTGCTTACTAAAAGTTTACATGTATTCATAATAAATGTCTGGCAGAAGCATGGCCTATATAAATAGGAAAATGGACCTCTTATGAGGCAAGAACCAGAGGCTAAAGCTAGCCTAGGACTTGGGGGCCAGGGATGAGATCAGAACCTAAGAATTAGTTGTTCTGAGATATTCCACTCCCTGATTACCAGTTCCACTAGTCATCTAGGAAATTCGTATGAACTTTATCTGCCAGACCGTACATCAAATCTCTCCTCATAAAGGAAACCAAAATTAAATGCAGACTCATCTAACTATGAATCTTAAAAGCTGATTAAGTTTCAAAGTTCAGAGAAAAGCATAATACATACTATTCGCCCTTCAGTTGCTTCTCCTAGCAGTCCTCCAAATGTGATGACAGGAGACATACAGGCGCAGTAGAGAAACAGAAAAGATGCTAAGCACTGCAAGCTGAAAGCATCTCTGAAGTCACTCCAGAAGTATGGAGCTTTTCTTTTGATATCTAAAATAAGTCCCCCAAAAATCCTAAGACAGGGGGGAAAACACAATAGTGACATACAAATATAAAAATCACATAAATCAAAATGCTCATTTGCTTTGTGGCCAGGTCACAGTACAGGTTTTCCATCAGCAGAGATGAGGCCCATATTAACATGCTAGGTTTTACTATGATGATCTACAGGAATGGCTTTGTACCACTATGTCACTTCAATCCCTAACCAAATATTGTGTCAACAGCCAAAAAAATCCTAGGTTCTCTCAAACAAGGTTCACAGCTGTTCGTCAATCCAAATTCAAATAATGAGAGTTAAGGATTACTCTAATCTCTGTGCCATTTTACAACAACCTATTCTTAAAATCAGGCCTACCATCCTCAATCATTGGCAATATTTTCTAATTGTTAACATTCCATTTAGCGTAGCAGAAAGTGAAGGAGGGAAGGTAAACTGATTTTTGTACAGTCCAATACATCAACTTAGAGAGAAAAAGTGGCATGTAACCATGGCTCCAGTTACCCACTCTCTTTGTGAAAAAAAACCCTTGCCAAATAATATTCCAGACAGGCACTTAAATGACCTTATGGATGACAATAATACTTAGTAGAGAGAGGTAAGTTCCAGAGTTGTTTTCATTTTTAGAAAACTAAGACAGGGACCTTACAATAAGCAACCTAGATAAATGTACTTTTGATCCACTATTGTCTAAACATATTCAAACATCTATCATTCACAAGACAATAATGACCTTATTTGGGATAAATGCATATATTCTAAATATATCCAAAAGCCACATTAAAGCATTTGAAGGGTGATTTTTGTTGGGGGGGGGGGGTGGGGAAGAGAGAAGCATTAAATTGTGAAATATTGCCTAAAATCTGAGGACTGGAACCTTTTAATCTGTTAGGAATGAGAGCATTAAAGAGCTATTCTCATTCTTTGAACATTTAATAACAATATGCAGATTTAACATTTGACTACCAAAAGCTCATTGTGTTCTATGGGATAAAGATGTCATATTAAAATGAATAAGGCTGTGATTAAGTTCCTACATGGAGGTTAAAAAAAACCTATTATGTTCAACATACTGCCAGTATGCTAAATATACTTGGTTTATGGAAAAATATTAAAGTTTTGTTATTTATTTTCTAAATAGGAATATAATCTGGCAATCTAAGAATCACCTCAAAAATGACTGTTCTCTTGAGAAATGAATTCTGATTTTCCTTGAAAAATGTACCTCTTCAGAATAAATTCTATTATTTTTAATTGCCCTAATATAGGCACAATAGTAACATATTAGTAACTATCTTACTGTTATGTGAGTGATAGAACCATTATGTTTTTCTAGTGATTGTTTTCATCAGAGGGATGTGGAGTAGGAGAGGTTGAGAAGAATGAAATTTCAATTGAAAAAAAAGGACATTTAAAATTCAGAGAAGCTTGCAAAGAACCTGTTAAATTCACACACACAAAGATCACCTTAGGTTAGGTTCCCTTACCTGTGTTTAGTAAAACACATACATGATTTTTATTTGGGGGATCATTTCTGAATGATTTGTTAACTTGCCAAAGTCACAATTCAGAACAGATTTAATCTATGAGTCTATTTATTCATTCAGTTATGATTTATACCCCACCTAATCCCCAAAAGAATTTGAGGTGGTTATGAACTATTACTTAGTAGTTAATATTTATAGGTTTGATAGTACTTTCTATTAGACCACTCTTTTCTAATTAATTACTTATTAGGGTACACATTAGTCTAAATAGCTGTTATATTACTGTGTCATAAACGTGCTTTTAGCAGCATAAATCTAAATCCGGAAGTGGGAGGTCATTGCAGAGAACAGTGCAAGAGCAGCCCAGATGTGCACCAGCAACTCCAGGAGAGCAGACGAGTAATGGATACTTCAAGTCATGTCAGCGACAGAATCTGTGGAAGAACTCTGGAGGAGCAAAGATACCGGATATTGGTGACCTGGGAGGATTTAGGAAGCAGTAAGGAAAAGTGAACTTTGAAAAAAATCTAAACTATGTGGCATGTTACACCTGAGAGAGAGAGAGAGAAAAAAAAACAACAAAAATAAAAGGATAGCATTTGAAAATATGAAAGTAAACAGAAGGAGTAACAATGTTTCTAGTAAAGGGAAAAGGAAAAAATTGTTTGAACCATCTCAAATTAGGTACGGAGCCTGAGGAAGACATTTCCTCAGAGACAAAACATAGATAAAGGGAAAGAACACAGGAGAATTAAAATGCACAGAGTTGTCAGGAACTGGAAAGTCATCTTAGAGGACACAGTGAAAGCAGTACAGGAAATGGCCCTGAGGGGAGAGGAGTGCCAATCCTGCAAAGCCTTTGCAATTGCCTTCAATTATAATGGAGGCTGTGTGCACACATTCCCTGAAGAGAGACCCACCCAAAGGTTTCTGATTTTCTGCTCACACGTTTCTTGGAGAGAGACAAGCTGTCAAAAAACCACAAAGAATCATTTTAAGAAATAAATTGAAGCTTTCATCTCTTCAAAGATGTGTGATTAGAAAAATAAATAACTCTTTCAAATTACTACCGTAAAAATAAAAAATACTATTATATACCTCCTACTTGCATGTAATGAGAGAGTGTCTATAAGACTGAGTTCTTGGAATTTATTTTCATTTCCATCTTGGGCTTGAAGTTTTCAACAGGCTCTTTTGGAAAGGGCAACTGACAGTTTTCTTATTCATTCTAAGAATCTGTGAATGTGTTTTAATGCATAGCAATATGAAAGACTAGGTATATATTAAAATGGAATGGTGTATTCACTGTTCTGGTTTAATAATAATGACAATCATTAGTAACTACAGAGAAATCAAATTAATTGGCATATTCATCCCCCAAAGAGTAGGTATCCAAAGTATAAAAACAAGTTAGTTCTCAAAACAGCAATTCCCAACACACAAAAAAGGTATATATCATTTGGCCTTTGAAATCCCATACAAGGGCTTTTCACTAACCTTCCAGTTCGCTGGAGTTCAGGTCCACTATGTCCGCCGTGGGGCTCGGCTTCCCCATGAGCTGCTGTTCCATTTGGTACAGCAGGAATCTTTCTCTTCTCCTGCGGGAAGTTTTTTTTGTTTTGTTTTTGTTTTTGAATTTCAGGTGTTAGTTGTAAATAACAAAAAAAAATTTTTTTTCCCTTGAGGCAATATGCAGAGTGGCTAAGAAACCAGGCTCTGTTTCTTGTTTGTTATATGACCTCTAGAAAGTTATCTAGCCACCTAAAGCCTAAGTTCCCTCCTCATTTTACTGGTGATAATAACAGTACCTATCAGTGTGGTTGAGAGAATGAAATAAACTGATGAACATTAATTCATTCTTTCAACTAATATTTATTGAGTGCTTAGTGTGTGCCATTCATTTTTATGGGATGCTATAGATGTAAAGGTGAGCAAGAAAAAGCATTCTGTTAGTGGAGACAAACAATAAACCTAGAGTGTCAGGTAGAGATAGACATACAAAGAAAATAAAGTAAGGGAAGGAGACAGAGCGAGACCAGGTTTAAGGTAGGTCGAGGTGAAGAGGTGTTAGTGGTGTTATATCCCTGACCTAGTTCAACTGTTCAATAAGCATTAACTGTTATCATTAGCTATTTTTAAAATATATTTCCCTCTCTGATCCTGGCTCAGATCTTCCTACCCAAGCTTCTTTCCAACACAAAGCGATCCAAAAGACTATTGCAGAAGGAAGCTTCTAATTGAGCCAATGACAAATTAACTGAGGTTACGTAAGTGCTGTTTCCCCATAGGTCTATTCCGCCCACTTTTGTCAATGACAGAGAGTTTAAAAAATCAGAAAATCCTACCTACTGGTGATCTTGGAGCACACCAATGTGTTCAAAAGTGCTTAAAAGGACAATAAAAAAATTTTTAATGGTGAAATTAAACTTTTTACTTGACTGCCATTCCAAAATAGTGTAAACATGTAAACATGTTCTTTGTGTTTAATGTAAACATGAACAAGTGTGAATTATCAAATGATCTTATTACAATGGGACATTTAGATAAAATGGTACAGATTTAAAACATGACAAAAAATACATTTTGAAATGCACAAAATATAGGAAAGTTCGTTGCTTAATATTTTACAATTTCCTGGGTATATAAATAGATACAGTGAACTGAAGTTCAAAGATAAAAGAGAGTATGTCTGTCAACCAATGAAGGAACTGCCTTTACAGGTAAATTAACTATCATATATCAGTAAAGGGCTGTAATAGTGGCCCTCAGTACCCTCAATACCCAATAATCACCTAGGGAAAGATTCCTTAGCAAGCCTCAGAAGGCAAGTGATATTTGTTCTTCTGGGGAATTATCCCTGACTGCATAAATTAATTCATTGTTTTACAATCGGAAGAGCTATACACTGATAAGGCAAGTCATAAGCCATGAAAGATACTTGTCATTAAAAGTAACAATTTTCTCAAGGAGTGGTCATCTTCTAGTAAGGCAAAAAGGGTTTTGAAAAAATAATTGTGTATGTATAGTACCAATGAATATTCCGGGGAAAATACAGGAAATTTTTGTTTGTTTTTCAGACTTTTTTTTTTTTTTTTTGGCCAAGAGGCTCAGCCTGAAGCATCTTAGTTCACTGACCAGGGATCGAACCCGGGCCATGGCAGTGAATGCGCCGAGTCCTAACCACTGGACTGCCAGGGAATTCCCCAGACATTTTAAGTAAAATCAATAGGTGAGTAGATATGTGACAAGGCAAATTAAACAATTTATTAATTCAGTCAACAAACACTTATTAGGAGCCAATTTGTGTCAGGTTCTAGGCTGCACCACTGTACACCTGGGGACAAAGCAGGCCTATGCAGCTTATGTTCTAATGGGGAAGGCAAACAGTAAACAAATAAACATGTAAGTAAATTAATTCTATAGTGTGTTAAAACGATTAAAAACCAGGGAGAGTTTGGGATTAAAATATACACACTACTATATATAAAATGGATAACCAACAAGGACCCACTGTATAGCACAGGAAACTATACTCAATATCTTTTAATGACCTATAATGGAAAAGAATCTAAAAAAGAATATATATATGTGTGTGTATATATATATATAAATAACTGAATCACTTTGTTATACATCTGAAATTAACACAAGTTTGAAATCAACTATATTTCAATAAAAATTTAAAATAGGGTTTCCCTGGTGGTGCAGTGGTTAAAAATCCGCCTGCCAATGCAGGGGACACAGTTTCGAGCCCTGGTCCTGGAAGATCCTATATGCCGCGGAGCAATTAAGCCTGTGCACCACAACTACTGAGCCTGCGCTCTAGGGCCCTCGAGCCACAACTACTGAAGCCCACGTGCCTAGAGCCCGTGCTCTGCAACAAGAGAAGCCACCACAATGTGAAGCCTGCGCACCGCAACAAGAGAAAGCCTGAGTGCAGCAACAAAGACCCAACGCAGCCAAAAATAAATAAAACATAAATAAATTTTTTAAAAAGATGTCTTTAAAATTTTTTTTTAATAAATAAGTAAGTAAATGAATAAAATTTGTTTCCAAGTTTCTTCTGATATCTCCAACCTGAATTATTAGAAAGAAACGTTGAACAGATCTGCTTCTTCCTTTTGGGGATTGAGAGAGGTTTGGTGGATTTAATAAGATCCCTGAGATGTCCATATTTATGTAGCATTATGTACATGCCAGATTCTAGAGAGAAATATGATATCAAATGGTTTTTTTCACATGCAGAATATATAATAAAGAAAAAATAAAGAAAAACTATGGAAAAGTAAAAATTTAAGAGCAGACTAAGGGGGGGTGACGTATAGGGAGGAGGAACTGGCAATTACAAACGGAGTGTCTTTTGAGAAAAACTTGAGGGAGTCAAGAGAATTAGCCATAGAATAACTGGGGAACATCCAGGCAAAGAACAGCCAGTGGGATAGACTTAAGGCAGGAGTGTGGCTGCAGGGTTTGAAGAACAAGGAGGTGGGAGGCCAAGGAGAGGAGTGAGCAAGAAAGAGACAGGAGACAACTGAGAGGTGAAGGGAAGCCAGATTCTATAGGTTTAGTAGAATGTGGTAAGTATTTGGCTTTTATTCTCAGTGAAATGAGGCGCTTTTGCAGGATTTTAAGGAAAGGAGTAGCATGACCTAACACTCTGGCTGCTGTGTTGAGAACAGATTCTAGGGGCCAAGGGTAGAAACAAGGGGGCTGGTTAGGAGGCTATTTCAGTAATCCAGAAGAAAGATTATGGTAGCTTGAACTAGGGGGGTGGCAGTGGCAACAGCGAGAAATCGTATAATTCTGGATGAATATTGAAGGCAATGCCAAGAGTATTTCCTGGCAGAACTGAAGTCAGGTATAAGAGAGAAGAATAAAAGTTTCTGGCTTGGTCAATTGTAAGTATGGAGTTAACACTTATTGAGATGGGAAGGTACAGATGGAACAGATTTTGAGAAAAGATCAGAGTTTCTTATATTCTTCAGGAAACATGATATTGCCTTTTATAATATAAATGCAAAGATGTATATAGGTACAGAAATTATACAATCTATAATTCAGTTCCAACTTTGGCATGTTGAATTTTAGATATCTAAAAGACACCCAAGTAGAGACACAAGATAGGCATTTGGATAAGTAACTTGCAAGTGCAAGGTGAAAAATAAATTTGGGAGAGGATTTAAAGCTATAAGATTGGATGATATTACCAAGAGAATGAGTGTAGAGGAGAGAAGACCACTAAGGACTGAGCCCTGCATCACTTCAATATAAAGAAATCAGAGAGGAGAGGGGGAACCAGCTAATAAAACTGAGGAGTGACCAGTGAGGTATAAAGAAAACCAAGAGTGTGGGGTTTCGGGAGCCAAAGAAAAGAAAATATATCAAGGAAAAGGGAGTCATCAATTCTGTCAAAGGCTGCTGATTGATAGGCTAAATAAAATATAGACTGAAAATTGACCTTGGAATTTAGCATTGTGGAGGTCTTTGGCGACCTTCATGTAAGTAAATTTTAGTAAAGTGATGGGGGCAAATGCCTTATGGAGGTAGGTTTAAGAGAGAATTGAAGGATAAAAAAGAATGAAATCTTGCCATTTGCAACAACATGGATGGACCTAGAGGATATTATGGTAAGTGAAATAA
Organism: Mesoplodon densirostris; assembly: GCF_025265405.1. Classification (NCBI taxonomy): domain Eukaryota; kingdom Metazoa; phylum Chordata; class Mammalia; order Artiodactyla; family Ziphiidae; genus Mesoplodon; species Mesoplodon densirostris. Next base: position 81,086,760 of record NC_082668.1, on the reverse strand, counting down.
GTCACACAAAGACAAATACTCATACAATCTCATTGATATGTGGAATCTAGAAAACAAAGAAAACAAACAAACAAAACAAAAACAGGCATAGATGCAGAGAACAAATGGGTGGTTGCCAGAGGGGAGGAGGTGTGGGGATGGGTGAAATAGGTGAAGGGAATTAAGAGGTACAAACTTTTAGTTAGAAAGTAAACAGGTCATGGGGATGTATTACACAGCATAAGAATGTTGTCAATAATACTGTAATAATTTTATATGGGGACACATAGTTATTAGACTTACTGTGGTGATCACTTCGTAACATATTTAAATATCGAATCACTACATTGTATGCCTGAAACTAATATAATATTGTACTTCAACTATATTTCAATTAAAAAATGAGAGAATTGGAGGAGAGGAATGGGAGGCAGATAGTACAGAGAACTCTTCTGTTGCATTGGGTTATAGAAGGGAACAAAGAAATGGATGAGTAGCTGGCAGTGATAGTGGCATTGAGAATTCTTTTTTTAAGATTTACAAATTAACAATGTTGTTTGCTAATAAAAATGATATAATACAGAACAAAAGACCTGATGATATAGGGGAGAAAGAGGAGGCTTGGGGAGTAATGTTTTTTGAGTAGGTATGAAGAGATGGGATCTACTGCACAGATAGAAGGCTGACTTTGGATAATTCATCAATAGTAATATATGGGAAGGCAGAGAATGTAGGTGCTGGCAGTAGATAAATATGGTTTGGGGAATCTACAGAAGTTCTCTTTTGATTATTTTAATTTTCTTAGGGAAATAGGAAGCAAGTCAACATCTGAAAGTCAGAAAGCATGTGCTAAAAGTTTGAGGAGAGAAAACAGGTGTGAGATAGTCATGTAGAGAATGGATTGAACTTGGGAAGTAGAGTATAATGAACTTGTAATATAAAGGGCCTACCTGAGGTATGTGGTCATGAATTATATGAGATTAGTCAATGTAGTTGTATATTTTCCTTCAGCCACTCTCAGCTGCATCAATGGAGGTATAGACCAAAGAACTGAATTCACACAGTGTTGTGGTTTTGACAAGCAAGTAAATGGCATGAGAGAAAAGCAAGGAAGTTGAGGGTATACACAGGGGAGTGATTATAATGACTGACACAATGTTCTAACAGTATTTTCAAGGGTATCCCTTGAGGTGACTGTTTATTCTTCTCTTAACTGAAAGTAAAAAGTATTAAAAAATACTGTGATTTGCACATTCTGGAAGAATAAAAACCATGGAGATTATCCCATGGAGGAAAATATTATTTGAATGAATAGGAAGTCAGAGTGCTTAATTTATTTCAATTCATTTTAATCAAAGAAAACATAGTTTCATAGTATCTATTATTCAATTCCAACATACATTTAAAAAATACTAATGTTGTAAAGAAACACAGAGTGTATCTAATTCAAACTCATATAAAATTGTGTTGCTTAACATTATAGTAACTAACTACATGTGGCTATTTAAATTTAAGTTAATTAAAATAAAAAATTCAGTTCCTCAGTTGCAGTAGCCAAATTTCTAGTGCTCAGTAGTGGCTTGGCTTATTAGACAGCATAGATATAGAACATTTCTATCATTTCAGAAAGTTCTGTTGGACACACTGATATAGAACCAGTACAGAAAGGTTATGGCATCTGTTTAAGATCATACAAATAGATAATAGCAGAACCCAGGTGCCTTGATTCTTAGTTCAATGTTCTTTCTACTACTGCCTCTCAATACCCAGAATCCAACAATTAATCCTGGTTTTAAAGTCTCATAAAATTAATTTTGAAAATACAAAGCTCCCATGCCTCCACTTGCCTCAGAAACATCATTTCTCAAAGGGAAGGTGCTTTCAAAAATGCTTGACTTTAGGGCTTCCCTGGTGGTGCGGTGGTAAAGAATCCACCTGCCAATGCAGGGGACAGGGGTTCAAGCCCTGGTCTGGGAAGATCCCACATGCTGCAGAGCTACTAAGCCCGTGTGCCACAACCACTAAGCCTGCGAGCCACAACTACTGAGCCCATGTGCCACAAATACTGAAGTCCGTGTGTCTAGAGCCCATGCCCCGCAACAAGAGAAGCCACTGCAATGAGAAGCTGGCGCACCGCAATGAAGAGTAGCCCCTGCTCACCACAACTAGAGAAAGCCCGCCCACAGCAATGAAGACCCAACGCAGCCAAAAATAAAATAAATAATTTTTTTTTTAATGCTTGACTTTAGTTTTAATGTTTGAAAAGCAAATTGGTGTTAACAAGTGACTTTTAAGGTCTCATATTCAACATATTAGTATTTTCACTAAATTTTTCTGAATAACATCAATTAAAGAGATTCTTTCTTATTACTTCAAGAAGCATTATACTGCCTTTGCTAATACTGTAAGTGCAAAGATGTATGCAAGTACAAAAATAAGACCATCTAAACCCTTAAAATTACTCTTTAAGCAACTTACTTTATTTTAGTAGTAGATCAGCTGAAATGGTTAAGTAGTACACCTGCTCATTTACCCACCTCTGGCTAACCAGAAAAGCTTCTATGTCTAGAGCTGGGTCAGTTAGGCCATCTGTTACTTCAACTAAGGCAGCACTTCCTACTAAGGCAGCTGGACTCCACAGGGACAAGAGCCAAAGGCAAGGCTTGGGTAGATGACAGCAGAGAGAGTTGGAGGAGGCAGATTCAATAGGAATAGAGATGGCAATATGAGTGGGCTTAAGACATTTGGCCACCACTCTCAACAAAGACATGCCTGCAATAAGAATCTCACCCCAAACAACAGCAATGGTCTTTATTTCTATCTTTCTGCATTGTATAACAAGTAAAATGAACATTAGATTTTCATAGGGAGAATTTTTACAATTTTCACACCATATGCCCACACAAAAGTAATAGAAACAAAAGAATTATTTTAAAAAATTCTTCAAATCATAAATGTGATTAGCAGAAACAGGGAGTTTTCCATGCAATATCACTAAACCATGCCTTTGAATTTTCCTAACACTTGCCAATTTCAAAGTAATGTATCAGAATATGGAAAGACAGTAATGAGCTTTTTCTCAAGCATATTTTCTATTTTTATTAAAATTTCAATTTTCCTCCAGTATAGTATGTTTTAAGGTGGGTCTAAAATCTTTCCAGGCATATGGGACTGTCATTTAGTAGAATATCATCAATACACCAAATCTGTGTTGAATAGGAAGAAGGAAGATTTTACAACTTCATATCCCTGCCTTTTTAGAGATGTATTAGGTTCTGGTACCCATTCAAATGTGGTGGGAAATTTAACTCATTTCTGACACTATTTACCCAGAGATAGCATCGGATTCCACAGGTCGAGTCCTGCAAGACTGTCCACCAATCAGACCCCATTTCAGGTTGTTGATGGTGCTTCCGATCAACTGGCTATAAATCTGAGGGTTCCCATGAACCCCTTCTCAGGTTCAACTAATTTGCTAGAGTGGCTCATGGAAGTCAGAGAAACATTTTATTTACTTGATCACCAGTTTTATTATAAAAGGATATAACTCAGGAACAGCCAGATGGAAGAGATGCATAGGACAAGGCATGGGGAAAGGTCAAGGAACTTCCATACCCTCTCCAGGCACACCTATCTTCCCAATCTCCATGTATTCACCAACCCAGAAGCTCTCTGAACCCTGTCCCTTTGGGGTTTTGTGGAGGCTTCATTACACAGGCATGATTGATTAAACCAATGGCCATTGGTGATTGAACTCAAACTCTAGCCCCTCTCACCTCCCTGGAGGTAACCTCCAGGGAGTAACCTCATTAACGTAACAAAAGACATCTCTGTTGTTTCATCACTTAGAAAATTCCAAGCATTTCAGGAGCTCTGTGTCAGAAATAGGGACAAAGACCAGATATATGTTTCATATTATAAATCACAGTATCACGGAAGTTATAATTTAAATCATTTGAATCTTTGAATTGGTTATACTATTTTAGTACATATACACAACAAAATGATGGTAGTCTTAAGAGTATTTTCGTATATACATACCTGGGAAGGAACATTTTTGGGAGGCTCTATTCGAATGCTTGGATCCCATTCTCCAGGAGGGAGAACAGTAACCTGATCCAGAAATTCATCAATTCCTGATACCAAGTCGTTACGATCTTTAGCTTTGTAAGCAACATCATGAAATACCTATAGAAGGAAAATAATCATTTATAGATAAAAAACAATTATAAAATCTTAATGTGTTCTTTGTTTTCATCTCCCAGTTATCTCACATGTGATTATAACAATTTGAATAAGAAGCTCTAACTAAAGAAGTTTTTAGTGTGAAATATTATAGCTTAGTTTATTCTATGATTGCACACACTTATTTTTTCTTAGAATGTAAGTGAATGTTGAAATTTCTGGTGGCAAGAGTAAGAGAAGGGAAAGGAGGATAGAAGGAAGCTCATTAAACTAGAATTAATGATTCAAGTTTGGCAAACATTGTTTAAATATGTGTAAATCAAACTTCCTGTAAGAAGCCTTTGCTTTAAAATAGAGATAAACATTTATAGAATATATTAGAAATTTTAACAATATTTATACCGTGGCATAAACTAACGCTAACCACTGAATAAATGATGGACTAATCAATAAATGATAATAAGCCAAGTAACTATATAAAAGTGAAATTGGATCTTTACCCACATCCCACACAAAAAGCAATTCTAGGTATTAAAAACTTAAATATGAGAGTTAAAGTATTAAACTCATTGGACAGAATATAGAAGGATATATTTATTACCTCAGGGTAAGCAATAATACAAACCTCAAGCATTTAGTGTCAAAACAAAGCACATAATTTTTGCTGTTCTTCAAGGGGGAAAAAAAAAAAGAGGTGTTCAATAATGTCAAATGCCAGTAAGAGATCAAGTGACATGAGTACTGAACACAGGATAGTATATTGCGTAAATGGTGACCTTACAGAAAGCAGTTTCAGTAGAGTGGTAGTGACAAAACTCATACCGTAACACACTGAGATAAATGAAGTTATGATATTCAGAACCAAGTAGAGATCAGTCTTTCAAAACTCTTGAGATTCAGATTCATTCAAACATTTCAGTGGTACATGCTATGTTAAGGAGTAAGAAATTTTAAGGATGGGAAAAACCTGGACTTTTATTTCGTATGTATTTCTTAAGTAGCTACTATATGTTGGGCATGTTTGTTAATTGAACAGAACAAGTCAGTGTTGACTTAAGAGCTAGGTGATAGAGAAAATCGTTGGTGCAAAAATCCAAAACAAGAAAAAGAAAAATAATCCCTTTTTTTTGTTTTTGCTTTCGCCTTTGTTTTTATAAAACTATGTTATTTATGTTAATATACAATGACTTTACTATTGTTATTTTAAAATAAATTCACAAATACACTTTTTAAAATTCTCAGTTTTCAGTTCTCTTATGATAAATATCAGCATACTTATCCATGAAAACAAAAGTTCTTTGGAATGCTTAATAATTTTTAAGACTATAAAAGGATTAATAAATTGGTAGTAGTGCCAATAAACAAAATCATATGATTTATTTCTAGTAATGCTCAACAGGAAGGAAGAAAATAGATTACACTGACTAAGATAAGGTGTTGCTAGGATGACTAGAACATTCAGTCATTAATTCATTTAAAAAAAAATGACTGAACCCTGACTGAGGGCCAGACACTACGTTAAGTTTGAAGATACAAAAGGAAAAGACAGTCTACCTACAAGAAGTTCCTGGTACAGAGAAGAAAAGAACAAACAGAGCTTAGTCAACAAATATTTATTTGAGCACCTGACAAAATCAGGGAACAAAAATGAATATTAAGTGGTAACTGCTCTCATGGAATTTACAGCTTAATAGGGCAATACAATTCCATTTTCTTAACTAAAGTAAACTGTAAGAATCAACATATTGAATTTTATTCTTAATGAGTATAATTGTTCAATGTATTTCAAAGCAGTTATATAAGCAGAACATTTTCTCCACCTGGGCTTTGAACAATAAAAACTTTTTTCTCTTTTAAAAGTATTTAAACATTTTTAAAAAATATTCAATGAATGTACTATCATAATTTAAATGTTCTATTATAATTAACAGCTCTCATTTTTGGAGTAACTTTCTGGCTGAGTTTCTGCTTCTCTATCCTACTGCTCACAGAGAGTTAAACAAATTGCCCCAAAGCTAAGTTTTAAACTTTCAAGTCTAAAGGTTTCATGTTTGAGCCTTCATTCAAGAGCTGATGCTTGTTCTCAAATTAGGTAGTTCTCATTTACCAAGGAAATAGATGGAGGTCCTTTCTCTGCTCTCATTCTAAATCTAAAATTTTAAAACCATGCATGCTTCTCTGTTGTTCTATGTCTACTTGATTAGTCAAAAACTTTGGAATTGACTTTTTTCTTTAGAGAAAATCTTGACTCCTAACTGGGGAAAGGAAGTATAAGGAAGAGAGATAACTTGAGTATTTATGCATAGTATGCTCCTCTCACCACATAAGATGTCCCATGCCCCAGAGATATCTCAATGTAATATCTTAATGTCTTAGATGTGGAAACATAATATACCATGAAACATATGTGCATGAAAGTGACAGTAGTTAAATTATGACACAGTGTCATTTATTTTTCAATACTGTAAAAATTGCAAAATATTAATCAACATGGAAACACTAAAAGTAAAGATACTGTCAGTGCCTTCTCATAGAGAGTTCTACTAGAACAGGTTTGTGGAACTCATGAAGCCCTTTTGTCACTCTCCTGTCTTCTCCCAGATTTCCTCAACAGAATATGTTACTCTTTATAGTAGGCTAAGTAGTGTCTTCTCAAAATATATGTCCACCTGAACTTCAGAAAGTGATCTTCTTTGGAATAAGCGTCTTCGCAGATGTAATTAAGGATCTCAAGATGAGGTCATCCTGGATTAGGGTGGGCCCTACATCTAATGACATGTGTCCTTATAAGAGACATAAGAGACAGAAAAGGAGAAGACATACAGAAACACAGGGGAGAAGGCCATGTGAAGACAAAGGCAGAGACGGGAATTTTGCTGCCACAAGCCATGGAATGACAGGAGCCACCAGAAGCTGGAGAGACAGGGAAAGACTTTCCCCTAGAGGCTCCAGAGAGAATGTAGCCCTGCTGACATTTTGACTTCAGACTTCTGGCCCCCCAAAATATGAAAAAATAAATTACTTTTGTTTTAATTACCCAGTTTGTGGTAATTTTTTATGCATAGGAAACTAATACACTCATTAAGTTGGTTCTTTCTGAAACAGATGAAAAAAATGTTTTTCTTCTAGCTTTTGGTTTCCTATGTGTAAATATCAATAACTAATTCATATAAAACCAATAAACATAATTTGAACAGATATAATAGAAGAATTTATATTGAACCCCAAACACAAGTTCAAATTTTCAGATTTCATAAAACTAGGAAAAGTTATATGTAATACTAATGAACTCTTTTCAAAGATTTCAAGTATCAGAAGCCATGTATTTCAATAAATAAATTATTAAATTATTTGGATGATATTCTAGAAATGCATAATCTCTTTGTTATTTACTACTGACTTTTGAATTTATGTCCCGTCTGTGATTTTTGCATATGCTCTTCTTTTACAATAAAAACAATAAAATAATAAAAACAGGTTTTCATAACGTGCTGTAGAATCCAAGAAACCAGTTATATACTACTTTTTATGTTTATTTTTATGATCTTACATTTTTGAGACATATATCTATTTGAGAAGCTGATGAAAGCTTTTTCCAGTCCAAGAAAACTACACACAAATTTTTGTACATAGAAAAATTTGTGGGCTGTATCAGAGATCACAGGCCTCTAGAAATCTTCAGTTCCTCTAATGGTTAAAAAACTCCCAGGTTAAAAACATCTACATTTAGGCAATTATAAAGAGAGTTGATAGACGTTGCATGGCTTTTGGTGTCATGTATACTATTCAGATAAACTGACATTGTTTTTGTGTTTGTTTTTTTTTTGAGACCTTAAAATTATTTTGCCCCAAACAAGACCTGCAGTGATATTTACAATGGTGATCACTTTGGCAACACATATGCTACAAGGGGAATATTAATGAATACATTCTAAATGTCACTAAATAACAAATTTTCTTTAGAGTATGAGGTTTTAAAATGTTCATGTGTGTGAATTTATTATCCCTTTTGAACAAATTTTTCCAAAGGAAATTTTATAGTACAAGCATTTAAAAGAAGGGGAATTCAATACAGAGAAATCTGATTCACAGCAAACTGTCATGAATACAGAACTCCAAAAGTTAGGTGTACCTAGTAAAGGGAAATGTTCGCAATGAACTTGAATAAATACCTCATCTGTCATTAGGGTTGCAATGGATCTGCCAATCTCATGGTACTGTTGCCCCTTTCCCAGGGGTCCCAGAAGAATGAACAAAAATCTGTAATTAAGAAGAAAAAAACACAAATGTTTCAAGGTAGAAATAAAAAATAATTTTAGTAGTACAGAATCACTCATCTCAAAGGAATTACTGAAGATAGGGATTTTGATGTAAAATAGTTCCATATTTTTCCACAGGTTATTATTACAGGTATTGAAATTTTTTTATGATGTTTCAAAATGACTCATGCTTGAGATCCTTGTACAATTGGAATCGTGGTTATTTTGCTCTGTTTCCTTCATTTAGTTACCTATTGTGCCCACACAGTTGTTAGTGTGAATTTTTAGGATTCTATAATCCTTAGAGGAGAAAGTTGAGAAAAGTAAAATCTGATTAAACCTTTCTGAATTGTAAGAAAGAGAACTCACTGATATGTAAATTGTAGAATTAGGTAGAAGGGGAAAAAAGTAATACAGTAGTATAAACAATGAAAGAACATAGGGTCAAAAAAACAGTAGGTGTACGTAAATTTACATTAAATAGGAAAAATGATTGCTAGGAATCAAAGATCAGTTAGGATAAAAAAAACTATTAATTCCAATGCTGCAGGAATAAAAGTAGCAGCTGAACTGTGATATTCCATCTCAATTAGGTTGAAAGTCTAGCAAATACATCATCACAACTGGAACTTTTGAAGAAATCAACATGTGTTTTAACTTTGGAGGACCAGTAATCGTCTTATCTCTGAAAAGGTCAATGCTACAGGGAAATTGTGAGAATTTTAAGATGACCTATATTCTGTAATATAACTCTACAGTATTCATTTGTTAAATGGTTCTTGCTCTTAAGTGTGAAAACTAATGGCTTTTTAAAGTGTGCTAAAATAAGTACTACAATTCTACCTTTCATTTAGTTATAAACTTTAGAGATTGTACATGTTTTACATGATGCATATATTACACAGTCTTAGAGGATGTGACATTAATTTTTTGTGTCAGATGTTACTGAATCCAAGTCAACTTCTGCTATACAGAAATGTCTACTATACATTTAAAACAGGAATAATTTAGTGTGGTGGCAGATGCTTTATCAAGTATAGTACTTTCAAGAAATTTCCTAACCTATGTACATCCTGCTACTTTTCAGGTTTCTATTCCATGGGCTATTTATAAAGTCCTAAAATTATTTTCTGACATTTTTACTATGTGTTACTGTTATATACACGGTGTGCCCTTTTGACTTCCTAAGAAAGGATAATTAGGAACCTCGAATGGCTTTGTTTATTTTATTTGTCTAACTAATCTTCTTCTATTTTTCACCTTTCCAAACTAGTCTAGTCTTAAATCTCTCCTCATACAGTGGCTCTACTGTGCTCCTAATTTTTCCTCCATTGTTCTGTAGACGCATTTTGCTATGTCAGTATGAAACGAGGTCACCTAAACCTTTACACTTTTCAAAGTGAGGGTATATAACCCCATTATGGCTTTTCTCTACTCCTGGGAATTTTCCTTTTCTTTCCTTTGAAACACAAGAGCTATCATTGTCATAAATATCCATCATTTACTCAGAGTTCATCGGATACCTTCCTAAGTGGTAGAACAAGAATGCACTGCTTGGAAGATGCAAAAAAATTTTAATCTACTAAAGTAATACCTCTATGGTTAGTAAGTTTCACATCTTAAATCTGAATCCCAAATACCCAGAAACTCTGAATAGATTACAGGGTGTAAATAGAAAAATGCAGCCTTAATCATACAGTCAGAGGCCACCTTAATGTGCCCAGTTCATCCTTCCCCTTTTTTAATAAAAGTTGGTATGTATCAGAAGTCTCAGTAGCCCTCCAACAGGATGAACAGACACTTCTCTCTATAACCTGAACTGGTAACTAGCTACCTGCCTCAAATCTGTTCTTCCACAGATTCAGGAAGAGGCACTCAAACACTGAATCCCCTTCCAGTCAGCTGAGCTCTAATAAAATGAGGCCTCTCCTGACTAAACTATTCCATATTTTTGGAATATCTTAAGCACAATCAAAACACAGAGTGATGTAATCTGCTATGTTTTAAGGCCAAAGGTCCATAGAAGAAACATTCTACAAACCCAGTTTCCACAGCACCTGAACTTTTCATCAATTTAACTTGGCTAAGGCATTCAGTGTTTGGACGAGGAGGCATATTAACAGCATCTGAAATAATTATAGCATCAAACAAAGGGCAGCAGTCACGTAGGAAATGGGGCCCTACATAGATATGTTTTGCTATGGGAACAGGATCAGAGTGAAAGGCTGTCTATATACAGGAATCGCATTTGATGGAGGGAGAAGGAAAGAAAACAAGGTCCCCTGGAGGAATTGCTAGGAACCTAATGTTCTGTAGACAATATTCTTTTTTCAATTTGCCCATGGACAGTCTTATCTCTATAACATAGAGATAAATAATAAACAACAAAATTCAGTTTGTATTGTGGTAAAGTTGTTAGTTTTTATGTACAGCTGAATGAAAAACAAGTTCAGGTAATCAAATTAAATTTGTACTTTTGATTCAGATTCAACCACAGTACCATGATGCTACTACCAATGATTCTTAAGACTCTATGTATGTGAAGTATACTATGCCTAAGATTGAATCTTATAGTACATTAGATACAGCAGGTAGTATCCTAATGATGGCACTTACATGTACTCTGAGGGCCTACTCAGTCAAGCATAAGGCAGGCCTTGAAAACTTTGATCTTTTTAAGTACGATCACACTCATATACAGGATCCCACAGTCTAATGCAATCTTTGAGAAAAGCCTAATACTTTATCACTTTTCACCAAAATTGTAAGAAAGGATTTATATGGTGATATAGACCAGGGTAGTCAGAGATGAGGAGCATGCCTAAAAGAAAACATAGAAATTTGAGAGGAAGGAGGAAAGGACTGAATAATTTTTTAAAAACTTTTTGCCCTCCTCCACAAACAAGAAGAAACAATAGTTTTGTCGATTACACTTTAGTTTCTAGAAAAAACTCTCAGAGGAAACTATATTTACACCTTTTTTACCCACAAATAAATGACTTAAGAAAAGTGCAAAAGGTGCTCTTATACTTTGTACCTGGTTGGGATTGGGACTTCAGCCAGTCCTTGAAGCAATACAGCTGGAGACAACCTGACAAACGCAACTACAGTTCGATCCAAAAACTCCAATTCCCCAACTAAGATGTTTGAAGCTTCAGCACCTGGAGGAATCTTCTTCATAAAATGCAGATCAACCTGAGATCACCACAAAGTAAAATAAGGTAAATCAAAATTGGAAAAATTTGTTAAATCATATCCTAGCACAGTATTTCACACATGGTAATCCATCAATAAATATAGTTTAAATAAATATTGCTTATACAAATATAGTTTAAATAAATTTAAAAATAGTTAAACATCTTACTTGCCCTTTAAAAAAAAACTTTTTTCTTTTACCTCGTATTTTTCTAATTTGTCATTAATACGTTGAATACTCTAGTTTCTCTATTCAATATTTTTAAAAGATTCTTTTTCAGCATCAGTAATCTTGAAATTTTCAGGGAGAAAGGAGTATATGTTCAATTAAATGAATATACTTTAATCTTAATTTAACTAGCATTTGTCAATAGATTTAAATATCTGCATAGTACATTATCTTAATTTTGTGCACATTTCAATTAATTGATATTCAAAATATGCCTATTTCAAAAGAAATATAATCATGATTCTCCTTATAGTATAAATTATGACTTTAGTCTTCAACTTTAATTGTTCTATATCCTTCACATTCTGTACTTGGCTTGATCAATCTTCAATTGTAATTTCTCATCAGAGAATTTAGATATGGCAGAGCAAAGGAAACAAGAATAAAAATATTAACATTTGGAGTTGCTGAAGAGCCATTGTTGAATTTCTGATATGAAATGTCTGTGACTGAAATGAATGCACACAAAACAAAAGCATCATTAACAAAAAGAAATGCTTGGAGTAAAGGGTGAAGTCTGAAAATGAATGTAAAATATTCTTAAGCATAAATATCAATTTTCATACAGAGAGCCTCAGTGAAAAGCAAGCAGTGATTTTAAAGTCAATTTTACAAGGGCTATTTCTTATTTCTAATTCATTTGAGTTGCTTTTAATGGAAACCTGTTTGCAGGGAGAATAATAGTTTAACTGCTGTAATAATTGTTTTTATGCTCTCATGTTAATGAAATGGGGACCAAACATCAAAGTGGGAAGAGGAGAGAGAGACAGAGAGAAGGAAAAGAAGGAGAAGGAGAAAGAGGGAGAGAGAGGGGGATGAGGGGATGAGGAGGAAGTGGAGGGGAAGGGAGAGGAAAATTAACAGGAGGAAGAAGAGGAGAGAGGGAGAGAGAGAAGAGCTCTGGCAAATACAATGAGGCCAACAAGACTTTTTTTTCGGTCAGATATTTCTTCTGCAAATTTAATGATTTGAGAATATTTTTCCAAGCAGTTTAAAATGACAGAAAAATTAAAACTTTTAGGAGGAATACCTTAGAATGTCCATAGCCAGACTTTAGAGACTACATTAAATTTGTTGTTTTCTGAAATCAAGACCACAGCACAGATATTTAGAAGGTTTATAACTACTTAATTTTCTGTAAGATAAGGGAGCCACAAAACATGAAACCCATTATATGAAGTATACATTCTACCACAAGGATTAAATATAAAAATAATCCACAGTACTTCACTAAAAATATCAAATAGAAGCAATGTTCTATTTAAAGAAAAAGAAAAATATTATAAGTTCCGAAGTTTTTAACCTAAAACTTTGCTTCCAAATACAAATCTGTAAGCTCGTAATACCTATACACTATTAGCCCTGTGAGAAAAACATAATAAAGACTTATGGAGATAAGTCTCTCAGAGTCTAAAAAAGTAAACTATTTTTTCCTCCCAATAGAAATAACAATTATACAATGTTAATACGCTGGAACAAAATTTAAAATGAGAAAATAGTTTTTTAAGAAAACCTATAATTGATAATCAGTGTGAGTCATATTGGTAACACTTGTCATAACTCTAATGAGAAGTTTAACTTCAACCTGGAAAACTTTCTGTGAATTCATTTATTTCTGACAAATGCCATATTCTGACAAATGCCACAAATGCTTAACTATTAGCGTCTGTACCTCAGGCAGGTGGCAATTGTACACATGACTGCTTTAAGATTCAATTTAATTAAATCAAGGAGTACCAGTATGCTAAAATAGCTTAATTTTATAAAAGAAAATACATGGTCCTTACATATTATTTTTTGCATTATACAATACCTAATATATCATTGATTGATATCTGTTACTGAAAAAATGCTTTAAATATACTGAATTTAATTTCAGGATTAGCAAATTTATCTTGATTTAAAATGTAATAAATTATAGTTAAATAATATATATCTAGAGTAGTCATTATATTATACTCATTACATTATATTATTCTTGGAGTAGTCATATATTTGGGGGTAATAGATTATATAACATATTATCTAATTATATTATTATATTATACAATTATATGTTACATTATTCCTGGGATAGCCTTGTATATTTGTATTTGTGTTAACATACGATTCATAAAGAACCTTATTTGGCAACCTAACTTTTAATATAACAAAAGATCACATTTAAGGACCACAGTTTAACCTTTTATAAAACTACAAGTATCAAAAACAGCTCTGAGGAATTAGGTTGACCTATGGCCTTAAGACAGTCTTCAGGCGGACTCAAATATGGAATAAACATAAGGAAATTTTTCTGGTCCTCTGAACAGAATCTTGAAGAAATCAAGCTATACTCTTATGGATCTGGATGTATACTCATGCTTCTGGGGTCTCCAGACCTTTATGCTAAGGAGGAAAAGATGCTTTATTCTGGTTATTTGATACTTAAGTTGTGGATGAGAAACAATTATATTCTAGGGAACAAGTTTAGACAGAAGATCATGGTGGAACTGGAAGTGTCTGGACAAGCTACACGCTGAGATGTGAAAGAAATACAGATGGGTCTTTAGGCAGAAAGCTTAAGTCTTAAGCTCATTATAGAAAGTACAAGAAAAGTAATAGAAATTCCCTGGGGAGAAATGGTCTTGTGACACTAACCAACCAGTGATCTTGAGCAGCTCTCTTAATCTGGGATTCAGCTTTCTCACTTTCTACACCTTTACTTTATTTATTTATTTATTTATTTTGTGTGTGTGTGTGGTACGCGGGCCTCTCACTGTTGTGGCCTCTCCCGTTGCGGAGCACAGGCTCCAGACGTGCAGGCTCAGCGGCCATGGCTCACGGGCCCAGCCGCTCCGCGGCATGTGGGATCTTCCCGGACCAGGGCACGAACCCGTGTCCCTTGCATCAGCAGGCGGACTCTCAACCACTGCGCCACCAGGGAAGCCCGCTTTCTCACTTTCTAAATGAGATTTCTAAGGTTTCCTACAATTCTAGGATTTAATAATGCAACTCTTCATATTTCACATACTAAAGATTGATGCAGAAGAGAGTTCTTTCTACACAGAAAATAATGTGGAAGTTTCTTTAAGTCATTTGAAATAAAAGAAATCGCCAACTTTTGGGAAATAATAAAATAGCCATCTTCTACCTGTCAGTTTAAAAACATAACACATCTGCTTTTCAAAAGCATTATAGGAATCAAAAAACCTGACAGTTCAGATCATGTTTTCAAACATTCCTTAAACGAATAAGTTTGATGGGCCTAACCACTGGAAGGGTTAAAAATATATAGTTTGAATGTAGACAGAACACAGGATCAAGTCACATGAAATGAAAAAGGACTTTTTTCCCTTAACATCTCAAAATTCTACTGGGGTTTGGAATCTACATATTAAAACTTAAAACATTTAAATAAACAAAGTAATCTGTAGACTAACTGATAGATTCACTTTGATAAATTTACTACCAAACTGAAATCATTAGGCTAAAAACCCTTAACTCATGTACCTGCAAAATCTAGCACTAAAGTTTGTTTCCATAATGATGCATTACATTTGTTCTTTCCAAATCCTACTACTCTGTCCTTCCAGGGTACAAGGTAAGAAGTATTACTTTGTTTTTCAAAAAAAAAACCCAAAAATCCAGAGCTGAAGGCTTAAATTATATTGAACCTCATAGGATTCTTTCAACATGTACATCCCAAACACTGTTCAAGGCACTGGAGAGCCAATGGGGGCCAAAACGTATTAAATCCTGGTCTAGTGTTTACTTCTGACACTGCTGTTCCCACTGATATCAACAACAACAGCAATAATAATAGTAGCCACATTTTATTGAACACCTGCTATAAGCCCAACACTCTGCCAGGCTCTCTCTCTCTATTTTCTCACTTAATCTTCCCCCCAAAATTATAAATAGATATTATTCTGATTTTACAAATGAGAAAGATGAAGTCAGAGAACTCCTCCAAGATTAGATAGCTTACAAATGCTAGAGTTAGGATCCCATGCTCTTTCTCAAAAGCATGTTCTTTCCAACGTGCCATGCTATGGACAGGAGACTAAGAAATATAGATGGTTGGCACTGTGTAGAGGGCTGTAGAAATTTAACTTTCTCATTAAAAACTGGAGCAGTCCAGTGATTTGAAATGCAATAAGAATGAAAAGGATTAAAGAAAAGAAAAT
Source organism: Mesoplodon densirostris (assembly GCF_025265405.1). NCBI lineage: Eukaryota > Metazoa > Chordata > Mammalia > Artiodactyla > Ziphiidae > Mesoplodon > Mesoplodon densirostris. The sequence goes on along the minus strand of NC_082668.1, from coordinate 81,070,747 downwards.
CTATTTTTCATTCTTCTATAGTTCAAATTGTTCTAAGGGCCCTGAAAATAAGACTAGTCTCCAATTGGCTATATTCATTTTCTCTCAAATGTATTGAAGTATTTTTGAAGGCTGCAAAACTAGGTCAGACAACTAAAAGCAAAATGATATAGAGATATAAAATTCAGTGTCAAAGGGTTATATCCTTTAAAAAAGGTAAAAGCTAATTATTTGAAAGGATGTGATTTATTATCACTGTTTTTGAGAATGTTCACTGTGCCCTTGTTATACTGTTAATGCCTGCGCAAATAAGTAAGAAACTTATGTCATTGCTTTCAAGATCCTATTTCAAATGAAGAACATCAGAAATTAAATGTATGGCAGTTTGCAACAATTTTATTCCAACTTGCAGATGAATGAAGATGTAATGCTTTAAAAAGATATTTTTTGGAGAGGAAATGGAATACATTTGAACAGGCTTAATATTTGAATCACATGCCTCCATACAGTGAGATGAGCTTTGAACCACTGTAGAAACAGAGCCCGAGTGTGCCCTCACCTCTCTCTCTTGCTGGTGTGGAGGTCCTTTTTCGTGCCTTTGTTTCATCCCACATGGACTAGCATGCCCCTTTTGTTGGCCTCCCAGCCCCTGCACGCATAATTAACAGACTTAAGCTGGTACACCATGCTCCCACAGAGACTCCACCAGGCACCAGAGGGAGAGCATGCACAGGACTGGACCTAGACCATTTTGGCACTGGCAGAGGGATTCTGAAACAGCAGCAAGGAGCTGATCGCTATTAATCTTTTCAGAAGCTTGATGCAGGCAACTTCCTATACACTGCCTCCCATTCCCACCTCCTCCCACTGTTACAATCCTTGGGAGTGCTAAGGACCTTGTGAAAAACCAATTACTCGGAGTGATTACTGTTTCAGCCACTCAGATAAAGAAAGGTGTTGACTCTCTTTATTTTTGGTCAATATTAAAACTCTTCTTTCCTGATCAAGTGTTAGCTTGCCACTGCATGCAATAGCACATATAGGATGTCAGGAATTTGCTGAGAAAAGCACATTATTTTCACATGCATTATTTTCGTAGAATACATTCAAATAAATGATTTCATCTGAATTGTCTCCAATTAGATGGATCCCTCAACAGTCAGTCTTTATTATGTTTTTATTCAAAACTCTGCTCAGTCTTACTATGTTCTAGTGTTTCTTAACACTAATGCTTTTCTCTGAATCACGACAGTGAAGCCTTAAGTTGTGTGATTTGCTTTTCCACAAATAGAGGAAAAATTATTTCGAAAAAAAAAAACCTAGCAAAAATTTTAAACAATAAATTTCTGTTAAATTCTCTGTGAAGTCCAGTTATCCTTTTTACTGGAAGAGATGCATCACACCAAGTGGCTGAAACCTGAAGACTATGCATAAAACTTAAACGTTTGGTTTTGTGAATAGGCAGAACATTACATGTGAACTTAAATGCTAACATTACCTGTAACAATATCAAGCTTTGGATAAGAAACAAAACAAATGTGCATGCAAAAAAAATTGTGTCAACACCTCTTAAAATGGTTGATAATTTCTAGTAATAATTCAGAGGCCTCCTTAAATGAAAGGGAGAAAAGCTTACCTTGCTAAAGTCAACAGTGCTGTTTTCCCTGCTCACATCATTCTTATTCTCAACACAGGCTGGAGCCGACTGAGGAGAAACAACCTGACCTGCTAAAAGAGATTGTTATTACAGAATACAAACAATTACTTACATAATTCTAGACATATTGAGTGAAATATGAATTAAACTAAACCAACACAGGTTTCTTAATGAAGTAAGCATGAAGGGTCAATATAAATAGATATATATAAATACAAATATTCTTATTTATCAGTTACAGATAGAAACGGGAGAATTCAGTCAAGAAAATGTAAACTAATTCTCAGATTAAGACTCTATAACTCAATAGTTATTCTTTATGAAGAAAGAACATCTACAAAAAGATTTTAATCTAATCATGGTTTTGAAACATCAGTGATTTCTAAATTTTATCTAAAACTATTGGGATATATATGTATATGTATATGTATATGCATATGTGTATATATGACAAGATAGACATCTCTTCTGATTTAAGCTCAGACTGGAGAATTTTAAATGTAATGTTGTTTTTTAAAGGCTGAATATTTATGTGAAAAGTACATAGCATATTTATAGCTTCTACTGCATCTGAAAAAACAAACCAAAGAGAAAAAATTCTTTGACAACAACTTTTAGAGATTTCTATATGAGAGGTTCAGTTAGAAATACCTTTACCTCACACACTATGAATACTGTGAATATGATATTATGCTTCTCACTATTCAATTGTGTAAGCATACTGATATTGGTCTGCATGACAAGAGATCAATAAATTTGAATTGTATTTGTTTTCCATTAGCACTAACCAGCAACTTAATTATTTTGTAGTCTTTTCCCCATTATAAGAAAGATTATGATATTAGTTAAGTGGACAGTAGAGCTGAGAATGTGACAACAGCTAACCAAGGGTAATTACATGCCATTATTCACTAAATATGAAACAGTCTTTTCAATCACAACTTATATGAAATCTGTCCATATTTAGCAATTAAATTATAAAAATTAACGATGCTTCCTTAACTTCACATGTATCTCTCTTTTCCCTAACCTCTCTCCAACCTCACTTGTTACTTTTACTGTGATACAAGTAATGACAACCCAGCTTTGAAGCCTTGACCATATTTTATAACCATAACTCAGTGACTCAAAAATACTGCTCTTATTCTCATCTGTCTTAGATGGGAATATTTTCTCTTCTCTCTGCCTAGCTCTTCCCTCTACCTGCCTGAATCCCAACTTTATTCCAAGTTTACCTTTAGTTTCATCTTCTCTAATTACTGAATTTCTCTAAACTGCTAGTGTATATACAAATACCTCTTCTTTAAATTCTTTAAATTCTCTTGAAATCCACTTATTCTTTGTTAACTAGAATTTAAGTGTGACTTAAAACACTGATAATTTACTTTCAAATATTACTATAATTTGGTTTTTTGAACTATTAAGACTCTCAGGCAGGGGTCATTTATTAATAGGTACAATTTTTTATGGTTTAAAATTGTTATATTGCCAGAGAGTAATGGGCTTAAGATTCTTCTAAAATTTAAATATTTCATTGCTTTCACTAAACAAAGTAAAGTAATACATTTGGTGAAGATTTTTCAAATGATTTTAAAAGCAAATTCACCTTAAATCATGTACACAATTTTTTTTTTTTTTTTTTTTTTTTAGGATATTCTGCTCTTTTGTGACCTATAGGGGAGGTGTCTTACCTTAGACTATGAGAGGGAGTTCAGTTCAGTAGAATTAATCATTGACCCTACATTATACAGCACTTCTATAAATGACATAGATTTAGAACATAAACATCTGAGAGTAATACAATCCTAAACAATTTCTAAAGTGACACATCTATCAATATAAAGTATAATTTTATAAGTATATAAAAGTTATAATTTTTTAACATCTTTATTGGAGTATAATTGCAACACAAATTCTGATTACAGCGAATTTCCAAAAAATATATTAACTTTAGAGAAGGGACAGACTTAAGCTGCACCAGTTATTTGCATTCTCCCATTTCTAACTGCAGCGTGCAGCTACGACTGTGAACTGTTCATTAGCAGCCATTTAATTGATCATTCTCAAAATAATAACTGTAGTTTAAAAAAAACCTTTTACATAGTGCATTTGTGCTACTAACAGATGTCTTCAATCACCAGTTTCACATCATTTCTCCATATTTTCATGAGTTAGAACATTAGATATATTTAAACCTAAATTTACTGAATGTTCTGTAAAATTGAACAGTGAAATTCAAGGCATGGTTAAATTAAATAAACATATATCTGCTTTCTTATAATAACTTATTTCAAGTGATATAAAACTACATGGAAGAACAATTATTTAACTCAATCAGCAAACATACAAAAATAGTCAACCCAGTACAAACTCATCAACTTTGAAGAGATTTCATTGGATAGAGAATATGCTGTAACTTAAGATTTGAAGAAATTGGATAGCCTATGTTTTCACATATATACTTTAAAAGCAGAATATTTCATAAATTACCTTCAGCTCATGAAATATGTTTAAAACATTGGCACTTGTATTTCCTCTTGTAAGTATTAATATATTTGAGATTTATTGTTCAATCCTATTCTTGTTCTGAAAATTTTACAAAATATTACCTCATAAAGTTGATAATCAGGAATGGATTTGAAAAATATTTTCTATGACTATTTTAAGTGACATGGATAATGACCTAATGGAGAGTATTTAACTAGCAGGAGATATACGAGATGACAGAAATTTCCTTGCTAGTTCTAGATTCTAGGTATGTGCATAGAATGTATGCTAATGCAGGAAAAAAGCATAAAAACTACCAGCCTATGACATAGGAATATAAACCACAAGTTTGGTATCTCTTATATTTCAGAGATAATAGTTAAATATTAGTAAATATTAGTAGTTAAATACATTTAATCTCATCAAAGTTTAAAAAGTACTCCAAATCTTTTTTTTTTTTTTTTTTTTTTTTTAGCTAATTGGGCCTCTCACTGTTGTGGCCTCTCCCGTTGTGGAGCACAGGCTCCGGGCGCACAGGCTCAGCGGCCATGGCTCACAGGCCCAGCCGCTCTGCGGCATGTGGGATCTTTCCGGACCGGGGCACGAACCCGCGTCCCCCGCATCGGCAGGTGGACTCTCAACCACTGCGCCACCAGGGAAGCCCAGTACTCCAAATCTTATTTCTCAATGCATATGTTAATTTGTTAAAATGAAACAACACATATTAAATGTGTATACTTCCAAGGCAGTAACTGAAAACCTGAAAAATGCATAGGTATTATTATTTAAAAATTAAACTGAGAGGTTCGGTTTGGGTTATTTTGAATAACTTGAAGCCTTTAAACAAAGCTTAAAATTTTATTTGCTCCATCTACCTACCTACCTACCTACCTACCTACCTATCCATCTAAAGCCTGTGCATGAATTATAGTCTAACTATTGGAAATTTCATTAATTAAATAATTTTTATAATTCTGTTATCAACTATAATCTTTTTCTGTCTAAACACTGATTTCTTTAGTTTAGTCCAGTTATCACTGCCTTTCAGAAGAAGGTGACGGGCTTAGATTTCTAAATGACTTACATTAACTCAAATACTATTACATAAGAAGAATCAGTAAATTTAGGTTTTGAAAGGGCATCTCTTATTTTCTCATTGATATCTAAAACAATACTAGTTCATAGAAGACAATTTTCAGGTACAGGACTTTACATTCAGCCAGAAAGTGAATATGTGTCTTAAAAGGATAACAAAGAATTTGCTAGGATTTTCCCCTCTCCAGGACAAAATAGTATAAAGTTAGGATTTAGAATTCCCATATATGTGTGGAAGTTTTATGAATGCTATTTTTTATGATAATTTTTCTAATCAATATGCCACAATGCTTTTGAACATACATATTTTTGCCTATTTCTTTATATTACCTTCACTATGCCCACTCATCACTGTCCATACTAATATATTCTATAAGTAAATGTCATTGCAATTTTTAATCACATCTGTTAATATCTAAATAACTTTGAGACATTAAGATGATTATCCAAAAAGAGACATTTATTAACTTAAAGCTTTATTATATTCAGGGTAAATTATTCAAAAACTAATGAAAATTGGACACTATTATTAATTGAGACATGTTCATGACTATTTGAATGTAAACATTTGAGAAACCTAACATCATCCTTATATATTTACCATATATTTTAATTTTTCCAACCTTTTAAACTCAAAGAGTTTATCATCTTAAATCCAAAATTCCAATATTTGTTATACATCTTATCAATTAAAGTGCATATTATATAGTATTCATATCAGCAACTGCTTGAGTTAATTTTCCTTTGAGTCATGAATTCATTTTTTCCTCTGGACCTCCATGTAGGAATCATATATAAGTTAGATAAAAAGTTATTATAGGCCATGTACTTTTCCAAGGCAAATCATAAAAGATTTGGGCAAGCACAGGAGAAAACTGAGAGTAATTCAAGCAACCTCTAACTAGAAAATGGAAGCTCTGCTTTTCCGCTTGTTACACAAAAAATTTTTCACTGAGTCCACTGCGAAACTGGCAGAGTCATTTCCCTCATCATAAAGTTGTGGGGAGAGCATGAGACTATGTCAGAATTACTGTTTTCTACTTTAAGTAGTGTCAGTATCGTTAAAGCATCTCAGTATTGAAAGACAACCATAAATATGTTCTCAAAAAATGTATTAAAATTACATTAGTTCAAGTCCTTACTTATAGTTTTCTTCCTCTTTAAATAAATTACATATATAAGTATTATAAAACAGCAGCTTTTAAATTTCTATTTAGCCAAATTCAAATCAATAGGAGAATAAGATACCACTGAAGTATATCAGTATTTGCTACTGCTTAATCCACTGAAAATCATGTGTAATAGAAGGAAACTGGGATGAAGACATGGAGCTACATTACTATTAACCTAAAGACCAAGCTGGTTTACACTACCTCAGAAACCTTCAACGCATTTAGAGTACCCAAAGGGTAGGAGATGAGGGAGGTACAGAGATGAGATGAGCCTGTTAGAGACAGACACAAGACAGAGCAAAATAAAGAAATATAAAAATGAATGACAAAGTTACATACATGTGTAACAATACATTTATTCATGGGAATAGAAAACAAGAAGAAAGAAAGGCTAAATATTTAGAAAATGTTGATTAGGTCAGCTATACTTCAAAAACATGAAAGTATGCACACAATTAAAGTTGGAGAAAAACTGGTATGCCTGAAAATAATTAATGTAAGATAAGAAATAACAAATTTAAACACATCATACTAGAAATATTTTTGCTGTTATGACTTAGTCTTGAGATTCCAAAACTCAGTAGCAACAATACAGTCTCTTAACAGACCCACCAGCTGTGTCAACAATGTCATCCTGATTTTTTTTTGGAACAATGGAAAACACCTTTATTATATAATGTTTAATTCTATCATCTACATGTGTTTTAAAATGTTTTCTTTCAAGTAATTCTAAGAATTATTATTTGAACTTTTTTCTTCAAGATAAAACATTATAAGGAATACTTTTTAAACTCTTGATATCTTATTTATGAGACCACAGTATTTAAAAAATAAGACAGGATATAAATATCTAAACACACATAAAACATTGTACATCTGAAAATAAAAATGTACCGCATATGTAAAAAGATGCAATTATTAAGCCATAAAACTGATTTTCAAAAGCCATAAATAAAAATCATTCACAATACAGAAGTGTACATTACTTTAAGGGTTAAAATCTATGCAGGCCTAAAGAGTCAAGTCATCCCATCCTTCCAAATCTAAATGTTCTCCAGTAACCTATAGTTTTGAAAGTAAGTCAGAGACCTGCTCTGTAACTCCTTTGAAGATCCTAAATAAAAGGGACAACTGGAAAGTACTCAGAATAGGTTAGAGAAAAGATATGTGAAGGAAAAGAAATAGAGTTAGAATTATTAGTAAAGGAAACAGTGGAATGAAGACACCCTACACCTAAGGAAACTGAGTCTTAAGTTATTTTTTTTAGTGTAAAGGTTATCAAAAGTATAATAATATTTTAGAGTAGACTTGTAAGCCAAAGTCTCAAATACAATTGAATGTATGACCTAAATGATGAATACAAATACTGGTATATTTTGCTTTCTAGATAATTAAAAACAAAAGTCTTATTTTTATTTTAGAAAGTCCTTCTAGTTTCAAGAAATTATTCAAATATTCTTGATATATTTAAGTAGTTTCCACAACATCCTTTTCAGAGTTCTAATGTTAAAGAAGATATGATTTTTCTATTATTTTTTTCTGTTGCTTTGCCAAATGTAGCTATCACTTTTTATTAAAACATCAGAATCAGACACTTAATTCTCACAGTTTTGATGCTTAATGAAACGTGAAAGTTAAACACAGCATGGTGGCATTAAAAATGCCTGGTGAATCCACAGCACCCGGCATCTTAGCCCTTAAGAGAATGTGCAGTACACCAAGAAAAAAATTATACAAAATAGTTAAGCTAGCGTATTTGGAGGAGTGATTGACAAATTATCACAAATCACTAAAAATGTAATGAACAAAATAGTGCAGATGGAGGAGAGAAGCAAGAAAATCACTATCTTGTAAATCTAATCTATAAAATGGGAAAGAACCCCATTTGGTCTTCAGATTGAAATATCTGAATGTTTAACCCTTGGGACTACTACCAAGGTAGCATGTTCAAGGAACAGGTCAACTAAGGAAGTAGAAACTTTATTCTATATGACTCTTTTAGAGTTCTGTATATAAGCATCAGTTTGCTTTCTGAGGGAATTTCAATCGTTTCATTTCTAAAGTAAAAGGTATATTAAACAAGAGGGGGCTTATTTCCATCCTTATGCTTGGCAAGGAAAATGTTTTCTGTTTTCGAGTCTCTAGAAGATACTCACTCTATTTAATTCCTAGCCTATAATCTTAATTTTAAAAACAGGTCAGTTTTTGCCTGATACACTCTACTGAAGAGTTTTTTTTTAATAATGAGAATATTATTTTTACCATTTTTGATGTATTGAAATTCTTCTGTATCTGTCTGTACTACTGCACAAAAAAATTAAATCTCTACTGCATTTTGAAGCAGAATGTCAAATCTATATTTACAGCTATGAATTTTGATTTGTTTGTTTATCTAGAGTTTATCAGTTGTTAGAGTTCATAAGTAGATTGAGAACCTTAGTAATAAACGTCTTTCACACTTCTTTTCACTTCTGGATAGGAGATTTATTTCTAAATTGGTGAAGTCTATTTACATTTTCAGAATTCTTAACACACATAATTATGCAAACTGTGTGAGGAAGCAAAACAGAGTCACAAGGAGGTGTTATAAGCCTAGGCTTAGGAAACCACTTCTGACAGCATACTGTACAACAATACTTAATTGGATATATGATTCTTATTAGAAATGTTTCCAAGTTTTTATTACCCTAATGTATGCCTCAAAAGGATCTGTATGTGTTCAGATAAAGGCTGATTGTACAGATGGTGACAGAATCACTTCAGAACTACTCATATTCTAGTTTTCAGAAAAACTAAGCAATTGCCTGAATAAGACAAAAAGTAGGCTCTCAGAAAGACTCTGGGGACTTCCCTGGTAGTGCAGTGGTTAAGAATCTGCCTGCCAATGCAGAGTACACGGGTTCAATCCCTGGTCTGGGAAGATCCCACATGCTGTGGAGCAGCTAAGCCCGTGCACCAAAACTACTGAGCCTGTGCTCTAGAGCCCGCAAGCCACAACTACTGAGCCCCATGCCACGACTACTGAGGCCCGCGCGCCTAGAGCCCGTGCTCTGCAACAGGAGAAGCCACCGCAATGAGAAGCACGTGCACCGCAAGGAAGAGTAGCCCCCACTCACCACAACTAGAGAAAGCCCGCGCGCAGCAACGAAGACCCAGTGCAGCCAAAAATAAATTAAATAAATAAATTAAAAAAAAAAAGAAAAACTCTGTATCTATATGTATCTATATGTGGACTTTACGATTTAAAGCTATAATTCTGTCACCTCTTCTTATGTTTAACGAAAGTTTAGAGCTGTAACAAGCAGTGTGTCCAGGTCTATATGACATTACAAAAAATAATTCATCCAGTGAATTCAGTACCCCCTTCCCTCCAAAAACATAATGCAATAAAATCATTTGATAGTAAACGTTATCCCCAGTGAAATTTGAGATATACAGCTAGTTCACAACCGAAAATCCTTGCTTCTTTGAATAAACACATAACATTCTCATAGACATATATCTTATGGTCTGATTTCCAGTAAAGGTAATGAAATAAAGGCAGAAGTTTATTTTTATAAAATGTGCTTGCATTCATAGAGATTTAGTTAATGAGAATATTTTAATAAAGTCTTTAGAATCACATAGACATAAGTCCATAGTAAAAATTAGTAAATATCTTAATCTGTTTTCTTAATATCATCATATCAAATAAATGCTAGTATTGTAAGCATAATAAAAGTACTATATTTATAATAAGTTTCAGAAAATAAAAGCTTCATTTTATCATTTTCATATATAACATATTTTAAAGCAAATTGTGATTTAGAATATGAATATATTTTAAATATATGATGTAATTTAAAGCAAGTTATAAATCCTCAAAATATCTGTGGGATCTACAAATACAAGTTGGTATATACCATAAAGCACTCATAACACTTTTATTGAGCTTAATATATGCACAACTACAGAGTCTTCAATATAACAATGATTTACACATTCAGTCATTGAAGGGTTTTTTAAAAAATCAAATGAGTATTTCAAAAATTATTTTGCCATTTAGAACTAGTTCTATGTTCTGAAACAACAGTACATCTAACCATCTTTATTGATTTATTAAAGTATTTCTTCTACTTGTATATATTTGATTCAGTAGTATGAAAACTGGTAAAAATTCCCATATAAAGCAGAATCTGAAAAAAACCTCATTTTCATGCATTTGTATATAAAGCATCTCTGAAGCTTTTGAAAATAGGACTGAAATTACATAAAGTCCACGCTGTCAATACACATGCTTAGTCTATTTGTGGAAATCGGAGTCTTTCTAGTAAAACATTTGAAATTACTTTTCATTAATTTGTATCTTTTAAAACTGGGAACTTTTATAGCTAGTGGAAGTTTAACCAATTCATATCATCCTCATGATAACTTCATTTTCCTTCACAAGACTGATGGAAAGGATGAATGATAAGAGATTTCTAAGCAACTTCCTTAATGTAAAAGATGAAGGGTCAAATGGATGCAAAGAGAGAACAAAATACAGAAGAAAGGATAAAACAATCAGAAACACTGTTTTTGCTTCATGATTGCCAAGAAGTAAGTCATGAATGACTGCTAGAAAACAATGGTTGTTTTCTGTCAATTCCTATCAATGGTTGTTTACTATCAACCATTATGGCTCATCTATGTTGGTGAGCCAAGATGGTAAGTGTGGTGGCTCCATGGACATTGATGATGTAGTACTGCAAAGAGCAATGAGCCCATGAACTAGAAATCAGGCTTAATATATGTAGAGACACAAGTAATGCACTAGCTGCTCTTTTCAGCTGTAATCTAGAAAGGGATTTGTTGACCATGAGCAACATGAAGCCAATATCTTTTTTTCCACAGTCACTAAATGTTGATCATTATTCATTTTAACTAAAAGACCTTACGTCAAAGCATTGCATTACATTCTCAAGCTATGAGACAAAGACTAGAGCCTTATTTGTGATGCAATTGACACTCAGTTTATGTTTGCTACATTTGAGTGTATAACTTCTTATTAGATAAAATTTCCTTTGCTTTCTTTCATGAGCCTTTCAGGAAACTTTAAATCTTTGTTAATAAAATTTCTACAATTTGATGCCTGATAATAAAACAATACACGAATATGAAAAGAAACAATTCTACCACAGCAATCTGAATTTCAACAGATCATTTTCAAGTAAGATATATTTTAAAGGACTTTGATATTTCAGACAACTATAATAAATGATAAGAGTACCATAAAGAAATATTTACCATTTTTATCCATGGAATTTGGTTCTGATTGTTTCTTGCCAATATCAGCAAAGGAACGAACAATGGGAATCCTATTGGTGAGTTTTTTCTGATTCTGGTGGTGATGCTGTTTCATCAGTGCCTCATGGACCCTGTGGCGTACATCATCATTGAGCTGACCTGAGCTCACTTGTTGATCAAGGACCATATCTGAAGAGTGAAGGCAGAAAGAAAATGAGCACAGCTTTCCTGTAATGTTCCAGTAGTGAACCACTGAGTCCAAATATGCATACCCTAGATAATATTATTCCTCTTAAAATAGGAATGAATTCCTTTAAAAACTCTCTAATTATGGTCTTAGAAACAGAAGTTTGTCTTTCTTTGTAGAAATGCTACACAAGAAAGATTTGGGGAAATAAACCATTCATTTTTAAATATGTAATGATGTTATGGAGTTTTATTTTTCAAACTGGAATAGTTGTATCTAGAACAAAGTGCTTTATGTTCTCCATTATTCACACTGACGAGAGGGAATAGTATCAGGAGTAATATAAATATAATTAGCATGTTTAAAATTAAAAAGTCTCATACATATATTTTAATATGGTTTTCCTCCCTTTTTCTAGTAGAGAATAATTTCCATGTTTCTTCCTTAAGTCCATCGGTTAAAATCTGATGCAAGGTGGCTTAGGCAACTACCTAGCTGGTTGCATTTGGAGAGTAAACAATTCTTTCACATTAATATAAAGTCAGTCCTCTCAAACCTTCCTTGATAATGTGTTTATATTTTAGAAAACCTTCTATACCCATAAAACAAAGAATAAAAGGTGAGATTTCAGAAGGCTATAACTAAGCAGATTGATATTTACCATATGTGTCAGAAATGCATATAAAATGAGTAGGTGAGTTCTTGGTAATACAAAGATCACCTCAATAAACCTCAATGTAATTAATCTGCTTTCATATGATCAAATATTAACTCTATTTTATTTTCTGAGGTGCTAAATCCTTATGTAAAGCAGATTACAATGCATTGCCTCCCGCTGCCCCACTGAGTACACTGAAGATTTGAAAATTAGCAGAATCCTCCTTTCCAAACAATGTTTTCCTTCAGTGTGAAAAGGAAATGACTGAGGAAACAGACTTGGATCACTGTCCCACATTCCAGCTGTGTGGCCTTGTAAAGTTGAATAGTCGCAGTGTCCTTATTTTTAAGACAGAGGTAATAGCTATCTCATAAGAGCATTGTTGCCAGGACATAAGGCACCTAATGCACTGATTGGAATATTGAGGCCCTCAGTAAATATTTCCCAGTACAAGATTTTCTTTCCAATTTCCTTTAAGTAGGTTATGGGTTCATGGTTTAAATTTTTTGCTGGTTTTAAATCATTTATCTGTATTTTATAATAGTATATCAAGCAGAGGCAAAGTTGGATTTATCAATAACAGAAAACCCAAATCAAACTATCTAAAACAATAAATTTCACTGGCTTACATAACAGAAAAATCAAAGTTAGGTTGGATTTAACTCCATTTCTCTGTGATTTTGTCAGCTTCCCCCTCCTCGAGGTGTGAGCTTTAACCTCAGGCTATTTTCCTTATGGTCATAAGGTGGCTGCCAGCAGCAACAAGGAGATACACATCTTGTTCATATCAGAGATTCTTTGCCTTTTTGTGACTTTTTCTTAAAAGAAAAGTCCTTTTCCCCCTACCCAGGAACAATTCTAAGCTCAACTGACATAATCCTGTCTATGCTGAGCCAATCACTGACAAAGAAGATGGGATCCCCAGTTGGCTTAGACTAATCAAGAACTGTCCTTCACTGTGGAGTCATTTCCCTAAACCAGAGGTAGACAAACCTTTTCTGTAATGGGCCAGATAATAAATATTTTAGGCTTTGCAGGCCTCTGTCACAGTCTCTCTGTCACAACTACTCAACTCCATTTTTATAGCATGAAAGTAGCCATAGACAACACGTACACAAATTACCATAATTGTGTTTCAATAAAACTTTTATGTATACTAAACTTTGAATTTCATATAATGTTCATGTTGCAAAATATTGATTTTCTTTTTATTATTTTTCAGTCATATAAAATATAATAACCATTCTTAGCTCACATGCCTAACAAAATCAGGCAGTGGCCATATTTGCATATAGAGCATAATTTGCCAACTTTGTTCTATCACTTGGCTGTTTACAATGGAAAGAGGTAGAATGCATGTCTGGGAATCAGCCATAATGTCCACTATAATTACTTCCAAAGTCTCTTCCAGTTCTGAAAATGTATGATAGTATAGAATATTTAAACTTATATCTCAGTTTTTTTGAGATCAGTAGTTATGAAACCCTTGGATTAATTTGAACTAAAGGAAATGATAAATTGTCAACATACATGACTTTACACTGCAACCTTGCTAAGATGGAAAAATGTATATAAAATATGCATTATATCCTTCATAATAGGAGTTGTAAAGTAGATTATTCAGACACCAAAAGGATATCATCATACAGCAGTTTCATCTGTAAACCATGATATGTATCCCCAGTTCAATATTCTAATCAGAATAAAAATTAATCATGCAATAAAACATGCACATGGTTACAGTTTTTCATTCTTACCAAAGCACAATCTTTCCAGGCCTAAGCACTATGAAAAATAAGTCACTAGCTTCAAAGTTTTTCAGAGATAACGTAAGAAAGGATAATGGGCCATAATGGCTTTAGGCCCAGAGTCAAGACCAACAATCTCAGCAGGCTATGATGCCTAAATAATACAGTCCAGCCTGCCAAACCTCAATGCCAGGATCTGGATGATAAGAGAAGAAGCAAGAAGAAAAGGGATAAATCGGTCACAGTCTTCTAGCACTAAACAGGCTCCAGGAAAACTAGCAGCATTTGTGTAGAAAAACCTCAGAAAGTGAAAAAATACTTTTCATCTTAATCAGGCAATTATTTTATCATGATCAATCCATTTGACTATTGAATGAAAGCCTCTAGAGACCATGAGATTTTACAGTCTCTATATAAATCTCTGCCTCTTTAAAGATGATCATATAATTGCTTTGTCTTAAAAATCCATTGTCTTCAAAGATGCTGGGGGAGAAGTGGGCAATAGGGGGTTCTAAATTTTACAGTTTGGTTGACACTACTAACAGGAGTGTATGTAATAAAAATGTAAACTACCATAAGAAAACTTACTTTCCAGACCAAGAATGGTAATAGCATAGGCATTAAAAAAAATATATATGGCTATTAACATACTCCCAAATCTGCAGATTATATTCAGTGGAGCAAACTATGGATTTTTCCTTTGATGAAAGATTTTAAACAGCAAGAGTTGTTTTAATGAGTTGAGAACTATGATTGTTAATCTGTCCATGGTACTAACTTTGGTTTGGTTTTAATATCTTACCCTCATTGACAGCAATAGGTTAAAGTAGACACACTACAGAGGTAATGTTTCCATTATTAATCTTACAGTGCTGAATTTAAAAGAGATTAACATAAACCGTAAAATTTCCTATAATTTATATGAATATAATTGAGAAGCATTTTTAATACAATTAATCTCCATATCAGAATAAATCAGGATAAGGAAATATATCTGGAGAATTTTGGATTTGAAGAGTTAAGTAATATTTTGAAGGAAGAAGTTTAAATTTATTCTGAGTTCCTTAAAGCATTGGGAAATAGACAGTTTTAAATTAACTTTATCCAAAAGAAAATCCTACTTTAATTACACCAGAAATTCTTGACAGACCTGCCAGATACAAATGGGATTTTCTCCTGCTAAGTCTACAAAAAATCTCTTTAAAGAATTATTTGAGTCGATTAAAAACATATCAGAACATTGATATAAAAATCCTTGACCATTCTAAAACAATATCTGGGTCATATTCCTCTACTAGGAAATGTCTAGAAAACACTAAGATGCAGAGCCTGTGCATTTGCAAAGTACTAGGGCTTAGAGCCCTTAAAGATAAACTATTATATCTAGCTTTTGCAAAACAGAAACTAGTGACTAATACATTAGCAACTGCCTAACATATAGAAAAGTATGATAAATAAGAGGTGAAGAAAAAGTTCCAAATCTTAAAGTTAATCACTATGGTCCCAAATTATCATGAAATAGAATAAAACAAAATTTATGATTATAGATTAATCAAAAGAAATTATTCCCATTTCTGCAAGTGTTACTGTAATGTATCACTTTCTATTTATCTGTTTATAAAATGGAGGAAAGTCTCCTCCCTACCTCATAAGGTTTCTGTGATAATAAAATATAGTAATGGATGTGAAAATACAAAGTTAGAAGTCTTCAAAATGTAAAACATTTACTACACAGCTAAATTGTCACAAAGTAAAAATATCAATAAGTAAACAATAAAAATAATTACAAACAGGGCCTCCCTGGTGGCGCAAGTGGTTGAGAGTCCGCCTGCCGATGCAGGGGATACGGGTTCGTGCCCCGGTCTGGGAGGATCCCATATGCCGCGGAGCGGCTGGGCCCGTGAGCCATGGCCGCTGAGCCTGCGCGTCCGGAGCCTGCGCGTCCGGAGCCTGTGCTCCGCAACGGGGGAGGCCACAGCAGTGAGAGGCCCGCATACGGCAAAAAAAAAAAAAAAAAAATAATAATAATAATAATAATAATAATAATAATTACAAGCTATCAGAGAAAATGTATTAATGAGATTTTATTGAGGGCAGAAATAAATACTTTTGGATTAAATACACCAAATTAAAATTACTCAAAGAGAGAGAATCTCTTCTCATTAATGATTGAAAAGGAACCTAAGGAAACAACGATCAACACAGGTACTTGTAATCCTATTTTTCTACATGGTGTTAACTCTAAACTACTGACCTTTTCTGAATGGCAGTTTATACTGTTGTACACTGAAAATGGGACATTAAAAAAGTTGGTCTACTTTGGAGGCAGAAAAATACAGACTAATTAGAAGAGAAGAAAGAATACTAAAAACCTATTTGGGATATTGAGACTTCCACTGAACTACTTTCATTTGTAAGAATAGACTTAGAAAATGTAACAACCTTTACATATTCTACAGAGTTGAGCTTGGGGAAGAGGGCAGGTTTAGGGAAAGGAAGTATAAGTTTAGACAACAAAACCAAGCTAAGGTGGTAAACAACAGAGTTTTAGTCAAATTATAACAGGAGAATATTTCCTGGTAGAAATAAATTCCTAAAGAAAGCATTAGAAATTACATGTTTTAAGAAATTTAAAGCCTGGTAAAACTATGAAGAGAATTTTCTGAGGCTAATTTTGCCTGGTTGAGGAATTTGACAGCTTCATTACATACAGCCAATCCAAAACTCATTTGAATTAATCCATTTTCAAAGGTAATGCCATCACTGACATAAGTAGCAGAAATAAACTCCTTACTTTGGGCAAGACCTTTAACCTTCTGAGTCACTTTATTTATGAAGGATAACAATAATAATACTAAGCCCCAAGTTTGTTTTGAATATCAAAAAGATAGTTGTAGAATTACTAAAAAGAGCTTCCTAAACTGCAAAGTACTAGGAAAAACCCAGCCATTTCATTCACAATTAAAACATAAAAATTTTTATTGGGTATCAGCAATACCCCATAATGTAAAGATAGGAGATTGAATTTGATGGCTACTATACCAGCATTCTCAGGAAGTTTGCTAATTTCCATGTTAGTCATTTCTTTAAGTCTTGATTTAGTGTGACCTGTTACTGTATCCTGTGTTCTTCCAAAAAGTATACTGGATTTAACTTTATATCGTCGTTTAGCCTCTAGTTCTGTATTTTAAAGTGTAATCTCTTTATAGATGTTGTATGAAACTGAGGGGAGGAAAGCTCATCTTTCCTGTTTTTTGTGTGTGTATTTTTGTTTGTGCTTAATATTGTGAGCCAAAATTTCTCTCCATGCTTACTTTTTTTTCACACATATTGCAATGTATGTATGCCTATCAGCACCAACAACCAAATAAATAATTTTAAAGGAATTAACAACAACCATTTCAAGCCATCTCTTTCTTCAGACAGTAGTTGTAGTGTAATAGAAGGAACATGGAGCTTAAAGTCAGAGGCCCTTAAATGGAACTTGAACCATGAAAGTTTCAGAATTTCTATTTTCTTATTGAAATATGGGAATGCACTTACTTTATGAGGTTATTCTGAAGATTAAATTAGATACATTATTTTTCTAATACAATATTTTCTCATTTATGTGATCCAAAAACACACAGAGTGTTTTGGGTTTTTTTCCCATCTCTACAATATAATTAAGACACTGAAGTTTCTCTGAAGTCTTTCTACTCCACAAATAAATTCCACATGGAACTGCTTTTATTTTTTTCTGAACTAGGAATTTTTAAAACTGCCTGAGTCCTAGCTTTGTTTTTATTTTTAAAAACCTCCATTAACCATTTCATTTATACTCTTTCAAAATTAATTTCTGTGTCTTTTTGTATTATTTTGTTTTTACTAAAATGTTTGTCTTCCAGCTGAAAAGATATAGGAGTTCTTTGCTCTTATTTGCAGAGTAACAATAAGATGCTTCCTAAATATAACTGCTTGTGTGATATAGCCATAATAGACTTCTAGTACAAATCATTCATCCCAGATGCAAGCCATAGTTTCAATTATAAACTAATCTAAACTGCATCACTTGGCTTCCTCTGGAATTCAAGATTTTTAATTCAGTTTAAAATAAATGGCCATACCTTTCTGTTCTATTCTAAGCTAACATTTTTCCTAATTACTGAAACTTTTTCATTTGGCTATTTCATGTATTTGAGTATTGAAAAACATCAATCTCTAGCTTTATGGATTTTTCCTTCAATTTTCTAATGGTGACAGACTAATTACATATGATGGTAAAAAACGATATATGCCAAATGGAAACCAAGGTATATAGAGTCTTGTTCTAGACTTGCCACTGGCGTGTTAGACCATATTTCTTTGAGATTCAACTTCTTTTATCTTAAATGAGGTGGTAAAACAAAGTTATTTTTCAGGTCTCATACACTGATCATGAGAATTAATTTCCTAAAAGTCACACGTGTATAGAATTATAAGAAAAAGGGAATTACAAAAATCAGCTGTACCCATAAGTGTGAAATAGACTAAGGAGAAAAAAGGATGTACCTGCAATTTCTTCTAAAGTGTTGGCATGCATGTCCAGTAACACAGTTCCATTCAGAATACAACTTCTCAACTCAAACAAGCTGTGCAGTGAAAGAGTAGCCACATAAGGCTTGCTCCACCTTTCCCCTCCATCTTCCACATCTTCTTCAAACTTCAACCACCTATACAAATAAATATTATTATAATTTTTTTAAATTTGTAACATGATTTTATTTAACCATTACCCTGCTTTAAAATTATTCTTAAAACAAAGCACATTAAAAGAGGGTCATTCCAAGATGAAAAAAAAAGAAAGGGGGGTGAATTTTAGCCATAAGCATAAAACAAATGATTTTACTACCATAAAGACACTGATATTTATGGCACAAATATTTCCATAAAACATGCATTGCATTCACTTTAAGAGATCTCCCTTCAGGCATTAAATAACCTAATTTTGAAGTTTTCCCAAGTTACAAATAAATATTATTATCAGCACATTGAATATTACATTGTAGATGAATGAACCTTTATTCCAACAATAAAAGGTAGAAGTATAAAGCTATTCACATTACTTCTTGGTTTCAAGGATTTCAGAAGTAAGTAAAACCCAGCCCAAGTCATCTGGTTTATTTCATTTTAATTCCATTTAACAAACATTTTTTCTGTCATTGAAAGATATGTTTAAAACAAACAAAAACTCAGTTTTTTAAATTAATCTTTCTAGCACTGAAAAAATATATCAATATAAATGTTTAGTCAGTGGTCACAGGGAATCTGTTGTAGAACTAATAAAGAGAGTATACTTCATGGAAAGATAACGGTGGTTGAAAAAATGCAAAAGAAAATGAAATACTACTCATTCTTCTTTTAGTGGGAGGTCTTAAAACAATATTTGAATCTCTTGACAACTTTGCCCTTTGATTTTTAGGGAAGCTAGTATAATTGGGGGACTATTCTGTAGTAAAAATACTTATTAGGCCTGTTTGAATGAAATCTAGTGATTGTAGTCACTTCCTAGGGACTAAATCTATGAGAACTGAGCTCAGCCCCCATTCCCTGAGTGTTCCTGCCAGGGCCAGAGAATAGAAGAACCTTGATAACATGGTGCCAAATGGGAGACCACTGCCTTCTTGGAGTGAAATGAGTAGTAATATCTGAGATTGTTTCTCACTAAGATAAATGGAAGGGATAAAGAGAAATCGATGATTTTACTGCTCTGGCACTAGCACTAAATCTCTTATTCTTTTAGGGACTTGCTTTTTAATCTTAGTAGATAACCAAATTAATTCCACCATTTCTAATGAAGCCTAGCCTAAATGCCCCTCCTCTCTCCATCCCCCACCATTTTCTTCATTTTTTCTCTCCTTGTCACTTTTGCACTAACTTCCTCTCTCCATGCAATATCACTCAAACTTCCTATCTATACGATATTTTATCGCTGTTTTGTGTAATCAGATGATCCAACTCCAACTCTGACAGAGGACATCTTGTATAGTTAAGAACCAGTGTATCGGTCAGCTAAAAAATCTAACCAAAAGGGCTAGTCAGAAAGATTAGTGTGTAGAGTTCCAAGAAAGATAAAGACAGCTATGGATCTGTCCTCAGAGTTCAAGGACGAAAACGTCAGAAAGTAAAAAGGAAACTAGTAGGGAAGAACAGTTATGCCTGCCAAAAATTTACAGGCATATATTTATGCCTATCATAAGTTTAGAGAATGCTTGAAGGTTGAAAAAACTTATATTTAAGCACAAATCGCTGACAGTATCTCTTCAAATGGTGACAATTTTATAGAGTCTTTTTGTCTACACAGTAGGGAATTTTTTCATATTAGTGAATCTTAACGATTTTCACCCCTTTACAGGGCCATAATGCATCACAGATCATGGGATGGTCATTAATACTGCTCACCAACTATAACTAGTTCTCCCTCTCTTCTTAGTAAGGAGTAGGATATCACTACCTGGCTTTCTCTGAACTGGGTGAGGCCACCGTTGACAAAGAATTGTGAGCAGAAATTATCTGTGCCACTACCAGACTGGAGTTTTTCATTGCTAGGATGAGACCCTCTGGAGCTCTTTTTCTCTCTGTGGCCACCAGCTATGTTCAAGATGTAGGCGGTTCTATCATCCAGAGTCTCTGAGTAACGACTAGTGCAGTGGTGCAGAGTCTCCACTGATTCATGATGGACATGTATCATGAACCATAAATAAACCCTTTGTGATTTTAAGCTTTTGAAATTACAGGATATTTTTTCTAGCATAATTTAGCCTATCCTAACTGATACAAATTTTAGCAATTCATACCAGCATCAAGTTCCTAATTAGAATTAATGGTGAGAGTGAATATACTTTTGATAAATATAATAATCTAGTATTTCTTGCCAGGTATAAAAGTAAAGACATGGTAACATTGTGAATGTCAGTATCTCCAAGGATCAACCTCTTGACAGACATTTTGAAATGGGATAGTACTGTGGAAAGTGTATTGGACTAGTTGGGAATAAAAAGAAATCTAGGTTTTGGGCCCTACTCTATATCTAAATTGCTGTGTGACCAAGGGAAAGTCTTTCAACTTCTCTGGGCCACAGTTTTCTCATCTGTAAAATGATGAGACAAAGTCAACACATTCAAAACTTCTCCAGGATCACCTAGTCACTAACCTTGTCAAACCAGATCAACTCCAACTGTTCTTATTTTTCTCCAGAGTCTGTGCCCATTTTCTACCATAATACAATTACTTCAGTTGGATTTATGGACTTTTTTAGCTAAGATATCTTATGTTAAAGCCTATAGTGAAAACAACAGATTTAACATTTAATTTTCGTTCTTGTCTGGAACAAATCTCAAATTGAAAAATGTTCTGTGTTCTCTCCCTCTCATCTTTTGTTATCCACAGAAGGTGTACCAAGAGAGTGGATACAACTTTTATTAAATCTTCTGTCACCTTATATACTACTCACATATGACACGGTTTTTCAGACAAAAAGAATAAAAGAAGGGAGTCTTTACAGCATCACTTATGCTGGTGTTATTTTGACTGAAGAACCTTGTTAGATTTGAAAGCTAGTTTCCAGTCTGTTGTGTAGTAAAGAAGAATTAGGGTAATAAAAGGGTGTAATTTTGTTTGGGGGACTATAGATTTCTCATTTCTGGAGCTCTGGTACTTTCTGTCATCTTTCTATATAGAATTGTTACTAAAATGTTGTATTTAAAATTTTCACTCAAGAAATCCTGAAAAGAGTGTTGATACATTACTAAAAACCCATATTGTTTCTTAATTACTTAAGTATAAATCTATAGACTGATCCATACAATAATATTGTTTGTAAGTTATAATAACGCTAATAATAAATTCATTTTTAAATATCCACTGGCTTTTTGATCTATGCAAAATGATCCAACCCCTTCTTCTAAGGGAATTTATAGTTAAATTTTACTTCCAGATAACAGTGAAAATAATTAAATAAGTAACGAAGCATCTACATCATTTTATCTTGGTTCCTTTGAAAGGGAATATTTAGATTAATAATCTTAAGAAAATATGGGGGGGGGTGTACGTGTGTTTGTGTGTGTGTAAAAACCACCAGCATAATCAAGATACAAAATTCGTGTTCAAGATTCATGTCCATCACCACGAATGAGCTTCCTTTATATTCCCAATCTTCACCCTGTTTCTTTCCCCTGGTAATCATTAATCTGTTCTTCATCATTATAGTTTTGTCATTTTGAGGATGTTATGTAAATGGAATCATATAGTTTGCAACTTTTTGAGATAGATATTTTTTCACTAAAACACAATGCCCTTGAGATCCATCCAAGTTGTTGTATATATCAATAGTTTGTTCCTTTTTATTGTTGAAAAGTATTCCACTGTATGGATGTACAAAAGTTTACTTAACCATTCACCCACTGAAGGATATTTGAGTTGTTTATAGGTTTTTGGGATTACAAATGAAGCTGCTATGAACATTCATGTAGAGGTTTTGTGTGAACATAAGTTTTCATTTCTCTAGGATAAATGCCCAAGACTGTGATTGCTGAGTCACATTTACTAATGCATGTTTAGTTTTATAAGAAACTATCAAACTGTTTTCTAGAGCAGTGCTACCGTTTTACATTCACACCAGCAATAGCTGAGAGATCCAGTGTCTCTATATCTTCACCAGCATTTGCTATTATGACTTTTTTTTTTACTTTATTCTATTAGGTGTGCAGTGATATCTCATAGTGGTTTTAATTTACATTTCCCTAATGACTAATGTTGAACACCATTTTATGTGTTTATGTGCCATGTGTATCTCTTCTTTGAAAGGCCTGTTTTTTTGCCCATTTTTCCAATTGATTTGTTTTCATACTGTTGAACATTTAGAGTTCTTTACATATTCTAGATATAATATTTTTGTCAAATATATGATTTCCAAATATTTTCTCCCTGTCTGTAGTTTGTTTTCATCCTCTAACAGGATTTTTCACAGCAAAAAGTTTTTAATTCTGGTGAAGTCCAATTTAAGAATATTTTCTTTTCTTCTTTTATTCAAAAGATTGTGCTTTTGGTATACCTAAAAACTCATCTTCTAGCCCTAGGTCCTGAAGATTTTCTCTTATGTTTTCTCTAACATTTGTATAGCTTTATGTTTTACATTTAGATTTATGATTAATTTTGAATTAATTTTTGTATACACTGTGAAGTTTAGATTGAAGTTAATATTTTTTACCTCTATGTAGATCTCTAATTGTTTCAGTACCATTTGTTGAAAAGACAATTCTTCCTTCACCTTTGTCAAAAATCAGTTAGCTGTACTTGGGTTAGTTTTTCTTAGTTCTCTATTCTGTTCCATTGAACTACATGTCTATCTGAGAAGACATTTTAAAAACAAAAACTCCTTCCTTTAGAATAATTTCTTTCAAACTGGGGGTTTGATCTTTTAGACCAAGAATGGAGACTCTTGTGAGTTCCAAGCAGTTTGGATGGCCAAATATAAGTTATATGCATGGATGGTTTGATATAAGCATAGGTTTTATGAGTATTACAGGAGGAAACATAAGATACTTTCCATAAAAAGGAACCCACAAGTTACAAATATCAAGTTACTAAACATTTCAAGATTCAGTGTTTTATGCCAACTCCAGAATGATGCCAAAAGCTTTAAAAGATATTTAAATGAATATATTTTAAAGATACATAAGTATATCTCTCTTTTCTGTTTTTCATTCCATTTCATACTCCAAAGATAGAAATTAGCAGGTCTAAGAACACACCAAATCCTGTTTTAAGATTTGTAGTCACTGAATATACTGTCAGTTACAAAATGCCTGGTTGCAGTTAATGACCTAAAGTGCTGCAATTTATTCCAGTTTTCAAATAAACTCAGCTAACATTTGTTTGAATAGCAAGCCAAAGCAAACAAGAGTCTCACAGGCATGAATGAGATGTGACGGACAATGAAAAAAAAAAGAAATTGTAGGCCAACTGCATGACATTTTCTATGGGGGAGGGGTGGATTTAAACTCTGTTGAGATTATTTTCATTTCCTTCAGTATGTCTGTGTCTGTTTTCATCCATAATTAACACACTGGAATCTCTTTCTACTAAGCAGCAACAACATAAAATAGGTGTCTCCTGAATTCTTTGAGGATTAAGTTGATGATAATCTCCTCTACAATACTCATATTAGAAATCTACAAAATAAAATTCTTCTGCAAATTAGAGATAGATGATTTCTATAGAATTTAACTCTTTCTGTTTATTTTATTCTCACTAATTTAGTTTAACTTTTCTAATAATTTTTATTCTCTGATTCTACCCAAAAAGGGAGTAAAGGAGTTACCATATCATCCAAAATGATCGTCTTGGGGGAAGTCATGAATTCTCAAGAGAAAACATCCTTTTTGGGTGGAGTTAAGGATATGGAAGGTGAAGGGGGAACATGGTTAGAGTAGGGGTTGGAGATTAACATATGTAATCATAAAGTACCTATTTCAAGAGGAAAGGGGTATTAAAATATATCGAAACTTAGAGTTTATTGACATTAGCTGTTCTTAATTCAAATTATTTTCACACCTCACATTGCACTGAAAAATCCTGATGACTTGACCCTTTACCAATTTTAAATATCAAATACCTTCACATCATCAATAAAATTGTTTTGATGTAATAATCTTTTCCCACATCACCATGTATGTATCAGAGGCCTAAATGCTATCCCTTTCTTTGCCTCTGCTGAGCTCATTTGTGGGAAACATTTTTCAAGGGCAACCACAGTGAGTCAAGCATGTTGTCTCCACAACTGCACAGCTGTGGTATCTTTGGGTATTTTTCTATTAATAACATTATATGTTATTTATAAGCAGGACATTGTAATTGTGTTGATTTCATTAGCTCTGTCAGATGGCTTCCTCTAGGGTTTTTTAAAAGTGAACAGCTGGTTTTCACAAACATTTATTAAATAATTATTATTCAAAAATTTAGCTTCAAAACCTAAAACTTTGCTTAAGTTTTACTTGGCAACAACAGTGGGCATGAATTATTCAAGATGTGATATGTGGCAGGTGCAATGTGCTGATAAAATTATTTATTTCTACTATTAGGGTAGAAAATTATTAATCCCCCTGGAACACTAATCAAAGAAAGAAGTACTTCAAATGGTTATGGTAATGACTTATTAGAATTAAATTGCATTTGAAAAATCAGATGGAGTCATGAATTAACTAAATTTAGTTTTGTTAGATGAACTAGGGCATCAAGAACAAAATTACTTCCACCACTTTAAAACCTACTCCATTTCTAAGTCCTCAGTAAACACGTTCTGTTCTTCCCTGACGTGTTGTGTCTCAGCCAAAATTCATCTACTCTCCTCTTCAATGTCTGTTACTATTTTGATTGTTCATCAGATGTCTCCCAAACCTCAAATACCTGCACTGTGCATAAGGTTCCAGAAGCAGGGCTAAGAACACAGGTCCTATCTAACAACATCAGAGAATATTAATAAGTAACTGGGTCACCTCTCTCATTCTTTATAAATAAACAGCAACATATTTTGATGGCTTAGAATAAACATGTTGTTCCAGTTACTCCATTAGAGTATGATAAAATCCTACCTGCTCAATTGTGACAAGAAAAGAGTTAGATTCTAGCATTGCTCTGCTATCTCCCAGCTTGATGAGAGTGGGAAAGTTACAAGAAAGTTACTGCTTAAAAGGAATAGATCACCATTTGATCTGGAAGGTGAAAAATCACCAACCATTTTAATAATAAGGGAGTTACTCCTGTCAAAACGCATATTCCAATCTTACTTCTCAGCTCTATTCTGAGGGATGAGAGTGAAGAAAGAAATATAAAAGAAATGCTTCCAAAAAGTACTTCTCAGCAATTGATTAAAGAGATTCTAACCAGAGCTGTATAGTCATCATAACCACCAGATCTCCTTCCTTCAAGTCAGCCAGGAACACCTGTTTCTTAGAACCAGCTGAAGACGGATGCCTCTAGCCTTAAACAGGGAGGTTTGCACTTCAAATTCCTTATCAACAACTCTTTAATCATGAAAGAGCAAAATGTATAACACTAATTGGTGGAGAATATTATCATATATTGTTTTTCTGTCATCAAAGAAGATGAGCACACATATTATGTCCTTGAAAATAATACTTAGTTTTATGATGCAGTTGGAAGAAAAAAATTAGGTAGATGGTTCTTAATCTCAAAATTTGCCAGGTCATATAAAAACGGTTTCAAACTTAGTTCTATATTTAAAATATTATAATAGCAGCAGAAATAATTTAATTTATGTAGTTTTTTCATTAAAAAAGGTAATTCACACAGAATAACATGCCACCAGTTTAAGGCATTAAAAAACACAAGTAAAAAAATGGATGACTTGAAATAAAACAGATAAAGGAAATGAACAGTTAGTTCTCAGGAAAAAAATTAAAACATATGAAAAAATGTTCAATCTCACTAATAATTAGAGAAATACAAATTAAAACACTGAGATTTATTTTGCATCTATAAAATTAGCCAAAATTTTTACAAGTTTGATGATTTTGTGTGGCAAAGGTTTGGGGGAAATAAGCATTCTCATACATTGCTGAGGGAAGTATAAATTACCAAAACATTTTATGAAGGCAATTTTGCAATATCTATAAAAGTAAAAAAAAGTCTGCTCTCTTTGACACATAAATTCCACTGCTAAAAACTCACCCTACATGAATATCTACAAAATAATCCCAAAATATATGTGTAAATGATTATTGCAGCAATGTTTACAGCAAAAAAAAAAAAAGCAACCTAAATCTCTATCAAGACTGGCTAAATAAATGAAAGTTCATCCATAACTAAATGTGATGCAGTCATTAAAGAGATTAAAAAGATTGAGTAATCTGTATTGATAATATGGAAAATGATCCAAATATATTAAGTGAAAAAAGCAAGGCATGAATGCAGTATATAATACCTCTTATGTAATATAAAAAGGGCATACATTTACATGCATATCTAGGCATTAAAATTTTTATGAAAAGATGTACAAGAAGCAATTAATAGTGATTACCTTTGAGGAGAAGTACTATGAACAAGAGTAGAGCAATGTTCTTGCTTTTTTACCTTTCTATGACTTTTGAATTTTAAATATTAGCAGTTAGTTTTATTTTATTAATGTTAACAGAGATGAACTAGGTGAAAGCCATTTTTATCTTCTTCTATTTACTTTTAGTATATTTTATTTTATTTTATTTTTTTTTTTTATTAGTTTCTGCTTTATAACAAAGAGAATCAGTCATACATATACATCTGTTCCCACATCCCTTCCCTCATGCATCTCCCTCCCTCCCACCCTCCCCATCCCACCCCTCCAGGCGGTCACAAAGCACCGAGCTGATCTCCCTGTGCTCTGCGGCTGCTTCCCACTATCTATCTACCTTACGTTTGGTAGTGTATATATGTCCATGTGTCTCTTTCGCTTTGTCACAGCTTACCCTTCCCCCTTCCCATATCCTCAAGTCCATTCTCAAGTAGGTCTGTGTCTTTATTCCCGTTTTACCCCTAGGTTCTTCATGACATTTTTTTTTAATTCCGTATATATGTGTTAGCATACGGTATTTGTCTTTCTCTTTCTTATTTCACTCTGTATGACAGACTCTAGGTCTATCCACCTCATTACAAATAGCTCAGTTTCGTTTCTTTTTATGGCTGAGTAATATTCCATTGTATATATGTGCCACATCTTCTTTATCCATTCATTTGATGATGGACACTTAGGTTGCTTCCAGCTCTGGGCTATTGTGAATAGAGCTGCAATGAACATTTTGGTACATGTCTCTTTTTGAATTATGGTTTTCTCAGGGTATATGCCTAGTAGTGGGATTGCTGGGTCATATGGTAGTTCTATTTTTAGTTTTTTAAGGAACCTCCATACTGTTCTCCATAGTGGCTGTACCAATTCACATTCCCACCAGCAGTGCAAGAGTGTTCCCTTTTCTCCACACCCTCTCCAGCATTTATTGTTTCTAGATTTCTTGATGATGGCCATTCTGACTGGTGTGAGATGATATCTCATTGTAGTTTTGATTTGCATTTCTCTAATGATTAATGATGTTGAGCATTCTTTCATGTGTTTGTTGGCAGTCTGTATATCTTCTTTGGAGAAATGCCTATTTAAGTCTTCTGCCCATTTTTGAATTGGGTTGTTTGTTTTTTTGCTATTGAGCTGCATGAGCTGTTTATAAATTTTGGAGATTAATCCTTTGTCAGTTGCTTCATTTGCAAATATTTTCTCCCATTCTGAGGGTTGTCTTTTGGTCTTGTTTATGGTTTCCTTTGCTGTGCAAAAGCTTTGAAGTTTCATTAGGTCCCATTTGTTTATCTTTGTTTTTATTTCCATTTCTCTAGGAGGTGGGTCCAAAAGGATCTTGCTGTGATTTATGTCATAGAGTGTTCTGCCTATGTTTTCCTCTAAGAGTTTGATAGTTTCTGGCCTTACATTTAAGTGTTTAATCCATTTTGAGCTTATTTTTGTGTATGGTGTTAGGGAATGATCTAATCTCAAACTTTTACATGTCCCTGTCCAGTTTTCCCAGCACCACTTATTGAAGAGGCTGTCCTTTCTCCACTGTACATTACTGCCTCCTTTATCAAAGATAAGTTGGCCATATGTGCGTGGGTTTATCTCTGGGCTTTCTATCCTGATCCACTGATCTATCTTTCTGTTTTTATGCCAGTACCACACTGTCTTAATTACTGTAGCTTTGTAGTATAGTCTGAAGTCAGGGAGCCTGATTCCTCCAGCTCCGTTTTTCGTTCTCAAGATTGCTTTGGCTATTCGGGGTCTTTTGTTTTTCCAAACAAATTTTGAAATTTTTTGTTCTAGTTCTGTGAAAAATGCCAGTGGTAGTTTGATAGGGATTGCATTGAATCTGTAGATTGCTTTGGGTAGTAGAGTCATTTTCACAATATTGATTCTTCCAATCCAGGAGCATGGTATATCTCTCCGTCTATTTGTATCATCTTTAATTTCTTTCATCAGTGTCTTATAATTTTCTGCATACAGGTCTTTTGTCTCCTTAGGTAGGTTTATTCCTAGATATTTTATTCTTTTTGTTGCAATGGTAAATGGGAGTGTTTTCTTGATTTCATTTTCAGATTTTTCATCATTAGTGTACAGGAATGCCAGAGATTTCTGTACATTAATTTTGTATCCTGCTACTTTACCAAATTCATTGATTAGCTCTAGTAGTTTTTCGGTAGCATCTTTAGGATTCTCTATGTATAGTATCATGTCATCTGCAAACAGTGACAGCTTTACTTCTTCTTTTCCGATTTGGATTCCTTTTATTTCCTTTTCTTCTCTGATTGCTGTGGCTAAAACTTCCAAAACTATGTTGAATAAGAGTGGTGAGAGTGGGCAACCTTGTCTTGTTCCTGATCTTAGTGGAAATGGTTTCAGTTTTTCACCATTGAGGACGATGTTGGCTGTGGGTTTGTCATATATGGCCTTTATCATGTTGAGGAAAGTTCCCTGTATGCCTACTTTCTGCAGGGTTTTTATCATAAATGGGTGTTGAATTTTGTCGAAAGCTTTCTCTGCATCCATTGAGATGATCAGATGGTTTTTCTACTTCAACTTGTTAATATGGTGTATCACATTGATTGACTTGCGTATATTGAAGAATCCTTGCATTCCTGGGATAAACCCCACTTGATCATGGTGTATGATCCTTTTAATGTGCTGTTGGATTCTGTTTGCTAGTATTTTGTTGAGGATTTTTGCATCTATGTTCATCAGTGATATTGGCCTGTAGTTTTCTTTCTTTGTGACATCCTTGCCTGGTTTTGGTATCAAGGTGATGGTGGCCTCGTAGAATGAGTTTGGGAGTGTTCCTTCCTCTGATATTGTTTGGAAGAGTTTGAGAAGGATGGGTGTTAGCTCTTCTCTAAATGTTTGATAGAATTTGCCTGTGAAGCCATCTGGTCCTGGGCTTTTGTTTGATGGAAGATTTTTAATCACAGTTTCAATTTCAGTGCTTGTGATTGGTCTATTCATATTTTCTATTTCTTCCTGAGTCAGTCTTGGCAGGTTGTGCATTTCTAAGAATTTGTCCATTTCTTCCAGGTTGTCCATTTTATTGGCATAGAGTTGCTTATAGTAACCTCTCATGATCTTTTGTATTTCTGCAGTGTCCGTTGTTACTTCTCCTTTTTCATTTCTAATTCTATTGATTTGAGTCTTCTCCCTTCTTTTCTTGATGAGTCTGGCTAATGGTTTGTCAATTTTGTTTATCTTCTCAAAGAACCAGCTTTTAGTTTGGTTGATCTTTGCTATCATTTCCTTCATTTCTTTTTCATTTATTTCTGATCTGATCTTTATGATTTCTTTCCTTCTGCTAACTTTGGGGGTTTTTTGTTCTTCTTTCTCTAATTGCTTTAGGTGCATGGTCAGGTTGTTTACTCGAAATGTTTCCTGTTTCTTAAGGTGGGATTGTATTGCTATAAACTTCCCCCTTAGAACTGCTTTTGCTGCTTCCCATAGGTTTTGGGTCGTCGTGTCTCCATTGTCATTTGTTTCTAGGTATTTTTAAATTTCTTCTTGAATTCTTCAGTGATCACTTCGTTATTGAGTAGTGTATTGTTTAGCCTCCATGTGTTTGTATTGTTTACAGATCTTTTCCTGTAATTGATGTCTAGTCTCATAGCATTGTGGTCGGAAAAGATACTTGATACAATTTCAATTTTCTTAAATTTACCAAGGCTTGATTTGTGACCCAAGATATGATCTATCCTGGAAAATGTTCCATGAGCACTTGAGAAAAATGTGTATTCTGTTGTTTTTGGATGAAATGTCCTATAAATATCAACTAAGTCCATCTTGTTTAATGTATCATTTAAAGTTTGTGTTTCCTTATTTATTTTCATTTTGGATGATCTGTCCATTGGTGAAAGTGGGGTGTTAAAGTCCCCTACTATGATTGTGTTACTGTCGATTTCCCCTTTTATGGCTGTTAGTATTAGTATATTTTAAATAAAAGAGAGCTACAAAGACCACTTAGACTATATCAAACAAGAATTAACCAGGCCAGTATTATTTATGATATTATCATGATGGAACATTTAATTCCAACTACCTCTGGCTAGAGTTAAGGCAATGATTAAATACAAGACCTGAGACTCTATTCCTAAGGTGTACTGAATCTACATTTCAACAAGATCCCTGGTGATATGTATTCACATTAAAATTTCGGAAGCAGAAGGCAAAAGACAACCCTAGGCATGCCCGCAGTTCCTAGTGCACACCTGTATCACAGCATTCATTACACAGTACTTACAACTTTGTTTACTTATCTAAATCCTGCATTAGAGGTGAGGTTGTTAAAAGCAAGATCTAAGGTGTTTTTTTTCTTTTTCTTTTTTTCTTGTTTTTGGTGTGGCTTGTGGGATCTTAGTTCCTCAATCAGGGATTGAACTCGGGCCCTCAACAGTGAAAGCACAGTCCTAGCCACTGGACTGCCAGGGAATTCCCTAAGACTTTTGTTGTTGTTCTATATGCATTGCACCTGGCACACAATAGACCAAAAGTGTTTGTTAAATAAATGAGTAAATAAGCAGGAAAGGATGACAGCAATTCATCAATTACATGGCAATATGGAATTATTAATTACAAATGACAGAAAAAGTAATTTCTTAAAAATTATTTTTAAAAAACACTGTTTAAATGTACATATATATATATATATATATATATATATATATATATATATATATATATCCTAGAAACACATTACAAAATATTTTTTACCCTCAACAAATAGTACATAAATTCAGGACTCCAACTAAAGTCTCTTATAATGTTTGCCCTTTCTTTTAAAAAGTCCCATAAAATATCACCAGTTGGGGCACAACCTAGCAGTTGAAAAGATAGAAATAAATTACTGTTAGATATCTACTGTCTTCCTGAAGACACACAAATTATGCTACTGTTTAAGACTGTGGCTGCTGCTGGTTCTGCATCACTGTTTACTATAATTACAGCCTTCAGGTTTCATCCTGACCCATATACCATTATAGGATATGCCCAGGCCAGATGAGCAATTTTAGAAATCAGCAGCACTGATGGATGTTTGCAAAATTGTGGCATTAGATATCTCTCTTTCTAATAGCATAAAAATTCCTTAGTATACCTTCATCCTTCAACAAAAAAATTCTCACCTGGCTGTTTCTCGCCATTCAGCATCCTCACCTTCACGCCAGCAAATCTCATCCAGTTCCGTAAAAAGGTCATGAGGAATGTGTTCCTCATCATCATCCTCAGTTCCAAGAATAAACTGTACCCGCTGTGATGGGGTGTCTATTTAAATCAGAGACATGAACATGCATTATCATGACTTGGAGCTTGAAATATCCCGGTCACCGACTTCACACCACTCCAAACTCACATCTCCCCTGCCCCTCACACTGCAGCACGCAGCCAGGGTAGACTTGGGAAATTAAGACTAAATTTGGCATTATATTTAGTCTAGTGTAATGCGGGATCATAAATATGTAAAATGTAAATATGTAATGTATCTATATTATCAAAGTTAAAATCAAATGTGATGATTATTTTGGATTACATATAACATCATGGAAACTATTTCTACATCTCTCTTATACACACACACATTTTCTTTCATCACATATGCTACATTTTATGGTAATATTCATAAGAGGAGACTATGATAAAATTCACTTATACTAAAACTGTGCTGAATATAATTCACCAAAGAACTCCCTTGTGATGCTTCTTTGTAGTCACAACCTTATCCGTCTCCTAACCCCTGGCAACCACTAATCTGGTCCCTACTGCTATAGTTTTGCCTTTTCCACAATGCCATATAAATGGAAACATACAATGTATAGTTTTTTGAGACTGTTGTTATTCACTTATCATAATGCCTTTGAGATTTATCTGTGTCACTGAATGTATCAGTAATTCCTTCTTTTTATTGCTAAATAATAGTCCATTGCAGGAATGTACCATAGTTTTCTTATCCATTCACTTACTGAAAGGTATTTAGTTTACAATTTTTTCAATTATGAATAGAATTGCTATAAGTATTCTTGTACAGGTTTTTGTGTGAACATAAGTTTTTATTCTCTAGGGCAAATACCTACGAGTAGGATTGCTGGGTTACCTGGTAAATGTGTTGTTCAATCAATACATTTGTGGTGAAAATTATAAAACTTTATTGAATGATGTAAAAGTAGACCTAAATAATGAGTAAGTTTATATTAATGGGAAAGTCCAATAGTGGAAAACCATCTTAAAAATTCAATGTTATTCCAGTAAAACACCTGGTATTTTCAAACATTTTTTAAAGAATGAGTAAATCAGTAACAAGCAACAGTGATTACTGAAATCTATAATATTAAATACTTTGTGAAAATAAACCAATTAATCAGTAACTTAAAGGATTAGGTTATAATTAAGTCATGACTGAGGATTTCAGAAGTCAAAAGTGAAAAATATACATATTACATAAAACATAATATAGTGTCATACTTTCTGTTCAATACATGTTTGTGATGGGGCCCTAGCCTCTGCCTATATTATTAGCCTTACCTTCTGCCTCTCTTTCCCTTGCAATTCCATTCTGGGTACCTTAGCCTCCTTTCAGATTTTTAAAAATACCATGCTCCTTCCCACTTCAGGGCCATCGCACATACTGTTTCCTCTAGATCTCCCATATATCTTTCAGCATCTACCTCACTGTAATATGCTTCAGCAAGCCTACCTAATCAGCCTTATAAAACACAAACACACATATAAGCACACTCATATGCAATAATTAAGTCAGGCACCTGTTAACTCATAGCACTCTATACTTCTCCTTGCTATACTTACCTCAATTGTCATTTAAAATTTACTGTTCAATAACAAATTAAACACTTTAAATAGAAAATATTTCCAGCTGCCAGAATTAGTCTCTTAGAAGGAGATAGGATCTAGTCCCTAAAGAAGAAATTATGCATTCAAAAATACTTTTCAAATTATAAAGCATTATATAAATATTATTAATGATGACTGATGCTGAAGCTAGTGGTAGTGGGGATGGTTACAACGAAAATATAGGCCTGTCAAAATAGAGAGGTTTAGAATTAAAGCGCGGAGAATGAGAAGATAACAGTGCCGTTAATTAAAAGAGGGTTGTAACACGGGTAAGCCTTGAAGGCACTAAGTGAAATAAGACAGCAAAAGGTAATTACTATATGACCTCACTTACATGTGGAATCTTAAAAAAAAAAAAAAAAGACAAGATGAAACAAAACAATAAAACAAAACAAAAACACCAAACTCATGGAAAAAGGGATCAGATTTGTGCTTACCAGCTTTGGGGGTGTGGGGGAACTGGAGGAAAATGGTCAAAACGTATAAACTTCCAGTTACAAGATAAGTAAGTACTAGGGATGTAATGTACAACATGATGACTATAGTTAACACTGCTGTATGATATATAGGAAAGTTGTGAGTAGATCCTAAGAGTACTCATCTCAAGGAGACATTTTTTTCTTTTCTTTTTACTGTATCTATATGAGATGATGGATGTTAACTAAACCTATCATGGTAGTCATTTCACAACATATGTAAAGCAAACCATCACGCCATACACCTTAAACTTATACAGTGAGGTATGTCAATTATTTTTCAATAAAACTCGGGAAAAAAAAGGCTTGTCAGAATGAGGAGCCAGTATTGTAGGCTGAGAGCACAAGAGGCATCTTTTAGATATGCTGAGTTTCAGGTGATTATGGTTCAAACATATAAAGATGGTCACAGGAAAGGTGGATATTTGATTCTGGAAAAGCCGACAGGGTCAGAGGTAAAGACATGGGTTGCATTTAACTAGAGAAGTCATTTGATTACAATGGATGAGGACTCAGAAATGAAAGAATAGAGAGAGAAGACTCAGCATCAGGGGAATAATAAGGTTTAAGATTTAGGATGAGGAAGAGTTTAAAAAAATCAGAAGAGGGGCTTCCCTGGTGGCGCAGTGGTTGAGAGTCCGCCTGCCGATGCAGGGGACACAGGTTCGTGCCCCGGTCCGGGAAGATCCCACATGGCCGCGGAGCGGCTGGGCCTGTGAGCCATGGCCGCTGAGCCTGAGCATCCGGAGCCTGTGCTCCTCAACGGGAGAGGCCAGAACAGTGAGAGGCCCACGTACCACAAAAAAAAAAAAAAAAAAAAAAAAAAAAAAAAATCAGAAGAGGATTAGGTAGATATGTAAAAGAATTTATACATTAAACAAATATATAATGAGCACCTTCCATTGGTCAGGTGAATTAGACAGATATAAACAGAAAAAAACCCTCTGCCCTTATAAATCTGATAGAGAAAGTAGTACAACAGTGGTCAAGGTAGAAAAGGATTTCAAGAAGAATAAGAAGTCAATAATGTCAGATGCTGTAGAATCAATGAGGAGAACTAGGTGTAACAGGATTTGGACAGCTTAATGTTCAATAGCACTGGAATGCCAAAGACCATATATTGCTTTTACAATCAGAAAAATAAACAAACTATCAATATTTCTTTTGGCATACAGACCATATTTTCAACAAATGGTTAAAATCAAACATACAAAGTTATCTGAGGAAAGCGACTAATAGAATCATAACTGGAAATAAGCAAGTTCCTTTGCAAACTTTCATCTTTTCATTGTTAGCTATGTTACTCCTACTGCTTTAATTACTCACATATTAATTAACCAGGGTCTTAAATACATTTTTCCTAATAATCAGTGAAAACACTCTCCTTTCTGTAGGCCCTGTCCAAAAGTTCTCTATTTTTCAGGCCCTTTCTGGAGAACGGTCAAAAATATGTTGAGAAATATACTTCTTATAAAAACAGAACAAGCATAATGACAGAAGTGAATTGGAAAATTCCCTTTTACATATATGATCTTACTGTCATGAAAACCACAGGCCTCATACACAATGACATTTAGATCAAGAAAGCAGATTCACTAGATGTTTACCATTTTGCATTTCTGAATTATAGGTGTTTTTCTTCTTCTTTATCCTTGTTATATTTCAGATAAATCAATATTTAGATAATCTTCTGAAATCATGAAATGATGACAAGTTTAATGGTTCTGTTCCAAATTGATGTCTCCAGTCTCTTTGAAGCTCAGTATTATTTTCCATCTTCATTTGAACTTTAAAATTTTGCTCATATTATTTGAATGTACTATATAATCTATTCGTTTGGATTCCTTTATTTTAATTCATTTCATAATTGAAATAATATATTTACTATTAATGCTAATTAGTTCATTTTGTTATGGATTGATAAAAAGAACATTTCAGCTGAAGCATCAAGAGCCAACAGGCATTTCTCTCCAAAGGGGACGTGAAACTACATGCAGAACTTACAAACTATGTTCCTAAAAACCTAGTTACTTAACTCTAACTCTTTACCCATGCTAAGGCTATAAAAAGATCATAAGTTGAAAATAGCAGACACATTCTGGAAAGAATTTCTTCAAAGAAAGCTGTAACGTGAGTCCCAAGTTTCCTTACTCCCTTACAAAAGCAGGGGAGTAGGTTGTCTGCCTCTCCCTCAAGACAACTGAGTAGTGCTCTAGGGCATCATGAATTTAACATGTCTCCCCACAGTGGACTGGGGTATGATTCCTCCCTGAGAAACAAAGTCTGCCTAGCTGCTGATGGCTGAGATTGTTGCTGTGAATAACATGCACTCCAGAATTTACCAGGGCAATGAGTGTGTGCATGTTTTCTGTGAATCATATATGGGCTGCACCTATGAGACAGAGAGAGTCGGAGAGAAGCAGAGAGACAGACAGAGAGAGAGAATATGCAAGATAGAGAGAATGTGGAATGTGGGGTCATCTTAGATGCTGTCCAAGAGGCTGCCATGGAGCAATTACAAGACTTTAGCAGGGGGAATCTATCACTATAGCCGAATATCTGGGGGATAAGGAAGAATAAGTAATAAGGCAGAAAAGAGTGCAGGTAAAAAAAAATGAGTCCATTTAAATTCTTGCTAAGCCTAGAGAGTATGACATCAGCTTGTAAGACTACCAGCTAAGTAAGAGCTTTCCTGCCCCATTCCACTTAGTTCTTTTCATTTCCTATGTTCCAGATCTGAATGGATCAGAAACTAGTGTTAGAAAGATGATGGAGCATCTGGAAGAAGGAGAAGTTCAAGGTAGGAGGGGAAAAAAGCAACTACACTCTCTGTTCTCAACTGGAGCACACCTGGGCAAGAGAGGGAGGCAAAAGACCTTACAGTTAAAGCAAGTTCAAAGTTTTCACTATTACATGAGACTACATATTTTAGTTACTTATTAGAGGCCTTCAAGTTACCTACAAGTGACTAGAAAGGCTGGAGAACCCATCAGAGTTTTCATTCAGGAGCAGAATAACAATTAGATCCACTGAGTAAATACAAAGGGATGGTACAAGCCAGAATAGAGTTACTTTATAATTAAACCCCACAAGTAGTGTTCAGTCAATATAAAAGTTACAAGAATCCTAGAAATGATCATAGTTCTTTCATATTCATAAATGAGTCCTTCAAACTCAAAACTAACAACCTGATCAAAAACTGGGCCAAAGATTTTAACAGGCAACTCACCAGAGAATGACAAATAAGTACATGAAAAGATGCTCCACATCATATATTACCAGGGAAATGCAGATTAAGACAATGAGATACCATTATGCACCTATTAGAATGCCCCAAATCCAGAACACTAACTACACCAAATGCTGGCAAGGATGTGAAACAACAGGAACTCTCTTTCACTGCTGTTGGGAATGCAAAAGGGTATAACTCCGTTGGAAGACAGCTTAGCAGTCTCTTACAAAACTAAACATACTTTTACTCTATGGTAGAGCATTACACTCCTTGGTATTTACCAAAAGGAGTTGAAACTTATGCCCACCAAAAGACCCTGCACACAGATGTTTATAGCAGCTTTATTCATAGTTGCCAAAACTTGGAAGAAGCCAAGATGTCCTTCAGTAGGTGAATGGATAAATCTATTATGATTCACACAGACAATAAAATATTATTCAATGCTAAAAAGAAATGAGATAGTAAGCCATGAAAAGACATGGAGAAATCTTAAATGTATATTAGTAAGTGAAAGGAGCTGATTTAAAAGGGCTACATACTGTATGATTTCAACTATATGACATTCTGGAGAACTATGGAGAGAGTAAAAAGATCAGTGGTTGCTGGGGGTGGGAGTGGAATGAATAGGCTGAGAACAAAGGATTTTAAATACTCTGTATGATATTATAATGACAGATATGTCATTATACATTTGTCCAAACCCATAGAACATACAACACCAAGAGTGAGCCCTAAGGTAAAATATGGTTTTGTGCATGATTATGATGTGTCCATTTAAGTTCATCCTTGGTAAAAAAAATGTACCACTCTGAGTGATGTTAATAATGGGGGTGGCTATACCTGTGTAGAGCCAAGGAGTATATGGGAAACCTCTGTACTTTCCTGTCAATTTTCATGTAAACCTAAAACTCTTCTAAAAAATAAAGGCTTTTTTTTAACATCTTTATTGGAGTATAATTCCTTTACAATGGTGTGTTAGTTTCTGTTGTATAACAAAGTGAATCAGCTATACGTATACATATATCCCCATATCCCCTCCCTCTTGCATCTCCCTCCCACCCTCCCTATCCCACCCCTCTAGGTGGTCACAGAGCACCGAGCTGATCTCCCTGTGCTATGCGGCTGCTTCCCACTAGCTATCTATTTTACATTTGGTAGTGTATGTATGTCCATGCCACTCTCTCACTTTGTCTCAGCTTACCCTTCCCCCTCTCCGTGTCCTCAAGTCCATTCTCTAGTAGGTCTGTGTCTTTATTCCTGTCCTGCCCCTAGGTTCTTCAGAACCACTTTTTTTAGATTCCATATATATGTGTTAGCATACAGTATTTGTTTTTCTCCTTCTGACTTACTTCACTCTGTATGACAGACTCTAGGTCCATCCGCCTCACTACAAATAACTCAATTTCATTTCTTTTTATGGCTGAGTGATATTCCATTGTATATATGTACCACATCTTCTTTATCCATTCATCTGATGATGGACACTTAGGTTGCTTCCATGGCCTGCTTATTGTAAACAGAGTTGCAATGAACATTGTGGTACATGACTCTTTTTGAATTATGGTTTCTCAGGGTATATGCCCAGTAGTGGGATTGCTGGGTTGTATGTTAGTTCTATTTTTACTTTTTTAAGGAACCTCCATACTGTTCTCCATATTGGCTGTATCAATTTGCATTCCTACCAACAGTGCAAGAAGGTTCCCTTTTCTCCCCACC
This sequence comes from Mesoplodon densirostris, assembly GCF_025265405.1. Lineage (NCBI taxonomy): Eukaryota > Metazoa > Chordata > Mammalia > Artiodactyla > Ziphiidae > Mesoplodon > Mesoplodon densirostris. The sequence continues at coordinate 81,031,151 of NC_082668.1, read as the reverse complement.
AGAATTTCTTGTTTGTAGATTTTTTGATGATGGCCACTCTGACCAGTGTGAGGTAATACCTCATTGTAGTTTCGGTTTGCATTTCTCTAATGAGTACTGTTGTTGAGCATCCTTTAATGTGTTTGTTGGCAACCTGTATATCTTCTTTGGAGAAAAGTCTATTTAGGTGTTCTGCCCATTTTTGGACTGGGTTGTTTGTTTTTTTGATATTGAGCTGCATGAACTGCTTGTATATTTTGGGGATTAATCCTTTGTCAGTTGCTTCATTTGCAAATATTTTCTCCCATTCTGAGGGTTGTCTTTTCGTCTTGTTTATGATTTCTTTTGCTGTGTAAAAGCTTTTAAGTTTCATTAGGTCCCATTTGTTTATTTTTGTTTTTATTTCCATTTCTCTAGGAGGTGGGTGGAAAAGGCTCTTGCTGTGATTTATGTCATAGAGTGTTCTGCCTATGTTTTCCTCTATGAGGTTTATAGTGTCTGGCCTTAACATTTAGGTCTTTAATTCACTTTGAGTTTATTTTTGTGTATGGTGTTAGGGAGTGTTCTAATTTCATTCTTTTACATGTAGCTGTCCAATTTTCCCAGCACCACTTATTGAAGAGGCTGTCTTTTCTCCATTGTATATTCTTGCCTCCTTTATCAAAGATAAGCTGACCACATGTGCGTGGGTTTATCTCTGGGCCAAAATATAAAGTCTTAAAATACAGGGCATCTCAGTTTTTAAATTGTTAAATTGTTCCCACCAATGTGCCGTACTATATCTTATATATGATTACATATATTTAAGAAATTATAAGAAAGGAAAAAGAAACTACTTTTATATAGCATATTTGCTGCAGGCATTAGTAAAGCATTTCCTTTTTAAAATGTTAATATATGAGATATGGTTTATTGCCAAATATTTTAAGAAATTTGTCAAACTAAATTTTATAGCAAAATGAATAAGAATTGAGTCAATAGCCAAGTCTCCTGCTTAACAACCTCTTCAAAAGAATATGCCAGTTTCCTAGATGTAACATGAATGTTGATTTTGAAATGAGACTGATGGATTTCCATAAATATCAAATATACTTAAGGAAATCACAGTGCGGCATATACATTTATGATTTAATTTATCTGAAATAAGAAGCTAGTATTATATTCTTCCTAAAAGTATACTATCTGGGTGATAGTAATATATACTAAACCCAATCACATCAGAGTCAAATGAAATGCTTCTTGACAGCCTGTTACCTCTGTGGCTGGTTCTCTGGACCAAAAAAAAAAAAAATTAAAAATTAAATAAAGTCAGTGCTTCAAACAGCTGTAAAAAAGAGCTTAAGTTGTAATTTTAGAGTTACACTAAGAAATCAATTAAATTTTTCTATTAGACCTACTCAGTGTGACCAGACATAGCAGTTTTGTGTTTCATGACAGCCTATTCTAACTACTCACTCACTTGTCAGAAACCAAATCCCAGAGTAGCCATGCCTCAACATTGGTATTATGTTTCTCATGCTTTTGAAACAATTTCTCTCATCACTGTTTTCAATGACTTATTTCAGTTTACTCTGCATCAGTAATCTGGGTATCTATAACACTTACCTTGCATCCAACCCCCCAAACTCAAGTACTATGTGCAGGAAGCTTGCATTTAAGACTTAATAGTATTTCCCCTAATAAAGCATGAGGATCACTCATCACAACATAGTCATTAAATAAACATGAGGAAATAAGACCCTCATAGTTATGAATAAAGAGGATTTGAAAGTCTGAGGTAGGGCATCATAGGTTTAAAAGACTTCTCGAAGACACAATGATAACAGCATAGGAAATAATAATTTATTAACATAGGATAATCTATTCATGGACAAGAGGTATTTTATTTGGGTTTTAAACAACATATGACTCTGTGTATCTGGCTTTTCATTCTTTAGAGTAGAAATGATTTTATAGCTATTAGGTTATGCTCACAAAAGTCTTTTTATGATCATCCCATCAACGTACTTTTAATGTCTTAAAGAAAGGCTCAAATTATGTTTCAATACAGCAAATATTCAAAATGTGTTATTCAATGACTTTTTAAATATCTATGCAACTTAAAATTGTATGACATAAATCATGTAAATTATAGTAATATCACAATCAGAAAGAATTTTTCTACGCATAAATATTTCTCCTATGTTGATAGGTATTTTATTTATTTTTAAGATAGCCACTGAAAACATAGATCATTGTAATACAAACTGTAGCTAAGACTATGATAGATTAAGATAAGGTTCTGTTTATGTATTTAGTAAAATATATAATGGAAATAAATTACAGCATGGAGAAAGCTGCACTAGGGAATAAGGGTCTCAGCCTCTTCGTGTCCTCTTCTGGAATTTGTAGATACATCAAAAGACACCATTAAAAGAGTGAAAAGATAAGCCACAAATGTGAGATAATTGAAACATGAAAAACCAACAAAAGACTTATGTCCATAATATATAAAGAACTTCTACAAATCAAAAAGAATAAATGATCCAATTAAAAAAAAAAACAAGCATAAGATCTGAATAGGCACCTCATAGAAGACGCTATCCAAATGGCCAAAAAAGCACATGCAAAGTTACACAACCTCACTGGTAATCAAGAAATGCAAATTAAGATAATGACATACCATTATGCCCCTCATTAGATAGTTAATGTTAATAGAATGAAATTGTCAAGTGGTACTTAGAATGTAAAACAACATATGCTCTCACACGTTGCTGGTGAAAGTGTTAATACATACCCTATTTTGGAAACTGTTTGGCATTACCTACTAAAGTTGAAATACACATATCCTGTGACTCAGCAACAAATAATTTCATTCCTAGGTATGAGAAATGCATATGTGCACCAAGAGACATATACAAAAATGTTCACAGCACTGTTCTTCATAGTATCTCCAAAAATTAAATAACCTAAATTTTCATTAATAGTAGAATGCATGGTATATACAAACAAATGAGCACTGTACAATAACGAAAATGAATAAACCAAAGCTACAGCTAAAAACGTTGGTGAATCCCACTAAACACACAATGTTGAACAACAGAGACACAAATACCTCCTGTATGACTTCGTTTATAAAAAGTTCAAAAACAGGCAAAACACCCAATGTAAGAAGACAGACTAGAGATCCTTTTGGGGAGAAGGGAGAGAGTAGCGACTGGGAGGGAGGACAAAGGGGCTTTCTGGAGTGCTAGCCAAGACAATATTTACACAGATGTTTCTTTGTCATAAATCATTGAGTTGTACGTTTATGTTTCTAAGTTTTAACATTCATAAATACCTGTGTTACACTTTACATAAAATAATTTTTTAAAAAACTCATTGATATTCTTATATATCAGCCAATTGGGAGTTAAATAGGAACAGGAAGCTATTGCCATCAATAAACAGATTTGAAGTTATGTTTTCTGTATTTGCTTCATTTTTCCTAAAATGTGTGCACAATTTATCATCTAAGAATGGAAAAATACCAGGTCTAATTCAAGGGTTGTGCTAATTTATATAGTACCTTTGAGTACCATATTTTAAATAAGCATTTAGTAAAGTAGATGTCTTTAAGTTTTATTTCTAGTGCTTATAGATTAATTATAATTTATATACTGTTGTCATCTCTCCTGTTACATTCTTTGTTGGGACGCTGAGGAGCAAAGTAACATTAAAGTGTTCTGAATTTCTCTCATTATCTTTTATATTTTCACTGACTTCAAGCTAATGCTTCCAACTTATTTTTAAACAACTCAACCATGTTCCTGGTTGAAAATATAATTTTAAATTATATAAGGTGAATGAAAGACAATATTAAAAATAACAAGATGAAAAGTTTTAGCAGTATTCTGTTGTCAGGGAATTGATTACAGTAGGAAGAAAAATTAATCATCACAATCTTATACAAACAATTTGTTAAGTGCAGTAACAAAAGTAGATTGAACTTATTTGCAGTCATCAAAAGTTTTGTATAATCAAAGTAACACCACCACCATAACGACACAGTCAAAAAGCTGGGTCTGGGCTTCCCTGGTGGCGCAGTGGTTGAGAGTCCGCCTGCCGATGTGGGGGACGTGGGTTCGTGCCCCAGCCCGGGAGGGTCCCGCATGCGTGGAGCGGCTGGGCCCGTGAGCCATGGCCGCTGAGCCTGCGCGTCCGGAGCCTGTGTTCCGCAGCGGGAGAGGCCACAGCAGTGAGAGGCCCGCGTACCGCAAAAAAAAAAAAAAAAAAAAAAAAAGCTGGGTCTGTCTTTGGACTCACCTAGAAATCACATTCCAACCATGGGATCTGGTGGACTAGACCCAGCCATTGCAGGCCTGTGACATGAGCATAATGTCTCTGCTACAGTAAGGCCTGTTCAGTTTTCCCTGGATGCAGCACTGATACAACCAGGTTCCTAACAACACCGCCTTACGTGATTGGGTTATATAATAAAGTGGGATTCTGTGGATGTTTCTAATATATTGGAATGACAACATTTTTGAGTGCCAGTATTCAAACATTTACACTAAAATCTTTTTGTTAAATTGATCCTTGCTCCAGAAATATGGGTCCAAATTATTCCGTGCCTTCATAAACCCATACTCCAATTTACAATATAAAAGCCCCAGGATCCCAGCAGAGGAAACTGATGCTTCCTTGCATATCATCTCCTCTATCTCATACCTCTTTGAAGTTGAATTCTTTATAATTTTAAAGCACCTGTAGGAATGTCTTCCAAAGATTTTCTTTGAAATCTTTCCAAGTAAAATAAGTATTTCTTAAGTAGTCAGAAATTTTCTTCGAAGGCTTCAGCATAGTAATCTCATATATTCACACTATGCTGAGTATCAAAGTCCAAATCAAGTGGGATGGTGTTCATAACATGGTTTCAGTCTCAGCATGTAACTGAGTACTTGATTATCAAGGCACTTAAACTGACTGTGGAATAGGAACATAGGCAGATTATTAGTCCTGAAGAAACTTTAAAAAGTGAAATGTAGGAGGTTCTACTGCTTAGCAACTACTAGGGTGCCACACCTTTGTCCCTGATAAAACAGATCTTAGGTCTAAATGGTAATAAAGATACTCAGATGGTTGGTGGAGGAAGGAATAGGTGGCATCCAAAAATAGTGGCTGACACATCAGTGGCAGAATCTGGGCTACCTGGCTTATTGCCAAGTTTCCCAAATAAAGAGGCAGGACTTTCTTAAGATAGATCAATGGCTCTTGATCCTAGCTGGATATTAAATCACCTGGGATACTTTTTAAAAATACCATGACCGGGCCTCCCTGGTGGCGCAGTGGTTGGGAGTCTGCCTGCCGATGCAGGGGACGCGGGTTCGTGCCCCGGTCTGGGAGGATCCCACATGCCGCGGAGTGGCTGGGCCCGTGGGCCATGGCCGCTGAGCCTGCGCGTCCGGAGCCTGTGCTCTGCAACGGAAGAGGCCACAACAGTGAGAGGCCCGTGTAACGCAATAAATAAATAAATAAATAAATAAATAAATAAAATAAAATAAAAATAAAATAAAATAAAATAAAATAAAAAATAAAAATACCGTGACCTACAGAAAGAGAAAGACAAATACCGTATGCTAACACATATATATGTAATTTAAGAAAAAAAAATATCATGAAGAACCTAGGGGTAAGACAGGAATAAAGACACAGACCTACTTGAGAATGGACTTGAGGATATGGGGAGGGGGAAGGGTAAGCTGGGACGAAGTGAGAAAGTGGCATGGACATATATACTCTACCAAACGTAAAATAGATAGCTAGTGGGAAGCAGCCGCATAGCACAAGGAGATCAGCTTGGTGCTTTGTGACCACCTGGAGGGGTGGGATAGGGAGGGTGGGAGGGAGGGAGACACAAGAGGGAAGAGATATGGGAACATATGTATATGTATAACTGATTCACTTTGTTATAAAGCAGAAAATAGCACACCATTGTAAAGCAATTATACTCCAATAAAGATGTAAAAAAACAAAAAAAAACCATGACCTAGGAAAACACCCAAGATTAATTAAATAAAAGCCTTTGAGCATCAATATTTTTTAAAAGCTCCTCAGATGAGTCTAACATGCAACAAGATTTGACAAGCAATATTCTAGAGTTTGTCCAATTTTAATGTGCATATAAGTTACCAAAAGTTATTGCTAATACACAGATTCTGATTCAAGAGGTCTGGGATGGGGCCTGAGATTCTGCATTTCTAACAAGCTCAAATGTGATGCTAATATTGCTGGCTCATGGACCACACTTCTTTTCTTTTTAATATTTAACATTCTTTATTCGATAAGGACATTTTAAAATTCTCTTTTCTTCTACTTAATCCCTTGTTATTGAGTCCCAGCCTTTCAGCTGACTCTGACCTATTTTCTTTATAAAGAGCAGTAGTATAAATGTTTTTGACCATGAATGCCATTACATAGTTTGCACCCTCATTCATCACATCCTTACCACTCCCTTTTGTTTTAGTCCAGTCAGTTCTCCCACCTCTGCTACTTGAGTCCAACCATAATAGGTATTTGTGCTATTCCTGCTCCAGTGTCTTTCATTTTTTTTAAGCATCTTTATTGGAGTATCATTGCCTTACAATGTTGTGTTAGCTTCTGCTTTATAACAAAGTGAATCAGCTATATGTATATATATATCCCCATATCCCCACACTCTTGCGTCTCCCTCCCACGCTCCCTATCCCACCCCTCTAGGTGGTCACAGAGCACCGAGCTGATCTCCCTGTGCTATACAGCTGCTTCCCACTAGCTATCTAGTTTACATTTTGTAGTGTATATATGTCAATGCTATTCTCTCACTTCATCCCAGCTTACCCTAACCCCTCCCCGTGCCCTCAAGTCCATTCTATACTTCTGCATCTTTATTCCTGTCCTGCCCCTAGGTTCATCAGAACCACTTTTTTTTTTAGAATCCATATATATGTTAGCATACAGTATTTGTTTTTCTCTTTCACTTCCCTTTGTATAACAGATTCTAGGTCCATCCACCTCACTACAAATAACTCAATTTCGTTTCTTTTAATGACTTAGTAATATTCCATTGTATATATGTGCCACATCTTCTTTATCTATTCATCTGTAGATGGACGCATAGGTTGCTTCCATGTCCTGGCTATTGTAAATAGAGCTGCAATGAACATTGTGGTACATGACTCTTTTTGAATTATGGTTTTCGCAGGGTATATGCCGAGTAGTGGGATTGCTGGGTCGTACGGTAGTTCTATTTTTAGTTTTTTAAGGAACCTCCATACTGCTCTCCATAGTGGCTGTATCAATTTACATTCCTACCAACAGTACAAGAGGGTTCCCTTTTCTCCACACCCTTGCCAGCAATTTATTGTTTGTAGATTTTTTGATGAAGGCCATTCTGATTAGTGTGAGGTGATACCTCATTGCAGTTTTGATTTGCATTTCTCTAATGATTAGTGATGTTGAGAATCCTTTCATGTGTTTGTTGGCAATCTGTATATCTTCTTTGGAGAAATGTCTATTTAGGTCTTCTGCTCATTTTTGGATTGGGTTGTTTGTTTTTTTGATATTGAGCTGCATGAGCTGCTTGTATATTTTGGATATTAATCCTTTGTCATTTGCTTCGTTTGCAAATATTTTCTCCCATTCTGAGGGTTGTCTTTTCATCTTGTTTATGGTTTCCTTTGCTGTACAAAAGCTTTTAAGTTTCACTAGGTCCCATTTGTCTATTTTCATTTTTATTTCCATTACTCTAGGAGGTGGATCAAAAAAGATCTTGCTGTGATTTAGTCAAAGAGCGTTCTTGCTACGTTTTCCTCTAAGAGTTTTATAGTGTCTGGCCTTACATTTAGGTCTTTAATCCATTTTGAGTTTATTTTTCTGTATGGTGTTAGGGAGTGTTCTAATTTCATTCTTTTACATGTAGCTGCCCAGTTTTCCCAGCACCACTTATGGAAGAGGCTGTCTTTTCTCCATTGTATATTCTTGTCCCCTTTATCAAAAATAAGGTGACCATATGTGTGTGGGTTTATCTCTGGGCTTTCTACCCTGTTCCATTGATCTATATTTCTGTTTTGTGCCTACTGGCACAAAATCAACATACTGTCTTGATCACTGTAGCTTTATAGTATAGTCTGAAGTCAGGGAGCCTGATTCCTCCTGCTCTGTTTTTCTTTCTCAAGATTGCTTTGGCTATTCAGGGTCTTTTGTGTTTCCAAACAAATTGTGAAATTTTTGTTCTAGTTCTGTGAAAAATGCCATTGGTAGTTTGATAGGGATTGTATTGAATCTGTAGATTGCTTTGGGTAGTATCGTCATTTTCACAATGTTCATTCTTCTAATCCAAGAACATGGTATATCTATCCATCTGTTTGTATCACCTTTAATTTCTTTCATCAGTGTCTTATAGTTTTCTGCATACAGTTCTTTTTCCTCCTTAGGTAGGTTTATTCCTAGGTATTTTATTATTTTTGTTGTAGTGGTAAATGGGAAATGTTTCCTTAATTTTTCTTTCAGAGTTTTTGTCATTAGTGTATAAGAATGCAAGAGATTTCTGTGCATCAATTTTGTATCCTGCTACTTTACCAAATTCATTGATTAGCTCTAGTAGTTTTCTGGTAGCATCTTTAGGATTCTCTATGTATAGTATCTTGTCATCTGCAAACAGTGACAGCTTTACTTCTTCTTTTCTGATTTGGATTCCTTTTGTTTCTTTTTCTTCTCTGACTGCTGTGGCTAAAACTTCCAAAACTATGTTGAATAATCGTGGTGAGAGTGGGCAACCTTGTCTTTTTCCTGATCTTAGAGGAAATGGTTTCAGTTTTTCGCCATAGAGAACAACGTTGTCTGTGGGTTTGTCATATATGGCCTTTATTATATTGAGGTAGGTTCCCTGTATGCCTGGAGAGTTTTTACCATAAATGGGTGTTGAATTTTGTCAAAAGCTTTTTCTGCATCTATTGAGATTATCATATGGTTTTTATCCTTCAATTTGTTAATATGGTGTATCACACTGATTGATTTGCATATATTGAAGAATCCTTGCATTCCTGGGGTAAACCCTACTTGATCATGGTGTATGATCCTTTTAATGTGCTGTTGCATTCTGTTTGCTAGTATTTTGTTGAGGATTTTTGCATCTGTGTTCATCAGTGATATTGGCCTGTAATTTTCTTTTGTCTGGTTTTGGTATCAGGGTGACGGTAGCCTCATAGAATGAGTTTGGGAGTGTTCCTTCCTCTGCTATACTTTGGAAGAGTTTGTGAAGGATAGGTGTTAGCTCTTCTGTAAATTTTTGATAGAATTCGCCTGTGAAGCCATCTGGTCCTGGGCTTTTGTTTGTTGGAAGATTTTTAATCAATCACAGTTTCAATTTCAGTGCTAGTGATTGGTCTGTTTATATTTTCTATTTTCTCCTGTTTCAGACTCAGGAGGTTGCACTTTTCTAAGAATTTGTCCGTTTCTTCCAGGTTGTCCATTTTATTGGTGTACAGTTGCTTATAGTAATCTCACATGATCCTTTGTATTTCTGTAGTGTCAGTTGTTACTTCTCCTTTTTCTTTTCTAATTCTGTTGATTTGAGTCTTCTCCCTTTTTTTCTTGATGAGTCTGGCTAATGGTTTATCGATTTTGTTTATCTTCTCAAAGACCCAGCTTTTAGTTTTTATTGTTCTTTGCTATTGATTCCTTCATATATTTTTCATTTATTTCTGATCTGATCTTTATGATTTCTTTCCTTCTGCTAACTTTAGGGTTTTTTGTTGTTCTTTCTCTAACTGCTTTAGATGTACAGTTAGGTTGTTTATTTGGGATGTTTCATGTATCTTGTTTCTTGTTTCTTGAGGTAGGATTGTATTGCTATAAACTTCCCTCTTAAACTGCTTTTGCTGCATCCCATAGGTTTTGGGTCATCGTGTTTTCATTGTCATTTGTTTCTAGGTTTTTTTTTTTATTTCCTCTTTGATTTCTTCAGTGATCTCTTGGCTATTTAGCAGCATATTGTTTAGACTCTATGTGTTTGTATTTTTTACAGTTTTTTTTTCCTGTAATAGATACCTAGTCTCATAGCATTGTGATGGTCCACACTTTTAATAGCAAAGTTTCTAGAACACTGGATCTCAACCTTGGTTTCACATTTGAATCACCTGGGGTATTTTTTTAAAATACCTATGCTTGGGTCCCACCCACAGAGATTTTGACTGGTATGGGATTTGGCCATTAAAATGTTTTTTAAACCCCCCCAGTGCAGCCAAGGTTGAGAACCACAGTTCTAGAAAAATTGACATAATGTATCCAGCTATGGAAAAAAAGAATAACATGACAGAGGCAGGGGGAACAAGCTTATGTTTGTTTACTAAATATTTCTAAGTTAATGTGAATGCCGCTTATTTTGTCAAATATTAGAAGTATTTAAGAAACTCAAAGTAACCATTAAAGCTTATTCCAACAGATATTCCATTCCCAGAGTCTAAGAGGGGGTCTCTCCTAACTATAAACAGATGAAGCTGGAGTAAGAGAAGTCTACCCAGTTGTATCTTTTTTATACTCCCAGACTCCACTTCATGAAACAAAAAACCCTGAAAACGTGGGGGACACTTTCCCACCTCCGCTTCTGCCCACTGACTCAGAGATGATCATCCTTCTATCATGCTGGTGCAGGATACCCAGGATACTTTTCTTTACACACTCCCATCAATCATTCTACTTCTGGAAGAAGTACATGGTATTTGGGGAAGTTTGATGCCCATAACTATACACAGCGATGGAGACAAAGAGCACACTAATGGCAGTGCCTCTCTAAGCCACCTTAGGATATAGCTGGACATACATAGTATGGAGATATTTTGCCTTGGAAAACGGTGAGTAAAAAGAAAAAAACTGGCAGCCTGTAAAAATACTATAAATCAAAGGAAAGTTAAAATAATCTTGATGGCCCAAAAGAAGATGATACCTCTGAAAATTATCTACTTCAGAATCAAAAGAAAATGTCCAGAAATAGTGGGGATCATCAATAGACTAAAAACAAAGACTCTATCAAGCAGGAAAAACAAATACTAATTAGGAAAGGACAGGAGGAAATGTAAAGAAAATCAGATGAGATAAGAAAGAAACTTAAAACTAAAGATGCAACAGCAAAATCAAAACCCCTAATAGAAGTAGTAAAATGCAGAACCGATACTACAGATAATGAAATGAATAATGAGAGACTAATTTTAAGCTACCAAAAAAAGGACAACAAGCAGATATCATCAACCCAACATGCAGATATAATTCACAAAGAAGAGACCAAAGTAAGTGGAACAGAATCAGATAAGACAGGAAAATATTCTCTCAGCAGAAAAATATCAGTGTATGCAGACTGGAAATGCTTTTTAACATACTTACCATTAGGCCTATCGTAGCAAGTTTTCTTAAATAAAGGGACACAAAAAATTGTCTATAAGCATTCAAGCTTAAAAGACATAACCTTAAAAAATGAAAAAACAGAGAGACTACAAATTTCTCTTCAATACTTAGCAAAACCAGATATTAAATAAAGCAATGTCTATAGAGTATTAAAAGTAAAATTGTTCCCTCGAACTTCATATGTTAACTTACCTTATATCTGAATACAACTGAATGGGGAAATGTGGGTTTGAGGCAGTTGGAAGGAGAGATGATGAGAATAATCCAGTTGAGAAGAAGAAGTCAACTAGATTACAAATTGTGTACATTTCAAGGTGGGAGGGAATAGGAGATAAACATAATTGAAAAGCAAACTTCCTTATTGCATTATGAAGAAAAAACAGTTGCAGATGTAGGCATATGTTTATGTTTGTATGTTTAACAGGAGGGAAGTTGAGTGAATTCTTTCTGGTGACATATTTTCCTTTTGAAGTAGAAAGCATCTGCTAAGTGACTGTGAAAAGGGGGGTGTTGGAGAATGGTGAAGAAGATTGAAAAATACTTATTTCAAAAATTGAAACATTCAATAGAACTGGGAGGAGGTTCTGAAGGTCCACTTGAGTAATGAATTTATTTATTTACTTTTTGGGTTCTTTTGTTTTTTCTTTCTTGGCCACAACGTGAGGCTTGAGGGATATTCGTTCCCTGACCAGTGATCGAACCCGGCCCTGGGAGTGAAAATGCCGAGTCCTAACCACTGGACCACCAGGGAATTCCTACTTGAGTAATGAATTTAAATGGTTACAACCTTCCCTGTTGAATGACTATGTCCTGCAGAGCATGCCTACTTGGGAAGGCAGGGAGAAAGTAGGGACATGGAAGAACCTAACATAAACCTGGTTTTTAAAATGGGGGTGAAGGTATGAATAAAACTAAAACAGGGAAATTAAGGTATTTAGAATATTAGCAAAAGTACTACTAAGATTACAGGCTTTGAAATCAGATTAGGATCAGGAAATAAAGATAACATAGATAGAAAAAAAAGTAGAGAGGTCAAGTTGTTGAACAAGCAACTAAGGAGTTAAGCTGTGGTCAGAGAGCAAAATGAATAAGTAAACAAGGTGCAGTGAAGGAGGTCATAGGACGTGGGAAGGTCAGGAAACTGAAAGTCAGGTTCTTAATTATGTCATGTACATAGGCTCTCACGGCACTCAGGAATTGTTAACAACTTCCTTATCACTATACTTTGATATTCTATATATAGTTGACCCTTGAACAATGTGGGGATAGGGGCACTGACCCTCCTCACAGTTGAAAATCCACGTATAATTTATAGTCCGTTGTATCTGGTTTCACATCCATGGATTCAACCAACCACGGATAATGTAGTGCTGTAGTATTTACTATTGAAAAAATTCATGTATAAGTAGACCCTCCCAGCTCAAACCTGTGTTGTCCAAGGGTCAATTGTATACTTTTAAAGGAAGAATATTCAAAACAGTAGAAAGTTCACATCCTAAGAGTGAAATTTGGAGAGCATCAACAATAGTGTAACTGGGAACTTAATAAAGGCATTTCCCCTTGGATTTTGAAACTACTTAGAGCAATGACTATTATTTGTACAAATTATCAAGAGTTAATACAACTAAGTTCTACTACTTAAGTGTATTTCCTCCATCACAAAACTAAGCCAGTCCTCACCTTCACAAAGCAGATGCACAAGAGAAAAATAAAGATTAAACATTCTCTCTCCCACTTCTCCCCAATCTTCCCAAATCTTTTATAAAGTTATAAACAACTTTATGAGTGAGGTATCTGCCCAAATCTTTTACAAAGGTATAAACAACTTCATGAGTGAGGTATTACTGCTGATTATGCATTGTACAAGCAAGTATAATATTACAATCATAAATTTAAGTAAAACAAAGAGACATTCTTACCAAAGGAAGGTGACTCCCTGCCATCCTCTAGTCCCGAATCTCTCTCTCTGTCTCTCTTTCTGTGTTTATGACCACGATGCCTGTGACGTCGATGGCTTTTTCTTCCTCCCAGGGGCACGTGAACTCCAATAAATAGTGTCCGATGACCTTCATCAGAAGTAAATACACAAATTAAACTCTAAATTATTCTAAGGCACAAAAGATGATTATTTACATGTTAATGGAAACCCAATCCAATTCAATTCAGGGAATAGTTTTTGAGTATTTATAATGTGATAAACTTGGGGCTTGGCACTGTACTTTGGTACACAGGTCTATCATAAACATCTACAATACTAATTATTTGGTTATACTATATTTTACAACCACCATTAATTTATTAGCTATCATAATAATTTCTCTGTGTCTATTCCCCATAGTTTATAATTATACTTTTTTCATTAACATTTTTTTTGTTCTATTTTCTCCCTACACTCAACTAACTAGTTATCTCACCAGTTCCCTTCCCTTCACGGTTAACTCTGTGAAACAATCACTATCTCTAATAAAACAGATTTCACTAAGGTCCTAGTAATGCCAAATCCCGTGGGAGTTTTTTTCAGCTCTATTGTTTCTTTCTGTGGCACTTGATACCATTGACCATTCTTTTCTCTATGATTTAAATTTCTCTTGGTCCTCCTCCTCCTCCTTTTTTTTTCTTCTCATATTTGTTTCTTTTTCTGGCTTTTCTTCTATTTATTCATTCAAGATTGGGATCCCTAGGACTTGACACTAGATCTTTTTCTTAGACTACAGACTTATATATCCATCCATCCACCTATTAGACATATTTACCTAAACATCCTTCCCACAGGCATATCAAAGTCAACATGTCCATGGAACTCATCCTTTTTTTTGTCCCCCAAGTAACTATCATCTATCCCAGTAAATGCATCATCTATCCAGTCATCTCAAAGCACATCCAATTTGTCACTAGGTCCTCTTTTAAGTCTCTTGAATCCATGCTCTCTTCAATATCCCTAGTGCTGCTGTCTTAATTTGGACCCTCATGTCTCACCAGGACTATTAGAACATTCTCCCTAGCATTATCTTTTCTAATTCCATTCTTGTCCCACTTAATCCATCCTGAATATTGATGGCTTTTTTTTCCAAAATGCAAATCTGCCTACATTACTTCCCTGCTTTAAACTCATTCATTGCTTTCTGTTGCCTATAGGATAAAGTTTTTTACTCTATAAAGCCAAACAATATCTGACATCTACCTATTTCTCCAGGCAGGCTTCTAAATCCACTCTGCCACACATACTATAAGCCAGTGTGTGCCCTTTCATTCCTGAATTGCCAGGTGTTCTCAAGTCTCTCTTTTACTTAATGCTGCTCTTATTCTTCCAACTGTATGAAATATCTTTGACTTTCCTGATTATCTGATGCATACCTAACTCACCTCCCAAGTCTCAGTTCAAGGATTATGCAATCTATGAAATTTTGCATACCTCCTCAGTCTAAATACAGATGAGCATTTTCCTGCTTAGGATCCTCTAGTGCTTAATCATATACACCAAAGCACAATAACTCTTGATTGTAGTTGTTTGCTTACAAGTAGTCTTCTTATGAATCTTCCTTAGGGAAGGCCCATGTGTTAGTCATTTTGTATCTTTAGCACTTTGCATAGTGTCTGGCATACAGCAGATGCCTAACAAATGTTTACTGAAATGAACAACTTATTGAGTGGTACTGTGCTGGGTATCAGGGATACAGATATGAATCAGACATTATTTTATTCTTAAAAATCAGCAGGTTTCAGCCTTTCCAACTTATGTAAAAAGTGGCATTCACAGTGTGATATATTGCTCTGGGTGTCCTCTAGACATATGTATTAGAATCAGCGAGAAGATGTGAACCTTTCTCCCCAAACAGACATACATTAATCTATATATTCGACAAAATTGCAAATTTCCAACATCATTATTTTAACAGAACTTGGAAAATCTAAAATATATACAGAAAAACTTGAAAGAAAAATAACCAGCATTATTGACAATTGCCAAGATATGGAAGCAACCTAAGTGTCCATAAACAGATGAATGGCTAAAGATGTGATACATACATATATATATATATATATATATATATATATATACACATACATACATACATATTCACAAACATAATATTGAGAAAAAATATATAATTCCCTTTATAAAGATTTTAAAATAGAATAACTAAAATACGTTGTTCAAGGATGCATGCACAGCATGCATACTCAATACAAAAGTCAGAATATTTGTTATTTCTAGCACAAAGAAGAATAGGCGTTGTGACTGGGGAGAGGCACATGAGGAGCTTCTGGGGTGCTAAAAATGTTCTGTTTCATAATACAAATTTTTGCTTTAAAAATGTTTATTAAACTTTGTACATAAGCTTTCTGCACTTTTCTGGATGTATGCTTCATTTCATAATTTAAAAATTTTTTAAAGAAACCAAAGGAAAAGAGTTTTAAGACGGGTTCAGTTACCAGTTTATATGCTATAAAGGAGTCAGACAAGATTAATACTAAACATTTGCCATTACAGTTATAAATTAATGTTTATCTGTAACTTTTTGAGATCAGTTTCAATGGATAAGGAAATGGATAAAAATTGAGGAAGTTTAGACAGTGACTATTTCCTAGAGCTAAACTTTAAAGATTGCAGAGGTTTCTAACAATTACTAATTAAGATAACCATTCCTGGACAGACAAAGGTAAGGAGCACCATGCACCAGGCTGGCAAGTCCAGAGGGTCTGCTTGGGAATAGTGAATATTGCCTTTGTTTGTGGAATGTGAATCTGATGGGCAATTGCCAGAAGTAACATCCTAAGAAGTTGCCAAGTCAAGGTTAAAATAAACAATCTGAAACTATATCCAAATATATTCAGATAGGAAGAGGATGCCAAGCAACACAGCTGAACTCATGTCTTGAGAACATTAAATGCAACGAAGACTAGCCTGAAGGAGTTTCCTGAGGCAGAAACTTGCAGAGCTGCTTAAAAAGTAAAGACTCATTTGGGTAAATACTATGAGTATAATTGCTGGATTATATGGTAAGATTATGCTTACCTTTGTTAGAAACTATCAGACTATCTTCCAAAGTGGCTGCACCATTTTGCATTCCAGGAGCGAAGAATGAGAGTTCCTGTTGTACCACATCCTTGCCAACATTTGGTGATGTCAATGTTTTGGATTTTAGCCATTCTAATAGATGTGTAATGGTATCTCATTGTTTTTATTTGCAATTTCCTAATGACACATGATGTTGAGCATCTTTTCATATGCTTATTTACCACCTGTATATCTTCTTTGCTGCGATGTCTGTTCAGATCTTTTCCTATTTTGTAATTGGATTATTTGTTTTCTTTTGTTGAATTTTAAGAGTTCTTTGCGTATTTTGGATAACAGCCCTTCATTAGGTATATTTTGCAAGAGTATTCTCCCAGTCTGTGGCTTATCTTTTCAATCCTATAACAGTGTCTTTCACAGAGCAGAAGTTTTAATTTTAAAGAAGTCCAATTTATCAATTTTTCTTTCATGGATTGTGCTGTATGATGCTGTATATAAAAAGTCATCATCAAACTCAAGGTCACCTAGATTTTCTCCTATGTTATCTTCTAGAAGTTGTATAATTTTGTTTTACATTTAGGTAAATGATTACTTTTCAGTTAATTTTTGTGAAAGGTGTAAGATCTGTGTCTAGATCCTAATCTAAATATTAATTTCCTCACTAGGCATTTGTCCCAGTGAGTTGAAAACTAATGCCCACACAAAAAACCTGCATACAGATGTTTGTAGCAGCTTTATTCATAATTGTCAAAAAATGGGAAATGACCAAGATGTCCTTTAATAGGTGAATGAATAAACAAACTGTGGTACATCCATACAATGGAGTATTAATCAACAACAACGAAAAAGACATGGAGGAACCTTAAATGCATATCGATAAGTGAAAGAAGTCAATAAAAAAGCTACATACTCTAAGATGTTAACCAGTATATGACATTCTGGAAAGGTTAGAACTATAGAGACGATTAAAAATATCAGAGATTCTAAGGGTTCAAGGAGTGGGGTTAGGGATGAATAGGTGGAGCACAGGGCATTTTAAGAGAAGTGACACTACGCTGTATGATACTGTAATGGTAGATATGAAATATTATACATTTGTCAAAACCCATAGAAATACAAAACAAAGAGTAAATCCAAATGTCAACTATGGAGTTTAGTAATAATAATCTATCAATATTGTTTCATCAATGGTAACAAATGTACTACACTAATGCAAAATGTTTATAATAGGGAAACTACGTGCAGGGGGGAAAAGGAGCATATGGGAACTCTGTACTTTCGGTGCAATCTCCCCAAACCTAAAACTGCTCTAAAAAGTAAAGTCTTTTAATTTTTTAAAAAACTGTGTTTTCATGGTCATATATTTTAGGAAAATTTGTAAATATAAGATACCTTCATGGTGGTGGGGGCACTTGTGTGTCTGTGTACATTTTTGGGAAACTAAGAGGAAACAGAGTTGGAGATATATTTAGGTTGGGTTTAAAGGAACATATTTATGTGATTCACAATCACTTCCATATATGAGTATATTATTGTTAGCTATCCTGACTATCCTAAAGTAGAAATAGTTTCCAGTGGTCTAGTACCCGCTGTGATAAAGTCACCTGACATTGTGACATAAATGTTCAGGGCTGAAGCGGTGTGACAATATGCAAAGGAATCACAATTTGCCTAGTATTGGAAATATGTGGACAGTGGAAAAGAAGCAAGGTTTCAATTGCATAGGGCCAGAGTTAGTCTTTGGAAAATTCTTCCAAATCTTTCAGGTAGTGTATGCAAGAAGCTTGATAGAAGTTTTAAATTTTAAGACAACTCTGAAAATTTTCATGAAGTTGTAAATAAGTTGTAAAGGTGAAAAAAAACTTTCTAGACTATCATTAATAAAAATAATTTAATTAATCATGATAAATACAGAATTAATTTTTCATATTCTCAACAGAAAATAATATTTTAAAATCCTTGACATTAAAGGTCAATAATGTAGGGGGGAAATATTACAGAGGTATGTCAGAAAGTTATATTACAGAGGTATGTCAGGAAGTTATTTAAAATATTATGCTATTTCTCCAAATGTTATGATTTTGTGCTATTTATCAGTTTCCAAATAAGTATTTGTTTTGGTTTTTCTCATTATAAATAAATATTCACCTTTGTACATAATTTGAATTCAAATTTTGAATTCTTTCTCTTAGAGAACCCTCAAAATTGCATAAGCTTCAGGCCCCACAGAGCCTAAATCTGTCCCTAATATGACCTATGTGTGGGCAGCTCCCAGTTTTCTATCTCCAGCTCAAACCTCTTTCCCAAACTCCGAACTGGCATACCCATCTGCTTACCTGACACCTCCACTGCATGTCTAAAAGACATCTCAAAATCAACAAGTTCAGGACTAAACTCCTAATCTTCCCCAGCCCAACCCCCCCCAATAAACTGCTCCCTCCCAATCTTGTCCATCTCAATTGATGATAAAACATTTTTCTAGTTGCTCAGAACAAAAACCTTGGAATCACTTTAGACTTCTCTTTTTCTCTTAAGCCTACAACCAATCCATCAGAAACTCTGTTGGAACAACTTTCAAAATATATCCAAAATTTGTCTGCTTATTATTTCACTTCACCTCTCTGGTCAGGGCCATATGACACCCAACCTGAATTACTACTGCATTAGCCTCCAGACAGTTCTTCTTGAGTCTACTTTAGTCCCTACAATCTGTCCTAAACACAGCAGCCAGTGTGGCCCTCTGAAAAGACAAATCAGATTATGTCATTCCTCAGCTAAACCTTCTAATGTTACCCTATTTCACTCAAAGAAAAGGCCAAGGTTTCCCTAATGCTCTATGAAGTCCTCTGCGATCTGCATGTCTCATTCCTGTCATCTCTTCCATCTCCTCTCCTGCTGGTCTCCCCATCACTCCACTGCACTCTAGCCATACTGGCTTCCTTGGCATTCCCACTGCCACTCAGGAACTTCCCATAATAAGTTTTTTTTTTACTTATTATG
Source organism: Mesoplodon densirostris (assembly GCF_025265405.1). Lineage (NCBI taxonomy): Eukaryota > Metazoa > Chordata > Mammalia > Artiodactyla > Ziphiidae > Mesoplodon > Mesoplodon densirostris. The sequence continues at coordinate 81,011,758 of NC_082668.1, read as the reverse complement.
CTTAGTGTTTAATTTCTAGCTTCTCCCAAAAGTTTTTAAATTTCAGAACAGCAGCGATTTTTAACTTGTTCACCAATGTATCCCAAGTATCTAGAACAGTACTTGATAGTTCTTGGTGCTTAATAAATTTTTATTGTGCATATAAATTTTCACACAGAGATGATACTTTAAGTAAAATACATAGACAATAGACGTAATGATGCATTATGCTACTAAATACACTAAGAGACTTAAGAATGGAAACAAAGCTAATGGCCACAAATTTCATAGCAACAATACTGAAATTGCCACAATTTAGGGCTATGAAACTACAGAGAAAATATTTTCATGTTTCTGTTCGGGTAGAGACTTATAAAGCAAAGAAAACTGGAACCTGGGTTAAAGGACAAGCTTTGGAAGTTAAAGGTTGACTGAATAGATAGAGACCTTCAAAGAGATACAGATACTTACCACCCAGATTATACATTTACATTTCAAAAGATAATAAAGCCCCAGAGCTACCGGTTTGTATTCCAAAGTGTTTAACTGGGGACCTTCCCCTTGTCTTCCCTGCTATTTGTTTACATAAGGGAGAAAAGATTTCCCTGCCTCTCAAGGTGGAAAGGAGACAGCTATATAGCAGTTCCTATATAAATTCCCAGATTCATAATTCTGGGGCTCCCTTCCTGTGCATATAACCTCCTAGTTCTCATCACATTACCCTGAAGGGGAGGAATGGGGCATGGAGAAGCAATGTGGTTATTGCCGTAAGAAATAATAACAGTTCTCCTTTGATCCAGAAACCTCATCCTTGCTTTTAGGACAAATTAAATAAATATATGTATTAAAATTTATCAATATGTTTAGGAGATTTTCTACAAAGATTATATGAGATAATATAACTGGTATAAAATATTGAACATGGCGCCTGTCACATGATAGACACTCGCGCTTGTGTTAGTTCCCTTCCCCTTCATGCTGCGCACCTTCACAGGCTTAAAGAAGAATGAAGGCAAAATAAAATTTCCTGTCCTATTTCATTGTCTTCCTGCTTTTCTATACATTGCCAACTTTTCTAAGCCCAACTATAATAACCCTGGCCTAAGGAATTAGAGAATCACCTTAGATCCTGTGGAAAACAGTATACAAATAACATTTCCAGGTTAAGGTTATCATAAAATTTACCTACAATATTATATCCAAAATTTAATAGACACCACTTAAGAACATAAAGAATTCAAGAAACAATGATAAATGTCATGGTTCTGAAATGAATTGACAATTATTAAACCTAATTGGAATTATTTTTCCAGATTGTATAGGGAACAATTTTTATTTTATAGTAAATAAACACCGAAAATTTAGTTTAAAGAAGGAATCTTTTCAAATGAGCATTTCTTATATTAGTCAAAGTGGTCAACAAGAATTAACTTTATATCATATTTTTAAAAACCCCAAATTAATAAAAATACAGATAATTTAGATATGAACATATTTTGAATAAGTGAGAATGGAACAATGTGCTGTTAAGAGAAAAGATTTTTTTGAAATAAGCATGGAGCCCTAGAATTTATTCAGAATTTACCTGTATGTCAGTTGAAGGAAAATACAGTTTCCCCATTAGAAAAACAAAGGGTTCATTGAAGGTAATACTGCTTTCTGAACACAAATCTTGCTAACAAATCCTGGATTTTTTGACACAAATTGTGTGGAACTATCTTGGCGAGTAGGTCCAGAATTATTGTAAATATTTTTATTGTATAAGAAATACCAGTACTGAAACAACACTTCATGTAGCTGTGGTCATAGTATATACTGTTTACAAAATTCAGTGAGGAAAGAGATGCATTTGGGGATGGAAAGGAATCTTACTATGATTAATAATAATAGTAATTAACTACTCTCCTTTATTTAGCTGGCAGGGAAGGGGTCAAGCTATCTACTCTTGAAGAGAACTGTGTGTTTTTTCTGTGAAATGAATATACACAGCTGGTGCATAATTACTGAGTTGCTACAGCCATTTATTTAGACGTGTCAATCATGGGAAAAGGTCAAGTACATTAAGCCAAATAAGCATGTGATCTTTAATTCCATGGAGACTCTAACAGAGTCAGAAAACACAACAAGGCATCATTTATCATAACATATCAAAGAACTCTAAGTCCAAGAGAAATTCTCTGCTGAGGGACAGCAGTGGAGAGAAAGAAAAGAGACCTAGAGGGTGTAAGTGAGCGTATGTGTGCATTGCAAAGAGATACTATTAGGCTACTTACTGCACTGTTGTCTCTTGTGTTATTTTGCTGAAAGAATAAAAAAGTCACACCAATGCGGTCATAGTCACCTGACCCTAGGGCCGCATTTTTAATTATTACAAAACAAAGGGCCACATGACTGTGACTATTCTTTACGGAAAATAAAAGTCTTAAAAGTACTAAAGTTGTTCATCAAAGGAACCATAGTTCTGAGATTTACTAGTTTAGAAGATACTGTGGCATATTTTAAAAAATACTATTTCTTATAAGTTTATAACACTATCTTGAGCAAAACATAGTAACTAAATTACTGTGTATCTTGCAATAGCAGTGTTATTTTTCATCTTAGAGCACAATAAGCCTCAACATTTCTTGATTAAATGAATGAATCCTAATAATATATATCTTCTAAGAAAAAAAAGAAAAGACAGGAGAATTCCCCATTTTTATAGGCTGTAAGACAGCTCGATGTTGGATGTTTACACTGCTCAAAGGGAGGCTAATACAAATTAGTCAAGAAACAGGATAATAAGAAATGCTTATAGGATATGATCCCTGCACTTAAGATGGCCATTCAATTGCTCAAAAATCAAGTTCAACAAAGAAAACAGCACGAAATGATACAAATGAGAAGCAGAACACAATAACAATCTGCATTAAAGCTAATGTTCTTGTGTTGTATCAGGCATTAAATGCTGTAGGAGTTCATAAATAGAGTGAAATCAAAGATAACCTGGGCAATTAAGGAAGGTTTCAGGGAGAAGGACTTGAGTCTTAAACAATTAGGTTTTGGATTAGCAGAGGAGTGGGAAATCTAGAAAAAGAAGATAACGTGCACAAAAACAGAGGAACAATTCTGGGTGATAATCTGAGGTGCATGTTAGAGCAGGGGAAAAAATAAGGTGAGATAGAGCATGTATTTTTATAATCACAAAAGCTTGCAATTTCACTATTATTTTAAAACATTTATGTTTTGTTGTTTTTACAAGGAAGAGGGAGAAAAGACATCAACATATGTTCTGGGATACTATTAAAAAAATGAATGCAAAAGACAACGTGGTACTCCCCATCTCCTCAACCTCATTTTAATTAAATTATGATTTCTGAACAGCCCCGCCACTTTGCTTCAGGGAAATAGGTAGAAAATAAGCAAAAATTTTAAACTGTAAAATTTTCCAGATTTAGTTTTGCCTTGTATTAATCTGAAAGACACATATAGAAAGTGGCTCATTCTGGGAACTGGTAATTAAGGACAGAAGGGTTGCTTGGAAAAGCTGAAGACTTGTTGAGGAGAAAAACAGATTTCCATGAAGACAGTTGATGGAATTCAACTGTGAAACTGAAGGAATGAAACAATTAAAACATCTGAAAGCGAAGATGGAAAATACTCGGCATTTCTGCATAGATGTTTACAAATAATAAATAGTGCTGCAGATTTTTTTAATGGCCACAAAATTTTAGCAGCTTCTCCCATCAAATGGTAGAAACTATTCTTCTAACCCTTGAACCCCGGCTTGATCTTTGGGACATTAGCTCATGTGATACAAAGACGCAGAGACAGCTTGTGCCCTGGTTCTCCCCTCTACTGCTTCTCAGGACTTTCGTGCCACCATGTAATCAAATGTATCAAATCTATCTAATTTTATCATATACAATTGCCAGTATATATTCTCTCAGCACCTTACATTTCCTTATAAAATTTTTCAAAATTGTGATTAAATAGCTAATTGTATAATCAGGTAATAATGCCTATGATAGGCTCTATAGGCAGTAATATGGTCTGTCTAATCATGTTCACATTCCCAGTACCTGGCATATTAAAAGCTCAATAAGTGTTGAATAAATAAATGAATGACAACAAATCCAAACTCTTTTTTACTCATTTTATGCTGGAGTAGGCTGGAAAATTTAAAAACTGGCTCAGAGAAGGAGAGAGAACTTTGAGGAAGATAGGATTTGTACTGGCAAGTGAAAAATAGATAGCATGCCTTGTGCAGGGAGGCACAGGCACACAGAGGGTCCAGAGATATATGTACCTTGTTTTTATCAGGAAGTAAACAGAATTTTTATTTCCTTAAACACCCATTGTTTAATGAATGCTTTATTCATTCAATGCTTTATTCATTGCTCATGAATAAACATGCATTTAGACTGCTATAGAAACAATGTTTCTTTTTTTTTTTTACATTTTACAGGAAATTTTCTTATTCTTTTTACATTTTACAGGAAATTTTAGACGAAGACAATGACTTTACCTGACAGCAGTGGTGTGCTGGAACTGGCTTACATCAGTTCGCCAGAGTTAGTTGTGCACATCTCTTCCTAACTCTGTGTACAGTGAAAACACTTCAGCGGTGTGAACGCAGCCATGAAAATTGGCAAATGCTACAAATTAAGGCTACGGAGGCAGCAGGGAGGAGAGAGGGAAGGAGGGTTATCAGAACACCACTGCCTGGTGCCTGGTGGGTACATAAAGATGGAACTTCCTATTTTTTTAAGTTGTTGACAATTTTATATACCCATAAGTAATCTGACCAATTTACCTTAATAAGCCTGACTTCACTTTCTAGAAAGATCCACTTGTGCAGTTCTGTAATTACGTGGATATTTAGTAAGTACCCACTTCTGAGTAAAGAGGATAAAATAATTATTTGGGGCAATGCAAAACCACAGAGCTAAGATGATGTTGAAAAGTGAAATTAAGGGGCATCCATTTTCATCCTCTCATTTACATAGAATCCTAAGAGCCTCTTAGGAAAAAGGGAAGCTGAACTCAAATCCCTTTGCTTTGAGATTTAAAACCATTAAATCATTTCTGAAGGAGTATAGTGCCCTAAATGAAGACAAGCAGGAATGGATAACAGCCCCCCACTTCCACTCCCCATTAAGAAGAAACACCATTGATGGGAGGAGGGTCTGGACCCTTTTCCAAACTCAACAGCAGCCACTAGATTACTGCGTGTGTCTGTGTGTGTGTCTGATTTTAATGGCCCATTATGTGACTTATGCTAAAGGCCTTTCTGACAAAGTCACTTTGGTACTAAGGAGCTTACTCTGAGTGGGGAAAGGAGATGCATGTGTGCCCTTACAATAAGGGAAATAAAAAACTTGAAGTATAACACTTAAGGTTCAAGGCAGGTTTTGGTATGTATGTATGTGGAGGAGGAGGTTGTGTAGCTGACTGGATAAACGTGTACAGATAAACCAGGAAGGATCAACAGCTTTAATGGACAGGGCCTTGCACCAAATGATAGTGGGTAGTCACAAACTCCAGTGCAACTTGCATCATCCCAACTCCCTGGATGCCACCAGACTTCTAACTGGTGGTAGAAGATACTGAAACTAATAGGCTAAGCTCTCCAGGGTTAAACACTTGTTGAAATCAACCATGAGGGGGTATATCTAGTTTGTAAGGTCCATATTTTTGTCTCATTTTTTTTTCACTGCAGTATTACTAGTACCTGGAGTTAGTGTCTGACATTTAATAATAGGCATTAAATAGAGTTGGAGGAATGAATGAATTAAGGAATCTGAAGTCCCGTTAATTCTCACTGAGGGTGGCAACAGGTTAGAGATATTAAGGACTGATTAAACCATTTAGTCTAAGTAACCCTATGGAACCTTGGAAGGAAGAACCCCAGGAGAAATGCCATACTTTCAGAATATCCAGGCAGGTGGTTCCTCTGGGTTATTATATTGTCAATGTTAACCAAATATGACTTAACTTTATATCTCAAGATGATAAAGCCAGACATACCCTTTCCATTAAGAAATTTATATCTGGTGATATTTTTTTGCCACACCTACTCTACTTCAAATTTCTTTCTTCCTCAAGAAAGGTAAAGAATAAGTTTCTGTGCTTTTCAAGAGGCATGAATCATTAATAGGACATTTTTTAAACCATTTATACAGAGCGAGCAGTCCTTTTCAAATTCAAAACTAATGAACTTTTCTTGTCAGAGAACTGAAAAACTTAAAGGTATTTAAATATTAAGCAAAGTTAACAAGAAATTTAAATTTTAAAACATACTCTGGAAGTTCACTTAAAGATCACAGAATTTAGAGTTGGAAAATTCTTCACAGAGCACTTGATTGAGACCTCTCATTTTCACATGTGAAATAAACAGTAGTTGAAGAAGTTATCCCAATATTTCTAAAACTAAACATTTCTAAGTAGTCATATCCAATAGGGAAATTTTAACAACTTAGTTTATTTTCCTCATACAAAACTCTACTATTTCTGTATAACATAAAATGATGGTATATTTCATCTTCCATATAACCATCTTTCACATACTCTTAAGTTAGCAGTCATGTTCTTTCTACATATTCCCTTAGCATTTTCCTCAACTAATATTTGTATAGGATGACCTCTACTTTAGTCATATTCATCTTCTTCAGTGTGTCTACCTTAGGTTTATTCATTGTGTGAAAGTCCACAAGACACATATGGAACATTTTGGATACATCCATATGGACTCCTACAGCACTCACAGGTGGAAATACCATTCCAGGAAGTGAATCATCCAGAGAGAGAATGAAGAATAAGAGGAAAAATAAATCAAGGATAGATATAGAGAGAAACCGACAGTTAAAAGATAGATGAGAATTGTCAAAGATTTGAAGAAATAGATGGAACTTCTCATATTATGTCAATGGGAGTATAAAACATAGATCAAAATTTTTAACTCTATAACTTTTTGACCCAGCAATCCTCCTGAGAATTATATCAGTAAAGTGCACAAGAATACATATACGATAATTCATAGCAGCTTTGTTTAAAAGATAAATGAGAAATAAAATGTCCATTGATAAGGGATTGGTTAAATAAAGCACGGTACAATCATGCAATGAAATACTAAGTATAATTAAAATGGACAATATCAATATCAACGTGGAATGATATTGATTTTTTTAATGAAAAGAGAGTAGTTGAAAAGATTACAAATTGTACCATAATTTTACTTATATGTAATTTAGTTATAATTACATCTGTTTATGATATATAATTAAATTATATTCTTTTATAATATTAATTCTGTAATTCTGTTCAGAAATATTAATTGTATTTCTTCTAAACAGTAGGTTTTGGTGGTTGTTTTGTTTGCTTTCTTTACACTTTATACTTTTTTATATTTCTTGGATTTTTCTAACTCAAAATAATTTTTTGTTTTAAAATAGTTTTAAAACAATAAAATGATTTTAATTTTGGGAAAAAACATAGAAATGTCAGGCAGAGTAGGAAGGGCCAGTGGATAAAATAGAAAAAAAATACCAAGGAAGACTACCTGAGAAGAGAAGCCAAGGGAGAGGTATGAGAGAAGAGAAGGAAGACCTAAAAACAAAGGTATAGTCAAAAGTTTTAAAAGCAACTGAGACTTCAAAAGGGCTGACAACAGGGGATCACTAGGCAATTAAGAGCACTTTTTTTTTTTTTTTTTTTTTTTTTTCGGTATGCGGGCCTCTCACTGCTGTGGCCTCTCCCGTTGCGGAGCACAGGCTCCGGACGCGCAGGCTCCGGACGCGCAGGCCCAGCGGCCATGGCTCACGGGCCCAGCCGCTCCGCGGCATATGGGATCCTCCCAGACCGGGGCACGAACCCGTATCCCCTGCATCGGCAGGCGGACTCTCAACCACTGCGCCACCAGGGAGGCCCTAAGAGCACTTTTTAAATAGAATGCATATTAATAAACCTTAAGAGAATATTAAAGTTAGATAGCATGAGAGAAATAGTATTTCAACTTAGTAAACATGACTTTCATTTTCATGATCAGTACTGTTAAGTGCATTGGTGTTGCAGACACTATACTTTTGTATTAATCACTGTGATATCATAAAATGCTTTTCTGCCATATTGTCATCTAATTACAAAACAGCAATTTATCATTACATGAAAAAAATTGAGTTATACAAAGGAAAGAATAGGTACAATTTTAAATAATTTAGCTAGATATTAGAAATCCTTTTTCTAATAAGACTGTAATACTTTTTTCACAGATGTTCCAAAGGTAATTTAGAAGCAGTTTTGAAAGTAGTCAAAAAAGAATATTCATAGTCAAGATATGGAAGCAATCTAAATGTCCGTCAACAGATGAATGGATAAAGAACACATGGTGTGTATATATATATATGTATATACATATATATAATGTATAATATATATAATGAAATATTACTCAGCCATAAAAAAGAATGAAGTTCTGCCATCTGTAGCAACATGGATGGATGAAACTAGAGAGCATTTTGCTTAATGAAATAAGTGAGAGAAAGACAAACACTCTATGTTATCACTTATGTGTGGAATCTAAAAAATAAAACAAATGGATATATATAACAAAACAGAAGCAGACTCACAGGTATAGAGGACAAACTAGTGGTTACCAGCAAGGAGAGGGAAGAGGGGAGGGGCAAGATAGGGGTACAGGATTAAGAGATACAAACACTATGTATAAAATAGATAAACAAGAATGATACATTGTACACCCCAGGGAAATATAGCCACAATTTCGTAAGAACATTAAATGGAGTATAATCTATAAAAATATTGAGTCAATATGTTTTATACACCTGAAACTAATACTGTAAACCAACTATACTTCAATTTAAAAAGGATATTCATAATGTTCCTTCTGCAGAGACAAGACAAAAGCTTAATTTACCAGCAGAAAATTAAAAATTTACTTTCTTTTAATCATGATTTCAATCATTTTGTTTTTCTATATCATCTTCCCACCTGAAACTCTCATTAGGGGTAGAAATGATAGAGAAAGAAAGGAAAATAATTAGATTTTTTCATTGTGCTTTCAGCAGTTCTGACAAACTAAGAGCAGTAGGGATGACTAGGCAGCCAGGAAAGAGGGAGGATAGAATGGGGTAGTGAACAATGTCACTGGGAGAAAATATAAAAGAGAGCATTCCAAAAAGTAACCTCAGAATACCGGTACACCAAATCGACTTAGTTCTATTAAGGTTCCAGTGATGCTAGTACTGATAAAATTATAGGTGTGTGTAATCCAGAAAATCAAGAATATCACCTCTTTCAACTACTATTTAAAACTTGTTCAGTATTATCAGTATTTATCTCAATTGATATTTAAATATAAACATTTATGTGCTGGGTGGCCACTGTTATTTTTTCCCAAGGAGGTCTAGAACTCAAGTGCCCTATTGACAGCACCAGTATGTAAACCACTTTGGAGAATAAAGAATATAAAACAAATTTTGTTCAGTGCTTATACAACATTAGCACTTAATTAATATTGGTGAATGATGATGACTTCACAAGAAAAGCTCTAATTGACTGGTAGCCCACCCCTGCTTCTATCGTGAGGAGATAACCTGTGGAGGCTATGATCACATGCAGCCGAGGAGCTTTAAAGTAGGATACCTCTAGGGAAAAGATTAGCAGCTGAAATAGAGATTTAAGAATTTAATCAAGAAGTAGACTAAGTTGATCTCCTTCACAATGTCACCTTCATAGTATGATTCCCATACTACTAAACTGTATAACTAAATAATCAACGCACTTAAGTCTCAGACATCCAGAAAACTCAAAACAAAAGTATAGTGTTAATATAAACCTACAGAGTACATATTAAGAAGCTTTGGCCATTTGTGGTTTGTCTTCAAAGTATTAAATATTTTTGAAGAAAAATATAGAAGGATTAAAGGAATAAATTCTTTGCTGTAAAATACCCTCTTTTAATATTTATAGGATTATATTTAATGTAATGAAAAGGAATTTCTTTTCATCTAATACGTCTCTAAAATAACAATTGATTGAAAATGTTACATATACACACAAATATAAAGTTCTCCTTATTCACAAAGGATATGTCTTAGGTCACATTACATAGCAAATACCTCAAATACTGTACTGTGCCTTTGATAGGTAGAGTGTAGTAGTAAATAGAGCCAGATTTATAAGGAACAATGAGGGAGATTAAGAATGTGGGCTCTTATTCTAAAATCATCTGCCTAAAAACAGACATCCTAAACTAGGGATGGAAAATATATAATGAGGACCCCTAAATTAAGAAACCATACATTGCAGGATTTCTTAGCCACATATACACATTAGAATATTTGTTACTATACTCATGCAAACACATGTCTATAACTACTTGCAAATGGTCTAATAAACCAAATTTAGAATACTTTAGATCTTTTAAATTTACAATACACTCTAAAAGCAGACTGTAAATAACTAGCAAGTTACCACTCACTTTAAATAGACAAAATATCATGAATAAATTTATATATCAAAATAAATTGATGTGGGTCACATACAAAAATCATGTGAAACAATTAATATGAAGAAACATGGAACATGATATATAGCTCACCTGAGAGTTAATTTTAGGAATAAAAGTAATTCCATTATTACAGACTGTTAAAAAACATTCTCTTATTTGGTTCTTATTTTTAGGATACCCTGGAGAAAAATAGAACAATTCATTATGAAATGTGCATAGGTGGCAAAGATAGTCAATTAGGGAATAAAATTTACTACTGGCTATTTTTTTCTGGAATCTTCAGTATTAGTTTATCTGCCTAATTCCCATCCTCAAATATATCCAAAATATTTGGCAGGCAGAACGTACAATTTTAAATGGATCCTAAGTAATTAATTAACTTCACTAATTATTACCAAAGAATTGCTGTATCAAGTGACATTGAGCCCGTATCAACAATACTAAATTGCAGGAAAAACAGTTCTTCTCTTTTTCAAATAAAAGACATTTGGGGGCCTCCCTGGTGGCGCAAGTGGTTGGGAGTCCGCCTGCCGGTGCAGGGGATACGGGTTCGTGCCCCGGTCTGGGAGGATCCCATATGCCGCGGAGCGGCTGGGCCTGTGAGCCATGGCCGCTGGGCCTGCGCGTCCGGAGCCTGCGCGTCCGGAGCCTGTGCTCCGCAACGGGGGAGGCCACGGCAGTGGGAGGCCCGCATACCGAAAAAAAAAAAAAAAAAAGACATTTGGAACACGGAAACAATAAGATTATTCATTCTGTGGTGCAGCAGAGACAAGAATTTAAAATAAGAGAACATGAGGTTATTATTAAAACTAGTCTCCAGGGCTTCCCTGGTGGCGCATTGGTTGAGAGTCCGCCTGCCGATGCAGGGGACGCAGGTTCGTGCCCCGGTTCGGGAGGATCCCACGTGCCGCGGAGCGGCTGGGCCCGTGAGCCATGGCCGCTGAGCCTGCGCATCTGGAGCCTGTGCTCCGCAACGGGAGAGGCCACAACAGTGAGAGGCCCGCGTACTGCAAAAAAAAAAAAAAAAAAAAAAAAAAAAAAAAAAAAAAAACTAGTCTCCAGTGGGACAGGCCTTTCCTTTTGTGGAAATGAATCTGTCTAATGGGAATTTACTAACTATAAAATATTTCAAATTTTTGCAAAATTATTTGGAAAACTATTGTAATAGGGGTACTAATTATCGAATTCATTATTGCTTCATAGGATAGTCTCAACTTTTTAAAAATAGTCATGATTAAGTGAGTAAATATGCCCCAGTCTTCCAGTTAATAAACATCTTGCCCCATTCAGTCACCTAAAAAAACAAGGCTCCACATTATGCTTACTTCTATAACATAGTTGTTAAAAGCCCAGACCCTTGTGGGTTTGAATCCCTGCTCTTACACTTGCTAGTCATGGCCTGGGCAAGTCAATCTTTTGTGCTTTAGTTTCCTTATCTGTAAGATGGAGATGATAATAGTACTTACCTCACTGAGTAACTTCAAAAATTAATTCATTCTCCATTATTTGACCTACTTCATGTAAATGTTTAAACTTCATCTCTAGTCACTCTTTACCCCCATGCACACAATCCCAATGTGTTAGCCACACCATATTTGCCATTCCCAGAATATAATGGATCCTTCCTTCTTTGCCTTCAGAACTCTCATTCATCCTTCTAAGTCCATCTCTGTCTCTGTGAAGCCAACTTTTGTTTCTCTCAGCAGAATTCATTTTTTCCTTCTAATGGCAATTTTTGGAGATAAAAGATCAGAAAAAAAAAGATCTAAGCCTAATTTTTGGCTTTTTCTTTATTTTTTCAAATTATTTTCTACTTTGGTTTCAAAATAGTGCATCATAATTATAGGATCAGCACTTACTATCTTCTGTTTTTTAGTGAAAAACACTTTTGACATTACAATGATTATGATCAGAAAAGCATTTTAGTAATCTTAAGAGCTCAGGAATGCATTGGGTGAAATGAAGAAAGTGGGAGGGTATTATCATTAATAAAATTATGTTATATGATAGCTTTGTGCTAGGTATTTTACTTACAGTATCTCTGGACTTTAGGTCCACGATATATTAAGTGGTCCCCAAAAGAAATAAACTAGTAAACCAAAATTTTTTATCTCAAATAAAATGAGCAAAAATATCAAGACAGAGGTATAATTCTCTCTATTAAATTCCTGACTTAAAAGTATTTTACTCTCTGCTAAAAGCAATACAGAATAAAGAAAATGTCTTTTTAATTTAATTCATAGCCAAGATTTAAATATTAGTTTAACTTTTCCATTAAAGTTTTAAATTTATGAATTCCTGAATATCAGATTAAAATGTAACTAGAGTTATTTATCTTAGTACAGTGCAACATAATTTAAAACTCCTGTATTTACATGTTAAATATTTGAAAGCTAATTCAATATTTGATAAGTGTTAATTATGCACATAATTACAGTATATAAACTTAACTTCTTACATGATTAGTGATATATTATTGAATTATATATAAATGAGATTCAATGCAACACATTTTTTAGTACCTATCTAGTTTAAGAAAAACTGCTGGACCGATACCATGGTAGAATGCAAATATGTATAAGACAAAGATTTGTCCCTCAACAAGCTTATAATCAAATAAGAATGATAAGAAATATATACATAATAATAATAATATAAGAAATGATGTAAATTCAGAAAGAGAGATCTGGAGGAGGAAGATAATTATTCTGCCAGGAGGGATCAGGTAACGCTAATGGATGGGCAGAATGGACATTCTATTCTTTGTGGAGAAGATGAGAAGGCACCAGTTTGGTATGGAGCAACAAAAAGGCTTTGAACACAAAATTTTTAATAATATTCTTGAGGTTTTATTGCATCTTCCATGTTCTCAGACTGTAGAAAAATAGCAGGTATTATTTTAGAAATATGTGCTAAAAGCATGCAAAACAAACAGTCTCTCTCTCACTAAAGAAGTTCTTTATATATCAGTGATTTGGTGGAAAATTTAACCTGTAAGGAGTAATGCAAGCTACAACAAGTGTAAAGTTAGACAACAAAGGAATATGAAGGATAAAATTGCAGGCATTCTACACCATATACAGAAATTAACTCAAAATGGGTCAGATACCTAAATGTAAGGCCCAAAACTATAAATTAGAAAGAAAAATAGGGAAAAGCTTTATGACATTGGATTTGGCAAGGATTTCCTGGAAATAACACCAAAAGCTTAGGCAACAAAAGTAAAACTAGACAAATTGGACTATATCAAAAAATTAAAATTTTCTGCATATCAAACACCACAGTCAACAGAGCAAAAAGGCAACCTACAGAATGGGAGAAAATATTTGCAAATCACATATACCTGATAAGGAGTTAATATCTAGAATACATAAAGAACTCCTACAACTGAACAACACATAAAAAAATCCAGTTAAACAATGACAAAGGACTTGAATAGACATTTCTCCAAAGATGATACACAAATGGCCAACATGCATATGAGAAAATGTTCAATATCACTAATTATTAGGAAAATGCAAATCAAAACCTGACACCCATTAGGATGGCTACTATCAAGAAAACCTGGAAAACTGCAAGTGTTAGTGAGGATGTAAAGAAATTGGAACCCTTGAGCAGTGTTGGTAGGAATGTAAAATTGTGCATCTTCTATGAAAAACAGTATGGCAGTTTCTCTAAAAATTAAAATAGAATGACCCTATGATCCAGCAATCCCACTTATGGGTATATACTCAAAAGAATTGAAAGCAGGGTCTTGAAGCAATATTTGCACACTCATGCTCATAACAGCACTAGCCAAACAGCACAGCACTATTTCATAATAGCCAAAAGATGGAAGCAATCATGTCCATCAATAGATGAATGGATAAACAAAATGTAGTATATACGTACAATGGATATCATTCAGCCTTAAAAAGGAAAGTAATTTCTAACACTACAGCATGGATACACCTTCATGACATTATGCTAAGTGAAATAAGTCAGTCACAAAAGGACAAACACTGCATGATTTCACTTCTGTGAGGTATCTAGCATAGTCAAATTCATAGAAACAGAAGGTAGAATGGTGTTTGCCAGGGGGAGAAGGAAATGGGGAGTTGCTGTTATAGAGTTTCAGTTTTTTTCCAAGATGAAAAAGTTCTGACACTGCTTACACAACATTGTAAATATATTTAACACTATTGCACTGTACACTTAGAATTGGCTGTGATGATAAATTTTGTTATGAATTTTTTACCACAAAAGAATTTTTTTTAGTTTTTTTAAAAAAGCAATCCAGTTGTTTGACAGAATTGCCTTGACTGGAAATCGACCCGTTCAGTCAAAATGGCTAAAATATCGTCTTCAGCTATTGAATTTTCTTCTCTTTGTTATCATCTAATTATTAATGACATACTATTTTTAGCAACTTATTAATTTGCTCTTATGCCTGCAGAAAATATAACAATCGTCATATCTGAAAAAATAAAATATTCATTAAATTTTTTAAAAGTTCAGGCATGCATTCTGAGAAAAGCTGGACACGGCTGAACAATGAAGAGAGAATGGAGGTGTTTAAGTATAACTGAACTCCCTAACTATCCCTGCCCCCCACCCTTCGCCCTGGTAACCATAAATTCATTCCCTAAGTCTGTGAGTCTGTTTCTGTTTTATAAATAAGTTCATTTGTATCATTTTTTTAGGTTCCCCACATATAAGTGATAAGGGAGTTTGGGATTGACATGTACACACTGCTATATTTAAAATGGATAATCAACAAGGACCTACTGTATAGCACAGGGAACTCTGCTCAATAAAAAATTTTTAAAAAAAGAGCTGAAGAGGCACTTGGTTATTTTTATTAGGCCCATGTGGAAACTGACCCCGTCTATCCATCCATCCACCCTGGAGTTTCAGGCTCAGTACAGTGTGCACACTCTATAATGTTATCCTTTAGTCAGATTCACTGAGAAGCAGACTCTGGAATGCATCTGTCTTATCAAGGCTTCTGCATACTTGCCACTTCATGTTCATTTGGCCAACACAGTGAACAAAAATGATGCTCTGCAGAACACCCACTCAGTCCAAATCCCTTTTGGAATCTATTATAATACAGGGTAGGAGAGTTAACACAGCCGCGGAGCAAGACCATAAGACCAAGAGAATGTTTACTTCTGGTACACCTTCTTGGTAGTAATAGAAAAAAAATGCATTTGCCAAATCAACAGCTGCATACCATGTACCTGTGGTCATGTTAACCTGCTCTAAAAAGATTCTACATCTGAAACAGTAGCTGCAATTGATGCTGCCACTTGGCCGAGTTTGCAGTAGTCCACCACCATTGTCCAGACTTTGACAAGTTTCTGTAGTGGCCAGACTGGGACATACTTTAGATCTTTAAAGATGGCACTAATCTCTGCTATTTCCTGTCATATACAATACTGATTTTCATTTAATATCATCGCCAAGGCAAGTACTTTCAGAGCCTTCTCACCCACTACAATAGTTCTTAATCCCACAGGCTAAGAAACCAATGTGATGGTCCTATCAATTACCAAGTAGGTCTATTGGCATGGTTCAGGGAACAGGAAAATGATCAATGAGTGGTTCAGATTCCTCGGGAAACAGACACTGAGACAGAAATTTGTGTTCAGGGGGTTTGTTGAAGAGAGCTATCAGCAGTAACACCTGTGAGGAAATGTGGGCTGCAGCATTTGGTAGAAGAAGTTGAATTATGGTACATTTGCAATAAAGGTCTCAGTTGACTCCACAGGAGGCTCTGAAGCTGAGACAGCCTTTCAGAATTGTACCAAATTGAGGCAAGACTCTGGGCCTTTATACTCCTTCTCTGATAACTTATTGAATTCAGATGCCACAGGAGAGGCAGCTCCCTTTAGCTGAAGGTAATTTCTGGGGTAGCAATTCCAAATTCTAGTTCATTTAAAATAAATATCTATTGGTATATTTTATCTGTTACTAAAGAAGCTCTTAAAAAGTGGTACCTTATGGTAATTTTATTTTTAATTTCTTGAGGAACTTCCACACTGCTTTCCATAACAGTTGCACTATTTTACTTTCTCACCAGTAGGGCACAAGGGTTCCAATTTCTTCACATCTTCACCAACACCTGTTATTTTCTGTTTTTTTTTTTTTAAATAGTAACCATCCTAATGGGTTCAAAGTGATATCTCATTACAGATTTGATTTGCATTTCCTTAATAGTTTGTGATGTTGAATATCTTTTCATGACAGTGCTGTCCATTTGTGTATCTTCCTTAGAGAAATGTCAATAGTTCAATTCTTTTTATCACTGAATAATATTCCATTGTATTGGCATACCACATAGTTTACTTATCCATTAAAGGTTGCTTTCAAGTTTTGGAAATTATGAAAGAAAAAAAAAACAGTGGTGCCCTGGTCTTTTTCTTTAATTACACAGAAGGAGAAGCTACCACCACCCTTATCCTCAGTAATGCCACCTTTCTCTCTGGTGCTCTCCCACTTACCCATGTTATATTATATCATATGCTACCAGTTGATTTTTTCCTGAACCATGACATCCACCTCATTGCCCCTCATTTCCGATTCAGGGTAATCAATCTGGGAACCACTAATAGATCCATTAATTCTTTGTATGTATCACAACAGAATCCTCCACGGCATCCTCAAATGCTGGAACGTTTATCTACTTAATATGATCTGGGAGCAGGACAAAGATTAAGAAAGTCAACATAAATAAGGTTCTTATTTTCTTTCAAAATTCTAAAATGTTGCCTTTGCATTCTATGATGTTAACTTCAATCACCAGTGACTAAGTCACAGTTATTCACTTCTGGGATTAAAATGCCCACTATAGACATCAGCAAACAGAACAAAATCTGATTTATCCAACTGTGTTTTGCCAACCAGAAATCTGTTCTAAGAAGCATTGTACACTGTTATGTGTATTCCCAGTAAAAAGAAACGTATGTAATACATGTTGATACAACAATTAAAGTAACTTTATTAAATCTTATTTTTGTATTATGTATTTTCCATTCAAAGGGACCGTTTAGTATTTTACTGTAATTATTTATAAATTACTGTTAACTGCTCATTATCTGTGTGTGGATTATCAATCACAATCTTTAAATCCAAGATGATGTTTCACTGGAATTGAGTATATTTTTACACTAAATTCTTGATTTATTAGGTTTTCTTGGGTGAGTTTAGTGAATATAATCATAGCTTAAGTCATGTTATGACATAAGTAGAACAGTAAATATGCTGCTTTTCAAATCTAAAGAAAAATTTGCTTTATATTAGACATTACTGGGTTAGATTTTTCAAGTTTCTGCTTCCTTCAATTTGTATAATGAATATGGATAGCATGTAAATACTACGCCTGCCCAGTAAGTATAACCTTTCCAGACCTTGGGTGCTTTCTGTGCATCAAGCAAAATGTCAAACACAGAGTGGGTATAGTTGTTGAAAGTTGTCTCTAAATAGTATGTTAACTCTTCTGCTATTTAATTGTTGTAACTAAATATAAGACCCAATAATAATGAATTTAACCATAATTTAAGTGGCTACAATTCTTAAGGGGAATGAACACTTACTTTTCAGCTGCTGTAGATTATTAGGAGCTATCTCTGATTAGTTTTACTTAAGATGATTTGGGTTTCACTTTTCAACAAAAAGATGAAAAACACCACATACCTTGTATCTCACTAGTAATAATTTCTTGTTAAAAATTAAAATGAACTAATGGCGTGTATACATTAAATTGCAGTGGAATAATAATTGTCAATACATATGTAACTCTTAGGCCAGGTACTATTCTAAGTATTTCTCCCTTATTTCTCATAAAAATTTAGGAAATATATTCCACTGTTATCCTTATTTTAACAACAGAGAAAACAGGTGCAGAGAAGTTAACTAATTAGCTAAAGCTTCCATAACAAATAAGGGACAGAAGTGATATTTGAATCCAGTACAGTCTGGTTTCAGAGCCTCTATACTTTACCAGCTGCTAGACCATACTACCTCCCTGTTGAATTATCTGACCTTCTTCCTACTGAAGAGAACACACACAAATGCCTCCAGCCCTCTCTCATATATATCTCAGTAAAACTAGAATACCAATTGTCCTTAACTCCCTTCCAGTGACAGCCTACTCTGATAACATAGGGTGAATTAGATGCCCCTCCTGTCCTCCACTGTCACATAACACCCAATATGCTGGTCTGTCATAATTTTTTTCTTTTCATTCCCCAATTAATTGTAATTCCTTGAAGGAAGGATTATTGAAAGACTGGCACACAACACAGTACAGGAATATAGGAGAGGTTCAGTAAAGGTCTGTTGAATGAACTAATGCTTCTCATTGTTTGCAGGACTGACTATTGGCACTCCAGAGTACACCAAAACAGTCATATCCACCCCACCACCACCACCATTATTACTCTGATATCAACTTTTGCAGTTCTCCACATTGCAACAAACTTCACATTTCTCTTTGAAACACCAATAGGTATCCCCCCCACCAAAATAGTCTTACCTTCTAAATCTTCTTTTTCAAAGTGTGTTTTGAGAATAGAACGAGTTCCACCTCTATCCACAACTGCCTCTTCATCATTTCTCTGTAGAATAGAGAGAAATAAGATTAAATGATAGTACATAGATTCTCTTAATTTCAGCAAATAAACTTTAATGTGATCTAATAATTTAGGGGTTTAATTCAGTAACATAAACCTACTTGTACATGACTATTCTATTTGATTATCAAATGTTAGTTTACAAAAGACTAAGATTAATTTGACCACACATTCAGAGAAGGAATGTCATTTGATTTTCCATGAAATTGAAGGCAGTCAAACGTTCCAGTTGGCATCATTTGTTAGTGAGATGAAAACTAGAAAACAAACAGTTATCCTGTCAATTTAGTAACATGTATTTTTATCTCTGATAAAGAATTCTTGTTAACAAGATGACATTTTGAACTATACAAGGAAAATATGAAAATCATTAATGCTATGTCAGGGAGAAATAATTCCATTGCCATTATAAATGGGGTTGGGGGGAACTAATCTCTTGAAAGCAATTAGTATCAATTACTAGGTAAACTAAAACTCTAATGACTTTGTTTCAGTATAATGCGTTTTATTCAAACTAAACTGTAAATTACAATCATGTGCATTAAACCTTCATTCAGTTTCTATAAATTTTTTTACCTATTTAGAAGGGCTGGGCACAGGCTTTGTCTTCTGAACACTGTACACATAACTCAAAATAGTATACTCAGTGATTTGGTACTCAATAAAATAATGGGGGAGGTGTGAGCATAATCCATTTTGACCATGCAGGAATGGACAAAATATGAAATACTGAATGAAGTGAAACACAAATTATTTACAACTTTTATCTGTGAACACCCAGGTAAAAATTACCTTAAAAGTGAATACCGAGTACAAAAGGAAAAATGAAAAGGTAGACTAAAGTTGAATGAAACCTTTCAAGATCTATTTCTAAGCCTATTCTAGTTTATTACTATCAGAAAAGTAAAAGGTTTTTGTTTCTTCTTTGAAAGCTTTTTAATTCCTGAACATAATCTTAATAAAGATTTGTCCTCCATGTTTGACAAATCAGTACTTTCAACTGCAGGAGTATAGACATATTTCAGCCTAAAAAGATCAGCTCTCATATGCTTCAAATGCAGCACAATATGCAGCAGAAGGACATGTTTTATAGCCTATAGTCCTGTTGTCTTTCTGACAACTTGTACTGACACAAGTCAGGGTAAAGTCTTTGAAATCAGAGTTAGATAAACTTATACTATAAATGAGAGAAAATGAGAGAAAAAAATAAAATGAAGATAGATTTCAGAACCCATTGCTCTTCTGTTTGGCAAAGTTTAAGAAAATCTGTTGGTTCAACCAATAATAGCAATAGAAAAACTAAAGTTGAGACTTTTATAATTTTCCTGAACCAGATAAATGCAAGTTTCAGCCTATTTTGAATCTGTTCTTGATACATTTACAAATCAAATTTACCCTCTGTACAAGACATTTTCAAATATATGTCACACTAGAATACAATTCTGCCCTCTGGGGTGTTGTTAGGAAGAATGCCAAAAACTAAGTCATGCATCCTTGTTCAAAGGTCAGAAGGAACACTATTCCAATATAACTCAAAATGGCAGTCTCTGAAAACAACTGCAAAATGGAAAGCTTATATAGAATACATCAAGATGTTTCCCCCTATACAATAAATATTTGATTTTGATTTCAAGGACCTGAAATAATTTTCAGCTTATACAAAATGTTTTTCCCCTATTTATATAAAGCATGTATACTCTCCACGTACAAAAGATAATTCTGTTGAATCGCTAATGTTGAGATATTGAGAGAAAATGAAATTTTGCAGCAGAAGTAGAAATGGAATCTAAATAGGAAACAGCTGATTATTTAATTACTATGCAGGTTACAAGAAAAGTGACCTAATTTTAATTTTTCTTTAAAAGAAAAAGAACTAGAAGCTAGAATATGAATATAACTCAATGTAAGTGACCCATTTTGTAGTTTCATATTATCCTCTTTAAATACTCTCTGGATGTTCCATATTTTCAGCTGAAAATTCCCAAGATACAGATTAATGTTAATACATATACTGAAATTCCTCTACTTTGGCTATAGCTCAAAAGATCACTTCAATATTATTCAAGACTTTGTAGCAGAATATTTCCCTTCCCCCTTATTACCAAGAGCAAGTAAATATGAGGTGTGATGATGGGAATGCAGAGGGACTTATGGCACTGGGTGCCAGTCTATGCAGTAATAGAGCAATAAGATACATTTTCACTTCATTTTGAACTGTTACTATATTTAGAATTGGTGAACACCAAATATATTAATGCACCCTAATTTCCATATGTATTTACTCACCTAGGAACAAATTTTAGCACTGTATAGGGAGAGAACACATAAATATATTACATTGCCTTTCAATACAATTCACCCTTACTACACTGTTGGGTAAATGTTTATAAGATGATTGAGTTCAGTAAATAGTATTGTGTTGGGATATATATTTCTCAATATGGGCAACGTGCCCCCCAAATTTAAAACATTGCCCATATTGAGAAATATATATCCCAACACAGTCACATATTCATATATATGTAATCAAAAGTTTCACAAACCAGTATTTACTCTTAGTATAAAAAATGCACTCTGATATTTTCTGTTACATGGTATACTATTTCATTTAGAAGTCCTAGTCACTTCCCATTAAATTTATTTCAGGACCGAAAAATAGCTTGTGACATGCAATTTGAAAAACATTGGTATAGACTATGGCCCTGGGACAGACTAACAGTAACTAATTCACACAGAAATTTCTTCTAGACATGTTTGTAAATATCATTAGCTCTATGAATATGTAAAAATCACCTTTCTCTGATTTACCGTAGCTCTTGAGCACAGCCATCAATGAAATAAACTTTTCTAGTTTTACAAACCAAAATCTAACAGTAATCTTGTGAGCAGAAAATTCAAACTTTTTCATATCCTTTTAATTCTCATCTCGTTTGAAAATGAATAGAGGAAAAGCAGTTCATTTTCAATTCAGAATTCTTTCTTCCTTAGAACTATTTATCATATCATTTTTAAAAAGTAACCACTTTTTCTGCCTTTTTTTAAGGTATTAGATACTAGAATAGTATTGTGTGCTGTATAGTATTGTGTGCTGTATAGTATACAGTATTGTGTGTCTAGTATGTAGTATTGTGTGCTGTATACTCTCTTTATTCTTTTTTCTCAAGATTGCTTTAGCAGGGGAAAATAGGAAGATGGCAGAAGAGTAAGACGCGGAGATCACCTTCCTCCCCACAGGTATACCATAAATTCATCTACACGTGGAACAACTCCTACAGAACATCTACTGAACACTGGCAGAAGACCTCAGACCTCCCAAAAGGCAAGAAACTCCCCACGTACCTGGGTAGGGCAAAAGGAAAAAAAATAAACAGAGACAAAATGATAAGAGATGGGACCTGCACCAGTGAGAGGGATCCGTGAAGGAGGAAAGGTTTCCACACACTAGGAAGCCCCTTTGCGGGCAGAGACTGCGGGTGGCGGAGGGGGAAAGCTTCGGAGTAGCGGAGGAGAGCACAGCAACAGGGGTGCGGAGGGCAAAGCGGGGAGAATCACGCACAGAGGATCGGTGCCGACCGGCACTCACCAGCCCAAGAGGTTTGTCTGCTCAGCCGCCGGGGCAGGCGGGACTGGGAGCTGAGGCTCGGGCTTCGGTCGGAGCGCAGGGAGAGGACTATTTGGCGGCGTGAACACAGCCTGAAGGGGTTAGTGTGCCACAGCTGGCCGGGAGGGAGTCCGGGAAGAAGTCTGGACCTGCCGAAGAGGCAAGAGACTTTTTCTTGCCTCTTTGTTTCATGCTGTGCGAGGAGAGGGGATTAAGAGCACTGCTTAAAGGAGCTCCAGAGACGGGAGCGAGCCGCGGCTAAAACGGCGGACCCCAGAGACGGGCGTGGGACGCTGGGGCTGCTGCTGCCACCGCCAAGAGACCTGTGTGCGAGCGCAGGTCCCTATCCACGGCCCCTTTCCGGGGAGCCTGTGCAGCCCGCCACTGCCAGGGTCCCGAGATCCAGGGATGGCTTCCCTGGGAGAACGCACTGCGCGCCTCGCGCTGGTGCAACGTCACGCCGGCCTCTGCCGCCGCAGGCTCGCCCCGCCCCGCACTCCTCCCTACCCCCGGCCTGAGTGAGCCAGAGTCCCCGAAGCGGCTGCTCCTTTAACCCCGTCCTGTCTGAGCGAAGAACAGACGCCCTCTGGCGATCTACACGCAGAAGCGGGGCCAAATCCAAAGCTGAGACCCGGGAGCTGTGAGAATAAAGAAGAGAAAGGGAAATCTCTCCCAGCAGCCTCAGAAGCAGCGGATTAAAGCTCCACAATCAACTTGATGAGCCCTGCATCTGTGGAATACATGAATAGACAACAAATCATCCCAAATTGAGGAGGTGGACTTTGAGAACAAGATTTATGATTTTTTCCCCTTTTGCTCTTTTTGTGAGTGTGTATGTGTATGCTTCTGTGTGAGATTTTGTCTGTATAGCTTTGCTTCCACCATTTGTCCCAGGGTTCTATCCGCCCGTTTTTTTGTTGTTGTCTTTGTTTTTATTTTTTAAATTTTTTTCTTAATACTTTTTTATTTTAATAACTTTATTATGTTTTATCATACTTTATTCTACTTTACTCTATCTTCTCTCTTTCTTTTTTCCTATCTTCCCTCCTTCCTCCCTCCCTTTCTTTCCTTCTTTCTTTCTTTCTACTTCTACTAATTCTTTCTTTCTACTTTTTCTCCCTTTTATTCTGAACTGTGTGGATGAAAGGCTCTTGGTGCTGCAGCCAGGAGTCAGTGCTGTGCCTCTGAGGTGGGAGAGCCAACTTCAGGACACTGGTCCACAAGAGACCTCCCAGCTCCACATAATATCAAATGGCGAAAATCTCCCAGAGATCTCCATCTCAACACCAGCACCCAGCTTCACTCAACGACCAGCAAGCTACAGTGCAGGACACCCTGTGCCAAACAACTAGCAAGACAGGAACACAACCCCACCCATTAGCAGAGAGGCTGCCTAAAATCATAATAAGTCCACAGATACCCCAAAACACACCACCAGACGTGGACCTGCCCACCAGAAAGACAAGATCCAGCCTCATCCACCAGAACACACGCACTAGTCCCCTCCACCAGGAATTCTACACAACCCACTGAACCAACCTTAGCCACTGGGAACAGACACCAAAAACAATGGGAACTAAGAATGTGCACCTGCAAAAAGGAGACTACAAACACAGTAAGATAAGCAAAATGAGAAGACAGAAAAACACACAGCAGGTGAAGGAGCAAGATAAAAACCCACTAGACCTAACAAATGAGAGGAAATAGGCAGTCTACCTGAAAAAGAATTCAGAATAATGATAGTAAAGATGATCCAAAATCTTGGAAAGAGAATAGACAAAATGCAAGAAACATTTAACAAGGACCTAGAAGAACTAAAGATGAATCAAGCAATGATGAGCAACAGAATAAATGAAATTTAAAATACTCTAGATGGGGGCTTCCCTGGTGGCACAGTGGTTGAGAGGCCTCCTGCTGATGCAGGGGACACAGGTTTGTGCCCCGGTCCAGGAAGATCCCACATGCCACGGAGCGGCTACGCCCATGAGCCATGGCCACTGAGCCTGCGCGTCCGGAGCCTGTGCCCTGCAACGGGAGAGGCCACAACAGTGACAGGCCCACGTACCAGAAAAAAAAAAAATTCTCTAGATGGCATCAATAGGAGAATAACTGAGGCAGAAGAACGGATAAGTGACCTGGAAGATAAAATAGTGGAAATAACTGCTGCAGAGCAGAATAAAGAAAAAAGAATGAAAAGAACTGAGGACAGTCTCAGAGACCTCTGGGACAACATTAAATGCACCAACATTCGAATTATAGGGGTTCCAGAAGAAGAAGAGAAAAAGAAAGGGACTGAGAAAATATTTGAAGAGATTATAGTTGAAAACTTCCCTAATATGGGAAAGGAAATAGTTAATCAAGTCCAGGAGGCACAGAGAGTCCCATACAGAATAAATCCAAGGAGAAATACACCAAGACACATATTAATCAAACTGTCAAAAATTAAACACAAAGAAAACATACTAAAAGCAGCAAGAGAAAAACAACAAATAACACACAAGGGAATCCCCATAAGGTTAACAGCTGATCTTACAGCAGAAACTCTGCAAGCCAGAAGGGACTCGCAGGACATATTTAAAGTGATGAAGGAGAAAAACCTGCAACCAAGATTACTCTACCCAGCAAGGATCTCATTCATATTTGATGGAGAAATTAAAACGTTTACAGACAAGCAAAAGCTGAGAGAGTTCAGCACCACCAAACCAGCTTTACAACAAATGCTAAAGGATCTTCTCTAGGAAAGAAACACAACAGAAGGAAAAGACCTACAATAACGAACCCAAAATAATTAAGAAAATGGGAATAGGAACATACATATCAATAATTACCTTAAATGTAAATGGACTAAATGCTCCCAGCAAAAGACACAGATTGGCTGAATGGATACAAAAATAAGACTCATATATATGCTGTCTACAAGAGACCCACTTCAGACCTAGAGACACATACAGACTGAAAGTAAGGGGATGGAAAAAGATATTCCATGCAAATGGAAATCAAAAGAAAGCTGGAGTAGCAATTCTCATATTAGACAAAATAGACTTTAAAATAAAGACTATTAGAAGAGACAAAGAAGGACACTACATAATGATCAAGGGATCGATCCAAAAAGAAGATATAACAATTGGAAATATTTATGCACCCAACATAGGAGCACCTCAATACATAAAGCAAATACTAACAGCCATAAAAAAGGAAATCGACAGTAACACAATCCTAGTAGGGGACTTTAACACCCCACTTTCACCAATGGACAGATCATCCAAAATGAAAATAAATAAGGAAACACAAGTTTAAATGATACATTAAACAAGATGGACTTAATTGATATTTAAAGAACATTCCATCCAAAAACAACAGAATACAAATTTTTCTCAAGTGCTCATGGAACATTCTCCAGGTTAGATCATATCTTGGGTCACAAATCAAGCCTTGGTAAATTTAAGAAAATTGAAATTGTACCACGTATCTTTTCCAACCACAACGCTATGAGATTAGATATCAATTACAGGAAAAGATCTGTAAAAAATACAAACACATGGAGGCTAAACAATACACTACTTAATAACGAAGTGATCACTGAAGAAATCAAAGAGGAAATTAAAAAATACCCTTTTTAAAGGTATTTTTAAGTTTTTAAAAAATTAAAAAAATATCTCAAGTAAACAACCTGACCTTGCACCTAAAGCAATTAGAGAAAGAAGAACAAAAAGCCCCCAAAGTTAGCAGAAGGAAAGAAATCATAAAAATCAGATCAGAAATAAATGAAAAGGAAATGAAGGAAACAATAGCAAAGATCAATAAAACTAAAAGTTGATTCTTTGAGGAGATAAACAAAATTGATAAACCATTAGCCAGACTCATCAAGAAAAAAAGGGAGAAGACTCAAATCAACAGAATTAGAAATGAAAAAGGAGAAGTAACAACTGACACTGCAGAAATACAAAAGATCATGAGAGATTAATACAGACAACTCTATGCCAATAAAATGGACAACCTGGAAGAAATGGACAAATTCTTAGAAATGCACAATGTGCCAAGAATGAATCAGGAAGAAATAGAAAATATGAACAGGCCAATCACAAGCACTGAAACTCAAACTGTGATTGATTAAAAATCTTCCAACAACAAAAGCCCAGGATCAGATGGCTTCACAGGGGAATTCTATCAAACATTTAGAGAAGAGCTAACACCTATCCTTCTCAAACTCTTCCAAAATAAAACAGAGGAAGGAACACTCCCAAACTCATTCTATGAGGCCACCATCACCCTGATACCAAACAAGACAAGGATGTCACAAAGAAAGAAATCTACAGGCCAATATCCCTGATGAACATAGATGCAAAAATCCTCAACAAAATACTAGCAAACAGAATGCAGTAGCACATTAAAAGGATCATACAGCATGATCAAGTGGGGTTTATTCCAGGAATGCAAGGAGTCTTCAATATACGCAAATCAATCAACGTGATACACCATATTAACAAATGGAAGGAGAAAAACCATATGGTCATCTCAATAGATGCAGAGAAAGCTTTTGACAAAATTCAACACCCATTTATGATAAAAACCTTCCAGAAAGTAGGCATAGAGGGAACTTTCCTCAACATAATAAAACCATATATGACAAACCCACAGCCAACATCGTCCTCAATGGTGAAAAACTGAAATCATTTCCACTAAAATCAGGAACAAGACAAGGTTGCCCACTCTCACCACTATTATTCAACATAGTTTTGGAAATTTTAGCCATAGCAATCAGAGAAGAAAAGGAAATAAAAGGAATCCTAATCAGAAAAGAAGAAGTAAAGCTGTCACTGCTTGCAGATGACATGATACTATACATAGAGAATCCTAAAGATGCTACCAGAAAACTACTAGAGCTAATCAATGAATTTGGTAATGTAGCAGGATCCAAAATTAATGCACAGTAATCTCTGGCATTCCTATACACTAATGATGAAAAATCTGAAAGAGAAATTAAGGAAACACTCCCATTTACCATTGCAACAAAAAGAATAAATACCTAGGAATAAACCTACCTAAGGCGACAAAAGAACTGTATGCAGAAAACTATAAGGCACTGATGAAAAAATTAAAGATGGTACAAAGAGATGGAGAGATATACCATGGTGTTGCATAGGATGAATCCACATTGTGAAAATGACTATTGTACCCAAAGCAATCTACAGATTCATTGCAATCCCTATCAAACTACCAATGGCATTTTTCACAGAACTAGAACAAAAAATTTCACAATTTGTATAGAAACACAAAAGACCACGAATAGCCAAAGCAATCTTGAGAACGAGAAACGGAGTTGGAGGAATCAGGCTCCCTGACTTCAGGCTATGCTACAAAGCTACAGTAATCAAGACAGTATGGTACTGGCACAAAAACAGAAAGATAGATCAACAGAACAGGATAGAAAGCCCAGAGATGAACCCATGCACATATGGTCACCTTATCTTTGATAAAGGAGGCAGGAATGTACAGTGGAGAAAGGACAGCCTTTTCAATAAGTGGTGCTGGGAAAACTGGACAGGTACATGTAAAAGTATGAGATTAGATCACTCCCTAACCATACACAAAAATAAGCTCAAAATGGATTAAAGACCTAAATGTAAGGCCAGAAACTATCAAACTCTTAGAGGAAAACATAGGCAGAACACTCTATGACATAAATCACAGCAAGATACTTTTTGACCCACCTCCTAGAGAATGGAAATAAAGACAAAAATAATCAAATGGGACCTAATGAAACTGCAAAGCTTTTGCACAGCAAAGAAAACCATAAACAAGACGAAAAGACAACCCTCAGAATGGGAGAAAATATTTGCAAATGAAGCAACTGACAAAGGGTTAATCTCCAAAATTTACCACCAGCTCATGCAGCTCAATAACAAAAAAAAAACAAACAACCCAATCCAAAAATGGGCAGAAGACCTAATAGACATTTCTCCAAAGAAGATATACAGACTGCCAACAAACACATGAAAGAATGCTCAACATCATTAATCATTAGAGAAATGCAAATCAAAACTACAATGAGACATGATCTCACACCAGTCAGAATGGCCATAATCAAAACATCTAGAAACAATAAATGCTGGAGAGGCTGTGGAGAAAAGGGAACCCTCTTGTATTGCTGGTGGGAATGTGAATTGGTACGGCCACTATGGAGAACAGCATGGAGGTTCCTTAAAATACTACAAATAGATCTACCATATGACCCAGTAGTCCCACTACTGGGCATATACCCTGAGAAAACTATAATTCAAAAAGAGTCATGTACCAAAATGTTCATTGCAGCTCTATTTACAATAGCCAGGAGATGGAAACAACCTAAGTGTCCTTCTACAGATGAATAGATAAAGAAGATGTGGCACATATATACAATGGAATATTACTTAGCCATGAAAAGAAATGAAATTGAGCTATTTGTAATGAGGTGGATGGACCTAGAGTCTGTCATACAGAGTGAAGTAAGTCAGAAACAGAAAGACAAATACCGTATGCTACACATATATATGTAATTTAAGAAAAAAAATGTCATGAAGAACCTAGGGGTAAGACAGGAATAAAGGCATAGACCTAGTAGAGAATGGACTTGAGGATATGGGGAGGGGGAAGCATAAGCTTTGACAAAGTGGGAGAGTGGCATGGACATATATAGACTACCAAACGTAAAAAAGATAGCTAATGGGAAGCAGCCACATAGCACAGGGAGATCAGCTCAGTGCTTTGTGACCACTTAGAGGGTTGGGATAGGGAGGGTGGGAGGGAGGGAGACGCAAGAGGGAAGAGATATGGGAACATATGTATATGTATAACTGGTTCACTCTGTTATAAAGCAGAAACTAACACACCATTGTAAAGCAATTATACTCCAATAAAGATGTAAAAAAAAAAAGCAGAAAGTAGCACTCCATTGTAAAGCAATTATAGGCCAATAAAGATGTTTAAAAATTAAAAAAAAAAACACAGCAAGTTCACTTAATAAAATAGATCAGAAACAAGGATATACTATACAACACAGGGATATGTAGCCATTATTTTGTTATAACTTTAGAAGGAGTATTATCTATAAAAATGTTGAATCACCATTGTGTACACATGAAACTAATGTAACTTTGTAAATCAAGTATAATTCAGTAAAAAAAACCTAAATAAATAAATACAGCCACCTCTGTATTTTTACAAATATAGTCTCTATACAATCTGTAAGAATAAAATACAATTCAAAAATGTTATGATTAACAAAAAAAGATACTGTTGAATAAAGAGTAGAAGACAAAATGGTGGGAAAGAGACTGAATCATCAAAGAGTTCTCAATAGCATAAATAACTCAAGACTGCTTAATTTCTGGGCTTCCCTGGTGGCACAGAGTTTACCAATCCACCTGTCAATGCAGGGGTCACAGGTTCGAGCCCTGGTCCAAGAAGATCCCACATGCCACAAGCAACTAAGCCCATGCACCACAACTACTGAGCCTGTGCTCTAGAGCCCATGAGCCACAACTACTGAGCCTGCATGCCACAACTACTGAAGCCCACATGCCTAGAGGCTGTGCTCCACAACAAGAAAAGCCACCACAATGAGAAGCCCATGCACCGCAACGATGAGTAGCCCCTGCTCACCACAAATAGAGAAAGCCCGCACACAGCAATGAAGACCCAATGCAGCCAAAAACAAATGAATAAAATAAATTTATTTTTTAAAAAAGAATGTTTAATTTCTGAAAGAAATGAAAAGTAGAGTGTAGAGTAAACTTCTGGATGTGTAATAAGAGAGTGAAAAAGAGTAACTAATCAAACATAAGTATTAAACTCTTGTGAAGAATGTTCCCTGTAATTGAAGGAATATATGTATATATTTCTACCCATGAGGATCCATGTAGAAATTACCTTTTATTCAGTTTACAGGGTCTCTCTCAACCTATGGATTAATATCTTGTTTAACATTAATGAAACATTTTCCAGTATTGACTTAAGAAGTAGTAGAAACATATAGACACATGTATTTTATAAACATGACCTGAGAGTTCATTTCTTAAGTGTTTATTTCCAAAGGCTCCATACTTGTCAATTCTCATTAATGTTAAAATACTTCACAGAAAATTAAGGTTGATTTTACTCACTTCAGTAATGTTAAAACATGCTGTTAATAACTGGTAACATCTCACATACCACATTATTTTCATACTTTTCTTTAATAATATGTTGCTACTGTTTCATTAAAGATGCAGAACTTTAACTCGTTGTACCCATCTCCTCATTACTTTTTATTTTAAATAATGAAAATAAGAAAATTAAACATTAACACTTGGATTCAATGTTAATATTCATCATATGCATCTATATTTTCTCTGGAGGCCTCCTATTTTTTCATTTTTCCATGTAAGCTAAAGTATTTTACAAATATAAAAAGGTCGGCTGTTTAACTTGTAATTGCATTATACTGTATTACATAGGGCAATAGATGTGAAAGCATCAGCTCAGAGATTAACATTTCATAGGAGTTCAATACATACTAGCTGAACTGAAATCTAAGCATATGTCAGGCCTAACTTTGAGTGTCACTTAGTATATTATAGTTTAATACAATAAATGAACCCATATATTTTTACTAGCATATTATTTTGAAATTAGGTATTGAAAATCTTACATCTACTTTAAAATATAGACTATACCATTTCATGGTAATACAAGTTCAATCCATCTATTTTATACACTGTATTAATTAACTCATATGAAACATATTTAAAGTAGTCCAATAAATCACTCTTTCTCCTTTCTGGTGTTTTTGTACATAAAAAAGAAGTGAGTCTGCTTCTAAAGTGTCTAATTGGGGAGGTGGCAATTAGGTTTCATTTGCTTATGGAAAGTAAATGTGTTATTTCATCTTTACACATACAAGAAAAAATAGAACTGAAAATAAGAATTGGAGAGTAAAACCCTCTGTCATAGGAATAAGGATAAGAAGGCATAAACTAAGTCATCATGTAAAAATTTTAAGATTTTTCTCATCTCATTTACTTGGAAAACTCCACCCATGCAAACATTAAAGACCTGTTGGGGGCTACACATTTATGTCAGGTGTGTTAATCTGTTGAAATGAAGTACTCCAAAGTCAGGTTGAAATAGTGAAATGTTGAAATGCTGAAAAGCTCAGTGGTGAAAATCTTCCAATGTTAAGCTATTTCTGGCTCAGGATTAATTTCATCACAACATATAGTACTATACTTATTACTGCCACTGTGATCCAAGAATATTGTCTCTCCTGTCAGGCCTTCGAGGGGGCCTAACATCTGATGGTTTAAGGACAAAAAGTGTTTGAGAAGTTAAGAACAATTTCAATTAGCCAAAAATATTTTAATGGGCAGTGATACCTTCATAATTGAGTTCCTGCCTTGTTTGCCCACCTTACCCTCCAGATTTGTTTGTTTTGAATTCTGGACTTGACTCCTGCCTTGTTGTTGAGCCCTCTTACAGCCTCATTTCTGCAGATAAACCCAATTCTGTACCCAGAAAAATGATGCTAACTGCTGCTAAATTTCCTACTGATGCTTCATGCTGTCTCTACTCTGTTCACATTGCTTGCATGTAAAATGCCCTACAAGGCTCCACCTGTCTTTGTAGGCTTTCCTTATTTGTCCTGCTGTGTCCTTCCCTAAGCATCTGCCACATCCCCATGATCTTGTTTGGAGCTCAAGTACAAGTTTTGGTGGTATAACCTGTCCCTCTACTGCTGATGCTCCCTTTAGGAGGTCAACATAAAGGCAGTATTGGATAAACACTGAGGGGTCATATGTGGGGCCACATACCTCCTGGATTTAAGTCCTGTTTCAATTAATTCCTAGCTGTGTGACTTCATCATTTTATGTAATTTCTCTGCATCTTGAGTGATTTATTAATACATGTAAAATTCTTGAGTTTTCCAAGCATGTATTAAGTTCTCAATAAATGTTAATTATAACATTGTTATTTATATTATTACTTGTACTATCAGAGCCACAAAAATCAATAAGACCAAGCTCCTTCCCTCAAAGAGTTTATAGGCTTCATGTTAGGTACAATGCACAATGGTATCATGAAAGAAATTCATACAGGTGAAACTCAATCATAAAGATTATTATTTTTCTCCAAGAAAGTCAGTAAAAACTCCATTAAAAGAGACACTTCAGGGCCTCCCTGGTGGCGCAAGAGGTTGAGAGTCCGCCTGCCGATGCAGGGGATACGGGTTCGTGCCCCGGTCTGGGAGGATCCCATGTGCCACGGAGCGGCTGGGCCCGTGAGCCATGGCCGCTGAGCCTGCGCGTCCGGAGCCTGCGCGTCCGGAGCCTGTGCTCCGCAGCGGGGGAGGCCACAACAGTGAGAGGCCCGCATACCGCAAAAAAAAAAAAAAAAAAAGAGACACTTCAGTTGATTTTTAAAAGATCAATGTATCTTTTCAAGGCAGACAAGGGGACAAAGAGGTAGTTTGGGCATAAATATCAAGAAAAAAACTCTATTTATCTGAATAAGGGAGAAAGACATTAGTAGGACCAGAGTAGGACTACTGATTTGGTTCTCATTACAATGCAAATGCCTAGAAAGAAAACGTCTCCTAAAACCTGGGACAGGATAAAAAATCCTGATGTGCAAAAAGTAGAATTTCTAGAAAGTGGAGAAATAATAATTATATAGATAATATTCTTAAAATTTAAAACTCCATGAACATGAACAGATAAAACAGTGGGCTGGAAAGACAAGAATTAAGGAACTGGGGAAAATAGCTGAAAAATTATACAGAATATATCACAGAATAACAATGTGAAAAATATGAAATAGATAATTTTTAAATGAAGGATAATATGATAAAGTCTAACATGTACATAATTGGAGTTCTAGAAGATGAGAATAGAGAAAATGAGGGAGAAGTACTGTTTGAAAATAATAGGTGAAAAATTTTCCAGAATTGATAGAAGACATGAATCCTCAGATTCAGTAATCACGAACAGTATAATTAAAAGACAATTCACACATAGACATATCATGTGAAACTGCAGAATGACACATTTTTAAAGCAGCAAAGAAAAAGAAAGAGATTACCTACAAAGGAATGACAAACTAACAAAAATAGAAGCCAGAAGACAGTAAAATAATATCTTCAGGATACTAAGAAAAAATAATTGTTAATATAGAGGTAGATACCCAGCTAACTATCATTCAAGAAAGGCACTTCAGACAAACAGAAACTGAGAGAATTTATCACTAAGCCATCCTTTCTAAAGGATCTTCTAAGTATATATTTCAGAAAGAAATAAAATGATCCCAGAAACAATGTATGGGATGCAAGAAGGAATCCTGAGCTAAGAAACTGAAGGGCATAAACACATAAAAATAAAATAAAAAATAAGATGAATTTAAACATTACTTCATGATATCTAAGATCCTTTCCAGTTGTACAATACTTGAATTTTTTTATATTCAATTGTTTTCTACTTCAGTGTAAGGGTCATTTTTGTCTGTATTAAATACCTATCTGTACTTCAGCTTACATTATAAAAATGAATTATAATAACATTTATAATCCTTCCATATATTAATACACTTTTCCATTCCTGATATTTTTACGGAGATACTATGCACTTGTAGGAGACATAAGTATCAATTATAGGAAGGGGATAAATGTATACAGATACATTTTTAAGTAAAATTATCAATTTCTAACCTTTCCATTGTGAATAAAGGCTTGTTCTTTTCAACTTTGTAAGAATCTACAAAATTAGAGTACTGCACAAGTATTTAACCTTCCCATCACAAATTAGGACAGTTCTGAGTTGGCCTACATACACAATAGTCAATTATATGAGTTATTTAAACTGAAATAAGCCCAAAATGTCTGTATTTTAATGATTTATAGGTGAATTGGACTTGAATATTCAATAATTTGCAAACTTAAGAAAGAAAGGAGTTTTCTAATATAAGTAAATCAAACAAATCAAGTCAGAGAGTAGGAATAATAAAATGATATTTGTAAAGCATTATGGATTAAATAAACAAGGAAATTTCAAGATATTTTTACATAACTAAAATTGTTCTGAGGAGTAAGTAATAAAACATTAGAAGATGAACTTCAATGATAACAAGCAGTGAAAATAGATACTTCAGGTACATGCTTAAGCTACAAAAAGTATAGTGTTTAAATAATATAAAAAGTAAAGTAAGCAAATCTAAGCAGTTCTATAATATTTTTCTTTAGCCTCAGTGATTGTTTATTAGTGATATATTTTATCATATCATTAGTAAAGTCGTAGAAATCTGAGTAGTCATGCAATTTACTAAAAAAATTAACTTCTATTACATTTAATAGTAACTCTAAGCAAAGCAATTTTCCTAATTATACACATGTCAAAAATGTGGAGAGGGAAAGGAGAAGGGCCACTTTATTTACTTTCCCCTTTAAATCTAAAAAAGGACAAAACCAAACCAAAAAAAAAATCTGTGCTCTTAAATTTTCTAATTATGTCAAAATTCAAGGGACATAGAGAAAGAAAATTAAAAATCTTAAACATGGAAAAATGGAATTAGATTTGAAATGGAAAATGAGGAAAAAAGAAAAATGAGTAAAAATATATATAAAACTTTCGATGGATAACTTCTTAAATTTCCTCAATTATTTATTCCCTTCACAAAACCAAAAGCTATCTATTATATGAATTAAATTTGTGTATAATTGAGACGTGAGAATTTTTCCACTCCTTAGAAGAACCAAATGCCAATTATTAGAAATATATGTGATTCTGCATTTGATTTGTTTCTGTTAGTTTAGTGTTTAGTGTTTGTTTTCATTTTGAGCTTTGTTTATTGGTATGGCTGCTCTCTTCTTCTTTGTTTTCTCTCTCTCTTTTTTCTTTTCTTTTTGTGAGTGCGTGTGTGTATGTTTCTTTGTGTGATTTTGTCTGTTTATTTTTGCTTTTTCCATTTGTCTTGGGGTTTTGTCTGTTCATTTGTTTGGGTTTTTTGTTTTGTTTTTTCTGCTTCCTTTTTTTCTGTGACATGTGGCTTGCAGGGTCTTGGTGCTCTGCCCGGGGGTTCGGCCTGAGCCTCCAAGGTGGGAGAGCCGAGTCCAGGACATCAGGCCACCAAAGAACTCCTGGCCCCGTGGAAAATTAATTGGTGAGTGCTCTCCTAGAGGTCTTTGTCTCAACACTAAGACTTGGCTCCACCCAGCAGCCAGCAAGCTAAAGTGCTAGACGTTTCATGCCAAACAATTAGCAAGACAGGAACACAATGCCACCCATTAGCAGATAGGCTGCCTAAAGTCATACTAAGCTCACAGACACTCCAAAATACACCACCAGATGCATTCCTGCCCATCAGAGGGACAAGATCCAAATCCACCTGCCAGAACACAGGCATCAGTCACCTCCACCAGGAAGCCTACACAAGCCACTGGACTAACCTCACCCACTGGGGACACACAACAGAAGTAGAGGAACTATGACCCTGCAGCCTGCAGAAAGGAGACCCCAAACACAGTAAGTTAAACAAAATGAGAAGACAGAGAAATATGCAGCAGATGAAGGAGCAAGGTAAAAACCCACTAGACCAAACAAATGAAGAGAAAATAGGCAGTCTACCATTAAAAGAATTCAGAGTAATGACAGTAAAGGTGATCCAAAATCTCAGAAATAGAATGGAGAAAATACAAGAAGCAATTAACAAGGGCCTAGATGAACTAAAGAACAAACAAATAGTGATGAACAACACAATAACTGAAATTAAAAATACTCAAGAAGGAATCAATAGCAGAATAACTGAGGCAGAAGAACGAATAAATGACCTGGGAGATAGAATGGTGGAAATAACTGCCAAGGAGAAGAATAAAGAAAAAAGACAGAAAAGAATTGAAGACAGTCTCAGAGACCTCTGGGACAAAATTAAACACACCAACAGTTGAATTATAGGCGTCCCAGAAGAGGAAGAGAAAGAGAAAAGGTCTGAGAAAATATTTGAAGAGATTATAGTTGAAAACTTCAATAACATGGGAAAGGAAATAGTCAATCAAGTCCAGGAAGCGCAGAGAGTCCCATACAGGATAAACCCAAGGAGAAACACACTGAAACACATGTTAATCAAACTATCAAAAATTAAATACAAAGAAAAAATATTAAAAGCAGCAAGGGAAAAGCAACAGATAATATACAAGGGAATGCCCATAAATTTATCACCTGATTTTTCAGGAGAAACTCGGCAGGCCAGAAGGGAGTGGAAGGATATATTTAAAATGATGAAAGGAAAAAACCTACAACCAAGATTACTCTACCCAGCAGGATCTCATTCAGATTTGACAGAGAAATCAAAAGCATTACAGACAGGCAAAAGTTAAGAGAATTCAGCACCATGAAACCAGCTCTACAACACATGCTAAAGGAACTTCTCTAGGCAGGAAACACAAGAGAAACAAAGGACCTATTAAAACAAACCCAAAGCAGTTAAGAAAATGGTAACAGGAACATACATATTGATAATTACCTTAAACGTGAATGGACTAAATGCTCCAAACAAAAGACACAAACTGGCGGAATGGATACAAAAACAAGACCCCTATATATGCTATCTACAAGAGACCCACTTCAGAACTAGGGACACATACAGACTGAAAGTGAGGGGATGGAAAAAGATGCTCCATGCAAATGGAAATCAAAAGAAAGCTGGAGTAGCAATACTCATATCAGACAAAATAGACTTTAAATTAAAGACTCTTATAAGAGACAAGGAAGGACACTACATAATGATCAAAGGATCAATCCAAGAAGAATATATAACACTTGTAAATATTTAGGCATCCAACATACAAGCACCACTATACATAAGGCAAATGCTAACAGGAATAAAAGGGGAGATTGACAGTAACACAATAATATTAGGAGACTTTAACACCCCACTTACACAAATTGACAGAACATCCAAACAAAATAAGTAAGGAAACACAAGCTTTAAATGACACAGTAGACCAGATGGACTTAATTGATAATTATAGGACGTTCCATCCAAGAACAACAGAATACACTTTCTTCTCAAGTGCTCATTCTTGAGGAACATTCTCCAGGATAGATCACATCTTGGGTCACATACTACGCGTAGGTAAACTGAAATTGTATCAAGCATCTTTTCTGACCAAAATGCTATGAGACTAGATATCAATTACAGAAAAAAAAAACTGGAAAAACTACAAACACATGAAGGCTAAACAACATGCTACTAAATAACCAAGAGATCACTGAAAAAATCAAAGAGGAAATCAAAAAATACCTAGAAACAAATGACAATGAAAACACATAGACCCCAAACCTTTGGGATGCAGCAAAAGCAGTTCGAAGAGGGAAGTTTATAGCAATACAATCCTACCTCAAGAAACAAGAAAAATCTCAAATAAACAGCATAACCTTACACCTAAAGCAATTAGAGAAAGAAGAAGAACAACAAAAAACACCCCAAAGTTAGCAGAAGGAAAGAAATCATAAAGGTCAGATGAGAAATAAATGAAAATGAAATGAAGGAAAAAATAGCAAATATCAAAAAAACTAAAAGCTGGTTCTTTTTGAAGATAAACAAAATTGATAAACCATTAGGCAGACACAGCAGAAAAAAAGGGAGAAGACTCAAATCAACAGAATTAGAAAAGCAAAAGGAGAAGTAACAACTGATACCTAAGAAATACAAAGGATCATGAGAGACTACTACAAGCAACTATATGACAATAAAATGGACAACCTGGAAGAAATGGACAAATTCTTAGAAAAGTACAACCTTCCAAGATGAACCAGGAAGAAATAGAAAATATGAACAGACCAATCAGAAGGACTGAAATTGAAGCTCTGATTTAAAATCTTCCACCTAACAAAAGCACAGGGCCAGATGGCTTCACAGGCGAATTTTAACAGAAATTTAGAGAAGAACTAACACTTATCCTTCTCAAACTCTTCCAAAATACAGCAGAGGGAGGAACACTCCCAAACTCATTCTATGAGGCCGCCATCACCCTGATACCAAAACCAGACAAAGATGTCACAAAAAAGAAAATTACAGGCCAATATCACTGATGAACATAGATGCAAAAGTCCTGAACAAAATACGAGCAAACAGAATCCAACAGCATATTAAAAGGATCATACACTATGATCAAGTGGGGTTTACCCCAGGAATGCAAGGATTCTTCAATTTATGCAAATCCATCAATGTGATACACCATATTAACAAACTGAAGGATAAAAACCATATGATAATTTCAATAGATGCAGAAAAAGCTTTTAACAAAACTTAACATGCATTTATGAAAAAAACTCTCCAGAAAGTGGGCATGGAGGGAACCTACCTCAACATAATAAAGGCCATATATGACAAACCCACAGCCAACATCATGCTGAATG
Organism: Mesoplodon densirostris; assembly: GCF_025265405.1. Classification (NCBI taxonomy): domain Eukaryota; kingdom Metazoa; phylum Chordata; class Mammalia; order Artiodactyla; family Ziphiidae; genus Mesoplodon; species Mesoplodon densirostris. Next base: position 80,972,635 of record NC_082668.1, on the reverse strand, counting down.
GTAAAACACTGAAAGCATTTCCTCTAAGATCAGGAACAAGACAAGGTTGCCCATTCTCACCACTATTATTCAACATAGTTTTGGAAGTTTTAGCCATGGCAATCAGCAAAGAAAAAGAAATAAAAGCAATCCACATCGGAAAAGAAGAAGTAAAACTATCACCGTTTGCAGATAACATGATACTTACTATATGTAGAAAATCCTAAAGATGCCACCAGAAAACTACTAGAGCTAATCAATGAATTTGGTAAAGTAGCAGGATATAAAAGGAATGCACAGAAATCTCTTGCTTTCTTATACACTAAGAACAAAAGATCAGAAAGTGAAATTAAGGAAACACTCCCATATACCATTGCAACAAAAAGAAAAAATATCCAGGAATAAACATGCCTAAGGAGGCAAAAGACCTGTATGCAGAAAACTATAAGACACTGATGAAAGAAATTACAGATTATACAAACAGATGGAGAGATATACCATGTTCTTGGATTGGAAGAATCAACATTGTGAAAATGATGAGGTCCCCCAAAGCAATCTACAGATTCAATGCAATCCCTATCAAATTACCAATGGCATTTTCCACAGAACTAGAACAAAAAATTTTACAATCTGTATGGAAACACAAAAGACCCCAAATAGCCAAAGCAATCTTGAGAAAGAAAAACGGAGCTGGAGGAATCAGGCTCCCGGACTTCAGACTATACTACAAAGCTGCAATAATCACGACAGTATGGTAATGGCACAAAAATAGAAATATAGATCAATGGAACAGGATAGAAAGCCCAGAAATAAACCCATGCACATATGGTCACCTTATCTTTGATAAAGGAGGCAAGAATATACAATGGAGAAAAGACAGCCTCTTCAATAAGTGGTGCTGGGCTTCCCTGGTGGCGCAGTGGTTGAGAATCCGCCTGCTGATGCAGGGGACATGTGTTCGTGCCCCAGTCCAGGAAGATCCCACATGCCGCAGAGCAGCTGGGCCCATGAGCCATGGCCACTGAGCTTGTGCATCCAGAGCCTGTGCTCCACAACTGGAGAGGCCACAACAGTGAGAGGCCCGTGTACCAAAAAAAAAAAAAAAAAAAAGTGGTGCTGAGAAAACTGGACAGCTACATGTAAAAGAATGAAATTAGAACACTTCCTAACACCATACAAAACAAAAATAAACTCAATATGGATTAAAGAACACTACCTAACACCATACAAAACAAAAATAAACTCAATATGGGTTAAAGACCTAAATGTAAGGCCAGACATTATAAAACTCTTAGAGGAAAACATAGGCAGAACACTCTATGACATAAATCACAGCAAGATCCTTTTTGACCCACCTGCTAAAGTAATGGAAATAAAAACAAAACTAAGTAAATGGGACCTAATGAAACTTAAAGGCTTTTGCCCAGCAAAGGTAAGCATAAACAAGACGAAAAGACAACACTCAGAATGGGAGAAAATATTTGCAAATGAAGCAACTGACAAAGGATTAATCTCCAAAATATACAAGCAACTCATGCAGCTCAATATCAAAAAATCAAACAACCCAATCCAAAAACGTGTGGAAGACCTAAATAGACATTTCTCCAAAGAAGGCATACAGATGGCCAACAGACACATAAAAAGATGCTCAACATTAATCATCAGAGAAATACAAATCAAAACCACTCTGAGCTATCACCCCACACTGGTCAGAATGGCCATCATCAAAAAATCTAGAAACAGGGCTTCCCTGGTGGTGCAGTGGTTGAGAGTCCACCTGCTGATGCAGGGGACACAGGTTTGTGCCCCAGTCTGGGAAGATCCCACATGCCGCAGAGTGGCTAGGACCATGAGCCATGGCCATTGAGCCTGCGCTTCCAGAGCCTGTGCTCCACAATGGGAGAGGCCACTACAGTGAGAGGCCCACGTACCACAAAAAAAAAAAAAAAAAAAAATCTAGAAACAATAAATGCTGGAGAGGGTGTGAAGAAAAGGGAACCCTCTTGCACTGTTGGTGGGAATGTAAATTGATACAGTCACTATGGAGAACAGTATGGAGGTTCCTTAAAAAACTAAAAATAGAACTACCATATGACCTAGCAATACCACTACTCAGGCATATACCCTAAGAAAACCATAATTCAAAAAGATACATTTACCACAATATTCATTGCAGCACTATTTACAATAGCCAGAACATGGAAACAAACTAAATGTCCATCGACAGATGAATGGATAAAGAAGATGTGGCACATGTATACAATGGCATATTACTCAGCCATAAAAGGGAACGAAATTATTTGTAGTGAGGTGGATGGACCTAGAGTCTGTCATACAGAGTGAAATAATTCAGAAAGAGGAAAACAAATACCGTATGCTAATGCATATATATGGAATCTAGAAAAACGGTACTGATGAACCTAGTGGTAAGGCAGGAATAAAGATGACAGTGTTGAGAACGGACTTGAGGACACAGGGCAGGAAGCGGAGGCTGGGACGTAGTGAGAGAGTAGCACTGACATATATACACTACCAAATGTAAAATAGATAGTGGGAAGCTGCTGTATAGCACAGGGAGATCAGCTTGGTGTCTGTGACAACCTAGAGGGGTGGGATAAGGAGGAGGGGGTGGGAGCGAGGCTCAAGAGGGAGGGGATGTGGGGATATATGTATGCATATAGCTGATTCACTTTGTTGTACAGCAGAAATGAACACAACATTGTAAAGCAATTATATTCCAATAAAGATGCATAAAAAAATAGCCAGTATGCACGTTATCTCCATGTATGTGTTTACACTTTTACCACATATGTAAAATCCACGAAAACATGGTGTATTATTTTGCAAGTTTGAAAATAGTATGTAAAAGTTGTATCACAATTTAAAAAAAAGAAATATATGTGATTAATCTCCTCCTCTACTTAGTATCTAAAAGAAACAGCCAAAACTAATTTATAGTTAGGCTTATACTATAAACAGCTCTCGTTTATTAAATTCATGCTACCAATAGGCACTAAGATAAGAGGAAGCAGAGTGGAGCCTAAGAAAATCTCTAAAACCAGACCTCCAGGGTTCATATCCAGTTATGGCACTTACTACTTACTTAGCCACGTGACTTTGCGCAAGTTCTTTGTGCCTCATATGCAAAATAGGGATTGTAAATAAAAATAATTATATATGTAAAATTAATTCATTATTGAATCATATGGTATTTGTCTTTCTGTCTGACTTATTTCACTTAGCATAATGCCTTCAAGTTCCACCCATGTTATTGCAAATGGCAAGAGTTCATTTCATTCTTTTTTTATGGTTGAATAATATTCCACTGCCTATACAATACATACACCACATTTTCTTTATCTGTTCATCTGTCAGTGAACACTTAGGTTGTTTCCATATCTTGGCTATTGTAAATAACACTGCAATGAACATTAGGATGGAGATAGATAGATAGATAGATAGATTTTTGAGTTAGTGCTTTTGTTTTCTTTGGATAAATACCCAGAAGTGTAACTGCTGGATCACTTGGTAGTTCTCTTTTTGAGGAGTCTCCATAGTGGCTGTCCCAATTTACATTCCCACCAACAGCGCATAGGGGTTCCCTTTTCTCCACACCCTCTCAAACGCTTGTCATTTCTTGGCTTTTTGATATCAGCCATTCTAACAGGTGTGATGTGATGTCTCATTGTGGTTTTCATCTGCATTTCCCTGATAATTAGTGAGCATCTTTTTATGTACGTGTTGGCTGTTCACATATTTTCTTTGGAAAAAATGTCTATTCAGGTGCTCTGCCCACTTTTTAATAGGATTGCCTTTTTGCTATTGAGTTGTATGAGTTCTTTACATATTTTAGATATTAACCCCTTATCAGATATATGATATGCAAATATTTTCTCCCATTCAGTAGGTTGCCTCTTCATTTTGTTGATGGTTTCCTTTGCTATGAAGCAGCCTTTTAATTTGATGTACTTCCACTTGTTTATTTTTGCTTTTGTTACCTTTGTTTTTGATTTCAAATCCAAAGAAACATTGGCCTCTATCTTTTTTTTTTTTTTTCTCGGTACGCGGGCCTCTCACTGTTGTGGCCTCTCCCGTTGCGGAGCACAGGCTCTGGACATGCAGGCTCAGTGGCCATGGCTCACGGGCCCAGCCACTCTGCGGCATGTGGGATCTTCCTGGACTGGGGCACGAACCCGCGTCCCCTGCATCGGCAGGCGGACTCCCAACCACTGCGCCACCAGGGAAGACCCTGGCCTCTATCTTTTATGTTAGAAGATTTCCTCAGAGGTTTTATGGTTTTTGGTTTTGTGCTCATATTTAAAAGTATGAAACCAAAAAGCTAATTGGAAGCCCTGAGTATTTGGATAGGGCTTGTCAACTTTGAGCATATTGTAAAGTGATTTGATTTGGCTGTTTCTTTGGGAAACCCTGATGTCAATATGTCTGGGACCTTCCTCCTGAGCGTGTTGAGTCCAGTTGGATCTTCCATTATCCTGCATGGCAGATGAACGCCTGGCTGCCAGTTTTCTAGGAGCAAAATAGAGGAAGAGAGTTGGGATCACAGTATTCTTACTGAAGTTGTTTTTAATATGGTGCTTTATGAACTTATCTGTTCCTGGCTTACTCAGTCCAAAGAGATTCTATCTTCCCCTCTCCAGTCTACTGCTGGAGTAGAGGTGGGATATTTGCCTAGTTGACTGAAGTAAAGGAGAAAGATGATCCAGAAATGTGGCTGAATTTTAATTCAATACTTTTTACTTTAGTAGCTTGATTCTCTCTTTCAGAGGTATCTGGTGCCTTTCAGGATGCTTCAGTATAAATTGTGTTGGTACTCAGCTTTTGCCAATGCTAGTTTACAATTCTGTTTTCTCAGTTAGCCAAGTCACTTGACATTTTCCTTCTGCGTTTTTGCTCACAAAATTTTGTCACTGTTTTTTTTCCTCTCCCATTTTCCCCACCCTAATTTAGTTTTGGTACAGAGAAAAGGTTAGAAATACCATTAATTGTCTCTTTAATAGGATTTTGTGAGAAAGGAAATGTAGCTGGGTGTGTTCTACCTGGTAGTTATACCTAAAGTCTCCTGATTTTCCTTCATCTTTGCTATATTTTCAGAAAATATCTACCAGGGTAATATGTTCCTCTTGCTATTATTCTACTGTTAATATTTATTCTGCTATTATTATAGTTGATTGTAACTATTACCACATTTTCTACTCTCCAGTTCACAGCAAACAACCTCTGAATGAGCTTCAGAAACATTTGTGCTGCTTTAAAACATACTTCAGTATTCTTAAATTTATATAACATAATCCTTTCTTTGAGTTAATATTTACTAATAATTTAACATGTGCCAGAGTCTGTACTAGCAGTGGGAATACCGAATTATAAGACACACTTGCCTTCTAGAATTTTACATTCTATGGGAGAAGACATACAAGTAGGTGTTTTTTCAAATGTTATACATGGTAAATATTATACCAGAAGTAGGCTTAGCATTCTAAGGGATAGCACCTAATCCCAATAAATGACCACCTAATCCCAATAACTGATGCTTAAACTGAGTCTTAAAGGAAAAATAGGATTATCAAGGTGAATAAGAAGAGCATTCCAGGCAAATGATGGCACAGCTTGTACAAAAGCATGATGATATCAGCGACTTCAAAGAATATAGGTTCCCACTCTTTATAATTTAAGTTTATTTTCTTTAGACATCTCAAATGTTTACAACATCCTGGTGAGGAAAGCATTAACACTACTATTTTTGCATTAACATACATTAAAAGCATTCACATACTTTTCTGTATGAGGAAACTGAGATACATTCAAGCTTTAGAGTAAGCCAATAGCATAGATAGAACGAGAACTAAAATTTTGGTTTTCTGATTGCCAGCTAAATGGTCAATCATTGGATAATTTTAACTCTACATTCTGAAACTGTTAGTCCCTTAGCTGTCTGATTTTTCTCAATGTTGCATACAATTGCAATAATAATAATAAGTAACATTGTAAGGCTTACAACCTGCCAGGTACAGTGCTAGAACTTTACATACTGTTACTCATTAAAAATCTTCAAAACGGTTGAGTATTCTGAGACTTAAAGAGGCTAAGAAACTTTCCCAGGAACCCTTAGCTATTAAGAGGCAGAGGCAGGGTTTGAAGGCAGGTCAATACTTTTTTTAATATTTATGTATGGGCTTCCCTGGTGGCGCAGTGGTTGAGAATCTGCCTGCCAATGCAGGGGACACGAGCTCGAGCCCTGGTCTGGGAAGATCCCACGTGCCGCGGAGCAGCTAAGTCCGTGAGCCACGATTACTGAGCCTGCGCGTCTGGAGCCTGTGCTCCGCAACAAGAGAGGCTTCGATAGTGAGAGGCCCGCGCACCGTGATGAAGGGTGGCCCCCACTTGCCGCAACTAGAGAAAGCCCTTGCACAGAAACGAAGACCCAACACAGCCATAAATAAATAAATAAATAAATAAATTTAAAAAATATATATTTATGTATGTATTTATGTATGTATTTATTTATTTATTTATTTATATTTGGCTGCACTGGGTCTTCGTTGCTGTGCGGGGGCTTTCTCTAGTTGGGGCGAGCGGGGGCTACTCTTCGTTGTGGTGCGCGGGCTTCTCATTGTGGTGGCTTCTCTTGTTGCCGAGCACAGGCTCTAGGCGCACGGGCTTCAGTAGTTGTGGCACACAGACTCAGTAGTTGTGGCCTGTGGGCTCTAGAGCACAGGCTCAGTAGTGGTGGCGCACGGGCTTAGTTGCTCCACGGCATGTGGGATCTTCCCAGACCAGGGATCGAACCCGTGTTCCCTGCACTGGCAAGTGATTCTTAACCACTCTGTCACCAGGGAAGTCCCAGCAGGTTAATACTCTTAATCAATATGTTATACTGCAACGATATTATATTAGTTAAGTATAAAATCTAAAATTCCTTAATTTAACTTTTAAACACTTCACAGTCTGGTCCAACCCTGCTTATACACCTCAGCTACTATGAATTCCTAATGATGTCCAAAGTGACCTAGGCCATATGTTTCCATGAACATTTCATACTCATTACCCATTTTAATATTCAACAAAAATTTATTAAGTAGTTACAATGTGCCAGGAACAATATTAGTGCTGGCTTGAAAAAAGTAAAAGACACTAACTTTGCCTTTAAGCAGTTCACAGTCAAGACAGGAAAATCAATGACTTCAGTACAGCATGTATTGTGCTTCATTTAAGGTAAATACTAGGATCCAGAAGAAGATATAGAAAAAACACCTAATTCACTCTGAAGAGATGAGGGGATGTTTCAAAAGGAGGTAATGCTTAATCTAAATAAATCTTGAGATATAAGAGAGAGTGAGCCAGGCAAAAACAAGAGAAATGAGGGACCAAAGGCATTATAGGCAAAGAGAACAGCATTTTAAAAGATTTGAGAGAGGCTGTCTCTCTCTAACTAGTAGAATTTAGACTAAGTTTAACTAAAAATGGCTAAGTTTAAATGTCACTTCCTCATTCCTCAAAAAATTAAAAATAGAGCTACCATATGATCTAGCAGTACCGCTTCTGGGTAAGTATTTGAAGGAAGTAAAATAACTATCTCAAAGAGAAGTCTGCATCCCCATGTTCATTGCCATATTATTGACGATATCCAAAATATGGAAATGACCTAAGTGTACATCAATAGATGAATGAATAAAATAAATGTAGTGGAATATTATTTAGCCATGAGAAAGAAGAAAATCCTGCCATTTGCAACAACATGGATGGACCTTGAGGACATTATGCTAAATGAAATGTCACACAGGGAAAGATAAATATTGTATGTTCTCACTTATCTGATCTCTGAAAATTATCATGAAGGCAATGGGGAGCCTTAGAATGAGTTTAAGTAGGCAAATGCCTGTTCTTGGTTTCCATTTTAGAAAGAATACTCTGGTAGGTGAGGAGGGAATAGGTTGCTTTGGAAATGAGCAATGGGAAGAAAGAAGAAATACCAATTAAGAAATGACTACAGTAGTCCAGGTGAGAAATGAACATGAACTTCCATTGAGATCAAGACAATGGGGAATGGAAAGAAAAGGTAAATTTTGGATTACTTGGAAGAAAGAATCTACATAACTTAGTGAGTAATTGGACCTATGGTTGGATTAAAAAGTTGAAAATTATTACTAGGTCATCATGCTAGGAAAGACAAAGAGGTTTTGAAGATAAAATAATGTTTTGCCTGGGGCATACCAACTTTGAGATATTGATGAGATAAATGAGCAGAGATGCAGTCTGGAGCACTAGATAGAGGTTAAGATGTAGATTTAAGCTATAGATTTGCAATTCACCACCATGTAAAGCAGCATTTCTCAATTTTGGCAGCCCATCAGATTCACTTGGAAAGCTTTTTGTAAATATAGAAGCCTGGGCTAAAAATCCATAGACTTTATTTAGTACTTCTGAAATAAGCCTGGGGCATCAATGTTTTTAAAAAGCTAAACATTTGATTTTGATGCATAATTACAATTAAGAAGCACTGATGCGTAGTTTAAGTCATGAGCATAGATTAGATTTATGGCTTTCAAACAGTACATTGCACCAATTAGGGGAGATTTAGAAGCAATTATCAGAAAGACTGTGATAATAATAACAACAACTATAATTTATTACCTATGGTAGAAACTGTGCTAAAGACTTTATACATGTCATTTGTAGTGGAAGAGAAATCAAAAAGAATGTGTCAGATGAAAGTCATCACGTCTCTTACATGAAGTCTTCCACAGCACTTTCAGTTTACCGTGACATCTCTCATCTCAATTTGGTATTTAGAATATACTAATTTATACGAGGCTATCTAGTATCTAATTTGAATGTATATAACCTTAAGCAGTATAACACAGTGGTTAAGAGCAAGAGCTGTAGAGCTAGACCTCCTGGTTTGAACCCAATATCATCCTATCCTTTGCTGGCAATTTTGATCTTAGGCAAGTTGTTTAGTTTCTTTTTAGTATACTATATATGATTAAAGTATAATGTTTGTGTATGTATACATACGTGTGTACTACATATGTATGTGTTTGTGTGTGTATGTATTTTACATTTATATACATATACGGTTGATACTTTACATATACTATAACATAAATTCCTTGAAGGGGTGGATTTGTTTTATATCTTGTTTATCTTTTGTAGCTTTCTCCTCAACTTTACCTAGTCCAGTGGGGAGTAATTATAATAACTAATATTTGTTAAGCTAGTCACTGTTTGAAGCAATTTACTTACATTAATTCATTAATTCAATTGATTTTCATTACAAGCCTAGAGATTAGCATATTAGTACCCTCATTTTACAGATGACAGTATTGCGAAAGAGAGGTGAGGTAACATTACTAAGATAAATACTGTCTGTAAGTGGAGGATATGGGGTCTAAAGAAGCAATTCCAGCTCTATTAACTTGAGCTCTTAACTACTGCGCTCTACTGCCTCCCTCCGTACTACACAATAGACTCAATAAATTATTATGAGTTTGAATAAAATATGAAAGAAAGGAATGGCTAGAAATAGATGGTATCCATTTATATGCAGCACATTTTGCAATGTACTTCATTGAAACTAGGTTCTGTTGCCTTTTATAAAGAGAAGTTTGATAAAAGAATATTCAATTACCTTTTAAACTTACTTATATTCCTTACTTATATTCATTTTTAAAAAAGGATTGGGATAAGGAAAGGATCATTTCAGTAAATGTCTTTTATCTGTCTTCTAAGGTAAAAAGTGTTTAAAAGTTTTAAAGCAACCCAAAGCCCAACGTTCTCCAAAGTTTCTCCCAGAAATGGATCTATGATTCTAAAATAAGTATTGTAAACTTATTGGGCCCCTACCATATGTATGGCTATTTCCCAGGCAATGTGAAGTCACAGGATTAATAAAAACAACTTCACAAGAACTTCTAGAAAAATGGGTTTTTCAAATAATGCAGACTTCTACAGAAAGAAACAGAGTACTCTCAATTATATGGATCTGCTATTGCTCTAAATAAAGGGTCAGAAGAGCAATTCTGTCTGGTTTCATTTTTACTCACACTTGTGGAATTCCATTAGTTTATTTCTGACATACTTTATATGGATGATGTACTAAATGAGAGGATTCAATTCCAATTTTTTCACAATTCCCATGCACAAATATCGTCCTCCTGATAACAAAAGTCACATCCCAGATGTCACACCTAAAGGAAATCTGCTCTTGGAAGTTACCCAGCTTTTTTACTAACCTCACACAATACTGACTAAATTCTGGTATGTGGAGTAGGAGATTTAAAGGTGATATTAAAGGTATTAGCAATGACAGTTTACTTTATCATTGCTATATTAACAAAGAGCAAAGCTTAAATATCCCTTTAACTTCCATGGTTATAAATAGCAATTTCTCCTTCCAATTTTTCCTGAGACAAAGTCCTTATTATCCAAATATTCACCATAGTGACATGCATATTCATTGTATTAAAATGATCCCTCTAGATTGTCCTTGGTCTAGGAAATGTCAAAAATAAAGCCAAAGCTAAATCTGATTACCTACCAATAAAATAGAGTTTACATCAGGGACAAGCAGGAGGTCTCTTAGGATCTGAAATGTAGGACTTTTGAGTGGTTGTGGATAGACTGAGAAATGCCCTCACGTGCAACTTTGATAGAGAATTTTATTAAAATCCTTCATTTTGCTTCTACCCCCTACCTTGTCTACTAACTACTAAATCTACTCAGGAATGTAATTTTCATTTTCAAAGTCTCAAGAGAGTTAGAGCTCTGAAAATGACTGCAAAATATAGGTACTGTTCTTTTGTTTTTTATTTTATTTTCTCCCAAGAATACGTAGTTCAGCACAGAAATGTTCTCAGTTTAGTAATCATAATCTAACACTCAAGATTCTGCATTATCCGGTCCCAACAGGTTATAAGCCAAAATGAACTGTTCCGTACTACTCAAACATATTATTTGCTTTCTGTCTCGCAACTTTTACTCGTTGTTTCCTCTGCCCAAAATGACCTTTTCCCTATCTTGGCCACTCTTCAAGGTCTAACTCAGATGCTACCTTACCATACTTCCCCAACTCCCCATCTAGCTTCTCTTCTTCTCTCCCCACTTAGCTTGAAATATTCTGCCCACTGAACTCATAGCAGAATAATTTATGCTTCTTTCATATCTCTTTTGAATCTCTGTGGCACTCACTGCTTTCCACATTCTGTTATAGTTACTTGTATTTAGTGTTTACAATTCATTACCTATGAATTCCTGAAGGCAGGGACCCATTGGTCTTTATATCCTTGCCCAGTACTGTGTTTACTGGAACACTGTAGGGTTTTGTATGTTTGGGTTTTTGTTTGTTTTAACAAATTGCATTGTGCTGAGATTTGATTGACTGTGTGCCAATTTGGGGAAATAGCTGCACGTTGAGAAAATTGCTCAAGAGAAGAGAACTAAAATGCAAAAATGTCACAAAATGTAACACTTAAGATTTTTTAAGATTTAGATTTAGATTTCATCCAAATATCAAATTACACACTTGTACTTAGGAGCTTGGCAATTTTTAAGCAAACTGATGTTTTTACATTAAATAACACCAGCAATTCAAAATACTATACTCTATCAAATAGGAACTTGAATTGTCTTATTCATATACAGCATTGTATTTATAGCATATTTCATTTTAGTCTTTCATCTAGAATAAAAATTTTCATTAACAAATAAAGCTAGTAAGGACTTTCCTGGTGGCACAGTGGTTAAGAATCTGCCTGCCAATGCAGGGGACATGGATTTGAGCCCTGGTCAGGGAAGATTCCACGTGCCACGGAGCAACTAAGCCCATGCGCCACAACTACTGAGCCTGCGCTCTAGAGCCCGCGCTCCACAACAAGAGAAGCCACCTCAATGAGAAGCCCGCGCAGTGCAACGAAGAGTAGCCCCTGCTCACGGCAACTAGAAAAAGCCCACGTGCAGCAATGAAGACCCAACGCAGCCATAAATAAATAAATAAATAAATAATTTTTTAAAATTACTAAAACAAGCTGAGTATAATTTTCAGTGAAGTTTCTGTCGAAGACATTTTTTATGATTTAAAAAATAACTCAGATCATTAAACCTAAGCTACATAACTTGTTTATTATTTTATTTAAACCTTGATTTTACTCCTTAATTTTAATCTCCAACTGTTACTAAAGAAGACCTGACATTGCCATTAAGTTTTTCCAAAGACCCAGTAATTTTCCTCTAATGAAGTAGTTGGTAAAATATAGGAAAGCAAAGGATCTATACACATAGGATCTTAATAGAAGTTTAAATCAGGCTAGTAAGCAGGTGCAAAAAAACTTTAAACAAAATTTTTCATCAAGTTACAATTCTTATAATCAGTCAGTTAGAATTTAGTCAGATGTAGCATGTTTTTCTTGTTTGCATTTTTATAACCATCTTTATTTCAGTGTACCACGTGTTTTTGACTGAATTTATTACTTGATAAGAAGAGTGAGGGAGACAGATCAAAATTAAACTCCTGACGACAATTACCAATAGCCCATCCTAGCTCTACGAGTGTATATAATAATGTCTGCCAATAAATGATGTTGGCAGTAATGTGCTTAGTATATACCAGTACTCTTAGAGGTACTTTATATACATTAACTTGCTTGATCTTCACAACTCTTTGAGGTAGGCACCCTTACTATCCCTATATCACATCTGAGGAAACTGATACCCAGAAAGGTTAAATAACTTGTCCATGATCATACAGCTGGTAAGTGGTGTAGCTAAGATTTGAACCTACTGAACACGGCAGTCTGGATGCTTAACTACCATACTATACAAACCAGAAGAATTTGTAAATCAATTTTCTATTGCTCTAATCCAAGAAAACAGGCACTATTGAGCAGCATGCGCCAGTCTAGGATTCTAGGGAAACAAGGTTTTTGCATTTGCTCTACCCACCTCCCTGCTACTTTCAGCCAGCACACTGATACAAAAGAGAAGAGAGTAGTGCTTGGATGTCTAACAGCCAGCTGGTTAAGGTCTACTTCCTCACTAGTTCCTCCCAGTCCTCTTCCTCAGAGCCTAAGGTGAAATCTATCCTCCCCAGTTTATTCAAAGTACTCCATAAATGACCTACCTAGCATTAAACACTCAAAACTAGTTACTCCTTATTTCCAAAGTTTAATCCCTACTAAATCAAAACCCCCTTCCATAATACATAATGACCTATGCCTAGCCTGGAATTATACTGGATTGGTCACATCCCTGTATTGAGCTGATTCTTGGGGTCCCTGCTTCTGCCTCCTGCCAATGGGCTAGATCTCCCTTCACTCTCAAATTGAAAACTATGGCTTATAAAACTTATAATGTTATTTTATTTATTCACAGTTTACAATGCCCTAATAAAAAGAATTTAATGTGTTATAAAAGAAGTTAATGCAGTTATCAAAATTACAAAATGCTTGATTATACAGTTTGACCCAATCTTTTATTTCTCTAATATCAAGAGATTTACATGAGGAAAAAAAGAATTATATGTAACTCATCCTAAGAGTCACCAATTTATAAATTAAATTAAAACTGACTGTAGCATACCACTTTTGAAAAGTCATTCAAAATGTGAACATAGCTCATTATGTACTTTTTCTCATAATCTTGAAAGCAGGCAACAACTATTTCTTTTCTGTATTCTCCTCACACCAAATACATGTGCAAATGATCATATTTCACAATTACTCAAATTACTCAAATAGTTGTTTACAATTGAACAATTATTCAAATACTTGTTTACAGACAGCTTACCTTCAGAAACCTTTACAATATATAATGAAATGCTTGTATAAAATGGTACAGATAGAGGCAACCATTGCAAAAAGATGACCAATTGTTACTGAGCAGAAGTACAATCAATTTCACCATTCAAAAGGTCAAGATCATCTTGCTGTACAGGAAAAAGGTTGACATTACATTAAATGTCTGTGACATTTTAATCAATCTTAACTTTTTAATGTTATATATTTTGACATAGCAACAGAGAGAAATTTTTCTCCACTCTGTAAAAGAAATAACTAAGACAGTGATTTTTTTCCACCTTACAGAATTATTGAGATATCCTCATTTAAGTGCCACTGAAGAAGGTAACTAAGAATTTTTATGGTTTGGTTCTCTTGAAAGGTCACAAATACAGTGAAAAATCTAGCAGAATGTTGTGAAACCAATACCTAGAGGAATCCCAAAACAATGCCAAGAAACAGAATGTACTCATAGTGACTAATACATGCAAATACTGGAAATAAATTCTAACAGATTAAACAGGTTTTGTAGCAACTAAAAGGTATATTCAAATCATTCCCAAACTAATCAAGCTTAAGAATATGGCAGTCTTCCCTGCTAATAAGAATCTAAGCTGACTAAGTAGCCTGAATAACATATAAATTATAGCCAATATCAGTAGGTATAATTTTTAGTGTGTTTTTAATTAAAAAGGAGAAACTGACCCCTTAACTGAATCAGATCACTGTTTCAGACTTCCACTTCAGTCTTTTGATAAACATATTCATATTTAATACATCATTTTACCCTGATGAGCCATTAAATTCTAATCAAGCTATGGAATCACGGAGACAAAACTATCTTTCTGCTGAGAAATGCTGCAACATTTTCTCTCTTTTTGCTCATTTAATATGGAATGCCTTGTCAAGTATCTGCCAAGTCCCCTAATACTGAGGCAGAAATATTATAACATAAAAACATACAATAAATTTCCTGTAAAATCTGAATGTTAAACAGAGGCACAGTTTCTTACTCAAGCATGTAATTCTGAGGACATGCTATAACAAACAAAATTAAACGTGATAGGGAAAAATTGTTTAAAATAAATAGCAGAGTTTCAGCATGAAATAGATATATAAATCCAAATTCTTTGCTGTGATGATTTTCTACTCTTTGTAGTTAACATGTTTAATGTAGTCAAGTCTTTTCATTGTGAAAATGAAAGTAAACAAATATAGAATATCTCTGGGTCAAAAACATTAAACAGGCTTATATGTCACCAGATTTCTGTGTAAAAAACCAAACAAAACAAAAAACAGATTTATCATCTACTTTAATCTATAAACAATACCTTAGAAGATCTCTACATTAGGAGGACAAAGAGCATAATTATTTCAATAGATCTGAGAAATGATTAAAAGTAATGCCTTCTAAAACAGTTTAGATACTGAAATACAAATTTCAGGAAAATAGCTCAGATGCTGATAAACATGATTCTACTCATCACACTTGGGTTGCTGTGTGGTTGCACAGTACAATGGTAGCAACATCTATTTCTATGCTTAAGTAATCCCAGATAAACATTTTTAATATGTCACTATATACAAGCAGCTAGCTATGGTGTATCCTTATAAGTTTGAACAACTTATGCTATTTTCATCATTTGAAATAAAAGATGCAATTTGACTGTATTCAGGTTTAATCTGGAAAAATCTGTAGAGCCCTAAACCTTGCCCTTAATCACATACAAAGAATCTATTTCCTTACTTCCCACTTCCCCATAAAAAGCTACAGTAAACACAAACTTAAACACACACACATTTCTAAAATTCATATTGTTTAATTGGTGTCTAGTACTATAAATATTACTTGTTCAAATATCCTAAGGAAAATCTAATAATAAACAATTATATTGATTAATATGTTGTAAATGCCTAAGAGCCAGAAAAAGCAATAACTCTACAATCTAATGGTATAATCATAATTCATGACATCATACCTGATGACTTAGAGATTGAAAAGGCTCACAGGTTCCAGACTGCATAACCTTTCTATTTCCAGAGACCCCTAAAGATTGCATTTCCTGTCTTACAAAAGATAATCACAGCCATCTCTATGTCTCAGCATCTTCAGGGCTACTGAAGAAAACATCAAACAGCAGATCTGTCCATCAGTATCTGTTTAGGTCATCATGAAGATATCAGACCTCATATGCTGTTTATCATCTTCCCTTTTCAGTTACAAGCACTGCATATTAAGGGAGGATGACACAGTTG
Source organism: Mesoplodon densirostris (assembly GCF_025265405.1). Classification (NCBI taxonomy): domain Eukaryota; kingdom Metazoa; phylum Chordata; class Mammalia; order Artiodactyla; family Ziphiidae; genus Mesoplodon; species Mesoplodon densirostris. The sequence continues at coordinate 80,956,610 of NC_082668.1, read as the reverse complement.
TATTTGCTGAAGCTGCTAATGCTGTCTGAAAACAGTAAGCTTACAGCTTAGAGCAATTCTGCATCAACCAAACAGAGAATGAACCACGTCTTTCAGATTTCCCACTTCTGATAATATAAAGATTTCACATGCCAAGGAAAGTTTGATTTTTTTGTCATTCATTTAAAAATAAGTAACATTCTATTTAATTAAGTGTCTAATGTATCTGTTGCAAATGCCATGTTAAAATGTTAGTTCATAATTATTAGGCAGTTTTCTCCATATATAACTAAGCTTTAATGATTTAACAAGCAAAATTGTACTCTAAAAAAGGACTCTTCCCTCCAAACCATGTGTATCGTCACTCATCCAACCCATCAAAATTAGAAGTCCCTAAAATTGATGAGTTTTTATTCTGGCAATCGTTGATAATTGTGTATAACAGTAGATAGATAAATAGGTAAATGCATATTCACCTTTTTAATTCTCATGAACTTGATTTTTATTTTATATTCTTCAGAACATGCTTCAAATCAAAATAACTTTTACACTATTATAAAAGGTATAATATATCCTACAGAGTTTAATATGCAAAAGAAAACATGCTATTATCAAATTCCAAAACTGCATGGTTAAATCTAAATCTAGGAATTAAACCTACATTATTGGCATTTTTATTGTGATTTTTCATTGCATCTTATTTGTGTTCATCAAGGTTCTTGTAATGCTTTCTTTTCCACAAAAGAGTAGAATCAAGGAATTTTAAGATTAATAAAGTAGTCTGATAATAGAAAACCAATATCCTCTAAAATTATAAATGTAAATACTTTCTCTTTACCATGTGATAAAAGATTATGTTTTAGAAATAAAACAAAGACTAAAATTATAATATATTTAATTGAATGCAAAATTGGAACACCAAGTACAATATATTACCCTAAAACACTCTTCACATTATGTATAGCCTGAATTAATGGATAGTTTCTTTATATACCTATGAATGCTTTATTTATATACCTGTGATATAAACTAAATGAAATTTAATGATAGCTAAAGTGCTATACAGAAAATGTTTCAGGTAAGTGTAGACTAATTACGAACCAGTATAAATTTCCACTCACAACATTTGATGAGCATATGAGCATAATTTGTATTATCATGGAGACTAGTCAAAATGGGTCTTAAAAATTGGGCTTCTTTTAGAGGCTGAGGGGTAGGGGCATAAGGGAGATGTTGGTCAAAAGTACAAACTTCCAGTTATAAGATGAGTACGTTCTAGAGATCTAAACAGGATAGTGATTACAGTTAATAATATTGTATTATATACTTAAAAGTTACACGATGGTGGTAATTATTTTGCAATATATAAGTGTATCAAATTAACATGTTGTACACCTTAAACTTACACAATGGTATATGTCAATTATATCTCAATAAATCTAGGGGAAATTAGTATACTTTAAACATATCCAATCTTTATTTGTAGAAAGAAATTAGTCTTCTTTAGTAGCCTGATCCACTTTATGCTCTTAGAGAAATTATTGCCTCTAACTGCACATGTTCAAAGGGTTTGGTATTTTGGCTGTATGTATACAATGACAGACCTGAATGGAAAATCATATGTAGGCAAATATGATTTATATATGCAATATTTACTCTCTTATTGTAAACAAAATAGGTACTCATTCTTAAAGAGCTATCTTAACATCTATCTCCCTTTCTATATTTATTTCTTCATGTAGAAAATATTAAACATCTTCTATGTGTCAGATAATGTGCTAGAAAATCTGTGACAACATAAGATATGCCATCATGGGCTTCCCCGGTGGCGCAGTGGTTGAGAGTCTCCCTGCCGATGTAGGGGACACAGGTTTGTGCCCCGGTCTGGGAAGATCCCACATGCCGCGGAGCGGCTAGGCCCGTGAGCCATGGCTGCTGAGCCTGTGCGTCCAGAGCCTGTGCTCCACAACGGGAGAGGCCACAGCAGTGAGAGGCCCGTGTACCACACACACACACACACACACAAATATATATATATATATATATATATAAACAATTAATAGTAATTTAACCTGGGCTAACCAGTTAAAACTAATAGACACCTATTTTTTAGAAAACTATTGCTCTATGAAAATAAGTATTTATTCATAGAGTATGCTTACACATAGCAATGTTATTAAGGTACTCTCATAAGAGGAAGGCACAATGCCTCTACATTTTCCCTAACAAGTCTATCTAACAAAGGTTTGATTAAAAGCAATGAAGAACAACCAGAATATAGCAAAAGAACCCTTTGGTTTGAATGAGGAAATAACTAAAAGGGTCAAATAATTTGAAAAACTCTGTCTATTCAATTATTTGCTGAACATCAGACCATCCTGAATAATAAAGTATCAGCATCTTAAAAACAGTAAGAGCTTTATAATAATTATCACATATTTAGCTTACTTTTTATGTCTCAGGGACTATGCAATCCAATGCCCTCATTTTACAGATGAGGTAACTGAAATTTAGAGAAGTTAAATGATTTGTCTAAGACCAGCTAGTAGCAGAGCCAAGGCCAGAATTCAAAATTCTTGTCTCCTAGTTTCAAGGTTTTCCCCAATATAAATCACTATGTCACTGAGTGAAGTAAGTCAGACAGAGAAAGACAAATATATGATATCACCTACGTGTGGAATCTAAAAAAAGGGTACTCACAGAGAACTCTACTGAGTGCTTTGTGGTGACCTAATTGGGAAAGAAATCTAAAAAAGAGTGGATATACGTATACATATAACTGATTCACTTTGCTGCACAGCAGAAACTAACACAACATTGTAAAGCAACTATACTCCAATAAAAAAATAAATAAATGAATTTTAAAAGGGTACAAATGAACTTATCTACAAAACAGAAATAGAGTTACAGATGTAGAAAACAAACTTATGGTTACCAGTGGGTAAGGTGGGGGGTGGGGAAGAGATAAATTAGGAGATTGGGATTGACATATACACACTACTATGTATAAAATATATAACTAATAAGGACCTACTGTATAGCACAGGCAACTCTACTCAGTACTCTGTAATGGCCTATATGGCAAAGGAATCTACAAAAGGATGGATATATGTATATGTATAACTGATTCACTTTTCTGTACACCTGAAACTAACACAATATTGTAAATCAACTATACTCCAAAAAAATTTTTTAATGAAAAAATAATAAATCACTATGTCTTTTGTCTTTGTAACAATATATTTTTTCTTCAGTAATTAAAAAACTTTCATTTTAACAGTTTCATATGTTTTTGCTAGATTGAAAAACATAGTAAATATTTCAGAAAAATATCCATAAGAATCAAAAGTTGTTTATTATAGTTTTTATCATAAAGCATTCTGTTTTCATATTTATTTAAAGATAACTTATATCACATGGCCAGGCCCCACAGCAGGTCTCGAGACAAGCCTTGCCCACCAGTGTGCTGCAGCAGTAGCCACAGCACCTGCACAAAAAGAATTTCCAAACAAGAATTTCTACCCAGCAAGGTTATCATTCAGAATTCAAGGAGAGACCAAGAGTTTTCCCGATAACCAAAAGCTAAAGGAGTTCATCAGCACTAAACCAGCTCTATAAGAAATGGTAAAAGGACTTCTATAAGCTGAAAAGAAATGGCATTAATTAATAATAAGAGAACATATAAAAGTAAAAATCCCACTGGAAAAAGTAAATATATAATAAAGGTGGTGGATGAGTCAAGTATAAAGCAAGTATGAAGGTTAAAAGGTAAAAGTATTAAAATTAACTAAAGTTACAATAATTAGTCAAAGCATGCATTAAAAAAAAGATGTAAACTGTGTCATCAAGAGTATAAAATATTGGGCCTCCCTGGTGGCACAGTGGTTGAGAGTCCGCCTGCCGATGCAGGGGATACGGGTTCATGCCCCGGTCTGGGAGGATCCCATATGCCGCGGAGCGGCTGGGCCCGTGAGCCATGGCCTCTAGGCCTGCTCATCCAGAGCCTGTGCTCCGCAACGGGAGAGGCCACAACAGTGAGAGACCCGCATAACGCAAAAAGAAAAAAAAAAAAAAAAGAGTATAAAATATTGAGTGGGGGAGTAAGTAAAAAGATAAAGCTTTGGAATGTGTTCAAATTTAAGTTACTACCAACTTAAAAGAGGTCACTATTTACATAAGATGTTATATGTGAACCTCACAGTAACCAAAGAAAAGCCTACAGTAAATACACAAAAGAAATTGCAAAAGGAATCTAAACATAGCACTAAAGAAAACCACCAAAACACAAGGGACAAGAAAAAGAGAAGTAAGAAACAAAGAGGAACTACAAAACAGCCAGAAAGCAAATAACAAAATGGCAATAAGTACATACCTATTAATAATTACTTTAAGTGTAAATAGACTAAATTCATCAATCAAACTTCACCACATAGAGTGGCTGAATAGATAAAAAAACAAAATTCCCTATATGCTGCCTACAAGAGACTCACTTCAGAAGAAAGGACACACAGAGACTGAAAGTGAAGGAATGGAAAAAGATATTTCATGCAAATGGAAATGAAAAGAAAGCTGAAGTATTTATCCTCATATCAGAAAAATAGACTTTAAAACAGAAAAATAAAAGACAAGAAAGGCATTACATAATGATAAAGGGGTCAATCCAGCAAGAAGATATAACACTTATAAGTATATATGCACCCAATGGAGGAGGACCAAGATATATAAAGCAAATATTAACAGACTTTAAGGGAGAAATTTAAAGCAATACAACAATAATAGGGAATTCTAACATCTTACCTACATCAATGGATAGGTCATCTGGGTAGAAAATCAATAAGGAAATATTGGACTTAAATAACACATTAGACCAGACAGACTTAATAGACTTTCTATCCAAAAGCAGCACAAAACACATTCTTCTCAAGTGCACATGAAATATTCTCCAGGATAGATCACATATTAGGTCACAGAATAAGTCTCAATAAATTCAAGAAGACTGAAATCATATCAAGCATCTTCTCTGATCACAATGGTATGAAACTAGAAATCAATCATAAAGAAAAAAAATGGGAAAACCCACAAAAACATGGAGATTAAATTATATAGAGATTAGATTACATCCCATTGAACAACCAATGGGTCATCAAAGAAATCAAAGGAGAAATCAAAAAATACCTACAGACAAATGCAAAGAGAAATATGACATACCAAAATCTATGGGATGCAGCAAAAGTGGTTCTAAGAGGGAAGTTCATAGCAATATAGGCCTTCCTCAAAAAAAACAAGAAAAATCCCCAATAAACAATCTAAGTACACCTAAGGGAAATAGAAAAAGAACAAATGAAGCCCAAAATTAGTAGAAAGAAGGAAATAATAAAGATCAGAGGAGAGGTCTGCTTCTGTTTTTGTTATATTCACTAGTTTGTTGTATATTTTAGATTCCACATATAAGTGATATCACACAGTATTTGTCTTCCTCTGTCTGACTTGTTTCACTTAGCATAATGCCCTCCAAGTCCATCCATGTTGCTGCAAATGGCAAAATTTCATTCTTTTTCATGGCTGAGCAGTATTCCATTTTGTGTATATACATCTTCTTTATCCATTCATCTGCTGATGGACACTTACATTGCTTCCATGTCTTGGCTATTATAAATAATGCTGCTATGAACATTGGGGTACATGTATCTTTTCCAATTAATGGTTTTTGTTTTTGTTTTGTTATTTTTTGGATATCTACCCAGGAGTGGAATTGCTGGGTCATATGGTAGTTCTATTTTTAGTCTTTTTAGAAACCTCCATATTGTTTTCCACAGTGGCTGCACCAATTTACATTCCCACCAACAATTTAGGAGAGTTCCCTTTCTCCACAACCTCACCAACATTTGTTATTTGTGTTCTTTTTGATGATAGCCATTCTAACAGGCATGAGGTGAAATCTCATTATGGTTTTGATTTGCATTTCCCTGATGATTAGCAATGTTGAGCATCTTTTCATGTGACTTTTGGCCATCTGCATTTCCTCTTTGGAAAAATATCTATTCAGTTCTTCTGCCCATTATCTAATTGTTGTTTCTTTGATGTTGAGCTGTATGAGCTGTTTATATATGTTGGATATTAAACCCATTATCAGTCATATCATTCGTAAATATAATCTCCCATTCAGTAGGTTGTCTTTTCATTTTGTCTATGGTTTCCTCTGTTCTGAAAAGCTTTTAAGTTTAATTAGGTCCCATTTGTTTATTTTTGCTTTTATTTCCTTTACTTTAGAAGACAGATCCAAAAAAATATTGCTGTGATTTATGTTGTGTTCTGCCTGTGTTTTCCTCCATGAGTTTTATAATATCTGGTCTTAGATCTTGGTCTTTAACCCATTTTAAGTTGACTTTTGTATATGGTGTTAGAGAATGTTCTAATTTCCTTCTTTACATGTATCTGTCCAGTTTTCCTAACAACACTTATTGAAGAGACTGTCTTTTCTCCATTGTATATTCCTGCCTCCTTTGCTGTAGATTAATTGACCATAAGTGTGTGGGTTTATTTCTGGGCTCTCTATCCTGTTTCATTGATCTGTGTCTGGTTTGTGCCAGTACCATACTGTTTGGATTACTATAGCTTTGTAGTATAGTCTGAAGTCAGGGATCATGATTCCTCCAGCTCTGTTCTTCTTTCTCAAGATTGTTTCAGCTATTCGGGTTCTTTTGTGTTTTCATATAAATTTTCACAAAAAAGAAGCTGACTCACAGATATAGAGAACAAACTAGTTATGACCAGTGGGAGGGACAATAGAGGAGTGGAGTAGAGGTATAAACTATTGGGTGTCAGATAGGCTCAAGGATGTATTGTACAACACGGAGAATACAGCCAATATTTGGTAATAACTGTAAGTGGAACGTAACTTTTTAAAATTATATAAAAATAAAAATTTAAATAACTAAATAAAAATTTTTTAAATAGGACACATACACTCACACAAAGATCAGAGGGTAAATAAGTGAAATGGAGACAAAAGAATAGAAAAGATCAAAGGGAAAAGAATCTGAAGCTGTATATCTGAAACTAACACCATATTGTAAATCAACTATAGTTAAATTTTTAAAAATCAATGAAACTAAGAGCTGTTTCTTTGAAAAGGTAAACAAAATTAACAAACCTTTAGCTAACTAAGAAAAAAGTAGAGGACTCTCATAAATAAAGTCAGAAATGAAAGAAGAGAACTTATAACTGATACTACAGAAATACAAAGGATCATAAGAAACTTTTATGAACAATTATACACCAATAAGTTGGATACCCTAGAAGAAATTAATAAATTCCTAGAAACATACAATCTTCCAAGACTGAATCATGAAGAAACAAAAATATGAATAGATTAATTACTAATAAGGAAACTTAAATGGTAATCAAAAATCTTCCCAACAACACAAGTCCAGAACCAGAGGGCTTCACTGGAGAATTCTACAAAACATTCAAAGATTTAATACTTCTACTCCCCAAACTCTTCCAAAAAACTGAAGAGGAAGGAAACTTTACAAACACATTTTGTGAAACCATAATTACCCTGATACCAAAACCAGATAATAACACCACAAAAAAAGAAAACTACAGTCCAATATCCTTGATGAACACAGATGCAAAAAACCTTAACAAAATACTAGCAAACCAAATCAAACCATGCATTAAAAGAATCATACACCATGATCAAGTTGAATTTATTCCAGGGATGCAAGGAGGGTTCAACATCTACAAAATAAACATGATACATCATATTAACAAAATTAGGGACAAAAAATGATATAATCATCTCGGTAGATGCAGAAAAAGCATTTAACAAAATTCAATATTCATTTATGATAAAATCTGTCAACAAAATGAGTATAGCGAGAATGTACCTCAACATAATAAAGATCATATATGACAAACCCACAGCTAATGTTATTCTCAATGGTGAAAAATTGAAATCTTTTCCTCTAAGATCAAGAAAAAGACAAGAATGCTCATTCTTGCCACGTCTCTTCAACATAGAATTGGAATTCCTAGCCACAGCAATTAGGCAAGAAAAAGAAATACCGAGCAACCAAATTGGAAAGAAAGAAGTAAAACAGTCATTATTTGCAGATGACATGATATTATACATACAAAACCCTAAAGATGTTACCAAAAAAACCCATTAGAAATAATAAATAAATTCAGTAAAGCCACAGGATACAAAATCAAGATACAGAAATCTTTGGCTTTTCTATTCACTAATAATGAGCTATCAGAAAGAGAAATAGATAAAATGTTCCCTTTTAAAATAGCATCAAGAAAATACCTAGGAATAAATCTAACCAAGAAGGTGAAAGACCTGTACACCAAAAAGTGTAAGACACTGATGAAAGAAATTGAAGAATACACAAATAGATATGCTGTGTGCATGAAATGGAAGAATTAATATTGTTAAAATGTCCATAGGACACAAAGAAATCTACAGGTTCAATGCAATCCCTATCAAAATTCCAATGGAATATTTCACAGAACTAGAAAAAATAATTTTAAAATGTGCATGAAGGGACTTCCCTGGTGGTCAAGTCGTTAAGACTCCACACTCCAACTACAGGTGGCATAGGTTCGCTCCCTGGTTGGAGAACTTAGATCCTGCATGCTGCACAGTATGGCCAAGTAAATAAATAAATAAAATGAAAATAATTTTTATACAATAAAATAAAATAAATAAAATGTGCATGGAACAACAAAAGATCCCAAACAAGCAAAACAACCTTGAGAAAGAAAAAAGGTAGAGGTATCATGCTCCCTGATTTCAAAGTATACTATAGTGTTCAAAACAGTATGGGTATCTAAAAATGAAATTAAGGAACCACTCCCATTTACCATTGCAACAAAAAGAATAAAATGCCTAGGAATAAACCTACCTAAGGCGACAAAAGACCTGTATGCAGAAAATTATGACACTGATGAAAGAAATTAAAGGTGATACAAATAGATGGAGAGATATGCCATGTTCTTGGATTGGAAGAATCAACATTGTGAAAATGACTCTACTACCCAAAGCAATCTACGGATTCAGTGCAATCCCTATCAAACTACCACTGGCATTTTTCACAGAACTAGAACAAAAAATTTCATAATTTTTATGGGAACACAAAAGACTCTGAATAGCCAATGCAATCTTGAGAAAGAAAAATGGAGCTGGAGGAATCAGGCTCCTGCACTTCAGACTATACTAGAAAGCTACAGTAATCGAGACAGTACGGTACTGGCACAAAAACAGAGATGTAGATCAATGGAACAGGATAGAAAGCCCAGATATAAACCCATGCACATATGGTCACCTTATTTTTGATAAAGGAGGCAAGAATATACAATGCAGAAAAGAAAGCCTCTTCAATAAGTGGTGCTGGGAAAACTGGACAGGTACATGTAAAAGAATGAAATTAGAACACTCTCTAACACCATACACAAAAGTAAACTCAAAATGGATTACAGACCTAAATGTAAGGCTAGACACTATCAAACCCTTAGAGGAAAACATAGGCAGAACACTCTATGACATAAATCACAGCAAGATCCTTTTTGCCCCACCTCCTAGAGAAATGGAAATAAAAACAAAAACAAACAAATAGGACCTAATGAAACTTAAAAGCATTTGCACAGCAAATGAAACCATAAACAAGACAAAAAGATAACCCTTAGAATGGGAGAAAATATTTGCGAATGAAGCAACTGACAAAGGACTAATCTCCACAATTTACAAGCAGCTCATGCAGCTCAATACCAAAAAAACAAACAACCCAATCCAAAAATGGGCAGAAGACCTAAATAGACATTTCTCCAAAGAAGATATACAGATTGCCAACAAACACATGAAAGGATGCTCAACATCATTAGTCATTAGAGAAATGCAAATCAAAACTACAATGAGATATCATCTCATACCAGTCAGAATGGCCATCATCAAAAACTCTACAAACAATAAATGCTAGAGAGGGTGTGAAGAAAAGGGAACCCTCTTGCACTGTTAGTGGGAATGTAAATTGATACAGCCACTATGGAGAACAGTATGGAGGTTCCCCAAAAAACTAAACATAGAATTACCATACAACCCAGCAATCCCACTACTGGGCATATATCCTGAGAAAACTATAATTCAAAAAGAGTCATGTACCACAATGTTCATTGCAGCTCTATTTACAATAGCCAGGACATGGAAGCAACCTAAGTGTCCATCTACAGATGAATGGATAAAGAAGACGTGGCACATATATACAATGGAATATTACTCAGCCATAAAGAGAAATGAAATTGAGTTATTTGTAGTGAGGTAGATGGACCTAGAGTCTGTCATAAGAGTGAAGTAAGTCAGAAGGAGAAAAACAAATACCATATGCTAACACATATATATGGAATCTAAAAAGAAAAAAAATAGTCATGTAGAACTTAGGGGCAGCATGGGAATAAAGATGCAGACCTACTAGAGAATGGACTTGAGGACACAGGGAGAGGGAAGGGTAAGCTGGGACAAAGTGAGAAAGTGGCATGGACATATATACACTACCAAATGTAAAACCGATAGCTAGTGGGAAGCAGTCGCATAGCACAGGGAGATCAGCTCGGTGTTTTGTGAACACCTAGAGGGGTGGGATAGAGAGGGTGAGAGGGAGGTAGATGCAAGAGGGAAGAGATATGGGGATATATGTATATGTATAGCTGATTCACTTTGTTATAAAGCAGAAACTAACACACAATTGTAAAGCAATTATACTCCAATAAAGATGTTAAAAAAACCCCCAAAAAACAGTATGGGTAATGGCACAAAAATAGACACACAGATCAACAGAACAGAATCGAAATCTCACACATATATGTACAATTAATTTATGATAAAAAGCAAAGAACATACAATGGAGAAACTATAGTCTCCTCAATAACTGGTGCTGGGAAAACTGGCCAGCCAAAAGCAAAAGAATGAAGTTAGACCACTATCTGACACCATACACAAAAACTCAAAATGAATTAAAGACTTGAATGTAAGAACTGAAACCATAAAATTCCTAGAGGAAAACATAGGCTGTAATCTTATGGACGTAAGTCTTAGCAATGTTTTTGTGGATTTGACTCCAAAGGCAAGGGAACAAAAGCAAACATAAACAAATGGGACTATATCAAACTAAAAATCTTCTGCACAGTGAAGGAAACCATCAACAAAATGTAAAGCAACCTACTGAATGAGAGAAGATATTTGCAAATCATATATTTGATAAGGTTAATATCCAAAATATATAAAGAACTCCTCATACAACTCATCAACAACAAAAGAAAACAAGCAAGCTGATTTGAAAATGGGCTGAGTAGCTGAATAGACAGTTTTCCGAAGAAGACATACAGATGGCCAACAAGCACTGAAAAGATTTTCAGTATCACAACATTATTAGGGAAATGCAAACCAAACCACAATGAGATATCACCTCACACCTGTTAGAATGGCTATTACCAAAAAGACAAGAAGTGAAAAATGTTGAAGAGGGTGTGGAGAAATGGAAACCCTCTTACACTATTGGTGGAACTGTAAATTGCTGCAGCCACTACGTAAAACAGTATGGAGATTTCTCAAAATAATCAAGACTAGAACTATCACTTGACCCAGCTATTCCACTTCTGGGTATTTAACTGAAAAACATGAAAATACTAATTTGAAAAGATATATGCACCCCTCTGTTCATTGCAACATTATTTACAATAGCCAAGATATGGAAGCAACCTAAGTGTCCATCGATGGATGAATGAATAAAGAATATGTGGTATATATACACAATGGAATACTACTCAGCCATGCAAAAAGGATGAAATCCTATCATTTGCAACAACATGGATGAACCTAGAGGGTATTATGCTAAGTGAAATAAGACAGAGAAAGACAAATATTGTATGATTTCACTCATATGTGAAAGACAAAACAAACAAACAAAATAAAACAAAAAATCAAACTCATAGATCTATAGAACAGATTAGTGGTTACCAGGGTGAAAAGGGTTGGTGGAGTGGGCAAAACAGATGAAGGGGGTGTATGGTGACGGATGGTAACCAGACTTGTGGTGGTGATCACTTTGTAGTGTATACAGATGCCAAATTATAATGCTATACCAATGAAACTTATATAATTAAAAAACTTATTTCAGACAGAGCCAGGCTACAGGCTTGGAGGGGCCATGGTGGGCAAGGACCACCAGTGGCAGGGCAGCATCCTCTACATCATGCTCATTAGCACTAAGCAAAGGCACGCGACTCTGCAGGTGCCCAAGGCATGGATGGGCAGCATGTTGCGGCTGCTCCTGTGGCTCGGATCCCACCCCCTTCCCCAAAGAACAACTTATTTCAGAGAAAACCTCTGAAAACCTAAGTAATCTACTCTGTTTTATATAATACTGCTTTAAAAAGTGTAAAGTAGTTCACCTTTGAAAGTAATTTGGCAAAATGTATTAAGATTCTTAAAAATATTCAAGCCTTTCTAGTATTTCTAGTTTGGAGAATCTGTACAAAAGAAATAAGGCAGATTGAGGTTTATGCACAAGATGTTTGGTGCTACATTATTAGAAGGGAAAAAATGAAAATAATAAGAGAAAGGTTAGTTAAATTATGAAACAACAAATATGGAATGCATTTGTAACCATTGAATGAAAGATGTTAATGACCAAGAAAAATGTCTATTGTAATAGAATATTAAATGAAAAATGAAAATACCAATATATTTATGTAGTACAAACTCAGCTATGTAAAATATACATGGAAAAAAGCAGACAAAATATGAATTATAAAAGATGGTCCCCAATATAACTTGTCTTACAAATGTATACCTGCAGAGTTCATGGTTTTCTATAAAATAAATAGGAAATAGTTTCTGAGTACTGTTTTAATAATTGAACACATACTCCTGTTCCCATGTGCTTCTTTCCACTAAAAATTATGTCGCAAATTTTAGTCTTTCTAATGTTTTACCCATATTTCTACTCCAATTTAATGAAAATATTCAAATCTACTTTTATTAGGCTATCTATACTTTAAAAAATAATTTTATGTGACATGCATATCATTAACTATTTAGGCATGTGTTTGTTTTAACACTACTTATATTGGGCTCACACTGGTATAGACTATTTCTGGAAATTTAGCTCTCACACCAGTTTCAATGTTAATGAAAAAAATGAAAGAATTTATGTGGAATGACTTTGTGTTACTATTTGTCTTAACTCGTCATTGTGGTATAATCTAAATTGATTTTTAAGAACAGCAGGACAATGGGAAGCACTGAGAATTAGTGCAGATATTATTGATATTTTGCTTCCAGTTTTTGGTTAATAAACAATTAAAAACTATTTTAAACTATCCATCTCTACCTAGTATTATATTATGAACATTTCCCTGAGTCATTAACTTTTTCTATAATAATGTTTAATGGTACTCTATCAAATTAGAGGTACCACACTTTATTTATCCAATACCCTATTCTTAGAGATTTCAGTTTTTTCCATTTTTCAATACTATAAATAATAGTGTAATGATATATTTGTGCATGTAGCCTTACACACACTGTCTATTTCCTTAGGATAAACTCCAATAACTAGACTTACTGGATCAAAAAGTATGCATATTTTTTAGCTTTTACATAAGAGTTGTCAAATTACCCTACAGAAAAGCTATATCCATTTACATTTTCCAAAAGAAAAGCCCTCTTTTCTCACTGTCTTGCCAGAGCCAGGTATTATTACACAGACTTTATGTATGATAGTAGTCTCAATAAGTTAATATGAAAATAAAGGAAAACCAAGAATAGATAAAGACAAAGGCTTAAATTAAACTAATTAAAGTAAATAGATTTATCTTTATAAGTTTTCTAACAACAACAAAAACCTAGAAAAAATAAACTTTCCTCTTTCTATGCTTATTGACAAGGATAAAACACTGTTCCTTAGGGAATATACCTAGGACTGTAAAACAAAACAACCACCTTTTGAATAGAAGTTACTAAAAGGTGGCAAAGACTCATTTAAAACAAACGTAATTATAAATGTGAACTTAGTCTTTTTTTTTCTCTGCGACATGTGTGGAATAAATCAATCTACAGAGGGGAAATCCATCACTCAGCATGATGTTATTTTACTCATACAAAATATGAAACATACAAACAGAAAGACAGAGTTTTAGCCTTAGGAAATCTTTCAAATAGCAGATATAACTTCAACCAAGGAACCACTCAGGAGGGCCACTAAGCCTCCCAAAATACCACGTGTAAAAAAAATTGTGTGTGTGTAAGTTTATTTTCTCCAAGTACCATTCATTCCAGTGCTAAGTAAATGGTGGAAAAACAAATTAAAAATGTACAGTGTATTTGATCTTTAAAAGCTTTTGCCATTAAAAATATCAAAAAAATAATGATCTTTTGCGTGGAATTTTCTGATAGATTTAGCTATAATTAAAATACAATTTTGACAATACTAAAACTGTATTTAAAGGGATGATTATGAAAAATTGAAAACATGTTTGTCCTTTTTGATTCTAATGTAGACTGGGTCACAGATTAAAAATAAATACGAGTTATTTATTTACAGCAAAAAAAAAAGACTGAAAAAAAATACCTCAAAACAGACTTTAATTGTCGAAAGTACCTACAGGTTTATAGCTAAAAGCACAGGCTATGGAGGCAAGCTGTGGAGTTCAGATCCTAGTTTCATAGCCTTGGGATTTCTGTGTACTCTCTGCCTCAGCCTCCTTATATGTAAAATGATGATAATCCTACTAGGCTTGTTGTAAGGATTAAATATAATTAATACATATGAAGCAAGTTAAAGCAGTGCCTGGCACAGAGGAATCACTGAAAAAATATTTGCTATTGTCATTCCAGGAAAGATATAGTTATAGTTATAGGCTTGTTATAGTACAAAAAAATGAAAAAGAAAAAACAACTGTGTAAAATAAGATTACAAAACAAGCAGCAGTGTATAAATGATTGAGTAGAGTTTTCAAGATCTGAGGATGGCAATGTAGACCCTTCAGGTCTAGTTAAGCAGAATATGTTAAAAAAAAAATTCAGGCGTATAACACAACCTTTATACTATAGTGGTTTTAGAGTCACACAAACATTGATTAAATCTTAGATTCACCAGTTAGTGACCATATGAAAATTGCTTAAGCTCCTAACCTCAGTTTCTTCATCTGTAAAATACACTTAATAAATGTTATCTATCTCATAAAATTTTTTTGAAGGTTAAATAAGAGAATATACACAGGGCAATCAGCACAGTCTACTAATATATAAGCTCAATAAATAATAATTATTATTATTATTGTTTATTGGTTCAGTGAAGAGAAGAATCAACAGATCATTTTAAAAGTTGATAAGCTAGGGCTTCCCTGGTGGCACAGTGGTTGAGAGTCTGCCAGCCGATGCAGGGGACATGGGTTCATTCCCTGGTCCAGGAAGATCCCACATGCCATGGAGCGGCTGGGCCTGTGAGCCATGGCCGCTGAGCCTGCACGTCCGGAGCCTGTGCTCCTCAACGGGAGAGGCCACAACAGTGAGAGGCCTGCGTACCACAAAAAAAAAAAAAAAAAAAAAAAAAAAAAAAGTTGATAAGCTAAAGACAGGGGGGAAAGTACATAAGGGAAGATGACCAGTTCTTTCCCCTTGCCATATGCAATGGCCATCTCTGCCCTCATTATTCTCAACTTTGGCATCATTTGCCTCACAATCCTGGCATAATGTAACAACTGAATAAATGTGGTTGATATATTAATGATCAGCTAGACACCAAATCCAGCAACCATTTTTTATTATTTTCAACTTATCTGAAACTACTGTGTCACTACCTAGTCAGAAACTCTCTACAAATATTCTAGTCTAGCACTTGATGACCTCCATGGACTGACTTGACATACCTTTCCAATGTTATTAACAGTACCCTCCTTGAGTTGTCTGAAACTGCACCTAAACTCAATAGCTCACCATTCCCAATAATTATTCTGTACTTTAGGCCTCTAGTTTTGCTCACACTAGTATATGTTGATCGTGGTTCAGGTCTTGGTGCTGCCCTTTATTACTGCAGACCATTTTACAAGTTATAAAACATCTATGGGCCTCAGTTTCCCTATTAGTAAAGTAGAGATAGTAACAGTACCTATCTACATAGTGCTCCTGGAGGATTAGATGGTTTAAAAATATGAAGTGCTTAATTCACACAGTGCCTACCAGAAGATAATAAATGCTTAACAACTGTTGTTAGAATGCATGCCTTTCTCCCTCATCTCCACAGGTCTAGATCCTATCTATTCATCGAAGGTTAACATAACACATTTCCATGAATCCTTCTCTGACCACAAGACTTTAATCTTACCTTGCTCTCTCACAGCTCTTTAATTAATCCTCAGTTATCCTTTCTGGCTTCTCTGAAAGAGCTGTGGTTTCTTTTAGAGTTATATATGGCCTTATGTTATCACTCATTCTCAATTATTAAGCTCCTTAAGACAAAAATCTATGTATGATCACTTTCATATTGCACTTAATAGAGTTCCCTGAACTTAATATGTACTTGAAAATATTTATGGGATTAGTGAAAAAATGAAATTCAATTGTCACTTTTCAGGCTACTTAAAATATACCTTTCTGTTCTGGGACAGTTGTTTCAAAACCAGTACTCTTACGGCAAATAGAAGAGCAGTTTCAAAGGTGACTCAAATAAGGCAAGTATGATTAATGTCAAGTGGCAAATATGTTTGCTGTCACAAAATGTTTGTTCTGTTGAATTCTTATTCTCTTTAGTGTTATAGTTGTAGAATGCAGGAATTTGTCTATTAAGAAGATCTATAGCACATCAATGAATTCCGTAAGGTTTCAGGATACAAAATGAATATACAGAAGTCTGTTGCATTTCAAAACACTAACAATGAACTATCAGAAAGAGAAATTAAGGAAAAAATCCCATTTACCAGCACATCAAAAAGAATAAGATTCCTAGGAATAAACTTACCTAAGGAGGTAAAAGACCTGTACTTGGAAAACTATAAGACACTGATAAAAGAAATTGAAGAAGACACAAACAGATGGAAAGATATACCATGTTCTTGGATTGGAAGAATTAATATTGTTAAAATGGCCAGACTACCCAAGGCAATCTACAGATTCAATGCAATCCCTATCAAAATATCAATGCCATTTTTCACAGAATTAGAACAAATAATCTTAAAATTTGTATGGAAACACAAAAGACCACAAATAGCCAAAACAATCTTGAGAAAGACGAACAGAGCTGGAGGAATCACGGTCTCTGACTTCAGACCATACTACAAAGCTACAGTAATCAAAACAGCATGGTACTGATACAAAAACAGACACATAGATCAATGGAACAGAATAGAGAGCCTTGAAATAAACCCACGCACTTATGGTCAATTAAGCTATGACAAAGGAGGCAAGACTATACACTGGAGAAAAGACAGTCTCTTCAATAAGTGGTGCTGGGAAAACTGGACAGCTACTTGTAGAAGAATGAAACTAGACCATTCTCTAACACCATACACAAAAATAAACTCAAAATGGATTAAATGTAAGACCAGAAACCATAAAACTCCTAGAAGAAAACACAGGCAGAACACTCTTTTACACAAATTGTAGCAATATTTTTTTGGATCTGTCTCCTAAAGCAAAGGAAATAAAAGCAAAAATAAACAAATGGGACCTAATTAACTTAAAAGCTTTTGCACAGCAAAGGAAACCATCACGAAACAAAAAGACAACCTACTGAATGGGAAAAAATCTTTGCAAATGATATGACTGATGAGTTAATATCCAAAATATCAATATTTATAATAGCAAAATATTGGAAAAGCTCTAAATGTAAAGAAATGTTTTGTGAAATACAGTTATAAATGTGTAGGTAAAAGTCTTCAAGGAAGCACTTTAAATTGCTAACAGTTATCATTACTGGGATTTTAGATTGAGGGGATGGCCAAGGAAGACTTGTCTCCAAAATCACACCTCCTAAAGGATGAAAATGAAACTAGATACAAGACATCAAGAAAATGAAATCTAAGAATCACCAACACTATTCTTATCTCTTTCCCTCCAAGAACAACCACTATTGGGTGTATAAGAGCAAACAAAGATGTATAAATGAAACATCAGCAACGAAAGTCACTTTGTAAATAATACTCAAAATGTATGTTGATTATAAGTGTGCTAAAAATCAATTTCAGTCTGTTTTACAGGACAGAAAAAAGTAAGAAAAACAATCACTTCTCAATTGACCCTAGGATTCTTAATTTCTCTGTATTTGAAATTTATAATATTTATTCAGTCTCCATTTTATTGAAGTCAAGCTATCTTACTGTTATTATTTTAAGAACAAAAAGTAATTGCTACATCATATTCATATTCACAAATATTTTACTTAGTTACAGTTTCACATTCAATCCTTTTTGTGTAAAGATACATGGAGAATTCAATGGATTATTGAAATCTAATCTAAAGGCTGCAATGATTTTGACTACAGGACACAGAGATAGAAACATTTATTCAATGTTGACATACTAAGATTTTTAAAATAATCTATCTCAATATTATCTACCTCCAGCAGTAGTTTTAAACTAAAATAATTACCTGTATTAGAAGCATAAAATACTTACAGAAGGAAATGTTGATATCCCTTCTGAAGAGAAATTCTGCAAATTTGTTTTATGTTGACTGATGGTTACCTCTCAAGTTTTAAATTGGGTTAAGAACATTTTAAACTCTATTTTAAATTAATTAGGTGAACTAGAAAACTCCTATCAAACATACTTCTCTCACCGAACATAAATCAAACAAAAATCTGAATTATTCTGGCCACAGCCACAAACAAAATAACATGTTATGCCTCAATATTTTTTCGTTAAAGCATTTGTACCTACCACGACTTTTTTCTTTTCCTTCTATTATAAATTCCTTTCTATAAAAAAAAAGTACACATAAAAACAGAAGGCTCCGGCTTCCCTGGTGGTGCAGTGGTTGAGAGTCCGCCTGCCGATGCAGGGGACACGGGTTCGTGCCCCGGTCCGGGAAGATCCTACATGCTGCGGAGTGGCTAGGCCCATGAGCCATGGCCGTTGAGCCTGCGCGTCTGGAGCCTGTGCTCCGCAACAGGAGAGGCCACAGCAGTGAGAGGCCCATGTACCGAAAAAAAAAAAAAAAATAGAAGGCTCTATTTTTTTAACAACCTGCTGTAGCTTCTGAATTTCATTCATTTTATGGTATGATGCTTTAACACTATGAAGTCTATAAGAGGTAAAATATGGTCTCTGACCTTAGGCAATTTGAGGTATATTTGGCAGGGGGGAACTGTGCACAGATAAGAATAGTGCAAACATATGAGTTGTACATACAAGTTTTCTGGCAGTCAAGGGGTCTGAACCCTTCAAACGTTTTTCATGGATAATCTCTAAACTCAAGCTACTTGTTACCCCGATCCCACAATTTTTATTTGTTTATTTATGCTAAGACGCCATGATACCAGGTCATATTTAATAAATGACGTGTTTCAAAGTCACATATGTCCTAGATACATGGAGGATGTAAGTAAAATGAGTAATGAAAAAAAGGGGGCTGTCACCCAGAAAAGCCAACAGTCTCTTAATAGTCCTCAAAGATTAGCATTATGTTATCAACTGTGTCAAGTTTTGAGAAATTCTCTTAAACTTGCACTCTAAGAAATACAATATTGTTTGTTTACCAAGATTTATTCGTTTAGAGTATATGACTGCAGAGGTACTCTCTCCAGTACATCACCATGGAAAGCCAAATTGTAATTAAAAGGTGTTTTAGTGAGTATAGCATCAAATCTGGATGACTTAGTTATAAGATTCAAATGTTTGATTGTTTAAACACATCCCATCTATATCTAGATAGGTCATTCGCGGTGTAAGATAGGTCAAGGATTCAGTTCCCTACCCTGACTTCATGGGTACTATCAGAATTTGCCACAGTGAACTTCTTTTGTCCATGTTCTACTAGCTGCTGACTATTCTTCCTTCTGATTGAATAGTCTTTAGAAATGTTAATACTTAAATTGCTTTTAATAAGCTTTTTTAAGTTTGGGAGTCATTTGGTCCCTTTAAAGCAATGTTTCATATCTTTATGCATGACATGTTGGCTCTAAGGTTTAATTCTCATAAGGCACTCACTACCTTGTATTTAAATAATTTGGGTGCAACAAGCTGGAACAAAATTCTACCATAATGCAGACAAGGAATATTTTCCCACAATGAAATGGGTCACATATATTCAACATTTAAAATTTTAGCCCACAGGAAAATGTACCACAATATTTCATTATTCTTATATATTTTTATTTGCATAATAATATAATTTTATATTTCTACATACCAACATAAAATTTTTTAAAGCCTTGGAAAAATGCTAACTTATGAAAAGGCAAAGGATTGGATTCCAGTGAATGGAACCACATGTTTGTAAGTCCTTCTTCTGGACTGTTCTCCCCACAGGCTCTACTTAGGATTTTTTGTTTTTTTAAGGAGAATTTAAGTCTTACCTCATAAGTGAAATTTTCTTCAATTACCTGTACCTAGGTGACTACTCTTTCCTCTAAAGCTCTGTGTTATGAACCTCACTCATTTAGCATTTAGCCTATGTTACTTTACATTGACATCTTCTTTTTTATGCATGTGGCCTCCCAAATCCATAACATTTTATTTGAATGTCTATTATGCCAGTTTACCATTCAAAGACTTGTTTCATAAAATTCATGTGCATGTTTTATCTCCTTAGCCTGTAAACTCCTCAGAGGAAGGATTTTTAATTATATATATAAACATTCAATAAATGTTTGCTGAACCAAAGAATAAAAGGCTATCTCCTCAATAAGATTAGAAACCTCCTTAGGGCAGGAAATATATTTTATGATTACTTAAAAATCACAGAATTGAGTGTATAATAAGTACTCGGTAATATGTTTTCTTGATGACAAGATTAATTATATATCTGTACAAAGATAGTCTCTAATTGTTTAAATTAAATTCTAAACTTTCTTTTTTTAAGGCAATAAACTATTGGGCTAAATATGCATAAATGTACTTTTTATTTTCTCAATGTACCATGCAAGTTTATATTATTATTTCATTGTATAATATCTGATTGCAGGTAATAAAGTACAATGTAAAAGATATTTTATATAGTCTCTCTCTATACACACATGTATATATAGTGTATGTTCACACAGAAATAAAATAACATCTACATTAATGTGATCATCATCTCTTTCAAATTCCAGTGTAAGAAAATACATTCTATGGTGCTGACTCCAGACCTTTTAGTACACAAACAGCACCTGCCATAGTATAAAAGGACACAAAGAAACAAGGTTCTGTATGAGTTGATTTGGGAACAGACCAAGATGGATTGGACAGGCTCACACACTGGGATTTAAGACACAGGAAAAATGCCAGCAGTGTCTGAAATTCTCAGCATCATTCCATATTTTACTGGATTAAGGAATTATGTTACTTAGACCTGAAAAGTTGCTCAACATAATTAGTCATCAGGGAAATGCAAATCAAAACCACAATGAGATACCACTTCACACACACTAGAATGACTACAGGTAAAAGACAGATAATAACAAATATTGGCAAAGATGTGGAGAAATTGGAACCCTCACACACTGCTGGTGGTAATGTAAAATGGTGCAGTCACTTTGGAAAACAGTCTGGCATTTTCTCAAAATGTTAGACACACAGCTACCATGTGGCCAAGCAGTTCTACTCCCAAGGGAAGTGAAAACATAGATCTATAGAAAAACTCATAAACAAATATTCATAGCATCAGTCATAATAGCCAAAATATGGAAACAACTCAATTTTTTACCAACTAATGAATGGGTAAATAAAATATGGTGTATATCCATGCAATGGAATATTATTTAGCAATAAAAAGTGAAATACTGACACATGCTACAACATGGATGAACCCCGAAAACACACTGAGAAACCAGACACAAAGGGCCATATATTGCATGATTCCATCTATGTGAAATGTCCACAACAGGCAAAAAGAGTAGACAAAAAGTAGGTGGGTTTGGGGGAAATGGGAAGTGACTACCAAGGCGAGTTTCCTTTTTCAGGTGATAAAGATGTTCTAAATTTGATTGTGGTGATAGTTGTACAACTCTGAGAATATACTAAAAACCAATGACTTGCACACTTTTTAAAAAAAGAAATTATGTTACTGAGATGGAACTTTTAATTCATTTTGAAGATTAGTATATGTCATGAATCCACTACTTTCTTTGGAGAATGAGAAAGTTTTCAGTAGTCTGAGAATATGGGAGTACACAGGGCAGAGCAAGCCAAAAAAGATTCTAGATACAGAATCTGAATAGAAATGCTCCAAAAGAAGAGGTGAAAGGCCCTAAGATGTGTTTGCTTTACTTCACAATTTTTCCAAGAGCCTGCTGTACTTACTGCATAGTTGACTTGCCCACCGAAGTGTTGATTTAACTAGCAGAAAGCTTTGATGCCCAGAAGCATTAATAAAAACTTTACTATAACATCTGTAAAGATCTTGCTCATAAAAGGCTATGATTCTAAATCTTAATTACTAGAAAATCAATAATCTCTGGTAGCACTCTACTTACTTTCATAATTTTCCCTTTATTCCTTCTTGTATAATGAAGTCAACCACTAAATTATATTAACAACATTGTGAATACAAGTTATTATTTAGCTGTGAGTGGAAGACTAAAGAACATAAAAGCGTCAAAAAAGGTGTCAGTTCCTACCCTTTAATAAAAAAAAAAAAAACATTATTCCTTAACATGAAAGAAATAGTTCCAAAGCACAGTTTTCAAACTATAGCTTTGATTGTAAAAGTTTTTACCTAATAAATTTGTATAAATAAATGAGTGAAATAATGTAACAGTTGTGGTCTTAACTACCCAACCTCAGTGAGTACTAATGCATTTCAGACTTTACACAAGAGATATAGAGACTCTATTTGGTTCAGTAACTTTATAGTCATTATTCTAGGATATACTTTTCATTATTCTATATACAAAAAATGAAGAAAATATTCTTTCTTAAAGACTATAAAATTACAAAATTATAAGCAATAGCAAGAGGTCATTAAGTCAAATGATTCTGCCTCAGTAAAGATTACACCTAAGCCTTCTAAAGCAGATGACTCTTCTATCCCATTTTTAGATAAGATAGAGAATGGAGAGCTTTTCCTTGGTAACACTATTTAGTGCTTACATTAAAAACAAAATTTTTGAAACTTTGCTTATAAGTAGTTTTCTTACTATAATTAAGAACTTTTACTTTGATAACTGAATGAAATATAATTATACTGTTATTTTTATGAGCAATAAAGAACAACTGCTTTGGGAGAAAGATGAACATAGTTTACCATGTCTCTTAACATGAAGACATTGCTTAACAAATGTCTACAAGACATTTTCTTTGGAAAAAGCATAGATTAAAGAGAAAAATCAGAGAAATTAGGAGAGGCTATATTAAACTTTTAAATTATAATTTACTTAATTACATAACTGAACTGACACTAACTAAATTGACTTATATGATCATTCTAATTTACAAATCCAAGATATTGTTTTTAAATTATGTCCATTTATTTTTCCTTAATTACTAAAATATACTTGTTTAATACAGAAAACATGGGGAAAAAAAGAGCACAAAGAAGAAAAACCTACCTGCAGTTTTAACACATTGAGAGCCACTGCAAACATTTTGATGTATGTCCCCCCAATATTTAAATTCATACAAAGAATAAAAATATACATTATATATATATATATATACCTTTTTTAACTTAGGAATTCATTATGCATGTTTTTTGTTATTTTCTTTAAAAGTCTTCTACAATCCAATGCTAATGGCAGGATATCAATCTGTCACAAAGACAAACCTAATCAATTAACCAGAATGATTGCCAATTATTTTGCTGGTGTAAACTATGCTGCAATATAGCTCCTACACACAATTTTGCTCAGAATTCTGATTATTTATTTCCTTTAAAGGAATTACTGGAAGTAAAATTTCTCTGACAGAAGAAATTAATGCTCCCAATACATGATGCCCAAGGATCCTCTAAGAAGCATGAAACTATTTAATCTGTGTCTGTAAGAGAATGGTAGTACCCTTTCCCTTATCCTTGCCTCATCAACACTGGCTATTATCAATCTTTTTATTTTTAATAAGTTGATATTTGAAAAAATAGATCTCAATTTTGTCATTCCTATTACTATTAAGGTCATTTGTAATTCTTTTGAGAATTTCTTCTTCTCTTTATTCTTCCACAAGGACACTGACAATGTGCTTTGTTAACTTCCTCTCAAAACCCTGTCTAAGGGGTTTGATTTTTAAATTGTTTATAAAAGTGGTTTATATACTAAAAATATCATATTTTGTATCACATATGCTGTAAATCTTTTTCCAAGATTGTCACTTGGTTTTTAGTTTTATTTTTTCTTTTTAATAATTTCCCCTTGAACTTTTAGGCAACTCAGCTTCCACTGGATTGTCTCTCCTCTAGCTTTCTTTTCTCCACCTCCTTGTTGAAGGCTAACTTCTCTGCCCCCAGGAGCTTATATCAATACTTCATTATAGTACTTGTTAGTCCATTCCCACCACCAGACTACCACTTCCATGAAGGCAAGACTCCTTTCTTAATATTGCAAAACTAAACCTTTATATTTAAAGCATTTATGGAAAGTACATAATTTCCAGTAGATGTTTAATAAATATCATGTGAATGTAATGAAAGACTAGGCCTTTGCTCTGGTAAATTTCCAGAGAAGGAAACTTCTTAATAATAAAAATATTACTTGAAAAAGACAATATTTTCTGACTCCATAACATCCTCTCCAGGCTTAACTGCAACATCTTTGCCCTTGAATCTTTTTTTTTTTTTTGCAGTACGCGGGCCTCTCACCTTTGTGGCCTCTCCCGTTGCGGAGCACAGGCTCCAGACGCGGAGGCTCAGCGGCCATGGCTCACGGGCCCAGCCGCTCCGCAGCATGTGGGATCCTCCCAGACCAGGGCACGAACTCGTGTCCCCTGCATCGGCAGGCGGACTCTCAACCACTGCGCCACCAGGGAAGCCCTGCCCTTGAATCATTTTGATGTATAGTGCCTCTCTTTGTAGAAATGTAGGAAGTTAAAAATTAACATTAAGTAAAATACTGATCATTTTCTCATTTTAACCTTCCTAACTATTTCTTTTGTAACTTAGTAATTGAGAATCTTCTAGATAAATTCTGTGTAAATGTAATTAGTATTAAGTCAAATAACTTTGGATGATAGTTATCAGGATATAGAAAGAAAGGGGAAAATTCATTTTTGTGCCGTAGTTAAAAGCTCAATTAAGACAAAATGCTTAAGCTCAAATTCCAACTTCCCCACTTATTAGTATACAATCTTGAACAAATTAGTTAATCTCTGTAAACCTCAAATTCTTCATCTATAAATAGAATTGGTGATGGTACATACATCACAGAATACTGTGAGGATTATATGAGATGACACAGGTAATGCACTTAACACAAGTTCTAGAACATAGTAAACACTCAATAAGTGGTAGCTATTATTAGTTTTTAACTGACTTACCTACTGTTGATTGGAAGAATCATTAACCATAACTGAATAAATAAATCCCTGCTGGTAACCACCCTGGGTCTAGCAAAATTAAGTATCCCAGGTGATAAGCTACTCAACTGTAGGTCAATACCTGCAATTAGGCTGTCTGCCCTTATGCTTCTCTATGGGATGGGACCCATAAGCAAACCTGTGGCTTATCTTCTCTTCCCACAGCATCTTAACGTGTACACCATATGACTCCTTAACTGGTCTCCTTTTGGACCTCAGTATCAGCATCTCTGGAGGATTATTACCCATTTCTCACTACACTTTCTCCAGCTCCCTGAATGATTATGCAACAAATCCACATTTTAAGTTATATCATCCCAGGTATTTGGCCTATGTTTGTGAAATCTACCATCCATGATTCCAGAACAGCAACAACAAAAATTCCATGCAGAAACTTCATTCAATTTATTAATCTCTTATGAGCCATGTACTTTCATTTAATTCCTGCAACAAACCTGTGAGATGAATATTATTCCCATATTTTATAGTTGAAGAAACCAAGGCTCAGACAGATCAAATACGTTATCCAAGATCACACAGCTACCTAAGTGGCAAAATTATTTTCCTTTCTTTTTATAAAAACCCTATCACCACACATAATCATCTTCTTGTTAAAGACCTTCTCCAACCATGAGAGAAGTATGGCCTTGTTTTCTATCTACAGCTGGAATATGTCTTTCACTGTTCTCTCCAGGGCACTTTTCCAGAAAATTCCCTGAATGAGCAGAACTAATAAAGGGAATACGGATAATTCAAATAGACTTCAAGGAGAGAAAAATGTAAAATTACTATTCTCATGCAGGAAAAAAAAGAAAATAACAGTCACAATAACCAAAAGGTGGAAACAATCCAAATGTCTATTGACAAGTGAATGGATAAACAAACTGTAATATATACATGCAATGGAATATTATTCAGCCTTATAAAGGAATGAAATTCTGATACATGCTTCAACATAGGTGAACCTTGAAAACATTATGCTAAGTCAAATAAGTCAAATACAAAGGGGAAAATGTTGTATGATTCCACTTATATGAGGAACCTAGAGTAGTCAAATCTATAGAGAAAGAAAGTAGAATAATGATTACCAGGGATTGTGAGGGGGAGAGGGAAAAATGGGGAATTCATATTTAATGGCTACAGAATTTCACAATGAGGTGATAGAAAAGTTCTGGAGGTAGGTAGTGATAATGGTTTCACAACAATGTGAATGCACTTAATGCCACTGAATTGTACATTCAAAAGGGTTAAAATGGTTAATTTTGTCTTATATATACTTTACCAGAAAAAAAAATTAGATGTGATTTCTACTTCTGATTGTAACTCTAGAGTTTATTGTTTTTTTCTAATCTTACGAGTTTTTATGCTTCCTACATATTATTAAAGATTTTAGGGCTTCCCTGGTGGCACAGTGGTTGAGAGTCCGCCTGCCGATGCAAGGGACACGGGTTCGTGCCCCGGTCCGGGAGGACCCCACATGCCGCGGAGCAGCTAAGCCCATGAGCCATGGCCGCTGAGCCTGCGCATCCAGAGCCTGTGCTCCGCAACGGGAGAGGCCACAACAGTAAGAGGCCCGCGTACCGCAAAAAAAAAAAAAAATGATTTTACAAAATGATAACATTTAAAAAAATGTTTTGGTTACTTATCAAGCATTATTCCTCTTTCAGTCTAATTATCTTAATACAAATTCACTGGGGTCATTACACTTTAAAGTGCCTAAAAGCATGAAATTTAGTTAAACTAGAGATTTAAAAATTTGAGAAGTCTCTAAAAACATTTCAACCAACTGACAAAGGAAGAGAGAATGGGAATGATACTTGCTGCTTCAAGGAATGCTAATAAAAGCTTATAGGCTTTTCTCTACCTTAATTCTCCTTGACTTTTACAGTGAATACTATCATCCACCATCCTTTCCCTTGAAACTGTCCCTTTGGCTGATTCTCTGCTTCCTATATATCCCACTCTGTAAATCATTCCTATATTTTCAGTACTTAACCCTCTGCTCTTCTCTTTATACATATTCATTTATTAAACAAAATTTTATTGAATTCCTTGTAAGTACTTCACACTGTGCAAACAGCTAGGAATACAATAGTAAACCAAATACAATCCTTGCCTCAATGTTCTAGTGTGGGAAACACAACTAGATGGGAAATTTTAAAACCTTTTTCTCAAATGGACCTACTTTTTATTCTATTTGCTACATGGCATCTGTGGTAATCTGTTGTGTGGTGGCCCCCAATCAACCATGCCACTCTGTATCTACATCCTTCCGTAATCCTCATCTTGAAGCTGAGCTAGGCCTGTGACTTGCTTTAAAAAATAAAATGCAGAATAAATTACGTTGTGCCAATTCTGAGCCAATGCCTTCAGGCAGCCTGGCAGCTTCCACTTTTGCATTGTTGGGAACCATAAACTGCCATGTAAAAAGTCTGTCTATCCTATAGGAGACACCATTAGGAGAGGTCCTAAAACTACATGGGGACAGAAAAAAAAACCCCAGCCACCCAGACTCTTAGCTGAGCCCAGCACCTAGCCAACTCTAGATGAGAAGCCTCAAGAACAGCCAATGAGCCATCAATATAAGCCCAGTCCAGACTGCAGGATCATGAGCAAATAAAATGATTGATTTTTAAATTTGGGGGTGGTTTGTCCTATAGAATTAGATAAACAAAACAGCATCTCACTGAACTTAAGTCCTGTAAATTTCCACATATATGTTTATCAGTCTTAAAAACTGAAAACTGAATTCATCTGTCCTCCCATTCAAGTTTCCTCTTACCATTCTTACAAGTATAGAAGCCTAAAAACATCATCTATATTCACTCCTTTTATGGTGCGTTAGTACTGAAGGATATTAATGAATGTTAGAACAAAAATAATTCCATAAACAAGTAAATTTGAAAAACACTGGATTAGATGAAATTATGAAACTGTCTTTACTATTAGATTTTTAAGAGACTTTGCTATTGAGTTTGTTGAATTCAAGAAAGAGATATAAAATGGGTATTTTCGAAATATATTTGACATGGGATTCTGAATTCCACAAAGTATTTGGTGGGACTCACTTTTTAAAAACACACTTTAGGAAAATGGACAAAGTAAGGACAAAGCATCATGTTAAGGTCAAGAAAAAAAGAGGACAAGTCTGATTGCTCCTGAAGGCCTTTATTTTCTCAAAAGTCTAGAGCAAAAGCACATTTTTCTATATGTATACTATACTTTAATAAAAAGTAGAGAAAAATAGAAACATCAGCTCAAAGTAGAGATAGGGATAGGTACGACAATATTAAGAAGCAACAGCATGAAATTGTAGTGGTTCATCTCAGCATAATTGCATGAGTCTTTCTTTTTTTTCCTAAACTATCTTTGCATTCTAGGAGCAGAAACACAAAAGTTGAGAGGAGAAGAAATATCCACAGTGATATCAAAAGATTAAAAATATGAGGAAAGCTTAGTATATTAGTAAGGAGTGTATTAAAATAGCTATAAATGTCCTAGAGTCCAAACAAGCAGTCATATGTAGTAAGAAGGTGTTTAATTGAGTAAAGTAGTTCCTGAAGACAGGGATCCTGGTAAAGGTGAGGAGTTTGTTCAGTTAGTACATGAATAAAGGAGTAAAGCGATTAAATTTTTGATCTAAGAAAGAGCTAATCATGTTTTGGAACAAAGAATTTAAGGGTTAGAAAATACATTATGATATAATTAAAAGCTTATTGGACTATTTAGAAGTAGCTAGCTGTGTTACACCAGATAAGTCAGGTAATATTTCTGGCCTCAGATTCTCACCTCCAAAATGAGTATTAACTGTACAGTGCTTTCAGGTTTCAGAATTCTGTGAGCCTCTGATTCTAGGTGGATTCATGCCATATGATGATTAAGTCTTTAACTTTAAGATTGTGAGTCCATTATGTTCTCTATGAGTGTTATAAATGGATTTGGGTGGATAGTAAACGATAATGAGGATCTGAAGTAAGTGGCATCAACTTCACACAAGGTGAAGGAGGGAAAGTGGTGCAATTTGATATTCAAGTAAAACAGGGTAAGCCAATACTCCCGACTTCTTACTAAACTGAAAAGAGTTAAAGAGAAGTGAAGTTATGTCCCAGTCTATTGCTAAGTCATATCAATATCTCCCTTAAAATGTAACTTGTATCTATCTCTTCCTCTGTATCCACAGGGCCATTACTGTTACCTAAATTCTCATCATCTTACCTAGGTTACCTTGAAAACCTTATATTTGATCTCACTGGCTCTAATCTCTCCTCTAAAGTTCATTCTTCAGATTTCTATTAAAATAATATTCCTTAAAACTTGTTTTCATCACATTATTTCCCATTCAAAAACCTATAATGACTTCCTCTTGCTATCCATATCAAGCGTAAACC
This sequence comes from Mesoplodon densirostris, assembly GCF_025265405.1. Lineage (NCBI taxonomy): Eukaryota > Metazoa > Chordata > Mammalia > Artiodactyla > Ziphiidae > Mesoplodon > Mesoplodon densirostris. The sequence goes on along the minus strand of NC_082668.1, from coordinate 80,926,542 downwards.
TCTTTATCAGACTCTCAGGGCCTCCATAATCTGACGTCATCCCACCTTTTCAGTCTCTATTCCTCTATTCCTCAACATAAACTATCTATTCTAGTCCAGTAGAGGCTACTCTTCCATACACCTCTCCACTTATTTCTCCTATTTCCCATACACACAATGTTAATTCCCACCTCCATGCCTTTCCTATATGTTCCACCTCTCAAAAATACTTTATCCCATCCTGTTCATCTATAAAAATCCTATATAGTAAGTGGCTAAAATTCCAGCCAATCTACATATTTACTGACTGCCTATTAAGTATGAATGACAGCAGCCTTGCCCTCAAGAAGGTCACAGTCTAGTAGAGAAACTGAATAAATGAACCAACAATTACAATACTCTGCGAGCAGAACACACAGAGTTCTGAATACATGGAGCACAGAGAAGGAGCATTTAAACCAGATATAAATGGTCAATCAAAAATGGCGTCCTAGAAGAAGTAAACCTTCATCCAAGTTTTTAAGGAAGAGAAAAACAAAGGAAAATACCATATGCAAAAGCATGAAATATCATAGTAGATTCAGAAAATGGAAGAAATTCAGGGTATACAGAAAATTATATGTATACCTGTAAGAGGTGGCAAGATATGAGGCTAGAAATACTGGCCAGGGATACAGTATGATAAAGTCTTAGGTAACACAGTAAAGAATTTTGATTTTGCCCAAAAAACAACAGGAAAAAATTGAAGTATGTTAAGTAAGAGTGACTTCAAATGATGAGACCTAGATTTTAGGAAGAACATTCTGATGGGTACATGGATAAAAGGGGGTTCAAAATGAAGGCAGAGAGAGCACTCACAGGCAATTTTAGTATACTACACACAAACAAACAAATCAAAAATGTTGACCTGAAGTTGTAGTAAAAGAAGCAAAGAGATGTCAGATATTTAGAAAACAGAATTGATAGCATTTAGTGATTGATTCAGTATTGGCAATTGAGAAAGAAGTGAGCTTATAGAGGTTACCCAAAGAACACCAATGTCAATTCCTTCTTCCCATACTACTTACAGTCTATCACACACAACTTAGCACTTACATGCCATCATTTCATTTTGGATTTCCCATTTTATATGCATTGTTTTTATCTCCCTACACAGATGGTACAGTGATTGAGGGCAAGCACTAGGCTTCTACTTTTACTTTTTGTATCCTTCTCTAAGCACACTACTAAGTGCTTAACAAGTATTACTAAATATTTAATGAATAAATTATTATATGTTCCATTAAGCAAAATGTGACTTTAGATTATGAGTTTGGACTAAATACATTTGAGCACTGTGAACACAATAAACTTGAAATAAATATGTATTTGTTGAACTAAAAACAAAATAAAAGATACAGAAGTCTTAAATTCCTCCCTGGGCATGAACTATGTCACTGAACAGTCTCCAGAATGGCTAAAACATAAGACTGACTATACCAAGAACTAGCAAGTATGTGGAGCAACTAGAACTCTCATATGTAACCAGTAGAAATGTGAAATCACTTTGTATGCATACACTATGACCCAACAATTTTACTCATAGTTATATACCCAGGAGAAAGAAGTTCATGTGCCTATAAAAAAGAAATATGTAAGAATGTTTATATCAGTTTTATTCATAATAGCTAAAAATTGAAGTAATCCAATATCCATCAATAGTAAAATGGGTAAAAAATAAATTGTGATATATATTCATGTAATGGAATGCTACACTAAAAAAAGAGTGAAATATTACTTCATGCAAGTTCATGGATGAAGCTCACAGACATAATGATAATCAAAAGAAGTCAGACAGTAAAGAGTTCATACTGTATGATTTCAATGCATCTGAAGCTAAAGAACAGGAAAAATTAATCTATGGTGATAGACATTGGAATAATGGTTACCTCTGAGTAAGAGAGGGAACTGACTGAAAAGGGGCATGAGGGATCATTCTTAGGTGTTGAAAAAGTTGCGTCTCTTCATCAGAGTGGTGGTTACACAGGTGTATGTATATGCAAACATTCACTTGCCTAAGATTTAGGCACTTTATCGTCTGTAAATTATAATTTAATAAAAATTTTAAATATCTGTATAATCCCTTATTTTGGCATTAATAAATACAAATTGTCACATCTGAGGGGAACTGATGAGCATCTGGCTTCATGTGTATAGTACTTCCTGTCTATAAAAAACAAAAATGAGCTAGTTTTTAAGTAGGTAAAGCACTTTCTCCACCTCTATGGAGGTATCCAGAGCTTGAATGCAATGCTGTATTCCCACTTCATATTCACTCACTTCCTAACTCCCCCAGATTCATTATCTAAGCTAATCATCCAGACTGTGTCCTCAGAGAAATTCAGTTGGGCCTAAAGGATGTCAGTTTATAAGGAAAGATGAATCTGTCTAAAGTTAACATTTTAAAATACACAGAGAAAGAGAGGAAAGATAGAAAACGAGATTGGTGAAGATGAGTAAAAAGGCCTCCCTCTCTCAAAATAACACCTTTTTGCTGGTCTACCTGAAGCAGTAAGTAGTTCTTAAATTTGGGGGGATTATGGGCTCTTTTTTTTTTTTTTTTTTTTTTGCGGTATGCGGGCCTCTCACTGTTGTGGCCTCTCCCGTTGCGGAGCACAGGCCCCGGACGCGCAGGCTCAGCGGCCATGGCTCACGGGCCCAGCCGCTCCGCGGCACATGGGATCCTCCCAGACCGGGGCACGAACCCGTATCCCCTGCATCGGCAGGCGGACTCTCAACCACTTGCGCCACCAGGGAGGCCCTATGGGCTCTTTTAATAATCTGACGACAGCTCTCTGCTCACATACACTTATAAGGCACTTCCACAAAGTGTTGTGCCTACAATTTCAAGTGATTCATGGAACCCTTGAAATGAATCCATGTTCTCTGGCCCTCAGGTTCTAGTCTAGAGGCTTAGCATAGAGGGTGTTTTCCCAGCCTGCTTAAATTCAAAAACAGATTCTAATTTTGAATAAAAACCCAAAAGAAAAGATACATTATTTCATTGAGGGATTCAAATACTTGTGACAGAAGAATTTTAAAAATAGCCATAGAAGAGCAAAGCCAAGATATATGGTGTTTATTTTGAAATAAATTTTTAAATAAAGAGCTTATGCTTTACACATTTTTCATGATTTTTTGGTAAATGTGAATTGGAGCAAAAAATAACTATTTTATTTTAAATAGATAAAATGTAGAAATGTAAAATATAAGAAAAAAGAGTCCATGGAATTATAAAAGTATAGAATTCTTGGGGAGTTATGAAAGCACTTAGAAAAGATTTAGGCAAGTCATTTTATTTTATAGATGAGGAAAAGGGAAAGCCAAAGAGCTTAAGAGCCTTGCCTAAAGTCACATAGCTAACAAGTATGGCATATATTATGGTTTCTTTACTTTTACATCTTAACCTTTTAAATCCTATAACTATCTTCCAAAATAAAAAATAAAAAACTGCAATGAAACTGAGTTTTTGATTTTTAGAAAAATTATTATTTGAAAAAAGCTACCAGAGCAAGAGACATGGGTCCTCTGAACCCTTGGGTGCCCTGTTTGTGCTGACATTCAGAGCCCTCTAAGCTGGGCAGACCTGTGTGAGTAGGCCTCAGGTCTATCCTCACTCTGTCAGAAAGATTTTCACCATGATGAAGGTCATCTTTAGCATATGTTAAGGGCAATCAAATACAAAAATAGAATGAGAGGAAACTCATGAGGTTTCATGAAGGCCTCAAGGGCACAATTAAGTCAGTGGCCAAGTGGGAGTTATTCCTCATCACATAATACAGGCTCTGGCCTTACAGGCCACTGTCACACAAAGTTAATTACAGCTACAGTAAGCTGGTTCGATTGCAACTTCACAATTCTAATCTTGAAATGGATTTTATTTTCTTAAGACTATTGAAATGGGATAGGTCTGCTGTGTAAGAACTTTTTATTAAAAGTCCCATTAAGCTGCTATAACTTGGAAGGAAAAACAAGCACTAGATGCTTGCCCACTTTGAGAAATGTTATGCTTGAAGGTGTCTGGTTTCTAATATTTTTTTTAATGTTTGAGTTAACTTAACAAAAAAACTCAGCTCTTTATGTCTGTCTGTCTCACTAGAATGTAGACTCTTTAATAGCAGGAGGCATTTTTGTCTTGTTCACTGCTATATCCCCAGGACATAATACAGTAGCTTGTGTCAAGTACATGCTCAACAAAACTGTTTACATATTTGTAGAAGAAATATTTTTAGTAGTTAACATCTATTAAATGTCTGCTATAATACATCATTCATTTAGTACCTACCAGGTACTAGGCACTTTAAATGTGCTATTCATAATCCTCACAATTTTGTGAAGAATTTTTATCCCATTTTACAGATAAGAATACTAAGGTTCAAAAGCAGGAGGCATAACCCTTCCAGACTTCAGACAATACTACAAAGCTACAGTAATCAAAACAACATGGTATTGGCATACAAAGAGACGTAAGGAGCAATGGAACAGAAAAGAGAGCCCAGAAATAAACCCACATACCTATGGTCCATTCATCTTCAACAAAGGAGGCAAGAATATAAAACGGGAAAAATTCTCCTCAGTAAGTGGTGTTGGGAAACTTGGACAGCTGCATGTGAATCAATGAAGTTAGAACACACCCTCATACCATATACAAAAATAAACTCAAAATGGCCTAAAGACTTAAATATAAAACATGACACCATTAAACTTCTGGAAGAGAACATAGGCAAAACATTCTCTGACATAAATCGTACCAATGTTTTCTTAAGTCAGTCTCCCAAGGCAAAAGAAATAAAAGCAAAAATAAACAAATGGGACCTAATCAAACTTAAAAGCTTCCGCACAGCAAAAGACACCATAAACAAAACAAAAAGACAACCTACGGAATGGGAGAAAATATTTGCAAATGATGCAACCAACAAGGGCTTAATTTCCAAAATATACAAACAACTCATACAACTCAACAACAAAAAAAACTAACCCAATGGAAAAATGGGCAGAAGACCTAGATAGACATTTCTCCAAGAGACATAAGTTTGTCAATGGGCACCTGAAAAGATGCTCAACTTTGCTAATTATTAGAGAAATGCAAATCAAAACTACAATGAGATACCACATCACACCAGTCAGAATGGCCAACATGAAAAAGTCTACAAATAATAAATGCTGGAAAGGTGTGGAGAAAAGGGAACCCTACTACACTGTTGGTAGGAATGTAAGTTGGTGTAGCCACTATGGAGAACAGTATGGAGGTTCCTCAAAAAACTAAAAACAGAGTTGCCATATGATTCAGCAATCCCACTTCTGCGCATATATCCAGAGAAAACCATAATTTGAAAAGATACATGCACCCCAATGTTCACTGCAGCACTGTTTACAATAGCCAAGACATGGAAGCAACCTAAATGCCCATCGACAGGTGAATGGATAAAGAAGATATGGTGTGTATATATATATATATATATATATATATATATATATATATATATATATATATATATATATATATATACACATATATATATATATATAATGGAATACTACTCAGCCATAAAAAGGAATGATATAAGGCCATTTACAGTGGCATGGATGGACCTAGAGATTATCATACTAAGTGAACTAAGTCACAAAGAGAAAGACAAATACCATATGCTATCACTTATATGTCGAATCTAAAACATGACGCAAGTGAACTTATCTGCGAAACAGAAACAGACTCACAGACATAGAGAACAGAGTTGTGGTTGCCAAGGGGGAGGAGGTGGGGGAGGGATGGAGTGGGAGTTTGGGGTTAGTAGATGCAAACTAATATATATAGAATGGATAAACAACAAGGTCCTACTGTATAGCAGAGGGAACTATATTCAATATCCTGTGACAAAACATAATGGAAAAGAATATAAAAAAGAATGTATATATGTGTATAACTGAATCACTTGGCTGTACAGCAGAAATTAATACAACATTGCAAATCAACCATCCTTCAGTTAAAAAAAATTTTTTTTTTAAAGAGCACTAAGGTTCGGAGAGGTCAAGATATTTTCCTAGTCTCACACACAAGAATATTAGATCCGGATTTCAAACTCAAACCTGCTTAATGCCACATTCCACAACATTTCAGTACACCCCACTGCCTTCTTAGGAAACATTTAATAAATATTTATCCATTTAATGTTTTTTAACCATTTCAGCTGATAATAAGTGTGAACATCTTGTTGAAATGTATCTATTTATAGATTCTATTTTTTCAAATATGTCTGGTACAATGAATTAATCTTCATTTAACAAAAAGTGCATTACTATCTAAATGCTTTATACCCAAGATTCTCATGTTTCAAGGCAACTTTTTAAAAACTTTTATGTGGCATTTTAATGAAATATAGAAGCAAAGGTTGTGTTATTTGTGTAATCTGTTTGTCAAAGTAAATCATACTCATTGCTCTTAGGAAAAACCTTACCAGGTTGCATCTTTTAGATAATTTTGAAAATATAGTTATTCTTCCCCTCCCCCCCAACTCCAGCAATTTATTCAGAATTAATGCTAACTTCTCTTTTATAAAGTAACTACCAACATTGGAAACAGTGATTATTATTTCACTGGGTTATTTCTATCAAACATTTCAAAGAATACTTTTACCTGATGAAACTGACACTCAAGATAAATCCATTACCAATTGAAATCAAGGCAATGCATGGTGTGCTTTATTTTAAAGTCAGGAAACTGAAATCTCAGGGTCACACAGTGAGTTATGGAAAGAGTCCAGATACTCAGACGCTTTCAACATCCATCCAAGAATGCTGTGGCTAATTCCATGTTGCTAATTCCATTCTTAGTTATTCCATTGCTTCAAGAGTGTTAGCTGGATAGTTTAGTGTATCAGTTAGTGTACAATTCATTCCTCAGCTCCCTTCCCAAGGCAGTTTCCCAATGAGATAACACTACATTAACATAGCCAGACGGTATAAGCATTGGTTTGAAACTCAGAAAACTCCAGAGTGGTTTGCCTTTTTTTTGATGACCTAAAATAACTGTCCTCATTTCTGGAGCTGCACCATTCCAAGATGTTTTTCTTTTACTTTGTACCTCTGAACACAAATTTTTAAAGTAACCAAAATAACTACAATTAAGTGAAAAAAGTCAGAAATCCCTTCATATCATTCTTTATACTTAAAGAAGTGTAAAATTAGATATGCACTTTGGTATAATTTAGCATTGGGATTTAATAGTGACTGAGAATTAGATCAATAATTTGTATCCTGAGGTTAATGCCTGATAACCTCAACTGTTAATGCCACAATTCATTTTTCTAAATTGTGAACTGCTTGTTTATCTTGAAAGAACAAAAATCTATACACAAAAAGCATAAAATGTTTTCATATTTCTAACATCCCTCAAGTAAAAGATGTTGCAGAAAATCAATAAGGCAAAGGAAAAACTCAGTTAATCAGAAAGACTGCAGTCTCTAATTTGAAACAAAAAGGGTGTGTGTGGATATTTGTTACTTCATTTCTCATTAGAAACATCGGGCTTTTTTACAACATTAAATTTTGAAAGACACTCTTCGGATACTTCTCAAGTTTCTAAAAATGCATAAAGCAGAAAAATTCTTATAATAAAATTGAAATTCCCTTTTCAAATCATTCAAATCTCATTTATCTCTAAATAGAGAGTCCGCCAGGGCTGTCATGCTGAAACAGTTTGGCCCATGCTATTTCACTTCTCAAAAGCCATCAAGACCTTAATGAACTGATTCCCAACTACATCAACAGACTCACCTCTCAGCACATCCCACCAAGTACCCTACCTTCCTATCATGACAGTTAGCCCACAGCCCCATTCTCTAACAAATTCCTTTCGAGAGTCAAAGCTCAGCTCAACTTTCTTGATAAAACATTCTCCTAATCAAAATTAAATAGTCCTTTCCCCACACCAGCAAAACACAATAACACTTCTTAAGAATTTGTTTCCTTCTGCTTTGATTTAATGCTTTTTCTCCCTTTCTGAGTTGCAAGTACCTTGAGATCAAAGATCATACTAACCTATCTACATACCCGTCCCCGTACCTACCATTATAGTTATAACCTAAAAGCTAAAAATTCCCTAAACTCTGAATTGCTATGAAAAAGATTTAACATAGTTCAATTATTTTCAGACAATTTTTAAATTTACATTATACTTAACACTAAGATATGTAATACAAAGAAACTGTCCCTGTGTCAACAAATGAAATCAACTGATATTTACCAAAGATTTATTATTATTGTACCTGTTCAGTACCAAATGCTGGGAGGAAGCATACAAAGAAATACTAAAATGATTCCCACATCCAAAGGATACTCAGCAACAGGCTCTTAAGGAAGGAAGACAAATTACACTTAAAGCGATCTGAGAAGGCTTTATGGAAGAGTGAGGTTTTTGTTTTTTTTTTTTTTTTGCGGTACGCAGGCTTATCACTGTCGTGGCCTCTCCCATTGTGGAGCACAGGCTCCGGACGCGCAGGCTCAGCAGCCATGGCTCACGGGCCCAGCCGCTCCGCGGAATGTGGGATCTTCCCGGACCGGCGCCCGAACCCGTGTCCCCTGCATCGGCAGGCGGACTCGCAACCACTGCGCCACCAGGGAAGCCCGGAAGAGTGAGGTTTGATCTGGGATCTCGATAATGTAATTTTCTGACTACAGGAAATGCTATATTCAAGTAAAATGAACTATGTCAGCAGAGGTGTGGAGACCTCAAGAGAAATAAACAGATAATTTTTGCAACACTAAGAGAAATTAGGTTGGACCAGACTGTAGAAATGCTTGCAGATAGAGTTAATTTTGTGACCTTGATTATTATCTGAAAGCAAAGTTAATAGGGGAGTAAATTAGGTGGATGTAAGACAAAACCTAGCCAAGAGCAGAAAGTACTCAAAACTTGAAAGACAGGAAGAACTGAGGGTATCAAAGATTCCAATACCCCTGCCTCATTCATTCTGGAATGGCTGAACAACTCAAAACAAGAGGACTTCTAGACCAGCAGATTGTTCAACCTAATAAACGGGGGAAAGGAAATTTTCTTCCCTTCATATCCAATGCCTAGAGCATAGAAAATAATAAATGCTTATGGAAGGAAGGAAGAAAGGTAGGGAGGGATAGGGGAGGGAGGGAGGGAAGACTGGAAACAGCAACTTGAAAGGTGGTTTCTCAGAAAAAGAGATACTGGGAAAGACCCTAGAGTCTGAAACAATATTAATGTTATTTATCACTCTGTGCCAGGCACAGTTATAAACACTTTATATGTAATAATTCTTTTAATCCTCACCACAACCCAAGAAGTAGGTACAATTATTATAACAAATTTACGGATACAAGAACTGAGGATCAGAGCAACAGCAAGATGCATACAGACAGTAAGCAGTGCAACCAGAATTTTAACTCAGACCTTTTGACTCCAGGCCCTGCACTTATAACCCTGAAAAGGAGGTCATTTTCCTCAGCCTTTGGAGAGTATATCAAACCACACCTTCAGAATGAGTCTAGTCAGTTTCACTGAGTCACCCAGTTGAAGACCTGCATGGGTAATCTAAATTATGACTCACCACACTACTATTTTACAGAGTGACAGCAACAATGAGCATGTGTTGCCTCATCCTTAAAATAAAACTAAGAGTAACATACTTTCCTCTGCCTACTCTGGATGAATAGTGAGGGTTAATCACATTTTAAAATATCGAGTGTGCCTTATATTTATATATCACATGATATTCTTATTGCAAATTTAATACTATAAAAGGTACCCATCATTATAAAATGAGCTCTAAATCCAAGTGTGTTATTCACATTAGCATTGCATATAACAATAGCTGTGTACCAAATTAATTGCACCAAAAGTAACCATGTCACATTTAACTGTCAAATTAATCTGCTTAGACGTGAAAAGGAGCAATCCAGAAAACACTAATCTGTATTTTTCAAACTACATAATCTCAAATAAGTGAAACAGACCAAGTGCCTTTTCACTCAGATACATCTTTCAGTGTTTCTAAATAGAAAATGTTTGTCTACAAAAGCCACAAATCCTACCCAGTCCCATAATCCCAATTTGGTAGCAAAGACATTGAATTTAGCTTGTTTCTCCACAAAAAAATAAGACAGTCAGCCTAGTGGGCTGAAAACAAATTGTTTCATCTTCTATAATGGAAACTGTTTTATAGTCATATAGCTTGTATCTAGTATTTCAAATTATATTCAGACTCTATCACAAATACTGACAGAAAGCAAGCTTCAACATGAAGCAGATACAAACTAATTCACTCAAAAGGGGGGAAAGAACTTCTACACAAAATTCTTAGCATAAACCATGAAAAACTGGAACTTGATAGCATGACACAATACTTTATTTAATGAAATATGGCATCTTGAGGAACATTCAAAGTGAAACAAATTGAAAGTTGAAAATGCAGCCTTATTTCTCTGTGCACAAACTTAAGATAGAGAACCAGGAATAAGGATAAATTAATCTTAGAAATCTTCTATAAAAGACTCCTCTAAAAAGGGGGAACTTATACATATCCATATTCTCTGAGGATAAAAGAAAAACAAAATCAAGTAATGCATTCCAAAAAACTATCTTACAACCTGAATATATTCCAAGATATGAGAATTGAAATGCATGTAAGGAAAGTTGTGGACTGATTCCCTACACCAGTAAAATCTATTTTGGAAAAGAAAATCTTCAGCTGGCATAGATAGAATCACACGGTTGACAAAACACTACCATCTAATATTTCAATTCCCCCCCACAAAATAATTATTTGATCATGTGTTCTCTACTTGAATACTTCTACTGATGAGGAACTCACTCCTTATGAAGGTGCCTCTTCCCGTGAAGATAAACTGTTTCTCTGTATCAAGCATTCCCTGGCTCTAGTTGTGTTCTCTAGCCACACTGAATAAACCTAATTCTTCTACATGAAAGCCTTTCAGATAATTTCAAACAGTTATCATATCTTCTTTGAATTCTCCCCCATCTAGGCCAAATTTTCTTGATTCCTTCACCCATTACTTAGTGTCATATTCAAGTTTCTTCCCCTTCTCCTCAACCCCTGCTGCTCTCCTCTTAAATACAAAACTCTAAGTACACAGACTAGAAGGGGACTCGTGAAAATCTGATATTCCTTACTCTAACTAGTAGAATATTTAATATTTAAAAGTTTGTAATCAGAGTCATTTATTAGTCAACTAATGTATACATACTGCAAATACAAAGTTCCTGTTACCGAAGCAACATGTACCAGCATTGTTGCTCCAGTGCAGCATATTTTAATAATACCTTTTTTGAAACTGCCTTTAGAGTATACAAGTATAGAAGAAAATTAAACTCATTGCCTCATAGTCACACTTATGTTTGACTGTTGTATCTGTTATTTTATAATTATTTTTAGACAACAAAAATAATTTTGCACTGTTATTTAACTACTGTATTTGACATATTTTGTTCTGGATGATTTCTGGTTCTTTTGGAAAACCAAATCTACCCTCAAAGTATGACAATCTGCTACTACAGTCAAAACAGTTTGCCATAGGCTCTGAACACAAGTCAAAAAGAAGAAGAGCAAAAATAGTTTGAATGACGGCAATATTACTTGAATGTATTTTTTTCTTAAAGTAACGGACATCAAGTCATTGTAATAGTTATATTTTGATATGTTAAAAAGTCCACATTAGCTTACGGTTATAGATTATACTGAACATATGCTGAAATAGTAAGTAGGGATGTCACAATGTCTTCCTGTTCCACTTTGTGCAATGTCAAATTAGACATATCCTTTTGTTGCTGAATCATAAATGGCTAAGTGTATGTACATAATATACATATTGGGTATTGCGATTATTTGTTAACTTGTCTTCTGCATTAGAGTCGAAGCACCTTGAGGGCGGAGATGCTAATTTTCATCACTGTTTCACCAGCTCCTAGAACAGAACCTGGAACACAATAATACTTGCTAATATTCTTAACATTTTCAAAAAATCATAAAATTAGACAACTTATCCATATTTTTCCACCCCTCTTTTTTCAGTAGGTTGAAGAAAATGGGAGGAAAACAGATCCTAGCATGCAGATGTTACCTTAAGAGAGGGTACTTAAAATTCTCAGACCTATTATACCCCCGAACATAATGGTAAATGAAATGCTGCACATATATATATGAATCCACAAACTATATGTCAATACAAATCAATAAAAATTATTATGAATACTCTTTCCAACTTCAACAGTTCAAAAAGTCTATTTTTTTAATGAAAGAAACGTTTATTATTCACACCACAAAACTAAAAAAGACTTTGCAAACCAACCCAATAGTGTCAAAGTAACCAACTCTATTTACAGACTATAACTTATAAGCAGTTTTACTATTAAATGGTTCATTGAATTTTAAAAATCATTAGCATGAACAAACATATATTTACATAAATTACACTGTTTCTTTCAAGCTATTATTAACTAGAACATGCATTTCAATAGATGCTGGAAAGAAGTATATTCAAGCAAGTATATAGCAAATCTTTAAGAACTCCTTCCATATTAAATGTTTTGTATTCTTTATTATTTGTTATTTGAGAAATACTAGCTCATGAATTATTCATAATATCTAGCCAGATCTGTTACATCAGGTGTCAGATTAATCTAGGAGGTAGAAAGAGCTGAGTTTTACACGAAGTATTCATTAAACTTGGTGAACTCATTAAAGTATGTTAATTAAGTAGTAGACAAAGGAACTTGGTATTTGGTAGAGATTGGGCACTGTTAATACCTTGCTTTGTGTTAATACCTTGGCTGCAGTTTTTTCCCCCTTAATGAGCACAGGGAAAAGCTGATTATTCCAAATGCAGAAAAAACATCACATGTGTTACGTGTTGGAAAAATTGCCCCAGGTGACAAAAGGAAACATACCAAAGGAACTGGCACTCTAACAAAGAGTATCATTTCAAAGCTTCTAAAATTTTCTTTGGTACAATATTTGTCATGACAAAACTATATGTTAATTTTGATATTCTCAAAAATATTTCATTGTTAGCAATTACTATTTGACTAACACAGCTTTTTATCTCAATTCAGATCTGCCAATAACACAAGGATATAATGCCTGTCCTTATTTTATTACTTTGAATTTTTTTTCTTACACTGAAATTTAAAATATCTGAGAGACTGTGTGTTTATTTATAGGTAAGGACAAAAAAAATCACAAATAGTGTCACTTAATAAAATAATTTCCTATTAAATGATAGCATTTTAAAGGCTATATTAAAAGTTCTCCAGAGAAAGACCTGAATTTGAACAAAGAAAGAGAAAATATTTGGATGTTCATGACACACCAACACATAAACTGTATGAAAAGATGGCCTCTGAGCTCTTTCTACTTTTTTACCTAGCTACCTCAAATATGACCATTTAAATTACAAAACCAATGTTCTTGGCTCAGTATTGTATGTGAAGGTTTGTGCATAATCCTTAATTTTTATACTAAAATGAAGTTTATTCATGAAAATAAAAATTAATGTTTCTTTCCATCTGTTAAAGACCTTAGGATTTGGCCCTTTTTTGAGAAATAAGTGGTTCAAAGTGTCTACTACTATATATTTAGCCTTTAATTGAAATCCCCAGAGCCTAACATGAATGGCGAAACCAATATTCACTTTTTCACAGGACATAACCTATCTTGTTTCATCTATTTCTTCTTTCTGTGAAAATCACTGCCACCTTACATACAGAATTTGACTACATAAAACAAAATGATTCAACTAAGATTAGAACATATGTGTCATACCTAGTTAGTGATAACAGTACACAACAGCTGGCTCCATTCAAAATATGAGTTTATCTAAAGGCAAAACAAACAAGTAAACAAAACAAAATGAAAACAAGACTCATAGATACAGAGAAAAAAACGGGTGGTTGCCAGAGGGGAGGTAGGTGGAAGGTTGGGAAAAATAGGCAAAGGGGATTAAGAGGTACTGACTTTCAGATATAAAATAACTAAGCCACAGGGATGTAATGTACAAGCATAAAGAATATGGTCAATAATATTTGTATGTGGATATATGCTTACTAGACATCATGGTGATCATTAAATAATGCATGTAAATGTCAAATCACTATGCAGTACACCTGAAACTAATGTAATATTGTGCATCAACTATATTTCAATAAAAAATGACTCTATCCATGCCATAAGCCAGGCTAAAATATACCACACAGCTTCTCAGGCATAGGACCCTGAAAAGTAAAAGAAGATAAAATAAAATAACTTCAATGGAAAAGTTAAGGTGCATGATCATTTCATTTACCGCTAATCCTAAGGGGAAAATGTCCTCATTCTAAGGAATTAACACAGTAGCATTTATCAAAAGCTACTACTATTTTTAGATTAAACCTGTGTTTTGTAGGATGATTTCAGTTACACTCCTGCAATTCTGTTTACAGAAATACACTCTTCAGTTTCTGAAATAATCTGCATGTGGCCTCTCCTGTTGCAGAGCACAGGCTCCGGATGTGCAGGCTCAGCGGCCATGGCTCATGGGCCTAGCCGCTCCGCGGCATATGGGATCTTCCCAGACCGGGGCACGAACCCGTGTCCCCTGCATCGGCAGGCGGACTCTCAACCACTGCGCCAACAGGGAAGCCCTAGCCCAGGTAACTTTTAAGTATTATTTCAATAACACTGCACAAAAGTTTCAACTATTCTGTTCATTGCTTCATATCACCTTTTGTGACATGGTCATTGCAATAGACTGAATGTTTGTGTTCCCTCAAAATTCGTATGTTAAAACCTAATCTTCGGGACTTCCGGGTAAGATGGCGGAAGAGTAAGACGCGGAGATCACCTTCCTCCCCACAGATACACCAGAAATACAGCTACACGTGGAACAACTCCTACAGAACACCTACTGAACGCTGGCAGAAGACCCCAGACCTCCCAAAAGGCAAGAAACTCCCCACATACCTGGGTAGGGCAAAGCAGAGAGATTCCCGCACAGAGGAGCGGTGCCGAGCGGCACTCACCAGCCCGAGAGGCTTGTCTGCTCCCCCGCCGGGGCAGGCGGCGCTGGAGCTGAGGCTCGGGCTTCGGTCAGAGCTCAGGGAGAGGACTGGGGCTGGCGGCGAGAACTCAGCCTGAAGGGGGCTAATGTGCCACAGCTAGCCGGGAGGGAGTCCGGGAAAACTCTGGAGCTGCCGAAGAGGAAGGAGACTTTTTCTTCCCTCTTGGTTTCCTGGTGCGCGAGGGGAGGGGATTAAGAGCGCTGCTTAAAGGAGCTTAAGAGACGGGCGCGAGTCGCGGCTGAAAGCGCGGAGCCCAGAGACGGGCGTGGGACGCTGGGGCTGCTGCTGCCGCCGCCAAGAAGCCTGTGTGCGAGCGCAGGACACTGTCCACACCGCCCTTCCGGGAGCCTGTGCAGCCTGCCACTGCCGGGGTCCCGGGATCCAGGGGCGGCTTCCCTGGGAGAACGCACAGCGCGCCTCGGGCTGGTGCAACGTCACGCCGACCTCTGCCGCTGCAGGCTCGCCCCGCACTCCGGGCCCCTCCCTCCCGCCCGGCCTGAGTGAGCCAGAGTCCCCGAAGAGGCTGCTCCTTTAACCCTGTCCTGTCTGAGCGAAGAACAGACGCCCTCCGGCGACCTACATGCAGAGGCGGGGCCAAATCCAAAGCTGAGACCCAGGAGCTGTGAGAACAAAGAAGAGAAAGGGAAACCTCTCCCAGCAGCCTCAGAAGCAGCGGATTAAAGCTCCACAATCAACTTCATGTACCCTGCATCTGTGGAATACATGAATAGATAGCAAATCATCCCAAATTGAGGAGCCAGGAGTCAGTGCTGTGCCTCTGAGGTGGGAGAGCGAACATCAGGACACTGCTCCACAAGAGACCTCCCAGCTCCACATAATATCAAACGGCGAAAATCTTCCAGAGATCTCCATCTCAACAGTAGCACCCAGCTTCACTCAACGACCAGCAAGCTACAGTGCTGGACACCCTATGCCAAACAACTAGCAAGACAGGAACACAACGCCACCCATTAGCAGAGAGGCTGCCTCAAATCATAAAAAGTCCGCAAACACCCCAAAACACACCACCAGACGTGGACCTGCCCACCAGAAAGACAATATCCAGCCTCATTCACCAGAACACAGGCAGTAGTCCCCTCCACCAAGAAGCCTACACAACCCACTAAACCAACCTTAGCCACTGGGGACAGACACCAAAAACAACGGGAACTACGAACCTGCAGCCTGCAAAAAGGAGACCCCAAACACAGTAACATAAGCAAAATGAGAAGACAGAAAAACACACAGCAGGAGAAGGAGCAAGATAAAAACCCACCAGACCTAACTAATGAAGAGGTAATAGGCAGTCTATCTGAAAAAGAATTCAGAATAATGATGGTAAAGATGATCCAAAATCTTGGAAATAGAATAGACAAAATGCAAGAAACAGTTAACAAGGACCTAGAAGAACTAAAGATGAATCAAGCATCGATTAAAAACACAATACATGAAATAAAAAATACTCTAGATGGGATCAATAGCAGAATAACTGAGGCAGAAGAACGGATAAGTGAGGTGGAAGATAAAATAGTGGAAATAACTGCTGCACAGCAAAATAAAGAAAAAAGAATGAAAAGAACAGAGGACAGTCTCAGAGACCTCTGGGACAACATTAAACGCACCAACATTCGAATAATAGGGGTTCCAGAAGAAGAAGAGAAAAAGAAAGGGACTGAGAAAATATTTGAAGAGATTATAATTGAAAACTTCCCTAATATGGGAAAGGAAATAGTTAATCAAGTCCAGGAGGCACAGAGAGTCCCATACAGAATAAATCCAAGGAGAAATACACCAAGACACATATTAATCAAACTGTCAAAAATTAAACACAAAGAAATCATATTAAAAGCAGCAAGGCAAAAACAACAAATAACACACAAGGGAATCCCCATCAGGATAACAGCTGATCTCTCAGCAGAAACTCTACAAGCCAGAAGGGAGTGGCAGGACATACTTAAAGTGATGAAAGAGAAAAACCTGCAACCAAGATTACTCTACCCAGCAAGGATCTCATTCAGATTTGATGGAGAAATTAAAACCTTTACAGACAAGCAAAAGCTGAGAGAGTTCAGCACCACCAAACCAGCTTTACAACAAATGCTAAAGGAACTTCTCTAGGCAAGAAACACAACAGAAGGAAAAGAACTACAATAACGAACCCAAAACAATTAAGAAAATGGGAATAGGAACATACATATCAATAATTACCTTAAATGTAAATGGACTAAATGCTCCCACCAAAAGACACAGACTGGCTGAATGGATACAAAAACAAGACCCATATATATGCTGTCTACAAGAGACCCACTTCAGACCTAGAGACACATACAGACTGAAAGTAAGGGGATGGAAAAAGATATTCCATGCAAATGGAAACCAAAAGAAAGCTGGAGTAGCAATTCTCATATCAGACAAAATAGACTTTAAAATAAAGACTACTAGAAGAGACAAAGACGGACACTACATAATGATCAAGGGATCAATCCAAGAAGAAGATATAACAATTGTAAATATTTATGCACCAAACATAGGAGCACCTCAATACATAAGGGAAATATTAACAGCCATAAAAGGAGAAATCGACAGTAACACAATCATAGTAGGGGACTTTAACACCCCACTTTCACCAATGGACAGGTCATCCAAAATGAAAATAAATAAGGAAACACAAGCTTTAAATGATACATTAAACAAGATGGACTTAATTGATATTTATAGGACATTCCATCCAAAAACAACAGAATACACATTTTTCTCAAGTGCTCATGGAACATTCTCCAGGATAGATCATATCTTGGGTCACAAATCAAGCCTTGGTAAATTTAAGAAAATTGAAATTGTATCAAGTATCTTTTCCGACCACAATGCTATGAGACTAGATATCAATTACAGGAAAAGAGCTGTAAAACATACAAACACATGGAGGCTAAACAATACACTACTTAATAACGAAGTGATCACTGAAGAAATCAAAGAGGAAATTAAAAAATACCTAGAAACAAATGACAATGGAGACACGACGACCCAAAACCTATGGGATGCAGCAAAAGCAGTTCTAAGAGGGAAGTTTATGGCAATACAATCCCACCTTAAGAAACAGGAAATATCTCGAATAAACAACCTAACCTTGCACCTAAAGCAATTAGAGAAAGAAGAACAAAAACATCCCAAAGTTAGCAGAAGGAAAGAAATCATAAAAATCAGATCAGAAATAAATGAAAAAGAAAGGAAGGAAACAATAGCAAAGATCAATAAAACTAAAAGCTGGTTCTTTGAGAAGATAAACAAAATTGATAAACCATTAGCCAGACTCATCAAGAAAAAAAGGGAGAAGACTCAAATCAATAGAATTAGAAATGAAAAAGGAGAAGTAACAACTGACACTGCAGAAATACAAAAGATCATGAGAGATTACTATAAGCAACTCTATGCCAATAAAATGGACAACCTGGAAGAAATGGACAAATTCTTAGAAATGCACAACCTGCCAAGACTGAATCAGGAAGAAATAGAAAATATGAACAGACCAATCACAAGCACTGAAATTGAAACTGTGATTAAAAATCTTCCAACAAACAAAAGCCCAGGACCAGATGGCTTCACAGGCGAATTCTATCAAGCATTTAGAGAAGAGTTAACACCTATCCTTCTCAAACTCTTCCAAAATATAGCAGAGGGAGGAACACTCCCAAACTCATTCTACGAGGCCACCATCACCTTGATACCAAAACCAGACAAGGATGTCACAAAGAAAGAAAACTACAGGCCAATATCACTGATGAACATAGATGCAAAAATCCTCAACAAAATACTAGCAAACAGAATCCAACAGCACATTAAAAGGATCATACACCATGATCAAGTGGGGTTTATTCCAGGAATGCAAGGATTCTTCAATATACGCAAATCAATCAATGTGATACACCATATCAACAAACTGAAGGAGAAAAACCATATGATCATCTCAATAGATGCAGAGAAAGCTTTTGACAAAATTCAACACCCATTTATGATAAAAACCCTGCAGAAAGTAGGCATAGAGGGAACTTTCCTCAACATAATAAAGGCCATATATGACAAACCCACAGCCAGCATCGTCCTCAATGGTGAAAAACTGAAACCATTTCCACTAAGATCAGGAACAAGACAAGGTTGCCCACTCTCACCACTCTTATTCAACATAGTTTTGGAAGTTTTAGCCACAGCAATCAGAGAAGAAAAGGAAATAAAAGGAATCCAAATGGGAAAAGAAGAAGTAAAGCTGTCACTGTTTGCAGATGACATGATACTATACATAGAGAATCCTAAAGATGCTACCAGAAAACTACTAGAGCTAATCAATGAATTTGGTAAAGTTGCAGGATACAAAATTAATGCACAGAAATCTCTGGCATTCCTATATACTAATGATGAAAAATCTGAAAGTGAAATCAAGGAAACACTCCCATTTACCATTGCAACAAAAAGAATAAAATATCTAGGAATAAACCTACCTAAGGAGACAAAAGACCTGTATGCATAAAATTATAAGACACTGATGAAAGAAATTAAAGATGATACAAATAGATGGAGAGATGTACCATGTTCTTGGATTGGAAGAATCAACATTGTGAAAATGACTCTACTACCCAAAGCAATCTACAGATTCAATGCAATACCTATCAAACTACCAATGGCATTTTTCACAGAACTAGAACAAAAAATTTCACAATTTGTATGGAAACACAAAAGACCCCGAATAGCCAAAGCAATCTTGAGAACGAAAAACGGAGCTGGAGGAATCAGGCTCCCTGACTTCAGACTATACTACAAAGCTACAGTCATCAAGACAGTATGGTACTGGCACAAAAACAGAAAGATAGATCAATGGAACAGGATAGAAAGCCCAGAGATAAACCCACGGACATATGGTCACCTTATCTTTGATAAAGGAGGCAGGAATGTACAGTGGAGAAAGGACAGTCTCTTCAATAAGTGGTGCTGGGAAAACTGGACAGGGACATGTAAAAATATGAGATTAGATCACTCCCTAACACCATACACAAAAATTAGCTCAAAATGGATTAAAGACCTAAATGTAAGGCCAGACACTATCAAACTCCTAGAGGAAAACATAGGCAGAACACTCTATGACATAAATCACAGCAAGATCCTTTTTGACCCACCTCCTAGAGAAATGGAAATAAAGACAAAAATAAACACATGGGACCTAATGAAACTTCAAAGCTTTTGCACAGCAAAGGAAACCATAAACAAGACGAAAAGACAACCCTCAGAATGGGAGAAAATATTTGCAAATGAAGCAACTGACAAAGGATTAATCTCCAAAATTTATAAGCAGCTCATGCAGCTCAATAGCAAAAAAACAAACAACCCAATCCAAAAATGGGCAGAAGAACTAAATAGACATTTCTCCACAGAAGATATACAGACTGCCATCAAACACATGAAAGGATGCTCAACATCTTTACTCATTAGAGAAATGCAAATCAAAACTACAATGAGATATCATCTCACACCAGTCAGAATGGCCATCATCAAAAAATCTAGAAACAATAAATGCTGGAGAGGGTGTGGAAAAAAGGGAACACTCTTGCACTGCTGGTGGGAATGTGAATTGGTACAGCCACTATGGAGAAAGGTATGGAGGTTCCTTAAAAAACTACAAATAGAACTACCATATGACCCAGCAATCCCACTACTGGGCATATACCCTGAGAAAACCATAATTCAAAAAGAGACATGTACCAAAATGTTCATAGCAGCCCTATTTACAATAGCCCAGAGATGGAAACAACCTAAGTGTCCATCATCGGATGAATGGATAAAGAAGATGTGGCACATATATACAATGGAATATTACTCAGCCATAAAAAGAAATGAAATTGAGCTATTTGTAATGAGGTGGATGGACCTAGAGTCTGTCATACAGAGTGAAGTAAGTCAGAAAGAGAAAGACAAATACTGTATGCTGACACATATATATGGAATTTAAGAAAAAAATGTCATCAAGAACATAGGGGTAAGACAGGAATAAAGACACAGACCTACTAGAGCATGGACTTGAGGATATGGGGAGGGGGAAGGGTAAGCTGTGACAAAGTGAAAGAGCGGCATGGACATATATACACTACCAAACGTAAGGTAGATAGCTAGTGGGAAGCAGCCGCATAGCACAGGGAGATCAGCTCGGTGCTTTGTGACCGCCTGGAGGGGTGGGATAGGGAGGGCGGGAGGGAGACGCAAAAGGGAGGGGATATGGGAACACATGTATATGTATAACTGATTAAATTTGTAAAAGAAAAAAAAAAAAAAAAAGAAAAAAAAAAGAAAGAAGGAAAAAAAAAAAAAAAAAAAAAAAAAAAAAAAAAAAAAAAACCTAATCTTCAATGGCAGGGTATTTGGATGTGGCCTTTTTGGAGGCTATTAGGTCAAGAAGGCAAAACACTCATGAATGGGATTCAGTGCTTTTGTAAAAGATACTCTAGAGAGCTCTTTGCCCTCCTCCCCAAGTGAGGACACAGCAAAAAGAAGCTCTCTGTGAACTGTGAAATGGGCTCTCACCAGACACTGAATGTGCCAACGCCTTGATCCTAGACTTCCTAGACTACAGAACTGTGAGAAATAAATTCGTGTTGTTTATAAATGCCGTCTATGGTATTTTTGTTATAGCAGCCCAAATGGATTAAGACAGTCATAGATGCAGCCAAAACTCTGATATTTTATTAAGAAAATAGTATTACATATAAGATCAAAAAGGAAGAGTCAGAGTTAGAAACCCAGAGCTTCTTGCTTTCAGTTTTCCTAGTCCAACAATCAACAGCAACAATTAAAAATATTTCCTAATTGAAACCTAACATTTCACTAGTGCAATAAAGCAAATCTAACTGCAAAATGCTCCTCAAGATCATGTTCTTCTGCTTCAGAAATTTTCTTGGTAGGTTGAAAAAAGTTATAAATATTTATTAATAGAAAACTCATTCAGTTGTGAAA
The DNA here is from genome assembly GCF_025265405.1 of Mesoplodon densirostris. Lineage (NCBI taxonomy): Eukaryota > Metazoa > Chordata > Mammalia > Artiodactyla > Ziphiidae > Mesoplodon > Mesoplodon densirostris. The sequence goes on along the minus strand of NC_082668.1, from coordinate 80,904,452 downwards.
TACACAACTTCCACATTTTTACATAAATATCAAGGTCTCTTACTAAACCAACAGCTATCAAGAAGATTCATATTATAGAATAGAAATAATTTGAAAAATAATTTTAAATAGAAATAATTTGTTTTATCAACATCTCTGGAAACAACCTGAAACAAAAATAATGTACAGATAAAACAAATTTTTATTACTGCCTCAACTTTGTAATACCTTGCAACAGAGATAATGCAATCATATATTCATAGAGAGTTTTCTGTTTCTCCTTCTATATTACCAACCTCACCCCACAGTTTCCTGGTCTCCACCCTCTTTAACTAAATAGCTTTATAACTTACATTTGCCTCCACTTTATATCTTCTTTCTCCATTTCCTAAGGATTAAGTCTAGATTCAAATATGTTAAAAGGAAGTATTAGATAATATTACATTCTAATGGGATGCAATAATTACAATATCATATCACAACTTAACATACAGTCTCTACAAGGTAAATCAAGGTCTCAGAAAGGATAAAAATGGTGGGAAATAGTGACCTAAAATAATTGTGTAGAGAAAATAGAACTTTAACACCAAGTCACCAAAGAAAAAGATGAGTGACTATAAGCACAAAATAAGCAAAGATAAACTTCTCATTCTTCACTTCAGTTTTCTGGGTTTTTTTTTGTGGAGGGGGGAATACTCCTATTTCTCTTAAATTGGTTTACTATGTGGGTGTTTTCCTCTGGAAAACTTAGCTCCAGTATTGTAAAACATTTTTTTAGTGCCTTCAGAAATGAAATGAGATATAAATAGCTAAACTGACTTATACAGAGGTTCCTAAAAGGCAAATGAGGTACTGTGAGAAGTAGCATGATATTGTAGACCTCATCTAATTTGCAACAGCAAATTATCAGATTAGCTACAGGGACCCCAACAAGGCCAGGTAGCTGAGCAGAGGAAGAAACACACTCTACCAAAACTACCAGGTTCACACCTATCTTTCCTCTTCATTGGAAGTTAAAGGGAAATGTGTTGTCAACCTAACAATAACAATCATCCTCATCAACAAGTTACTTTTTGATAAATATCCACTTCAAGACACAATAGACACTTACAAGAAGTTTTATTTAGAACATACACAGGTAACAGTAGTTTGTCAGTTTAGGGACCAATAAGTAACTGTTACTGAGCATATATTCAACTGGTTCAGTTCCTGGGTAGAGAAACCAGAATGTAGAACAAATAATCCTAAAATTTACATGGAACCACAAAAGACTCAGAATTTCCAAAGCAGTTCTGAGGAAAAAGAACAAAGCTGGAGGCATAACCCTCCTGGACTTCAGACAATACTACAAAGCTACAGTAATCAAGAGCATGGTATTGGCATAAAAACAGACATAAGGATCAACGGAACAGAATAGACAGCCCAGAAAAACCCACACAACTATGGTCCATTAATCTTCAACAAAGGAGGCAAGAATATGCAGTGGAGAAAAGACAGTCTCTTCAGCAAGCAGTGTTAGAAAAGTTGGACAGCTACATAAAATCAATAAATTAGAACACTCCCTCACACCTTCATACCATATACAAAAATAAACTCAAAATGGTTTAAAGACCTAAATATAAGACATGCCACCATAAAACTACTAGAAGAAAACATAGGCAAACCACTCTCTGAATAAATCATAGCAATATTCCCTTAGACCAGTCTCCCAAGGCAATAGAAATAAAGCAAAAATAAACAAATGGGGAATTATCAAACTTAAAACTTTTGCACAGCAAAGGAAACCATAAACAAAATGAAAAGACAGTCTATGGGCTGGGAGAAAATATTTGCAAATGATGCAACTGACAAGGGGCTAATTTCCAAAATATAGAAACAGCTCATATAACTCAATATCAAAAAACCAAACAACCCAATTAAAAAATGGGCAACCCTCCACTGATGGTGGGAATTTAAGCTGCTGCAGTCACTATGGGAAACATACAGAGGTTCCTTAAGAAATTTAAAATATAGCTACCATATGATCCTGCAATCCCACTCCTGGGCATATATCCAGAGAAAACTATAATTCAAAAAGATACATGCACCCCAATGTGCATTGCACAACTATTTACAATAGCCAAGACATAGAAGCAACCTAAATGACCACTGACAGATAAATGGATAAAGAGGATGTGGTACATGTATATAATGGAATACTACTCAGGCATAAAAAGAATGAAATAATGTCATTTGCAGCAACATGGATGGACCTAGAGATTATCATACTAAGTGAAGTAAGTCAGAAAGAGAAAGACAAATACCATATGACATCAATTATATGTGGAATCTAAAAAAAATGATACAAATGAACTTACTTACAAAACAGAAACAGACTTACAGACATAGAAAACAAATTTATGGTTACCAAAGGGGAAATGTAGGGGGGGTATAAATTAGGAGTCTGGGATTAACATATACACACTATTATATATAAAATAGATAATCAACAAGGACCTACTGTATAGCACAGGGAGCTCAATATTCTGTAATAACCTATATGGGAAAATAATCTGAAAAAGGGCTTCCCTGGTGGCGGAGTGGTTGAGAGTCCACCTGCCGATGCAGGGGACATGGGTTCGTGCCCCGGTCCGGGAAGATCCCACATGCCGCGGAGCAGCTGGGACCGTGAGCCATGGCCGCTGAGCCTGCATGTCTGGAGCCTGTGCTCCACAACGGGGGAGGCCACAACAATGAGAGCCCCGCGTACCGCAAAAAAAAAAAAAAAAAAAAAAAATCTGAAAAAGAATAGATATATGTATATGTATAACTGAATCACTTTGCTGTATACCTGAAACTAACACAACATTGTAAATCAACTATACTCCAATAAAAATTTTTTTAAAGATGTGGTATATATACACAATGGAATATTACTCAGCCATAAAAAAGAATGAAATAATGCCATTTGCAGCAACATGGATGGACCTAGAGAATATCATACAAGTGAAGTCAGACAGGGAAAGACAAGTATTATAGTATATTACTTATATATGGAATCTAAAAAATAATACAGATGAATTTATTTACAAAACAGAAACAGACTCACAGACAGAAAACAAACTTATGGTTACCAAAGGGGAAAGGGGTGGGGGGGGGGATAAATTAGAAGTATGGGATTAACAGATACATACTACTCTATATAAAATAGATAAACAACAAAGATTTACTATATAGCAAGGGAACTATATTCACTATCATGTAATAACCTATAATGGGAAAGAATCTGAAAATAATATATAACTGAATCATTTTGCTGTATATCTGAAACTAACACACTATTGTAAATCAACTATACTTCAATTAAAAAAAAAAAAAAGAAACCGGAATATGGGCATACTAAGGCCTAGAACTAAATTTTTTAAATGCATTATGGCTTTGAAAGGTCCCACTGTGGCCAAGGTTGAAATGTACTGGTTTCAATATTAACTGTACAGATCTTTACCTGAGTAACAAATCATATGGAAATCTGATTAACCATGGGTCAAGATATCTGAGGGGCACAATGCAGGGAAACAACAAGGAAATTTGGAACAAGTGGAAAATAGTTGGTCTTTATTACTACTATTATTGTTGTATTATGTTTTTAATACAGCCTATTTCAATAGGATAGAATAATTTCTAGTCACAGGGATTATTGGCAGATAATGTTTTTTAAAAAAACTGCATCTCCTTTTAAATACAAACTAATTATAATAAATTATAATTTTAAAGAGGCTAGAGGGCCATTATTTGCCTCCTCAAAACAATGAATAAAGAAGTTTGGTTATTTCAGATACGGTTTTAAAAATGAACATGTAAGCAATGTTTTTTACTATAGAAAAAACAGTCTTTAAAACAATTGACATAACCTACCAAGAGATAAGGAAAGAGCCTAGATGATCTCTTAGGGTCTCTTTAGCACTTGTCTATGATATCAAGAATGTACACACCACTTATCACACCATATTAGGTCATAGCATTAGGAAGAAATTAAAGACTCCATAGAGTCAAGGTATTATTCACTTTAAAAATCATTATTAACAAATAGAATGTCTCCATAAAGTCTTCTTAAGACTACTATTTTTACTTTTTAAAAGTAACGGATATGAAGTCTTGGGTTTAGCTTAAGAATATTACAAGTTGAAATAAAATTCTGTTGCCTGAAGTAAAGTATCCTAATGTACTAAAATATGCATTTATAGTGAAAACACATAATTTGTTGCTGAAAGCTTATGTTTCAACACTTCTACTACCTACGCAATTTTGGACAAATCATTTTAACTACGCAGCTTGAATAATTCAATCTGCAAAATGGGAGTGAAACCAGGAAATAGAAAGCCTAAAAATATTATTGAATTCTTCAGAGATCCATAAACAAACAATGCTAAGAGGCAAAGCAGTACATTTTCAGAGGCATTCTAAGAATATCTCTAAGAAATTTTCATAAAGCATTTACAAACAGAAGTTAAGTATCCAGACTATCTTGAAGACTTCTACTCTGAATATAATCAGAAGAAAGACTTCCACCCATTCTGTTTCACCTATATTGTCATTAAACATTATTCTTGTTTGACTTTCTATGATTACACTAGTAGAGAAACAAACTAAAGTATCCTACTGAGCAGCAGTGAGAAAACTATACAATATAAATTAAAAACTGTTAAGACTACAATTTTAAATTGACAACATGTGACCTGGGGTGTTCCTGAAATCTTATTCATATAATCAGAGCTTATATCTAAATTTAGTAGACATAGGTACTGAAGTATTTAATGAATATACAATGTAATGTTGTCCTTTACTTTCATCTAAGTGGACTGTATACTGATTTTGAGAAAATATGGTAAAAGTTCTGGACAACAATAATGCTCTCACATACTTCCACTGCTTCTTACTGAAAATCTGTTAATACAGAATTACATTTTTCAATTCTGTATACTCATGTCTTAGCAGATTGAACTTGCCACATAATAAAAGGCTCAGAACAAAGTCAGGAGAGGTAAAGAGAGCATTAAAGAATTTTGTTGCATCAAAATGCTAGAATGCCATGCAATTCCATGTTCTTCAGAGCTTTATTGAGACATAATTCACATACAATACAATCCACACACTTAAGGTGTACAATCCAATAGTCTTTAGTATGTTCACAGAGTTGGGCAATCAACATCATACTTGATTTCAAAACCCTTTCATCACCTCAAAAAGAAACGCTGTGCCCATTATCAGTCACTTTTCTTCCCCTGCCAACCCTCTTCCCCTCACCAACCCTAGGCAACCACTAATCTACTTTCTGTCTCTATGGATTTGCCTAATCTGGACATTTCATATAAATGGAATCATACAATATGTGGTGTTTTTGTGACTGATTTCTTTCAATTAGCACAATGTTTTCAAAGTTTGTTCATGTAACATGTATTATTACTTTATTCCTCTTTATTGACACATAATATTTCACTATATGGATATACTACATTGACGGGCATTTGGGTTTTCACTCTTTTTGCCTATTATGTATAATGTTCCTATAATTATTCTTGTATAAGTTTTTCTGTTAGCATATGTTTTCCCTAGCAATTCCATTTTTGAATACTCATTTTTAAAAGATACGTAAAATTATTTTCTTAAACCCATAGTAAAAACATTTTGTAAGTGCCAAATACCTTTTCTTGGTGGCTATGATCATCAATAAAATATAAGTAAAGTTTGCCACACTATACACAATTCCAGTTCCCCTTATACTTTGCTGATTGACTTCAGTCAAAATTACTATCCATTAAAATGATCATCAGATTTAAGTTTCAAGAGATGCAAAACCAGGAATTTTTCACAAGCTCTTATCTCCTGCTGTCAAATAAACTAAAAAGGCATGAACCCATTAAACAGCAAGGCAAACACTACCATGTTTTATTCTAAATGTTTTTATTCATCTGGATTTTTCTTTAAATTGTTTTTTTTTTTTTGCTTCTGGGCCAAGGTATCTAAAAGGTAACAGATTCAGTCTAAGCAACCAAACAATCCTAATGCAAAAGTTTAATTGATTCACAAAGTAGAACTTCTCAAGTCATAGAAGCTACTGTTTGTTTATTAGCATTATTTACAACCAGAAACACAAATTTATATAACACTGCGTTAAGCAGAATTCTAAGATGGCCCTCATGATCCCCACGCCCTGGTATTTACATCTTTGTGTAATCCCCTACCCTTGAGTGTTGGCAGGACCTATAATTGCTTCTAACCATAAGAATATGGCAAAAATGAAGGCATGTAACTCCCATAATTGTGTTACATTATGTGGCAAAGGTGAAGGGATTTTGTACATATAATTAAGGTCCCTAATTAATAGTAAGTTAATCAAAAAGGAGGTTTTTCTGGGAAGGCCTGACCTAATCAAATGAAGCCTCTAAGAGGATCTAGAGATGAGAGTCTTTTTTTTTTTTAATAAATGAATTTATTTATTTTTGGCTGCGTTGGGTCTTCATTGCTGTGAGCGGGCTTTCTCTAGTTGTGGCGAGCAGGGGCTACTCTTCTTTGCGGTGCGTGGGCTTCTCATTGAGGTGGCTTATTGCTCGCAGGCTTCAGTAGTTGTGGCTCACAGGCTCTAGAGTGCAGGCTCAGTAGTTGTGGCACGTGGGCTTAGTTGCTCTGCAGCATGTGGGATCTTCCCGGGCCAGGGCTCGAACCCATGTCCCCTGCACTGTAGGTGGATTTTTAACCACTGTGCCACCAGGGAAGTCCCAAGATGACAGTCTTGAAGTAGCAACATTACAAAGATGCCCAGCAGCTACTCAAGTGTCAACTGAAGACAACTGGTTACATGTATGTGCATGAGGACAAAATCCAAAAGTAGATAAATAAATAAATGGTTGAATTTCTAAATAATCATCCTTATGTATTATAGTGTTAACCATTCTTCAGAGTCAAACTGAAGACACTACCGAGCACAGAAGCTTCATTCGGAACCTAATAGTGACCCTTCCAATATAGAACATTTATTGACAAATTACCTATGATTTATGCATGATGGAGAATATAAAGTGAAGAAGATGGGTTCCCATCCTTCAGCAGCTTAGCATTTATTGGCAGAGTCAGAAATATACAGATAACTATATATAGTACATGGCATATAAGCTACAAGGAACATAAAAACAAAATACATCATAGTGTAAATGAGGTAGGTATAAATAACGAGTAAAGAAACAGAACCACACAAATTGACCAAAGGTCATGGAGCAAATTTCTAATGTCACTATGTAAAGGAAGGGGCTCACATTCATCATCTACTGTGTGCCAGGTACCCCACTAGATTCTTCACAAATAATGCCATATTTAATTCTCACAATCCTGTAAGGTGGAGTTATTGTATCTTTATTGCATAAATAAGAATATTTCTAATCATAGAGATTAAATAACTAGACCAAAGGGGAGAAGGGAGTGCCAGGATTTATACTTAGGTCTCTAAGATTCCCTAACATAAGGCTTCCTTATACTAAAACACTGTAAGAGAGTAGTATAATTATTATTATTTCCACTTTATAGCTATAGAGACTACCATTCAGAGGTTGACTTGTCACTCAATTAGTGAAGAAGGACTAGATCTTGGCCTTCTGATGCCTGGCCTCCTACTTTTTTCACAATAATCTTTTCCACAATACTTCAGAGAGAAACCAAGGGCAGAAAAGGAAAATAAAATGTGCAGCTCCGATTGTAGCTGTCCTCTAACAGCGATGAAGCCCTATTTTCTACAATCAAGCATATAGTTACTTCTATCAGTCACTAAATGCTCTCTATTCACAGTCTATGCTGTCCTTTCTTTTTTTTATAATCCTGAAAAAGTAGATTCACAGATACAGTGTCAACTAAAGGATCTACTGGCATATTCCTTTGCCTTTGTTATTCTTTATTCTGCAAAAATGACACACAAACCTGACTGCCATAATTCCTCCACTCTCCTTATCCTTTCACATGCTCTTGCTAATTCCTGTACTATCCACAGCTGTCTTTAAACACTTCTTCTTCCTATTTGCTACATATTTCCCTCTAACTCCTCCTTCAAACCTCCTAAACCATTATCTTCTCCTTTTTCCCTATACAGATTTAGATTGTTCTGTTATACTGCCTAGTTCTAGAAGTCCTCCTCAGATCTCTAGAAATTATATTATCTGTAATATAGAATTGAAATTTTTTTAAGTCAATATTTTTTCTAAACAAAAAGGAGAAAGAAAAAGAAAGCAAAAGAGGCAAATGTTTTCTTATTAAAAGCTAAATGGGTTTAAGGATGTTTGAAATTGAAATGATTTTTTTTGATGCCTAAGTATCTACCAACTAAGATTTTATCAAATTATAATCATTTGCTAATCTTTTCTTTGTATGCCCTACTTGGTTCCCTACTTATTGGTCCCCATTGTAAGTACATAATGTACAGAAGTGCTATGAGCAAGGCAACTGAAGCAATACTGAAACCCCTTCCTACCCAAAATCCTGCTCACTAGCTTGCCTCTGCCATATATAATCATGCATAGAATCACTTCTGCTAATGAAGATAAGTGTTGCGATCATTGTAAAACCCCACTGAAATCTAAATATATGCTAACCATGTGACCCAGGAGAGGGAACAAAGGAGCACAATGCTTGGCATTAAATGATGAAGTTATATTTAAAGATACTTTCCCTCTAAAAGCTAATGAATAGGATTCTCTCAAACATCAACTAAGGAAATATTTCCTTTACTCTTACTTATTGTTCCTATACCTACAAAAATTATAAAGTAAATAATAAGTTTTTTAATTTAAAAACTTAAATACACAACTAAATACATCTTTTCATAGTACTTTATCATAACTGACATTTTAGTTACAATGTACATGGATGATTTCAGTCAAATGGAAGATATAAAATCAAATTTTACACGTTAGACAAGAACTAACCATTTAAATCTACTTACTAGACATAATCTAATTACTGTAATGCTATTCTCTGACACAACATTATTTCATCTTTTAAAAGTTTCAGAGCAAAAGAGATTTCAAATCTAACCCAAAGTTTTGAACATGCGTTATAAATTTTATTTCTATCGAAATAGCATGGCCATCTACATACTCACCAATGTTTTTCCTTAAAAGTTAATTATTTATCAGAAATACAGATTCCTGTAAAGCTTTAAATTTACATGTAGTCATCTACTCAGACATTCTGAGTAAGAATAGATCTCAAGTTGGACTGGCAAACAAGCAGCAAAAAATAGCCATGGGTACTTGTTTTTAATTTTCAATATAGAATAAAATTGTAATTCTATGTCCATATTTTCCTGCAAAAAACCACCTACAGATATAGTTTCAATTTCAATGTATACAGGCCTTACAGAGGGACTTGCACTTCCGGTAATAGTAGACTAGGTAATTCAAACCAACCCTCCCACTGATAACTCTAAAATCCTTTAAATAAACTTAAAAAAAATCCTTTTCAGCAAGGAACTAAAACTATAAAAAGGAGCGTTGCATTTTTATGAAAGAATCAACTAGAAAGAACTAAATATAGAACTAAAACCTATCATAAATGAAACTAAGACCTCAATGACTGAGAGATAGGTCAGAAGAAAATATCTAGGAAAAAAAAAGGATAAAGAGGCAATCTATAGAAAATACAAGAGAAAGAGTAAGAGATATCAAAGATATGGAATGGTCTAACTTAAATTGAACTGAAATTCCAGGAGGACAGGAGATAAAAATAAGAGAGGCAATATTCAAAAATATAACTGCTAAGAATTTCCCAAAGCTAATGAAAAGCATCAAGTCACAGATTTAAGAAGCCCAGTTGACTCTGAATAAGAAAAAAAGAGCAAACAGCTAAGAACTGTAAATTCTTAGTTGCAGAGATGGTAAAGGAATCTGTAAACATATGTTGAAAACTGAAAAACAATAGAAAAGATCAACAATACTAACAGCTGGCTTTTTGAAAAGATAAACAAATTGACAAAACTTTAGCTAGACTAAGAAAAAAAGAGAAGACTCAAAAAAATCAGAAATAAAACAAGAGACATTACAACTGATACTACATAAATACATAGGATCATAAGACACTACTATAAATAACTATATGTCAACAAATCAGATAACCTAAAAGAAATGTAAACATATGTTGAGGACAGTGACCATCTCCTAAATTAACAAGTCCGTTAACATCTAAAAGCCACACATTGCTTGCAGGGAAAGAAAAAATATAATTATGGCATGAGCTCACCATAAATAGAAAAAAAAAAGGAATGTTATTAACAAGTAAAATACTCTGTCATTTACTGTAATTGCCCAGAAGATTGCATCTTGGCCCCATGTCTATTATAATTTCCTATTTTAGTTTTTTAAGCTTGCTCTTTAATTTCATGGAAATATCTTATTTGCTTCCCATGGTAATAATCTCCTAATAACAGAAAGTGCTTTAATAAATTTATCAAATCTACCATAAATGCCTATCTTCATATGGTCAACTGAGGAAAAAAATAAAACACACAACATGAGAGCTATGAGTTCAGTTTTATTTGGGGCTTACTGAGGACTATAGCCTGGGAGACAGCCTTTCATTTAGGCTGTTTCTCTGAGGAACTGCTCCAAAGAGGCAGTGGGGGAGGTCAGTGCATATACGATTTTGGTGAAGGGAATACATGCAGTCAAGCACACATCTCAGTAGAAGGTTGCTGCTAGTCATGAGGAGCAGATGTCTCCATTACTGAGTTTAGTGCTTTTCTAGTTATGAGAAGACATAAGAAATTGGGTTCATAAAATTTTCTCCTGAAAATATCTAACAATCTAAATGCCTGTTCTGCCAGCTTTTCCCAGAGCACAGAGTGCCTCATCCCTGATCTCCACCCTAAACTCCTTTCAGGGCATGTTAAAGGTCAGCTCCTGCAGTGGCTAATGACCTAATCCTTGTAGAGCTGGATGGTGCGTGACATTCTTTAGTTGGCAATATCTTATATAACAAAAAGTGGTTGTTATAATTTCTTGATAAAACATGTTCCCAGCCAATTATGAATATCTGCCCTATTGTAAAAAAAAAAATAACGCCTATAAAATTTTTGTTTTTATTGATTCATTGTAAGTATCCATAGTGATCTAAATAGATCAAATATAAGCAATATATTATAAATAACTTTACTCAACTAATAGCTTAACTCTCAAAAAAAATCTGGATCAACAGACTATAAAACATTTTATTTTTATAAATTTTGTATGGTATAGTAGAAAAGGAAGGAATTAACATTTGTGGATCCATTTTTATGTGCCAGGCTTAATGCTAGATGTTTCTAATACATTATCTCATTAATACCTACAAAAAACATGCAAAATAGTTGTTATTAGATCTCTATTTTTCAGATAGATAAATTGAGGTTCAGAGTAAGCTAAAACAGAGTCCCTTATCTTCCCACCCAGTGACCATATAGATTAATTAATAACAAAAAATATTCAGAGGGTAACATCATTAACTCTATATGTGGCAAATTTATTGTTGTTTTTATTATTATAGCTTGCAACACTTATTAGATAACATTTAATAATGATAGATTTACTGTTTGAAGTAGAAAGAGAAATCATCAAATACTTCTTGAATATCATGTGAAATGTTATATCTTAGAATCCAGAATATTATAAATCTTTGTAAATTTGATCACACTATATGTATTTTTCATGTTCAGGTTACCAATTTTTAAGCCCATACCATGATCAATTTTTATTTTAAATGAGTTTTGGTTTTCAACATATGAAACTAAATAGACACCCATATTAACTAAGAATACATATGCATTTCACAATATATTTATAAAGCAAATTATATTTTTAAAAAATTCTTACAAAAGAATGTTCTAATTCTGAGGTCTAAGTTCTATTGGCTTGAATATTAGCATCAAGTTAGGAATTTTTGAATGACAGGTGACTCATGCACCAAACAGTATTTCAAAGTTACCACTTTTATGTAAAAATGTTATTTAATTTTGTTATACTCTTATTTTATACTTATTATTAAATGCAGTTTCAAAGATAAGACATTTTCAAAAAATTCTGAATAAGTAATTGTTGAGTAGTGGTCAGTTTTGTTTTAATATATTCTACACACCTTCACTTATTTAAAAACAAAATTTTGCAATTGATGGGCAAAATTGTTTCCTATATTTCTTATTTGTGAATATTTTAAATTTAATTTACCCACCTTTATGTATAGTGGACAAGTCATTCACTATTTAGTACTCTGCCACTAAAATATAATTAGACAGTAGTAAGTTGAAAAAACTTTATAAAGAGACATCAAAATACAAAAGAACAATGAGAAATGAAATGTCCTATATCACTTTAAGTCCTAGGTATTTTCAAAGCAAAAGGTCAATATGTTGGAAAAATAAGTATATTTGTTTATGTTATTACTTTTGAGTGTTTTAAATCCATGCCATATATATGTCTTTTCCCTTTAATTCAAAATGATCCCTCAAAAGAACAATAAAAAACAGTTATTAGGTGCCAAACTGAAAATTCCCAATAGCCAAAGCTGGAACAATTTGCACAAAAAAATAAATAACATAGTATTGGATTAAAATCCAATGAATAAAATAACTATGTGTGAGTACATATTGATATAAATAAATGATAGGATAAGTAGATAAATGGGAGAGAAGGGATAAATCTTTCTTACAGAAGAATTTCAAGTAATGTATGTAGATATTTACTCCTTTCCAGAAGGTGGAACTTCCTCTCTTCTTGAATGTGGACTGGACTTAATGACTTGCTTCCAAAGAACAGAGTATGGAAAGGATAAAGCAGTAACTTTACAATGAAGAAAACCTGGCAGACATTACTTTAATCAAGTGATCAAGGTTAACATCAACAGTGATAACTCAAGTTGATATCATGTACCACCTGTATGATGTAATGAGAAAAGCACTTCATTTCTGTGGTAATGTTCCCCAAACCACATAACTCCAGTCTAATTACAAGAAAAACATCAGACAAACCAAACTGAAGGGATTCTAGAAAATACCTGTTTAATTTTCTTCAAAACTATCAAGGTCATGAAAAATGAGGAAAGAGAGAAACTATCACAGACAGAAGAGACTAAGGAGACATGAATACTGAATGCAATGTGGTATCCTGGATGAGATCCCAGAACAGAAAAAGAGCATAAGTGGATAAAATGGTGAAAATTGAATAGAGTTTGTAGTATAGTTGAAATGAATATGCCGATGTTAATTTATTAGTTTTGACAAATGTACCACTTGTGATGTTAATACTAGAGGAAACTGGGTAAAGGTTATATGGGGACTCTGCATCTTTCCTATAAATCTCAATTCATTCCAAAATAAAAAGGATATTTTTTAAAATTCATTAGGTTTTGAATCACTACCAAAAAAGTCTACTTAAGTTAAAGATCAAAAACTATTTTTAAATAATATATAAAGGAAAATATATTTATGAACTTGAGTAAAATACAAAAAGCAAAAGTTGACACAAGAAAAGATTAATCAATTTGACTACGTCACAATGAAACACTTCTATGGAAAGAATACCACAAATAAACAGGCAAAACCTGGAAAATAAAATGTATAATATAATTAACAGACAAATATTAGACTCCATAAGAATTCTGTAAGAATCTACATGAAAAAAAATAGGCTTTTTTTAACATCTTTATTGGAGTATAATTGCTTTACAATGGTGTGTTAGTTTCTGCTTTATAACAAAGTGAATCAGCTATACATATATATATATCCCCATATCTCTTCCCTCTTGTGTCTCCCCCCCCTCCGACCCTCCCTATCCCACCCCTCTAGGTCGTCACAAGGCACAGAGCTGATCTCCTTGTGCTAGGCGGCTGCTTCCCACTAGCTATCGGTTTTACATTTAGTAGTGTATATATGTTCATGCCACTCTCTCACCTCGTCCCAGCTTACCCTCCCCCCTCCCCGTGTCCTCAAGTCCATTCTCTAGTAGGTCTGCGTTTTTATTCCTGTCCTGCCCCTAGGTTCTTCATGACCTTTTTTTTTTCTTTGATTCCATATATATGTGTTAGCATACGGTATTTGTTTTTCTCTTTCTGACTTACTTCACTCTGTATGACAGACTCTTGGTCCATCCACCTCACTACAAATAACTCAATTTCGTTTCTTTTTATGGCTGAGTGATATTCCATTGTATATATGTGCCACATGTTCTGTATCCATTCATCTGTAGATGGACACTTAGGTTGCTTCCATGTCCTGGCTATTGTAAATAGAGCTGCAATGAACATTGTGGTACATGACTCTTTTTTTATATTTTTTTAAACATCTTTATTGGAGTGTAATTGCTTTACATGGTGTGTTAGTTTCTGCTTTATAAAAAAGTGAGTCAGCTATATGTATACATATATCCCCATATCCCCTCCCTCTTGCGTCTCCCTCCCACCCTCCCTATCCCACCCCTTTAGGTGTTCACAAAGCACTGAGCTGATCTCCCTGTGCCAAGCGGCTGCTTCCCATAGCTATCTATTTTACATTTGGTAGTGTATATATGTCCATGCCACTCTCTCACTTCTGCCAGCTTATGCTCCCCCCTCCCTGTGTCCTCAAGTCCATTCTCTACATCTGTGTTGTTATTCTTGTCCTGCCCCTAGGTTCTTCAGAACCATTTTTTTTTTTTAGATTCCATATATATGTGTTAGCATACGGTATTTGTTTTTCTCTTTCTGACTTACTTCACCTTGTATGACAGTCTCTAGGTCCATCTACCTCACTACAAAAAACTCAATTTTGTTTCTTTTTATGGCTGAGTAATATTCCATTGTATATATGTACCACATCTTCTTTATCCATTCATCTGTAGATGGACACTTAGATTGCTTCCATGTCCTGCCTGTTGTAAATACAGCTGCAATGAACATTTTGGTACATGACTCTTTTTGAATTATGGTTTTCTCAGGGTATATGCCCAGTAATGGGATTGCTGGGTCGTATGGTAGTTCTATTTTTAGTTTTTTAAGGAACCTCCATACTGTTCTCCATGGTGGCTGTATCAATTTACATTCCCACCAACAGTGCAAGAGGGTTCCCTTTTCTTCACACCCTCTCCCACATTTATTGTTTCTAGATTTCTTGATGATGGCCATTCTGACAGGTGTGAGGTGATACCTCATTGTAGTTTTGATTTGCATTTCTCTAATGATTTGTGATGTTGAGCATCCTTTCATGTGTTTGTTGACAATCTGTATATCTTCTTTGGACAAATGTCTATTTAGGTCTTCTGCCCTTTTTTGGATTGGGTTGTTTTTTTGATATTGAGCTGCTTGTAAATTCTGGAGATTAATCTTTTGTCAGCTGCTTCATTTGCAAATATTTTCTCCCATTCTGAGGGTTGTCTTTTTGTCTTGTTTATGGTTTCCTTTGCTGTGCAAAAGCTTTTAAGTTTCATTAGGTCCTATTTGTTTATTTTTGTTTTAATTTCCATTTCCCTAGGAGGTAGGTCAAAAAGGATCTTGCTGTGATTTATGTCATAGAGTGTTCTGCCTAGGTTTTCCTCTAAGAGTTTGATAGTCTGGCATTGCATTTAGGTCTTTAATCCATTTTGAGTTTATTTTTGTGTATGGTGTTAGGAAGTGTGCTAATTTCATTCTTTTACATGTAGCTGTCCAGCTTTCCCAGCACCACTTATTGAAGAGGCTGTCTTTTCTCCATTGTATATTCTTGCCTCCTTTATCAAAGATAAGGTGACCATAGGTGCATGGGTTTATCTCTGGGCTTTCTATCCTGCTCCATTGATCTATCTTTCTGTTTTTGTGCCAGTACCATACTGTCTTGATTACTGTAGCGTTGTAGTATAGTCTGAAGTTAGGGAGCCCAATTTCTCCAGCTCCGTTTTTCTTTCTCAAGATCACTTTGGCTATTTGGGGTCTTTTGTGTTTCCATATAAATTGTGAAATTTTTTGTTCTAGTTCTGTGAAAAATGCTAGTGGTAGTTTGATAGGGATTGTATTGATCTGTAGATTGCTTTGGGTAGTAGAGTCATTTTCACAATGTTGATTCTTCCAATCCAAGAACATGTTATATCTCTCAATCTATTTATATCACCTTTACTGTCTTTCACCAGTGTCTTATAGTTTTCTGCATACAGGTCTTTTGTCTCTTTAGGTAGGTTTATTCTTAGATATTTTATTCTTTTTGTTGCAATGGTAAATGGAAGTGTTTCCTTAATTTCACTTTCAGATTATTCGTCATTAGTGCATAAGAATGCAAGAGATTTCTGTGCATTAATTTTGTATCCTGCTGCTTTACCAAATTTATTGATTAGCTCTAGTAGTTTTCTGGTAGCATCTTTAGGATTCTCTATGTATAGTATCATGTCATCTGCAAACAGTGACAGAAGATAGTCTTTTTTTAAGTGGACAAACAATATGAATAGGCAATTAACAGAAGACGAAATGGACAATAAACTTGAAAATATATTCAGAGGAAATATTTTTTAAATAATCAGGTATTTTTTTATCCACTAGATTGGCAAAATAATTTTTTTATAATATCATGTTTGAAAGAAGGTGAGGGGTAACAAAAAATCTCCTAGGCTGGATAAAAATATTCTAAGGAAATGAAAATTTTTTACATTATCATATATTGTTTTTCATCCATTAGCTTAGCAAAAAACAACTTTTTATACAATATCGCGTTTGGGAGTAGGCATGGGTTAACAAAAAAATTTCAAAGTCTGTGTAAGAATTGGATTAGCCAATTTGGTGGGTAATTTTCTCAGCATCTGTTAAATTTTTTAATGCAAGCAGGCATCTCCGTATCTACTCTAGAGTAGAGTACATATGTAAATATTTTACTGTGGCATTGTTTATAAAGGGAAGAAAAATTGAAAACAACCTGAACGCCCATAATAGGAAATGGTTACCTAGATTATGAAATGTGCAACAGATAAACAATGTAGTAGATCAATTATTCAGCATGTATAGATTTCCAAGACATACTGCTTAAATTTTAAAAAAAAGCAGTTTACAAAGCAAGAGTATGATGCAATTTTTAGAAACACTCACAATGTCATATATTATCTATGGGTACATGCCATGTCTGGAAGCATACTCACCAAACTGAAAACAGAGGCTAATTCTGTGAAGAATGGAGGGGGACAAGGATTTAGGGTGGTGATCAACTGAAACCTTAGCCTCTATATTTTTTAAAGGAAATTACATTAATTTTTGAAGCTTTAGGAATTTCTTGTTTTTAAGAACATTTTAATCCTACTTATCAATTATTAGAGTCTCAGCAGTAACAGTACTCCAATAAATATCACAATCATCCCTTCAAAGTTCTTACCAAGGAAGTACCAAGCTTAATGGAAAATTGAAATCAGCTGAGCCAAGTCCTTACCATTCAGTGGCACATACCATATGTCTTCAATAAATATCTGAATGAATTAGTGAATTATTGAGTGAGGTACTACAGAAGAAAACTGTTTTGGAAAATATAGTTGCAGCCTCACCTGAGGAAATTATAAGGGAATTCTGCCATTTCACAGAGTAACAGAAAAGTATTGACCAAGTTAAGATTTAAGCCATCTGAATTCTAGTCCTGCTTTTGCCACTAACTTATTGCATGATGGTCAAATGCCCACCTGAGATTGAATTTGATTATATTTCCTGGAAAATAATACAACCTGCTCTACTAACCTCATAGAGATTGGGGGGAGGAGATAGAAATGAGATTATGGATACAATAATATTTTGAAAAATGCATGGATGCTATACTAGCACAAGAACTTTTGGAGAGCTTTTAAAAACCCATCATCATGCTGTTTGATTGGGTTGGTATCATTGCTCTGCCACAAGTGCTGTTAGTGAAGAACTGGCCCATGAAATTAGACCTACCCCTCTAACCCAAATTGTTTGGTCTATATGACATCTGGATGATGGAAAGAAGTTTTGTAATGTATAAAATCCAGAAATAGAAATTACCTATATTCTAATTTTAAGAAACTGAATCTAGAAAAAGAGCAAATTTTTAAGAGAATTATTATAAATTTCAATAATGTCATACTAATACTTTCATTTTAGCTTGATCAACCTAGGTTTCCTTTTTTCTCTAATAGGAACATATTATATAACTAATCACTCCCATAGTTATGTTGTGCTTAGATATATTCCAAGAGGTTTTTTCTTAGACAAAATAATTTATACATTTACTCTAAGTTGGTTTAGAAATTAATTTCAAATTTTGGTGGATGTCTATACTAGTTGAAAAATACAAATTACTTTGTGTTAAATGCTCTAATATATTGATCAAACACAACATCAAAAATTTACTTTACAATCATGTACATAAAAATAAGACTTGCACATTGATTTGGACATATCTTCTTGATTATCAATTAATATTTCAAATTGTTCATGGTTTAATCATCTCTAATTTGGACATGAAAATAAGTATGCTCCTTGACAATCACCCTGACAGATGTTAAAATATACCTGAAATTATTTTGTTCAATTGTTTGAAGAATTACAACACTACAGTCATGTAAATATTGCTAACTACTTGGTTACAAGGACATTTAAGGAACCAGTTAAATCAGGGTAATTTGATTTCTCCAAATGAGAGGACAACCGCAGTAGGTTTTGTTAATAGTCTTCAATTAATAAGATTCTGTATAATTGTTACAGAAAAAGAATGAATTTTTAAAAGTCTGTTCCAAAATTTTTGAGCATAAAAGATATGCAACAGGGCCTCCCTGGTGGCGCAGTGGTTGAGAGTCCGCCTGCCGATGCAGGGGATGCGGGTTCGTGCCCCGGTCTGGGAGGATCCCATATGCCGCGGAGCGGCTGGGCCCGTGAGCCATGGCCGCTGAGCCTGCACATCCGGAGCCTGTGCTCCGCAACGGGAGAGGCCACAGCAGTGAGAGGCCCGCGTACAGCAAAAAAAAAAAAAAAAAAAAAGATATGCAACACTATAAGAATAGTACCTATTTTAGAATTATGAATAAATGAGGAAAAGTTAGAAATTATGCTGTCATAAAATTCTGCTTACCAAAGATAATGAAAATTCCAGAAATAATACATACAAAAACTAGGCAAAAGGAAGGACTTCAACAAATGTGAAATGTTTTTATATCATAGTAGCTAGGTTTTCCATAAGCTTTTGTCAATATATCAAGGATAAAAGTATCTGTGGCATAGGTTATGTCCAATTTTGACACAACTAATTTAATTTACAAGGGAGAAATCCTGGTTAAAATTTTAGAGCATTATCTGCAGTGCTGATTACAAAATATATACTTACTTATTTAGACATTTGGAAACATGTCCTCAATCTCTTTTGATTCCCACATAGAAATTCCAAATCAGTCAGTGGTGTGTACAAGAATGAATCTGAGCTCTAATGTGTAGCTATAAAGACTTCCCCACTATCTGGAATTACAGTATAAAAATTATTAATTTAGTCTGATGTTTTTTGCTTCACGGCATCAAAATAGTTCCCATATATTTGTGATGCCAAATTTAAACTGGCAAAAACGAGTGAAGAGAAATTTTTGCATTCTAAGAGTCAATTTGATTTAAAGGAATTTTTTTTCTTCTTTTTTTTCTTTTTTTGTGGTACGCGGGCCTCTCACTGCTGTGGCCTCTCCCGTTGCGGAGCACAGGCTCCGGACGCGCAGGCTCAGCGGCCATGGCTCACGGGCCCAGCCACTCCGCGGCATGTGGGATCTTCCCAGACCGGGGCACGAGCGCGTGTCCCCTGCATCGGCAGGCGGACTCTCAACCACTGCCCCACCAGGGAAACCCTAAAGGAATTTTTAAAACAAATTTTAACTGCTCAAATTGAAGAACATCAAAAATAAATGTAGCTAGTCTTCAATGGGATTAAGACAAGGGGTCTAAACAGAGAGTAATTTTAATTATGAGCCATAACAATATTTTACTTTTATGCATTGCTACCCTGATTCTGAACCTGTTTCTTATGGAAATTTAATCAATTTATCTGTTTAGCTTCATTACAAATAGATCACAGAATTCCACGGACTTTCAAAACAAAAACAAAAAACCTGTCACTAGCACTAGAAGCTAAAATTGTCAAAGAAAACTTTGGGCAATTACTAAATTTTGTATGTAGT
Source organism: Mesoplodon densirostris (assembly GCF_025265405.1). Taxonomy (NCBI): domain Eukaryota; kingdom Metazoa; phylum Chordata; class Mammalia; order Artiodactyla; family Ziphiidae; genus Mesoplodon; species Mesoplodon densirostris. The sequence goes on along the minus strand of NC_082668.1, from coordinate 80,884,341 downwards.
TAGTTAACTATTACATTCAGTGGTAATGTAAGCTTCTGTCAAACTTTTTTTTTTGTGTGGTACACGGGCCTCTCACTGTTGTGGCCTCTCCCGTTGCGGAGCACAGGCTCCGGACACGCAGGCTCAGCGGCCATGGCTCACGGGACTAGCCGCTCCGCAGCATGTGGGATCTTCCCATACCGGGGCACGAACCTGTGTCCCCTGCATTGGCAGGTGGACTGTCAACCACTGCGCCACCAGAGAAGCCCTGTCAAACTTTTTTAAAAGCTTGATTTAATTCATAGAACAGTCACGTGCAGCAGAGAAGTTGTCTGTAATGAATCTTTTCCTTAGTCTCTTTCCCTCATCCATAGGTAAATGCTTACTAATATTAAATGGAGTTTTGTATATAATTCAGGTGAACAAAAATGAACAAAATTCAAAAAGTTTCCAAACACATTCTCAGCATTTGATAAATGTTCATTGATCTTTATTTTGACTGGCCCTCAGACTTATGTAAAATTCCTTTACTTCGTTTTCATTTTGAATGTTCAGCCAACACTAAATTCTTTGGGAGTATTACATTTTTTTAAAAAATCCTAGCTTCTTGAAAATACATCAAAGTCCAAACAATACAATGTGTTTTCTTATGCAGGCTTTATCCAAAATAATCAAAGGTGAACTCCTGTATCTTTACCCACATAATATAAAACTGTAATGGCTTATCAGAAAGGAATATGTAATTAGAAAGTCAGATCAACATTAAATAATCACTAATCCACTTGTGGAAGGGTAGGGAGAAAAATCAGCGTGAGGCTAATGAGAATTATATGTTGTCTTTCCTATATATTTCTCTTTGTTGATGTTATATATACGTATGCATACATACATATACACATACACACATGTACATTAGCTATGGGCAAATATCACGAGATTATGTAATATAAAAAATATTACTGATATATCTGCAAGTTTTACTAAAATTTCCATCAAAATCCATAGTTTCATTGGAGTATATAAAACCAAGAGAGAAAAACTTATTGAGGGAATTCCCAAAATCCTTCCCACAAATGGATGTAACAGTAGATAAAGTGGGTTGGTCACACCTGGCCTGAAAGGTACTTTTTTAATTTTCTTTTTAAAGAGAATTTATAGATTAATACAGGATATCCATTTGTTCTGTGTTTTCTTAGATTCTGTATTTATCTATTCGACATCCATTCATCACAGAACCAATTATGGTAACTTTAGTTTCTGTATTGTTTGTACCTTACAGACCCAGGGAGAGACTGCTCCTTCCATGGTTAGCTAAATTCTAAAGAAAATTAAGAACTTAAGAACATATGAAACGACTTTCATATGCAACCAACCAATCCCAAGTCTATACCCTCAACTTCCTCCTTATCTAACTCACACAGCCAAGCCAATATTTCTCTTGCCCTATATCATCTTAGGGCCAGGTAACCGGGCAACTAGAGACCACCCCTATAGCCAAAGCCTGCCAGAAGTATTCAAACTGCACAGTTCTAAACTGCTTACCCTGACTTGCCTTTTCTGCAGAAACCCCAATAAAGGCTCTGGCCTCAACTTTTTCCTTGCTCTTGTCTTCTGCCACTTGACTAAAACCTGGTGCTTCCCCTTGACCCTGGATAACATGCAGCAAGTCCCTCTCTATGGCCTGTGAGTATAATATACATGGTTTTCCTAAGCCTCTCCTATATCTCTTCCACAACTGACTGACCATAAAACATAGAACAAAACTCTACTTTTAGAGATAAAAGTCCCTTCCAATTCTCAATTGCTTCAATAGCCAGACAGACATGATATAGATATGTATATATCTTCTGTTTCTTTAATGTTTAAACAGCTTGATAGCTCAAAGAGATACACAGATCAACACACCTATTTCTACAATGTTTAATCTGGAATTTAGTCAGAAGTAAGTAAAAATAAGAATCTGAACTTAATTTCCTAAATAGTGAAGTGTCCTAGCATCATTTATTTAATAATCTTTCTTTATCTCATTATTTTGCTGTGTCACTTGTAATCATATTGTTCCAGACACATACATAATTTGGCTTGTTATATTTATCAGTACTTGATCAATTGACATATAGTTTCAATCATCATATCTTTTGTTCAATATTGACAAAATCTGTATAAAAGTGCTCCCACCTTATTATTTTTATATATTCTGTTCACTTTTTTTTACAGTAGATCTCCAGAAAGTATTTATTTTCCATAACTGAAATTTTGTACCCTTTGACCAACACCTCCCCATTTCCCATTCTCCCCAAACCCTGGTAACCACTCTCCTATTCTCTGCTTCTATGTGACTATTTCAGATTCCACATATAAGTGAGATCATGCAGTATTTGTATTTCTGCGTCTGGTTTATTTCACTTAGCATAATGTCCTCCTTGATTGCTTTTGATTATTAAATTTTTACCTCTGAAAAGCAAATGGTCTCTACTCTCTCATGCCTAATCACTTATTGTGAAGCATTAGATGGATTAAGATCCATCCATACTTAATCTTACTCTAACCTTATGGTCATTTCAAATTGTAGTCCAGAAAGTCCTCAAAATGTTTTAACAAATGTTGTTTTTGTTTTTGTTTTTTTTACTTTGTGTGTTTGTTTTTCTTTGAAGAATACTGGATAAGGATGGAAAATTTTCTTTTCCTCAGCCTGTACTGTGTTTCTTCTTGTGGTCGCACCTGACTGACCGTCTCATAAAAGAACACAGAACAGTGAAACTATTGACTTAAAAAGATCATTTTAGTTATCTTTAAGCCTTATTTATTTGTTCTGATCTTATTCTCCCTTTATCATAGATCACCTGCACAAAGACATCATGATCAAAGCAGTGCAAAATATTTCTTAAGCCCATGATTGGAACATTTCATGATACCTCCCTGAGGAAGTAGAATCCTTGCTGCATTTCTTAAAAGACAGTAAAGCTACTTCTTTACCCCATCCATTCTTACCCAATATAAGGGCTACTATAAATGTAATTAATGTAAATTAATTAATTGAAATTTCAGATTAAACAATATGAACTATTTATATGTTAATGCTTGTATTAAAGTTCAATTGCATTTTGTCAAGTGCTCTTGCTTCTTGCTTTCTATATATGCAGGTACTTTTAAGATAAATATAAACATGTGTCTATAAATTATTGAAACATCATCAAATTATTATTTTATGGAAGAATCTGAGATTCAATAAACTTTTGAAGGCATTCAATTCTCTCTTCAAGTTATCTTCTGAACCAAGAAAAACATCAGGAAAGTATATTTTTCCAAGAAAAACTGATTCTAATGTCAAAAGCTTCAATGCAACCATTAAATTAGGTGGTAGAATTCATTTGAAAATATTTGGTCTATTTGAAATCAAGAGAACTATTGAGCTAACTAGATACTTTGAATCAAGATATATCACTATTCTAGGGAATCAAAGGTATAAGCCCGTTTTGTTCTATGCCAGACCATGCAACCATCTACAAAAATGGGAGAAATCTGTTTAGATGAGAAAGACTAGGAGTACTGAATTATATAGCTAAGAGAGATAGTGAAGTTTAGGATGTGAAAGCAAGTGAAATAACATTTTTAAATCATAAAAGGGAACAAGTGAAATTATAAGCTACCAAAATTAAGTTTGTGAAAGGTTGATCTTTTTAAAGTACTGTACATAAGAATCATCTTAATACAACTAATAAAATCTGAGTGTCTATATCTAGTCTATCATAGACTAATAGTAAGGCCAAGGAAAAGGATAAGACACTGTAACACCTTATTAATTGGACTGATCTTTTTTTTTTTTTAAGTTTATGGCTGGAACCCATGGCATGTGGGATCTTAGTTCCCCAACCAGGGACTGAACCCACGCCTCCTGCCTTGGAAGGCAGAGTCTTAACCACTGGACCGCTGGGGAAGTCCCTGGACTGATCTTAACTTCATTCTTTAAAAAAAAAAAATTTAAATAATGTCTGTGGCTTTTGAGGAAGTAGAGGAACCATTTCATTCATTCAAAGAAGACTGAAAATTCTCTTGGCCAAAATGGTATCTAGTACTGATCTGTAATAACGGGCTTGAGGCTCATACCTTCCCTGTACAAGGGAGCCACGTATAAAAGAGATGTTAGTAATTGTCTTATGCAGCATTTCAGTAATACCTTAAGCAAGGTGAACTAAACTGAGGAATTTTTCAAATAGTTCAATGTTTCTTCTGAACTGTGATTTTTAAAAGAAACCTACTTCACAGAGAAACACTACCTAATGGTAAACAAAGTTAGATATGGAACACAAAAGAAAGTGTTAGTAAAATGTTTACCAGGCGAATTGTCACCGTTTTTAAACGCTAGTGAAACTTCAAGTGAAAGTGAAAACTGGTTATACAATCTTTTTGGAAAAACAATTTAGTAATATTTATAAATAGCCTCAAAACTTAGCCTAGCAGCTCCTTAAAGAAATAGCTGATTCCAGGGCTGAGGCAGGGTAAATACAAGGTGACCCTGGAAAATCTTATGGCCCCAGATACTAAGAAAGTGCTCAAAAAAAGAATGGGAGCATATTGAAAGGACGAGAGCCAGTTGATAGGAGTTCCTAATGTCCAAAGATGAAACCATTTGAGCAACAAAGTGAATTCTGAGAGTATTGGGTTATGGCCCATAAAATAAAATAAATATCTTTGAGTCCATATGAAATAAGCAATTGAATTAATAAATAAATGGAGGAGAAGTGACAGCTCTTCCCTATAGAAAAAAATTCTAATTTCTAAATGCAAAAAGAATGAGAGAAATAACAAGTCACTATTAAGCAAATACCACAGTAATAAATAGGTAATAAGCAGGAAATATTCATTGATGAATGCTAAAATTAGTAGGCAAAAGTTTGAAGAGAAACAAGATACTTGCATAGTCTCAAAGTATCTCCCCTAAGATATCATTACGAAGGGAAACTTTTTAACTTTACAGTGGAAAATCCAACTGTAATCAAGGTTAATATCCCCGGAAATAAGATATCATCTATCCCCTGATATGATGCACTGAGAAGGGTTCATTTCATTTCAATCATATTCTTGACAAAAAAAAATGCATAACCTCAATCTAATCAGGAGACCCTCAGACAAGCCCAAATTGAGAGATAATCCACACAAAAAACTGACTGTACACCTCAAGAGTGTCAAAGTTATGAAAGATAAGGGAAGATTGAGTAACTCACAAATTGGAGATGATTAAAGAGACATGATATCTGAACACAAAATAGGATCCTGAAACAGAAAAAGGACATTAGTGGAAAAACCGGTGACACCCTAAAAAATATTTGGTTTAGTTAATAGAATTGTATCAATGTTAATTTCCTGGATTTAATTACTGACTATAGTTATGTAAGATATTAACGTGGCAAGGTGGACAAAAGGTATACAGGAACTCTTCGTACGGTTTTTGCAATTTTTCTTTAGGTACAAAATTATCTCAAAATAAAGAGCTAAGGGCTTCCTTGGTGGCACAGTGGTTGACAGTCCGCCTGCCAATGCAAGGGACACGGGTTCGTGCCCCGGTCCGGGAAGATCCCACATGCCGCGGAGCGGCTAGGCCCGTGAGCCATGGCCGCTGAGCCTGCACGTCCGGAGCCTGTGCTCCGCAACGGGAGAGGCCACAACAGTGAGAGGCCTGTGCACCGCAAAAAAAAAAAAAAAAAAAAAGAGCTAAAAAATAGCAAAATGAATGTTTTATTTTATATTTATTTTTCTATGCTTTCTAAGCTACCCTAAAAAATAAGTATTAACTTTATAATTAGGAAAAATATACTTTATTATACTTACCAGATTATATTATTGGCACACATCTTATTACTGTCAGATGAATAAAGTTATTGAATAAGCATTATTGAGTCAATGATCAAATGAATTGTGCATATTAGGTATAAAAATCTTTGATGTAATTATTTTCAATCAAAAGGAAAAATATTAAGCCAATAATAACAATAATTGCTATTATTTTTGTCATTACTCCAAAAAGTATAACATATATATAAATGCATGAGTACATAATTATGTAGGAAATATGTACATAATTCATTAATTCTCACAAACCCATGAGGTAGATGCTATTATTGTTATCATCCCTATTTTATAGATAAGAAAAGTGAGGCTTTGAACTGCTAGGCAACTTGCCAAAGTTGGCATACCCACTAATTAGAACAGTTAGAACTGTATGACTTCAGAGTTTCAGTTCTTGACAACTGGTGTCTACTAGCGTTGCTGCCTAATAACCCATGATATGTCTAAAAAGGACTTCCATGCCCTTGACTCTGTGAGAGCAGCACAAAGTTATCTGAAGTAGACTCTACTTTTAAGAATCTAGCACTCTAATTGAGGAAACAAGTTACATATCTGTGTATTTATACATAAGTAAAAATAGTTTTACATACATATATAAATTGCAAAGTGATATGTAATATGTAATAAATGCTAAATGAGTGAAACAGGCAGTAAGAACTTAATTTTCTAATCCGTTACGATTTATTTAAAAAAAGGTCACTTTATTTTATTGCAAAATTTGGTCTCCTAGCATTCCCACAGGTAAAATAATTCAGACATATTATAATTTTTTATTTTGTTATTTTTTAAGGTAAAGATTCTCAAACTTTCACAATCATAAGAATCACCTAGAGAGTTCTTTAAATTGCTTGTTTATTGGCACCACCCCTTTGATATTCTAAGCCTATAAGCTTGAGTAAGACCCAGAACTTGGGTTTTTAATGAGTCCTCCTGTTGATTCTGATGCAAGTGGTCTTTGAGTTTAAGGTTTTAAGGTTTGGGGGGAAGAAATACCAAAATTTTGTATCTACTAGAGAAGCTCTGTAAAATTACATAAAAATCAGATTTTTTTTACAGGCATTTATACTATGAAGTTATGTGTTAATAAAACACAAAGTGCATAGTATGCACTCAAATCACAAATCATATTATATATTAGGTCTGTGTCTTGCCGTCTGTGTTTCTTTTTCATTTTTTAACTATATTCTTGTTTCTGAGAAAATCAAAAAGAGTTTGAAGAGGCTTATTACCAGAGCAGCTTAAATATCAACAGAAAATCACCACTGTATTTATGAAAGAAGCAGTATGAATCTAATGATAATTAAATGTGCTTCATAAGCAGAGCTGTGTTTTACAGTAGTTGTTATATATCTAACTACTTTTTATGGCACTTGCTTTCTGGAATGTGACTAGGTCATCATCTCTGATATCAAACCCTCATTGTCAAAAAGAAAAAAATAGTCATTAGGAAGCAATAGCCTTCTCTGAATAATTTTGGTTTTGCAGGATAAGCAAGAAGAAGCAGAGGTACAAATAACTGTTGAAGGAACCCCAGCAACCTAACATATTCAATATGGAATGGGAAAATTCTTTTAAAACTTGCTTATTAGATCCTTAGAGCATAATTTTCATGATGAATGAGTAATTCTTGATGATACTGATAATATAAGAACTTTATCACTAAATCAAAACTATACAGAGTCCTTGGCTATTATACATTCTCACTCTATCCCACCGAGTCTGTAGATTAAACTCCATTTTTGCCATCTGAGAAAACCTCTGGAGTTCTGAACGATTTGGAATTGGGCCTAAGCTTAATATAGAAACTTCTATACAAATGGCACCTCAGGAATTTTTGTGTCATCCTTGATACAGTACATAGAAGTCCTCACTAAAACAAATAAAACTAGAAAACACTACCACAAGAAATTAAAGATCTAAATACATGGAGAGACAGTTCACATATACGTTTGGAAGACCCAATATTGTCAAGATGGCAATTCTCCCCAAATTGATCTATAAATTCAAAGCAATCAATTGCTATTAAGACCCTTGTAGGCTTTTCATAGCAATCAAGTGGGCCCTAAAATGTATATGGAAATGTAGGACCTAGAATAGCCAAAACAACTTTGAAAAAGAAGAACAAAGTTGAAGGATTTATACTACCTGATTTCAAATTTTACTATAAAGCTTCAATAATCAGACAGTGTGGTATTAGGGTAAGGGTATTCACATAGATGAACAGACAGAATTCAGCATCCAAAAAATAACCTTATATTTATAGTCCATTTAATTTCAACAAAGCTGCCAAGAAAATTCAATGAAGAAAGGTGGTCTTTTCAACAAATGGTGCTAGGACAATTGGATATCTATATTTTTTTTAAAAAAAGCAAAAACAATAAAGAGGACTTAACTCTTATCTCACACCATACACAAAAATTAACTCAGAATGGATCATTGATCTACATGTAGGAGCTGAAACTATAAAACTTCTAGAAAAAAAATAAGAAAAAATTTTGTGACCTTGGTCTAGGCAAAGTTCTTAAATTCAACACCAAAAGCACAATCAGTAAAAGAAGAAATTAATAAATTGCACATCATCAAAATTAATAAAACTTTTGTGTTTCAAAGGTCCCCATTAAGAAAGTTAAAAGACAAGGCCAGACAGTGAGAAAACATTTGCAAATCATATTTCTGACAAGAATCCTGTATCCAAAATATATTTTTTAAAAAACTCTTACAAGTCAAGAAGACGATAACCAATTTTTTAAATGGGCAAAAGATTTAATAGACATTTCATCAAAGAAGAGATATAAATGGCTAAAAGGCACATAAAAAGTTAGTGCTATAGACTGAGTATTTGTGTTCCCCAAAAATTCAGATGTTGAAACCTAATCTCCAATGTGATGGTATTAGAAGGTAGAGCCTTTGGGATTAGTACCCTTATGAAAGAGGCCCAGACAGCTCTCTTCCCACCTCCACATGTGAGAACATGCTAAAAAACGGCTATCTATGAGCCAGGAAAGGGCTCTCACCATGTATCAAATCTGCCATTTCTTGGTCTTGGACTTCCCAGTCTCCAGAATTGTGCCAAATAAATTTCTGTTGTTAGTAAACCACCCAGTCTATGGTATTTTGTTACAGTAACCCCAATGGACTAAGACAATTAGTCACTATGAAAATGCAAATCGAAATCACAGCAGCATACTACTTCACACTCAGAATGGATTTACTAAAAACAAAACAAAACAAAACAAAACCAGAAAATACGAAGTGTGGGCAAAAATGTGCAAAACCAAAACCCTTATACAGCTAATTGTAAAATGGCATAATTTGGGGACTTACCTGGTGGTTCAGTGGTTAAGAATCTGCCTGCCAACGCAGGGGACACTGGTTCGCTCCCTGGTCTGGGAAGATCCCATATGCCTGGAGCAACTAAGTCTGCGAGCCACAACTACTGAGCCCGTGTGCTGCAATTATTAAAGCCCGTGTGCCTAGAGCCCGTGCTCTGCAACAAGAAAAGCCACCACAATGAGAAGCCCGTGCACCGCAAAGAAGAGTCGCCCCCGCTCGCCGCAACTAGAGAAAGCTGGCACGCAGCAAGGAAGACCCAACACAGCCAAAAAATAAAAAACAAATACATTTTTTAAAAAAGGTTTAAAAAAATGTTAATAATTGGTGTTTTCTTTGTAGTTAGACTTACTATACCATACAGTAACATAATATTTTATGAGGCTAGAACAACAATGACTTTAAAAAATGTTAGTAACACAAAGTAAGCTTTAATGCTTCTTAGAAACTTAGTTGCTTTGATTTTCCTTATGTTAAAGTTTAAAGAGTATCAAGAGAAATTTAGAAAGGTGATTTGGAGAAGAAATAACAATTTGACCCAAGTTAAATAGTTCTCTTCCTCTCTTACACATAACATGTGCCATACACTCTCTTAACTCAGATTTGAAGATATATTTTCAAAAGACCTCTGGGTCTACAGATAGTCTGCTGAAACCCTGGCCAACCTCAGCAATATTATCACAAAGAGAATAAATTCTGTGTTAGAGACTATCTCGGTGTGTGTTTGTGTGTGTGTGTGAAGTTATTTTTAACTTTTATGAGTATTTTATTTGCCCTTTCCTTGATTTATATAAATATGAATGATACAAGCATTGTTTAGATCCTCAACTTTCTCCCTGTTAGTGCTAATGGCTAAATAATAATTTACTTTTTCTTACATAAAATTGATCATTTTGCAGTGCACAATTCAGTGGTGTTTAGTACTTTCACAATGTTGTGCAACCATCACCACTATCTACTTCCAGAGCATTTCCATCACTCCAAAAAGAAACCCCATAGCTGTTAGCAGTCATTCTCAATTCTCCACTACACCCCAAGCCCCGGCAGCCATTAATCTACTTTAGTCCCCAAGAATTTGCCTATTATGGATATTTCAATAAATGGAATCATGCAATATGTGGCCTACAATGCGTTACATTTTATAGCACCTTGTTTCATAGTACTTTCATTTTTGAAGAGGTAGATATGAAAGCCCACTTTATAATGTGATTCCTATTTATTTTCTAATTGGCTTTAATTTCAAAGAATCGAGACACTTTTTAGTTAGATGCAATATTTTTAAGTCCTAGCTCAGTACTTATTAGCTATGTGAACCTGGGTAACTTATTCAGTCCTCTGAGCATCAGTTTCTCATCTGTCAAGGCTAGATAATATTAGCAACCTTTCAGGATTATCATAAAGACTAGAGATATTTGTGCTTAGCACAAGCCTGAGACAATACCTATTACTACTTCACAAAGATTGTCTAATTACCATCATTATTTTAATTCAGTACTCATCTGTTTACTCTATGCTAGAATAGGACAGTGGAAAGAATGACGAACTGGGAATCAAGATGGGGACTCTAGACCAAGCTCTTCCATTAACTAGTATAAGTGCCTGCCCTTAAATACATGTCCTTATCTCTTTGATGTTCAGTTTCATCATCTGTAAATTAAGAAGTCAGTCTAAAATCTAGTCTCCAATTTATTGCTACAGTCCTTCTCTGACCAAAACATATATGATTGCACAAAATAGATGCATTATATACTAGTTATTCCCTTTTCCTAAATAAGAGCAACACACCCCCAAGGAGTATCTGAGACAACTCTTTCAAGTGGAAGAATATATTAGAACTTTAATTTACATTTATCTAACAATAAATAAAACTTAACTACTATATACTATACAGATTGAAAGTAGTATCTTCACAGAAAGCCAAATGATCAAGTGTCATGTATCCTATGAGATATGAGAAGGGAAGAGTGGAAGCTTCTCTACATAGAGAAATGGGTTGAGAGTGGCACCCACATGTCTCCATTCACTTGAAGCATCTTGCAATGCACCGTAGTCTATCTATAACCAGTTTAGACTTCTGAAACAACTCATTCCAAGGTTAGAAAGAAATGACACATTGGAAGTGTGATTATTTTTCTGGCCATGCTCTCTATTCGAGTTCTGACCTTAGTTCAGACATTTTGTAACCCTCCATCATAAACTATCCCACTTCCTTATCTGACCCCAATATTTTCAGCATAAAATTAACACTTTAGGCTTCCAGATTCTACCATTCATTACCAACCTTAGCATCCTATGCATGTAATTTATTTCTATATTCACTCACCATTGTGGAATAACAATTCAAGTCATGAAAGTGGAAATGAGAATTGATTTCTTATACTGCATTTTGCTTCCTATGTATTACCATGTATTACCATGTGTCATGAGTATGTTTTCTTTAAATTCATTTTATAATCTAAATTATAATAAAATAGAAATACCAATATGACTTAATCAACCTGTGTGCTCTTTTTGTTACTTTGACATTTTAGTCTCATTTTTTTCTTTTCCTTAAATCAATAATATAAAAAATTTTCATGACTTTTTTTTCACAAATAAAACAATTCAATAACCTGGGCCATTTGGAAATCTGGAATTAGCATTCTAAACGGTACTAAATTCTACCATCTATGCTATACTACATTACCTTTAAAAAGCGATCTTTACTCTTGTTCCATACCTCAGGGCAGTTTTATAAGTAAGTTCGACTTAAAATAAGCTCCTTTTGGGACATCTGAATTTTAGAAGGGATCCAACATGGACCACTGCATATCACCCAAGATTAAAGGTATAAAATAGAAATATTTGTTTTAAAAATATTCTCCTAGAAGCCTCTTCCATGGCCTAGTAATTTAAAGATTGACCAGTTATTTACTCGTGGAAGCAAATTTAACACTGACTGTCAACAGAAAATTTGAAGTCATATGCAATATCCTAAATTCCTGGTTCACACTTTTAAAAGATTAATTCCATCCTTACTAAAGTAATGTCACCATCATTACTATTACATATAGTTTCCATATATACCCATCTCAAGGAGCTTATAACAATGATTAAATATTTGAAGAGAAAATAGCAGTCTCTCAAAGAGTTAAATGGACCCCTATCTCTAGATTAGCTAGATTGTGAGGTCCATGTGGACAGGGCTTTTCTCTGTTTTATTCATTGCTGTAATCCCATCACCAAGAACATGTTTGGCCAGGCTTCCCTGGTGGCGCAGTGGTTGAGAATCTGCCTGCTAAGGCAGGGGACACAGGTTCGAGCGCTGGCCTGGGAGGATCCCACATGCCGCGGAGCAACTAGGCCCATGAGCCACAACTACTGAGCCTATGCATCTGGAGCCTGTGCTCCTCAACATGAGAGGCCACGATAGTGAGAGGCCCGCACACCGCAATGAAGAGTGGCCCCTGCTTGCCACGACTAGAGAGAGCCCTCACACAGAAACGAAGACGCAACACAGCAAAAATAAATAAATTTATTAAGAGTTAGGACTTCAACATATTCATTAAAAAAAAAAAAGAACATGTTTGGCCAACAGCAGGCATTTAATAAGTGAATGAATCTTCTGAACCTTGCTTGTTCCATTGCTTCAGACATAACAGTTAGGTGCTACCAGACTGTACTCTGAGCCTAGAAGAATTGAATGTCCTAACCCTTAGAGTGACTGGGGCCTACAAATGCAATGAGGCCTTGTCCAGCAAAAGAAAATAATCTCTGAAGCTCCCTAAAAAGGACTGAGAGAAAAAGAAACATGTCAGGGCCTCCTTCACACAAACTCTTAAGATGTACTTTAGATACACTAAATGAAGGTAAACATTGGAGGCTTGAAAAGAATCTATTCTACCCTTCCACTTAGGTCAGGATTAATACATTCACTCATTTGGCACTCTTATCCATTCTTATAACTTTTATTTCTCTCTTACTTCTCTATTTACCTACCTCTGACTGCTTCTGTCCCATATCTAACCTTGGTTTTTAATGCCTTTCTAAATAGCTTTCCAAACATACTACAAAGTTTCCATAGCTATAATTAGAAATCCCACCTTCCACCTCCACTGTACAGTGTTTTCCAGTGTTCCATTTCCCCAGTTTTCCTTCTTAGCAAATAGTACTGATAAGCCATCTTTCATAAAAGCTTGAAACCTAGAATTTATCTCAATGCCTGTATTTCCATCAACAATTATAATAGCAGCTAACTTTATTGAGAACTTACTAAATACCAGCTACTTCCCATAGATTATTTTATTTACTCATCACAAAACACAAGAGATAAGTACCATCTCCTTCCCATTTTTCAGTTGAAGAAACTAAGGCTTAATCACCCACCCAAGACAATACAGCATGTAAATAGCAGTGCTGGAACCTACAAGACTGTGTTTTAAAATATTATGCCATAGCGCCTTTCACATTATTACTTGCAAAGTCATCTAATTAATTTTCTAAAAAAGACCCCTAAACTATTTCTTCCTTTCTCTTCCAAGCATAAAAACTCCAGCCGAGGATCTGATTATGATAGGCTTGGTTAATAATGCAATGTTAAAAAAACACTGCTTTTTTTTCTGAACTAGTTTTAGAAGACCTATATTGTAGCTCTGGCTTCATCACTTAGACATGTTATTCAAACTCCCTGTGCCTCCATTCCTTATACTTAACATTAAGACAGTAAAATCTGCTTTACTCAACATGATTTTTTTGAGGGGAAAAAAAGAGACCATAAAAGCAATTGGGGAAGTTGAAAATACTATACAAGTATAAAAATAGGCCAATAATTCAACAACCTCTCTAGCCTCTCAGGCTTATTTTCCTTATAATGAACTGCTAACATGATTCTCTCTTGCCATTAAACTATGTAATTATTTTGTGCTGGCCATTGTCCACATGAAATGCACACTTTTGACTCTTCAAAAATGTCCATCCAACTTACTGCAGACCTTCTTTTCCAGCCAAACTTGTATTTTCTCTACTCTTTAAGCCACAAACTGATTGCCCATCTAGCCCAATAATGTCATCCTCTTCTAAATCTTCCCAGTTAATCCTCATTTGGCCCTAAACCCTTTAAATATTCCCCACAAGGGGCGATTCATATGCCACATCAAACTGACTTCAGCCTGCTTTTCTAGGACAACTTCCAAACCCCTTCCCCATAAAAATGAGGGTTTTTTAATATCTTAATCTTCCTTAAATCTCCATTCCCCAATTCCTGTGTATAGTTCCTCTCTCTCATCTAGGGTACAATAATACTCTGACATTCTTGACACCTTTTATTCTGAGTACCCACAGAATCCTAATTTATGTTTCTATTCAAGTTTGGGAATACAGACAAATCTTTTAGTCTCCTTTTTGTAAAATAACTCCACTTTGATCTGTAAAGAAATGTCTCTAGCTTTAAGCAGGCAAGCTAAGTGGCATGCTTTCCTGTTTTCCCCCTCTCTGACACTGCCCCTGCCTTTTATTTAGGCTCCATTCTTGGTGGTGACTCCTGCATTATTCTCATCTCCCTGCTCCCTCCCTGCCCAAGACTGGCGTCCTGAGGAGAACTGGGCATGCTCAGTAGCCACAGCCAATTCCGGGATGCAAACTGGAATCTTTTACAGATTTTGAGCCCGGCATGAGAGGTAAGGCCCTAAAAATACAGTGGCCCAGAATTTGCTCACACCCCCTGGGGAATCATTTGATTGAAAGATGTGTTCAAAGCCTAGGAATGGACTCAGAAATGGATAGCTTGCCGCCAGTCTCTAGTCTGCAAGGTGGGTCATCAACCTGAGTAACAGAGAGCTGAGAACAGCCCCTTGGCCTGGTTTGGTGCAGGGAGGAGATTTCTGCTGTCCTGAGCTGTGACAGCGCTGATAGATGGCTGGAAGCTAGCGTGTGGCATCTCTGTTGCATCAAGAAAATGTTGTTGTTGTTGTTTTCTTTTTTTCCATGAATACAGCAATATCAGCTGCTCTAGGCTGAAAAAGGATGTGTCTGAAGAACTACAAAGTCTGTGAGCCAGTCGGAGATTGTAGAGGGGAGAGGCAAATCAACTACTCGCCCAAGAACTCACCCTAGATCTAGGGAGGCAGCTTATGACCCAGAGATAAACAGGCTATTTCTAAATGACAGTTCAGGAACATTTCAGATATTCAAAACTGAATTGTGTGCCTGCCCCCCAAAATACATACCTTCTTTGTACGTGAGCCATGACAACATTTCCCTTTGAGAGAAACTGACAGCACACACACACACACACACACACACACACACACACACAAATGGTCCTTCAGTTCTCCTTTCCCCTGGTTTCTGCAGAGACTAAATCTCTAGAGCTGCAACAGCAGCAGATTCCCTTACCTCACTGTCAGGGGGATGAGGCACGGGGAGGAAATTTACCACAGAAGAAACATGATAAAAAGGGGGCTTCTTTGCAGGGGCTTGACTGCATAGCCCAACAGAGAGACAGGCAGTAATGGACAGGGAAAGAGACACACAGCTGTCCCTGCTGCTAGCCCTCTCTTCAAACAGCAGCAAACATGAGACATTTCATCATGGTAGTGCATCCATATTGAGAAAGGGGAAAAAAAATCATGTGGTTTGCGTTATGCATTTCAGTCAGCCGAGATGGGAGGAGACCCCTGTCCGTATGTCGTGGGAGCTATCCACCACCCCAAAAGTACACTCGCTGAACCTGGCTAGCAGACCACTTGCCTGACAGGTTTTGCTGCAAACGTTGTTAATCTACGTGACAGCAGGTTGTCTCTTACCGTAGGCAGCAGCGGCTCCATTTGGGCTCCCTGGTCTTTAATCTCCATGCTTTGTAATGCCTCTGGAAAGCACCTTTCTCTGCAGTGTCTTCAGTACCTTACACTCAGCCCGGCACTCGCTCTGCTTAGTATTCGGATCAGGTAGCTCTGAAGCAGGAGGCAATTGCACACTCCAGCTCACCAGAGTCACATGGCTCCTACTCACTCGGGCGGCTGGCCAGATTTTGCACTGAACGCTTTGGATCCCTGGGCCGGTAAGAGAGATTTCCCAAGCCCGGTATCACTGCCCACACCTGGCTACTTGTATAAAGTACAGTCTGCAATGCTGCAAGCCTGATGGACACTAAGAATCTCTCATAAGATGCTAACCTCTTATATAGACTAGTCCAACGTGGACTCCAACCAGCTCAGCCAGATTTTGACACTTTGAGGCAATTCACTTTATTCCCAGAAACCCATAGGAGACAAAATTGAAACAAGATGACGTCGATAGGCTTACTAGGTATACTGCTCTGAGTACCTGGGGTCTTTAAAGACACGTGAGATGACATCAAAATTGATATGTCTTAGTGAGACTGAACAATGCACTAACAAAAAAAAATCAGCATTTAAGTCTTTGTTAACAATAAGAATTTGGCACACAGATACTTTCAATATTTTAATTGTGAGAAACTTAGATAAGTTCCACATTATTACAAATAAAATATATTTTTCTATGATTTCCCAACAAAAATAACAGGGAAAGAGTAGCAATGATCAAGATACTACAGAATTTTTTTTAACTTCTTTCTTGGAGTATAATTGCTTTACAATGGTGTGTCAGTTTCTGCTGTATAACAAAGTGAATCAGCTATATGTATACATATGTTCCCATATCCCCTCCCTCTTGCATCTCCCTCCCACCCTCCCTATCCCACCCCTCTAGCTGGACACAGAGCACCAAGCTGACCTCCCTCTGCTATGCAGCTGCTTCCCACTAGCTATCTATTTTACATTTGTTAGTGTATATATGTCCATGCCACTCTCTCACTTCATCCCAGCTTACCCTTCCCCCTCCCAGTGTCCTCAAGTCCATTCTCTACATCTGCGTTTTTATTCCTGTCCTGCCACTAGGTTCGTCAGAACCTTTTTTTTTTTTTTAGATTCCATATATATGCATTAGCATACGATATTGGTTTTTCTCTTTCTGACTTACTTCACTCTGTATGACAGTCTCTAGGTCCATCCACCTCACTACAAATAACTCAATTTCGTTTCTTTTTATGGCTGAGTAATATTCCATTGTATATATGTGCCACATCTTCTTTACCCATTCATCTGTCAATGGACACTTAGTTTGCCTCCATGTCTTGGCTTTTGTAAACAGTGCTGCAATGAATATTGTGGTACATGATTCTTTTTGAATTATGCTTTTCTCAGAGTATGTGCCCAGTGGTGGGATTGCTGGGTTGTATGGTAGTTCTATTTTTAGTTTTTTAAGGACGCTCCATACTGTTCTCCATAGTGGCTGTATCAATTTACATTCCCACCAACAGTGCAAGAGGGTTCCCTTTTCTCCACACCCTCTCCAGCATTTATTGTTTGTAGAGTTTTTGATGATGGCCATTCTGATTGGTATGACGTAATACCTCATTGTAGTTTTGATTTGCATTTCTCTAATGATTAGTGATGTTGAGCATCCTTTCATGTGTTTGTTGGCAATCTGTATATCTCCCTTGGAGAAACGTCTGTTTAGGTCTTCTGCTCATTTTTGGTTTGGGTTGTTTGTTTTTTTGAAATGGAGCTCCATGAGCTGCTTGTATATTTTGGAGATTAATCCTTTGTCAGTTGCTTAGTTTGCAAATATATTCTCCCATTCTGAGGGTTGTCTTTTTGTCTTGTTTATGGTTTCCTTTGCTGTGCAAAAGCTTTTAAGTTTCTTTACATCCCATTTGTTTATTTTTGTTTTTATTTCCATTTCTCTAGGAGGTGGGTCCCAAAGGATCTTGCTGTGATTTATGTAATAGAGTGTTCTGCCTATGTTTTCCTCTAAGAGTTTGATAGTGTCTAGTCTTACATTTAGGTCTTTAATCCATTTTGAGTTTATTTTTGTGTACGGTGTTAGGAAGTGTGCTAATTTCATTCTTTTACATGTAGCTGTCCAGTTTTCCCAGCACCACTTATTGAAGAGGCTGTCTTTTCTCCATTGTATATTCTTGCCTCCTTTATCAAAGATAAGGTGACCATAGGTGCATGGGTTTATCTCTGGGTTTTCTATCCTGTTGCATTGATCTATATTTCTGTTTTTGTGCCAGTACCATACTGTCTTGATTACTGTAGCTTTGTAGTATAGTCTGAAGTCAGGGAGCCTGATTCTTCCAGCTCCATTTTTCTTTCTCAAGATTGCTTTGGCTATTCAGGGTCTTTTGTGTTTCCATATAAATTGTGAAATTTTTTGTTCTAGTTCTGTGAAAAATGCCATTGGTAGTTTGATAGGGATTGCATTGAATCTGTAGATTGCTTTGGGTAGTAGAGTCATTTTCACAATGTTGATTCTTCCAATCCAGGAACATGGTATATCTCTCCATCTGTTTGTATCATCTTTAATTTGTTTCATCAGTGTCTTATAGTTTTCTGCATACAGGTCTTTTTTCTCTGTAGGTAGGATTCTTCCTAGGTATTTTATTCTTTTTGTTGGAATGGTAAATGGGAGTGTTTCCTTAATTTCTCTTTCAGATTTTTCATCATTAGTGTATAGGAATGCAAAGATACTAAAGAACTTTGAAAAGAATGAATCTGAACAAAAGTGTCCCAAGGACATACCCTTTTGCTTTACAAATCTCAGCAAAAGAGAGGTGGGGGATTCTCTAATCCACAGAAGAGAAAAAGTCAGGTCAAGAAGCTCTTTTGTATGAAAAGTAGTTGATAATGGTTTTTGAGTGACTATACATATTTCTTAAGGTAATGAAGCCATATATCACTGGACCCCAGACCAACAGTATGGAGGTTACAAATGAACAGGGGTTAGAAGATGATGACAAAATTATTAAGATAGCTTATTTTAAATACGAAAAATTTCACCAGATTTTAAAAACCCTTCATCAACAGGAGTGAATATTAAATTATCTTCAGCAACACACGAAAATTTTCCATAATGCTCGGCATAGGTGGAATTATAGACAACTTATATCTGTTTTCCTTCTCAATACCATTCCTTATAATATAAACTTCTATTATTTTATAATAAGAAAATATTTTATTCTTTAAGCCTAATGATTAATATATATGAGTTACAACTTTGTGCAGAGCACATTGAGATGATACCAAGGACTTAAATAATAAGATGTCTGATTAGTAATTTACTAATTTGGGGCTGAACTTGACTTTCTACCATGAACGGATGAATAAAAGCTCCCTTCTCACTCAAATGACAGTAATAGATAATCACATACAACTGATTAGAATAAAAATAACTTCTATTTAGAAAGATTATTTCTATCTCATTAAGAAACCCTAAGTCACCCAGTTTATATTCATTCAAAAAGAATTTAAATATAACTAGAAAAAAGTCTGATTTTTTCTTCCAAAAGTCAAAATAAAAAATAAGATAGTATTTTAAGTTACTTTTAATCAGTATTTTCCTACAATGTATATTATTAAACCATATAGGCACTTCGTTGAAACAACCATTTCTTGAGTGCTTAATATAAGCTAGAGCTACTATTTCTACCAGTATAATAAGACTTATCCAGAGTTTCAATAGCAGATGTTCTACTTCTAAAGATCAAGAAAGCCTGTATCTCTAAAGGTCTCTGATCCAAGATATTGAATGATAACCTAGCAAAAATAAAGTGGAGAAAGAGAAACTGATCCTCATTTAATCCACTACCTCTATTTTTCAACTCCAGGCTTTAAAATTAAGGTCCATAACCTGAGAGAATACATCCAACAAGTTCCAATGGAGTATAGATAACTTCGAGGAATAAAATCATCACTAGGTAGTAGAAGTTTTACTAGCAAACCATAGAATTTAACAGATAGGCTTTTGTGGATCAACTTCTCCACTGATTTTCAAACTCAAGAGGTAAAGGGAACAGAAGGCAGGGAAGAGGAAATCCAAATTGCATGAGCAGCTTTTTTTCAACTACATAAATTCTACCTTGGAGATGCTGATATGTCCTTAGTGGAAGCTAGAAGAAGAAGTAGCTGGGAATATATTTTTTGAAAAATACTCCCAGGTAACTTTCATATTTCTCCAAGTCCAGAGCTCTATCCACTATAGTCAAGTTCCCTTGGATCCTAGGTGATTAAAAATGCATTCCTATTTAGCCTGTTCTTATTTAGAATTCCAATGAGATTTTATTAGAAGAATTTGACAGCCACAACTTCAAACACCAAATTAAATATTGCAAGGCTGAATTTGTCCAAGGAACTGAATGTTCCAGACATTCTTCTGGAATGAGACAATAATCTGATTTTCATTCAGTCAGTCCTACTATGTGTGCGGCACTGTGCTACTGATGCTATTTCCTATCATACCCAGCTATATTAAAGTGGAATTTTCCTCTCTGAGGAACGAAATAAAAGTAGTGATCGGCCAGAAGCCAACCATACAGAGAGGAATTACAGAAAACACTAAACACAAGGGCCACCTTCCTCTCCAGCTGCTCATGTTGTGGCCAATAAGAAAGGAACACAACCACCATGGTGTGCTTCCTTCCTTGATCTGTCCTGCATCCTGGGACTCTTGCTGACCTCAATTTTTATTAATCTCCCAAGTATGCAAGTCAGCATGCATCCAATGTCCTTTCAGTGCCTACTTCCTTTTGCTATTTTAAGCCTGGGGGTTAAGATATGCACATTAATGCAATGTTTATCTTAGAGAAGAAGCCATCTAATAGTAGTTGTATTTGAAGAAGACACTGGATTCTAAAGATTACTGCCAACACTAGTATTTCAAGAAAATACTTTTCAGTTCTGGTAGTATTGGGTTTCTGGCTTAGATCTCAAAGTCCTTTGCTTCAACCCTTTTTGTATAAAAGAGCTGAACTTTAGGTAGGCAACAAGATCAGAAACATATTCTGAACATTAATACTATGTTGGTGATAATATTACTAGCTTAAGATTAATATTTTGAAAGCTTACTGTTTTCACATATGTAAAAGTATCATAGAACTATTTATATCTTTTACTTATGTTTATCCCTTTGTACTTCTATCTTTTGGAACCTATACAAATATTCTGAATAACTTAAAGCATATTATGTAGATCTGGCCAATTTATCAATCCAAAAGTATTTAGTTGAATTTAACCAACTCAAGAAATAACAAAAATGCTCTTTCTAGACAGCTTTAAAAATAATGACATTTGGCCAATGAGGAAAAGGGTAAGAATTCCCACTCCCAAATCTGCCATACAATAAGGAAATTCATTGTATAATACTAGAGTTTAAAGGTGTCAAATATTACTCCTTTTTACAGACGTTCTTGGCCACCAACCCGATAGTCATGATTCTAGCTATCAACTATCAAAAAAGGAATATATGAAATAATTAGGAAGCTCATTCCAATGACGGGCGAATGTCCAGATTTAAGAGATCCTCCAAGTCCCACTTCTCTTAGTTCATGACTGGTTTTTCCAGTTCCAAAGTTTGGTACAAAGACTTGATTTTCAATCTTTGCCCCAATTTAGCCATACAGGGAAACCGATGCAAGGCCTACTCTCTAAATTGAGTACTAGAGGGTAGCATCTTAATCCAATTTAACTCAATTCAATAAACATTTGAGTACCTATCATGTGCTAGCAACGAAGCAGGAACAAACAAGAATTCTGTACTTAAAGAGGTCATAGTTTAGAAAAGAAGAAATAAAATATCATTTGACAAGTGCTTAAGTAAAAATATGTGCAAAAAACAGAGGCAGACCAGAAGACAAAATGATTAACTTTTAATAGCATTTTTCTCACCCTTACTGAAGAGATTTAAAATTCTTAGGGAATTTCTTTTTGTGGAAAAAAATCTAATTTTCCTTTACTTGTTATGTAAACAAGAAGTATATGCATGCCTCAACTTATTACCTCTCCAATTATCAGCCTTTAAGCCTAATTATCACTGTCTCTGTTAAATGGTCCAGAATGTATCACTTCTATTCCTAACTTGAAAATAATCACTATCACACTTATTACAGAGATAATCTTGTAGCTAAATAATCCTTAACTTGTCCTTTTTCTATACCAAGTTATGAAGAATTACACTAAAATAATCATTATTCACAGTGTCTCACATGTGAATTTTACTATACATTCTCAAATTATGACAAACAAGAAAAATATCTCAGTGTTTAATACTGAGTTTACACTGTCAAAAAAAAAAAAAAAAAAGATGACAAATGCCATACAGGAAAAAGGGAAGAAAAACTATCAAAACTCTTTCTCACAGCGATTTCTCAGCTTCATCACAAGCAACCAAACTATTAGTGAAGACAGTGTTCAAATATATTTTATACATGATTTTCAGATACATTATATACATGGTCTTACATTAACTAAGAACCTGAACTTGTATTCTAATTTTATTATAATTTTCAGATACATTATATACATGGTCTTACATTAACTAAGAACCTGAACTTGTATTCTAATTTTATTATAATTTTCAGAGTTCCACAATTCATATCTTTCCATATTACTCACTTGTAAACAGTTTTTCTTCTAATGGAGAGAAACCCTTATCTGAAACTGTAATTTGGGCAATCCATAAAATAATTTTTGTTGAATTGAACTTTTATTAGTCACTTCAGCAAAAAGATTTATGAAACATCTATTTTGTAATATATGTTGGTGAAAAGATAAATATTATCCCTGCCTCTCTAGAAAAGGAAACAGATGATTATTTCAAAGTACTATAGTGATAGGAGAATGAGATGTCCAGAATATTAAAGTAGTATCAACTAGGGATACACTGCCCAACTAAGGATTAAGGGGGAAGATAAGACATAAACTAAAGGATGAGTACTGTTTAACCAAGAAAACCAAGGTGAAATCACAAGCCATTCCACTCTGGAAGTTTTTCAAAATTCAGAGCAATATAAAGATAAAAACAACAGACATTCATAATCCTACCACCCAGAGATAATCACTGTTAACATTTCAGCATGTTTTATTTATAGATTTCTTTTTAAAAATAGGGGGTGGGATGGCAATTACATTTTTTTCCCTAACTGGTAAATACTTTTTTTTAATGTTTTTAATTTTTTTTTAATTTTATACAATTTTTAAAGGTTACTTTCCATCTACAGTTATTACAAAATATTGGCTATATTCCACGTGTTGTACAATACATCCTTGAGCTTATCTTACACCCAATAGTTTGTACCTCCCTCTCCCTGACCCCTATATTGCCCTTCACCCCTCCCAACTGGTAACCACTAGTTCGTTCTCTATATATGTGAGTCTGCTTCTTTTTTGTTATATTCACTATTTGTTGTATTTTTTAGATTCCACATATAAGTGATATCATACAGTATTTGTCCTTCTCTGTCTGATTTGTTTCACTTAGCATAATACCCTCCAAGTCCATCTATGTTGTTGTAAGTGGAAAAATTTCATTCTTTTTTATGGCTGAGTAGTATTCCATTGTGTGTGGGTGTGTGTATACCATATCTTCTTTAATCACTCATCTGTTGATGGACACTTAGGTTGCTTCCATATCTTGGCTATTGTAAATAAAGCTGCTATGAACACTGGGGTGCATATATCTTTTCAAATTAGTGTTTTTGTTTTTTTCGGATATATACCCAGGAGTGGAATTGCTAGGTCATATGGTAGTCCTATTTTTAGTTTTTTGAAAAACTTCCGTACCATTTTCCACAGTGGCTACACCAACTTACATTCTCACCAACAGTGTACAAGGTTTTCCTTTTCTCCACATCCTTGCCAACATTTGTTATTTGTGTTCTTTTTGATGATAGCCATTCTGACAGGTGTGAGGTGAAATCTCATTGTGATTTTGATTTACATTTCCCTGATGATTAGTGATACTGAGTATCTTTACATGTGCCTGTTGGCCATCAGCACATTCTCTTTGGAGAAATGTCTGTTCAGTTCGTCTGACCATTTTTTAATTGGGTTGTCTGTTTTTTTGATGTTGAGTTGTATGAGCTGTTCATACATGTTGAATATTAATCCCTTGTCAGTCATATCATTTGCAAATACTTTCTCCCATTCAGTAGGTTGTCTTTTTGTTTTGTCAATGGTTTCCTTTGCTGTGCAAAAGGTTTTAAGTTTAATTAGGTCCCATTTGTTTCATTTTGCTTTTATTTCCTTTACTTTAGGAAACAGATCCAAAAAAATATTGCTGAGATTTATGTCAAAGAGTGTTCTACCTATGTTCCCCTTGGGAATTTTCATGGTATCTGGTCTTATATTTAGGTCATTAATTCATTTTGAGTTTATTTTTGTATATGGTATTAGAAAATGTTCTAATTTTATTCTTTTATGCATAGCTATCCCGTTTTCCCAGCACCACTTATTGAAGATACTGTCTTTTCTCCATTGTATATTCTTGTCTCCTTTGTCATAGATTAATTACCATAAGTGTATGGGTTTATTTCCGGGCTCTCTATCCTGTTCCATTGAGCTATGTGTCTGTTTTGTGCCAGTACCATACTGTTTTGATTACTGTAGATTTGTAGTATAGTCTGAAGTCAGGGAGTCTGATTCCTCTAGCTCTGTTTATTTTTTATTTCCATCACATTTAAAACAATGGAATTATCTATTATACATAAGGAACATAAGTCCTTATCAGGAAAAACATAATATCCAAATAACCTTTAAATTTGATCCTTTATTAGTATAAAAATATATCTATCCTATTCTCCCATGTTGCATCTGGAATTAGAGGAACTTTCAAAGCCTCTACTTGGGAATGGGACACAGTTCTACTTTCAAATACTACAAACCTATCTGAATTATCTATCATTTTCTCTCTCTCCTCCAACCCCAAACAAAGGCTCAACTATTGGAGAAAGAATACATGGTCCTCTCTCATTGATACACACTGGCAACTAAAGCTCTTGTTCCTTTCCAATTCCTCCCCTCCTCCACTCCAGAGAATCTTCTGCTATGGACAGCCTAGCTCTTCATCTTTTCTAACAATGCTGTTATTTGGAAATTGTGTCCACCTGGGTTTAGGCTTCTGAAACTTAATATTGACTTTTCTATTGCATCATTTATTCCCAAGACATTAAATGCCAATGATTAATTAAAAATATATAAGGCAGTTAAGTAAATGTAGGGGGAAAAAACTGTCTAAGATAAAGAAAGATTATCTTACTTCAATATTAATAAAACAAGGCAAAATTGAACAACTGAAAATTCTGCTTTTATTTGTGATAAGAAAATTAACTTTAAGCATTTAAATTCAATGCCACTTCTCAGGAACACAGTCACCTCATAAATCAAGAGAAATATATTAAAATTTGATTTATTCATTTAATAGACATTTACTAAGTACCTACTATGGGCCAATATCATGCTAGGAACTGAAAATCCAAAGTCCCTGACACAAGGAGCTCACAGTCTGGAAGGGAGACAAACATTCAGACATTTCTAGTGACAGTGTGACAGATATATGAAAGAAATAGAAAGGGTACCTAATCCAGATGAGCGGAGGTAGGGGAAATTAGGGAAGACTTCCCAAAGGAGATTATCTCTGAGATAAATTGTGAAGCATATGAAAGGGTTTGCCATATTTAAAAAAAAATGTTAGGATACCATTACTAGTAGACATAGCAGCATATACAAAAGCATAGGAAGCATTACTATGTTCACATGCCATACAAATAAAGTTGTAACTGTTGCTCAATGCAGTATTCAGGAGAAAGGGTAGGTTGGAGTTTGTTTCTAGGTTTGTTTTTATTTTTGCTTTTGTTTTTTGTTTTGGTGTTTAAAGTTGATAGTCTCTAAACCAAGATCAAATAACACAGGCAAAGAAACCAAATACTCGACTTGATTTACTGAAAATATTATTTTAAATTGGACACTAAACTATGATCAGAAGCATGTTTTTTCAAATAAAATTGATGAGTTAATAGAAAAATTAATACAATTCACATGACCTTGAAATTCTACCTAGAAAATACAGATGCTATAACCTCAGATGCTCACAAATTAAGAAGTTTTCCATTTACTACATCATCAATGTTAGAGACTAAATAAACTCAGTAGAAATAACTTCATATAAGAATGAAATATTTAACTCAGTTAACAATTCTCAAGAAAGAACATACCTTATAGGCAAGTATTTCTTAAAGCTTATCCATGGGCAATTTACATCAGAATAACTTTGGGTGCTTCTGAAAATATTTGATTCCTAGGTCCCACCTCCAAAGATTCTGGTCCAGTAAATTGGGTTGAGGACACGGAATCTGTATTTTTAACGAGAGACTGATACAGGTGATCTGTGTATCACCTATTTCAAATTTGATTCCCATACTTTGTTATTCTAACTATAGTCCTTATCTTTCCTAAAAGAAAAACATCTTAATGTTTTTATGTTATTTATTTTTAATATATAATAATATTTAATGGCTTAAATATCTATAATTATTTAGCAAACAATACATAGCATTATATTAGGATAGATCCTAAATGAACAAACATGACATCCACTGTTTAAAAACAAAAACCCATTTATTTAGTGTTTACTACATATCAGATACTATGCTAAGTATTTTATATAATTATTTAATTTACTCATATCAACTCTGAGATATGTGCATTTAATCTCTATTTACATATGAGAATGCTGCAGAAAAGTGAAGTTAAATAACACTGAAATTTACACAGCTATTAAGCAGCAGAGTCAGAATTCTAACCCAGGCTATCTGCCTCCAAAGCATTTTCTTTTTGCATCATGCTATAACCCATCTCTAATTTGTCCAGGTTGCCAAATGAAATGTTTGCCCCAATTCTAATTACCACAAAAAAGAATAAGAGCACCAGATCCAAACTCAAATTTGGTACCATAGAGAGAAAATTTTAAGAGTAAACCTGATCAAGCAAAAAATGAAGTATCTGTGTCACCAACGATACATGTAAATTCTGCTTCATACTTAGGCTTCTTTAAGTTCATTCAGAAAAGACCGAGTAGGTAGCATTTGATTCTATGTCTGACAGAAAATAATTGGGGCGATAGCTACTGTGTCAGGGTGAGAATTCCTGCAGTGGCAATGCCCTAAGCCAGGTGGTTTAAGTCTTTCTCTGGCCAAGTAACAAATAGCATGCTTTCTCCATGCTCTCTCTTCTATAGACCTGATAATTCACAAGTTTCCAATAAATTCTGTTTTAGTGTTAAAGACAGGGAAATATTTATCCCGTTTCTATTTTCTAAGGATAAAAAAGTTCATTCTTTTTTTTTTAATATATTTATCAAATGCCTCGAGTGCTAGAGCCTTGACTACAGCAAGATCTCTATCCTTAAAAATCTCACAGTCTAGAGGGGGTACAGACATGAGAGTAATTTCAATACAGCATGACAGATCTTACAATGTAGACTCAGTGGGAACACAGTGGAGGAGAAAGCATTATTACTGCACTTTTTTGATCAAAAAAGGATGGGTAATATCTTCATAAGTCTTACTATGTCGCAGATACTCACTGAGGGCTTTCCCGTATTAACTTATTTAAACTTCGCATTAGCCCTATGACGTGGATACCTTCCCCATTTTACAGATAAGAATACTGAATTTTCCCAAATCACAAAGCTGTAAATGGCAGGGCTGGGATTTAAGTCCAGGCAGGTTGGCTTTCCTGTGCTTCTTGACCACACATTATACTGCGTCTTACAATGGGCAAGGCATGGAATTGTAAATCTCTGTCCCTTAGCAGTTATGGAGCCATGGACAGATTACTCACCCTGGTACTTCCTTTAATTTCTTTATTAGTTAAATAAGAGGCTGGACTAAATGTGTTGTATTCTGCACCAGCATAATACTAAAATAGGTAATATTGAGGACTCTGACTCAAATTCAAGCCCAGCAACTAATTGGTTGAAAAAGCTTTAAGCAAGTCAGTCAACACTCTAAGCCTAAGTATCCAAACCATTCTGAATGCTATCACTAAAAATTTCTGGGTTTCTAAATATGCCATATACTCATAAATTTCCAAAGAACATCTAAAAGGAAACTCTTCCAACTCCATACCTCACTGTTAACCAGTCCAATCAGATAGCTGTCTCTCCTACTTCCCTCAACTACTCAGTCTTTGAAGAGTATTCCCTCATTGGCAAAACCAAATAAAAACTGACTAATGTCCATTTATGTATTCATCCATTCATCTATTCATTGATTCATGGTTTATAAATCAGTAGGTACATTACATGCTATAAAAAATTATAAATTACATTATGTGCTAAATAAATAAAACTGTATAAAGATATAAAGAATATAAAGAAAAATAAGGTATAAAGCAAACCCTCAGAGAGCTAACAGTGTACTTGGAAGTGGGAAAGATAAACGTTCACTTAACATTCCATGTGACAACTTATATAATAAATTATGGAATGGGTTCTAGGGGAGAAGAGAGTAAAAGTATTCCAGACAAGAGGAAGACCATGGTGTTCCAGAACTCAAGGAAGTTCTCTATGGCTAAAACGTGGGATGTATGAAGGAAGTAGCAGGAAAGAAGGAAGAAAGTGAAGACACAGACCAGATTATAAAAGGCCTTTGTTGCCATTCTCAAAAGATTGGACTTTATCCTACAGATGATAGGAAGCTCTTTAAGGATCTTAGGCAGAAAAATATGACAAGACAAGCAGTTTAAAAAAATCTATAACATGGAAGATGCTGGGGCAAGACTGGTGGCAGAGAGCCTAGTTATCTTAGCTGATAAGAGATGATAAGAGCCTGAATTATGATAGCTGCAGTAATGATGGATAAAAGGAAACAGTTCCAAGAGATATATAAGAGAAAAAATACATTGACTTACTAATTATTCTGAGGCAGAGAATGAAGAAGATAAATATGTGTAGGACTCTGGCTTGATGGATAGTGGCAACATTCAACAATATATGGAAATCAGTAAAAAGAAGCAGACTGAGAGAACACCTAAAGAATTTTATTTTGAAAATAATAACAGCGGTTAAGAACGTAACTTTGTACTCAGAAGTGTCATTTAATATCTGTGTGGCCTTGGGAAAATTTCTTAAATTCCCTAAAGTCTCAGTTTCCCCATCTATAAAACTAAGATAATAAAAGAACCAACTCAAAATCTGAATTGTTCCAAGGTTTAAATCAGCTAACACATATGAAGCACTTAGAATAGCGGTAAGTAATTCCTCAACAAATGGTGGCTATTAAAATAATTCCATTGAATTTGAAGTGGTGGGAGGATGTCTGAAGGCAGATAAATCAGAAAAGAGTTGGCAATATAGGCTTGGGACCAGGAGAAAGTCTGATTATGGATTGTGTTTCTTTAAAAGGTTATGTAGAGTTAGAAGAACACAATCAATAGCTCTCTAAAGAAATATCAATATTTCAAAGTCTTCCAGACTTTTCACCGATCCACTTATTACCCTATATGTGCTTCAACTATTACTGAGTCCCAGTTTATAACTCTAGAAACCTTTTTCCCAATACATCAAACCATTTCCCAACTCTTTTGAAGTATCCTTATATTCAGTATATTCTTAAAACTGTTTTTATTTGTATAAATCTGTGTCGATGTTTTATTTGTCTATTTCAGTTCCCCTAGAAAACTGTAATACCCTAAAAGACCCTATAGGGCTACATATAAACTAAAATGTTTCTTCACTGACACCCAAATACCACCCACATATAATGGAAAAGTTATTGATGATTTCTATGTTCATGTATAATCTTGACTCCTGTTTAGGAGTTATTAGGACCCATGAGCAGTGTTAGTCCCAGGAAAACCTGACCCAAAATGGGTTTTGAAAAAGACCATGTCCCATGGCATCTGTCTGGCAGCACTACTTGCCACAATCTCAGTCAGAGTCCTCCTACGTGATAACCTAACAGTCTACTGTTTAGCTTTAAGGTTCTCATTTATTTAAATTGTCAAAATGTTCTTCTCCTATTAATATTTCCTTTCCACTTTACAGAGAATAAGAGGATGCCAGAGCTTCCTCAGAAAACACGATGATGCTTTTCAGGCCTGAGGCAAGGGCAATCACGAAGACAGGGATGCTTGCCCTCAAAAAAATCATAATGATGATGCAATATTCAACAAATGAGAAATGAAGATGATGAGAAAAGACTGAGGAGCAGCTAGGTTAACGAGTGAGTAGTTATCATACCCCAAGATGTCACGGCTCTAACTCTACTTTGATGCCTGCTGAAACATTTGTAAGATGAGGAGCTTGATCTGCACTGTGCCATTCCAAAACAATTCTCACATTAATAAAAAGATCTAAAAATGAAACTTGTGCTATTCAAATCCAAGTAAATTAAAATCACACAAAGCAAAGAGTACTTGTGAGATTAACATGGTGTTTTAATGTTTAGTTCTTATTTTAAAATTACAGTTGAACACAAAAGCAAAATATTCTCCCTGTCTGTAAAAACTATGTCTATAGAAAAAAAACTGATTCAGGCTCTTTCTGACCTAATGGAAAATTATCCTAGTTATAACAAAATTTATTCCTTTTCAACAAATAATTATTTGAGTACTTTTATGTGCCAGATACTGAATAATCGCTGTCCTAGGAACTGGGGATATAGCAGGCAAATAAAAAATTCAGAAATACTGACTGGTGTAAAGGGATTGAGAAGACAAAGAGTAAACAGGTATATGAGTAAAACATACAGTATGTGAGATGATGATAAGTGTGATGAAGAAATAGAAAGCAGGAAAGGGGAATAAGGCATATCTGGATTTCCAATGTTAATTAGGTAGCCAGAGAAGACCTCATGAAGAAGGTGACATGTGAATAAAGACCTGAAGGAAGTGAGGTAGTGGACCATGAAGCTATTTGGGTGAATCAGTTT
The DNA here is from genome assembly GCF_025265405.1 of Mesoplodon densirostris. NCBI lineage: Eukaryota > Metazoa > Chordata > Mammalia > Artiodactyla > Ziphiidae > Mesoplodon > Mesoplodon densirostris. The sequence continues at coordinate 80,853,419 of NC_082668.1, read as the reverse complement.
TCCAGACAAAGAGAACAAGTGCAAAGAATAGACAGGTAAGCAAAGGAGGAAGTGTAGAAACCAGTTAGAAGCTATTGTAATAAGCCAAGCAAGAGATGATAATGGCTAAACTAGATGAGAAATGGTGGAATTCTGGATGTGTTTTGAATGTAGAGCCAACAGAATTTGCTGAAGGATGGAATGTGGGATGTAAGAGAAAAAGAGAAGTTGAGGATGATGCCAAGGTTTTTAGCCTGAGCAACTGGAAGGACAGCATTTCCATTTCTACTCAAGACAAATGAAAAATGAGAATCCCACTGGTATTTAACAAGGAGGTTACTGAAGACCTTCACAAGAGCAGTTCATAGAGTCGTGGGAGGTGACTTAAGAAACTGTAGGAGTAAAGAAATTGAAGTATAGACAATTATACTCCCAGAGACTGGGAAAGAAAGCAGAGAATTAGAGCAGAAGCTGCAGGGAGAAGTAGGCTGAAAAAAAGAAATCAGTTATTGTTTACCTTGCAGACTAGACTAGTAAAGTGAAAATAAATACCTAATCTTGTATTTTCAAATTATTTCACCATATCCCATTTGTGAAGTTTGTTTTTGTTGGTTTTGCCTCCTTCCCTATAAGCAGCAAGTTAGTAAAATACTGAAGTAATTGGACTCATTCAAGTCAAATTTCAACAGTATAACAATAATGCCTCAAACAAATTAACTGCAAGAACATGTATAAAATAAGCAACAAATCTTTTTCATCAGAAAGGCAGGTGGAACATTCACTAGGAAAAGAGTTTAGTAGTTTGATCAGCAATAAGAATCATTTCTTTTATTAAAATCTCTGGTTACATAAGAAGTATACAAATATTTTTAAACTGTATCATGGTATCAGTTCTCTCACCATGAAATTTTAATTCCTGTGGTCTGGTAGACATAGATCTGCTGGAGACAGGAAGCAAAGAATTCCATTCAGCTGAATGAATGAATGAATCATTATGGTAAACTAAATATAATTTCCAGAGTCAGGTCAGGACACCAGGAATAACAACAATGCGACTCTCTTCATAAGGACATGAAGTTTTTTGGGTTTTGTTTTATTTTCCAAGAGTGAAAAAAGATACTGATTTGGGGCTTCATTCAAAATATTCCACTAGAATCTGTTCCATGATAGTATGGAATAAATCTGTCTTTTTCCCTGTTGTTTTCCCAGGGTCTGTCATTGTGCTGAATGCCTAATATGAGTTCAACAAATATTTTTAGTGAATAAGTGAATGAATGAAAGCATGCAATAATTAGTTAAGTGAATAAATAAACAAATAGCACCTTAGTCCTATGAAACATTAGACAATAAATTACAGGAAGAGTCTCAACTAATACTTCTACAATAAAAACCACCACACCTAGCTCTACTTGTACCACATATATAGACCACTTTAAACACTACACATATGCTGTCTATATTGATTATCCAAACCAAACATTATTACTAACCTCACTGGTAAAGAAAAACATTAATTTGACTTTGTTTTAGAAGCACTAGGGGCTTCCAAAAGTTACTGTTCTTAAAAGTAAGACTGCCTTTATTTCAAGAGAATAATCATGAAGAAATCTGTGAAGTAACCATAAATATGAATGCTGGTGTTGAAGACTCAGAGGTGTATCATTTAAACAATATAAATTGGATTAGTCTTTAGACCGATGTGCCCTTCTAGAACAAGAGAAAGCTTTTCTACATACATATTAATGTCTCCAACTATTCAATATTTTTATCTTTTCTCTGAGTAATAGAGACTACACCCCACCAGGAGGTAGAGAATTCCCCTAAAAGAAACAGATGGTTCTTTCTGTCAGTCATCCTGGGGCAGGCCTGAGACTAGACATGAAATGGAGCTTTTCTGAAATCCAGGATTTCTATAGATTTCTCTATGGTGTGGATTGAGCTTGACCTGCCACATGATGCCACATGGGAACAAATTGATATGGGGAAAAATAGCTTGGAGAACTTCAAGACCACCTTTATTTATCAGCACATCTTTAGAATAACAATAGTTCAGAGTGTGAACAACTAGTAGAGGGCATGAAGAACCACCAAGACATATTAGCAAAACATAAAAGTTCCTTTGGTAGTCCCAGACATTAACTGGGTAAAGGAAACTAGTAGAAAAAAAATTAACCACCCTATCTGTGGAATGGAAGCTTATAGTCATATTTTGGATCTTATATTGGGAATTTATTATTTTGCCTATCTTCTGGAAAATGTCCTATTTAACCTTTTGGCTAGAGTTTATTGGTCCAGAGATGAGCATCTGACCCAATGTGAACCAATCAGCATCAGTACCTCTCCCCTGGGTTCTTAAACTTGATATATGGGACACATCTAGTTTCCATGTCTCTCTAGTGGAGAAAATTTGAGGCTCTAGAGCTGGTGGAGACCATAAGAAAAATGTCTGCAGGAGAATGTCAAAAATCACAGAAAATAACCAAGGAGAGATGTAATGAGTGACAAATAATAATTATCCCTCAAATCTATGTATGGTCTAGCACTTCTTGTGGTTTGATTACCAAAGCCAATAACCTTTTTTTTCCAAAGCTAGTTTAAATTGTATTTCTGTCTCTTACAATTCTAAAACCAGTGTCCCTTCACTAACCACTACCCTGTGCTGAAATTACTATGTTATGGGCATTTTGACATTTACTGGTATATTTATAAAATATATTCAAAAGAGTCGACAATGAATGGGTTAGGAGTTCGCAGAACTAGCAAATGGGCTAATCTTACATAACTCATAAAGTTTCTATTCAACATAATTTGTTAATAAAGGACTTGTGGTACAACTCGTACTTGATCTGGAAGCTTTTTATTCACTTGACAAATACTTATTTGGTGTGACGACTGTGTAAAATAAAACACAATACTAGTGCTCTGTGCATATGAATCACCTGGGGAATCTTGTTAAAGTGAAAATTCTAATTCAGTAGGTCTGAAGTGGGGCCCTAGATTCTGCACTTCCCACAAGCTCCCAGGTAATGCCAATGCTGCTGGTCTGCAAACCCCATTTTTGAGTACCAATGTACTAAACACTCTGGGAAATTAAAAAAAAAAACATATTAATCATTCTTGAGAAGCTTTTAAAGAAGAATGAAATAAATATTAAATGATATCTTAGTGTATATAAAATTTTATAACAACCAAGGAATATGTGCAACAGACATTTGTATCCCATCTTTGAGCCTATCAAAACTTACTTAAGCAGCGTTCAGTAAAGAGGAAAAGGATTGGTTAGGGGTCAGGAATTGGATGGAAACAAGCCACAGGGTAAGGTTCATGCATGGATAAAAGCCAGTCTTGTTGAATACATTACACAAATTCTAAAAAGTATTTTTAGGGAATTCCCTGGCAGTTCAGTGGTTAGGACTCTGAGTTTCCACTGCAGGGGGTATGGGTTCAATCCCTGGTTGGGGAACTAGGATCCTGCAAGCTGCACGGCATAGCCAAAAAAATTTTTTTAAGTATTTTTACAATTTACAAATATCAAAATGGCTACTTCAACTTGGCTATATCAAAACATCCATTTCAGAGAGACATATTCACAAATAAGTATAATATAACCATTTGTCCAATAGACATTTATTAATTTTCTACTCTATGCCAGGAGGTGTTCTAGGCACTAAAGATAAAGTAGAAAACAAAATACCAACAAAAATCAGACTAGACTAAGTACCAAAATCGGTACCTATTTAAGGTTTAGAACCCTGGGTACAAAAAAATACGTACATTAGGAATTCAGAGGAAAAAATATCATTTCTGACTGAGGTTACCAAGGAAGACCCATGAAGGAGATGGCAACTAGTCTTAGTTAGCAAGGGAATAAGATTTCCAGAGGTGGAAATAAAGAATAAGGCATTTTAAGTTGAGGGGATGGCATGAGTGGAGAAAGAAAAGCAGCAGTTTAAATAAGGGATTGAAAAGAGCTCAGATTGGCTGAATAATAAGGTCATACATAATAGGGCAATTGCAAATGATGAGGTTAAAAAGGTAGGGTTGGGGGCTTCCCTGGTGGCGCAGTGGTTGGGAGTCCACCTGCCAATGCAGGGGACACGGGTTCGTGCCACGGTCTGGGAGGATCCCACATGCCGTGGAGCAGCTAGGCCCGTGAGCCATGGCCGCTGAGCCTGCGCGTCCGGAGCCTGTGCTCCGCAACGGGAGAGGCCACAACAGTAAGAGGCCCGCGTACAGCAGAAAAAAAAAAAAAAAAAAAAGGTAGGGTTGATTCAAATCATCTGTTCTAGGTTCAGGGCATTTGCACTAGCCAGATTTTTGCCCTATACCAGAATTCTCTTCCCCCAGATCTTTGAATGGCATTCTCCTCATCATTCAGATTTCAGGCTAAAAGTCCATCCTCAAAGAGGTTTTCCCTGAACACTCTTTCTAAAGAACCCAAATCTTAATTTACATTAGTCATCTTTTTGTTAATTTATTAACTATATATTTCCCCTAAAATATAAGCTCCGCTTCCACTTTTAGTCATTATGGAACAGTGATTAGATTTACTTTCCTGCATAAAACCTGAACAAAATATGTGAAACCATAGTTTTCGTACATTTCACATAAGGCAATGCAGGACAGTGATCCCTGCGAGAGGGAAACAAAGTGGACCGCCTAAATGTCCCAGCTTACTGTTTAGAGAATGACTGTAGCACAGGGAGGGGGACTCCAGGCATAGCTTGATGGTTTCCATAAGTTGAACAGATGAAGTTAGGAGTACAGACTACCTTAGGCGGGGCAAGATAGTTAGAGGTGGCAAGGCAGCCCAAAGAGGAAAGAGATGCACAGAGAAGGAGATATGTAGAGGGACAACTCCAGTTTTTAGCTGGATAATGATTAAGTGTGTAAAAAAAGATGAAGATGTGTAAAGAAACTATCTGAGGCAAGGGGGAGTGGACACCTGAAAGGAGTAGAGAAATAATCCTCAGAAGTCAAACATAGCCAGGAATACTACATTTTCCAATCAGTTAAGAGTGGAAACCCTCATAATTCACAGGGCATTGGATAGAGTACTCAGAAATGCATTGACTCGGTGTGGGGCAAGATTAGCCCTAGTTTAAAGGCTGCTTTGTTCCTTAAAAGCAAGATTTGGAAGGATCAAACTGTTTCCAAGTAACTTAACTGTGTCCTAAAAAAAAGAAAGCTCAAGAATATTTATAGGAATTAAAAAATATCCAGTACCCAACAAGTTAAAATTCACAATGTTTAGCAGCTAATAAAAAATTATAAGGCATGCAATAAAGCAGGAAAATACAACCCATAGTGAAGATTTAAAAATCGATCTGAAAAACTGACCCAGAAATAAAACAGATAAGCAGAAATAGTAGACAAAGACAAAACAATTATTATAACTATATTCCATACTTCAAGAAGGGATAGGAATAAGTAATCATTTTAGTTAGAGAGACACAGACCTCACTACTATCCGTACAGAAGTCTAAAGAATTATAAGGGAATATTATGTTGGAATACTATGCCAACATATTAATAACTTATATTAAATGGACGTATTTCAAGAAAGACATAAACGATTAAAATTGAAACAAGAAGAAATAGAAAATCTGCATAGATATATAACAAGTAAAACAGATTAAATTAGTAATTTAACATCTTCCTACAAAGAAAAGCCCAGACGCAGATAGCTTCACTATGAATTCCAGGAAACATTTTAAAAAGAGTTAATGTGGCTACAACATAAACTCTTTCAGAAAGCAGAAGGGAACACTTTGCTGCCACTATGGGGGCAAAACCAGCATGGAGGTTTCTCAATAATTAGAAATAGAATTACCATGTGATCCAGCATCCCATTTCTGGGTATATATCTGAAGGAAAACAAATAGCTCTCTTAAAAAGATATTTGCAGCTCCATGTTCACTGCAGCATTATTCACAACAGCCAAGACATGAAAACGACCTATCTATTTCTGAATGAGTGGATAAAGAAAATGTGGGGTATATATATAATGGAATATTATTCAGCCATAAAAAGAAGGAAATGCTACCATTTGTGACAACATGGGTGGACCTTGAGAGCATTATGCTAAGTGTAATAAATCAGACAGATTAAGACCAATACTCACTTATATGTGGAATCTAAAAATCCTTAACCCACAGAAACAGAGGGTATAACAGTGACTGTCAGAAGATGGGGGTGGGAAAAAAGGGGAGATAATGGTCAAACTGTATAAACTTCTAGTTATAATATTAATAAGTTCTGAGGAGCTAATATACAGCATAGCGACTATAATTAACAACACTGTAGCCTGCTTTCTTGGCTTGGCGAGCCTGTGAGGATGTGAGGTGCCAGGGCCACCTGGCCACCAGGAGCCAAAGCAGGTCTGAGGAGGGCACCAAAGTAGCCCTGGAGACACCTCAGTGCTGGGCAAATGACCACTTCCCTTGGCCCCCAAGTTCCTCCTCCCCCACCTGAGCCCCAGCCCCTGCCCAGCCTGTCTTGTGTGGTGCGCTAGCCCATGATGAGGTGCGCCGTGGGGCAACACACTCCTTCAGGTTGTGCAGACCAAGATAAAGGTGTTAAGTGGATAAAATTTAAGACAGAGATCACAGAATTGACAGGAGGAGACAATCCGTGTGGCTGAAAGAGTCTTGGTTCTCCGGCCAGGTGTCAGGCCTGAGCCTCAGAGGTAGGAGAGCAGAGTTCAGGACACTGGTCCACCAGAGACCTTCCAGCCCCATGTAATATCAAATGGCTAAAACACTTTGATACTATGCGCTCCAACTTATAATGGAGCTGGAGCACAGATCTCCATCTCAATGCTAAGACCCAGCTCCACTCAATGACTAGCAAGATACAGTGCTGGACACCCTATGCCAAACAAATAGCAACACAGGAAAACAAACCCAAACATTAGCAGAGACGCTGCCTAAAATGATATTAAGTTCACAGACACCCCAAAACATATCACCAGACGTGGTCCTGCCCACGAGAAAGACAAGATCCAGCCTCATCCACCAGAACACAGGCACCAGTCCCCTACACCAGGAAGCCTACACAACCCACTGAACCAACCTTACCCACTGGGAGAAGACACCAAAAACAGTGGGAACTATGAAACTGCAGCCTATGAAACGGAGACCACAAACACAGTAAGTTAAGCAAAATGAGAAGACAGAGAAGTACACAGCAGATGAAGGAACAAAGTAAAAACCCACCAGACCAAACAAATGAAGAGGAAAGAGGCAGTCTACCGGAAAAAGAATTCAGAATAATCATAGTAAAGATGATCCAAAATCATGGAAATAGAATGGAGAAAATACAACAAAAGTTTAACAAGGACCTAAAAGAACTAAACAGCAAACACAGATGAACAACAAAATAAATGATAATAAAAATTCTCTAGAGGAGTCAATAGCAGAATAACTGAGGCAGAGAACGGATAAATGACCTGGAAGATAAAATAGTGGAAATAACTACTGCAGAGCAGAAAAAAGAAAAAAGAATAAAAAGAATTGAGGACAATCTCAGAGACCTCTGGGACAACATTAAACACATCAACATTCAAATTATAGGGGTCCCAGAAGAAGAAGAGGAAAAAAAGGAACTAAGAAAATATTTTAAGAGATTATAGTTTAAAACTTCCATAATATGGGTAAGGAAATAGTCAATCAAGCCCAGGAAGCGCAGAGAGTCCCATACATGATATATCCAAGAAGAAACACACCAAAACACGCATTAATCAAACTATGAAAAATTAAATACAAAGAAAAAATATTAAAAGCAGAAGGGAAAAGGAACAATTAACATACAAGGGAATCCCCATAAGGTTAACAGCTGATCTTTCAGCAGAAACTCTTTGAGCCAGAAGGGAGTGACAGGACATTTTTAAAGTAATGAAAGGGAAAAACCTACAACCAAGATTACTCTACCCAGCAAGGATCTCATTCAGATTTGACGGAGAAATTAAAACTTTTACAGACAAGCAAAAGCTAAGAGAATTCAGCACCACCAAACCAGCTCTACAACAAATGCTAAAGGAACTTCTCTAGGCAGGAAACACAAGAAGGAAAAGAACTACAATAACAAACCTAAAACAATTAAGAAAATGGTAATAGGGACATACATATCGATAACTACCTTAAATGTAAATAGATTAAATGCTTCAACCAAAAGACAAAGACTGGCTGAATGGATACAAAAACAAGACCCATATATATGCTACCTACAAGAAACCCACTTCAGACCTAGGGACACATACAGACTGAAAGTGAGGGGATAGAAAAAGATATTCCATGCAAATGGAAATCAAAAAAAAGCTGGAGTAACAATTCTCATATCAGACAAAATAGACTTTAAAATAAAGACTATTACAAGAGACAAAGAAGGACACTACATAATGATCAAGGGAGCAATCCAGGAAGAAGATATAACAACTGTAAATATTTATGCACCCAATATAGGAGCACCTCAATACATAAGGCAAATGCTAACAGCCATAAATGGGGAAATCGACAGTAACACAAACATAGTAGGGGACTTTAACACCCCACTTTCACCAATGGACAGATCATCCAAAATGAAAATAAATAAGGAAGCAGAAGCTTTAAATGATACATTAAACAAGATGGACTTAATTGATATTATAGGACATTCCATCCAAAAACAACAAAATCCACTTTCTTCTCAAGTGCTCATGGAAGATTCTCCAGGATAGATCATATCTTAGGTCACAAAATAAACCTTGGTAAATTTAGGAAAACTGAAATCATATCAAGTATCTTTGCTGACCACAACACTAAGAGACTAGATATCAATTACAGGAAGAAATCTGTAAAAAATACAAACAAATGGAGGCTAAAATATACACTACTAAATAACCAAGAGATCACTGAAGAAATCAAAGAGGAAATCAAAAAATACCTAGAAACAAAGCACAATGAAAACAAGACCCAAAACCTATGCAATGCAGCAAAAGCAGTTCTAAGAGGGAAGTTTATAGTAACACAATCCTACCTCAAAAAACAAGAAACATCTCAAATAAACAACCTAACCTTACACCTGAAGCAAATAGAGAAAGAAGAACAAGAAAACCCCAAAGTTATCAGAAGGAAAGAAATAATAAAGATCAGACCAGAAATAAATGAAAAAGAAATGAAGGAAACAATAGCAAAGATCAATAAACTAAAAGCTGGTTCTCTGAGAAGATAAACAAAATTGATAAACCATTAGCCAGACTCATCAAGAAAAAAAGGGAAAAGACTCAAATCAACAGAATTAGAAATGAAAAAGCAGAAGTAACAACTGACACTGCAGAAATACAAAGGATCATGAGAGATTACTACAAGCAACTGTATGCCAATAAAATGGACAACCTGGAAGTAATGGACAACTTCTTAGAAAAGCACAACCTTCCAAAACTGAACCAGGAAGAAATAGAAAACATAAATAGACCAATCACAAGCACTGAAATTGAAACTGAAATCTGGAAATGGATGGGGGTGATGGCTGTACAAAACATATACTTAATGCCACTGAACTGCCCACTTTAAAATGGTTAAGCTGGTATATTTTATTTTATCTCTATTTTACCACAATTTTTTAAAACTTTAAAAAAATAAAAAATAAAGCCCTTAGAGCAGTATCTTGCCCAAAATAAGTGCTTAATAAATTTTAACAGTAATAGAGATTGGTTCAAGATGGCAGAGTAAAAGGACGTGCTCTCACTCCCTCTTACAAGAACAGCAGAATCACAACTAACTGCTGAACAATCATTGAAAGGAAGACACTGCAACTCACCAAAAAAGATACCCCACATCCAAAGACAAAGGAGAAGCTACAATGAGATGGTAGGAGGGGCGCAATCACAATAAAATCAAATCCCATAACTGCTGGGTGGGTGACTCACAAACTGGAGAACACTTATACCACAGAAGTCCACCCACTGGAGTGAAGGTTCTGAGCCCCACGTCAGGCTTCTGAACCTGGGGGTCTGGCAATGGGAGGAGGAAATAATAATCAGACTTTGAAGGCTAGCGGGATTTGACTGCAGGACTTTGACAGGACTGGGGGAAACAGAGACTCTATCTTGAAGGGCACACACAAAGTAGTGTGCACATCAGGACCCAGGGGAAGGAGCAGTGACCCCATAGGAGACTGAAACAGACCTACCTGCTAGTGTTGGAGGGTCTCCTGCAGAGGTGGTGGGGTGGCTGTGCGTCACTGTGAGGACAAGGACACTAGCAGCAGAAGTTCTGGGAAGTACTCCTTGGCATGAGACCTTCCAGAGCCTGCCATTAGCCTCACAAAAGAGCCCTGGTGGGCTCCAGTGTTGGATCGCCTCAGGCCAAACAACCAACAGGGAAGGAACCCAGCCCCACCCATCAGCAGAGAAGTGGATTAAAGTTTTACTGAGCTCTGCCCACCAAAGCAACACCCAGCTCCACCCATTACCAGTCCCTCCCATCAGGAAACTTGCAGAAGCCTCTTAGATAGCCTCATCCACCAGAGGGCAGAGGGCAGAGAGAAGAAGCAACAAAAACTACAATCCTGCAGCCTGTGGAACAAAAAACACATTCAGAGAAAGATAGACAAGATGAAAAGGCAGCAGGCTATGTACCAGATAAAGGAATAAGATAAACCCCCAGAAAAACAACTAAATGAACTGGAGATAGGCAACCTTCCAGAAAAAGAATTCAGAATAATGATAGTGAAGATGATCCAGGACCTCAGAAAAAGAATGGAGGCAAAGATCGAGAAGATGCAAGATATGTTTAACAAAGATCTAGAAGAATTAAAGAACAAACAAACAGAGATGAACAACACAATAACTGAAATGAAAACTACACTAGAAGGAATCAAGAGCAGAATAACTGAGGCAGAAGAACGGATAAGTGACCTGGAAGACAGAATGGTGGAATTCACTGCTACTGAACAGAATAAAGAAAAAAGAATGAAAACAAATGAAGACAGCATAAGAGACCTCTGGGACAACATTAAACACAACAACATTCACATTATAGGGGTTCCAGAGGAGAAGAGAGAGAGAAAGGACCCGAGAAATATTTGAAGAGATTATACTCAAAAACTTCCCTAACATGGGAAAGGAAATAGCCACCCAAGTCCAGGAAGTGCAGAGAGGCTCATACAGGATAAACCCAAGGAGAAGCATGCCAAGACACATAGTAATCAAATTGGCAAAAATTAAAGAAAAAGAAAAATTATTAAAAGCAGCAAGGGAGGGCTTCCCTGGTGGCGCAATGGTTGAGAGTCCACCTGCCGATGCAGGAGACACAGGTGCGTGCCCCAGTTCAGGAAGATCCCACATGCAGTGGAGCAGCTGGGCCCATGAGCCATGGCCGCTGAGCCTGCGCGTCTGGAGCCTGTGATCCGCAGCAGGAGAGGCCACAACAGTGAGGGGTCCACGTACCGCAAAAAAAAGAAAAAAGAAAAAAAAAGCAGCAAGGGAAACATGACAAATAACATACAAGGGAACTCCCATAAGGTTAACAGCTGATTTCTCAGCAGAAACTATACAAGCCAGAAGGGAGTGGCATGATATACTTAAAGTGATGAAAGGGAAGAACCTCCAACCAAGAGTACTCTAGCCGGCAAGGATCTCATTCAGATTCCATGGAGAAAACAAAAGCTTTACAGACAAGCAAAAGCTAAGAGAATTCAGCACCACCAAACCAGCTCTACAACAAATGCTACAAGAACTTCTCTAAGTGGGAAACACAAGAGAAGAAAAGGACCTATGAAAACAAACCCAAAACAATTAAGAAAGTGGTCATAGGAACATACATATTGATAATTACCTTAAACGTGAATGGATTAAATGCCCCAACCAAAAGACACAGGCTTGCTGAATGGATACAAAAACAAGACCCATAGATATGCTGTCTAAAAGAGACCCACTTCAGACATAGGGACACATTCAGACTGAAAGTGAGGGGATGGAAAAAGATATTCCATGCAACTGGAAATCAAAAGAATGCTGGAATAGCAATACTCATATCAGATAAAATAGACTTTAAATAAAGTCTATTTAAATAAAGATAAATAGACTTTAAAATAAAGAATGTTACAAGGGACAAAGAAGGACACTACATAATGATCAAGGGATCAATCCAAGAAGAAGATATAACAATTATAAACATACAGGCACCCAACATAGGAGCACCTCAATACATAAGGCAACTGCTAACAGCTATAAAAGAGGAAATCGACAGTAACACAATAATAGTGGAGGACTTAACACCTCACTTATACCAATGGAAAGATCATCCAAAATGAATATAAATAAGGAAACAGAAGCTTTAAATGACACAATAGACCAGAGAGCTTTAATTGATATTTATAGGTCATTCCATCCAAAAGCAGCAGATTACACTTTCTTCTCAAGTGCACACAGAACATTCTCCAGGATAGTTCACATCTTAGGTCACAAATCAAGCCTCAGTAAATTCAAGAAAATTGAAATCATACAAGTATCTTTTCTGACCACAACGCTATGAGATTAGAAATGAATTACAGGGGGAAAAAAACGTAAAAAACACAAACATATGGAGGCTAAAGAATACGTTACTAAATAACCAAGAGATCACTGAAGAAATCAAAGAGGAAATCAAAAAATACATAGAGACAAATGACAATGAAAACACGATGATTCAAAGCCTATGGGATGCAGCAAAAGCAGTTCTAAGAGGGAATTTTATAGCTATACAATCCTACCTCAAGAAACAAGAAAAAGTTCATAAACAATCTAACCTTACAACTAAAGGAACTAGAGAAAGAAGAACAAACAAAACCAAAAGTTAGCAGAAGGAAAGAAATCATAAAGATCAGAGCAGAAATAAATGACATAGAAACAAAGAAAACAATAGCAAAGATCAATAAACTAAAAGCTGGTTCTCTGAGAAGATAAGCAAAATTGGTAAACCATTAGCCAGACTCATCAAGAAAAAGAGGGAGAGGACTCAAATCAATAAAATTAGAAATGAAAAAGGAGAAGTTACAACAGACACTGCAGAAATACAAAGCATCCTAAGAGACTACTACAAGCAAGTCTATGCCAATAAAATGGACAACCTCGAAGAAATGGACAAACTCTCAGAAAGGTATAACCTTCCAAAACTGAACCAGGAAGAAACAGAAAATATGAACAGGCCAATCACAAGTAATGAAATTGAAACATAGATCAATGGAACAAGATAGAAAGCCCAGAAATAAACCCACACACTTATGGTCAACTAATCTATGTCAAAGGAGGCAAGGATACACAATGGAGAAAAGACAGTCTTTTCAATAAGTGGTGCTGGGAAAACTGGACAGCTACATGTGAAAGAATGAAATTAGAACATTCCCTAATACCATACACAAAAATAAACTCAAAATGGATTAGAGACCTAAATGTAAGACCGGACACTGTCAAACTCTTAGAGGAAAACATAGGAAGAACACACTTTGACATAAATTACAGCAAGATCTTTTTTGATCCACCTCCTGGAGTAATGGAAATAAAAAGAAAAATAAACAAATGGGACCTAATGAAATTTAAAAGCCATTGCACAGCAAAGGAAACCATAAAGAAGACAAAAAGACAACCCTCAGAATGGGAGAAAATATTTGCGAATGAAGCAACTGACAAAGGATTAATCTCCAAAATATACAAGCAGCTCGTGCAGGTCAATATCAAAAATACAAACAACCCAATCCAAAAATGGGCAGAAGACCTAAATAGACATTTCTCCAAAGAAGATATACAGATTGCCAACAAACACATGAAAGGATGCTCAACATCTCTAATCATGAGGGAAATGCAAATCAAAACTACAATGAGGTATTACCTCACACCAGTCAGAATGTCCATCATCAAAATCTCTACAAACAATAAATGCTAGAGAGGATGTGGAGAAAGGGGAACCCTCTTGCACTGTTGGTGGGAATGTAAATTAATACAGCCACTATGGAGAACAGTATGGAGGTTCCTCAAAAAACTAAAAATAGAACTACCATACGACCCAGCAATCCCACTACTGGGCATATACCCTGAGAAAACCATAATTCAAAAAGGGTTGTGTACCACAGTGTTCACTGCAGCTCTATTTACAATACCCAAGACATGGTGGCAACCTAAGTGTCCATCGGCAAATGAATGGATAAAGAAGATGTGGCACATATATACAATGGAATATTATTCAGCCATAAAAAGAAACGAAATTGAGTTATTTTTAGTGAGGTGGATGGACGTAGAGTCTGTCATACAGAGGGAAGTAAGTCAGAACGAGAAAAACAAATACCATATGCTAACACATATATATGGAATCTAAAAAAAAAAAAAAAAAACAGAAAGGTTCTGAATAACCTAGGGGTAGGACAGGAATAAAGATGCAGACATAGAGAATGGACTTGATGACACTGGGAGGGGAAGGGTAAGCTGGGACAAAGTGAGAGAGTGGCATGGACATATATACACTACCGAATTTTAAATAGCTAGCTAGTGGGAAGCAGCCACATAGCACAAGATCAGTTCAGTGCTTTGTGACCACCTACAGGGATGGGATAGGGAAGGTGGGAGGGAGATGCAAGAGGGAGGAGGTATGCGGATATATGTATATATACAGCTGATTCACTTTGTTATAAAGCAGAAACTAACACACCATTGTAAAGCAATTATACTCCAATAAAGATGTTACAAAAACAAAAAGAATCCAACAGCACATTAAAAGGATCATACACCATGATCAAGTGGGTTTTATCCCAGGAATGCAAGGACTCTTCAATATACACAAATCAAATCAATCAGTGTGATAAACGATATTAACAAATTGAAGAAGAAAAACCATATGATCATCTCAGTAGATGCAGAAAAAGCTTTCTTCAAAATTCAACACCCGTTTATGATTTAAAAAACCCTCCAGAAAGTACGCATAGAGGGAACATACCTCAATATAATAAAGGCTATATATGACAAACCCACAGCCAACATCATTCTCAATGGTGAAAAACTGAAACCATTTCCTCTAAGATCAGGAACAGCACAAGGTTGCCCACTCTCACCACTAATATTCAGCATAGTTTTGGAAGTTTTAGCCACAGCAATCAGAGAAGAATAAGAAATAAAAGGAATCAAAATCAGAAAAGAAGAAGTAAAGCTGTAACTGTTTGCAGATGACATTATATTACACATAAAGAACCCTAAAGATGCTCCCAGAAAACTTCTAGAGCTAATCAATGAATTTGGTAAAGTAGCAGGATACAAGATTAATGCACAGAAATCTCTTGCATTACTCTACACTACTGATGAAAAACCTGAAAGAGAAATTAAGGAAACACTCCCATTTACCATTGCAACAAAAAGAATAAACTACCTAAGAATAAACCTACCTAAGGAGACAAAAGACCTGTATGCAGAAAATTCTAAGACACTGATGAAAGAAATTAAAGATGATACAAACAGATGGAGAGATATACCATGTTCTTGGATTGGAAGAATCAACATTGTGAAAATGACTATACTACCCAAAGCAACCTACAGATTCGATGCAATCCCTCTCAAACTACCAATGGCATTTTTCACAGAACTAGAACAAAAAATTTCACAATTTGTATGAAAACACAAACGACCCCAATAGCCAAAGCAATCTTGAGAAAGAAAAACAGAGCTGGAGGAATCAGGCTCACTGACTTCAGACTATACTACAAATCTACAATAATCAAGACAGTATTATACTGGTGCAAAAACAGAAATATAGATCAATGGAACAGGATAGAAAGCCCAGAGATAAGGCCATGCACATATGGTTACTTTATCTTTGAAAAAGGAGGCAAGAATATACAATGGAGAAAAGACAGCCTCTTAATAAATGGTGCTGAGAAATTGGACAGCTACATGTAAAAAAATGAAATTAGAACACTCCCTAACACCATACACAAACATAAACTCAAAATGGATTAAAGACCTAAATGCAAGGCCAGGCACTATAAAACTCTTAGAGGAAAACATAGGCAGAACACTCCATGACATAAATCACAGCAAGATCCTTTTTGACCCACCTCCTAGAGAAATGGAAATAAAAACAAAAATAAACAAATGGGACGCAAAGAAACTTAAAAGCTTTTGCACAGCAAAGGAAACCATAAAGAAGAAAATACAACCCTCAGAATGGGAGAAAATTTTTGCAAACGAAACAACTGACAAAGGATTAATCTCCAAAATATACAAGCAGCTCATGCAGCTCAATATCAAAAAAAAAAAAAAAACCAATCCAAAAATGGGCAGAAGACCTAAATAGACATTCTCTAAAGAAGATATACAGATTGCCAACAAACATATGAAAGGATGCTCAACATCACTAATCATTAGAGAAATGCAAATCAAAACTACAATGAGGTATCACCTCACACCAATCAGAATGGCCATCATCAAAAAATCTACAAACAGGGGCTTCCCTGGTGGCGCAGTGGTTGAGAGTCTGCCTGCCGATGCAGGGGACACGGGTTCGTGACCCGGTCTGGGAAGATCCCACATGCCGTGGAGCGGCTGGGCCCGTGAGCCATGGCCGCTGAGCCTGAGCGTCCGGAGCCTGTGCTCCACAACAGGAGAGGCCACAACAGTGAGAGGCCCGCGTAACGCAAAAAAAAAAAAAAAAAATTAAAAATCTACAAACAATAAATCCTGGAGAGGGTGTGGAGAGAAAGGAACCCTCTTGCACTGTTGGTGGGAATGTAAATTGATACAGCCACTATGGAAAACAATATGGAGGTTCCTTATAAAAATAAAAATAGAACTCCCATATGACCCAGAATCCCACTAATGGGCATATATCCTGAGAAAACCATAATTTCAAAAAGAGTCATGTACCACAATGTTCATTTCAGCTCTATTTACAATAGCCAGGACATGGAAGCAACCTAAGTGTCCATCAACAGATGAATGGGTAAAGAAAATGTGGTACAGATATACAATGGAATATTACTCAGCCATAAAAAGAAATGAAATTGAGTTATTTGGAGTGAGGTGGATGGACCTAGAGACTGTCATACAGAGTAAAGTAAGTCAAAATGAGAAAAACAAATACCATATGCTAACGCGTATATATGGAATCTGAAAAAAAAAAAAAGGTTCTGAAGAACCTAGGGGTAGGACAGGAATAAAGACTCAGAAATAGAGAACGGACTTGAGCACACAGGGAGGGGGAAGGGTAAGCTGGGACAAAGTAAGAGAGTGGCATGGACATATATACACTACCAAATGTAAAATAGCTAGCTAGTGGGAAGCAGCCACATAGCACAGGGAGATCAGCTTGGTGCTTTGTGTCCACCTAGAGGGGTGGGATAGGTAGTGTGGGAGGGAGACGCAAGAGGGAGGCGATATGGGGATGTATGTATATCTATAGCTGATTCACTTTGTTATACAGCAGAAACTGACACACCATTGTAAAGCAATTATACTCCAATAAAGTTGTTAAAAAAATTTTTAATAAAAAAATACTGTATTATATACTTGACAGCTGCTGAGAATAAATCTTAAATGTTCTTATTACAAAAAAAAGATAATTATGTGAGGTGATGGAAGTGTTACCTAACCTTAAGGTGGTAATCATTTTGAAGTATATTGTGTATCAAATCATCACATTATACACCTTAAACTTACACAATGTTGTATGTCAATTATATCTTAATAAAGCTAGAAAAAGTTAAAAGTTTAAAAAAAGTTTCAAGAAAGAAAATGTGCCAGTTAACTCATTATCATTTAGTGACCACTCCCTCTCCTATGTATAGGAGATAGATAGATAGACAGATAGATAGATAGATAGATAGATTTTATGTAGATAGATATACAAATACATACATATATATAGAGATCTTCCACTTGCCTATCCTCAACAATCAGGTGGATCTCCATTTTATATTACAATGAAGATGGCCTAAACAAGCTGCCTTGTATTCGTAAGAAGGGAGTGGAAGAGAGCATATTTTAGCATACTTCAAGTAGTTCCCAAACTTTATTGTACTTTGGAATCACCTAGGTCCTTAAAAAATACTTATGCCTGGTTCTCACTCCTCTATATTCTGATTTAAATGGTAAGGCTGTGACCTGCACAGTGGGAGTTTAAAAAGCTCCCCAGATGATTTTAATGTGCACTGAATTAGTTCTTGAAACTCAAAGTATTATACATGGATCATTAGCACTGTTATTACCTGGGAGCATATTAGAAAACAAATTCTTAAAATGCAAATTATAGGATAAGACCTGAGATTCTTGAGTATACAGTACATTAAGGTTAGAAAAAACACTGGCTTGTGCACAGTCACCTTTTGCTCCTATTGCCCTTCATTTCAGCTTAAAGAACTTTCAGTAATTTGTGTAAGGCAGGTCTAGTGGTGATGAACCCCCTCAGCTTTTGTTTGTTTGGTAAAGTCTTTATGTCTCCTTCATTTTGAATGACAACTTTGCCAAGTAGAGTATTCTTGGGTGGCAATTTTTTTCTTTCAGCACTTTGAATATATAATTGCACTCTCTTCTGGCCTGCAAAGTTTCTGCTGAGAAATCCACTGATAGTCTTATGGGGATTCCCTTGTATGTGAGGAATATCTTTTCTCTTGATGCTTTTAAAATTCTCTGTCTTTGATTTTAGACAGTTTTATTATACTGTGTCTTGGATAAGATTGTTTTGGGTCAAAATTCTAGTGGAACCTAATAACTTCATGAATTTGGATGTCCAAATCTCTCCCCAGATTTTTGATGCTCCAATCCATTATTCCTTTAAATAAGCTCTCTACACCTTTCTCTCTCTCTTCTTCTGGGACTCCAATAATGCATAGACTGTTTCCCTTAATGGAATCCCACAGTTCATGTAGGTTTTCTTTACTCTTTTCATTCTTTTTCCTTTGTTCTTCTCTGACTGGATAATTTCAAATGACCTGTCTTCTATTTTACAGATTCTTTCTTCTGCTTGATCCAGCCTGTTGTTGCTCACTCTTGTATTTTTTCATTTCATTCATTGCATTCTTCAGCTCCAAAATTCCTGTTCTTTTTTTATGATTTCTATCTCTATGTTTAACTTCATGTTGTTATGTATTGTTTTCCTGGTTTTATTAAATTGTCTTTCTGTGTTGTCTTGTTACTCACTGAGCTTCCTTAAAACAGTATTTTAAATTCTTTATTGGGAAAATCACAGATCTCTATTTCTTTGGGGTCAGCTAATGAAAAATTATTGTGTTTTTTGGTAGTGTCATGTTTCCTTGATTCTTGATGTTCCTTGAAGCCTTGCATTGCTGTCTTCAAATTAGAAGAAGCAACCAACTCCTTCAGTCTTTACTGACTGGCTTCAGAAGAGAAATACCGTCTGTCAACTCTGTTAGGAATTCCGAGGCTTTCTCAAACTCTTCCTATGGATACACCTTCTCTACACTTCTTGTTCCCTCTTGTGGGGGAATTATTAAGATTGAGTGCCACCTCTCAACCCTGCAAAGCCAGAACAGGTGCTGACAGCCTCTCTTTTGCTTTCCCTAGGGCACTGCTGAATGCTCAAGGTTAATGTGATTTTTTTCCATCCTGTAGAATCAGTCTGACTTTCTGCTCATGCTCACTAGCCATCTACAAAGGCTCGCTCTCATGCAGCCAGCCATGGCTGGGGAGGCGGTGCGTGGATGAGGTGTGCAGAATGTTGGGTGTGCTCGTGGGCAAGTTGGGGGGATGCACAAGCAAGGATCCCCAGTGTCATGGGTGAGCTTCCTGATGGAGTCCATGACACAGTAGGATCAGCATGTCTTTGATACCCTTCAAGAGCACTGTCTGCTGGTCTCCTAGCTTTCCTGCCTCCTAGTAACATAGCACACCTCAGAGCATTCTAGATGGAGCGAGAAAGAAGAGTCTCTTTGGCAGAATTCTGAACAGCTGAGGAAAACAAGCATGCACTCATATGTTCTCACTTTCCCCCATGGGAGAAGTCATGGACTGAGAAGATCTCTTTTAACACGGAGCTATGCCATCTTAGGGAAGAGGTGACATGGGTAAAGTGAAACTGTTCCTCTTACCCTCTTCAATGCATCCAATGTCAGATTTTTTTTTTTAAAGAAGATGTTGGGGGTAGGAGTTTATTAATTAATTTATTTATTTTTGCTGTGTTGGGTCTTCGTTTCTGTGCGAGGGCTTTCTCTAGTTGTGGCAAGCGGGGGCCACTCTTCACCATGGTGCGTGGGCCTCTCACTATTGTGGCCTCTCTTGTTGCAGAGCACAGGCTCCAGACGTGCAGGCTCAGCAGCTGTGGCTCACAGGCCCAGTTGCTCCGTGGCATGCGGGATCCCCCCAGACCAGGGCTCGAACCCGCGTCCCCCGCACTAGCAGGCAGACTCCCAACCACTGCGCCACCAGGGAAGCCCTCAGACTTTTTTGCTCCAACAGTGTGCTGGAATTTCTCCCTTGGACCCCTGGACTTCTACAAAGGCTCTCCTGTCCATGGGTGATCATCTAAACTGGTGTTTTTTGAGGGAAATACAATAGAAAACTCTTATTCCACCATGTTAATGAAATCACTCCTGGCTAGCCATTTTTTTAATTAAAATAAAATAAAGCTGAAATCTTATTTCACTTCTTATTTCAATAAATATTCCTGATAAAGATTTAAACATTAGAAATAATAATAATTAAGCCATATACGAATGTAGGAGAGAAAAACATGAGGAGTAAATTTCTTTATAATTTCTAGCTATAATATAAAGCACAAAAGCCATAAAGAAAAGACTCATACATTTGAAGGCATAAATATTGGGTTGGCCAAAACGTCCGTTCGGGTTTTTGTAACATCTTACAGAAAAAACCCGAACAAACTTTTTGGCCAAGCCAATATATAAAATATCATATGGAGAAAAAAAATTAAATGTTTAACACTTGCCTGAAAAAAAGAATCAGTGTTCATCACATTAAGGTAGCCATCAAGTTCCAACAGGTTATATACTCTGACCTCCCTGCAAGAACTTCCTAAGCAGATAATATCTGAAAAGACTTCTAAAAGCAAAGAATCCCTTCCTTTCATTTATAGTCTCCAGCTTGAACCTATAGATTTAATACTCAAAATCAGCTAGAATTTACCATTACTCTGAGTCATTCTAGATGTTTTCTCCACAACCCTCCATGAACATGCTACCATTCTAGAAGTCTTCCCACACTTACCCCAATAGGTAACTCATTCCTTTATTTGTAATTTGGATGTCCCTAAATGCTCCAGCTTCCTTTCCCTTAATATCCAAATAAAATGACTCAAGTTCCCATTTCGTATAACCAGTACCTCACCTCTGCCCCAATACACTCAAAAGTTTCCTATGGGGACTAAGAAAGCCTACTTGAACTTTTAATCACATTTTACTCTGAATTTCACCTCCTTCCGTAATTACTTTAAATGTAAATGAATTAACTCCCTAATCAAAAGATGGAGATTGGCAAAATGGATAAAAACACATAATTCAAAAAGACACACATACCCCAAATGCTGAATTGGGCGATTGGGATTGACATGTATACACTGATGTGTATAAAATTGGTGACTAATAAGAACTTGCGTATAAAAAAACAAACAAACAAAACAACTAATACTAAACTTTCTTTGGGTTATTTGCATGGAAATATGTTAATATAAATGTTTCAGACATTATATGAAATTTCTAAAAATCTTATATGTTCTGGTATAATGCTATAAGTCATAATTCTAGTTATTACTTTAAAATGTATATCTCAGAAATAACTAAATTTCCTTGTCAATTGCATTATTATGAACTTTCATCAAATCTTTAACTGTGGTAATTTTTAAGTCTTTTGTCATTTACAGACAGTTCTGGGTGTACTCTGATGCTTTTGCAAATATCTTCCTATAAAAGGGTTTCATCGTCAAGGAATTCATGGAAAAGACTGACAAGTACAGGTTTCTGGTAACTGACTATACTGCTGAACTGAATGAATAAGCATTTTCAGAACTCTAATGGAAAACTGATGAACTCATAAAAGTGCTAACAAAAGATCAAGATGAAAAAAAATTAACTACATGGGACTGAGTGAACTGATGAGGATAATTATAATTTTTGTGACTTTCTGTTTGAATTAAAAAAAAAATCCCACAAGGACTCAGAGGCAAAAAATATACAAATCAATTTTCACTGCAAAGTAAAGGAGCTGTTACAGTGGAGGATTATTGGAGTGAATGTCAATATTATGACATAGTATGAGTGTGTTTCATGTTTGGTAATTGCAATCATTGTTGCTTTTGTTGTGGTCATCCATTTACAATGCTTGGTGTCAGTCTATTATCTCTTGTAAAAATAAAATACAGTGTGTGTGTGTGTGTGTGTGTATGTGTGTGTGTGTGTGTAAAAAAAAAAAAGACACATGTACCCCAATGTGTTTACAATAGCCAGGACATGGAAACAACCTAAATGTCCAACAATAGATGAATGGATAAAGAAGATACAGTACATATATACAATGGAATATTACTCAGGCATAAAAAGAAACGAAATTGGGTCATTTTTAGAGATGTGGATGAACCTAGAGTCTGTCATACAGAGTGAAGTAAGCCAGAACGAGAAAAACAAATATCATATATTAACGCATATATGTGGAATCTAGAAAAATCATACAGATGAACCTATTTGTAGGGCAGGAATAGAGATAAAGACATAGGGAATGGACATGTGGACACAGGGTGGGAAGGGGAGGGTGGGACGAATTGGGAGATTGGGTTTGACGTAGATACACTGATATGTGTAAAATGGATAGCTAGTGGGAACCTGCTGTATAGCACAGGGAGCTCAGCTCAGTGCTCTGTGACCTAGGTGGGTGGCATTGGGGGTGGGAGGAAGGTCCAAGAGGGAGGGGATATAGGTATACATATAGCTGATTCACTTCATTGTACAGCAGAAACTAATACAACATTGTAAAGCAATTTTACTCCAATTAAAAAAAAAAAGATCGAACTATATGCTATTTACAAGAGACTCACTTGAGATCCAAAGAACAAACAGGTTGAAAGTGAAAGGACGGAAAAAGATATTTCATGCAAATGGTAACCAAAAGAGAACAGGAATGGCTATAATAATATCAGACAAAATTGACATTAAATTGAAAAAGATTACAAGAGACAGAGAAGGATACTATGTATTAATAAAAGGTTCAATACAGCAAGGAGATACAACAATTATAAAAATGTATGCACCTAATGACAGAATATATATATATATATATATATATATATATATATATATATATGGCGAAAACGGATGAAATTGAAGGGAGAAATAGACAGTTCTACAACAGTTGGAGACTTCAATACCCCACTCACAATAATGGACAGAACAACCATATAAAAGATAAGTAAGGAAATACAGGATTTAGACAACACAATAAATCACATAAATCTGACATATACAGAAAACTCCACCTGTAAACAGCATACATTCTTATCAACTGTTCTGGGACATTTTCCAGGATAGACCATATATTAGGTCACAAATTAAGTCTCAATGGATTTAAAAAGACAGATATCATACAAAGTATCTATTGTTACCACACAGGATGGAACTGGAAATCAATAAAATAAACTGAAAAATTCATAAAGTTGTAGAAATTAAACAATATACTTTAAAAATACCTGCGGATCAAGGAAAAAATCACAAGGAAAATTTTAAAATACTTAGAGACAAGTGAAAATGAAAACACAACATACCAAAACTTACAGGAAGCAGTGAAAATGGTGCTAAGAAAGACATTTATAGCTATAAATGCTTAGATTAACCAAGAAAGATCTCAAATCAACATCCTAACTTTACAACTTAAAGAACTAGAAATTAAAAATACAAACAAAACCCTAGCAGAAGAAAGGAAACAATAAGGATTATAGCAGAGATAAATGAAATAGAGAATAGAAAAACAGCAGAGAAAATCAATGAAACCAAAAGCTGGTTCTTTGTAAAAGGTTCTTTGATATTTATAAAAGCATTAAGAATATTAGAAATAGTAAATATCTGACTAAATATAAAGATTACTCTTTCCTCTTAATTTCTATAAAAGATAAATAACAATTACAGCTATAATGATAAGATGCAGGTAAATGGACTATTACGCAGAATTCTTATGCTTTAGATGAAGTAGTAAAATATTAACCCTAAATAGACTATAAAGTACATGTGTTGCAACTCTAGAGAAAATAATTTTTTAAATAATTTTAAAATAATGAAAAGAGATATAGCTAAAAATCTAATACATGCTAGAAAAAAAATTCAAGAGCTAAGAATATGACTTTTTTCTGGGAGGAGTATTTATACCAATGGAATATTAGCAGAAAAAAATGAAGAATTTAATGTTTAGAGAAGCAATAAAACATAAGTATAATTTTCTTCCCCCTCCAAAATAACTAAATTCTAATTTTTTCAAACTGGAATGACACTGACATTTCCCAAATTCAGTCAAATGTATGAACACACATGTAGAGGTACAACTAAATAGTCTCTAAAGATGCTTGAGTTCAGAAGTAATGTTTACTGTGGGTATTGCAACCTATGGGTGCACAGGAGCTTAACAACATACATATGGGAGCACTCTATCTGCAAACTTTCTTGTAAGTATAGATTCGCTTCCCTTCTGCAAAGAAAAAGGGAAAATATTCAAGAAGAGGTTGCAGTGAGGTTAATCATCTTTGGTCATTTTAACAGAAGTTTACTTATTGTTTTCAAATATCTGCAAACAACAATAGAGTTGGGTAAACTTTGAGTTCCCAAAAGTAATTGATTATCAAACTAACTTTCTTATCTTTTTTTTTAAGCTCAAAGTACATTTTACTGATCTTTTTTGCACTTTCCCAAAGCCATACCCATCAGTAGACCCCTGAGTCTTACAGTTTAAATCGACAATATTTTATCTGTGACCTAGGCTTTAGTGCCACTCAGTGTTCAAATTATAGAATTGCAGCAAATCAAAACCACCGAATTTGTCACAGCAGCCTCAAAATAATTCCTTTCGATTTAAAGACATCATATCAAGGTCTCTAAACCCTGCCTGCTTTACTCTGCCTGACACATATGAGCAAAATGCAAAAGAACACATACTACATACCTTTAGGACTTTGATCAGGGAAAAGTGGAAAATGAAGTGCCAGCGATATTTTTTTTCTTTCTCTGTTTGAATCATCTAGTATTGTGCCATGACTCCAAATATAATTCAGGAATTGACTTACTGAAAACAGAGGGGAGAGAGATCATGTGTTCAGGGGAGAAAAATATCCAGACATTCAAGTAAATAAATAAATCACACATTAACAGAAAATAAAAACACTGATGCAAGTTTATAAACAAATGCTGAAATTAAAACACCAATTATTGAGGATTAGGTTCTATAACCTTAATTTTGTTTAATAATATAAGATAAAATAAGCAAGTAGACATCTTCTATTTATCACAAATTCTACACCAATTCTGCAAAATCTTCACTGTGTGAGAATAAGAAGGATTTGAAGAATGAACCCTAGAATAGTGTGTTACAAAAGAATAAACATAAAAACAAGAGAGGTATTTTTAAAAAGTAGAAAATACATTGGAAGAAATAGGGAATAGAAAGGCAAATATGAATGTGGCGTGATTAAAGAAAATAAAAAAATAAAAATTTGGCCAGCAAATGAGAAAAAGAAAAATTTCCATGGAAATTATGAATAAAATAACATCATTCAAGTTTACTTGGGAATAACATTACAGATAACTATCCATTTTAAGACCAAAATAATGATCCACATGTATTATTCATTAGAAATTAAAGAATAGAGAGATCAAAATTTCCAATTTGCAAATCTGAGACTATGCTTTTAAAAATCTTACATGCAACAAGAAGTAATTTAAAGGAAATTTCACAGTAACTCTTTTCTTCTTAAAAATTTAAAATTATGGGGCCTCCCTGGTGGCGCAAGTGGTTAAGAGTCCGCCTGCCGATGCAGGGGATACGGGTTCGTGCCCCGGTCTGGGAGGATCCCATATGCCGCGGAGCGGCTGAGCCCGTGAGCCATGGCCGCTGGGCCTGCGCATCCGGAGCCTGTGCTCCGCAACGGGAGAGGCCACAACAGTGAGAGGCCCACATACCGCAAAAAGAAAAAAAAAAAAAATTTAAAATTATGGAAAATTTAGACTTATAGTCCCATTAACTGGAGATAATCACTACTAATGTTTTGGTCTAAATCTTTCCAGCCTCTTATCAATGCAAAAATTTACATGTTCTAAATGGACTCTTAATGATTTAATGACCTGATTTTCCTCTTAATGCAAACTATGTGTGTGTGTGTGTGTGTGTATATATATATATATAATTAAATAATCTTTTAAAATATCATTTTAAACAGCTACTGGTATTCCATTTTATAAATTCACACTAATTTTTCTAACCAATCCCATACTATTGGACATTTTGGCTGACTCCAGTCTGTAGATATTATAAACAAATATTGGGTTCACATCCTTGAAACTAAATCTCATACATACACAATTATTTTCTCAAAGAACTAATAATTGAACTGTAATGTTAAAACCAAACAGAATTTTAAGGGATTTTTTAGATAATTTTCCCAGTGAAAGGATTTATCAATTGTGTGGTTTTTCTATACCTTGCCAATAATGAACATAATCATTTTTTAAACCTGTTAGATTGATATACAAAAAAATCTTATTTTCATTTGCACTTATTTGATTTGTTGAAAAAGTAAATAAATTTTATATGTTTACTGGCTATTGGATGTCTTTCTTTGTGAATTGCTTGCTCATGTCTCTGGGCATCTATAGGACTGGAGGGCATGTAGTATAATGGTTAACAGCATAGGCTCTGGGCTATGACCACCTAGGGATAAACATAAAGATAATAACAGTACCTAGCTCTCCAGATGAAATGATGACCTATGTACTACATACACTTTTACATTTTGAGAACTCTCTAGGGGATTCCCTGGTGGCGCAGTGGTTAAGAGTCCGCCTGCCGATGCAGGGAACGCGGGTTCGTGCCCCGGTCCGCGAAGATCCCACATGCCGCGGAGCGGCTGGGCCCGTGAGCCATGGCCGCTGAGCCTGCGCGTCCGGAGACTGTGCTCCGCAACGGGAGAGGCCACAACAGTGAGAGGCCCGCGTACCGGGGGGGAAAAAAAAAATCTCTAAAAGGATTTTAACCCTTTATTCACCATATGTATTGCACCCATTGTTCCCAGTTGTCAGTTTTTTATCTCATTTATAGTGGATTTTGGCAGACAGAAGTTTAAAATTTTGTAGTAAAATCTATCACTCTTCTCTCAGGATTTGCCTTTGGTATCATGCTTAGAAAGGCAACAGATTTAGAGAAGGAGTAAAGATAGTACAACTTTTTCAGGAAAGCAAAATATATCTGGCATGTGTGTAGTGAATCAGATCAAAATCCAGCATTCTTCTTCTTATGCACCTCTATCAAGCATGCACAATAAGTAACTTCAATCTTAAAAAGAAATGCACAAAAATCACAATGCCAGTCACCATACAAAAAACTGCCAATGACCTGCTGAGTTCCCTGGTTTGGCTGAATCTTGATCTTTGGCTTCAATAAATATATGTAAATATAGGCATACCACAGTAACTTAAGTTCCTCGTTTTAACCAATTTTAACCCAGATGATTGTGAAAATGTTATAACAAAATTATTCCACAATCAAAGAACTTCCCAGAATCGCTCATATTTGAGGGAATCTGGCTTGTGAGTGAAATTTTCTTTACCCTACCCTTAGCAAATGTAACACAAAGACTTTCAAAGTTTAAGTAAAATAAATCACTAGTAAGGAAGCAAGGTGCTGCTCATTTGAACTAGGATAACATTTTCCATCCAGCAGAGGACAGTACACACAAGCTGAAATACCACAAACTATGATCCGGTTCTTATACATATCTAATAAATAGCTTTATTGTCATGGTCTCATTACAGAGATAGTATTTAGCCAGTTAATATCTCTGAATTAAAACTGTAAGCAGCAAAACATAATTGAAATTTTATAACAGTATTTCAAATTTAGTTTAATAATAATTTAGTTTTAATATCTAAAATATTTTAATATCTAAAGAATTTCTATAACACACAAAAGTACAGGTGAATATTATAGTTTCATTTATACTTCATCTAGAAGCTCAAGCCAAAAAGTTTCCATTGGCCATATAAAGAGCATGTTTTTAATCATTACAAGAAACTGAATTCAGGTGAGCCACTTCAGGAACATTAATAGTAGCAATATAATATGCTAAATAAAAAAAGAACTATGTTTAAAATCTCAGTACTCTTATTACACAGATATTTTGGGCAATTTTTGCCTCTTTCATAACTATAAAATTGTGATTAAAAACCAGAATCATAGAAAAGGCTACTGATCTTCCCTAGGTCACAAACAAGTAAGCAATTGCATGTAAGTGATAAATTTTTCTTAGTCTGCTACGCTATCCACTACAGTATGTAATTTCTTCCATAAACATCCTAAAATATGTAAGAAGTCATAAGAATTGCTAATACTACTTTTCAGCACTGTCATATTTTGTCCGCTGAGCCAAGCATACCAGATGTCTTTAAATAAAAGATTTAGACAGCATAAAAATAAAGTGTTATTGTATATGGGATTTTTGAAAATATACCAATACATTAGGGATACCATAAGGTTTGAATATATGCTATTACAGAAGAGGGGGAAACGTTTATGGATACCAATAGAATAAACATGAAGACAAGAAGCAATAGTGACCATAAATGTAAATGATTAAGAAGAAAACAATGAAAAATTAATGTAACACTCTGCATGGTAAAGAATATTTTATCTATTTCAAAATGAGCTAAATCATACATTTCCATTTCTTGGAGATGATATGGATTTTTCATTTCCTAAAATTAATATGCCCCCATCAGTGTACAGTTCTACTTGATTCTATGAAAAATCACTGTTGATAAGTAGACTGAAATGACTGAGGGGGTAAAGGGATTGTGAGGTGATTATTAAGATTAATACTGGGTGCTAATGTATTTATTTGAGGGGGAGCTTTTTGGGGTAACAGTTTAATTGAGATATAATCCACATGTCATATAAGTCACCACTCTAATGGATACCATTCAGTGGTTTTAGCATAGTCAATGAGTTGTGCAACCGTCACCAAAATCAATTTTAGAACATTTAATCACCTCCCCAAAACATCCCACATCCCTTAGTGGTGCTACTGTATTTAAACACATACAGTCACACTCACAACTAGTGGAAATGAAACTGTCTGTGAGAACAGGTTTGAAACAACGGCTTCATCCTGAGCTTCACCTCTGCATCTGTTACATTTACACAAATCACTCTAGGTGTTTAAGTGAACATTTCTCTCCCCCATTTCTAGCCACAGATGGTTGTATAGGGGAAAGTAGAAGGAAAAAGAAAGAGGAAGTCAGAATGGCAAGCCTTACATCCACACATGTAAAAGGATATTAAAGGATACACATGAATATATATATAAACATAACAAAAATCATTATTTTAAAATGCTCACTCAAATAACTTAAAGATTACTCTCCATTGCCTGCAAACAGTGTAAAACTTCCTTAGCATGACATAACATGTTAAAGCCTTCTACAATCTAACCCAACCTGTATTTTTAGCCTAATATCCTACCACTCACTTATATGACCTCCTTATTCTTTTCACATTGATGCTTGCCATTCTCCTAAACCCACAAAATTTTTTGCTTTTGTGCTTTTAAGCAAGCCATTTCTTCTGCCTAGATCATCTTCTTCCAGTTCACCTAAAGAACTTCAACTCATCCTTCAGGACTCAGTTTACTTACCATAAGATGTTATATTTATTTGCTTATTTGGATACCAGGTTCTAATAGACTAGATTTTGAGCCCCTAATAGGCAAAAATATACTTACTTGTCTTTGTATTCCTAGCGTCAATCACACTGCTAGGCATACAGTGTTGATTTATAAATGTTTGCTGAGTGGTGAATGAATGAACCAATATTCAATTAGTACTCATACTTTTTTTTAGGAGTGGCAGAATCTGTTTGCCTTTACTCTCTTCAAACATTCAAAAACACTATAAATAAACCACAGTGAAATTTTCTTCCTTTCCCAACAACTATTCCACTCTTGTTCACAACAACTCCTAACCTCAGCAGCAAATAAAATATCTCTATTTTGAGGCATTAAAAGACATATTATTCCAGGAAGATGGAGTAGAGGTACTTTTCCATATTCCTACCACTAGGTAAAACTAACAATCCTGGATATGAAAATACATAAGCAGCTCATGCAACCTAACATCAAAAAAAAAAAAAGATTAAAAAATGGGCAGAAGACCTACATAGACATTTCTCCAAAGAGAACATGCAGATGGCCAACAGGTATGTGAAAAGATGCTCAACATTGCTAATCATCAGAGAAATACAAATCAAAACCACGAGATAACCTCACACCTGTCAGAATGGCTATCGTCAAAAAGTCTACGAATAACAAATGTTAACAAGGATGTGGAGAAAAGGGAATGCTTGTACACTGTTGGTGGGAATGTAAATTGGTGCAGCCACTATGGAAAAGAGTATGGAGGTTTCTCAAAAACCTAAAAATAGAACTACCATATGACCCAGCAATTCCATTTCTGGGTATATATATGAAAAAAACAAAAACACTGACAGAGGCTTTCAAGATGGCAGAGGAGTAAGACATGGAGAACAACTTCCTACCCACAAATACATCAGAAATACATCTACATGTGGAACAACTCCTACAGAACACCTACTGAGCACTGGCAGAAGACTTCAGACTCCCCAAAAGGCAAGAAACTCCCCACCTACCTGGGTAGGGCAAAAGAAAAAAGAAAAAACAGAGAAAAAAGAATAGGGATGGGACCTGCACCTCTGGGAGGCAGCTGTGAAGGAGGAAAAGTTTGCACACACTAGGAAGCCCCTTCACTGGTGGAGACGGGGTCGGGGGGGAACCTTTGGAGCCACAGAGGAGAGCACAGCAACAGGGATGCAGAGGGCAAAGCGGAGAGATTCCCGCACAGAGGATTGGTGCCCACTAGCACTCATCAGCCCGAGAGGCTTGTCTGCTCACCAGCCGGAATGGGTGGGGGCTGGGAGCTGAGGCTCGGGCTTTAGAGGTCAGATCCCAGGAAGAGGATTGGGGAGACCCCAAAAACAACGTGAACTACGAACCTGCAGTCTGTGAAAAGGAGACCCCAAATACAGTAAGTTAAGCAAAATGAGAAGACAGAGAAACACACAGCAGATGAAGGAGCAAGGTAAAAACCCACCAGACAAAACAAATGAAGAGGAAATAGGCAGTCTACCTGAAAAAGAATTCAGAGAAATGAGAGTAAATATGATTCAAAATCTTGGAAACAGAATGGAGAAAATACAAGAAACGTTTAACAAGGACCTAGAAGAACTAAAGAGCAAACAAACAGTGATGAACAACACAATAAATGAAATTAAAAATTCTCTAGAAGGGATCAATAGCAGAATAACTAAGACAGAAGAACGGATAAGTGACCTGGAAGATAAAATAGTGGAAATAACTACTGCAGAGCAGAATAAAGAAAAAAGAATGAAAAGAATTGAGGACAGTCTCAGAGACCTCTGGGACAACATTAAATTCACCAACATTCGAATTATAGGGGTCCCAGAAGAAGAAGAGAAAAAGGAAGGGACTGAGAAAATATTTGAAGAGATTATAGTTGAAAAGTTCCCTAATCTGGGAAAGGAAATAGTTAATCAAGTCCAGGAGGCACAGAGAGTCCCACACAGGATAAATCCAAGGAGAAACATGCCAAGACACATATTAAGCAAACTATCAAAAATTAAATACTAAGAAAAATATTAAAAGTAGCAAGGGAAAAACAACAAATACCATACAAGGGAATCCCCATAAGGTTAACAGCTGATCTTTCAGCAGAAACTCTGCAAGCCAGAAGGGAGTGGCAGGACATATTTAAAGTGATGAAGGGGAAGAACCTACAACCAAGATTACTCTACCCAGCAAGGATCTCATTCAGATTTGACAGAGAAATTAAAACTTTTACAGACAAGCAAAAGTTAAGAGAATTCAGCATCACCAAACCAGCTTTACAACAAGTGCTAAAGGAAATTCTCTAGGCAGGCAACACAAGAGAAGGAAAAGACCTACAATAACAAACCCAAAACAATTAAGAAAATGGTTATAGGAAAATACATATCAATAATTACCTTAAATGTAAATGGATTAAATGCTCCTACCAAAAGACATAGACTGGCTGAATGGATACAAAAATAAGACCTGTATATATGCTGTCTAAAAGAGACCCACTTCAGACCTAGGGACACATACAGACTGAAAGTGAGGGAATGGAAAAAGATATTCCATACAAATGGAAATCAAAAGAAAGCCGGAGCAGCAATTCTCATTTCAGACAAAATAGACTTTAAAACAAAGACTATTTCAAGAGACAAAGAAGGACACTATATAATGATCAAGGGATCGATCCAAGCAGAAGATATAACAATTGTAAATATTTATGCACCCAATATAGGAGCACCTCAATACATAAGGAAAATGCTAACAGCCATAAAAGGGGAAATTGACAGTAACACAATCATAGTAGGGGACTTTAACAACCCACTTTCACCAATGGATAGATCATCCAAAATGAAAATAAATAAGGAAACACAAGGTTTAAATGATACATTAAACAAGATGGACAATTGATATTTATAGGACATTCCATCCAAAAACAAAAGAATAAACTTTCTTCTCAAGTGCTCATGGAACACTCTCCAGGATAGATCATATCTTGGGTCACAAATCAAGCCTTGGTAAACTTAAGAAAATTGAAATTGTATCACGTGTCTTTTCCAACCACAACACTATGAGACTAGATATCAATTACAGGAAAAAGTATGTAAAAAATACAAATACATGGAGGCTAAACAATACATTACTTGATAACCAAGAGATCACTGAAGAAATCAAAGAGGAAATCAAAAAATACCTAGCAACAAATGACAATGAAAACACAATGGCCCAAACCCTATGGGATGCAGCAAAAGCAGTTCTAAGAGGGAAGTTTATAGCAATACAATCCTACCTTAAGAAAGAAGAAACATCTCAAATAAACAACCTAAGCTTACACCTAAAGCAATTAGAGAAAGAGGAACAAAAACAACCCAAAGTTAGCAGAAGGAAAGAAATCATAAAGATAAGATCAGAAATAAATGAAAAAGAAATGAAGGGAACGATAGCAACGATCAATAAAACTAAAAGCTGGTTCTTTGAGAAGATAAACAAACTTGATAAACCATTAGCCAGACTCATCAAGAAAAAAAGGGAGAAGACTCAAATTAATAGAATTAGAAATGAAAAAGGAGAAGTAAAAACTGACACTGCAGAAATACAAAAGATCATCAGAGATTACTGCAAGAAACTATATGCCAATAAAATGGACAACCTGGAAGAAACAGACAAATTCTTAGAAATGCACAACCTGCCGAGACTGAACCAGGAAGAAATAGAAAATATGAACAGACCAATCACAAGTAATGAAATTGAAACTGTGATTAAAAATCTTCCAACAAACAAAAGCCCAGGACCAGATGGTTTCACAGGTAAATTCTATCAAACATTTAGAGAAGAGCTAACACCGATCC
Source organism: Mesoplodon densirostris (assembly GCF_025265405.1). Lineage (NCBI taxonomy): Eukaryota > Metazoa > Chordata > Mammalia > Artiodactyla > Ziphiidae > Mesoplodon > Mesoplodon densirostris. The sequence goes on along the minus strand of NC_082668.1, from coordinate 80,819,758 downwards.
TTCTCAAACTCTTCCAAAATACAGCAGAGGGAGGAACACTCCCAAACTCATTCTACAAGGCCATCATCACCCTGATCCCCAAACCAGACAAAGATGTCACAAAGAAAGAAAACTATAGGCCAATATCAGTGATAAACATAGATGCAAAAATCCTCAACAAAATACTAGCAAACAGAATCCAACAGCACATTCAAACGATCATACACCATGATCCAGTGGGGTTTATCCCAGGAATGCAAGGATTCTTCAATATACACAAATCATTGTGATACACCATATTAACAACTGGAAGGAGAAGAACCACATGGTCATCTCAATAGATGCAGAGAAAGCTTTTGACAAATTCAACACCAATTTATGATAAAAAAAAAAAACCTCCAGAAAGTAGGCATAGAGGGAACTCACCCTAACATAATAAAGGCCATATATGACAAACCCACAGCCAACATCATCCTCAATGGTGAAAAACTGAAACCATTTCCACTAAGATCAGGAACAAGACAAGGTTGCCCACTCTCACCACTATTATTCAATATAGTTTTGGAAATTTTAGCCACAGCAATCAGAGAAGAAAATGAAATAAAAGTAATCCAAATTGGAAACAAAGAAGTAAAGCTGTAACTGTTTGCAAATGACATGATACCATACATAGAGAATCCTAAAGATGCTCCCAGAAAACTACTAGAGCTAATCAATGAATTTGGTAAAGTAGCACGATACAAGATTAACGCACAGAAGTCTCTTGCATCTCTCTACACTAATGGTGAAAAAACTGAAAGTGAAATTAAGAAAACATTCCGATTTACCACTACAACAAAAAGAATAAAATATCTAGGAATAAACCTACCTAAGGAGACAAAAGACCTGTATGCAGAAAATTATAAGACACTGATGAAAGAAATTAAAGATGACACAAACAGATGGAGAGATATACCATGTTCTTGGACTGGAAGAATCAACATTGTGAAAATGACTATACTACCCAAAGCAACCTACAGATTTGATGCAATCCATCTCAAACTACCAATGGCATTTTTCACAGAACTAGAACAAAAAATTTCATAATTTGTATGGAAACACAAAAGACCCCAATAGCCAAAGCAATCTTGAGAAAGAAAAACAGAGCTGGATCGGTGCTTTGTGACCACCTGGAGGGGTGGGATAGGGAGGGTGGGAGGGAGGGAGACGCAAGAGGGAAGAGATATGGGAACATATGTATATGTATAACTGATTCACTTTGTTATAAAGCAGAAAATAGCACACCATTGTAAAGCAATTATACTCCAATAAAGATGTAAAAAAAAAAAAAGAGAGAAAAACAGAGCTGGAGGAATCAGGCTCCCTGACTTCAGACTATACTACCAAGCTACAGTAATCAAGACAGTATCGTACTGGCACAAAACAGAAATATAGATCAATGGAACAGGATAGAAAGCCCAGAGATAAGGCCATGCACATATGGTTACTTTATCTTTGAAAAAGGAGGAAAGAATATACAATGGAGAAAAGACAGCCTCTTAATAAATGGTGCTGAGAAATTGGACAGCTACATGTAAAAAAATGAAATTAGAACACTCCCTAACACCATACACAAACATAAACTCAAAATGGATTAAAGACCTAAATGCAAGGCCAGACACTATAAAACTCTTAGAGGAAAACATAGGCAGAACACTCCATGACATAAATCACAGCAAGATCCTTTTTGACCCACCTCCTAGAGAAATGGAAATAAAAACAAAAATAAACAAATGGGACGCAAAGAAACTTAAAAGCTTTTGCACAGCAAAGGAAACCATAAACAAGACAAAAAGACAACCCTCAGAATGGGAGAAAATTTTTGCAAACGAAACAACTGACAAAGGATTAATCTCCAAAATATACAAGCAGCTCATGCAGCTCAATATCAAAAAAAAAAAAAAAAAATCCAAAAATGGGCAGAAGACCTAAATAGACATTTCTCCAAAGAAGATATACAGATTGCCAACAAACACATTAAAGAATACTCAGTATCACTAATCATTAGAGAAATGCAAATCAAAACTACAATGAGATAGCATCTCACACCAGTCAGAATGGCCTTCATCAAAAAATCTACAAACAATAAATGCTGGAGAGGGTGTGAAGAAAAGGGAACCCTCTTGCACTGTTGGTGGGAATATAAATTGATACAGCCACTATGTAGAGTAGTATGGGGGTTCCTTAAAAACCTAAAAATAGAACTACCATACGACCCAGGAATCACACTACTGGGCATATACCCTGAGAAAACCATGATTCAAAAAGATTCATGTACCACAATATTTATTGTAGGTCTATTTACAGCAGCCAGGACAGAGAAGCAACCTAAGTCTCCATCACAGATGAATGGATAAAAAGATGTGGCACATATATGCAATGGAATATTACTCAGCCATAAGAAGAAATGAAATTGAGTTATTTGTAATGAGGTGGATGGACCTAGAGTCTGTCATACAGAGTGAAGTAAGTCAGAAAGAGAAAAACAAATACTGTATGCTAACACATATATATGGAACCTAAAAAAAAAAAAGTCATGAAGAACCTTGGGGCAAGAGGGTAATGAAGACGCAGACCTACTAGAGAATGGACTCGAGGACACTGGGAGGGAGAAGGGTAAGCTGGAACAAAGTGCGAGAGTGGTGTGGACAAATATACACTACCGATTGAAAAATAGATAGCTAGTGGGAAGCAGCCGCATAGCACAGGGAGATCAGCTCGATTCTTTGTGGCCACCTAGAGGAGTGGGATAGGGAGTGTGGGAGGGAGGGCAATGCAAGACGGAAGTGATATGGGGATATATGTATATGTATAACTGATTCACTTTGTTGTAAAGCAGAAACTAACACACCATTGTAAAGCAATTATACTCCAATAAAGATGTTAAAAAAAAAAAGAAAAAAAAGTTCAGTGGATGGGTTCAACAGCAGAATGGAGGAGACAGAGGAAAGAAACAGTGAACTGGAAGAGAAAACATTAGAAATTACTCAATTTGAACAACATAGAGAAAATAGACTAAGAAAAAACCAGTGCTTCAGGGACCTGTGGGAATACGATAAATGATCTAACATTTGTGTCATTGGAATCCTGGAAGGAGAGGATAAAGAGGACAGGGATGAAAAAGTACTTGAATAAATAATGGCTGAAAACTTCCCAAGTTTAGCAAGAGATATAAACCTACAGATTCACAAAGCTGAGTGATTCCCAAACAAAACAAACCCAAAGAAATCTACCAACACATATGATAACTAAAATTCTGCAAACCAAAGACAAAGAAAAGTCTCGGAAGCAGCCATGAAACCTTACCTACAGTGAGGAAACTATTTGAATGACAGTGAATTTCTCATCAGAATCCTTGGAGACCAGAAGGAAGTGGCATAATACTTTTCAAGTGCTGAAGGAAAAGCACTGTCAACAAGGGACCCTATATCCAGTGGAATTACCCTTCAGGAATTAAGAGGAAATGAAGACATTCTCAGATGAAGGGAAACTAAGAGAATTTTTCACTAGTAAACCTACCCCAAAAGAGTAGCTAAAGGAAGTTCCATAAAGAGAAAACAAATGATAAGAGAAAGAACCTTGGAACATCAGAAATGAAAAACACAATAAACAAAAAAAACTGGTACATACAATAGGCTTTCCTTCTCATTCTGAGTTTTCTAAATTATGTTAAACAGTTGAAGCAAAAATTACAATGCTGTCTGATGTGGTTCTAAATGTATGTAGAGAAAGTATTTATGACAATTACATTATAAAGAGAGGATTGTGAAGGGACATAAAGGGAGGTAAGGCTTCTGTACTTCATGCATATGTAGAATGATGACACTAATAAATTGTGATGGGATATATATATATTGCAATACTTAGAGCAACCACTCAAAAAAAAAGCTATAAAGAGGGATATACTTAAAACACTATAAATAAACTAAAACAGAATTCTGGAAAACGTTCAAGAAATCCACTGGAGATATATAAGACTTCCGGGTAAGATGGCGGAAGAGTAAGACACGGAGATCACCTTCCTCCCCACGGATACACCAGAAATACAGCTACACGTGGAACAACTCCTACAGAACACCTACTGAACGCTGGCAGAAGACGCCAGACCTCCCAAAAGGCAAGAAACTCCCCACATACCTGGGTAGGGCAAAGCGGAGAGATCCCCACACAGAGGATCGGTGCCGAGCGGCACTCACCAGCCCGAGAGGCTTGTCTGCTCGCCCGCCGGGGCGCGCAGCGCTGGAAGCTGAGGCTCGGGCTTCGGTCAGAGCGCAGGGAGAGGACTGGGGCTGGCGGCGAGAACTCAGCCTGAAGGGGGCTAATGTGCCACAGCTAGCCGGCAGGGAGTCCGGGAAAACTCTGGAGCTGCCGAAGAGGCAAGAGACTTTTTCTTCCCTCTTGGTTTCCTGGTGCGCGAGGAGAGGGGATTAAGAGCGCTGCTCAAAGGGGCTCCACAGACGGGCGCGAGTCGCGACTGAAAGCGCGGAGCCCAGTGACGGGCGTGGGACGCTGGGGCTGCTGCTGCCGCCGCCAAGAAGCCTGTGTGCGAGCGCAGGTCACTGCCCACACCGCCCTTCCGGGAGCCTGTGCAGCCCGCCACTGCCGGGGTCCCGGGATCCAGGGGCGGCTTCCCTGGGAGAACGCACGGCGCGCCTCGGGCTGGTGCAACGTCACGGCGACCTCTGCCACTGCAGGCTCGCCCCGCACTCCGTGCCCCTCCCTCCCGCCCGGCCTGAGTGAGCCAGAGTCCCCGAAGAGGCTGCTCCTTTAACCCTGTCCTGTCTGAGCGAAGAACAGACGCCCTCCGGCGACCTACACGCAGAGGCGGGGCCAAATCCAAAGCTGAGACCCAGGAGCTGTGAGAGCAAAGAAGAGAAAGGGAAATCTCTCCCAGCAGCCTCAGAAGCAGCGGATTAAAGCTCCACAATCAACTTGATGTACCCTGCATCTGTGGAATACAGGAATAGACAACACATCATCCCAAATTGAGGAGCCCAGAGTCAGTGCTGTGCCTCTGAGGTGGGAGAGCCAACTTCAGGACACTGGTCCACAAGAGACCTCCCAGCTCCACATAATATCAAACGGCGAAAATCTTCCAGAGATCTCCATCTCAACACCAGCACCCAGCTTCACTCAACGACCAGCAAGCTACAGTGCTGGACACCCTTTGCCAAACAACTAGCAAGACAGGAACACAACGCCACCCATTAGCAGAGAGGCTGCCTCAAATCATAAAAAGTCCGCAAACACCCCAAAACACACCACCAGACGTGGACCTGCCCACCAGAAAGACAAGATCCAGCCTCATCCACCAGAACACAGGCAGTAGTCTCCTCCACCAAGAAGCCTACACAACCCACTAAACCAACCTTAGCCACTGGGGACAGACACCAAAAACAACGGGAACTACGAACCTGCAGCCTGCAAAAAGGAGACCCCAAACACAGTAACATAAGCAAAATGAGAAGACAGAAAAACACACAGCAGGAGAAGGAGCAAGATAAAAACCCACCAGATCTAACAAATGAAGAGGTAATAGGCAGTCTACCTGAAAAAGAATTCAGAATAATGATGGTAAAGATGATCCAAGATTCTATTTCCCAGATCCAAAATCTTGGAAATAGAATAGACAAAATGCAAGAAACAGTTAACAAGGACCTAGAAGAACTAAAGATGAATCAAGCATCGATGAAAAACACAATACATGAAATAAAAAATACTCTAGATGGGATCAATAGCAGAATAACTGAGGCAGAAGAACGGATAAGTGACCTGGAAGATAAAATAGTGGAAATAACTGCTGCAGAGCAAAATAAAGAAAAAAGAATGAAAAGAACAGAGGACAGTCTCAGAGACCTCTGGGACAACATTAAACGCACCAACATTCGAATTATAGGGGTTCCAGAAGAAGAAGAGAAAAAGAAAGGGACTGAGAAAATATTTGAAGAGATTATAGTTGAAAACTTCCCTAATATGGGAAAGGAAATAGTTAATCAAGTCCAGGAGGCACAGAGAGTCCCATACAGAATAAATCCAAGGAGAAATACGCCAAGACACATATTAATCAAACTGTCAAAAATTAAACACAAAGAAATCATATTAAAAGCAGCAAGGCAAAAACAACAAATAACACACAAGGGAATCCCCATCAGGATAACAGCTGATCTCTCAGCAGAAACTCTACAAGCCAGAAGGGAGTGGCAGGACATAATTAAAGTGATGAAGGAGAAAAACCTGCAACCAAGATTACTCTACCCAGCAAGGATCTCATTCATATTTGATGGAGAAATTAAAACCTTTACAGACAAGCAAAAGCTGAGAGAGTTCAGCACCACCAAACCAGCTTTACAACAAATGCTAAAGGAACTTCTCTAGGCAAGAAACACAACAGAAGTAAAAGACCTACAATAACGAACCCAAAACAATTAAGAAAATGGGAATAGGAACATACATATCGATAATTACCTTAAATGTAAATGGACTAAGTGCTCCCACCAAAAGATACAGATTGGCTGAATGGATACAAAAACAAGACCCATATATATGCTGTCTACAAGAGACCCACTTCAGACCTAGAGACACATACAGACTGAAAGTAAGGGGATGGAAAAAGATATTCCATGCAAATGGAAACCAAAAGAAAGCTGGAGTAGCAATTCTCATATTAGACAAAATAGACTTTAAAATAAAGACTACTAGAAGAGACAAAGAAGGACACTACATAATGATCAAGGGATCGATCCAAGAAGAAGATATAACAATTGTAAATATGTATGCACCAAACATAGGAGCACCTCAATACATAAGGCAAATACTAACAGCCATAAAAGGAGAAATCGACAGTAACACACTCATAGTAGGGGACTTTAACACCCCACTTTCACCAATGGACAGATCATCCAAAATGAAAATAAATAAGGAAACACAAGCTTTAAATGATACATTAAACAAGATGGACTTAATTGATATTTATAGGACATTCCATCCAAAAACAACAGAATACACATTTTTCTCAAGTGCTCATGGAACATTCTCCAGGATAGATCACATCTTGGGTCACAAATCAAGCCTTGGTAAATTTAAGAAAATTGAAATTGTATCAAGTATCTTTTCCGACCACAATGCTATGAGACTAGATATCAATTACAGGAAAAGAGCTGTAAAAAAATACAAACACATGGAGGCTAAACAATACACTACTTAATAACGAAGTGATCACTGAAGAAATCAAAGAGGAAATTAAAAAATACCTAGAAACAAATGACAATGGAGACACGACGACCCAAAACCTATGGGATGCAGTAAAAGCAGTTCTAAGAGGGAAGTTTATAGCAATACAATCCCACCTTAAGAAACAGGAAACATCTCGAATAAACAACCTAACCTTGCACCTAAAGCAATTAGAGAAAGAAGAACAAAAACATCCCAAAGTTAGCAGAAGGAAAGAAATCATAAAAATCAGATCAGAAATAAATGAAAAAGAAATGAAGGAAACGATAGCAAAGATCAATAAAACTAAAAGCTGGTTCTTTGAGAAGATAAACAAAATTGACAAACCATTAGCCAGACTCATCAAGAAAAAAAGGGAGAAGACTCAAATCAATAGAATTAGAAATGAAATAGGAGAAGTAACAACTGACACAGCAGAAATACAAAAGATCATGAGAGATTACTATAAGCAACTCTATGCCAATAAAATGGACAACCTGGAAGAAATGGACAAATTCTTAGAAATGCACAACCTGCCAAGACTGAATCAGGAAGAAATAGAAAATATGAACAGACCAATCACAAGCACTGAAATTGAAACTGTGATAAAAAATCTTCCAACAAACAAAAGCCCAGGACCAGATGGCTTCACAGGTGAATTCTATCAAGCATTTAGAGAAGAGCTAACACCTATCCTTCTGAAACTCTTACAAAATATAGCAAAGGGAGGAACACTCCCAAACTCATTCTACGAGGCCACCATCACCTTGATACCAAAACCAGACAAGGATGTCACAAAGAAAGAAAACTACAGGCCAATATCACTGATGAACATAGATGCAAAAATCCTCAACAAAATACTAGCAAACAGAATCCAACAGCACATTAAAAGGATCATACACCATGATCAAGTGGGGTTTATTCCAGGAATGCAAGGATTCTTCAATATACGCAAATCAATCAACGTGATACACCATATTAACAAATTGAAGGAGAAAAACCATATGATCATCTCAATAGATGCAGAGAAAGCTTTCGACAAAATTCAACACCCATTTATGATAAAAACCCTGCAGAAAGTAGGCATAGAGGGAACTTTCCTCAACATAATAAAGGCCATATATGACAAACCCACAGCCAGCATCGTCCTCAATGGTGAAAAACTGAAACCATTTCCACTAAGATCAGGAACAAGACAAGGTTGCCCACTATCACCACTCTTATTCAACATAGTTTTGGAAGTTTTAGCCACAGCAATCAGAAAAGAAAAGGAAATAAAAGGAATCCAAATTGGAAAAGAAGAAGTAAAGCTGTCACTGTTTGCAGATGACATGATACTATACATAGAGAATCCTAAAGATGCTACCAGAAAACTACTAGAGTTAATAAATGAATTTGGTAAAGTTGCAGGATACAAAATTAATGCACAGAAATCTCTGGCATTCCTATATACTAATGATGAAAAATCTGAAAGTGAAATCAAGGAAACACTCCCATTTACCATTGCAACAAAAAGAATAAAATATCTAGGAATAAACCTACCTAAGGAGATAAAAGACCTGTATGCAGAAAATTATAAGACACTGATGAAAGAAATTAAAGATGATACAAATAGATGGAGAGATGTACCATGTTCTTGGATTGGAAGAATCAACATTGTGAAAATGACTCTACTACCCAAAGCAATCTACAGATTCAATGCAATCCCTATCAAACTACCACTGGCATTTTTCACAGAACTAGAGCAAAAAATTTCACAATTTGTATGGAAACACAAAAGACCCCGAATAGCCAAAGCAATCTTAAGAATGAAAAATGGAGCTGGAGGAATCAGGCTCCCTGACTTCAGACTATACTACAAAGCTACAGTAATCAAGACAGTATGGTACTAGCACAAAAACAGAAAGATAGATCAATGGAACAGGATAGAAAGCCCAGAGTTAAACCCACGGACATATGGTCACCTTATCTTTGATAAAGGAGGCAGGAATGTACAGTGGAGAAAGGACAGTCTCTTCAATAAATGGTGCTGGGAAAACTGGATAGGGACATGTAAAAGTATGAGATTAGATCACTCCCTAACACCATACACAAAAATAAGCTCAAAATGGATTAAAGACCTAAATGTAAGGCCAGACACTATCAAACTCTTAGAGGAAAACATAGGCAAAACACTCTATGACATAAATCACAGCAAGATCCTTTTTGACCCACCTCCTAGAGAAATGGAAATAAAGACAAAAATAAACACATGGGACCTAATGAAACTTAAAAGCTTTTGCACAGCAAAGGAAACCATAAACAAGACCAAAAGACAACCCTCAGAATGGGAGAAAATATTTGCAAATGAAGCAACTGACAAAGGATTAATCTCCAAAATTTATAAGCAGCTCATGCAGCTCAATAACAAAAAAACAAACAACCCAATCCAAAAATGGGCAGAAGACCTAAATAGACATTTCTCCACAGAAGATATACAGACTGCCAACAAACACATGAAAGGATGCTCAACATCTTTACTCATTAGAGAAATGCAAATCAAAACTACAATGAGATATCATCTCACACCAGTCAGAATGGCCATCATCAAAAAATCTAGAAACAATAAATGCTGGAGAGGGTGTGGAGAAAGGGAACACTCTTGCACTGCTGGTGGGAATGTAAATTGATACAGCCACTATGGAGAACAGTATGGAGGTTCCTTAAAAAACTATAAATAGAACTACCATATGACCCAGCAATCCCACTACTGGGCATATACCCTGAGAAAACCATAATTCAAAAAGAGACATGTACCAAAATGTTCATAGCAGCCCTATTTACAATAGCCCGGAGATGGAAACAACCTAAGTGTCCATCATCGGATGAATGGATAAGGAAGATGTGGCACATATATACAATGGAATATTACTCAGCCATAAAAAGAAATGAAATTGAGCTATTTGTAATGAGGTGGATAGACCTAGAGTCTGTCATACAGAGTGAAGTAAGTCAGAAAGAGAAAGATAAATACTGTATGCTAACACATATATATGGAATTTAAGAAAAAAAATGTCATGAAGAACATAGGGGTAAGACAGGAATAAAGGCACAGACCTACTAGAGAATGGACTTGAGGATATGGGGAAGGGGAAGGGTAAGCTGTGACAAAGTGAAAGAGCGGCATGGACATATATACACTACCAAACGTAAGGTAGATAGCTAGTGGGAAGCAGCCGCATAGCACAGGGAGATCAGCTCGGTGCTTTGTGACTGCCTGGAGGGGTGGGATAGGGAGGGTGGGAGGGAGATGCAAAAGGGAGGGGATATGGAAACATATGTATATGTATAACTGATTAAATTTGTTATAAAGCAAAAAATAAAAAAAAAGAAAAAAGAAAAAAAAAGAAATCCACTGGAAAGCAGGACAAAGAAAACAGAGAAATAAAAAACAGAGCAAACAGACATAAAACAAAAAAGAAAGGACAGATTCAAGTACTAACCAATCACTAATCATATCAAATGTAAATGGCCTAAATACACCAATTAAAAGACAGAAAATTGCACAGTGCATTTAAAAACATGACCCAACTGTAATCTGTCTTCAAGAAACTCACTCCAAATAGAACAATATAGGCCTATTTAAAGTAAAAAGATGGGAAAAGATATAATATTCAAGTGTTAACCATAGTTAAGCAGCAGTGGCTATATTAATTTCAGGTAAAGCAATAGACTTCAGAGCAAAGAAAATGACCAAAAACAGAGAGACACATTATAAAAGACAGAAAGACATAATAAAAGATTCAATCCCCCAAGAAGACGTAGGAATCCTAAATGTGTATGCACCAAACAATAGAGCTGAAAGGAGAATTAGACAAATACACTATTATAGTTAGAGACTTCAACACTCCCACTGAACATTTTATAAAAGAAATAGACAGAATATCAGCAAGAGTATAGAAGAAAGAAGAACTCAATACCACTATCAATAGAATTGAATCAACATTTATAGAACATTCCACAAAATTAGAGCAGAATGCACATGCTTTTCAAATGTCCAAGGAACGTATACAAAGAAAGGCTATGTCCTGAGCTGTAAAACAAACCTCAACAAATCTAAAAGAACTGAAATCATGGGGAGTGTGTTCTTCGACCAAGATGGAATCAAACTGGAAATCAAAAACAGAAAGATAACAAGAAAATCTCCAAAAAATGGGAAACTAGACACACATTTCTAAATAATCCATGAGTCAAAGAGTAAGCCTCAAGGGAAATTTTAAAACTACATGGAAATGAATGAAAATAAAAATACAACATATCAAAATTTGTTGGACACAGCTAAAGCAGTGCTAAAATAGAAACTTATAGCACTAAATGCAAACATTAGAAAACAGAGCAAGAGCAAAATAAACCCAAAGCAAGCAGAAAGAAGGAATAATAAAGATAAGAGCAGAAATCAATGATTAAACAGAAAAACAAAACAGAAAATCAATGAAAAAAAAAAGCTGGTTCTTTGAAAAGATCAGTGTAATTACAAACATCAGGTAAGACTGACAAGGAAAAAATAAATTACCAATACCAAGAATGAAAGAGGAAATATCACTACAGACCCTGCAGATACCAAACAGATAAAGGAATACTATGAATAACTCTATATACATAAATTTGACAACCTAGATGAAGTGAACCAATTCCCAAAAAAATAGAAACTACCTCAATCATCCAATATTAACAATATTTTAATAATATTTGAATATAATTTGAATATCCCTATAACTATAAAAGAAATTGAATTCTTAATTAAAAAAAAGAAATCTCCAGGCCCAGATGGTTTCACTAGATAATTCTAACAAATATTTGAGGAAAAATTAACACCAATTCTATACAATCTCTTCTAGAAAATAAAAAAGGAAGTATTTCCCAATTTGTTTTATGAAGTTAGTATTACACTGATACCTTCTGTACAGAAAGAAAAGAAAAACTACAGATAAATATTCCCCATGAATTAGATGTAAAAATCCTTATCAAAATATTAGAAAATAGAATTCAGCAATATGTTACAAAGAATTATGCACCATGACCACCTGAAGTTTCTTCCAGGGATTCAAGGCTAGTTCAATATTTGAACCAATCACTATAATTCACCATATTAAAAACTAAAGAAAAAAAATCACATGATCATATCAATCAATGCAGAAGCATTTGACAAAGTTCAACACCTATTCATGATTTTTTAAAAAAAAACTATCTGAAAAACAAGAATAGAGGGAACTCTCTCAACTTGGTAAAAGGGCATCTACAAAAAACCTACACCTTAGTAGCGTTATACTTAATGGTGACTTCCCCCTAAAATTGAGAACACAACAAAAATGTCTGCTTTGACCACTCTTGATTCAACATAGAGCTAGAAGCTCTAGCCATCGCAACAAGACAAGAAAGAAAAACAGAAGACAAAAAGATTGAAAAAGAAGAAATAAAATTGTTCCTTTTTGCAGATGGCATAATTATCTACATAGAAAATGCCAAGGAATCTATACACACACACACAACCTCCTAGAACTAATAAATGATTTCAGCAAGGTCACAGGATACAAGATTAACATACCAAAATCAGTTGTACTTCGATATGGGAGCAAAAAACATATAAACACTGATACTTAAAACACAGAACCATTTATTATTGCTCAAAATGAAATACTTAAATATAATTCCAACAAGATATGTCCATAATTTACATGCTGAAAATTATACAAAGATGATAAAAGAAACCAAAGAAAAAATAGGTAGATAGATAGATACATAGATAGATAAGACAGACAGATAGACCATGATCATGGATTGGTAGACTCAATAATATTAAAGGTGTAAATTATCTCCAAATTGATATATAGGTTTAATGTGATTCCTATCAAAATCTTAGCAAGGTCTTTTAGATACATACAGTTTAACAGAATGGGAAGAATCACTCTACTTGATTTCAGGACTTATATAGCTATAGTAATCAAGACTGTGTGGTATTGCTGGAGGCACAGACACATAGATCAATGGAATAAAAACAGAGAACACAGAAATAGACCCATACAAATTATGCCTAACTGATTTTTAACAACGGTACAAAAGCAATTCAGTGAAGGAAAGATAACCTTTTCAACAAATGGTGCAATGGAGCAATTGGACATCCATAGGCAATAAGATAAACTTCAACCTAAGTCTCACCCTTTATACAAAAAGTAGCTCAAAATGGATCATAGACTTAAATATAAAACTTAAAACAGTAAGGCTTTTTTTAAAAATAGGAGAAAATCTTCAGGATCTAGGACTAGGCAGAGTTCTATGATTTTACACAAACAGCACAATCCATAAAAGGAAAAATTGATAAGCTGGACTTCTTCAGAATTTTTTAATTTGCTCTGTGAAAGATTTTGCTAAGAGGATAAAAAGACAAGTTATAGACTGGGAGAAAATATTTGCAAATGACATATCCAACAAAAGACTAGTACCTAGAATATATAAAGAACCCCTTAAAACTGAACAGTTAAAAAAAGTCAATTAGAAAATGGGCAAAAAGCATGAAGAGACATTTCATCAAAGAGGATACACCAATGGCAAATCAGCACATGAAAAGATGTTTAACACCATTAGTCATTAGTGAAATGCAAATTAAAACCACAATGAGATATCACACCTATCACACTGGCTAAAATAAAAATAGTGACAAAACCATATACTGTTGAGGACGCAGAGAAACTGAATCACTCATATATCGCTGGTAGGAAAGTAAATGGTACAGCTATTCAAAAACAATTTGGTAGTTTCTTTTAAAAACTAAACATGCAACTACCATATGACACAGAAATTGCACTCCTGGGCATTTATCTCAAAGTTATGGTCACACAAAAGCCTGAATACAAATGTTTATAGCAGCTTTACTCATAATAGCCAAAAACTGGGAATAATCCAGATGTCTTTCCATGGGTGAATTGTTAAGCAAACTGTGTACATCCATGCCAGAAATGCTACTGAGCAATATAAAGGAATGAATTATTGACATATGCAACAACTTGGATAAATCACCAGAGAACTGTAATACAAGACAAAAGTCAATCTCAAGATGTTGCATGCTGTATGATTCCATTTACATAACATTCTTGAAAAGGCAAAACTATAGAAATGGAAAAAATATTAGGGTTATCAGGGTTTAGCAATGGGGTCAGAAGGAAATTGGATGTGGGTGTAAAATGGCAATATGAGGGACCCTTGTTGTGATGGAAGTGTTCTGTATCTTAACTATATTAATGTCAGTGTCCTGATTGTGATACTGTACTTGAACTATAGTTTTGCAAAATGTTAACACTGGGTAAAGGGTACACAGGAGTTCTCTATATTCCTTCTTACAACAATATGTAAATCTACAATTACACCAAAATTTAAAGTTTTTTTTAATAAAACACATTATTTTTGCTTAAAAAAACAGAAGAAATAGAATTATCTCAGTCGACAAAATACATATTGAATATCTGTATTAAATCAAAGAATGAATGAAAGACTGGGCAATTCCTATTGGCCTATACTTCATCTAGTGGACAGCCCTATCTTGACCTTCTAGGTAATTAAAATCAAACAACATCTTTGTTTTACATACTCATGAGCAATGCAAGCTTAGTATTAAAGATAAGAAGGATCCTTAGAGGTCATCTAATCCAACTCTTTCATTTTGTAAAAGAAGAAATTGAGGATCAAAGAGATTAAATGATAAGGTCAAGGTTAAATACAGAGTTAATAGTGGAACTAGGTCTAAGATCTCATTCAGTGATACAATATTCTTTCCATCACAGTACTCTGATTTACACTTCCCAAGAGTGAAGACAGTCTCTTTGATAGTAGGTCTATTTGGAGAGTTATATAAAGAATCTGCTGTACACCACCTGAAACTGAACTCCTACTGCTCACTCTCTGAAACAGAATGGCCACTTTTATATAGAACCCCAAACCATTTCCTCTAAACTGTCAACAGCAAAAAGAAACATCAACAGCCTAGAAACTCATCATCCCTTCCGGAAAAGCACAAAAGAGAACCCCACAAGTAACGGGTTCCCCTACCCCCCTTAGAAACCAGGAAGAAATTTCACTTTGCCTCTTCCCTCTAACTGTATTCCAACATTCTGGCACCTACAAACATTAAATAATCAGTACTTATTACATGCCAGGCACTGTGCGAGATGCTAGAGACAGTGAATAAGACACACAATCCCAAGTCTCAAAGAGTTTGCCAACTATGAAAAACAGACTATTACAGGCAATTACAATACAGCATGTTAAGGGTTAAGAGTACATCCATAATGCCCTGAGAGCCCTAAGAGGAGCAGCACCTCCTGGTGGGTAGGGAGAGAGGGTACAATGAGGAGGAATAAGAGTTCAAAGAGCCAGAGAGTAGAGAATTAAGTTAATTGTTTACTCAACTTACTCAATTGAGAAAGTATCTAAATAAAATAATTGCTTTGGATGATACATGGCTTACTTTAAGGCTTTGGTAAATGCTTCTATAAACCTCATAATCACATTCAAATTTATCTGCTTTGTAAAGTAAGTTTACTTTAAAAAGACTTTTCACTACTCTTGTAAAAGACTACTGTATCACCTCTCTCCTCTCACTCCCTAAATCAGTTCTGTCAAAAAATTTCTTTTCATTGTATTTATTTTAGTACTTAAAAATGCAATACATAGGGTTTCCCTGGTGGCGCAGTGGTTAAGAATCCTCCTGCCAATGCAGGAGACACCGGTTTGAGCCCGGGGCCAGGAAGATCCCACATACCATGGAGCAACTAAGCCCGTGAGCCACAACTACTGAGCCCGCGTGCCTAGAACCCATGCTCCGCAACGAGAGAAGCCACCGCAGTGAGAAGCCCGCACACCACAACGAAGAGTTGCCCCCGCTCGCCGCAACTAGAGAAAGCCCATGCGCAGCAACAAAGACCCAACGCAACCAAAAATAAATAAATAAATTTATATATTTTTTAAAATCAAATACATAAGTCAAACAACATGGTTTACACTTACTTCCATGACTATCTTGCCATATATTGTCACACCTACCAATCAAATATTTTCCACTCATCTCTCTGTTGTATGTGAAACTGGCAGAAGACAATATTCTAAATTGCTTTCCAATTACAGCATGTCAAGAGACTTAAAAACACATTAACCTCAGGCAAGAAAGCATTCTTTCATTTTACAGGAAAATAAAACACTAATTATTGTCCCAAAATCTTCCTTAAAGGTCAAAAATAAATCCATAAATACAATAAAAATTGAGAGAAAACTTAACCTAGACCTTAAAGGAATAAACTCCTCTTGATCTTGGAGTGAACATTTAAACACCTCACTATACTTTAACTTGTTACATGCCATGGTACCAAAACAAAGGGGTTAATTAAGGACAGTAATTTTTTTGTCTGCTTTTTTTTTTTTCAGTCTCACAGGTATAAGTGTAAATTACTTGTCTAGCTTAAGACACTTGTTCATATTTCAGGTCAACAGATATCTGCTTAGGAGAAATAAATCAATTTCAACAGTGCTCTTAATTAATAATATCTTCACCGTATTATTTATTCTCCTGGTAAATTGAAATCAACAGCAAAAAATGCCCCCATTTATTTCTGTAGGACTAAGGAAAATTTTAAAATTTATGTAGTACAAACAATATGTGTGAGCCACCTGTTTGCTTTTTAACTAAATGGATTGGTATGGAATGACAGCTGCTGCAAAACCAACAACACTTCAAATACTATATATTACTTTGCCAAGAAGACTAAATTTTGGTAACATTTATTTTATTACCATGGGACGTGTTAATGGAGATTCCTACAGAAGAGCACTGTAATGAATATTTCTAGCCACTAAGTGTCACTGTTCAGTTAAAAATTTTAGAACTGCACTGACAGGGGCATGGTGACTCCGTTGAATTTTTTGAATGGGGTCAATCAGGGGAAAAGAAAAAAGATTAGATTATATAACACACTCAAAGCAAAGTACAGGCACTACACCAGTATAAACTGCAGAAGAGAAATTCCTAGAGATAGAGGTGTTGCTCTCAGTGGAATGCCAACTGATCAAATCAGACATTTTGCAAGCTTAAATAAGGTTTGAGCTGCACTAAGCCTTGTAATCTGTTTTTACCAATATAAATGCCAGAACTGAATTGCCACTATAAAGTCTGCCAAGTTTCTTTGTATTATATGTCAGTATGCTGTTTTCCTTGATAGTGCCATCAATAAACATGTCTGGGGATCAACTGCTTGTGATCAGATACACTACTTTCATTGTTTCAAGCTGAGCTGATACTGTATGAAAAGCCAATGCCAAAGAGGTTCCATTCAGACTTGGGCATTTGAGGCAAGAGGTAAGGCACACTTCCTCCTACCCTGCAAACAAAGATTTAAGTTAACATTAGAATTTCCCCAATGCTCACAAGTTGTAGACCTCATTTCCTAGACATGCATAAATTGTAGATGGCAGGATAATGCTCTACCTCTTGCAGGTATTTTCTACATAATTCAACAGATACATACACAAAGCTTAAAAGAACTAGACTTCAGCCATACACTCATCATATGCAAAAGTCTTGTTACCTCAAAATAGCAATATTATTGGATAATTTTCTGGTATGCCATTGCACCATGATAGGATAAAAACATATGTTGTTGCTGGGTTTCACTGCACTTAAAGGATCCCTTCAAATGTCTATGCTCAGAGTTACCCAAATATCTGTTCTTGCAGGGCAAACTGCTTCCATTTTGAAATAACTGTTTTTCTAGTTTCTACTAGTCCCATCTAGATGCGTATGTTGGTGGGGGGGGCTTATGAGTTTGGTTTGGTTTTTGTTTTGTTTGTTCATTCTTGAGCATTTCATGCTAGGCAATCTTTTATACTTACAATACAAGGCAGAAAAATAAATGATGGTAAAAAATTAACACAAAAATACTTTAAAAGTTTGGGGGTAGAAGAGAGGGGAAAAAAAGTTCAGAACTGAGTAAAGTAACTTTGTACAGGGTAGAAATGTGCAAGTACAACTTTATAAAAATAGTATGTTCTTTAAAAGTGCACGTTAATATATGGATAGAATATCCTTAGAACTAAAAGCGGAGAGAGGGCATATTCATGTAGATGGAATGATGTGAGCAAAGATGTTGAAGAAGTGTATTTTGGCAACGGTGAGCAGAGCAGTTAGGAGAGCGTAAGGATTTCACATATAAATGTAGTAGGTGACAAGGATTAAAAGAACTTTTGGAACCAGACAGACTGGAATGAAAAACATGGAGTCAAAAGTTTTAACTCATACAAACTAAGAGACAATGGGAACCATTAAAATTTTGAACACAAGAATGATATGAAAAAAAACATGTATTCGGAAGATTAATCAGACAGGGATGTGGAAAGTTTGGAGGTGGCAAATGACAATTTTGAAATATTTTTCAAGAATATGTATCCAGGGGCTTCCCTGGTGGCGCAGTGGTTGAGAGTCTGCCTGCCGGTGCAGGGGACGCGGGTTCAGGCCCTGGTCCCGGAGGATTCCATGTGCCGCAGAGCGGCTGGGCCCGTGCGCCACAACTACTGAGCCTGCAGGCCGCAGCTGCTGAGGCCCACGCGCCTAGAGCCCGTGCTCCACAGGTGGGAGGGGCCGCCGCGATGGGAAGCCCACGCACCACAGCGAAGACCCAACGCAGCCAAAAATACATACATACATACATACATACATACATAAAAAGAATATGTATCCAGATATACTTCAAGATTCTTAAAACTGTCTAAACATTTATACCCAATAAATTCTTCTGTTGAAGAAACAATTCACAAAAAAATTTAAATTAAAATAAAGAAACAAAAAATCCACAAAAGGAAAATAATAGGTTCACACACAAAGCAACATTTCTATTAGGAAAAAAAAAATAGCTCAATGTCCAAAATTGGGGAAAGTGTGACAAATACTGTTCACAGAATACGGTCAGTCCCCTGAATTTGCAGGTTCCACATCCTCAGATTCAACCAACAAGGGTTCACAAATACAATATTAGGGGAAAAAAATCCAGAAAGTTACAGAAAGTAAAACTTGAATTTGCTGGTGTGCAGGAAACTATGTACATGGCATTTATATTGTATTTACAACTATTCACATAGCAATTACATTGTATTAAATATTATAAGTAATCTAGAGATGATTTAAAGGATACAGAAGGATGTGCACAGGTTATAGGTAAATAGTACACTATTTTATATAAGGGACTTGAGCATCTGTAGATTTTGGTATGGGGGGGAGGGCCTAGAACCAATCCCCCGCAGATACCGAGGAATGAATGTATTATGTAGTAGATTAATAACTGTGAAGACTATGTAAATTACAGGAAAAAATGAAAACTTATGATCCAAACAAAGAATATCACATAACAATTTGGAGTGCAATAAACATCCCCAGAGGGCAATGCTTCTTTGACTAAGCCACTAATAACAAGAAAGCTGAGAAAGCAGTCAACCTCCCACTGCTGTAGAAGCTCTTCCTCTTTGGATACCAAGAGGTTCCCAGTTCTTTTAGGGAAAGAGTCTAGGGAGCCCATCCCATCTGGGCACACTGGCTGTGACAGAAGAGTATTACTTCTAGGTAAAAATTGGCCTTGGCAGGTGGGGACTGAAGCCAGACCCTAAAGCAAGTGTTCTTGCTCCTATTAACAACTATGGGTGCTAGGGCAACACCAAATTCTTCTAGAATCAGTTCCATTGTTCTAGTCAAGGAAGTGGGCTCCCAGTTAAGTTGAACAGGACCTACTAGATTACAGTTCCTTTCACCCCCTCCCTCAACCACTTTCACATAGTGCTACAGGTTAAGATGGGACAGGTTCTGGTGACAACTCACAGGTGTGAATCAAGAGGGGTTTTGTTTTTTATGAAACAGTGGCTTTTATGGAATACATAGGACTAAGCAGCTCCAGAATGCAGAGGAGTCTGACCCAGATACGATATAGATATTAAAGGGTTTTATATTTCTCCAATCACTATCTTCAGATATACTAGTATAATTCTCCCTTTCTTACCCCTTACTGACATCTCAGAACAATTACAGAACTTTCTGGATCATTTTTCAGGTATAAAATAGCCCAATGTGATAT
The DNA here is from genome assembly GCF_025265405.1 of Mesoplodon densirostris. NCBI lineage: Eukaryota > Metazoa > Chordata > Mammalia > Artiodactyla > Ziphiidae > Mesoplodon > Mesoplodon densirostris. The sequence continues at coordinate 80,799,395 of NC_082668.1, read as the reverse complement.
GAAAATTCCAACTTGGAGCTTACTTCATCCTCTCCCCTGCAGTGCTATCCAGGCTTTAAAGACTTAGAGTGAGAAAGAAAATGGTCTGATCTGTTACCAGCCCCATTTCTGGGGCCCTTTCTCATGGCCTTTTGTGGCAAGAAGGAAAGAGTTAGAGATAAGTGGCTCTTTCTTATCTGACCCCCACTGTTACCTTTTCTTGGCCAAAGTTAGGTATTGACGAGCTCTGTGTGGCAGGCATCCAAATGCTGGCTCTTTCATTAGGCAAACATGGTTCCATGAGGTAGAAAATCTGTCTCCAGCTTGTCCTCTTCCAATGCCCCTTCAGTTTGTACCCCTGGAGATTGCTTTATTTCACAACTTCCTTCTGCTAGGATATACTTGTCTGGTGGCAATCTCTCTTGAGTAGGCTTCTGTCAAGATGGCTGAAGCCCAGCTACCTTCCCATTTGACTCTTCACAAACTCACACATCCATTATTGGCCTAATATCAGAGTACAGGCTGCCCCACACTGCCCCTCACTCCACCCTCCACTCTCTCCAATTTCTACACTCCTGTTCTAATAGCCACTGGACAGATCAGCAAGTCTACAGCATAAGCAGACATCAAATCAGCACTTAAAAATCTTTACAAGGAAACCCCCGTCACTTGGCTTAGGTGGGTTGAATACCCCCTCTTCTTCCCCTCAGTGAAAAAAAAAAGAAAAGAAAAACCCTCTCCCTCTAGGCTAGTAACTCAGCTCTAGCACTTGTCCCTTCTTTCACCCTAGTCTTCTGGCCTTCTGCTTGCATAGCTAGGAAGGGGAGGGAGGAGAGTGATAAGGTTGGTGCTGAGATGATGATTAGAAGTGGTAGACCCTGTTTACCTCTGAATAAGCCCTAAGCAAGTTAAGGGTCTAGCCCCTAATTGTTTCATGCTATTTTAGCTATGTGATATCTCCTTGTCCTCAATTTTGAGTCCTAGTCAACAGGAAAAGGACAACTTAATATCTTGTTATAAGAAAATGGCTGTAAGAAGTCTCTGAACTGAGAAACACAGATTTCAAGGAAGCAAAATGCTGTCCAAACTCAGAAAATGTTTCCTGAAGTTGAAGATCTATCCCTGAAGGAAAGGAGTGGAAACACAGAATTGGAGCCTGAGTCCTCTTTCTGGATATTAGAATGGTGCCCCCCTAAGTATGCTCGACCAAGGGAGAGTCATTTCTTAATAAGCTCAAATGCCAAATACTTCCATTTTTAGGACCCAGCTCTGGATTCACACATACGCAATCTCTTTTCCTTATTAAAACTAGTCCCTCAAGAGTTGGAATCAGTTGCAGAATCCACTGCCTTAAAGATTCAGAACTACTACCATCACCTCCACTAACTACTCACACTCCCATTTCTGTCTCACTCTGTCCACCAGTCCCATTTCCTTCTCTAACCTGCCCTAGTCAGACACTCCTTACCCATCCCCAAAAGATTTCCCTAGCTTCAAATCACAAAGAATAATGCTGGGGTCTCTTTTTCTCATCTCCCCCTTGAAACATTGCCAAGGATGTTCAGGTGCATAGCAAATCTGATTCAAGTGCAATACAATCTTCTTAAAGTCTTCCTTTAGTCACCTTCCACCCCAAAACTAAGAAATAATTAATTTTAAAATAACACTTTATTTTGTTTTGTAATGTTTTATCTTACTACATACCATAAAATCTTTCCTAGTCAAAATAAAAATTATTTGTAAATCTCCCCCGTTCTCTAGAGAAGCAGTAAGTCCCCAAGCCATATCTGTGAATTCACCCCAATGGTAATAATTTCATACAAAAGAATTGTTTTCCTTTTGGAAAAGTCGTCACCATAACCAATTATAATTCCACATAGGGACCACAGAATTATTATAAAGTTATAACTTGCCTCCTTCTCTCCCTTTCACCCCCAATTCTAACTAAATGAAAGATGAGAAAGCTATGTTTATGAAGTGTTTAGAGCTCCTCAACTAGAAATTGCTACAGAAGACTAATTATTGATGTAAAGCTTAATAGTATACATTTACTATGAAACTGTGGTAATGGGGTCAGCTTTTGTTTTCCAGAGTTGAGTAGAATAGAATTTGAGAAGTGTGGAGGTTTATAGGAATAAAAATCTTTAGAAACACAATCTCAAATAAAATGGGGGAAAGAAACAGAAATACATTTTTAGTAAGCATTGAAGTACTGTCTGAATAACAACCTGAGCCCACCTCAGCTTCCGTAAGGCCATTACCACAGACTAATAGCACACATTATTAGATACTAACTTTAACAGCCCAGCCCCATCGAACATATGCGCTGTCTGCATGGGAGGTCTGAGGGCTAAAGCTAGAGCATGCAGAAAAAAATGTGCGAAAAGCAGTGCACTTCTGAAATATTTTACTGAAAGCTAACATCCACTAAAAACTTTCTTTGTGTGGCATACAACTCATAACCTTTAGCCATCTTTCCTCTTCCTCACTCTATAGTATCTGTTTTAAAAAACTGAGATAATGAAATAATTCTCAGATTACTCACTAAAAATAAGCCTAAATACAATTCTTTAGTAAGATGTATTCTAAGTACTTATGAGATAGTGAGGCTTCCCACAAGAACATGGAAATTAGAGAAATAAGATTGTCCTGTGGGTGTAAAACTCTGAATGCCTAATAGGCAAGAGTAGAGATGCAAAGTTACCTTAAAAAGCAAATGGAAGCCAGGCCTAAAAGACTTGGCTGCTATTTGAGCAATTATATTACCATGCTTTATTAAATATGTCAGTCAAAAGGGGAATTGGCCAATCAAATACACAGATAAGGAAGTCTCAGAAAGTTACACTTTGGCAATGCTCTTGCAAGCACTTGTACGTGGGAGAATCTGTTTGGGCTAAACAAAACTCACTGAAAAGACCAATAAATATGTCAAACTCCCTTTGTTCTAATTAGTGCTCAGAAAAGAACATTATGACTTTAATTCCTATGTAGGTATGTAGATTTGAGTATTCATTCTAGTTCTAATGGCAGTTATATTTCTTATTATAAATCAATAATTTGATATTTGGATTAAGATTTGGCTTCCCAAGTAACTTGACTACAAGTATCATTAGCTAATCAGGCTGACTAGAGTTTTTTAGTACGTGTTCTAGTAGAGTTCTCAGGACAAATGAACAAATATACCCTATGAGTTTGGTTACTATGGGTCATGGATAACATATGGATTGAAGTTAATGACAAAATTAAGGTTCTATGTCTGCTGAGCTGAGGGCTTGATCCCAAGGTAATGAATGACAATTTGTGAAGGCTTTGATTAATAGTTTGCCATCGTTCCCACATGGCAGAGATCAACTACACTATCATCCATATAAATGATCTACTGGAACATCTACAAGGTATTCCATAACTGTTCAGTGATTTTCATGTCTAAACCATAGAAAAAGATGGCCTTTAGAAATTCAGACTTGGACACATTAAAATACACATGAGATTTCTTTACAGACAATAAATTTATTTTTAAACATAGATTTAAAAGCTGTTTTCTAAAATATAGTTCATAAGTGCCCACGTATATGTTTGGAGTTTTGAAACATAGATGAGATATTTCAAATATGCATATTTGAAATATGCATATATGCCACTATTTCTCCAACCCTGCCCTTGGCAGACATCACAACACCCTTTCCTCAGAACCCAGATGTAACTTCAGAACCATTCTTAACATAATCTTCTAAGCCAGTCAATTAAAATTGACATGAAATGAGACTTATTTGCCATCTCTGGTATAGACTTTAGGTTGTTTGGGATTAATATTTCATATTCTTTTCATATATCGAAAGTGTCATTTTGAGTCAAACATGTATTTGGTATATAGTGTATTGTGATAAAATTTCAGAGTAAAAAAATGTTTTTTTCAGAAAAGTTAATGAAGAGTAAAAACATGTTATGCTACTCACATTTGTCTTGAGTTTAAACATTTAAAAGAGAAAATTATATTTTGATCTTAAATTATCTTACTATTCCCAATAGTAAGACTCATCTCATTTTTGTTCAACCTTCCTAAGATTTGTCCCATAGTTCTGCATCCTATTCAACCTTCTATAGCCTAAAGAAGTTCACACCAACGATACAGTGTGGCTACTTCAGAGATTAAAGACACTTAGCTAGCTGGCATAATGCTTGGAACAAAACAGAAGAGAGAGATTAAAGTTTAGCCAAGAACCATAAGAGATAGTAATCATACTTTATTAATTGTATCTTAACTGCCCATAGAAAACATATATTATCTTACGGTATGGTAGGAACAGTGATATTTTAACAGCGGTATTAAAACATAGGAAATTTTTTCATACTTAAAAGGACTATTTATTTGTCCACTTCTACTAAAAGAAAAAATAGGAATTGGGTTTAAGCTGCCTGATGAAGTACTAAAACTGAATACAAGGGAATTTTCCTCATTTACAAAATTGCAAATCAGAAGGGGAAGCAGGGCACTCAAGTAAGTGTGCCAAAAGAAAGCATATTTTGATTGGGAAGGACACAAAGATGGGTGAGAAAGACCTGGTGCAAAGAGGCTGTCCAGGTCTGGTGGGGCATAGAAGGAGCCTTGAAGAAGTTGAAAAATTTCTCCGCTACTACATAAACTGTATTGGAAATTTTATCCAACTCAATCAAATAAAAAATAAAGAAACAAAAATTAGAAAGAAAGAAGAAAATTATTTTCAGATAACATGGTGATATAACTGGAAAACTCAAGAAAATCAATGGGAAACCTACAACAATAAGTTAATTCTGTAAGATACCAGGATAGAAAATTAACCCATAAATCAAGAGCTTTCATATACAAATTAAAACCAATTAGAAGATAATAGAAAACCCCTACACTGAAAAACAAATGTGCAAACCTACATGTAGAATGCTATGAAACTCTCATTAAATATATAAAAATAAATGTGAGCAACAGAAAGATACATCATGTTCTTGAGATTATCAATTCTCCTAAAGTTTAATTTAACACGATCTCAAAAAAAACCCCACGAAATTCTTGGATCTAGATATGTTGATTCTAAAGTTTACACGTAGAGAAAAGTAATACGGGTGGGAATAGCTAGCCTCATCAGATCTTAAAAACACCACAAAGCCTCTATAATTTACTGACACATAAATAGACCAATAGAACAGATTACTATAAAGTCTAGAAATAGAACCATGTACATAGCAAATTTTAGTATATCATTAAAGTGACATCTCAAATGATTGGGGAAAGGGACTTTTTAATAAATGATGCTGGGACAATTGGATAACCATTTGGAAGAAGATAAAATTGGATCAGTACAGAATAAACTCCAAATGGCTCAGAAGTCTAAATATAAAAATTGAAAGCATATAAGTACTAGAAGAAATTATGGTTGGATACCTTTATAACCTGGGAATGGGAAAGCCTTTCTAACTATGATTTAAAATTCAGAAACCATAAAATAAAATAAAAGATTGACAAGTTTGACTTTATAAATACAAAATAAATTTGCATGGCAAAAATATATACATATGTATGTGTGCATATAGATATCTACAAAGACAGCCCAGAACAAAGAAAATGACCAAAATCTAACAGAAAAACAGGAAAAATTGCTAATAACCCTTAAGCAAATTAAAATATACTCTACCACCTCTTAAGAAAAATATAAAAAACCACACCAAGATCCATTTTTTAACCTATCATATTGGCAAAAATCCAAAACTCTGACAATACACCCTTGTTGCCAAGGCTATAGAGAAACAGGCACTCTCAAACATTTTATGGCTGGAATACAAAATGATGTGATCTCTATTGAGAAGTTGGTAATATAAAAAATATTACAGATTTGTTTACCCTTTAACCCAGCAATTCCACTTCTGGCAATCTTCCCTGAAGATAAAGTTCAAGAAATACAAAACAACACAGCAGAAGGTTATCTAATCAGTATTATTTGTCATACCAAACAATTGAAAACAATTCAAATATCCTTTAGAAGTGACAGGTTAACTAAACTATGGTACATCCATAAAATGGATTGATAGCATCCAGCCACAAAAAAAGAAGGAAGAAGAGCTTGCTGTACTACCATGGTGTAAGCTCCAGGATATGTTATGTGAAAAAAGCAAGATACAAAACATGCTACCCTTTTCATAAGAAAGGAGGAGACACAAGAATGTGTGTGTGTGTGCATGTATTTGCCTAATTTGCAAAAGAAACCTGGGAAGAATAAACTAGAATCTAATACAAATTGTAAACAAATTCTAAAAACTGATGGAGGAATGGGGGAGAATCATGTAACACTAACTGTGACTACTTTACAGTTTTGCTTAGAACCAGCACACAAGCAGATGTGCATACACACACACACACACACAATCTCTTCATCCCTTGTTTTGTTTTGTTTGCTAATCTAATATTCTTCAGTACCCTGACACAATTAGAAATTGAGAGCCATCATAAAGTCTAAAGTATCTTTTCTAGAGACCCTTAGGAAGAAATTTGCCTCATATTTAGTGGTAATGCATTATTCACAGCTAATTATGAATGAAAGAATTGGTACCATATAAGAATTTTGTGGCTTCTCTGAACCGTGCCTTATATTAAGTCAACAGATATAATTTAGTTTTTATATAGTGCCTAGGTCAGTTCTGAAGATTTCTGTAATGATGCTGGGTCTCTACATTATAGGAAAAACAAACTTCTTCATCACATTATCTTGGGATTATATTCATAAATTTGTAAAACCACACTATTTCTATAATGCATCCTGTAAATATCCTTAATGAAACAGTAATAAAAGACTAAAAAATATACTCTCACTGTTAGCTCCTACATAAATTTCATCCTAAGGGATCAATCATATGATGAATTTTAAGGTACTATATGAAATGAAATCTATACTGAGGCTCACTTCAATAGCCATCAAAAGAATTAAGTCAGGTGTGGCCTCTCAGAGATCATGCCATTCTAGACAGCTCGGGAAAAAGAAACTAGGAAACGCACATTAGGCTATTCAGATGGAGAAACAGAACTAACATTTCTTTTTCCAATGAAAGACCTATTAAAAATAGCGCCATCTCAGCTCTTTAGCTATTAAACTACTTTCAACAACAAGGAAAAGCAATTTAAAGGTAAGAATATTATTTTTCATTATCAGTGAATAAATATTCATACATAAGAGTGTAATCTAGCATTCACTGGAAATATTTCATAAATATTTCTTAATTTTTACTGTGAAATATTTGATACATGACACATACAAAACAATACACGAACCCACCATGTTTTTAAAATGAGAAAATTACCAACAGCATTAAAACTTTCTGTGTTCCACTCTGATCCACTCCTCTGCCTCCCTCAGAGTAATCATCATCCTGGACGTCATCATCCCCTTGCTTTAAAAAAAAGTTGTACCCACGTGTACATGGATCCCTGAACCATGTATTCTTTAGTTTCGCCTTTTTAAAGAACTATTTTCAAATGGCATTAGACTGTATATAGTCTTCTATGGCTTGATTTCTTCATTCAACGTCAGGTTTCTAAGACCCATCCATATTATTATGTGAAGTTGTACTACATTCATTTGTGCTGTGTAACTATGACAGTTTCTTAATCCATTCGTATGTCAAATAACAATTGGCTCATTTTCAGTTTTGTGCTATTACAATGTTACATAAATATTTTTGTTCATGTATGCTGGTATACTTGTTGAAGAGTTTATGTAAAACCTATACCTAGATGGAATAGGTGGGTTGTAGGATATGCATGCGTTCAATTTTGAATTTAAAAGCTTTTTCCAAAAGGAGTGAAATGATTTTCACCCTCACCAGCTGTATATAAAAGTTCTTATTACTCCACATACTTGCCAACATTTTGAATTGCCAAGCTTAATCTTACCAAACTAATTGGTATAAAATACAATCTCGGGCTTCCCTGGTGGCGCAGTGGTTGAGAGTCCGCCTGCCGATGCAGGGGACACGGGTTTGTGTCCCCGTCCGGGAGGATCCCACATGCCGCGGAGTGGCTGGGCCCGTGAGCCATGGCCGCTGAGCCTGCGCATCTGGAGCCTGTGCTCCTCAACGGGAGAGGCCACAACAGTGAGAGGCCCGCGTACCGCAAAAAAATAAATAAAATAAAATACAATCTCATTGTAATCAATGATATATTGTTGTGATATATAATATTACAATGACATAATCTAATGAGATTCAGCATCTTTTCCATAGGTTTACTTGCCATTCATATATCCTCTAAAATGTTCACCATCTATTTTTTCAAATATTTTATCTTTTCTTATTGAATTATAAAAATTATTTGCATGCTCTTGATACTAATGCTATGCCAATTTTATGTCTTCTGTATATCTTTTCCCAGGATACACTTTGTCTTTTCACTTTTTTAAATGTCCTTATTTTATTACAATCAAACTTATTAATATTTTATTGTATATATGGTTACCATTTTTTAGTTACGTTTAAAAACATTTTTCCCTGTACCAAAGCCATAAGAGCATTGTCTTATATTTTATTTTAAAATTTTAATATGCCTTTAATATTTGTCTTTTATGCACATTTGCCTTTCACATTTGTCTGTTATGTCAACTGATTTTTATATATGATATGAGGCAGAGATCCAATTTCTTTCTTTTTTTTTTTTTTTGGTTTGATTAATCAGTTGTTTCAGGACCAGTAATTGAATAGACCACTTTTTCCTAATTATATGAAATATCTTATTGGTATTATATCAAGCTTCCACATATGCCTCAGTCAGTTTCTGTATTCTCTAATCTATTCTATCAGTCAATTTATCTCTGTGCCACACTATCTTAATATAATTAGACTTTTCTATATATCCAACATAACATTTTCACAAACATAATAGAAATCCCTTAGTATCATCTAATATTCAGTTCATGAACCACCCTCTCAACTTGCTCTCAAAATGTCTTACAGCTGCTTTATCCAAAACAGGATCCAACCCAGGACCTCATACTGCATCAGCCACTAACTTGAAACTTTAAACATTTCACTTTTTCATGACAGCAACTGGTTGAAGTAATTGGGACATCTATCCCACATAATGTCTCATCTTCTAGATTTATCTGATTGCTTCCTTGTGATATTATTTAGTTTATTATCTATCCTCTAAATTTCCTGAAAAAAAATCAACTGGAAGTTAGATCTAAAGATTTGTCTGGATTCAAATTAAACATTTGTGGCTAAAATACATTACAAGTGAGACTCTGTGGTTCATATTGCATCACAACTGGAGATATATAACTGATTTCCCAGATTAGCACTGCATTAGGGTGGTGACAATGCTACTCGTCCATTGTATATTGTCCCTCCCCTGTTTTCAAAAGGGAATCTCTGTGATACAACTTTAGCACGATTCAAGTGTCCAGCTCATTTTCAACCATTCATCTAACAGTTTTAACACCAATTAATACTCATTGTCTGAAACAATAATTTCATTAGGGATTGTGAAATGGTAATTTTCTAATTCCAGCTTTTTTTCTAAACTTATGTCATTATTTTGAAAAATAGAGTTTTCTCTTCTGTGATATTATTTTTTTAAATAGGGCTTTCCCTTTTAATTTGGTTACCCAGAAATATAGTTTCTACAGGAAAGACAGAATAAATACTTAAGCATTGATCTCCAGTTAACAATTTTCGAAGTAGTTCTTTGGTTTAATAACAATCTCCTGTGTCCTTTTTTAAATAGGCTTTTTAGAGCAGTTTTAGTTTTATAGAAAATCTGTCAACCCAAGATCCTATACTCAGTTATAATATCCTTCAGAAATGAAGGGAAAATCAAGACATTCTCAGATGAAAGAAAGTAAGAGAATTTGTCACCAGAAATCCTACTCAAAAGGAATGGCTAACAGAAACTCTTCAAACAGAAAGGAAATGATAAAAGAAGGAAACTTTGAACATAGGAAATTAAGAAAGAATGGAAGAAAAAGCAAAAATATGGGTAGACATAATAGACTATCCTTCTCCTCTTGGGTTTTCTAAATTATGTTAGACAGTTAAAGCAAAAATTATAATATTGTTTGATGTAGTTCTCAATGTATATGAAGGAAAATCTTTAAAACAATTATGTTATAAAGGGGGAGTATAAAGGGACCTAAATGGAAGTAAATGTTGACACCAGTAAGACTGCAGTAAGTCGTGTATACATAGTGTAATGCTTAGAATAACCATTTAAATATATATACAAACACATTTTAAAATTCTAAAGTTAAAATGAAATTCTAAATAATTCAAGTAACAAACATAAAAGCAAGAAAAGTTAAACAAAATCATGAAAAACAGAAAGAACAATCAATAAAATAGCAGGTCATATCAATAATTACATTAAGTGTAAATGATCCAAACGCATTAAGTAAGAGAAAATTAGCATGATGAATTTTAAAACATGGCCCAGGGTGTTGTCAGAGAAGACGGCAAAGTAGTAAGCTCCAGGAATCAATCCCTCCATGGAGTCAACTACTGAGCTGGTAAAAGCTCAAAATCAATTATTGGGAAACTCCAGAGTCTAGGCACACTTGTAGTGTTCAGGGGAGTGCTTGATGAAGAAAGAGGCTGATAAATTTTTGTGAATTTCAGTGTTTTGCATAACAGCTCCTATCACCTATCCCTCCACCATATAACAGGCAGCCATGGAAATAGCAGCCCATATTCTTGATGCAGCTGGATGTTGCCAAGGGGGACAATAGGGATCCTGTCCTCCAAAAATTGTGGTAAGTGTTTTTATCTGCCTGGTAGTATCCTCCCAGGGGACTAGCACAGAAGCTGGCTATTATTTCAACCCCATCGACCTAAACCAGCTTCCCAAGAAGCGTCTCTCAAAAGAATCTAAGGTCAGAACATATTTTTATTTCTTTTCTTATTGGATCCAAGCTTTGAAGGAAGTCTCTGCCAGATCATTGGCTGACCATGGAGATAATGAAACAGAGACTTCAAGATTGTGCATGACAAGATCTTGCATGATACTTTGTTTTGCAAAAATGGTTTGGAAAAGTCATTAAACAGTTGGCTGTAGCCTTCAAGAAGCAACAACAGCAATCCCAAGGGAGGAAGGAGACTTTTATTTCCAGAGTCACCATATCACAATATTCAAATGTTCAGGATTAAAAGCATAGAAATAAACAGGAAAGTATGGCCCACTCACAGGAAAAAGTGAAATTGAAAGAAACCATCCCTGAGGCAACATAGATACCAGACTTACTAGACAATAACTTTGAGTTAGTGTTTTACATATATTGAACAGCTAAAGGAAACAGGACAAAGAAACTAAAAGAAATCAGGAGAATGATTTATGATTCAGCAATGAATATCAAAAAAGGGATAAAAAGTATAAAAAGGAATCAAATAGAAATTCTAGAGCTGTAAAAGTACAATAGTTAAACAATACATACAGTATTGTACTGAAAAGTACAATAGCTCCTCTAGTTGAACTCAAGAGAAGTTCGACAGCAGATTTGAGCAGGCAGAAGGAAGAATCAATGAGGTTGGAGATGGGACAATTGAAATTACACCCTGAAAAGAAGAAAGTAAAAGGAATGAAGAAAAAGAACAGAGCCTAAAAGACTAATGGGGTACCATCAAGCACACCAACATACACAAAATGGGAGTGTCAGAAAGAGAGTAGAGAAAGAAAGAATATTTCAAGAAATATTGGCTGAAAACTTCACAAATTTGATGAAAGACATGAATGTACACTTCCGAGAAGTTCAGTAAACTCCAAGTAACATAAACTCAAAGAGATCCATACTAAGACACATTATCATCAAACTGTCAAATGACAAATCAGAGAAAATATCTTGAAAGCATCAAGACAGAAGAAACTTGCCATATATAAGGAAGGCTCAGTAAGATTAACAGCCAATTTCTTCATCAAAAACCATGGAGGCCAGGAGGCAGTGGGATGATCTATTTAAAGTGGTGGAAGGAAAAAAAAAAAAACTGTTAACCACAATTCTATATCTGGCAAAACTCTCCTTCAAAAATAAAGGAGAAATTAAAGCATTTCCAGATAAAGAAGAACTGAGGGAGTCCACTGCTACTAGACCAGCCCCAGAAATGTTAAAAGGGAGTTCTCTCAGGCACAAATGAAAGAACACTAAACAGTTACTCTTATTTCTTCATATGAAGAAATAAGAACACTGGCAAAAGTACCTACATGGGTAAAACATAAAACTAGTGGTATTGTATTTTTGGTTTGTAATATAATTTAAAAGAGAAATGTATAAAATATAATTTTTATGCATATAATTGTTTTTGTTTCCAATATAATTTAAAAGAGAAATGCAAAAAACAATAATTATAAATCTATGGTAATAGACATAATGTATAGGCACATGACAATGCAAACATGAAGGGGGATGGAGCTGTATAATAGCAGAGTTTTTGTGTACTATCAAAAATAAATTGGTAATAATTCAAACTAGATTGTTATAAATTTGAATCCCCATGGCAACCACTAAGAAAATGACTAAAAAATATAGAAAAAAAAAGAGTGAGAAAGGAATCAAAATGGTATACCAGAAAAAGTCAATTAAACACAAAAGAAGCTAGTAATGGAGGAACTGAGAAACAAAATATATGACACATAGAAAACAAATAGCTAAATGTAAGAAGTATTCAAAGAAGTCAAACACAAAAGGCCACATATTGTACGGTTCCATTTATATGAAATATCCAGAATAGGCAAATCCATAGGGGCAGACAGCAGATTAGTGGTTGCCAGAGTTTGTGAGAAGAGAGAAATGGAGAGTGACTGTTTAATGGGTATGTGGTTTACTTTTGGGGTGATGAAAATATTCTGAAGCTAGAGAGTTATGATAGTTGTACACCATTGTAAATGCACTAAATATAACTTAATTGGATACTAAAATGATTAAAATGCTGAACTTTATATCTATTTTGTCATAATAAAATATATGTAGAGAAAAAAGTTCACATGACCACGTTCAAGTGATGATAAGTCAGTAACACCAACTTTGCTTATGGTAATATTTCTAGAAATAAGAAAATTGGTAATCCATTTATATAAGATTTCAAGGGGACTTCCCTGGTGGTCCAGTGGTAAGGAATCCACCTTACAATGCAGGAAATGCTGGTTCAATCCCTGGTCAGGGAACTAAGATCCCACATGCCGTGGGGCAACTAAGCCTGAGTGCCACAACTACTGAGCTCGCACACCTCAACTAGAGCCTGCCTGCCGCAAACTACAGAGCCCACGTGCACTGGAGCCCACATGCCACAACTAGAGAAGAGAAAACCCGCATGCCACAACTAGAGAGAAGCCTGCGCGCTGCAAAGAAAGACCCCACATGCCTCAGCGAAGACGCCGTGTGCTGCAACTAAGACACAGCACAGCCAAAAATAAAAATAAATAAATAAATAAATAAATAAATAAATCTTAAAAAAAGAAGATTTCAAGGTCAATACAAAGTACTAACCTTACTGCCAAGACTCAGAAAGGAGGCAAAGTATAAGATGGTGTAGACATTTTCTTTCATGGCAACGATGAATAACTGATTTTTTTTTAAAAAAAGAATATTACAACAGTAAGAGGTGGCAACATGAAATTTATTACTCCCAAGGAAGTACAGACCATGTAACTAACTTCAAAATTATTTAAAGTACAATATGATTGAGTCATAATGACTTATGAAAATTTGCAATGTTTTAAATCTAACCTTTTGAGACTGATATAAGGAAAAGAAAGCCTTCCTTCCTATAACCTACCCCTTGGTTCTACTAATAAATAGAGAGCAAGAAAAATTGTGGGCCAACTCCACATAGCACTTTTTATATTCTTAACTCACTATACCTTTACAAGTTCAATTTGAATCTTCACAACCTACTTTATCCCAAGCCTGTCTACAAAACATTTCATTGACAGATGTGGCTGGTGGTAGGTTTCCATTTTTAACAAAAGTTAGTTTCTTGTCTTGAGGATTGAATTTGTTTGAAAATCTTTCTGTATTTTTTTCTAATTATGTTGGTACATCCACTAAAATTCTGTTTTCATAACAACTACTGTTCATGGATATCTATTTTTGTTTTATATGAAAGGAAAACTGTAATTTAGAAAAAAATGGCACATTTTTAAAATATTCATTTATAAATGGGCTAGCTTTGGGAAAGAAATGTTTACATTTTTGTTTCCTTTTAAAATTATTCAAAGTCATTTATTTACTGTTAGATTCAGAAAGCTTACATCTGGTGGTGATACAGGTATCATGCCAATGATTAAGCTCTTGGATTAGCAGTGCTAAGAATAATTTGTACACAGATGTTAACAAAAATAACTTCTCCTTGTTCTAGTTATGCTTATTTTTATGTAACACACAAAACTGGGGTGGGGGAGTTCAAGTAAACAAATGATATCTACATTTTAAACCCAAATAAGTAAGTTTCTGCCTCAACTCCTACAAGCTGAAATCTACCCTCTGTAGTTATACAGCCTTTTTAAATCAGTTACTACATTGAGTGTAAAGAAGTTTTGTGCCAAACCACTAAACTTGTCAGAATACCCCAGGAAAAAAATGATAGGCTCCCTATATAAATTAAGCAGTACAGATGAAATATAGGCATACATCAATTCATTCATTCCTTAAGATAAGACTTGTACTTCTATTCGTCAGGCACTAGGCAAGGCATTACATGATATAGTAGAGAACAAATATAGTTCCAGTTCTCAAGGAGGTTACTCTGTTGTGAGGATATTGAATATACCACTATTCAAATAACTAAATAATTTTGGAAAAGGTCATGGCATCCCTTTCTTCAGGTTATTTTTTTAAATTTCAAACCGTTTAAATTTTGCTTTGTAAAACCATTATTAAGAAACATTAGGAATAAACCAAAGTTTTTTTACAATTAAAGCTTAATGCTTGAGGGACTTCCCTGGTGATCCAGTGGCTAAGACTCGGTGCTCCCAATGCAGGGGGCCCAGATTCGATCCCTGGTCAAGGAACTGGATCCCACATGCCACAACTAAAGATCCTGCATGCCACAACTTTAGATCCCACATGCCGCAACGAAGCTCCTGCACACGACATTGAAGATCCTGTGTGCCACAACTAAGACCTGGCTCAGTCAAATAAATAAATAAATATCTAAAAATAATTAAAAAAATAAAACTTAATGCTTGATAATGCTTAATGCTTGATAATACAAGATATTGTATTAAGCATTATTAAACATCAACAATATTTATGTGAACCTGGGGAGTGTTCAGCAAAACTATATTAGGGTCTTTCATGTTGCACGGAATATAGATGTGCCAAGCAAGATGATACAGATTTACTGCAAAAATCATGGGGGGAGAAAGAAAACTCAGGAAACTGATTCAGCTGCCATACAACCAGACAACATGGAGAAGTGCAAAAATAGCTCCTTGTTGTTCAGGATACAACAGCAGTTTTAAAGCCCCCAAAGCAGCTCTAGTAACCCACTAGCGGCCCTGATAACATACTTATCTAATGATCTCCATCTCAAGTATGTATTGCCTGTCTTACAGTTACTCTGCCATTTTTGAAGCCATCCTTCAGTCTTCTCTTTCTCACATACTATGACAAAACCATTAGCAAATCCTGACTGCTCTAGATTAGAAATACAGCCTTAATACAACAATTTCTCGTGACCTCCACAGTTAATACTCTATTTCAAGCCACCATAATCTCTCTCCTAGCCTACTGCAATCCCCTCCTAACCCATCATCCTATTTCCACTTTCTCCCCCAGTCAGTTCTCCCCTACAACAGCCCAGGTTCTTCTTAAAGTGGGTATCGTATCATGTCATTTTCCTGTTCAAAACTGCCTTACGGCTTCCCATCACATTTAAAATAAAACAAAAGTGCTTCACCTTGGTTTGTAAGGCTTTATATAATTTGATCCCTGGATACGTCCCAATCTCATTAGCTACCAATCTCATTATCTATCTCCCACTGCTCCAATAACATTGGCCTTCTTGCTGTTCCTCAAACATTACAAACATATTCCTGCCTCAAAGCTTTTCCGCATGCTATTTTGTCTGCCTCTAAATGCTCTTACCCCAGATGCTCTCATGGCTCTCACCTTCATGTCATCTAGATTTCTCTCTATTCAACTACAGTCATACCTTGGTATCCTCAAGGGATTGGTTCCAGAACCCCCTCAGATACCAAAAAACCCAGGTGCTGAAGTCCCTTAAATAAAATAGTGTAGTATTTGCATATAATCTATGCACATCCTCCCTTATACTTTAAATCACCTCTAGATTACTCATAATACCTAATACAATGTAAATGCCACGTCAATAGTTTCTGAGCATGCAGCAAATTCAGGTTTTACTTTTGGAACTTTCTGGGATTTTTTTCTGAATATTTTCCAGCAGCGGTTCATTGACTCCAAGGCTGTGGAGTCCATGCATATGGAGGGCCAACTGTACCTCCTAAAAGAGGCCTTCCTTGACCACCCTAAAAAAAGGACTCTGTTCCCTTCTCTGATGCATTTTTCTTTCTGGACTTATCACTATCCCAAATAATATTCTATAATTATTCTTTATTCATTGTCAGTCTTCCCAACTAGAAGGTAAGCCCATGAAGGTAAACTTTTGTTCACTACTGCATCTTCTGCACTTTAGAGCAGTGTCTGGTACGTAGTGAATATTCAATATTTGTTTAATGAACTAACTACTTCTTATGATTCAATGTCTGTCTACCTTTCCCTCTACTGACTCTCTTTCTGTTTGTCAAGAATTCAAAACTCCTGAGAGAGACACTCCTCACCTGGTCTAATAACCACTCAACAGTGAGTGTCTATTCCAGTCAGGTCACCCAATAGACAGCCAGGTGGGTGTCTTGGCGATAGCATCAATCCCTGGTCACCAGTCTCCTATGGCCAGAGTATCAAGTCACATGGTATAAAACATGAAGCCTTATTCAAGAAATCTCCTGTGGCCATTTCCTTCAGTTTGTATAAAAACATGGATTCCTCTCTAATATAAGAATAACAAAGTAGATCTTTCCCTTTAATTAGTTTCTTTCACTCCTTCTCTTCCCATTAAGGGCAACAAATTTTCATGCCACCTACCTAAGGTAACAAACAGGGCCAGACCTCCTAGGAAATTCCTTTCTTCTCCCCACCAAAAAAACATAAACTATCTCTCCCTCCCTCTCCCTCTCCAAACCCCTAACCTCACCCTCATTACTTCCCTTCAGTTTTTATGGGGCAAATTTTCTAATGTACAAATCTGTGTGCTGTGATGTGTTATAGATAAGTTATTACCTTTTTCTGACTTTTTTTCATTTAAATAAGGAATCCTATATAAAGCAGTGCCTTAACCCAACAGCAAGAACCTCAAATATGCAATTTGAGATAATATGATAATAATCATGGGGACAATGAACTGGAGCAGAATGGCCTTCCTAAAATCCCTTAAATGACTTCACTTGCATGACTCTTGCCAGCCTTTTTACAGGATTACCCATTGTGTGCAATTCTCATTCATTCACACATTTGTTTAGTAAGCATGACTGAGTGCCTATTTTGTTAAGGAACCAGGAGTCCTCTCCGGTACAAATATGCTCTCCATAGGAGAGTGGTCTTTAATTTCAGCAGAAAGCTATGCCTCCTAACATTTTATTATTAGATGTTTCTGGGAATAAAAACATTGCTGAAGCATGTTTTAACAGCAGCAATTAGTGTGGATCACTCAGACTTCTTAATATGGAGCACTTGTTTGTAGGCAGCACAGGTATATTACGAAGTTATTAAATTTACGGGAGAAATTTTCAAATATATAAATCCCTGTGCTATGGTGTCACTGCCAATTTAATCAAGAAAATTGCATTTTCTTCTGCACTCTACCCAACTTGCTCAACAATATGTTTACTTTTTTTTTAGGCCAAGCTATCCCAAGAAATACTTACTAAAAGAGAGGAGTACAAAAAATCTACAAACAATAAATGCTGGAGAGGGTGTGGAGAAAAGGGAACCCTCTTGCACTATTGGTGGGAATGTAAATTGATACAGCCACTATGGAGAACAGTATGAAGGTTCCTTAAAAAACTAAAAATAGAATTACCATATGACCCAGCAATACCACTACTGGTCATATACCCTGAGAAAACCATAATTCAAAGAGAGTCATGTACTTCAATGTTCACTGCAGCTCTATTTACAATAGCCAGGACATGGAAGCAACCTAAATGTCCACTGACAGATGAATGGATAAAGAAGATGTGGCACATATATACAATGGAATATTACTCAGTCATTAAAAGGAACAAAATTGAGTTATTTGTAGTGAGGTGGATGGACCTAGAGTCTGTCATACAGAGTGAAGTAAGTCAGAAATAGAAAAATAAATACCATATGCTAATGCATATATATGGAATCTAAAAAACTGGTACTGATGAACCTAGTGGCAGGGCAGGAATAAAGACGCAGACATAGAGAACAGACTTGAGGACACAGAGGGGGAAGGGGAAGCTGGGATGGAGTGAGAGAGTAGCAGTGACATATATACATTACCAAATGTAAAATGGATGGCTAGTGGGAAGCTGCTGCATAGCACAGGGAGATCAGCTCAATGCTTTTTGATGACCTAGAAGGGTGGGATAGGGAGGGTGGGAGGGAGGCTCAAGAGGGAGGGGATATGGGGATATATGCATACATATAGCTGATTCACTTTGTAGTACAGCAGAAACTAACACAACATTGTAAAGCAATTATACTCCAATAAAGATGTAAAAAAAAAGAAACATGTGGTACATATATACAATGGAATATTACTCAGCCATAAAAAGGAATGAAATTGTGTCATTTGCAGAGACATAGATGGACCTAGAGACTGTCATACAAAGTGAAGTAAGTCAGAAAGAGAAAAATAAATATCATATATTAACGCATATATGTGGAACCTAGAAAAATGGTGTAGATGATCTTATTTGCAAAGCAGAAATAGAGACACAGATGTAGAGAACAAACATACGGATACCAAGGGGGAAAGGGGGATGGGATGAATTGGGAGACTGGGATTTACATATATACACTACTATGTATAAAATAGATAACTAATGGGAACCTACTGTGTAGCACAGAGAACTCTACTCGGTGCTCTGTATTGACCTAAATGGGAAGGAAATCCAAAAAGAGGGGATATATGTATACATGTGGCTGATTCACTTTGCTGTACAGCAGAAACTGACACAGCAGTGTAAAGCAATTATACTCCAATTAAATAAATAAATAAATAAATAAATAAATAAAAGAGAGTACAATGCTTAGGCCTCTACTATACTACTTATACAGATCTACTCAAAACAGGTACAAACACTTCACTTAGGCGCCTATAAATCTCTATTACATCCACTCATTTTTTTAATATGGTCAAGTGTGTTTTATTTCATAAATGAGTCAACAATTCCTAATTTTAATAAAAGGGTAATACCCATTCTTTTTAAAGATTATTTGAAAAATGTTCATGTCTACCAGCTTTATAATCATCTCTTTAGCCAGTTTATATGTGACCTACAATATAGCCACAATATATTACATTACCATCTGCACTAAAAGCTGTCCTCCCACTCTGCCTTATTATTCTTACACCTAATCCTCTTTGTAACCCTTACACCTCCCACACTATCTATCCTAACTTCATAATTGTCAAAAAGGAAATGATCATTTCATCTCACACATCATCGTTTTCAGCAAATTTTCTCATCGTGCCGATGTGGCCTTTAATTCCAGCCAGCTGACTGCCTAAGACCTTTCTTCTCATGCCATCAGTGGGACAACATTGATAAACTGCACCTCTATTCCTCCAAATAAATGATTGCTGTGTTTTGCTTTAAGTCTTAGACATATTGAACACATATATAACATTTTAATAGCCTCATGTTCACAGACTTTTTCATATCTCCACATTTTTATCTTCTCCTGCAATGATATTTTAGGATCAAATATCTAAGCCACTTAAAACATAACTGAGAAACATTATGCTAATTAAGACAAGGATGTGGGTTCAACTGCTATAATAACCAATTAGCTGAAAAAAAACCCCCAAATTCTGCTTTAGGGTCACAGACTATATCTCAGTGTTGGATAAAAGGCCCACCATTTCATCATCAACAGAAAAGGTGACCAAGGTATATAGATTATCAAATAGTAAGACACTGTATTTGAAAAGCAATTCATTCATAGATATGTCCTATTGACACAAAGTGGGAAAGTATCAACTCCACATGCTCAGGACAATATGTTACATGTATATAATTATTATATAATATTAGTTATATAAGCATAATTAATTTGCATACTATTCCTATCCACAGATACTTATATTTGAGGTGATGGGACAGATCTAATTCCATAGAATTGATTTGTAGCATAGCCGAGTGCAAAGACCACTGGGCTAGGAGTTATGAGACATAACCTGGTTCTTGACTCTTCTTGTAGTCCCAAATGGTAACAGTTTAAACCAGATTGTAAAAGAAGGTGGAAAAGGCAGAAAAGGGGAACAATTCTCTAAAGTACTTCAGCTTAGGGGGATAAAAACCTACTACTTCTAAATAGTGGAGAGAAGAAACATTGGAAAGCCCTCACGGTCCAAAATAAGCTGACAAAAAATAAGTAGTCTGCCAAGAAAGTTAACAGTCAATGTTAATCAAGAGACCCATAAAGGGATTTGTTCCTTCATATCTACAGAGCATTTACTATGATTCGGATATTATGCTAGACCGAGGCTACAGAAATGAGCATAACACTGTCTCTCAAAATGGGTCTAAGGCCCCAGGGAGTCTGAACATGTATTTTCTATGACTTAAAAAAATTTTTTAAACCTCCATTTCCATGTTCTTTTAAATTATTATCAGCATTTTACCTATGATCTAAATGCTTTCCTTCCAATAATACTACAAGGTAATTTTGGTGTCCAGGTTTGTTATTCTCATCACAAATACATTAGCTCCTAATAATCACCTAATACGATAACATTAAATTTGTAATGCACTCTCCAACAAAGAGTGCTTCAAATGTGAATATGAATCAGTTTTTCAAATACATTTACCTTAGAGTGAATGTCATTCTTTCTCTCCCATTCCACTCAACATATTCACTGCCTTAAATCTACTTTAAGGGTTTCCAGGTTTTGCTATATTGCTGGTACCCACCATGAAATGACTGCTGTGTCTGTCAAAGGTGCTATTATCCAATGATTCTATACCAATTTTTAAGTTGTCAGAGAATAGCCTTGCTCCCACTCTGTGCCATATTTTGGCACTTGAGCCCAAATAATGCTACTTGTGCCCATAAACTTAGAGAGTCTCATGAAAGCTTCTTCAGTTACCATATGCGGCCTTTCTCTGCGGCCAGAGGGACCTGGCAAGAAATAGGCTTCTATTTTAAGAATATATATGAAAGATTATCTGGAAAGTTTGAGGGTACCCAGATCCTTCATAAGAAGGTGGGGACAAAAGCCAATGAAATTGTAATCATTAGTCCTAACTTTAACCCTTGGAAAAAGTCAGGTTACAATGATAATGGCTACTATTTATTCAGTGCCTACAAAGCAATATATGGGACAGACTTATACTTTTAAAAATATTAGAAATATTCAAAACTAACAAAAGTAGGAAATTCCCTGGTGGCGCAGTGGTTAAGAATCCGCCTGCCAAAATAGGGGACATGGGTTCGAGCCCTGGTCCGGGAAGATCCCACACGCCGCAGAGCAACTAAGCCTGTGTGCCACAACTACTGAGCCTGCACTCTAGAGCCTGAGAGCCACAACTACTGAGCCCGTGTGCTGCAACTACTGAAGCCCGCACGCCTAGAGCCCAGGCTCGGCAACAAGAGAAGCCACCACAATGAGAAGCCCATGCGCAGCAACGAATACCCAACACAGCTAAAAAATAAATTTAAAACAAATATTTTTTTAATAAATAAATAAAAGAATAAAAAAGTGTTAGTTGTTAATCTGAAATTCAGTTTAACTGGGTATCCTATATTTTTCTTTGCTAAATCTGGCAATCCTATTCCTAGAAGCTTACAAAAAACACAAAATGCATCACCCAGATCCCCCTGATAGGAAGGACCCAGCAACAAGGAGAACGGCCAGCAGACCACCTCCAGCTGTCAGCTCCAGCAAGCTCTGCCTTAGCTGCAGAGAACTACCTCTTAAGAAATCATGTTTTCTAGAGTGGCCCACATGCAGTGACTGAGCAAGGCAGGTATTTAAAGGCCCAGCAATTTTGACCTAGGACAACTCTAGACTTCCCCACTGTGTTGGCCAAGGTTTTGTCAGGCCTACTTCACAGTTCAACTTCTTCCTCTGCTCAATACTGCCTGCTCCCCTTGCCCTTAATAGGAACTGATAGCTAACAAACATCTTGCACCCCAAATTCAATCTCAATGCCAACTTCCAGAAAGCCCAACCTGCAGAAGTTGGTGCTAGGAGTAGTCTCAAAAAATGTGCAATAAGATGGAACTTTGGAGCAAGAGCACTTCACTGCCTGACAATGAGGACCCATCGGTGGAATGCAGATAGCACCAAGTGGCAATCCAGTTGTTAAAACTTTCCTGGTGGTGAATTAGGAGGAAGTACTGGTAGAAGGGAATGCAGTAGCATGTAGGAAATAGCAATATTAGGGTAATGGAGTTAGATTAGTAGTTCTAAACCCTACTGATGCTCTACAATAGATAATAGGCAAAAAAGGGTAACAGTCAACTGAAAGCCAAGTGTGAAAGCCAGATAACCTCTTCAATTGTATACAGAAAATTCTCATCTCCCACAAGGGGAGAGCAGAGAAAGCAAGCACCAAACCCAGGATTTAGTTGTCAGAGTAATTTCATAATTATACATGCAACCAAAGCAGATGTGTGTAAAGGTCAGAAACCTGGCTGGGAAAACCTACGACTGGGACAGATGGAATGTGAGCATCTTGGTGGATATTCCCAAAGATCCCTAGACTCCTCTTAACCTACTGAGTATGTACAAATGACCTCCTCCCCACTAAGAGTTAATATCCCCAACCTCCAACCTCCACCCACATCCCACCCATCATCTCCACCGTCCCACCCGTCCCAGCTCCAGGTGCTAGAAGATAATTCAGAGGCCTCTGCCCTGCAAAATATGTGCTTTCCTCAGGACCTAGCCCCAGGCCCCCTTTTATCTACTAGACCTGTAATTAGGATTAAATGGCATCGGAACCCAGCCAAGGAGGTGCTGGTCCTTATAAGAGAGAAAAGAGCTAAACTTAAAGGAAGCTGCAAAATCTAACCAGTATATAACAACAAAAACCTGGCAAGTACATGTGGGACTAGGTTGTAAAGGTGGTTAATTTAGAGCACCAGAACATAAAGTTGGACAAGAAGAGTTTACTCAGAGAAGCACTCTCCCAAGATTAAGAATTTTTTCAGTTTTATTAAGATATTATTGACATATAACATATGTAAGCTAAAGGTGTACAACATGATAATTTGATACATATATATTTGCATACATATTGCAAAATGATTACCACACTAAGGTTAGTTAACACCACTATCCCCTCACATAATTACCATTTCTTTTTTGTGGTGATAACATTTAAGGTCTACTCTCTTAACGTTTTTCAAGTACATAGTAGAGTACTCTTAATTATAGTCACCATGCTGTTTATTATCAATAGATCCCCAGAACTTATTCGTCTTATAGCTAGAAGTTTGTACACTTTGACCAATATCTCCCCACTTCCCATACCCTTATTCGTCTTACAGCTAGAAGTTTGTACACTTTGACCAATATCTCCCCACTTCCCATACCCTTATTTGAGCTGAAGAATTTAACATCCTGGTAAGAACCCTAGGAGATTATGTCAAATTGTCAGTAGGGTGGCTCCTAGAAACATGGAAAAAGTAATGACTCAAACTGAGGTTGAAATGCCAGAATGGCTGTGACAGACAGTGAAGGATTGGATTAAAAAGCTCAGGGAAATAGGCAGACTGAAAGATGTGCAACTGGAAGACCCACCAATTTATTAGGTTCCACTGGAAGACTACATAATTTACCAAGGCCACAGGGAATATGCAGGTGAGGGGAACACCAGCATCACTAAAATAATTTAGTGATGGTTCTTCTCTATAGGCCTGGGATGACAGTAGGAGAAGCTGGTTCACAAATAACAATGGAGATAACAGGACCCAAAATACAGAAGCCAGGTGAGCACTTTACTGCCAAAAGCCAGGGCATCATAATTATCATTATGACCAGCACGGCAGGAATGGCAGCCAAGGGGGTCTTGATGTGCAGTCAAAGAGATGGTTAACAGAACATGGAGTCACTAGGAGAAAATTAGATGGGCATCCTACAGGGGTACTATTCAGCTCATACCAAGAGACTAAATTAGGGAATTCCCTGGTGGTCCAGTGGTTAAGACTCCATGCTTCCACTGCAAGGGCCCGGGTTCAATTCCTGGTCAGGGAACTAAGATCTCGCATGCCACACAGCACAGCCAAAAAAAAAAAAAAATACAAGAGAATAAATTAAGGAGAGTGGTTATGCACAAAAGAATTAACAAGCCCTAACTCAGTTTCAGGATCTAAGCCAGGTTTTCAATAACTGAAGAGGTGGCCAAATCCACAGAATAAAAGAACCTATAACACCATGGCAATTTATTCATGGTAATGATTTCCCCTATCCTTCTGCAAAGGGTCCTATGGGTACTTACTCTGGAAACTTTACATTGAGAAAGGGGGCATACTCAGACATTTTGAGGACTATTGGGTACAGAGTCTGAACTGACACTAAGACTCGGAGGTCTAAAACATCATCATGTCTCCTCTATTAGTGTAGGAGCATATGGCGATAAAATCAGTCCTGGACAAGGTTCAACTTCCAGTGGATCTACTAGGTGGATAGGCATAACCCCATGCACTGGTCTTTCTCCTGGTGTCTAAATGTATAATTAGAATTAACGGGACTTCCCTGGTGGTGCAGTGGTTGAGAATCCGCCTGCCAATTCAGGGGACACAGGTTCCATCCCCGGTCCAGGAAGATCCCACGTGCCACGGAGCAACTAAGCCCACGCACCACAACTACTGAAGTCCGTGCACCTAGAGCCCATGCTCTGCAACAAGAGAAGCAACCGCAATGAGAAGCCCACGCACCGCAACGAAGAGTAGCCCCCACCCGCCATGACTAGAGAAAGCGCATGGGCAGCAACGAAGACCCAACGCAGCCAAAAATAAATAAATAAATAAATACAGAATTAACATATTTAGCAGCTGACCAAAGCCCTGCATTGGTTCTTGGTGTTGCAACTAGTATAGAGAGGAAAACCAAGTGGAAGTCTCTGAAACTGCTCCTCACCCTCATAGCCAAGATAGTAAAACTGAAAAACCATATCATACCCCAAAGGTATAACACCTTTAGGGATGTAAAAGAATGTCGGCCCTGTCATATCCCATTTAATTCACCAGTCTAGCCCCTGGGGGAAATGAATGGATCCTAGATGATGACTGTAAACTATTACAAACTCAACCAATGAACTGCCCCAAATACAGCCTCTGTGCCAGATGTGGTGTCTTTGCTAGAGATTATTCAGCCTGAGACCCATGGTATAAGCCACTGATAAGGTGAATGTGTTCTTTTCTAACCCAATGAGAAATAGTTCGCATTCAAATGAACTAAATGACACCATACATTTATAGTTTTGTACTAAGGCTATGTTAACTCATGCTGTCTATCATAATATAGTACAAAGAGATCTGGACCATTCTAATATCCCAAAGACTATCACATTGTTCCATTATATCAATGACATTATATTGACTGGGACAAATGAGCAAGAGGTGGCTAGGATGTTGGAGGCCTTGCTAAAATACATAACACTCCAAAGTGGGAGATTAACCTAGGAAGATTTAGGAGTCTGCAACATCAGTATATTTTTAGGAGTCCAGCAGTTAGGGGGAGGGCCAAAGTAAAAGACAAATTGGTGTATTTTACACCTTCCACCAGGAAGATGAAATCACAACAGTTGGTGGGTCTCTTCAGGTTCTGGAGCTAACATATTCCACACTTTAGGAATACTGCTTCTACCCATATGCTTCACGACAGTTTTGAGTGGGGCCCAGAGCAAGAAAGGGCTGCAGTTCAAGCAGCTCTGCTGTTTGGTGCATACAATCCAACACATCCCATGGCGTTGTAAGTATCAGTGGTAGGAAAAGATGCCATATGGCATTTGTGGTAGTCTCAAGTGGGAGAAATTGAAGTCCCTTGGAATACTGGAGGAAGTCCTTACCAACGGCCTTAAAGAATTATATGTCTTTGAAAATCAACACCTGTGTACTACTTGGCCCTGGCAGGGATGAAACTCCCGTTTATGGAACACCAAACGATTATGTGGCTAAATGTGCCATCATGTGCTGAGTCCAGTCAGACCTAAGATTGTTGCAGGTGAGTCCAGCAACAATCCATCATAAGATGGAAGTGATACTTTCAGAATAAAGCACAAGCAGAACCAGAGGGCACAAGTAGGCTTCATGAACAAGTAGTCCAGACCCCCATGGCATCTACTACTCTTGTATCAGCACCCCTCCCTCAACTCACAGGTATGAATTTGTGCCCATAAGGGAGATCCCATAAAACCAGTTAAAGGAAGAGGGAAGCCTCTTAGTTTATGGATGGAACAGCTCAATATGCAAAAATAGATGGCAGCTGTGCTACAGCACCACTCAAGGGCTGCCTACAGAGAGAGCAGTGTGGAAAAATCCTCACAATCAGCAGAGATTTAGGCAGTGCAACTGTTTATCTACTTTGTGTGGAAAAAGAAGCCCAAAGTTGAAATATATACAAATTTATGAGTATGGGTGAATGGACTAGCTGGCTGGTCAGGTGCCTAAAAGTAAAAAGATTGGAATTTCAACAATAAGGAGGTCTGAGGAACAGAAATATGGATGGATATATGGGAGTGGGTACAAAATATGAAGATCTTTGTATCACATGTTAATAATCATCAGATAGCATCTACCACAGAAGAGGCACAAAACAACCAGGTATACAAAATGACTTTGTCAGTTGATGTCATCAAGTCTCTGTTACCAACCACCCCAGATCTGGCACAAAGGTCACATTAATGCCACACAGCTAGTGCAAGCACTAAATAGCCAACCTGCCAACAACAAAGAACAATGCCAAGTCCCTGTTACAACAACATTCCTCTAGGAGAGCAACCAGCCTCTTCAAAGCAAGTTAACTACATTGGGCCCTTTCCAACCTTGAAGGGGGCCAGTAGTTCATTTTCACTGAAATAGAAACATATTCCAGGTATAGCTTTGCCTTTCCTGCATGCAGGGCCTTGTCCCGCATACTAACTAAGGGCCTATGGCATGTTTGATCCACTGGCACAGGATCCCAGGTAATATGATATCACACCATGGGCCCCAATTTTCAGCAAAGCGGTGCAGGGAATGTGCCTATGATCATGGGACCCCATAGTCATATCACGTGGCATACTGTCCAAGAGTAACCAGCCTGAGAGAGCACTGAAATGGCCTGGTGAAGCCACAGCTAGAACATCAGAGGCAGTACTTTTCAAGAATGGAGTGTCACGCTTCAGGCACAATACTTACTAGATCAAAGAACATTATACAGAACAATGTCCCGAAAAGAAAAAGTATGTGGCGGGGCTTCCCTGGTGGCGCAGTGGTTGAGAATCTTCCTGCTAATGCAGGGGACATGGGTTCGAGCCCTGGGCTGGGAGGATCCCACATGCCGCAGAGCAACTAGGCCTGTGAGCCACAACTACTGAGCCTGCGCGTCTGGAGCCTGTGCTCTGCAACAAGAGAGGCCATGATAGTAAGAGGTCCGCGCACTGCGATGAAGAGTGGCCCCCTCTTGCCACAACTAGAGAAAGCCCTCGCACAGAAACGAAGACCCAACACAGCAATAATTCATTAATTAATTAATAAACTCCTACCCACAACGTCTTCTTAAAAAAAAAAAAAAAGAAAAAGTATGTGGCCTGGAAACTAAAAGGCAGAAGCAAGCACGGCTCTATTTACCATTACTACTAATGGCCCACTGGAGGACTTTGTATTTCCCATCACTTCAGCTGTGGAATCTGAAGAACTAGAGGTCCTGATCCTCAAAGTAGGCACACTTTCACCATGAGATACAGCAAGAATCCCACTGTATTATAAGCTATGGATGTAACCTGGGCATCTTTGGGATCCTTATTCCAGTAGGCAAGAAGAAAAATCATCCATCTTGGAAGGGGTAATGATCCTGGTCATCAGAAGGAGGTAGGACTACTGTTACATACTGTGGCAGGGAGGAACACCAGTGGAGCACAGACAACGTTCTTGGGAACCTCTTAGTACTCCCTTGCCAGACTGTCACTATAAATAGACAGTTAACAGCAACCTTGACCTAAGAAGGGCATGGTGATCAGGGTCTCAGACCCATCAAGGCCTGGCTCATGACACTAAATGAGCCCTCGAGGCCAACAGAGTAGCCAGTGAGGGTTAAAGAAATCTAAACTGGATAATGGAGGAAGGAAAAAATGAGTATCATTCACAGCACAGAGACCAACTGCAGTGACAGATACTTTAGCTTGTCCTCCTAACCTCCCTCCTCTTAGTTTCTCCTCAGGAAGAAAGGACCATCAGAATCCTAATGGAGCTACTTCCCAAACATATATGGGGAAGTGAATCTGAATAGTGTTAAGGGTGAATGGTGGTAGATACAGGTCTCCAATGAGATAAGCCTTTATTTGATCTCCATAAGCAGTTGGACTTCTTACTCTGCGCAATCCCACTTCCTCCCCTCTACCTTCATGGGTGTTAACCCCTAATAAGCATTTTATTCTCCAAACTCTGCCTACTTCCAGAGAACTCAACCTGCAACAAAGCTCAGCCTGGAATCTACTATTTCTGCTCTCCCACTAATTTTGTGAGCTTAATAATTCTTTCCTACTTAAACTCGCTAAAGTGGATTCCATTGCCAGCAATTATGAACTTTGACCAATACAAGAGTCAAGATGTCATTCAAATACAAAGATAACAGTCAGACATCTTCAAATGTTAAAGAACACAGAGATTACAAAAGCTGTAACTCTATCTTGCTAATCAGCGACCTAAGAGATTAACCAAATAAAAAATTAAAAAATAAACAAGGCTGGTGGTAAACAGTGAATTCATTTATATATAGAACTAATAAAGAAAAACAGAATAACTGCAGGAGTTATAGTTAATAGATTGTGCATATTATAAACATAGACAATGCAGCAATAATAATAGAAAAGTTGGAGGGTGGCAAGCCACGAGGATGTAAAAGAAACCTATTATTCTCACTTTTCATAGAAGAGTGTCAATCAACTCTGTCTAAAATTAAAACATTCATTTAATGAAACAAAATTCTCCAACTTCTTAGTTGTTCACAATACTTTTTAATCGTAAGAGAATCTTAAAAGAAATAAATCCTGTGGTAAACAGGCATTTAGCTGAAGTTCAGAATAGCTTAACTTTAAACTCAGTCTCTTTTACTTCTAATAAATTCACATAAAGTGAAATTTATAGTTTTTTAAAAACAGAATCTACAAAATGATCCACTTTTATTAAACTATTTTTTATATCTACCAACCTACATTATTTCTTTATATCTACAATTCTGCATATATATACATATATGTGTATATGTGTGTATATATGTATGTGTGTGTGTGTGTGTGTATATATATATATATATATATATATATATATAGTTTTGCATTTAGAAAGAAAGATATCCACACAAAGTTCTACACAAAGAAAGCTATCTGGAATAATATTTGCCTAATGTTAGTGATGATCATTTCTGAATAGTGGAATTTAGGCTACTTTTTACTTTAATTTTTATACTTTACATAGTTTTAAAATTATTTACAGTGAGCATATATAATTTTTCCAAAAGCAATGAAAAGATGAAAAGGCCAGATATTTAAAATTTTGTATGCTATGCTAAAGCTGTAGATTTTTTATAAATTTGTGAAGATCAAAGGCCTTGAGCTATTTTAAGATGGAAATTAAAGCCATAGGGATAGGTGAGCTCTCCCAAGAAGATTACAAAAAGAAGATAACTAAATATATATAATTTTTATTGCTGAGGAGCAGGAACCAAGAGAAGAGAAATCACGAAGAAAATTCAGAAGTCAGAGTGGTGAGAAGAAAATCAGGATGCTAAACTATCATGAAAACCAAGACAAGACACAGTAGTCAGCATTGTCAAAAGCTACAGAGAGGCCATGTAAGACATTAACTGAAAATAATAAGTAAGAATTACTAGTAATCATAACAAGAGTGTGATTAAAGCTGGAAGCCAGACTGTAGTGGTTCATGAGTGAATGACAGTTAAGGAAACATATACTATTCACTTCAGTAGTTTCGATAAGGAGCAAAAAAAAGATCTCAAGCTGCTGAAGTTTAGAGAGAAAATATAGCTAACATCTGGCTTTATAGATGATATCTGGATTGTCATAAATGCTTTTACATTCTATCTATAAATTCCAGAAAGCAGAAATAAAACAGGCAACAGTCTGATCACTATGTAATACCATTGGAAATTAACAAAATCAGAAAATAAAGAGACTCTTCCACCTGGAAATTTTTTAACTCTCTGCACAATAACAGTTAGGTCAAAGAAAAAAAACTAAAATAGCAAAATTTTTAGAGAACTATAATGATAACACTATGTATTCAAATATAATTTACCAAAACTGAACCTAAAAATATAGAAACTCTTAGCAGACCAACTTCCATAGAAGTAATTGGGGAAACTACTAAAGAGCAAGCCACCCATCCAAACTCCCACAAAAGAACAATAGTTTCCAAGAAGTTTATAAAAATTTTAAAGAAAGATGTTCCCAATGCTACTTAAACTGCCCAGCTGCATTTCCATATATTTGTAGGAAACAATAACAGTAATACCAAGCCTGACAAAGATTTCACAAAAAAAGAAAACCACAAATCAATATCATTTTTAAAAATTTATGCAAAAATCTTAAGTAAAATGTTGCTAAACATAATCTAACTGCACACTGAAAGATGAATACATAAAACTTAGTAAGATTTGCTCCAGAAGTGCAGGGATGATTGGAAATGACCAAGTGGGATTTATTTCTTAAATGCAATAATAGTTCAAAACTATTAATATATAAATTTTATTAGTAGTTCTCCTAACAAAAAAATTTATCTCCAAGGTGCTGAAGAGGATTTTAAAACTCTATTTTTTGATTAAAGAAAAAAACTGGACAAAATATAAATAGATAGATACTTCCTGAATATGATAAAATATTTCTATTGTGGTCCCAAATCCCTAATCTCACTGTTGTGGCCTCCCCCGTTGCGGAGCACAGGCTCCGGACGCGCAGGCTCCGGACGCGCAGGCTCCGGACGCGCAGGCTCAGCGGCCATGGCTCACGGGCCCAGCCGCTCCGCGGCATATGGGATCCTCCCAGACCGGGGCACGAACCCGTATCCCCTGCATCGGCAGGCGGACTCTCAACCACTTGCGCCACCAGGGAGGCCCCCCTAATCATGTTTTATAGGAAACATTAAAAGTATTGACATTATAGTCATGAAGAAGTAAGCTACTATCACCACTGTTCTTTAACATGTACTGAATGTGCTAGCCAATGCAATCATATAAAAATGCAAATGATTTAAGCTGAATACTTAGAAAAAACCGTATATATATGCACTTGGAAACTGAATACTTGGGAAATATAAGCTCTAAATAGAGGAAAGCCAAACACTGACCAGAGCTAACTTTACTGAACTGTTACAAGAGTGAGATACAGACTTCTACTGTGTTAAACCACTTTGAGTTTTATTCAATATAGCTATTAGCATTACCCAAATAAAATACCTCAATAATTTTAAAAAGACAGTGCATAAAAAGACAAAAAAAATCAATGAAATAGAATGAAAATTCCAGACATAAATCCATAAAAATAGAATAATTTAGTATATTTTACTAAATATACTAATTTTTAGTATAATATTAGTTAATGTAATAACTTAGTATATTTCAAATGTGGCCTCTAAAGCTAGAAGGGACAAGATGGACTATTCAACAGTCTTGGGAGAAGCTGATCACCTGTAAAAAATGTATCCATACATCACACTGTTTGCCAGCATAAATTTCAAATTGATCAATAGTGGATCTAACTAAGATGGCAGAGGAGGAAGACCATGAACTCACCTCTTCCCACAGACACACCAAAATTACAACTACTTACAGAGCAACTAACTATCTATGAGAACAACCTGAAGACTAGCAGAAAAGATTTTCTACAACTAAAGCCACAATGAGATAGGTAGGAGGGGGCAGTATAGTCAGGACCCACACCCCCAGGTTGGTGACACACAAGCAGGAGGAATATCACAATAGTAGAGGTCCACCCCAAGGAGCAAGAGGTCCAAGCCCAACATCAGGCTCCCCTGCCCAGAAGTCCTTCACCGAGAAGATGACACTCCAGAATGTCTGGCTTCAAAAACCAGAGGAGCTTACACTCAGGAGAGCCAGGGGGCTACAGGAAACAGAGACTCAAAATTTAAAGGATGTGCACAAAATTTCACATGCTCCAAGTTCCCGAGTCCCAGTGCAGAGGCAGTAATTTGAAAAGTGCCTGGATCAGACCTACTTGCTGATCTTGGAGAGCCTCCTAGAGGAGGCAGGAGCCAACTGGGACATCCCCTAAGGATGGAGATGCTGGTGGCAGCTATTTTGGGGAGCTTGTTCTACTGCAATGACACTAACGTGGGTGCTGACAAGTCCCATGTTAATATGGGGGGCTTACCCACCCACCAGTGGGCTGGCACCAGCCCCAAGCTCTCCCGCCCTGGGCCATGCCGAGAGAATTCAGGGACCCTGCCCCATCTACCAGCAGGCCAGCAGCAGCCCTGTGTCAACCTGGGTCATGCAGCCCACCACACAGGAAACTTATCACACACTCCAGAGGGCCTGTAGTCACCACATGAGGCAGGACCTCACTGCCAAGTGGGCCAAGGGCCAGCCTTGCCTACCAGCATGCCCACAATAGTGAGCCCCACCACAACAGAAGGGTGCACATAGCCCACAGAAATACAAAGGATCATAAGAGATTACTTACAAACAATTATATGCCAATAAAATGAACAACCTACAAGAAGTGGATAAATCCCCTGCAACATACAACATCCCAAACTGCATCAGTAAGAAATAGACAATCTGAAGAGATCTATTACCAGTGATGAAACTGAATCAGTAATAAAAAAAACTCCCAGAAAACAAAAGCCCAAGACCAGAGCACATCACAGGTGAATTCTACAAAACAATTCTAGAAGAGTTAATACCTAACCTTCTCGAACTAGTCCAAAAAATTGAAGAAGAAGGAACACTTCCAAACTCATTTTACTAGGCCAACATCACCCTGATTCCAGAACCAGATGAAGACACCACCAAAAAAGAAAAATCACAGGCTGATATCACTGATAGACATAGATGTAAACATCCTCAACGAAACATTAGCAAACCAAATTCAACAATACATTAAAATGATCATACATCATGATCAAGAGGGATTTACCCATGAATGAAAAGATGGTTCAATATCCACAAATCAATCAATGTGATACACCACATTAGTAAACCAAAGAATAAAAATCATATGATCATCTCAATAGATGCAGAAAAGCTTTTGACAAAATTCACCATCTATTTATGATAAAAACCCTCAACAAAGTGGATATAGAGGGAGTATACCTCAATATAATAAAGGCTATATATGACAAACCCACAACCAACATCATACTCAATGGTGAAAAGCTGAAAGAATTTCCTCTAAGATCCGGAGCAAGATAAGGATGCCCAGTTCCACCACTTTTAGTCAACACAGTATTGGAAGTCCTAGCCACAGCAATCAAAGGAAGAAAAAAAAGATATGAACCCAAGCTGGAAAGGAAGAAATAAAACTGTCACCGTATGTAGATGACATGATACTATATATAGAAACCCTAAAGTCTCCACCAAAAAACTATTAGTTCTAACAAATGAATTCAGTCAAGTTGCAGGATACAAAATTAATATTTAGAAATCTGTTGCATTTTTATACACTAATAACAAACTCTGAGAAAGAGAAATTAAGAAACTATCACAGTTACAATTACATCAAAAAGAATAAAATACCTAGGAATAAATCTAACCAAAGAGGTAAAAGAATTGCACTCTGAAATTAATAAGACATTGATGAAAGCAACTGAAGACAACAGAAATAAGTGGAAAGATATACTATGCTCATGGATTAGAAGAAATGATCATACAACACAAAGTAATCTACAGATTCAATGCAATCCCTATCAAAATACCAAAGTCATTTTTTCAGAGAACTAGAACAAATAATTCTAAAATTTGTATGGGCACACAAAAGACCCCGAATTGTCAAAGCAAACTTGAGAAAGGACAACAAAGCTGAAGGTATCATGCTTCCTGATTTTAAACTATACTATACAAATACAAAGCAACAGCAATCAAAACATTATGGTATTGACACAAAAATAAACACATAGATCAATGGAACAGAATTGAGAGCTCAGAAATGAACCCACATTTATATGAGCAGTTAATCCATGACAAAGGAGGCAAGAATATACAATAGGGAAAAGATAGTCTCTTCAATAAATGGTGCTGGGAAAACCAGACAGCTACATGCAAAAGAATTAACTGTACTACTTTCTCATGCCATATACAAAAAACATTCAAAATGGTTTAAAAACAGAAGTGTAAGACCTGAAACCATAAAAATCCCAGAAGAAAACATAGGCAGTATACTCTTTGACATTGGTATTAGCAATATTTTTTTGGATCTGTCTCTTCAGGTAAGGGGAGCAAAAGCAAAAATAAACAGTTGGGACTACATCAAACTAAAAAGGGTTTGCACAGTGACAAAAACTAACAACAAACTAAAAAGACAGAGTACTGAATGGGAGAATGTACTTACAAACAATATATCCAACAATGGGTTAATATTCAAAATATATAAAGAACTCATAAACTTAACATCAAAAACAAACAACTCGGGCTTCCCTGGTGGTGCAGTGGTTGAGAGTCCGCCTGCTGATGCAGGGGACGTGGGTTCATGCCCCGGTTCGGGAAGATCCCACGTGCTGCGGAGCGGCTAGGCCCATGAGCCATGGCCGCTGAGCCTGCGCATCCGGAGCCTGTGCTCCACAAAGGGAGAGGCCACAACAGTGAGAGGCCCACGTACCGCAAAAAAAAAAAAAAAAAAAAAAAAAAACCTCAATTAAAAGATGGGCAGAGGACCTGAAAAGACATTTTTCAAAAGAAGACATACAGATGGCCAACAGATACCTTAAAAGATGCTCAACCTCACTAATCATCAGGGAAATGCAAATCAAAACCACAATGAGATACCACCTCATATCTGTCAGAATGACAATCACTAAAAAGACAACAACAAATGTTGGCAAGAATGTGGAGAAAACGGAATCCTCATGCACTCTTAGTGGAACTGTAAATTGGTGCTGCCACTATGGAGAACATTATGAAGTTTCCTCAAACAATTAAAATAGAAGTGCCATGTGATCCAGCAATTTCACTTCTAGGTATTTACTAAAGAAAACAAAACATTATTTCAAGAAGATACATGCACCTCAATGTTCACTGCAGCATTATTTACAATAGCAAAGATAGGGAGGCAACGTGTGTCCATCAATAGATGAATAGATAAAGAAGATGTATACAATGAAATATTAGCCATAAAAAATGAAACCTTACCATTTATGACAACATGGATGGATCTAGAGGATATTATGCTAAATGAAATAAGTCAAACAAATACCATGTAATCTTACTTATTTGTGGAATCTAAAAAACCAAACAAAATGAAAACAGATTTATAGATATACAGAGCGAATGGGTGGTTGCCAGAGGGAGAGGGGTGGGGGGTAGGGCAAAACAGGTGAAGGAGATTAATAGGTACAAACCTCCAATATAAAATAAATAAGCCATGGGGATGTAATAAGAGCATAAGGAATATGGTCAATTATACTGTAAAAACTTTGCATGGGAACATATGGTTACTAGATTTACGGTGATCATTTCATAATGTACACAAGTGTCAAATCACCATGTGGTACACCTGAAACTAATATAATATTATATGTCAACTATATTTCAATTAAAAATAAATAAAATAAAATTGAGCGTGATTTAAATCCACAAGCCGTAATAGTACCATGACTCAAAATCCAGAAACCATAGGAGAAATTAAAATAAAAAGTCAATCTTCCAAACAGTGCAAAAAACACCATAGGTAAAGTCATTAGGCAATTACAAACCAGTTAAAAAATACTTGCAACTCATATCATAAACAAAGTGTTAATCTCAGAAATTCATAAAGAGTTCATAAACATTGAAAAAACCAATACCGAATAGCAAAAAGAGCAAAAGATCAATTACGTCCAAGGAAAGGAAATATAAATAGTTTTCAAATATAGGAGAGATTCTCAACCACACTCAAAGCAAAATGAACCAATTAAGTAAACTAAAACTATACTCAGATACCATTTTCACTATCAGATTTTTTTAAATTTCAAAAGTGTAATAAAACCACTGTTAGACTGTAGGAAAACAGGTAATCTCAGGTAACACTGGTAGAAGAACAAAGAGGTATGATTCATCAATATTTATCAGAGTTACAAATGCATATACCCTTTGACCCAACAATTCCACTTCTGGGTATATAGCCTACATATAAACTTAAACATGTGCAAAATAATTTATGTACAAGTTGACTCATTATAGCATTGTATGTAACAGCAAAAGATAGGGAACTCAAATCTCCTTCAATAAAGGACTAGTTTTTAAAAATCATGGTACATCTACATAATGGAATATTTTCTAACAGAAAAAGAATGAGAAAGTTTTCTACTTCTATGGAAAGATTTCAATATCTACTTTTTTTAAGTACAGAAAAATGAATATAGTATGTTACTTGTGTTTTTTTCTTCTTTTTTAGGTGGCAAACTTTTTTTTTAATTTATTTATTTTTGTCTGCACTGGGTCTTCGTTACTGCACACGGGCTTTACTCTAGTTGCAGTGAGCAGGGCCTACTCTTTGTTGCGGTGCACAGGCTTCTCATTGCGGTGGCTCCTCCTTGCAGAGCACAGGCTCTAGGCTCTCAGGCT
The DNA here is from genome assembly GCF_025265405.1 of Mesoplodon densirostris. NCBI lineage: Eukaryota > Metazoa > Chordata > Mammalia > Artiodactyla > Ziphiidae > Mesoplodon > Mesoplodon densirostris. The sequence goes on along the minus strand of NC_082668.1, from coordinate 80,762,195 downwards.
CAGTAGTTGTGGCACACAGGCTTAGTTATTACGCGGCATGTGGGATCTTCCTGGACCAGAGCTCAAACCTATGTCCCCTGCACTGGCAGGCAGATTCTTAACCACTGCACCACCAGGGAAACCCACTTGTGTGTTTTTTAAATGAGGGTAAATGAGACTACGCAAACATATTGCTTGTATTTGTATAAAAGTAACTCTGGAAGGAAATACAAAAACCAATTTAAAATGATGGGGAGAGATCACTGGACAAATGGGACAGGAGGAGACTTCATACTCCATACCATTTTTGAACCACATGACCACGTTATCTCTTCAAATTAAATTTTAACATAAAATTTTTTTCATATCCACATTTTTCAAAAGAAAAAATGCCATAGAAGTTTCCTTTTTCAGTTATCCTCAAGTACATTTCTCAAATATCGTCTTTGGTTAAAAATGTACCAGATAGTAGCAATACTCAGTAGCAATTTTCAAAGCTAGGTATTCTGTTCTATGGGACCTTATTGAATTTATATTTATGGCTAAGGAGGCATCGGTTATAATTTCTTAAAATTTTCCAGGCTAATATTATTATAGTTTTGCTACATGGGGCATAAATGTTCCCTTTGTCTGTACATTGGAGAAAATCATAATCATTTTTAAAAGCGGATTCTTGGCCATGCCTATGAGTACTCCCACAGCTTGCCTTGCACCGGGGGTGGCCTTCTAGTCAGCCGAGTGTCTATATTAGGCAACTCAAATTTCACAAGAGGATATCAATCCTACTCCCAATTCAACTGTCTGTTAAAGCATATGGGTCTTTATTTAATTGGCAACATAGACTAGCAGCACTCCAGGTAGTTGTCAGCAAATACAATCTTGAACTCATGCTGTCCAATACCGATCAAAATCTTGGCCAAGATAAACAATATTTAAGGAGGACTGCTTGAAAGATAGAGTGGACATTTGCTATTTTTGTCAGCTTAACATAAAAATACCCCTCTTATAATGGGGAAATCCCAAAATAGAGAAGAGGCAGGGTCCTGCTTCCCCCTACAAACACCAAAGAGCACGCTCTAGAAACTGGAAGTATACATGTGATCTAGGCTTGATTGACTGGACAATCTATTACCCTGGGACTTTGATATGACATCGTGACAAAGGGAAGCAAAGATGCAGAGACAATCAGATCTTTTGCCACAGTGGTGGCAGCGGAAGTGAGAATCACGGAATGGGGGCAAGAGTCTACCTAAGTGCAGCAACATAATTTTCCTTAGCAGATTACTCCTATGATAGGATCTCTTCTGGACCTTGCCTTTCTTGATTCCCACCCTTTTTTCAAGCCTTGTTCTCCAAACTTTTATTAATTCTGTGTGATACCTTTCCAACAGATACTTTTTTTTGCTTCCAAGTTAGACAGAGCTGCTCTTCTCATGTGCAACCAAGAATGTTGAATGATATAAAGATTGTTCCATGGATTAAATTAGATAAACTGACTACCCTAATGTGACTAGATCATATTATGCTGGCCTCCTTTAATTATCTTTATGGAGATAAACTTTCATATGATATTATTGATTGTATGTTGTGATACAGTTCTAAAACACTCTTATTTTTTACAATATTTTCAATACATTATAAACTATTCTCTATGTGAACTTTGGGAGTAAATTTTGTCTTGGTATAGTATTATGAAAACTTGGGTTTCACTAAAGAATTTGTTGGCTTTATATTATAAATAAAAATAAGTGTGTGATATTATTATTAATAACAGCATGCACTATTCTATTATTTTTAATACTAATATTCACGGTTGTGATTTTTTTCCAGAAACCCATTTGTTGGAATAGAGAAGACAGGTTATTGGATTGTTTCTGATTTAAGGTTGTGAAGACTGGATACAATGAAATGACAAATACTAAGAGAGTTGAAAGTATTGACAAGAGGGTTGAATTAACATACCCTGATGTCTAGGCTAGACAATAATATAACGAGAAGGGTGCTGATACTTTGAAAGAAAATGGAACGTCAAAAATTCTTAAGTATCAACAAGAGCCAAAAGAAGCATAATATGTAGAAATGCATAAGAACTAGTAAAACAGGAAATTACTGTAAAAGAATAAGATTGGAAGTTTAAGATTTCAGATATGTGCAGTCCAAGTTTCACATATGACCAGAAGAAATGTTTTTGGATCTGGAGGGCAGATAAACACCACTGAAGTTGAGAATATTTGGATGGGACTTTGACACTGAAGTTTCCCGACTGATGACAAGACTTGGAATATAGAGAAAACTCTAAGTCAGGTAACAAAAATCCTAAATTGTATTGAGGTGGGGAGCCAGGACTGTAGGAAGAACCATTTTCTCGTTCTCTTCCATGTTCCTGCCTTGGCCTATGAAATGAAACATTTGGCCTCTCAGAAGTATTGGGAAAGAAGCCTCTGTCCTTTCTCCATTTCTCATTAGTATTCATCTGGAAATATGATGAGACCTACATCCCAGGGCCTATATTTGTCTTTTGAGCATGATTAGTATGATACATATATATAGCACAGACACTATTTAACTCTCTACTTCAGAATTACCTGCCCAACGGGTGTTCTCTCTGATCCTGCCTTGTCAATGTGATCAGCCCACTCAGGCATGCCTTACTCCTCTTGGGGTGGAATCCCTACTCAGCTGAATCTCAAAATATAAATAAGAGAGAATATACTGGGAGGACAAGAGTGGAGAAAAGTAAACCAGGCAGAAGAAATAGTAGTTACAAAAGCAGAGGTGCTTAAGAAATTAGTTTGTATGTGGAATTCCAAATAGAGTGCCTTGAACACAGGATGCAATTGTGAAGATGAAAAGAGGAGTCAGTGAAATGACAGGGACATTAAATACCATGCTAGAAATTCTGGTCTTTATCTTGGCAAGACAAAAGTCTGATAGATTACCAGTTAATACACCAATAACCCATAGGAGGAAACACTGTTGTCCCTCCTTCTACTCATGGGTTTACTACTACTACTCTAAGTACCTCAAAAGCTGTGAGCCCTGACAGTAAATATGAGTAAATTTTTTTGAAGTAACAATGCATTTAAGGGGATTCAAACACCTCATGAAGAAATAAAAACAAAAAAATAAGAAAAAGAAGCTGTTAATGAAATAGAAATACTGAGAAAGATAAATGACACAAATAAAAAGAATACATGAGATTCAATTACAGCATTAAAACAGACTTTTTAGAATTAATCATAATTTTCCAATTCCAAAATTCAGCAGCTGAATTGAAAAGAAGGGCAATCATGAATACAACTTAAATGAGAAGACCAAGAAGAAATAATCTCAAAGCCAAAGCAAAATATAGAGATAGACTTCTGCTTCTATCCACAAAGGAGTAAATGCTCTGGGACTTACCCTTATACCATAAACAACTAGAAGGACAAAATACATAAAACAACTAATTTCAGACATCAGACAATAGGTAGCACAAGACAATAATCCCTGAGAGAAGAGAGACAATCCAACTGACCCCCAGCAGCAGCATCCCTGTGGTACAGGGAAGTAAAATCAAAACAGAGCCCAGCAGTGCCACTGAGTTGAGGAGGCAGAGCCTGGAGTTCACGCAAACTGAGATGAAGAGAAGTTGTGGGGTAATACCATAGAGGAGGAAGCTACACAAAGAAGGAGTTCCAGAAGACTTTAGACAGTCCCTTTTGAGTTTCTGGCTGAATACGAATTTGTGTGCCTCAAGGGCGAAACTCCACAATGTTAAAGAACAGCTGCCAAGAAAAGAACAATTTCCAGACAACTGTAAGCTAAATGATTCCCAGAGTTCACTCATGGCTGGGAACTTTTCAAGTTCCATCAACCAGAGTGGAGAGATTGTGCTGAAAACATGGAGCATTCAGTATAGATGCTGAGAGGGTATACCTTAGTACTGAGGCTAAACTAGCCCTAGAGTAAAGGCTACTCAAGATTAACCCTACAAAGGTTTAAAAACAGGCGTCCAAGGGCAAGATGATCTCTCAATTATTTAACGGCCTGCCAGAACAAGGTCCAACACTTTTTAAAGAAATACCATCAGATCCATCACTCAAAACATAAAATTCACAATTAAAAATAATTAGTTCTAGTTCTGCTGTGGCAAGTTTACTCCTTAAAGCTTATCTCACCCACTGATTACAGACAAAATATCAAAAAAATAACTAGACAAAATACACCCAAAAAATCTGCCAACTATGAAAAATGAACAAAGGTAGACAGATTGTCATTAGGGAAATGCAAATCACCTCACACCCATTAGAATGGGATGGATACCGCCAAAAAAAAAACTAAAATAAAGTGTTGGTGAGGACATGCAAAAATTGGAATCATTTTACACTGTTGGTAGTAATATAAAATGCTACAGCCTCTATGGAAAACAGTATGGTGGTTTCTCAAAAAATTAAAAATAGAATTACCATATGACCCAGCAATTCCACTTCTGGAGATATATATATATATATATATATATATATATATATATATATATATATATATATATATATATATATATATATATATATTCAAAAGAATTAAAAGCATGATCCATGTGCACACCAATGTTCATAGCAGCACTATTCACAATAGCCAAGTGGTGGAAGCAACCCAAGTGTCCATCAGTGAATGAATGGATAAACAAATGTGGTATTACATACAATGGAATACTACTCAGCCTTAGAAAGGGAGGAAATTCTGACATATGCTACAACATGGATGAAACTTGAGGACATTATGCTAAGTGAAATAAGCCAGTCACAAGAAGGCAAATACTGCTGGGTTCCACTTACATGACCTACCTAGAGTAGTCAAATTCTTAGAAACAAAGTATAATGATGGTTGACAAGATGGAGAGAGGGAGAAATAGGGAGTTGTTTCATGGATATAGAATTTCAATTTTCCAAGATAAAAAAGTTGGGAGATTTGTTAACCAACAATGTGAATATACTTAACACTACTAAACTGTACATTTAGAAACAGTTAAGATGGTAAATTTTATGTTATGTGTTTTTCTTTTTCTTTTTTTTTCCCAATGCTGCTGCCCCCCAGCCCCCACCTCTGCCCCTCAACCTGGCCTGACAGCAGTGCACTCTGCCACTCCCCCACATGCTCCTGTTATGTGTTTTACTACCACAATAATTTTTTTTTAATTTTAAAGAAAGTAGTAAGATTGTAAAAAGTGATCAGAACCGGGACAGGCAACCTGCAAAAGGGTGAGCTTCTTGACTACAACTCCAAAATAAATTCCATCTTTCTGACCCGAATAATAAGGAACAGGAACCCCTTTAGGGAGAAGAGAGTAAGGAGACTCCCAGAGAAGACAGAGGTAGAGAAGGTGATCCTCAAATATTGTATATGAACCTCAAAATCATGGATTTACCTTTGAAATGTTCATGTATGGGACAAATCCAAAGGTAGCCTAGAAAGGCTTTAAGAACTGAACTGAGATTTAGACCACCACCCAAATTTCCAACTAATCCTTTGATGATTCATGTGCAAGACAGACTAAGTCAGCATTTGAAAACTAAACTTAAACTGGAACTATAGCCCACAGAGGCTGTAGAGGGCCATACTTACAGAGGAACAACAATTTGAATCTTTACAAATTTTTCATCAGAAACTATAGAAACTGGAAGGCAGTAGAGCAAAGTCTTTAAAGTGATGGAAGAAAAGAACTGTGAATTCAAAATTCTATAACCAGCAAAAATATCCTTTAGAAGTGAATATGAAAAAGACATTCTGAGATGAAGAAAAAGTAAAAGAACTTTTTTACCAGCAGACCTGCTGTAAAAGAAATACTAAAAAAAAAAAAAAAAAATCTTCAGGCTGAAAGGGAAACCCAAATTTAAAAAATAAAGGAACAAAAAAATAAACAAAGGAACAACAATCATCTGAGAAAATATAAAAGATATCTACATTTTACTCGAAGTGGTACAGTGCTAAATAGACTATGAAAGGTTAGATATGTACACTGTGATCCTAAGAGAAACCACTAAAAAATTAACAAAAACAAATATAGGGCTTCCCTGGTGGCACAGTGGTTGAGAGTCTGCTTGCCGATGCAGGGGACACGGGTTTATGCCCCGGTCTGGGAAGATCCCACATGCCGTGGAGCGGCTAGGCCCATGAGCCATGGCCGCTGAGCCTGCGCATTCGGAGCCTGTGTTCTGCAATGGGAGAAGCCACAACAGTGAGAGGCCCACGTACCGCAAAAAAAAAAAAAAAAAAAAAAAAAAAAAAAAAAAAATATATATATATATATATATATATATATATATAATGAAAGGTCAACAGATGAATTAAAATGGAACACTGAAAAATATCCAAACAACTGAAAAGACGGCAGAGAAAGGGAACACAGGAACAAAAAAAGAGGCAGCAAACTGAAAACACATAATAAAATGGCAGACCTAAATCTAAACATATCAATAATTGCATTATATATAAATGGTATAAACCTACCAATTAAAAGACATAGATCATCTTATCACACTTGTGGGAAAAAAAGGAAGACCCAGCTTTTGTACTATTAAATAAAAATCCACTTTAAATATAAACAGGTAGATAGATTAAAAGTAAAAGTGTAAAAAAAGACAATGTCAATCCAAAGATAGCTAGAGTGGCTATATTAATATCATATAAATTAGAATTCAGAACAAGAAATATTACCAAGGACAAGGAGGGACACTATATAATGATAAAAGTGTGAATTCACTAAGACATAAAAATCCTAGATGAGTATTTAGCAACAACAGAGCTTCAAAATAGATGAAGCAAAAACTGACAGAACTCAAAGGAAAAAGACAAATTTAAAATAATAAAAATTGCAACACTCCTCTTAACAATCAATAGAAAAAGTAGAAATAAAATTAGTATATAAAAGACCTTATTAACCACCTTATTCTAATTGACATTTATAGAATTCTCTACTCAACATTCCTGTAACATTTACCAAGATAGACCATATCCTGGGCCATAAAACAAATCTTCAAAAATTAGAAAGAACTGAAATCATACAAAGTATGATATCTGACCATAACAGAGTTAATCTAGAAAAGAATAACAAAAAGATAAATAGGAAATTCCCAAATATTTCAAAATTGAACAACACACTTCTAAGTAAGTGTATAAAAAGGCAGTCACAGGGTAAATTATATTGAGTTGAATAAAAGTGGCAGAAAAAAATTAAGTAGATACGCATGAAATTTTTCCAAAATTGATGGAAAATATAAACTGCTATATCCTAGAAGCTCAATGAACCCTAAGTAGAATAAACACAAAGAAAACCACCAAGCACATCATAATCAAATTGTTGAAAACAAATGATAAAGAAAAAAATCTTAAAAACATCCAGAAAAAAAGGGACATTATTTACAGAGGAACCATCATAAGAAATTCATACCTCTTGTCAGACACTATGCAAGCTAGAAAAGAACAGAATCACATCTCTTATATGCTGGAAAAAAATTCAACCAGGAATTCTGCAGACAGAAAATAAAATTCAAAGTACAAAAAAGTAAATAATAATGTAATGAAACAGAAAATGGGAAAATAATATAAAAAGTCAATGAAATGAAAAGCTGATTTTTTGAAAGGTTAATTAAATTGATAAATCCCTGCCAAGACAGAAGAAGAGAAAAAACACAAATTACCAATATCAGAAATGAAAGGAGAGACATTACTATGGATATTACAGATATTAAAAATAATAATGGGATATCATGAACAACTTCATGACAACAAATTTAACAACTTAACTGAAGAGGACAAAGTCCTTGAAAGACACAAATTACCAAAACTGACACAAGAATAAATTTTAAAATCTAAATAGCCCTGTATGTATTTTTAACTTTCTTTTTATAACTAAAAACCTCCTAGAAAGATAATTCCAGGCCCACGTGGCTTCATTGGTAAATACTATGTAACATTTGAGGAGAAAAAATACCAATCTTAACACAAACTTTTTCAGAAAATAGAGAGGAAAGGAGTATTTCTCAAGTTGTTTCAAGAGGCCAGCATTCCTCCAGTACCAAAATCAGATAAAAACATTACAAGAAAAGAAAAATAACAATAATTTTATATTACAAAAAATAATATTTTACATTACTTTATAAAAGTCATAAGTAATATAAATGTTTTGAATACACAGGAAAGTAGAAAAACCCTATATTCCTAATAACCAAAGACAGCCACTATCATTGTGTTTCCTTTATTATTTCACCTAAGTTTTCTATGGTATTTTCCTATGTAGTTGGACATCATAGCAATTTAAAAATATTACAAGAAAACTACAAACTAATATCATTTATGAAAACAGACACAAAAATACACTAGCAAAATATTAGCAAATTGAACCCAGAACTATGAAATAAAAATAATAAAGCATGATTATCATTTGGAGTTTAGCCCAGGGACATAAGGTTGGATCAATATTTGAAAATCAATATTGAATGGATGTAATGCAAAATTTAACAGACTAAAGAAGAAAAATTATTTAATCTTAGAATTAAATCTTAGAATTAAACACTTTTTGACATAGTACTAAGATCCCAGCAAGTACAATAAGACATGAAAAAGAAGTAAAAGGCAAACAGATTGTAAAGGAAGAAGCAAAAGTGTGTTTTTTGCCACTGAAATCACCTACACAGAAAATCCTAAGTAATCTCTTTTTTTTGGCTGCGTTGGGTCTTCGTTGCTGCACGTGGGCTTCCTCTAGTTGCGGCAAGCAGGGGCTACTATTCATTGCGTGCACAGGCTTCTCATTGTGGTGGCTTCTCTTACGGAGCACGGGCTCTAGGCACACAGCCTTCAGTAGTTGCGGCACGCAGGCCCTAGAGCACATGGGCTTCAATAGTTGCGGCGCATAGGCTCAGTAGTTGGGGTGCACAGGCTCTAGGGTGCTTGGGTTTCAGTAGTTGCAGCACACGGGCTCAGTAGTTGTGGCTCACGGGCTCCAGAGTGCAGGCTCAGTAGCTGTGGTGCACGGGCTTAGCTGCTCCGCAGTGTGCGGGATCTTCCTGGACCAGGGATCAATCCCATGTCTCCTGCACTGGTAAGTGGATTCTTAACCACTGCACCACCAGGGAAGTCCCCCTAAGTAATCTTTTTAAAAAGTCTATTAGAGCTAATTAATGGATTTAGCAAGAATGCAAAATACAAGGTCAGTGGTTATAGTTTTCTATCTACTAGAAATAAATGATTGGAAAAAGAAATTTTAGGCAAGAAATAACAACTGTTGGCAAGGATATGGAGAAAAAGGAACCCACATACACTGTTGCTGGGAATGTAAATTGATGCAGACACTATGGAAACCATCATGCAGATTCCTCAAAAAATTAAGAATAGAACTACCATGTATGACCCAGCTATCCCACTTCAGGGTATTTAACCAAAGAATAAGAAAACACTAATTTGAAAAAATATATGCATCCTTATGTTCATCACAGCATTATTTACAATAGCCAAGATATGGAAACAACCTAAGTGCCCATCAATGGACAAATGGATAAAGAAGTTGCTTTATATATTTATATATATATATATATTTATACAATATAAATTTATAATTTTATCTGTATAATATATATTTTATAAATATATAAAACATCTGAATCCATAAACGTATGTATATATACATATGTACATACACACAATGGAATATTACTCAGCCATAAAAAAAGTTATGAAATCTTGCCATTTGTGACAATGATAGACCTTGAGGGTATTATGCTAAGTGAAAAAAGTCAGATGAATAAAGAAAAATACTGTATGATTTCACTCATATGTGGAATATTAAAAACAAACAAACAAAATAAATGAACAAACAAAAACAAACACAAAGATAACAGAGAACAAAGCAGCAGTTACCAGAGAAGAAGGGACAAGGGAGGGGAGAGTGAAATGTGTAAAGGGGATCAACTGTATGGTGACAGATGGAAACAAATTTTTGGTAGTGAGCATGCCGTAGGGTATACAGAAGTAGAAATATAATATTGTACACATGAAACATATAATGCTATAAACCAATGTTACCTCAATAAGAAATAAATCTAAAAAAAAATAGAAATTTAAAAATCAATGCCATTTACAAGAGAAAAAGTATGTAAGGATAAATTTAACAAAATATGCAGAAGACTTCTACTCTGAAAACTATAAAACATATCTGATAGAAATTAAAGGAGGCCAATAAATAGAGACATATGCCATCATCATTGATTGAAAGACTGAATATTGTTATATTAATATATATTTATCTATAGATTCACAGGAGGCTTTTCTACAGAAATTGACAAGCTGGTTCTAAAATTCAAGTGGAAATGTAAAGAACCTAAAAGAGTCAAACAATCTTGAAAAAGAACAAAGCTGGAGGACTTACCCTCCTGACTTCAAGACTTATTATAGAGCTACAGTAATTAAAACAGTGTGGAATTGATGTAAAGATATAGAAAAAAATTAAAGATAAATAGATTAATGAAACAAAATAGTGAGCTCTGAATACAGCCATGATGATATGACCAATCGATTTTTCAATAAAGTTGCCAAAGCAATTTCCAAAGTGGTTGTACCATCTTATATTCCCACTAACTATTTTGGAAATTGGTCTGGAAGTTTTTCATAAAGTTAAACATGTGCTTACCCTATGACCTAACAATTCTACTTCTACATATTTACCCAAGAGAAATGAAAACATGTACACAAAAATCTTGCACAGTGATGTTCATAGGAACCTTATTTATAACAGTACAAAATGGAAATAAACTAAATCTCCAACATCAGGAGAAATTATAACAAAAATTGTGGTATATCCATACAGAATACTACTAAGCAATAAAAAGAAACAAACTACTGATACATGCAACACCCATAGATGAACCTCAAAACACATCTTGCTCAGTTAAAGAAGCCAGACAGTGTGATTCTATTTACATTCCGTTCTAGTACAGGCAAAACTAATCTAAGGTGAAGGAAATCAGAAGAGTGCTTGCCTGGCAGGGTGACTTGGAAATGTCTGGTAAGGGAGATGAGGGATGTTTCTAGGATGATAAAAATGTTCTGTATCTTGAGAAGATGTGGGTTACATGTGTGTATACATATGTCAAAACTTACACATCTGAGCACTTAAAATCTGTATATTTCACTGTATGTAAATTATATCTCAATTTATTTTTAAAAATTTAAAAAGAGCTTATTGTTTGACTTAGAGAAAAAATACAAAAAAAAAACAAAAATCTTGAGAGAAAAGTTTACAAAGTTGGAGAACATATCCTAAAATACAAATAACAGAAACCCCAGAAGAAGAAACTGGAGAATGGAAGAGGGGTAATAATTCAAGAAATTAAAGAAGAAACTTACCCTGGAATTAAAAAAAAAAAGAAATCAAGCCTACAACTGAAAGAGTTCACTGATTAAGGAAGGAAAGGAGGGAGGGAGGGAGGAAAAGAGGGAACATACCTAGGCATATCCTAGTAAAAATCTCAAGTTTCACAGATAAAAAGAACTATACAACAAGCCTCAGAACTAAATGCTATTTATAATGGAAAAAAATCAGATTGGCATCAACAACATTGGAAAACAGAAAAAATGCAACATTGACAGAATGCTGAAAGGGGATGCAATTCAAAAATCCTATACCTAGCCAAGATATCATTCAAAAACAAGTTATTTACAATGGAAAAAAATTATATCATTCACTTGCCAAGCAAAATAAAGATGTTTTCAGATATATAAGAATGCAGAGAATATATCATCAACATAAGCCATTCAAGAGAAAAAAAATCAAGATAGTAATCTAAAAACAACACATGCATCAGAATAATGACCTTAAGGTATAAGAAAATGAAGAGAACAGAAACAGAGGTAAGCAATGAACCTTATAATATTCTTGGGGTTTCTCAGTTTTGTCACATGGACCAGATCATTATTTGTTTCAGGGGTGAGAGGGTGACCTGTGCATTGTGGGATGTTTAGCATGACTCTGGCTTCTGCCCTCTAGATGCCAGTAGCATCTCCCTTCCCTAGTCATGAAAATCAACATCTCCAGACATTGCCAAATGTTCCCTAGGGGTGCAAAATTGGCCCCAGGTTGAAAATCAATATAGTTTATAATTATTCATTTAGATAATAACAAATTGACAAAAAATTGTAACGTAAGTGCTAAATAAGAGTTTTGGAATAGAAGAGGCATACTACTATGAAAAATCTAATAATAATCTGAAACTAAAGTAGAAAATATTTCAGCAAGACCTGGGCATTAGGTGAAGACTGTGAATACAATAAGAAAAAAAATAAATTAAATAATTGGTAAGGACAAGATAAAACAATCCTTTTGCTGATGATATAATTATACATCTATAAAGCATATGAGATTCTAGTGAAAATAAAACACTAGAATAAGGAAATGCGGTATGTCTTTCTAATTCCACATTTAAGTAGAAACATATAAAAATTAATGACTCTTATCTATACCCGCATAACCATCTAGAAATGGAAATGGGGAAAAAAAGCTATTTATTTGTAATTGTGACAATAAAATACAGAATAGTTAAAACACACTTAACAAGGACCCTATAGGATCTGTATGAAGAAAACTTACTAAAGGACAGAGACAGATTTACTGTGAAACTAAAAAAAACAAAAAACAATGCTTCCTTAGTTTCAGGGCTCTGCACCTGCCCTGTGGTAGGCTGAATAATGGCTCCCCAAAGATGTCCATGCCCTAATTTCCAGAACCTATGACTATGCTACCTTACACGGTAAAAGGAACTTTGCAAATGTAATTAAGGATCTTGAGATAGTAAGTTGTCTTGGGGCCCGATGTAACTACAAGGACTCTTATAAAAGGGAGGCAGGAGGATGACAGTCAAAAACAAAGACTTGAATGCTATGTCACTGGCTTTGAAGATGGAAGAAGGGGACCAGGAGTCAAGAATACAGCCCACCTCTAGAAGCTGAAAAGGGCAAAGAAATCTATTCTGCCACAGAGCCTCCAGAAGAAATGCAAGCCAGCTGACACCTTGATTCTAAACCAGTGAAACCCATTTCAAACTTCTGACCTCCAGAACTGTAAGATAATAAATTTGTGTTGGTTTAAGTAACCAAGTTTGTGGTAATTTGTTACTGCAGCAGTAGGAAACTAATACAAACCCCTTCCAAATTCCTGGAAGAGGTTTTAGCAATGGGTTCGCATGGAAATAAGATTTTGTTAAATGTGCAAAAGTAATATATTTTAACCACAATTAGTTAAGATCACTGTCTCTTTTCACTCCAAATTCTCCACCACATGTTGGGTAATGTTGGAGTGGCTGCAGGCATATTGAGGATCCTGCTAAAGGGAAGTTGCATCAAGAACACATTACTGGGCTTCCCTGGTGGCGCAGTGGTTGAGAGTCCGCCTGCTGATGCAGAGCACATGGGTTCGTGCCCCGGTCCAGGAAGATCCCACATGCCGCGGAGTGGCTGGGCCCGTGAGCCATGGCCGCTGAGCCTGCACATCTGGAGCCTGTGCTCTGCAATGGGAGAGGCTACAACAGTGAGGGGCCCGTGTACCACAAAAAAAAAAAAAAAAAAGAACACATTACTTTTAATTGGATATATCTGTGGTAATTCCACGACTTATTGCTAGCCACACCACTATAGGGACAGTTTTTCAGAAATACTTCTACCCCACGTTGTTCTGACTCACTCAATGAAGGCACAGACACAGAAGTCACATTGCATGATGATACTTCCTACACTGGAAGTATCTGGGGAATAGAGGGAGAAAATGTCTGAAGCCATGTATGGAGCCTGAAGCTAGTCTAACGGAAAAATCCCTCCAATTGACAGACATGAAGTTTCAAGGGAAGAGTCCGTATCCATTGATTACCAGTCAAAACTATCAATAATTTTTTTTAATGTTCAATTAACCATGCTAAAAGTGAAGAGTCAGATGCCACCTTCAAATGAACAATCAATCCTCCCTTGTACCAAAACCTGGAATTATAAGCATGGTTACTATATTTTGCAATATACACTAACTCCCTTGTACCAAAACTTGCAATTACATATACTTGCAACAAGCAAAATGCTCACACCTTCAAGCCTTTGGTTACCAGACCTGGGTATTCTAGTTATGAGAAAACAATACCACATATTGTCACTGGCCCCCTTCTGTCTTCAAGCCAGCAAGGGTATGTTGATTCCTTCTCACATCACATCACTCCAGCTACCTGTTCTGCTTCTTGCATTTTTAAGGACCCCTGTAATTACACTGGGCCCACCTGGATAATCCAAGAAAATCTCCCCATATCAAGCTCTTAAAATCACATCTGTAACATCTCTTTTGCCATGTAAGATAACATATTCATAGGTTCCAGAGTTTAGGACATAGATATCTTAGGAAGGACATTGCTCTGCCTACCACATCACTTGATGGTACAACCATCAAGAAAGGAACATTCCACACGACTTTAAAACATAGTGATTTGACATACTTAATGGGATATATTCTAAGGATGGAAAGAAATGTAATAAAATCTTAAACTGTTTTCAGTGATCATATTGTTAGTAGTGCTGCTGGTATTTTTATTATGAGACCCTTGTGAGTACATTGTGAGGGGGAAGCAAATAATTAGGTTAATAAGGTAGGGAACAGAGATTTCACTAGGAGAGGGAATAGAGGTTTTCAGTATAAGGGAAAGCCATTACAAATCTAAGACTAAAGATGGTTAAATAAAAATGCTACAGTCCTTCACTGAAATTGGAAGTATTAGTACAAACCTATGATGTGTTTTATTTTATACTCTTATTACATGTGTGTGTGTGTGCATGTGTGTATAAAACTCCCTAGCACAAACTCCTGAAAGGACCAATCCAGTAGCAATGAGCACCTTTAGCATTCAGTCTGTGGTTTCTAATTCCCAATTCACACTAAAATGAACTATAGCTCTTTAGGGAACTAATTGACTCCATGTAAGGGGAGGGAAATGGAATTTAGATGAACCATTTAGAAATGAAGATAAGACTAAAATATCTTGTTATACAAGGAAGGAAAAGATGTTATCAAAGGCTATAGGAGTTCTTTCAAAAGCACTCAAGATTTACACTGAACAAACCATTCATGGTCCAAAGATGGGACAAATTGATAATAACTACAATAGATTGTAACACATCAACAAGTTTAAATCCATGTGTTTATAATGATAAAAGAAAACAACTCACTGGTCACCTATGGAAAACACTGATGAACCAAATTATTATTTTGAAAACTGGCAAATAAAGGGAAAGGATTCATTTACCTTGTTGTAACCAAACGAGGGACTGTAATACTTTATATAAGTATTCTAGGTAATAAATGAAGCAATGATAGAATTTTAAAATCCCATTTTGTAAACTCTAATGAATTAATGGTTCTAGGCAATAATCATCTTGGCTGATAAAGGGAGACAAAAGAGACATCTCTTTTGACTGACAAAAGAAAGACAAACAGGTATTACAGAAGTACACAATATCATATTTAAAGTACTAGTCTTATCACAAAACTCCAACCTGAATCTGTTAAAGCCCCTAGATCTATCAATAGATGCATAAATGGGAATTCATTATATACTATTATGAAATATTTGAAATTTTCTATAACAATAAGATTTCAAAATGTTTAGAATACTTTTTTAAAGGAGAAGGAAGAAGGAAAAATAAATTATTTCATGATCAATGAATATGTGTTTCTTTCCTTTTAAGCCTTTTGGGGATCTTTAAAACACAATTTCCTTTTTTTACCGTATGAGAAAGGTTTCTGCAAAATCTCTAAAATAAGCATTAAGCATTGCTGTACAGAATCAAAACAGAACACCCTTACTATATAGAGTACTGGAGAAGCCTCCCTGTCTGCCAAAAAATCACAAGAGTTCAAAGCAGCACCTTTGTTTTCAGCATACCATTATGGTTCTCATACTATATCGATCTTTAGGATCAGAAAAGAAAAATGTGTATTTCAGTAGGTAGACAGGGAAGTGGAGCTGACTATAAAGAGGTGACAGAATAGACATGGAAGAATACTTAAACCTTTTCTAGTTTCTAACCCTTTACTATAGCTAACTAAAATAGATGAGAACTAGGGTATCTAGCTCTTCTGATACAATGTCTGGACAAAAGTCGCCCTGCATCTTTAGGTTTCTGCAGTGCTTGCTTTAATTTTACAGAAAGGATAAGATGGCATAAAAGAAAAGGAATGAAATAATGATGAACTCTCTGGAGTTTCTTAAAAACATAAGAGGTAAGCAGCTAAAATGCAATAAAAGGATATGAGTGGGAAGTTTGTGACCCATGAAGTTGATACTGCTGGAAGATTGAATGAAAAGTTGAAAGGCTTTATGATTAGGCCAGACTAGATAGATAGTGAGGCAATTAGAATTATTCATTGCTGCCAAGGCATCAGGCCAACGTGAATTACAACCCAAACTGAATGAAGCAGAATAGAAAATAGAAAAGCCTTTAATGAAAATGTTGGAGAACTCACAAGGGATGGGGAAAGTGCCAAATAACTGGAAGATGGCTAAGTAAACTAAAAGGTCTATTCTCCCATCAGTGCATAAGGGATTTACAAGTTTAACTCTCATTGCTGTTAATAGGAATTCTATGTGTGATCCAAGGGTGTACTCATGGAGAAAATGCATCTATTAGTGTCTCGATTGGCCTCTCTTGAGCCAACACTGGCAAATGCTCCAAATTGTGTGGTAGTTTGGTGACAGGGACTAACAGAGGCTAGAATGAAAACCACCAGCTTAGCCTCACCTTGTAATCCTCTTGATAGTACAAGATCCCTTAAGAGCAAGGAGTAAAATATATTCTATGCAATCTTTCACAATGTTTAATTTTAAAACATTGGAAATTAACTTCCAGCAAATTAAAGTAAAAGAAAAAGTAAAAAGGCAGAAATTCCTATTCAATTGAAAAGTCTGTCTTTGGAAAAGAAAAGCCCATCTTTAAATCATTTTCTACCTGAAAAGAGTCCTTTTGCTAGCTTATCTAATAATAACAGCTATCATAGCCTCTACTATGTCCAGACATTATATCAGATGCTTTACTAAGGATTCTACTTACTTATAACAAATAGTCCATGAAGTAAATAGTATTACCCTTTTTCACAGATAAGGAAATTGAAGCTGAGACATTAAGAAATTTCCCCAGAATCACCTATCTTGAAAGTGGCAGATTCAAATCCAGGTCTGTCTAGCTTCAAAGCTCATGATCTTTCCTCGACACCTCACTGCCCACCTACTATACACAGTAACTAGTGCTCAACTTAACATAATTCACTTCCCAGTCCAATATGAATTTTCAAAAGCACTGAGTCTCCTCTTACATGTGTATGTGCATACCTTCAGAGATAGTAAAATTATGTTTTCTAATAGTATCCTCCCAAAAAAGAAAAAAAGTGATATAATATTTTAATTTAATTAACACTTTTATCCTAGATATATAAGAAAAATACTTCTTGAGGAAACATTTGTTGATTCTGTCATGTGCCAAGGTCTATATTAGACTCAGTACAAAGACAAATACAGTGCCTGCCCTCAAGATCAGTTAAGCATAATAGGAAAAATAGATATAAGCAACTCATTATACAGAATTATACAGAAAAGGTAATACAAAGTGCTGTTGGGGGCAAAATATACCATTTGTGACTGTTGAGTTTTATTGCTCTAATTCACTATCTTTACAACACATTTTATTAGCAGAATTCAACAAAGCTTTACTGAATTTTAATATATTTATAGCAAAATCTTCCGCCTCCAAATCCCTCTAAAGTATGTACAGAGCAATCATTATTATAGCTGAATTGCTGGTGGAGAAATAGTGGCTCAACAAAATTAAATGACTTTACAGAACTCAGAAGTAACTCCCAATACCACAACCTACTTCCCCAATATAAAATTAATTTTTCTACAAAAATCTTACTTAATCCAAAGTAATATAGACTTTAAAGACACCTCAAATGAGTTTAGTTCCTCAAGAAGCAGTCTGAAAGGTTCCATCAAATAGTCCGAACGATCTTAGTTCAACCAAACAGCAAAACAATTTCCAAAACCATAGGTAGGTGCTGGATACTGCTTTCATTTCAGTTAATTAAAAGTATTTGATCCACTATGGTGCATCTCAGTGTAAGATCTTTAAAAGACAAAAATCGATTAATCTATGCAAGTTTCAGACAACACCTAGTCTAAATGCTAGAGCTTGAGACCAGATTTAATCAAGCTCTGGATGTCATTTATTGACCTATCCAAAAAATGTGGTTTTTTTTAAATTTCTTCTACAAAGGTACTTGAGTAATGGATAAACTATCAAAACGAGCATCAATTCCCATTACATAATGTATTGAATTTTTTGTGAACACTAGGTAGGAACAGACTAAGTCAGAATAATTTGCTATTCAAAATGTCAAATTAAGATAATTAGCAATGCAGGCTCTTAGGAGGAGGTATAGATAAATTTTACTTCTTGTTTTCTTAACACCAGCTACTTGGGGATGATAAACACAAATGAAGCAAATTCTACACATACACACTTCTCAGCCTATTGTCACTGGGATACCAGCTATACCATGGTTAGCCCTATGAATAAGCCAATGAGGCACTCTCTATGTAATGTGAGTTTAAGCATACAGGAAAGGCACTCAGGCCCAAAATGTCTTCTTTCCATCCTGTCTGCTGACTCCTGAAACAAATATTTCATCATTTAATGTAATGGTTAATCCCTGAGCAAAACAAGTAATTTTTATTTTTCAAAAGAGAATTAAGATTTTATTTCAGGTATATAATACTCATTATTTATTCCAAATGGAATAATAGGACAGAATATTCTTCATGAATCTGCCTGGCTAATCATTAGAATTATCTGGGACACTTCTTAAAAACATCAATGCCCTGGGCAACTGTTTTTGTTTGTTTGTTTGTAAGCATGACAGAGATTCTTTTTTTTTTTTTAAGTCTTTTATTGAATTTGTTACAATATCACTTCTGTTTTATGTTTTGGTTTCTTGGCCACGAGGCATGTGAGATCTTAGCTCCCCAACCAGGGACCTAACCCGCACCCCCTGCATTGGAAGGAGAAGTCCCAACCACTGGACGGCTAGGGAAGTGCCCCAGAGATTCTTATTTTAGCCTGGGCATTTGTTTCTTTGGGGGGAAGGGTAGGGTGTGGAGGAAGTAGTGGAGAATGATAGGTGATTCTAATGAGTAGCCATGATTGAGAACCACTGGTAGAGTATTTGAGCAAATTTGAATAGATAGAGGAGAAAGCAAGAGGATATGAGGTAACTGAGGAAGGAGAAAAGCAACATATAAAAGAGAGACAGTTACAGAGACACAAAAACAAGGGTTCTTCTGGAGGAAAAAGTGTATAAAGATCTAGTTGCAGATCATTTTACTACCACAGACATAGAAATGAGTTTTGTAGAGTTCGTCTTCACTAACAGGCTCAATGAGTTTTTCCACAATAAGGTATGGATTAAATTATTAAAAATGATTTCTAATTCAGAAGTATTCACTCACTTTTATAGCCTTCTTATTTGAAAGTTTAGACCATAAAATAAAAGTCCATTCATAAAAACACACAAGTAAACATTTTTAAAGTATAAGGGAAAAAACATTTCTCAATTTGCACACAGATATGTTTAACTGAAACTCAAAATAAGCCACATAGGTAAAAAAGAAATACTACCATTACTATTTTTCTCTTTTACATGTCCTCTTTCCTTTTTTGTATAAATTGCTCCTTTTTTAAGAAAAAGACAAAAAGATTTACACTGTGAAATTAGTCATATAAAGCTTATAAAATAGAGGATGTCCGACTTTAGAACAAAAACTGTTACAGAAAAAAAAAAAAAAAAAACTTGATCTGTAAGTGTAAATACCCTATGATTAGGCCTACCATGTGCTCTATATAAGGATTTTAGTAAATCTTGTGTTTCAAAAAAAATCAAAAAAACAATTAAAACTTTTCATTTTAGCAATCTCATTCAAAGGTCTGACAATTATTAATGGCCAAATGAGGGACTAGATGATTCTGCATAAATTTAACAAGTTTCTAATAATTCTACAAATACTCTCTTTTCTTTTTAAATGTGCATTTTATTGGTGAAAATGTTTTTTAATTCAAAATAATGACTTTATTTTACCAGATATATTTTATTTCTGTTGTACAAAGGAAGCCATATAACAAAAATATCACTGAGACACTGATAATTTTGAACAAAAGCTGAAACCCTTTCAGTTCATGATGTATAGAACAAGCTTACACAGCTTAAACTGTCTTTAGTTTTACTTATTAGAAATCATTCTACTTATTAGAAACTATAAAGAATCATGAGATATGGGGAGGGGGAAGGGTAAGCTGTGACAAAGCGAGAGAGAGGCATGGACATATATACACTACCAAACATAAAATAGATAGCTAGTGGGAAGCAGCCGCACAGCACAGGGAGATCAGCCTGGTGCTTTGTGACCACCTAGAGGGGTGGGATAGGGAGGGTGGGAGGGAGGGAGACGCAAGAGGGAAGAGATATGGGAACATATGTATATGTATAACTGATTCACTTTGTTATAAAGCAGAAACTAACACACCATTGTAAAGCAACTATACTCCAATAAAGATGTAAAAAAAAAAAAAAAAAAGAATCATGAGAGACCAATAAAGAGGAAAGTTTTGGCCGATTCACAAATAACATACTATGCTATTATTCCATTTGGAATAAATAATGAATACTGTACTCCTGAAATAAAATATTATTTTCTGAAAAAGGAAAATTGTTTGTTTTGCTCATATTTACATCCTTAAATAAACTAAAGTTCTAAAGGACCCAATGCAGATTTACTTTCTTTCTTGAATTCTTAACTCCTATTTGATCCAATGTTTTTTCTTCATACTGCTTTTGTAGTAGTAGTCCTGAAAGAGAGATCAATTACCATCTCATTTATTTCAATAATACTGCTAATACTAGTCATTATTCTGAAACCAGATTGCCTGAGTTCAAATCCTGACTCAACTACTGTTTACTATGTCTTTAGGCAAATGACTCTATTCTTCATCTGAAAAATGGGAATAAGTATCTATCTCACTGGATTGTTATGAGAATTGAATTAGTTAATATACATTACACATTAGTTAGTATACCTTAAAACAAATGTCATACAGTAAGCATTCAGTAAGTACTTATTGTTATTATTATCACTATAATATTTTTAAAAATCATTTTTCTTCCAGAGTTGCCATGGTGTCTGAAATACTATTTTTGCTTGTTTTTTAAAAATCTGAATATTAGTTGATTATTAAACACTTGATTTGAATTTCTAATCCATCTTATAACAAACTGAATCCAAGTGCATTGATTTGACATAAGGGTTGGAGGCATGATAATAATAATTTGAACAGAGGCAGATTTTAGAAGTATAAAATCAAAGTGCTGAAAGGATTCTAGAAGGTCATCTGCATTTCTTCCCTTCTCTTCCCAATCTCCACCCCTACCATCTTATGCTGATATCAGGTAGCTTTATCCTTCCAAGACCAAATGACTCTATGTTGGACCTTTAAATACTTCAATAAAAGTAGATTCTATGTCTTCCTGATTAAAAATTTGAGTCAATAATGTATTGAAGAGAACATGGCTTCAGGCAAGGCAAATCTGGGGTTAAATTCTTGCTCTAACATTTACTTGTTGTATACCCATGGGAAAGATAACGTAAACTTTTTGTCCTCAATCTATCTGTAAAATGAAGCCAATGCCCATCTTGCAGGGTTGTTGCAGAGAGTTTTTACAAGCTTTATAAAGTATCAGAAATAATGTAGCTTAACATCATAGCTGTAAATAAAGATGAACACAGATAATATTTCTCAGATTATGTTATATAATCATAAAAGTGAAATATGCATTCTATGAGGAAACATAATAAAGGCAACTACCAATAATCTGAGGAGTTTAAAATGCAATAAATTTAGAATAAATTAAAAAATAATGGGTGGGACTTCCTTGGTGATGCAGTGGTTACGAATCTGCCTGCCAATGCAGGGGACATGGGTTCGATCCCTGGTCTGGGAAGATCCCATATGCCACAGAGCAACTAAACCCATGTGCCACAACTACTGAGCCTGTGCTCTAGAGCCCACGCACTGCAACTACTGAGCCCACATGCTACAACTACTGAAGCCTGGGCGCTCTAGGGCCTGTGTGCCACAACTACTGAGCCCACATGCTGCAACTACTGAAGCCAGTGCGCCTAGAGCCCCTGCTCCACAACAAGAGAAGCCACTGCAATGAGAAGCCTGAGCACCGCAATGAAGAGTAGCCCCCGCTCGCCGCAACTAGAGAAAGCCCGCGTGCAGCAACAAAGACCCAACACAGCCAAAAAACAAACAAAAAAAAGTGACTGGTTCACGATACACCTGTACATTGATTTCTAAATCTAGTAGATAAAAATGTGGTTTTGAGTTTTATTTTTATTTCAAATTAAAGATTTTGTGATGAGGAATCTATTTGTTAAAGCCAAAATCTGCAATTTGCTTATCAAACCTCTTCATTATAGGTGGGCAGATGGTAATTAGTATGTAGAGGTAGTCCATGAAATTTTACAAAGGTTTTTAGATTATTACCAGCTAAGAAAGAGTGCATTAAAACAAAACTAAATAGGGAATTATCTACTTGCTTGTTTTGTGTTAAATCCCTGAGATTTATTCCAGTGAGACCAATAAACAGAGAGAATGAAATAAAAAAGGCGGAAGGCCAAAGTGTCATAAATACTGTTCAAGTATTCGATAAAAGCTATCCACTTGAGGTTCACTGCAACACATTGGAAAAAATGATCTTCTCATATTTAGACACAGCGATAGCAAGCCAAACACTCTGAAAAAGATGTGATACTGTTATACAACAACACACAGAACCATATTTACTTTATTATTGCTACCTATGTGGCCTATAGTGTTAGCAGGAAAACTGATTTGATGTACATGATATTATGTTTGGAAGCTGCTCTGCTTATTCTACCCTAATTAGCAGGATGTCTGGTAAAAGTCAGCAAACAACACAATCCCTCAGTTTGGTACTACAAACTAAGTCTTAAATCTCCATAATATTTTTAAAACAAACAAACTAGCACAAATTTTTTTTCCTGGATTCATCTTTTTCGAAAATTTTCAAGATCCTTCCAGTCAATACATAAGATAGGGCACATATTGTCCAGAATAAGTTGTTAAAGTGAATATGAAATGTGCTTCTCAAAATATCGTTTACACATTTACCAGATGGTAAAATAAACATGTAAATTGTTATCAAGTATACACTAAGTTTGTATTAAAATGTTATGCACTGTAGGAAGGGTGTAAAATGTATCACATATTGTATTACCTGTTCACTTAATAGTTGATTAGCGTTTCATAAATATTTTCTTTAAGAAAAGTGTTATTTAAATAGTCAGATTATTCTGATCAGAACTGAAAAAGCTATGAACTCCATTAGAGAATGCAGAACAATCAATTTTCTCTTATTCATTCATTAGTCAAAGGTAAAAAGAACATTTTTTAAAATTTCAACTAAATCCATAAGTTAATTCAGCTAATACCTTTGCAAGCTATGGCATTAACTAAGAAAACTGGTTTGATGGCCATGTATAGTACACTATTATACTGAGGGTCATCTAGAATATTCCAGATTATATAGAGTCCTCTGTTCATTGTTGTTAACTACCATAATAATTTAAAGTATTTATCAAAGAATGTTGACAAAAAAGAAAAAGAAAATTAAATCTCTGTAAAGTTTCTATCTTTTCAGTTCAATCTGTGTTCATACTTCATAGACCAAGTTTTTGAATGTCAACAGGAGCATTTTATGACACCTCCAATCTCCTTTTGGGTTTAATCACAAGTTTTAATGTACAGTGCTGGCATTAGTGGCTTTAGTTATCTGCCACACGTCACAGATCTCCTGCTATGTGCAGCATGTTGATAAAGAAGTGGTATTATGGACTTCCCTGGTGGCGCAGTGGTTAAGAATCCACCTGCCAATGCAGAGGACACAGCTTCGAGCTCTGGTCTGGGAAGATCCCACATGCCGCGGAGCAACTAAGCCCATGTGCCACAACTACTAAGCCTGTGCTCTAGAGCTCACGAGCCACAACTACTGAGCCCATGTGCCACAACTGCTGAAGCCCGCACGCCTAGAGCCTGTGCTCTGCAACAAGAGAGGCCATCGCAATGAGAAGCCCGTGCACCGCAATGAAGTGTAGCCTCCGCTCGCCGCTACTAGAGAAAGCCCGCGCACAGCAACAAAGACGCAATGCAGCAAAAATTAATTAATTAATTAATTAGTAAAAAGAAAGAAGTGGTATTATTATAATACAATATTTAAGGCAGAATTTGTGGAGTAAATCTACCTTTAGAATGACTCAATGAGCCAATCATCAAAGCTTACTTAACATACCTCAGAAATATATGATTATTTAAAGGAGACTGTTATCATAAAATTTAAGGAGTCCTTTTTTAACTTTTCCACCAAAATATTTTGGTTTAGGAGAGCCTAGAAGTCAGGAGCAGAGCCCAGAGCATCCAGCCCAAGTATAAAATTTCCCTGAAGATTCACGTTTTAAAAGAAATCCATAGAGAAAGGATCAATGAATCACAATAAGAAAGTTCTTTGAGGGTCACAGAGGTAGCTTAATTTATTACTATCGTTACCTGGTTCATGCAAGTAAACAATATGATAAAATGAAATTCAAAGACCTGTTTGCTTCAGCCAAGAAACCTGGACCTTTAGAGTTTCATATAGCAAATTCAGGACCTATTATCTTCCAAAAATAGAGTAGAGAATAATCCATTGAGTAATCTGGGGGCTTTCACTTAGTGGCTCCTAAAAAGCAAGGGCACCAAAATCGCCTAGGAGAGTATTGTTCCTGCACTGTGTTCCCAACAACCTAGATAGGTTGGAGCCACCCTCAGGAGTCACTGGAGGAACTGAGGGAGAGAGGCCTGGTCACCAGAAATCCTGGGACCTCACCCTGCTTCAACAGAACACCTCCACTTTTACATGTATATTCTGCACTTTGAAAAAGAGTTGTGTTGCTAAAGAATTTTTAAGTATGAAGACAACCGTCCTCCTTGAGAGCCTTAGAGACACTGAAAGGTCAGTATCTTTTGTTAGTACTTCTTTCTATTAAATGTGTTACCTTAAATATGAATTAGCCTCTGTGCCCTTCAGTTCATCTACCAGTCAAGAGAGTTGTGTACATTATGTGGTGACTATAAAAAATTATTTGATATCTGCAAGTTTAGTGACTTTTTTATTAAAAGCAAAATAAATAAGAAATAAGTAAAATTAGTTAAGGCAATGTAATAGTTTGCTTACAAACTGAAAGGGAAAAGGAGAGAGAAGTAGGTGTTTATAACTAAATTCTACTCTATGACACTTTTTGATTTGTGTATACAACTATTCTATCAGAACATTTGAAGAAATAAACAATTTGCCATCCCTTTTTCTTGTATACTGATGGCCTTGGTTGAGCAATGAAAGGAGATTTTATGTCCTGTAATAGGTTGTTGACTAACACAGTAATAAAATTTGTATAGCACTCCAATATGCAAAGTGCTATCATAAACATTATTTAATAATGAAACATTATAAATATTCATTTTTGTTAATAAAAAATCATATAAACACCAAATTCTACCTTTAAATTTTTCAGCTTGTTTTAAAATGAAAATAACATGTTTTCCTCCCAAATCTTTAAGTAAAACTAACAACCTAGAAAAGCACGTAAGATAATTCCTGTAAGTCTTCTCTTCTACTGTCACACCATCCCCTACGCCAGGACTACACATCCTCCAAAATTATTGATATATGTTCTCTAGCTAGTGGATACCTTCCTATTTTAGATGTCAATTTCTAATTTCATCAATATAATCAAATTTTTAGTTATGTCAAGACTGACACAGTTGGAACTGGTAAGTGGGTGAGGAAACAAATTCTCATATACCTATGGAGTAACTGTAAATTGACAACAGCCTTTAGCCCAGAAATTCCACTTTTAGAAACTTACCCAGTAGTTACCTAACACAAGAACACAGAGATAAATGTATAATGTAGCATTTTTACAATAGAAAAACCTAGTAACAACTACATGTATATCAGTAAAGACTAGTTAAGTTAGGTGTAATTTTCCCATGTAATATTAATAGTAAAGATGTTAAAAAGAATGCAATGAATAGGTACTGATTTAGAAATACAGCCTTAATATATTATTAAATGAAAAATATAAGTTGCACAACAGTACACATGGTTTCTTCTAGTGGAATTCATAGTAAAAGTCAGTTAAATTTAATAAGATCGAGTTATTTTCATTTAATCAGAAGCCCAGTTTGTCTTACCCTAACACTCAAGGTGTTCCATCAAGGTGTTCCATTTTATGGCAACCAGCCTTTCCAAACTTACCATCCTATTACCTCCTCTACACATGCTATTTCCTAAGCATCAAATCTATTACCTATTTCTCCAATAGGCCTCTGCTTCTCTACCTCCTACACTTGGCTTAAGACTTTTTTTCTTCCTATTCAAAATGCCTTTCCAACCTCTGACTTCTGAAAATCCAGGCTCAACAAGTAACACATCCATAAAGACTTCCAAGATTCCCTCAGCTAGGTGTAATCACACCTTCTCCTGTGGTCCCAAAGGATTTTTACCTGTGCTTCTCTTCTAGAATTCATCACTCACCACTTTTTATCATGCAATATAGTCTTTCACAAGTCACAGAGAATCCATATTTAATTCATCCTACAGTTTCCATGGTGCCTTATCTAAGCCTCTATCATACTCAGCAATCAACAAGGGCTTGCTATATTAAAAAATCAGATTGGGACTTCCCCGGTGGTGCAGTGGTTAAGACCCCGTGCTCCCAGTGCAGGAGACCCGGGTTCAATCCCTGGTCAGGAAACTAAATCCCACATGCATGCCGCAACTAAGGAGCCCAGCTGCCGCAACTAAGGAGCACACCACAACTAAGACCTGGCACAACCAAATAAATAAATAAATATTAAAATAATCAGATGAACATAGAAAGTTCTTATTGTTATCAGTTTTATCTTAGACAAAGAATCCCCGATCTTTCTGTGAAGAGGAGCTTAATCGGAGCTCATACTTTTCTCAAAGTTGTGAACACAAAAGAGTGGCAGAAGAGAAAGGAAATTTATCTAAACTACTGTAACCCTAAACAGAGACATGAGTGGGGGGTGGCAACACTGTCCATTATAACTCTTCTTTCAACTGGCCATCCGCAGGAAAAATGAGGACTAGTCAGACAGCCAGTTTGCAGATCTACCAGGGAGGCTTTCAAAATAATGGCAGAGAAATCCTGAGCTCTGGTTCAGGTATTAGAGAGTTCACCTTGGAAGTACATATTCACTAGAATTTCTAGGAAATAAACTATGACAATGTTGCTTTCAGTTTGCAATAAAAATAAACTAAAATCTTTCATTTAATTGTAGTTTAAGACTGCAAAAGAACAAGGATAAATAAAATCCATTGGTCTAAAGATTTCATTTTAGAAATATTTGTATCCTCCTTCTTGCCAAATTGCATTCACTGATAAACAGATTTCATTTTTACCATAAACTTCCCTTTTTTGTTATCTAGGAAAAATAAGGAGTAAAAGTAATCAAAAGATTGGCAGATGGAAGCAAGTGAAAAGCAATGTACACAGATAATTCAGAAATAGGAAATTGTCTGAATTTTTTAATTGACTATATATCATTTCTAGAAAGTATGCTAATTGGACAAACAAAAGAAATATAATTTATACAAATAAAATCTGCAGATCTCAAAAAAATTCTAACACAATCTTACTTCACTCTCTTAAAAGGCTCAATACAGCATGATTAGGATAAAAAATCTAGTTTCAAAAAATATATAAAATCCAAAACAAGGAGTAAACTAAAAGTTGTGCATTTGTTCTCTATTCCCTTCACCATTTTTCGATCTGGAAACACTTCTAAATTTAGGAGTGAGCTATAATAAGCCATGGTCATATGACTGCCTAGTTTCTTGAACATTAATAAATACTTAATTCCAGCACAGATTAAATATTGCATTTGGAGAGGTGGGTAGTAGGCAGTGAAAAATAAGTAGAATCAATAACTTTAACTTTTCTCATTGTTGTGGTTCTCTTTTATTTTTAAATCCCAGAGCCTGCAGACTTCTAAAGATTGAACAAACTGAATTGTTTGTATATAACAAAAACTTTACAACTCTTCTAATATGTTAAGCTTAGGAAATCCCAAAATATATTTAACCAAGTTTTTTCCTTTTAACCTTTTGAGTTTTCACCATTTTGAGTTCTAGGGCTGATGAATTTGCATATCCTAAATTATATTTCTCAGCAAATGAACAGATTCCATTTCATCCTATCCTTTAGTTATGATATAATGCTTCACTATATAAATATTATGTAAAACACAAACAACTCAATTCACACTAACTTATTATTCCTAGAGATAATAGAAAATAATAACAACATAATTTAGTGGATTCCGAATCTGAATGAAACAAAAAAGCAAAATTTCTATGATATTTCTACAGCAATATACTGAATACAACAACTTCTCAAATATGTAAATTAATCTGTGACTCAGTTTGCTGGGTGATGTTCACATCATGACTCAAATGGATGCAACCACTTAAAAATGAATGAATTGGGAGGCTGCCATGGACTATGAAGCTATCTGAGTAAGCTGCTTGTATCTAGCCTATATTAAGGGTAAGAAATTTTTCCATCTAACACATTTTGGAGGTAATCCCTCTATAACCGAATAGAAATATGATATATGGCTGGCTTGGCTATACTGACTTCCTACCCTAGAATTCTGTATTTGTCCCATGGATTAGAACTATTCTAGATACTCTGGCGTTTATTCTTTTGAGAATGACATCAGATAGATGTCAAACATGCAATACTTCCAGACAACCGTCCAACTTCCGTGTATGCAGATAAGGGTTACCTTATGGATGTATTTAGGGTTTCCAGAGACAGCACTAATCACCACATTTTAATCATGATAAGCTTGAGTACAAATGCTTCTTCTGTTCAGAAAGTGAGAAGACAGTTTTCTTCAGGTTGCTCTTCTCTGAGAGTGAAGGTGATAAACTGCCTGTTCTAAAATATGACCATACTGTCACAATGTTTTAAAAATAGAAAGGTATTTGAAAATAGTTATTTTTAAATCTGTGAACTTATTTCTATTTTTAAGAAAGTTACCATTATCAGAGTCCCTAGGCATGAAATTATAATGGACAGATAGTTTGCCACCATGGTTAATAGCTGCTAAACTAAAAAAAAAAAACAAAAAACACTCTACCTTTTCTTTCATAACAAATAAACAAAAAACCTAGAGGAGTGGTTCCCAGATTTTGCTACACACTGGAATCACCAAGCAATCTTTTAAAAACACTGATGCCTAGCTCTCACCACCAAACATTAATATTCTGATTTATTTGGAATGGGGTGCAAATCCAGACAACAGAATTTCTAAAAGCTCCCTTGGGGATTCTACTGCGAAGCCACTGAGCTAAAGGATCTGAGATGATGATAGCCTCTTCCTGCATCCAGCTGTGTTAGTGTCAAGAAAGGGCAAGAGGCAGTTCATACAAAGAACCACACCAGCAAGTATAGGCCTGCTTATCTCAAAGACTAGAAATGACCTCGATTTCAATAAATCAATACGCTTAGAGTAAGTATGTTTGTGTGTTAGAGAGAGAAGTGTTAAATGTCAAAAAAAATAAAGTCTTAAGTAAAATCTAG
Organism: Mesoplodon densirostris; assembly: GCF_025265405.1. Lineage (NCBI taxonomy): Eukaryota > Metazoa > Chordata > Mammalia > Artiodactyla > Ziphiidae > Mesoplodon > Mesoplodon densirostris. The sequence goes on along the minus strand of NC_082668.1, from coordinate 80,732,379 downwards.
CAGTCTCAAAGAGAAAGAAGTTTAAAAGATTTTTAAATTGCAGATCATAATGGAAAGAATACTGTAAATGACAGTGTCTCGATTTTTATATCAAAACAGGCTTTATACCATACATTCAAGTAGGTTATTAAACAAGAAGTGATTTGCTGTATTTCACTAATACGTATATTCTGCGATTCTAGAAAAGAAATATTAAAATGCAGAGACATAAGAGGAAACTGCGGATGTTACAGGCTAGCCAAGTTAACACTATCACTGTGGCAATGTTTCTCAAACTTCAAGTCACTGTCAAATTTACTAGGTCATAACCAAAATTTTCTTTTCAATAAAGTTGACCATAAAAGAAAAAAAATCAGAGTGTATTGAATGTGGTAGAGGTAAATGTTTTGTGACACTTGTATGTGTCTATGTGTATTTATTTATTACTGCGAGTCTCCATTTAAAAATTTTAAAAGACACTGCCCTAGAGGTCGTTCTACCGCAGCTCAGAACATCTGAACTCAAACTGCATAGAAAATCAGAAGTCCAAAAAAAACACAGTTCTTTAAAGCTGGAAGATACTTAAAAGATTTGCTTATCATTTCATTTTATGAATGAGGATATTGAAAATCACAGAAATAAAATGTTCTGTGTCCAATTTTTTCTACTATACCTTAGGAGTCAGGTTCCTTTGAGACCTATACTTACAAAACAAATTTAAGGCAGTATCATGCATACTACATTGGCTTTGGCACCAACTACAGATTTTCAATCATGTGAACATTCCTTTGACATGGTGGCATTTTCACCAACTTATTATTCAAATGGAAAGTATACTGTGTGCAAATTAAGTAATAAATTTAAAGGCTCTTGATTCTAGTGCTCAGAGGTATAGAATTCTTTTCCTAGATAGGAGATTATTAAACGGGTACGTATTCAGGCTCCAGAAAGAGATCCTCATAAAGCACACAATTATGACAGTGCCTAAGATGCAGGATACAAGGAGTGTCAGAAAGTCCCCAATCATTATTCTTGATTTTACGTTCTTGTTCTCTAGTTTCATTATGGTGTTATACACAAACACACACACACCCATTTATATTTGGAAAGATTACTGTACAGAATCTGTAAAAAGAATTGAAAATGAAATTTAAAATCTGTGTAACTTTAAACTCCAGAGCAAAGAGTTTCCTAAAAAGTGGTGACACAGGTAGGACTGTTTCTCATCATCTATAAGGCCTGAATCTCCTAGGTTTGGTACTTTATTTTTTGTAACTATGTAGAGAAAGGGCTGATAGTGATGTCATTAAACATATATACACTACCAAACGTAAAATAGCTAGTGGGAAGCAGCCGCATAGCACAGGGAGATCAGCTCGCTGCTTTGTGACCACCTAGACGGGTGGGATAGGGAGGGTGGGAGGGAGGGAGATGCAAGAGGGAAGAGATATGGGAACATATGTATATGTATAACTGATTCACTTTGTTATAAAGCAGAAACTAACACACCATTGTAAAGCAGCTATACTCCAATAAAGATGTTAAAAAAAATAAGATATAGAACATACAATTGTATAGCCATTTAAAAACAAAAAAACCTTCCTCCTTAGTGGTGCTGGCATATATACTTCACATTCCAATCTCCTTAAGGGGTTCCATTAATATGAACTAAGAGAAATTAAATTTTTAAAATTCATTTCAATTCTCATCATGTTAAACTTAAAGGCAAGAAGAACATGAGTCTGTATCAGATGGTTCAAGGAAGGACAGATAGAAAAATTCAGAATGTCAATTAAAATGTAACAGGCTACAAGAAATAAGAAACCATTAAGCCAGTGAAGGTTGTTAGACAATGGGTGGAAGGTATGTATTAGGAACACTAGTACTAGATCTTCTTTTTCCCACCCCATTCTTCCATAACAGATGTCAAGCAAGTTTTCTTGGAAGAGGTATATGAGGGCATACCCTGTGAAAAGCAACCCTATAGAAACGTAGAAACTGCATAAATAAATAAGCAAGCAGAGAGCCCCATGAAAGAAAAGCTGGAGGAAGGAAGGGAAAGTGAAGGAGTTGCAGAATCTGTGATTCTGAATCACCCAAAGGGCTAATTATGATGTTTAAATAGCTAAGAGAATAAAGATTAGTCTATAACAAGGCCATTACATTTGGTTAAGGGCACACTGGTAAAGGTAAAAAAGATTTTAATGTCTGTGCAAATGAGGAAGCTGAATTGAAAAGGATCAAAGAAAGCATTGAAAGATGGGTCCTAAGTACAAAAGATGGCAGGGAATAAATGGAGTGCCTCACATAGCTAAGAATGTTAGGGGTAAAAAAGAGAACAGAAATACCAATAAAAGAAAAATACTGTCCTTTCACACAAAAAAACTCCAAGATAAGAGAATAAAGTGAATATTGAGAGAAGTGATTAGAAATATATAGGGGAAAAAAGCACAAAATAAAAAACCAATGTGGGAGAAGTTAAATAAAAAGACATATTGTATCTGATATTTGTCCTGAAAACTTTACAACTGCTTTTGGGGAAAGCATAAAAATTCTGATCTGAAAGAAACTGATGAATCAGGCATAGATTTTATAAAGACTCAGGTTCAGGGTGGTAGCATGAGAAGGAAGAGGAGGTTAAAAAAAAAGTTGTTGGCAAGAGAGTTGACAAGGGCAAAATGAGTGTCAGAGAGGCAGCAGAGCTGGGGGGAGGAAAGAACAAATTGTTGACGAGGAATCAGTATGTCTCTTTGACTTTCTTCACAGGAACAAAGCAGAATGTGAGTATAAATTAAGAGAGTGAATCCCAAAGGTGAGGGAGCTCTAAGGATTATTTAGAACACGGTCATTAAAAAAAATAGCGCGCGCGCGCGCACGTGTGTGTGTGTGTGTGTGTGTGTGTGTGTGTGCAGCAAATTAAGACAGAGGTAGGAAAAAAAGATTTCATTTGAACATAATACACAGCATTCAGTAGTAGGTGAACTGTGAAAGGATAAGTCCTCATTACAGCTTCTGTTTTTTTAGGAAGGTGCTGAGTAGTAAACATTGTTATTATTTGGTAAAATTATATCCAAAATTATACAATTCAAACTAAAAAACAAATCAGGTTATAAAAGTACTAACCACCTTTGAAACATTTTTTATTAGAAATAATGGTTTGGCCTTTTGTAAATTCCCAACTGAGCGAGCCATTCAAAATAACAAATCTATATGATAACTGAGACGTTCTCATAAAATATCATTGTTGATCGCAGATGGCCTAAACTGAATCTATATAACATGTATGTGTATTTCATTCATTGAAGTTCAAGGATGTTAAACTTAAATATATATGTGATCGTTTCATACCGTAAATAGAAAGATGAAACTATTGAGAAAGTTATAATTACACAGAACAGCCTATAATTTGACTATATTACAAAGGGGGAGAGAGGATTTTGCTAATTCATGTTTTAGATACAAAGAAAAGAGCTTCCAAGGTAGAGTGAGAAAAACACATCCCAGAGCCTAAAAAGAATAACCTTTTGTTGATAGAAGATGGCGAATGTTTGAATGCTCACAAGTATGCTTATCACTATTCAAAAAGGATATTTAAAACACACACACACACAATTCAAACACACATATCTGAAACGGTAGCGCCTTCTATCCACTTTCAAAGGAGGCCTTACTTGTGCCCACAAATGGCAGCCCAGTAGGCAGTGACATCAGACCTACAAATGATGTGGCCTGTATAGTATGCAGTGAAGTGCAGGGCTCTACTTGTTTGCAATAGTTTTATTTTTCGACTAGTTTTTATCACACTTGGCATGAACAAGGGAACATGTGCTTTGCTAAATTTGAACTTTTAAGATGAGACTGAATTAACTGAGAACCAAAAAATTGCTTCTGAATTATCCTAAGATTGAAAAATGCCTTCCCCTTCATACTAGGAATGACAAAATAAAAGAGAGATACACCTTAAAAGTTGAAAATTGAGCTAGGAATATCCTTTCAACCAGAAAGTTCAATTAACTTGCCATTTCTTGAAACTTAGTGTATATGTATATACATATATAATGCCTATATATGACATATATATACTAAGTAAGTATAACTCTTGTCCCAAAACTTAAAGTTAACCTTATGTTCTTTTTTTCTCTACTAGTATTGAAACAAAATAACTATATTAGCCAAAATAACCAGAGGCATATCCCTAGAGATGCTCTCCCTTCATAAATTCCGTCTTCCTCCTCATAAAAGGTTGGTCAAAATACATAAGTATAAATGCTTTGTATATAAAATGAGTGCCTTGTCATGCAGATATTTTTAGAGTTGAAATCCAAAATAATTTTAATATAAAATTCAAGTTATAAATCACAGGATATGTTTATAAGGAATCTAGTGATAAGTAATAGGTCAAACAACCTGAAAGAATCAGCTTGTGGTACAAGTTTCATTGCATTAATAATGTCACAGTTAGTATGTTTATTAAATTAAATATTACCAGCAAGGGTCTTCTAAATGCCACGTTCCTAATACTAGACCACATATTTATTTCAGAGTTAGCATAGGAAGATGGGGATCTATCACTAGAAGGTCTATTAAGCCATGTTTTTTTTTTCCATTGCTTTAATGGAACTATTCAAATCAAATTTTTCACACTATGCCTTGAGCACCACTGCAAATCATACTGTGGGTGTAAAATACATGCAAGGTGGATATAATCAGCTCAGATGAGACCAGTGACTTGTACACCATCAAGTTTACTTTATTGTGAAAGCAGTGGGGTTTTCTTTCAAGTGAATATATTTTTAAATACGTTGCAACCTAACTTCCAAGCTGAAGACCAGAACCAGGAAGACATACAAATCTCAAAGCAACTGAATTAAATCAAGTATAATGCAATGCCTAAAATCCTACTTTGTAGGATTTTTGTCTCTGTCTTCCTACTGCCTACTTTGTCTCTGTCTTCCTTGACTCATCTTGTTCTGGCAAAAGAAAAACTCACTGTCCAAAAGTAAATCTTGCACTAAAATTGTAAATTCAATAAATCATAGAGATTCAACTTGCTTAAAAATTCTCAGCTACCTTTTCAAAGATTGATTCTACTCATATCAGGATGAACATTTACTCTTTAAAATATTAAAATTAACCAAGCAATTGCCCACATACCAGAGTAAATTAAATATTTTTAAAACTGAATGCTTATCACTGGTCTTTAAAGTTGCTGACTTCTTCAAAGTAAGTTTGCCTAAAAATGAGAATAATTGTTACTGTCTCCTATGGAGGAATCTAGATTGGTTTGTTTTCACACAGGATCATAAGCTCTGCGATTTTTCCTAGCTCCATGGCTAAAACGCATACATGATAAAATAACTCATATACGCATAGAAAAGGTGCTGAACCAGAGGACAGGCAGAACATTTTATAAAAATCACTTATGTACACAAATACGTTGCCCAAATACTGCTACAGTGCATTTTAAATTCCCCGAGAATGTAAACAGCCTCTACTCAACAAGGCTTTTGTTCCTAGCGTGCACCCTAAACAGCAAGTACAACATCCTTGAAAGCTCACTCCTAAAAAGATAAATACTTAGCATCACAAAAAAAAAAAACAGGTGGGTCACAGTGAGTTTTAGCAGCAGGATTGATAAGAAAATGTAACTGCAGGAGGTAAGATGGTTCATAACGTTCTCCGTAGACCCTAAATTACAACATTTTAAGAGCTCGGGGGATAAATCAGTCCTAAAGAGACAGAAACGACCTGATTTTTAAAACAAACCCAGCAAGTTTCTGCTAGGCCTTGTTACAAAGGCTTTCACGCCCTAAATCCTAGCGGGTTGCCCGGCTTGGGAGGGCCGCACCCAAGGCCAGAGTCAAGGCCGCGAGCCACGCTGGACCGGACTCTTTAAGGGACAGGAGAACCGCCTGGACCCCAGGTCTGGACCTACGCTGGGCCTCCTGTCTAGACGCGCGGCCTGGATCCCTTGCCTGCGTTCCTCGCCTGGACTCCCGACCTGGATCCACGGCGGGGACAGCCAGGACGCAGCCGCCCCCCACCGCCACCCAACGGCGAAGCCAGAGAGCCTGGGCCCAGGCTCAGCGGCACAGACCAGGCCTTCGGAGCCGCCCCACTGCCGGCCGAACTCGTGCGGATGTCCGTCCCCGCCGGCCTGGGCTCCCGGACGCCCTCGACCGCAGCGCGCTCTGTGCCCGCCCGTCGGCCACCCTGACCCGCGGCACCGGCTCGAAGGTGAAGAACGCAGGGCGCAGCGTCTCTGGGCTCGAGCGGCGCCTGCCCGCCGCGCTCGGCCCCAAGCGGCTGGTGGGCAAGGAGCTAAGATGGCGAGGGATGCGAGTGGCGGGAAGGCTGGAGCCAGAATAGAATGCTAGCCGCACGCTCGCCTTTTTTTCTTTCTTTCTCTTTTTGAAAAAACACTTTGGAAAACTGGGGAAATCTGCAGTTTACGGGGAGGATTCGTCATCCTTCTCCGTCCCTCCCCTGACTCCTACCCTCACGGAGATAAAAAGGCAACTCGAAATCTAACCCGGGACGCGAACTCTGGTTCCCGCAGGCCCTCCCAAAACGAACTCTGATTTCCTTGGAATAGCAGCAGTTTCTCCGACACACTGACAGTGTCACTTCACTAGACACCCAAGACTCCTTGGAAGCCAGGAGAAATGATCATGCTTGCAAAGGACAGGAAAGCACACTGCCTCCGAGAGGAGCGCGGAGCTGCGAATTTACCTCACGCTGACTCAGTCCACACAGCAGATGGTGCAGAGCTGCAAGGGAAACGACCTCCCCAATTTTTTTAAGTACTTCCTAATAGCAGCTAAGTGCGTCTTTCAGTACCGGGCACTACGTTCCTGTGAAATCTATCCTCGGCTTCTAAGAGCTTCGTTTCCGCACATGACACCGACTGCTTTGCTCGCGGTGACTCTGGCCCGAGGGCGGCAGGCCTGGCCGGGCGCCGCGCTCCGACCTCCAGGCTCACTCCCGGGAGCCCAGCGCGGCCCCCGCTACCTCGCCCTCGGCCTGGGCGCCCCCGGGCCTTCCGGCTGCACGTGCGCCTCCTGCTCGGCGGCACCGAGGTCGCAAGGGCGCAGGGCCAGTGGGTGATTGCAGGAACACACTGCTCCACTTCACTCGCCACGCAGGCCCCCTGTTTTGTGCTTTTTGTCCTCTTGTTTAGTTCTTAGGTGTGGGAACGGAGAAACACAAAGGAAAATCAGTCTTCGCTTTTCTATGTGGCAGACAAAACTCCGCGGAACGCCGTCTAGTGGCGAAATCGCCCAGGGAAGGCAAATCGGTCTTGTTCCCCCCACCAATTTTCATTTTAATTGGAACTTTGAAGCCTCTTTGCATCTGTCAAATTGCAAAGGGGATACACGACCATCTCTGGGTGGTGGTAAATTTCGTCCCATAACCTGAGACTGGCCCAGACTAAGCAAGAAAGTTGAACCATTCTCCACCTCTTTCTTGGATCTCGTTTCTCTGGACACAAAAGTACAAAAATCGCTTCTCCAGGAGGTAAAGGCAGAGCTCTGCGGACACCTTGACTAAGACGCAGCGACCCCCCAGCTGGAATATCCACATTTCTGTATTTTTTTTTCTCAAGGGATGGGGATCTGGCTTGGGCAGGACTGGCACAGGAGTTCCGTTGTAGAAAAGACGGAGTGGTACCCCCCAGATACCTCCTAAAGCAAGTTTTAAGCTCAGTGGTTAAATACCGACCTTTCACGAGTTTGCTCTATGAGTACTTCCCCCGCTCCAACCCCTCCCAATCCCCCCAAAACAATCCACTCAAGAAATGTAGGCCATCCTGTGTATTCATTTACGGATTCACCACTCAACTCCAAGGCCTCGTATTTAAGGACCGGAATTTTCGACATCTGCCAAGAGCTGCGGTCAACAGCCTATTTTGACAAGCATTTAAATCACACCCTTCTCTTGCCCAAAGCCTCCCTTCTGACTTTGTGAAATTTAAAGAAATTCTAAATTTCATATTAAAGACCCTCCTTTTCCTGCTCACATTATTTCCTACTTAAAGATATAAGGAAGTGTCTACATTTTCCTGAAAAAAAAAAAAGAGTGCAACAAAGTGAAACGACTCACTGGGAACTAAGTAGTTGTAAATAAGAGGAAAAAAAGTAATTACTGGTAGTGCTATAAAACAAATTTAAGAGGAAAATGGGAGGTAGTTTCCACTAAACAGACTGCCCCATATTGGAGTAGGGACAGGCTATTCTTCCTTAACCCTTAAAAATAATCATCTATAATTAAATTATTTTCAAACTGTAAACTGCTTTCAAACACCATAGCATTTTACCAGATTTATTTTACTTGTTATACACAGACGATACAAACGAGCAAAAAACAAAACGTTTCTCAATGGAGTGTGTACTTGTATAAATTATTCAGTTCACAGACAAAACGAAACAAATATAAAAATCACAACATTAGATTTACAGAAGAGCCAAAATATACACACGTTTAGACCCTGAATTCCTATCAGGAAAAAAAATCCCCCCAATGGACTGGAATCTAGATTGAATATTGTGTATGATGCATATTTCACATTAATTTTAAAATACAAAAAAAGTATAGGTTTGCTACACAACATTAGAAATCCTACTAATCTATTTTCAGGGGGATTAGTGCTCCTTATCAAATATAACAAGACTTAGTGGGAGGGGGAAAAACAGTCTTACTTGCATTAATGCTAGTGTTTTCCCAAGGAAGTCAAATTGCAGCTGTTTCTAGGTGGCGGGGAAATCATTTTCAAAACTAAAATGCAGTAAAATATACAACTCACACAATTCATCTTCACTAGACTACACTATAGTTACCAACAATTCAGTCATCTATATCATTAGTAGAATATTCATTACAAAGATTTACAGCATATAAAGGTGGAGGGGGGAACTGAAAAGATACTCAGAAACAGTTTGTCAGCATATGTGGCACCTGCACAGACCAGTAATGGATTTGGCACTTGGGGAAAAACAAATAAGGCAAAATAATATTGCTGATGTCGAGCTATTCTATTTAGAAGGAAGGGGTAAAAAACATATAACTCCAGTTAGCTTTGCTTTGCAGGCATCATGCCACTTAATCGACTTGCCTATGAAAAGACACCTATCCTTTACAGGTGTTTGGTCAGATTCTCCTTAGCTATTTGTGTGCAGTAGGGCACAGAGTAATTATTTCATGCAACGGATTGAGGAGAAGTGAGAAACCCATCATTATCTAGTTTTTCAAGTTTCAAGTTTTCAGAGCCTCTTAGAATATTGTTAATTATCCCACCAGAAAAAAATGTTAAAGGGGAGGGGGTGGAGAAAAAGGCAAAGAAAGTAAAAGAAATGAACGAGAAGGTTAAGCATGAACTGGTTTTGTGCCTTGACGATGAGAATAAAAACTAGCCATTCGTTACAGTAAATTAACACTATATACAGTCATTTCACAGGCTTTGTTCCACTAAAATTATTAACATCCCTACCATCCATCCATCCATCCACTCGGGGATAAGAAAGGACGCGCTGGGGGGTCCAGGTTCTAGAGTCAACATCCTACGGTTAATGGGGAGGCCGAGACTTGGCGGGTCGGAATAGCTGCTGCCTGACAGGACTGCCCAGGTCTCCTAAAGGTGAAGAGTTTCATTACCAGAAAGGGAAGGAGAGGGTGAGAAAAAGACGAGGGGGAGGGGAATTGTTGGGAGGATAACTTCACAGAAGGTTCGTAAGTAGGAAAACCAAAAGGTTTACAGCCAAGTTGAAGGTCGGTGCGCTAACTGCGGAAACTGCTGTGCAAAAAAAAAAAGAAAGAAAGAAAGAAAAAAGAAAAGAAAAAAAAGGTTAAAATTACACTCGGAGACCTGTACTAATCCGCTGCAGACGGTGTTCGAGGGTCAAACAAACTGAGGGGGCGCGCGAGTGGGGCGTGGGCAGGAGGCGCAGGGGGAGAGGCGCGAGGGGCTGGCGGGGGCCCGGCCGCGGCGGGGCGCGGGGCCGAGGCGGGCAGGGGCGGCCTAGCTGTGCGAGTAGAAGCCATAGTAGCCGCCTATGTCCTTGGCGCAGTTCTTCTCGCAGTCCCGCTGGGCCAGCACCTCGCTCTTGAGCGGGGACGAGCTCTCGGACACGGGCGTGTCAGCGGGCGAGATCCGCCTCCGTTTGGCCTGCTCGTAAATCCCCGAGTCGCTCGAGTCGATGGACTTGATGGAGGAGGGCGTCTCGATCCAGCTGGAGTCGGACAGGTCCTTGGGCTTGGCGTCCTCGGCGCCGGGCGGCAGCGGCGAGCGCTCGGCGGCCAAGCCCTCGGCCTCCTCGCCCAGGTAGGGGTTGGCGCCGGCCATACGCGCGGCGGCCGCGGCGCTGTTGGGCCAGCAGGGCAGCACCGAGCCCGACTTGGCGCCGCAGTACTGCGGGGGGCTGCGCGCGCCCCAGCCCGACGGGTCGGCGTAGTAGCCGAGCGGGCGGCCCGTGCAGCCGGCCGCCTGCAGCGGCAGCGCCTTCACGCCGGCCGCCGCGTACGAGAGCAGCGTGGCCGCGTTGCCCGCGAAGTCCGTGGCCGTGTCGTAGGCCGAGGCGGCGAAGTCCAGCCGGTTGTTGGCCGGCGTCACAAACCAACGCTGCGGCGACGGCGCGCCCGGGTCCTCGGCCTGCTGCGGCGACAGCAGCCCGTTGGTGTGCGGCACGCTGCGGTCCGTGCCCGGCCCGGGGCCCGCGCCCGCGCCCGGGTGGAAGCGGGCCTTGGCGTAGTTGCTCACGAACTGGTCCTGCAGGAAAGAGCCGGCCATAGCGTAGCGGGCCCCGGGCACGATCTGCGAGCGCGGGGAGTCGTTGGGCGAGGGGGTCAGGCGGTCCATGTCGCAGCCAGTGTAGATCCTGCGAGGGAGGGAGAGAGAGAGAACCGAAGGGTGGCGCCAGGTCCCTTCGGGGGGGCAAAAGGGAAGGCCACCCCTGGTCGCCCACCCGCACTGTCTCCACGTGTAACCTGCCGTCCAGGATGGAGACAGACAAAAGACCTGCATCCTCTCCAAAATAAATCGTGAAATTATAAAGGAATCAATCTGTCTATTCAGGGACCTAAAAATGATACAGGTGAAGAGAAAGGCTTCCCTCTCTTGCGCTGTCTCGCCAGGTGCACAGGGGGCCCGAGAGAGGAGCACAGCAGGGGATTCTCATCCCACTTCTCCACTGTATGTGTACACATTGAGGCAGATTTACCCAGGAACTAAGGTGTTATTTGCCCAGTGGGCCTTTCTTCTTCGGTGAGAGTTTCTGAGCGAAATTTATAAACAAGTCACCCACTTCCACCCTTTTAAGACCGCTTTCTTCCATTTGACACACGCGCGGGCCCCCCAGGTACTGACAAGCATCGGACTGGTCTTCGCCAGTCTGCTGAAACCCAGGAGGGTTACTGCTGGAAGCCTCCGCAGGACTTCCTGTCTCGTTTTCCCCGTGTGATCTTTTAACCCCCAGCTCCCGACCACTAATACAAACAAGAATTACTACTTGGAAACAAAGTCATCAATCAGTAAAATTCTTTTGCAGAGAAAAAGCGTTCTCTACTCTGACCTTCTTTCCCCAGCTTTTGATCTGTTACTGGTTAAAAACAACAGCAACAACAACTTGGGGGGGCACACTCTTAAAGTACAGTTATCAACCTCCGCCAAGCAATCTCCCACTAATAATAGCTCATCCTTATACAACTTGATTATGTGTACCAGGCACCCTTGTCTAGGACTGTACAGACAGTAATTTATTTAACCATCACAATTTTCCAAGTTAGGTACCATTATTATCCCACTTTACAGGTGAAGAAACTGAGGCAAAGGGAAGTTAAATAACTTGCCCAATCACATACAGTAATTGTGTTACTAATAATTACCTTAAATAAAATAGTCAAAGATTAGCTCTCGGCCCTGGGCCTAGAAAATCCCATTCGTATTGAGAAGGAACCAGAGATTGGATCAAGATTGGTCGAAGTATTTTCTCATACACATACACACATGCCTCCCTTTTTATTTAGCTCACACATAAATGTTTTAATCTTTAATCAACAGACTGTTTTGAAAGAGAGCCTCAGTCTTGTCAGACCTCAGTCCTTTGGGGAGGAGATTCCCTGGTGAGTGGCCAAGCAAACCCCCTGGCCCCCCTGAACTCTTTATTGCTCTCCCTGTTTCTCCAAAAGTGAGCCAGGCCCAAATAACCGACATTAACAGTGGAAAGAGAGTGTCATAAACCATTCTACTCTTCTCTAACCCATAAATGTCTAAGATATCCACTTGTATAGTTAAAGAAGCTTTCTATGAGAAATATATAGTGATTTAAGAACCAAATGGAAGTGGTTTTTTCCAACAGAAGTCAGCCAGAAGAGGGGCAAGTGAGGGTTATGCTGTGGCTGCTCAGGTGCAGTTTGCTTACTGCACAAAATTTCCCTCCTGAAATTTAATTACAGTCTCAAATAAGAACAAGTAGAGGGAGGCAGGAAGGGAACATAACCAGCAAGGTGCAAATATCTTCTCTGTTTACCACCACAATATTTTAAAAAGAAAAAAAACAATCTGCAAAAGATACAGTTTATATGCCCATCCAGGTCCCAACCCACTCGGGATTACTGAATTGATTTGTGCAAAATAAATGCTTTGGAACAGATGTTCACAGCAGAATTAAAAGCTCAGAATCTACAAGACCCCCTAGTACAGAGACCAATATCTCTGGTCTCATGGGCCACACACTTTCCAGTGTGCTGAGCCCACCTTTTTTAGATTGTGAGGAAGGGATAGCGTAGCCAAGTTTTTTTTTCTGGGGAATCATACTGATGAGGCTTGCTTCCTTTGGACCACTTTTGAGGGATGCACATGACAGTTACAGGCAGTACCATCAATGACTGTCTTTTCAATTTGTTATAAAAATGTCAGGAGGGAAGTTTGGTATCTACCTGGAGATAGCCACTTGTCTCCTCCACAAATTTAATCTATTCCTAGTCAAAGACAGATTCAACTTTGTAGTTCTATCCCAAGCACTTAATGCAAGCCATGAAATTAAAATTTATGTATCCTTCCCTTCTGTGGTCAGAAGAAAGTGAAGGGATCACCACAATCCAGATTTAGATTTTGCTATATAACTCTTTCTGAACTCCTAGGCACTATACCTGGGCTCTGAGGAAGAACGCTAGAACAAACCCAGGAAGTATTCAGTTTACACCTACTGTTGGCCCCAGAGGACAGCATTTTGATAGAAAAGAAATGGAGATAGGTAAAGGAGGCCCAGAGAAAAGGGAACCAACACATTTAATTAAAGTGCACCTAGATACAAACGATAAGAGGAAATATTTTTCTTTTGAAGCATAAATAATAACACAGCAACAGAACCTGGGTCCTTCCCAAAGCCTGAAGTGACTGCAATATCGGCTGTGCTCGTGAACTTGCCTGTAGTGGGTGCACATTTTTATTCAGTCCATAGTAAACTTGCACAGGAAAAGCTATTACACAAAACTTGGAAATGGGTAAATAAAAGTCACATATGCCAAGGAGACTGTAACAACTGCCAGAGCCACATGCACTTTCAGGCAGACTCGGGTGGTTTCAGACGCAGACAATCTGAGCTGAGCATCTGCAGTGCCACATACAACTCGCGCACCCGGGAACCAGGGCGGCTTCCCCAGCCAGCCAGTCCCCGAGCCCCGCCAACAACTTTGTAATTCACGCAAAAGCTAAAAATAGGCAGAGGAAACCTTTCACCAAAACCTCATAAGTACTAAGCCAGGTCACCAGAGAGAAAGGGAGCCGACAAAAAGGAAAGGAAAACCTCGAAAACAACCCTGTCTTCACACTTTCTAGCTTCCAAAAGCCTGTACAAAGCAATCCACCTTTGACCTAAAGCCCAATTCCACAAATTTGAGAAAGTGCAAAACTACTTACGTGTCATAATTATCCCGAAATCCTTTTGCAAAGGGGTTGTGATCTATTTTCAGTTGTGTAATCTGGAAAAGAGAAAAAAAGATTAATACGATTTTACATTCTATACAGAGGGTTGGGTGTTTAAGGATATGTCATCTGCCGCTTTTTACAGGGGCTTACGGCCCACAATTTCATTAAATAGCAAAGTTTCCCTAACTGGAAAAATTTGAGGGAATGGGTGGAAAGGAAAAAAAGAAAGTATGATGAAAGTTATGAGGAACATGTTTAAATTAATGGTGACTAAAACTAAAGAATTGCTTTCAATTAGCTCTCCCATGTGTTCTAAATTGGTTCAAATGCTCATTTTTTTAAATGCTTGTTACATAATGCACTTACTCAGGCAAAAATCTTTAAGGGGCACTTGAATTCATCACTAAAAAATGTTGTGTATCTTAAATGTTTCATCATATTTTTTAAAATTGGTCGCTTTTGATACACAACTTGAAGAACCCAGAAGCTGCATCTTAAAATCAGTTTTGATGTAAAATAAATGCATATTTTAAACTTCTAATATTTTCATTTAAGTTTTTTAAAAACACCATCACTTCTAGTAGTCAAATCAACAGTAGTAAAATAAGTTTCTGCAAACTTGCAAATGCTTATGTTCAAACTGCTAGAAAACTCACTTCGTAGCCCCCAGTAATTTATTGTAGTTTTTAAATATATGAATGTGGGTTTCTTTTGATCACCCAGAAAGTGATGCTTGAAAACTAAATAAAAATTCCCAAGAGGCCCGAGAAATTCTGGTCACCTTAAAGGTGGCCCGGGTGACCCGCGACGGAGACGAATAGGAAGCGTTTTCCCACCGGCTAGGTGTTTAGGGAAGGTGCCCAGCAGGCCCCTAGCCCTACGCCTAAAAGGCGCAGCAGAGCCAGCTGCGGCTGACGTTAGTGCCAGAGCGGGGGATGGCCGTGGGTAGCGGCGCGGGCCTGCAGAAGCCGGTGCCGACCGCCGCGCGCCCAGCCCCCAGGCCTCCTTACATCGGTGTTCTGGTAGGCGGTGACGGCGATGAACTGAGTCTCGGGAAAAGTGAATGTCTGCACGCGGCCGGGCTGGCTGGTGTCCTCCGTGCCGTCCTCGTTCACTTCCACCACATGCAGGCGGGGCTGGTACTTGTGCAAGGACTGCAAAACCACCATCTGTCCGGCGGAGAGAAAGGGGAGCGCCGGGCGGCGCGTTAACGCGGCCGGCGTGCACGGGGCTCTGCGCCGCCCGCTGCGCGGAGGCTGCAAGGAGCCCGCCGCCCCTAGTAACTGACAGCGGGCCTCGCCCGGAGGCCGTGCCCCGGAGCACGGATCGCCCGAGCACGGGAGGAAAACCAAACCGGACCGCCCGATCCTCAGGGCCCTTCTCCCTGTCCTCCTTTAAGGAGAAACAAAGATTTTCACAACCTGCAGATCCTGCGCGTTTCCTTCTCAAAATCAACCAAGTATTTGTACTTGAGAAGGTTGGGAACTCGGGAATTGGGCGAGAGGTGGGGAGAAGAACAACTTTGTAGATTGTTTAATATAATTTCGGAGGATGGAAATAGAATTTTTTAGAAGTCTTTTTAATGAAGCAAAGAAACGTGTCCAGTTTCTCATGTTGATTTAGAGTGATGAACTGGATCTTAGGGAGGGACGAGTATGTATAAGTGAGTGTGTGTGTGTGTGTGTGTGAGAGAGAGAGAGAGAGAGAGAGAGAGAGAGAGAGAGAGAGAAATGAGCGCTTGAGCCACTGACCTGCCCATTGTTGTTTGAAGCTCCTTTGTTGTTTGTAAGTTTTAATTTTCCAAAAGAGATTTCTTGACGCATCCAGTGAGCCCCCGTGTTGGGGGAATCCGGATGCATATAGACCCGATTTCCTAGAGAAAGAAACAAGTTGTTTACATGTGCCCCCGGGCACTGCCCAGTCCCAACTCCTCTCCACGTAGGACACACACACATATACACATACGCACACCCCTTATTCCACTGCGAGGCCCATTAGCTGGGGCTTTTTTAGGCCGCGCTTTCCTCCTATTAACTGGGATGATTAAAATAGCTTTTGCATAATCCTCCCCCTTCTCGCGGCTCAGTCTGTCCCCCTATCCCCCTCGTTTGCTTTTAAAAGTCATTGGCCGATCGTTTTAAAAGTCGCTCGAGCCAGTCCACAAAGGCTTTAATTAATCATTCTCACCTAAATAAGTGTCAGGAAAACGTGTTAATTGGAAGGACTTGCCTTGCACATTGGTGTCCGCTTTGCCGCAAGGAACCCATTTGCCTCCTTGAAACCTCCAGTGATTGGGATCCGCCAAAATCACATCCACAAAAATATTGTAATGAGCCGTGGGATCGAGACCAGAAATGTTAAAACTTAAAAAAGGAAACATGCGCCTATTTAAATTAGGAAGGGGGGAGAAAACAAGGGGGAAAAACATAAATGTTAAAGATTAAATGCAAGAAGCGAGGCGCCAGATAGCAAAGCAAAACTTGTGCTCTCAGCGTCAATGAGCGAATGTTTGCTGGGTTGGAATAGGGGTGGTGGCGGAGGAAAAGAAGTGGGGCTGAAGTCGGGGAGTCGGCAGGTAGCACTGCCCAGCTGGAAAGCGAGATTGGCGACCCGAATCTCCACCTGTCGGTGCATCGGGCGTTGATGCGTCCCCTCCCATCTCCCGGCCGCCGGCCAGGGCTCTTCCCCTCTCTCTCGCTGTCCTTTCTCCGGCCACTGACTGGCTCTCCGACCACCTTTCTAGAGCGGGACCCCCCTCCCCGACATCACCGCGGTGGCTAGACCTTCCACTTTCCGTTTTTCCAACACCAGCCAACTCTAGGACGCACCAGAGCGCCTTCCACTCCGCTCCCGACCCCAAATCTTCGCTGCCGCGGCGGTCACAAGCCAGGTGCCCTTGCCCCCGGACCGCGCCTGGAGCAGCGGCAGCCAAGAACGTAGCATTACCTGCCCTGTTTGGTGATGATCATCTCCGTTTGGTGTCGGTGAAATTTCAGCCAAAGGGGCCTGTTGCACAGGTACACCTGCGCTTTGCCGGGCACCAGCCCGGGCTGTGTGGAGGAGAACTGGTAGAACGGGGCTCCTTGGTAGGAGTGGCCGTACTGCTGTGGGTAGGGGTAGCCGGCGGTGGGGTAGCCCTGCGGTGAGGAGTTGGACAGGAGGCTGTTGTAGGCTCCGTTGGTGATGACCGGGTGGTGGGCCATGTAGCGGCTGGGGCTGCCGATGGAGAAGGCGGGGTGCGCAGGTCCGTGCTGGCCGGCGTACGGGAACATGGCACTGGGAGCAGTGGCCGCGGACTGTGGCTGGCTGGACTGAGAGAGGAGGTAGCGATCTGCAGCAGAGCCATCGAAACTGTGACGAAGCTCAGAGACCCCGTCCAAGACAGGAGAGAGTTTACTTCTCTGGACGTCCCCTGGTGAGTCCTTGGAGTCAGGAAAATTGTCTGTATCTGACTGATTCGTCATCCCCCTGGTAATTTTTTTCAGAGGTGAACTTCTCTCCAGGTTGTCAGTGGTCGAGATAATGGGATGATCGTGCAAGACGAGCTCAGATCCGCCTGAATGTGGGTAGCTGCTGCTCACATTGAGAAATTTCTTGGAGAGCATGATAGAAGGAGAAAGGCAGTGCTCCAGCTGCATAGCTCTGGAACCTGAACACTCGCCCTCCTGTCCCTGGTTTTTAAAGTCCTATTTATCATAAACTAGAAATCCACAGACCCCCTCACTAGACAGAAAGCACTTCAACCAGCAAATGCTTCTCAAAGGTTTGATTTACTTTTTTTTTCCCTGGGAGAAGAGATTGGCCAATTGACACTATGCAGCAATCAGAAAAGGCTCACTTTTGATCTTGCTGCTTGTGCAGCCGATGAAACGGCTCCTGCCATTGGTTAACTGCTGACAGTAATTTAATTAGATAGACATTAATTAGGATAATCACCTGGCTCCTGGTCGCTGCGATCATGGCAAACTGAAGGGGATGATTTTATTGTTGGCTTGGGGGTGGGGTGGGGAACGTGTGTTAGTTTTACGTGAGCACTGTTGTGTCACCTTTAAGCTTTGTGACCACTGCTTTAGGAAGATTCAAAGATGTGCAATTTACTAAACATTTTCCTACCTTCTCCCCCCACCTCCCTCCTTTGGAGCTGAGGGGCGGAGGAGGGAATTCAACGATGCTAGGAGACTTTTCGGATCTGAATGAGCCAAATATTCAGTTGAATGTAACGATTTCAAGTGCAAAGTATACAAAGCGCGAGCCGGTGGCCTCTTCTCGCCCTGTAAAAGTTCCAGAGTCTGTCTTTTCCAGTTAATACAGAAGCACAAGACACCTGACCCAGTCCTTTGTGAGCAGGTCCTGTGTGTCCTCCACGAGCACCCCCACCAACGCACACCTTTTAAACTACATACATAAATAAATAAATCACTGCTGCTGAGAGCCACCTCCATGAGAGAGAGCGGGAAGGGGGAGTAGTGGGGGAGAAAGGCAAGCAACTCAGCCCCCCATCCACCCACCTCGGGAAGGTTCGGTTTCTTGGTTGAGCACAGAAACAGTGACAATCAATGATCTCCTTTTTAAGTTTTGAAATAATGATAAGCTGTCGGGCTGAAGTGCCTTAATGTAGTTGCTGTGATGTTTACGAGGTCTTTCCTAAATATTTTATCAGCGAGCTTGGTTGCAGATTATCTGAAGAGCATCTAACTGGGGGCAGGCGCCATGCATGCCTCGCATCCCACTGCACTTCCTTCTCTCTGAGGTACGGCCTTGGCGACAGGTTCAAAAGCCTCGCCAGGAAAAGAGAGGGCCGGGTCCTCGCGCAAATGGGTTCCCTAGAAGCGTTGATCTGGGGAGACAGAGTGGAAGTGGTGTCAACGCAGTGATCGTTACGGAAAACTCTGTGTGTGTGTGTGTTTAATGTTTATATAATCTGGAGGGGAGAAAAAGAATCTATGCCAGTAATTTTAAAATGAGAAAGAATCTAAAGAGGAATAGAGAAAAGAACCAGTTTAAAAGGATGTTGGCACAAATCAATAGCACGAGGCCCAAAGCGGCGCCGAGGTGTAGGAAGAAATCTCCCAGTACTGGGTCTACAGAGGAGCCCAGCCCTCCGCCCGAACCAGAGGGCCAAGAGGCTTCACCGCTCTAAGCTGCTTCCCGTGGCCGGCACCCGCCAACCTGCCCTCCTGTGGCTTTCCCGGGACGCCGAGCCGCGCGGGAACCAGGAGGAGGAGCGCAGCGCCGGAGCTCAGCTCGGCCCCGCGAGCTGGCTGACTGGCGGGCCAGCTCCACGCGGGGCACTGCGGGGGCAGGCGGCGGGAGAAGCCACACCCGCGCCCGGCGCTCGGCCCCAGGCCAGCCGCCCCGCTCTGGCTCCATTGTCTAAGGTCCCCGTAGGCTCCCCAGCACCCTGGCGGTCCCGAGAGGGAGCCGCCCACAGACCCGGGGAGCGCGGGGCGAGCGGCTGCTGGCGCGGACCCCGGGGGGCACACACTCTTTCCCTTCCGGAGGCTCGGCCTGGGCGCCTCCGCCCGGTGGAGCTCGTACCTTCCTCCGAGAGAGTGCATCTGCCTTCCTCGGGCCCGGCCACTCCCTGAGGGAGAGCGGCGCCGGGGACATTGGGTGGGTCTGGCGCTTTGCAGAGAGGGGCTAACCCGACTCGACCTGTGCCTAGGCGGGCGCATTTTGAGAGCGCCGCCTCTGGGGGCCGAGCGGCCAGCGCTGAGCCCGGACTGCGCCCCCGCGGCGGGCGGGCGCCTTGGCCGCAGAGGGCACCAGCCGTGGCAAGGCCCGGCGAGCGCGGCCCAGGGCCGGAAGGGTTGGTGCCCAGATGTCCCGGACTGGGGAAAAAAAAAATACAGCCAGAACCCCTTTTCCTTTCGAAAGCAAATCTCAGCTCGTGGCCAGGAAGCTTCACTAACAAGCAGGGCCTTAACTGTTGAGGCGTTGGGGTGTGGGGGGAGGGGACAGTAGCTATGACATTATTGGACGCTTGGTTTTCTTTGCCTTTTACCTTTCACCGCCATTTCTCCCAAGAGCCTTTGGCCTGGTTTTGGCTACTCTTGCTTTCCCCTTTCTTCGATCATTCACTTCTTTGTCCCCGAATGCCTTTCTCTCCACCCCCTCCTCGGTGGGACAGAGCCTTCAGTGTGTCGCAGAAAGGAGAGACTCTACCTGGGCTCTTTTTCGGGTTTTGTTATTCCCGGTACCCTGAACTGGCTTTTAAAAAAATGCAGAATGCTAAAAATGACATGTTAAAGTAGAGGAAAGGGAGAGTGCCTCCTCCTCAGAGTTTCTAAGGAATTGGATTAGGAGATAAATGTGCACTCTCACTTAGATTACCAGTACTGAATTCAGTGATTCCTCACATACAGGCTATCTATGTCTTTAACATATATGCTCAAGAAGGAAAACAGGCTTTTCTCAGAATCAGCACATCAGCTCTTGAATCATACTTCTGTAGAGCTGGTCTTCTCAAACTTTAAAACTGCTTATGCACCACACCAAGATTCTTGATTCCGATTCAGCAGGTCTGTATTTCTAATGAGCTCCTGGAAGACTCAGGTGCTCCTGGTACAGGCAGATGGCACTGAATAGTGAGGCTGGAGCTTTTGATGCCCCCACACTAGTCTAAGTGGAAAGCGGGAACATCTCTGTATTAGAGGCAAGAGTTTTGGTTCTAGTGCTGCAGAGATACACACACACACACACACACACTCACTCACTCTCTCTCTCTCTCTCCCCCCTGAAGTGGCTTATTGAGCTTGTGATTAAATAAGTTGTTTCAGTGCCTGCCTGGACCTGGGTTATCAGGCTGCTGCTAAAATAGCCGTGCATTCCAAGAGAAAGGTGTTCACTGAGCCTTCTTAAGACATCCTCATTCTGATTGACTCCAAATCTACAAAACTGTAGGTTTTTGCTAGGAGGGATTCTGGTAAGGTTTTGAAATTGGGAACGTCTCCAACATGAACCAAGTGGGAGAAGATGGTATGTGACTGTGGGAAGTCCCGGAAGATGAGGTGATCAAATAAGAAGAGCAAAAGGCAGGCCTTGTGTGAGCCTTCTCAGTCACTTTACTCACTCAGGAGCTATTTTTCAGGGGACTAAAGTGAAAGAAAGAAAAAAAAGAAGTAGTTTCCAATGGAATGTTGAGAATAACCCTCGTATTATTGAGGCCTTCTTCTGCGGGCATATTGTACGAAAAAAATCTTGACTAGCTTTTCACAGTATCTGTGAAAGAAGTCACAGAACCTGATTTATATAAAGGGGAAAATCATATATTAAAAAAAACGAAACACTTGCACACAAGTTTAAATCAGGCAAAAGGAAAATTTCTACAAACTTCAACTCATATTTTAATTGTAAATCGTTAGCTGTTGTAATCCCAACAATTAAATTAATACATATTACAAGTCCTACATAAAATATACCATCACTATATTTAAAAGAAGAAACTGCAGGACAATCAAGAAATGCTCAGAATACCTTATTCCACCAAAAACAGAGACTGTGAAACATAGTGGGAATTTAAGCCACTTCCACTTTTAGTTTCTGGTAATTTTTCATTAGGCAACCAAGAGCAGCCTAGAATTATTCAAATAGGAGAGTAATTTGGTTCACCACATTATTCATACTACTCTATCAGAGGCTAAATCTCAATTCTAAATCCCCAATTCCCTCTTTAATGAAGCCTTAGAAACATTCTTACCATATTTTCACAAAGGGAGAGACAGAATTAAATCTTTGTCTCCGTGTGTTTTGCACATTCTTTGGTGTACCCAGTATGGTGCTGTACCATGTGTGAGTACTTATGTACATCAGGTTAGAAACAGGTTGAGGGATGAGGTCATCTATGAAAACTGCCATTAGTCAAATTTTTGTCTTTATCAGAAAACTGGGTACTTCTAAGTTAATTTAAGAAAGATAAGAGAAAACAGTAACAAAATTATTGCTTATGTGCTCAAGATATTCAATTCACATTATGGCTACGTTTCTCATTTTGCTTTGAGGACACTGCACACCTTCTATGGCTGTCTCAGCTGAAAGTCTAGTGAAGTTTTGCAGCAGGCAATTCCCAGACAATCGCAACACTGTTGGTGGAATGTACTCTTTAAAAAAAAAAAAAATCATCAAAGTCTAAATTTAAACTGCCTCCCTTTTCTCCTTATATGTACCCCTCGAAATACTGAAAGTATAATCTGTTAACAAGATATTGAGTATTCAATATTAACTTGTGACAAATACTTTTAATAAAATATGTCAACATTTTTCTGGGTTACTCACTAATGAGGTAGCCACTCATTAATGGCAGTCATTTTACATTTGTGAAGTTTTGTTATCACACTGATGTTTTATGTGTTATCTTAAATTACAAAGGAAAACATATCTTTGTGTGAGATTTCCAGTCCACTGTCAAATGTTATTCTGTCAATTCCACCCAGTGCCAAAAAGACCTCAGGAGACATAGACTGTAAATGTATTTTATTTTGTAAGCAACAATCAAAATATATTTGTGTTACTGATTTCTTCAAATATTAAATGGGATCTTAACAAAATTTGTCCACTTTGATGTATTCTTATACAACTTTGGAATCTGCAAAGACCCTGACTAAAGAAACAGAAGTAATTGTACAATGGAGACTGAAGGTGTTACAGTGCTGCAAATGATGCCAGATGTCTTACATTTAACCAAATACACCTTCAGAGGTCCCTTGATTTTCAGCATTAGGAACAAGAGGACTATACACTGAAAGTATCACTAAGAGCTTTTTGCATTGCTTTATTTAAATACAACAGTATCCAACATAGCTGCTAAACACTGGACAATATTTGAAGTCATAAGTACATCCACATGTTCCTCCAAATGACGTTTAGGGTCCTGAAAGAAAAAAGGAATAAGGAAAGAAAAAGAAAAAAGAATCATATTACTGGTAGACGAATTACTTAATTTTTTTTTCAGTAGCTGATGAAATTGGTAAAGAAAGCCAAAACTAAATTTATATATATTTTACAATTTAACTTTCCCAATATATTGTTACATTTTCAGGATTTCTAAATCTGTTAAAATGTTAAGGAGCTGATAAAATGTTAAGGAGCTGATTTACACAATCAATGTTATGACTCTGCAGCAGAAATGATAAAAGAGTCACAAGGAATTCTATACAGTCCGAAATCATCTGATTTTTTTAAAAAACCATAAGCATTTTATCTGTGTGTATAAGGCTGATTATGTGTGTATATTTTCTGCCATTCATATATACTGAATGTCTGAGGGGGTACTTTACTCAAAGCAGACATACCAAAAGGAAAGAGTTCAATGTGAATTCTCATCACTTCCTCTGTAATTTTAATTTAATTCCTATATAATTTTAATATTTCAGGAATAGTGCTTTAAATGATTCAGGAAATATTCTTGGATCAAAAGTCACTGTCAGTAATTTAAAAATTTAAATACAATTTGGATCAATTCTAAAATGTTAAGGATAAATATTTCGTGTAGCTATTTTGAAAAAATGTATCACAGGAAAGAATATAGGTACAATCCATTAAATTAAACCTGATAAAATCTGTATTTGAAACATCTGAGTTAAAACCAAGACTTAAAATTGCATTGTAATAAAGGAAGTTAAGTTTAAATGCTTAATATACATTTATGTTTAAGGCTGAGCTGATTGAAATATTTCAGCTAAATTTGAAAGCTTTGAAATAAAGGATAGATATTGCACACAATTAAAAACTTTCAATTAAACCATTATTTTCTTATATGTACTGCTAAAATACCAAGACTCCTAACTTTAAACAAATGTTCACCACTGAAATTACTTCTTGGCTCTTCTTTTCTAAACTACAATTTCAATACGCTTGATTTCTTTAAAATACCCAGAGATACAACACGCTATAAATAATTTCAAATAACTAGACCACAACATTAAATTTTCTTTATTTCAGAAATAAGCCTTAGGACATTTTAGGTGACAGAGACTAAGAAAGACTGGCAGGAGAAAAAGATATTGGTCTGATTCCATCATAGGCAGTTTTGCTTTTGCCACACAGGAGGCCAAACCAGTGAAGTACTATATTTTTTAAAAATGATTCTGATGATTATTAAACTTTGCCAATTATATATATTTTCAGTTTCACTTTTAATTTCTTTGCTGCTAACTGTTAAATAGAATCTACATCAAGAAACTATAGCATCAGAGTCATTTATTCAAAAAATAGTTACTGAATGCTAGGCTCCAAGTTGGTGATCTAATATTACATATTAGACTAAAATAAGTAGTGGGAAAAGACAACAAGGGTGACTGTATCACACAGGATGAGAGAATAAGATGAATTATATCTCATTTTTGGTTTTGGAGGGTTCCTCTTGTTACTGAAACTGTAATATTCAGAATGCAGTGAGATTTGACTTCACCGATTATGATACTTAAGTCAGACCTTTGCCCCTACTGCTCTATTGGAATAACTGGTTTTGCGGTGAATTGGTAACACACTTCCCTCAGTTATCTACATTACTTCTTGTGGCAGCTGGGTGATTCTTAGAGATTTCCCATCCAAGAATGGTCCTGGCCCAAACCTACATAGCTTGTGAGATGTGATGGGATCAGAGCATATGGTAGGATGGCTGAAAGCAAAGACAGCTTAGTGTCTTGCATCTGAAATATCAAGATTCTGCCAACATCAGCAATATGATAACCATGTTCCATGAAATGAAAAAATGTAATCAACATTCTTTAAAAAACAGTCTAATTAATCTGTAGATTCTTTTAATTGGTTGCTGTGTTCCCCCCAACCTTCAGAAAAATAGGAACTAAAATATATATTTCATCTTGGGAAAAGTGAAAGAGCAAATACTTAAAACCCTTTCTCTTCACTCAGTAGAATCCAACAGGGCTCTAAGCTTTCTCAGGAATATTACCTATATATTGAAGCCTACATATTGATAAACTATATCATTTTTAAAACTGTTACATATGAAATAAACCTACCACTCTATTATCTTCATGGACAATATTATTTCAAGTAAAAATAGTGCTTGGAAAATGAATTCAGAACACAAGTTTCCTACATTATTTCTACAAAATTGTTTTCACTAAAGATAGTATCTCACAGGTATATTTGTGATTTACTTCTCTATAGATGGCAAAAAGAATCTGACATCAAATAATTCAGGGACCTTCAAAATTAGCATCACATTTACATGACAGAAGAAAAATGTACAGTGAACAGACAGGGAAAAAAAATCACAGAGGCTCCAAAATACTTTTAACTCTACAAGAGCATGTTACTCTGTGAATGCACAACCTATTACAGTACACCTCACCTGCTTGCCAACATTCTTTATTGCCAGCTGTTCAGGTGTCATCTTATCTTCTTCTTCTACAGCCTGTGAATGAAACACAAAGGACAGAGTTTCAAATTCTAAATGTACTTTTCCCACTGCCGAATAATCATCAAAGATAATGATGATCATAATTTTCATTCACAGAACCTTTTATTCAAGTAACTTATTGCACAAAAAAGCAATTTTGCTAATCTTCAGAACAAGCCTTCAGGGTAATAAAAACTATAACCACCATCATTTTGAAAACAGACTTAAGAAATTTGTAAAAGACATTGAAAATATCCAATTGGACCACCAAATGGAAGTGGTAACCATTTGAAAACTGTTATGGAATTATCTGAGGGATGGCTAAACCGGAGGATGGAAGAAGCTAAGGGAGCTGCTTGCGGCACTGGGGCCCTAACTACTCCTATTCTGTCTCCTTTTTCTTTTCCTACTTTCACTATGGGTCTCCCCCAACTTCCTATTATCTTTGTCTCCTTTTTCTTGTCAACCAAACTGTGCATACCCAGTATCTAACTATCAGTTACACTTAGGATCAAAGGACCTGCTACTGACTTTTGATCCACAGTTAACAAATTATATAGTGTAATCCCTTAATACCTTCACATATTTAAATCTGTAAAAGTAATAGATGTACTCAGAAAAAATTCTCACTTCTCCACATGAATGATCTTTAATAATCATGAAGAAATAGAATAATCTGAAGTTTTCAACATCAAAAAAATTACTCGAAATAAATGCCAAACCAAATAAAAATTAAATCAACCAAACCATATATACAAACCACTTTCTACTATTTTCAAAGCCAGCTACAAACTTTTATGTGTATGACCATAAATTTTCTAGCAGAATAATTTTGAAGTAATTACAGCATTTAGATTAGCTACCAATATTGCCCTCTACCCTAATAATGGCACCACTGTGTAACCTCTTTATTGAGCATTCTAAGTTTAAGCAACCTCCTTCGTAACAGTTTTGGGTATGTTACTGCCTGAAGCTAGGACTCTGCATCAGGTGAACTCGTGGTCTATGATTTATTCATAGCATCTGATAAATGAAAAATGAAGAAAATTTAAGTATCACCAATCTTAAGAAGTAATACCATAGCACTTAATATGGTTACAAAGCGGGTGAGAAGACAGGGGCAGAAAGCAGGAAACCAAAATCCCAGTGAGGGTTAGATTTGGATACTCTAAACTTAATCATCTCACAGCTGCCAAATTTCTTCATGTGTGAACAATGCACACGTAGGAAATGCAATCATCCGACATTTCCCATAAACTGGGAAGTTTGGCTGCATTTCACACCTTCTTAATAGTTTTGTAAACAGAGAACTTGAAAATGAGCAAAGATGGCAAGTATCTAATTTTATAAACGGACAAACTATCTGGAGAATTTTCCGCAGTAGAATCTGCCTAAAGAGAAAAGACAGTGAATAAGTATTGTATCTACTGATTATTACAGGATACTTATTTACAACACATCATTAGGAAATACATTTATGACTCATAAAGCTAAAAAAGGGAAAATAAGTTAATAACACTCCAAATCTAGAATTCCCTAGACAGAGAATATATTCATTTTCAGAGTCAGATGTCACTCCTATTATTCGCAGCTAGTTAGAAAAGTATCTTCTAACTGGGAAATTGCTTCTCCTACTACCTCAGTGTTTTACATATATGGAAACACTAGCAACGCATAAAAAGTTTGTCTTTCTAAATTACTTTTACAAATCATGACACTACACCTTACCAACCTGAAAACATATTAGATAAATGGAACAATTCACGTTAAGTCTGTACCCTATATCCATTCAGTGTTAGTTGTTCTATGCACACACCAACAATAGTACTTTACGGTATTGGAAGGAGGTAAGGGTTTTGGAATTTGGCTCAAAATACCAGTCCATGTACAAAATAGTTATTATGGAGTATTTTGGAGTGTTGCAAATATCAAAGATGGAAGACATGAAAAGATGAAAGTAAAAAAGCACTTAAAGCATTGATCTGATTTGAAAGGTTAAACAGAATATAAAAAGCTCTAACTCAATTTTAAAAATCTTTTATATCATTTAACCACTTTACCAATTAGTTTTTCCATTTCCTATAATTAAAAGAGAGAGTTCACAAACTCTTTGAGAAGTGCAGATGGTAAAAAGTACTCCCAGCCATAGATGCCATCTGGAAAATGAGGAGCAGCTGTAGATTTAGGCATATACTAAGGTTGCAAACCCCCATGACAAAAGAGTAAGCACATCTCTTACATTCTGAGATAGACCAGATCATCACATTAAACGCCTAAATATTTTCTCCACCTACCTACGTTACCTTTATCTCATCTATCATCTGGGCAAGACCAGTTTGCCTTCATTCATAGCTCTAATCTGGCTAGTCACCAGGAAAAATTAAGAAATGGTAGCAGCAGAAACAAATGAAATTCAGGCACAGGCAGTGTCCTTACTAGGGGAACTTCTGTGTTTATGGCAACTTCTGTGATTTGGCATCAAATTTTGCTTTTGCATTCGTGCTCTTCGGTTTACTCAACCAACAAAAAAGCACTGAAAATGTTTGTGGCTATTCACACTAGAAACGTTTTTAACAGTTTATCAACAAAGACCCCCAGATGGCTATCCCATCATGCACGGTCTGCACAGTTCTAAGAAATTCCTGGAATTTGGTCTGTTATGTTATCATAATCCCCTCAGATGTACCCCCTATCTTAAAGAGGCTTTTACTAAAGCCATTAACCTCATTATCTTTTTCCTGGTAATGGTCAAATTTCTCAAATGGAAAATCTGTGTTTCAAATTCTACCATTTTGGGCTTCCCTGGTGGTGCAGTGGTTGAGAGTCCGCTTGCCAAGGCAGGGGACACGGGTTCGTGCCCCGGTCTGGGAAGATCCCACATGCCGCGGAGCGACTGGGCCCGTGAGCCACGGCCGCTGAGCCTGCACGTCCGGAGCCTGTGCTCCACAAGGGGAGAGGCCACAGCAGTGAGAGGCCCGCGTACCGCAAAAAAAAAAAAAAAAAAAATTCTACCATTTTATTTACCTTCTAACAAACATGGATTGGACCCTTAGCACTTCATGAATACTCTTTTAAGGATCTCCACCTGGCAAATTCCAATGGACCCAGTTTACTTGAACTTTCTGAACACCTTTTCCAATACCCCTTTTCTCTTCTAATCCTTTAACCCCTGCTTTCATGACACCATGTCTCTATTTCACTTTATATGTCATATCTATTCCATTCCTTGGGCTTCTTTTTTTTCCTTTGATATGTTTGCAGTGTTCACTCTTAACATGCCATGCTTCCATTTAAGCACATGCTTTGTAAAATCACCTATATGGTATATTTTTTCACCATTAAACAATCTCTGCATAAACTGCTAGTGAATGTAATATAGGCATTTTAGTTCTTTCTTGATTTTCCTAAAAAGTTAATGCATTGACTATATAACTGAAAATCACATTATGGGTTATGGGGATACAGAATAAGTTTAAAGAAATGGCTTTTATAAAACATACTTGGGAAAGCAAAATTAACAAACATGAAACAATTAGAAAACTATCTGAGAAAGTATTACAGGTGTGAATATGGAGAACAAAAAATTGGTACCATTAGTAATTAAACATTAACATGTACATATTAATTTACTGAATCCTTAAAACATCCCAGTGAAGTAATCTACATTTTACATAAAGAAATTAGGCACTATCTCCTATATGTTAATTCCAGCAATACTTCTACTATAAATTTTTTTTCTAACTCTCCTTTTGAAAGTGCTTATAATGCTCTAGTACATTCTATGTATGTCCTCAACAGTACAATTTTCATCATTTTATACATTCAGTAAATAACTATTAAGTACTCACTATGAGTAAGACAGTTCTTGCTCTTCAAGAAGCTTGCATTTGCGTTTTACTTTACCTGCCTGTAAATCTCAAATTATAATGCAATATGTAATATACAAAAAAGGAGTGTGCCCAACGAATGATGGGGACACATATAGCCACACAGCCAATAAGCAATGAAACTGTGACTTAAATATAGTCTTATCTATCTCCAAAGACCTCAAAGCAACATTCATGGCAATTCGGGAAATCATTACTTTTTTTTTTTTTTTTTTTTTTTTTTTTGCTGTACGTGGGCCTCTCACTGTTGTGGCCTCTCCCGTTGCGAAGCACAGGCTCCGGACGCGCAGGCTCAGCGGCCATGGCTCACGGACCTAGACACTCCAACGGCATGTGGGATCTTCCCGGACTGGGGCACGAACCCGTGTCCCCTGCATCGGCAGGCGGACTCTCAACCACTGCG
Organism: Mesoplodon densirostris; assembly: GCF_025265405.1. Classification (NCBI taxonomy): domain Eukaryota; kingdom Metazoa; phylum Chordata; class Mammalia; order Artiodactyla; family Ziphiidae; genus Mesoplodon; species Mesoplodon densirostris. Next base: position 80,702,824 of record NC_082668.1, on the reverse strand, counting down.
CCACCAGGGAAGCCCGGGAATTCATTACTTTTTAATGACACATCCTGAATAATGCCAAACCCATGATTTATTAAGTGACCCAGAATATGTAAATTCTTTCTAAAAATATTATAAGGAATCCAATTTTAAAATGTAATTATAGGGCCTCCCTGGTGGCGCAGTGGTTGAGAGTCCGCCTGCCGATGCAGGGGATACGGGTTCGTGCCCAGATCTGGGAGGATCCCATATGCCGCGGAGCGGCTGGGCCCGTGAGCCATGGCCGCTGGGCCTGCGCATCCGGAGCCTGTGCTCCGCAACGGGAGAGGCCACAACAGTGAGAGGCCCGCATACCGCAAAAAAAGAAAAAAAAATAAATAAATAAAAATAAAAATAAAATGTAATTATATATAAACTAGAGATATAAAATAAAGATCATGTGTGTGCCCATACAAGTGTGTGTATGTATAATAGAAACTGTAGTTTAGACTGTTGAAAAAAATTTCTATGGCAGAGTCTACTGCTAGTTGCCTACCTAATACACATCTTCTCTTTCTTCTTTTATAATATAGCTCCAATTTTATTAAAGGCAGTAATGCTCCCAGGTAGAAGACTATATAGCCTTTCTCAAAGCAAAGTATGCCACTTGATTAAGTTCTGCCAATGAGATATAAGCAGAAGTGCTGGGTGGGACTTATAGAAAGGATCCTGAAAAGGAATTGATTTAGCTGAGAGGTCTCTCTCTTTTGCCCCTTGCATTTCTTCCTGTTGCCTGGAACTCAGATGGGATGGCTAAAGCTTTAGCAATCACCATGAATCATGAGGAGATCTAAATGATGGAAGCCAATACAAGGAAAGTGGAGCAAAAGATGAAGATATCTGGGTATGTGAATGTAGTAACTTCAAAGTTTCACATGGCCTTGAATTGCAAGAGATGTACATTCCTATCCTGTTTAAGCCTTTGCTACCTCAAGCTAACACAATCTTAGATATAAATAACACCTGCTTAGTGCAAAAACTAAAAAGAATCCAGGATTTACATAAAGTATAAAATTCCCCTACCTTCCACCTGAGAGGTGACACTGTTAACAGCATAATACGTTGAGATATATGTGAGACAGAGAGACATCATTGAAAAATGGAGGGAAGGTAACATAGTAGGGACTTTTCATATTGTTACACAATTTCATTTTACACACATAACATCAAGTTTTAAATATTTCTCTAAGTTGGTACTTGTAGAATTTCATTCTTCATAATAAATGCTTAAAAGAGAATACGTTGGCTTAAAGGGTTATATGCACTTAAAATTTAAAGATAAAACGGGAGATGGCCTTCAAGAATGTCATATATCACTTTTTTATTTTCCCACTAGTGGCGCATTCTCCCAAACCATTTTTTTTTATTTGAAAAGAAAAAAAAAATCTACTTATGCTTTTAACTTTTTTCTTTGAATACTTAATAAGGTTGAACTCTTTTTCATGTTTATATGCCATTCATCTTCAGTGAATTTTCCAGCTCTGTTGTCCAATTTATTATCGTTTCTTTATATTTTATAGGAATTCTTTGTCTGTTATGTACTTTTTGGATACTAGCCTTTTCTGTGTTATCGGTACAAATTATTTTCTGCCAGTCTGACTCCTAATAAGCATTCAATAAATGTTATTTTTATTGCAGGTAAACTTTACTATCAAGCTATCAAAATTTAAAAGCTCACTGATATTCTTACTAGCACTAAAGTAACCTTTGGGAAGCTTGACCACAGCTTTACAAATACTGAGTATTCCTTTTTGGAAACGGGAATTTATTCACAAATGTTTTTAGTATTTTTCAAAGAAGTCATATATACATATTTATACATTTAAATTTTTATGGTCGTTATTCCTAAATACTTTGTAATTTTGGATGCTTCTGTAAACTGATTTGCCTTTTATATTTTTCAACTGGTTTCAGCCTATGTAACTGCATGGCTATGTAATTCTCAATCATAATAGTTCTAATAGTATTCTAGTTTAGTTTCATGTATTTCTATGCTAGATTACAAACATATCCTATCATACTTAAACAATGATAATCTGGCCTGGTTTCCCAATATTTATATCTTATTTTGTTTTTCTTATCTTATTGCACTAGCACAAAACAAGACCTTCTTATTTAATACAGCTACTTTGATAAACCAAATGTAATCATATAATTACATATTTTATATGTAATTCCATAAAAGTTGCATCCAAACCTTCTTTCAGGTTACTAAGTAGGCAGTTTTTCTACCTGAAAAGTAAACTGTCAGATCTCTGAATTTATAGGGCTACATGCTTGAAAACAAAGCAAATTTTTATGTGTCTATGCTATTCTTAAAAAAGTCTTTTACAATTCATTTTTTCACTGGCAGATTCATCTACAAATATCCAATCAAATGTTATCAATATTAAAATATTGATGCATCTTGGCACGAATAAACTAGGAGATTTGGAATAAAAGAGTTGTGGGTGCTAAAGTTCAGTAACTAGAGAAATCAATGACTAATAATCAACCGGAATGTCTACGTGGACTTTAGACTTAAAATCAAAAAGTTGGTACAAAGGAATTTAATTATTTTCTAACCTTCTTTCGCTTTAGGAGCTAACTGGCACCTAACAGTAATTACCTTAGTTTAAAACACCAACCAATTAAAAAGAATACTATGAAGAACTGGTTGTATGGGCCTTTCTTTTTATATTTTAAGTGTTGCTAAAAACTCCACCACATTCTCTTTCAATCACAGAGGGAATTACAGCCCCAAATTTGGACTCCTTCATATCACAGCTTATACATTGTTTTCACTTTATAACCAAACCTTACAAATTTTTGAGTACTTCAGAGATTTTTTAAAACTGTAAAATAGCAAAAACTTCTGTGGATGGGCAGCAGTAACCATAAATAGGTTATTTCCTGGCAGTAGTACCAATAAGAATTTACTTAAACTTGTAATGTTACAGAGAAATGAAAACCATTCCTACAGTCCGCTGAATAATAACTTAAATTTCTTTAAAGGTTAATTTATAAAAGGTTAACTGTTTTAAATATGATAAACTATTTTTTTCTCTTTAATCTCCACAGCATGAAAACATACACTAGAAAGATTAAATATATATATTTTTTCCCTACAATCTAGAAGCAATGGGAATTTCCAGCTGGAACACTACATATAAATCAGGGCATGCTCCTCAAAGCCAAACTTAATTCTGCTGGAATTTAGCTTGTATGGGCCCATCAACATTTTTTCAAAGCTCAGTTCTCTCAAAAGACTTGTTGTTAACACTTGGCAAATCTTATACACTGTCTCTTGGTTAATATTTATTTTGTAAGATGTGTTTAATTTAAAAAGTAAAATATTACTTTTTTGGTGTAACAACCAATATCAACTTTAACTGTCTCCAAAAGCTCTAGCCCCCACCATTAATTTTTAGTCCCACATAGTAAACTGCTTGTTTAAACTTTTTTTTTTTTTTGGCCAAGCCATGATTTGTGGGATCTTAGTTCCCCGACCAGGGGTTGAACCTGCACCCTCGGCAGTGAAAGGCAGAGTTCTAACCATTGGACTGCCAGGGAATTCCCTGCTTGTTTAATCTCTTTATCTTCTTTCTCAATCTTTCTGCTTCTACTTAAATTAGAAATGTTAACGGTACCAACATACTTCTGGTCACCTAGGCAGGAGACCTTTAACTCATCTTTGATTCCTTCTTCTTTTACTTTATCTATCCAACTGACACCACGTTTTATTTTATTAGTCTATTGATACCTCCCTTCCCACTGCCACTACAGTAATTCATACACTTAGTACCTTTTGTTTGGGTAATAGCAAGCTCCTCCTAAATATAGAATCTCCACTTCAAATCTCCTCTTACAACACTCTTTCTTCTATAGCCTTGTCAAATTATGTTTCTAAAGTCAGGTTCTGGGTATACCATGCCCCTGATCAAAAATACCTCTATTCTGATTTTCCAAACTCTGTTACTTGACTTCAGTAACTTTAAAAATCTTTATTCCCGGGCTTCCCTGGTGGCGCAGTGGTTGAGAGTCCCCCTGCCGATGCAGGGGATGCAGGTTCGTGCCCCGGTCCGGGAAGATCCTGCATGCCGCGGAGCAGCTGGGCCCGTGAGCCATGGCCGCTGAGCCTGCGCGTCCGGAGCCTGTGCTCCGCAACGGGAGAGGCCACAACAGTGAGAGGCCCGCGTACCGCAAAAACAAAACAAAACAAAACAAAAAAAAACTTTATTCCCCACTATTCACCCTTTTATGTACACCCTTCTCATGTACTCTAGCCAAACACAGTTTCCTAAAGATGCCCTTGCTTTTCTGTCTCCTAGTCTTGCTCGTGATGTTCAGTTGGCCTAGGGTAATATTCCTTTGTATGTCCAAATCTTATTCATGCTTTAAGGTCCAGTTCAAATGTTATTCTCTAAAGACAGCATCCTGGGTCTGTACCATCTGAAAGCAAAAGCCTTTGAACTTCTACAGGACTTCACATGGACTTCTCTATGGCAGTGTTCTCTAACTTCTAACTTGAATGAGTATACAGATCTCTTGGAAATCTTGTTAAAATGTTGATTCTGATGTAGTAGGTCGAAGACCTGCATTTCTAACAAGATCCCAAGTGATACTGATGCAGCTGGTCTGTGGACAATCTGAATACTAAGGTATTATCAAACACACAAATTTTGGTCAAGTACTCTGGTTATGAACTTTTCTTAATGCCCCTGTTTTCCTAAAAATGAAGGAAGGATCCCTGTTTTCCACTGCAAATTGTACAGAATATATTCAATAAATATCTGTAAGCATAACACTGTATAGTATGTATACATGTTTTAAAAATTGCAGGTTTTCAACCCATTAATAGGTTACAAACCATATGTCGATGTATATAATATGTATGTATATAACTGAAACAGTATGAAATTGAGTCAAATGAGACAGAAAATAGAATATAACCACTTGTAATAAGGGTAAATACTGCTTCATAAAACTTTTGTTGCAATATATATACACACATACATATACATTTGCAGGTACTGGGTCAAATGTAAAATCTATTCTTTATATGGGTTTTGGTCAAAAAAGTTGAAAAATATATGAGTTGAATCATGTCCCCCCTAAAAGGACACATTGAAATCATAACCCTGGTTAGAGATTAGAGTTATGCTGCCATAAGCCAAGGAATGCCTGGGGACCAAGAGAAGCTAGAAAAGAAAAAGAAGGATCCTCCCCACTAGAGGCTTCACAGGGAGCATGGCCCTATCAATACCTTGATTTTGGACTTCTAGCTTCAGAATTGTGAGGGAATAAATTTGTTGTTTTAAGTCACCCATATGGTAGTTTGTGGTGGCAATTCTAGGAAACTGATATAATACAGAAGATACATTTTAGTCTTGTTCAAGTATTCTCTTAATTTCAGAATTGTAAAAGAACATGAATCTATAACCAAAATGCTATCATGGCCGCATATACTTTAGCATACAATAAATATTTTCAGGAGATTGTGAAAAATATAACTTTTTTTACATCCTCATATGAAATGGTCTCCCTGTGCTACTCTTTACATCATCCTGTTTATTGTCTTCACAGCACTAATTACAATGTATTATGTTGTGTTTATTTGTTTACTTTCTGTTTCCCCTTCCAGAAAATACATTCCATGAGGATAGGTCTTATTTTTTACCATATCCCCAGCACCTGGCATACAGCAGGTTTTCAATAAATACGTATTAAATGAAAAACAGAGAAGTTCATAAAATAAGTTATATGTTATCAAGTATTAAATGCTGTTGTTGTTGTTCACATCTCCTTGCTCCTCCTTCCCTTGCAAGAAAAAGTCCTCTGAATAATGAAGAGATTTCAACTGTAAAGCTATTTACAACAGGGGCTGGCAAACTATAGGCCATGGGTCAAATCTAGCCAACTGCCTGTTTTAGTAAATAATGTTTTACTAGGACATAGCCTCACTCATCCCTTTACGTATTGTCTGTGGCTACTTTTACACTATAACGGCAGAGTTGAGCAGTTGCAACAGACTGGATGGCTTATAAAGCCTAAAATATTTACTATCTGGTCTACAAAATAGGCCACTCTACTCTTAACTATTTATATTTATACAATGCCTGATATCTAATCATATATATTCCAAAGATTATAAGAAATAAATGTTGAAAGTAAGTTTTTACCTTATTGTAATTTTTGGCTAATTCCAACATCTCTTTTACCACTGATTCATTGTGTTTACAGTGTTCACTGTAGTCCTGAAGTGTCAAACCTTCCATCCAACTCTTCTTATGCAAATTTAACAACATCTAAAAAATATAAAGAAAAATTAATTATTTTCCTGTATTGTGGAAATTTCCTTTGTCTTGAGAAACAACTTTACAAACAACTTTTGGAATTAATGAATTTAAGTTTAATGTTATTAATTTAAATAAACTCTAATAAGTATCCTCCTAAATTTATATTAATAAAATCTAAGGAATACTCCAACTCATGGCCTTTGCATTTGCTGTCCCTTTGCCTCAAAGGCTATTTTTCTTATCTTTGTATGGCTTACATTTCTCACTTCCTTAGAGATAGCTGCCATTCCTCACCACTATATAATAAAGCCACCCCATACTATCTAAACATCTTTCTTTCCTTAACTTGCTTTACTATTTTTATAGCACTATAAACAGCTGAAATTTTTGTTTTCTTGTTTAGTGCATTTCTCTCCCATTAAAGAGAAATCAAGGCAAGGACTCTGCTCTGTTTATTTCAAGATCACCAAGGTCTAGAGTCTAGAATCTAGATCATAATCTAATCACAGCAAATACTAAATAAGCATGTGTTGAATGAATGAAACTACTATATTACACACAGGATTTCTAATAGTTCATATAGCCCAGCTCTCAAATGCCGAGATAAGGAGGTAAATGCCTCCATTTACTGAATGACTGTGTCAATCCTTCTGAGTCCCTGTTTACATATCTATGAACTGAAGGTTTGTATTAGATAATCTTTAAGTTTTCTTCAGATTCTAATATTCCATCTATAATTTTAAAAATTTAAACTTCTTTATACCAGAATGAAAAGTCGTAAAACTGGGAAGGAAATCACAGATCCATCCACTTTGCAGTCACATCAGCAAACTGGGATCAGACCCTATTAGTAGTGATCATGGAACTAAACACCTTAGTTCATTATTTCTCAAACTGGACTCCTAATTCTGAATACATATTCTTCGAAGCTCATAAGTTTTCAAGTTCAGAGTCTTAAGACAGTTTTTCTTAAAAGTCCTACTCTATAAATAATGTCCTTCAGTTGAGGATAATCATTGAATAAGAAGAGTTTTCTAGGGCCTCCCTGGTGGCGCAGTGGTTGAGGGTCCGCCTGCCGATGCAGGGGATGCGGGTTCGTGCCCCGGTCTGGGAGGATCCCATATGCCGCAGAGCGGCTGGGCCCGTGAGCCATGGCCGCTGGGCCTGCGCGTCCGGAGCCTGTGCTCCGCAACGGGAGAGGCCACAGCAGTGAGAGGCCCGCATACCGCAAAAAGAAAAAAAAAAAAAAAAAAAAAGAAGAGTTTTCTAAACGATTGATAAAATTATGCAATGTGAAATAAAAATGGTACCTACAGAATGACTATTGTTCTTTTGCTATGAGAACCAGTATACTTTAAGTGAGATCCACAAGCTATGAGGATCTAAAGACACAGTCGGAAGTGTATGAGTTTAGTTTAGAACAATTATTTGTTTAGAGGTTTGCAGCTAAAAGTGGTACAAAGTTTTCCTTATGCTGGAGAATAAGCTGCATGTCAAAATCACCTGTGAGAATTTTCAAGACACAAAAGACCCATATTCCTCCATGCCCCTCCTAGGGCCCATGGAGGCAAGAGTAGTTTGGAAAAAAACTGGAAAACTCCTGCACATGTAACCCGAATTTCTTGGATTGCTTCCCATCTTCGCCAGTGACAGTGTTTTAGAAAATACATCCTCAGGAAATTTTGGTGCAGCTGCAACTACCTATGCTATAAAGCTACCTATAATTAAGTGTTGAGAATTGGATTTTTCTACACTTCAAAAGCAAACAAAGAAAGTTCCCACAGAGCAGCAGAATAATTCTACCATAACTGGACAAAGATTGGATTGGGCCCCTCAGGTAACACTTGGAGTTAAGTATACAGGTTGGTGAGATAAGAGTAAAGGCAGGGCTTTGGGTATCAAGAAAGCACCTGAACTGAGCTATACAAGGAACATAAATATAATATTAATTAATTTATATAAGTATTTATATGTGTGTGTTTTTTTTGTTTTGTTTTGTTTTTGTGCCATACGCGGGCCTCTCACTGTTGTGGCCTCTCCCGTTGCAGACGGAGCACAGGCTCCGGACGCGCAGGCTCAGCGGCCGTGGCTCATGGGCCCAGCCTCTCTGTGGCATGTGGGATCTTCCCGGACCGGGGCACGAACCCGTGTCCCCTGCATCGGCAGGCGGACTCTCAACCACTGCACCACCAGGGAAGCCCTATATGTGTGTTTTTTATACCAAGGATGGTGGCTAAGTTTATGGAGTACCATAAAGGAAAAAAGGAAAAAAAGAAAAAGAAAATTTGATGTAATTAGATGGATATTTCCAAATAGTTGGGTGTCAGACTGATAAAATATTTATGTATCTGAATGAATTTTTCAGTTTATGTCTGAGTGGTACCCTTTTATCCCACAGCCTGTACCTATTCTACATAAAATTAAAATAAGTGTTGAAAATGTACTTCAAGCTATCAACTAAATCTACCACAGCTGATATAAACTCTGGGACGAAAGCAAGCAGATGGAAGAGAGCTTTATGGCTCTGTGTCTCCCCTCAGGTCAAGGAAGAACTGGTCCCCTGCAGCCCCTCACTCAAAACCAGGCTCAAGCACCTAGGACCTTTGAGTGAGTTTACTGGTGGCTTTGAACTTTTAAAACAATTGTTTATCAAACTTCAGAAAATCTTATACAGCACATTCTGCCCACAATATATAAATAAGACTGAAAATGGAGATGATCTGGTTGAAAGAGGGAGTAGTATGGAGAGCCCTCTTACTCCACTCCCATACACCATATGCACTAGAATCCCTTCTAGGGTAACTTTGTGGGGAACACTTTCAACTAGTAAGAAAGGTCTTGTTTACTACAGATTACTTATGTTTGGACTTCAGAGTGCATGTAGAAATCAAAGCTTAGGGGCTGTCAATAGTACTCACGTTCTTTCAAATTTTTTTAAGTCTTAGAGAGAAATACAAGAAGCTTTTTGGAGGATGACTAATTGTAATAATAAAGAAAAAAAGCAGTTCAGATTGTAATTTCAAAAAGTAATAGGCAGACTTAAATATTTCGAATTAGTTGAGAGAAAAACTGTTCTTGAAATAATCCTAAAATAGTAGAAACTAAAGAATGCTAATCTACCAAGACGCTAGGTAATTTTTAAAGTAATCAAATTTGATTACTATAAAAAGGTATAAAAATTTAGATCTAAATATCTGAAAACCCTTAAAATGCATTTCCCTTTTGAATCACCTTTAGTTTATCCTAAGTAACCATGGTCCTTTTTTAAAAAGTACAGTAATCAAGACAGTATGGTACTAGCACAAAAACAGAAAGATAGATCAATGGAACAGGATAGAAAGCCCAGAGTTAAACCCACGGACATATGGTCACCTTATCTTTGATAAAGGAGGCAGGAATGTACAGTGGAGAAAGGACAGTCTCTTCAATAAATGGTGCTGGGAAAACTGGATAGGGACATGTAAAAGTATGAGATTAGATCACTCCCTAACACCATACACAAAAATTAGCTCAAAATGGATTAAAGACCTAAATGTAAGGCCAGACACTATCAAACTCCTAGAGGAAAACATAGGCAGAACACTCTATGACATAAATCACAGCAAGATCCTTTTTGACCCATCTCCTAGAGAAATGGAAATAAAGACAAAAATAAACACATGGGACCTAATGAAACTTCAAAGCTTTTGCACAGCAAAGGAAGCCATAAACAAGACCAAAAGACAACCCTCAGAATGGGAGAAAATATTTGCAAATGAAGCAACTGATAAAGGATTAATCTCCAAAATTTATAAGCAGCTCATGCAGCTCAATAGCAAAAAAACAAGCAACCCAATCCAAAAATGGGCAGAAGACCTAAATAGACATTTCTCCACAGAAGATATACAGACAGCCAACAAACACATGAAAGGATGCTCAACATCTTTACTCATTAGAGAGATGCAAATCAAAACTACAATGAGATATCATCTCACACCAGTCAGAATGGCCATCATCAAAAAATCTAGAAACAATAAATGCTGGAGAGGGTGTGGAAAAAAGGGAACACTCTTGCACTGCTGGTGGGAATGTGAATTGGTACAGCCACTATGGAGAACAGTATGGAGGTTCCTTAAAAAACTACAAATAGAACTACCATATGACCCAGCAATCCCACTACTGGGCATATACCCTGAGAAAACCATAATTCAAAAAGAGACATGTACCAAAATGTTCATAGCAGCCCTATTTACAATAGCCCGGAGATGGAAACAACCTAAGTGTCCATCATTGGATGAATGGATAAAGAAGATGTGGCACATATATACAATGGAATATTACTCAGCCATAAAAAGAAATGAAATTGAGCTATTTGTAATGAGGTGGATGGACCTAGAGTCTGTCATACAGAGTGAAGTAAGTCAGAGAGAGAAAGACAAATACTGTATGCTGACACATATATATGGAATTTAAGAAAAAAATGTCATCAAGAACATAGGGGTAGGACAGGAATAAAGACACAGACCTACTGGAGCATGGACTTGAGGATATGGGGAGGGGGAAGGGTAGGCTGTGACAAAGTGAGGGAGCGGCATGGACATATATGCACTACCAGATGTAAGGTAGAGAGCTAGTGGGAAGCAGCCGCATAGCCCAGGGAGATCAGCTCGGTTCTTTGTGACCGCCTGGGGGGGTGGGATAGGGAGGGTGGGAGGGAGACGCAAAAGGGAGGGGATATGGGAACATATGTATATGTATAACTGATTAAATTTGTAAAATTAAAAAAAAAAAAAAAAAAAAAAAAAAAAAAAAGCACTACGCAATTACAATCTAATTTATTCCTTTCAAATCTAGAAAGCTATTTATGTAGCAATTTAGTAACAAAAGGCCATTTTCTTGGAGAAGATAAATTAATCAGAAAAATCGCAGAACTAGAAGAAAGATTTTTATAATTTATCATAAAACCAAACTGGAATGTTTGTTTCCTAATTCCTCTCCTGTTTTAGGGCCTACCAATAAGGCAAAATGTCTCTCAATTTGTCCAATAAAATATTCCTTTATGCTGCAATTCCTCAGGAATGAAAAAATATTTGAACGCATCAATGAAAGAGGTCAACAATTTAAATTCAAATATACCAGGTAATAGTTTAAATTGTTTGAAATAGATATTTTCCCGCCTCTAAGATAAAAATTTAAGCTTACCTTCTGTTCCAGTTCATTTTTCCGATAGTTAATAGTAATGGAGTAATAATGTCTGTTTAGTCCATGAATTAATGCCTATATAGATAAATGATTAGAAGAAGGACAAATTAGTATTTTTCATCTAATAAAATAAATATAACTGTTTGAAACTGTTGACGTATCCTGTAGACAATACCTTTACCATCTTCTAAAAATAGCTTTTTATCCTAAATAAATGTTAAACTATATTTTTCTCAGCTACGAGTTTAGAAGTGAGATTTAGAGGTACAGGGCACACATTCTTTAAAACATGACATAGAGCCGCATAAATTCAACAGTTTTAGTAGCCTTGCTCAGAGTCAGAGATATGATTTGACCTCACCATAATCTAACCTATAAATTAATTATTCATAATTTATAAATAATACATAATTTATTAAGTCTGATTTTATGATTATCTACATAGGGGGCTCTTTCTTATTTCAAAAGAAAAGCCTAAAAAGCTGTAATAATATAATTATTCCTTCACCCACAACATTAATCTGGAGTTTCCGTTTTTCTTAATTCAGTTCTAATATATTAAAAATAACGTGTCTGCATATGTCTCCAAATTAACGAAATGGAGTTTGTTTTTTAGTGGGTCCAGTCTCAGGCAATCTCACTAAGCAGAATTTTTTCCACTGTACTTGATCGCCAAGACAAACAGTCAAATCATCATAAAAACTGAAGCTAATGGCATGGCTTTATTAAGAAACAATAATCCTGCATGTGCTGTAATCCATTCACAGCTGCACAAATGTCTAACTCTAGCTACATAGGTTCAAATGAGGTCCAGAACAGTTTCTGTGGACCCCTCTATCAGCCTTCTAAGACATTAAAGTACAGAAATACACCTTGGACATATCTTCAAGTACAAAAACAAAAAGGGCTTTGGGGTTAACTCTCAGGAATCTAAAGATAAAGCTAACTAAAACAACCACCACACTAATAACTGGATTTTTACAATGTAGTCTTAAGGTGTTGAGGTAGAAGAAGAAGAGGTGGAAAGGAAACATTTGATGAGCACCTGCACCTGCTTTACACAATAAGTCTTCTAATCTTCACAACAACCCAGTAAGGTAGGCTGGTTCCATTTGTATTTTGACAGATGAGGAAATAAGACACAAATCTCAATTTGTCCTAGTTTATACCTAATAAAAAGGCAAAGCTGGGATTTGAACCCAAGTTTTTCTGACTCCAAAGCCCATGTTTTTTCTATCATACTATGCTACAATGTATCTTAGGAAATTCTTAAATTAAGTCTTCATACTTCAGGGATCAGAATTAAAACAAAGCATAGTCTTATTTTTAAACTTTGCTAGCAAAAATCACCCTACCAAATACTAACCTATTTTAGGTATGTACTATAACAATCCACTCTTATATTCCTAACATCTGCTATAATAAAGTGGTTGTTATATGAAATTAAAGTACTAGGAGTACCTATTAAATCCTTATTCATTTCAATAATAATCAGGAATAGTGAATTAAATTTCAGTGCCTAGATATGCTGTACTGTGTGGATCAAAAAGTGGATCTAGGGCTTCCCTGGTGGCGCAGTGGTTGAGAGTCCGCCTGCCGATGCAGGGGACACGGGTTCGTGCCCCGGTCCGGGAAGATCCCACATGCCGCGGAGCGGCTGTGCTTGTGAGCCATGGCTGCTGAGCCTGCGCATCCGGAGCCTGTGCTCCGCAACGGGAGAGGCCACAACAGTGAGAGGCCTGCATACCGCAAAAAAAAAAAATAAGTGGATCTAATCAGTGCCTCCCTTAATCTGTACTCACCTTTATGCAAATTAGGAAGTGCATCCTCTGGGTGGAAGAATTAGAAAAAGGTGCCCAGTGCTCCAAGCAAACTCAGCCTGGCTGGAGAGCAAAGTTTAGGCTAGATTTCAGGTGCCAACTGCCCTCTCATCCAATCACCTTTATGCAGTGCTCCAACTATATAATTCTACATAGTGGCCATAAAGCTAATAACAGGTATGGCCAAGAGATACAGAAGTCAGACAAATGGGCACACAGATAGGTCCACATTTTGGAGATTAACTGTACTGCTGAAATATACAGTTTGGAACTTGAAGGCACTACCTACTTGATTTTCAATTACATTATTTAGATGAAAGTAGTACAACTAACAGGCAGCATGAAAGATTAGCAGGGACAATAATAAAACAAATATAAATTTAAATCAAATGATATCCTCAAGCCATTTCCCAATTTCACTTACTCACTTGCTGTGTGCCCCCAAGTACATTCATCCCAAATCATAGGTAAACTGGCCATGTACAGTCCTCCTTCCATATGAACCCAAAGGCACAGGCTCTTTTATTTAGCTCAGTGAAAAATAAATTCTCTCAAATTCCCCATTCTAGTTGACATTGAATTACAAGTTGTGACAGCATACACCAAATGTAAGATTAGCTTTACCAAGGGGGAGACTAGCCTTTTGACAGGGTCAAACTGCAAATTAAACATAACATACTAGCAAATGCCATAGTATGTCAGGCAGACAAAGGAGTTACATAATCAGGAAATTTCTCAAAACATCAATACTTGGGCCTCCCTGGTGGCGCAAGTGGTTGAGAGTCCGCCTGCCGATGCAGGGGATACGGGTTCGTGCCCCGGTCTGGGAGGATCCCATATGCCGCGGAGCGGCTGGGCCCGTGAGCCATGGCCGCTGAGCCTGTGCGTCCGGAGCCTGCGCGTCCGGAGCCTGTGCTCCGCAACGGGGGAGGCCACAACAGTGAGAGGCCCGCATACCACAAAAAAAAAAAAAAAAAAAAAAATCAATACTTAACTTTTAAATTTACACCTAACAAACATATGATGAATTTAGGAAAATTTAGGTAATTCTTCATTAAAACAGGTTATTGTCCTGAAGCTCATTCATTAATTATTTGAAATCTACAACAGTTTCTCATAGAAGCACTGTTAAAAAGCATGGTTCTATTCTATAGTGTTTATATTGTGGGCTAGATAATATTTCAGTGGCTGACCCGGGAAGCTAGCCACCTTTTAGAGCACTGTTTCTGGGACAATACTTTTTGGAATTACTAACAGGACTTAGCTTATTTGCTTCTTGGATATCCTGACCCTTGTTTTCTTTGCTCAAAGGCTGCCAACCTTTCAAAGAAGGAAGTTCTTCCTAGGTTGGTACTATCAGTCTAAGATGCTATTTATTCTAGACAAAGAGTGGTTTGGAGGAGGAACTAGACAAAGCAGAGTTTTGAGATCCCACTGATTAACTTCCAGGTTATTTCTATGTTTCTTTAAGCTAATCTTTAGAGTAGAGCTTTATAATTTTGTTGGTATGACAAATTCAAAGAAAAGCACACAAATAATCATTACGGTGAAATAATACTTCATTGGCATTGTCCAGACTACCAAGAAGAGGTTAGAAGTTATAACTCCATTTGCTCACTGCTGTGGAAAAGCAGGCATATTATAAAATATACAACTTATGAACTATGTAATAACCTATTTATAGGTTCTTGATAGGTTAAAAAAGTTTCATGCTCTTAAAAAAGGCATATTTACTTAGATCTAAAGATATATGTTTGCCTTAAATTATTTTACATTAATAAACTGAAAATGTGGTGCTAAATATAATCCAGTAAATCATACTTTAAAATGAATCTTTCTTTATATAAATATAATAGCTCTGAAAAGAAACAAAACATGTGCTTTGTTCCCTTTAGGGTGGAGAAGTGGGTCACAAATGGCAAAAGAAGTAAAGAATTTTTGCTAAATACCTTTTCATATCTTTTGAATTTTGAGCTGTATATATACATTATCTATGCCAAAATTAATGAATTAATGAAACTTCCAAATATAGTATAAAAGAATGAGGAGCTCTGGTTATGTACTAGTTCTTACAGTAACTCAGTGGATAAGCTAGGCAAATCACAAACTTGCTGGGCCTCAGTTTCCTCACCTACAAAATCATCACAATGGTTCCTTCTGGTACAACTATTTTATAACTGTTTAAGAACTACCGAAAACAATGTTTTTCAAATAGTTTAACTGTGTTAGACAATGCAGTTGTACTCAGGGCTACACTTAGGGGCTCATAACCCTAGTATAATGCATCTATGCATCAACAGTTACTAAATTTCCATTCAGTTGACAACCAGTCTTCATATACACTGTGGCCCTTAAAGCATTTGAAATGCTGTTGAACAATTTTTAGTGGAATAGCTTTACATTTTTAGTTACTAAAATAAATGCTTGCTAACTCTCAATTCTATACATTTGACAATAATGGTCAAATGTTCCAAGTACAAAATAATACAAAGTCACATATATTAATAGAAAAGTCTATAGTACAGGCATTATACTCTTCCCTCTCTATCAGGATTATTAATGACTTCTCATTTAAAACATGAAAGTTCACATAAACTTTGTCTATTAGCTTTGCCTTGTGGCAGATACTTCAACGTTGTTATTAGTGCTTTAAAAATAACATTTTCTAAAAGCAATAGATGTTTCATTGTAGAAAGTTTAAGAAATATGGAGAAGGAAGAACAAGAAAAAAAATTCAATAATCCTACAACCTAAAGGTAATCAATACTAATATATTGTAAATATATGGGCACAGTTTATAAAATATATATTTTCAAAAAGGAGAACTTGCATATGTGATTTTATAACCTTTTTCTTAACATATTTTGAACTTTCCTCAATATATTAAATAGTAGTCTACAGCATAACCCTAATATTTCCCCCCTACTTTAAGTATGATAGTAAAAAAATCAGTGTTAGAAAAGCATTAGTAACCACCCACATGAGTGCTGATGGTACCTGTTAGGTTCCTATTCCTACCAGTAATAAGCTGCTTTAGGAACAAGATCCCTCTAAATACAAACTAACTTTCCTTCAAAATAAAAGGCATGGCCTTTCTGAAAGGCTTCTGATCCCTGAGGTAAAGATTCTGCTAACACATCTTAAAATTCTATCATGAATATCACCATTCACTTCAAGTTCTTCTGGGTTGCTTTCTTTCTAGCTTGTCTTAGAAAACTAAGAAATTGTTTTAAGGTGTGCCTTTGTTCCATCACTTTTTGGCTTGATCCCATTTGACTGTTTCAGTATTGGAATTGTCTCAAAACTGTAAAGCACCCAGATAGATGTCTTCCTGATGGGCGCTATAAAACTGTGAAATAAATATATATACAGATTTTAATTGGAAGCCAAAACAAACTAAAATGAAATGGAAAACAATGATGCTGTAGCTGTTATATACACAGGTCCTTTTAACTTGGGTTTGCAACCTGCTTCATAAGGTTCACCTTAAATTACAGACTATAAGGTAAAAATACAAACTGGACTGATGTAGAAAGAAACAGATTTTAATTATTTAATTAACTCAAATTTTAAGGTTAAAAACCAGTGTTTAAATTTAAAAGATGAAATCTGCAACAGGTGGCTGTTGACTTGCAATTAGTAAAAACTTCTGGCAGAAACACACCATGCAGTAATCACAATGATTTTAGACTGTGAGATGCTACTTAACAAAAAAAATAATATTTGCAAAAAAATAATGAAGCAGTATGATGCTATGGGGGTTATAAGAAAGGTCATTATCACAGGCTAAACAGGTCCAATAATATATTCTCTTGGAACATGCAAGCATGGGCTTGTCTGTACCCAGTCAAAAACACTAGTAGCTTATTTCATACTCACTATACTTTGCAGTTTTCCCTGGCTTCTAAGTAATTTTTTCAAAAGGAACACACCTCAATCCTTTGAGAAAACTTTTTCACTTTGATGAAGATTTGAGATGAGTGACTGCTGAAAAAGTAAGCATCTAAAAGTATAAAGTTATCAAAGTATAACCAAGCTTAACCATGGTTAACTGTCAAAGCCACAACTCCCCAGAGACTATCATATGCCAGAGCAAAGTTTCAGAAGGGGAGCAGCAATAGCTACTACGATGTCTCTGTCCTATGTGTTCTATTTAACCAAACACGGTATTTCTGTCCTTTTAATTAATCTTCAGAGAAGCAATTAACTATATAGACACAGGTTGTGGTGCATTTAAAAAACACATTTAAAATAATTTTTGCAGACAATAAAGATCTGTGTAAAAACAATGAAGCATGTGGATGATACAAAGAAAACATTAATCACTCAGGAGGATATTAAGTGTCTGAATAACTGTAATAATGGTGGTTGACATCACTAGAAAGAACAAGATATAAACTCTAATCAAAAGAAATATGTAGTTGTGTTTTGTATGATTTGTTTTAAAAGTAGGGATTAAGGCAAAAAAAGAAAAAAAGAAAAAGGTAAAAATATTTAAGTACTATTTAGGAACTGCTTCTGGGGACCTCTTAAAGTATACAATAATTTACCATTATTTACTACTGTAAGAAATGTCTACTAACCAAATCAATAATGATACCATGATACCTAACGCACTCCACCTAAAACCCCTATGAGTCCTTTACTACAGTGTTAACCGTGCAAAGCTGTAAGGTACTCTCAAGATTAAGGCTCTACTATGCCCCCCAAAAGGGTGTCCTCAAACTACGTCAGGAAAGTTTAAAGACTTCACTGAAAGCAGACTCATATGTGAGCAAATCTAACTTTTGCAACACTATTTCCATAATCTCCTTTTAAAGCACAAGAAAAATTAATTGCAAAACAAATTAAAATGCTAAGTACTGGATCTTAAAATGGTCATTTATAACAGGCTTTTAAAATGTAAAACAGTTTTAACACATTATCAAATACAGGCATTACCTGGATAGATGGCTTGTTTAGGTGACCCAGATTTGAGGTTGTTTGTCTTGGTTCATGTCCTAAGACCATCATATTAGCATTGATCAATCTGAAGGCATCAATAACAACCTGTAAAAACAAGGTGTCAGGTCATTTCTTTTTTAAAAAGCAAGTGATGGTGCCAAGCAACACTGGACAAGGCATGATCAACTTGCATCTGTTTCTGGCCTATTTCCAGAAAATCATTTAATTATAATATTAATAAAAAAGAACCTCCTGCTGACTGCGCCATCAGCACACCACCCTCTATCTTGTAATGTAAGGTGACACCAATTATTGCAATTTTCATGAAGCAGTAAAGGAAAATATTAACTTTGCATCTTTATTATTGAAATACATCATTACTAAACTTACACCAAACAGCCTTCATTGGTATGCATATGTCTGTCACCTAAATTTTACCTAATCAAAATGAATGACAAAGAGAAACTAAAACTGAAAGTGAGCACAAGCTAAGGGACCACATCTAAAGCCCAGCCCTGTCACATCAATTATACTACCACAGTACTTGAAATGACAACAAAATTACAACCAGCAAGGCACTTGCTCCACGTATTCTCTTCTAGTCAGATACCTTTTACTTCTTGTGACTATAGAAGACTTTGTACCTTGTCTGATGGCCTTAAATGTCCAAGCCACTGTCAAGAATACGAGGCACAATACAAGAAAACCAAGGTCATCCGTGCTTTAATCCAGGAACATGGTATAGAATGATACAGCCCTAAGTTCATAGTAAAGAAATAACAATAGGTATCCTCTTTTTCCTAGGTGTACTCAATATTTCTGTAGAGAAACACTTCAAATTCTTACATGATAAAAATCATCTTTTAGCTCATATATTAAGAGATTTAACAAGAATCACATACTATCCGAATGCTTTTCTCTGTTCATTATCATGGATTTGAAAGAACTTGTTAAAGCTTTTAAATGTTGTTAAGTTTTATGTAAAGAACTGGGGATCTTAAGACAGATGCCTCTTCCAGGGAATGTAAATCAATTACCTAGAGAATAAACTCAGTACATTCTTCACATAAAAATATCTTAAAGCAGGGAAATATAGTTATTTCTAGATTTGCCTTTAAAAGTGCTAAACAACTGAGATTTATCAATGTTTTAAAAGCTATTGTCTACTAGACTGTTTCTCATTTGTATAATTATTGTTTGAGGATACTAAGGGATTTAAAAAAATTTATTTCCAAAATAAGCCAACTGGAATCTAATCAAGTCTGAAAAATCTGTAATAAGTATTACTAAATGCTATATGCTAAAGAATAAGATTTAAAGAAAGAAAGAAAGGAAAAATCACCCTTTCTAAAAAGCTGCCATGAAGGGTCAACGGTACTAATGAATACAAACTTACACCAAAGCACTATGACAAATGACTCAATCTAAGGCCTCTGTCTACTCCGGCAATCCCCCCGCCACCCCAAAACTTTGAATTTTGCTTTTATTTCTAACAGTTTGAATTTCCCCAAAGATTCCTCTTGCCTTAAAATAAAACCAAGTATCCCCAGAACATGCATGATTTAATAGTTTGTGAAAACTTTTTTCTTTTTATACAGTAACTGTAATCCAGACTGAACTTTCACAATTATGTATAAATAAATATGGCCTAGGTTTATACCTCTTGCTTATACTTAATTTTTTTTCTAATCACATTTTCATAAAGTAATAAGTACTACTATCAAACATGCTTTAATCAGATATTATCATAAATAATTTCAAACAATTGTTTAAAAACATAGAGAAGTAAAATTTTCTACTAAAAAGCACATAAAAATAAGGTAAAATGTAGGCTAAAGAAGGGAAAAGAGACCATTTTGATAGACAGATGTACAACTTAAATAAATACAAAATTAAGAATTGCTTCCCTAACCAATAGCAGTAAATATTTAAGAGCAAAGCATCATTTTGGTCCAATTGTTTTTAGAATACTTGGATTCCATTTAAAGATTTCAGTATCATTTGTAGAAAAAGAACACTTCTACAAAACTATGAAAATTCCACAATATATCACAAAATATCTTTTTTATACTGAATGTTTTCAAACTAGGAGACCAGCTATTTTACACACAAAAAAATCTCTGTAATATTTCTCTGGAATATTATAAACAGGTGTGAAACTTCATAAAAGGGAAATGAAAATACCAGCTAAAGAGATACCATGATCAATTAAAAACAATCTGAAATTTAGAAATTTTAATTCTATTTAAAATTAAGAGAAAAATTCAGAATTTAATATACTGTTCAACTAGTAAATGATGGCCTATATGAAACGAAATGTTTAGAATGACGATTTCTGAGTAGCAATATGAAAGCCAATAGAAAATGAACACTTTACACCAAGAGTAAAGGAATTTGCTGCCATCACTATAGCAACTGTCTTAAGGAAACTAACATGTTCAACAACCTGCAGACCAAAATTAGATTTAGTACACAATAAAAATATAAATATGGCAATATAGTCTACATTTTAATTTCTGTACAATTTTATAATTGCTTTTTGTGCTGTGAGAATAAGTGGGTTTCTCCTTTAGAGCAACCTATCAAAATAGACTCATTAATGTCCAGTGCACTAATGAGCAATGGGTGAAGAAGGTGTTAATTATGCCACAGTAAGATTCAAGAAGAAGCCTTGGTGAGCACTTGGAGGTGTGTATAGGCTGAAGGCGTTTCTCCATGTTTATGTATTTACAGCATGATGCAACAGAATGACAGCAAAGTGGTCACTCCATGGATGAGAACAGAAATCTTAGATACAATATACTGAACAAAGAACCCCCAAGGATTAATTAAGGTATGGGGGGGCAGGGGAAAAATTCATTTTTGGGGGCTATATGAATTTTCTAAATGGTTTGTTTTAAAATATATATACATTAAACCAGTTCAGCTTATGTCTTATAAGGTTATAAATCCAAAAAGTAATTTAGCCAAAAAACTTTGCACAAAAACTACCCCTTAATATGTACTAACAAAAACTTCCAAGCTAAAGTATGACGAATATTTTCAGGAATATGAAGATAGAATTTTATAATTCCTTTCCATGCTGCAGTCTTACGCACCACATTGAATCTCTATTCACCGGCCTGACCATTTAATTTTTTCTGGTACAAGTGCCTTGAGACTTTTCAGAGGTCACTGCAACAGTAGACAGCTTATAACAAAACCATTAGCAGTTTGGCTAGCTTAGGGAAACCTCTTACTTTCCTTTTTTGTTTATTATCACTGCATGAATCTGCAGCATATGATAGTTTATAATTTCTCAGGCTTGTTAAATTCATGTTAAAGGTCTGTTTTCTTGTTGAATAAATTTTGTTCATATAATGCTGCCTATTTCATACACTCAGTCTTTAATAGCACCTTTGGTCTATGCGCAACTCACAGATCAAAACAGAGGACTAAAATAGGGGTTGATGATGCTATTTACATGTGTGATTCCTGCTGTCTTCTTGTTAGTAGCTTTAATATAATAGAAGACCTTGTCTGTTTTGTAATTAACACATCTTTACTGGAGAGATATTTGGAAGTGATTGCTGTGAATATACTGGTTAGTAAAATAAACACAATCACACACCACTTTCTGTTATCAGACAAATTTGTGAATTGTACACATTATACCCCAGATCAACAAACTGTGATATAACAGCCAAGTAGAAGACACATATTTATATAACCCTTTATTTTCCTGAAAATATGTATTCACTCTGACCTTGCAAATATAATTAGCTTGTGGGATGTGCAGATTTCAGTACCATGGTTGCTTTACTAATTGCAATTCTTGGAAATAGATACTAAATATTTGGAAGCTGCCAATACAAAATAAAAACTGCATCTTTTTTGTACATCTGTCTTAGCTTATAAAAGCAAAATAGTTTTAAAAACAATACTGTGTTCCACATTTATTCCAAGCACACCCAAGGGTCAAAGACCTATCATTTCATTTTAACAACGAATCTGGTTTAGGACACAAAACTGTAATTATTTTCAAATTCAGTTTAATCCATAATTTTTTGGCTTCTTTCATTAGTATAGTACAGTTTATCCAATATGCTATTTATTTTTAAATTCATGTTTTCATATCAACTGCTAGGTCACTGAAAGACTAGACTAAATTTCTAAAGCACCAATGTATGGTTCCCAATTTTTACATTCAAAGGAGACTAATTTTTAAGTAAAGCTTGTAAAATTAATTTAATACAAAGGTGTTTGAAAGAAAAATGCACAAGCACTTCTGGCAGTAGATACTGTACTTCATAATTTATCTCCCTCCCCACCCCCCTCTCCTTTTTTGTTTAACAGTAGCTGCCTTTGGCATTCCCAGCTGCCCTTATATTGAAGTCAATGACTATGGGAAGTGTTTATATATAAAATGAGCTGGAAGAAAAAAAGCTTGAAAAAAAAAATTCAGACCTCAAAATCAATGTCAAACATCAAGAAAAGAAAAAAGTTACAATTCAGTGACCAGTTAGGTTACATATTTAAACACATATAAACCCACCACCATAAATAAGTCTCTAAATGACTATAAAAATGCTAGGTGTGGAAATCAAATACCCTTTATCACCTAGAAATGACCTGTTATCAACTGCTTAGGTTGTTTCTAGATTCTTTAAAAATTAAGGGTGCATGTGACCTGGGAAGTACTGCTGGGGTTTGTGACCAGTTCGTTACTTCTGCTGCCGTGCACTGCCAGGCATCTATAAGAGAAAAACATCTTATGTCTCTTGTAAGCCCACGGCATAAAAAATTCAAAGAAATCTTACTTTTTATGCCATTTCCAATGAAAAGCACTAAGAACTAAAACTGACTCATGCCAAATGCATATCACTGAATTGCTGTGATTTCTTAGTCTCAACTTTGCAACATGGAAATTATTTATAAAATGTCAATTTTAGCTCTGGAAAAGAAATTCCTATGTGTATGTACATTTTCTTTCTTCATCCTTGGAGAATTGCTTATTGTAGCTAGAGATCTGTAGTACAACTTCAATATATTGGGAGAAAAGGGGATAGAGTATAACTAGCATAACGTACTTTTTTTGACAAGTGAAGACATGCATCAAAATTCAAACAGTAAAGCCACCGTTTTGGACATATATACTTTAATAAAAACAAATTGATCTCTAAAAACTAGTATGGTGAAAGGTAATTAAACATTTTTAGATTCATGAAACTTTCTAAAAAGAATATAGTTATGTCATAAAATAAATTTAGCAAAATTTTTACAGTGTATGCATGTACTCAGTATAGTATAGGTATTTAAATGCTTAAGACACTCTGCAGTCAGAAGCCTGCCTTAGTTAGAATTCTGGTTCTAACACTTGCTAGTTATTGAGCTAAGATAACTGTTATTTAACTTCTCAATGTCTCCATTTGCTCATGAATGACACCATTTAATGATAAGATTAAATGAAATAAATGTGTGTACCTACCACTATAGTTCTCAGTGTTTTTAACTGTGGCGCTCATGGACTTGCCTAGCTCAGATCTCCTTTCAATAGAACCTACTGTAGAGAGCATAGCTGACTCACAAACTCCAGGTGCTACACTTTGGATCCTCTGGGGGTTCACCCCAGGTCAAACCTCCCTTGGGCTACTCCCAGCCAATGTCTGAGCACAGCAGGGGTACTACAAACCTAGCCATTCCTGCCAAATAAGGTCTTCTCCTAAAGGACAACTGTCTCAAGGACTCCCCAACAGCCTGGCTGAAACTTTCTTAGGAACATGCTGCAGTCTGACGCTCTTCCTACCCAATCCTACTTTCTCTTTCTCCTTCCGCACAGTCAGACAGATTGAATCTCATTTTGGCGTTTGCTTCTTGTAGCACTCAACCTGACCAGTAAACTAAGCAGAATACCGCTACTGCAATACAATGTTAAAGTTAGAAAAAAGCCACCCCCAAAATCAAATCAGAATTGTAAATTTGGTATCCACAGACATTTGGCATATGAAAATGCCAACAGGAAATTAGGGAGAGACCTTTAAAGATATATTTCCCTAGGAAAATTCCTAAATAAAATAAAGAAAAAATGTAACAGTTATACTGAATATTATCTCTTTAAAAAAATGACAATATGCCTAGAATTTTGATACTCCTCTATGATAGTATTTCTAGAATTATAGGTGACGAATAAACAGTGAACTTAAAAACTGAACTCTTCAGGGACTATTAATGAGCTACAAGATACTAGCATCTCTGGGTCACTGGTCAGATAACCAACTCAGAGTACCAATCCTATCTAGTGGCTACTCTGTCAGCCAACATAAAATGAGCAAATGACTTCAGATTCCCCTCTAGTAGACAACTGAAAGCAACACAACTGGTATGCTTATTGACAGTCCCACATAAAGTAAAGGAATAAAAGGCTCTAGAGACTAAGGGCTAGGGCTCACCCATGTTAGAAAGGCAGTAAGGAGGGGAAAAGGGAAATAAAAGACAACATACATTTCTTGTGCTTTAACATCACCTTCAAAGAAAAATACAAATATATCCTTCAGACTGCCATCTCTCAAAAAATATAGTCCTTTTTGTAGGAAAAATATGCAAAGGTCAATTACTTTGCTATGTATCACTTTTACATATTTTTATTGGGCTTGTTAAAATATCATATAGAAATTATATTGTCTAATACTCAACAATCAAGAGGTAGGTATTAATATTCTCAATTTATGGATAAGGAAACTGAGGTTCCGAGGACTTGAATACATTAAATGAGATGACAACCAGTAAGCGACACCACTATCATTTGTACATACACAGCATGACAAAGCCAGTACTCTTCATCACCAAGGTATTTGATGTAACAGTTATCCTAACACAAAAGCAAGAAAAGATCACTCTTAGATTCAGTTACTTCACAGCAAGGTTTGTGTCTTATTCACCACTGAATATCCATTCCCCAGCAGAGTACCTGGGGCACCTAATATGGTGCAGAATAAATATCTATTAAAATGAAAAGCTCCAAGAAAGCTTTTTTTTTTTTTTTTTTTTTTGCGGTACGCAGGCCTCTCACTGTTGTGGCCTCTCCCATTGCGGAGCACAGGCTCCGGACGTGCAGGCTCAGCGGGCATGGCTCACGGGCCCAGCTGCTCTGCGGCATGTGGGATCTTCCCAGACCGGGGCACGAACCCGTGTCCCCTGCATCGGCAGGCGGACTCTCAACCACTGCGCCACCAGGGAAGCCCCCAAGAAAGCATTTTTGGTTACGTTTCTTGGGGGTTTTTTTTGGCCACACTGCACTGCATATGGGATCTTAGTTCCCTGACCAGGGATCTAACCCACACCCCCTGCAGTGGAAGCACGGAGTCTTAACCTCTAGGCAGCCAGTGAAGTCCCTTTGGTTACTGTTTTTTATAAAGTTTTACCACTGAATGCCCCCACAAATTCATTATCTATAAAAATCTAATCACTAGCTTTACAAAGTATATATTTCCCATTTCCTTATCACCGCTCAGTTTTGAATTCATGAAACACTCAAACATCACAAAGCACTGACTTGTGTTTAATTAGGAATAAAAACTGCATACAGAAAAGCTATTTGGAATGTAAAAAGTGGCAGTGGACATCTACTGAAAAGCTTACTACTAGTTTAAGAATAATTCCTGCTTATTAGAATAATAATCAACTATGACTTAGAAGAGAATTTACGACCATAATCAATTCTACCCTCTTCAGGAAATTACAGTGATAACAACAGACTAAACCCGTCAAAACTAAGTCCCAGGCCCAGAAACATCCTCACAATTAACAAGGGTTAATGTCAAATCATTTGAATATGATCTTAAACAATTAATATACATGGACTACGCAAAGGCCTTTTATACAAAGTCATAGTTTCCATTTTCCGGTACAACACTGGCATTAAGGACAGGGAGTAGATCTTACTCTCCTGTGTGTCTACTGTATGCCTGACACACAATAATGATCAATAAATGTCTGTTGAATGAATGACCAGGGATCATTAGATTGGGGAAAGAAAAGCATTCAAGAGGCAAAAGAGTCAATAAATAATATTCTTATAGATAATGGGACATTGTTTTAAAGGTTTTCCTATATCTTTACAGAAACAGCTGAATTCAAACTAATTTGAAGCAGATGTCTATCACTCAAATGCACAGCAATTATTAAACAATAATAAATTAGCTCAGAAATTATATTAGTAATACAGAAGCTCTAAATTAAAAGAACAAAACTAAGAACTGTTAGTTCTATATCAGATTTATGCTTCTTCGAATTTTAAACATAAAATTGCTTTAAAATTCTTAGCTGACAATTTCTGATTTATCAGCTAAATTAATGTTATAAACTATTAAATCTATCAGGAATAGTACATGCACATTAGCACCTAAAATATTTTCTTAGACATCCTCACAGATTATGTCTAAGAGTGTTATAAAACTTCAAATTGATACTAGGAGTAAAAAACAGGACGCAAACAAAAGATAATATAGTAACTAACCTTGTTCCAAGAGTTGGATGAGTATGCTCACAGAGCTATATTAGGAATGGAAATAGAATTTTTATGTGTCCTATTTTCTATTTTTCTCTTTCAGTCTGAAAAACTAGGCAAAGGAAAGGTATGTGTATGTATACAATCTGAGATAAGAATTATTCAGCCCTAATTAACCTTTACGGGATAGGGATACTGATCAACAGAAAATCTTATGAATGACAGCTATTCTAAATATCTTCCACTACCTTTGGAAGACAAATGACATGATAAACTTGAACTCTAACTCTGATTACACAAGGTTCGGATTCATCAAGGTTAATGTCTATGAACAAACTGGCTCACTGACCTTGTCAATCTCATGTTTCACTCATTAAATAAGTGATCACCGCTAATGTATACAAATTACTTAACTAAACCTCACAAAATTAGCTGCAGTTTTCTTATATGCTAAAAGTCTGAATTGGTAACAGCTAGCTGACCACTGAAACATTCATTCCTGATTTTGCCTTATATACATTTATTTACAAAAAAACTACTTTTTGCAGACACTGCATCAATTCCAAGATACGGAAACATTTCTCCCTTAAAAGAAGCTCCAGTCTTGTGAGAGAGACAACATACAGACAGGTGAATGAAACACAAAATGGTTTTAATCACATCAATCATTTCAAAGGCCAGAATTTTAAAGTAATATATTCATTTTCTTTTTCATCAGCATGCCCCAGAGAAATATGTTGGAAAAATAGTAAGTGCTCAATAAAAAAATCAGCTGAATCAGAAGAGTATTCCTAAATTAGTCTGAACGTACAAAATATAAATGGGAAAGTTTTCATTTCTTTTGTAATTATTACCTTCATCTTCCTAAAGTGAGCAAGTTAGTAATTAATTTATAGACTTGTTCTTAACAACGTTTTCAGAAATGCTCACATTCTATTTTTTTTAATATGCTAGTTGTTTTTCCTGTTAAGTATCAATTATTTTAATCTTCAGAATAATAAAGTGATATTTATTGCACACCTTCTATCTGCATGTGCACTGTAATGATTATATATATCACTTCATAATATTCCTAATACTATGAGATAGTTACTAAAATCCCTGTTTTATAGATGAGAAAACTGAAGCTCAAGAAGATTAGGTAAGTTGCTCAAGGTCATGCTATAAAGAAGAGATAAAAATTGGATTCTAATACAGGCCTGATCCCAAAGCCTGTGCTCTTTACTTTATGCCCAGCCTTTATGGTATATAATTTTTAATAACAATAAGAAAATACTATAACAAAACTATTAGTGGAGTAGTTTAAAATCGCTACCATCTTAAAACTTTCGAATACAAAATCTCTTGGATAAGTAAAATATTTTCCCCCTTACCTTGAAAAAGACATGACCTTCTAGATATCTGAAAATAAAAGGTAAACTCCGGTAACATTCATTCCCTAATTCTTTCCTCCTGTATTTGTAGTTACTCTTCAGAGCCCTACCTTTTCTGTAAAACACTGATTAAAAGACAACAATAACAGAGTGATGTCCTTCAAATTCAGTCCAAACTTCATTTACTTTATGCAGTCTACACTGATTTCTGCCTACTTTTTTTTTTTTTTTTTTTTTTTCTTTTTGCGGTATGTGGGCCTCTCACTGCTGTGGCCTCTCCCGTTGCGGAGCACAGGCTCCGGACGCGCAGGCCCAGCGGCCATGGCTCACGGGCCCAGCCGCTCCGCGGCATATGGGATCCTCCCAGACCGGGGCACGAACCCGTATCCCCTGCATCGGCAGGCGGACTCTCAACCACTTGCGCCACCAGGGAGGCCCGATTTCTGCCTACTTTTAATCTGCATTTACTATGTTTGCTATACAAGTACTTTTTTATTGCATATTGACACATAAAAGGTTCTAAATAAGTATTTGTTGAATCATTTGTCACTAGCAATCAATTTAATACTTAGTTACAGAAACAAAGCAGTATCAGTATAATTTGTATTATATCAGTATGCAGTGGAGGATTACCAGCACATAACTAGCAGACTGTTATTTGGCTCACTAGTGACACTAAATGTATATGACTTATCTTCTCAAAAAGACTAAGACCATTTTTTATTTAATTTGTATCCCCAAATCATTAGCATACAGGCATATCAGCTGTACTTAAGAAATACCTGATGATGAGTTGATCTGAAACTAAACACCACATTTTCAGAAGCCCATTGAGTATTTCCAATCAAAGTAAATAAAAAATCTTCAAGAAAGTCCAGCCAGTGTGAAGATTTATTTGGGATAAAGGGGTTTTAGTGATTGTGTTTTCAAAATAGAGAACAGACACAAAGATTGTTTGCAGTTAGCAGGTAACATGTGAACATTTTACTGACAGGAATCCTGACAAGAAAATTAGTTCTCAAAAGTAGTCATAGCTGTAGGCTAGTTTTATGACTTTGCACAAAGTGACTGTTCTTTTTGCCCTAATGAAGAAGTATAGTCATATTACAAGTTGAATTTACCTCTAAATTTGTTGCTGGATTTAAGTCCAGTTGTAGGCTGGATATACAGGATAACAAAACATTAAGCAAGAGGTTGCCACCATGCCACTTGAGAACTGAAGTTTAACATATTTTAATACGTGTTTTCTTTACAAGTAAACTAAAACAGAATCTTAAAAACTATCTCACTTGTAAGTTTTGAGTGGAGCTCGCTGGTAATTTCTATAAGCTTACACTCCATTTAAATTACAAATATTATTATCATTGATTTTTCACCTGTATTATTTTTAAACATTTCAAGGATTATGTGATATACAGAGTGATATGGATTCTTTATCATATAGTACATTTTATTTTTTATGTTGGTCTCAATGTTTGGTCCTAGGGATGTCACAAAAGCTGACAGACATGAGTCTGTCTAAACTGTTTTTAATTAATAGAAAAATACTATATGAGAAAATCAATTAATATATAATACCTACTAAAAATAGTACACAGAACTCTCGAGAACTCTGAGAAAATGTGCAGCTCCTTCCTCTTGACTTACGTTGAAGGAAATGACATCTACACATGTAAATTAAGAAAATGCCCTGCAATGACTTTGGTACTCATTTTCCATTCCTGAGTTATTCTAATTACATTGTTCAAAACTGTCTAATATTAAAAAGCCAGTAAACAGCTTGGGTTCTGAAATTTTATAGACCTAGATTTGTATCCTTGTTCTGCTGCTTAATACATAATAGTATGATTTTGGGCAAAGTAAATCTTTTTGACCCTAAATTTTTATACCCTTTCACTGACAAATGGAATAATAGAACCTATTTCTAGAATTACCAAAAAGAATAAATGAGACAAGTTCAAATGATTATTGCCATAATACCTGGCACATAGCAATAATTCCATAAAGATACAGTCAAGTCACTATAAAAGGAAATCAAACAGTTTGAATCAATTGAGATTACAAAGAAAGAATCCATTTTTACCTAATCACTCAAAAAACCAGAGATAATACTGGGACTTACAAAAATGTAAATAAAAATATACAGGAAAGAGGTATTAAAAGAACAGACACCCACTTAAATCCTTTATATATAGATTGTCATTTAACTCTTGATCTAATCATTGCCTTACTAAATATTTTGACAGCTTTGATAAATCATGTGCAGGGAAGGGGAAGGGAGAGTACTATGTTATTCTTCATTTTCTTGTAAGTTTATATTCTTAAGTATAATGATTTAACTAGAACACTCTGGCCATGGATTTACTAACATTTAATTTAATTCAGTTTTGAGACACTGAGAGAACTATAAATTATAACCAAACTCAGACACCTTATAAATGAAGTTACAGTCCAAAAAAATGGATCCTTATTTGAGGTGATATAATTGTATGAATCTCGTTAGGTACAACAAGTGATGCAAATCACCAGTGATAGATGCTTATACTAAATTTTTTCCGAAAAATTTTTTCCATGACATATAAAACTAGACAGTGATACATGTAATTTCCTAAAGTAATTTTTGATATATATTTTTAAATACTACATTTTACCACATGACAACAGAGTCATGTGATACAAGTATATTTTTTAATGAAGTGCATTCTTTGAATCATGGTTACACAAACAATGCAAACTCCACAGTTATATAATACCTAAACTAGGCTTGGAAACTAAAACTGCCATTTAAAATACTATAAACAAGACAACCAAAACACATATTCATTTATTTATATTCTATTTTTAAAATGCTTTCTTTCATTGTATTTAAGTTTATATTTTCCTTTTCAAAGCAGCCACCATCACATGAGTTAAGTATCATAAAAAGTCACACTAAAACTACAAAACAGAATTCTAATTGTTTAAAATTAAGCTTCAATTATTAGTAGTGTATATTGTGGCATGGGAATTTAATCAGATAATTCTATTATATTTCTAAAATAATAATTATTACTTAAATGAGTTACTTATGGGTTACTTTTTTATAAGGTATCTTAATTATCAGAGAATTAAACTTAAATATTATACTGTACTTTAATTCATAAAACTAACAAATGTCAAAGATTTTCAACTCCTTTTATCTGTATCAGTTAAATAATACACTTAGTAAAAAAGAAAGTTAATAAATTGAAATATAGTTACATAGCAAGCCTCAGAAGTTATCCATTCAGAACTGCCTAGTGTATCAGTTTCTATTATTATTGTTTTTGTGGCTAGTTTCTGCCTCTAAAAAGCTAAATCACATCTAATAGGATCATGATTTAGAAAAGAGCTCAATTTTTGTTCATCACAATAATATGTCAGAAAGTGTTCAAATTCATGACAGATAAAAACTCCATGTTTAAACAGCCATATTTAGTTTGTCTGAGCTGGTGAGCAGATGTAAATGTAATCTGCAATACTATCAAACTCCAGGTCTGATAGATAGCAAGCTAATATTTATTTTTAAGTGCTCCAAAAATTATTTGTAAAAGCTGCATAAAAGGATTCCATAAATGTATTGTGATTTTATTTTAACAATTATTCTAGACCACAATGGACGTACATGCTCAAACAAGACACCTCAGCAGTATTTTAAAGCAGTAACCACCTAGCCAATTTCTGTATGTTCTGTAGTTTTTCTAATCCACTCTCCCTGTGGTTGAGCAAAATCGAATTGCCTCTCACATTTGCAGACAGCTCTGTGAAGGTGATAATAGAGCTGCTCCCTGCTGTCATGAGGCAGGAAATAGGAAAATGGCATATGGGGCTAGAAAGAAAGAAAGAAAGAAAAAAAAAAAAGAAAGAAAAAAAGAGAAAAAAGAAGGAAAAAAGAACTAAACAAGAACAAAAGATTTCAACAAAGAACAACTATAACCCAATATGCTTTGCAAGTTAATCTCTTTTCAGAATCATTTAGCATATCTAATCATTCATCTGTGTCCTCACTCCAAAAATGCAAACGGTTGATACCAAGTGTTTGGGGCAAGTTTTCACTGTCTAAAATATTTGGAACCTACAACTGCAGAATATGTCCTGCACAATGTCTGCAAACAGAGCTCTTTAGATTTTTTTAAATGTTGTGCCGATGCCAAATTCACCATTTTAAAATAAAAGAAGGTAACGGCAATGTTTATTAAAATATTAATAAAATGTGTATAGAAGGCTTTCAGTATGATTAACATTCCTAAATCTATGAAATAAAAAAATTAAAGATAAACATTTATAATTAGACTAATTAAAGTAGAAACAAATCTCTAAATAGGTAAGTTGCTAATAATAATACCAAGACACATTTATTAACTGGTACAGTTTTTTGTTTGGTTGGTTTTTTGTGTAATTAAGAATCATGCTTTAAACAAAATAGATTTTTATGTGATGTATCTGTAAACAGAATGTGGCAGGAGATGCTAATAAAGATAGAATCCACTCTACCTTTCCTTTTACACTCTGAATGGGATCCACAACCACTGCCACAGCTCTCTCCGACAAGGCTTCAAAGCTCTGCTGAGTGTTGATATCCACACCAGAAAGCCAACAACCAAAGCCAGGGTGACTGTGATACCAACCAACAACCATCTCAGGCCTGAAACAAAGAGGGCATTCAGCCGTTCAGAACAGAACAAGTAATACATTTATGATATGAAAAGAAACAACACACTAACAGGGTATAAATTAAGAAGACATGAAAAACACACAGGTGTGAAAAAGCACCATTAGAAACACTGAAATCATACACCATATTATCCAGAAAACATGGAAATGAAAAAGTGTGACAAAGGAGTGCTATCATTAAGAGATGCACATTAGCAGTGGTAGATAAGGCTTTCAGTTTTTCACCTTGTTACCACACTTTCTCAGAGCCAGTTTTTACCCTTTCAGCATTCAAGTAAATATCTACTCTTTAACTCCTTAGCTCTGGGAGTTGGATTTTCCAGGCAGAGTACATTTTTAACAATGGACACCAGGATCCACTGTTGTGAAAGGATTAAATATCAATTAAACCAGCAGTAGAACTAGGAACTCAGTCAAAAACCAATTTGCACTGTTCTGCTCAGCTGCTGAGCCTTTTGCTAACATTAATTTTGAAGTTTTTTCCACAGTAGAAGAATTTGAGCAAGAGAATGACAACTATTGAGAGATTTAATCTGGGGTAAAAAACTTGAACAATATTTGGATTGTACTTT
The DNA here is from genome assembly GCF_025265405.1 of Mesoplodon densirostris. Taxonomy (NCBI): domain Eukaryota; kingdom Metazoa; phylum Chordata; class Mammalia; order Artiodactyla; family Ziphiidae; genus Mesoplodon; species Mesoplodon densirostris. The sequence goes on along the minus strand of NC_082668.1, from coordinate 80,669,464 downwards.
CCCTGTCTTTAAAACTCAATATGACTATAAATATAATTAAATATTCAGAATTTTATTTAGCTGCAACTCTCAAATTTTGGAACATACAAGCTCTTTCAATTATAAGTGACTAGAGAGTAACTCCATATGCTAAACGGTGGGAAGCTACAGTCCAAATTTACTATGTAACAGTTGAGAATTTTAACATGAGGCAGTTTCCTAACTGGCAAATTTCTATGATTCTAGAGGAAATAGATACTAGATAGGTGGTGCAGAGCACTGACAGTGATACTTTTACATTAATTACGTGGCTTTTTTCCCCTAAGAATGATATTCACGAACATGTAAAATTCTGAGACACATTTCTGAAAATATTTCCCATCATTCCATTATATGATCATTTGAAATACTTAACTTCCTGTCTGCTTCAACATATCCAACATCTTGGCTTGGAACACTGGATCGACTGCCTCCACACTGACCCCCTGATTTAGAAAGAAAGGAAAATGATTAGCTTCTATAACAATGAGAAAAAAATTATATTACAAGATAAACGAACAAAAAGCTACTGCCTAAAAACCTATGTATATTATTTTGGGATACCAAAATAATTTAATAGGTTTTGATACCCATATTTGATACCCACTCATGTCATTCGATTATAAACCATACATCAATAAAACTTTTTAAATTGCCAAGTACCAAGAAAACAAAAAAAATCGCCAAGTACCATACTGCTGTTAGCTAATGAGTTAAGATAGTTTTTAGGCTCCTTTAAAAGAGTTTATGGCCATGACTAATGTGTGTGTATATATATATACACATACCAGAAATACCAAATAAGTGAACCAATTATTTTTTGGTTAGATCAGTCTAGGCAAGCATACTTCCTAATGTCACCCTCTGATAACTGATAAGCACTAGGCCTCTTCCATCTCATCCAAAGTTCTACAACTCTTGTGCTATAATAATCAACAGTTCAAGTCGGTTTTTTTCTTCTTCAGTAATGTAAACATCTTGAGGAAGGAAAATAATTGAATAGTTTCCCAGAGTTGTTTTTGTTTTTTGGTTGGCTGAGTTGGGAGGGGAGGATGTTCAGTGTTTTAGTTAGGACTACTTGGTAGATTAGGCAATTGGAGGGAAATACATACATTTGAATATTACCTCAAATATAACAGCATTCTCAAAATAGTCCCCACAAGAGGCAATCTGCAACCAAGTCTTTTAAATGCTGCATTATTTTGCTAGTTCAACCAAAAGAAAAATTTAGGGCATGGAAGTATTAAAGGCATTCATATTATCTCTCCAGTGATAGATCACTGCCATTATAGCTCCCTCAAGGTTTTCCTCTAACATCAGGAATTTAAGTCTAATCTACTTAAACAAACCAGTTAACATAAGCACTTCTTCCCACCAAAACAGTATTTTGAATTCTAATTGAGAGTGCATCCTCAAGAACAGGGGTATGCAATCTACTGCCTACAGCCTAAGAATGTTTTTTTAACATTTTTAAAGGGTGGTTTAAAAAAAAAAAAAACAAGAATATGAGACAGAGACATATGTCTTTACAGAAAAAGTCTGCTAACTCTTGGGCTAGAAGAAAAACTTTCCAACTCTACTACATAGAATGAACATGGGCATCAAATATTCTATTTTATATTGTCAAACAAGCACTTGTAGTACAAGGAAATAAAGGATATTAAAACTTAAGAACCCTTTACTATAACGGATATTCACATAAGGACATTCATCAGACAAATATATATATTATATTTTCTTAGGCAAGTAGATGAAAAGGATATATGTGTTATTTTTTGGAAGGTAAGTAAATGGTTATTGTTTTTTGGCCATTAAAAAAAAATCTAAATACACACCTATCCACAAGTCCAATGCATTAAATAAAAGAGCAAAACAAAACAAAAAACTCCCGCAAAGAACAATGCATTCTAAACACATCAAAGTAGAGGACTTTCAAAATGTGTATGCAGTATGGTTCATCTATTAACAAATTACCATGCAAAAAGGCAAAAAGAACTAAAGTTTGTCACTTTTTTTTTTAAACTTAACATTTTGAATAGGAAAAGCTTAAGAGTCATTTATCACCATATACAGAACATTTTAAAAAGGGCGATATTTCAAAACAATAAAAACAAAACATGAGGACTAGATAATGTAGGTGAGTTGAAACTCTAATTAAGAGTGTCTGAAATCTTTTGAACCAAATGTTCAAACTAATCAAACTAGTATCCTACTATTTTAAGGTAACTAACTTATAAATCCAGTACACTATGCTAGTTAAAGCTGAAAGAACAAGTAAAGGGATTAGATGTTAGCATCACTCAATTTGTGGATCTACAGGGAATTCATAATGCATTTAAAAGATCAATGATTTGATTCAATACAGTCTAAAAATTTCTATCATTAATCTTATAATGAATTTTTCTGTCAGGAAGAGAAAATTACAATATGACGGGAGTTATTTTGCACAGGAAAAGAAAAAAGAAACATGTTTACTTGCATCAGGCAACCATAAAAGTACTCACTGTTCCTGACTGTGGCATAGCAAACACGTCAATCACTCTGACGGTGTAATCATCAACAAATTCTCCAAGCATCAGACCCATAACTTCCATTGGAACCCCAGCACGACCATGTTTTAACATCTGTAAAGAGGAAGATATATAGACACAAAGCTTTGAGATCTTTGGACCCACCCCCCTTTTTAAAATTAATAACTTAATTGTGTTTCAGTGGAAATAAAACACTCTATTTTATACATGCACCTAAAACAACAGCTTATGTGTGAGAGGGTTAACGTGAAAAATATTCCAAAGTAAAAGAGAGAAAGCAGCTGAACTCTCTGAAGCAAGTAACTCCATTCAACACTTACTTTTAACAGTGCCAGGGAAGAGATATAGACTTGTTCTGCTGTGTCCACCGCAGGAGCATCTGTAGGTGGCCCCTAGAAACAAACATACAAATCATTATAAATACAAAGAACTTATGAGTTTAAAATTAAAGTTACAAGTTATTTAAACATGATTGTTTTAAAAGAGTTTAGGGGAAACATGTTAAGTATTCAGCTACAACACAATCAAAACAAGCTTGTAAATATCAAACCTGTAGAAAACATCAAACTTAGTACTCAGCTAAGTGTCCAATGGACACAATGCTTGACTCTTTCAGCGATGCTAATTTACCTCCACTACAAAATAACTATAATGCACCAATTAGCTATGTTTCTTACCCCAGTGTGAATGTAAACTGATTAACTGAAGGACCAACATGAACAGTAAATTCTCTGAGCCTGATTTTCAGCTAAAGACAGCATGTAGATTAGGGCTATGGGATCTCTGCAGAAACTTAGGTATGGGGGGGTGAGGGGCGGAGAAGATTTCTAATCCCTAGGTGAAAGAGCTGTGAACAACATGCTCTGCACTTCACCTGATGAAGTTGTTCCCCTCCCCTATACAACATCAAATTTAACAAAACTGCCCCAGATGTGAACAAACTGGTTGAGACTGGTGTAGCTAACATGAAAGTACTTCTAAATCCTGACAACTACCTTTAAAACAAATATTACTATTAATCTTATTACAGCCTAAGAAGATACTATGTTTCTCCCTAAGGATTCTATCTTCTTCATCAAAAGCACCAAACCACTTTTTACTGTAACATTCTGCCGCACAAAGTAATTTAGATATAGTCCTTACCCTCAAGATGACTACAATCTTATAAATTTAATTCTGCCCCAATCAGTGCATATGGGAAGCTTCTTGTTTTTTAATACTGAGCAGTCTGGGAAACTGAGATGTGACTTTTAATTGCCAGGTCCTGTTTTGCTTAAAGTTCCCTTTCCTTAACAATAACTCTATTACAATTACATAATGAACATGTTAGCTATCTAAATTGTAAGTCAATATTCTACCTTGCTTTTATGGATTTGCTTATTACTAAAATTAAAAATTGCTTTACTCATTACATTTCACACTTACAGGTCTGTGTGTACTTTGTGCTTCTTGTCTGTTTATATGCCAGATTCTGTGATTTTTTGGTTTTGTTTTGTTTAAAAGCTCAAAATACTTACTAGAAGCACTGAGTATAAAAAGTTCTAGAATAAGTTTTCTCTAAATATAAGCATCACATACAAAAATTACCTCTATCTCCTTATATACAAAGTGGTGAGAAAAATAAAATCCTTCAAATTTTATGTTTAAAAATACATGTCAGATAACATATTTTAAAAAGAACCGAATTCTTCATTATTATCACCTAATGCAGCTTTACTGCTTGCCTTTCAAATAGATTTGAAAATTCTAAGGTAAGCTAAAGTGCTATCATGCCAAAAAATTTGTTGAGGTCACCACATAAAACAAGATAATTTTGTTGATATGATAATTTTATTCATCTAATTAAGAAAGTTAAGAAAGTTTAAGAAAAAAAGAGAAGAAATAGTAAATTAGTTGTCACAAGATGTTTTTGGGGAAATAATACTCTAAGGTCAGGACAATGAACACTGTATTCATAAAAGTTATTTCCTAATTCAGAGCAACTTAAAAAATGCCCATGACAAAAGAAGTTAAAACTGGTATCTAGGCTAGAGTTATTAATACAGCCTTTCTCTACTTGTCAGGAAATACTTATTAAGAAAAAAAAAAAGAATAGGGAAATAAAACATCACATCATCACCAAAATGCATTACTGACAAAGTTCCAAAACTATTTCTGCCAAAATGCATTACTGACAAAGTTCAAAAACTATTTCTGCCATCAGTGAAAGAAGAAACACTCTGTTTTATTCAGCATTATATATATCCAGTACCTAGCAAAGTGCCTGGCACACAGAACTCACTAAGTATTGGTTGAAAAAAAAAAAGAATAAACAAGTTAAGGTAGTGCAAGCCAATGGAACAGGAAGGGAAAATACCCACCAGTTACCCTGGGAGAGAGAACAAGCCATATGCAAGTAAGTACAAAGATCACTAGCTCCTCTCTCACTATGTTCTTCTGGTTCAGAAACATACTAACAGAAAACCACGTAGCTGGTTTCTCTATTGTTGTTTTTTGAGACAGCAGCCAGTGATATTTCCTGTTACCCTTCTCACTCTATTACTACTCTGTTTCTTGAACTAGTTAGAATAAATTTCCCAGAAAACAACTTGACAAGAAGTAGAGAAGGGTTTGTGGCAGTGAACTGCAACCTAAAGAAAAAAAAAAAAAAGAAAAGAAAAAAGAGTAACCCATGTAAAACACTGTCTATGGAACATGTGTTAAGGATCTCTGGAGCAGATGCTATCATTTTTCTATCATCATGCTCACCTGTTCAGAATAGCACACAACCAGGCAATGACGGTGAAGAAAACTCCATTAAATACCCTGGAAACTGAGCTAAAACAGTTATGTAAGAGCCAGTACAGCTGTAGATCAAAGATGACCTGAGTTGAGAAAACTGTGGAGCTATGGACAATTTACATACATTGCCTTTCAGCAAACACTCCTGAGGAATAGCATTCAGATAATTCAAAGAGAGGAAAGTCATTTAAAAATAGGAATCATATACAAAATTCTGGAAAACTATTTGGCACCAGCAGAATATAAGACGATTTCTTATCTTTGAAACAGAACGTTGGAGGATAGACCAAGATGAAAAATAGTTAAGAATTAAGGTTACAGTGGAGTAAACAAGGGTAAAAATAACACTATGACAAGTTTAATTCAGTGATACAGAACATAAACTTTTGAAGATGTCTTAGAATGTAGAGTAAAATAGTTACAGATGAAAACTATTAAAAATATAATACTAGAGGAGAAAGGAAGGAGATGTAAGCTAAGAAATACAATTGATCCTAAGAATAAAATTAAGAAATGGAAAGCATCAATAAGACAAAGATGAAGAAAACTTTCTTGAATGAAAAAAAAATTCAACTTTTGCATCACTAAATGTCAGGCAATAACCAATGGAGAAAAGTGTTATATACCTTGTAAAGTCTTAGGTAAATCTTAACTACATGAATAAAGCAAAATTTCTAAAGCCATACAAATAGAAAAACTACATAACCTGAAGAAAAAAATGCACCTCAGTTGACTTTGTATTTCTTTGCAACATTAAACGGCAGAAAACAATGAAACAAAGTTTCAGACTTTTAAGAGAAACCCTGTGGAGTCAAAAACATTACACTCCACAAAAAAAATGTCTGAAGGCCCACAAATATGTTACTATATACACAAGGGCTCAGAAAATACGATTCAATGTATCTTCCTTCAAAGCACTTTTTGAATAAATGATCCAGTTGAGACCCCACAAATCAAAAATAGAAAATTAAAAATGGAAAAGCCATTATACAAAACAATTTGTTAAGACCACTGAAAGCAGTTAAAAACAGAGAGAGCTAAATAACATAAACAACCAGGGTTCAAAACCACAGATATCACCCAATAACTACATAGGGCGATGGAGAGAAATAAAGTATACAAAACTCTCTGTTTGACATATAGGAGGGGTAAAAAGAGATCTGTTTAAGTGTTGACTTAGGCTATTACAGAAATATGGATTTGAGAGTCTTTGAACAAATTTAAAATAACCACAATAAACAGGAAAACTGAATATACACCTTACCAAATCTCTGGAGAAGAAAAAGCTAACACAACACTGACAAAAAAAACAGGGAACAAAGAAGGGAACAAAACAAAAATAGCAAACAACATAAGGTAAGACCAAATATATTGGTAATGAAAAAATATAAATGAGGTAAAGTCCCCTGTTAAAGGCCTTTTATAATGGGTTTAAAATGGAAATTCATGTATATGCTGCTTACAAATAATTAAAACAAAACAAAAAGGATTGGTGAGATTTGTCAGTGACATAACTATTTCTTTTTGCAAAAGAAGCCACAATGGCCACTATATTTTACTTACCTTGCCTTTCTTCAGTGATGTGTTACATTAATAGATTTCCTAGTATTAAACCACTTTTCTATTTCCAGGATAAATTGTTCAAGTTTGATTTACTATTTTTATATTAAATTTTAAAATATATTTATATATAATTTTTATTTATATTAGTAAATATATTATTATGAGTGAGATTGACCTGGCATTTTCTTTTTTTCTGTTAAATTTGTCAGGTTTTGATATCATTATGCTAGATGTATAAAATGAATTGGCAAGTTTTACAACTTCCCATTTTCTATGTTCTAATAAAATGTATATATACTAAATTATCTATGTCTTCAGATTTAAATTTGGACAAGTTCACTAATGAAACATTTGGCTCTGAAGCTGATTTTGGAGCTAATTTTTATAACATTTGCAGTGGTATTAGTAAATTCAGGTTACCTGTCTTGAAACTAGATGGAATATTATATTGTTCCAGAAAGTTTCATTTCATTTAGATTCAAAGTTATTACCATAGAATCGAACATATTCTATTTTATCTTTTCTTTTTTAACTGTTCAATATGGAAAACATTTAAAACTAAATTTGTTTCTCCATATCACATTATCACTACCCAGATAGATCAATGATTTACATTTTAAAAAAATCAAATCATAACCAAAACCATGATAAAAATATTGGTGAAGAGAACACCTCCTAATTCCTTCTATGAGGCCAGCCAGCATTACCCTGATACCAAAACCAAAGACACTACAAGAAAAGAAAACTACAGATAGACCAGTATCTCTTATGAACATCGATGCAAAAATCCTTACAAAATACTAACAAACAGAACTCAGTAGCATATTCAAAGGACTATCTATACACATGACTGAGTGGGATTAAAACTGGCAATGCAAGGATAGTTCAACAAACAAAAACTGGCCAATGTAATACACCACATCAACAGAATGAAGGGGAAGAAAAAAAACACATGATCATTTCAATTGATGCAGAAAAAGCATTTGACAAAATTCAACACTCTTTCATGAAAAAAAACACTCAACAAACTAGGTATAGAAGAAAACTACCTCAACATAATAAAAGCCATAGATGAAACATCCACAGTGAACATAATATCCCATGTTGGTGAAAGACTGAAAGCATTTCCTCTAAGATGGGGAACAAGGCAAGGATGCCTGCTTTCACCACTTCTATCCAACATAGTACTGGAAGTTCTAGCCAGAGCAATTAGGCAAGAAAGAGAAATAAAAGGCACTCAAATTAGAAAGGAAAATTATCTCTGTTTGCAGATGATATGATCTTATACAAAGAAAAGCCTAAAGAATCCACAAAAAAGACATTAGATCTAATAAGTGGACTCAGTAAAGTAGCAGGATACAAAGGCAACATGCAAAAAACCATGCATTTCTACATACAAATAATGAACAATCTGAAGAAGAAATTACAAAAATAATTTCATTTACAATAGCATCAAAAAGAATAAAATACTTGGAATTAACCAAGAAGATGAAAGTCTTATACAATGAAAACCACAAAATATTGCTGTAAGAAATTAAAGAAGACATAAATAAATGGAAACACATCCCACGTTCATGGACTGGAAGACTTAATATTGTTCAAATGTCAAAACTATTCAAAGTGATCTATGGATTCAAAGCAATCTCTGTCAAAATTTCAATGACAAGTTTTTCAAAAATAGAAAACCCATCCTAAAATTCATATGGAATCTCAAGGGACCCTGAACAGCCGAACAATCTTGAAAAAGAACAAAACTGAAGGACTCAAACTTCCTGATTTCAAAATTACTACAAAGCTACAGTAATCAAAACAATGTGGTATTGGCATAAAAACAGACATATAGACCAATGGAACTGAACAGAGAGCTCAGAAACAAACCCTTGCATATATGGGTCAAATGATTTTTTAATAAGAGTGTCAAGGGTGCCAAGACAACATTTGCAAATTATATATCCAAAATACACAGTGAACTCCTAAAACAACCAAAAACCTGATTTAAAAATGGGCAAAGGATTTGAATAGACATTTCTCCAAAGAAGATATATAAATGGGCAGTAAGCACATGAAAAGATTCTCAACATCACTAATCATTAGAGATATGCAAATCAAAACTACAAGGAGATACCACTTTACACCTATTAGTATGGCTACTAATAAAAAACAAAACAAAACAGAAAACAAGTATTGGCAAGGATGTGAAGAAATGGAAAACCTCATGCACTGCTGGTGGGAATATAAAATGGTACAGCCACTGTTAAAAACAGTATGGTGGTTTCTCAAAAAGTTAAAGATAGAATACTGTAAGATCTGGCAATTCAACTTCTGGGTATATAACCCCCCAGAAATGAAAGCAGGTTCTCAAAGAGATGTCTGTACACCAATGTTCACAGCAACGTTATTCACAAGAGCTAAAAAGTGGAAGCAACCCAAGTGTCCACCAATGGATGAATGGATAAGCAAAATGTGGTATACACATACACAATGGAATATTATTCAGTCTTAAAAAGGAAGGAAATTCTGCAATATGCTACAACATGGATGAACCTTGAGGACACTATGCTAAGTCAAATAGCCAATCAAAAGAGACAAATACTGTATGATTCCACTTATATGATGAAGAAATTTGAGCAGTCAAAAATCATAAAGACAGAAAATATAATGATGGCTGCTAGGGGCTGCATGGAGGGGAGTATGAAAAGTTACTGTTTACTAATGGATAATATTTCAGTATTAATAACTAACTAACTAAATAAATAAATAAATTTCACCTGGGCGAGGAAATACATTCTAGTTATAAACCCAACTGAACAAAAAAATATATATAAAACTGACAATATAATCTAAAATTTCTGAATACAGGCATACCTTGCAGATACTGAGTTCAATTCCAGACCACTCCAATATACTGAATATTACAATAATGCAAGTCACATGAATTTTTTGGTTTCTCAGTGCATATAAAAGTTATGTTTACACTATACTGTTGTCTACTAACTGTGCAATAGCATTATGTTTAAAAAAACAATGTACATACCTTAATTTAAAAATACTTTAGTGCTAAAAAAATGCTAACCATCATCTGAACCTTCAGTGAGTCATAATCTTTTTGCTGGTGGAGGGTTGAGAATTACCAAGACATGACACAGAGACACGAAGTGAGCAAATGCTCTTAGAAAAATGGCACCAACAGACTTGCTGGATGCAGGGTTGTCACAAACCTTCAATTTGTAAAAACACAATTATCTGCAAAGCACAATAAAGTGAAGCTCAATAAAACGAGGTATACCTGTACTAAAAAAGTTAAAAGAAAAAAAAAAAACCCTGAAAAAACAGTTGCCCCATTTATGACAAAAAGTCAATACCCAAGTTAACGAAATACTAAAATCTTAATGGAAACATGGGCAAAGAATATAAAGCAACTAATTACATAAGAAATAATGAAATAAATATGAAAAATATTCAACCTCACTAGTTGACCTCCTTTAATTAAGAAATGCCAATTAACACATTAAGACATTGTTGTTGCTGTTGTTTTCCTATCAAACAAGCTTTACAATGCCCAATTTTGGAGCGGGTGTGATAAAAGAGACACTCTCAGCACTACTGGTGGAAATGTGAATTAGTACAAACTATCAGAAAAGCAACTGAGCAATGTATATCAAGAACCTTACAACTGTACAAACTTTTTAACCCGCTTTTGCACTCCTAGAAATTATTTAAGTAAATAAACAGAGATGTTTGCTTGAACCAGAATATTCATGAGAGTTCTTTTAATAATGCAGATAAACCTAAGAACAAATAACAACCAATAATTAAAAACTATTGTTGAAAGCTCCTTTCTCTGAGATCTCAGATGACTCTAGCCATCTTAATCAGCAGTATTACCTTAAGTTAAAAGTACCCTAGGGCTTCCCTGGTGGCGCAGTGGTTGAGAGTCCGCCTGCTGATGCAGGGGACGTGGGTTTGTGCCCCGGTCCAGGAAGGTCCCACATGCCGCGGAGCGGCTGGGCCCACGAGCCATGGCCGCTGAGCCTGCGCGTCCGGAGCCTGTGCTCCGCAACGGGAGAGGCCACAACAGTGAGAGGCCTGCATACCACAAAAAAAAAAAAAAAAAAAGTACCCTAGCCTGCTGCTATATTGAATATTTTTAACTTATAATATTGAAGGAACCTTCCCGTAATTTAAAAAGAAAGCTAATAAAAAGGAGTACGGCTGTGAAGTACATTCACATGGAGGCAGATTCCTCTCCCATCCTGAAGGCCATAACAAACAGAGGTAAATTAGGAACTAACCTATAAGACACCACACAAGTTTCAACATTTACCAGTGCAAAGTATTTTAGAGCACTGAACCATGAGGTCTTTTTATGGTTGGCTCCTGACTGTATGTAAAGGATTCTACTCCAGAGTTCTTCACTCTCAGAATCTGAGCTACCAAGTATGGAAAAGTGACTTAAAGTCATGATATATAGGAAATATTCAAAAGAACTTAATAAAGCTTGGAAAAGACAAGGTATAAAACAACTATCTTCAAATATATGAAAAGCTGTCAGACAAAGTTCAGACTAATAGCTCTCAAAGTGCAGTCCCTAAACCAGATGCACCAGCACCACCTGGGAATTTGTTATAAACGCACATTCCTACTGAATCAGAAATTCTGGGGGCAGAGCCCAGAAATCTTGGTTTTTAGAAAGCCCTCCAGGTGATTCTGATGCTTGCTAAAACTTGAGAACCACTGATTTAGACTATGTAGTTTGTAGAACTATGGACTAATGGAATGAAGCTATGGGGAGATTGAATTTGGGTTCAATATAAGAAAAATCTTGTATTGGTCCAAGCTATCTAAAGAGGAGCTCCAGTTAATGAGTCCCCTGTAACTGGAGTTATTCAAACATAAGTGGTTCGTATTGGGGAAAATGTTACAGACGGGTTCAAGTATTTGATGACTAATTAAATCAGATGATATTTTTTAAGGGTTCCCTCCTCACTTAGTAATACTACCAAGCATCATATTATTTCCTAAGAGAGACATCTCAAATTAAACATCTTCAAAAATCAAACTCACCATGTTTCTCTACAAACTAACCTTCCCAACTTATAATTATCTTGAGTCTCAAACTAGAAACCTAGGCAAAAATTTTCATTTACTCTCCTTCAGTCCTTATAGTCAATGTATCACCAAGTTTTATCAATTCTTTGTTATTCTGCAGTGTGACAGAGATTTTTAAAATACTCATTTTTGGGAAAAGAGTTTCAAGAAAACACCATCCATAGAGTTCACTCCTAGTTAAGTAAGTTTGGAATATAATGAATATCCACCCTACCCCCCAAATTTATGTTGTATGTTAGAATATAAGAGGCTTTAAGAAAAATCCTGGAGTGGAAAAAATCTATTTATCTTTGTTTAACCTGAAGTTTTCCAAATCATTCCATGGTCCACATGGTCTTCTCAGAGAAAATCTGGACTTTTTTTTTCAGGCTCTGAAAAAATTTATCATTTTTTCAAATGTGAGGCAGAGATCAAGCCCAGGCTCCAAATAATATTTAAGTATTTACCATGTGCCTAGTACTACAGCTGTATGGTTAAATGAAGGCTTCAAGAAGCTTATAATGTAAATGGAAAGGCAGACGAAACACACATTGGCACAGATCATCAGGACTGAAATGCAATTTCTGACTTCTAGCAATGTGGCCTTTCCACTATAGCATACCATCCCTTTTTCATATGCCCAAATATATTTTTATTCTGGAAGCTTAGTTCCTTTCCATTGTTTACAATTTTAGAATCCTCTTCCACCTGGAGCCATTTCCTACTAAAGAAAATGGAAATAACTCTTGGGATGCTCTTCCTACCTAAAAGCAGTTAGTATGCCCACTAAGAACGGGGAACACTTCTGGGCCTCCCTTTATTTTCTGAAGTCTAGATGGGCACAGGGGGCTTGGCAGACCAAAAGGCACTACTGAATTTACTTATAACATAGTATGTACACTACTGTGAAAACAAAAATATGCCTTTTTATTAAAATATACTGTAGGAAACAAGTTACACAACATTTGGCGCTTTTTTTTTTTAATCACAGCATACAAATGATAGAAAAATAATAAGGCAAGCACAGTTCACAAATATATCACCTTATTCAAACAATTAAATCATGGTTGTACATATGTAAGCACACCAAATTATCTGAGTGTTACTTTAATGTATTTTAAAGAACTAAGTAAATATGCACAACACCAAAAGTAGGACACTAGTTCATTACAGAAGCAGAGATGTCAAGTAAGAATTTTCAAGATACTTGAAGTGTAAGATGGCTATACCCTAGGCAAATAAAGATATCGAGGTATATACAGCTCTATGTCAAATGTTAAATAACTTAAGAAAAAAAACGTGTGAGTCAGGGGATTCAAGGAGGAGAAATGTACAGAGTAGGAGCAGTCAGGGTAATGAAGTGGTAATGGGCACAGAAAGGCACTTCCAGGATTGGGAGGTGCCACCCAGGAAAAGAGATATAGGATAGTTTTTATTCCTCACCCACAGAAAGTTTCCACGTCCCTTTACCCCTGCCCTCATGTCTCATATTTATAATCCTATGACTTTAATGAGAAACAAAAGATTTCACAAGTAAAAAGTGATACAAACTTTAATGTTAGATTTAAATCAACTACTGTTAGTCTATGTTTACATTCAACTAAAATGGACATATGGTGATCACATACAATGACAAATTACATGTGTTCCATTCACAGGATGATAAAAATTTGAATAAATGTACAGAATTTGAATTACTTTCAAATACCTTTCATTTATTGAGAATTTATTATGTTTAAGAAACTAAAAAAAAAAGAAACTAAGCTAAATGCTGGGTAAAGTAAAGTAAAAAACTATACAGTGATATAAATCAAATGAAAACCTGGGCCCAAATATTTTTTGAATTTCAAAAATTGGCTTAGGCTGTTATTATTCTAAAAAATAAACAATGAAGAAAATGTTTCTTTCTGATGTTTAATCAACAGCATAGCTCTAAAATTACCAACTTACATGGTGTTTGAAATATTCAAGTTAACTCTGTTGACCTTATAACAATTATCTAACCACCATAATAAACAAGTACAGAAAGTCAATTTTTTTTTAAAGATTGAACATGATGTAACTTAAACTCCAAGGTTCTTTAAAAACAACTGTGAGAATAACTGAAGGTACTTTTATAACTGAAGTGGTATTAAGCAAAAGAAAAAATAAAATAAAATACTAAAGAAAATTGGTCTGTATTTCACAAAAAGCACACACACACATCACTGACAACAAATAAGTAAAATAAGAAATATCTGAATGTTCTACAACATTTATAGTCTACTGTTAAAACTTAAATGAATGTAACAATTTGAAAATTAGAATATGGTTTAGTTATATATTTCTGTAAAAAAACCATGGAACTAAAATGCACATACCCCTCATACAAATAAGAAACTGAAATAATTACTTTTGCTATATAAATCCACAATGCTCAAATCCTACAGGCACAACTTTGAAATCACTTAAGTAAGTCTAACTCTTTAAAATAAGTTTGTTTAAAATGAGGTAGGGGGAATCCATACCTTTAAACTGACTAAGGGTATAAGTTAGCTATCTAACAGAACTGCAAGGTAAAATAGGTGAGCCATAGGCACAAGCAGTGTGACTGACCTTTATACATACATGAAAATCTACCTAACCAGTGATATAATACCTATTAGGGATCCCAAAAGGGCATCAAACCCACCTCTGTACAATGAGTTTTATCTGTCACATATAGTAAAACAGAAATTATCATCCAGGTCCACAAATTTTAAATATGGTAAAATTAAATGAGACATGAGTTGTTTTTTTGTGTTTTTGTGGGTCCCCCCCCCACATTTAGAAGGTTAAAATCTGATCCAGCATAAAAGGCTGTGACTTTTACTTGGGCAGCCCTTGTTGACTAAGTGTTAAAAAAAAAAAGGCATTTGCCATTATAACAGGATAAAAACTAATGCCTCAAAGTGTTACCTACGCAGGCCTTTTAAGAAATATGTTAACACTATTAGTTGTATTACTCCACCTTTGTCTTAGTGTGAACTGATATCAATTATTTAGCCAATTTTATAATGTTATTAAAGTACCTGCTGATTAAACATGAACCAGTGTCACTTAAAAAGAAATGTAAAATAAGTAGTATCACTGAACTGCAACACTCCAAAAAAACCCAAAAATATAAAGTTACCTTAGGAAATGACATAACGCATTTCAAAATTTATTAAAAAGTTGTTCTAGGATTAAAATATTACCTGGACTTATTTATTTTTATAATGGCTGTTTTAAGGTGTGTATTTGGTCCTGCATTATAGAATTATTTTTAGAGGTCTGTTAAAATATTTTTCAACAAAGAGAAAACAAGTTTTATTAACAAATGAAGGTGACTATATTTTTAAGAACAAAATAAAACCTAAACATATAATATATTGGAAAGCTGACAGAAAATAATTCTTAATTTATGGTATGCAACATAACCCTCAACAAATTCTGTCAAAAAATTTAAAATCTGATGAAACCACCACCTTCAGTTTCCTCAGTTAATAACCCCTGAAGGGGGAAAAAAAACCTGAACAGAAAATAAGCAAATTCAAACATTCACAAGTAACTACCACTGTATTGTTTATCTCTTGCCCAGCAAGGTAAGAAACAACCTTTTAATACTTTAATTTTATGAGTATTAAACAACTAGTTTAAAAATCAAGCTGCATGTAAACTATTTCTACTGTCTGAGCTTCAATGACTAGCTGAGGCAACCTGTTATAGGAGGTGTTAATTGGCAATAGGAGTACAAGTCAGAAGCATGTTCCCCATAGTCCTAACCCAGCAAGGCTAGGTCATTAAAGTGGAAATGAATTCTTTCATGTCGACTTAACCCTTTCAATGCATGCTTTCAGCTGTTTTCTCTCAGTTAATTTTAAAAACTTGTTACTTTTTAGAGTTAAAAAAAAAGTTCCAAAAAAAGGTCCTTTGGCTGACAGTTCCAATGACTACATTATTCCAGAAGAGAAGAACAGAGCAAGTTAATTGCATGGTGATACTGCAACTCTCCCCTCTGAAAAACATATAAACTAAATGTATTCTTATTTCAACACTGAAAAAAGATATAGAATATAGTGTGTAAAAATAGCTCAGAACCATTTAGCCATATATGGTTTTGATTTACATTTCTGTTTAAGATCCAAGGACTATCTCATGATGATAACTTAACCACCTTAACCTTGGGATAGAGTAATAATAATTTTTTTATTTCCAAAATGTCCATACAAGAATCCCCATTATGAAAATGTTTTGGAACATATATGAGATAAACACCTTTCTAATTAAGTTTCATTATTCTGATAAGGTGCACAGTCACAGCATATCCTGATGACTGGTTGCCAAAAAGCCAAAATTCCTTTTATAGCATGATCTCAGAGGTTTCCAGATGGCACATTAATTCTTTAAAAAAAAAAAGAGAGAGACAAAAAGAAGGAAAGAAGAATAAGAATAGAAATGTTAAAATAATGATGCATTACTTTTGAAATACCTTATTTATAAATACTAATATTCCCATATAATAACCATTATAGATATTTAAAACCCAACTATATAAATAATATTCTAAATATTACAATTTAAAAAATTAACATACATATGCTACATCTTTCATCGCTGAAAAATATTATCAGAGGACTTCGCTGGTGGCGCAGTGGTTAAGAATCCGCCTGCTAATGCAGGGGACATGGGTTGGAGCCCTGGTCCGGGAAGATCCCACATGTCACGGAGCAACTAAGCCCGTGCACCACAACTACTGAGCCTGCGCTCTAGAGCCACGAGCCACAACTCTGAAGCCTGTGCGCCTAGAGCCCGTGCTTCACAATAAGAGAAGCCACTGCAATAAGAAGCCCGCACACCGCAACGAAGAGTAGCCCCCTCTTGCCACAGCTAGAGAAAGCCCACACACAGCAACGAAGACCCAATGCAGCCAAAAAAAAAAAAAAAAAAAAAAATTATCAGAGTAAGAACTAAACATTAGAAAATCTATAATGCTTAAAATTATGCCTTGTGATAAATCAATAAAAAAAATTACCAGCATGACAACAGAGACATAATTTCATCCATTGTTGTAACACAGCTGGGCTCTCAAGTAACTATAACCAACAATACGCTTATTAAAAACTTGATCAGCAAGGGCTTAGATAATAATGGGAAATTTAATGGTTGAGGATGTCAAAAAATGGGAATCATACATGTTATATTCCTACATCCTATACTTCATTCTTTTCCTCCTTCTTTTCATTTGTCTCCTTCTTTCAAGCATTCCAATTATGACAAACTCAGTTCCTCCTCTCTGAAAACTGATTTTTTCCCTAGGCTTACTCAGCTCCTCCAATACAGCAAACCTAAGTGGCCACCCTGGAGCCAACAGTTTGAGAATATAAAAATTTCAGTGGGGAACAGGCAGTGGGGTAAGGCAAGGTAACAGTCGAGTAGAAGGGGAGATGACACCATTACTTGGTTAAAAAGACACCTGAGGGCTTCCCTGGTGGCGCAGTGGTTGAGGGTCCACCTGCCGATGCAGGGGACGCGGGTTCATGTCCCGGTCCGGTCCAGGAGGATCCCACATGCCACGGAGCGGCTGGGCCCGTGGGCCGTGGCCGCTGAGCCTGCGCGTCCAGAGCCTGTGCTCCTCAGCGGGAGAGGCCTCGGTGGTGACAGGCCCGCGTACCACGCAAAAACAAACAAACAAAAAAAGACACCTGATCAAAATAACACAGGGGCTGGAGGCCTAGTGAACAATGCCCAGCTGTGACATTTCATTCTCTTTAAGACCGCTCTTGATATTCACTTTGAAACATTTTTCACCTACTTGAAAATGTGTATGTGTGTGTTTAAAAAATGCCATAAGCACCAACCACTTCAGACATTTTTGTGAAATCTGTCTTACCAGAACAAGGACCTGCTATCTCCCACTCTGGGTGACTTTCACTCTGCCCCATAGCAATGAGGGAGGAACAAGCACAGTGTTTAACTACCTCTGTTATAAAGAAGCATCATCCACAGAGGTTTGATTAGTCAAACTTCAGAAGCTGTAACTACAAACATTTAGGAGTGGCTAAAACATGCTATCTTTTATACTGGAAATAAAATAGGTCCCAGAATCAAGCAGAACCTCGAAAGTCCTACAAGAGAACATTAAGGCATCAGAACTGTTCCACAACAGACCCTACAATTGGCTTTGACTTTAAAGTTCTTAAGTCACTGGTGGCCCTTTCTCCTTTTATACTGTTCAACTATTTATGTATTTAAATTACAAAACATGTAAAATATAGTCAGCCACACATAAACTGGTTATTTTGGGAAGCATTCATAATTCACTAAGTAGCTCATCTTTTAAAGTATAGTATGCAAAGTCATGTATGGAATGTTACACACACATATACAAAGAATGCATGTTTTTATTTATTCACTCAAGAACCACAGACCTGAGAGCCGAATGCCATGTACTGGTTATACAAAGGTAAACAGGCCCCTGTCCTCAAAATGTTTACAAACCAGAAGGCAGGCAAGAAAAACTATAAAAGCGCCACAAAAGCATGTATAAGGGGCAAAGAAGTCAGAGCTATGTATTGGATACAATTTTCCCTTATACTAAGAATTGAAAAATATGTATAACTTTTCCAAGCAAAAAAAAAAAAAAAAAAGGAGGAGAGTGGCAAGGAAAGAAACTGACATTTAAAGGCACAAAGACATGAAACAGCAATCATCCTGTACATTACCATTCAAAGCTTTTTTTTTTTTAAAAAAAAAAGGGCTGACTGAAGCATGGATTCTTAAGAAGCCAAACATGAGTTAATACTGCTTCCATTTCAATGGGTGTTTTACTGAGGATGTGACTTTTTTTAAAGGTCATTTTTTTTCTTATCCACACTTTGCCTTTTATGAAAAATATCCAGCACTTCTGAATATAAATCAAACAGTTTGGAGTTCTCTGACATGCTTAAAAGAAATACACAGTTATAAGACAAGAGAGAAGATGGCGTGTTTTCCATACAAAATGCTTAGAGTAACATGTAGTATCTCTTTGGTTTATAGAAGTTGTACAAATATTATATCTGACTTATAGTCTTGAGGCCAAGGGCTATTTCTCTTTAACATATAGTTCTCAAAATAAAATATTTTTTCAACAAATATTTGTAAAAAGCTGATTACCTGATATCCAAGCAATGGGTATCCCTGGAAGAGAAGACAGAGTTCAAGACTAGTTGGATCACTGATCAGAGGAGCTTAGGGTTAAGTGGATGCTACTGTGACCAGCTTATTAGAGCCACTAAGCAGCCATAAAAGCCGGGCCCTAGAGGTGTTAACACAGAACACTAATAACCTTGCCTGTTTGGGTGCGTCTTGCTTTATATTTTTTCAAATATGTTATTTATCTCATCTAATGAAAGAAGAGAAAGACCAAGGAACCATGTATTATATAAGAAAAAGTACCATATAGAGTAGACGGAATCCAAAAATTGTGGGCATGGCTAGGAGAGAAAAAGGAAAAGGACTTGGGGAAACTGTATGTGCTACATACTATGACATGAACTAGGTATATGATGAACTAATTACATGTGGTGCTAGTCCTTAAAATGTATATTGGAGACAGATAATTATACAAGTAAATATAAATATATATATATAATTGTAAAATGGGTTTGGTACCAAAAAAATAGGAAAGAGAATAAGCCTTGGGGATATAATAAAAATAAAGCCTTATTTTCAAAGAGCCTCCCCAAAAAGCAAACAAGCAATGAACATGGAAGCCAGTGGTTCTTAAACCCTGCTTATTCCTCAGAATCACCTGGCGAGCTTAAAAAATTCTGATGCCTGGACCCACCCTCCGAGACTCTGATTTAAACTGCTCTGGGGTGAATGATTCTAAAGTACAGCCAAGGTTGAGAACCACTGTTGTAAACTTACAATAAAGCAAAGATTTCATTATTGCAAGGTTAATGAAATGACTGAGGTAAGTCAGCTTGCCCAGCTACCTGGCTAGGAATTTCAGAGGTCTACAGCCAACTGCCAAACATATCACATTCAATATTACTGTAGGGTTTTATTATCATTTCAACTCAGTGAAATACAGAGGTTTTACAGTGTCACAGAAATATGAAATAAGGAGAGATTAATCAGGTTTGGAGACATCATGGGTGACAATTACTGCTATAGCCCTTCTCTCTGGAACATAATAGAACTGCATCTCCTTGATTGAAGTTAGATGTGAACATGTGACTTACTTTAGCCCATGAGATGTAAGCAGAGGTGACCTGTCATTCCCAGTCAAAGCTTTTTAAGAGCCAGTGCTCAGTGATGATGTTCTATCAGCTTGAGTCCCAGAGTAAGGATGACACCACAGAATAGTATCCAGCTGACCCAGCGTGAACAAAAAAGAAAGCTTTGTAGTTTTAAGCGGTTGAGGTTTAAGGGTTGTTGCTAAAGCATACCCCAGCCTTCCTCACTGACATACCATAGAAGACTTCTGGGGAAAGGGGATTATCTAAGCACTGTGGAAGGAGAGTAAGTAGTAATTCATTAGACAAACAATGGAGGCAAAGGACATTCGTTTAGAGAGAATTCCTTATACAAAGTTATGAATGAATGAGAAGAATGACATGGGACACTTGAGGAATTACAAAGAGATGCTCAATAAATAACTCTTCAATTTCTTCATAAATAAATGCAGTTTTGGCTTTTATTTTTTGATCACTATCTCACCCACAAACATGCCAAGCAAGGCATTCTGATGCCTCTGTGAGCCAAGCACACATGAAAATGCCAAAGGCAATCCTCTGCTTGTGTGGTCTCCGTTAAGAAATTTAGATCCCTTCTCCAGGAGGATAAGTATATCCAAAAGGCTGAATAAATGAGAGGCTAGAGAAAAGGAAACTAATATGCCAGAAGTATACTTAGAGAACAAGAGACTGAGATAGTAAGCCAATTAGGCAGCAGACTGGACACAAGGGTTATTGTTTAGGGAACTAATCTGTTTTAGGCCTAAGAGTAGAAAGTTGCCTTCCTGGGTGTCAGAGAGGCCAATGAGGCAGGTATGTGAGCAGTTGAGAGAAAAAGAGAGCCAAGTGACAACTATCCACAGAGCAAACAACAAATGTTTTTTTCAAACTAACCACTGTTAATTTCTTTTAAACTTTGTTTCTTTTAAACCTTATTATAAAATATTTAAGAGACACAAAAGACCTAATAAATAATACACTCACTAAACAGCTTATGAAATAAAACATCACCAAAAGTTAGGCTGAAGCTCCTGTGTCATCCTCCCTGATTGACTGCATCTTCTCCATACCCCCTGTTGTACCCACTATTCTAATTTTTGGTGATATCATGCATTTCCTCATACTTTCACTATGTAAGTACATGTAGGTAATATATTTTATAGTATTTGTATGTTTTTAAATTGTATATTAAAACTTAGAACGTATTATTCCTCCACTTACTTTTTTCCTCCAGTATGTTAGTACGGATTAATCATGCTGATATGTGTAGATCACCTACTTTACAAAAGTCCACTGTTAAGCAAAGTTATGTACACATTCTCCTACTGATGGACAATTAGGTTGTTTTCAATTTTTTGATATTATAAACTAGAGATCAGCAAACTAGGGCCTGTGGGAGAACCAGCTGACTGTTTTTGAAAAATGAAGTTTTATTGGAACACAGCCAGGCACATTCATTTTGTATTATGTATGTATGGCTGCTTTAACACTACAATGGCAGAGTGAAATTGAGTGGTTGCAACAGAAACCATTTCGTCCACAAGTCTAAAATATTTATTATCCAGCCCTTTAAGAAAGGAGTACTGAAGGGTTATAAACAATGCTGTTGTGAATGATCTTGTATCCATGTGGGAGACTTTCCCTAGGGAATATAATTAGGAAAAGATCTCCTAGGATGTAGGATAAGCAAATCTTCATTGTTATTAGACTTTACCAAAACGTACAAGGTGGTTGTATACTACCACTAGCTTATACATGTTTATAAACCATTTGTGTTTCTTCTTCTAATGTTCCTGTCTTTTGCCCATTTAAAAATGTATTCCTTTTTCTTATTGATTTGTAGAAGTAAAAAATATATACTGATAACTAGTGCTTTGTCCATTATACGTTAGATATATCTTTCCCAATCTGCGGCTCCCCACTTTGCTTTTTACATTTCTTCATGCCTCAGTTTTATCTGAAAAAATGAGGACTCTTAACAATAACACAACTTCATATAGTTGTTGAAAGACTGCATGAGTTAACATATTTAAAGTACTTAGAACAGTGCCTGGCACATCTAAGTGTTCCACAAATATTAACTATTTATTTTATAATCACGTTTATAAAGGAAAATGAATTTTAAATTTCAATGTAAATTTATCAATCTATCCCATTAGTATTTGTGCTATCTATCCTGTTTAAGAAATCCTGCCTTACACATTAAATTTTATGTGTCCATAAAGCAATAACCTATCCTGTTTATTTACTACCTCTGAATGCTAAGAAAGAACAGCACTTTCTGTTAATTTGGTTTCAATTAACTGTTCAATGTCAGCATATTTTCTTAAAATCTAAGTACAATTTTAATACTGATCTCTCTAAAGTTCCACTAGAAAAGAGAATCCATCTAGAATATCCAGTCCCACACAAATTTTTCTTATTATAAATTAAATAAAAAAGACATCTGCTTATGTCCAACAGGGACTAAATTTACGTTCTCACCAGAAACAAATAAAAAAGATAAAACTATATAAAACAATAGCTTGCAAGACACTGATCAGGCAACAAAAGACAGCGATCTCTGAGAACCTGGAAACAAAGGAGGTGAACCCTGCTACTACCTTAGCTTATTGCCTTGAGACAGTTTCCAGGCTGCAGTGCAGGGGGAAGGAAACCAGGCAAAGACTACTGGACTCTCTAAATTGAGATGTTAAGAGCTGAGATTACTGGGAGACCAAAGGAGCTAGAGTTATCAGGACAGACTACCAGAGAGAAAATAGCTGCAAAGGGAGAAAAACCTTGGGATCTTCTGAGGGTCCTCCTTGAATATTCAACTGAGTACTAATCAGTGCAGGTATATCAGGAAACTACTTAAGGCCGGGTTAAGAACACCCAAAAGGATTAGAGGGAGGAGTGCCTACCTCTCACATAGCACTGGTAATAATGCTTTTCCCATCAGCCAAACAGAAAAACTTTAAAATGCACAAGGCATTGATTAGACAGAAAGGTCTTGCCTCAGTAGTGTAAAATAATGAGCCCAAGACTAAGCACTGTTCCAGTTTCACCTAACAAATTTTAAAAGCAAAATAGAAAGATTCAAACAGGTTCCAAGTAATTTAACTGCATCCCATAACAAGTTTCAAGAATATTCTATAAAAATAAAAAACAGCCAACATACAAAGTAAAACTCACAATGTCAGGCACTAGTAAAAAAAATTACCAGGCATGCAAAAGAGCAAGAAAATATGACCCACAATGAGGAGATAAATCAATTAATTGAAACCAATCTGGAACCAACATAGGTGTTAAAATTAACAGACAAGGACATTAAAATCTTATTATAACTGTCAAAAAGTTAAGACATGAAAGACATAAAAATGACCCAAACGAAACTTCTTATGATGAATGCCACAATACATCAGTGGCAACAGGATAAAATATGCGGTGAATTTAGAGGGGCTTGGGGGAGCTCTATCTCTAGGGTGTCCATGAGTGGCCAAAAGAAAGAAAAAAATGCTGTAAGATGAAAAATATATTGGATAGGTTTAATGAAAGATCAAACACCGCACAAGAAAAAATTGAGTGAACTTGAAGACATAGCAATAGGAAATGAAACAAAGAGACCAAAGACATTGGAAAAAAATTAACAGAGCCATCAGCAGGGACAACTACTGTAAGAAAAATATACATGTCATCAGGATCCTTGAAAGGGTGGGAAAGGTGGCAGGAGGACAGAAAAAATATTTTAAAAAATAATTTCCAAATCTGTTGAAACTTGATGAAAATAATAAATCTACAGATATGGGAAGGTCAACAAACCACAAGCTCAAGAAATACGAAGAAAACTATATCACTGCATAGCATAGCTAAAAACCAGTGATAAAGAGAAAAGTCTTTAAAGTATTACAGAACAATAAGGAGAGATACTGAGATCAATGAAACAGATTTGAAAGTTCAGAAATAAATCCCAACATTTATGGTCAATAAATCTTTGATAAAGGAGCCGAGACAATCCAATGGGGAAAGAAGAGTCTTTTCAACAGATAGTGCTGAGACAACTAGATAAAACTCTTAGAAGAAGATAGAGGAGTAAATCTTCATGAACTCTGGCTAAACAATGATTTCTTAGTACAACATCAAAAGCACAAGTCATAGGACTTCCCTGGAGGTCCAGTGGTTAAGACCCTGTGCTTCCACTGAAGAGGGTGCAGGTTCGATCCCTGGTCAGGGAACTAAGATCCCGCATGCCGCGCTGTGCGGCCAAAGGAAAAAAAAAAAAAAACACACATCATAAAAGAGAAGGCTGATCACCATCAAGAAAGTGAGAAGAGAGCCCACAGACTGGAAGAAAATATTTGCAAATCATATAAGGAGGCTTGAGTCCACAGTATATAAAGAATTTCTACAGCTCAATATTAAAAAGAAAAATAGTCCAATTTTTTTAATGGGCAACAGACCTGCGTTACAAAAAAATGTTATGTCCTTCAGGCAAAGGGAAAATAATACGAGATAAAAATATAGATCCACACAAAAGAAAGAACACAGGATATGAGAACTACACAGGTAAATATATGATTTTTTCTTATTATTTAAATCTCTAAAAGATAATGCACTGCTGTGAAAAATAGTACGGCAGTTCCTCAAAAACTTAAAAATAGAATTAACATATGATCCAGCAAATCCACTTCTGGGTATATACCCAAAAGAATTTAACACAGTGATTAGAACAGAGGTTTGTACACCAATGTTCACAGAAGTATTATTCACAATAGCCAAAAGGTTGAAACAACCCAAACGTCCATCATCAGATGAATAAACAAAACGTGGTATATCGTACATGGAGTATTATTCAGCCTTAAAAAGGAAGGAGGGACTTCCCTGGTGGCGCAGTGGTTAAGAATCCGCCTGCCAACGCAGGGGACACGGGTTCGAGCCCTGGTCTGGGAAGATCCCACGTCACGGAGCAACTAAGCCCATGTGCCACAACTACTGAGCCTGCACTCTAGAGCCCGCGAGCCAGAACTACTGAGCCCGCATGCCCTAGAGCCCGTGCTCTGCAACAAGAGAAGCCACCACAACGAGAAGCCCGCCCACCGCAATGAAGAGTAGCCCCTGCTTGCCACAACTAGAGAAAGCTTGGCAACAACAAAGACCCAACACAGCCATAAATAAATGAAGGAAGGAAGGAAGGAAAGAAGGAAGGAAGGAAGGAAGGAAGGAAGGAAGGGTGGAAGGGAGAAAGGAAGGAAATTTTGACACATGATACAACATGGGTGAACCCTGAAGACATTATGCTAAGTAAAATAAGCCAGTCACAAATCGGCAAATATTGTATAATTCCACTTATATGAGGTACCTAGAGTAGTTAGATTCATAGAAACAGAAAGTATAATGGTGGTTGCCAGGGGCTGGAGGAGAGGGGAATGAGGAATTATTGTTTAATAATAGGTACAGGGGCTTCCCTGGTGGCGCAGTGGTTAAGAATCTGCCTGCCAATGCAGGGGACGCGCGTTCGTGCCCCGGCCCAGGAAGATCCCACATGCCGCGGAGCGGCTGGGCCCGTGAGCCATGGCCACTGGGCCTGCGTGTCTGGAGCCTGTGCTCCACAACGGGAGAGGCCACAACAGTGAGAGGTCCGCGTACCGCAAAAAAAAAAAAAAAAAAAAAAGGTACAGGGAAGATGAAAAACTTTTGGAGATGAATGGTGGGGTTAAGTGCACAACAATGTGAATGTACCTAAAGCCACTGAACTGTACACTTAAGAATGGTTAAATTGGCAAATTTTGTTATGTATATTTTACCACCGCCACCAAAAAAAAAAGACAAAAATAATAAAAACATACTACAGATTTTGTAACAGGTGAGACTAAAAATTATAACAACAGTAACATACCAGAGGAGATACAAAATATACTACTTTAACATTCATATGCTACAAGTGAAGTAATATAATATTACATGACGGAGGTAGAAAAGGAAAAAGCAACAAAAGAACAAGTGAGAAAAACACTAAGTAAACAGCAATATAATAGATTTAAACTTAATCATATCAATAATTGCATTAAATGTAAATAATCTTAAAATTTCAATTAAAAAGCCAAGATTATCAGAGTGGATTAAAAACAAACAAGACCTAACTATATAGTGCCTACAAGAAAGTTACTTCAAATAGGAAGTAATAAAGACCCAAATATATTAACATGAAAAAGATAGGAAAAGATACACCACATTAATAGTAATCAAAAGAAAGCTAGGATGATATCAATTTCATAGCAAAAAACATCGCAAGGGCTAAAGAAGGTCACTATATAATGATAAAGGGTCAAAACACGATCATCTCAAATGATGCAGAAAAGAGGCTTGACAAAATCCAACATCCATTCCTGATGAAAGCTCTGACAAAGTAAAAATAGTAGAGAACTTCTGTAACCTGATAAAGAACATCTATTAAAAAACATACAGCTAATATCATATTTGATAGTGAAATAAATGCTTTCCCCCTAAGATCAGGAACAGGATAGGAATGACTACTTTTACCACTTCTATTCAACATTTCACTGACATTTACAGTCAATTTAATAAAGCAAGAGGGGCCTCCCTGGTGGCGCGGTGGTTGGGAGTCCGCCTGCCGATGCAGGGGATGCGGGTTCGTGCCCCGGTCTGGGAGGATCCCATATGCCGCGGAGCGGCTGGGCCCGTGAGCCGTGGCCGCTGGGCTTGCGCATCCGGAGCCTGTGCTCCGCAACGGGAGAGGCCACAACAGTGAGAGGCCCGCATACAGCAAAAAGAAAAAAAAAAAAAAAAAGCAAGAAATAAAAGGCATCCAGATTGGAAAGGAAAAAAGTATAACTGTCCTTTTTTTTAATATACTAATTCACTCACATTGAGTCTAAATTTCAATAGATTTTTTTTTTTAATTTATTTTTGGCTGCATTGGGTCTTTGTTGCTGAGCGCGGGCTTTCTCTAGCTGCGGAGAGCGGGGGCTACTCTTCGTTGCGGTGCGTGAGTTTCTCCTTGCGGCGGCTTCTCTAGTTGCAGAGCACAGGCTCTATGCTCATGGGCTTCAGTAGTTGTAGCTCGCAGGCTCTAGAGCGCAGGCTCAGTAGTTGTGGTGCACGGGCTTAGTTGCTCCGCAGCACGTGGGATCTTCCTGGACCAGAGCTCGAACCCGTGTCCCCTGCACTGGCAGACGGATTCATAGCCACTGCGCCACCAGAGAAGTCCCCTAAAACTGTCTTTTTCACAGACAAGATAATCAATGAAATAAAAATACTGCTTATAATAGCATCAAAAATATGAAATACTTAGACATAACATGACAGGATATAAAAATTCTGTACACTGAAAACTACAAAAAATTACTGAGAAAAATTAAAGAAAATCTAAATAAATAGAGAGATAGTATACTATGTTCATGGGTTGGAAGACACAATATAGTTAAGATGTCAATACTCCCCAGATTGATGTGTAGGTCTGATATACCATCAGCCAAAACCCCAGCAGATTTTTATTTACTGAAATTGACATACCTAACTTTTAAATATATATGAAGATGCAAAGGACCTAGAATGGCCAAAACAATGCTGTTAAACAACAACAACAACAACAACTGGAAGACTAACACAACCTGATTTCAACACGTGTTATAGAGCTGCAGTATTCAAGACAGTGCAGTACTGGCTTAAAAAGATAAATAAATAGATAATGGGACAGAATAGAGACTCCAGAAATAGAGCCATACATATAGGGACAACTGATTTCCAACAAAGGTACAAATGCAAAGGTAGAGAAAAAAATAATCAACAATCGATGCTGTAACAATTTGATATTCACATTCAAAAAGTTTTAAAAACTGAACATGATCCATATCTTGCATCATATATAAAAATTAATCCAAAATGGATCACAGAACTAAATATAAAATGTTAAACTATAAAACTTCTAGAAGAAAACATAAGTGAATACGTCTGTGACCTTGGGTTGGCATAAATCTCTTCGATACCACACCAAAGTATAATTTATAACAGAAAAATCTTATAAATTAGACTCCAAAATTAAGAACACCACTCTTTGAAAAACACTAACAGAATAAAAAAATAAGCCACAGACTGGGAGAAGATATCTGCAATCACGTATTTGATAAACGACTTATATCTAGAATAGATAAAGAACTCACAAAACTCGTTAATAAAACAGCCCAGTAAAAACTGGGCAGCAGACTTTAATAAAGACCTCACTAAAAAAGATATATAAATGGCAAATTGGCACATGAAAAAATGTTCAACATCATTAGTCATTAAGAAAATGCGAACTAAAAGTATAATCAGATACCACTACCTTTTAGAATGGCTAAAATTTTAAAAATTAACCATACCATGTACCAAGTGTTAGCCAGGATGTGCAGGAACTGGAACTCTCACACTGCTAGTGGGAATGTAAAACAGTAAATCATTTTTGAGAAGTTTGGCAGTTTTTTATTTTAGTAAGTTAAACACATGCCTACCATATAATCCAGCCATTCCACTTCTAGGTATTTACCCAAGAGAAATAAAACATGTACAGAGTGTTCATAGCAGCTTTATTTGTAACAGCCCCAAACCAGAAAACACTAAAATATTTATGAATAGGTGAATGGATAAACAAAGTGTGGTATATCCAGCCAATGAAATACTACTTAGTAATAAAAGGGAACGAGCTATTGATAAACACTCAGAGAAGAATATCGAAATATAGTAATGAAAGCCAGACAAAAAAGAAAATCTACTGTAAATTCCATTTGTTTAACAGTCTAGAAAATGAAAACTAATGTATAAAGGCAGATGAGTTGTTGCCTGAGGAATGAGCAAGAGTGAAAGGAGAGGGCCTACGAAATGGCATAAATAAATCTGGAGGGAGAGGGGGAGATGGATGTTCACCATCAAGATTGTAGTGACAGTTTCATAGGTGTATGTATACATGTCAAAACTTACCAAATTATGTACTTTAAGTATGTATAGTTTAGTGTATGCCAATTATATCTCAATAAAGCTATTAAAAATAAAACAAAAATAAAAGGCTTATAAATATTTCTATCCTAACTTCTTATAACTCAAGAATATTGTAAAGTTATTTAATGCCCAAGTACCTCCTCTAGTGATCTTTCTCAAATATAGTGACTGCAAAATAAAACTCTTTTGTAAGTGTAAAATTGAAAAAAAGCCCTACAAATAGGGTAGATAACACGATCTGCCATAGCAATTCAGCAAATTCCGGCATCATGGCAAAAATAGCATTCATTCAAAGATGCCCAATTAAAATGTTTTAAGAGCAGTTTTCCTACCTTTCAAAAAAAAAATCAACTCCTGATTGTACCTACAATGTAACTGGTTTACAGCACCTTTGTTTACTTACACGCACACACACACACACACACACACACTCCCCCCCCCTCACTCTCCTTTCTCTCTGCAGTTTCCAAACCTCCTATCTCATAATTTGTAGTTCCAAAGACAGCTCCAAAAGTTAAGAGAAATTATGGTCTTAGGAGACAATCTAGTTTAGGGATGCTTCATCAAGGCTTGACAACTCACCACAACGTTATGTGCTTGGAGACAGCCAATATTTTAAAGTATTCGTTAAGTGCTGTATGACTTTACAAAACATTTTTAAATCCTCTCATCGTTTTTTTATTGATCCGTGAAACAACGAAGTGGTCAAAGAAGTATAATCACACTTTTATTAAACATACAGATAGGAACAGACAGGAAAACAAACACAGATCATTTAAACAACTGTGCAATCTACACGTCAGAACCAAATCTCCTGACCCACAGCGCAATCCCTTTGATTCAGTGCATCATTTCAATTAACACAAATGTACCTTACTGTTTACACACTGAAAAATATTATTACTTACTGCTCAAAATCACCTGCAGAGGCAGCCCTGAGACCATCACCATGAACAAAGAATAACCATTAGAACTGGACAATTCCTATAAAGTCAGTATATAAGGAAGATGATGATGCTTATCAACAATTTGATAAAACTCTCTCCCAAACTAAAATACTGTAAACAGCATAGATATTTCGGAATCAGAAAAACTAAATGTGAGGTTGAATCCTCACTACACAGCTTAAAGCTAAGGCTCACTGTCCGTTGTGAAATGGGGCTAATCATACCCACAGTACTGGTTACTATGAGGATTAAATGGTATCGACATATGTACTGCAAATAATACAGTGCCTGGCACACAGCTGCTACCACTCCACCTACTACTTTTAACGATAAACTTTTAATACTTAAATTACTGATGTCTGTCAAAAACTAGCAATTCTGGGCTCCCCTGGTGGCGCAGTGGTTGAGAGTCCGCCTGCCGATGCAGGGGACACGGGTTCGTGCCCCGGTCTGGAAGGATCCCACATGCCGCAGAGCGGCTAGGCCCATGAGCCATGGCCGCTGAGCCTGCGTGTCCGGAGCCTGTGCTCCGCAACGGGAGAGGCCACAACAGTGATGAGGCCTGCGTACCACAAAAACAAAACAAAACAAAACAAAAAAACTAGCAATTCTAATTTCAACATAATATATATATGCTTTAGAAATAAATACTAAATTTAGATAGAAAAAGGCTAATACTTTTGTTCTTCCTTTAACTGAGTTTCACTCACAAACATGCCATTTATGTACTCAGATTAAAAACAACAAAAACCTGCCAGCACATTTCCTTCGTAGTATACACAGACACAGAACATGCTTGAAATTGGTTCTTAATCTATATACTTGTGAAAATTTTGATTACTGCCTTTAAAAAATTAATCTAACTTTTCTTTAAATAACTCTGAATAAGAAAACCATTCATATGAAGTGCAAAGGTGTTGTTAACAGATCTTAATGTTTATGAAGAGTGAAGTCAAGGAAAACTTAAAACAAGTTTATTAATAGTTGCCAGAGTATTAAGAATGAAAAAATCACCTGTGGTCAAGGAATCACAATGCAAAAAGTTTACTTTTTCAATAAAATTCTAAGGGTTTTATTTATAAGCAACATCACTGAAAATACTAAAGAAAAAAATGATATCTAAACTCATAATATACTTCCATAATCCATATAATTTTATGGCTGCTTCTAAATAGTATAAGCATCTTGATTTTCCTGTTTTCCACCAATATTCAAATATACCATAAAATATCCAAACACAAGCTATGTTGTATTAAGACAGTGATCTTGCTTAAATTTAACCATTGGCTGACAGACAAGGCACCATGTAAGAGCTTTAAATGTACAATTTTGCCAGTTGATATACAAAAGTTCTAAATTAGCATATGAAGAGTAATCTACAGATGGCTATGTACAATTCAGAGAAGTCAAGTGAATAAAAGGTAGAGACTGTCTATACTTACAAACCTAAAATGGGCTAAGCAAAGCTTTCTCAATTTTCTGCCACAATTCAACACTAAACATCAGTCAATGGGGTTGTGATGGTCTCATTATTAAAATAATAAGTAACAGTAAAGGTATTATCTACTACACCTAATTTGAGCTCCTAGACCATTCTTGAGTCTTTTACATAAATTACTTCTAATAATCACATAATCCCACGAAGTGGATACTACTGCGCCTACTGTATAGATGAGGAAGCTGAGGCTCAACATCAACCAATGTGTCCAAGGTGATCAAGGTAAGTGGTGAAGCCTAAATTCAAAGCTGCCAATGTTGTAGTAAATATCCTTGTGAAAACATTAAGATAGGAAACAACCTAAGCATTACTGACAGAGGACTGGTTAAATAAATCATGGTTCATCCATAAAAAGGAATAGCAAACAATCATTTAAAGAAAATGAGGCAGCTTTATATGTATAAGTATGCAATGGGACAATCTCCAGAATATACTATTAAGTATGTAAACTGCACTGTCTAATATAGTAGCATTCGCCACATGCAGCTACTTAAACTATTTAAAATTAAACATTTAGTTCTTCAGTCATACCACCCACACTTTAAGGGCTTGATAGCTACATGGCTAGTGGCTACCATATAGGCAGCTAGCTATAATACATTTCCACCCTCACGGAATGTTCTATCAGACAGCATTGATATAGAATATCTTTGGAAGAACAGAAAGAAACTGATAACAGGTGTTTCTAGGGAAGGGGACAGAAACAGCAAGGACACATTCAACATATGCACAGTTAATTTCTTAACTCTGTAACATGTCATATACTACCTATTTTAAAACAACTATTTACCTTTTTTAAAAAATATCTTGTTTGGGGCCTCCCTGGTGGCGCAGTGGTTGAGAGTCCGCCTGCCGATGCAGGGGATGCGGGTTCGTGCCCCAGTCCGGGAGGATCCCATATGCCGCGGAGCGGCTGGGCCCGTGAGCCATGGCCGCTGAGCCTGCGCATCCGGAGCCTGTGCTCCGCAACGGGAGAGGCCACAACAGTGAGAGGCCCGCATACCGCAAAAAAAAAAAAAAAAAAAAAAAAGAAAAAAATATCTTGTTTGGTTCTCAAAAAAACTCCTTGATTTATGCTCTTAGAAGCATAAAAGGCTCAGAAGTTCTAAAGCATAGCAGCTAGAGGGTAAGGGGCAGAAATCACCTCTCCAAGACTTCTCAGAAATACTCTTGCCCACTACCCTAACTTCATTAAGCATTCATCTATTCACAATACTATTTGGGATACCACGCAAAAGGTTACCAAGTTGCTATTTCTGAGGACTTAAGGAACAGGGACAGAAAAAACATCAGGAAAAAATGCTTACAAGGTATGAAAGAGTAACTGTGGTCAAAAGGCACAGGGGAAAGTTCTATTCTTTTGGGAAGAAAGGCACAGGTCACACTGTCACATCTCTCTTCTTTTCTTATACTTCCATTTACTGCTCTACAAAGGAGCACTTAAAAGCAACAGCCTTTCAGTTCTGCTTTGAAGTCACTTTTTTTCCCCCAAATGTCATATTTCTTCAAACGATATAGTACACTGAACAAGTGAATTGCTATATGCCTCAATTTCCTCACCTGTAAAACAGAAACCTGTTGCCTAATCAATGTTATTCACTAACTACTGGACATTTTTGCCTAGGAGAGGGAACAGCCAAAC
Source organism: Mesoplodon densirostris (assembly GCF_025265405.1). Lineage (NCBI taxonomy): Eukaryota > Metazoa > Chordata > Mammalia > Artiodactyla > Ziphiidae > Mesoplodon > Mesoplodon densirostris. Next base: position 80,636,204 of record NC_082668.1, on the reverse strand, counting down.
CTTTGAGAACAAAAAAGGCACAGTGGTCAGATACTCCCAAATAACAAACAACAAAACATTTGAATTGATACTTTTCTCTCATTGGGGGATAGATGGTCCGCTCGGGGAGGCTGAAGGACCTGAGGATGGTTCAAATATGTGAAAATCTACCCTGGAAGAAACATGAATAGGAACAAGATCCCAAACCACTCACTTTCCTGCACACTGACACAGCATTCTCATTCTCTTCCTCTTCCATGGAGCTCAGCCACCGTTTAGATCTGGTCTAGCTCCAGAGCGTGCCTTTCTTTCAGCATTGCCCAAAACATACTGCCTTTCACAATGAGTTTAGGCAGATCAGAGATCTGTGCCAGGGCAGACAGAAGGGCAAGCTGGTGTCCACAAAGTGACAAGGACATGAATTTGTCCCCACACAGACTGGTGACCAGGAAGCCTGCCCAAATTTCAGGAATCTGGGTTTATGGGAAAAGAAAAGCATGATTCAGGCCTAACAGACAGGAATGTCATTCAGGGACTCCAATAGTTAATCATATCCACAAGCATTCAAGGAAGTCAACTTACTAAAGAAATCATCCTATAAAATATAAGACCAAGCAAGAAAGATATAGTACTGTGAAGAAGGACACATGACAATTATTTCCAGAAATTTATATTTACAAGTTGTTATTAAATTTTTAAATGTAATAATTACCAATGTGTAACATAAATCCTTAAAAATGTATAGGGCAGATGTTAAATTCACTTTATACAATTGCTACATAGAAACCTCAACGCTTACATAGCTTAGACTATTATACATTTACTTAAGGGAGTAAGACACTTGAAACTGAGTTTATATTAATGGGAAAGTGCAAAGAAACTTGCTAACATGTGCCAGTTCCATGGCCCACAAGTAATGAGCATTGCCTGCCTGTGCCAGTCAGATCACCAACCAACATTACTGTGAAGGCCATGAAAGAAGCTGTTAATACTCTGGTTTAATCTCAGCACAGACCAGAGCAGCAGATTAGGCAGAACTTTACATCAGTGGCAGGTCTCCCAAGTTCTCTTGATGCCACAGAATTCTTAAGTGGGACCAGTATGTTCTAAAAAAACATGGTACTGCAAAAGGAAAAAAAGGTTCCACAGCATCAAGCAGTGTAATACTTGAAACCTCATCATCAAAGTGACAGTTTTCAAGTGCCATTTATGATGCCCTAGTCTGGAAACATCCCAGCTAACCCATCTGATCAACAATTTCACAGATGGAAGCACTTGATGGCTAATTGGCAAGTCTATTATTCAAATAAAACAGCTCTCTGTACCTCTTCTTTCATTATTAGAAGTAAAGGTACAACAAGATTGGTCATTCAAATTAGCTTAATAATAGAAGCCTCTTTCCAAAAATAATTATTTTAATGAAACCACACATTTTGACAATTAGCTTAGAGCACTAATCAGTTTCTGAACAGTAAGGAAAATGTTTTATAAACTAAAAGGAGTAAGAAATATAAACCTTCTTTAAAAAGTTGTACTATTTGTTTCCTCTGTCTTCATCAATATGTCAAGATATATATTGTCACAAGGAATAAAATGAATGAAATATTTACTCATTCCTTAAATATTTTAAAAACATTGGCCAAGTATTACACGTCATAATGAAGAAAAATCCTCTCAAATATTTTAGGTTTCCTAAAAAATTGTAAAGCAAGAATCTTCTCTTCACCTACATTTTGCAGTAAAAATACCAGACTGTTTAAGGTTTCTTAATTTATGAAGCAAGTAGCCAGTGACAACATTATTATAGATATTATCTACCTGAGGACATGTTGTTGATGTAGATAGGCTTTGGCATCAGAAGGACTTGTGTTCCAACTCTAGCTCCACTTCTTGTTAGTTCCGTGACTTGACCCTATAATATGGAAATAATTATCCCTACCCATATAGGATTATTGTGAGGATTAAACGAGGAGATTATATACATAGAACATCTCACATTAAAACATGGGAGCCCTCAGCATTCGTCCATTTGGCTCTCATCCCTTTCTCCACACCACTGCTATAAATTCTAGAGGGGAATCCTGATACAACTGTCAAAATATGTGAGTTCTCTTTACAGATACATACATTTGCTCCAGATCCCACTGAAACTTACATTCCCAATTTAGAGTATCTGGCTATCTCCCTATATTGCTACAATTTTCATAGATGCCAAGGAAATCCCCAGGAAGAACCTTGTACAAAGACTGAGCTATAAAATGTTTGAAGACCTCAGTTAGCCTATAAAATAGAAACTAGGAAATGCATATAGTAACCAGAACCTGCAAGTGGGAAGGAAACAGTAGCCAGAAACTGTGGAACTAGTTATAAGCTAAAGTAAAACCAAAATTAACTCCCTATAGTGATACAGCAATATAATGGTAACAAAAATGTATTTTACTAGGTAATAAAATAAGTAGTTTCCCATGATGTAAAAGAATACCTTTTCTATAAAACAGAAAGGGGTGCTTTTCCAAAACTAGGTTTTGTCATTCTACTATTACTTTTGATAAGCATTTTGCTTCTAATTACTCAGGGTCTTGTGTTTACAACACTAGGTAACAAAGAACTAATAGTTAACAGAGAGATACCACAGGCAGGTAAGAATATGTAATCAAGTAAAAACAGAGGAAATGAATATACAATGAATGAGAGAGAAGTACAACTATCATAGTCATTACTTAACTCTTTATTGTCCCTAAGCCTTCCCATTGTGCCCAACACAGGCATTCATTCAGTCTCCTGGAAGGAAGAGCCTGTGAAATCACTGGCAACAGTTTGAAAAGCAGCACTGGAAGGCTGCCCACTAGAGACCATTGCCCTGCTCTCGTGGCACACTTCCAGGATGCTCAACCCAGAAAATATTCCACAAACAACCACCCTGAATGTATGTTGTGGGAGAGAACACTGGCCATGTCTGTCCACATTTTAAGTGAGTATGATAACCTAATGAACTGTCCAAATGATAAAATGAACTGAAAAATTGAAAACTATGTAACACAAGTTTAAGATAGGAAACCCAAAGATCAGTGTACCAAATGAGAATGGTTACCAGTAAATCAAACATGTAAAACAATGTTGAAGGTAGGGAAGAAAAGGACATAAATTCGATTTTTATGATCATAACATCCCATACATTTGGAATATTAAGATTATGCTGTAACATCTCAGTTTCCTATATTAGAGGTATCTTTTCTTGTTTCTCACCCGATATACCCTTTCTACCAAAAGCAGTATCAGTTGTCATGGAGCCATCATATCCTTGACTTTAATTTTAAAATCCTAACATTTCATTTTTCCTCATAATTTTGATTTTCTATTTCATCAGAATGTGATTAATTTTGGAAGACAATTTCACTATAACTGAAAACACGTCACTGCTCCCCTTATGTCCTAAAGAATTCAAGCAAAGTCATTTACAGTAATTTCATATCAAGACAGAATTTAACATTCACATGTGTCGAAGACCTTTCCCCTTGAAAGACCAGTCACAACTAGAATGTTCAAACAAAAGAACAAAGATTAACTACAGTGCACCCACCAGATATTTGTTTTGTTTCCCTTTTACGTGAAACTCTCAAGAACAGATTTGAGACTCCTCAGGAGCACATTTTTCATGGGGTCTAATAACTATTCAGAAGAATTATACTACAATGACACCTAGAAAGAATATGCTCTAATTAGCATGTTTTTGACCTGACCTCTTTCTAATTTTCTACAGTAGAAACATCAGCTCAAGTATATGAATAGGATAATTAGGAACTATACTTTTTTAAATAATAAAATTATTACATGACAAGAGCAGCAAATGAAAAAAAATTAAAAGCATTTCGTATTTTTCCTTTGTTTCTAAAGCAAAATCACTATTTATTTGTAGTTAAGCAAAGAAATAAAAGAATTAAAATTTCTTGACCCTTCCTTATTTCTCAATAGGAACAAAAATGGCCAAATTAATCTAACAATGTTTAGAAAGGCTCTTTGTAAGTGTTCAGAGGATCACATCAGGATACTCAAAGAATCAAAGGGGGGAAAAGGTAACCAGAAGCACCCATCAGTATGTAAAAACTGTCAATACAGACAGGTTAAAGAGCTCAGGAACATAAAGAGAACTCATAAAAAGCCTTTTGTAAACACCTGCTCATTTTCATGAGCGGTAAATAAAGGTTTTATTTCAAATGTGGCTGAAGCCACACCAGAATCTCTCCAGTAGATAAGTGCACAATAAAAATAAATCATAATCTGTAATTTATTTTAAAACAGTACCGTAGTAGCTTCATGTCTCCGCTTCCATTCTTGCCTTAAGTCTCATCTCCAGAGTATCCAGGTTCTTTAAAAATGGAAGTAGGATGAGCATAACTCCTTTGCTCAAAAATCTCTAACAACCTCCCAACTCACTTGGAAGAGAATTTTCTACAAGGCCCTGCATGATCTAGTCTCTGGGAACTGCTATAGTGTTACCCTCTTCTCCAAGGAGAATATGGAATGTCTAAGTAAAGCATGAAAAAAAGTACTGAAAAATAAAATGTATTTCTGATTATGTTTTACTTGGCAGCTTTTAAAAAAAAATTTTACTAAAGGAAAATGCTATTTAATGCTATTCACTGACTTGTTCTTTTGCTTTAATTTTTGTGTTTGTTTATTAAAAAGAGAGAAAATTATTTATGAAGTGGAAATTCCTTTGGTCTCCCTCCCTTCTCATGAATTTGGTATGAGTTATCCAGGCATGTGTTATACAATATGGTAGCCACTATCTACATGTGACTATTTAAATTTAAGTAAAATTAAAAACTCAGCTCTTCAGTCACACTAGGCACATTATCATGGACTCAACAGCTACATGTGGCTATAAAATTTAAGTTAATTAAAATTAAAATTAAATTAAATTTAAAATTCAGTTTTTCACTTGTTCTAGTCACATTTCAAAGTCTTAATAGCCACATGTGGCTAATAGCTATTGTATTAGCACAGATATAGAACATTTCCTTCACAGCATAAAGTTCTATTGGACCGTGCTGCTATAGAACTTGTAATACTTTTTACTAAAGTTACATGCCCTTAAAAAAAAGTTACTCTATGTTTTTAAAATTAGCATTAATGGTTTCATATTGTATGTATATATCTACAACCTGAAATATTCTCTTAATATGTTTGTAAGGTCTATTATGCATATTGAGATATAGAATCTAGTTCATTTTAACTGCTGCGTAATATTCCATCGTAATGCATTTTGGCACAGATAGACACTTAAGTACTTTGCAATTTTTCAATAATCCAAACTGCCACACCCACACCAACCCTAAGGAAAAAGGCTTCCATGAGAATTCTTGCTTCCCCAAGTCTTCATTAACACTTAAAACAACAAACTTTTGTTTAAAAAACCAATCTAATACTTGTTTTACTTTTCATTTCCCTGATATACGGTGAGGTTGAGTATCTTTTCACGTTTGTTGGCAAATCTTGTTCTACAGATTATCATTTCATGATCTTTTTTCCTATGGGTCTTTTTTGTGTGTTACTGATTTATGGTTCCACTAAATGTGTTGTGGATGAACGTGTCGCAAGTATCTCCTCTTGCTCTACTACTTGTCTTTTAAGTTTGTTTCTATTGTCTTTGTTAAGGCAAGAGTTAATAATGTATTGAGGTAGTCAAATTACTAATATTCTCTTTTGAGTTCTGCTTTCCTATTTTGAGGTCATAAAGGATGAAATTTTCTTCCAAAAAAATTTTTTTTGGGCTATGTACTGTATGTCTGACATGGTCATGGGTTAGTTTATTTAATCCTTATAAGAACCATCTGAAGTAGACATTGTTACTCTCATTACAAAGATGTGGTAATTGAATTTCTTATTGTGGTAAAATATACATAACATAAAATTTACCATTTTAACCATTTTTAAGTGTACAATTCTGTGGCATTAAGTACATTCACATTGTTGTGCAATCATCAGCACTATCTATCTACAGAACTTTCATCTTCCCAAAGTGAAACTCTGTACCATTAAACACCAACTCCCCATTCCACTACAACCCCCAACTCCTGGCAACCACCATTCTACTTTTTGTCTCTATGAATCAGACTACTCTAGTAACTCATTTAAGTGGAATCATAAAATATTTGTCCTTTTCTGACTGGCTAATTTCACTCAGCATAATGTCTTCAAGGTTCATCAATGTCATAGCATGTGTCAGAACTTCCTTCCTTTTTAAGGCTGAATAATATTCCATAGTATTAATACACCACATTTTGTTTATCCACTTAACCATCAATAAATACAAGTTACTTCCACTTTTTGGCTATTGCAAGTAATGCTGCTATGAAATGGCTGAACAAATATCTGACTCCTTACTTTCAATTCTTTGGGGTATATACCCAGACATGGAATTGCTGGACCATATGGCAATTCTGTTTAATTTTTTGAGGAACCACCATACCATTTTCCACAGAGATCACACAATTTTACATTCCTACTAGCTATGCACGAGGATTTCTCTACACTCTCACCAACAGTTGTTTATTTGCTACATATTTTTGGATAATAGCCATCCTAATAGGTGTGTCTTCCAAAATTATAAAGTTTAATCTTCACAGGTAGGTCATCAATACATCTGATATACATTTTTGTGTACAGAATAATGTAAGAATCTAATATTAGTTTTCCCCCCATTAAATGATGCTTCAGCATCATTTAATGAACAGGCCTCTCCTTCCCCACTAATTTTTAATATCATCTCTATTATAAATCAAGCTCCCATATATGCATGAGTCTATTTCTGGACTTTCTATCTGATTATGCTGATCTACCTGACTATTTCTATACCAATATAACACTACTTGAGTCACACAGCACTAAAATATATTTTGATATTTGGTAGAGCAGTTTCTTTTTCCTTTCTAAGAATTTATTTGCTATTCTTGGATTTTTTTTCTCCTATATGAATTTTAGAATCAGTTTTCTAATTCCATGAAAATTCTGGTTATATTTTTATTGGAACTGCATTGAATTTATGATTAACTGGAGATAATTGGCATGTGATATTGAGACTCATCATTCATGAAAGTTTATTATTTCTTCATTTATTCCAGGCATTTTCCCCCATTACTATGTTAAATTAATTCTTTCTATAAAATGTTAGACCAAAATCTGAAAGACAGATAACTGAAAGAACATTTCTATTCCAAGACTCATAACAAAAACCGAAAAAAGTTATTGGTTATAAATATAAAATCTGTATACTGTGTGGATTTGGGAGTTACAACACATAAAATAGATCATACCCAATTCATGAAGTTATTTTTTTAAGTCTAGCAACCTGAAATAATCCTTCAAAATGTAGGTTACATCTCACCACTTTCAGAAAGCCTTCTCTGACCACTCACCTACAGTTTTTTCCCTTATTTTTGCATTTGAAATTTACTGAGGTCTGTGTTAGAAAGGTACAATCTGATAACTTATAGGCAACACATATGTTTTTGGTTTGTGCTTAGTTTGGCCTATATCATGTTTCTTAAAAACTAGAGACTAAAAAAATTAGGGAATTTCACACAAAAATCATAGGATTTCTGACTTGCAGGTTGTATGTCACTCTCTCTCAGTTAAGAGAGATTCCATTTCCATGCTTCCTTGATTACCAGGGCAGGTAAATCACACACTGATTCTTAAAGCTTCCACCTAAAAGTGACCTGTTAATTTCCAACTCACACTCCATTGGCCAAAGCAAAATCATGAGCAGGCTAAGTTCAAAAATGATGGAAAAGTATAATCCTACTATGTACCTAGAAGGTTAAAAGACAAAAATATTTCATATAACTGATGACTTTACCTTCAAACTCTTTCCTCCTACCTATTCTTCAAACTACCACTAGAATTACTTTTCAAAAACACAGATTTGGGCTTCCCTGGTGGCGCAGTGGTTAAGAGTCTGCCTGCCGATGCAGGGGACACGGGTTCATGCCCCGGTCCAGGAAGATCCCACATACTGCGGAGCGGCTGGGCCCATGAGCCATAGCCACTGAGCCTGCGCATCCGGAGCCTGTGCTCCGCGATGAGAGAGGCCACAACAGTGAGAGGCCCGCGTACCACAAAAAGAAAAAAACAAAAAAACCCCACAGATTCAGTTATCCCACAGCTCTGCTTAAAAAAAATCTTCATTAAAGTACAACACTTACTGGGGAAAAAGTAAAAATCACTAAAAATGGCATTCAGTACCTTTTATAATCTACTCCAAACTCCCTTACCAGTTTCTTTTCCCATTATTTCCCCTCACATCACCTATCCTCCAGGCCTTTCTCAATATGTGTTTGCTATATTCCAAAATTTAGCTCAAGCATCATTTCCTCAATTCAGTCTCACTTTCCTTTTTTGGAAAAAAAATTAAGTACCACATCCTCTACAAATCACATTATTTACAGTAAGCACTAGTATTCGCTAATTCAAAGTAGTTAATATGTGCCAGGCACTTGAAACATAACTGCTGTGTGTCTACTAGAATGTTAGGTCTCTAGATTAAGTAACAATGTTCTTGTTTATCTTGGTATTCCCTATAGCATAACACCCAACACATAAAAGCTCAAAATACTAGCCTCAAGGATATAAATAAGAGATAATAAATGTCATTGACATTTTACTTAAGTTGCATTTACTTTTAAGCTTGACTCTTTCTAAAGCTAAAATGGACCAAGAGACTTAAACAAAAACTTTTAGATGGAATTCCCTAGTGGTCCATTGGTCAGGACTCCAAGCTTCCACTTCAGGGAACATGGGTTCAAACCCTGGTTGGGGAACTAAGATCCCACAAGTCACGTGGCATGGCCAAAATATAAATAAATAAAATAACTATCATTAAACTATTAAAAAAAAACTTTTAGATACTGCAGACTATGCTTTGGCTAGGCCCATCTGTTGGGTTTAGTCTTTTTTTTTTTTTTTTGCTCTACGCCGGCCTCTCACTGTCGTGGCCTCTCCAGTTGCGGAGCACAGGCTCCAGACGCGCAGGCTCAGCGGCCATGACTCACGGGCCCAGCCGCTCTGTGGCATGTGGGATCTTCCCAGACCAGGGCATGAACCCGTGTCCCCTGAATCGGCAGGTGGACTCTCAATGACTGTGCCACCAGGGAAGCCCTGGGTTTAGTCTTGACTGCTTTTGGAAATAGTTTAGTTGCCAAGACCTAAGTTGGGATAGTTATGAAGACAACCGAGCAGTCAAATTACAGCAGTAAATACTTTTAATACAATCATCTCACATCTTTCAGTAATTTCAAGTTCATAAGCACTTTAGCAAAGTAAATAAAAAAACACATTTGAAATAAAAGCTATTTGTTTACAAATTTTAATAGTTCTAATAAAACATCTGTTTCTGCTTCACTACTGATAAGTTATATTAAAGTAGGGGATTGTAGACAGATTTAATGATTTTAGCCTGCTACTGTTCATGTATTAACATTTAAAAATGTAACATTTAAGAAAAACTTTAAGTTGTTTTATAGGTATGCATACCATAATGAAGAACTAGGAAAAAGTACCATGATAAAGCTAATGGAAGAAAAAGTCTTAAGAAAGACATTGTGAACGGTGTGATATACTAAAGTCTAGTGAAAAGAGAACTAAAAGTAGGCCAATAGACTTGGCAATTTGAACAATTCCAGTAATGAAGGAGGAGGCCAGAATATAATCTCATGAGAGTCAATGGAGGTAAGGAGGTAGAATATGTGAGTATAAGCTATTGTTTCAGGAATTCTTGAAATAAATGGAAGAAAAGGTTTAATGGCAGAATGCAGTGAAGTTTTGTTGTTTTGGGGATACAGGACACTTAAACATTTTTGTAGGCAGAGGAAGGGGTCAGTGGAGATGAGCAAGGTTTCAAGAGAGGATGGGATCAGAGAATAAGTCAAAGCATTAGCCATGGAAAAGAGAAAGGTCATTTCTAGTCAAAGAAAGCTGAGTCAGTAGAATGGATGGAAAACCCTGTTCTGCTACTATTCCCATGTTTTAAAAGAGCCATCTGCAAAGTTAACAGCAAGTAACCTGCCCCTATTTATGAGGAAATTTTAACTTTTTTTTTTTTTTTTTTTTTTTTTGCGGCACGCGGGCCTCTCACTGCTGGGGCCCCTCCCACAGCGGAGCACAGGCTCCAGACGCACAGGCCCAGTGGCCACGGCCCATGGGCCCAGCCGCCCCGTGGCATGTGGGATCCTCCCGGATCAGGGCACGAACCCGTACCCCCTGCATCGGCAGGCGGACTCTCAACCACTGCACCACCAGGGAAGCCCTCTGACTTTTATATTATATGGTAAGATAGTAACATTTCCCATTGATTTTTGGAGGGATAAAACAACTTCTATCTCCTTTCTACTTTTATTGGCTGTTACGCATTATCTAATGGAAAGAGTAGCTGTTATCAATCCAAAGGTCTTTGACTTTTATTTAAAAATAAACAATACACTCGGGACTTCCCTGGTGGTCCAGTGGTTAAGACTCCCCACTTCCACCACAGGGGTGCAGGTTCGATCCCTGGTTGGGGAACTAAGGTCCCGCATGCCATGTGACGTGGCCAAAAAATTTAAAAAAATTAAAAAATAAACAATACACTTAACTTGTTTCCTGTTTATTAAAAAATAATACACTTAACATTTCATGTTTTAGAAGTAACCGTATCCATTTGTCAAATCAGTCTAGAACAAGAGTAAAATAAAATTTTAAGAAAAAATGTAATCATTGAACACCTAGTATTTGATAAAGGAGGTAACACAGAAATAAGAACCCCATAAATCATTCTCTTGAGAGTCTGTCATCTAATCAGGAAGATGAAACACATGAAATATCAGATTCTCAGGCAACACATTTTTAAGTTCAAATAAGAATACAAACTGAGGGGGGGACACGTGCTGATTAAATTATCCGAAACCAAGGACAGGTTATTGAACCAACACTTAGTTTTCCACTCAATGCAAAGGTTTGCAGCGGTCACCGAGATATGGTGTAACTCAATCGGTGGTCAGTCAACCCATTATTTCATGTCCACCAATTTCCCAGCATGGATTTCTGGCATGGATATATAATTTATTGCATCTACTACTTAAGGAAAAAGTTATTTTGGTATTTAAATTTGATGCAACTTCCCTTAAGAATTCTACTAAGGCAACATCTTTACCTGTAATTTGCAGGTAAATGTGCAGTATCTACATACCACCTCAGTTCACTTCTGACACTTTTATATGCCTACACATTGTTATTGCTAATTTCAGAATGAATTAAGGAAATTCTAGAAGCTACCTATAATGTTTGTAAATGTATGGAAGCAGCTTTAGAAGGGTCAAGTTCAGAGAGGCTTAGGCCTCTTAAGAGAATGTATTACACAGATCTTACAAAAATGAAGAATCATGAAGAAACACGCTTCCAGTAAAGGAACACGAGAAATATTCAAAACTAACAAAAGTAGGGGCTTCCCTGGTGGCACAGTGGTTAAGAATCCGCCTGCCAATGCAGGGGACATGGGTTCAATCCCTGGTCAGGGAAGATCCCACATGCCACGGAGCAACTAAGCCTGTGCGCCACAACTACTGAGCCTGCGCTCTCGAGACTGCGAGCCAAACTACTGAGCCCGCACCCTAGAGCCCATGCACCGCAACTACTGAGCCCACGTGGCACAATTACTGAAGCCCGCACACCTAGAGCCTGTGCTCTGCAACAAGAGAAGCCACCGCGATGAGAAGCCCGCATGCCACAATGAAGAGTAGTCCTCACTCACCACAACTAGGGAAAGCCCACGTGCAGCAACGAAGACCCAACACAGCCAATAAATAAATAAATAAACAAATGAACCTCACTGTTTATTAAAAAAACTAACAAAAGCAAACAAAAAATAACTGAAGTCTGTGCAAGGATGCAATTTGGGATCACAAGATGATTTCAAGTTTCTAAAAGGAAAAGGTTTATTAGTCATAAACCATGATAGACCCTTGTAAAAGTACCTATAAAATGTTGAAAATTTCATGAAATCTCAAACAAAACTATTTCTTAATAGTTAAAATATTAGACTACTTTGAATAAAGGAAGACAAAGTCATTGACAGTGATATGGAAATAGGAAACAGCTGACAACTAAAAGGGTTCTTAAGGTGGGTTATGAAAATAGTCCCAAAATTTGGACATAAAATACATTACATAAAAGTCTAACATAGTCATCTCTTTTGTGAATGTTGGACTGGAAAGATAATCAGTGTAGAATTCAAGAGGCAGAAATTTCTTCTTTAGCTGAAAGCAGATAGAATATCCTGAGATAGAAATCTATCTGGAGGCCATTTGCCCCAACAATATGGAACAAGACAGATGATAATATTAAAACAACTGAAAATTCACTTAATTTTAATAAGAATGTAAAAAGAAACCATATATACCAAATTTAAAGAAAAGAGAGGTATTACTGATTAATTCATCCATGTATCATAATTACTAGAAGGAATTTATCAGCATTAAGATTGTACATACAAACATTCTATGGGTTTTCTGGATCTTGCCAAGAGTATGCCATGTTTACTTTTTCATGTGTTACTTTTAAAGTCTACATTGTAAACCCAGAAATAAGATACTTTGAGTCTTTTTTTTTTTAACCAAAAGGCAAGTTTGATAATCTCGCATATCCCAAAAGTTTAAATCAAAGCAAATAGAGAAAATTCTTATTCCTAGGAGAAAATTAAATTAAGAAAATAGAACATTTTCTCCACAAGTTATTTAGTGTTGGAATACAGTAACCAGCAGTAAGGGAAGCTTCTTACCATAAGGTTATCTGTGAAGCAATTTTCTTGGGACTGATTTTTTTCTCTTTGGATAACTAGTGAAAGGCTTATAGTTTACACACAAAGAAACACATAGAGTCTATATACTAACCTGGCCCAGTCCAGGCATACCTCCTCCAAGTCTAAGAAGTCTGTCCATATTTCTAGAAAACAGAAACAAAGAAAAACGTTCCTAAGCACAAAAGTGTTTACTCAGTTGCTATCTACATAATTCACCTTCAGTCACTCAGTATGTCAAAAATATTGGTGGTAATTACAACACAACATCAGACTTCCTGTTAATTAACACCACATATTAATTCAAGAAGCTGTCTTCCATGCTAATTAACAGACCTTATTTTACTGCTTTGGTTTTGGGTTATCCCCAGTTTTAAAGACAAGCAATCTTAGCATACTTTCAAAACTTTGCTATCATTAAGTTAATTATATTTTCTTATTGTTACCTAATAAAGTACCTGAATGAGGAAAAAGTGCCTGAAATGCTTATCATATGTATGATTGAATTTCCTTCAATTTGTCCAGAGTGTACAAATAAAAATCCTCACTTTTAAATTAAATTTTAACATCCTCATTAGTAAGTTCTGTGCTAATTAACTTACAGCTTGTCAGTTATCATCAAAACTACATGTGAAAGACATTGTGAGCAGATTATGGATCTCTGAATTAGCGTCAAAGGCTTTTTAAAAATGAACTCATTATACTAAAAGAAATATAAAGTAATATTGCATTAAATGCATTAAGATAGTGTTCTAGAATCCACACAGATAGTTTGCATTATTTCAGATACTGTAAAGATACACATCTTTTTCACTAAGGAAATTTGGCTGCTGTTCTCAATTACAATTTTAGAGTTAATCAGTACCAAGAGAATTAACTTTGAAATATCAATCTGATTTGTTTTTTATGTCTGGAATAATTATAGAAGATATTCTTATAAGCTTGAAAAATTCACAGAAGAAATCAAAGGAAAAAACAAGAGTACTAGTATGGTCACAAATACACAAAAAGGAGTAATCAAATTATAAACATTAATATTAGTACAACTAAATACTTTAAACATGACAATGAGGCTTTTTTTTCTACTTAAAAATTGCTACTATGCCTTAAAATTCCTCTTCTTCCTAGGTGTATGCTTTAGAAAATGGTATTACCACAAATTATATTCTAAACTAAATGCTAACAGATTACTTTAGTCATTTGTCCATGTTGTTTCACTAGTTAGAACAGCTATACAAACTTTTCAATAATGTACTTATGATCACTACATTACTGCCTAATTATATTTGTTGAATCCTGCAAACAATTTAATCCTGTGAATATTTAACACTGTTGGTACAGCAAACTTCATTCAAGTCCATATTTAGAAAAGTGCACAAATGATACAGCCATGGAACCTGTACAAAGTGAACACACCACCAAAACCACCACCAAGATGAAGAAAGAGAACCCTGTCAGCACCTAAGAAACTCTCGTATCCCCTTCCTAGTCTCTACCACCCTGCAAAGGTAGAATTCCAACTTCCAACAGCACAGATCACTTCTGTTGCTTTTGAATTTTATGTAAACAAAATAATATATGTTGTCTGGCTTGTTTCACTCCACAAGTTTGTGAGACTGACAACAGATAAACTCATTTTAAAAAATGAAAAGGCATATAAGAAAACTGGATAGTCCAAACAAAATTTCCACTTTATAACCTTAACTCACCCTCCTAATAGCAATATTTACAAATAAAATCTCCATCAAATTCTCATTAAAATTCCTCAACTCAAATATGGCATTCGATACATATCACTTTTTAAAGGCTGTAGACTGAAAACAAAACAAAACCCTGTGTATTTTAAAATATAAAATACGTTTATTCCTCTACAATATATTATCCCCTTCAAAAAAATTCTTTTGGCCCAGTTCAAGCTTACAAACATAAAGAACAAATGGAGGAAAAAATATATATATACATTCTATATATTCCAGGCCAAAGTCAATTCCCAGCTGTGTTCAGTTTATCTATTCCCCCTGTGTTGTTTCTGATGACTTTACACAGACTCCAGATGCTGTGAATATACATGAGCAATGTGAGGAGCAGAGGGAAAGAAAATCTGGCAGGTCAAATTTGTGTTTTTAACAAAATCAGATGTCTCAGCAAACAGGAAAAAAATTAACAAACTAAGTATTTTAAGATAATAAGGTTTAATAAAAATACTAACATTTGGAATGAAATACATTGATAAATGTTCTAAATCATACTACTTTAAAAAAAGTTTCTAGAAAGCAGACGAGGACAAAAATGCTAGTTATCTAAATGACTTTCATGAGCCCCTCAATCTGGGCTTTTCATGTGTGCTAAAACTGATACATTTTCATAACATCTTTATGACATATCCTATAAGGATAGATAAAAGTAAAATATATTCTTAATGCTCACCTGGTCAGTAACTACAACTCTTGCGGTGTTAAGCTTCAATTTGTTGAGTTTGACAAATTTCTTCTTAACTCAAGCTCTTGCTAATACTGGCAGGTATAGTTTTTCAAGTTTTTATTTTTATTTTTTTTCTCTCCTAAAAAAAAGTAAATAAGATGTAATTATTTTGAGAACTAAGGAGGGAAATATACCAAGAGCTTTAAAAGAAGCAAAATTCCTAAAACAAAATAGAAATCAAAATTGATTTCTAATTACCATTTCCTGAGAGTATAGAATGAAATACCATCCAAGGGAGCTATAGAGCATAGTGATTACCCCTGTATCCAAATTTTGTTTCCAAAGTTTCTTTTTTGAGCTGTTCTAATTATATGTAAAGATTGACATTTCATGACTTTCAGTCTTTCTAGAGGTGTTTTAAAGAACAAAGAAAATTTATTCATTTTTTAAATAGAACAAAATTCATTCTATTGAGCAATTACCATATAGGTTCATTGCACATTATTAGAAATCTATAACATATTATGGAATCTTAGTGGTTAATTTTCCTATATCTTTAAGGTTTGTTATTTCATTATCCTAGGAATTACTTTGTCATGTCTTAATCAGTTATTCCCAACTATGCCAAAAAAGACTAAAATAATAAGAAAATGGAAGAATGGTAACAATCATCCCAAATGATGCAACAGTGAAATACATTACAGCCATTGCATCATCCTTCAGTTTTTATTGTGCTGCCCAAAGCACTGCTTCATCTTTCAAAAAGATATAAAAGACTGGAGACATCATCTTTGTAGTCTTTTTTTTTAGCTTTCATTGAATACAGTTGAGAATTCAGAATTCTTCATTTTCCTCCCATAATGGCAAAGAGAAAACTGACAGAGAAAAAAAGTTTCACAATTATTAGAGAATCACAAGGTGGATGTAAAGAAATAAATAACAGCACTCTAATGATAACAAAACTGACATAAGCTAAGGTTTCTTTGGCACTACTGACATTCAGAACCAAATAATTTTTTATTGTAGGGGGTTGTCTTGGGCATTATAGGATGTTTAGCAGCATCCCTGGCCTCTACGCACTGGATGCCACCAGCTGTGATCATCAAAACTGTCTCCGAAGAGGGAACCCTCCTACCCTGTTGGTGGGAATGTAAACTGGTACAGCTGTTATGGAAAACAATATGGAGGTTTCTTAAAAAACTAAAAATAAAGCTACCATATGATCCAGCAATCCCGCTCCTGGGCATATATCCGGAAAAGATGAAAAGGCTTAATTAGAAAAGTTACATGTACCACAATGTTCATAGCAGCACTATTTACAATAGCCAAGACATGGAAGCAACCCAAGTGTCCATCAACAGATGACTGGTTCAAGAACATGTGGTACATATACACAATGGAATATTACTCAGCTATAAAAAAGAATGAAACATTGCCATTTGCAGCAACATAGATGGACCCAGAGATTATCATACTAAATGAAGTCAGACAGAGAAAGATAAAAATTATATAATATCACTTATATGTGGAATCTAAAAAATAATACAAATAAATCTATGTACAAAACAGAAACAGGCTCACATAGAAAACAAACATGGTTACCAAAGGGGAAACGGGGTGGGGGAGGGATAAATTAGGAGTATGGGATTAACAGTATAAACTACTATACATAAAATAGATAAGCAATAAGGATTTGCTGTATAACAGAGAACAACAGTCAATATCTTGTAATAACCTATAATGGAAAATAATCTGAAAAAATATACTTATATAACTGAATCACTTCGCTGTACACCTGAAACTAACACAATATTGTAAATCAACTATACTTCAATTTAAAAAAAATGTCTCCAGACATTGCCAAATGTCCCCTAGAAGGGCAAAATCATCCCAGTTCAGAACCACTAATATAAACAAAATCTCAGACCACTGACAATATCCTATATCAATTTTCTCAAACTTAAAAATTAATGACTGTTGGAAACAGTTTGAGAGCTCTTCAAAAAGCTCAACACAGAATTACCACATGACCCAGAAATTCTACTCCTAGGTATATATCCAAAAGAACTGAAACAGGTATTCAAAACAAGAACATGTACATGCATATTTATAGCATAACTATTCACAACAGCCAAAAGGTGGAAACAGCCCAAATGTCCATCAAAGGGGGTAAGGATAAACAAATTCTATATACACATACAATGGAACATATGGAATATTATTCAACTATAAAAAGGAATGAAATACTGATAATTGTTACAACATGGATGAACGTCAAAACATTATGCTATGTGAAAGAAGCCATGAACACAAGGTCACATATTGTATGATTCCATTTACATGAAATACCCAAAATATATAAATCCATAGAGACAAAATGCAGGTTGGTGATTGCCAGGGGCTGAGGGAGGGAATAAAATGGAGAAACTGCTTAATGGGTAAGGGGTTTTACTTTAGAAGAATGGAAAATGTTTTGGAACTACATAGAGCGGGTAGTTGCACAACATTATGAATGTACTAAATGGTACTGAACTGCTCACTTTAAAATGGTTAATTTTGTGTTATGTGACTTTTACCTCGAAAAATTACTTTTTAAAGGATCAATGAGTTGAACAATATATTTCTAAGACCAGAAAGGAAATATGACATTCTCATCCAGTTAGTATTCAACAAGGAGTTCATTATACACTATTTTACAACAAGAACCTGTTTTTATAAAGAGATGACATATTCTGTTATCTTTTATGATGTTGATACAGTTGATAAGTGGACAAATGCTGAAGTATACACAAAGGTGAGAAAAAGGAAAGAATGTAGAAATTCTTAAAAATCATTGGATTAACTCTAATTGGTGTTTATAAATCTAAAAATAAAAATGTTTTATAAGCAAAGATGTTGGACATCTCCACTTCAACAAAATTATAAGCTTGTTTTAAAAAGTACTGCATCAGGGAAGATGAAAAATGTCTGGAGATGGATGGTGGTGATGATTGCACAACAGTGTGAATGTACTTAATGCCACTGAACTGTATGCCTAAAAATGGTTAAAATGGTAAATTTTATGATATGCATTTTTTTTTTTTTTTTTTTTTTTTGCGGTACGCGGGCCTCTCACTGTTGTGGCCTCTCCCGTTGCGGAGCACAGGCTCCGGACACACAGGCTCAGCGGCCATGGCTCACGGGCCCAGCTGCTCCGCGGCATATGGGATCCTCCCAGACCGGGGCACGAACCCGTATCCCCTGCATCGGCAGGCGGACTCTCAACCACTGCGCCACCAGGGAGGCCCGATATGCATATTTTAACACACATACACACATACAAAGTATTGCAAGTGCAAGTAGAACCAAAAGAAAAGATAAGCTGGGGCCTATTAGAGACATACTTAAAATGTGGAACCGATCTTTATAAGATGGATATGTTCCAGGTTCATCCATGATGGATGATGAGCAGTTAATTACATTCCAACAATGCTGTCCATTTCAGGTACATACACCTTTAAATGACTTAAAGGTGTAAGAAATTTTAAAAGGTCTACTGGACCCAGATGGTACATGGTGATGACTTTTTTCTTGGTATATGAGGTTAAGAGCTATGAGTCTACAATCTAAGTGCCAGTGTTCAAATACTGGCTCTAACACGTTTTAGCTCTGTATCCTTGGGTCAGTTTTCTCTCTCAGGCTCAGTTTCCTCAACTAGAAAATAGGGATACTGATAGTATCCACCTCAGAGAGGTGTTTAGATAATTAAATAAGATAATGAACATAAACGACATTTAACACAATGCTTGGCACATCGCAAGTAAACAATGAATGCTAGCTGCTGTCATCAGCACCACCATCCTGAGCATAGCTACAGTTCATCCAGCATGAGTTCTTCTTCCCATAGAGTTTGCCATTTAGTGAATTTCAAAACACGGCATATTTCACAGTACTAAATGAATCACACTGGAGAAAAGGGACTTGCATTTTGCAGAACTTCGCAAAGGGGTTCATAAAAATTAAAAGTGTTACACTAGAACATAAAAGAATACTTCCAGTGCTCAGAAATAAAAGCAATGCAAAAGGTCTATGGATCTAAACCAAGTTTTTACACCTATCAAAAAGCAGAGGGTAGGGCCTCCCTGGTGGCGCAAGTGGTTGAGAGTCCGCCTGCCGATGCAGGGGATACGGGTTCGTGCCCCGGTCTGGGAGGATCCCATATGCCGCGGAGCGGCTGGGCCCATGAGCCATGGCCGCTGAGCCTGCGCGTCCGGAGCCTGTGCTCCGCAACGGGGGAGGCCACAACAGTGAGAGGCCCGCATACCGCAAAAAAAAAAAAAAAAAAAAAAGCAGAGGGCTCAACAGCCTATTCATGATATGATTAACTAAAACATTATGAGATAATATGAATAAAGTGTTTATGCCTAATATGTCATACATAATGTTTAGAATCCTAATTGGTAAAAAAAAAAAGGGCAAAATAAATATCAGTACACTCAAAAGCCTGATGATTTTCCACTTCTTCATCTCACAACTGAGCTAACAAAATCATGAAGCCCTTATCTGTTCAGGTTTTTCTACTGTTTCCTAGCTCATTTTTCATTTTTGACTCAACCCATGCTGCAGTTATATATTATTACTTCTCAGATTGATGCTAAATCCTTTAACTACTCCATATTTGTGATCTCACTGTATTTCTAATTCCTCTACTGTCTGATTTGTGGAAAGTAATTAGGAACTTCTTTCTCTCACTTTCTTAAGGGCTTTCTTCAGTGGAAAAAAATAGAAAAAGTCAACGTTAAATTTAATTATACAAATAAGGTTTTGATAGTAAGATTCCCCCCGTTTAGAACAGTGAGATGGAATTATCATGAATATCTTCTTGTGCTATCTCCTAATTACGGCACTGAAGCAAAATATTTATTAAATACTACCTTGTTTATAAGGTGATACGGAAACAGAGCCACTAAGGAATTTAGTGACTTTCACTGAAAGAATTTACAATCTACCTGGGGAGGCATGATACAATCCCATAGAAAAAACATAAAGTGAAAGAATAGCAGTATTGAGCCGGAAAGGCTCTGGAGGCAATCAGACCTAGATTTGCATCCTGGCTTCATCACCTACCCTCTATATGATATGAACAAGTTACCTTCTTTTAGCCTCTAGACTTCATCTATAAAATGAGAATAATATCTTCCTTGAAAGTCTGTTGTAAGAAAAAAATGCAAAGCACCTAATATAGTGCCTGAAACATTCATAGGTACTCAGTAACTGTTCTTATTGTTATTTATCTTAGAGCCCGGAAAGATTATTTAATCCAATTCTCACTTTACAGATGGGGATACCAAAATATCATAAAACAGAATATAAGTGTCAAATGAGTGCAACAAACTGGGTATATGACAAGTTCATGAGTACTAAATCACAAGTATTCAGGTAAGGCTTTCACAGGTAGACAATGACTTATGAAACAAACATTGCTATAAAATTTAGAACAATTAAATAGAAGCACAATTGCTCCTTGTTATTGATTTTCAAACATGGGTTCTGAAATTAGATATTAAACACAAGGGTTACAGACAAGTATAAAAAATAGAATACACCCATGTCAAACAGGTTAAAAATCCAGCTTTTCAATTAGAACAGCAATATAATATTTATCAAGACCCTTGAGGGAAAAAAAAAAAAATCTCCCAAACTCAACAGGTGAGGCTTCATTGAAAGATCATGACTTCAAAACTTTCTTCTGTTGGCCAGATGCAATTCTGTCCTGGGACGAATTCAAGACAATATTCAGGCTTCTCACTAAATACCACTTCACTAAACACATCTTGTAGTTAATTCTGAGCCACCACGTATCTTAATCTCTTCAAATGCACAATAACCCATTTAAATTTATATGTTTAAAAGAAACATAATTTAAACTTTAAATGAGCCAGTTGCTAGCTTTATAGGACAAGACTAGAAGGCCATCATTATATTAATCTTCTCCACTATAACTGTATTCAGTTCTTTTTTATTTCAACATTATCAGTGGCTGTCTTCTTGCTTACTCACAAACATTAAGTCAGCAGCACTAAATACTTTTGTGAGCAATGAAAAAATGATTTTCACTCTAGACGTACATTTTTGCTAATTTCTAAAGCCTCTTCCTTGTCTTTCCCAACTTTTGGATACCATTTTAATTTCAAGAATTTTTCCTTAGGTCACTAGGTTTATATTATTCAAACTCTTTCGAGAAATTTACATTTTTCTTCTTTTGCCTGACACAAAGTAGTGACCCCCATGAAAATTAAGCTGCAAGATGTAACACACAGTAGCAGATTTCTACTTTATTGAAAACAGGAAATGTAATCAATTCATCAACAACTACTCAAGTGGGACAAACTGAAAGTTAAGTTAAAAGGCAGAGCAAGAATAACCATACTTTGTTTCAAAGAGTTTCAAGGTTAAAAAACAATGCATCTCGGGGGTTTTGTTTGTTTTTGAAGGCAGTTGAAAACCTAACACTATGAGAAAAGGGGTCAAGGCCTAAGGTTAACACAAGTGATAAAGCAAACATGCATTCAACGGGAAAGTTAATTTTATTCTCTCGCCCTTGTTTCCTGTCTGGCGGGAAGTTTTTCAACACAGGGGTAAGTTTCAACAGAACACAGACAAACAGAAGCCAAAACTAAGGGTCCTCTCTGAATAAAGAGGAGAGGCTCCCAAGATGTGGTGAATTCAGCGGAGCAGAAACGCTTGGAGGAAGGAGACCACATCCAGACCTAACTTAATCAGAGACCCGGGGAGACAGCGTGTAGGACGAAGGAACCTGGACTCCACCCTCACCGCCCGGGACCCCAGTGGAAACTCGGCTGAGCAACGTGACTCAGGAAAGCACGGCGCTGGCAGCGGCCTAGCGCGGCTGCCTCCGCGGACCTCTGGGGCCTGCGTTCCCCGTCTTACCTGAAGGCGGGCGGAGCAGGAGGCCGCGGTCTGGGCCCTTGTCTTCCAGCAGCGGTGACGCAGCGGCGGCAGCGACAGCAGCAAGCTCCGACTCGGCCGGGCTCTGGCTCCGCGAACCGGCGATGAATCAGCCCGATTCCATTCAAAAGAGTCGCCCAGGCCTCCGCCGCGAAGCACTTCCGGGTTCACTGCGCCGCTTCGGCTTCCGTTTCCCCGACGGCCAATTGAAGACGACTCGGGAGTCGAGCGGGCGTCCCCGGAGGAGCGCCCGGGACAGACAACGCGGGTCGCCTGCTTCAGGCGTCCCGGCTTGGAGGGTGGGGCGGAAGTTAGCGCTAGGGCCTCTCCCGCTCCTCCGACATCCTCCCTTCTCTGCCCGCACCTCTCCCTCCCCAGTTCTGCGCGCCCGGCTGGCGCCGAGATGGAACTGCAGGAATGCAAAGACCGGAACCCCTTTCTTCGTTTTGGTGTTCACCGCGGCCCTACTTCAAAACTAAAAGGTTCACTTGGACTGAGATTAACTTGGTCATCTGAAAAGCAAAAGAGAAAAGGGAGAGGTGTGAAAAGAGTGGAAAGCGGTCGGATGTTCTTTTCCATAGTGCAGTCTACCCACCTTATCTTTACCAATTTGCAAAGGTTGAATTTCAAGGAAAACAAACATTTCCCTAATGGTAAAACCATCTATTTTAAGCCCAATTTAATTTACAAGGTTTAAGAAATCATATACTCACACGTTTCTCCAGGTAATTATCATCACCAATAACGTTTCACCCATTATCTGCTCTGCTAGGTTTTCAGAGAGCAAAACCGCCCAAGAAATAACTGACTATTGACAAGTTTATATCACATTTCTGTTTAGGGCAGCATGTTTACCAAGTCCCTCTCACTTTGTCAGACATGTTCCAAATGACTAGCATCTTTAAAGCATTCCTAAATCAAGAATGGTGATGAATCTACTGGATGGAGGGAAAGGAAGGATTGTGGCATCTGAATCCAAAACTGTTTGAGTGGCACAATTACACAGAATTTCCCACTCAAAGATCTTTATCTAAAAAATACATAAATTATTTCAATCACAGGTAATATTAATTATATTTGCATCCATGTCTTTATGTTTTCCCTCAAACCTGTGCCTCCTCCCCTTTTTTTTTTTTTTTTTTTTTTTTTTTTTTTTTTGGTAGATGACCCCATCCTCCATTTAGTTTCCCTAATCAGATCTGAGAATAGACAGACCTTACCTCTGATTTACCTGTTCGCACTGGCCTCCCAATGAAACACCCTGGAAATCACGAAGGGTCTAATCTGTAAATAGCTTTTCCAATCCACCACTCCTCTTTCTCCTTTCTCTCTACTCCAACCTTAACGGAAGCCTTCATTACTCTTTTCCTAGAATACTGCATTAATCTCCTTGATCTCTCTGCCTCCAGTCTGTCTGCCCATAATTCATTCTCCGCTTCACTGGCAAAGGTTCTTTCTGCTATACAAATACAGTTGTGCTCCTTCTTTGCTTAAAATTTCACCAGTGGCTCCTCATCCAATACAGAGGTCAAAAATCTCCCATCTTGGGCTTCCCTGGTGGTGCAGTGGTTGGGAGTCCGCCTGCCGATGCAGGGGACACGGGTTCGTGCCCCGGTCTGGGAAGATCCCACATGCCGCGGAGCGGCTGGGCCCATGAGCCATGGCCGCTGAGCCTGTGCGTCCGGAGCCTGTGCTCCGCAACGGGAGAGGCCACAACAGTGAGAGGCCCGCGTACCGCTAAAAAAAAAAAAAAGAAAGAAAAAAAGAAGAGTATATACTGTATAATACCATTTTAATGAAACTCTAAACAAATGAAATCAAATATATATAATAGTTATGGAAAGCAGATCAGTGATTATCTTGGGGGTTCAAAGTGGAGTTATGTGGGAGGATTGACTGCATGGGGTGGGAAAGAACTTTTTGGATTGTCAGAAATGTTCTATCTCTTTATTGTGATTTATCAAAATTCATCAAACTGTACACTTAAAACAGGTACATTTTATTGTATATAATTTATACTACCATGTAGTTGATTTAAAAGAAGAAAAAAATCCTCACATTTGTTAGTTTATTACTTTCCTTAGTCATACCAAAGTATGACTCCTGTCTGAAATGTGCTTCCTTCCATCTCCCTTCCACACACTGTACCCCAATGTTTTGCAGTGTTAATACTAGTCATGTTGCTTACCCTACAATCCTACTCTATCACCCCTGTTTTACTTGTCTGCCTTTGCATCTAAATTTTAAGCTTCTTTTTTTTTTTTTACATCTTTATTGGAGTATAATTGC
Source organism: Mesoplodon densirostris (assembly GCF_025265405.1). Classification (NCBI taxonomy): domain Eukaryota; kingdom Metazoa; phylum Chordata; class Mammalia; order Artiodactyla; family Ziphiidae; genus Mesoplodon; species Mesoplodon densirostris. The sequence goes on along the minus strand of NC_082668.1, from coordinate 80,611,738 downwards.
CTTACAGTGGTGTGTTAGTTTCTGCTTTATAACAAAGTGAATCAGTTATACATATACATATGTTCCCATATCTCTTCCCTCTTTCGTCTCCCTCCCTCCCACCCTCCCTATCCCACCCCTCTAGGTGGTCACAAAGCACCAAGTTGATCTCCCTGTGCTATTCGGCTGCTTCCCACTAGCTATCTATTTTACGTTTCGTAATGTATATATGTCCGTGCCACTCTCTCACTTTGTCACAGCTTACCCTTCCCCCTCCCCATATCCTCAAGTTCATTCTCTAGTAGGTCTGTGTCTTTATTCCTGTCTTACCCCTAGGTTCTTCATGACATTTTTTTTCTTAGATTCCATATATATGTGTTAGCATACGGTATTTGTCTTTCTCTTTCTGACTTACTTCACTCTGTGAGCTTCTTGAGAGCAGTGGATATGGCCTAGCCATAGTAGGTACTAAAAATTGTTGTTGAATATTGGAGTAATATTTGTTCAAGTACTTTGCTTACTAAGATTACTCAAAAGGATCAGAAACATTTAAAATGCAGATACAGTCCCTCTTGAAATAATCACTTCTTTAAAGTTAAGCAAATAAACAACAAAATTTATAGAATTCAGGCCACATATCTGATATGAATATTACATCTAATATTTAAAACATTCATTGTTTGGGTTAGTCCCAGTGTGGCTTTGGAGAACACTATATGCACAGAATTGTGAATTGTTTGATATGTTTCCTAAAATCATAAGTTGCCAAAAAGTTCACCTTATTAAATACATAATATACATGTGTCAGAGAGAAACTTTCCTGCTCATTTGGTATCTTCTGAACCTGACAGGATCATCAAATGAATGAATAACTCTGGCTATTAGCATTAATACATACCTGTTCAAAATGCATCAACCTTATTATAAAAATTCCTTCCTTTTTGTAAAGAGCAATCCATGCATATACATGTAACTCCTTTCATACAATGTCTAACTATGTATCTAACAAGAAATTGTAACAGTAGGTTTTCAGATAGCCTAACTTTACAATTATGAATATTAGAAAACAGCTATTGCCATTTGAATTTTTAAGAAATGTTTGGAAAAAATTTAAGAAACACATTGTTTTCTGTTCAAAATTCAAAATTAGTTTTAATTGTTATACCTACTTATAGTTTTTGAATCATGCAGTTTTTGAATATTATAAATATAGATCTAGTACAAGAAAAAAGAAAAATAGGCAAATATTTACTTTTTAAAGTACAGTGATTTAATTTAATGTATAAAGCCAATAGAATAATTGTTACTTCTGCCAGATGGTATTTTACATTTTGATAAAAAGATATATTCTTAATCATATATGTCAAGAAAAAGGGACCATATGTTGTTAAACACTTCCAATTTGTCATTTAATTTAAAAGGCACTACTGATATTGCCATAAATTTTTTTTGGTGATGTGGCCTAAGTATCCTTGGTGTCAATAAAATTTAATTTTCTCAAGCAATTTCCTTATTGCTCTTTGAGCAAATAATTCAACAAAGAATTTTTTTAGCATCTATAAAGAGAAGATGCCATAAAGAGGATAAATCAGGGACTTCCCGGGTGGTGGAGTGGTTAAGAATCTGCCTGCCAATGCAGGGGACACGGGTTCGATCCCTGGTCCAGGAAGATAAGCCCGTGCACCACAACTCCTGAGCCCATGCACCACAACTCCTGAGCCCATGCACCACAACTACTGAAGCCCGCACACCTAGAGCCCGTGCTCCACAACCAGAGAAGGCACCACAATGAGAAGCCTGCACTCTGCAACAAAGAGCAGCCCCTACTCACTGCAACTAGAGAAAGCCTGTGCACAGCAATGAAGACCAAACGCAGCCAAAAAAAAAAAAAGTAATGTGCATGTTACCACATTATTAAAAAAAAAAAAAAAAGAAGATAAATCAGAATCCAGAGTCTATATTCAAGTTACTACTGGGTAAAAAAGCATAACCTCTGTTTCCAAGAGGCCTCTAAAATTTAATTTACTGTATTCTAGCAAAGTAAGTAAAATATACAGAGTAACTCGAATGATTCCAAACTGCTGTGCCTTAAGTTCAGAAACCCAGTATATGCTAAAGATTGTTTTAAAAAGAGAGAGAATTCCCTGGCGGTCCAGTAGTTAGAACCCCATGCTTCCACTGCAGGGGCCCCGGGTTCAATCCCTGGTGGGGAAACTAAGATTCCACAAGCTGTGCTGCTGGGCCAAGATATATATATGTTTTTTTTTTAAAAAGGGTAATTATTTATATTACAAAATAATTTTGCACAATAAAAAAGTTTCTAATGAAAGAAGCTATATGGAAGACACAGAAAATAGCATTCAATCTATAATGGGAAAAGGAAATTGGTATTAGATGAGAATTAAAACAAAGGTTTTATATGCCTTTGTTTCCTCTGCCTTTTGAAAAGAGAATTTGTTGATCCCATGTGAAAGGATTAGAAGGAAGGGTGACCAGTTCATAAGGGCCAATAATAATGTCTGTTCCCAAGAGCTAGCCTTGGAAAAAAACCTCATAATTAAAGCAGCATCAGTAAGAGCACCAAGAATGGTATGCTTCAGTAATGGGGAATAATTAACCATACACTAAAAGTAGGTCCAAAGGATCAAAGTACTTCTAAGTAACTGACCAGATTTAATGCTGGGATATCAATTCTACCCAAGTTGATTCTAAAATTCATATGGAGGTGCTTCCCTGGTGGCACAGTGGCTGAGAATCTGCCTGCCAATGATGGGGACATGGGTTCGATCCCTGGGCCGGGAGGATCCCACATGCGGCGGAGCAACTAAGCCCGTGCACCACAACTACTGAGCCTGCGCTCTAGAGCCCGTGAGCCACAACTACTGAGCCTGCATGCTGCAACTACTGAAGCCCATGTGCCTAGAGCCCGTGCTCCGCAGCAAGAGAAGCCACCGCAATGAGAAGCCTGCGCACCGCAACGAAGAGTAGCCCCCGCTCGCCGCAACTAGAGAAAGCCCATGCAGAGCGACAGACTCAACACAGCCAAAAATAAATAAATAACATAAATAAATTTATTAAAAAATAAAAATAAAAAAATTGAATTCATATGGAAATGCAAAGGACTTAAAATAACCAGAACAACTTTGAAAAAAAAAAGGTAAAGGACTTAAACTACCTGACTCTAAGACTTAATATACAACTCCAATAATCCACCCTGTGGTATTTGACAGTTCTAGAATCAAATCCTGGTTCCACCTCTTACTTAGCTTGGGCAAGTCACCTAATCTCTGTAAGTTTCAGATCTCTTATCTGTAAAATCAAAATAATAACAATCTGGTAGGATTATGTGACTAAATGAAATAGTGTATATGATGCACTTAGCACAGTACTGGGCCTGTATAAAGAATGTCAGCTTTTATTATCCACTCAGCCCCAGGCTCTATAAGACAGGGACTGTATCCGTTTTGATTATCACTGTATTACTTAGGGCCTTAGAAGGAAATTGAGGTTCAACTATCTCAAGCAAAAAGTTAACAAGAAAATAGTTAACCATATAATTAAAAGAACTTTAGATATTATCAAAAGTCCAACACCATCACTTTTCAAATGATGAGCATGAAATTTAGAGAACCCAGGTTTCAAGCCCAGGTCGTTCTCATCTAGTGATTCACACCTTCTCTCTTATTCTCAAATACTTTGGCTTTAGGATACCTTAACATTGGGACTTCCCTGGTGGTCCAGGTGTTAAGACTCCACGCTCCCAATGCAGGGGGCCCGAGTTCGATCCCTAGTCAGGGAACTAGATCCTGCATGATGCAACTAAAAGGTCCTGCATGCCGCAACTAAAACATCCTGCATGCCACAACTAAAAGGTCCCGCGTGCCGCAACTAAAAGGTCCCGCGTGCCGCAACTAAGACCCAGCACAGCCAAAAAAATAAATAATTTTTTAAAAGACTTTACTTCTAATAATCCTGAATTCAAGGAATAGATAGTATTAATTGTAAGAAAAAGCTCTAGTTTCAGAATAGTATATTTAGAATAGCCATGGTGGCCTATAAGCTGAATACACATGTGTAAGCAAATGATATATTTTAACATTTAGCATGACATTGAGTTATTTTGCATAGAATTTAGTCTATAAGAATTTCAAATTTAAATATCTAGTGACCACTATCTCACAATATCTCCAGAGTCTACACCTTTCACTTTGTAGCAAGAAAAATAATAAATAAATAAATATATATATATATTGAATCCTGCTTATCATACTTCAAATGCCCAACACAAATGCCCCCAAGAAAATCCTTAAAACCACTACCCAAACCATCTGACCCCCTTCTAATGGCTTTACATAGTCCTGGGTCAATTTTTTAAATCTCTTCATTGTTTTTTACTTCAAAGTATTCATGTCCTATCTGGTTTTGTGTTATTAACTTTGTATAAATATTCCCAAATTTTGACTTTTTTCAATGATGTTGAAACTGGCATGTAATGTAATTCTGCCAATATACTCAGGAAAAATGACTATGGTAATCCACAGTTAAAAGCTGATACATCATGCATCATGGCTGATAAATAATAAATTTAATTTTAATCTTAAAAAAATTTAATTTCCATTTTCATGGATTAATCTCCATCATGTTTTCTCTCAGCTGCCCCTTTCCGCACAATGTTCTACTTCTGGCCATTTTCATGGGCACATTCAGTGCTTAGGATATATTTCTCTCTCCTTACATCTACCTACAGTTATGAAGCTCACCAAAATCTCCATCTTTTTCATTTAGATACTTCTTAACTTCTCCTCCCCATTCTTGTTCAAATAAGCACGTGCACAGAAGTAATTTCTTCCTATTTTTGGCATTGACTAGGCCCCTTTTAGAATCCTATATCTAGCTTTTATCACATTTTAAGAAAAAGAACAAACAACAATAATAATTGTTTTAATAATAGAAAAATGAGTGAATAAAGATGAGAGTAATTTGGGGTTTTTAACCTAGAAAATAAAACTAACGGATGAATTCAATTGAATGTTATTTTGAGAAAAATACTGAATGTTCTCTATTCCATATAAGACATAGAATGACAATTTTGAACAGCTTTATTAGCCATAATCAAAGAAGGCTTTATCATCTGTAAGGATAGTATCAAATACTTCAAGATCTTGACAGCTTTAAAATAAGATGCACAGGGAGGTACCCAATTTTTTGACTGATAATGTCCTATCTTCCATTTACTACTTGGGGAGCTTGTAAATGAAAGAAACTAAAGTTCCTTTCCTAAAATTGTTAGCGTACAGAGTGCCCAAAATAAAGTAGAAGAGTGAAGACTTTAATGGCTCAATATCTCTAGATTATGACCTTTTTTTGACACTATATATGTGTATTCTCGCTTAAGGCAATTGGCTATATCAGATCATTACTAAAGACTCTACCGCTTTTCTATCCCAGGATTCAAGAAGCATAGTATTGTCATTTGTTATTTGTTTCAATGTGCAGAATATTGTTTGCATAAAATTCATTCTCTTCTTAAGAATTTAGAAAAAAAATTTTTTTCTTAATTTTATAAAATCCCGAAACTGACACTTAGCTCCTATTTTAAGAGTAAAAGTATTAGTGAATTGTTGGTTAGGACTTACATAAAGCTCCGAACTTCTTATAAAATAAACTTGATCCACTTATAAATAGGATAATTAAATTAAAAATGTGTTAAATATCAGAAAATATTGCTCCATTTACACTTCAAAAGCTTTCTTAGCCTCTAATGAGGTAGCTTATACAAGATAATCTTTGTTGGATGATATTAATTGGGTCTATAAAGAGTCCTTTTATTAGAGTATAACTATTTTCATAATGAACTTATTTGATTTGCAGATTAGTTCACTATAAATCCTATTAATCTTTATATTAGTTTTCTTAGCATTTTGTGATAGCTTTCTATAATTATCGTGTATTTAATAAATTAAGCAATAACCTTAATGCTTTAAAATGTTAGTGTAATAGTTGAATTTCAAACAATTCGGGTGAAAATGAGCTCATTCATGAAGAGGATTTAATATTCATTCACAAATGACAAGAATTCTCTATAGGTAGATGGTAACGTTCTAAATAAACCTCAGCCATTGAGTGCAAGTTTCAGAAGTGGTAATTTTGAGAGTGCAAATAATTTGATTAAGAATTAAATATAGGCAGATTATTTTTCCTTACTGAGAGATAACTTTTAATTTTATGTTTCAGAACATGATTGGACTATCAATACTTACAAGTGCAAGTGAACTATTAATCATTCTGACCAAAAAAAAATTGAAAATAATATTCACATGCAACCCAACATCAAATCATATATATATATATATATATATATATATATATATATATACACACATATATATCAATATAAATTCTATTTTATATGTATTTATATGAAGTAACTTTATGACACTAGCATGTAAAAAAAGCTTGCTGGAGTTGTAATACTAACCATGGTATCTGTGCTGTGGAAGTGCCTTGAAGGTGACACCTCTTTATAATAAGATACTTTGGACATTTGGCATTATGCCAATTTCATTAGGTTGTAAGTGTTTCTAATGAAGTGCATTTGTTAGGAAGATAAACTCCAAATAATCACAGGTAGTTCTCTCGCACACTTGACAACTACACAGGAAAAAGATACCTTAACAGAGTCCACAGGATTCTGCTTACACCATAAAAGGGGTTTTAGGCAGTTCTAATGAATTTTTCATTGTTTGGAACAAGCACTTTATATATTTCTCTGAAAAGTCTGTTCAATTTTTTCTAACCTGCATAATTTTTAGATTATTTAATTACTTATTAGACAGTGCTAATAAGTAATTAAATAATCAATAACGGGACACATGCAAAAGATTCAAAACTAGTCAAAACTACTACGAACTAAACAAACTAAAAAAGTCAATAGGGGCTTCCCTGGTGGCACAGTTGTTAAGAATCCTCCTGCCAATGCAGGGGATACGTGTTCGAGCCCTGGTCCAGGAAGATCCCACATGCTACGGAGCAACTAAGCCCATGAGCCACAACTACTGAAGCCTGCGCGCCTAGAGTCTGTGCTCCGCAACAAGAGAAGCCACCGCAATGAGAAGCCAGCACCGCAACAAAAAGTAGCCCCTGCTTGCCGCAACTAGAGAAAGGCCATGCGCAGCAACAAAGACCCAACGCAGCCAAAAATAAATAAATAAATAAATAAATTTTTTTAAAAAGGAAAAGTCAATAGGCTATTTAATTACTGCAAAAGAGAATTTATTTCCATGGCTATATAGTGTTTCGTTAATCTTAACAAAAGGATAGCAAAAAGAAGAAAACAAAACAACCAAACAGCCCAAGTCTAGACCAGATTATGCTGATAACTTTGTGACTTTAACTGCTCTGGGCCTCAGTGTGCACAACTAGAGGGTGGTTTTCAACTTCTTCCTCTTCCTCTTCTTTTTCTTATTCTAGCAATAGAACATTTTGTCAGATGGAACCTTACACGGAGCACCAATATATAAAACAGATAAATGCGGAACTGCTCTGCTGAGGTGGTGGGTGGGAAAACCTGGAGCCCTCTGCAGATTTATATTTTTCGCTGTATAAAACTTTCAGGAAAAGTTTGCTGACTTTGCTTTTGCTTCTGAGCTGCATATACTCAGAAAAGGATTTCACAGCATAAAAAATTTTAAACAATCATATCTTCCTTCTTCAGAGACTTTTACATTTAAATTGTTGATCTATCTGGATTTCATTTTTGTGTATGGAGTAAAGTAGGTCTCTAAATTCTCATTTCTCAGGATTACTACCTAATTGTTCCTCTGTTTATTAAGTAATTTGTCTTTATCCTACTGATTTGAAGTGCCACCCTTCTCCTGTGATAAGTTCTCACATATCATCAAATCTATTTCTATTGTCCAGTACTTTAGTTTTAGGGATGCTTCTAGCTCTCTCCATCCTCCACCAATTGCCAAGAACAAATACTTTTTTTTTTTTTAACTATGAAGACTTACAGTTTCATATACCAATTGTTAGCATTTTGTATATCTTTTCATGCCACATTTACTATCCTTTATTGTCACCTGTGTAAAATATGTTGACATCTATTGCAATTGTAATCAAATAAAGACATATATAAAACATTAGCATTAGTGGTTGAGAGCATGAATTCTAGAGCCAGAATGGGGACAATTATGCTACTTGTTAAATAGGCTTGTTGTGAGGATTAAATGACTTAATATTTGTAAAGCACTTGGTAAACGTTACGTGTTTGTTAATTATCATTATTACAGTTATTGCGTATGACCTATAAATCAATTGACCTAGTTTGTACATGATATTTTATCTTTTTTTAGTTGCTACCCTTAAATTTTAACATGACTATTTAACTTAATGTCTACATTTAGTCTTTTCCAACACTACTTCTCCAACTCTCTGATTCTCTGACACCATCTGGGTGCCCTATAATTCAATCCTATTCTGATACTAACTACCCAGAGTTAGTGTCAGACTTCACAGGTTTAAGGGCTCAGTCTCATAAGACTGCCCTCACTCAAACATCACGCCCAATGTCAGGTTCTCAGGTTACCTGTACTTCTGTCTAACCCAGCTACAAATTCCAGGGTTCCTATAACCTCTTTTTCCTCCAAGGTTTGATAATTTGCTAGAATGACTCACAGAACTCAAGAAAATGATATGCTTATTATTCCAGTGTATTATGAAGGATACAAAAGAACAGGCAGATGAAAAAGTATATAGGGTAGGGAGGGCACAGAGCTTCCATGCCCTCTCCAGGTATGCCACCCTCCCAGCACCTTAATCTGTTCATCAATCTGGAAGCTCCCTGAACCTCATTGTTCAGGAGTTTTAAAGAGCTCAATATCCAGTCCCTCTCCCCTCCCTGGGGGTCAGTGCATGGGGGTGAAAGTTCCTACCCTCTAATCATTTGGCCTTTCTGGTGACCAGTCCCATCCTGAGGCTATCTAGGGACCTACTCTAAGTTATCTCATTGGCATAAACTCAAGTGTGATCAAAAGGGGCTTATGACGAATGACAAAGGTCACTCCTAGCACTCAGAAAATTACATGGGTTTCAGGAACCTTGTGCCAGGAACCATGGACAAAGGCCAAATATATTGCTTATTACACCACAGGGGCAGGTATTCTATGTCCTTTTTTCTTCCTGAGCTCACAGAAGACCATAGTTCCCAGCCCTGTGGGAGTTGGCCAGGACAATCTGATACTTCCGGTCAAAGACTAAGAGAAGAAGTGATGTGTTTTGCTTCTGGGCTGAGGCAGTAAAAAGCCACCATGCAATTTTCCAGTTCCCTTTTCCCCTGCAGCGGCAAATGTGGATGTCTTGTGGTAAGAAGGTGGAGCCAGAAAATCAAAGAAGATGAGATTGCTACGTGACACATGAATGACAGCTGCCCTGAAGAACTGCGTCAATGAGAGTGATCTCTGAGTGACAGAGAAATAATGTTTTATGTGTGAAACCACTAAGATTTTAGTTCTTGTTCGATACCACAACTTAAACCTAGCCTCTTCTGCCTAGTCTCTCCTGCTTAGTGGATATTCCTTTTTTATAATCTTCTTGCTGGGACTCTGACTAGAAGCCTTATACCAGTCGGAATTCCAGTAGGAAACAGAGACACATTCAAAAGATATCATTAAACGACAGTTTAATTAGAGACGTGGGCCAGTTTAAAGGGACTCAACTGAAGCACCTGCCAACATGAAGCCATTACTCTCCCTAAACTTGAGGGGAAGGGAGGGAGGTGGTAGTAACCAGAGCTGAGATGAGAGCTTTAGCTGTGTGGAGGAGCCACCAGACAGGAGCTATGGTCATAGGGGAATCCAGGCATTCTCAGACTAAGAACGGCTTCCAGATAATTCAGTCCTCAGGAGCCAGTATCCCAGGGCAGAGAGCAGGATGAAGAGGATGAAGAGCAGAAAATATCCAGCACAAGCCTCATCAAGTCATTGCATATCTTGCTGTAGGATACTGAACTAACAATGACATCTAAGGAGGACGTTCATGGTCAAACTGCATCTTGACAACCACCTTGAAAGTTATAAGGGTCAGGAAAAATGAGCTGACATTAGGGACCACCCTGGGATATTCAACCGAAAGAACTACACACACTTTCCCTGTGATTAGTGCATGAGAATCTGAAAATTAACACGAGAAATAAAAACATCAAACGGATATGTTTATGAATAAGCTGAGTAAAATTCAAAATAATTTTGGATACCCAGCAAACATTTAGTTTATTATGTGCTCTTTAGTACAGGGACCTGATCTTATCAGTCTTTATAACTCTACTATCCAGCACAGTTTCCCCTACTGCCTATCATATAAAGTAAGTCTTCAAGACAGAATTCCTTACGTGACCCTAATGACATTCTTGTTTTATTTCTTTTTACTTTCCCCATTGACCTCTACATCTACATGCACCTCTACATCAATACATATTAACTTTCAATTTTATGCTCCTAGTTTATATGCCTTTTTGCTCCCTCTTTTCATTTTTTACCTATCACTCTGTCTAGATCTTACTCAAAACTTCTTAAATCTTTCCTTGTCTAATCATACTCCATCTAAAACATTTGCTTTCAGTACTTGTTCAGTTTTTACTATCAACTGCCCTTGCCTATCTGTATTCAAGTGTCAAAGAATTAAAGGAACTGTATATCTACCATAGCCAGGAAATATTATATATGGTTTCATATAATTGACATTATTAATTCTTTATAGAAGAGAATATAATATTTATGTTTGAACATACCAGTAGAAGAAATTATAGAAATACATGTCAAACCAAGTAATGAACACATACAATAAACTTTTAATAGAGATGTTCTCTCTTGGGCTGGCACAAAGCACCAGAATAAGCAGGTATGCCCTTTATTGAACTTTGATTGTACAGTGGTTATAGGTTTTGAATGACTTTTAAATTAATTTCCCTACTAAATATTTGCTGTTGTAATTAATCTCTTGTCATTTCAGCTGCATTCTGTTAGATTATAAAAAGAGACTATATATTTTTTCAATCTCATTAATTCCCCAGAACGTGTTTAGTTATATAGAATGCCTATTTAATAAATATTCGTTGGTTAATTATAATTAATCAGAAAATCCAGTTTTCCTCACAATGGGCTAATTTTGGAATGTATAATGATGCTGCTTGTAACCACTTTCATCAGAGAAAAGAGAATTCCACTCCATATTAATAATTTTTAAAAAGAGCTCGGAATGTAAGAAGATAAAATGTATGTATATAATAAATAATATATCTATAATCAATATTCAATAAAGTTTTTTCTTAAACTCTATTTGTATTGATTTTCCATTTTATATTCCTATATCTTTGCTGTTTATGTTGACACGACTTTCATCATTTTCAACCTCTTCCTGGCTCTGTGATTTCATTAGTCTGAATTCTTTTGAAATTAAATAAATAATTTTCAGTTTAATCGCCACAATTTAAGACATTTTTTAAGGCTTTAACAAAACCTCTATATGTAGCCAGTTCCATATTGTCCTAATCCAATGACAAAACAATTACCCTGAAACTACCGTCTTTTGCCACTAGATGGCGCCTATGTCTAAGTAACAATCTCTATTCTTTAAGTTTAACTATTTGGAAAAAACCTTGTCTTCCTTTGAGGTAAATCCCACTAGTGAATTTTCATGTTAGGTGAAATTTATCTCTTTAAGATTTGAAGAATTGTTAATTTTAAACAACCCAGATTAAAATCTTTCTAAAATGTGTTATACTTTTCTCTCCTTTCTTAAACTAGAACATATAGAGCTGTTTCCTGATGATTGACAGTGATCATCATAAACATCAGTTACAGTACTACACAAGCATATACAGATTATTCTAGTTTTAACCCTACATTAAATGGTCTCAGATAACTATACTTTTTGAGATCATTTTTCACAGTATTTTTGTATAGTCTGGTATTTGGGGGGCTTATTTTTTAATAAGCCTTTTAATCTTCTTTATTCCAGATACTACTTCTTAAAAGTAATTGCTAGCAGCAAATGTCTCCTTTCCTCAAACTTTGTTTTGAAATATAGCTAATGTTTTATGATCAAATAAACCAGATAGATAAAATTATTAGAATTGGGTCAAATATAAATGCTATTGATGAATTACATAGACCTTAGTATGTTTTACAGCATCTATTTTGAATAGTCTATGACATCTGTTTTGAGTACTGAGATGTTTTGATAGTTGAAGCAGCTTAATAAGTGATATATTTTAATATATTGATTATATTTATAACTAATAGTTGAGTTGTAGAGCATTCAAAAATTTGAATGCTATTTACTATATTAACACTTCCCTTGACTTCTTTCTCCTTTTAATTTTAGCACTAATAATATTATTGATCCCATTAAGGTGACTCCAGGTCTGAGAACTTATTTCATAAAAGTAATTTCAGGTCTATTTTTTACTATTTGGAAAAGTATTTTCATATGCCTATTGACAAAATAATCTTGTTTATGAAAAGGAAATATTTGATGATAATAAATATTTACTAACAATAAAGTCATTCTTAAACTTTAGTATGCATCAGAATCAACTAGAGATTTTGCTACGATTGTATACAGATTCCAAGCCCCCACTTCCAGAGATTGTATTTCAGTTGGTATGAGGTGGAGACCAGGACTCTGTATTTTAAATAAACATTCCAACTGATTCTTTTACCGCTCTGTGTTTTTCAGAGTTCTCAGCTGGCACTAAAAAAGAAATTCTCATTTGAATGGATGTAATCTTGAGTGTTTTATTTTGGGTTCAAAATTAAGGTGTGTTATACAATTGTAACTTACAGGAAGGAAATTAGTTTTCACATCAAAGCCTCTTCTAAAGTAGGGCAATACTGGAAATTCCATTTAATACTTATTTTCTCAATAAATAGTGTTTGAAGACATCTCTTCATAGTCCAAGTCACATTTGAAGATCTAAACTAAGATCTAAACTAAAATCACTTCAGATTATTATTTATTACTAAGACTTTCTAATATGCAGTTATGAAAAATTAATTAATATTAATGTAATGATCTCAGGGTATTTTAAACACTGATCTTTACTTTTTAAAAAAATGCTCTTTCTAAAATCAACTTTTTCCCTTCTTACCTTGTAGTAACACTTTTCCATGTCTCTTAAGTGACCCTGTTTTGAGCAGTGTTAACACTTCAGAAAAATCTCCAGATATGTGTCATGTATCTTTTGGTCTACTTTAATAACAAAACAGAGTGTCCTTGTTATCCTCACTTGCTCAAGCAATGTACATTCTTGCCCCTGTGTTTATATAGTACATTCATTAGTGATTTTTACTTGTCTAGCCTTTTGGGCCATAAAACTAGAGTTTATTATCCTCCAGGTGATGAATCTTCTTATATACAAATTAATTGCAGATCATGTGTGGGCAGCATGATTGCTGATCCTGCCTAACGAATACATTTAGTGTTTAATTTTTTTTTCTGTTGCTATTTTCTAATTTGAAGTGGGTAGACCAAAACCAATTAATTCTATTCCAGTTTTTCAGTACTTTGTTGCATGCTTCTTCTGTCACTACAGATGCTTATGACTCTTAATGCATGGCTTTAAATAACATCGATATTAGAGATGTGCTGATATTAAACTACATGCTCCTGATAACTGCATCTTTCAGGTAAACCAGAGCTGCTAATTACTTAAGAAATTTTAGGTTACATATTCATAATTTGAATTACTTTATCTTCAACAAACTGCTTATATTTAGATTGCTTTAATAATAATAATCATAATCATAGAACTAGAAATTTTTAGGAACATTTAAAAACATAGCAGGGGGGTGACGCAGTGGTTAGGAATCCACCTGTCAATGCAGGGGACACGGTTTCAAGCCCTGGTCCGGGAAGATCCCACATGCCGCAGAGCAACTAAGCCCATGTGCCACAGCTACTGAGCCTGCGCTCTAGAGACTGCGAGCCATAACTACTGAGGCCCGCACGCCTGGAGCCTGTGTTCGGTAACAATAGAAGCCACTGCAATGAGAAGCCCGTGCACTGCAAGGAAGAGTAGCCCCTGCTCGCCACCACTAGAGAAAGCCTGTGCACAGCGACGAAGACCCAACACAGCCAATAAATAAATAAATAAATAAATTTTTAAAAATAATAAAAACATAGCTCAAAGACGATAATAGGTAGTTGAATGTAATTTTTACCAGAGGGCAGTTTTGTGGGTTTTTAAAATATCTGAATATAAAATTAAGAAAGAGACATGTGAGATATTTTAGATGTAGAAGTTAGTAGGTTTTTATACTCCTCAATATCTAGTCAATCAAGATGTGAATGAAGCAAAAAAAGGCAACCTTGTATTTGTGAAGACAAGCATTATTGAGGCTATTATAAAATTTCTGGTGAACTTTAAATCTCATGATGAAATTTTAGCATTAGTGAGTGAGTGGTAAGGTAAATTAAGTGAACAGGTAAATATTTATGTAAATATAACATGACACAGCCATTACCCTAACACAACAAGAATCTAGTGTATAGTAGAAGTATCTTTATTTTTTTCACGTTAAAAAAATTGTGAGCTGGTTTTATATCATAATATTAGTCTAATGACACTTCAGTGACCCTAACCTTAACATAATAAGACAACCAGGTACCACCCCCCTCCCAAATTATGTGACATTTACCAAGCACTAGACACTTGAAACATAAAGAGTAGTGAGTGTGATATAAATAAATTTAAATATAACTATTTTTTAGTATGTATTATATTTCTAGCACTGTGCTAGGCCTGATCATATAGGTTATTTCATTTAATCCTCAATTGTATATAACTTCTACAGATGAAGAAATTGTAATTTATTCCTGACTTCTTAGTTTTCCTGTTCTCAATTATATATGCTCCAGTGGAAGTAAGCATTACCATCCCTAGAATTATTAATGCTAAGGCTGTGTAAGTACTTGAAGAGATTAAGGCATCAAATGGGTGCTTGAACTGGATGAATTTAAAGTTCATCCAATCCTAAGATTCTATAAATTTATGTAACACTGCTCTGTTTTAGCCTTAAAAACCATACAGCAGGGCAAAAAAACAGCAGGATAGTACAAATACGGGGAATCAACCATGTTCTGATGTTCATAGATAGGCCATATTCATGGCAATCTGTCCAGGAGAGTTTGGAGCTGATTATGCATACAAAATTAATTGTTTGTCCTTAATCATCCACATCATTGTAAAACAATCACCTAATACATAAAACACGAGAAAGAATTGGTTAGAAAGGACTCCCCCCACCCTAATTTTTTAAGCAGTCAGCTTTATACTCTCACCTACAGAATGAGCAGAGGTTAGAACATTCTAATTCTACTTCTCTGTAGGACACCAAAAATAGAAGTTTGCATTGAAATAGTACTGTGACTAAGCCTAGCCTCACTGTTGCATGTTTCTAATTGCATGCACTTCAAGGTTTGAATTTTTTTAGAAATCTATTAAAAGTTAGGAAAGTAGGCCCTACAGTATGACTTATAGTTTACTTTTAAATATTTCAACTACTTAAAATTCATTAGTATTTAAGGCAGAGTTATTTTTCACTTCTTTTAACTTCATTCCTTTTCATTTTTATAAATAGTCATACAGATAAGTTATATGCTTATGTGCATGGGCTTTAAAAAACTAACCTGGGGGGCTTCCCTGGTGGCGCAGCGGTTGAGAGTCTGCCTGCCGATGCAGGGGACACTGGTTCGTGCCCCGGTCCGGGAAGATCCCATATGCCGCGGAGCGGCTGGGCCCGTGAGCCATGGCCGCTGGGTCTGCACATTCGGAGCCTGTGCTCCGCAACAGGAGAGGCCACAGCAGTGAGAGGCCCGCGTACCGCATGCACACACACACAAAACCTGGAAAAAAAAGATGGCCTGTTGTAAAAAATATAGAATAGGGACTAATGAATATTTGATAAACTTTGTCTTACTTTAATATCAACTTTTGGCTATTTTACATGATAATTTGTGTTTGAATAAACTCCAATGGCAAAGAATTCTTAAGTGTTTGCTACAATGAATGGGAATGAAAAGTTTGGTTTTCCTGCTTTCATATATCTTTTCTGCAGTAAAATTGCTTTTTTGTTGGGCAAGTAGGTTCTTAGAGTCAGTCCCTAATTTCTCATTAGAGTCAATTTTAACCTCTACTTTTTTATTGTGGTAAAATACACATAACATAAAATTCACCATTTTAGCCATTTTTAAGTGTACAGTTCAGTAGCATTAAGTACATTCACGTTGTTGAACAGTCATCACCACCATCCACCTTTAACCGTCCATCCTGTTTTTTTTTTAACCCTTATTGCTACAGATGCAGAATTGGACCATTGCTGCGGCTTTTCTGACCCCCATTTTCCCTTCCTTAGCTGGCTTCCACAAGATAAATTTGCCAAAGGCCTTCTAACCTAAAGGCTGCGTTTGTTTGTATTTACTATCAACAGATACTAGTAGCATGAGGTAGCTAAGGAAAGTGATCACATTAGCAAGGAGATGGGCCAACACAAATTATGAGGAGTAATAAGAATGTTTACAGGCTCAAAGATGTTTTGAACTTTCTGTAAAATTACAATCGTATATTTGAAATAAAGAATTTTAAAAAAAACTATAAAACTAAAAGCTCAAGTTTAAAGCTATGAAATCCTGTAGCACAGCCTATTCCCTCCAGAATATGAAATACAGCTCACAAGATAGGAAATTATATGATATTGGGGATAAAATCTGTGAAAATGTCAATGCTTTGTACATTAATTATTTGTATACCTGAACATATTACCATAGATATTGAACCTCCAAAATAGCTTCATACAGCTGTTCTCAAAACATATGTGTAAGATAAGGCCAAACTCACTCTTCCAGTATATCTATTCATTCTATAATTTAGTTTTCAATTGAGCCTGAACATATATCAGGTGAAAATAAGATGATCCAGATCTGTCAGTATTGGTGTATATGTAGACGGTTCATTTATTATAATTTGTGGAATGCTTGCAAGAGCTCGCATTCTCACATGGAGAGAGATAAGAAAGATACAAGATGGCAAAGGTCAGTCAAGTTGTGCAGTTTCGTGAAGTGATCAAGTACAATAAGTTTTAAACAAACAAGGCAAATTGTTGGCTTATTCAAAGGCAAGGTGCTATAGTACAGTATTTGAGTGCAAATTATTTGATATCTTAAAAGCTATTTCTTGTTATTTCTTTTCAGTCTAAAGTGACTGACAACACTTCTGAAATCACTTGCTTCCATTTGAGTGGCATTTCATTAAAAATCCCAAGCTAGGATCCCTCTTATTCCTTTATTAAGTATTGCAGTCTACATCAAAACTGTCTACAACCATGAGTTGTTTGTGTTTATGTCTTTGCATTAACTGCCTTTCGATTATATTGAGAAAATCACTTTTGTTTTTCAATTACTTATTAGATTCCAAAAGAAACAGTTGTCAGAAATAAGTTTACAGGGGCAAATGGCTGCCTCAATAGGTGTAAAATCAGATTTTGTAATTTTTATTTAAGAAAAGGGACCTGCCATACTATCCACTGTTCCTTTGCTTACCGATTTTTGGTAGTGATGGTATACCTAATTCCAAAGAGAAAATTTTGTTTTGTAAAAAACAAGATAGTGTACTTTACCAAGCATATCATGAGCTACCTTGACATTTTTCAGGAAATGAGTTTTTTTTAAGCCTTCCTTCTTTATATGTCTTAATTTTCTCCCTGAAATGATACAATCATCTCTTCATCCCACAAGTAAATCTATTTCAGAATCAAAGTGCACAGCAGAGAGCCAATGATTGAACATACTTAGTGTAAAAATGGAGAAATGACAAAGACTGCAGAGAAAACTAAAGATCCACCAATGCAAGTAGATGTTACGCTAAAATAAAGTTTATAATTTTGGGTTTTTTTACGCTTTACATTTCTCTTAAGGTCAACTTCTGCACTTCAAAATCAATGACTAAAGTAGCATAAGCAAGAGCAGTAGGTAGATATATTGTCTGATAGGTTTATGTTGATGCCAATCCTCATTTGAGGTAAAAGAACCACTGCTGATTTGCAAATATGAAAACAAGGCCACAGAAGGCATTTAGGTTCTTGCTTAAACCCATCAAACCTTGCCATGAAATTGCCACGTGGAAGATTTTGATGCAAATAATGACTGCAGAAGTATAGTGCTTGCAAATACTCAGAAGCTAATTTAAAATTACGAAAGGCAAAGAATGAACGGCCTGGCTTTGAAAACAAAACTGTTGCGTTGAAGTGTAGCCAACTAGGCAAAAACAAATGGTTGCTGGAGACCCCATCAAGTGGATGAGTTATTTTGGGTGTACCTGAGGAGGGACAAAGATGAGAGAAGCCATTTCAGAGCAGTTCTGCTTTCTGCCTCTTTTGTTCTTGCCAGGGTGCCCATTTTTAAAGTATTCAAACAAAGAACCACAAACCGCCAGTCACACCATAATACCAGCTTGTGTTTACATTTTCAGCTCTCCGGATCGTGATCCTATTCAGTGCACACAGAGCGAGTGCTCGTGTACACGCGCCCGTCCGCCATCAGGAGGACTGAAACTGTAAACACAAGCTGGTATTTTGGTGTGATCACGCTAATATGGCGGCTTGCGAGGTCAAGGGGTGGAAGGTGAATTATGGATCCAGAATTTCCTTGCTTTTGTCAGTTTAAGTCAGGCTGCTTACGTAGTAGCTGCTTTTCCAACTTGAATAACTCGGCTCTTTTAAAGAAATGAAGACCTACCTTAAATAATTAGAGGGACTGCACTGGAGAACTGTCTTCCCAGGAAAGTAGTGGAAGTCTCATTCCTCAGAACCTATAAAATTAGACCATGAAAGACGTGTAACAGTCTAGTTCAGAACGTAACCGTGTGTTGGTCACGGCAAAAAAGTGTTGGGTAGGGCTTGGGTAGGGCTTCCCTGGTGGCGCAGTGGTTGGGAGTCCGCCTGCCGATGCAGGGGACACGGGTTTGTGCGCCGGTCCGGGAAGATCCCACATGCCGCAGAGCGGAAGGGCCCGTGAGCCATGGCCGCTGAGTCTGCGCGTCCGGAGCCTGCGCTCCGCAATGGGAGGGGCCACGGCAGTGAGAAGCCCGCGTACCGCAAAAAAAAAAAAAAAAAAAAAAAAAAGTGTTGGGTAAAATAATCCAATGTCTCCTAGAGAATGGCCTTGAGGACACAGGGAGGGGGAAGCGTAAGCTGGGACGAAGTGAGAGAGTGGCATGGACATATATACACTACCAAATGTAAAACAGATAGCTAGTGGGAAGCAACCGCATTGCACAGGGAGAGCAGCTCGGTGCTTTGTGACCACCTAAAGAGGTGGGATAGGTGGGATAGGTGGGATAGGGAGGGTTGGGGGGAGATGCAAGAGGGAGGGGATATGGGGCTATAAGTATGCATATAGCTGATTCACTTTGTTATAAAGCAGAAACTAACACAACATTGTGAAGCAATACTCCAATAAAGATGTTAAAAAAAATAATCCAATCCCTCTATAGGACTTCATATCTCAAAAGAAAACCATTTAGGTGGCTTGTTTTCCTGTGAGAAGTTCACTTAACCAAGAAAATTGGGGGTGGGAAGTTGATTAATTGTTCAGTCAGTGTACCCTATAGAGAAATGGACCAAGTTTGAGATGTAACTCAGCATACTTTTCCCACCTTATTATTGAACAAAAATTTATTTTTGCCATTCAGTTACAGGTAGATAATATATCCTTAACCAAAGTTATGCTAGATGGGATCTTCAAGATTATTTGGATTTTGAAGTACTACAGAAGTATCGTCAGTACAAAATATATCAGAAAGGTATCCCAACTCACCCCAACAAGGACAAGAATAAAGATCATTAAGAGCAGATTTGTTGGAGCTCAATTCCTATAGAAACATATGCTAGCTAATAAATAAAATTATTTTTATAGTCTCATTAATTTCTTCATACAGGTACAGGGAAATATAATCCTTTCAGCCTGTTACTTTTTTTAAAGTATAAAATTACTAAAATCATCAATGTTAGAAAGATGAATGGTGGTTTCAATACATGGGATGCATTTATCTTGCTCTTGGCTCTTTTGAGTGAAGGTTACATGAGGACTGGTTATATTTTTAGTAAAACAATTTAAAATTTCCATTCCAGCTGACAACAGACATTTCTTTCAATGTGTATTATTTAGATTTGTGTGAATAATAGTCCTAAAGTAGAATTCAGTTATCAAACTGTGTTTGTTTGTTGTCTACGTCTGTTGTGCATGTTTGTTGCTCTGTGTACAGAAGTGGAAAACAGAAAGAAAATTTTCTTCTTTATATGTGAAGTCATTTCCAGTTCATTAGAAATAAAACTTTGAAAAAAAGTTCAAAGAAGGGAGATTTTTCATCTGAAGGTGAACAGGCCAATAATAATAATTGTATATAATAATTTTCTATATATTCAATATATATTTTTTAGTTGTTCCATTAGGAACAATCATTCCTGTGACAACACTGCAATTTCTAGAAGTAAAAAGTTCAGGTAGTCCTTTGGTCCATTATAATCTTAGAGCTTTCCATAAGCATGAAATTATCAGCCAACCGTACATTGAGATATGTGGAATTCCCTTCTCTTAAAACCCATTTCTGATTAATGCATAACAATTGACCACTTCCTCCTTTCATGTGCATGTGTTCATATGTAGTAATATATGTAATGGATGTATGTAAATAGCTATATAAGAAGCAAACCTATAAAAATAACTAGAATAACTAAATAATCCATACTAGCTTATTTTAAGTAAATTCATCTTGGGCTTATCTTGTCTATCCTGTTACACCATCAACTGTTTCAAAATCTGAACTAGATTTAAATGAAGGTTATAGTTCCCTCAGTATCATTGATTCTGCTGGCCTCGGTCAGTAATGATTAAAAATGGAGGTGGAGGGAGGTAAGAAAATAGAATGTAAGGAGAGGCCAACGTCCTGAAGGACTGTAAAGACCTCAGTAGGATTTTCCATATTTTTAGAAATCACTAACATATCTCTTATTACTTGGTCTACAACAACATCTTCAGTTTTCCATTGATTGTAGACAACTGGTTTTCTTTTTTGGCTGTGCCTCACGGCAAGTGGGAACACCAGACAGAGAAGTCCCAACATACAACGCTTTTAGGAGGAGAGAAGAGAGAAGTAGATTTAAAGAATAAAGAAAATAATATGAATGATGAAAAACAAGCAAAAAGCCACACTATTTCTTGCTGTATTTTCCTGCTTTAAGGGTTTTACCTGCCTCTTTCTTCCTTGGAATGTTTTAATAGAAAAATGTATGAAAGTAGCTTATTTTCTACTTATTTAGTTAAAATTCTTCTCTTCTTGATAAAATGGGTGGCGATTTCTTAATTTGAATAGTTAGAGCAGAAGAGGGTAGCCATCATTAGATTTTGTATCACTTTACTACCTTAATGCCTTTTAATTTGAAAAACTGTGATAAGTTTTATGAAATGATTATTTGGCTAGTGGTTCTTCTACTGACTAGATCAGATTCTGTAGAGGCTAAGGGGACAGGTGATGCCTAAATTTGCTTCTTAATAATGTTAGAAGTCAGCTCAAAAGATCATTGAATGAGACAACCTCAGGCCTCAATCATGAAAAAATTTTCGTCTTTTCAAGAAAGAAATCTGTTCAGATTAAGTTAGGCTTCAGAGAAAATAATGAAAGACTTAGTTTAGATATTAGAAGTTTTAAAAAGTGGAGATCAAAACCTGTAGCTGAAATCTAAGTGAGAGTTTACATAGAGCAAGCATAAGTTTAAGCATTTATAACGTTTAAAAAGTTTACCTTCTTTCGAAGGCAATTTCTCATTATATGTGAGAATTTCTCTTCCTTATTCATTATTTAAAATATTTCTCATATGATAATATAGAAATAGGAAAATAATTTTATAACAAAACATTAGATTGTATACAAGTATATGTAAAAGAGAATAAGAAATGACAAGAGATAAGTAATGCTTTTGTATTTTAATTTGAACAAAGGCATGGACAAGACTTAGTCTCAGCAATAAATACCATGTGTGAGGCAAATAAATAGGAAATAATATATCACAATGGAATATACATTAATAAATATTAATACCTAGTGGGATTAAAGCAAAGTAAGATAGACTTAAAGAAAAATATTAAACTACTCAGATATTAATCAACATAAGACAATCAGATAAAATCCTAACATGGGATGTATCTACTCATTCAAAGAACTATTTAAGAACTATTCTATCTTTAAGTCTTGGTAGAAATGATCAGCTGCAACTCCCTAGAAGTTTACCAGGAGGGACCAACACTCAACACCACATGTATGAATAGTATCCATTGGATTAAATTGAAATTGGATTAAATAGAAATTTGTTACTTTGCCTCTAAACAAAGAGGGGGACATAATCTGTACAAGGCATTTTCTAGGCATATCTTGATTTATTTCCCTTTTTTATTCTTAAGAGAGTTTTCTTTGTTTACTCCTTGTAGCCTTGTAATGGGTGGGATGTGTGAAGAGAGGAATGGCAGAAAAGACAGAGCTGTAGAGAATAATTATAAATACATCATACTTTAACCATTGTTTAAGAAGGAAAACTTTCTTTGTATAAAAAAGTATTGTTTAAAAAATCACAGGTTTTATTCAATTATTGAATATACAAGTGCATGCTCGTGGTTAAAAAAAATTTTTTTTTTTTTTCCTGTATGTGGACTCTTAACCACTGCGCCACCAGCGAAGCCCTCGTGGTTAAAATTTAAAACAATATACCAATACATTAGAGTAAAAAGTGAAAGCACTTTTCAGCACCTTTAAAACTTACCATTTTGGGCTTCCCTGGTGGCGCAGTGGTTAAGAGTCCACCTGCCGATGCAGAGAACACGGGTTCGGGCCCCGGTCCGGGAAGATCCTACATGCTGCGGAGCGGCTGGGCCCGTGCGCCACGGCCGCTGAGCCTGCTCGCCCGGAGCCTGTGCTCCGCAACGGGAGAGGCCACAACAGTGAGAGGCCTGCATACTGCAAAAAAAAAAAAAACCCACAAAAACTTACCATTTTATTATCACTATACCTCCCTATCCCAGAGGGAAATAAGATTAAAAGTGTGGTGTCTATCATTTCAGAACATATTCTTAAGCATTTGCATCACATAAATTGTTTGGAGAGTTTTATTTGTTTGGTTTTTTAACTCTCAACAATACATCTTGTAGATTTTTCCATGTACTTATATATAGATATACCTCCTTCTTTTAAAACTACTGTGTAGTGTTCCAAAGTAAAGATGTACTCCAATTTACTTAACCCTGCCAATGATGAACTTTCAGTTTCTTTCAAGTATTTTCTATTGAAAACAATGATTCAGTGAGTAGCCTTGTATACCTATATTTGTGGGTATGCTTGAGTATTTTATAAGATAGATTCACAGAACTGGAAATGGTGGATCAAATGCATGTGTATTAAATTTTGATAAACACTGTCAATTGTTGACCATAATGAATGAAAATGTCAGCTAAACACTTTTAAACGGTAGCTTTAAAAACAACAAAGTTATGTAGACGTTCAAAGAACCAAAGGGCCAGTTTTGACTCTTTTTTTTTTTTTTCTTTTTGCGGTACGCGGGCCTCTCACTGCTGTGGCCTCTCCCGTTGGGGAGCACAGGCTCCAGACGCACAGGCTCAGCGGCCATGGCTCACGGGCCCAGCCGCTCTGCGGCATGTGGGATCCTCCCAGACCGAGGCACGAACCCGTGTCCCCTGCATCGGCAGGCAGACTCTCAACCACTGCGCCACCAGGGAAGCCCCTTGACTGTCATATTGCATCGTTAGTTCATCCAAGCAACAAATATGTATTGAGTGCTGCCATACCTCAGGTGCAGGCTAGTGGAGGACAGTAAGTTACAAGGCAGAATAAACATTATCTTCACCCTTAAGATCACAGTCAGTTCTGACAGTGGAGTCCTATGACGCAATTTTCCCTTTGTCTTACAAAAAAGGAATGAATGTTTGAATAAAATAGAAAATAATATAAAACTAAATTGATTTTTCAAATTGAAGTAGGCATCCTACATTATTTCCAACTTATGCATATACATATGCCTTGGCAATTCTATGACCAAGAGAGAAAGGCTATCACTTTTGAACATACTGTCCTCCAAATGGGTTGATCTCTCTATATCGAATGCAAAGAAAACTTTAAGGGATATTCAAAACTAACACAGATATCAACACACTTTGACAGCCTATTAGTTATGCAAATATGAAGTTATCAACAGTTGGAAAAATGCAGTGAAAAAAAACATGGAATCCACTGGAAGGCTTTCAAGGAGTGAAGGTTGTTTAATCAGACAGAGATGAGTAAAGTGGTAAAACATGAAAGCAGGCCTTCACTTGGGCCAGAATAAAATCATGGCAAATGATATCAGTAGCTTGGAAAGAATATTTTTTAAAAATTGAGCAAGATTAACTGACCCATTTATAATATGCAAATACACTGCTTTCTTACACAAAGGTTGCACCACTGAGCTGAGACCTGGGAATAAACTAATATGCTTTCCATGTACATATATGCTTTTCTCAGAATCACTGACACATGATTAAATGAAAACAAAACAACTTTACTTCATTCTTGCTTTCTACCAAAACACATTTCTTATGATTGGATCTAAATTAATTGACAGGTTTGTGTCATATTTTTGAAAAATGACATTTATTCTTCCTTAAAAATTCTCAACTCATATATATATCACACTCACACACACACACACAAGAAACAGTCAGTGCCTCATAAGACTAAAAGCAAAGGATGTTTCATCTCCTCCCAATCGCCTTTTTACGGGGAATTTCTTGGGTTTTATATTACATACCCCTTTTTAAATGCTTTGAAGATGCCCCCTTTCAAACTTCAGTATTTCAGAACTAGCAAATAACACTTAAGAGGGCATTTTATTTTCAAAACTTGGGTCTTTGGAGGACAACTTTGAATATATGGCTCTAAGCCTCGAAGTGATGCTTAAAAGTACATTTAAAACGCTGAATTTCTATGTTATAATCAAGAATGAATGGGTATACTTTTAGCAGCATTTTATTGGATGCTTGTGTATAATAGCCCAAAATGATCCACATAGCATAACTGATGTATTTCTAATATATTCATTGCTATTTATTAAGAGGAAATAAGAGTAAATTAGACAACTCTGCTATTTTGTTTTATGTTCAAAATGTACATAAATATGTCAGTTTATTGCTATGATGAAACCATATAATAAATATTTATGTTAATTCATTAATGAATAATACAGATTAAAGTGTTAGGCAACTTGGGACTTACCTGGTGGTCCAGTGGTTGAGATTCTGCGCTTCCAGTGCAGGGGGCACGGGTTTGATTCCTGGACGGAGAACTAAGATCTCACATGCCGTGCGGTGTGGCCAAAAAAAAAAAAAAAAAAAAAACAAACGAAAAGAACAAAAACCTCTCAAATGACGTCTTTCTTTAAAAAAAAATCTTTCTCTTTAAAACAAAAAGAAGTGTCAGGTAACTTGAGATAAATTCATAGGCTCACACTGTCAGAAGAGTTCATTTGGTTTGTCACTGACCTGCAAATGACAGTTTTAACCAGACTGATAATTGCTTATTCTCTTACTTATAAAATATAATATTTGTCTTTCCAGGAATAGAAATTTTTAAATCTTTCTTGGTATTTATCTGTAGTGTTTCCTTGACCTAACAAACAATGCTTCCTTATAAAAGTCACATAAAACTGTCTGTTTTAATAAACATCTTTTTCTTATTTAGACATGAAGAACCCCTGCTCAGCATCTTTCCTCTGAAAATAAATCTTACAGTTGAATACCAAGCAAGTCACACCTTAGTCTTTTAAGACTGACTAATGGCAATTCCTTAGCTTTCCTGAAGGACCTGAATTAGATCTTCAGCTATTTTTTTGTTGTTATTTTTTCGACTCTCATAAATTTCTCCACATCCTTTAAAAATGTGATATAAAACAGGAAGTAATTTTCAAACAAAAGTATAACTAATACTTGACTTGTAAGTAGTTCCTTAAATAAGTAATGTAAGTACTTACTTAAAGTAGTTCCTTAATATATACTCCAGAAGAAAAAGAGGAATCAGATAAGATAGTTAATTCACAAATATAGAGATAATAATAGACCATAAAACATATGAAAACATGATAAAATAGACCAAAAATATATGAGAAAATGATAAACCTCATTGCTAATCAAATTCTGGAAATTAAGAGAACAATGAAATACCATTCCCCACCCATCAGATTATAAAAGATTTTTTAAAATAATATTAACACTCAGTATTGGGAAGGCTTGAGATAAAATCACTATGACTTTCCGGAGGAAAGAGAGGCAGTATGAAATCAAAAGTCTTAAAATTATGCATACTTGTTGATCTAGCATTTCTGTTTGTTAAGGAAATAATGTGTCAAATGTAAAAAGATGTTTTAGAATGTTCATTGTAAAATACTGAAAACTGAACGTTGCTCAATAGAGGATTGATCAAATAAATTATGGAACGTCATGAAATAAAATATACATTTCAATGGTAACCACTAAGAATTATGAAGATCTGCATTTATGGACATTAAAAGGCAGCAGTGATTATACATTAAAAGAAAAAAAGAGGCTATAAAACAGTAGGTATAGTGTGGTCTCATTTATAAATATATGAAATATATATGAATAGAATTAATTCTTGAAGAGTAGGCAAAATATTTTGTTTTAATTAATTTATTTATTTTTGGCTGCATTGGGTCTTTGTTGCTGCGCACAGGCTTTCTCTAGTTGTGGCGAGCAGGGACTACTCTTTGTTGGGGTGCGCGGGCTTCTCATTGCGGTGGCCTCTCTTGTTGCGGAGCACAGGCTCTAGAGCACAGCTTCAGTAGTTGTGGCGCACGGGCCCAGTTGCTCCCAGGCATGTGGGATCTTCCCGGACCAGGGCTCAAACCCACGTCTCCTGCGTTGGCAGGCGGATTCTTAACCACTGCACCACCAGGGAAGTCCCTAGGCAAAATATTGACAGTAGTTTTTTTCTGGATGATAGGGTTATGGTTGAGCTTCAAAAAAAGGAAGTATTTTTTCTATATTTGAATGCTTTTTACAGTGAGAATGTTAAATATTTATAGTTAGGAATAACAGGAATAAAATACTGTACTTTTGAAAAGAAAAAATATGAAAAATAGCAGTATCTTCTGCTACAAATATGGCAAAAAGTCTACAGGACTCAAAATAGGTCATATCTATAGTCTCTTCCTTGTCTAGGTTCTCATAAATTATTCATAGAAATCTTATCTATACTCTAATAATCATCTTTGTTCATTACTCCTTTGCATTTCTTTTCAGAAAATGACAGGTATTATATTCTACAGTCATTCATATTTCAAGGGATTCTTCATAACTGGCATTTTCTCAAGCTATGTTTCTATGACTCAAAAAATCATATAAATGAAAACAATTATATTAAGTAAAATTAGAATATTTCTACCTAAACTAATAATTTTAGCCTGAACTTGAACTGACCAATTACTTTAGGATTATTTTTAAAGTCAAGAAAATTAAAAATCAACCATTTCTTTCATTTAAAGAAAAAACAATTAGAAAATAGTCTTCCATGAGACAAATTAACTTTACAAACAATGGCAATTATGCAATATTATTTATGAAACATATCTTTATATTTCTATATATCAATCATTATAGATACATAATTTACATATAGTTATAGATATATAACAGATAAACTACAGGGCTAAACTAATAAACTACAGGGCCTGTGTAGTACCCATCTGAATAAAATTACAACTAAATAAACTACAGGGCTTGTGTAGTACCCATCTGAAGAAAATTACAAAACTTTTACTGAGGAACATAAAATTTTTTGAAAAGTGTTCTTATATGGGAAAATGATGATATTATAAGGATGTCCCACTTCATTTATAAATTTAATGTATTATAATTCTGTTTAGAATTTCAGGTAAATTTTTTAATACAAACTGCTTAAAAAAGACTACTTTATAGTAAAAAACAGAAGTTCCACTTTCCCACAATGTCCATTACCATTCGTCAAAGGTAATCACTGTTAACAATTTTTTTGTCTATTTTCCAGAAATTTTGTACATATCTATAAAGCATGTACTCACATACACATGGGCATGCAGACACACTTCTATGCTCTTTCTTACTTTTTTTTTAATTCTAGGAGGGATAATACTATATACACTGTTCTACAACTTGCTTTTTTCACTTAATATATCCTGGGCATTTTTCCATAGCAAAATATATGTTCTCAAGTGAATTTTTTAACTTAGTAAAGTAATTCTGAAGGATATAAAGAATAAATAGGCAAGGATGACAAAGAAAACTCTCAGGAAAAAAAAAACTACTTAAGAGGGACCTGCAATTCCAGATGTAAAAATGTATAAAATATTATGGGAATTCCCTGGCAGTCCAGTGGTTAAGGCTCTGCGCTTTCACTGTCATAGGCGTGGGTTCCATCCCTGGTCGGGGAACTAAGATCCTGCAAGCTGTACGGCGTGACCAAAAAAAAAAAAATAAAGAAAGAAACATACTATTAAATACATCCACAGCACAATGTGGTCCCTCAGATAAAATAATCAAACAATACATACACACACACACACACACACACACACACACATACTCAAACAGTATGGTAAATTTAAAAAATAAATAAATAAAATAAAATATTGTGATAAAAGTGGAAGATAATCAGTGGAGCAGAAATTAATCTAAGGATTGGACCCTGGAACATAAAAGTTTTCATCTTGATTCAAAAAGTCTTTTTAAATCAGTAGGAAAGAAGTATTATTCAATAGACATCCAGAGACAATTGCTTAACAACTGGAAAAAATGATCAAATCCTAACTTCACATGATAAACTAAAATAAATTGCAGATTGATTAAAGCATTAAATGCATGAAATGAAAACAAAAAACAAAACAGAAATAAAACAAAGTAATCAAATGTATCAGAGAAAAATATAAGTGAATAATCTTTGTGAGGAATATTATTTAAATGTAATAAGCAAGGATAGAAATTTTAATAAAAACATTTGAATGAGAATTTTAAAATAAAGTCAGTAACAAAATATGATATTAGCTTAGAAAACTACTTGTAAAATGTATGGAACAGGGTCAGTGTATCCTTATTATATGAAGAACTATCATAAATTAATTTAAAAATACAAACATCCCAAGAGAAAAAAAAATGGATGAGGTTTAGGAAAAAGCAAGCCATAATGAAATGATATAAATGGCAAATAAACATATGAAATATATTAAAAATTTCAAGTAACCAAAGTAACAAAAACTAAAAGAACAAAATGTTTTTCAAACATCGAATTAAAGAAGATTAAAAACCTGGTAACATTTAGTGCTGGTGAAGGTTTGGATAAGTGGACACTCTCATACATTTCCATTTTGAAGGACACTTTGAACTTAAGTAGCAAAACTTGTAAAACAACAACAACAACAACAAACTTTTTGACCCTGAAATTCTTCTTTAGGAAATTTATCTGTAGGAAATAATTATAGATGTATGCAAATATTGTCTACAGAGATGTTCATCATAGCATTGTTTATAACGCAGGAAAATTAGAAACCACCAAGTACAGTGTCTGAGAACTTAGACAAATTATGGTGCACTAGATAGGCATTCAAAATAACTCTGTTGAGAAATATTTAATGACGTGGGAAAATATTTATGATATATTTTAAGTGAAAAGTGTAGCTCATGTGTCCTAGTTATTTTAAACATATGTTAGTGCATAGGAAAATATGCTGTAAGGATATAGTCTAAAAAATTAACAGTGGTTCTCTCTCTAACTGGCTAAGTTATGAGTGATTTTATTTCATTATATTAATTTTCCATAATTGCCAAAATAAACACTTACTAGTTTTATAATCAGAAGTAATGTTACAAAAATAAGGTACGTTAAACAATTATTGAAGATGTAGACATTGAAATTTATGTTTTTCCTCAAGAGACTGGTGGTTTTGGGTTGCTTTGTGTTGTTTAGGAATGATCCGAGGCCAGCTTCTAGGCATTTCATTGAAAAAAAATCAAATAAAGCATTATAATAAAATTATATGTTGATTTTGTAAAAAATAGGAATCTTTTTTTCAGAGGTAAAATATATTTTCAAATTAGTATAATTAAAAGAATTCAATTAGCATTATATGCCTTTAAATAAAGATTAAATGGCTCTCCCTTAAATTATATTATGTAGTTCAGCTTAATTTTTTAACTAGTGGGAACACAAATAAGTATAATTTTATAATTTGACAGTAGCAGATCATTTTTTAAATAAAAAATGTCTAAATATTTTTCCATATACTATCGCTAGAGAACAAGTCATACCATAAAATATGGCAAATAACTTCTAGGAAAAGTCTTCATTTGTTCTTTCCAGAAATTGCTGACAACTGATTTTGTGACAAGCATATGTACATATATTATACTGAAAATAAAATTAATGTAAACTTAATGAAATATTGAAATTATGAAGGGCAAAGCACTTGATATTTAAAACTTCATAGTTAAAACGACCCATTCTTGCTCATGTACCCTTTCATTTTCTATTTATGTTAATAAAACAAACTTTGCACAATCCTCAAATGACAAATTAATATAGACTCCCAAATAGCAAATACTGTGCATTTGCTATTGTGTAATTTGGCTGGCGGTATGATAAGCAACAACCTGAATGACAGGTAAATAGGAGGGGGTAAATTCCAAGCACTGTCTGAATGAGAAGTGCAACTCATTTTCCATAACCCAGATGCCTTTTTAACACATCAATGCATTCTCCATCTGAAAACTGGTGTTGGTCCCAAAGGAGAAAACACTGCCCTCCAGTGGTCTTCACTGGAAAAATGGAAATAGTTTCAGGTACCATGACTGCAGCATTTACGTAAAACATTGTGAATATTTATCCAGTCTCATCTCTGGCTATATTTCTTAAGCTGAAGCCTATGTCTACAACCTAGCATAAGGACAAAACATCCAAAGTAAATTCTAATATATAGGTAGTTACTCTAGTTAAATAGAAACATTAACTAGGAGGAATAATTGTGGCATATGATCGCCAAAGCTGACCATTTATATGACTATCACAATTGGATTGTGTTAGCCACCTATAGCTTCTCACTTCCCAGATAAGGGAGAAGAGATTTCATCTCTATGTTTCCCTTGTTGGCCAATTTTTTAGCTAAAAGACATTTAAAACTGTACAGCAGGCAGAACCCCAGGGGACCGAACAGTGTTCCAACATCCTTAAAGGCTTCCCATCACTTGAAAAACCAAATTCTTCCTCCTGTTTCTTAAACTAACCAAAGTAGGCAAAAGCAATTTTGAAAAGTCTTTGTGTCTAGCATTGGAACTTTCTCGTATTTCACACCATTATATAAATGTCACTCTAACCTATATGTATCACAAATGCTACGCTAAATTAGGTCCAAATTTGCAACCTAGTTTAACTGGGTTTCCTCTTTTTGCAAATGCAGTTTTTGTGTCTGCATTTAGCAATGCATACAAAACTGTCCATGTAGCTAACTGCTTCGAATTGCTAAATTTGAGGATGGATGTGTAGATCGCCTGAGTCTTTATGCATGTGCCAAAGCAATCCTGTTCCTAGTCATATAAAGACTTCCCAATCAGATGGACCTTGACTACACTGCTACATTCTTGAACTACTTCATTGACTCTCTTTGATTTAGTAAAGGAAAAATGGAATTTTAAGAGGAGAGAGATGGTTTTCTACCCTCCATGCCTCTATCCTTCAGATATCAGAATGGAAGTGCCTTACATGATGAGAGTGCAGAATTGAGGGTTCCACGGCCATAGGGGCTCATCCACTACTAGCTATTTGATTTAAACTTAGCCTCATTTTCCTCATCAGTAAAATAATAATGCTTGTCTCATAAGGTGGTTATTACGATTGAATGAGGAAATGTATGTGAAGTACCTAGCACAGAGAACCAAGAAATTATTTTATTCTATCACCATAATTTCCTAGACTATTAATCCAATGGCCAAGTAGATTACCTAGAGGCATGATTTTCTAAAAATATTATTCTCTTAGCACGTTGAGTAAAGGCTCCTCATTCAGTTTATTATATAGAGTCCTCCAGATAGATTCTTCAAAACAAATACCCTGTGCTAAGATAAAATATTTTAGCATCATGTTCAAATATAGCACCTTTAAATATGAAGTTTTTCTTCTTTTCACTCACACAGAAGGTGGTGTCTATTATATATTCACCTGGATTCACAAAGTGCTTTAGAGTTAAAAAAAAAAAAAGTCAAACATAAAACTTATAATTATTATGAAGGTGGTATAGGAATTAGACATATCTGGGTATATTGTAGTGAATTATAATGTTTCTGGGCTTGAGAATATAGAGTTCCACAACCATGCCCATTCTGGTTATTTAACTCAACTGAGAAAATATACACTTCAGAAAGAAATATTGCTTTCTTTCAGAGATTAATGCACTTTCCTTTAAGATGAAGAAAAACCTACAGACACATTTTAATAAGACTTCTCACTGGCTGTTGTAAAGAGTTTTTACTGAGCCGTGGTCCCACATCTCCATCTCCTCCCACTGTGCACACCTGCAGCATTAGAAAACAGGATTTCTATCTGGAGAAATTAATTGAGTGCTGTCCTCACTGTACATGACATCTCACCAATCATCTCATGATGCTCTGTCAACGTAGAATTTTGATTAATCAATATAGCTCTTATAATGCAAATTGTTTGTGATTTAAAATAGTAGGATATATTGAATGGAGAATACAGTGATTTAATAAATATTTTATATTTATCAAACTCAGAAAATTTTGAGATGAAGTTTCGTTTAAAGATGGAGCAAAGTAAGTACAGCTAGATATTGCAATAGTGTATATGTGTTACACTGAAGCCCATATATAAGCTTGATCTGTATATCAATAAATGCAAAGAAAATAAACTTTGGTTAAAACAGTTATAGCTAATCTAAATTAATCTCAAAATTCGACAATGAAACATATGAATTTGTGACAAACATCCTGAATTTTTAAAAATGCGTCATATTTGTAACATTATCAAAATAATCTAGAGTCAGAACACTTTTTCTGGGTATAATTATATAATTATTATAATTCTCTACCTTAACAGATGACAATTTTAGAAAACTCTAAGTACAGTTTCTAGTATATGTACTAAAATAAAATGTAACAGATAGACAACTCATCATAGTATAAGTAACACATTCAAATTTAGTAATTTATTTTCCAGGTGGAAACCAGGCTTCTTGGAAGACTTCAAACTATGCCAAATGGTCTGATTTTACCATAGAGGTACGCACTAAAGGACTAAATTTACTTCTGTGTAATTTTTGTTAACTACATTTTACATGCAAATGTCTATACAACCATGTTAATGAAGTTATGGAGAAGGAAAGAAAGTTGGCATTCCCATTGTTCTGTTTTATTCAAAAGCAACTTGTCAATTGACTATATATCATTTTAAACTAGTTTTCATTTAGTCATAAGAAAACAGAAAAGTCTAAGAATGCATTCTAATTGGATCACAAGTCAAGAAAAATAATACTTATGAATAGAATTTAGGCTTGATAATTTTTCTCCTATACCTTATAATCTTCAGAACACAGGATACTTTTATTGGAATCAAACCAAAAAAGTTCTGTTAATCATAAACATTTAGAAAAGTGCAATCTACCGACCCAGAGGAAAGGAGTTTTGTGCTTCTAAGGGCTAAAAATTTTCTGTACCCCAAATGGGATTGGTTGTTGAATTGACTGTTATCCAAAATTTTTTTCCAAGTAGTGTAAACAAACATATTTAAATTCCACACGAGTGAAATTCCTATTAAAAATTTGATATTCAAACTTCCAAGTGTTAATAATCCAAAACTTGCCTCAGATTATAAAAGAAGTGTTTCCAGGGTGTAAGAAAAAGAATGTTTTTAAGCTAAAGGCACACTTGATTTGCAGTAAAACTGAAAGTACTAATGCCAGAAGCATAGGTGATAGAAGGATAAAAAGGCAGAAATAATGGTCGCAATTCTGCATTTATGGTACATGTTACAGCTAGGACTGTATCTCACCCTGAGACATCTTGAAAATAAAGCAAAATAAAACCTACTTCACCCTTACACACTGAAGGGAATCAGGATCCTGACCCAAATTTCAAACTCCCAGAACTTGGAAATATCTGTAAAACCCCCAACACCAACATTTCTGAAACCTGCCACATCCCAGAAAGAGGCAGATCTTCAACCATGGAAATATGACTATTAAGAATTCACAGATTATCTGAAACATTTGCTAATCACCCCACCCCCGTGCTAGAGAGAAAGGCTCAAAGCACTGGGAAAAGCCTGCTGTGAAAACGCCAGGCCCTTCTTGGGGCTTAGGTTGTCAACCTATTCCCAGCCACAGCTATTGTGTGACTGTATCAGGGGAAACAGAGTACTTGTGTGTGAGAATTGGGGTGCAGTGGGGGGACCAGAATGTTAAGAAATTTAACAAATTCATACGATTTTTTTCTTTAAACATTTGAGAGTGTTGTGTTTATACATGCTGGGCAACATAAACCATAAATCTTGCTGGATTTCTGCAAACTGCTGCGTGAAGCCCACAAACGGCATTCCTGTCAATGGGAGGAAGAGACAGACAGAAATCAAGACACAGACAGGCAGCACCCCAGGACGTGAAGCCTGCTCCCACTGCAAGCTGTAGTGGAAAGAGATGATGACATCCAGAACAAAATGTCTTTTCCACGAGGATGCTAAAGCTCTTGCTTTGTGTTCTCTGTGCAGAGAAAGAATGATCAGTGGAAAGGGCTTCATTTCCACCCTTTTCTGGAATCAAAATATAAGGGGTTTTAGTTATTTTTAAACTTCTTCCTTTAGAGTCTATTGTTATGTTCCACAAAACAGACAAAACTCAGCAAGACAACAAAGACTTGATCTGTAGGAGAAAAGGTAATACAGAGCAAGTCCTCTCCAGAGGGTAATTAATCCTTAGTCATTCATCCTAGAAGTCCCAGTTACAGTTAAGGTTAATGTTCAGGTAGCTTCTTTCCATTTTCTTAAAAAAATTTTTTTAAACATTTTTTTTTTTTTTGCAGAATGTTATACTATTAATTGCCAATTTGCATATGTGTGCAGCTGCTGTTTTGGCTCTGAACTCAATCCGATAAGCTTGCTGGAGGTATCGCAGAGCACTTGGCAGCTTTCCTATTTGAAAAGAAAGCCTCTCCCCACTACAGAACAGCTGATCGTCTATCAGCGATAGACCCTGATGGCGTGAATTACAATTACACTACTTTTCACACTAAATCTGGGTGATAGCTACTTGGAAAGAAGTTTCATCATTTTTTACCACAAACTGGAAAAAGAATTACATGGTCATGCTGTGCTTTTAAAGGCAGTTTGGTTCACTTTTGTCTATTTAACACCTAATTCCAAGAAGTCCATAGGCATCCAGATATCTGAATGGCGCGTAATGAATTCACTGTTTAGATGGAAGATTTTAAAAATCTACCTCAAATTACATTTATTAACAAGGCGACCAGGAAGTGTTAAAGTTGTTAGACGCTTCATTTATTAAATAATTTGTGGGTATTTTCAGTTGTCATATCTAGAGTCATGGGGTTTGCTTATTTTTTTTTAATTAGCAATCCAAAACAATGCTACTGCAATTTAACAATTCATCACATAATCTTGGGCTCTTCAGTTCTGCTGTTAATGTTAGATAATTCAGATGGTTATTTTGATCTGTTTATAAATGATTTGGGTTGCACTGTGTTGTGAGGGGGCTGCAGCAGCCCAGGCAAGTCTTTCTCATCCTCCTTGCATTGCTCAGGGTAGCTGAGGGGCCTTCCCAAAATGCGTTTGGGGAGTTTAGCGTCTAGCAGGAGGAAACCAGGGATGGGGGCAGGGAACACTAAAATAACTGGATTTAGTATCATTACTAAACTTCTTTATTAATTTACATTCCCTGTCTGCTTGGAAAACTGAGGAAAGACCTCTTTGCCAAAGTGCCGTCTTATCAGATGCAAAGTGCATGTCTCTCGTTTCCTGGGAGGCTAGAAAGTCCTTTCTTCCCTCTCCTTGCCAGAACAACCCAATCATCAGAGAATGTAAGAAGCCCCCAAACATCCCTCTTCTTCTCAGTCTCCCCTCAAATCTCTTCCCCTCCCATTTGACATTTAACTCCATTTGTTTAAAGTAAACTCCCGCCCGCCCCCCCCAAAAAGGAGTTAAACCCACCTCAAGCATCAGAAGTGGAACACACTCATCCTGACGTAGTGAACCTAAGAGAAAAATAGATTTTGTTTTCCTTTTTTAGTCGCTAGCTTTATTAGATTTCTCACTCTCACAGATTATCCGAAGATTACCCATTGATTGATCGCCCATAGAGCTGCATTTGGTGTAAAGAAAAAACTCACAGCTTTATTGGCTCCCAGGAGACAAAACAAACAGAACAAGATATTCATATTAATGCAAACAATGCAACAAATGAGGGGAAGAAACGCCCGGCTGAAGCGAGTCGTCGAGCGGCCGACCGGGCCGGGAAGGGCGGGGCGCGGGGCTGAGGGTTCCGGGCGCCCCCAGCCGTCGGTGCCCGCGTCACCCGCCGCCCACAGGGGCCACGGGGCCAGGCGCCCGGCTCCAGGCCTCGCGGGCCTGGGCAGGCCCCGGGCGGCGAGATAAGGCCTCCAGGCCGGGCCTCCGGAAGGGCCTGCGCGGGCCCTCACCCCTTCCCGGGGCGGGCCTGGAAGGACCTAGAGCTCCTGGCTCCTCTCCCTTCCCTTCTTCCCGACGCTTCTAAGGGCCCAATTCCCGAGTCTCAGTTTCCCTTGGCACCTGGGTCAGAGGTTGGAGTGAAGAATTCCCGCTGCGCCTCCTCGCCCACCTGGGCAGCCTGGAAGGAGAGGTTAGCTAGACTCCAGAAAACCCAGGGGCAGGGAGGAAGCCAGGCAATACGCGCCCTCTCTCCCTTTGAAAAGCTCACCTTATGCTGGAGGAGACTAGATCAACACACACGCGTTTCGACACAACGCAAAACATTGTAAAATCAAAAGCGAGGAGAGCAGTGTGTACGGCAAAGCCTGAGAACTATTTTAGAGGCACCGAAACTCTCCTTGTGGAATGAGAAAGGAAGAAAGAAAATTCCGGGCACAATAGGGGTATTTGCTCTACCCCTAATTCCCTACCCCCCACCATGTACAAAAAAGCAAAAAAGTACGGGAAAATCTGTTAGGTAAGATTTGACTTCACATCTTTTTAGTCAACAAGATATTACAAATAGGGGTGCATAGGGCATACTTACGGTAAAAGAATTATTTGCTGTTTATCTAAAATTCAGATTTAACTGGGCATCCTGTATTTTTATTTGCTAAACCGGGCAATCTTAACTAAAAAATACTTTATCGAGGAAAACTGTACGAGAAGCAAGGCTCTTTCTCCGATGTGTATTAATCAGGATATTCGGGACATTTTTAATGGGACTTTGCCTTGGAGAGGAAATGAATCATCCCCACAGCACACTTTCCCAAGGACATGGTAGGGTGGAAGAGAATGAAATGACTGAAACACTTGGAAACGTCCTTATATTTTGGAGGAA
Source organism: Mesoplodon densirostris (assembly GCF_025265405.1). Classification (NCBI taxonomy): domain Eukaryota; kingdom Metazoa; phylum Chordata; class Mammalia; order Artiodactyla; family Ziphiidae; genus Mesoplodon; species Mesoplodon densirostris. The sequence continues at coordinate 80,574,038 of NC_082668.1, read as the reverse complement.
ATGGCAGTTTTTTGACTCTTGTTGACTCTTATCTGGACAATGGACCAGTGTCCCTTCCCTGAGGCTGGCTCCTTTCCAGGCCAGTCCAGGGTACCATAACACCGCCTAGAAGTGGAGTGTCAATTACAGTGGCACTCCCATATTGGGATCGTGTATTTTTTTCTAACTCTTACTATAGAGCCACATTACTCCTTGGTATTAATTGTATTTCGAAGGAAACTAAGTTGGGACTTGACAACTTTAAAGATGGCAGGGTGGAGCAAAATCTGCTTTGAAATTTATCAAGCATTCTAACCTACAAGTAGATCTTATCCAGGCCTTGCCTCCTAGATGCTGAAGGAAAAGACTTTCAAAATGCCAGTGGTAAAACCTCAGGATATTGGAGTGAGTGTGTGTCTGTGTGAGAGAGAGAGAAAGTGTGTGTTTAAGTGTGTCACAAAGCTGCTTAGCAGAGGAAGCCTGCTGCTTGCATTTCTTCCTCAGTCCTGGTTGGAGAGAGCTTTTTCAAGGAAGCTTTATCACCCTTACTGATACTTCGGATTCCTAGTGAGCTTGCCTTCCTTTTAAGCCGGTTGCTTGAAGTTGTATGAATACACCCACACAGGATGCCCCTTTCTTGCTGGCAATTAGTGCTATTTAACAACTGCAAACGGAGAAACTACTTGTCTAATGAGAGCTGTTTTCAGTGTTGATTCACCAGCACTCTAGCGAAGACAGTGTAAAGCTGAGACCTCCTGGTGAGTCTCAGGTCCATCAAGACAAGTGAAGGCCACCTCTTGAAGAACATGAAGTCTCTGTTTGCTTTAGAGAATGTTTTAGTTCCAGACTAATAGTTTTAGAAAATATATAGGCTCACTTCCAGTTCATACTGGTTTACTTTTGTTTTTCTTTCCCATACAAACTATAACCTTTGATTTAGAATTTGGATTATTAAACGGTTAGCATTGTGGTTTGGGTGTCACAGTGAGGTTTTAACCCCATGCTTTAGAGGTACAAATCCTTTTTACCTTCTCTCCTACCTCAGATTGTGTCTCACGCTGCAAAATACATTCCAACACTTGCTGTTTGTTCATTGGAGCAGGCATGAGGTATCTCAACACTCAGTTCGCTAAGATGCTTCCTCTCCCAGCAGACACATTCTGGGGCCCTGTGTTAGGGTGGTGATAAATTGATAATCCCCCTATAGTAAGTACACCCCATCCCATGGTCAGGGAATGTCAGGCTCCCTACTGTCTCTGTGGTTTAGCATAATGGGTAGTATCTTTGTGTACAAAAGATTCCAGATATAAGTAATTTAAGCGTCCTATGAAGTCAAGTACAAAGCCAATGAAAAAGTATATCTTTTTTGAGGTAAAGGATTATTATGGGAAAAATAGTGGACTGAAATGCAGGAGAGCTTGAGCTGGGTTCTAGCTTTCTGAGTGGGTTTGAAGGACTCATTCATTCTCTTTAGACACAGCTTTGTTTTGCTGTTTTCTGGGTTGGTTTTTTTTCTTTTGGTCCACACAAAAAGAAAGTTGGATTAGGCAATCTATAAGATTTTATTTCTAAAACAATTATTCCTTGAATTAATAAGCAATAACTCATCTTTTGTACACTGTTTCCAAAAGATATAAGCAAGATATTTTAAAAATTTATTCATGATATAGCCCTAAACAACAAAGAAAGCATGGGCAGACTCCAGGTTATCCGGGCATTCCAGGTCCCAAGGGGATATTCAAATGAGGGAGACCAGTTCAACATCAAGGGCTTGCATAATCAGGTGCAAATACTCTGGAAAAGTGTGAGTGACTTAAAGACAAACAGCCCTGTACAGAGAGGACAAAGGGATAACATGTTTGAGAACTTATACTTCAGTCCTATTTGGGAAACTTGACCTCAGAAAGAAGAGAATTGAAATAAAGCAAAAGCTAAAGTTATTTAATAAATATACGCAGCATCCTCATTCCGAATATTCTAGTGCTTGCTGCACTTTAAGTGTATGAATTCACTCTGAGACTGGAGGAAATTACCAATCTAATTGTAACTGGTTCTAGAAATGACCTAAGAGACTTGCTTCCTTATATATTATCAGTGTCATTAGGTGAAGTGTCTTTTAATTTGAGGCCCTCCTTGAACTGTAAGCTCCAACAAGCTTTCGCTAAACAGACTTCATTCACATTCTGAATCAGGTTTTTGTCTCACACATATTAACTTTTACAAAACAGAAAGAAACAATAGAGCTTATTAGGAAAAACTTGTTTTGAATAGTAAATTAAGCATAATGGAAATAGGCACATGTTTTAGCACGGTTTCCCCCACCTTTTTACCAATTGAACATTTACATCTTTTTCAAAGTGCTGTGATTTTCCCCTTAAGTCTTAAGCTGGCACCACACACTTTCAATAAATGAGACTTAACATCACTTGTATTTACTGACAGTAATCATTGTAATACTGTGGATTCCAAATGCACAGCCTTCCCTAAAAAGAGTTTTAAGTAGTCACCCCTAAACTGTATTAATCAAGTCATTGTGGCATTCTAAGAATACAAAGAACTACCTAATTTCAAAGACAGTGTAAAATCAACTGTCAGTTTTGACTAGATTCAAATGATGCCCTGTTCTTGAGACTGGACACCTGTACATTCAGAGGTACACCTGACTACATGGTTTGTTATTGAGAGATATGTCCCAGGTGGAGGCACTTTCAAAGCCAATATATTTTCTTTATAACTGGTGTCAAATTGATGTATATATTAAAAAATCTTGGAAAATGATCTCAAAAAGGAAGTAACAGCCCAATGAGCCATATGTTCAGGGAACCTAACAGGTTTCCATTGGGACCAAATTTCACTTCACCTTTTTGTCCTTACGTGCAAATAAAAACTTATCTGTAAATACACCATTAAAACAATCATGCAAATTTGTGAAGTCTATAGACGGAGAAGAAATTACACTAAATCCATAATAACCAAGTTGTTGGAAGGTAAAGGATTTGATTATATATTAGAAATACATAACACAACATGGAATTGAACTAAATTTATTTGAACTTATAGGTTTACCACATCAGAGAGAGACACTTTGGTTACACAGAATTGGTTAATGGAGAAAAGGCTGATGAATAGTTAATAAATTGCTTAATTTTGACGCTGATGGAGCATCTGAATCTCCAAGTTTACATTAAGAAATGTAACGTTAATTTTTTTTTCTGTTAGATAGGTTGATATTTTAACAGACTGAGATGCCAGGGAATTTTCCAAATGCCAGCTAATACTCTAGCACTAAAAAGTCTGTAATGTACTAAGGGCAGAGAGGCCTACTTAGTGGTTCTCCCAAAAGTGGAAACCAAAAAGCATTAACATTTATTTACACACAATTCTTTATACAAGTCCTTTTAAGAATTTTCAATTTTAAAACTTTTAAACATTCTGTATGATTTCAGTAGATCCTAACAATTTTGCATTCAGCTATTGTATTGGTATGCCTGGGCATATTCTAAAAGGAAAAATTATTCACTCTGTGTGTTTGTGTAGTTTTTCATAGGACTAGGTCAGGGATCAAGATAGAAAATACCAAAATTTACTCAGGTCATTTTATTTTTTGTGTTGTACTTTTGTTATGAAACATTTCAAACAGAGAAGGGTAGAGAGTAATATAAACGAAACTGTCATATATATATATATATATATATATATATGACAGTTTTATCAAACTTTCACATTTTATATTGATTTTTTAAAACAAACAATTGTGTGTGAAGTTATGCAATGGTAAAGGTCAGCAGAACAAAAATTATACTGCATGGATTACCTTTCAACTGCTTTCCTTTTCCATGTCTGGCTTGAGGGAAGGAAGTCTTATTATGTTAATTTAGACACCTGGTTAACTAAATAGTACGGAACACACGTTAGAAGAAACTGCATTCTCCTTCAGTCCAAATTCCTACCAGTTCTCTGTAGCTGTGTTTCACTTAACCTACGTAAGCCATAAGAACGTCAATGTTTCAATGATTTTTAATCTCTAAGGGTAGTTTACGTAAATCTGTAGTAGTAAAAACGTACGAACAAAAGTGTATTTTAAGCAAAAGCTCAACAATCAGCTTTTAAATTCAAAAAGTAGACAGAACCTCAGGTCCTGGGCCTGCCTCAACAGGTATAAGGAGACCTTTTCCAGCAGAGACTCAGGTTCTGGTGGATTATCTGTCCAGGGGCAGCCACGGCCCTGCGGTTTTGACCAGCTTTCCCAAGGCCAGAACGCGGAGCGGAACATTCAGGTGGGGAGCCGGGCTGCCGGAGATGCCCCGGCCCGGTCCTGCCTCTGGTCACCGCGGCGGAGGGCGCCGGTGGCCGGTTTCTTAAAGGCTTTCTTTCCCCCGCAACGACTGAATGGTATGATCTCCGGGGGTCCGGAAGCCCCTTAGTCTAGTCTTGGGGTCAGGAGGTCAAGCCTTGGAAGCACAACGAACGCTCAGGCCCTGTATTTGTCTTCCTCTCGGTGCTTACTAAACCATGTAAGTCCAGTTGGGGCCTGGCTGGCGAGGGGACGTTGCTGAGGTCTGCGGGGCTCGACCCGGGAGACTCTGCCGGCGGTGACCTCGCCCGCGACCGGCGAGGGTGCTCGGGGCGGCGGCGGCGCTGGGGCTGAGTCGGGGGGCCTGCCGTCGGTCCGGGGACCTTTTCCGCCTTCCTGGCTCCGACTCTCTTCCCACCCCTCGCCCTTCCTGACTTCGCCTGGCTTCCCACTCGCTGCCCACCGCGTTCAATTCACCAGCAGAAAGCGGTGGGCGCGAGAATGCAGGTTCCCCGGCCTCTCCTCCAAGACCCACTCTCAAGAGGCGCGCGGGGAGCGGGCCGGCCCTCGGAGCACCGCGCGGGGCAGCGCTCGCCAGCGGCTCGCGAGCGGCCCGGACCCCGGAGGGCGCCCGCGGGGGGCAGCGCGGGGGCTGCCGGGCCGTGGTGGACGCGGTGGCCCGGCCCGGGCTCCACTTGCCAGCGGCGGGAAGGACGCGCGGGAAAGAGAGGGAGCAGGAAGCGGGTGGCGGCGGCGGCGGGCCCGCTGGAAAGGAGGGAGCGCCGCAGGCGGGAGGGGGAGCGCGGAGGAGGGAGGCCGGGAGAAAGGAGGGAGCGCGGCAGGCAGGAGGAGGGAGGGCTGATTAGCATGCAGCAGCGCTCGCGCGCCCGGCTCCATTGTTTTAACACCTCCCCTCTCCTCCGCGCCAATCTGTCACCGTTCAGCAGGCGAACGCTGCTGCCTCAAATGCTGCTCTTCTCAAATGAGACGGATAATTAGTTGCCCCGCACGAATGCCGCACTCTTCTCACCCCTGATTGCTATCACCTTCTTGCTCCTGGCAGTTTTGACACCTCGTAATCAGCCTGCTGCTTTTCTCTTTTCTTCCCGACTTCTGCTTCCCTCCCCCCCTTTCCGTCCTAGTTTATTTATTTATTTATTTATTTATTTATTTATTTATTATTTTAAATGCAATCCTGGTTCCTATTTGGACGAGGCCTCTGCCGAGTTAACCTTCTGCGTATACATGTGTGCATATAGATGTATATATAAAATAGTGTGCGTGTGCGTGAGTCGGGGGCGGGCTTGCAGTTTTGCGGGAAACACTGCTTCCACGCGGAGAGAATTCTCTTCCCCTAAAGATATTTTTGGGAAGGGAGGAGTTGGGGAGAGGAGAGGGACGGGGGGGTGGAGAGTTAGGGAGACCTCAATTAATGCTTTAAAGATCTCTTAGAAATTAACAAACTGGGGAGTCTCGGAATCTGCTGTCATAAGCGTGTTTCCCCCTCTCTCCTCTAACAAGCACTGACAGTCTAATTACTGTAGCTACAAGCAGCTGTCGAGGCAGCAGCCCGGGAGAGAAGGCGCCACCGGCTGAGCGCACCCGGCCTGCCCCTGCGCCCGGCGGAACCGCCGAAACCCGGGCCGCCTCCGGGGAGGCTGGAGAGGAGGGCAAGGCCCCGCACCCGAGAGCCCCGCGAGCAGAAGGCGGGCCTGGGAGCCAGCGGACACGCTTATCGTTTCATATTTATAAAGTCTTTACTTTGAAGGTTAAAAGATGTGAAGAAGAAAGGAGGGGACGTGGGGGAGTGGGAAGAACATCTCCCGAGCTTCCATCCACCCCTTCTCTACCTCCTCGAGCTCTCCCTCCCCCCGTGTTGGTAAAATAACCACGCAACCCGGGGCTGAGGGGGCGGGGTGAGCCAGCCTGGAGAGTAAGAAAGCAGATGTCCCCGCTGGCAGCAGCCTCAGCCTCCGGGGAAAGCTGCACCGGGGGGGCCCTCCCGAGGACATTCACCTCCCACTTCTCAGGCATCCCGCTCACAACTGCCTCGCCTCGGCGGGGGTGGTTTTTTCAGACTCAGCGTTTCGCGTGTGAAGCTTTTTTACCTGGGAACTGTTCTTACCCGGCCACGCGTAGCAGATGCCAAGATGCAGCCCCTACACGACTCGGAACTAAGAGACAGAGGGGAGACCCGGCGGGTGCCCAACTCCACTTTTCGAGCTGCAGCCAGCACCACCTCTGCAGTGCGGGCCCGGAGCCTGTTCTCCAGGCTGCCTGTCCCTTGGCCCGAGAGGGCCTCTGTCCCTCGGAAGCCGGAGTTGGGGTAGCACTGGAACCCAATAGAAAACAAGAGTTCCCCGCTTACTAAAAGTGGTGGAGGTGTCAAAAGGGTGGACTGGAGAAGAGTCAGTGATCCACTTCGAGTCACTTTCTGGGCCACGATTTCCTTTGGTTGTCAGCAGGCTAGTAGATGTCAACTGTGTGAGAGGAACTCTTCCTCACCTAGAAAAGAGAAGGAAAAAGAATCCCCTTTCATGAGATAGGTACAGTGGTATATTCTGGCTGGAACACGCTGGGAAGTTTTTATGTTTAATTTTGCGTGTGTGTGGGAGGAGTGAGCGAGAGGGGAGGCTGGCTGGGCGGGAGGTAGGGGGGAAGGGAAGAGACTGGGATAATTGTCTAGGCATTTCCATTCAGCCCCAGCGGCAATGAAAGAAAGATGTACAAGCCTCAGAACCCTTCACAGTGAATGCCTAATAATGGCTATGTCACCTTGGTGAGGAAGATGTCAGTGTGATGTGCTTGGCACCCTGAGAAGTCGAAGCACCACTCTCATTCTTCCACAAGTTAAGGCTCTTCACTGTGGCACAGGTGATACCTGAACAAATTGTTCCAATCCCTTATCTGAAACCCTCCAGCTTTCTACAACACTCGTTCCCAAGAAGGCTTAAATTTCTGTTTTGAGAGTTGCAAATCAGTGTTTACTTCATAAAATGGAAGCCATGCCTCGAACATTTTAAAAAATTAAGTGTGGGGTGGGGGAGGGAAGAGAAACCTAAAAGACAAGAATCATAGGGAAGAAAAATGAAAGGGAAGTCTCATTTTAAACAAAATTCTGCAACCCTCTGGATTTGGTATCCTCTTTCTTAAATATCTTCCTCTCGTCATCAGGCAGGATGCTACCAATGAATTAACAAATTTCTCAACAAGAATGTGAACATTTCTAATATAAATTAATTAATATGGATAATCCTTACAGGGTTTTAGATTTGCTCCCATTAAAGACAAATGTTTCTTTAGTAAGTTTAGTTTGAAAAATAATTTTAAAATTCGAAGTGATCTACTAGTTATAATAAAATGTCACCAGATCTGGTATCACCCTTCTATCAGATTACTGGAAAGAAACATGAATTTTATGAATTTCCCCCAAATGTGATTTATTTATTTATTTAAGAACAAAGAACACATTATCACAACATAAGTAACTCTTTTAATATTTAACTAATTTTCATCATGTTGCTATACGTATAGTAAAAATTAAAACCATGTCTATTATTTTTTTTAAAAAAGAGTTTAAATAATCCTACCAGTGATCTTATCACTGAGCAACAAATGTCTTAGGTTTGGTATTTACTCAGATGTTTAACTTGTCTGCTATTCTCTATTATTGGTTTATTCAAAAAGAACACCCACAGCATAAATAATTTAATCTTTTAAATGAAAACAAGTGGAAAAAAACCCTATAAACATTTGACATCACCAAATTCAATAGATCTAACTAGAAATCCAAGCAATAAGCTTAGACATTTGAAAAAAACATAAATTATTGTTATACAATTCCATAAGTCACATACATAATTTTGAATTAGGGCAATAAACACTGTAAACATGAATACAATGAATTAGTTTTGTACAGAATGATCTTTTAAAAGGTAATAAAAGAAAGTTACAATATAAGTTTAGAAAAAAATTCAAATAGCTGTGACACTGGACTTTTCAATAAATGATCTTGAGCTAAGTTTGCAATCAAGTACATAATATTACAAACCCAGAAATCATCGCATAGAACTTGATATGTCTGTTTTCAAATGCGTCTTAAGTCTCCCCATTAAAGTGTGAATTAAGATGCCGGAGGAAATCCCCCCTGGATGTAATGGATGGTGGGAAAACTGCTTGACAGAATTCACATACTCGAGGTATATGCAGTTCTGAGCCTGTGCCACTTAGTACCGATAAGTCACTGTCTTGATTAGGAAAGGGCTTCCAAACGGGCTGCAGGAAACAAATAAAAACATCTTCTGTTATTTGTATTTAAAATCAACTTGCACTGAATTTCAAATTCAAATTTTTTGAATCGGTTATGTGCGAATATATGAAATTCCCTAATATGAAAGTGAATTACCTTTCCTTTAGAATTGGCATGACGACATGACTCAATTCTCTTTTTCATAAAGGGCATAATTTAACTTTAGGAATCCCTTAAAATACACATTCATGCACTTTATCTTCACACATTAAAACATCTTTCAGCTTTAACACCAGCATGTTTTAATACCCGTTATCCCAACGGGTTTTGGAGTTTTGGAACAATAGTCAATAATTGAGCCTTAAAAAAAATTAAATTCTATCTCTTCTATTTTATATTGGAACTTTAAGTTATAGGACCTTTATTAATACACAGCACACTAGACATGATGTGTGTGTACATGCATTTTGATCAAGAGCAATGTAATTTCGCTACTATTTATAAGCAAATACACAATGAATAAATCATATAGAAATAAGTTCTAATTTTTGAAAAATTTTTAAAAGTATGAAACAAATTCTATCGATCAGTTGTTTTTTGAAACCTCAAATATTTAATCGTTCAACAAAGTCCAACATTGGATGCATTCTTTTGACTTCTTATTTTGCTCCTGTTACAAGCGCATACTTTGGCCTTCTTACCCTTTCTTGTGGCTAACTAAAGTGAAGCCTGTCAACAGTTGCCAGTTAAAGGATTATGGGAAGCATAATTCTACAGAGCTACCTCCATTACTATAAGCAACACCTACATACTCTTAACTGTACTTATTATTAAAAAATATTTAGAAGGGCCAGAAAAAGCATTTAGTTCAAGAGTAGGTGCTCAATATATGTTTGTTGACTGGAATATCTTATTATCCTGAAATGTTGTAAACCAAATTACTTCTAAAATTTGCTTTCTTATCTTGACATATCTAAATTCTGGCACTTTGAGGAAAATCACCTCGAAATGCCAACTTAAAGAGACCCCTTTGTGTTCCTGTTACTAATATGCTTTTAAAATAACAACCTAGTTCAACTCCTGACATAGTGTTAGTTTTCATTCCCTTAACCAATCTCTTTCATCCTAGTTAACCAATCATTACATAAACAGTATATCACTAATTGAAGCATTTGGGTTTCACGACATCACTGTCTTCTTATAAACATTTTACTGGACAGCTGTGTACAGTTGATGTAAATATACAAAGTCTGTCTAAGCACCAAGATACATTCAAATATCAGTACAGAGGGTGTATAATAACACTGACTCAAATACTTTTGTGAGAAGTGGCAATTTTATTACAAAAAACAGTAATATTAAAATACATATTTGAAATCTGGAGTAAAATAATTTCCTCTCTTCCATGATAAAAGAAAAGCAGTAATAATTGTGAGTATATAACAGAGTTAACTAGATTTAAATTTTAGTGTTGGCAGTTTAAACAAAAAGTACAATTGATTAATATGCACCACTCTAATGGGAAATTGATATGGATATAAATAAAAGATTATTATGTTAAAGATACTTTAAATTAAGATCTATAAAATAGTAATAGACTCAGAAGCAATTTAGCTTCTAAATTTGATGAGCCAATCTTCTACTGCCAATTTATTTTCAAAGTCCATACTTATCCTTCTCTATTAGGAGCTATTAGTTCGGATTTGAGCTTTTCATAGAATTCAGTTGGGACCCCAATCACTGACTCAGCAAAAGTAGGAAGAAAAGAAAATCACATAGAGCAAAAATAAGCAGATATATTTTAGACTTTATTATGATAGCTGAATGTATAAAAAAAGGTGTTAAGTAGTAATGATTGAGATAAAAGTAAAAATTTGAAATATGCAACCAAAATTTCACTTCCCTTTGTTATTATCGACAACTCAAGAATTTTGTATTTCTCATAGTAGCTTTATTAAAACAAATAAAACAACAAAATGTTTTTAAAAACCCATTTTAAGAAATATCCTTTGAATCCTAAACTGTAACATGGCCTTCAAAACAAACGAATTTCTTTGCCTTTCTGCCAAAATATCAATTATCTAACCTTATGCCCCACGTCTTGTGACAGCTCAACACCAATTCTCCTGCATTTTTTAAGCTGAATACTTTTCCATCAAGTTGTAATCACATACCAGCTGTTTCCCTTGCTGTAGCCTAGAAAGCAAATGCACAATGCAGGGTGCCATCTACTGAAACATGAATGCACAGACTAGTAAAAGAACAAGCAAGAGATGTAATGGAGAAAAAAATAACAAGCATTAGAACTGATGCACTTCACAGCTCCACAGGAATTCTACTTGCAATAAATGAAATTGTTTAATCTGTTTCATTAAGTAGTAACTATAACTGTGACTATGATGTGAAATAAGGTACAATGTAGAACATAAGTGAGTTTATAATTAAAGCTTATTGTCAGAGATGCCTAGTTTTCTCCACTACTAAAATATACCACAGCTTGACTATTGCCTTCTTTGTATGCTGATTTAAAAGTCTATAACCTATAAAAGTACTTATAAAGCCAAAGGGTATTAATCAAGTTGTTGGTGTCTTTTGGTTTTTGGTAAATTAAATATCTCAAGGCAAAGAGAAATCAAACAAATGTCTGCAAGTTATATTAGACACTTTTACCAATCTGCATTTTTTATGAGCTTCTGTTTATTGTAACAATTACATATTTTCATTTGCCTTCAGGCATTAAACACCTTTTTTTTAAACTTAAAGAATCATTTTGTAATAGAACCTGAATAAAAGGGAGGGTAGGAGTGGATTGGGGTGGGGGGCTGTAAGTAGTCTGCAAGCTTTAGAAACATGAAAGTATTTGATTAGAATCATACATATGTAGAGACTGTTTAAAAAATATATTAGGCTGCAGATTAGAAAACAAAACCAAAACCAAAACCAAACCCTACAGATCTACGTACTGTATAACTGAGAATGTAATAGAAGTATTATTTGAAAGACAGTTCGCTTATTTTCAGAAATAGAAACATACAATGTGATTATTTACTTATAAAAAAAATCATGCATTCTTGCAAAGATAAGTATGATACACACAAACTTTTTGATAAAAAAATGCCACCTGCTTCACAGAATGAAATTTAATAAAGAATCCTATTATAACAATGATACCGAGTTAAAAGCTTTGAATAAGGGACTAAGTAAGAAAGTGACACACACTAGATATGGATAAGGTTTACATGTATTTTAAAATGTGCCATAAATTTTAAGGTACTTTATAATAGAGCTTCACCATATTCATCTTTTAAATTTCATGTCATTTATTACAGGACTTGGATATTTTTATTGAAAGCTTAACTTCGGCTAGTCATTAGTTTAAAAAAGGTGTCTGATAATCTGAAAGCTGCGTATCTGTGCATGCATGGCAAAATGTGTGTTCACACTTAATATATTTGTTAATGCAAAACAGTTACCTGCTGCGGTCCTCGGATAGCTTTTCCTGGGGAATCGAGTGAAGGAAAAGGTGCATCAGATGGGTCCTGAAGTGGGAATGTATTTACATATAATGCATTATGGTCTCCAGGTGGCAAACACGGAGCTCTATCCAGAGTTGTCCTGATACAAGTATTTACAAGATTTGAGGGTTTTGTTTTGTCAGTTGTTTTAAGGTTTTGTATAGCTGAAGCTATGGGGTCAATTCCCTGAATTTCAAATAAAGTTTCTTCTGTTTTGACAAAGTTTCCCGGGTTGTCTCTGGGCTTCATATTACATTTATCCTGGCACATAGCCTCACATGAGGCAGGAACAAGGACACTGGGTCTTTCTGGAGTGCTATGTAAGAAAGTAGAGTCACTGTCCGTAGGTGGAAACTTGACATTGAATTTAGAAAGTGATTCAAAAGAGGTGTCTTCCTCATCTTGGCCCAGTCCTCTTGGTGCGACAGATGTGATGCATGGTGCACCTCTATTTATATCATCTTTTGCCTGAGGCTTAAATAGCACTTCTTGTTTATCTGTTTTATCCGTACACTGTATAGGCACAGAGCACTGTGTCTCTGCAGGGGAAAAAAAAACAAAAGGAAAACAGTCGCATTTCAATCCTTCTTAAAAATCTGAACGTTCAATTAGCTTTGGATAGATGAGTATTTTTTCTACTGGCTTTTACAGCAACTGAAGACAACTCGGATTTTTTTACATTTGCTACCACCTTACACAGAAATATTAGCAGTCTTCAGTGGGTGAATTGGAACGTAGCTTATTAGTCACAGTTTAACTACTTTGTCTTTTCCTAGGTCCTTGTGCTGTAAGCCTTGCATCTTGTTCACAGTTATACTGCTCTATACTTAAAAAACATTTGCTTGTAGTGTATACATCTAAACATTTTGTCAGTAATGGAAGCTGCAACTATGAGCTTGCTTAGACAAATAAGTTATTAAAAGGGAAAACCCTTACCAGGCACATATATAGTATACAGGTTATGAATCTATATGAATTAGGTCATTTACTCCCCCTAATATCTCTGTGTGACAAAGTGTATCACCAATCAGCTTAGCCATTGTCTACTCTTAATACTATGTGAGGGCGTGGTGGTGGCGGGTGCTGGGAGAGAGAAGACTGGAGGCAAAAGAAGGATGAAATTTTAGGATGCATGTTCAGAAAGCTCTATGTGAATATATGATTTTCTCTTCTTATTAGAAAAAGACCTCTGTAGATAACAGGTAGATATCAGGTAGATACCAGGACCTCTGTAGCTCATTTATCTAGAAGCCACTTATCCAACAAATTCAGCTCTCTAGGACATAGGCAAAAGCTAGAAAGTAAATAGTGCTTTTCAGGAGTCAGGCTAAGAGCCACAAGGCCCACAGATGAATTTTGCTCTTATTCTCATTTTAGATTTATTCTAACAAGCTTGATGATGTCTCCCTAGTTCATAGCTGGTAACAAGCAGCAAACTATAAGGTATGGATATGAGTTATTGAAAGCAGATATAGATATCAATAAGAGCTGAAAGCACGAGAGGAGACAAGAAAAACAAAAAAGCAGATATAAGAACTCAGAAAACACTACAGTCTAGTGTAGAGCCAACAAGGGCTACATTTTTCAATGCAAAAAATCAATGATCAAAGCACTCTCCATGTTGATGATACCGAGACATTAGAAAAAGCTAGATTATATTCCACAATGTTACTTCAAGAAGACAGTGAGGGACTTCCCTGGTGGTGCAGTGGTTAAGAATCCGCCTGCCAATGCAGGCAGGGGACACGGGTTCGAGCCCTGGTCCAGGAAGATCCCACATCTGTGGAGCAACTAAGCCTGTGCACCACAGCTACTAAGCCTGTGCTCTAGAGCCCTCGAGCCACAACTACTGAGCCCACGTACCCTAGAGCCTGTGTGCCGCAGCTACTGAAGCCCACGCACTCTAGGGCCCACGTGCCACAACTACTGAGCCCGCATGCCACAACTACTGAAGCCCACGCGCCTAGAGCCTGTGCTCTGCAACAAGAGAAGCCACTGCAATAAGAAGCCTGCGCAGCACAACAAAGGGCAGCCACCTCTCACCGCAACTAGAGAAAGCCTGTGGGCAGCAACGAAGACCCAACACAGCCAAAAAAAAAAAAAAAAAAAAAAAAGACAGGTTGGAGGTTGGTAATGTGTATATTTTCATTAAATGGACAAAGGGTAAACATTTTATTTTAAACTAGCACTTTAAAAAAGTAGTCATCAGTGAAGTTATACATTAACCAACGATGCTTATTTGAGCAGACAGGGTATACAGAGCACTGCGCACAGTGTCTGTCCAGATTTGTAGGCACTGAACAAATGTCAGTTCTCTTCCCTTCCTTTGGTCTTTGCAGTCTTGTGACACTTTGCTCTCTTTTGCCACAGCACATTCCAACACAGATGTTTTCTGTTTGGACATGATAGTACAATGCCAACAGCTTCTTTGGTTCACCCTGTTATATGCCTACTAACCTCTCTTTAGTATGTACCATCTTCTCTCACTGGATTACAGCAGCCTTTGAACCACTTCCTTGCCTCTAAATTTTTCTCATATCCACTCTATTGTCTACACTGCTTTCCCCAATCCTCTCTTAGTTTTTCTAAAATACAAATCTGGTCATGTTACCTTTTTAATAAAACCTTTTCATGGATCTCCAAGACCTTCGGCCCTAAAACTCATATAAAGCTGTGCATGACTGGCCCTTTGTCACCTCTCCACGCTGTCATCTTTCACCACATCGGCTCTACTCCTTACTCCAGCTGTAATGAACTTCGGTACAGTTGTCCAAACAGCCATGCTCTCTTGTCTTTGGGCCTTTGCACATGCTGTGCAGACTACCTGAACTTCCCCCTTCCATTACTCTTTGCCTGACTCTTATTTGTCCTTCACTTCTTGGCTTAGGCATTAATTTCTCTGGATGGTTCTCTCTGGTTTCCCAAGGCTGGTTTAGTCATGACTCTTGGGTGCCCTGAGGACTATACACTGCATTGTATTTGCAAATATACCTCTTTCTCCCATTAAAGTAGGTTTCTTGAGGTCCTAAACTATGTTTTGTTTCCCACTTATCTCCAGTACCCTGCCCAGTGCCTGCACATAGTATGCCTTCAATAAATGCATTCTGAATGAATCTGTGTTCTCCTTCCCACAGAGCCTAGCATAATAATATACATTTACTAGATAATCTGTCTGTAACTAGGAGTGGTACAGTAATTGAGACCAAGCTCAACTGCTGTCATTTTTCCTGGTAGTAGACATAAGAGTGGCAGGAAATTCTAGGAAACAGTGCTTTCTTTGTAGATTACAACACCTGAGAAGGAGGAAACACTTATCAAAATGTTCTTCAGTAGAACAGGAGAATAAAGAATCTGCTGCTGCTGCTAATAACAACTATTAACATACAGCACTTCTATGTGCCACACACTTATAACCATTGTTTGTGCATTAATTTAGGGGTTAATTCCAGGGCTACACAGCTAATGAATGAGTGACAGATCTGGAACTGGAACCCAGGCAGCCTAGAGCCTGTGCTCTGAACCATTATGATAAATTGAACATGCTGGTTTCTACATTATAGAGAAGAGTCTCCAAAATGACAGAAATGTGCTTTGAATTTCTTTTCCAGTAGTAGATATCCCCTTTGTGAACAAAACATGGAAAACCCAAACAGGTGTAATAAAGCATATATTTTCTTTTAGTATAGCTAGCTGGCATACCTCAACACATTAAAGTAATCTTTTGAATTAATCTGTTCAAGCAATGAGAGTTACTATTTACAAAAAAAAAATTTTTTTTAAACGTTAAGATTTCTAAGGTTACTAGAAATTCAAGCTCAGAAAACTTAAAAATCAAACAAGGTGCATGAAAGCACTTGTCATTCTGACACTATACTAAGAAACATAATCAGGTGAGCTAATTGTCTTTCTAATTTGTTTACTTCAAGACATGTATTCCTGCAAGGAAAAAAAAGTAAAATGAGAAAATTTTTTAGGTTTCTAAATTTTAAGTATAGGCTGTTCATTTGGATGACTTTTCAGTTTAATTACCTTGTATACTGACAAAAGAAAAGGATCTGAGGGTTGTTTTAACCTCTAGTCCTATATTCTTGTCTCCTGATTGCCACTAAAATATGATCCTACTTCATGGACCAAAGAGTACTATTTTTTTGAAGCCACAATTACTTAAACATACATTTTACCTTTGTCCTTTCTCAAGACTACTGTCATGTGGATGAGAAGCAAAAAAATAAAGAAAATGTACAATTCTACTAACTCAGCAATTTATGAATTATATCTGTTTACTTAAAAGGAAAAATCAAATTTTAACAAAAAAATAACACAGGGGACAATAATGTTAAATAAACTCTTTCCAGCTGTATTATGCAAATCACATTTAAAATAGTTCTTTTCCATTTGTATTCAATGTAGTTTTCACTCTTAAAAAACCTGAATAGGCATCTTTTTCCAAAATATTTCTTTTTCTTTCTTTCCCCCTTTGATCTACTACTGTCAGAAGCATAATATTTGATATTGTGGTTTGTTTGGAGCCAGCAAAACTCCACTGGAGTCTGTAGCACAAAAGACCTAAAACATTTCAAGAATAATGTTGTATTTATTATTTGTGACACAGTTAATATAAAACATAAGAATAATGTTAGGAAGCAGTTTTAGTGGGAAGGAAATTGAAGTTAAACACTCAGTATTCTAGTTGACAGATACATACTCAGATTTAGACTTGTGCAATTTAAAAATGGTCAAAGTATTAAGCCATTGATAACGGGGTAGGTTCTTTGTGTAACAATGAATATGTCACCATTACAATGTTTTGATACTACGCTGATGTTCAAAAAAGCATGATTAATTTTAGGTACTACATCTCTATAGCTAGTAGATTTTAAATAAAGATAATTCTTTTATTGGTACTTCAGAAGTACCTAGTGTCTTTAGCCTGCACAAAAGATCAAATTCTCAAGAAAATGACAAAAATTAAGGTGGAAACATTAGAGTTCCTTTTGGGGAAGCAGAGGGAAGGGAGGGGAAGAAGTAAATTATGTCGACAAAGGTTGTTTTGCTTCTCC
The DNA here is from genome assembly GCF_025265405.1 of Mesoplodon densirostris. Taxonomy (NCBI): domain Eukaryota; kingdom Metazoa; phylum Chordata; class Mammalia; order Artiodactyla; family Ziphiidae; genus Mesoplodon; species Mesoplodon densirostris. The sequence continues at coordinate 80,556,941 of NC_082668.1, read as the reverse complement.
AATAGCACACTGTGTACCTTTTCTGAAAATAAAATGGTAGTAGTAAGCAAAAAAGTGAATTTACCCTATAAAATGATTTTTTAAATAGCCTAGCTATAAGAGCTGTAAGAAGTGGAAAGTGATCTTTAATTAAAGGAGTGTTAGCACTGCTGCAACATCTTTCAGAGTAAAAACTGTAAATCACAGCTCTTGGGAACTGTAGGTAGAATATCTCAAATCACAAGGGTAAAGGAGAATTTATCATTATAAACCATCAGTTTACCTTCCTTTTGTTTACAGGGGTGCATGGTAGCCAGATTCAATCCCTGGTATTTTGCTATTCATATCGAACTACTGAGGCAAATACCAGGAAGCCAGTCTGGGGTTTTAGGGAAGGGTGGAGCTTCTAAAAAACACACTGCAATATATCTGTAAAACAGATATTCCTTTTAAGTTATATTTTATACTTAATTTGTACTTTGTACCTACAACAGAACTGGTCTCATGAAATGTGAAATGTTTATTTCTTCAATCAAATTACAAGAATCTATCCATGGTGTCCAATTAACTTTCAGGCAGAAGTTAAAAACAAACCTAATATTATAATTTTACTTAGCTCATATGTGATAGTGTAGCTTCAAGGTTGCTTACTAATATACAAATTAATGTTTAATAAGACCCCCAAATAGCAACTGAAGACTTTGAGAGATATATCCTATATTTATTTTTCCAAGGTGGGACTTCTCATTAAGATGATTAGTAATTATGTCATTCAGTTCAATCTACATAGTGCCACATAAAATAGAGAGGGAAAAGGCCAATAATTATATAATGCAATACATTACAGAATTTAAACAGTACTTACCCATTATAAGTGGTGAGAAGCGCAAGTTATAGATCCTCAGCACTTAATAAGCATTTAGAAACATATTCACAATCAAAAATAAATCCATTTCAACCAATAAAATTAATATTACTGTACATTAAATCAAACCTTACCAGTTACAGTGGCTGGTACATTAAGTTTGCTTAAGTGGTCTTTTTGTGCTTTGGCTAGCATGCATATTCTATGAAATTCTTCTTTCAGATCCCGGAAAGTCTTCTCTATATAACCTCTAAAAATAAATCAACATTTTAAAATGTGAGGCTATATCTTCAAATTTTAAAAATCATGATTGAATTTACATAGCACTTTTTAATGTACCACAAAATAATTACTGAAAGGTTCAAGTTAAAGAAAAATCATTTTACATTCCTAGAAAATGTTTCCTAAAACAACTTTAATATTTGGAGAGCCAGGTACAAAGTAAGTGATAAATGAAAGTTCTAATACATAAATGTAGCAAAGACTAGCACACCTACTTATTCATGTATCACACTTATGCTGGCTGTCTCATTCTTACATTAATAATTTCAGTGTATTGACTTTTTGTCCGCTGAGAACATCTTAAATAGAAAAAATTAAATATTCCTCACTTTGATAAGGTTAACATTAAGAGCCATCCATATAAAGCAATGTGGCCATAGTACTTGTTCTATTGAAACAGGAGAACTTCAGAGAATTCAGTTTTTAGACCCATCTCTGCTATTAACTGTATGACTTATTTAGGTCATTTTAACATGGAGGAGCCTTGAGTTGGTCTCTTCTAGTTTTAAAAGGCTGCTTTTTCTTACAATTGCTAAAAATTTAAAATATGTACATAAAAATATATTTCAATATTTATAATTTGTAGGGTTGGCAAAAAAGGATATAGAACTACCTTTCATGGAATAAAGGAATGCCAAGACTCCTTGGTGAAGTTTCTTTTCTTGGAGAAGAAACCTCTTGTCTTCCTGCCTTAAAGATATAAAATGATTACCACTTTAAATTGCTTCTAAACTCAAATGAGAATGGGTTAACAGAAAACACAATAGAAAATTTATCTTCCTCAATGAAAAATAAGTTTAGTTAGCTTACAGATATATATATATATATATATATATATATATATATATGGTACAATACATTTTTATTTTTAAATGAGAACATTCAGGGAAAAAGGAAAATGAAAAATAAGATGAAGACAGGAAGAATTCTGGTAACTTCTTCAATTACTATTTCCAGTATTGCTAATTCAAGAAATTTCCTCAAATTCATATTTGGTGAAATTGCTACTCTGATCACCAAGCATCTGACATGACTAGAAACTTTAAGAAAAATATCCGTGTGAGTTTACTTTTTTTTCCATTGTTGGCCTATACATTTAAATCAATGTCTTTGTATTTTGTTATAGATTCTTTGCTGAGAAATGCGGCTGTATTAGAGGAATAAAGAAAACCAAGTTACAGCTCCTTAGCATTTAACAAACATTTTAAAGATAGTGCAATTATGTATTTAAGCTCCTTTAACACAAGTTCCTGCCACCACCCTGTGGCTTCCACTGGTATTACATTCATCATGACACAAAAGTCAACATTTAGATTTTTAAAAAATCTTCAGTCATACCTAGAGAACTTTGTGTACCTTTTAAAACTACAAATTGATAAATCCAAATATTTGAAGAAGTCCTAATATTATTCAATCATTTATAATTCGGCCAAAACTGTATAGGGTCTTATTTAAGTTCAAATTCAAACCAGTGTTTTATATTAGGTGACTTTTTAGATTTTATTCAATTAAGGTCATTGTAGCTCTTACTAAAATGGATGATTTTACTTCATTGTTTCTTATCATCTGAGTACATCTCCCTTATAATCTTGCTTTTCAAAAGGTTCTTTCAATTTCTTAAGAGTCTTATTTGTTCTTTAGGGAAAAAACCTGATTCCAGTTTGTTTCTCTTAAAATTAGTATCTTCTCCAATTTCTTCAGTTTATTGCTCTACTTTTTCAGCTTTTTCTAAATACTAGTGTTTGCTTACCATTTCTAAAGTAGTGTATTACTTTACAGTAATTAGTAAAATATAATCTTAGCAACCCAAACAATTTTTTTTATATATTATGTCATTAGACTTAGGTAAAATAAAGATCATTTGCTGCTGCATACTTTTTGTCTGACAAATATTTAGGCCATGTCTTCTTCTGGATTAAAACTGCTTTATTGAGCTTTATAAAGCAGTCATATCAAAAGACATTTTCACATTCACAGTTTGTTTTTAAAAGTGGTAGACAAGGCTTTTCTTTAGTGTTATGTGCAATCAGAACACTCAATGGATTTTAGTGTGGACTAGGAAAAAAGGCAACATTTTAAAGCTAACCAATCATTCAGGACGCTATAAGTATAAAAACAAACTCTTAAAAGGTTATATTATATTAAATCTATAGCAACAAAATCAGAGAAGAAGTAATATTAAGAGAACAGAAACATTTGACAATTTAAGATATTAAATAAATAATAAAACAAGTGATTAATAGAGTAATTAATCTTTTAAAATTTACTATTTGAAGTTCTCAACATGAAATAAAAATATTCTATTAGGAGCTAGAAAGAACCAAAAAGAAGTGCTTCTGTAATTTTAGTCTGAAAATGAAGATAGTTACAGAAAACAGTAATGAAGACTACTCCGATTTTCAAAGTACTGATTTTGACATAACGTAGGAATGATTGCTTCTGAAGTTAAAGAAGCCTAAAAACTAAGGGGTGGGGGTGGGGGTGGGAAAGAGGTGAAGGAAAAGGCAGGAGAAGAATGATAAATTTTAGCTGGCTCGCCAAATAACTGGTGTTGACTTACTTCTGTGACGTTTAGATTTGATAACTGGTGTGGGTGAATTTATCTGGAAAAGATTTCTTGCTTGTGTTGGCAGGGGGTAAAAGGAGGACTGACTTATTGAGGAATTTCTATGAAGTATCTAAACTAAGGACTTCAAGCTTCTTTGGGGTTAGGAACAGTTCTGCTTACTATCATTTTTGTTATCATTATTGAAGAGACATATTACTGATTGTACTGAGCAATACATTGCACCTTCTACCATTTGCACCAAATAAGTCTATTGATATATTTCAAATGAAAGTTTTATGTCCCCACATCCTAAGAAAAAATTTCGAAAGAGACCATAACATGTTAGTTCAAAAAAAAGCAAAGCAGTTCTCTGACATTTTGAAGTAGGGTTTATCTAAAATGGGTATAGAATGTTAATATTATTTTCCACTGTAGCAATCGAACACAACTTTCTGAAAAAGATCATTTATTTTTTCAAAGGATTTAGGGTTAGTATAGCTAACAGCAACTCCAACACTTCCCCCAGAAACTCAGACTTTCTTTTAAATGCTAAATGATCTTACCTAATGAAGACTACTCGGTTTGCTGAGCATCCCAGAGAGTAAGTAAACATTAAAAGAGATAATTTGTATTTTTCAAATATGATCCAGGTGGACCCCGCACTGAAGGAAGTTGAAGTTATTACAACTTCAAATAAGAAAGCAAGAGAATTCTGAACATTATATTTTAGGAGATTTTAACATTAAATCATTCAACAAATGAATTTATTTTGAGGTACTAAAACTTAAAATACTTAACATTATAAACTGTTCCAAGTACTAGTTTGGAAATGGCGAACTTGTGGAATGAATACTGAAATAAGAGTTTTACACGTCGTACTTTTCATTTACACTTCCAGTATGGCACTGGGTAAGTCATTCAACTAAATCATTAAGATAAACCCATTTGAAGCAGTTGGAAGACGTTGTGAAATGATTCCTTAAATTTCCTCTTATGTAAATTGGGAGAATTTGTTTTAGTGTAAATCAATTTAAGCTTCTCATAGATGTGTATTATATATAAAAAATGTTCTGTTCAAGACTTAGTTGAATATGCAATGATATTTAAGAAGGAGAAAAAACAAAAAGTGGCTAATATTTAATTAGTTCAAAACCTTCTTATTCTTAATGCAGCGATAATGGAAAATGTTTTTGTGTTGGAATCCAAGATCTGTTAGATACCAACATTTCAAAGAAAGAAATGTATATTTTCCCCAATGCCTGCCTTTTTAATATTTGGTACTAAAAGTGAAAGTATTTTTTTTTTTATAAATCAATGTGAAAAATACAGAAATGATTCACAATAGCCAAGATATGAATTCAATTCTAAGTGTCAATTGATTATGGATGAGTAAAGAAAACGTGGTATATATACAATAGAATATTGTGTACACACACACACACACACACACACACACACACACACATACATTTTAAGGCCGAACACATCAGCTTTAAAAAAGAAGGAAATCCTGTCATTCGAGACAATATGGATGAACCTGGAGGACATTATGTTATGTAAAATAAGATATGGCAGGCACAGAAAAACAAATATAGCATGATCTCACTTATATGTGGAACCTAAAAAAGTCAGACTCATAGAAGCAGAGTAGAACGGTGGTTGCCAGGGTTTGGGAGGTAGGGGAAGTAGGAAGATGTTGAGTACAAAGTTTCAGTCATGTAGATGGATAAATTCTGGAGATCTAGTGCATAGCATGGCAACTATAGTTAATACTACTGTATTGTATACTTGAAATTTGCTAAGAGTATAAATCTTAAATGTTTTTACCACAATAAAAAAGAAAAATAACCATGTGAAGTGATGGATATGTTAATTAGATTGACTGTGGTAATCATTTCATAATGTATACATATATCAAAACATCATGCTATACATTGTAAATGTATAAAATTTTAATTTGTCAATTTATAGCTCCAAAAAGCTAGGGGAGAAGAAGAAATGCAATAAAAATTTTTAATCAGAATCATGTTTTTTCTTAAAAATTTTAAGCAACTAAAGTCAGCAAAATTAAATTGAGTTATGGAACTTTTAAAGATAATTCAATTCAAACTCATTAATACCTCTCATATGGAAGGAATCTAAACTTTATTTATTTATTTATTTATTTTGACATTGTACCAATTTATTTGATTGCCTGAAGCCATATACTTCAAAAGGAAATTAAAAACAGAAACGTTCTCTTCTTTATGGTATATAAGATAAAACAACCTCTTAGTTATTTTTTCCATTTTTTTTTCCCGGAATCTAAACTTTAAAAGGCTAATACTGAATAAAGGTGGTAAGTCTTCAATGATACACATTTAACCTATAGCAATGACTATCGCTTTATTCCAGGGTTCATATCAAAGATTCTCTCTAAAATTTAGTTGAGATCCTTTCATGCAAAAGGAATATTTATTTTCAGGTGGCTCAGGCAACTGAGTGTAGCCAATATTTGATTTCGTTTCTGAGATTACGCTTTTAAAACAGAAAAGAGCTATGTTCTTACTTGGAACAATGTCAACCAAGAAGTTAGCCCAGGTGAGATGGGATGGATTAGTAAAGGGAATATAAACTGTGGAATAGTTATAAATACTAACTTAATAAAATTTACTACAGGAAAAGAAAAAATGAGTAGTGGAAAAAGAAAGTGAAAATAAGGATTCACTTATCACTTAGATTTTTGAAACTAAGAATGAAATGTTAAAGGAGAAACTGAGGTTGAATTTACCAGTTTTATATATATTGAAACAAAAATGTTACAGTGAAGTCAAGCATTGAATATGGCTGAATTAGGGAGAAAGTGAAAAAAGGGCTGAGAAAGTGAAGAGCTTAAGGTAGAAAATAGGAACAGAAAAAAGTTACAAGAGATTTGATAAGAATATAAAAGCATATTAAAAAAGAAGTTTGAGGACAAAAGGTAATTTTAAAAAATACACAGAAATTGTATTTATAAGAACTTATGGCCATGTGAAATCTGTGGTTCTCTCACCCTCAATAATATTACTGAAAATCTAGAAAAGCAAGAGGAACACAAATCCTAGGAGCCTTGTCTGTTCCGCATGACACAGTGTGCTAGGCAAATCCACTGCCAGTGCGGGAACAATTCCAGGGCAAAATGGGATCCATCCCAGAGTTCTGAAGGAAGAGGCAAGAAAATAAACATTATAAAAATAAAATTAAATATCCCAATTACTTCCAAGTCCTTTACAAGGTTTTGGTTTAATGTAAATCCCCCAAAACTTCTATCAATTCAATGTTACAATAAAACATTAAAAAAAGTTATCTTTCTGATTAATTTTCTTAATAGGAAGAAATATCTAATTGTGGAAATGCCTTTTTATGCAAAATAGAAAAATAACTTAAGTGACTAATTTTAAAAAGTAAGGTTTTCCATACTTCCTTCACCCCTTCTCTGAACACTACTTTAAAATGAAATGATTTGGGAAAATCCTTTTCATTAACTACTACTTTTTTGTCATACCACTACCATGGTGAACAGAAAATATCTTCATGAAAATAGTTGTTATTTAAGCAATTTGCATATATTAATTATTTAACTAAATCCACATAATCTTGTGAATTAAGTACTTTAATTTGATTTTAAAGATCACTATAGTTACTAAGGCTCTGGAGAGATCAAATATTTGTCTACAGTCTAGTAGGTGGAGTAGCTGCAACTGGAACCCAAGCCTTACCGCCTCAGGCTCTTAACCTCTCAGTTTACGGGTCCCGACTGCTAGAGAAGTGAAGTAGTAGGGTTATCTAGCATGGTGAGGAAGATATAGAAGGGTAACATTTACACACTGTACCAATGCAAACTACTTTTTTTTTTTTTTTTTTTTTTTTTTTTTTTGCGGTATGCGGGCCTCTCACTGTTGTGGCCTCTCCCGTTGCGGAGCACAGGCTCCGGATGCGCAGGCCCAGCGGCCATGGCTCACGGGCCCAGCCGCTCCGCGGCATATGGGATCCTCCCAGACCGGGGCACGAACCCGTATCCCCTGCATCGGCAGGCGGACTCCCAACCACTGCGCCACCAGGGAGGCCCCAAACTACTTTTAAGACTCTAAAACCTGTCTGTCATACAACAAATATATTTCTCAGTGAGGCATAGTTATAAGCCAAGTTTTGATGTTTAAATACTGCCTAGGGAATGGCCTTTGGTATGGCCCTTTTTGTGCTCAAGAATGTCCAAGAAGAAATTTACACCCCCAAATCACCCTAGATAGACTTACTCAAGTTCTGCCAAAGCAGTTTATGTGTTAACAGAGGCAATTTGGCAATAGCTTCTTAACCAGAATTTCACAGTTTAAATATTTCTCAAACTTGTCATTAAAAGTTAACCATTTGACAAAGCATGACAGTGGAGTACCTTACTGTTAATGCTATCCTCTCGAAACCTTAATTCTCTTCCTGCCTTCCTAACTACCTCCTAATAGACGACTGGGCATATATAGTAGCTGACTTAAAATCCTTGACTGATAATCTCAATATCTGCATCATCTCAGGGTTGGTATCTGTTCCCTTGAAACTGGGTCATATTTTCTTGACTCGCCATATGTTGAATAATTTTGGACTGTACCCAGAACATTGTGAATATTATGTTGGGGAGATATTCGGTTATATGGTGCCAAAGAGTGTTGATGTTTTTGTTTTTGCAGGAAATTAAGTTGGTTAGACTCAGACTCCAAACTGTCACTCCTCTGAAGAGCAGCAGCTCAGATCTCAGTTCATTCCTTTATGCTTCAGCTGCAAACTGTTTTCAGTTTGCCCACACATCCTTGGTTTTAGGGAGAGCCAGAGACGGGCTGAGTTTAAACACAGAACTTCAGGTTTACTTTCTCTGGCTCTCTCCTTTATGGGGCTCCTTCCTTCTCTGGTGACTGTGGTTATTCTGGGCTCATTTTCCTTTCTGGTTCTTCCAGCCAGAATGGTGGTGGGCTTTCAATTGGAATTTTAGCCACTGGAATTGTGGCCACCCTCAGGACAAAACCACAGAAAACTTGGAATCTCACATTAGTGACAGTGCTTCACAGTAGTGAGCAGCTCCTCCTTCTTGATACCTTTTTGGCTACCAGTATAATATTTAGGTTTTCTTTTTAAGTTTTGGTGTTTTCATTGGTCCCTGTCCCTCTTAGACTAAAAATGTGGGCATTCTCTAAGGTTCACACATGGGTACACTGTTCTTCCCTCATTATACACCTTTCTTATTGTTCATTCTCGCGTTAAGTCTATTGAGTATTCATTTCCTAAAGTCTGTATCTTCAGGCCCACCCTCTCTCTTAATTCTTTTATTATTATTTTTTTTTGCAATAAGCGAGCCTCTCACTGTTGTGGCCTCTCCCGTTGCGAAGCACAGGCTCTGGACGCGCAGGCTCAGCGGCCATGGCTCACGGGCCTAGCTGCTCCGCGGCATGTGGGATCTTCCCGGACCGGGGCACGAACCCGTGTCCCCTGCATTGGCAGGCAGACTCTCAACCACTGCGCCACCGGGGAAGCCCCCACCCTCTCTCGATAGCCATTCTCAATTCTCTTTCAATCCAATATATTTTCACTTGTTCTGTTGTCTATTGTAGAGCACCACATTTTAAAATATAACATAATCAGGGGCTTCCCTGGTGGTCCAGTGGTAAAGAATCCGCCTCACAATGCAGGGGACGTGGGTTTGATCTCTGGTCAGGGAACTAAGATCCCACATGCTGCGGGGCAACTAGCCCACATGCCACAACTACTAAGCTCATGCGCCTCAACTAGAGAGCCTGTGTGACGAAAACCATGGAGCCTGCATGCCACAACTACAGGGCCCACGCACCCTGGAGCCTGCGTGCCACAACTAGAGAGAAGTCCACGTGCCGTAACAAAGAGTCCGTGCCACAACGAAGACCCGATGCAGCCATAAATAAATAAATTAAAAAAAAATCTTAAAAATTTTTTTTTAAATAATCACCTTTTCCTCAAATCTGGTTCACACTTCTAATCTTCATTTTCCTTTGTTAATGCAAGGCCATTCTCCTTAAAATAAAAAAATCTTAGGGAAAGATAAAACCTTAAAGAAACTGAAATTAAGCATTCCTAGGAATAGCAAAATTCAAAACAAAACTAGAGGTCTGATAAAGGGCTACCAACTTTTTACTTTGCCAAGAAAAAACTTAGTAAAAACAACTAACTATAAAGATCTATTATCTTCTTCATGTAAAAGAGAAATGGACATTTATCAAAAAAGTAGAAGGGAGAGTTTTAGATTCAGCTTTCTTAAAAAGTTTTCATTCTGTCCTCAGGACAAGATGAGAAACAAGAGCCGGGGACAAGAACAGGGATTCTGTGGCTGCAGCATGGGGAAAGAGGAGGAAGAGAAAATGTTCAACCAGCAGCAGCAAGAAGGAAAGCAACATTTACTGTGGCCAGTGGCCATCCAGCAGGAATACATTCTAGACGACACTTTTTAGGGAATCTGGACAAGTCAGTGACCTCCTGCACATCATTATTTGGATGAAATATAGAGGGAAACATGCTGCTTTAATGTTAAATAGTGAAGAGCAATTAGAGGTAGTAATAACAGTGGGTAAACCCATCCAATAAGGAATATAAAAATCATACCACTATTGATAAGCACAACAGGAGAGAGAAAACAAAAGATACCCATCTTGGAATTATTTGGTTTTCCAAAAGGAACTTATCAGAGAAGAAAAAAAATCATAGTTTAATGACTTACAGAATGCCTGGGAACTACCTTACAATAGTTTTATCAGGATTCTAGGATCTATCTATTTATCTTAGAGCTGAGTATCAAGTATATGGAAAGATGTCTAATTGGCAAAGAAAAAAAATCTTTCAGGGAAAAAGCTTTCATAACATGGCAAGAGTGCCTTAAGCAAGCAACAAAGACACTGAAAGAACACAGCACATTAAGTGCAAATGATAAATAAGGTGTGCCCTCCCCATCTCTCCCCCATCAAATTCTAGCAATATCTTAAAGGGGGCTACAAATTCAATAAGAGTTATTAAAATACAATATTGGGGGGGCTTCCCTGGTGGCACAGTGGTTGAGAGTCCGCCTGCTGATGCAGGGGACACAGGTTCGTGCCCCGGTCTGGGAAGATCCCACATGTCGCGGAGCGGATGGGCCCGTGAGCCATGGCTGCTGAGCCTGCGTGTCCGGAGCCTGTGCTCCGCAACGGGAGAGGCCACAGCAGTGAGAGGCCTGCGTACTGCAAAAAAACAAAAAAACAAACAAAAACAAACAAACAAACAATAAATAAAATACAATATTGGGAAACATGCTAGCTAGAGTTTCTATGGTAAAACGAAGCTGAGTAGTTTTCTTTTTTTTTTTTTTCTTTTTGGCCACGTTACGTAGCTTGCGGTATCTTAGTTCCCCAACCAGGATTGAACCTGGGCCCTCAGCAGTGAAACTGTGGAGTCCTAACCACTGGACCACCAGGGAATTCCCGCTAAGTAGTTTTCTTACTGTTGATTTGGGATCCTATAATACATTCTATGCCTTTAAAAATTACCATGAAGAATACATACTATGCAACATTTCACAGGTCTAGGGTACTGTGGAATAGCTCAAGAAATGCATCAGGCACCACACCATCTTTTAACAGCATAACCATTTGCATATGCAGGCATCCATCTGGGTCCACCTTGTGTCCCCCACCATAAGACCAATGCAAATATAATGCTCTAGCTGCTTGCTGTTCTATAAATACCAGAGACCTTTTCTACTCTGATCCAGGAGTCTCATGTCTTCTTCCAGCATCCATGAAGTTATAACTTATTAGCTTGTAGGTAGGATAAAATCAAACCTCAGACCCTGAAACTCATGGGGTCAACAACTGTCACAATAGTATTAAATATTATTTGCCTTTTTTACTGTGCTGGCATTTATACTGATGATACAAAGCAATGGTGAGTAAAACTGCTGGTGCCTGAGTATGACCAAGGCCATGTTACCAAACTGTACTCATTGTATTCTTCAATGCCGTATACTGGATCAAAAAGGAAGCCAGTTTCACCTAAGAATATCCTTGATGATGACACAGTAAAAACTATTAATTTTATTGAATTTTGATCCCAGGCTGACATTTTTTAGTATTCTGTGTGACAAAATGGGAAATATACACAAAGGACTTCTATTTCATACTGAAGTACAGGGGGGAAAGCACTTGTGCAAGTGTTCGAGCTGCAAGCTGTACTAGTCACTTTTTTTAATGGAATGTCATTTTCACTTGAAAGAATGATTATCATGCAAGCTATGGTTATTCAGACATTTTCTCAAAAGCAAATGAAGCTAGCTTCCCACTTTAAGGAAAACAACTGAAAAGATTTGTTGTTTACGAAAAAATTTAAGTTTTCAAGTGCAAATTTTGGAAAACTTCTGTTATAGTAATCTTGACAGCTGCCCAGTAAAACGACTTTTCTGATGAGATCAGTGATGATGTTAAATGTGAGTTAAAATATTATATCATGAAATAAGTCAATATTTGGAAGTTGTGCATAGCTCCCTGAACCGGTATTTTCCAAATGACCAATTCATGATGCTACAAAATCATACATAAGTAAAAGATACATTCAAAGTACAAGACAGACCAATGGCTTTTTTTTTTTTTTTTTTTTTTCTTTTTGCGGTATGTGGGCCTCTCACTGTTGTGGCCTCTCCCGTTGCGGAGCACAGGCTCCGGATGCGCAGGCCCAGCGGCCATGGCTCACGGGCCCAGCCGCTCCGCAGCATATGGGATCCTCCCAGACTGGGGCACGAACCCGTATCCCCTGCATCGGCAGGCGGACTCTTAACCACTTGCGCCACCAGGGAGGCCCCAATGGCTTTTAATGTACCAGAAGAGTTCACTGGTTTCAGCTTTCATACTGCAGCTAACATTAAGAAATTACCACTTGTGAAGTTTTGGTATAGTATCAAAGGAAAATATCTACAATTTCTAAAAAGGTTATTAAAATACTCTTCCCTTTCCCAACTACATATCTGTGTGAAACTGGATTTTCTTCATGTAATTCAACCAAACAAACAAACAAAAAAAACCCATAACGCCCCCCAAACCACCCACCACAACATATCACAACAGATCAAATGCAAAAAGCATTTCTAACTAAAAAACAAATATCTTTTTTTTTTTTGGCCACGCCACGTGGCATGTGGGATCTTAGTTTCCTGACCAGGGATCAAAACTTCACCCCCTGCATTGGAAGCGCAGAGTCTTAACCACTGGACCACCAGGGAAGTATGAAGAAACAAATATCTTTAAAACAGATTTTGAGAACTTTTAGGATGACAGATTATAATATATTAATAAGAGAAACTAGATTATTTTGGAGGGCTAGCCCCAACCTATGAAGTTGAAAAAACAGCCTTTCAGGCCTTGGTCAAGATAAATCAGGGAAGAACAGAATACAGTAACTCTGTTTAGTGGGCTCTGGAGAAGAGTAGAAAAAGAAGAATGGGAAATGTGAGAAAGGGTACAAAAAGGGGAAATAAGGGGAGAAATACCATATTAGAGCTATTTAAATCTGCTTAGAAGCCAGGGAAGAGGATTTAAAAAGTGATATGCCATTTCTCATTTTCTTCTCCCCTCAAAAATTATTTCTAATAACAAAGCAAAAACTAAAATTATGTATTAAATTAAAAAACAGAGACTCACCAAGATTAACATACAGAAATCTGTTGCATTTCTTTACACTAACAATGAAGTATCAGAAATGGAAAGTAAAAGAACAATCCCTTTTAAAATCTCATCAAGGGGACTTGCCTGGTGGCGCAGTGGTTAAGAATCTGCCTGCCAATCTTTGCAAATGATGCGACCAACAAGAGCTTAATTTCCAAAATATACGAACAGCTCATACAACTCATTAACAGAAAAAAAAAAAGCCAAACAAAATATGGGCAGAAGACCTAAATAGACATTTCACCAAAGAAGACGTAAGATGGCCACCAGGCACGTGAAAAGATGCTCAACGTTGCTAATTATTAGAGAAATGCAATTCAAAACTACAGTGAGGTACCACCTCAAACTGATGAGAATGGCCATCGTTAAAAAGTCTACAAATAACAAATGCCGGAGAGGGTATGGAGAAAAGGGAACCCTTTTGTTGGTGGGAATATAAATTGCTGCAGCCACTAGAGAAAACAGTATGGAGGTTCCTTAAAAAGCTAAAAAGAGAGATGCCATATGATCCAGCAATTCCACTCCTGGGCATATATCCGGAGAGAACCATAATTCGAAAAGATGCACGCACCCCAATGTTCACTGTGGCACTATTTACAATAGCCAAGATATGGAAGCAACCTAAATGTCCATCAACAAATGAATGGATAAAGAAAATGTGGTATATATACACAATGGAATACTACTCAGCCATAAAAAAGAATGAAATAATGCCATTTGCAGCAACATGGATGGACCTAGAGATTATCATACTAAGTGAAGTAAGTCTGAAAGAGAAAGACAAATACCATATAACATTTACATGTGGAATCTAAAATATGACACAAATGAACTTATTTATGAAACAGACTCACAGACATAGAAAACAAACTTATGGTTTCCAAAGGGGAGAGGGGGTGGGGGAGGGATAAATTAGGTATTTGGGAATAATAGATACAAATTACTATATAAAAAATAGATAAATAACAAAGTCCTACTGTATAGCACAGGGAACTATATTCAATATCCTATAATAAACCATAATGGAAAAGAACATGAAAAAGAATATGTATATATACATATAACTGAATCACTTTGCTATGCACCAGAAACTAACACAACACTGTAAATCAACAATACTTCAATAAAAAAAACAAAAACAAAACCAGAGACTCAGAACAGGAAAGAGTTAGGATGAATTAATAATTCAGATTTGGAAACAATTTCTACAACAGAAGTTTCAATGTAAACATTAAAATGATTTGGATATCAATTTTCTTAGAGTCTGTGATATATTTATTATATATTATATATATTAATGGATAAACTTGTTGAATAACTTTTTTCCTTCTAATTATTATTCTACCAGAGAGTTTATAAACAAAGACTAATCTCCAGAGAAAAGTAATATAGAAGTGTTACATATAAAAAGAAGGTATATTTGATCCAATCTCTAAAAACAAAACCAGGGGGAATGGGACATTTGCTCTGACCAAGAAGGTAAGTTGCTACATACACACGTTTTCTCCAATCCTCTGTAATCCCCAGGCTAGGCTGTCATGTGCCATTGTATAATGGGCATTTCTATCTAATAAAAGATGATGAAAAGAAAGAATCAAGCCTTAAAGGAATACAGGGATAATTTTTTTGTTTGTTATTTACAAAGGTGAGTAATACAAAGGTGAGAACATAAGCAGTCATATATTGTTTTAAAGTTCCTCTCTCAGGAAAGGTACTATGTGTTTTGGTAATGTAAACCATATTTTACTTTGCCAAGGAAATCACTTGATAGTTACATATCTTGACTAATGATATAATTTCTAACTTCTGTTCAAATAATAAAAACATATTTAAAAACAGGTGTTTTCATCATACATCTGTATACGATACTCTATTTTAAAGCATTTACAATGTATATAAATCCAGGTACCTGACAATAAACCTAACCTATAAATAAATATAGTTTAAGATACTTGCAATAGAGAAAGTATCTAGATGTTGAGAGAAGCTATGGGGGCCTGAAACTCAGATGGAGATCCCTAAGTGGGTGGTGCACCTGAAGTCCAGAGTATATGAGATATGAACAGTTCAAGGATGGAGATGTCATCCAAGACCTAGACTTGTGAGGCTAGGATTTTATAAGCTACAGAAGGCCAGACAGTAGAACAAGTTAAAGTTCATACAGTGTCTGCTCAAACTGTCATATATAATAAATGGAGGAATACACCATGGGCAAATGCCTTTCACTGAAGGACCGTCTACAGAATAAAGAAACAAAAATAAAGAATAAGGAAACAAAAAGAAGCACTCTCTCCTCTGAAGTGATGATTATGTAATTTTAAAAAGTTATAGTAAATGAAATTGCTCTTTCAAAACCCTCAGTTTTATTTTATTTACTTATTTATTTATTTATTTACTTACTTACTTACTTACTTATTTATTTACCTTTACTTACTTACTTACTTTTACTTACTTACTTACTTACTTACTTACTGACAGTACGCGGGCCTCTCACTGTTGTGGCCTCTCCCGTTGTGGAGCACAGGCTCCGGACGCACAGGCTCAACGGCCATGGCTCACGGGCCCAGCCGGGATCTTCCCAGACCAGGGCACGAACCCACGTCCCCTGCATCAGCAGGTGGACTCTCAACCACTGCGCCACCAGGGAAGCCCCCCAAACCCTCAGTTTTAGCTTTCAGTTTATTTAATGTTCTCCAAAGTAGCCTGGAATAATATGGGTTCTTGCCTAGAGATTATTCTTTTTCTATTAAAATGCTGCACAAAATTTAAGTTTACATATCTATGCACATACTACCACATAAGCAAGTTAAGAATTTGTTTTCTTTCCCCTACTTAAACTAAATGTTGAGTGCCTGATCAAGCCTACCTTCAGCTCACTGGGCATTTTTATTTTTAAATTAAGGTCCTATATGTTTTATCTGTACCATAAAATGATAATTAGGATTTCATTTTGTCATGTAATTAGGACTTCACATTGTCTTTTAATTTGCGTGCTAATTGTTTTGGGTCTCCAAATTTTGTTTCCCCAACCAGACTGTAGCTCCTTAAAGGGGAAAGATCTTACTCTTTTTTTTTTTTTTTTTGTATTCCTATCAAGGACTAGCAAGACTGGGAAAATAGGAGTTCAATAAATACTTCTTGTCCACTCAGCCATAAAAAGAAACGAAACTGAGTTATTTGTAGTGAGGTGGATGGACCTAGAGTCTGTCATACAGAGTGAAGTAAGCCAGAAAAAGAAAAACAAATACCACATGCTAACACATATATATGGAATCTAAAAAAAAAAAAAAAAAAAGTGGTTCTGAAGAACCTAGGGGCAGGACAGGAATAAAGACGCAGATGTAGAGAATGGACTTGAGGACACAGGGAGGCGGAAGGGTAGGCTGGGACAAAATGAGAGAGTGGCATGGACATATATACACTACCAAATGTAAAATAGCTAGCTAGTGGGAAGCAGCCGCATAACACAGGGAGATCAGCTTGGTGTTTTGTGACCACCTAGAGGAGTGGGATAGGGAGGGTGGGAGGGACACACAAGAGGGAGGAGATATGGGGATATATGTATATGTATAGCTGATTCACTTTGTTATAAAGCAGAAACTAACACACCATTGTAAAGCAATTATACCCCAATGAAAATGTTAGAAAACCCCCCAAAACTTCTTGTCTAACTGATTGACAAGTCAATTTTTAGACATCAGTTTTCTTCAAACATGTCAGAGCTTCTATGTTTACTTGCAATTGCCAGGTACAGCACATCCTACTTCCTCAATGTTAGCACTGACGGCAGCTCCACAGCTCCATCACTGTTTTACTATTCTAAACCTATAAAATCTTTCCTGCTCCTCAAAGCTACCATGTATCTGCTGATCTAATCACAATGATAGCTACATTAGAAATTTGCCAACTGTCTAACTGGCATTTTTCAGTAACAACTGCATTCTTTGTATTTTTAAACTTTTGTTTAAAGCATATAACTCAGATGAAAAAAGATGTATAAAGAATAAATTATATATAGAAAATCAGAAATAAAGCATAAAAACATCTCTATACACATGAACACATGGTTTCTAAATAATTAAAAGTTCAAATAAACTCATATAATATATACTTTGTATCTCAGATCCTAGAATCTGAAAAAACTTTACAACATTCAATAACGTCTATTTTGGTTATTAAATCAGGACTTTAAGTCAGAGGGCAGTTTAGAGTTATTGAATGAATGAGTGAAGAAAATTTACCAACATCACTAAATTCTTTTATGTATTCTACATTTTTGCTCTCTATATTTTCTTGTGTCAAAACACTCTAGACGGGCTTCCTTGGTGGCGCAGTGGTTAAGAATCCGCCTGCCAATGCAGGGGACACGGGTTCAAGCCCTGGCCCAGGAAGATCCCACATACCACAGAGCAACTAAGCTCCTGCGCCACGGCTGCTGAGCCTGCGCTCTAGAGCCCGTGAGCCACAACTACTGAGGCCACGTGCCACAACTACTGAAGTCCGCGCACCTAGAGCCCGTGCTCCGCAACAGGAGAGGCCACAGCAACGAGAAGCCCGTGCACCGCAACAAAGAGTAGCCCTCGCTCGCCACAACTAGAGCAAGCCCGCGCGCAGCAACGAAGACCCAACGCAGCCAAAAATAAATAAATAAATAAAATATCATTAAAGAAGAATAAACATAGTTATATAAAATAAAACACTCTAGACTTTTGTATAACTTCCACACACACAAAAAAAGGGATAGAAAGATGACAAAATCTTTTGTCACACCCTACACACCTAGGGTAGCATTTAGTTTGCAACTGAAGTGGTTCCCAGAGCCGTATTATAAAAAAATCTCGTTTCCAAGATCATAAAAATGATCCAGGGGAACTCCCTGGCGGTCCAGTGGTTAGGAGTCTGCGCTTCCACTGCAGGGGGCCTGGGTTCGATCCCTGCTCAGAATTTGTATTTATATTAAAATATAAAATTTGCTAAATAATAACTGCTATCATGACATATGTTACTATGTCTGACAATGGTGTCCTGCAAACAAGATAGTAGTCTTTGCCAAGAATAAGTGTATGCATTTCTGTTTTATTTGATTTCTTATAATTTTTAACTTTTAAAGTAATAACATGCAACAGTTTCTTGGTTCTCTAAAGCACTGCTCAGCTAATCGCCTCTGGAAAGTCTATATTCATATTAGAACTTTTGAAATTATTCTCAAGATAAGAAGCTATGATTACTTCTTTGCTCTGAGATGAATAACAACAGGATTCAGGAGAGTCAAATTCATTATTAAATTCTGCCAGGTTCCTTTAACTCTCATTAATATTTATCAGATGGTAAATGATGTACTATGCTGCCCCCACACACACCCTTGATCTTTTGGTACCCTCTTCTGTATACCACAATCTACAATCCCTGTGATGCTTTTATTTTTATTTTTAAAAATATTTATTTATTTAGGCTGTGCTGGGTCTCAGTTGTGGCACGCAGGCTCTTTTAGTTGCAGCATGTGGGATCTAGGTCCCTGACCAGGGATCGAACCCGGGCCCCCTGCATTGGGAGAGCGGAGTCTTAACCACTGGACCACCAGGGAAGTCCCCCTGTGATGCTTTTAAATACAGTATGTCTACAAAATCTTTGATAATCTTTTTTTTCAAGAAGAAGAACTTATTTTCTTATCTCTGGAGCACTTAGTGACTTGTTTCTAATTAACAGAGTAAAGTGGAAGCAAAGGTGTGATTTTAGAGACTAGCTTGTAGAAAGCACTGTGGCTTCCTCCTTGCTCCCTTGGATCTATTTCTTTCTTACTCTGAGGAAGATAGCTGGCACACTGTGATGAGAGGCCCATGTGGTGAGGTATCTTGCCAACAGCCATCTTGGAGTGAGCCATCTTGGAAGTGGATCCTCCAAACACCGTTAAGCTTTCAGGTGACTGGAAGCCCTTGGCCACATTCTGACTTCAATCACGTAAGATCCTGAATCAGAACTATCCAGCTAAGTCACTCCTGAATTTCTGACCCATAAAAAGTGATTGATAAATAGTTGTTGTTATATATTGGGGTAAGTTTGGGGTACTTTGTTATATGATAGATAATACAATGAATCCTATCTCAACAAGAAATACAGTACAAACTACAGTGGTGTACAAGAGGTGAAACACAAGTTTTCCATTAAACTGAGTACTTCTCCTCTAATGTCGCTAAACTATAAGCAGAATACTAAGGGTCATCCAATGACACAGGTTCTGCGACGTTGACTTTTTTATGTCCTTTTAGAAATCAAAGGACTCTTGCATGCTCTTTGTGTAGGATTTCTATGAGCAGACTAAACTATAAATTTCATGTTTCTCAAATACAATTTTCTAAAAGGTCCTCTTTTCCCTCAACATATTCCTTTTTCCTCCACTCTATGTGTCTCATTTTCCAAGGCAGCCATAGTTGCCATTTGCCATAATGTCTGGGGGTCTTTCCCTTTTCAAATATCCTAACCAAGTCCTAAACAAGGTAAACAGTCCTCAAACTACCCACCAAAAATAGGAGGAGGAAAGGACTGTGAGTGGTTAGCAGTAGCCTCCTTCTGTTGTTGGTTCAAAACATTTCTATTAAGTCACTAATTCATTACAGAGGCTAGGCCAACTGATTGGGAATGTAATTTCTAAAATCAGTTAAGTTGTTTATGACACAGAGAACTATATTCAGTATGATAAATCATAATGGAAAAGAATATATATATATGTATAACTGAGTCAATTTGCTGTACAGCAGAAATTAACATAATGTTGTAAATTAACTATACTTCAGTAAAAAAAATAAAATCAATTAGTTTTTGAGAAGGCTAATAAAATAAAAGCATATTGAAAACAGAAAACTGTACCATTATCTTAGCCATTTCTGCATACTACCTTCTAGGTTTTGTCTAGTGTGTACATGCATACTTTGACAAAATTGCAAGCAACCAATATGGAATTTTTTCATTTTGGAAAAACCTTAATGATATCCATGCCAATCAAACTCCTTCAGGAAAGGATTTCACTTGTATTACCTAAAAGTGTATTTAATTATAACTTAATTAGCTCAGATCAACATATATGCCAATGGAAAAGATTTTAATTTCAATTGGCCAGTATTTTTCTAAATTAGGACTAATTTTTGCAACGCATATATAGCCAGCTCTTAAATATTCAATAAATCCAATTTATCCATTCTTTTAGAATATATTTCTTCTCTTTAATCCTTTGTATGTTTAATGTTCATTAGCACTTTGGCTCTAGATATATAAAGGAAGATGAGAAAATTGAAATATAAAACTGCTAATTTTTATTATAGTACAAGAAGATTGAGTTGATGAGCTATTCAAGGAGTTAAATATGTAGCTGTCAAATAAATCTTTCCCCTGTTAGTAAAGATAATTAAAAGAACTCACTGAATTTAGATTTATTTCCTACTTGGAGCTTTATATTTTTCCCTCTTATGGTCTGTCCACAAATAAGGTTATAATTGATGCAACATTATTAATTTTTTGGAAATACCTTTGACATGATTTCTGTTACTTATACTTAACTTCAGCCCAGCTGTTCAGATATATATATATATGAGACATAAAGACATCTTACAAATTAAAACAAACATAATTTAAAAAAGAAATCTGTTTGAAGGTTCTCTTTGAACACTAATTGACAAACTCTAAAACTTTCATAATGACAAATTATCCAAATTCAAAATAAATTATTAATATATCTTAGAGCCTTTCACATTATCCCCTTTGTTCTAATCAAGATTGCTACTTTCAAAAATACTTTCTATGTACTTGGGCTGGAGATATTTTATTATTGTCAAAGAAATGTTATAATTGGAATAAATATAAGAATTCTGACTAAAAATTGATAATAAATCATGACATTTAGAAGTCTCTGAAACAGGAAAATGGTCTGCAAATATTATTTACTTAAGCACTAAATTTATGTCAGCATTTTACAGTAGTTCAATGATTTTAAAATGTACTATAATAGGCTCTATCACAAAACTGTATTCTAAACGTCAGAATCACTGTTTCTGAATTTTGTCTTTTGCAAAATAAACCCGAACATGTTCCAGTGGCACAGTTTCTTGTGTTTGCTAGCAGTTATAGATAAACAGAAATTGGAGTGGGGGTGAAGAGAGCTGAATGATTCAAATAAAAAAACCAATAATGATTCTAAACAAAGAAATATGAACTGGGAGATACTGTAGGGAATTTTTCATTCTAAAATTTTTATTTATAGGGAACTGTCAAACTGGATTTCTCAGATTTGATGTTAAATAAAAACAAGTTAAGATAGTCTTAGTTATGGGATAAGTAACTGAATAACCTTGACACACAAAGTTAAAATCTCCTACCTGATTTAGAAGGAAATAAATAAATAAATATAGCACTCTTGACTTAATTGTCTTGTGGTTGTTAAGTATCCTCATTTGTTAGGAGATATTACTTCACTCAAGAGCTGTTTCATCTCACTAAAACCCAACTCATCTCATTAAAAAAATTCATTTTTAAACATAAAATTCCAATGATTCAGAAAAGCATGGAGAATACAATATACATCTATATCTCGACCACCCTGATTTAATAAGCATTAAGATTCTGCCATATTTCCTTCAGAACTTTTCTTTAAAAACAGAAAAGTTGGGGCTTCCCTGGTGGCGCAGTGGTTGAGGGTCCGCCTGCCGATGCAGGGGACACAGGTTCATACCCCGGTCTGGGAAGATCCCACATGCCGCGGAGCAGCTGGGCCCGTGAGCCACGGCCGTTGAGCCTGCGCGTCCGGAGCCTGTGCTCCGCAACGAGAGAGGCCACAACAGTGAGAGGCCCACATACCGCAAAAAAAAAAAAAAACCAAAAAAAACCCAAAAAAACCCAAAAAACCCCCAGAAAAGTTACAGATATACCTGAAGCCCTCTTTATTCCTTTCCCAGAATCAGTCTCTTTTCTCCCCACCTTCCTTTTTCTAAAGAATACCCTTCCTGCATATGTTTTTATACTTCTACTACACATTTATATTTTTATAAATGATGTCATGTTTTATATTTTTTTAAAAATCTAAATAAATTATTCCCATTTTTTCGTTTTGTAATTTCCATTTTTTACTCAACATTGCTTTTGAAATCTAGGTATATTAATATATAAATATTTAGTTTAATTTTTCTAAAATGTTTAATTGTAAAGATATACCATCCTGCTACTGACGGATGTTTAGGGTGTTTTTAACCAATGTACCATGAACATCTTTGTACACATTTCTCTGCAGATACGCAATATTCCTTTTTATATTGCTTCAATGAAGACTTTAGCTTAAGCTAGTTAGGCAGATTTTGTTTTTTAATTAAGCACAGGCAAATGAAAAAACTAGAATGCTATTTTCTAGCCCAGAATCATCTGTGTCTTACTATCTTATTTCTTTCTATGTAAAATCTTTTATTTCTTTGGTAAACACCTGTGAGATAGAAAAGAGAATACTAGGAAATAGGGAATTTAAGTCTTTATTTTACTTGGAAATAGTGCTTCAAATATACTTAGGAACATGTAAGTTACTTGTTTGTATATAAAGAACTTCTGTTTAGAATTCCAGTGGTGGACCCATTTCAGGAAAATAAAATGGGGAAGATGTATTATGTGTTATGTACCACCATTTAAATTTTGATTCTTGCAATAGCAGTGTTAGGGTTGAAAAGAATCTTATCCACTTTCTCCACCATTCCTGCCCATCCCAAATGTGATAGAATACTGACTAAATAATTCAAGAAGTCCGATTTCTCATTTATTTCCTTTAGGGAATAAACCGGCAGCGCAGTCTACCTTTGATTCTTTTTCTTTTGGTATTCGTGACTTTACGTTATCATGTGGCTGATCAAGAGTCAAATTATTCTTCCTTGCTTCACTGTCTTCAAGCAGGGGAACACAGCCATAACTGTTATCTGTAAGACAAAAACCTCTTAGACATAAGTGGGAAATCCTTGTTTTTGGTACCATCTGGAAAAGTAAAAAGAATACAAACCCAAACCCCTAATTTTAAAGAGTAGAGATTTTAAACTATGAATTTTAAAAATTCTTTAGATAATAGTTACTTTGACAATTTAGATTTGCCCATTTAGATTTTGGCATATTTGATTCATATTGTTTTACTTTCATTCCTACTAAACACACAAAACCCCTACTCTTCCAATATCAATAGTATATAAAATATGTAGAATTTAGAAAACTAGAAGTATGTTCTTTGTATCTTATCATCAGCAATGTAATTAAACTTTTATTTGTCATATTTTCAGGTATGCATTTCTTGTTTATGATAATTATTTGCATAATACTCTACGCTTATTATTAAAAATGAGAAAATGCAGACATGCTGAAAAGAATAAAAAAAATAAAAGCTACCCACAGTTTTTATTATCTATGAATTATTCCTGTTAACATTTTGGTTTATATTTTATCAGAATTTTTCTTTTCCAATACCTATAAATTCACAAAAGAATCTTTTTTTTTTGCATAGATAAAATTACATTTATTTTTTATCTTGCTTTGCTCAGTTTGTCATATATCATGAATATGTTTCATGTTTGTAACTGAACACCTATTATCACTTTTCTTGGCTACATAGCTGTTCACCACACAAATGACTGTAATTTAACTGTTGAACATTTATTTCTAGTTTTCCATTATTAGAAATTATACTGTGATGAGCATCCTTGCATATATACCTTGAGTACTTACAGAAATATTTTCTTATGATATATTCTTAGGACTTGAATTTTTGGTTTAAAAGGCACAGACATTTTAAAAGCTTTTGCTATTTATTGACAAATTGTCTTCTAGGAAGTTTTATCAACTTAAGAGTTCCACCAGATAATATATGTGAATGTCCATTTTCCCATTCCCTGCAACTGTTCATTTCTAAATAAACGTAACTGTACCACAGTTATTAAAATATCAGAACTATTGAGAAACAATGGAGAAATAAAATAGAAAAACTTAACTTCCATCTTTCTTTTCTCCCAGAGGTTTAAGAAATAAATAAAAATTTAACATGAACATACCTTGACTGGAATTCACAAGAAGTAACTGTGATTTTAGCTTGTCAATAATAGTTTGTTGAAGTGACAGCTGTTCCTGTTGCTCACGTATTCTCTGCTCATAGTTCTCAGTCTGCTGACATAAAAACCAGTTAGCCTGATATTTACTGAAAGACATGTACATACATTTACTGTCCCTTAATAATTACATATAGATATGAGTTACCCATATTGCCATTTCCCAGGTACTGGAGCATTTATTTATGAGCTAAAAATAGGATCCAATAATGTATTTATAATCATTACAAACATAAGTGATTTTAAATGCTTTAAACACTGTAAAATTTTAAAAATCTTCTTAATTAAAGAAATTTCAGTTAAGAGTTCAATGTGTAGTTTCTTGGATAAAAATATAATTTAGAATTTAATCCTTAATAATAACAAAAAAAGCTTTGAATGACAAAATGGATATTATATTAAAGTTATTCTATAAAAATACCCACTAACTTTAAAAAGTGAAGATTTCATGTCTTTTAAATAAACATACTTTTGAATTTACTTTTAGAGTACAAAAACACAAAGGAAGTAGCTATAGCTAAAACACTATGAAAATCAAAGGGATGTGTACAAATTATAAAATACATTGATCAGAAACTTCTAAGATTAAGTTTTAAGAAGTCAAGAGAACACATGGTTAATCTCTAGTGGATATCTTAAACACTACAATTTCCCTTATATTTTTAATCCATTCACCTTACTATTTCATTGCAGTGGCTGTGAGAATTAAGCAATGAAAGAAGACATGAGTTTGCATTAGAGAATACAAATGTTGCAAACCCGAAATTTGAAAACGTTCCATTACAATTATCAAATTAGCACAAAGTCTGAAAAATATATGACCAAAAAATAATAGAGAATTCTTTAACAATTTCTATCACTAGAAGAACATATAAATGACTAAATTGTAAATTCCTTGAAATATGAAATGGGGTTCTAATAATCTTGGACTGTCCTTCAATAGATACTAAATATTCTATTTTGAATTGATACTTAATCAAAGTTCAAAATTAATGAAGCTCTATTATTTTCAGAGATCTATAAACCTAAAGTTCTTTATATATACAGCTGTTCCTAGATTCCCAAAGTAAATTAGCTTAAGAAATGAAAGCAAAATACCACATTTTCCCAAATAAAAGGTGAAATTTTATAAGTATTACACTTCAAACATGAGTAACTGACAAAGCTGGTAAATAACCCAAGTGGTGTGTTGTCTTTGCATGTTGCCTGAGGGTAGTACCATATAACTTGATACTCCCATAGAACTCTGCAAAGTAACTTATACATAGGGGGAATTCAGTACATGCTTATTGAAAAAATAAAATAAAAGAAATAAAGAATCCAATTAAAAGAAAATCCCAGTAAATTTTATTATTATGAATAAAAGAATGAGTCTTTTGAATCTGTCTGAACCATATGTCCTATGACTAGGAGTCTGAGAACAGGACCTTGGATACCATATTCCAGTCGAGGGCCAGGCTTCCCCAAATAAGACTTCTTATTCCTAAATAAACTTACATCCAAGTCCCTAGAAAGAGTGGGTAGGTTGACTGTAAGAAGGGTTTAAACCTCTAATGCAAATTCTGTAATACTTTAAATTTACCTGGCTACACAGAGCCACCGGGGCTGAGGAATCAGCAAACATGCTGATATTACAGTCTGTACTATCTACTTCTGTGTATTTAGAACTTTCTCTAAAGAACTCAAAAGCTTTTCATAAATATCAATGAAAAATTACCCATTCTTTCACTATTCTTTGAGAGCCATATATATTCTACTATCCAGCATTAAGTAACCAGTACAAAAAACTTAGTAAGTTAGAGACGGGCCCAGAATAAATGTATAAGTTATTCAAGCCTCAGTCCATTCTCCATGTACTATATATTTTCCCCCAACCTTAATGAAAAAACAAATGACTTGCATTTTCTCTTGGAATCAACTCAGAAAGCCTCTGCCAGGTAATTTTCATCTTCTAGTTTTTGGCTTAAAAACATACTTTAGCACATCTGCATATAACATATTACAATACATGAATAATGCTGAAAATGTTTTAGCTGGAAAAAAAATCTATAGATCAACAATAATTTCAAGTTGAAGCTTTGAACTATTTCTTAAACAACTTAACAAAGTACTTTATAAACTTAAGCAAATTCTGTAATAATTTAAAAACCAATACTCTGGAAGTATAGCAGGGGAAATAGAACAGCAATGACCCATGTTCTTTTACTGTTCTTTCCACATACTTACATTATATCAATTACAGTAGTCTAGCCTAAATGTTTATATGTATGATTTCCCTTTAGACTATGACCTCCTCAAGGGCAGAGACTATTTTCTCCTGAGTACCCCATCTCCAAAGTACAGCAGAGTACCTGGCACACACTGAGATGCTCAATAAATATTAGTTGAATAAATAAACTAATTAAGTTTTATAAGGAAATATAAGAGAAATAGATATGCCTTCAGAAGTAACCTGAAGGAATGGAGATAAGGTTTTGCTTACATTTCCATAAGGAAAATAGGAAAAATAGAGACAGTAGGTCAGTAGGTAAATAAGACAAAAGGAAATTAAGTTTCAGAAGATGGATGCAAAAAAAAAAGGCCATGTCTGAAGATTTTCTTTTTCCTTTTTTGGAAAAAAAGGGAAGCTTATACTCTCAGGAAAAAACGTACTAATTTGAGAAGAGAAAATACATATTTAGAAAATAGTATAAAGCTTCTGACCACAAGGCTATGAGAGGGGAAGTCCAGAAGAGGATACTGTATCAAACTAGGAAATAACCAGCAGAATTCAGTTTACTTGCTATGTTTGGAAACTAACAGGAACAAGAAGTTTGTTTTTTTTTTTCTTTTTAGTAAATGCTTTTGTTCACTGAACAGATGTTAACAAACTTACTATCTGAAAAGTCTTTTTAAAAGGTCAGATAATTGTTGCACTGTCACAGTATTTTTTTTTTAAAAAAACAGTACAATTAAAAAGCAAGTACATTCCAGCACTACCAAAGACCCAACAAAACAGAAAAATCACTAACAACCACATTGAAAATGTACAACAGCAATGTCTTGTCAACACTTCTGTACAGAGCACAGACATGACAGCTAAAACAGACAGAAGAGAAGAAGATGCTTTTGACAGCCAGTGTGTGTGAATGATTCTTTGAGTCAGATGGCAGCAACAAGTTACCAACTAGGAGATCTGCATGACAACTAACCATCCATCTGTATCAAACACCATCTGGCCGAGATGACTCTGGCTTCTGTGTATTTGACACTCCTTCCAGTTCCAAAGACTAGCAAAACAAGTGGTCTATCAGCATCTAAAGAGGTAAACAGGTACTTAGGTACTTGGTGCCAGAATGTACTTTGTATTCTTTCTCAGTGTTCAAAAGCAAAACTTAAAACAATGGTGATTAAATACAGTACACATCTTGAATTTACTATAAATGGTTGTCCATACATACTCTCAACTATCATAAATAAAGCAAAAAGCTTATCTTAAGAAATGTCCCTTTATACAGGCAAAATTTCAATCCATCTTCAAAACTAAGGCAGCATATTCTCTATAATTTTGGACATACAGCTGCTCAAGTTTTCATGGGTTTCATAAATATTAATATAGAGTTCTATAAATTGAATTTTTTCCTACTGCTGATACTGAAAATTCTCACTTTTCATATTTTCCAAAGCACGTATTTCCTAACTGGGAAAAAAAAGTTCAAGTGTCCTTAAGTCATCCATAATTCTCTAAATAGGTCAAACATTATCTCTTCTCATCCTCAAGAACTAATCCCAATATTCTGAGACATACCATTCTTTTCCTCTAAGTATAAAAAGAATAAAAATTTTAGTAAATATTGAATGGATTAAAAGAAAAAGCCTTGGTTTAAAAACCTTTCAAACTGTTCCAAGATTAACAAAGAGAACAAAATCTTTATTGAAGGATTTGCTTGGCTACCACAAAAGCTCTCAATAGGAAGCTCCACAGTTCATGAAGGAAGATAATTAAATATTAGTTATTCCAATACATAACACTTCAGACACAAACTAATTGTCTTATCTTGAAACTTCGGTAAACTAAAAACCAACTTCAATTTTAGGTTAAAAAAAAAAAGAGATGGTATAGGATTAGCAACTCGGAAATCTGGTTTACACAGCTCATTGCTAAACCATTCTCTGCTATATTCTCCTATAACTAGGGAGTTATAAACCCTGCCCTCTCCCACCTTCCTGATACCAAGACTTACCTAGGAGATCTGCAATTTGACAGATCAGATTATCAATCTGATTATCTACTATTAAGTGACAGTGCTGTCACCAATTTCTCTGCATGCCAAATGGTAAATTATTTTTATTTTACAATATTTCATTTTGGTCCTGATTAATTTATTCAGCTTATTTGAGCCTTGGTTTCTTTCACTTTGAAATGAAAATAATATTTACTTACAGGATTGAAGGAGATTGCTTATTATGGCACATAATAAGCTCTTTGCAAACATTAGTCACTTTCCTGTAATAATGAACAACGTTTCCACATAATATCTATTACTATAGCATGTAGTGCATATGTCCATTAACTAAAGCTCTGATTATCACTGTACATAGGCAATTTGTCACCAGACTTACCACACAACCACCCCATTCTCTAAGCCAGTTTCTTAGTCCTTCTAGTTCACTGTAATCTAGGACTCAGAAGCTTCTCTTCAAGAAATCAGTGTGGTATCTCCATTGAATCAAAAACATTCTGTCAAGCAAAAAAACAAACTCTGGTTGTTCAAAGTTTACAAAGAGACAAAATAGGCTCAGAAATGATTAAGAAATAAAATTGTAGTTAAAAACTACAAAAGTAGCACGTTTGTTGAAAACAATGCAAAAAACAACAAAATGTCCACCATCACCACCATAAGAAAACCCCAGATACGTACAAAGTAAAAGTGACAGTCTCTTCCTTTACTTTGCTCTCCTTTCCTCCTCAGAGGTAATTACTACTGACACTTTGGCATTTGCCCTTCCAAAACGTCTGTGTACATGTGTATGTATCTTTTTTTAAAAACATGAACTGTTCTGCAACCAAATTTTTCATCAACACATTATCATTATATGATCATTTCACTGACTATTTACTATGCTCCAGAAATTAGAGAGCTTTATTTCCTCTATCTCACTTAATCCTTAAACTAACCTTCTGAGATTATTTCCCACATGTTATAGATGAGAAAACTGAGGCACAAAGAGTTACAAAATAACCTGCTCAAGGTTTCTCAGTAGGTAGTAGAGCTGGGATTTGAATACAGGTTTGCCTGACTACAATGCCCAAGCCCCTAAATAAGCACCATGGCTAGACTCATGTGAGTCTATCTAGCTCTACCAAGGTCCTCTTTTTGCTATATATTCTCCCTTCAGGCAATCTCATTCCCAGTGGTTGGTTATTTCCCGGACTTTCAAATTCTCCTTCTAGCAGAACCCTCCTTTGAACTCTATATCTATGTGGCCAAGTGCTACTGAAAAAGCATTTCAAATTTTACTTACTCAAATCCGATGATCTCCTCTCTCCAACTAACAAACCCCTCAAACCCCCCGCAACCCCACCAAATCTGTCCTTTTCTAGTATTCCTTCTCTCAATACATGGCACCGCTATTTATCCAGAAAGCTACAACCATCCTTGACATTTACTTGTTCTATTGCCAATCTACCACCAAGTGTCAATTTTAATCTTAAATACTCTCAAATCTATCCACTTGTTCATTTCCAATGTAGACATAACAGTTCAAGCATCAAACATTAATAACTACTGCAACGGCCTAACTGCTCTTCGTAAATCTGTCAGCCAATCCACTCTCTACACTGTAGCCATAGTGTTCTTTGCAAAATGTAAATCTAATCATAAGACCCACTCTTTCCTCCTCCTATGCCTCCCCCCAAAAAACTTTAAATGGCTCCCTACTGATTATAGAATAAAGAACCAAAAATCTTCAATATGGCCTCTAAAACTCTACAAAGTCTTGCCCTTGACTCTTCTCAATGCATTATTTCCCTTATACTTTCAGTTCTTTAGGCCAAAGGGTCTTGTACCTGGAAAGCCCCCCAACCTTGCCCTTCCACAATCGCTTCATAAAAATTGTCTTCTCTAAATTAGGTCAAATCCCTAACAAACACTTTAAAAGCAGTTTACTTTTCTTCCTAATACTTATCAGAGTTTGAAACTTTACATTTACAGGATTGTTTGACTAGTCTCTGCTTAACTAGTCTGTGCCACCATTTCATGAAGTAGGGAGTATTTCTGCTGCTCATTGTAGACCCAGTAACTTAGAGCAGTTCCTGATTGAGTAGGTGCTCAAAATAATCTTTGAATTGGTATCATAATTTAAATATTCCTAATTATTAATGAATCTTCTTGAATATATATCCTAGCATACCTGCCTAAAAGTTCTGACAGGACATATTTCTGAAAATTAAGATCTGGAACAAAGGCTACAAACATTTTAAATTCTAACAGATGGAAAACAAGTTTATGGCAAAGTACTCACAATGTACAATAGAAGAAATAAGGCTTCGATCAGAAACAGCCAGAAGCACCTTTATTCTAATACCAGTAGCTTCAGTAGAAAAAAAAAAAAGAGTGAACTACTTTATTCCCACCGACACTTTACACCAAGATAAATGTTTTGAGGAGCAAAGAAAGGAAAAAAGGAAGAGTAGTAAACAATAATGAGGCCATTCACATCTTAAGTGAAAATAAAGGCATTTTAAAATAAAGTAGTAGGGGGCTTCCCTGGTGGCGCAGTGGTTGAGAGTCCGCCTGCCGATGCAGGGGACACAGGTCCGTGCCCCGGTCTGGGAAGATCCCACATGCCGCGGAGCGGCTAATACCCGTGAGCCATGGCCGCTGAGCCTGCGCGTCCGGAGCCTGTGCTCCGCAACGGGAGAGGCCACAACAGTGAGAAGCCCACGTACCACAGATAAATAAATAAATAAATAAAGTAGTAGGGCTTCCCTGGTGGCGCAGTGGTTGAGAGTCCGCCTGCCGATGCAGGGGGCAGGAGTTCGTGCCCCGGTCCGGGAGGATCCCGCGAGGATCCCGCATGCCACGGAGCGGCTGGGCCCATGAGCCACGGCCGCTGGGCCTGCGCGTCCGGAGCCTGTGCTCCACAGCAGGAGCGGCCGCAGCAGTGAGAGGCCAGCGTACCGCAAAAAAATAATAAATAAATAAATAAATAAATAAATAAAGTAGTATGTAAAATAAAGGCATGTTAGGCCTTTATGCATTCCTTTAAAACATGTTTTACAAGCTTTAATAGGTAACATAAGCCTTAAGAGTTTACATTTCACATGGGTCAAGACTAGCTCTAGAATAAAGCAATCGGACAACACAATCCTTATGACTTTACATTTATTGTCAGAAAAACATTTAGAACTGTAATTTATGATAAAAAGACAGCATAAATTAAGTCTTATTTGAGGTTTTCACCTTATACCCACTGGTTAGTCAATAAGGCTCTCTGCTTAGCACACAGGATGATTTGAAATATTTTATATCCTTCACCTTACTTATCAGTACAAAGAAAAAGCAGTTTTATAGCACAGTATCTGAACTATTTTAGAATTAAGAAAATTTCTTCCTTTCTATACAAGTTATTGTAGATTTTTCTCTTTTAATCAAGAACTGGGCAAGAAGAGACAAATACTTCTTTTCTCAACAAGCAGGTATTTTCTGATTACATAATACAAATACAAAGGTTCTGGGGACAAGCAGATCAAATGCAGGAAGTTTTCTGTAACTTAATCATTTATGAATATGGTAATCTGACTTTTAAATTGGCAATCAGTTTTTAAATTTTCAGATGTTTTTATTACTTTATTAATGATTCTTCTCTTGGTCAATGAAACAATAGAGGGTACTTAAGTCTTTTAAAAATATATTTGGTTTCTCCCACAGGACAGTGGCAGAAATGAGTGACAAGCAACTTGGTATAATAAAACTGATTTAATATTTAATTCCACACTGTGGAATCTTGTGATATTTGAAACTCCCTAGGCAACTTAACTAGTCAGTCACAAGATATGGCAAAGACTGCTAATTATTACCACGTATGCATTCTCATTCTTTCTTTTAGTAATACAGACTTTTAAGTGGGCACATGATCATCCAGCTAGAGAATATATTTACTGGCCTTCCCCACTACTAGGTGTGACCATGTAACTAAGTTCTGGCTAACAGGGTATGAACAGAAGTGACCTGTCCAAATTCTGGACTACATCATTATAAGGAAGTTGTCTGCTCTTCCCCACTTCTCTCTCTTCTTACTGGCAGGGAAATGATAACAAGTGGAGCAGCCACTGTGACTCCAGAGAGGGAAACTGTAATTTAGGGGTGAATGAGCTGCCTGACTAGCCCTGGCTACTCACTTCTGGACTGTTACATGAGAGAGAAATAAACTTCTATCTTATTTAAGCATGGTATTTCCTGATCTCTTTGTAACAATAGCTTATTCTATCTGCACAAAATTCAGGGGCCAAGCCAAATCTACCAACTGCCCTATATAATAATCTCTTCTCTTATTCTTTAGCACATTAAAAGTTGTTTATGTCAGGGGCTACTGTGATTAAAATATTCCTCTACTTTGCAACAGTCAGAAGACCTTTTAGTCTGGGTATACCTAAGTGCTTATACAAAGCAAGAAACAGAATAAGCCATATTAGACTGTGAATCCTTTAAAAGGTACATTTTATGTTTTATGTATCTTTGAATCCCTAGCATTTATTATGTTCCTGGAACATCATAAATTATTTGTAGGACGAATAAAAGAAATATGAATGGCAAACTTCATACTCTAGCCTCTCTTAGTAAGAGATGTATAAATCACAAAGTAAGGATTTATCCAAGGATAGGGAAGATTATATTTGGTTATTTATAGCAATGGGAAGAAAACAGTTTGAAAACCTGGAATGGGCTGTGATTTAACTAGGTTAGTATAATGAATGTGGACTTTTGAGTCAGATAAACTGTTTCAGTATAGATTCTGCCACTTACATTAAAAAATTAACTTATTTCTGAGAGTCTCAGTTTCTTCATTTGAAAACGGGGCTACCAATGCCAACTTTGTAGGGCTGGGAGTATTTACATATAAAGTATGTGACTCTTGTAAAATATACTCATTCGTAAAAAGTTAATTCTCCTTTCTGCTTTCCGAAGTAATATGAATTTAAGGATTGAAGGAGGGAAAAGGATACAATTGGTTCAGTATTTTCTGGGATTACCTGCCATTTTAATATGGTCTAGAATAAAGGCTATACTATAAGGAAGGGCTAAAAACAGTCATGTTTTCTTACAGACTAGAGGTTCTAAGACAAACAATTTAATGTCATGGTGGTAGGAGTGCCTAGATGTAACAATGGAAAATTTGGTATAGATAAGAACACCTCTTAGGGGCCAGGGAAAGTAAATATACTTGATGATCAATAGTAGGATATTAGTAGAAGTATGAAGGATCATCCTTTGAAATTTAAGTGAGGTAATTTAGGATAAATAAAAGGCAGTATTATTCCACACAATACCTTATAAAACTCATTACTCTATTAATATGGTATAGGTGGGAAAAAAATAGTGGATATATAAGTTCAGGTCTAACATTCAGTTTAATGTGCCTTCCAAGTGACAATAAGATATATGGGTCTAGAGCTCACAGGGTAAATCTGGAGTAGGGAGTTAAATTTAGGAGTCACTGTCATAGGTATTTGAAGCCACAGGAGAAGATGAAATAGCTCATACAAGAATATAAAGTAAGATGCAAAGAAGGCCTTGAATAAGTCTAATATTTAGTGACCTGGTAGTAGAGAATAAACCTACAGAGAAGAATGAGGAAATGCAACCCAAAAAGGAATGAGAAAAATCAAATATGGTGTCTGAAATGTTAAAGAAAAATAGTGCTTTAAGTAAGAGGTAGTACAAGAGATATGATCAGTTATTAGATGGAATGAGGTAGTTCTGTACATGTGAACTGGAAAGACTATGGATGATTTTAGGCAAAGAAGTCATAGACATGAAATCTGTGGTCAAGCAATTTTTTTTTTTCCAAATCATAGTTCTACTACTTGTTGGTGATGTGGTTGTGGGCAAGTTATTTCACCCTTTTTGTACTTCAGTTTCCTCTTATGAAAGATAATTCTTCCTCGTAAGAGCTGTATAATGATTAAATCAGATGACTGTAAAGCACTTTGGCAAACGTAAGCCTCAGTAAATCTTAGTGATGATGATGGTGAAGATAAAGATATTTTAAAAAATTTAAAACCTTTTTCAAATTAGCATAACTCCATTTTTGAAAAAACATGATTCACATATTCTGGAAGGATGTACATATATTACTAACAATGATTACCTCTGGGAAGTGAGGGAGAGGACCATCACTTTATATTCTGTGTATCTTGGATTATTTGCATTTTTTTCAATAAGCATGTGCTGCTTTTGTAATTTTGGCCAATAGCATTTTAAAAAAATCACTTACCTGCCTTATTTGTCTTTGTCTCCTTTATTGATCTGGAATACTCAGATGTCTTTGCTTGACAGAATGTTCTTAAATGGATGCAGCACATTGACTTTTCAAAGAGGAGCTTCTGAGTCTTAAACTGCAGTGAACTAGAAGAAATGCTGTGAGAAGAACTGACTTGGAGTATGGACAGCTAAGTGGTAAAAGGCAGGCGAGTCTGTACAAACTGATGAATGACAGGTGAACAGCAATAAAACATAGATAGTAGGAGAATCTAGGCTACACTGATTTTTGTTTTTTGGTAATAGATTTTTTGAAAGTTGTGGTAAAATATATGTAACATAAAATTTGCCATTTTAACCATTTTTAACTGTACAGTTCTGTGGCATTAAGTACACTTACATTGTTGTGCAACCATCACCACCATCCACCTCCAGAACTTTTTCATCTTCCCCAACTGAAAATCTGTCCTTTGAAACACTAATTCCCCACTCCCTTCCCCCAGCCTCTAGGAATCACCCTACTACTTTCTGTCTTTCTGAATCCAACTAGTCTATCCATTGTATGTATATACTACATTTTGTTTATCTATTCATCCACTGAGGGGCACTTGGGTTGCTTCCACCTTTTGGCCACTAAATAAGGCTGCTATGAACATGGGCATAGAAATATCTCTTTGAATCCCTGCTTTCAGTTCATTTGGGTATATACCCAGAAGTGGAATTGCTAGATTACATGGTAATCCTATGTTTTGTTTTGAAGAAACATCATTTATTTTCCACAGTGGATACACTACTTTACATTCCCTTCAGCAATATACAAGAGTTCTAATTTCCCCACATCCTCACCAATACTGATTTTTTTAATTTAATTTTTTATAATAGCCATCCCAATGGGTACAAAGTGGTGTCTTACTGTGGTTTTAACTTGCATTTCCCTAATGATGTCAAGCATCTTTTCATGTGCTTATTGGTCATTTGCGTAACTTCTTTGGAGAATGTCTATTCAAATTCTTTCCCTATTTTTTTTTTTTTCTTTTTGCGGTATATGGGCCTCTCACTGTTGTGGCCTCTCCCGTTGCGGAGCACAGGCTCCGGATGCGCAGGCCCAGCGGCCATGGCTCACGGGCCCAGCCGCTCCGCGGCATATGGGATCCTCCCAGACCGGGGCACGAACCCGTATCCCCTGCATCGGCAGGCGGACTCTTAACCACTGCGCCACCAGGGAGGCCCCCTTTCCCTATTTTTTAATCAGGTTGTTTTTTGTTGTTGAGAGTAGGAGTTCTTTATATATTCTAAATATCAATCCTTTGTCAGATAAATGATTTGCAATTATCTTCGCTCATTCCTTGGGTTGCCTTTCACTCTGTTGATAGCGTCCTTTGATGCACAAAAGTTTTAATTTTGATGAAATCCAACTTATCTAATTTTTCTTTTGTTGTCTGTGTTTTTGGTGTCATATCTAAGAAGTCATTGCCAAACCTAATGTCATGAAGCTCTCCCTCTATAATTTCTTCTAAGAGTTTTATAGTAGCTCTTGCATTTAGGTCTTTGATCAGATTTAAGTTAATTTGTATATGGTGAAAGGTAAGGGTCCAACCCAAGAACACAGACCTTCCCCAATATGTTTCTTCTAATTTTTTTTTCTTCTGGCTGCTCTGTGCAGCTTGCAGGATCTCAGTTCCCCGACCAGGGGTTGAACCGGGCCACGGCAGTGAAAGCCTGGAATCCTAACCACTAAGCCACCAGGGAACTCCCTCTTCTTTTAATTTCTTTCAGCAACATTTTGTAGTTTTCAGTGTGTAAGTCTGTCACCTACTTGGTTAAGTTTATTCTTAAGTATATTATTCATTTTGATACTATTGTAAATTGAATTTTCTTAATTTCCTTTTCAGTTTGTTTAATGTTAATGATTTCTGAGTGTTGACTTTGTACCCTTCAACTTTGCCGAATTTGTTTATTAGTTCTACTAGTTTATTTGATGGAATCTTTTGGATTTTCTACACACAGAATCAAGTAATCTGAAAACAAATGGAGATAATTTTTCTTCTCCCTTTCCAATTTGGATATTGCTTTTCTTGCCTAATTGCTTTGGGGAGGACTTACAGTGCTATGTTGAACAGAAGTAGTGAAAGTGGACATCCTTGTCTTGTTCCTGATCTCAGAGAAAAAGTATTATGTTAGCTGTGGGTTTTTCATATATGGCCTTTATTATGTTGCAATAGTTTCCTTCTAGTTCTAGTTTGTTGAGCGCTTTTATTTTTAAAAAGGTGTTATTTTATCAACTCTCTGCATCAATTGAGATGATCGTGTGGTTTTTGTCCCCCTCTTCATTCTGTTAAAGTGGTGTATTACATTGACTGGTTTTGATTACATTGATTTACTTGACCATCCTTGCACTGCAGGAATAAATCGCACTTGGTCAAGGTGTATAATCCTTTTAACATGCTGTTGAATTTCATTTGCTAGTATTTTGTTGAGGATTTTTGTATTAATATTCATAAGACATATCAGCCTGTAGTTTTCTTGTAGTGCCTTTGTCTGGCTTTGGAATTAGGGTTGCTGGCTTCATAGAACTGAGTTAGGAAAGTGTTCCATCTTGATCAATATTTTGGAAGAGTGTGGGAAGGACTGGTGTTAATTCTTCTTTGAATGTTTGGTAGAAATCACCAGGGAAGCCATTAAGTTCTGGGCTTTCTTTGTTGTAAACTTTTTGGTTACTGTTTCAACCTCTTTACTAGATATAGGTCTATTCAGATTTTCTATTTCTCCATGTTCCAGTCTTGGTAGGTTGTGTGTTTCTAGGAATTTGTAGATTTTATCTAGGTTATCCAATTTGTTGGTGTACAATTGTTCATAGTACTTTTGGAATTCTTTTTATTTCTGTAAAATTGGTAGTACTGTCCCCTCTTTCATTTCTGATTTTAGTTATTTGAGTCTTCTTTTTCTTAATCAATTTGGCTAAAGATTTGTCAATTTTGTTGATCTTTTAGAAGAACTGATTCTTGGTTTCATTGGCTTTATTAGTTTCTAGTCTCTATTTTGTTTATCATTGCTCTAATCTTTATTATTTCCTTCTTTCTGGTAGCTTTGGGTTTATTTTGTTCTTTTTTTAATTTCTTAAGGTGTAAAGTTAGGTTACCGATTTGTGATCTTTCTTCACCCTTTCAGCACTGCTTTCACTGCATCCCGTAAGTTTTGGTATGTTGTGCTTTCATTTTCATTTGTCTCCAAGATATTTTCTAATTTCCCTTATGATTTTTTCTCTGACCCACTGGTTATTTAAGAGTGTGTTATTTAATTTCCACATACTTGTGAATTTCTTAGTTTTCCTTCTGCCATTGATTTCTAGTTTCATTCCACTGTGATTAGAAAAGACACTTTGTATGATTTCAATCTTTTTAAATTTATGGTGCCTTTTTAATGGCTTAAAATATGGTCTTAGAGAATGTTTCATGTAAACTTGAAAAACATGTGAATTCTGCTACTGCTGGGTGGAATATTCTGTATATGTCTGCTATTTCCAGATGGCCCATGATGTTGTTCCAAGTCTTCTATTTCCTTATTGATCATCTTTGTCTGGTTGTTCTATCCATTAATGGAAGTGTTGAAAGTGAGATATTGAAGCCGCCTACTGTTACTGTAGAGTCATCTATTTCTTCCCTTAAATACTATAAATGTTTGCTTTGTATATTTTTGAGTTTTGATGTTCAGTGCATATATGTTTATAACTGTTATATCTTCTTGATACAGTGATCCTTTTATCACTATGTAATGTCCCTCCTTTTTTTGTAACAATTTTTGACATAAAGTCTACTTTGTCTGATATTAGTATAGCCACAATTGCTCTCTTTTGGTTACTATTTGCATGGAGTCTTTTCCCATCCTTTCATTTTCAATCTTTGCATGTTTTAAAATCTAAAGTGAGTCTTATAGACAGCACATAGTGGAATCCTGTTTTTCTATCCTTTATGCTCATCTATGTCTTTTGAGTAGGGTGTGACCCATTTATACTTAATCACCCATAGGGAAGTACTTACTTTTGTCATTTTGTTCTTTATTTTTTGTATGTCTTATAGCATTTTGTTCCTCATTTATTCTGCTACTGCCTTCCTCTGTATTTAGTTGGTTTTTTGTAGTGACACACTTTGATTCCCTTCTCCTTTCCTTCTGTGCATATTTTATATTTGCTTTGTGGTTATCACTGAGATTACATATAATATCCTGAAGTTACGACAATCTATCTCAAATTGACAACAATTTAACTTCAGTTGCATACAAAACCTTATGCCTTTATAGCTCTGCCCCCCACTTTGTTATTGATGTCACAAATTTCACCTTTATATACTGTGTATCCATTAATATAGACTTAAAATTATTTTTTATACATTTGTCTTTTAAATCCTGTAGAAAATAAAAAGCAGAGTTACAAACCAAAACTACAGTAATACTGATTTTTATATTTGTCTATGTATTTACCTTTCCCAGAGGACTTTATGTTTTTACTTGGCTTCAAGTTACTCTCTAGCACTCTTTCACTTCAACTTGTACATTCCTTAGCACTTCTTGTAAGTCAGGTCTAGGGGTAATGAACTCCTTCCACTTTTGTTTGTCTGGGAATATTTTAATTTCTCCCTCATTTCTTTTTTTTTTTTTTTTTTTTTTTTTTTTTTTTTTTTTTTTGCTGTACGCAGGCCTCTCACTGCTGTGGCCTCTCCCGTTGCGGAGCACAGGCTCCGGACACACAGGCTCCGCGGCCATGGCTCGCGGGCCCAGCCACTCCGCGGCATGTGGGATCTTCCGGGATCGGGGCACGAACCCGTGTCCCCTGCATCGGCAGGCGGACTCTCAACCACTGCGCCACCAGGGAAGCCCTCCCTCATTTCTTAAGGACAGTTTTGCCAGATATAAAATTCTTGGTTAATAGTTTTTTTTCTTCAATACTTTAAATACATCATCCCATTGTCTTCTGGTCTGCAAGGTTTTTGCTGAGAAATCCACTGACAGCCTTATTGGGGCTCCCCTGTACATGATGAGTCACTTTCCTCCTGCTGCTTTCCAGATTCTACCTTTGTCTTTCAACAGTTTGATTATAATTTGTCTTGATGTAGGACTCTTGGATTTATCCTACATGAAGTGTGTTGAGCTTCCTGGATTTGTATATCCATGTTATTCCTTAAACTTGAGAAGTTTTATTATTTATTCAAATAATCTATTTCTTCAAAAGAATTTCTCTCTTCTCCTTCTCCCATGATGCATATATTGCTGCACTTGATAGTGTCCTATAAGTCCCTTAGGTTCTGTTAACTTTTCTTTCGTTTTTCTTTTTGTACCTCAGGCTCCATTTTTTCAAATGACCTGTCTTTAAGTTCATTGATTCTTTCCTCTGCCTGTTCAAGGGTATTCCTGAACCCCTCTAGTAAAATTTTTATTTTGCTCATATTATTGCTTTCCCAATTTCCTTTAGTTCTTTGAGTCTGGCTTCCTTCAGCTCTTTGAGCATATTTACAACAGTTATTTTAAAGTCTTTGTCTGTTAAGTCTGATGCATGTGTTTCTTCAGGGGCTGTTTCTGGAAATTTATTTTGTTCTTTTGAAAGGGCTATGTTACTTCCCTGGTGGTCCAGTGGTTAAGTGGTTAAGAATGTGCATTTCAGGGCTTCCCTGGTGGTGCAGTTGTTGAGGGTCCGCCTGCCGATGCGGGGGACACGGGTTCGTGCCCCGGTCCGGGAGGATCCCACGTGCCGCGGAGTGGCTGGGCCCATGAGCCATGGCCACTGAGCCTGTGCGTCCAGAGCCTGTGCTCCGCAACAGGAGAGGCCACAGCAGTGAGAGGCCCGTGTACAGCAAAAAAAAAAAAAAAAAAAAGAATGTTTATTTCAGTAAGCCTGGCATCTCACATTAAAATGGGAATAATTATGTTGTCTCTTGAGGATACAGATGCCTCTGTAACCCCCTCATATGAAGCTGTCTAGTGTCCTATCAAACCACAGGGGTTGGGTGATGGAGTTAGATGTGGGAGAACAAAAAGATAAGTATGATCTTGCTTCATTATTGCCACTTCTGGGCCATTACTCGTTTAAACTTAAGCAAAAGACCATTCACAAGGCATTCAATTATACCAGTCTCTCCTCAAAACAGTTATCTTCCAAGATACTAGTCATTCCCTCACATTCAAGAATGTTTGCTCTTCCTTTCACAACAGTCTCTCTAAATGCTCCTAAACCTACCACCATTCTGGGAGAATTGCTCTAGTCTTAGAGTTTCTTGAATTCTTCAATCTCATTCCAGCTACCCACTTTTATGACTCATTATGAAGATAGAAGATCCTAAACATCAATATTTACTCATTGACAATAACCTATCCTTTGAATCTCACATTCTTCTACTCCCTCTATATCTGTTCTCTCACTTCATAAACACTTCAGCCATAAACCTTCTTTTCGTTCTTAGTCTGTTAGATTCCTCCTAGATTAGCTTCTTTCCGATTTTAGCTTATATTGCAAAGCACATAATTTCAATTGCTTTAGTATGCACTTTCTGGCCACCTAACCAGAAATTCTTCTACTCTTAACTCTACAATCTCTTAATCCTGGATTTGGCCACCCACTTGTTCTACTTCTATACCAAGAAACTTGCTGAAAAAATAACCAGCAAACATGGATTGACACCACCAAAAATTCATGGTAAAGGCTGGATGCAAAATTTTTCTTCTTTCTTTTCTTAACTGAAGCTTTCAAGTCTTTATTACCACTTTCAGAATATCCTAAAATCATTTCACTCAGTAGATGACCTTATCTTGTATTTAACAGGAAAAAAAATGGACTCTCATATGATAACTCTATTTTTTGTTTATTTGATTTTTTAAATTGAATAAATTTGACATGTAACGTTTATGGTGTACAGTGTGTTACTTTTTTTTAGTGTGTTACTTTGATACATTTATATATTGTAATAGGATGGTTATAGTCATATTTATCACATTAAATAATTGTAGTACAATATTATTATCTATATTCGTCATACTGTGCATTGGATCTCTATGGCTTATTTACTACTTGTTACAAATTTAAACACCATCAGTCTTATCTGCCCCCTCCAATTCCTTAGTAACAACCATTCTACTCTCTGTTTTTTACAGGTTTGACTTTTTTTGGATTCCAGATATAAGTGATTCATGATAACCCTTTTAACTTCCTGCCACCTCCACCTCTTATCTGCAAACTTACTTTCATTTGCAGCTATTTCTCTCTCTTGTTCCCTCCAATTCTTAGAGGAATGGGTGTTTCTCCTCTTGTTCATAGTAAATTCCTTAACCTATTTCTGAATCTCTAGCGACCAACTGGTTTTCCTTATTTTCTTCCTCTTACCCTCCTGTCCTTCATATATTCTTTCACCCCATACATATAACTCAGAAATGTTATAAACATTCAAGGCTATGATGAAATCTGTTGTTCTATAACCTATGTCTATAATCTCCAATTCAGAACTCTACCTAGGCTTTTAGGTCCATATTTGCAACCATCCATTGGACATTTTCACCTGCATGTCCCATAGGTAACCAAACCTAATAACTAAAATCTATACATCTTATTTCCCAATCCCTTAAATCTGAACCTTCTTCTCCATTCTTGGTTTCAGTTCATCAGCACCACGATTAATCCAGTCTTCTCTTCCAGATACATGGGTATCATCTTAGAATCTATGCCATCACCCTCAGAAGCGGCCTACATTCAGATGCCACCTGCTTTTCATTCTATCTCCTAAATC
The DNA here is from genome assembly GCF_025265405.1 of Mesoplodon densirostris. Classification (NCBI taxonomy): domain Eukaryota; kingdom Metazoa; phylum Chordata; class Mammalia; order Artiodactyla; family Ziphiidae; genus Mesoplodon; species Mesoplodon densirostris. The sequence continues at coordinate 80,514,208 of NC_082668.1, read as the reverse complement.
TTAGATTTCTTCCCAAATTTATTCCCAATGCTTAATTTAAGTCCTCATTTTGATCGCTTGAAATGATTGCATTATTTCTTTTGTAAATTGAAGCATATGTACATGTGTATTTAATATATGTATATTAACAGAAATATAATTTTATAAATATATATATATATATATATATATATATATATATATATATATATATATATAAATGTAACTTGATGGTTGCCACTTATTTTTATATTCCTGGATCTCAGACCATTGCTTACCATCAATGTATGTTTGCTGAGTGATTTCCAGACTATTCTCTATCCTATTTATCCTCTATCCCACTGTCAGGAAGACTCTTCTAAAGCATATATTAAATCCTTCAATAAATTTTGAATGAATAAGAATACAGTACAAACTACATAGTCATAATCATCGAGATAGGGCTCTAATCTACCTTCACAGCTTCTTTTCCTACACTGCCCTATGGTTCCTTTTGGAGCCATAGGATCACCTTATGGTACACAAAACATACCATCCATTCCCTCACTGCCAAGATTTTATTATATACTATTCTCTCTCTGCTTGCAGGATCCGTCTTCCCTAATTTACCCAACTCCTTCTAATCTTAGCTAAAGGGTTGGGCTTAGTAGTGGGCTTATGACCTGATCCTTCCAGACTGAGACAGATGCCTCTTCTCTGTGCTCACATATTATCCTGCACAGATCTCTACTGTAGCACTTAGTATCCTATGATAATAACTTGATCTTCCTTTTATACTTATTGAAAGTTCCTTAAGGACATAAACTATATTTAATTCAGTATTCTCAGAGCCTCATTAAGGACCCAGTGCACAGCAGACACTCAACAATGTTTCTTAAATAAATCAGAATATTTAGAGTTTAACATATAAGAATATATAGTATGCATTTTTTCTTCCCCTGTTCTTGAGAAATGTAAAAAAAATTTCCCTTTCCCCTCTTTAAGATAATTGCTGCTGTGAGTGAAGGTTTCTTCCATGGCAGATAAGAGATTAAATTACAAAAGTTTTCAATTGCTTACCACTGGCCAGTGCAGAAAGAGGAGGAGACAGAGAAATTCCTGTGTCTGCCTTAACCCAAGAATATCTCAATACTCCTTTTCCCTAATTCTGTGTTTCCTAACTTTTCTAGGACAAGTACAGCATTGTTGAAGTTTCTTAATGAACCTAATGGGAAAATAAGAAGAATAAAAGCTGGGAGTTTTTGTTTTGTTTTTTAAAAAGTGATTATGCCTTATACATGAACTAGAAAGGAAAAGAAATCCAAACTTCATTTCAATAATTGAGAAAGTACCTGTCATTATCCCATCTTTGTTTCTCTTATGCACCCCTAATGAAGACCTCTAGCCCATTAAGTTTACCTATATAACTGTGAGTATTCTTTTGTAAATCAAAAGGAGAATCACAAAGAATAATGATAATTTCTGAGGAATGCAGTGAAGTATGTATAACAGCTAGTTTTATAATAGATGTATCAAATGGAAAGGAGGAAGGGAATGGTGTAGTTCCTATATTTATGGAAGAAACTAAGAACCGCATGGCTAGCTTACTTCTTAGACTTCAGAATTTCACAGGCTAGTAAATTTTTTTTTTAATTGAGGGAACCAACATAAGATCCTCCACTTTCAACTGCCTGTGCAGGAATAATTCAACATAGCAGGCCTTAGGCTGTTTATCTTCAGAAAGGCCTATTTGCAAGGCTGGGCCTTGACGGCATCTGGGAACTTGATTTCTGAAAACATTTAAGTGATGATTCTAAATGCTGTGCCAGCCTACTTAGACTGTACCATGAGATTTATGGTAAATAACTACCTTCCTTCTGAGAATCTGAAATTTTGGTTGACAGAGGGTGCCTATGTAACCAGCCCTTAAAAAAAAACCCAAGCTCTTGAGTCTCAAATGGAGTTCCCCATGCCAAAACACTGCAAGTGTGTTGAGTGAATTTTTGAAGCTGGAGAGAGGGTGCTCTGTGTGACCTCTCACAGGAGGGAAAGAGCATAGGAAGCCTGCACACAGATTCCTCTAGACTCTGCCTGATGTCTTTTTCCATTAGTGATCTGGCTGTGTATCTTTACAATATCTCTGTAATAAATCTTAGCTCTGAGTATGACAGTATACTAAGTCCTGTGAGTCCTTCTAGAGAATCGCAGAATGTGTGTATGGTATTGGGGACCCCCAAAACACTAAGTAATGATATTAAACAAGCAAACAAAAAACTCTATGATCATCATTCAATGAATATATATGTTAATAAAATTTTGCTCTTTATTCTGACAGTACTGAAACATGGAAACAGTATCAGAATAAAGGACAGAATTTTAAACGGAATAAATTTAGCATTGTAAGAAGTTCATTACATTATTCTCATTTTTCTCATTTTGCTGTAGACCAGTGAAAACCTTATAATGGACCAATAACAGACATGTGCCTGGTAACTACTAGACCAAGTAATTTTTGCCTGGGTATACCTTTCTTCCAATTTACTTTCTTTTGAAACTGAAAGCACTAAACAGAAGTTTTATGTGTACAGGAGTAATTTTAAAAAGCTGAACATTCTGGTAAGTCACTAAAGATTTCACTGAAATAGTTGATTTTTAACTGTTACATTTAAAGAATGGAAGACTATTATAAATTAATAACAAATTTAGTTCCAGGATATTTTAAGATTTGTATAGTCCTCTCACCAGCCAAATAACCATGTAAAAAAAACCACAAAAAATAAAACTAGCTGAGATAGTAATACTTCTGACTTTTAGTTTGTCATTTTATTTAAAAATTATTTATGGAAGATAACATTCTTATCTTTCCTCAATACAATCACCTTAAAATGAATTCTTCCCACAGGTCACACAATGTTTTTAAAAAAGATAGCAAATAAAAATCTCAGATTTCATCCATTAATATATCACTGTGTTTTAGTTCTTCAAGGCACTTTCTAACAATATAATATTTTCCATTGCACAACACTCAAATTCCATTTACCAGGGTAAATAACTTTCCAAACCAAAACCACATACCTTTTGCTGTAGTTCTTTTACTGCTGAATCTCTATCCATGCATGCCTGTCGAAAGGCTTCATAAGCTTTATTGAGTTGCTCGCCAATGTTTTTATCCATTCCTCTCTGTCCTGTAGCATCACTATAAATGATGGAGTAAATGACAGGTCTGGAAAATAATTGAAAAATTTAGATAGTTATTAAGTTACATAAATCTCATTTAAAAATGTACCTCAAAGACAGTTCTATATGGTTTATCATGAACATTATAGCACCAAGTACTATAAAGTTTTATGAAGGCAAAAAAGCCTCATTTAAAATCCTGATCAGAAATATTGTGAAACCTTAACTTCTACAATTTTTAAATATTCTTTACTAATGTTTAAGGAGCAATTAGGGTTCCAGTTCATAAAGATGCTACTTTGCAAATGGTATTCTATAAATGCAAGCTAAAAATGGAAAAATATAAAAGGCCATTTGTTATTCATCTTTATTACAGAAATGCACAACAGGATTAGCAATGTGAGAAGGGACTTCTTTTTAGTAAATGGACAGTTATTCCCACTTACAAGGTAAATGCCTGCTACACTGAAATTAGAGCAAAATTAAGTAGATAAATGTTTGTGGATGGAGTTCACACTGTTGTTATCACAGAGCAATTAAAATGTGTGAAAATGCTCTTATTTTAGCACAAAATCTAGGGAGAGCTGCCGTTGGACTCTACATTAAAAAAGAAAAATCACATCCCATCAGTCCTACCCCTATGCTCTATTAGTTTGCCAACTTTTTTGCTATTTCTGAACTACAGGTGATTTACTCAGTGGAGGTAATTTACTTTTATCGTCTCAACTTGGATAACATCTCTAATGACATTCCCTGACTCTGAGCAGAGGGTCATCTAATGACTGATTCTTCCTGTCAAGCTGTGAAAACCACACCACAGAGCCTTTCTCTTAATCCTCTGAAAGCCAGAGTAGACAAAGTTCTCTATCAGTCATAGGGGATTTTGGGGGGTACCAAATTATTTCACTCCCTTATGATTAGAAATCCTTCATAACAGTCTCTAACCTTTTATAACATCTTTATTTTATCGTCGGGTATACATGCTTTAAAAAACTTTCAGTATTTTACATTAAGATGTTCATATAACATAAATTCACCATTCTAAAGTATACACTTCTGTGGTTTTCAGTATATTCACAATGTTGTGTAACCATCACCAATATCTAATCACAGAACATTTTTATCACCTCAGAAAGAAACCCTGTACCTATTAGCAGTTTGTCCCAATTCACATCTCCCCTCTATCCCCTGACAACCACTAATCTACTTTCTGACTCTATGGATTTGCCTACTTTGGACATTTGGAGTCATAAAATACATGGCCTTTGTGTCTGGCTTTTTTCATGTAGCATAAAATTTCCAACCTTTATCCATGTTGTAGCATGTAACAGTACTTCATTGCTTTTTATGTCTGAATAATATTTCATTTTATGAATATACTATAATTTGTTTATTCATTTCTCAGTTAATGGACATTTGGGTTGTTTCCACTTTTTGGTTATTTTGAATAAAGCTACAATTTGTGTATATATCTGTGTGAACGTATGTTTTTAATCTCTTAGATATATGCCTGGGAGCAGAATTCCTGGGTCAGATGACAGTTATGTTTAACTTTTTGAGGAACTGCCACAAAAATTCCAGACGTTTCCACAGAAGCTGTACCATTTTATATTTCCACTAGCAACATACAAGAGTTCCAATTTCTCCACATCTTCACCAATAATTGTTGTCCATTTAAAAATTATATGCTAGGATCCTAGTGGGTATGAAGTGATACTTGATGTTGAGCATCTTTACAGTGCTTATAGGTCATTTTAAAATTATATGCTAGGATCCTAGTGGGTATGAAGTGATACTTGATGTTGAGCATCTTTACAGTGCTTATTGGTCATTTGTATATCTTCTTTGGAGAAATGTCTAGTAAAGTCCTTTGCCCACTTTTCATATACACATACATATATATATATATATAAATAATTTGTAATATTTTCTCCCATTCTATAGGTTATCTTTTCATTTCTTTGATAGTGCCCTTTGACAAAGTTTTTAGTTTGATGAAGTCCAGTTTATCTATTTTTTTTTTGTTCTTGTGCTTTTCATAACATATCTAAGAAACCATTGCCTAACCCAAGATCACATGGATTTTTCACCTGCATTTCCTTTTAGAAATTTTATAATTTTAGCTTTTTAAAAAAAATTTATTTATTTATTTATGTATGTATTTTTGGCTCTGTTGTGTCTTCATTTCTGTGCGAGGGCTTTCTCTAGTTGCGGCAAGTGGGGGCCACTCTTCATCGCAGTGCGTGGGCCTCTCAATGTCGTGGCCTCTCTTGTTGTGGAGCACAGGCTCCAGACGCGTAGGCTCAATAGTTGTGGCTCACGGGCCTAGTTGCTCCGCGGCATGTGGGATCTTCCCAGACCAGGGCTCGAACCCGTGTCCCCTGCATTGGCAGGCAGATTCTCAACCACTGCGCCACCAGGGAAGCCCTACAATTTTAGCTTTTACACTTAGATCTTTGATCCATATTGAGTTAATTTGTATAATATGGTATGAGGCAGGGCTCCAGATTCATTCCTCTGCATGTGGCTAGCCAGTTGTCCTGGTATCATTTGTTGAAAAGGCTATTCTTTTCCCACTGAATGCCCTTGGCAGCCTTGTTGAAAATCAGTTGACTATAAATCACAATGCCCTTTTAAATACCTAGGTAGTATTTCAATCCCATCAGCCAGTCTTTCATTTTAAGATACTAAATACACTCCTAAGTTATTTTCTAGGCTTGATAAAAACAATTTCAAGGATTTTATTATGGGGATTACAGTGTTTTTACCTTGTGAAGCAATGAAAGAATGATATATTTTTTAGGCACTCCACTTGAAATTTGTTTTTACTGCTACCTCTGATAGATGGAAAAGATGAAATGCTGTTAGGATAATTAACATTGCCAGGATCTCTGACATACCATAGACACTATGGAAACATGAGTAATTAGCATGAACACAAAGCATCACTTTGAGTATTTATTTAGATACTATTATCATTCAAAAAATTGATTTAGGGTGGCTTAAAAAAACACACAAGATTAAAAATAAGTATATAAGCAGGAAAAGAAAAATAAGGGTAGGTAGCTACAGGCACTATAGTATACTGTAATATGCTCATGCAGAAATTAGACGATTTAAGTAGCTAAGTGGCTAGGTTGTCTATCACTGTCTTAATAAGCTGCAGATGTCATAAAAAATTGTCAATGTAAACCACACCTATATTTATCTGGGACAAACAAGAGGCTTGAATTGGGAACCCATCTCGTTTCTTGTTTTGTTCTATCACTGACTGACCCTGTGAGCTTAGTTCAGGGCCACTAAATCTTTTGGGACTCAAGTTTCTGTCTCTTCAAAACAAAAAAAGATGTCTGGATTCAATTTCTAAGGAACTTCTTTGTTCTATAGTTCTTGAGTCTGTGAATCTAAAAATGCATGTCTGTTTCATCAAGAAGGTGCATTCTTGCTTTAAAAAATGTAAATACAGTACTAAAAACAGCTGCATCATATGCAAGTAAATCATGTGCAGCCTTCATTTCAGTTCCTTGAATTAGATCACACAAATGTCACTAGGAAGAGTTACTGAGTAAATTCCACATGGAGGCATCCTATTTTTTGAAATAAGAATGTATGCTGGGAGATATGATTCAGGTCAATACAACTAAATAAATGATACATTTAATTCCTATCTCACAACCAAGAAGAAAATTGGGTGTTAGATCAGTGACACTGACCAGAGAAAAAGGAAAGAGTCTCTGGGACCCAGCTAATTAAATTGGACAGATTTCAAATATTAACACTCTGAACTTTAAAGCCACTTGTTCCTCTATTTTTTAAAGCATTTGTTAAGTGTAAAATTAATTTCACAATTTAAGAGGCAGTCACAATTCAATTACATTTTGGTATGCCTTCTGCAAAACTTGCCAGGCTCCAGGGAAATGGTTTTATTTACAATAAACATGCTCAAACTCAAATCAAATGGCCACTCTCATCCCCTAAACCCAGGAGGTCCAAGCTAGAGCCAGCTCTGCCTTGGAAACATTCTTCTAGTTATGGCTTCACTCTTTTAAATGTATTTTAAGGAAAGCCTTCCGTGGTAATTTATTTCTGGGTTTGGTTTACTAGTTTCCTCATACCACACAAGGAAAAACTTAACTCACTGATGCCCGAGACAGTATATCTGGGTGGGCAGAATACAAAGCATCCCACCCCCAGGGTAATCCTGGCTTCAGGATAGTCCTGTCACACCTACCTCTATTCCTCTGACAGAAGTTCCTTTTTTCCTTTGGGTTGTTCCTGTAAGATGGAAAATGGAGGGTGACAAGTTCCTATTCTGCCTCCCAGGTCCAGCATGTGCTTGCACAGGAAGAAGTACTAAGAAAATCCCTGGGCATCAGGCTGCTTCCTCTTTCATTGATCCTTGGTTCATAATGAAACTGTTCTAGGATAGGAGAATCAGCCTGCATGAGGGCAATAATTTTATTTTCCCTTGGTAAAATTTCCCAGCTCCAACAAAGGTATGTCAACTACTAGGGCCAAACTTTGATTTCAATAAAATATATACCATTATGATTCAATTAAATTAGAAAAACTGAAGTACTTGTTTGCTTAATACATGTAAGGCACTATGTGGGATGCAGCAAGGGGCTTTAGGGATAGTGCCACCTTAATGTTGTGTTCCTTTTACAAAGTTTTTCACCAGCTCTTCATTTCCTGTTACTGGTATTCCAATCTGACTGATAAGGCTCAGAGGAGTTAAATGACCTGCATACAGCTACAAAGCTATAAGCAAGTGACTGGGACTAAATCTTTGAAACTCTTAGTTCAAGGATTATTTATTAAAGCCAGCTGCAAAGTATTCTCCTAAAATGCCATGATGGATGTTTCATTCCATAAAACAGTTACTGAGTGCCAACAAAAAACAAAGCCTGGGCTGGGCGCCACTGATGTAGTGAAAACAAAACAGACATGAAACCTACCCTGACGAAGGCACCATTAGCTGTAACTTAAAGAATATATATGAGTACCTGGAGATATTAAAGGCTAGAGTTTGGAAAGGAAAGTGCTCACTTCTATTTACAACGTTTAGGAAAGGCTTTGAGAGGTAGATGGCATTTGACTTGGGTTTTGAATTATGGGTAGGAATGACCTCACCCATTCCTTTTATTTGACTGTCAAGTAGCAGTCATCCTTTCTAAAACAGGTTCCTGACAGCTATAAAGATGTCTTTTTGTGCTAGATAATATCCATTCTTCACTAAAACAGCCCAGGATTACATACATTTCTTATGCATTGTTCAGTTTGAATTTCCAGATCAGGACAACTCTGAAAACCTGAGACAATTCTTAAGTATAACAATTATGGTTACTTATAGAAGTGATTAATTAGGCTAGTGCTTGTCCATGATGCTTGAAAAGAAGCAAGGGTAGTAATGAAATAAAGGACAAGTCCTATATCTGCTCTGGACCTCGATTTTCCTTGCTTTTAAAATGAAGGGGTTACAAGACAATCTCCTTCAACTTTATGATTAGACAGCATTTCTAAACAAATACAGAGTATAGAAGCTTTTACTTGGCAAATAGTGATTTATTTTTCCTCATAAATGATATCATAGATTTAAAAGTTACAAGCCAGTTGATATGGTAATTCGTTTAAAGATAGTGAGAAGTATGGAATAAAGTTATATGGGATGTCCTAGAAGAGATACGATACTGTGAAAACATGTGATATGAAAATACATGATGTACCACTGTGAAAATGAATGACTTTATTTATTTCATAACAATTATATAGTCCCTCCTAACACTTTACTAGGTAGAATGAAAAAAAAGTACAGGCTTTGAATTCAGATCTCAGATCTGCAGTTTTCTAGCCATTTACTTAGCTTCTCTGAGTATTAGTTTTCTTATACATAGTTTGTAGGATTATTGTGAAGATTGAGATCATATATGAAGCAATATCTGTTAACTGTTCCTCAATATCCATTCTCTCCTCTTCTAGTATTCCTGATTTTTAGCTGATGTGGTCACGTGACTGTCACTGGCAAGAAAGTGTAACTTCCAAGACAAGTTCTCTTCTTTTTCCCTTTCTCAGTTGGATGGAATATTGTGATTAGTCATCCGAAACACTGTGGTGAGGGCAACACTTCCAGGATGGTGGAACAAGGAGATGTGGAACAACAAGAATGAAGATGCCCAGGTCCTTGACACTGTGGAGCTGCCAGATCAGCTCTGGACATCTTATACTTTGAATTGTAGTATGTGAGAGAAATAAAATATCTGTCTTATTTGTTCAAGCCACTGTCTTTGGGGCTCTCTTAAGAGAGGAGCTGAGCTGTATCCTAACTGGTACAATATTCAAGATTGGTTCAGTGCTGAACACACAGTAGGTTCTCCTTTTTCCATGGGAAAGAGACAAAACTCATAGTCTTTGCCTTATAAGCTCTAATTAGAGCTTATAATTTAGTAAGGCAGAAACACATGGAAATGATTAACCATATTAGCAGGTCAATTATAAATGTGTAAAAATGTATAAGCGGGGCCTCCCTGGTGGCGCAAGTGGTTGGGAGTCCGCCTGCCGATGCAGGGGATACGGGTTCGTGCCCCGGTCTGGGAGGATCCCATATGCCGCGGAGCGGCTGGGCCCGTGAGCCATGGCCGCTGAGCCTGCGCGTCCGGAGCCTGCGCGTCCGGAGCCTGTGCTCCGCAGCGGGGGAGGCCACAACAGTGAGAGGCCCGCATACCGCAAAAAAAAAAAAAAAAAAATGTATAAGCGTATCTTGAGTATCTTGATAGGTATCTGGGAAACACAGGTAGAAGCATTTGTAGGAACTGACCCAAAGGCTCACTCAAGATTTGTACATTTCATTGTATTTAAGTTTTATCTCAAAAGAAGAAGAAAAGAAAGAACTGTTAAATAAAGAGTATAGGCAGGAAAAAGGCTCAATAGAAGGAACAATTAACATGAGAGGAACTGTGGAAGGCTTCACAGAGGATCTGACGCTTATACTGGGCCCTGAAATATGAGAAGGATTTCAACAAGTAGAGAATGAGAGGGGAAAGAACATTCACTCTGAAAGAGCAGAGGCTCTGAGAAATCACTAGTATAGTGCATTTAGGGACTGGTGGCGAGTACTGTATTTATGAAAGTAAGGTGTATGTACAGATAGGATGGAGAGGTCAGGGTGCTAAGTCAGGGTGCTAAGACAGGTGCAGAGTCAGGGCCACCATGTGTGACTGTGCGGCACTGAAAGAACCCTATGGGTACCATTCATGTAGACCATAATTGGAAAGAGTTACACCCTAGAGTTACAGAGTGCACTAACTACATAAACTATACACAGCAGATTAGATACGGCCAGATTGCAGTAGACCTTGAATGCCACTCTAAGCAATTTAGACTTTAACTTGCTAACATTAAGGAATAATGGAGGATTGTCAAGCAGGAGATGGATATGTTTTAGAAAGATTAACTGGATACCAGCAGGGAATATAAACTAATGAGGGAGACAAAGTGAGGATATCCTTAAGAAACTACTGCTGTATTCTGGGTGAAAGATGAGGGCTTAAACTAGAGTAGGGAAAATAAAAGATGAATGGATTCAAGAGACATTTTAAAGGTAGAATCAACAGGATTTGTTGGCCAACTGGATCTGTACAACAGACAAGAAGGAAGCATTCAGGGCCCAGCAATTCTGAATCAGTTGGCCTGGGAAGGAGTCCTCTAATCTATATTTTAATAAGTAAAGTAATCAGGTTATTTTGTTAAAGATAGTTCACCAGCCATATTTTTCAAAAATTAGGCAAACAGTGATGCTAGTCAGCCACAGGGAAACAGGAAGAAATACTGAGGGGGAGAGGAGAGGATATTGAATTCAATTCTGAACAAAAGTGCTAACAGAAACATAATTAACAACAGTCAGGAAAAATGTACCAATTGAGTGATAATGAAATCTAAAGGAAGAAATGATGGCTAAGTATTCCTTCCCTCCTGCTTATATTCTTAAAGTTTTTAATGTCCTCTGATACTCGTTGACAGTCAACCAGGCCAAAATCTTTTTACCAAAAAAGAAACAAACAAACAAAACCCTTACATTTTTTAAAAGAAAACAGTGGAGAGAGAAAGAAGCAATACTTGTTATTGTACCACTTTGTGTCACAAGATGCACACTTTTTTTCTCCCAAATATAAACCAAAAAAGAGGATAGGCCCACTGGACAATGTCAGAAGGAAAACTAGGATATGCATAAAATAGTAAGGCATTTTAGTATAAGTCTGTTACCTTATATGAAGAGATTATTAGCCAAACAGGTAGGAATGTTATCTGACGTTCTGTTCTGTTAACATTTATACGGTGTTAAATAACAAGAAAAATAACTTTCTGGTAGAGTGCTATTTTTCTTAAGTCTCTCTCTTCTACTCTACCAAATTTATGATAATGAAATAGTATTATTAATGATCTTTCACAAGAGTAGAATGTTTGTACCTATCTTCTGGTTTTAATTTAAAAAGTGTGAAAAAATATTTTCAGTAATCTTAAAAAGGTCCCCCCAACCAGAAGAGATGACACAGGATGCACCAGATTCATAAAGGGCAAAGTTGTTTTTGAAAAAGAAGTAGTTAAAATCTCATGAGTTCACAGATTAGGGGCCCCTCCAGCATCTCTGAGTCATTTACTAAATCATAACCACTACGAAAGGACAGAGCTCTTCTATGAAAAGAGAATGAAACTTCGGGAGACAGAGGACCTTTTCACAAAAAGGCCTATTTTCTCTTAAATCGCAGTTGAAATTGCTGAGCAGTCATTTAGCCTTGAGAATATTACCAATGATAAATGGGAACAGGCAAAAGCCTACATAATTATAAGCTGTACTCTGTGCTCTTAATTACCAGCACAGAACTCTATGGCTCTTCATACCCCTGCTTTTAATTTCCCTGAGGACACCTAGAGGCTGCTGGGCAAATGTTTGCAAGTCACAACTTGTCTTATTAGAAGTAACTGAGAGAACTCCAGTGAGAAAATAAATAAGGTTTCAGAGATATCCACATCTCCATTCCTAGTCATTCCCAAGATGTTTAGGTTGTGACTTTAAATGTATAATATGATAAAAGGTTAAAACCAGATACAATATTTTTATACCATGCAACACACTTTCTTACTCCTATTGTTGAATACTCCTGAATACAGGACTAAAAATCCCTGGGTAGCCTGACACACCAACTTCTCAAACCTGCCTCTGTGCCAAAATTACCCAAATCTCTACCCTTTTCAGGGCCACTCCAGTTTTCCTCAAATGTGAATATTCAGATCTAGTTAAGTCCCAACACTTGTTATGCTACCCTACTGTGGAGGAGCAAGAGTTTATTAAAAAATTTGATTCTCTGTTTCATTTCCTTTTGCATCTGGAAAAAATGAAAAGATGCTATAAAATAAAGATTCCAAATCTTATTTTTAACTGAGACCACATCTTGTGTAAAATGTGTTAATTTCTCTCTTAATACAAGTCAGAGAATCAAAATTAAAAAGCCTAGTCAACCAAAGATAAAATCAGAGTTGAAGTGCAGAAAACATGTCCAGTCTAGATATGCTTGTTGATGGGTGAGAGTGAATAAGCTGTAACCTTTCTGTGGACCTCAGTTCCCTCATCTGCCCCAGTTTAGAATGTCTGGGGTACAGCATGCTGTAGGACATGGGTTCCCAACCTGTCAGTACATTAGAATAATCCAGGGCAGTTTCAAAAAACAGATCAGCCATCCCTGTCCAAGACTTCTTGGATCATAATTTTTTTGGTGGAGGGGGGCCGGTGAGGGGAGGAAGAGGGAGAAGCAAGTGTGATAGATTTAGAATCACTGCCATAGGGGATCAAGTCATAACTGGAAAAGCACTGTACTCTGTAAAACACTACACAAATATGCACCAAGGCGGGAAAATAGGCTTTCATAAACTGTCCTTTTGTTCCACGGTGATCTGCTTTATGAACTGTTCCAAAAGAAGTGTATAGAATTGAGAAACAAAAATAGCAGTTGCTAAGGTAGATATTCTTAAAAAAAGAAAAAAAAAAAGGTATTTTGATACTTTGGCAGATGGTCCAGAGCAACAGCACTCTTGTTGATCTTGGTTCCATGAAATTTCCACAATTCATCAGTCTATGTGACAACTGTTTTCTCTATTAATGGAAGAGACACCATTAATGGCATTTGCACTGAAGTGCATGCTGAAAGAGAAATCTGAGTGTGACCAGAGCTCTTCTCCCACCAAGCAGTCCTTATAACTTGATTCTACCCCTACCAATACTCTAAATCATCTCAATTCTATTTAAATTCTCTATCTAAAGATAGTTTAGAAAGGGCATAGATCCCAGTGCCATGCCTTCAATCTGAATAGGCACACAGCTACAGTGTCATGCCTTCAATCTGAATAGGCACACAGCTATGAACCAGAAGGACAATCTTAGTCTTTTTTTTTTTTTTTTTTTTTCTTTTTGCGGTATGCGGGCCTCTCACTGTCGTGGCCTCTCCCGTTGCGGAGCACAGGCTCCGGACGCGCAGGCCCAGCGGCCATGGCTCACGGGCCCAGCCGCTCCGCGGCATATGGGATCCTCCCTGATCGGGGCACGAACCCGCATCCCCTGCATCGGCAGGCGGACTCTCAACCACTGCGCCACCAGGGAGGCCCCAATCTTAGTCTTATAATTGAATGGGAAGCTTCCCAACAGTGGTGGTGGTTCCCTATTTCCTCCCGGGAAACATTAGGGACAGGGGTAGAGACTGACACCTGCTGAGGTAAAAATTGCTTGCTGCTTGACATAAACCACCTTATTTTAATGTTCCCTTTCCAGATAAGGAAACTGAGCTTCAAAAGGTTAAATACGTTGCCTGAGGTCAACGAATTAGAAAATGGAAGACCCAGATAAACCCGGGTCTCTTTGATGTGAAAGTCCAACATCCTAGCTCTTTTCACCCTTATTTAGTTTTTATTTTATTTTTAATCAAAGCATAACACACCTACATTTTAATGAGTAAAATAACTTTATAAGGTTTAAGAAAAACAGTAGTGCCTTACTCTCCTCCCTTCCCATTTCCTGCTTCACCTTGGCAACAATTTTCAGCTCTTGTGGTTGATTCCTCTTTTTTAAAAAAATAAATTTATTTTTATTTTATTTTTAATTTTTGGCTGCGTCAGCTCTTCGTTGCTGCACGTGGGCTTTCTCTAGTTGCAGCGAGCAGGGGCTACTCTTCGTTGCGGTGCACGGGCTTCTCATTGCAGTGGCTTCTCTTGTTGTGGAGCACGCGCTCTAGGCGTGTGGACTTCAGTAGTTGTGGCACGTGGGCTCAGTAGTTGTGGCACGCGGGCTCTAGAGCGCAGGCTCAGTAGTTGTGGCGCACAGGCTTAGTTGCTCCGCGGCATGTGGGATCTTCCCTGACCAGGGCTCAAACCCATGTCCCCTGCATTGGGAGGCAGATTCTTAACCACTGCACCACCAGCGAAGTCCCTTTTGGTTGATTCTTTTTGGTATTATCTCTAAATAACATGCTAATATTGCCACTACTGATTTTTCAGTTTTACTTGTCTTCCCACTATGCAAAATAAGGATTCAGCTCTCTTTAAAATCTCCCCTCCCTTTATACCCTCCCCATTCTCCTCATATAGTTATATCCTATTTTTTGGTTAGATTTGCATTCTACTTTAACTTTCTTATGACTACGTAATGCTATTCACTGCTGAGCCATATAATATACTATGGCTCCTTTTCCTTTCCTGAAAAACATTTTTCCTGAAAAAACTTCTTGTTTATTTCTTATTATCATTACTACAACTCCTCAATCCATTGAGACACTTCAATTATTCTATCAATTTCATCTACTTAGAAGAATCTCTCCTTGAGCTTTCTGACTTGCTCAAGTCTAGATTTGTTGATTTCTATGCCTAGAGGAAAGCCTTCATCTTGAGACCTTCTTTCAACTTGAATTTGATGATTCCCTTTATTCACCTCTCTCTCTAGCTGAATCCCTCATTTTCAGTATCCCGAATCTTCATCCTTCTTGTTTTACTCCCCAATTTGGTGGAGTGAACCCTCTAGTAGCTTCCTGATAAAGTGCCTGCAAAGTAAATTTTTTGAGACCCTGCATAACTGAAAATATCTTTACCCTCAGATTTAACTGATAGTTTGCCAGGTTATGAGTTCTAGGTTGGAAGTAGTTTTTCCTCAGAATTTTGTAAGTTTTACTATGCTCCCTTTTGTTTTTGTTGAAGTCCAGAGCCATTATGATTTCTGATCTTGTACTTAACCCATGTGGAAGTTCATCTTTCAGTTCTTGCAAATTTTCTTGAATAACTTTTTGGGCAAGTTCATTCCTTCTGTGTCCCTTTGTGAATCCTACTATCTGGATGTTAAATTTTCTGAAGTGGTACTCTAACTCCTCCCACCCTCCTTCTTCTTTATTTGTTTGTTTATTTATTTATTTTTAGCTGCATTGGGTCTTCGTTGCTGCGCGCAGGCTTTCTCTAGCTGTGGCGAGCAGGGGCTACTCTTTGTTGAGGTGCACGGGCTTCTCATTGTGGTGGCTTCTCTTGTTGTGGAGCATGGGCTCTAGGTGCTCGGGCTTCAGTAGTTGTGGCTCGTGGGCTCTAGAGCACAGGCTCAGCAGTTGTGGCACATGGGCTTAGTTGTTCTGCGGCATGTGGGATTTTCCTGGACCAGGGCTTGAACCAATGTCCCCTGCATTGGCAGGCAGATTCTTAAGCACTGTGCCACCAGGGAAGTACCCCTCCTTCTTTTTAAACAAACATTTCTTCCCTTATTTTATAGATAAAAATATCTTAAGCCTGTTGTCTTTGACAGCCAGCATTATGATACCAAATGATATCTAACCAATCCTGAATAAAAAGTAATAATCAAAGAAAGTAGTGGTGCTTTTGGAGCTCCATTGAGGCTGTAGGTGTATGAGCCAAACAATGTTCTACCACCAGTTGCCCAGTTCAACCAGAGCAGTTCAACTGTGATTAGTTATATACATTGGGATTTCAAGTTTGAAAAGAATCACAGGCCTAAAGGTAGATATCCACCACCTCCACCCCTAAAATGATTTATAAATCTTTATCAAGTCTCCTTTTTGTGGACAAGTAGAGACAAGTGTGGGTGATTTAGTAAATAGAAAAAGGTCCTCTGCTGGGTTTCCCCCACTGCTGAGACTATTCTGCTTCTGGGTAAGTGTTCTACCAGGGTTCACACTTGTGGTAAGAGGCCAGTTTAAATCTACAGAAGCTTCAGGATGGGGGAAGGATCACACAGAGTAACTATGACGTCTTCCACTCTGCCCTAGAAAAGAAAGTCACCTGCTTTTTCCAACCCCTCGGGGTATGAATAATAATAAGAGTTCATATTCTATCTCAGAAAAGTTGCCATCTTAGCAAATGAAGAGGTGAATAAGTGAGATACATCCTGTCTTTTCTCTATCTTAGCTCTATGTTTGCCTCCTCACTCACAAAAAGCAACAGAAGCAAAAAGCAGAAAATAAGTCAATAATGTAGTATATACATATAAATAAAATAACATCCTCTGTCTTAGACGGTTAAGGTAAAGCTTTAAAGACACTAAAAAGTATGTGTGTTTTCCTTGCTTGAAGAGAGGAAATGGAAGAGAACTGTCACTCCTGACATTTACTTACGATCATTTCCCACTTTTAAGAAAGTTCCATAACACAAGCAGCCAATTCCCCAAAATGACAGCTTGCATTTCTGTTCTCACTTTCCAGGTTGTAAACTTCGGTTATGGATATACCCATAGCACACTGCACTGCACTGTTACTGTGTTCCATTCAGGCAGCTAAAATAATAGAAACTTAAATATCATAGATCCAGCAGTGTCAGAATTCGGATTTTGTATTTTTTTCATAAGCTGGATTGCTAAATGCATCAGGATAAACAAGGTAAGACAATCCCACTGATCAAACCAAAAGCTCCCCAGACCAGGTTCTACACTTTGCTGGATGTTAAAACTTGGTGAAACTTTTTGTGCTATCTTCTAAGAGTTAAAAAGAAGACTTTACAGCCAAAGACCACACCCATGAGTCTCAGCTTTGCCTCATTTCCTTTTTTATCTCCAGTAGGACCTCTCTCAAACTGTTTATCAAATTCTATGGGTTGAAGTATAAAACTAAATAGTATTAACACCAAAAAGGAAATTAGGCATGTGATGTTCTACCCATCTGAGGTAAACATAAACACTGCATTGCTCAGTTAGCTTGCTCAGCCCATGTAAGGGGTATCCTCTCTTCTGAGTAGGGGCCATGTTAGAATCTAGAGATAGGGGAGGGGGAGTTATCAATTTAAAATGGCTATTTAGGGCCTCCCTGGTGGCGCAGTGGTTGAGAGTCCGCCTGCCGATGCAGGGGATACGGGTTCGTGCCCCGGTCTGGGAGGATCCCATATGCCGCGGAGCGGCTGGGCCCGTGAGCCATGGCCGCTGGGCCTGCGCGTCCGGAGCCTGTGCTCCGCAATGGGAGAGGCCACAACGGTGAGAGGCCCGCATACCGCAAAAAAAAAAAAAAAAAAAAAAAAAATGGCTATTTAATATTAAAAATCTGTTTGCATAAATCATATAAAGAAAGGCTCTACAGAATATTCTTGGATGGGGAAAACTGCAAGAGAAAGTTTATATTCAGTATGAGGAGGTGTAAGAGAGGACTTTGTGGGAAGGAAGGGCACATACCTCCCAGGATTTGTGGTATTTTAATGTTTATAAAAAAGGAAATATGGATTTAAAAAGGTTGAAAAACACCAATATCAAGGGAAAGGCATTTCTAGTTTAGGGATAGCAAATATATAAAATCATGAAATTACATTAAAGTAAAAGCCACATATTTATTAACTATAAATATTAAAACCACTTAAATACCCCACAAGAACAGTTGATTTTCTTCAAGCAATTTAAAATAGTATATTATCTTGAAGGGACCCAAGTCCCTGATTTCTGCCCTTAGAGCAAGTCATTCTCCACAGCAAAATTACCTGAGTGCGTTTATTCTGCTGCTCAAGAGAACAATTCTCCATACCTCATTCTACTGCAAATATCTCAAGCATTCTTATAACTTCAACTGACTAAGTAACCATCAAAATGGAACTCATATTATTTTTTAGTCTACTCAATTTCCTCTAATTCCTTACAGGAATGACTTGAAAGACAGACTGTTTTCATTGTTAACGACCTATTTTCAATAGACCCTTCTTTTTCCCAAAGAAAAAGTATTGGTGGTAAGTGAAAGCTATTACAGATCATTGGTGCTCAAACTGTCTACTCTCATAATTTAGTAATGGTAATTACCATCATAGAGAGTGTATCTCTGAAGGTAAAAGGAAGAAAACTCAGGTTACTGTCCAGGACATTTCCCCCATGAGACAAATAATTATCATTGTTATTTACTTCCCAAACTTTTTTCTTAAAAAAAAGTAAGTCTCTTAGGGAAGTTTCTCTTGCTTGTACAATACAACAATGTGAATACATTCAACACTACTTAAAAATGGCTAAGGTGGTAAATTTCACCACAATTAAAAAAAAATGTTTTTATAGATAGGGATTGAAAACCTATAACATATGCATTACTAGGTCCCAAAGGCTTGTTTTCAGTTGCAAAGGCTCTGGAACCACTGCCTGTTCCAATCCTCCTCAACATTTTTTTTTTTTTTTTTGCGGTACGCGGGCCTCTCACTGTTGTGGCCTCTCCCGTTGCGGAGCACAGGCTCCGGACGCGCAGGCTCAGCGGTCATGGCTCACGGGTCTAGCCGCTGCGCGGCATGTGGAATCTTCCCGGACCGAGCACGAACCCGTGTCCCCTCCATCGGCAGGCGAACTCTCAACCACTGCACCACCAGGGAAGCCCCTCCTCAACTTTTTTGAACAGCTGTCAAACACTGCATGTAATTCAGAAGACTCTGTACACTAATTAATTAGTCACCCACCCACAAGGGAGTTCAATACATATTCTCTCTTATCCTTTTTTGAAAATGATTCAAAATCTTGGTCCTGGACCAAAAAGAAATTTGGTTACCTATTCTTGGTAATAGTCTCCTCTTTCCCTCTACCCATGACTGAAAACCAAAGCGGCAAGCGTAAGAGATAGCATGGGAGGAATGGCAGCCACAACATAAATCCAATAGAAAATAGAAACTAGAATTTGGCTTGCCATAATTAAACACAACCAAGTTGAAATTGAACAGTTAATATTTATTCATGCTTAGAAAGGTGTTAGAAAACAAAAGGATAAATAGTAGGAAGAGCTAATCAGCTAAAGCATAAGAATACGGTTGGCCCTTGAATAACAAAGGTTTGAACTGCACAGGTCTACCTATCCACGGATATTTTCAAGAGTAAATACTATAGTACTATATGATTTGTGGTTGGTTGAATCCCTGGATGTGGAACTGCCAGTATGGTGGAAACACAGATATGGAGGAACCTTGGATACAGAAGGCTGACTGTAAAATATAGGCAGATTTTCAACTGAGCAGAGGATTGGCATGCCTAACCCCTGTGTTGTTCAAGGATCAACTGTAGTTAGAATAGTGAAGTTTTACATCAACAGGCTATCTATTTTTTACCATTTCCTTACAGATAATAGGTATGCTTTTAAAAAACATGCCAGTCTTTATTTATTTAGGGCACACCCCCCCAAATTATGCCAACAATTATCTGTTCTAGATTAATAGATGATAATTTAAGATACTCAAATATCCAAGCATTGACATAATGCCTGTATTCTTCTGTAAATAACATTTACGAGTGTCTTGAATTCTCCTCCACAGTTCACAGATGTACACTGCTAAACTGCATTATCTAAGGTAATAGTCTTGAAAGGAATCAAAAAGTATTTAAAATAATCATTTATAAAAGTTAATAACTCTACCAAAGATTACATAATACAATACTATTCACATATTAACAGTAAACCGTTAGCTGAGTAAAACGGTGGGCTTTGGTTAGATGGTTTGTATTCCTTAGAAGCCAGCCCTGTTCTTATGTGTGTGCACAGGCCATGTACATACCTAGACTGTGCTACTGATTTTCACTTCATATTAAATAAGTAAAAGCATGCTGAGCTTGCATATGTTCTCAACCACTCATTCTGAAACTCCCCTATGGGATTTGGCTAGAGTAGAATGTCAGCTTGGTTACTACCTCTAAAGCAAGAAATTTCCTGGCAAAATTGGGAAGCTGATGACAACAAAGTGAAACTCATGCTTTCTCAGTTGAGTTTCCCTCTTGGTTTCTTTCAGGGCATAGAAGAGCTTGCCTATGTAGAAGCAACACTCTTTCCTTCATAAACTGGAGTAGAGAAGAGAAAAAACAGTAAAACACTTTATTATCAGCCTCAGTCTACCTACAGCATCTTCCCAGAACAGGGGGGGAAAAAAAAGGTGGGGGACAAAAATAACCAGGATCAGTACAGCAGTTCTCCTTTCTTGACATTATTGGTGTTTCACACCCTTTCTTTTATAAGGATTTACTCTAAGGAGTTTTTGTTTGTTCGCCTTTTAAAGTTCTGGACCTTTTTGCTGAATATTATTGCTGTTTTTAAGAACAATGTACAACTGACCCTTGAACAACATGGGTTTTAACTGCATGGATACACTTACATGTGAATTTTTTTCCCACTAAATATATACTACAGTACTATACTGTCTGCAGTTGGTTGAATCTGAGGATGCAGAACCTCGGACACGGAGGGCTGACTATAAATTACATGCAGATTTTCAACTGCTGGTAGGCTCGGCACCCCTAACCCCCAAGTGTTATTCAAGGGTCCACTGTACTTTCAGATGGGTTCATGAGTGAATTCTTTCAGACCTTCAAATAGAGAGCTCTTAAGCTGTATTTAAACTACCTCAGAGCAGAGAAAGAAGGAACTCTTCTCAATTCTTTTTAGAAAATCAGCATAGTCTTTTTTTTTTTTTTTTTTTTTTTTTTTTTTTTGCGGTATGCGGGCCTCTCACTGTTGTGGCCTCCCCCGTTGCGGAGCACAGGCTCCGGACGCGCAGGCTCCAGATGCGCAGGCTCAGCGGCCATGGCTCACGGGCCCAGCCGCTCCGCGGCATATGGGATCCTCCCAGACCGGGGCACGAACCCGTATCCCCTGCATCGGCAGGCGGACTCTCAACCACTTGCGCCACCAGGGAGGCCCCAGCATAGTCTTGATATCAAACTCTGCCAAAGATAACAGTAAAAAGATAACTACAGATGAAACTCAATTACTGATTTTAAATTAAAATGTGACCGAAAAGAAACCTATATGCTTAAATATTACACAATGACTAAGTGTAAGGTTGGTTCAAAAACTAGAAATCAAGGGTAAAAATGAACTTATTTACAAAACAGAAGTAGAGTCACAGATGTAGAAAACAAACTTATGGTTACCAAGGGGGAAAGGGGGGAGGGATAAATTGGGAGATTAGGATTGACATATACACACTACTATATATAAAATAGATAACTAATAAGAACTTACTATATAGCACAGGGAACTCTACTCAATACTCTGTAATGGCCCATGTGGGAAAAGAATGTAAAAAAAAAAGTGGATATATGTATATGTATAACTGATTCACTTTGCTGTACACCTGAAGGTAACATAACATTGTAAATCAACCATACTCCAATAAAAATCAAAAACAAAACAAAACAACAACAACAAAACCCCTAAAAATCTACTAAAACAATTTTCCATTCTAATAGGTCAAGGAAGAAAAGCACATGATAGGCCATGATAGATGCCAAAATGTCGTATGACAAAACTCAACTTCTACTCCTGATAAAAATGTTTAGTTAAGTAGTAATGAAAAGACATCTTGACAACAAGAAATATACAGACCAAATGAACATTCAACCTCTGTTAGTTAAAACTACTCTCCAAGAGCTAGCCAATGCAAGCAGACCAAAAGAAAAAACAAAACCAAAAAAACCCAACTTTAGACACAATCCAAAATCCATCCCCTGCAAAAATCCTAGTAACTAGAAATATTAAAGACACTTCCTTGATAAATAAAATTATTTGAAATTTACTCTAAAATTCATATTTAATGATGACACAGTAAAAACATCCACAAACTAAGAAATATGATAAGGATGGCCTGAATCAATGTTGTTATATACAACTGTTCCGGAGAAGCTAGAAATTTATTAAACCAAAGAAAGAAAGAAGTATAAAGAAGGAGATAAGATTATATTTAGATGACTCTTTTCCTAGAAAATTCAAGAGAAAAAATTTATTACAACTAATAAGTTTAGAAAGTTGGCCATATATATAAATTTTCTACATACCAGTCACAAAACATTAGTGGATGGCTAAACCACCCCCCCCAAAAGTTATGTTTTAATGAAACATAAACAGTTTACTTTAAATTTTACCTGAGAAGAGAACGCAATCACCAAGGATATTTTGAAAAAGGCAAATGAAGAGGGACTTGCTTTATGAATTACTAAAAAGTGCCTAATCAAAGAGATTGGTATTTGTATAGGAAGAGGCAAATAGAACATAGCAACAGAAGAATCCAAAAAAAAAAAAAAAAAAGGCTCATGTACAGGTGGAAATTTACTATATTAAGGTAGTATTTCTAGTCAGTTGGGAAAGAATTGATTTCAGCAAATGATTTCAGGAAAAATGGCTAAACCCTATCTTATACAATGTACAAAAATAATTTTCATATGTTTTAATGAGTAAAGCATACAAAACTATAAAAAGAATTAACAGACAATACAGGAAAATATTTTAATAATTTTTGAGTAAGGATAGCATTCTTATGCGATACAAAACCTGGGCATTTAAACCAGGACTGATAGTTCTTGAAAATATTTGCCATATAATTCACAGAGGATTAATATATCTGTATCCTAATGAAATACGGATAATTTTGTAGAACAAGGGCAAAATATATAGAAAGGCCATATCAAGAAATGGTTAACTACATATGGTACATCCAGGCAAAGGAATACCATGCTGACATTAAGATAAAGTAGAGCTACATGTGGTAAGATTTCACTATATATTTTTCATCTGAAAAACCAAATAGAACTGTATGCGTATATAACCTCATTTTCATAAGAAAGCGAAACATGTTTACGTACACATAAGAGAGATGTGGAAGGCGTTGGAGTACCTGTGGTTGGGGAGAGGGGGCTGTGAAGGAGTTACATTTTCTGCTTTATGCATGACTATCACTTTAGAGTTCTCCTCCCCTCCCTAATGAGAGGGGCAAAATAATTTTTCAGCAGAATACAGAGCTTGCTTCTCTGCTACCTCTCGTTTGAAATGTGTATTCCAACCGTGGTAGGGAAGCAGATCACGTAATTTTCCTTCACTTTCATGTCATTTCACTTCCTTTACTACCGTTTCTCTCTTAAGATATAACTTGTCAAAAGAATCTGTGAGATAAATGACACTTGACATAGCAAAGGCTGCTCTACTTCTGCTTGTTACAGCATAATAAGAGACACAAAGACTCTTTGGTTTGAGTGTCTTCCCCCTTCTTTCTTCACTTCGTGACAAGCACAGCTTGTGACACCCGTAACTCGTCGCTAGTCAGTTTACGCCGCGCTGGGGATTCCACCTATCGCCCGGTTCCCACTGGGGGCAGGGTTTGCTTCTGCTCTTTCCGCCTCAGCCATCTATTCTCTCCGTGACCCTCGGGGAAGTTACCTAACTTCTCATTGACAAGGCTATGATGACACCCCACAGGAAAGCTGAGAGCGGAACTGTGCAATAATCTTGGGGAAAAAACAACAAAAAGAACCGACGAAGTTTTCGGAAGAGTAACAACGATAGTACTAGCTTCTGCAAGGCAGCCCGCGTCCTCAAAGGAGGCTGGGACCTCCAGACGGGGTCCGCTGCTCACCCTGACAACGCAAGCCCTGCCTCCCCGGTGGCTAGCCAAGAAGTCAAGTCACCGAGAGCAGCCGACGCGGAGTCGGGCAGGATCCCTCGCCTGCTGCCGTCGCAGCGGGGGCCGTCGTTGCTGCGCTGACGTCGCGGGCCCGGAAAGCCCCTCCCGGGTCTGCTCGGGAATGGGGACCCAGGTGGTTTCTCTCGCACTAAGTCCCTCCCTACTCTGAGAACTGGTTGTCTCTGCAGCTCCTCGGCCTCTCTCCCTGCGGCGCCCGTACGGCCAGCGTATCCCTCTCGCTCATACACACAAGTTCTCCGTCGCCGTGCCCGACGGCTTCGGACACACCAACTAGCTCACGAAGTTTCTTACTCACAGGTCAGGGCTTCCGCGCCGGTCTCTCACGCCTCGGGTCGCCGGCGCCCTGCGGAGGGACTCCAACCGGAAGTTGTTTTCCGTTCCAGTTCAGAGGGCAGCGCCTGCGCGCGGAGCATTAACCCTTCACCCTCCACCTCTCCAGGCCTGGCCTCTCCGGCCCCGCCCCTACCCGCTCCGCCCACTCTCGCCCTTGTCCCGCCCATCAAAGCCAAGCCCCGCTCATCCAAGCCCCGCTCATTCAAGCCCCGCCCAGCGCAGCCCCGCCCCTCCTCGCACGGAAAACCACAGCCACGGAAAGGCGTACAATGTCAAGTTTAAAGGTCACCTGAGTGTGTTGGCTAGCTTTTTGCCAAACAACAAATAACAGGGTCTAGCATCACCCAGCGTGTGAGCTGAGAATCACCTGAGAATTACGCAAGAATCACCTGAGAGGCTTGTTAAAGATGTAAATTCACCCCTAGAGATTCCCAGAGTTCAGAGCAACTGGGGTGAAGCCCAGGAACCCGAATTTTCAACATATCCCTATATGAATGTGATTAAGGTGATTAAGCTCCACACTCTGAGAAAAATTACACACACACACACACACACACACACACCCATTTGTTTTTCCCCCAACTAGTAACACCTTTCATTAAAAGTACTTGCTAAAGTTGAATGATTGCTACATGCAAGTAGACGTTTAACATTTCCCATGACTTATGATTCCCCATTACTCCATTTCCTAGCCATGCTTGAATATTCTCCAAGATAGAAAGTTTAGACAGATACCTCAGGAAAAGCTTTAGCTCGAATACCTACTACCTCAGGCAAGTTGCTTAACCTAATGAACGTTGATACTCTAAAATCTGACAAATGACAATGATAACCTATTTCACTGGATGGATGGTTGCAGAATCAATCCGTAATGTAAGCAAAAGTCGTGGTAAAGTTCAGAATGCTCTGTAAATGAAAGGTGTTGTCTGGAGTCACTCATGTCATGCTGGCTCCTTCTCACCACCAAGGTCATCCCTAGGACTCTCTTTCAGGAAAAGAGCAGTCAAATCCACAGCACATGTGGAAGCTTCCTGAGAGCACTGAAGGCTGGGACTCTCCACATGGACTGGAGCATAACTGTTCTGGGTGAATGCATGTAGCACTTTCAGAAGCTTCCATGGTGATGACCTACTATTTATTTAATTAAGCATTGTTTTTAAAACTCACTATTTTTGCATATATCTGACCAGGGTTAATGGTGTTTGAAAAAGACTTTATCACCAAGCACAAGCATACTAAGGGTGCTGAAATAGTGATTTCATAGCAAAGATTAAAATGACCATGAGTACTGTATATTGTTGTCAGGCAGAGCCTGCTCTAGAACATAGCTCTATATCCATAGACTTGATGAAATTTCCAAAGTTGAGAACAGTCCTATCCTAGTGGTCTTGGCTAAGCCATACCTGGACAGGTCTTCAGTCCATCCAAGAATCTTTATTCATCCTGAAAGTTGCAAGCCTAGCCCTGGAATCTTGAACTCCTTTTTTTCTAGTCATGCTGTCCCATATAAGTTAGAAGCTGCTATCTCCCAGGGGAGTCCAGGATCTTGCTCCTCTTAGGATAGTATCTTTTCTCTGTTAGAGCAGAAGGATGGGGTTCTGACTGCCTCAGTTTCTCCCTACATTTCTGAATCATGGATGTTTATACTTCTTTCCTTAGGCCAGTAAGTCCAAGAATTTTAAAACTTGCCAAATTGAAGTGTATTCTACTTGGTTCACTTGAATATTGGGCTTATTTTTTAAAGTCAAAGCCAAAACATAATTTAAAAAACATTTTTTTTAAAAAAAACAGAAACTTCTTGTGTATAGCATTGTGACCAGTTGAACAGTTTTCTTGTAATAAGTAATTGAGTTAAACATGACAGTACAGCACATTTTTAAAAAGAATTTTTAAGAGTAATTTTAAGTTCACAGTAAATGTGAGAGGAAGATACAGAGATTTACCACATACTCCCTACCCTGAAACATGCATAAGACTCTTTCATCATCAACACTTCCCATTAGGGTGATATGTTTGTCACAATTGATGAACCTACATTGACATACTATTATCATTCAAAGTTCATAGTTTCCATTAGGGTTCACTCTTGGTGTTGTACATTTGATGGGTGTGGACAGAGCATAATGCCGTGTATCTATCATTATAGTATTATACTATACAAGAATAATTTCATTGCCCTAAAAATCCTCTATGCTCCACCTATTCATCTCTCCCTCCCCCTAATCTCTGACAACCACTGATCTTTTTACGGTCTCCATAGTTTTGCCTTTTCCAGATTGTCATATTGTTGGAACCATACAGTAGGTAGCCTTTTCAGATTGGCTTCTTTCACTTAGTAATATGCATTTGAGTTTCCTCCATGCCTTTTCATGGCTTGATACATCATTTCTTTTTAGCACTGAATAATATTCCATTGTCTGGATGTACTACAGTTTATTTATCCATTTGCCTACTGAAGGCCACCTTGGTTGCTTCAAGTTTTGGCAATTTGAATAAAGCTGCTATAAACATTAGTGCACAGGTTTTTGTGTGCACATATTTTCAACTACTTTGGGTAAATACCAAGGAGCGTGATTGTTGGGCTGTAGAGCAAGAGTATATTTAGTTTTGTAACAAGCTGCCAAAGTGTATTCCAAAGTGGCTGTACCATTTTGCATTCCCACCAGCAATGAATGAGAGTTTCTTTTGCTCCACATCCTCATCAGCATTTGGTGTTGTCAGTGTTCTGGATTTTGACCATTTCTAATAGGAGTGCAGTGGTATCTCATTGTGTTTTAATTTTCATTTCCCTGATGACATATAATGTGGAGCATCTATTCACACGGTTATTTGCAATCTGTATATCTTCTTTTGTGAACTATCTGTTAAGGTATTTGGCCTATTTTAAAATTGGGTTGTTTGTTTTCTTATTGTTGAATTTTAAGAGTTCTTTTTATGTTTTGTATAACAGTCCTTTATCAGATGTATCTTTTGAAAATATTTTCTCCCAGTCTGTGGCTTGTCTTTTCATTCTTTTTACAGTGTCTTTTGCAGAGCAGAAAAATTTAATTTTAACAAAGTCTAACTTATCCAGCACTGCTTTTGAGCAAATTGAAGGAGCTACTTTGACTATTTCTAATTTAAATAGTAGAATTTAATAATACACTCAGAATCTAAAACTGAATTCATGAACATTTTGAAATATGAAAGTGCTAAACACTTTAAATAAGGAAAGAAAAAATTAAACACACATTTCTTAACTATATATTTTTATCTCTTTCCACTCCCATGATGTTGTAGTCATGAAGAGAAGTGGCTGCATACTGCTCCAATGTCTGAAACATGCATAAATGCTGGGGTAAGTGGATGAGTTTGTGCTAAAACAGTGTCAAACATTTTCCTTTTTTTATAATGATGATGAATTTTTTAGAATTGACATACAATATGTTTTATTAAGGTTAGGAATTGAGTTCAGATATTCATTTGAGGAGTAATTCTTTAAAAATGACATAATTTCACTCTAATTTTCCTTACATTATTATATACCTCAGGTTAACAAGTAGTACTGGAGGATAGGGTGGAATGAAAATGAGAACTGCAGCTTTATTAAAACTATTTCAGGACCTGTTTTCAAAACTGCTTAATATTTTATTGAGAGTTCTGAATATAAATCTAGAAACAAGGAAAGCTGCCGGTATAAATACTTACTACAACTAACTTGGAATGCCAGGTATGCATCAATGATCTTAGTCAAATCTTTGATGGGAAATATCACTATTAATAGAATCTGGTTGACTTCTGATTTAGGATGACATCTGGACTAGCTGTTTTTGTCTCAGACTCTCTAAATTAAATTCCTAATGAAAAATCAGAAAAATATGAGAACTCATAATAGCATCAAAAGGCAGGATTGACGACCAGACCCAGCGCATAGGCTGAGAGGCTGTGCCCTGTACAGGGCACTCGTCTGAAATAGGTACTCACTTGACAAGCCTTGCTAACTTGGGCTTGAGTCTTCCAGAGTTGCTATAACCCTGCTGATAAGCATCCTACTGACAGAATTTGACAAGATTTTCCACCACTTGCAAGAACTGTAGGGCTGAAATGGACATGAACTTTGTTGTTTGAAGGTGAGCAAACCTGTGACCCTGAAGGATAGTAAGAAAGCTATCTGCCTCATGGCACCTACTAGTGAATTGGACAGTAACCCTGCTACTATGTGTCACCTGCAAGTACTATTTTACAACTTGTTGCCCCATTGTCCCCCATTAGTATGTTTTTTTATTATCTATTGATATTTTGGAGCTCTGGTTTGGAGTATACCAACATGATCCAAATGGGAGTGGACAGATGTGATACTCTGTATCTAAGGATATGTGAAGCAAATAATGGAAGAGCCTGGGCAGACAGAGCTGTGTGTTTGACTCTCTGGGAGTTTAGTTTTTCATACATGGCTCCTATCAGGGAAATGACCAATGATTTTTTCCTGATTAACCAGGAATTCTCTTCTTCATATTAAAACAACTAGGCAATAAGGGTGAGGGATCTCTGCCTCAGGCCAGTATTCATAGTGACAAAGGTTGGTAAATGTTAGCCTTAGGTCCAAAAGTTAGCTGTGAACTATGCATGTCTTTATGTCTCCCAGCTCAAGATCTGTGCTGAGGAGCTAATAGAAATCAGGAAGATAATGAGAAGAACCAAATAAAATCCACACATCTGGTTAGTAAGGGCTACACAAACCTTGGAATGAGTTTAATACAAGATATAATATACTTGTATTAATGAGTATAATACAAGATAAAGCATCCCTTTGAAAAGACTGTGCTGCATAAAAGAAGAAGAGCAAAGTCCACCCAAATCCTGAGAAAGTGAAGACTCTAGAAAATAGTTTGCCAGAAGCATAAGTAAGTGGAAAGAATCCAATTTGTATTTTCTGGGATACAAGAGTTGAAATCTAAGACATGATATTGAGCTAAGCTAAGAAGGGAGAAATAAAAACAAAGTTGGGTACGTTAAGACTGTAAGGACACAGAACATTCAACATCAAAATTCAAATATTATTTGAACATAATAAAAAATAGAATCCATACTGCAGAATGTTAAATCAATGATTAGAGAAAAAGCTTGAAAAACTCTCTCAAAGTGTGAATGGAAAGGATAAATAGATGAAAACCATTAAATGTAATAGTGGAAAGATAGTGCTCCAACTTCTGAAAAATAGATCCGAGTAAATGGAACAGAAATAGCAACTAAAGATATAGCAGAATATATCCAAAGTAATACTTTGATATAAGACAATCAGAGATGAAAAGAACTCAGTGAATTTTGAAATGTATTAATGAAAAGAGCATTTTGACCTATCCTGATAAAAATTGTAATGTTAAATTATGTATCAATTCATTCATTTATTCAGGAACTATTTTGTGAGTGCTTGCTATATGCTAAAAGTTAGGGCTACAAAGGTTACCAAGACACAGTTCTACCTTAAAAGAACTTAGTGTCTACTGTGGATGATATACATACAAGAAACAGGCAATTGCTATACAATGTGGTATTACACCATAACAATAAGGGTAAGAATAGGGTACTCAAAAAACACATTGGAGAGGCCTTAGTCTAGTCATGAGGGGGTGAGAGAAAGCTTTCTGAATCTAAAGTATGGAAAAAATTCAATAAGAATACAGATTAAGAAATGAAATTATTTTCAAAGGAAGAAAAAAAATGAAAAATAGATTTAACTTCAACGTTAAACTTCAGAAGCTGAATAGAATAACACGTACAGCAGCCTGAGAAAGATTTGACTTACAAAGTCTATACCCACTCAAATTATCATTTTCATAGGAAAGGAACACTAAGACATTCTTAGATACCTTATAGTTCAGAGATATTTCACCTATGTCCAAATTAACTGGACATACACTACAGTTAGTCAGAAGGGAATCAAAGTGCAAAAACTAAGAAAGGTGAAATTCTGATATAAAAGAAATATCTGTAAATATTTGAAATAATTTAAATATTGGATTAGGTAAAAACTTGTTGCAAATATAATGAGAATATTAATAGTAATCTTTAAGATATAAGGTCCAAGTATAAATAAATAGTTTAGTAATAATTTGTTCTAAACTTCTTGATTATAGCAACAAAAACTCAAGTGGGTAGAAGAGAGGTGGCAGGAAGGAGAACATTCTAATTTACTCATTTTCTTATCTTCTATATGTGAAAACAAGGAAATGATAGGCTCTCATTCTAA
The DNA here is from genome assembly GCF_025265405.1 of Mesoplodon densirostris. NCBI lineage: Eukaryota > Metazoa > Chordata > Mammalia > Artiodactyla > Ziphiidae > Mesoplodon > Mesoplodon densirostris. Next base: position 80,483,580 of record NC_082668.1, on the reverse strand, counting down.
CAATGATATTATAATTGAACATATATTATTTTAGGTTTTTAAAAAAATATAAAGGTAAATAACTACAAGTAGAATTAAAAACAATTATACTCCAATAAAACCATTAAAAAATTATATGCTTACTGTTTATGTTTATGTTTTTGGCCACACTTCATGGCTTGTGGGGCTCAATTCCCCCACCAGGGATTGAACCCTGGCCCTTGGCAGTGAGAGCGAGGAGTCCTAACCATTGGACACCATAGAATTCCCCATTTTTTTATGCTCCTCAATAGAGGAGAAGGAAAGGAAAACATTGCTCATGTAATGAAGATGTAAAACTCTTCCTTCCCAGCATTTTGTCAATCATCCAACAAGGTAACTCTTGTGAGCACTCCTCTGCAACAGTTTTTTGCACGCATATACTCTGTCCTCACTGTGAACTCTGTCCTCACTGTCACACTCTGACTCTACTGACACCCCTTGCTCAGGCCATCATCAAATTCATATTTACCATACAATCTTCTAACTATTCTCCTAACTTTTTCTCTTGTCAAATTCTAAATTTTATTATGTTCCTTTAGCACCTAAAGTCACTTTCTATTAACCTTAGAATAAAATCCAAACTCTAAACATAGTATGAGGTTTCTTCTTACTTCTCTAGACTCATATCCTGCCTCTTCTTCTGGCTTCTTTCAATACCTCGAATGCTCCGTGTTCTGTCTTTTTCAGGTGTTTGCTAGTGTGTTTTCCTCATCCTAGAACATGTTTCCCTCACATTTTGCTTGGTCTGTGAAGGCCTCAGCTGAATGGTCTGATTCAAAGCAGGGCCCCACTTGACTTCTCTTCCAGGTTAGAACTATGGGCTCCTATTTCACCCTGTCCTTTCCCCTTTATGACATGCCTCACACTTGAAATTCCAAGACACATATTTGGATGTTTTTGAAGTTAGGATGGCTATTACAACTAATATTAAAGAAACTTGTAACACAGTCTGAGGCCTAGATGATCATTGCCCTCACAAAGGCAAACTCAAGCTGACATAGGCTAATGCAAGCAGGCTATAAATGAGAGTTCTCACTAAAATTGCCCCAGTCGTATGTTGGTATTGCCATTTACTAACCATATGACCAACCCTGAGCTTCAGTTTCTTCTCCTGTCAAGTATAGATTATAATAATACTGGCCTCAAAAGTTGTGTGTGTATGTGTGTGTGCACAGGGAGATAATATATGAACAGGGCCTGAATTATAGGAGGAACTCAATAAATATTAGCTAATACAGTTGACATTTGAACAATGAGAGGGTTGGGGCACCAACCCCCCTATGCAGTTGAAAATCCACATATAACTTTACAGTCAGCCCTCCATATCCATGGTTCTGTAACTGCAGACTCAACCAACTGCAGATTATGTAGTACATGTTTATTGAAAAGAATCCACGTATTAGTGGACCCATGCAGTTCAAACTCATGTTGTATAGATAATATCTGTAACTTAAGTAGCTGGTTCTACATGCAGTTGATTTTTAATTTAAGTAAGTAGTCAGAATTATCATTTAAAATGTCTTTAAATTTTCACCCTAAGGAAGTGTAGAGATTGTACTTACTAGAAAAATCTCTTACTTTAAATCAATTGTCTTTCATATGCCCAAAAAGCCAGAGGAAACTGTGGACCAATAAACCAAAGGAAATCAGAAAATGATGTATGAACAAGATGACATTATCAATAAAGAGATAGAAATTGTAAAAAGGAACCAAATAGAAACTCTGGAGCTGAACAGTACAATAAGTGAAATGAAAAATTCACTAGAGGGGCAACAGATTTGAGCAGGCAGAAGACTTCGGTGAATGTGATGATAAGACAATTGAAACTATCTAGATAGAGGAACAGAAAGAGGAAAAAGAATAAAGAAAAGTGCATAGAGCCTAAGAGGCTTGTGAAACATCATCTTGTAAGCCAAAATATGCATTATGGAAGTTCTGAAGGAGAGGTGAGAGAAAAGGAGCAGAAAATATATTTAAAGAAATAATAGTTGAAAACTTCCCAACTTGATGAAAGACTGAATCTGCACATTCAAGAAGTTCAATGAACTCAAGTAGGCTAAACTCAGATTCACACTGAGACACATTATAATCAAACTGTTGAAAGCCAAAGACAATGAGAGAATCTCAAAAGCAGCGAGAGAGAAGCAACTCTTTATTTACAAGGGATCCTCTGTAAGATTAACAGCCAATTTCACTTTGGAATCATGGAGGCCAGAAGGCAGTGGGATGACATATTTAAAATGCTGGGAAAAAAAAGAAATAGGTGCCAACCAAGAATTCTATATCCGGCAAAACCATTCTTCAAAAATGAAGGAGAAATTAAGACATTCTGAATTTATGAAAAACCCACAGCTAACATCATACTCAATGGTGAAAGACTGAAAGATTTGTCCCTAAGATCAGGAACAAGACACGGGTGTTTTTTTCACTACTGCTATTCAACATTGTCATGGTAGTTCTAGCAAGAGCAATTAAACAAGAAAAAGAAAAGGCATCTAAATTAAAAAGGAAGAAGTAAAACTATACCTGCAAATGACATTATCCTACATGGAGAAAATCCCAAACAATCCACAGGAAAGCTACTAGAGCTAATAACTGTATTTAGCAAAGTTGCAGGATACAAGATCAACACTCAGAAATCAGTTGTGTTTCAATATGTTATCAATGAACAATTCAAAAAGCAAATTAAGGAAACAACTTAATTTATAATAGCATCCAAAAGAATGAAATATCTAGGAATAAATTTAACGAAAGAGGCAAATGACTTGTATACTGAAAACTACAAAATATTGCTGAAAAAAATGAAAGAAGACCTAAATAAATGGGAAGACATTCTGTGTTCACGAATTGGAAGAGTTAAAATTGTTAAAATGGCAATACTCCCCAAGTGATCTACAGATTTAATGTAATCTGTATCAAAATTCCAATGACTTTTTTTCAGAAATGAAAAAGCCAATCTTCAGTTTCATGTAGAATTGCAAGGAGCCCTAAATAATCAAGGAATATTGAAAAAATTAAAAGAGTTGGAGGACTCACACTTCCCCATTTCAAAACTCATTACAAAGCTACAGTAATCAAAACAGTGTGATAAGAGCATAAAGATAGACATATAGACCACAGGAATAGAACTGAGAGTCCAGAAATAAACCCTTACATCTATGGCCAATTGATTTTGAGCAGGGCACAAAGACCATTTAATGGAGAAAGAATAGTCTTTTCAACAAATGATGTTAGAGCAACTGATATCCATAATGAAAATAACAAAACTGGACCCCTATCTCACACTATATACAAAAACTAACTCAAAGTGAAAAAGTAATCTAAATATAAGAGCTAAAACTATACAACTTAGAAAAGACGTAAATCATTGTGACATTGAATTTGGCAATGGATTCTTAGCTATGATACCAAAATCATAAACAAAAAAATACAATCAAGAAAAAAATTAATTGGACTCTAAAAAATTTTGAAAATAAACTTTTGTGCATTGAAAGACATGATCAAAAGGCGATCTGTAGAATGGGAGAAAATGTTTGCAAATTATGTATTTCATAAGGGTCGTGTATCCAGAATATATAAATAACTCTTTTATTATATTAGCCTAACAACAGAAGGACAACTCAATTAAAAAATGGGTAAAGGACTTGAAGACATTTTTCCAAGGAGACTATACAGATGGCCAACAAGCACATGAAAGGATGTTTGACATCATTAGTCATTAGGGTAATGCAAATCAAAACCACAATGAGGTACCATGTAACATCCATTAGGAGGACTGTAATAATAATAACTTAAAAAACAGAAAGGAGACTTCCCTGGTTAAGGGAAGTCCCGCCTGCCAATGCAGGGAACGTGGGTTCGATCCTTGGTCTGGGAAGATCCCACATGCTGTGGAGCAACTAAACCTGTGCGCCACAAATACTGAGCCCATGCGTTGCAACTACTAAAGCCTTCACGCTCTAGGGCCCATCTGCCACAACTACTGAGCCTGCGTGCTGCAACTACTGAGGCCCATGCACCTAGAGCCTGTGCTCCGCAGCAAGAGAAGCTACCACAATGAGAAGCCTGCGCATCGCAACGAAGAGTAGCCCCTGCTTGCCACAACTAGAGAAAAGCCCACACATAGCAATGAAGACCCAATGTAGCCAAAAACAAAAAACAAAAAACAAAACAAAACAAAACCCCCAGAAAATTACAAGTGTTGGCAAGAATGTGGAGAAACTGGAACTTTCATGCATTGCTGGTGGGAACATACAATGGTTCAGTCATTGTGGAAAACAATTTGGCAGTTACTTAAAAAGTTAAACATAGAATTAGCCCACAATGTGACTCCACAATTCCACTGTGATGTATATACTTAAAAGAATTGAAAATAGGTAATCATACAATGTAAATGCATGGTCATAGCAGCACTGTTTACAATAGCCAAAAAGTGAAAACAGCCCAACTATCCTGTCCATCAATAGATGAATGGATAAATAAATGGTGTATACACAGACAACAGAATATTATTTGGCTATAAAAGGAATGAAGTACTGACATATGCTACAACATGGATATATCTTAAAAATACTATGCTAAGTGAAAAAAAGCCAGACAGAAAAAGTCACAGGTTATATGATTTCACTTATATGAAATATCCAGAATAGGCATATTCATATGGACAGAACACAGATTGGTGGTTGCCAGGGATTGAGGAGAGCAGGAAATGCAGAGCAACTGCTTAATGGGTAAAGGGTTTCCTTTTGGGGTGATAAAAACATTTTGAAGCTAGATAGAAGTCGTGGTTGCACAACATTGTGAGTGGACTAAATACCATTAAATTGTTCATTTTATAATGTTTAACTTTGTTATGTGAATTTTACCTCCATTTTTGTAAAAGGAAAAAATAAGGAAATTTGAATAAACTATAAACTGAGTTAATAAAAATGTATCAATATTGTTCCTCAATTGTCACAAATGTGCCATACACTAATATGTTAATTACAGGGGAAACTATGTTGGGGAGCAGGGGTTGGGGGGGAAGAGGCAGGGTGGTACACGGGAACTCTCTGTAGTGTTTACTCATTTTTTTCTGTAAATCTAAAACTGTTCGAAAAAAATAAAGTCTGTTAGGTAAAAAAAATCCAAAAAACAAGAAAAACCTTTACTGTCCTAAATAACTCTTGGATCAGAGAGGAAATAAAACTGCAGTTAGAAAAACATAAAATAATAATGAAATAATGTGAAAATGATATAAACGTGTAAGAACAGTTAAAATGGTACTCAGAAAATTCCTAGCCTTAAATACTTTCATTACAAAATAAGAAAGAAAAAAAATAAACGAACTAAGCATCCAAATCTAAAACTGAGGAAAAGAAAAGTAAAATAATCTAAAAGTAAGGAAAGGCAGTAAGAAAATAGTAATAAAGATAAAAGCAAAAACTAATTATTTTAAAAAACTAACCATAAATGAGATACATCCAAGAGATTAACCCTTTGACATGTCCAATCAGGAAAAAAAGAGAGAGAAAACATAACGAAAAGGGTTATCCATATGGTTATGGAGACAGTAAAAATTACAATACCATGTATACTAATACATTTGAAAAATTTGATAAAATTTTATTTATAAACGATAAATAACCTAAACTGTGCAAAAAAATGGCATAAAACCTGAATAGTTCAATAACAATAGAAAACGTTGAAAAGCTTTTAAAGAATTACTTCTAAAAGTGCGTGTCAAGGACAGAGTGCTAAGATATGCTCTTTAAACATTTCAAGTCCCACGAAATTTTTTTAGAACATGGAGAGTTTTGGTATTTTTATCAGAAAATAAAAATACAGATGAATTTCACTTATGAATAGGAATGCAAAAATTCTCATTAATTCTTTTTCAGTATGTATTTTCTTAATATAAACTGGTGTAAGATAAATCAATTTGGACACACATTTTGCACACCACTGTTGGTTGTAACTGAATTGTGGTCTGCAGCTAGCAGTGTTAAAATAAGGAGAAAGCTTTTTGCACAATGTGGAGGAACAGCTACTTTCTTTGAGTATTGGTTGCTCTGCCTTGATAGGGTTCCTTGGCTATGCCACATTGTTTTCATTCTTTTCTGTTAATTTGAGTTGTGAACTGAATTGTGAAGCCAAAATAATAGGGGAGAGGCCTTTAAGCATGTGGATTGAAGGGAAAATGAGGAAATGTGTAGGTTTGGTTTGTTTTGATCAACCAATTTATTATCTTAACCAGGGCAATAACAAAATATACTTTATAATTATAAACCTACTTTTATTACCGAGGGATGATTTTTAACTACATGTAATTTTTTAAAAATACAATTACTCTATTGTGTAACAACAGGGCACTATATAGTTTAAAGTAGAAAAACCATACAGCTGTCTCTGATGATATCAAAAAGACAATGAATATAGTTTAATATGAAGTCTTGATACACTTTTAGCAAACTAGGGTTAGAAGCATATTTGGTAGTTATTTGGTCTTTATGATTAATATGTTTATCTCAAACCAACAGCCTACGTCAATCTTAATGTTAACCACTAGGGAAATTCCCACTGAGATGAGAACATGATGAGGTTGGCTGCTATCTCGTCTGTTATTAAACACTGTTCTAGAAGTTCTGGCAAATTTCACCACCAGAAGAAAAAAAGAAGACAAAAGTAAATTCTTCCTATCTAGGCTTTGCATGTGAATTACCTAAAATAATTTAGAATAATTTAGAAATAAATAAAATATCAATATAATGACTGGACGCAAGATAAAATTATGATATCAAGAACTTTCCTAAATGTCAGCAGTAATTAGTTAGAAAATATAGTGGAAAGAATACCCCTATCCAGATAGCATCCCTATGACACACATGAAGAAGATAAAATATATTGGAATACATTTTATAATAAACAAACAACCTATGTTTCCTGAGGCCTTAACACATGGAGAGAAAGAATGTTTGCAGACAGTAAGGTTCTCTCCTGTAAGCATGATTATTTTCTTCAAATTAGTGCATAAGTTTCATGAAGTTCCAACCAGCTCTTTTGGGGAGGAATTTAACATATTTGTTTTAAATCTTCCAGTTGGCCATCTCTTTCACTGTCATAAGTATTTAAGAGAAATAATTGGATGTTGCTCTAGTTGGCTGCTAGCAGGAACTTCAGTCAGGTTAGACCTGGTATACAGGCCTAGGTCCCCCCTCCTGCATGGAGGCAGACTAATGTGTGCACCTGTGCCCAGGTGGAAGTGAGTCCTGGAGGGAGTGAGGAGACGGGGTGGGCAAGTGAGGACAAGGAAGACCTAGGAATGAATTCTAAGCTTCTATGAATGACTTGGCTTCTCTGTGATCTTGGCCAAGTATTGTCCTTTCCCCCCCATCCGTTTGCAGTTTAGATAAGATAACTCAAAATACTTTTTCAGTATTGTAAGAAGGCAGGGCAGTGGTAACAGAGAGCCATGGAAAAAGAAATGATGTGGATTTTATGGTTAAGCTCTGGCTCTACCACTTACTAGCTGGGAGATCCTGTGACCATTTCCCTGTAGCAGACACTCAATAATGGCAGCTATTAATATAACAATAGTAATGATCCTTGAGGTTTAATCTTTTTGAACTACCTACTTATTCTTAAGAATATACTATACAATCTTTAATATTCACTTTTTGTGAAAATAAAGGTCAATTGGTAATAGAATAAGACTGGATTGCTATTATTGTGTAAATTTAAATGTTCGAAGGTAGGAAATGCAAAGTTTTCTATAAGGTTACTACTTTACTGTAAAGAAATATTCATGAACATGTGTTTCTTAGAAGATAGAAAAATAGTAAATGTGAGTTAATGTTTGAATGAACACACTGGATCAGGCCAGAATTGATCTTTAAAAATTTAACCAAAAAAGTATGAATATATACAGTATTTACTTTTCAACCTAGTAAGCGGTATACAACTTAACTTATGCTAAATATATATCTTTTAAGTCTTATGTTATAAAAACCACTCACTGGAGAAGGCTATATTCCAGATATAAACTTAAAAAAACCATTTCAAATAAAGACATAAATTCTACCTTAAAAGTTGAGAAGAATGCAAAAAGATCACAGTTTAAAACTTTTTCCTTTAGTCTTGGCTAGGGACCCCATTTTTAAAAGGCTGAATTTCCAACTGTGGCAATGAATAAAAGGCATTACTGAATCATGTCATAAATTACTCACTTAACAGAAGGAATTGTAGAGCAAATCTGCAGCACTTCAGTTTAAGACATCCAGGCCACCTTGCTAGCTTGAGAATCGGTAGGAACTACTAAAGTTTTGATTACCTCTTCTCCAGGTTACAAGGTTTCCTTCATTGTCTAGTGCTTTTAAAGAAGTAGGCAGTTACAGAGTCTGGAAGTTTCATCTCCAGTCTCTAGCAGTGCCGCCCAAACTGTTCTGAGATCTCCCTTGAGTTAAACTGGGAACTTCCACTGAGAAATCCCCCGCCTTGAAGACTTCCTTTTTTGTAACTTTCAACAGCCAATCATGGCAAGATATTGAAATGAAGCAAAGACTATCAGAAAATGTCCTGTAAACCACCGTAGCTGTAGCTTTGACTTCCTTTTGAAGCAAAGTTACTTTACTTGAAGAGCTAGGACGTTTTAACAAAAATCCAGAAATTGTAAACCCCAAATTATATTTGGATTAAGCACATTTTCATGTAAGAAAATTTTAAAGTAAACTTATTTGATAAATGGCTTTTTTTAGGTTTTAAGAAGTCACTTTTTAACCTGAGCAGTATATTTATAAACAGTAGGTGAAGACTAGATTTGAGTATAGTTGTCTTTGCTTCATGGCCTACAGAGGTCACTAGGATGAAGCCTAGTAATATTAAAGTTTATGCTGGATTCCAGAGCCTGACCTCATGTACTTAGAAGAGAGGTGAAACATAAAAGGCTCTTAAGAGCTTTTCTCCCTGGGACCTCAGATTCTCTCTTCAGGTGGATAAGCATATATGCCAGCACACTGGGGAAATGCGTTACAAATACATATATTCCTCTCAGGCTACTTGGAGCAAAACATCAAGTTCTACATGCAAATGGAAGGCAGCATATGCACCCCAGACATTTTTCTTTGTTATAAAATTTTAGAGCTGGAAATGTCCTTAGACACCATCTGTTCCATTTCCTTTTTATTACAGATGAGGAAACAGGAGAGGGTAAATGCTCAAAGTCACCAAGAAAGTTAGAGGCAGCACTCAGAGTAAAATCTGTCTTTTGAATCTGAGTGTATTTTTCTCAGTGTAGCAAGTTATTGAACAGGAAAAGGACTATAGCAATTGAGCAGTCTCCTTGTTCAACTCCTGCATTTTATAGATGAGGAGTTTGAGACCTTACCCAAAGGTTCGCAATTAGCAAAAGAACTAGAATTTAGAACTTTGGATTCTTGGTCTAGTTTCTTTTCCACTTTAAAACACCACCTCTTTTAAATTAGATGTTAAATAAACCTGAGTTATTTCTATTCCTGAAAAAATTATTCTATAAAAAGGAAATAATTCTGAATTAATCTAAAGTGATGAATAAGCTTACGATTAAAAACATTCCATTTACTCATCTAACATATCATGAAGTATTAATTTCCTTTAGCACCTTACATTTTATAATTAACTTACTGATATCAAACATTAAACTTTCTTGTGTGTAATGGGAAAATAAAACCTATCTAATACTGTAAATACAGCAAATCAAAACAAAATAGTGAGATAGCCATCGGTGGAAGGAAAACTTTTTTTGTCAAGAATTTACACTTTTGAATTGGATTTTTAAAACAGGTTTTTAAAAAATTTTTAATTTTTATTATTACTTTTTAAAGCAGTGCTGATGTCTTAACTGGGAAATGCCCCTTTGATCTCTTTATTCTGTGCCCCCTCCCTCTTCTATTTACTTTGGCATGTGAGCTTGGCATGAGCCCAAGCCCCAGCAGAACTGGCTAATCCAGGGTAATTGGTCTCAACCTGGCAGGGCACTGTTTGCAAGAAGATCCCGAGGCCAAGACAGAGAAGCTATAGTTAGAGACGCTTGTGGAGGAAATTTTGGCTGCGTGCATGGAATTTAGAACCTCTGTCACGGACTGGTTCTGGCTCTAGGCAAAACATGTGAGGCGGATGGAAGTTTTTATCTTTGTTGTCTCTAGTGGTTCCTTTTCCTATTCCCTCCCCCTCCTTTTTTCCTCTCAGAGTCATAAACCATGTGACCGGAGCAGATAGAAATGCAGAGATTCCTGCCGGGGAGGAAGGAGCAAATTGGTACTGAGGGATTGGCAAGGATTAGGGTCCAATGATTAGAAGAGGGGGGATTCAGGGGGTGGGGAGCTCCCATCCCAAATTAGACGATGGGAGGCACAAGTCAGGTTCCCATTCAAGCAGAGGTGAATGGCCAAGGGTTTGCTAGTCAAAGAATGAAGAAATCACTACCAAGGGACAACAAGGTTCTCTAGGCAGGTCTGAGTGAAAGACCTCCCGAAGAAGAATCCCTGGAAAGCAGAATCTTCCCTGGGGATAGCGGAGGGCACAGAAGCCTGTGTTCTTCATTGCTGACTGGGATTCAGAGATAGGCCTCCTCCTTCAGGAGGGGACCCAGGTGCCTGTAACTCTGGCCAAGAAGTTAGTTAGGCAGCTGGGCTGCATGTGGTAGGTGTTTAATTGGGAAACTTCGTTCAGACTATTACAAGGACACCTGCAGTATAAATCCATGTTCCAGGCATGGTATTTGTGGGAGGAACAGAATTTTCTAGCCTCTGCTTGCTGGTGAGCTGATGCTACAGGATTTCATTGGCCCATGGCCGCAGCAGGGCTGGGATCTGCAGGGATGATGGATACTCTCTTTCGCTACCACCTCGGTCTCTATAAAGTGCACTGTGGGGAGTAGTTGGTATCACTACTTTGCAACTTAATGTAAATTTATTCCAAAGTGTTGCTCCAGTGGGGATACTTACATTTTCTCTCTTAGAGGCTTGTAGAATTAAAATGTCCTTATTTAACTGAATTTCTGGTCATAGTGAACAGGGGAAGGGGATTTGGTAGAAGTAGGGAGGAGGTAGGGAAGGGGAAATGTCCTTACTTCTTACAATTCTTCTACTTAAGCTGTAGCCTAAATTAATGACGGGCCTCGTATCAGTAGGTACATGCATTTAGCATGCTTACTCAGTAAACATGTATTATCTATTAGGTGTTACGTTCCATGCTGGGTGTAGGAATTATTAAAATGCTTTTTCTTGCCTTTGAGGAGCTCATGATCTTAAGAAAGAGACAGACAGGCAAACAACATTTTCCTCCGCCCATTGCCAAAATGAGAGCAGAGATCTGTACAAAGTGCCGTGTGGGCAGAGAGGCAGTTCTCAGAGCTAGAGCAACTCATGAGGAGATACCTAGACACCCAGGAACTGAGCAAGCAAAAGATCAAGGGTTAAAAATCAATTTTGTACCTTTCTGCATATTCTCAGTAAATTCATTCTGATTTCTTTTAGGCTAACCTTGTGGCTTTCTGCTCATTTCCATAGTTTTATAAGTAAAAATTTTCTAACATCTTAATTTGGTTTTTAACATTCTAGAGGATTATTTACAGTCTTGATGATAGGTAGATACCATTTTAGTGTTTTGGGTAACTCTCGTTACAAAACAAAGCTGCGAAGTGCACAGATAGCCTGAGCAGTTAAGAAGTAGGTTAGGCCTGTTATTTTTGAGACTAGGAATAAAAATCCGACCCTGGTTTCCACAATACTCTGTCATCCTCATTGTATGATGGCTACTTACTTTTGACTACCAAAAGGAAGAGGACACTTTGTGATGTATGATGAAATGAAGGTTGATAAAACTAAAATCCAAAAATATCTTGACAAACTCATGTTGTAGGCTGCTGCCACATGAAATATAACAGGAGTAATCGCTACTCTCACTTACAGCCTACATCACCCTACCACCATCCACCATCCTACAAACAAACAAAAAACACGAAAAAATTGCATAAGGCCAGAAAGGGGTGGTGAGATGCAATTTGTAACAGTCATACAAAAATGACTTAAGAGTTTCATCTGAGGTGGTAATATGGGGATGCTAAAAAAATTCCAAAATGAATAGGACCTTTGAATTCCCTCTAGAATGAGGGAAGCACTAGTTCTGCTTTCAGACACATCTTTCCAGGTACCGCACTTTAAAAAGACCATAGACAAACTATTTATTAAATACTCATCCATATTATATATGTATGATTGCAGGAATGGAAGATATTTAGCTTAAAGAAAATGAGAAGGAAGTAACAGTATTTATACCTGGATTAAATTCTTCTATAGAGCTCCAAGGTAAACCTCAGACCAGTAAGTAGGAGCTAAACGGAAAACAAATTTTGGTTCACTGTAGAAAGGTCAACATTACAATAGTAAGAACAATAGTAAGTTACCCTGGGAGATAATGAGTTCCATGTTCTGGGGAAAAATCAAGCATAGGATAAATGACCACTCTTGGGAACATTGAAAGGTTATTAAAATCTCAGATGAGATAATAAAGAGTAATACCTATATAGCATTTCCTGTGGTCCTGGCACAATTCTAAGTGCTTTACACGTATCACCTCATTTAATCCTTAGAAGTATCCTATGAGGAAGGTGCTCTTTTATAGACACAAAAACTGAGGCATAAAGAAAGTTAACTAATTTATCCAAGTGCATGTAGCTATTAAGTGGAAACCCAGATTATCTGTCTCCAAAGTCCATTCTCTTAACAAATTCACTATAGTGCAGTTGGGATGTCCATTATAATGCACTTTATTGAATACAAATTCCTTCATTTACTGAGGGGACAACATTTTAGAGGCAGTGAAAAGAAATTCAGGTGTTTTCTGTCACTTTTTTTTTTTTTTTTCATTACGCGGGCCTCTCACTGCTGTGGCCTCTCCCGTTGCGGAGCACAGGCTCCGGACGCGCAGGCCCAGCGGCCATGGCTCACGGGCGCAGCCGCTCCGCGGCATGTGGGATCTTCCCAGACCGGGGCACGAACCCGTGTCCCCTGCATCGGCAGGCGGACTCTCAATCACTGCTCCACCAGGGAAGCCCCTCTGTCACTTTTTATTCCTTCTTATGTCCAGTTTTGAAAGCTTCCAGCCTGCCAAGAAGTTAATCACCTGAGCATATGCCCCCTCCAATCCCGGCCCAACATCTACCAGTTTGGTCTTAGGATGGGCATGTAAGAATGGTATAACTGGAGACAGCAAGGTGATGGGAAAGGAAAAGGAGGGTGGGGCAGAAGGTGGGCTCCTGTGGAGAAGCGGAGGAGGTATTAGACTTGCTGCCTTTTCTCAAGTGTCAGTTTAGAAAAAAAGGGCAGCCTTGGAACAGATTCAATGCCATTAGTTAAGGAAGATGAGAGTGCACATTTTGTTTCTGCAGATTTACTTAGCCTTCAATTTTTTTCCTTTCTAATCTGTTATGGATTGCTAAGTAAATCTCATAAAAAAAATCCATGATACTTTCTACAGGATACAAGGTGAACTATCTAGGTCTCCATAAAAAATCTCTATAAATTGACAGAATTTCATCAGGGAATGAAGGTACCTCACCACGGAAAGGTTTGTTTCAGGTATTATACATTCTACTTTCTCTTTTAGTGGCCGAGGTAGCAATAGTTTATTGCCAAATGGCCCTTTCATTTTGATCTATGTACTGGGATTTCTCTTGTCTGAGGTTAATGAGAATCACCAACCAAAAGAATGAGTCTCATAGGCACTTTCTTTCTAAGCTGAGAAACCCAGAAAATGATTTAGCTATTAGAATAGAGAAAATAGAAGTTACCTGGATCCTTCACAAAGGTCCAGAATTTATGAATGGTGCTTTTGCATTACCTGAAACATATTTATTTTGGATTTATAAATTTATGAAATTGAAATTGCTGTGAGGTGCTTAAGGTCATCAATAATTTTCTATGAGAGCACACAGTACAGTAATTTAGTCCTGATATAGTTTCTAACATTAGCAGGATTAATAGTTCCAATTTGTAAGTCTATATAAATAAGGAGATAAAAAACATGTTAGCCCATCTATAGCCTCTACGACACATCGCAGTGAGAGAAGAGAAAAGAGGGAGAGACAGGAAGGATAATCCTTAAACTCTGGGTTTTTCTATGGCTTTAATAAAATTAGTAAGGCTTTCAAAGATCTGACCTTTGAAAACGATTAGCTTGACTCCAGGGGGATGTTGGGAGGATTAACCAGCTGAATCTTGCCGAGAGATTTCAAGGTTTCTTGCGTGTTATTTATTCTTTGGTTTACCAGTTATGTTCCTTTTTAGTTTGACCATATTTGGAGGGATGCCAGAGCCATGATGGAAGATTTAATAAACACGGGTTCCAAGTAAAATCACAAGCTATTGTTTGAGGGGGAAAAATTGAGGTAGTGCTAGAAGCGTAGGAGAAATTGTGTGTGTGTGTGTGTGTGTGTGTGTGTGCGTGTGTGTACATGCTGTTCTTTGGATAACCTTGTTGTATTCCTTTACTTCACAGGGGAAGAATCTGAGTGAGACTCAGATTGATTTTCTCAATTGATGGTGTTGACAGCTTTCTAATCTTTGGAATTAGAGATCCTAGATCCAAGATCATCTCTGACTTTACAATTTGAGGATGCTGTTAAGGTTTGGAAGCTGAGTGGAATGTGACTGGAGAACTTCAGATTACTCTGTTGGTGAATGGCCTATGTGCTTTGTCTCTTGTCATTGGGTTTCAGGTCTTAAAATATTGTTTGAATGGAAAAAAAAAAGCTTTCTAGAACACCTCCTTCCCAAGTCATTCATTTACTCATTAGTCCTTCATTCATCAATTGCTCTGTGCTGATCACCCCTGGACAGAGGGCATCATAGAACCAAGCTCCACAACATTTCTGTAGCACACCAGAGGAATTAAGTATCACCGCTTTGTTGAGAGACAGTCTAATAGAAGGGTTAGGCTCACAGTTTCTGGAGCCTTATTGTCTAAGTTTCAAATCCTGATTCCATTCTTGGATAGCTCCTTGCTTAAATCTTGTGGTAGTTTTGAGGATTGAATGAATGAGTATATCTAAAGCATTTATAACACTGAGTGCATGATGAGACTATGTGAGATTGTTGTTGTTATTTATTCTTTGTTACATTTGTATTCACTATCTCTATAAAATCATAATGTGAATTTATACAAGCTTTACAGGAAAAATAGACAAGGGAAATTAAATTATTTAAGAAATCTTATTATTTTTCTATGCAACATCCATATTTCTTTTTCCTTTTCCCCCTTATAGCCTATGTGCAGTTTGGGAAAACACCCCTGATTTCACGGGTAAGCTAGGATTGGCTTAAGCCAGTCAGCACATTACATTTCTCTGAACTTTGCTATTGGAGTGAGCATGTGACCCAAGCCAATCTAATCTGAGTGAATTTCAGGACTCTGCTTTGGAATACATAGCTCACTTTCCCTTCACCTCTTGACTTTCCTATTATGTAGTCCCCAAAGCACTTTTTTTTATTGTTTAAGCTAATTTGGGCTGGATTTTCTGTTACTAGCAACTGAAATCTTCTTGCTATAATACTCAGTATAGTAAAAAAGAAGTCATGAATAACAACAATAACCACAAAAAATAGTCTTTTGGAGAAGTTGCTATGTGGCAAGCACTCTCCTAGGTACTGATCTTTATAATAACTCCATGAGACAGGTATTATGATTCTCATTTTCTGTGAGTCAAAGAGTGAAACTCTGAACACCATGTGCAAAGTGTCATGACTGTAGACCTTATACTTCCAGCAGGTCCTGTTTGTGGCATATTTTTGTGCTAATATTTTTACAGAAAACAAATGTAAATGTCTAATTATTCAGGCATCCTCTTCCTTGATCCCCAAGGTAATTTTTTAAACTAAATACAGTAGATAATCATTTGGGCACAGCAATACTGAAACTTGACAATTAAGGCCCTCGTGTATTGAAGTTTGAATTTTTAATTTTGTTTGTTCATTTTGCCTTATTTTATTCCAGGTTTAATATGAAAATCTTTTTTTTCTAAAATTTGAATGTTCACTGCCTTTTTTTCTATCTCATTTATTGTAATCAAGATATTGGGCTCACTTGCAATGGATTACTCCGGCAGGAAGTCAAACTATCTTTCTGGTTCTTTGTATTCTTTGGGTTTTTAAACAAATGCTTTGAAGGTTTATTCCTCAGGAATGAAGATCTTTTCTCCCCTCTCTTAAATCAGTGAGAAGCCAATCAGGAAACAGACTCACTAGAGTAATTTAAACAGGGAAAGTTTTATATCAAGAATAATTAACTGTAACAGATGGTGATCTATGAAATGTAAAGATAACTCAAAAGAATACTCTAGGGCTCAGGAAGGTACCCAAGGAGGGAACAAATGTGGAAAAGATCTCTCTTCCCCAAGGTTGAGATTAAGGAAGGCCACATTGGAAAAGGTGTGGCTGTGGACCCCTGGATTGCAGAGAATTTTGCAATCCAGTTGCCCAGACTAGGACTGATCCATAGATACTGGACAAGCAGGAACCACTCCTCCAAAGTGCAGGTGGACCAAGGCTGGGAAACTGGCTTCTGGGATAACTGTGAGACTCATTGGGAAGCTGTCAATCAAGATGCTACTGAAACTTGATGAGAAGCTGCCTGCACATGTGCCACAGAAACTTGATGAGGGTGAGTGCCACTGGAGAAAATGCAAGCATGAAGCTGGCAGCCATGAGATAGGAACAAGAAGCAAATGGAAGATACCAGAACCAGTAGGAGAAGTCCTGTTCCTCTTGTAGTGTCTCTCCAGTTCTCTTACTGACAAAGTTTAACATTGTGCTCATTGCAAAGAAGAAATATTCCAACATTCCAGCTCCATTTTTTTAGGGCAGACAACAAAGGTGGTTTTGGAACTAGGAAGCAATACAGTTTTAGCTGGAACACTTTTGAATGTAGGGGATTCGTTTTCATTTTACCCTGTGATATGTCAGTATTCAATGGTAGCTTTTATTTAAGTATATCATCTATATTACTTGAAGGTAGGTAAAATAGGTCTCTTATAAAATGTCTCTTCAGGTCCTCACCAAAGTCTTGGGGCTCCCCAAATCCTCCTTGACTAACGTCCAAAATAGGTTAGACTTTTATTTGTAATATAAGACTTTGACCCCAATTAAAATGTAACTACCTCATGAAAGAAAACTGCTTTACTGTTATGGGTCATTAAACCTTAGGGTGACTGAAGACTCTAATGATAACCATTGATAAGGGAAACGAGAAATTTTTGAGGAACTAGGATGGGGGTGGTCACTGAAGAGGAACATGGGCTAAGAATGAAGAGGCTAGGAGTACAAAAGACAGTTTTGTCCATTTCTCAGTTTTGTCTAAACCGATCACATAGAGAAAAGGCAGGGAATAAGACTCTTCAGGATAAGGGAGATTTAGCAGTAAATACAGTTACTGGGAACTTTGTATATGATAGGATGGCTTAGATATTTTTGAAGTGAAATAATGAATAACCGAACAGTAGTAGAAGATGGAAAGTCCTCAACTGCATACAGTGGATGAAGGGGAGGGTAGCCTATGATGTCTAAGATGCCATCTGGCTCCAACACGTCAATAATTTGTCATTCTATTCCTTGGCATGATCGAATTTCTAACACAGAGCTTGTTTATGAGGGGACAGAACACAGGGGAAAATTGAGAAGAAAAGAAGGTGGAGTGGAGGTAAAGGTGGGGAGTGAAAGTGTGTGCCAGGATGGTTGCAGGCAGGTGGGCTGCAGAGACGACTTGCTCAGTGTGCAAGGCTGAAGGTGGGGTTCTTGAGAAGAAAAATGAAACTATCCAACTTGGAACAAATATAGTGAATTTAGTATTTGATGGTACATTCATTGTGGACATTCTGTTCTTGAATTAGAAGTCTTTTTTTTTTTTTGCCCTAAGCTGAAACTTTCCCCTATCATTAGGGAAACTTTCCTGTCTCTTCTGAACTTTTCTAATCAATGAGATTCTGAAACACACAGTTTAGCTATATCTTACATATTCCTTCATTGTTCTAGAATTATTCCACATATTTTGAAAGCAAAGGCCATGACTTGCACATAATTTATACTCTCACGGCACCTAGAAGTGCTATGAGGTTAATGATATATTTGAGTTTTGATATATTATGAGTTAATTATATAATCAAAGGAAGAATTTCCTATTTGGCATTACATGTTAAGAAAAACTTCCTATAGCAACAAGACTCTTATTCACAGAAACAAAAGGCTAAAGGCTTTGGGCATTCACTCTTTTCTTGAATTGAATCCCACCCAGAAACTTAAGGAAACCACCCAATTGAATACCTTGGTCCTGCCCATTTATAAGAATTATGGTCCAAATAAAACAAAGAAACTTTATGACAATGCTCAGTACGAGCTAAAGTCATGACTGGCAGGACTCCAAGCTTTTTTTCCAAGACCCTCAAAATAATTCAAGGCATAAGACGAGAGAGCCAAAAATAAATATTAATAAAAAAGATAAAGTGGGCTTCCCTGGTGGCACAGTGGTTGAGAGTCAGCCTGCCGATGCAGGGACACGGGTTCGTGCCCCGGTCAGGGAGGATCCCACATGCCGCGGAGCGGCTGGGCCCGTGAGCCATGGCCGCTGAGCCTGCGCATCCGGAGCATGTGCTCTGCAACGGGAGAGGCCACAACAGTGAGAGGCCCGCGTACCGCTAAAAAAAAAAAAAAAGAAAAAAAGAAGAATTAAAAAAAAAGATAAAGAAACGTATTTACCAAGTAACTTCATTGTGCCAGGTGCCATACTATCTTAATGACTCATCTCAACCACACTATTAAGTAGATTTTTTTCTCACTCTGCAGATGAGAAAACAGAGATGGCAGGGTCACACAGTCACTGATGTGGAACCAGGATTTGGATTGAGGCCTAACTCTGGAGCCCAGGCTCTTTCTACCACATGACATAGTCTCTCTTGAGAAGAGAATCTATAATCATCAGAATAAGTGGGAAATGCACTTACTTAGTTTAGGTGCATGACCTGGGTCTCCTCTAAAAACAGAGAACATTTCCTTGAGGATTAAGTTTGTAGCTTTGAATGAAATTAGCTAGAATGAAGTGGGGCTTGCCAGGGAAGCTGCCTAGACAAGAACCAGTTTTAATCCAATTGGTGGCCCAGCAGGGCAGGGGTGTGACAGGGAAGATTTTTTTCCAGTTGCCAAAATGAGGGGGCATTATCTGGAAACAGGTAGTACCACAGATGGGATAGCTTTGGAGCCTTGTAAAGTTTTGAAGCTAAAAGTACCTGAAATATTTATTTATTGGGATTTCCCATTACACTTTTAAAATTTCTGTCATCTAGAGGAGACAGCTTTTGTATACATGCATTCTCTTTCTGAGGAAACGGTTATTTAATAGCTGAAAGCTCTGAGTAGAATAAATTACTTGTACTAGTATATGGGATACAGAGAGGTATAAAACATTATAATCTAATCTAATGAAGAGAAGAGAGATTAGAGGTGGGGAGATCAGTTAGGAATGATTATTTGACTGTACAATTAGCAGAATATGGGGACTGATTAAATGTGGGAAACCAAGGTTGCTGACGATGCTACTGGGTTTCTGGATGGCTGGAAAGTTGGTAATGCCGGTGCCTGAGTGCTGAATGCTTGCCAGACACCATTCTAGATGCTGCATGCAAATATTTCATTTCACTGAATCTTTGTAATCACGCTAGAACCTAGATGAAAGATGTAGAGAGAACAAGACCATGGTGGTGGAGAAGATTTGTTCACTTTTATGGAAACTGATATTCAGGAGGCAATCGAGCATTCATGTGGAGATATCTTAGCCAGGATTTATATTCACTCATAAAGTATTAAGGTGGTAAATCCTACCAAGAGTCTGAGGAGACTGGAATTGAAGTTCTGTATCTCAATCATTATTCCCCCTTTCCCCACAATTTTACTGAGAAATAATTGACATACACCACTGTTTAAGTTTAAGGTGTATGGCATGATGGTTTGATTTACAAATATTGTGAAATAATTACCATACTAGGTTTAATTAACATCCATCATTTCTTAAAGATAAAAAAAAATAAAAGGGAAAAAAAAACTCCTTGTGATAAGAACTCTTAGGATCTACTCTCTTAACTGTCCTATCTATCATGTAACAATGTTAACTATAGTCATCATGTTGTACATTATATCCCTCTTACTTATTTATAACTGGAAGTTTGTATCTTTTGACCACCTTCCTTCAATTCCCCCTTCCCCTCCCCCTCTGCCTCTGGTAACCACAAATCTGATCTCCTTTTCAACGAGTTTGGTGTATTTATTTGTTTGTGTGGATTTTTATTAGATTCTACCTATAAGTAAGATCTTATTCCTTCTTTGTCTTACTTATTTCAGTTAGCATAATTCCTTCAAGGTCCATGCATACTGTCACAAATGGTAGGATTTCCTCGTGTTTTTGTGTGGGTGAATAATATAATATGTATATATCTCACAACTTCTTTATCCATTAATCCACTGATGAACACTTAGGTTGCTTCCATGTCTTGGCTATTGTAAATAATGCTGCTATGAACATGGGGAGGCAGATATCTTTTCGAGTTAGTGTTTTCATTTCCTTTAGATATATTCCCAGAAGTGGAATTGCTGGATCATATAGTAGTTCTATTTTTGATTTTTTGAGGAAGCTCCATACTGTTTTCCACGGTGGCTGTACCAATTTACAGTCTCACTAACAGTGCACAAGTGTTCCCTTTTCTCTACATCCACACCAGCATTTATCTTTTGTCTTTTTGTTACCATTCCCTTTTGAAACTTCTTGACAAATAATTACTCTCTCTGAACAATTCCTGTCCCCAAACCCCCCAACCCAAACTCCACCCCCTGGGCCAGCTATAATCTTGTCAGGATGCATCACCTTGCCTCTTTTTATTTTTGGGGTTGAGTTTCTGGGTTAGCTTTTTTGGTGACCCCTGAGCAGTTGTACAGATAACGTGGGCTCTTAACACTGTTCTCTGCTCTTGGGCTTCAGAGAGGGTATAGAGAAAATGGAACCCTCCTACACTGTTGGTGGGAATGTAAACTGGTGCAGCCACTATGTAGAACAGTATGGAGGTTTCTTAAGAAACTAAAAATAGAGCTACCATATGATCCAGCAATCCCACTCCTGGGCATATACCCAGAGAAAAACATGGTTTTAAAGGATACATGTACCCCAATGTTCATTGCAGTGCTGTTTACAATAGTCAAGGCATGGAAGCAAGCTAAAAGTCCATCAACAGATGAATGGATAAAGAAGATTTGGTACATATATGCAATGCAATGGAATATTACTCAGCCATTAAAAAGAATAAAATAATACCATTTGCAGCAACATGGATGGACATGGAGATTATCATACTAAGTGAAGTAAGTCAGACAAAGACAAGTATCATATGCTATTGCTTATATGCAGAAGCTAAAAAAAATGATACAAGTGAACTTATTTACAAAACAGAAACAGACTCACAGACTTCCGGAACAAAATTTTGGGTACTGGGGTTGGGAGTGGGGGAGGGATAGATTGGGAGTTTAGGATTGACATGTAAAATCCACACTGCTATATTTAAAATAGATAATCAACAAGGACCTACTGTATAGCACAGGGAATGCTGCTCAGTATTCTGTAATAACCTAAATGGGAAAAGAATTTGAAAAAGAATAGATACATGTATATGTATAACTGAATCACATTCTTGTACACTTGAAATGAACACAACATTGTTAATTGACTATGCTCCAATATAAAATAAAAAATTTAAAAAAACATAAAAAAAAAGAAAATCAGAGGCAACAGGAACAAGTCTACTTATACTGCTACACACATCAGTAATTTTACTATTGAGACAATTTAAACACAAAGTGTAGATTTGGGCTATATCTTTCAACAAGACAATGGCTTAATTTATAGACTTATTTGAAGTACTGCTTCAGTCAATATGGTTGAACCCAGTTTGGTGTGTAGAATTAGCCTCAGAGACTTTCATCACTCTTTCAGGGTGGTTCCCACAGACGCAATGAATAGACTGAGCAGATGAGAGTTATTTTGTTAGGCTAGAGCCAACAGAGGAGCAGATTTCCAAAACGTCTATTTAAGGTCTTTTAGGCTTTCTTTCCCAGAAAGCCTGAATCAAGGGGCTTCACTTAGTATCCATCTACCTCTGGTCTTTTACATTCCTGATCCTCAAATTATGATCCAATTCTGATCTATTGTGTTCCTAATTTTGGCATGATCAACAGACTCAAACAGCCTGTGGCCTGTGCTATTTCTACCCTTTACTCTTGATTTCAATAATCATATTTCCAATCTTGAAATTACAATCTTGGCCTGATTCCTGCTTCTCGCTTGCTAGAGTTCTGGTTTCCGTGGCCTTGAATTTGCTTGAGTATGAATCATCCCATTGTTGTGACTCATCAGGAAAGATCCTGCCACTGCTTTCACAGCTTGCCTGCTAGTAAAGATTTAAGAAGTTAACATATCTCTAATCCCCCAAATCTTTTTTTTTTAATTTCATCTTTACTGTCATTGAGGTCAGTTTAAGACTGGGAGAAAACATAATTGCTTTGCCTTCCCTTAAAAGCCAACATAACTTCTTAAAAGTAATGACAGAATTAAAACCTGACAGAGACTTGGAGACCTGTTCCTCTTCTAAGTACTTACATTGCATGGGCTGCCTCATAAATGG
This sequence comes from Mesoplodon densirostris, assembly GCF_025265405.1. NCBI lineage: Eukaryota > Metazoa > Chordata > Mammalia > Artiodactyla > Ziphiidae > Mesoplodon > Mesoplodon densirostris. The sequence continues at coordinate 80,460,839 of NC_082668.1, read as the reverse complement.
GTTCATAAATGCAGCCCACACAGTGTAAAACAGTCTGTGGCAACTTGATAGAAATCAGAGATTCACATTCTGGAATAAATGAAGACTGGGAAAGATTATTTTGTCTATAACCTGGCGTTTCCTCAATAGATAGGAGAGAGGATTGCCATACTTAGACATGATAGAATCTATCAATATGGACAAGCAGGTGAGGGAAAGAAGCTGAAATGGGAAGGATGGATACAGAACTGCCCTTCCAGGGACAGCTGGCTGTCCTCCACGCAGAGCACAACAAGCATGATTTGCACAGGGCTGGTTTTGGCAGGTACTGATTTTCTAGCCTGGTTCAAAAAGAGCCAATTCGGGCCTCCCTGGTGGCGCAAGTGGTTGGGAGTCCGCCTGCCGATGCAGGGGAGGCGGGTTCGTGCCCCGGTCTGGGAGGATCCCATGTGCCGCGGAGCGGCTGGGCCCGTGAGCCATGGCCGCTGGGCCTGCGCGTCCGGAGCCTGTGCTCCGCAGCGGGGGAGGCCGCGGCAGTGGGAGGCCCGCATACCGCAAAAAAAAAAAAAGAGCCAATTCATTCCCTGAGCAAAGGAAGACCCTAGTCCTTGCTGTTGATGAGGAAAACATTACCTGCTGCCCAGAGTTCAGTTACTTAAGCCTGTAGTACCCAAAAAACAGTATATGGACTGTTGTCTATTATCAGACCACGTGAAATGAGGAGGATAATGTAGTGGTTTTTCCTCTAAAGCTAAATTTAGTCACTTTAAAGAATTGCTTTTTAGTCTGAGATTTGTTCCCTCCTACTTTATTTTCTTTGGTATTAATATGTGCTTTTAAAAAATAAAACAACAGTGTTAGTGGATGGTCATTATTGGTTTTTATATCTTTGCTTGGCAAATTGAAGGTGAACAACCTTATATTAGTCTCCAAAATATTTTTTGAAAATATTACTAGTTCATAAAATCCAAACATTTTGGAAGTTCTGATCTAAGCCACACACTCTCCAGCTATATACCAACTGAAAAGGAAATAGGAAACCTAATCAGGGAGAGACCATGTTTTTTGCATGGTAGCAAACAGAGTGTGGAACAAAAGTGGCATCGAATTCCAGACCCTATAAGTCAGCAGTAGGAGCTGCTGACCATCCTAAATGTCATCTATGGGTTTTCTATCAAAGCTATTTCTTTTTGTTTGTTTGTTTGTTTTGCGGTACGCGGGCCTCTCACTGCTGTGGCCTCTCCCGTTGCAGAGCACAGGCTCCGGACGCGCAGGCTCAGCGGCCATGGCTCACGGGTCTAGCCGCTCCTTGGCATGTGGGATCTTCCCGGACCGGGGCACGAACCCGCGTCCCCTGCATCGGCAGGCGGACTCTCAACCACTGCGCCACCAGGGAAGCCCTATCAAAGCTATTTTTGAGTACCATATGAAATTATTGCTGTTGTTTGGTTATTATTGATAGTAAATCAGGAAGATGAAAATCAAGGATTTCATGAGAAATATTGATAAAGCACAAACTATAATTACATAAATACAGATAAAATGAATATATAATGTTATCTTAAGTGTGTGACCATTTAAACATATTAGTTTACTATTCACTGTCAGGTTGGTGTCACAAAGAGATGCTGTCAAATTGTCTGGCCAGGCTGAATCAAAATCCACTCCCTTTGGGAAATGCTCCTCTTGGAATTGATTGTTTCTTTGTCTAAACTCTCATCATATCCATGTCAGGGATGCACATGCTGGACATTGGGTTAGGTTGCTGTGTTGGGAAGGATTCTAAGGCTAAATATGTGCTCAAAGAGAAAGAATGTTATCAGTGGTCATTGATATCTTCCAAAGGCTCCAGAGGCAAGGTAGTGGGACATATGTGTGGTGGCCGTGTATTTACCAACTTGGATCACTACCCTCACTTGATACGTAGCATATACTCCTCTAAATTGTAGCTATCAGTTAATTTACACAGAGACTCTCTTTCTTGTCACCATGGTGCTTCCTGTGAACTGAATATAAAAGTGGGTTTTCATAAAATGGATTGTGCTTTTCCATAGGAGCAATGCTTTAATTGTGGGATATATTTCTACCCACAGACTCAACATCAAATATACCAGAAATAGCAAACAAAGAAGGTCCCACAAAAGAAAAAAGGCCTTGAAACAAGAGAATTGCTTTCTTCCTTAGAATTTAGAGATAAAAAAGACCATCCATGTCCTTGCTACCTACGTGTGGTTGACAGATTGGCAGCATCAGCACCATTAGACTATTAGAAATGCAAAATTTTAGGGCCTTGCCTCTGCCTTTTGACAAGATCCCCAGGTGATTCTTGCTCTGTCAAGGAAACCAGGACCTGGCAGAGTAGCGAACCGAACAAAGTCTATCATGACCACAGGATGAGGGCATTCTTAGCACAGGTTTCAGAGAGGAGCCCAGGGCAGCGGGGACACAGTGCCAGGCCAAGTCATCAGGAGGGCTGAAAGGAAGAGCTGCGTCATAGGAAATGCTGCCGGGCTGTGCCTGGAAAGTCAGTGTAAACTCACCGGGCTCCTTCCTGGGAAGAGATGATGTGGCTCTTCTAAAATCCCAACGAGCGCCTTGGCTGGAGTTGGGACTCAGAGATTAATCAGTGGGGAGAGGTATAATAAACAAAAGGGGAGAGAACTAGTCATATCTTTTCCATCCTACTTCCCTCAGGCTGCTCATTAAAATCATCTGGGGAACCTTAGAAACCCTCTAGTGCCTGGGTACCCCCCCAAGGGATTCTGACTTCATTGGTCTCAGGTCTGTCCCAAGTGTCAGTATTTTTAAAATTTCCCCAGTTGATTGTTTTGTGCGAACTGCCTTGCAAAGTCTGTGATATCTTATTTCTTTAAAGACCTTTAAAATAAAGACTTTCAGGGGAAAAAATAATAAGTGTTTACACTCCGTACAAAAAGCAGCTCTCCTATAGCATAAATACATGCTCACATAAGTTAATAAAAAATTAGATAAGCATTTAATTAGAAATATCTTTTTATTGTGTTAGAACCTAGAAGGATGGGGGTAGGGGCATGAATCTGAAGAGCTAAATATTTTTCTAAAACTACAAATAAAGTCTTTATACTTTAAATTTCCTGTCGCAAACAGATACTCAGAAGTTTAAATTGGGATTAAGAATCCGGAGGCCTGGATGTGATATGTGACCTTCTGCTAGTGATTAACCACGTTGACACTGATGAAAGCGTGGGTGAAGGTGAAGAGTGGCTGTTAATTAGACTGCCTTGAAGTGGAGCAGCTCCACAAAAGGCTAATCCTGGAAATGCAGAGATTCTTTTTATTACCTTAACACCTAGTTGGAAAATTCCTATGAAGGAAAGGAGCAAGAAGCTAACGTTTATTGGGAGCCTATTCTGTGCTGCGCTAGGCTTTCTCATTGCATTTTCACAACTACCTTGTGAATTAGATATTTTTCAGAGGATAAAGTAGGCTCCCAGAGACTAAGTAACTTGGACATCGTAAATGGTAGATCAGGATTTGAATTCAGGTATGTCTATCTCTAGGGCCTGTGGTCTTTGTATGGCACACATGCTGTGTTCCCCAGAGGGCAGAAGGGCCTGTTAGATCGTGTTTTTTTGATATCCAAAAAGATATTTCCCACACATGATAGATGCCTGACAAGTATTTCTTTAGGAATCCACAGCCAAGTGGCATGTGAAACGCATATTAAGTAGATGTGTCCAGCTGTGTTTTACATTGTGGTGATGGACTGTGATCTGGCTCCTCTCACTTCCCATCACATCCCATCATTCTCTTTCTGGTAAATCTTCAACTATTCCCATCCTGTGGTATACTCCTTCTCTCCCTGTGGAGCTGAAGAGCCAAATGCTGGACTAACTCCCAGACTCTCTATAAATCCTATAACTGATGCTTCTGGCCTGACAGTCTTTGCCAGTTTAGGTGGAGGGTCAGATTGGACCAAGCCTGGAGACACCCAAGAGAATTCAACGAGTTGCATGGTGCTTGAGCCTTGATTTGACTTCGATCCAGGTGGAATTGGGATAGAATCATAACTTCAGATACTCTAATTCAGAGATTCATTCAGGCTTAGCACTCAATAGTTAACATTGTGGTTTTCTAAGACTATATTTCTGAATTATTGATGGAACTAAATAAAACTATTGTCAAAGGTAATTCTGGAGCTGGCTCTTCTGTAAAATTTGATGTATTCAAGACTGCTTGAATCACTAGGGTGAGCTCATGGGAAAATTTTTTTGATAGCAACTCCGCAAAATGGACACTAAATATTAAACACCTAAAATGAAAACTGTAGTTTTCATTAGATTTGAATGAGAGAAAGTGTTAAAAATAAGCAATTCTATAAAAAAAGTACCGGTGGTTAAAGAATTGATAGCAGTTGTAAGATTGGTTTGGCAGCAGAAGCAGTCTTGTGGTGGTTTGGGACAGCTGTAAGGGCACATGACTGTCACAAGTTATGGTTTCAATACTAAGCATGGTGTGAACATTCATTAATCTGGGTAAGAGTTAGCTAAGTGGAAAATACAGTTTTGGGACTAGTCTGAAACTTAGCCAGTGCATTACTTTGGGATCTCCCCACCTCCAACTTAGTGTTTGACTGATTTCCTCTTTACTCAAAGTTTAGATGAGAGAGACAACAATGATGAGAATATTTGTGATTCACTAGGTACACAATGGTTCTAGGTTTTGTGTTAGGCACTTGTATGCACACATTAGCTCTGAAGTTAAAGCTCATAAATAGAAAGGACTTATTTCTTTATTTAAAAAGTTTTCTTCCAGTTTTATTCAGATATAATTGACATACAGCACTGTATAAGTTTACAGTATACAGCATAATGATTTACATACATCATGAAATGATTACCATAATAAATTTAGTGAACGTTCACCATCTCACATCAGTACAAAATTAAAGAGATACAAAAAAGCATTTTTTTTCTTGTGATGAGAACTCAGGATTTACTCTTAAAAACGTTCATATATAACATATAGCAGCGTTAATTACATTTGTCAGGTTGTACATTACATCCCAAGTACTTGTTTATCTTATAACTGGAAGTTTGTATCTTTTGATAGAAAGGACTTATTGTAGATACAAAATGCCAGCTTCCATCTTGTTCTCCATATTCTGAAGGAGCTATAGCATGTTCAGGGACACTAGCACCATTATTATTGAGCTCTCCTGGAACTGTGCTTGGGTGGGACAGATGCTAGAGTTAAGTCAGGGAAACAGAAGTCATGCTCTGCTCAGGAGTCTGTATTCCCTGAAGAAACTGAGTATCAGGCGTAGTCTTGGCAGGGTCTGATCCAGTTCCTTTGTTTCCCAGTATAGTTAAAAGTACAGGGGAAAAAACGCATGAAGAAAGGGAATAAGTCTGTATTCACAGGTTGTCTGCTATATTGAAGCCTTTCCTGGGCAGGCTTTTTTTTTTTTTTTTTTTTTTTTTTTTGCGGTACGCGGGCCTCTCACTGTTGTGGCCTCTCCCGTTGCAGAGCACAGGCTCCGGATGCGCAGGCTCAGCGGCCATGGTTCATGGGCCCAGCCGCTCCATGGCATGTGGGATCCTCCCAGACCGGGGCATGAATCCGTGTCCCCTGCATCGGCAGGCAGACTCTCAACCACTGCGCCACCAGGGAAGCCCCTGGGCAGGCATTTTTGATGCAGTGAAAATCATGCAATCAAGGAGCTTTAAAAATAGACAAACATAGCAGACTCCTTCTCCCAGTGGAGAACGTACACTCCCTTCCAGGTGTTACATCAACAAAAGAACAGACGTAGTGAGCAGAGTTCTGACTCGATGTTGGCCGCCACTTAATCTCTTGCCTGAGCTCTTGTGTAGTGTACCTCCTGAATAACCATTCATGGCATCCCTGACACAAGATTTTATTTTATTTATATTAGTTTACTGCTTATAAGATAAGGGGATGGTTGAAGAAAAGTATTTCATCTTCAGAGTCTCAGTATCGTATGTTTTCAACTTGTATGTAGTGGGAAAAATTTCTCCCCTCCTAAGTTGAAACTCTAAGAAGAACAAAACAACAAAACCCCCAAAAGTCAGTGGCTTTTGTACTGCAGAGCAAAATTTATTGTGGATTCTACCGTGGGTTTCCAGAGAGGGGAAATGTAGGTACTTTCTGGAGGGTGGATCTTGGTGCTACCCCTTGAGAGACAGTGAACAGATGTAGGAACTTGAAGCCATTCAGGGAGGGAGGAGAAGAAGGAGAGTATTGGGTTTCTAGTTTGAGAAGTGAGTTAAAAGTCTTGATGACAAGCATTTGGATATTAGTGGGAAGATGATGGAAATGAAAAGACCGTAATATGTTCATGTGAAATCTAGGCCCCATCAGAAATCAAGGTTAACAGAATTAGTCACTTTCACTTATTCTCATGTCATAATACTTACAAAATAGCATTGTTAATCTACTTGATAGAATTGTCAGAGGCTGCAATTTGGATTCCCAAGCTCTATCACAATCTTCTTTAGCTGAAATTGTAGAAAAAATACATTAAATATATTTTTGAAAAAAAAATGGAGTGGTGTATTCATCCATAATCTTATAACTCTGACCTTTTCTCTCTTAGATTTTCCTAAACACACACATATATTTAGTTGTAGTAATTATGTACATGCAATTTTGTGCTCTACATTTTGATGTATTTTCTCATAGATATTTTTATATTGTTTAATAGTTTTCATAATGATCATTTGTAACAACTGCAAAATATCCCATTGAGTGGATGTACTATAGTTAACTCTTTTCCTATTGTTGGATATTTAATCCTTTTAGACTCTTTGCTTTTTAATAAAGGTAATCAGGCTATTTATGCATACTATATATATCTATATATACACATAAAATTGAGATATACTTGGTCTTTAGAAATCATTCTATTTAATTAAAAAACATTGCTTGTCTCTTGCTTGGCCTCTGCTCCTGTCTTGTATTCTGTAATTTAGAAGATGAATGTAATTACTAAAATTCTATTGGTGATTATTTTAAAGGATTGGTTCTCAAACTTTAGTGACTGTCAGAATCACTTGTGGGACTTGTTAAAAAGCACATTTCTGGCTCTATCCTTAGATGTATTGATTAACTAGATCTAGAGTGTGGGCCTAGACTTTCTTGTGTAGGGGTTATAGAGCACATTTGATAAGTAAACACTGTTTTCAGGAAAATTTAGGACATCTTTTAACACAATTGCTGTTAGAATTAACCATGGAATGCTTAGGTTCTATATTTGAGCTTAAGTAAACTTTTAAATATAGTCTGTATAACCTAGTGATTCTTATACCTGTAAGCATAAAATCTAGTTTTGACTTTATGTCATCACTCACCAGGCAGTAGAGAGGAAGTGAGACTGAGGGAATGAGGAGGAGATCAGCTGCCCCTGAGCTGGAAGACAGACAGGAAGGCAGTCCTGCCCACTGTGCGTGTGAGTTGATGTGGGGTGTGGGGAAGATGTCGTAAGAAGGACCCAGGGATCCCTGAGCTACAAAGTGATGTGATAAAGAGACAGCACACCTATTGGATTTCTTAAGAAATCTAAACAGTGATTTAAATAAAAACAGAATATTTAAATACATGTAATCAGCTTTACAGTTTGATGAGATTAATGGCTTAAATTCATGTTAGCATTAAAAAATTAATATCTCCATGTTCTCAGAATGAAATATCTATATGTTTATCACACTTCCTTCAAAGGCATCAGAGAATAAAATTGTGATTAGAACCCAGTATGTTTTTATATGGTGTTCTTCTATTTTAGTGTGTCCATCATGAAACTCAACACATTTGTCAGACTGTTCTTTTTCCTTTATTTCTCAAAATAAGCAGTGAGTGGGCAGATATCTTTCCTACTTTATAATCACAGGAAGAGAAGCACTGGAAAATGAAATTTTTTGCTTAGAATCCCATACCAGCTAATTGATCTCTTTTCCTGGATTATCTGAAGGTTGAGGCCTTTATAAATGCTACAGTAGACTTAGCACTGTTTTCTGTGTGTCTCTCACATTTCTGCATGAGCAGAGACACAGACTGCCCTTTGCTATGGAATGTCTTTTCAAGAAGGTTTATATAGCAAACAGCCTTTGAAGACAGAGAGAGTGTTTCCCACCAGAACAAAGGGCAGGCATGCTTGCTGTCCAGTATAAAAGATCTAAGTTTCCTAAGTTCAAAGATCCTTTTCTGAAATGCAACCCACTGCATGTGCCAGCATCCATCTGGACCCATCTGCGTTGTCTCCTTGGGATTTGAAGACAAGGAAGAACTGACAGAAATATGCTATCCATGTTGCTTGCTGCTGTGCCGTGAGTAATAAGTCCTTCATCTCTGACCCAAGAGTCTCATGTCATCAGCCAACATTCATGAAACTATGGCAGGCTAACTTGTTATCTAATCAATAGGATACAATCTCACAGCCTTCACAATTCTTGACAACCACAAAATGGCATTCAGTTAAAGACTGTAGAATAGAATCAAGGCCCAGATAATAGACTCTGGGTCTTCTGATTATAAATTCGTGGTCCATGGAGAAGTTGGCACTGCCCCACAAAGTATGGCCAAAGAAGAAATAACAGCAACCACAAATCCCCTGGGAGAAAAAGACACCAAAGTAGAATGCACTGCTAACAAATATGCTTAATTTATTTCATTTGTACTTGAAACTGTTGAATTTGGAATCACAGATATGTATGACCAAGAAATGTGTTACTTTATTTCCTGCAAGTTACTAAGCAGGTTAAAAAAAATTGTCATCATTGTGCTCCTTTTCCTTCCTTCCAGAGGCTTAAATTTTGCTCAGAAAATAGAGGCAGAGCCAGTATGGTCACCACTGAAATGCACTTTGTCTAAACCAGTGAGGTTCCCCTTGAATCAGCAGCCGACCCTGCTGCTTCTGTGACACCTGGCTCTCAACACCATCTCTCCTGAAGCTCTACGTTGGGAGGGAAGTGCAGGTCACAGGCTCCTCCAACCTCTTTCCAGATGAGGGGAAACCTCCTCTCTCTGTCAGGCCAACTTCTTTCTCATCATCCTCATAACATAATACCATAATGTTTACCTTCAAGGAGCTCTCAAGTATTGGAAAACGAAGTCAGAAAGGAAACATTGGGACTTTCCCTGCTGGCGCAGCAGTTAAGAATCTGCCTGCCAATGCAGGGGACAGGGGTTTGAGCCCTGGTCTGGGAAGATCCCACATGCCGCAGAGCAACTAAGTCCGTGTGTCACAACTACTGAGCCTGCGCTCTAGAGCCCGCGAGCCACAACTACTGAGCCCGTGTGCCTAGAGTCTGTGCTCCGCAACAAGAGAAGCCACTGCAGTGAGAAGCCCGTGCACCGCAACTAAGAGTAGCTCCCGCTCGCCACAACTAGAGAAAGCCCGCACGCAGCAACGAAGACCCAACGCAGCCAAAAATAAATAAATAAATAAATATATTTAAAAAAAAAAAAAGAAAGGAATCATTGGGCTCCTGGAGCAAAGGAAACCAAAGGGCATGGCTCTTTTTCTAGAAAAGGGCTTAAGAGGGAAGTGTAATTTGAGAATACAGCATGATTTCATATCTCAGTAAATTATCCTGCCACACTATGCTTTATATTTTTTCTTTCTTTACATTCTCCTTGGATCCTTTCCTTTAATGAAAGTGGATAACTGGGTGGTAGTGATGGGATGAATTGGGAGATTGGGATTGACATATATATACTAATATGTATAAGATAGATAGGTAATAAGAAACGGCTGTATAAAAATATAAATAAATAAAATGAAAAAAAAAACCAAAACTGGATCACAACTTTCTGTAGAAACATAGGTAAAAAAAAAAAAAAAGTGGATGACGAGTTTTAAAGTGTTGCATGGACCGTTTTAAAGGTGTAAGTTCCAGAACAGTAGTCTGGGGGTAGGAGCGGGGTTTAATGAAAGAGGCAGCACCTACAGAGAACAAGCAAAATGAATAGGAAACCTGTGGGTTTGTGCCTTTGGCTCTAGTCCTCTTTGTTCTCTTCAACTAGTAACCCTTCCTCCCTCTATCAGGCTGTCAAGGTAAAACCAACTAGCAGAATGCCTGCTTAGCCAACCCTTCTACGCTTGAAGACTATGTAAATGACAATAAAACACTGGCAGTATGTGCAGATTCTCTTGCATACTAGATTCAGAAAGGAAAATATGGTCTGTCTTGACTCTCACTGCTGTCAAGTGTTTAAATTGTCCTTCCAGCATATATTTAAAACACATTGTCATTGCAATGTTACCAAACAGTGAACAAGTCAATGTATCTGAGACCACGCAGTGATTGACACTCTCTAAGTCAAACAGAGCGACATGGAACCTCAGCCTGGGACTGCCGTTTCCAGCTCTGAGGATGGCTGACGCTGTTTCTGACAGTGTGGAGAGATGTGTTGTGTTGGTTCACAACCACAAGCTGTAGAGTCAGAAGGTAGCTTCCACTCCTTGGTCGCTTGGCACACTTGCTTCCCTGAGTGGGAAAGAACCGAGGCAAATTGCAGTGATGTCACAAGCATATTTTCAAGCAGTTGTTCTTTTTAATGTGAACCTTCAGGGGGTGATTTCTTCTTTTGTTGATTTTGGTCTTTTATTGTATTTGGTTTGGAGATGAGGAGCATGTCTGGGTTACATGCTCATGTAGGATCACTTATAGGATCATGGAGCAAGCCTTCTGGGTCGCATGGTCGCACGTGGGTGAGCAAGGTCCTTGTCCTCAATTTAAATCATTTGCTAAGTTGCTCACTAATCATCACAAGAAGTCATCTAAGCTTCAACTTTAAAAAGTGGAATTTGCACCTGGAATGAAAGGTCCAACTAACCTTCTCAGTTAGAATGAAGTTCTAAGCAGCTGCCCACACCACCCTCTCAACGGAATTAGGATGAAACATTTTTTCACTCCTAGATTATGTGCCATTGTGGAAGGCAGAAAATGCATTTTGCATCCTTGTATTCTAAAGTGTGTCTCAGTGCCTGGCACAAAATACACGTTTGATAAATTTTTGTCAAATGAGTAAAGGAATGAATGCCGACAATTAAATAACCATGCAAATAAAAAAAGAGGCTTGGACTTCCCTGGTGGCACAGTGGTTAAGAATCCACCTGCCAATACAGGGGACACGGGTTCGAGCCCTGGTCCAGGAATATCTCACATGCTGCGGAACAACCAAGCCCGTGAGCCACAACTACTGAGCCCGTGCGCCACAACTACTGAAGCCCATGTGCCTAAATTCCGTGCTCTGCAACAAGAGAAGCCACCGTAATGAGAAGCACACCACAAGGAAAAGTAACCCCCACTCGCCGCAACTAGAGAAAGCCCGCGCGCAACAACAAAGACCCAATGCAGCTAAAAATAAATAAATAAATTAATTTTAAAAAAAGAGCGTTTCGGGTTTCCTGGGTCTTATTTTCAGAGGTTACTCTTTCTAGGCCATTTTTTTTTTTCAGCTCTAATGACTACATCTCATTTTATTACATCTTTTATTTTTTTCTAATTAAGCTTACCATGGTTCACAAACCCTGAGAAAGTAGCAAGGTTATCCACTAAAGAGTGTTTTTTGACCCACATTCTCTTAGTAAGCATCCCTGGCAATGTTTTTGACTTCCCCAAAGAGTTGTTACATAGATTTTATATTATTTAGATGGAGAAAGAAGAGAACAACATGATCAATGAAATTAAGGCTTTTGCATAATTAGGGAAAAAACACCCTTTGCCTGGCACAATTTCAATCTTTTTCACCAGCTGCTAAGTCATTTTCATATCCCTAGCTGCTTCCTCCAAGCGCAAACACACCTGTTCTCCCAGCTCAGTACCCATTTTATGCTGGCTCCTTTTGAGCAGGAGATGTGAGTATTTTGACTTGCATCGGAGAGCTGAATAATCATCTCTTTATTCTGGGATGACAATAGCTGTCTTTGGCAGAGGTAGGCAGCTGTGTAGTGGTCAAACTGAGAGTTATCCTCCTGAGACTCTGAGTAGGACAGTTCACTGTCCTACTGTGAAATCTGTGAAAGCCCCTCTGACCTGGCTGAAATCTGTGAAATCTGTGAAAGCCCCTCTGACCTGGCTGTGTTTTATGCAATGCCCAACGCTTCATGTCTGGTGGCCAGTCCAGAGACAACCAATCCTGTGCTTCCATGTTTACTGCAGATGAAGTCCCCAACAGACTGGGTGACTGGCAGCCTAAGTGGCTCCTCTTTCTTTGGCACTCGAGGAAGGAACTTGAACTAATGCATAAAGCGTGCATAGCTTATGTGTGAATGGGAACAAAGCAAAAGCAAGTGTCAGAGATAAGATTAAGTGAGGTCAAAGGCAGAACATTTAGTGTGCTGACTGGCAGTGATATTTGACAAAAGTAGGGGCTATTCCCACCTCTGCTGTTCCTATTATAGTCCCATCAGGTACAGATGAATTATATGGAAGTCGGAGTTTCAGTTCTCAGTATCCTTAATGCTTTTTAGCTCAGAATGTTCAAGAGTAACTGGCTCATTTTTTATTGGGAATTGCTTATAGGTCCCAATCCCCATCTGATTTATAATAGTTTCCAAAATAATGGTGTCATTCTGAGGATTTTTTTTTTTTTTTTTTTGCGGTGCACGGGCCTCTCACTGTTGTGGCCTCTCCCGTTGTGGAGCACAGGCTCCGGACGCGCAGGCTCAGCGGCCATGGCTCACGGGCCCAGCAGCTCCACGGCATGAGGGATCTTCCCAGACCGGGGCACAAACCCGTGTCCCCTGCATTGTCAGGCACACTCTCAACCACTGCGCCACCAGGGAAGCCCTCATTCTGAGGATTTCTTTCCATTGTTCCACTCTGTATTCCTTCCATCTGGTTAGTACAGCACTCATCTTAATTAGTAAAATGCCATCCTGTCCCGTGCTCCTTTGCCAGCAAGTCATTCCGTTCCCAAATCACTTCTTCACCTCTATCCCATAGTTTAGTATTTTGCAGCAGAAAAACTGTAACATACCACATTCTTCTCCCTGTTAGGGAAAAGTGAAATCCGCTACAGCAGTGCTAATTAAGCCGAGTTTAACATTAGCTTTAATTTAAAGTGGCCCTCCGGAGACTGCTTAGCATACACTCAGGGTGTCATAAAATACGAAGCCACACTCCCTCTCCATTAGCGTCCATTGATTTGGGATCAACACCAAGCAGCAATAAACAGGCACAACATGTTCCTTTCTCTCCTATGCTGCCGGGCAGCAGCCTGCTCACTGGAGACTTGCTTTAGCAGCAGTAGCAGCAGCAGAAGCAGCATCCTTTAGGTGCCTGGGTTAAAGCAAATTGGGGCCAAATAAAGTATCTTGCTAGGCATCTCTCTCTCTCTAATCTTAGGTGTGTTTTATAGTTTAAAGTGCATCACGGCAGTGAGTTAACTGTTGAAATAACTTGTATTAAAAGGAAGACTCGATCACACTCAAAATAGAATTGGTTTGGCCAGAGGTGATTTTCGGCAGAAAGCAAACAGGCAGTGGAGGCTGCCGGGCATGATACTGTGATTATGATAGGTCTATGAATCAAGCTGCTTTTAAAAAACCTTTTGTATACCTGTTGTCGCACCTCCACCGGCCAGATCTAACCCTCCACCCCCGCCTCCTGTCTCCTGGCAGCCAGTGCCCTCATTACCGAGTTTTCCTGATCCCCCTCCTTCATGGAACTGTAAATGCTCAGTATTATCTCTGGCCAGTAGTTAATGCTACTCTATTAGTTTAGTCTAAAGTGTTTATGTTAGACCTTCCAGATAAACATTTTTAGTACAGGTAGGGTTTAACAATTTTTTTCAATTTTTATTTTGTAAACATCAAACACCTAAAAAGGAGGTTTTAAAAGAAGAGAAAGAAATCCTAGCACATCAGTAACTTCTTAATCCAGTTGTATCAGTTGTTCCTGCTGGTAAGACCTCAATGCATTTAAGAATGCAGAGGAGTAATACATTTTAAACTGTCTGGATAAGGCGATCTTCACAAATTTAGCCCGAACACAGAAGGCTTCTGTTTTCTTCTTGTCATGTAGATCAGAGCTAGAATTTTAATAAATAATAAATAAGAGAGGTCGGAAGAAGAAAAATCCAAGGGAAATATCAATAATATCAAACATCTTCTAAGTCCCATCTGTTGCATCATCCATTAGCCGAGAAATTGCAGAGAGCCCTAATAATAGTACTTGTGATTTAAATAGCACCTTTCAAACAAAGAGCTTTGCTATCACTAATCTCATCTTTTACAACTTCCTTATAGGAGCACCTGGGATTAGTTTCTATGTCTTACAAATAGAAACACCATGGCACAGGGGGTTAGTGATTTAAACAAGGTCATGCTGTTTGCCGGGGCAGATAGAGGATGTGGACCATATGCCGTGACTATGGTACATCTTTGTAGCAGCTACATTGTTTAGATCTATGCAGACCCAGATGTAATATAATGACCTGAACAGCATTGTGCATAAGCTAATTGTGGGCAAAGATCAGATCCTCTGCTTAAATGGATGATGGTTGCATGCATAGTAATATCTGTTCTTTGTAAATGAATAATAAATGTCCTTTGCCTGGGTGAAAACACTTAAAGGACTGTCTCTTAACTGCCTTTCTCTAGCACAAATTTATTGTTTTGATGGTAATGTATGTTTATCATAGGCTGAGTTCAGTTCTTTCTGTGTGTGTGTTTAGGTATGGAATTTTTGATATGCTGGTCAAATCTGAGCTACTGCTATTTTAACAAATTTAGACAAAAAGCAACAGTAAATCTGATAAGAGATAAATATGTAATAAAGTTCTGTCAGTCTTAGATGCATTCCAGCAGATTTCCCTGGGATATGCAGTTGCAAGTCATCTTCCACTGATGGGAAATATTCCTAGTTGGAGGTCCACGTCTCCTTGGCCGTGGGCAAGACCACGATGCTTCACAAGAAAAACTATAGGGAGAACAGTAGCTCTTTTTATTTAAGAAACATTGGCCCACCCCTTCGTTGTAGTGAGACAAAACTTCTGGGGTCTGGCTGCGATCCCTGGCTCAGCAGTGGCTCTGCTACAGTGTGTTCACCCACGATCTTACTGAACTGCCCATGAGCTGGACAGCCAACACCCTGAACAATCTTCTGTGACCACCCAGTCATGTGCTGGCCCTGGGGAAGAAAGTGCTCTCCCAGGCCCTTCTGGTTGGGTGACTCGTTTTAGTCACTCCTATACTGCTCAGGGTCTATGTGACTGTGGGGCTTCTCTGAGAGGCTTATAGCTGGTCCAGGAGAAATATATCTCTCTATACGTGTATATGATATAATATGGTATTAGTATAGGGATACATAACATTTTGAGGAAGTTTCCTGATCCTAAAAATCAACAGTGAAAATTAATAAAATTTGAAGAGTAAAATAAAATGAACTATGTGGTTCATACCTGTAAAAAATTTACAATCTGCTAACAATTTTATAGCAGAATTCTAGTAAAACATCCTAAATTACAAGGAATTATGTAGGAAGAAGGAGTCATTCCATATCTAATTTCATTCCCATATATTTTAATAGAGTGGGTGCCACTGTTTTCACTGTCAATTTTTCCTTGTCTCAATTTAATGTTCCAGGGGCCTAATTACTAGGGCATTAAGATCTTGATATTTAAGAGACATTCTTCCTCATTTTACCATGACTTAACTTTGCATGCTGACCCAAATATGGTGGAATAAAATAATGCATTATGTACATGTTTTCAAAGTTATTTGTTTACCGAGTCGAGTATCTGTCTTGGACTTTTTTTTAATATAAAAATGTATTTAATCTATTTATTTTGGCTGCTTTTGTTCTTTGTTGTGGTGCGTGGGCTTCTCATTGAGGTGGCTTCTCTTGTTGCGGAGCATGGGCTGTAGGCACGCGGGCTGTAGGCGCGCGGGCTTCAGTAGTTGTGGCTCACGGGGTTGGTTGCCCCAGCGGCATGTGGGATCTTCCCGGACCAGGGCTCGAACCCATGTCCCCTTCATTGGCAGGCAGATTCTTAACCACTGAGCCACCAGGGAAGCCCCCTGTCTTGGACTTTACTTCCACCTCCCATCATTGTAGTGGCTGAGGTTCATAGAGCCCTTTCAGCTGCACTTCACATGTTCTTTCCCCAAATGCTCCTGTGTCTCAATGTTCTTCAGCCAGTATTTACCTGGCAGGGAAATATGTCTCATCTCTTCTCTGTGACTGTCTAAAGGGCTGCACATCTATAAAGTGGCCTCATTCTTCTGTTCTCTGCCTTACATCTGTGCCTTTGACAGCTGGCCCCTTAAGGGCTTGGGAATTGGTTGTATATGTTTATGACACCAGCAGCACCTCAGGGCTCAGGTTTGAAAACTGACATGTAACCTAAGCAGTCAGAGATAGATGCTAACATTTTCTTTCTTTACTGCATTTTTTCCCTGTTCCGTTATGTGTTTTCCATAATCATGCTTAGGTTTATGTTGGTTGTTGTTTTGTTTCTTTTTTTCTTAGTTTCCTTTTGTAATCTAAGAACCTGAAGTTCCCCAGAACTTGACCATGTCCTCAGAGGTGGGGAATCTGGGATTTGTGCAGGCTCTAATCCTAACTGAGTAAATGTGGGTAAATCATTTGACAGAAGTCTCTGTTCCTTCATCTATCATATGGATTTAAGGATTTCTTTAAAGTTTTGAAGAGATTATTTGTGAGCAAGTGCTTTGAAAGGTATAAAGTGTTGTACAGTTTGACTTGATATTATAATATTATATATATATTTTAAGTATCTATTTATTTATATATTATTTATTTTGGCTGTGCCATGTCTTAGTTGGGGCACGCGGGATCTTTGTTACGGCATATGGGATCTTTTCATTGAAGCATGCAGACTTCTTAGTTGCAGCCTGCATGTGGGATCTAGTTCCCCGACCTGGGATGGAACCTGGGCCTCCTGCATTTGGAGGGTGGAGTCTTACCCACTGGACCACCAGAGAAGCCCCCTATAATAATGTATTTTTGACATATGTCTATCAAATTTCTGTAGGAAATCACATGGATGGATTTTTGTTGTATTATAATAGCCAGCTATTTCACCTAATTCAGCCAAACATCTGGTCAAATCCATTGTAATGTTATTTTGACTGAATTGATTAAAAGGCATGAGAAGAATCTCCCCAACCCCTGCAGAGAAAGTCCAAAATAGCCTGGAAATTTAACTTTGCTATTTAATAAAGAAGCTTCCTGTTTATCTCATTAACGGCACCTATATGACTCACTTCGGAGCCAGATGTTGTACTTCATCATTTCATAACGTGTCATTTCTGCACACTGGATTTCTTTTCATAGTTTCTGAGGCAAAATCTATTTCATCCCATCACCAGGATACTGTTGGTGACAGCTGCAGCACCTGAATAGGTAGCTTCAGCTTTCATATGGACATAGAGGTGGAACATGTTCTCAGAACGGAGCCAGCAGGGGATGAAACATATGGCAGGAAGTGGAAGAAGTGAAGACTAGTTTCTGTAACAAACTCCTGCAAGGCTCTCTGATATACTGTCAAACCACCCCAGGCTGAGAGGCAGATAAAGCTTTTCCATCTCTAGTCTGAACACTAAGATTTGCCTGAGGAAAGAACTTTCTTACATTGTTATCCAAAAAACTGTTGGGAGGCAGTGAGTTCTTCATTACTGGGTATAGTCAAGAAATGGTTTGTAACCTTCGCAGCTCATCAGATTCACCTGCGTAGATGTTTAGACCATCTCCACCCACAAAACCCATCCCACCTCTACCCTTAGATATTTAATTCAGTAGATCAGGGATGGCGTTCAGGCATCTATACTTGTAAGAAGTCCTTCTGATGTTTGTGATGTGCCAAAAGCTAGGCAGAAACGTATTAGATAATCTAATTACCTGATGGATGATTGTTCTCCGAGATGGACTTTAAGGCTGGTGCTAATGCTGAGTTTACGTGAAAGTATGAAGATAAACCTTCATTTGAAGGGGTCAAAATCTGAAATGTATACAGGAACTAATAGATAAAGTGGATTGTGAAGCGCTTCTGTGAAATGTAATGTGTAGCAGTGGGGTTGTGGCATATTGAAGAGTAATGCTCTGTGGAAAGGCACTCCAGTTATCAAAACACGTATGTGGACAGATTTGGCCCTTTGGTCTCCACTTTGACCTGAGTATAAAGTATTCTGGGGGTTGAGGTGTTGGGGAGATCCTTCTCATGCCTGGAGTTTTCTTCAGCTTTTCCAGTGTGGAATAGTCAGTACTATTTTCTTTTTCAGGTTTTTAAAACAATGTTAAAACATTAAATGTAAGAAGTATATCTTGTAGATGGTCTTTTATAAAGATGGAGGATAAGACTATGATTAAAATGGATCCATTTCCTTCTCTCGTTTTATCCCCCAGCTTGTCCCATCTGATGACTTTTTTTTTTTTTTTTTGCAGTATGTGGGCCTCTCACTGTTGTGGCCTCTCCCGTTGCGGAGCACAGGCTCAGCGGCCATGGCTCACGGGCCCAGCCGCTCCGCGGCATGTGGGATCCTCCCGGACCGGGGCACGAGCCTGTGTCCCCTGCATCGGCAGGCGGACTCTCAACCACTGCGCCACCAGGGAAGCCCTGATGACATGTTTGAAGCTAGTCTGACTTAGATCTGGATAAGCAGAGTATGGGGAGCTTGATCTTCATTTTACCTAGAATTCTTTTGCTCCTGCATCCAGTCCCTAATTCTGTAGGACACTGGTAAGAAAACGTTAATAAACTAAGAGAAATATAAATGAATAGCAAGCACTTCAAGAAGATTTAAAGAACTATTTTAAAGTTAGAAGTATTTTAGGGACATCTGCTGAAAATGTTGCCTAACTGTGGTATTCATTTTTTTCACTTTGGGGCAATGAAATTTTATGAGTCACTAAATACGTATTTTGACATCTGGCTTCACTGCTTTTTTTTCTTGAATGCTGTAAATTCTCATCATAAGAGTTTCCTTCTTGTCAGTCTTTTGATACTACACTTTCAATCATTTTCTGGGTGATTTACAGATGGTTGTACCTAATTGCTTTAGGTCTTAGTCTCTTGTGAATTCTCTAGGCTAGGGTAAGGCGTTAGGGCAAGGAATGGATATGTTCAATTTTATGTGAGGACAAGCTAAGTTTTGGCCTTCCTTAACTGTGTCATTTTTATCCTTGTGCCTGTTTCATTTGCTAATGTAAATTCTTATATCTAGCATTATTTAGGCATTTCTTTCAGATTTAAAGATTCTCTTGCCTTAAAATTGCTTTCTGACACCTCTAGTCTTAATTACAGCTACCAGTTTTGGAACTCTGATCCATGTGAGATTCTCAGATATTTTAATTTTGAATTTGTCTGCTGATTTTGTTTTGTAGAGAAATTAATTTTACATTGTTATAATGTAATGAAGGCTCTTTTTATGAGTAAATTTTAAAAATATGTTTATGACCAGAAGAGAGTTTTAATTTCTATAACTGAGGAAGTATGTCTATGCTGTTTGATATATGGAGTCCTGGTTCTGCATTTGTGGATTCATGCTTTGATGTATGAACTTTCATATCAAGAGCTAGATGGTAAATTGAAAACGACCATTGACAATACTACATCAAAACTGGTTGCCTAGAAAAAGTGTATTTTTTTCCTCTTATCTCCTAGTTCTCAAATTTTATAGATTCCTCTAGTAGTGTTTGTAAAAGTTTCATTAAAACCTGATCATCCTCATGAGGAGAAGTACCTGTGAAGAGGTAATCAATCATATTCTCCATTAGACAATTTTGTGAGGAAGCACACCAGGAAGGTGCTGGGGTGAGTTTGCAATCACATGTGCTGGGACATTTAAGATAAAGTGAAGTCCAGACTCCCTAATAACCACCTTGATTAATGAATCTGCGAAAATGTGAGGGAATCCCTGCTTATGTGTGTATACTTTTAGGAAATTAGCTCAGAATCCCTCAGAAAACCTTAACGTCTGAGATATCAACATCAAGCCCTGGCTGATCACATTAATTCCTTAACTGGTATTGCCTCATCTTAGGCATTGCTGCCAGCATGTGAAAGAATGTGTTTCGAGTGGGTTGCTCTTTGCAGTTGCCAGCAATACTCTTTGGGGTGTCTAGAGGCGCAGAGTTAACTGCTGAAGCAAACTACAGGAACTCTGAGCGTTCTTCGGACTGCAGTGAGAAGCTTGGAATGGAGCATCACCCTGAATTGCTAGCATTTCCCAGTAACTCTGATTTCTAATTGAGAACAACTTGGCATTTATTTTACAGTCAGTGGAATGGCTCAGTGGAATGGCTTTCACTTTCTGTCTTGTTTTGGCTTACTTTCACTTTTTTTTTTTTTTTTTTTTTTTTTTTTTTTTTTTAGCCGCACCGCAAGGCTTGCCGGGATCTTACTTCCCCCAACCAGGGCTCCAACCTGGGCCCTCAGCGGTGAAAGCGCGGAGGCCGAACCAGTGGACTGCCAGGGAATTCCCAAGGTTTGCTTTCACTTTTGACCATGGAATTGGTGAGGAAGGTTTTGCCAGACTAGTGGCCTGGAGCTCCTTGTTAGCTGCTTTTGGGCAGTGGACATTCAGCCCATTTGCCTGAGGGTAAATAACCAATTCTGTTTTCCTGTTTTTCTGAAGGAGAACTGCTTCATTATGTAGCCTAGCTTTGGCTGGAGCTAGAAGTTAATAAAATTGAGACCCACCTCTGAGGGGCAATACTTGAGCTGCTCGAAGTCAGTTATATTTTTTGTTCCAACGGCTGCCTACACACTACTCATTGGTTTTTACTCTCACTAACATCACGTATATTCATCCCATAAAATTCGATTAAGATATTAGAATACATTTTTATTTTATTGCTTTTGGCATCTGAGCATAGCTTACCCAGACAGCTACATCACAATGAGCACATTATTGATTATTCATGAAGACACCCTAGGCATTGTAAGTATTAGTTTTTCTTCAAATGGAGTAGGCCTAGTCATATAACTGAAAAGATTAATACAAGCTGGAGCAGCAAATGAGGAAACCGGGAAGGCCAGCTTGCAAATCTGATTAAAATGTCTAGTATATTGAAATTGAGGAGAAGATGTAAAATTAAGAAAGTTACAAGCAGGAAATGGCAAACACCAGCTGAGGCGATAGGGAATGCCATATGTTATATGTTCTTCATGTTTTTTTTCTCTTGCTTTTTTCAAAAAAGACTATATATAAAATACATTATATATATATGTATGTATATATATATATATATATATATATATATATATATACATGCATATATTTCCTTGGCACATGTATCATTAAGGATCTCCTTGGGAAGTCAAGTTGATATATTTATTATTTTTGAATAACAAAAATCTAAAGTTATTTTCTGCAGCATCAGGTTTGCATTGATACCAGTAATACCATGACTCTAGTCATTGTTAAAAGATTTCAAATTCTAGTCAGTTTTCTTTTGGTTTTCCTGTTGGATTTTATCTGTCCAAGTTCTGAGCTCTGCTGTCTCTCTGTGTTTCTGTTGATGAGCATCCAAGGAATGGTTTTGGAGCTTGTTCCCATCTATTCTTCCCACAATATTTGTTTAACACGGGATAAACAACTGATCACAAAGGATAAACAGTGATAGAATATTCTTAATCTTATTATATTAGGGCCATGCAAATCTAGTCAGCATTTACTACACAGAGACCAATGTGAATTTTATTTTATTTCATAATGTGTAATTAGTTTTGAATGTCAAAATGAATTATCCCATGTCTGTTTCCTGTGCAGATTTGTTTTAAAAATTTGATATTTTCCCCTTGAATTCACTGTTCAGAACCCATCTGCATATTTATATTCTTTCATCATATTCTGCTATAAACAATAATCAATAGAGCATCCAATAAAAAGTCTAGAATTTCTAGTTGTCCAGAAGATCAACAGCTTTCGCAAAAGGAGCAGCTATTCATCCTGTCGCCTCATCTACATTTCTCCAGGCCTTAGATGTCTTTGACCTTCCTAGTTTGCCTTCCAGATGGCAATAGCAACTAAATTTCCTCTACATGTTCTGTATTCATAATTTCATAGAACTTATCTTAATAAAAACCTCTTAGCCCTGATTAATAATTTATTATCAGTTTACAGATTTGCAAAATTTATATCAAGAATTTGCTCCCTCCTTATTACAAAAAAAAAATAGCAATGATGCTTTCCATTTTAGAGAGGAGGCTACCACTTAAATGACTTAGCCATATTCTATGTCTTAGCTCTCTGTTTTTCTGCTTCCTCAAACCTGTGGGGACTGTTCTCCTTTTGGGGAGACAATGGAAGTGAGCTCTAGTAAAATAAAGAAATATGTTTCTTTGTTTTTTGTTTTATGTTTCTTTGTTTTATCTTTTCTGAATAGCATATCTAGAAATATTCATTCTGGATATGCTACTCTCTTCTGGAAGACCCATTTGCTAGAAAGAGAGGATTCCTAGTTCAGTCAAAAATTGGCGGTGACCTGGTATATCAGCTTATGCTAAAAATAGACTGCAAAAAAGGCTCTTGTCAAAATGTTTTCTAGACAATGATGACTTTAGCTAGCACAGTTACTAAGACCAACTGTTTAAAGGGAATTTACTGGTAGGGATGCAAACATTACAATTCCTAATTCAGAATTCCCAAAACTCTAAGACCTGGAGAGTGTAAAGGGTTAGGGATAATAAAAAGCTGTGTCTACAGAGATAGCAATAAGCTTTAGATTATTCTACAAAATCTTGAGTTACTGGATGTTTCAAGTAAGTCTCCCCTCTTCCTCCTCTTCATCTTTCTTTTTTAAAAATAAGTAAATTATCTATCTATGTCTTAGTCGTCTATTGTATATCATAGATGATAGTCTAGGTGAGGAAAATGGAACCTGGAAGTAGGGAAAAAATAAAGCCTTACTCTTTTTTATATTATAGATGAAATAGTAGTTATAAATACAAAATCCCAGGATAATTTGGCTGACAAATGTATCAGACCTAGCTAACTCTTTGTCTCAATCTTTACAAAGAGAGATGCAGAACAGCCAGCAGGAGTCAATGTAATTTATGTTTCTCAGGAGAGAAAGAGGAAAAACTGAAGGAAATAAGGACTATGTCAGAGCAAATGATTAAGAAATTACACTACTGTGAAGTTGAAAAAAAACTGTAGTATCAGGAGAACAATTGAACGAGAAAATAAATGAGCTAGAGTAGAGCAGTCAGTAAGTTTTGGAAGTGGGAGATGGGAAAGAAAGAAGACACTTTGGAACCTTAACGTAAGATAAGAAGTGAAATAGAACTGTATTCCTGTCTGTCATTGTCTCTCCTCGCTTCCTTCCTCCCCACCCAATCATCACGTAGAAGGTCAGTGAAACCTGTCAACTGGGACTGGTTTCTCATGAAGGTGTACACCAGTCATCCAGGAGGTGATATGGCTTATGCAGAGTGATTTTTGATAAATGTGCTTAAATAAATACATATTCCTATTTCAATTAAATCATTTGGTGGGAATCACAGGGTAAACTGCCACATTATGAACCATATCAGTTGTCCCCTGAAAAAGTGAAGGTAGAGTTTTTGTTCTTGTAAATACTGATAGATGATGTTTCTATTAGTACTTGTTTTTTATAATGATATTTGCATTCTGTGTGATGTTCAGGTATGGAGTATTGCAGGGGTAGGAAGATAAGCAAGAAGGGGAAAATATAGGAGAAGTATTTTGCAAATTTGTAACATTTCCAGCACACTGACGTCTCCTTTTTTTTTTTAAGTTTACTTTAATTGATTTTCTCTGTTGTACACATTCCTAAACAGAGCTGTCTTTGAGTAAAGTGTTACTTTTCTTATATGATTTAATTGTTACTGGGAGAATCCTATTTCTTCCCAAATATTTTAGTTTCTTACTCTTTCAGTCTCTATGGTTTGACTATTCAGAATTGCCTTCATCAGGTCTTCAAAAATGTCCCATTGAAATTTCTTTATACTGTGTAAGATAACATCTTGAGCTTCTGACAGTGGAAACCAGGGTGGGTGGGTGAGGGTGGACTTAGTTCAGTGAGATAAACCTGCTTGAATGTAATATAGGCTAAGTGTGAGGATGGAAGGGACAGCAATGTGCCAACAGGGAAGCTGAGCGGGGAGGTAAGAAGTTGTTATGTAGATGGGAGAGTTGTAAGTTACTTTGAAGAAAACTAGTTAGCAGTTAAATATAGCTTCCATTCTAGAATTGAACAGATGAGTTACTTAAAATGGTTGCTTTGGGGGGCAGGTTGAAGAATTTCTTGTCATTCATCACTTTACTGAGACTGATATACAAACAGGCTTATTTTCTATTTTAAAACAAAGAAAACAGAGGGCTTTGACAGAAGCACACTGTAATTGTGACCATGTGTGAAACTCATATATAGGCCATAACACTATTTCTACCTGTCCCTGCAGGAACTAAGACATTTGGTGAACTACTTTCTAAGACTCCAAATATATTATAAAAAATTTAGAAAATATAAAGAAAAAATTACATGTAGCATCATCTTCCAAAGACAACTTCTGATAATATTTTAGAATATTTATTTCTAGTCTTTTTTTCTTTTAAATTAATAATGTTTCTCATCATCTTATGAAGGAAATAGAAAGCCACTGTAGGAAGTTTACAAAATTCATAAAGTGGAAAGAGAAAAATTACCCCAAGCCCTACTATAGATGGCCACTGTGAACTTTTGGGTGTATTTCCTTCTTGCTTTTTTTTTTTTTTTTTTTTTAGTGTGTATAATGTGATGTGGTAGACTAGTGGTTGACTGCAAAATTCATTCTGCTTTTCTTCCTGGATACATGGCCATCCAACTAAAATCTACATTTCCCAGGTTCCCTTGAGGCTAGGTGTGGCCACGTGACAAACTTCTTATCAATGAGACATGCGCAGAAATCATACGTGGAATTTCTGGTCATTTTCTGTAAGGTGACTGCTGGAGCCCTGTTCCTCCATTTTATTCCCATTCACAGGGCTTGATTGCTATGATGGAGCAGGAGTTCCAGGCTAAGAGGGAAATGGCACATGCATCCACCCCAGCCTGGGTTCTGCACACAGTCTTCATCTTGGAGAACCATGTGCCCTTTGGGGACTTCCTAAGTGGTATTCAGCAGAAGGAAGCCTGAGGGCTTGTAACTTGGATGTTAAGAGCTAATGATCCCAAAAGGGAACTATATTCAATATCTTGTAATAAACTATAATAGAAAAGAATCGAAAAAAGAGAATATATATCTATATCTATATCTATATCTATCTATCTATCTATATATATATCTGAATCACTTTGCTGTATGCCTGACACTAACACAATATTGTAAATCAACTGTACTTCAATTTAAAAAAAGATAAAAAAAATTTAAGGTGTAAACAATCTGTTAAACCAAATAAAGCATATTTAAAAAAAAAAAAAGAGCTAATGAGCCCTTGGATTTAGTGGCCTTTCCTACAAATAAGCTAATGGGACCTAGGGGAAATTTGGATTTATATATTAATATTTTTATGAATACTCTATACATTTATATATACTCTGTAAATATTTTAATAAATACATTAGTTTGGGTACATATCTCTCTGTATCATTAATTATTCTTTGAAAATATACACTTTAACAGTTGTGTAATAATTAACCATATAGATAAACAGTTATTTATTGGACATTTTAGTTGTTTTCCATTTTTATTATTAGAAATAATTTTTGATATATATAATTTTTGTTTTCTTTAACTTACTAATTTTGTATTTTGGATAAACTGTTAGAACTGGAATTACTGGGTTAAAGGGCATATGCATCTTAAAGACTCTTAACATATTTGGGGGTTTAATAAACTGTGACCACAGCTGCGAGGTACTAGGGATGGATCTGTAAGTCTCTTCCTAAAACATAAATTATACATATGGCAGCAAGGGAAGAGATCACGTAATGTTTGTACAAGGATCACAAAAAGCCCCTTGTTATCAAGAAATTATGCCTGTTTACTCTCTAAAGTTTCTATTAAAGAACAGAGTGGGACTTGCTTTTCAGTGCCTTGAACAAATCAAGAAATTTGAGATTGATATTACCATAGATCTCGGCTTAAATGACATAAAACCCCTGCAATCTCTCAATTTCTGCTTCAGTAGAGGTAATAAAAGAGGAAATAATCTTTTTCCCATTGGAAGCAATTGCACACCTTCCACCTTGGATCTTGGCTGTAGTCTGAGGTCAAATGTTTCCCTGGCAGCCATTCCTAAGACCAAGAGTAGCAGTCCAGAGGGGGTCTTAGATGCAAAGTATCCCACCTTCAACAGATGCCTAGGAGTTGTGAGGTATTATTTGAATATTGTTTAGTGCTGTATGTGTTAGGGAATAAGGGGAGAACAAAAGCTTTTGGTTTAAATCTTCCATTTCACTGTGATGAGAAAACCTAAGTAAAACTTTGCTCAGTATGGGCGAAGCAGCCCTAGTTCTGGTAGCTCATAACAACGTTAGTGACATTGGAGGCTTCAGTTTCACGGATGAAATCTATAGCCTGGGGAAGGCATTACTGCTTCCATTGCCCAGATGTGCCATTTGCTCTTACTCCTTATATTTTTTCCTATTTTAGATTACGATTTGCAGAATCCCCTTTGAGGTGGATTTCACAATGAGATTTTCCAACCACACTTCACAAACAACCCAAATTTTATATTTTTATTTTTTTTAAGTAAAAGATTTGGTTAGTAAAACTGTATTATTCCAATGACTGTAAGTGTTCCTCATAGCAGGAAAGGAGATAACTTCCTAGGAAATGTACACCAGACCTACTTAGGAGTATGCAAGACAAATTCTCCGCTTCCTCCACTTCAAGTTGGTTTAAACCATTCTGAATTCATAGGATAGCCCATCTATTTGCCCTTTAATGTAGGAAGCAAGGAAATGACTTTGGTTCTTTGCCTTGGAGATAAGAACAGGAATGTAGTTTCTCTTAGCCCTATGTTTTCTCAATTGCAAATGTAATCTTCATTGCCTGTTCCCTCTCACATACATTTGTGTTGCCCACCAGGGTTGCAGTGGCAGGAGCAATATACCCGGACTTCCCTGCTGCCAGTAGTCTAGCTAAGAGCTGGTTTCATATGGCCATCTTGCTTGCCAACAATTGGAGGAGCAATTATACTACATGCTTAGACTGGCTGGTGAATAATTGGCCAGGTTCAATTGTGAGCCCTAGCCCTCCTGTTCTACAGAAGTTATAAAAATGAAGGAAGCTAATTAGAGTCTGTGGGTCAAGGTCTATAGTCTGTATGATATCTCATTAGCAGGAACTAGCCTCTCATTTTCCAGTTCTTTCTGCATTCCTGAGGTGATGCATCATTCAAAATGATGCTAAAGTTTAGGGGTTGGGTTAGGGAAAGAACAAGGCAAATTATGAGACAAAAGGGTAATAATGTGGGGACGGGCCTAGGAGTGGAGAACAGCCACACCAAAAAAAATAAATAAGATTGTAACAATTTTAAAACTTTGAAAGTAGACAGACCAAAGGAATAGAAATGAGAGTCCAGAAATGGACCCAAATGTGTAAGGAATTTAGTATGTTGGAATTTCAAATTAGAGGAACAGATATCCATTATTCAGCAAAAATGTCGGAGTTCTAGCTAGCTATCTGAAAAATATAAAGTTGTATCACTAACTTACTCCATAGCCGAAATAAGTTGCAGACCAATCATATATTGAATGTGAAAAATAAAACTTTAAGAAATGCTGGACAAAAACATGAGTAATAAAAAAAATTGGAACAGGGAAGACTTTCTTTTCTAGCATGACATAAAATCTAGAAATCATAAAGGAAAAGATGGACTAGTGAAAATTTAAGACTTCTGAAAAGAAAAAAAAACACTATTAAAAAAGTTAAGAGACAAGTACTGGGAAAAAATAACTTCAGCAAAGGTGGAAATAAGGAACAAATTCCTTTAACATGCAAAGAATGCTTATAAATCAATAAGAAAAAGACGAATAACCCAACAGAGAACTAGGCAATGGACACGAGCAGCTGAGATTCACTTGGGATGGTAGAAATGGAAGAATAGTGGGTGGAAAAGGACTTTGAAAGATGCTGGTGAGACCCAAGGTGAGGGGACTGGACTTGTGGGAATCATATGGAGAGCAGCAGTCACCATTGTAGACAGCTAAGTACTGCCAGTCTCGGGCAGCGGGGACCCCCGAGGGAGTCTGCCAGGGCAGACAATCTGTCGCCATCCAGAGGACACCGCCCATAGCCTGTGCTGAGAGATCGTGTTAGGCTGTTTCCATATTCTAGCTCTTGTGAGGAAAGTTACCTGCATGTGGCATGTGGATTGTTCAACAGTTGTGACCTCTTAGCTGTGATGTGATATTTTGTCCAGACTCATCTGATTTCCCCATGTGGTTTCCTCCCTCCTAGAAATATAATACAAAGTCTTTGATTTCCAGGACACTGGGAGTCAGGAAGGGAAAGCCCAACATATGTACTTGGGCAGGCCTGGCCAGTGACACAGCGCAGGCTTCTTGTGTTTGCAAATACACTTTCTGGAAGGATACACAGAGAAGGAACTGAAGTAGAGTTGTATAACATTTATTTTTTAATGATAAATAGACTTTATTTTATAATAAAAAGTGTTGAAATAAAGTTACAAGTAACTTATCCCCCGCTATCCCCCACAAACCCATTTTAATCAAGTTTAGGAACAGTCATGGCAATGTATATTAGCTGTCATCAGATATTTTAATTATTTAGGTGTCTTGAAGCCTTGGAGATGCTTCAAAGTCGCAAGGTTGGAGCCACCATGCATACTTCATAAGACTGAAGCCACTATATGCTTTTCATAAAGTTGAAGCCACCACACATTATTCAAGATCAGCTACACGGTAAATAGAAGTGCTGGTTTGAGAGCCTCGGTCATACCTAAATGATTCTGTGATTTAACCTTTTTATTGCCTCTATTCCCACATAAAACCAAGTCTTGCTCTGCCACAGTTATCAACTTTGGTGTTTTACTTCCTACTGTGTCACTGAGCCTACTGAAAATTTCCATGCAGGAGACCCTGTATGCTGTTGTTGAATTTGAACATGAAGACAATATTTGTTCCACCCAACGCTCACCTTCTTGTTGGAGAGAGAGAGCGTGGTGGGTGGAATATCCTCTCTCTGGACAGAGGCAAGCAAGTAAGTGGTGAGAAAACATCCCCCAAACCCTCATGATGCTTCTGCAAAATTATCATCTCCAGTTTGAAGATGAGGAAACTGAGGCTGACACTTATCTGTGTTATACAATGTATAGGACTTGAATTCTAGTCTATATGGTTCCAAAGTTAGACACCTTCCTGACTCCTTGGTGGATAAAATATTGAGAACTAAGGTGATGGGGATCTTTCTGTGTCCTGGGAAACAGCATGGCTAAAAGTTATGTGTTCACCCCTTTGGAATTCTTGTAATATTAGGCTAAACTGACAAAAAGTGGAGTTAGCCCCCTGAAATTTTTGCCTCATTAAGGGGTCATTTGCTAAACGCTTGCCTGTATTTTTCTTATTTTACTTCTTCTAGCAAAACAGACCAAACCTAACTGCTTATTTTACAAAATTGCTGAGGGCTAGCCTTTGTTCTAGACTGCCAGTACAGATCCTAACGTTTGGAAATACCAAGTTATAAGTGGTTATTAGACACATTGCCTCAGTTTTCTTCTGGAGGAAATTCCGTGTGGATGCTTGTGTTTGAAGAATCTTGGGTAGTGTGTACGGCATGGAGGAAGGTGCCTTGGTATGAAAACTCTGCTTTGAGGCATAGCTCACTGTGCCAGAATGTCCTGCCCGCGTGTTTTTTGGATGGAAAAGCTGTATGGTTCCTTCTTTTTCTTTTTTTCCCCTTAAACAAAGCTTTATCTATCATCACAAACCAGCTGGAGGAAAGAAAAACCCTGAAGAGTTGAATTCAAGCACCAGCAGTTATTTTGGAGACAAATGATTGACTGAACTTAACATTTCCTTCCAGCAACAAGTCTAGGGTGAAGACACGAAGTTGGAGGAGGGCAGCAAGTTCAAGAAGCACAAAGTAAAGGAGAAGAATCTGCTTTTATTTGGTCAGTTGTAATTACTCAGTTCAGGTTACTTGTCCACAGATTTTGATTCAGTATCTTATTTTATCTTTAACCTTACCAGGACCAAAACAAGGAATGTGAGACAGTTTGGACTTAAAATATGAAATATGTCACTCCACATATATACTACATAACAGCTAGAAAGTGGTTTTTGCTTGCTCTTTATCCTATTCAGTGTAGATTCAGCTGAACAAGAAAGCATGAGGGGTGGCTTTACCACATTTACTCCCATTGCACAGAAAGTATCTTGCTTGTTTACGTAGTAGGTCTGCAACAATTCTGTATTTTTCTTATCTGATTTCTTCCTTGGTAATTAACATATTTTTTCCTTAAAGGAGCATTTGGCATTCTTACTTGTAAACAAACCCTGCAAACCTCTTTTCCTGTTGTTGAGATTTGAACTGAGCTGTATTTTATTGAGTCATAATCATGGAAGCACAATGCAGTCCCAGAGATAATGAAATTTAACACACAGGCAAAATAGGTAAATTGGCAGGAACTGGACTCACTGGGTCTTATATTACCAGATGATTCAGAGTACATACGATGTATAGAACTATAGGATGAAGTGAGGAGACCTAATTGCAGCAACCTCAGGCTGCAAACAAACCTAGGAAAAATGAGAGGCCCGATAGAAGTAGGGAGCTGTTGTGTTTGAACCACAGGCTTGGGTTCAGTGACTCCCCGAGGAAACTGAAGTTGTTCTTTAAGCAAAACTTTTTTTTTTTTTGCGGTATGTGGGCCTCTCTCACTGTTGTGGCCTCTCCCTTTGCGGAGCGCAGGCTCAGTGGCCACGGCTCATGGGTCTAGCCGCTCTGCAACATGTGGGATCTTCCCGAACCGGGGCACGAACCCGTGTCTCCTGCATTGGCAGGCGGACTCTCAACCACTGTGCCACCAGGGAAGCCCCTAAGCAAAACATATTTTTGCTAAGAAGATTCTTATATTTAGTCTGAGACAGGACTAACCATGATTTTTAACTATGTGATTTGTCATAACTCAGTAGGAAAGGGGTGGTTATGTATGGTCACATTTTGGAGAGTGTTATCTAAAATTGCACATGGAAATTTTGCTTGACAATCATTGTATTCAATATGCTTATCACAATTGTAGCAGACAAACAGCATTTATCTACTTCCTAAATGTGTAGGTGTAAATATAGTCAATCTAAGTTAAAAAAAAACCACCCCACAACATTTAAAAATTTTGGCCTCGAGTTTGGAAGACCGACTGTGCAGAAATCATACTGAATATTTATAAACTGGTTATGAGTAAAAATCCTAACAGGATAATTCAAATATACCATTTTTTTTGGTAGTGGGATACCTATGTACACCCAAGCATAGAGCACAGGTGACTAAGTAGAGGGGTTGAGTGGGTGCTTGTCCTTTTGACAAGAGAATCCTTCTAGTACTTAGAAGCTGTGTTCTTTCGTCGCCTTATATAAGCTATATGAGACACAGAGAAAATGTGAATTGTTCATATCACAAAGAATAGAGGTAACAGAGGAGGTGAAGGCTGAGGAGGGTCTAGAGATCCTCTCTCATTCCTCCCTCTCCCCCAATCAGTTCTTGAAGCTGCCATGTCCTAGACTTTTCTACATGCTTCAGAGAACGAAAAGAACCCAGAAGAGTCATATCAATTTACATCCATCCACCTTAGCTGACTTTAGCATTTCAAGGGGAGAAGTGGTTCTGGGACCTCTCAGGAGTTCTGAGCTAAGTGATTTGGGAATAGGCTGAGAAAAAGATGAAAGATATTATAAGGTGTGTCAGAGCTCCTGGGATAACCTTCGGATTCCCAAGCAGGAGACTGAGGATTCAGGCTGGGATATGATAAACACCACAGCTGGTAGCCTATGAAGAAGGTAAGAACCAAAAGTAGTTGGATCTCCCAGGGCTGGGCAGCTCAGGGGGGAACTCTCTTCATTAATTGTTTGCATAATTTTTGGCTCTATATTGGTCAAGTAAGCACAATAAACTCACGTGTATATCATAATTACTTGAGGTAAGTCTTATATTAGTGGGTCTCAGCTTTGGCTACATTTTGGAATCACCTAGGGAGCCTTAAAAAACACTGATGCCTGGGTCCTACTGTTAGGAATATTGATTTACTTGTTTAGGGGTGCAGCACAGGATTGGGGAGTTTTAAACATTCTCCAGGTGATTCTAATGGACAAAGTTGAAAAGCACCTTTATTAGTCTATTTAGATAAAAAAGTTGAAACGCATTTTCTCTAAGAAGGTAAAACAAATTTGATTTAATCAAAGTTAATTGGCACTAGTATTTTGGGGTTCAATAGCTACCGAGGTTTAAGAGTTCAGTCACACACGTTTGAAATGTAGTAACAAACCAGGGTCAGGTTCCTTTGGGATCCAGTCTGGGTAGCCTTGGCATGAAGATGCTTGCCTGCTTCTCACCTCAAACCCTTGCTGTAATCCTATGTTCTCTCACTGGAGTCACAAGACACTTGGCGATTGCATATCTGCTTGCTTATGATGAGGAAATAGTGGGCAAAGCAAGTGTTCTTGGGAACCAAAGATAGCTATGGTACCCTATTATCTGTAAGATAATTTGGTACTTCACTGAATCATTTGAAGTTTTTTGTGCTGTTAATGCTTTGCCTTTCCTTTTCCAGAAAAATAACGTTTTGTTCAAAATCTGTCAACCAAACATATCTGAAATATTATGCTCAACACATATATTGCCTCTTAGGATTTAAATATGGATGAGCTAAAAGCTTCAAAAATCTGGCAAGAAGAAAAGTGGCTGGAAAATACTTTTGATTGCCCATGGGTGATAGAGGAAAAAAGTAGAAGAGATGGAATCTAGTGACTTTTAGTTGTGCTATCAAATCCTCTTGAATGTTTATAGACATTATCTTGTGGTGATTTCTAAGGACTTTAGTGTTCTTTTTAATTTTTATTTATTTATTTTTGGCCTGCCGCGCCTCGTGTGTGATCTTAGCTCCCCGACCAGGGATCGAACCCATGCCCCCAGCAGTGAAAGGGTAGAGTCTTAACCACCGGACCGCCAAGGAAATCCCTGGTGGTGTTTTTTTTATATCATTGGCTCTCACTACCAGCTAGTTTAAATGGACCCGGGGTTCCTACTCTCAGTAGAAGCCTAGCCTCTTGAAGGCCATGGTTATGAATTTCTTCCTAGGATTATTTTCACTAAATATGTAAGGATTAAGCTGTAAAGGTAAAATAAATGAACCGAGTTGGAGATTATGGGATCTCTCCCTATCACATCACCTGAGTGGCTGAGCACCCCACTAGTTCTAAGTTCAGCCCTGCCTAAGCCTCAGAATCTGCTTCCAGAGGAAGGAGACTAGCTTGTCAAAGAAAGGAAAATTTACTTGGAGAAGACCATCATGGCATGTTCTTAGATCAGATTCTACAACATTATTTACTGAGACCATTGGTGTATTTGCCAAATTCTCACTCTACTTGTAAACATTTTGTTGCTATTGTTATTGTTCTACTTAGTGAATGAGACTATAGAGACCTTTTGTACCATCTTGTCATTTGGGCAGAGAAAACCAAGACCTAAGGAAGTTAAGTTGCCAAAATCAAACTGTGAGTTTGTAAAAAAGCTGAGACTAGAACCTGGTTCTCTAGCCCCAGATCCATGGCTCTTTCCTTCTCCCAGGGGGCTGTAGTTTCAGAATAAATTGAAGAACCTCTCTAGTCAATCTCGCAGCTTAAGAAAGCTGATTAGGAACTATGAAACTATTAAAAAGACTTGTTCTTTTGGAATTTATTAGAGAGGGAAAGGCACAGGACATTTACTCTGAACTAGATGATATAATAAACCAGTGGTGAGAGTGCAGATTTGTCTAGACTTCCTGGAAATAAACATTTGGCAATATGCACCAAAAGCTTTAAAAGTGTTCACAGCTTTTGACCCAGTAAGTCAACTTTTGGAAATTTTCCTAATAATCAGAGAACGTCACAAAGACATGGTTATGGATGTTCACCCAGCATTTATTTATATTATAAAAAATTGGAAATTGCCTAAATGTCCACGGAAGCTGGGACTGCTTGGTAAAATACTGTTTCCATCATATAATATGATGGAATATAATCCAGTCATTAAAAGAATCATGTTCTTGAAGCATACTTAAAGATATTGAAAGAACATCATGATAAATGGTAAACAAAAAAAATCAGATCTACAGAATATTATGTATGATATAATCCCAATTTGTAAGAAAACTATATACAGACATAGAAAGAAGATTATAAAGATAGAGAAACGTTAACCATTGTTATTTCTGGGTAGAACCATTATGATCCAATTTTACTTTCTTTACACTTTTCTGTATTTTCCAAATTTCTACCATGAACTTATATAACATAAATATGCAAAACAAAAATTTTATTGAAAATATAGTTTGGATGGACCTTTAAAAGAATTTATAGCCACATTCTTTAGACAGAGGAACATTTGTCTCAAACAGGGAAAAATACCTAGACTTTCTGTCCTCCAGAGGGACTTGAAAAGAGAGACAAAGCACCTTGGACAGACCTGATGAAAATGCCCTTACCAAATATAAGTGAGGCTCTTAGGTCACAACACAGAAGAGTAAACATCTTAAAAGTGCATAGGGGTGGGAACATCTGAGCCCAAGACAGAAAACCAAGTTGGAAAAACATTAAGTTTAGATGCTAAGCATTATTTCTAAGCTACTAGCCTTGGTGTCTAAGGCTACACATTTCTGAAGTTTATAGAGAGGCTTTAAATGTCAGCATCATTTTTAGCCCAGAGCTCTTTTCTTACACAACATCTAAAAATATCTATTAGTTTAAATTGTCAGCATGTAAAACATTTGCTATGACTTTTTCTCATCATATCACTCAAATCATGTCAGAGCTAGAAAGAAAAATATAATATATATATATATTATAATCTGGCAATTACTAATATTATTCGATGAGGTTTTCATGGGAATATTTAATAGCGAATTAATAATACTATTTATAATCATAAGCAGCCTAACCAAACAGCACTACCTACTGCACATTTCCCCTTAGATGTCCCATAAGCACTTCAAAATTACAATGTCCCGAACTAAAGTCATAACCTTCCCCATTATTGTTTATACCCTCTGAGTTCTTCATCTCTCTACCAGTATCTATTTAGTTACCTAAACCATGAATTTATCCTCTAATTTCTAGGTTTCTGGCCCGGATTACTCTAAAAGTATCTAAATGGTCTCTCTAAATCTAGGCTTGACCACCTCTGATCCATCCTCCACTCTGCAGATGAAGCGAATGCTCTGAAAAGGAAATCAGATTATGTTATTTCTTGTTTACAAGCTTTTTTGGAGTCACCTTGTCTTCAGGTCCAAATGTAAGCTTGGCCTTCAAGACTCTGCATGATTTCTATTCTGCTTACATCTTTAGCCTCAGTGCTTTCTAGTTCCTCAGACATGCCATGCTCTCAATTGCCACAGGACTGGCTCCTTCTCAACTTTTAGGATGCAGCTAGATGTTGCCTTTTTTGGGACTCAAGGCTGGTTGGGTGCCCCATCCAAGGAGCTTCCCTGGTACCATGATGTAACACTCTATGTTGTAATTGCCTGTTTACTTGTGTTTCTTCTCTCTTAAAACTGTAAGTTCCTGGTGAAGAGAGGTTAGGTCCTGTCCACTATTATATCCTCAGCATTGATCACAGTGCCTGTCACTATCTTCAATTAAAAAAGAATCCTCCCTCTTCTCATGTCATTAACAACATGGGAATTGGAGCAGAGAAGATTGCCTACCTAACATTCATGCCACACACCCCACTCTTACCCCCATTCCTGCCCTGTCTCCACTCCTAATCTCCTTTTTTCACAGCAGAACCCAGATCGTGTCCACATAGCCATCCTCAAAGTGTTTCAGGAGAAGCAACTCCATGCCTGATTTGTCTATGATAATTATGTTAATCTCCTTCTCCTTGCCATTGATTTAAGAATGGCCACATGACCCAGTTCTGGTCAAGGAGTTTTGAGGAGAAGTCTGATGAGAGCTTCTGTGAAAGTTTCCTTGCTTCTTAGAAAGAGACCAGTAAGAGATGGTTCATTTTATTCTTCTTGATATTTTTATGACTAAAACCGCTCTAGCCCTTGTGTTCCCATGAAAGGAACCAGCCTGGGAACAAAGCTGACACATTAGCAATGCCTGCATGAGAAGTAGAAGGATTTGAGCTTCTTTTGGCATAACTGAGCCATTGATCATACTACTTGGAGCCCCCCAAGCTCCAGACTTCTTACGTGGGACAATAAATTTCTTTATTGTTCAGATAAATTTGAGTTGGGGATCCCTGTTATTTGTAGCCAAGTATACAATAAATGATTCAAAGATGAATTATAAATAGGCCTCTTCCCACTAAGAATTATTATCCTGGTATAAAAAAGTAAGCTTTGCTCTATTCAGAAGTATAACACAGGACTTAATATAATTGTACAATTGTCAGATCTGGAATGGCAAATTATTATTAAAGGGAAATTATTATTATTATTGTTGATAAATTGGCATATATCTTATTTACATGCTCTTGTCAGGTTGATTGGTGGTTTATGTAGTACCCAAAGGAAAACATGACATTTGAGTTTGGGGAATTTGAAGTGACAGAGAAACCAGACTTTGAATTTTAAGTTGCTGAAGTCAGTCTTAACAGAGTTGGATAAGTCATAACCTGACTATAAAAATTAAATTTAATTAAAAAGCAGCTTTTAAAATACTTTAGTATCTCATTCCTTTATTGAGGTAGAGGTAGCTGTAAAGTCTACTAGATGCCAACAATTGTAGGAAAATTGGAAAATACCAACAAATGTAAAAGAGAAAGTAAAAAGTAGTACATAAATTTATTATACAGAGCTAACTAATTTTATTCTTTGATGTATTCCTTCAAATCTTTTAAAAATCAAGTATATAAATATAAATGAATATATATTTATTCTTTATATATACTCATATATGAAAACATATATGAGCATATACATAGAGTTGAACCATGAACATTAATATTTCACTTAATATTTTTTATGAACATTTTTTAATGAAATTATTTATTTGTCAAAATTATGTTTTTAAATGGTTATATAATACTCTATCACCTAGACAGACATGCCATCATTTGTTGGCATCACTCTCCTTGGTTGACTATTTCAAGGGTTTCTTAAGATTTTTAAGAAAATGTGAAAGCCAATAATTTGGGTACAAATCTTGGATTATGTCTTTAGGGTAAATTTTAATTTATACTGGTCTGTCTTTGGGCCATCGATTCTATTTCATTGATTTTCTGCATACTCTTACATTAGTCAGGATCACTTTAAAAAATTATTTTATTTTATAATGTATGTCAGTTTCTAATAGAGCAAGTTACCTCACAGAAATCTTCTAAGTATATTTCTTATTCCCATGTTTTTTCTTCTAGATAATTTTTTAAAAATTGGCCAAAATTCCAAAAAAATCTTATTGGACTTTTGATTAAATTGTATTAAACCTATATATTGACTTGGTGATAATTAACATCTCCACAATATTGAATCTTCTTATCTCATTTCCTCATACATCTCTCCATTTAATGAGGCTTCTTTTTATGTCTCTCAGAAATATCTGCAGTTTTCCCCTGCTTATTACTCTTTAAGTATTTTTCTTCAGATGATTTTCTTTAAAAAATTTTTTTTGTTGCAATTGTAGATCTGTGGATAAAATCCTTAAAAGTATCTTACTGAAAGCTCTGCCATTTTATTGTCAGGCTATTTTTCTTTCTTTTTTCTTTTGGCCGCACTGCAAAATTTGTGGGATCTTAGTTCTCTGACCAGGGGTTGAACCCGGGCCCTTGACAGTGAAAGTGCAGAGTCCTAACCACTGAGCTGCCAGGGAATTCCACAGGCTATTTTTCTTGAGATGTTCACTTTGGTATTTTCTGGTAACAAAATGTAACTTCCACGAAGTATGAGACAGGAATCAGAACATGCTCTAAGTCCCAGTTCTACCACTGATGGTAACAATATATACCATTTCTTATCTCATTTTATAATTCTGAGTTTATAAATATATAATATGCCTGGAACATATGCCATTTAAAATTTTAATTATTCCTTTAAAAAATTAAAACTACACTCTAAAAAAGGTAAGTTATAAAGCAACATAATTTTTTTCTTTTCTTCTTTCTATATAAAGCAATATAAGACCAGTTACATTTGCTTTTAGAGACTTGATGGCTCACATAATTATGCAGAACTAATTAATTCAAAATCTGTTTATCAACAGTAGTCTGTAGGTACATCATTTTCTCCCAGAGGCATTAACAAAGGCTTATCACCTGCTTTCTTGTTGCAGTTTGTCTCAAAGGCAAATCAATACAAAAAATATAAAAATGTTACTCTCAGAACTAACACTTTCAACAACTTACAAGAACTTTTGTATCTGATACCAATTAGTTTTCTTAGCTTAAATTAAAAGTTTTATTTAGCAATGAAATGTGTCAAAATAATAAGAATTTTAGGGTATAATAAAGTTTTCCCCAATAATTTTTTTAAAATTTAGGTTATATATAATTATTACATTTTTTCAGGATAAATAATTGTAACAGATGGTTGAGGACAAGAGGTTATAAAAGAAAGCTATTATATGCTTTATAGATTAAACAATATAATGTTCCTTGCCCATACCCACATATACATGCATATAGAAATAAAAGTATCTGTATCATGGGCAATATCTTCCTTTATATAAGATTAGCAAAACAACAGAAATGAGTTATCAATGAATGTATGTGTCTGGTTTTCATAGGTTTTTCTGAGCAATTAGATTCCCTCAAACTGTATTACAATTACAATGTTTCTGGATGTTCACTTGATAGGGAGAATGCTAGTTAGAATAAAATGTGTCTTGGGTTAGAGAGCCAATATTTATTTATTTAAAAAAAGGAAAATGAATTTCAGGAATTGAAATTCTCCTCTCCCTCTGTTTTTTTAAGAGGTGTATTTGTCTTTTGAAAAATGAAAAGTGCCTCCTGTAAAGTAAGTTAACTTTTGGATAACAGGAACTTGTTTTTATAGTTGGCTTTGCAGGCTTGGGGAAAGGGTTCACATAAAGTTCTTGCTCATTAACTTCAGGATGCCTGTGGTTTGGACCCTTGGTCTTATCCTTCTTGCAACACGACTCAAGAAACTGTTAGGAGTTTCCATCTGCCAGATCCCAAATAAATGAGAATCCTGTTACATACCAAACCGGGCACCTGCACCTCGTGGTTGCAATTGTTCATGTAGCGAGTATCCTGTATTGATGAGATGCAGTTGTATCAGGGAATGGTAATGAGTTCCGACCCCCTGAGAGGGCTGCATTATTAGCTAGGCATAAACGCCGAAGCCACCTCAGAACTGATGGTTTCCCTGAGCTGAGAGGGTGAGTCAGTGTCCACTCAATTTCATCTGTCACTGTGACCATGCCTGTCCCAAGTATCTAGGGATGGGGACATTGGGAGCTGTCCCCAGGAGCCATGAGACCTCTACTACATGTTATTTGTATACTGTGCTGTTACTTGTTCTGATGCTTTCTTAAAACAAAGTAAATTTGGAAATGAGTGAAGTCTTCTGTGTCTCATGAGTTTTTTTAATTTGAACCCAAGTCAAACAGAGTGAGTGTTGAAAAGGCAAATTACCAGAGCAAGAAATTATCCTCTGTATTCTGCCTGAATCCTCTCATCCCCAATCCCTAAAGTCCTAAGTGTCTACAGAGAGGAAAAACCTACTTAATTAATGGGTAGGTGGATTCTCATTATAATTTAACAGAAATATACCTCCCTGCCTTAGCTTAGCATCTTCAAATACTGAATTGGCAGTGATTCAATGATTTTTGGAGATTGTAGAAAGTTTAATAAAGAAAGAGTTTAAAAAAGGGGGTATAAACTCTATGACAAAATGGCATGCAAATATTAGCCCCAGATTCAGTTTCTCTCAATCTCACAATAAAATGTCTATGAAACATTGACAAAAAGACAAAACCTCACATTACCTCATGCAAAAAACTTAAAACTGACAGATAATCTATTGCTAAAACCTGTGAAGAATTTACCCATTATCACAAGCCACATAAATTGAAAAAAACGATTTGTGACCTAACTAATCTTTGCCTCCTGCAATAGCATAGTACAGCTAAGCTGAAAGAAGGTAAAAAGCAATGTATTTCTCCACTGACCTCAGGTGAATTGATCTGGGGTTTAGAACAACTGGGAAAAAATGGACAGCATAAGTGCTTTTTGAGGCATACATTTTTCCTTCATTCCCACTTGCTACATCAGTTCATAAACATCCTGGCAGGAAATGGGATTGGTGGTATGTCATTGCATCTAGGGAGGTCCGGCCCTCACACATAAAGCATGGTAGTTCTGTAAGGTACTTAAGGGCAAGGCAGACTTGCCACTTACCAGCTGGGTGACTTTGGGCAGGTTAGTTAACCTGTCTTTACGCAATTTCCTCATTTGGGGTTGCTATATGTATTAAATGAGATAATGAATGTAGAGCTCAAAGCACAGGGCCTGGTATGATGCTTTGTTCAACAGAAGGTAGATATTATTTTTATTATGACAAAGAAGGGCAGAAAATGGGAAAGTCTGAACAGTTCTAGCAAGTGTGTATGTGTGTGTGCTGTAGATTTGGCTTTGTTTTATGCCCTCTCTATGTTCAGTGTGTCAGAGAGTCTAGCCATGGGATGAGCGTGGTTCTCGCTCAGTCTAGCACCGTCACACAAGTTGAATATATATCAGACATCGGCCATGGCCAGGCACTGTTCACATCAGCCACATCTCTAGCTACACAGTCAATGAGGGGATCATACCAATGCCCAAGTGGGTAGGATTGTGCAAGCCATTCAGCTTGTCTTTTGGCAAAAGACAAGCATGAACACTACAAAAAAAAATTAACATGGGTTTTGGGTCTATGAAAAAAATACTGCAAGAAGAAAAAGGTTCGGAAGCCTAAGTAATACGTAAGAAGACATGGCGCCCATGAAACAGCAGAACTGATTAGCCAATCCCTTAATCACTAAAGAGTGTAGTACCTCGTTCGCCCTCTTCATCTCTACCTTGCAGTATACCAACATTTTGAGTGCCTTCAGCCTTTTGTGGGTGACCCACCTGTTATGGGCTGAATTGTATCCTCCCAAAATTCATATGTTGAAGTCCAAACTTCTGGTATGTCAGAATATGATTGTATTTGACGATGGGGTCTTTAAAGAGTAATTAAGGTAAATACAGATCATTGAGATGGGCCCTAATCCAGTATGACTGGTGTCCTTACAAGAAGAGGAGATTAGGACATAGACATGCACAGAAGAAAGACGATATGAGAGCATTGGGAGAAAAACAGCCACATAAAAGTTGAGGAGAGAGGCCTCAGAAGAAACCAACCCTACTGACACCTTGTTCTTGGATTTCTAGCCTCTAGAACTGTGAGGAAATAAATTTCTGCTGTTTAAACCACCCAGTCTTAGTGCTTTGTAATGGCAGCCTTAGTAAACTAATACATCATCCAGTTGCCTGGACTCTTGGGTTTTTTTGCCGTACGCGGACCTCTCACTGCTGTGGCCTCTCCCTCTGCGGAGCACAGGCTCCGGACGCGCAGGCTCAGCGGCCATGGCTCACGGGCCCAGCCGCTCCGCGGCATGTGGGATCTTCCGGGACTGGGGCACGAACCCGTGTCCCCTGCATCAGCAGGTGGACTCTCAACCACTGCACCACCAGGGAAGCCCTGGACTCTTGGTTTTTAAAATTTTTTCATCTCCAGGAACCTTCACTTTTGCTCCTCATCAGCACTCCCTCCCAACCCCTCAGGTCAGCACCCTGATGTCGTCATCATCCAGAACTGCTAACTTCTGAAATATTATATTCAAGCCCGTACTGTACTGTTTACTAATCCCTGACTGTAATTACACAGCCTTCTGCAACTTCATGCTAGGCTATTCCCACCTAATCCATTCTTTAAATACACTGACATTCCCAGATAAACCCCACTTCCTTCCCTCCAATTCCCTTCCTTCTTCCTCCTTCTCCGCTTAATCTAGATGGTTTATCACTTCATCTTATGTCTTGTCAATATCTTCAAACTTCTATTTTCCTTCCATTGAAACAGCCTTGCAAAATCCCCACCCAGCTGTCCTGGCCGCGCCCATACAACATTTCTGAGCACGGCTGAAGGAAACCACACAACCCCACCGTGTCTGCTGAGCCACAGGAAAGTCACACAGGCCCTCAGCACTGCCCGTCATCTCTCTCCTTCCCCACAGCCACTATTTCAGACTTCCTCTCTTCTCTTCTTCAAAACCCAGAATTCCCCACTTCCACCCTCACTACCGGCAGACGACTTCACGTCCTATTTTGTAGGGGAAATTGAGGTCACGGGAGAGAAATTTCCCCACATTCCATCAGCAAACCTGCAAACTTCCCAACATTCTCAGCACTTTCTTACCTCATTTTACAGAGGAAGATGTGCCCCTCTTTGCTAAAGTTAATGCCTTAACAGCTGCTAGGAATTTCATTCCCCACAGTTCCTCCAAGCCTCACTCTTTTCCTCCTTCTTTATTTCTCTTTCGTGTTTAACTCCCTCTCCCCTCTCTCCCCTATTTGTTCTTTCTGCTCACTATCTACATAGTCTCCAATATATCAATAGGCCCTGCTGCTACTCCTGGGCGTGTGCCTCATGCCTCAGTATGCTGGGGCAAAACAAAAGCAAAACATCGGGATGAGCCCCACTGGTTTGTAAAAATTTTGAAGCATTCAAAGCAGTAACCCAACTGTTCATACTGAGCTGAATTTTTATTCGCGAGTGAAAGAAATGAAAGGATTTTCCTCATGTGTTGGGAGGCTCAGAAAATACACCACAGGTAATAAGAATAGGAATAAGAAATAATGGGGATGATATAATAGCAAACAGAATGTACTTGGTGTCAGGCATCGTTCTAAATGCCTTCCATATTTCAACTCATCTAATGCTCAGTAAACCTCTGAGGAAGGTACTATTTTTATCCTATTGGAGAGCTCAGAAAATAAACCGTACCTAACAACAATACCAACAAAAGCAAATATTTACATGGCACTTACTATTATAAGTGCTTTACATGAATAAGTCATTTATTCCTTATCCTAACACTATAAGAGCCGTACTATGACTCTCTCTGCTTTACAGAGTGAGCTTTCCAAGGTCACGCGGTTGCTAAGTGGTAGAGCTAGGATTTGAACCCAAGCACTTTCAACATTCTCTGCATGTTCCTCAAAATTTACTTTAAAAAATTATTTTATAAGTGATCAAAAAGCAAATCAAAATTGAGAACTGAAGGAGGAGAACGTCGTAAGATAAAAAGATCATGACTAATTTATGTCCTGTGAGTGAAAGCTCTAGTACTCCCTCATTTTAAGTACTGGCTCCACCCTATCAGCTCTGTGACCTGAAGCAAGTTACTTAACCTTCGTGTGTCTCGATTTTCTTTTTTATTGAAGGATAGTTGATTTACAATGTTGTGTTAATTTCTGCTGTACAGCAAAGGGATTCAGTTATACATATATATGCATTCTTTTTAACATTCTTTTCCATTATGTTTTTTTAATAACTTAAAAAATTTTTATTTGTTTTATTTATTTATTTTTGGCTGCATTGGCTCTTTGTGACGGTACGCAGGCTTCTCATTGAGGGGCTTGGTAGTTTTGCTGCACGGGTTTAGTTGCTCCGCGGCAGGTAGGATCTTCCCGGACCAGGGATCAAACCCATGTCCACTGCACTGGCAGGAGGATTCTTAACCACTGTGCCAGGGAAGCCCTCCGCTATGGTTTATCACAGGATATTGAATATAGTTTCTTTTTTTTTTTTAACACTTGACAGACTTTTTTTTTTTTTTTTAGTTAGTTAGTTAGTTTATTTATTTATTTATGGCTGTATTGGGTCTTCGTTGCTGCGCATGGGCTTTCCCCAGTTGTGGCGAACGGGGGCCACCCCTTGCTGCAGTGCATGGGCTTCTCATCGCGGTGGCCTCTCTTGCTGCAGAGCACCAGCTCCAGGTGTGCGGGCTTCAGTAGCTGTGGCTTGCCGGCTCTAGAGTGCAGGCTCAGCAGCCGTGGCCCATGGGCCCAGCTGCTCCACGGCATGCGGGATCCTCCCAGACCAGGGCTCGAACCCGTGTCCCCCGCCTTGGCAGGCGGACTCCTAACCACTGCTCCACCAGGGAAGCTCCTGAATATAGTTTCTTGTGCTA
The DNA here is from genome assembly GCF_025265405.1 of Mesoplodon densirostris. Classification (NCBI taxonomy): domain Eukaryota; kingdom Metazoa; phylum Chordata; class Mammalia; order Artiodactyla; family Ziphiidae; genus Mesoplodon; species Mesoplodon densirostris. The sequence continues at coordinate 80,416,545 of NC_082668.1, read as the reverse complement.
TACAGTAGGACCTTGCTGTTCAATTTTCTCATTTATAATAGGCGGACTAGTAAGATTACCTCATTGGTTGTTGTCAGGATTAAATATGCTAATGCATGTAAAATACTTGTATCAAAGCTTGAGAATATATGTGCTAAATAGTACTATTACTATTTTCTTTTGTTTACCGTATTATATTTACAATATAAATAATTGATGATGAACAGGTAAAGTGAAAAGGGGGTTGGCAAAACGTCTCCTGAAGAATTTATAGAAGTGGCTTAATCCCTCTTAGAATGTCTCTCAGCATCACTGCAACGGGTCTTCAGCAGCACAGCTCTTAGCCCAGGCAAAAGTGGCCTCTGCACAGGTCCCACACTGTAGAGGGCCCTTGTATTACACATAAAATAAAGTCATTAAAGAGTACACGGGTGCCTCTATCACTTGCTGATGCTAAACAATCATTCTCATGACTAACACCATCCCGGCTCCAAAGGAGCGCTTCTCTAAATGTCCTTGATGTTCTCAAAACAAAACTCAGCTGTTTGAATGGCATGCAGGGGTATAGGTTGAATCACTATTAATGTTGGAGATACACACTACTCATAGTCTGGGGGGGGTAATTTAAAAAGTGGAAACACCTAGGTAAGAGAAACTATCCGGTAAGCACTACTGATGTGTAGCGTGGCGGTGCTACTTGCATGAGAGGGTCATGTGAATTCTTAAAGTCAATCCTTCATTGACCAAGAAGGCTGGCTGGCTGGCTTGGTGCGATTATCTTTCTTCATTCATCCTCCTCAAACTGTCTGACTAAAGCCTGACATTTCTTCATCAGAATCTACTTCTTATGCTAACTCCAAATAATTTTATCTTCTCTTTTCAAATGTTAAGAAACATTAAGTATACTATAATTTTAGCGTGTTCATCGATGGTTTTGGAAAGCTGGTTGGTGCAGGGCTCTTGAGGGTGGAAAAGTTGTTTTTATGTGTGTGTGTGTGGTACGCGGGCCTCTCACTGCTGTGGCCTCTCCCGTTGCGGAGCACAGGCTCCGGACGCGCAGGCTCAGCGGCCATGGCTCATGGGCCTAGCTGCTCCGCAGCATGGGGGATCTTCGTGGACCGGGGCACAAACCCGTGTCCCCTGCATCGGCAGGCGGACTCTCAACCACTGCGCCACCAGGGAAGCCCTACAACCCCTTTCTATGAAGGGAAGAAAGATGGCTGAAGGTAAGTCATCTGCTTCAATATATTGCCCAGAGCGGGTCCTGACTACTGGTATGGGGATTTACAGGGCTCTGCACCACGTATGGCTTTGCAGTTGCAAGCCTTGGAGAAGTCACGGGATCCATCCCTGTCCATTTTGGGAAACAGGCGCCAGGAGTCCCTGGTTTGGGATGCTTCCAGCACAAAACGACAAGGTGCGTGCTGAACTGTGGTGCCCAGTACAAACAGAATTCTGCTTTTCTCTTCTGCTAGATGTCCAGGAACCAAAACATCTCTTCTCGTGAACATTTAAAAGTGCTTCCCATTATCTTTAGAAACATCTTAGAAAAATATATTCTAGGTTGTTTCCTAATTATGCAACAAAATCACTCCCAGTTCTGGTATGTTGGTTAAAAGTCAAAACAGCTGGTATTTGAATACAGCTATACACATTCAACATTCAAAAGCTGTTTTTGTCATGATAATTAGACATTAAATTGTGATTTATATTGTTAAATACTGATTTGGAGTTAACTACGTAACGGTCTGGAAATTTAGAAGTATTGATACTTTAGGGTATTATGTTATAGTAAAGTATGCCTGTGATGTATCACATTTTTTCTCCCAAATTTAACGGATTATTTAAATTTTTATCTTAAGGTATTTTGAATAGGTGAGATGTACATGTAATACAAATAGCTAAAGTTACAAAAGGATTTTTTCATGAAAAGTGTTCCTCCCATCCTTGTTCCCTAATCCTTGAATTCCTCCCCCCCAGAGATAAGCACCTTTGTCAGTTTATTGTGTTTTCTTCCAAAGATATTCCATATTGCTATGAATTTTCAAATGTGTTTTTGTGAGTGTATTTGTTTGCTTTTACACTTTGTTTTTCACTTAACAGTATATCTTGGAGATTGTTTCAGATCATTATATACAGATCTGCTTTATTCACTAACCAACTACATAGCATTCTATTGTATTGATCTTTCATAATTTATTTACCTGGTTCTCTATCAATGCGTGTTCATGTTGTTTCAAATCTTTTGTTTTACGGACAGTCCTGGAAGTAATATTCTTGTATTTAAGTCTTTCTATATATGTGTGATTTTACTGTAGGACATAATTCTAGAAGTGGCATTGCCAGATCATAGGCAGATTTTCTTAATGGAAATGTAATTAACATGAATTAAATTCTAAACTGTGACAGCATAAAATTGAAAAAGTTTTCTATCAAGGTGAAATATTTGTCTACTCTGTTGTGCAACTCTGGGCTAGCAGTCAAATGAGACACGGTTCTGGACCTCAAGGGACTTAAATACTCTAGATGAAATGGCAGGCATCTGGAAATTATGTATCTTGAAAACCATTCTTACATTATCCTTATAAGATTTGTTTATAAATGATAAAATTGAATCTAAAAGAGATATTTAAATGTTCCTATGCACATGTCTGGACTATGAAAATTCCTTAACTGTGGAAAATTATTATAATATTTCTCCTTCAAAATGAAATGCATTTTCAAATAACGTTCTAGTAAAACTCTCACCAGGAATAATAATATTAAAACCCGCCTTGGAATTTTACAAAGTCAAAACAGTGATATGCTTTTTTAGGGTGTCTCACTGAGAACTTCTTTTAACTAGAAAATTCCCTGCTCCACTGTTCCATACGTCCAAGAAGATACTGGACTCTTTAGAAAACCTTGCATGATTAGGAGTGATTTAAAAAGTTTCATGGGCAAACCATCGCAATCCATTTCCTAGAGAAGAAAGGGTAGGGTTTCCCAGAGCAGCACCGGAAGGGTTAAACTATCACTCTTTCCTGACTATTTCATATCATTTGTGTAAGATTGCTAATGTCAAAAAGTGTTTATTTATTTTTTTTTTTGCTAACAGTATAAAACTGAACATACTGTGAGACATAAGGTAGCAGGTGTCTTGGCTCTAAACTATCAAGTCTGTGGGCATTCTGTTGTAACAGGTGCTCTAAAAATTTTGAACAGATTTTAACAAGAGCTGTACGGGCTTTTTAATTAGCCTGGTTATTCAGCATGTGTAAAAAGCATTAGGTATATGCTTAAAACATCATAAGGTCTAAAAAACAAATGCTTCACATAGTCACTTTCTCTTTCTGGCTTCTCTTTGCTTTCTGCTATTACATTTGACGTATGTGCTTCTTTTATCACAGAATTTCCCCCACCTGAAGGAGGAGTGTGACAAAACACGACCATTAGTAATAGTAATAGAATAGGAGATCCAGAAAACTGTCTGAATGTTACACAGATGCTCTGTGCAATTTTAGTAGAAATCAAGTTTGATACATATTAAGAAGCAGCCTAACCTTCCCTGGAATAGCCTGTTTTAATTCATATGTCTCATAACTTGACTATTAGCAGAAGGACTTTTCACTAATTTCTGCAATTTGAAAAGATGAGCTCTTACTTGGGATTCATGTTTAGGATTTTAGGGATAAATAATGACAAAAGCAAACTCAATTCTATCTATATTTTAGTTCCTTTTCTAGGTCATCATGTTAACATAGATATTAATTCAATTAATTTCCTTTTGTTTTTATGTGCTACTGTTACATTTGATCTTTGGGATCCAACTCTGCACCATTAGTTCATTTATTGAACAAATACTGAAAATCTATTATGTTGAGTGTGTGAGTGTGTGTGTAACACAGAGGAATAAAACAGAGTTCCCATGCTTAACATACTTAAAATCTATATAAACTACAAAGCAGAATGTTTTCAACACCTTAATTGTGCTGTGAACAGAGTACACTATAGGAATTGAAAGAATGGGGCGACTTATATTTGGTAAAACTGGGGAAAGTTTCATTGAAGCAGGTGACATTTGATGTCGGTCTTGAAAGTCAGAGAGAATTTTGAAGTCATGGTAAGGCTAGCATTTGGGGTAAGGCTACATTCCTGGCACATGCGAAAGCATGTTATAGGTTTTTGACTCATTGATTACAAGTATTGCATGTGTTACTGTGATCAGTGTTTCATCTTTTAGATATACAGATGTCCTGTTTAGATTTGTTTTAATTAAACGAATGAAAAGGTGCCAATTATTGGTTGCTTCCAGTGTGCCAGGTCCAGTGCTAGGGGTTTTACCCACTTTGCTGTAGCCAGTGAGATACCCCATGAGACATATCATTACACTTGTTTAACAAGTGAGGATAAGTTACATAACTTACTTAAGGTCATGCGATAAGATGTGGTAGAGTCAAGATCTGGTGCCTAGGTACACGCATTTCCCCACTGCATTGCACTGCTTCCTCAGTTTTACAATTAGAAGGAATCTTGAGGATCCTTCTTGTGCATATAATTCATGCATTTTCAATCTGGGCAAAATTTGTTTCTTAGGGGTTGTATTAGTCAGGGTGCTCCAGAGAAACAGAACAAATGGATAGATAGAAAGACAGGTAGATAGATAGATAAGTAGATAGATAATTATAAAGGGAGATTTATTACAAGAGTTGCTTTACGTAATTATGGAGGTCATGAAGTCCCACAATCTACTGTCTGAAAGCTGGAGAAACAGGAAAGCTAGTGATGTAACTTAGTCTTATCTTGAAGGCCTGAGAACCAGGAGCGTAAACATATGAGGCAGGAGAAGATGACGTCCCAGCTCAAGTAAAGAGAACACATTCATCCTTCCTCTGCCTTTTTTGTTCTATTTGGGCCCTCAGCGAGTTGGAGGATGCCCACCTGCACTGGTGAGGAGACCTTCTTTACTCAGCCTAAGGATTCAAGTACTAACCTTTTGCAGAAACACCCTCACAGATACACGCCCAAATAATGTCTCACCAGCTCTCTGGGAATCCTTAGCCCAGTCAGGTTCCCACATTAAAACTAATCATCACAGGGGGCGAAAAGGGACTTTTTACGTGTAAAGCACAGATATACATATGGTACATACACTCTATGCAGTATGTGTGCGATATCAACATTTTATGGTGGAAGGTGATTGGAGAAAAAAAGAGTCTAAAGAGGCTTCTTGGGTGGGGATGTGGGGAGGTGATAATGAAAAAAGGTTGAGAAACGCTGCTCTAACTCAAGCTCCCTCATTTTTCAGAGGACAGATAAGGAAAGTCAGAGAGTGAAAACAGCTGCCCAGTCACACAGCTAGTTGGTGATGTATGTGCACGTGTTTAGTTTTAAAAATCCACCGTTCTTAGGAACAAAAAGGTCTAAGAACCATTTATCACACTGCCAAGCTCATCGATCCCCTTATGATGTCCTTCCTTTTGACTTGATTCCTTTCTGGGTTTGTAGGTGGGCTTATTTATGCCATCTCACCCTGAAGCAATAAGTAACTAAATTTCAACTTCTTGGTGGTCAACAAGGAGTGAGCTGGCCCCGGGGGTAAGTCTGGACCCTAGAATGTACATCATTCAAGCTGCTGTGTTTTGGGGGTACTCATGGACTGTCTATTCCGACACCCCCACAATAACACCTAGTAGTAGGTGCTCATAATTATGAATGAATAATTATGAATTATGAATAATTATGAATGTGGATACTGGCAGTAAAGGAAGAAAAAGGCTCAGAAAGACAGTACTGTGTGTCTTTTAAATTATTTAAGTATTAGTTAAACTCATTTCACATGGAAAGAAGCAACACTGACTCATTAGCCTGCTGTTGGACATCGGCTCATGCTAAACGTGGCTCGAGGTCTTGAAGAAAAGCCAGGCACTCAGCAGAGCTCTTATCTTGGGGTCAGGGCCTCTACTTCATCTCAAATTCTGTTATCGTCAGTGTGTGGGAAAGCAACACCCTTAGCTTGTTGGGCTCAGACAAGGGGTTTGGCAGTAAGGAATCAGTATTAATGCAGCTTTTAAACAGTTTAACTTACAGTCTTCCTACACATCAACACACAATTCATTACATTTGTTGAAGATAAAAGAAGGGATTCTTTTTGAACCTACTGGCATAAATGATTTATTACATTTATTGTTTGCATGTGTGAGGCTTTCATATATTCCTCCTTTCCCCATAAGAGTGTAGTGAAATGTTTTTTTCCCACAATCTGCCTTTTTCATTAACCAATGTTATTACTTTTTTGGGTATCCTTCTAGAGTTTATTTATGTTTATAAAGCAAAAAACAAATTCTGTAACTATAAAGTGGCATTTTATGCACATTTTTTTACCTTGTTTTTGATTTTTTCAAGTAATTTATCTTGGAGATGGCTCTACATGGAGAGCTTTCTATTTTTTTCTTAGCTGTATAATATTCCATTATATGGAGGTACTTTAACTGTATTCTTTTTTTAAGAGTTTAAAAAAATTGAGGTATAACTGACATATAATATTATATTAGTTTCAGGTACACAACATAATGATTTGGTATTTGTATATACAGGCATACCTTGGAGATATTGTGGGTTTGATTCCAGACCACAACAATAAAGTGAATATTGCAATAAAGGGAGTCACACAAATTTTTTGGTTTCCCAGTGCATATAAAAGTTATGTTTGGGCCTCCCTGGTGGCGCAAGTGGTTGAGAGTCCGCCTGCCGATGCAGGGGATACGGGTTCGTGCCCCGGTCTGGGAGGATCCCATATGCCGCGGAGCGGCTGGGCCCGTGAGCCATGGCCGCTGAGCCTGCGCGTCCGGAGCCTGCGCGTCCGGAGCCTGTGCTCCGCAACGGGGGAGGCCACAACAGTGAGAGGCCCGCATACCGCAAAAAAAAAAAAAAAAAAAAAGTTATGTTTATGCTATACTGTAGTCTATTAAGTGTGACATAGCATTATGTCTAAAAAAACAATGTATATACCTTAATTTAAAAATACTTTATGGCAAAAAAGATGCAAACCAACATTTTTGCCTTCAGAAAGTCGTAATCTTTTTGCAATAGGAACATCACAGTTCAGTGATCACAGATCACCATAAAAAATATGATAATAATGAAAATGCTTGAAATCTGCAAGAATTACCAAAATGACACAGGGACATGAAGTGTGCAAATGCTGCCGGAAAAATGGCACAGATAGACTTGCTCGATGCAGGGTTGCCACAAACCTTCAATTTGTAGAAAAGAAAAAACAAAAAAAAACCCCCACAATACCTGCAAACACAATGAAGTGAAGCTCAATAAAATGAGGTATGCCTGTATTTGTCTTTCTCTGACTTATTTCACTTAACATAATGCCCTCAAGGTCTATTCATGTTGTCACAAATGGCAAGATTTCATTTTTTATGGCTGAATAATATTCCATTGCATGTATTTATACCATATTTTCTTTATCTGTTCATTTGTCACAGAAGTGGAATTGCTGGATCAGTTCTATTTTGCTGGTAGTTCTAAATCTATTTTGCTGATTAGTTCTAAATTGCTGGTAGTTCTGTTTTTAATTTTTTGAGGAAGCTTCAGACTGTTTCCACAATGGCTGCACCAATTTACATTGTCACCAACAGTACACAAGTGTTCCCTTTTCTCCACATCCTCACCAACACTTGTTATTTCTTGTCTTTTTGATAATAGCCATCCTAATAGATGTGAGAGATCTCAATGTGGTTTTGATTTGCATTCCCCTATTGATTAGTGATGTAACTGTATTCTTCTTGACTTTATGTTGTTTGAAATTTTGTGCTATTATATGTAATCTGCAAATAATATCATTCTTATACATATCATATTATATTTGTGCAAGCCTATCTGTAGACTATATCTACCAGACATGAAAGTTGTCAGGGCCTGGAGTGTATATATATTTATGGTGTTGATAGTTTTTGCTAACTTGACTTTTCTAGGAAGTGTACCCCAAATTATACTTATACCAGAAATGTTATGAGTGCCTGTTTCTTCATAACTTTGCCAAGAGTGTGTCAACAAAGTTTTTAATTTTTGCCATTCTGAGAAGCGGAAATGATATCTCAATGTAGGTTTAATTTTCATTGCTCTAAGTTTGAGAAATGTTGAGCTTTTTTTCATGTGTTATAGCCATTTTTAAAAAAACACGTGAATTGCCTGATCATATTCTTTGCCATACTGAGTTTTTGGTCTTTTTTTCTCATTGATTTCTAGAAGCTCTTTATTTATTGTAAAGACTGTCTGATATGAGGTTACAGATGTTCCACTGACAACAGTGATTTTGAATATTGAATAGTTAAACATAAAATTTTATTTTAAGATTTTGTTAGCATGATAAAAAAGATTGCTTAACATAATTCATCACACACTATTTAATTTCTCATATTAAAAAGCCTAAATAAAGTGTCTAAATAAATCAGGCACTTACAAAAATAATCACATCTATGAGAAAGATGTGGCACTCCATTTAGCATTACCGTATTTGCTCTGCCTCAGGTAAAGAAGCCTGTTTAGAATACCAGCTACTTGTGCTGGGGTAGAGGTAGTTTTGTCATTTATTTGGCAAATGCTCCTTAACAAATAAATGACAGATCTAGGGACGCCTGCTTTTTATAATCACTGCCAAATGACCAAGAAACATGAGAAGGTTATGTTCAGAGCTTGGCAAGATATCTAGCATTCAGGGCTTGAAAAGTATTTATTTATTGTGTTTAAAAATTCTCACTGTAGTTACTAGAATAGAAAGGATTTCCATTCTTGGCTGATATTCATAGGGCTCAGTTAAAACCACAGAAACTGGCAGAAATTTCCCTGCCTGGCTTATCTTTATGTATTACATTAAGCTGTATGAAATTGCCATTTTATAGAATAAAAAAGGTTGACTGTCGGCAATTTCACGTGGTTCAAAATATATCTGAAAGCCTGGTGCAGTTAGAGAAGATTTAGCTCTCACAGCAAGATGTCACAACTTCCTACACTCTCGGCTGACTAGAGTTCCTAGTATCCTCACAGGTCTATGTGCAGGAAGTTGTCTGATACTTTACGCGCTCCTGCTGGAAGTTAGAACTGCAGTATTCAGCAGCCACCACAAGAGGGGGCATTTCTCTCGGAAATGTGAAGATTTTGACTGGCTTTCAGAATAAGTAAGAGTAGAGGCAGGCTGGGGGTGTGCCAACAGGGCAGTAATAAACATTGCATGGGAGAGGGAACAGGGGTGGGCAGTGACTACACGTTAGGTCACTGTCTAGCTCAGAGGAAACCTCAGCAGTTTTCTATCTGGCAACCTAGAGAATAATGAGAACAGGCAAGCCAAAAAAAGTCGGGGACCAGAGCAATAGCAGGTCCTCCTTAGGTGGCCTAATTGCTAATTTGGTAACCAGAATCAAAACATCAAAAATGACAAGCAGAGGAGCTTCCCTGGTGGCGCAGTGGTTGAGAGTCCGCCTGCCGATGCAGGGGACACGGGTTCGTGCCCCGGTCCAGGAAGATCCCACATGCCACGGAGCGGCTAGGCCCCTGAGCCATGGCCGCTGAGCCTGCGCGTCCGGAGCCTGTGCCCCGCAATGGGAGAGGCCACAACAGTGAGAGACCCGCGTACCGCAAACAAACAAACAACAACAACAAAATGACAAGCAGAAAGTGATGAAGGCTTATCTCTCACACATTAGAAATAGCCGCTGCTTGGAAAAAGCTCAGGATGACGTAAGAGATGTGCTGCACTGGCCTGTTGCACAGCCTGTCCTGTCTGAGATTCTCATTGCCTTTGCTGAAAATACAGGACACACTGGAAAGAGGCCCCTTTGCACGGATGTCACATAGGCCCTTACACTAGGCATATGATGCAAAAATTATTTTCTTTTTTATCAGCACAGCTGTTCAGATTGTGGAGCCCTTGATTAACAAGAGGCTTGTCCTTTGTTTGGCTCAGGAAGTTTGCTCTAAATGAGAGAGATACAGGCTCCTCATTTCCTTGGGAAATAACACATGGCAAGTGGGTGCCGACCAAGGGGAGTCCTGTCTACCAGGACTGGTTGGCTTTTACAATCACATCCCCAGTAGACAGACATCGCAACAGCCAAGCCCCCTAAATGAGAACATCAAGTGACCCTAAAGAAGTTGCTCAACTAGACTCATTCTTATTAGAAAAACTAAGAAACAGGAGAAAGAGAGAATTAATACAAGTTATGGCATCTTCTTCTGACGTCCTGACTGATGGCAATCCTGGCCAGCCTTCAGTGCCCAGCATCTGAGGTCAACAAGAATTCAGGGTTCTCGCCTACAGCTAGTGAATTGGTAGAATTTGATCGAGAGATAATAAACAGGTGACGATTTCCTTTCTGTACTTCCCTTTCCCCCTATCCACACAAATATCCAAGCTAACTGGAGTCATTTGCTGGGATTCTTTTGTGGTTTGTTGGGATTCTGTCTCCTCCAGCTCCCAAATAAGCTGTTGTGCTTTTCAGTTGTTACTCTGAGACGGAAATATGGTTGTTCTGTCAGAACATTCGAGCTCCCGCTTGTTACTGTAGAGAGGCATGAAAATGGCTGTTTGATCCATCACAGCAAGTGCGAGCTGCCCTATCTCACGCTAAAAGGAAGCAATTTACCGGGAATGCTGGTGCCAGATTAAGAGTCTCAGCACATTGCAAGTGAATTACTATGTCTATAATTTTCAAGAAGAAAAGAAAACAGCAAAAATACAAAGCCAAGAAATGTAAGAAGAGGGACACTGGGCCAAGCTTTGGCGAGAGACACATAATTCACTTCTGAGCTAATCGCTGGCTAGACTGCCCTGTTTCATTTCTAAAACAAAATGATTTTGCAGGTGAGCTGTGTGTAAGAAATTGTCCATCATCCTTGGGGCTGTTTTGAGTTCTTAGAGCCCAGAGATGAGTAATATTCAGAGAACAGGTTTTGAAGATTTTGTGTGTATGTTCTAGAAAACTACACGTGGAGGGAAACATTTTAATACACTGATGTGGAATAATAAACCTCTGTAAATGTGTAGTTGAAACAATGAATTCAAGGGGATAGTTCTTAGGGAGCTCTACTACATAGAGCTTATGAAGCGCATCACAGATATTAATTGCAATAAATACGGAGATTTAGAGGAAAGAGACGATTTCTCTTGGGGGAAAGTGGGTGGGACCCAGCTGGTGTCTTCTTCCAGCTCAGACCCCTTGGAATATGAGCTGTGGCTTCCCTCTCCCTACAAGTCCCACTGTAATTCCTAGAGCAAAGCAAGGGAACGGAGATGAGGATTGAAAGAAGCGGCAAGGAGCGTTCATTAGGGTACAGAGACGGTGGAGTGAGAGCAAGACACCCTTGGAATAGTCTGGAGGCTTTCATTTTAATCCTTTTTTGGGAGAGCTCCCTGACCACAGCTGTTCATGATGCTATGCTATTAGCAAAGGGGAAGAGGCAGTGCTTCTGGGATAAACACCCAGCTGGGGCCAGAGGGCTAGCGAGTTAGAGTACAGGTGGTTTGAATCAACAGGTGTTTTCTGTTATTGTGATTCAGCCCTCGCCTGCAGTCAGGTCCAGCCAGACCTGCTGTGAGTGCTGTAAGCATTCATCGCTGGGAGGGAAATAGAACATCTGGACTACTCTTTGTTTTTCTTATCTTGCTCTTACATTTCAGAGTGACCTTTTTTTCTAGTTCCCTTCAAATGGAAACAAATTTTAGTTCAGGGCATTTCTCTGTCCTTATTTGTATTTCACAGGAATGTGGGCTTTCCTACAAGGAACTCGAGTATTCGAAATTCTAGGTCTTCTTGATGAGGATAAGCCAGCTGTGACGTTATATGCACTTTTCCATGAGGACTTGTAGAAAAAGGGAAATGGGTGTGTTCTTCACGCTCATATAACTCGAGGTGGGATCCCCATAAGGCTCGGATTCTTATTAATTTTCTAGACGGGAGGTGGGGAGTGGGAGACAGCTTAGACTTTAGCATCTTGTTCATTCTCTCTTTTGAGGAGGTGATGATCCTCTTGGATGCTTATGAAGAATGCACGGAGGCACAGGATAGAAATGGAACAGAGGCCCTAGATGACTGGAAGTGTATCTTTGCATCTCTAACTGAATTCCAAGGCCTAAAAGTGAGTCCTATTCTGGAAGAGAGCTACCTAATGGAACTCTTATGAGAACCCCAGGTTTCATCCTCAAGGATCAGGCCAGTGGAATTTCTCCCCATGGATCTGTATCACCAAGACTGTGAGGGCCAGATCCTAAAATCAGGACATGCCATTGTGCCATTACAGCATCACAGCCACACATGTATGTTGATGGCTGCTCTGTAGAGATACCTTGTGTATATTCAAGGGGGCTTCGCTTTCTGTATCTTTTCCAACATTCCCCGTATTAATCCTGGCAATTGCTTTGCATTGATAAGCCAGTTTTTAGCATCCTTCCACCACCTATTTTCTAAATATTTTGGAATTCTAGCCTGATGCTAAGTTTCTGCCCCAGGAAGAGGAAAGACTGGAAAATTTGAGTTCTCACAAAATTTCTAAGGATGATGAGAATCTATTTCCAGGAAGATACAATTCTTCTTTGGGGGCTTTTGTCAGGCTAGAAGATCGTTCTCCCTCCTGGGGGAAACCGGAGATTCATGGGGGCATGGGGATGCTTTCCAACGTCATAGGTACAAAGATGGTGGTTCCTTTAAGACCTAGAGAGCTCCAGGAGGAATCTGAGCTAATGAATCCTTCAGGTCACCTTCTCTAACAAAAACCTAGAACAAGAACAGAGCCTGGAGCTTTCCCTGCTTAGTGGCCAGTGTCTGAGCTCCGGCCTCTGTGTGTTCTGAGGTGAGGCCACTGCAACCCATGTCCTACCTGGCTGGACTAACTCCAGGGCAACTACTCGTCTCAAACTATGTCCAACCTCCTTTGACTTATGCCAGACCCCTGTGCCACCCTTAACCAGCTTCAATTCCTGTCTAACCCCGTTGCCTGCCTCAGGCTGTTTGCTAGCAGTTTGCTTCCCTTAAACATGCTCCTATTTCTTTTGCTATGGTACACACACATCTTGTTCAATGTCAGGAAAGATGACATTTGAAAATCAAAACCTAAAATCTGATGGCCTAAGCAGGGCTCCTTGTTCTAGGCGGGGACAATAAGCTTAGCTGAGCAGCTGAGAATCCAAGTTGTGAACCAGTAGCCTGACTCTGGAGGTTGGGATGGCAGGTGGGGTCAGAGTGGGTCACAGTTCAACGCTAACATTAGCCACCTTGAGCAAGTGTCCTAATAGCCTCAGGGGAAGTTCCTAGGAGTTAGGGCTTTATCTGGAGTCTGAGGCAGAAGGAGCCTTTTATTCCCAGTCTCTGGCTTATCCTGAAGGCCTAAAAGAACCTCCAGGACAAGTGTGGTTCCTGGGAGAAGGAATCCTAGAGTTCTTAGTTTCTGTGTCTAAATGGGAGTCAAGTCAGCTTTTCCGCTATATCATGCTTCTGTGGAGTCTGATCCCTCTCAGGAGAATACACGCCCTGACCCCTTCCTGAAGGGGCAACTAGCATTTATTAAGCCCGTACTAGGATGCAGGCACACTTAGGTATTTTGTATAGGCTGCTTCATCAAATTCAATTCTACAACATTGGGTGAATATGTATTATCATCACCATTTTACTGCTAAGGAAATTGAGGCTCAGTGAGGTAAAATAACTCACCCAAGATCACATAGACAATAAGAAGTGGAGCTTGGTTTGAATCCAGGTCTGCTGGCCTCCAAAGCCTGTAACTGCTCTACGGAACAGGAAGAGAAGTTCCTGTAATGAGACCTTGATTTGGTAGCAGTATTTATACCAGAAAGAGGGATTTTTTGTTTTTTTTGTTGCTGTTGTTTTAATGTACGTACACATTAAACACACAGAATTCCCCTAAACAGTGAAATCTATTAGTGATTTTCAAACATTTCATTTTGAAAGGATCAAGGTATGCCACTCTACAGGAAAGTGCCTTATTGCACAAAGCAAATGACAACTTGCAACTTTTGCATGTCTGTCTTCTTGACAATGCTCAAGAATGTTTTTTCTTTATTTAATTACTTCCAGTCCTTTTATTTGAGTTGCTTTATCCTTCATTTCCCCACAGGACCATCTTAATTAAGCTTTTCATATGTGATCATACCTTTTCATAAATTCTTGGGAATCCACTGTTTTCACCACTATGCTATTTTATTCTGGAAACAGAGAGATAACACAACCAATCTTGGATTCCAGAAGAGGCTTTGAAAATACTGGAAAGTAAAAGCAGCAGCTCAAAAGGAGCTCCATCACAAACTGCCCCGCCCCCTCTTCCACTTCACAGCAGCCTCCTTTGCTGGTGACCTTTCTGGCAGGGGTCGGTGCTGGCCCCCCTTCTACCGTGGACCCTAATCACATTTAGCCCATTAATGATCCGTTCGTTTCTTCTCCTCCTGCTTCCACAAAAGGAAATGCATTATTCATTGATAACCTTTCTCCTCTCTCCTTTTGTGTTTTATCAATACTGCAGACTACTGGAGTTTTATGTTGTCTCACAGAGTATGATACTGGCTCTTTTAGTGGCTCTGATGTGAAATGACTCCACTGTCATCAGATATTAACGGGGCTCAAGACTACATCTGGCAGCAGCTCTCGGTTTCTTTTTGAGCTCCAGTCGACCTTCTAAATGGCTCTCAACTGACACACTTCAGCAGAAAGCTGGCTGAACCTCTGTTCTGTTCACCTGGGGATATGCCACTTGCCTCTTGTTTCTCTAACAAATATCCTACCAGATACTGAAACCTCCTTTGGAATTACAGGGGCCATGAGCCCATCTTTTCTCCGTACTATCTTAGATCATCAGCACCAACAAAATAAGGCTGAGTCCTAAGAGTTACAACCGTGTCTTTACTTGGTTGGGTCTGTTCCACACTATTTGAGGACTAGGGTCCTTGGAAGATGGACTTCAGGGTCTTTTTTCATACCCATAAAACCCTGTTTAAAATGGTTGGTTGCTCCTTCTTCTGCAGGACAACACGTGGCTTTTTTTTTTTTTTTTTTTTTGCGGTACACAGGCCTCTCACTGCTGTGGCCTCTCCTGTTGCGGAGCACAGGCTCCGGACGCGCAGGCTCAGTGGCCATGGCTCACGGGCCCAGCCGCTCCGCAGCATGTGGGATCCTCCCGGACCGGGGCACGAACCTGTGTCCCCTGCATCGGCAGGCGGACTCTCATCCACTGCGCCACCAGGGAAGCCCCACACGTGGCTTTGTAATTGAAATGAGTAAAAATTAAAATTTCAGTTACCCTAGCCCCAGTTCCAGAGCTCAATGGCCACCTGTGGCTAGTGGCTACTGTGTGGGAGGGCACAGTGGACATTTCCACCACTTCAGAAAGTTCTAGTAAATAGCACTGGTCTAATATTAATAAAAATTAACATTTTTTATATGTGTTATGTGCCAGACACTGTTCTCAGTACCTTAGAGGTATTCATTTTTTTACACCTCATCACAAACCTATGAGTTAAGTACTATTATTTGTCCTATTTCTAGATGAGCAAACCTAGAGACAGAGAGATTATTTATATCATAAAGCCTTGCACATCTGCTGCTAATATGAGGAACAGACAAGACAACCCAGGTACTCTGGCTTCAGACCCCAGGCTCTGCATCTTCTGGCTGAATTGTTTCTCACCCTATATGCTCTAGGAAGAGACTGAGACCTGCACCACCCCTTTGATTTAAATAAATGCTTTTATTTAAAAAGAATGAAAGACTATTAATCTAGTAATCATCACTTCTCTGCCCTCCCCAGACCCCACTCTCTTCTCAGCAGATGGTTGACCTTCCATTGTTCAAAGAGGAACGAGGCAGAATCCCTGGCTCCCCCGCCTCTTTCCTTACTGCTTGAACGTCACCCCATTTCTTCATCAATTTCTGTCTCCTTCCCTGTTGTCTTTTCCCAGGAAAGGCAAATTCCTTTACTGGCCTGCTTGATCTCATCCTTTCCCATCTCAGAACTAAACTGCCTTTATTTACTCTCTTTCTCATCAGCTTCTGCTTTTCTTTCCTGTTAAAGTTCTTTGTCTTTGCAGAAAGCATATGAAGTATTCTCTTTCCCAGTCTTTTATTGAAACAGGCCAATCTAACTCCTTCCTAGTCCTTCGAGACTCACGTGGAAGCCCCTGTCCAGGTGGTCCTTTGGCACCATCTCTTCCCTTGTCCCAGACCAGGCTAAGCCCCTCCCCGGTGCTCCCACAGCTTTCCACCTACCTTGATCGCCATCCTTACCACACTGTGTTGAGCAACATATGTAAATTTCTAGTTTATCCACTAAATTGTTTACTGCTTGAGCATAGGATCAAGTTCTAATCATCTGTGGATTTCGCCTATGAGCACAAGGGCACAAGGTAGGCACTAGATACTAAACACTGATTGGAGTATAACCATTTGTTCTAAAAAGAAAAAAAAAAAAGCAATAAACACCTAAACACATCAACGTTCTTTTGACTCTATTCCTCCTCGGATATTGGCTTCTGGTGTTTTACCGTTAAACTTCTTGAATCATTTATCTACAATCCTTATTCATTACCAATTAGTCTTTATCCCCTTGCAATTTGGCCCCTGTGTCCATTGAAAAAAAAACGACCTCCTAAACAGAGATGCAATCTGTGCCTTGATAATACATTTTTGAAATTTGCAATATTTGATATTGATGACCCTTCCATGAAATCCCTTTCTGCCTTGAGTTCTGTTCTTTTCAGCATTTGGACTCTTCTTACTTCTTTGGTGAAATCACTTCTTGGTCCCGGTCTTCTTGGCTAGCTTCTACCCTTCCACCATTCATTAATTATGGATGTTCCTTAAGCTTTAGGATATTCTCTCTCTCCCTTTGTGATGTCATAAATCTCTATGACTTCAGTAATTTTCTCCATGGAATGTTTCTTGCATTTATATTCCAATCATGCCTTTTCTTGGCATCTTTATTTTATGTCTTGCTGGTTCTTGAAATTTAACACCTGCAAACTAAGTTAATCATTTTTGCTGTTAAAACTGTTCCTCCTCCTGACTTTCCAAATTCTTCCACTGGCATCACTGGATCACGTTATCGTATCTTAAACTCATCTCTGACTCCTCCTGTATCTCTAGTCCCCTATACCCAATAAGTCATTATATCCTATTGAGTTTTCCTTTGAAATTGCTCTCACTTCTTCTGTTCCTTTCACATGCCTTTTACATGGCTGCCTTACTAATCAAGACCCCTATTTAGCTCTTGGCTGTACTATTGCAGTGATCTTTGAGCATCTAGCCTCCCCTGCCTTCCAATACATCTTTCACACCCCTGCCGGAGTAATCTTCCCAAACAACTCTGATTATGTCTGATTATGTCTTTTCTTTATTCAAAATATCTTTAACAACAGCTCCATGCCTATTTAATAAATTCCTTATCATTTCCTTGATAGTCGAGGACCACATATCACAATTTTCCTTTTCATTTTTATCTTCCACTGTTCTCTTGCATATACCCTGAATCTCTTGTTGTTTCCCAATACAATTCATAGTCTTTTCTCTCCTTTCCGCATACGTTACCTTTGCCCACGTTTCCCCTCTTCTCCACCTCCAGCTCTACTTAGTAAAGAACTTTCGTTTCAATGCCTCGTTCAAATGCCATCTGCTCCATGAATTCTTTCCTGATGTCTTTAGCCAGGAATGCTTTCTCTTGCTCTAACTCCCCACAGCATCTTCTCTGGACCATTAAAGACACACTGCCTTGAATCTGTCGCCTGATTTCATCATCTATGAGATGCTAGCTCCCTGAGTATGAATGCATGTCTAATTCGTCTTCATATTCCTCAAAATATTTTGCAAAGGGCAGATACTGAGTCAATATTTGTTGGTTATGGGCAGCACCCAGCTTTTCTTACTCTGTTCCTTTTGTCCAGTGTGTAGCATTAGCATCTGCACTAGAGAACTTCAGTAGGAGTGAAAGAAGAAATGAAAAACTGTTACTTAAATAATGGGAAGAAGCTCTGTGGTATGTCTGTCATTTAATCTCTCAAATTCATTTTGAAAGATAACGAAGTATAGATAATAAAGAATAGCCAGGACATGGAAACAACCTAAGTGTTCATTGACAGATGAATGGATAAAGAAGATGTGGCGCACATATACAATGGAATATTATTCAGCCATAAAAAGAAACGAAATTGAGTAGTGAGGTGGATGAACCTAGAGTCTGTCATACAGAGTGAAGTAAGTCAGAAAGAGAAAAACATATACCGTATGCTAACACATATATATACGGAACCTAAAAAATAAAAAGGTTCTGAAGAACCTAGGGGCAGGACAGGAATAAAGACGCAGATGTAGAGAATGGACTTGAGGATGCGGGGAGGGGGAAGGGTAAGCTGGGACGAAATGAGAGAGTAGCATGGACATATATACACTACACAATGTGAAATAGATAGCTAGTGGGAAGCAGCCTGTGCTACAGGAGATCAGCATGGTGCTTTGTGACCACCTAGAGGGGTGGAATACGGAGGGTGGGAGGGAGACGCAAGAGGGAGGGGATATGGGGATATATGTATACATATAGCTGATTCACTTTGTTATACAGCAGAAACTAACACACCATTGTAAAGCAATTGTACTCCAATAAAGATGGTATAAAAAAAAAAGGATAGAGGAGAGGAGAGTTAAATTTCGATCGCAACCTCATCACTAGTGTTTCTGTAACATGCACACATGTTCCTTCCATTCCTTAGTTTCTTCAATGGAATAAGCATCTCTGTGCTACCTCAAAGGGGCCATTACCAAAACAGAAGGGTTCATATGCATGATAGCAAATTACCTTGACACTGTGAAGTGTTAAGGCTCTGTGGCCGTCACTCCAACCCTTTGTCCTCCTTCCTCTGAATTTCCATGACTCTTCTTGGATCTCGTTGGATACCCTACTAACTGACACCTGTTCTACTTGAATTGTACCTCTGAAAACACAGGTCCACTTCCTCATCCCTGGAACCTGTGAATATTACACTATATGGTAAAAGAGTAAATGTTATCTTATAAGGTAAAGAATATGATTAAGGATCTTGAGAGAGATGTTTACCTTGAGTTAGCCTGGTGGATACTAAATTCAATCACATATATCCTTGTAAGACAGACACACAGAGAAGACATTCGGAGGTGAAGTCAGTGTGATGATGGAGGAAGAGATTGGGGTGATGCAGTTAAAAGCTAAGGAACACTTAGGAGTGCCAGCAGCTATCAGAAGCTAGGAGAGAGGCAGGCAAAGAATTCTACTCCAGAGGCCCTGGAGTGAGTGTGGGCTGCACCTTGATTTTGGTCTTCTGGTTACCAGAATCAGAAGAGAATAAATTTCTGTTTCAAGACACCACATTTGTGGTAAATTTTATGGCAGATATAGGAAGCTAATGTACTTATCCCATCCTGTGATACATCTTATACCAAAGTTTAATATTTGCATCGATGTTTTGGTTTTCTTATGAGCTACTTGAGGAGTTGTTAACAACCACTGTATTTGAAACTTTTTCATTCAACAGTTATTTATTGAAACTATTGGGTGTCAGGTACTGTTTTTAATCCCAAGGCTATGAAAACAATTCAGATCTCATTCCTGTCCTCAAGAAAGTCATAGATTTTAAGGAGGTAAGGGAGTCTAAGTGGGGAGAGGGGTAAAAAAGTCTTCTTGGAGGAAGTGACATTTAAACTGAGTTCTGAAAGTTGAATCGGGGTTAACTAGGCTGGGGGGTTAAGAGATAAAAACAACTTTAGGCAAAGAAGACCATTTGAGCCGGGTCACAGAGGCCATACTTCATGTTATGTGTTCACGTGTGAGAAACTACAGAGCTGCTGGAAACAGTGGGGTCAGAGGTAGGTGGGAACCAAAGCTGGAAAGTTCGGGAGAAGCTAGATGAAAGAGGGCTTCATATGCTAAGATGAAGGGGAGAAACCAACAGTTTTAATCTTAGTTAAATCATACAGAGTGGATAGGAGGTTTTAACCATATAGGTGGTACATAGGAGCTGTTCCCTGAATGACTTTATATTAAAATGGATGCAATTTATAATGAAAGCTATTAGGATTACTATGAAAACTATACTTTTTTTTTTTTTTTTCTTTTTGCGGTATGCGGGCCTCTCACTCTTGTGGCCTCTCCCGTTGCGGAGCACAGGCTCCGGATGCGCAGGCCCAGCGGCCATGGCTCACGGGCCCAGCCGCTCCGCGGCATATGGGATCCTCCCAGACTGGGGCACGAACCCGTGTCCCCTGCATCGGCAGGCGGACTCTTAACCACTGCGCCACCAGGGAGGCCCTTTTTTTTTTTTTTTACTGAATGGTTGTCTGAACCTGTTGGTTATCATGTGTGAGAATGTGGTGAGGATAAATGTGAGGTAAATAAAATGTACAGATACATGTTTTTAAACATAGGACAGAACAATGAATATTTTACAACTTGCTACCTTCAGATTGCTGCTATGAGGTCCATAGAACAAGTTTGTTCACTGTATGTGTACTGATTCAAAACCTCTTAGTAACAAGACAAAAACTTCAAATTCTCTTTATTATGAGCACTTATTTTGAGAGAAAGCAGGTGTCATTGTTTATCTGGTCTATTTATTGTAATGAAAGATGGAGACGTTGTTGAGGCAATGAGACGCAATACTGCTCTAACTAAGGCAGATGAGCTGTCCCCACGTGGTATGATTATGACTTACATGCTGTTAGTACCAAATTCCATGGACTCAGGATGGAGTGGAAAAGGAGGTATCAGGTGAGCTCGCTGTCCTGGCAAGATAGAAATACATGAAATTAGGTGCTTACTATTACTGGATCAAATCTGCATATCTGATCTCTGATACTAGCTGAAATCAACTACGTCACACACACACACACATTTGCTAATCCTGTCACATGAGTAGATTAGAAATATTCTACATGGAAAACATCTCCAGGTGGTCATTTTAAAGTGAAGTGAGTACGTTCCTGGCAATCGTTCACTATGTATCCATTGTTTTCTGCTTTGCCAGACACAAAGACAACACGATTTCAGCTTATGAAGGGCTCAGAGTTTTGTTGGGAAAGAAAATGATAAGATATCTGACAAAAATACATAATTATATGAAGCATAGTGTGACATTTGGAAGTCCCTAAGTGGAAAATCCTGTTGGACAACCAGCTTAAAAGGTGAAAGAGGTGGGACCTGAGTCTGACTCAGCCTTGGAGGACCGGCTTTGAGTTGGTATGGCCAAAGAAATCTTGAGTGGAGGGACAGTATCGGATTAATGACAAATGAGCATGTTATGGATTGAAGGCAGACAGGCTGGCGAGAGCAGTGGATACAGGTTTCAGAGCAATGGGATGTTTTGGGTATATAAGTTGGATCCAGTTTGCTAAAGGTCTTGAATTATTTTTCTATTGCTGTCATAACAAACTGTCACAAATTTAGCAGTTTTGTGTGACACAAAGTTATTATCTTGTGGTTTTGTAGGTCAGAAGTCCAGTGGGCTCGACTGGTTTCTCCCTTTTGAGCTCATATGGCCAAGGTTAAAGTCTGGTGTGGCTGGAGTTGGGGAGAGCCCACTTCCAGGTTCATTCAGGTTGTTAGCAGAGTTAATCTCCTGTGGTTCTAGGACTGAGGTATAGCCCTCCTTGCTGGCTGTTGGAGGGAAGCTGTTCTCAGCTTCTAGAGGCCACCTACATTCTTTGCTTGGGGTCCCTTTCCTCCATCTTCAAAGCCGACAGTGGCAGTTTGAGTCTTTTTCACACCTTGAATCACCCCTATGCCTCCCTCTTCTGCTATGTCTCTCTGATTCTTCTGCTTTCCTATTCCTCTTTTAAAGGCCCATATGATTGATTACATTGGGCCTAATCAGATAATCTCCTCAACTCTCTATTTTACGGTCTATAATCTTAATTCCATATGCAAAGTCCCTTGTGCCATGTAAAGGAATACAGTGGGGTTCCAGGAATTGAGTGCCAAAGCTGAGGAGTTTGAATGGGATCCAAGAGGTAACTGAAAAGCACTGTAGGTCCTTAAACAGAGGAGAGGTATGTGGGTACACAGGGCAGGCGGATGACATGGCACTCCTTCATCCAGTATTATTTAACTCTTCGTGCAACATTAATTTAGAGGAGAGGCTGAGCAGAACATAGGGAAAGGAGGGAAGAAGAACCACTGGTGGCTGTTTTTGGTCTCTCTTAGTTAGACCCAGGCAATTCTGCTCTGACCCAAACTGGTGAACTGCACTCCGTAAAAGAAAAGCCCTTAGAGCTAATTGTACTCACCCTCCTTAGAGGGTAGTTTCTCTAACGCTTCCGTTGGGGGAGGCTCATTCTCCCCCAGCCTCATGTGGTTAATCCAATTCTTCATTTGATATATGTATATGTGTAACTGAATCACTTTGCTGTAAACCTGCAACTAACACAACATTGTAAATCAACTATACCTCAATTAAAGAAATGTGGAAGGAAAAAAATTTACAAGATTTTTCTTGAGAGCTCTAAGGTAAATACTCTCCATCTCATTACTTTTCCAGGGATGTCTGTGCCACCTGTTATCGGTTGACACCTGAGGCAGCCACCCCTGTTGCACCCCTAGCCCTAAACTGGCTCTGGTGCCATCCATTCATTTATTCCCTCCCGAGCACTTACCTTCTGTGAGTACCATTCCAGGTGCTGAGGTTACAGCAGTGAACAAAGTCTCTTGTGCCCACAGCTTATCTTCGAGTAGGAGAAGAGAGTCAAGAATCAAATGAATATATATGAGAAAATTTGCAGAAAGTAACTAGTAGGTTAGGAGGAGAGAGAATGCTGGAGGAAGATGTAAGGTGGCATTTGAGCAGACACTTGAAAGAAGTGAGGGCTTAACGTGTCTACCTGGGGCAGGAAGGTCTCAGGCAGAGGAAAGGGCAAGTGCAGTGACCCTGAGGCCAAGCAGAGGAGCCTATTTGGGCCACTTGCGGGAAGGAGGTGGGTCCGCATGGCTGCAGCAGCGACAGTGGGTAGAGGAGGCTGTTGAGAAAGGAGGTTGGAGGTGTGAGAGGTGCCGTGGTAAAGTCATCTGTCACCCGTCTGCACTAAGCACCATTCTAAACCGGGCCTGTATGCTCTTATATGCTGTTTACTCCAAGATTTCAGTATGATGACTGTGCAGAAGGATTTATTTGTCTCAAGAAATTTGGACCAAAGAACAGAATAGCATATTTCAAGTTCTGGGTACGGGTTGCTGTGAAAAATTAACTTGTTATGTGCATTTATTGACTATTGTTTATGACATAAACAAAGCTGCTCTTCTTTCTATAATAAGAGGAGTTGGTAATATTGTACCTTTCTTATTTTCCACCCTCAGCATTATTATACAATAAAGAGCTGAATATATAATATACTGTCGAGAGGGTGATGAGCAGGATTCAATCACACATTTAAATGAATTAAAAAAAAATCTGAACCGTGTCCAAGTTCTCCCATCTAAGCATCACTTAAGAATCTGTTTGTTCAGTTGAGCTTCATCTCTGCAGCTGCCAAGCCACTTCAGTTCTGCCAGCTCGACTCTCTGATTGCAAAATAAAGGGTGGTCACTTAGCCGTGGATGTGAAGAATACAAGTGTTCTCTGAAAAGAACGCCATGATGAGAAGACCTGATCATAGAAAACTGGAGGCTTCCTCATATGCACCCCCTTAGCCCAAGGGCAGTTGATTTTGAGGGGGTATTCTCACCTTCCCCACATCTAAGCAGTCTTTGGCGGGGTGTGTGTGCTTTTGGAAGATGGATGCACTTCGCTGCAGCTTACATTCATAAATATTTTTGTAGTATAATAGATTGTCAAAACAAATCTGTGTTTCCCATTTGTGTGTGCATGAGTGTGTCACTATGCCTCTTAATCTTTTTTGTCCATCTAGAGGTAGAGCACAAATAAGTTGCTTTCCTTATTGTGGATTTTCCCGTATGGTATAGATCTGTGCCAAAGGACACCATGAAGAATAGGTAAATAGATAGATGGCCATACGATCTGGGGAAACAGCTCCTCTGTCTTTCTTTTTTTCTTTTTTAACATCTTTATTGGAGTATAATTGCTTTACAATGGTGTGTTCGTCTCTCTTTCCTTTAGCGGTTCTGTGTCTGCACTGAAAACCCGTGGTTGCTTTTAAGCATTTGCAGTGGAAAATCCCCCCTGAAGCTTGGCATTAACTACATCATTGAACTGTGGAGGGACAGTCAAGGTGGTCTTATGGACAACGCTGTTGTGCCTGTGAGAATATAGTGTGTGTTCTGAGCATGGGCACTGTTGCATGGCTTTTGAGTCAGGGAAGAGATAGACCTGGGTTGATGGCCATCCAGTCATATTAGCTGTGTGACCTTAGGTGAGTTCCTTAGCATCACTGGGCCTCCATTCCTTAGTGTGTAAAATGAGGGAAATGATGCCTCCGTCCTAGGGTGGTTGTGAGAATGTAAATAAATTTCTCAGTGTCATGCCTGCATCTGCTAAGGGCTCTATAAATGGTAGTCATTTTTATTATCATCATTTTTCTTTAGCTTATTTCATTTTGATGGCACAGCAGGTAGACTTGGCATAAAGCTTCCTGGTGTAGTCTTCCTGGTGCATGGAAACCTAGGCCCCTGGAGGATAGCACATCAGATCCTGAAACCCAACATACACCTTCCTTTGCATTTTTCACAATATTTTTCTCTCTTCAAGTAAACCTGGAGAAAACATTTTGCTGCTTGCTGCCTGAATTGGCCAGGTATTCTAGTTTCCAAGGAGATTGTAAATGGCTGTATCTGTGTATGCTGATTTGCCTCAACTTTAGAAGAATTCCTCAGGGAATTCTTCAAAGGAAACAGAACATAATGGAAATGCTTTTTCTTTTTTTATAAGCCATAGAAAATTGTGTGTGTGTGTGTGTGTGTGTGTGTGTGTGTGTGTGTGTGTCCTTAGTGATCTAAAAGTTACTTGGAAGTGGTCAGGCGAAATGGAAAGATTTGCTAATGAAAGCTTTATCTCCCTATGACTGCAATTTTATATGTCCTTTCAAATTAATTTATCTGGGGTTTTGGCTATTTAGAAAAGCATTTAGTGCAATTTGGAATTGTAATTAGGATGTTCTATACCATCTGCAGTGCTTGATGTAATTCTCTAGTTTCACTATGGTTACATCACAAAGGAGGCTGGAGCTGAAGTCTGTTTTTCTACTCTAGAAAACCCAAAAGCACCTGCATAGTGTCTGTCCTAGATAGGGATTCAATACTGGTTAATTGATAATAAAGGTTTCCTCCTGGTGCACAGTTTCCATTAGTGTTTGGGGTGAATCACTGCACATTAGTATTTGAAAAATTATGGGTGGCTGAGCAGAGGATGCAGCTTGCAAAAGCTCTTGGTTCTAATTCTAGATTGACAACAACGGCCCATGTGACATTGACCCAGGCCTCTCATCTCTAAGTCTCTCTGTTTCCATTCAGTCAATTGTCAGATGGGATAATAAAATTGATATGCCTTCTAGCCTTATAGGGAGAATTGTTGCTGTGCAGTTTTTTACATATCTAAATGCTGACAGTTTAAATTAGAACCCAGTGTTGTTCTTTTCACAGAACACTCATGTTGTTTCACATCCGTGGTTAAGGGAACACCCTTTATTTTGCAATCAGAGAGTTGAGCTGGCAGAAGTGAAGTACCTTGGATCCAGGATTGATTGATCCGTTCATTATTCAGCATGCATTTGTTCAGCACTGTGTGACATAATGTGGTGTAAAGAATACATGTTTTAGAGTTAAGAAAACTGGAGTTTGCATCCAGGCTCTCGTACTAGCTCTGTGATTTCAGTAAAATTACTTCGCCTTTATGACATCTATGACATGATGACATCTATGGACATAGGTTGCTGTGATGGATACCCAAGAATATGTAAGTGAAATGCTTGCACAGTGTATTGCTCTACAAACATAGCTTACTTTCCACCTACTATGTACACCATGCATCCCATGGCAGGAGATTAACATAGTCCTTGTCCTCAAGAGTTTACAAAATCTAGATGGGGGGCTTCCCTGGTGGCGCAGTGGTTGAGAGTCCGCCTGCCGATGCAGGGGACATGGGTTTGTGCCCTGGTCCGGGAAGATCCCACATGCCGTGGAGCCGCTGGGCCCGTGAGCCATGGCCGCTGAGCCTGCACGTCTGGAGCCTGTGCTTCGTGGCGGGAGAGGCCACAACAGTGGGAGGCCCGCGTACCGCAAAACAAACAAACAAACAAACAAACAAAAACTCCTCCCCCAAATCTAGATGGGGGATACATAAAGAGGAATAATTATAACATTAAGAATAAGCAACAGCTGTCCTGGCTTATCATAAAATGGGTCTGTGGCTAGTTGGGGTGGAAAGAGCAGGGGGTAACCAGGGTTCAAGAAGAAAGTCTAAAGGAAACATGGTTGGCAGCCAACCTCAACTTCCTGGGCTGGAGCTACTCCTTTGCCAATGCCTTCTCCACCAATGGCTAAGTTGTAGTGAGACCAGAGAAGCTAAAGCTTCATAGCTGATTGCTATCAAGGAGATTATGTTTAGCTATATGTTAGTTGTGTTGGATTGAGTATTAGTAAAGAGTTTGTTTTCTCACCTACCCCTAAATAGATTAAATGACACATTAATGTGCTTCTAATTCCATTATCGTTCATATTTTTAATTCAGAATGTATGCAGTGGACTGCAACTGCTGGGGGGTGTGTACCAGCCCCCACAAGCAGATTCGTTACCGCAGCATCTGCCACCCCAAATGCTAAATCCCAGGAACACCACTGCCTTACAGTATGTTATATTTTACAAGACTTTGAGGAAAGAGAAACACAGAAAGATAGTGACAATCACTGTAGGGCTAGAGAGACAGAGAGCATAAGGTTAGAGCTAAAACTTCTAAAAAGCAACTGGAGTGTTGGAGAAAAGGAACAGAGGGAAGAATTGAATATATTTACCAAGGAATTAATGAACAGGCTAAAGGTATTTATGTAGGCAGAGAGCATATGGAAAAGGGGGAAATGAATCATGGAAGAAGGCAGCCAGTATTGCCGTACAATTTATTTCATCTTGAGACTTGTGTGTGTGTGTACATACACACATATGTGCACACACACAAGTTAACTTTTTTCACATATATGTGATTGGAGGAAGAAAAAGTTTCTAAGTCCAGTCCATAATATTGAGGGAGGAAAAATGTGTCTACCATGAGGTTGTGATGATGGTTAATGTTCTCTGTGGCGCTATATCTAACCTATATCTTGTAGGGGAATTCTTCAGTAAATATGAAGAGAAAGCCATATAGCAAGGGGAGGGCTTGAAGAGAGCTGAGATCTGTATGAATATGGTAATCTCCTTCACTTCCTGGCACTTCTATTGCCCACCCCCCCGCTTCCTGGATTCAGGACTCGCTGTCATGCCAAGTGATTGGTGGTGCCAAAGCCCAAATAGCTTCTGGTATCGGTGTCTCTTGCAAGGATTTCTGTAGAGGGAAATGAGGGGCTTTGAGAGGTTGTAGGTTTTTGAGTGTATGGCCTGACAGGTTTGTAAACTTCTGCAGCTTGGGGCTAGAGAGGTCAGGAGGGGAAAACAAATGTGGCCCTAAGTATTTCTGATAAAGACTATCTTGTTTCGTTAAATGAAAGTATAATGTTAAGGACAGAGTTAAGGGGAAAACTTGGAGAGGTAAAGCATACGGGAGGAGCCTGAGAATGAAACCAAAGAGAAAAATGCCAGGTCAGGCTCAGAGCAGTTGAATGAATAAGTGGCTGAACTGGAAGACATAAGAAAAGGGTCCAAGAAAGTAGGTCTGCACGTGGCCAGAGGTTGCTGGGGTGGAACTGCCCTGCCAATCTGCCAATGGGAACCAGCTGAAGCTAGAGCTGGGCAGCCAGCACAAGGCCAGGAGTCAGAATAGGAACACCTGTGTTAGCACTAGAGTGTGTTGCAACTGCAGGAAGAAGGTCTGGGACCATACCTCCTGGCAGGGTGTCCTTTCCACAGCTACCTGAGCAAGCTTGTGTATCCATGCTATGCCCTGCTCAAACTTTGTATGTGGAAATGGTAATCCAGCAGAGAGCCTTGAAAAATCTCCTGACTGTAATGAGTCCATAGCTAACACCCTCCAGATATAAAGGGAAAACATAGTAAAAGAAAGAATTTACACCCGAGAAACTAAAGAAGAAGTAGCAAAAACTGTAAATATATTTAATAACCTCGAGGAGATAAAGGAGTGAAAGTATGTATAAAACAAGAACAAGAGCTTATGAAGTAAGAATAAGATTCTTATGAATCCAGAATAGAATATTATGGCAAAGAACCAATTTAATGGAAAATAAGGTCATTGAAAGAACAAAACTAAACATAATGGACTGGACATAACTGAAGAGTGAATTAGTGAACCATAAAATTGAGCTGAAGAAAAATTAATGTTATCTAATATATATTGAGTGCTTACTATGTGCCAGGTATTATTCAAGCATTTACCATGTATTATCTCATTTAATTCTTACAAGAATTATATGTCCCCACTTTACTGATTAGGAAACCAAGACAAAGAGAAGATAAGTAATTTACCCAAAGTCATACAACTAGTCTTGAATTCAGGGAGAGCCCTTGTATTTAATCACTGCACTATAATACCAACTCTCAAAATTTCTCAAAATACAGCACAAAGAGATAAAGAGATGGAAAAAAAAGTTAAGAGACAAGGAATAAATCCTAGCCCTTGTGAATAAAAATCTGCATTTTAACAAATCCCCGGTGATTCATGGGTACTTGAAAGATCTATAAGACTGCTTAAGGGACTTCCCTGGTGGCTCAGTGGTTAAGAATCCACCTGCCAATGCCAGAGACACGGTTCGATTCCTTGTCAGGGAAGATCCCACATGCCACGGAGCAACTAAGCCTATGTGCTACAACTACTGAGCCTGTGCTCTAGAGCCCGTGAGCCACAACTACTGAAGCCCACGTGCCTAGAGCCCGTGCTCCACAACAAGAGAATGCACCGCAGTGAGAAGCCCACGCACCGCAACGAAGAGTAGCCCTCACTAGCTGCAACTAGAGAAAGCCGGTGTGCAGCAACAAAGACCCAACACAGCCAAAAAAAAAAAAAGAAGACTGCTTAGGTAATTAGTCCCAGCTGGTACTGCTGAAACCAAAGTACGGGCTGAGAAAAAAAAAAAAATTCTTATTGAAGTTTCAAGAAGTCTGGAAGAAAAGTCTGGAAACTTGAAAATCAAGTGGAACTCTTTACCAGATCATGTGTTAATTAATCAGAGGAGCACACATTGCCTAGCTTCTGTATATTTCAGTCTGCCCAAGTAGCTTTCTGATGCAAGAATAATAGTTCTTGTGAAACAAGAAAGAGGGATGAGTTTCCTCAGGCAGTTAGGTGTGAATGTATAGAAGTGGTGGTGGTGGTGGTGGTGTGTGTGTGTGTGTGTGTGTGTCTGTAAGTAGATAAGGGTTGTGCCTCCTTTTGGCCTTGCTGAGTGAGGTGTAGCTATCAGAGAACACATCAGGATTTACTTGTTTCTATCTCTTTCTAGACTGTGAGCACCTTAATAAGAAATATGTCTTACTCTTCTTTGTATCTGTAAAGAATAGTACAGTGCCTAGAACATAGAAGCAGACATTTTTAAATTTTTTTTTATTTTTTGCTTTATAACAAATTTAATCAGTTATACATATACATATGTTCCCATATCCCCTCCCTTTTGCGTCTCCCTCCCACCCTCCCCATCCCACCCCTCCAGGCGGTCACAAAGCACCGAGCTGATCTCCCTGTGCTATGCGGCTAGAAGCAGGCATTTTGTTGTTGTTAAATACTTGAGTAAATTATTCTCAAGTCTTTTTTTTTTAAGGTAGTAATTAACAAAACTCTTCTTTCATCTCCTATTGGATGTTTCTCTGAACAATGGCTCAGATTCTGGGAGGATGGGCACACAAAAACATTTGACAAGGGGTTTTGAAACACTGTTGAGAAGTGCCTAGGGAAATTTAGCAAAATGGATTTCCTTTTGAGTGCCAACTCCAAATGATTGGTAGTTGTTGCCTGGAGCTGTGCTGAGAAGGATTCTGAGGCTGCATCTGGCCTCA
The DNA here is from genome assembly GCF_025265405.1 of Mesoplodon densirostris. Classification (NCBI taxonomy): domain Eukaryota; kingdom Metazoa; phylum Chordata; class Mammalia; order Artiodactyla; family Ziphiidae; genus Mesoplodon; species Mesoplodon densirostris. The sequence goes on along the minus strand of NC_082668.1, from coordinate 80,386,461 downwards.
GCAGGAAACAGCACTATAATCAATTAGTGGTGGGTGCCAGGGGCAAGGGAGTGGGAGGTAGCATCCTGTGACCTGCATTTGCCCTGGGGAGAATCCTATCTAACAGCCATCGCTGGAGCCAATCAAGGATGGAGTTGGAGGGTGATGGGCAGTCAGTGAGGAACAGTCCTTTTACAGAGATCTTAAATACTGGGTTCCCAAACTTTCAAAAGAGTACCTTTGTTTTGAGATGACAATGAGAAAGTCCTATTTGTACCAACGTGGACTTGGGGGCTTCTTAAACTGAACCACACCTCTTTATTCCAAATCCTAGAACTCAGGAGTGCCATAGCAGGACCAGCTGATCAGAAGACTCTCTGCTCCAGGGTACGTGAACTCGATTTCTGACCTCCCAAGATCTCTGTTGACAAGACAGGATTTCTCAAATGAATTTGTCACCATTTATTATGGGTGTAGAACTGAGGACAATTACCAACTGATCAGGGCTTTTGACATCTTGCTCAGTTCCTCGTTTCTTCCCCATTTTTATGAAACAGACCCGGCATCTGGGGCTGAGACAGTTTTCAGAAAGTTGCTCCCTGCCCCCTGCCATGTCCTGTCACCCTTGTCAGGCCATAGGGTGTTATTACACCATGGATTTTACATGGACAGTTATTTTACTTTATTTTTGCTTTTCTTTTTTTTTTTAAATGTTTCTAGTTCCCAAGATATTTTAGAATCTCTGATATTTTTCATCAAGGCAAAGTCTTTCTACGGGCAAATACTGGCTTACTGACAAAGAATTAAAGGGTCTGATGGTGCTAGACAAGGAGCTTAAAGAATGGAATTGTGGAATCAGAGGGCTATAATGAAATGATAACATGGCCCTCTTTGGATGAATTGCTGTACTGGAAAAATTATGAACTTTGATATCTGACAGCTTTAGGTAGAACTTTGACTTTCTGTTTTAAAATGTATGAATTTGAGAAAGTTACTCTTTCTTCATCTGTAAAATGTAGATGAATTATACCTCCCTCACAGTGCAGAGGGTATAAGTGACATGAGCCATTAGTAATATCTAAGCAAGAAATGTGAGTTTCTCTTCCTTCTATTATCTAGTTTCATTGCACATGACGGGATGTTAGCAGCCTTAATCTGAAAGGAGTCCAGAGGAACATCCCATTAATGTTTTAGTGTTCAATCCCCCAACTAGGAAATTCTTCCTTACGCTAACTTGTTATCTAATCCAAATATTTCCTGTTTTAATTTATTCTGTAAAATGTGAAAAAAACTGATTCTTATGCTGATCAGGCTGCCCACCCCAAGGCTTAGATGTTGGAGCTGAAAGCATAAAGCTCATGCAGAGTGGAGCCTAGTTGGTGCACTTTCTTTTGGTACCAAGATAAACTACGCTTGTTTGCAGGGCTGGCGGAGGGAGGTGAAGTGCTCCTCGTCATTCTTGTCTTGATTCTGAACCTAGCCGCAACTCGCTTGATCTGGTCAATAGCAGAGGAGACTTGCCTGTGATGCCCAGTTAAGGAAATCCTTCATGAAAAGACATGCCATGCAGACTTCAGCGCATGGCAGAGGTGATTATAGAGTCATTGTCACAAAGTTTGTGATAGTTAAGGATTTGGGAGCTGGCAGGTGGGGTAATTGGAGCAGGTTATAATGTAGCAAGAATCATTTTGGTTTTGGTGGCAGCAAAAATGCTAGTGAGACCAAACCAGTCACAACTAACTCCAGAGGGTCCATGATTTGCAGGAAATAAGTTCCCACAAGAAAGCCTCAGTGCCAGTAGGGTGACAGTCATGAGCATTTCTATGTCTACTTCATTCCATGAACACCCAGAGACTCCAGCCTGTGGTCAAGATACTTGCTCATAGCTGGTTCATGGTCCTGACATTAAAGGGAAGAAAATATCTGAAAATCAAGAGAGGTATCCCCTAGATTAGTTAATGAGGCCTCCTTTGGGGACCAAAACCAAACAGTAAACAAAACAAAACAAGAACAAAAGAGTGAAACCTAGAAAATAGAGAAAAAGAAAAACTAGCATGGGTGTATCAAGGCTATATGAAACTCCGGAGCTTCCTGGAAAGGAAATGATGTGGAATATTACCAGCAAATTACTACTAGGTGGAATCTTTTGCCAGAGTTGGGGAGGGGTCAGAACCAAGGAGGAACAACCTCCTCTTTGTGAAACGATCATTTCAAAGCTTAATTAGGCCCCCTTGGCTCTGATTTCTTGGCTGTGGACAAGTTGTGCAGTGTTCACGTTCTTTTCCCTGCTGCTGCCAAGTGTGCCCTGCACTGTGTCCTTAGGTGTCACCTGATGACATCCTGAACCTGAGACATCTGAGTTCACACCTGCTCAGACAGGACTACAGCCAAACCGGCTCAATCTAGACTGAATTTTCAGTTGTCCCTTCAGAGCCTCAGACCCCTGGATCAGATACTGGCAATCTCTGTACCTCTCCCAGTTGTCTCAGGAGGCTATGTACTGAAGGGCTTTCATAGAACGGTGGGTCTATCAGCGCCTCGGCTAAGCTAAGTAGGCGCCTCTGCTGGGTTCCTGTGATCACCCTCCTCCCCACACATGTACCTCAGTGACACACCACCAAGGGACAAGATCAAATGGCCTCTCTCAATGTTTAGGGTATAAGGACATAGTGGTGTTTAGGGCACAAGAATGGATAGGAAAATTTTCTTTTCATAAACCTCTCATGAGTATAGAGGAATCACATGGGTTTCGGAGTCAGGAAACTTGGGTTCTAATTTGGACTCTGCTTCTCACCTTCTTGAGAGCCTCATTTTCTTTAAGCACAAAAAGAAGAGATTGTTCTGGATGACCTGCAGGGTCTGTTGTAGCCTTAACTCTATGTAATAATCTGTGAAAATGACTTGCAGTCATGGAGGAGGCTTTAGACGTTGCATTGACTCTTTCCTGCCCTTTGCCTTTTTCGAGTTCCCTGCTGTCTCCCTTTGTGGAATCCTCACGCACCTGACACAGCCCTCAGGACATTTATCACGTTTTACCTTACAGCAATTGGAATTCTTGTTGTCTAGTTTCCTATAGATTATAAACTTGACAGTATCAGAGATGGCATTTTTCTTCACCATGATTTTTCATCAAAGTACTAAGCCAAGTGCCTGGCATGTAAATTCTTGGTGGGTTCTCAGTGTCCAGCGTAAGGGTCACGAAAAGCCAACACTGTCCTCATCAAGGCAAGTGCCTGGTGCCTGGGAATGATTCCCAGCTCTCTGTTGAGGTCACATGTCTCAGTCAGTATTGCAGCCTTGGGTGGTCTGATGAGTAATAGATGAAATCTTTCATTTCAGGTTGTGTGGGGTCAACTTGTATGTTTTGTGTTCTTCAGCTTTTCTTTGGATTATGGTCCTGGGATTTTTTTTTTTTATCAACATTTTCCTCGTATTTTTTTTGCCCAGCACTATGGTACTAAAGTACCATACACTGACTGCTATAAACTCAGCAGTCTTGAAATTAGGGGGATTTGGTAGGAAAGATTTGAGGTTTAACTGAACAATGACTATTAAAGTGTCAAGTGTTTTCCTGGGAAGCCATCACTTGACTAATGGACACAGAGACACATTTTCTCTTCTATTGTTTCCTACTCTGCTTTAAAGTCAAGAGACCAAAGCAATGTGTAGTAGGTACAGTCTTCTCCTTTTGTTTTAAGTTTATGAGTGAATTTGTTGCCTACTTTGAACCCCTGTATGGCTAAAGAGACCTCAAGTGGAAGGAACTCTGGAATGCTAAGATTCACATTCTCATTCTCCCAACTGTCTGAAGTCCTGCTGTTTAAAATTGTCCCCATGGCATCACTTTGATCATGGCTGACATCAGTGGGAGCAAGACCTCAGGGTTCAGTGCTGCTCAGCTTTGAGAAGGATACTAAAGAAATGCAAGCTGTGGCTGTAGTAGACATTTGTCATGATTTTTGACTGCCCAGTACGTGGACACTGTGCCTATGTTTGGGGGAATTTTCATCCTATGTGGTAAAGTCTCTATTATCAAAGAAGGTGAAAATGCCAACTATTTGCTTTCCTGGCCTTCCTTGCAGCAGAGCATGGGCAAGTGACATGGTGCTTTGGACTGAATGTATCTCCCGCAAAAACGTATGTTGAAGCCCTAACTCCCAATGTGATGGTATTTGGAGGTGGGATCTTTGGGACGTAATTAGATTTAGATGAGGTCCTGAGGGTGAGGTTCTCATGATGGGATCTTATAAGCGCCCTTATAAGATGAGACCAGAGAGCTTGTTCTCTCTCCCTCTCCACCTAGTGAGGTCACAGCAAGAAGGCAGCTGTTCGTAAGCCAGGAAGAAAGCCCTCAACAGAGACCAGATCTGCCAGCACTTTGGTTTTGGATTCCCCAACTTCCAAACGGTAAGAAATAAATGTTGATGTTTAAGCTACCCTGTCCATGGTATTTTCTTATAGCAGCCTAAGCAGATATAGGTACCTACCAGCTGGGTGCACTCACCCCTTTCTGAGAAACTGATGAAACAAAGCAACTCAAGAATACTCCCCTTTTATCCTAAGGGGGATGGCGGTCACAGCAACAGGTATGCAGGGGTCTCTGCAGTGGTTCTGGCAACAGTTCTATTTGCAGTGTTCAGTGTCCAGCTGTGGGGCTGTTGGAGGTGTAAGTTGGGAGGTCTAGGTTCAGTGATGCTGCTAGTTTGTCTTCACAGGACCAAACAGTTCTGTGGTGTGAAAAGGGCCTTGATCTTGTCTGCAGAGCCTCTGAGCCTAGTTTTCCAGCCCTCCTGGAGATTCTGTGAGCCACATAATACATTCGAATAAATTATTTTTCTGCTTTCATTAGCCAGAGTTGGTTTCTATACTTGCATCTGAAAACCACCATTGATTCATTGGCCCATGTCCTCAGGAATTTATAGTCTTCGTTGGGTCGGAGGTGACTAACACACGTGAAACATCTGGAATATATAAGATAATGCCTCAGATTATGTCCACTACCTTGTGCTTTATACTTAAAATACTATAGGAATAGAGAATAGGAAGAGAGAGTCTAATGTAATGATTTAGGCTCCAGGTTAGATTCGGAAAGTCCCAATTCAGATGACTTTAAGGGCCATGCCAGTAAAGTAAATGAATGCCGCAGGTGGAAGTTTGGAGAAAATTATATGAGATGATGTTTATAAAGCACAGTGTATTGTTTATAGTAAATGTACAAAAGTGGTATCATAGTAATAACAACAAGGAGGGCTACAGCATAAAAATAGCTAGTGCTTTCTGTGAGCCAGACTATATTCTGGTGCTTTATTCTTAGGGTGACTATATGGCCAGTTGGCCCAGAAGAGCGCTGGGGTATCCTGTTCATTTAGCCTTGATCTTCAATTTTTCTTTTTTTAGCAGAATTTTATAATAGTTGCATTAAAATAAGTCAGAATAAGTTTCTCTTATTGCTTTGCCCACCCTACGATAGAATCAACCATGATAACCCATTTCTGTTTTGCAATCCCTTCAAGATATGATGTAAGTAACACTTACTTTTCATGATCTGCATTCAGAATGCTGTTAGAAAGAAGTGCCCCTGGGCAGGAGCAACTAGGGACAGCTAACTCCTTCCAGGCTGGGTGGAGTTAGGAAGAGGAGTCCATTTGCTGTCCCTGCTGGTTGCTTGATGACCAGCCAGATGTGCCCAGGCCTGTGAGACACAGCCTGCAAGACAGCCTTTGGGGACAAATACGGGTAAGAAACTGATTAAAGTATGTGAATAGGTACCAAGAATGATTATTATGCTTATATTGTTTTTTTCAAATGTTTGGGAAACCAATATAAAAAGGTTCAAAAATTTTTTTGGCTTTAATGTATACTGAATTGTATTATTTTATTTTTGTGAAAAAAATGATTTCTGAAATAGGTTTTGAATAGAACTATTTTATAGATCCACCAATAAATTAAAAAATATGTTGGTCAGTAAATATTTCAAAAATAATATATAGTTTACTTATTTTTAGGGCTCCTTTTCACTTTCAGAAATATATATTTTTTGACAAATTATAAGGTTACCTTCTTTATTTGTATTTACTATTTAATCTTCACAATAACACTCTGAAGTAGATTAAAATTTTTTTTTTTACAGTTGAGAAAACTGTTACATACAGTAACGTGTTGTTTAAAGCACTTAGCTAATCAGTAGCAAGCCAAGATTTCAAACTTGGGAATCTGGCTCCAGAGTTTTTGCTCATAACCATTACTCAAAAGTAGGTTTCACGGAAGATATAGGATTCTAGACCAAAGATCTGCCCCCCTCTCCCAGCTACTTAACTAGCATGTAACCTTGGGCAACTCACTTTCCCTCTCTGAGCCTCTGATTCTTTATATATAAAATGGAGGTGCTACTGCCTATCTCATAGAGTTGCTGGAAGTATTCAATGAATTAACACATAAGAAAGGGCTTTTGTAAGCTGAAGATGTGGTACATAATTAAGACCATCATCTGTGGGCTTTTTCCATAAATCTAAGGCGGCATTGCGTGGGCTGATGCCCTAAACAGGAAGTTGGTGGGCATAGTGTAGGACAGGCAACAACTTTCAGTTATTCCCATTTCTATCTCCAATTGAATAAATTAGAAGCTCACACTTCCAACACTGTGTGTAGAGAAACACAGTGTAGTCTTATACATCAAAGATCCTCACACTGGTAACATGAAGCATAAGTGTGTGTGGTTGAATTGTCCCGGGTACGCATAGAGTCATAGTGTCAAGGGATCCACAGGACTTAAGATCTGTTCTATTCTTTGGAAGTGACTGCCAGCAAAGGAGAACCATTTCTGATTTGTGTCACTGATTTCTTAGACTCCTGCTGACTAAAACATAGGTGGAAAGTGGAAAAAATCCCACGTCATTGTGGCTGGCTGATGGGCTACTTAATGATCCCACGAAGGGAAGAAGATGATTTCCTGTGCTCAGGGCCATTGCTCACGTCTAACCACCATCCTCTGGACAACTATAGGAGTCCTAATTGCCTCGAGTCTGAACTCCTCTAACCCATTTCCTTTACAGCCGCTATATAGATTTTTCTGAAATGAAAATCTGATTATTACACAGTCCTACTTACAATCCTTCAGTGACCTCCCTTGTCCTTAGGATAAAGTTTAAAACCCTCTGCATGGTGGGGTGGACATTTACTATTTTTTCCTGCCCCACTCTCATTCCACATAACTTGGGTGGACTTGACTAAATTACATGAACTAAGAGCGGGTACATGACCCAGGCCTGGCTAATCAGAAGCTGTAGAGACTGGTTTAGGGATGGACATAGGATCCAAGCCAAGGAGAGCTGAAGAGAAATTCCTTCATTGATGACAGGATGATGACATCAGCTAAGACCTGTAACCAGCCATGCTGGAAAACTCAATTGCCTTTGAACTTTCTAGTAACTGGAATCATTCTATTCCAAATTTTGTTATTTAAGCTTTTTGAATTATTTTTCTATGACTTAAGAAGATTCTTGACTAACACACTAACATACAAAGTGCTTTATGGTCTGGGCTGTACTCTCTACCTAGAATGACTTTCACTGTCCCACTCTTCTTCTTCATCCTCTTATCTCATTCTATTCACCATTCAAAATACCACTGGAGAACGATATCTTCTCAGAAGTCTCTTCTGAAGTCCCAGAAGATTTAGTTGCTCCTTCCCAGTGTTTGCTCTCTCAGGACACTTATCACTCCACACTGTAACCACTGGTCTATTTCTGTCTTCCTTTTTCAGTTCAAGATTTCTTAGGGAAAGGGACTATATCTTATTTTACTGTGCATCCCTACTGCTTAGGAGATTCAATAAATGCTTGTTGAATAAATAGATACAGCTCATACTTGGCTGAAATTTTCTCCAGTCCAGATACTATTTACAGCAAATGCCCCTTCAAATATCCAGATGCCTTAATACTCTATTATATTAAAATTACTTCCTCCCCAGGACATAGTTTTGTTTTGTTTTGTTTTTTTGCAGTATGCGGGCCTCTCACTGTTGTGGCCTCTCCCGTTGCAGAGCACAGGCTCTAGACGCGCAGGCTCAGTGGCCATGGCTCATGGGCCCAGCCGCTCCGCGGCATGTGGGATCTTCCCCGACTGGGGCACGAACCCGTGTCCCCTGCATCGGCAGGCGGACTCTCAACCACTGCACCACCAGGGAAGCCCAGGACATAGTTTTCTGCCCAGTAAGTCTGGGTGTGGGAGTCCACATTACCCTCCAGATGGGTTTAAGCTAGGATGGACTCAGAGTGAGTTGCTGGCAGGAAATCTCAGAGTGGACCTTGACCAGTTGGCTTGGGAGTGGTTGGGTTTGATGAGCTCAGGAAGATAATGCTATAATGAACACATACTTCTAGAGAAGTATTCACCTCCCACTCATTTTCAATCCACTCCCACTGGCCCCTTCCACCTCCACACAAACAGCTGTTGCTGAGTGCATCAATACATGATTGCCACAAATCCATAGACATATTTTGGTCCTTGTTTGACTTGCACTCTCATCAGTGTTTGCAATGCTGACTACTGCTGCCTATCTCAAACAATCTTGACTTCTGTGACTCCCAGCTTTACACTTACTTTTCCAGGTGCCTTGTTTCAGACTCTTTTTCAGGTTCATATCCCTTTACACAGACAATTGGACACTCAAGCCTTAGTCCTGGCCTTCTTCTGTTGATATTTTCCATTTTCTACCTACACGATCTCATCCACATCCAAGGCTTCATTTTTTCCCACCAAGTACGTGTCTCGTGAATTTGTGTCGCTAACCTAACTTTTCACTTAAGCATCAAACTTGTATGTATAATTGTTACCTAATAGCTCTACTCAGATGACACTTCAAACTCAACATGGCTAAAATCAAACTCTAGTCCTTCTGTCTCAAACTTAGTCCTCAATCTGTGTTCCCAGTCTCAGTGAGGAGTGCCATAGTACATCCATTTATTCAAGCTAGAAACCCAGGTGTCATCTTTGATATCTTGTTCTCCCTGATATTCAATCCAGTTGAATTTATAGGAATAGTGTTTGAATCTCCTCATCTACCCATATTTACTTTTTCCCCTACTAAAAGAGTCTCCTAAATAATTTCCCAGCTTACACTCCTTTCCCCCTCCAATCTTTTTTCCACCCTGTAATGATAGTGATCTTTTCAAAACATACATTTGTTTTGTGTAAGAACTCTGTTTAAAAGCCTTTAATGACATCCCATTGCTCTTGGACAACGGTTATGATTCTTTAACTTAACCTAAAGACCTTACATGGTCTGGTCTCTACCTGTATTTCCTACCTTATCTGTACCTGCATCTTTTGGTTTCTCTAGCTTTCTCTTTTTTAGGTCATACTGGCCCTCATTCAACCCTTCCTTTTGCTATGCTTCCTCCCGGTATAGGCATTTTTATGTGCTCCTTTCACTCCCTCCTTGATATTGTTAAGTTCCACTCATTTTTTAGATCTTATTCTAGTGCTCATTTCTTCAGGGGAGCCTTCTATGACATTCCATCCTTGGTCTCCTGTGTGCTCTCATAGTGCTAAGGACCCCTCCTTTACAGCACTAACTGCAGTTCTAACTTTACCTTTATTTGTAGAATTATTAGATTATAGTCTTGTCATCTGCCACTTCTACTAGACTGTTTGCCCCATGAGAGCAGGGCAATCTGATGGCAATCTGACTTTGCTTACTTTTTTTTTTTTCTGTTCATCAATTAGGTAATGCTACATAATAAACCACTCCAACATTTAATCATTGCATGAAAAAATGCTCAACATCACTAGCCATTTGGGAGATGAAAGTCAAGATCACAATGAGATACCACTTTACACACCTTAACATGACTATAATTTTAAAAAATGGAAAATAAGTGTTGGCAAGCAGTAGAAACCCAGGTGTCAACTTCTAGTAGAGAAGTTGGAACATTTGTACGTTGATTGTGGAAATGTAAAATGGTTCAACCATTGTGGAAAACAGTTTGATGTTTTCTCAAAAAGTTAAGCATACAATATATATAACCCTACAATTCCACATCTAGGAATATACACAGAAGAGCTGTACAAGTACATGTACACACATGTTCACAGCATTCACAGCCGTCAAAAGGTGGAAACAGCTCAAATGTCCATCAACAGATAAATGGGTAAACACACTGTGGTATATACATACAATGGAATAATACTCAGCCACAAAGAGGAATGAAGTACTGATGAATACTACTGATTAAGGATGAACTTGAGAACATCAGGCTGAGTGAAAGAAGCCAGACACAAAAATGGCACTTATTATATGATTCCATTTATGTGAAATATCTAGAATAGGTAAATCCATAGAGACAGGATGCAGATTGGTGGTTGCCAGGGGCTGCAGGAAGGGGGAAATTGGAGTAGAAATTTCTTAATGGATACAGAGTTTCCTTTCGGGGTGACAAAAATGTTTTAGAACTAGATAGAGGTGGTGGTTGCACAGCATCGTGGATATTCTAAATACTACTGAATTGTTCACTTTGAAATGGTTACTTTTATATTATGTGAATTTCATCTCAAAAAATTATTTAAAAAAACAACATTAATCATTTATTATTTCACAAGAATCTGCCTGGTCGGCTAGACTCAGTTCTATTAATCTGGGTGAGGCTCACTGATTTCAGATGGGCTCATGGGTGTGTCTTCAGTTAGCTGGGGGGTCGATTGGGGATCGGAAGATCTCGTGACTTTGGCTTGGATGACTTGGCTGTGCTCCCTGTGGTCTCTCATTCTTCATCAGGTTACCTTGGGCTTATTCTCAAGGTAGAGACAGAGGTGAGGGGAGCAAGACCTCTTGAGACCTAAGCTCAGAATTAGCACATTCACTTCCTCTGCATTCAGTTGGTCAAAGCAAATTTCAAGGCCAGCTCAGACTCAAGGGGTGGGGAAACGAACTATTGCTTTATGGAGACTGAAAAGTCAAAGTACAAGGGGTATGGATATAGAGGGAGTGGAGAATTTGGGCTATTTTGCAACTGATCTACCATAGATTTTATCCTTATGCCTGGCACTTGGTGAGTACTCAACAAGTATTTGTTCAATTAATGAATAAGTCATTGAATTTAGGCTGGAAGAGGAGCTGGGGTCCCAATTTAACGTCTGAGATTATGAGATTTCATGGACCAGAAGGAAAAGGAAAACAGGATTCCTTGAGGTATTTGAGAACTTCTCAGATGATTCTAACCTCTCTAATTATAAATCAGAAGACAGCCACAGCCTTGTAAGGAAGATGGAAAACCCCTTCATCATCCGCTCTGGCTAAGCTTCCTTCTTCCACTCCCTGTTTTGGTCAGGAATTAGAGGACTTTCTGTGTGAGAATTCTGAGCTAACACAAGTTTAGTAGCTATGCCAGCAGTGTGCTGCTAAACTGGTTCTCTTAAAAAAGGGAGAAAAAGTGTGATTTGTGGTGTTTGCTGATTTCCCTTCCACCATGGCCAATTTCAAGTTACCAGCTTAAAGTCACTGAATGCGGAGTTGGGAAAAAATACACACATCTGAGGCTTGAGAGCTGGCGGGAGCCAACTCCAGGATGCCACTGGTGTGCCTCCTTTGTTCAGAGCTCATCTGCACCTTGCCTGCCTTAGCTTCCACTCTCCCAGAACCATCGGAGTCAATGGTCTGCTAGAGTTTGTTGCCCCGTCATTTAAATTTTTCCTTTCATTCATTCACTCAACAGACAGTTATAGAGAAACTCTTATAAACTATTGTGTTAGTCTCTGGGGTTAAAATGATGAACAATACGATCATGATGTCCACCTTCCTAGAGCTCCCACTCTCCCTAACTGAAGTAGTACCTCCAGAACCTCTCAAGGGAGTTCTCTATTTCTGATGTTTTTCCCAGTGATACCCTGAGAGGGTGTTAGAGTGGTAGCACCTCAGCCTAGATGAATAAGACCCCCAGTTTCTCTTCTCTCACACACAGCTGTCATTTACCACAGTCTTTCTGGACTACTTCTTTCTGGGTTGGAACCAAATATTCAATTATAGCTCAACTATATAATTCAATTTTGATAGCATTGCTTCATCACAATCTGAAAAATGAGAGGTTATTTTAAAACCATACAGAGCCGGAGAAATCAGAATGCATTTAATGGTTACTGTATCATGTAATACTTAACATAATGTAATCAATACATAGCACTGTGTATAAATGAACCATTTAGGTTCTCACACATCTGAAGGAGAAAGAGGGCACCATTCCCAGAAGTGCTTTCTTTCCATTTGTTAAACCATAGTTCACACTTTTGGGGAATCAAATATTCATTTAAAGCCAAATACTAAGGCTTGTGTTCTCTTTTTTATTTCTTTTCTTTACAGATGTACATAGTTTTCTTTTGGTGTACTATTAAGCATGGACATATGTTTTTCATTTTACTACGTTGCTGACACTCAGGGTTTTATTTTTCTTCTAAGGGAGGGGAGGGCTGGATTGGTGGGGATAATCAATATATAAAATATAACAGCTGTTGCAAAATATATATGTGTTTTAGATGACTGACTGAAGTTCCTAACACAAATTATGCCTGAGTGAACAAAAGAAAAATTTATGATTTATTTATTGTGTCTAGGACCCAAACATAAAGCTTAGTATAATCAGTCATCTATAGCAGTCATGGGTTTATATTAATTGCACTTGGAAAAGCAGCAGAATAGCAACCTTTGGGTGGAACAGAGCAGCTGGGAGGCGTATTTTCAGAACACAAGCCACCGGTTACCCTTGGTGTGTGTGGAGAGATGGATCTGAGAAACAGCTTATCCCAGGAAAATAATATACTCCACTCACCAGCCAAGGTCACAAAGCCAGGAGTTCTCCTGGAAAAGAGACTACTGCTGGGGCAATTTGGTTTAACAAACTGTTATTTCCTCATGCAAAATACATGGCCTTGCTGCCAAATCTCATGAGCATGTAAAGAAAAATAACCACTTTCCCAGTAACTCTGGGCACCAATGTCATTGTGGGCTGTGAGTGATGGGTGGCAGTGAAGTCCTCACCACCACCACCCCGGGACACAGAGTGGAAAGATCTGTGTTCTGCTAGATTCCATCAAAACTGGTGTGTGGCTTCCAACCAACTCAGTGGCTGGCCTCCCCTCTGGGAGGAGACTTAAGGAGAAGTGATAGAATGTTTCTACTTGACCTCCAACTGAGGGTTGGAGGTCTTGACATTAACTCTTAGTGTCAGAATTAATTCCACTTTGCTCCACGTTCCTGTAACACATTATTCTACTTTTAGTGGAACATGCTCTCCATCCAGCCTGAACTGAGAGTCCCTGGGCGGGTGGAGGCCATCCTGTTTCATCTTAATATTCTCTCTGCTCTTCATAGGTGCAGAGTGAACATCTGTTCAGTTGAAGTGAGAGGGAATTAAGTTATTTCACAGACTTTACAGTCCCCCAGCTGATCACACATTTTCTCTTTAATTAATGGGAACTTTGATGGATTCCTACCTTGGCTACCTCTGGTACCCTTGTGTGTCCTGGGTCTTGGTCTCTCTTTCTGTAGGGAATAATCACACTTTCTCTATTTAACAGGCTTTTTTGTAACATCAAATATGAGAACATGTAGAATTCTGAAGATTTGGAAAAGGACTTTGAGCAACTGTATGTAGTCCTAAATTTCCCGCAAGCTGAAAGCCCCTTACATCATCTCTGCCCGGTAGTGATTTGGCTTCTCCTGAGGGGCTGCTAGTGATCCCAGTGGCCAAGATGTTTCAAAGCCATAAAGTTAGGTCTGCAAACAATGTAAGTTTTTTTTTTGTTTGTTTCTCAATGATTGAACAGGAGGGTATTTCAAGTCCCCATTCTACCTAGTGACAGAAAAGTTAACCTAGTTAATTGGGTCTCAGTCATTTCAGGTTTTAAACTCAACATTTCAATCAAATTCATCTCTCTGGTGGCAGGTTTTAACGCCATAATATCAAGACATCTGAGAAGTGTCTGGTTCTGGAGGATGTACTGTGTTGGCACCCATTGCAATATACAATCCTGCCTGCTTCTTGGGCGGAGCCTCTTTTCACATTGGTACCCACTACAATATCCGAGTCCCCATTTATCTCAGGTCATCAACCTGGACCAGTGGTTCTCAAACTTTTTGGTCTCAGAAGCCATTTATATTCTTAAAAATTATTGAAACCCCAAATAATTTTGTTCTTGTGGGTTGTGTGTATCAATATTTATATTGGTAATTAAAACAGAAAATTTGGAAGTATTTATTTCTTCATTCAAAAACTAGAAGTCATTCCATATTAACCTAAATGACATACTGTTTATGAAAATAACCACATTTTGCAAAATAAAAAAATAGCGAGAAGAGTAGCTTTTAAAAACATTTCTGCAAATCTCTTTAATATCTGGCTTCATAGAAGAGAGCTGGATTTTCATGTCTTACTGCATTCAATCTATTGTGATATGCTGTTTTGGTTGAACCATGTAAAAACAATCTGGCCTCATTCAGATACATGTAGTTGATAAAGAGAGGAGTATCTAACAGCTTTTTCAGGTAACCATCCATATTCTTTTTTAGTACTATACCAAAACTCAACAAGTGGTAGTTTCTCAAAGGTTAGTTGCAATGTGGAATTTGAAACCATAACAATGAACTTTTCATATTCTTCCACATTAAAATCCATTGCTCTATTTGCACTCTGAATGGATCTTCTACCTCTGTATGATTTCATAACATCATGATTTGGTCATTTGGAAAACTGATCAACTGAGTTAATCAGATCTTCTAAATGTTGATATGTTTTAATATACAACATCAAAAAGTCAGATTCAATGATACCATGACTTATTTAATAAGAAAACTCTAATTCCTGGAAAGCCGTCAAGCTCACAGTGGTAGATACAAGTTTTCCAAAATTCTAATTTTTTCTTGAATTGTATGATGGGCAACACATTCTGTTAATTTTTCTTTTTCAAGTACCAGGCTCACTGGGTTCATTTCCAAGAAAATACTCAAGTCTGTTAAATGCTCAAGTCTGAATAATCATAATTTATCTTTCAGTCTTTCAAGGAAATAGAAAGGATGTTCCATGAAAAAGACAGCTAGTTCAGCTGGCAACTCAGTTGCACCTGTGCTGTTCCTGACACAACCATTGCACTTTGAAATGCAGCAGAGGGGCTTTATGCGTAATTTCCATTTTACTACATGGGATATTAAAAATACTTATACTCAAGGGACTAGATTTGATAAAATTAACAACTTGAGCTGTCTCATCAAGGATATTCTTCAGTGAAATTGGCATTAAAAAATACAAGTGTGCGGTGATGAAGACCACAAAGACAGCTAGTACCATTTGATGCCACTGCCACGACTCATGCTAAGGCACCAGGAATTTAACTCACTATAGCTTTTGCATCATTAGTGCTAATGTCAACACAATTAAAAAGGCAAACAATATCTTAGAATTATTATGAAAATAGTCTTAACCTCACGGATGCCCTGAAAGGGTCTCACTGACCTCTGGGAATCTGTGGACTACACTTTGATAGATACTGGCCTAAACACAGAGTTCTCTTCATTCTTACCGAGGCTCCCATAGGTTTTTCAGCCTCCTGAGCTGCGTTCAAATGCTTGGTCTCGGGGGAAGGTGATGGTTTGTACCCCATGTTTTGATGGGGACACTAGGAATCAGGCTCCTCCTGGTACAATCTCTGTTCCTTTGTTGCTGTTGTAGCGCAGGAACGCTGTGTAGATAGGTCATCAAAAGGCAGTCTTATCAACTCTCAGATCCCCAGCTTTGTGTATGAGTGCATTTTTTTTTTATCAATTTCAGTACTTGGTGGGCATCCTATACCCTCTCAGGGACACTCATCAATATTCTAATACTGAACCCAAATCTACTTCTCACTATATTCACACATTGGTATCAATCCCACCTTTCAGATTTAAAAAGAACAATCCCATTTTCTTTTCTACATAAAAGTCCTTTATGTAGAAGGACTTTTCTACATAAAAGTCCTGTTCAAAATGTGTATCAAAACCTCTCTGTCACTTCTATTCTCCAAAAACATAATATGATAGGAATGAGACAGACTTGGGTGTAAGTGTTTGCATTGTGACCTTGGGCAAGTCACTTCATTTCTTTGATTTCAGGTTAATCATCTGTAAAATAAGGATAATAATTCTTTTTTTAAAATTAATTTTTATTGGAGTATAGTTGATTTACAATATTCTGTTAGTTTCTGCTGTACAGCAAAGTGAATCAGTTATACATATACATATATCTACTCTTTTTTTGGATTCTATTCCCATATAGGTCATTACAGAGTATTAAGTAGAGTTCCCTGTGCTATACAGTATGTTCTTATTAGTTATCTATTTTATATATAATAGTGTTATATATCAATCTCAGTCTCCCAGTTTATCCCTCCCCCCCTTACCCCCTTGGTAACCATAAGTTTGTTTTCTACATCTGTGACTCTATTTCTGTTTTGTAAATAGGTTCATTTGTACCATTTTTTAAAATTCCATATATGAGCGATATCATATGATATTTGTCTTTCTCCACCTGACTTGCTTCACTCAGTATGACAATCTCTAAATCCATCCATGTTGCTTCAAATGGCATTATTTCATTCTTTTTTATGGCTGAGTAATATAAGGATAATAATTCTTACCTCATAAGGTGCTTGGGGAATTTAATATGTGCTTAATGAATCAAATTAAGCACATAGTAGGCATACAATAAACGTTATTTCTCTTCCTTTTTTGGAAAATGTCATAACTGCTTATAATTTCTCTCAAGATATAAATGTATTCTGAAAATGTGACAATAGTAGGGTATTATTAGTCATAACAGCACCACAACATCAATAATTTTAAGAATCATTGCTGGACTTCCACCTTGGTTTTTAAAGTCTGTAAATTTGATCCTAAGAACTACCAGTTGTAGCTGCAGAACCCTGAACTGTTGTGGTATCTATAACAATAACTGCCAGTTTGGGGCTCATTTTTTTCTTGAAAGAGAGAATAAGGGGTTGTAGAAATAAATGTTCAGGAACCTGAGATGGAGAACTTGATAACTACTCATACAGTGGTACTTTCTATAAGCAAAGGCAAGATGGATGCCTCATATTTCACAGAAGGAATTAAAGTTAAGGGGCAGATATAGAAAAAATCCCTTACTGAATCACTAAAATCAATAAAATGGATCCGGTGGTTTTCTATTTTTCTAACAAGCATTGGACCAGTGACATGAAAGCTAGGATTGTAAGAATATAGAACAATGATCTAATTACTAAGCTCTCGTAAACTTCAAGTTCATAAAACAAAATAGAGATGAGGAAATGTATCTCTAAAGGATATCATGGAGTCTTAGGAGATGTAAAGATCATTCACCTCTTTCAAGGCCAGTCTTGCCAGTAATAGGGTGGTGATTGGCAAAGCCCTCTTATAGGTTTATGAATTCCAGGACACCCCATTTATCTGGAATTATGTTTCACAGGAATAAGCTGTTTCACAGAAATAAAAAATTTCAGATAATTAAATTATACCCCACCTGGAAGTAAGACTATTTTTTATTTTAAAATAGTGGTTTATAACCCAGGGTTCATGAATCAGTTCTAGGGAGTTTTTGAACTGCCTGAAATTATATAGAAGATTTTGGGGGGTTTTTTCTCACATGCATTTTTCTGAAGACAGAATCCATAATTTTTACAAGTTCTTCAAAACTGATAAGAAAGAAACACCCCCCTCCCCAGCTTTTGTATATAGCAACTATTTGAAGATAATCTTTTCACAAAGTTCTCTTTTAGCAAAGTCTTTTTGCAGCTAGGAAAATTGAAGTGTGATATTCTGAGTGTAATGTTTTGTTGTAATACTGGTTTGCTAATAAAATAGTGAAATAAAAACAAATAAACAGCAAAAAAATCCCCCCAAAAGGGACTGTAATCCAAAAAACCCTAAGAACTACTGTTTTAAGCAATTCTTGAAGTAAAATTTTTCAAATTGATCTAACTTTCCTATTTTATTTGCTACCTATTGGGAAAATGACACATTTAGGGATATTGTTCTTCTATTAATTTATCCTTGCTTTTTAATGGTATTTCTGTCTCCTTATTCCCTGATCCATCAGTTACCTTTTTCTTGTTACCAGAAAGTTGGCTTCCAGGAATTTCTCCCTGCCTACTGCAAAGTGCTGGGCAATTAGACAACAGAGTTTTTTAGAATAATACTAAATAGGCTTTTAGTGAAAGTCTCTCCTATGAATAAAGTGTGCAGGTGTTAGTGCACAGACTATGGGGCATCTCTTTTTTTAAGTCAGGGACCAGCTTTGCATTTTTCCCGTTCTTTACTTGTGGTCTAGATGACCAAGTTGACCAGTTAATGATTACCTGACACTTGAGAGGTAGGTAAATATATTGTTTATACAATATAGAGTTCAGTAGGATGTTATTAGGCTTTGTATTAGTCAACTATTGCCACAATAATACTGCATAACAAACCATCCTGCAACTAAGTGACACACAACAATAGGCGGTTGTTTTTCTTTGTTTGCAGGTCAGCTGGAGCTTTGTTAATCCAGGTGGGTTTAGTTGGGCTTGGTTCAAAACTCTGGATTGGATACAGGACTGCCCTAATATTTCTTCTTGGTCCAGGAGCTATTTGAACCCAAAGATAAGAGGACAAGAGGGATGAACATAGACGCAGGATGCTCTTATGGCTTAGGCGTGGCCCTGCCATATTCTTACTTCCACCCACCCTCCATTGGCCACAGCAAACCACATGGTCAAGGTCAACAACAATGGGGAAGGGTAATAAATATATATATCCTCCCAAAGAAAGCAAGTGAATATTTGCTTAACAATTACTTAATTGACCCCAAGCTGCCCCTTCTTATAAGTGAATTTATATAAAAAAAAAATAACTACAGATCACCTTGCTATCATTTTTTAAAAGGCAGATTAAGCATCCTAGTAAGATTCCAAAACCTCCAGAAGGAAGAATTCTTTGTTGTTGTTCATCCTAAGAGTGTAGATAATGGACCAAAAAAAAACCCCCAAAACCCCAAACCAAACCGAAACAAAGAAAAAAAAAAAAAAAAAAAAGGAAAAAAAACAAACTCAGTTTAATAACTGAAGGAAAAAATATTGCCAATATTCCCTCAGCCATGAAATTTCAAATCCAATTCTGAATCACAGTTTATGGATATTGTTGTCAAACAGCTTTCTTGAGCTCTCATGGTGCGGTAATCCCACAAGGGGCAGTTTGTTTGTTTGTCATTCCAGATCATGCCATCTGCTCTTAACAATGTCTATCTAAAGTCCCCTTCTTTCCCATTATGGCTGCATCTTTGTGTAAGTAGAGAAATTTCACCTTCATAACTTATTCATGGCTGGGATAAGGATCCAACCTTGGTGAGAATCACTGCAAAGCAGCATTACCAGTCCTTCTCACTTCCTGAGGGACAGCTCTTGTTCATTCTTCCCAAGGATCAATGAGAGTAGCTTTCCTTAATTTAGAACATCTGAATAGATTTAGTGGAGAAATGCTGACGTTTGTATGTACTTCCTGGCTTTTGATTATTTCTTGAGGTAATTTTCTCTCTTAAAATGGGGACATGGGCCTCCCTGGTGGCGCAAGTGGTTGAGAGTCCGCCTGCCGATGCAGGGGATACGGGTTCGTGCCCCGGTCTGGGAGGATCCCATATGCCGCGGAGCGGCTGGGCCCGTGAGCCATGGCCGCTGAGCCTGCGCGTCCGGAGCCTGCGCGTCCGGAGCCTGTGCTCCGCGACGGGGGAGGCCACAACAGTGAGAGGCCCGCATACCGCAAAAAAGGAAAAAAAAAAAAAAAATGGGGACAACATGGCCCGTGTCTTTAAGATTTAATAAACAACAAGCCAAGGGCAGGATGTGGAACAACCTTGATGAGAAAGAGCACAGGGCTTGGCCTAAGTTGGCTATGGTTTGAATTTGGAGGCCAATAACAAGCTGTGTATCCTTGGAAAAGTGACACAACTTCTCTGAGCCAAACCTCTAATGAGAATATACTACTACCTCTCTCACAGCGTTGTCGTTAGTTTCACACAGATTAGTTCTCAGCTACCTGCAAAATGGAAGGTATTCATTGGTTTTCACGAATAGGAGAAACAAAAAGAACTTTGATTCTAGAGAATTTGAAATCTGTGGATGAATCACCAGAATAAAATGAAGAGCCCTCTTTCATTCTAATCTCGGATGACATCTCTACAAAATGAGAAGAAGAGCAGAGAGAAGTGAGTTCCCAAACACCTAGATGTAATAACAATTGTTCACAGTCATTGAATTTTCACCTTGAAGTCTTACAAGTTTCGAAAAGGTTAATTCAGACAACATACTATTCCTTCTAGTGATAGATGGATGGGAGGGGTGGGAGATGGAGAAATAAAATAGCAAAGAAGCAAATTTGCCACTCTTTTCAAGTTTCTAAATACCAGCTTTTAATGGAGAGACTGTTTATCTTTGTCAAGGTAACTATTTCACTTCTGTACGGCAATGGAGAAAAAACTTGTAGACAAAATACTAACTGTATTCTTGTTTAACGTTCAAAATAATTTTTGTCTAAAATGGCTAATTCTGTAATAATAGTAGTAATGAACTACTTTTAAGGCTTATCATGTAAGGCACTATTCAAAAGGCTTCATCTGAATTATCTCTTAGATCTGCATGAGAATAAATATTAGACATTAATTTAAAATCGAGGCATTCAACACTAAAAAGTATTTAGAATACTCATACACTCACCTTCTAGAACCAAAAATTGTTTACTTTGGGTAGTAATCCTAGATAGGAAAAAATACCAAAATATAGTCAAATAAAATAAGTGGAAGTGGAAATACACATAGAACTCAATGTCAAAACAACAAGGAATGGACTCTGGTCATCAGCATCTTACCTTTAGTTCCCAGAAAATATTTTTATTGGCTTAGAAAAGAATATATTGTGTGTGTTTATATTTAAAAATCAGAGACATCTTGAATTATCAAAGAAAACTTTACAGAACACTGAAACATACCAAAAATAGGCTGGGGGGAAGTTGAACGGAAAGAAACATCTGATTGATGGTTAAATTACACAATGCTGTCACTTCCTTGGCAACTGAAGGACGTTTCTCCTTTGTGTCAAGAAACCCTTTGCAGTGTTTTCAACAATAAATTTGTCGGTTGAATGTGTAGCTGAAATTTTTCACTAGGGGGCAGCCTCTCACTGAAATGCAAGAGGATACTGTCTGCATCATCTGATTTCAGTAAGGAACTGGACCAGGGAGGCACACATTCTGGGTTCAGCCTCTAAAGGGAAATTTATGCGTCTATAAAATGTTGAATCAGCACAGTCACTCTGTGGCAAGTAAAGGAAGGAAAAAGTCTTGCATAACATTAAAAGCCTAGCATCAGTGGATGCTTAGCTGTATGGACAGTGTGTGCTTTGAACACAAAACCTTGGCTGTGTGTGTGCTGAGCATTGGCAGCTGTCAGGAGTTTTAAGAGGGTCATGGTTTAGCCTCTTTTATAGATACACACACACGCACACTGAATTAAAAGCCACTGTACAAGTAAACATTTTACAGTTGGGAAGGAATTGAAACAAGGATTGATGAATTCCTTCACCTCTTAAACCCTAGGTTTAAACTGAGTGGAATGCTGCGGCCAGGCTGCTGCTCCACCACTTCGTGACTTTTATATGACCCTTTCTACCCACCTATTGTTTTTTCTCTTTGCCACTCTTTCTCTTGCGTTTTATATTCCTCAAGTGATCTCACCTAACAAAATCAACAGCCCAGGTCCCGAGGAGAGTCGTGACTGTGTTTTTCTAACCGGGTTCTGAATGGTCTCAGCATTACGCAGAGGCGATGTTTGAAATGTGATACTGCCCAGTTCCTCTGCAGCCAGCAGAGCTTCGGGTCCTATTGTGTCTGTGATTATAAAGGCATCTGAGAGCCCTGACACCCCTGAGCAACTGGTGTGACCTTGTGTGGTCTGGGAACCGGGACAGAGCTAGGGTGGCCAGGCACATTGTCACCCAGGACCCTCAGGCAGCATAAGCTGGCCGTAGGGGTGCTTGTGGAAACTTGGGGACCACTCCCAGAAGCCTGCGTTGGAAATGGAGCTTTAAAACGAGAAAAGAAAAGGAATTCATTAGATTAAAGGTGGGCATCCACAGAAACTAAGGCCCACAGAATCGGTAATTTTTCAGTAAGCTGGAGGCTAGAACTTGTGGCAGTTTTAGAAAGCATGACGGGTGTGGGCTCTCTAGCCAGACCAGAGTTTGAATCCTAGCTCTGTCTACTACTGGCTGGATGACTTTGGGAAAGTTACTTAACTTCTTTGCGCCTCAGGTTCTTTTTCTATAAAATGAGTGCTTAGAATAGTGCCCGGCATGTAATGAGTTTCAATGAAAGTTAGCTATTATTATTATTGATGTTATATTATTGATGCTATATTATTGGTATTAGAAATGAGGGAAGAGGACTTCATGAAAAGTGTCAGTTTCCCCAGCTGTAAAATGGGAGTAACAGTAGAACCCACTTTATAGAGGTGTTGTAAATTTAAATAAACTACTATATGTGAAGTGCTTAGAATAGTACTTGGCAAATAGTAAGGGCTCAATAAAGTATTGTCATTGTTACTAGAAACCTGGATGGAGATAATGCTACTTTCCACCCTAAAGAGCTATACAGACATAGAGAGTGGACCTGAGGACACGGGGAGGGGGAAGGGTAAGCTGGGACGATGTGAGAGAGAGGCATGGACATATATACACTACCAAATGTAAAATAGCTAGCTAGTAGGAAGCAGCTGCATAGCACAGGGAGATCAGCTCAGTGCTTTGTGACCACCTAGAGGGGTGGGATAGGGAGGGTGGGAGGGAGACGTAAGAGGGAGGAGATATGGGGATATATGTATACATATAGCTGATTCACTTTGTTATAAAGCAGAAACTAACACAACATTGTAAAGCAATTTTACTCCAATAAAGATGTTAAAAAACAAACAAGAGCTGTAGAGTTGTGTGAGGAATGCATATGTATTTACTGCATCATCATCCCCTAGGATGCTCAATAAATGCCTATTCATTTTATTACTTAGCTTGATAATCCTGATACATGCTTAGTATCCATGCGTGTCAGAGGGAAAAGTAATTTCAGTAATACGGACCTAGAATTTACATATAATCATTCCTATAAAGCAGTGGGTCAATCATTTTATGTTCTGGAGCCTCTTTGATAATCTGAAGATATCTATGGATTCTTACCCCAGAAAAAAAGCATATACCTGCCCACCATATTGCCTACACATTCAGAGGCTTTTAAGCCTGTCTTAAAGCCCATCTAGGGATTCCGTAGAAATGCATGAGCCCTGGGTCGGGGTGGGAGGGCAGGGGGCTAAGAATTCCTGCAATATAGAGAAGAATATAACTGGAAGGGATGATTCTTAATACAGATTTCATCAGTAAGAATAGGGTTAGGAAGATGCCAAAAAAATCAGCACATGCCCTTAACCCGTGGTTCTCAAACTGTTGGTGGTGGAGGGAGAATAATAACCTGGATGCTTATTAAAATTAAGATTCTTGTCCTGTCCCACCAGGTATTTTAGTTGTCTTAGGCTTACTAAGCCCAGAAAACTGAATTTTAACAGGCACCCAGTTGATTTTGATGTAGGAGGCCCTTAAAGCACACTTTGAAAACTATTTCCTGACTTTTGGATGAACTTGTATCGGGTGTGAAAGACATTGGGTCTGGACTAAAGTAGAATTATTGAAAAAAAAAAAAAAAAAAGATGGGCTTCCCTGGTGGCGCAGTGGTTGAGAATCTGCCTGCCGATTCAGGGGACACGGGTTCGTGCCCCGGTCTGGGAAGATCACACATGCCGCGGAGCGGCTGGGCCCCGTGAGCCATGGCCGCTGAGCCTGCGCGTCCGGAGCCTGTGCTCCGCGACGGGAGAGGCCACAACAGTGAGAGGCCCGTGTACCGCAAAAAAAAAAAAAAAAAAAGAAATTGTTTCTATCTTAAACCTCAATACACTATTTATCTAAACTAAGCATTCCAGTTAGTTTAGAAGAGGAATGAAAGAGAGGAATAAAACTGCAGCTCTCTGGAAGGGTCTGGTAGGAGGTTTTGCTTGAGAGACACAAGTCATATCACCAAAAGATTAGATGACAGGCATTTTGTGACCTCAATCCCATTTTCGTTACTAACACGGCTTCCTATCTTGGCTCCAATAAAGTTGACATGTACTGTGTTATCTTGTATTTTGGGACATGAACTTATTTATTTCCTCCAACCATATTATCTGATTATGATTGCTTTTCTCAGCCAGGTGGCAAACTTGAGGTAAGGAACCATACTTGATTATTTATGTGTATTCCTCCACCTAGATACCTGGTAGAGTGCTCAGCTGATAAGTTTTATAGGCTCACTAACTGCTAAGTTAACTTACAATATAATACGGTTGAAAGGCAATAACATGGATTTCATGATTGTAATTAACATGCTTCTAGGCATGGCCATGGAGAAGGGCTTCGTGGTAGAGTGAACTCAAAATCATTTTGATTACCCTCCTCTCCTAGACACACAATACAGAGGATGAAAACAAACTCGTTTAGGCTGCATCGCTGGCCATTCTAATAGTGTTGGGAAACATTCTCTTTATATGGACCTAGTTTTTTTTTTTTTTTTTTTTTTTTTTTTTTTTTGCTGTACGCGGGCCTCTCACTGTTGTGGCCTCTCCCGTTGTGGAGCACAGGCTCTGGACGCGCAGGCCCAGCAGCCATGGCTCACGGGCCCAGCCGCTCCACGGCATATGGGATCTTCCCAGACCAGGGCACGAACCCATGTCCCCTGCATCGGCAGGCGGACTCTCAACCACTGCGCCACCAGGGAAGCCCGGACCTAGTTTTTGTGGGCTCACTTTGTCTGGATTGTTCCTGACTTCTTGGATGTTCCCAAGGGCAGGGGTGGTGCCTCTTCCTTCCCTCTTGTTACACTGTCGGCAATGTTAATGGCGAACTCAAGACAGAGCAAGGGCTGAGTAAATGTTGTCTTCTGACCCCCTGAGGCAGGTGGGGGACAATGACCTCCCTGGTTAGTGCAGAAACCCAGAGAGTATCTGCTGACTCAAAGCCATCAGCCTCCAAAAATCAGGTTTTCGGGGCCCAGAGATGAGACCACATATTCACCTCAATAACACCAGTGTTTGTGGCTCTGGATACAACTGATATTATAGAGATTATTTATATCTCAAACTGTTTTTATTTTTTAGAGTCACTGTCAAATGAGCCCCTTTTTTTGTCACCCATATTCCTCTCTACCCAGTGTCCTCCTGTGGTAGAGGCCTCTTTGTAGGAATATTCTTGAGCTACATGGAGCACCCACCACCAAGGCCCACACTTGGGCGGATGTTTCCCAGCACAATGATGCTGAGCTAAGGCTACAGCCTCCTCTGTTCTTTTTTTTTTTTTTTTTTAATTCAATTTATTTAAACTAAAAAAACAAAACCCCAAACAGTTCACCCATTTCTCTTTCAAACTGCTAGTTTAATACAATGAGAAGGACATGAGGGACATTTATACAAAAAAATTCTCAAGCATGTAGTACTGGGCCATGTTTGAAATTCCCATAAACCTCATTACTTCTGAACCTCAAATGAAATTCTTTGCTCCTACCTGAATGCAATTGCCTGAGGACTTAAAAAAATTTTTTTTAGATCCTTCTTTTGTTGGTGGCTATTTTTAAAATGGGCTTTAAAAAGTCTGGAGTCCTAGGAATTCTGCACAGAAATGTAGCCAAACAGAAAGGCAAAGTAACATACGGCAGTGTTTTAGGCAAATATATGATAACATAAGGACAGCTTAAAAAATGAACATTGGTGCTACCTGGCAGTGCACATCCTGTGTTTTATTAAACCCTGAACATCTGAAAAACAATTTTTGGCATTCATTACCTTTAACTCCCAGAAGAATCTGCCTTTCTAGAGAAAGGCACTTAGAACTGTCACTTAGAAGTGACAGACGACATCATCCTCAGGCCTGTGGGATCTGCTAGGAGCATTCAGCAACTGGAAAGGGAAGGATGAGGTGTTGCAAGTAATCAGGAAACTCAAACCATTTTGAAAAATGTGCAAAGATCAGCTGAGCTACTTTTACTGCCAAGAATTAAAGACTCTTTTTGAAAATGCGGTTCTGCATCACTTATCATCTCAAGGGAATCCAGAGGGTTTTTAAACAAAAGAACACAAGTAAAACCTTGCACAGATAACACATAGCACATGGCCATACAAGCCTCCCTAGAAATTCACTTTTTAAAAAAAAAAAATGAGGGCTTCCCTGGTGGCGCAGTGGTTGAGAGTCTGCCTGCTAATGCAGGGGACACGGGTTCGAGCCCTGGTCTGGGAAGATCCCACATGCCGCGGAGAAACTGAGCCCGTGAGCCACAACTGCTGAACCTGCGCGAAATGGTGAGAGGCCTGCGCACCGTGATGAGGAGTGGCCCCCACTCGCCGCAACTAGAGAAAGCCCTTGCACAGAAACGAAGACCCAACACAGCCAAAATTAAATAAATACATAAATTTATTTAAAAAAAAATGATACCAATGAACCATTGAAGATGCTTAAAACAGGTTTATTGAATTGAATGGAAGTGAGCCATGGCTGCACAGCTCTTTTCCAAGGAGGTCATTTGTAGGAGTAAGACATTTGTTCATGGTGAAGTCTAATTGTCAGTGTGCAAAACAATCATCGGGAGGAAGCATCTATTGTTCCACGGAAGCTTGTGACCTTTCTGAAATGGGCAAAAATCAATGAGATTATAACTGAAATTTTAGCATTGCCCTTCTCAAACCTTACACTCTTCCCTCACTATTACAAGTCTTAGTAGAGGAATTGCTCTGTGAAACACACACAAGAGCAAGAAATGGAAACAGCCAAGCAGCATTTCTTTTTTTTTTTTTTGCAGTACGCGGGCCTCTCACTGTTGTGGCCTCTCCCGTTGCGGAGCACAGGCTCCGGATGCGCAGGCTCAGCGGCCATGGCTCACGGGCCCAGCCGCTCCGCGGCATGTGGGATCCTCCCGGACCGGGGCACGAACCTGTATCCCCTGCATCGGCAGGCGGACTCTCAACCACTGCGCCACCAGGGAGGCCCAGCATTTCTTTTATTCACATATTTTTTTTCAGTTGTGGGCAGGTGACTATGTTGTCAGTCAGGCTCCTCCCAGGAAACAGAAGGCACCCTCAGCTGGGAGCAGGATTATGAGTCTCAGGGCTCTGAGGGGGGGAGAGGGGCAGGGGAATAGACATCAGTCTCTATCCCTGCCCTCTGAGCCCAGCCGGTGATTCCTATGGGTCAGAACCCCCTGGAAGCCAGTGGTCCAGGCAGCTGATGATGCAGTCAATCCAAGTCAGCCTCCCAGGGCAGAGAGCAAGGCAGAGAATAGGGTAGACCAGGGATGAGGAAAAACTAACTGTTGTTCTCACACTTTGGAACAACAAACCATGACAGCAGAGTACAGTGTATACGTGCTATTTTTTTAAAAAGCAGTTTAAATCAGATATTTATTCCCTTTCTTCACTATAATTCCTCATAATACATCTTCACTAACAACCCTGCCAAAGAATCCTAAAGCATGCAGGGTAGAACTTATCTCTTCCCGTTGCTTTACCTTTCTTCTACCACATGTGAGCAGAGCATGACATGCATGGGCACATTTTCAGACCTCCCTGTCTACCTGTTGGTCTTCTTTGATATGAATTCACTGCGAACAAAGACTGCAAAGCTGCACATTCTGGTCTTCGCTAGGTAATAAGCATGTACTCTGTAGTCACTGTTAACGATGCTAAGATCTTGCAACCAAAACTTCATGGGTCCTTTATGGTAGTATCTCAGAGAGGATTATAATCTTGGACTTTGTGTAGGAAATAGGAACTGGGATTTCAAGGCTGCTGTGGAGGTAAATAGCTGGTTGGCTGGAAGAGGAATGAGAGAGTCACTAACTGTTCAACAAACATTCATGAACACCTGCTCAATGCTGGACAGTTTGCTAAGTCCAAGGAACACAAAGATATAAGACAAGGGAAACAGACAAGTCCTCCAAGGAATTGCAACTTAATGCGATTAGTGCTTTAATAGAGAACTGAATAATGCCCTGTGATAGTAGGAAGTGAAGCACCTGGGGAATCAAAGAAGGATTCGCAGAAGAGATGATAAATGAACTGGGTCATGGAAAAAGAGTAGGGATTTGCTAAGGGAAGGGCCTGGGTAAAGGCATGTTTTGGGCTAGTGTGGCTGTGACTGGTTGGGGTGCGGTGCTAGGAGAGAAGGCCAGAGACCAAGCAATTGGCACTAGTTGGAAAAGGCTTCCTTATCTGCCATAATTTTGGAATATCTTGAACATTTAATTTAAACATAATACATAATGCATTTTTAATGTTAACCTCCAATCTCTCCTCATTTAGGAAATAAACATCGTTCATCTTCTTTGGTGATACTAGTCCATCATTCTTCTGTGCTCCATGCCAGCTTGCATAAGAATTTAGTGTTAATTTTGCAGAGTCAGTAACTGCTCAATGTTTAGACTTGGATCTAAGATTAGACTTAGTTAAGCCTTCTTGAATCATCTTTCCCTTGCTCAAGCTATTGCTGTCCCCAATTTACTATTGCACAGACTCAAGCAAAGCTGGAACTTAAGCAAGTTTGCTTTTTTTCAGAATATTCCCTGTAAATTGTAAGCTGCTATTGCCCAGGAAAGGTTTGTCTCTAGGTCGCTTTTACTTTTCTCTCTCTGTTTATGCTTTGCTTTGTCTATAGGGAGGGACAGGCTGAGCAAAGAGGGAAGCTATATAAGCAGCTCATAATTTTGATGAAAAAGAGAACAACTTGCAGACTGTTTTGTACCTGAAAGTAGAAGGCAATATTTCTGCTATTTTTTAACCTTTTCACTTTATTAGGCTTTTGTGAGTCACATGGCCTATAACTTTTTCTTAAACCATTTCATGCTCTATGATAGGTATGATAAGAAAACTTTATTTAAACTGGATTCAATGTTATTTCATAGCAAGCAAATACAAAAGGATCCTAAAGTACTTACTTAATTGTTGCCCTATTTATCCATTTTACTATAGTTATTGGCTAGCCATGACTAGGGAGGAAAAAAATTACCAACAATGGCTGGGAAAGGTGATAAATTCTAGTTGCCTCTAAGTTTCTGTGATGAAGGGACAGGTTAAAGTGACCCTTGACTCATCACTAGTGGGAGTTACAAAATGGAGTCATAAAGTATTTCAGTGCAAGAATAACATTTAGAAAATATAGCTCCTTGGAAAGTTATATAGCAATATTTCCCCAATTTGGTAAAATCAAACAACTCCATTTTGAAAGAATTTTAATTCCAATCTCAATTCAGGGAGCTATTTATTGGGACGTTTAAAAAATATGGTCAAGTCTGGGCAAGAGTTTAAGCAGCTTCCATTGTGCTGAGCATGGACATGACTGCCCCACACCGTCTTGTTTCCTAACAATGATGTCATAGATCAGGTAGCAGTATATCATGATTAACCAGAATCCAGCTTGTTCCAATAGACCCAGTTACTCAAGTATATGGGACAGAGACTCCCCATAACATTACTCTTTCTAAGAATAAGCCTCATTAATGCTGCTTTAGGGAGATGATGAATATACAATCACTCACATTGCTATATCACATTAGAATTTTTATTTACTTATATGTATTCTGTGAAAAATTGCTGGCCATGACTGGGAAGGTGATCAATTTTGGTTGACTCTAAATTTCTGTTATGAATGGATTTGAAAAGCTTTGAGGCCTATACCATTTATAAAACAAAATCTAGGGCTTCCCTGGTGGCACAGTGGTTGAGAGTCCGCCTGCTGATGCAGGGGACACGGGTTCGTGCCCCGGTCTGGGAAGATCCCACATGCCGCAAAGCGGCTGGGCCCATGAGCCATGGCCACTGAGCCTGCGCGTCCGGAGCCTGTACTCTGCAACGGGAGAGGCCACAACAGTGAGAGGCCCACGTACCGCAAAAAAAAAGCAAAAAACAAACCAAACAAACAAACAAACAAAATCTATGTGAATACATTGTTTGATTTCATTTTAATCCTCAAAAGGTTTTTTAATAAATCCTGGCAGTTATGTTCATCCCCATTTTATAGATGAGGAAAATAAATCCCATAGGGCATAAGTGACTTGGCCAAGGTTGCACAAGTGAATAGTGTGGTAGGAACTTGAACATTGTTCTTTTGACTCCAAGGCCCTCATGTTCTTCCCCTTGTATGTCATTGAATAAAAATGGAATTTCTGATCCACCAGAAAAAGGGTGTGAATCCTGAGCAATTGCTCCAGAGGTTATGTATTTGTCAGAACGCTGTCGCACAGTCTCCTGGGGCTCCTGGTAACCAATGGTCCACAAGGGTGAGGGCACTAACTACATTAGACCGTGGTCTGAAGTAGAGAAACAGAGGAAGATTGGTGCCCAAACAAGGAAGCACATGAGCAAAAATCATGCGAGAAAGTAGTGATCCAGTTTAACAATTCAACACTTTTGAGCATGTGCTGTGTGCCAGGACCACTGCCAGGAGTTATTTCTGGCAAAATTTCTGCTCTTGAGAATCTCACAGTTTGGAAGGGGAGATAATTAGAAGACAGTGTGACAAATGCAGTATGCAAAGGATGTTATGGGAGCCCACGGTTAGAAATCCATACTCCAGCTGGAGCTAAGGAACAAGACTGGGGGAGGGAATTAGGAAATGCTTCCCAGAGAAGGTTAAGTCTTGAGCAGAATCTTTTTTTTTTTTATGGTACGCGGGCCTCTCACTGTTGTGGCCTCTCCCGTTGCGGAGCACAGGCTCTGGACGCGCAGGCCCCGTGGCCATGGCTCACGGGCCCAGCCGCTCCACGGCATGTGGGATCTTCCCGGACCGGGGCACGAACCCGTGTCCCCTGCATCGGCAGGCGGACTCTCTCAACCTCTGCACCACCAGGGAAGCCCTTGAGCAGAATCTTGAAGTAGAAGTAGGAGTTAATCAAGCAAAAGAAAGGGGAAGAAAGGAAATTTCACCTAAAAAGACAAGGAGGTGAGTGAGGGCGTGGGAGATTCAGGTAATTGGTACATCCCTGGTGAGCTTGGGATGTGGAAGGAGATGAGGCTGGAGAGAGACAGGACCAGATAATGAAAAGTAGTGAATACCAGATTGACTAAGGAGTTTGTAGTTTATTCTGCAGACCAGACAAGCGAAAGCTATTTCAGGTTTTGTTTTTAATTGAGACAAAATTCACATAACATAAAACTAACCGTTTTAAAGTGTACGTACAATTCAGTGGCATTTAGTACGATTACAGTGTTGTGCACCAGCACTTCTATTTGGTTCCAAAACATACCATCATCCAAAAAAGAAACCCTGTACCCATTAAGCAGTCACTCTCTATTCGCCTTTCCCCCAGCCCCTGGCAACCACTAATCTATTTTCTGTCTCTAAGGGTTTACCTATTCTGGATATTTGATTTAAATGAAATCATTTATTATGGGATCTTATGTGTCCAGCTTCTTCCACTTAGTATAATGTTTTTGAGGCTCATCCATGTTGTAGTAAGTATCAGTACTTCATTCTTTTTATGGATGAATAATATTCCATTGTACAGATATATCACAACATATTTATTCATTCATGACTTCATGGAAGTTTGGGTTATTTCCTCCTTTTGGCTATTGTGAATAGTGCTGCAGTGAACATTTATGTACAAGTTTTTGTTTGAATACCTGTTTTCAATTCTTTGAGTATATAATTAAGAGTGAAATCCCTGGGTCATACAGTAATTCTATGCTTAATTTTTGAGGAATTGCTAAACTGTTTTCCACAATGATTGCACTATTTAACATTCCACCAGCAATGGAAGTAGGTTCCAATTTTTTCCACAGCCACTACAACACTTGTTATTTTCCATTAAAAAAAATTATAACCATCCTACTGGGTGTGAAGTGGTGTCTTATTACAGTTTTGATTTGTATTTCCCTAGTGATAAGTGATGCTGAGCATCTTTTCATGTGCTTGTTGACCATTTGTATATCTTCTTTGGAGGATTGTCTATTCAAGTTCTTTACCTATATTTTAATTGGATTGTTGAGTTGTTGGAGTTCTGTATATATCCTGGATGTTAGACTCTTTTTTTTTAACATCTTTATTGGAGTATAATTGCTTTACAATGGTGTGTTAGTTTCTGCTTTATAACAAAGTGAATCAGCTACACATCACATATATCCCTATATCTCCTCCCTCTTGTGTCTCCCTCCCACCCTCCCTATCCACCCCTCTAGATGGTCACAAAGCACCAAGCTGATCTCCCTATGCTATGCGGCTGCTTCCCACTAGTTATCTGCTTTACATTTGGTAGTGTATATATGTCCAGTCCACTCTCTCACTTCGTCCCAGCTAACCCTTCCCCCTTCCCGTGTCCTCAAGTCCGTTCTCTATGTCTGTGTCTTTATTCCTGCCCTGCCCCTAGGTTCTTCAGAACCTTTTTTTTTTTTTTTTTTTTTTAGATTCCATATATAAACTGTGTTAACATACCGTATATGTTTTTAACTTTCTGACTTACTTCACTCTGTATGACAGACTCTACATCCATCCACCTCACTACAAATAACTCAATTTCATTTCTTTTATGGCTGAGTAATATTCCATTGTATATATGTGCCACATCTTCTTTATCCATTCATCTGTTGATGGAACTTATGTTGCTTCCATGTCCTGGCTATTGGAAATAGAGCTGCAGTGACCATTGTGGTACATGACTCTTTTTGAATTATGGTTTTCTCAGGGTATATGCCCAGTAGTGGGATCACTGCGTCATATGGTAGTTCTATTTTTAGTTTTTTAAGGAACCTCCATACTGTTCTCCATAGTGGCTGTATCGACTTACATTCCCCCGAACAGTGCAAGAGGGTTCCCTTTTCTCCACACCTTCTCCAGCATTTATTGTTTGTAGATTTTTTGTTGATGGCCATTCTGATCTGTGTGAGGTGATACGTGATTGTAATTTTGATTTGCATTTCTCTAACAATTAGTGATGTTGAGCATCCTTTCATGAGTTTGTTGGCAATCTGTATATCTTCTTTGGAGAAATGTCTATTTAGGTCTTCTGCCCATTTTTAGATTGGATTTTTTGTTTTTTTTGATATTGAGCTGCATGAGCTGCTTGTAAATTTTGGAGATTAATCCTTTGTCAGTTGCTTCATTTGCAAATATTTTCTCCCATTCTGAGGGTTGTCTTTTCCCCTTGTTTATGGTTTCCTTTGCTGTGAAAAAGCTTTTAAGTTTCATTAGGTCCCATTTGTTTATTTTTGTTCTTATTTCCATTTCTCTAGGTGGTGGGTCAAAAAGGATCTTGCTGTGATTTATGTCATAGAGTATTCTGCCTATGTTTTCCTCTAAGAGTTTTATAGTGTCTGGCCTTACATTTAGGTCTTCAATACATTTTGACTTTATTTTTGTGTATGGTGTTAGGGAGTGTTCTAATTTCATTCTTTTACGTGTGGCTGTCCAGTTTTCCCAGCACCACTTATTGAAGAGGCTGTCTTTTCTCCATTGTATATTCTTGCCTCATTCATCAAAAATAAGGTGACCATATGTGTGTTGGTTTATCTCTGGGCTTTCTATCCTGTTCCATTGATCTATATTTCTGTTTTTGGGCCATTACCATATTGTTTGGATTACTATAGCTTTGTGGTATAGTCTGAAGTTCGGGAGCCTGATTCCTCCAACTCCATTTTCCTTTCTCAAAATTGCTTTGGCTATTCGGGGTCTTTTGTGTTTCCATGCAAATTGTGAAATTTTTTGTTTTGGTTCTGTGAAAAATGCCATTTGTAGTTTGATAGGGATTGCATTGAATCTGTAGATTGCTTTGGGTAGTATAGTCAGTTTCACAATGTTGATTCTTCCAATCCAAGAACATGGTATATCTCTCCATCTGTTTTTATCATCTTTAATTTCTTTCATCAGTGTCTTATAGTTTTCTGCATACAGGTCTTTTGTCTTCTTAGGTAGGTTTATTCCTAGGTATTTTATTCTTTTTGTTGCAGTGGTAAATGGGAGTGCTTTCTTAATTTCTCTTTCACATTTTTCATCATTAGTGTATAGGAATGCAAGTGATTTCTGTGCATTAATTTTGTATCCTCCTACTTTACCAAATTCATTGATTAGCTCTAGTAGTTTTCTGGTAGCATCTTTAGGATTCTCTATGTATAGTATCATGTCATCCGCAAAAGTGACAGCTTTACTTCTTCTTTTCTGGTTTGGATTCCTTTATTTCTTTTTTTTTCTCTGATTGCTGTGGCTAAAACTTCCAAAACTATGTTGAATAATAATGGTGAGAGTGGAAAATCTTGTCTTGTTCCTGATCTTAGAGGAAATGGTTTCAGTTTTTCACCATTGAGAATGATGTTGGCTCTGAGTCTTTCATATATGTCCTTTATTATGTTGCGGTAAGTTCCCACTATGCCTACTTTCTGGAGGGTTTTTATCATAAATGGGTTCTGAATTTTGATTAAAGCTTTTTCTGCATCTATTAAGATGATCATATGGTTTTTACCCTTCAAATTGTTAATATGGTGTATCACCTTGATTGATTTGCATATATTGACGAATCCTTGCATACCTGGGATAAACCCCTCTTGATCATGGTGTATGATCCTTTTAATGTGCTGCTGGATTCTGTTTGCTAGTATTTTGTTGAGGATTTTTGCATGTATGTTCATCAGTGATATTGGCCTGTAGTTTTCTTTCTTTGTGACATCTTTGTCTGGTTTTGGTATCAGGGTGATGGTGGCCTTGTAGAATGGATTTGGGAGTGTTACTCCCTCTGTTATATTTTGAAAGAGTTTGAGAAGGATAGATATTAGTTCTTCTGTAAATGTTTGATAGAAGTCGACTGTGAAGCTTTCCGGTCCTGGGCTTTTGTTTGTTGAAAGATTTTTAATCACAGTTTCAATTTCAGTGCTTGTGATTGGTCTGTTTATATTTTCTATATCTTCCTAGTTCAGTCTCGGAAGGTTATGGTTTTCTAAGAATTTGTCCATTTCTTCCAGGTTGTCCCTTTTATTGGCGTATTGTTGCTTATAGTAATCTCTCATGATCCTTTGTATTTCTGCAGTGTCAGTTGTTACTTCTCCTTTTTCATTTCTAATTCTATTAATTTGAGTCTTCTCCCTTTTTTTCTTGATGAGTCTGGCTAATGGTTTATCAGTTTTGCTTATCTTCTCAAAGAACCAGGTCTTAGTTTTATTGCCCTTTGCTATTGTTTCCTTCATTTCTTTTTCATTTATTTCTGATCTGATCTTTATGATTTCTTTCTTTCTGCCAAATTTGGGTACTTTTTGTTCTTCTTTCTCTAATTACTTTAGATGTAAAGTCAGGTTGTTTATTTGAGATGTTTCTTGTTCTTGAGGTAGGGTTGTATTGCTATAAACTTTCCTCTTAAAACTGCTTTTGCTGCATCCCATAGGTTTTGGATTGTCATGTTTTCATTGTCATTTGTTTTTAGGTATTTTTTGATTTCCTCTTTGATTTCTGCAGTGATCTCTTGGTTATTTAGTAGTGT
Organism: Mesoplodon densirostris; assembly: GCF_025265405.1. Classification (NCBI taxonomy): domain Eukaryota; kingdom Metazoa; phylum Chordata; class Mammalia; order Artiodactyla; family Ziphiidae; genus Mesoplodon; species Mesoplodon densirostris. The sequence goes on along the minus strand of NC_082668.1, from coordinate 80,350,865 downwards.
ATTGTTTAGCCTCCATGTGTTCATATTTTTTAACGATTTTCCCCTGTAATTGAAATCTATTCTTATAGTGTTGTGGTCAGAAAAGATACTTGATATGATTTCAAATTTCTTAAATTTACCAACGCTTGATTTGTGACCCAAGATATGATCTATCCTGGCGAATGTTCCATGAGCACTTGAGAAGAAAGTGTATTTTGTTGTTTTTGGATAGAATATCCTATAAATATAAATTAAGTCCATCTTTATTAATGTATCATTTAAAGCTTGTGTTTCCTTATTTATTTTCATTTTGGATGGTCTGTCCATTGGTGAAAGTGGGGTGTTAAAGTCTCCTACTATGATTGTGTTACTGTTGATTTCCATTTTATGGATATTAGCATTTGCCTTATGTATTGAGGTGCTCCTATGTTGGGTGCATATATATTTATAATTGTTATATCTTCTTCTTGGATTGATCCCTTGATCATTATGTAGTGTCCTTCTTTATCTCTTGTAATAGTCTTTATTTTAAAGTCTATTTTGTCTGGTATGGGAATTGCTACTCCAGCTTTCTTTTGATTTCCATTTGCATGGAATATGTCTTTCCATTCCCTCTCTTTCAGTCTGTATGTGTCCCTAATTCTGAAGTGGTTCTCAGAATATATATATAGCATATATACGGGTCTTGTTTTTGTATCCATTCAGCCAGTCTATGTCTTTTGGTTGGAGCATTTAATCCATTTACATTTAAGGTAGTTATCATTATGTATGTTCCTATTACCATTTTCTTAACTGTTTGGGGTTTGTTATTGTAGGTCTTTTGTTTCTCTTGTGTTTCCTGCCTGGGGAAGTTCCTTTAGCATTTGTTGTAAAGCTGATTTGGTTGTGCTGAATTCTCTTAGCTTTTGCTTATCTGTAAAGATTTTAATTTCTCCATCAAATCTGAATGAGATCCTTGCTGGGTAGAGTAATCTTGGTTGTAGGTTTTTCCCTTTCATCACTTTAAATATGTCCTGCCACCCCCTTCTGGCTTGCAGAGTTTCTGTTGAAAGATCAGCTGTTAACCTTATGGGGATTTCCTTGTATGTTATTTGCTGTTTTTCTCTTGCTGCTTTTAATATTTTTCTTTGTATTTAATTTTTGATAGTTTGATTGCTATGTGTCTTGGCATATTTCTCCTTGCATTTATCCTGTATGAGACTCTCTGCATTTCCTGGACTTGATTGACTATTTCCTTTTCCATATTTGGGAAGTTTTCAACTATAATCTCTTCAAATATTTTCTCAGTTGCTTTTTTCTCTTCTTCTTCTGGGACCCCTATTATTCGAATGTTGGTGCATATAATGTTGTCCCAGAGGTCTGTGAGACTGTCCTCAATTCTTTTCATTCTTTTTTCTTTATTCTGCTCTGCAATAGTTATTTCCACTATTTTATCTTCCAGGTCACTTATCCGTTCTTTTGCCTCAGTTATTCTGCTAGAGAATTTTCAATTTCATTTATTGTGTTGTTCTTCATTGTTTGTTTGCTCTTTAGTTCTTCTAAGTCCTTGTTAAATGTTTCTTGTATTTTCTGCATTCTATTTCCAAGATTTTGGATCATCTTTACTATCATTACTCTAAATTCTTTTTCAGGTCGACTGCCTAGTTCCTCTTCATTTGTTTGGTCTGGTGAGTTTTTACCTTGCTCCTTCATCTGCTGTGTGTTTCTCTGTCTTCTCATTTTGCTTTACTTACTGTGTTTGTGGTCTCCTTTTTGTAGGCTGCAGGTTCATAGTTCCCATTTTTTTGATGTCTGCCCCTAGTGGGTAAGGTTGGTTCAGTGGGTTGTGTAGGCTTCCTGGTGGAGGGGACTGGTGCCTCTTTTCTGGTGGATGAGGCTGGATCTTGTCTTTCTGGTGGGCAGGACTGCGTCTGGTGCTGTGTTTTGGAGTGTCTGTGACCTTATTATGATTTTAGGCAGCCTCTCTGCTAATGGGTATGGTTGTGTTCTTGTCTTGACAGTTGTTTGGCATAGGGTGTCCAGCACTGCAGCTTGCTGGTCGTTAAGTGGAGCTTGGTCTCAGTGTTGAGATGGAGATCTCTGAGAGAGCTTTCGCTGTTTGATATTACATGGAGCTGGGAGGTCTCTGGTGGACTAACGTCATGAACTCAGCTCTCCCAGCTCAGAGACACAGGCCTGACACCTGGCCAGAGCACCAAGACTCTGTCAGCTACACAGCTCAGAAGGAAAGGGAGAAGAAAAGAAAGAATGAAAAAATTAAAAAAATAAATAAAACAAAGTTATTAAAATAAAAATTATTAAGAATAAAAAAATTAAAAAGGAAGAAAAAAGAAAGAAAGAAAGAAAGAAGAGAGCAATCAAACCAAGAAATAAATCCAACAATGATAACAAGTGCTAAAAACCATACTAAAAAAATAAAATAAAATAAAAGGACAGACAGAACCCTAGGACAAATGGTAAAAGCAAAGCTATACAGACAAAATCACAGAAAGAAGCATAGACATACACACTTACAAAAAGAGAAAAAGGAAAAAAATATATTAAACAAAAAAAAGGAAGAGAGCAACCAAATCAATAAACAAATCTACCAATGATAATAGACTCTAAATACTAAACTAGATAAACATAAAACCAGCAGGAAATTAGATTCACAAAGCAAACCCCAAGTCTGCAGTTGCTCCCAGAGTCCACCGCCTCAATTTTGGGATGATTCGTTGTCTATTCAGGTATTCCAGAGATGCAGGGTACATCAAATTGATTGTGGAGATTGAATCCGCTGCTCCTGTTGCTGCTGGGAGAAATTTCCCTTTCTCTTCTTTGTTCACACAGCTCCTGGGGTTCAGCTTTGGATTTGGACCTGTCTCTGCTTGTAGGTCACCTGAGGACGTCTGTTCTTAACTTAGACAGGACGGGGTTAAAGGAGCAGCTGATTTGGGGGCTCTGGGTCACTCAGGCCATGGGGAGGGAGGGGTACGGAATGTGGGGTGAGCCTGTGGTGTCTGAGGCCGGCGTGACGTTGCAATAGCCTGAGGTGCACTGTGTGTTCTCCGGGGGTAGTTGTTCCTGGATCATGGGACCCTGGTAGTGGCAGGTTGCACAGGCTCCTGGGAGGGGAGGTGTGGATAGTGACCTGTGTTTGCACACAGGCTTCTTGGTGGCTGCAGTAGCAGCTTTAGCGTTTCATGCCTGTCTTTGGTGTCCATGCTGATAGCCACGGCTTGCACCCGTCTCTGGAGCTTGTTTAGGCAGTGCCCCTCTTCTGTGTACCCCAAAACAATGGTCTCTTGCCTCTTAGGTGGGTCCAGACTTTTTCCTGGACTCCCTCCCAGCTAGCTGTGGTGCACTAGTCCCCTTCAGGCTGTGTTCATGCAGCCAACCCCAATCCTCTCCCTGGGATCTGACCTCCGAAGCCTGAGCCTCAGCTCCCAGCCCCCTCCCATCCCAGTGGGTGAGCAGACAAGCCTCTCGGGCTGGTGAGTGCTGGTGGGCACTGATCCTCTGTGCAGGAATCTCTCTGTTTTGCCCTCTGCACCCCTGTTGCTGTGCTCTCCTCCGTGGCTCTGAAGCTTCCCCCTCCATCCCCCTGTCTTCTGCAGTGAAGGGGCTTCCTAGTGTGTGGAAATTTTTCCTCCTTCAAAGCTCCCTCCCAGAAGTGCAGGTCCTATCCCTATTCTTTTGTCTCTGTTTTTTCTTTTGCCCTACCTACCCAGGTATGTGGGGAGTTTCTTGCCTTTTAGGAAGTCTGAGGTCTTCTGCCAGCATTCAGTAGGTGTTCTATAGGAGTTGTTCCACGTGTAGATGTATTTCTGATGTATTTGTGGGGAGAAAGGTGATCTCCATGTCTTACTCCTCTGCCATCTTGCATGTCTCTCCTAGATTCTTATTAGAAATAAGATTTGCAAATATTTTCTCCCATTCTGTGTGTTATCTTTTCACTGTCTTGATCTCTTCACCATCTCTTGATAGTGTCTTTTGATGTACAAACACTTTAAATTTGTAGAAAGTCCAATTAATTTTGTTATTGTTTTTGTTCTTTGGGCTTTTTGTGCCATATCTAAGATCTATTACCAAATCCAAGGTCATTAAGAATTTTTCCTATGGTTTCTTCTAAGAATTTTATAGTTTTAACTCTTACATTTAGGTCTTTGATCCATTTTAATTTTTGTATATGGTGTGAAGTGTATGTCCAGCATCACTGTTTTTCATGTGGATTTCCAGCTCTATCAGTATCATATTTTGAAGAGACTCTTTTTTTCCCATTGAATGATCTTTCCACCCTTGTCAGAAATCAATTCACCATATATATATATATAGTTTGTTTTGTTTTGTTTTGTTTTTCGGTACGGGGGCCTCTCACTGTTGTGGCCTCTCCCACTGCGGAGCACAGGCTCTGGACGCGCAGGCTCAGTGGCCATGGCTCACGGGCCCAGCCACTCCACAGCATGTGGGATCTTCCCGGACCGGGGCACGAACCCATGTCCCCTGCATCAGCAGGCGGACTCTCAACCACTGTGCCACCAGGGAAGCCCACCATATGTATTTATGTGTTTTTTCTTCACTCTCAATTCTAGTCCATTGATCATATGACTATCCTTACATCAATACCACACTGTTTTGATTATTGCTGCCTTTGTGGTAGTTTTGAAAGTGGGAAATATGAGTCCTTCAACTTCACTTTCTTTTTTCCAGATGATTTTAGCTATTGCAATTCCATATACATTTTAAGGTCAGCTTTTCCATGTCTGCAAAAAATGCTGGTGGGATTTTGATAAAGATTACATTGAAACTGTACATCAATTTTGTGGCACATTTTTCTCCATGTTTCCTTTAATTAATTCTTTGTCCATGATGTCCTTAATCTCTTTCAGTATATTTAAGATAGTAGATTGAAAGTCTTTGTCTAGTAAGTCCAATGTTTGTGCTTCCTTGGAGACAGTGTCTATTAATTTTTCTCTTTTTTCCTCCCAGTGAATGGCCATACTTTCTGCCTCATACTTTTGTGTTGAAAACTGGACATTTTAAGTATTATAATGTGGCAACTCTGAAAGTCATACTCTCTCCCCTCTCTGGGCTTTGTTGATGCTGCTTGTTTTGGGTTATTGTTGTTTGCTTATTTAGTGGATTTCTAAACTATTTTTATAAAGTTTGTATCCTTTGTCACTTGTAGCTACTGAAATCTGTGTTCTATCAGCTTGGTGGTCACCCAGAGTTTTCCTTAAATGCCTGGAGGCAAAAAAGAAACAAACAAACAAAAAACTCTTCCAGTCTTTGCAGATTGGCTCTCAGTTGGGGGGTACTTAAACAGTTAGCCATTCTATTTACAACTCTGTCTTTTCCTGTTTGTTCTGAGTTTGAAGGTCAGTCAGAGGTGAAAGCTTAAGGTCTTCTCAGGACTGTTCTGAGCATTCATTCAGCTCTGGGAATGTGTGTGGTCTTTTCAATTCCCAGTATATGTAGGAGTCCCTAAATTCCCTATCCTCCCCTGTATCTCCTTTTCTTATCTCTTCTTTCCCCAGGTTTTTCAGTTTGTCTGTTGTTTGCCCTGTTATCCCTTGCCTCAGGCTCCTGTGGTCAATGCTTTTGCTTTTAAATGCTTTTGCTTTTAAATGCTTTTGGCAAATTCCACCTGGGGAAGTCACTCCAACATTTGGAATGCTCTGAGTAGAGCAAAACAAAGGCATGCCCTTGCATTGGTCCTTTAAGGAGCCACCAAAGAAGCTGAAACACACAACCACAATTCTTCCAGACTAATGTCTATATTGCTTCCTCTGCCACAAACAGCTTATATCAGGAGTGCATGCTACCATCTTCATGGCTGCTCTGGGGAATGAGGGATGGTAGGTGGGCAATACAAAATGTCACAGTGCTCTTACCACGGTGCAGCAGCTTCTTTTATCATTGTTTTTCCTAGTTGTTGTGAACATTTGACTAGATTCCAGTGTTTTGCAAAACTTGATTCTTACAGTTTGTGCCAGCTTCTTAGTTGCTTCTTTTTCTCTCAGGTATTAAATTTTTTTTTCATTTTGGTAAAACATATATAAATAAAGCTTGCTATTTAAACAAGTTTTTAGTGCACAATTCAGTGTCATTGAGTACATTCACAGTGTCGTGCAACCATCACTATCTATTAGTTGCTTTTATGAAGAGGTGGAGCTCTGGAATTTTCCGCTCTGCCATTTTCAGTGATGTTATTTTCTACTTCAGGTTTTTGAGGAGGGAAATAGTGTGGCATGATGTGTATTAGAAGAGTTAGAGGGTTAGTGACTAAAATTTTATTGATGATAAAAATATTTCTTAAGATATAGGGTACACTGGACCTCTTGGTACTACTTTTTTCTACTTCCAATGAATCTACAATTATTTCAAAGTAAAAAGTTAAAAAATATAATAAATAATGTATTTCAGGATCTTATATATATTTTAATTCAGATATTTGAAGGGTAAAAGATTAAATTCAAAATAGCAGATCAAACCAGAGGCAAAGAAATACAAAGAGAAACAGTATACATAGTTTCCAAGAAAATCCTGGGATCATGCTTGCCCTTGCACAAAAGAGCAGTCAGGATAGAATCACACTGAGAACTGAACAAGTCTGAAAGAACATTTGGCTTGATTTGAAGGAAAAAAAACGATTGGGTTGGAATGGGTGTTAAAACAAGCTCTCACAGGACCAGGTTTGGCATCATGCAAACAAAATATTACTGAACAACAACAAAAACAAATTAGCAAGAACCAAGGAAGAAGAAACTAGACCTCAAAAATAAATATATGCTAGAGGAAAGGGATCAAAGCCTACTCTAGGTATCATAGTTTAAGAAAAAACTTTTTCCTCTACCTTCTTATGTTCAGGAACTGAGCTCCTGCAGATTAAACTGACAAAAGACAGATTAACAGGAGAAAAGTCATACAAATTTTATTTGATGTTAATATTTTAATTTTTAGGTGTATATGGTGTTCTCACAGAAAAGGAAGTGAAAACCCAAAGACAAGGTTAGGCTTGAGAGCTTATATACCATTTTAACAAAAAGTGATGCATTTGCGGACAAGTGACAAGATGAAGGAAAAGTATTTGGGCTTCTAGGAGTGACAAATTGTGGGAAAATGAATATGTGGCAGGGGGAGAACTAATGGAAGATAAGGGTTATTTCAATAAGCTTTATTTATGCAGATTCAAGTCAGTGCTGTCCCCAGTGATGAGTTGCTTCCTCTTCCAGGTATTGGAGAGGAGAGAGGGGACACCTTCACAAAGGGAGATTTATACCCTGTCTTTAAGGCATAAAGGGGGGAGAGTAGAGAGTTTTTTCTGCATCTGTTATTTCCCAATTTCCTTCAGCTCAAAATAATCCTTACACCAAAGTAGCATATTTTGGGGTGGAATATTCTGATCCCTTTCAGTACTTTAAGGAAAATGGAATTTAATACAGAGAATTAGATGCTCACAAAACCATTAGCAGAACAGAAGAGCAGACTCTAGAGGGGGACAAGTAATGACTTCCGGAACACGAAGGATAGGACCCTTATGAGGTGCTGCACTCTCAATCACAAAATATAAAATAGGGGTTAAGAAAGCCAGGATTAGGAAGACACAAATATTGCTATCAAAAATGCTTCTTGGGCTTCCCTGGTGACGCAGTGGTTGAGAGTCCACCTGCCGATGCAGGGGACACGGGTTCGTGCCCCGGTCTGGGAAGATTCCCACATGCCGTGGAGTGGCTGGGCCCATGAGCCATGGCTGCTGAGCCTGTGCATCCGGAGCCTGTGCTCCGCAACGGGAGAGGCCACAACAGTGAGAGGCCTGTGTACCACTAAAAAAAAAAAAAAAAACTTCTTGACAGCCCCCAATAAAGTGTAGTGATTGGGCCTGGAACACGGAGTTTGACATCCACCACCCTTACAGCTCCTCCTGCCCCATGAAGCTGGAGACTGGACACTGGCATTTCCATGACGCTGTTTCCCAACAGCAACAAAAGGCACCGAGGTATAATAGTTCGTGCTTCATTTCCACCTTCAAAATCTCATGCAAGTACATCTAGTTGTGGAAATTTATTCACATCCAGGACCCTAGCTGCAAAACTGGGGAATGTACTTTTCAGCTTTGCAGCCTCTGCAGTAAAGAAACACACACAGGAAGGAAGTGGGAAGAATGTGAAGTGCTAATTGAGTACATTCAGCCCTGGTAGTTGAGATATTCCCTCTATTTTTATCTGTTCCTTTGACTGGCAGTTCTATTACACCAAAATCAGAATAAGAAAGAAAAAAAAAGCCCTTAGAGATTATTTTATTCTGACTTTATAATTTTGCAGATGAGGAAACGGAGACCCAGAAAATTTAAATGACATGTTCCAGGTCTCACAGTTAATTAATGGCAAATCTTAATTCCTGGTCTAGGATCCTTTCCAGACATTTAATTTATTTATGTATACCCTCTTTTGTTCCAAAGAGAATTTTAAATGCCTTACTGATATAAAAAATATAGTAGAATAAAATTCTTAAAAAATAAGTATTGGGCTTCCCTGGTGGCGCAGTGGTTGAGAGTCCACCTGCCGATTTAGGGGACGTGGGTTCGTGCCCCAGTCCGGGAAGATCCCACATGCTGCGGAGCGGCTGGGCCCGTGAGCCATGGCCGCTGGGCCTGTGCGTCCAGAGCCTGTGCTCCGCAACGGGAGAGGCCACAACAGTGAGAGGCCCACGTACTGCAAAAAAAAAAAAAAAAAGTATTAAATACGAGACACACAGGGAGTGGAGGGGAGTCACTCCAAGGATCTGGGACTGCAGCAGGCAAGAGTAGATAATTTAGAGCTCTGAAGAGTAAGCAAAGACTCAGCTTGTGATTTGATCTAATTTTAAGGTGTTTGATTAATGAATTTGACCTCAAGTTTGATATGTTTAAAAGGGTTTCTTTAATGTAAATTGGTGCAGCCTCTACGGAAAGCAGTATGAAGAGTCCTTAAAAAACTAAAAATAGAGCTACCATATGATCTAACAACCCCACTCCTGGGCATATATTTGGAGAAAACTCTAATTCGAAAAGATAAATGCACCCCAATGTTCATAACAGCACTATTTACAATAACTAAGACGTGGAAGCAACCTAAGTGTCCATCAGCAGATGAATGAATAAAGATGTCTGTACATATATACAATGAAATATTACTCAGCCATAAGAAGGAATGAAATAATGTCATTTGCAGCAATGTGGTTGGACCTAGAGATTATCATACTAAGTGAAGTAAGTCAGACAGAGAAAGACAAATATCACATGATATCACATATGTGGAATCTCAAATATGATACAAATGAACTTATTTACAAAATATAAACAGACTCACAGACACAGAAAACAAACTTATGGTTACCAAAGGGGAAAGGTGGTGGGGGAGAGATAAATTAGGAGTTTGGGATTGGCAGATGCAAGCTACTATGTATAAAATAGATAAACAACAAGGTCCTGCTCTATAGCACAGGGAACTATATTCAATATGTTGAGAGTTCCTTTATATTTTACCAAACACACAAAAAGTTCCTCAGTCAAAGGGCCTTAAAAAGAATAGTGATTTCTTAAAAGCTATTTCTTCAAAACACAGGAAGCTCCAAAACTGAAGGGACCCCACGGGAAGTTTAGTTGGTTGAAACAGCACTGATTTGCTCTGCGGAAGGGGTAACCCAAGCCCTAAAGGAATAGAGAGAAAATGTGTCTCATTAACATAGGTCAGCTTTTCAGTCGGGCTATCTGCCTATATCAGAACTGTCAGCCAGTGGAAGCAAAGATGATTTAGGGAGTGAGCGGATATGCAGTGCTGCAATTTGATTTCGTGATTAATTTAGAAAGTGGTAAATAAAATTGCCTGTCAAGAGCCAAATAGCAAAAATAGAATGAACACCAAGTATAACTTATTAGCTTTGTGCTTCTGTAAAATGTATTTTGGAAATTAATAACTTTTTCTTCTTACCGTCTAGCTCCTGTCCTCTGCAGTAAAAAAAAAAAAAAAAAATTTTTCCCAGAACACAATTTGATGTTCTCTCCAACCTGTTCCTCTAATTGCAATTAAACCCTGGTGGAGTAATCTTTCCAAATGCCAGAAAATAAGTTAGTGCCCAAGGGAATGGCAAAGCTGGAAATGTGAGTAATCACCAGACCAGCTTTTTCTGCTCCAGTACAAAAGAAGTGTTGGGAAGATGGGATCAACCATGATTCCCAAACAGAAACCCCGTGTGTTCATTTCCCTAAGAAAATAATTGTTCTACATTCTTTGGATCATTTGACAAACTGCTTCCTGATCTATTGATTTACTGCCACACTGAAAGTAATAAATCAATAATCAGCTTTGTTGAGAAAGCAGGGAAAAGTAGTGTTAGCTTAAGGAACCACATAAGACTTTAAAAAGGGAATTAAGTTTTTGAAAGGAAAAAATAATGTATTTGGGAGGGTCTTTAGGGACCAAAGAGAAGACCACATAATAAAATTAGAAACTTACATCTGATTAGTTCCATGCCGGTCTCATTTGGCATAGGTTATTATTGCAGACAGGAAGCTAAGAGTTCACTGCAATACTGGAGCAGTGGTCCATGAGCCAGACAAGATGATCAGACATGGGTGTCTGAGTGGGAGTGTTAGATTCACAGAAGAAACGGTGGCAAAAACAAAGAAGTTGCTTTGGCATCAGAGAGACCTGACTCTGAATCCCAGTGGTCACTTACTAGCTGAGCTTGCCTGGGCAAGTTACTTAAACTCCTGACCCTCAGTTTCCTCGTTTGTGAAACTGGAATAACAATGTTTTCTTTACAGTGCTCTTATGAGGATAAGATATAATGTCTCAAAAGTGGTTGGTACCTTGTAGATAATAAATAGTAGCTATTATTGTTAACTAGGGGACTTTTGGAGCCATGGGGCATAAATTAGGAAGGAAGAATATCAGGAAGCTGGTTTTAAAAAAATTATAAGGTGATAGTAGTTTCTAAATTACAGAGAAACCAACAAGTTAAGAAAAGCACATGATAAGTAGTTAGAGTCACTGGAGGGAAGTCAATGATTTATTTGAGGAAAATGGTGTCCAGTTTATCAGTAGAAAGTTATCTGACATTTGTGGGAAATGGGAGAAAAGTCAGGTCAAAATATAAAAATGCAGAAACCATTAAGTGGATGAAATGGAATGCTTGGTGGTATGAGAGGGAGGGTGGGTGTGAAATAAGTGGTCTTGATATAATTGGAGAAAGATGGGTAACAAATGGTATATCTAGGCTAGAGTTCAGGGAGTTGTATCATTCTTTGTGAAATTACCATTGAAAAATACCATTAGAAATGACATCAGAATTTTTTCTAAGCAAGTATTCTCTCTGAAATCTCTGCCGGCATGAATTTCATAATTATAAAAAAATTAAAAACAATAAAAATAGGAAAAAAGTGTTTGACCAGTGCTGAAAATCAGTTTCCCAATGAAATTGGGGAAGCTGGAAAGTTAGGTCAGGTAAGAAATTAAAAACTTCTATTATCTACCCATCAGTTGTCAGGCTTCCTAATTCAGGCTGAAATGCAGAGATGAGATTTTAGGATGAGACAAATGACTAATTCTAACAAAGTCAAATAACCCTGCACAACATAGAGTGTTTGCGTAATGAACAGGAACTGGTTTAGTCAGGTGGTTATGAGTGATCCTTTATGTAATGATAGCAGAATCAATTCAACATTTTAACAGGTAGGGTAAAGCCAAAATCACCCTTTTACATAAAATTCAAACACTAATTAGAAAACTTGGTAAACAGATTTTAAAGCAACATTAAAAAAAATCCCTAAAGGCTGACTAAAAACATGATTATAAACATATGAAAATTATTTGTCAAAGATAAAATGTCCAGGTATTAGGGGTGAACTAGAAATTAAGTGACTAAATAATTCTAGAAGCACATGGCAAACTTTTCTGAAATTAGTAATACCAAGATTGTTTTTAGATACATTACATCAAATCAGCAAGCTACATAACTATGAAAAAGTTATGTGTATGTATGGAAAAGAAATAATGTAATCCAATTAATTCATTTATTCTTTTCTTTTTCTTGACTAGAAATGTGAACAGCACCTAAAAAGAAAAAAGAATTAATTCAGAAAAGACAGATTTTCTCCCTTTGCTCTTTATTACCTGAAAAAATTAGAAACACTCCAAATTTTTAATGAAACCCAATTTTAAGGAAAACTGTTTCAAAAAGTTTCATAGCCTTTTTTTTTTCCCCCAAAGGAAGATGTTATGGAAAGATGTTAAGGGTTCATCCCACTTCCAAGTTAACTTTGGAAGCAGACAGTTGTGAACTACTAAGAAAAAAGTCAGGATGAAGTTAAGATCACTGGGAGTGGCTGATTCCCACCCAAGACCTTTGAATGGACTTTAGGTATATTCAGTATATATTCCCAGCTGTTAACTGAGCCACTGTGCCAGTAGTTGGAGGGTTGCCCATGTGACTCTAAATGCTCTGCAACCATGGTTGAACCTCCTGGTAAGTCTGTGGAATCTGTCATGAAAGACAGGAAGAACCATACCCTTCTTGGGGAGAAAGGCAACAATGTTAATATAAAGAAAACTGTCTGGGACGAATCTGCTAGATGTTTCTAGAAATAGTTTTATGGGATTTTTTTTTCAATCATGAAAGTAATATACTCTCATTGAGAAAAAAAAAAACTGGGAAAAGCAGAAAAGTATAAAGAAGAAAATAGAAATCAGCTATCATCTCCCTACACAGCAATAACCATAGTAAAATTTTAAAGTATATTCTTACAGATTTTCCCCCATATATATGTTCTCTGTCTTTCTGTACATTTTGTATAAAAATTAGATAGTACTATTTTGTAGTCTGTAGTTTTCACTTAGAAACATGAAATGCAAATCTATCCATGTCAACAAATATAGATACGTATCATTTTTAATGTTTGGATATTAGGTAGTTTAACTAATCTAACTTTTTGATAATTAGATTATGTTAAGTCACATAATTTAAATAAATATTTAATTTACTTTTAAAAACCAGTTCAAAATTTGGCTCTCAGTATGTTCTTTTGTGTATTAATCGATACAGATTTCTGAATCATAGTATACTCTCAGCCTATAATATTATGCTCTGTGCAGCATCTAGCACACCAGAGTTGATAGAGTATCTTTTTTCAGTTTTTTTTTGAGAAACATACACCACTGTATAAGTTTAAGGCATGCAGCATGATGGTTTGATTTACATATATTGTGAAATGATTACCACAATTTGTTCAGTTAACATCTACCTTCTCATATAGATATAATTTTTAAAAAAAAGAAAGAAGAGAAAAGGAAAAAAAATTTTCCTTGTGGTGAGAACTCTTAGGATTTACTTAACTTTCCTATATATCATATAGTGGTGTTAGCTATAGTCATCATGTTATGCATTACATACCTAGTAATTATTTATCTTATAACTGGAAATTTGTACCTTTTGACTACCTTCCTTCAATTCCTCCTGCCCCTCCCCTTCACAAGTGTGGTAATCACAAGTCTGATCTCTTTCTTTATGTGATTTTAAAAAAAATTTTAGATTCCACATATAAGCAAGATCATACACTATTTGTCTTTGTCTGAATTATTTCATTTAGCATAATGCCTTCAAGGTCCATCTATGCTGTTGCAAATGGCTGGATTTCCTCATTTTTTATGGCTGAATAATATCCCATTGTATATATACCACAACATTATCCATTCATCCATCAATGGACACTTAGGTTGTTTCCATGTCTTGGTTATTGTAAATAATGCTGATATGAACATGGGGGTGCAAACCTCTTTTCAGTTTAGTGTTTTTGTGTCCTTTGAATATATTCTCAGAAGTGGAATTGCTGGATCATTAGGTAGTTCTAGTTTTAATTTTTTGAAGAACCTCCATACTGTTTTCCACTGTGGCTGCCCCAATTTAAATACAGTCCCGCCAACAGTGAATGATAGAGTATTTGAATCCATTAGCTGGAAGGAATTTTAGAACTTTGGCATTCAATATTTTACCATTAAAACAATGATAAGCAGAATATCCTTGCTTGGTTATCTCTTAGGGTGAATTCCTAGAAGTTAAATTTCAATCCCACAGGGGATGCACATTTTATGCCTTTTGATACAGACTACTAAATAGACCTCTTGAAAGGTGAATCAGTTTACCCCCATGCCCCATTTCCCCACACCTTCCTCAATGTAGGAGAGCATTATTCTATTTAACGTTTACAAAGCTAATACATTAAAAATTGGCATCCTACCCTAATTTGCAGTTCTTAAATTACTAATAAAGTTGAATATCTTCTTATAGCTATATGTCTTTTTTTTTCAAGAAATTGTTGGTATATATTCTTTCTGTGAAATTTCTGAGGGGGTATTACATGGTGAAAACAATGGGAGAATCAACTGACAGTTTATTTTTAGAGAGATACTATGTTTCTTGGAGGGCAAGGACTTGTTGGTTATGAATTGGCCTTCTGGACTGACTGCTGACTTATGTTAAGGACTGGGCTGTAATTTGTAGGGAACGGCTTGCTTGACATGAATTATCTGAAAAGGAAAGGGTACTAGAGACTTAAAATAATAAGTTGTTAGACCTTGAGTACAGGAATATCTTTCAAGGCTGTGTGAAGAGATAGAAGAGTGGTAGCTCACTGTAAGTCTCACAGTGGTGGCTGGGAAATATTTACCTTATTAATTAGACTTTCAAAAACTTTTCATTTTTACTCAAAGTTTTGGGTTTTTTTAATTGCAGTATAGTAGATTTACAATATTGTGTTGGTTTCAGGTGTAGATCAGAGTGATTCAGTTTTTTTTCTTATTATATTCCATTATAGGTTATTATAAGACATTGAAAATAGTTCCCTGTGCTGTATAGTAAATCCTTGTTCCTTATCTATTTTATGTGTAGTAGTTTTTATCTGTTAATCTCATACTCCTAATTTGTCCCTCCCCACATCCCTCTCCCCTTTGGTAACCATAAGTTTGTTTTCTATGTCTGTGAGTCTTTCTGTTTTGCATGTAGATTCATTTGTATTATTTTTAAGATTCTACATGTGATATCATATAGTATTTGTCTGTTTGACTTACTTCATTAAGCATAATATTCTTTAGGTCCATCTACCTTGTTGCAAATGGCAATATTTCATTCCTTTTTATGGCTGAGTAATATTCCATTATATTTATTATTATTATATTATATTATATATTATATATAATGGTATTTTATATATATACATATATGTGTGTATATATGTGTGTGTGTGTGTGTGTGTGTGTGTGTATATATATATATATATATATATATATATATATATATATATATGCATATATAAAACATCTTCTTAAACCAGTCATCAGTCATCTGTTGCTGGGCATTTGGGTTATTTCCATGTCTTGGCTATTGCAAATAGTGCTGTTATGAACATTGGACTGCATGTATCTTTTCAAATTAGAGTTTTTGTTTTTTTCAGATATGTACCCAGGAGTGGGGTTGCTGGATCATTTGGCAGCTTTATTTTTTTGTTTTTCAAGGAGCCTCCATACTGTTTTCCATAGTGGCTGCACGCTTTTGCTCAAAATTTAAAAAGAAAAAAACTAATGATTTTTGGATTAGTTAAAAATTAATTTAGTATACAGTAAAATTGACATTTTTGGCCGTGTATTTCCATGGATTTTAATACATGGGTAGATTTGTGTAACTACCACCACAATCAGGATGGGGAACAGTTACATTTCCCAGGAAACTCCCTTGTGCTAAAGCTTTGTACTCACTCTCCTCCCACCTCTAACCCCTGGCCACCACTGATCTGTTTTCTGTCACTTTAGTTTTGCTTTTTTGAGAGTGTCATATAAATGTAGTCATTCAGTATGAAAATTTTGAGACTGGCTTCTTTCACTCTGCATAATGCCTTTGAGATTCATCCAAGTTGTATGTATCAACAGTTTGCTCTGTTTGCTCCTTTTTATTTCTGAGTAATATTCCATTGTATGGGTGTACCACAGTTTGTTTATCTACTCACTTATTGAAAGACGTTTGGTTCATTTCTAGTTTTCAGTGATTATCAGTAGAACTGCTGTAAACACTTTTGTACCGGTTATTGCGTGAATATAAGTTTTTATTTCTCTAGAGTAAATTATGTAAAAGTGGGATTTCTGGGTCATGTGGTAAATTTATGTTTAACTTCATAAGAAACTGCCAAAAATGTTTTCCAGAGTGTCTGTATTATTTTTATATTTATACCAGCAATATATATGTGATCCAGTTTCTTCACATCCTTGTCAGCATTTGCTATTGTCAATATTTTTTATTTTAGCCATTTTAATAGGTATATGGTGCTATCTCATCATGGGTTTAATTTGAATTTCCCTAGTGGCTAATAATGTTGGACATCTTTTCATTTGCTTATTTGCCATCCATATCTCCTCTCTGGCCAAGTATCTATTCAAGTCTTTTGCCCATTTGAAAAATTGAGTTGTTTTCTTGCTTTTGAGTTTTGAGAATCCTTTGTATATTCTGGATACAAGTCCTTTGTCGAATATGTGATTTGTGAACACTTTCTCCCAGTTTGTAGATTATCTTTTCATTCTCTTAACAGTGTCTTTCATAGAGCAAACGTTTTTAAATCTGATGAAGTCTCAGGATCGGTATTGAATACTCCATGTGGAAGCTGGTTCATACTCAATCTCCCTATCTCCCCCTCATCTCATCCCCATATATTTGGTCTCCACATCCAATTCCCAGTACTCTCCTCTCACATCACTTGCTCAAAAAGTTCGTCCAAACTACTTACTATGTAATATAAATATATACTTCAGTTGCTTTTAGAATCAATTCAACATTTGACATGTTCATTAGGCACTTTCATTCATACATACTTCTGAGTCATTCTACCTGGAAGGTAGACACGTGGTCTTTTTTATCTTGCTCTGAGCCACATCTAGTATATCAGAAGATGAGATTATAATCACTGGAAGGGATTTTAGAGCCCTGGTAGTAAACATGTAGCCTGTGGATCAGCAGCATTAGCATTACCTGGGAGCCTGTAAAAAATTCAGACTCTCAGACCCTACCCTGGGCCTATGAGTTAGAATCTGCATTTTAATGAGATCCCCAGGTGCACATTAGCGTTTTCAAGCACAGTTGTACAGCTCATCTGGTTCTCATTCTTATTTTCCAAACAAAGAAACTGAGGTCTGGAGAGATCAAGGATGGCCCCGAGGCCAGTGGCAGCTGGTGCTAGAGCCAGGATGAGAACCTAGCCCTCTGACTTCAAAGCCAGTGTGTTCTGCACTGCACCACCTGCCTCTGGCATTTTGGATGAAAGCGACCGCCTAAACTTCTCCTATCTCATCCTCAGCCATGCATGGAGCATCAGCATTTGTCTTGATATGGTCTTTCTCCAAAAAGTCTCCCTTTACCCCTTATTCCCCATATCCCCTAGATATATCCCACTTTCAAATTGCAGACTTTCAAATTTTTCTAATGAAATGAACTAAACACTCTTTTGGGGGAATAAAGTGATTTTTTCCCCCTTGCATTTGTTTACTTCTCTGTAAACTCCTGAGATGTCTAACATTGCTAGTTGTTAATCACACCATCTGTTCAAACAGCACTTCGAAATCATTTGATTCATACTTTTCTTTTTAAGGAATTTTTTTTCCAGAACAATATGTTTGTGTTACTCCCATCATTTGGCAATGCAGTATGAGCTATTTAAACTTTCCTAGTTATTGTAAATGGCTTTTCGATCAGCAAATATTTTTTTAAATGTGCATACACCACAAAAAAAAGCTGTGCCTACTGACTTTTCAAACATTGGAAACAGTAGAAAAATCTGTTCCAGTCTGTCTGCTGTCAAATTTTTAACCATCTGATTATATTTAAATGAAGTGTTTAGGAGGATGATTTTTCTGACCGACCTTGCAAAATTTTCCTCACTAACCCTGAAGATGGCAGTGCTGTGCAATTTAGTACAACCCTTCACTTCTCCACCCTTCAAAAGGAATTTCTGGAATGGTACAAACCAGGGGAGGATTCGCTAAATCTGAACCTCCTAACAGTTAGCGTAAACCTCTTCTGAACCCTGGGACAATTTGGTTTATTTTTTGGTCCTCTTGTATTTGTGTAAAGCTGTACCGTATGCATTTCCTGTTTCTAGATTGGATCAGAAATGGAAATAGTTTAAATGTTATTCTCATATCACGGATAACCAGGAAGTGCCTATACAGTTTACTGAGAAGCTGGCTTTCACTGTTTTTTTGTTTTGTTTTGTTTTTTTGTTTTTTTTAATCCTAACAAAGGCTCAACCCAAGATAAGTGGGAGCTGAGAATACGGGAGGTTTTGAATTCCTACTGGGACCACAACTCTGGGAGCTTGCCTCTCCTGGTTTCCTCTCTTCAACAACAGAGGCCTGCCTTCTGGCATTCTTTAAATTTCATTAGTAGGGTCTGGAACATGGATTTGGAGGGACACATGCTCAAGCCCCAGGCAGTATAAATTTCTGGGTCCTGTCATTGTTAACGTGTGGGCACAAAAACAGAGGAGGCTGGAAGTGTATAGATATATCCAACTTACTTTTGAGACTTTCAAAATTTGGTGACAATTCAACTAACCAGAAAACATTTATTGAAGGCTTAATTATGTGAAAGGCATTATGTTAAGTGCTGTTATAAAGAATAGCCAGCAATATTTATGTGCCATGAGCCAGCCCCTTGCCAAATGCTTTAGCACCTTTTCATTGAATCTTCACCAGAACTGTATGAGGCAGGTACTATACCCATTTTTTTTTTAACATAAGGAAACTGAGGGACAGAGAAGTTAGGAAATGTGGCTCAGTTCATGCAACCTGTAAGTAGAATTGCTGAGATTCAAGTCAAGTATCCTAACCTCAGAGCCTGTGCAATCAATTGCTGCCTTGTATTTTGATTCAGAGATGATGACATAGCATAGACATCAAGCTTTCAAGTTAGAATCAGACATATTTGGTACCCATTTAAGAATGCCAGAGAAAGGGAGACCTAGATCCCAGGAGCATTTTCCTTCTGCTAAATGTGACATGGCTGTAAAGAAGCCAGGCCTCAGTGAATATGTCTGTCATTTGGGTGGGGAAGTGGCACGTGGAAATTCTTCCCCAAGGTGCAAGAGCACACTGAAATGACCCAGGATATCTTTTCCCATTGTGATCTATTCAAAGAATTTCTGGGGCAAAGGTTTGCTAGTAAAACTAGGGAGACCAAGGATACCCGGTTGGGACTGTAGTTTTAGATACACAAGGATAAAACACACCATCATTTTCAAACTGTTTTTTCCCAGTATTTTGTACCATCTCACAAGCCCAGAGGACATCTTAAGCTGGTTCTGTTTAATCCCCTCCCAGTACAATTGTAGGGACTTCTCTTTCATCTTTGTCATTAAAATCTAGATGTATAGCTACAGGCTCTCTGGTGGGGCTAATGACAGACTCTGAGAGGGCTCATGCCAAGCAGTACTTCCCAGAACTTCTGCTGCCAGCGTCCTTGTCCCTGTGGTGAGCCACAGCCACCCCCCACCGCTGCAGGAGACCCTCCAACACCAGCAGCAATAAAATATTTTATCAGTAGAAGCAAGAAGAACTACAATCCTGTGGAACGAAAACCACATTCACAGAAAGATAGACAAAATGAAAAGACAGAGGACTATGTACCAGATGAAGGAACAAGATAAAACCCTAGAAAAACAACTAAATGAAGTGGAGATAGGCAACCTTCCAGAAAAAGAATTCAGAATAACGATAGTGAAGATGAGCCAGGACCTCGGAAAAAGAATGGAGGCAAAGATCGAGAAGATGCAAGAAATGTTTAACAAAGACCTAGAAGATTTAAAGAACAAACAAACAGAGATAAACAGTACAATAACTGAAATGAAAAATACACTAGAAGGAATCAATAGCAGAATAACTGAGGCAGAAGAATGGATAAGTGACCTGGAAGACAGAATGGTGGAATTCACTGCCATGGAACAGAATAAAGAAAAAAGAATGAAAAGAAATGAAGACAGCCTAAGAGACTTCTGGGACAACATTAAATGCACCAACATTCACATTATAGGGGTCCCAGAAGGAGAAGAGAGAGAGAAAGGACCCAAGAAAATATTTGAAGAGATTATAGTCGAAAACTTCCCTAACATGGGAAAGGAAATAGCCACCCAAGTCCAATAAGCACAGAGAATCCCAGGCAGGATAAACCCAAGGAGAAGCATGCCAAGACATAGTAATCAAATTGACAAAAGTTAAAGACAAATAAAAATTATTAAAAGCAACAAGGGAAAAATGACAAATGACATACAAGGGAGCTCCCATAAGGTTAACAGCTGATTTCTCAGCAGAAACTCCACAAGCCAGGAGGGAGTGGCACAATATATTTAAAGTGATGAAAGGGAAGAATGTAAAACCAAGATTACTCTACCCAGCAAGGTTCTCACTCAGATTCAATGGAGAAATCAAAAGCTTCACAGGGGCTTCCCTGGTGGCACAGTGGTTAAGAATCTGCCTGCCAATGTAGGGGACATGGGTTTGATCCCTGGTCCGGGAAGATCCTCCATGCTGTGGAGCAACTAAGCCTGTGCGTCACAACTACTAAGGCTGTGCTCTAGAGCCCGCGAACCACAGACACTGAATCCTGCACCCCTAGAGCCCATACTCCGCAGCAAGAGAAGCCACTGCAATGAGAAACCCGCATACCATAGCAAAGACCCAACACAGCCAAAAATAAACAAACAAGCAAATAAATAAATAATATTTAAAAGCTTTACAAACAAGCAAAAGCTAAGAGAATTCAGCACCACCAAACCAACCAGCTCTAAAACAAATGCTAAAGGAACTTCTCTAAGTGGGAAACACAAGACAAGAAAAGGACCTACAAAAACAAACCCAAAACAATTAAGAAAATGGTAATAGGAACATACATATTGAACATTACCTTAAATGTGAATGGATTAAATGCTCCAACCAAAAGACACAGCCTCAGTGAATAGATATAAAAGCAAGACCCATATATATGCTGTCTACAAGAAACCCACTTCTTACCTACGGACACATACAGACTGAAAGTGAAGGGATGTAAAAAGATATTCCATGCAAATGGAAATCAAAAGAAAGCTGCAGTAGCAATATTCATATCAGATAAAATAGACTTTAAAATAAAGAATTTACAAGAGACAAGGAAGGGCACTACATACTGATCAAGGGATCAATCCAAGAAGAAGATATAACAATTATAAATATATATGCACCCAACATAGGAGCACCTCAATACATAAGGCAACTGCTAACAGCTATAAAAGAGGAAGTCGACAGTAACACAATAATAGTGGGGGACTTTAACATCTCACTTACACCAATGGACAGATCATCCAAATAGAAAATTAATAAGGAAACACAAGCTTTAAATGACAAAATAGACTAGATAGATTTAATTGATATTTATAGGACATCCCATCCAAAAACAGCAGATTACACTTTCTTCTCAAGTGTGCATGGAACATTCTCCAGGATAGATCACATCTTGGGTCACACATCAAGGCTCAGTAAATTTAAGAAAATTGAAATCATATCAAGCATCTTTTCTGACCACAACACTATGAGATTAGAAATGAATTACAGGGAAAAAAACATAAAAAACACAAACACATTGAGGCTAAACAATACGTTACTAAATAACCAAGAGATTGCTGAAGAAATCAAAGAGGAAATCAAAAAATACCTAGAGACAAATGACAATGAAAACACGACAATCCAAAACATATGGGATGCAGCAAAAGCAGTTCTAAGAGGGAAGTTTATAGCAATACAATCCTACCTCAAGAAACAAGTAAAATCTCAAATAAACAATCTAACCTGACACCTAAAGGAATGAGAGAAAGAAGAACAAACAAAACCAAAAGTTAGTAGAAGGAAAGAAATCATAAAGATCAGAGCAGAAATAAATGAAATAGAAACAAAGAAGACAATAGCAAAGAGCAATAAAAGTAAAAGCTGGTTCTTTGAGAAGATAAGCGAAATTGATAAACCTTTAGCCAGACTCATCAAGAAAAAGAGGGAGAGGATTCAGATCAATAAAATTAGAAATAAAAAAGGAGAAGTTACAGAGGACACTGCAGAAATACAAAGTATCATAAGAGACTACTACAAGCAACACTATGCCAATAAAATGGCCAACCTGGAAGAAATGGACAAATTCTCAGAAAGGTATAACCTTCTGAGACTGAACCAGGAAGAATTAGGAAATATGAACAGACCAATCAAAAGCAATGAAATTGAAACTGTGATTAAAAATCTTCCAACAAACAAAAGTCCAGGACCAGATGGCTTCACAGGTGAATTTTATCAAACATTTAGAGAAGAGCTAACGCCCATCCTCCTCAAACTCTTCCAAAAAATTGCAGAGGAAGGAACACTCCCAAACTCATTCTATGAGGCCACCATCACCCTAATATGAAAACCTGGACAAAGATACTACAAAAAAAGAAAATTACAGACCAATATCACTGATGAATATAGATGCAAAAATCCTCAACAAAAGACTAGCAAACAGAATCCAACAACACATTAAAAGGATCATATACCATGATTAAGTGGGATTTATCCCAGGGATGCAAGGATTCTTTAATACATGCAAATCAATCAATGTGACACCCATATTAAAAATTTGAAGAATAAAAACACTATGATTGTCTTAATAGATGCAGAAAAAGCTTTTGACAAAATTCAACACCATTTATAATAAAAATTCTCCAGAAAGTGGGTATGGAGGGAACCTACTTCAACATAATAAAGGCCATATACAACAAACCCACAGCAAACATCATTCTCAATGATGAAAAACTGAAAGCATTTCCTCTAAGATCAGGAACAAGACAAGGATTTCCACTCTCACCATTATTATTCAACAAAGTTTTGGAAGTCCTAGCCACAGCAATCAGAGGAGAAAAAGAAATAAAAGGAATACAAATTGGAGAAGTAAAACTGTCATTGTTTGCAGATGACATAATACTATACATAGAGAATCCTAAAGAGGCCACCAGAAAACTATTAGAGCTAATCAATGAATCTGGTAAAGTTGCAGGATACAAAATTAATGCACAGAAATCTCTTGCATTCCTATACACTAACAATGAAAGATTAGAAAGAGAAACTAAGGAAACAATTGCATTCACCACTGCAACAAAAAGAATAAAATACCTAGGTATAAACCTACCTAAGGAGGTAAAAGACCTGTACTCAGAAAACTATAAGGCACTGATGAAAGAAATCAAAGGTGGCGCAAACATATGGAGAGATATACCATATTCTTAGATTGGAAGAATCAATATTGTGAAAATGACTATACTAGCCAAAGCCATCTACAGATTCAATGCAATTCCTATCAAATTACCAATGGCATTTTTTACAGAACCAGAACAAAAAAATCTTAAAATTTGTATGGAGACAAAAAAGACCCTGAATAGCTAAAGCAATCTTGAGGAAAAAAAACAGAGCTGGAGGAATCAGACTCCCTGACTTCAGACTACACTGCAGAGCTACAGTAATCAAGAAAATATGGTACTGGCACAAAAACAGAAATATAGCTCAGTGGAACAGTATAGAAAGCCCAGAGATAAACCCACGCACCTATGGCCAACTAACCTATGACAAAGGAGGCAAGGATATACAATGGAGAAAAGACAGTCTCTTCAATAAGTGGTGCTGGGAAAACTGGACAGCTACATGTAAGAGAATCATTTTAGGATACTCCCTAACACCATACACAAGAATAAACTCAAAATGGATTAAAGACCTCAGTGTAAGACTGGACACTATAAAACGCTTAGAGGAAAACATAGGAAGAATACTCTTTGACATAAATCACAGCAAGATCTTTTTTGAACCACCTCCTAGAGTAATGGGAATAAAAACAAAAATAAACAAATGGGACCTAATGAAACTTAAAAGCTTTTGCAGAGCAAAGGAAACTATAAACAAGATGAAAAGACAACCCTCAGAATGGGAGAAAATATTTGCAAATGAAACAACAGACAAAGGATTAATCCCCAAAATATATAAACAGCTCATGTAGCTCAATATTAAAAAAAAAACCCAATCAAAAAATTGGCAGAAGATCTAAATAGACATTTCTCCAAAGAAGACATACACATGGTGAAGAGGCACATGAAAAGCTGCTCAATATCACTAATATTTAGAGAAATGCAAATGAAAACTACAGTGAGGTATGACCTCACACCAGTTAGAATGGGCATCATCAGAAAATCTACAAACAACAAATGCTGGAGAGGGTGTGGAGGAAAGGGAACCCTCTTGCACTGTTGGTGGGAATGTAAATTGATATAGCCACTATGGAGAACAGTATGGAGGTTCCTTAAAAAACTAAACACAGAATTACCATATGACCCAGCAATCCCATTACTAGGCATATACCCAGAGAAAACCATATTTCAAAAAGACATATGCACCCCAATGTTCATTGCAGCACTATTTACAATAGCCAGGTCATGGAAGCAACCTAAATGCCCATCAACAGATGAATGGATAAAGAAGATGTGGTACATATATACAACGGAATATTACTCAGGCATAAAAAGAAACAAAATTGGGTCATTTGTAGAGGTGTGGATGGGCCTAGAGACTGTCATACAGAATGAAGTAAGACAGAAAGAGAAAAACAAATATTGTATATTAACACATATATGTGGAATCTAGAAAAATGGTACAGATGAACCAGTTTGCAAGGCAGAAATAGAGACACAGATGTAGAGAACAAACGTATGGATGCCAAGGGGGGAAAACAGAGGTGGTGGTGGGTTGAATTGGGAGATTGGGATTGATATATATACACTAATGTGTATAAAATAGATAACTAATAAGAACCTGCTGTATAAAAAAGAAAAAGACACACACAAAATCTAGATGTATAGCATCCCATTTTCTTTCTTCTCTATGCTCATGAATGTCTTACAAGTTTGCCTAGGGCTGTCATTCTCAATGTGTCAGCCCTAAACCTGCAGCATCAGCATCCCTCCCTTGAGAACTTGTCAGAAATGAAAATTCTCAGGTCCTGTCCCAGACCTACTGCATCAGAAACCCTGGGAGTTGAGCCTGACCATTTGTGTTTTAACAAGGCTTCCAGGTGATTCTGATGCACATGAGTGTTTCAAAACTGCTAGACTATGTAGGTATCTACATGTAATTTGTAAAAACGAGATGGAGTTCAAGTGAGTCAATGGCCAAAGTGCTGAATGCTGTGGAAGAGAAGGTCTCACTAGTTGCCTGGGAAGGACAGGGAGGTCAGTCCTAAGGCTGGGCTGGCTGTTGAACTTGGTCAACTCTTGTTCTTGAGGTCTTATTGGGTCCAGTGCCTTCTTCCAGTCCCTTTCTCTCACATCACTTCCCTCCCATCTATTATCCACTCCTTCTCCAAGCCTGGAGAATTCTTTTCTAGCTTTGAGAGGATGGAGAGATGGGAGGTGGAGGTATGCATGAGGACAACTTCCTAGGAATCATCCTATTTTCTTCTGAATCTTTCATCTAGGCTTTTGAAAGTCAAAAGCCAGAAAAAGTCTCCTTTTTTTTTACTTTTCTGCGATCATATTCTCTTTCTCAAGAGATGAGCTTAGAACAGCTGGGATGGGAGGCAAACAGAGGTTAAGTAGGAAGAGAAGTATATTGGTTAGTGTCTCAAAATTACAGCAACACACTAAAATGCAAACTCCTGGGTTATTCGTATTTCTTTCTAAAATGCCTTGAGCAGACATCTCATCACACACAAATTAGAGATAGCTCTGTGTTGCCGAAAGTTATTTGAGAAGCTCCACCTACATCCTCAGTGGGACAGTGCCTCCTCTATCAAGGATCGAGTGTAACTTAAATTTCTTCTTAGAAGTTTATTTTTATGAGTAAAGCTTAGCTCTGTTTGGGCATTCATTCCCTAGAATATAAACACTTCCTGGAGAATATGCCTTAGTTTGCCAGATGCTTGCCAGTAACGCCTTTCCTTTCTTTCCATCTCTCCTCTCTCTGTTCCTCCTAAAGGGTCGATCTTATGTCTAAACTACTTTCAAATATTCACAGATCACTACAGCCAACATAGATCCCTCCCCTTTCTTACCACCCCAGGACTTAAACATGTTTAAGAATTTGTTCACTTTCAGTTTAGAAATCTCTTTCACACTGTCTTGTTTTATTTTCTGTTTCAAGTCAGATTGCTTCATGTGTAGACATTTTTTGTTTCCTCTAAAACATTATCTTATAGGAAATGGGAACCACTTCAGTTTGTGATGAAACTGCTTCCTCTATATGACTTCACTAGGATGTGAATGCTAGGTTATTTTTTTATATTAAGATGGTGTTATATTATGGGACAGGCGTATATTTAGGACAGGTCACAGCCATAGCAGGGACCCAAGTGCAGCTGAAAAATAAGGTTTAGTCTAATATTTGTCACTTGGGGAAAGAACATATGTATTAGATCAGCACTGATGGTATAGGAGAGAAGAGTGGAGTATTGCTTTGGTCTTGACTTTGAAGGAGGGATGTCAGAGATGTGTGTGTGTGTGTGTGTTGTGGTCATGAAGTGTGTGAAGTGTGTTAAAGATAGTATCTGCCACATGGAGGTCTCTACTTAAGGTTGTTTTTGAATGATGCTCAGAGATTTCCTAGGGATCCACAGAAGAGCCTCCTGGGTCTCCCTTGGGGTACAGATAAGTAGTGAGTAAGAGCCTGGAAGAGTGTCCTCCACAGCACTTACCAGAGCAGCCCTGCGGTTTTCTGTTTTTTCTGTTAAGGCTTTGTATAAGATTATGTTTGAAATACAGGTTTTCCTGCTGAAAAAAAATATTAGGGGAGAAAGCCAGTTTTCCTTGTAGTCTAGATTATTTTGATCACTGCATTCTCAATGTTTCTTTCCTTTGTTAATTCTTGGAATTTTGAAAACCTTCATTGACAGTATCTCAGCTGGGGTATTGGAATAGTTTTGCTCAGAATAAGGTCACTCTCAGAGATGAATATGGGGGAGATGGAGAAAACCCAGAGGGTAAGGCCTCCACAGGGAAGGTAAAACCTGGGAGGGGAGCAGAAATAGAGTGATGAATCTCCTTCTCCCCACCCTCCTCTGCACCCCCATTTCTTATCCAACGCTATGGGAGTTTATTATGAAGATGCTTTTTTTTTTTTTTTTTTTTTTTTAAGTACATTCTTTTCTCCGAGTATCTAGTACAGTACTGGGCACTCAGTAGGTGCTCAATAAATACTTCTCAAATTGAATTAAATTAAGAACCTTGGGGCTGTCAAAGAAAAGAGAAGCTGAAGTCAAGGAGAGAATACAAAAAAGAGAAAGATCATTGAAGATGAACTTGTCTCTCTTTACGGATGGTTTCAAGGAAATACCAAGGTCAGAAATGAAAACCTACCTTCCATCCCAGCTGGATATGGCATTTGGCTTATCTTATTAAGGGCGATATTTTCAAGAGTCGTAACACAAAATTGACAAAATGATGCCAAGCTGGGTCCCAGAATTTTGATTTTTGGCTTATTTGCAGGGAGTCAATCGGTGTGATTTCATTTCAGACTCTTTGCCTCTCAGACTGCTCCAGAAAACAGCCTTTAGGCTGTAATTTTATTTTATTTTTTTATGCTTTAGGAAAATCTCTTCTGGCTTTTCTCAGTAAAGAAATAGAAAATGGAAAGGCATTTGGCAGCAGTAGCAGGAGCAGCGGCGGCGGCAGCCACCACTGCCCCAGCTGCTGCCATGCTTCATAAAACTATCCCAAACGGGATGAGCACATTTAGCAGAATGATCAATCCGTTGCTGCCATAGCACTTCTATTTATAATCTTGGCAGAGCTACAAATTTCAAGGGTTTTCGGAGACAGAGGGATTCTGCTACACGAAGTGATTTTAGCTCTCCTCTTTTCAGAGTTCGGATTCAGGGGGGTGGAATTTTCCAGCTTCTGAAGGAATTGATGTTCCTGCGGACCCCAACTAGCTTTCTGCTCCTGCTTACAGATGATGACTTTTAATCCAGGCAAGGAAAAGGCTTGAAAGGATCTTTTCTCTAAGGTGCCTTTTTATTTTTTAAGGCATTTATAAGGTAGAGCTGTATTTCATGTATTTTTTAAAATGTTTATCCACAGATAATAACCTTAAATCACCTAAGGGTTTATCTCATGCATCTTTCCGCCTTTCCTCAAATTATTCATCCAATACTGGCCTCTCTGTTAATTAAATGCTATGTCTATGGGGGCATTTCCACTTGAATGATAATTAATCTGTTTTTTCCCAATCCAGCTGCCCATGAACTCTTGGTAGATAAATTGTTTTGTAGCACATATTTGTGGCTGGGCTTGGATAATGATTTCCTGTGGGACTTAAAAAAAAAAAAAGTAAACATCATCCAAAGCACAAGATCTTTTCTCTAACTTTTTACAACTTGGGAACGTGGGTAGAGGAAGAGCACCGGTTTTGTAACGAAGAGCACCAAAGTACCATGGTGGAAACTCCATTGACCTTTTGGTTAATTTTCATAATTATTTGATATCCTTGCCTTTGTCCCTGGTGGCTTATAAGACATATGGTTTCTGAGACATGTATAACTTAAGAACAGGTTATTTATTTTGGGTTCCAAAGATATGTTAAAATGTGACAAACTTGCTTTTTAATGCACAAAGTCTTCTTTTTCATTTTAATATATTACTAATACTTTTTGTGAGAGGCAGAATATGTCATTATGTTTAAAAGCTCAGGCTCTGAAATGTATGCTGCATTCAAATACTGATTTTACCACTTGGTGACTATGAGACCTTAGAAGAGTTTTTCACCTCTTTATCCCTTACATTTCTCATCTATAAAGTTGGAATAATGATAATTAACATCTCCCTTATAGGGCTATTGTGAGGATTAATAGCATTTTTTATGTAAAACAAAATAGAATGGTGCCTGGCACACACTAATCATTATAGTAACTATTAACCAGTATTTTCAAAAGAAAATATTTTAGCATTAAAACAGATTTCCTGGAAAAATTGCAAAAACTTGTCTAGTTTTACACCACATTATCAATTAATTGATAAAAAATTCTCTGCAAGTGCAATTTTAGCTACAGAACACTAAAACTTCAGCAGATGGGTAGTATGGGCATGAAATTTATAGTTTTAATGAATATGAACCTCAAAGAGAGGAGATATAAGTGTAAATAGCAGAACAAGGGAGAGAATTGCCCACCCAGGTAGGTGAGTGTCTAAAAGTGAACTTTATCTTCACAGTAAAGGAAAGAGGAAGAAATGTCTTGGGATGAAACTCCCATCTGAGTACCCTTGTTTACGCGAATCCTATTATTCCATTTATTCCGTTCAGACTTGGCCTCCCCTTACCCTGAGCAAATGTGTTATAAAAAATCATGGAGTTACAACATCATTAATCATTAGAGAAATGCAAATCAAAACTACAAATGAGATATCATCTCACACCAGTCAGAATGGCCATGATCAAAAAATCTAGAAACAATAAATGCTGGAGAGGGTGTGGAGAAAACGGAACACTCTTGCACTGTTGGTGGGGATGTAAATTGATACAGCCACTATGGAGAAGAGTATGGAGGTTCCCTAAAAAACTAAAAATAGAACTACCATATGACCCAGCAATCCCACTACTGGGCATATACCCTGAGAAAACCATAATTCAAAAAGAGTCATGTAGGGCTTCCTTGGTGGCGCAGTGGTTGAGAGTCCGCTTGCCGACGCAGAGGACGCAGGTTCGTGCCCCGGTCCAGGAAGATCCCAACTGCCACGGAGCAGCTGGACCCGTGAGCCATGGCCGCTGAGCCTGTGCGTCCGGAGCCTGTGCTCCGCAACGGGAGAGGCCACAACAGTGAGAGGCCTGCGTACTGCAAAAATAAATAAATAAACAAATAAAATAGCTATAAAAAAAAAAAAAAAAAAAAAAGAGTCATGTATCACAATGTTCATTGCAGCTCTATTTACAATAGCCAGGACATGGAAGCAATCTAAGTGTCCATTGACAGATGAATGGATAAAGAAGATGTGGCACATATATACAATGGAATATTACTCAGCCATAAAAAGAAACAAAATTGAGTTATTTGTAGTGAGGTGGATGGACCTAGAGTCTGTCATACAGAGTAAAGTAAGTCAGAAAGAGAAAAACAAATACTGTATGCTAACACATATATATGGAATCTAAGAAAAAAAAAAAAAGGTCATGAAGAACCTAAGGGTAAGATGGGAATAAAGACACAGACCTACTAGAGAATGGACTTGAGGATATGGGAAGGGGGAAGGGTAAGCTGGGACAAAGTGAGAGAGTGGCATGGACATATATACACTACCAAACGTAAAATAGATAGCTAGTGGGAAGCAGCCGCATAGCACAAGGAGATCAGCTCGGTGCTTTGTGACCACCTAGAGGGGTGGGATAGGGAGGGTTGGAGGGAGGGAGATGCAAGAGAGAAGAGATATGGGAACATATGTATATGTATAACTGATTCACTTTGTTATAAAGCAGAAACTAACACACCATTGTAAAGCAATTATACTCCAATAAAGATGTTAAAAAAAAACATGGAGTTAGGAAAAAGAAAATTTAAAAATCGTTGGTCTTACAATGTCTTCTCCTGATTCAGCGTAAAATTAGCGAAAGTGACATATCAAAACTTCACTACTTGATGCCAATTATGTTTAGAGAACTTTAATCTGGCTTGGTTCTTGATAATAGAATCTGAGTGGGGTAGTTTCCAAACCAAAACGTTAGCATAGTTGCATAATAAATAACTAGAAAGGAAGTCCATCATTTAGGGAAAACTTTCTGAATTAGAGAGAAGCATGTCAACTGGAATTTCTTTTGGAAAGAATTGTCTTCAGTGCTTTAGAAATGCTCTCAGATGGTCACTTTTTTCATGCTCCCAAATTTGCCTGAATTAGGAACCTACAGATGGGCTAGCTAATGTTTATCAAATACTTCTGGTACTTCTGCTGGACACTGTGTTAAGCACCTTATATGTTGCTTTGTGTGATCCTCTTTGCAACTTTAATATTTTCCCATCTTGAAGCAGAGGAAGCTGAAATTCAGACACACAATTGGTAAGCAGTAAATGGGATTCAAACCCAGGTAGTCCAACTTCAGTCTATGTGCTGTTGGTCTTACCATTCTGTTCTCTTCTATGACCTCACATAAAGTGTTAAAAATACAAAAGTTGGCCTTCCCTGGTGGCGCAGTGCTTGAGAGTCTGCCTGCTGATGCAGGGGACACGGGTTCGTGCCCCGGTCCGGGAAGATCCCACATGCCGCGGAGCAGCTGGGCCCGTGAGCCATGGCCGCTAAGCCTGCGTGTCTGGAGCCTGTGCTCCGCAACGGGAGAGACCACAACAGTGAGAGGCCCGTGTACCGCAAAAAAAAAAAAAAAAAAAAAAAAATACAGAAGTTGATAAGTACCTATATAGCTTCATTCTAAGATCTAAAAAAATAAAATTATCCTGTGAGATTTCCATAGATATTAGCAACAGTGCTGACAATTAGATTAAAATGTCAAATAGAAAATATTGCAACATTGGAAAATAGTAGTCTCCTCCCCCTATTACTGAGATCATTTTTTTTCTGTTGAAGAAGCGAACAAATCCCGCAGATAAAGCTTGTCCTAAAGGGAGGCATTTCATTGATATTAAGGCTCAACAGTAGCACCTGGAGAAATATCACAGTGAAACCATTGCTGATGCTGGGCACTGCACTGACCTGATATTTGAAACAGTGAGCTTCACAATCTGCCTAATAATTAAAGCAATTTATCTTCAGGTGGATCTAGGCCATTTTGTTATTTCAACATGAAACTCTTGGGGAATAGAGATGATTGTAGAGATTCTCTATTGTGCAAACACTAATATGAAAAGTAAGTAGGTGACTCTTTGAGATGCCATCAGCTACTTGGCTATCAGAACTTTGGCTGCTAAAGTGATACCAATACCTCTGGCCAGAAAATACCCAGACATTGGCAGCAAGGTAAGTGAAGCTTTGCCGCCAACTTGCAGGACCTAGAATGCAGACAAAATGATGATGCTTATACAAATCTTTACCTTGTCCAAAAAATTAAGAATCAAATAGGATAAAACAGTGCCTATGAAGGAAGAATTCTGAAATTATATGGCATGCTGTTTGAGTACAGGTTTGTTCTGTCCATTTCGATACCCAGTAGACAGTAGCATGTGGCTACTGAGCAATTGAAATGTGGTTACTCGAAATTGAGATGTGCTGCAATTACAAATATAAACCAGATTTAAAGACTTAGTATATAAAATAGCTCAATAACTTTTTAATATTGATTATTCTTTGGAATAATATTTTTGATATATTGTCTTAAATAAAATATATTGTTAAATTCATCTATTTCTCCTTACTTTTAGAATATGGCTACCATAAAATTTAAATTGCATATGTGGCTCACATTGTATTTCTGACAGCAGTGCTGGTAGATAGTCCACACCAGAGGCAGCTGAGGAATGAGACAGCTTCATCCTTCATCATGGACTCTCAGGGACTCTTTAGGAGCCAGATGGAATATTTTGATGGCCGCACTATCTCCATTGGTTTTGTTTAGAATTTCATTAATTTCTGCTCTTATCTTCATTACATCCTTTCTTCTGCTTTCTTTGGGCTTATTCTTTCTACCCCCTAACTGTCAATGGAAACTCTAGCTCATTTATGTTCAGTCTTTTGTGTTTTTAAGTAAATTCATTTAAGGCTAAAATATTGCTTTAGAAATATCTCCCAATTTTGGCATATAGCACTTTCATTACTGTATAGTTTAAATTTTTAAATAGTATTCTCATGTGGTTTCATCTCTGACTACTAGGTTATTTTATGATACAGAGATGTGGTATAGGTTCTTTGGTATTTCTTGAAATTTCCTTGTGACCTGCTGTGTGGTCAGTTCTTCTGATAGTTCCATTTGTGCTTGAAAAGAATGTGTATTTTCCATTTTCTATTCACTGTGTGCAGGTTTCTACATATAGTTAAGTCTTTTATATTAGCTCTTTGGGTTGTTCAGATATTTTAAAATCCTTAATACTTTTTTTTTGTCTGCCTGATGTATCAGTTTCTGAGAGAGGTATGTGAAAATCTCCCACTATGATTGTAGATTTGTCAATTCCTCCTTATAATTTTGTCATTTTTTTAACTTTATGTATTTCACTGCTATGTTGCTAAGTGCGTACAATTTCATGACTTTTATTTTCTTGTTGAGTTGTTCTTTTCATCTTATGAATCTATGTTTCTATCAATGCCTCTTAGCTTAAAACTCTATGCTGTTTGATTTGAATATTGCAACACCAACTATCCTTTCTTTTAAAGATTATACTCCATTTATAATTATTATAAAATATTGGTTATATTCTGTACTGTATAATATATCCTTGTAGCTTACTTATTTTATTCACAGAATTTTGTACCTCTTAATCCCATACCCCTATCTTGCCCCTTTCCCCATCCTTCTCCCCACTGGAAACCATTAGTTTGTTCTCTATATCTGTGAGTCTGTTTTGGTTTTGTTATATTCATTCATTTGTTTTATTATTTAGATTTCACATTTAAGTGACATCATACAGTATTTGTGTTTCTTGGTCTGACTTATTTCACTAAGCACAATACCCTCCAAGTCGATCCATGTTGTTGCAAATGGTAACATTTCATTCTTTTTTATTGCTGAGTAGTATTCCACTGTGTGTGTGTGTGTGTGTGTGTGTGCATGTGTGTGTGTGTATCACATCTTCTTTATTCATTCTTCTAATGATGGAAAGTTAGGTTGCTTCCATATCTTGGCTATTGTAAATAATGCTGCTATGAACACTGGGGTGCGTGTATCTTCTAAAATTAATGCTTTCATTTTCTTTGGATATGTACCCCAGAGTGGAATTCTGGATTATGTGGTAGTTTTATTTTTAGTTTTTTCAGGAAGCTGCATACTGTTTTCCACAGTGCTTGTACCAATTTACATTCCTACCAACAGTACCCAAGGGTTCCCTTTTTTCCACATCCTTGCCAATATTTGTTATATGTGTTATTTTTGATGACAGCCATTCTGATAGGTGTAAGGTGATTGTGGTTTTGATTTGCATTTTCCTGATGATTATTGTTGTTGAGCATCCTTTCATGTGCCTCTTGGCCATCTATATGTCTTTTTTGGAAAAATGTCTATTCAGGTCTTCTGCCCATTTTTTTTTTCTTTAACATCTTTATTGGAGTATAATTGCTTTACAATGGTGTGTTAGTTTCTGCTTTATAACAAAGTGAATCAGTTATACATATACATATGTCCCCATATCTCTTCCTTCTTGCATCTCCCTCCCTTCCACCCTCCCTATCCCACCCCTCTAGGTGGTCACAAAACACCGAGCTGATCTCCCTGTGTGATGCAGCTGCTTCCCACTAGCCATCTATTTTACATCTGGTAGTGTATATATGTCCGTGCCACTCTCTCACTTTGTCCCAGCTTACCCCTCCCCCTCCCTGTATCTCAAGTCCATTCTCTAGTAAGTCTGCATCTTTATTCCCGTCTTGCCCCTAGGTTCTTCTGACCATTTTTTTTTCTTTTTTTCTTTTTCTTTTAGATTCCATATATATGTGTTAGCATACAGTATTTGTTTTTCTCTTTCTGAGTGCCCATTTTTTAATCAGGCTGTTTGTTTTTTGTTTGTTTGCTTGTTTTTTGTTTTTGATGTTGAATTGTATGAGCTCTTTATGTATTTTGAATGTTAACCCCTTATTGATCATATCATTTGCAAATATGTTCTCCAATTCAGTAGGTTGTCTTTTTGTTTTGTCTGTGGTTTCCTTTGCTGTGCAAAAGCCTTTAAGTTTAATTAAGTCCTGTGTGTTTATTTTTGCTTTTGTTTCCTTTGCCTTAGGACAGCGGTCCCCAACCTTTTTGACACCAGGGACCTGTTTTGTGGAAAACAATTTTTCCACAGACAGGGAGTGGGAGAGGGGAATGGTTCAGGCAGTAATGCAAGTGATGATTCAGGCAGTAATGCTAGTGATGGGGGGTATGGTTCAGGTGGTAATGTGAGCAATGAGGAGCAGCAGGTGAAACTTCACTTGCTCACCCGCTGCTCACCTCCTGCTGTGTGGCCCAGGTCCTAACAGGCCATGGTCTGCGGCCCAGGGGTTAGGGACTCCTGCCTTAGGGGACAGATCCAAAAAAAATATTGCTACAATTTATGTCAAAGAGTATTCTGCCTATGTTTTCTTCTAGGAGTTTTATGGTTTCTGGTCTTTCATGTATGTCTTCAACACCAGCTATCTTTTCATTAATGTTTACTTGGTGAATATTTGTTCATCTCTTCCTGTATCATTACAGTTTGCTTATATCTCTTTAAAATTTTCTGGATGTTATTCTCTTTGTATAAAATCCATTTTGAGATGATTTTAATCTTCTTGTGTCTATTGTGATTATTAATGTATTAGTGCCTATTTGCACTATCTGGTTTTATGTTTTTGTGTTTTTTCTCTTTTCTTAATTTTTATTTAATTGACCAAATCTTCTTTATTCCTTTTACTTCCTCTCAACTCATTTGGTAATTACACATTTGGCTTTTATTCTTTTTAGTAGTATTTCTTAAGTTCTTAACATGTATACCTGACTTAACTAATGTAAATTTATCCAAATTCTCTATCTTCCTCTTGAACAATATATTCCAAATTATTATCTAGTGTTTTAGTTTTTTCTTGCATCAAAGCCACCATGTTAGTTAATATTATCATTGTTTTGTATCTGAAGTTAATTTAGATTTACAAACATGCTTACCAGCTTCTTTTCCTTATCATTATTTCCTGCATCCACTCTTTTCTTCTAGAGTTACTATTATTCTTGCTGAATGTTATTTAGTAATTTTTTTCAGTAAGCTTCTATGGGCAGTAAACTCTTTCAGTCTTTATATTTGTTTCTCTTCATTTGACAGAGTTTAATTGGTAGATAGTAATTTTCCTTTACCACTTTGAAAATATTACTACTTCATTGCACTCCAGCAGCTTTTGTCACCAGTGAGACATCTTCTGTCAGTCTATGTTTTCTCTATGCACTCATGGAATGACATTTTGAACCCCTCTGCTTGTGACAGTTCTAAAGCTCCAGCCCCTATTAAGTTCTATATCTGTTAAGGGTATAAACTATGAGCTGCTTTGGTTTAAGCTCCTATTCAATTCTCTGACTTTAGCCCCTTTTTTCATGCTCAGAGATTTCACACTCTGAATTTGAAATTTGACTGTGTATCCAAATTTTGTCTTTTGTTTAATTTTTTCATAAGGGAGAGTCCTTCTCTGTCACTTTAGTCTGCCATATTGACTTGACAATCTTAGTGATCTGCTTATTACTGCTACATCCCATAGTCTATGGAGGTGCCAACCTGACAGGATGGTCTTGGCTCTAATGTCTGCAAGTTAGAGTCATGGAGAATTAATGCTAAAGATCTAAGACTCAGGGTACATAGCCTTGCCAAGAACACTCATGATACCCCACACCCCCATGTTCTGCACTCAGCCTCTTACTCCTGTGCTCCCTTCACCTTGGCAGTCTGCTCTCTTAGACAGAATTCCATTTCACATGCTCCGGGTCTGGCATTCCTACCATGGGCTCTACACTGGGTCCCTGGGACATGCTGTTTGACCCAGTGCTGGGCAGTAGTGTATTTATATCCCAGCTGTAGCCCTCTCTGTGCTGTCATAAGCTGCTTGAAGTTTATCAGATGAGTCTGGTTCCAGTCTACTAAGCCTTCTATATTCAAGGACCTGACATCTCTGAGAGGTCCTGTTGAAGCCCCCAGCTGCAGTCCTGGAGAGAAGTGTCAACAACCCCTTTATCTGGGGAAGCAGAGGGTGATAGGGACTCACAGCTCAGCTTTTGTCAGAGAAAACCTCCTCACAAAATTCCCTCTCTACTCTTTGCCCTTTCATAAGCCATTAAATGAAATTTTCTGCACCACCTACTTTAACATTTTCACATGATTTCATTTCCTCATGCTTTTAATTCTCTCCTCTTTACTCATACTAACCAATACTCTGGTGTTTTATATCTGGGTTCAGGTATCTATTAGATTTTGTTTATTCTAGTAACAGTAACTAGTGAGTTAGTAAGGATTTCTAAAATTTTTATCATTTTCATGAGATTTTCCTTTAATATTTTTTATTATGGAATACTTTCCTCTTCAGAAAAGTGGAAGTGTGTATGATCTGTGGTCATGTATGTGGAACATGGTAAAAAAAATTGAGTGGAGATTTTTCTGGGAACAGAAATGACTTTTGTAGTGGTCATAAACGTTAATCTTCACTTTGATAGATTATCTTTCACATGGTAGGCGCTACGTAAATATTATTGAATAAATGAGTGAGAAAGAAGCAATTCAAAATCTGTAACACCTGCCCTTGAATTACAGAAATACTGGAAAATGTTGAAGGGATTGTTACCTCTCAACTTTCAAAGAGGAACAAGAACTTTTTGGTGTGCTTTTCCTGAGTTCCAAGAGCATTCTCTTTGGTGTTCTTAAAGCATTTTACCTATGGTTGCTATGGTGGTTTATCTGCCATTATCCTTCCTGAACTTGTAATATTATCTTACTTTAAAATGCTTTTCAAGGATGCTTGCAGGTTACTTCGATGTGGTGGGACTGGATGAAACTTACGGTCTCTTACAACCTAGAGATTCTGTGATTTCCTTCAGAATTCTGACATCATCTATTCTCTTCTCACTAGTGGTCCAGCAGAGGTTCGTTATGCAGGGCAGAGCTTGTGAGCCCGTGGAGGGATTACTTGCCCAGACATCTTCACTGGCAATGGTATACTGCCATATGGCTAAGCATAACATACAGGTGTCACAGAGGAAATCTTCCAGAAGCTGTTATGGCTTCACAAAACCAGTTCCCAACTTGCTTTGGAAAACGGTGTACTTCATAAGGAAAGTTAGATTTTGGTCTACTTGTGTTAAGGAAGATGAATTATTTAGAATGATATGGGATATATCTACATGAAGGAACATTTTGTTTCTTTTTAGCATTAAGCATAGTAGTATATTGAAGAAAATATCAGGTATAGGCTTTTATATTTTAAAAATTACAGTTGTGTCTCTTGGTAACCATGGGGGATTGGTTCTAGGAGCCCCCATGGATGCTCAAGTTCCTTATAAAAGATGGCATAGTATTTACATATAACCTACACACATCCTCCCGTATCCTTAAACTCATCTCTAGATGGCTTATAGTACCTAATATGGTGTAAGTGCTATGTAAACTGGTGTAAATACAATGTAAATGCTATGTAAATAGTTGCTGGTGCAGCAAAAGCTTTGCTTTTTGGAAATTTCTGGGTTTTTTTCCCTGAATATTTTTTATTTTTGATTGGTTGAATCTGTGGATGTGGAACCCGTGGATACAGAGGGCCGACTGTATTCTCCCTAAGAGTTGACATTTTTGACCCAAGTTTGCTACAGCTTTCCATCTGTCTGCATATGGAAAAAAACACATGATAGTAATAGGACTTTTGAGTTCTATTTGTTAACTAATCAGTGACTGAATATCAACTTGTTTGAGTTCTTTGTGACTAATTTTCTCTATAATGAGGAGTGTGCTTTCTGTTCCACAAAGCTCTACATATTATTTAGTGATAAAATGGGTTTTAAAAGGACAATGTGTTTGAAGATAGGGTAATACTAAGAGGTATTATCTTTTCTCTTAGCTTCTATACAGTTTAAATACTTGTGATTGAATTCAGTAAATAGGAAACAGTAATATGTACACCCACATTCTAAATGATTGAGAAATAATTTGATAAACAAGACCATATTTAGCAAAGCATTTTAATTTGAGGAAGAAACTGAACAAAGAAAATAAAAAGAACATCGATAATGCTGAACTTCAGTGAACTGTATTTATTAGCATCTATATTGTTCTGCCAGTTAATATAGAGATAATATCTTGTGTTCTACAGAATAACTGTTATCTATATTTCCATTTATGAATACATTCTACAAATATCATTCTGAATTCCTCAAAGCAGAGAGCGTTGATGCCACATGATTGAGGGCACTAACCTTACCAGATCTATATGTATGTATACCCATGGATGGATAAATGTATTTGGTTGTGGTACGTGTGAGACTGTTTGAGACTGGCTGCTGGGAATCAACAGTGAGTTGTAATGTGTTCACATTCGAATATAACTAGTAGAAATAAGATGGGTTGAAGTGAAAACTATTAAAAAGAAAATCTCCTGGAATGAATTATGTTATGTAGTCTGGTAGAAGCGATTGAATAGATTGTGGCTTCTGAGAAAAATACAACAGAAATACTACAAGGAGTTCCTCCCAAGGACATTTTAGTGACCTATGGTATGGAAGAGCTCACTATAAACAGACCTGCCAAGTAGCCTCTTCAACTTATGGTTCACATTTTCATAAGAAAGAGCCAGCTAGCTAGTCAAAAAAGGTTGGTAGTAATTGCATTCTCTGTCAGTGTAAGAATAAGAAAATGAAAAATAGGATAACTTAAGAAAGGCAGAGCTCACTTTGCACATTCTGAAACCTCTTAGTTTGAAGTCAAAACTAAACATCTCGTTTCCTTTGGAAGCCAGAAACAAGCTTTTTTTTTTTTTTTTCTTTATAAAAGAGCATTATCTCCTTTAAAGAAAAATAAAACAATGCTGTTTATGTGTTTAATGCTTAAAAAAAGAAAGACTGGCAGTCGCCAGAATGATGGGACAATGGGTAAAGAGCAGACCCAAAGATTTCCTTCCCTCTCTGGGCCTCCACCGCAGGTTTCCCCAGAAAGAATGCAGACACCAATCAGAGCTGGGGGGGTGGAGCTCTGGAAAGCTATATCCTGCTCTTTCAGAGTTTGGATCCCAGGAGGTTGACTGGCAGCCCCACTCTGGCCCACTGGTTCTTTCTGGAAAGACTCCAGGAACCTCTTTAAGTCGCATTATTCACCAGCCAAAGATCTTGACAAGAAATCTTTCCTTGACCTGGGGGCGGGGTGTAGAACCAGGAGTGAATTATCTGTAGGAACACAGACATTTCTGCCTGCCCCAGTGCCCCTTTCCTGAGAGGTGCTGTGCTTGGAATCCCAGCCACATTTTGGGGCCAAGCCCTAGTGATTCACCTGCCACCTCTGGGAAGAACATGGCCCAGTCTCCTCCCAGCATGGCCTGTTTATTCCAGAAGGAGCCACCATGTCTTCCTGGTTCAGCCAACCTTCCCTTACAAATCTACAAATCTGTTCTGTTTGGAGGAAAGCATTCTAGGCAGGCAAGGGACAAGAAAAATCACTGAGATACTTGCTTCTCCGCACGAGGCTAAAAGTCTTCAACTGGCAGCAGGAGAATCACCACTCCCAGCCTGGACGGTTTTGCTCAGGTTGATTGTCAAATGCATGGGTGAAAAATAAAGTCATCTTACATGGTTTTTAAACTGAAGTAAAGTTTGTTATTTAAATACTAATGATGTTACTTCATTGTCATCTAAATAGAGTGACCGTAATTGAGATACTGTTAGCAGTCCTCATAAATATAGGGTTTAAGTATCTATCTTGGATGAGGAAGGAAATGGGGCTTTTGTTTCCCAGAGGGAAGACGGGGATGCAGTGAGGGGCAGTAGGCAAAACACTGGCCTTGGAGGTTGGTTTGGGTTTGAGAATAGACCCAGCCACACCTGGGCTGTTTGGCTTTGGCCAAGTTACTTTCTGAGTAAACTTCTTGAACTCCATCCCTTCCTCTGTAAAATGGGGCTAATAATACCTACGTCATAGGGTTGCTGTGAAGTTGAAATAAATAAATCACCTACGACAGGACCTGGTACATAGAAACTGGTCAAGAAATTGTGACTAAATACTATGAAGGTGGAAGACATAAAAGCATCAAAAATACAAGGATTTAAATATTAACAGGTGTTATCAGGGCTATGAGATTATGAGAAACTTCCTATTTTCTCCTTTATTAAAAAACAAACAAGATCAATGAAGTTTATGACA
Source organism: Mesoplodon densirostris (assembly GCF_025265405.1). Classification (NCBI taxonomy): domain Eukaryota; kingdom Metazoa; phylum Chordata; class Mammalia; order Artiodactyla; family Ziphiidae; genus Mesoplodon; species Mesoplodon densirostris. The sequence continues at coordinate 80,309,852 of NC_082668.1, read as the reverse complement.
CTGATTTTCTACATGTAGTGCATCTGTATTTATCTATGTCTATCCCTCTGTCTCTCTACCACGCATATATAGATTTGAATGCATGCATTATTTGGGCTGAAATGAGTGCTTCTCTGGAGATCTAACTGGGACACCAGCAATGACACTGCTGCGTGCAGAGGGGACACTGGTATGGGCTTCAGGGATCTTGAGGCTGGTTGGGGTATTCCCTCCAAGTTAGCTGAGGAGCTTTTGGCTTGGTTCAGTTTTTTCTTTCATAAAACGCTGCGATCGGAGGGCATGATTATGAAAGTATGTGCTCTGAAGTGATGCGATTCTATTTGAGAGAACAAACAATCGCTTCTACCCTTCCAAATCCTACTCTCCAGTCCCTGGGTAGAGGGAGAATGTATACTTTGGACTGAGTTTCACATGGAGAAAATTATTCCTTGCAAATTTCCTGTCTCCAGGCTGATGGGAAAGGAAGAGGAAGATCTTGTAACGTTTCTCTGAAGTTTCTGATTCTCAGGGTCGTTCATAATCACACAGCTGTAACTGTAGGTATTTGGTCAATGAGTCTCCATATCGACATCTACTGGTTAAGGTTGATTCTGCCCGCTTTGTTAAGTGGATGCCTGCTCTGCTCTTTCACTGAACTAATAAATCATGAATACTTTCCTTAGCCATTTAAAAGTCATTTCCTCTCATTTTCCCTGGGCACCAGACACAATCTTGTGTGTGTGTGTGTGTGTGTGTGTGTGCGTGCGCGTGTGTGTTTTGATTGCTGCCTTCAAAAATAGCATATGATAGCAAACAACTGCTTAGAGATTTTCAAGCCGAAATTGATCAACAACCTAAACTCTAGCAGTGTATTCATCAAAAGGCAAACATGTATACCTTGTATTACTTGACCTTTCCAAGCCACCTGCTTCTTATTATATCTTTTATTTCGTATTCAACTTCTTATTTGAAATTCAAACATCTTATTATAATCATGTGTGTGCTCTCTGAACTAAAGTGGAACATTCTAAAAACTGGTGTTTCATGTATAAAAATTGCCTTTACAAGAATTCATCTATTCAACAAATATTTATTGAGTGCCAAGTGTAACACGGTTTTCTAGATCTTGCGGAAATATCAGTGAGCAAGGGAGAGGATAATGTCTGCCCTCATGGAGCTTAGAGTTTGTGTGTCTGTGGGAGGGGAGGGAGGGAGACCAACAGACAACAAATAACTAACATTGTATATTAGGCTGTGATGGGTGTCATGGAGAAAAACCAGGGCAGGAGGTTGGCAAGTTCCAAGAGCGTATGTGTGTCTTGCAGGGAAGGGGTTCAAATTTAATTAAGATTATCAGGCGAGACCCTGCTGTCAGGGTGACTTTCGAATAAAGATCTGAAGGAGGTAAGGGAGTGAGCATGAGGGTAACTGGTGAAAAAGCCTCCTACTGAGAAGGGCTGGCAAGTGCAAAGACCCCAAGGCTGGAGCTGCTTGGCCCGTTTGGGGAACAATGAAGCCCTCCATGTAGAATGGCATAAGTTAGGTAGGAGATAAGGTCGGAGAGAAAAGATAGCCAGGTTAGAGCTTCCCTGGTGGCGCAGCAGTTGAGAGTCCACCTGCCGATGCAGGGGACACGGGTTCGTGCCCTGGTCCGGGAAGATCCCACATGCCGCGGAGTGGCTGGGCCCGTGAGCCATGGCTGCTGAGCCTGCATGTCCAAAGCCTGTGCTCCGCAACAGGAGAGGCCACAACAGTGAGAGGCCCACATACCGCAAAAAAAAAAAAAAAAAAAAACAGATAGCCAGGTTAGAAATACACAAGTATTCTAAAGAGGAGGAAATGACCAATTAGTATGATTATTGGGTACAGGGACAACATCCACAGACAAAACAGTTGAAAAACTGCTCCTGGACTTGACGTTCCAGTGAGGGGAGACAGTGAAAAAACCAAAGAAGTGAATTGGATAGTATGCTAGAAGGTGATCAATGCAATGGGAAAGCAATGGACCGGGAATGCTGGGGTGGGGTGTGTGAGTGCTTAGTTACCTAAAACACTGTTCCTGAGAACAATCTTAGACTGTCAACTTCTCAAGACTGGAGCCTACACTGCTGGTTCTTTTATGTGTTATCCAATTCTGAGCACATCATGGGTAACTAATATAAAAATCATTACAAATGTTCCTGCTAAATAATATTCATCAACAAACATGTTTTGGTTACGTTCTGCATACCAGGGAGTGGAATAGTTGAGCAAAAAGAGACATCACCTGGCTTCATGGAGTTTACAGTTTGATGGTAGGAATAACGTCAAGCAAATAACCACATAAATATACGTAACATTGTCATATTGCAATAGTGATGGTGCTCTAAACAGAGGCATTCGGTTTTGGGAAAGCATATAATATGGAGATGAGTGACAACACATTATTCTGCCTTCAGTATTTTAGTAGTAACATTGGCTTTCCCAAGCAAAATGGCTTTTTGTAGTGATGGTGAAATAGGAGCTAGAAATAGTGAAAATTTGTCTCATCCTGTTTAAAAATACATTGGAAACTACTCTTCTGAGAGGCAGTGATAGCATCTCCAGAATTGCCTTTGCAGAATTTGCTCAGTTGAAATCTGTCTGAACATGATAGCTTCTTGCCAGTGTAGTTTGAACCACGTGGAAAGGAGGAGGTTCTAAGCTAAAGCTGGGTAACCTTGAGTCATGATCAGGAAAAGGCCACGGTTCGCTGGTTGTTCTTTAGGGTGAGGCCCTTAACAGATTCTGGAATGGACGTGAGATGCTAGTCAGTGTTCCATTCTTTCTATGAGGCCAGCAAGTCTGACTCCAACCCAATAACTCGCTTTAGATAAACCTATTTTCAGGTTTGTTTGAAGGATGTGACTGTTGGTCATTCTTTACTGGCCATTACCTTAGATGGCTAGTGATATGGTCCAACCACTGAGCCAGAAATACATTCATTCACTAGCAGCAATGATGTATTTTTCTGCATGATGCCTGTCCTTGGCGAAGGGTGCTTCAGCTGCTCCCTTCGCTGCCTTGCTGTCAATTTGATGAACGGATAGGCTTCCTTCCCAGCAGGGCTGGTGTGGCTCCAAGTTGCAGGGCTGCCCTCTTCAGCCGCCTGCAGCCCATTGTTCCTGCCTCCTGAGAGCTCACAGAGCCCATTCTGGGTGCACCGGGTCATCCCCAAAGATGCTCAGGCTGACAGTGTCAGACCAGTACAAGGAGAAAATAAAGTTTTGTTCTGTTCTGTTAAATGTCTCTGCCAAGCTCTACAAAGACATGCTGCCAGAAGAATAAAAGGAAAGTTAATTCTGTCCATTGCACAGAGCTATTTTGAAAATTTACTGCTGGCACCTTGCAACGGATACATTTGTTTATTTTAGCTTTTCCTTCAAGCAATTTATGGAACTCAATGGTGATTCCTTCATGTGTTGGATTTTTAAAAGGGAAAAAAGAGCAAAAGAGTGTATTGATGAGCACAGTTTTTAGTGGTAAAGACAGTGAAACAGGGGTATGCCAGATCAGGGAGACTAAAGAAAGGTTAGCCAGAGAAAACCAGTCCTGTCCAAGCGTTTCTGCAGAATTGATAGCATGAGCTTTGGGGAACAGACACACTGTGGATGGATGGTATTATTCCAGGTGCTTCTCTTACGTATATGCTCTTTTGTTGTCTAGTTTAGGGGAAACCATAACAGTAGTGGTTATACATTATGGAGCACATCTTCCACAGTAATTATGTCCTCCCCCCACACTCCTAGTGATGCTCCTGTGGGGAAGGTGAGGATTTTGGTCACCATTTTACAAAAGGGGAAACTTAGGCTCAAGGAGATCTAGTCCCTGGGTCTAGTTTATACAGCTAATGGTGGTAGCAGGGATTTGTTCCTAGAGCCTTGTTACTTAAAGAAGGAAATAAAATGTAATGAAAATTACAATTTAAAATTGAAAAACTTAAAAAAAATTTAAAAAGTAAGAAGTTGAGAACTTTTCCATTGAGAAAAACAGAAGGCTTCGCTACAAAAATAAAGCATATTGAAAAAGCGGGAAGATAAACTTAAGCTAGGTGGAAGAAGCACAGATTTTTTTTCTATCATTATTATTATTATTATTATTATTATTTTTGTGGTACATGGGCCTCTCACTGTTGTGGCCTCTCCCGTTGCGGAGCACAGGCTCTGGACACACAGGCTCAGCGGCCATGGTTCATGGGCCTAGCTGCTCCGCGGCATGTGGGATCTTCCCGGACCGGGGCATGAACCCATGTCCCCTGCATCGGCAGGCGGACTCTCAACCACTGCGCCACCAGGGAAGCCCCTCATTATTATTTTTTAAACTATATTTATGCCATATGTTATATATGCACTCTTTTGCTTGTATGTGTGTTTCATGATGACAAGAAATAACAGGTAAGGAAGAGAACAAATTGGTTTTTAATACTTACCATATCCCTGGCACTGTGGTAGCACATGAAATAGGTACTTATGTTTTTAATATTAGACTTCTTCTGTTTTAAGAATTTTCTTAACCATTATAAAAGTTAATGATACATCATCATTATAGCTAGATTTCTGTCCATTTTACAGATTTCAATACTTACCATTATTTCTTATATACCATGTATTCCATTTCCTTGAGTTATTTTTGCAGTTTCCTCTGGTTAGAGATTTCCTGTTGTGGGACTTTCTGAAATCCCTACATATTTGAAAATGTCTGTCTCTTGCTGTCACACAAGGACAGTTTGGCTATAGAATCTTAGAGTCACATTCTTCTTGCTTGCAAACATTACTATTTTCTAGTTTTTAGTGTTACAGATGAGATTTTTCAATATCAGTCTGATTTCTTTTTCTTTTCCAGGTGGCCTGTTGTTATTATTGTTATTTTCTGCCTGGAAGCTTGAAGCATTTTACTTTTATCCTTGGGCTTTAGAAAAATTACCAGCATATATTTAAGTTCTTGTACTTTTTTTCCCCAATATTCTACCCCAGCTGTAGGCTACTTCATTAGATATTCACAGTAATACTCTTGGAGGTTGTCACAATAATACTTTGGGGATTCTTCCAAAAAGCAGAGCCTGAGACAATGACTTAGTGTGGGTAGTAGATTTTGGGAAGTTATCACAGGGAACAAGACTGAGGGTGCTGGGAAGAGTGAAATGGGGGAGGAGGGAAAGCTAATCTCAGGGTACAGTATTGAGTTGGTTACCAACCTGGAGAACTAGGGCTCAATTTGCCTGGGTGCCTTTTGCAGAACTGTGTAGGCTCTGCCTCAGGCTTATCCACCTGAAATAGGAGAAGGAAACTATTTATCCACCAGCTTCCTTTCCCCCCTTGGCCAAAGGTTGCTCCAGAGGGTGTTAACTTCCTTGTATTTCCTGGTTTGAGCATTTATCTCCAGAATCTGGATCTCTTAGTTGCTTTACGTTTGTTAGGCTGTTTGCTGGAATTGCATGGAAGCATCAAGAGAAGCCCCAGTGAACATCCTAGGTTAGAGCTATATTCCTTCATGCCACCATTGTGTAGCAAATATCTAATTTAAAAAAATATTTAAAAAATTTTATACAATTTTTAAAGGTTACTTTCCACTTACAATTATTACAAAATATTGGCTATATTCCCCATGTTGAACAATATATCCTTGGGCCTCTCTTACACCCAATTGTTTGTACCTCCCACTTCCCCACTCCTACGTGGCCTCTCCCCCTCCCCACTGGCAACCACTAGTTTGTTCTCTGTATCTGTGAGTCTGCTTCTTTTATGTTATGTTCACTAGTCTGTTGTATTTTTAGATTCCACATATCAGTGATATCATCCAGAAATACCAAATTTCTTGATGGTAATCAGAGTGAGTTGCCCTACCAGTGTGGGCAACTTCTTTTCCATTCTTTTCTTGTTGGTCCATCCATTTGAGAGGCCCCAAATGACAAAATACATAGTAGTCTTAGCTTTAAATTCAGTGGAACTCTTTCTGCCTTTCTGTGTCTACCCTCCATCTTCACCCCTAGTGCCAGGACTCAGGGCTTTTTTTTTTTTTTTTTTTTTTGCGGTACGCGGGCCTCTCACCGTTGTTGCCTCTCCCCTTGCGGAGCACAGGCTTCGGACGCGCAGGCTCAGCGGCCATGGCTCACGGGCCCAGCCACTCCGCGGCATGTGGGATCTTCCCAGACCGGGGCATGAACCCGTGTCCCCCGCATCGGCAGGCAGACTCTCAACCACTGCGCCACCAGGGAAGCCCTGGACTCAGGGCTTTTAATGCAGCAGAGCCTAAGGATGTAGGGACAGGAAGCACATATTCTGAAAGTGGGTCACTAAGAGTGGTAACGTGAGGGGCCAATCCTACTTCCACCCTCTGTTTTTCAGGCCCTTGTGTTCTAGTTACATGTCACCACATGTTGGCTTCACTGCATATAGAGAATCCTGGAGGACAGCGTCCAACCTTGCTGGATGTGGTCCCCAAGCTGGCTTCCTAGATGGGCATTTATTTTTTTTTTTTTATTTTTATTTTTTGCTGTACGCGGGCCTCTCACTGCTGTGGCCTCTCCCGTTGCGGAGCACAGGCTCCGGACACACAGGCCCCGCGGCCATGGCTCGCGGGCCCAGCCGCTCCGCGGCATGTGGGATCCTCCGGGATCGGGGCACGAACCCGTGTCCCCTGCATCGGCAGGCGGACGCTCAACCACTGCGCCACCAGGGAGGCCCATAGATGGGCATTTAATAGGTGATTCTATCATTCTACTAGACTGGCTTCTTCAGAGTGCTGTGGGGTATGGTAGGGTCTGAGGATTCTCTCACCACCCACTCATTTCATTTACCTTCACTGTAAAACATGTCCCTTGATCTGAGGCAATGTCATTGGGATCCTATGTTGTAAACCATACACTCTTCAAGCCCTCAGATGATGCTAGCTGAGGAGCCTTGGATAGAAAAAGCAAACTCATAATCAAAGCAAGTGTAAGGATGTATTACTGCCCTTCTAGGATGTCACCCACTTGTCACCACGTAGTTGGCCACCTTGAGGGATGTTTCTATATTGAGGCACCATATTGCAGACCTGCAGCTGGCATCTCAGGAGTTCAGCAGTGGCAGTAGTTACATCTGTCTCAGTGGGAGAGAGCCCATCCTTGCCCCCAGGGCTGTCTCATTCATGGGACTACTGTGCTAGCACTGGGGTGGCTGAGGTCAGAAGCTGACTGATATGCACTGGACAAGTCAGCCTATTCACCAGATTGTCCAGAACCTCTCTGAACACTCTAGAATGTTTCCAGTGGCCATTAACACAGGACAAAAATACCCATATATATGCTTTGGTCCCTCTGCCAAAAATTCATCCATAAACCTGTTTCTCAAACTTCCTTGTCTCTAACCTCTAATCATGCTCGTTTCAGGATCTTGACCAATCAACAAAGCCCTCTGTCAGCCCAGAAGTCTGTGTATATCTGTGTTTTAGGCAGTTTCTCCCTGCATACAAGGTATATAACCAAGTGTGTTGCTCAGAGTTATACCTGCTGGGAAAACTTCCCTTTTCCACTTACCTTCAAGGCCACCTTTGAGTGGGGCTGCATTGTGCATTTTCAGCTATCATAAATGCATTGCGCTAATCCATCTGTGAACCAGGCTCAAATATTTCCTCCTCTGTAAGTTGGTCATAGGGAAGCCTCCATGAGAGTGTGGGTGTAGCTGAAGGAAGGCATCAGTGCAACAGAGGAAAGTCATGAGGAAGTCGAGGCCACATGCTTATGCAACTTACTTGTGCTCTCTGGACCTGCTCAATCCAGTCCTGCATGTAATGTATTATTTACGTCATACTGTGGTTTGCTTCTGTTCCTGGATAACCTTATGACTCTGTGGATCTCATAATCCCACTCACCACAGGCAGCTCCAGGTGCTTAGTCACTCTTGATGTCCTAGTCTCTACTAGGGCTTAAAAGCATGCCAGGAGCTGCTTTCAAAATGGCGAGAAATCCTATGTCTTCGAAGGTTTGACCTTGCTCCAGAACCCAGGGTCTGTGCTGGGACTCTTATATTGATGCTTTTTTTTTTTGGAAAGAAAAATTTATTGTACATTTAACATAATACAGAATAGTGTTCCCTGAGATTGGGGAACAATACAATTACACGTGAACGCGTACACTTAAAGACAAAGTCAAGGATAACAGAATTGAGATCTCAAGATGGCCTTATTGTTCATCTAGCCTGATCCCTTCACTTTAAAAGAGACGTAAGACTCAGAGACTCAAAGTAGGGTATGTGAAACAAAACAACCTGAACCAGAACCTGACCAAAGGGTGGTCCAAGGTGCTTTTCCCTCCTCTACACAAAATGCATATGTGCATTGATGCAGCCAGTCATTCATTCAACAAATATTTACTTAGTGTTACTATGAGGCAGAAACTGCAAGGTATGAGATAAATATCAGGAAGAATGCTCCCTGTGTAGGAAATGAAACTCAAACTCAGTAGTCTTCAGGACTATGCAGATAAAAGTAGGCTGAGTGGATGTAAGACAGAGAAAATGGAGATGCCAATGGCACACTAGAGAGTGCATGCTCCTACTAAAGGCATTCACTGGCTTTGTTTTTTTTGTTTTGTTTTGTTATTTTTGTGGTATGCGGGCCTCTCACTGTTGTGGCCTCTCCCGTTGCGGAGCACAGGCTCCGGACGCACAGGCTCAGCGGCCGTGGCTCACGGGCCCAGCCGCTCCGCAGCATGTGGGATATTCCCGGACCGGGGCATGAACCAGTGTCCCCTGCATCGGCAGGTGGACTCTCAACCACTGCGCCACCAGGGAAGCCCCTGGCTTTGGTTTTTGATGTTTAATTTAAACACTGTGCTGGCCCAATCAAATAGCAGAAAACGTAATTGGATTTAGCTATTAGGTACCAGTTCTCAACCCCTAACTACAGTTACAGCTTTGATTTAGCTACCAGTGCTGAGATATCTGGGCTAACTCTGGTTCCTTAACATGATACAATGTATATGTAATTTAAGTGTATTTGTGAAGAATTAAGTATAGATTCAGGTTTTCATGAGCACTAACGGCTTCAACTAAAGCAGATCATTTTATTTTTAAACATGGCAAACAAATCCATTTATCTAGATGTCATATCTGTGTACAAGTAGATAATATTTTCACTGTTTTTTCCAGCAAGGTCATATTGAGGTTTGACAGAGACACTATACAGCATCCTAATGCGCTCTCCATCTTCTAGGTCATACTGCCTGAGCATCAGGGCAGCTTGGACTGCAGTCTGGACCTGCTATAGGGTCCTTTCCTGTTCTGGGCAGCATATACCACACCTTGGTATATGGCAGCCTTCCAAGACACCAATAAATGGTTCACAGTGTATGACTATGTATGGTATGTGTTGACACCAGTATTCACATAAGCCTGACACGTTCAGTGCCTCTTTATTAGTGATAGGACGTGTAGGTCAACAATTTGTCATTTATATTAAAAATTTTCCCACATGTTCCAGTTCATTGGATATTTAAAAACATCACCCATGTGGTGGGTCCTTGAAACTTTTAGGGTTTTATCATCTACCCTCTAGCATATATGTGTCTTACCAGGACCATCTAAATACTTGCTGCCTCCTGCTCACCAGGTCCGATTACCACGGTACCATCAGCATTGTCAACCAGCGATCATGCTGGTTCTGTGCAATATCAAGACGATTAAGGTCTCTGTGGACTATATTGTGACAGAGAACAGATTTAACCTGGTCCTGGGGTAAGACAGACAATGAATACTATGGACTTTTTTACATAACAGCAAACTGCTTTTGATCCTTATTATTTATGGGGATTGAGAAAAAATACATTTTTCTGCTCAAAAGTGCCAGAAGCTGTGATAATCTGTTCTAGGAAAATACTACATCTGGTATAGCAGTTGTGATTGTGACGACCACTTGTTTATGCTTATTTTGGTCCATTGTCATTCACCACGATCTCTGTAATTTTTGCAGTGGCCACATAGGTAAACTGAAGGGGGTATCCTTGCATCCTTCAAATCTTGGATAGTGGTGCTAATTTCTGAAATTCCATCTGTGACATAATACTGCAGATTTAGGGACTTCCTCTTGCCCCTTGCAAACACTGTTGCCCTTATTCCTTTGGCCAAAGAACAAATCTTGATTGCACTACAGGAATGGCCAATAACTGCACAGATGGTCTGTGGACCCATTGGACCACTCTGGGATGGATGTGGGCCAGGAGTCCACTCATTGTCCGGCTTACATGAGCCTTCTCTAATGAAGGGTCCAGTGGCATTTTAGATTTCTTGCTATCAGAGTCAACTCAGACCCTGTGCCTAACAGCCCCTTGAATGGTCTGGATATTCTTCTTTCGCCAGTACATACTTATTCTGGTAACTAATTTCAGATTCCTTTGCGAATCAGGGACTATTTACTACATATAATTACAGTGGTATTTCAGGATTCTTCCTTGAGGGGACCTAGCCTCTTCATTAGTCAGTGAGCTCTGGTTCTGAGACTGAGCTCAGGGTCTGAGAATTGATTAAGATCTAGAAAATGGGTGAGTGTGTGATTTTTCCAACATGGTGGCTGACACCAGTTTTTTGCTTGCTGAATTTCAATTTCTGGTTATACAGATGACACAGAACTCTAGTGAGCTTCCCATCCATCTTGCTCCCATGATCTATTAACAATTCCCACAGATCCTTATGGGTTAAGACACTCTGATTGTCACTCTGGCCTTGCTGTCCATTTCAATAATGATGTCCACCCTATTTCTGTAGAGACTAAATTGCCTCTGCTATTTTAGAATCCTATCAATTCCAGTAATATCAGGGAAACCAGTTCCAATATAGTATCTCTCACCATCAGTCAGCAGACACAACCAAGCTTCTCTACCATGTTGTGCTTCCCTTCATCATTCTTTTTTTTTTTTTTTTTTTTGCGGTACACGGGCCTCTCACCATTGTGGCCTCTCCCATTGCAGAACACAGGCTCCGGACGTGCAGGCTCAGCGGCCATGGCTCATGGGCCCAGCCGCTCCGCGGCACGTGGGATCCTCCCGGACCAGGGCATGAACCCGCGCCCCCTACATCGGCAGGCTGACTCCCAACCACTGCGCCACCAGGGAAGCCCATGCATTCTTTACTGACTGAGTGGAAGAGTGTCTTTTGGGCCTCCTCAGAGATCATAGTCAGGTGAGGTTTCTTTGATCTAACATAAATCCATTACAGCATTCCCACCTCTCTCTCTGAGCCTTTTGATCCTTTTCCCAATACTCTGCCGAAGCAGTTTTATACCTGATTTACTTTGGTCAGGTCCAAGCTTCAAAGAATGATCCCAGCAGTGTATTAGGACCAATTTTGTTTTGTCCTTGCTAAGACATCAAACCCTCTATCATGGGAGAGTGTTCCAATGTCAATCAATTTTCCCCTCTCCAGGCTTACACTCTAACCTCATATATGAGTACCCTCAAGATCTACTCCTACACTTGTTCCCTTAGTTTCTGTATTGTAATTCTTTAGCTGTGCTGTTTCTTCCTGGAGCAAGGAGCATGTATTGAACTGCAGTCTGGACCTGCTATAGGGTCCTTTCCTGTTCTGGGCAGCATATACCATGGTGCTATGGTGGTGCTGTGACCTAAACATTCCTAGCATTACAGCCCTGACACCACAGGATAGGAACCAATGTTCTGCTATTATACACACACCTTATTAGTATAAATCTGCTGTATTCATGTATGCACTTATAGAGAAATTACTTTCTGATGGGTCCAGTCCAGAGCGGTGAAGGGCACAGGGTCTCAACACGAGAGAAAGGAGCGTATCTTATGAGGCATCTTCCTCGGGTGAGGTTTTTGTAGAGTCTCTTTGTCAGGGTTTCTCAACAGCAGTACTATTGGCATACGGGCTGGGCAATTCTTTCTTGTTGGGGACGTCGCAGGTTGTTAACAGTGTCCCTGGCCTCTTTCTAGTAGATGCCAATGGCACCTCCCTCCCACAGTTGTGATCAGCAAATCTTCCCGGTGAGGACCACTGCTTGGATGATTGGACCCAGGCTCTTGCAGATGTCTCTTAGGTGATGGCAGTTTTCCTCGGTGTGCAGGTGAGGTGAGGTGTCGTTGGTCTCTTCCTCTGCATGTGAGGTAGCTGCAGCAGTGGCTGGAGCAAAAATGTGGGCTAAGAAGATATACGCTAGGACATAAAATATGTCTGACCTAAAGGTAGATCATATGTGCTCATTTCACAGACGTGAACACTGAGGCTCAGGAAGGCAAAACAACTTAGGCTGATACATTTAAGTTTGATGCCCTGGGCATAAAGATGAATAAGACACAATTCCTCTCCTCAAGGAATATTCGTCCAGCAACTGTGAAGGATTATATAATTAATCACTGCACATAAGTGTTGATGAGGTCATATAACCAGCAATTAACAAAGCTGAAAACAGAATGAGGTAAAGCTGAAAACAGAATGAGGTATATTCATGTCAGTACCATTTAGATATGTCTCAGGATTTTATTATGTTTACTGCATGCTAGAATTTTTGCTAAATTATTTGTGTACCTGGTATCATTTAACGTTCATAGAAATGTAACCAAGTAGGCAATCTCGTTCCCATTTTTCAGATAATGAGGTGGCCCTTTTTTATACACCTTCATGTGACCTAGACACATTACGCTTAAAGAAACGCTGCTCTGTAGAGGAGGATGACCTCAGACTGATAAAATCAATGCAGACTAGCACGGAGATGCAGGCACAAGATAATGCAGCCCTTGGCAGGACACAGCAGGACCCAATGACCCTTTGCATTAGGTCCATCTTCATCCTCCAACAGCGTGACTAATTAAGATATGGGCTGATACTAAGTAGCTCAACTCTTTTTAACAGTGGCTTGTGAAACTGTGGAAACTGTCTAAAAATATAGAACTACTGTGAGAGAAATAATGTTGTTACAAGGGAATTGATAACCAAGGATAATGGGAAGGGGAAGAAATAGCAAGTTGGAGCTAATTACCAGGGAAAGCCCCCTGACACTGAGAATGGTGGGCCAGGATAACGGTCTCCTGAGGGGAGTGGCAGAATCACCATCAGTTAGTACATTTAAAAATAGGCAACAGAGCACTAGAAACAGGACTATTGGGAATAATCTCGCATTAGGCAGGAAGGGAGGTAATTGACTAAGTGACCTAATATTAAGAGCTTTCTTTCTCATGAATTTCTAGAATTCTAAAAAAAATAATAAAACCTTATAGGCTGTATACAGAAATGTGGGTACCTAATGACTGGAGATGCCTAAATATAGCCCCAAATTATTCATAAATGGAAAATGAGAGCAGCCGTGCCCCAGATGAAGCTTAATAGGAGGGTCAGAGGAAATGTAGGAGCTGGACAGGGAAAGTGGAAACATTGTCAGGAGTCAGATTTCTCTGATGCATGCACACAGGGCTGTGCCCCGGTATACGTGGGTTGGGAGAAGACTGTATTCGTTAATTACTGAGAGGTGTCTTTTCCTTTCCTCTTTCAGTCCTACTTTCCCATGATGTCAGATGGAGATTGCAAAGGCCACCCTTTGTGGACTCCTATATCATCTATATCTTCCAAGTTGGCACTCTCCTTTCCTTAAAACTGATGACGGGCATGATCTCAAAGCACTGTTTCCCAATTCAAAGTCCAAAGCTTGACTCTCAGCCACTGGAGCCTTGCTAAAAATGCAGATTTCAGGATCTCACTGCGGGCCCATGGCATCTGGATGTTTGTGAACACATGAATCTGCATTTTTAAAAAGTTTCCCTCGGTAAGTCTTACATGCAGCATTAAGTTGGAGAAACTCTGCCTGGGGAGGGGCAGGCTGGCTGAACAAAAAGAAACCCCAGGGAAGGGAAGTGCAGCCCAGTCATCCTCCCCTCTTTCCTCATTTGCTTTCCCTGATTTTTCTTTACTCCCAACCAAAAGAGACCTCCTTAAACTTCTGTATCACTCTTGTACTTATAAGTATGTGTTTACACACCTATAATTTATATTTTGCCTACTTTCAGAGAGACTTTATTATAATTTTCTTATATTTCTAATATGCTGGCTATGATTTCTCTGCTTTGTGTTTGTGGTACTGTTTTAATCCTCTAGAGGACAGGGATTAGGACTTAACCATCTTTCTAGCCTTCGCCATTTTGTGGAAAAGAATAGATTTCTTTTTCAATGCAACTAAGCACATCTGGAAAAAGTAATAAAAATCAGGCTTGCATTAGAAACCCAGGGTGTGTCAGCTTTGCCAATGTGAGAAGGCATAGGCTGGAGGCTGGACACTGAGCTTGATGTGGAGACCTGGTTTTTGTTTCAGCTCCATCAACCATCACGTATGAACATTTCAGCCAGTCCTACAGCCTCCCAGTTTATCTTCCTGTAAGCAGGGATAACGATCACTTTCTTACTTCTTTCACAAAGCAGCTGAGACAGTAAGCATGATAATATCACTATTTCATATCACTTTTCACTTAGGGAAGCTAAAAAGGACCTCAACTTTATCAGCATCATCATTTCACAATCTACAAACCATTGAACAGGAGTTCAGTCTGGGTTCCCCAGAGAAAATTATTTTCCCTCATCTCAGAACATGCAAGATAAAATAGTAAAAAACAAAGATTTCAGGAATTACATCTAGTTGAAATGTATATCAGTGGTCGGTCTTCTAATTCCCCAGATAATGCTAGATCTCCAGACAAGGAAAATAACTGACCTTGTTTAATTTTTGACATGCTACCTAATGAACAGCTAAGCCATTTTCATAGAAGGCAAAATTACAGCACTGTTGCTGGTATGCGGCTCCTATATCTAAAGTTAATTGGATTTTCCATTATGACGAGGCTTGTTTTTCAGAACTGAATCTCTCAGTCTCTTCCGATTGCTCTGAGTTGGTGAGACAGGAAATATATAGGGCATGGATTGGGGAGGTATCTCATGAGGTCAAAGAATCCCAAGTATACTGAAACATTACAGTGTGCAAGCAGGAACTAGGATTTGTGTAGAATGTATGTCTTCTCAAAATGAAGTTTTTCAGGAGGGAAAATTGACTACTTGTTACTGTAGTCTCTCTCTCTCCCTCTCTCTCTCTCTCTCTCTCTCCTAGACAGTAATGTGTTTTAGCTCCATTAAGATATTGAGTGTTATCTGTGCAGACTGGAACAAAATAACCAGACCAACTTTTTTTTTTTTCCCCTAGTCCAATTGATTGCTCTACAGATTATGTAATTTAGCATCAGTTTGCTCTCTCTGGTGTTTTGAAACATGAAAAGAGCTTTCAAAGTGAGAGAACCGATTTGAAAAAAGCTTCAGCACCACGGTTGGGCCAGGAGACAATGTGGCTTTCCCGGTTGTGAAATGGCAACTCACACTGTCACCTTGAAAATCGCCGTGAACAAGGGTGTGGCTGCATATATGCCAGCAACCTCAAAGAACCAGAGGATGGGTCTCTGGGGAGGTTAACAGCCAGCCCAGTGCGCTCAGGGCCCATGAAGTAGTCGAGAGAGTCGCGTGGTTGAGGCTTCCACACAGGAAGGAACTTCTGTTTGAAGTTTTGACATTCTCTATGAAAAAAGACTACATGCTAAGTACTTTCTGCTTGTATGACCTTATCGACAATTATATGCAATTATTTATTATATACTATTCCACAGTTTGCTGGACTGAGAATTCCTTGAGGGAGAGTATTATATCTTAATCACCTTTATGCCCAGTGCAGTGTATCAAACTTGTGCATCAACTTAAGTTTTTTAAATATCTATTCCTTTGTGCTAAGGGCATTCATTTGTTAAGTCTGAACCCTAAAAATATGCTGAAGGAGGGCTGCACCTGGATGAGTTGAGCAAAGGTTGGAGTGAGCCCTCGCATGGCTGAAGAAGACTAGACGAAGCAGCGAGTGCTGGGTGGAAAGAGTAAGGCTCAAGATGGAAAATCATGAACCAGACGATACTGTCAAGGAGAACTTGATATCATAACCAGGGAAATTAACCAACTTCCGGAAGCAGAAAGGAATCTGCTTGAAAAGATCAACATATATTGGATTTAATGCTGCTCTCTGTGGCCTAATAGCAAATGGTGTTTTTTGATGCATCTTACCTGTGACACAGTCTCATATAGCTGCTGGTTTACCAATGGCAGTGATCCCATTTTTGATGGCACACGTATCTTACAAAGGTTTTGTGATTTGCATAGCGAAACCTGTACCATAACACATGGTGGATTGCTTGGTCTTATTTTTGGTGGCCTGTACCCTGTTTTCTTGGCTATCCCTTGTGAATGGTGGCCTAACCAGGTATAACTCAGCCCTGCTACCCGAGAAAGGAAACAAATGACTGGATTAGGATGACTAAACCTGTCTTTAGAAAGATGTTATTTTTAATTTTGCTCCAGACTGGGCTTGCAGCATACTTTGGGTCTAGACAATATAAACTACTTATAAAGGCTCTTTAGATACCTGAACCTGGCCTAGAAATTCAGTAATTGTTAAGTATATCTGTACACAAAATAAAGACTGTAAAAATAACCTACATCTAAGTATGAATAAAGAGACATAATTTAAAAAAATATACCATAATTTTATTAACCTTATTATGGTATTTCTTATGTTTTTAAGTCACAAGGAGTCTAAAAATAAAGTGACATGGACCCCTCTAGACTTCCAACAACCCTGACCACACATGGAGCCGCTGCATCAACTGACATCAATGAGGAGAGCATCGATACAGGCTCTTGAAGATGGGAAGAAGCTGCGAGAGACAAATTAGGGGGACAGCTGGTAAAAGCCATGGGTAGACTTAGCCAGATTCCAAAATGTTTTAAAAGCATTTCTCCAAATATCTGTCTTTTAATGTCCTAAAAACAAAAAATATTGCCTCCGTCTATGTCGACTTTTACGTTAAACTTAAGTATTTTTTCTACTGCTTTACGGAAGAAAGAATACAAGAACATTGCCTGGCACTTGGATAACTTAAAACAATTAAATAGCAAATTGTTGAAACTATAAACCTAATTGACAGTGGGCTCCAGACTGAGAATTGCAGTTCAATTCCAATTCTTTCATTGCAAAGCTTAGTTTAACCATGCAATAGCCACAAAACTTTTATTTAGATAGCACTTTACAGTTTATAAAGCATGCTCACACATATTATCTCAAGTACCCCCAATAGAAGAATATTGCATAATGGCTAGAGGGACACATTTGGCCTTTGTTTTAAGGGGCAAAATTATCTTAGCCATATCTTTGGGAACTGATAATTTCACACTGCAGATGGAAATCTGAAGGTAGAGACAAAAACTCCAAATCCTGTGGAATCTAGAAAAAGCCAGACTAACTGTACAGGTCAAGGTATACTCTGGTACTAGATCTGTATGTACATATCTAATTTCAGCAAGCTCAAACAACAATTTGCCAAGGGCTGTCTGAATTCTGTGATTGTAATCTAGAAGTCAAAGCAAGAAGACAGGTGAGTTTCTACTTTCCCCACTCATCTCCTGGGTGGGTGGCACAATGATATGCAAGGCTGTACGTTCTCTCCTCCCCACATCAGGGCCCACTTAGCATCACCCAATTGCAAACCACTACTCTCAATTTTTAGGGAAACCAAATAGTTTAAACTTCTCTGCAAAGACAATACACTACTAGAAAAGTGTCTACTGTTTCCTTGGTGTCTAGTAGATTAAAAAATACTCCCTGTCCCTTTAGCCTTGCATTTTTGGAAAGTTTCTCACTTCAGATTTGGAAAGAGACAAGGAGATCTCAATAGTTTTTAAAAGTCTCAGAAATAAGTTCTTGTAGCGACAGTACCTTTTAAGAGCCTCCATCTTTTCTTCTGCACTTTTAGAGGTGCACCCACAAAAAGGACATAACAAGTCCCTTTTAACACTCTATTCCTTTTGGTCTCTAATAGGAAGTTAAATTAAGAATATTAAATCCCCATTTTTTTCTTCAAGGAGTTTTATGGGTTCAGGTGTTATTTTTAATCTTTAATCCATTTTGAGTTTATTTTTGTATATGGTGTGAGAAAATGGTCTAGTTTCATTCTTTTACATGTAGCTGTCCTGTTTTCCCAACACCACTTATATATTACATCTTCTTTATCCATTCATCTGTTGATGGGCACTTGGGTTGCTTCTGTGTCTTGGCTATTGTAAATAATGCTGCTATGAACATTGGGGTGCATGCATCATTTTGAATCAGTGTTTTCATTTTTCCTCACATATACACCCAGGAGTGGAATTGCTGGATCACATAGTAGTTCTAATTTTTAGGTTTTTGAGGAAGCTCCATGATAAATAGATAAAGAAGATGTCACTTATATACATACACACACACATACGCATGTGTGTGTGTGTGTGTGTGTGTGTAATGGAATACTACTCAGCCAAAGGAAAAAGAAAAAGAATGAAATTTTACCATTTGCAACATGAATGGACCTTGGAGGGCACTATGCTTAGTGAAATAAGTCAGACAAAGACAAATACTGTATGTTATCACTTATATGTGGACTCTAAAAAGTAAAATAAATGAATGAATATAATAAAACAAAAACAGGGTCATCAATATAGAGAACAAACTAGTGATTGCCATGGGGGAGGAGGGTTGGGGAATGGAGAAAATAGGTAAAGGGGATTAACAGGTAAAAACTACCAGTTATAAGATAAATAAGTCACGAGGATGTAATGTACAACACAGGAAATACAGTCAATAATATTATAAGAACTTTGGTGTGTAATCTAAAGAAATATCGGATAACCATGTTGTACACCTGAAGGGAATATAAGATTGTAAGTCAAGTATACTTCAATAAAAATGTTAAATCCCCTCTATGTACTCAAAATTTTGAGAAGTTCAAGATGGCAGCATTAATGAGTCTGTTTTCCTCCCTTAGGTACCCAGATGTTGAAACTGGGCTGCTTATAGTCCTACTTTAAGTATTTGCTCCTTGAGTTTTTCTCACTCCTTTCTTATCTGTGATCGCACTTCCATGTCTTACCCTTCTCACATATCTGCTCTGGTCCTGGATTGTCTTTCTCAGCCCTGGTTTTACTTCCAGATCATCAGGCACTCTCTCAAATCTTACTAAAATGCCATGTCATATTTCAACCACCTCCAGAAAGTTTTTCAACTAATCAAAAGGGAGAGGGTATTTTGTTCAAACCACACAATTTTTAAAATACACACCTGTCACTGTTCCTGCCTACTTTGTTTTGGTGTAATGGAAATAGTGTACATGGCCCTAATTTTTATCTTTTTCATTAATAAAACTGATTCAATTACCATTACTTTTCCCACCCTCAATGGGTCTACATGAAGTAAACATCTTTTTGCAGTTTTCCCAAGAGTATCCTAGTCTTCTTGGTTAAATATTCAAATTCTTATTCACACCTCCAGTTAACCACCATATTATGACAAGCAATACATAGTCATTCATTATCAATGTTTATCTAATGTAATTATCAATTTATACTTGTTAACAACCTCTTATCCTGTACAAGCCTCATCTAGCATCTTGTCCATACCTGAACCAATCTTAGCTAAAAGTAAGACATGGTGACCAAGAGCAAGATCCAAAACCCTTGTCAAGAGTTTCTGATGCAACACAGCTCCACTGGGAAGAAGAAGCATGAAGGACAATACAAAAGTAGTTCTAGAGCAAGAGCTCAATTGAACAATCAGGAAATAGGATGGTAGAAGGAGATGCTTTTAAAATACTTGAGGGAGCACCTTAATTAATGTGGCACAGATATTTCATTACCTCAACCAGCCAACATTTATTGAGCACCTAGGGATAAAGGTGAAAATGACATAATTCCTGTCCCCAAGGATATCACATTTTAGTGGAAAAGACTGACATTGGAAACAGAAATCTAGAACCTTCTAAGGCATTTCAGAAAACTATTGTTCTTCCTATTTTGCATGGAAAGAAACCAGCTAAATCTTAAGGACTCTGCAGATTACAAGACTAATACATAGGAACACATTGGCCAGAATCCACACAGAAAGCAGGAAGATGAAAGGGAAGTGGCTTTCAAAGTGCTTAAGAAGGAGAAATTAGTCACAGAGTTCCTCTTATCCACGGGAGCTCCTCACAAGTTTCTGATAATATTCTTAATACATAAAGTTGCATTTTAGCCAGACAACTGGAAAATAATAATTTCTTGTGGACCAGCTGAGTATTTTCCATGAAAATTTAGTATGAAAAGAACATAACACAGTCTCTAATTATTAAAGTGGTAAAAAAATAGTAAATACTGGGTGTAGTGGTGGTTGTGCATATGTGTATGTGTGTGCGTGCACTTATGTGTGTATAATAAATCAGTATCCCATTTATTCTGAACATATCTCCATTTTGTTCCTATATCAAGTTATATGAACACAGATTCTTGATCAAAAAAAGCCCTGACTAGATAAACATAAAAAACTATGTCGTAACATGTTACATGTTGCATTTGTTACAATGTTGTAACAAATGCAACAAGAAAGTATCAATTTTTTTCCTGAGTATACCTTGATACTCCCTGGAGAAATGCATAGTCCGCATGTGAGGTTCTCTGCTTTCCTAGGAGATTTCTCTAAATTGCAGTCGATTTATCAGAAAAACAATATCTTAGGAACTTCCCTGGTGGTGCAGTGGTTAAGAATCCACCTGCTAATGCAGGGATCATGGGTTCAACACCTGGTCCGGAAGATCCCACATGCCGTGGAGCAACTAAGCCCATGTGCCACAACTACTGAGCCTGCGCCCTAGAGCCCATACTCTGCAACAAGAGAAGCCATTGCAGTAGGTCTGCGCACCACAATGAAGAGTAGCCCCCTCTTGCTGCAACTAGAGAGAGCCCGCATGCAGCAACGAAGACCCAACGCAGCCAAAAATAAATAAATAAAAACAAAACCAAAAAACCAATATTTTAGTGTGTGTTCTAGAATTAGGAGTTCAAGTACATCAGCATGAAAGCTTTTGCATTTAATATCCTAAATTAAATAGATTATAAACTTAGAGTAGTATTCCTCTGCCTTTCTTTTTCTGTTCATCCCTGAGCATAGGTAGAATTCACTTAGTATTTATGAGTGATAATCCCTAGCAGTGTGTGGCAAAGATTTGAATGTGATTTCACACAGACAAGAGTCATACATCATGCAAACAGCATGTATACTGTTTACCTGCTAAAGTTGTTTCTTGAATGAGGTATATATATTTGGAGAAAAGTCACTAGAACTCATTATCCTCAGCTGACATTACCATTCCTTTTTTTTCCTATTTATTTATTTATTTATTGGCTGCATTGTGTCTTCTTTGCTGTGCGCAGGCTTTCTCTAGTTGCAGTGAGTGGGGGCTACTCTTTGTTACAGTGCTCGGGCTTCGCATTGTGGTGGCTTCTCTTGTTGAGGAGCACAGGTTCTAGGCGCACCGGCTTAAGTAGCTGTGGCACGCAGGTTCTAGAGCGCAGGCTCAGTAGTTGTGGTGCACAGGCTTAGTTGCTCCATGGCATGTGGGACCTTCCTGGACCAGGGATCGAACCCATGTCCCCTGCATTGGCAGGTGATTCTTAACCATCGCACCACCAGAGAAGTCCCCATCATTCATTTATTGATTCATTCAAATATTTATTGAACTCCTGCTATGATCCAGATACTCTTTTTGCCGACCCAACAGCAATGTTCCCCTTCCTCCTTCCAAATTTAGTCCTAATATCTACTCTTGCCCTACATGGCTCAGCTGAAACCCAATTGGTTTAAAGCAATTTTGATTTCATTTCCCTTGCAAAGGATTGTTTTCATAAAGGGTACTAATCTCAGCACTGGCCAACAGAAATTGAGAGGAAGTCTGTTTGGGGTGGGGGGAGCTTTTGAAAAAGGTTTCTTTGTGCTTAAGAGTTGCATGAGAAAAAGAAACTGTCTGTGATCATTTTATGTGTACACTTGGCTAGGCTATAGTACCCAGTTATTCAGTTAAACCATCATCTAGGCGTTGCTGCGAAAGTATTTTGTAGATGTGGTTACCATCTACAACCAGTTGATTTTAGGTAAAGAGAGTTACGCTTGATAATCTGAGTGGGCTTCCAATCAATTGAAAGATTTTACGAGCAAAACTGTTTCCCAGAGGAAGAAGACATTCTGCATTAAGCCTGCAGCAACAGCTCCTGTTTGAGAGTTTCCAGACTATCCTACAAATTCCAGACTTGCCAGCCACCACAATCACGTAAAACAATTATTTGAAATCTCTCTTGCTAGCTAGCTAGCCTTCTGGTTCTGTTTCTTGGAGAACCCTGACTAACACACTGTACTTTTTTTCAGTCTGGAAATTCAGATGAAAGAGTGAAAACATGGAAAGAACCTGGGTCTTCTATAATGTGATTTAACTTCTGAGTTAATCAGTCCTAGAGCCTCCCTTATTTGGGACTCCTTGTGATGAGAGAAAAGAAATCCTTTTATTCTTTAAGCCATTTCGATTTGGGTTGTCTGTTACTTGAAGCTGAAAGCAACCATACTAATACAGAAACCATCAGAAGACAATTAGTAAATAATAAAAATTAGTCAACTCCAGAGTATTTAAGATAATGACATATTGGTATTTGGGTCATTTTCCTTCCGATAACAAAGAACTTACTTTCACTGGCTAGAAGGTCAGATTAATGAGTGCATTTAAGATTCCAGAACCTAATAATGATCTCTCTATAGGTGTGATATAAAAGTGGGAACAGAGATGCAGTGAAGAGATCTTCTCCTGTGGGGACAGCCCATTTCATTCTATGGAAGAAATCTTGAAAACATTTTTCATCTTCAGAAAATAGTACAACAGTGCTCACTCATTTTGGAAATTATTGAATAACTACCTTGTTCTTTATTTTACACTTTTGAGGCCCTTCCACAAAAGGATCATCTGCCTCAGTCCTTATTTTAATGTCTCATAACTGACTGTTTTAGTTCTATTTCACACTTGGGATTACAGCTACAGTTAAATTACAAACAGCTGCGGTTCCTGCCACAAGAATATGTGTAGATGTGCATGAAATGCTTAATATCTTCCGCAGGGAACAGGTGTGCCATGGGCAGTGTACACCGGAGTGAAATAAATTTACTCTTGGGCTCAAGCTCTGTAATCTAGTTGCTAAGGTTTGGTTTTTGAGTTACACACGTAGGAAAACAGGTATGGGACTGAAATGCTGAAAGACTTAAAAAGAGAAGCCTACATTTCCATGATGGCATTACCTTCACAAGCTAATCATTTCCTAAAAAAAATTCAGTTACTTTGAATAGCAACTACACAGATGTGCAAAACAGTAGGTGGGAGCCTGAGAGGAGTAACAGACAGAGATTTGCAGGGTTTTCTCTCCCAGGGACCCGCTCAGTATGCTGGAAGAACATTGCCACTGCATGCAATCTTCAAAACTTGTTTGAACTTTTGTAGGGTTTGGTTTTAAAATGGAAGTTTAAAAGATAGCTTTTTAAAAGAAAGTTTTGTGCTTTTTTAGAGTAACACGCTAGCCTTTACAACATACGTTTGAACTGCACTCATTTTCCCTTTCTTTTCAATAATAAAATGGTGCCTGTATTTACTGAGCACTTACCATCTACTCCATGTGCTAAGACACAAAGAGGGAAAAAATGTAATGATTTCCAGTGCAACAGGATACTGTAAAAAAAATGAAAAACTCTTTCCTATGGAGTAACATTCTGCATCATTTCCTTAAACAAATGCACAAGGAAACATCACATTATGGCCAAAGTCCCTTTTCTTAGCTGATTCAGGTCCCACCAGAAGGAAAGGATGGTCTTAGGACCCCTTTAAACTGTGCCAAGGCATGAGTCTTAGAAAAAATGCAGCTCCCAAGGCTCATACATCAGTCTTCAAGGTATACAGGTCACTTGGGAAGAGGATCAAATGCTTTCTTTCCTAGTGGGTTAGTTTGATCTTAGTCCTAAGATTCCCCCATCACAAAGGAGAAGAACTTGATTAAGTTCTTTAAAATAACTTATTAACCTATATAGAAATTAACCTATCTACTTCCGTGTTCTCAAAATGTGGTCCATTGACCATGTGTATTAGAATCTGTGGGCTACTCAGTGAAATGCCACATTGCTGGGCGTGTAGGACTTTCATGTCTAACAAGCTCCACGGGTGACTCTCACATTCACTACTGAAGTTCACTAATAGATAACCACTGATGCTGGGACAGATACCTTCTCCACTGGATTCACTGACCCCGTACGTGGACCTAGATGGACTACATCAACCGGGATCTCTCCTTCTCTGTGTTCTGGTTGGCTCTGGCCCATGGACCTTGGAAACCTTAGAGGAAAGAAGAGGCATGACAGAGGTATTTATTTCCTGGGCTTCCTCTGCTATGTTGCCTGCAGACCGCCTTCTGTAACCCATAGGACTTGCTTTTTTCCCAATTCCTATCCCGCAGTGACTCACACTTCTTGTCCATTTGGGCCCACATGGGTAAAATCTCCTCTTATGTTACTTGCTTTGGAGCACTGCTCTGCCCCCCTGACCCTGCTTGTTCTTTCAGAACAGTCCCTTTGTCATTAAACTCTCCTCCAATCTAATGTGAGTATGCCGTTTGCTTTCTCTAGGAATCTTGACTGAAACAGATAATATCTAGTAATATTTTATAACTAATAATATTTTGTTGTGCCAACTGCAAAAACTATTTTTTGATCTTTACAACAAAATATGATGTAAGTAAAGCAGATATTTTTCCTTTCAAATCACCATTTTATGAGTAAGAAAACTGAGGCCGAGAGAGGTTAAATATTTGTTAAAAGTCCACCCTGCTGGTCAGTGGGAGAACCAGAGAGCAAGTCTGGTTTACTGACTGAATTTAGAGCTCTTTGCACGGCATCAGGCTGCTAGTCCTCTTCCTTCCTCACCACGTGTCATATAACCTTATACCATTACCTGATACAAGTGCAATCAAAATGACATCTTTTAGGTAACAGTGAACAATGAAAGAAAGAATTCAGTGTAATCCATGTATTCATTTCAATTGAGGCTAAGACACAGACACCCAAAGAGTGGGAGAGGAATTTTCCCAGAGGAGGTGGGCTTCTCTGTAGTTGCATGTATGGTCATGTGCAGCCTGCTTTGAGAGAGCTTGGTCCTGAGGATCTTTCCATCCAAAAGTGACTTACCCACCCCTTCCTGGGGCACCCTCTGTATTCTGAGCCAAACTTCTTACAGTGTCTCCAACACGTTTTCTCTGTATGTAGCTCTTCCTTTAGATTGGCAGCTCCCTCATGGCAGGAGTCTATTTATTTCATTTGCTACTGTATCTCCAACTTCTTGCCTAGTTCTGGGAACACAGTAAGTGCTCAGCAAGTACTTGTTAACTGAATAAAAGAGCAGCTATCTGTCCAGTGCATCCATATACCAGCATTATTATAAAATCTTAGAGTCACTTTCTCCTCTGGTCTTTCTTATCCTCTAATCTTGCCAGTTGCCAATTTCTGTTGATTCTCCTTTTAGAATCATTTTTAGATCTGTTTCTTCCTGTTGCCAATGCCATATCCTAGTTCAGGTTCTTGATGCTTTTTTTCCTTGGATTTGGTTGTAATAGTTTCCTAAAACTCCTTGCTTCTTGTTTTTGCCTGTACCAATATCCACTTAATCTTCAAGAGTCCGGCTCTGATCATCTCTCTTCTCATCACAGGCTTTGGTAGCTTCAAAACAGTAGTTTAGACACCATAGCTTATAGTTCCAGTGCTGCACCCCTGGCTCCATATTTATTTCCCCAACATCCTTCTATACACTCATGTTCTAGCCAACCCGAACTTGGTCCCATCTCTGTTACTCTGTTACTCCCCACTCCATGCTTTTGCTGGTACTGCTTTAATATCCAAAATACCTTTCTTTGTCTAGTATATCTGTCTACAAGGCTATGCTAAGAAGCTACTTCTTCCATGAAATTCTCCTGATTCTGCTCTTATTTTTCTTTTTTGGAAGTAATTTTTCCTGGTTTGGAACTCCCATATCACCCGATCTGTATCTTTTTAGTGTTTAATACTTTCTGTGCATCAGAATTATTTATGTTATCCCTCTACCCCTCATCTCTTTACAAGACAGTAAGGTCCTCAAGTTCAGGATGTGTATCTAAATTATCCTTGGATCTTCCTTGTTATATACCATGCTTTGTACAAGGACATAGCAAAAAATATTTATTGAATTACTGTGTAAAATTGGACAAGGAAAGCATGGACAAGAAATGGGGCATCAGGATCAATTAAAGGTTAGTAGATGAGGTGATCCTGAAGACACGAAAAGAAATCTGAGGAATGTGTCACTGTAGCAGTGACATAGAAATAAAGCTGTGTGTGCCACTGGACACCTGGAGAGGCCTTGCTTGCCTGAGTAAGAGATGAGAATAAGGGGTACTGGGCATCAGGGGAGAAGACCCTGAAGCTCAAGGGGAAAAGTGACTTGGACCAGAGGGTGATGGGCAGCCAGTGAAGGTGTCCTTCATGAGAAAATGAAAGAAATCTTTGCAGTAGACAGAAGGACAGACAGGAAGGAAAGGAAGAAAGGAAGGAAGGATTACAACGTGCTATAATTATGTCCTGAATAAGACTGAAAACAGATATGGCAACCGAAAAATGGCTGGACTTGGGAACCAAGAATGAGTTGACACGTGTGGATGTTGGTGGGGTATGGAAAGAGAGGAATCAGAAGCAGGCAAATTTACATCAGAGTTAGATCGCTAGGCTGACCTTTGGGAAAAGCCTTTGATACCCAAGATGCTTTGGGGCTATTAATGTCAGAACTGTCTAGGAGCATAACTGATTGTGTGTGTTGGGGGTGGGGGGAGTCTTAGGTTGCCTCAGAACTGGAGAAGAGGTCAGGACAGATGTTCAGCTCTGGGAAAGGACTCTGAAAGCACTCATGGACTTCCCAGAAGCCTCTTCTTCCAGATATGATATGTTTTGTATAGCTATTCCAGATGGGAAGTACTGATCCTATAATAAGCAGTTTGTCTAGGTTATACTTACAGTTCTATCTAGGTCACAGCAGAATTCCCTTGCTGCAATTACACGCTGAATTTCTGATTCCAAAACAGAGAGGAAACTCCTGGATTCTTTTTCTAGGCTTTTAAATGCTTTACTGAACAAGTCTAATTGCTCAATTTCTCTGCCAGAAACTCATCACTGGTTAAATGAATTCAGTAGTATTTACTTCAAAGTAATATTGTAAAGCTTAACTAATGAATATAATATTTATAAATCCTTGCAAAGAATTGTTTTACTTCAAACCTTCAGGATGAAACCAAATTGAACTTGAGTCCTTTTGTGTCGATGGCTTTTCAAAGAGTCTCTTTTTCTTCCTGTGGAGAAAACAGCACAAACACTACTGGAATTTATCTAAACAAAAGAATGGGGGTATTTTCATCATTCCACAATAAAATGGAATTTTTCTTGCAAAGGAGCTGCTTTTCTATTCAGTGTTCAATTTTGACTTGATTTTACCTTCTCCCACTGCCTGTCAGTTATCTAGGGCTAGGGAGCATTTAGATATAAGTGGTGAGCAGAGTTTATCCAGGAAGACAGAATCAGGGCAAAGTCGCATATTACATTCATCTTTAAATTTCTGTTCCCTTGGCTGTCTGTGGCCTATAACTATAGCTACATAGTCAAATATTGTTTTTTCCTATCTACCTCTCTTGGGGTACATGGGTAAATGCCAAAGAACAAAATAGCTGGAATAATTGTTTTGAGAAATCTCTCCACATTAAAAAAAACCATTCATTGTATGGGGGCAGATGACAAATCTATGTAGAAATCTTGTTTGGTGCCCATACAAAAAAAACCCCACAGTTCTCTGTGGTATTTGGCCATCTCCTGTTTTTTAGTTTCAGGGTGAAACAAGGTTAGATAAATCACAAGCACCATTCTACTAGAGTCAAGATTACACCAAAGAAAGAGTTCATGAAGGTCGAGGTCAGGCTTATTGAAAACAGAAAGGGTGGTGAGCTCTAAAAACTGAAGCTTGGTTTTGGCAAAATTGTGAAGCAGGTAAAGATTGCCTTGGATATCCTCTCCTTTTTCCTCTCCCCGCATACCCCCACTCCTCTCCTCCACCCAAAGCCCATTCTGCACATGGCTGTCTGGGCCTCTGTGCACTTAGCTTTCAATGGAACCTAAAGTTTTATTGCTACACTATTGGCTGATGCTTGAGAGAGATGTAGGGAGGTAACTACGGCTTAGGCCTAGGCAGAGTCGACTTTGGGTGCATTATGTAGATAAGAAGAGGGGAAATAGCTTTGGCCCAGTGAGGATGGGTTTGGGTGGGTGTAGAGACCATTGCTGGAAGTGGGGTGAGGAGTGACTTTAAGACTCAAATGGTAAAATTTTTAGGTACCGGTACAAGCTAGTAAAAGAGCTGTTTCTGAACCCTTTAAATCATAGGGTTTGGAGTGTTGCTTACCCCACTTCTTCTGAAGGCAAAGAACAATAGATTACTACAGCTGGGAGAAGTATTACCTGGTTGGTACAACCAATGGTCCTTGTACCCAGCCCAAGATACTACATTTAATTTTCAGAATTAAACCAAGTCTTCTCTAAGATTCAGAGTCAACATAATGTTTTTCATATCTAGTTTCCAGCTGGAGCCAGAATTCTCACAGAAAACTACATTTTGAAACTCTCCAACCCAATTCTGCAGATGCCAGAATTTTGGATGACCATTATTAAGGGTCCTGAAAAACTCCATAAAAGCATCCACAATTTTGGCTTCTTGTCCGGATAGAATTATAACTCCTTTTGATTTTCCATCTCTAGAATGTTTTAAAAGAATAATAGAAAAGGAAACCATAAACAAGACGAAAAGACAACCCTCAGAATGGGAGAAAATATTTGCAAATGAAGCAACTGACAAAGGATTAATCTCCAAAATTTATAAGCAGCTCATGCAGCTCAATAGCAAAAAAACAAACAACCCAATCCAAAAATGGGCAGAAGACCTAAATAGACATTTCTCCACAGAAGATATACAGACTGCCAACAAACACATGAAAGGATGCTCAACATCTTTACTCATTAGAGAAATGCAAATCAAAACTACAATGAGATATCATCTCACACCAGTCAGAATGGCCATCATCAAAAAATCTAGAAACAATAAATGCTGGAGAGGGTGTGGAAAAAAGGGAACACTCTTGCACTGCTGGTGGGAATGTGAATTGGTACAGCCACTATGGAGAACGGTATGGAGGTTCCTTAAAAAACTACAAATAGAACTACCATATGACCCAGCAATCCCACTACTGGGCATATACCCTGAGAAAACCATAATTCAAAAAGAGGCATGTACCAAAATGTTCATAGCAGCCCTATTTACAATAGCCCGGAGATGGAAACAACCTAAGTGTCCATCATCGGATGAATGGGTAAAGAAGATGTGGCACATATATACAATGGAATATTACTCAGCCATAAAAAGAAATGAAATTGAGCTATTTGTAATGAGGTGGATGGACCTTGAGTCTGTCATACAGAGTGAAGTAAGTCAGAAAGAGAAAGACAAATACTGTATGCTGACACATATATATGGAATTTAAGAAAAAAAATGTCATGAAGAACCTAGGGGTAAGACAGGAATAAAGACACAGACCTACTAGAGAATGGACTTGAGGATATGGGGAGGGGGAAGGGTAAGCTGTGACAAAGTGAAAGAGCAGCATGGACATATATACACTACCAAACGTAAGGTAGATAGCTAGTGGGAAGCAGCCGCATAGCACAGGGAGATCAGCTCGGTTCTTTGTGACCGCCTGGAGGGGTGGCATAGGGATGGTGGGAGGGAGACGCAA
This sequence comes from Mesoplodon densirostris, assembly GCF_025265405.1. NCBI lineage: Eukaryota > Metazoa > Chordata > Mammalia > Artiodactyla > Ziphiidae > Mesoplodon > Mesoplodon densirostris. The sequence goes on along the minus strand of NC_082668.1, from coordinate 80,280,075 downwards.
AAGGGAGGGGATATGGGAACATATGTATATGTATAAGTGATTAAATTTGTAAAATAAAATTTAAAAAAATAAAAAAATAAAAAAATAAATAAATAAATAAAACCTGTTGTCCAGAAAAAAAAAAAAAAAAAAAAAAAAAAAAGAATAATAGAGTGCAAAATAATTTTCAATTATACTATTTACATTCCAGGAACTTATTCTGTGTGTAACTTATTGGCCCATTTTGTAAGGAAAAAATGTGCATTTTTTGCAGAGGATATATATGGCTATATCATTATCACACTATAAAGAATCATGGATTGAGAAAAGCTGAAAAGAAAATAAGAAAAAATAAGTTTCTGTTTTTATCTTACAGGGTAAATAAATATTGGATTTCTCACAAGAGACCTATACAATATTTTATAAGCAATAAATCCTTAATCTCCTGAGGAGACAGCATGCTAAATTGGAATAGGAATCAGAGGGCAGTTCTTCCTCTAACTAGCTCTGTAATATTAGGTAAGTGTGGCAGGCACTAAATGCCGTTCTTCCAGGCTAATAGCTCCTCTCATTTGTCAACTCATCCTTAGGTTGACAAATCTCCACTTCCAGGAAGGCTGGGTTGCTCCTCATCCCCAAGGATGGAATCATGACTGGTCTAAGCCAGTCATAAAATATTCTTCTCTTTATCAATGAGTTGGTTGGTGGTGAGCATCTGATCCCTTTTGGTCAATAAGAAGAAAGAGGAAGTCAGCTGGGGCCTCTCTTGGAAAGCGTTTCTTTGCACTTCAAGAAGAATACAAGAGACACCATCATAACTAAGTGATCCAACCTAGTCACCAAAAAAGGGGCAAAGAGATATCATGAGTCTCCTAATGTGGTGCAATGTGGTATACATCCTTGGAAACTGTGAAGTATTCTTAATAAAAAATGTACAACTTGAGACGCTTCATGAGGAAGCAATCAAATCTGTATTATGGGACATTTTATTAGACAACTGGCTTGGACTCTCCAAGAATATCAAAGGCATTTCAAGAAATGGTGAAGTAACTATCCTACAGTATAGGATATCAAAGGTACATGATCCATGGTTGAATCTTGGATCAAAGGTGGAAAAAACTGCTCTGAAAGATGTTTTGAGACAAATGAGGGAATCTGAATATGGACTCTACAATAGTATCTTGATTATACAGAAAAATGTTCTTTTTCTTAGAAGAGTTATACTGAAGGATGTAGTGGTGAGAGAGAGAGAGAGAGCGCGCAAATAGCAAAAGTAAGTCAAGTGCCCCACAGACCAGTAACAGCATCACCTGGGAGCGTGTTAGAAATGTAGAAATGCACACTTCTGGGTCCCACCTAGAACTACTGAATCAGAATCTGAATTTTAACAAAATATCTAGATGATTCCTTTTCACATTAAAGCTTAAAACCACTTCTATAGGGCATGTCGTTTAAACAAACAGCCATAATTTTTGTGTACATAAACACATGCATGAGCCTGATCTGTAGACAGAAAGAGGAGAATAAAGCAGATGCTCCAGGAGAAGCAGACGGGCAAAACCACAGAGCTCTAGACCAACAGTGAGGGCACTCCCGTTACTGTTGCGGCAAAGTGGTGTAAAGCAACAACAATCGATCATTAAGACCTCTCACGGCTCAGGGGTTAGCTGGTGGTTCTCCTTGTGTTCTTGGAGGGACAGTCATCTTGTAGAAGGATCTTATTTCCCTGTCCAGGGTTGAACCTAGCTGCCAGTCCACCAGGGGCTAGAGGCTAGAAGCAAAGTTTCCTGATTCTTACCCCATTTGAAAGCAAAAATGTTTCAAGGAGGTAAAAACTGCAGAACAGGTACAGTTTATTATTAGAGACACAGCACAACTTATGGGAGAGCACGTAGAGAGAAGCAGTTTATTTATTTAAAGCAGAAATACACACGGAGAGGAGTGCAGGCATCCTGAATGAGGCGTGCATGAAGAGGTGATTTAAATCCCTTCTATAGGACAGTCCTTCCAGGTCTTTGTTTACATTTAGCCAGTTATCTTGTTTCTTTTTTCACAACTGACTGGTCCTAGGACCCTCCCCAAGAGGCCTGTGCAACTTTTTTCTAAGAGGAATTCCAGCCCAGAGGCCTATGGGTTGGACTTGGAATCACATATTATGGGGTGGCGCTACCTCATTTTGACCCCCAAGGAGGCTTCCTGCTCATGTGCAGACAGAGAAGTTTTCCTTGACCTCAGGAGTGGGCACCTTATCTCTTTACCTTAGCAGAGCTCAGCTTCTGCCACTAGCTTTGTCTTTGGAGTGCCTGGGTGAGAACAAAGCTTCAATTTTACTCCACTTGACAAACACCAGCTGCCTGGCCCAGGGGCCCATCTATCTCCTACCTCATTTGGAGTCTGTCATGTGGTTACAGTCAGATAGTACCCGTGGAATCATTTGGATGACTTCAGTCTCATATGTCTGGTTCCTGGGTTGGGAAGACTCAAACAGCTACGGGCTGGAACAGATGGGGTTTCTTGGGCATCTCTATCTTCATGTGGCCTTTCTACATGGTCTTTCCCACATAAGCAGCCTCAGGAGACCTGGACTTCTTATACTGAGGCTCAGGGTCATAAGGACCAATTCCATGAGAGACAGGTGGAATCCACATCACCTTCTATGACGTAGCTTTGCTTCCCAAGTCATGGTACTCTTCCACTATGGTCCTCTATTAGTTGGGCAGTCACAAAAGCCTATGAAGTTTCAAAAGAAGGGGTCATAGATTCCAACTCTTGGTGTAGGAACGGTAAGGTTTAGGAAGAGAATGTGGGTATAAGCTATTGTGGCCATTTTGGAAAATACAGTCTGCCACAGAGAATAATCTCAATTCTGGACCATCAAGAGATGATGTCCGATTGTACTGCCTTCTCTTGTTTTTGTTTGATACCTTGTCTCTTTCCAGAAGACTCACCTTTTCGTTTTGTGTGTGTGCATGCCAGAGACGGTGGGCTTCTGTTACTTAGAATCAAAACAGCCTTGACTAATGGGTATAAGTAATGATTTCAGACATTCTTCTCTAGACACATCTGTCTTCATAATGAATCCATTTTAATCCTTATCTTATTCTAACAGGTCATGATTAGATGGCTGGGAAGCACAGATAATCTCTTTGACTGATACCTAGAAAAAAAATCAGTGCAGTGTGATTGGCTGGTTGGTAGGATCCTTGCTACAGCAAGACAACTAGCAAAGCTGGCCAGGCTCATGTGGCAGACTCAGTAGCAAGCACTGTGACTGATTCTGCAGCTAACAAACTGCTGCAGCAAACCTCTTGAGCAGTGCTTTTCTGGGTGTGGTTCGGGAATGGCATGCATCCCAGTGACCTGGGGGACTCATTAAAATGCAGATTCCTGGGCTCTAACAAAATCACTAGTATATGGAGTCCAAGAACCTGCATTTTAAGAGCTCTTCCCTTAATCTGTGCTTCTCAAAATTTAATGTGAAAGTCAATCTGAGGGCTTCCTCAGACACGGATTCGTGCCCCGGTCTGGGAAGATCCCACATGCCGCGGAGCGGCTAGGCCCGTGAGCCATGGCCGCTGAGACTGCGCGTCCGGAACCTGTGCTCCGCAACGGGAGAGGCCACAACAGTGAGAGGCCCACGTACCGCAAAAAAAAAGTCAATCTGAGATGGAGAGTGAGGATGTGCATTTTTAAGGTGCTCCCTGGAGATGCCGGTGCTGCTGGCCATCAGACCACACTTTCAGTCTAACAAGACCTCAAAGTGTGGTCCCTGCATCAGAAGCCTCTGTATCCCCTGGGAGCCTGTTAGAAATGCAGATTCTTAGGCCACACTCCAGACCTACTGAATCAGAAACTCTGGGGGTGAGACCCAGCAATTTATAGTTTAACAAGCCCTCCAGGTAATTCTGAAGCACACTCAAGTTTGAGAACCACTGCCCTGAGGAACACTTGATTGATGGAGAGCAGTGGTTCCCAAACATAGTTGATCAATCAGCTGGGGGTGAAAGTGAGACTCCAGGGGGTTTTGAGACCCACTCAAGAGAACCTAATTCTATAGGTCTGGGCTGAGCCCAGTGCTTCTGAAGTCAGCCATGGTGGGCAACCACATGCTTAGAGTGACTAGCAAGACAGTAATCCCTAAGAAGGGTGAATGCAGCCTGGGAGAGGAAGCCAAAGAGGAAGAAAGAGAGGGATCAATACAGGGAATTCAGTTCCTTAAGTAATTACTGTGTGACACACCCTGGCTAAAGGTTTTATACAATGTCACTTCATTCTCAAAACTGCCCCTACATGGCAAGTACTATTACCTCCATTTGAGAAATCAAAGACTAAAGATTAAAGTTGGTAAGTAATTTGTCTGAAGTCACACAGCTAGTAGTGAAACTGCAAATTAAAGCCAAGCCTCTTTTACTTTAAATCTTTTTCTATTTTACTCTGGAATTTAAAAAAGTCTTTATAAGGTGGCCAAAAGAAAGTCTGGAGATCAAGAAGAGGGTGTGGAAAGAGACGATGATGGGCAGTGAGTTATTTAATTAATGGTGTACATGTCAATTTCCCCACTAGACTGTGACCACATGGAAAGATCCATGCTGTCCTTTCTTTATTCTTTTATTCAGTCAACAAACATTTATTGAGACCCCACAATGTACTAGATGCTGTCCCAGGTGTTGAGGATAGATACAGTAGTGAAAAAAATGTCTTCTCAGTATTTACTAAAGCAGATGTCACACAATTACTGCTCTATAATTTTTGCCTTATGCATTATCTATGGATGGATAATCTAGAATTAAGTGTAGAATTAGTCATAGCTTAGCTATTGAGTCCATGTATTAACTAGGGTCTAATTACATAAGGTTCTAATTTCTTTCCCTATCCTGTTTTATTGGGAGAGAGGGAGGATATTGATGATAATTAATAACACAACCGGCAGACTAAGAAAGGGAATATATTACTTAGTAGCCATGAGAAAGATCTTCTAAGGAAGAAAGCTGAAATAAATTCAACTAAATTGCTATAAACGAGACTCAGGAATCAGCTAAAAATATCACTGATCTGAGTTTTCTTCTTGCTGCTGCTTACGTGAATAATGGAGATTGCTGAGCATCTTTCAAGGGCTTCCTTCAAACATACTTTCATCCTGAAACTCTTTCCAGCAAATTTTTAATTGTTCCTAAAGTGAAATTAGACATAGTAGTCAAGAACTTTTAAAATGAAGATATAATTAGGAGTCATGAGAAAATAAATGTATCGAATATGTTTAATTTTTAAAATAGTCTGTGAAAGAGTTCATTTGCCTTACTATTGTTGAAAATGAAATGCCTAAAGGGCACTGCTGGTTACAAAAGTTTACGTTATCAGTTGGTAGTGGTTGATGTGGCCCTTGATAGTATTAAGAGTCTCCTCATCTGAAAAAGATAAAGGTGAACCATTGATATTCCAGTTGGATGTTTTAGAGTCTCACTCCATTCCTCCCTCAGGAGGCTCTTCAAAAAGAAATAGTGTTGCTATTGTTTAGATTTGAGAAGATTGAGAGGCAAACTATCAGCCATCTAAGAATCTTTGCAGTGTTTGTGATGGCTACCAACCATTCTCCAAGTAGGTTGTTTACAAAAATGTCAGCATGCCAAGTGTACCTTCAGGAGGGCACCATAAGAGAAGGGATGGCATTTATAGGCATTTGACGTATACTACCCCATTTTAGAGTTAAGGGATCACCACACATGATAAGTCATGTTCTCAAGGCTACCCAGCTAATAAGTGTCCACGTAGGATTGCCTGACTCTTTAGCATGAGGCCAATATCTGAAGGAAGAATTTTTCAGAAAGAGAACTTGTTATGTTTGAATGAGATACCCAGGAAGATTATGTTAGTTTCTATACAAAACTAGTAAAGGTTCGGGCTTCCCTGGTGGCGCAGTGGTTAAGAATCCACCTGCCAATGCAAGGGACATGGTTTCGAGCCTTGGTCCGGGAAGATCCCACATTCAGCCGAGCAACTAAGCCCATGCGCCACACTAGTGGGCCTGCGCTCTAGAGCCTGTGAGCCACAACTACTGAGCCCTCATGCTCTAGAGCCCGTGCTCCGCAACAAGAGAAGCCACCGCAATGAGAAGCCCGCGCACAGCAACGAAGAGTAGCCCCCGCTCTCCGCAACTAGAGAAAGCCCATGTGCAGCAACGAAGACCCAACACAGCCAAAAGTAAATAAATAAAATAAATACATTTATATTAAAAAAAAAGAAAACTAATAAAGGTTCTAACGGATCTGAAGTTGCTCTCTCCCCCTCTTCCTGAAAATGTAGGGAATGGTAGAGATCAGACATTGGCACTGTTTCCTGTGCTATTTGGGACTGCAGACTGCTAAATGTGCTTTGCCCAGATCATCTGCTATGTGAAACCTTTCCTGACTTTCCTCTGTGCTCCCCCTGTATTTACACAACTCCTGTAGATGCGTTTTTCTCATTAAAGTGTAGCTTCCTGAGAGCAGGATGGTACTTTCTTTATCCCTGCACCCCTGGCTGTTGGGGGAATGACTCAAAAGTTTGTTTTATGGAGGTACTTGGACTACCAACAAGCTCAATCTTCTGGTGGCAGATTAGCAACTTTTAAAAATTTATTGAGCACCTAATATATTCCAGGCAGTGTTCTAGGCACAGAGGATAAGCCATCAATGAAAAAACAGACAGTCTGTCCCAGGGCATCTTCCAGGGGCACCAATCACACCACAGTCCACGTGCCCAGTGCTGCCTGGTGTTGTGACCCACAGTCCCCTGATGTGCCCTTTTGCTCAAACTGCCACAAACCATAGGATTCCATGTACCCTCATAAACCAACACGATGTGTCTATGCAGGCAACATGAAGCCTGAGCACGTATTGACATTGCCCCATCCCATCTTTTAGATTCAGAACCATCAGACTGCACGAAGTTTAGTGAAGGCACCAGGGATGGACAGGAGGACGTGTCCTTTCAGAGAATCGTTGTATTCAACACCTCACCCCCCAGCCAAAGCATTGTTGTCTCAGGCAGAATAACTTTGTAACACTCTGAACTTGTAGCTGTTGTGTGTTTTCTTACTTCTCTATGGTGTTCTAGAAAGGAGAGAACACACCATCCAGCCCCCACGTCCACGGCGACGTGAGCCAGATGCAGAGCCTGTGCACCTACTCTTTCCTCCCTTGGTTTCTCTTTTGTTTGCGGTTCCTCCAAAAAATCTTTCATAAAATGTCTGAACATCGTAGGAGGTTTCTAGTGGATGCATATACTTGTGCTTTCAAAACAACATTTCATCTCCTTGACTCACAGGCAGAGTGGAAAAAAAAACACACCAAAACAAACCCCTACACATTTGAAATAATCCACAAGGAAAGCTTGCATTGGAAATCATATTGCCATATAATTATCCTGTTTACAATCTCTCGTACATCTCTTCTCATAGAAAAATGCAGATTTGGAAACAAAGCAGGAAAAAGATGCCAGAAAACCCTCGCAAGGCTCTGACCACTGCCTGCTTAGGAATGGCCATGGAGGGAGAGAAATGTGTTTGCAATTAGGGCTGCCCAGAGCAGGTCCGATTACATCTGCACGCAGCCAAGCCGAAGAGATTTCCAGAGTGAACTTGTTGCGTGGGCCTAAGTGGATACAAGGCAACTTAGGCTGGAGCCATTACAAGGAAACAAATGGGGCCTCCACCACCTGGTCTCGTATTACCATTTTCTGGGCTCACTCCTGCCTCTTGAATGGAGAGGAACAAAATCACCATCATTTTAGGCTCTCTTATGTTACACTTCACAAGGTTTTCATGCGTTTTTCAGCAATAGACTAAAAGGGCAGAAATAAAACGAGTGTTGTGAAGTGGTTGCCATGCTAGGTGTGATTGACAGAATGACCAGGGGATGTTAAAGAGATCCCAGCAAGACTCTGAAATAGCCAAAGGCTCACCGTCACCCCACCCTGCTTCAGGGAGCAGCATCCGTGCTTTGCTTCCAGGCCTAAAGGCACCCACTGCTGATTCTTTAGTCCCGAGCAGTCTGGGAAGACAGCTTAGCCCACTCTCAAGGGCAAAGTAAGGAGTTCTTTGTAAAGAATTAAACACTATCAAAGTCTCTTGCTTGCCACAATTTCCTAACACAAAAATGCCCCACCAAACCTGCTGCCACGCCCTCAAGTAAATGACAAAAACACACCACTTTGAGTTTCTCGTTGTGCCCTGATAGAACTGTTGGGTTTGGGTTTCATTGTGTGCATGCACGTGTGTGCGTATGTGTGTGTATGTTCTGTCCCACATATTCTGCATGAGACGGAAGGTAGGGTCTGACAGTCATTCAGATATGTATCCCCTCCCCCCATTTCCCTGACCATGTCCTTGTTCCATGCCTTTTCAAATGCTTTTTAAACCTTTTTAATCAATTACAAGTTGTAATAATACTACTTCATAGTAAATCTTCACTTAGAGGTTCTTAAACCTTTTTAAGACATATTAATAATATCACACACACACTCCCACCTGCCTCCACACACCACCCCCCTACTACCACCACTACTGCCAACACAAAGATGAAGAAATTAAGACAACAATTTTAAAAGGGTTAACATTTCTGTAATATTCCACCTTTTATTGCCAATTTACCAGAGCTGGTTCTTTAGTGAACAGAACCTATTTTAACTATCTACAGTCTGTTTCTACATACGAACAATTTTTTGTAGACATTTTTCAGTAAGAAGGTCATTTTTATAAATGGTGTCTCTAATAGCATGCCCAGATAATACAGAACGCATTATATTGGGATATTTAAGAGTAGCAAGGCACTCTTTATAATTATTCTGGGACAGTAGCCATAAACTGGAACTGTCGTAGACAAATCAGTTTGTATGTTCCCCTTATTCTTAAGTGACTTGTCTGAATTTATGGATCTGTGGTCAAGAGTGCTCTCTGGATTGCAAAACTCTATTTTTTATACAATCTTGCCCTCCCCTGCGTCCTCATCTGACACGGTTGTCCAGAGCCCTTGCCTAAACCTACAAAAGGGACATGATAAGGAGAGGTCCTGTGATTTTGAATCTGAGCCTCTGTATTTGTTTGGAGCACCCTCGTGATTTCTGTGGTGGTGTGGATTAAGCATCCTGGACAGTCTAGAAAAAAATTTCGAGAGGATGATTTTAGGGAGCTTTGTTATATTGACACCAGAAAAGGGGACATATTACAATCTGAAGGACAGCAAAAATCCTTTATAAGCCAGCCCCAATCAAAAATTTCAAGATTTTGTTGCCATCCTTTAACCCTGTTTCCTGTTTTCTCAAATGAAATGGTCTTCAGGACTTTATATCTTGCTTTGGGCAGACACATTTTGCTGATGGAGTGAGAATTCCCAGGAGTCTAGCTGAAGGACAGGGGATTAGTATGCCCTTCTATATTTTCCCAGATAACTGGAGCAGACTCTTTCTCGTGTCAACATTTTTACATTTTAAGGTAAGGTTGTGGATAAAAATCTTCCTAAAATAGACAACAGGTCCTTGCCTTGTTAAACAGAGCAAGGAAAGTACAAGGCATATTTTCTTTTTCTTCCCAGGATATCTAATAGTGCTGTCAACCCTGCAGCACAGGGTTTGTTTTTTAAGTTTGTGTTATTTATAATTTATATCCTACTTACCCCTGAAAAGAACTCAAGGTAAAATACAATAAAACTGCACCCAGGTTAAGCTCTCTGACAAGTGTCTAGAGTTTAGATAGAGTTTAGATTAAAGCCGGATGATATACTTTCAATATCAGACAGCAAAAGGGACATCTTGTTTTGAAAAACAAAGAAGTGGGCTTATGTATTCTCCCTTAGCTGGAGTTCTACTTCACATCGATATAGAGGTGGCCTAGGAGAGCAGTTTGCTAGAGCAGCTACAAAATGATCTACAACTCATCCTATTGGAACATCAGTGTCAGCGAACCCCAACAGCCAACCCAATAACAAGAGGTCATATTCCCAGAATTCCCCATTTCCTGTCACTGATGGTGCCTCCATCTTCCTCTCAACCCTTGGCCCCTCTCATTCATCATCTTCTCCAAAGCCTCCTACACATCTTCCTCAACTTATCATAGGGTTACATTCCAATAAAGCCACTGTAAGTTGAAAATATTGAATATAAGTTGAAAATTCATCTACTACACCTAACATCATAGCTGAGCCCAGCCTACCTTAAAGGCACTCAGAACACTTAAATTAACCGACAGGTTGGCAAAATCATCTAACACAAAGCTTACTTTATGATAAAGTGTTGAATATCTCATGTACTTTATTGACTACTGTACAGAAAGTGTAAAACAGAATGCTTGTAATGCTCTTGATCACATGGCTGACTGGGAGCTGCCCCTGCCCAACCTCATGAGAGAGGATTATACCATATATCTCTAGCCCAGGAAAAAATCAAAATTCAGATTTCAGAGTATGGTCTCTGAGCAAGGTGGATCATTTTGTGCATTTACCATCTTACCATCTTACATCTCTGACTTGACAAACTGAGAACAGGGAAGGCACAGCTAATTGGCCGGCCATGAAAAACTGAGGAAGCAGACCAACACCTCAAGTCTCTATGATGTCCTTTCAAGCCGTGTGGCTGACAGGGTCTTGGTACTCTGGCTGGGTGTCAGGCCTGAGCCTCTGAGGTGGGAGACCCGAGATCAGGACATTGGACCACCAGAGACCTTCTGGCCCCATGTAATATCAATCGGCAAGAGCTCTCCCAGAGATCTCCATCTCAACGCTAAGACCCAGTCCACTCAATGACCAGCAAGCTACAGTGCTGGACATCGTGTGCCAAACAACTAGCAAGGCAGGAACACCACCCCACCCATTAACAGAGAGCCTGCCTAAAATCATACTAAGTTCACAGACACTCCAAAACACACTACCGGATGCAGTCCTCCCCACCAGAATACAGAAACTAGTCTTCTCTACCAGGAAGCTTACACAACCCATTGAACCAACCTTACCCACTGGGGACAGACACCAAAAACAACAGGAACTATGGACCTTCAGCCGGTGAAAAGGAGACCCCAAATGCAGGAAGTTAAGCAAAATGAGAAGACAGAAAAATACACAGTAGATGAAGGAGCAAGGTAAAAACCCACCAGACCAAACAAATGAAGAGGAAATAGGCAGTCTACCTGAAAAAGAATTCAGAGTAATGATAGTAAAGATCCAAAATCTTGGAAATAGAATGGAGAAAATACAAGAAATGTTTAACAAGGACCTAGAAGAACTAAAGAGAAAACAAACAGAGATGAACAACACAATAAATGAAATTTAAAATTCTCTAGAAGGAATCAATAGCAGAATAACTGAGGCAGAAGAAAGGATAAGTGACCTGGAAGATAAAATAGTGGAAATAACTACTGCAGAACAGAATAAGGAAAAAAGAATGAAAAGAATTGAGGACAGTCTCAGAGATTCTAGGACAACATTAAACACATCAACATTTCAATTATAGGGGTCCCAGAAGAAAAGGGAAAAAGAAAGGAACTGAGAAAATATTTGAATAGATTAAAGTTGAAAACTTCCCTAATATGGAAAAGGAGGTGGTCCATCAAGTCCAGGAAGTGCAGAGAGTCCCATACAGGATAAATCCAAGAAGCATGCCAAGACACATATTAATCAAACTATCAAAAATTAAATACAAAGAAAAAATATTAAAAGAAGCAAGGGAAAAGCAACAAATAACATAAGGTTAATAGCTGATTTTTCAGTAGAAACTCTGCAAGCCAGAAGGGAAAGGCAGGACATATTTAAAGTGATGAAAGGGAAAAACCTACAACCAAGATTACTCTAACCAGCAAGGATCTCATTCAGATTTGATGGATAAATTAAACCTTTACAGACAAGCAAAAGCTAAGAGAATTCAGCACCACCAAACCAGCTTTACAACAGATGCTAAAGGAACTTCTCTAGGCAGGAAACACAAGAGAAGCAAAAGACCAACAATAACAAACCCAAAACAATTAAGAAAATGGTAAAAGGAACATACATATCAATAACTACCTTAAATGTAAATGGATTAAATGCTGCAACCAAAACATAGACTGCCTGAATAGATACCAAAAGAAGACCCGTATATATGCTATCTACAAGAGACCCACTTCAGACCTAGGGACACATACAAACTGAAAGTGAGGAGAGGGAAAAAGATATTCCATGCAAATGGAAGTCAAAAGAAAGCTGGAGTAGCAATTCTCATATCAGACAAAATAGACTTTAAAATAAAGACTATTATAAGAGACAAAGAAGGACACTACATAATGATCAAGGGATCAACCCAAGAAGAAGATATAAAAATAGGAAATATTTATGCACCCAACATAGGAACACCTCAATATATAAGGCAAATGCTAACAGCCATAAAAGGGGAAATCAACAGTAATACAGCAATAATAGGGGACATTAACACCCCACTTTCCCCAATGGACAGATCATCCAAAATGAAAATAAATAAGGAACCACAAGCTCTAAATTATACATTAAACAAGATGGACTTAATTGATATTTATAGGACATTCCATCTAAAAACAATAGAATACTTTCTTTGCAAGTGCTCATGGAACATTCTCCAAGATAGATAATATCGTGGGTCAAAAATCAAGCCTTGGTAAATTTAAGAAAATTGAAATTGTATCAAGTACCTTTGCAACCACTATGCTATGAGACTAGATATCAATTACAGGAAAAAATATTTAAAAAATACAAACACGTGGAGGCTAAACAACATGCTACTAAATAACCAAGAGATGACTGAAGAAATCAAAGAGGAAATAAAAAAATACCTAGAAACAAATGACACTGAAAACACGGCAGCCCAAAACCTATGGGATGCAGCAAAAGCAGTTCTAAGAGGGAGGTTTACAGCAATACAATCCTACCTCAAGAAACAAGATAAATCTCAAATAAACAACGAAAACTTACACCTAAAGCAATTAGAGAAAGAAGAAGAAGAAAAAAACCCCAAAGTTAGGAGAAGAAAAGAAATCATAAAGATCAAATCAAAAATAAATGAAAAAGAAATGAAGGAAACAATAGCAAAGATCAAAGAAACTAAAGCCAGTTCTTTGAGAAGATAAACAAAATTGATAAGTCATTAGCCAGACTCATCAAGAAAAACAGGGAGAAGACTCAAATCAACAGAATTGGAAATGAGAAAGGAGAGGTAACAAATGACACTGCAGAAATACAAAGGATCATGAGAGATTACTACAAGCAACTCTATGCCAATAAAATGGACAGCCTGGAAGAAATGGACAAATTCTTAGAAAAGCACAACCTTCCGAGACTGAACCAGGAAGAAACAGAAAATATAAACAGACCAATCACAAGCACTGAAATTGAAACTGTGATTAAAAATCTTCCAACAAATAAAAGCCCAGGACCAGATGGCTTCACAGGCGAATTCTATCAAATATTTAGAGAAGAGCTAACACGTATCCTTCTCAAACTGTTCCAAAATACAGCAGAGGGAGGAACACTCCCAAACACATTCTATGAGGCCACCATCACCCTGATACCAAAATCAGACAAAGATGTCACAAAGAAAGAAAACTACAGACCAATATCTCAGCTGAACATAGATGCAAAAATCCTCAACCAAATACTAGCAAACAGACTCCAACAGCATATTAAAAGGATCATACACCATGATCAAGTGGGGTTTATCCCAAGAATGTAAGGATTCTTCAATATATGCAAATCAATCAATGTGATACACCACATTAGCAAATTGAAGGAGAAAAACCCTATGATCTTCTCAATAGATGCAGAAAAAGCTTTCGACACAATTCAACACCCATTTATGATAAAAGCTCTCCAGAAAGTAGGCATAGAGGAAACTTACCTCAACATAATAGAGGCCATATATGACAGACCCACAGACAACATTGTTCTCAATGGTGAAAAACTGAAACCATTTCCACTAAGATCAGTAACAAGACAAGGTTTTCCACTCTCACCACTATTATTCAACATAGTTTTGGGAGTTTTAGCCACAACAATCAGAGAAAAAAAGAGAAATAAAAGGAATCTAAATTGGAAAAGAAGCAGTAAAACTGTCAATCTTTGCAGATGACGTGATACTATACATAGAGAATCCTAAAGATGCTACCAGGAAACTACTAGAGCTAATCAATGAATTTGGTAAAGTAGCAGGATATAAAATTAATGCACAGAAATCTCTTGCATTCCTATACACTAATATGAAAAATCTGAACGGGAAATTAAGGAAACACTGCCATTTACCATTGCAACAAAAAGGATAAAATACCTAGGAATAAACCTACCTAAGGAGACAAAAGACCTGTATGCAGAAAACTATAAGACACTGATGAAAGAAATTAAAGATGATACAAACAGATGGAAAGATAAACCATGTTCTTAGATTGGAAGAATCAACATTGTGAAAATGACTATACTACCCAAGCAATCTACAGATTCAATGTAATACCTATCAAACTATAAATGGCATTTTTCACAGAACTAGAACAAAAGATTTCACAATTTGCCTGGAAACACAGAAGACCCTGAATAGCCAAAGCAATATTGAGAAAGAAAAACAGAGCTGGAGGAATCAGGCTCCCTGACTTCAGACTATACTACAAATCTACAGTAATCAAGACAGTATTGTACTGGTCCAAAAAGAGAAATATAGATCAATGGAACAGGATAGAAAGTCCAGAGATAAACCCATGCACATATGGGCACCTTATCTTTGATAAAGGATGCAAGAATATACAATGGAGAAAAGTCAGTCTCTTCAATAAGTGGTGCTGGGAAAACTGGACAGGTACATGTAAAAGAATGAAATTAGAACACTCCCTAACACCATACACAAAAATAAACTCAAACTGGATTAAAGACCTAAATGTAAGGCCAGACACTATAAAACTCTTAGAGGAAAACATAGGTAGAACACTCTATGACATAAATTACAGCAAGATCCTTTTTGACCCACCTCCTAGAGAAATGGAAATTAAAACAGGAATAAACAAATGGGACCTAATGAAACTTAAAAGCTTTTGCACAGCAAAGGAAACCATAAGCAAGATGAAACGGCAGCCCTCAGAATGGAAGAAAATATTTGAAAACGAAGAAACTGATGAAGAATTAATCTCAAAAATATACAAGCAGCTCATGCAGCTTGATATCAAAAAAGAAACAACCCAATCCAAAAATGGGCAGAAGACCTAAATAGACATTTCTCCAAAGAAGATATACAGACTGCCAACAAACACATGAAAGGATGCTCAACATCATTATTCATTAGAGAAATGCAAATCAAAACTACAATGAAATATCATCTCACACCAGTCAGAATGGCCATCATCAAAAAATCTAGAAACAATAAATGCTGGAGAGGGTGTGGAGAAAAGGGAACACTCTTGCACTGCTGGTGGGAATGTAAATTGGTACAGCCACTATGGAGAACAGTATGGAGGTTCCTTAAGAAACTACAAATAGAACTACCATATGACCCAGCAATCCTACTACTGGGTGTATAACCTGAGAAAGCCATAATTCAAAAAGACACATGCACCCCAATGTTCACAGCAGCACTATTCACAATAGCCAGGACATGAAAGCAACCTAAGTGCCCATCGACAGATGAATGAATAAAGAAGATGTGGCACATATATACAATGGAATATTAAAAGAAACGACAAAGAAATGAAATTGAGTTATTTGTAGTGAGGTGGATGGACCTAGAGTCTATTATACAGAGTGAAGTAAGTCAGAAAGAGAAAAACAAATATCGTATGCTAACACATATATATGGAACCTAAAAAAAAAAAATTGGTTCTGAAGAACCTAGGGACAGGAGAGGAATGAAGGCACAGACTTCGAGAATGGACTTGAGGACATGGGGAGCAGGAAGGGTAAGCTGGGACGAAGATAGAGAGTGGCATGGACATATATACACTACCAAACGTAAAGTAGACAGCTAGTGGGAAGCAGCTGCATAGCACAGGGAGATCAGCTCAGTGCTTTGTGACCACCTAGAGGGGTGGGATAGGGAGGGTAGGAGGGAGACGCAAGAGGGAGGAGATATGGGGATATATGTATACACATAGCTGATTCGCTTTGTTATACAGCAGCAACTAACACAACATTGTAAAGCAATTATACTCCAATAAAGATGTTAAAAGAAAAATAACAGCAACAAAGTATAGTTTTTACTGAATGCTTATCACTTTCCCACCATCGTAAAGTGGAAAACCTGTAAGTCAAACTATAGTAAGTCAGGGGCGGTGTGTATTCCATTACTACCTCTTCCATGATCCATCCTATGCCCCCACGTCCTCCTAAACCAGACCTTAGGTAAACACCTCTACTTCCTCAATGTTTTCTTCTACCCAGAAGATGTATAACTAAATCCATTCTTGTTTCTAATAATGAAGAGGATGAGAAACAAGTTATTTGAAGAGATTTGATTAGATTAAATAGGTTCGTGGATTAGTTTAGTGGATTTAGTCAATTTAATGGTTCAGAATCCACAAGAGAAAGTATTGGTGCTGTTAATGGGTTTTTAGGTTTATTTAGTAGTCTCTTTTGGCAAGAAAAAATTAATTGCTAATTACTCCAATTATCTGAGAGACAGTATGAGCATCACAGGTATGCATAATGATAAAGGGACTTGACCATAACCATCTGTGATCAGAAACTATGTAGACCCTCAGAACACCGACAATAACAACAACAAAATAGAAAATGGGGATTCATTCACAGGTAGCTGAACCAAAAAAGGGAGAACTGTTCATTCACAGCTGCTCAGCCCTGTCTCTGGATGTTATAATCCGTGTGGGTTTGGTTCCCTTCCTGTGAACCTGTTTGTCTTAGAGTGACTCTAAAATTAAGTTTTCTAGTTCAGTTATGACTATTTAATGCTTATTACTAAGAACAACAACTTGCTTGAATTGGTCCACACTTAAAGCCACATATACTTATAGGAAAATTGTTTAGCAGGACTCAAATTTTGTGTGAAGAACATTTTCAAGCTTGTGTGTCTAACTTCAGGAAACTCCACAAGGATTGTGAAAGTTTTCACAGGTCCATGTCATCTTGCTCCCTGGGGCCTCCCTTCTTTTCGTGAGGGCAAAAGTAGGGAAGCAGCTCCCAGCTCAGTCCTAGGGTCCAGAATAGTTGAAAACACTTTAGGGAAATAACAAACTATTATTCTTCAAGAAAAGACTGGAGATTTCTGATATATGAGATATTTACATACTCAATACCTTATCATTTACTCAATCTCCGTGATGGCTAGTTGAAAAGTGAAGCATTCTATAAATTAGAATAGTTTGAATTAGCTAGTAGAGATGGTAGCAGGAGGGGAGGTCAGTTCAGTACTTCTAATATTCACTAGATTAAATCAGTCAAACAGTATGGCACTTTCCCCCAGATAATGATTTTATAGCTATTAATACAGGTGATGTAATTGCTTGAATGAAGTCTTTTTAAACTAGGTTATCATTTCATTACTATTTTATTAGGTATTCGTGCCATTGGTTGGTAGATACAAACCACATTAACTGAATACTGTGCTCTATGTTAAGGCAGGGTTTACAAAGATGAAAAGAAATAGGTCTCACTGTCAAGTTGCTTATAGTCTAGCAAGAAGGTACATGGCCAAGCAAACAAACACGGTAAGATAATTACTATAAAGGAGAGTCAGTTTTTGTAAGATCCCAGATAACTTACCTCTTCTTCTCTCTGAATTTGAGGTACGTAAGTAAATAAAAGGGGTCAGATAGGAATCAAAAACAGGCTTTCTTGTTAATAATGTATTGGAGAATATGGCTTGAACCTCAGGCCACCAGGCTTTACTTTCCCCCAAACTGACCTTGTCTGGTGGTAAGCAAAGCAGCTGCTCTGGTTAGTGCAGACAAGGCAGCAGGAAGCAAAAAGGAGAATGTGGTTTGTCTGTGGGGAGTCAGGTCCAGGGAGCTATCAAGAGGCTGGGTCTCTAATGCGGATTATGGTCTTGTATCCAGTTTCACCAATCAGGTAAGTCACTCCTCTTCTCATGCGAGTAGAGAGAAGGGATGGTAGGGTCCTCTAGTGCTGTACCCTCCAAGGTTTCAAAACTTCCCAGATTTGAAAAGCTGGTCCTTTGGGTGGTATGCATATAGTGTTCTACTTACCAAATGGGAAGGAGGGGTAAAGAAGCTGGTGTGCAGAAAATGCAAATGCAGAGGAAGCTTTCTTGCAAGTATCTTCCTGCTGACTCTGTAGGCTTTGGGAGAGAAGTTATGGGATGAAGTGGGTACACAATGCCTTTTCCAGATAGGAACCTATGTAAATCCTAGGCCCCCAGTTGTAAGGCAAATTTGTTTGTCTATACCGTCAATGGATGTTGCTGAGCATCTGTGCCTTCCATGCATACAATTACTATAGCAGTGACTCTAGTAACTGATCGCACATTTCTGCACACGCAGTGTGATGCCTGACTCCTTCGTGGGGAACCCACATGATCTTTTTTGTGATAACCATATAAAGAATTTTCTTCTAAAGAATGAGATCCTTTATATGTAATTTTAGATTGAAATGAAGTAATTTATCTGCAAAAGACTTTTGCATATGTGATAGCGGCTGCTCCAAAATAAGTAACAGATGTGTAGGGCGCCACTGAAACACAAATATGTGCCGGGCATTCTTTAAATATGAAAATTTCCCATTACAAAAGATGTGTCAGGAATTCAGCCTTTTATGTCTGTCTAGTTCTATTTAGTCATGAGCAAAATATGATAGAGAAATCCCCAACGAACATCTCAGCTGCAGTTTAGAAGGCAGTGGTCCAGATTGTCTTTTGGAAAATGCCAAATGTAAGCTCTGAAGCAAATGTAGGCTAGAAATAAGTGATGATGGCCAAATATTAGCTAGAGCACTGCCCCAGATGCCCATGCCCCATTCTGACTCTCTGCTCCTTGACCATAGAAATTGTTTAGCTAGGAACTTGGGTCGCATGTGTGCTGAAGTCTTCAATGTATATTCCCAACCTTAACTAACTTGTTTATTGGCAAGAACAAATGTAACTGGTATTAGAATCAGACCTCAAACCAGACTAACTTTAGAAACAGGATTATTAGAAATGTTGAATACAGACATATTCACTATCCTAGAAATAAGACTTTAGAACCCTTTGTCCTTATAAAACTAAGTTTCTTTAATTTTCCTCTTCCAAAATCGAATAATGTATTGGTAGATGCACTTCTGAATATGAGCATATTTAGGGAATATGAAAACCTTATTATATTTTATCCAAACAACTATTCAACTTGCACAGATGTGCACTTGAATTAGTACTTTTCAAAATGAATTGAGAAAGCACAATTTTTGGAAGGAGTCAGCAAAACTTTATTTGCTCAAAATACCTGTAACAGGCATTTTATTTCCTCATTAAAATGTTTCTCCTTAGTCCTGTTTAGTGAAATGATCTGCTACATTGCCTGTCCTGAAAGACTGAATGATAAATAAGCGAATTAGAATTTCTTCCTTGTTTATGTGAGAAAGAAACTTCAGTGTCACCTCCACTAAAAGTCACCCAGAAAACTAAGAAAAAATTTGAGGTATTGCAGTTGCAGAATTAATTGTGTCATGTCTTTTCACTAAGTTTTCAGACTGTTCCAGCTTCCAGTGTGGTTTAATTTAGCAGTAATGCTACTCGGATGATAAGGATTAATTTACTGTGACCTATTTTTCTTTAACCTTTATATGACCTTAAAGCTTTTTGTTTTTAGGTCTACCTTTTCCCCTTATTCTACTTGCCTTCTACCTTGCACAGCCATGAGTAACTTCAAAGCAGTTCTCTGTCTGATACTAGGCTTTATTGCATGGCGATTCATTCCACTACATAAAACACCATTTGCTTATAAACGTTCACCCCAAAAATAGGGGCAAAAGGAGTCATTAAAATTTTTCCTATGTTTTTCTTAGCAGGGAAATGTTTGGAAAAGAAAAATGTGGATTCTTTACATGCAGTGGCATATTTTCTGTTGGCTATTTATAATTCACATTTCTCCCCATGTACTTGAGATAAAAGTCATTTTTAAAAATAGAGGCTGTAACTTTAAAAATTGAAATCAATAGTCAGAAATCTCTCCAAATAAATTAGGTAGACACTTCATTGCTTCTTATTCGCATTTTCTCACCATGACCCTGTTTATTTTTAATAAGTGCTGCAGGATGCTTTTCACAAGTCTCTCATTCTTTCAAAGCTTATTATTTTTAACACTATAAACACATCCACTCTAAATGTAATGATGACACACACAGAATCACACATGGGTTATATGAACAATCCCTAAGAACATGTTTAAAGATAACTTTAAATGAAATGCCTACATACATCCATATTTGCTAAGTTGTAGGTTAGTGAGTTGGGGAGAAAAAAAACCAAAACAAAACAAGCACTTATAAACACTGAAAATAACACAAAGCCGTAGCCAGACTGAGTTTTGGACATGGATAATCAGAACAATCTGTAGCCCGTCTGTGGCTAATGGGATGTTTCTCCCAGCTTTGTCACCATGGCAAATACTTTATAATACACAAACATTTGTAGCGCTAAAATTCCACCCACTCTTGTTGAAAGATGGCCAGGTTTTGTAAAATTACATTCCAGCTAGTGCTACCCTGCTGCTTTTTAAGATAAGTTCTTTTTGTCTGCCATTCATGTGCTTAACAAAGGACCAAAGGGAAAAAACATATATAGCACGTAAACACATATTGCACTTTCATAATTCAAGTACCTTATAAATACGTCAGTAGATTTTTGTGATGGCTAAATTTGGGTCAGAAGGAAGTCTATTTTTCAGGGGAGATGGTGGGGAGGGGAGATTAGGTCTTTAATCCTAATCCACAAACCCCATCATTCTCCCCAAATAAACATACAGTCAAAGTAAAAAAAAAAAAAAAAAAAACACCTTTGTGGAGAAAATATAGCTTCAAAGCAAGTCCCTTTGTCCCCTCAACAATTGGAGTGCTGGCCTTAAGCAACTCTGAAGAGTTTTGGATATGTCTTTATAATGAATGCCACCAGGCCACTCTTCCATTGAATTCCAACTTTCTGTAGGAGCGCCACATGCTTGGGCAAAGAACATACCTGCTTCCTTTCTGACCCTCCTCCTCTCTTGCCAAGACAGCAAAGTATAGCACATTTTCCAACTCATTCCTTTACTTAAAGGGAGGGGGAAAGAAAGCCTCGGTAACACTCCACTGCAGAGCCAAATTAGAGCGAACTGTCGTTCGGTGACGATGCCAAAAAATTTCAGAATGTGTGTGACTGGGGAAAAAATGTAGGCAAAACAGTTTTTGCCACAAGTGGGTGGAAGAGGACAAGTCACAGTTTTAAAAGCATAACATAGGTGTATAGTGCCAGAAAGGGCCAGTCCAAATATTTACATGCAATAGTGATATATGAGTAAAAGCTTAACAGCATGCTTGGGTTGGGGGAAGAGAGAACTCGAGTGTTACTGGAAGCTCTAGGCACAACACCGGGTTTGTTGGCGACCTGTTGGCGTTTTACAAGCCTGTTTATACTGTCTGTTACCACCGCATCATCCTGCTACATCATATGGTCTTTCCCAGAATCTCGCAGCATCAGACAGGGAAGCAGGAGAAGACAAGGGCGCCGATACATCACAATTATGAATATGCCTCCTTGAGGAGAGAAACCCTTATAACAACTGTTAATTTTAATGATTATTAACCTTCAAAAAAAACCCATGAACGTTTATTTCTAAAAACCAGTCTTTGTAGAATCAAAAGATGCCCTTAAATGTGGCAATTCAAAGTAGCAATTATTTGCTTTAGTTTTACTTTGGAAAGTGTTCGGATGCTAATTCACCATTTGCATTATTCAGTCATTGCTACTGCTTAAGACAGTGGGTGCACGAGAGCATCAACCAACCTTGTGATCACGGTTTCCCCATATAAAATGCTGCACGTCAGACGTCAACCCTAAATGATTTTGACCTGCAGCAGCTTTTTAACAAAAGAAGGAAATTATCTTCTTTGATTTCACACTTATGGGTAAAGTTTTATACTAATAGTCTTTAACATAATGAAGACTTCCTAGGCAAGATGATTTAGGAGTTGTTTTTTTCGCTTTTCAAGAAAA
This sequence comes from Mesoplodon densirostris, assembly GCF_025265405.1. NCBI lineage: Eukaryota > Metazoa > Chordata > Mammalia > Artiodactyla > Ziphiidae > Mesoplodon > Mesoplodon densirostris. The sequence continues at coordinate 80,257,959 of NC_082668.1, read as the reverse complement.
AATATTATAGTAAAACATGAAGCAAGTCTTGGTAAATAGCAACAATTTTGCTGTGAGTTTCAATATTTCTTTTATGGCCCACTACAAAACATCTATGTTCTTGATATTTCTAATAAGTTAAATACATATCCAAACTATATTCCAGGCAAGCAACACCTGGTGATTTATGTTGCCTTTTTCAATAGCAGTTTTAACAGCTCTCAAACAGATAGAAATACCACCTTCTATTTTGTTTAAAGTTCATTTCCTGTCCCTAGGATATTCACTGACCTTTCAGTGTTGGCCCTTTTGCTTTTCACTTTTTCTGGTGAGTCTTATTCCAGTTCTCATTGACTTCATTCCATTCCTGACCTCTTTTCCCCTCAAGAAAATTAAATGCAGCCCAAAACATATTGGACCCCAATTAATTTTACAGCTCATCTTACCTTCCAACTGTTTCATTATTCAGTTTGTTACAAGTCAACTGGCCAGTGCTCATTCCATCTCTACAAACACATACATTCACTGACAAAACAAACTCAATTTAATTAGATTGATACTTTTTTACATTTCTTATTTACCAAATTTAAAATCTCCTTAAGCTTATATCAGAAATTTCTTGCTAACGCTTACTTATATCAGCTTTATTCAATATCATTTAGTCTGGAAGCAATATCTGTTCTTATGGATATTTTTCTATCTACCATATTTTCATTAAAACCCACAATAGACTCTATTTTATCTTTTCCTTAGGCAACTGTGTTAAAGAAGAAGAATGCAAATAAAAAGAATGTTTTTATGGGACATGTGCTGGGATCATACAATGAGTGACTGTAAATAAGCCACATACAATCCCCCATTTCACCCAAAGTGTTGAAACGGACAGAGCATTCTTATCTGTGTGCTGAGATAATTTGTAATCTTCTCTTTTTCCTTAGGGCAACTAAGTGCACGTGTAAGCTTGTTTATGCTTCTAGAAATGTCTTTAATATCTCCCTGAACTCCACCACAACATTTTCAGTGAAAAATGGCTCTGTAGTTGGTTTCATCATGTTAATTGAAATAAATTATTACACCAGGCAGAAAAAGCCTTTGTCTCTTCTAAGTTAGACTTGGCAGATATCTCTGATTTACCTGCAGTTGATTTACAAGAGCAAAATAATGCTTTAGAATTATTTAGTTACAAAAGGACTATGCATCTTAGCAAAAATGAAGTGAATGACAGAAAGGAAACCTGATGAAAATGGTATCAGTTCATTCTTACATTTAAACAAATCAAGTAGGTATTAATTTGAAACAATTGTATGGCATATTTTTAGCACTTTATGACAGTAAAGTCGTGGTTGATGAGGACACACCCCTCACCCATTCTACATTCATGAGCCTCTGGCCAAGGAATGTGCTTTTCTTTCCTCGATGTTTTTCTTGTGATTTGTATTACTCTGAGAAAAATGAGGTTGTACAATTCTGTGGTTTGCATGGTGCTGTGGCTCTAATACCTAACAATTTAAATACATAAAATTGCCTCCTAGATTCCTTAGTCTGAATTTGGGGCTAAAAATCATGGCCATCCCCCAAGTCCTGACCCCTTTTCCAGGCTAGCCTTTATCCAAGTATTTCCCACTTTTTATGTTCCAAAGCTCCTCCAGATTTCCTCCTCCCAAAGCTCTCCTTCAAGTCCTCTGGATGGACTCCACTCTGAAAGTTTGGAAGTGTCAGTAGATAAATTTTTGGCAGCCAGTTGATAGTGGTGAGTGTTTCTTATTTTCCTTCCCTTGCGGGCTCCCCCCAACTCTTTGTAAGACACTATCTGTGTCACCTCCCGCCCAGCAGGCCCTCAGAGAACCTCTTCCCAGGCTCCTCCCTTCCTCTTCACATTCCTTTCATACCACTGCCACATTCACTTCCCAGTCCAAGGCCCAGGTCAGCCTCACCCACTTAACAGCAGCTGCTCTGGGGAAGCACCCCATCAAGGTTCACAATATCCTGGAGTTTTCCAAACTCTTCCGATGCATTAGTGGCCTTGAAACCAATTTTGCAGGTCCCAATCCATTTACTATTTTTTACTTTTTATTTTGAAATTGTGGTAGATTCACAGGATGTTGCAAAGAAATATACAGAGAGGCCCCATGCACCCTTGACTGCCTTGCTCGCTGTTGACATCTTACGTAACTAGAGCACAATATCCAAACCAGGAACTTGACATTGGTACAGTCCTCAGAGTTATTCAGATTACATTACATGTAATTACATTACAAACTTAGTAATACATGTACTTATTTGAGTGGATATATATACAGATCTATGCAATTTTATCACATTATGTAGATTCATGTAACTACTGACTCAATAAACATAACTCCAGAAATAAAATTAGTCTAGAAAATATCACAGCTAGTAAAGGTAAGAGTTGCTCCATGAAGCTGCTGTTTCAGTTTTGTTTATATCTATATTCACACATATATAATATGCATTTGTACAAAATTATGGCATAAAATATATAAATATAATGTATAATACGAAATGTATTTCTTACAGTGGGTCATAATCAACACATATTACTTTATTTCGTTTTATTTTATTTATTCTTTTAAGTTTTTTTTTAAGATTTTTTTGACGTAGACCATTTTTAAAGTCTTTATTGAATTTGTTACAATATTGATTCTGTTTTATGTTTTGGTTTCTTGGCTGTGAGGCATGTGGGATCTTAGCTCCCCAACCAGGGATGGACCCTGAACCTCCTGCATTGGAAGGCAAAGTCTTAACCACTAGACTGCCAGGGAAAGACCGCTCAACACATTTTAAAAGTCATTGTCATTGACCCTTGCTGCTCAAAGTATGGTCTATGCACCAACAGCATCAGCTTTTGGGGAGCTTGTTAGAGATGCAGGTCTACCCCCGACCTACTGAATCAGAATCTGTATTTTAAAACAGGATCCCCAAATGATTTACATGTACATAGGAGACTGAGTGAAGCTATCCTGGTAGGTAGCTTCACTGAGCCTTCAAGAGGGTAAAATACAATCTCTGCATTTCATTGAGAGCTGGAGTGAGGGCAATGACCATTGCAAAGTTTGAATAGAGCCCTGGCATCACAGTTGTTTTTCCTTGCCTGCTTTAATAGGAGGTGACCCTTGTCAGAGTCCATAGGACATGGCTGCCCTAGAAATGATGACAGAGTTTACATCAGCAGAGTTCTTTATTCTTTCAGGATTTTGTAATGTTTTCCATCAGCAGCCAGGGTACACACACAAAAAATCTGTGGTCCTTTTTAGCTTCTACAAATAGTGATGTCTGGGTAGGGAGTTTAGCCCACAGTATTTTCTGCTTCAATAAAGGTGATTGGAAGCTCCCTGAGCCCTGCCTGCTTAGGGCTACCACCACACAGAATGTTCTTCTTTTCTTCGTTTTTCCAGGTAGGCAACTCAAAGAATACGCATGGGGTAAAAATAACATGGCCTTGACTCATTAAGATTAGAATCCTGTATTATGTGTCCGTGCTTTCTGAGGAGCTTTTATTCTGTGAGCTTCATCATTCTTTATGAGATTAATAAAATTATTGAATATTATTTTTCTTAGTGTCTACGCTTTCATCTCAAAAATAATGTGTGTGATGGCAATTCCAAGGGCTTTCCAATAGCCTCGTCTCTTTGTGGTGGGAAACTGGCGAGGGGTAAGGGTAAGGAGAAGGAAAGGGAGGTTTTCCAAGGACAGTGATCTAGCTCAGATTCATTCCAGCAACTCTGAAGTAAGGCTAATTAATGTAATTAACACATTTCAGGCAGAATAACCCACCCAAATATTAACAGAATGTCTTTCATAAAAAAAAAGTGGCTCCATTGTTTTATTTCTGCTTGAGGAGGCGATATTATGAAAGAATGTGAAATCCTTTAATTAGGCACAATTTAAAAGCCAGACAGAAAATTGAGATGCTGAGAATCCTACCTAGAGAAGCAATATTCATACTTGAGAGCATCAGACAATGCAGCACACACAGATGTTTTATAGTGAATTGAGATTATCTCATCACATCAGACTATTACGCCACATTAAGATACACTTCGATCACAAGTTATAGCTTTATAATGAGATTAAAAGTCTATCCAAGTAGATGCCTCGAGCTAGATTTTAAGATGAAATTCTGAATTTTTTTTCCATTTTGGTACTTCCTGTATGCACATACATTTTACAGTTTGGAGAGAAAGCAGGTGTTAGGAGGGGGATGAAGTGAAAGCTGGATACTGAGGGAGTGCCATGAACATGGACTTGGGATTCTATGTTTCTCCTCGCAGCATAGGAGGAGCAACCTCCTCGTACCTATCTTGGGTCACTGGAAAGAACACTTGCCTGAGAATCACCAATTTTGGTTTCTACGCCTGACTTTGCAGTAATTACCAGAACTATCCTGAGTTAGTTTGTTCCCATTCTTGTCCCTGGTCTCTTTATATTCAAAACCAAAAGGTTGGACCCTACAGTCACCAAATTTCTTTCCACTTCTGATATTTTATTTTAGGATTCTGCATTGTTACAAATAACACAAAGAATACAGAATTCTAGGATTTCATGATCATCCAGGGCTTGAAGGACCCAGTCTTGCTTGAAAACGTCCAGCTCTTACACCCTGAATTACTGGCCCATCAATGAACTGAATCTCCTATCCTGCTAAGCCCTATCCCACTGAAGCCCACATTTAATGCCTGGACTCCCAATTAGTGATTCAAAAGTCTTCACAACCTTGTAAATTATAAAATAAACATCTTGCATGTCAACTACTACCTTCTCCACCCCCCAACACACACAGACACACACACACACAGAGCACAATCTACTTGGGAGGTATTTAAACCCTCCTCCTTGTTCTCATCTCCCATCTTAATTTGAACTGTTAAATAAAATGGCTTTAGGCTTTAAGCCTTTAACTGCTGGCAGAATTAACTAATTTCCAACTAGTCTCAAATGAGGGTTTAATGACCTTTTTAAAAGTAAACATGGGATTTAATTCTATTCTCACCTGTGCTGGTTGAGTTTTTTTTTTCAGCAGATTTGTTCATGTTTTCCTCATCCACCACCCTCTCCCTCCACACACACTACACCTACAAATTAAGGTGGAATTTATGAGACTCTACTTGACTTAAAAGTGGCATCATCATAAATTAATGATATAATTATGATACTTGGGATAATCATTGTGGACTTACTTGGAAAGAAAAGTATTTTAGGATTCTGCCTTCTCCTAAGAGATTGTAGCTTGTAAGTCACTCTTTAAAAGCTGTCAGAATTCATTGTCTTTTGCTCAAGGCCCTGTACTAGGCTCTATTGTACAATATTATGAACTCCGTGTGTCAACAATACCTGACAATGATGAACAGGAATGAGTATGTGAAATACTTGGCATCCTCAAGAGCCAAATATTACTCTTTCCTAATGCTGGAACCTTAACTCAAGTTTAAGGATGACCTGTTACACCAGGTTGTTATGGCCCATTTTAAGAACTACAGATTATTCCCCAAGATAATTATGTGGTTACCAAAGGAGCTCACAAGTAAGCATGATATAAGAGGACTCAATGTACCTACTGTGTAACTTAAGAACTGGCAAAAAAAGATGACAAGTAAAATCTGGTTATTAAGACAAGAGAGTAAGCTGAGAAAACAGTCAGTGTTTCTGGCAGTACTGGCGGTTGGGGGAGAATAAATACCAAAGTATTCCCTGCCTCCCTGTCTTAAACGTACCTACTTATCACCACAGTTTGGGGCAGGGCAAGAGAAATGGGTATTGGGAAGGAAGAAAAAAGAGAACAAGAAAGAAGAAGGCTGATGGCAGGGAGGAGGGAAGAGGTTTTTAAACTGAAAAAGCAGAAGACAGGGCTTCCCTGGTGGCGCAGTGGTTGAGAGTCCGCCTGCCGATGCAGGGGACACGGGTTCGTGCCCCGGTCTGGGAAGATCCCACATTCCACGGAGCGGCTGGGCCCGTGAGCCATGGCTGCTGAGCCCGCGCGTCCGGAGCCTGTGCTCTGCAACAGGAGAGGCCACAACAGTGAGAGGCCCGTGTACCGCAAAAAAAAAAAAAAAAAAAAAAAAAAAAGCAGAAGGCATAGTGTGTGTCTAAAAGAGAGAGAAAGAAAGTAGTGTTTCCTCTTTCCCACTCTACCCCAATGCCCTTGTCTTAGACTGCTTGGGTTGCTATAACAAAATGCCATAGACAGGGTGACAAACAACAAACTTTTATTTCTCCTAGTTTTGGAGAATGGGAAGTCCAGGATTGAGGTACTGGCAGATCCTGTTCCAGGTGAGGACCTGCTTCCAGGCTTGCAGATAGTTGTCTCCTTGTGTGCACACAACCTCTTATTTGTGTTCACATGGAAAGAGAGAGATCTCTCTGTCTTCCTCTTCTTATAAGGGCACCAATCCCTTCAGGGGCCCCACCATCATGACCTCATCTAAACCTACTTACCTCTCAAAGTTCCCACCTCTAAATACCATCACACTGGGGATTTGAGCTTCAACATATGAATATGCGGGGAACACAAACATTCAGCCTATAGCAGCCCTTTTTCATCATAGGTATACAGCTCCACCCAGGGGAGCATGGAATATTTGTGGGGAAAGAGATGCCAGTCATATGAAACTCAAGGTTGGAAACAACTACTCTGATTTCCTGGTACATCCTTTAAAAAAAGTCAAAACTGGTAAGAATATTTATTCCTTAAAAGTAGCTGTGATATTAATTATAAGAGTGAATCATTTTGCTCACTCACTAATAGTTTCTACTTAGAAATATGATCAAAATGTGTTTGACTGAATGCTAAAAAATTTGTAATTATAAAATATTCCACGTATACAAGCATATTGAAAAGTAGAGAAAATAATACAATGGACACCAATAAGTCAATCTGTAAATATAAAAGATGTTAGCATTGCTTCAGATCACCTTCTAGTCTTTAAAACATTTTTTTTAAGATCCAGCTAATGTTCCACATCCTTCCATCCCTTTTTCCCACAGCCCAAGGCAAACACTGTCCTGAAGCTGATGTGTGCAGTAGACAGTGTGATCCCATCCCACATGTGATACCCCATCCTGATTGCCCTTCAGTAAAGGATTTGTTATTCCAGCTGTTGGGAGTTCTGTGGAAGAGGCTATCAACTGACTGCCTTCCTTGGGGAGAGAGGGAACTGGGGAGGTAGGCAGAAGATGTAGGGTCTTGTAGGCTATGGTAAGATGGTGGGATTATTTTTTTCTAAATGCATTAACCATATTCTGTTCTTTTTGCCAAAGAAGTTGGTTTAGTTGTGAAACTCACCTGAAAATTTCATGTTCTAGCTCACAGATAAAGTCTCACCTTTTAGCCTGAAATTTGAAGCCCTTTTTGAGCTGCACACTCTTAACCTTTTCTACCTTATCACTCACTATCCTTGCCCCACATCTACATCTTCTGTCCAGTGGTCTGCTGGTTGTCCTCAGAAGACAACCTTCCTCATCCTGCCTTTGCCCCCACCATTTCCATGGCTTGAATACCCTTCTTCTTCCTACCAACACCCCTTCCCCCTGCAAGACCCGGTGGAGGCCATCACTTCTATGAAGCCTTCCCTGACCACCCAAACTCTCAGTGATTTTCCCTCCTCTGGATCACCACTCTCATTTGCTATCTGTTTTATTGTTTTTTTTTTTGTTTTGTTTTGTTTTTTAGCAATTTCTAGTCTTAATGGAACCGGACAGGAATCAGTTTCTCTAAAGAGTCCACGTGGAAACAACCTGGACTGACTGTAGTAGGTGAGTTCTATGACTGCTGGGGAAACAATTGACTTAAATATTGTAAGAATGAGGTGAGTTGAGATAGATAGGCCAAGGTAAGGACAGAGGCAGGTAAGGTTTTTACATCCCTAGAAGGGATGCAGGAACAATAGTCAGTGTCCCTTCTTTGAGAATGATCTGTTAAGAGAGTGTTAAAGTCTCAGAATGGTCCTACCACAGAAATAGATGCATAGCCAGGGTCCAGACTGTTCCTCCTGCCTTACTCATGAATCACTTAGTTGTGTTAACTCACCCCAACCAACTGGTCTGCCAGTACTCTCTGCAGCCTTCCTAGAACAATGCTAGCAATCCAGGTTCTTTCTACTTTGGGTCCTGGGCTAGTAGTGAGAAATCAATGATGGGTTAGTTCCACTTGGAAGAGTAGGTGAATGGTGAAATTTACCACATCACTGAGAATGAGACTACCGAACATGTAGCCTAAGAGAGGTAAAAAGTCTGGAATAATCTCTCTTGAAGAGTCAATACAGTGAGCCTGGCACTCTTGGGCCATGTGTTCAGGTTTAGTCATTCATTCATTTATTTATTCAACTGGCATTTATTAAGCACTTACCATGTCCCAGTCACTGTACTAGGTGCTAGGGACCCAAGAGGAATATTATTCTATGTGCTCCCCTAAGCTGAAGCTTACTGCTAAAATGGCTAGGCTTTCTTCACATATACTGCAAATGTGTCTGCACATTTGCTCCTGGGATTTGGTTCTAGCCTCTCTTTCTATTTGACAGACTCTGTGTTTCTGGCAATACCTATTCTGCTGCTCTAAGTTTTTTGTGGTCCTGGGCAGGTTGTCTTGGTGCACTAAACCTAAGTTAGTCCCTTTTCTCTGGTTGTCACTGTGGAAAAATCATATAAACCCTCTTCACAGAAAAGTAGCTTCCAGTTTGGGATATAAGATGAAAAACAGACCTTCCTCTTTTCCACTGGGCAGACATGATTATCGTGACATTTCTTAGTGTTATTAAACACCACCTGCTTGGTGAGCACATTAGCATTTTAAGTATATTTTCTGTTGTAGAGAATACCAAGTCTGAGATATGATACAGGGATTTGTGTTTCAGTTTTCTACATTTCCTCTAGATAGCCAAAAATTATAATCACGAGGAAGAAAAACTTTATACTTAAAATCATATCCCATTAAACTAGGCAGTCAGAAGGATGAAATATCACTCACAAAACCTTCTAAAAACTGATGAAAGCTAAATGACAAAGTATTTCAATAAGAATATCAGAGAGAACAGTAATTTCATTACTTCCAATTAGGATAAATGGAACGAGGCAGTTTCAACCTGAAGAGAATGAATATAGGCTGTCTGATCACAAGGAAACTGCCTCTTGGAAATAGGTCCTGGCAAAAAAGATTAAAGAAAGGATCTTGTCTCTGGCTTTCAAAATATAAGATCTGCACTGTTTACTGTCATGTAGACTGGTAATGGTTATACTAGCAATACACAGCATAGATATAAAATTATATTGATGGGGAGAAAAAACTTAAAAACAGAGAAGTAGCAAAGTGCATACAATCCCCCAACCCCTCAATTATTTCACAGCACATTCCTGGCAGGAATATTCTGTCTCCACCATGGAAAAGGTCCCATTAAAGTGGGGCCTGCTTTGACCAACAGTCAGAGAGCTTTCCAAGAACAAAAATGAGTCCCACCCCATACCCTAGTACTTATTTGTAGGTTAGCCTAGGAAGGGTTGGGGACATCTAATTTTTCTAAGCTGCAATAAATATATCAAGGGACCTCTAGGGACAAGAAGCCCTCAGGAGTATGCACGTTGGACCCTGGGAACACCCTGCCTACCAAGAGTGTTGACATCAACCAAAGGCTTTGCTAACCCTCTGAATACTGGTTTAGTCCAGCTAAGCCAGCTCTCAGCTAAACTACTGAAATAAAGGAGGAGGTAAACTTCTAAGGCCATCTACATTTCTTGCTCATCAGTGGGGAAAAGGATTAGGAAAAACAACTAAAGAGAAAAATTATCTTTATTTGTGATTTATAAAGATCTCTGGCACCTTACAGTAGATTATTTTGCCAACTGAAATGAAATCTTAATAATTAATAATCACTCTGAGGAGATCAGAAAAGAAAATCATTGCATTTAAAGTTTGAAAGGAAAATGTGCCTTGAAAGTTAGATACAGTGTTTTGTTCTGGAGAAGGTATAGACTTATCTCCACTGGCACCATTTGCTTGCATTCCAGGGTAGTGGAGAAAAGGTAGACACCTTTCCCTCTCCCCTCCATAGAAGATTTTGTTTACATTCCAGAGTGAAGGTCTTTCTCCCTTTCTAGAAAGGAGAATAAACAGATGTGTGAGCAACCGATAAAAGCTCTGAGTTTCAAAACTTGAGGGTTCCTCTCCTATGGTGCAATCCTATTGCATGTACAGAGTGACATCAAGCCCTCATTGAGTTGCTCCATGTTGACTGAAGCTCACAGCTAAATGCTCAGTGAATAATAAATGGTTTGTTCTCTGGTCCAAAGATCTTGTGTTTCCTGTAAAAAAGATATGTAGCTATGTATGTGTGCATATATACCATGTATTACACACACACACACACACACACGCACCCATGTCCATATTACCCAAAAAGGACATCACCATCAGCTCTTAATTAGAAAGAATGACAATCCTCAAAGATAAAGTGCCTCATAAATTGAAATAAGCAGATGGCCTATTCCCTGCTGTAATGGTTAATTGTATGTGTCAACTTGACTGGTCCATAGGGTGCCCAGATATTGGATCAAACATTATTCTGAGTTTTGCTATGAGGATGTTTTTGGATGAGATTAACATTTAAATCACTAGACTGAGTAAAGCAGATTGCCCTCTCTAATATGGATGGGCTTCATCCAATCAGTAGAAGACCTAAATAGAATAAAAAGGTTGACCCCATGCAAGAGAGAATTATTCCTGCCTGACTGCCTTAAAACTGGGACACTGGCCTTTTTTTCTGCCTTTGCTCTGAAACATTTGCTCTCTGGGTTTTGAGTCTACCAGCCTTTGTATTAAAACTACACTATTGGTTCCCCTGGTTCTCAGGACTTTGGACTCATGCTAGAACAAAACCATAAGCTCTCCTTGGTTTCCAGCTTGCCAATTCACCCTGCAGATTTTAGGATTTGCCAGCCTCCATAAATGTGTGAGCCAATTCTTTAAAATAAATCTCTATATATGTACATATCCTATTGGTTCTGTTTCTCTAGAGAACCCTAACACAACTGCCTTGAAATAAAAGAAATCCAATCAACAGCAGGCTCACTTGCTTTATGTTTATGATGTTTCCACTTCCACATACATCTAGGGATTAAGGAACACATACAAATACTAGAATCATCAAGGAAGTTGCTTGTTCCCCTAAACTTGTCTATACCTCTTTGAATAGTCCTTCATTAAAATCTCTCTATTTGAACCATTTGGGATACATTTTTTTAGGCCATGATACACCCCACTGTAGAATTCAATGCCACTGTTAAAAAGAATTTTATATATATATATATATATATATATATATATATATATATATATATATATATATATATATATATGAATGTTCTACCAAATTCGCAAAGACAAGAGTGTTGCTTTCATTTAGAATGTAAAAGTCACAAGAAAATTTCACTTCCATTCTAACAATGAATAAAAACCTAAGAAGGTCAAACTGTCTATACAGTCATAAATTTTCTTGAAGCTATCTGAGGGCTGAAGTCTCAGAGGCAGCACACATGAATACACATGAATTGTTTCACCTTGGCAGAGCGTGGGCAGAAAAGGTAGCCTCCGTAGAAGTGGATTAGAAGAAATCAGCAAAAATTTTTACTAATTTTTAAAGGCAAGTGTGCATCAACGTATCAAATTAGAATACATGAAAGCCCCAGACAAAAGGGAGCTCATATTCAGTTTCAAGTTCTTCTCCACAAGCCTTCTCTGTGAGCTCATGAGAAAGACTGGGGGATAGAAGAAGAGGCTAGAGAAAGCCCTCCTCAGTGGCATAAATTTGCAGCATGTGATTGGTTGCTGTTGGGGAACCCAGCCATGAAACACCACCCATTTTCCTGTACCCTTCCTTCACATGAAGCAAAAGCCTTAAGTCACTGGATTTAAGCAGCAAAAACTCTTGACTCCAAAGCCTCTGGGGGACAGAGAGAAATAAAACACATCTGCTTCTAGGGGTGGGGAAGGATACTCTTTTTCCCAACCTGAGTAACCAGCTAAAGAGCCATTGCTTCTGGGAAAAAGGTAAAAGAAAATGTCTCTTGCCTCTGACATAGTAAAGAGGAAAAAAAAAAAAAAAAAGAAAACCAACCTCTTGGACCTAGGATTCTGAACCAATACAAAGCAGAAGTCTTCTACTGCTAGGGAAGGGCAGGAAACTCTCTGCTTCTCAAGACACACCATATATACAAGACAGAGTTTGGCTCAATATTCCCCCAAAAGCCTAGGCTGACTGGCCTTAATACAGAGGCTGGAACAGCAACACCTAAAATTTCCCCACTGACCCTACTCTGAACCTGGTACTGAGTAACATGCAGCAGTAGTCTACTGGAGAGAGGCAAGAATGTGCAGAAGGACCCTATTCTGTGGTGCAGACATGGCAAAGACTGCTAAAAGCTAAGGGTGGAATAGGAACACTGAGAAAAGCCCTCCAGCCCTAAGGACCTCACACTAAGCCCAAGGTAACAGCAGCCTGTGGGAGGAATTTGAAGCCTGCAGTAAACTCATAGTAGCAATGGTCAGAATAAAACCCAAAAGAGCTCAATTGTTTGCTTTAGTGACTCAACTCTTACATTAGAGTCTAGCACAGAATGAGATGTGGACATTTTCAGACATAAATACTATTTACCTCAGTCTCTACTGTCTTTTTACTTGAGGATACTTACTTGGACTTGAGGATATGGGGAGGGGGAAGGGTAAGCTGTGACAAAGCGAAAGAGAGGCATGGACATATATATAGTATCAAACGTAAGGTAGATAGATAGTGGGAAGCAGCTGCATAGCGCAGGGAGATCAGCTCGGTGTTTTGTGACCGCCTGGAGGGGTGGGATAGGGAGGGTGGGAGGGAGGGAGATGCAAAAAAAAAAAGTTAAATGAAATAAAAAAACATGATATTAGAGATGAAGAATTCCTTTAATGAGTTTAAAATCAGATTGGACACTGCTGTGGAAAGTATCATTGAATCTGAAGATAAGCCAATAAAAATTATCCAAGATGAAAAACAAAGAGATAAAATTGTGAAAAAAAGAGATAAGATTATCCAAAAACTCAAGTAGAATATCAAATAGTCTAACATAAATGTAATTTGAGTTCCAGAAGAAAAAACAGAGAACTGGGAAACAGAAATATTTGTAGATATAATAATCCAGAATTTTCCAAAATTAATAAAAAGACAACAAATCACAGATCTAAGAACCCAAAGATAAACACAAGTACACATACACCTCTAGAAACATCAGTCAAACTGCTGAAAATCAAAGATAAAGGAAAAAATATTGCAGGAAAACAGAGAAAAAAGAAAAATTACACACAGAGGAGCAAAGAATTACAGCAGACTTCTTGTCAAAGACTTTACAAGTTAGAAGACAATGGAGGAACATCTTTGAAGGGCTGAAGAGAAAAAAAAATCCTATCCACAATTCTATAGCCAGCAAAAATATCTTTCAAAAATGAAAGTCAGATAAAGATTTTTTTCAGATAAGCAAAAACTAAGAACATTCATTGTCAGTAGTCTTTTAGTACAAGAAATGTTACAGGAAGTTCTTTAGGTAGAATGAAAATTACACAGTACCAGATAGGATGTTGTATTGACTTAAAGAAGTAAAGATTAAAAAATTTTAGATCTACATAAGAAGTAAAGTGTTAAAAAAAGCAAAGGATTAAAAAAAAATCCTAGACGAGAACATAGGCAGAACCCTCTGACATAAATCATAGCAATAGTTTTTTTGGATCTGTCTCCTAAGGCAAAATAAATAAAAGCAAAAATAAACAAATGGGACCTAATTAAATGTAAATTCTTTTACACAGCAAAGGAAACTATCAACAAAACAAAAAGACAACCTATGGAATGGGAGAAATATTTGCAAATGATATGACTGACAAGGAGTTAATATCCAAAATATATAAACAGTTCATATAACTCAATATAAAAAAAAACCAATAAAAAAATGGGTAGAAGACCTGAATGGATTCCAAAGAAGACATACAGATGGCCAACAGGTACATGAAAAGATGCTTAACATTGCTAATTATTAGAGAAATACAAATCAAAACAATAATGAGATATCACCTCACACCTGTCAGAATGATTATAATCAAAAAATCTACAAATAACAAATGTCAGTGAGGATGTGGAGAAAAGGGAACCCTTGTATATTGTTAGTGGGAATTTAAGTTGGTGCAGTCACTGTAGAAAACAATATGGAGCTTCCTCAAAAATCTAAAAACAGAACTGACGTATGATTCAGCAACTCCACTCCTGGGGATACATCTGGAAAAAATGAAAACACTAATTGGGAAAGATACATGCACCTCAATGATCATAGCAGTATTATTTATAGTTGCCAAGATATGGAAACAACCCAAGTGTTCATCAACAGATGAATGGATGAAGCAGATGCAATATATATATATATATATATATATATATATATATATATATATATATATATATATATATATGGCTGGGATATTACTCAGCCATAAAAAAGAATGAAATTCTGCCATTTGCAGCAACATGGTGGACCTAGAGAATATAATGCTTAGTGAAATGTCAGATAAAGAAAAACGCTATATGATATCACTCATATGTGGAAAAACAAACAAATGTATATAGCAAAACAGAAACAGACTCACACATATAGAAAACAAACTATTGGTTACCAGTAGGGAGAGGAAAGGGGAGAGGGTCAAGATAGGGGTATGAGATTAAGAGATACAAACTACTGTGTACACGATAGATAAGCAACAAGGATATATTGTATAGCACATGGAATTATAGCCATTATCTTGTAATAAATTTTAATAGAGTATAATCTGTAAAAAATACTGAATCACTATGCTGTACACCTGAAACTAATATAATATTGTAAATCAACTATACTTCAATAAAAAATTTAGATCTACATAAAGAAGTAAAGTGTTAAAAAAAAGTAAAGGATAAAAAAGGGTAAAAATAAGAGCAAATATAAAAAACATTTCTTCTTAATTTTAATCAACTTAAAAGATAATTGTCTAAGATAGGAGTTAGCAAACTTTTTCTTAAAGGACCAGACAGTAAATACTTTAGACTTGAAGGCCATAACGGTCTCTGTTGTAACTATTCAAGTCTGATGCTATAGCATGAAAGCAGACATGGGCAATGTGTAAATGAATGAGTGGGCAGTAATATCATAACAATTTATTTACAGAAAAATGTGACTGGCTTACACGTCATAGTTTGCTGACACCTAGTCTAAAGCAAAAAGAGTAACAATTTATTATGAAGTTATGATTTATGTAGAATTGAAATATATGACAAAAATAGCATGAAGAATGGAAAGGAGAAAAAGGGTGTATGCTGCTTAAGGCTCTAATATTATACTGGAAGTGGTGTAATATCATTTAAAGATAAACTGTGACAAGTTAAAAATGTATATTGTAAGCCTTACAGCAACCACCAGAAAAATTGAAAAAGAAGTATCGTTTATAAGCATAGAATGTAAATCAAATTGAATAATAAAAAAAATCCAGTAGAAGGCAGAAAAAGATGGACAAAGGAATAAAAAGCAGATGAGACTAGTAACTGGCAAGTTTATAGATTTAAATGCAACTCTATCAATAATTGCATTAAATATAAATGGTCTGAACACCCCAATTAAAGACAGAGATTGTCAGATTGCATATTAAAACAAGACACAACTAAAGGAAACTGCTTTACATATAAAGTTATTGTATAGATAAGTTAAAAATAAAATGATGAAACAAGTTATATCATGCTAACTCTAATCAAGAGGAAGTTAACGTGCCTATATTGATATCAGATAGACATCAAAGCAAGAAATATTACCAGGGAAAATCACAATAACATGTCTTCGAGTGAAGAAAACTTGAAGAACACGATAACGTTTTTGTGGGAAAAAAAATCAAACAACACAACCATAAAACAAAAACAAAACTCTGTATTTCTGTAGGTCTATCTATATGTATATAATATGCACAAAAACTGAACTAATAATAGTAGTTACCTTTATTGAGGGATATGGAATTGGTAGTGGTGGGGACTTGAGTTTTACTGGTGAAATCCAAATAAAGTCTATAGTTTAGTAAATAGTGTTTTACCAACGTTAATTTCTTGTTTTTGACAAACAAACAATGGTTATGTAAAAAGTTAACATTAAGGTAAACTGGGTGAAGAGTATATGAGAACTTCTGTACTATCATTGCAACTATCCTGCAAATCAAAAATTATTCCAAATTAAACATTTTATTTAAAAAAACTGAGCAAGACACAGTCATGAGATATTTAATGGATTTTTAAAAAGTGGGTTTGATATGAGAGGATCTTTACAATCGGGAATTATATTCCTAATTCTTGGCAAAATCTTTATCTGCCAAAATAGGAAAACAACTTTTTGGAAAGCTTACAAATCAATGCATTAAAATAATAATAATCAATGAAACATTAACTGTTTCTTTTAAAAATATTATAAAAACATACCTAAAATGAGAAAAAATTTAAGGCGGTAAGACTCAGTCCCATGGGCAATATCCTTAATATTAAGAAAATTCTCTTCTCTTTGACACTTAATGGCAATCTGCTTAATGGAGAAGCCAATGGAGGAGTTTGATGCACTTTTTTATGTTAAATTATGG
This sequence comes from Mesoplodon densirostris, assembly GCF_025265405.1. Taxonomy (NCBI): domain Eukaryota; kingdom Metazoa; phylum Chordata; class Mammalia; order Artiodactyla; family Ziphiidae; genus Mesoplodon; species Mesoplodon densirostris. The sequence goes on along the minus strand of NC_082668.1, from coordinate 80,241,320 downwards.
CTTAGATGAGGTTTCTATTTAGCTAGTGACAGCCATGTCAAACACACCAACAAAGCCATGAAAGCCAAATGAATCGAAAGATAACACTAAGTTTTGAAAACCAATAAAAGATTTGGAAATTATCAAAATGACTTGGTATAATAATTTGTGCTACATCTCATGTTACTTGATTAATAATAGTTTTACCATAAATATGGTTATATTTGATAAAAGGGGAAATTATATTTTAACTGTATTATTTATAATTTATATTATAGTACTAGTTTCTAAGATTTTTGTCTATCAAATCCGTTTACAACCATTACATCCATTTATCTTTAAGACAGTTGGAAATAGGATTTCTAACCCTGATTATGTGACAATTTTGTTTGTCACCAGAACCTCAAGGGCTACAAGGAGAATTGTAAACATATTCTGACAACAAAATTGATAACAAATTTAAAAATAAACCTATATTATACAGTAATTTTAGCAAGGGAGAATACCATGAAATAAAATAGTAAGTATGAGAATCAATCTCCAAATCTGGAAATTTGGGATTAAGAGAAGAAAGTGGAAGCTCTTCAGAAAGCATGGCACAACAGAAATTCTTCTGTGGCAATTCCAAAGGCAGGGAGGATAAGGAGGTAATAATAATAGTGTGGTGAAACAAATTTAAATTTCCTTTATTAAAATTTTGTTATCAAAATATTTAGCTCTTCAGGTCCAGGTTTCAGAGATTGTTCTGGAAAGTGCCAGGATAACAAAGCAAAATATATATATTACAAATATAAAAATTTTTTACAGCCAAAACCAGATTCCAAGCACACAATAAAAAATGAAAGTCAAGAAAGACAAATACTGAAGAATTATAATAACTACACATATACGTCGTGTTTTCATTGTCATTTGTTTCTAGGTATTTTTTGATTTCCTCTTTGACTTCTGCTGTGATCTCTTGGTTATTTAGTAGTGTATTGTTTAGCCTCTATGTGTGTGTATTATTTGCAGATTTTTTTCCTGTAATTGATATATAGTCTCATAGCATTGTGGTCAGAAAAGTCACCTGATACGATTTCAATTATCTTAAATTTACCAAGGCTTGATTTGTGACCCAAGATATGATCTATTCTGGAGAATGTTGCATGAGCACTTGAGAAGAAAGTGTATTCTGTTGTTTTTGGATGGAATGTCCTATAAATATCAATTAAGTCCATCTTGTTTAATGTATCATTTAAAGCTTGTGTTTCCTTATTTATTTTCATTTTGGATGATCTCTCCATTGGTGAAAGTGGGGTGTTAAAGTCCCCTATTGTTACTGTCAATTTCCATTTTATGAGTGTTAGCATTTGCCTCATGTATTGAGGTGCTCCTATGTTGGGTGCATAAATATTTACAATTGTTATATCTTCTTCTTGGATTGATCCCTTTATCATTATGTAGTGTCCTTCTTTGTCTCTTCTAATAGTCTTTATTTTAAAGTCTATTTTGTCTGATATGAGAATTGCTACTCCAGCTTTCTTTTGATTTCCATTTGCATGGAATATCTTTTTCCATCCCCTCACTTTCAGTCTGTATGTGTCCCTAGGTCTGAAGTGGGTCTCTTGTAGACAGCATATATATGGGTCTTGTTTTTGTATCCATTCAGCCAGTCTATGTCTTTTGGTTGCAGCATTTAATCCATTTACATTTAAGGTGATTGTTGATATGTATGTTCCTATTACCATTTTCTTAATTGTTTTGTGTTTGTTTTTCTAGGTCTTTTCCTTCTCTTGTGTTTCCTGCCTAGAGAAATTCCTCTAGCATTTGCTGTAAAGCTGGTTTGGTAGTGCTGAATTCTCTTAGCCTTTACTTGTTTGTAAGGGTTTAATTTCTCTGTCAAATCTGAATGAGATCCTTGCTGGGTGGAGTAATCTTGGTTGCAGGTTTTTCTCCTTCATCACTTTAAATATGTCCTGCCACTCCCTTCTGGCTTGCAGAGTTTCTGTTGAAAAATCAGCTGTTAACCTTATGGGGATTCTCTTGTATATTATTTGTTGCTTTTCCCTTGTTGCTTTTAATATTTTTTCTTTGTATTTAATTTTTGATAGTTTGATTAATATGTTTCTTGGCATGTTTCTCCTTGTATATTTCCTGTATGGGACTCTGTGCTTCTTGGACTTGATTGACTATTTCCTTTCCCATATTCGGGAAGTTTTCAACTTTAATCTATTCAAATATTTTCTCAGCCCCTTTCTTTTTCTCTTCTTCTCTGGGACCCCTATAATTTGAATGTTACTGCATTTAATGTTGTCCCAGAAGTCTCTGAGACTGTCCTCAATTCTTTTCATTCCTTTTCTTTATTCTGCTCTGTGGCAGTTATTTCCAATATTTTATCTTCCAGGTCACTTATCCTTTCTTCTGCCTCAGTTATTCTGCTATTCATTCCTTCTAGAGAATTTTAAATTTCATGTATTGTGTTGTTCATCATTGTTTGTTTGCTTTTTAGTTCTTCTAGGTCCTTGTTAAATGTTTCTTGTATTTTCTCCATTGTATTTCCAAGATTTTGGATCATCTTTACTATCATTACTCTGAATACTTTTTCAGGTAGATGGCCTATTTCCTCTTCATTTGTTTGGTCTGGTGGGTTTTTACCTTGCTCCTTCATTTGCTGTGTATTTCTCTGTCATCTCATTTTGCTTAACTTATTGTGCTTGGGGTCTCCTTTTCGCAGGTGGCAGGTTCATAATTCCCGTTGCTTTTGGCATCTGCCTCCAGTGGGTAAGGTTGGTTCAGTGGGTTGTGTAGGCTTCCTGGTGGAGGGGACTGGTGCCTGTATTCTGATGGATGAAGTTGTATCTTGTCTTTCTGGTGGGAAGGACTGCATCTGATGGTGTGTTTTGGGGTGTCTGTGAACTTATGATTTGGGGAAGCCTCTCTGCTAATGGGTGGGGTTGTGTTCCTGTCTTGCTAGTTGTTTGGCATAGGGTGTCCAGCACTGTAGCTTGCTGGTCTTTGAGTGGAGCTGGGTCTTAGCGTTGAGATGGAGATGTCTGGGAGAGCTTTTGCCATTTGATATTATGTGGTGCCGGGAGGTCTCTGGTGGACAAATGTCCTGAACTTGGCTCTCCCACCTCAGAGGCTCAGGCCTGACATCTGACCAGAGCACCAAGATCCTGTCAGCCACATGGCTTCTTGCTATGGTAGGCCTGAAGTCCTATTCCCTTGCTTGCTATCAGCCAGAACCACCCTTAGCTCCTATAGGATGCCCACATTCCTTGCCATGTAGTCTTCATCTTCAATTCAGAAACAGGAAATCAAATCATCCTCATGCTTTGTATCTCTTACATAACTATTTTGATGTTTTGTTTTTGATCCTGCTTTTATACTGGTGAAATATCAAACCTGATATGAGAATAATAATAATCCCTCATTGAAGTTTAAAATGTGAGAACATTTGTACATCATGCCACTCAACCTGCCCTAGTTCCATCTAGCCACAGGAGCTAAACTTTCCACCTGAAAGCTAAGGATCTGAAAGGTAATTGCTTTGCTGTCCAAGGCCCAAATTCCCAGCTGAATCCCTATAATTTGCCAGTCTTTGTGAATGGAAGGAAAGAAATGCTCTGGTTGGCTGGAGATATCTAAATAAGACCATCTTTTTCTATACAAACCTTAGATGGTAACAATCATTTTTGTAGTAACTTCATGTATCCTTAAGAGATTAAGTGTTTCCATTTTTTCTCATTAAGAGGACAGATGCTGTGAGAAACTAGTAAATTGTACAAGGCAACACAGCTAATAAACACAGAGACCTGGGTTTGAACCTAAGTTGGTGTGGCTCAAAAACTCATGTTCTTTCCTCTACCTAATATTTTCAAACTGGCTTCTTGTTACAACCAGTTAGAAAGGTTTTAAAACATAGTGGTGTTCATGCCTTACCCCAAGATTCTAATTAAATTGGTCTGAATTAAAGAATTAAAAAATTTTTTAAAGAATTAAATAATTGAAAAATGTTTTTTTCTTTTCTTTTGTTTAAGCCTTCCAGATGATGCTTCAGATCAGCGAAGATGAGAACCACTGTTCTACGTGTGCTGACGATCAGAATCCAAGAAGCGTCTGGAGAGTGACAATAACATGGGCGGGCAGTGCTCACATTTGGACATATGTGATTGAAGAATCAATGAAATAGCTCATTTTGGTCAATACAAATACCTATATTGAGTCGAAGGATTTTCTTTGGTTGGAGCTCATGCATTTAGTTAATCAGAGAAGTTTTTTCTCATCAGTATTTATGGGGTTATAACTTAAGTAATAGAAAGTTTAATCACTGGACTCTAATGGTTTCTTTACCCTATTAGGATGATAATAATTAAGGGCCAATCTTAACACTTGCTATGGATTTTTCATCAGAGATTGTCAATGAATACCATTAAGTCCACGACTAGAACAGGGCTTCTTGTGTATATTCAGTTCAGATTAAGAATTTGACCTTCAGAAAAGTTTATAATGGCATGTAGATGCTCTTTACTGAGATTTTACTCTATGACAGACACCGTGTCAAGAATTTAGAAATGACTTATTTGATCCTCCCAGCATCCCTGTGAAATAGTGATATTACCTTTATTTTACAGAATTCAGGGAGTTCACACAACTTGATCAAAATCTTACGGCTAGAGGGTGGAGCCAGGATTAAAACTCAGGTCAGTGTGACTAGAAAGCCAGTGTTTTTGACCCTGATTTTATACTGGTGAAATATCAAGCATGATGTGAGAATAATAATAATCCTTTGCTGAATTTAAAATGTGATATTATTTGTACATCAGACCATTCAGCCTGCCCTAGCTCCATCTAGCTGCAAGAGCTAAACTTTCCACCTGAAAGGTAAGGTCTGGAATCACTCTACTGTCCAAGGCCAGAATTCCCAGGTGAGTCTCTTGGCCGCTGCTCCCAGGACCTCAGCACCAACCCCACACAGGTCCCTGGAATGTTGCGTGAGGTCACCTTCCTGAGCATGAGCACAGAGGGGCAGAAGCTCCATCATTTTTCTTTCTTTTTTTTTTTTTTTTTGACCATGGCAAAACCTTCCTTATCATTTTATTTTATTTTTTAAATTTTAATTTAATTTATTTATTTTTTATACAGCAGGTTCTTGTTAGTTATCTATTTTATACATATTATTGTATATATGTCGATCTCTCCATCTTTTCTGTTCTTCTTCCTGCCTCTGCCGCCCACCCCCACCAGCTCTACTATCTCGTGTATTGGTATCGAATCCAGTCTCACCAATGGTAACTATAGCCCTTAAGTGCTGTGTTTCATGTTTCTTAGTGGGGCATCTGGTCCTAGTACCCTTAACTCTGACAGCTAACCCTCTTCCTCAGGTCTATTAGAAAATCCCATTATGCTTAGGGTTGGCAGATAACACAAAAGACACTGTTAAGTTTGAGTATCACACAAACAAGTGATTTTTTAGCATGTGTCCCAAATAATGCATGGGACATATTTACACTAAAATTTATTTGTTATTTATCTGATATTCTAATTTAACAGGGTGTCCTGTATTTTTATTTGCTAAATCTGGCAACCCTAGCATGTTTAGTCACCAGGATTGGGCAGGTCTGTGCATCAATGTGGGAAAAAGGAGATGAAAATTCCAAACTCTTGTCATAGCAGAATACATACAATAACAGTTCTAATAGAAAACTTTTCTTTAAAAGAATTTTCTTGTTTCTTTTATAAGAAACATTTCTTTTATAAGAAACTTTCTTTTATTAACTTTTATAAGCATCAGTGAAATTTGGCTTAATTATCTTGAAGTGACAAAACATGCCACAATTTGTCTCTCTCCTTTATGTCTTGATGACACTCATAGTAAAATTGTTTTACTATATCAGAGATGCTTTCATTGTGTTTTTCTCTCTGACTGAAACCTCAGATGCGGTTTTCTTTTCTTTTTTTTAAACCCTATGATACATAGAACTAGAGGGTAAAGAAGAAAAGTCCTTGACAGTGCCATTATCAAAATAAAGCATAATGTTTATAATAATGTAAAATAGTGGTAGTGGAATTTATTGTTCAGGAATGCCAAGAGATTTTAGAGCACTTTACTAATTCGTCCAACATTCCTTTGAAGGGATTATCATTGTCTGGATTTTCCAGATAGGAAAATGTAAGTGAAGATAATTACGTTCTTTGTCCAAACAAGAAATTTGGGACACCCTGTGTGGGCCATGAGCTCATTACAACCTTCCCTGTTCCAGTGACTTAACTCAAGGCCCTCCAGTGTTGTAAATCCTGGTCCAAGTGTCTAGAGTTACTAAACAGTTAAAGGAGCCAAAAATTAAAAACTGAAGAAAATTCTGATAAATGTCAAGTAACTCATCAAGTTCCCAATGGGAGGAGGGAAAGAGTAAGGAGAGCAAATTCAGCACTTCCTCAAAGCTCCAATGTAAAATGTGCCTTGCCCTCAAGTGACTCGTGAAAAATAAAATTAAATCTGATATATGTAAACTAGCTTTGGTTATTCAGGCTGGATAAATTGAGACTTGTTTTTCCTGACACTCTATTTCTCCATCTATTACAGGGCTGCTAATGTACACATATTCAATATGTGAGGTTGTTCCTAAATGTCATTCAAACATATCTATTTGCCTCCGTGGGTTATATGACTTTAATTAGTCTTCATCCCGTCAATCTCTGAGATCATCGAAGAATTGCTTAAACTCTGGGTGTGGCTTTTGCCAAGTATGAAGCAGCGTCACAGACAGAGCACTGCATGTGTGTCTGGGGTTGCAGGGGTACCTTGGGAGAGACAGCCGCCTTCATTCTGCTTGGCTAGGTGGCAAGTGGTTGGAACATCCACACTGGGTTTGATAATGTGATCATGTGACTACTTCTACTGTTCTAAAGTGCAAACATCCCTAAGTCTATAAGTGGCACATAATGTTTCACAGTGAATTGGGGCTTTCATCAGAGAGCAAATGACCCAAATTGGCATGTTTGTGAGCTTTTCCATCTACACTAGCCCTTTAATGAAGGAGGCCTTTGGAGGCGCTGAGGGAGGAGGGTTGATGATGGAGGAGCATGCCTCAGACAATTTACTGTGCAAGCACGAGTCTTTGCAGCAGGATCCCTGCATGAGAATTACCCTTAGACCCAGTAAATCTAGAGATTAGTCTGGAGTCTCTTTTGTGCACTAAAATGCAGGGCGTTTTTTTCCATGCCTAAGCCCTTTCCTGAAAATAGGTTTCTAATATTATGTCTAAATTCCTTGTTCACTGAACCTACAAGGAACTTATGGAGCAATGGAATTAAAAGATTAAACTTCAAGCCACTTGTGCTAAGTCTTTAAATGCCTTAAGGAGTACAGTTTACACAGCAACCTGGTCTAGGCTTGGAGTTGCACGACAATTGCTTTTAGAGAGTCTTAGACGCTCAGGTATTCCGAGAATTTTTTCTTAACTGTTTTCCTACTGTAGCAATAGGCTCAGAGGCATTATAATTCCTCATGGTGCATGCAGTTGAATTGTATACATTTAAGATGTATATACATTTCTTTTAAAATATTACTAAGTGACCTCATGATCTCAGCCTGGATATTAGGTCCTATTTAGACATCAAGTGCAGCTTCCTGAGTAATCTCCTTTCACAGCTTGTTAGAGCTGGACAGCACTTTAGAAATATATGTCAGCTTCTTTTTATAGATGAGAAAAATGAGGCCTAGAAAAATTCATAATATTATTATTATTATTAAAAGTATTAATTAGAAAAATATAATAATTATTATGCTGGAAACAGCTGTTCTTCATGCATTATTTCTTTCACTCCTCACTACAGGCCTGTGAATTCTGTATTAATATTTTCCTTTATATGTACTTGTGTACCATCTCTCTTCCCCTTTGTCTGGTGGGAGGACATTGGTCCAGCATTCCTTCCCTCTTGCCCAAACATCATCAATTATTAGCTGTCTATTAGATAACACCCATCAGAAGGCAAACATGGTGTTAGTTCTTCTCTCTTTAAAGACAAAACAACCAAACAAAACAAAAACAAAGCCTTTTCCTGACTCCGCTTCCCTTGCTGGCTACCATCCTGTTCCTTCGTTTTGCAGAAAAATGCTCTGAAACAGCACTTAGCTCAGTCGATTCCCCTCATCCCATTTCTCCTTTCCTTGACTCAGCCAGGTGTGTGCCCCCACACTCACTGAGCCCGTGCACGTGACCCATAACCTCCATGCTACTGAATCCATGGCCGATTTTTAGTCCTCATCTTATCTGATGCTACCAGCAGCTTTCGACAAAGTTACTTTCTCCTCCCTGAATCAGTGATTTCCCAGACGTCACACTTGATTTTCCTCCCACTCCCCTCTTACCACTATCCCTCAGCTCCTTTTCACGTTGGAATGTCCAGGGCTCAGACTTTAGTCCTCCTGGTTCTTTACCCACAAGTACTTCTCTGCCAATCTCACCCAGACACTTAGCTTTAAATGTTTAGTACATATGCTTCATCTCTTCCGTTGGTCTTTCTAGATTCACTCTCCACCCTTTTCCACCCTGCTCTCCTGGAAGCACACAGCAACACGTTGCCTTGACCTTTACTTTTCATTTGGGTTTTGGCCCATGGGAGGCACTGGCACGAGCTAGGACGGTAGAAGGAAAGCCAGGCTGGAATATGAACTCCCAGCCGGTTGCCACAGCTTGGCTGCGGTCCTCCACTGAAGGCCGTATCTCTTGTCAGGCTCTACTCTTTGCACAGCCACCCTCTTCAGACTGATGAGTGCTTCTTCCACTGGCCTCTTCACACCAGGGATGCTATCACCTTTGGAGTACTCTACCATTCCTTGTTGTGTTTCCTAAATCCTGCCCACACTTTTATGAATGTTTCTCTTCTCAGTCATTCGGTTTGAATCTGCCTTCTACTTCCTGCCAGGATGCTGATTGATAATACGATCTATTTGCTGACGGTTCCAAGCCCGGAACTCTCTTTCTTGAATATCAGACTCCTATATGCAACTGCTTCCCCCCATCTTTATTGTGTCCAAATCTAAACTCTGTATTTTACTTTCAGACCTGTTCTACCTACAGCTTTCACCATCTAATTGATGACAACTCCACCTTTCCAACTGATCTGACTAAACACCTTGACTCCTTTACTTCCCTACAGCACCTTATCTAATATGTTAGGAATTTTTGCAGGTTCTTTCTTCTCAATGTATCTATAATCCTACCAGTTCTCACCGTCTCTGGTCTTATCACCCTGTCCCAAGCCACCAGCATTTTTTGCTCTCATTTATGGCTATAACCACCTGCATTACTGCTGGAGCTTTCTTATTGGTCTCCCTTCTGTACCCTTATCACCAGTAGTTTATTCCACAACAGAGCATGCTCCTCCTCTGCTCAAAGCCCTGCAATGGATCCTGTATCACTCAGTAAAAGCTAAAGTTCTTCTAATTATCTGCAAGGCCACGCATGAGGTAGCTACTTGATATCCCTCTGACTTTGCCAACTCCCATTCTCCTCTCTCACTCTGCTCCAGCCACACTGACTTGTCTGCTGCTGCTAGAACATGCCAGGCATGCTTCCACTTTAGGGAATTTGATTTGGCTGTTCTCACTCTTAGAATGTTCTTCCCTCTTATAACTATTTGGCTAATTCCTTCAAGTTTTTTCTCCAAAGTCCCCTACAAAATGAGGCCTGCTCTGACCATCCAATTTATACTACAACTTCTCTCCCTGTCGGCTCTCCCCTTACGCTGCTCCATTTTTTTCCCTCTTGTACAAAGCATGCATCATGCACTAAAATTCTGTATTATTTACTTAATATGTTTATTGTTTGCATTCTCCCCTCCCCTCCCTAGGGATGTGAGGCTGGATTTGCAGAGTGTCATGATAGAAGACTTCAGGATGAAGCCACTGAGCAGAAGGCAGGACCAAGAGATTAGGAAGAACTGGTGACATCATTCCCTTTATTCTGGAGCCTGTGCAACCCTGGACTTTCAATTACATGAACCAAGAAATTCCCATTTTTGTTTATTGCTTTGAGTTGAAGTTTCTGTCACTTGAAACCAAAAGATTCCTTCCAGACTGATATATTGATTTAGGACAGACTCTCTAGGGGCCACAAGATAATGAAAAACAAAACTTCCCCTGGAGCTTTGTGTTGTTGTCTAAAGCCTATTATCAAGTTGCTTGATCAAAGAAGCCAAGTTAGACAGAGTATCCAGGAAGCTAAGTTTAGGGCAATTAAAAAAATCTATTAAATAAACGATTTATTTTGGAGTAATTATGTATTTACAAAAAATTGCAAGGACATTAGAGAAAGTTCTCATAAACTCTTTGCCTGGTTTCCTTTACTGTTAACATCTCACATAACCATGGCACTTTTGTCAAGACAGTGATGTGTTGCTATTACCTAAATTACAGATTTCATTTGGAATTTCATTTCATTTCACAAGTTTCCCACTAAGGTCCTTTCTCTGTTCCAGGATTCCATCTAGAATACCACATTGCATTTAGTTGTCATATCTTCTTAATCTCCTCTGGTCTGTGGCAGTTCCTCCATTTTCCCTTGTTTTTCATGACCGTGACAGTTTGAAGAGCACTGGTTTGTATCTTGTAAAATGACTTTCAATTTGAGTTTGTCTGATATTTTTCTCATGATTAGAATAGGTTGATGGGTTGGGGGGAAGAATACTACAGAGGTGAAGTAGGGTAAAATGCTAACAGAGTTGATTAGATGATGAGGAAATGAATGCACAGTGCATACCACTGAGTTAAGGAGGCCTCTGAGTGTGGAATATGGTGGTCCTCCTAGGGCTGGCTGTCATTCAGAATCATACTGCATTGAATAATAAGCATGGAGGTCTTTGTATTTCAAGGAGACAAAGGTGTGCAGTGATTTGCTATGAATCTTTTTATAATCATGGTAAATTTGAATGTTTTAACTTTCTGAAAATTCAAGACACAACGTTACTAATTCATTTCAGTAAGTGAAAAACCAAGCCTTCCCAAACGGAAACAGGAAGGAAGGGCCCCATTACTCCATCTTAGTTCCATGAGAAAGACCCCTTCATTTTGCAGGGACCTCTCTGCTATATGAATCCTGTGACTGGATTTATGCCTGTGCCTCCAAATGATTTTCATAAAATGCTTCAGTACTGCTGTAGACTGAGTGTTTATGCCCCCACCGAATTCTAACCCTCAATGTCAGAGCATTAGGAGGTGGGACCTTTGGGAGGTTATTAGGTCGTAAGGGTGGAGCTGTAATGAGTGGGATTAGTGCCCTTATAAAAGGGACCCCAGAGAGCTCCCTCACTCCCTTGCACCATGTGAGGACAGAAAGAGAAGATGGCTGCCTTTGAACCAGGAAGCAGATTCTCACCAGACACTGAATCTGTCAGCAGCTTGATCTTGGAGTTCCCAGCCTCCAGAACTGTGAAAATAAATTTCTGTTGTTTATAAGCCACCCAGTCTATGGTTATTTGTTATAGCAGCCAGAATGTACTAAGACAAACAGTCGTGACCAAATTTTTTCATACACACACACACTCACCATTATCAAAAAATTATTCAGACAGAAATGCATTATTCAGTCATCTTGTTATATTTCCAGGATATAGTAACTAGATTATTCACTTCCTCCTCTCTACTAATCCATCAATTATTGGTATAGTTATTGAATTCACTGAGCAAAGAATGGGGCCAAGTCAATAGAAGAGAAACCAAGGATTCAGCCCTAATCCAAACGCCTTATGTCTTAACACAGATATTTATCATTCACACGTCCAAATTAGGTCATGTGTGTGAAGCACTGTAAGGTATATGTAACAAGGCTGAAAATTTAACTTTCAAATAAATTTTTCTGCTGAACACTCATTAGAAAAAAAAATATTTTCTGAATCCCCTCACCCACTACTCAGCTTTTGTTCCTGAGGTATGGTGAATTTCCCTTAACTCCAGTTAGAAGCAATTATCTTTAATCGTTATTTTTTGATTCTAGGATTGGAAGGTAGAATTTTCTAGAAAGAATTTGTCTTTTCTTAACATACATGTGCATTTAGAGGATCTAGATAAAGGATTTCAAAATTGATTACAGGTATTTTTGGTTTGGTCCAAAGGGAATTTTTAAATATCTTGAAATAATCACCAACTTTTGAAACTTGGGAGAATTTCTCTAAAAGAGTGTACTTTTGGCTTCTCTTGTTGAACCAAAAGACTTGGTATTGTGGGGTGGTGCCTGCATCCTATAGACAGGGTATATAGCCCCTAACTTGTCATTCTTACACCTGGCCAGCTTGCACCTTATTTGCTTTGGTCAACAAATGTCTGGTCAACTGAAATTACAATTCCTGGTCTATGTTTTTCCAGATAATTAAGGTTGATTGTCTGGAAGAGCCAAGGGAATGGAAGTTTGTGCTTGGAGGGTATAGAAGGGAATGATTTAACCCCAATGGAGTTGCATCTTCTGGGAATGGAATAGGGATAAAGGGAGAGTGGTAAAGAGCCTTCTGGAAGGCACTTGTCTGAGATGGCCAGATGCAGGAGGGGAAGGAGCCTGTGAGCCCTGTGAATTAACTGCTCTGCCTTTGTAAGAGTCTCCAGTAACTGAGCTTGCCATAAAGGACTAGAGCCACTATAAAGCTGCCATCTTTTTCCAGCCCTCAGGGGCCTCTGCAAAGTACAAAGGCAGCAGCAGCCTCCAAAACCTAAGACCAAGTCCTGCTCCTACTTTCTAAGGCCTCATGCCCAAGAAAGAGAGGGAGTCCCCAGCCCATTGACACTGGAACTGGGTTTCCTGCCAATCTTTGTGAGCAGAGATCTGGAGTTAGATTTGACTAGATTTAGACAAATAAAGAAATGCAACATTACCTTCATTCCAGGGTTCAGAACAACTTATTCCTTTGAATTTCAATGTAAAGTTTGCTTTTTTGTTAAGAGAGCCTAGATACTTGATTTAACAAGAAGCAAGGAAGTATAGTTAGATGATAGTAATTAAATTGATTAGGTTCGACTACATACACACTTGAGTTCATATTCAAGAATAAGTGGTTGAACTAGATGGTCCCCAAACTCTTTCTTGGTTCTAAAATACAAAATATTGGTAATCTAAGGGAATATTCAGAATACAGTTGGTGAATGGAGGTTGAATTATACAGGTTGGCAGGTAGAATAATTTAGCAACCAGGCTTGTAGGATGGAGATGCAGATATCTATCTTCATTTTAAAGCCTCTGTCACTTAACAGACAAATACATTGCACGGCAAAGATTTAAATTTAATGGAAATGGTGATTCTTAAACCAAAATTGACAGTTTACTAAGTTAGAATTTACTACAGGCCTCTCTTCACAACTGTGAGTAATTTTATTTCTTTCTGTCCTAGTAAACGGGTTTTATTTCTGTGCTCAGGCTCCTATGTACAACTGCCTTCTAGACATTTCCCCTGGCAAGACCTATAGGCACTTTGGACTCAAGTGATCAAAATGTTCCCCAAACCCCCAGTCTTCCCAAAGTGCCCCTCTTTTCTGTTCCCATTTACTAAGTTACCTGAAGTAGACACCTGGGAGCCACCATCCATCATCATAATCCCATATCTAGTTAGTGGCCAGGACTCTACATCCTTATCTCTTCATGGCTATGAAACTACCCTCTATCCTCTCAGATTCTCTTTTTTCCAGACATTCATTATCTCTGGCCAGAACCATTGCAGCAGTCTCTTAACTAAATTTAACCTCCAGCTTTCAATTCTTTGACATCAGCACACTGCCTCCAGAATGACCTCATAATTCATTAAAGAATGCACTGAAGTGCAGACACTTTGGAACACAGTTTAGCAGTTTCTTACAAAGCTAGACATAGCACATAGTCTTAGCATACAATCTAGCGATTATGCCCTTAGGTGTTTATCCAGCTGATGCGAAAACGCACGTGAACATAAAACCCTGCACAAGAATGTTTATGGCAGCTTTATTCACAATTATCAAAAACTGGAAGTAATCAAGATGTCCCTTTACAGGTGTGGATAAATAAACTGTGGTACATCCATACAATGAAATATTCAGAGATAAAAAGGAATGAGCTTCTAAACCTTGCAAAGAAATGGATAATCTTAAATGTATTTTGTTAAGTGAAAAAAGCCACTCTAAAAGGATTACATATTATATGATTTCATTTATATGACATTCTGGAAAAGACAAAACTATAAAAATGATAAACAAATAGTGTTTGTCAGGGGTTCGGGGGGTGGGAAGAGGAAAGACTCGAATGGGTGAAGCACAAGAGATATTTTAGGAGGGTGAAACCATTGTGTATAACAATGTAATAATGGTGGACATGTGACACTATGTATTTGTCAAAAGCCGTAGAATTTTATAGTGAGCGAATATTAATCTACGCAAGTTTAAAAATCATTTAGGTGGTCAGGGAGGTCCCAGAATGGGACGCAGACTGTGACAAAAGAATCTAACTATATTACAAATATATGAAACAACTTCACTAACATGGGTGAAGGAAAAAGGTGCTGACTTCAGTAATTTTGGAAATGATTGAAATCTGTAAGATTAAAGGCAAAAGAAACTGTATATAAGCATTGTAATCTAGTTAATGAAGTTGTTTCCCATGGGTGTATGGGTTAACAATTCTGAATCCACTATATTTGTATAATGGAATTGAACAACTCAGTAAATGAATGGCATATGATGGGGGCCAGGTTTCTTGCAGTGTGAAGTTACAGTCCAGCAAGGGGAGGAGGCTAGAATTGCTCTGTGGTAATGGATTAGAGTTGGAGACATGAGTATGAACTAATGTTTAGCTCCATATGTATACAGACAGTCACATAGAGAAATATTTATAGAAATGTTTATATATACACGTGAGTCAGTATGCAAACGTATTTCTTTGCTCTCTCAGCTGAGAGGGTCCAGAAGCAACGACCCCTCGGTAGCAATGAGCATATCTGATGCTCAGATCTTGGTTTCTAATCTGATTCTCCAATAAAAGGAGCCAGGGGTCCTTGGAAAATAGCCAATTTTAGGACTGGGGTGGGAAGTATGCATGATGAGCTTTCAATATGCCAGAAAGTAAAGAAGTGAGGGGGAATACACATATATACACACACACACTAATGGGGGTATGTAAAAGGGACAGAAGAGCCATCTAAAAAAGCTCCCAATGGTCAAAGCTAGAAAAATTTGAGCAAAAGATAAATAAAGTAGTATTGGAATTTAAAGGTATAAAATAAAAACCATGAGTTAATACTGTTATAAATAAATGATTGAAGAAATAAATAAATGGGCAGAATAGGCAAATGTCTCATGCAGAAAAAAAACCATGAGTAATTTACATAGATACTCCAACCTCAAGAAGTTAGAACATAAATCCTTACTCCTTACATGTGGGCTGTGCAGTGACTTCCTCCCAAAATGCAAAGGACCAAAAAAAAAAAAAAAAGTCACTTTACAGTGGAGGAAGCTGACAAACATGACTTCAGCCAGGTGATCAAGGTCAACATCAACAGTGATGTCTTGTTGCTAGTATGTACCCTTGATATGATGTGATAAAAATGATTCTGTATTTGTGGTCTTCCTCCCCTAATCCCATAACCCCAGTTTAGTCATAGGACAAATTGCAATTAGAGACATTCTACAAAATACCTGAACTGTACTCTTCAAAATCCTCAAGGTTACCAAAGGCAAGGAAAGTCTGAGAAATACGGCCAAGAGGAGCCCAAGGAGACATGATGACTAAATGTAATGTGATATCTTGGATGGGATCCTGGAACAGAAAAATAACATTAGATAAAAATGAAAACTCTAAATAATGTATGAGATTTACTTAATAATAATATATTGATATTTACCCATTTGTTGTGATAAACCATACTAATATAAGATACTAATAATAAGAGAAATTGACTGTTGGGTATATGATAACTCTTTATTTTTGTAATTTTTCTGTAAATCTAAAACTGTTTTAGAATTTAAAATTTATTTTAAAAATGCGGTGTCTACAATGTGCTAGGCACTGGGAATACAGATAATAAATAGCTCCTGCACTTGTGGAAATTCTTGTCTGATTAGTGGGACAGACTTTAGTAAATAATCACATTAATAACTATGAAAATATTGTTAATTTTGTAAAAGACAGTTACTAAATGATATGATACCCTAATGGAAGACTTAACCTAATCTGAGAGTCCGGTGAATTTTCCCAGTAAAGTGACATTCAAACCAAGGTGGAGTTACCCAGTAGTGGGTGGAGAAGGGGCTGGAGAGAGGAAAAACACTAAAAACAGAGGAATAGCATGTGGCAAGGTCCCAAGGCAGGAGGAACTTCACATTTTAATGGAGCAAACATTGGGGTTTTGAGCTCAAGATGGGAGAGGAAAGAACGAGAGAGAGAGAGAACAGAAGCCAGATACTTGAGTGGTTTGTAACCTGGGATCCACAGACTCCCGATGGGCTGATGGGTAGGACTTTACATTTCAACAAAATTGTTTTGCTTTGTAACCCTATGTTCTTTTAAATTTTATATATGTAAAAATATTATTCTGGGATGGGGTTCATAGCTTTTAACAGATTCCCAAAGGAGACCAACATGGCACCATGTTAAGGACATTAAATTTTATCCCAGTACAACAAGAAACCATTGAAACATTTTAAGCTGTTTAAAATCCTTCATTGATTAAACTTGTCTACAGAATAAAGTCCAAACTCCTTAGCAAGTCCTACAATGCTCTTCATGAAATGCTGATGACAGACTTCTTCAGCAATTTTTTTTTTTTTTGCGTTACGCGGGCCTCTCACTGTTGTGGCCTCTCCCCTTGCGGAGCACAGGCTCCAGAAGCACAGGCTCAGCGGCCATGGGTCACGGGCCCAGCCGCTCCGCGGCATGTGGGATCTTCCCGGACCGGGGCACGAACTCGTGTCCCCTGCATCGGCAGACGGACTCTCAACCACTGCGCCACCAGGGAAGCCCCTTCAGCTATTTTTTGTTCAACACTTGCTCCCCAATTATTCATCTTGTTCCACACTCAAATCCTACCAAACCTCCTGAGCTCATCAGGCAAGACCTGCTCTTTCCTGTCTTCTTACTTATTCTCATGCTGCTTTCTGTGCCTATAAAAGTTTTTCTTATCTGCTCATGTTCTTAGACTTGGGACAACAATAACCTTCTCTATAAACCTTTTCCTGTATCCCCACATTGAAATGAAGCTCCCTTCCTCTGTGGCCTGTTAAATCCCAGGTGTGGTAGAAAGAATAAATGACCCCCCATATGTCCACAATTCGGGAACCTTTGAAATATGTTACCTTACATGGTGAAAGAGACTTTGCAGATGTGATTAAGTTAAAATTTTTGAGATAGGAAATTACCTGAATTATCTGATATGCTCAGTGTAAGCACAGAGGGAAGCACGAATATCAGAGTGACAGATGTGACAATGCAATCAGAGGAGAAAGTGAGAGTTCAGGGAGAGAGAGAGAACAGGTTTGAAGATGCTATACAGCTGGCTTTGAACCTGAAAGAAGGGGCCCCAAACAAGGAATGCAGGTGGCCCCTAGAAGCTGAGAAAGGCAAGGAAATAGATTCTCCTTTCAGAGCCTCCAGAAGGAATTCCTATCAACACAATGATTTTTGGACTACTGAGCTCCTGAACTGTAAGATAATAAATTTGTGTTAAGTCACTTAAATTTGTGGCAATTTGTTGTAACGGTGATAATAAACTTAATACACTAGATATGCCTCTATCTGATTTCTCTTGTAGGTTACTAAATCTGTTTCTGCCCCCCAGCTGGCTCTTATATATTCAGTTACTTATTCAACAACAACAATTGTGTGTTGTGGGCCTTCTTTGGGTTTGGTACTGTTCACAGTGCTGAAAATACAAAGGTGGACAAAAGAGATGAAGTCTCCGATCTCATGGAGATTACAACCCAATTTCTGGCACATAATCGGTTTTTAAAAACATGTGTTGAATAAGTCAATCAAGGCAGTTGTATAATTATGATTATTTATATTGCTTTATTCAAGTAACAATTATACTTCAAAAACAAACAAACATACAAACAAACTCATAAAAAAAGATCAGATTTGTAGTTACCAGAAGAGGGGGTGGCAGAAATAGGGGGGAATTGGATGAAGATGATCAAAAGGTACAAACTCCCAGTTATGTGATAAATAAGTACTAGGGATATAATGTACAACATGATAAATAGAATTAGCACTGCTGTGTATTATGTATGAAAGTTAGTAAGAGAGTAAATCCTGAGTTCTCATCACAAGAAAAAAAAATTTCTATTTCTTTTAATTTGTATCTAAATGAGATGATGGATGTTCACTAAACTTACTGTGGTAATCATTTTATGATGTATGTAAGTCAAATTATTATGCTGTATACCTTAAGCTGTATAAGGGCTGTATGTCAATTATAACTCAATGAAACTGGAAGAAAAAAGGAATATGGAAAACATGAACCCATAAGAACAAGAGAAATGAAGACTTAACACTAGTGAACATGAGTTTTTGTTTTTAATTTACTTTGCAATGGGAATGCAAATTACTATCTTTCCATCTAGTCCACATATACTAACCTAATCCATTATGTAATTTAGTTAATATACACCAACCTAATTATGTCTACTCATAATTGAACAAAATTGCTGACTCCTAGGACTAGGCTATAAACAATTCTGCTTGGTCAGCCTGGGATCATAAGTCCTATTAGAGCAGCCTATAAGCTGCTGAGGCATCCAGGGTGCATGTGAGATTTAAAGCCGTCAAGGAGCAGATGGAGGTATGGTAGCTGATAGAGCGGGTGGAGGAGCCATGATTTATAGTGCTTACAGAGAGAAAGGCTGGAAGAAGAGAATGAATTGGCACCGCAGAACCCGTGGGGAGCTCAGCATTTGGAGGCATCAGAGGAGGAGGTAAGGCCCCAGATGGAGCAAATGGGTCTTGAGTTAAAGACTATGTAAGAAGACTGTCACCCCCCAACACCAGCCTATCCACATAGAGCACCAGATCGATGCTCTCCTATGCACTCCCGCCCTCTCCACACAGGAAAACACCAGAGCTTTATTCTCCAGAGCAGAGGCAGATTTACTGAGAAGGTAATAACGCTTTAACTTCAAAGTCCCTCATCAGTGTGGGCCCCTTCTAAGAGAGAGGGTCTGGAAGGGACCCTACAGTTTGTTCACATAGCCATGTATATTTTTGAAACTTTGCAGAAGTAAAACACATTAACTACAATTATTGAAGACTGCTGTCCCTTTCCAATTCAAGTTCCTCTCCATCATACTCTCTTTCATTTCAGACAACTTTGGAGTGGCGGTGGACATTTTGGGGATACATATATGGGAAAGTTGAGCTGGACGTGCATTTAACTTGGATTTATTGGGATATATTTATATGGTTTGCAAGCATTTCTGTGTATAGCTAAAGTGTGTTAGTTTTCCCAATGTAGAAGGGGCAATCCATTGTACCAAATACCACCCAGTGTACCAACTAAATCTACATTGTGACCCAAAGGTGCAGGGACAAAAGTCACACAATGGTATGAATGTGTCCTATGGTTCCCAGCACAAGGAATGATAAATAATGGAGAAAAAACAAGTTAGTCTATGGAAAATTCTTCCAATCATCAGACTTATAAATAGTAAGCAAAAGATTTGGTTCCCATCAATGTCTGGTTAAAATGGAAATTCTTTCTTGTCAGAAACATATTTGATAATGTAGCATGTACAATTATAAATACACTATATATATTTTTATGTGAATTACACAAAATAGCATGAGTCAGAATTCCTGTGTGTGTGAACACAAGCACATATACACACCGAGTGTGTTTGTGTGAACTCACATGATTTAGATATCCCAATGGATCAAACTGCATTCAATGCAAAATGGTCTAAAACAACAAGTGGCTCTAGTATCAAAACTCATATATATTAGAAAATAAGACAAAATATGTAATATAGGTATTTATTTAGAAACTGAAAGAAAATTTAGATAGACATTTAAAGGAATATGAAACAAAAGTGACAATGACAACTGACATTGGTAGAAATTATTCTGAGATAAAGAAGCAACTTGAAACAAGCAATTTTCAGGTTATACTAAGGCAATAATTCATTGAGAAAGAGAAAAAAATTTTAAATGGAAATAATGGCTTTTGGATGAGAATCATAACACAGAAATTTTAATTTCTGGCTGTTTTGAATAAAATATTGACATTGTACAGATAACGTGAAATTCATAAGATGCCACCATGATGCAGACACTGATGACATGCTGGTTAATGAATGTCATCAATTTAAAGATTTTTAAAGACTAGTTATTACACAAGGCACCTTGAAATGCCCTGAAATTTCTCATCTTATGTTGAAAGAAACGTAATAGAAACCTCCCCAAATTTGCCAGCAATCTTAATTTACATGACATCACCCATGAGTTGTGAAGCTGAAACACCTAAACCATCAATATTTTAAAAAATATTCAATCAAGCTAGAGGAATTATTTTCCTAGTCTCTGTACATAAATGATATTATATGATTATTATATAAAGAGGCAAAGAGTCCATAGCAAAACAAAATGTAGGAGAAAAGGTATTACATAGTGAATCAACAAAAACTGTGATGTTCCCAGATTTTGTGACATTTATGGAATTTGTCAGCTTTTTCAAATGTACTATTTGTTGTAACTTTTTCTCATTATAAATAGTCACTTTCATACTAAATTTGGATTCAGGAGTTGGTATTCTTTTCATTCAAGAGAGTCCCATATTGTAAAATCTTCAGGCTCCACAAAACTTATATTGGTCCCTACTCAAGACATCCAGAAAGGGACAGACTTGAGGCTCACAAAGAGATGCAGGGCTGAGCAGAGGAGTCGCTGAAAGTCTGCAGACCTGCCTGTACGGACCTCTGCCCAGTCACCCAGCAGGGGAGCTGCAAGTCTTATCCACAAATGTGGCGCTCTATCTAGCTCTTTAATGTCATGATTAAGAAGGGGAAAAAAAAGTGAAATATGTAATAGAGAATTGAAGAGAACACAATGAACACATGCAACCTAGACATCAAATATATTAACATTTCCCCTATTCTCTTTGTATATATATATATATTTTAAAGCAATAAAACATCACACTTACAGTTGAAGGCCCCTTTGAAATCCTCTTTCTCTCACATCCCACATGCTAATTTTAGGAGTTCTTGTTGGATCTGCTTCTCAACTATATCCCCCATCTGGTCACTGCTATCGCCACATACCAGGCCACTGTCACCTCTCATGGAGACCAGGGGAACAAACAGTCTCATAACTGGTCTCTTTGCTTCCACTCTTACAGTTTTCTTATAGCACCATGATCTTTTAAAAACTTAAATTTTTATGTTTAAGTTAAAATTTTTAAGTTGCTCCATTACCTTATTTTAAAATCTTCCAGCAGTTCTCTGTTGTAATGAAGAAAAACCCCACATTCCACAAGAGTCTTCATGAAGTGAGACCAGGAGCAGGCTTCTCACCACTTCTTCACCAGGCTCCAGTCACGGAGGTCATTTCAAACTGGCCAGACTGGTTCCACGTCCAGACCCTTCAGCCACTGTCCGGGTTTCAGCCTAGATGGCGCCTTCCTAGTACCTCTCCCCCGACTGCCATCAGAAGCAGCACATCCACTCCCATTCCTTTACACCATCTTGTTTTCTTCATAGACTTTTCATAATTTGTAATCATCTAATTTATTTACTGCTTGTGATTTTTTTTGGTCTGTTTTTAACACTGAAAAGGAAGCTCCATGAAGGCAGGAGATTTATTTCTTTTTACATTGCTATATTTCCAACAGCGCCTGTTACACTGCAGGCAACCAATACATATTTGCAGAAAAATTCAAATGAGACTCCACAACGACACTTCTGGATGTTAGCCAATAATGGAACAATGACTTCAAAAATCTGAGAGAACACGATCTTCAACTTGGAATGCCAAATCATTAGTAAAATCTGAGGGCAGAAAAGGACATTTCCGGACACATGGAGACTCAGAAAATTTATACCCCATATCCCGTTCTTGAGAAGCTGGGCAGGTTCCAGTGAAAAGAAGTACTAAACTGAGCAAAAGGGTGACATGGGATCCAGAACGCAGTGTATCAAACTTAAGAGCACAGGAAAGAGATGTTTCAGGATGACAGCTCAACAGCAGGCAGAGGGAGCAACTGGTCCAGAATGCAGCCAGAGGACAGAGGGTGCCAGGAGGGCGCCACCAAGAAAAGGGCCATCTGATAAGAGAGGTCACTTGGAAAAACAAAGAAAACAAAACAAAAACGAGATAAATTGTCGAAAGATATTATGTCGCTTTTGGAAAAAAATTTAAGACATAATATTTGCATATTCGGTTAAGAGAGCTAGATCCTGTTTATAGTATGAGGAAGAATGTCTAGAATGTCTAAAACCAACAAATTGAGGAGTAGCAGTGTGCAATTATTTGGAAATAAGAAGGTAACTCTCTGATGGAATAGCTACGAGAATAAAAAGTGGTTGCCTCTGACAAACTGAGTTGGGAAGTTAGGAAGTGTGGGGCTTGAAGGAAGGGATTGTTGTTTTCCTTGTCAGTCTTTTAGTACTATCTGATCTATGACTCTGGTGAAAATAAAATTATCTAAAAAATTTAAAACTATAATTTCTTCTGATAATAATGATGACAACATCAAAAACAAACAATTCAGGCTTATACTGCTCCATGGTCAATGAATTTAGAAAAACTGTCTTGCTGTCCTGGAGATCTTTCTATCACATTTGTAAATTACATCCATTCATTCCTCTGGGAGCACAGTGGTTTAGATAACCTTAAATATTTAAAAGCCAAATTTTGTAATGTACTTTTCAGTGTTGCATAATTTAGAAATTATATAGCCATGCCAGGAGTGTGTGTGTGTGTGTGTG
Organism: Mesoplodon densirostris; assembly: GCF_025265405.1. Lineage (NCBI taxonomy): Eukaryota > Metazoa > Chordata > Mammalia > Artiodactyla > Ziphiidae > Mesoplodon > Mesoplodon densirostris. The sequence goes on along the minus strand of NC_082668.1, from coordinate 80,218,435 downwards.
TGTGTGATGTTTTCAAGAAATGTCAGTAGATATGGTCCAGAACAAGAGAAACTTGAATTCTTCCAGTAGAATTCCCAATTGGCCTGCAGTGGTAATACTTATGAGATCAAAACTGTGCATGTGGTAATGTCTAAGACTTTGGAAAAAACCTTTTAAATATTAGCCAGACTCTTTGAAGTGAATTCAAATTACCGAAAAATAATTTACAAAGAATGTCTTTTTGGAAGTAGGGGTTTAGACAAGGGCAGGAATGGCTTTCATTTTCATAACTGTTTTTGGAGGTAAATAAGCATATTTTTAAATAAAATATGAAAAGATTATAGTTGGAGTTTTTGTGCTTCTAGTGGTAATGGGGAACAAAATAAAAATTTATAAAAAGCAGCAACTTTCAACTTGACTGTTGTCCAAACCAAACAGAACTTGAAATGTAAAAGTTTTGACATTCTTAAAATGAAAAATCTTTGTACTTTTGCATTTTCCTAAATAGTTTCCCATTGCTAACTCAATAGTCATTAAGAACACGATAGTAGTTTGCATCAATCATTTTCACTGTTACTGGACAATGCGGCCTGGGTATATTCAACTATTTGTTAACTAGTTCTTTACCACATTAGTAGATTGAACTAACCTCCTTCTCCAGGGGAAGGAACCTGTTCTAGGATTTAAAAAGCCAGCAGTATCTGATAGCACTCCCTTCCTTCCTGAGTCATTTTGCATGCAAACATCCTTGGCTTCTTCATCTAATGAGAAATCTACTTGGAAGATGAAAAATCACAATCACTATTTTGTGGGAAGCTGAGAAGCATGAGCATTCTGGTAGTTTCCTGTTTTTGAGGTGAGAAAAACAGAATGCCATAAGATTTTTTTTGTATGTGTTTTTTTTTTGACCACACAGCTTGCGAGATCTCAGTTTCCCAACGAGGAATTGAACCCGTGCCCTCGGCAGTAAGAACACAGAGTCCTAACCACTGGACCGCCAGGGAATTCCCATAAGACAGTTCTAGATGGGCAGGTAGGTGATCTGAAGGGCTCTACTGGCAGTGTTAGCTACTTATTAAGGCAGTTCTGGGAAAGGAAGCCATGCCTGGTGTCTCAGCCAGTAAAAACAAAACAAAACAAACAAGTTTTTGATCTTGCCAGAGTTTGGGATCCAGGCTGGTGGTAGGCAAGATCCTGAAACAGAAAACTCATTGCATATGGCTCTTCACTTTTACTCACTCTCCCCTTACTCCCAACCCCCTTGGGTAATCTGTAAAGTTTTCAAATACCACTCTCCCAATCACAGTGAACCTGCCCACTCATTAGCACAAGCCTGGAATCCAAGCTGGGTTGGTTTTTAGAGCTGGAGTTGTGGAGACAGCCCCCTTTCTCCTTTGGTTGTGAAGCTTTAAGAAGGCAAGTTAGAGCTGACCGGGGCCATTGTCTGGCCTTTTGAGGACAGCCAGTTTGAGAGAATAAAGCCAAACTAGAACTTTCCAGAAATTTAGAGAGAAAGATGAGAGAGAGAGAGACCATGAGAGTGAGAGCAGTTGGGAGAGTTCAAGGAAAATGAGACAGAAGTAAGCGACTGCAGTGGAGTGCAGGATGTACTCCGGAGGCCATTTCCAAGTCCATCTGTCTTTGGTTTAGTCAATAAAATCCCTCTTTTAATTTAAGATAGCTCAAGCTAGATTTCAAATTGGGGTTGAAAGATGCAGCCAAGAGTACTGCCTTGAGGGACAGTAATGATCTCAAAGGGAATGAAAAAGTCAATGGTGGATTTTTAGATATTGTAGCAACACTTGGGCAGAGAACAGTTTGATGAGGGACACTTCAGTTTTCCCCTACGACACACTGACACCCCTGTGGAAGGGAAAGGTAGCAGTGGCTGGCACTTTTAAAATATGTGTATTGAAGTATAAATGTTGTAAAACAAACCTCATATATTTAAACGCACAATTTAATGAGTTTCAGTATATGAATACACCCATGAAACCATCATAAAAATCAAAATAATGAACGTATCCATCACTCTCAGAAATTTCCATATGACCCTTTGTAATATCTCTCTGGTCCACATCCTAATTTCCCACCCCTATCCCAGGCAAACAGTATCTGCTTTCATATAAATGGCATTATACTATATATATTCTTTTATTATCTATTTATTAAGGGTCCCAGCATAATTTTTTAATTTTTTTGTGTGATTTATCCACATTGCTGTCTGAATCCATGGGTCTTCTTTTTCATTGCTGAGAGTGTTCCATCATAGGGATATACTATAATTTGTATATCCTTTCACCTTTTGAAGGATATTTGGATTTTTTCCACTTGTGGCAATTAAAAACAAAGCTGCTGGGCTTCCGTGGTGGTGCAGTGGTTGAGAGTCCGCCTGCCAATGCCAGGGACATGGGTTTGTGCCCCGGTCCGGGAAGATCCCACATGCCATGGAGCGGCGGGGCCCGTGAGCCATGGCCGCTGAGCCTGCGCGTCCGGAGCCTGTGCTCCGCAACGGGAGAGGCCTCAAAAAAAACAAAGCTGCTATGAGCACTTGTGGACAAATTTTTGTATGGATGCATGTTTTCATTTCTCTTGGGTATATACAAGGGAATGGGAAAGCTAAGTCGTATATTAGATGTTATGTGTAACTTTTTAAGAAATTGCTGAACTGTTTTCCAGAATGACTGAACCATTCATTCCCACAAGCAACATGTAAAAGTTCTAGTTGCTGTTCATTCTCACCTACATTTGGTACTGTTTGTCTTTTAAGGAAGCCATTATAATAGGCACGTGTGATTTTTATTTTCATTTCCTTAATGACTAATGATGTTGAGCATTTTTCATGTACTTAAATGCCATCTATCAATACATATTTTTTGATGAATTGTCTGTTGAAATCTTTTACCCCTTAAAAAATTCTAAAAATTTTTAAAAATAGCTTTACTTAAGTTAAAATTTACCATAAAATAATTTACCATACCATAAAATTCACCCATTGTAAGTATATAGATAAGTGATCTCTAAGTAACTTCATACTGTTGTACAACCATCATCACAATCCACTTTTAGAACATTTCCATTACATCAGAATGCTCCCTCCCACAGGTGTGCAGTCAATCCCCACTGCCACTCCCAGGTAACGATAGATCTCTTTTGGTCTCTATAGATTCACTTTTTCTAGATATTTCATATGAATGGAATAATAAAATAGTCTTTTGTATCTGGCTTCTTTCACTTGGAATGTTTTTGAGGCTCATCCATGTTGTTGCATGTTCCAGTAGTTTGTTCCTTTTCATTGCTGAGTCGTATTCCATTATATGGATATACCACATTTGTTTCTCTATTCATCCGACAATGGACATATAGACTGCCTCCAGTTTTTGACTACTATAAATAATGCTACTGTGAACATTCATGTATAAGTCTTTGTGTAAACATATATTTTCATTTCTCTTGGGTAGGTACTTAGAAATAGAATTGTTGGGTTGCATGACAAGTATATATTTAACTTTTTAAGAAACTACGAAAATGCTTTTTAAAATGGCTCTTCCATCTTATGTACCCATCAACAAAATATGAGGGTTCCAGTTTCTTAGTTTCTTTCTATGGGATTCAAGTCAAATACCTTCCTATGCTGGTACATGTGGCCATCTGCTCTGGAGGGCTGAACCAGGGATGGGCCCTTAGCCACTGGGGGCCCTGACATGAAAGCTCTGCCCATGAGGACTGATGGAAACCAACTGAGGGAAACTCTCTTGGGGAAACTTTGACAAGTGATTGATACAAATACATGGAGAAGGAAGGAGAGCTAGAGAGGGCCTGAGTCCAGTGCTGGTGGAGCACTAGAGTGGGGCTTAGTGAACTGCTCCACGTAGAGAACCCTGAGAGAGCGTGGTCTGCCCTGGACCTTAATGGGTCTCCCCTCTGACCCAACTTACCCTCCCCTCCATCCAAAATCCTTCTTCTGTGCCCTCTCAAGTCGTCCCTCAGGATCACAAAGTTCTCCCATTTCTCAGTCTCCTTGACATTTTTCTGTCTTCTTTAAAATCTGACTGCCCCCATGAGATTACTCTCATATTGAGATTGCTTGTCTTCCCCCAAACATATCCATCAAGGTTAGGAGGTAAAGTCAGTGCTCTCTCCTCTGCCTCGTTGTCTTTACTACACCAGTGCCTTTCTGCCCTAGACTAGATCTTCACTCCTTTGCTAACAAACAAACAAACGCCTGTTCCCATTAGACTCAGATCATTTGACCCCAGCATTCTTTACCACACTCCTCATTTCTGTTATCCTCCTTATCGTTTTTCATTGAAAACCCACAGTTTAGTCTTCCTTGTCTCAAAGACTCTCTTCATATGAGCAGTCCACTCAACTCCTTGTTTCTTAAGCCCTTGAACTCTTCATTTCCAATGGCTGTCTCCATCATTCCACTCCAGCCACTACATCCTAAGTCACACTTTGAAACTTGTCAGCACTACTGCGCCACCTCTGAAACTACTGATTTGAACAGTCCCCTTTCTGACGACAACTTCCTAAGCTTCCAACTTGTTTGGTAAAATACACCCTTTGCCAGTGTTCTCTCACATCATCAGGGTTTCCCAAACATCGATAAATATACTCCCTCTTCATCTATCAAACTCCTCTTGTCTTCACTTCCCTCTCTCTACAGCTCAGATCCACGTTCTATTTCAAACACTCTTTCTTTATGTATTATAATTTCCCATAACTTTTCCTTCCATCACTTTCAGCTTTAAAAAGAAAAAGCAATCTGAGGAGCTCCACCACACTTTCTCTTCATGCATATACTCAGGCAATTGAGAGTGTAGGTATCACTATATATTCATGTCTCCCACTTAAACTGGGTTCCCAACACTGCATGGCTACACTTCTCTACCACTCTCTTCAACAACCATCCCAAAGTTCTACTCGCCTCAAACCTTTGACCACTCTCCAACAATACGTGCCTCCCTACTGTCAGCCTATGACTTTGCTTCCTGTATCATAGAGAAATTGGAAGCCTTTAGATACTAATTGCTGAATTACTAATCCACCAAATCTACAGCTCCATCTGTGAGGTTTTTTCATCCCCTTTGTTCTCTCCTATTACAGTGCATTACGCATCCTTTCCTCTGTAATTCCTTCTGTTCTCTGGACCTTACACATGGCTACTTTATCAAGAACACTTCATTTTTCCTGTATCTCGCGTGTCTTTTTCTCTTTACTGGATTCTTCCTGGTATCATTTCAAAAGACTATAAACTCTTCAGTCGTAAAGGAGAGCTTCCCTCTTTTTTCCCCTTAAAAACAAAAGCAAAAACAGAACAAACCCCTCAAAGAATCCTCCTTGGACACCACATTCTCCTCCAACTGCTGCCCTCTCTCTTCCTTTATCTTCAGAGCCAATGTCTTTAAAGAGTTGTCTTCAATTTTCTATTCTGTCTTCTGTTCCCCCACCATGTCAGTAACATTGTGTTTATTAAGGTCACTAAGGAACTCTACATGGCTAAATCTAATGGATCCTTGAGGCCTTTTCTTACCAGCCTTTCTGCTACCAGGTCCCTTACTTCTCTGGGCTTCAGGTGCCACACATTTAAACTGAAGAGCAGACTTTAATTATGTGAAAGTGGGGGTGGACCAGATGGCTTCTTGAGGTCCTTTTTAGTCCCTGGAATCCCTGGTTGCTGATTTTGAGTCACACACGAGTTAGCAGTCACATTTGTATGCATGGTTCAGCATTGCCATCTTTGAAGTGAGACATTTTCTCTTGCTGCCTAAATTATTTCTAGGTTATAAATTCACCTTTGGAAGCAATATTAACTCTTCCTGGCCTCCAGTCTGCTCTTTACTAATGACTGGATTTTCTAGAGAGGAATAACTAGTTAATTGAAATATGAAGTTGGCTCCTTCAGCGTACAAAGAATTCCAGGCTATTTAAATTCACAGAAATAAAAGTTTGCTCACTGGTCAGAGCACTAAGGGGATAAATTTTTTTCTGCCTCAGAGACTAGAGCTATCAGGAAGACCTATACGATGTTTATGCCGGCCTCAGTACTGTGACCAACACTTCTCTAGTCTTGGGACAGAAAAATAGTCTTATAAAAAGACTTGAGGGGGAAAAAAACAACATAAGTAGCAGAAAGAAAAAAAAATTTTTTTTGGTATGCTAGACCACCCAATGTAGAAAGAAAATGGACCTAGAGCTAGAACTAGATTTGGTCCAATCACCAGTTTGCTCTGTGATACTGGGCAAGCCACCCCAAGTGCTCATCTGTAAAAATAGGGAAGATATTTACTGGGCCTCCCACCAAGCATGTGAGAATCAAGTGAGCTAAAGAATAGAAAATACTCTAAAAAGTAGGAAGTGCTCTATAACTCATGATACTTACTAACAGAGAAATAACAATGTCCTAGTAGGAAAGGTCTATTGGAGCAAGGAATCACTGAATCCATTTGTAGTAGATAGGCATTAGATTAATACTTCGGTATACCCAGGTAACAGGATATTGATCTGCAGGGGGCAGTTTTAGGCAGGGAGAAGCAGATGAGAATTGTTGATTCCAATCTTCTCTCTGAATGTTGATCTTTTAGCTTACAGAATTTGAGCTACATGTATGCTTGTAGGAGATGACTAATGAATTTTCAGCCCATAGAGATTCCATTTTGCAGGAGTTTTCCAAAGGGATTATTGCTTTAAAAAAAGGAACAACCCAGAAAGATAATACAAGTCTTAATGGAGCAAAGAAGAGGTAATTTAGATTTGTTAATTCCTTCCAAATTTTAATAACTTGGGATAATATGGGCTGGTGTCTCACTGGTATGTGTCAGAGAAAAGATCTTTTCCCCCTTTCCTTAAGTTTCCATTTCTAAAAGACACTAAATATTAGGGAGATAGACAATCCCTAAGTCTATCTGATTTAAACTTATCTGAAAGATATTACTGAGAAAGTCAACCTACATATATTAAAGTGTGTGAATTTCGCTTTCACATTATTGTCCCTTCTTACATAGTATTACACATGGAGTAGTTGTAATCTTCTTTTCCCTTATAAATCTACCAAGGAAGACCCATGAGTTAGGTAAACTAGACACATTATTTTATGCAAAAGAGTTTACCTTTCTCCCTCTACTATTCATGATCTGAATTAGGACCACCTAAATGAATACTTTTTCTTTTTGCTGTATGCGGGCCTCTCACTGTTGTGGCCTCTCCCGTTGCAGAGCACAGGCTCTGGATGCGCAGGCTCAGTGGCCATGGCTCACGGGGCCAGACGCTCCGCGGCATGTGGGATCTTCCTGGACCGGGGCACGAACCCGTGTCCCCTGCATCGGCAGGCGGACTCTAACCCACTGCGCCACCAGGGAAGCCCCAAGGAATACTTTTTTACATATCTTCTTCCCCTTACTTTATTCCATGTACTTGTAGATCCATAGATGCTGGTTTTCCATTTCCAGGTCATAATATTTCCTTTTAAGATAAAAATATTTCAAATAAAAAAGTGAGTCAACTTAAAGAAAATAGTAAATACATAACACATATGTAGTAAGCAGAGAGAGCAAAAGTCATGAAGGTGGAGGGCAAGTGACTGAAATCTCAGAAACACTGCCTTATAGAATGTTTCTGACAGTTTATATATGGTATATTAATTTTCCTTTCATATTTCCTCAAAATTTAATAATCCCATAGGATAGCATGATGGTTTGGCATCAGATAGACATTGGTTCAAATCTCAGTCCTTCTCCTGTCTAGCTCTGTAACTTAGGGCAAGTTATTTAGCTCCTACCTGAGTTTTCGCATTTGTATCAGTAAAATGGACATAACATTAGTTTACAAAACAGAATGGATTATGGTAATGACTGTGGACTGTCTCACTGTGTCCAGCACAAGACAGAGGTTAAAAAATGATAGCTATTATTAACAGAAAGGATAGATATTAAGCATGTCGTTTTACAGATGAGAAAATTCAGACTCAGAGAAGTTATGTGACTAAAGGATAAAGTTAAATATTACCTACTTTGGGTGCAATCATTTCTTGAGAACTGATTTAAATTTCCAAAACCACATTTCATCACATTCTTGATGAAAGAGTAGCTAGGAAGGTATATGCAAAGACTTTGACTCCATTACTGAGTTGGTGCAGCATTTTAATAAGTCGCTAGTTCCCTTATGTAGACGGACATTGGTACTAATGATGCTACATGTGTAAACTTGATTCTTGAGAGATCCTTTTCAATTTGCTTTTTTTCTGTGACTACAGAGTATAGTTATCACTCAACTAAGTGCTATTGGTGACAATAAGAGGGCACAACAATGAAAACTAATCTTTACTATTAGAAAACAAAACTGAAAGTGGGAGCAATTTCATTTCTTTCCTTCAGTAGTATAGCCAGAGAAACACTGGTTTTAGGAGCACTGGTTTAGGTGCAGTCATGCACATATCAGGACTGGGGACCATAGCAAAAACAACCTTACACAGAATTATTATTATCTCATGAAGCTACCATACCGTACAGCCTCTCTGACCATACTAGAGTGGTGCATGAAACTGAACTCACTTTCTCTTGACAAGTGCAGAGCTGGCAATCTCTAAGTGCAAAATTATGTCATATATTTCTGGCATTTCTAGATTAAGAAATAAACTCTTGAGAAAAAAAAGCACTCCAGAACAGATTTAAGATCAGACTATGAATCAGGGGGAAAAAATAAAATGAAGAGCTTGAAAATTCTGCTAGTGCATATGCAGTCGTAGGCACAGTCACCCCCTCTTTCCTCCAGATCACATAGTTAATGTGATCTGGACCATGTTTATTCAATAATTACATTCACCTGCTTCCCTAAGTGACTACAGTATCTTATTATGGTACTTATCAGTATGCATATAAAGTACACTTCTCTGTTGACAGATTTATTTAACCCTTAAAATGAAGTTGTGATTGTCTTTGCATCACATTCTTCTTGAGCAATTCGGTAGCAATTCACAGTGTTCTTGTTACAGAGGTGATTATGCAGTTGCATAAAAATATTGGCCAAGACAGTTCCATATGGAAGTTCACAAAGTTGAAAGTCTGAAAGTCACAAAATGTCATTAGTGTAAGTAGTTCAATGATCTCTGAAGGTAGAAGGTTAAATCTATTTTTACATGAATTTTTGACAAACATATCTGTACTTTCTAGACTGCCTTTTGTATGATTTGTGATTTGATTTCTTGACCAGTTAGACATCTAAACATGAAATGATCTTCATGAAAAATAGTGGTGATGTATTTGTTCAAAACTGCCTGAGATTGCTTAAAAAGTAAGATGTCGCTATATAAGAAACACATGATTCTAGTAGAGGGCTAGGATTCCCATGAAATGTTAATCTACTAAGAAGCCAAGACATTTGGTAAAAGCAGGGGTTTCAATGTTAAGAGTGAGGGCAAGTGGCAAGTTGCCAAGGAGAGATGGAACAGGTTCACAGAGATGTTTGTTGCAAGCATCTTGATTTGTGGCAAACTCATTTGTCTCAGGAAGTCACTGACAGTAGGGGCAGAGAGGGAATAGAGGCCGCAGTTGTGTCTAGCACTGATCCAGACAAAACAGCAATCAAAACCCAGGAGCTGACATTCAATCATTAAAGATCCCAGCCATTTGTACAGTGCACATAGCTGACACTCAAAACATCTCAAAGAAAGCAGAATCTCAATTTCTCAAGCAAGGAAATAGAAAACTGCAATGTCTGAATGATTTTATCTAAGTTCAGATTGGAGCAGTAATAGCATTAAAAGAGAATGGGTTTAATAATAAATCTTGGCAATATAACTGTGATCTACAGAGTAGTAAATTTTTCAAGTTCATTTGCTCTGCTTCCTTTTAGACAGTATACAAGTGTACTATGTGTGCATAGACAATGATGCCATTATATTGTGGCAGTAGTGGAAGAAATGGTTATGGCATGATTAATTGTAGAACAGAATTACTTGACAGCAGAGCTGTCAAATATCAAAACACTGCCAGGTTTTTAAATTGGACAAGTTGAGGAATGTATATTGTTGTTGCTATACCCACAACTTAAGTAAAAATTAACTCTTTATAGTGACTTCCTCCTTATCTGCACAATGTCAAATAAACAAAACAAAAAAATACTCCACAGAAATGTGAAATGCTTACATGTAGACAGGCATTCAAGACTGATGACTGATAAGTAAATAAAAGAGTAGCATTTGTATGGCTCTTTGAAGATTGCAAAGAGCTTTCATGTACACTATTTTATTTAATCCTCATAACAACACTCTGAGATTGATTGAGAAGGCATTTCAATTCAATTTTCAGGGAGGCCTACTTTGGGCCAGGTTTTATGCTAGACACTTAAGATAAAAAGATAAATTAGGTGACATTCTTGTAGCCAAGAAATTGAAAACTGAGGAAACTGAGTCTCAGAGAGATAGAGATGGTCTAGTAAATTTTTACTCCAAAGCCCCAAAATCTATACCTTTGCACTGAAAATCTGATGCTTTTATCTTTTTACCATGTACCTCTAAACAGAATGAGACCAAATTAGTCAAGAGAGAAACATGTTTTTGTTGAAAGCTGGTTTCCAAGACACTCTAAATTTCCTACAGTGAAAGCAGCTTAGCAGATAACTCAATTCAAAGATCACTTGCCTATTAAAGCAAGGGTTTTAGACCACTAATTTTATTTCCTTTAGGAGCAGTGCTAAATAAACTTGCATTAAAACAGAATGAACTGTCCAGCTTCGACATGTAAAGAGGCTGGAAGACATCACTCCTAGCCTTACAACATGAAAAAGCTGGACAAACTGAAAATCAATGACTTCTTTTGGACATATCAGAGAACTAAGGTTGCAGGGCAAAAAGCCACCCCCAAATTTGGAGAGACAGGTACATCCAGAAAGGCACAGCCAAGATCTTCTTACCCGAAGCAGAAGCCGCTAGAGCCATAAACTGGTAGGAACACTTAATGGTAACTTTCTTGAATCGCTGGAAGCTGAATGTGGACCAGCTGAGACTTAAAAACTTCAGGGGGCCCAGTTTTAAGAGTTAGGAGGAGTCACACTTTGATGGGTTTTACCTCTAGGAACCCCAACAGGTTCTTCCTGTGAAGATCGGAGAAAAAAATCCAATCTTTGTGTTTTTGGCAGTTAGGGGGTAAGTGTAACCCACTGGAAACATACCTAGGGGAAAAGTAACTATATAAGTCATGTGGATAGTATGTATCCTTGATAATGTATGATGAGAATGGCACTGTCCCTGTATGCTCTTCCTCTTTCAAACACATAAGCCCAGTCTAATCATGAGAAAAACATTGAACAGACACCAGTTGAGAGACATCTACAAAACACTTGCCCAGTACTCCTCAAAACTGTCAAAGTCATCAAATACAAAGAAAGTCTGAGAAACTGTCAAAGTAAAGAGGAGCCTAAGGAGACGTGATGACTAAATGTAATGTGGTGTCCTGGATGGGATCCTGGAACCGAAAAATGTATTAGGTAAAAATTAAGAAAAACTGAATGTTTGGACTGAAAGTATGGACTTAAGTTAAAAATAATGTAATAATACTGGTTTATTTACTGTAACAAATGTACCTAACAATAGGAGAAATTAGGTGTGGAGTACACGGGAAATTGCAGTAGTACCTCTGTGACTTTTCTGATCACCCAAAACTATTTATAAAATAATGTGGGAAAAAGTAAACAGAATGAATTGGGTTTTCAAATAACTTCTTAAGCTCCATGGGAAATATCTATGTCGAGAAGTAGAACTGGTTATAATCATAGTAGAATTTTCTGTCTTGGAACATCTCCTCTTTGACTTCTGTTTTGGATGAGACACCTAAGGGGTTATGACGGAGAAAGTGGTCCCCCATTTGTCACCCAGATTGATGAATCACCCCTTGATATCCTGGAGTGACAGATTTCAAAGTAGAAGGCGGCTATTGGAAATAAAATCTGTTAAAAAGGAAACCAACTTTTCCTGACTTATAGAATGTGAACACTAGAAACGACCATAGATGCACTCAAGTCCAATTCTCTCACTTTACAGGTGACGAAATTGAGGCTCAGGAGGGGACGCATCCATCTTGGATCCAAGATTAGAACTCAGTTTCCTTTTGACGCTAATGTTTTAATGTGAAAGATTTCAAACACTCTGTACCCACCATTGGGCTAAATGATTAACATTTTGTCATATTTGCTTCATGTATTTGCATACCATTTAAAGGTAATTTTTATACTTTGTGACACTACATCCCTAAATATTTCATCATGTATTTCCTAAGAATAAACACTTTTATTTTTTACTTGAAGTATAGTTGATTTAAAATACTATATTTGTTTCAGGTCCCATTTGTTTATGTTTGCTTTTATTTATTTTGTCTTAGGAGGCAGATCCCAAAAAATATTGCTATGATTTATGTCAAATAGTGTTCTGCCTATATTTTCTTCTAGGAGCTTTATGGTTTCAGGTCTTACGTTAGGTCTTTAATCAATTATGAGTTTATTTTTGTATATGGTGTGAGGAAATATTGTAATCTCATTCTTTTACACAAAGCTGTTAAGTTTCCCCAGCAACACTTACTGAGGAGACTGTCTTTTCTCCATTGTGTATTTTTGTCTCCTTTGTCACAGATTAATTGACCATAAGTGCATGGATTTATTTCTGGTCTCTTTATTCTTTTCCTCTGACCTATTTTTTTTCTTTTTATATTTCTTTCTTGCCGCGCCCCCCCCCCCACCAAAACCACATTGTCTTGATTACTGTAGCTTTATAACAAGTCTTGAGGTCGGGTAGTGTCAGCCCTCTAACTTTGTTCTTACCTTCAATAATGTCTTGGATATTCTGGGTCTTTTGCCTCTCTGTATAAACTTTAGATTCAGTTTGTCAATATCAACAAAATAACTTGTTGGGATTTTGATTGGGATTGTGTTGAGAATATAGATCAATTACGGAAGAACTGACATTTTAATAATATTGAGTCTTCCTATCCATTAGCATGAAATATTTCTCCATTTACTTAGTTCTTCTTTGACTTCATTCATCAGAGTTTATAGTTTTCCTTGTGCAGATCATATTTTGTTAGATTTCTACCTAAGTATTACATTTCACTTTCAGATGCTAATGTAAATGATATTGTTTATTTAATTTCAAATTCCACTTGTTCATTACTAGTTATTGGAAAACAATGAACATTTGTATATTAACTTTGTAATCTGCAACCTTGCTTTAATCACTTATTAGTTCCAGGAAGTTTTTGGTTGGTTCTTTCAGATTTTCTTTATAGACAATCATGTTATCTGTGAACAAAGACAGATTTATTTTTTCCTTCCAGATCTGTATACCTTTTATTTCCTTTTCTTGTCTTAGCATTAACAAGGACTTCCAGTACAATGTTGACTAGGAGTGGTGAGAGGGAACATTCTTGCCTTGTACCTGATCTTATTGGGAAAGCTCGAGTTTCTTGCAATTAAGAATGATATTAACTGAGGTTTTTTGTAAATATTCTTTTTTTTTTTTTTTTTTTTACCACATCTCGAGGCTTGTGGGATCTTAGTTCCCCAACCAGGGATTTAACCCAGGGCCGCAGCAGTGAAAGCGCAGAGTCCTAACCACCAGACCACCGGGGAAGTCCCATAAATATTCTTTATCAAGTTGATGAAATTGTATTTTATTCCTAATGTACTGACAGGAATTTTTTTTTATCATGATTGGGTGTTGAATTTTGTCAAATGCTTTGTCCTGCATCTATTGTTATGATAGTATGATTTTTCTTTTTTAGCCTATTGATGTGATGGATTGATTCTTAATTGGTTTTTGAATGTTGAATCAGCCTTGCATACCTGGTATAAATCCCACTTGGTTTTAGCACATGATTCTTTTTATACATTGTTAGATTGATTTGCTAATATATTTTGAGTATTTTTGCATGTATGTTCATGAGAGATGCAGGTTTGTACTTTTCTAGTAATGTCTGTTTGGTTTGATATTAAGGTAATGCAGATTTATAGAATGATTTAGGAAGTATTCCTTCTGCTTCTATGCTCTGAAAGAGATTGTATAGAATTGATATAATCTATTCATAAAATGTTCGGTAGAATTCACTAATGAACAAATCATGCCTGGTAATTTGTGTTATGGAAGGTTATCAATTATTTTTTTCTTTTTTTAATTGAAGTATAGTTGATTTACAATGCTCTGTTAGTTTTAAGTGTACAGTGGAAGGTTATCAATTATTGATTCAATTTATTTAATAGATACAGACCTATTCAAATTGTTTATTTCTTCTTGTGTGAGTTTTGGCAGATTGCATCTTTCGAGGAATTTGTCCATTTTATTTGGTTATCAAATTTGAGGACATAGAGTTGTTCACAGTATTTCTTTATTATCTTTTTATGTTCATGGGATCTCATTCTGTCTCATTGTGGTTTTGATATTCATTTATCTAGTAATTAGTGACATTAAGAATCTTTTCATGTGCCTATTGGCCTTTAATGCATTTAAAAACATCAAATACCTGAATCTGGTCAAGAATTTAGCTCCTGCTATAGTGTGACCTAAGCACATGTTTAGTGTTCTAATGAGACTGTCCAACACTAGCTTTAATTCTAGGGAAGGAAGAGAATCTGACACATCACCACATGGCAGGTAGTTTAACTCCCTAATCCAGGCACTTACCATTTCACCAAGATGACCCGTCTATTGGGTTCAAATGTCTTCTTGAATATAAATATTTAATAAGTTAAAAACAGTGCAAACATCATATCCATAATCCTACTGTCACACTGAATGAAGACTTAGAAAATGCAGGAGCTCAGTCCATCACCACAAAGAACCTCGTCTTCTTTGGAGCTGACTATGAATATATTCTAAGCCCATAGGATGGTTAAGAACAATTCTTCCCTGCTAGCCTCAAGTAGTCTTTTCATCACATCAATATCAGAAAATCCCTCCGCTTCTTCCTTTCAACTCCTCTCTGAAGGGGTATCAGCTTTAATCTGCTCCAGTAGCTCGTGGTCAAGTCAGCAAGTTACACTTTGCCCTAATCTTCTCTCCTTCTCTCTCTCTTTCTCTGTCTCCTTCTCTCCCTCTCCTTCTTTCTCCCATCCCACCCATTTCTAGTGCATCATTGCTGTGGGCTATTACTCTCAAAGCTAAAAGAGGATAGACAGGAAGCCCCACGCTGCCACATTTAACTTATCTTAAAATAAATGTGCTCAGAAGGAAATAATGGAAACAAATCCTTGCCATGTTGATTCTGGGTTTCACACAACCATTTCCTCCCCCCCACCAAACTATATTTAAAATAACTAGAATTATGCAATAAAAAGGTACTCTTTATCCTGAATATATGCAAAGTTCAAGGAACATCATTTATGAAATGACTGCTTTTGCAAAAATTTCATCTAAAAGATGAGATTTAGGAAGACAGCTGAATTCTTTCTCTCCTCCCACTTCATCCACATATAGAAGAACTTCAAGTGTTCCTAGATTCAAGTGTAAAAGAGGACAACTTCTTTCCTGTTTATTCACAAGGCAGAGGACCTGGGCTCTGATAAGGGCTGCACCTCCTGTCACTAGTGTGTCTTTTGCTTCCTTTGGAAACCACACAACAAAGGAGATGACTATTTCCTAACATTGCTTATATTTGAAGTATGACTTTACCTGGGGTGATTCTAACTTAGTTCTGAATCAACAAATATTTACCTTCTTTGAAACTATAATCTTCTTCATCTATTCAAGATACCCTAGAATGACTTGTAAACATGTGCAAAACTATAGCAAAAACAAAAAAAAAGAATGGGAAGAAGTTTACCATTCTGAGCATATGGTTCAACACAGAGTTTTCTGGAAACTGTTGGCATTAGATGAGATGACAATAATAGAATTTTCTGTATTGCATGCAGGGCAAACCTGGTTTCACAAGTGGCAATTGCACATGGAAGAAAATAATATTCCTAGACAGGAATAATAACACTGTCTGAGTCCACACTCTATCCCTCGGCAGCTATGTGGTCCTGATCACATTACCTAACTTCTCTGAATCTTAGTTTCCCCAGCTGTGAATTGGAGATAGCATGGATTAAATGGAATGATTTAGATTTCAGTGATCAAGTTTTAAGTTTCATACTGCTGCATAAATGTGAAAAAATAGTCAGCTTAATAAATGTTGCTATTTTCCCCACTTTCTCCTTACTTCTTGTTCCAGGATAACTTATGAACTTGTAGAGTTGATAAGACGTTGCTGCAAAAGCCTATAAGAATATGCTTATTCCCTACCCCTAGTTTCCTCATAGGCTTGTTTTCCAATTTGATAATTATGAGATTTGTATTAGTACATATGTACCTACTTGGTCTTCTTTATGACACTGGCTCACCCGTGTTAAGTAAATAGCTGATGTTTATGTGTTGGATGCAGGGCTCATCAAGGGAGAGGCCTCAGGCCTGTCTTTATGAGTGCTCTGTCAGCCTAAGTACATTCCTGCTAATACACCAGTCAAATCAGCTGTGTTATTAAGATGTTGAGGGTCACAAAAGCATTGTTTTTCTCTTTGATTGCACTTTACTTGTACTGTGTAGACAGTGACAATGGGAACAAGGAATCAGATAATACCCATGATGTTTCTCCATCAGAAGCAGCCAGATGGAGCAGGCTTGTCTTGTAGTACCTGAGTGCCTAGACAAGTCTGCCTTTTTTTTTTTCTTTTTGCAGGGAAGCCCTCTGGTCCCATTTAACGAACTGATAGTCTCAAATCGGAGGGAGGGTTTTCTTAACCAGGAGTCAGAGGCTGAGAATTTCCTTTGGCTTTCCAGAAAAGGTGCATACATCAAGCCATTCATGAGGGTATAGAAGATCCATCTCTTTGCATGGGCTTTTCAACAGCCTTGAGAATATTGTGTACATTCCCAAAGGCTTAGACCCAGAGCAGCCTAGAATTGAGCACAAAGGCAATACTTTACCCTGTTATTGTGTGCTCAAAAGGTAGACTTGTCGGGGCTTCCCTGGTGGCGCAGTGGTTGGGAGTCCGCCTGCCGATGCAGGGAACGCGGGTTCGTGCCCCGGTCCGGGAAGATCCCACATACCGCGGAGCGGCTGGGCCCGTGAGCCATGGGCGCTGAGCTTGCGCGTTCGGAGCCTGTGCTCCGCAATGGGAGGGGCCACAACAGTGAGAGGCTCGCATACAGCCAAAAAAAAAAAAAAAAAGGGACCAGAATGTGGATAGTGAATCATTTCATCAAGCATTCAGAAGCTATATATGCAAGAACCTGACTAAATATTTTGGTACCTACAGCATGTAATGTATTTGTGTGTATGTGCATGTGTGTGTGTGTGTGTGTGAGAATCGTGACCTCTGGAGACTTTGTACAGAAGGAGAAAACTATTTTTCTTTTTTGCATTCTGGTATGGAAGGAGTCCCACCTAAGAATTTAATTATGTTAGAATAGAAATAGGAATTTCAATGTTTCTGTAGGTTCTTTGTGCTGCTGAATGGTAGAGATGATCACTGTTTTTCAGAGTTTCCCAATAGTTTTTGGAAATGAAAAGTAGATTGAAAACATATTGGAGGCTGAACGAGTGTAGAGACAGTTAAACATCTCTGTACAAAATATAAGTATATTAGAAAACTGTGAGCTGGCAGCTGGAATATCTCGACATGAAAAATAGAGTCCAGAAATGATGGCAAGCTCTGGCTTAAAGAATTCTGGCTAGTAAGGAATTCCCTCAGCAAAGAAAGAATGCTGACATTTTATGCCAGTGATGTCTAATATTAACTTTGAAGTCATTGCTTAGAATATACTATGCCAGTTCCCTCAAACTTTAGTAAAAGCTTATTTATACACAAGCTTATGAGTGGTTTGCTAGGAAAATGAAGGACTCCAGGTCATACCAACAAAAGAAGTGTGGTGGGGGAGGGAGTGATGGATGGAGGAGAAGGGATTCAGAAGGTGACTTTCAGATCAGAGATCAATATGTAATATGAGAAATTAGAATCAGAGGTAATCAGGAAAAACAACAGGCCCCCAATAATCTTTAGAGATACTGGGGAGAAAGAGGGGAGTTTAAGCCACTTTATTTGAATATGAAAGACAAAAATGACTGCTGAAGCTGAGGACTTGGGGATGCCTGGGTGGTTACATTTGGGAGATACTAGAAATATATAAAATACATATATTCACAAACATTTTTCCACTATGTGCTTTTGCATTTGAAACAAAATATAGAAAGTAGGAATCTGGTCATATCCAACCCTATCAGGACCCCTTGATTTGTGATGTTATACCCTAAGAAGAGCATTGCCAGATCTTCTGGCCTATTCTTCAAACACTTCCTACCTAGAATCAGATTGCTTAAGGAATGCAATGGTAAATGATGTGGTTGCTGTGGTATGTTTCCGCCAGTGGGTTATGTTTCATGTATTGCAGCAATGGGGCCCACAGAACTAATACCAGAAAACACAGTGGGTATTGGAACAAGAGTGTTTCAGTGTCCAAAGAATTCACAGTATATTGGGAGAGAAAGCCAAACACACACTTTATCATAATAAAATGTAATAAGTGCTATAATAGAGATACTGTACATACCTGGTGTTGTGGGCACACAGAGAAGGTAGTTTCCCCCTCTGCCTGGGGAGGACATAAGGAGAGAGCCTGAAGAAAGCATTCATCCACAAGACAATGTATGAGCTGTGATTTAAGAGTGTCTACCCATAAGAAAAGGAAGAGTGGGGCATCCAAGGCTGAGAGAACAATATTGCACAAGGACTCAAGATGTCAATGAGCTTATTTGGAGGACATGTAGATTGCATGGGGTTGCCCAGTGGGAAAATAGTGGAAAAATGGGCAGGAATCATATCATAATTTCCTAGTCATGACAGGTTAAGAATTTGAACTTTAAGATTAACCACTTTTATTATTCCAAGACATACATAGGGATTAGTAGATTGGAGCAATCACCAGGGTCCTGTTTTGAAGGGGAGGGGGCAGGTCTGTAATAGCTGGAAGAGCTAGAATAAAACTCAGTTGCTGCTGCCAACCTGTATATTCCTTTCAAACTTCTCAATTTCATCTCCTGACAGCGTGTTGCTTTTGACTATAATTCTTCCCTACATGACTAATACTACTAATTAATGTTTTAAGCTCTAGGTTTTTCTTGGTCCATAACTTTGAACCAGATACCATCTGGGTAAAAATGTTATTTCAGGCAGAGACACCCAAACAGTATTGTTTGTTCCAAAGCCTTCTACTCTACACTACTTTCATTCTCAGCATCATTTTTTAAAGACCTCTTTTTTTTTTAGTGCAGTTTTAGATTCATAGAAAAATTGAGAAGAATATTCAGAAACTTCCCATGTATCCCTGCCTCAAGTGCATAGCCTCTCCTCTTAGTAACATCTATCACCAAAGGGTACGTTTGTTATAGTTGATGAACCTACATTGACACATCACAATCACTTAATCTAGCCTTCTCGATTGACTTCTTTCACATAGTAATATTCATTTAAAATTTTGTTATGTCTTTTCATGGATTAATAGCTCATGTTTTTTTAGTGCTGAATAATATTTCATTGCCTGATGGTTCAACATATGAAAATCAATCACTGTGATATACCACATTAACATAATGAAGGATAAAAATCATGTGATCACCTCAATAGTTGCAGAAAAAGCATTTGTCAAAATTGAACATCCTTTCATGATAAAAACTCTGAACAAGTGGGTATCGAAGGAAGTACCTCAAAATAATAAAGGCCATATATGACATGCCCCACAGCTAATGTCATACTCAAAGGTAACAAACAGAAAGCTTTTCTTCTAAGATCAGGAACAAGACAAGAATGCCCACTCTCACCACTTTTATTCAGTATGGTACTGGAAGTCCTAGCCAGAATAATTAGGTAAGAAAAATAAATGAAAGGCATCCAAATCAGAAAGGAAGAAATAAAGTTGTCACTATTTACAAATGTGAAAATTATTACACTATTTATAACTATTTATTACATATAAAAAACCCTAAAGACTCTACCAAAAAACTGCTAGAAATGATCAACAAATTTAGTAAAGTTACAGGATACAAAATCAATATACAAAAATGCTTAGGAATAAATTTAACCAAGGAGTTGAAAAATCTTTACAAGAAAAACTATAAAATATTGATGAAAGAAAATGAAGAAAAAAAATAAATGGAAAGATATTCCATGCTCTTGGATTGGAAGAATTAATATCGTTAAAATGTCCATACTACCCAAAGCAATCTACAGACTCAATGCATTCTTATCAAAATTCCAATGGCATTTTTCATAGAAATAGAACAAACAGTCCTAAAATTTGTGTGGTAACACAAAAGACCACAAATAACCAAAGCAATCTTGAAAAAGAACAAAGCTGGAGGCATCATACATCTTAATTTCAATCTCACTTTTGCATTATTATCCAAAGAAAACAAAATCATTTCAAAGAGAGATCTGAACTCCGATGTTTATTGCAGCATTATTCACAATAGCTAATGTATGGAAACAACCTAAGGGCCTGTCAATGGATGAACAGATAAAGAAAATGTGATACTCTCTCTTTCTCTCTCTCTCTCACACACACACACACACGCACACACACACATACACACACACACCACTGAAATATGATTCAGCCTTAAAAAAGAAGGAAATCTTGTCACTTGCAACAACATAAATGAGCATGGAGGGCATTATGCTAAATGAAATAATCCAGAGAAAGACAAATACTGCATGATATCAGTTATATGTGGAACCTGAAAAAAGAAATGCCAAGTTGAACTCATAAAAACAAGAGTAGAATGGTCTTTTGCCTCCCCATATAAACTTTAGAATCAGTTTGTTAATAGCCATGAAATAACTTGTTGGAATTTTGATTGGGACTGCATTGAATCTATAGATTAAGTTGGGAAGAACTGACCTCTTGATGATATTAAGCCTACCTATCCATGAACATGAAACATCTCTCCATTTACTTAGTTCTTTGATTTCATTCAATGGAGTTTTCTAGTTTTCCTCATATAGATCTCATACGTATTTTGTTAGATTTATGTTAAGTATTTCTCTACTTACATATATACACATATATATGATATATACATAATTAAATACACTGTTGTTATTACTAGTATGAATAAACTACTACCTGTTAGATCAACTAAAAAGAAGGAAAACAAAGTTTTAATTTTACATTTACCTTTACTTATTCCTTCTTTGATGTTCTTCCTTTCTTTATACAGAACCAAGTTCCTGACCTATATTATTTTCCTTCTTGCTAAAGAACTACTTGTAACATTTCTTATAAGGCAGGTCTGGCAACAAAGTCCCTCAATTTTTGTTTGTCTGAGAAAGTCTTTACTTCTCCTTCATTTTTGAAAGATAATTTCACAGGGTACAAAATCAAGGTTGGTGAATTTTTTTCTCTCAACACTTGAAATATTTCACTTCACTCTCTTCTTGCTTGCATGGTTTTGGAGGAAGTTGAATATAATTCTTATCTGCATTCTGTTTTCGGTGAGGTGTTTCTTCTCTAGCTTCTTTCAGGATTTTTTCTTTATCTCTGATTTTCTGTAGTTTGAAAATGATATGGCTACATGTATTTTGGGGCATTCATCTTGCTTGGTGTTCTCTTAGTTTCCTGGATTCGTGATTTGACATCTGTCATTAATTTGGGGGAATTTCTCAGTCATTATTGTTTCAAATATTTCTTCTGTTCTTTTCTCTCTTTTTTCTCCTTCTGGTATTCCTATTACACTTATGTTACACCTTTTATAGTTGTTCCACAGTCCTTGAATATTCTATTCTGTTTTTATCTTCAGTCCTTGCTCTCTTTGCTTTTCAGCTTTGGAGGTTTCAGTTGAGATACCCTCAAACTCAGAGAGTTTTTCCTCAGCCATGTCCCATCTACTAATAAGCCCATCAATGGTATTATATCAATGCTTTGTCAAGGATTTTTGAATTCATATTCATGAGAGATATTGGTCTGTAATTTCTTTTCTTGTAATGTCTTTTTTTGGTTTTAGTATTAGGATAATGCTGACCTCATAAGATGTATTTCCTCTGTTTGTATCCTCTAAAAGAGATTGTACAGAATTGGTAAAATCTTTCATAAATGCTTGGTAGAATTCACAAGTGAACACATCAGGGCCTGGTTCTTTCTATTTTAGGAGGTTATTAATTATTGATTCAATCTCTTTATTGGATATAAGTTTATTCAGATTGCGTATTTCTTCTTGTATAAGTTTTGACAGATTGTGCCTTTCAAAATATTGTTTAAAATTTTTATTTCATCTTGGTTATTAAATATGTGAGCACAGAGTTCTTTACAGTATTCCTCTATTATTATTTTGTGTCCATGGAATTTGTAGTGATATCCCCTCCATTCATGTTTGATATTAATGATTTGTGTCTTCTCCTTTTTAAAAATTAACTTGGCTAGAGACATTAATTTTATTATTTCCAAATAACAAGCTTTTCATTCATTTATTTTCTCTTGATTTCCTGTTTTCAATTTCATTGATTTCTGCTCTTATTTTTATTATTTCTTTTCCACTGTTTACTTTGGATTTGATTTGCTCTTTTTCTAATTTCTTAAAGTGGAAGCTTAGATTATTGATTTTAGATCTTCCTTCCTTTCTCATATATTCATTAAATAGTATAGATTTCCCTTGAAGCACTGTTTTCTGTGCATCTCACAAATTTTCTTATGTGTTCATTTTCATTTAGTTCAAAGTATTTTTCATTTCTCTTAAGATTTCTCCTTTAACCCATGTTATTTAGAAATATGTTGTTTAGCCTCCAAGTGTTTAGGGGTTTTCCAACTATCTTTCTATTATTGACTTCTAGTTTAATTCCATTGTGATCTGAAAGCATACAGTGTATGATTCCTATTTTTTTTAACTTGATAAGGTGTGTTTTATATGCATATTTTAGAGATTTTTGTAAGACTGGTTATTTGGGGAGAGGGTATTGCTAAATATGTGAAAAATTGGTTAGACAATGCCTATTGACTGGAGTGTTTTACTAGTAAATCCTTGACATTTAATGTTCAATCTTAGACTTTATTCTGCAACACCACTTGTACCTATGGGTCAATCTGATGCTGTGTTTTGGCAACTTGTCCCTGCATCAAGTATTGATATATAGCTTTGGCTGGTATTCCACTATTTTGGTCCAGGAAGTAGTGTAAGGCATACACATTTTGGCTGGGTGCAGATTACTGTGAGAACAGCTCTCCAGCCCCAACATTACAACAAGCCTACAATGCATCTTTTTAAGAAAAACATTCCCCTTTTGCCATCACTGGTTGAGACAGGTCAGATCTGACATTGCCAAGGGAACCACCTGAGGGCTTTCCTCAACCCTCTGATGGTTGCTTGCTTCCCAGAATTTTATCTGTAATTAAATCTATTTTGTCTAATTTAAGAACAGACTCTGGTAAAGATTACAGCTTTAGTGTAAAAGGCAGGTAGAATTCTTTTTTTTTTTTTTTTTTTTTATTTATTTTATTTTTTTAATTTTTTTTATTTTACAAATTTAATCAGTTATACATACACATATGTTCCCATATCCCCTCCCTTTTGCGTCTCCCTCCCACCCTCCCTATCCCACCCCTCCAGGTGGTCACAAAGAACCGAGCTGATCTCCCTGTGCTATGCGGCTGCTTCCCACTAGCTATCTACCTTACGTTGGGTAGTGTATATATGTCCATGCCGCTCTTTCACTTTGTCACAGCTTACCCTTCCCCCTCCCCATATCCTCAAGTCCATTCTCTAGTAGGTCTGTGTCTTTATTCCTGTCTTACCCCTATGTTCTTCATGACAATTTTTTTTTCTTAAATTCCATATATATGTGTCAGCATACAGTATTTGTCTTTCTCTTTCTGACTTACTTCACTCTGTATGACAGACTCTAGGTCCATCCACCTCATTACAAATAGCTCAATTTCATTTCTTTTTATGGCTGAGTAATATTCCATTGTATATATGTGCCACATCTTCTTTATCCATTCATCCGATGATGGACACTTAGGTTGTTTCCATCTCCAGGCTATTGTAAATAGGGCTGCTATGAACATTTTGGTACATGTCTCTTTTTGAATTATGGTTTTCTCAGGGTATATGCCCAGTAGTGGGATTGCTGGGTCATATGGTAGTTCTATTTGTAGTTTTTTAAGGAACCTCCATACTGTTCTCCATAGTGGCTGTACCAATTCACATTCCCACCAGCAGTGCAAGAGTGTTCCCTTTTTTCCACACCCTCTCCAGCATTTATTGTTTCTAGATTTTTTGATGATGGCCATTCTGACTGGTGTGAGATGATATCTCATTGTAGTTTTGATTTGCATTTCTCTAATGAGTAAAGATGTTGAGCATCCTTTCATGTGTTTGTTGGCTGTCTGTATATCTTCTGTGGAGAAATGTCTATTTAGGTCTTCTGCCCATTTTTGGATTGGGTTGTTTGTTTTTTTGCTATTGAGCTGCATGAGCTGCTTATAAATTTTGGAGATTAATCCTTTGTCAGTGGCTTCATTGGCAAATATTTTCTCCCATTCTGAGGGTTGTCTTTTGGTCTTGTTTATGGTTTCCTTTGCTGTGCAAAAGCTTTGAAGTTTCATTAGGTCCCATGTGTTTATTTTTGTCTTTATTTCCATTTCCCTAGGAGGTGGGTCAAAAAGGATCTTGCTGTGATTTATGTCATAGAGTGTTCTGCCTATGTTTTCCTCTAGGAGTTTGATAGTGTCTGGCCTTACATTTAGGTCTTTAATCCATTTTGAGCTAATTTTTGTGTATGGTGTTAGGGAGTGATCTAATCTCATACTTTTACATGTCCCTGTCCAGTTTTCCCAGCACCACTTATTGAAGAGACTGTCCTTTCTCCACTGTACACTCCTGCCTCCTTTATCAAAGATAAGGTAACCATATGTCCGTGGGTTTATCTCTGGGCTTTCTATCCTGTTCCATTGATCTATCTTTCTGTTTTTGTGCCAGTACCATACTGTCTTGATTACTGTAGCTTTGTAGTATAGTCTGAAGTCAGGGAGCCTGATTCCTCCAGCTCCGTTTTTCGTTCTCAAGATTGCTTTGGCTATTCGGGGTCTTTTGTGTTTCCATACAAATTGTGAAATTTTTTGTTCTAGTTCTGTGAAAAATGCCATTGGTAATTTGATAGGTATTGCATTGAATCTGTAGATTGCTTTGGGTAGTAGAGTCATTTTCACAATGTTGATTCTTCCAATCCAAGAACATGGTACATCTCTCCATCTATTTGTATCATCTTTAATTTCTTTCATCAGTGTCTTATAATTTTCTGCATACAGGTCTTTTGTTTCCTTAGGTAGGTTTATTCCTAGATATTTTATTCTTTTTGTTGCAATGGTAAATGGGAGTGTTTCCTTGATTTCACTTTCAGATTTTTCATCATTAGTATATAGGAATGCCAGAGATTTCTGTGCATTAATTTT
The DNA here is from genome assembly GCF_025265405.1 of Mesoplodon densirostris. Lineage (NCBI taxonomy): Eukaryota > Metazoa > Chordata > Mammalia > Artiodactyla > Ziphiidae > Mesoplodon > Mesoplodon densirostris. The sequence goes on along the minus strand of NC_082668.1, from coordinate 80,192,997 downwards.
GTATCCTGCAACTTTACCAAATTCATTGATTAACTCTAGTAGTTTTCTGGTAGCATCTTTAGGATTCTCTATGTATAGTATCATGTCATCTGCAAACAGTGACAGCTTTACTTCTTCTTTTCCCATTTGGATTCCTTTTATTTCCTTTTCTTCTCTGATTGCTGTGGCCAAAACTTCCAAAACTATGTTGAATAAGAGTGGTGAGAGTGGGCAACCTTGTCTTGTTCCTGATCTTAGTGGAAATGGTTTCAGTTTTTCACCATTGAGGACGATGCTGGCTGTGGGTTTGTCATATATGGCCTTTATTATGTTGAGGAAAGTTCCCTCTATGCCTACTTTCTGCAGGGTTTTTATCATAAATGGGTGTTGAATTTTGTCAAAAGCTTTCTCTGCATCTATTGAGATGATCATATGGTTTTTCTCCTTCAGTTTGTTAATATGGTGTATCACATTGATTGATTTGCGTATATTGAAGAATCCTTGCATTCCTGGAATAAACCCCACTTGATCATGGTGTATGATCCTTTTAATGTGCTGTTGGATTCTGTTTGCTAGTATTTTGTTGAGGATTTTTGCATCTATGTTCATCAGTGATATTGGCCTGTAGTTTTCTTTCTTTGTGACATCCTTGTCTGGTTTTGGTATCAAGGTGATGGTGGCCTCGTAGAATGAGTTTGGGAGTGTTCCTCCCTCTGCTATATTTTGGAAGAGTTTGAGAAGGATAGGTGTTAGCTCTTCTCTAAATGCTTGATAGAATTCGCCTGTGAAGCCATCTGGTCCTGGGCTTTTGTTTGTTGGAAGGTTTTTAATCACAGTTTCAATTTCAGTGCTTGTGATTGGTCTGTTCATATTTTCTATTTCTTCTTGATTCAGTCTCGGCAGGTTGTGCATTTCTAAGAATTTGTCCATTTCTTCCAGGTTGTCCATTTTATTGGCATAGAGTTGCTTATAGTAATCTCTCATGATCTTTTGTATTTATGCAGTGTCAGTTGTTACTTCTCCTTTTTCATTTCTAATTCTATTGATTTGAGTCTTCTCCCTTTTTTTCTTGATGAGTCTGGCTAATGGTTTATCAATTTTGTTTATCTTCTCAAAGAACCAGCTTTTAGTTTTATTGATCTTTGCTATCGTTTCCTTCATTTCTTTTTCATTTATTTCTGATCTGATCTTTATGATTTCTTTCCTTCTGCTAACTTTGGGATGTTTTTGTTCTTCTTTCTCTAATTGCTTTAGGTGCAAGGTTAGGTTGTTTATTCGAGATGTTTCCTGTTTCTTAAGGTGGGATTGTATTGCCATAAACTTCCCTCTTAGAACTGCTTTTGCTGCATCCCATAGGTTTTGGGTCGTCGTGTCTCCATTGTCATTTGTTTCTAGGTATTTTTTAATTTCCTCTTTGATTTCTTCAGTGATCACTTCGTTATTAAGTAGTGTATTGTTTAGCCTCCATGTGTTTGTATGTTTTACAGCTCTTTTCCTGTAATTGATATCTAGTCTCATAGCATTGTGGTCGGAAAAGATACTTGATACAATTTCAATTTTCTTAAATTTACCAAGGCTTGATTTGTGACCCAAGATATGATCTATCCTGGAGAATGTTCCATGAGCACTTGAGAAAAATGTGTATTCTGTTGTTTTTGGATGGAATGTCCTATAAATATCAATTAAGTCCATCTTGTTTAATGTATCATTTAAAGCTTGTGTTTCCTTATTTATTTTCATTTTGGATGACCTGTCCATTGGTGAAAGTGGGGTGTTAAAGTCCCCTACTATGATTGTGTTACTGTCGATTTCTCCTTTTATGGCTGTTAATATTTCCCTTATGTATTGAGGTGCTCCTATGTTTGGTGCATAAATATTTACAATTGTTATATCTTCTTCTTGGATTGATCCCTTGATCATTATGTAGTGTCCTTCTTTGTCTCTTCTAGTAGTCTTTATTTTAAAGTCTATTTTGTCTGATATGAGAATTGCTACTCCAGCTTTCTTTTGGTTTCCATTTGCATGGAATATCTTTTCCCATCCCCTTACTTTCAGTCTGTATGTGTCTCTAGGTCTGAAGTGGGTCTCTTGTAGACAGCATATATATGGGTCTTGTTTTTGTATCCATTCAGCCAGTCTGTGTCTTTTGGTGGGAGCATTTAGTCCATTTACATTTAAGGTAATTATTGATATGTATGTTCCTATTCCCATTTTCTTAATTGTTTTGGGTTCGTTATTGTAGTTCTTTTCCTTCTGTTGTGTTTCTTGCCTAGAGAAGTTCCTTTAGCATTTGTTGTAAAGCTGGTTTGGTGGTGCTGAACTCTCTCAGCTTTTGCTTGTCTGTAAAGGTTTTAATTTCTCCATCAAATCTGAATGAGATCTTTGCTGGGTAGAGTAATCTTGGTTGCAGGTTTTTCTCCTTCATCACTTTAAGTATGTCCTGCCACTCCCTTCTGGCTTGTAGAGTTTCTGCTGAGAGATCAGCTGTTATCCTGATGGGGATTCCCTTGTGTGTTATTTGTTGTTTTTGCCTTGCTGCTTTTAATATGATTTCTTTGTGTTTAATTTTTGACAGTTTGATTAATATGTGTCTTGGTGTATTTCTCCTTGGATTTATTCTGTATGGGACTCTCTGTGCCTCCTGGACTTGATTAACTATTTCCTTTCCCATATTAGGGAAGTTTTCAACTATAATCTCTTCAAATATTTTCTCAGTCCCTTTCTTTTTCTCTTCTTCTTCTGGAACCCCTATAATTCGAATGTTGGTGCGTTTAATGTTGTCCCAGAGGTCTCTGAGACTGTCCTCTGTTCTTTTCATTCTTTTTTCTTTATTTTGCTGTGCAGCAGTTATTTCCACTATTTTATCTTCCACCTGACTTATCCGTTCTTCTGCCTCAGTTATTCTGCTATTGATCCCATCTAGAGTATTTTTTATTTCATTTATTGTGTTTTTAATCGATGCTTGATTCGTCTTTAGTTCTTCTAGGTCCTTGTTAACTGTTTCTTGCATTTTGTCTATTCTATTTCCAAGATTTTGGATCATCTTTACCATCATTATTCTGAATTCTTTTTCAGATAGACTGCCTATTACCTCTTCATTTGTTAGGTCTGGTGGGTTTTTATCTTGCTCCTTCTCCTGCTGTGTGTTTTTCTGTCTTCTCATTTTGCTTATGTTACTGTGTTTGGGGTCTCCTTTTTGCAGGCTGCAGGTTCGTAGTTCCCGTTGTTTTTGTTGTCTGTCCCCAGTGGCTAAGGTTGGTTTAGTGGGTTGTGTAGGCTTCTTGGTGGAGGGGACTACTTACTGCCTGTGTTCTGGTGGATGAGGCTGGATCTTGTCTTTCTGGTGGGCAGGTCCACGTCTGGTGGTGTGTTTTGGGGTGTTTGCGGACTTTTTATGATTTGAGGCAGCCTCTCTGCTAATGGGTGGCGTTGTGTTCCTGTCTTGCTAGTTGTTTGGCATAGGGTGTCCAGCACTGTAGCTTGCTGGTCGTTGAGTGAAGCTGGGCGCTGGTGTTGAGATGGAGATCTCTGGAAGATTTTCGCCGTTTGATATTATGTGGAGCTGGGAGGTCTCTTGTGGACCAGTGTCCTGAAGCTCGCTCTCCCACCTCAGAGGCACAGCACTGACTCCTGGCTCCTCAATTTGGGATGATTTGTTGTCTATTCATGTATTCCACAGATGCAGGGTACATGAAGTTGATTGTGGAGCTTTAATCCGCTGCTTCTGAGGCTGCTGGGAGAGGTTTCCCTTTCTCTTCTTTGTTCTCACAGCTCCTGGGTCTCAGCTTTGGATTTGGCCCCGCCTCTGCGTGTAGGTCGCCGGAGGGCGTCTGTTCTTCGCTCAGACAGGACAGGGTTAAAGGAGCAGCCTCTTCGGGGACTCTGGCTCACTCAGGCCGGGCGGGAGGGAGGGGCACGGAGTGCGGGGCGAGCCTGCAGCGGCAGGGGTCGGCGTGACGTTGCACCAGCCCGAGGCGCGCCGTGCGTTCTCCCAGGGAAGCCGCCCCTGGATCCCGGGACCCCGGCAGTGGCAGGCTGCACAGGCTCCCGGAAGGGCGGTGTGGACAGTGATCTGCGCTCGCACACAGGCTTCTTGGCGGCGTCAGCAGCAGCCCCAGCGTCCCACGCCCGTCTCTGGGCTCCGCGCCTTCAGCCGCGACTCGCGCCCGTCTCTGGAGCTCCTTTACGCGGCGCTCCTAATCCCCTCTCCTCGCGCACCAGGAAACCAAGAGGGAAGAAAAAGTCTCCTGCCTCTTCGGCAGCTCCAGAGTTTTCCCGGACTCCCTCCCGGCTAGCTGTGGCACATTAGCCCCCTTCAGGCTGAGTTCTCGCCGCCAGCCCCAGTCCTCTCGCTGCGCTCTGACCGAAGCCCAAGCCTCAGCTCGAATTCTTTTTAATTGCAGACATTTTAGAGCTGTATAATCTTTTACCCTTACTTTGTTTAGGTTTTTCCAACTTGACTTTGGGTACTGCTTAATCTCTTTGTGTCCCAACATTTTAATTTTCTAAAGGGGCAGCCAATTTCAAAAGCCTTTGAAAAAGAGTATATATTGTTTTAAAATATATCTTTCTGAGAGTTTTTAAAATTTGGATGAATTGTAATGAAATGAATTGGCTTAATGTCAGTGCCATAAATTCAGTTAACCTCAAAGTCACTAAATCTGATTTATAAAAAGAGCATAATTCTACATAAAAACGGTGTTTTACACTTCATTAGATTTGATTGATCTCAATCACTGTTATATATTTGCTACAGATTAGCTCAAACAAGATTTCAACTTTTTGGTGCTTCCAGCTTTATATTCCTTAGATTCTAACGTATCTTCCTAATTACTTGCCTCCTGATAGATTAAAAATCCTTGTACATGGAAGAGATTAAATATTACTGTGCTTTTAAAGAGATTAGGTTCTCTCTGAGAGAGAAAAAATGGAACCATTGAAAAATGGAAGCTTATCGCCCTGCCTGAAATATAATCCTATCCCTGTACAGGGAAGCATACAGAACAGTTCAGTGAACCTTCCCCCAAATGACATTTTCTTGCTTTCTATCATGTTGGAAAATAGAACTTAAATTCATTTTTTGATTATCTGTATAGTTTTAGTGAGTTTGAGTCTAATGTGGAAGGTCCCTCAGAACTTACCTCAAGATTAGATTTAACTAGCTCAGAACTCAAGGCCTGAGAAAGAACAGGCTAATCTTTGGTGCAAACTTGAGGGAGCCAGAGAGGTCTCTTTTCACAGGCAACTACAGTAGCAATGACTTGATCACCATTTGTCTTTAGTGCCTTCACAGTCTGGGATCTTAACAATAAAACAGATTATATTCCTTTAATATGCTGGTGGTCTTCTCCTTAAGAGCAGTGAGCATCTCACAATGCATATTTGTAAGATTAGTACATTTTCTCATGTCAGTCCTTCTTAAATCCAATCTCTTAGCACTCCTCACAAAACCCAATAAAATAGCTTTCTTGGGTAAAAAATTTTGGGGAGAAAAAGGAGAGATTGTCAAATTAAGAACCTAACAATCAAACCATTTTAAAATCCTACATCCTCCTTTGATGACTTTATTTTTTCCATTCCTGTCCCTTTCTCCCAATACAAGAACATAAACAAACAAACCCTCCAAATTTGTAGGAGTTCCAGAAAAAAAGAAATATTCTAAAGCATAGAAGAGTGTAACAAAGGCAGTTAATGGTCTGCCTATACAAATTTCCCTCTTTTTCTGTGGTAATAAAATCTCTAATTTTTATCTGGGAACGTAGCTACTCAGAACAAAGATTATTTTCTCCAGCCTTGTTTTCATCTAAATGTGGCTGTGTGGCTACGTTCTGACTAGTGAGTGGTATGTGGCAGTGTCTTGTGGCAGCATCTGAGAACCTTTCTTAAAAGAAACTAGTGTGAGGGCTTCCCTGGTGGTGCAGTGATTGAGAGTCCGCCTGCCGATGCAGGGAATGAGGGTTCGTGCCCTGGTCCGGGAGGATCCCACATGCCGTGGAGTGGCTGGGCCCGTGAGCCATGGCCGCTGAGCCTGTTCGTCCGGAGCCTGTGCTCCACAACGGGAGAGGCCACAGCAGTGAGAAGCCCGTGTACTGCAAAAAACAAAACAAACAAACAAAAAGCTAGTGTGCATCTTTTGCCCTTTCTTCTTTATCCTGTACTATCTTCTAGATGGAATTCAGAAGTCATGCCTGGACCTGATAAAAATAAGAAAGAACCTTGGTAATGGCACCTGTTTCTCTGAAGATCCCTTCTTTGAACTGCCTGCTACTAGAATTCTACATGAAGAAAAATCACCTTTTATTTTGTTTCAACTACTGTTTTTCAGGCACTTTTTACTGCAGCCAAACCTACCTCTAACTAGTATTATATATTTAACATTTCTCATCCTTATTGGAAAGATTTTTCCCAAAGTTATTAATTACAACAAATATTTATTTCAATTACTGTAATTTGCAAATTAAAAGGTCAACAAATATTTGAAATGTCAGTCTTTTTTATTTTTGTGCACCAATAAGAAAAATTGCATTCTGCACTCAAAATGTATTTGTATATAAATTTTCATCTTTAAAATAATCTTGACAAATAATCAGTTCTTCATCTTCTGAAATATCATTATTGATTTAAGGATGACCACACTGATACAAATGATCACTGTGAATCTAATAATACCTCACCCCAACTTTGTGGTCCAATTCTTCTGTGTCAGTATTATTATTTTTTGAAACATCCAAAAAATGATGGTGTGGTTTCTGGTTCTACATGAAAGAAGTTTGGAAGTCACCATTGCATCCTAACAACAAATAAAAAGCTGAATAGACTGAAAAATCAACAACTTTTTTGGGGGTTCATAAGAGATATGAAGACACAAGACAAATCACTGCTCCTGATATTGAAGAGAAAGACAGGTAAATACAGGGAGTCACAGCTAACCAGGGCAGAGACTCACCAGAATCCATTATGGGAACCAGTGACAGGATAGGAAAACCTGAACTGTAATTGATAAATTTCTGGAGATTCGGTGTGGACAACTCTGACAGTTAAAAACTCCAAGGAGACCCAGTCATAAGGTGGGGTTCCACAATATTGTGAGATTTACCTCTAGGAGTTTGAAAGGGTTCCCACAGTAAATATCAGTGGAAATTCCCCTTCAGCTTCTGACAGGGGGAGAAGAAGAGGAACCATTTTGAAATATGTCACAGCATGCTGTTTTTTCTTAAAAGTCTGCCCTTATGAGAAACTGGCTAACCAGAGCCTAACCTGCTGGGTATTATCAGAGCCGAGCAGAACTGGGGGAAAGGAAATAACCCAACTCAAGCCCACTCTAGCCCCACTCCAGCCATCCCCTTACAACTGAAGGAGGAAAAAAACCCTAAGAAACACTTGTGAAGTTCATAATGTGGAGGCATAAGCTCACTAAAGGATCAAGACCTAATTATAGGACTATAGAACACTTCCCTCTCCCCCACATCTCAACACCACATTACTAAAGGCCTATTTACAGCAGGTTTTTTTTTTTTAATCTAATACATCAAGTTTGGCTATCAAGAAAAAAATTACAAAGCATAACAAAAGGCAAATAACACAATTTGAAGAGACAGAATGAACATCAGAACCAGGGATATTGGAATTATCAAACTGAGAGTTTAAAACTACTGTGATTAATATGCTAAGGACTCTAATGGATAAAATATAGGGCATTGCAAGAACATATGTCAAGGTAAACAGGGAGATGGAACTCCCAAGAAAGCACTAAAAAGAAATGCTAGAGATAAAAAAAACACTGTAACAGAAATGTATTGTATTAGCAAATAGAATCCAACAGTGTATAAAATGAATTATACAGCACAACAAAGTGGGGGTTTATCCCAGATATGCAAAGTTGGCTCAACATTTGAAAACCAATTAATGTAGTCCATATCAATTGGCTAGAGGAAAACAAACACATGATAATATTAACAGATGTGGAAAAAGTATTTGACAAAATCCAACACCTGTTTATGATAAAAATTCTCAGCAAACTAAGAATAAAATGAAACTTCCACTACTAGATAAAAAAACATTTACATAAAACCTACAGCTAACATTATTCTTCATGGTGAGAAACTCAGGCTTTCCTACTAAGATCAGGTTCAAGACAAAGATATCCCTTCTCGGGGCTTCCTTGGTGGCGCAGTGGTTGAGAGTCCGCCTGACGATGCAGGGGAAACGGGTTCGTGCCCCAGTCTGGGAAGATCCCACATGCCACAGAGCAGCTGGGCCCGTGAGCCATGGCCGCTGAGTCTGCACGTCCGGAGCCTGTGCTCCGCAACGGGAGAGGCCACAACAGTGAGAGGCCCACATACTGCAAAAAAAAAAAAAAAAAAAAAAAAAAAAGATATCCCTTCTCACCATTCCTTTTCAATATTGTACTGGAATTCCTAACTAATGCAACAAGACAAGAAAAGGAAGTAAAAGGTATACAGATTTGGAAGGAAGAAATAAAACTGTTCCCAGATGATATAATATCTGTGTAGAAAATCTGAAAGAATTAAAAACTAATAAGATTTCAATTATAAGTGAAATTATAAATGAAAGATAATAATCTGGAACTAATAAGTGATCATAACAAGGTTGTAGGATACAAGGTTAATATACAAAAGTCAATTTTTCTCCCATGTACCAGAAATGAACAGGTGGAATTTGAAATTAAAAACAATGCCATTTACATTAGCATCCTCAAAAATGAAATACTTGGGTATAAGTCTAACAAAATTTGTATAATATCTGTATGAGAAGAACTATAAAACTCTGATGAAAGAAGAATTACATAAATGGAGAGACATTTCATGTTTATGGATAAGTACACTCAATATCATTAAGATGTCAATTCTTCCCAACTTAATCTATAGATTCAGTGCCATCCCAATAAAAATCCCAGCAAGTTATTTTACAAATAAACAAACACTGATTTTAAAGTTCATATGGAGAAGCAAAAGACCCAGAATGGGCAATACAATACAACTTCATGACTTACTAAAAAGATACAGTAATAGAAATAGACCCACACAAATATTGTCAACTAATCATTGACAAATGAGCAAAGGCAATACAATAGAGCAAAGATAGTCTTTTCAACAATGATTCTGTAACAACTGGACAAACACATTAAAAAAATTGAATGTAGACATAGACCTTACACAATTTACAAAAATTAACTCCACATGGATTATAGACCTAAATGTAAAACTCTTAAAAGAGAACATAGGAGAAAACCTAGATGACCTTGTGTATGATGATGACTCTTTACGTACATTACTAAGGCACAATCCATGAAAAAAGTAACTGATAAGCAGGGCTTCACTAAAATTAAAAATGTCTGCTCTGTGAAGGATACTGTCAGGAGAATTAGAAAACAAACCAGAGACTGGGAGTTGCAAAAGCTATATCTAATAAAGCACTGTTATCCAAAATATATAAAAAACACTTAAAACTCATCAGTAAGAAAAGTAACAATATGATTAAAGGATAGGTAAAAGATCTTAACAAAGACCTTATCAGAGAAAATATACGGATGGCAAAAACATATGATAAGATGCTCAACACTGTATATCATTAGAGAATTGCAAATTAAAAGAATTAGTTATCAGTATACACCTATTAAAATGGACAAAATTCAAACCCTGATGACACCAAATGCTGGCAAAGATGTGGAGCAACATTCCTTGCTGGTGGGAATACAAAATGGTACAAATGCTTTGGAAGACAGTTTGGCAATTTCTTACAAAATGCAACATATTTTTACCATATAATCCAGCAATAACATTCCTTAGTATTTACCCAAAGAAGTTAAAATTTTATGTCTCCACAAAACTCTGAACAGAGATGTTTATAGCAGCTTTATTCATAATTGCCAAAACTTGGAAGCAACCAAGATGTCCTTCAGTAGGTGAATGTATAAATAAACTGGTATATCCAGACAGTGAAGTATTATTCAGTGCTGAAAAGAAATGAGCTTTAGAGCCATAAGATGTAGAGGAGCCTTAAATGCATATTGTTAAGTGTAAAAAACCATTTGAAAATGCTACATACTGTATAATTACAAATATGTGACGTTCTATAAAAGACAAAATTATTAAGATAGTAAAAAGATCTGTTGTTGCCAGAATTTAGGGATCAAGAAAGGATGCATAGGCAGAACACAGAGGATTTTTAGGGCAGTGAAACTATTCTGTATGATACTATAATGGTGGATACATTTCATTATACACCTGTCCAGACCAATAGAATGTACATACCAAGAATGAACCCTAATGTAAACGATTAACTTTGGGTGATACTGATGGGTTAATGTAGGTTCATCAGTTGTAACAAGTGTACCACCCTGGTGCAGGATGGTGACAGTGGGGGAGGCTGTGTGTATGGGGCAAAGGAGTACATAGGAAATCTCTGTACCTTCTACTCAATTTTTCTGTGAACCTAAAACTGCTCTAAGAATTAAAGTCTATTTAAAAAAATAAATGACATAAAGAGATATTCCATACAGACACTAACCATAAGAAAGCTGGTGTCACTATATTAATATCAGAAAAATGTTGTCTTCAATATAGGGAGTATTACCATAGATAAAGATGGACATTTCACAATGATTAAGAAGTCAATTCCCCCCAAAACACAATGTACCTAAATGTATACTTATTTGATAATAGAACTCCAAAATATATGATGCAAAAACTAACAGAATTAAAGCAGAATATAGACATATCTACAATCCTTATCAGAGATTTAACTTCAGTTTATCAATAATTGAGGACATAAGTCGATCAAAAACAATCTGTAATAATGTGGAAAATTTGAACAACTATCGACCAATTTGTTCTCATTGACATTTATAAAATATTATAATGAATCACTGTAGAACATAGATTCTTCTCAAGCATATATGGGATTATCACCAAAATAGACCTCATGCTAAGTCATAAATCAACAAAAGAATACAAATGTCCAATAAGTATGTGAAATGGTACATGAGAGAAATGCAAGTAAAATCATGAAATATAACTTCACATCCACTAGGAATGGCAAAAATTGGAAAGGCAGACAATATCAGATATTGGTGAGGAATTAGAACAATGAAAACTCTCACACGTTGTTGGTGGAAAGCAGTCCAGCAATGTATTTTAAAGGGGATCATGACCCTAAGAGACATATAAACTATTTTATAAAAATTATGTACAAGAATGTTCATAGTAGATTTTTGAAAATAATTTCCCCAAATTGGAAATAACCCCTTGACCATCAAAATAAGAATGGATAAGCAAACTGTGGTGTATTTATTGACACTTAATGGAATGCCACTTAACAATGAAAACAAATGAATTTCTGATGCCTGGAATGGCATGGACAAATCACAAAAGTATTACACTGGGCAAAAGCCAGACAGAAAGAGTGCATATTGTATGATCCCATTTATTTAAAGTTCTAAGTAAACAAAAAATTTGTGATCAGAACAAGGGTTGCCTCTCAGAAATAAGGGGACTTTCCAGATTATGGGTTGCACAGGTATGATTATTTCTAACATCATTTAATTATACACTTAAATATATGCTTTTTCTTATATGTAAATCATATCTCAATAAAAAGGAGTATGTGTAGAAGGAAAAGATACTCTCACTTTATTAGAAAAGAAAAATGCAGCCCTCCAGTATCCTGACAGTTTGGCAGAAAGTCAAATCCATTTTCAAGTATTCTCTTTTTCTACAGAGAGATAATTAGAACAAATTATCTGATGGGTGCAGTGTTGAGAGGGTATTTGTTGATGTTGATATCAATTTATTATTTTGAAAATAGAAAGTCCAAAGAAACTGATTAGAGAACTTGGTCTCAATTCATATCAAGATATAACTTTGGATTTTCAAAAAAAGGCAAAGTATATGTATTCTCTATACATATTGCAGAAATAAAACTGGATAGGACTATTTCATAAGAGCACTATTAATTTTCAGTTTAATTTATGCTCCTAGCTTTTTAACCCCTTTGGCTTCTCTTGCAAAATCTATTAAAAAAGGAATTCCAAGGTCAAATTCTGTTTCTACCCTTACCCAGTGGAATGTTAAGAAACTTCATGGTTTGCCACAGGGCAACCAGCACAATCTAGAAAAAGAAAGCAGGATTCCTGGTACCCATTATGAATCTCCTCCTCTGCCTTAATCTTGTTCTAATACTTTTATTTATTTATTTATTTAAGTTCAGGAAGCTCTTATCCAAAGTCCCTTTACTAATTCATACATCAATTAATTCAGCAAGCGGTTTTTATTCAATACCAAGGAAAAATAATTATTTCTGAAAAATATTCAATGTCATTTCAATCAAATCCCTCTAACCTGCAAAATCCTGACAGTGTGTTTTAGAGAATTTGATGACTCTTTTTAAACTCTTTAGAAAGGAGGCTGTCAGATGTATTGCTGTGTTCACATATGTCCATGCATGAGTGAATAAAGCAATTAAGGTATCCTTAGGTAGTATGCTAAACCCTTACAGGGAGACTTTGTTAGAAAACTTGGCATCTGATGCCAAGGCTACTGATCTTGCTTCCTTATTTGCACCAAAGCATTTGGTTTCTAAAAATTATGCTTAGGAATTAATTTGCCTTTTGCCAACTGATGAACGAGGTTTACCCTAATTTGAATAAACCATAAATGTCCATTCATCAGTTATGATCCTTGTTACGGCAGGCTGCCAAGAAACAGCAGGTGTCTGGGCCAGAGTTTACTCAACTATAAGATGAACACTTTTCCTATGTTTGAAAGCTATGAATCCTCTTTTTGATTTGGGGCCAAATATTTAATGGCTCTGAGTCTTGGTTTTCTTGTCTGTAAAGAGGCTCATTATATGGAATGTATATTTTAGTTCTACAATTCTGTGGACATATGATTGATAGCAAAGGGAGAGGTTATTGATAGCACTAGCACAGGACCTGACTCAAAACTCTGTGTAAACACAAAGTTAAAGCCAAAACAATGCCTGGGTGATGTATCAGAGTCTGATGTCATACTACAAATGGAATTAGGAAAATGGTCCTCATCCTCAAGAAACTTACCTTCTACTTTGGGCCATAAGACAAACATGAAGAAGTAACAAAAAGCAATACATAATGAAGTGTAAGAATAAACATTACCTAAAATCGAAGGGTTGGAAGAGTGCATTGAGATTGTAGCTTACAACTAACTACAACTAACAGTTCCATCATGTCCCCAGTGTCTCTTTCTTTGCCCATATACTTTATTTTTTTAAATATTTATTTATTGTAAAAAAAATTTATTGGAGTATAATTGCTTTACAGTGGTGTGGTAGTTTCTGCTGTATAACTAAGTGAATCAGCTATATGTATACATATATCCCCAATCTCCTCCCACTTGCGTCTCCCACCCACCCTCCCTATCCCACCTCTCTAGTTTGACAAAAAGCACCGAGCTGATCTCCCTGTGCTATGTGGCTGCTTCCCACTAGCTATCTGTTTTACATTTGGTAGTGTACATATGTCCATGTTACTCTTTCACTTTGTCCCAGCTTACCCTTTCCCCTCTCCGTGTCCTGAAGTCCATTCTTTACATCTGCATCTTTATTCCTGCTCTGCCCCTAGCTTCTTCAAAACCACATTTTGTTTTTAGATTCCATATATATGTGTTAGCATATGGTATTTGTTTTTCTCTTCCTGACTTTCTTCACTCTGTATGACAGACTCTAGGTCCATGCATGTCACTAAAACTAACTCGTTTTTGTTTCCTTTTATGACTGAGTAATATTCCATTGTACATATGTGCTACGTTTTCTTTATCTATTCATCTGTCAATGGACACTTAAGTTACTTCTATGTCCTGGCTATTGTAAATAGAGCTGCAATGAACATTGGAGTACATGACTTTTTTTGAATTATGGTCTTCTCAGGGTATATGCCCAGTAGTAGGTTTGCTGTGGTGTCTGGTAGTTCTATTTTTTGTTTTTTACGGAACCTCCATACTGTTCTCCATAGTGGCTGTATCAATTTACATTTTCACCAACAGTGCAAGAGGGTTCCTTTTTCTCCACCCTCTCCAGCATTTATTGTTCGTAGATTATTTGATGATGGCCATTCTGACCGGTGTGAGGTGATACCTCATTGTAGTTTTGATTTGCATTTCTCTAATGATTAGTGATGTTGAGCATCCTTTCATGTGTTTCTTGGCCATCTGTATATCTTCTTTGGAGATATGCCTATTTAGGTCTTCCGCCCAGTTTTGGATTGCGTTGTTTCTTTTTCTGATATTGAGCTGCATGGGCTGCTTGTATACTGTGGAGATTAATCCTTTGTCAGTTGCTTCACTTGCAAACATTTCTCCCATTCTGAGCATTGTCTTTTGTCTTGTTTATGGTTTCCTTTGTTTTGCCAAAGCCTTTAAGTTTCATTAGGTCCCATTTGTTTTTCTGTTTTTATTTCCATTTCTCTAAGAGGTGGGCTAAAAAGGATCTTGCCCTGATTTATGTCATAGAGTGTTCTGCCTATGTTTTCCTCTAAGAGTTTTATAGTGTCTGGCCTTATATTTAGGTCTTTAATCCGTTTGGAGTTTATTTTTTTGTATGGTGTAGGAAGTGTTCTAATTTCATTCTTTTACATGAAACCGTCCACTTTTTATTCTTCTACATGAAACTGTCCACTTAATAAGCACTTAAGGTAATTATTGATATATATGTTCCTATTACCATTTTCTTAATTGTTTTGGGTTTGTTATTGTAGGTCTTTTCCTTCTCTTGTGTTTCCTGCCTAGAGAAGTTCCTTTAGCATTTGTTGTAAAGCTGGTTTTGTGGTGTTGAATTTTCTTAGCTTTTCCTTATCTGTAAAGGTTTTAATTTTTCTGTCAAATCTGAATGAGATCCTTGCTGGGTAGAGTAATCTTGTTCGTAGGTTTTCCCTTTCATCACTTTAAATACGTCCTGCCTTTCCCTTCTGGCTTGCAGAGTTTCTGCTGAAAGATCAGCTGTTAACCTTATGGGGATTTCCTTGTATGTTATTTGTTGTTTTTCCCTTGCTGCTTTTAATATTTTTTCTTTGTATTTAATTTTTGATAGTTTGATTAATATGTGTCTCGCCGTGTTTCTCCTTGGATTTCTCCTGTATGGGACTCTCTGTGCTTCCTGGACTTGATTGACTATTTCCTTTCCCATGTTAGTGAAGTTTTCAACTATAATCTCTTCAAATATTTTCTCAGTCTCTTTCTTTTTCTCTTCTTCTTCTGGGACCCCTATAGTTTGAATGTTGGTGTGTTTAATGTTGTCCCAGAAGTCTCTTAGACTGTCCTCAGTTCTTTTCATTCTTTTTCTTTTTTCTGCTCTGCAATAGTTATTTCCACTATTTTATCCTCCAGGTCACTTATCCGTTCTTCTGTGTCAGTTCCTCTGCTATTGATTCCTTCTAGAGAATTTTTAATTTCATGTATTGTGTTGTTCATCACTGTTTGTTTGCTCTTTAGTGCTTCTAGGTCCTTGTTAAATGTTTGTTGTATTTTCTCCATTCTATTTCCAAAATTTTGGATCATCTTTACCATCATTACTCTGAATTCTTTTTCAAGTAGACTGCCTATTTCCTCCTCATTGTTTTTGGTCTGGTGGGTTTTTACTTTGCTCCTTCATCTGCTGTGTGTTTCTCTGTCTTCTCATTTTGCTTAACTTACTGCATTTGGGGTCTACTTTTTGCAGGCGCGGGTCGCAGTTCCTGTTGTTTTTGGTGTCTGCCCCCAGTGGGTACGGTTTGTTCAGTGGTTGTGTAGGCTTCCTGGTGGTGCAGACTGGTGCCTATATTCTTGTGGATGAGGCTGGATCTTGTCTTTCTGGTGGGCAGGACCGCGTCCAGTGGTGTGTTTTGTGATGTCTGTGAACTTATTATGATTTTAGGCAGCCTCTCTGGTAATGGGTGGGGTTGTGTTCCTGTCTTGCTAGCTGTTTGGCATGGGGTGTCCAGCACTGTAGCTTGCTGGTTGTTGAGTGGAGCTGGGTCTTAGCATTGAGACGGAGATCTCTGGTAGAGCTTTCTTCGTTTGATATTATGTGGTTCTGGGAAGTCTCTGTTGGACCAATGTCCTGAACTTGGCTCTCCCACCTCAGAGGCACAGGCCTGACACCTGGCTGGAGCACCAAGACCCTGTCAGCCACATGGCTCAGAAGAAAAGGGAGAAAGAAAAACTAAACTAAAATAAAATAATTAAAATAAAATATATATTCTTAAAAAATTTTTTAAAGTAAAGAAAGAAAGAAGAGAGCAACCAAACCAATAAACAAATCCACCAATGATAATAAGCGCTAAAAACTATACTAACAAAAAAAAACAAAAAACAAAATTGGACAGACAGAACCCTAGGAGAAATGGTAAAAGCAAAGCGATACAGACACAATCACACAAAAAACTTACATATACACACTCAGAAAAAGTGAAAAAGGAAAAAAATATATAATATATATAAAATATATATTATATATATTTTATATATAATATATATAAAATATTTAAATATATATATAAAAGTAAGAGAGCAACCAAATCAAGAAACCAATCTACCAATGATTATAAGCTCTAAATACTAAGCCAATATAAGCATAAAACCAGAAAAAAATTAGATGCTGAAATCAAACCCCAAATCTACAGTTGCTCCCAAAGTCCACTGCCTCAATTTTGGGATGATTCGTTGTCTATTCAGGTATTCCACAGATGCGGGATACATCAGGTTGATTGTAGAGATTTAATCTGTTGCTCCTGAGGCTGCTGGGAGAAATTTCCCTTTCTCTTCTTTTCTTGCACAGCTCCTGTGGTTCAGCTTTGGGTTTGACCCCACCTCTCCCTGTAGGTCACCTGAGGGCATCTGTTCCCCACCCAGACTGGATGGGGTTAAAGTAGCAGCTGATGCATAGCACAGGGAGATCAGCTCGGTGGTTTGTGACTACCTAGAGGGGTGGGATAGGGAGGGTGGGAGCGAGATGCAAGAGGGAGGAGATATGGGGATGTATGTATATGTGTAACTGCTTCACTTTGTTATACAGCAGAAACTAACACACCACTGTAAAGCAAATATATTCCCATAAAGATGTTAAAAAAATAAAAATAAAAAATAAAAATAAAGTAGCAGCAGATTAGGGGCCTCTGGCTCACTCAGGCCAGGGAGAGGGAGGGGTACGGATATGGGGCGAGCCTGCAGTGGCAGAGGCCAGCTTGACATTGCAACAGCCTGAGGTGCACCATGTGTTCTCCTGGGGAAGTTGTCCCTGGATCACGGGACCCTGGCAGTGGCGGGCTGCACAGGCTCCCGGGAGGATAGGTGTGGATAGTGACCTGTGCTTGCACACAGGCTTCTTGGAGGCTGCAGTAGCAGCCTTAGCCTTTCATACCCGTCTCTGGTGTCTGCACTGATAGCCACAGCTCGTGCCCATCTCTGGAGCTCCTTTAGGCGGTGCTCTGAATCCCCTCTCCTTGTGCACCCGAAAACAATGGTCTCTTGCCTCTTCAGCAGCTCCAGACTTTTTCCCGGACTCCTTCCCCGCTAGCTGTGGTGCACTAGCCCCCTTCAGGCTGTGTTCACGCAGCCAACCCCAGTCCTCTCCCTGGGATCTGACCTCCGAAGCCCGAGCCTCAGCTCCCAGCCCCCGCCCGCCCAGGCGGGTGAGCAGACAAGCCTCTCGGGCTGGTGAGTGCTGGATGGCACCAATCCTCTGTGCAGGAATCTCTGCTTTGCCCTCTGCACCCCTGTTGCTCTCCTCCATGGCTGCGAAGCTTCCCACCCACCCTGCCGTATCCTCAAGTGAAGGGGCTTCCTAGTGTGTGCAAACTTTTCCTCCTTCACAGCTCCCTTCCAGAAGTGCAGGTCCTGTCCCTATTCTTTTGTCTCTGTTTTTTCTTTTGTCCTACCCAGGTATGTAGGAAGTGTTTTGTCTTTTGGGAAGTCTGAGGTCTTCTGCCAGCATTCAGTAGGTGTTCTGTAGGCGTTGTTCCACATGTAGATGTATTTTTGGAGAGGAAGGCGATCTCCACGTCTCACTCCTCCACCATCTTGAAGGTCCCCCCACAGACTTTAATATAATGTGGAACAATAGATTCTCCAAAACCAAATAGAATTATGGTAACTAGAAAATATTGCAACCCAATATTCCATGACAATCCAAACTTTAAACTAATGTTCTACTAAGAGGAAAAATAATAGAAAGTAAGGAAGGATTATATTATATACCCTCAACATTTTCTTTATTCTCAGCTTAGGAAATGGTGACTTACAAACACCGTTTTACTTTGTTGGTTTTGTTCTACAGCTGAGTGAAAGAGAAGTCATTAAAACATATTGGCATAACATGTAATATTTATTACCTGTGTGATTACATGGCAGAAAGATATGATGGCTTTTACAGAAGGTGCACAATTACAGTGAAAGAGAATGCCTTAATCCTTGTTACTGTTGTACTTTTGGTCAGTAGAATTCTGTATCTATTTTTGCTAATGTAAAACAATGTGAAAAATTCCTTGTTTTCAGTCATTTCAGAACACTCCTTTTTCCAATTTATCTTATATTTTGATGCTCTTTTTGTGCACAATCATGTTCATTTTTATTATTCGTCCTTTGACCTTTTTACTAACATGAATGCGCAGGAATAAGTGCTTCTTGCCACACTTACAAAAAGGCATTTCATTTGACAATATTTTAAATTTGTTAAATTTGGAGGGCATTCTAATTTATTTCATATATATCTTCATCTGTCGATGGAATCACTAATACGAAGGAAAGAAGTCTAAAAGCATATTTCTGATTAGTGCTTGGAGTAGATTCTGCCTGTACAATGAAAGCTTTCTAAATCATTAGCTTTCTATTTAAGACATTTTCCTCTTCAAGTTGATTTGACTTCTTAGGCTGGTGGTCAGAAGATGAGAGAAAGTAAATTGAAATTTAAAAAAGCAAAGGTAACTGAAAAAAGAAAACTCACAATGTATCTTTTAGTTCTCTGGAAAAGGAAGTTCAAAAACTAAAGACATCATTTGTCTTTTCTTTTCTTTAAAAAAATTTGGTGTGGTACCCAAAGTCTAGCACGATTTTTGATCCTACAGTGTTACAATGTATATAGAATGCACTTAGCTCAGAAATACCTCCAATATAATAGATCCCAAATGCTTTCTTTTAAAATTCAGGTCAGGTTTTCTGTAATGGAAATGCACATGCAACTCATTTGTAAGACTGAACATACATCTTACACTATATACTGGCATTAAATTGAAACCTGAACGATGAGAAGTCATTTGTGTGGGCAGGAAGCCAAATCATTCCTGGAGTTCTACACGCAGGCAATAATTTACATCAACAGGTAGAAAACATGTTATGTGCTTTTGGTACAATGATGCCGAAGAGCTTGGTGATGACTCATAATTCAACTATCATTTAAAAATGCTCAAAAATATGGGAAAATTGATGAGAACCTGCTCTTGTTTAAATTCAAAGGCAAAGGAGTCCTTGAGCTCTAACAAGGTGAATCATGGAACAGGACTAAAGATATAGATAGATAGATAGATAGATAGATAAATAGATAGATAGAGATAGAGAGAGAGAGAGATAGAAAGAAAGAGAGAATACAATATTATGTTTTGAGTTTCACTTCTTTCTTATTTCTATTACCATAAGGGACTTGAAAGAAAAATTAATGACATCTGTTTTTTCTATTCATTTTCTCACGAATTTAAGATAAATTAAATGACTTTTTAACCCTTTCCATTTTTGTCACTGTGATTGGCTCCATCAGTTTCCATTATCTCCTCCCTATTTCCCATGGAATTGTCAATCATGAACAGACAGATATAAACCATTTCCCTTAAAATTAGTTATACCTGTGCCCTGAACCAGCCAGTGGGAGCAAAGAGACAGATTGAATAAATGAACAACCCCCAGCCTGTAGCCCTCCCTCTTCCAGAACAGTCAGAATTTCAAAGACAATCCCCACACCACAATCACTGTAGATTCATGGTTGAATACTACTTTTCCAGTTCCAAACTACTGGATTTTCCTGTATAACATGAAATGACCATTGATGTTCTTTTTCCTTGAATCCTGCCCAGAACATCTCTATACATATAATTCATTTTTTGAAGAAAAAAAGGATTTCACCCTTTGTTCTCATTAACCAACAGGAACTGAACAAAAGCAGTGACTGGACACATCAAGAATGGCCACATCTAACCATGGCTTCAAATCTCACAGGTGTTTCCCATCCAACCACATTGCAAGGGTGCTACCATTATTCCCAAGTAACTGTACATGTCAAAAAGTCATCCTGGGCTTCCCTGGTGGTGCAGTGGTTGAGAGTCCACCTGCCGATGCAGGGAACACGGGTTCGTGCCCCGGTCCAGGAAGATCCCACATGCCGCAGAGCGGCTGGGCCCGTAAGCCATGGCCGCTGAGCCTGCGCGTCCGGAGCCTGTGCTCCGCAACGGGAGAGGCCACAACAGTGAGAGGCCCGCGTACCACACACACACACACACAAATAATAATAATAATAAATAAACAGTCATCCTGCCATAGTTTGGGTTCCAGTGTACACTGCAAAGTGAAGTCAGGCACGTTCCATCTTGGTGACACAACGTGCCTCCGCTGCTGGTGTGGAGAGCTGTTTCTTCCTGAAGCTGGGCTCAGAAATGTCTGAGTTTTGGGGACAGAGGATCTGGTCATTATTTTCTTGGCAGTGCTTACATCAGCTCTCATGTGACTGGAGGAAAGTTTAAACCTCGAATTCTGAAGAGTCTCAAGCAATAACATTACAAGTTTCAACAGGTGGTACTGTTCAAATATTCACACAAAGTGCTCCCTTTGTCATTAAAACCTAGCCTGTAATCTCTCTGGAGTGAAACGGAGTATTGTTTTTAAAATGCTGGAGTGGATCACTCCTTTAGCTAGGACAAAGAGTGCTTTTTTCTGGTTGGGCATGGGAGGGTCCTTGAATAAATTTGGTAAACAGTGACTTGTGAATAAGTAAAAACATGAACCACAGATGTTACTCAATTTTCATTGCCGGCAGGGTTTAACTCTCCTCTACAATGAGGGATAGCCCTACTCTTACAGAGAAGACAGTCTGCACTGAAGTAGACTCCCAAGCACTAATTTAATACTATGTGATGGATGTATACGAGTGCTAATGAGAGGGAGCATCACATAGTGGTAAAGGATGCAACGAGCCGGGTCCATACGGCAGCTCTGCCCCTTACTGTCTGTGTGATCCTGAGCAACATATATAACTTCTCCATACCTCATTTTCCTCATATGTAAAATAGGCACAATAGTAATGCTCATCTTATACAGTTTTGTGAAATTAAATAACTTACCTCTTAGAAGAGTCCTTGGCACATAGAAAGCACTTGATAACTGTGAACTATTATTGCTATTACTATAATTAACAGTGACAAGCTGGGGGAGTGATTCATCTTCCTGGGTAAAGGAAAGGAAACAGAATGAGAGAAAGTGGCAAAAAAGTTGGATTGAAGATTGCTTAGAAGTTTGCCAAGTAGACCAGACATTATTTAGGGACGGGGAGAACACTGTTAGGTCTGTAAACGACAGGATGTTTACAGACCTAACTCATTCAAAGGAACTTCACAAGTGATATATAAACATGTTGATAAAATTTTTATATGTTCTGGAAAAAACAATTCAAATTAATGTCAAAGTTGCAAAAAATTTAAAGAAAATACTTTTATGAGCTTGCGGCTCTTATAACATGTAAAAAGTTGAGCCTTTCCAAAGGCAAGGACCTTGTGTTTGTCATCTTTATATTCACTTATACGTATTGAATAAAATCAATATAATCTTCATATTCATATTATTTTAGCCATTTCCCCATGACATGCTTCCTGCCAGTAGCAAGCTGGAGTCACCTGCCTTCAGCTGTAGGCAAAATTCATCCTGACACGACTCTTTACTTCTCATCTAATAATCCTGAACTCTGTGTGTTAGAACAATCATTCACGGTTGCTCAGGGAATAATCACTACACTATTATTTACTGCACAATCCTGATTGATGACATTTTTGACTGAGTCAGGCAAATATGCGTATTCAAGGGAATGGACTCAGGAAGTTACTGGAGAAGCTCTTTAGAGGTCAGAAATTGGCTGACTTTGTAAAGTGCTGTGCAATACAAGAATTTATCATAAGCTAGAAGCATTTCTTTTGCCCAAAGGATATATTCTTATTCCAGAGGGAATTTTGGCCTTAGAAAGATGGCCTTATAAAAATCATCCTTTGCGTGGTGGACAGCACACTCTAATACAATGGATTCCATGAAATAAAGTATTATGACAGATTCATTTGTCTCTGCTTCAGCATTTAGCACTCCCCAGCTTCCCAACTATCCTGTCACACAGGGTTTGGGGTTCTAGGGTAGATGCAGAGGAGTTGTACATGCTCCAAGTCTGAGAATGACTTGTCTAGTATAGAATGAAAATTCTATTTCTCCTTCTTGTATGTCCTTTACTGCCTTTAGGTCCTAGAAGTTTTAATAACCAATCTATTCACATATTAGAGACTCATTTCTCTAATTTCATGAGATCTCTTTGAAATGTTTCCTAAAATATTAGCAGTTTCATTCACCCTAATCTGCCTGGTAGCAGGTAAAGCTAAATTGGCTTGTCTAGTTGTGGATATCCATATCCTGCACAAAAATTAATTGTAATAACTCATCTTTATACATCTCTATTTAAATTTTTTAAAGTTTTGATGTTTACAAGGGACTTTTCCAGAAGTAAGTCAATATATTGATTCCAAGGAATTAAGTGGTTGAGAAAAATAAGGCTGAGCAGGAATCTGGTTCTTTCCAAATAACTCCTTGGTGTCTACTCATTTAATAAGCATGTATCATTGGTGAGGAAATAGAAAAAAATTGACCTTTATGGGATCCTAAGTAATAGATATCTAAGTAATAGAGTCTTCTCTTTTAACTAATAGTGAATCACTGATAAACACTCTTGGGATGTGTCTACAAAAATGTGTCCTCTGTTTTTACCAATCTGTTTAATGTATAGCCTAATAGAAGACAGCTCGTTCTCACATCTGCTTCTGTGTTCAGTTTATTCCAATATCACACATGTAGTCCCTGGAAAACTCTGCTTGTGGGAGTCTAAAAGTGGAAAAGACAAAGAAGGTCCTAGTATGATTATAGGAATAATTTTGACTTTGCAGGCCCCTGCTATTTTAGATTACCTGTTTCTTCTTGTGTCCATCTTTGTAAGTTGTGTTATTCAAGAAATGTGTTCCTATAAGTTGACAAATGTATTAGCATAAAGTTGATTATAAAATTTCCTGATTATCTTTCTATTATCAGTGGGATCTGTAAGACAATGTTTCATTCCTGTTATTAGTAATTTGGGTTTTCTGTCTTTTTATTAATCTGTCTACTTAAGGTTTTATAACTGTAATTTATTATTTTCAAAGCACTACTTTTTACTGAATGTTGGACATTATATATGATACATTGTAGGGAGTCCAGATTATGATGTCTTCCTTTAAAGAGTGTTGAGTTTTGTTCCAGCAACTAATTAAATTACTTGTGGATCCTTTTGATCTCATCAAGCTTAATGTTGTTCTTTGTTTGTTTCGGATCTATTTTGGTTTTGCCTTCACCCTAGGGTGTAGCTCTTACTCTAGAGTATGGTGCATACCTGGAAGGTTTGGTCTTTCTAGAGTTTAAACTGAGTATCTGAGGAATTCAGTAAGATCTTTCCACTGTAGCTAGAGTGGAATTCCAACGTTACCTGGCACTGCATCACTTCTGATGTCTTCTTTAGCTGTCAGCCATGCAGGAGCTTCTCCCGGCTACCCCTCTTCACCATACAGCTCCTTCCTATCAGATACTCTTTTCTTATTCCAGTTGCTTCAGCCACCCCAACTCTGACCTCAGCTTCTTTTTTTGTTCAGCAAAAACTTTGCCTTTGGCAGCCTGTGCCAGCTGGTAAGTGTCTCCAGGCAGAAAGAAAGGGCAAATATGGGGCTCAACTTATGTATTTTTCTTCTCTCAAAGTTCACAATCCTGTGGTCCCTGTGTCCCAATTACTGAGAACACTTGCCTCATGAATATTGTCTCATTGTTTATGGCAGGACAGGTCCAGTACAAGTTACTCTGGCATAACTGTGAGTAGAAGTCCCTGCACCCCTGTTTTTTTACATTTTTATTGGAGTATAGTCGATTTACAAAGTTGTGTTAGTTTCAGGTGTACAACAAAGTGAATCAGTTATACATATACATATATCCATTTTTCTTTTTAGATTCTTTTCCCATATAGGTTATTACAGAACACTGAGTAGAGTTCCCTATGCTATACAGTAGGTTCTTAATAGTTATCTATTTTATATATAGTAGGGTGTATATGTCAATCCCAGTCTCCCAGTTTATCCCTCCCTCCCTTATCCCCTGGTAACCATAAGTTTGTTTTCTACACCTGTGACTCTACTTCTGTTTCGTAAATAAGTTCATTTGTACCCTTTTTTCTTTTAGATTACACGTATGAGGGATTTAGATTACATGTATCAAGGGATTGATCCCTTGATTATTATGTAGTGTCCCTCCTTGTCTCTTATAATGTTCTTTATTTTAAAGTCTATTTTATCTGCTATGACTATTGCTACTCCAACTTTCTTTTGATTTCCATTTGCATAGAATATCTTTTTCCATCCCCTCACTTTCAGTCTGTATGTGTCCCTAGGTCTGAAGTGGGTCTCTTGTAGACAGCGTATATATGGGTCTTGTTTTTGTATCTATTCAGCCAGTCTGTGTTTTCTGGTTGGGGCATTTAATCCATTTACATTCAAGGTTATTATTGGTATGTATATTCCTATTACCATTTTCTTAATTGTTTTGGGTTTATTTTTGTGTGTCTTTTTCTTCTCTTGTGTTTCCCACTTAGAGATATTTCTTTAGCATTTGTTGTAAAGCTGGTTTGGTGGTGCTGAATTCTCTTAGCTTTTGTTTGTCTGTAAAGGTTTTGACTTCTCCATCAAATCTGAATGAGATCCTGGGTAGAGTAATCTTGGTTGTAGGTTTTTCTCTTTCATCACTTTAAGTATATCCTGCCACACCTTTCTGGCCTGCAGAGTTTCCACTGAAAAATCAGCTGATGACCTTATGGGGATTCCTTTGTATGTTATTTTTTGTTTTTCCCTTGCTGCTTTGAATATTTTTTCTTTGAATTTAATTTTTTTTAGTTTGATTAATATGTGTCTTGGTGTGTTTTTCCTAAGGTTTATCCTGTATGGGACTCTCTGTGCTTCCTGGACTTGGGTGACTATTTCCTTTCCCATGTTAGGGAAGTTTTCTATTATAATCTCTTCAAATATTTTCTCAGACCCTTTCTTTTTCTCTTCTTCTTCTGGGACCCCTATAATTCTAATGTTGGTGAGTTTAGTGTTGTCCCAGAGATCTCTGTGATTTTCTTCAAGTCTTTTCATTCTTTTTTCTTTATTCTGCTCATCGGCAATCATTTCCACCATTTTGTCTTCCAGCTCACTTATTCGTTCTTCTGCCTCCATTATTCTGTTATTGATTCCTTCTAGTGTATTTTTCATTTCATTTATTGTGTTGTTCATCTCTGTTTGTTTGTTCTTTAGTTTTTCTAGATCTTTATTAAACGTTTCTTGTATTTTCTCAATCTGTGCTTCCATTCTATTTCCGAGATTCTAGATCATCTTTACTATCATTACTCTGAATTCTTTTTCAGGTAGATTGCCTATTTCCTCTTCATTTATTTGGTCTTTTAGGTTTTTACCTTGCTCCTTCATCTGTGACATATTTTTTTGGCGTCTCTTTTTTTTTTTTTTTTACAAGTGGAATTGTGTTCCTGTTTTACTGGTTGTTTGGCCTGAGGCTTCCAATACTGGAGTTTGTAGGCTGTTGGGTAGAGCTGGGTCTTGGTGCTGAGATGAGGAACTCTGTTAGACCTCACTCTGATGAATATTCCCTGGGGTCTGAGGTTCTCTGTTAGTCCAGTGGTTCGGACTTGGAGCTCCCACCGCAGGAGCTTCCACCCAATCGCAGGCTCGCAAATCAAGATCTCCTGCAAGCCACATGTGGTAGCAAAAAAAAGAAAAACAATAACAAAGTAAAAAATAAAATTAGACTAAGAAACTAACAGGTATGTTAGAAAGAATGTAAAAATAAAAATATAGATGAATCAACACCAAAAGGTACATCAGTACAACAATAGTAAAAAAGAGGAGGCAGGAAAAGAAAAAAAGTCGGGGGGGAAGGCCTTGGCTGTGGAGAGCAGGGACTAAGCAAGGGCAAGGTTTGGGCAGTGGGTGGGGCCAATGCTCAGGGCCCACAGGGATGGAAAATGCTCTGGGGACTGTGGGGGTGGGACTTAGGCTCAAGGAACAGAAGGGGCCCAGGCGTGCCCCTGACTCCTGGTCTCAGAGGACAGGGCACCTCACCTGGGAACCCAGCAGGCTTCCTGGGCTCGAGTGGGCAGGGCAAACACCTTCCTCTCCTCTCCTGCTCCTCTGGCCTGGGGTCTGAGAGGGCCCCTCCTGCCTGCCTCTCCTGATCCCCCCGCCTCCTCTTATGTCCCCAAGACCCATGCAGCCTGGAGGGGCCTTGTAGGGTGGGGGATCAGCCTGGGAGCACAGCAGGCTCCCCATGTCCAAGTGGGTGGGGCAATCACCCTCTGCCCCTCTCCTGCTCCTCCCTGAGGGCCCCTCTTGCCTGCCTCCCCTGTTCTCCCCTCAGCCTCCCTCCTATGCCCCAGGACCTAGGTGGCCTGGAGGGGGCTTTGGGCGGGGGGAACCAGCTTGGGAGCTGAGCAGGCTCTCCAGCCCGAGTGGGCCAGGCCATCATCCTCTGCTCCACTCCCACTCTTCCTGGAGAGGCTCTCCCACCTGCCTCTCCTGATCTCCCTGGCCTCAGGGGGGTCGATCTTGTCTGGCCTCCACTTCTCCTCCCTCCTCGGTCCCCCTATGTCCTACCACTTCACTCTGGGGTTCCTCCCATCTTCTTGGGGGTTAGAGTCCCCCACCAGTGGCCAACAGGTGGCCTAATTATGGGGAGATGCTAACTCTGCATCTTCCAATGCCACCATCTTGACTCCTCCTTCATGTCTACTTTTTTAAGATTGTTGATTTTTAAATCTTTAAAAGTTTTATTAAATGTTAAGATATGGGGCCTCCCTGGTGGCGCAGTGATTGAGAGTCCGCCTGCCGATGCAGGGGACACGGGTTCGTGCCCCGATCCCGGAGGATCCCACATGCCGCGGAGCGGCTGGGCCCGCGAGCCATGGCCGCGGAGCCTGTGTGTCCGGAGCCTGTGCTCCGCAACGGGAGAGGCCACAGCAGTGAGAGGCCCGCGTACAGCAAAAAAAAAAAAAAAAAAAAGTTAAGATATGAAATTCTGATATAAACTCTTTAGGTTAGTACAATTTGCTTTTTCATAATCAAATTATTTTTATTGGTGATCCCATGTTCTACCAAAAATTCTGAACTGGGACATGGAATACCCAGCTCTAATATTAATTTGTTTTGTGACAATGAATGATGGATCACAAAGTATTTATTAAGCATCTATTGTGTACGTGCCTTACATATTGTACTAGGAGTGATGAGTTACAAAAATAAAAGACCTGCTCATGCCCATAAGGACCAAAAAATATAGTCACTATCTCGAATTTCATTTGAAATGTTCAGAAAATACTGCATTAAACTCTGACACATTAGTTTTTTGTTTTGTTTTGTTTTAAATAGAGTAGGCTTGGATGTAGCTCAGGAAAAAATGTGTTCTACCTAAAACCCAATATAAGTGTTAAAAGTGGATTTAATATTTTTGAAAGCCATAAGTTATTTTTTCAAGGGTTAAGATTTTCCTGCGTAATGGAATTCTCTTATTTAAGTTATACTGCCCTGTTCCCCAGATATTCCATACTGATAACACTTGCTTAATAGTCCATTTGTCTAAGAACACTTTTAATCCTAACACTTTCTCTAGAATTGCAGGTGACAGTGAAGACAATTTCATTTCCTGTGGCTAGTTCTCTCCTGATTGAGTGTTAAGTGTGATTCTGGTCTGACACATTCTCTTCCTGGGCTTGAAAAAGCATAAACTCAAGTGGTCAGAATGTCCAGATCCACATATATCATTTTTATTCTTCTTATTTAAGTTTCAAGTGACTTTTTGGCTTTGCAGTTTTTACTGTCTTCAAATATTTGTGATCCATTTTGGTTCCTTTGGTTCATAAGTCGACATTTGAAAAGTTATAACCACTGATATGGGTAACTTTGCCAACCTCAGAAGGAAGATTACTAGAAGAAATCTGTGACTCACAAGAAGTAACCCTTTTATCTGTGAATTGAAATTGCCTCTTATAGGAAAAGTTATATATACCTTTGTATATGTCTACTGATCTTGATAAGTTTAAGAGAGGTTGTACTTCCATTCATTTTGCTATGCACTTCTCAGGGCTCAGGAGTTATTAGATAACTACATCTAAATATATATGCTGGTAGTTGGTTAAGGTCATTGTACAGTTTTCTGTCACTATTTGGTAAATAACCTATTTTATAGACTACTTTAAAAGAGCCAGCTTACAACACATTATATTACCTACTTTTCATGTTAAGGTCAAACTTAAACCTTTCTGTATGCAAAAAGGGAAGTAGGTCAGTGCATCTTTTATAGAGCTAGAACTATGGTTTGAGTTTAGAGGTATAAAGAGAAATGAAAAAGTTCACTTTCAGGAAATACATCAGGAAACACTCATAAAGCAGAAAAGACATGAGTTAGAAATAACTCTAATGCATTTTACATTGATCAATCATTCACCTCTGTAACCTCCTAGCACTGTCAAGCCCCAAAACCTTTATGGTATCAGGTAAGATACATTTACATGGAAGGAACTAAAGATCACTTGAGAAAAATCAGAAGAAAAAAAGTATTTTGCTCTAAGCCAGATTGCAGAGATCTGTTGCCCTAGTTTCCCTCCTCCCAACACACACCCAAGTTAGAGTGAGTTTTATGAGAAGTAAAGAAGAAATGTCACTCTTAAAGCGACTCTTGGAGAAAACAATGCTAATTAGATCAAGAGGAGGGGGAAAATGGGGACTCACCCAGTGAGTAAAGAAAACACGATGAAAGAGCTACTACCACTTTTTCTGTAGCGCTGTTTAGAATAGACTGAAATCTGGATTTCCAAGGGAAGCATTCCAATGATCAAGAAAACACAAAAGGATGAGGTCAGGAGAAAAGGAGAAGCTAATGAGCTAAGGGTTGGAAACAAATTTTAACAAGTGAGGATTAGGCCAATCTGTTTGCCTGAAAAGCTTGGCTGTTGGCTCCAATCACACTGATTGAGTGTCTGCTTTATCCATGCCATAATCAGACAAACACAAGTGCCTAAACATATTAACAAACTGACTCTAGCTGTCACAGGATTTTTTAATTTCCAGTTTGAAAATGCTTACACTTGTGATATTTATTCGACTCTGTAAACTTTTTGCAGGGTTGAAAGGCAGAACCATTTTTCTGTTACATCCTCCAGGAAGACACTAGTGTTAACATTCTTTTAGGTTTAGCATTTCAGCACATGGTGCTTCCCTAGGCACAGTCCCAACCATGTGAGGACAACTGAAGTCAGAAGCACGTTCTAAAATCCTATTTTGTAGGATGATGAGGAGGAGAGGATATTAAGGACTAACAGCCTGCAACTTTCATGTGGGCTCCCAATTTCAGAGGGCTATGGTCTATGGTCCAGTCATTGGAAAGAAACACCTTAAGCAGAAATTTAGCTGCAAAGCTGATCCTTATTTGGGATGGAATTAACAAAATTATAAATGTAATATGCAAAATCTGTTTCCAAGTCACATTAAATGCTTGGATTCCTGGCAGTGTGGGTATAATTCCTGGCATTGTGAATACATAATGCCATACATTTTCCTACAGTGTAAAAAAGTAATTTCCATATATGCTTGCAAAAGCGTCTTTGATCATGGAGTGTACTGGCTTTCTTTTGGGATAATGTTAAACAACATTTCAATTATGTATCAAGAGAAAAATTGTAAAACCTTAAAGTTTTTTAAAAAGTGAATGTATAGCACTTTTAACACTATATATCATACACTCAAGGAAAATTGTACCTAAAGTCAAGAATTTTTTAAATGATTTCTCTATAGTTAAGTAATTAGCAAACAGAACTTTATGTTCAGACCCAACCCAAATGGACAAATTCTATGAGAGAGCATATAATTTGCATTTAGGAATGAAAGCATCTTTTAAGATGTTTTTTAAAAAGACCACAAAAGAGATTTGTAATTTTCAAAGTATATCATAAATATACAAATCTTTGGAATGATACCATGGTGACTTAAAGAAAGGTTCCAGCAACATGACAGAATAAGTCAGAGCTTTATTGTTCAATTACAAACACATATATAAATGATGCATATATAACAATAACATAATGTTTAATTTTACACACCTGGGTTAAAAAGCAAGAAAATGACAGGTATAACGGGGATATTGGAAATCAGAGTGGTAAATTCAGGAACTGGTACTGCAGCAACAAGAGGAAAACTGTCAAGGTATACCTAAAAATGCTTTAATGCCTATATGGGTACAAAAGACATACCTTTGGGCTTAAGCAAGTTTGGGGAGCTAAAGCATAACATTCCTTTGTAAAGCTGGGATAATGGAAGAGTGTCCTCTCAGTGAAAGGGGGAACATAACAATTCTACCTCCTGGAACAAGAAAGCAAGAAGGCAACTTGTGTTTTTCTGGGATTCTGAGGAGGAAAAAAAAACTCATCTATGAAAAAAACTCCAAGCCTGTCCAAATTTCTATTACCCATGGGTATGAATATGCCTAATCTGAGAAATTAACAGTAAGACTGATCTCAGTTTGGTGAAATCCCTGGAGCACCCAGTAAAAACAAACACAAAATCATTCCAGTGTAGCACTTCCATAAGTGCAAGGACTCCAACAGGAAAACAAAACAAAGCACACAGAGACAAGAACACTCTTTTGTTATAATGATCTCTCACATACAAATAAATAACAAGCCATGAGAGAAAGTGGCACACACAACATCTATGAGGATTAGGTAACCTCTTCTTCCCCTAGTCAAACATGATGTAATAAAAACATCTGAAATAATCTATAATACAAAATGAGTAGAGTAAAAAAAAAAAGGAATAGAAATAATCTCAAAGAATAGAACACAATAAGAATATATGGCAGATTTGGAAAAGAAAAATGTATATTTAGAAATGAAAAAAGTCCATGAAATTAAAATTCAATTGACATAAATAAAGATTAGACTATTTGAGAGAGGATTAATAAACTGGAAAGGTGATCTAGGAAATTACCCCAATTGCCACACAGAGAAATAAGAAAAGTACAAAACAGAGGTTAGAAACATGGAGGATAGAGGAGCCAACATATGTTGAAACAGGAGTTCCAGAAGGAGAGAAAATAGAGAATGGGAAGATATCACATTCAAAGTGATATTCCCTGATAATTTTTCAGAGTTGATTGAAGATATGAATCCACAAATTTCAGAACATCAAAGACAATAAGCAAATCCTAAAAGCAACCACAGAGAAAAGACAGATTATCTATAAAGGAAGAGTTAACCTTTAGAATGGAGAAAGGAGGATGGGATTGGAATAAGCATTTACTTGTATCTGTTAACATTTTATTTCTTTAAAAAATGATCTGGAGCAAATATAAAAACATTGATTATAGGGAAATCTGTTTGGTAAGTATAATGTGTCTGTTATATGTGTTTTAGAATTAAAAATTAAACTATGAAAGAAGAGGAGTACATAGTATTTATGGATAAAATACAGTTGTTTATCCCAGTAACCTCTATCTTCCCTCCCCCCACCCAACACCATTTCCAGGTACTAACTCCCCCTAGCAGTAGTTCTAATTAGAGGTGAGAGAGCTTATACTGGTGTTCAACTTGGAAGAGGTTTAGCAATTACATTAATGGTAGCAATATCATTTAGATGAGGGATAAGCAAACTACAATCCTGAGACAGCTACCTATTTTTACATACTTGTTTTTATTAGAGCACAGCCATGCCCATTTTTTTTGACAGCTGCTTTGACTCTACAACAGTGGAGTTGTGTAGTTGCAAGTCTAAAATATTTATTATTTAGCCCTTTAAGAAAAAGTTTATCAACCTCTGGCTTAAAAGATGATGCTTATTGTTATTTTCATTTAACAAATTAGCAGTATATTTTTTAAATGAAGTCACAAATATTACATAGATTTGAAGGTAATAATTAACTAAGTTTAGTGGTCTTAGATTTGTACACAGGGGAAACTTGAGGTAAAAATAAATACCAAAGAATTCTGAAATATCTTTGAGTATTTATTTAGTTGAATTTTCCACCTTCAAGGTTCTCAATAATCAAGAAAAACCAGTTCAGGTAACATGAATGTTCAAATCAGTCATATAATTCTGCAGTGCAACCTAATTCATTTATTGTGTATAGCACATTTCCCATGCCTAGCCAGAGTTTCATTAACTTTGTATTAGCTTAGAAATCAGAGAAGGAAAGTATTTGTCTGGGCCTGTACTTTTTAAAGATTCTCTTTCCCTACATATTTTAGTTTCCTATGGAAGGTCTGGAAATACTGGCTCTTCATATAGTTAAGATGCCGGAAAATCATGTTATACTATTTAATATATATTATGATTTTTGAAGAGAATAACTCATCACTTAGTTATGGCTGGAACAATGACTGGATTTCTCACCTCAGTGTTTATTTAAACCTCAGGAAAATTTGTTTCTTTCAGTTGGAGAAAGTCAGATTTTTTTTTCATTAAAGACTAGAGATTTTACTGATTTAATCACTTATGTCAATAAAAACTGTAACAATAGCTTCTTTGAAAACACAAGTTTCTACTTGCTGCAGATTCAACAAGGAATATTATCCTGTCACGTCACTCCTTCAAGTCCCTTTGTCTCCAGACTCCACCTTTTCTCTCTGATCATATTACATTGTTTGGACTTGATCTTCTCAATGACAGCCTACCCTGTCCCACACCACCCTTCCCACACATACAACTTTGTAGGCAGCACACGTTTGGTGCCTCTTTACATATCTTCCTGATGCCCAGCTCCAATCCCAGCATCCTCTAGTTGTCACTTTATGAATGAATATTGAATTAACTAATTCAACTTTGACACTTTCCTATAACCTAGAATGATCTTGCCCTACTTGAATCCCTGTAGTTCTTAATTTTAAAAACAAACATAAAGAGCCCTGGATTATTTTCCATTTGCTATATGTAAATAAAATACTATGTCTCCAGTAAGACTGTAAACTCCTTCAAAGTGAGGGACAATGTTGTGTGTGTCTTTTTATAAATGGCATCAAAAAGAATTGAGAGAGAGAGAAAGAAAGAAAGAGAGAGAAAGCCACCATGCACATCGCTTACAACATGGTGAAGAACCTAGTATCTGCTTTAATACTCATTGGCTTGCCTTTATATATATATGTATGTGTATATGTATATTTACATTTATATTATAAAATATTATACTATATATCATATTATATTTATAAAAATATGCATTTCTTACATTTGCTATTCAAAAAAACAACTGCATGGTAAAAATAGTTGTTAAAAACACGACAGTGAATTAGTGAGATATAATCTGAAATCCATGAGATGAATTTGTTAGGGTCAAAGAACTCTTTAAACACAAATCAAGTGTAGAAAGGAGCAAAAAGCAAACAGTGCAGCCCCACTCAGATTCCGAGTCCATTTTCCAAGGTGATTTATAGTTGGATTTATCCTTTAAGGGCTTATAGAAGAATTGAGCCTGAGAATAGGCAGGAGTGTATAATTGCTCTTTTTCAAGCCAGAAACTATTTTTCTTTCACTTTGAAGGATAAAGTCAGAATCAGTGGATTTGTAACTTACAACTTAAGCTTCCTTACTACTTTCCCTCCTCTACTTTTCATTTTATCCATCAGATTTTCTGAGATGTTCAAGTGGGTAATTTCCAAAGAATAACACTGACAGTCCCAAAGCCAGTAATAAATTGTAAAATTACTTTTTTTATAGAAACCTTACAGATTTTCACGAAGCTGTCTCATATTGTACTTTAAGACCATCTCCATCCCCTCTGCTCCTTATTCCTCTTCCTCCTCCTTCGCATAGTGTTCTTGGCTCAGTTTTGACCTGTAACTGCCTTACAATGTAATAGCCATTAACACACAGTGGCTATGCTTGCCAGGTAAATGGACCTGTGTGTTTCCCAACTTTTTTTTTTTTTTTTTTTTGTACCAAATGTCCAGCAACTTTGCTTTGCCTTTGGGACAGGTTATCAGGGGAGGTGGCTGGTTCAAACAAAGTCTGGAGATGAGAAAGATAACAATGCATATGCTTACAGTCTGGTACATATGCCTCCCTTCCCAGGACAAAAAGAAGCATACTCAAGAGTTTTCTTTAAAGAAAGAAGATGGGTGATACACTAATGGCAAAGCAAGTCTGTCCTCAAAGAACGGAACTGAATGAGACGTAGGCATTTTCCATGGAGTGTGACTCACCAGTGGTTCAGAGTGAAGGAAGAGTGCTGGAGAGAGAATAATGACCATAATTCAGACTGAGACCTTTATGAAGGCAAGAACCCCATTTTTTCATCTTTGAGTCTCCAGTAACTTATAAATATTTGTTGCATGATTAAATGAGTTTTATTCTCCCAGGCTTTCCTGGGCAACACCATTACTAAATTCTGTGAATATTTAAGTGACTGTATTAGAGGAGCTGTGCTGTATTGTGTGTGTGTGTACTGACATAGGGGTAGAATGAATGAGGAAATAAATGATTATGAATAGATATGTTTTGAAGTTGAAGCAATTTCAACGAGAGAGCACAGAAAATGATTATCATTGATTATCAACCAATATATCTATCAAAAGATGGAAAGATACATTTATTTATGCAGTCATTCAGTAAGAATTCAGTAAATAGTTCTTGTGTGCTTTAGCTCTGAACTAGGTATTGCGAATGATATAACTATAAGTCAAATGTCCAGCTGCCCCCATGGGTGATTTCTGTGGATATGCCACACCCACAGTTAGATGGCCCTCAGCACCTCTGACCATCAGCAAATAGAACCTCACACCAGTCAGACTGGCCATCATCAGAAAATCTACAAACAACAAATGCTGGAGAGGGTGTGGAGAAAAGGGGACCCTCTTACTCTGTTGGTGGGTCTGTAAATTGATACAACCACTATGGAGAACAGTATGGAGGTTCCTTAAAAAACTAACCATAGAATTACCATGTGACCCAGCAATCCCATTACTGGGCATATACACAGAGAAAACCATAATTCAAAAAGACACATGCACCCCAATGTTCATTGTAGCACTATTTACAACAGCCAGATCATGGAAGCAACCTAAATGCCCATCGACAGACGAATGGATAAAGAAGATGTGGTACATATATACAATGGAATATTACTCAGCTGTAAAAAGGAACAAAATTGGGTCATTTGTAGAGACGTGGATGGATCTAGAGACTCTCATACAGAGTGAAGTAAGTCAGAAAGAAAAACAGATATTGTATATTAATGCATACATGTGGAATCTAGAAACATGGTACAGATGAACCGGTTTGCAAGGCAGAAATAGGGACACAGATGTAGAGAACAAATGTATGGACATGAAGGGTGGGGAGGAAGCAGGGTGGTGGTGGTGGTGGGATGAAGTGGGAGATTGGGATTGACATATATACACTAATATGTATAAAATAGATAACTAATAAGAATCTCCTGTATTAAAAAAAAATCAAATAAAAAAAAAAAAAGAATCCACTCCCACTGAGCTCCTAAGTGAGCAATGGCAGGTTTACTGAAGGTCCCACAAGAGAGGCAGAGAAAGAGTCTATTGCACCTACCACAGCCCTCAACTCGATCTACACCTCACTTGACATGGTTCCCCACCCCACCCCCTGCCTGCTTTTGGCTTCCCTTTCCATTATCCCAGCTCAGTTTTGTGCCACTTCACTCCTCTTTCTCACAACTTCTCTGGAGCAAACATATTTTTTTTTCTTGTCTCATGGAAGAGCAGCTCCATCCTCAGTCCTTGGTGTCATCACTCACTGATGCTGAAGGCAGGATTCTTGTACAACTTTTTCATATCTGTTTTAGTCTGAGTCTTTCTAGAAGCAGATTATGATTTTCAAGGATTCGGTGTGGTAGTTTATTTGGAATGTATATCTAGAAAACACTGGTAGGGGAGACAGAGAGGCAGGGAAGTGTAGGTAGCTGCCACGGTCTGAATGTTTGTGTCCCCCAACCCAACCTAAAATTCATAACTTGAAATTCTAATTCCCAGAGATGATGGTATCAGGAGGTGAGGTCTTTGGGAAGTGCTTAGGTCATGAGGGTGGAGCCCTCATAATTGGGATTAGTGTTCTTATCAAAGAGATCCCATAGAGATCTCTTGTCCCTACTTCCTTGTGTGGACACAGCAAGAAGGTGCTGGCTGTGAACCAGAAAGAGGGCTCTCAGCAGAACGTGACCGTGATGGTGCCTTGATCTTGGGCTTCCCAGCCTCCAGAACCGTGAGAAATAAATTTCTGTAGTTTAGAAGCCACCCAGTCTATAGTATTTTGTTATAGCAGCCCAAATGGATTAAGACAGCGGCCAATAAAATATGTAGGATCAGCTTACCCCTTGAGGCAACTGGAGCTTCATCTTGCTGGGATTTCTGGCAGCCAATGTAGAATACCCACCTTAGAGTTATCTCACCAAGGGGTGAGGTATTTATACACAAATTCCATCAGTTATTGGTTGAGGGCTGCTCCTGGGTGGTAAGTATTTGTCCTCTGACACTTCTGGTCTGCCATGTGCACAGGCACAGGGGAACCAAACAGAGTTGGCGCCAGCTGCCAAAGAAAGCCCTTAGGTGAGGAAATGAGATGCTGGGGTCTGGAAGCCGGGCCTGCATGCACACAATGGTAAAGTCTGGGGATGTAGGAGCAGGGCACTACTGTCATCTGTATAATATCATTAGACCAAGACAAATAAACATATTTTCCTTCTCTTAAGGAGTTTCCATTCTGGTTAGGGAGACACAGCATATATGTAAAGAGTTAAATTAGAATCCCAGATTATCTGTGGCAATGTCTTCAAGAATATGATACCCAGGGACTTTTTGTTCCACCAACAGCTGTTCAGGACCCACTACGTGTTGGAAACTGGGATAGTTGCTGGGGATAAAGGTACATTCTCTGCCTTTAGGGGGCCTGGAGTGAGAGGAACAGAGTCAAGTGTTGTGATGCAGAAGGACCGGCTCATTGGAATGAAGGGGAGGGGACAGGGACATCTTTGAGTGGCATTCTGAAGGGGGAGTATAGGATTTAGGCATATAAGTGGTAAAGTGGTAAAGTCAGAGAAGAAAAAGAGAAGAAGGCTGACAGTCCGTGAGGGTGCCTCTGGAGGACCCTAAACGGGCATAGCAGTGAGGTGGGTGTGGCCCAAGTCGTCTGTAATGTGGGCTCAGGATGAAGTGCTCAGTAGCTCTTAAGACAGAGGATGGGTTGTTCTCTATTATTATTATCATCTCCCTTCAATCTTAACCAGGGCCCACTTGGATCATAATAGAATTGACACATTTTCACCTCCTTGATTTCCTATTCACCAGCTGGGAACATATCCCTTGTTTCCATTGGAATTATTAACAGTGATAACAGCAGCTGATAACATTTATTGAGCAATTACTATGTGCCAGGCACCATGCTAGGTGCTTTATATGCATTCACTCATTTAATCCTCCCCTAAACCCAGAGAGGCAGATATGATCTTTGAAGATATGAAAGCTGAGGCAGTAACTTCCCCCAGATGACACAGATTTGGATGTTGAAGCTGGGATCTGAATACAGAAGCCCAGCCTCAGAGCCTGCACTCACTTGGAGAGATTAGATACATTCAGCCCAGGTCTTCTAACTTTCCCAGACTATTTGGCGATGGTGGAGATCAGGTGTGTTTGAATGAGGGTGTGTAGGAAGGTGTGCAATCCAATGCTTCTACCATCCTAAGAGGAATGAGGGGTTCAGGTTGATCCCAAGAGACTTTCAGACATGATACTCTTCACCCTATATTCATCACCTCCAATGTTTTCCCATGATGTAGAAGAAAAAAAAGTCACAAACGATTGCCTCTAGGGGATGCACATAGAGAAGCATAGTTCTACCATTTTACCTTGTGTTAGCAAATTTTGAGAGCCTCTCTGTCCTGACTCAGAGACCAAAATACAGGGCTAAAGTTGCAATGAAATAAACTTTTGTATCCCACCACGAAGGCCTAACCCTAAATGTGATGGTATAAGAAAATTGGGCCTTTGGGGGCTTCCCTGGTGGCACAGTGGTTGAGAGTCCACCTGCCGATGCAGGGGACACGGGTTCGTGCCCCGGTCCGGGAAGATCCCACATGCCACGGAGCGGCTGGGCCCGTGAGCCATGGCCGCTGAGCCTGCGCGGCTGGAGCCTGTGCTCTGCAACAGGATAGGCCACAAGAGTGGCCTCGTGAGAGGCTCGTGTAACACACACACACACACAAAAGAAAGTGGGGCCTTTGGGAGGTGATTAGATCATGAGGTGGAGCCCTCATGAATGGAGTTAGTGCTCTTATAAGAGTGACCCCAGAGAGCGCTCTTGCCCTTTTTATTTTTCTGCCATGTGAGAATAGTATAAGAAATCAGTGGTCTGCCATACGGGAGTAGACTCTCACCAGAATTCAACCACACTGGCACCTTGATCTTGGACTTCCCAGCTCCCAGAACTGTGAGAAATCAACTTCTGTGGTTCATAAGCCACCCAGTCTATAATACTTTGCTTTAGCAATGTGAAGTGACTAAGATAAGGGCTCTGAATATAGTTTCACCTGAGAAAGTGCTTCTTCATTCTCCCTCCTCCTTGTCTTGCTTAAGACGGGGAGGGGTGTGACACTCACACATTGTGGCAGTCTTTCTGTGGCATGGCCCTTCTCAACTCAAGAGCCATGACTTTGGATTGGAGAAATGCCATTCTAGGCTTATCCTCCACCTTCTTGTAGTATTTTTCTTCCTTTTATGCAGCAACTTCCAGAATGTGCTGTTCCCTGGCACTTGTTTGATTTTCTCTCATTGGAGCTTTCTAAAAGATAGATGATAACATTATTTCTACTGAAATTGATATCCTCACTTTATCCTGGGAAACATATGATCCCCTCCCACCTCACATGACCCTGGAACTTGGCCTGCACTGATTAAAAAAAAAAAAAATGCTAGGGAGTAGGAGCTCTTTTTTGCACTGTAAATTAAGCAAGTTAAAAATTCTGCCTCAACACAGTTTGGGGAATATAGGAAGGTTATTACAGAGAGGGGAGGTAAAGAATTCTTCAGCATCTTTCTGATTATACATAGTAGAAATTATTTTCTCTGGATTGGAACAGCTCCCTTGGATACTTCCTGCACTTTCATATGGATACTGATTTATTTTTCTCTAAGTGAATTTAGGTAATGAGAAAGGGGCCTACTTGACATCTCCAGAGAATAAATCCTTCTAATTATCCACTAGAGAAGAGAAGCAGAAGGGCAGTCACAAAGCAAATACCTCCTAAAATACTTCAGAAATATGTCTCAAGTCCGAACCGTGCAGAAAACTACTAAAAATTAGGAAATTACTTGTGCTGAATAATGTAGGAAATTCCTGGTTATTCAAATAGTTGGTGGTAAATATATCAGTTGTTATCAGTCTTGATGGCTGCTGGATGTGGGCAGTTTTTAAAAAGTAAAGGCCTGAAGCTGAACCACCATTCCCTGTAGCTCAGGTCCCCAAGCAGACATTGGATAGTCACAGATAGATACACTGCATCCCCTCACCCAGAGTTTCCCTACCTCAGCACTATTGGCAGCTGAGTAATTCTTTTTTGTGGGAGCTATTCTGTGCATTGCAGGATGCTTAGCAGCATCCCTGATCTCTACCCACTAGATGCCAGAAGCACCTCCTCCCTCCCCAAGTTGTGAAAATCAACAATGTCTTCAGTCATTGTCAAACATCTCCTGGGGGGCAAAGACACCCTCAGATGAGAACCCTTACCAGGAGAAACTTTGGACTCACCACTTGAAGCTCTGGAACCCACCTATTTGCATATTGTCTATCATCGAATATGTCTTTAAGTCAAATCATTTCCATCCTTTTTGGGTATATTGCTTTCTGAATTTCTCAGCTGTATGATGTATTGTTTTACTTCAGTATATTCAGATGTTATTCTTTTTAATGCCTTCATTGCACTCTATTACATGAATATACCACAGCTTGTTTAACCAGTACATTATGCTATTTCTAATTTTTCATAATTACAAAGCATGTTGCAATTTATGTATCCCTTAAGTCAAGAAAAACTTTTTGAATGTCTAGCATTTCTATCAACTGTAATAGATGCTGGTGAATAAGGCAAACAAACATAGATCTTGCCCTCATTCTGCTTACATTTTAGTAAGAAAGAAAACATGTAAATATGTAAATAAAGTAATTACAGGTCGTAAATAGATATATATTTAAAACAATTCAGTTAATAATAAATGCCATGAAGGAAATAAAAGGTTGAGACAGTGAGGAAGTGCTGAGGCCACATTAGGTAGGGTAGTAGGGGAAGATTTCTCTGGGTAGGGGACTTCTGAGCAAAGGCTTAAAGGATGAGAATGAGCCAGCTATCTGCAGAGCGAGACCACTCTGAGCAAAGGGAAAAGCAAATACAAAGACCCAGGGGAGAGGAAGGGCTTGGGGTGCTCGAGGAGCAGAGGGAGGCCAGTATGACCGGAGTGCAGAGAGCAAGGGGGAAAGTGGGTGATAAGAAGTGTATCATGTAAGGCAGGAACTGAAAAAGGCAGGACCTTGTAGACCATCATGAGGAAGAGTCTAGATTTTAAAGTAAAAGCAATGGGAAACCATTTAAGGTCTCAAGGAACGGAGTGGCATGATCTGGTTTACTATTTAAAATATTATTCTGGCTAGAAAATGAACTATTAAAGGGAAGAATTGAATTTTTTTTTTTTTTTTTTTGAGGTACGCGGGCCTCTCACTGTTGTGGTCTCTCCCGTTGAGCACAGGCTCCAGACGCGCAGGCTCAGCAGCCATGACTCATGGGCCCAGCCACTCCATGGCATGTGGGACCTTCCCGGACCGGGGCACGAACCCGTGTCCCCTGCATCGGCAGGCGGACTCTCAACCACTGCGCCACCAGGGAAGCCCCGGAAGAATTGAATTTAAAAAATGATCTAAGGGCTTATTTAAATCACCTAATTGGGATTTAATGACTCCAGTGATGGCAGCAGAGATGCAGAAAAGCAAACAGATTCAAGTACAGCAATCATCTTGGTGAATAATTAAGTGGATAGTAAAGAAAAGGGGACACGTAGTGGATGCCTCCTACATCTGGGTCCCAAACAACAGGGAGAATGATGGTGCCATTTACTGAGATGGGGAAGACTGAACAGAAATGAATTTGACCAACCTAAGTATGAAGACTGCCTTTTTGGAGATATTAAATCAGCTATGCCTATTAGAGAACCAATTAGAAATAGCAAGTTGGAAATTGGATATGTGAACCTAGGGCTTAGGGGAGACACAGGGACTAGAGAAGTAAAATTGGGAGCCACTGGTATCCAGATGGCACTTAAAGCCATTAGATTAAAAGAAGTGATATGTGGAAAGAACTTGGAGAGAAAGGATGAGGGCACAGCGCAAAGCTGTGGGACTCCTTTGTTTAGAGGAGTGGAAGAGGAGGCGGGAGGAAGAAGACCAAGAAGAGATGTCACAGAGGTAGAGACAAACTAGAGGAATGCCGTGCCACAAAAACTGGGAGGTGACAGTGTGCCAATAGAAGGAAATGACCAATGGGGCATTGAACATATTTATGTGCCTTTGTTCAAGTCTTTTAGAGGCCTAATTTCCTAAAAGTGAAACTGCTTGATTAAAGGCTATAAGTGCATTAAAATTTTAATAGATATTGCCAAGCTTTCTTCC
Organism: Mesoplodon densirostris; assembly: GCF_025265405.1. Taxonomy (NCBI): domain Eukaryota; kingdom Metazoa; phylum Chordata; class Mammalia; order Artiodactyla; family Ziphiidae; genus Mesoplodon; species Mesoplodon densirostris. The sequence continues at coordinate 80,150,984 of NC_082668.1, read as the reverse complement.
ATAAAGCTTGAATTATGTGCAGGTAAGATAATGACTCTTTTTAATGAACATTTTATTGAAGTATAACATAACACAGAAGTGTAAATAACTCATAAATGTACAGCATTGACATCACAAAGTGAGCATGCCCAGCACCGAGATGAATCAACAAGATTACTGACTCTTCAGAAGTCCTCATGCCCTCTCAGGGTAACTGCTCTCTTGATTTCTTCACCATAATTTCTTTGCCACTTTTTGAGCTTCATATAAATGGAATCATACAGCGTGTAGCTCTTTTGTAGCTGCCTTTGTTAAACATTTCATTTGTGATAGTCTCCATAACCGCTACATGTAGTAAAAACTAGTTTATTCTATTGTCTTTACATGATTCAATTTATTTGTCCACTCAAATGTTGATGAACAATGTATTGTTTTCAGATTTACACTATTACAAACAATACTGCCAAGAATATTCTTGTACATCTATTTTGGTGAACATATATATAAATTTATTTTGGGCATGTATTGAGGGGTAAAAATTCCTGGTCATAGGGTGTGCTTTATGTCCAAATTTATTAGATACTACAAAATTATTTGTCTACCAACAGTTTATGAGAGTTTCAGTTATCCATATCTTTATTAAGACTTGATATTACTGACCTTTTACATTTTAGTCCTTTCAGTAGGTGTGAAGTCATTTCTCATTGTGTTTTTTTTTTTTTTTCCATTTCCCTGATAACTAATGAGGTTAAATATCTTTTTTTATTACAGGTTTATCGACATTTGTATATTACCTTTTGAAACATACCTGTGTAAGTCTTTTGCATTTTTTTCTATTGGGCTGGTTTATTATATTTTTCTTACTGATTTGTTGGGGTTATCTTGTATTTATATGAGTTCTTTGTAAGTGTTATATGTTGAAAAGAATTTTCTCCCACTCTGTTTTTTGCCTTTTCACTCTCTTAATGATGTCCTCGATTGGAGAGAAGTTTCTACTTTTAATGTAGACCAATTTTTCAAATTATTTCTTTATTGCTAGTACTTTCTGTGTCCTATTTTAAAAATCTTTCCCTTATGTTTTCTTCTAGGAGCTTTAGAGTTCCAAGTTGTATGTTTACATAAGTCTTTAATCAATTTTGGGTAGATTTTTGTGTGTCTATTTTCATGTATAGTGTGATAAAAGGGTCAAGATAAACTTTTTTCCTTTACAGATAGCCAATTGATCTAGCATCATTTATTGAAAAGACCATCCGTTTCCCTCTGCACTGCAGTGTTACTTTTGTCATGAATCAGGCAATCATAATCAGGTGACATAAATGTGTAGTACTGTTTCTGGAAATTCTATCCTGTTCTGTGGACTATTTGTTTATTCCTGCTGCAATACCACACTGTCTTAATTTTGGTAACTTTACGATAACTCTTGATATCTGGCAGTGGAAGGCTTCCAGCTTTGTTCTTTTTTAAGACTGTCTTGGCAACTCTTGTCTCTTTGCATCTCATGTAGATTTTAGAGTCAAATTGTCATTTTCACACACACACGCACACACACACACACACACCTGCTGGAATTTTTATTGTGATTGCATTGAGATCAACTTGGGGGAAACGTGACACCAAGTCTTCCAATCCATGAAAATGGAGTACTGAATATGATAATACTTTTATACTCAACAAAGATTTCAGTCAAGGGCAGCTTTTGTGAGAAAAAGGTCTGTGCTGACTCTCTGATTTTTTGTTTCAGTTTGTTTTGTTTTAAGTGGAAAGAAATGTTTTCCAACACTCAACTGATCACCAGGAAGGTGCACTTGCAAAAATATCAATTAAGGTAACTCATAAAGGTCTTGCCTTTAATAAACCTGTAAAAAAGTGAGGAAATTTCATCAAAATACAAATCAAAAGGATCAGTCTGTAGCTCTTCTTTCTGGAAATAGCTAGCCAACAGAAAGTTACAAACATTTTCAGAAAAGAAAACTTTTCTTTTTAACCTGTATGCTCTTTCCTACCTTCAAGGTAACACACACCTGTGCTGATCCAGCCTTTCCCCACCATTATGCCCAAACACGCAGGAGACCATAGAAAAGTTTGTGTTTTCCTAGATGATACTCTTTATTAATAATTAACAATAATGTTTCTTGTGAATCATTTCACTCTTTAAAAAATGTTTCATTGACTAATAAAGTCAGCTTGTATAAAACAATTAGGTTTATACAGAGTTTTAGTGTTCTTCAAATGTTGTAGAAACTTGTTTTCTGTGTACATCCAGTACACAGATGGATCATTTAACCATCAAAAGTCATATCAAATATACATTCCTGTTTCATACAAAAGAAAAGCCTTAGGGAATTTATTATAATTTTAGTTTACAATTTTTTCCTATTTAATCTGGCTGTACATCCACCTAAATATTCACCAGTGGTAAAAATGATTGATAAACATGTTGTTCATGATTAAATATTTAAAGCTGTTATGTATAAACGCTGTCATTTATGATTGGATACCCTCAGAGACTTTATATCTTTTATTTCAAAAATCAGTTCTTACTGTGCTTCTATTCTAGACCCAACCTTTATCTAGACAATTTACTTCAGCTATTTCAGGTTAAACCTGAAAAGACTAAACATTTCACATTTTTAAATCTCAATCTACCTAATTTTTTCTCAGATTCTCTAGATGTGCTCTACATTTCTACTTCGTGGCTAAATCTCAAGATTTCTAACAAGTTAACAACAGAAATACCAGAATTTGTGTACAAAACTTCTTGCTCCAAGATTTCCTAGGTGGATATAAATCTTTTCTCCAGAGGCTTCACAAAACTGTGTACAAATTTAATTATCCTTCACACCATATCCATAAGGGTAAAAAAAATGAGATGAAGTTCAGATGAAAAAATAATAAAACAAAACAATAACAACTAAACATAACCCTCAATACAAGTATGTTCCCTAAGGCTAAAAAAAAAGCTTTTAAGTCATATTGGAATTAATCATTCATATTATTGTGTAGCCCAAGAAATATTTGTAGTTCACATACATTACAAAGCTAAATGTCAATACTAACAAAGAGTATACAGGACAATCCTTAGGAAGACACCTGACATTTAGAGAAATACATGTCCTGCTTCTAAAAGGACATTCTACATGGATCCAACTAGGCAAAAAATTTCAACACATACAATTAAAAAAGCAAGCATAATTTATTTATTCTCACAAATACAATTTTGGAGGCAGATAGATGTAACATCCCAAGATTTTCTTCTGAGAGGACCTAAAAATGGCAGAAAAGTTAGATGTGGAGATCACCTCCCTCCCCACAAATACATCAAAAATACATCTACATGTAGAACAACTCCTACAGAACACCTACTGAATGCTGGCAGAAGACCACAGACTTCCCAAAAGGCAAGGAACCACAAACGTACCTGGCCTTGTGGCTGTAAGGGTCTTGGTGCTCTGGCCAGCTGTCAGGCCTGAGCCTCTGAGGTGGGAGAGACAAGTTCAGGACATTGGATCACCAGAGACCTCCCGTCCCCATGTAATATCAATTGGTGAGAGCTCTCACAGAGATCTCCATCTCAACGCTAAGACCCACATCCACGACCAGCAAGCTCCAGTGCTGGACACCTTATGCCAAACAACTAGCAAAACAGGAACACAACCCCACCCATTATCAGAGGGGCTGCCTAAAATCATAATAAGCTCACAGACATCCCAAAACACATCACCAGACAGGATCCTGCCCACCAGAAACACAAGAACCAGTGTCATCTTCCAGAACACAGGCACCGGTCCCCACCACCAGGAAGCCTACACAACCCACTGAACAAACCTTAGCCCCTGGAAGCCTACACAACCCACTGAACCAACCTTAGCCCCTGGGGGCAGACACCAAAAACAACAGGAATTATGAACTTGCAGCCTGTGAAAAGGAGAAGCCAAACACAGTAATTTAAGCAAACGAGAAGAAGAGAAATATGCAGCAGATGAAGGAGCAAGGTAAAAACCCACCAGACCAAAAAAATGAAGAGGAAATAGGCAGTCTACTTGAAAAAGAATTCAGAGTAATGATAGTAAAGATGATCCAAAATCTTGGAAATAAAATGGAGAAAATACAAGAAATGTTTAACAAGGACCTAGGAGAACTAAAGAGCAAACAAACAATGATGAACAACACAATAAAGGAAATTAAAAATTCTCTAGAAGGAATGAATAGCAGAATAACTGAGGCAGAAGAACAGATAAGTGACCTGGAAGATAAAATAGTAGAAATAACTATAGCAGAGCAGAAGAAAGGAGAAAGAATGAAAAGAACTGAGGAGAGTCTCATAGACCTCTGGGACAACATAAAAAATACCAAAATTTGAATTATAGGGATCCCAGAAAGAGAAGAGAAAAAGAAAGGGACTGAGAAAATATTTGAAGAGATTATAGTTGAAAACTTCCCTATGTTGGAAAAGGAAATAGTCAATCAAGTCCAGGAAGCTCAGAGAGTCTCACACAGGATAAATCCAAGGAGAAACATGCCAAGACACATATTAATCAAACGATCAAAAATTAAATACAAAGAAAAAATATTGAAAGCAGCTAGGGAAAAACAACACATAACATACAAGGGAATCCACATAAAGTTAACGGCTGATATTTCAGCAGAAACTGCAAGCCAGAAGGGAGTGTCAGGACATATTTAAAGTGATGAAAGGGGAAAAACTTCAACCAAGATTACTCTACCAGGCAAGGATCTCATTCAGGTTTGATGGAGAAATTAAAAGCTTTACAGACAAGAAAAAGCTAAGAGAATTCATCACCATCAAACCAGCTTTACAACAAATGTTAAAGGAACTTCTCTAGGCAGGAAACACAAAAGAAGGAAAAGACCTACAATAACAAACTCAGAACAATTAAGAAAATGGTAATTTTCTTAATTGTAATGGTAATAGGAACATACATATCAATAATCACCTTAAATGTAAATGAATTAAGTGCTGCAACCAAAAGACATAGACTGGCTGAGTGGACAAAAACAAGACCCATATATATGCTGTCTACAACAAGACCCATATATATGTGTCTAAAGACCTAGGGACACATACAGACTGAAAGTTAAGAGATGGAAGAAGATATTCCATGCAAATGGAAATCAAAGGAAAGCTGGAGTAGCAATTCTCGTATCAGACAAATAGACTTTAAAATGAAGACCATTACAAGGGACAAAGAAGGACACTACATAATGATCAAGGGATCAGTCCAAGAAGAAGGTATAACAATTATAAATATTTATGCACCCAACATAGGAGCACCTCAATACATAAGGCAAATGCTAACAGCCATAAAAGGGGAAATTGACAGTAACACAATCATAGTAGGGGACATTAACACTGTACTTCCACCAATGGACGCATCAATCAAAATGAAAATAAATAAGGAAACACAAACTTTAAATGACACATTAAGCAACACGGATTTAACTGATATTTATAGGACATTCCATCCAAAAAAACCAGAATACACTTTCTTCTCAAGTGTTCATGGAACATTCTCCAGGATAGATCATATCTTGTGTCAGAAATCAAGCCTTGGTAAATTTAGGAAAATCGAAATTGTATCAAGTATCTTTTGCAACCATAACACTATGAGACTAGATAACAATTACAGGAAAAAAAACTGTAAAAAATACATACACATGGAGGCTAAACAATATGTTACTAAATAACCAAGAGATCACTGAAGAAATCAAAGAGGAAATCAAAAACTGCCTAGCAAAAAATGACAATGAAAACTCAATGACCCAAAACCTATGGGATGCAGCAAAAGCAGTTCTAAGAGGGAAGCTTATAGCAATACAATCCTACCTCAAGAAACAAGAAACATCTCAAATAAACAACCTAGCCTTAACCTAAAGCAATTAGAGAAAGAAGAACAAAAAAACCCCAAAGTTAGAAGAAGGAAAGAACTCATAAAGATCAGATCAGAAATAAATGGAAAAGAAATGGAGGAAATAATAACCAAGATCAATAAAACTAAAAGCTGGTTCTTTGAGAAGATAAACAAAATTGATAAACCATTAGCCAGACTCATCAAGAAAAAAAGGGAGAAGACTCAAATCAATAGAATTAGAAATGAAAAAGGAGAAGTAACAACTGACACTGCAGAAATACAAAAGATCATGAGAGATTACTACAAGCAACTCTATGCCAATAAAATGGACAACCTGGAAGAAATGGACCAATTCTTAGAAAACCATAACCTTCCGAGACTGAACTAGGAAGATATAGAAAATATAAACAGACCAATCACAAGCACTGAAGTTGAGACTGTGATTAAAAATCTTCCAAAAAACAAAAGCACAGGACCAGATGGCTTCACAGGCAAATTCTATCAAACATTTAAAGCAGAGCTAACACCTAAACTTCTCAAACTCTTCCAAAATATAGCAGAGGGATGAATACTCCCAAACTCATTCTACAAGGCCACCATCACCTTGATACCAAAATCAGACAAAGATGTCACAAAGAAAGAAAACTACAGGCCAATATCACTGATGAACATAGATGCTAAAATCCTCAACAAAATACTAGTAAACAGAATCCAACAGCACATTAAAAGAATCATACACCATGATCAAGTGAGGTTTATCCCAGGAATGCAAGTATTCTTCAATATATGCAAATCAATCAATGTGATACATCATATTAACAAATTGAAGGAGAAAAATCATATGATCATCTCAATAGATGCAGAAAAAGCTTTGGACAAAATTCAACACCCTTTTATGATAAAAACCCTCCAGAAAGTAAGCATAGAGGGAACTTACCTCAACATAATAAAGGCCAAATATGACAAACCCACAGCCCACATCATTCCCAATGGTGAAAAACTGAAACCATTTTCACTAAGATCAAGAACAAGACAAGGTTGCCCACTCTCACCACTATGATTCAACATAGTTTGGGGAGTTTTAGCCACAGCAATTAGGGAAGAAAAAGAAATAAAAGGAATCCAAATCAGAAAAGAAGAAGTAAAACTGTCACTGTTTGCAGATGACATGATGCTATACATAAAGAATCCTAATGATGTTACCAGAAAACTACTAGAGCTAATCAATGAATTTGGTAAAGTAGCAGGATACAAAATTAAGGCACAGAAATCACTTGCATTCCTATACACCAATGATGAAAAATCTGAAAGAGAAATTAAGGAAACACTCCCATTTACCACTGCAACAAAAAGAATAAAATACCTAGGAATAAACCTACCTACAGAGACAAAAGACCTGAATGCAGAAAACTATATGACACTGATGAAAGAAATTAAAGATGATAAAAACAGATGGAGAGATATACCATGTTCTTGGATTGGAAGAAACAACATTGTGAAAATGACTATACTACCCAAAGCAATGTACGGATTCAATGCAATCCCTATCAAATTACCAATGGCAGTTTTCACAGAACAAGAACAAAAAATTTCACAATTTGTATGGAAACACAAAAGACCCCAAATAGCCAAAGCAATCTTGAGAAAGAAAAAAGGAGCTGGAGGAATCAGGCTATCTGAATTCAGACTAGAGTACAAAGCTATAGTAATCAAGACATTATGGTACTGGAACAAATACAGAAATACAGATCAATGGAGCAAGATAGAAAGTCCAGAGATAAATCCATGCACATATGGGCACGTTATCTTTGATAAAGGATGCAAGAATATATAATGGAGAAAAGACAGCCTCTTCAATAAGTGGTGCTGGGAAAACTGGACAGCTATATGTAAAAGGATGAAACTGAACACTTCCTAACACCACACACAAAAATAAATGCAAAATGGATTAAAGACCTAAATGTAAGGCCAGACACCATAAAACTCTTAGAGGAAAACATAGGAAGAACACTCTGTGACATAAATTACAAGATCCTTTTTGATCCACCTCCTAGAGAAATGGAAATAAAAACAAAAATAAACAAATGGGACCTAATGAAACTTCAAAGCTTTTGCACAGCAAAGGAAACCATAAACAAGATAAAAAGACAACCCTCAGAATGGAGAAAATGTTTGCAATGTTGAAACAACTGACAAAGGATTAATCTCCAAAGTATACAAGGAGCTCACGCAGCTCAATATCAAAAAAACCCAACCGATCCAAAAATGGACAGAAGACCTAAATAAACTTTTCTCCAAAGAAGATATACAGATTGCCAACAAACCCATGAAAGAGTGTTCAACATCACTAATCATTAGAGAAATGCAAATCAAACCTATATTGAGGTATCACCTCACACTGTTCAGCATGGTCATCATCAAAAAATCTACAAACAATAAATGCTGGAGAGGGTGTGGAGAAAAAGGTACCCTCTTGCACTGTTCATGGGAATGTAAATCAATACAGCCACTATGGAGAACAGTATGGAGGTTCCTTAAAAAACTAAAAATAGAACTGCCATACGACCCAGCAATCCCACTATTGGGCATATACTCTGAGAAAACCATAACTGAAAAAGAGTCATGTACCACAATGTTCACTGCAGCTCTATTTCCAATAGCCAGGACATGGAAGCAACCTAAGTGTCCATCAACAGATGAATGGAAAAAGAAGATGTGGCACATATATACAATGGAATATTACTCAGCCATAAAAAGAAACCAAATTGAGTTATCTGTATTGAGGTGGATGGACCTAGAGTCTGTCACACAGAGTGAAGTAAGTCAGAAAGAGAAAAACATATACTGTATGTTAACATGGTTTATATATGGAATCTAAAAAAAAAAAATGGCTTTGAAGAACGTAAGAGCAGGACAGGAATAAAGATGCAGATGTAGAAAATGGACTTGAGGACACGGGGAGGGGGAAGGGTAAGCTGGAACAAAGTGAGAGAGTGATATGGACATATATACACTACCAAATGTAAAATAGATAGCTAGTGGGAAGCAGCCGCGTAGCATAGGGAGATCACCTCGGTGCTTTGTGACCACCTAGAGGGGTGGGATAGGGAGGGTTGGAGGGAGACACGACAGGGAGGGGATATGGGGATATAGGTATACATAGAGTTGATTCATTTTGTTATACAGCAGAAACTAACACAACAATGTAAAACAATTATACTCCAATAAAGATGTTAAAAAATTAATTAATTAATAAAAAGTATAAAAAGCAAACTCAAAAAAAAATTTTCTTCTAATGCTCATGGGTGGTTCTAAGTCTTATCTGAAATAGTATTTCCAAGACCATTGCCAACATCTGTCAAGTTACCACGTGGATTTTTAGGTGTGAGTTTTGGGTCATTTTCCATTTGACAATGTAAACTGAGATGTTGTGTGTAGCTGTTTGATCCAAGGTCGTCAGGTAGTCATGAGCTGTCAGAATCTGTGAACATTGGTTTCCGCGGGAACCAGAACATACCCAGGGCATCATAGGCCACGATTTTCTTCCCTACTATAAAAAAGCTATTTTTCTAATTGGGGTGTACTGTACATTGCACATGTTATCCTTGAAACTGTCTGCTGGTTGAGAAAGGGAAATATTTTCACTCTTCTGAAAATTAAAAATTTTATGATCATGGTCCATGAGCCAGAAGCAGAAAGGAAATACTGTCATTATTTATTTAGTATTGACAAAACTTAGTGCTTAAAATACAACTCAGAGCATTAATCACACATCTAATGGGCTAAAAGCAATGAACAGTAAAAGTAGTAAAAGTAGAAAATCATCTGTCAGAAGTAATTTTGTTCAGAAAATTTACTCAAAATGAAATATAATTTTTCTTGATAACCTTCTCCAATGCCCTACTCCTACACTTTTATTTTGTAATGTTTAAGAATTTTAGCATATTTTAAACAAAGATTTAGAAAATATAAGGTCATTAAGATATAACTTGTAGGAAAAAACATCTTTCAACTTTGGAACCATTAAGCCATGATGTAGTTGAAAGGACCCTGAATCATCAGATTCATTCTTTTCCAAAAATGAAGAAATTGAGCAGTATTAAGGGCTAGCTCTAAGTCATACTATTATTTGATGGTATAACCAAACAGTATAGATTTGCTGTACACGTGCTTATACACATAATCTTGGTGATGCCAGGGTGTTCCTGAGTCACTGTCCATGCAGCTTTGGAACTCTGTTCCCCAGTACCATGGTGTCTAGCACAATCGTCCCTCCATTATGTCAAAATAATGTTCTGCTATTCAGATAAATACTGCTTTACGTAAGTCAGAAATAATGAGTTCTGCTAACTCATGTACGCTTGTGTTGCAAATGTTTCCTTTTATATAGTTTGTTGTTTTCTATGGGAAAATGAGTTTCCTTAATCTTTCCTGTCTCTAACATGCCCATTCAAGAATGCTCGCTTCTCCTTTTATACCAAATCATGCCTTTGTCTTAGTTAATGCTCTGTTTAAGGCTTGTCAAGGACCTAAAGCCTCCATAGGTTAATTCTCCCTCACTCCTCTCTTCTCACTCCAGTACTTCCTTCCTCTACCTCTCCTTCTTGTCTCCTTCTCTAAATATATATCCTTCCCTTAATACAACTTAAAATTATTATTTCATACGTTCATTGTCTAGGATTTATTTTAGCTATAATTAATTAAAAGCCAAACTAACCGTGACTTAAGCCATAAGGACATCTACTATTCACCGAAACAGAAGTCTGGAGGAAGGACTATGCCTGGGAGATAGCAGATCAAATTAGACCCAAAGCTGTTTTATGGTTTCAGTGGTGGCAGAAACCACTCCGATTACTATCAGTCTGGGCTGAGCCAGTAATTGAAAACACCTAGCCGAAGTTGAAGACGTATGGGCAGAAGAAACCAGTGGGCATATCATGTCAGAATTGGGGATGACACATACCAACAATCTGTTAAGATTAGCTGTAACTAAGGACTTTGCAAAAACTAGGTCTTATAGAAATAACAGACAACAAATTTGTTTTCTATGGAAATCAGATGGAGTGTTGGGGGAAAAAAAGGGCTGTGACTTTAATGAGTAACTTTTATTTATTCATCCCACATTAACTTACTACCTGCTGTCTTCCAGCCAATCTAGACTTAGGAGCTCAGGATACTGATGATTAAAGACTATCCTTGTCCTCAAGTTCTTACTCTGGTTGAGAAGGTAGGCATGGAAATAATTACAATTCCATGTGATGACTGTTCTAATGGTCATATATAAAATGGTATGAAACCCACAACAGATTGCAATTAATTCTGCCTGAGAGTGTCAGGGAAGGCATCACTGAGGGAGTGACCTTTAAGCAGGAGAAGAGAAAAGTTCCAAAGACCAGAAGAACACACCAGAAACATGAATTCAGTGGTATGAAGAAACACAGCATTTTCAGTGAATAATGAGAAGGTGTATGTAGCTGGAATATATTGAGCATGTGGGCAAGATTAGCAATAGGAAGTTGAATCTAAAGAATATGGTCCAGTTAATCTACGTTTGATGATTTTCAAGTTCAGAGTAGAAGGTGATTGAGGGGTTAAAAGAACAGAGCGGGTGCAGGTGAGAATAATTAAACTAACAAGCAGTGGGTATGGATATGGGGAAAGTGACATCAAATATGGGGGAGACTCAGGGCTGTAGGTGTTGATAAGTTCAAAGAATAAGTTTGGGATGGTTAAGAGGGGGAGAAGTGGTTCTGCAGGTTTGTTCAATTGTGGAATTCTGAAGTTTAAGATTTCAAATTTGGAGTAGTTCCAGAGGATAAGAACTAGTCCTTGACCTTGAAGACCAAAGTAACTAGTCTACAAGAGCTCTCATATGAGCCATGGGTCTTAGAGAAGTTGTCCACGTGGACTTTGTAATTACTCTCTTCAGTTGGGTTCCCCTTGAAGTAGATCCTAAGATAAGGATTTGAGTGCAAGAAGTTTATTTGGGAGGTGATCCCTGGAAGCAATGGTAGGAGAATGGGAGAAACAGAGGAAAAGGAAAGAAGTCAATATTAGAGTGCATTATTCAGCAGGTTACTGCTATGGACAACTGAGGCTCAATCCTTCTGGGTGATTCTAGGAGAGAGCACAGAGAACCTGACACAGTGATCCACACTCCCTCTAGTGGTTAGAAAGCTGGGGTACCTCTTTCCCTTTTGTCATTGACTGAGTGCAGTTCCTGGCAGCAGTAACTTCCTGGCACATCTGGCACTAGGCTAGAGTCACAAGAGCCTGTCATCAGCATTACCAGTGGATATGAGAGCAGTGAGTGCCAGGGCATAGAGTTGTGGCATTGACGGCATCTGCTGTGTTTACCCAAGATCATTTTAGGGGTTGAACTAGAGAGAAACTTAGTGAGCTGGGCACCAGAACCCTCCATCTAGCATTGGGTGAGTAGCACAGAAGCTGGGAGATGAAGCAAGAGTCTAGAAAGCAGGTACTATTACAAATCATAAATCCACACACTGCTAGCAACTACTGAAAATGCTTGGTGAGAGAGCTGGAGTCCCTACTAAAAATTCCACTCAGTCAGGGGCTGCTGGGTGTTATGATAATTGCAGGTAAGAAATATACTTCTGGCTGACATGTTTTTATAATAGTGTGTCATGAAGTCAGTAAGTCACAGGCCCACCATTTCTTTCCTGTCGGCTGATGTTAGTTGATGTTAACAAGACAATAGAGTTACCCTTCTCAGAGATATCAAGAACTAGCTTGAACAAGATGGCTTTAGGAGCACGCTCTTCTCTGCCGAAGCTCATCCTCCCAGCCTTGGCTCTGCTCGATTCCTCTCCTGCCTTGGGACTCAGCCCCAGGGAGACGGTACTTCACCAACAAGAAACATCACAGAGGAGTCCCTCATGAAGGTACTTCTCATGTGTCTACCAGACCCTTGTTAAATTAAGAAAAGACTCCACAGCTTGCTAATGGTTGCTTCTGTGTCCTAGGAACTGATCTCTGCTTTGGTGAAGGAATCTTCTAGAAAGCTAGACCTCTGTATTTTAGTAGCCCTTCTTTAATGTCTGTTACTTATTCTTTCTATTCTTATCATTTGCAGTTTGGAGCCATCAATCCCAGATCATAGATTTTAATAGGATTCTAGCATTGTTTTCGTTTTTGTTTTTGCTTCCCCCAGGAAAATAGCTTTCCTTCTTTAATATTCCACCTCCTTTTCTGGGTATATTGACAATCCCCATGTTACAGGAGTCATGTTCTTCAATGCATCATCAATGGGATTTCATAATATCAGTCCAACGTAAGTGTGGTTTTGAGATACTGTGTTTTTAATTCTACCAAATTCTACCAAAGTTATCTACTCCAAATTCCCAAGCTAAGCATCATAATCATTTCTTCATAGCTTAACACCACAATGTGTATAAATGTTTATTATTTAAGTATGGTTTATTATTTAATAAAAATTTAAGTGCAATCCCACATATTTAATCTCCCACTGTGTTGATGGATGTCAGTGGGTATATTTTTATCATTTATTTCCAAATCCTTTTGTCAACAGCAAAAGCCAATATATTTTTTTAATTCTCTATTTTTGTAAAAGAGGAAGACTTCACTAAATTTTCATTTAGGTTAAGGGCACAAAAATAAGAAGCACACATTTACAAGACAAGGCTTAATAAGTGACAGAAAGCAGGAGAGACTGTATTATTCCACGTTCTCTCAACATAAGATTGTGAAAATTTCTGCATCTGACAACTCCTATTATTTCTCAAAGATAGCTGTATAACAACATACATTTGTAGCTCAAGTATTACATAGTAATACATAACTTCATATGTTCATAGTTCAAAAATTACATTCGATTGTAATTATTAAAATGTATATCATCTCTTGCTCTACATCAAGCAATTTAACTACATAGCAGTGATGCTTGTTCTCCTTTTGGTTTTTCTGTTTACTTACAGAACCTGGATCATGGACACAGGTGCTTCTTATGGGCTGCTGGGCAACCTAAACATTAATAATGTTGTTTCCTTTAGGACGGAAGACAAGGAGAGAATGCTTAAGCTGGAAAACTGAAATTCTAGTTTAGCCTAAAGCCCAGTCACTGCTTCCAAAAGACAAATAAAGTTCTTTATCAAATTGTATGATAATCATTCTTGCTCAACATTATTAATCATTAGAGAAATGCAAATCAAAACTACAATGAGATATCATCTCATACCGGTCAGAATGGCCATCATCAAAAAATATACAAACAATAAATGCTGGAGAGGGTGTGGAGAAAAGGGAACCCTCTCGCACTGTTGGTGGGAATGTAAATTGATACAGCCACTATGGAGAAGAGTATGGATGTTCCCTAAAAAACTAAACATAGAACTACCATATGACCGAACAATCCCACTACTAAGCATATACCCTGAGAAAACCATAATTCAAAAAGAGTCATGTACCAAAATGTTCATTGCAGCTCTATTTACAATAGCCAGGACATGGAAGCAGCCGAAGTGTCCATCAACAGATGAATGGATAAAAAAGATGTGGCACATATACAATGGAATATTACTCAGCCATAAAAAGAAACGAAACTGAGTTATCTGTAGTGAGGTGGATGGACCTAGAGTCTGCCATACAGAGTGAAGTAAGTCAGAAAGAGAAAAACAAATACCATATGCTAACATATATATATGGAATCTAAAAAAAAAATGGTCATGAAGAACCTAGGGGCAAGATGGGAATAAAGATTCAGACCTACTAGAGAATGGACTTGAGGATACAGGGAGGGGGAAGGGTAAACTGGGACAAAGTGAGAGAGTGGCATGGACATATATACACTACCAAATGTAAAATAGATAGCTAGTGGGAAGCAGCCGCATAGCACAGGGAGATCAGCTCGGTGCTTTGTGACCACCTAGAGGACTGGGATAGAGAGGGTGGGAGGGAGGGAGACGCAAGAGGGAAGAGATATGGGAACATATGTATATGTATAACTGATTCACTTTGTTATAAAGCAGAAACTAACACACCATTGAAAAGCAATTATACTCCAATAAAGATGTTTAAAAAAATTGTATGATAAGCATTCTTAAATACCAAGCAGCATATTCTTTATTCTCAGTGCTGTCCCCTGAGAGGGCATGGTCTTTGTCTGTGGGTCTATTTCAGGAATAAAGCTCTCTCATTCATTTACCTACCAGTCATAATAAATTATATGTGGCACGCACACACTCAACTGAATCTTTGAGAATGAAACTTTTTTAAATAGCGAGGGAGAATATATGGGGTTGCAGTCCTCCCATAGGTGGGCACCTACATCATATCTTTAGGAGATACAGAGCCCACCTTTGTTCTGAATTCCTGCTCAGCTTCCTTGATATGATACTCACAGCTCTATCCCATCAGTCTGCAGGAGCAGTCTGTTAGTGGTCTTGTAGCTCCCCTGAGGGCCACTGCTTATCTGAACAGCTCTTCAGAAAAATGCACTCTTTCTACTTCCTAGGGTCGTCTTTGACCTATGACTTCTTGGGACTCAGAATTTCTTGAATGAATAAATTTGTTAATGTTAATCCCTGATAACCAAATTGTAGCCATATAACAACTATACTTAAAATGCTAACATAAGAGGTTAGACATTTACTCATGTGCTCTGGGGTGCCTGTCCCATTTCCCCTACTTTTAGAAGTGTAATCTTAGAAGTGGAGGGCAAAGGCTTACAGAAATGTTAAGGATTACTTAAACATTTAAACACGTTGACCGTTGAATGGGTCCCACACAAAAATTCGTTTTGGAAATCTTGTAGATTTTTAACCAATGCAGCACTGTTTATAATATTTCCACACCTGACAACTGTGCAGCAATTGGACAAGGCAGCATCATTTCTATTCCTGCATTCACCCAATGCCACACTTGGATTAACGCAGCTTCTCAACATCAGCCGCGTTGGCATTTGGGGTCAGGCAGTTCTTCATTGTGGAGGCTGTCCTGTGCGTTGTAGGATGTTTAGCAGCATCCCTAGTCTTCATCCTCTAAATACCAGTAGCTCCCCTAAATCGTGACAATTGCAACTGTCTCCAGACATTGTCAAATGTCCCCTAGAGGGTAAAACTGTCCCCAGCTGAGAATCACTGGATTAATGGGAAAGTAGAAGGGAGCTACTCTTTTCATATAAGTAATAAAACTCACACAGAACTCCTGCAGGAAATAAATTCATGCAGGAGAAAACAGGTTGGCCTTTTTATTTAGATGGCCTAAACACCCTCAGGCCACGTTCTAGACTGCTGCTTGGATGTTGACAGTGAAGTCCATTTTCTCCGTAAAAGGAACTGAAGGGGAAACAAAAGCCACTGGAATGATATACGATATGGGGCAGCACTATTGTCCATTGTGGGAATAGTATATTATAAATGCTACCACATTAGTCAATAACCTACAAGAATTTTAGAACAAGTTTTTGTGTAGGACCCTTTCAACATTCCATGTTTTTTAAAAATTCTACATGAGTGTCTTGGTTTAAAACCTCTACTTGCTTAAAATAAAAATGATCCTTTGGTACTGTTTTTCTAAGTAAAGATGCAAATCTGTCAACCACAGATCTAATCTAATTAAGTAAATCATCCTTTTTTTTTTTTTAACCAGGAAATAGGCAGTGGGTTTTTCATTTCACTGAACAGTCCCTGCAAACTTGAATGCTGTCGTATCTGTTGTCTCAGCCTGCAACTCTGCTTGCCAGTTAAGGTCACTTCAATGTGAATCGAACTGGAGGAATTCTGCTGTGGACATTTACAACAGTATCATTCTGTCACGGACATTTAAAACAGTATTTTTTTCACAGTCATTCCCCGCTGTCTCTTCTCCCCTCCCCCCAATATTCAAACATATGCTCAGTACTTTCAGGAAGGAAGGAAAGCGATCCAGGAGGTATAAAATGAGCATGATTCAAATGTTTTGTCAGCTGGAGTCCTAGCCAGCAACGAATTTTTACAAACTCTCGTACGTTATTCAAATTATCATAATATTATTCAAATAATCATAACACAGCATTGGGTCTTTGACCTATTAATTATCCTTTCATCCATTCCCTCCCTGCTGCCGAGTTAATTAGTCAGACGGTGGGGTCTCTGCTTTATGTACATTATCTCAACCACAGAAAGTCACAAAGTTGTGTTAAGAACTGCAGTTGGAGTCATCCTTTTCTGTCCTAATAATCATGTATGCAAATTATTTTTAAATCTCTTTCTTCTTGCTGATAGCCTTGCTATTCAGAGGAGAGCTGGCTCGCCTGCATCCCTTTTCCACTGTGTGTGTATATATATATATATTTTTAAGAAGCAGTGAGTATTAGCCAGCCACCCAGCAGCCCAGATTGCATTCTTGTCCTAGTTTTTCCTCTCCTTGAAATAGAGGAAACCACTTCTTAGACATGTGGAATTCTCTTTATCCCATTCTTTGTGCCCTAAAGCCATGATTAAGTGTCCTTGATTGGCACTGGCAGTGGAATATGGTCCTGTCCTCTGCTACACCAACACCACCGGGCTCATCATTCAGAAGGCTAATCCCCAGCAGTTCACAGAGTGGCTTCCTGAAATTCCTTTCTCGTGTACCAGTAAAGCTCACCCTATGACATCATTCTCAGTAAGTAAACATCGAGCCACATATTTCATGACAGAAATGCCACGAGGGTGCTAAAATATGTTTATATACCTCTAAACAAGCAGAATGGATTTTCTGTCGAACTTTTCCTTTTTTAAGAACACAAGAGTCCCTTTCAGATTGGTAAGAAGATTATTTTTACGAATGCAAGATTAAAACTAGCATAGTTTTATTTTCCATTCTACCAGTGAAAGTTGAATCAAGAAGACAGAAACTAGATATTTCAAATAGAGAAAATTTAATCTGATGAATGGATTATACATTGATGGAAGAGCTAAGAAACCAAATAACGAATGGAGGCAACCCAAAGATTAACAACAGCAGGAAGCCACAAGCATCCCTAGAGAGGGGTTCGAGTACTAGAATCCAGAAGCCAGACCTCCAGCTGAAGCTAGAACCATGAAGGGTGCTGCCCAGGGGAGCAGGGACCACAGACAAATGCAGTCACTTCAGGAAACCACCCCATGAGGCAGAAATAGAAATGGAGGCTGTTCCCTTCCCCCTGCCATCTAATCTCTAATCAGGCCTCCACTGCTGGAAGTTAGCTAGAAGCCCAGTGCAAGTAAGTCTGGAGAATATTATTTGCAGGAGAAGAGTGGAAGATGAATCTGGGAGTTGTATCCAACTTCTCTTTCAATGATCATTGAGTGAGTGCAGAGCTAATCAGCAACAGTTAAATGCCAGATCCATGAGGCCCATATACATGTGCTCATAGAATTAAGCCCCATCCATCTAGAATTCAGGAGAACTCAAAGGAAGTTACTCCAGTTTAAATAATTAAAGAATTAGCTAAGGAGGTTAAAGGAATAAACAAAACCAACTAAGAAACCGTCTATTTCAAGTATTCTGGTATCACTGGGATATTGTGGTTGACAGAATAATGACCCTAGAGAGACTCTGAGTTCTCATCACCAGAACTTGTGACTAAGTTACTTTATATGGCAGAAGGGATTTTGCAGATGTGATCAAGGTTAATGGTCTTGGGATGGGGAGATACTCCTGGATTAGCTGGGTGGGTCCAAGCTAATCATATGAATCCTTAAATTTGGAATCTTCCCTGGGTGCGAAGAGAGAGCGAAGGTAACAAGAAGAGGTGTCAGAGAGTTGTGGAAAGGACTCACCTGCTATTACTGGTTTTGAAAATGGAAGAAGGCAGCCAGGAGCCAAGGGACATAGGTAGCCTCTAGAAGCTGGAAATGACAAGGAAACAGATTCTACCCACCCCACCTGCTACCAGTTATCAATATTCCCACTCCCTAGTCAATCTCTCACTTCCATGAGTGTACAAACCTGCTGGTATTTCTTCCACCTTATTAAAAAAAACCCTTCTTGTGACTGCAGTTCTCCAGTAGTTACTACCTTATTCCTTTGCTCCTCTTTGCAGCAAGCCCCTTAAAAGAATTTGTCTGCACTTGCTCCATTTAATTCCACATTTCCTATTCTCACTTAAACAGCACCTGTTCCCTTGATGATCTTATCCTTTCTCATGGATTTAAATACCATCTCTACTCTGATGATTCCCAGTCCGGGCTTATCTCCAGAACTATAGACCCAGATATCTAACTGCCGACTTGTCAGCTCCACTAGAATGTTTAATGGGGCATCTCAGCCTAACGTGTCCAAACTGAATTCAGATCCTCCCTCCAAATCTACTTCACCTCAGCCTTCCCCATCTCTGTTCGTAGTAACTCCATCCTTCTGTTAGCTCAGGTAAAAAATAAATTAAAAATTTGGACTCATCTTCGTTCCCCTTTTTTTTTTTTACTCACACCTTCAGACTCTATCTCCAGAACATATACAGATCTCAAAATCAGTGAGCAGACCTAGCAACTACCTAACCAATTTTTCACTAAAGGAAACCAGGAATTCTTGGAGAAATGGCTGATTCTTGGGCTAGGGTTGGGAACATACAAAAATGAGCCTGGATCATCTTACTGTGCCAGAAGTGCGAAAGTGCTCAAATTATGGTAGGGACATGTCAGAAGGACACGGGTCCTGGTTTGAAAAGGCGCCCACTGGTGAAATCTGATATATTTTGAGCATCTGAATAAATGGGAATGTGTTATCTTATGTGGCAAAGGGGATTAAGCTTGCAGATAGAATTAAGGTTGCTAATTAACTGACCTTAAAAGAGAGAGCTTGTCCCTGATTATCAGGGTGGGCTAATCTAATCGCACGAGCTCTTAAAACAGAAAAACCTTTCCTGGCTGTGGTCAGAAAGAGATGTGACAACAAATGAAGGATAAGAGAGATGTGATATTGCTGGCTTTGAAGATGGAGGAAGGGGACTACAAGCCAAGAAATGTTGAGAAGCATCTGGAATTAAGGAAAAGGATTCACCCGTAGCGTCTGCCGATGCCTTGGTTTTAGGACCTGATTTTAGGAATGTAGAACTTCTAACCTACAGAACTATCAGATAATAAATTTCAGTTACTTCAAACCACTAAATTTATGGTAATTTGTTAAAGTAGCAGTCGAAAATGTATACATACCTAAAAGGACTATGACTCTTAATTCTCTATGCCGTGCTGTGCTTTTCTTCAGAGCCCTGAACATTACCTGCCATTTTGCTATATATTTATTTGTTATTATTTGATATTTTCCCCCAGTTAGTTACAAAAGGCAAAGAGTTTGTCTGCCTTGTTCACTGCTTTGTCCATAGTACCCAGAGCAGCACCTGAACAGAAAGAACACAATAAATGTTGGTTAAATAAATATTGAATTTGTGCATTTATGTTAATACGGACAGTTATTCCTGTAATTGCTTATATGCTATCAACTTGAAATAGCAGATTTAGAATTTGCCAAAACACCATCAGTATACTCTCCCTTAAAGAATTCCTAAAAGGGTGACTTTCACTTTCCTGTAATAAAACTCACAAAATAGCAATAAGTCAATGCACTCAGGGTGGTTTTTTTTTTTTTTTAAGGACAACTCCCACTGATCAGCAGGAGGAACTCCTGAACCCACTTTAATAAATGGATAACATTTCACCAATTTCATATACTGTTTAGAGAACCTCCTCCAGCTATAAATCAGCTCTATGACCTAAGAACAGGGCAGGGAATTGTCAGAGTCCCTTTGCTGAGTAATTCCAGAAATGCCTTAAAGCTCAACAAAGGAGGGATCTGACATTAGAAAGCTGGAATTTATGACCTAAGGAAAAGCCCCAGTTGGGCAAAACAAAAAAATCAGGCTGAAAGCCTCAGCAGAACGTTTTAGTCTTTGCTTACAGAAGTCTTCAGACCTCTGCAGAAGACTTTTTTCAATGAAGCAAATTAATCCACTAAAATTCAGTCTAAATTGTAACTATGACTGTAAATCATCACCTTTGTCACGATTCTTTCTAATGTTCCAGGGGGTGATCATATAAACAAACTGCTGTAGGTCTGTTTGGTTGAAAGAGCAATGAAATGACATTCTCCTGAGGACTTGACAGAAACCTGTAGGTGCCAATGGTAAAGAGCTCAGGTCACTTTCTGTGACCTGCAGAGTGGCATGAACTGACTGGGTAAACACCAAGAAAGCTGAACACACTTTTAAACATGGCAAGATGTTTTGGAATATAATTTTACCCAAGAAGCTATCTTAGATTCTTAATAAGGATGTATTTTTCCAAGATAAAAAACAAGAATGATTTCCTTTTATCCGAAAACCCATTATTTAGATTTATTACTTTCATCAAATGAAACAGTAAAAGATTTTGATCTGTTGGTTCATCTTTTTTCTTTAGAATAACATACCTTGGAGTCAGAGTTCCACTTAATTAAAATTGAGACTCTACCTATTATTGCTGAAAATCTTTGCAAGCTGTTCTGATCCAGACTGTAAGAGTTGTTCATCAAAACTGCACTAAATTTAGGATATATTCTTCATTGCTGGTTTGCTCAACTTTTATTTACACCCACATATAGGACACTATGTATATCTACTGGATAAACTCAGATGTGGGCAGGCTCAGGGAGACTTTAAAACAACTAAAAAGATTACATGAGGCTAATTCTTGGTTTAATAAACAGAAATGTTGGGTTGTAGGGCACTGAGCAATTAGAGATTTATTGGACCATTTGTTCTCACAGTCAAAAGTTTTTCTTACATAAAAATATTTTCTACAAAACAATTGTACTCTCATTAAACTTGGCTCTTCACATATCTACTTATGGTCTTATAGCTTTGGAGAATAAATCTTGTATTTATAAATCAGGTGGATACTGTTTATTTAACTTTTATCAGTGACCTGTTTGAAAAAAATAGGAAAGTCATTGATTTAGCTGACATAGTCACCTAGAGAAAAAGTGTACTCCATAGTGGATGGGATTGGAATGAAAATGACCTTGCTAAGTTAGAGAAGCAGATAGATCCAGGTAGAAAGACACTCAAAAATAATAAGCACAATGTGGAATCTAAAAAACAAAACAAATGAGCAAACATAACAAAACAGAAACAGACTCATAGATACTAGAGAACAAATTAGTGGTTGCCAGAGGGGTGGAGGGTGGGGAGGATGGGCGAAATAAGTAAAGATGATTAAGAGGTACAAACTTCTAGTTATAAAAATAAGTCATGGGACTTATTTTTTACAGAATAGGGAATATAGTCAATAATATTGTAATAACTTTGGATGATGACAGATGGTAACTAGGCTTATAGTGGTGATCATTTCGTAATGTATAAAAATATAGAATCACTATGTTGTAGACCCGAAACTAACATAATATGTAAGTCAATTATACCTCATTTTTAAAAAAGAAAGGCTGATAAGCACAACAATTAATTTAGAGTAAAACTAGAGTAAAAAAAAAAAAGTATGTTAGAAGAAAGGGACAAGCCTAATAAACAAAGGTGGGCTGTAAAGGGCCTGAAAGTTGTTAAACTCAAGCTAATTAAATAACAGAACAATTAATAAACTAAAGAAAGCACAATACATGCCGCAGGTTTATGTCCGCATGTGGTAGAAGAGTTAAAGATATAAAAATCTCTATAAGGGACTTCCCTGGTGGGGCAGTGGTTAAGAATCTGCCCGCCAATGCAGGGGACACGGGTTCAAGCCCTGGTCCGGGAAGATCCCACATGCAGTGGAGCAACTAAGCCCCTGCACCACAACTACTGAGCCTACGCTCTAGAGCCTGCGAGCCACAACTACTGAAGCCCATGTGCCACAACTACTGAAGCCTGCGTGCCACAACTACTGAAGCCTGCACACCTACAGCCCATGCTCCACAACAAGAGAAGCCACCGCAATGAGACACCTGTGCACCATAACGAAGAGTAGCCCCCGCTCGCCGCAACTAGAGAAAGCCTGTGCGCAGCAACGAAGACCCAACACGGCCAAATTAATTAATTAATTTTAAAAAATCTCTATAAGATTTAGAGAACCAAAAATTAGCAGGATGACAGTTTTTCAAGAATGTTGTTTTAAAAAGGAGATATTAAAATATTAATTTATTGAGCACCTACAATATGTTGAATAATGGAAATATAAAAGTGTATTCCCATTTGCTCTCAAGGAGATAAGTGTCTAATAAGAGAACTATAACTAAGCAGACAAATGAAACAAATTAGTGTTTTGATAGCAGATTGACATAATATTTAGCAATAATCTTTAAGCATAGCTTAGAATAATAACAATGAAGAAGCTGAGGCACAGAGAGATAAGAGTGTTGTCCAGGTTGGTAGGTGGTAGAGGCAGAAATTAAACTCAAGTAATCTGGTCCCATAGCCATGTTCTTAACCTCTCTATACACTGTCCTCTGCCTAAGGGCAAAAAAGTTAATGGTTGTAAGAAGAGTGAATTAGTCACTAGTCACTACAAGTGTCTGACATCTAATACTCAAGTTTAGGAAGCCAATTCCTACTCAGATCTATACAAAAAAGCTAGCCAAGCTGGGACCCAGAAGTAAACAGGACAATTCCACAGGCAACATGGGACCCCGCACTCAGAGGCTATCTTCCATTGGTATCAGACACATTCGTTTTTTTGGGAGGGGGGTACAATATTAATTTTGGAGGAGAGAGGAATAAGGACTTACTTAGGTGACCCCAGGTAAAATAGGAGTAGTTTATACTATGAATGGAAATAGAAATGGATAAAACAAGAGCCTTCACCATCAGGCCAGGCTTTCTTGGAAACTCATAGGAAGATGAACCCCCTAGTCTCATGGAAGAACAGAATATGTGGAGGGTCAGCCTCAGGGAGATTAACCAGCTGGGGAGTCCATATGTAGGGTGACTCTAGCAACTCCCTCAGCAGCAGGAATTGGTGGAGGTTTTGCCACCTGGATGACTTGGCTCTTTGGGCTTTGTTTGTCCTGGTTCTCATGCTGCCAGCCAACTAGCTCACCCTCTTTTCCCTTAATTCTGTCTTGCTGTCTCACTGTCTGTGCCAGCTCATAGATTCTGCTTCCTCATCACATCAACATATTTGTGGGCCTGACCACCTCAAACCTTAGTTTTTTAGCTCCTGCTTCTTCCTTCCATAAATCTCCTTTCAAGTGTTTTCCTGAAACAGGTGCTGATTGGCCAAGCTAACCTCATCATCCTGATTTGAAGAGAGCTTTTCATACCAATGGACTTTGTAGGTTGTAGATCAACCTATTAAATGTCTAACTCTGCTTGAATTGGTTGTGTTTATGGTGGTTGGAGAGGCTTGTAGGGGGACAAAGTAGAATGTGGGGAGGGCAAGCCTACCTGAGTCAGAAGTGGGCTGTTTCTGCTCAAGGAATGGTTTAGGACTGTTCATCCAGACAGGAACCAACATTTGTTGATCATTAGGCTATGCTAAGTACACACACCCCACTTAATCTCACAACAACCCTAAGACGTAAGTATCATTGCCTCTATTTGCAGGTGATAAAAGAGGTTAAGTCACTGTCTGTGGCAGAGCTTAGGCTGGAATCAGGTTTGCCTGACTCCAAAGGCCTAGTTCCTCCCACAATTCCATGCTGCCTCCCATCATTTCACCCTCATAGGCAAAAACCAAGAGGACACTGAGGCACTATAAATAACTTTTTGAACCTTACTCTGGGAAGATAACCTATCAGATCAAATAAATACTCTCAAATATTCAGTTTCTTTGTTCCATAGAGAATTTTAAGAAAATAGTGGGCAACTAACATTCTCATCTTGCCAGAATCAAATGTTACCCAAATGCAAATATCTGAACCAGATATAAGAAAAGCAAGCTTTTAAAAATGGTTTCTCTGGGCAAATCCCTTTGTGTAATGTACACTAACTCCTTTAATCCTCACAAGAACCCTATGAAGGAGGTACTTTACCACCTCCATATTCCAGATGGGAAAACTGAGGCAGTGTGAGGGGAAATACTTGCCCAAGGTCATTCAGCAGCAGAGTCAGGACCCAAATCCAGCCCACTTGGCTCCGTAGCCCATGTGGACTAAGCTCTTCTACTGTTCTGTGGTCTTCTTTGGGCGTGCATAAAAATACTCACCTAGATGAGCATGTTTTAGCTGTCCTCTGAAGAAAGGAAAAATTTTCATTTTCTTAGATGCAATTTTTGATGTTCTGCTACAATAATAAAAGAGGTATAAATCCATCACAGGTAAAAGCCTGTCAAGATTTTTTAAAGCAGTTCCATATAACAATATTTGAATGATTGTTTAAGTCTCTTGAATTACATTTCCATCTGTTTGGGACTGACATGTGAAGAGCTATGAGTCAGGAAGAAGTCTGTAAACAATACAGTATCAAGCATTAATTGTATCATTTACTCTTGAAAAAAATGATGGTTCCTGAATATTGAAGTGTTCTCATTGTTGCTATAACAACTTCAGCTTGCTATTGTGACTTTCTCTATTCAAGGTGAATGCTTATGTTTACTGGAATTAAAGTTCAGGAGGTTTAGAAATATTATGTATCTGTAATGCATGTCACTTAGTCAATTCATTTGTAAAGGAAAATAATGAGCAACTGGCAGAAGGTAATAAATGACATTCCTGGAGAAATGAGCTCAGAGAAGTTCAGTATGAAACATGCTCTGAATAAAGCACGCCACTGACTGCAGCCGTGAATCATTCCTACCACAACCTGGGCAGCATCCGAGCCAAGACTCAGTTGCTCTGGACCAGTTGTAAACCCACCACCCAGAACAATGTCTGGAACAGACATTTGCTGAATAAAATATAAGCAAGTGCTAGAACCCTCCCATTCAAGGCCACAGTCAGTCTTTGGTCTGTTTAGTTGATCTCCCACTGATATCAGGTAGAACACATGGTGCTTGCTTGATCTAGGAAGTCAGGTTTTCTGGGTTTTTGAGTTCTTGCTTTAGTCCTGACTATCCTGCATAGAACATGTATACCCAGCAAGTAATTAAACACTGCCGACCTGCTAATAGTCAAGGAAACAGAGACCGGCCTTACAATTTAGAATTCAGAAAAAGTGATGAATTTTTGAAATTATAGAGCTTTTTAATCATTATTGCACCCTCCAAATAAAAATGAGTCTGATCAGCAAAAATGCAAGGTGCAAGTCAAAGACACCTAAAAACCAAGTATACAGGCAGTGCGGAGACATTCTTCCTACAAAAGAAAATTTCCCAGGTGCTGCCGAGCCATTCAGATAAGCCCATGCCTTCCCATGCCCTTAGCTGAAATGTCAGCTGATGCTGGGGCAGGGGACAGACAACTCCAAATTGATGAGAGGGAGTCTTGCTTTGTGATCCCTGTGTGGAAGAAAACAGTACCCCAAACTGTAGGAAGCAAGGCCGACCAAACCCTGTGGGTATGGACAAAAAGAGCTGCTCCACCAACCAGCAGTGTCACTTCATTGTCAACCCTCCTGTCTCTTACACACGTCGTGCTTGAGGGCAGGTGTCCAGGGCCATGCTCTGGAAAAAGCAGGGCACACCTTCCAACAGTTTTTGCCCTTTCTCTTCCTTCTACATCTCCTTCTCCACTATCAGCTTCTTTACTGCCTCTCCACTGCCTCCTCCCCGCCCCCACACCCCACCCCCCGACATCCACTAAAGCATGTAAAACCCGGGCAGAAAGAAATTGTGTGTGTGTGTATTGCATCACATGATCTATTCTTATACAATGTGCTAGTCAAAATTTTAGAGCATACAAAATCGGAAGAGTTCAGGATGTTTGGAGGTCACGAGAACAATATTAGAAAAGAGGGGTGCACCAAAGAAATACACTACTCAAATATCTTCTGTGAGTCTCTTGGAAGAAAAATATGGTAACTAGAAAATTATTTTTGGAGTATCTAGAACCCGATTCTAAGATACCATAACTTGTATGATGCATCATAGATTTAATAGTAGCTTTTCAGGAGGAAGAAGGCCCACACATTAATTGTGTAAGTATATACTTTTAATAACTGAAAAAGCATTTATACACCCAGATAATTATAGACTAACTTTCTGCTTCAGTGTAATGACCAAAGTTTGAGTCAAAGATTTGTTCATACATGTAGCCTGAAGAGTCTTTGGATTCACGCTCGGCCCTTGACAGACATGCCTGGCACCATGGTGACAAGCTGTTTTGCATCACCAGTGCTCATCATTTTGGTTTCTTTAGCCCTTGAAGATTGACAGTATAATTCTGAGAGATATTGAAAATAGTAGACTTTCTTCTGAATTTCCTATTTGGTTAAACTAATAGCTTTATATTTTTCCTTCATTAAATTACACATCACTGGAAGTTAAACAGCTTTTCTTGAAAGTCAGCCTGAAGTTTTGACAGATATGTTACTCATAAGAGTTGAGCCTCTTCACAGCCCATCCTGGCATGGTGTCACCTTCAGGAGGAAAAGCAATTGTCATGTCCAGAAATAATGGAAAAGCAATGTAAACCTTTAGCACAATCTTTTAAAAATGCCAGAAGAGGATTTTATTCATATCACATAGAAAAATATATTCAAATATTCTTTCTCCATCTATGTTTTGGCTGTCCTCCTCTTTCTTCTCTCCCCTCCTGTTTTCTGGGTCTCTTTCTCTTTTCCTTAAGAAACCCTCTGCTTTTCCCAGTGTGAATTAGCCAAGCTGGCTGTCTTCCCCTCACCCGTGACGCAATTGCCACCACAAAGACTAGAAACCAAGGGGGTCAAGAGACTTCTCCTTGGCAGGAAGGGAGAGTCAAAGGCTTATATTATCTTATCAAAGGTAGATATTTAGGACTTGAGTAATGATTCCCCAAAAACATCAAATGATGACCCCTAAACTCTCCCAGCTTTGAAACATCTTGTTTATGCAGGATTTAGCAATTTCTTCTGCATTAAATTGGATTGCCTGGTAGTTGCCAATCTTTTGTGTAAAAATAACAGGCAGCCAAGTGTAGTCATTTTATGAGCGTTTGAAGCAATAATCAATAAATTTAAGTTTAATTGTTAATTACTCAATGACTAATTTTTGTACATTTTATACATTTGCAAATAATAATAACTACATCAAAACTTACTGATCTGCAGGCACCTGGCAATTTTCTCTTATAATTCGTTGCAAGAAGCATCTAAATTTCACTACAGTTATTTAGTTAAGGAAAGATGGTCTTTGGGGTACCCTAAGTGTCCTGTAGGTTATATATAATATTAAGAGGAAGTTGGTTATTAAGAGACTGAATCCATTCTGTTTTTGAAATTTTACCTAAAAATCATAAGACAGGACATTTTTAATGAGGTTAGTAAAATACTTAAACAACTTAGTATTTTTCTCCTATTTAAAAAATTAAAGTATAATTTACATATAGTATTATTATTCACCCCTTTACTGTACATTTCTGCAATTTTTGACAAACATATACAGTCACATAACCACCACCTCAATCAAAATATGAAAAAAATCCTTATAATTTTGCCTCTTCCAGAGGGTCATACACAGGGAATCACACACTCTGCAACTTTTTGCATTTGTCTTTCTTCACTTATCATCGGGCATTTGAGATCCATCCATGTTGTTGAGTTTATCAGTAGTTTGTTCCTTTTTGTGACTGAGTAATATTCCATTGTAATGCACCACAGTCTGTTTTTCAGTTCCCCAGTTGAGTGATATTTGGGCTGAGCAACTTTGTACTATTTGTTCTGCGAGGAGTGAGGTCCATGTTAACTGAACCATAAGTTTCAGACCCTAATTCTCAGCCCATGTGTCCCCATATAGCTTTTAGCTGGTCTAATATAATTCTAAATAGCTATCTTCCCATATTTCTCATTTGTTCGTTTTCTTTCACTGACCATTACATGGGTAGGGTTGTGAAGTGGAACAAAGTAAATAGAGGAAAGTACAGAATTTAGAATTTTAACTCCCTGACTTCAAATTTAATATTGAACAGGCTATTTAATCTCTCTAACTCTCAGTTTCCTGATTGTAAAAATGGAATTAGCACATCCACTCGCAGTCTTGTCGTAATGATGAAATGAGGTAATACATCTGAAGGAATCAAGCAGAAGTCTTGGAACATAGAAAATAATAACATTAGCTCCCCATCGCACCTCAGTCTGATTGTGTTGTTACTTTGAGATATTTATTTATGGATTAAAAGTTTTTTTGTTTGCGTTTTCTTTTCCTTCCTTGTCAGCTTCTCTTTCCCATGGTCTCTTTCAAGCAGGGAGTTGGCCAAAGGGTGATAAGTGGCAGAGCAAAACATTAAAGTCCTTGTAAGTCTTTCTCACACGTATTTCACTAAAAGCCACAGACTAAGTGCCTTGGAAGAAAGGATATCCCCTCTGCTAGACAGTTCTGCCTGGGGGTGGGGGAGTGGCAGGAGGAGTGAAGGATAGATAGTGCAGAGGAGGCTGGGATGAGGGAGAAAAGTACATCCCATGAAGGTCACCAGGCTAGTAGCAAAACCCCATAGAGGAAGACCCCAAAGAACAAAGGGAGCTGGGTGCACATTTGGCAAAATGGGACTTTAGGCAACTTTACCAAAAAATGTCTGTGCCCCAAGCTTGAGCCAGGATGCTATCTGGACCTGATGAAGCCATACAAAAAAAGGCTGAGAGACATCTCAGCAGTATCCTGTGAGTACAATGACTGGAATAATATACATCACACCCTCCCCGCCACCCAAGTGCTCTGTAAGATCCCAGAAACTTGGAACAATTCCAGGAACTAGTTATGTGTGTGTGTGTGTGTGTGTGTGTGTGTGTGTGTGTGTGTGTGTGTATGTGTGTGGTGGATTCCAACAAAGATTTAGAGGGGTTTTTTCCCCTTTTCTGCCAAACTAATAGAAAGGATGTTCAGAACTAGAAGTTGAGTAAGAAAGAGACAATGAAGAAACTTTTATGTCTTGCATACCTGTGCTCATAACCAAGTACCTTTGTAATTACAGGGATAGAACGCAGACATTACTACCCCCCTTATGTTCTTTCACACGTTTATCAAACTGTATCAATGAGGGAACAAATCGGCTATGAGGTGCACAAGTACTATCATGAGGTAAGGTGGTATAATCAAAGCCAATTTCTATAAGAAATGATGAAAACCTTATCATCCTAAATTAGCATTTCCAATAACCATTTCCCTATGAAGATACATTACCAAATTATACTGCCCTTATCCCTTGGAAAAAGAGCACCTCTGGGAAATGCTACATATTTTATAATTTCCATTCAGCCCAGGCTAACACATGGAAAGTAAGACATTCTACCATGCGTATGATTAGTTTCTTAGGGCCTGAGTATTCGGTGTCATTTCTACTCATTATTTACTCATTCATTCATTTGTTCATTCACTCACTCACCAAGTGCCTAGCAGGTTCCAGACACTATGGTCAATACATTAACGTCATCTGGACATGTACAAAGTCTTTAAGTACTCTAATCTGCCTTTCCTTTATTCTTGACATGTGTCTGACCTCCATTTTCTGAGGATGAAAATCAGGCCCAGGGAACATGCCTAAGTCCCTGACAGAGTTCAAGGGTTCAGACTCCTTTCATTAAGAGAAAAGAATTCTAAATGGTTGGAGCCCCATTGTTAATCTACACTGAATTCCCAGAATCCTACTAAAGGCACTTTCAAAAAACAGAGTTTCTGCAATAATGGAAAGACGTACTAACACTGTCATTCTACTTATACTGTGAGAAGCCCCTGTAACAGCACAGGCTGAAAAGTCTGCTTGAATAAATTAAGAACCACCCTGAAATAAACCAACAATTCAAACATTTGAAAAGAAAAATGCTGCAAATATTTGGTGATTGTTTTCTCTAAATTAAAGACCTTTTTATTTGCTGGTATCATGAATGATTAGAATAAGAAGTTTAAAATATCTAAGGAAGACCTCTTGTTTTGAACTGTAAAATATATTTTGGGAGACACTTGAGCTTTGCACAATTCTGACCCTTTTTTTAAATTCTGGATTTTTTGTAATCAAATCAAACTGACTCTGAAATTCTCAGGCCCTTGTTTATAAATTTCCCCAGAGAAGGTAAGTCTGAAATGTGTATTGCCATGTAGTAGTCATTTATACCAGTAAATTTTCCTAGCTGGAAGATAAAGGACCCAGAAACAAAAAGAAGGCTAGTTTCAAAAAAAGCAATCTAAATAGGAATTGGCAAATACAAACTGGAAAATTTAATTCAAGTTTAAAATTTGTAAGATATGAAAAGCAATGCAAGAATGTTGAGAAATAGCTGAAAAAGGGATTAGACACGGAGCATACCTCAAGGTTGGGACATCTTATCTATTATAGCACATCCCCACCCCCTCAACCCCTAACACAGAAAGTAATTTCTCTCTCCTGCTCATGGCCACACACAAGCATCAATCTAAGTAGCTGCTGGGATGGATCTTAGTGATAAAACAATCACAGAAACAATATAATAATGTAACTCACTCTATTCTTCCAAAATCACAAGGAAAATAGGATCCGAGGTATGGAAACTTAGCCACGTAGCTCTTGTTCTCAGACTTCTCATCTGTGAATCGAAAAAGTGTTGAACTTGATCTTATCTAAACTTTTATTCTATGCTTTTATTCAGTCCAAATCATTACTATGTTAGGGCATATTCCCTACACATGCTTAAATAAACCCTCCTGGATTTAAGAAAAGTTTCCTGAAATTCAGGATTCCTCTGTTTAGTAGTTCTATCCTCCTAGACTCCTCGAGCCCCTTAGCCACGTAATCAAGTGCCAGCCCATGATGTTCAATATTAAGTGCACCTGAAGTCTTTAGAAAATAAATATTGTGACTCTGAAAAAATCCAAGGAAACTGTTTATAAAAATGCTCTGATACAGTCCACTGATTACATATATTTCAAGAAGAAAAACACCTTGACTTCATTAGGGAAAATGTCAAGGAAATAAATCAATTGTATTGATTTATATACACAGAAAGCTATAGACATATTGATGGTACATACAGTCATATAGATACACTGAAAACATATAGATTATATACTGTTCATAATAAGCCCATTTTAAATATAAAGACTTAGGTTAAAAGTAAAAGAATGGAGAAAGATATACCATGTAAACACTAAACTAAAAAAACTAGAATAGCTATAATAATTTCAGTCAAAGTAAATTTCAGAACAAGAAAGATTATCGGGATAACTATGAGTTCTACACAATGACAAAGGAACCAATTCTCCCAGAAGACATAAAAATCTTAAATGTGTATTCACCCCAAAATAGACTTTTATGATACATGAAGCAAAAGCCTGATATATCTGAAAGGAGAAATAGACAAATCCATAATTATAGTTGGAGATGTCAACATTCCTTTCTTGGGAATTCATAGAACAAGTAGATAGAAAATCAGTAAGAATAAACATGACCCAAACAGCACAATCAAACAACTTGATGTAATTGATATTTCTAGAACATTTCACCTGACAACAGCAGGTTACACATTCTTCTCAAGTGCACATGAGTTATTCTCTAGGGTGCACCATATTCTGGGCAATAACTAAACTTTGACACATTAAAAAAATTAGAAATCATACAAAGGACATTCTTAGACCCCAATAAAATTAAACAAAACTGTATTAGGAAGATATCTGGAAAATTCCCAACTATTTGGAAATTAAAGAAAAAGCTTCTAGGGACTTCCTTCTTGGTGCAGTGGTTAAGAATCCACCTGCCAATGCAGCGGACATGGGTTCAAGCCCTGGTCCGGGAAGATCCCACATGCTGTGGAGATACTAAGCCTGTGAGCCACAACTACTGAGCCCCCGTGCCACAACTACAGAAGCCCACACACCTAGAGCCCATGCTCTGCAACAAGAGAAGCCACCACAATGAGAAGCCCGCACACCGCAATGAAGAGTACCCCCTGCTCACCACAACTAGAGAAAGCCCATGCGCAGCAAGACCCAACACAGACAAAAATCAATCAATCAATCAATTAATTAATTATTTTTAAAAAGAGAAAGCTTCTAAATAACAGAAGGGTCAAAGAGAAACCTCAAGGGAAATTTTAAAATATTTTGAACCAAGTAAAAATACAAATATCAAAATTTGTGGGATGCAGCTAAGCAGTGCTTAGAGGGAAATTTGTAGCATTAAATGCATATATTAGAAAGCAAAAGTAGCTAAAATAATTAATCTAAGCTTTCAACTTAAACTAGAAGGAAGAGCAAATGAAACCTAAACCAGGCACAAAGGAGAATATAATAAATATGAGAGCATAAATCAATGAAATTTCCCTCAAGATCAAGAGCAAGCCAAGGATGTCTACTTTTACCACTTCTACTCAGCTTTAAACAGGAGGTAGGGCCAGGGCAATTAGGCAAGGAAATGAAACAAAATAATCTAGCTTTGAAAGGAAGAAATAAAACTATATATCTTTGCAGATGACATGATCTTGTACAAAGAAAGTCAAATGAATCCACTAAAAAGCTATTTAAGCATGTTCGTCAAAGTTGCAGAACACAAGTATCAATATACAAAAAACAATTGCATTTCCATGCACTAGCAATGAAAAATCCAAAACTGAAATTAGAAAAAAAACTGTATTTATAAGGGCATCAAAAAGAATAAAATACTTAAGAATAAATTTAACAAAGAAATGTGAAAGTTACACTCTGAAAACTACAAAACGTTGCTGGGAAAAGTTAGAGAAGACCTAAATAAATAAAAAGACACCCCAAGTTTATAGAAAGCTTAATATTGCTAAGATGGCAACACTCCCCCAATAGATCTATAGATTAAATGTGATTTGTATCAAAATTCCAGCTGGAATTTTGCAGATATTGACAGGCCAATCTTAAAATCATATGGAAACTCAAGGCAACTGGAATAGCCAAAACAGTCTAGAGAAGGACCAACAAAGCTGGAGAACCCAGATTTCCCAATTTCAAATGTTAATGCAAAGCTATAGTAATCAAGGCTGTGCAGCACTGACACAAGGATGGTTGGTTTTCAACAAGGGTGCCAAGACAATTCAATGAATAGTCTCTTCAACAAATGGTGCTGGGACAACTGGGTAGCCACACACAAAAGAATGAAGTTGAATCTCTTTCTCACACCATACACAAAAATTAATTCAAAATGGGCCATATACTTAAATGTAAAAGCTAAAACTGTAAGATTCTTAAGAAAAATATGAGAGTAAATCTTCATAACTAAGTTAGGCAAGTCTTCTTAGATATGACACTGAAAGCACAAGAAACAAAAGAAAAAAATGACAAATTGTACTTCATCAAAATTAAAAGCTTTTGTACATGAAAGGACACTATTAATAAAGTGAAATGATGACTCATAGAACAGGAGAAAATGACTGCAAATCATATATCTGATAAGGGTCTAGTATCCAGGATATATAAAGAACTCTTACAACTCAATAATAAAAAGAAACATAACCCAATTAAAATTGGGCAAAAGACTTGAATAGACATTTCTCCAAAGAAGATATACAAATGGGCCAACAAGCACATGAAAAGATGTTCAACATAATTGGTCATTAAGGAAATGCCAATTAAAACCAGAATGAGATATCATTTCATACCCACTAGGATGACTTTAATAAAAAATGAATGAGGGGGCTTCCCTGGTGGCGCAGTGGTTGAGAGTCCGCCTGCCGATGCAGGGGACACGGGTTTGTGTCCCAGTCTGTGACGATCCCACATGCCGCGGAGCGGCTGGGCCCGTGAGCCATGGCCGCTGAGCCTGCGCGTCCGGAGCCTGTGCTCTGCAATGGGAGAGGCCAAAACAGTGAGAGGCCCGTGTACTGCCAAAAAGAAAAAAAAAAAAAAAGAATGAGGTACTGAAACACACGACAACTTGGATGAACCTTGAAAACCTTATGCTAAGTAAAAAAAGACAGACAACAAAGGTCACATATAATACGATCCCTTTTATTGGTATGTTCAGAATAGGCAAATCCATAGAGACAGAAAGTAGATAAGAGTTTACCAGGGGTTAAGAGGAGCTGGAAGTGAGGAGTGATTCCTTAACAAGTATGGAGTGTTTTATGGGGTGATGAAATTTTGAATTTCAAATTTCAGTTTTGAAATTAGAAATAGCTGGTGGTTGCACAACATTGGGAATATACTAAATATCACTGCATTGTACCATTAAAATGGTTAATTGTATGTCATGTGAATTTCACCTCAATTAAAAAAAATAAGACAAATTGCAGAGACACATACAGAATGAAACCATGGTGCACTCAAAACAGTATATACATTGCTTAGAAACACAGGTATCCTCTGACTTTCAAAAGTTCGCTTTCTAACACTTTGCTTTTACAAAAGACCTACATTAGTACTTGTATTTACTAACCAAAAGAAATCCAAAGAGGATTTTTGCTTTTAGGAAAAAGGCAAAAAGTGAAAATAGCATTCAGTGTTTGTTTTACAGAGAGCCATTGTAGAGGCATCAGCGCATCCCAAGCAGCAAGAGTGGCACGGCCAAGCTCCTTCCCCGGGACTACGCTCAGCATCTCAGCATCAGACCACCAGAGCTTTAAATTGTGTGAGCATCTGTACTTTATCTTGATTTATTTTGTGCATCCATTAGCGAGATGTTCTAAGGTAATTTCTTCTTCACTTTACACCATTTCTGCTTGTGAAAGGTTTCATAGGAACGGCTCTACTTTCAGATAGTAGGAGGAAGCTGGTACATATATATTTGGTAAAAGTATAAATCTGTGGGAAAGAAAAATGACAAAAAGAGGATAGTAGTTACCTGGAGACAGGGGAGGAAATGTGCTCAGGTGAAGATGCACATGGTCTCTGTAATACTGTATTTATTAAAAAGGGTGGTGAGGGACTTCCCTGGTGGTCCAGTGGTAAAGAATCCGCCTTACAGTTCAGGGGATGTGGGTTCGATCCCTGGTCGGGGAACTAAGATCCCACATGCCACAGGGCAACTAAGCCTGAGCACCACAACTACTGAGCTCATGTGCCTCAACTAGAGAGCCCGCGTGCCACAAAACTACAGAGCACACACACTCTGGAGCCTGCATGCCACAACTAGAGAGAGAAAATCCACACGCCACAACTAGAGAGAAGCCCTGCGCCACAACAAAGAGCCCGCGCTGCAATGAAAGATCCCTCATGCCACAACTAAGACCCAATGCAGCCAAAATAAATAAATAAATAAATAAATAAATAAATATTTTTTATAAAAGGGTGGTGACTATGTGGGTGTTTGTTGTGTTATTCTTAATATCTTATTGTAAGTTAGAAATATTTAAAAACAAATACAGCTTAAGTAAGTCAACTTTTAAACTTTAAGTATAATATAGGCAAAAAAAATTAGTGTAAAGTTTGATAAGGTTTCACAAACTCAATACAACTATATAACCAACTGCTAGGTCAAGAAACATAATACCACCAGCACTGCAGCACCCAGCCCCTTGCAAGGGTTAAGCACTGTACTGACTGCCAACACCACCCAAAGGAGTATATTTTTCATAATGAACACCTCAAGTGTAAGAAAGGGGTGGGGATTTGGGATGGAAATTTTCTACTTGCATTTTACACCTTTCTATATTGTTTGAATTTTTGTCTTTAATTTTTTCATAACTCTATACGGACAAACCTCAATACCTTGACTGGAAGTTTTTCTGCCTGCTGATTCTTGATGATTTTTATCTCTACTTCACTCTGCTTCCCATTGCCCTTGCCACACCCCAAAACTTGTCATCACAAGACATTGTGCTCTCAAAATCAGAAGTGCCTTCATTCCAGTGTCTCATCATGGCCAATGCCTTGGTACTTCCATTTCCTAGGGTTTTAATCCTTTCTTTTTCCAGTCCATTACTGCCTCTCCTAGACACACACACACACACACACAAGCACACACAGAGGAATGATGCTAGTTATTATTTCCCTAGTGACAGAAGAATAAACAAAAAGACAAATATAACAAACATTCTAATAAATGTATGCCAGTCAGTTACCAAAGGAGTCTTCCTAGAGTAAATCCCATCCCCTTGAGGAGGGAATGTACTTCACTCTCTCTTCAAAACCAGAAGAACTCTATCAAAGTAAAATGATAGACTATACCTTGAGAAACCTCCCAGTAGCTGATGGCCTTGCCCAATCTCTTCAAATAAAATCATGGTGCCATGTTCTGAGATCTAAAGTATTTCTTTTTTATTCTTATTTTTATTTATTTATTTTTTTAACATCTTTATTGGAGTAAAATTGCTTTACAACAGTGTGTTAGTTTCTGCTGTATAACAAAGTGAATCAGCTATACGTATACCTATATCCCCGTATCTCCTTCCTCTTGAATCTCCCTCCCACCATCCCTATCCCACCCCTCTAGGTGGTCACAAAGCACCGAGCTGATCTCCCTGTGCTATGCAGCTGCTTCCCACTAGCTATCTATTTTACATTTGGTAGTGTATATATTTCCATGTCACTCTCTCACTTCGTCCCAGCTTACCCTTCCCCCTCCCCGTGTCCTCAAGTCCATTTTCTATGTCTGCGTCTTTATTCCTGTCCTGCTCTTACGTTCTTCAGAACCTTTTTTATTTTTTTATTTTTTTTAGATTCCATATACATGTGTTAGCATACGGTATTTGTTTTTCTCTTTCTGACTTACTTCACTCTGTATGACAGACTCTAGGTCTACCCACCTCACTACAAATAACTCAATTTTGTTTCTTTTTATGGCTGAGTAATATTCCATTGTATATATGTGCCACATCTTCTTTATCCATTCATCTGTCAATGGACACTTAGATTGCTTCCATGTCCTGGCTATTGTAAATAGTGCTGCAATGAACATTGAGGTACATGACTCTTCTTGAATTATGGTTTTCTCAGGGTATATGCCTAGTAGTGGGATTGCTGGATCATATGGTAGTTCTATTTTTAGTTTTTTAAGGAACCTCCATACTGTTCTCCATAGTGGCCATATCAATTTACATTCCCACAAACAGTGCAAGAGGGTTCCCTTTTCTCCACACCCTCTCCAGCATTTACTGTTTGTAGATTTTTTTTTTTTTTTTTGCGGTACGCGGGCCTCTCACTGTTGTGGCCTCTCCCGTTGAGGAGCACAGGCTCCGGACGTGCAGGCTCAGCCGCCATGGCTCACAGGCCCAGCCGCTCTGCGGCATGTGGGATCTTCCCAGACCGGGGCACGAACCCGTGTCCCCTGCATCAGCAGGCGGATCCTCAACCACTGTGCCACCAGGGAAGCCCTGTTTGTAGATTTTTTGATGATGTCCATTCTGACCAGTGTGAAGTGATACCTCAATATAGCTTTGATTTGCATTTCTCTAATGATTAGTGGTGTTGAGCATCCTTTCATGTGCTTGGTGGTTATGGATTTGGGAGTGGGAGGAATGGGTAAAGGTGATCAAAGGGTACAAAACAAACGTTCAGTTGTAAAATAAGTAAATTCTGGGGATCTAATGGGCAGCATGGTGACTATAGCTAACAATACTTTATTGTATACTTGAAAGTCGCCAAGTTCTCACTACAAAAAAAAGGTAAATATGTGAGGTGATGGGTGTGTCAACTAACTTTATTGTGGTAATCATTTTGCAATATATATGTGTATCAAATCCTCACATTGTACACTTTAAACTTACACAATGTTATGTGTCAATTATATCCCAATAAACCTGGTGGGAGGGAAGACTGTTCTCAGAACCATTTTTTCTGTCACTTACTCCTATACCAATTGATGCCCTTTTTCTACAGGACCTTCGGCCTGTTCTGAGCCACACCGCTGCGTGGATGCCCTGAAGTGGGAGGGAGGAGAGGGTTTCTGACACATTCTGTGTCATCTGTGTTTACATACCTAAACATCGGGGTCAAATGGTACCCAACTTGTAGATATACTGCACTAAGACTTGGAGGATGGACACAGAGGTGTGGAGCAGGAACCTGGGTGGGAACACACTGAGTAAGCCTCTTGGGTCCTCCTGGTGGGAGGACCTCAGACACTGCCAGACCACCCAGCACTGCAAAGTCCTTCACACCTAGCCCCTAACCTTGGTCTGAACTACCACGCAGGGCAAGGGTCACGGCTTCCCCGTCACACCCGCATTCCCTGATTTGCAATATTACCCACAGCCTCCATGTTGTCATTCAATTCAGAGAAAGCCTTTCAACAAGGCCACAAAGGTCAGAGAGATGACTTGAAACTCTGGGGAAGGCGGAGTTCCCATTTCCTGACTTAACATCTGCCACTCAGTCTGAGGTTCCCTTTCTTCCTCTTAGCTTTAGAGAAAAAAAATTATTGAATAGCCCAGGGCTAAGGGTAGTGAAAAATCTCATTACATCTTCTCTGCTATCTCTTCTCAGAATGCATTTCCTAGTCAATATTCTTGCAACAAATCATTTTTAATTTGAAAGTCACACTCCACCATAAAACGTATACAAATATTAGGAGGTTAGTCAGGGAATTGCTATGCTAAGCATATTGTAAATACAAGAATTGTTTCCCTAATGCAAGAGGAATAAATTATCAATTTATCTTCCCATGGCTGTCCCATCTGGTTATAAATGATAGCAGAGCTTTAACTAAATATAAATATTGAAGTTCATTAAACAACTAAGATTTCATCCAAAAACAAAAACAGAACCGTGGAAAGCTGAGACTTCTGTCGCATCTCAGTAAATACAAATAGAGTACAAATTGATTTAAATTAAACAAAATCATATTTAAATGCTGCTTGAAAGTTGATTTAAAAAAATAAAGTAAACTTAACGACTTGAACAAAGATGAAAATGACCTTTGACTTTTTTCTACTTAATTGCAATTAGGAATGAAAATAGTTATTTCCTTGCAAATAATTGCTAACATTCTATGGCGTTTAATTCTGCAAATTATTAATATTTGAACGCCACTTTTCATAACCTAATTAGGAGGAATGAAATGTATTCTAGGGTTTATTTTCTGCATAGTTGGGAAACTAGTCTGAAAGATACCCCACAAGTGAGTTTGGATAACGGGAAATCAGTGTCTTAAATTCTGAATATGAGTGTGGGTGTGAGTGTGTGCAAATGTACACTTTTATGTTAGGGGTGAGTGTATATAAATAAATTATCTCTTCCTTCCCCTAAATTTACCTATGAGCCAACTGAGATCCAGAAAAGGCCAGTGGTTCTCACACAATGTACAATGTGGAACTCAGGTAGCCACTTCACAATGCAACTTTCATCATTTAGTTTTCTCTTAATCTCCTTTTATTTTTATTTCTACCTAACATTTAACATTTTTAATAAAAACAAGTGTCAACTCAAAGTCAAGTAGAATCCATGTGAAAAAAATCTAATACACATTTGCTTCAATAAGTTATAGATCCTTTGCCCTCAAATGAATATGTCAGTGATCAAGCTTTCATGGAAGCAACAAAACTCAATTCAGAGAGACTCATATCTTAATTTATTTTGAACATCTTAAGGATGCTCCATGTGTATACGAAGTAGGAGAGTGGGAAGAACCTGGAGTTAGAACCTGACTGATAGCTGGAGGGTCTCAGGTGAGTCGTGGCCACACCAGGTCTCAGATTTCCTGTCAATAAAATAAAAGGATGGACTAGAAAATACCAGGTGGGTTATTTACCCTAGGCCTTTATGAAAGGCTGCAAAATCAACCAGCAAGTATCAATTACAGTTGAGGAAGAAAAACTGAAGGCTAAGAGACAGAGAAGCAGTCCTGGGTGTCAAGTATGAGGAATGAAGCGAGGCTATAAATGAGGTACCTCAGGCAGATGAGTCAAAGGGTCATGGAATGGATGGAGGCAACAGCTTTGGCAGAGAGAACAGGAGTTCTGATTTTGTGTGGCCCTGGATGCGTAGCACAGAGGGCTCATAACATTCCTACCAATTCCCACATCCTCCTTGAAACCTCTGGCCAATGTAAACTGTAACAAAGTCTCCTAGTAACAGTAGGAAATGCTAACCTTAGGCTCCATTGATTCATACATAACATGCTGCCCTTGTCTTTGATCACTTTGTGTATTGGTTATATAACATTTTCTATGTGGAGTTTTTTTGTCTTTCCCTATTGGATTATGAGCAAATTACAAATAAAGGTTGTATTTTACAATAGGAAACTATTAGGGTACCTCATAAAGGTATTTTATAATAGGCACTTAAATATTTCTTTATAAATGACTAAATAAGTGAATGAAAGGAAGACAATTGCAAGACATAATTTAATGATTCATCCATTTAAAATCAAGTCATACTTTTATTGTGCACCTATTATGTGTCAACCATTGGCTTAGATGCAGGGAATAAAGAAATAAACCAAAAAAGAAAAATCCCTATCCTAAGCATCTCATTCTATATGGAGCACATAGTCAAGCAAACATACCATTATGACGCAATGTGACCAGGGTCATACGTGGAAGAAGTGGGAATGGAAAACTAGGAGTGCCCAGTTTCTTCCTGGGGAGACCAGATGCGGTTGTCAGGGAAGGCTGCACAGAGGAGGTACCTTTTGAGTTTTGAGGTATAATTAGGAGTTTTCCAGAAGAAGGACAAGGAATGGAAGGAGTTCCACAGTGTAGAAGTGTGTGATACAACCCATTAAGCATGTCTCTATTCCAGAATCCCTGTGTTTAAAGTGGTGAAAATGAAGTTGCAAAATAAACAGCAGCCAAACTAGAAAGGGTTTTAGTTCCCATAATAAGAAAATCGTCATCTCACAGGGTGGTGATTTCTAAACTTTTGAATTTTACAGACCAGTAAATTCCAAAGACGTTTTAAGATGACCAAGTCTTTATTTTGTCTGACTGAGTCAGTTTTTCTCAAACTTACATTTACAAATACCAGCATTTCATAAAGGAAAGGAACTTTTTGTTAATGCCAAAAAAAGTATAAAGGACATAATCCCAGAACAAGTTCTTTAAATGAGTAAAATTATTTCTATGAAAAAATATCAGTAATTATCTTACTTCTCATTTAACTTTGATACATTAAAACTTTTATCACAGGTTGGTGCTCACTTCATGAGCTTGAATCCTAGAACCTCAGATGTAGCTAATGAGGAACTAAGGGAAAACTTCAAGAGAATTATACAAACTTCTTTGTTTCTAAATAAAAAAAACTCTTGTATTTCATTTGGACCATTAGCCATGTGTTTCACACACACTTTAAAATTTCATATAATTGCGTACTTCACTGTCTTAACAATGTGGGGACTGGGATGTCAAAGGGGCATTAATTGTGTGGTGATAGTTATATTGAGGGCAGCACACCCAAGGGAGGTCATATGTGGCTTCAGGTTTCACGTTTGCTACTAAATTTCCTCACTGAGGCAGAGAAAGGCATTCCAGAAAGTCACCTCAGACTCCTCAGAGAATGCTATACTTAAATCATTCTGAAAATAACTTGAAAATATAACATTTTAAATAATTTTTAGACTAAAATCTGGATCATTATACTCCCAGATTAACTTGATTTGTTTATTGGTTTATTCATTTACCCCATTAATTCCACAGAGGAGCCCAAGTAGCCATACTTCAAGGGATCTTGTATTTTTATGATTAATGGTGACATGTAACCCCAAATCAAAGAAATGCTAAGTGATGGATGAAATTCTAAAGCTTTACAAGTTCAGTCCACTTGGAATTCGCGTCAAAATGTACAGAGGCATATCCCAGGCTCACGCTGAAACTGCTAAATTGGGCAGTAAATCTCATGAGAGTTCAGCACATGAAATCCCTGGTATTTCCTGCTTTTAATTTGTCTAGAAATACTTCAAGGATAGCTTTTCTTATCATATTTCAGAACATGCCTTTGTAAAACAGAGACACATAGAAGAGATTTGCTTTGTGTTAATAAGGTTGCTTCAACTTTGGCTCACGATTAGTTGTTATTTTTTAATAAATTTATTTATTATTCATTTTTATTTTTGGCTGCGTTGGGTCTTTGTTGCTGTGCATGGGCTTTCTCTGGTTGCGGTGAGCGGGGACTACTCTTCGTTGAGGTGCGCAGGCTTCTCATTGCGGTGGCTTCTCTAGTTGCAGAGCACAGGCTGTAGGCACTCAGGCTTCAGTAGTTGTGGCACGTGGGCTCAGTAGTTGTGGCGCATGGGCTTAGTTGCTCTGCGGCATGTGGGATCTTCCTGGACCAGAGCTCGAACCTGTGTCCTCTGCATTGGCAGGCGGATTCTTAACCTCTGCGCCACCAGGGAAACCCCAGTTGTTATATTAATAAGGCCAATTCATGTATTCCTTAACCAAAGGGAAATGGAGACTTCCTCACAAAAATCTAGCTAGGTAAAACAATTAAAGACATTCTTTAATTTAAAAAGAAAATAAAACTATTCACAAATCCAAAGTTTTATCATATAACAGAAATTCATAGAGACAGAAACACCATTTTCAGTTGGAAAAACTAAGCAGTTAACCCCCAAAGTCACCAAGCTCTTCATATTCAGTTTACAGTGTTTTTTAAAAAATCCTTCCCACCTCCTATTTTCCTTTCTCCATGTGGACACCTAAAATGTCGAAATTTATTGACCCTGCAACCCATACCTGGTGTCCCAAGTGATATGTGCTCATTTTTCTTTGTCCAGTGGTTTATTCCTTTGAAAGGAAGCATCAGTAATCTGGAAACATGCAAGGAGAGGCATGAGATGAGGAATGAATGAAAAAGCACCTCAGCATTCATGTTGATAATGTGCTTGACTAATTAATAAGCTTAACCCCCATTTTTTCAAACACTATTGGGGTATAACCTGGGATTTGGCAAAC
Source organism: Mesoplodon densirostris (assembly GCF_025265405.1). Taxonomy (NCBI): domain Eukaryota; kingdom Metazoa; phylum Chordata; class Mammalia; order Artiodactyla; family Ziphiidae; genus Mesoplodon; species Mesoplodon densirostris. The sequence goes on along the minus strand of NC_082668.1, from coordinate 80,107,424 downwards.
ATGTGTTGTTTTCTCAGTATGTCACTGGTGCTAAGACTAACTTTGCTTACAAATTCTTTCCATATGCCCTCTCTAATCTTAGATTAGTTTTGAAAGCCACAGTGTGTTCTATCTATGCAATGGCTGTTTAGGGTTTTGAGGGAAATCTCATCTTCCTATAATCACTGCTCCACCAAATCAATGATATCTTTTCTCCATAAAACTAAATGCAATGATTATTTTTCTTAATGCTGTTATTCTTATCCCAATGGTCTTTTGACATTTGAATCCCAGATTGATCAGTTCTATAGGAAGTCATTTACTTTGATTTAGGGAATATAATGGATTGGATTACATGTGCCAAACTAAGTGACTACTTTCTTGGCCTAAGATCTATTTACATAACAGCATCAGTGGTTAAAGGGAAGCATTGCCAGTCACATATGAAATCTCTTAATTTTCTCTTCAGATAAAAAACTTTACTAACTCAAGAAGACTCTTAAATGATTTTCATCTTTTATAATACGAGATCCCACATCCTCTATTTGGGGATGAGAGGTGAGATTGGAGATACACACATACACACAGGCACATACATTATTATAATAGGATTGTGCTTTTGTTTTAGGCAAGCACACTAGGATACTTTCTATTTGTATAATGCAAAATAATGCCTATGGCTCCACTTCTATCAGTTTTCTCTTCTACTCAACAAAGATTATGCCTATAGTTCCTACTTTGCTCCAGCTTAAGCTGTTAAGGACTGAGACTTTCCCAAGGCACAAAAAATCTTATTTTCATAGCCATTTCTGGTGCTCAGAGTAACTTGCCGAGCACGTCAGCATTCTGTGCTCTGCTTTTCAGCACCTTTGCTCTTTAGAGTTGAACCAAAAGATATGACAGTTTACTGAAAGCTAGACCTTGGCCCTAATTAGTTTGTTAACTGTTCTATGGAAAACAATTATGCCAGTCTCTTGTTGGCAAACAGTAAGTATCTCAGGGAAATAAGGATCTGGTTGTCTTCAGACAGGGGCAGTTTCATGTTCTGCGGGACCTGAAGCTTATACCATTTGGAAGGCCACTTTTAAGAAAAAAGAATATAAAATCACAAATTAGGTACAAATTAGGTACATTTTAGAATAAGGAAAGCAATCACAAGAAATCTGGAGAGTCTTGGAGATTTCTTGGGAGATCTCTTGCCAGAAATGCTTACATGAAAGGCTTTCAGACTGTTATCTGGCTGCTTCTTCCCAATTCAAACACAACTAGCAGCTCCCACCATCCTCTATAACTCCTGCAAGTGAGAAGTTCTTTATCTTCTTATGAGGAAATCATCAGAAATAATATATGATTGTTTGCAGCTCTTCCTGACTTTCACAAGCTTTTGAATTTGGGGATGGGCCAAACTACTTGAATTGGGAACATTGACTATTAATGCCTCTTCAGCATTTTATGAGAATACAACCTACTATAAGAAAAGGACAGTAGAAAATCTCTCTTGACAGGGCAGTTAACAGATTTTGCCTTCCCTACGAATAGAATAACCATTTTTGAATTTAATAACCAGTTTTTGGTGCTTAGCCATCTTTTGAGAGATAACTTTCCTGTTAGAGAGATTATAAGATTAACAATTGCTTCACACCTAGTAATATGGTTTTATTATGAGAGTTTAGTGGTGGCTTTAATAAAGTCTCTCCCTGCTATGCAAATGTTACCACAAAGAAGGACCTCTTTGATTCTAAAAGCTAAAATCAACCATTCTACAACCAAAGTTATATCTATCTATCTATCTATATACATATATATAGATATAGTTTTATAATTCCCTTGTAACTGGCTTATGGCTACTTATGGCTACTTATTTCCACATAGCAAGTCTCTCCATTTACTTACTTTGAAATACGTTTTGTAAAATATTTATTTTGGAAGATATACCAAGAAGCTACAACTATCAATATCTGGAGACATAAAAAACTGTTGATGAGTATCAGATACAAATCATTGTAGCTTTATAAAAAAAAGGGATTGGATTTTGGAAACATATTTATTCATTTGTGCATTAGGGTAGATTCAAAATTGGTTTTGATGAAGCCTCTCGGCTCTGCCCATGAGAGTTCTCTGTATCATAGGTGACTATGAATGCAAGCATGTATCCTTATGAAACCTTTAATTTTCATAGAAGTCTGCCCACCTCTACAACTCACACACACACACACACACACACACACACACACACACACACACACACAGAAACTTGGCTGAATGTTAAGCCATATGGTTCTACTCTTATATATAGTGTGACCAACTATAGCAGGTTGCCTGAGACTATCATGGTTTTAGCACTAAAAGTCCTGCATCTCAGAAAGCCCCTCTGCCCCGGGCAAACCAGGACAGTTAATTACCCTTCTCATATGACAACACAGACATGTTGTAAAATAAGTCCTCATTGCTGCTAAAAAATCCAGATTGGAGATTAGATATAAAAAGTCCAGATTGGTGCTGGGTTCTTAGCCTAGAACTTCCAAACCCTTGGAAGTCCACAACTTTTGAAACTGTAGTTAAAATTTGGTGCACCTGGGCATTTTCTGTTGGAAGACCTACAGTGTTCATCAGATTTTTAATGTAGTTCATCTAAAAAAATTAAAGAAATTGTGTCTGTGGAGGATTGCTTGAAAGATGTGTGACCCATTATTTGTCTAAATGCTCTGTTTTGCTTCATTGTGCTTTGGATGAGGTCATCAGTTATTAGAACAACCCAGAGATGTTTGCCTCTGTAAGGAAGCTAACAAGGACATTGTTTATTATGTCATATTGCCCCTTGTATAAGAAGCCTTGGAAGGAAATATTTGTCTTATCTTGCTATCAAAATTCATTTTCTTCTTCTGAGTGACTTTACTTTTTCTCTTGTGGATAGTAACTGACCACATTTCCCTCTTCCTATTGTCTTCTAGACATCTTAGAAAGAACTGTAGGGTCTGCCCATAGAAAGTATATAGCACTTCATAGTATGGATTTTTGTATTAACTACATCCCTTGTTCTATTTTATGTACCTGACCTTGTTTTCCCTTTGTCTCATATTTCTCACCTACTTTTAATATTTATTATTCTATCAATTAGGAATTAAATTTGGCTGTGAGCATGAGAAATTCCTTAAATAGATGCTTAAACAAATAGAGTCTTATTTTACTCATATAAAAATGAATCTTTCCTTCAGGAGAGAAGGAGATTTTCCTTTCCACAATTGTTGTCTTGTGCTCTCAAGATGGCTCTTCTACTACAGAACTGAATCCTCATTCCAAAACTGAAGAAGAAACACAAATGTCAAAAGACATGTACCATTTCTGCTTATTTTCATTAGCCAGAACTTTATCATATGACCAACCTTACCTGGAAGGAACACTGGGAAATGAATTTGCTTTGCTGGGCACATTGCCACGTGAACAAAATCAGTGCTTGATTTAGAAAGCATAGGAAAATCACAACCAGCAGTGACCAACACAATTATCTTCTAGAATTTTATGTTATCTTTATAAGCCACCTTAAGTCTCTTTGGGTCTGGAGGGTCATAATAACAAATTAGATAAATCAAATTACAATAGGCTACTGCAAAAGTTTCTCAGATAGTTTCTGATATGATATGATTACAACTCAGGTGTATGGGGTATAATTCCTGACTAATCTGACTTCTAAATCAGAATCTAAACACTGTTCTATTGCTAGAATTTGGGGCACTCCAGCAAAATTTTATATAGAGTTCCTATTCTTATTTAACTGTCAAAGAAAGGGATCCATTTCGTCATTCATGTTGAGTATCTGCCTTATGCCAGGCACTGTGTCAAGTTCTGGAAACTTGACAACTAAGAAATTTCAGTCAGTTCCTAGCCCCAAGATGTACAGTTAAGGGCTTCCCTGGTGGCGCAGTGGTTGGGACTCCGCATGCCAATGCAGGGGGCATGGGTTCATGCCCCGGTCTGGGAAGATCCCACATGCCTCTGAGCGGCTGGGCCCGTGAGCCATGGCCGCTGAGCCTGCGCGTCCGGAGCCTGTGCTCCGCAACGGGAGAGGCCACAACAGTGAGAGGCCCGCATACCGAAAAAAAAAAAAAAAAAGATGTACAGTGAAGTAGAAGGATCAGGGAGCAAACCCACAATTGTGGCAGTGTTTGATTCGTGATACGGTGGGTGCACACACACGGCACTCTGAGAGCATGAGGAGGGACCCTGGGATGGGAAGAACAGGGGAGACATTCTGGAGGAAGTAACACTTGACCTGGAGGATGATTTGAATTAGCACATAGAAGTGGATTTCCAGGCTGATGGGCATAAGTGGAGGGGATTTCCAGGCTGATGGGGATTTCCAGGCTGACGTGCATATGTGGAGAGGATGCAAGTAGCTCTGAAGTATGCATGAGGTATAGCAAAGTAAGAGATGATACAGAAGCGTTCCAGATGCCAAAGGACATTACAGTAAGCTAAGGAGTTTGGATTTTACACTACAGATAATGGAGAAAGTAGCAAAGATTTTTTTCTGTTATAGAAAGGAATCACATCCATATCTGTGAATATTAAAAAGGCTACTATGCCAGCTGTGCACTTGATGGATTAGAGACAAGAAGGGTTGGGAGATTGTTACAAAGGTCCAACCAAGAGAAGCTGAGAGACCGAAGTAGGACAGTGCCTGCAGGTGGAGAGGAGGGAACAGAATTGAAAGCTGTTAGGATTTAGACTTCTCAGGACTTAGGACCTGATGACATAAAGTAGATGAGTGTTACTAGGAGTTTAGAGTAATCCCATCTCCAGGTTCATGACTTTCTAAACCAGGCATCTTGGTCCAGGTTGATCTCATTTACCAGGAAAGAGAATACAGGTAAAGAGCTGGCAGAGAAGGGTGGGGTAGAGAGGAAATCTCAAAAGATGGGTTTCAAAAAGAGAAGAGATGAATTCCACTTTTAATATGTTGAAGAAAGCTCTGAAAAACCCATGTGGAATTGCCTAGAGATAGTCAAAATTCCATTTCTTTCTGATTTCACCAGGAACTTCCTATGGCAATTATCCCCTCCCTTCTTTATTTCCATCCTTACCTTCTCTGTAAGCTCCTTCCCTGTAGCTTGGAGCCACAGACCCAGCATGGTTCCCATCCCCATCTCCAGCCTCACCTCAACCATTCTTTATTCTCCCTTTCTGTGCTCCAGCCACACTGCACTGCCATTTGGTTCCAGATATGCACCCTCTTACCTCAGGGCCTTTGCATAGGCTTTACACTATGCTTGAATGCTCTCTTCATTCCACTCTTCCTTTCACTTGGCTAACTCCTATGCATCCTTCCTTAAACACATTGGCAATCCTTGTTTTATAGTCTCAGAGCACCTGATATGCCATGGTTTATCTGATTATAATTGCTTAATTGTTTAGAATTAATATTTAGTGTCTGTTGTTCCTGGTAGAATTTCACTCCATGAGGGTCAGGGCCTTACATTGCACAGAGCTCAGCTAAAACATTCTGTAGGTACTTACTGATTAACTGGTGATGCACAAGTCTTTACCATCTTAAAAAATGAAAATAACTTCTTTCCAGCCCCACATTCATCTTTAGCCTCTTCCACCTATTTCTCCTTTGTTTACCATTGAGCATCTTGGAAGATGGTCTAGTGCTTGCCCTATGGGAGCTGGTAAATCATGCAGAACAGGAGTTAGGCAGAGAAGGCAAGCATAGACTAGGCAAAGAAAGTATGATAGAGGCCTGAACACTCCCCCAAACACAAAGAGTGTTCTACGTTCACTACTTTCATAACATCTTCTACCGTTTATTTTTCAACCCACAGCAATCTGACCTTGTATCCCTGTCCTTTCACTGAATCTTCCTGGGCAAATGTACTTGCTGAACTTCTCACCATGAAATCAGCCGACTGGGACTTCCCTAGTGGTGCAGTGGTTAAGAATCCACCTGCCAATGCAGGGGACCTAGGTTCGAGCCCTGGTCTGGGAAGATCCCACATGCCACGGAGCAACTAAGTCTGTGCATCACAACTTCTGTGCGCCACAACTATTGAGCCCTCCTGCCACGACTACTTAAGACCACACACCTACAGCCCATGCTCTGAAACAAAAGAAGCCACCGCAATGAGAAGCCCTGAGAATACTGCACACCTCAACAAAGAGTAGCTCCTGCTCGCCACAACTAGCGAAAGCCCGCATGCAGCAACGAAGACCCAACGCAGCCGAAAAATTAATTAATTAATTAATTTAAAATAAAGAAATCAGCCGATTGACTTTCAATTATTAAGTGGACTCTTCTGCAGCCTTTAACATTGGCTTCTCTAACACCACCTCCTACTAGATCCCTCTTTCTCTGACATTCTCTCCTTTGCTCCTTCACTATCTTTGTTGCTTTGACCATCTAATAAATGTCAGCTTCTATCTTAGTCCCCTTAGATTCTCACTGTACACTGGGACAATCTCACTCATCCTCAAGATTTTGGCTGCCATCCATAAAATTTCCCATGGGAAGTTCCCATGAAATATGAGTCCACACAGGGGTGAGGTAGGGAATGAGATTAAAAAAAGGTCAAGCTTAGATGGAGATAAATTTATAGGGTGGAGGCTTAGGAGATTGCCTGGTGGCCTCTGCTCCTTAGTGAAGAAGATAGGAGGTCTTCTCTTGGGACTGAGTGACAGATGTGGAATAATGGGGCAAGGGGTAAAGATACAGTGATGAGATGGAAGAGAATTAAAGAAGCAGCTGCCCTGGGTGCATACTATTCGGCTGAAGTACTACTCAAACATGAGGAGAGTGACCATCACTTGGCTGGGAGAGTTTTCTCTAGTGGTCCTGGGAGGCTGTGTGACTTAGTCTGAAGAGCAGCAAGAGCTGGACTCGCCAGGGCTGGGGGTTTGTATGCCACGTTTTGAGAGAAAACAAGGGAAAAGGAAAATGACAATGCTGGGGAGAGGATAGGTGAGGATATGGAATGTAGAGCATTAGTTGCAGAGGTAGAAAGAGGAGCTAGGAAGGCACTAGTAGACTAGGAGAAAATTAATGACCAAGGAATGTCTAACTCTTATCAACCTGAAGATTGCCCTTGGAGGATTTATCTCCATAAATAAAGAAAAAGGAAGAGGCAGAAACTCTCTTCCTTTTCTGAATTTAGCTTTCTCTCTTTTCTTGCATGTCCTCCTTATACAGCAGAATCATAAGAACAATTACACCATGAACACCAGCTTTTGAATCAAATACATAGGCTCCTTTACCTATCATGTGACCTTGGACAAGTTCTTTAACCTCTCTAAGACTAAATCTTCTTGGCTGGAAGTGATGATAATAATAGTTTTCCACATATAATGTCGATGTGAGAACATAGTGAGTCTATACATAACAAAGCTCAGATAGGGATGTGGCACATAGTAAATGCTCAATAAAAGCTAGCTCTTATTATAACTAACATTGGGAGAAATTAATATTTGCTAAGGATTACCTTCTGAACATGAATTTTTAGACAATATTTCTATTACAAGTTGTAGATTTTAATGGGGATTTTCTACCCTGAGAGTATATCCTTTGCTGAATTTGCAGAATATTTGAATTGGCCCTGAGTCATTGCCCCAGTCTAGGTCTGAAATCTGTAATGCCCAACTGGGCTTTTATTTCAACATTAGAATACAGAAAGCTTGAGATTTACAAGCTAGTAGAGAGACAAGCAACTCTATTCTGAAACCATACTTCCTTGCCCAGGGGTGACAGTGTACATTCCTCATTTGTCAAATTAATGTCCCTGGCCTCCTGGCATCACTTCAGTGTGCCTTAAATTGGAGTCTTGGGTGGATAAGAATTGTCTTGAGCTAACTGCTTTTGTCAATCACTAGAACCAAGCAATTTCTGAATTTGCCACATCAGCATGACACTGTATTCAGTTGTCATTCTTCATAACCCAATGAGCAGGAAAACAGTTACCAGGTTCCCTTTGGGAGTCAGGCAGAGCTAGCGTCTAATTCTGATTATACTACTTACTGGCTTGTGATTTCAAGCAATTTGCTTCATCTCTGTAAGCTTCAGGGTACTCATCTGTAAAATGGGATGATAATAAGAGTGCCTACTTCATAGACTTCTGGTGACTATCAATATATAATGGGATAAAGTATAAACACAATGTCTGGCACATAGTAATCAAAAAATGTTAGCTATTAGTACTGTTTATTAATTTACATCAAGCCCATTCATGTTGTTTTATCCACCCAAGTGAAAGACTGATTGAAAAAAACACTAGTTGAGTTACACGACCCGTCTTACCCAAAAAGAAGTACAGGTATCAATATTAGCCCTCAAGTGAAAGACTTCAGTAGTTTCCAGTGAATCATCAAAAAAGAACATCATTTTAAAACCAAGTATGAATAAAACGTAAAGGTGTCATTTTACATGGCTTCTCACGAACAAGGTGGTGTCATTTTCATGAGTGGGTTCTGCAGTCTTTGCTGGGGTTGCGGTTGTGGCTTCCATGGTATAAGTATTGCTGTTGACGTTCCATGTCTGCCCCACTATCTTCAGGAAAACAGTACAAGAATCCTGAGACTGGGTGGGGATCCAGAAAACAAGCCAATTCTGTCTCTACACTGGGGAACGCCACCCTTTTTTTCGTCATTTCGGTTTGGCCAAGATTTCTGGGTCTCTGTGGACCAAGGCTGAGAAGGACAACATTGACTGACGAGTCCTCCAGCACTGAAATTGTTCTCTGGGGAGCAGAGTGACAGGCTTGCCATCTATCTTCCCAGCCTGGACCTGGGAACTGATCCAACTTTAAAATATGACAAGGCTATTCCCAAGCAGCAGCACTAGCTGCTTAACAACTCTCAAGGACGAGCTCTTCTGCCTTGTAATTAACTATAATCCCTCTTCTTGGGGATTAAACTGCTTCCTTTTGTTCTTTCCTCCAGTAGAGATGGAGGGCAGAAATCTGGGTGGGCATGAAGGAGAAGGAGGAGAGGTAGCATATCTTAATGACAGTCCATTTCTTAAATGTTATACTCCTAGAAAGTCTCAAATCATAGTGCTTTTTCTCAAAATATAATTTTCTTGGCTTCTTATGATTTATTTTTAAAAAACAATTACACTTGGACTTCCCTGGTGGCTATGGATCTCACCTAACTAGATTCTGTATATTGTTCTAAAAGGCAAAATTAGTTGTTGATGTGAGTAAGTAATTGCTCAACTTCACTGGTAGTAAATTTATAGTTAAGATTTAATGGATCAAATCACATTTGATAGCAACAGTAAAAAAATTTTGGTATTCTAAGAATCTGTTATTATCTAAGCTAAATAAAATATTTACATAGGCTGGTTTCTGCAGAGCACAAAGTTTTCATTGATGGCTGCTCCCTGTTTCTTCAAGCTCAGTAATACTCTAAGTGAGGCTACTCAACAGAAACCAAAGTTCCATTCATCATGCACATTTATTTAGTTCTATGGATTTAATTTCACATTTACATTGGCTTACTATAACTAAGCAGCAGAAATCCACCAAAAATTACTAAGACTTGGAAAAAAAACTTCAACTCATAAACTAATATTTGGGTAAAATCTAGGCAATGCTTTTCTAAATAGAAGAAATGGGAATCCTTTTACTGACACCACAAAACTCAACCATCCTTATTGCAAGATTTGGGAAAATTCTAGACTTAAAACACAGAGAGAAACAATCTACCTCAGAGTTCAAACACCTCCCTTCCACTTCCTTCTTCCAGAATAGTAAGTTTAGTCCAGCAGCACTCACTAAGAGAGCTAGGCCTCCCAAGGTCAAGGTGGAACATCTGCTTGACTACTAATGGGCTATCATTCATCCTGTTCATTCTGTGTATATTACAGTTTTGCAAACCTCCAAGTGAGATAGACAGTTGAAAGAAAGGGGATTTCACGATCTTCCTCCAGAAAACATATTGGAGTCTTGAACAAACTTTACTGTACCAGGGATCCTTCTTTGGATCTAAATCCTTTGAGCAACAGTTTAAACCATTTCTAATAAGTCACAGTAATAACCCTGAGGACAAATAAGCCACATCCTTCCTGTACCTTACACCACAGCTCTCCTTTGCCTGTTTTCTTAAGTTCAATTTAGTTTAGGAAATAAGTCTTACTGTTTCTACTTCTATCAGGAAGACGTGATAAATAGACTGGAAAGCAGAGCCAACATTGCTGTGCAGACTCCAGTTGTTCACATTGCCAAGGGACATACTCACCATCTAAAAATGTTTTTGCAAAAACATTTTACAGGAGAAATTTTTAAGTGGTATATGTACACACTTTCCAACTTCTCCAGATAAATGGTTTTCACTTTCTTGTGTTCTTAACCAACCCTAGTCATAAGTGTGGCAAATGGTCTTAGTTGAAAGTGACAGCAACAATATCTTCCATTCCACCTGCTCTTCTGCACGTGTCCTTGCCACTTCCTCATCAAGGGGTAGAATGCCATTGTCCTCTCTTGAATCAGGGCCAGCCTTGGTGACTCACTGATAGTCAATAGAACGAAGCAGTAGTGATGCTACATGACTTCTACAGCTGGACCACAACAGGTCATGCAGTGCACATCTGGTTCTCTTGGAATTCTCACCCTCCAGATGCTCCCTCAGAAGTTGCCCCTCTTACCCTCCATGCGGGAGCAAGCCCAAACTACATGTTAAGACCATGCCTAGAACCTGTGGCTAATCATTCTGGCTGAGCACACCCTTTGTGTCCTTCCAGCCCATGTGCCAGGAATCTGAATGAAGACTCCAGATAATTTCAGGCACATTTGATCCAGTCACTCCTAGTCATTCAACTTTTCCAAGGTGAGAACCCAGATACTGTGGAGCAAAGACAAACCATCCCTGCTCGGCCCTGGCTAATTCCTGGCCAGAAGAATCTGTGGGCATATTAAAATGATTGCTGTTTTGAAGCTTTGAGATATCTGCTACTCAGCAATAGATAACTAGAACAAAATGCATATGTGCTTTTCTTAGCTATAATTACAGAAGATGTATGATTTTAGTGTTGAAAACAGAGGAAGCTGTACATGTATGGAGGCAAAGCATAAGTGGGTAAACTCTGTACGTTAACAATTTTGTTTTGAACCTAAAACTGCAGTTTAAAATGTTTATATTTAGGGGCTTCCCTGGTGACGCAATTGTTGAGAGTCTGCCTGCCGATGCAGGGGGCGCAGGTTCGTGCCCCGGTCCGGGAGGATCCCACATGCCACGGAGCGGCTAGGCCCATGAGCCATGGCCACTGAGCCTGTGCCTCCGGAGCCTGTGCTCTGCAATGGGAGAGGCCACAACGGTGGGAGGCCCGTGTAGCGCAAAGAAAAAAAAGTTTATATTTATTTTAGATCTCTTTTATTTTTACTCATTCCTTAATTTAGCACTCCTTTTTTTACTATTAAAACCTATTTTTCTTCCTTTTCAGCTGTTTCTACTTTATTCATTTAGTCACAAGTATTCAATAAACACCTACTAGGTAGTATGTACAGTGCTGGGCACTAGACAAACCTTCAAAAGTGTGGGTCTAGGATCACGTCTGAAGCGTGGGGCTCAGTGCCCAGTCTGCTCCCACCTATACCAGGTTTATAGTGAAGTAAGATAAATATTAATATAAAAGATCGGTTATATTAAACTATAGGTCATGGATGAACAACTAGAAGCTTGAGAGTTATGCAGGGAGAAGCAGAATCAGGAACGTGGACGGAGCCCATGGACTCCTTCCCTCTGTGTGAGTTCTGGGTGTTCCTTTCTTTATCAGCGGGCACTCATCTGCACTCCCTCCCTGTGTATCCCAGAACTCCCTTGCCTCCAGAATTTAGATGGACTTAATTTCTCCTGATTTGATATATCATATGTGATTCAGAAGGCTGAAGGGAAGAGCCCTGAGCTTAGCAGAGGTGCCGTTTGCAGTGGTCCCCTGGCTTTCTCCAGAGAATCACCAGTCCTAATGCTCTAACCCTGCCAGACCCTGTACCTACTCTGTGACAGTTTTCTTCTATTCTGACCCCAGGTTTGGTAGTAACTTTCTGATTCCCTGAAAGCTGGTGAAGAACTTCAGGGCTAGCTGAATGCCTTCCTTGACCTTCCTGGGCCTTTGGTCTTCTGAACCTTTCAATGACTTTTCAAGCACCCAATTTCCTGCACTTTTTTCCTTGAAATGCCTACAAAGTTTTCTACTGTGGAGACTGAATATTTACTGACACACTGCTTCAAATTCCTGGAAATGACAGACAAGATATTTTAAAAATAATACTCATACAAGGGTCATCAACAGACCAGAAAATTTGAGTTATACTTGAACTATGGCATGCAGATGAGATCAAATCTATAGAAAAACAAAACTGAAGGAAGCCATCATCTAAAAAACATGCATGAGAAGACTGCAGTGGAGGTGGCAGTTGTGTAGGGGAGGGAGATCCGAATTTAGATTCACTGGACACAGGGAGTGAGAAAATACATGGGACAATCATCAGGGTGATTGATAAGAGAGTTGGATTTGGTACCACTTGACTATCAGTCTCGCTTTTGTCTCCTGCTCTTGCTAAATCGGGTAACATTAGTGGATATAACAGGCTAAAGCAGCAAAAGTGGGCATGGAACATAAAGGGCAGATAACCAAGGTAACTGCTTGTCCCAAGGAGGAAATAGGTAGCCTCTACAAAGAAGACAAGCTACTAGTACACTTTCATGTCAGCTGCTTCTGCCCTTAACCCACAATTATCAGTGGTAGCGTACAATAAACAGAGCCAATATTCACAGAGCTGTAAACAGGGATTTTCAGATGCAAAGAAAAGCAGACAACCAAGAATCCCTTAAATATTTTAGGGAAGCCAATAAATGTCATAAAAGAGAGGGCCGAAACTCCATCAACAACTTATTCCCAAGAAAAAGGAGTTACTATAGCAAAGAGAAGAATTTGACATAAGTAAAATTAGTGTCCAAGAGCTTTGAGAGGACAATGCATCTGTGAAAAAGAAATAAAAATAACCGGAAATTCCCATAAATTAAATATTTCATTGATCATATTAAAAATACAATATTTAATCTAAATAGGAGAACATTCACAGCTAAAGGATAATTTCTTAATTTAGAAGGTCAATCCAGAAGATCTCTCACAGTGCAGCTTAAAAGGACAAAGTTGTGGAAACATGAGAGCTTTGTGAAAGGTGAGTGACAGACTCCGAAGTCCGACTCTATCTAATAGGAAATCCAGAATGGGGAGAATGGAGAGCAGGCTGGAGCAAGTAACCACTAAAATAAAATAAACTTTTAGCTTAAAGAGACTTGGTTTCTCAGACTTAAGCTATCACTGAAAGCTAAGCAGAAGAATTACAGAAATATAACACCTGGAAATATAGTGAAATTTCGAAGCTGCAGAGAAAATTTTCAAAATTTTCAGGAAGAAAAAAATACATCATTAAAAAGAATCAGATTGGTAGCAGATTTCTTATTGGCAATGCCAAATGTAAGAAAACAGTGAAGAGTTTTATCAAAGTTCTGAAAAAAATATTTTGAATCTAGGATCTTATATTTTAAAAGCAACTGTGGAATTGTTAACACCAAACAATGCCAGACGAAATGGAATTCTAGAAAAAACACATTTTTAAAGGATAGGGAAATAAAGTTATATTTTTCATTAATAAAAGGTATGGTCAATCCAGAAACTTCACATAACAAACAATAAAACTTTAGCAATATAACACAAAATATGATAGAACTATAAGGAGAAATTAGCAAATATTCTATCATAACAAAGGCTCTAGTATACCTCTCACAGAAATCAAAATACCAGGAGACTTATGTATCAAAGGACACAATCCACAGAGTGAAAAGACAATCTACAGAATGGGAGAAAATATTTGCAGATCATATATCTGATAAGAGATTAGTTAATATCCACAATATAAAAAGAACTCATACAACTCAACAATAAAAAACCAAATAACCCAATTTTTTAAAATGGACAAAGGATATTTTTCCAAAGATGATATAAAAATGGTCAACAATAAGCTTATAAAAAGATGCTCAACCTTGTTAATCATTAGAGAAACACAAATTAAAACCACAGCACAACAAAATATCATGTCATACCTATTAGAACTGCTATAAAAGTGAGAAAATAATTGTTAATGAGAATTGAAACCCTGTTCACTGTTGGTGGGAATGTAAAATGGCATAGCTGCTATGGAAAATAGTTCCTCAAAAAATTAAAAACAGAATTACCATATAAACTTGCAACCTGATTTCTGGGTTTACTTCCAAAATAATTGAAAGCAGGATCTCAAAGACATATTTGTACTTCCATTTTCATAACAGCAAAACACATGAACAGCCAAGAGATGGAAGCAATTCAAACGTCCATAGAAAGATAAAAGGATGAGCAAAAAGTGGTCTATACATACAATAGCCTATTAGCCCTACAAAGGGAGGAAATTCTGACATGTGACAACATGGATGAACCTTGAGAACATAATGCTAAGTGAATAAGCCAGGCACAAAAGAATGAATGTTGGAAGATTCCACATTTATGAGGTACTAGAACACTCAGATTTATAAAGACAGGAAGTAGAATGGTTGCTGCTAGGGGAAAGAGAGGGATGGGGAGTTAGTATTTAAGGAGTATGGAGTTTCAGGTTGGGAAGATGAAAAAGGTCTGGAGATGGATGGGGGTTATGGTTGCACAGCAGTGTGAATGTACTTACTATCACGGGACTGTATACTTTAAAATGGTAAATTTTAAGTTATGTGTATTTTATCAGAATAAAAATAAATTTTTTAAAAAGAAAAAGAAACCATGCATAAGGTTGGGAGCATACAGAAACAGAAAAGATTGCCTTGCTTCCCAGGTTATAGTCCCACTGCTTCCTGGAATTCTAGATGGGGACACCTCACAGAGGTTCCTCCACATCACAGGCTTCCACAGTAGAGTGGAAATAACATGGAAAATCAAGGCAGAGAGAAGCCTAACATGGTGTCTCCCCTACACTTGTTGAGAAGTAAAAGTTCCAGAGAAGCTCACTGGGTACCATATTTGAATTCTCCACAGAGCATTTATAACTATCTATTACTTTTCCAGTTTATCTCTCTGTGGGTTTGTCTACTGGCCTTTTCCGCCAGCTGTAATCTTGCTGAGCCTGGGCAGTTTACTGTCCTCAGTATTTAGAACAGTGCTGGCCCTGAATATAGGCTCCAGGAATATTTGTTGGATGATAAACATCTTGAAAATGAATCTTTATGCATATATGCAAGCTTTTCTGTAAGACAAATTTCTGGAAATGTAACTGCTGGATCAAAGGGCCTATGCATCACACGTTTTGGTAGACATTAGGGTGGTCAGTATGTCCAAACTACTTGATGCGCTTGAAGTGGGCGCTGTGTCTGGAGACGTCAGTGCGTTTGGGCTCATCCATGCATCCCCAGATGGTTCCAAAGTGCAACCAAGATGAAGAACTACTGCTTTAGACAAGCCTCTCTGTTGTCCCGCCATACAATACATTAAGGTTCAGCTCGTATGGTTTCCACATAATTGCTCCAGCCAATTCCTCCCCAATTATCTAATCTAGTGATTCATGAAACCTGGAGTCTTTTATTTATAAATGTTGACAATGGCATGTAAGAAGTAGGGAATGATCGTTTGCAGAAATTGTGTAGCTATCTAATGTTTAATTAATCTTCTTGAAATAAAGTTCATAATTGGTATGATGTATAAAGTTAAACACATGTCACCCATTTTGGCCTTTAATTCCTTACACGGATATGTTTATATAGGAATTGTGTGTGCAACTACGACTGTCTCAGAGAAAGGCTTTGGGTAAAATCTGATTATATGGTCCAAAACCTGAATTTAGTTATGGACAAAGTAATGCCTTTGAAAGCATCTTATCTTTGAACTTAGTAAGTGCGTGACTCTGAAGAACAAAATTTTTAAATGCCTTAGTAATTAACTGGGTAAATAAATAACCAAAACATGTTAGTGTTTTATTAACAAATTTTAAGATGTGCAAGATGTAGTGTGTGTTATCCTAATGAAGAAAAAGTGGACCAGTTATAAAGAGACAAGTAGACACAGGGAATAAGGAGCCAAGATAAAATTTATGGAAACTGGGATTTCCTGAAGAAGAAACTAGAACTAATAGACAGTGGCAATAGTAAAACAAAAATATGAGAAAATGTTCTTGAGGGAAACTGGTATATTCACACACACACAAACACACACACACACACATTTACACCTAAATAAATTCTGGGGGGAAAACCCTAGATTCAAAGGGAAAAAACCCCCACAATTTTCAAGCATCCAAAACAATATCAAGTTACATGCAAAGATAAAAATCTGCCTAGCTTCACATTTCTCTTCAACAAACAACATACAATTGTACTGTAAACCTTGAACTTTCAAGCTTGTCATTCATGTGTGTAGGCAATAGATATTTTCCTAGATACAAAATGGCTCAGAAAATATTTCATGCAGACTCTTCACCAAAAAAGATTGCTTGAAGATATATTCTAACTAGCCATTAACAAAATTAATATTTCTGGTTTTTAACCTATAAAGTGTACAATGATCAAAAGGTTGATAGTATACAATGTTGGCAAGGATGTGGTGAGAAACAGACACTTGTTTCTTATTTATGGCAGTGTGAATTGGTGCAAACTTTTAGAGGCAATTGGAAATGTCTAACAACATTTGAAACGTTTACCTCCTCTGTTTGCTAGCAAACTATAGTCTGAATAGAAGAGGAGGAATAGGATTGTCATGGCAACATCCCAGGGATAGCTGGGGACATCAATAAGGATGGTGCTAGTTCTGTAAAACATTTGGTAGACGGTGGAGACAATGGGAGTTTCTTGACAACTACTTTGGTGCTGAGAATCCAACTAAGGATACACAGAAGCTATGGCTTGTTGGGAAAGGTCAGAAAATAGTAGTGGGCTTGGAGAGCAATGAGAAGCCAAGCTTAATTGCTACCTCTTCTTCATGAAGGCCTTGAATCAGAGAGAGGACATGAAGAAAGCTATGTTGAATTGGTGAAATCCTATCATATGGGCATCAGAGATGGAAGGACGGAGCCCTGACTAGGAAGAAGAGTACACGGTGGGCATTGAGGCTGTTTCCCTCGTGTCCATTTTCCTCTCTCCCAGTTCTAGTTAATTGCAGTGATTCCACATCTCTTGACAGGTTCAGGATTCAATAAGACATTGAGGACAGGGATTGGTTTAAGAATGTACATATGACCAATGAGAAGTAAGAGGAAGTTTGCTGGGGCCTTCTGAGAAAAGTTTCCTCCTAAGAGAAACCTCTGGAAGACATCCTCAATCTTGTGTCATATTTTCCAGGAGAAAATTTTACTTTCCATTTTGAACTCTCTTATATAGTTTGAAATTTTGTTACCATATGCTTATGCTAGTGACAGGAAATATTTTTATATATTGCAGTAAAATCTTTATAAATATTACTGCAAAAGATTTTGTCATGGGAAAAATATACCACTTTTGATAAGAAATAAAACATATGTTCATGAAAATAAAGGGTATTTTTGGTTTATGAAATTATTAAATATGCTTTTCTTTTATGGTCTTCCAAATTTGAAAGTAAAAAATAAGTGTTATTTTCAAAAAATGTTTATATCTTCTCAAGAATAACCAAGAGTTAGAATTCATCAAGCAGATCACATCAGAAAAACTGAAATATTTTGTAACGGCCCATGGCTTCCATGCTTAACTTCTCAAAGCTTCCCAAAACATATTATACATTTGGGGATTAGGAGATGACAGTTAGATCCATTTTTAGTTTTCACTTTTCAGTGCCTTAAATCTGGTATATTCAATGGGTACTGAGAGCTTTTGGCCATATGCAAATACAGTATCCAGGAGCTTCTGTCCTGTTTAAAATCTAAATGGAAAAAAGTTGAAACCAGCGCACATTCTGCTCTTAATTTAATTCATATTGAAGAATTTTTGTCATGATGTCTTTCTTGTGTCTTATTTGTTCATTTTGTATAGAAAGGTATGTGTTAGTATTTTGGCCTTAAAATTTTGCCAGAGACAAGAGCCAGCAGCAGTAATGACATAAAAGGCAATTGATTGTGGAGTATTGTTTAGTTACGTCTTAGCATCACCCATCTGGATTGTATAAATCCAGTAGGAACTAAAGTAACCTTTCAGTTGAGGAGAGGAAATAAACTGTTAGGTACAAGATAGCAAAATATTTCAAGCCAAAAAGGAGGCTTGAAAGAGAACATGAAACAGGATAGGAGTAAAAGGAGGTGAATAGTGAGTCAATTAATTCTGTCATATTAGTTTTGGAAAGACCATTTGGAACTCGACCCAAAGCATCTGGTAAGGTACTCGAATTAAATAAACTAAAAACCAGGGGAGAAAATGTTTTTCACAAGATACAAACAGCTTTGACTCACTCTTTCCAAATATCCTTTCCAAATATCACCAATTCTAATAAAAGTTATTTGCTTCCTGAATGTTTGGAGGTCAATAGGGCTAAACATTTCTTGGTCACTTTGAAATAAACTGGCTCCTATATGATAAACCTTGGTTTTAAAGCCTCAAACTGTGAACATGGGTATCAGTAGCACCAATATGCAGGCTCAGATTCCAACCTAGATACGTGGGGAAATGATACAGTACGGCGAGGAAGAAAGGCAGTGAAGTCACTGCCGGGGCAGGACCACATCAGTCCCAGCAGACGGTGCTGTCACAAAAGACTGGCGTCTAACAAAGTCCTAGCATTTAGCTCTGAGGGGTGGGGTCACAGAAGTGAAAAAAGAAGGGCTAGGAAGATCTAGAAAGGAAATAGACAAATAAAAGGAGGAAATAAAAGACAGACAGGAAAGAAAGGAAAAGAGGAGCAAGAGAAAGACAGAAAAAGGGAAAAGGAAGAAAGAAGAGGGAAGCGAGAGGGGAGAAAATAGGGCTGCACCTAACATTGAAAGCAGAGCCATGCACAGATCATTGACTCCTGAGCTAAATTATTGTTTGCTACTATTCTTATTTTAAGGCATTAAGTTTGGGGTGCTTTATTACTCAGCAATAGATAAATGGACCCCTAAGTGTGAAATAATTCTATTTTTAAATGTGTTATTACATAATGCACACCTCACTTTTTAAAATAAACTTTAAGAATAAGCTATTTAAGCAAAAATTGAATTATGGCTCTTTCTACATGTACAGTAGGCTTAACTCTAATAATTTTAATGTTTGAATTTAGTTAAATTTAATCGAGGACTCACACTGATTAGGATGGCCAATTAAAAAAAATAAAACAGAAAATAAGTGTTGGCAAGGATGTAGAGAAATTAGAATCTTTGTGTTTTGCCAGTATCGAAGTAAAATGGTGCAGTATGGTGGTTCCTCAAAAAATAAAAAATAGAACTACCGTATGATCCAGCAATTCTATTTCTGGGTATATGTCCAAAATAATTGGAAGCATAGTCTCGAAGAAATATATGCACACCCATGTTGATAGCAGCATTATTTACAATAGCCAAAAGGTGGAAGCAACCCAAATGTTCACTGATGGATGAATGGACAAACAAAATGTGGTTTATACATACAATGGAATACCATTCCACCTCATAAAGAAGGAAATAGTTCACATGATACATGGATGAGCCTTGAGGACATTATACTAAGCGAAATAAGCCAGTCAGGAAAAGTGCATGATCTCACTTACATGAGGTACCTAGAGTAGTAAAATTCATTAGAGACAGAAAGTAGACTGGTGGATGCCAGGGGCTGCAGGGAGGGAGGAACAGGGAATAGCCCTTTTTTGGCTCCATGATTCCAGAGTTCCCCCCAGTTTTATTCATTTTCTTATTATATAGACATAGTCTACCTATATTTATTTATACAATAAAATCTCCAGAATTTTCTCCTAAATTTGCATAAGCAAAATTATTCATCAAATTTGGCAGTATTATCATGAAATTTAATAATATTTAAGCCAAGAAACGGCCAAGCAAAAAGGGAATCTGACACTTATTTGCTGGTTCATTAACAATAATAATGCATTTCATAACCAGTATATTGTGGCATGTAACATCTTTTTCAAGACTAATGGTCAAGGCTCTAGTCAGTGTTATCAGTGTCTATCAAAGTTCAATTCTTATAGTCAATTATAATTTTTTCATATTTTATATTTCAAGTTTGAAACACATACAAATTGTTTGACTCATACAGTTATGTTCGTAGATGTCATCCATTAATTTTTATGGCAGACAATTACAATTTTCAAAAATGTGAAACATGCTTTCTTCATCCTGTGCAGAAAATAGTTTTACATTGCTGAACAAATTGAATATATCTTGCAACTACTTTGGATTATTAATTTCAAAAAAGAAAATATTTTATTAGTATTTCTACAGGGAATTTGTAATTGTAATTTCACAAGCTACACACCCAACAGATGGACTACTTTTTTTTTTTTTTTTTAATACCTAGAAGCAGAGATGATATTTGGGGAAAAAAGAGAAAAGTCATAGTAAAAAAAAAAAATCAGTACATTGTTTCATTAAAAAAATACTTGTCTAAAAAATAACTGAATAGAACTTAAAATTGTTCCCAATGCTTTTCATTTGTTACAATGGAAGGGAAGGTCACTCATATCAGAGCCACCTTCCTGATGACAACACAGAATGACAATATTTTGACCTAGTAAGTTGTTGTTGACTTTTGCCTTCTGCCTTAATATTTGGGTACCACACACAGAAAGAAAAAAATAGAAAAGAATTTCTACTCAACATTCTCCCAAGTTAAGACTACCTTTCTATTAGTAATAATTTCTAGTTTTCTCAAGCAATTTTTAAAATAATAATTTTTTTTATTGTTTATAGTACTATGACCCACATGGTTCATGTCCCAGAGCAGTGTTGTGGCTAAAACATATACAATCTTTGCAAGCAAACTGAATTTCAATTCAAAATATATCAGGTTCTTTTTTTGTATTTCTTGAACTATGATAAGGATGCATGAGTCCCAGCAATTCTTCTTATAATTTTCTTTTGTTCTCCCTTCCTTTCTGTCACCATCACATATATGAACTATTATTCCAGAATCTTTCTTCTCCAATCCCCCCCAAAATTTCTCCCCAAATGCCTGCAGCCTATATGACTTTAAAAAAAAACTATTTTCAACTTATCTTCCCTCTCCTAGCCTCTCATTATATAAATTGACACTAAATTGTTCCACATCTTCCCTCTATTCCCATCTCTCTCTCTCTCTCTCTCTCTCTCTCTCTCTCTCTCTCTCTCTCTCTCTCTCTCTCCCCCTGTTCCCCTATTCTCTCTCCAAAGCCAAGAGAACTGGCAAGACACTTTTGAGGGGGAAAAAATGACTGAGCAAAGCTGAAAATCTCTTTTGCACACAGGTTTTTAGTATGAGAGAGAAACTAAAAATCTGAAACACTAGTAATTTTTAGTCTGTTACATTCTAATAGATACAAAATTCGCTGCCCCTCCAACAAAAATATAAAGCTGCTCAAGAAGTCTCTAAACTTAAAATCCTGAAGCCCTTCCTTCATCCAGACCCTAATTTTTAAGTAACATCAGCAGCAAAACCTACTGAAGGTCCTCTCCACTTCTTTTCAAGTACCTCGGAGAGCTTAAAACCTAGTATGCTACTGGCACAAAAACGGAAATACAGATCAATGGGACAGGATAGAAAGCCCAGAGATAAACCCATGCACATATGGTCACCTTATCTTTGATAAAGGAGGCAAGAATATACAATGGAGAAAAGACAGCCTCTTCAATAAGTGGTGCGGGGAAAACTGGACAGCTACATGTAAAAGAATGAAATTAGAACAATTCCTAACATCATACACAAAAATAAATGCAAAATGGATTAAAGACCTAAATGTAAGGCCAGATGCTATAGAACTCTTAGAGGAAAACATAGGAAGAACACTTTATGACACAAATCACAGCAAGATCCTTTTTGACCCACCTCCTAGAGAAATGGAAATAAAAGCAAAAATAAACAAATGGAACCTAATGAAACTTAAAAGCTTTTGCACAGCAAAGGAAACCATAAACAAGATGAAAAGACAGCCCTCAGAATGGGAGAAAATATTTGCAAACGAAACAACTGACAAAGGATTAATCTCCAAAATATACAAGCAGGTCATGCAGCTCAATATCAAAAGAACAAATAACCCAGTCCAAAAATGGGAAGAAGACCTAAATAGACATTTCTCCAAAGACGATATACAGATTACCAACAAACACATGAAAGGATGCTCAACATCACTAATCATTAGAGAAATGCAAATCAAAACTACAATGAGATATCATCTCACACCAGTCAGAATGGCCATCATCAAAAATTCTACAAACAATAAATGCTGGAGAGGGTGTGGAGAAAAGGGAACCCTCTTGCACTGTTGGTGGGAATGTAAATTGATACAGCCATTATGGAGAACAGTTTGGAGGTTCCTTAAAAAACTAAAAATAGAACTACCATACAACCCAGCAATCCCACTACTGGGCATATACCCTGAGAAAACCATAATTCCAAAAGAGTCATGTACCACAATGTTCATTGCAGCACTATTTACAATAGCCATGACGTGGAAGCAACCTAAGTGTCCATTGACAGATGAATGGATAAAGATGTGGCCCATATATACAATGGAATATTACTCAACCATAAAAAGAAACGAAATTGAGTTATTTGTAGTGAGGTGAATGGACCTAGAGTCTGTCATACAGAGTGAAGCAAGAAAGAGAAAAACAAATACCGTATGCTAACACATATATATGGAATCTAAAAAAAAAAAGGGGGGTTCTGATGAACCTAGTGGCAGGACAGGAATAAAGACGCAGATGTAGAGAATGGACTTGAGGACACAGGGAGGGGGAAGGGTAAGCTGGGACGAAGTGAGAGAGTGGCATGGACATATATACACTACCAAATGTAAAATAGATAGCTAGTGGGAAGCAGCCGCATAGCACAGGGAGATCAGCTCGGTGCTTTGTGTCCACCTAGAGGGGTGGGGTGGGGAGGGTGGGAGGGAGATGCAAGAGGCAGGGGATATGGGATATATGTATATGTATAGCTGATTCACTTTGTTATACAGCAGAAACTAACACACCATTGTAAAGCAATTATACTCCAATAAAGATGTTAAAAAAAATAGAAGAAACGAGGGTTAGTGTGACTGTTTTTGCTCTACACATTTCTGCTTTGGAGAGCTGCAGTGATGTGGGTTGAAATTTTGGCCCTAAGCACTATGAAATTCCCACCCATGATGTGAGTCCCAAGAAACATCTTTGCGCAACAAGTGTCTAAATCTTCATTTCCCCTTGCGGAATACACAGGCTGCTACACACTATGATTTAATCAGCTGCCTTTAGAAAAACAGGCACTTAGAATTCTAACATACTGGAACCACTGGTGTTGTTTTGAAAGTCACAGCAGGACCACACTTATACTCTAGGACGGCACTGAGTCCAGAGTTCTTTGTCTCTCCTTACAGTTCATCTCTTTGTACAAAGTAAACTTTTCTTCCTTCGGTCAAAAGGACATAGGATGAGCTTTGGGCATGAAAGAACAGTTTTCTTGTCTCATGAATCAGTAAGTGACTTGGTTCCCCATTAGGTCACTGCAGAACACAGACTGTAACAGGAACACAGAAAAGCTCTAAAAGGGAAGGGGAGAGATGCTGTTCTGGAATATCGTTGCCAGAGTAACGTAAACCTTGTGAGTTTTCACGAGGAAATGAGTCACTTATTTCTGTTGGCTAAAACTCTGTTTTCTTTAATTTCATATTTTAGCTGTCTAATAGATGCCGAAAGAGCCCAGGGTTTCCAGTCTTCAGATGAAGATAACTTGTGAATTAAAAGCTCAACAGAGGGTTTACATGGTAATTAAACAGAACAGGATAAAAGGAACACTCAAGCAACCAGGAGCACATAGCAAAGGCAAGGGTGAGAGTGTTCAGACCTTCATCAGTTCTTCGAGGGGGGTGGGGGGGAGCCCTGGGGTAGGGCCAGGGGCAGGCTCAGCACACGAGATAATTCAGAAGAAAACAACAACTAGAAATAAAATTTACCAAACCCAATTTTTTAAAAATATAGTATACTCTGACAAAGTCAGGAAGAGTTTGCTTTGAATTGTGGAGTATTTATTTTAATGTTTTTCTTTCTTTGGGATGGTTTAGCATTAGAAAGTATTAAAGCAGGAGTTGCTAATGCAAGTGTCCGCATGGCTCAGCCTGGCTATGGGTGACAGAGAGGCACAGGAACTGTGGCATTCTAGCAAAAACATCTGTGTGAGCCAGATTCAGCCTCTGGGGTTCTAGATTGGGACCTCCATTCTAGAGTGCCAAGGAACACAGTATTCTTCACTTTTATTGGAAGACTGGCTTTCTTTTAAATATATGCGCTGATAAAAATGTCAATATCGGGCCTCCCTGGTGGCGCAGTGGTTAAGAGTCCGCCTGCCGATGCAGGGGATACGGGTTCGTGCCCCGGTCTGGGAGGATCCCATATGCCGCGGAGCGGCTGGGCCCGTGAGCCATGGCCGCTGGGCCTGCGCATCCGGAGCCTGTGCTCCGCAAAGGGAGAGGCCACGACAGTGAGAGGCCCGCATACCGCAAAAAGAAAAAAAAAAAATGTCAATATCCATTCAAACTTTTTTGTTTATACAACTGTGTATATTAAGCATCTAGTACTTGCTTTTAGGACTCAGGTGTAGTGCCTCTTCAGGTTCCCAAAATATATGGCCATTTTGTAGTACTCTGGCTATATTTTTTCTCCCTGCTTTCTTTGACACCTTTTTAAGCAAGTAGTCAGTACCCCATCTCTAATGCATTAGAGCCTCTTCCCCCTCCATCCCAGAATTGTACCCTCAACTGTCCACTTTACTGGAACTGTTGACCTGCTGAGCACTGTATCTAATGGACTTTTTTCAGTTCTTATTCCCTTTGGCCTCTGTGATGTGTTAGGCATTATCAGAGCCACTCCTTGGTCATACTGCTCTCCTTCAACAGCTTCCCCCTCAACCACTTTTAATGTCCCTCTTGTCTTTCGATGAATTCCATATCAAAATTTCCAAGTCTGATCTACCTTCCTAATTACCTCTGAACCTTTTCACTTGGTATTCAAATGCAGCACTCCAACACAATATTTTAAAAATCCATATACACACTACTATATTTAAAATAGATAACCAACAAGGACCTAATATAAAGCACAGGGAGCTCTGCTCAATATTCTGTAATAACCTAAATGGGAAGAGAATTTGAAAAAGAATAGATATATGTATATGTATAACTGAATCACTTTGCTGTACACCCAAAACTAACACAACACAGTAAATCAACTATAGTCCAATATAAAATAAAATTTGAAAAATAAAAATCCAACTCCCCTTGTTCCTCCTCTAAACCAGTACCTCTTCCAAACATCCTTATTTCTTTCAATGGCACCATTATTCTCTCTCTGAGACAATCGCATATCCAGGAGAAGTCTTTTTTTTTTTTTTTTTTTTTTTTTTTTGCGGTACGCAGGCCTCTCACTGTTGTGGCCTCTCCCGTTGCAGAGCCCAGGCTCCGGACGCGCAGGCTCAGCGGCCATGGCTCACGGACTGGGGCACGAATCCGTGTCCCCTGAATTGGCAGGCGGACTCTCAACCACTGCACCACCAGGGAAGCCTCAGGAGAAGTCTTTGATTCTTCCCTTTCCTCCCTTTCTCCTACAGTTCTGATCAGTCACCATGTGTGCCGATTCTTGTGAAGTAATCTATTTTGTATCCACGCCTTCCTTTGCAATTCCACAGCCATGCCCTTGTCTAGAATCTTAGTTACCACTTCACATCTAATTTATTACAACAGTTTCCTAATTGGTCTCTGCCTGCAACCTCTCAGTGCTGCAATCCACTGCAGCTAGATATGCCTTATTTAAAAACTCCACTGTGCAGAGTTCATCCCGGCTCAGAGCTTACCCTGCCTGTAAGAAGTTCAGGCGTCACAATCTAGTGTTCAAGGTCTCCATCTCTTGCACCCTTACTTTATCTTCCTCACATCTCCCCATATCTCCCATGAAGTCTTTCCCTCTGGTCTGATCTATGCCATCTCTCATTCTCTCCCCTTGTTCCTTCCCACTGCTCAAACAACACAGTTCATCCTAGAAAGGGTGCCCGTTCTCATTTTATTCCTACTCACTACATTGATCCCCATCTCCTTGCTAAAGCCTTTCCTGATCATACAGGCAGATCCTGCCATATTTTTGTTGTACTTATTTAATTTTTCATGTGTTTGGGCTTTGTCCTCATCAAGAGTTCCTAGCCTTCTAAAGACAAGAAGTATGTCTCTGGTTCACATCTCCTGTAGTCACAGTGATACAGCCATAGAAGGTTTTCTATAATTATTTCATGAATAAGGAAGGTAATTATCTTAATAATGTCATCCATAGCTACTAAGTTGTATGCTGAGTTGAGTATTTTTAATACATTTTAATGAGTGTGTTTTGGGGATTTTCATAACTTCTTTTATAGACATCATTTGTTCATCTTTCATGCATGTCTGAAAGATTTAAGAATATTAATTAAATGTCTAATTAATCTGCATCATAATTAACATCATCCACATCCTTATTTGGAGTCCATAGTCATTCTTTTCCCCTTAGATACATTTTTTTCTTTTTAGGGATTTTTTTTCCTCCTATATATGTATTTATATTACATATGCTTTACTAAATCTCATTTTTATTATTATTTAAACTATTATTTAATTTTTAGAATTCTAACTCAAAAACTATAAAGTGTATATACTGTCCCACCTTTTTAGTTCCCTTTTCTTCCCAATGGGTAACCATTTTAGTAACTTCTTTTTTACTCTTTCTGAGAATTTTTAAGCATGTGCAAGCTAATATGGCTTCTTCTTTCCACCTACTTTTCTTCATTTTTTTAAAACATATTTTTCTGCACCTTGTTTTTTCCAATTTCCAATGTATCTTCAAGTCCAAAAAGTCTTCCAGATTCTTTTCAACAACTATCTGGCATTCCAAAATATGATGTACCAATAATTTATTTAAGCAGTTCACCACTGATAGACATTTGGGTTGTTTCCAGTTACTTACTATTACACATATATATACTTTTATATAAACTTTTTGCACATATGCAAGTATATGAATGGGCTAACTTTTAAAAAAATAGAAGTTCTAGATCTAAGGCTACATACATTTGCAATTTTGACAGATACTACCAATTATAATAAACTATTTAATACCCACACAAATGATGCCTAACAGTGCCTGTTTCTCCAAAGTCTTATCAATATAGTACATTATCAAACTTCTGGGGTTTTGCCAGTTTAATAGGTGAAAAATTGATTACAAATAGTTTTTTTAAAAATCACCTTTACTGTGGTGTAATTCATATAATAACATTCATTTTAAGTGTACAATTTGATGAGTTTTAGAAAATGTATGTGGTCATATAACCACAGCCACAAATATAATAAATATAGAGCATTTCTATGACACAAAAGAATTCCCTCATGTCCCTTGACAGCCAACACCTTACCCCCAGCCCCAGCCTCTAACAACTAATTTGCTTTCAGTTACTGTAGTTTTGTCTTTTATAGAACTTCATATAAACTTTATGTAGTATATACTCTTTCTCTGTATTTTTTTCCCCTTAGCAAAATGCTTCTGAGCATCATCTATGTGAGTGTACCAATCTTTCATTCTTCTCTGTTGCAGAGTAGTATTCCATTGTAAGGATAAACTAAAAATCGTTTATCCACTTACCAGTTGATGGACATATTGGTTATTTCCAATTTGGAACTATTATTAATAAAGCCACCATGAATATTTGAATGTAAGTGTTTGTATGAAAATGTCTTTATTTCTTTGGATAAGTTACTAGAAGTGGTATTGCTGAGTTGTATGATGTGTATTTTTAACATTACAAGAAACTGCCAAACTGTTGCTATACCATTTTTTATTCCCATCAACAATGTGTGAAAATTCCATTTGCACCATATTGTTACCAATACAAAATATTGCCAGTTCTTAACCGTAGTTATTTTAGTGGGTATGTAATGGTAATTGAGATTTTAATTTGCTTTTTCTTCATGACTAATGATGGTGAGCATCTTTTCATGTGCTTACTTGCTATTCATGTATCCTCTTTGGCGAAATGTCTATTCAAATATTTTGCCCAGTATTTATTATGTTCTTTTCCTGTTATTGAGTGTAAATGATGTTCTTATGTATTCTAGTTAAAGTCTATTATTAGAGATATATATTACAAATATTTTCTTCCAAGCTATGGCTTTCCTTTCATTTATTTTAGCAGAGTTTCTTGAAGAACAAAAGGTTTGAATTTTTATTTTAGTGAAGTCCAATGTGACTTTATGACTTTATGATTTGTGCTGTCTAACAAATCTCGGCTTACCAAGGTCACATAGGTTTTCATCTATACTTTTTTCTAAAAGTTTATTAGCTAAGCTTTTATATTTCCCTCTATTATTCATTTTGAGCTAATTCTTGTGTATGATGTGAGGTAAGGGTTTTGTTTCACCTTTTTACATGTAGATATCCATGTGGTCTAGCACCATTTGTTGAAAAGACTATACTTGCCCTGCTGAATTACCTTGACACTTTGGTCAGAAATCAAATGCCATTATATGAAAGTTTATTTCTGGACACTCTTCTGTTCCATTGCTCTATGTGTCTATCTTTACACCAATGTTACACTGTCTTAAAGACTTTACCTTTATATAGTAAGTCTTGAATTCAGATTGTGTAAGTTTTATAATTTTGCTCTTCTTCAAAAGCATGTTGGTGATTCTAGATATTTTTTATTTCTACATACACTGTAGAATTACCTTGTCAATTTCATAAATACTGCTGGAATTTTTACTGGGATCATGCTGAAATTATTTTTCTAATCCATATTAAGTCTTCTAGTCCATAAAGATGGCCTTTCTTTTCATTTATTTAGATTTTTCTTTTCTGTCATCAGTGTTCTGCAGATTTTTGCACAGACCTTGAATATTTTTTCAAAACTTAATCCTAAATATTTCATATTTTGATACTCTAATGACACTTTTATTTTAATTTCAATTGTTTAGCATAGAATTGCATAGAAATACATAGAAAGCATAGAAATAGATTTCAGCTTTTAATACTGATCTTATTGTGAGTCCTTGCTAAATTCACTTATTTTCTAAATAGTTGATCTTGTTATCTGGAAATACAAGTCCCTGATTTATGATGGTTCGACTTTCATCTCTCAACTTTACTATGGTGCAAAAGTAATAAGCATTCAGTAGAAACCATACTTGAAATTGTAAATTTTGATCTTTTCTGGGGCTAACAGTATGTGGTACCATACTCTCTTGTGACGCTGGGCAGTGGCAGCAAGCCACATCTCCCAACCAGCCATGCAGTCACAAGAGTAAACCCCAGGGCTTCCCTGGTGGTGCAGTGGTTGAGAGTCCGCCTGCCGATGCAGGGGACGCGGGTTCGTGCCCCGGTCTGGGAGGATCCCACATACCGCGGAGTGGCTGGGCCCGTGAGCCATGGCCACTGAGCCTGTGCATCTGGAGCCTGTGTGCTCTGCAACGGGAGAGGCCACAACAGTGAGAGGCCCGCATACCACACACACAAAAAAAGAGTAAACCCCAATACATTTATAACCATTCTGTACCCATACAACCGTTCTGTCTTTCACTCAGTACAGTACAGGCATACATCATTTTATTGTGCTTCACTTTATTGTGCTTCACAGATGTTGTTGTTGTTTTATTTTGTTTCGTTTTACAAATTGAAGTTTCATGGCTACCGTGCATTGAACAAGTCTATTGGCTCCATTTTTTCCAACAGCATTAGCTCACTTTGTGTCTCTGTGTCACATTTTGGTAATTCTCACAATATTTCAAACTTTCATTATTTTGTTACGTCATCTGAGATCAGTGATCTTTGATGTTACTATTGTAATTGTTTTGGCATTTTTTAGCAGTAAAGTATTTTTTATTAAAGTATATATGTTGGGTTTTTTAGGCATAATGCTATTGCACACTTAATAGCCTATAGTATAGTGTAACCATAAATTTTATATGCACTGGGAAACAAAAAGACTCATGTGATTCACTTTATTGCAATATATGCTTTATTGTGGTGGTCTGGAACCAAACCATCAATATCTCCGAGGTATGCCTGTATTCAATAAATTGCATGAGTACTTCAACACTCTATTATAAAATAGGCTCTGTGTTAGATGTTTTTGCCCAACTGTGGGCTAATGTAAGTGTTCTGAGCACATTTAAGGTAAGCTAAGCTAATCTATGATGTTTCATAGGTGAGGTGTATTAAATGCATTTTTGACTTAGGATATTTTCAACTTATGATAGGTTTACTGGGATGTAACCCTGTCATAAATCAAGGAAGATCTGCAGAATTTTAATTTTTTATCTCTATGCCTTTTATTTATTTTCCTTGCCATATTGTATTAGCTGGTATCTCCAGTATCATGTTGGGGAAAAATGGAGTTAACATTCTCTGCCTTGTTCCTGATCTGAGAGAACCTGTAATTGTGAATTTATCTATTTCTCCCTTAAGTTCTATCAGTTTTCACTTCTTATATTTTGAAGCACTGTTATTAGGTACATGCACATTTAGAATTGTTTTGTTCTTTGATAAACTGACTTGTTTATCATTAAAGAAATATTCCTCTTTCCTGTTATTGTTCCTTGTTGTAAATTCTACTGTTTGATATTAATAAATCTACTCAAGATTTTTACTTAATAAGTGTTTGTGAGGTACTTTTTTTTCTTTTTCTTTTTACTTTTAATCTGTGTCTTTAAATTTATGGCTTTCTTATAAACAGCTTATCTCTGGATCCTGCATTTGCAGCCTGTCTGACAGTCTCTGTATTTTAATTGGGGCATTTAGACTACTTACATTTGCTGTGATTAGCAACATGGTTGTGTTTAAATGTACTATTTTCCTACTTGTTTCTTTATGGTCCAGTCATTCTTTGTTTTCTCCCCACCACCAGCCCATTTCCTATCTTCTTTTAGGTTAACTAAGTGTGTTTTTATGGCCCCATTTTATCTCCGCTATTGACTTACTAGCTATATCTCTTTGTTTTATTATTTCAGTGATTGCCTTAGGGTTTTCAATTTACATCTTTAACTTATCACAGTCTGCTTTTAAATAATATTATACCATTTATAGGAGATTGGTTCAAGATGTTGGAGTAGAAGGATGTGTGCTCATTCCCACTTGCTCACTCCCTCCTTCTCCCACAAGAATCACAACTAACTGCTGAATAATCATCGACAGGAAGACACTGGAACTCACCAAAAAAGATACCCCACATCCAAAGACAAAGGACACAATGAGACGGTAGGAGGGGCACAATCACAATAAAATCAAATCCCATAAATACTGGGTGGGTGACTCACAAACTGGAGAACACTTATACCACAGAAGTCCACCCACTGGAGTGAAGGTTTTGAGCCCCATGTCAGGCTTCCCAACCTGCGGGTGTGGCAACAGGAGGAGAAATTCCTAGGGAATCACACATTGAAGGCTAGCGAGATTTGATTGCAGGACTTCAACAGGACTGGGTGAAACAGAGACTCCACTCTTGGAAGGCAGACACAAAGTAGTGTGTGCACTGGGACCCAGGGGAAGGAACAGTGACCCCATAGGAGACTGAACCAGACCTACCTGCTGGTGCTGGATGGTCTCCTACAGAGGCAGGGGGTAGCTGTGGCTCATAGCAGGGACAAAAACACTGGAAGCAGAAGTTCTGGGAAGTACTCCTTGGAAGGAGTCCTCCAGAGTCTGCCATTAGCCCCACCAAAGAGCTCCAGTTCTGGGTCACCTCAGGCTAAACAACCAACAGGGAGGGAACCCAGCCCCACCCATCAGTAGACAAGTGGATTAAAGTTTTCCTGAGCTCTGCCCACCAGAGCAACACCCAGCTCTACCCACCACCAGTGCCTTCCCATCAGAAAGCTTGCACAAGCCTCTTAGATAGCCTCATCATAGAGCAGACAGTAGAAGCAAGAAGAACTACAATTCTGCAGCCTGTGGGAGGAAAACCACATTCACAGAAAAATAGACAAAATGAAAAAGCAGAGGACTTTGTACCAGATGAAGGAACAAGATAAAACCCCAGAAAAACAACTAAATGAACTGGAGATAGGCAACCTTCCAGAAGAAGAATTCAGAATAATAATAGTGAAGATGATCCAGGACCTTGGAAAAAAAATGGAGACAAAGATCGAGAAGATGCAAGAAATATTTAACAAAGACCTAGAAGAATTAAAGAACAAACAAACAGAGATGAACAATACAATAACTGAAATGAAAAATAAACTAGAAGGAATCAATAGCAGAATCACTGAGGCAGAAGAACGGATAAGTGACCTGGAAGACAGAATGGTGGAATTCACTGCCGTGGAACAGAATAAAGAAAAAAGAATGAAAAGAAATCAACACAGCCTAAGAGATCTCTGGGACAACATTAAATGCAACAATATTCACATTGCAGGGGTCCCAAAAGGAGAAGAGAGAGAGAAAGGACCCAAGAAAATATTTGAAGAGATTAGAGTCAAAAACTTCCCTAACATGGGAAAGGAAATAGCCACCCAAATCCAGGAAGCACAGAGAGTCACAGGCAAGATAAACCCAAGAGGAAACACATTGAGACACATAGTAATCAAACTAACAATAACTAAAGACAAAGAAAAATTATTGACAACAACAAGGGAAATAAAACATATAACATATAAAAAATAACATACAAGGGAGCTCCCATAAGGTTAACATCTGATTTCTCAGCAGAAATTCTACAAGCCAGAAGGGATTGGCACGATATATTAAAAATGATGAAATGGAAGAACATACAACCAAGATTGCTCTACCTGGCAAGGATCTCATTCAGATTCAACAGAGAAATCAAAAGCTTTACAGACAAGCAAAAGCTAAGAGAATTCAGCACCACCAATCCAGCTCTAGAGCAAATACTAAAGGAACATCTCTAAGTGGGAAACACAAGAAAAGACAAGGACCTACAAAAACAAACCCATAACAAATAAGAAAATGGTAATAGGAACATACATATCAATAATTACTTTAAATGTGAATGGATTAAAAGCTCCATCCAAAAGACACAGGCTTGCTGAATGGATACTAAAACAAGACCCACATATATGCTATCTACAAGAGACCAACTTCAGACCTAGGGACACATACAGACTGAAAGTGACGGAATGGAAAAAGATATTCTATGTAAATGGAAATCAAAAGAAAGCTGGAGTAGCAATATTCATATCAGATAAAATGGACTTTAAAATAAAGAATGTTACAAGAGACAAGGAAGGACACTAAATAATGATCCAGGGATCAATTCAAGAAGACATAACAATTATAAATATATATGCACCCAACATAGGAGCACCTCAATACATAAGGCAACTGCAAACAGTATAAAAGAGGGAATCAAGAGTGACACAATAAAATGGGGGACTTTAACACCTCACTTAACCAATGGACAGATCATCCAGACAGAAAATTAGTAAGGAAACACAAGCTTTAAATGACACAATACACCAGTTAGATTTAGTTGATATTTATAGGACATTCCATCCAAAAACAGCAGATTACACTTTCTTCTCAAATGCACACAGAACATTCTCCAGAATAGATCACATCTTCGGTCACAAATCAAGACTTGGTAAATTTAAGAAAATTGAAATCATATTAAGCATCTTTTCTGACCACAACATAATGAGATTAGAAATCAATTACAGGGAAAAAATGTAAAAAACACAAACACATGGAGGCTGAACAATACATTACTAAATAACCAAGAGATCACTGAAGAAATCAAAGAGGAA
Source organism: Mesoplodon densirostris (assembly GCF_025265405.1). Taxonomy (NCBI): domain Eukaryota; kingdom Metazoa; phylum Chordata; class Mammalia; order Artiodactyla; family Ziphiidae; genus Mesoplodon; species Mesoplodon densirostris. Next base: position 80,073,568 of record NC_082668.1, on the reverse strand, counting down.
ATCAAAAATACCTAGAGAAAAATTACAGCGAAGACACGAAAATCCAAAATGTATGGGATGCAGCAAAAACAGTTCTAAGAGGGAAGTTTACAGCAATACAATTCTACCTCAAGAAACAAGAAAAGTCTCAAATAAACAATCTAACCTTACACCTAAAGGAGCTAGAGAAAGAAGAACAAACAAAACCCAAAGTTAGAGATCAGAGCAGAAATAAATGAAATAGAAACAAAGAAAACAGTAGCAAAGATCATAAAATTAAAAGCTGGTTCTTTGAGAAGATAAACAAAATTGATAAACCATTAGCCAGACTCATCAAGGAAAAGAGGGAGAGCACTCAAATCAATAAAATTAGAAATGAAAAAGGAGAAGTTACAACAGAGACCACAGAAATACAAAGCATCCTAAGAGACTACTACAAGAAACTCTATGCCAATAAAATGGACAACCTTGAAGAAATGGACAAATTCTTAGAAAGGTATAACCTCCCAAGACTGAACCAGGAAGAATTAGAAAATGTGAGCAGACCAATCACAAGTAGCGAAATTGAAACTGTGGTTAAACATCTTCCAACAAACAAAGCCCAGGACCAGATGGCTTCACAGGTGAATTCTATCAAACATTTAGAGAAGAGCTAACACCCATCCTTCTCAAACTCTTCCAAAAAATTGCAGAGGGAGGAACACTCCCAAACCCATCCTATGAGGCCACCATCACACTGATACCAAAACCAGACAGAGATACTACAAAAAAAGAGTTACAGACCAATATCACTGATGAATATAGTTGCAAAAAAACCTCAACAAAATACTAGCAAACAGAATCCAACAACACATTAAAAGGATCATACACCATGATCAAGTGGGATTTAGCCCAGGGATGCAAGGATTCTTCAATATATGCAAATCAATCAATATATACACCATATTAACAAATTGAAAAATAAAAACCACATGATCATCTCAATAGATGTAGAAAAACTTTTGACAAAATTCAACACCCATTTATGATAAAAACTCTCCAGAAAGTGGGCATAGAGGCAACCTACCTCAACATAATAAAGGCCATATATGACAAACCCACACCAAACATTCTCAATGATGAAAAACTGAAAGCATTTCCTCTAAGATCAGGAAAAAGACAAGGATGTCCACTCTTGCCACTATTATTCAACATAGTTTTGGAATTCCTAGCCACGGCAATCAGAGAAGAAAAGGAAATAAAAAGAATACAAATTAGAAAGCAAGAAATAAAACTGTCACCTTTTGCAGATGACATGATACTATACATAGAGAATCCTAAAGATGCCACCAGAAAACTACTAGAGCTAATCAATGAATTTGGTAAAGTAGCAGGATACAAAATTAATGCACAGAAATCTCTTGCATTCCTATACACTAACATTGAAAGATCTGAAAGAGAAATTAAGGAAACAATCTCATTCACCACTGCAACAAAAGAATAAAATACTAGGAATAAACCAACCTAAGGAGGTAAAAGACCTGTACTCAGAAAACTATAAGACACTGATGAAGAAATCAAAGATGACACAAACAGATGGAGAGATATACAATGTTCTTGGATTGGAAGAATCAATATTGTGAAAATGACTATTACCTAAAGCAATCTACAGATTCACTGCAATCCCTGTCAAATTACCAGTGACATTTTTTACAGAACTAGGACAAAAAATCTTAAAATTTGTATGCAGACACAAAAGACCCTGAATAGCCAAAGCAGTCTTGAGGGAAAAAAACAGAGCTGGAGGAATCAGACTCCCTGACTTCAGACTATACTACAAAGCTACAGTAATCAAGACAATATGGTACTGGAACAAAAACAGAAATATAGATGAATGGAACAGGATAGAAAACCAAGAGATAAACCCATGCACCTATGGTCAACTAATCTATGACAAAGGAGGCAAGGATATACAATGGAGAAAAGACAGTCTCTTCAATAAGTGGTGCTGGGAAAACTAGACAGCTACATGTAAAAGAATGAAATTAGAACACTCCCTAACACCATACACAAAAGTAAACTCAAAATGAATTAAAGACCTAAATGTAAGAGCAGACCACGTTAGAGGAAAACATAGGAAGAACACTCTCTGACATAAATCACAGCAAGATCTTTTTTGACCCACCTCCTAGAGTAATGGAAATAGAAACAAAAATTAACAAATGGGACCATATGAAACTTAAAATCGTCTGCACAGCAAAGGAAACTACAAACAAGATGAAAAGATTACCCTCAGAATGGGAGAAAATATTTGCAAATGAATCAACGGACAAAGGGTTAATCTCCAAAATACATAAATAGCTCATGCAGCTCAATATTAAATAAACAAACAATCCAATCAAAAAATGGGCAGAATACCTAAATAGACATTTCTCCAAAGAAGACTACAGATGGCCAAGAAGCTGCTCAACATCACTAATTATTAGAGAAATGCAAATCAAAATTACAATGAGTTATCACCTCACACCAGTTAGGATGGGTATCATCAGAAAATGTACAAACAACAAATGCTGGAGAAGGTGTGGAGAAAAGGGAACCCTCTCTCACTGTTGGTGGGAATGTAACTTGATACAGCAACTATGGAGAACTATATGGAGGTTTCTTAAAAAACTAAAAATAGAATTACCATATGACCAAGCAATCCCACTAGTGGACATATACCCAGAGAAAACCATAATTCAAAAAGACACATGAAGCCCAGTGTCCATTGTAGCACTATTTACAATAGCCAGGTCATGGAAGCAACCTAAATACCCATCGACAGATGAATGGATAAAGGAGATGTGGTAGATATATACAATGGAATATTACTCAGCCATAAAAAGGAATGGAATTGGGTCATTTCCAGAGACATGGATGGACCTAGAGACTGTCATACAGAGTGAACTAAGTCAGAAAGAGAAAAACAAATATTATATATTAACACATATATGTGGAATCTAGAAAAATGATACTGATGAACCGGTTTACAAGGCAAAATTGAGACATATGTAGAGAACAAACATATGGACACCAAGGGGGGAAAGTGGTGGGGGGTGGTGGTGGGATGAATTAGGAGATTGGGCTTGACATATATACACTAATATGTATAAAACAGATAACTAATAAGAACCTGCTGTATAAAAAATAAATAAATAAATAAATAAAATTCAAATAATAAATACATAAATAAATAATATTATACCTTTTATAGATATATGTGTAAGAACTTCACAACATTGTACTTCTATTTCATCCTTATGTCCTTTGTGTCATTTTGTCATGCTTTTTAATACTATTTATGCTTTAACCTCCACAATACATTGCTGATATTTTTGCTTTAAACAGATAATTAGCTTTTAAAGACATTGTAAAAGTAAGAAAAATATGCCTGTTATATCACCCATTTCTAGTGCTCATCATTACTTTGCATAGATCCACATTTCCCTCTGGTATTGTTTCCCTTTTCCCTGTTGATTTTTTTTTTAATATTTCTTGAAGTACAGATATGCTGATGATGAATTCCTTCAGCTTTTGCATGTCTAGATGTATTTTTTTACTTTTCATTTTGACTGGTTGAAGAATTCTAGGTTGACAGATTTCTTTTTAGTACTTTAAAGATGTCTCTCTACTGTCTTCTGGCTTGCATAGCATCTGATAATAATGCTTCTATCATTCCAATCTTTGTTCCTCTGTGCATAATGTGTCTGTATTCTCTGTCTGCTTTTAAGATTTTTTCCTTTGGCAGAGATTTTCAACAATTTGATTATGATGTGCTTTTGCCTGGTTTTCTGTCCTGATTTTAATCTGCTGGATTCATTGAGCTTTTATAAATTTATGAGTTTGAGTTTTCATCAGTTTGGAAAGTTTTTGATCAATATTGTTTTAATATTTTTTCTACCCCCACTCCCTTTTTTGAGACTCTAAATAAATGTATATTAAACCAACAATAGTGTCCTATAAGTTATTGCTACCCAGGTTTTTTAAAATATTTTTTTCCTCTGTGTGCTTCATTTCAGATAGTTTCTAATGCAATGTCTTCAAGTTCACTGATCTTTTATTCTACAGTTACTAATTGATATTAACCTCGTACAATACATTTTCCATTTTGGATACGGAATTTTCATTTATTTGAAAACTATAAAATGTACTTTATACAAATACCTTTTTTTTTGTCTTCTATTTCCCTTCTCATACTGTTTATGTTTTCCTAAACATGTGGAGCATATTTATAGTAGCTGTTTTAACATCCTTGCCTGCTAGTTCCATCATTTCTGTGTGTTTGTATTGAATAATTTTTTTCTGGTTATGAATCATATTGTCTGCATTTTTGCATACCTTGTAGTTCTTTTTTGCCATGATGATTTTATGTTGTTTATTGCAGGATTTCTTCTATTCCTTTAAATAATATTGTATTTTACTTTTATGCACAATTAAGTAATTTAAAATCAGTTGCATTATTTCAAGGTTTGCTTTTAAGCTTTGTTAGGATATGTTCAGATCAAATTTTAATCTAGGATCAATTTAGCTCTACTACTTACGATTACTTAATGTCCAAGTATTTGCTCTTTCCACTCTGGCTGGTGTAAGCAAAAATTCCCAGGCTTGTGTGAAATCCTGGAATTTGTCTGCCAACTGACATCCAGCGGTTTGTAACTGCGCATGGTTTCCTTTCATACATATGTAGATTAGTGATGAGTAAAATACTCAAGGGACCCCACTGCAGATCTCCAGAACTCTCTCCCAGTATCTCCTTTACAGTATCTGCCCCACAATTTCTAGCCTTTAGTCTCCCTGAATCCCAATCTTTCTCCTCTTCTCAAGCAGAGAGCCTAGCTCTGTTAGGTTCCCTCTTTCTACACTGAAAACTCTCCAGGCACAGTAAGCTAGAGTAATTATAGGTCTAATTTTTGTTTGTTTGTTTAACTTTTCTCAGGGATCACAGACTCCAGCTGCTTGTTGTTCAATATCCGAAAATTATTGTCCCATATATTTTGTCTAGTTTTCTACTTTTTTAAGGCATAAGATCAAATCTGGTCCTACTTACTCTGTCTTGGCCACAGTCAGAATTTCCTATCAGTTTAATGTGAATTTCTCTTACTATAAGTGAGGTTGAGTATCTCTTCGTGTGTTTAAGAAGAGGGTTTTGTATTTCTGTCTCGTGAGTGTTTTTATATCTTTCAGCCATTTTTATTGTGTCATTGGTGCTTTCATCATTTTCAGTAATGTCGTTTAATACTAGAATTCTACTTCACTGATTCCTTATAGTTCTAAAAATAGTTTTTCTTATTCATTGATATTTCAATAGCTCTTCCTAAAATAATTTGCAATGCTGTTCTACTGGTGTCTTCATTCCATTTTTGTAAACATAAATTAAACAAACATTTTTAAACCATGTAAGGCCCATTTATATCTACTCTAGAGTTTAAAAGGAGAAAACCAAGCAAAAAACACATTTTATAACCTTAAAGAGCTTATTATATATATTGGGAGAAAATATTATATATATTTAAAGTTGAGAGGGGACATAAAGCCAAAATTATAAATTGGGCTAAGATTAGTGATGGAATTCTCTTGAAAAAGCTGCATCTTGAGCAATATCTTGAGCCAAATTTAAAATCCAAATATGTTGGGAGAAAGCAGGCAAGACAGGCTTTCCAGGGTTAATTGAAAAAAAAAAAAACAGAATAGGAAAGAAGGAAAAGCCAGAGAGATGGTCTCGGGGGGCTGCAGCCTCCACTGAAGCCCCACTTTATATCCTGTCCTTTAGAAAAAAGTGATGGTCTTGAGAAGTAGAAATTCAAAGTCACAGAGGCCTGGGAGAGCTGGTCTCAGAGTCTTGGAGGGAAACACAGCAGTGCCTCATAAGTAGCTGAGAACTAGATTCACTAATTAATAACTTGTTTATATTTTTAATGATACTGGTGAATTTTAGGGTTATGTTTGTTAGTTCATTGCTGTCATGTTTAACTTAAGGAACATGAGCACTCAGTAACAGGTTTAACTGCTATTCCTCTTTCGTATAAAACTCTGATCATTCTTCTTACTACGGATCATTAGGCTTCCCACCATAAAGGGATCGACCAATTTGTATTTCCAAACCCCATACTTGTCAGCATTCCTCTGACCACCTGGCTGTACTGAACTAGAAGCTTTCTCCTAAATGATACCCTGGAAGACTTGGAGAGTGTGGTCCTGTCAAATCAGACTAAAGACCCATGTGCTAACCCTCTACTGCATCTGTAACAGATGACTCTTAATCCCATTTTCGGGCCTCTGTGGCTTTCCTTGTGAGCCCTGTGTTGATACTCAAAGAGTACAGTGTCTCTCATTTGTATTTTCCTGGTCTTCTTCACAAATGCTACCATTAGAACATTCCTACTCTTTCCCATTAATGGCTCAAACTCCTGAAAGCCTATTAGTGGAAAGGAAAATACCGCATCATTGAAGAGCATCATTCACTTATGAATTCACCACAGGTCTTGAGGTTTTGCATAGTTCAAAACTTGGGGTCAATCCAATAGATAAATATGTGCTTGATCAAAAGGGTGACAAAAAGGAAATACGACAGTGATAGACTAGAAATATTAAAAAGAACTTCCAAATTGACAAGGGAAATTTAAAAATGAAAAGTAACTTGGCCAAACACGAAAATAAGAAATAAAGACATAACAAATTAAATTGTAAATATTAATTAAAACAGATATGATAAAACCAAGTATATCAATTATAACATTGAATGTGACTAGATTGAATTTTTATATTTAAAGACAGGTACTGTTACTTCGATATTTAAAAAAAATTTTTTTTAAGCCTGAGCTATATATTGATTATAAGAAAAGTACTTTCAACAGTGGAATTTTTTTTTAAGGGCTAAATACAAGAGAGAACAAAATAATACTAGGCAATCACAAACAAAAATAAATAGCAGAGGAAATATTAATTTCATATAAGTTAAATTTCAGGTTCCAAGTATTAAACAAGATAAAGAGAGAACATGGGCTTCCCTGGTGGCACAGTGGTTGAGAGTCTGCCTGCTCATGCAGGGGGCACAGGTTCGAGCCCTGGTCTGGGAGGATCCCACATGGCGCGGAACAACTAGGCCCGTGTGCCACAACTACTGAGCCTGCGCGTCTGGAGCCTGTGCTCTGCAACAAGAGAGGCCACGATAGTGAGAGGCCGGTGCACTGCAATGAAGAGTGGCCCCCGCTTGCCACAACTAGAGAAAGCCCTAGCACAGAAACAAAGACCCAACACAGCAAAAATAAATAAATAAATAAACTCCTACCCCCAACATCTTCTTTAAAAAAAAAAAAAAGAGAGAACATGATGATAAAAGTCATAAGACAAAATTCATATCTTTCAAAGAGGATAATATTCATAGCTCTATATATGCAAAAGTGTACATAAACAAGAAAAAAATCTCCATAGTGGGAAATGTTTAAATACCTCTTTCAGAAGTGGGCTGAAAAGTAGTATTAAAAAGATGTTAAGTAAGAAAAAAGGGATTAAATAATACAGTAAAAAAACACATTATAATGTAAGTAGAGATACTTCAAACAGACAATAGTCTTTTTCTTCCTATATGCCTGTGGCTTATTTACAAAATCAGCTATGTAATGGCCACAAAAAGAGGTCCTTAGCAAAAATTTTAGAGTAGAGATTTTACAGGCCATATTCCATAATCATAATCCAATAAAATTAGAATAAATAATAGAAATACCCAAGCAATTTTACCTACTTGGAAATTCAGACCTATAATTCCTAAATAACACTTGGAACTACAAGTGGCTACTAAAAATGGTATGAAATAGATACAAGAGACCCACTTAGTACATGTACATAGCCCTCTGTGAGGAGACAAAAAATAATCCTTCATCCCATCTGTCATTTTCACCTTTAGCAAAGCAGCTACACTTACTCATCTTATATGCTGGTGGTGTGTCTGGGATTAATATTCACCAGTTTATTTATTTATGTCACTGATTTGTTTCATTAAAAGTACATCAGGAATCCAAAAACAAATTAAATTGCCCAACTTTTTAAAAACATATAGAGCATGTGGTTAGTTCGGGTATTTTCAAATACGTACTTTTATACCGTTTATACATTGTTATTCACATTTATTCATATTAGAGTTAAGAATGCAAAACCTTAGGGCAGGACACAAAACAGTGTCCAACATTAGCTGTTATTGGTTTAATACATGAGTTCCTACCTGCTCCATTCTGCCCTTTCCATAGCGCCCTTTCCCATTCCCCTCAATGGGCTCCTGGAGCCAGAACTTGGACATCTTTCTCTGAAGCTAGAAATACTATAGAGAACTTTTTAGAGCATTTAGAGCTTTCCTTGTAGCACTAGACTTTCCATGTTTCTGAATGTGCCTGCTTCCTTCCCTACCGCTCTCCAGGAGAAACACACAGCTGGTTCTTCTGTCCAGCTCACCTATAAATGATCAGGAAGTAGAAATACATGGCCCTCTGTTTCTCAGCAGGTTCAAATGCCTGCTCCAATATCCTCAAGCATGTGGGCCTCATGGAAGTTACATTCTAAAAAGGGAGAAAGAAAGTAAACAAGTAAATCAAAAATAATATGATAGCAGAGATTGATAAATGCCATGGAAAACATAAAACAGTATATATCAATCAGGATCTGGGCAGGAAAGTGGTAGCCCAATAAACAATAGTCCAGAATTTAATCTCAGGGATTAGTTATGACATAGAAATGCTTAAAGAACAAACAGGTGACAATGAGGCAATTCAGAGATTTGCAATTTCCCCTCAGGTTACAGAATAAAAGGAAGAAGTGGTATTATTGAAGCCCAGGGGTCAAAGAACCATGAAATCCTGGAACCATGGAAGAGAAACAGTCATTTCTGGTGATGCAACCCCCAAAGAGAAAAGGGGAGAAATTTCCCAGGTTTTCCTCTCCCTTCCTTCCTTCTCCTCCAACACCCTCCCCCAAAGACTAATGTCTGTCCTGACCAAACTTAACTGGAAGTCAATTGGCACGGGAGGCTGGGAGATGTAATTTGCAAGGATCAATCTCCACAGTCCATAAAGAACAGATGAAGGTGGGAAATGGGTCTGAGATGAAACAGACAAAACCCACCGAAAGGAGGATTTGGATTGACAGACGATGTGTGGGGACAATTTCAGAAAGGATGGTTAGGAAAGACCTCCCTGAGGAGGTGATATTTGTACAGACACCTGAATGAAGGAAGAGCTTAGGGCATCTGAAGATCTGGAGAAACAGTGTTCCAGGCAGGGGGAAGAGCAAATGCAAAGACTGTGAGAAGGAAACCAGCTCAGCGTGATCAAGGAGCAGTGAGGAAACCAGTGTGGGTGGAGCACACTGAGCAAAGGGTAAAAGGGCAGAAGAGGATGTCAAGAGAGAGGAGAGGCCAGAGCATGCAGGGTCTTCTAGGTTAAAAACTTGGAGTTGGTGCTAAATGTGGTGGGAAACCATGGGAATGTTTGAGTAGTACAGTGATGTGAACTGATCAACATTTTTGAGAGGTTCCACTTACCTTGACGTTAAAAGTAACCTCAGGGGCCTCCCTGGTGGCGCAGTGGTTGAGAGTCCGCCTGCCGATGCAGGGGATACGGGTTCGTGCCCCGGTCTGGGAGGATCCCATATGCCGCGGAGCGGCTGGGCCCGTGAGCCATGGCCGCTGGGCCTGCGCGTCCGGAGCCTGTGCTCCGCAACAGGAGAGGCCACAACAGTGAGAGGCCCGCATACCGCAAAAAAAAGAAAAAAAAAAAAAAAAAGTAACCTCAGGTGCTGAGCATGCATGTGTTCCCATGAGTCTCTGCTATGTTTCTGCCTCTTGTCCTTCCCCTATGGTGCAGAATATCCCTCAGGACCCATCTGGGACTTGCAAATCTTGGTACAGCACATTTCCACTCTGGGCATAGTATAATTCTTTACAGAGCAGCCCTATCAGCACTGTCTTCTCCAACCATTCAGGTGGAAGCAGCCTTGAGGGGATGGTTCCTGAATTGTCTATGTTTGCATTGGTACTAGGACTCTCTAGCAGTTGGCATCCAGACTATGAAAAGGTCAGGAATATTCTAAATGAAGAATACCACCCCAATCCCTTGGCATGAAATGTGAGATCATTTTCTTCCATACAGGAATTCTAGCTATGAGGATTCACTGTTCTCTACAGTAAGTTAATTGAAGTAAAATATGAAGAAGTTTCATATGTCACAAAATATCATTATCCTCATGATTTTCTCCAACATTTAATACTTCGTAAAAACCAGACTTAGCCCCATACAAAAACAAGCAATGGTTCATATTTGACCCATGGGCCTCAGGTTGCCAAACCCTGCTCTGGAGTAAAGTTCTCCAGTATACAAATCCTCCCCACAAAGCTTCCAGCAGCTTGTTGAAATATGAATGGAAAGCCAGAGATCATTCAATGGTTGAGGAAAGTCTCTATCGGGAGAGTCAAAAACCAAAATAAAGAAATAGCAAAAAAGAGGAGCACACAGGGAGTAAAACCAATGCAGGGAGCAAGAAGAAACCCACACCAAGGCACACTGGTCCTAAAAGGGACTCGTGGAATAAAAGAGGGGAGTGTCATGTACAAAGTATCCAGAACCAGAATACCATTGGATTACTCAAGGTTAATTCTGGAAGCTAGGAAACAACAGAGCAATTACTTGAAATTCTGAGCGAAAATAATTTCCAACCTAGTATTAATTCTCTCAATCAAGTATGAAGATAGAACAAAATCATTTAGTCATTTCAGTGTCTTAGGAAACAGAGGATCTAATACAAAAAGAGAAGCAATAGAAATCTTCAGGATGATGTCAGAATAAAACCCCTGGCAGCTATGTAGCAGGCCTTGAAACTCATCAGACCATATTGGAACATAAGCATGTATTAGTACTGGGGTCTCCACTTTTTGCAGAGAATGAGGGATGGATTAGTGATATGTATACAGACAACTAAGCCAACAAAACCCAAACAATTATTAACAAGATAAACGAGTCAAACTGGAAAGGAAATATAATAATAGTAGGCCACATGACTCAGCTGTGACTAAAAATCGCATTCAGAGCAATATAAACACTGAATTTTGATCTAACTTGAAATTATGATATCATTCTATTCGGAAGATGGGGTGGGGCAGAGAAGAATTTAAGACGGCTTAAATTCTCATCTTCAATAGTAAACGGAAAGTCAGAAAATAATGTCTAAAACAGAAAAATCAAGTAAAAGTAGTATAAACTTGCAGTTTAGAAATATAGCAGAAATGAGAGAGGCCAACTAAAGGGGTTGAAAATAGTTACTGCTGGGACTGAGAATGGAGGGTAGGGAGGACACAGCTCTGTTATTTCTGGGTAGTTATTGTAAGAATTGTAGAATTATGACTTCTTAAACTATGCACATGGACAACTCTGATGAAAATAAAAATTCACATGTGTAAAAAGATCATGTTGGCTGCTCTGTACAGAATTGATTGGAAGGGGTGTGTGACAGCAGGAGGGCTGGTTAGAGGTTCTGTCTGGGCAGAAGATGGCAACTGTGGAGATAAGATTTGACAGACTTACAGTATTCTTCAGGGGCTGACGCAACCACATTTGGTAATGCGTTGGCTACAAAGGCAAAAGAAACAGAGTTGTCCAAGACAAGTCCCAAGGTGCTGGCACGAGCAACACATGGCGGTACCATTTAATAAGAAGTGAAATGTGTTCAAGTTGAGGATCATCTGAAACTTTGAGCTCGGATGTGAGAAAATAACTTTCCAACACGGTATTTTAATGGTGACCAGCTTCTCTGATTTTCAGAGGATTTTTTCCCTCATGTATGAATCTGCTTCTGGAAAACTCCTCCTGTGAGATGAAACTTCCCAAGGAGCAAGGTGAATCCCTTTGTCATTACTCAGAGACAACTGCGTAAATGATATACCCTAGGGTTGTAGGTGTTCCGCCTACACAGTGCTGTCAACCTGCTTTCCACTTTCTACCAGCCCCCTTATTCACAAACTGTAAAGTAAAAGCCATAATGAGTGGCACTGATTTCTGAAAATATATTAATTTCTTTACTGAGCAGGTTGTCCCTGTTTTCATTTTGTTCAGCAGATTATTTTAGAGCAAACCTTCTATTAAAAACCTAATAAACTGAGTGGAAACATTTAAACGTACGCCAAACCAAGCTGGAATCCCATACTCCCTAAAGTATTTGCATGGAGAAGAGCAGAATCTGTGGCAAATATTCATCTTAAGCAACCTGCTCAGAGTTCCTTGGGGCGGGGGGGCGCATTTTGCATTCCTCAAATGCTCTCTGTTTACTCCTGAATCACATCAAAGTAACCAGATGCTGAGTCCCAAAACCCAGTGAAGAACAAAGGACATAGATTTAGATCAGTCTAGGAGAGGAAACCAAGGCAAAGAAGCTCCTTAGCCAGAAATCTTATGTAGAAAAACAGCCACATGAGAAAAAAAGAGCAAAGCAATTCAAAGCATCAAGCTGATGTCTTCCCAAAGGCAGTATGCACCTCCAAACATGAGTTGCATCACTCTTGAGCAGGAATTGAGAGAAAAAGAGGTGGCACTGAGGTCAGAGTTGAGTTTTTTGTCAAGCTTTACTTTGTTTTGCTGACATGAGGGCTGTGTAGCTACTCTGGCTCCCACATGAAGGAATGCAGAGCCAATCCGCAAGCTGCATGGACAACATATGTCAGCAGCTTAACAGGTACCAGCCTGCCAGGGTTTTATTACTTCTTACACAAACAATTCTAAATACCGCAACTCTGGAGAAGTGATAAGCCCCAGTAGGTTAGGTTGGTTAACATTCCTTTCCTTGCTTTCCTTGCTTTCCTGGAAGCCTTTTCCACCAGCGCTTTGGCTTTCTGGGCTGGGCTCTGTATCAAGTCCCCCAACAAACAAAGATTCATTCTTGCTCTACAATTAACTAGACAGTGTCTTTTTGTTAGGTGCTTCTCCATAGGTGTATTTTTATCTGAATTATCCAGTGAATTTTAGCACCTGGATAGACTTTATGTCTTCCTAAATCTACCAGATCAACGTTTTTTTCTAAATTTACCAGACACGTAGTTAAGCAATTCACCTTATCTTGTCTAGTTTCATCATTGTATCGGTGGGTTATTGTTCCTAATTGGCATACATCTTAGCCAAGAATAGGAAAAGGAGTGTGATAGGCACAACTTGCTACACACACACACACACACACACACACACACACACATTCACATGCACATCCACAATACTTGCTGAAGCAAGTGAGACTCTTGTATTATAGCGGTATTTTATTTTTTATTGAAATATAGCTGATTTACATGTTGTGTTAGTTTCAGGTGTACAGCAAACTGATTCAGTTATATACACACTATGGATATATATATTCTTTTTCAGATTCTTTTCCCTAATAGGTTATTACAAAAGTAGTGGTATTTTAAAGACGACTTTTCACTGAAAATGAGTCATTTTTATTAGCAGTCAAACAGCATAATTAATTTAGAATACTTTAATGATTAGCTTCAGAAATAATAATAGTGTTAAATTAAGAGGACTAGATAGTGTTAACTGAGGTCAAAATAGGCATTCAAAGGCCTGGGGTAATATGGGAGGACACATTTAAACTTATTCTGCTAAAGGATATTTGAGAATGTCTTGGTAATTGACTAACTTTTGGTGTCACTTAGAAATTGGCTCAGTTTTTCCTTTTATCAAATGGCAAGAAGTCTTCCTACCAGCCTGATAGGACAGTGATAAAGATTTATGTACAGGAAGCTAATGAATTCCTTTTAATATCAATTGTAAACTTCAAAATAAAGATGGGTATTATAACCTATGGAGCTAATTCTGCTAGGGCAAAGGTTATGTAGGTAATAGAAGACAGTATCCAAAACCATTAAATACACAAGTTTATTTAGACTACACATATATTTAATAACCATTGCTCAGATTATTAACTTCATCTTTTAGGTTGGTGCTTCCCCCAAATTGGCCAAAATCACCCAGGGACTTTTATTTTTTTATTTTTATTTTTTTAAACAGCTCTAATCTTTTTTAAAATTATTTTATTTTTTTATTTTTGGCTGCGTTGGGTCGTTGTTGCTGTGCACAGGCTTTCTCTAGCTGCAGTGAGCAGGGGCTACTCTTTGTTGTGGAGCACGGGTTCTAGGGCTTGCGGGCCTCAGTAGTTGTGGAGCTCAGGCTCAGTAGTTGTGGTGCACGGGCCCAGCTGCTCTGAGACATGTGGGATCCTCCCTGACCAGGGCTCAAACCCATGTCCCCTGCACTGGCAGGCGGACCCCCAACCACTGCGCCACCAGGGAAACCCACCCAGGGATTTTTAAAAACCACCGATTCAAAAAAGAAAAACAAAAAACAAAACCCACCAATTCCCTGACCTTATTCCAGATGGCAATGTCCAGTAGTGAAGTCTGGGCATGTATTTTTAAAATGAGTCTCACTGTGTCTGAGCCAGGTTTGGAATCACTGACTTAAGAAGGCCAAGATAGCTGGCTTGTAATTTGTTGTGTCTGGTTACATTGCCTGTCTTAAAAATCAATATACCTGTCATCTGGTGACCAGTAATGGATATGGTTGAGTCAGTCAATTATTCATGCAAAAATTTCCTAAAATTGAATCTTGGAAAGACCCATTAATGGTTCCCATCACTGAAACATTGCAGTAAACACTACTCTCTTGATCTCTTTTTTCAGGCTCAGTGTGTTAAATTTAATTTACTGTCAGAACATAAGGAGACTGGCCAAATTGTACAAAAATACACTAGATAATTTAATGCAGCCTTGTTAATAATTTTGTGGCTGGATAATAGTTTGATAGAGTATTTTATAAATCTTTCCAATTTATATTTTCCACTTTTTCCTTCCCCAATCTACCTGCATCAGGCTCTCTTCCATGGTTTGTGGTTTCATTGCCAAAGGAGGGATAGGGTTTTGGGGGGTGGACACAGGGAAAGACTCCATCTCTGATGTTTTTCCAAAGCTTAATCCCTTAGGGCAATTTATAAGACTTGAGGAAAAGGTAAAGGGGACACAATTTTGAAAGAAGAAACAGAGTAGTCTAGAAGAGCAGGCAGGAGAAGGGAGCTACCTTCCAAAATATTAAAAATCTCCCAGGGCTAGAAGAGGAAGTGAGGAAGCCTTACTCCTCTGGGCAGTGCCCCTAGGGTGAGTCAGAGCTGCAATGGTAGCCACTTGATGTAGGAGGTAAAGAGATCAGAGGTCCTTGCCTCCTGAACAGTACCTGAATCCCAAGCATGGTATACAAACCGCAGGGACTACCAGACCTTGGGAGTCAACAGGGAGAGTGGCCTGCTCAGCATTTACCTATGTGTCCAGAGGACCAGAAACCAGATGCCCTGCCATCCACATTAACACCTTGCCTGGTATAAAGCCCTGTATCAATTCCTAACAAAGTACTACATACCAGGTGACTTGGAACAGACCTTTATTGTCTTACAGCCCTGGAGGCTAGAAGTCCAAAATCAAGGTGTTGGTGGGGTCATGCTTCCTCTGAAACCTATAGGAGAGAATCATTCCCTGCTTCTTCTTACTTCCCGTGGTACTGGCAATCCTTTGTGTTCCTTGGTTTGTAAACTGCATCATTCCAATCTCTGCCTCCATCATCACATGGCTGTCTTCTCCCTGTGTGTCTTTGTCCTCTTCTCAAAAGGACACCAGTCATATTGGATTAATGGCCCATCTGACTCCAATATAACCTCATCTTAACTAATTATACCTACAATGACCCTATTTCCAAGTAAGGTCACATTCTGAGGTACCGCAGGCTAGGACTTCAACATATCTCTTGGGGAGAAACAGTTTAATACATAACAGGCCCCAACACCTCAACTGAAGTCCAGAGTGAGCAGGAACCCCAAGAATTCTCGAGGTGAAATCTTCCACTAACTGGTGGGATCAGGTCTTCAATATCCAAGTAAGCCAATTGAAAGAAAGTTAAAAGAAGAGGAAAAATATGTCTGGCGTACTTAAGTTTGTAGACTGAAAATCATGTGCACTATAATTTTCATTCAAATGTTTAATATGTATATAAAGTACTTAATATTTTAACAACCTGCTACGTATAATAGATCTGGTGCTTCTCTACAACAGCTCATTAGCCCCACTCTCAGTTTTTCTGTTTAGCACAGTGAAAGTACCTGTCAAATATGAAATAAATAGATAAATAAGTGTATCATGGAAGATTCCAACAGAAAACATACAATTTCATACAATATCAAAACATACAATATCAGAAACCTGATATTTTCCTGTGAAGATATCAAAGCTACTTATAATAAAGTCACTTTCTACTTTGATTTCTGAACCTGATGTTACTTTAAAAACCATTTCAATCAAAGAAACTTAGCTTCACTGAGATCCTCTTATAATTTTCATAGCTACTTTTCCCATAGTTTATTTGATTTTTTTTTCTCATACAAAACATAGATCACTGGGGAGTTGCAATCCCTCTAAAAATTCTAAATGCAGGTACAACATTTAAAGCTCATTTGATTAAAATCATTCCTTAGAACAGTGACTTTTTGAAAAGGTTAATTTTCTTCTAATGTAGTCAGATTTTTAAATCATAATGCTAGTGCTCCAGTAGCTATATTTATTTCAGAAATGTCAACCAAATATTCAGATGCTTATAACCAACGAGGAAAATAATAGCTACAGAATCCATGTCACTCTTAAATTGTAGCAAAAAGAAGACCCAACATATTACACAGAAATGTTTTTAAAAGAAAGGAATTTGATTTAACTGACATAACATATTTAGTGACCTTGTTTCATGGATAAAAATAGGCAAACCTTCCCCTGAGTCCTTCTCATCTTTTTGAGGAAGAAACATAGGATAAAGTCAGATGTTTGCATTGTTGGGTTTGAGCTCCCCTACAGGGGGCATTTAAAGCTTTTTCAGAGCCTTGAATTCAGAATAAAAGATTTATTTAAAAAAGAATACTCTGCGTGTGTGTGTGTGTGTGTGTTCAGCAAAAAAAAAAAAAAAAATGTTTGAGCTAACCTCAATCCAAGAGACACAAACCCCCTGATCTCTTGCCATGAAGGAGTAATCACCTTTGATGTTACTCTAAAGGATTTCCAGCTGTTCAAAAACAATTCAAGGCCATTAAACTCATTTTAAAAATTAAATACTTGTTTTTGAAATCATAAACATAGATGGAAACTATAGCCCACAAATAGATATGAGTTTAATTTTTAATATCCACTCAATTCATACTTACCCTACCACTATCTTCCACATATTTTAGTATCATTATGTTAGGACTTGAAATACTTTAGAATCACAGAAAGGCAAGTTTGAGGAAGTCATTTATTCTATTCCTCTTTCTTCAGACTGAAGTCTCCTTAAATTATCCTTAGATATTAAGGTTTTCTAAACCATTAGTATATGTGTTTTCTTCTGAGGGTGCAGGGTTTTGGGGGAACCAGGACAGGACATCTTAGAAGTCCTAGAAAATCCTCTCATTCTCAAATGTCGACTAGACAGAGAGATAAAAAGAAAGGAGCCCACAAAATTTGACCTTATTCTTGACAGAACACTGGAAGGAATGCCAGTGCTCCAGCCCTGACCTAATTCCATTTGGTTTAAAGAAATGGAAAAGATTGAAAGAGGAAATACTTAGTGCTCACAGGGGGGAAAAACAAACAAACAAACAAACAAACAAAACACTATGCTTCTAAATCAGAACAGAGTTCCACAAGAACTAAATTATTATATTAGTTTGATGACCAAGGCAATCCCCTTCAGCAAAGAAAAGAGACTCTAGAACCAAGCTTGAAAACTCTTATTTGCTCCAGTCTTGCCCTGGTCATGACTATGGACTTGATTAAATGCCTGAGTTATAGACCAAAAAACCCTTAAGAAGTTATAAGTATAAAAAAGGTGGTTGTGGCTAGTACACTATTCCTACAGTGAAGATAAGTTAAGAATTATGTATATTTAGAATACCTTAATTTTTATCCAAACCTTCCTCAAACTTTTTTGAAATAAAAACTTTGGGAGGGGAGCATGATTAGATTAAAATTTTGAAAGAAAGACTGTGAGGGCAGATTTGAAAATGAACTTAAAATTATCCATATATCTATTTAATAAATATGTTAGATGTTAATGGCTTCTAGATCCTATGCTAGGTGTTGGGCATACAAAGATGAAACCTGTCTTCAGAGAACTTAATTTAGTAGAATTTGGCAATAAAATGAAATGAAGTACTGATACCTACTACAATATGAATAAACATTGAAAACATACTAAGTGAAAGAAACCAATCACACAAAAAAAAACATTGTATAATTCCATTTATATGAAATGTCCAGAATAGATAAATATATACAGATAGAAATTAGATTAGTGGTTGTAGGGACAGGAGGGAATGGAAAATGGGGAAATTCTGCTAATGGATAGAGGGTTTTATTTGGGAGTGATAGAATAGATTACAGTGATGGTTGCACAACCCTATGAATATACTAAAAAACAGAATTGTACACTGAAATAGGTGAATTTTATGGTATTTAAATTGTCTCAATAAATGTTTTAAAAAATCAGACACAGACACATTCTTAAAACAGCATAAATGGCATAATTAACTATATGCTAAAAGTGATGAGAAAAATAATAGGATGTACTGAGAAAGGGGTGATTAATTTCAAACATAAGGCAGGAATAGGAAACATGTGAGATTGATGGCCACTAAATAATCAGTACATGTCATATAAGGACACTTCCTTGTGATTTATTCAAGAATAAACTCTACACAATGATATAATTCAGTATTTCAGAACTAATATGAAGTTAAAGATTCCCAGATAAAGACGGAAAACTGAACCCATGCAATTATCTCCAGCCACCACTAAAACTAAAGTTAAATATGTTTTAAAAGTTAAGAAGTCACAAAGTTGAAGAAAAGACAAGAAGTGTTAACAATGGAGGAATGATGTCAACAAATTGTTGAACTTAACAGTAGCAACATTGAAAAATGGAGGACAATGAAGCAATGCTTTCAAAATTCTGAGGAATAGTGATTTCTAAATTAGAGTTCTATACCCAGCCAAGCTATCACTCAAGCTTGAAACTAGAAAAAGACATCTCAAAAATTGATTCTCATCATTCCTCCCCAGGAAACTAATAAAGGATATCCTTTAAAAAAAAAAAAAAAAAAAGAGTAAAACAAGAAAGAGGAAAACATGAGATCCACCCTAAGAGAAAGATCAAGAGACTTCCATGATGCTAGCTGTTCAGGAAACTAAGAGAACAACCAGTCCAGATAGGAACATGAAATTCAGGATTCCAAGAGAGAGTTCCTGGGAGTGGAGTATGGTCAGGATTGAAACTGACAGATTATTTAATGTGTTTGACTAGAGCAGAAAGGATTTTATAGTTTTTTAAACTAGAGACAGAAACAAAGATGATTTTTAAATGACAAAGTGAGGCAATTATTAATTGTAAGAAAAACAAAAAGTCGTAAAAAGATTGTAATTATAATACAATTAGTGAATGGGGAATAATGCTTATATAAATATAGTAATATAAACCTGAATATTTACTTTGCAAAAAATTATAATTATTTTAAAAAGAGGAAGGTGAGAAATAACAGAAGTTGGGGATAATAAGAGAGCTAAATTCTCATCTTGCAATATTAAAAAGTCAAGTAACACTATTTATAAATATTGAATTAAGTAGCTCAACAAACACCCACAAGACCTGAATGTGGTTGCCTGTGGGTAATGAAACTCAGGAAGAAGTGGAGCAGCAGACTGCCATTTTCCATCAGAAGTCTTGAAATAGTATTTTATATTCCTAACTTTGTAAGTGTATTTCTTTCATAAAAATTAATATTTGAAAAATATACACTGCACTGAAAATACTGTCAAGTCAGAACATGTATAGTGAAGGGACATGTTTTATTTTTCTTGAGGTTCCCAAGCTCAAACAGTGCCTTGAATATTTTAGGAACTCAATAAATACATGTTGTTTAATAATGACCACTCAAATGCTAGTTCAGTGGATTTGGCACTGGATCCCACAGCATATAATCTGAAAACTAATTTTCTCTCTATAAAGGGGATCTAGAGGTCACAACATGCTACGCAGTCCTTTGTCTTGATACTGAAAAAAAGGTTTGGATAACAACTAGAGGAAAACAGGACTGATAGTGTTTATTGTACAATGCTTGGCAAGCTGTGATGCTCAGTCCATTAAACAATACCTTCCACTACCAGTCTAATTCAGAGGACCAATAATATGAGCCAAGTATTTCTAGTTTTTTACACTTTTTATGCCCTCTAGGAGTTTGTATCCTGTTTCCAAAACTTTCAAATGATTCTCTTCCTCCTTCAAAATCAGTTGATTTAAGATGTATTTGTTAAGAAGTTTTCAAAGATGGCAAATACATGGGACCCATGTCACCTATCCCCCCACCCAAGGCAGGTATTGTCACCTAAAAGATATTCTCAGGTAGTGGAAATGGGCATGGCATTTTCAGGGACAAGGAAGTTGATTGTCTTAACTGGAGCAGAAGTCTATATCTTAAGTAGCAGGAGATGAAAGTGACCACCAAAGCAGGAACGATGATGCTAAGAATTGGATATCTAGTTGAAGATTTTGAATATAATTCGTTGATAGTGGTAAATTTTTTTGAACTGGGAAACAGCCTAATAAATGATACAGCACACAGCAAAGAATCTCTGAAATTCTAGCTATGAAAACAGTCATTCAATAGATTGAGGAAATGAAGACAAGATGGAAAATAGAGAGATAATTAAGATGGAAGGGAATCAATTTGGTGAATTATTAGATGGAAAGATTAAGGAGAAGACAGTTTTGTAGATAATGAGTAACAATCATAATAAATTTTTCTAGCATTTATTATGTTGCCAGAGTGTTGTGCTAAGCTCTTTCCATATATTACTCATTAAATTCACTGAGGTAGACTTCACCATCGTTGCCCCATTCTCTAGTTGAGGCAATATAAAGTAACTTGCCCAGAGTCCCTCAACAAATAAGTTTAGATCCAAGATTTAAACCCAATTCAATCCATCTGTTTCCTGGAATGGAGAACTTGGGAGGGAAGACTGGATATCCAAATGGAAATGACTAGTAGGTAGATTAAAGAATGGAACAAATTTTTTTGTGAGTGGTTAAGGACCCTTGGAGAGATTCACTACAATTTTGATAAAAGTATTAATTTTGAAAATCGATGAGCACAGGGACAAGAACAAAACCTTGAGTTAATGGCTAGAAGGAGAAAGGGGGCTCACCAAAGGAGAGAAGGAAGAGTTGCAGAGGGGGAGGAAAGAATTCCTTTACAGAGACAGAGCCTCGAAAAAATTTTTAAGGCAAGATGATAATCAATAATCCCAAATGCTCTAGAGAGATTTGATGGGGTAATAACTGAGAAAAATGACAAAGGGCTGGTAGAGAAGCAGAGAATAAATTATTTCAGTTGTTTGGTAGGAGTGGAAACCAGATTGCAAAGGCTTAATATGAGAATAGGTGATGAAGAAATTAACACAATTAATAACTATGTACTGTCTGTTCAGGAATTTGGAAGGTGGCTGTGTTGATGCAGTAGTGTGATAAGGCGATGAGGTGAAGTAAAGCTTTATAGTCCAAGGTAGGGAAAAACCTACTTTGTGAGAAGGTAGGAAGGAATAGTTAAAGGCAGAGAATAGGTAAGTTTTTTTTCATGAAGTCAATCTTAACTGTAAAGAATATACCTCAAAACACTGAGAAATCCATTAAACTTATCTCTGCAAATGTGGTAGTCAGCCAACATATCATTCCTTCAAGATAACCCTGGGCCTAAAGCCAAGTAAAGTGAATTCTTAAGATCAGTAAGAAGTGATGTGACTCTGACTCCCTGCTACTCATCTGGAAGAGAGATGCTTGCCAAGAGCGGCCTTTTGAACATTCAGAGGAGGTAGCTGATTCTGCCAGCACAGGATCAAGGCCAGGAAGCTCACTCCTGGGATTGGAGCAAGGTCAGTGAGGAAACAAGTGTTAGGGGATAGGGTGGGGAATGGATCAGATGAAACACTCCAGAGGCAGACATTTCAGACATTTGAGTGGGTGTCCATGTCATCACTTGGCAAATCTCACAACAGAGTCAAGACCCAGGTGGCAGTCTGTCTCCACTGAATAAGCAAGTGAATGCCTTGCCTGACAAACAGCCCTGCTATCGGTGCCCCTTATACTCATTAAACCAGTTGAAGCAAAATGACAAAAGCTTGTAATCAGCCTGAGGTGCCAGTAGACGCACAAGCTAGTGTTTTCCAGATACCCAAACCTCCTACACACCCGTGAGGTAAGAGGGGAAACAAATTTGTATTTCTCCTTGGTCAATGCTGGAAGTGAAGGAACTGGGGGAAATCAAAGTCTCATACTCCAGGGTTCCCTGTATGACACTAACAAAAGTGAGACAAGAATCCAACATTCTTGCTTCCCCTGCTAGAAATATTTCTCATTACCAACGCTAAATCTCTTCTCTCTCTAATGAGTGACCCCCCCCACCCCCGATGCAACCAATTTGGTTATTTGACATTTATTGTATTTTCAATTGAATCAGACACTACTAATCCAGAGTTAAATCCTTAGGCAGTAAGTATGTCCTTTCTAAGCAGGGTGGGTAAAAATCCTCACCTTCTTTGAATGCCCAGAGCTAACGATTAACTTCCCATCTTTATGTCTACATCAAATCGGCCAAAAAGAAAAATCAAAAACATCCTCCCTGGAACACCAAATTCAAAAGCGGAAAAGCATCTTAAGAATCAATCTCTATGCCCTATTCTTTGGCTGGCAGTTTAAAAACTGAATTTGCATAAATTCATAGCAGTCAACCGCCTCTTGTTGGTGAGGATAAAAAAGGTCTTTATATGCTGAAGGGGAAAGGGCTGGCCATGCTGCGACAAAGTCATGAAAAATGGTATGAGGGTGTAAGTAATGGGGTGCTTTAACTAGGAGCCCGGGGGTGATTTTTTTGTGGGCGGAGGGAAGCCTGAGCTGAGCGGCATGCAGGATCTTAGTTCTCAGACCAGAAATGGAACCCTTGCCTCCTGCAGTGGAAGTGCGGAGCCCTAACCACTGGACTGCCAGCGAATTCCCTGGGGAGGGGGGGTGGGTAATTTTAAGACAAACTACTTAAGCATTGATAAGAGGCTAAAAAACGGTTAAGACTACTATCCACTGGCATATAGAGGGAAAGGGAAAAGAAGGTTGAAGTTCAAATGGGACATTTATCTGGAATTTATTGACCCTGGCCCAGGCTGAGGACACCTCTGAACTTCTGGTAAGTTTTTTTACCTGCTTTCTTCACCCAGCATAATATATCCCAGGCTGATAGGCACCCACGTAGCCTAATGCTAGCATCTGTGCTGATTGGATGATGCCATATCATACCTCATTAAATATTTTAATATCACCCCTGGATATATCCAAAACTGGACTCATCATCTCCTCTTCAAGTCATTTGTAAGAATTGTGTTATGTGGCAAGGAAGATAGGGCCCAAGAATAAGGCAGATTTTTAATTATCAGAATTTAACCATTCAGTAATATTTACCAACTGCCTCCTGTAGGTCATCACTCTGGATATTGGGAAAGAGTTTACATGTAAGTGAAATTCAGTATATTAACTGCCAAATCCAAATTCAGACAAGGTTCAGAAGAATCCAAAGGAAGGGATGGTCAACTCTACTACCCAGAGGTGTTACACTAGGTACATAGAGGAGATGACCCTCAAGCAGGTCCTTAAGGTAAGATTTTTCCCCAGCCATGTGGAGAGGGACCTTCAGAAGGAGAGCATAGCAAAGATGCTGAGGACAGGGTGGCTAGAGAATGCAAGGTGTTCACAAACATTGCACGACAGCAAGGGTGGCTGAGGGTGTAGCCATAAGACCATGTGGTCGGTGCTGGATAAGCATCTCCAGCATCTGGCTGGAAGTGGCCTTGGATATTCAAGTAGAGCTGGGCTTGAAGATCAAAATTAGGTGGGGTAGAAAGGAATGCAAGAGCTAAGATCTATGGAGGCATTTAACATCTTGAACCAATGAGGCTTTAAGTCCAAAATGGTCAGGAATTACTAATTCTAAAATCTTCATTTTTGGGGGGAATGTTAAACGTCAGATACCCAAGTAGTAACTGCAATAACACATGATTATAGAAAGTCAGAAGTTATCTGCGTAAAAGGGGATCAGTCTAAATCAAAAAGCAACTTTGGGTGTAATAAAAATCAAAAGGGAAGTGGACAGGCAGGATCAACATACCTTATAATTTATCTTTCACAAGCAACTCCTCTAAGTTTCCAGAAACTGTATGGATCACTTCATAGTTACTATCTTGTTCGTAAACACATAGAAATGCATCACAGTGTAGTGTGACATCCTTTGCAAAGGATATGAACGGCCACGGTCTGTTAATAGTCTGCTTTTAAACCTTATTCCACTCATACGATTGAAGAGACTATAATGTATATAGGCTACATTCAGAGAAACAAACTTCCTCACTGGCCCCCAAAATTTTGTTGCAAACGACACCAGGAATTTGGCACAGAGAGAAAGCAGGGTCAGTCTGCCTGATCAGGGCCGGCAGAGAAAATTCCTACGGCTTCCACTAGACAGAGCCTGTTTCCGAGTGCCGCTGACCACAACTATGCGCTCTGCCTCCTCAGGAAGAGCCCAGACAGCAAGCTTACTCTGCTTTGAAGGGCCCAGCCATAACCCCAACAGCTCCCCAGGACCAGAATCCCAGCTGGGATGCTCTGGGCTGCAAGGAACGGAAGAGCCAGCTGATAGTGATGGAAACAAAAAAAGGGCATCTGTCATTTCACAGAGCGATAAGTCTGGAAGCAGGGACAGTTCCGCAACTGAAGCAAGAGCTCCACGAAGCCACCGAGACTCCAGCTTCTTTTCATCTTTCTGTTTGTTTTACTCAGACCTTGGGTTTTGTCCTCAGGCTTTTTCTCCGGTGATTACAAAATGGCTGCCTCAGTCCCGGTGTATTCTATCTTTACACAGTCACTCCAAAATGCAGAAGAAAGACAGATTTTCCATGCATCTCTTTTTATCTTAGAGGAAGACCTTTCTCAAAAGCTCCCTGTTGAATGACCTTCAGGTCCCTTAAGGTGGGATTTGGGTACCTGCTCAATTCCTAGCTGTAGGCGAGGAAAGCAGTATTGATCATTTTCTTGTCTTTCACTCTTGCCTGTCAAAGTCTGACAGCAAGATAGATGTGGTGGCTGAGCAGGCAGCAGGAGCAGCTGCAGGGGGCAATTGGGTGGACAACCAGCAGTGCCCCTGGCAGAAAGTTAACTGCTTTTAATGGCAGCTCCATTTAAACATAAACATTTAAAGTATGTTCCTTTGTACTTACAATAACATCCTTTACCAGCATGCATTGCTATGTTTGCACACTTAGGTAATAAATGAGGGAGGCATAGCCACCTTCCAGATGATGATGATGATGATGGTGATGGTGATGATGATGACTGTAAATGCACAAAATACTGACTGGCATTTGGAAAGCATTAGGCTTAGTGAAATACGTCAGACAGAGAAAGACAAATACTGTATGATATCACTTATATGTGGAATCTAAAAAATAAAACAAACCAGTGAATATACCAAAGAGAAACAGACTCACAAATATAGAGAATAAACTAATGTTTACCATTGTGGGGGAAGGAAGGGGAGAGGGGGAAAAATAGAGGTAGGGGATTAAGAGGTACAAACTACTATGTATAAAATAAATAAGCTACAAAGATATATTATACAACACAGGGAATATAGCCAACATTTATAATAACTATAAATGGAGTATAATCTTTAAAATTTGTGAATCACCATGTTGTACACCTGAAATATATATAATGTTGTATATCAACTATACCTTAATCAAAAAAAGAAAGAAAGTATATTTCTAAGCAATGGTCAATAAAATTGGGAA
This sequence comes from Mesoplodon densirostris, assembly GCF_025265405.1. Taxonomy (NCBI): domain Eukaryota; kingdom Metazoa; phylum Chordata; class Mammalia; order Artiodactyla; family Ziphiidae; genus Mesoplodon; species Mesoplodon densirostris. The sequence continues at coordinate 80,047,605 of NC_082668.1, read as the reverse complement.
TTTCTGAATGGTTGTCGTTGTTTTTGGTTTTGGTTTTGGTTTTTTGCCTTAGATATCAATTCCTTCAGGATCTTATCCAGATACTTAAACCCTATGACTCAATGTCCCCATCTGTAAAGATGGGTAACATTTGAAGACAGTAAATATATAAAATTTTTTAATGAATTCTTTTCTGATAATTATTTCTAAACTTGGATAAAGAAGAATTGATTATGTCAATGATTGGGCAGAGTTTGCCAGAGGGTTGGCTTGGGAGGGCCCCAGTTGGTCTTGGGAGAAAGGATATAATAATCAACATGCCATTTCACTGGGCTCTGTCAATATTTGTTAGATTTCCCAAAGCTACAGTACTGCCTGTTAACAGTGCCTTTACACAAAAAGTTAATCAACATTTTCAACAGGAAGACTGTGCTGGCATCCATAACCCACTTTTAAGATGAAAGATAGGCTCATAAGAGAATTTGTTAACCTGTTTTAGGAATTTTGAAGCTACTCCGAATTATTTAATTTAATTGATAAATAGACCCATACAAGTAAATGGGCTTGAGGACATGTGACTTGACAGTCTGAAAAGCTTCCTCCCTATCCTCTATCTTACCCCAACTAACTCACAAATACTACTCCCTCTTCACAGGTGTTTAAAATTATCAGAGAACTCTTCCTCATATGCGTGGAGGTGGTAGAAAGAGGGAAACTAAAAAGTGCAGGAAATGGTTAAAATGCAAATTTGTTAAGTGGGAAAATTATGAATAGCTATAGTTTTCTGTTATCACAATAGCCAAAAACAAGCCTTTGAGTGAATAAGACTGGGTTGGGGAGGGAAAGGGGGGCAGCAAGGGAAAGTGGTAGAAAGTTGGGGTCTTACTTCTCCTTGTGTGGTGTTGGTACGGAGAGCAGGAACACTGGTTTGAGAGTTCGTTACAGTTGCAGAATCTTGGGCTCCACCCCAGACCTCAGAATCAGGACTAGCGTTTTAACAAGACCCTCCAGCAATTCCTGCGCAGGTTTAAATCTGAGAAGAATTGCTCTAGGGCATGAAGCAGAATCTCCAAAGAATAAACCCTGATAGAGTGCAGGTGCTTGGAGTCCTGACAGCTGGGGAAAGGGGGATGAGGGGTAAATGCTGAAAGTGAGGGAGAGGTTAGGTGAATGGGACAGGCAAGTTCAAGTGAGGGAAGAAGGTACCAGGAGGGTAACAATGACAATCGTGGTGATGCTAGCTTTAATTAGACACTGACAATGGCAGGCGCTATGGTAGTGATTTTCACGCATTGTTTCTGATCTCCATCATAACTTCATGCAGATAGGATAAGGAAGCTCAGGGAGGTTAGGTGACTTGCCTGGCATCTAAAGCCAGTAATTGATGATCTCTGGATAGACTCCTGGGCTTTGGAATTAGAGAGACTCAAGTTCAAATCCTCTGTCTGTTTCTTACTAGATGTATAACTTTGTCAAGTAAGTTCCATCTCTGTGTTTCTCTTTCCTCCTCTGGAAAATGGGGATAAGAAGATTTATTTAGCTTCTAGGATATTGTGAGATTGAAATATTATATATATAACTAGAGGTGCTTATCTTTGCCTAGTATGTAATATGTGTTAAATAGTAGTAGTATATGCTATTATTACTATTTCCACTAAGAAGGATGTCTCCAAAACCAAAGCAACTTCTTCACAATTTTCCCCATATTTGCCCTGTTTCAGTGAGTCTATTTGGAATAGTGTACAGTGAGAAGTGCAAAATATGTGTATGATTGGGTCTTCACCCTCATTCAGTATTCACTCCTGTAATGGATGGTCATTCACTAAGAGAACCAGTCAACTTAATCTTTCTTGAAACAAAAAGCGTCCACCATTAAGCAAACACAAAAAGTGAAAAGCAAAGCCCACTAACAGCCCCTGCCTTGAGGAAGCATTTGCAACCATGCGATAAATGCACATGAGAGGCGTGTTCTGCATGAGTAAAGTGTTATGGGAACAGAGAAGAGGAAACACCAGACACTCCAGTGACGCCAGGGAAGACTTCACAGAGTTGCTGCTCACTCCTCCATGCCTTCTACGGTGATTTATTTCTCATGTTAAAGTACAATTTTTAAAAAGTTTAGACCACACTCCAACTGCATAATGAATACGTGTCAAAGATTGTATTTAACTCATTCATTAATGAAGGAACCAGTTCATCCATTCATAGATGTTAAACCTGGTTCAAATAAGAATTGGAAGAGTAAGTGCTTATAGGCAATTTAATCAATAAAGGAATCTTAGGAAAAACTTGGTTACATACAAAACTGGCTCATGTCATACTGGGTAATAATCTATAAGCTTTGGAATTATCTTTTGTTGCTGGGTGAAAATTATTTACATCTCTACCGCACTTCCATGAGTGGTAGAAGGGAGAATTTCCTGCTTTCCTAGGCTTACCACTTTCTGAAGAGCAGAAAGGAAAGGGTTAATTTCAATCATCCCATATTCTTTGGACTTTCCTTTAACAGTATTTTTTTAAATTAAATAAAATATGTTTAGAGAAATTAAGAATTATCCAGAGTCATATTTCTGATTATATAGTATCGGTTCTTGGGATGTTTATAGCATTCACTGAAGGAAGAAACAAATTATTGATACTTCACAAGCAACAAGGTGTGGTGGAAAGGAGCTTGGCCTGGGACAAGTAAGAAAGCTGGATCTACCCAAGCTCTGCCACTAAATGGCTGGTCATTTGAAGGTCATTTCCCCTCTCTGAGCCTCAACCTCTTCATGTGAAAATGAGCAGGTTCACTAGACAGCATCTAAGGAAGCAGGTCTCAAACTTCAGTGAGCATCAGTATCACTGGGGGAAGCTTGGTAAAATAAATAAATAAAAATGCAGATTCCCAGGCCCCACACCCAGAGATTCTGGCTCAAAATCTAAAACTCAGATGATTCCAGGATTCTGCTGTGTTAGTGTGGTTTTATTTTACAGCACCCCAGGTGATGCTTAGAGGTCTCTTCCAGCTTTAACCGTCCAGCCCTAGGTACTCAGAGCCCAGAAGCCTCGGCTCAGCCGCCTGCTGGTTCCCTTGTCATGGGTATCCATGGGGATTTCATTTGTTACCTGGTTCCTTTGTTCCCTATTTCCTTTCAGGAAAGGATTAACAAACCGGCATTGGTACAGCTCCTGAAAATAATGTCCTGTTAACGCAGAGGACTTTTCTGAAAGGCTTCTAGGTTGTATATTGTTGAGCTCCAAGTTATTGTTTTACTTACATAAGACTTCTGAGTGGTAAATTGGTATATATGTTATTACAATGTACTATTTTCTCAGCTAATATTATGGAAGGGATTTTTTTTTTTGAAATCTAATGCATTTCAAATCCGAGCATTTACAATTTTCTGAGAGCTAGAATTATAAACTGTCTTGAGTGGGTTTGCCTTTCATCTTTGGTTATATTTTTAAATTGATTCTTCTAATATAGCCATTCAGGTCATTTAAGTGTGTATTAGCAACATAAAAACATTAGTTTTAGATGCAAATAAGCTTATATTTGTGGCCTATAGTAAAACAAGTTTATTCATGTCATTTTGTGTTTCTGTTAAGAAGCTAACAATGACTTTCAGAGGACTTAACACAAGTAGAAACAAGATTTAAATTGCCCAAGAGATCAAGGAAACTCAGATTTTGTACCTTATATACACTAAGAACTTTCTTTATGATCAAAGAAAAGAGGAGAAAATTAATATCCCACTGTGTTAGCAGAGTATGTGTCAACACACACACACATACACACACACACACACACACACACACCCCACAATCTCACACACCAAAAAAAAAAATTAGGGGAAAAAATAAGCTAATGATGCAAACTCAACGGATGTTTAAAACTTGCAAAAGCTTATTATTTTTCAAGGTGGAATTTGGGCTTTCTCTTACAGTCTAATACCTCCTGTTATGGCTGAAAAAAGCATACTTGGAAAATCAAAGTAATAAAACAAGTAAATTAGCTCTTCGTCTCCTAGGGAAGATGCAATTTCCCTAGATTTAGATGGATGGAAGGCAAACAGATAATCTACGTTAAGAAGTGAGTTATCTACCTATCTTCCATCCACCCTATGGTGGATCATTTCAACCAACTCCGAGGCTGCTTTGAGGAAATGTCCCCATCCACCACAACTCAGGGACCTCTCTATCTACTGTCACATAGTTCTAGCTAACAGTGAACAAGGTAACTTGCTTCAAGTAGAGCCCTCATCTCACCCAGAAAGCCTCTGTCTCAAATCTTTTCTTCCATATGACACTAATCTTCCATTTATCTGGAATTCTCTTTCTCACCTGCCTCATGCTGACATTATCCTCTTATACCTGTGCATGCACAGGATCTGTGGGTAAAGAAAGAAAAGCTTTCCTACCCGTCTTCCCTTGTTCTCTTTACTGGAAAAAATTCTCTTAAGTCAATTGAGAGAATTGCCCTTTGGCTGAAGGACATTCAACAATTTATCTAGGGAGACCTTCAAGATGGTGGAGGAGTAAGACATGGAGATCACCTTCCTCCCCACAAATACATCAAAAATGCAACTACATGTGGAACAACTCCTACAGAACACCTACTGAATGCTGGCAGAAGACCTCAGACCTCTCAAAAGGTAAGAAACTCCCCACATACCTGGGTAGGGAAAAAGAAAAAAGAAAAACAGAGACAAAAGAATAAGGACGGGACCTGCACCAGTGGGAGGGAGCCATGAAGGAGGAAAGGTTTCCACACACTAGGAAGCCCCTTCACTGGTGGAGATGGGGGGAGGGCGGGAGGGAAGCTTCGGAGCCACAGAGGAGAGCGCAGCAACAGGGGTGCAGCAGGCAAAGCAGAGAGATTCCCGCACAGAGGGTCAGCGCGGACCAACACTCACTAGCCCGAGAGGCTTATCTGCTCACCTGCCAGGGTGGGTGGGGGCTGGGAGCTGAGGCTCCAGCTTCAGAGGTCAGATCCCAGGGAGAGGACGGGGTTGGCTGTGTGAACACAGCCTTAAGGGGGGCTAGTGTGCCACAGCAAGCTGGGAGGGAGTCCGGGAAAATGTCTGAAACTGCCTAAGAGGCAAGAGACCATTGTTTCCAGGTGAGAAAGGAGAGGAGATTCCTTCCCTGTCTGCCCATAGAGAGCACCACGTAAAAGAGCTCCAGAAAAGGACATGAGCCATACCTATCAGCTCGGACCCCAGAGACGGGCATGAAAAGCTAAGGCTGCTGCTGCAGCCACCAAGAATCCTGTGTGCAATAATCCTGTGTGCAAATAATCAAGTCCAGGTCACTATCCACATCTCCTCTCCCGGGAGTCTGTGCAGCCCGCCACTGCCACGGTCCCGTGATCCAGGGACAACTTCCCAGGGAGAACACATGGTGTGCCTCAGGCTGTTGCAACGTCATGCTGGCCTCTGCCGCCACAGGCTTGGCCTGCATTCCAATTATAACTACCTTACCTCTCCCTCCCCCTGGCCTGAGTGAGCCAGAGCCCCCTAATCAGCCGCTGCTTTAACTCCGTCCTGTCTGGGCAGGAACAGAAACCTGAGGGCAACCTACACGCAGAGATGGGGCCAAAACCAAAGCTGAACCCCAGGAGCTGTGTGAACAAAGAAGAGAAAGGGAAATCTCTTCCAGCAGCCTCAGGAGCAGTGGACTAAATCCCCACAATCAACTTGAGGTACTCTGCATCTGTGGAATACCTGAATAGACAACGAATCAACCCAAAATTGAGGCGGTGGACTATGGGAGCAACTGTAGACTTGGGGTTTGCTGTCTGTGACAGACTTGTTCTGATTTTTATGTTTATCTTAATATAGTTTTTAGCATTTGTTTTCATTGGTGGATTTGTTTATTGGTTTGGTTGCTCTCCTCTTTTTTTATTTTAATATTTTTTGTTATTTTATTTTAATTATTTTATTTTATTTTATTTTTCTTTCTTTTTTTCTCCCTTTTCTTCTGAGCCGTGTGGTTGACAGGGTATTGGTGCTCTGGCCTGGTGTCAGGCCTGAATTCAGGACATTGGGACACCAGAGACCTCCCGGCCCCATGTAATATCAATCAGCAAGAGCTCTCCCAGAGATCTCTGTCTCAACCCTAAGACCCAGCTCCACCCAATGGCCAGCAATATCCAGGGCAGGACGCTCCATGCCAAACAACTAGCAAGACAGGAACACACCCCACCAATTAACAGTGAGGCTGTCTAAAATCAGAATAAGTCCACAGACACCCCGAAACACTCCACCAGACACAGTTCTGCTCACCAGAAAGACAAGATCCAGCCCCACACACCAGAACACAGGCAACAGTCCCCTCCACCAGGAAGCCTACAAAACCCACCGAACCAACCTTACCCACTGGGGTCAGACACCAAAAACAATGGGAACTACAAACCTGCACCCTGTGAAAAGGAGACCCCCAAACACAGTACGTTAAGCAAAATGAGAAGACATAGGAATACACAGCAGATGAAGCAGCAAGGTAAAAACCTACCAGACCAAACAAATGAAGAGGAAAAAGGCAGTCTACCTAAAAAAGAATTCAGAGTAATGAGAGTAAAGATGATCCAACATCTTGGAAATAGAATGGAGAACATACAAGAAACATTTAACAAGGACCTAGAAGAACTAAACGGCAAACAAACTATGATGAACAACATAACAGATGAAATTAAAAATTCTCTAGGAGGAATCAATAGCAGAATAACTGAGGCAGAAGAACAGATAAGTGACCTGGAAGATAAAATAGTGGAAATAACTATTGCAGAGAAAAAAGAATTAAAGAAAATAAAGAAAAGAATTGTGGACAATCTCAGAGACTTCTGGGACAACACTAAACACACCAACATTTGAAATATAGGGGTCCCAGAGGAAGAAGAGAAAAAGAAAGTGTCTGAGAAAATATTTGAAGACATTATAGTTGAAAACTTCCGTAACATGGGAAAGGAAATAATCAAGTCCAGGAAGCATAGAGTGTCCCATACAACATAAATCTAAGGAGAAACACAGCAAGACACATATTAATCAAACTATCAAAAATTAAATACAAAGAAAAAATATTAAAACCAGCAAGGGAAAAACAACAAATAACATGCAAGGGAATCCCCATAAGGTTAACAGCTGATCTTTCAGCAGAAGCTCTGCAAGCCAGAAGGGAGTGGCAGGTCATATTTAAACTGATGAAAGGGGGAAACCTACAGCCAAGATTACTCTACCAGCAAGGATCTCATTCAGATTTGACAGAGAAACTTAAAACTTTACAAACAAGCAAAAGTTAAGAGAATTCAGCACCACCAAACCAGCATTACAACAAATGCTAAAGGAACTTCTCTAGGCAGGAAACACAAGAGAAGGAAAAGACCTACAATAACAAACCCAAAACAATTAAGAAAATGGTAATAAGAACATACATATCGATAATTACCTTAAATGTAAATGTAATAAACGCTCCTACCAAAAGACATAGACTGGCTGAATGGATACAAAAACAAGACCTGTATATATGCTGCCTACAGGAGACCCACTTCAGACCTAGGGACACATACAGACTGGAAGTGAGGGGATGGAAAAAGATATTCCACACAGACAGAAATCCAAACAAAGCTGGAGTAGCAATTCTCATATCAGACAAAATAGACTTTAAAATAAAGACTATTAGAAGAGACAAAGAAGGACACTACATAATGATCAAGGGATCGATCCAAGAGAAGATATAACAATTGTAAATATTTATGCACCCAACGTAGGAGCACCTCAATACATAAGGCAAATACTAACAGCCATAAAAGGGGAAATTGACAGTAACACAATCATAGTAGGGAACTTTAACACCCCACTTTCACCAATGAACAGATCATCCAAAATGAAAATAAATAAGGAAACACAAGCTTTAAATGATACATTAAACAAGATGGACTTAATTGATATTTATAGGACATTCCATTCAAAAACAACAGAATACACATTTTTCTCAAGTGTTCATGGAACATTTTCCAGGATAGATCATATCTTGGGTCACAAATCAAGCCTTGGTAAATTTAAGAAAATTGAAATTGTGTCAAGTATCTTTTCCAACCAAAATGCTATGAGACTAGACATCAATTACAGGAAAAGATCTGTAAAAAATACAAACACATGGAGGCTAAACAATATGCGACTAAATAACCAAGAGATCACTGAAGAAATCAAAGAGGAAATCAAAACACACCTAGAAACAAATGACAATGAAAACATGATGACCCAAAACTTATGGGATGCAGCAAAAGCAGTTCTAAGCAATACAATCCTACCTCAAGAAACAAGAAAAATTTCAAATAAACAACCTAACCTTACAACTAAAGCAATCAGAGAAAGAAGAACAAAAAAACCCCCACAACATTAGCAGAAAGAAAGAAATCATAGAGATCAGGTCAGAAATACATGAAAAAGAAATGAAGGACACAATAACAAAGATCCAAAAACTAAATGCTTGTTCTTTCAGATGATAAACAAAATTGATAAACCACTAGCCAGACTCATCAAGAAAAAAGGGAGAAGACTCAAATCAACAGAATTAGAAATGAAAAAGGAGAAGTAACAACTGACACTGCAGAAATACAAAGGATCGGAGGAGATTACTACAAGCAATTATATGGCAATAAAATGGACAACCTGGAAGAAATGGACAAATTCTTAGAAAAGCACAACCTTCCAAGATTGGACCAGGAAGAAATACAAAATATAAAGAGACCACACACAAGCACTGAAATTGAAACTCTGATTAAAAATCTTCCAACAAACAAAAGCCCAGGACCAGATGGCTTCACAGGTGAACTGTATCAAACATTTAAGGAAGAGCTAACATGTATCCTTCTCAAATTCTTCCAAAATATAGCAGAGGGAGGAACACTCCCAAACTCATTCTACAAGGCCACCATCACCCTGATACCAAAACCAGACAAAGATGTCACAAAAAAAGAAAACTGCAGACCATCACTGATGAACATAGACACAAAAATCCTCAACAAAATACTAGCAAACAGAATCCAACAGCACATTAAAAGGATCATACACCATGATCAAGTGGGGTTTATCCCAGGAATGCAAGGATCCTTCAATATACACAAATCAATCAGTGTGATACACCATATTAACAAACTGAAGGAGAAAAACCATATGATCATCTCAATAGATACAGAAAAAGCTTTTGACAAAATTCAACACCCATTTATGATAAAAACTCTCCAGAAAGTAGGCACAGAGGGAATTTACCTCAACATAATAAAGGCCGTATATGACAAAGCCACAGCCAACATCATTCTCAATGGTGAAAAATTGAAACCATTTCCTCTAAAATCAGGAACAAGACAAAGGTGCCCACTCTCACCACTATTATTCAACACAGTTTTGGAAGTTTTAGCCCAGCAATCAGAGAAGAAAAAGAAATTAAGGAATCCAAATGGGAAAAGAAGAAGTAAAGGTGTCACTGCAGATGACATGATACTATACATAGAGAATCCTAAAGATGCTACCAGAAAACTACTAGAACTAATCAATGAATTTGGTAAAGTAGCAGGATACAAAATTAATGCACAGAAATCTCTTGTATTCCTATACACTAATGATGAAATATCTGAAAGAGAAATTAAGGAAACACTCTCATTTACTATTGCAACAGAAAGAATAAAATACCTAGGAATAGACCTACCTAAGGAGACAAAAGACCTGTATACAGAAAACTATAAGACACTGATGAAAGAAATTAAAGATGATAAAAACAGATGGAGAGATATACCATGTTCTTGGATTGGAAGAATCAACATTGTGAAAATGGCTATACTACCCAAAGCAATCTACAGATTCAATGCAATCCCTATCAAACTACCTATGCCATTTTTCACAGAGCTAGATCAAAAAAATCACAATTTTTATGGACACACAAAAGACCCCGAATAACCAAAGCAACTTTGAGAAAGAGAAACAGAACTGGAGGAATCAGGCTCCTGGGCTTCAGACTATACTACAAAGCTACAGTAATCAAGACAGTATGGTACGGGCCCAAAAACAGAAATATAGATCAATGGAACAGGATAGAAAGCCAAGAGATAAATCCCCGCAGATATGATCACCTTATCTTTGATAAAGGAGGCAAGAATATACAATGGAGAAAAGACAGCCTCTTCAATAAGTGGTGTTGGGAAAACTGGACAGCTACATGTTAAAGAATGAAATTAGCATGCTTCCTAACACCATACACAAAAATAAACTCAAAATGGATTAAAGACCTAAATGTAAGGCCAGACACTATAAAATACTTAGAGGAAAACATAGGAAGAATATTCTGTGACATAAATCACAACAAGATCCTTTTTGACCCACCTCCTAGAGAAATGGAAATAAAAACAAAAAAAAAACAAATGGGACCTAATGGAACTTCAAAACTTTTGCACAGCAAAGGAAACCATAAACAAGATGAAAGGACAACCCTCAGAATGGGAGAAAACATTTGCAAACAAAGCAACAGACAAAGGATTAATCTCCAAAATATACGAGTAGGTCATGCAGCTCAATACCAAAAAAACAAACGACCCAATCCCAAAATAGGAAGAAGACCTAAATAGACTTTTCTCCAAAGAAGATATACATATTGCCAACGATGCTCAGCATTACTAATCATTAGAGAAATGCAAATCAAAACCACAATGAGATATCCCCTCATACCAGTCAGAATGGCCATCATCAAAAAATCTACAAACAATAAATGCTGGAGAGTGTGTGGAGAAAAGGGAACCCTCTTTTACTGTTGGTGGGAATGTAAATTGATACAGCCACTATGGAGAACAGTATGGAGGTTCCTTAAAAATCTAAAAATAGAACTACCATATGACCCAGCAATCCCACTACTGGGCATATACCCTGAGAAAACCATAATTCAATAAAGACATGTACCAGGCTTCTCTGGTGGCGCAGTGGTTGAGAGTCCGCCTGCCGATGCAGGGGACACGGGTTTGTGCCCCGGTCTGAGAAGATCCCACATGCCGCAGAGCAGCTAGGCCCGTGAGCCATGGCCGCTGAGCCTGCACGTCCGGAGTCTGTGCTCCGTAACTGGAGAGACCACAACAGTGAGAGGCCCGTGTACCACAAAATAAAAAAGACATGTACCACAATGTTCATTGCAGCACTATTTACAATAGTCAGGACATGGAAGCAACCTAAGTGTCCATCAATAGATGTATGGATAAAGAAGATGTGGCACATATATATGATGGAATATTACTCAGCCATAAAAAGAAATGAAACTGTGTTATATGTAGTGAGGTGGATTGACCTAGAGTCTGTCTTACAGAGTGAAGTAAGTCAGAAAAAGAAAATCAAATTCTGTGCGCTCACTCTTATATATGTATTTAAAAAAATTAAAAGGTTCTGATGAACCTAGGGGCAGGACAGGAATAAAGACGTAGATGTAGAGAATGGACTTGAGGACACGGGGAGGGGGAAGGGTAAGCTGGGATGAAGTGAGAGAGTAGCATTGACATATATACACTACCAAATGTAAAATAGATAGCTAGTGGGAAGCAGCTACATAGCTCAGGGAGATCAGCTCCGTGCTTTGTGACCACCTACAGGGTTGGGATAGGGAGGGTGGGAGGGAGATGCAAGAGGGAGGAGATATGGGGATATATGTATACATATAGCTGATTCACTTTGTTATATAGCAGAAACTAACACAACACTGTAAAGGAATTATACTCCAATAAATTTGTTAAAAAAATTTATCAAAAAAATAAATTTATCTAAGAACTTCCTTGTAGTCTTTTAAAGTAAAGTTTGTGTCAAAGTACAAATGCCAAAACGTGAAAAAATCATAAGTGTGCAGAGCAAATGCACCCATGTAATCGGCACCAGGTCAAGAAATAGAACATCCTCACCACCCTAGAATCATCCCTGTGTCTGCTTTTAGTCACTAACTCAAAGAAAACCCCTCGCTTATTTCTAACACCATACATTAATTTTGCTTGTTTCCGAAATTTATAAAAATCAATTTGTGTACTGTGTACTCTTCTCTGTCTTCTTTAGCTCAACATTATGTTTGTGAGATTCATTCATGTTGCTTGTGTGGCAATAGTTTTTTTCATTTTCAGTGCTATATGTCACACCATTTTACAAATACACCACAATGTATTTATCTAGTCTACTTTTTTGAACATTTGGTTTATTTCTAGTTTGGAGCTATTATGAATTGTGTGCTTTGAACAATCTTGTACATATTTTTTGGTGAAGATATATGTGTGTTTCTGCTATGTATATATATATATATATATATATATATATATATATATATATATATATATATATATATATATAGGAGTGGAGTTGCTGGACCAGCTTTAGTAGATGCTGCCAAATGACTTTCCAAGATAATTAAACCAATTTACACTCCCACCACCAATTACTTTAAAACCTCATTGGAGTATATAGTATATATCATTACAGTTTTAATTTGCTTTTCCCTGAAGTTCAATGAAGTTGAGCACCTTTCTATATATTTATGGAAATTCAGATATCTACCTTTATGAAATGCATGTACAATTCTTTTGTCCATTTTTTTCAGGCTGCCTGCATTTTTCTTAAAGAACACCTACATTCTTAGAATAAACCTACTTGGCTTTATGGAATTTTCCATGTTGTATATCACTAGATTTGATTTGCTGTTTTGTTTAGGATTTTTGCTTCTAAATTCATGGAAGAGATTAGCTTATAATTTCTATTATAGTGAACTTTTCAGGTTTTAGTAGCACGTTTATACTGGCCTCATAAAACATGTTGGAAAATGCATTCTTTTTGTCTGTATTCTGGAAGAGTTTATAAAAGAGTGGTATTATTTCTTCCTTAAATGTTTAGGATAATTTATCAGCAAAGTGACCTAGGCCTAGAGTTTTCGTTGTGGAAAGGCTTTTAATAATGGATTTGATTTCTTCAATAAAATTAAATGGTCCTTAATAACAGATTTAGTTGTTACATTTTTTGAGGAATTTATTGATTTCCTCTAAAATTTTGAACTTATGGCATAATGTTGTCTGTACCATCCTAGCTTTATTTTTTCGTATGTGCATGATCTTTAATGATGCCTGTTTTTTATTCCTAATATTGATAATTTGTGTCTTCTCATTTTCATGAACAGTCTTGCTAGGGTTTAACAATTTAATCTATTTTTTCAAAGAATCAATTTCTAGCTTTGCTGAAATTGTTTTCTATTGTAAGTTTGTTTTTTATTCGACTGATCACTTGTTTTATCTTTCTTCTATTTTATTTGATTGCTGTTCTTTTTCTAGTTTCTTGAAAGGAAAGCTTAAACTATTCTTTTTCCATCTTCTTTCCTAATCTGTGACTGTAAGTGCATCATACAAGTTTTGATAAATTGTATATTCCTTATCATTCAGTACACAGTATTTTCTAATTTTTATATGTGACAACTTAGAAATACATTGTTTAATTCTCAAAAAGTTGGTAATTTTCTAATTAATTGATTTCTAAGTTAATTCCACCATGGTCAGAGAACATATTCTAGATGACTGAATCTTTTAAATCTATTGAGGTTTGCTTAATGATGTGGCAAATGGACAATTTTGGCAAATGTTTTATTTGCACTTGAAAAAAGTGAATATTCTGATGTTGTTTGGTGCATTGTTCTATAAATATGAATTAACCTAAGTTGGTTAATTTTATTGTTCAGAACTTCTATAACCTTACTGATTATTTTGTCTATACAATCACCTATTGGGAAAGGTGAGTTATGGATTTTATTGTGGATTTGTCTGTTTCTTCTTTTACTTCAATTTTTGCTTTATACACTTTGAAATTACGTTACTAGGTGGCTACAGATTGAGAACTGTGATATCTTCTGATGCATTTATCCCTTTTTCATTATGAAACTATTTCTTTCTAACTGTTTCAACATTTCTTACATTAAAGTCTAGTTTGTCTGAAACTTATAACTTTCTTTTGGTTAGTGTTGATATATCTTTTCCCATCTTTTTAATTTTAACCTTTCTGTGTCCTTATATTTAAGGCATGCGTTTTAAAATTAATATTTTTAAAAATATTGTTGAATTTGTTTTTTATCATCTGAAATTCTTAAATTTTTTGGATAGCATTTAACCTTTTTTTATTTCGTGTAATTATAATAAATTGGGGTTTACAGTTACCATTTTTCTGTTTGTTTTCTATTTGTCCTACCTGTTTTATTCTCCTTTTTCTCTCCTTTCCTGTCTTCTTTTAAAATAATCAAATCTATTTGTTGTTATTTCATTTTTCTATGTGTTACCTTGTATTTATCCTTTCTTTTAATATTCTTTCAGTGGTAACCCTAGAGATTATAGCATGCATCACTGACTTAGTACAATAAGATCAAATTATTTATTTTACAACTACCCTTTACAACACTAGCACTTAGAATACTTGAAGTCTATACAGCCCAGCCTCTCTTACCTTCTGCATTGTTATCATGCATTTTACTTTTACATATATTATAAATCTAGTAGATATTAGTATTAATGGTTTTTATAGTCAAGATGTATTTACCTTTACTCATGTATATACCTTTCTCTGTTCTTCATTCTTCCTTGCATTTCTGTTTTTCCTTCCGGAGGGATTTTATTAAGCTAAAATTTCATTCATAAAAACTCTCTTAATTTTTTAGTGGATATCTACTACTAAAAAGTTCTCTTTGTTGTGTTTCTCTAAAAATGTATTTATTTCAGCTTATTTTTGAAGAATATTTTTGTTCAATGTAGAATCCTAAGTCTGAAGATATATATTTTCCATGACTTTAACGATGTCATTCTGTTGTCCTCTGGCCTCCATCATTTCTATGAAAACTCAGGTATAATTCTTCTTCTTGTTTCTTTGAAGATAATTAACCTATTTTTGGTGCTTTAAACTTTTTCTTATCATCTTTGGTTTTCAGGAGTTTTACTGTGACTTGCCTTGATTTGTTTTCCTCTTATTTACCCTGTTTGGATTTTAGGCACCTCTTAAATCTGTGTGTTTATCAGTTCAGGAGAATTTCTGACAAATGTATTTTCAAATAATGCTAGTGCTCTCACCTTTCTCTATACATTCAATTGACATATATGATAGAATTTTTTTAACTGTTTTGCATGTGTCTATAATTCTCTTTCCTATATTTTCCCTTCTTATTTCTCTCTCTGCTGAAATTTAGATATCTTTCTGTTGATATATCTTCCAGTCAACATGGTCATCTCTTCTGCTAAATCTGTTCTGCTGTGAAAATCATCTACTGAGTTAATTGTTTTTCAATTCAGGAATTTCCCACTTAATTCTTTCTTACATAGATTCCAAGTCTTTGGTAAAATTTTTCATCTTTTCTGTTTTCTCTACCATTTCTCTTTTTTTTTAACATCCTAATCATTGTTAAGATCCTTGTGTGCTAACACCAATACTTGCACCACCTGTAGGTCTGTTTCTGTTTTCTATTTTTTCTCTTGTTTTCAGTCATATGATTTTGTCTCAGTGTATAGTCAGTAATTTGTTTTATAGAATACTAGAAAAATAAATAAATATACATGAGGTATATATATATATATATATATATATATATATATATATATATATATATATATATTATGGAGAGTGAGAGAATAGAGAGTCCATATAATGTTAACTTCACTGAGAGAGTTTGATTTTCCTCTGCTAGGCAGAGAGAATGAGAACTGATCAACTTAATCCAATTAGGGAGTGAACTGAGGCTGTTTACAGTTTTGGTACAGCTCAGTCTATCTCTGGTTGACTTCAGTTCCTAAGACAGAGTCCTCTTCTGGATGGGTACCAAATTCTAATCCTTATGTTTCAGCATGGCAAGACTGTTGAGAACATTTCTCTGCTTTTTGCAGGCTTTCTGCTTAGCTTCTTAGCCTTCTGAGCTACAAGAAGCTCAGAAGCTTGTTTTACTTTTAACAAATGTATTGAGGAGAAATCTGGCCTTAGGTCAATCTCAGTTTTCCACTCCATTCTTTTCTTAGCCATTCCCCCGCTTCTGAAAAAAATCTCTGCTGGTTTTTCTGTACCCCTGCGACAGCCCTCCCTATGGATGACAAATTCCTGATTCTCAACCCTGTTTCTCACTCCCAGAATCAGCAAATGCCCCCAGGGGGAAAAATGTATACTATTGGTTGAAATTTATGAGGTTTTCCCCATTTTTGGAAAATTCCCTCCCTCTCCATTCCTGGTTGTTTCAACAGTTCTCCTTACCTTGAAACTGATTGTTTTATTTTTTGTTTGTTTGTTTTATCTAGTTTTTCTTGTTGTTTCCAGCTAGTTTGCAACTCTGCTGCAAACTACTTCAACAGAAACAGAAACAAAACTCTATATTGTTTTAAACATTGGTTCTGGTTTGCTATGGAACAAAAGAGGAGCTACTGGAAGATACATCCTCTGGGGGTTCCTTAGGTGATGCTTTACTTATGTATCCACAAGTCAGAATAACTGGTTGTAACCACAACTCTTCAGTAACCTGCTGAATAAACATAGACCAGCCATTCAACTTTCCCCATCTAATAAATGAGGACTTTATCTGCTCTTCTTATTTGATGGAGTTGTCATGAAAAAAAGTATTTATTTAAGTGTTTTGGAAAGGTAAACATGATGTACATTAGGAATACAATCAGTTAGTTCTACATGATCAAATATTTGGTTTTTTCTCTAGCTGTTCATTGGATGAATGTCTTTCTCCCCCAGCTAAACTGTTAACACTTCAAGGACAAGACATATGTCCTCTGCTTCCATTTTATTTCCTGCAGTATCCAGTTTAGCATGATTCACAAAATAAGCATTGTTTTGAAAAAATGCCAATTTACCCTGTGTCTGCTCATGTTGAAGTATTCTGAAGTGCAGGCAACAAGCCTCATTTTGATCTTTTGCAATCTATGTTGGTAAAATCTCAGCTTAGAGATTTTAGTGTTCTGTGCTGACTAATTTGGGGGACAATTTTTGATAACTGGGTTTTCCTATTTCATCCTTTCAGTTAATAAAATCTTAGAATAAGGAACTGTCAGTTTTATAGAGCAGATGACTCCATTTGCCGATAATCATTAGACCTAACTAACTACCTTTTGTGGTAATAACTAGTATGTTGTAGAAATGGATCAACTCTCACAAAGATAGAGCACTTAAAGTGAAATGCTTCTGTCTGTCCATCCACTTCCCACTCCACTGACTCTTCCTTTCATCTAAAAACAAAGGAAATCATTTGCTTATTTCAAAATAGTCTTGAAAATCATTTAGGCATAATTAAAGTTTGCAATATCCTGTAAGTAAGTAGTATCTTCTAATATTTTCTGCCAAGAATTGAATTTGCTAGGCATGACACAATTATTGCTGGCAGTAGATGTACCAAAATGTACGAACACCAGGGAATTACTAAATACCACAGCCCTCCTATGGAGCAAGTTGCATAAATATTTAATAGGAAATGCATGATGAATTTCTTGCATGATTATGCAGAAAAACATTTGGGAATGGTGGCAGCTGTTACATGAACTAAGCTCAGTCTCTTTTCCCCCATCGTTTTCGATCTTTATCAATCTCAATATTGTGCTTTAACTTCAGCAGTATCTCCAATGATGAGTACTGCAGACACCTGTCAACATTTTAGGAAATGTGTGACTCTTTACATATGCTGTGTGCATGTACCTGACAACTTTCAGTGGTGCAGTTGAGGGAACAACTGCGAGATTCTTGGATAATAAAAGGGCCATCAGGGAAATCTGACTCAAAAGGGAAGGTGAAAGAAGCTAAAAGGGTAACAGCTGCCACACTTACCAGTGTATCAAATTTTCTCTGGTGACACCTTTACATCTGTACCTAAGCCCCATGAAAATATATTCCATTCTAAATTTAGGTGTTTTTTTTTTTCTTTTGGCAGATGCTTGATGGTTTTAGTATTACAAAGATTTTATTCTCTTTATTCCTTTATCTTCCCCCAAATATGTACTTTTGCAACAGTACATATTCCTTTAACATTTTTGAAGTTTCTAGCATATTCATAAGGTTGAAAGTTCATAACACAAAAGGAATTTTTTAATCAAGAGTTATAAACAAGAGATCATTCATCAAAATTGTGTGAGCGGTGAGGTCAGATCAACATATATTGAAAGCCAGTTGGTTTGGGTCCTCTGGAGCTTTAAAGGGCATCTCTCTGAAACAAAACCACTCTTTGGTTCCATTCAAACATCCCAATTCATAGTAGATCCTCAGCATCATGTCCTCAAGAGATGGCGGCTCCAGAAAAACCTCAAACTCTGGCATCTTCACAGATAGAACACAATATTATCAAATCACTGCAGAAGCTCAAACATGCTGTTTTTTTTACAAAGGCCTGTGACCTTCTAATGAATTGCAGGTGACACAATGTCTCTGCCCCTTAAAGCAATTTAAAGAGTTGCCATTAAAGAGTTGGCACCCCATAACTTATCAAGTGATAATTATATTCTTGGCTTCAAAACAAGTAGAAAATCCTCCTTAACAACAAATTTGTTCCCCAAGTGTGGAAGTAAGATGAGTTGCACCTCTTAAAATGGTGACTTGATTTACTGCCTTCACATTTTGGAATCTATTTTGGGTAAGAACTCTTGGTCAGCCTGGGCAGAGACTCTGCAATCACAAAGAGAAATGCATCATCATTGAATTAAATATTTCTGTCGAGAGAAAGTTTAGACAAAAGACAGGATATAGTTAAAATCCCAAAGTTCCAGGATGTGCACCCAGGTTAAAAAATAATCATGGACAAGATTAGAAAGCAACTTTCTTTTTCAAAAGTTAAAATGTCACCATGAAACAAGCCAGCTTATGTCCCAGCTTCCCTGAGAGTTTCCAGCTGGAATCCAAATGTCTAATATGTGAACATTCTTTGACGAACCCACCAGAAAAATCCATAGGATGTCTTTCCCACTATTGCGGATGTTCACTGCTGTCCTCCAAAGCCCTTACAAACACAGAATATCCAGAATGGCCTTGAGCCTTTCAAAGCACATTTCCATGTCAGTGACTGAATGTCCATCCTTACCCATCACAGAACCTTTATCAGTAACATAGTACCTTGGGGATACTACTTACAATGAGCAGATTTACATCACCACCTCCTTCCATTTTGCCAAAGTCTAAAATCACAACCAGTCCTTGTGGAAAAAAAAAATAGGAGAAAGGAAAACTCATCATATGCTAGAATCAGTCTGAATGTTCCATTTATCGTGGTCCATCTTTGGCAATTTTAGAATATTTATATACAGGCCAAAATAAGTAAATTCACTAAGAAGGAAGCTAAAGGGCTTTTGCTGTTCTACAAAGAGAGGACTGAAATACATTTCAGTCTGACCATTAAAATATTACTTATATTGTATTAAAACTGTAATTTCATAGAAGCAGAGAGCGTAATGGTGGTTGCCAGGGACAGGGTGGCTGCAGGGGTTGCTATGGGCAGATGTTGGTCAAAGGGTACAAAGTATCAGTTATGCAAGATGAATAAATTCTGGAGAGCTAGTGTACAGCATAGCGACAGACTGAAATTTGCTAAGAAGGTGTGTTCTCACCACACACACAAAAACTTTAGTTATAAAGGTAACAGTATATACCTCAATTAGAGCTTTATTGTCTGGGTGATAGAGAGAGAATTCTACTTCTAATGGTCCAAAAAAGCCCTTTCCCTAACCCAGCATTATCGGTTATAGTCAATGAAAATGCCCAAAACATTTATACTAACTCATAAAGGAAAAAAATAAGGAAATTGGCTTTACTTCTTTTTTGTATCTTGCAGTTTAGTTCAATGTTACTTCTCACATGAATGAAAATGAAAAAAAAATCCTTCTAAATGAATAACATTATTTAGAGCTAATGTGAAACATTTTTATATTTGGAAACTGACTCGACCCAACTCAGACTTGCTCTAAAGGAATCAGGTTCAAACCACCTGTTGGGAAGGGGCCAAAGAACAGCCACCAGGTTTCTGTTGCCTGAATCTTTTATTACATTGGCTCATTAAAACTCCTAGTTTATATTTGCATTTTACTGTTGAGCAATTTTACAACACAAAATAGTGATAAGCTTGCAGACTGATCCTATGCATTATATTTAATCATAACTGCAATAAGGAAGACCATCATATCATGCCTCTATCTCAAACACACTGCAGTGATTTAAAATAGAATTCGTACCTTACAATAGCTTTGGCACCTGCCCTCTCTGTCTCTCTTTTTTTTCAAGCTTCTCTTGAAACAAAATAAAAAATGCACAATAAACTTGGAGGGGTCCCCATTTTTAATTAGAATGTATGATTAGAACCAGGAAAAAGCCTTACCTGAAAGCAAATGTGTAGCAAGAGAGAGAAAGAGAGAGAGAGAAGGGATGAATATCATGAAAGGGTTAGCTGATCTTCAATGGCTGCACCACAGGCCCTGTCTTAAACCATCTAGCCTAGTGGGACCAAGAGGACCTCCATGTTGTTTCAGGTTGGTCTCCTGCATATTAAGGTTTATATTATAGTTTAATAGAGCCCAGGCTTCAGTTTCTGGCATAAGTTACTAATTTTCTTATGCTAATGAAAACCACACATCAGCTCCTTGAAATTCCCAAAAGTAGCATCAGTTTTGCCACTAATTGCAGCCCTGCTGGGGTGGTGGAGGAAAAAGGGGAGTGATTACAATAGCAAGAGTTGGGACAGTGCCCTTCACCTCCCTGAGTGGTCCTCTAACTGAAAACATTTGAGACTTGCCCCTCCTGGCCTTGGGTTCTCATGAATTTTAAGAAACTGGACGCTCCCAGGAGCACCGGAGCATGATGAAATAATGGAAATCGGGCCTAGGAGATACGAAGAAGAAGGTCTGGCTCAAACTTCAAACCCCAGCGGAAGGGAATTTGAGACATAACTATTTGATCTTCTTTCTCAACCTGACAAGATATTTCTCTTCAGGGCCAAGGGCACTTATCCTGGCTTCTTCAACAACTGATACTTTATGCATGAGAACCTTGTAATGAATCCAACAAGCACAAATATAATAAATTTTTTTTCCATGAAACATAATTTTTCAAACAACCAGAGGATTTGGGAATGCTGAAAATTCTCCCTAAACTTTGGGGAAATCACCAGAGGACTTTTTTCCTCCCCTGAAACCCATCTCAGGGCTTCCTAATCCTAGTTACCAATGCATACAAATCAGCTTTGTGCAATAAATTTTGTTCTATGGATAAAAATAGAAAAGCCGCAAAAAGGTTGAAGACCCCATTACACGCAATATCTCAACTTGTGCATATTCAAAACACACATGCTCTGTGGATATTTTACTAAAATTATTTGCTGCAAAGCATGAACCAGGCAGGAAGCTGATGCACAATGAACTGATTTCCAAGTCTTATTTGTGGCTGATTTGAGGTTAGAGAGCATTTCTGTGCTGGGTGGAGTGGTAAAATGAATGTTTATTGTTTAGGGTTTAAAAGGCCCATTATCATGCAGACTCAGTAAGGTTCTGCCCCATGAAACTGAGTGCCAGGCCAGCAGGCAACTGATTCAAGTGACAAGAGGTGAGTTACAACAACCCTTCCATGTTAATAAAACATGTCCCAGCACTCGAAGGAATCCTAGCACAGTGTGAGAGCAGATAGAACTTATTAATCAGAACTACTGTTAACTCTTAATTATAGGCTTCCCCCAAGTTACAAAATAAATGGATGTCTTGGCAATAAAGCAATTTTTTTGGTATATTGAATCCTGGATTTCTACTGAATCCTCTTATTGTAATTGAAAGTGAGTTTTGATTTTTTTTTAATGTCTAATCCTATTAATAGGGACGTGAGATAGCTCCCTATTCAATTTCCCACTTTTCAACTTGTCATCTTTACTTCTGGCTGAAGTGCTTGTCCAGGAGTTAGGAACAGTGATGTTTGCCTGTGGTTCCTCCAGACTTCAGACGCGAGATCTTAAGTAAGATGGTTTCCTCATCTGCCCAAAGGAAGGTGTTGGACAAGATCAATTGATGCAACATCTGAGAGTAGTGATTCTGGTGTTTACACATTCTCATTTCTCCTTCTACTTCTTACACTGGTCCCTCTTGTCTCCTGTATTGGTTCTTCCTGGTTCCCTGACCAGCTAGTTGTGAGATCCCCCAAGCCTGTGTCCTTGACCTTCCTATTCAGTGTTTCTTCACTGAGCACATTCACTTCCAAGGCTGTATCTATCAATAATAGTACTGTAATATTAAATACGAGTGCTTGACATATGCCAGGCACTATTCTTTACCATTTTAAATCGTTTAATCCATACAACATCCCTGTGAGATGAGGAAATTGAGGCATAAAAAAGATTAAGAAACCTGCTACGGATCACTTAACTAGTAAATCCTGAACAAATGCCCACTGAATGCTTAGAGTTACCTGAGCAGAGTTACTCTGCGTTTCGGTGCATGGGCTTCTCACTGTGGTGGCTTCTCTTGTTGCAGAGCACGGGCTCTAAGCGTGCTGGTTTCAGTAGTTGTGGCACACGTGCTCAGTAGTTGTGGCTTTTGAGCTCTAGAGCGCAGGTTCAGTAGTTATGGCACAGGGCCTTAGTTGCTCCACTGTATGTGGGATCTTCCCCTACCAGGGATGGATCCCCGTGTCCCCTGCATTGGCAGGCGAATTCTTAACCACTGCACCACCAGGGAAGTCCCAGCACAGAACATTTTTTAAATTAATAAACATTGATCATTTTTAGCAAAAAAAAAATCATTTGATGCAACTGTTGAGTAATCTTAGACACCCATGAGTATCCTATGAAAGCTCTACCTCCTTTCCCCAGAAAATAAAATGCATGTATACAGATGCAGAGGACATGTGGCAAACAATATTAGCAATAAAGCAACAGAATCCTAGTCAAGAATCCCAGATCTTGAAACCCCTGAACCAGACAATCTAAGGCAATTTAAGCTTTAAGACCTTCTATGATTTTGTTTTCGTTTTTGTTTTTTGTTTTTTGGGTTTTTTTGCAGTACACGGGCCTCTCACTGTTGTGGCCTCTTCTGTTGCGGAGCACAGGCTCTGGACGTGCAGGCCCAGCGGCCATGGCTCACGGGCCCAACCGCTCTGCGGCATGTGGGATCTTCCTGGACCCGGGCACGAACCCATGTCCCCTGCATCAGCAGGCGGACTCTCAACCACTGCGCCACCAGGGAAGCCCTGATTTTGGTTTTTTGACCAGCTTCTATGTGGAGATAATGTTCTATAGACATTAGAGTTAGGTGCATTCCTAAGCTCTATTCTTTCTTTTTTTTCTTACATCTTTATTGGAGTATAATTGCTTTACAATGTTTTGTTAGTTTCTGCTGTATAACAAAGTGAATCAGCTATATGTATACATATATCCCCATATCCCCTCCTTCTTGCATCTCCCTCCCACCCTCCCTCCCTATCCCACCCCTCCAGGTGGTCACAAAGCAGCGAGCTGATCTCCCTGTGCTAGGTAGCTGTTTCCCACTAGCTACCTATTTTACATTTGGTAGTGTATATATGTCAATGCTACTCTCTCACTTCATCCCAGCTTACCCTTCCCCCTCCCTGTGTCCTCAACTCCATTCTCTACATCTGCGTCTTTATTCCTGTCCCGAGCTCTATTCTTGACTGACCAAGATGGATGTTTTCCCCTTTCTTCATGTCAGCTGCCTCTATACAGTATGGGTGGGCATGGAGAGATTTTGCTTTAAGTTAACACGTATTCTAGTACATCAAGTACCAATGTGTACCACCATGAAATAAGCCATACCTACCTATATGAATAGATCGGAACTTCAAAGGATGTAAGTACAGGCAGGTTGAATTCAATAAAGGCTTACGGAGTGGTGTCACAGAGTCTGGATGTAATAGGATAGTGTTAGTTACACTGACCACCTTCCATTTCTGTATAGTGCCTGTGCTGGTCTATGCTGTGGAGTTCTTGCTTCCACCATTTTGAAACCCAAAAAACAAAACATTGGACATCATACCTAAAATACTCTTTCAGGTTTTAAAATTATAGTGTAATATTCTTGAAAACCCTCATGCTTATCTGTGACACTCATCCTTGATACTATAATCCTTACCCTCAATTTACCCTTAGACAAAGAATATCACCAACTCTCATAAGTGAGGATCAAGGGAGACAGGGAGACCGTCAGGATGAAGATGAGGCTCAGGGGTGAAATGCGTGAAAAGGATGGGTTGGTATTTGTAGTTAAGGACTTTTTATTTAAAGATCATTGAATCTACACACTTTTCCCTTAGTCCTCTTACCAAAATTTGAATTCCAGGAATTGGTTTTCAGTCTCTGTAAAATCCATGTATGTATAAAGAGATGTTTACCTCCCCCCCAAAAAAACACGCTGAGGGAACAGCCCAGAATTACTCTGGGAAATTTAATATGCCTAGTGAGGACACACAAAAAAGATAAAGTGGTAAATACTAAGTCAATCTGTGTCTGCCCAACATCGGAGCACTGATATTAGTTCCAGTATTGATGTCACCAACCAAGTGACAGAGCATTATTGCAGTGGGAAAAGATATTTACAATACATAGAACCAAATCTATCCAGAATTTACCAAGATTTCTACAAGTCAATAAGAAAAATATTGCCAACTCAGGAGAAAAAAGGGGAAGATACGTGAAGACACATTTCAAATGAAGATATCCAATAGCCAATAAATGTAAGAAAAAATACTTAATCTCATTAGTCATCAAAAAATGCAAATTCCAATCTAATTAAGTATCATTATCTACTAGAAGACAAAAATGGGAAAAGACTGACAGTACCAAATGTTATAAAGATATGAAGCAACTGGAACTTTCATATACTGCTTAGAGGAAAGTTGAAGATACCGTTGGACCCAGAAATTTCACTTCTGGGTAAGTACTCAAAAGAATTGCATGCACAGGTACACAAATATTATGTACAAAAGAATGTTCATAGTAGCATTAGTCATAATCGTCCCAAACTAGAAACAGCCCAAATGTTCATCAGTAGTAGAATGGATAAACATATGAGAGTATATTCATACAATGGCATATCAAATGACAAACCCCACTTACATGCAAAAAGCTAGTGAATTTCACAAACATTATGTTGGGCAAAAAAGCCAGACACAAAAGAATATAACTAGAAATCCATTTATATCAATTTCAAAAAGAGGCTAAGCTAATCTGTGACTTTAGAATTTAAGATGTGGTTACCTTTGGGGAAGATGGAAGGGATAGTGGTTAGGATGGGATCCAAGAGAGGAGTGCTTCTATGAGTTTTCTGTTTCTCAATAAGAGCTTTGGCATGAGTTTCACCCATGCAATCATTTTGTGATAATTCACTGTGTACTTTTCTAAGCATATCATACTTTAAAATAAAAGTTAAAAGAGGGAGAGACCATATGTTTAGAGATATAGACTGACTCCAAATGGTTGAAATATTGATTTCTCATTGACAAATTGTGTGACCTTGGGCAATTTATGTGATTTCTCTGAGCCTCAGTTTCTTTATCTTTATTTTTTTTAATTTTTTCTTTTATCTTTAAAAAGAAGATAATAATGCTTATTGGCTTTGCATAACTAAATGGGAAAATTCATGAAAATTATTTTGCACAGTATATGTTTGCCAATCTAGTCCATCTCCTCAGTTTACAAATGAACAAATGAAGAGACAGAGATGCAATGGATCCCTGAATTTAGTGATCCCTGAATTTAGGCTTATATTGGATAACATTCACAGGCAAGGGCAGCTACTGTACTGTGAACTGAAAGTGAACAGAAGATGCCCTTTGGGTTATTTTGTTTGCTTCTTCCATGTGTGTCAAGAACACAAGACAAGGCAGAAATTTCTCCTTCACTCTGATCCTTCTTACAGGCACAGCCCAACCAGTCTCTGCAGAGTGGCTCTGAAAAAAGGATAACAAAATAAATCAAATAAGTAATTAATTTACTTCAACAAATATTTACTGAACACATACTATATGCCAGGTACCATTCAACACCTTAGAATTTCATCAGTAAACAAAAGAGACAAGTATCTGTCTTCCAATTTATTCTAGCAGACAGAGGGCAGAGAGGGAAGGAATGGGAGAGTTAAAATTACCATGATTAAATAATCTATATTGTTTTTGAAGGTAATAGGTTCTTGTAAAACATAGGTTTTATTACTATTCAGATATGGTGAGACCAACAGATCAAGGTATGACTGCCATTGAAAACACAGTTGTTATACTCACAAGTCCCAAAAGGAGGGGACACACCACACCATGGCAGGGGTGGGGAGGTGGAGGACATATGGGGAAGCACCAGGGTTAGTCAGGAGAAGCAAGGGGAAAATGTGGGCAAAAACCTTCATCGCAGTTTCTGCAGGAAATAACAGGTGAGACAGGTTAAGCAAGTTTAGGATTGACTACTTTGAATAATTTCAGCAGCTCCGAAGGTGTAAATGCCTGGCCCTGGGATGATTAGGGTGTGGGAATATTGTCCCAGAGTGTAAGAGCTGTTTAAAGTAGACCGCTGGGCATACGGGCTTTAGATTGGTTGACTTGCATATAAAAAGTACTTCCACAGGCCAATCAGTTACTATATTTAGGAATCAGCTAACCCTGGTAGGGACAGCCTCTCCAGGTCAGCAAGGCACCAGATGTCAAAACATCTGAAACATATGGTTAATACACTGTTCTGAAAAACAAAGATGGCAGGGGATAGGAAATAAGGGTGAGGAACTAAAACCATCACCAAATTTAGAATGTTTACCAAACAAATCACAAAATGCATACCTGAATTTTTCTTGGACTAAGTTTATATGTTTCCTTTTGCTTTTTTATTTTGGTTCTTAGCTGTCCATGCAGAATTAACTCTCCCATAGAGGAAAAAAACATCTCGCATATGAAAGCTCAATCATATTTTGTGATTAAGAGCAATACTATAAAATAAAATAAGAGATTGTGGCTTGTAGTATCTATGTGCTCGTGTAGCATAGAAGCCATCCAGCCAGACATAAGCTTTAAGTCATCATTCTGCCAGAACAGCTGCTCACTTAATGTTTACATTCTCTGCACTCAGATATTAATCTCATAGTCAGGTCAGCACCCCTACCTCAGGATCCATGTTTAGCTATAGCTCTATGAAGATATAGCAGAGAGATGACAGAACAATTTATTTTTATATACAGTTTGCTATACACAGTCCTAAGTAAAAAACAATGAAGGCCATACAATGATTCTGGCACCAATCTCTAGTCTCTCCTCACTGTGAAATAATTATCTTTAATCAGTTTGGTTAAGAGAATACTTCTGATCCAGGTCTATGCTTAATCATCTTCACTGTCAATCATCAAGAAATAGTAGCTCCTGAGTGACAGTGGTAGAGCAGACTTTGGTAAGTACAGGAAAGCAGAATGCAGAACAATTAAAAGCTGGCAAAGTCATAAATGAGAGTTATGATTAATCCAAGAAATAAATGACAAGGAGGAAAACACTTTGCAAACATTTTTAAAACACTGCTATTTTACGCATAATCAAAGCAATCACAACCTATTCTAAGCTCATAACACTTCTGAATAGATGGCGGCAGAGACTGGGGAGTTTTAAGAGGCCCCAGAGTGGTTAATGGGGGAATTAGCACAACTCAGAAAAGACATTAATTAGGTCAATCTGCAGTTTTGAAAAACTTTAGCACCTCTCCAGTGCTATTATTGAATTAATGACCACAGTTACTGAACAGTAGACAAAGACTAACACAAAAATTTGGGCTGTTTAAAGCCGGCTTTAAAAGGGAAGTCCAAAGAAAGAGCTGACAAAGTTACAAGACTACAATAAGAATTAATGGAAGTGTGTTTGTGAATTCTAAAAACAGATATATATGAAAGAATGAATGTTTTATAAAGAATTCTTTAACACAAATTTTACAACTAAAGGGAAGACAATGCTCAGTGATACTGAAACTAAAAAGAGAGATTGCATGTGTAAATTGTCTAGAAATTTTACCTTGTGTAGAGAGTATGAATTTTCTCAATAGTACTTGGGAGCAAAAAGCATCCCAGTAATTTATAGATCTTTAAATTAAATTAATACTAGCACCAAGTTCCCCTCATCAGGATGAAGTGTCATATTTTAGGAGCCTCTCGTTCCAGCATTACAAAATCCAAGGTGCTTATGTAATGCCTCAAAACAGGGCAAGGAGCTGTCCCTTAATTTCATGGTGCTTCCCAAGGCTGATGCTGCTCTACTACTTATAGAAATAAAGCCTGGTCCTCCACTATCTGTCAAGCAATCCTGCTCCAGAAAGGGCAGAGCTATCTTCCCAGCAGTCCCCATCAATGACCACTAAAATCCTTGTAAGAATCCTATACTACTACTCTATAGGGCCTCATGAAGTAAGTGCAGAACTTTTACCAGATAGTACAAAGTTTTGCAATCTGTATGCTACAAATGATACTTGATTTGTTATACAGATACTTGGAATTACATAATTCAAAATGCTACTTGTTCCAAAATACAGGATACTATAACCAACAAATTCTTCCAAATTTGAATAATCAGTCAAATTATTGTTGTTATACAAGCAATCAATAATCAATCATATATCAAGAATTTGTGCTCTCTTTTTTACGGAAAAATCAATGTCTTTGGCATATGTTGCCTATCAATTTAGGAGGTATTAATACACTTCCCCTTACAGTGATATAAAAATCAGAATTCATTGTCAAGAGCTAAAGCTTCTTCCTCTACACAAATAATCCCTGAAAGTGTTGTTAAGTAACATGGCTTTAAATAAGAAGCAATGATTATTTTCCAGAATAACTGTCAAGTTACCATAAAAGGGATCCTTTGTGAATGACAAGGCATGTTGACTAACTTGAATTCCCTGGGATGGATTTCCACTACCTCCATATCTATTTTAAGATTTGATATGTGGGATTCCATATAGTTAATCAATCAGAGAGGTTGATCAGCTTTAGCACATGGATCAGGGGAGTCTTCTAACACTAACATTTCCAGTAAAGTTGGCACAATATGGTCTGGAATCTGTAGAGAGTCAGGGCTGAGGACAAAGACATTTGACAATGTTCTTCCAGACTTACAAACAACACTGCAGTAATAAAGACTGGACAAAAGATTTAAACTTCTTCACAGGGACATAATTAAAGAGTTTGGTTCCTTTCTGAAAGAGAAGATAACAGAGACTTAACATCAACACAAATTTTAGAGGCACCTTTAGTGGTAATTATGTAAATTCTCAAGAGCAAGGGCTTTGTAATCAAGTTCTGTGTAGTTCTGCTTTACCAATTACACTGTTGTTGAATATAAGCAATCAATGCCTCAGTGCTTTCTTGCTCTGGACACCAACACATTGATTACATGGTCAGGCAGATACAGCAACTCAGGAATCACAAGCACCAATCCCTGAAGGATTTTGAATTCTAGCTTGGGATTGTATGAAGAAGACAGAAGGACTTAGTGAAAATGACTAAACCACATGCAGTGTGAGAATTAGATTCCTTTTACGTCACACACTTGTATACAATAAACTATAAAGAATAAATAGTGATTCTGGAATCAATCTCCAGTTCTGCCTCACTGTGGAACTGATGACAAATCTTTAGCCAGAGTGATTAAGAGAATAATGCTGGTCCACTTTGGATCCTCTTTAGAGTCTTGCATTGCTCTATTCCTACATTTTCTGATATGTGCTAGTCCGACAGTCTAGTCAGTTCTTGAGCTGCAGCTCTTCGTCACCCTGAGAGCTCTGTGCCTGGGGCAAACAGCATAAAAAGTGCTCTCACTTAAATAGAGACTCATAAAAATGTAGGTAAAACAAAAAGAGGGAGAGGGAAGAAGTTGGTTCCTCATGGGGCACCACGGAGTCTCCACGCCTTTAGCCCACTGACCTGGAACTTTGTTCTCTCACTCCATCTCCATTCTCAGTAGGGAGAGTTACAAGAGACAAGAAAGAGGGCCTACGCTTTTGCAGTATCTTTTGAAATTTGTATCTTGTTCTTGCCAAATTCTGCTGTGGAATCTGTATTCTCTGTGAAAAGGTAGCATTCTTCTTTAAGCCACAGCAATGGGGATAGTCATACCTCTCGAACTTAAAAAAATGGACACCATACTTTCTTTGTAATACTAATAAATATCCCTTACAATAACCAACCACAGAAATCCCAGCGGACCACTTCTCACCCAAAACTGTGAGGGTTACAACACTACAGATTCAAAAGTCTATGGAGTTTTTAAAAAATATTTCAGAAAGTATCCTCATGCTTGGAAATCCAAAGTTATTAGATTCCTTTTAATCCGTAAAATTGAGGAGCTCAAAGAGGACCATATTCTTGCTTTCTTTGTAGCCTGGGCCTATCACAGATTCCATTTTCTCTTTCTTGACTGGAATTCATGCTCGTTACTTCTGAAGGTGATCACTTTTTTTCCCCAACAGTTAAGTATTGTAATGACATGAACCATCTAAAGTCTAGCCATGAGTTTGTCCTCTGTCAACTGCAAAAGTAAGGAATCACTGAAATGAGGTACCACATCTGAGTTCTAGAAATCAGTACCTGATTGAGGCATTAAAGCATCCATGAGGGATGACTGGACATCTGCAGTATTTATATCCAAAATCTTGAGCAAGAGCCATTATTGAAAAGACTAAGTCCTCTCATAGAACAGTGAGGAGCTTCCTACCTCTGTGAACTGGGTTGGGGGCTCTTTAGGTGCCTCAGACAGTCATCATATAGTTAGCCAATTCAAAGATTCCTTGTTGATTCAAGCTCTCATGATATTAGAGATTTGAAATTTTCAAAGAGAAATGGACAGAAGAAATAAATAATAATAATAATAATAATAATAATAATAATAATAATGTGTAATGACTATTTGCTATGTGCCAGGCAATTTGCTAAGCATTTTACAAACACTGTGCCATTTAATCCTTACTACAAAGCTAAGAGTAGGGATGACATTCCTAACACTCCACCATAATCCAACACTGGCACTGACAAATTAATTTAATGGGCACTTAACCAGTCATTATGTCATACCAGTATAAACTAGCCGAATAATCAATCACATTGTACAGGTGAGGAAACACAGGCTTAGAGAAACTAAGTAACCTGCCCAAGAGACACAGCTAGAAAATGGCAAAGTCAGGATGTGAACACAGATCTGCCTGATTCCAAAGTTTGAGATCCTTTTTTTTTTTTTTTTTTAACTATCCCATGCTTCTTCCTGTTACAGTGACCATTTCCATACCAAGAGGCTTTCTGTGGCCATTAAGATGCTGGATAACAAGTTATTCATTAAGAAACCATACTGACTACTCACAGCATAACCTGTGTGAGCATCGTTTTTATCTTTTGTACATTATCTCCCTGAAAAACATTTTCAAGACCTCTCCATTTTCTATAGACTTTAAACTCCTTGGCTGTGGCCTCACAACTTCATAATCCAGTGGCCCCAATCTTGTACTTGTACTCCAATCAATCGAGGTACTTAAATATCCCCCAAATATACTTGGACTTTCCTCTTTTCTTGCCTTTGCTCATGCTCTGCTCAAATCAAAACTGTCCTCCAATCTTGAACCCCAACTGAAAGTCAGTACCTCTTTTGATGGTGAATGAAAAGCTGTCTCCTAAGGTAGGCATTTAATGTGCTTCCAGCCCCCTTGGGGCACGGGTTCTCACTGTTCTGCATACTCCCGTCTCTCAGCAATGGCTGAGCCAAGGCCAGCCTGTCTACCAGCTGATTAGCCACCAGTCAGATTCTTTCCCAAATATAGAGACTGTAGTCAAATGGTACTGAATACCAGGCCCAAAAGGTCCTGTCCAACTAGGGCTAGCAACATTGTAGAGTTGAGTGAATGTAGAGGGAGCCAGCAGAAACAGAGAGGGAACAAAGAAAAACACAGCTAAGAGGGACTGGAAATTGCTTCTGCCACAGTTCATCTGCCTTAGGCCCCATTTCCCACGAAGCCTGCAGTGCATTTTCATTCACGTGATCTTCATATTCTTTCAACAACCGCTTTTTATCTGAGTTAGCTTGAGTAGGTCTCTTCTGGAAAACAAAGAGCCTTGCCTAGAGATCAGGTTTCTCTGCTCACTGCTCAAGATTTAAAATCTTCCTGGTTGGCATTCCCTAACCCTTTTTGATTTACACTTCAGTTTTGGCACTATCCCACCTTCAATTAATGTCAATTATGCATATATCTTTCTCCTCACTTTTTCCTCAGACCAAATTCATTCATCTTTCTCTCCCTTAGCACCCAGTAGAATCTGGCACACACTAGATTTTTAACAAACATTTGTTGAACTGGGTAGTGCTTGGTGATGTCAATAATCATCAACTGTGCCTTGTGAAACTACGTTATTGACATACCATAAAAGGTGTTACCGTCACTGCCACCCCACACATGGGGTGTCTGCTTCCTAAAAGGTGACAAAGAAGGAAAGGGTAGCAGAGATATTTAGCTGACCCCCCTGCCACATGTACAAAGCTCCTCTTTTACAGTGTACAGTTGTTGATGTTAAATGGCTTTCAAGCCAGGAACCATATTTCCCAGTCTTCTTTATGTGGTTAGTGTGTAGTTCTTCCCCAAAGAATGTGAGCATAAGTGACAGAAGCCTCTTCCAGACCAAAGTGGTTAATAAGTGATAGTGAGGCCCATACAACATGGAAGAGCCTGGGTCTCTGAATAATCCCACAGAAACCTGCTGACCAGGAAACCTTTCAATGGACTATGACAGGAACTAGACTTTTATTGGGTTGAACTACTGGGATTTCAGGCATTATCTGTTATAGCAACTGGTCTTAATAAGGCAAACAAAGAAGACTACTGCCCCCATTTTCTCTTTAGAGTTGAAATATTCCATTTCTTCTAGTCTTTTGCTGTCTCTTACGGTATTGATTAGATTGGTTGATTGATTGATTGACAAAGTTTCTTCATCACCATTTTTTAACCTTTAGCGGGTCTTCTTTACATTTATTTCTACATACCCCTGTATTATATTTTCTTGATGGTTACCAGGACATCTTAAGGGGATGAGGGTGAATGAAGGGTAAGATGTGAAGCCAATGATTCCACTGAACTTGATACAACTCCTGGGGGCCTTCAGTGGCATATGGACAATTAAGATTACCTGACTCGAGGTGATCTGGAATACTAACACAGTTTCTGGATGTCAGTCTGATGAAAACAAACCTTCATCTCACAAAATCTTCAATCTGCATCCTTGATTCATCAAGCAGAATGTGGATGTTGGCTCTTTTTTTTTTTTAAGTCATTAATGTGTTGATTTTGATTCAACCAAACAGGCCTCACTAAAGGGTTTCATCTTGAACTTCATATACAGAGCAATCCTACAATATGTCATCAAAAACAATTTATAAAATTGTGGTTTTAAGACAGATGGCATAGCTCTGTAATGTAAGTAGTATGCAATAGGGCCCTTGTCATGGTGAAATTCCTTTCTGTGAAATTTAAGCCTTTGAATGATGATTAAGGGTACTGGAGAGAAGCATGCTTTGGATAAACTCCCAAGTTCATCAGATGCCTGACATGCATTGGCATGTGTCTGGATCCCACAGATCATTAGGAACAGAGTGTGCTTTGGTTCGGGGCCCTTATTTGGTTTACAGTTAAGCCATAAAGAATAGCCCTTAGCATGTGAATCTAAGGAAACTCATTCATGGACATCTCACTCTATAATATGCCTCAAGGTGACCCAAAGCCATGATTTTAAGCATTGAGTAGGCTCAGCTTCTTGGATGAAGGCTGTATTCAAATGTTTGCTGGCAACACTTGAGCATAGTAATATTAATTAACATTTATTAGGTTATGACTAGATAACAGACTTTGTGTTAAGCACTTCCCATTCATTATCTCTCTAATCCTCACAGTAACTGTATAAAGATGTCCTGTGGTCAGTTCCACTTCAGAGCGGAGAAAAGCAAGGCTTACAAAGGTAAATAATTTGTCCAAGGTCACAATATTAAGTCAGGACCAGAACTGTGGACTGGAACCAAAGCATTCAAAATCCAGTGCTTGTACTCTCTTTTTTTATAATGTAACATTTTATTAATACATAAGCATTATGTATATGATAAAAAATTTAAATATGAAGAAGCACATATGAAAAGATTAAAATACCTACTATTTAGAAGTCATCACCATAACATGTAGAGCAAATACTTCCAGATCTTATTCTATATACACATATTTATTTTTATCAAAATGAGATCATACTGTCATCTAGTTCAAAAACCTGCTTTTTGAGTCAACAAGCACTGCAGTAAATTTTCTTCTTATCTAATTCTGAGAACATATTCAAGTTTCCCCAATGACCCAACAATGTTCTTTACAGATGATTTATTTAAATGACTATCCATCCCAGGACCGCATACTGCATCTGTTTATATGACTCAAGATTCTTTTAATATAGACGCTTTTAATTCTTTTTTTTAAATAACATTAATTTGTTGAAGAGACTAAGCCAGTTGTCCTATTAAGTGTTCCATCTTCTGGATTTGCCTCATGGTGTCATGTAGCTTGTTCCTTTATACCTTGTTAGTTGTAAATGAGAGATCAGAGATAGTAACAAGAGCTGTAGTTTCAACCCAGAACCAGTTAGGGGTGTATCATTAGATAAGATACTTAACAATATTGAACCCTAGTTTTCCACCTGGCATGCAGCTCAAACTCAACAAATATTATCTAGCATTAGAGCAATATTAGTCACAGCAGGGTACTACACAGTAAACCAAAATTTGTTTTTAAATCAGTGACAGTTGATGATTGATTGGTTGTGGGTAGAAAGAGAGCCTCTGATCAATATTAACCCTCATGGGCTTCCCTGGTGGCGCAGTGGTTGAGAGTCCGCCTGCCGATGCAGGGGACACGGGTTCGTGCCCCGGTCTGGGAAGATCCCACATGCCGCAGAGCGGCTGGGCCCGTGAGCCATGGCCACTGAGCCTGTGCTCCGGAGCCTGTGCTCCGCAAGGGGAGAGGCCACAACAGTGAGAGGCCCGCGTACCGCAAAAAAAAAAAAAAAAAATATTAACCCTCATCATAATCTGTTTGCTTAAGGCAAGTGCTTAGTTTTTACATTAATTCCACAATATTGGAATATTTAGGACTGTATCCCAAATTTTTAAAGCACATAGATTGAAAGAAAATTGGGAGTAGTGAGCACGTGTTGGACTGCTGCCTATCCCCTCTTCTCTAGAATCTGCCTGCCCCCCACTCCTTTACTGGTTGGGACCCCCAGCAGGCATGCCTGCACTACACAACCTTGGCCATAGCTGATTGGATGATGAGCAGATTCCCAACCAATCAGATTCTCCCTCCTGAGAGTGTGAAATAGGGACTAAGCACTTCCAGGCTGATCTGGGCTATTCTGATGGAAGGAGAAGTTGTTATAACTTAAGAACTCTGGGTCAACCATCTTCTGCCACATACTTAGAGTAACAGCTAAAACTACTCTTCAGAATGGAAAAATAAGGCAAATCTCCTGAAACAAAGACTAGAGATGAAGAATAAGATTTGTTAATTTTCCAACCTATTTCTACTTTTTTGTTTTTAGTCTCTTCGTGCAGTTAGGGTCTATGAGATATCCCTGAAACCTTATAATAATGTACCCTTTTTGTTTTATGGTTCCTGTTACTTGTAACCAAATGCAGCAATAAATGTCCTTGAGACCATTCACTAGCAAAGAGTCAGAAAATGAAGATGATATAAACTAATATGTTTATTTCAAAAGAAGGTCTAAATTAACACAAATTTTCACTAACAAAAAAGATAACTTTTATGTGACATGGAAAAAGAGCCAAGATATAGAAAAATGTTCTAAGATACAAGATACCACTCAACCACTCTGAAAGATAAAAATGCCAGTGCTTCAGATATAGAGAATAGACTTGTGGTTGCCAAGGGGGAAGAGGTGTGGGGGAGGAATGGATTGGGAGTTTGGGATTAGCAGATGCAAACTATTATACATAAAATGGATAAACAACAAGGTCCTACTGTATAGTACAGGGAACAATATTCAATATCCCATGATAAACCATAGTGGAAATGAATATGAAAAAGAATATATATGTGTGTGTGTGTGTGTGTATAACTGAATCACAACATTGTAACTCAACTATACTTCAATAAAATTTTTTTAAATGCCAGTGCTTAATATGGTAGAGTGAAGCCTACTAATGAGCCTTCTTAAAAATTGTTAGAGAATATAAACATCTAATAAGTAGTCATTGAAGCCAAGCACAAAGTTTCATATTTCTTAAAAGAAACAGAACGATAATTCTTCAAGGGAGGCAAATATCAAGAATATTTAATTCAGGCTTCCCTGGTGGCACAGTGGTTAAGAATCTGCCTGCCAATGCAGGGGACACAGGTTTGAGCCCTGGCCTGGGAAGATCCCACATGCCACGGAGTAACTAGGCCCATGAGCCACAACTACTGAGCCTGTGCTCTAGAGCCCACGAGCCATAACTACTGAGCCCACATGCCACAACTACTGGATCCTGCACGCCTAGTGCGCATGCTCTACAACAGGAGAAGCCACCAAAACAACAAAGAGTAGCCCCCACTCACTGCAACTAGAGAAAGCCTGCACACAGCAACAAAGACCCAATGCAGCCAAAAATAAATAAATTAAATAAATAAATTTTTTAAAAAAGAATATTTAATTCATATTTTTCACTAAATATATAATATAGATAAAAAGCAAAATAGTACCAAAAAGTTATTGACTTAAAGCTTCCTGGGATGAAATTGTTTCTAACTGGACATACATCTATAAACTTTCAAAATTTGGGACCTAATTCACTTCATCTTGTCTATCAAAGCATTATTCATAGTTGAGTGTTCATTAAGGGTTGCTTGTGGAAAGAAAGGAAATTTTCAGGCACCACGGTTTTAATTCTTATATAATAGATGCCTTGTTGGAATACTACAATTTATAACAATTCCAAAAGCCTTTTGGGAGTTTCAGAATTAATAATAATAATTTTGGTTAAGTACCCAAATTATATTTTGAAAAGGTCTATTACTATAATTTTGGATAAAATGCCTCGTAAATGTATGAGAAGAGATGCTGCCCAAATTCAAGAAAACAGTTGTTAGCAAAGCCACCCTAACAGTCATTCCTTTTCAACTATTTTCCTGAACTTGTGATTCTCCAAAATATTCATGGTATACTGTGGTAGATATGCCCACCAAGATAATTAGGAACAGATTAATTCAATGTGTTCATTCAAGTTTTTAAAAAGTATCAAGTATCTACAATATGCCCAGCAAATATCCAAGGTACTAAGGTTATAGAAATAAGCAAAAGACACTAAATCCTTGCTCTCAGGGAAAACGGCAGGGGGAACAGATGTGCCAGAGAAAGAGTGATAATCAATACAAATAAACTAATAAATTAAATAAATAAATAAAGTCAGGTAATAGTATGCACTATGAAGAAAACAAGGCAAAGTAAAGCAGCAGAGAGAGAGAGATGTGGAAGGGAAAAAATGCTATTTTCCTTATAGTGGTCAGGAGAGCCCTTCGTGATGAGGTAACATTTGAACAGAGATGTGAGAGGTGAGTAAATAAATCATGTGGCTGTCTGGAGGAAAACTCTTTCAGGCAGAGTGAACAGCAAATGCACAAGCCCTGAGGTGGAAACATTCCTGTCATGTTTTATGAATAGTAAAGGCAAACATGGCTGTGGTTGAGCACACAAGGGGAAGAGTGAAGAAAATGAGATCAGAGAAGTGTACGAGGAGCAAATTTTAGTGGTTTTAAATTTGTCTGAAAATTCTATGACACTCTCCCTTTAAATAACAGCCAGACTTAGTGACTTGGTTCTAATGAACAGGTTGTCACAGAAGGGATGTTATGTGACTTCTGAGGCTAGGTCATAAAAAGGACAGCTGGCACCTGCCCTGTCTCTTAAATCATTCATCCTGGAGTTTTGTGAAGACAATAAAGCAGCCTAGAGAGAAACATGCCTGGGGAGGAACAGAGGCCTCCCACCAAGCACCATCCTCACATGACAGGCATGAAGTGAACCTTCTCAGGAGCAGATTCTCCATCCTCAGTCAAGCCCTCAGATGACTGCAGCCCCATTTACCATCCTCCAACATCTTAACTACGACCTCAAGAAAGTCTCCAAGTCAGAACCACTCAACTAAAATGCTCTCAATTTCCTGACCCACAGAAACACTGAGAGATAATACATTTTTTTTGTTTGAAGCCATTAAGTTTGGAGATAATTTGTTATGCAACAATAAAAAATAATGCATAGATAATATAGGGTCTAGTAAGCAATAGTAAGGATTGTCATTTTTATTCTAAATGAGATACGGAGGCACTGGAGTGTTTAACATAGAAAAGGTACATGATCTGACTTTAAAAAAAAATCACCTTGGCTGCTCTGTGAATCTATCAATGCTAGAGAGGGAAATAGTGGAAGGAGATAATTGCAGGAGTCCAGATTAAGAAATATGTTGGCTTATATTAGAGCAGTAGCAATTCAAGAAGTAGAGAGGTATTTAACTTTCAGATAAATTTGAAAGTAGAGAGCTGATGGGATTAGTTAATGTAGTGTATGAGACAATGAAATGAGAAATGTGATTCCAACTTTTTGGGCTTCAGCATTCAGAAAAAAATGAAGTTGAACTTACTGGGATGAACAAACTAGGGGTATAACAAGTTTGGTACTTTGGTTTTGAGCATGTTAAAAATTAGATGACTATCAAACATCATATGGAGATGTTAAGAAGGCAATTGGATATGGAGTTTCAAGTTCAGGGAGAGGTTGGTTTTGAGGATATAAACTTATAAATCCTTGGCATATAGAAGGAAATAAGAGTCATAGACCTGGGTGAGCTGAATTAGCTAATGAGTGAGGGTAGAGAAGAGAGGAGGATCAGCTGCAAGCACTGGGCTCTTGCTATGTTTTGATGTCTGGAGAATGAGAAGGAATTATCAAAGGAGACTGAAAAGGAGTAACCAGTGATGTAGGAGAAAAGCATGTGGGAGAGATGTCCCAGAAACCACATGAAGAAAGATTCAAAATAAAGGGAAAAATTTACTGGATCAAATGCTGGTTGAGTAAAATGAAAATTTATTATTGGGCTTAAAAAACTGTTTCTGTGATGAGCACTTTCAGTGGTGGAATGGGCATGCAAGCCCAGCTGGAGTAGGCTAAAGAGAATGGGAGTGTTAAGATGTATGTGGTATGCCCAAGAGCAACCACTAAGAAAATAACTAAAAAATACATTTTGTGGAAGTCATTAAAGGAATTAAAATATTACTCCAGAAATATTCACTTAATACAAAAGAAAGCAGTAAAGGAAGAACAGAACCAAAAAAAGGAAAAGATATGAGACATATAGAAAAGGAAAATTAAGATAGCAGATGTAAATTCAACTATATCAATAATACTATTAAATGTGAATGGATTAAACAGTCTAATCAAAAGACAGAGATTGTCAAACTGGATTATAAAAAGATCCCACAATATGCTGTCTGCTGGAGACATACATTAGATTCAAAGATACAAATAGATTGACAGTAAAAGGATGAAAAAATATATACCATGCAAATAGCAACCATTAGAGGGCTGGCAATACTAATATTAGAAAAGATAGACTTAAAAAATTGCTAGATATAAAGTGGAACCTTTTATATTTTAAAAAGGGATAAGTCTTCAAGAAGATATAACAATTATAAACATATATACACCAAAAAGGGCACCCATGTATATGAGGTAAGAACCAGGAGAATTGAAGGGAGAAAGAGACAATTCAACAATAATAGCTGGTGACTTCAATACCCCACTTTCACACTGGATAGAACAGCTAGACAGATGATTAACAAGGAAATAGAAGACTTGAATGACACTATAAACCAACTAAACCTAATAGACGTCTATAGACCATTACATCCAACAGGAGTATATATGTTCTTCTCAAGTGCACATGAAACTTTCTCCACTTAGACCATGTATATTGGGCTATCAAAGAGCATCAACATATTTCTTTTTTTAATATAAATTTATTTTATTTATTTATTTTTGGCTTCATTGGGTCTTCATTTCTGCACTTGGGCTTCCTCTAGTTTCAGGGAGCGGAGGCTACTCTTCATTGCAATGTGAGGGCTTCTCATTGCAGTGGCTTCTCTTTTTGCGGAGCACAGGCTCTAGGCATGCGGGCTTCAGTAGTTGTGGCACATGGGCTCAGTAGTTGTGACTTGTGGGCTCTAGAGCACAGGCTCAGTAGTTGTGGCATGAGGCTTAGTTGCTCCCTGGCATGTGGGATCTTCCCAGACCACTGTTAAAAACCATGTCCCCTGCATTGGCAGGCAGATTCTTAACCACTGCGCCACCAGGGAAGCCCAACATCAACATATTTCAAGGGATTAAAACCATTCAAAGTATGTTCTCAGACCACCATGAAGTGAAATTAGAAATCACTAACAAAGAAATTTGGGAAATTCGCAAATATGTGGAAATTAAACAGTACACTCCAAAATAGTAGGTCAAAAGGAAAAAGCACAAAGGGAATTTCATAGGAAATCACACAAAAAGTACTTTGAGATGAATAAAAATGAAGACACTACATATCAAAACCTATGGGATGCAGATAAAGCAGTGCTTAGAGGAAAATTTATCCTTGTAAATACCTACATTATTAAAGAAGAAAAATATTGAAGCAATAACTTAACATTCTATTTTAAAACACTGAGGGGAAAACGAGCAAACTAAACCCCAAGGAAGCAAAAGGAAAGAAATAATAAAAATTAGAGCAGAGATTAGTGAAATGAGAATAGAAAAACAATAGAAACAATGATACCAAAAGTTGGTTCTTTGAAAAGAACAAAATTGTCAGATTATCTAGACTAACCAAGCAAAAAGAGAGAATATTCAAATTACTAAAATCAGGAACAAAAGAATGAACACTACAATAAGCAAAACTATAGGAATGAAAACTGAATTAGTGATTACCTAGGGCCTAGGGGTGACTTGGAGAAAATGAGGATTAACTGCTAATGGGTATAAGATTTCTTTTTGAAGTGACAAGAATGTTCTAAAATTGATTGTGGTGTTGGCTGACAACTTGATGAATATATTAAAAATCATTGAATGCTTTAAATATGTGAATTGTAACGTACATAAATTATATCTCAATAAAGCTGCAACTGACAGAAGGGAGAGAGAAAATGAGGGGAGAATTGTATTTTAATTAATGTTCCAACCGGTGGTAATGCAGGAGAGAAAGAGAGAGCACACTTGCAAATAGGCAGTAGGTAATGAGATCCATTGCAGAAGAGGAGTTGGTCTGATGTTAAAGCACAACCTTTAAGTTTGGCTCATCCATTGCAGTGGGGCAGGCAGAGAGTACGGTCATAGAGGCACAGAGATCGGAAGACTGGTACTGTGGACTTGCAGAAATTCTCTGTGAAGGGAAAGAGAGAAAGAGAACCCAGGAGATGGAAAGAAACAGCAACAGGGAATCTGGGCAATGAGCCTGAGGGATCTGGATGAAGGAAACGGTACTGACAGGGATGTACCAGCAACA
The DNA here is from genome assembly GCF_025265405.1 of Mesoplodon densirostris. Taxonomy (NCBI): domain Eukaryota; kingdom Metazoa; phylum Chordata; class Mammalia; order Artiodactyla; family Ziphiidae; genus Mesoplodon; species Mesoplodon densirostris. The sequence goes on along the minus strand of NC_082668.1, from coordinate 80,006,050 downwards.
CAAGACTATTGCTCTTGGTAAAGTCCTCCCTGCCCCCAGATCCCTAGAGATTGTGCTTCACTCAGCGTAAGAAAAGATATAAATAGGAGGTGGCCAAGTTCCCCAGCTCTAAGCAGTCAAGCCCCAAGGGTGGGGGGAGAGGTGAGATAAAGGCACTGCCACAATACGTCTCTAGCCTCATGACAATCTGACCGCATTTTACTCACTGTGGTTTTCCTGTCTGCTTGTCATGTCACCCACCCTCTCCCCACCCAACCCCTATTCCTGCAGGTTTTATCTTAGATTTGCCCAGTTCAAACCTCCACTTGACGTTGACATCTCTCTGCAATGAACTCACTGTCTAACCCCTACGTGCCCCGACCTTGCTGCCCCTTCACAGATGCCTCCCTGCTCCTGGCTTCTGACCCCAGCCTGCCCCAGCCTTGATTTCCTCTTCCCAGTTTGGCTCTGAAAACTGCTAGTGATCTCACCCCACTGTGGAGCCTAGATAGGACCGTTGTGTTCTAAAAGGTCACCAGTCAATGGGGTGTTTGGAACTCAAAGAATTTCCCCATAGAAAAAAAATTGTTATAAATAGTGGTGTGGTTCCCAGGCCAACCCACAAAGGCCTATTTAACTAACCATGATGCTGGCATCACTGTCCTCAGCCACGGGGTCCCCTAAGTCTAATGAGGTTCACCCAGGGGGAAATAGGCAAGAGAGTGGAAGCCCCTGGCAATTTAACAGTTCCCATGGAAATGTGGAGGGGGAGATTACAGGAAGATGTTGAACAGAATCTCAGAGGGCAACCAAGCTGAGGTGAAGGTTGCAGAGCAGAGGGTACCCCTGCCCAGAGAGGGCTCACAGAGTGGAACTGTCGCCCACTGGGAAGAGTCCAGTGGTGGAGGAGCGGGGCCAGCCCTCTAGATCTTTCCTAAGCAGAATCACATTACAGCAGGTCTCCCCTTAACTTCAGAGTATCTGCCCTCCAGCTAACTCTGTCTCTTTCTACCCCTGGTCCTACTAAGTTCCTGATTCTTCTCTGGCCCTTTTGCCACCCACCTCATCCTGCTTACTGGAGGGCCCCCAACTGCTGGCTGCTGGCATGGTGAAATTGACTTTCCTTGGTTTGCTTGCTTTTTGGCTGAGTGAGTCATTTGTTTTGACTACCCCACATCCACCCCATTTCATATCCTTAGTTTCAGTAAGTGCACCATGAATCCCTCTCTTCCGTTGAGACGAACTGGGGGATTCTAGATCAAAATGCCATGTGCTCTCCTAGCCAAGGGAACCACAAGAGAGATCACTTGTTGTACCTTCAATTCCTCTGGGCTATCTCACTCTTCAGCCTCACCTTCAATCTGCAAGCTCCTTTCTAGCCTTTCAGTGAATTGCTTTATGCTTGTGTCTGCCAGATTTGCAACCAACATCCTCCAATACACGCAGGATATCAGTGTTCTGTTCATGGCTTATTTTATACTTTCTAACACACTCCCTGAATACACACAGGATATCAGAGTGTTCTGTTCATTGCTTATTTTATACTCTCTAACACACTCCCTGAATGCTTGCCTGTCATTTGGCCCCAGTTCAGGCCTCATGGCCTCTTTCAATTCCATATGTGCCCTGCTTGACTGGTACCCCCAAATCGCTGCTGCTGAGGACCCACTATGACCCCTACCATTGTTCTTCCGAGGAAGGTTTGGGTTAAAATGAAAGCAGATATCCAGAAGATTGCTTCCTTAGCCCCGTCATGTCTTCCCCTTCCAACTACACATCCCAGTCCTCCAGGCCCACATGTCTCAGAATCTCCTGTGTGACTGAATACAATGCAGATCCACATGCCCCAAACCCAGGAATTCTTTTTAGTAGGTGTAGTGTGAGGCCTAGGAATCTGCATCTCTACAAACACCCCAAGTGATCGAAAAGCACATGGTCTGGGAGGTGCTGCTGAGTGGCAACTCCTGTCATTCCACACACCCATCAGCTTTGCCCTTCACAAGGGCAGCTCCAGCTGGTAGCCTGGTAGCATCCTTCTGCCATGAAATCTCAAGGTTTTCAATAAATACTTCTTTGACTGTTCATGGATAGTGAGGTGGACACAAATAGAGAACTGGTAACAGTTCTTGGCAAAAACTTACTTTAAAATTTCCATCCCCATGGATCAATTAGCAAATTTTAGAGTAAGTTTTTGCCAAATTGAACCTCAGTCAAAAAAAATTTTTGAGTGGTGAGATGTGAGGCTGCATATTGATAAAGTTGCAGATACGCTGGTCAAAAGACACACACACTTACAGCCATTCCCTTTTTGTCATCGTTTGACTACCCAAAGAATAAAAACTCTTGTGGACAATGAACTAGAAGCCATCCCAACCTACCTGATCAAGGAGAACAGAAATAAAAACTCAGAGCCTCAGATTCATAAGCACTCAGTGTATTAAAACTGCCACAGACAAGGCTTTGTGTATGACTGTAAGGAAGAACCCCACATCAAAAGTGGGAAGAAGGACCACCACAGAGCACAAAGGATTTTCTAGCCCTTGTTTCTGTCCTTCCATGCAATGGAAAATTCTGGAAATGTTGGCTGCAAGACAAAGCAAATGGTCTTTCAGACTTTTGAAAAGTATTTTATTACATGCAGTTCTTAATGATATCTAGTAGTAATCGAAAACTAACACCCAAGGCCAACTCCACAGTGTATTTTATGATTATTAAATGATATGACATTCTCAGTGTCTGGGAACAGACATTTTTACAAGGGAAGTGGCTGGGATTGCTAACTAAGAAGCTTGTTTTTCTTTGTTTCAACATTTTTGTCTCTGACTTCCTATCACTCCCGTCTTCCAAAAAAAAAAAAAAACTATTTGTAGTAGCTGCTCTAGTTTCTGCCCTTAGAAATCTGCTCTATTTATTAACTACTCCTCCGGTGAAGAAATTCCACTGAAATTCCTTCAGGGCCTGGCTGCCTTTCAGCTTTTCTTTGCACATTCCTGCCTCTATGTATGTCACCATCTTAAATAGCTGAGCCTTCTGTGCTTTAATAAGGTCTCTCTATAATCTTTTTTTTTTTTTTTTAAGAACACAGACCTAGTTTTGCTAAGTTTCTGAAGACCTCAGATTGTAAAGCCCCCATAATACTCTAATTAATTTCTGTTCTACCTCATCTGTGTCCTCACTGGTCAGCTAATAGCATAAGGACCAGAACTGACCTCATTACAATAACATCTTACATTTCTTCTTACACATCATAATCTAAATGATTCCTCCAGGCTGGTATTTGAATTACATCCCTCCCACCCCGCTCCCACTCTCAACCCCCTGGAGGTGCCGTGTTAAAGATTTAGATGTGCATTCTTCATAGATTCCAATTTTCTGGGTTCCAAATCTGGGGTACTGAATTTTTTAAAAGGCATATTCTTTTTCTTTGCTAAGTTCATGACATGTCCAAGCATTGCACTGCCTGCGTAAAAGAAAACTAAACATGGAAAAGTGTGGTTCTGATTATCAACTGCCAGAATTTAGCACAAAAAAAGGGGTGAAGGGGAAGAAAACTGCAAACATCCTATTGTCTTATGACAGGGGCTTCCTTGAAAAGAAACTTTCAGAAGCTCATCGAAAGAACATCCCACCCTTAGGGTATAAGCAGTCTGCTAATGTTGCATCTTGATTTTACCCAGATCTAGGCTTTTTTTTTTTTTTAACATCTTTATTGGAGTGTAATTGCTTTACAATGGTGTGTTAGTTTCTGCTTTATAACAAAGTGAATCAGCTATACATATACATATATCCCCATATCTCCTCCCTCTTGCATCTCCCTCCCATCTAGCTTTGAAGTTGTGGTCCTATGAGAAAATCCCAGAACCCTCTCCACAAATTCAGATTAGTGAAGTATTTCCTAAATGCCTCTACCCACACCTCAATCTCCTTCTTAAATGACTTCCAGACTCTTAATTGTTAACTGCAGCAAAAACCAGTATTGAAGCAGGGGATTTACTGGTTCTTGTTGCTGATTCCTGAGCAAGGTGACCATCCCCTTGTCGCTTGTTGAGACACCTTCAATTTCCTACTCAAGCGGCCTTCTGACATCTCCCATTGAGCCCTGGTGCACCTTCAAGGCAGCGGGGCTCTGCATCTGCCATATATGTCACACATGTTGCCATCTTAAATAGTAGTACGTTCAGTGTTTACTCGGGGTTCCAGGTGGCCCTCCTTTGGCTTCTTGTGCCAACTCCTTCAACTTTCTCCCTCCTGTGGATGAGATCTTCTTGCACCTGTACAGAAAATTCCCACTACCTGTGATTTTTTTTTATCAGTTTCTGCTTTATAACAAAGTGAATCAGTCATACATATACATCTGTTCCCCCATCCCTACCCTCTTGCGTCTCCCTCCCTCCCACCCTCCCTATTCCACCCCTCCAGGCGGTCACAAAGCACGGAGCTGATCTCCCTGTGCTATGCGGCTGCTTCCCACTAGCTATCTACCTTACATTTGGTAGTGTATATATGTCCATGCCACTCTTTCGCTTTGTCACAGCTTTTTAATTTATGGGTTTGCATAGGCATAAAGCCCTATATGGCTTGGGCAGCACTATGGTTTTCTTGCTGAATCATGTTCTACAGTTTCCGTTCAGTGCAAACCATCTCTTAAATCACGTCACGTAAATGAAAACTGAATTTTAGAGAGAGAATTATTTAGACACTTGATTGGAAGCTCAGTTATGTTTGAAGATCTCTCTACAACATTGGGCAGTGGCAGCCAGGGTTTTTGTCACATAGCATGATTCCCCATCTGCTTTCAAACACGGCTCCCTTTCCTTTGAGGAACTCTTATTCTGCCCATGAGCCTAGAGGCAGATCTTCACCACTATTCCTGAAACACAGGCAGAAGTTCATGGGGACATCACAGGGGGCCATCTGTCCCCCCCAAGCCAGGCCAATCAGAATCTTTCCCTGAAAGTAATACTCAGATGCTGGGTTCAAGAAACCCTGTTGGTACAGGGTTTAGATAAAATGGGGCGATAGAGCCCTGGAGCAAGTGACGGCAATCTTCTCTGCCATATGGAGAGGACGAAGCTGCAAAATGAGGCCAAGAAGAGAAAAGACTCAAAAGATGAGTTCATAATGCTTGTCCCTGAGGTTCTCATGCCTAAAGTTCTTCTGTGAACTACTGTGTCTTCTTGACTTTCTTCTGTGAGCTCACCTCTGTGAGCCTCCAACTCCTTAAGACCTGTGAGACCTAATATTTTATGCTTAAGATCATTTGGTTTCAGCCACTTACAACCAAAAATGCACTGACTAAAACCTCTTCTTTCGTGGGCTGTGGAAATATTCTAGAGACTGCATTGTCCACAAGGCCATTCTAAAAAACATAAGAGAACACAGCTTTCATCTAACCAAGGCAAGCATGGAATAGGCTGAATACTGGTGGAGACATAGAAATGTTTGTTTCAAAAGTATTCAGAGCTTCCAGGTAAGGGAGTTAACGCCAAAATCAGCGACTGCACAAAATGGCTGATGCAAAAAAGGGAAAGAGAGCACGAGAGGCAGGTGCTATAGTACAGAAAAGTAAGGATAGAGCAGCCAAGCCGAAAAGATGAAGCTGAAAACCAGCTATGGGTTTAATCTGTAATAATAATAGTCATAGTACACATATCTCACAGAGTTAATGAAAGGACTCTATGAGTTACTATATAAAAAGGGCTTTGAACAATACCTGAGACGTAGTAAGTGCTATAAAAGTGCCAGCCATTACTGTTATCATCCCAGCTGGAAATATTGGAGTGTGACTTGGCTATGAGGTAAGAGAACAGGCTAGATTTTCAAATTCTTTCCCAAAGCAGCTTCTTATGGCACAATCTGTTAAGAGAACACTTGAACCCCAGACAGAGCTAAGAAAGATCAGGCACATCTTTTCATTTCCCCGCCCTTGTGCCTTAATACCCATCACACAGCCCTATCCTACCTCAGCGGATATTTCTGAAAAGAGTTTCAAACTTTTTAACAGCAGGACTTTTTTGTTTCAAAGAAAATCTGAAACGTAATTTGCCTCCAATATAAAAATTGGTAAGTATTCTTTTATTCTCCTCAGCATCCAATTTATTTCCAGCCTGTGTTTTGTTGGTTCACTGATTATTTTTTTCATACACTGGTGTTATAAAAACCAAGAAAATCCAGATTACCAGGGATAACTATTGCTAATGGTACTTTTTTTTAAAGTAGCTTACCTTGCATTCTTGGGAAATTCTTCAAGTAAACAGAAATGGCAAAAGAAGTTTTATGCTGAAATCTGCACAAAAATGGTTTATGCTTGAGAAAGTATTTTTTATTATGAATTTCAGTTAAAACATATTTTAAATAAATTCTAATCCAATATTTACAGTGCCCTTAATTTACCTCTGTAACCTTATAGTAGGCAACATTCTAACATGGCCTCCAAGATTTCTAGCCCCTGTTGCACACACTGTCTGTAATGTAATCTCCTCCCATTTATTGTAGGCAGGACCTGTGCCTATTATGGAATAGCACTCTTATAATTAGGTTAAATTATGTGGCAAATGTGAAGGGATTTTTTTCAATGTAAATAAGGATCCTATTCTGTTGAAAATGAGTTAATCAAAAGGAGGTTACCTTGGGTGGGCCTGACCTAATCAGGTGAGCCCTTAAAAGAAACTCAAAGAAGCAACTCTCTACTGGCCTTGAAAAAGTAAGCTGACATGTTGTGAGAGGGCTACCTGGCTAAGACCTGAGGGTGGCCTCCAGAAGCTCAGAGTGACCCCCAGACAATTAACAGCAAGAAAATGGATATGTGAGCCCCAAAATCACAAAATGGCTGAATTCTAGCAAAAACAAAAAACAAAAAAAAAAACACACGGAGCTTGAGAGAGAACCCTGAGCCTCAGATGAGATCACAGCCCCAACCAACACCTTGATTTTAGCCTTGAGAGACCCTGAGCAGAGGACCCAATTAACGCATACGTAGATTCTTGATTTACAGAAATGGTGAGATAATCAATGAATTTATTCTAAGTCAGGTTTGTGCTAATTTGTTATGCAGCAATAACAAACTTATACAAACTCTATAGAAGACAGTATGTGCTAAATATTAGAGGATGCCCACCTGGTAGTCAGGGTATTCTAAGAGACTTTCCTGAGGAAAGGAGAAACCAAAAGCTTGGCAAAGCCAGCACTGGAAGAAGAAAGCCTAAGGAACAAAGAGCAGTACTTATAGCCTAGGGAAGACATAAGTGGTTAGGAACCTAGCAGAGGTGTCAGAAATAACTTCTGTGAGTACATGGGAGGAAAAAAACGGATATAAAACATGAAAGAGGACTACAAGATTATACATAACATTTATCTTTTTTATTCTGACTATTAAAATAATACATACTCATTGAAGAAAATTTAGAAATGAACAACAAAGAAAGTATAAAAGAAAATACATATTTTTCACACACTGTAAGCACACATATTTTGTATCTTTTTTTTTTTCACCTAATCCATCAGTATTATCTGGGTTTATGTCATCTGCATACTGTCATCTGCATTATTTTTAAGGCTGCAGACTATTCTATCTCATGGTAATTGCTACGATTTATTTTACCACTGCCCTATTGTTGGAAGTTAAAGCTTAAACTGTAAAATTAAATTTTAAATATTTATTCTGAACTTGGGAGAAGCCTTCAAGCATCAAAACCTGTAGAAAATAGTATTCATTCATAGAACTTCTTGCCCTGGCATTCAACTACATCTTACCACTTTAAAACCATCCAAAATAAATCTGGTAGAGGTTCCTGCTGTGTAAAATCCTATCTTATCTTCAGAGTTCTCTCTGTCCTCAGGTATTCTTTTTGTTCAAACATGCTCTGGCTTGATCCAGATTACTTGTTCTCGTTGCAATTTCCTCCCCTGGGAATCTGTTCTTTCCTGGCTTCGCTCCCTCTGTCTCCTTGGTAAACATTAAGGTATGATATGAGATTTGTTCTAAGTAATGTTTACTTTCTCCTTTACTAAAAAGCATATTCCGTCTCTGAGAAAGCCCTATTGTCACTATCACTAATAACTCATTCCTTGTGCACATGTGAAATAGGCCCTACAAGCCTCTGGGCGATCCTTCCATGCTCCCACTGTATGACTTTCATTTGTCATGTTTTCTTTGCACTCTCTTAAATTGACTCTGCAATCTCCCCAGCTTGCCTCTCTCTGTGCTGCCGTATGGTTACACTCAGCACAGAGAAGTTACAGGAGCTAGTGGTTAATGGTCTTGCATTCTGGCCCATCTTTGATGGGTGACTGGCACCCAAGATAGAAGAGGAGCTCTGTGAGGGAGATGCCTTGTGTCATGTCTCTGGGAGGTAACGTACATGGGTTTTAGAGTCAGACAGACCTGAGGTGAGGTGTCTGGGGGTGAGGTCTGTGTAACAGTACTGCTCCCAGGTGAAGCTAATGAGGAGCCAGGGTTGAGAACCCCTAGAACAGCTGCTCCATCGTGCTGAGACTGGAAGGAGTTGACAAGGAATGAGGACCATGACTACCAGCGCTGTCCTCCTCTGTCTGCTGCTTTCACTCCTTTTCTGACTAATACTGAACTACCTCAACATCCTCTGAATTCCACATAGGGCATCTTTGTGAGTTTTTCAGAAAGCTCTCATGCTTCCCCTCTCCCCTGCTGTGCGGATCCACTCCCCCTGACCCACCTCGCCCCTCCTCAGCTCTCGCCACCGGCATTTCAGCCCCCTCACTGTTAAGATTCCCTCAACCAGGGGCCCTCTCTGGGGTGGAACAATAGCTGGCAGCCTCCAGTGTAATGATACTTGTGCGATTTTCCTTGGTGCATGGGAATCTCAGGCCAAACAGTGGCAGCTCTAGCTCCTCCATTGCCTTTGCCCTGCCATCCCTGTCCCATCCTCTTTTGCCCTGTTTGGAAGGGGACAGGTAAATCCATCTGGGGTCTTCCAACAGAATTGTGATGTCTACAGACAATATTAGACTCTCACCTATCCATTTAGCTTAGCAGAGGTTAGGTAGGAAGCACCAATAGCCCCCCTTTTGGTGGTGGTGTAGAATAACCTCAGATGATGAACACTGAAATCCTAGTGAGTCCAACTCTCATTCTCCTTTCTCTTCCATAGTATTCTGCATACAGACTTACAATGGTTCAACTTATGATTTTTCAACTTCACGATGGTGCAAAAGTGGTACACATTCCATAGAAAGTGTACTTCGAGTTGTGAATTTTAATCTTTTCCTGGGCTGGCGATACTCTCTTGTGATGCTGGGCAATGGCAGCCGCAGCTGCCAGGCAGCCGTGTGATCATGAGGGTAAACAACCAATACACTTAAAAGCAACCAGTACTTACACGACCAATCTGTTTCTCACTTTCAGTGCAGTATTAAATAAATTACATGAGTTAGTCAACACTTTATTACAAAATAAGCTTCATGTTCGGTGGATTTTCCCAACTGTAGGCTGATGTAAGTGTTCTGAGCACGTGTAAGGTAAGCTAGAATGAGCTACGATATTCAGTAAATTGGGTGTATTAAATGAATTTTCGACTCACATTTTCAACTTATGATGGGTTTATCAGGATGTAGCCCCACTGTAAGTTGAAGAAGCTCTGTATATAATCTGGTTTGGGTTTGGGGATAAGGCTGTTTTCATGGCCTTAGAATAAGCTCTGGGACAGCATATGGTACAAATTTTTACCAGCTCTCCATAGAGTTCAAATCTAGCTGAACATTAGATTTATCTGGAGCACTTTTTAAAAAATACCTTATGTCTCCAGGTCCAGGTACTAGAGATTTTTTTACAGTTGGTTTTGGGTAAATCTCAGGTTTTTGTGATTTTTTTCCCCTTTTTAAGTATTTTGGGGGGAGGTGGGATTTTTTTTTTTAATTTCCAGATTATTATAGATTCATGTGCAATTGTAGGAAATAATACAATTATTATTTATTATTTATTATCTTACATAATGATTTAATTATGTAAGGGTACATAGGAGAGATTCTATGTACTCTTCACCCAGTTCTCCCTAGTGGTAACATCTTGCAAAACTATAGCACAATGTCACATCATGATATTGACAGTGATAACAGTCAAGGTACAGAGCATTTTCATCAAGTTGTACAGGTAATAATCATTAATTTGTTCACTGTTTATGCAATTTTGTCATTTCAAGAATACAATATAAATGAAATCATACCGTATGTTAAACATTTGGGGTTTATCACTCAGCATAATTCTCTGGAGATTCATCAAGGTTGTTTCATATATTGTGTATCAAGAGTTTGTTCCCTTTTTAAAAAATTATTAGTAATTTAGTTTTGGCTGCATTGGGTCTTCATTGATGTGTGCGGGCTTTCTCTAGTTGCATCAAGCGGGGGTTACTCTTCATTGCGGTGCAGGGGCTTCTCATTGCAGTGGCTTCTCTTGTTGCAGGGCACAGGCTCTAGGTGCATGGGCTTCAGTAGTTGTGGCTCGCAGGCTCTTGAGTGCAGGCTCAGGAATTGTGGTATATGGGCTTAGTTGCTCTGCGGCATGTGCGATCTTCCTAGACAACGGATCAAACCCGTGTCCCCTGCATTGGCAGGTGGATTCCCAGCACTGCACCGCCAGGAAAGTCCCATTCCCTTTTTATTGCTGAGTAGTAATCCATGTTATTAGTGTACCACAGTTCGTTTAACAACTCATTTCTTGAAGAAATTCTAGGTTGTTTGCAATTTGGGGCTATTACGCATAAAACAGCTATGAACATTCATGGGCATGTATTTGTGTGAACTTAAGTTTTCATTTCTCTGGAATAAATGCCCAAGAGTGCAATTGCTGGTTTGTATGGTAGCTGCATGTTCAGTTTTATAAGAAATTGCATTCTTCATGGTCCAAGATAGTTCTTGGTGATCATTGCCTGAATTGCAGATGACAGAAAGGAGGAAGGGTAAAAGGTCAATATTCTTTATGCATCTTCCCAGAAATTATAGACACACTTCCACGTATGTCTTACAGCAAACAGCAAACACTTAGTTATCTGACAATACCTAGCTACAAAAGAGTCTGGGAAATGTTATCTCATCTGACTGCACCACCACTCTAAATAAAACCATGGTTCCATCTATCAGAGTCAACTAGATTATGCTGCAGGACCAAACAATCTCAAAATCACAAAGGCTTAACACAACAAAGGCTTATTTTCCTCTCCCATCACATGATCATCCTGGATTGTTAGGGCTCTGATCCATGGTGTCTTCACTCTGAAACCCAGAACCACTGTCAGAAACACTGACAGTCATCATCTGAGAGAAAGAGAGAGAGAGAGAAGACATGAATCTCACTCTGGTTTTTAAAGTTCACATTTTATTGGCCACAGCAAGTCACATGGTCACTTCTAACTACAAGGGGCAGGGAAGTGGAATCTTACCATTTATCAAAAGGAGGAGAAACAGAAATGTTTTGTAAATATGACTGAAGACTTGCCACAGTTAAGGTGGAAGAAGAGAATGGATGTTGGGATAGGAAGCAGCCTCTGCCACAAACACGATGTTCTGTGTGTTTATAATGCACTCTTGTAAACTGTTTATTTGTAACCTGCTTTTGCTCTATCTCTTGTACGTTGATGACCCTAGGGTTTTAATTGTCCGTGCCTACATATGCTATGCTACTTCATTACACAGTATATATAATAATGAAGTTTGCTCTCCCTGGAATGTCCTTCCTCCATTTAACTCCAATGTTCTCAAGACTCAATTTAGATTTCCTTAAGCCCCATGCCCTGTCCAACAGCACCTTATCTATGCGTACCTATTAGGATTAGGTACAGCTGTGGGTAGCAGTTGCATAGTCCTGACCTAGTAGGGCAGCTCTGCTCCACAAAATCATTGGGGATCCGGGTCCTTCTGTTTTGCACTGTCATGATTCACATGCCACCTCTTGTCAAATTGGTTGCTTCCAACAACTGTGTCTCTACTCCAGCCAGTAGGAAGGATGAGAGGTCAAAGAATGGCACACAACTCCTTCCAAAGATTTTTCCCATTAGTTGCAAATGATACTTCCTCTTACATCCCATTAACCAGAACTTAGTCACCAAGCTATACTCTGTAAGGGATTCTGGAAAAATGTACATTTTCTGGTAAGGTATGTGTCTGGGTCAAAATCAAGGTTCTATTACTAATAAAGAAGACATGATATTGAGAGAGATTGAGGGATAAATAGCAGTCTCCACTGCAAAGATGAGCATGAGTCCATTTTTTCATCCTCCTTTTCAGCCTTTATTCAATCAAAACTTATCTTTTGAGTTCCTACTGTCTAGCAATAAGCAATACGGGCATGGTTCTTACATTTATGAAGCTTTCAAACATTAAACAAATAACCACCCAGATGAATATATGATTACAACTTTTGATTAGCACAATAAAGGAAAATTTTGCTAAGACTAATGGGGATGGGGATTGATTTAGATAGGAGGAGGGATTGGGCAAAACCTTTTGAGGGTGGCAGGGAGAAGTATGGCTGGGGAGGCTGGCATGAGAATTGGCTGGCAGTGGATTGGGACCATTCCAGGAATAGAGAGGAATATCTGCAAAGTCCTTGAGGCAAGAAGGAGCTTGGTGGGCTTCCCTGGTGGCGCAGTGGTTGAGAGTCCCCCTACCAATACAGGGGACACGGGTTCGTGCCCCAGTCTGGGAAGATCCCACATCCCACATGCCATGGAGCGGCTGGGCCCGTGAGCCATGGCGGCTGGGCCTGCGCGTCCAGAGGCTGTGCTCCGCAATGGGAGAGGCCACAACAGTGAGAAGCCCACGTACCACAAAAAAAAAAAAAAAAAAAAAAAAAGAAGGAGCTTGGTGTATTTGAAAAACAGAAGGAAGGCCAGTGTGGTTGGAACCTGGTGAGGGATAGAGAGAGAGGTGTGAGATGCAGCTAGAAATGTAGACAGAGGCCAGATCCCAAGATATTGCAGGTCATGCTAAGGATTTTGGATTCTATTTCAAATACATTAGGAAGGCACTGGAGGATTTTAGGAAGCTTGACATGATTACGAGGTATTAAGCACACAAGGAAGTTAGAAAATAGGGATTTCTTATTTTTCATGTGTTACATATCCCATACTTTGTACTGCTATTTTTATCATTCTTTGTATAATCATTTTTCTTTGAACATTTTTCCTTCTCCTATCCAGATTCATGCAGTAGTATTTGCATTCTTCTTAATTGGCCTTGTTAAAATTCATCATTGGTTTATTTATATTCTTTTCTAGGTCCCTGGTTTTCACTTGCTATGCTCTAAAAGAGGCAGAAAAAGAGAGAGAGATTCATTCAAGAAAAAAAATGGTTATTTAATGTACTGCAATTTAAGACCAATCCTCAGTCTTCCTCTTTATACAACTATTTTCGGCCCTATTTTGTGACTTCACAGAGCTGGTACAAACTATAAACTTCTAGATTCATCATTGGCTTGCATCTCCCCAAAGATGACATGGTAGGAAGGACACAGTGGAATTCTTATGGTTATTTCTTCTAGGCTTTAGCCCTGCTGTGGTTCCCAAATCCTGATTTGGATCTAGGCCCTTGACTCTTGGCAATGACATACTCTGGCATGATGGTTTCTGTGACCTCATTAGACTTCTGCCCCCAGGCTTTCTCTACAAACCTAGGCAGGGGACCTGATGTTGGTCTGAGGGTCTTTAAGCAGCCAGTGTCCACTTTTTGGACATATTTTTATATTTTTAATATCTTTATATCTAGCCATCACAAGTCCAGGCAATAAAGGAAAATTGTGTTAAAAGAGAGATTCATGGGGATGAGGGCTGATTCAGGTGGAAAGAAGGATCAAGGAAAGTCTATTGAAGGTGGTCGAGCGAAGTGTGGCTGGGTACCCACTTCAGTAGGGTAGAGGGACACTGATCACTTACTTGTGTCAGCCCTGGGCTAGGTACTGGGATTCCAGGATACATTGTTTGAGGGAGTCAGGGAGGGACTCACATAAAGACAGTCCTTTAACTGAGATTTGAGGCAAAGCAGAGGTAACCAGGTGAGTACGACATGGAGGGGCATTCTAGGGAGGAGAAACAACATGGGTACAAGTATGTAGATAAGAGAGCAGAGCATAGCTTGTTGTAATATGTGGGGGTCACTGTAGAGAGTGCAGGAAGCAGAGCATTGAGATGTGAGACTGACGAGCTGAATAGCACCTTGATATGGAGGGCCTTGCCTCCTGTAGGTGATGAGAACAATGAAAAGTCTTTAAGCAGGAGATTGGGATAAGAAGCTCTGCATATCAGAACAAACTTTCTGAAAGTAATGTGGAAGAAAGATTTGAGGACATGTGTCTGGAAGCAGGGAAGCCAGTTTTTGAAGTAATCTACATGAGAGTTGGTGAAAAACTGACCTTGGATAATAGTAATAAGATTCAAGTTATCAAGGAAGACACAGCCAGGAAGGCAGAATGGACACACCTTGGGGAATAATTGGATGAGAGGTGTGAGTGACAGTCTTGGGTCAAAGATGAGTCATCAGTTGGTGGTTGGTGCTATTGAATGAGGCTAATCACTAAGTTAAGCAATATGGGGAGAAGAGCAAGTTTGGTAGAAAAGACGATGAGTTCATTTTCAGACACGTTGAGTCAACAGATTTGAATGGGCAGAAAGCATGTTGACTTTAGTTCCAACCCATTTCTATGTCATTGTTTCTTTACTGGATGTAAAGGCTAAAAGTAAAGGAGATTAGTAAAAAAGAAAGAGATCAGTGAAAGAGAAATTAGGATATAAGAGTAAGTTGACACATGACTATAAAATTCATGGCTGGCCATTAATTTCATAAATATTTGCAGAATGTGTACAATCTCCAAAGTAGTATTCTATAGAAATTATAAAGATCACTAAGATAAATATATATATATATGTGTGTGTGTGTGTGTGTGTGTGTATATATAAAACATAAGCCTAAAATGTAATAGAAATATAATACTAATATTCAATCAGCTATCATATGGGCTACAAAAATGGCAAAAACAAAATGCAAATGTGAAATATACCTTTATCATTGATTACCTATAAGATCTAATAGTCATAATCTTACCTAAGTGATTAAACATTTCATCACATCCTGTCATGTTGTTTCCTGGTATGACACAATATGAAAAATATGCCAAAAATTATTAACTTGAATTTAATCAAGCTTTTATACCTAAATTCCAGATTACAAAGTCCCTAAGTTTAAGAATAAGCTTAGATGGGACTTCCCTGGCGGTCCACTACAGGGGGTGCGGGTTCAATCCCTGGTTGGGGAACTAAGATCTTGCATGCAGTGTGGTGTGGCCAAAAAAAAAAAGAAAGAAAGAATAAGTTTAGCAGCACCAAAAAGAAAAAAATCAGAAGGATCTAGAATGTAGAACATTCTGGAAGATAACTGATCTGGTATCTTCAAAAAGTCAATGTCATAGAGGGGAAAAATGGTGGAATTTTTGCACGTTAAGAGAAACTAAAATGATGGAACAATCAAATGTAATGAGTGAATTTGATTGGATTTAGTTTGAAGAAATCACTATAAAAAGCATTTTGGAGACAAGTGGGGAAACGTTAATATAGACTGGAGTATTAGATGATATTAGAGAGGTTATTAGTAATTTTCTTAAGTGATAATGGGTTGAGGTTAATAGAAAAATGTCCTTAGTTTTAGAAGAAGTGTATTGGAGAATTTGTAGCCTTTGTTTTTCAGAATCGGGAAACAACTCACAAGAAAAGGAGTTCAAAAGAAGGCATTCAATACAGGTAACTGGTTAAAAAGGTGTTGGAAGAGTTGAAAGGGCAAAGGACAAGGGGTCAACTTAGAGATTCACAAAAGAAGAAGCCACTGCCAATTCAAAGGTGGTGTTACCAGAGCCCAGGAGCCAGGGCTGTCCCTTTGGGAATTGGCAGGGGCTCCCCAGGGAAAGCCTGGACCATGGAGAAAGGAGCTGTTTGGCAAAAATAAACAAAGACACCGCCAAAGACACTTCCCAAAGTGCAGGGAGGGTGGTAGAAATATCCTGTCTTCGCCTCACTTCTTACCTTCCAATCTCCAGCCACTGTTTCTCATTGGCCAAAGCCTAAGTATTACCCAGTTGCAAGGAAGTCTGGGAAATGTAGTTTGCAGGTACCAAGTCCCTGAGATACAGAGCAATGCAGAGGAAGAACAAGAAATAGATGAAATAGACAAATGACTGGTCCAGGAGAGAATTGTCATGATGCTTGCTACTTATTTTCAAATAGTTCAGAAAACAAAATATAAAGATACAAATACAAATAAAGCAAATATAATAAAGTGTTGAATTTAGGTGGTATATGGCTGTTTATTATACTATTCTTTCACTTTTTTTCTGTAATTTTGAAATTTTTCAGAATAAGAAGTTAGTGGAAAATGCATTTTAATACTTTGAAAGAAATACAAGGTCATGGCCAAGGGAATGGAGAGAAGAAATATTCAAAGTGAACTTGACAAATTTTCTCATTAAATTCTTATAACCAATATGGAAAAATGTGGGCCAGAGCAACATTTATCATTTTCTTCCACCACTACACATTTGAGAGTTGAGTTTTCTACTTACCACTCGCCCAAGGACATATCCACTATTATTCCCATGCCAGTTATAACACCTTACCTTATTTATCATACTCAAGCAAGTTTGATAAAATGGAAGTGAATGAGAGTGACTTTAATTTGATGATAATCTTTAATCTGCTGGGTTTTTTTAAAGAAATAAATTAGTTTTGAAAACCTTACAATGGATTGCAACACACCAGTATATTGCGACATTAGCATTGAGAAAGCTTCAGCTAGAATAGTGGCATAATTATAAAGACACATACATGGTGGAACACTTCTATCCAAAGTTGTTGGTTAATGGATAGATGTCAGCCTGGAGGATGGCTCTGCATGATGCACCAGAGGGTCTGTCTTAATTTGGCCCTGTCTAGTTTTACATTTTTAACAGTATCTTGGATGAGAATTAGAAAACAAGCTGATTATAACTGCTGATGACATAAAACCTAGGGTGAGAGCTCATGATCCAGAAAGACCTGATCAATCAGAGTGATGAACCAATATAAATTGACATCTAGTAGATATATGTGACCAATCTTCTACTTGAAACCAGAAGAGCCAACTGATTGTGAGATGTTTTCTATATATTGTATAATGGGAGAGTTTGTGTTCGTTCTCTGGTGCTGTCACTAATGACCTGTATAAACTTGAGCAAGTTACTTTCTCTCTCCTGAACTGCCTTAGTTTCTGCATCAGTAAATGGGAAGAGTAATACCGACTCATAGTAGCTTAAGTTAATTAATATATGTAAAGCAGTTGAATAGTCTCTGGCACAGAGCAACAGAAACGATGTTAGTTGTTTTTAGTGACGTGTGTGTGAGAGTGCTGGTAGCAATATTACCTAGTAAATAACTATGAAAATGATTTAGTGGTTGATATTACATTCAATAGATTGCAGTTGTGGGACAGAGTTGCCAAAGTTGTCTGTGTCATTTAAGTCTTTATTTAATTAGAATCCCAGTGTCTGAAATGAGGCTGATGAAAGTCCTGATTGACTCTGCTTTGTTCAGATGGAAACTGGAGTAAGGGGTTGAGATCGGGTGCCATGGCCACAAACTATCATAAACAAATTCGTGTCTGCTCAACACAGAACTGGAATGTAGGAACTGCTAACAGAGTTGGAGGTGTCAATATGTCTTTAGAAATTTAATGAGCTGTGGAATAGAATTTTGAACTCATTTTGCATGTCCCCCATTGATTTCTCTAGAACCAGTGATTAAAATTACCATGACACAGAATCTGAGTCCACATAATGAAAACCCTCCTCGTGAACAGAGACATGGGGAGTCTTTTGGGGATATGCTATGTTTCCTGTCTCTGCAATGATAAGGCATTATACATCAGGGTGATGCCCTGGGAAGGGTGGAATGGGATTCAAACCCCGGATGGGTGATTGGATTAGGTGTTTTGTGAGACTGACTCCCAGAAATCCTAAGATTTTTATCCAGTGCAATCTGAGGATTCTAGATTTGTTTTTAATTGCATACTTAACTGCTTCCCAAACTTCTGCCTCTTAAGCTCTTATTGGTTTTTTTTAGGCAGTAGGCCAAAGGTCTGTACATTTTTTTTTTCCAACACCAAATAGGTTAAATTCTCAGTGTGCTCGTTTTCAGGAAATGAAGTTGAAATGATTAAACAGAAAATATGCACTTAGCTCCTAATGTTAGCTGCCTCAAGACAAAATCAATTCCATTTCACATGGAATGCTATTGGAGAGCTGTTTAGAAATTAGAATTAAATTTAGAATTTTAGAATTTAGAGCTGTTGATATGAAAGAAATATTGAAGGTGACTACAGCAGGGACAGGAAATGAGAAACTTACAGATATCTTTAATACTAAAAGGCACTCTGTCTTTCCTGTCCTCAAAACCTTAAAGAAATCTTTAAGACGCTTTGCTCATTTAAGGCATAAATATGTTGGACTAAAAGCCAATGACACCTGGATAAAGAACCAAAGTTTTCTATACCAGTTCCTCTACAGAAATTCAGGAATTTGAATTCTGAAGATGTCCAAATTACTCACCAGACCTGACCCCATTAATAAGCAATGGGAGAGAGAAAAAAAAAAGAAGAAGAAAAATCTTGCTAGTTCTGGCACCTTTACATGAACAAGCTATACCCTGCGTGGCCTCAGTTTTCAATCCGTAAGCACTCTTTTTAAGCCTGAGAAGTAGCATTCACACATTATATGGAGCAGTGTCTCATTTCTTTCTCAATAACTGGCTCTGCTGCTTGGCAAAGGGAATGTATTCCAACTCTATCAGTGCAGTTGAGAGGTTTACACCAAACAATATGAGTTTTTCAAGTGGCACCCAGGCTTATGGGTGTTACTAAATAACCATAAAGTATGGTCAGTCACTGACCTCCAATCAAAGATAAAGATGGAAGCCTGAAATCTCAGTTGAATATGTTATATATTTACCCTGTGTTAGGTCTTACGTTTTACTCACAGGAAAAAAAGTTAAATAAATATTTTAGAGGGTTACCTTGAGGGGAGGGGATTTTTTGAATCTCAAAGTTTTATCAGACTATTCTTTCCAGATTTTACAACACAGAATAACACAGCTTCCAGAAACCAGTAAACCAATAAATAAAATTGAAGCCTGCAAAACTTCATCGTGTAGTAGTTTAAAATATGATGTTCTCTCATCAGATTTTGGATCCAGGGCTCACATTTTTCACCTCCATATCCAAAACTTTTTAGTTCAACACAGCCTGGACCAGATATCTCAGATTCCTGATTAGAAAGGATCTATGCCTTTAGGTCCAGCTGCCTTATAAGGAATTGAAAAATGCTACCTTTACTAGCATATTAAGGGTATGGGCTGTTTTGTTTTGCTTTGTTTCACTAGGAATTCCATCAGAGGTGAGGTGGAAACAGTCAAAAACAAAAATACAAGCAATATTAACAGAAATAAGATACTTTATATCACCAAGTGGATCTACTTTTTAGAATTTTTGTTTTTCTGAATAAAGTCACACACAATCCTAAGAAGTAAGTAATGGCCAGGATCTATCACAGCAAATACTTTTGCTATTGCATTATTTCAAATAGGGAAAATTTTGGAAACAGAGAAGTGAACAGCAATAAAGAAATTCATTTAAATCATTTTTATCAAGTGTATGTAATATGTAATAACATCGAAAATTTTAGAGGCCACCTTGAAAACCCTTACCACCTCTTGGAGATTTAGCTTAAACCTTAAGGCAATAACACTGAGAAATTCTGAAACAGGTGGTTAACAACTTCAGCCTTTGCTTTATCTATTAATGCATCAGCAGGTTTCTTTGATGGTAAATTATGAATGTAGACAAAGTGCAGGGCACAATGAAGAAAAAACCCTCCAAAAAGGACATTTTCCTATCCCCAGAAAACCTTGCCAATAAAGTGCTAGTGAAAATTTTGCCTCCTTTTAATTTACCCTAGGTTCCCCTGTAAATATCACCATTCCCAAAGTTTTTAAAAATATTTGATAGAGAACAACTTATAATTCCCCAAAGTGACCATCCATAGATTTAAAACAGCCTACTCTTCTAGAGAAAAGAAGGGTCCTTATTTACCTCAGTTCTTTGTAATTTGCAAGAGTAGACACTCAATAAGTTCTTATGGAATAAATCAATGAAAAACAAATGAATAAAAGAATATATGGGAGAAAAGTGAAAATACTAAATTATGAGAGGCTTAAAAAAACTGAATTTTCAAAATGAAGAATCTTGCAGATGACCGTAATGATTAATAAAGGCAAAGAGCTATCAAAGTCCCATTTTATTTCATAGGTTTTCCGACTCCCCTTAAGTATATGCCTAACAAGCAAATACTCCCGTGTGTATAGTTGTTATGCAAAATCCTTACTTACAAGTTGCATAACCATAGAAAAGAAAATCTCTTGGAGACTCAGTTTCTTCATCTGCTAAGTGGGAATGGCAAGTGTAATAAAGTTAAGTGATTCTTATTCATAAACCAGTTAGAAATGGGCCTGGCATACAGTAAGCATTTGATAATTATTGGTTAAAATTTTGATTATTATCTTCATCATCCTCAATGGATTCATTAGATGCAGAGAAAGTAATAATAAATTACTTTCAAAAGATTTTAAAAATCAGATATTTTGTAAAAATGAGTTTAATTTATGTTAAAATCAAGTGCATAATAATGGGAAAGGGCTGTAAAATTTTCCTCTCCTTAAGGGCAGAGTCCATGCAGCATTTAGCTTTATACGTCCAGCTGCATGTTACAAACTCGCTTATAGTCACAGGTCTGTGTCACTCAAGAACCGTTTGTGAAATGTATGAAAGAATCAATACATAATAGAACAAATTCTCCCCTGCCTTGCGCTTACCTCACCAACTCATGTGAGTTGTTCATGTAGATTTACCTTTATATACCTTTTTTAAACAACTTCAAGAATTTCAGTTCCACAGAGGAGAACGCTGAGTCAGTTTTCTTGGCAGTAATGAGAAAAGGGGAATATGAGAGCTAGAATTAGAAGAGGAAGGTAATGTACATGGCAGAACTGGAGTAGAGAGTTTTGCCATGAGGTTTTTTGCAGAGAAGAAGAAAAGAGTGTTGACAGAAAGTAGACCTCACGTGTGGAGTTGCACAGGCGTGTCTGAAAGGAAAGCAAGAATGATACCAGTAAAGGCAATGACAGACTTCATAAGCTTGGGTATGAATAAAGACTCTTGTCAAACTCACTGAACCCTCTTATCCACCACACAGCTCAGATATTTTAATCCATCTTCTTGGCAGTGCTACTGAAGAGGCACTGTTAGCCTCATTCGAAAGTGAAGACGCTGAGTCATAGAAAGGTTTAAAATCCGTCGAGGTCATAGCTAGCAAATGGCAAAGACAGGATTTGAACCCAGGCAATCTGACTCCAGGGACTGTGTGCTTAAATATTGTATGATACTGGGCTTCCCTGGTGGCGCAGTGGTTGAGAGTCCGCCTGCCGATGCAGGGGACACGGGTTCGTGCCCCCATCCGGGAAGATCCCACATGCCGCGGAGCGGCTGGGCCCGTGAGCCATGGCCGCTGGGCCTGCGCATCTGGAGCCTGTGCTCCGCAACGGGAGAGCCTGCAGCAGTGAGAGGCCCGCGTATCGCAAAAAAAAAAAAAAATATATTGTATGATACTGTCCTCATGGCTAAATCTATATAATTCTCTGTACTGGGGCAGGGTATGAAATAGACTCAGCTGGCTATGTCACAAAGGTTAAATAAAAGGTAAATAAAGGTTTTTATACCCTGACATTTCCAGTTATTCTTTACCTCTGGGCCCAGAATGAGGAAAAAATTAAAACTGAGTCAAAAATTAGGAAGGCATGGATTATTTGAAAGAAAGATGAAGAACAGGAAAGAAAAAAAAAAGGAGAGGAAGCCTCTTTGTATAAAGGTTGTTCCCAACAAAGACAAACAAATTTAATAAGCATCTTATTGAAACATTAAAAGAGGAAGATTCTAAAGATTTCCCTAAAATAGCTTAAGGCAGTGAATGGAAATCAATTACACACTACTCAGTTTACACCCTGTAGCTGTTGTTTTCATCTGCCCATGATGCATACTTCTCTTCTGAAAAGAACCCCCTGCTTTTCCTTTGAGAAATCATCCTCTGCCTCTCTCAGGGCAAATTTTGGTGGGACTCACTCCACATCCAGCATGGACCCATGATCCAGATCTGGCCACTAAAAGTTCTGCATCCCTCTGATCAGTGTGTATGGGGAGTTTATCAGCCATGGGATTCATTGTTATCACTGGAAAAAGGAGGTATTCTCCCTAGGCATTGCCCAACTGATGTGCCCTGGACTTGGTAGTGGCCATCTTTTTGCACTACTGGCAAGGCCTGCCTGAAATGAAGACAATGCAGGGGACAGACAAATGGAGAGGGACACAGATTCCTGAAGGTCTCATGTGTGCACCTGATCCAAAGGAGACTACCAACTTGACTTTTCAATTACATAGGCCAATTTTTAAGTTAAGTCAGTTTGACTTGGCCTTCCACTACTTACAGCAGACAGAATTCAAACTAAAACACTAACATGAGACATGTTAAATGCCCAATGATAGTCTCTTTACTTAGTCAGATATCTTTAACTTTAAATTTTATGTTCACAGAAAGAAATGTATTAAAGAATAGTTTCATATAGGACTTTAATCTCCAACCTCTTTATTCCTTTAAGTTCTAAAATTTCTTGCCTATGAATTTTCCTTCCATGGTGTTTTTAGGAACCTAAGCCTCACAGATGAGCTAGACTATCAGATAGCATATTACATACCTACTCATACAGCTGTTTTATTAAGATATTAATAAATGCAAAAGGTCAAAGACTTTATTAAGAACTTTATATTATAGAATTCCTTAAGCACTGCATTAGATTATTTAGGAAATTTCTTTTTTGAAAAATTAACATACCCAATGGAAATCTGAAATTAAGGAATGCAGGTAGAACATTGGCCCTCAAATTTTAATATGCATAAGAATTATCTAGGAAGCTTGATGTATTGAAGATTCCAGGTCCCATCCTCAAAAATACCAATTGGGAAGTTTGGGCATGAAAGCCAGGAGTCTGAGTTTTCATTAAGCTCTTGAGATGATTCTTTTTTTTTAAACAAACCCTTTTTAAAAAAAAAAACTAATTAATTTACTTTTGGCTGCGTTGGGTCTTTGTTGCTGCACGCAGGCTTCCTCTAGTTGGGGCGAGCAGGGCCACTGTTTGTTGCAGTGCACGGGCTTCCCATTGAAGTGGCCTCTCTTGCTGTGGAGCACAGGCTCTAGGCACGCGGGCTTCAGCAGTTGTGACTCGTGGGCTCTAGAGCGCAGGCTCAGTAGTTGTGGCTCACGGGCTTAGTTGCTCCACGGCATGTGGGATCTTCCCAGAGCAGGGCTCGAACCCGTGTCCCCTGCCTTGGCAGGCAGATTCTTAACCACTGTGCCACCAGGGAAGTCCCTCTTGAGGTGATTCTGTTGTAAGTAGTTTCAGACCAGCCTTGAGGAAGTCTTGAAGTTCTCATTGAGTTTCAGCGAAGGTGCTAGTTTATAAATTATGGATCTGTGTCTCCAAAGACAGTCAAGGATCTTTAAGGATAAACCTGAAAATTTTCCTAATTATATTTCCTTATAGTCTGGTCAGCGTTAAATGACATGATGCATATAAAGGACTTCATATAGTCAACATATGCTGAGAGCAATTATTTTTAACATCCTTATTATAATGGAACTAAAAGACAACAGACTTAATGACCTTGGTAAATTAAAAGTCCAGCTCTCTTCTCTCTCTAAAAGCAGTAAGGTTCAAGAAGGTTAAATACTGTGCTGGTTTTTACGTTTTTGTCTCTTAGTTCCAAACCTAGAATCTCTGGAATCAGAGGAAAATACATACCACATTTGTGGGTGCACCTCTGATCCATTTACCAAATAACTTGTAAGGTTACGAAGTTTGAACGGGTTCAGGCTAAGAAAAGGCTCTGCAGCAAGTCCAGTCTGCAGTGCAAACTGCTCTGTTTCTTGGACTTTAGAAGAAAAGACTAATAAATTTGTTTCACCCAACATCACCCGAGCAAAAGCCTCCAGACACCAAAAATCTCTGGTTGCCTCTCACTTCTTTGCATATTTTTGGCTTTAACTCTTGGTTATCTTCTTCCTTCTTAGTTGGTTTAAGCCTCTAAATAGTTCACAGTCATCCCTGGCCTTTAATCACAGTACTCCTAAGATCCTCATCCATCATGGTCACTAGATACAGGACTGATTATTCAGACACTGACAAAGTTGAGTGATCTGTATCCAAATTAAGGGGAAATGCCACTTGATTATTTAAGGAAGATCCGAATAGGTTATGAGATATGCCTTCATGGCTCTGATTTGTAAGATTAGTATTTTGGTTTTGAAGTAGCATGCAAACTTTAGTAATAATCATTTTATAAATATTTGTCTGTGTTGCAGATGCCAAAGGTATGATCTCCAGATTCTTAACTGTTGCTGTACAGCTGCTGTCATGCACGCATTTCAACAAGTGATCATCCAACAAAGAGAACAAGAAGGCCTGGTGATTAAAGAGATGAAAACAACTACCATTGAAAACACAATATATGATAATAACCTCTCAATGAACAGTGCAGATCTGGACTAATCACATCCCCAGAAGATAACAGTCCATCTTTCAGAAAGGGAGTCTGATGAAGTGGAAAGAAAAAAAAAAGAAAAAAAGCCCAGATGGTATCTGTGAGGAACTTTCTGAAATTTGAAGCAGAGACCATGATTTGAAAAACTGTACCAGGACTCACAAAACAGATAAACTATCCTAAACTATAACATGTAAGACTGGGACTTCTTTGGTGGTGCAGGTTAAGAATCCACCTACCAATGCAGGGGACATGAGTTTGATCCCTGGTCTGGGAAGATCCCACATGCTGCAGAGCAACTAAGCCCGTGCACCACAACTACTGAGCCTGAGCTCTAGAGCCTGTGAGCCACAACTACTGAGCCCACACGCCACAACTACTGAAGCCCAGGTGCCTAGAGTCTGTGCTCCGTAACAAGAGAAGCCACCACAATGAGAAGCATACGCACCGCAAGGAAGAGTAGCCCCACTCGCTGCAACTAGAGAAAGCCTGCTTGCAGCAACGAAGGACCAATGCAGCCAAAAAATAAATAATTTTTTTAAATATGTAAGACAAGCAATCTAAACTCATACTGTTTAACACAGCTCATTTAGAATCCTATGTTCCAAGATAAGACCACTGATGAACTGGTGCCATGGTAACTGCATGGACTTCTGTGTTAAAGACATGACCACTGACTGTCCCAGCAACTTGACTGCTTTACAAATTCTGACCAGTCCCTGACAAGACCATTCTGTGGCTAACTACAGCTCCCTAGACCCTATAAAATTTCCTTGATTTACCAATCGTGACACATCCCATGGTTCCTAATGTGTGCATTCACCCTTGAAGCAACAAGCTAATAAACATAACTTTGTGTTGCTGGTGATCTAGTGGGATATAACCCCATCACCCAGAAATGGCTGGTCTGATAAAACAGTAGAATGATGTGCTGAAGATTTAGTTACAACATCAGTTCCTGAAATATTTCATTTCTCCTTTACCAGCTACAGTATAAACTTTGTTTCAGTGACCAATATGGTGCTGTTTCTCCCAGAGCCAGATCAGATAGGTCCAAGAATCATCAAGGGGTATAAGTGGGAGTGGCTTCTTTCAATATTATAACTATTCAGAGATTATTTGATTCCTATTCTCCCAATTTTGAATTCTGCACTTTTGGAGGTCTTAGAGGAATACCTCCACCAAGGGACACAATGATTCCACTGAATTGGAAGTTTGAGAATACTACATGGCCATTTTGAGTTCCTCATGCTACTGTATCAACAGCCAAAGAAAAAGGTCACTTATTGACTGGAGTGATTGATCCTAATTACCAAGAGGAAGTTAGGTTGCTGCTACACAATGGGGAAGGAAGGACAATGTATGGAACCCAGATATTCTTTCAGGTGCCTCCTTGTATTTCCACTTGCAATAGGAAAAGTTTTTGGAAAACCGTAACAACGAAGAAAAGCTTGACCGTTAAAGATTCAGACACTTTAAGAATGAAGATTTGGTTACCCCACCAAGTAAAGAACTTGGGACAGTTGAAGTACTGTCTGAGAGCAAAGAAAACATGAAAAGTTTAGTAGGAAAAGGAAGTTATAATAGCACTACAGTCTTGTGAAACCAGGACTATAAAAACTATGTGTATTTTCTTCCTTGCTTGTTACATAAATATAAATAAATATATAATATTTTACATGATATATTATTGTACATTATTTTATTATCTTTTATATTATTTATTATATAATATATTGTGTATTATAATATATATACTTGCACATATTAACAAATTTCTTTTTTCCTTTCTCCTCTTTTTATTTTGAAAAGATTATTGACAGTGATTAGCTTTAGAATATTAGTATGGGACTGGGAATTATTTTAAGGTGTAATCAATATCAGCTAGAGATGGATACCTTGATATTCCCCATAATAAATATTAAATACGTTAGGATATTATTTAATTTGGCTATTGTGACTTTATATCTCTCCCTTTTGAGGAGAAAGTGAAAACAACTTCTTCTGTATAAGGGGTAGTTGCATATATTTGTTATTGTTGTTGTATGGAAATTCAAATATGTTTAGAAGGTTTTATATGGATGCTGAATAGCCCAAAATTTGGACTGTGACCATTTTTCAGCTATTACTTCTCAGCTCCAAACCCACCCTTCTATACTCTGCTTTGGAATCCTGTTGATAAAAATCTGCAAGCTGTATTCTCCTTTGCCAGCTGGCTCTTTGATAGGTTCTATTAATAGAGGGCACTAGAGGGAAACAGGAAAGCTAAAGGAGGAAGAAAGGACTTATTTCCCCCTGTTTGCTTGCCCTTCCTCTCCGTGTTGCCCCAACAGTTGCCCTTCCTCCTGTCAGCAGCAGGTGGTTCTATCTGCCATTTTCTGGCACTTCCAGAACCAGCCTCATTATACCCCCTCAAACATACCAGCTCCAGACAAGTAGTGCCACTTCTTTAGACTTGAATTTCAACCCCTCAGAGTCTCTATCCAATTTTCTGGGTTCTAATAATTCCAGACCCTTCTCTTTGTTCTTCCAGCCCCAGAATGGTAGCTCTTCCTAACATTACTACCTCTGCCTCAATGCAGTGTCTTCCTTTTGCTTTTTGCAACCATTCAGCTAAGGTCCTAGATTAAATTTTCTCTGTTAAAATAACTAGCATAGTTTCTTTTAACTGACTGGACACTAAGGGATACAAATATAAACAGCACTGTTGGCTTAAAATGGTATTTAGTAAACAGAGTTCACCTACTTAATTAAGCTGAGAATTCCAATACAAAGAATATTTTACCTTTATAATACAGGTCAACAGGCCCTTATTCAAAGTTTTCAGGGACAGAAATGTTTCAGAATTCAGAATATTCCAGATTTTAGAAAGGTAATAGTGTATCTATATGTGTACATATTTATATATAAAATTGTGTAATAATTCCAATGGGGTATGGGATATCTCATAACTAAACACTTGAGGGAAAAAATATTCCCTCAAATCATTTTAGGTCAGATTTTGCAACCAAATGAGTTACAAAAAAACCCAACAACATCAAAAACAACTTGTGCTTTTTATAACTTTTTAACTTGGAGTTATGGATAAACTGTTTTGAACTTGTATTAGGTAAAACTACCAAAAGACTAATCAAAGGACCAATTAGAAAAAAAAAACTAAGAATGAATTAAAGTGTTTTCAGGAAAACTCTGAGTAAATCTGGTAGGGAAGTGATGTCTGACTTGAACGTATAGAGAAATTTCAGAGAAACAAAGAGAAAGCTTTTGAACAGACTGCTCTGGTAGGCTTCGGGAAAATATTGTCCTCAGTTAC
This sequence comes from Mesoplodon densirostris, assembly GCF_025265405.1. Taxonomy (NCBI): domain Eukaryota; kingdom Metazoa; phylum Chordata; class Mammalia; order Artiodactyla; family Ziphiidae; genus Mesoplodon; species Mesoplodon densirostris. Next base: position 79,978,074 of record NC_082668.1, on the reverse strand, counting down.
CTGAAAGACAATGAATCAGTTCTATAGTGAAAGGAAAACCTACTTTGACAGCAAACCATAAGGAGTCTGTATTTGAGACGGTTAATGAAGTTGCATGTAAAATTCAGACAGTGCAGTTCTACCAGAGGAATTGTGAAAGCAGTCTGTGGAACACACGTCCTAACATGCCAATTTGTTATTTGGGTTTTTAATGCATTGCAGTACATAATCAGAAAATATGTGTGTGTGTGTGTATAAATATATATATATATATATATATATATGTACATATATACATTGCTCATGATTTAAATATAGCAAGCTAACTGCCAGAAGATCTCAAAAAAGAAACAAGTAAAATGATTGCACTTGGGAAGTGGGAGTGAAGAAACTTGGAAAAGGGGCAGAGGGGTTTTGGGGGGTTTTTGTGTGTGTGTGTGTGTGTGTGTCTGATATATATATTTTTAAATCATCTTTATTGGAGTATAATTGCTTTACAATGGTGTGTTGGTTTCTGCTGTATAACAAAGTGAATCAGCTATATGTATACATATATCCCCTCCTTCTTGCATCTCCCTCCCACCCTCCCTATCCCACCCCTCTAGGTGGTCACAAAGCACCGAGCTGATCTCCCTGTGCTATGCGGCTGCTTTTCACTAACTATCTATTTTACATATGGTAGTGTATATATGCCCATGCCACTCTCTCACTTCGTCCCAGCTTACCCTTCCCCCTTCCCTGTGTCTTCAAGTCCATTCTCTACGTCTGTGTCTTTATTCCTGTCCTGCCCCTAGGTTCGTCAGACCTTTTTTTTTTTTAGATTCCATATATATGCGTTAGCATACGGTATATGTTCTTCTCTTTCTGACTTACTTCACTCTGTGTGACACACTCTAAGTCCACCCACCTCACTACAAATAACTCAATTTCATTTCTTTTTATGGCTGAGTAATATTCCATTGTATATATGTGCCACATCTTCTTTATCCATTCTTCTGTCGATGGACACTTAGGTTGCTTCCATGTCTGGGCTATTGTAAATAGTGCTGTAATGAACATTGTGGTACATGACTCTTTTTGAATCATTGTTTTCTCAGGGTATATGCCCAGTAGTGGGATTGCTGGGTTGTATGGTAGTTCTATTTTTAGTTTTTTAAGGAACTTCCATACTGTTCTCCATAGTGGCTGTATCAATTTACATTCCCACCAACAGTGCAAGAGCCAGAGGGGTTTTTACTTAAACTTTTCTTACTTGATTTATAACTAGGTGATTATATTAATTTAATAAAAGACTTTTAATTGCTGCTGTAAAATATACAAACTTAAAATGAAACATGTCTCTGTGAGTTGTAATGAACAAGTCCTTAATTTACAGAAAATAAATACACAGTTTTGTGGTTTCTGAAAAGTGATTTATTTTTTTTTAAGATTTATTTTTTTAATTTTTATTTTTTAAATTTCTGCTTGCATCCAGTCTTAGTTGCAGCATGCGGGATCTTCACTGAGGCATGCGGGATCTTTTGTTGCAGGGTGTGGGCTCTTGTGGCGTGGGGGCTTCTCTCTAGTTGTGGTGCGTGGGCTCCAGGGCACGTGTGCTCTGTAGTTTGTGACACACGGGCTCTCTAGTTGAGGAACACAAGCTCAGTAGTTGTGGTGCGGGCTTAGTTGCCCCACAGCATGTGGGATTTTAGTTCCCCAACCAGGGATCAAACCCATGTCCCCTGCATTGGTAGGCAGATTCTTTACCACTGGAGCACCTGGGAAGTCCCCTCTGAAAAGTGATTTAAATTTTGATTTAATAAAATAAATTTAAGTCAAATTGACTCAACTGCTAGCTCTAGATGACCTAGTAAAGACATTTTTACCCTTGCTTTCCTCCCTGAAACCAACCTAAACAATAAGAAGAATGATAAAAACAGGGACAAAAACTTCATCTCCAATCTAGCTAGAAAATAATCACAGCCTCAGACCACAAACTATGAAAACCAGCTGCCAGATGACAGCAGACTCTGGAGCAAATTGAAAGGCGCTGGGAGAAAAGACATCAAACTGACAGATCTTGTGCAGTAGACCAAGTTCCCCAAAGCAGAAGGTGGCTCTGAAGGGCTCCATCAGTGATCCCTTGGCTAGAACAGCAAATTCTTGGAGTTTGCTGAGGAATATTGCTAACAGTAGGGGATGTGGAGCTGAGTGAGAAACACCAAGACGTGACATTTATACAAGAAGTCTGCCTGTGTGATTGGATAGAGAATAATGATAATGATCAATAGGATTTTGTAGCAGGTGATCACAACACACTTTTATTTATTTTTAAAAGCACTTAGTTCTTATACTTTGCCAGGGACAGTTCAAGGTGTCTTACAAATTTTAACCCACATAATCCTGATAGGCCTATGTGGTAGGTACTATTATTATCACCATCCCTGTGTTACAAGTGAGGACACTGAGGCACCGAGCAGGTACGTGACTTGTCCAGGGCCACAGCTCGTAAGTGGCAGAGACTGAATTCAAACCGGAGCAGAATGTCTCCTGAATTCATGCTCATAACCATTACACACAAAAAACCTTTGTCGTTATTAAGAAGAAAGTCACCCTGCTCACCCAAGGAGGGTCCAGAAAATGCTGAAAACACTGGGAAGAGACACGTTCACAGGCAGGGCCCTTCACAGAGAGTGCTAGAAAGTTTTCTGAGGCTCTCAGAGGTTCCACGAACTTTAAGACTTCTCAGTGTACTGTTTCCTCAGCTTAGTCCCCTAGGTTGAAACTGCCTGCTGCTTCTACTCACCCTCTGGGTCCCTTTCCTCCAAATTATTGAGGCCATAGCTAGGTATGACCAGACTATCCTCCTTCAAAGATGAGTAATAATCAGAAACAGAACTGTGAAACCAATGTGAAGGAAAGGAACAAAACAAAGACGACTGATTAGACTGTAGAAAGACATGGAAAGTGAGCAGCTGAAAGAAAAGAAAACCAATACAGAAAATAAGGAGGGGAAAAATGCACAGTTAACAATGCTTAAAATAGAGTCATGGATATGGAGGAAAAGGAAATATCACACACACACACACACACACACACACACACACACACACACACAAAGCACATGTCCTGTGTCATACAGGACTGTGAGCCAGGGAGAAATCACACTAAACTAGAAATAATTAATGCCTATAGGTCAGTGTGCTGAGGAAAGAGTTGCCAAAGATTCTAAGATTTCTCAAATTATTGCTACCTCAGCTTAGTCCCCTGGCTCTTCCCTCACATTTCTCCTAAAAAAATAATTTATTCAGGAAGAATTCTCCTCATTTAGAAATCAGTAATTTTCAAAAACAGAATCAGCTTAGAATCTATGCAAAATCTATACAAAAATAATTCAAGTAAAGAAGCTAACAAAAAGCAGATGAAGAACACACACAAATTTTTACTGTAGAATGAGCAAAAAAGTTCTCCATTAAATAAATGAGCTTAGAAGAAAACAATGGTCTTCATGCAACACGAAGTCAAAGCAGAGAGCTAACATTTCGTGAATGGTTAAGTTCCAGGCACTGAGCAAATGATTTATACTTAAATTATTTAAAAGATATTCTTGGGCTTCCCTGGTGGTGCAGTGGATAAGAATCCACCTGCCAATGCAGGGGACACAGGTTCAGTCCCTGGTCCCGGAAGATCCCACATGCTGCGGAGCAACTAAGCCCGTGCACCACAACTACTGAGCCTGCTCTCTAGAGCCCGCGAGCCACAACTACTGAAGCCCACGCACCTAGAGCCCGTGCTGCACAACAAGAGAAGCCACCACAATGAGAAGCCCACGCACAGCAACGAAGAGTAGCTCCCGCTCGCTGCAACTAGAGAAAGCCTGCGCACAACAACAAAGACCCACCACAGCCAAAAATAAATAAATAAATAAAAATTAAAAAAAAAATTTTTAATTAAAAAAAATGATAGTCTTGTGAGAGGCCCGGTGGTAATAATAATAATAACAAAATTACCTAGAAGGGTTAAAAATTTTTTAAAGGATAGCTTTGGATTTCTCTACAGCAATGCTCAACTCTAGAAAACAATGGAGGAATTGCTACAAAGACTCTAGCAAAATAGCCAGGCAAACCTTCATTCAGGTATAAGAACAGCAGCTATTTTCCAACATGAAAGAATTTAAGAATATAGTCCATCTGAATCTTCTTAAATAAAATTTCGAGAAGAACTTCACTAAACAAGAGATAAATAGAGAAAATGTTGTGAAAGTACTGGCTGTGCTCTTTAAGTTGACTCGAATGTAGGTCTAAGACTAAACAATGAAGTTACATAATAACATATAAATGTTATGAACCAAGGCAATATAGAAATGATATTACTCAGTCTACAAGTTGCTGGGTAGAGATGTAATCAGCTTTCATGGAAAGGGTGCATGGTCAATTATACTGTTTGAAAACCAGTGAAGATTACAGTTAATAGTGATGAAAGATGGAATGCCTTCCCCCTAAGATTGAGAACAAAAGAAGGAAGTCAGCTTTCACCACTCCTGTGCAATACGGTGTTGAATGTTCTAGCCAGAGCAATAAAGCAAGGGGAAGAAATTATGAAGCATACAGATTGGAAAGGAAGATGTGAAGCTGTTTTTATTTTCAGTCTACAATACCCCCTCCTCATAATCAGCAAAAAACTAAAAACTGCAAAACATTGATGAAGGAATTCAAAGACATAATAAATGGTTAGATATTCTATGTTCATGGGTCAGCAGATTCAGTACCATTAAGATGTCATTTCTACTTAAATTCATCTGTAGAGTCAATGCAATTCCCAATAAAAACCCCTGAAGACATTTTTGTCGATATCAACTGGTTTATTCTAAAATTTATATGAAAAAAATCAAAGGTCTTAGAATAGCCAAAATGACTTCAAAAAAGAAAAACGAGGTTGAAGGACTCATACTATCTGATTTCAAGACTTATTATGAAGTTATTGTAAGAAAGGATGATATTGGCAAGAGTATACACATACAGATAATAGAACAGAATCAAAATTCCAGAATTAGACCCATGTATCTATGGTGAAATTTTGGCAAACCTGCCAAGGTAATTCAACAGAGAAAGGATAGACTTTTCAACAAATGGTGCTGGGCAATTGGGCATCCATATGTTTTAAAAAACGAGACTTGACCCATATCTCCAATCATATACAATAATTATTTCAAAATGAATCATAGACCTAAATGTAAAACTTAAAACCATAAACCTTGTAGGGACTTCCCTGGTGGCACAGTGGTTAAGAATCCGCCTGCCAATACAGGGGACAGGGGTTCACGCCCTGGTCTGGAAAGATCCTACATGCCATGGAGCAACTAAGCCTGTGCACCACAACTACTGAGCCTGCACTCTAGAGTCTGCAAGCCATAACTACTGAGCCCACCCGCTGCAACTACTGAAGCCTGCGCACCTAGAGCCCATGCTCCACAGCAAGAGAAGCCACCACAAGGAGAATCCCTCACACTGCAATGACAGCAACGAAGACTGAATGCAGCCAAAAATAAATAAACAAACAAATAAATAAATTTATTTTTTTAAAAAAACCATAAACCTTCTAGAAAAAATATGAGAAAATCTTTGGAGTTTTGGCTAACAAATATTTCTTAGCACACAAAAGGCACAAACCATAAAAGAAAAAATTCGGTAAGGTTGGAGCTATACCTCATACAATATACAAAAATTAACTTGAAATGAAACTTTGACCTAAATGTAAACCTAAAACTATTGACAAAGATTCTTTGCTTGACCAAACTTTAGTCAGGCACCTTATCCTAAGCCCATTTGTGCACTCCTTATAATATTCAGTTTTAGTAATCTATGTCAGCTTAACCACAAGCCCCCACTCTCAATATCCAATTACCTTCCATGTCTGATCAAGCTCCTTATCCTCCACCTTCCCCTGGGTGAGGTGTGATCATCCTAGCTGTCTTCAGCAAGAATTCTGTTAGATCAGTATAGCTAGACTCCCTCTTACCTCTGACATTTCCTCTTAGTAATTTTCCATCCACTACCCTCACCCTTGCTCCTTGGCTATAAATTCCCAATTGCCCATGCTGCATTTCAGAATTGAGCCCATTTCCATTCTGAGGTCTCTCTTCCCCTCTTGCAATAGTCCTGAATGAAATCTGGTTTTACCTTTTTAACTACTCTCCAGCTATGATTTTTCTTTGACACTATAAAACTTCTAGGGAAAAAAAAATCTTTGTGACATCAGGCTAGCAAATATTTCTTAAATAACACACCAAAGTCAAGCCATAAAATAAAAAACAATACAGACTAGTACCCAGAATGTACAAAGACTCTCAAAATGCAATAATAAGAAAAACAACCAATTTTTTTAATGAGAAAATTTGAGCAAACACTACCAAAGAAAGATTCAAATGGCAAACAAATATGTGAATATATGTTTAATATTATTAGCCATTGGGAAATTTCAATTTAAAGCCTCAATAATACACCATTACACACCTATTAGAATAGCTAAAATTTTAAAAGGTGACAATACCAAGTGTTGACAACGAAACAAACAATTGGATCCTCACATGTTTCTGTTGGAAATGTAAAATAATATAGTCGCTTTGGACAACAGTTTGACAGTTTCTTATAAGGTTAAACATATACTTAGCAATTCACTACTAGGTATTTATCGAAGGGAAATGAAAACATATGTCCACACAAATGCCTGTGTGCAAATGTTTAAAGCAGCTTTATTCATAATCCCTAAAAACTAGAAACAACCCAAATGTTTATTGACCTGGGAATGGATAAACATATTGTGACATATCCATACTTGGCAACATGAAAGAAGAAACTACAAACACATGCAACAATGTGGATGAATCTCAACATTATTGTGCTAAGTGAAAGAAGGCAGACACTAAAGATTACATAATGGATTACTCAATTTATGTGACATTCCTGAAAAGCAAAACCATAGGGATAAAAATCCGATCAGTGGTTGCCAGACTCTGGGGATGGAGTAGGGGGTGTATTACAAAGGTCTACAGGGGAACTTTATGACGTGATGGAAATATGGTGTGATGGAAATATTCTACTATGTATTGATTGTCGTGGTGGTTTATATTACTGTATACATTTGTCAAAACTCATAGAACTATACACCTAAAAAGGGTAAATTCTGCTGTATGTAAATGATACCTCAATAAATCTGATGTTCAAAAAGAAACCAATTTATATAGTCATGTAAATTATAGGTATAAAGAAAAATTAAAGAAAATTATATAATTAATTTAAATTAGGAACTGTATGAAAGGTGTGTGGTAGTGGACATAAACTAGTTTTCTTATTCATAGTAGGGAGGCAATGGGTAGTGTCAAAAGTTGACAAACCCAAAAATGGAAGCTTAAGTATATTATTAAAGGTTGTAAAGTCACCACTAAAGGGCTTGAAACATTATAAATCCGCTGAACTATCAGAAGGAAAATACACATACATGCTTAATTTTTAAAGTATAGATAATTTAGCAAACTAGAAAATAAAGTAATAGCAGAAATTATAAAAAACAAGAGAACTAAGACCAAACATACCTGCATAACAATATATGTAAATAGGAAAAAGCCACCTATTAAAAGAAAAAAATTCTCAGGTAAGTTTAGAAAACTAAACAACTATTTGTTGCATGCAAGAGATATATTTAAAGATTAAATACTGGGCACACATATTAGGCAATTACTAAAACAGTAATTACATTATTAATATCAAACCATGTTGAACTCACAGAGAAAAGCATGAGATAACACAAATAAGTTCACTTTATAATGATAAAAGAGTCAATCTAAATGAAGATCTATTGTGAATCATTAATGTCAAATATCCTAGCATGAAAAAGTCTTAAAGGAAAAACTGCATAAGATCAAGGAAAAATAGAGAGAAATACAGAAGTAACAAGAAAAGTTCACTCATTCTCTTGACCCATGGCAGATCAAGTAAACAGTAAAATGTAAAGATATAAGGTCAAATTCTATAATTCATAGTCTCTCAAAAATTTTAATCTCTGTAAAATATATTACACTCTTCACCTTAAAAGCAAAGAATACTCCATCTTTAAGTACCCAAAGTACATTCACAAAAATTTAGTTTATGTTGGACCACAAAATACTCTCAATATATTGCAACAACTAAAAATAGTAGAGATTATATTCTCAAATTACAATGCAAAGAATGTAGAATTGAATTTTAATAGAAAATAAAATCCCCAACTGCCTAAAAATTAGGACTTTTTAAAAAGTTGACTTAAAGGCAATAGAAAATGAAATTGAAGAATATTTAGAAAATAATATTAATGTAAACACTATGCATCAGAATCCAAGTATTATGGCTAAAAGCAATACTTTGAGGAAGAATTCAGAGCCTTAACCAAATTATAAACAAGAAAAAAAGAAAAGAAATGAGTTCATATTTAAAGCAAGAGGTAAGAAAAAATAGTAAGAAAATAAATGTGAGAAAATCAGAAATAAAGAAATCAAACACAAAATCATATATGAATGATATTGAAACAAAAAATATTAAAATAATAAACATAAGAATTAGTCACTTGAAAAATCAACAAAATGGATAAAATGGTAGCTTGTCTCATTTTTTAAAGGATGTGTAAGAAAAGCATAAACACATAAAATTGGTAGTTAGACTGAGTTAAAAGGAAACCAAAATAATTATAAGAAAATGCTTTGCACAAAAGTATGCAAATATACATGAAAATCTAGATAAAATAAATCAGTCTCTAAAGAAATATAAATTACCAAAACTGACCCAAGAAAAGATTTTTTAAAACAAGCAGGCCAGTTACCAGTAAAGAAATTGAGAAGGTTATCAAAGATTAACCCCTCACAAAAGCACCAGGTTCCAACAATCTCACTAATAACTTCATTCAAAACATCTAGGAATACATTATTTCAATCCTAAGTGGGCCCTGAGCAGGGAAAGAATAACACTGACATTGAATCTAACAAATAAAGTGCAAGAAAGGAAACTACAGAACAATATATAACTTATAAACAGTGCAGTAATTCCAAAAAGTATAAGAAAATTAATAGATTAACCCACAGTGATAAAATAGGGTTCCTTCTTTGGATGAAGGGATAGTACAAAACTGGAATCTCTATCAAGATATTATTATCACATTTAATCATCTCAATAAATGGTGAGAAGTTATTTTGCAAAGTTGAACATCCTTCCTTGGTTTAAAAATTACACACACACACACACACATGATTATATATGATTATATTATGTACATATATGATTATACATAAATATGATTATATACATATATTATATAAAACATGATATGTATATATGATTATATATACATTTATACATATATGGTTATATATGTATTATATACATGTATGATTATGATATACATATATGTGATTGTATATATATATGATTTTACTCATATACATACATATATATTTTAAAACTCACATATATTCATATATATTCACATATATGTATGTGCACATATTGCATACCTACATGTATATACATAACCAAAATCTAGCATCATACGTAATGAAGAATCATTATAATTATTTCCATTACCGTAAGAAACAAGATGGATAATGACTGCCTGTGTGAGCAGAGGGTTGGAGTGGGACATCAGGGGAAGCCCAGTGTCAACTGGTAATAATGAGAACAGTAGCAGTACGGGAAGGGGGACATTTCAGTGCCAGCCAGTACATGTGTCTCTCTCAAGGACAGTGCTGTAATGGGACAGCATACACAGCCTGGCAGGATCAAGAAATTAGCTTCATACAAGTGACTGGACAAATAAGTAAATACTCTAAGGATAATGGGAGACAGGGTACTCACTGATGGACAGAGGGAATACAAATATGGAAAAAATGAAAGTAGAATAAATCCTGTGGTATTGAATTAAAATTGGAGTTATGTGAACTCAGGAACATACACATGTATACAGGTTTGTCCCTTTATCTCCTGCTGCTCCCACTGAGAATGTCTGGGAGCAGTAATACCCCAATAACTATGAGCATACTTTGCACACAAATCCTGACTTCCAAATCACATTTTCCACTAACAGGAACCAGGACTTGGAGAAATGGCTAATTTCAGGGCAGGAAAGGTACAAGGTGAGCCTAGGCTACCATGCTTTGCCAGAAAGTAAAAAAATATTCAAAGAGTGATGGGACATGTCAAAAGGACACAGAAGGCAGCTTGAAGGAGCTACTAATATCCAAATCTCGGACAATTTGAGCATCAAAATAGATAAAGATAGTGATGGATTACAAGCTATTGAATAAAATAAGAGTCCCTCAATCCACGCTGACATAAATAAGTTAATAAATAAGTAGGGAGAAGAGAAAAAGCTTTCTTACCCTAGAAAGTCAAAAAATAAATGTAAAAGAAATGAAATCATTTGGCAACCATCAGAGCAATAATTCAGGTAAGAATTATCAGTGGGTGCTAAAACAGTAGGTGAAAAGTAGAATGAAAAAAGGAATATTTACCTGCTTTCAAAAGTGTCTCCTCACAATATATTTACTAATTACAAAGGAAAGAAAAGTAGCTTAATAATAGACATATCTAGCAGTCACCTCTTAATTAAGTACTCAAAATTACTTAACATCATGAGTAATGGTACACATGGACTTGGTGTATCAGCTGAGAACATGCAGTGAGAACACTGCATCTCTTCTGTGATGTTCCTACGAAAGATGCATAACCTGGGTCTTATCATAAAAAAAAATTGGACAAACCCAAATTGAGGCACATTCTAAAAAAGAAACGCCCTATAATCTTCAAAAATGTCAAAAGCATGGAACTCAAGGATAGATAGAGAAGGTGCTTCAGGTTGAAGGAGACTAGATAGACATGACAGCTATGTAACACATTATCCTGGAATGGATCCTCCTGTTGGAAAGGACAGCAATTATGGTAAGTTGATTTGGTTAAGTGTTGACAATCAGATTCTTTTATATAAAAGCAGTTTTATTTTTCCCTTAGCAATTAGCAATAATTTGAATTCTCTCATTCCTTCTATGTTTATTAGCTGACACTCTTCCCCTTATCATCTTCTAAAAAGATATGGTAAATGGTAATTCTTTCCCTTTAATTTCAGATATTCAGAGTGAGGATTTAATGTAAAAGTCACCTTCAATGTGACAAATGAGGCCTGTGCTCTCTCCTCTCTCTCATGATGAATTTATAACCAGTTACAGTTGATATTCTTTTTAATGCTAAAATTGTCCAAAATTTGGCCAATGGGAGAATCTTCAATCTGTCCCTTATATATTTTTGTCACAAGTCCATTGGGCTTTGAGCATTTCCTCTTGCTTTTTATGACTACAAGACATCCTAGGCTCACTTCATACTTTGAATGTCACATGACTAAGAATCAGCTATTTGTCCAAGGAGATGATTGCTTTAATCTCCAAGGTATTTAGAAACCAAGATGAAGATGTTAAGTGTAACTGTTACTACTGGGGTGTTGTTGATTCTAGACAATTTCAATGGGTAAAGTTTAATATAAAATCAGGAGTTTTATATTATGTCCAATTCAGATTTAAATGTCAGAGCTTTTTTTCCCTTAACTGCTTGAATTTTCTATTTCTATCTCCTATTGTTTACATTAAAAATCTTGCTTCCTAAAAACATTAACAAACTGTCTTATTTGCTTTACTCTACTATACATAAAATAGTTTCAAAATAATAATAATAATATTACTATTAACAGTAAAACCACTGAGTTAAATGTACATTTTCTTTGCAGTTCTATTTGTCTTTAGGCTATCACACTACAAATGTCATCAGGGAAATGCAAATCAAAACTACAATGAGATACCACTTCATACCCACTAGAATGTCTATAATCAAAAAGACAGATAATAACAAAAGCTGACCAGGATATGGAGAAATTGTAACCCTCATACGTTGCTGGTAGAAATTTAAAATGTTTCAGCCTCTTTGGAAAGCAGTCTCACAGTTCTTCAAATGTTTAAAGTAAGTTTACCATATTACCTAGCAGTTCTACTAGGTGTATACCCAAGAGAACATATGAAAACATAAGTCCACATAAAAACGGGTACATGTATGTTCATGATAGCCAAAAAGTGGAAACAATCCACTAATGAGTGAATAAATAAATGTATCATAAGGGAATATTATTATTATCATTTTTCAGCAATAAAAAGGAGTGAAGTACTATTATATGCTACAACTTAAATGAACCTCAAAAACATGCTAAATGAATGAACTCTGTCACAAAAGACCACACATATTGCATGTTTCCATTCATGTAAAATGTCCAGGACAGGCAAATTTACAGAGATAGAAAGTAAGTTAGTGGTTGCCATTCGTAAGGGTGAGGGAACAGAAGAATGCCCAGGGACTGCTAATGGGTACATTTCTTTGGGGGTAATGAAAATGTTCTAAACTTATATTGTGGTAAGTGTTGCACCTATACATTTTATGGTATATGAATTATATCTCAATAAAGATTTTTTTAATGAAATTTCCTTATCCTGATAAAGGATATCCACAAGAATATCAGATAACATCTTACTAAGTAGTAAAAGGCTGATTGCTTTTCCTTTATGATGAGGAATCAAAAAAGGATGTTTGCTTAAACTACTTCTTTTCAACATTATAGTGGAGGTCCTAGACAGTGCCATAAGGCAGACAAACAAATGTATAGATGATAGATAGATAGGTAGATAGATACATAGATACATAGATAAGTAAAGATTGAAAGGGGAGAAATAAAATGACATAATCCTAAAAATTCTACGAAGTGAAGACTAAAACTAATAAGTGAATTTAGCAAGGTTGCTAAATGCAAAGCAAATATATAAAAATCAAATGTACCAATACATAACCAATAAGCAATTAGAAAATGAAATTAAAAGAACAATTCCATTTACAATAGCATCCAAAAACATCAATCACCTAGAAATGCACTAACTAAAATATGTGTAATACCTGTGCACTGAAAAATGCATAAAGAAATTAAAGATATCTAAATAAATGGAGAGATATACTATATTTCTATATTGAAAGACTCAATATGGTTAGGATGTCATTTCTACTCAAATTGATCTACAAATTCAGTGCAATGTGAATCAAAATACCAGCAAGTGTTCTGTGTAGAGATTGCAAAGATCTAGAAAAGATAGAACAATTTTTAAATAGAACAGAATTGGAGAACTTATATATCTGATCTCAATACTTATTATAAAGCTAAAGTAATTAAGACTTACTATAAAGTAAAAGACAGTGTGTTATTGGCATAAGAAGAAAGGTATAAATAATGCAACAGAACAGAGAGGCTAGAAATAGACCCACACCTATATAGTAAATTGATTTTTGACAAAGATGCCAAGGTTACTCAATGTGAAAAGCATAGCCTTTTCAAAAATTATGCTAGAACTGGATATTCATGTAAACAAAATTCAATCATAATATTTCCTTCACACTATATATACACACACAAAAAAATCTCTAAGTGGACCATAGACCTAAAAATTAAAGCTAAAATTATAAAACTTTTAGATGAAAACATAAGGAGAATCTTTGCAATATTTTGGTAAGCAAACATTTCTTAGCTAGGACAAAAAACCATTAAACACAAAAGAAAAACTTGATAAACTGAACTTCATTAAACTTAGAACTTTAACTTTTCAAGAGATACCATTAAGAAATGAAAAGGCAAGTCACAGACTGGGAGAAAATATTTCTTGAATCCAAAATATATAAAGAAAATATATAAAGAAATCTTATTTCTCAATAATAATTTTAAAAGTAATCAATTTTTTTAAAATGAGCAGAAGATTTGATTAGCCACTTCACAAAAGCAGATATATAAATGACCATCAAGACGCGGATAGTCAACATCATTAGTTCCAAGAGAAATGCAAATTAGAACTATAGTGAGATGCTGTGACACATCCAAATTAAAATGGCTGAAATTGAAGACTGAAAAGACTAAAGCACCAACATGTAATTCTCATATTTTCCTGGCAGGAATGCAAAATGCTACAGCCACTTTGCAAACCCTTTGGCAGTTTCTTATAGAGCGAAACATACACTTACCTTATGACCCAGCAATTCAACTTCTAAATGTTTACTCACCAAAAATGAAAACATGGGCATGTAAATATATATAAGTGCTCCTAGCACTTGTTTATATCCACTTTGGGTAGAAGGCGAAGTGACCCAAGATTAGAATATATATGATTCAGACAGTGACAAAAACCCTAGTTTTTTGGCCAGAGGCCAAAATATGGTCAAATGGTCAGAGACCTTGAAAATGAAAATTTGAAAGATTTAAGTACAATGCAGTCTAAGGTAGAGGCATGTGGATAGACATGGGAGTGGGCCCAAAATGTGGAGATCTATGTATCAAATAACAGCACCCACCAGAGACCCATCCACCAGAGAAGAGACACTAACCAAACGAGTTGACAAAATGACTTGGACCACTATCAGTCATTGACTACATGGCCCTCCCATCCCCGAAGGACCAGAGATTTGTCCTACCACAAACAGACACACACTCCAGGTATGGGTTTGCCTTTCCTACCTCTAGGACCCCAACCAGAAACGCCATCTGTAGGTTAATCAAATGTTTGGTCCGCCGGCACAGGGTCCCACACCTACCAGGAGTCCATTTTACAGCAGAGAATTTGCCAATCTTCTAAGGCTATGGGATCCACTGTTTGTATCATATCCGGCATCACCCACAAGGAGCTGGCTTACTGGAAGGATTAGCTGCATAATAGTCTTTCAAAGTCACTCCTGAGTTCATGGTTTGTACCCACAAATCGGGTAGATCCATCCGTAAGTCAAGTTCAGGTTATTTCGTCTTCCATCAGCTGGTTGTAGCGAATTCCCGTATGGCCATACATATCAGCTGAGGTACTTGTCCAGACATGGGGTCTGGGCTTTTGCTCACACAGCCCATTTGTGCGCTCTGGTCCTGCTTGTGCTCAGCCCCAGATGTATCACTGTCATCTCATGTTGCATGGCTCTGAGGTCTGCCTGACCTTATGACTCAGAGGGACTAGCAGAATTCAGATCCTGAGAGGTGGGTCCAAGTGCCTGGTCTCTTGGTCAGACACTCCATCTCTACCAGGGCTCAATTTTACCATCAGTAAGATGACATTTTCAATCATGTCTATTTTTTCATAAAGAAGTTTTACTATGCAGTCTCCAGTGTCTGTTTCTGTGCATTATTGAAACAACATGCACAAAAGTTGAAAAGTGAAGGTCAAACAATAGACACATTTTTTAAAGGGTGCTGGTTCTCAGAAATCAAAAAATATCAAAATCCTAATCTCACCTCACCTGGAATCATAATCTTGTGTTTTGTTCTTGTTAATTTTGTTCTTGAAATTTAAAATAGAGTTTAAGTTCAAATATGACCAAAGATTTCCATTTACCATGCTTTATGGTTTACATCTTTGTCTCTATTTTATTACGTATATGAGAGGTCCTGTGATTAATACCAGCACTTCAGTGTTTCATTAAAATTGGGGCAGGGCTTCCCTGGTGGCGCAGTAGTTGAGAGTCCGCCTGCCGATGCAGGTGACACGGGTTCGTGCCCCGGTCCGGGAAGATCCCACATGCCGCGGAGCGGCTGGGCCCGTGAGCCATGGCCGCTGAGCCTGCGCGTCCGGAGCCTGTGCTCCGCAATGGAAGAGGCCACAACAGTGAGAGGCCCGCGTACCGCAAAAAAAAAAAAAAAAATTGGGGCAAAAATGAAAATAAAATAGTCAACTAACTGCCCGATTCAACTAACTGACAAAAATGACAAAGCTGCCAAAACTGAACTATTGATTAGCGTCCAGTATACCCACAGAAAAGCTTAATACTTATCAGCTAATGTACAAAACTCTAAATTCAGTGTAAAGAAAGGTGTTAGGCATTTAAACATGTAGATATAAATAAAGGTTGTCTAAAAAAATCAAACACAAAAATCTAGTACCACCTATATTAAATGGAATTTAAAATTAAAATTTAAATTGAATTACTACTCTAATAAAAATGGTATAGGACAAGCCATGAAGCCTACACATGAAAAGCCTTTCTAGGGGACAGAGGCTCTGAGTGATTTCTTACACACAGGTACTCAGCGCAGTGAATACTGTGGTGCCCCGCACAGATCCCTCAGGCCTCACCACTTCAGTGAGCTGCAGCACTGGCAACTGCTGAGTTCAACCTCATCTCTTGGCCAGAGGGTGCAAACATTGGAGCATGGAAAAATGAACACCCCTCCTCTACTTCCCTCTGAGCAGCCTTCAAACAATAACTGAGGTAACACTTCGTTGGGATAACACTGGGACATGTCTTTTATGCCATGTTCCCGGTTTTCCCCATGGGATTAAACTCTGGTCACCTACAGTGCTTGATAATGAGCTCTTTCCTGGCTGCCTTCCCCCCACACCATCCCAGTTGCCCCCTCCCCAACTACCATTTCCTGCACTTTCCACAGAAACTGTGTGCACTGGAATCCTCCATGCGTGCTTTGCATCACTTGACTCCACCACTAACTGGAACAGCAGTTGGGTAATCTGTGACCTCTGAAGTGACCTGTTTTGAGACCTAGAGGAACACTGAATACTGAACAGACTGAAGAACCCAAACAATCTTCTCTCAGGAAGTTTAAATGTGAAATGCTTGGAAAAAGAGTTGATCATAGAAGCAAAAACTCAGAGACACACTGGTGTGCAGTAAGTAAGATGATACGAGTCAGAGGCACAAAACATCTTCGACTCTTGTGGGAATCAAGAATCAAGTTTTTTACATGTGTTGAGGTTTCATTTTATCATGAATGAACCTAGAATTGAAACCAACATCTTCTGCCTTTAATTTATCTATTCAACTCCCCAAATTTTCTTTTCTACAAGTCAACAATATCTTATATAAATTTCAAATATATTATTCAAGTGTCATTGTATCCTTAAAATTTTAATTCTATACTTAATGTTCCAAAGGTTTAATAAAGTAGGTTAATCCTGGTACTTTGTCAATAGCCCCAAAATGCCCTAAGCCAAAATTTTCTGTATTTTGAGACTTAAAAAGTATAATCTGGGACTTACCTGGTGGCGCAGGGGTTAAGAATCTGCCTGCCAACGCAGGGGACACAGGTTTGAGCCCTGGTCCGGGAAGATCCCACATGCTGCGGAGCAACTAAGCCCGTGCGCCACAACTACTGAGCCTGCGCTCTAGAACCTGCGAGCCACAACTACTGAGCCCGCGTGCCACAACTACTGAAACTGGTGCACAAAGAGCCCGTGCTGCGCAACAAGAGAAGCCACTGCAATGAGAAGCCTGTGCACCACATGGAAGGGTAGCCCCCCCTCGCCGCAACTGGAGCAAGCCCACGCACAGCAATGAAGACCCAACGCAGCCAAAAAAGAAAAAAGAAAAAGTATAATCTTCCTCTTCCTCTTGAAGTTTGCTTCTTTCACGTTTCTGTGAGTGTCAGTAAAAAAGTTCTTCAAACTATCAACATGTTGCTTCTGGTTAGAGGAGTTATAACTTACATCTTCCTCTGCAATCATAGCCCAGGTTGTAGCTAAAAAGACACTTCTGCAATATGAGGCTGAAAGGAGATTTCCAGGATTGTACAAATGTTAAGATGCTTCTTAAAATTATTTAAAAGGAAATGTACACCATTTTGCAGCCTTTTTGAACCTAATATAGATAACAAGAATGCATTAGAATTTTTAGGAATGTTTATAGCCTTAACTTGTGTTTTCCATACAGGAACTCACAAGATAAAGAGGACAGATGTTATTAACTTACACCTAAAGGAGAGGAAACAGAGATACAAAACAGTAACTTCAACAAGATTTGAATGAATTGTTGTTAGGGCCAGGACCTCAGCCTCCTGGCCTGGTACTCTTCGTCTTCCACAACTGAGGTTGGGTTATCTGTAATCTATTTTATAATTGTCAGTCCCTTTAGGGCAGGTGTCACATCTTCCAATTTAGTGGCTAAAAGCAATGTGATACACAGGCAATGCCCCAAACAGACATTCATTTTTGAGAATTTAAAATATTTCTCATAGGCCCAAAATATGTTAAATGTCTTTGAACAAGAAGTGATCCTTGAATCTCACATCAATTTTGATAGAGAGTGAATTTTGATTTTCTAAAGTTAGAAGTATTCCCAAGATGAGACTCTATTCATATGTTCAATCTATTACTTTCTTTCAAAAACTAGGAAAGCAATCTTTCATTTTGAAAATGAAACAAGCCTTTAAAAATATCTAACTAATTCCAGCAACACTGTGTCCCATTTTGTCCCATAATTCTGTTAGATTAATGAAGATAATAATAACTAGAAAGTAGTATTTTAAAAGTTATATTAAAGAAATGTGCAACACCATTTATTATAACTATAGTTTAGAGCCGATGTGTTCTATTTGAAACGCGAAGTTGAAGTTTTCTTTTGGTACTTTTAAAGATCTAGCATTTTATTTCGATTCCCATTAAACAGTGGAGAAGAAGTGGAATGATTTCTACCAGGGCTTCTTTTCAAGGAAAAAGTTTGTGAATTGAAGCAAAAGGCCTCCTCTACGCCTATTTCTTCATACTTATCTCAGGACGGAGACTTCTAGCTGAAGTGTAAGTTAGATGACCTTTATTTGTAGCTAAGCACAGAAGCTTAAGAATCTCCTAATTATACCTTGTGAAACAGCTCCAGAACCAGCTTCCAAGGAAGCTATTGGAGAGTCATTTCAATGACAGGGCAGTGGGAGCCAGCGCTCCTTTGAACAATAGCTGAATCTTCTCATTTCTCATGGAGGTTTATTGGCAGGTGCCACCGTCTGATATCTAGTCTCCAGATTCTGCAATATTTATTGCTGAGATGCCAGCATTTTAAACTCTTTCCCAGGGCCCAAAGCACTCCTTTGGTAAAATCCAGCTTTCTTCTTATCTTAAATTTAGTCTGTGTATCTTTCTAGGCAGTGTTTCTCACCCTGTCTTCAGCAGATGAAGATTGCTTTCCCTTCCTCAACAAGGTCACCTTTAAAACCCCTGTGGAAATTTTTGCATGTGTTTTGGGTTTGGGCTGTCAAAGCATATTCCTCAGATCACAAATTATTCTTTTTTTCTTCTCCTACACAATTCCTAGAGCTCAGAACAAGCTGCATTTTGAGCTGAGAATTCTTGAATTAACATTGATTTTCAATACGGGCTTAGGATCTTGATAACTGAGAACAAATTCATTTGTGAGGGTTATCAGCAACCTCTGACAATATTGTTTCTTGGAAAAGGCTGATGATAGCATATTTATATGTGGATCCGATTCATAAAATTCAGAACTTCTTGCCATGTGTAAGTTTGCTTTACTTGAATATTAACATGCTGGGGTGACAGAAATGAAATCTAAGGAACAAATCCTGGATTACTTAACCAATGGCTCTTGTTCAATTGCAGACACACACAGAAGAGATCAATAAATGAATGAGCAAATAATTACATAATTAGAAGAAGTCACTTAACCCCACCATCCTTTAAGTCCATAATGTATCATAATGAACATTTATATAATAGTGTGTGTCGAACAATAAGATGCCATTAAGATAGTATCGACAGTGGACATTGGTCATCTCTGTCTGGCATCCACCTCTCCTTCCTATCTTCCTAGTTTTTCTACGGACACCTCATATTTCAGAAGCTAAATGAGCAAGATCTCCTATCCTTCTCCCCATCACAGACAGGGGATGGGCACATGACTGGCCTCTCCCTGGACTTTGAATGTTGAGTCAGGAATAAAATTATTTTGAGAGAGTTCAATATTATCTCAAGAGCAGAAGCATATGAGCCAGATAATTCCCAGAGCGTGATCTTCATCGTGGCTTCTGTTCCCTAGCTCTCAGACCCTGCTTTGACTCTTGCCCACTCTCTAAACCTTGTTCTCAAGCTTTCCATTAATTCTCTGCACCCCGATACCCTTCCTCCCCTCCTCCCTCCCCTTCTTGCTCCTCCTCCTTTCCCTCCTCTTGCTTCTCCCCTCATTAATGAATGTTGAATTTTGTCAAATACTTTTTCTGCATCTATTGAGATGATCATGTGATTTTTATCCTTCATTCTGTTAATGTGGTGCATCACATTGATTGATTTGCAGATATTGAGCCATCCTTGAATCTCTGGAATAAATCCCACTTGCTCATGGTGTATGCTTCTTTTTATATATTATTGAGTTAAGTTTGCTAATATTTTATTGAGAATTTTTGTTTCTATATTCATCAGAGATATTGGCTTGTAATTTTCTTCTTCATCTTTTTTTTTTTTTTTTTTTTTTTTTTTTTTGTAGTGTCTTGGTCTGGTTTTGGTATCAGGGTAATGGTGGCCTCATAGAATAAATTTGGGATTGTTCCCCCCTCTTCAATTTTTTGGAGTGGTTCAAGAAGGATAGATATTAGCTTTTCTTTATTTGTTTGGTAAAATTCCCCTGTGTTGCTGTCCAGTACTGGAATTCTGTTTACTGGGAGAACTTTTTATTATAGATTCAATTCCACTACTAGTGATTGGTCTGTTCGGATTATCTATTTCTTCCTGATTCAGTTTTAGGAGATTGTATGTTTCTGGGAATTTATCCATTTCTACTAAGCTGTCTGATTTATTGGCATATAACTCTTCATAGTATTCTCTCACAATTTTTTGTGTCTCTGTTATATTTATTGTCTTCTTTCTTTTTTCGTAATGAGCCTGGCTGAAGACTTATCAATTTTGTTTATCTTTTCAAAAAAATAGCTCTTGGTTTCATTGATCTTTTCTCTTTTTTTTGTCTCTATTTTATTTATTTCTTTTCTTGTCTTTATTATTTCCTTCCTTCTGTTGGCTTTGGGCTTTGTTTGTTCTTCTTTTTTCTAACTTCTTTAGATGGTAGGTTAGGTTGTTTGAGATTTTTCTTGTTTCTTGAGGTAGGCCTGTATCACTATAAAATTCCCTCCTAGAACTGCTTTTGCTGTATCCTATGGATTTTGGAAAGCTGTGTTTTTATTTTCACTTGTCTTGAGGTCTTTTTCATTTCCTCTTTGATTTTTACATGATCCATTGCTTTTTAAAATAATATGTTCTTTAGTCTCCACCCCTTGGTCCATTTAAAGTCGGGTTTATCTATTTATTGTTGAGTATGAGTTCTCTAATATTCTGGATACTAGATGTTTATCAGATAAATGGTTTGCAAACATTTTTGCTAATTCTGTGGGTTGTCTTTTCACTCTCTTGATGGAGTTTGATGCATAAAAGTTTTTAATTTCAATGGAATCCAATTTGTCTATTTTTTTTGTTACTTGAGACTTGGTGTCTTATTTAAGAAGACCATTAAGTCTCAGATCATGAAGAGTTACTCCCATGTTTCTTTCCAATAGCTTTATAGTTTTAGTTCTTATATTTAGGTCTTTAATCCATTTTGAATTAATTGTTGTATATGTAGTGAGGTAAGGGTCCAACTTTATTCTTTTGCATGTGAATATCCAGTTGTCCCAGCACGATTTGTTGAAGAAACTATTCTTTCTTATTGAATGACCTTGACACCCTTGTCAATATCAACTGACCATAGATCTGTGGGTTTATCGCTAAGACTCACAATTCTATTCCACTGATCTATATGTTTATCCCTATACCAGTATCACACTGTTTTGATTCCTGTATCTTTGTAGTAAGTTTTAAAATCAGGAAGTGTGAGTCATTCAATTTTGTTCTTCTTTTTCAATATTGTTTTGGCTATTTAGGGTCCCTTGTAATTACATATGAATTTGAGGGTTGGTGTTCCCATTTCTGCAAAAATGCTATTGGAATTTCAGTAGACATTGCATTGAATCTGTAGATTATTTTGGGTAGCATTGTCGTTTTAACACTATTAAGTCTTTCAATCCATGATCACGTTATGCCTCCATTTATTTAGGTCTTCTTTAATTTCTTTCAGCAATATTTTGTAGTTTTCAGTTACAAGTCTTTCACCTCCTTGGTTAAATTTATTCCTAAGTATTTTATTCTTTTGGATGCTATTGTAAATGGAATTGTATTCCTAATTTCTTTTTTGGGTTGTTCAATGCTAGTGTATAAAAATACAACTGAATGGTTTGTGTCAATCTCATATCTTGCAACATTGGTGAATTTATTTATTAGTGCTAATAGTTTTGAAGAATTCTTTAGGATTTTTTATATATAGGATTATGTCATATATGAATAGATAATTTTACTTCTTTGCCATCTGGATGCTTTTTTCCCCATCTTCTTGCCTAATTAGTGTAGTTAAAACTTCCAATACAAAGTCAAATAGAAATAGCAAAGCAGGTAAACTTGTCTTATTCCTGATCTTAGGGAGAAAGCTTTCAGTCTTTCACCATTGAGTAGATGTTAGCTGTGGGTGTTTTAGGGTTTTTTTGTTTGTTTGTTTTCTGTTTGTTTTGCTGTACCCCGCAGCTTGCAGGATCTTAGTTTCCTGACCAGGGATAGAAACCAGGCCCATGGCAGTGAAAGCACCAAATCCTAACCACTGGACCACCAGGGAATTCCCAGCTGTGGGTTTTTCATAAATTCCTTTTATCATATTATAAGAGTTCTAAGAAAAAAATTTTTGCAACCTAGAATTGAACACTCAGCCAAGCTCTCAATCAGGGGTGAGAGCAGAATAAAAGACATTTTCAAACTTGTAAATTCTCAGAATATTTGCATCCCATCCATCTTTTCATAAGCAGTTGTTTGAAAATGTAATACAGTGAAACAAAGAAGCAAAGTAAACAAAAGGAAGATGTAGGATCCAAAAATAGTAGACCTATCCAATCCAGGAGCACAATAAAAGAAGTCTATAAAAAGACTTCAACTCTAGAAAGCAACCAGTCCATATTTTAATACTATTAAGATAAAAGGATCCCAAGAGGGACCTTTATGGTAATATTTGGAAGTAGGATTAAGTATGAAAGTATTGGTCCACAAATGAAGAAACCAGTCAAACTAAAACAGAAAGTCAGTAGCCTTAAGGAAGAATGAAATTGATTCCAAGTAAATAAAAAGAAAGAGACTGTTTAGATATATAGCAGGGAAGGCACCAAAAAAAAAAAAAAAAAAAAAAAAAAAAACTGTCTGGAAGAGTATTATGAAGAAAACCAAACTGTAGAATGACTGCAAGTAATTGGTGGCATAAGACAGACACCTTTATTTGAACTTAACACAAGATACTGTCCTTGGAATGGCACCAAAGTCATGAAATGTACCATCGGGACTACTCTAAGTGATCACTATTTACATACTCAAGATAATGTTAAAGCTGCTTATTGGTTTTCAGTGTTCATGAAGGAAATCAAAGGAAGGTTTAATTATGGTTATAGAAGAGAATGAAAATATAATGAACAGTCTGATGAAAAGACAAAAGAAATATTTTTGATTGTCCCTTGGACAAGGACTTTTTCCCAACTGTCTCTTAGTCAGGTTGGGTTCTTTATGGTAATAGGCCTTCCAGATGTGTAGGAGGAAATGGCAGGTTTACAAGGCACTGTGAGGATTGCTGGCATGAAATCCTAAAAAGGTTATGGAAGGAAACTTTACAAAAGCTTTGGTTTAAAAAAAGGAGGCTATCCTGTCATCCTTTAGAGAAGAAAGATAGAACAGGTGATAATTAGTATATTTGAGGTGGAGGAAAAGAAAGTTCCAAGAGAATTTGCCACATTACTCTGAATGTTCCATCACTATTTAACTAGGTTCTAGTTTTTGCCTGAAAACCGAGAATGATATATCACATCCAATTCATTTTAAGCATAAATTTGAATCCATGAATAAAGTTTTTCATTTTTGCAGACACCACACCCTTTTTCTGTACTCCAGTTCTTTTCAGTTTTGTTCCATCAGACAATTATGCCATTATGCTCCATGGAAACCATTCCGTGCATTCTTGGCATTAGAAATTGGTCCTCTTGGTCTCTATAACTCCTACTAATATGAATGGGCATGACATCAGTATCAAAGAGTCATTTAGTCTGGCGTACAACATGAGATATTCTCGTAATGAATTATTTTCTGTGCATGTAAAATATACAATTCAAAGCTTACCCAGAATATAAATAGTTCCTGAACATATTCTGTCCTTTCTGAAAAGAAATGCTGTATTTATATGCATAAATCCCATGATTCCTTCTAGCCATTTTGGACATATTATATGTGACTTCACCAGAAAAGGAAAGTGGAAAGTTAAGCAATTATCCACTGAATGTATTTAATGGAGACAGTCAGTCTGGACCATGTAAGCAATAAAACATTTTCTCAGAATCCCTTTCTGAAACTTGAATTATCAATACAGACACCTCAACCCCTCAGTTATTTGTGTATGTGTTGCAAAGTGTTTGGAATGGGGATATTAAATGGCAATATTTTGCCTATTTTCATAGAAAAAGAAGAAATTTACCCTGTTTAAATAAATTTTCAGACCTTTGGAGGTAGACACTGGTAAGTTTAATTTTTTTCAGTGTAGTAAATTATGGATCATAAGCTCTAGCTGAATTATGAAAATTGTGGCTCTTCCTGTAGGCTCCTTCAAATACAACTTTACCTAGAAGTAGCATAAAAAAGAGAATAGATCCTGTAGAGACTTCAGAGACTTATCTTAACCTACTTGTAACTTATAGTTAAGAACCTTGAGGCTCAGAGTACAAATGTGTAAAATACATAAATTAGCACCTTGAGTCAGAACCCAAGGTATGTTTTTAACCAGCACTGAAATATGGATAAGCTCTCCCTCCCACTCTTCTGCCCCCTTAAGGTGGCCCCACAGGAAGCCAAGGGGCAGTGATGAAAATGTAATATATCGTGATTGTTGTAGTAGTTTGACAGCTATAAAGACTTATCAAAAATCATAAAAAATTCATGTAAAGTTGGTGAATTTATAATAGATGTATATTATTATATATTATAATAAAACAATCAATAGTAAAATGAAATATTTAAAATGTAAATGTATTATATTTAAATATCTCAATAAAACAAATAAAAATGTAAAAGGAGGGGTGAGAAAATTTGAAAATAATTAGCAATTAGAAGAGCTACATGGACCTTAAAATGTTCCCTCTTCCCTCCTTCATTGTTCCTTTTTTCTTTTCTTTTTAAAAATTTATTTATTTATTTCTATTTGTCCACGTTGGGTCTTCTTTGCTGCGCTCAGGTTTTCTCTAGTTGTGGCATGCGGGGGCTACTCTTCGTTGCGGTGCGTGGGCTTCTCATTGTGGTGGCTTCTCTTGTTGTGGAGCACGGGCTCTAGGCATGCGGGCTCAGTAGTTGTGCTCGTGGGCTCTAGAGCACAGCCTCAGTAGTTGTGGCGCACAGGCTTAGTTGCTCTGCAGCATTTAGGATCTTCCCTGACCAGGGCTTGTGTCTCATGCACTGGCAGGTGGATTCTTAACCACTGCACCACCAGGGAAGTCCATCCTTCATTGCTTCTTTTCTTCTGGTCCCTCTATATTCTTCTACAGTTTTTTCCCCATTCTTCAAAATTTTATTTCCATAACCCATGATTAGCGAATTATCTGGTAATTTTTAATCATAGAAAGTGACTATTACATGTGTGGTTGAGGAAGACAGCCTTTATGGAATCATGTGTTGCAGAGTTTCTCTTGGCTAGATAAGCAAAGTTCTGTTAGGGTAACATGTGGACATAACTATGTTATCATAATGACAGCTGCCAGGAAGGTAGAACCAAATTTGATGCTCAATCACAGCAATGCTATTAGCCCTTGAGGATGACATATTTGCTTTCTCTTCCTTTCCATGGTCTTGACTTTCTATATTAATTTCATCTTCCTTGTGATACATTTCTTCTTCTTCATGAACCACCTAAATTCCTTTTGAGACAGAAAAGGAATATAAACAAGGGAAATAGAGTTGTAATAATAATGATGATGCTTATGATAATGGGATTATTCCTATATATGGAAAGGACTGTGGTGGTTTGTACTCTGCTGACACTTCTTTTCCCAAAACACAGAGGTAAGTAATTAGTATTTCCCTGTACCAGTGTGTAATGGTCTGAAATTACAGGAAAAAAAAAAGAAATATGTTCTCATTTGTTCTTTACATATAGAAGAAGTTAAACTTACTGATGCACTTGTGAAAGCAACCTCATCTGAACTTCTAGCTTGAGAAATTTGTCCACTCCTCCTCAGGAATGGTAATGTCCTGATGTATGGGATGTTTTCTGTTTGCCCTTCCAAATCCACCATTCACCCTTCTCTTTTATAGACTGCATCATTGAGCATCTTTTCCTCTGGCAAACATTTTGATTCTACCAATGAGAAGCACCAGTAGGAGGGTGGAAAGGAGATAAAGTTGGGTGTTTTTTTGCCCAGCTTTCTTTATGTCAAGTGAAATTCTCTTTCAAACCACACAGGTGCCTCCCTCCCCACCTACAGTTATAGCTACTGGCTCTAGATTCCATTGAGTACTTCCTCCCATCTCCTGCAGTCCTAGTAAATACACCCTATAGGGTTTCACAGTTCCTGTTGGTTTCTCCCAATCCTGCTATAATGGGTTGAATGGTGGCCCCAAAAAAGATATTAAAAGATGTCCACATCTTAACCTCTTGTTTGTAAAAATAATCTTTGCAGATGTAATTAAGTTGAGGATCTTGAGATTAGGAGATCATCCTTGACTGTTTGGGTGGACCCTAAATCCAATGACAAGTGTCCTTATGAAAGAAAGGCAAAGAAGAATTTGACACAGACAGAGAGAAGAAGGCAATGTGAAGAGAAGAGGAGAAGGCAATGTAAAAACAGAGGTAGAGATTGGAGTGATGTAGCCACAGTCAAGGAAACCAAAGAATGCCAATAGCCAACAGAAGCTGGAAGAGGCCAGGAAGGATTCTCCTCTAGAGCCTCTGGAGGGAGTGCAGTCTGGCCAACACCTTGATGTTGGACTTCTG
The DNA here is from genome assembly GCF_025265405.1 of Mesoplodon densirostris. NCBI lineage: Eukaryota > Metazoa > Chordata > Mammalia > Artiodactyla > Ziphiidae > Mesoplodon > Mesoplodon densirostris. Next base: position 79,951,168 of record NC_082668.1, on the reverse strand, counting down.
CCTTCCAGATTGGTGAGAGAATAAACTTCTGTTGTTTTGAGCCACCAAGTTAGTGGTAATTTGTTAAAGTAGCTCTCAAATACACCTGCCCATACCTTGGTAAAAAGACCCCCTTAAAACTCTTGCCAATTACCCAGTTTGCATGTCTCACCTATCTCCTGCCAAGATCTGCTGGATGTATCTGGCAATGAGTGAGTGTCTCATTATTTTACCTCTGAACTATAGGAGTGCCCTGGTGACATAAAAGAAAAACTGGTATTTCCATTACTTATTCTTATTAAATAGTATTTAGCCTATATACACTGGTAACTTTCTATTCAGCATGAGGTAGACCTAGATGCATAAGGTACATTACAAAGTCCCCAAAAGACCTTATTGTGAGGTTGTTTCTCCTGTAAGATAGTTCCACAGTAAGGATGGTAGTTTTCAAAATGTTCTATGAAACGTCCTATACAGTGGGAATTGATATCTGGAAGAAGAGACTGTAAGTTAGTTTTATGACTATGACTTTTCATATCTAATTTCCAACACCATGATCAAGAATAGAGTCACCAGGTGGCCTACCAAAACAACCCCTGTGGGAGAGATCAGGCCAAGAGATAGTTACATGAACGTTGTTTCTAGGGAAGTAAAGCCATGACACTGGCCAGGGAATATTAATCAGAGAAGAACCCTAGGACAGCTCTTTGGGGAGCATCTATATTTAATGTGCAAAAGGTTGAAGAGGCAGAAGAGTAGTTAGAAGCATAGGAGGAGAACCAGGAGAGTGAGGAGTTTCAAGGTACCTGAAAGCATGGAGTGTTTCTAAATCTGAACCTCAGGGGTTCAGAGGAATGAGCATTAAAAAAAGCCATTAATTTGGAGACTTTCAGGAGAGTGCCTGGGACAAAAGCCAGACTGCAAGAGAAGACTCTCCTGGCTGCTGATAAGGGTCTACTGGGCTGGGTCAGTTTTCAAATACACAAAGAGCAACTATCTCATAGTGATGGCTCTCAACACTGGCTGCACATTCTCATCCATAGGATGCTTTTAACTAATACCAACACTGGGGTCCCCTCCCAGACCAATCAAATCAGAATTGGGGGAACAGGAGCCCAGGTGATACCATTGTTTAAAAGCTCCTGGGTTCTTCTAATGAGCATTCAATATTGAGATTTACTGCTATGGAGGAGTCCACAGACTATGGCCCAGGCCCAAATCCAGCAGGCTGACCGTTTTTATAAATAGTTTATCATGAAACAGAAGCACCCATTGTCAGCTGGTATATTGTCAGTAGCTGCTTTCATGCCACAATGACAGAGTCAAGTAGTTGTAATGGAGACCACATTGCCCACATATATGAAAATATTAGCTATCCGGTCCTACAGAGAAAGTTTGAAGACTTGGTATAGAGTGGGGTTTCTCAACTTTGGCACTGTTGACGTTTTTGACGGGATAATTCTTCATTGTGGGGAGTGTCCTGTGCATCGTAGGAAGTATAACAGCATCCTTTGCCTTTAACAACTAGAAGCCAGTAGCACCCCCTCCCAGCCCCATTCCCCACCAAGTCATGACCATCAAACCACCTCCACACATTCCTAAATGTCCCAGGGGGTGCAAAATTGCCCTGGTTGAGAACCTCTGCTGTAGACTATCAAAGAATATGCAGTAAATTCTTGTTGTTCACAGTAGTTATGTTCTGTAAAGTCACTGAAAACACTGAATTAATGAATACTGAGCCATTGCTCCTAGGGGAAATACAGGGTTAGGTTCCTGTGAGCTTCTGGTCAGAACAAAATCAATACATATTCTTGTTTCATGTGTGTTTCTGTTTAAAGACAAAATATATATATGATTATACATATATAATAATATATATAATATTATATGTAATATAATGGCATATATACATATACACACACACATATATATATATATTACAAATAGTTATTGACATATTTCTTTATAATAAAACACTAGACAAGATGGGTTTAACATTTTCATGACCCTAATTAACATGACCATAAATTCCTTTGTTTTCAGCCTCACAACAATTCATCATCTCATGAATCCACAAATACAGTTACATTTTTTATCTTTTTTATAACTTCATCATGGACTATAGGTGTCACACTTTCTGGAGCAGCCTCATGTACAGATTGGTGGATTTCCTCTTCTTTTTTCTGAATGTACCATCTTGTTGATTCATTAACATTGAGCTCACAGCCAAAGCACGATAACTCATGCCTACACAAAGCATATTTTCTCCATAAGGAATATCACAGTTCAGTGTTTAAAGAACACACTAGACAGTACTTCACCACAACATTTGAGGCCATTTTAAACAGTGAAATCATCGACAAAGAGCACAAAAATGCAAAAATCATGGCAACAAATAGACTGCAAAAAGCACACCATTTACAGTCTAAGAGCTGAAACAAGAAGGCAGAGATCACCTTGCTCAATTTGAACTGAAAATGTGCCTGACAGGAGACTAAAATTCTTTGCTGCTCTGTGCATGTTCACAAATGACCACAAAAGCCACAAGAATTGGTTTTGGAATTACAAATAAATTTTAGTGCGTAAACTAAACAGTAAGAGAATCAACTATATAAGATAACACTAAACTACCAGCATGTAAATCCCAACTTGGACAAGGACTGTGGTTTATTTATCCTTACATAACAAATGCTTAACACATGGCTAGTGTTCAATATATATATGTCTAGCCAACTAATGAACATTAGAAACAAAAAAGTATTCTAATCTGCTCATCGTTCTTTTAAAATGAAGTAATTCTTATAGCATGAAGACTATGGAGAATTTAAAGACGATCTGGTGATTTTTACTGACTGTTCCAATGCTATCTGAAGAAGTTTGAAACTTGACAACCGGTTATCCAAATGTGGAGAACACAGGTGAAGTTTGGAAGTGCACCATGGAGCAAGTAGAGAAGGTGACAAGTATAAATTTAAGGCAGTTTTCAGGTCCCCTTAAACTAAAGTGAGTTCAGAATATGGATCCCAATTCATCCTGACTTCTACTGACTGGTGAGGTCAGGCTAGCTCTGGACATCTCAAGAAAGTCAGAGTTGCCTCTGTGACTCTTCATGACAGTTAACTTAAGATTCAATTAATCACAGAATAGTGGTAACTCTGCTCAGTAAAGGGTAAATTCTTTTCTTCATGTTTGCACATCTTCTACAAGTTTCTGTGCTGTCTGGAATTTCTATGAAGAATTCCTATTCTCTGGGCAATCACTTCCAAACACTATAATTTTTGCCAGTGTCCAAGATCAATATAATAATCGCAGCAATGAGATCTTACATTTTAAAACAAGTAATAATAGCTAACATATTACTATTTATTATTCACCAGGTAAATAATACCTAGTGATATAGACTTATGACATAAGTAATATTATAATAGTCATATGATATGAATAAATATATATTTATTCATATCAATTTAATATAACTTATAAATAGGAAAAATTATTATCCTTCTCATTATTTTTCCAGTTTTATTGAGATATAATTGACATACAGCACTGTATAAGATTAAGGTGTATAGCATAATGGTTTTATCTTCCCCCATTTTATAATGAGGAAATTAAGGTACACAGAGGTCAAGTAACTTGCCCAGGGTCACACAGCAATTAAACAAGAGAACAAGGGTTCAAATCTATTTCCTAACTCCCATCCACCAAGCCATCTGCTATACAATATAAAGAGACTGCACAGTAGTTTGAAATGATCAGAAAATATATCTTTGGCTAAATTTTCTGAGTCTGTAGACATATTAACCACTCAGTAATATTTATTAGTCATAAACCTACTGAGCACTGGTAAAATACAAAATTTCATTGCACTTGAGGAGATTGTAAATTTTTACCAGTGCCTGATGAGAAAGATATCTTGTTTTCCACTTCTTTTCATTTTGTTACCTGATTCAGACCGTTATCGTCTTTTTTCTCTCTTACTAATGTAATTTGCCTCAAAATTTGTTATAACATGAAAAATAAAATCATGTATTTGTCATGGGGGTTTTATAATTCATGTGAAAAGATCAAGACAGCCTGTCAAAGTGATATTAACCGTTTTTTTCGAAAATATGAAGATATGACCTTAGAAAGCCCAGGAAATGCTGTAGCATGAGTGGAAAAAAACAATTGTTTCAACCAGGACATACTCTACTTTACTATACACAAATTAAGATGATTTAAGGGCAGGAGTAGCTGTATACAGTGACTGCCAGAGGAACCTAGAAAACATGTTCTGTTTTGACCATAACAAAATTAATCATGTGCAGAATGGCTGAATCTGATAAAGAATTCTTATCTAGCACATGTGGCTACATATCAGCCTCAGTACCAAAAAAAGAAAGAAAGAATACAGACAAAAGCAGACTGGATCAAGGAAGAGTATTCAATCTTTTTTACATTCTTCAAAATAGGAATTTTCTTAGAAAAATAAAGTGAGGAAACCAGGCTTGTCAGAATGTTGATATCAGAGGAAGACAACTGATTTATTTTTGTAGAATAAATTTATAAAATAAATTAGCTGAAACTACAGCAATAATGCAGGATGCTTTAAGAAAGCATGTCCTCACCTATAAAGAAAGATTCCCCTGCAATATCAAACAAACCTTTGATTTTGGGAGGGGGCTGAATGGAAAACATTAAAAAAAAAGGGGGATGCTGATCAGGTATGAGTTAAACTGGTCACTTCTGTCCTTGACTAATCTTTGTCCTTTTACATCTCCTCAAAAATTTCATCTTCCTGATATGTATAAGAACTAAATAAAATCTGATGGGAGGCAATTAGCAAAACACTAGCAGAATGGTAAATAGCGATTATTCCCTCAAAGCAATCTAACCTCATTGAACAAAAATAAAAGAGTAGAAGGAGGTGGAGTAGTTTTCATTATTGTGTATTTTAAATATAACCTTGTTCAAATATAATCTTGCTTAAGTATAATCTAATCTCACTAAGCAAAAATGAAATCTTTTGGGGGGGTGGTTGCGTGAAAGGTACATCATTTTCTCTCAGACATAAGCATATGTTCCCAGTCAAATGTCTTAAGATTTTTAAGATTACGTAATTACACTTACATAATTTGGGATTTTAGAAAACCCTATTTGCTAGTGCATATCCTAATCTTACAACATAATGTGACATTTTACTAGTATATTTAAAGTCACAATCTAAAATACATCTTATTTTCTATTTGATCCATTTTTATTATTTCCTTAATTTTTAATTTGTAGAAAATGTCTCTTGTATTAGATGGAAATTTGTAAGAAGTGCATGGGGGCCCTCTTAATTGCGTGAAAAGCAAACCAAAAGTGTGGATTGGATTTGAAATGGGGTTATTGAGAAAGGAAGAATGCTCCCAGTCCCTGGGTCTTGTTAAAAATAGGGCAGACTCTCCTCTGTCTGAGCGGGTTTGGGTGTGGTCCCGACTGAAGGCAGGAGAATGGACGAGAATAGATGACCGCATGCTGTCCCTGACATCCTGAGGACACTAGGATCCTAGAAGCCCCTGGACTCGGCAGGGTGGGAGTAAATGAGAGAAAAACTCTTCCAAGTTTTTATTGAACCACCAGAGCCTGAGATGTAAGCACATCCTTCATTCTTGTAGGTTTCTGTAACTGGAAAACCCTAGAATATATGGGTAGCCCCGTTTTACCCAATCAATGCATTATTCACCATGTGCTAGAAAGGATCTCAGAAAGTATTCACCCTTAGGCAGCCCTTCACAAAAGGGTGTAACTCTTAGTTTTAGGAAACTGAATCCCCTGGGGATCCAGGGGAGCGTATTATTTAAAGGAATTCTATATTGAGTCCTTTCCTTAAGAAAATACCCACTCTCTGTTTTGCTTTTTTTGTTTGTCCATAATTCTGGTTTTCCTAAAATGAGGTGTACTTGTGTGAGACTGTCTTAATTTTCACTACTACATTAAGAATGTTTTTAAAAAAAGATTCAGTACTTATTGACTGTATCTTTGTGTAGTTACTAAAATTATAACTATAAAAATTAAACAACTTGTGAAAATGTAAATGAAAAGTTGTATGAGCAAAGTAGAGCTTGAAACTGTGCATTTGCTAAAGATTTTACAACTATATAAAAATTATAGTTATATCCGAATTAAGATCAGAAGATGCTTTTATAAGATAAGGGTTGAGGGACTTCCCTAGTGGTCTGGTAGTTAAAACTCCGTGCTCTCAATGCAGGGGGCACAGGTTCAATCCCTGGTCAGGGAACTAAGGTCCCACATGCTGCATGGCGCAGGCAAAAAAATTTAAAAATTAAAAAAAAAGATAAATATTGATAACAACACAATATTATAGAAAATTTATATAAATGTGCCTATTAATTTCAAATTAATTATAAAACTAACTGAACCATTTATATGTTCCATTGGCTCTTTGCTTAAAGTGAAATATTGAGGCATAATGCGTTGAGTATGAACTCAGTTCAAAACCTGATTCCTCTACTCTGAAGCCTTGGGCAAGAGGTAGTCTCACACAGTCTTTGTCTTCTTATCTGCAAATGCAAGGATAGTAATCTGCAAAGCAGGGTGACAGAGAGGATTAAGTGAGAAAACATTTAGTAAATGGCTGACATTGTACAAGAGCTATGAAGTGTGAAAGATCCATGGAAGTTAAATGTAAGCCTGACCTTCAGGAAGCCATAGAAAATGGCCATTTTTCAGGCTGGATCCTGGTGGGTCAGAGGTGCCCTGACCTAACCACACTTTGCCCATTCCCCACCAATGCCAATTACCCAGCAAGCAATCTAGTCTCCCTGCACAGCATTCATTAAGGGGTGTTCATTACCCTTTGAGTACATAAGAGATCTATCTTTCAAAAAGTTGGAATATTCTAATGATTCCACAGCAGTAAACACCACTGCCATGTAATCACATTACCCAGAAGTCTAACCTACTTCCTTTTAGACATCAGGGTGCAGGTACAGTCCTTCTGAATGCTCGATTAGATTTCCTCCTCCCCCTAGGCCAGACATCTCCCAAATACAAGGAAATCCATCTAAAGCATCTTGAAAGTGCAGGATTACTCGCATTTCATTATTGTTGCTAAGTCAATCACAATATATACCAAACACAGAAAGTCCTGACAAAGATTGGATGGTTTACAACCACTGGCATTCTGCATTGTAACTGCAGGAAATGTAAATGACTGAGGTTTGTATGAACTGGGATTTAGTCCACCAAACAGTCTTGCTTATGCTCAACTATCCATTAAAGTGGGAAGGTTGCAAACATAAAAAGTTTCATACAATCCTAGAAGTGTAAGTTGATGGAGAGTAATGTCCCCCCAAAGTGCAGGTGGACAGCTTAGTGTCAATCTAAGAAATCTAGAAAACTACCACACAAGGGGCAAATTTTAGGTTCCCAATGTTGTTCAACATTCCTTATGAGTGACAAAATGGAATTGAGAAAATTCTCAATTCTGGTATGATAGCAAATATGACAAGATTATTAACACTTAAAAAATATAAGAAGAAGATTGAAAGTATTCTTTGTAAATTAGAGGTATGTGTAAACAAAGAATTTTGATCGAAAAGTACAAAGGCAACACTAATTAACACGTGCCCTGAAATTGAGATACTCTCTGCTGATGTAACGGGAGAAATAATCTAGACTTACCTTCAATAAAGGGGTTTGAGATTACAATGGAGCACAAGTTAAAGATACTGATAAATCAATAGTGGATTTGTCTTGTTTCCTTGTTATAATAACAGAACAGGATACATCTTCAAAGAAGGGTGGACTGTAAGAGCTTGGTAGAGCACACACTTTACTGAGCATAAGAAGACAGTGTTTTACTAGACTATCCAATTGAATCATGATGTAGTAAATTATGGGAGACCCAGAAAATGCATCTAAATTTTAGAAAATATTTAAAGGAAAGGTGAAAGGCCTGAAGTTATTTAGTCAATAAAAAAGATGCTGGAGAAGTTATTTATATCACAGAGCAGTGACTAAACATTATCCATCTTCCACAGGGCAGGATGTGATTTCTTATGTCATAAATTACAATTTGAGCACCTAGAAAGTAAGGATTTCTTGATAATAAAATAACTAAACTGTTAAATAAGTTATTGAAGGGAGTTATGTGATCCTACAAAGTCTATAGGTTGATGATAAATGAGAAGCTCTGTATAATGTGAACTAGTTTAATGCTTACACTCAAAGTGTTAGACCAGAGAATGTCTAGAGGCTTTAGCCAAGTCCTGTATGCCATAGACATTTTGACTTAACTCCTACCTTCAGTCTACTGCTCTTTTCTCTCTACATGCATTCCCTCTTGGTTTTGACCACAACCCATATACAGTTGCTGACTCCAAGTCTATCTCCATCTCTGACCTCTCCTCTTAACTCAGACCCACAGATACAAATACCTGCTGGACACATTCACTCACATTTTCACTGGCACCTTAAAAATCAATCCCCTCTGCCCCAAATACTTTGCATAAATGTTCATAACAGCACTACTCACAATAGCCAAAAGATAGAAACAGGCCAAATATTCATCAACAGATGAATGGATAAACAAATTGTGGTATACACATACAATGGAATATTATTCAGCCATAAAAAGGGATGAAGTACTGATACATGCTACAATGTAGATGAACCACAAAAACATGTTTAGTGCAAGAAGCCAGGCAAAAAAGGTCACATGGTGTATAAATCTGTTTATATGAAATATCCAGAATTGGCAAATCCATAGAAACAGAAAGCAGACTGCTGATTGCCAGGGGCTGGGAGGAGAGGGGAACGGGGAGTAATTGCTTAATGGGTAATTTTCTGAATTAATTTCCAGGTAGCACACAGTGTGTACTGTATGAGTAAGTAAGTAAAAGAGTACATAGTACTCTTTTTGTGTTCCTTTGAACTTTCTACATATGTTACTGTGGCAGTCAGACTCCAAGATGCCACTCATGATCCCCACTCCTTGTACTCACATTCTTGTCACGTTGTAACTAATAGGATATGGCAGAATTAGAATTGATAGTATGTCACTTCTGAGATTTAGGTTATAATAGACACTACAGCCTCTACCTTGGTTGAGTTTCTCTCTCTCTTTCTCTCTCTCTCTCTATACACATGCACACACACACACATACACACTATATATGTATATACAGCTGTCATGTCATTAGCAGAGCAGTCTTATACAAAGGCTCACATTGAGAGGAACTGAGGATGCCTGCCAATAGCCATAAGTGAGCTTGGAAGTGGATCCTCCAGCCCTTGACCTTCAGGCGACTACAGTCCCAGTAGACATCTAAATCTTATGAGAGACCCTGAGTCAGAATCATCCAGCTAAGCCACTCCCAAATTACCGACCCTCAGAAATCATGTGAAATAATGATTGTATGCTGTTTAAGTTGCTAAAGTTGGGATAATTTGTTAAGCAGCAATATATAACAAATATATACAATGATTAAATTCAGCAGTAACCATGGCAATTATTTGGAACTTACACCAGCAGAAAATTTTTTTCAGGGAGGAGTGTTTTTATCACTAATATCACACTCCCTTATTGCCTGCACCCAGAATGCACAGCTCTCATTGCTCTTATACATCCTGCCTCTAGATTAAGCCATTGTCATATCTTTCCTGGAATAACTGGAGTACCTGATTCTAATCTCCCCCCTTGCCATTGAATCTATCTACCATACTGATGACACTGTAATCTTTCTAATCGTAAATCTGACCTTGTAACTCAGATTACAACTCAAACTCTTGCCTATGTTGCCTATGCAAGAAATATTGGAAATGTCCACGTATTGCAGACTAGTATTCTAATAAGGTTGTCATGATCTAGTCCCCACTTAGCCTTTCCAGCTTCAATACTTACTCACCTCTGCATGTACTTGGAATTTAAGTCATAACGAAAGATTTGTAGTTCTCCAACACTTTTGCATATACCAATATTTTGTCTAGAATTTTCCAATTCTCCTTCAACTCTACTCTTGCTTCATTCCACTTGTATCCCTATTTACTTCGTGATTTTTTTTTTTTTTCCTCACAAACTATAGCTAAAAGTGTCTCTTCTTAAAAAAGCTTCACTGGGGCTTCCCTGGTGGCACAGTGGTTGACAGTCCGCCTGCCGATGCAGGGGACACGGGTTCGTGGCCCTGTCTGAGAAGATCCCACATGCCGCGGAGTGGCTGGGACCGTGAGCCATGGCTGCTGGGCCTGTGCGTCTGGAGCCTATGCTCCGCAACGGGAGAGGCCACAACAGTGAGAGGCCCGCGTACCAAAAAAAAAAAAAAAAAAAGCTTCATTGGACATCCTCAGTCCAAATAAAGTGCTTCCTCCTTATCCAGGTTACCACACTCTATAGCAATCGTATGTTTACATGTCTGTTTTCACTACTAGACTGAGAACCACTTAAGGACAGGAGCTATATTCAGTTTGCCTTTAGTGCCATGTTGATTAACACAGTGTCAGGCTACCCAGGAGGCATGTGCTAAACAAAGGAATTAATAAACATTGAAAATTAAAGCAGCAACAGCAACAAAAACAAAAACAAATCCAGTATCACAAAACCCTAACTCACATGCTATTGTAATTTTTACACAAACATTTTCATATTTTTCTAGATAATAATTTTATATAAATTATCCATTTTTATTCCTAGCATTAGCACAGTTTAGTGTTCTGCATTTATTTTTCATTCTGGATACTTCTATTGCTATCTGTTCGAGTTCAGTAATCTTTTCTTCTTCATTGTCTAAGCTGCTGTTAATCTTTTCAAGTACATTTTTCATCTCAGGCATTGTTTTTTGTAAATAAGTAGAGATCATAACTACAAGTTAAATATATAGCATAGTATGACTGTCAGCTAAAATCACCTTTTTCTTCCTTCCTTCCTTTCTTCCTTCTCTGTCATCCCATTAAAGAGAAATTTATCAGCATGAGTTCCTTTCAAGTTCACATGCAATTTAGTTCATCACGTTAACGTTTCTGGTGATGATGTTGGTGGCACTAGTGGTGGAACAGGTGGTGAGGGTGATGGTAGGGGTAGGAAAAGGAAGAGAGAGAGGAGAGAAAGGAGAAGCTGAGGGCGAAGATAAAGATGAGAGAAAGAAAGCGATCAAAGGGAGAGAGAAGAGAAGGAGGAAAGAAATATAAAGGAAACACAATCTAAGTAAGAAGGTAGTACTGAACAATATTTAAAAATAGGGCGGGCTTCCCTGGTGGCGCAGTGGTTGAGAGTCCGCCTGCCGATGCAGGGGACACGGGTTCGTGCCCCGGTCCGGGAGGATCCCACATGCCACGGAGCGGCTGGGCCCGTGAGCCATGGCCGCTGAGCCTGCGCGTCCGGAGCCTGTGCTCCGCAACGGGAGAGGCCACAGCAGTGAGAGGCCCGCGTACAGCAAAAAAAAAATAAATAAATAAATAAATAAATAAAAATAGGGCTTTTATCATCAGCAGTCCTGGGAGAACTACCTTAGTTAGGGCAATTACTGAATATCTCTGTCTATTTTTTTTAATATATAAAAGAATAGTAATTAATATTTCTATAGTGCTTATTTTGTGCCAGGCACTAGTTTAAATGCTTTATGGATATCAACTCATTTAATCCTCTCATAAACCTCATTTTACACTTTTCCAATCAGGGAGGGGAACAGCCAGCTTTAAACCTGGGCAGTCTGACTCTGGAGTCTGTGCCCTTAATAACAGCATCTACCTGGAAGGATATAAGTGAGGATCAAATGAGGTAACTTATGTGTGAGGTTTTTGTAAACTAAAAAGTAATTATGAGGAATTCTCTGGCGGTCTAGTGGTTAGGACTCCACGCTTTCACTGCTGAGGGAAGGTTCCATCCCTGGTCAGGGACCTGAAATCCCACAAGCCGCGCTGCGGCCAAAAATAAATAAATAAACAAAAAGTATGATGTTAAAATAATTTCAAAATAACTGTGATGGCAATGATGCTGATAAAATGTAGATAAGACTACAGGAAGTCTTAAGAACAAAAACAAAGTATTGCTAAAATTCAACTATAATTTAGATCCGGAAAATTTACAAGTGCTAAGGAAGCTAAAGATGATGCTTCCTTTATGTGTTTCCTTTCTTCCCCAGCTTTCTAATTCCACAGCACCATCAAACAAATAGAATTACCAGTGCCTTCCCCCTTGACTTGGCTGATCACCTATAATGCCACAGAACCCATACACTGGTAGATAAAAATTGATAGAATTTATAGTCTTAGGCTTCTATTTTTATCAAATATTTCTATGTGGTCTTGAAACACATATTACAGTTTTTCATTTCAGTACTGCATTGAAGAGTTTATGTATGTACAGACATATATGTATATACATATATAATATATATACACACTGTTTGGTTAAATCTTAGCTTTTAGGACATTGTACCATCTCATTTAAAATGCTTTTTTAAAAAAAATTTCAAACACTGAAGAATTGAAACAACTAAATAGTTATCTTTAAAGTTGGGGGTTTTGAAAGAAAGAAAGAGAAAAAGAAAGAAAGGAAGGAAGGAAGGAAGGAAGGAAGAAAAGAAAGGAAGAAAGAAAGGAAGAAAGAAAAAGAAAGAAAGGAAGGAAGGAAGGGGCAATTAGGGAAAGGCAAAAATTCTCTCCTCTCACTCTTCTGATATCTCTTTAGAAGTTCTCTTATTGGTGAACACACTGGAAACATCCTCAATTAAAAAAGAGCCTTAAAGTATTAGGAGCACAGGCACCTTTTCTTGACCTCTTCTGATTATGAAATCATGAAATCACAGCCTACCTCATACAGGCATCTAAACATCTTGCTGCAAGGGTCAGGCTTTTTAAAAAGTGAAAATGCAGTTGAAAAGAAAACCCTTAGTTGACACATGCTTAATAACATGATTTTGTTTGACTTTGTAAAACATTTTAGAAAAATCATGTCATTAAATGATTTTTATCAAAAGCATTTTAAAAACAAGCAAGGCACAAAAATTAAAATCTATCTTTAGGAAATATTGGCCTCCACAAAATCCAAATTTCTAACCAATAGCAGCTTGAGGACTGCAGGCCTATTACGAAAGAAAACAGACCATAAAGTGAAAGAATTTTTTCCCCTTCACATTCAGCTGGCTTACTCCCTGAACTTTTGAACATTTTTAATTATTTGGGGCTTTAATATCATCAAAGGTTGTAATAATACTTATCAGCAGCCTGTTTACAAACACATTCATAGGACCAGCTAAGGAGTGCAAGTCATGGAACCTTGGTTCTTCAAGAGCGGGGTCTATGTCTTGACTTGCCTCTAGGTGCCAGACCATTGCACACTGACGGTGCTCACTAAATGCTTACCTGATGAATTAATTAGTTATAAATTATTTCATTCACCTTTTTGTGGAGACGAGTCTCTGGGCTATGGTGATAAAGAGGTGAAACTTTATTTATAGAACACCCATCCCCAACACGGCTGACTGGGGGAATGTACGGCCTTGACGGTCAGCTGAGTCCTTAGTTGCACCGTATTCTTAGATAGATAGCAGCATCCAACTCTGTGCATGACTTGCCAAATTTAGGACTAGTAGTCCACCACCATCAACACTATTAAATATTCACTGTAACTGAGTTCCTCAGCTGTGCCCAATTTTAGCCCTCATTAATATATTTATCAAATACACATTTTAATTCATGTATACTTTTTGTCTATTTCACTTCTGGAAGGAATTTTTTCTGAAGTTTAGTACCTACTGGTTGAATACATGGGCTCCTTTTACTGATCTAAAATACACTGGGGCAAGGAAGGGGTGTGTAAGTGGTTGTTACACTGTCACTCTTGTAAATCACAAAATCACTGAATTTCTAAATTGGAAGGGACCTTTGAGCATTTAAAGAACATTTCTCCCCACGAGTTCTGGAGGATGCCTCCAGTAAATTTGCATGTAAATTGGATAATTGTTGTTCGGAGAGAGGTTCAGGCTGGGTGCCATGGGAGAGTCATTCAGTCCAACCTGGTGGTTGAAGGAAGCCATGACGGAGCTGGCTTAAGGAAAGGATAAGAGTAGACCAAGTGAAGAAAGGTAAAATGTGCTCCAGGCAGATGGATCAGAAAAACCCAAAGCTGGCTGGAGTTGTACAACAATTTGGTGAAGGTTAGAAGGAGCAGGTATGAAGGAGAGGAAAGAACTACAAGTCACAAGGAGAGAAATCAATATGGAAAAATGAGAAGGTCCAGTCAGAAAGGGAGTTTTGAGCTGTGATTTAAAAAAAAAAAAAAAAGTGAACTAAACAGCACTTCTCAAACTCTGGTGGAGGATAAAGGACACATTCTGAGAATTTTTAAATTTGTGTTTCACCTTGATGGAAAAAATGTTAAAGTATATTGCAACTTATAAAGGTAACAAGATTTTAGTTTCTTAAGACAGGTCTCTACAAAATAAGGTTTGAGGATCAATACCTGAGAAACATCAGTGATGTATACATACCTTCCCTGAAGACTGTAAACAATTCCCTACTCATGACCAAACTTCATTGTACATTATAACCAATGGTTCCCTTTTATCTACACTATTATTTGTTTAACCGTCTAAGAACTCTAACATATATGTCAGGCACACTTTCACTTTGCTAAAGCTATGTATGTGGCCATTCTGTTTTAAGTGTTTAATAAATGTATTACAGACATCACCTACTTACCTAGTGTGGAAGTAAATTCTCCAAGTTCTGCATGAAGTCCTTCTGATGAATCTAAATCCCATTCACTGATGCTCTAGCGCAAGAGCTTTTCATAGCAAAATTTCTAATTTTATCCTTCAATTATTTCAATACTCTCAGATAGATGGCATTAGAACAAAGGCATTCATCAATGCTAATTTGTTTGGTCCACTTCTGATTAACTGTACTGATAGAAAAAGTTCACCTTTAGTTATAAGTGAAACCAGATTGGAGATCTTCGATGGGACAATGTGCGCCTCAAAGTCTTTAACTTGGGGTTGCTCCTACAGAGACACAACCCCCCACCTTTCACCTCATCCAATGTTCTTATGGATGACCCACTTTCATTATCATGTCTTCTCGAAGTGGTTTTCCCTGACTACTTAAAATTCCTATCCAGCTCCCACAAAGTTACTCTCATCCCATTAGCATGTTGCGTTCTTCATAGAGTTTATCATAATTTATTATTGTTTTATCTTTGTCTCTCTCACTAGACTGTACACTCTATGCAGGCAAACACCAAGCCAACTATATCTCCAATGTCCTGCACATAGAGGATAGTTCTTAAATGTTGGTGAAGCTATAAAGGTATAACTTCTCTTGGGGAAAACACCAATGGCTCATGCTTTCCTAAGGGTCATCTTGGCACAAATTTCATTAAGAATATTTCATGAGCTCCTTCTCCCACATGTAATAAGGATAAAAAACACATTTTAAGGAATTTGTTATTGAAAAAAAATTTTAAGAACAAGCTGATGTGGGTTTCTTAGAAAACTAGCTAATCCAGGTGAGGGCATGAGCTGTACAAGGACCCAGGACCATCTTACTATGCTAGAAAGCAAAAAAATCTATCAAAGACTCTTGGGGTCTGGTAAAAAAAAAAAAAAAAAAAAAAAAAAAAGCCACAAGAGACAATTTGAAGGGTTCCTCGTTAGCTGAAGATGGGACAGTTTGAGCATCAACAAGAATAATGATTGTGGTGGATTGGAACAAATCAAACATGTAAAATTCACAAGTTCAGGATGTTGTTACTTAAAGCTGGTTAGCTTTGGAGTTTCCTATGGCATCAACTCATTATTCTGAAACTTGGTAAATAGGGGGAAATTTATCCTGCTCTTCCTGTGCTAATTGTATTTCAAGTTAACCAAAGAACTGAAGAGAGAAAAATTCTTCTCCATAGACAATTTCCAACTAATAAGTAAAGAAGGAATGAAGAAACTATGAAAACCACAATTTTGTAACCCCTAATGAAATAATGGATTGAGGTAAGTTATGAATGACTATTAAAACCATGGAAATTTTTAGGGGGTAAATCAAACTGATACTACCTGAATTTCTGATCAATCTTAACATCACTAAAATGAGACAACCGTATATTATGTGTCTCTCTTGATGTGATGCGATGGACATCACATCACCTATGTGTGTCCAGCACCATCTATGAAGTGTTCTTTGCCAAAAACAGTGAACCAGCATGTAATAAACTTCTAGAACTAACCATCAACTTTAAATGACACCACGAGGTTGCAGTCAGCCATGTGGGAAATTCTATAGGACAAATGACTTGATTTCTTTAACAAATAAACATCAATTTAGAAAGTGAGTGGGGGTGAACGTTTATATATTAAAAGAGGCTTAAGAGATATCTCAACCAAATTTAACATGTGGACATTGTTTCATCCTGATTTAAACAAATGAACTACAAAAAGCGATTTTTAGATAATTGGAGAAAAATGAACAAGAACTGGGTATTGATCTTAACAAATTGTCATCAACTTTGTTAGAGGTGATCATGATATTGTGTTTTAAAAAGTTCTTCCTTGTTAGAGGTAGATATCAAAAGTGTTGCAGGTGAAATGATACAATGTTTGGGATTTGCTTTAAAACACTCCAGAAAAATTAAAATGTGTGTTTGTGTGAGAGAGAGAGAGAGAGCGAGAGTGAGGGAGAGAGAAACAAGGATGACAAAATGTTGATAAATTTTGGAGCTGGGTATTAGGAACAGAGGAAATCATTATTCTCTCTGCTTTGGTATATGTTTGAAAATGATCATGAATAAAATTAAAAGCTGAGTTTTGTTTTTAAAATGTTTTAGCATGAAATACAGCAAACATACAAAAGAGTCTTGGAACCATTTAAAGAAAAGTATTGAAATATATTTTTATATATCCACAACCCAGTGCAAAACATGGAACATTACCATCTCCACAAGCCCCCTTCCAACCCTCCGTGAACATCTCACTCTTCTTCTCCCTCAGAAATAAACCACTATTCTGAATTTTATGTTATAACCCTTTGTTTTTCCTTATAGTTTTAAAACCATTACTCATGTAACTATTCTTACACAACATACTGTTAAGATATTTTTTTCTGTTTTTCAACTTCATGCAAATGGAATCATTCTTTATGTTGACTTGCTTCTTGCAACATCAATTTTGAAATGATCCATGTTGCTGCTTTTACCTATAGTTTATTCATTTTCACTGCTGCAAAATGTTCCATTGTAGGCATATACCACAGCCTTTTTACCCATTCTACACTTGGTAGACATTTAAGTTATTTTCTGTATATTATGAACACTCCTGTACATTTCTCTTGGTACACAGATAGACGGAATTCTCTGAGGTAGATGCCGACAATTACTGTGCCATAGCATTCATGCAAATAAATTGGGGAATATCAAACTGTTTTCTAGGGTGGTGAATGTACCAATTTACATTTCCTCCAGTAAGCAGTGTTTTTGAGATTTTCCCCTTTTCTACATCTTCATCTACTCTTAATATTTTCAGAGTTCTTAATTTTTGCCAATCTGGTGAGTGTGAAATTGTATCTTATTATTATTTTAATTTACATTTCCTTTATTACTAATGAGTATGAGTATCTCTTCATGTGTTATAGGGACATTTGTGTTTCCTCCTCTCTGAAATACACACGTTTAATCTTTTACTCATGTTTTAACATGTTGTTTTTCTTTTTAAAATTGATTTCAGGGAGTTCTTTATATATTCTGTTAGCCTTTTGTAGTTATATGGATTACAAATAACTATTTTGTGGCTTGCTTTTTCACTTTCTTTATAGAATCCTTTGATGAATCAGTGTTCTGAATTTTAATAGAGTCAAATTGATCAATCTTGTACTCTTGGTCACCTTATTAAAGAAATCTTTCCCTACTTCAATGCTATCAAAATATTTCCTATATTATCTCCTAACAGCTTCATAGTTTTGTTTTTTTACATCTAGGTCTTTGATTCATTTGAAATTCTTTCTTCCCCTTTTGTGAAGCAGGGCTCCAATTTCATTTTTTCCATATGGATAGCCAATTGACCCAGAATCATTTATTGAAAAGCTCATGCTTTCTCCACTGCTCTGCAGTACCACCGCAGTCATAAATCAAGTGTCTACATAATTGTGGGTGTGCTTCTGGGCTCTGTAAAACAGACTGAATTTTCATCATCCAGAAAAAAGTAGAACAGTCTGAGTTTGGTAATTTCTTTTATCAACTCAGGCCTAGAACTCCTGAGATTGTTCTTAACTTGTTCTCTTCCTTCCGTCACTCCTGTAAACCATTCCTAGTCCTCCTAGGTTCTTATAACACAGGTTAGTTCACATGGTTCTCTTATCAAATGCATTCAAGAGTCCCACACTGAAACAGTATAAAGAATTATTTTTAGATCCCCTAGCTAGGCAATGGACCACCCCGACCTTCAGATTGACATTAACCTCAACAGGGCCCACCATACAGCAGAAGCTCAGCTATAGGATTTCACATGGGTTAACTGTTAATTTTTTAAAAAGAACGTGATTTGCCTCCTGGCATATCCAAAATATTCTCATAGGAACTTACATTTGTTTTTTCAAATTGTATAACCTAGAAATTTGTCTAAATCATATAAAGATGATAAAGGTTTCATTTCACTATTGCATTATTTTAAAGTATCTTACTAAATCTTTTGAAATGTAATCAAATAAAAATGTAACTGTTTGACAAAATCATGCATTCCATTTCAGTTTGATTTACCTTTGTGCTATTATGAAAACAGACTCTCAGAAAACCAAAATGACAAAACAGAGTAATCAAGGTCTATTTAATAACAAATTAATTTTTCATTACATTTTATTAGATGTGCAACAACTCCAATTTGAAGGTGCTTTCTTACTTATCCTATTTGTACATTTTTGGTACTATCTCTTGTTGAGCTACAATATAAAAGTCTTCTACAGGCAGCTTCGGGGACCAATTAACTCCATTAAATTATATCCAGTTATGTAGTGAACTGAACCACTGCTGTCTGGGGCTGTCTGCAGCTGTGACAATTAGGAGATGGAGAGAGGCAGAAAGGGAGAGATTGATTTTAATATGTCACTGAAGCACACTGCAACAATATGCCAGCGTGACTTTCAAAATGGCCTTAAAATATTCCAAACTCAGGGAGTTTCCTTGTTCCTGAGTGGGAGTTGTCAGACTGTCTGGCAGCATTAGAAAGAGGCAGAGAAAAGCTGATGTCTATATTGTGTCCTCTAATAATAAGTCTGCCTCTTTGCGACATCTCCCCCTTAGAAAGATCCGTCTGTTTGTTGTGAGAAGCGTGTGTGTGTGTGTGTGTGTGTGTGTGTGTGTGTATGTGTTTGAGTGCTTTGCCTCCTCTTGGGCAGAAGGCATGATTTCACCTCTCATATCTCACCAAACTCACCAATCCGAAGGACACTAACCCTCCCAAGGTCACCTAGAAAATTAGTGTTGTGGCCTGGGGGGAACCGAACCCGGGTGTCCCCACTCCAGTCTTGTGGTTGGGCACTAAATAATTTTCCTTCTCTTGTGAAAAAAAAAAATCATTCGGCGGGGGGGGGGGGCGGGGGGAGGGAAGTGAGAGATGAATCAGATTTCCTCCTCTTTCCCCCTTACCTCCCCTCCCCCTTAAGGAGATAAAAACTCATGAAAGCAAACAAGGTGTCCACTCCGCAGTTCTTAAGTGCGTCCCCCCAAAGAAGGTGTCCACTCTGCAGTTCTTAAGCTGGGTCCCCCCCAATCTACCCCCACCCTCCACCCCCAACACAAAGCGATTCGGGCTCCCAAGGCTTCTGCCCGTCAAGCCTGGGAGGTGAGGAGTGGTTAAAACTCAGCCCTCACCTCCAGCCGGTCCCGGCTCCGCTGCGCCCAAGCCCCGCCCCCGCCCGCCCTTCCCCCACGGCCTCGGCACGCCAGCCCCTCTCCCCTCTCCCAATCGGGCGCACCCACCCCAGATGCCGCCTGGCACCGAGCGCAGCCGCCGCCGCCGCCGCAGCAGCAGCACTTTCCACTTGTATTGATCACCTCCCGGCCCCGCTGAGCCTGCTCGCCGCAGCGGAGCGCGGCCAGCGCGCCAGCCCTTGGCAGCCCCGGAGCACTCGGGCTCCGGGAGGCAACTCCTTGCGAGCGCCCTGTCCGGGGTGCCCTCTGCGCTCTGCAGTGTCTTTCTCTCTGTCTGGGAGCAGAAGAAGGAGGAGGAGGAGAGGGAGGAGGAGGAGGAGGAGGAGGACGTCTGGTCCGGGCTGAGAGGTGGAGCAGCGGCAGCAGCCGCCGCCGGAAAGGGAGAGGCAGGAGAGACCGAGACTTGGAAACCCCAAAGTACCCGCGACCCTGCACGGCAGGCTCCCTTCCAGCTTCATGGGCAAAGTGTGGAAACAGCAGATGTACCCTCAGTACGCCACCTACTACTACCCCCAGTATCTTCAAGCGAAGGTAAAGAGGCGCCGGGGGCGGGGGGCGCCGGGGGCGCGCGCGGCTCTGGTCCGGGAGGGGCACGCGGCGAGCCCCCGCCGCCCCCGGTGGAGTTGATGGAAGGTTGCTAACTATAGCGCTGGCCTGGGCGAAGCCCGGCGGCGCGCGGGGCGGCGGCTGCCCGCGGAGCGGAGTGCGGGGATCGGGTTACAGAAAGCCGCGGGGGGAGAGACTAGACAGGAAAGAGCCGCCGGCCCCTTCCTGGCCCGGGAAGCGGGGAGGGTCGCGGGCCGAGCGGCGCCCCTCGCCGAGCCTTGGCTGCTCGGCCGCCGACGCCTGGGGCCCGCGGCAGGACCCGCTGGCGGCGCGGATCTTCGAGCCCTTCTCCTGGGCCTCGCCCGGCGAGCAGTAACTCTCGGCTTCCCTCGGAGTGGCGCGGAGCCTCCCGCCCCCCGGGGACGCCCCTCAGCCTCCCGCGCGCGAGACAACTGGGGCTCGAGGCGGGGGACGGGACTTTTTCCTCCCCGCCTCCGGCCCTGCGCGCCCGCCCCTCGCCTTGATCTTTGTGCGGTGTGGCACTTCACCTGGTTACTGATTTCTACTTTTACGCTGTTGTTTTGGGTAGAAAAGTGGCCAAAGTTCACTCAGCGTTCATTGATGTCCCTTTTAATCTTCCCTGTAGCTTCTGCAAAGGAGGGACAATGGGCAGATTTCGATGTAGAGAAAGAAGTGACTTAGTATTTAGTTTAGAGACATACTACCTTATATGTTTACCACAGATCGATTTCCAGTGGTGCTTTCTCAAAAACGGCCTTGGAACACGCTTAGGTAACACAGCGGATGACATGTAGTCATACACATTGCGACTGGCTTTCCAGGGACCCTGGGTACGTTGTTAGTGGGCCTACCTTATTTTGACAATAAGAATTTGATGCCTCCTAAACTCAGGAAAAAAAATATTGGGTCCATGAAGAGTGAGGGTTTCACTGCTTTGGAAGCTTTTTCCCAGTTTGGGAGGGCAAAAGTTGTATGCACCAGTCTTCTTCAACAATTAGCATCTCTTATCTTGACTCCTGGTGCCCTTCCAGATCACAAAAGATGCAGCCTCTGAACTTTCTTTGGGAGGTTGTAATCATGCCCTGCTTGCTGGCAGAGGGCATGTCTGGCCTGGTGCAGAGAATCTCTGATTCAACCTTGATAAGCTTTTCTTTCTTACAAGTGTGTGTGGTCCATGTTATGTACCTACATCATAGTTTTGTATGTGTCCATGTGAAAAGGACACTTGTTAGCATAGAGATCTGAAATTTCTTAGCCCTCAAGGGCCTCATTTTCACCCCCCTCCCCATTTTCATTTTACTTTGGGTCACCACAAAGCGGCAAGATGGTACCAGCAAGGATACCCATCATTCATTCTTGTGTGGTCGCTGCTGTATTTGCTTTCAGGGAGTGGAGGGAGGAACCCGTGTTTTGGTGAGCTACACTGTAAATATAAGTTGTTCAAAGAAATTTTGAAGTGTAATCAATGCTCTACCTTTTAGATATCATATATGTTTAATGCACTTGTTTAAATTATGCAGCATTGGGTACCTAAAGGACAGCCTATTCAACACTTAACTGTATGAATAATAAATAACATACACTCAGGTGAAAAAGAAAAAAAGGCCATGTTTCTACAGGCATATTCACCTTAGTAATTTTTATGTACCATTAGTAAGTTAGAAACCAAGTACATAGCATTTAATATAGCTAATGCAATGCCACTTGGCGCTTTTTGCCCCGTAAATAATTGAAGAGAGAGACAAACGGCAAGAGCCTGCTCTAGTAATTAGGGTCGGATCCCATTTTCTGAAAGTGTGCTTCCTGCATAAAGCATTTAATATTGATTTGTGTTACGGTAAATGACATTCTCAAAACTATTTTGCTGTTTCTACTATGAAATCTGAAATCCTATTATTCTGAATCTCTTTGTTTCCGGAGAAAGACACACATACTCACTTGACCTATATAACTTGGTATTAAAGTTTGATAATTAAATCTAAATTCCCTGTTGTAAAATATCTTGATTATCTCAGGAAGAGGCATCTCCTAAAATGTAAAGCGACTAGATGCAGATTTTAGGTAGCATAGTTCAGAACACATAGCCCTTTTTGTCTCCCGTATCTCATCTATCTCTTGGTCACATGGTATTGTGAGTCATTAAAAAAAATAGAGACCTGATTTGATTTGTAGTTAGTTTAAAAACAAGTGTTACCTAATCTACCTAAAGAGTTAATAAACTGACGTAGAATCTGTTGTCTACAGTGATGATCCTTGCCTCTGTGTGTGTGTATTTTAACCTTCCTGAAATATGGGATAGAAAACATCACTGTTTAAAGTACAGTGATGTGTTTGCTAGACAGAGTTGTTTTGAAACTTCTGTGTGGAAGCTATATCAAAAACTGAGGGATGGCACGATCGTTTACCAAGTGATATTTGACTTAAACTTGTGATCAAGAGATGGATGTGTTTTGAATTGAAAAAGAATAAACGGATGGGATTTCTTTTCATTAGAAGGAATAGATACCAATGAAAATGGCACTTGAAAATGAGTTTTGTTGCCATACCGTAAAAAGTTAACATATGTCAAATCATTCTTCGTATGTTAATCATCCAGAGTCTGTTTCAGAAAAGTTTAGTAATTTTTCTCTATAAAAATATATTAGTTACTTCTGCATTCCACTAACAGTCAACAACCAAAAAAGCCTGTGGAGCTGGATTACGGTGTGTGACCATATTGGTATGCTTTGTGCTTTGACAGAAAAAGATAATTATTAGAAAAAGTAATACAGCTGCATTAAACATAAACTAAAGTTGAGGATGTTATAGAAAGGCAGGACATGGGTGGAAATGAAGGAGACTGCGAAATTTTCATAATGCCTTAGCATAGAGTAACAGAGATTGCAAGTAACCTGATTTTACACGCTTGTTGAGTTTTTTGTATTTCTCCGTTAAGGATGGTCTTATCACAGCAGGGTTCTCTTTATCACCTGACACATTCATTCTAAGATATAGGTTGATGTAGCTTCATAAATATAAGCACGTATTGTTCTAAAGGATTTTCTAAATTATTAAGTGACTTATGCCATATTACTAAAAATTAAATTTGGTATCTACTTTTCAGATACACAGGAAAAATTCTGGAAATGTAACATATTTTAATTAACATTTTGTGTGTAGACATTTTCACTTATTGCAAGGCAATCCTTGAATTCTGTTCGTTTCAAAGATACCATGATGTACGTTACTGCCAATATGTGTATGCAAATATTTATGGAAATCGAAATACTAATTCTAGTTCTTCTGAAGAAAGGGAAGTACAAAATGTTCTTTACATGGTTAGCTAATATTTCATACCAGCTACAAGCAGTTTGACACATTTGTGTCTTTATTCATAGTTATATTGTTTTGTGTACTAAAGAAATGTTCTACACTAGAGAAATGTTTGTTTCTAAAACAAATGTTTGTTTTAAAGCTATTTTTGTATAAGTGTATGCCAAAGAACATACCTGAACCTAGCTTCAAAATCTGAAAAATAATGAGTAATATAATTTGGTATTCTATTAATGAAGCTACTAGAAAAAAAGCAGCTTTTCTGAATTGAATTTTTGGGTGCATTAACATTTTGTTGAATTCCTTAACTTTTCCTTAGTCATAGTCAAATGAATATTGTATCAATCTGTTTCTCCAGGAATGAGGGATCATGATTTGATACGTGGAACTACTGAGTATTTTAAGGTGAATTGGAGGTACAGTGGCATGGTATTAAAACTTGGGTTGCTCTATGTCTTGAGAAGTAAGTACGTTTGTGAGATGAATAAAGTTTGCTTAAATGCATCAATACAGTAATACAATATTTTACATGATGAATATACCTTATTTCCTTAAGTGAGCGGGATATTGTGGCTATCTGGAAGTGGTGTTGGAAGGCTCAAGGTCATGGAAATGCTAAAATCAAGATTCATTATGATGAAATATTGTAGCACCCTTCCCCTCGGATAGCCATTTCTTTTGAATTTCCATAATACATATTATTTTTTTATATGTCGGGAGACAAATCTTATGCTCCTAGAACGGAACAGGGAAAGATAAGTGAAGAGAAGTAGGAAAGTATTCAGTCATTTAGTATCAGTATAACTAGATATACCTTACATTTTTGGCAATCTTGGCTTCGAATTTAAATTCAAATATGGGCAATTTCCAGGTAATACACTTTCATGAAAAACATTTTTTTAAGCTTTACTGACATATTTCTCAGACTTTGTATTTTGCTTAATGGTTTTTTGGAACTTTTAAATTATCCCAGCTTACTTAATGAGTACTGAAAGTTTAATAAGTCGTAGGTCTTTACACTAAAGACAAAGGGACCTTTTTCCCTTTTCTTTTTACTAAAGAGGGAGTTGCCAGGAAATAAAATTCTTTTTTTTCCCTATGTCTGCTTAACCACTAAAAATCATGTGAGGAAGATCTAGAATGGAGGTAAAAATGATATGGACACCTAAATGTTGTTCATTCTTTTTAAAGATGAAGAATTTCTTGTCTAGTTTGTTTTTTATTGGATGCTCAGTTCCCTAAAGTTTATTTTCCCCAAGCATGGTGTCCTTATCCCACACTAAGTCTCTCTTCAAAGGCTATCAGCCCTCCCTATTTCCTTGCTTGATTTGCAGAACTGTAGGTGCTAAATAAATGCTTGTTAGTGACTATTATTATTCTGAATAAGTACACGCAAAATTTTTTTAGACCAGAAAAAAATTATAGACCAAAATCTACAAATATAATAACTCAGCCTGATTTTCTGATGAAATCTCAATATAGTTTGATTTGAATTTTAATTTATTTTGTTCCTATAATGAAAACTTCAAACATTTTATGAAGTGAGTAAGATCCCTAAGATGAATCACATATCAATTGATCCGTGCTTAATTTATGGAATCAAAAGTGCCTTTTTTTTGGCAGACTTTATTAAAGAATATGGTGCCAGAAAAAAAAACTCATAGTATTATATCAAAGAGGGAAATGTTACATGATGAATTGGTGACTCAGCCTGTCTTTGCCTCTTATTACTGGCCCCCACCAACAGGATTCAAACTTTTTTCTGCTTAATTTTCAAGAAATTCCTTATTTTTCAGAGTATTTCAGATGTGGTAAAAACATTTATTCATTTAATGGTTAATAACCAAAACATAAACTAGCATTAAGGTGTTCAGAATTATAATTATCTCTGTTACTGAGTGTTGTGTAACCCTAAATATGACATTCAGCCACCTAGCTTTTTATCTCATTCATTGGGTATTATAGGAATAAGCAGGAACTTATCCAGTTGTTCTTAAGTGGAAGTGTTTTATTCAATGTAACATTGCTTATTTTAAAGAAAGTGTAGTAATGATATGTCAGTGATTTAAATGCAGTGCCATAATATTTGGTACAAAATTAAACCATATATTCAAAATTGAACTTTGGGCTTGGGGATTTTATGTGGAATGAATGTAAATGTTCTGGTTTCTCTGCTGTATCATTTTAACGAGTAAGTAGTAAAACCTGGTGGAACTCGGCTGTTCCTCGGGAGAAGCAGCACTTGGATGATACAGACATTTACCACCGGGAGTTTGGTCAGATGGTACACAGCAAAATGTCTTCTTAGATTGTGTGTGTCAAACACACATGCAAATTTGAGCATGCACACAAATTTGATGACAGAAACCAAATAATTTCTTAATCAGGTAGAAATGTGGGGAAAAGTGTAAAGAGAATGGTGACAGCCAAGCCAACAAGCTAAATGTGTATCTCACATATTTGAATTCCTTATTTTTGCTGAATGCATCTAGTCTCCTTAACATAATTATATGAATATTTAAAATTTTCAAACAAACATTGGAAAATAAGTGTGTCAGAGATGGTGAGAGAGAAAAAGGGGGCAAAAATCAACATCTAGACCTCCTAGAGGAGAAAATGTTCTGTCTAAAACTAAACATTGTCATTCTCCATACATTGTCTTTTAGCTAATTCTTAAATGGATGCATTTACCATTTTAGAGGATAGAGAACGGTCTTCTGGATGACAGATATGAAAACCTAGATTCTAAAAGAGAGATTAGATGCTTATATCAACAGCTAACTTACTTATAAATCTGCTACTGTAAACACACAAAATCAATGTCTGGTGGATGATTGCCTACAATGTCTGTAACATCTGTATTCTGGAATTAGGCTAAATTTTAATCTGGTTGTTTGTGGGAAATTGCTGAGGCTCATGAAGGGCTAAAATACTAACTAAGCAATCGTATTTCCTTAGTGACCCCAGAGCACCATTCTCTGCACTTGATATTAGGAAAGGTCAGGGAGTGTAATATCTGGTCCCTGCTCTCCAGCTGCCAGGGAAGACAGAATAGACACAATTCAAGACATAAGCAAAGAATATTTACAAAACAGTATACCCAGGAAGGCAGCATACCAACCAAGGGTCTGAGTGACAGGAAGGCACTCAGATCTATATGTGGGATTAAAAACAGTGCCATGTGTATTGTGAGAAAAAGTAAAGTGCTAATAAAAGTTCCAGTAAACCTGGGAATTTTAGAAAGAATTGGGCTTTAGATTAATGAATGAAAATTTCTTGAAATGATAATCACCATTGTTTTGTATATTTTCTGCTCTATAATCCTTTTATGTCTACTTAGAACTTTAAAGAATATCACCTTTTTGTACTTTATGTTAACTCCTTCTCCTCAAAGTTTCATATACAATTACCTTATTTTACATTATTATTTTTCCAGTTTTATGCTTATAAATGTGCTATTAAACCCACCTATTAGGTTTGTGACAGGCCGAGAATATAATCCTTAAATGATGACATTGTGGTTATATAGAAGTATTACATTTATTGTTTAAACCATTTGAAGTGATGTTTATTTCTCCTAATTTATTAGCCTTCTTTGGAGTTTTGTTATGTTGCTAATTACATCTTTGTGTGCCTGCAATCTACATCTTGATAATGTGTCTATTGTGAGCTAGCATTTCTTCAGAAAATAACAGATTTTTTTATTATTCCTGATCTTTCATGGTTATAGCTTTTTATTCTCTTTATTTGGTCATTATCTAGCTTTAATTCTTTTAAAATAAGCTGTTTACTCTGCAATGGAGCTAAGTCCTTCAGGAGTATTATCCTCTGGCCTCAGTGTGAGACACAGAACCTATCCCTCTGGCTACCCATTGAACAACAAGTGCTATTGGGCTGCTGGGTCCAGAAAAAGAGCAATTTCAGGGAAGGTTTTCGTGCAAGAAAACAAGATCATTTCATTGATATGATAAATAATTTTTACTGATCTTGAAGGAAAAATGCATCATCTTCCCAGCTGTGCAAGTGGGTGGGCCTTCTTTACATGATACTAGTTTTGTTTTTTATAAGTTGAAAAATTTACTAATAAGAATGGGCAGAATTAGATGGATACATCATGGAATTCTGTGCTTTTTCTGAACTTGAGTTTCTTGGGGCGGGGAATCAAAGTTGCCGAAAAAGAATTTTAGATTATAAACTTACATTTCTATTATACTTAAGCCCCTCAAATGACACTATGCTATTTCCCCTGTTTAACACTTTCTAAACATGATGATTTTGAGACTTATAATTGGGAGTATGTTTGTGTTGGAAAACCGCTTAAACCCTTCCTCACCTGTAGAATAGCAATGAAATATTTTTGCAGTTTGAAATAGTCTCAGATAAAATATTTGGTTACAAGGAAAAGTAAATCATATCAGAAATTTGTAATACCACCAACTTTACCCTTGTCTTCTCAACAATAACTTGGATTCATCACCAAACAGGTTTTTGACGAATGCAGACATTTACAGAAAGAAAAATTTGCCAGTTTTTATTTTCAGGTCATTAACGGAAATACTCCCCAAACCCTCTCTTCTTCCTACAGAGCACAGCTTTGATTAATTGCATTGCTTTAAAAATGGAAGCCTTAAAAAAAAAATCCTAATCTCAGTTCTTAGGTTTTATTCTACATGATTATTTGCATACCTTTATTAACAACAACACAGAAAGAACTGGCTAGGAGAGAAACTTCTATAGCTGAAATTCTATAGCTGGGCAAATGATATTTTTTAGAGCTCTATGTGATTTGTTCTGTGATTGGGTATACCTTATCTTACAAGCGAATTGTGTTTCCAACAGGTTTTGTTCCAGAAAGTTCACTTATCAATTATTTAGAACTTGAAACTCATCTAGTATATTTCATATATAAATTGTTATCTTTAATGATAGGGTCCCCAGCCAACCCATAAGAGCTTGTGAATGTAACCCAGTTTATAATTCACATACACTTGTTCTGTACTGGTCCTGCCATAGAACCAAATCATCACACGGGGACAATGTTTCTTGGAGGAGGGGGGTGAGTATTCAGAGTTGGAATTCAGGGAACCCATCTTGGCCCCCTTTAGGAGAGTGAGGAATTTTCCCTAACTCACCTGAGGGGCAGTGGGAAGACGAGTTCCCTTAGTCCCTCAGAAGGGGCTTTGAGCTTCTAGGACTGGGGACCGGGTTTCAAGAAGAGATGGGAGGTGTGGCTTGTGGAGTCACGTGGGTCAGGGATTTGCGAAGCTGGGAGTTGTGGGTTCAGGAGCTTCTCGCTGAGTTAAGGCCCTGGGAGACGTCCTCGCTTCTCACTCCTGAGACTAGCTCCCCGCTTACTTTTTTCTTTGCCTGTGTTGGCCTCACTGCTAATCTCTTGTTCCCTTTCCTCCTAGCCCACCCCCAATTTTCATAAAGCAGTCCCCGGCTTTCCAAGGAGTAGGGCTTTTCATCCCTAGCTCATCACTGACTAGATTACTATAGCCTCACAAGCTTTCCTTCTCTTCCCTAGCACGTAATCAAGCAAACAGCTCTTGAGACTGGTAACAAGAAGGATATCAAAAGACAAAGAAAACATTGTCCAGTACCATCACTTCTCTTATTTTCACCAAGTCCTTGTCCAACAATGGTTCGTAACTCTTAGGGGAACCTCAAACCTTGAGAATCTGATGATGGCACATTCCCATTAACCTCAGATTTTTACTGAGACTCAGCCTGTAGAGCACAGGTTAAGAATCCTACCCTGAAAGGAGGGCAAAAATGGAACGAGTCTATGCTTTAGAGCATGACTCAGACCATAGATCCCTTGGTATTTTGATTCTGGATTGCTGCTTGACTCTGGGGTGAAGAGCTAGACAAAGCCCAAGGGCCTACAAAGTAGGAATGGCAAGGGTCCAGGGGGTTGGGCAATCTCAAAAGTGTGCTTCCTCTTTCCCATCTCATTTTCCCCCACTCCTTCCTTCCCCTTTCTCCTCCATTCCTGCTTCTACCTTTTCTTCTTGCGCAGTAACAGTAGTGCCACTGTGGACTGGCTTCTGGCCAGCTACACGTTTGTGTGCCCAGTGGTGAATCTGCCAGGGTGATGGCTGCATACAAGCTAGTCCCACTGCGTCTGCCCAAGTCAGGGGACCAAGTGGGTCTGACTTAATTTGGCTAAAAAAAAAATCTTTGCTACCTCTTAATGCTACAGATTATGATTAAGAATTTGCTAATTACAGTTCCCTCTTTGAATGGGATTTTCTTTCTGATTCCTTATCCAATTTTATATGGAAAATTTAAATAAAATTGTATTTGGTAATATATAAGTGTTATAGAAGCACAGACATGATGTAATACTTTGAACAAAAGAGAATATAATTAGCATAATAAAAAGTATTTTGATGCCAAATGTATGCTCTTAATGAGATTGGAACTTTAAATAGTGAAATGGTAAGCTGCATACAATTTTTCTGAACCCATAATAAAATTTAAAATCATATGTAACCATTTCTTTCTGTTTCTTGAATATTTCACAAAACTATTTTTTGTCTAAAAATAACCACGAAATATTGTGTTTTTCTGATTGGCAAAAGACTAAAAAAAGGTGTGTTTCTTACTTGGTAATAGTGCCTCAGATTTTCATTTTAATAGCAAAAATCTTAAATGTTGATTTCGATTGCTTTTTTTTAAAGAGTAGATTATATCTTAACGTATAAATAGGATTTCAAATGACAGTGTTCTTTTCTACCCCTCTATCTCTGTCACCAAATTCAAATTCATGTCTCAGCAGTTCGGGATGTTCTTCGGTGCATATCCTTTGAGCCTTCAAAATTTGATTTGACTGTGTGTTCTGATGATAGCTTGTTCAGATAAGCACATGGTGGTCGTCATCTGTGTGTCTGGGCCCTAATGAACATCTGCTTTCTAGGGCGCCACAGGAGCACCTTTCTTTGTTTCCTCTTCCTTTGCCTTTTTGATTTGAATCTTGTTAAACCCTGCAAATGGGGTTGTTTTTCAGTATGCAAATACTCCCATCTCCCTTTTTGGAAAAGAAAAAAAAGCGCCAGATATTTTAAACATGAACGCGTTGGGAATTTAAAAGGAGTCTGCAGGAAGCAAGTGCACAACTATAGTTCTACTCTTGACCACTCACACATGTTGTACTAAAATCATCTAGCTGAGATCATAGAGTTGGAGCTACCTGGTGGGCAATTTAATTAAATTCAACAAACACTGAGCAGGCATTGTATTAGGCCCTGGAAGGTGCAAGTATGTAAATGAGGCATGATTCCTGCCATTGTGGAGCATGAGATAATTTTTTTACTTGTTTATTTAAAATTTTTATTTTAGGTAGAACGTATATATAGTATAGCGCACACATTTTAAATATATAGATTGTTATGCTCACGTAATGGCCACCCAGGTCACTCTATGACATTTCCAGCACCCAGAAAGCACCCTCATGCCCCTTCTCACAGTTTCCTCCCCAGAGGTATCCGCTAGTCTTACTTCTATCTTTGTAGATTGGTTTTGCCTATTCTTGTACTTCATAAAAATGAAGTCTTATCATATGTATCCTTTTGTGTCTGTCCTCCTTAGCTCATTAACATTTTGGTTTGATTCATCCACGTTCTTATGTGTAGCTGATTCTTTTTTTAATGCTATGTAGTATTCTATTAGAGAATATATCATGATTCATTTATCTGTTCTACTATTAATGGGCATTTGGATTATTTCACTTTGGAGCTGTTATGAAAAAATTGCTGTAATTATTCTTGTTCATACCATTTGGTCAACATATGCATTTAGTCATAAGAGAGGAACTGGTAGGTCACATGATATGTGTATGTTCATCTAAAATGGTAGATATTACCATTTTCTAGTCCTACTGGCGAAGTGTGAGAAAGCTATTTGCTCTGTATGTCACTAACACTTGGTATTGTCAGTCTTTTTAATTTTAGCCCTTCTGGTGGGTGGTATCTCATTATGGTTTTAATTTGCATTTCCCTGATGATTAATGATGTTGAGCACTTTTTCATATATTTATTGGCCAATTGGATCTCCTCTTTTGTGAAGTGTCTTTCAAGTATTTTGCTCACTTCTTAAACATAACAGCTTTATTGAATATAATTCACATAACAAAACTCAACGTTTTGCTCGCTTTTTAAAAAAATATCTTTATTGGAATATAATTGCTTTACAATGGTACGTTAGTTTCTGCTTTATAACAAAGTAAATCAGCTATGCATATACCTATAGCCCCATATCCCCTCCCTCTTGCATCTCCCTCCCACCCTCCCTATCCCACCCCTGTAGGTGGTCACAAAGCACGGAGCTGATCTCCCTGAGCTATGTAGCTGCTTCCCTCTAGCTATCTATTTTACATTTGGTAGTGTATATAAGTCAATGCTACTCTCTCACTTCATCCCAGCTTACCCTTCCCCCTCCCCGTGTCCTCAAGTCCATTCTCTACATCTACGTCTTTATTCCTGTCCTGCCCCTAGGTTCTTCAGAACCGTTTTTTTTTTTTTTTTTTTTTTTTTTTTTTAGATTCCATGTATATGTGTTAGTATACGGTATTTGTTTTTCTCTTTCTAACTTACTTCACTCTGTTTGACAGACTCTAGTTCCATCTACCTCACTACAAATAGCTCAACTTCGTTTCTTTTTATGGCTGAGTAGTATTCCATTGTATATGTGTGCCACACCTTCTTTATCCATTCATCTGTTGATGGACACTTAGGTTGCTTCCATGTCCTGGCTGTTGTAAATAGTGCTGCAATGAACATTTTGGTACATGACTCTTTTTTTTTTTTTTTTTGCGGTATGCGGGCCTCTCACTGTTGTGGCCTCCCCCGTTGCGGAGCACAGGCTCCGGACGCGCAGGCTCCGGACGCGCAGGCTCAGCGGCCATGGCTCACGGGCCCAGCCGCTCCGCGGCATATGGGATCCTCCCAGACCGGGGCATGAACCCGTATCCCCTGCATCGGCAGGCGGACTCTCAACCACTTGCGCCACCAGGGAGGCCCACATGACTCTTTTTGAATTATGGTTTTCTCAGGGTATATGCCCAGTAGTGGGATTGCTGGGTCAAATGGTAGTTCTATTTTTAGTTTTTTGAGGAAACTCCATACTGTTCTCCATAGTGGCTGTATCAATTCACATTCCCACCAACAGTGCAAGAGGGTTCCCTTTGCTCGCTTTTTATATGGGATTGTCCTTTTTATTGGTTGTAGGTTTTTAAATAAATTCTGGATACAAATCGTTCATCAGATATATATGTATGAGAGTTTCTCCTCCCAATTTTCAGTTTTCCCTTTCATTATCTGATTACTATCTTTTAATAAATAAAGTTCTTAATTTTAATGAAGTTCAGTTTATGATTTATGTTCACCACTTTTTGTGTCTGTTTTAGAAATCATTGCTTACTTTAAGGTCATGAAGTTATATTCCTATATTTTCTTCCAGGAGCTGTATTTTATCTTTCACATTTAGCTCTGCAATCCATTTCTAATTAATTTTTGTGTTTGTGGATAGGGTCAAGATTCATTTCCCCCCCATATGAATATCTAACTGATCCAGCAGTATTTATTGAAAAGACATTTTCATTTTCCCCTTTGAATTTCAGTGCTGCCTTTGTTGTAAATCAGGTGACCACATTTACGTGTTTCTTTTTCTGGACTTTTTGTTTGGCTCTGTATGTATTCTTGTGTCAATACTACCTGGTCTTAATTACCAGAGCAATATATTAACTGTGTATTCTTCAAAGTGGCCTTAACTATTCTAGATCTTCTACCTTTTAAAATAAATTTTAGAATAAACTTATCAATTTTCATAAAAAAAGAAATCTGATAGAATTTTTATTGGACTGACATTAAGTCTATACATCAATATTGGGAGAACTGATATCTTCCAGTCCGTCTTAATCCTCAGCAATTAAGTCAAGTTTGGGGTTTGGGTTGGGAGGGTGGTAATTATTACATCATAAGTACATTTGGCAAAATCAGTTCTGATTTTCGAAAGATTTATCCAAATATATCATCTTTTTAATGTTACTCATTTATTAGAGAGATCCTTTATCCTATGATTTGCTTAAACCCTTAAATAAATTACACTTTAAAGGATTATAAATAATCCATCTAAAAATTCAAGTTACACACCTCAGTGTTGGTTACTATGCAGAGAGAATGTCATTGTGTATAGCTTCATGTAATCTGTAAGAAGGATATCTCTTCTTATTTATTTATGAACTTACCACTTTTAAGTAACTGATAATAAAACACAATGGAAAATTATTGTTTTAAATGCTTATTTCTTAAATACAGCCAATGATTTCTTCAAAATTTATAGTATGATAGTTGGCATAGACTCTAAGAAAATAATTCTTTTGAAGGGCAAGAGAGAATATTCATTATCAGGTAAAAATTAATTTTGAAAAGTAGCTTATAACTGAAACTTCCCCCTTAAGAACAGATGACATGCTTTTTGATTTTTCTTGAATGCATCTCAAAATGTAACTGTTTCTCCTTTATATTCTTTATTTTCCCTTTGAGGCTTCGTTTATTTGATGATGTGTCATCCAATCACCTTGTCTGATATAAGCATGATAATCAGCTGAAAATTAGTTTGTGTTTGGAGAACTTACTAACATCCCCTGTGATTTGTTTTTTTTTTTTAAATATACCCTGGATATTGTGAAAACAAAGGCTGGGAATAGCTGTGCTTAGAAAGCAATAGGACATTGCTGCCCTGTGGGCTTCTGTTCCTTCAAACTTTTTCGTAGATGTGCTAGAAATCTCATATATATTTTTTTCATGCTTTATATTTAAGGTTTTTAAGCTTTGATTACTGCCGACTTCAGCCAGCCAAAAACAACTACATAGAACTTTCAAAGCTTATTAGTTCTGGCTAGGTTAGCTTGGGTTGAGTAGGAGGTTGAATAGGTGACTTCTGAAGTCCCTTTCAACTCTAAATTTTATGATTCTGGTAATTTATAACATCCAAGAATCACAGAATGTTAGAACTAGAATGAACTTTAAGATAATCTGATCCAAGCCACTCACTTTCCAGATGAGGAAACCTACCCAAAGTGAAGAGACAGGAGTAGAGCTCCAGAGCCAGGGGCGGGGAGTAGGGGGGGTGGGGGAGGGGGAGGGGGAGTGACAGGAGGGCCAGGCCTCACATGACTGGCCAGCGCTGTGACCTGAAGGAGGGAAGGAAGGAAGAAGGCAGGCCACACACAGCTTTAGCAGCTATTCCAGGAGACTTATCAGAGGCTGGACTGGGGTGTGAATGGGGCCAGCGTCACCAGCTGGTTTCTGATTGGAAACCAGTAGTGGTCACCCTGCCGGCCAGACTTCTGCGCTTCCTTCCCCAAGTGCGGCCACTTCTCCTGGTTTGCCACAACAGTGTCCAGATCTGATTCTGCTTTGTTCTCCTGTTTTTAACCCTACAGGTTAGCTGGGTAGCGCTATCGTAGCTGGGTCCTGCTCATCCTCCATGGCTTCTGGCCTATTCAAGGCCTTGTCTCCTTCTGGATTCTTCCTTTACCACATTCCTAAGGGTCTTTGTTTTCATAGCCCTGGGTCTGGGGCCAAAACCCTCTCACTTTTTCAGCACGCCTGGAGCCTTCCCACACTAGCAGGATACACTCCAGACTACTTCATTCTCGCTAAACTTTCTCTGTCCTGCCGTCACTACCTGCTGTAACCTGTTTGGTCACCAAAACAACAACAACAGCACAACCCAGAGAGGCTCTGATTAAGCACCTCCTTTCTTTGTTGAAGCCAACGCTCTCGTTCAGCACTCTGATGGGAGCCACTTTCTTCCTAATGCCAAGCACTCCACGTTAGTTTCTAGTATCTCTTGTTTTTTTCATGAGTTGTTTGAACATAGTTGACAGCCTTCTGCATTTATATAAGATCAGGTTTCAGGAGCTCCGTTTTAGTCAATTACGTGGAAGACCTCAGAGAAAGAAAACACACAGTAGGAGGCATCAACAGGTCCATTGTGCTACTTGGATACAGCTTTTCCCTCATGCTGCTTGGATCATATACTCATTAAATACATTAGCTGGAAAGAACATGCCTGGCCATATGCCTCACTTTAGGGAAATCAAATACAGGAGAAATTGGGATATAATAAGCAAATAAGAGAGCATGATTTTCCAACAGTTTACAAAACGTTCTCCAGTGAAAATGCCTCCCTAAGTTCATTTACATATTTCTAAGACTTTGACAGAAAGTATAATTTAAAGTTGAGCCATCAGGAGTCATGGCCTATTAAAGAGTAATTAGATATTAAGAGAAATAGTTTGTGAAATAATTCCTTAAGTCAGTTGGAAAGGGTGAGTTTATTTTGTCGTATTAGATTTACATCGAACTTCTGAGGAATACATGATTGAGCAAAGGTACAACTGTAGTAGCCTTTTGTGTTTGTTTTGTTTTGTTTCTCACTGTTTCAAAAACCCTCAGTGCTGATTGGTTCAAACCTTTTGGTTTTCCTCCTACTAGTGTGTGTAATCATGACTGGTAAACTCTGGAAGCCATGCCATGCACAGAAGGAAATGACAGAAAGGCCTGTGGGTGATTTAAACTCATCATATTAGGGCCTCTACATTATCTGGGAGGAAAACAAATTGTTTGTGGACCATTATTAGTTGATAAGGGTCACCGTCAAGGTTTCCAGGGTGGCGGTGTTTTTAACGATTGGGGAGAGACGTGCCTTTTTAAAACATCTTAGGGTGCCTCTTTTACAGAGCAGTTGATTTCTTGGGCCAGAAAGTTCTCTCAGGTGGAGTGAGTGAATCATCTTTAAACAACATGTTGCAAAGCAAAACGAAACGAAACAAAAAAACACCATGTTGCTCCAACATATTTGGCTATTAATAATGTGTGCATGTAAATTGCTCTGTCTCTCCCAAAACACAGCGGTAGCTTTGTGTTTGAATTTCCTTTACTTATTTAATTATTGCAGGAAAGATGGGCCTGCTTGACACTTTAGAAGTCATGTACATTGTTTGTCTAAGTTAAAAACATATGTATTCCATCAGAGTGACTTAAAGGAAAGTCAGGGTTCCAGTAAGCGCAGGAGTAATTATTATCCTTAGAAACAGGGAATTTTTTTCTGATCCAAGTTTACTTCCTAAACTAAATGTTTCTGTTTTTAGTAACCTTTTATCTAACTTTTTCAATATGTCAGGAAGCTTTTGAACAAAGTTTACTCACATTTTAAAGAATGTACAGGCCTATTAAGGCAGATATATCCAGTTCTGCATTGGTTATTATATGCTCACTCTTGGGCAGCTGATAAAATCTCATTTTTAGGATGTTTAAAATATGGGGACATAAGAGTTTACTAATTTGATCTTTCTTCATTCCTTATTATATGTTAACTTTCACTAAGTGGAATTTCATTTAGACTATATGTAATAAATTTACATTATAATGTAATATAATTCACATGTTGGGAGATAAGATGGAACAAGTCAGAGAACATCAGGAAAGAAAAAGCATAGCATGAAGTTTTATGTGTATTTAAACTGAATTTAATAACAGTTTAACGTATCATTTTGTTAACAGTAATTTGTGTGTATGTTGTCTCCTTTATAAGAATGTAAGATTCTTAAGACAAGAAATACACCTTGTTCATTTTTGTGCCTATTACAATGCTCTGCACATAGTAGGTAGTTAAATAAATGTTTATTAAATTGAATCC
Organism: Mesoplodon densirostris; assembly: GCF_025265405.1. Classification (NCBI taxonomy): domain Eukaryota; kingdom Metazoa; phylum Chordata; class Mammalia; order Artiodactyla; family Ziphiidae; genus Mesoplodon; species Mesoplodon densirostris. The sequence goes on along the minus strand of NC_082668.1, from coordinate 79,913,709 downwards.
ATGTCTATTGTTTACTAATATGATAAAGAGAATTATGAAGCACAGCCAGAATTCTTTAGGGGTGAAATGCTAATGCTTAAAATACACACATGATTAGGATAAAAACGGGTTTTTAGTCTAAATTACCTAAATAATTTTCTCAATCTGTAGCTTTACTATTAGACTCCTTGTTTGTGCCTAGAAGGCCATCACTACTATTAATCTAGTTTGTCATTGTCATATAAGCATTTCATGAAGTACAAAACCAAAATATTCAAGTTAAATATAACAAATGTAATGTGTATAGAAATGAGAGGCCCGGGCTCCTCTGGTGGCACAGTGGTTAAGAATCTGCCTGCCAATGCAGGGGACACGGGTTCGAGCCTTGGTCCGGGAAAATCCCACATGCCCGTGCACCACAACTACTGAGCCTGTGCTCTAGAGCCTGCGAGCCACAACTGTTGAAGCCCGTGAGTCACAACTACTGAAGCCCGCACGCCTAGAGCCCGTGCTCTGCAACAAGAGAAGCCACTGCAATGAGAAGCCCGTGCACCACAATGAAGAGTAGCGCCCCCTCGCCGCAATTAGAGAAAGCTTGCGCGCAGCAACCAAGACCCAATGCAGCCAAAAATAATAAATAAATAAAATAAATAAAATTTAAAAAAAGAAATGAGAGGCCTATTAAAATGAAAATTTTACTTGTAATTTTTTGAATAACATATGGATGGGGCATTATTATTGAAAAGCAATTAAATATTTTAAAAGGGCTACATTTCTAAGAACGATATATTTTAGGATTAGCTGGAGGTCTCTAAGGGCCTAGAATTGTGTCTGGAAGGGTTTGTGATTATAGTTGTCAGGGTTTTGACAGGAAACACATTGCATACTCAAACTCGGTATTCAAGGGATGTTTAATAAACAAGGATATTTACAAATGTGTTGGCAGGACTTAGGGAAACCAAAAAGGGATAATGACATGTTCTGAGGCCAGCAAAAGATGGGTATTTTTACTACACAGGGCCTGAAGGGCTAGAGGTGGGAGCAGTTCCCAGAAGCTAGAAGGGTAACGCTGTGAAGAGGGCTGCCTGAGAGGAGCAGTGACCTTAGCTGAGGACCAAGGCCAACCTAGGTTGGGCAGACATCCCTCACTTCCCTCCCATTTTTGGATCTCCTGCGAGTGCCTCCAATTGGAATCCGTAGGAAGCCAGGGGGAGGAGGATCCCTCTGATGCAGGGCATTATGGGTCAGCTTCTCAGGGCACAGAATAGGGTAGAGAAGGTGGAGAGGCAAATGGAGGAATGGGGATCAGTAAATATTTGTCACATAAATAAATGGCTGCTTACTACTTAATGAATAGTTTTCTTTTTCTTTCAATTAACAGTGCTACTTATTGCCTTCTTACAAATCTGCATTATTCCTTGAATGAGATAAGCAGTATTTAGTAGAGTGCCTACTATGTGCAAAGCATTTTGCCAGGCCTGCTGCTATCAATAGCAGATTACTTTCTAAGAAAATTGTCTGCTAGTGGAGTTGTACCTTGCTTTACACAATAGATATTGAAAACAACCAAACAAGTGTTGACATTAAATACTTTGAAGTGACATTATAAAGTAATCCAAAGCACCTCATTTCAAGTAAACTTGGGAAGCTTGCTCTTTAAAGCAGTCCTTTAGTGTAGCTCTGTCCAGTAGAACTTTCCACAATTATGGGAATGTTCTATATCTGCACTGTCTGATGCAGTGTCCACTGGCCCCGTGGAGTCTATTAAGCACTTAAAATTTGGCTTGTGTGACTGAGACACTAAATTAAAAATTTTTAGCCACATGTGGCTAGTGACTCTCATATTGGGCAACACAGCTCTAGTAAATTGTTAAGGAAGTATGGGCTACCTGATTTAATTTTTGTGTGAAATCCATTTTGAAGTAAGAAGTTGGATCCTACATTTACAGATTTTCAGATTGCTAGTCTCCATGTATAGGAACCCTGCAAATACTGGTGACCAGAATGTAAAGGGAAAAGAAATCAAAAGCACCGAAGATGGAGTTGGTCCTAAAGCTTTTTGGCTAGTAAAAGTAAAGCAAAAGATGCAAAAACCCTTTTATGTTATATAGTATATGCTTTACAAATGTAGGTTATGTTTATTTAGACTGATTTATGTTTAAAAATAGACCACTGTGTCCAGGTTTCTCATCATTAAAAAGTCTACTTCAATTAAAAAACAATACATTTATTTCCATCATGTAGATATTTTGTACCATACTAGTGGCTTCCATTCTTAGGCAATTGGTTACAAAGAAGATATTCAAAGAATGAAGCTAGGAAGTCTAGTATGTACCCAGCTAGAAGAAAATATGACTAATGATATATTAAAGGTGTATATATCTTCTCTTTAAGATCTTGATATTTAGAGTCTTCATTTTTTGTTTATTTTCTTGGGTTTACTGTATATATATATATTATATACATATATCATATATATTCAGCTTTATGATAAAATCTGAGATTTCTCTTGGCCATTTTTATAAAGTTTTCTTCTTTTTAGCCTGTCTTTAGAAATCTGCATTACACTAAGTCCAGAGTCTGAAAAAAACAATCACTTGAAGTTCATAATTATTCCATAAGGACAAACAGATGATTACATCATGGATATGACATATTACCTGTAATGCAACTGAAAATATTTTTCAGGGCATTAAGTTCATGGATATTTGTTTTCTGATTATTCTTATTCTATTCAAGTCTACCTTTCTCCTGCCTTTTCCACATTGTGCTTTATTTGATTGGTCTTTAGCAGGCCATAAGAATTATATATGAGACTGTGCCTTTTTTTTTTTTTTTTTTTTTTTTTTGCGGTATGTGGGCCTCTCACTGTTGTGGCCTCTCCCTCTGCGGAGCACAGGCTCCGGACACGCAGGCTCAACGGCCATGGCTCACGGGCCCAGCTGCTCCGCGGCATGTGGGATCTTCCCGGACCGGGGCACGAACCCGTGTCCTGTGCATTGGCAGGCGGACTCTCAACCACTGCACCACCAGGGAAGCCCAGACTGTGCCTTTTAAAATGAACAAGGTCTAAGGTCATTATGACAGATTTTAAAAATGACTCTTGCTGTACAAACTCAAGAACGTTTTTGTTTTGTTTATTGTGGTAACATATGCATAACATAAAATTTACCATTTTAACTATTTTTAAGCATATAATTCCGTGGCACTAAGTACATTCACATTGTTGTACAATTATCACCACTCAAGAACATTTTTCAGTCCCTAATATTGAGAGGTGACGTTTCCAGTTTCATGGAGATTTTTTTTTTCTCTTCTAAAAAGAGCAACAAAATCATCCACAAATTCTTGTTTGTGTCAGTAAGGAAACATCTGCTAAAATCCTATCAAATGGCATTGTAAAATGGTATTAAATTAGCATAGCTACTGTAAGCTTGTTCATCAATATACAAAAAGAAGTTGTTGAAGTAACTTTTAAAATGAAACGGCACTTAAATAGGAGAATGCAGTTATTTGGCCTCTTTCCATTTCATTTTTGAAGGAATTTTGTCAGAAACCCAACAAACACTATAGACCAATGATATGGTATGTGCTGAAGAAAGGTGTGGTTTAATGTATGGGATATATTACACTTTGTGACTCACCTTCCTTTAATGTATTTTTCAAGTTTGTATAATAACATCCATACTTAAGCTTCCGTTCTTTTATTCCTTTGAGTTCTTGAGACGATACTAACACAGCAATGAAATTTTAACTCACTTTTATGTGTGATAAAATGCATAATTGACTCATAATATTTTGGGAAATTATAAAAGATAAAACCAGCTTTCTTCCACAACATGAGTTCTGTCTACTTATCTGTTGCCGTAGTAACCAGGTAAACACTAATAAAACCAAAGGGGCATCAAAAAAGTTTCTCACATCATTTGCATTGAAAATTCTTCATAGGACCTTTTAAAAATATTATCTGGGTAGGGGAAGGAAAGATTTACATAATGGAAGAGAAGTCAAACTTTATTTGAATATAGAAACAGAGTTGAAGGGGTAGAAATCTGTATTGCTGAGAAAGGAGTTTTCAGAGCAGACTGTTTCTGGTATTTTATACCAATTATGTGCAGCTATTGCTTTGAATAAATTTTGCTGCCCTGCTGAGATTTCCTTTTTACAAATCCTGGAGCAATTATAAGATGGAAGTCTGGAATGTATAAACAATGTCCTTTGAACAGTAAATGAGACTCATTCTTATAAAACTCAAGGGTAGGAATGTACTACCTTTTATTCTGTTTCTCTGCCTTTCCTTCCTCCGTAATCATTGCACAGAAACTCGTGTCTACTTTGAGTGGACAAAAACAGGAATTTTCACTAGAAATTCTTTTAAAGTATAATTTCTATCAAACTAACAAAATCTCTCCATTGCTATAACACAATAAACAGTATACTTAATAACTGTTCAGTGTAGCTATTGATTATATATTTCTATATCTCCAACCTTAGCCCAACAAACTGTAATAGATTACCTTTTTCTGTAGACCTGGAAAACAAAATACTGCCCCAAGTCAGTTTCATGGGGAGAAAAAATGACACCCTTAGAGCATAACATTAGTCTGAGTTTCCAAATGTTAGCTTGTTTTATGTGACAAAGCAATCTGCACTAATCATGGCAAACAATATATCAAATCCTAAAGAGAAGTCAACTGTCACTTGGAATTAACTGTAAAAAGCCTGAACTCCATTATTTTGCTGAACTTACAGACCTTATACAATGTTTACAATAAGGTTTGGAGAGTTGCCTAGCATTGGAATATATACAATTAAACAACACAGTGGAACGGCCCTTTTATGTCAGCACTGCTAAAAGACCGCCATTATGCTCACATGATAGTCATTCTTGGAACTCTTAACATAAACAGGAGTAGAGAATATTCATTTGTAATTCTGTCTAAGTGCATGTGGGATTTTATTTTATTTTATTCACATAACCCCCCATGGAAACTAAAGATAGCAATAATAAAGGGATCACCGAATGAGAATTATTTCTTTGTCAAAGAATGTCATACTTTTATTTTGTTTGCAACTGAGCCTAAGTACTTAGGTCTTTGGACTTTTATGTAAGCTTCTATAAACAGGGAGATTGTGTTTAAATTTATTACAAAGTGAATTTATTTGTTTGAAGATACTTTTACACTAGAAATTAATACAAAATGCACTTCCTGGTTCCCTCTTTTAGACATTTATCAAAAGTAACAAATGTAAAGAGGCAACAGAATATCATAGATTAAAATGAAACCAAACATAGGCTGTGTTAAATCCACATCATGTTTCCTTGAAGTTAGATTAGGTCAATTTAATAGTTACAGCTAGACCAGAAGGGTTGATCCTTCAGTGCAACCACAAGAGGGAAAGATACACAACTGAAGCAATTTCTTGTTTTTGGAAAGTGGAAATATTTAAGAGATTGATTTAAGTTCTGTCTTTCAGTAATATAAGTATATATTTTTAATACATGTATTGGATTTTCCCTGTAGTATTTTTTTTTCCTATAGGCTTCCCAGGGATGTGTTTGGCTTTATAATTCCGAAAATTAGTTTACATTGAGACCAAAATAAAACATAGCTGTAATCACATGACTCAATATCAGGAGGAAGATTTGAGCTCAGTTTAGATCACTGGAGCCAGTGACTCCAGCTGTTTTTGCCTCTGTTTTCTAGTCTGTTGTCTACAATTTGGGAATTTGTTAAGCATGTTTCCAGAGAGGTTTGAACTGCTTGACAGAAATTTGACCTGTTAAATGGCCAAAAAAAGCACTGTCAACTTGTATATGAAAAGTTTGCAGGATATTTGAATGACTGAGTATTAAAGCACCCAGAACATAAAAGGTTATCTGAAATATGATTTTTTCAGTAAAAAATGAAATGTTTGCCTCTCCCTAATCCTGGCCTGAAATTTGTAGTTTAGAACCCTCAATACAGACCACTTTTTGTCCTTTACTTTTGCTTATAGTATGAATCCTTCTCTCCACTTCTCTAAATACCTGGTGGACCTCCACTTATAATTAGAATAAGTGAAAGATTATATTGAATTAGACTAAGGATTTCCCAAACATGGTTTTGACCCTATTTGGACAGGGTCAACCAGATGCCCCAAGTATCCTTTAAATAACCAGTGAATCGATCATCTGTATGACTAGACTGTTCTTGCACCCGTTTATGTGTTTAAGGACACTCAGAGCAATAGGATCCACATACATTTGTGCAGTACTACTGGATTCCTTTTTTTTTTTTTTTCAAGAAAATACACATTTCAAATGTTTCCTCTATTCCCTTCTTTTCATAATTTCAGGACTAAGTTTTGTTTTGATTTTATAAACTTTAAAAATACTTCTTTCGGGCTTCCCTGGTGGCACAGTGGTTGAGAGCCTGCCTGCCGATGCAGGGGACAGGGGTTCGTGCCCCGGTCCGGGAAGATCCCACATGCCGCGGAGCGGCTGGGCCCGTGAGCCATGGCCGTTGAGCCTGCGCATCCAGAGCCTGTGCTCCGCAATGGGAGAGACCACAACAGCGCGAGGCCCACATACCGCAAAAAAAAAAAAAAAAATTTCTTTCAAATTAATATTTTTCCACAATGAAGAATCCTAATTTTATATTTCTTTTCTTTGAATCATTTTAGTTGATAATTTAATTTAGTTGTTTGGAAGGGCAATAATTACAACTTCACAGAGTGACCTAATGCACTTGAATTTTGTGCATAGTAACGTTAGATTTTTGATTATATTTCTATTAAATAACTCGCCATGCCCAATGTTAATTGCTCTTTGGGGTTATGGTTCACGTTGAGCTGCCACCTTTCAGGTGGTCCAAAATGACTCCCAGATACCGTTCCAGTTGTAGCTGGTAGTTTAGTGGGCTGTGTTAGTCTTACTCATGGATATTGAAGATCATCTGTCACCTTTTTGACTCACTTTCCCATTTTCTCAGCCTCATCAGCACAGTATGTGTCGTGATGAAAAGAAAGAGTGGTATATGCAGATGTGGCATTTCAATGCGTACCACTTCTTTCAAATTTTATATAAAAATGTTAAGTTAAGCTGGACATGAGTCTGAGAGCAACCATTCTTAGAACTTAAAAGAATTATGACATGATTCTCATGTTGGTTTCTTGTTACATTTCCTTCCTTTCTAATGTTCATTGCACAGATACTCTTACCCAGGCATATGGAGGATTCACAGGTCAGAAGACATATCCCCACTCTTGGAGAGAGTACAATACAACTAGGGGAAATAGTATGTAATTAATAGCCATTAACAATTTGAGTTGAGGGGTGTGGATGGTATGAGGAGAGTGGTCTATGGGAAGGTGGAGAAATAGACTTCACTTCACTTGAGGATAAATCCAAAAAATCTCTGTGGATGGGGCAACATCTGTGCTCAGCTTTGATAGCATGGTGATGATGATCAGCGGTGTCAGTGGCAGAATAACATTGGTATGTTTGGGGTGGACTAGAAGAGCAGTGCAGAGAGCCTAGCATCCATGCAGGAAGACAAGGCGAATGAAAAGTTCTTGCTTTATCCTTTGGGCAGTAGGGAGCGATTATAGGTTTTAAGCTGAGAAATAGCAACATTTCAGGGAAATTAATCCAGTAGATGCAAAACAAATGGGTTGGAAGTGAGGGGAACTCTAAGCATAATAAGGCTTTTTCTGTGTATATTTTAAAGTGGATTCTGTGGCTACTGTGTCAGAGATTTCTTGAAAACCCCTAACTAAGAATATAGACAGTACCTAACGAAGGTACTGTCTATATTCTTTCAAATATTCTTTCAGTGTTAAACAGTTCTTTTCACTACTGACCACAAACATATTTAAGTGCAAAATCAAATGTGCCTGTGATATGTACAAAAGACATCTAGGCAAAGTGATTCTATGTTTTTTCCTTAATTATTTGAATTTGGAATCCCACTTTATAAGACTCAAGTACTATGTAAATTCATCCTGCACAACTGCAGGTATAGGCTATGAGAGAATTCATTGTAGTAAGGTAAATTGTTTTGAACAACAATAACAAAAATGATAATGATTACAGCTAACATTTTTTGAATATTTACTATATGCCAGGTGCTGTTCCAAGAAGTTTATGTGTATGCAAATCACAATTGTTAAAATATAGTATATAGTTAAGTATGAATGGGTCTTATATTAATAGAAAAATGGGAAGAGAAGAACAAGTTGGTGTGCTTGATAAATAGAACAAATTTAATCTGTAAATATTGTCTCTTTTCATATGATCAAGAGAACACCCATGTACTAGGCCCTATGGGAAATGAATGATGTCACTGTTTTATACTGACAATTGAAAAAGTCTATAATATAGTTCATTAACATATGCTAGAAAGTAAAAATAAATTGGGTGAACAGAATAATATTTGGGGAGTGTGATGTGGAGCTATTCCAAGCAGAACACCAGCTTGGATTTGTTTTTCTTTTGCATCTACACCCGCACAACAGCCTTATGGATTTAAAAATAATTATGTACAGTTTTATCGTCTTGGCTCTGGAGCACTGCACTCAGTGAAAATCATAGTTATCTGCATTAGGAGGCTGCCAATACAGCCTGAGCATCTTTTATTAAGAATCTTGTCTCATTCTGCCTTTCAGAAATGTATAGCCCCGCCCCCTTCATTGTTTTATCTATTCACTACGAGGTCAGCTCTTTGTCTCCTTAACTTTATTCTCTTTTTTGAAATCTCTCTTTTACTCACTTGTGGAGTTACATCACAGAATGTGTAACTCCTATAATTATATATCTTGTGACAACTCTCTTGATGCTTCCCAAGAATAATTTCTGAGTTGTTTGCATAATCCTCTGGCTTGAGTGAGAGTTAGTTATAGGGATACCAATAAGGTCCTGAGAGAAAACAGAAGGGCCAGATATAAATGCTGAGATTAGTGGCTCCCTGAAGAAAAACACCCCGTGGGAAGGTGGGTACCAATGTGGGCAGTTAGAAAGCTTTGGATAGTGATTCTGGTGGAGGGTTGTCCAATGTGGAAGAAGCTGAAAACTACTAGAGAAAATGACGAGTTTAGAAAATGCTGGACGTCCCCGGGGCCCCAAAGCCCTGAGTAGCCATCAGGGGCCACATAACTTGCATGGGCAGAGTCCAAGGAAGCCTGGAGTCACGGCTATGGTGGGAGCAAGTACCCAGGGGATGAGAATCAGACCCAGGCAAGCACCTCTGGTTCTTTCACGTCCAGGGAGGCGGACAGAGAGGATTCTGGTTTGAGTTAAGGTTGAGAATGAGGGTAGATTTGGAAAAGAGACTGAAAATGCTATGGAAGAATGATCTATCTCTGTAGATATCACTTATATGTGGAATCTTAAAAAAATGATGCAAATGAACTTATTTACAAAACAGACATAGACTCACAGACTTAGAAAACAAACTTATGGTTACCAAAGGGAAAAGTGGTGTCGGGGGGTGGGATTTGGGATTAACAGATACACATTACAGTATATAAATAGATAAACAAGGACCTATTGTATAGCACAGCGAACTATATTCAGTATCTTGTAATAACCTGAGAGGGAAAAGAATCTGAAAAATATATATATAAGTATAACTGAATCACTTTGCTGTACACCTGAAGCATTGTAAATCAACTATACTTCAATTTAAAAAAAAAAGGAATGATCTAATGTGTAAACATGAGCCAGGCCACGTGGAATTTGAGAGTATGTACCTGTAATATGTCTAATTTGTATGTAGTTTATTCCCTGAGCTTCTGTTTAATGTTTGCTTGTAAACAGTTACCAAGTCAATCATTTTGTCTATTTTAAATGACTTTCTGGACATGTGGTACTTCAGAGTGGGGACTGAGGGCATTGTAAGAAGAGTACAAAGGCATGGAATCAAGTGGTTTTGTCTTAGGAGGAGAAACCTGTGTTCCTTCAGATGATGGTAACAGAACATTTCCCATGAAGTGGCATCAAACAGAGACTTTTTGTTTAAGGGTCCCCTGGGTCTGGGTTTTGGCATGTATACATGTCATAATCCCAACACAGGTAAATACTGACTGTATCATGGGTAAGGGCAGAACTAATGCTAACAAATCATTTTGTCAGTGGGCTGTTACTACGCTAGCCCTGATACCTCTTTTCATGCAAGAGTTCAAATTTCTTGTGGCCAATAAATTAGGTGTTCACTGTTCAAAGCTGAGTTAATGAGTAAAAGTTGCTTCAATGATTTCTTGCAGTTTTTTTTTTTTTAAAAAAGACTTAAGGATAAAGTTCCCTCCAACTTTCCTGCCCAAGATAGAAGTTAATGTGCCACAGTGGGCTTCCCTGGTGGCGCAGTGGTTAAGAATCCGCCTGCCAATGCAGGGGACATGGGTTCGAGCCCTGATCCGGGAAGATCCCACATGCTGTGGAGCAACTAAGCCCGTGCGTGCGCCACAACTACTGAGCCTGCGCCCGCGCTCCTAGAGCCCGTGCTCTGCAACAAGAGAAGCCACCGCAGTGAGAAGCCCATGCACTGCAATGAGGAGTAGCCCCTGCTCACCACAACTAGAGAAAGCTCACGTGCAGCAACGAAGACCCAACGCAGCCAAAAATAAATAAATAAAATAAATTTATATAAAAAAAGAAGTTAATCATATTTACTTATGCTATATATTTTAACCAAATGATCAAAATTGCATGTCCCACATGCTGTACATAATACTGTTATTTTGTATGAGAGCTAATCAAAGTTATCAGAAAGTAGTTTATATATTTTTTGTTGAAATTGGAGGAATGAAAATAAGCTTACTTCTATTAAAGCTATTTATTTGTTTGTTTGTTTTTTATTAAAGTATAGTTGATTTACAGTGTTTCAGGTGTATGGCAAAAATGCAGACTAAAGACAACCTTTCAATGCTGGACCATAAAAAAACAGACCCAAGAAGGGGGGGACCTGTGCATTTACTCCTCTGACCATTTTGGGACAGCACTCTAACCATTTTGGCAAAACAATCCAAAAGTAAATCAGATAGAAACACGAATCTATGTTCCCAGAGAGACTGTTAGTAAGCCGCTTGCAAGCATGGGTCGTGCCTTCAAATTGCTTTGAAACCTCTGTTATACATATAGTGGATACATATGAATAAATACTTGTTGAGTGACCCAGACCCATATATAACATCATCTTATTCTTTTTAAGAAAACAGCTACTGCGTTTCCTTAATTCCAAGTGTACACATTTCCTCCCAATACTTAACCTTCCCTGAAATCAGAGTGCATTGTCTGGTTGGTGGCATGTTTGAGGGGTTGCCAGCCTGGGTGAAAGTCCAGTTCTTCTGGAGGGGATTTGTGGATTTGGGTTTACTTGTGATGGCCACCTGGGGACACTACCAATCTGAGCCCACTTGAAATTAAATCTGCTTGAGGTTTTGTTGTGCCACACTGGTTGTGTGGATATCGTACCAGCTGGTACTTCAAATTCTTGGAGGAGATTTTTTTTTTCTTCTCTTCAGCCAGTCATGAGCTTGAGACATGCACATTTCCTTGCTGTGTCTTTCAGTGCAGTAAGTTTATTTCTTGTTTGCCCTACTCCAGATAATGGGACCCCCTTGCTCTCCACATTTTCTATAGAGTTCTTCTATCAGATTCCTCATTTTTTATCTCGAAGTGGTACGTAGAATAATGGTGTATCTTGTTGTTGATGGCATCTTAGGTTTCATGAAATACAGTATTTGTTCAGGTTGCAGTTATCCAGCTGATCCATGGCACTTGAAAGCCCAGAAAGAGGTTCTGCTGATTGGCTGCTACTGGGGCCAGAAAGCTTATTTTGTGTAGAAGATGGTTACAATACCCTCGTGGATCTGAAGGTATGAGCCAATGTGGATGACAGTTAATGTCTTAGTGTTAATTCTGCTAAGCCTCTTTGGGCTTGTTTGTAAAGCCACTTTACAAACTTACTGGTCAGTTGTATCCTTTTGCATTTCTCATAGTAATTGATCCTTGCACATTTTTTTGCTATCACACGTGCAGAGTAGAATGCCCTCCTGAATTGTAATCTCCACTTGTTAACAGACTATTCGTTTCTCTCCTTCATGATTGTTGCCAACACTTTCTAAATGCTTCTGTCCCGGGTGCTTCTCTTCCTCTTTGGGAAAAGAGACAGGAGGAAGAGAATTAATATTTATTTATTGCCTAATATTTATTTATTGCCTACTATTGTCAGGTACTCTATGAAATTATTTTCTTTAATCCTGACAACAACCTGTGGAAGATAATTATTATTATCCCATTTTACGTAAGAGAAGACTGAGGTTCACAGAGGTGAAGCACCTGCCCGAGGCCATGCAGTAGGTAAGGAGTTGAGCCAGGATTTGAAACCTGCGTCAGACTTCAAAGCCAAACTACTTTCACTCTACTTCATCTTTTCATTTGAGGGCAGAGCTTCATGTAGGTTTTTTTGTTTTGTTTTGTTTTTTCAATTTCTCTTAGGCTCACTGAAGTGATTTATTCACACTAGAGATTGAATACACACATAGAATTCCACTAAAGCAGGTGCTGCATCTGACTATATCATAGGTGTTGGCCCTGAAGCTCGAAATTTGGGCTTTTGTTTTGTGTGTGTGTGTTGCATACATGTTAGATTTTGGTTACTGTGCTAACATTTGAGAAATGAGTGCTTTTACCTCAGATAAAAATAAAACTGAGGGGCCTCCCTGGTGGCGCAAGTGGTTGAGAGTCCGCCTGCCGATGCAGGGGATACGGGTTCGTGCCCCGGTCTGGGAGGATCCCATATGCCGCGGAGCGGCTGGGCCCGTGAGCCATGGCCGCTGAGCCTGCGCGTCCGGAGCCTGTGCTCCGCAGCGGGGGAGGCCACAACAGTGAGAGGCCCGCATACCGAAAAAAATAAATAAATAAATAAATAAAACTGAGGGCTCACTAATCTAATTCTCAAATTTAAAAATTCTCAAAATTAGTCCGATATCTGCTTGGGTGTCTCATTTTTCATATAGATATCTAATTTAGAGTTTTTACTCTTTAACTAGGATTTGGCAAAGCATCAATCGAAAGCAAATAATATTTTATATTTACATTTAGTTATATTCTGAGACTCTATAACTTACTACTGCATACTTTATTGAGTGAATTTAATTTCATAAAAGAATGATTTTAGAAACTTTTATTTTTAAAGGTATGATTGACAGACATGATGTAACTCACTGGGGATGGCAATAAATTGCAGTAAGATTATAATCAAAGCACTTTGAGTGTGTATGTACCATATGATAATAATACATGAATATGCTTTAGGCTAACACAGACTTTTCTGCTAAGTGTGAGAATTACCCAGAGAGGGAGGTTTTATGGAAGCTAGATGACATTTCTAATTACTAGGTAAAGACTGAAATTCAGGAGTGTATGTGTGTGTGTGTGTGTGTGTGTGTGTGTGTGTGTGTGTGTACACATACCTGTAGCCCTACCAAGGCCTAATTTATTTATCTGTCCTCTTGTTTCCCACTGCTTGATCAGACCCAAGCATAACTTGGGTACTCTGAACTAGGCTTCTAATCTAATGGGTTCTACCACGAACTTTGGTGACTGATGAGCAGTCTCAGGAGAAGGCAATAGAGAGAGGAGAGAATTCTGTCCCACAGTCCTCACACTTGGTTCCTGAGGCAAGCCTGCTTTATTGATTTCTTGCTGAGATTCCTTATTTCTGATACTGGCTATGATTGGTTAGTATCTGACTTTTTCTCACCCTTAGACCTGGTCCCTCTTTGAAAGTAAATAATAGGGTCGCCTGACTACAGTTGTGAGGGCTGGCAGGTGATGACTGAAAAAGTGGTACCTTTCTCATCTCTATCAAATAAAAAAGGTTGAATGAAAAATGTAGTACTGAGTTTGGCAGGAGTAATAATGTTGGAGTTAGGCCACAATATTGGGGCCTGATTTTTTTCAGTGTAGGTGGTGATGTATGTTTGTTTTGCAAAGACTACACAGCTTCCTTAGAGAAAAACAGGAGAGACAAGACTTTGAGTTTTGAATTTCTACAGAGTTGAGTCATAAAATGTTGGACGTGCTGTTGTAGTGTTGCAATGACTATGCCAAAGTCAAGTTTTACTGCATCACATATTGTTATTAGTAGTGACAGGCTGGCCAATTAATCTGTCTCTTTGGAGAAAGAAAGATTAACTTACTTGTCTTTTTGTTATTATGATTGTCTGTCTGATAATAACTCAACTTTGGAACATCTTCAAAACTCATTTGCTTCAATGCCCTTTGAAGAACTCTTGGCCAGAAGATAGTTAAAGATAAATATTGACAATTATATTTGTGGAACTGTAGTACTATGCTATTCTGTAAATAAGTACATTGCAGTTACTCTTGGGAAAATTCAGACCTCATGGAGATCCTTCCTTATTGTATATAGCAACCTACATTGTGGAATGTGACACAATTCCTATTAAATAGGATTAGCCCATTCATGTGGGCCTTACAAGGGCAAGGATCTTTTCTTATTCTTCATATCCCAGAATTAATGACACGTTCAACAAATATTTGTTGAATGCATGAGTATATGGGCAATTGAATGATTTTAGAGAACATGTATGACTTTTAAATAAAAGGTATTTAAAGCTATACTATTTTGAAAAAACAACCTCCAGAAAGCTTCAGAGAATAAGAACTTGTATATCTACCTTAAAGTATTAATAGTTATTAACATTTGCCACATATGCTTTACCTCCTTTTTTCTTCTTTTTTTTTTAATTTTTTTTATTTTTTTGCGGTACGCGGGCCTCTCACTGTTGTGGCCTCTCCCGTTGCGGAGCACAGGCTCCGGACGCACAGGCTCAGCGGCCATGGCTCACGGGCCCAGCCGCTCCGCGGCATATGGGATCCTCCCAGACCGGGGCACGAACCCGTATCCCCTGCATCGGCAGGCGGACTCTCAACCACTGCGCCACCAGGGAGGCCCCCTTTTTTCTTCTTAATCAAAGAAATAAAATAGTGCCTTCACGCCTTCCTCAGAGGCACCTCTCACCATGAATGTTGAGACTATTCTTCATGTTCGTGTCCTTATACTTTTCCTACATTTATGTGTATCAATGAAACAATATATAGTAGAGGTTTATTTTGTGTTTTTACATTTGCATTTATGATATCATACTATGTGTATGATAGCGTATCATTCTGCAGTTTTGTTCATTCACAGGTTACATTTATGAGAACTGTCCATGTTGATTACATATAGATCAGTTTTATTCATTTCATTGCTTAGTATTCTGTCTTATACCTTAATTTGTCTACTCACTTTTTGATGCATGTTTAGATCGTTGCAGGTTTTTTCACTGTTTGGGAAACGTCTCCACGAATATCTCTCTATGGGTCCCTTTTTTGCACATGTGTGGGAGCTCCTCTGAGGCCTGTTTCTGGCAGGGGAGTGGGAGGTCTTGGTGTGTCCTGTGCTCTCTGAAAGGGCTGTCTTAATTTATCCTGACACCAGTGTGCAGGAGAGTACCTTTCTTCCATATTCTTTCAAACAGGCTTTAGTATTTAGTTAGTAAAATATGCAAAATGGGTTCTTTTAAAGTTCACGGCAGATGGCTTAACTGTTACTTAATTTCACAAAATTCAAATTCTTTTTCATAACCTTAGAGGAGAAGGAAGACAACATAGTAAACAAAACCCTTGTGAATGAAAAAAGGGAATCACCATGGAATAAAATAGGAGACATTAAGTTAAAAACCCTTTGGTGGCCCTTCATTGAAGGTCTCTGTTGAACCACACTGAAGTGCATCTCATTCTCAAAGGGGTGGTGACTAACCCCCTCCCCACTTCCCATGACAATCCTGGCTGAAAAGACTCCATAATAATCATTTTTGAGCCCTAAACACTCGGTCTCGTAGCAGCCTGAACTGATGCTTTTGAGAGGCATATTATAAAATGAAAGTAGATATCTAATGAGAGGTTCTGGATTAAGTAGCTTAAGTGAGTAAGAATCAGCTTTTACAGTGATTGGATTAACCATCCTGACCAATCTGAACATCTTTTTGAACCTCTTTTTTCTAGAAAAGATACCATCTCTTTTATGTGGAAACCACCATTAGCAGAAATGAAACCTTGGTTTTGTCAGAAAGAAAAAAAAGCATTATGACTAATTTTATGGATCAAGTTTTTTTTCTCTCAGCTCCTGACTGTGTTCTGTTTTCTTCTCATTTCTGCAGGAAGAGCCCATTTCCTTGCCACGCTTTTGCCTTTAATGTATAAATAGCAAGTGTTAGATGGCCTTTACCTCAAATCTCTTCCATTCATCTCAGGTTCTCATTCTTCAGTTGAAATGGCCCGCTAAATCTGGCAAATGACCATGGTTAATATGTTCTTTACCTTTTGCCCCAATTCTCTATTTCTCTCGCCAAATATTCTTACTGTTGAGAGGATCATTTCCACTTACCCAGTTCTAGAGTCTCCAAAATCACCTGGTTGTGAAGTTTTCCTCCTGAGTACCACTCACTGCCCTTGCCATCAGGAAATCAGCCTTTTGTCTTTTGTCCCTTTCTCTCCTACCCTCATCTGACCCGTGTGAGATGTTAACTTCTAGATTAAAAGAAGGTCTCCTCAGGGCTACCTTGAGATGCCTGGGCAAAAGGCAGGCCTAAGAGTGGAGGGCAGGAGTCATGTGCTTGTTTTTCCTATATAGTACTCAGCACGTTGTGAACTCAGTAAGTCTTAAGCACAAACTCTTTAGTGTCTGCTTGCCAGTTATTGTGATAAATGGCACAGAACAGATTGGTTTTCCTCAAAACACAATATGCTTTCAGGCCACTTGAATACCCTCCCCCAGATGAAGCTGGTGCACATCCAAGTTTGGGGCCCATTGGGCTAAGCAGAAGAGAGCCGGGGAAGGAAATTGGTGGGGGAAGAGCACATAAAACAATACTAATAGCTGAAACAATAATACTAACTGGTGTTGTCTGTGGTTCAGGGTCATCTGTTCTGCCCCTTGCCTTCCGTTGCCATAGAAAACTGAAAATTGATTGAATTGATTAAATCAGGAAGATGACAATGGTGAATCCATTCAGCTGCCTATAAACCTGAGGGATTCTTTCACAGCTAAGCAAACAGCTACATGGCTAATGCCTAAAAGAAAATAAGCAGCAGGTCCAAGGGAAATTAAACTCTGTCCTTTCGCTGACTCCCTTTCTATTCTATTCTACTGGAAACGTGTATCTGTGAAGAATTTCTTAGTCATTTGCTGTAGGCAAATACTTGTGTGGGCCTAATGGAGTATAGAGCAGTGAAAACAGAGGTCATAACTCAGGGAGGAGGGCGGGTAGTGGCGGTGATGGATGTGAACTAGGGCAGGGTGTCTTCTGCAGCCTTTGAGGCCCTGTGCACTTGCCACGGTCCCAGAGCTCTCATAAAGCCACACCAGCCACAGGGGCTCTCCTTCCAGAGGTGATGGAGGTGCAGGCTTGGGCCCTTCAGCAACCACTGTGCTGACTTTACAGAAGTAAAAGGAAAGGGACAGGAAGTCACACCCTGCCCCACACGTACTTGAATTGAGTGAAGTAAGTTCTAGAACTGCAGACGAGGCCACAGCCACCCTGCCTCTCTCTGAGGTTTGTAATGCCACCATTTACACTTTGTTCCTTCCGTCAGAGCATTGTCTTTGGTTCAAAAAAAAAGCACATTTTCTGAGAGGGATAAGATTAAGCTTCATTGCTCATCTCACTCTTATTGTAGCAGACTGGATGAAGAACAAAGAGCAAGAGGATGCTGCATGTCTATAGTGGAAGAGCTGTGGTTACCAGAGCGGGGGATGGGGGGTGGTCATTCCTCAGGGAGCTTGGGGACCAGAGAGAAACCCACCCCCGCTCAGTGTGGTTGTCATATTAGTAAAATGAGAATAAGGTGAGTCCAGGGCAGCCTTCAAGGAGCAAAACAACCAAAGAGAAAAATACAGAAAAAGCAATGGGTTGTCTGATGACCTGTGTTAGAAAGGCGAGTGAGCACTCTTTCAGCAGCAGCTCTGGGACTTCCTTCTGGTACCTCACCAGCCCATGACCTGTGGCCAAACCCCAGTGACCTTAACTGAGACTCAGCCTCTCTGAGCTGCAGCGTCCTTATCAATGAGTTGTCCTTTCTGGAGCCTGGATGTTGATTCCCTTACCTCCTGGTGACATGCTAAATGATGAAGGCCCCCAGATCTGGTCACCACCTTCTCCTCCTACCCCTCTCACTTTGTGCCTCTCAGAGTCATTAAGTGGCCTCAACTTCTATCCCCACAGAAAAGCCAATGCATCCCCAAATTGATGACGAGAAGCAGGACATTCACCTTGATTGCCTCGCCGCAGGTCAAGGATGGAACTTTTGGGGGTGGGGTAGGGTCATCACCTGCTTCAGGGAGATTCTACCTCCTTTGGGCCCAGAGATTTGTTTTAACTTATCTACAAGGTTAATGGATTTAATTGTGTGTTAGATTGTAAGTAAGGATTCTTCCCAGTTAATGATGCTGGTGTAGGAAAAGCCATCAATTCTCCCATGGCTCAGCAAGCTTAGGCTTGAAGTAAAATAGTGTTTAGACCTTTTCTCCTAATATATGCTTCTGTGCACATTGGGTTCAATCAGTATTGACGAACGGGTCTCTTAGAAAGAAGATGGGTGCATTAGACCTTATCTCATCTGTCCAGTAAGTCAGTTGTTGTGCTTCAAGTATTAGTATCAGGCACTCTTCTGAAACTTTACTTTCAAAGTAATGGAAAAGTGGAATAAATTATTTATTGAGAACTTTGGTCATGAAATGCCCTGGTCTCTTGTGGCAATAAGGTTAACGGTATAACATGTGAAATAATATACAAGTTGGTCCACAGTTAATAATGATTAATGAGTGGAAGAATGAGGAAGATGTTTTAAAATAGGTCAGAAATGTAGTGCTTATGTTGGTTCGTACTTCTGTTTGGAATTTTTAAAGATCAGTATATGTATCATTTTCAGTTATTTGAAATATGCCATTAAGAATTATGGATATAGAGTTTCGCCCAAATGCATTTAATCTTTCAAGCATTTGTACTATTACAAAGATCGTGGAGGATCAAATGAAAGCATTTTAAATAGAAATCTTATAAGAAGGAAGAATGGCAGCACTTTGAGTGGTGTCCTGTTTACTTTTCTAAGATGAAATTAAATGTCATGTATTTGGGAAGCCCACTACAGTTTTTTTTTTCTAAGGGAGACAACAACTTGTAACCCTAAGAAAGAGTAGATACTTATGGCAAATTGGGATAAACATGCCAGTGTTAGAAAGAAGACCAAGAAAGCTCCAATCTACATGAATGGAAACTATCCAAAGTGCCATAGACACTCTAATAACAGGATTGTTTGGAACATGAATGCAGATCAACTGTAGGCCAAACAATCTCAAAATGTAATTGCATCCCAAAGCAATTAGACATGGTGGGTATTAGGTCTTGTCTCTGAAGCAGTCTCATAAAGGTGCTGCCTGAATTTCTAAGGAACTATGTAAGCTGGTACAGTTTTTGCCAGCGTGCCTCTGATTGGTGGTTAGAAAAGCGTCACAGCAGCACACAAAGGCTGTGTGAGTCTAAAGTGAATGAGTCTTACAGATCTGCTCCAGCCAGGAATCCCTTTCTTCACAACTGTGCATGTCGTGTATATTATGGACCTTGTGCTTAAAACATTTCTCTGGAGATTTCTCTCTGTCTGCGTGTTTTGAGTCCCAGGACCCCAAGATGTGGCCAGCAGTTCTTACTTCCTTGCTTCTAAGGAAGTACTTGGGGTGTAGTTGCCGTGTGAAGACCTCTCCACTTTGGATAAAGACCCTGGTAACTTTAAATATTAGTAAATCGGGAAGAAAATGTTCTTTAGTGTAATTTCATGTGTGAAACAACTTCAATGGAAAATTTCTTGATCCATTTGTTAAACACTGACAATTTTAATGATCATTGTGAGTAAATGAAGGTACACGATAATCCAATTACAATCACTGTACCTAAATAAATATTCAGGCTCATGTACTATAGAGTCACTTCCACCCTGCCATCTAGTATAATATGTAGCACAGAGTATCTGTAGCAGAGTATCTACTTAATAAATACTGGTTAAAGAAATAAATGAATTGGGACAACCAGGCTGAAATAGAATTAGGTCTAAATAGGAGAGATAAGTGCCATTTATAGCATCCAAATAAGGTGTCTGAATATGGTCATCAGTAAAGCTTTAGTGTGATGATATGCAAAAATTAATGCTAACAATGTTTTTTCTAAGAGATATTCAGTGTGTATTAGAGAAACCTATATTTCTTTGCAAAGTTGTTTTACTCTTATGCAATAAATTGCTCGAAAGTGGTGGGTTGCACCCAGAAGTGTCAGGAGATCACTGAGGAAGTCACAGGATGTGTCAAAGCGTGACATTCAGGCCCGCACTAATTAATGCGTAGGCAGCACTGCCCAGCTAGCTGATCAACTGTTGTATGTTGCCTACTTAGCAATCTCTGATCTATGCTCTGAATCATGTCATATGATTTCAATGTGTATTTGTGAAATTATTCAACACTTAGCATACCTTAAAGGCATAAAGCAAATTGTGGCTATTTCTTGAGGCCATCGGTGCTGCAAGAAATGTTGTGCTCCCCTCTCCCCCCGCCCCCCTGCCCCACTCCTGTTTGTGGCAGTGAAGCTTAGCAATAAGAAAGACCATGTTCACATCAAAGCTCTGTTACTTATTTGCTGTGAAAGCCTAATATTTCTAATATAAACATATAATAGTTCTTAGCCTCAGTTTACTTCTCTGTAAAATGGGGCTACTACTACTAATTCACAAGATCGTTAGTCTTCTCAACCTCTGTTAAGTTACACAAAGTCCCTTGGAACTGGCCAGCTGAGGGGTGCTGGAAAGGAAGTGTAGTTGTCTTGGTTTGGCTGAATATCTCTATTATTGTTGAGAAAATAGCCCATGGAGGACAATTGGAGGCTCAAGAGGAGGCTGGAGAAGCAAGAAGCAGCTGAGTTAGTGGAGAGGGAGTGCGAGAGGCAGATTCCTGCTAGAGCTCGGTACACTGACAGCAGCTAAATGTTATAGTTGGTAACTTGGCAATGAGGGACTAGACAGAACAGAAAAAGCTGGAACAACTCAAAGAGCCTTCTGCTCCCATTTGGTATAGAAATGAATAGTCCTACATTTTTTAGTATCTCTTGAGGTTTGCTATTAAGGTAAAACATGATAGCTAATGTTCAAATTATGCTCAGTATATGGTGAATTATTAAGAGAACTTTATCTGTAGAGATGCTCAGGATATTGTGTTTAAGAAAGATAGAAAATCTAAAATATTACTTAGAGGGCTTCCCTGGTGGCGCAGTGGTTGAGAGTCCGCCTGCCGATGCAGGGGACGCGGGTTCGTGCCCCGGTCCGGGAAGATCCCACATGCCGCGGAGTGGCTGGGCCCATGAGCCATGGCCGCTGAGCCTGCGTGTCCAGAACCTGTGCTCCGCAACGGGAGAGACCACAACAGTGAGAGGCCCGCGTACTGCAATAAATAAATAAATAAATAAATAAATAAAATATTACTTAGAAAATTTTTCATTAAAAGAGTTAATATAAAAATCTATAGTGTATCTTATTTAAACTCTTATCTAGATTAAAAGGAACACCAAAACTTACCTGGAATCCATTTGTAAAAAGCTCCAGTCAGATGGAGGTGACCTCTCATTCACATTTTGGCTTCGTTTAGCAACAGTTTCCTCATCTTTTGACTGGAAATAAAATTACCACCCACTTACAGCTGGTAAGAGGTTTAAAATCAGATAACCCCTGGAAAGCACTTAGCACAGTACCTAACACAAAGTATGTGCTAAACAGAGGTTAGCTTTTATGATTGGTGTTCTTACTATAAGTGTTACAATTACTATTTTACCATTTCAAGATTCTTTTTCTGAAATTATTAAGACCCACTTCTTTTACATTAGCTGAAAGTCTTTGCTTTCTACTCCTTTGCTTGGTCTGGATTTCCTTTTCTTTCATTGATTTTCCAAACATTGTTTTGATATTGGGTAAATCACTGCCCATTAAAAGCTTGGGAAAGGAGCTTATATTGCATTGTGTGTGCTGGCTATAATTTTCCCTGTGCTCTCCTTCTTTTCTTGTCTTGGCTGGATGTTGGATATTTCTTTGGTGTCCTCTCCAGACATGTTCATGGTTTTCTTTCCCAAGTTCTAAGTAGTGCCTATGGGACATTGTGGCTTGCCAGCCAAAATCCATGTATTGGAATGTGCACGTGTGTATTCCTGTTAGTCTTTGTTCATCCTGCAACTATATTTCTCTTCTTCCTTCCTCTCCCTCGTTCTGGTTGTAATATTTCTTACGGTTTAACAAAGTGTCACAAGAACATTCTAAAAATGATACTGTGCATTATCTCCTTCTTGTGACATAACTGTAACTTGAGTGAATTTGTTCTCAGCAGAGAGAAGGAGTGTGACATTTCTAAACAAACAAAAGTAACAGCCTTTACTGTTTCTTATATGCCATTCATAAGGCTGCAGCTTAGGTAGAAAAGGCCAAGTCTTCAGCTGAAGTTAAAATGAAAAATTTGAGTTTCAATCAACATCAGATACTAGTCTTTATCTTGACAAGAGGCTTTAAACACTTTGGAAAGATAGCTCTGATTAAACATTTGTTGGAATGGACAATGTGGCATTCCAGGAACCAGGATCTGTACTGTAACTTAGTATATGTGAAGTATATTTTCAGAGAAACAAGAGCTACAGGGGTAGCTTGGGTTTAACTTCTGAGGATGATCAGAGACAAATATTTGACTGATGAATATAATATTTGATGGATGTTCAAATAACTGTTATCCCAAATGTACTAGAAAATCAAATAAACTGAGAACTTTTCCTTCTCACTAGTAATTCTACCTAAAGGAATTTTAATTCCTCACTTCAGAGTGGTATTTTTAAAATGTAAATCTGATCCGTTACCACCCACCCCTCCCAGCACTGCCCAAAATCTTTAATGGCTTTTGGGCGCCCTTAGAAGACAGTACAGTCTCTTTGATGGAACCACCACGTCTTAGAGGGGCTGGCCCACTGTGCTCCTGCTTCACTGGGTTCCTGGCTTACCATCCTTCACTTTCTCAAATGCTCCACACTCCCTTCTGTCTCAGAGCCTTCCAGGACATTTCCCCTTTTGGAATTCTCTTTCTCCCATTCTTTACACAGTTTATTCCTCCTAAACCTTCACTTCTCATTGTCACAGTTACTTTCTTAGAGAGGGCTTTCCTGGTTCCCTGATTTAAATTAGAGCCTCAAAGTTGCTGTCTTACACGGCCTCCTGTTCTTTTCCCTTATGGCACTTACCACAGTCTGTAATTGTATATTTGTGTTTCTTTAGCATCCATCTCACAAGTAGATTGTAAGCCACATGAAGACAAGGATTCTGTTTTATTCACAGCTGTATACATGGTACCTAGCCCGGTACCTGGCAGATAGTGAGCCCTGGATAACTGTGAGCTGAATTGATAAGTATGTAAGATTGCAAGAGAAGGATAAACAATTGAAATGGTTTGCATGTGTCATCTTTGCTTCTTTTCTACCTCTAGCTTGCTGTAAACAATCTACCTCTCATGAGATTTCCTCAAAGAAACCATTATAATATTATTTTAATTTGAGTAGCAATGACGCAAATGTTTATTGAGTTACAAGCTGGGTGCTTCTGCACACAAAAGTAAATTAGATGTAGCTTCTACGTTAATGGAACTCATAATATAACCCAAGAGATAAACATTTATCTAGCTCTCTGGGGGGCAATATGGGGAGAGTTCCCAAGGGCTTGTGTTTGGGGGAGAGGTGGACAGGATGGAAGAAACTTTCATAAAGGAGATGACATTGAAGCTCACTGAGTTTGGAAGCAGTTGTAGAATGTTTCTAGACGGAGGATGTTGAAAGGCTATTCTTGGTGGAAAACCTAAAATGAGTGAAGGCAGAGGGGCATCAAAGTACATGCTGTGAGAGGTTCTATGTGGCTGGGAGTGGGTGTGGAGAAGGGTGAATATTGGAGGAGAGTGGCAGGAAATGACGTCGGCAGGATAGATTGGGTGTAGGTCCTGGATCATTGGGGTGTTTTTGCTAAGAGGTTTGGATATTATTCTGTAGGCCATAAGAGGCCACGAATTGTTTAAAGCAGGTGAATGAGAGAGCAGATCTGTGTTTTAGAAACTTAATGCTGGAGTTCCTTCTGAAGACCTTTCCAAGAGAGCTGTTTTAATAGAGTGATGGCAATGTGTTACTGAGTGTGTGGGAAGGAACCGAAGAGGATAATGAATAATAACCAGGCTTTGCGGAAGCTAGGTTATAAGGGGAAGGAAAATAATGATGGGATCTCTTTTAAAAATCTTTCTTTTTAAAAAAATTCTGAAAGTAATACATGCTTAATAGAATTTGGAAAATACAGAAAGTTATAAAAAAAAAAAAAGAAAGCAAAGATTATAACATGGTTTTGGAAGGGAAAGCAGAGTCAAGGGAAAATGTTCTTAGGGAAGCTTTTGGAAATGATCTGGAAGGATCTTCCCCTGTAAAGATGCCTTAGTTTTTTTCTTTTCTTTTCTTTTCTTTTTTCTTTGCAGGTTCTAATTCTGTCCATCTAGAGGGGCCTTTTGGGTCTCAGGGCTTTTGCATATGCTTGTTCTTCTGTCTGGAATAGCTTCTCTTGCTGTCCTCCCTTCCCCCCTTTGACTTAGTTAACTTACTCTTTCAGGCAAATAATAGTAATAATGACCATCATAATAATAGCCATAATTTAGAAACATATATTGATCACTTTTTAGATGCTATTCAGTGGTTAGTGCTTTCATTTGTTATCTACTTTAATCCTCACAAGAGTTCTATATGGTACGTACTATTATTATCCCATTTTCTAAATGAAGATGCTAAGGCATGGCTAGATTAAGTGACTTGAACAAGTATAAATACCACTAGTTATTTCCTCAGGGAAGCTTTCCACACCCCCGACCGAGCTAGGAACCCCTAAATATGATCTCATAGCTCCTAATTTCTCCTGGGAGGCTTTTATCACATTAGTACTCATTTGATAAATGTGGATCTTGCCTATTAGACTGTGTCCCATGAGGGCACATTCTATGTCTTGTTCCTGGCTGTACCCTCCAATGCTTAGCTCTGTGATTACGTGGCACATAGTAGGGTGCTCAGTTAACCAATCACTTGACACTAAAGATCGCTACTCTTGTAGTGAGGTCAGTCTAAGCCTGTGATGCTCTGACCTGGTAAAAGCACCTATACTGGAAAAGGGGCTGTTTCTTAGCTGGGCTCCATGGCAGCCCTGGGGCCTTGAGATATGAGAACTTTGGAATTTCCTGGGGCTTAGATGCCTCTAGATCAAACTGTATATCTTTTTATTCCATTTCCTCTCAGTTCCGTTTCTTCCATGGAGCAGTCTCGTAACTGATCTGATTTTCTAGGCCTTGAACTAGATCACATCTTCATGCAGGTCTAGACAACGGGGACTCCTGGCCTAGGTTGATAGTCAGATTCTCTGAGCAGTTTCCTTTAAAGGTTTGAGTTTGCTTTTATTCAGGTTTTATGCGTCTGATTTTCACTGAACTTTTCAAGCTTTATAATTAAAAAAAATAATGAATTAGGTGGAGATTATAGAAAGATGATTTTTCAAGATAATGCATTAAAAGTTTCATTTTTATATTTTGTCGATGAATTGGCTTTAAATAGATTTGAAAATCACCAATAAAGAAACTGAGGTTTATTTAGTAAAAAAGGTAAATTATTGATTTTTAACATTTTAATTCAAATGTAGGTTGTGCTGTACATTTTAAAGTAAATATATTTCTGGATTGATTTTGGACGTGCTGCTTTTTTATTCTATTTATCAAGCAATAAGAACTGTGAAGGCACTAGAATTTGAATATTTAACAGTTAATACAAAGTGTCAAGAAAAGAAGCACACATTATGAATTTTTTTTCCTAGTTTTAGACATTTAGTAGAGTTCTTTTTGTTTTGTTTTGTTTTTTCCCCCCTTAACAAAAAATTAAGGCAGGTCAACTTGAGTTTCAAAATATTGTCTTGGGAACTACTTTAGTCTTTATCTTTGTCTTCCTGTTTATTTATAGACTGGAAAAGGAACACAGCCTTTCCTGCTTTTTCAGTTTCCTAATGATGATATCTCAGTTTGTACTGAATTAATCCAGAGGAAGAAGGCATTCTTTCTACCCCTACAGAAGAAACCACCTCTGTGAAAAGCTGGGGTTAGGGCTGTCAAAGTCAAGTGGTTTAGGAATTTCCACTATTTTACTTTATTTAAAAGATAACACAACTTTCAAAAAATTTCTTAGCCCTAAAGTGTATTAGAGCTAGTATTATAGAAAGAATATGAGAATTGACAGTATTATAAAAGGATATAAAGATAGTAAGCCAGAGTAAAACTAACTTTGTTGGCATTTCATGGCTGGTTGTGATATCAAATTTTGTTACTTTGGGTATGAAATGAAACTTAATAGAGCCTATGTTCTGATTACCCTATTTAAAAAAATATTTTACATTCATTCATTCAGCAGACACTTCTTAAGAGTTCTGAGTGTTAAGAATTCAGAGATAGATACGACCTCATTATCAGACAGGAGTCTGGGTCCATGAAGGATTGTGTGCAGTTCACTTACCCACCTTTAAACAATGCCCCTTCCCAAATAATACTGGACTGTAATATAAATGAGAAATAAATTTTCATTGTGTTAAATCCCTAAAATTTGAAGGTTATTTTTTATAGCAGTTAATCTATACTGATTAATATACTCGCTGTCCACTGTCAGGATACCTCCCCCTAGTAAGCATTAGTTAGTGAGAAGGGGAGGAAGAGTGTCCCAAGTGGAGAGTGGCATAGGGGAGAAAGAAAGGTTGGAACTTTCAAGGAGCAGTTTGGTGTGGCCAGGGGGTAATGGAAGTGGAGGGCAGTGTTTATGGATAGGACTGGAAAGGAAAGTCAAGGACCGATCAAGGAAAGCTTTATGGACCAAGCTAAGAGAAGAGGACTACTGAGACCTGAGGGAAAAGCAGCCTCAGGGATAGAGTATGTGATGGAGGGTGTCCAGGCAATAAAGAAAAGGCGCTAACCTAGATTTGGTAAATGGCTTAATAAAAGGAACAGTTTCTCACAATAGAGATAATTTTTAGTCATGGTCATGCTTAGTGGGTTTTCCAACATACAAGGTCTCCAAAAGTTTGTGATTGTAGACCCCTCTATGGATGGTAATGGACATTGATAGAACATGAGCCAAGTGAAGGAACTGGGAGTGTTTAGCCTGGAGGAGAGGGAACTTGAAAGACTGTAATCATTGCCTTCAAGTGTGGATAGCAGATGGAAGAGGGTTATACTTGACTGAGTGGCCCCAAAGGCTACTTAAGACAAATAGGTGGAAGGGTAGGGAGACAGATTTGCGTTCAGCGTAAGGAAGAACTTTCTGTTATAATTGCCTGAAGAGCAGTCATTCAGTCCTGGAGAAGACAGCCACAAATTTTATGAACAGAAAGGATTGGCATAGACGGGCTTCACAGCTTGGAGGTATTGCCATGCAGGTGGCTCAACTATTGGATGAGATTGAGACGAGATACCTTTTGAGGTCTTTGCTAATAGTCTCCTGTTCTTTGATATTGATCTGAAGTTTAAAATTTTATGAAGGCTAACTACTTAGATTTGCCCTGATTTCAAGGTCAGGGAAATGTGTGATATAAGGGTTTAAAAACTTCCAAAGAGAGGGAAGACTATACTTGCACAAGTGTCTCTACCCAGAGCTAACCATTTGGCACTTAATACATACTTTTTAAAAAAAATTTATTTATTTATAGCTGTGTTGGGTCTTTGTTTCTGGGCGAGGGCTTTCTCTAGTTGTGGCAAGTGGGGGCCACTCCTCATCGCGGTGCGCGGGCCTCTCACTATCGCGGCCTCTCTTGTTGCGGAGCACATGCTCCAGACGCGCAGGCTCAGTAATTGTGGCTCACGGGGCTAGTTGCTCCCCGGCATGTGGGATCTTCCCAGACCAGGGCTCGAACACGTGTCCCCTGCATTGGCAGGCAGATTCTCAACCACCGCACCACCAGGGAAGCCCAATACATACTTTCTGTTGGAGCTAATGAATAGGCATTTTGTCCAGTTCACATGGCTAAATGACCTTGCCTTGATATCACTGAATGGTATCTCCAATAGAATGTCAGCCCGCAACAACAAGGCAGTGGGGTGAAGGAAAAGACAGATACTATCTTCCTCTGAGATATTGGGGGAAGAAATTTTCCCTTAACTCCCTTATTTATCAGAGCCAGATAGCTCAGCTGTTCCTCTGAAACTGTCAGGCTTTCTCACATTGCTGCCTCTGAACTGATGGATGGGGATTGATGGATCTTGCTTACCAAATGTGCGTTGTGGCAAGACACAACTTTATTTAAAATACCATTAAGATGCAAACATATTATAGCTACTCTGAAGGCCTTCTCTTACAACATGAATTATTCAAACAGCTTCTTAATAATTGCATTGATTTCCACAGTTAAAAACAGATCAGATTATGGAATCTGTTCAATACCACTTAAATGTTTATAGATGTTAGAGTTGACAAAGACCTTTTAGATACTGATAATTCCTTTCACTAGGTCGGAATGCTAGAGATTTGGCATTACTAGTAATGCTCTGTGATTGTTTTTAATAAATCAGGAGCACTGTAACAGCAGCCATTAAGGTCTTCATTCTTATTCCATTTTATTCCCAGAGTCATTGCCTGAAAATCTAGTTATGCTAAAAATCTGAGCCAAAACTTTTACATTTATATTGATCAGAAGCTTTTATGTTTCTTTTGCAAAGATCAATATAGTAAACATGCCTTAACCTGCCTGTATTGATGCACGTATTTTAAAAATCTATGAATATTTATTGTGATAAAATCCAACAAGATTGCAGCTTCTCAGATGCTTTTAGTACCCTATGAAAGAGGGGCAAGTTAACTAGTATGAAAAGAAATTATAGGTGAAGCAAAAATTAGATCTTATGTTCTTTTTGATTTTCCCCTTATATGGAAGTTTCTGGGAAGATGATTTCTGTAGTGTTTTTGTCTGTGTGGACTGCCACAACAAGATACCATAGACTGGGTGGCTTAAAAACCAGAAATTAATTTTCCCACAGTTCTTAGAGGCTGCAAGTCAGAGGTCAGGGTGCTAGCATGGTTGGGTTCTGGCGAGAGCTCTTTTCTTTTTCTTTTTAAAATTTATTTTATTGAAGTACAATTGATTTACAATGTTGTGTTAGTTTGTGGTCTACAGCAAAGTGATTCAGTTTCATATATATATATATATATATATATATATATATATATATATTCTTTTTCATATTCTTTTCCATTGTGGTTTATTACAGGATATTTAATATAGTTCCCTGTGCTATATAGTAGGACCTTGTTGTTTATCCATTCTATATATAATAGTTTGCATCTGCTAATCCCAAACTCCCAATCCATTCCTCTACCACCCCCCTCCCCCTTGGTAACCACAAATCTGTCTATGGCTGTGAGTCTGTTTCTGTTTCATAGATAAGGTCATTTGTGTCATATTTTTAAGTTATACATGTAAGTGATATCATATGGTATTTGTCTTTCTCTTTCTGACTTACTTTGCTTAGTATGATAATCTCTAGGTCCATCCATGTTGCTGCAAATGATATTATTTCATTCTTTTTTATGGCTGAGTAATATTCCATTGTGTACATGTACCACATATTTATCCATTCATCTGTCAATGGACATTTAGGTTGTTTCTATGTCTTGGCTATTGTGAATAGTAGAGTTCTTTTCTTGATGTGCAGATGACTGCCTTCTTGCTATGAGCTCTCATGGTCAATCCTTGGTGCTCACAAGGCATGGAGAATAAAGCCATCAATCCTATTGGATTAGGATCCCACCTTTATAACCTCATTTAACCTTAATTTCTCCCTAAAAGCCCTATCTCTGAATATAATCACATTGGAAGTTAGGGCTTCAATATAAGAATTTTGGGGGGACAAAATTCATTCCACAGCACATAGGCAGTGGACCCTGGAGTCAGATTGCTTGCATTTAAATGTGACCTGGAGCAAGTTACTTAACCCTCTCTGTTTCTCAGTTTTGTATAAACTGAGGATAAAGAGTGATGATTTCATAGCTTTATCATGTTGAATAAATGAGTTAAAACATGAAAAGTACTTAATGCGTGGCATATACTAAACATTCAATAAATGTTAGCTATTATTATTGAATATCTAACTAGGTATTTATGTCTCAGCTAATAAGACTTTTGTGATTTTATATATGTATTATCCATGTATTCATGTTTACATATCAAATGATTACTAGCACTGGAAAGTCAAAGCATGCCTTGAAAATTTTCCTTCTGAAATTTGATAAATACTTAACTATAAGAGAATAAAGTATATTTTATTTTATAAAATTCTTATAAAGAAGTTGTTCCCATCAGTGTTGATCTAGTCACCCCCTTTCTCCCTGTCTTATCCCGTCTGCCAGCGCTGGAGAATGCTCTGCAAACAGACTCAGGACCTTCTCTGTCTATAACCTAAAGATTTCAAGATGACACTGTAAAAACAAATAGCAAGGGTGGAGTAACTTTCCTAGTGACTGAAAAAGGAATTCTTTACTTTTCCTATTTTTCCACTTAAATCTTTTACACACACACACATACACACACATGTACTCACTTTCCTACACGTACAATAAAAAACAGAACACATGGTTGTATACCTTATTGTTGTGGAAATCAAGAAACTTCATCCATAACAAGAAATTCGATAATCTTTGGATTACCCTAAAGGGAGTTAGGGGTAAAAGCATCCCCATTTAGTTATTGTCTTGGAAAGCTAAACAGAAGACAATTGACAACTTACCAGTAGCTCTACAGGTAATATACGGTTGCCTAATTCATTGGCTAATATTCCATTTCCTGTGTTAGACTGAACACTGACTGGAATTTGAATTGAGTTAAAAGTGTAGAGAAAGTGCACTTAATTGATTCTCAAATAATAAATTATTTTTTAAGATGTGCAACACATGCCATCAGACACTCTCCAATCCTTCCTGACTCTTTCTGAGTCTAGAGAAGGAGCTATGTTTTCTGTCAGTATCAGTCATTTCTATTTGGCAAGTAGGCTTAAAAGAAAAAAAAAAGGAAGGAGAAAAAGCATGAAAGACAATGCCCATGAGTTCTCTTTGCCCCCTTCCTAGCAAGCAGTTCTCTCTTCCTGCCTTCTGAGTCCATGTTGCAGGCGTTGGACGTATAGCTTCCCTCCCTCTCCCATTTTGAGTCCATGAACAAGTCATGGATATATTACACTTATAAACGTTTCGTTCTAGACAGTTGTACTTATGAGTCAAATTATAAGACTTTCACTAAAATTGGAAACCTAAGAGTCTTTTTATATCTGAGGTCCTGCTTTAAAAAAAATTAAAGTGAAATATTTATGTAGTGCAATCTCTAGCTGCTGTAGGATGTACAGTTTAAGTGATCTATCTTTGTAATACTTTTCAGTGTTAGGATGGCCAGTTCTACTAGAATACTGAATGCAGTAGAAAATAAAATCAGCGTGGTATGGGCATGTACCACTTATATGCAAATTAAGGCATTTATAAATTATTTTTCATATGTACTGGGATGCAACTATTTTGCAAACTATGGTCAAATATAGTATCAAGAAACAGTCCTTTTGGGGGAAGAAAGTGAACTTTCACACCTATCTCTGTACTACAGAATTAATTTGAACTGAATCGTAGACCCAAATATAAACTCAGAACCATAAATCTTCTAGAAGACATGGGAGGATGTCTTTGTGACCTCATAGTATGCAAAGGTTTCTTGGATACCACACAAAAAAGCACATCATAAACTTTAAAAATTGATTAATTGGATGACATCAAAATTAAACATTTTTGTTCACCAAAATATACCTTTAAGAAAATGAATAGACAAGTACCACCTGGGAGAATATTTGCAACACATATATCTGACAAAGGACTTAAAAATACAAAACACATAGAGAATTTGTACAAATCTATAAGAAAAAGGCAACCCAATTAAAGACTCGAACAGGTATTGCACAAATTAAGATACATGAATGGCCAGTAAGCTCAAAAAAGTTGATCAACATTGTCAGATGTCAGGGAAATACAAATTATAGCCACAATGAGATGCTATTTCACATCCACTGGAATAGCTGAAGTATAGTAGACTGCCAGTGCCAAATGTGGGGGAGGATATGGAATACCTGGAATTCTCAGTCAATCGTGGGAGTATAAAAAGGTCTAACCACATTGGAGAACTGTTGGACAGTTTCTTACTACTTTAAACAGACATTATATGACCTAGCAGTTCCACTCCTAGGTATTTACCAATGAGAAATAATAATATATGCCTACAGAAAGAATTGCATAAAAATCTTTGTAGCAGGCTGATTCATAAGGCCAAATGCTAGAAACAATCCAAATGTCTGTGGAAAATGGATAAACAAATTCCTTTATAATGGAATACTACACATCAATAAAAAACACTACTGATTTAAGCAACAATACTGGTGAATCTCAAAAACATGCTGAATGAAAGAAGCCTGTTGCAAAAAAAAAAGCCTATTCTATGATTTCATTTACATGAAATCCAAATACGGGCAAATCTAACCTATGGTGATGGACTTCAGATAGTGGATGGAGAGGGAGGTTGACAGGAAAGGGGCATGATGGAACTCCTGAGGGATGGAAATGACCTATGTCTTGTTTTGAATGGTGGTTATGCCATTGTATAGAGTTGTCAGAACTCACGCACTAAACATTTAAGATCTGTGTATTATATCTCAATTTTGTTAAAAAAAAAAAAAGAAGAATCTGTCTTCCTCTGTCAAAACTTTTGCAGGCAGACGAATAATCCAAGATGGGAGCCTAGAGAATGTGAGAAAAGTTATATGTGAGATTTCTTGGAAGAAGAAGAAGCAGTTGGCTGCCTCCAATGTGTACAAATATGTCTGTGCTACAAGAATCCCTCAAAAGAATGTTAGACAGGAGGACCTGGAGTCAACAACCTACTGAGGAAATGGAAAGCGCAGCTTTAGGGACATCACTGAAAAGGCCATTTTAGCGTGAACAGATTTTGGTGAGGGGGGGGAGTGGGGGAAGGGGGGTTTGCCAGCAGTAAAGATGGCGACTTTCGTGCTTCACCTAGAGGGGAAGGTGGTACATGGGGATCCCTCCAAGGATACTTCAGGTGTTCCTCGGCTTGGGAGTCAACTGACTGAAAGACCAGTTAGTCAGTCTACCTTGAAGGTGGAGCTGAGGCATCCATCCTAAAGTCAGGGAAGCCGCATTGGTTTTAGGTGTCAGAACTGTCCCTTAGACGTGGTTTCTTAAGGCCAGGAATGTTGGGTGCCCTCTCAGGGAGGAGACCAGATCCATCTGGTCAACCTTCCTGACGGAGAAGGTGAATCTATTTATGTTCCCAGTTACCAAAGAGCATTGATCCTCCAAAGATTGCCTTTCATCTGCATAAACAATGGGTTTTATATAACTTGATTCCCCTATGGAATCCCTTAAAATGATCTCAAAGAGTATTCTTGACTTCTAAATGCTTTGAATGCTGCTGAAAAGCATAAAGGACTTGATGGGGATTCAGAGAGGGCATCAACATTAAAGTAACTTCTTCTTTTCCTACAATGGTAGGAACAGCAGGAACCTAAGGCATTTCTTATCTCTTGTCCAGGTCCTGTCAAAAATCTCATCTGATCACAGTAGTAAAAGTGGTATGAACAGGGTGATTCTCCTGCGTTTTTGGAGTCAGGCTCTTGCAAACTGTTTTCGAGAAGTTTATCCTTAATCCCTTAAATAGAGAAGTATGTAGTATTGCTATAATTGGAAGTTTGTTTTAGAAAAACTGGGAAGTATGACTTGAGTCCCTTAATAATCAGTGCCTCTGATTTTTCCTGAATGACAGAAATGTATATTGCATGTGATACAGGCTGTTCCTTTGTACCCATAGCCGTCACAGTTTGAATACTTCTCATGTTGTGTGTTCTAAAGATGCAAAAATGTTGTGAGACGATGTCCATCAAACACTTGGGAGATTGACTCAGAAAGAAGCATCATATTCATGAACTGCCTTCATATGGTTATAGGCATTTCAAGATTTGTTTTGTCAGCCACAAAATTGGCCATATTTCAGCATCTGTAACTCCTGCACTTACTGATGATAGAAAGATGAAGATTCTGTGAAGTGAGTACTGGATTGGAGTGCTGGCATTTCTGACAGAACTGACAGTTTTTCACATTGACTGAGGCATTAGGTAGACTTTGCTTTCTGGATTATATATCGCTTTATTATGGATTATATACCTTTCTTGCTAATTGTGCTAAACTGGGGGCAACTGCAAGAGAAGTGAGAATAGTCCATGCTTTGCACCCGCCCCTCCCCCAGAGGACTTTTAGAAGGGCTCAGGTGGGAGCCACAAACTAGACAAAAAACTAAGGAGGTGGCAGTGGTAGAGCTGAATCAGGTGTCACTAAGGGTAACCATGAAGGTCTGGGCTGATAGCCTTTTGGATAGTAGTTGCCAGCCTGCTGTTCTATTTTTGAGTAATTTTTTTCCCCTGAACATCACTCAGGGTTCAGTCTCGGTGGATTGGGAATGCTAAAGCAGGTTTTCCCTTGGAGAGTGTCCCCTTTAACACTTTAGACTCCTCCAGCTATTCAGGTTTGTTTTCATGTCACTCATATTTATTTTGTCTATTAAAAATATTTTCCCAGCATCATTTCATTCCAGGGAAACGAAACAGTCTCCTCCACAATCGAACAAGATTAATGTGCAAACTTAGCATTTATCTACTTATGCTTTGCAATGATTTAAAGTTCTTATCCTATCGTTGAATTAAATATTCATGGTAAAAAAGAAAGGGCAAGAAATAGAGTGACGGCAGGGGTGAAATTCTAGGATGTACTTCAGAGACAGACAGCCGGCTGCTTGATTTCAGTTAATCTGGCTATTTTTCTTCATTACCCTTCAAAGTTCAGTTGAAAGGCCTTAGCTGAGGATTCTTTTGCTAAACACATTCTTTCAGATGAGTGTTAAAATGTATGCTATAGTTTTCCAGGAACCCAATACTCTGTTAGCTCCCATTTTATTTTACCTTCTTTTTGTTAGTGGTGGTAATAAGCATGAGACCAATGTAGCAGGAAACCATGGGGATGAGCTTTCTCTTTGCGTGAGCCTTTTCCATGGTAGTAATACCCTCAGAGATGCTCACATTCAGTCATGTTTGAGCTTGGGTGAAAATGGTCAACTATACTTTCGAGTTATTCCCTTTATTCAGAATAAAAAGTAGAGGAAGCGAGTTTGGTAATGAAGTATGGAAGAGATAACTTAATAACTCAGCCCAAAACTGCATAGCTTAAAACAACAGTAATTTATTTTTTCTCATGATTCTGTGGCACAGGAATTTGGACAGGGTTGGCGGCTCTACATGCTGTCAGCTGAGGTGGGGCACTGGGCTGTATGCAGCTGGTGGC
This sequence comes from Mesoplodon densirostris, assembly GCF_025265405.1. Classification (NCBI taxonomy): domain Eukaryota; kingdom Metazoa; phylum Chordata; class Mammalia; order Artiodactyla; family Ziphiidae; genus Mesoplodon; species Mesoplodon densirostris. The sequence goes on along the minus strand of NC_082668.1, from coordinate 79,878,141 downwards.
TGCGATGGGCTGGAAGGTTGTGGAGGTTTCACTTTTAAGAGCCAGCGCCTCTTGCTTTGCTCTTATTCTTTCTTCTCCACCTGGGTAGCTTGGCCTCTCTCACAGGACATAGTCTCAAGGTAGTTGGACTTCGCTCACATGGAGGCTCGCTTCCAAGAGGCAAGGTGGAAGCTGCCAGGAACAGCATCACTTCCACCACATTTTGTTGGTCAAGTTACATGTCAGCCCAGATTCTAGATGAAGCGGGACAGACTGCACCTCTTGATGGGTGGAGTGGCACTTGAGTACAGGAAGGCGAGGAATTGATGGTGGCTGTTTGGAGATTATCTGTACAGTTATTTACCTATGTAACTTAAAGAGAAGGGACAATTTTAGAAAAATGGCTAATTTTATTTGTTCCAGTAAGGTGGACTGCTATGATGAAGATTATGAAAGCTTTCTTGACGGGTTGTTTCATAGAGATGACTTTATAAATCCAATAATGTTGATTGAAACTCCTCCCCCACCCCTGCATCCCCCTTAATTTGTCAGTGCTCATTAAGTAATAACTTGACTGTGTGATGGAACATTTATTTACACACTGTAACTAAAACCTTGGGATGCTGTAATGAATGAATTCTTGATTCTTAGGAAATTTGGACAAAGAAGTTCAACTTAGTCTAGATCTGAAAATAATTCCAGATTTCCCATTATTGTACTCCAATGGACCTTAACTCTTCTTGGTTTTCCTCCTACTTCTGGAGGAGTAGCATATGTCCATTTTCTCACAGCCAGAGATGATCTCGAAAATAAGTGCCTGTTTTAGAAGAAAAACTAAGGCTACACTTCTAATATAAAAATCCTCCCAAATATAAAGATTAGTCTACAGCTTGGTGAATGTAAAAATCTGTTCCCATTGCACTCCAATTATTAGACAGTAAAATGTATTGCATGATTATTGTGTACTAAATATTCTGAAGAAAGGGTCATAGAATAGGTGTAATAGGATTGATGTTCTTGTCAATTTGGCAAGTCACTCAACTCGGAGCCTTTTTCTTTTAATCCCAGTTCTTTCTTTTATTTTTTATGATTTAAAAAAATTGAAGTATAGTTAATCTACAATATTGTGTTAGTTTCCGATGTGTATTATTTTTCAGATTCTTTTCCATTATAGGTTATTACAATATATTGAATATAGTTCCCTGTGCTATATAGGAGGACCTTGTTGTTCATCTATTTCATATATAGTAGTGTGTATATGTTAATCTCAAACTCCTAATTTATCTCTCCCCCCCACCATCCCCACTATCCCCTATGGTAACCATAAGTTTGTTTTCTATTTCTGTGAGTCTATTTCTGTTTTGTAAATTAGTTGACTTATATCATTTTTTAAGGTCCACATATAAGTGATATCATATGATATTTGTCTTCCTCTGTCTGACTTATTTCACTTAATATGATAATCTCTAGGTCCACCCATGTTGCTGCAAATGGCATTATTGCATTCTTTTTTTAATGGCTGAGTAATATTCCATTGTGTATATATACCACATCTTCTTTATCCATTCACCTATTGATGGACATTTAGGTTGCTTCCATGTCTTGGCTATTGTAAATAGTGCTGCAGTGAACATTGGGGTGCATGTATCTTTTAGAATTAGAGTTTTCTCCAGATATGTAAGTCTTTTTCTTAATCTATAAAATGAGGAGAATAATTCCTACTCTGCCTTCCTCAGAGAGTGTGAGATTTAAATGAATAAGAGTATTCAGGGCCACACATAAAGTATGATAACTGGTGATAAAAGAAGTGTTGGGATACCAAAAAATGAGAAAGAACTCAATTTAGAAAATATATGTATATAATATATATATGTGTATTCCCTCCAAGGGGCTCAAGTCTCATTAGAGAGCATTTCCAGTAGAATATCTAGTTAAAGCATAGAAATAGTTTAAGATAAACCCAATGATTTCCAGAGAGAGTTAGCAAGACCCTTTTTTTTTTCATTCTGTCTCACTGTTCTAGCTATGTAGAAAGTTTGGGTCAGGCTAAACTGCCCTAGCCAGAATACCAGTCCCTTTAAATGTTTAATTCCTTTTAAAAGCTGGGTAACATGGCAGAACATTAACTACAGGAATCAGGACTGGGCTTGTCCTTTCTGCCCTGACATTCTATGATTTCTGCCCTTCCTTGACAGTACTTTTACTTATATATGGTTAAAGATCCTTTTCATGATCAATTTAATAAGGATTTTAAAAGATCATCAGAGGGCTTCCCTGGTGGCGCAGTGGTTGAGAGTCCGCCTGCTGATGCAGGGGACACGGGTTCGTGCCCCGGTCCGGGAAGATCCCACATGCCGTGGAGCGGCTGGGCCCGTGAGCCATGGCCACTGAGCCTGCGCATCCGGAGCCTGTGCTCCGCAATGGGGGAGGCCACAACAGTGAGAGGCCCGCGTACCACACACACACACAAAAATAAATAAATAAAAATAATAAAAGATCATCAGATAATCATCAGATAAAAATAATTCTAGATTCCTGCTGGCCATAAAATAGTTGCCACATTTAACTGATGGTATATAGGCATACTTCATTTTGTTGCACTTGGCTTTACTGCACTCTACAGATATTGTGCTTTTTACAACTCGAAGGTTTGTGGCACCTCTGCACAGAGCAAGCCAATTTTCCAACAGCATTTTTCTCACTTCGTGTCTCTGTGTCACATTTTGATAATTCTTGCAATATTTCTAACTTTTTCATTATTATTATATTGTTATGGTGACCTGTGATGTGTGATCTTTGATGTTATTATTATAATTGTTTTGGGGCACCAAGAACCATGCCCATGTAAGATGGCAAACTTAATCGTGTGTGTGATCTGCCTGCCCCACCAACCAGCTGTTCCCTTATCTCTCTCCCTTTCCTCGGGCCTCCCTATAACCTGACATAAAACAATTTTGAAATTAGGCCAATTAATAACCCTGCAATGACCTCTAAGTGTTCAAGGGAAAGAAAGTGTCACACATCTCTTATATTAAGTCAAAAACTGGAAATGATCAAGCTTAGTGAGGAAGGCATGTCATAAGCCAAGATAGGGCGAAAGTTGGCCTCTTGTGCCAAACAGTTAGCCACATTGTGAATGTAAAGAAAAGTTCTTGAAGGAAATTAAAAGTGCTACTGCAGTTAACACATAGATGATAAGAAAGCAAACATCCTTATTGCAGTTATAGTGAAAGTTTTAGTGGTCTGGACAGAAGATCGAACCAGCAACACCATTCCCTTAAGCCAAAGACTAATGCAGAGCAAGGCTAACTCTCTTCAATTCTGTAAAGGCTGAGAGAGGTAAGGAAGCTGCTGAAGAAAATTTGAAGCTGGCAGAGGTTGTTTCATGAGGTTGAAGGAAAGAAGCCATCTCCATAACATCAAAGTGCAAGGTGAAGCAGAAAGTGCTAATGTAGAAGTTGTAGCAAGTTATCCAGAAGGTCTAGCTAAGATAATTAATGAAGATGGCTACACTAAACAGATTTTTCAGTGTACACAAAACAGCCTTTTATTGGAAAAAGGTGCCATCTAGGACTTTCATAGCTAGAGAGGAGAAGTCAATGCCTGGCTTCAAAGCTTCAAAAGACAGTCTGACTCTGTTGTTAGGAGCTAATGCAGCTGGTGATTTTAAGTTGAAGCCAGTGATCATTTACCATTTTGAAAATCCTCTCATAAGAATTATGCTGTATCTACTCTGCATATGCTCTATAAATGGAACAACAAAGCCCGGATGACAGCACATCTGTTTACGACATGGTCTACTGAATATGTTAAGCCCACTGTTGAGACCTACTGCTCAGAAGAAAAGACTCCTTTCAAAGTAGTACTACTCATTGACAGTGTCCCTGTCACCCAAGAGCTTTGATGGAGATGTGCAATGAAGTTAATGTTGTTTTCATGCCTGCTAGCACAACATCCATTCTGCAGCCCATGGATCAAGGAGTAATTACTTAAGAAAAACATTTTGTAAGGCTATAGCTGCCATAGTGATTTTTCTGATGGATATGGGCAAAGTCAATTGAAAACCTTCTGGAAAGGATTCACCATTCTAGCTACCATTAAGAACATTAGTGATTCATGGGAAGAGGTCAAAATATCCACATTAACAGGAGGTTGGAAGAAGTTGATTCCAACACTCATGGATGACTTGGAGGGGCTCAAGACCTCAGTAGAGGAAGTAACTGCAAATGTGGTAGAAGTAGAAAGAAAACCAGAAGAAGTGGAGCCTGAAGATGTGTCTGAATTGCTGCAATCCCATGATAAAATTTTAATTGATAAGGAGTTGTTTCTTATGGATGAGCAAGGAAAGTGGTTTCTTGAGATGGAATCTACTCCTGGTGAAGATGCTATAAGGATTGTTGAAATGACAACAAAGGATTTAGAATATTAATAGTTGATAAAGCCGCAAGGTTTGGGAGGGTTGACTCCCATTTTGAAGGAAGTTCTACTATGGGTAAAGTGCTACCAAACAGCATTGCATGCTATAGAGAAGTCATTTGTGAAAGGAAGAGCCAACCGATGTGGCAGACTTCATTGTTATCTTATTTTAAGAAATTGCCACAGTCACCCCAAACTTCAGCAACCACCACCCTGATCAGTCAGCAGCCATCAACATCGAGGCAAGACCCTCCACCAGCAAAAAGATTAGGACTCACTGAAGGCTCAGACGATGGTTAGCATTTGTTAGCAATGGAGCGTTTTTAAAATAAGGTATGTACATTGGTGTTTTAGACATAATGATATTGCACATTTAATAGACTACTGGATAGTGTAAATACAACCTTTATATGCACTGGAATATTTGCTTTATTGTGGTGGTCTGGAGCCAAACTTGCAGTATCTCCAAGGTACGCGTGTACAATGGTTTGCTTCTTCTTTTTTCAGGGATCCAGTAAATTATAGGCCTGTGCTGTCGAATATGGTAGCCACTAGCCACATGGGACTATTTTCATTTAAATTTAAGTTAATTAAAATAAAAAATTCAGCTCCTCAGTCAACACTCAGCCATATTTCAAGTGCTCACCAGCTACCGTATTAGACAGTACAGATGTACAACATTTTCATCATTACAGAAGATTCTAATGGCTGGCACTATTACAGACTATTTTCTAACCCATTTGTTGCTGTTTTTTCTTCCTGCTATCTCCCTCAAAGTCTTGCTCTTTCATGCTTGTTTGTTTCGGGTGAGCAATGGGAAAAAAAGAGATCAAACTCCTGTCCAATGTTTCTGTGTTTTAGTAGTGTTGATGAAATAGCTGGTAACTGAATGAGCTGAAACTATTGACTGGAATAAGATTTCAGAAATATCTGTGAATTTAATTTATATGTATCGCCCAAAGAAGTGGTATAGAGGTGGCCATATTTGGTTTTTAAATGGACTAGTATCATGTCTTCGCTAAACACTTCTCATGAGCTAGTGACTACACTTTTCCTGTTGAGTGTTGTTTTATTACCTCTAAAATTTTTGTTTTATTACAAACTCCTTTAGTGAGTGAAAATTAGGCCACTATGCTCATATCTAGGCCTTTTCTCAGTTTAAACAAAATTTCTGATCCGAGATATGTTCGGATCTTGATATATGGCAGTTAAAATATTGACTTTAAACAAAGAGGTCATAAAAAATATGTGATTAAAATGATTAGGAGTTGAGTCCTTATCACATAACACAAAGTAAATGAGGGTTGCATAATTCTGTACTTAAGAGGTGCAGCTCCATTGCACAGGCATGTTCCTAGATATTCCAGACTGCTTTTAAATTATAGTGCTTCGTGTTGAGAGATTGATATTAAAATATACTTGGGAATTAAAATTCACTTATGATGAATAGTTGTCTAAAAAGCTTTAAGATAACACCGTGGAGACATGTTAAAAAAGAAGTCTTCAAAGCCAAGCCACATTTCTTCAGATCAGAACCAGAAACATTTGTGTAAGCAGTATATTTACCAAATGGATCTCCAGTAATGGAAGCCCATTTTTCACTTTAACATTGATGTAATTTATGCAAAGACAGGCAACAAAAGTATACCTTCTTGTTGCTTAATGTTTCCTACATGGACCAAATTTCGGTCATTTTTTTATTGTGAAACTAAAAATAAAGTTTGCTGCTGAAAACTTGAATTCTGTGAACAGGCTCGTTTTAAGCATATTTTCCTATCTTCATATCCAAACCAGTGAGAATAGGTACTTACCCAGGAGATTCAGTCAGTTAGCCTGTAGCCATGAACCCCAGAAGGGAAGAGTAGTTCATCGCTCATCTAGTTGGACTTCCTACCTGATGTGAATTGCTTGAGGATTGGGTAATGAGGGTCATGTCCCAGGTGTGAACCAGCTTTGTTCTAGGCAGCTGGGCAGGCTCCTTAGTGGCATATCTTTCCAGAATTCCAAATCATTAAATGAGATGCTTCTTTCTGAGTCGCTGTGTCATGACACACCAGTGAGTCACAAAGATTTCCCTGCGGTGTTGCAGCAAGCCTAGCTTTCCCCAAAGCTCTGCTTCCTTCTTGGACACATTGCCACCAGGCTACCAGCATGGCCTGCACATTCTGTCCCCAGTCCCAAGGGTTTTACATTCTTTATGTCTGGATTTAGCTAAAGTCTTTTCTTGGCTAGGGTTGGTTTGCAGTTCTTAATCTGAATTCCTCCACCCATGCCAAGTTGTTCTTGCAAGGGGTTAAGCCAGTCTCTGCACATAGGTCTAACAGTTTATCGTTCAAAATGACATTTCTTTGAGTTACTCATTGCCAGTGTCCTATGAAACCACCATTTCTTTTATTTCCTAGAACTGGGAAGGAATTTGAGACACCAGGTGAAAAGGAAGAGTGAAGAAAGAAAAGTGTGGGGATGACAAACGTTTGTGAACTTTACTGTTTCTTATGGGCCAGAAAAACACATTTGTGTCAGCCTTGCCCATTCCTACAAGCCCTTTCAGAATGGTTTCCACAGTTTTCTGTAGTCACTCTGTGGTCAGTCTCCTCCCTGTTCTCCTACTGTGTATTGTTTAGATCTCCGCCATATTGCTACTGATGAGGTTCTGCTTTGTCACTTGGTCATTTGTGCATGTCTCTTATTGAAATAGTCACATTCTTCTTTGTATCTTCAGAAGCACCTATAATATAATATGATATAATATAGTATAATATACAACATAAAATAACAATATATAAGTTTATACATAGGTATATATTTTTTAAGTTCCTTAAATATAACAGATTCATATTCAATACATAGTATTGAGTGCTTACTCTACATTGTATAAGACACTGGTGAAAAAACAATGAACAAAACAGGTGTGACCCCTTCTCTCAAGGAGCTTCCATCAGAGCATGGACATTAAATAATAATTTAAATTGCAACTTGATGAGTCCAGAAAAGGAGATGTACAGTGTGCTCTGTGTAAGATGATGTAACAGGAGGGCCTAGCCTCTTCCGGCGGTTGCAAGGGGGGATTTTCTGGTAGAAGTGCCGTGTGTGTTGTAAGCTGACACTTGAAGATAAGTAGGAGTTAACCAGGCAGAGGTAGAGGAAGAGCATTCCACGCAGAGGGAACAGCATGTGTAAAGCATGTTGCTGGATAGGTTGCCTTGCAGATATGAAGAACTGAAAGACCAGTATACCTGGAACATAGCGGGTGAGGAAGAGAATGGTGCTAGAGGAGTGGATAGGTATCAAATCTTGCAAGTATTTGTGGGCCATGTGTGGAGGGTTTGGTTCTTTACCCTAAAATCAAGAAATCACCACTGAAGGGTATAAAGCAGAAGATGCTTAATCCACATATTTATTCAATTAAATCCTAACAGCCTTCAGTTTTCGGAACTTACAGTGGCACTCATTGTTCTCATTTGCACTTTTACTGTCTGGGGAAAAGAGGAAGTAGTATGACTTATACAGGTAATTGGAACCTCTCTACCAAAAGATAATAAGATGTCTCCTCAAAAAGAAAGAACTACCAGTCTGGATCTAAAGCTTTTAAAATTTGAATTTTATTCTATCTTAGACATGGACCACTCAGTTTATTCTGAAAACCTGATTTCTAGCAATCATCTTCTTCCCAGTTTATTCTTGGACTCTTGTCTCAGTGAATTAGACCATTCTTGAGTTCTGAGACCGTTCCCCCTGCCGCAATCCCCTGCCCCACCCTGCCCAAACACTTAGCCATTGAAGGGAAAAATCTCAACGGTTTTTCTCTTGCTGGAGCCGTGTGTCCATATCAATCATAAGCAGTCTCATGGAAAAGCAGTCTCATGGAAAGCTTGGAGGAAGGAAAGGAGGGGAAGAGGCATCAAAGGACCTGGGGCTAGGTGCCCAATCATTATTTTGCTGAACTGGAGCTCAAACAGATAGGAGAGTTGCAAAATTTGTGAATGCAGTGAGAATAAGGAAGGCAAGAACTTCTACTTTTTTTTTTTTTTTTGGAGGTATAATTGACCTACAGCACTATGTTAGTTCCAGGTATACAACACAGTGATTCAGTAATTCTATACATGACAAAATGATCACCACAGAAGGTAAGAATTTTTAATGCATGTTCTCAAATTTTAAAATCCAGTTTATTATATTGCTTGAAGATGCCAGTGCTTTGTGCATAGAACCTTTAAATGATTAACGGTTCTTAAACATCGCAACAAAACTAGAGGCGTGCATAAAGAGACATAGGTTCCAAAAGGTTATTTTTTGCGTATTGAATCCTTAAGACTAGTAGAAATGAAAAAAAAATGTTCAGATTAATCAGTTCTTACTAAAAAGAAGCACTGGAGAGAGTAGTTTTTAGTCAATTGCTTGATTATTTGATGATCACTACTATACTAGATACAAAATAGAAAAATAGAGATACAGTGTTTTCTTATGAGAAGCATATCTCTGAAATAATTTTGTATTTGCTTTTAAGCACTCTCAACTCTTGGACAGAGTATTTCACCTCTGACCCAGTTTCCTACTGCATGGTAGGGCTATAGGAGCCTACGGATGTGAAAGGGCTTTTAAAAACTATAGAGCATATACAAATGTATATACTAGTATTATCGTTCCAGTTATCTATTACTGAGGAACAAACCATCCTCAATTTAAAACAATAACTTATTATTTTGCACAATACCCTGGGTTGGCTGGGGTCTGCTGGGTGGCTCCAGGTGACTTTGGGTCACTCATGCAGCTGCATGCAGTTGGGAACTGAACTGTGGATAGAAGGTCTAAGATGAGTGCATTCACGTGCCCCCCAGGTGTCTGGCTCTTGGCTGGAGTGCCTCTGTGCCCTTCCACCTGGCTTCCCGTTCTGCAAGACCTCTCTCTCCATGTGGTCTCTCTACCTGGATGCAGACCAGCCCAGACTTCTTTACGTGGCATTTTGGCTGAAGTCTTCTTAAGTTACTCAGCAATGCTTTTACATTCTTCTGGTCCATTACAGGGCCAACCCACATTCAGTGGGAGGAAAAATAGATTCCAACTCTTGACCAAGGAAAGCAAACTCACATTGGGAAAGCATATGCAGACTGGGAGGGATTGTGGCAGCCATCTTTGGAAAATTCTATGGCAATTATTAGGTAAAGCTTGATAGGTTAAAATATTCTACTCTCAATGAGTAAGCAATTAGAAACAAACTCTTGACCTACACTACTTCCAGAGATTAAAAAATTTTGTCATTTTTAATATGTATGCATAACAACCATCAAATACATTCACAGTAGTTATTCTAGTTGAAGGGGAAAATGTATCCCCTAAAAACCTAATTCCTGATTTAGTCTTATTGTTTAATAACAAAGAAATATACTACAATCATACTTTTTATTGTTTCAGAAGTTAAACGCACTCTACCCGTTTATTGTTACAAAGGGAATTTGGATCTCCCTCTAGTGGCAATAGGTTTTCTTTTCTTTTTTTTCAGAGCTTGCTTGAAACAGTAAGATGGCTGACATATATAACAGAACACAGTTTCAAAAATGACTGGTTTTCACTGAGATGGATGCTTTCTCCTGTGTGAGTTATGGTAGATTCTTTCATTTCTTATGAGAACTGTTCACCTTCCTAAGAAACAGTCATCATATTATATGAAAAAAAAAATTGAAAGGAGACTTCCTGTTAACTTTTAAAGTATAAAAACTGTTCCCATCAGTCAAGGTCTTAAGTGAAAATGATTATATTTTGACAACTAAAATAGCTTGATCCTTCACTGAAAAAATAAATTGGATTTTTAGTTTTTGTCTGAAGAATTATTTTTGGAGCAGATAAATGTATTTAATTGTAAAAATCTGCAGAGAGACAGCAATAGGTAGTTACTGAAATGTGAAGCTTGAGAAATACTAATAGCCAAACCAAAAATAAATAAAATAAATAAATAAATAAAAATAAAAATAGAAGTGCCAAAGCCTTATGCTTTCCTCTAAAATAAAGTTCAAGTTCGGATAGCTATCGCTATCATTGTATAAAAGGAAGCGCCACGTCAAAGGGTGGGAATAGAAAAACAGCTACAGCGGAATTTGTAAATGAGGCTTTGCTATCCTCACCCCACCACCCAGGAGAGTTAATATATGTTCATTAAGTTAGTCTCTTATCTGTCCATTTACAGGCAGAGCTATTCTGATTCTTTAAGAAAGGACATTTTCTGTAATGCTATCAGAAAAGACATTCTTACAAAATGCTATTTTCTCAACTATTTGCTGAAGCTGATCCAAGTTACTTATACTGCATTGTCTTGTGTGGCAGGCTGAAGCTCTCATCCCTCTCTTCTCCTTCCCACAAAGATAGCAGGATGGACAGGGATGGTAGGTAAGAATCCAGAGATTTTTTTTTCTTTTTTAATTTCCAGAAAGTAGAACCTAGGATTTTCAGAAGAATTACAGGATATTTTTTGTTTGGGAGTAAACTATGAACCAGTAAGGTTTCATGAAAATAATTAAACCATCCAATGAAAATTTAGTGTTTCGTTCCAATACCTCTTTTCAGTTCGATGTGTATAGCCAAGTATGTGTCTCTTGTGGTCTCGATTACATCCGGTGTTTTTAGCTGGCAGCATTTCCTCTGTTGAGGCCCCACTTGATTTGCCAGGCTTCATTTCTGTGAATATAAAGAGAGAAAACCAAGTTGTATGAAAGAGTGAAATTTAAGAAAAAATTAAGTGTTAGGATAACATTGATTTTTGAAACAAAAAGTGAGACACTAAATTTGTTATAAACAAACTGGTCCTCTGATTATGAAAAATATATAGGCTACAAAAGTACTTGGAAAGTCTTGTAACCATCTTTTAACCACCCTGTATGTTTTCTTTTGAATATTTATAAAAACCTAATTCAACTAACAAACAGAGACCAAAGAAGCCCCTCCTACGTAGTTAGTTGCACACATCTGGAATAATGAAAGTGAATTTGCAATTCTTAAAATGGTGTTTTCTTCCAGTTCTCATAGAAGTGTTTTTGGAGCAGTGGTCTATACTAACAGCTGTATTCAATCTTGAGTAAAAGTCACTTCCTGAAGAGAATGAAATTCAACTTAACATTCGAGCTTGCCCAGAACGTAATCCTGTGGGGCGGGTGTACTATGTGATTATGAAACTGGACGTGGGCACCCTGCTGAGGTGATTTCTTGTAAATAGTACCCAACAGAAACCGTTAATCAGTGCCAGTGCTTTTAACTGAAGATTTAATCATCTGAAAGCATTGCTTATTCATTGTCAATTAAGACAAAACCATCTTAATTTTCAAGAATTTTATTCTTTGGTATTTTGAAAATATAATTCCCTTCTGAAATTATATTTATATGGAATCTGTATCTTTATCCATCTACACATACTCATATATATAGATATGCATACCTACATATGTTTATATATATTTAGACTTCTCAGGTTTTTTAAATTGCTGTGTCATTCTTGAGTTTCAGACAAATTTTATTTTTGCTTTTTTAAATTCATTGATTCATTCATTTACTGTAGTGAACCTAATTTAAATAGAATTTTTGTTCCTGGCTTCGTAAGATGAGTTGGTTACATATATAGATGTGAGAGGTACAGTTTTAGCTATTTAATATCGATTTTAAAAATATCTTTTAGGTAGGTATTACTGACTTTTACTCTCCTAAATATTGTACTTATTTAAAAGAAAGAAAATGTTGTATAACTTGGATATTGCTCAATCTTAATGGAATCATGGTTTAGATGGAAAAGTTTTAACTGAATCAGTTGTTTTCCTTATGGATCACTCTTTTGTTGTCTAAACAATGAATGCATAGTTTTCAATCAAGACTATCAAATTGAAATAAAGTCTAACACATTAAGCCAGAATTAACAAACAAACATATATAAAAATTCCAGCCTTCTCAATTTGTAGAAATCAAAACCATTTCCCGTTTTACTTTGGTAACAAAGAAGGAGCTAGGCTTTTTTCATTCCTTGACAAAATCTCTAAGTTTCTTTGAAGACCTTTGTTTATAATGGCTTCGTGCATTCTTTTCTTCTTGACATGCTCCCCTCCCCCCAGTGAGATACTAATTAAAGAGAGGCCACTGTGACCCTAGATTGTTTAAAAGTCACCAGGAATAAGGCAGCAGCACAAATCTGGACAGGAAGTGCTCATTCCTAAAATACAACACAACCCTTAAGACCATCTTATCAAAACTCTGTTGGCTTCTAATAGCAAAAGAAAAAAAAATGCTTCCTTTGATTTAAAACATACACATTTAAAACCAAAATAGAATCTCTAAAACTTACTTAGACACCGTATATACAGTTTTTAGAAGAATTTGCAAAAAATAACATTATCTCTTATATATTAGATGACAGTTTAGTTTAGAGACATTGAAATAGATAAACATTAAAAACATATGTTGAGTTTGATGGAGAATAGTCTAATTTGTATGTGGGTTTTGTGTGTGTGTGTGTGTGGGTGGGGAGAGGAGCCTATATCTTGTCATTCCTTTGAAAGAATTTGAGACAGCTCAGATTGTATATGAGAAGCTTGGTTTTCTCATATGCAGGAAGTGGCACCACTTTAATTGGGATGGTAAGAAAGAAGAATATAGTACCAGCTGATCACGTAGGCAATTTTGTTAATACTAAATGATTTGAAAGAAATGGAAATAATTTAGTAACTTAAATAAGCAGGTGGTACTGCCTGACATCAAATTATTTCCCTCTTGAAATGACTTGCTGTTGCTACGTGCTAACTTTCAAGAAGAGTTTCTTATACAACTGTTAGTATTTGTTTAGCAAGATGCTTTTGATTGCACGTAATAGAGACCCACTACTGTTTGTGTTAATTAATGGGGGTGGGATTGTTCTGAGAATATATAGGGGAATCAGAATCTCTGTTATGAGACCAGACCTCAAGGGAACCCAGGAAAGCTGCCTTACCAGGCCTCGGGGTTGGCAGGACCATAGTGGCCATGGGCCTTGTGGAGGCCAACTGGATGATTGTTCTCAGTTCCAGGCACAAATTAAACAGCAGGAGTTTTGAATCTTCCCTCTTGAGCTTCCATCATTTCTGTCTCCCAGTTGCTCTTTGTTTAGCTGCTGAGTCTAGCTCCTTTGCTTCTTGCTATCTACTGGCAGCTCATTCCTCCACTCCTGTGATTCTCAGTGTAGAAAATCCTTGCCCTGTGAGTCACTATTACAAGTGATGATTCCTCTGTCTCATTGTTTCTGCGTCTTCCCAACTTCAGCTTAGTCATGGCCCCTCAGCTGCCTCATGGCCTCCCTGTCTGTGCACAGTACCTGACTGTTTGACTATAGTAGGCTCTCTGTAAGTATTGGTTGAATGAATAGATGAGGCCTGTTGTTAGGGAATTACCATCATCTTCTCTTTTAATCAAAATTTTAAGGAACTAATAAGATAGAAAATAACTAAAAGGCAGGTGGAAGAGAAGTTATTTTGAGAATTTTTAGAGACCTGATCATCTCTCTTTGGGTTAAAAAGAATTCACTGGAGTAGTAGTAAGAAATTATTTGTTTATGCAGGCACTGAAGAAGTGAATGTATTTAAACTTGAGAGTATAGACTATCCCGTTAAAAGAAAGAAGTACCTTTAAAAATCTCCCACTTCATGCTGCGCATTCAAGCAGCTATAGGTACTATCAGGAATGGAGATAATTTAATTTCAGACGTCAGGAAATGAAGCACTCATTTTCTTGACCATATTCCACCCAGGAACCAAGATTAAGGTCTCTAATGTAGGTCTGAAGGCTTCTTTTGGCCTTCAGATCTGAATCTTTATTATTTGTCTGTGAAGAGATGATCAATTCCTGATCTTCTCAAGGCAACCGTCCCCTTTTATGCTTGTTTTTTAAGTCCTCTACCTTCCAGTAGCTGCTCATCTTTTAGCTTTTGGTTGCTCAGGGTAAAAAAATAAACACCAAGACAGAGTTCTCAATTCTTTACTCCATTGCTTGCTTTTTTTTTTTTTTAATATGAAATTGAGGTTCTGAAGTTTATTTTATAAAATCTTTCCTAGATTCTGCCATTTGTATAATAGTATATGAGTAGATGGTAGGCATAATTAGACCCAAATGGGTAATTATGTTTTTCATTTAAAAGTTTTCCTCTAACAACTGGGTTGAAGAAGAACCTGAAGAGCAGCTTAAGATTCAATAAAATAAATTTTTAAAAAAAGAAAAAGATTCAGTTGCTCAGCTTTCCCTGTTAGAGCATGACTATCCAAAGTTGCCAGTTAATGGGGCTTTCATTCCTCCTGCACTTTGGAAATGATCAGCATTCCCAAACACATTTGAGAGTATTTTCCCTCATTAGAGAATAAGTGCTTTTCAGATTCTGAGGACTTTCTGTGTGAAAACAAAAACAAAATAGATAATGAAAGTGCTACATGAGTATAGGGAAAATTTTCTCTTTAATTTTATGAAAATGGTATTTTTTTCTTGGACTCATGTGCCAATAAATTTAAAATAACCTTTGTTTGTAGAGTTGCAACTGTGTGCAAGGCATTGAGCTAGACCCCTAGCTTTTAACAAGCGTATACATTCCAGTGAAATGCACAGATGGCTATAACCAAAGTACACTACAAGTGGCCATAGTAGGGAGCATATAGATTTCAGTGGTAACGAGAGAGAGGTGGCGGGGAGAGAGGGAGAGAGGGAAAGTGAGCACAGTGAATGCTGAGCAGGGAAGCAGAGGCTCGAGGCACTTTGGACTATGGGTCTGGATCCCTGGAGAAAGAAAGAAGAATGCCAAGAAGAAATATATATATATATTTGAGAAAGAACTGAGGAAAGTTCATATAAATAATGTCAGATGATCTCTATGCTATCAGTTAGCAGTGAAGAGTGAGATTTAGAGTTTCAGGAAAAAAAATTAAAGGTTTGGAATTAATTCTGAGGAGGATGGGGTAGGAAGCCACTTGGAAACGAGTAAAGTGAACATTAAGCTTAAGTGATTTTTTGGTGAAGCCAATGAGCATGGTTATGATTTGCAGTCATTAGCAATGCAAGAGGAGGAACAGAAAAGTCTGATGGTGGAAGGTGCTTGTCTGTAAAACAGGACGAAAGGCTGTGGATACTGGATAGTGGAAAGAACAAACTTGGTGTCCCTGATTCGGGGCTCTAGATTAGTTAGGAAGCGAACTGTGGGGAGGAGGTGCTGTTGGTAATGGTGGTGATGGTGTGGCCTGATGGAACCGAGGAATGGAAGGATAAAGAGAATGAAGGGGAAGCTTACATTTTCACATCTGGAATGGGAAGAATAATGGCGGTGTGGGGACTAATGAAACAATGCCTATAAAGTACTTATAACAATGTCTGGCATATATTATGCACTAAAAAATGCTAATACTGTTATCTTTATTAATGAGTGCAGAAGTGATGGAAGAATGGGCATTTCAGGACTTGATGGCATGTAATGGTGTTAGTCACTGAAGTCAAGGAAACATTCAAGTTCTCTTGAAGTGGAGTTCAAGGACCTACCTCTAAGGTTGGGGTTTTAGGTGACATGATATCACCTAGGAAAAGCTCTTAGCTATGTGCAAAATTATCTTTATGTTGAAGGTAAATAAATGATAATAACTGATCTTTGTAATTTAACAAACTGAACTGTCTTATTTTCTTCTTCCCCAAACTCCAGAATGGAGGTATTGTTACCTTTTCCCTTTTTACAGTTAAACAGATTTAGCTGAAGATTGCCAAGTTATCAGGTGGTAGAATTGTCTTTCAAACCCGGAAGTTTTTATTGAAAGCCCCTGCCTCGTCCTCTACTCCATACTACAGACGGCAGTGGCAATCTGTAGGTGGTATAATGAGATAGAGAGCATTTCTAGGGTTGTACTGTTTAGCATTGAAGAGGAACAAGGAAGAGGCAGATGCCTCTTGGTGTGGGGAAGACAGAAGAATTAACCATTGGAGTTTCAAGGGAAGTCGTGTCATGAGGAGAAAGTAATTTTCAGCTGTGTTAGTCATTCTAAAATACATTTTGGTACCATCTTGGGTTTTAATAAAATACATCCTTTCCTGAGAAGACATTTCATCAGTCCCAAGCCCTCTTAGATCAAGCGGCTGTAATTTCTATGTATCTTATAGTAAACCTTTTTTTAATAGCAAAGCATTATATTCTATAATATATGTTATATAGACATATCTCTTATATCTATATAAATAGAGCTGAAGTTAAATGTGTATTTTTTCTGGGTTCCTGTAACTAGTCTCTGGTTCATTCTTTATAACAGAGTTTTTCAGATAAGGATGGGAGTGTGTGTCCTCCTCATTTCTGACCTGGAATCGTGTAGAAGTAAGCCGCAATGACTGATGGGAATATATAGTATTCCTCAGATATACTGGACTGGAAAAGAGACTGAGAACAACTGATTTATGGTGAAGCCAGGCCAATAAGTTCTTGCTGAACTCTTACAGGATGCCTTTCGATGTAGTACATAGTGGAGAGTACATGGTAGATCTTGGCCATGGTTTCATCAGTAGAGGAGTTTACAATGTAAAGACATTACGTTGACCTAATTTAGGCATTAATACAGTCCTTAGAAAATGTAGCGAGAGGTCTTGGAAAATAGATGAAAGTAGGAAAAACTCAGAGGGGGTGGACCATGAGCTGTGATTTCAACAGAGTAAACAGAGGGAGGGATGAATGTGGTTTGGCTGATGGAAAAACAGAGGCTGTTTCCTGGCAAAACTCAGAGCCAGAAAAGAGTGAGTTCATCTGTAGCCAAAACACAAGTAGTAGCCGGAAGAGAGGTAAAGGGGGAAAGGCGTTAGAAAGAGTGCTTTACAAGTGATGTTCAGAAATTTGCACTTGATGTGGGAGTTTTAGGAAGCATGGTGATACGGCCAAAGAAGTCATAACAAATTATTTTAGAAATGTACACAACAATTTGGAATAAATAAGGACTGGTTAGAGGGAGAAACAGAAGAGGTTCCAGCAGTTCTAGTTTGAGGAAACTATTGGATAAAAGATATGGAAAAAGAAGAGTCAGTAAGGAACATAGAGGTGCTGCTAATTTAGAAATAGTTCATTTTCACTGTCGATTGTAGAAATTGGCTAAATCCTATGTTTAGTCACTTGAAATTATATAGCATTTTCCAACAGATTTGCTGTCACCCTTGTACTGTTCAGACTGTAGTCTCGTATCTCAACTTTTTAAATGTTTTTCATTTTCTTTTTTTAGAAGAAAAGAATAAAATGGACAAAGTAGTTATTTAAAAGAAAACTTTCTAGATGTTGGAGCGCCAAGAATCAATTTGCCTTGGTTTCTGGAATCCTCTGAAAACCAACCTCACAAGGCTTTTAGTACACTGTATCATTTAAAAATTCTTTAATTATGAAAATTTTCATATATACACTAAAGTAGAAAGAAGTAGCTTCAACAATTATGAACAATTTGCCCATTCTTATGTACTGATAGAATTTTTTTAAGCGTTATGTGATAGAATGAAATAATCTATATGATTTTCAGTTACAAGAGTTTGTACATCTAGTTTTTTAAAATATGGTAATTATCAAAACTTAAATTATGATTTTTTTTAAATAAAGGAGACAGATATAGAGATGGGAAAAAGGTTCTACAATGATTTGCAATATTTTGTAGCCTTCTTTACCTAAATGATGTCTATGGTAAATAGCTTAAATGAATTCTAAAGCTTCTTAAAAGAGCCCCTAGATAGAATATATTTTCAAATCACTCAAGAAATTATGAATTACAGAAGCTGGAAGGATATTCTTTAATACTGAAGAAGTCTGGCTAGTCAATTCGAATTTATAATTTGTCATTGAATTAACATATCAAAATAATAAGCTTGTTTTACTTTTAGGACATAATATCTGTTTCAATAGGACTTGCATGCATTTGGAAGGTATTGTTTATTTATTCATTAAACCAATATTTGAATGCCTAGTGTGTGCCACGCCCTAAGTTGGGGCTTGAGATATATTGGTGGTTTGACATGTTAATAATTTCTATAAGATAATATTCAGTGTGAAATCAATTATAATTTTCTCTTATAACAAGGGAAACATTACAGATAAATGAAATTCATAGATAATTTCCAACCTTCAGTTTGACCAACCTTGAGTCAGTTAATAAATTGACCAGTTTGTTTCACTTTTTCCTATTGGTTTTATCTTCACATCAGCAATGAAATGACTAAAAGGAAAGCTGCATAAGGAAGGAGGAGGAAAAGGGACCAGTCAGTTCCTGAACAAATATGAACCCTCAGATACCTACAAGTACTAATAGTCATTGCTCTAAGTGTGAACCATTTACATCTTTTTCTGTAACTGGGTCATCTCACCTGCTAAGTTATTGCTTTTGATTCACTTTGTCATTTCATATCAATTTTAAGGGTTGTGATAACCATTTTAGATATATGTCTTTTTATCTGACTTACCTGATTCACATAAAAATTACTTTTCCGATCGGAAGTCCTAGGAAGACTGAGAACTGGTACTCCAGGCCCTGCAAAAAGGTAGAAATCTGTAAGACTCATAGGTTGGAATTGGTGTTGTGTGCCAGAACAGCACTGAGTGATCTTTTGAGAGTGCAGGTGTCCGTGTGCATGCGTTTGTGTGACTTAAACTTGATAAAGAAGTAACAGTCCAGGATGAATGTTCTCAAGTTATGTTCGTAACTGACAACTTTAAAGCACTAATAACAGGAAGTGTGGAGTGGAGAGGTCTGATAAATATCTACAGATTTAGGCTCCTCTCCCTGTAACCTTTCTTATCATATAGATGCACCGTATATCTAAAACACAACGGGTGTGACTTGAGGTGACTGTGAGGAAATGGCTGAGGAGGGAAGCTGACAGCTCAGTTTGCTCCTTTGTGAGATTACAGTAGAGTTTCTCATTCTGCCTTGTGGAGACTGCCCACTGGTACAGTCAGATCTTGGAAGAACTGAGTGTGTGTCATTTACTTGTAATCACTCAGTAGCTCTGGGTTCTTTAGAAGATTAAAAATGAGTGTTTGAAAAATATATTTCTGGAGCCTAGGCTATGAATAAAAAGAACATGTGTGTGCATTTGTATGCACTGTGCTCATATACCTGTGTGCCATACTACACAGATGCCAAGATTCACTTTTTTCACAGTTCAGCATTGCTGAAATCAGAATGCATCTTTTAATTTATGATGTCCTATAATTACTGTTGTCCATTTTTTCAAATGTTAACATCTCAGTAATTGTCAAGCATATTATAATCAGTGGCATCTCAGATTGCACGACATACAGTTTATATCCAAATATTTATAGGAGACTGATCTCAGAGAGATTTGTAGGACATTTCTCTTTTCCCCAGAAAGTAAAGCAGGAAGATTTGTTCTGACAGTAATAGTTGAGGTCAAGAGAGAGAAACCATTTGATTGTGGAATGCCATTTCCTTAATAAGTAACATACAAATGCAAAGTGCAACATTCATTACAACACCTCTTAGGATCCCAAGTGATCTAAAGATTAGGATGCAAATTCACCATGTTTAATATAATCTGTAAAATGTAGTCTTTAAGATTTGATCACCCATTTCTTACATTCAGCTCTTTCTAATTTCAAGTAATCATCATTTTGAAAAGAGGATGCAAATCATTTTTGTCATTTGTGTGTATGTGTGTGTGTGTGTGTGTGTGTCTGTGTAAGAAAGCTACCATTCCTCATCCATTCATGCCTCCAAAAAAATTTACTGCACGTAAGACAGTGGGTTAAGTAACTCATTAGAGATTTACAGACTGTTTAAGCACTCTTACAAGGTTGTTAAGGCTCAAAATAAGATGACTCCACCCTCACTTTTATGGGTTGGACGGTATAGAATACAGACGAAAGCTGTATACAATCTATAGAAGACATAGACTCTAGTCCTGAGGTAGGAATATAATGAGTAGGTTCAGATTTGGAGGCTGTTTTAACAAAGAACCTTCTAATAGAAATGACTAAATATGGATAGATTGAATTTATTAGTGGTCGTGGTGTCCAAGGAGAGATAGTAGCATTCATTCTATTATTGTATTATTTCTTGAGTGATTATTATATGCCAGGCACGGGAACTGGCTTTTAATAGTTCTTTCCCACCTTGAGGTTCTGCTTCATGACCCAGGTCAAGTCGTTTAACCTACCTGAGGCTCATTCTCCTGTTTAAAAAAAAGTGGAGGATGCCTGCCCTGCCTCCTTCCATGAGACTTTAATGAGATGTACAATAAAGCATTTTATAAATTGGAACATTTTATAATATGCTATGATATAATATAATATGATAGGTCTGAAAAATGTCTTCAGCTATTATCTATTGCTTCTTCCTAGTGCTTCCTCCAACTTAGAAGAATTTAATAGATTTTAACATTTAATAATCCTTTAGTTGAAACTTCATCACATCTGCCACTAGATCAAATATTAGATTGGGAGGTGAAGGAAGGGTGGTTCTGGGAGGATCTGTTTAATGTGTTGTCAGCATTCTGGGAGTGTTCTTCATAGTTTGGAATTAGGAATTGCTGATGTCATGATCAGTCACATTGTCATGACAATATCAGAATTTCCTCATTTGCCTTCTCTTCTCTTGGGGAGTATCAATTTGCCACAGGTCTGTCATCAGGGTGTCCCACGTGTTAAGTGTATTAGATAACCCAGAACTAGTCATTCTTAAGGACACTTCGGGTGGAGAATTTTTAAAAGCTCCTTATGTAGCCCACGGCAGTACTCTTAACTTAATATTCTACTGCTGGAAATGTTGCCTTCATGTATCCCCAACTGAATCGAAATTTACTTCTAATTCTGTATTTTCTTGTGTGAACCTTCACATTTATAATTCAGGGGAGAATAGAAAGCTTTTCAGCATCCTCATTTACTTAAAGGATGTTATTAATTATTCTGTTATCCTCCTCTTCAGGTGAAATAAACTAAGGTAATGGTCATCTTAGCAACTAAATAGAAAGGAAACTGTTTTATTGGGGTTTTTTTTCTGTATTTTGAATGCTTTAGATCCTAATTTGTGCTCTGGATCCCAGGTTTTGCATAGACATTAGTTATGTCTCCCAGACATTTAGGAATGTTTTATACCTTTTGTCATTCTTGGCTTATACGAGGGTTTTGTTTGTCAGAGGTATAGTTAGTTGTTCAGTCTGTACTATCCAAATTTTCTAACAGTTGATTTTTATTCATGGAAAGGAGACAGTTTTTCCAGGTTTGAATTTTGTTTTTCATGATGTAGAGATTTGTGGGGGTTTTTTTTTGGCTCTAGTTTTCCAAAAATTCTGTTGAGTTCCTAAGTACTTTCTGTGTCTTCCCAAGTCATACAGCAAGAGGTGGATGTGATTAGCTGTTTCCACAGCACATCAGCCCTGCCCTTCCTTACCTCAGCTCTTAACCTTTATACATAGTTTGATCACTACAGTAGATGATTATGTTACTTCCATGTCTTTAGATAAGCTGTAATTGCAAAAATCACTTAATATCTTTCATAATTTGTAATTTCACTGTAATTCATGGAAAACTCATTGAATTATCTTAAAGTAGTTTGAAAAGAAGCACTTATTTTCTTATAGGCTTGCTAAAGGATGGAGAATAACAGCTCTAATACTAGATTCCCACAGTCAAAGAACGTAGAGGATTGAGGCATCCATCCAGGTAAATTAGGAAAACAGTAATCCACAATAAATGCAAAATGGAGCTTCTCTTTCTCCTGGTTTCCCAGATAGTTGACTCTCCTTTATTTTGTTATAGAATTTGATCTACAGATACAAATTCAATATAGTGTAAACGAAATGAAAACAAAAATCTTGAATTTTTAATTCATATAGCTACCCCCAAGATTTTGGTTTTTGGAAAGAATAAGGACCCAAGTACTTATTTTTATAGAAAAACATAGGAAAAGAAATTTAACTTATAGAGAATCACTATGCCAGAAATTTGAGTGAGCTTTGAATTTTATTAACTATTTTGCACGAACAGGGCAGTAACTAATTTATGAATAGATGATATCCAAAATTTTTTGAGTGTAAATTATTTGTTTGGAATTTAGAGGATGTTTGGCCACAGAGAGAAATATCCTAAATGATGAATAGGACGTTAGTTGTCCGATAAGCATGTATGAATCCCATAATGAAGCTAATCTCTAATACGGTTTTCCACTATTTTGTGAGTGAAATTATATTCTCAGTTTCAGTTCAGGATTCTGGAAATACCTTTCATCTAATCACCATCCCAGCTTTTAGAAGGTAGTTTTTTCTGCTTCTCTCCCAACTTCATCCCACCAACTATCCCAGAAAATAAAACTGGTGGTTGTAAGAGAGGAGTTATATTTTAGCAACCATCAGTTAAATGAGATTTAGGAGCTAGGTTGGGCCAGAATATGTATTTGTACTATTAACTATATGTTCTAATATCGGAAATTTTGCCTTCATAATCAACTGAATGGAAATTCAATGTAATTTCATATCTTTTTAAAAGTGACTTGCCCAAGGTCATATACATGGTAACTGAAGCTCAGATGCACACCCAGGACTGAGCTCTTGTGTTTATCCCTATGGGGTTTGGACTTGAACCATAGATCATAGTAATAATAACGATCACGAGTGTCATTGGAGCTTGGAGACTTGGAGTCAGAGAGACCTAAGTTCAAACCTCAGCTCCATTCTGTATTGGATCTGTGGCCTTGGAAAGGTTGCTTAAGCCTCTGAGCCTCAGTTTTCTCTTCTGTAAAATGGGCTAATCATTCTCTCATGTTGCGTGTGTGTGTGTGTGTGTGTGTGTGTGTGTGTGTTGTGAGTGAATGGGGGGCGGGAGAGAGGAACCTGCTGAGAAAGTGCCTACAATATAGTAGTTACTCAATAAATGACAGTTATTTATTAGTCCATTCAGAGAAGCAGCAGCAGGGCAAAGCCTGTTTCTTCTGTTTTGTTCACCAGGATAGGTTTAAGAATCATTAGAATGTTGCTTTTGTTAAGACTCATCAGAATTTGGCTTTGTTTATGTTGTTCTATATGCCTTCTAGGATTATAGCTATAGAGCTATAGTTTTATTTTATTATAGTGGTTTCATTTTTATATACATGTGATTTTATATGTGTCTACGGAGACTTTAGGTCTAGAACAAGAATTATAGAATTTAAAAAAAGCAAAATAGTAAATAATAGAAAATATTGCTGCTCCTTTAGAAATAAGACACTTTATCAACTCTATTTTGTACCAGGAAAGAACAGAAATTTAAAGAATCTGCTGACATCATAATTTTTTTTTTCTTTTTCTGTTTTGCTGGGAGCTAGAGGCTTGCGAGCTTTTAAACATAGGTACTCTCAAATGTAAACAATTTTTTTAGTGTGAACTGTTTACATTAACCAATACTATGTGGTTGTATTTTATTCCTTAAAGATTGTAATGTGAAGTAATGTTGGATGAACTCTTCCTCTTCATTCTTTTCCATTTTTAATGTGATCCAAATAAAAATGGGTGCTTGAAATTATTTAGCAGTGATAGAGAGATAGACCCTGCTACAGGTCTATTCTTTTGTTGATAGAAGTGTTCTATTTTTATCTCATTGGACATCTTCTCTTCCCCTATTTTTTTCCCTTCTTTCAAAGCTTAGCTTTCCCACCACACTTTCTTTGTAGTAATTTTACTCAAAGGCTCCTCTCTTATATGAGGTTCAGTAATGCATGTGTTGGAATGGGGGCTCTCCTAGCCTTTTGATTTTGCTGCTGCCTTCAAGGAGCTCATTGATTAGTGATGATTTCAGCAGCAGTCACCCCAAATCTACATCCTCTGTCATACCATCCATCTCTCTCTCTCCCGCTCTTTTTGTTTTTCTCCTCATCTTCACAGTGCTTCTTTCTGAATGTCCCTCAAACAAAACATTTATACAACTGAGCTGCCCACACCCATGTTACATCCTGTATTGATCTCTCCCTGCAGTGGACTGGCATAGCACAAGATTGTCTAGACCACTTGGCTGGCACTTAGGACTTAATGCCTTGCATTTTTCGTGTCCAGCAACTCGGTGCTGTAGAAGTTACGAGTACTCACCTGGGAATTGTAGCATTATTTATAAGGCTGTTTTGAGTCCACAGCATTATAGTGTTGAAGGAGCACAGGACAGGGTCTTTTAACCCTAGCTAAGCCTAGGTTTAAACATTTACTTGCTACTTCCTTGCTCTACGGTTAAGTCAGTCAGTCTTAAACTGTTTTCCTCTCGTCTGTAAATGAAGCCTAATAACCCTTCCAACCTCATAGCGTTGCTGTGAAAGTGAAATGAAATGTGAAATTTATAAATGAAAGTCCCATTTTCAGAATGTTTCTGTGGGACAAATATCTTCTCAATTCAAGAGGCTCAAATTGCAGTTATACAAACACCTGGGAGTAGCCAAGTCTCACCTGCTCTACAAGGCTGCAGGCTCCTGCATGTACTGATGGCTCCATCTTTATTATCCTCATTCATAGCCCCCTCCTGCCTCACAGTGTGATCTCTGATACCACTCACAGTCTTCCCATTCATACAGAAATGGCCCAGGTCCAACACACAACCTCTTTAAAGGAAACAGGACAAAAACAAATGTGGGAGAGAAACTTGAGTTCACCTAGCTCTTGAAACAGACCTTCTGTCAGACTTTTTTTTTTTCTTAAACCTCTTAGAGTTAAGCCTTAGAAAGCATCTTCATTCAGCCATTCAACACACAGTTCTCGAGAAAGGTCCCTCTCCTTACCTAAATTTGCTCTTTTTTTTACTTGTCAATTCCAACTACACGCTTGCTCCTGCTCTTGGATGGTCAGCCAGCCTTACTAACATACGTTATTTACACAGTATACCCACTTAAGTCTACAAACCACCACTCTGAAACCTGGAGAAACAATAATAACAGCTGCCATTTATTGAGTTTGGTACTTTTGTTGGAGTACCATAGATACACTCAAGACAGTCAGGGAGGAGTCTGGGACTCAGGTTAACTGACTTGCCCAAAGCCATGTGGCTAGTAAGTGGGAAGCTGAAATGTGCAGCCAAATCTGTTTGGCTGTTTTAATTTTGTTCCTTGGATTGCAAAGTCCAGATTCACTTAAGCTCTCTGAAAAAGAGGGGTGGGGCTGGTTAAGTGTACACACGGAGGGGCTGTTGTCAGTCTTAAGAGCCAAAGCAGCTTCAAGGACTCCATCTCACGGCCAAGTGCTCACCCGCTCCTGGCATCTGCTTGCCTCTCCGCTTGCTGCCAGTCAGCTTCCTGTTACTCATAGTTTCTGCTTCCTCATAACCTTGGCTTGCATATGGTTTTGGCTTTTTGTGGCCTCAACTCTACCCCCTGGCACTCTTGCAGTTTCTGCCCCTTTCCTAACTGGAGTTTTCTGAATTAAATTCCCAAGGGTGAGAATCTGATTGGCTCTGCTCATTTTTTCAGTCCCAGCCATGTCATAGGTCACTGGCCTATCTGTGGATTGGCTGCCCCTGGGTCAGATTCCCACAACTTTACCCACCAGCTGAGCTACGGGAGGAGGATGTTGTCTGACCGCCCAGGCAGCAGTCTCAGTTTCCCTTTCAGGAAGATGAGCATCTACAGGGCAGATTCCAAAGCCCTAATTCCTACCGTGATAACTTGCAGTTTCTCTGGAATGTTTCCTTACTTTGTCTTAAAACATATTTGTTTCAGAGGTCAATAAACTTTCCCAGATGAATCTCACTAGGATCTATTCCTATAATCATTTATAACTAAGCACTTGTGAATATCTATAATTGAGTATATATACATATATGGTTTCATGTTTCTGTTATTTCTCTTAGGTTGGAATTATTTGGGCTTTAGTGACTTTGTTACATTTTATATTTTATAGTCTTTGAGGGTGGAAAATCTATCTTCTCCTTTCTTTGCAATGTAGTTAAGTGTGTAGTACCTACCTAACTCTGGAACTTTGAACCCTGGCTTGTAGACATTGTTTTTTAAAATATACACCTTGAGTTACCTCCTTTTATGTCATACACTATATAGAGCACTTTGTTTTGTTGCTATTTAGATATCCTTTTTATTCTTCAAAATAGTCCTTTTAATACTTTTAGTATTTAGTATATTTTAGTATCTAGTATTAGAATTGCTTTTGTATTCCAATTTAAATTTTTTTGTCACTTAAAGTCACGTCTTATCCCTGTAAAACGATTTCAGGGTATCAAATCAAGTCTTCCCATTCTAGAACAGCACAATATCCAAAGTATCATGACCTTAGAGAAGAGCCATAGAAAAATTAATCTATGCTGTTCTTTTGTGGTTTAGACTGTGGTTTCCTAAGAGACCAGTCATGACAAGTGAGGTTGTATATGGAATTTTTTCCATAGATGACAGGTTTGAACTGCTGGGGTCTTGGGCATTAAGTTCTCAGGAAAAGGCATCTATGACTTGAACAGTTCTACTTCAAACCTTATATTTTATACCTGTGGTTGATAACTTGTGGTAAAAGGTCCCTGTGAGAGGAGACAGCAAAGGGGCAGCCCAAACAACTGTAAATGCATGCAGTAGCCCGAAATAGCATATATATTAACACAGAACTGAATGTTAGTTGTATTGTTTCTATTAAATCATTTTAAAGAACAAATACGTTTCTGTGAATGTTATCTAGCAAGTTCTTATTTGCCCTTGTGCACCTAGTACTGCACTTAGAGTAAGTTTGCTGCTGCTTTTTTTTAAATGAAAAGTTAAGAATTATATATATATATATAGTTTGTGTATATAGTTGTTTTCAATCAGGTGAGACTTGTTCTCATCACTTTTGCCTGAGAATGTTGGGAGCCCTTCATCATATGGAGGTGGCTCCCTAGGTCAGCAGGAGGAAGGATATCTAGGATGGATATTTTTTAGTTCCTTGTTGCTGGAAACACCTTTGAATGGTCACAGCTTTGCTAGAAGACTCGGTTTCTATAGGGGACACTTTGTTTTCCTTATGGCAGCCAGAAGTTGAGAGCCTTCACTTCTTAGCCGAGTTAGGATTTTTCATTATCATGGCAGATGGCCCTTTCCAGGAAGGTGTTAGAGGCCAGAGGCCAAGGAAGAACGCTGTAATATTGACCGCTTAGTGCGGTAATATAACCCTGTAATAGTCACTGCTGAACAGGCCAGCTGTCCCAGTGGCCCATCCACAGACCGCGGGGCTCTTGCCGGTGGGACTTGCTGTAGAGGCCGTCTGCCTTGCACAGGTTCTAGGCTTGATACACTAACGAACGCAAAGGCGATCCAGAAAAAAAAGAGGAGGGGCATCTTGGGTCGCCTTAATTTCAATTGAAAAACAAAGGAAACTACCTCCTCATTTTGTCCCTGTCTTGCAGTTTCTGTGTCCCTTCAATAGAACACATTTGTGTCGCATCTCATAATTAACATATAGAAGGATCACACACTTCCAGTTTTCGGGAAGGCTTACTAAACCGATGGCTTGAAATGATTTTCGCTATTTGACTTTGGCATCTTGAAGGTAAGCTTGCCAACTCTGGCATAGGAATGAAGTACGAACTTTACCGTGCGTGTTTGCGGTTAGTGGGTGGGGAGTGGAGACTTATTTTCTCTGCTAAAATTTTAGCGTGCGAATTGGGGGAACGGGGATTTGGAGAGGTTTGATGGAAGGCTGGTTTGTTCGTTGAAATAGGAGTGATTGCCCGCACCTTTTCTGGGAGAGTGGACGGTCGGGGGATAGTTTGGAAGGGTGAAAGAGAAAAAGAAGACTTGGGACCAGTGGCTTCCTACCCAGGTGTTAGCGTGATCCCCGGCGCGGTGCCCTGAAAAGGGGCTTCGAGCCCGGGTGCAAAGCTGCCGCGGGTGCTGAAGCCAAGAGCCGAGGGGGAAAAAAGAAAAGAGGAGGGGGGTGGCTACTCCAAGGAATGTGCGGCATGCGGGGAGCCAGACCCAACCATTGCACCAGAGCGGGGGCGCCGGCGGCTCCCCGGGCCGCGCGGCCCCCGCTTCGGCCCCGAGCCCGGGAGGGAGCGCCCGGGGGCCGGCCGGCCGGCTGGGCGGCGGGCGCGGCGCCGGGCGGGAGGGCGGGGAGGCGCGGGTGGGCCTGGGCGCGGCGCGAGGCGGTGCGCGGCCGCCTCCCCGCCCCCGGCCGGCGCGCTCTCGGGGCGGTGGTTGAGGCCGCGGGAGGTGGGGACGCGGCGGCGCTGCTCCTCCGCTGCCGCCGGGAGAGTCCGCGGCGCCGCCAGCTCCGCGCGCGAACTCCCGTCCATGGCACGCAGGGCGGCGGCCGCCGGAGCTGCCCGAGTCCTGCCCGCCGCCGCCGCGCCGCACTTTTAGACGAGTCCGGAGGTCGAGGGCGGAGGAGAAGTCAGCCCGGAGCTGCAGCCCCCGCCGGCCGCCGCCGCGCGGCGAGAGGGAGTTCCCAGAGCGGCCGCGGCCCCGGCCGGCCCCCTCCCTGCGCCCTCCCCCTCGCGGCGAAGCTGCCCCGCGCCCGCGCCCGCGCCCGCCGCCCGCGCCCGCCGCGATGATCTTCCCCAGCAGCAGCGGCAACCCTGGGGGCAGCAGCAGCTGCAGGACGCCCTATCGCAAGCAGGTGAGGCGGCGGCGGGGATGCCGCGCGGAGGCCGGCCGCCCCGCTCTACAAAGGGTGGCAGCGCTCGGCCGGGCTCCGCAGTCGTCCTCGGAGGGACCGGGCCGGGCGGTGACCTTGTTTCGCAGGAGGCGGCCCGCGGGGACGGCTCGGGCCGGTGACCTTAGCCGGGGAGATGCCCTCGCCCCCTCCGGCCGGGCCGGGCGGGACGCGGAGGAAGGGGAAGGGGCGGCGGCGCGGCGAGAGCAGGAGCGCGCCGGGGGCTTCGCCCAGCTCTGCAACAAGTTTGGGTTTTTTTCCGGAAACCTTTGTGTGTGGAAGAGTACGATAATAAGTCTTAAGATTGGGATACAACAATCTTCACTTGGAACCTCAAAGAACCTGCCCGATTCGTACGAAACCCGGAAGACGTGTGTGTGTGTGTGTGTGTGTGTGTGTGTGTGTGTGTGTGTGTGTTCGTTCGCGCTCGCTCCCCCTCCCATTTATATATTAAAAAAAAGAAAAGAAAGAAAAAGAAACAGGAACTTCTACTGTCACTTTCTCAAGGTTTTCAGTTTTCAGCAGCACAGGGAAATCCTGTGACATCCTAGTTGCAGAGATACTTGGATAAGCCTGAGTCATACACATGCCTTTTCCTATTTTAATACCGTTTCATACATTTTTTAACAGATTGAACTCCAAAGGCACTTTAGTGGTTAGATGAAAATCCCCTGCCGGGAAAAGGAGTGGAGCTGGAAGCTTATAGTCATGGCCTTTTGTTTTGTTTTTCATCTTTGTTTTTAAAAGAAGGTTACTGAAGCCATGTTGTGGTAAATCTCACGGAGCCTTTCAACAGCAGCATTAACAAGACCTAGCTTTAAATTATGTAAAAAATGTGCAGGTCTGTTTAGAAAAGGTTAAACTGATTTAGAGGTCAGTGGCAAGATGCTTGTTGAGAAAACAAAAACACGATTGCAGATATTTTTCTTCCATAATAGATCTCTTGTCTACATCCTTAGCCACTGAGACAAATCAATTAAGTTATTATCCCAATAATGATTCAATCAAACTGTATCCTTCCATGCAGACCATGGCTCTGTTAAGATCATGACAGATGACAGTGATGCCTGGTGGCTTTCCTAAAGGCGTTCACAGGATTATTGATTATGTTTAGTCCTTTTTGTTCTCAAAGTCATTTTGGGGGGTGGGGTAGGGAGGGCACTCTTACTATAAGTATATCTGAAAATGGTGCTAATTTTCTGATACAATGACTGTCAAAAAGTATTGTTTTCTGGTGTCTGGTTCTTTCACTTGTTAGCTTTCCCTTAAAAAGACAGTAAACACACCTGGTCTGTATGCCCTTGCTTTCCAAGTCAATGGAACTTTTACCTGGTTTAAGAAAAGCCCCTTCCTTGAATTAAAAAAAAAAAAAAATCTGCATTTGTGACTTGGCTGAATATATACTAAAATTTGTCAAGATTCAGAAGCTGGCATCTCTAAAATCTCTTCATGTGGCCTCATTTAAAATAAATGCCCTCAGATCCAGTACACTTGCATCAACTTCATAAATGAAGCCAATTTACAATAAATGTTCTCCTGAATCCTCCTCCCCCCCCCACCTCCCTCTACCTGAAAAGATGGCTAATTATGTAAGGGCCTTGTGTATTCATTTATTTGTTGTCAGAACCCGGTGGGGTGTTAGCTCTGAAATGGGGAAAAGGCTCTGAGGGCGAGGCCTTTTGCTGTGAGGGGCTGGAGGTTTTGTGTGTGGAGGGGGACAGCCTGCTGGTCTGGAGCACGCTGATAAGATGCTCTTCTTTTCACTAGGCTCTCCTTAGATTCAGAGACTAAAAGGGCTGACTGAATCAGAAAAACAAACAGACTTTCTTTTTTCTATAGGCGAAGAAAGAAATGAATGTGTAGGCATTATACAGACACAAGACCCCGGGTACCAGTGGTATTTGAGTCAAAGGTTTCTTTTGTTAGTATTTAGCCATTCACTGGAAAAGCACACTTCCAGCAAGGGGACCTGGTTACCATGAGTGACTTTGTGATCTCATCCTGGCTTAGTCTAAATGGGAAGTCTAATTAATGCTTTTTATAAGATTTTGTGACATTAAGCTTGCACCTTTCAGTTCACGTTAGTTTGTTCATTTTGATGAAAGAATAGGTCCATTTTAGGTGCATAAGGCAGTTTGATTTTAATCTAGAAATATATGATCAGCTGTTAGAGCTGATTTCAGATAGTTTGCCTGAGGAAAACACTGAATGTGATGAATACTTAAAAATCACCTTTGGAAAAAAAATAAGCTGGAGTCACGCTTGTATTATACATATATATTAATAGTGGCAAACCATCATCGAGCATCTTATAGCCTGTGGGTTGCTGTTCTCAGTGCTATAGGTGGGTTAACTCATTTAGTCATCTTGACAGTCCTATGAGCTAGGTAATGATAATATCTCCATTTTACAGTTAAGAAAACTGAGGCATAGATTAAGTACCGTGCTCAGTCTGTATGACCCAAAGTGCAGAGCCAGGCTTTGGCAGTCAAGCTCTTAAGACAACCACACTACAGCAGCCTGCTTATTACGTGCACATCTCAATGGAAACTCATACAGAGCGTCTCTGCATCACTGCCAATCACCCTTCTAGTCTCAAAAGTCTGGTTTAGGGATTCCTCCCACCTATCTGGGCCATGGACAGGTGCAGGGAGGGGGAGGTGAGGAGGGAGTTGCAGGTGAAGGAGGATGCTGTGAATGACATGGATGGTGGCTTCGTGATATTTGGGATCGGCATTGATGTTAAAGGATTGCTTTACAGAGCGATTGTACGATTTCTTCTTATCACTTTACAAATATAGGAGTCAGCCAGTTTCAGTTAAACAGAGGTGGGTGGTGCTCATTCCCCTCCTGCCCCACGTTGTGTATCGAGGACGTCAAGGAGCACTGATCTCCAGCATCATTTAGGATAAACAGGATTTTCCTGCATCACAGGCCTATGAGCATGTTAGAAATACTTCTGCTTGGCTCAGGTCAGAGTAAGATGCTTTGAGTGGGTGATAACCCAGGAGGCAAGATCTAGACAAAGATTGTTGGTTCTAGTCTCAGTGGAGAAATGTGTATGGCCTATGATTGTTGACTGTGACTTTCAGATACAGGATATTCGTTAAGCAAATCCAGTCTGTATGAGAACACCGCCACAGGCAAAATGAAAGCCCTTTAGTAGGACTTCTGTAGTTGTGAAAATATTTTTACTATGTCTCAAAAGAAAAAGTGCTTTCCTTTAATTAGAGAAGATAAATATTTCCATTTTATTTTGAATTCTTTTATTAGCTACTTTCCCCTTCCTGTTTCCTTACTTCCATTTCGGAACTGCTTTTCTTGAAGTAGTTGATTCAGTGATGTCATATACTTGGTTTTTACAAATTGAGGTGTGTAGCAAGTACTTTTTTGCCTAGTGGTTTGCAGTGGGGTCTTTGGGGTAGGGGAGTGCATATAAGAATTTTCGTGTGTGTGTGTGTGTGTGTGTGTGTGTGTGTGTGTGTGTGTTTCTTTTCTTTTCAAATGATCTTGCCAACCAATAGCTGTACTTGTTAAGTGTTGCTAAAACTTTTGATGAGTTGAGTACTTATCTCCCCAGTTTAAATAGATTTACATAGTTTGCTGCTTTCTTGAAGATTAACTGGGTGTAGCTGCACGTGAAGAATTCAACAGTGATTCAGTGTTTGGCCTTGTTAGAGGATGACATACAAAGCTGTTGATTAATCCTCTTCAAGCCGTTTCTGTTCACAGCAATTTATGTGTAGTAGATTGGGTTTTGTTAAAGTTTGAAGATTAAAGTGTTCAGAGAAATGTTTAAATGAACACTGTCTGAGCCAGTCCCAATTTGTTGTCTTTTTAAAAGAAGGTAAACCTACTCAAGCCACAGAAATTGGAGGTTTAGGGGAAATGAGCAGAAAATTAAAGTGGTATACATAAAAAGGTCTTGTCCTGTTTTTGTCTTAGGCTATTTCGGTGTGTTTGCGATTCAGTACTGCTTGTGCGTCAAGGTAACTGTTTGAAATATGTAACCATGGCCATTTGAAAAGTATGGAATTCGCCGTCAGTGATCATCCAGTTTTTCCGCTAGGCATCCCTTTTGGCATCTCACTACATTTTCCATAGTTCGCTTCAGGTTTTGAACACGTTTCTCATTTTTGTTCTTTCCTTCCTTTTAGAGACTGCTGTCAGCTGGGCTCATCATATATTGGTAATACTTTCTGAGCCCTTTCTTGGGGTGGGCGGGGACGGGGGGAGTCAGACTTTCCAAGTTTCTGAGAATATATTTCCAAAGCACTCTGCCAATAAATAAATATTTAAAGATGTATATGATATCCCTTCCCAACCTCAGCTACATTTAATCTTCACAACATCCATATAAAGTAGGAAAAGGTCAGGAATTTTGAGGCAGTGAATTTAAATGGCCTAGTTGGTGAAAGCTCAGGTCTCTGGAGTCAAGGGTTCTGTCAGCTACCAGAAAAAAGAGAAGGAAGCTCGGTCAAGAACAGCTGTAGCCCCACTACACTTCCCTTTACTTGGCCTCCCAAAGACATGTGGCACACACAGCATCCCAGATTTCAGCTTTGGGAATTGTAGCTTTGTAATTTATTAGTGTTTTTCGTTTGTTTCATAAAGGCCTTTGCTCGAGGGTTCTCAGATAACATACGGGACACCAACTTAAATTGGAATTTCAGATAAACAATGAATAATATTGTAGTGTAAGCACGTCCCAACTATTGTGCGGTACTGTGTGTTTTTATTTGCTAAATCCAGCAATCCTATCTCTGGGGAACCCAACTCACTTTTTAAAACGAGTTATAAAAGAAATCGTAATTATAAACAATATGATTCCCATGTTTTCCTCCAGAAATCTTGCCTCTTAGCATATTCCTTGAGCCCTGGTAACGCCGATTTCACACCTTAACTTCTTTAACCATCACTCAGCCTGATTGGAAGAGACCCCGTCTTAAGTTCTGGCTCTGTCTCTTGCATGCTTTTTCACTTAACCTCCCAAAGCCTCACTTTCTGTTAAATAAAGATAATAATGCCCACTCTACAGGGTTGTTGTTGTTAATCCTTCTAAGGTGTTATTATTATTAATGTCCCTACAGAGCAAGCAACAGCGGGTGGTCCTGGGAGGCTCTGTGTGATCCTGGGAGACCTTGACACAGCCTCTAAGAATGGACTTTGCTTAGAAAGTGGGAGCAGCCTCCAAAAGCGTAAGGATCTGGAGCTTGAAAACGAGACTCTCAACCACATCAAAAAAAAAAAAAATCCAAAAAGAAATAGAAAAGAGCATCCCACCATATTTCAGAACAGTTGTTCCTGTATTATGCTCTTGTTAGCAGAGTTTGCCTTCTCTTTGGGGAAAGAAAGGCTTTCAACCCTCTGTTCTTTATTTTATGCAAATATATGATTGGAGAAGGAAAAAAAGAGCATCAATCACTCTTGTTGATGAAAAATGCTACCTTTTAATTTGCTCGAAAATGGCCGGATTTGATTGTTAGTATATGCGTGATGATTTCCTGAATTCTTTCCTTTGTCTTGTTGGTTTTCAAAGATGCCATCTTTGCCTTTCTCAGAAAAATAAACATTGTTTTTCTCCTTGGACATCTGTAGGTGTTTGGTGGGTGTTTGTTTTTAAACTCGCATCTGTAGAGAATGCTTTGCTTTAATACATTCTAAAAGCGTAGGAAATTTTAAAATAGGATAGACATACCACGAGGAAGGAAGTAATATGCTTTTCCTGAAATTAGGACAAGGTGAAAAAATTAAATGGAGCAAACTAAATTCTGTATTAAAATAACGAATCAATGTAGCTATTGTTGTTTAACACATTAAATGGCAGCAGCCACACAGAACTTGGTGTTAAACATAGTAATGCTCTAATAAATAGAAATGTATTTTGGCTCCACTTTATTCATTTAAACATATGGACTTACAAAGCAGTGTAACGTAAACTGGGGGAAATTGTATTTGCATTTGTTAATTGTGCATACAATAGAGCCTCCAAAAATGCATTAAAAAAAAAGACTGGAAGGAAATATGCCAAAATATTAACAAGTGTTTTCCTCTGTTGGTAGATGGAATCATGAATGACTTATTTTTCATGATTCTGTTTACATTTATTTTTCGGCCTTCCAGTCCCCCTTGTTCCCCACCTGAACATACAGTCCCTTCGGTTATCGAGAGAAAGATAAAGTGAAAAGAATATAGAAAATTGTATTATTTTTAATGTTTAAAAATTGCAGTGAAAACCCAATTCTCATATCATTGAGAGTTTCAGCATAGCATGTAGGTGTTACTTGTTTCTGTGCCTGAGCTTTGAGATACAGTCCTTTACTATTCTTTATGAATTTCTGTTTTTATTTTTACTGCCAATTCCTGTATCACATTTTTGGAAATCACCTAGTTCTGACAGATAGTTTTTGTATTTATGAACTTAGTATTTTCCCATTTTATACATACTCGACAGGACTTCTGTACTTTTTAAAAAACATTTTTAAGACACCAACTTATATGAGTCAGCAAGGAGGAAATGTAGCTATATATATGGAATTTCATATGCTAAAGTATTTTTCACGGAAGGAGTTATTTTAAATATTGAAGAATTACCGCTGTTTTCTCTGTTGTCATTTGACTTACAGGTGCATTTGAATACAGCTGTTTGGTGGACAAATTCCCCCTCATATAATTTCTGTATTGAACGTGAAAAACCAAGACTGTTCTACCACTCATGTCATAATCCTTTGGACTTATTTTATTATGAATACTCATAGCTGCCTTCATCACACATGTCCTTTTCATTGTAGCTTTTTGAAAGGGCAGTGGGGTGAGAGGCGTGGCTTCCTTACAGGCAGCTGTAATTTATAATGGGACAGTTTCTGTAAGAAACACACAGTACAGATCATGTCTGCACTTTAGAAGCTGTTGTTACAGTGTAACCTAGGGGGGATTTTCAGTATATCAGGGAGTTTTGGGTGTGCTCTGTAGAGGCTACAAGACTTCAGAGTGAAAGGAGGAGAGAGCACTGAAGGGAGGAAGGAAGAGGTGGGGGGGTCTAAGGGAGAGATAGAGAGAGAGAAGGAAAGCAGTATTGCTTTGTTAGCTTCTTACTTTATTAGTTGACGCGCCACCTTACAAAATCTGTTTGTTTCATTGTTTTGATGCCCTGTAGGTTGGGTGCCGATATGTAGCCTCATTGTTTTGTATTATCTGAGATTCTTAGATCCTATTTTTTTCTGCATAGTATTCCCATCATCTAGAATTTCCTTTCAGCTCTGTTCTAAAACGAGATCTCTGTCTCTCCACTTCCAGGAACTGCCTAAAAAAAATCACCCTTTTGGAAGACCATTTATGATCAACCCAACCCTATGTATTCAGATATTCTAGAAACAATGTTGTCTCCACTTTCTCTGTCTGTATTCTCAGTTTTGTAAGTCAGATGCCAACAGGTCAGCTCCAAGGGAGTGGATATGTTCTTTTGTTTAACTGAACGTTTAACAGCGACTCAGAAACATTGAGTCAAATAATTACTGAGTGTGTAGCACAAGTTAAGTTGGGAATGTCATTCTGGAGGAAGTAAACGGGTGACACGCAGAAGGTACACTGTTGCTCGTTAAGAGAGAGGCTGGGTGGGGGGAAGCCAGTTTAGCTAGCACCTCAAACAGCTGAGAGATGGTGAGGACCCAAAAGAAGGGAGTTACATTGTGGACAGGAGGAACAACCAAATTTTATAGACATTGGAGGACATAAAGCCCCTAAAATTGTATGTAAAATGTGGCATACATCTGCCGTTTCCTGGGGAGACGTTCGTAACTTTCATCAGTTTGCCAAAGGGATTTGTGCCCTCCAAAAGAATTTATGACTGCATGTGGAAATGGAGGAGGACAACTTAAAGATGGTGCCAGGATTTCTAACTCGGGAGGCAGGTTGCATCATGGAAGGTGACATTTCAGGTGGAAGGAACATTACAGCAAAGATTTGAAGATAGAAGACATGGGCTTTTCTAGGGGAAGACTGAGAAATTCAGGTGAGCTGGACTGCAGGGTAGAGGTTGGAGGACAGAGCAGGGATAGGGTCAAGCTTGCTGAAGTGGATGCAAGGAGAGCCTGAGTTTAAAGGTGTTGTAACAGTTGAAATAAAGCTGTAAAATGGAGTAACGGCAGTGTGAATGTATTAGATGGGGTGGATTCAAGTTATTGTACAGAGCTGGCGATTGGGTGGGGAGTGGACAGTGTTCGTAAAAAAGAGTCCTAGGTCTCTTGTCTGAAATGATTGGAAAAATAAAATGTTTCTGCAACATTACTTGCTCTGGTCTCAGTGATTAGGTAGAATCCAGCCATTCTCTTACAGGGATTGGTCCTTCGGTATCCATGTTAGTCTCATAAGGAAGAATCATCCAGCCCTGAAAGGCTAGTAGCACCCAGTGCAAACCACGTTAAGTACTCTTTTTGAATCCAGGAGATGGTTGTAAATATTTTTTTTACTGCTCCCCTGGGATTGTCTTAAAGTCAGTATAGAGGCTATGTCACATGGGTGTGTAGATTTCCATGTTTGGCCTGGATCCTCATTCTTTGGAGTGGAGAACTTATCCAGCAGATCTTTTTCTTGATAGTATATGTCATCTATAACATCTGTAGTATAACAAGTACATTGGTTATATTAAATACTCCCACCTCAACAGGAGTATGAAAGATGGCAGGTTGGATGGTGAACGGGTTAGAGAATTCACCCTACCACAATAAATTAGTTTCTGAGGAAAAGCCATAAGCCTGGTTTGGCCATTTGAATTTGGCCATGTGAATCACACGTTACCACCCTTCCTACCAACCAAGTGCAGGCAGGAATTTCCAGCAAGAAATACAGAACTAGAGTTTTGGCCAAGAAGCTCAGGACCTCCTGAAACTTAATAGGTGGCACATTGGGAACAGGTTAAAGAAGTTCAGGAAGAGAAGGTGTCCAGGAGAATCTGGAGAGACCTGGGGGCATAGATTCTATAGTAGGAAGGAGGATGAGCCTTAGGCAAAGAAGGGGAAAGAAATGGCAAAATGCTGGGAGAATCAAGAGAGTATCACAGAACCCCAAGAAGAGCAGAGTTTCTAGCAGAGCTGGTCAGCTCTGTTAAGTGCTGCCTAGAGGTTAAGGAAGATAAAGGCAGAGTAGAGGCCATTGGAAATGTCCGTTGGGAGGTCTTTGAAAGTCTTTGAGACGGAAGTTTCAGTAGAGTAGTTTGTGTGTGGTAGGCAGGGAAGGGAGCAGGGGTGAACGTGGTAGAAAGTACATTCCAGAGGGTTTAAGGAATGCATGAGTGAAGAGGGTGTGTCTTTAGAAAAACTGGGTGTCAAAGGAAAGAGTCCCTTCAGACAATCTTGAGGCAAGATTATCTTAGCATCTGACTGGTTGTAGGTAGAGCAAGGTGATAGAAAACAGGGACTAGTTGGAACTAGGTCTTTTTTTTTTTTTTTTAAGAAAGATTGAGGTTAGTCTTACAGGAAAGGGATCTGAGAGAGTTTCCTGACAGTGATACAGGAAGGAGGAGATTGATTATGCTAGAGATATTAGGAGGAGTAAAGAGGCCAGTGAAGCTCAACCTTTTAAAAGCTTACATTTCAGTAAAGAGGTTAGGTCGTCTGTTATGATTTAAAAAAAAAAAAAAAAAAAAGGGATTCTAGGCCTAAAGAGTGTGACAAAAGATTTGGATTAATCGCTCTTGGGAATTTGGTGAGCATTCAAATAGAGATGAGTAAAAGGATGCCTAAGCTGTAGCAAGGGCCCCTGGGAGTGCAGGGGTCTGAGTTGGCAGGATATTTTGACCCTTCTCCCACAAGAAATGAGGGAAAGCATCTGGGTAATGAATTTATGTAGGGTTTGGCGTTGGTAAAGGGATTAGGTATGAAAATCGAGAGTATCCTGATGAACGTTAAGGAGACAGGTGAATATTACTCAGCCATAAAAAGAAACGAAATTGAGTTATTTGTAGTGAGGTGGATGGACCTAGAGTCTGTCATACAGAGTGAAGGAAGTCAGAGAGAGAAAAACAAATACCGTATGCTAACACATATATATGGAATCTTAAAAAAAAAAAGGTTCTGATGAACGTAGGGGCAGGACAGGAATAAAGACACAGACATAGAAATTGGACTTGAGGACACGGGGAGGGGGAAGGGTAAGCTGGGAGGAAGTGAGAGAGTGGCATGGACATATATACACTACCAAATGGAAAATAGATAGCTAGTGGGAAGCAGCCGCATCACACAGGGAGATCAGCTCGGTGCTTTGTGACCACCTAGAGGGGTGGGATAGGGAGGGTGGGAGGGAGATGCAAGAGGGAGGAGATATGGGGATATGTGTATACGTATAGTTGATTCACTTTGTTATACAGCAGAAACTAACAACATTGTAAAGCAATTATACTCCAATAAAGATGTTAAAAAAAGACAGGTGAAATCAAGAGAGACACTGAACTTTGAGAATAGGGAGGGTCCTGGAGATTCTGATAAGATAAAAAGGAAAGTCCCTGGGAGTGAGGGAAGGAGAGTGATCAGAGGGGAAACTCCACGGTCAAGATCTTGGAGGTGTAGTAGTTCCAGAATCTTACTTAACCTTTTAGAGTTATTGGGATGATTAAATGAGATGATACAGATGTGTCTGCCTGGCATGCCAGAAATGCTCAAGTGGTGATAATTACTAAGATGTGGCTCTCATATAATTTATACCTCCCTATAACCATTGTTCAAATATTTGTGTAAATCAAATCATATTTCAAACAGACTTCAATCACGAACCACGAACCAAAATAATATATATTTTTTAACTGAACCACAAGCCCAAATTAAGTTTTAAAATATGCTATCAAACTATTTCAAAACATCTTAAGTTGCTTTTAAAGAATAAAAGGTGGACATGGGTGTGGATCCCAACTTCATCACTTATTAGTCCTATCACTGTGAACACATT
The DNA here is from genome assembly GCF_025265405.1 of Mesoplodon densirostris. NCBI lineage: Eukaryota > Metazoa > Chordata > Mammalia > Artiodactyla > Ziphiidae > Mesoplodon > Mesoplodon densirostris. The sequence continues at coordinate 79,838,232 of NC_082668.1, read as the reverse complement.
TCTTAAATTTCCTGCATCTTGATTTCCTCAGTGACAAAATGAGATAAAATAATTACTTAATGTTATTGAGATGATTGGATGAAGTCATATATGTGACAGCACTTGACGCATTATCTGTCACAGCTGCTCTGTCTGCTTCCCTTCTTCCTTGCGGTGTCGCCTAACAAGTCAGTTCACACAAGAGGATCGCTGCAGATGGGTCACAAAATGATAATAGTGGTAGAAGGTTGTGATCATTCTGTTCATGAGCAGAAAATACTTTGTTAGGAAAAAGCTCTAGAAGGGAAGCTCAGTTCTCATTGATAAAAGGAAATGATTCTTACATTGTCCTTGACTTCCTAGAATAAAAGATCAAGGAGTTAAAGTAAGGTAAAGTGCTTTATGACAGACAAACACTACAGAGATGTTGTTATGGATTCTGAAATGGGTGCCCTTAAACTATTACATGAGTATTTTGTTTCCTTCAGCGTGCGATTTTAAGTTTATGAAGTCTATTGTTCAAAGCCACTTTTCCCAAATTGTGTTCACTAAGATACTGGGGTTCTATTAAATGTTAAAAGTGTTCCAGGAATTGAAATCTTCAGTGTTCAAAGAAACTTGGGAAACACTACAAACTATATAGTATCGTTGTCTTAGAGAGTAACAGTGGAAATCGGCATTTAAAAGTCTGAGAAATCCTGCAGTACAGACATTTGTCCAACTTTGTGTATTTCATTGTGTCCTAGAATTATTTGATCACAGTACCTAGAATATTTACTAGCTATATTCTGTGGAACAGTTTGGGAAACACGTATTTAAAGGAACCTTTTGCATTTTAGAGTTGGAAGGGACCTTAGAGATCATCTAGTCCAGCCCTTGTAATTTACCCCTAAGGAAATTATAATCCAGAGACATGGAACGATTTGTTCAAAATCTCACAGCTCAAAAAACCTAGGTCTTCTCACCCTGAATCCTCCATCATTCTACCTTCAGAGTCTTGGCTTTTCCAAGTGTGGCACACCCTTGCACCAGTGTTTTCAGAATTGCTTTCATATGAGGTGTTTTATTATTCTCTGAACAAGTAAGTCCTTAGGGATGGTATGTTGCATGTTACTTTCAGACAAAATAAATTATCTGCCAACTGTCATATGTTTTGTTTTTAATTTCTCCTCTTTTAAGGTTAGTTTTCCCACCTATTTTATTGTTTCTTAAAGCACTTATGAAATCTAGATTACTGACTTGGGAGGTCAATCTAGTTTAAAATATCAGTGATCTAGAAAACCCACAGGTTCTAATTATTAATGAACATTCTTTTGCCCTCTAAATTTGTTTTGTCTTTTTCACCTAATTGGCTGTGGGTAGACAAATTTACATATGTTTAGCCCCTTCCTGCCTGACTTACTACAACATGCAAAATTTGCTCTGTGGTTTCTAGAGTAAGTTCCTGTATAGAAGAAACCACAGTTTAGACTTTACAAGCCTGCTGTGTGCTAAAGCCCTCTAGGACACACTGAAATGTGCTCTTTAAAAATCTGAATGACCAGTTCCTTGCCCTTTGTTACCATTCAGATATTTCAGGTACTAATAGTTCACTTGGATACTTTCTCTTTTTATGTATCTTAAGGTTCGTAGTTGCTCAGCCTAAAGAAAAGTGGGTGGGTCCCTGTCATAGACCCTCACTGATTCTTTCTGGTGTCTACAACATGAAAATTTATTCTGAATGAATCCTGTGATGTGATAACTAGTGCTCTGGATGAAGTGATATGAAATAATGTCTGTTATATCATGTGTATCACAAAAGAAGCATAGAATATTAGTGCTGAAAGGACCTTAAGAGATACACTTTTGTAAGTACTCATTTTAGAGTTGAGGATGTTTCAACATCACACAGCTTATTTGTAACAAAGCCAGGACTAGAACACATGTATCCAGGCCACTAGTGCAGTTTGAACCTTTTCAAACAAATCTAGCTTGGATTATTATTCATTCAATCAATATTTTAGAGACCAATATGGGCCAAGCACTGTGTTAGGCCCTGAAGGGAATAAGAAATTGATGATTTTATTTCTCAATGTTGTAGTGAAATAGGGGCTGTGGAGCAGGTGTATAAATCACTATACAAGGTAGAAATGAATCAGTGGCTTAAGAGGTGTAGCTATTTAAGAAGTGCATGGTGTAAGAACATGTCTAACCTATAGCTATCATGCTCCGATTGACCTTAATTTAGATTATTTGACTTTTAGGTGCATTTGATTTGACTCCAGATAGAAACAACGTTCTCAGTTGGCTGATCCATTTTGTCATTGTGTTGATTGTCACATTAGAGTTATTCTACCCTTTAATTGACTGTATTAAGCTGCTTATTAGGGCATAAAGCAGAGAAGAAACGGAAGTATATCTTCCACATTCTTGACATTAATTCATTGCCAAATTTGGTTTAGTTCTCTAAGAGGGGTGTGGAAGAGCTAGAGAGCACAAAGAGAAATTCAGGCAAAAATGGTACTATTTCAGTTTCTAAGAGGCTCTTCTTTTCATTGTTCAGAAGTCAAAGGTATGAAGTAGGGTTGGAAAATATCACTTGTGGAGCTGGGATTGTTGACAATCAAGGGAAACAACAGATAAAGGCTTACCTAAAAATTGCTCGTACATTTCATAGACTGTCTACAACTGGGGTCAGTATACGGTTTTCTGTGAAGGGCCCAATAGTAAATATTTTAGGCTTTGCCAGCCATAAGGGCTCTGTCACAATTACTTAGCACTACCTGTGGCTTCAAAGCCGCCATAGATGATGCATTCGGATGGGCTGTGTTCCAGTAAACTTTGTTTACAAAAGCAAGTGGCAAATGGGATTTGGCCTCTGGACAGTAGTTTGCAGGCCCCTGATTTATGGAACCCTTTATTCGTTGGCTCTTTTACCAAAAGGTGCACAGAACGAACTGAAAGAAAATGATACTCAAACCAGATAGTAATGATACTTATTAGCACCATCATAATAGAGTAGACAGAGAGTAAAACCAAGTGAGTGTAGGTTTGATTCTTAGCTTTGATCAGAAGGTTTTGGATTAAAGGCTCAATCTTTTTTTTTTTCCCTAAATAAATTTATTTATTTAATTAATTTTGGCTGAGTTGGATCTTTGTTGTTGGGTGCGGGCTTTCTCTAGTTGTGTCGAGCGGGGGCTACTCTTCGTTGTGGTGCACGGGCTTCTCATTGCGGTGGCTTCTCTTGTTGTGGAGCACGGGCTCTAGGCACGCGGGCTCAGTAGTTGTGGCACACGGGCTTAGTTGCTCCTCGGCATGTGGGATCTTCCCGGACCGGGGCTCGATCCCGTATCCCCTGAATTGGCCACTGCGCCAGCAGAGAAGCCCTAAAGGCTCAATCTTGACCAGATATTTTGTTTGGTTGTATTCGGGGAGGCTTCCTTCATGTATCTATGTAATCAATACTACCTTGGTCTTTTTTTTTTTTTTTTTTTTTTGTATTTTGAATCCCTGAATCTTGGTCATAATTCTGAAATGGAATTTATCACAAGAGAGCTGTGATAAAATAGAAATAGCATCCTAGGAGTAAACTGTTAATTTTTTTTTCTTTAAAAATATGTTTTGGCTTAGTTTGCTAGGGCTGCCATAACAAAGTTCCACAAGCTGAGTTCTTAAACAGTAGAAATTCATTTTCTCACAGTTCTGGAAGATAGAAGTCGAAGACCAAGGTGTTGGCAGGGCCGTACTCCCTCTGAAGGTGTTAGGGAAGAACCTATTCAGGCCTCTCTCCTAACTCCCGTCTTCACATGACATTCTCCCTGTGTGGATGTCTGTCTCTGTGTCCAGATTTTGCCTTGTAATAAGGACACCAGCCATGTTAGAGTCTACCCTAATGAACTCATCTTAACTCCATTACCTTTGTAAAGACTCTATATCGAAATAAGGTCACATTCTAAGATACTGGGGGTTAGGACTTCAGTATATGTGGGGTTTTTTGGGGGGGCGGGTGGGGGAGGACAAAATTCAACCCACAACAACCTGGTACCAGACATTCCTTCATCTTGAGTGAAGCTCATCAGTTGGTTACCCTGATGGACCCCAAATAAAGCTAAAATGCTTCGTGACTCACTCGTGGTCACTTTGGCTTTCATAACACAAGTGTTACACTGGTGGTCCTCTTGTGCATAGCACATAAGGAAATGTTTTATTTTGTTGTTGTTTTTCACCTGTAAGATAAAAGATACTTCTTTACAGAAATAGCTTAAACATGTAAATAGCTACAGATGCGTCCATTTCCAACCATAATCGTCAAGGACCTTGAGGAACTAACTGCTCTGTCCCTGATCTGCTTTGCTCAAGTCCATACCTGTCATTCCAGTCAAAAGTACTCTCCTTGCTTCTTGAAGTCTGTTTTTCCCTCCTCTCCTCCAGTCTTTTGTTAGGCTATCACAGATGGCCACGAAACTCCACCCTCTCATCGGCAAGCTCACTTCCCTTTCTTCTGGAAGTTGAAGTTCAAGGTCTCCCTCTTCCAGGAAGATAATCTCTGTGATCTCCCTTTTCTGCAGTTCCTGCTATTACATTAGAGCAGAATTTTGATGTGATGGTTTTCCATTGACCGCATCTCAGCTGGGATGTGTATGTGGTGGTGTGGAGAAGCAGTAATGCCCTTTATACTCAGAAAGGGATGAATCGCACCATTACCCATTAAGGCATCAGGTTACCTCTAGGGACCTGGAATGGAAGTGAGTTCCTGAAGTTATTAGGTAAGACCTTCGGAACAGGGAGATTCTTGCCATTTTTAAGTTTGTTTTGAAAGCTATCATAGAGCTGCAGTTCTGTAAGAATGTGAAGCCTATCAAAGCTTCTTGAGTCTTATACAAAAATTTAAAGCTATTCATACATTCCATTAGAGGTGCCTCACTTTTGTTATTCTTTCTTTCACTTCTTTTTCTTTCTTTCTCTGCCTCCCCTCTTTTTTTGACAGATACTAAGGACACATCTTGATGGTACCAATTTTTTAAAAAAACAACTGAATTAGTTATTTCTCTTTACCAAAGTATTCTTCATTATATATAATTGTTGCTTATTTGCTGAATTGTTCTAACTTTTTGTTTGGGTGTGTTTCTCATTACCAACTAGGTTGTTTTAAGATCTCTGAGCACTTGGAAACTGTATTTCTTTGCAGCATAGTGTTTATGGAGCATAGTGTTTTACATGCATATTTGGGGCACAATATTTGCTGCTTTCATTTTCAGGTTTTCTTTAAAAATCCTGTTTCCTTACTGCATTCAGGACATGGATTTGCTCATGCAGAATTTTTCAGAACTACCTCAGCGTGTGAAGTTAGGCATATTTATCAGTTATTATTTCGGCAAGAACTTATCGTGACTGGCAGTGTCGGGGAAGGTACATTTCTGCCCAGAATGAGGTCATTGGGTTTATAAAAGCAGCCACTTTCTGAAGTTTGTTTGTTTTCTGCAAATAGTCACATAAATCAAAGTAAGGATTGAGAGAGTTTGTAAAATGAACACGTGTGGAATTGACTCCCTGACTCCGAATGGGAACAGAAAGATGTTGTCTTGTAACTGTGTAGGAGATGCACTGTGGAAGGCCTCGTCCCGGGGGGCATCCTCTGAGCCGATGAGTTGACATTTCTTTGTACCCAGTGAAGTGTAGGTAGAGCTGGGCATTGAACTCTCTATATGTCTGTTAGTGAGAAGCCACGAAAATCTCTCACATCTGAGGGAGGGTTAGTAAGAAGTGTCAGATCAGGGAACCAGAAATTGCTTGGATCAGCTGATGGAAAAGAGGATCTAGAGGGTGTGACTAGAGAGTGTGCAGTTTCAGAACCGGAGACGCCTTTTCCTGCCGGCAAATCCAAGGATCCAGTGTCATTTGGAAAAGCTGAAAGATAAACCCTGTGGGGGGCAAGGGGACAAGATGGCGGCTGCTCTGCGAGTAGGGTGGTCACAGCCAGGGTGCTGGGGCGTAAGTGGGTAGGGGCCTCAGTGCCCTGAAGACTCAGATTAGCTGTAGAGGCCGTAGCATAAACCTTCCAGAGTAGGAGGGACACCAAGGTCTCTGAATCTCAGAGATGTGCTTTCTTTGTTCTACTGTTTATGTAGGCATTTCCTGAAGTGTGGTCCCTGGGCCACTGGCATCAGAATCTTCTGGGGTGCTTATTAAAAAGGTAAATTATTGGGTCCCACTACCTCACTTTCCCAAACACTACAGGGGCATTTTAAGGTCTCTAGGTGACTTAGAAGCTCACTGAAATCTGAGGACCACTGGGTGAAATATTCCTCAGAAAAGCTCTGCCTGTGGGCATCTTCAGTGAAGAAGAATGAACTAGCTTATAAAGCAGTCATCTTTTAAGTCCAGGGGTGAGGTAGGCAGGAAATGTAAATGGGTGCCAAGTAAGAGAATGACAGATGTATGAGTAACTGAGTCAAAACTGGGTCCAAAGAAAAATTGGGATATATCTCCCAAGGCTGACATCAGAAAAGCAAACAGCACATGTCCCTTGCAACCTTGGTTGGCCAGAGCACTGGACCCAACTGGGCTGATGCATTTGAGCTATTCTGCGTTCCTACAGGAACCTGGAAACGGTTTCAGAGGTCAGTCTGTAGAAGTGCTGAGCCAGCTAAGATGCCAAGGCCAGCCATAAGCCTCAGGGACCAGATGAAAATCTTCAAAATCTAGTACACAGAAAGCTGTTTCTTTTTTTCCCCCGGTAAAATTTTTGCCAGGCATGTTTTTTAAGCAACTGCCTAGGGTGTATATATGTGTTGGGGGGGCGGTGGGAGGAGGTGCATATGCTGCTAGTTCTGTGTACTTGTTGGGGGAGAGGACACGGCAGGGAGGAGAGATTTCCCCAACATTGCCACCTCCCCAGCCCCATTTCCTAAAGCCACGATTGGCAGTCTTTTGATATTTGTAACTTCGATATTGACAATCGTATATAGCTCTATCTCTAGCTAAGAGGGAAAAAGCAGCCCGGAAAGTCAAGAGGTGGGGGTAGTCTTAGAATTTGAAAAACCAGACAGTAAATATCTTGAGATAAAATTTGTTGAAAACAGCAACTTGTACACCACGTAGAAAACATGCTTCTCAATTCTTCAGGGGACGTCCAGCTGGGAGGAATGGTGCACTACAGAGAATATCAGCAGAAGGATACCAGTACACTGGAAGATAGGCACCAGTTAACAAAAAGAGGGTTAATGGGAATAATCATAAAATCGTGCCGTTCAGTTAAAAAAAAAAAATTCTGAGGGAAATCGAATACGTCCAACTAGGTATGTGAAAAGACCTGTGTGGCTGGTTTGACCCCAAATGAATTAGCCAGCTGATTTAGCTGCTTAGACTGTTGGTGTCGTTTTACCTACAATTAATAAAATTTGAGTACTTAGATTAAGAAATGAAGTCATCCTACTGCATGAGTATTAAAAGTTCTCATCCAAAAGTTCATCTGTAAGTTGAAATTTTTAAAATCAGAACACTTTTTTTTTTTTCTCATAGAAACATGGTATTTGGTGAACTGGTTCCTAGGTTTGCCAGTCGAAATGTTATTAATAATAGCTAGATTCCTAGGTTAGCCCCAAAGCCCATGGTCTTCTAATGGAATTTTAGAAATGATGTTGCCAGCTTCAGAGTCTCTGTTGAGCAAAGGGTTACCCGTATGGTACGTTCAGTAGAGGTAGAGAATGCCTTTCTCACTTCTAATAATCATAGTGAAAAACGTAAATTGAGTGGCCTTTTGCACTCTCCCTCCTCTCTCTCTGAAGGTTGAAATAACAAAAGTTAGGCACCTCTAATGGAACATATGCACATCTTTAAGTTCTCTTGCTGATGTTCATCTCAACTGTTTTAGGTGATGACTGTTTTACCACATCAGATTCAAGAAGTTTGGGGATTTTTTTTTTTTTTTTTTTTTTTTGCGGTACGCGGGCCTCTCACTGCTGTGGCCTCTCCCGTTGCGGAGCACAGGCTCCGGACGCGCAGGCTCAGCGGCCATGGCTCACGGGCCCATCCGCTCCGCGGCATGTGGGATCTTCCCGGACCGGGGCACGAACCCGTGTCCCCTGCATCGGCAGGCGGACTCTCAACCACCTCACCACCAGGGAAGCCCGAACTTTGGGGATCTTAAAAGAGGGGCCCTAACCCAGATGCACCTCTAGTTGGAATTTCAAGTGTCAAACTCACCCAAATGAAAAGGCCCAGGGCATAGGAGAACTTTGGTTAGCCAGCCTTTCCAGGGAGCCTTTCCTGGGGAATCAGCTCCCCCAGTTTCCTTTGCCTTTTGCAGCATCTTGCACTTTTGAACCCACAGGGTCATTTTCATTTTCAGTTTTCTCCATTTTCTTCTTTACCGTGGCTTTGCAAAGGAGCCTCAGAGTAGGAGGAAGGGGGATTGAGAAGCTACTTACCTGTATAAGTCAGTTTCAAGCTTAGGACTGGTGGTGTCTGTACTGAGCAGAGCCCTCTTGGCCATCTGGGTACCAGGTTGCGAGAGGAACACTGAGAAGGATGAACTCAAGTGTAGCTGGCAGTCATTAAGCGCTTCTTCCAAGCTTGGCATTTCACTAGGAGCCCAGCAGTGATTAGCTTGTGCTGCCTTCACAGCTACTCTGTGAGCTATAGCATAGACAGTATCATCCTTACTGTACAGATGAAGAGACGAGATTCAGAGAGAATTTGCCTTAGGTCATGGTGAGTGGCAGTGGTAGATCTGAGCTTGAGGCAGTCTGATTTCAGAATCCATCCTTTCAACCGTAATTGCTTTACTACCTCCTTAGGAGTCGTCTAGGTCAAAGAAGTTGTTCAGTTATTGTTGCTTGTCGAGGGGTTTAAAGGAATACCTTTGGGGGGACGATAGTTATCATTAAAGATTTAAATTTGGATAAAAGAAGGGAAGACTAGACTTGTATGCTGTGGCAACTAGAAGTGGTTTAGAAATAAACTGGGGCATCTGCTGTCTTGTAATGGTCCCCCACCTTCACCCCCCATCTCTATGCCATAGAGAGAAATCTTACTTTGGATATGAGGCTGGACAAGATGACACATAAGTTTCTTTCTGGATATAATTATGGTTAAAGAATTAATCGGTGTTATAGTGGGTACGGATGTAAAGTAATTCTCTGTGCATGTTTTGATTACATACCTGAGTTTAGGAGAAGTAAGGTTAGGAGGGTCAAAATCAGCCGTTAGAGAAAGTCACTGTAGTGGGTTGAATAGCGTGTCCTAAAATTCGTGTCTAACCAGAACTTCAGAATGTGACTTAATTTGGGAATAAGATCTTTGCAGATGTAATTAGTTAAGGGTCTTGAGATACAATCAAAGCAGAATTAGAGAGTGGGCCCTAAGTCCAGTGACGGTGTCCTTCTAAGAAGAGGAGAGACACAGACAACCACGTGAAGGCGGAGGCAGATTGAAATTACGCTCCCCCGAGGCAAGAACAGCAGGAGCTACCAGAAATTAGAAGAGCAGGAAGCAGCCTCCCTTAGAGCTGTCAGGGGAGCATTGCCCTGCTGACACCTGGATCGCCGACTTCTGGCCTCCCGGACTGTGAGACAATAAACATCTGCTGTTGTAAGCCACTAGGTTTGTGGTGATTTGTTACAGCAGCCTTAGGAAACTAATCCAGCCATTTCCCACTTTCTCCCCATTTATATTTTATCTTTAACTTCGGGTATAGCTTAATGTACAAATGTAACATTATAGTTACTATACAAATCTAAGTTTTAAATTTCCTGACAGAAACTAATGACATTTGAATTGTATTAGGATGCTGATACTTATATTTAATTAACTTTTTAAAAACCATGCGGTTCATTTCAAGGAGTAGCATTTTCTCTGTCTATTCTTCTAAAGCCATGCTGCAGTTGAGGGGGCGGTGGGTGTGATTTGTGATTCATCCGAGAGAATTTTATCAAAATACTCAGATGGCTCCATTAAGAAGTTAGTCCTCTAAATAACTCTCTGTCGTACACTTCTCTAAGGTTAAAAATCAATTAAAAGGATTGGAGTGAAGGTGTCATTTTTCAATTGAGAGTCTAATAAAGCAAATCCTGGCAAGAATGAATAACAACTGCCTGACCAGATGTGGCCATTACCGAAGGCAGGAGGATCCCAGAGTGATTATATCTTCTTGAAGGTTTATAGTAATTCTGATTAATCTGTTTTGAAAAGACAGATACCCACATATCTCAGGTATCCAAAGGCAATACGATTAAGATTATTAGGACTCATCTTTTTCTCTGAATTATAATTCTCACTATCAATCATAATTTGTCCAGCATCCCTGGTGTTTTTGAAGTCTTAAACTAGGAATTTTAAAAGTCCACCTGTCATAGAGTTGGGAGATTGTTCCAGAGATGCTACAAGTCTGGAGAGGAAATATAATAGATTTCAGTGAAAATAGAGATCTTGTTTCAGCTACGAAAAGGGGTATGATTGATGCATTTTGCCCCAGATATCAAACTCCTTTCTAAGACAGACTCTGCCATCATCCAGCCCTGGCCAACTCCTCTCACCTCTTTATACCCCAGAGCTGTTCAACATACAGCAGTTAAAGCCCTGCAACAGTTGCATGGTTTCTAACATATGTCAGTCCATGTTTTTTCCCTCACCACGTACATAAAGTGCTTGGTCCAAGCTCTGTGCTGTACAGGGTGGGATAATCAGGCAGGATGTGGTTACATGTCCTCAAGGGGCTTACAGGCCAGGGAAGGCAGATTTATTCTTTAATTCAAATGTAGAAATAACCATGTTAGAAAGTGTTAAACTATTGTTTAGATTAAAATACCATGTACTGAGAAGATCTAAAGGAAAGCATGTTGCCTGAGTGTTTTCTAGCGAAATTCCTTCACAGTCATGCTGTACTGTTGGGATTGGGGTAAGGGAGGACATATCACTAAGTTCCACTGTTTTGCAACCAGTTTCTTGAGCCAAAAACCTTTTGGTTATGTTTTATTGATGGGTATTAGGAAGATTTTTAGTAACCATGACATAGGCAGAGTATTCACGGCAAAGGTCATTTTTTTAAAAAAAGAGTCTTTAGATAGAGCAACTGTGTATCAAATAAGGCCCCCAATTCAGTGAAAATCAATGGCACACCCCTCCCTTAACGCCTGCTTTCTCTTCTGCTTAGCTCCTAAAGAGGTTGTCAGGCAGACCGTATTTCACATCCAGACGTCCACCTCATCAGTGATGTTGGCAAAATCTCTTAACTTCTGTTTTCTCAGCTGTAAAATGGTGAAAACTATACCTCCCTTATTGTGATTAAATGAAAGAATACATATAAAGCACCTAGCTTGGTACCAAAAAACACAATAAATGCTCAACCATGTTAGCGATCAGTACGATGAACAACACTCAGTTCTCTAGAAAAAAATGTTTGCAGTAAGCTGTAATGGTTTAAAATGGTGTTCTCCCTTTAGCTGTTGCTTATTTCACTCTTTTTAAAGATTGTCTAGGTAAATTTGATAGTAAAACAATCAAATATTACAGCCCCAACTAAAACAGGTAAACAAATGGCTAAGCCTACTCCCCTCAATTAAGAGAAAAGTATTATTCTTGACATTTTGTCTCTTTCTAGAAAGATAACTGCTAGCGAGCATTTGCACATCAGCTATTAGTGCAAGGTATGTTTGGATTTTACAGTAAGAAAGAACGAAGATGAAGTTAGAGTCTCCGATGCAGGCGATGCAGGCAAAGTTTCCATGTGATTTCTGGGGACAGCAGAGTGAGATAACCTGTCTAAGATTTTAATGGATAAATTCTGGCTTCAGTATTTACAATTTACATTTTACCTTTCGAAAAATGTATTCAGGCAGGATTAGATTGTTTTTTAGATCTGCATCTCTTCCTAATTTGCTTGGTACTGGAAGTTCTCCTAAAAGTAGGATGATGGTGTAATTTGAATAATTCTTATGTAACTGGGAGCAGCTACTGGGTTGCAGAGACAAGCAGAACAGGGGCTGACTGGCACCCTCCGTGCCTCGAGGTGAGGACCTCCTTCTCCAGCTTCCCTGGCTGGAGTGTAGAAAAGGCAGTTTGCCCATTCATTCCTAATTTCCCCCCCCCACCCATACTAGTAGTTACAGTGCCTTGTTCTGATCTTTAAAAAAAAATCTACCATTCTTCTTAGTTCATTCTTTTGTTCTATGTCCCGATTTTTAAATTGGGCAGAGAGTACTGTTTTGAGATTAAATCTAGTCCAAAATGTAAAGGAAATATCCAAAGACTTGAATTTTAGGATTTTTGATGTTGTCTGTATGGAGAAATAGAAATTTTAAAACTGTTTGTGTCCCCCTCCTGCATTTTTTCTGTTTCAGCAAAATGATTTGGTTATGCACAGGTTCTCTGAAGTATCCTTGCTGCTACTTTACATTCACACAATCGGAGAGCTGCTACTTCACATTCACACAATCCGGAGAGCGTAGGAGATCCTAGGTGGCTTGGAGGCCACACCTGGACCATTCCCGTCTGCTCTGTCAGGACAGGGGTTCACAGCAGTGTTTTTCCCTTTCCTGTGCCAGCAGTGCTCATTGGCTGCTTTGGTTTAGGTGGGGTGGGTGCCGAGAGCTGGCCCCTCATCACTGGTCATCGAGTGTAGAGTCTCCTGAAGCCAATTTCCATTTAGGTACAATTGTCTTCACCACTGTGTTTCTTTGTCGATCGGTGGGAAGAGATGGTGTCATTTTCTTGTGCATTTAGAAGAACAGAGATTTATGAAATCCAGTTTGGGTACCTGTCACTAATAAATTAGGTTAATCTAGGATCATGATTGAGAATGAAAGATTGCATGTTTGATTTCATGAAGCAAAGGTAAAGGATATTTTATATGCTACATAGTGAAACTAAATATAAGGAGAGGAAAAGGGGATGGAAAGGCTCAATGGAGCTGTGCTGCTGTGGGGTGTGTGACCCCCATACCCGACCCCCCAAATTCACAGAGGTTCCAGGTCTCCTTTCTACCGAGAGCTAGAACTTGAATCATACTGTCCCAGGTTTCTTGGAAAAGAAGGTCCCTCTGAAATTTTCAATTTTCAATCAGTTTCAAATGAAACTGATGCTTTGTGATTAACTTGAGCAACAGAAAATAAAAGGGTCTTCAGGAAGATGAATAGCTTCACTTTTTTCTTCTTGAGCAACAATCCCTACTTTAAACAAAGAGTATTGTGAAATAATTTTTCTTTTGAAAAAGAAGTCCTATCTGGTTTACATAAATACTGAAACCGTTTCCCAGATCCCACTTACTGCAGAGTGAAGTTGTACGTTAGTTTATCTACTTCAGAAAAGATGAAGAGAGGAGTGAACCTTGCCAGCACTTGGGTTGGTTACCTTCCAAGGCACCCAGGTACTCCAAGGCTGATACCATCAATCCTGAAGTGATTAGACAGCAGTAGTGCATGGGCTGGCTTCACAAGAGAGAGGAGAGTCTCTGGGCTGCTGTAATCAGTGGATATTCAGTCTAAATATACAAGAGAAATCCCACAGGGAAGAAAACTTGTTCCTGAAAAAAAAAAAAAAATGAAGAACTGCTTACTCAGGTCAAAAGAGGAACAGTTCTTTAAGTATACTGGTGAGCTACTGGGAGCAGGGTTCTCATAACTTTGGGGATTTCTGAAGGAAAACCAGCTCGTCTTAGAGAATTAATATGAGTATAGCCACTGTGAAGCTTTAGGATAAAACCAGACACTGGAATACATGAAAGGAAAATCTTCCAAGTCTCTAGTTTCTTTGTGAGGAAACTGAGGGTTGAAGTTTCGTGGTTTAAGTGAGTGAATTTGTGACATACATAGGGAGACTAGAGAGTGGGCGGACAATTCTAGAGACTTTTCAAAGGTTTGTAACCTAAGCTTATTAAATTGCCAGTTGACCCTGAATGTACTTCTCTGACAGAAAGGCAACAAACTGCTATAATTAATCTGTTTGATTTGTGTATCTTCTTGTAGATAGTACAGATAGTGATTGTATTATTCACAACTTTTTAATATAAACACAAAAATAGAGTGGTAGCATTCACAAGAATTTTTTAGGAATTTTGAATTGTAAATTTAATAGATGGTGTGAGTTTACTTTTTTTTTTTTTTTTTTTGGTAAGCAGGAAATTAGATGTCTCGCATACACTTGGACATCCAAGTAAGCAATCTAAAATATGAGGTGTATAGGGGTAAGACAGGAATAAAGACAGAGACCTACTAGAGAATGGACTTGAGGATATGGGGAGGGGGAAGGGTAAGCTGTGACAAAGCGAGAGAGAGGCATGGACATATATACAGTACCAAACGTAAAATAGATAGCTAGTGGGAAGCAGCTGCATAGCACAGGGAGATCAGCTCGCTGCTTTGTGACCGCCTGGAGGGGTGGGATAGGGAGGGTGGGAGGGAGGGAGACACAAGAGGGAAGAGATATGGGGACGTATGTATATGTATAACTGATTCACTTTGTTATAAAGCAGAAACTAACACACCATTGTAAAGCAATTATACTCCAATAAAGATGTAAAAAATTAATTAATTAATTAAAATAAAATATGAGGTGTAAAAGAGGCAGTACAAAATACATACTTCTTCTATGATGCCTTAACAAGACTAGCACATCAGTTTTCCTTTTTAAGACTCATTGAGAAAACTTGGCATGTACCATTATAATTGCTACAATCTTTGTAGCAAGTAAGGCCTGGTGCCTTTTGACAGCACTGGTGGGAAGGGAGACCTAGTTCTGCCTTGAATTAGCTGTACGACATTGGACATATACATGCTTTGACTTCTTTGGGCCTCAAAGGGGTTTCCTGAAAAGTAAAGTATTGAATTAGATCACTGTTTATCAACATTTTAAAAGTCAAGCCTTCTTGAGTAAAAATAAAAATACTGCCCCTATCTCCACTCCCCACCCATCTCTTAATATTCTTTTATACTTCCAGTTGAGAATTACTGGACTGCGTGATCTCTGATGTCTCTCTCAGCTCTGGAAAGCAGATGAACAGAGGTTTTCATTTCATTTTATGGGTAGATGCACCTTGCTCCTTCTTAAAGTTGGAAAGGGCCCTTTCCAGAATTCAGTGTCACTCACCAAGAGTATTTATTGCCTTCAGTCCTGCCTTATGCATGGGCAACACCCAGAAGCTTGCTAGAACTGCAGAATCTTGGCTCTACCCAAGTGGCTGAGTCAAAATCTGCATTTTAACAATGCAAGTGATTCCTGTGCACATCAAAGTTTGAGAAATGCAGCAGAACACTGTTTTGTAACCTGCAAGCGGCGTTATTAGTGGGGTGTGGAATCAATTTAGTAGGCCACTACTAAGTCGCTACCAGCATTTCTTATTTAAGGAAATAGGCAAGAAAAGGTACTGTTAGGGTACATTTTATAAGGTAAAGGAAAATAACTTCTACGTCTTTGCCTGTATGTGTATACAGTGTTTCAATCTCAGGCAAAAAATAAATTTTCTAGGTGGATCTCAGGCAAAAAAGAAAAAAAAAAAAAGCCACTGTGCTTTGTGTCTCAGAGGCAGTGTGTCTCAGAGACAACCATTTGCTTAATCCCTTCTATTTGCTCACAGACATTTACGTAGAAATACATACACAGAGATACATAACAAAAAGCTGTCCTACACTAATTATCCATATTGCGTCAGATGTAAACTGCTAAATTTTACCATGAAAAAGCAATAAATGTGATTATTAATTTTTTTGAGTTGTAGTAACTCAAACGTTTTTCCTGTTGATGTTTTACTTTGGCTATATACAAATCACAACACGGTCAGATATGATTTCATTTTTTGTATTATTATTATTATGGGAAGATTTCAAATACTTGTTCAGTTTCCTGAAAGTACAGATAATGCTTTTTTCTCCAGGGGCTAATTTGTGAAACCCATAATATTGCAAGCTTATTCACATGTCCCTTTGCATCTTGGAGAAAAAAAAATTCATTTGGGGTTTTTTGGGGGTAAGCTGGCTCATATTTTTCTAACTTTATGTTTAGTTAATCACTTTATAGTACTTTCAATAAGTGTTGTGTAGTGTAAAGAAAGTATATTTTTAAATAGGTAATTTCCACCCTGAGGACTTTGCAATCTCAGCAATAATTCTTTACTTACAAAAAATGCTAGAAGATACAAACTGTACTGTACATAGAGTTTTAAAAACAGCTCATTAGAGAAATGCAAGTCAAAACTACAATGAGATATCATCTCACACCAGTCAGAATGGCCATCATGAAAAAAATCTAGAAACAATAAATGCTGGAGAGGGTGTGGAGAAAAGGGAACACTCTTGCACTGCTGGTGGGAATGTGAATTGGTACAGCCACTATGGAGAACGGTATGGAGGTTCCTTAAGAAACTACAAATAGAACTACCATACGACCCAGCAATCCCACTGCTGGGCATATATCCTGAGAAAACCATAATTCAAAAAGAGTCATGTACCAAAATGTTCATTGCAGCTCTATTTACAATAGCCAGGAGATGGAAGCAACCTAATTGTCCATCATCGGATGAATGGATAAAGAAGATGTGGCACATATATACAATGGAATATTACTCAGCCATAAAAAGAAACGAAATTGAGTTATTTGTAGTGAGGTGGATGGACCTAGAGTCTGTCATACAGAGTGAAGTTAAGTCAGAAAGAGAAAAACAAATATCGTATGCTAACACATATATATGGAATCTAAGAAAAAAAAAAAAAGGTAATGAAGAACCTAGGGGTAAGACGGGAATAAAGACACAGACCTACTAGAGAATGGACTTGAGGATATGGGGAGGGGGAAGGGTAAGCTGGGACGAAGCGAGAGAGAGGCATGGACATATATACACTACCAAACATAAAATAGATAGTTAGTGGGAAGCAGCCGCATAACACAGGGAGATCGGCTCGGTGCTTTGTGACCACCTAGAGGGGTGGGATAGGGAGGGTGGGAGGGAGGGAGACGCAAGAGGGAAGACATGTGGGAACATATGTATATGTATAACTGATTCACTTTGTTATAAAGCAGAAACTAACACACCATTGTAAAGCAATTATACTCCGATAAAGATGTTAAAAAAACAAAAACAGCTAGAAGGAAGTTGACCATGCTGGTATCCTAACTCCATTGGGGTGAGGCAGGAAATTCAGGCTTTGCAGAGGTGTTCTGAGCTGTCATGATAAAGGTAATGCTGCACTTCCCTTAGGAAATTTCCTTTTTTCAATTTATTTTGAGTAAAAAGGAAGAGTTTGTTCTTGTCCCCTCACAGGGCTCTGTGTCAAGGAACAAAACAGGTGTGGATTTGAAAATTCTTCATTTGAGACCTAGAAAGAGAATAAAAACACTCTCTGTGCACCTGCATTCAGAATCCAGAAGAGTAATCAATTTCGTGCCAGGAGTTTGGCAGGATTTTCTGTTTACCGTGTTCCAATAGCTGGTTGTTATGAACTTTCTTTTAAGGTGGTTTTGGAGCTATTACATGGTCTTTTGATATATAAGAGATTAAATAGAATGTGAAATGCAACTTTTTACTGATTACATGTTGAAACAGAAAGATGCGAGGCTGTTAACCAACAAAAAGTCTCAATAGGTCCAAGTTATTCAGCTATAATATTTTCACCTGAAGACCACTCTGGCTATAAGAACTCTGAATATTATATCTTAAAAAAATTTTTTTTTAATTTGTTTCTTTAAACTTTAGTTGTACTTTTAGTATAGCTTCTGTATTTACTGTATTTCCTCATAAACATCTGTGGCTAAATAGGGACTCTGTGCTTGGCTTAAGTGGTGTAGGGAGGTGGGACCACAGTGCAACTCCTGTCTGTCTTCTAGCTGTGCATGTAGCTGGGTGAGTCTTCTTTCTCGGGTCTGCTGATTCAACCTCTTACTCCATTTCTCTGGCTGTTGGTGCAGGTAGATAAGAGTACCCAGGGGCCTGGCTGGGTTCTGTCGTGATATGCCTTAGTTGGAGACAGCCAGAAGCATTATCCAGCCTTAGAATTCGGAAATGGAAGGGAGCTTAGAAATCACCCAGTCTAACCTGCTCATTTCCCAGGCAAGGACCTTGTGCTGCCCAGAAATGATGCTCCAGTTACTGGCCAAGGCAAGACTGGACTCCAGATATGCAGATTTTTCCATTCAGTCATTTTTCTTTTGTATGTAGAGAGGAGGGGGGAGAATTTCCTTAGGTTTATGTCCCCCACGAGCTATGCTCTTCATGTATCATCTTTAAATTTTCTATTCTCCCTGTGAGACTCTGAACAGTCATGTGTGACATTATATCCATATTCTATATCGATTTCTAGGTAATCCTCCTACCTTTCTAGTGTCATCCCCACCCCCCACCCCTTCTCCATCCCAAACATCAGCTTGTCCTAGCATACCCTTGAGCCAACCAAGGGAAGAGACCAAGGAAAAGAGGCTGGTCTTTTCCCTGGCTTCATGAGGAATGATGCTTCCTGTCTGTATCTTGGTCGGCTCTTCTCTCCCCACACACCCACCCCTTTCAGGACTGCCCTTCCTCTGTTTTTAATGACTTGCCGTTAATATTCAGCCCCCTCAGCCATCCACTCCCTCAGTGAAGCCGCCTTCAACCTTTCTGTCCCACGCCCTCTCATCCCTCTCATCTCAGGGATGAGAACTTGGTTGAACTCTTACTACTTTTAGAAACCATACCATACCACACCATTTTACATGATGCAATTAAGGGTAGATAAGGCCAGGAGCCCACTGTTAAAAGCTTTTCCTTCCTAATGAATGTGCTTTCTGGTAAGGAAGTTTTGAACCCGTTGTCTTAAGCCCCTCACTTACTTTCTTGGCCTTCCAGCTTTCCGGTGAATAACATATTTAAAGATTTTTTTTTTTATGTGGACCAATTTTAAAGTCCTTATTGAATTTGTTACAGTATTGCTTCTGTTTTATGTTTTGGTTTTTTTGGCCGCGAGACATGGGATCTTAGCTCTCCCACCGGGGATCAAACCTGCACCCCCTGCATTGGAAGGCGAAGTCTTAACCACTGGACTGCCAGGGAAGTCCCTGTTTTTTTGTTTTTTAAAGACTTTTTTAGAAGAGGAGTTTTAGGATTACAACAAAACTGCAAGGGAGATACAGATTTCTCACCAATCCCGGGTCCCACACACTCATTCGCTTCCTCCGTTATCCGCATCACTCACCGGAATGGTACCTTTTAACATTTCAGTGCACGTCTGAAATTTTTTTTTTTTTTTAATCTGATGGACTTAGGTAAAGAGATTTCTATGTAGAGATTGCAACTTTACATTTAAGGATGAGATTTGATAACTATCTTAGTGAATATTAATTACGAAGCCTTGGGAATTTTTAGTTTTAGGTTTTTTAAATAGCTAACATAACAACATGGACCTCTCTGCTTCGACAGACAGAATCCAGCAAAAAAAATACTGAATAACCTATTGCTCAGTTTCATAGTTTGAGGCTACAAAGTTTGTTTCCAAACCAGGGGCAGTGACAATATGAGACCCAGTTCATTAACTAATTAGCTATGTGATTTTAAGCTTTGATATCCTGGCATCCAATGGGATTACCTGATATCGGCCCATTTGTCCTCCTTCCCACATGATGGGTGAGTAAGACCCTGCATGTGTGTAGGGGCACCATTGTTCTGGGCTAATGTCGGTGCTGTCCTTTCGCCTCCTGGCCTACCCGGAAGAACATCTGCTTCCTGGCCAGCTTCTCATCTCTCACTAACTCACCTCCCACTTCTCAGCTGTGTACTTTCCCAGCTCCCTGTGCCAGGAACTTTATCTTTCTCAGTTATTATTCCTAGCCCTTTTGGAACCACTCAGATGTCTAAATGGAAACAAACCAACAAAAATGTTCTGACTGTGTCAAAATTGGCCTATTTAGATGATCTGCCCCCCATCCCCGTTCCATAATTCCCCTAAATTATTAAATTTCCTTTGTATATTGAAAGCTTTGGGAGAAGAACCAGTATATGGCATTAGTATGTTAGTGCCTTTGTGTAGTACTCAGTTCACGCCAGGCTTGATATTATACTATTTCCTGGAGAAATGATGATGTCCATGACTTCTGTCTGCTCTCAGGAGCAACTGTAATGATTATTTTGCTTCTGGATAAAGGAAATAGTTGATGTGGTAAACCTCCCTGCTGTTTGGTGGTGGTGGTTGTGTGTGTGTGTGTGTGTGTGTGTGTGTGTGTGTGTGTGTGTGTGTGTGTGTGTAGGGGGTGGCAGGGTGGGGACAGGGATTATGGATTATAACCTTAAACTATAAGGATGACAGCCTTAAAGAAGACTTGAGGGTAATTAAAAGGCAGATACTAGGTTTCCCTTCCCTTCAAAGTATATTCTTAGGAAAGTTCCTAAGTGAGGGGGGGAGGGAAGAACAACTTCAGCTATAAGATTGGTCAGAGCACTATTCTTAAGCCTATTAGAAATAGGAAGGAAATAAGACAATAGAATTTATATTGACAGGTCTTTGTTTTTTAATTGTTCTTTGCTGAATAGAAATCTACAACAATGTACATGATTACTAATATATTTTTAGTTCACATGTGGTTAATCCCATTTTTAAAAGAGACTTAGATTTGCATTTATATAGAAGAGACTTAATGTGCATTGGGGTGAGGGGTGATGTGATGGGGAGAGAAATAGATTTACCGTATGTGTAGTTGCTGTGTGTCTGTCTTTTAGTGTAGGAGGTGAGTGGGCTTTCCTGGTGGGATGGAGGCATCAGAGCTGTCCACACAGGAAGTCTTCCCTGAGTGCTGCCCACACAGGAAGTCCTCCCTGATTGTGGTCCACACAGGAAGTCCTCCCTGAGTGCTGACAAACCCTCTTCCTGCTGGTGCCCACACCCACTCCTGCAGGGAGTGCAGAGAGGTTCTGCTAACAGAGCCACCCATTTATTCACCACCAACTTTATTTTTCTATCACTTTAGGCATGCGAATTCAGCCTAGTTAAATGTTATTGTGAAAACTGAATTAGCTTGTTTTCCCTGCCCTTGGATAGATAACTTGATAGGTATCTTGTTTACCTGACCTGAAGCAGTGAGATTAGGCCAGAGAAGCCTGAGCTATAGACTCCTAGGCTCTTGTGGGATGGATCAGCACTTAGCTGTGGTCATTCAGCCACCCAGTTCCTTAAATAAATAGGTTGAATTTGTGAAAATTGTCCACATGCTTCATCCAAGGGGTGGAAGGTGGGGAGTGTCTTTTCAAATTCTAGGGCAGCTTAGGGGTTTTGAGGGGCAAAATGTGAAAGGACAACCAGTGATGAAAATGGAGTTTGATAAAATATCGTCCACTTGTAAGCTTTTTTATTCGTTCTCTCTTTTTTTTTAAGTTTGCGGTTCATGCTGTTGAGGCACTTGACTACAAAGTGTAATTGCTTTAAATTGATCAGGGTTCTGAAGTTGTAGATAAAGACTTGTCAGTGTTTGTGTTTCAGTCTGGGAGTGAAGGTTTCATTCTTCACTGGTTAAGTGGAGCCTTCCTAAAATGGTGACTCTGATGTTTGCCTGTAACGTGCTGTAGCTTTCCAAAATTGTTTGCAGAATTCTTTTAATGAAAAGATTTATAAGGTCGAATTTTAAAAACTGACCTTTTTAAGGGTTTTGTTTAAAAAAAAAAGCACAAGTTGACTGTTGCTCATTAAATTAACTTAAAGGCACCTTTGACTTTTTTTTCTTAAAAATACTTAGCCACCAATGGTATTAAGTGTCATATTTCAGAAAAACTTGAATTTCATAATTTAAGTTGCAAGAAGAATGGGCACAGAAAAATGAAATAATATTAATAGTTCATTTAGGATATAGACAGTGTTTTGGATGCCATTTACAGTACAGATTAAGGGCTCTGGCTTTGTTGTCCGGCAGATCTGAGTTCAAATTGCAGCCCTGCCGCCTACTAAAAGTGTGACCATGGCACATTACTTAACGTCTCCTGAGACTCAGTTTCCTGATCTGCAAAATGGGAGAACAATAATGCATCTGTCTCGTTTGGATTAAGTAAGATGATGCATGGCACTGTGACACATGGCACAGTGTCTTGCACATATGAAACACGCAGGGTATGCCAATAATTATTACCCTGCTCTTACAATTATCATTAACCCATTCTGAATATTTTGGAATAAACTCCTTTATTGTGTTTGCATTTTCTTCTTTGAACGTGAGGAAGTCTTTATCAGGATTTAAAGTTTTAATTTCAATGAGTTCTAAAAACTCAATCTTTGATCTAAAATTTTCTGTACCAGAAAATGGAAAATGGACAACTTGGACTAATTTAATGCTTCTTCTCTATAGTCATCAACTATTTCTGAGAGTTGATAATAGGATACGTTTGAATTTAACCTTGGTCACCAGGACTCATCACCAGAGACCAGTCATCCTCCTCAGGATGCATTCGGGAACTCCCATCTCCCAGCTGGGATAGGAATACTAGGAGATTTCTTTCCCCCAAAGAGTAGGTTAGAGAGAAAGTGGGGAGGCACAGACTGTATATGCTCCCCACCTACTTCCAGCATGGGAAGATATTGCCGTCATAAATATGGAGGCCGGTCAAAGACGCCTTCCATCAGCTGTGTAGATCACGGCTCTGCTTCTGCCAAATATAGATACATATATAAAAGCCTGCTCCTTCATGTCCAAGAGATCTCCAGATAACTCACACGTCCACATGTTTCTTTTCATCGTGTAAGTCCATGCCCGACCCTCCACTTTCCACCCCAGGGAAGAGCAGAGATGAGAGCTGAGGCAGACTTGGGATGCAGTCTTTCAGATGCCTGCTGGTTCACTTTCTTTGGGTGGTGTCATCCCACTGCAGGGTGGGCATGGACCCAATCCACAGCTTCTGTCAGACCCCTGCAAGGCTTATTACCCAGGTGCAGTGGGCATGGACCCAATCCACAGCTTCTGTCAGACCCCTGCAAGGCTTATTACCCAGGTGACCACGTTTCATCCCCCGACTGCAGCGCTGAACACACCAGGTCCTATGGTGAAAAGCTGTGTTTGAGGCAAGCACAGGTTCTCGGATGTGAATCAGAGGGGATTTAAGAAAAACTACAGTCTTGCCTAGATGTCTGCAACTGTCAGTTCTTTGTGTAAATCGAAGGCTAGGGACAGGGTGGCGATGTATGTGTTAACTTCCCAGCCCCTCTGTTCTCCACTGAAGTGAGAAATAGAGGGTGCCTGGCTGATTGCAGGTTGCAGCTAGCAGTTACATTGAGTGACTTTGGAGAAGGGACACAGACCTCTGTGTGGCCCAGCTGGGGGTCTGAGGCGCCAACAGCGGCAGAGCAGGAAAAGGGCTTAGTTTATACCTGGAAAGCAGTTTTTTTATCCCTTAGAGAGAAACAGGGATGAGAGGAAAGGATTTGAGTTCAACTGCTTATTAAGGGCATAAATCCAATAGATTTGATAGGATATGATCTCAGGCAAGTTTTGTTTGGATTAAGCAGTGCTGATGTTCCTGGTTCAAGTTCAGCCTTCATTTATACATTGACTGTTGTTAACCCTTCTTGCAACTCTCCTTTCTGAAAAAGAATCCCTTGAGGTAAAGTGGTGTTTGGACTCTGATTTTAATTTAGCAAGGGCGCTGGGCAGTGAGAAGAACAAGCTTCATAGTGTATATATAGGCCATGAAGAAATGGTTACACGTCTAGATTCATGAGGCGCCCAGTGCCTCAGGATACTGTGGAGTTAGGGTGGCCGTGGCAGAAACTGGGTGCAGAGCCAGATAATCTATCCTGGAAAGTTGAGATTGCTGACAAGGTCAGCAAGGTTATATTTATTGCAGGGGGTCTACTTTTTGAACTTTCTAAAGTGGAATTTAATTGTGTCCTAGAGATGCCTCATTTTCTTGTTTATGGTAGTAAAAATCAAGCTGTAAGACTTGAAAATCTTGTTGAATGTCTGGTGACTAATTTTACATCTTCAAACTGTTACTCAGTGTCAGTGATGCCCTTGGTTAGTCTCTTTATTATTTAGAAGATGTGAAGTAAAAAAAATTCCTGTCGTGGTGTGAAACTGCAGAGCATTTGCTGTGAGGACACTTTGGGGTGTGCTGACTCCCATGTCAAACTGAACCATTTAACTTCCTCAAAGGTCATGTGTGTGGCATAGGGACAGAGAACTGTGGTTTCTTTCGATTGGTTAACAATTATCTGATGTGAGTACACTTTCAGACATTCTTCCTAGGTGGCTGCCGACTGAAACCACACCGAGCCTGGCTTGCAGGCTTTGTAAAAGTTACCTTGGTTGCTGCCAGGCCTGGGAAGATTTCCAGCTTCTACACCATTCTCACAGGGGTTAAATTTCACAAGGTTAGCCAGAGCGAAAGGCAGCCGACCTGTGAATCTTATCTGGATGTCTCAAGGAAGCCATGGGCCTGTCTTAGAACTAGGTGAAGTCTTCCGTATTTGAGCCCCTTGACTGAACTCTAACTTTCTTACACTTGAAGAGTAATCTTTTTTTTTTTTTTTTTTTTTTTTTTTTGCGGTACGCG
Organism: Mesoplodon densirostris; assembly: GCF_025265405.1. Taxonomy (NCBI): domain Eukaryota; kingdom Metazoa; phylum Chordata; class Mammalia; order Artiodactyla; family Ziphiidae; genus Mesoplodon; species Mesoplodon densirostris. The sequence continues at coordinate 79,813,793 of NC_082668.1, read as the reverse complement.
GGCCTCTTACTGCTGTGGCCTCTCCCGTTGCGGAGCACAGGCTCCGGACGCGCAGGCCCAGCGGCCATGGCTCACGGGCCCAGCCGCTCCGCGGCATGTGGGATCCTCCCGGACCGGGGCACGAACCCGTGTCCCCTGCATCGGCAGGCGGACTCTCAACCACTGCGCCACCAGGGAAGCCCCTCTTTTTTTTAAGAATCAGCTCAAAAAAATTGTCAGCAACTTTCAATCAAGTGTCCTTCAGAATTTGAAAACCTTTTCAAAAGTCCAGTGATTTCTAAATGACTGTAGACTAAAATGATATTATCAATAACTTTATGCAAGTTCGTTTTGAGTATCAGATGTGTTCCTTAAAGTATGTGAATAAAATCTTACAAAAACTTAGTCCTGTTTCAGGTGTAGGTAGAGAATATTCTGCTGAGTAAAATCCTATTATTCATGTTGAAGGAGAGGGTATTTTTGTAGAATGAACAGATCTTTTTTAAGGTGTAAATTAAAATCTGCGGTAAAGTAGCTGAAGATAAATCTGTATGCATATCTTGGTAACTTCATCTTGGTTGGGAGGTCATACAGCCTCTGAATGGTGCCGAATCGGTTCTGTCTGGCGTTCTAACGCTGCCGTCTTTGTTTTCCAGCAGTCTCTGGTCCCAGCCCACCCCATGGCCCCTCCCAGCCCCAGCACCACCAGCAGTAATAACAACAGTAGTAGCAGTAGCAGCTCAGGATGGGATCAGCTAAGCAAAACGAACCTCTATATCCGGGGGCTGCCTCCCAACACCACAGACCAGGACCTGGTGAAGCTGTGTCAGCCGTAAGTAGAAGTTGTTCCTTGTGTTTAGCTCCTAAATATCTCCTTGATCATATTACAGAGTGAGATAAATTGTGTTATAAGAGAGGTTTAGTACAAGACAAATCTGTGAATGCTCATTCTGGTCACAGTTGACAGGGTTTCTAAGTTTTCAGTCCTTGGATGCTTTTTCAGTCAGCATTACGATCAACAGAATGCCTATATAATAAGATAAATTGGAGCATTTGCTCAGTAGAATTTGACTTTATTGGCGCATGAGAAGCAGGCTATGAATTGTTTAAAAACACGGCTGGTTCCTTTTTGAGGAGTGCTCATATTTTGTGGAAGCACCTCTCGGGGCCATTCTGTCTCATCATAAGAGAAACTTTAGTTGTCACTGTTTGTCAGAAAGGTAGTTACAGTCTAACTTAATCCTAAATGGGTATAAACTCTAATGCCAGGGGGGCAAAGGTAGTCTGTCTTCACTCACACCTGTAGTTTTGTGGTCCGGGTTGTTCACGCTCAGCTCTGGGCATTCTTTTTTTTTTTAATTAATTAATTAATTTATTTATTTTTGGCTGTGTTGGGTCTTTGTTGCTGCGTGCAGGCTTTCTGTAGTTGCAGCGAGCGGGGGCTACTCTTCGTTGCGGTGCGCGGGCTTCTCATTGCAGTGGCTTCTCTTGTTGTGCAGCACGGGCTCTAGGTGCGCGGGCTTCAGTAGTTGTGGCACGCGGGCTCAGTAGTTGTGGCACGTGGGCTCTAGAGCGCAGGCTCAGTAGTTGTGGCACACGGGCTTAGCTGCTCTGCGGCATGTGGGATCTTCCCGGACCAGGGCTCGAACCTGTGTCCCCTGCATTGGCAGGTGGATTCTCAACCACTGCACCACCAGGGAAGGCCTCAGCTCTGGGCATTCTTAATCCCAAAGTTCCTATTCCTCTTCTCACTGCCACCCTTGCTGTGTCCTGAGATGAAATGTGCATACACGTATGACTTTGTTCCAAAGGAAATTTGCATCATATGGTTGTCGATAAATGGAATTTAAGTATGTTACTTTGCTGCAATCACATTAACTAAGGAAGAAAGCACTAGTTTAAACCAAGGAGCCAGAAGCACTGTACATTGCAAAGATCACAGTGTAAAGACTAAAAGCCTCCAATCACTTTAATCTATAAAAGCCTACACGTACAACAGCCTCTTTTATTTATCCAAAGACAATCGTGGTCCCTCACAAACAGAACTTTATATAACTGTGGAAAAGGGTGTCCACTAAAGAATGTTTCCTGTTCCCTGAAAAGTATTTCCATTTCTAAACATACGATTAATAGCATCTTATTTTTGTTGTACTGGGTAAAGTATAAATTTATTACTTCTTGCTTTAAGAAAAAAAATTTTTGCAAAACTTACTTGGGCAGCGTTTGCCAACTGGAACTAAAAGTAACATCTGGCCTTCCATCAGGAGCGATGGTGGTTTTGCTCTGTTGTGTTTTTAGAGAGGAGGGTGGGACACTGGGAGGTGGTTCGTCAGCATCTGGAGAGCCTTCCTAAGGAAGGCCGTCACCCTCAGGACCCTCCCTCTGCCTTTCCTGTGTTACCCTTCTGATCAGCCCCTTTGGACTTTGACTGCAGCCTTTGCTCCCAGGGCAGTGAAATAATGTCCTGTGCTAGGGATGACTTTGAAAGCAAGTCCAGCTCTTGGGGTTTGTCATGCCTGACCAGAGTCAGATGGAATTTTGCCAGGCACGCCCTGCCCTGTTGCAGCTGTTCAAGACCACAAATAGGCCTTTTTGCTATCTTGTCTGCTGTTGACCTTTACAGCCATCTTCCTCTGCTTTTGCAACATAATTACAGGTAGATAGAGCACCTAAAGTCTAAGGAGCTAAAAATATAACTTTGTAGGACACAAAAGAATGAAATTAACCCTCACATTCTTGAGGTGTAAGAGAAGGGGAAAGGATTTCAGAAGACAAATTGTTCCTCAGCTAGTTTTGAATCCTGTAAGGTGAGTTGTAACATTAAGGGGATAGAGTTAAACAACCATAAAATAATAGAGTAATACCATGTTTTATATGCAGTAAATATGTATTTGAAAAATTAAACCAGCAGTTTTTTTACTGAGTCAAATCATATTCCAAATGCAGCAGAAGAGCATTTGATCATCTTTCCTGAAAAATTCATTCCTTTGTTGTTGTTGGTCTCTCTGACATACGTGGATTTTCTCAGCATGTGTAGACATCAGTCTCTTCGCTGTTATCAATAGCAGCAATAATGGTTTGCCACTCACTCTCTCCTATCATTTGCAAAACCCCAGGTTTGATATTTAGCTCTGATGATAGTTTTCTTTATGTTATTATACAGAGGCAAGACATACAGTAATAGAGAACTCTATGTCAATATCTGCTGAAAGCTTTGTTCCATTTAACACAGAGCATCTAATAAGTACCAGATTTGTCTGGTTGACAATTTTGTGTCTTAAAATGTGGAGAGAGCAAAAAGGAGCATTCCTGTTCTGGACTTAATTGTTTCCAGTAAAGAATAGCTAGTTGGCCACATGGAAGTGACAAGAACCTTATGGAAAAGTGACTCATCTTAGAGCTTAAAAAACTGAGTGGACATAATTAGAGATTTTTTAGAAAAGTTTCAGAAGCTTCTCAGAAAAGATAGGTGTAAATTCATAGCTCTAAAAATATATATATTTTAGAAATAAAAATTTAGCACTGTAATTTACAAATTAACGTGAATTGTAGGAGGGGCAACAATTGAAACAAGTAATTTGGGTCTCTAGGGGACTTGGATATTTGAGAGGGTTATGTAACAGAAAAATGGAAAAAGATACCTAAGAATGTTTGCAACGGGGACTTGATAACATACAAACAATGCATGAAACCTGAAGGCAAGAATGACATGAGGACTGTGAAAACTGGAGAGGGAGACAGAAAGTATTTATAAAAAGCTATGTTTGGAGTAGAACATACAGATGCTATAATGTTAGAAAAAAGGACAGTGAAAAAGCAGATGTCAACACAAGAGATGGCAGTGAAAAAGCAGCCTCAGCCCAAGTCAAAGAGGGACTTGGGACACTAGAAAGTGTAGGTCAACGTGGCTGAGAGAAAGGGGGCTCACACTGGAGGGTAGTCAGTTTCGGTGACTTGACGGACACTGGTCTGAAGGACTGGGCTGTGGGGTGCGACAGTGGTGATGGTGGTCAGGGGATAGGGAGTAAAAGGAGATCAGTTTTCTAAGAGGATTTGATAAAAGAAGCTGACCAGCTCTAGCGAACTTCTGCACTGTGATGTGTGTATATATAGGAAGTCTTGTTGGGACCTCCTGGCCACTCTGGCTGCTGCAGCCCTGCACCCTATGTCTAAAGTGTTATCTGCTCAAAAAGAAGACATCAGTCCAGTTAACCAGCACATTTAGGAAATGGAATGAGCTGGGTGACAGAAAGGACTCATCTTTTACCCCCTGACCTTTAGATAATCTTCATTCTCCGCCTTCTCTAAAAGCAAGCCAAACAAAAACCTTTGCCTGACTGTGTTGCCCTTCCAGCTTCTCTGGCAGATTTTCGAGGCAGATGAGCTGACGGCTGTTGGTGCTGCCATTTTCTCACTACCTGAACCCTTTGCATTTTCCTTTCAAGTTTCAGCCGAAACTGCATGGCGTCTTCCATCTCCCTTATTTCCTCTGGCTTGTTTTCACTGTTGTGCACATCTCCTCAACTCCTTGCTCTTTTTTTTTTTTTTTTTTTTTTTTTGCGGTACGCGGGCCTCTCACTGTTGTGGCCTCCCCCGTTGCGGAGCACAGGCTCCGGACGCACAGGCTCAGTGGCCATGGCTCACGGGCCCAGCCGCTCCGCGGCATGTGGGATCCTCCCGGACCGGGGCACGAACCCGTATCCCCTGCATCGGCAGACGGACTCTCAACCACTGTGCCACCAGGGAAGGCCAACTCCTTGCTCTTTTGATTTAAGTTTTCTTGGCTTGTTCCTCTGCAGCCCCATCCTCTCAGAGGGTTGTTCCCACTCTTTCCAATTTTCTGCAGGTTTTTCCACTTGAATATCTTACTAGCACCTCACATTCAACACTATCTCCTTCCTCTCCAAACCGTCACTTTTCCACATTTACTCTCCCCAGGTTGAAGCTTTGGAGCAGTGTTGGCTATTTCCCATGATCCTCTTAGTCACCAAGCCCTGCGGCTTCTTCTGTGGCCTGTCTTCGTTCTCAGAGCCAGAAGAATTGGGTGGTTCCTCCCTCCCTCCCTCCCTGAGGGGTGACAAGCGAGAACCGTTTGTTCCTGCTGCTGCTTCCCCTCGGGCCTCTCCGTTGCCCTTTCTTGATTTTCCAAGGTCGAGTCTAAGCTCCCCCTGCCTCCTTCATGCGTGGACCACACTAACCTCTCCTTATTTATTTTTATGCATCCCCACCTCCCAGTCAGCATCTTACTTCCATACATTTCTGTTCTCCAAGGGCTTGCTATGTAGCAGCACGTCTGTGAGTGTGTGTAATGCTGAGAGCATATCATCTTCACAGATTTCTTACCTACAGTATAAACTCATGGTGGTCAGGGTGGCAAGATTTTGGTGCCCCAGAGTTACCTACCACAGTGCTAGGCAAGTGCCTTATTCTCAGTCAGTAACCTGTAAAAGGGGTCAAATAATGCTTATATCATGAGGTTGTGATTAGGATTAAATCAAGTAATATAAGGAAAGGAGCTGGTCCACAGTCTAGGTCATTGAGCAAATATTAGTCTTCCCATGCCTGAGCCTTTACTCCTCAAAATCCTAACTACTAGAATAAATTTAAATTATATGTAATCCTACATTTTAAATTAAGGAGAAAATACCAGATTCTGATCCTGAAAGCTGGGAAAGCCAGAGAATAGGTTATATTAACATGAACCACCAACCTTCTCTCCCTGAGGCGTTTTTGGGGGGGGACAAGGGGGGAGAGCCGGGGGGTGGGGGGAGAAGCACTTCACTCACAAAAGACTAGTTTTATCCTCATGCCACTCACCCCGATTTATTCCTTGTCATAATACTGTAAAGTCTTTTGTTGTGTCCCAACTATTTTTTCTGAAAATTTAAAAACGGTATTTGGTCCAATAAAAACAAACAAACAGAAACAGTATTTGGGGGCAAGGTTTGGTCCATAGTTCTTCCTGGTTTGCAGTAGGAGCAAATATGTGGGTCTCTGTTGGCCAAGGATGGACATTTCTGTGATACTGACATCACATGAAAAGGTCTGCATAACTCAGTGTATCAACAGCTTATTTTAAAGGAAAAAGTCTATTGATATTAAAACAAGATGAGGTATTTCTACTCCTCCCACCTTCTACAACCTTATTCTCATTCCCAAACCAATCCTTGGTCAACCAGTTGTTTTGTTTTGTTTTTTTCCCCTTTCATTCAGTAGATATCTAATTCATTTCAAAGTACAGTAAAACACGATTTTTATATAAATGTGAAATTAAATCTAGCCTATAATATTATAGCCTATTACTAATTAAAAGGAAATATTTTTGATACAGAATGTTTCCTTGGTTGTAATATCCAGTATATTTTTATTTCCTAGCGCTTTGTTTTCTGTTTTCTTCAAGTTTTCCTTATTCTTTTGAATATAATGCAACTCTTAAAAAGGCGAAGCGGAAAAGCAACACAGATCAACAGAGGCAGACATAAACAGCCAACCCTAATTTAAGACAGAATAAAGTAAATGTTATAATCAGTGCAGTGTTCTGGGAGGGGTCGGAGAAAGTCTTCGTTAACCTCGATACCAGGGGATTGGGATAGCTTTCGGGGAGGAGATGATTCTCAACCTTAAAGGACAAGGTAGATTTCATGCGGGGTGGAAATGATAGTGTCCTCCAGGCCTCCGAAAGGGCCCAAGAGATGTGAGTGTGCTTGGATGTTTAAGAAAGCACAAAGAACACTTCTTGGTACGTAGCTGCCATTCAGCAGTTGTTCGTTAGCCAGGGCTCCTGGTGCCCAGAGTGGAGAGTGTGGATGCAGAGCAAAGAGAGGCTGAGATGCAGTTTGGGAGCATATCGTTAGCACTTTGAATAATAAGCTGAAAAGTGTGGAGTCTATTCTTTAGCTACAGAGGAGAAGTTGGCCCTTGGAGTGGAAGAGAAGCAAAATTCAGTGTTTTCTTTTCTTCTCAGAATGGTAATTACAACGGAAGTCAGAAGGTTGGCTTGGAGAAGAGGGCTGTCATAGGCTGAGCCGATGCGACCCTGAACCAGGGTGGTGATAGGCGATGGAGGGGAGAGGCACTGGGACGGCAGGGCGCCTTAGAGATAGGAACGCGGGGACTGAAGCATGATTAAAAATGACTGTAAGGTTTTAGCTTTGAATAAAGTGAAAATGTGAGTTGCTCTAACTGAGAGAGAGTGCACAGGAAGGGCACAGACTCTCACTGATTCTCTCTCAAACCCTAAACCTCAGCCTCTCCCTGTGTTCCCCAGATGTGGCCATGCTTTTATTCATTCGTATAAGCCACAAACAGGGCCCACTGAACTAAATACTTCTCCGAAACCACTAGTTTTTTGTTGAACACTGACTTTAAAAGAATAATTTAAGTTCTGACTATAGTAAAAAGTCAGGGCAACTGTTAGGAAAATGGACAACTTAAAATGATAAGGAATAATTCTTTATACATTTCATTTATCTCTGTAACTCTAAAATTTCTTAAGCAGTTTTATCTGCTGAAAGTTCTTTTCTCTTTACCCTGGAATAAAATGTTCATCCCTTTTATTTCAAAATCATTAGGCTACTTTTAAGGTAAATTTGAAAGTGAAGGCATTCTAGTAAGTTAAATACAGTTTTTTATGCTTAATTAATCAACCTTTAACCCTAATAGGAAGTTAAACCTTAAGTGTTTACCCTGAAAGTAACAAGGGCCTGACAGACCCACTATTAGGAAATCCCGGGTATATATGAAATCCTTTGGAATTTATATAAAGTGCATGAAATGAGAGTACCTTAAATTGAAAACAAAACAATGATCCTGTGATGAAGTAGGAAAAATCACTCCACCCAAAAGTGATCTGATTCTCACTTTTAAACTGAAGAGAGACTTTAAAGCCAGGTAACGCAAGGCCATTCAGGTATCCCCAAATGACTCAGTCAGAAGCCTGAACATACCCTAAGTTATTAATACATTTAGTTTAGGAAAGAAACACACACACAGCCCACATGGGGTATTAAACACACACACACACAGCCCACATGGGGTATTAAACACACACACACACACCCCACATGGAGTATTCAGACAGCTGTACAGACATGAAAGACATGGACCAAAAGATTTTATTGCCTACATTCAGTATTATTCTAAAGTCAGACTTGTGAATCTTACAGACCCATAGCTCTTGATATAGGGTTAAATTAGAAGCTGACATATCTCTTTGAGGCATACTTTCTTTACCCTTCAAGTGATGTTTCTAGGCAAGTTGAAGTAGTGTCTTAGTGGTAGCGGCGGTGGTGGTCATAGTGTATTTAACTCACACACATCAACAATGAAAGACCCACAGATTGTTTTTTCTTTGGTATCCACCGCCTCTAGGATAATTGAAATTTGGACGTACTGAGCTGTATTGTATTCCAAAGCCATTTGAGCTTTTAGGTTTTTTAAAACTGCATTTTACAAGGGTACTGAAAACTGTATCTAGCAAAATTTTATTTCTCAGATTCCTTTGAAAGACAGTCAGAAAAAGAAAAGTTAACAGAAACAGAGTGATAAAAAAAATAGTTCTCTCATTAAATGTGTGCCTTAACAAAAATGTTTTATTGACTGGAATACTTAAAAAAAGCTCTCCCCAAAAGTGAAATTGAGTTAAGATGATGTTTGCCATAGTTAATCATAGCAAATGCATGCCATTTTTCTTTCTGTTGCTATTATATAGCTCCTTGTGCATATATAGATTTTATTTATATGGTAAATAATAGGATTTCTTTTAAGTTCCAAGTGTTTTTGTTCTGTAAAGCAACTAAATTTTATCCTCTCAATAATTCTTTCTTCATCGATCTAGAAGATTCTCAGAATATAAAATACTATTAGCAATAGTTTCTCGGACTTGGCTTCTTTTATTATTACTAGCATAAGAGGGTGACACATAATAATTCACAGAGGGCTTAGACCAAGAAAATTGGGCATTTTCTGAAAAGTGTGATCTAAGATGTGAAGTTTTCAAACTTTATCTCACTGTTTTAAAAAGGTGTGCCAATCTATTGCATCAAAATATTGAGTCATTAATTGTAATTTAACTCTTTCTTCATGGACAATATTCCAGTCAGGGTCTATATAGTCAAAGAGTAAAACAGGATGCATTAGACACTGAGCAAGATATATATCATCTTTGTGATCTTTTTTTTCCTCTAAAAATGGAACTCAAAGCAGATTTCAGAGTTTAGGAACAACAGTGTGTATTTAACAGTATGTATCTCCTTAGTCATCTCTTGGATAAGCCATATAAAATCGTTTGTTTTCTTGTTCATGTTAATTGCTTCCTTTTCCTTCTTGGTATGAAAGAATTCTGGCACTTTAAGAAATACTTTGTGTGCAATAGATCTTTGACGTACCAAGATATAGTTTGAAGACTTTTGGAAATCCCAGAATTTCACAAAAATAATTTCAGCATCAAAAAAATTCGCCACAAATACCTGCTTTCCAGTAGAGAACCGTCTCTTTCTTAGACCTCTCTTTGCTCTTTCTTTATTTTTATCATTAGAACTATCAGTTGGCTTTTTTTAGGGGGTGGGCAATTTTCAAAAATTAACACAATATTTAATCCCTTCTTGAGAGTTACTGCTACACAATTAGAGCAAAACCTTCTTGAAATATGGACCCTGGGTGATGGGCTATGGTTCTTCACTGGCTGCATGACTCACTTCCCTCTGTCTGAGTGCTCATGATTCAAATACATACCGCAGCAAAATTTTAAATTACTACAGGTCAGAGACTTTCAGTGTCATCACAAGTAATTGAAACCTCAAACATTAGTTATTGCCAAGTACCTACTGCATGCATGCATTTGATATTTTGGCAGAAAACCTCAATTATGTCTATTTTCTAATTTATTCTCCGTGTAAAATCTGCTGGTAAGCATGGATATTTAGAGATTTAGCCAACCCTCCTTACTGTCAGTTGACCTTTTTCTTAAGGGTTTCATTTTGTTATCCTAGACATGATTAAGAGCCTTCTTCCCTGTATTGCCCAAATATTGCACACACTGTTGGCAAACCAATTTGAATGTTAGCCTTAGCAGAAGTTTATTGGGAAGCCAACACTGAAGATAATGGCTAGAATCACAAGAATTTTTTCAAGAGCATCCTCTCCTTCTCTGTGAGAGCAGATGGAGTTTACTTTATGCTCATCCCCTGTTCCTCTGTCTGAAACTTAGGTTTCTGTGGCAGCAGCTTGGGGGTGTTTAACCATTAAATGAATTTGAAGGTATGATCAGGAATAAAAGCCTTATATTTGGCAATTGTGCTTGGTTTGACTTAGAATTTCCTTAATGGGTTAGCATGAATATTAGAAATTTACAACCTCTCCCTTCATCTTTCCCCATCTTCATTTTATAATAAATGTATGTAAAACATTTCTGCATAATGTGTAAACACCTGAATAATGCCAGCAGCTAACCTTTGACAGATATTTCCTGTGTGCCAGGGACTGTGCCAGATGTCTTATTATTTAATCCTAAGAACAACTTTATGAGCAGTATTGTTATCCCCATTTTATTTTTTTAACTTCTTTTAAAAAATTAATTGATTAAAGTTAATTTTAATTAATTTTTTAAATTAATAAATTAAAATTTTTTTAATGTAAATTATTTAAAATTTTAGAAAATATATATTCTTTTTTCAGATTCTTTTCCATTATAGGTTATTACAAGATATTGACTATAGTTCCCTGTGCTATGCAGTGGGACCTTGTTGTTTTATCTATTTTATATATGGTAGTGTGTATCTGTTAATTCCAAATTCCCAATTTATCCCTCCCCCTCACTTTCCCCTTTGGTAACCATAAGCTTGCTTTCTATGTCTGTGAGTCTATTTCTGTTTTGTAAATAAGTTCATTTGTATCATTTGTTTAGATTCCACCTGTAAGTGTTATCATATGATGTTTGTCTTCTCTGTCTGACTGTTATCCTTATTTTAAAGATGGAGTTGAGAGAGGTTTCCTTCTCTTATTGCTCAGGATAATTCAGCTGATAATGGTAGAGCTGGGACTTGAGCCTGGACAGTCTGACTCTAGAGCCCATACTCCGAACCACTGTACTTTCTACTTCCCCAAACATACTCTGAATGCCGGTTCATTATGTTCATCCTCCCTTCATCAGTGCCCACGTTCCTCTGTATACCACAAGCTATAAAAAGACTCATTTCTCCGGGATCCTAAAAGAGATATTCAGCCATGATAGATTTAACAAGATTTTGTTAGAAAAAGCAGCTTTCTTTAAGTCCGCTTGAGTAGCCAACAGAATCAAAAGCTCAAGGTAAAGGCGGGAAGATAGAGGAGGAACTCATCTTTCCTGACATCTAACAAAGTAATCCCTTCTAATGTAGCCGGTTATACACAGCTCAGCTCCTGGTTAGCTGTCTAGCGTGCCGCTCCCCGAGATTACACAGTACAGAGAAGGTATGTCATTTGCTTGATGCCTGAAAGGTTTAGTGCATTACAAAAAGAAACATTCTTTTAGGGATCCCCATCTAACAAATCCAAACAACAATGCTTTACAAAATGGCCTAACATAGCATTATAATTTTACTAGAAGTATAAATTTGATTAAAACATAAGACCAAACCTCTTCTGAGGAGAAATTAAAGTAGAAGTAAGTGAGTGGTGAATTCCATTATTTGTTAAGCATCGTGCGTTTGATTTTGCTAGATACTGCACTGGGTAAGGCCCATTTCCTACCCTCAGGGAGGTTCTTGTCTTATATGGAAAATAAACTTCACACATCATGTAGACCAGAATGTGGTGTATCATGTGAGAGACAGAAAGTGCTATGGAGATTAGAAGATAGGGCGTGACTGCATATGATTGGGCGGGCATCAAGAAAAGCTTGGCATTTGAATGAATCTTCTTGGCTGGGTGAGTCGCTCAAGCCCAGGTTTAAAGCCAGTACTAGCCTGGCTGCCTGCCTTGTCTGGTCTTCACTAGGACCATATCATGGGGTTCTTTAATCCCAGAAGAAGGCTTGTACTTCACTGGGAGGAGAGTAGGTCCAAAGAGGAAGATGAGTCGATGAGTGTAAAATTTTTAAAATTTTGAGTGTAGGAAACTGGGAGTTTGGTACCATTAACATATATAAGGATCAGGAGGAAGAGCTTGGTTTTTATTCTTGCCAGCAAATTCTCATCTACCCTCTGCGAATTCAAATTGAGTACCTGTCTGCTTTATGAATTTGTGTGCTTTTGATAGGGCTATTAAGTGGAAAGAAACAACACGTCAATTCCAGACTGTTGCCTCTTCAGTGCAGAAGAGAGACTAGTAATTAAACCTGATTATTTGTCAGCTGGAATAATGTATATTGGAAACTTTCTGCCGATGTAGCCCTTATGGTCAACCATTCGATCTATATATTCCTCCAGCATGTCATTATTTTCATAAATTTTTATAGTTCAGTTTTAGGGGCTTGCACTTTTTAAAACGTTGCTTTTTGTTTAATAACATGCTCTGCAACTCCCTTGATAGGACCATTTGGCTTCAGACTGGAGACTTTTGAGAAGAGATTTTGTAAGAGAGCCATGGGACTGAGTGGGAGGAGAGGAGGACAAGTTTCCCTAAATGGGGTACCTAGAATTAGAGAGGAAGTGCACTCATAACACAAACAAACCTGACCAAGTTCATGGCTGTGCCAGCGGACATGGACTCTTGCTCCTCCTGGCCGTCTGTGCCCTCACTGACCTGGCCACACCAGGCTTAAACTTGTCTAAATTGGTTAAACTTGCTTATGGGACCAGGATCACTTGTCTTCCTCGTTTTCTCTTTATGCCATAACATCTTTCTGACTCTATGACTCAGACGTCTGTGAGGGAATCTGTATGAAAAACTAACATTTTCTGGATGACAGTAAGTCCCCTACACACGAACCTTCAAGTTGCAAACTTTCAAAGATGCGAATGTGCCCCGGTACGCCAGCTGTTGTACCATACTTTTCAAGGTACTGTACTGTAAGATTAAACATGTTTTATTTTTTGTGTTTGTTTTTTATGTATTATTTGAGTGAAAAGTGTCATAAACCTATTACAGTACAGTACTATATAGCTGATTGTGTTAGTTGGGTACCTAGGCTAACTTTGTTGGACTTAACAAACGTGCTCTCAGAACGGAACTCATTCGTATGTAGGGGACTTACTGTATCAGCATGTACGTGCAGAGTTCCATCTTTCCAAAGGCCACTCTGGTAGCAGAAGGATTGTTTCTTTAAAGATGAAACAAAGAGGCAGTTATCTGTGATCCTAGGGACAAAGAGACCCTTGGCCCATTTGGATGGGAGCACTGATACTTTCCAAGGGTTTTTCCAAAATGTTTCATCTTCACCCCCAAATCTAAGCCAAAAGTTATGAAAATATTGTTACTGCCCATTTATAGGCTTAGGTTCTACTCCATTACTTAATCTACTTAAGTAACCCTGTGTAGTCTGTCTACTTAACTAGCTACATAACATTTTGTTTCCTAAATTTTTCCTACTCTCTCTTTATTCATTATCTTTTTTGTTGTTGTTTGATACCATGCAATTTAGCTGTTAAAAGCCAAACCCATTTAGTTTTTTTTAAACTTTATTGGATTATAATTGCTTCACAATGGTGTGTTAGTTTCTGCTTTATAACAAAGTGAATCAGTTATACATATACATATATCCCCATATCTCTTCCCTTTTGCGTCTCCCTCCCTCCCACCCTCCCTATCCCACCCCTTCAGGCGGTCACAAAGCACGGATCTGATCTCCCTGTGCTATGCGGCTGCTTCCCACTAGCTGTCTACCTTATGTTTCAAACCCATTTAATTTTGACTGAGATCTTTGAGGCCAAAGAATTTGAGCATTTATTTAACTAAAAAGTCTGTGGCACTTTTTTCATCTCCAGGCTGAATCACAGAACTTTACATCTCTTCTAGTTCAAGTGGCTGTGAATGAGGAGTGCTCACCAGAATCAAAATTTGCATGTCCAGGCCCTTCAGTAGATTCTGAGTCAGAAGATTCAGAGATACATACATATGGAGAGAGTCAGTGTAACCTGCAGTTGTACTAAAGAGCACAGGCTCTGGATCCTTCCATCTGGCTCTGCCACTTAATCGGGCAAATTTCTCAACCTTTCTGTGCCGCAGTTTCCTCACCTGTTAATAGCACCTACAACACAGAGTTCTTGTGGGGACTAAACGGGTTAATACATGTGGAGTGCTCAGAACATTTCCTGGCACGTATGAATGTTACTGCTGTCATTATGTATTTTTTAAAGCTCTTAGGAAGTTCTGGTGTTACGAGCTACTGATTTAGTCCCTTCATGTTATAATTGAGAAAGCGACGGTTCAAGAAGTGACCTTCTTGGAGTCAAAATTAGGAAGTGGCAGGCCTGGGAAAACATCCCATCGTCTCCCCCACCACCCATATCTTGATTTCTCTCTTTACTTTTCAGGAGTGAATGAAACTCTACACTCATCTCTGCCCTTAATCATGAGTATGAAATATCTGCACTTCAGTTTCTTGCCAAAGAACTCAACTTTGTCCTCTCTACTGCAGCTCTTGTCAAAAGCTGTTGGAAGAAATCAGATTTATGAAAAATTGCCAGAAGGATTTGTAGTTCCTTTGTTCATCACAGAGCTTCCCAACCTTGTCATGGCACACATAGAAGAGGATAGTGTTTGTATTCGATTATATTGGTATCATATTAGATTAGACTGGTATATCGTCAGCTGGCAAGGCTGCTCAGTGCTGGAAATGATGGGCCCCACCCAATCTCCAAGGGTTGACGGGATCAGTATCCCCGTATCTATAATAGGACTACCCTAGCCAGAGGGGGTTTCGAAATTTTTTAGTAGAAAAGGCCTTCAGTCAAATGAAATTTTAAACAGAACTACCTATACAAATACTTCAAACCAGTAATTTTTTTAGTATGTATTTTATAAATGCAGATTTGTAACATTTATAAAATTTATAAAATTCATCAGGGAGAATGATGAGGCGGTTTTGATGAACTCAAAAATTTGAGACTGGGACTTCCGACGATTGCAGAACAGTATCAACAGCTTAACATCTAGAATATTTCTGTTTTCTGTTTTGGTGGTATAGTATTAGGGAAAAATACTTAACATCCATAAGCAGTTGCAGAGGTACAAATCTTCTAACAGCTCATTTTATCTTCTTAGTATTGTCTTGAATTGATCTGATCCAAAAGCTAGAAAGAACCAGAAATTTTTTTGTCTTGACATTGAATTGTAATACAGCTATTCGCATGCCTCATGATAGGTATAAAGGTCAGACCTCAAAGTATGGTTGGGACCAGTCTTAATGATGTTTCCTTGTTGTGATTCAATGCTTATTACTGTACAGGTGGCTTAATAGCCATGGTCATGGTGAGGGTGTACGCCAACTAGTTGTACCTGCTCCTGGCCTGTCATTTGTTTGAACGTGATGTATGTGTAGGTTATTTGTACAATTTTATATGAATGGATGTGTGCAGGCTTGAATTTCCAGAATACCAACGCAGAATTAGAACTTTCCTAATCGGTGACTCATTTTTAAGAAGTTCAAATGTACGAGAAGAGATGGCAGGAGACACATTGACCCAGAGTCTGCCCTTGAGGAGACTTAATGTGAGGGTGGTGATCGGTGTGATAAAATGTGTTGTGCTTTATATTTGCTTGCGTTTCCTGTTTGGTTTTCTTGGTGGGGTTTTTGTGGGGGTTGTCTGGTGTTTTGTTTTTTGTATTTAAAGGCTAAGAAATTGAATTCCAAGAGAAAATTGGTGGAACTCCGAAAGCACCTCTTTAGAGCCCAACTTGATAACCACTGTTCCAGGGAGTGTGGATTTTATCTCTGGATGCTGCAGAGTCAGCAGAGAGTGTAGTATGGTAAACACAGAGCCGTTTGCCCTGGTAGAATTGCACACGCCACTGGGGTACTCGGGTGCCGTGCTGTCGTCTGACCTGGCTTTGCACCTAACTTGTGGCCTCAGGAAGACCTACAGGAGGAGGCTTCTTTTGGCCTCGGAACTGGAATACACAGAACTTCTCCTGAGCCCTGGACTTGCTTTTACTGACAAACACTAGTTTTGTAACTGTTGTATTTCTTCTCATTTTGACTGCTAGGAAGTTCTAGGCCAAATTTGCATCCCCTGTTGGCAGTTCTGTGGGACTTCACTTTCTGGTTCGCATGTCTGTGTAGTAACTCTCCTCCTGAGTTTATTTTCCCTTCACCTTGAATTCCATTATCTATTTCCATCTTGTGGTGTTACTTATATTTCTGCCCGCAGTCTCAAGCTTTTATGGAAAGAAATATAAATAAATGTTTCTCGTGCTCTCTATTTGACTACCCCTTTTAAAATCACAGTAGGTGGGACTTTGCTGGGTCATCTTTTATCAGTTTGTACCGCAATCATTCTTATCAAAGTGGCTCTCTCGGGAATGCTGGTATTTTTGACCATCCAATGGCATTTCCATTGGAAAGGAAAACCTCTTCATGGCCCTATGAAGACACAAAGACATAAGTGGATGCACAGCTGTTCCCTGATTGTCAGTAAACATTAAAATCAGCAAATACTCAAAATCCTGATTCCCAGCAACTCTTAGCTTGGTTGACATCTTTAAGGAAAAGGAAGGCTCTTTTTTTTTTGGCTGCGTTGGGTCTTCGTTGAGGTGCACAGGCTTCTCATTGAGGTGGCTTCTCTTGTTGCGGAGCACGGGCTCCAGGCACGGGCTTCAGTAGTTGTGGCTCATGGGCTCTAGAGTGCAGGCTCAGTAGTTGTGGCGCACGGGCTTAGTTGCTCCACAGCATGTGGGATCTTCCTGGGACAGGGCTCGAATCCGTGTCCCCTGCACTGACAGGCGGATTCTTTTTTTTTTTTTTAATTTTAGAATTTTATTTATTTTTTTATACATCAGGTCCTTATTAGTTATCCATTTTATACACATCAGTGTATACATGTCAATCCCAGTCTCCCAATTCATCCCACCACCACCACCACCCCCCCACCGCTTTCCCCCCCTTGGCATCCATACGTTTGTTCTTTACATCTGTGTCTCTATTTCTGCCCTGCAAACCAGTTCATCTGTACCATTTTTCTAGATTCCACATACATGCGTTAATATATGATATTTGTTTTTCTCTTTCTGAGTTACTTCACTTTGTATGACAGTCTCTAGGTCCATCCACGTCTCTAGAAATGACCCAATTTCGTTCCATTTTATGGCTGAGTAATAATCCATTGTATATATGTACCACATCTTCTTTATCCATTTATCTGTCGATGGGTATTTAGGTTGCTTCCATGACCTGGCTATTGTAAACAGTGCTGCAATGAACATTGGGGCGCATGTGTCTTTTTGAATTATGGTTTTCTCTGGTATATGCCCAGTAGTGGGTTTGCTGGGTCGTATGTTAGTTCTATTTTTAGTTTTTTAAGGAACCTCCATACTGTTCTCCATAGTGGCTGTATCAATTTACATTCCCAACAACAGTGCAAGAGGGTTCCCTCTTCTCCACACCCTCTCCAGCATTTGTTGTTTGTAGATTTTCTGATGATGCCCATTCTAACTGGTGTGAGGTGATACCTCATTGTAGTTTTGATTTGCATTTCTCTAATAATTAGTGATGTTGAGCAGCTTTTCATGTGCTTCTTGGCCATCTGTATGTCTTCTTTGGAGAAATGTCTATTTAGGTCTTCTGGCAGGTGATTCTTAACCACTGCGCCACCAGGGAAGTCCCAGGAAGGCTTTTTTAAACTGTGCTTTTCTTATACCCATTCTCACTTAGAATTCACTTTGGCCTTGAACTAATTGTCCCTCTTTTTAATGTTTGAAAACAGGAAACATTCAGAAACTTTACTGGATGTGTATTTTAGCTGTAGAAGTTTATTTCACCTGTGTTTTGGTGGCTCAATAAATCACAGTTTAAAATACTTGGTTCTGGCTTCTAAACCTCCTGTGGGCTATGCAACTGCTTTATTCTCTAGCTACTACAAGTTCCTGATAAATTCCTAGGCTTGAGTTTGAAGGAACATTCTTCTTTCAGAAGTAGGTCATCATGCCACAGTTAGTTTCCTCTCTCCCTCCCCTCTGCTTTCCTCTCTTTTTGGATGTCTGTTCTGACAGCACCAGCCTTTACTGGGTTTGCATAGACAGTAATGATATGTCGGTTATGAGTTTTTCAGGATTGGTTTTATTTCTTTATAGGGTTCATTTATACCCCAGTCTTACAGCAGATGTTCCTCGACACGCAATGTGGGATTATGTCCTGATAAACCCATTGTAAATTAAAAATACCCTGAGTCAAAAGCATTTGATACACCTAACCTACCGAGCATCATAGCTGAGCCCAGCTTACCTTAAATGTGCTCAGAACACTTACATTAGCCTACAGTTGGGCAAAATCATTTAACACAAAGCCTGTTTTATAATAAAGTGCTGAATATCTCATGTAATTTATTGAACACTGCACTGAAAGTGGAAAACAGAATGGTTATAAGTGTATTGGGTGTTTATCCTTGTGATCGCGTGGCTGACCTGGAGCTTCAGCTGCTGCCCTGCATCATGAGACAGTGTCATACCACGTATCGCTAGCCTGGGAAACGATCAAAAATCATAACTCAAAGTACAGTTTCTGCTGAATGCATATACCCCTTTTGCACCAGTCAAAAAAGTGTAAGTTGAACCACTGTTAAGTCGAGGACTGTCTATATATAGAGTCAGTGGTTTTCTGACCTCTGATACTTGCCAGACCAAGGTTTCCTCTGTGGGTCCACCACTCAAGAAATGTCCAGGAAGAATTTTAATACCACGTTGAAGAGAAATGACGAGGTGGCACTCGTAAGTGACCTCAGACTGCAGCAAACCAGGCATCCCCTCACTCTGCTTGTCTTGCTCTTGCTTTCTAAACCTTCCCAGCAGTACGACCTCAGGGGCACTTCTGCCACACGGGCACAGTTGCCAGGATGGGTCACAGTCCGAGCATGTCTTTTCACGTTGTGGACCGATACGAGCCATAAAGATAAATGTCTTTGAGCATGTTCCTAAAATCTGCGTACCCTGCTGCTGTCCACGTGTGCACAAAATGTACAGGTCGGCCCTGTCTCCAAAGACAGGGAACTCAGTCATCCTGGCTTGCTGACCCCAAGTGGCTTTTTCACTTTACTCGTCGTTTGCAAGTCTTGTGATGGCTGCAGGATCCTGTATTACCTGCCCCCCTCCCCCATTATTTTTCTGACCTTATCTCCCCTTAGTCTCCTCTACTGCTTTCCTCCAGCCATGGTGGACTCCTTGGTATTTCTAAAACGTACCAGGCCTGCTTCTGCCTTCCAGCCCTTCACTGGTTTTTCCTCCTCACATAACTGCCTTGCTCCTCCCCAGATCCTCCTGACTCACCTCCTTCAGGACTTTGCTCAAATGTCACCTTCTCAACAAGCCTACCCTGGCCACCTTTTTAAGAATTGTAATCTGCCTCCACTTCACCTTGGCATTTGATATCTCAATCCCCCTTGCCTTGTGCTATCTAATTGTTATAATACCACCCTCTAACATACTGTGTAATTTGCTTATTTTTGTTTATTTATTACAAGCAAATATCAGTGAGTATTTCTGAATGAATGAATAAAATGCTCCTTTATATGGCACAAAGGAAGGCTGAGGTATGAGTCCACATCTGTAACAGCAGAGGCCTTGTTTTCTTTTCTTTTTTAAATTTTACTTCTGTTTTTTTATTATCAAAGAAAAATATTTATTTCTTCCAGATAGCTATGACAGAACCAATAACTTTTACTATACATGAATTCATTAAAAATCTCCTTTTGAAATGTATTCTTGCCAATAATTCAAAGTACAGTAGCAAAATAAATGGGCAGTGGTTCTTAGAGGCCTTGTTTTCTTGATAGTCAAACTCAGGACCTACTCCTGGGGTGCATATTTGTCACACACACACACTCACATTCATACCCACATTCTCTGGGATGAGCAACTAAAATATCAATGAATCTGGATTACCCAGTGCTGGGAAAGGCCATGGTGAAAATGAAGGCTTTAGAATTTGCCACAGGGACAAACTTCATCCTCCCCATTATATATATATTTTACCTCTCATCCTGTTTTTTGACATCTCTTTATTGTTATTATGTGTATTTCTATAACATGTCAAATAGTTTTTATAATAAGGCAAGCTAAAATAAATCTAAAGAGAAATGGTAAATAAGTAGCCCAGCACTTTAAGGCTCCATTCCTCACTGGTAGCATCAACAGCTTGAACTGAGATGAGGACTAAAGCAGGTAAGCAGCAACGTACTGCCTCATTTCCTCTTCCCTGGCAGAATTTCTAATAAATAGATGAGAACACTCTTTCCTGCTCGGTCTGGCTGGTCCTCAGAATCCTTCCCTACACGACACAACCACTAGCAACTCTTCAGGGTTGGCATGTGAGATGAAAGCTATTTGAAACCCTTGACAGATTCCTTCCAGCTCTGTGATCTATGAAAGGGAGAAATAAAGGGTTACTCTTTGTCTTTCTAGGGACCTGGAACCTTGCTTGTTTCCATTTTTGGGGGTATTTAATATCCCTGCATAAAACACATTAATAAGGCGGGAGCTTGTATCTCCAAGTAATCAATAACTGGGCTCTCTTCCAGTTTAGTCAGGAAATAGATTATATTAATTAAATTTTCTGATTATAGAGTTTTATAGACTTTATCTGAATTGTCAGTTTTCAACGCAACAGGATACAAGGAAAGAAATACATTTTCTTATCATGATGCAGGTTACACTTAACACTTGCATTTCAGAGTTATCATTAGGACCAATTATCATTGAAGTATGCTTGTGCCGAAGAGCTGCTTATGATAGATTTCTTGTCAATCAGGTGCTTGATCTCCAGGTAGTTCACTGTGTTTGATCAGCGCTGGTTGATAGTCATTACACAAGCTCTTCAGGCTTAACCACTGATGAGAAGTCGCACTTGAAACGAATGACCTCTCTCAGTAAGCCATTTTGCTCCTGCCTCATTTTCCCTTTGTCCTGTGTTCCTTGCTGTTGATTCTTACTTTTATTTTATCTTGTAGGGTATGCCTTTTTATTAACTTCCTGAAGTCCTTTCTAGAACAGGACAGCCAGTACACATATTATACATATATGTATAGATGTATATGCATATATATACACATATATACACACAAGCATCTTATATGTTTGGATGCATAAATAGATGGATAAATGTCATTTTTACTCTTGTGAGTAAAATAATGAAAAACATCAACTAGAAATCTTTTTATTCCTCTGGTGAAGAGGATATTTTGAGTGAGTCACCTTTTGAAATGTCTTGTAGGAAACATTTGGAGTGTCAAATGCATATACACCCTATTTTAAAGAAAGAACATACCTAGTATTGATTTTGAGTAGATTTATATAATGATTTCCTTTCATATTACATTTTCAGTGCGATAGATGGTATTCTTTAATTGGATCACAATTAGGGAAACATGTTAAAGGTAATAAAATTCGAGATAAGGACTGTGCAGACCATTGTTCTGTTCTAGAATGGTCAAAGCTCAGGAATACTGCCCCTGACCATTCTCCACGCAATGGACAGTGTCTAATTTGCTACCATTTATTTTAGCCTTCTTTCTCAATGATGAACTCTAAATTATGATTAAGGTAATGAATATGAAAGCACTTTGTCAAGGATAAAACAGTCTATTCAAACATAAGATCAGGGATATCAGGACCTCTGCTGGTGTCCTGTTGGGCTAATTTGAGACATTGCCATGAAATGCAGCAAAATTCCTTAGTTTAGAAATGTTATGATTCATGTGATAATGTAGGTGACAGTGCTTTCATATGGTGTTAAAGAGCAAGAAAAATGTTACTCTCAAAATTGTGTATTCTATGTACAAAATTAGTGGACAGACCTCTGAGGTGTATTCAGGGTTGGTTATTTGTACTGTTACTTGATGACCTCCAGTGAGGAAACAGATTAGTCCTTCTGCTATCTTGGGTTCACCACCATTCTATTCCAAATAATTTTCCAGTTCTGTAGTTTAAATTGGTCTCCTGCATCAACGACGTCCATTATTGTGACTATCCTCTTTTATCACTGGATAGCACATGGATGCTAAAAATCGGGATAAAAATAAGGTTTAAAAATGGTGTTTAAATAAAGAAACGCACAGCATGGCGTTATAACTATTATGTGAAAATTATTGTTCAAGAATCTTACATTTTTGCAGGGTTGTGTTCACTTTGGTGGTTATGTGTTTGAAATATCTTGTGAGCACCATGCCGGGTTGTTCATTGAATTTTTAAACCATTTGAATTATTACAGCTACAGAGGCAATAGAATATTGCTTGAGTATTCTAAACAATTAATTGCTGGGCCTTAGACAGATAAAAGGTATCCATGGTCCCACCTCTGCATTAATACTAAAAGTGATTTTATTCCTCTAGTTCAAAGTCATTCGTGTCTCTGATGTTCACTTCTTACATTTAAGTTAAAGCACAGACATTCTCTGAGAGCGGTTTTGCTCTTATTTTTTCACCGATGGTAAGAAAAGATCTCTTTCTCATAGTACTTATAGAAAAAGAAGCAATGAATTTCCTTTTGTAACCATTCTTTTGCAAAGTTTGCTTTAAAAAAAAAAAGTAGTCCTGCATAATAATTACATTTAGTTTGAATTGATTAAGGGACCTAAATAAAAAAAAAGAGTTCTCTGGTGTTTTTGAACGTAGCTTTAAGAAATTTTATTCAGAACTCTGTAGTGTTCAGAGGATTTTATTATTGGACACAAGACCATTAATTTCTGTTCCTTGGTTCTTCCATCGCATTGTATTGCCTTTGAAGTCTTCACACTTTTTTTTTCATTTTAATGAAACATTTAATACACTGTTAAACATATAAGTTTGCTTAGTTTGATATGTTATCCCTGTGGTTTCATTTCCACAGGCTAGCCTCTGTCTAACAATGACACACATTTGATGAGCACCTACATTTTACAAAACATTACTTTCATATATATGGTCTCACATTTATTCTCCTCTTTCCCTCCAGTTTGCTGTTAAGGGATTTTCCTTGAGTCAGTTAGTTGGTAAGAATTAGAACATGGTTCTGTTTCCAAAACTTAGCTTTATTCATTGTCATTTATCTGTCCTAAACAGTGTGCTTGTACAAACACATACACTGACTGTCACTCTCTATTCTTGAAGTCTTCACTTTTAAGAATGGCTTAAAACAAAGGAAGTTTCAGTCACACCATTTATCATGGAGAGAGTTAATGTGTAACATCTCTTGCTTGCTGGCTGCTTTCACCCTAACCCCATTCCTGTGTTGGTTAATACGACTTTAGGAGGAAGGGACAGAGAGCGGAAGCTAGCTCAAGCCAGTTTTACAACAGGTCAACTTAGGTTAAATTTAGAAATAGACATAAAGGAGTCTTGGGTATTTTCTGTGATTTGTCTGTATTTTAAGGATATGATCTGATTCTCATTTTATATAATTTTGACCAACAAAGTTTTCATCTTAGGAAGACAGGAAAGCAGGGTCACTATTCTGAAAGAATGAATGGTCAGGGTGGATGAAGGCTGCATTCAGCACCTGGAGGGCCCACTGGCTGCTGCCCATTCTGATTGGTCAGTGCCTGTGTCATACCAGCAGTTAAATATTTTTAGCATCACATCCGTGCTGGCATATCTGAGTTAAAGACTACATTCTTTTTTTTTTTTTTTTTTTTGCTGTATGCGGACCTCTCACTGTTGTGGCCTCTCCCGTTGCGGAGCACAGGCTCCGGACACGCAGGCTTAACGGCCATGGCTCACGGGCCCAGCCACTCTGCGGCATGTGGGATCTTCCCGGACTGGGGCACGAACCCGTGTCCCCTGCATCGGCAGGCAGACTCTCAACCACTGCGCCACCAGGGAAGCCCTAAAGACTACATTCTGATGGTGAATAATGTTGTAGCTCATCTCTGATAAGGAGTGTAAAGACCCACACCAAAAGAGGTCAAAAGCTGAAGCTCTAATTAAATGTTTTTTCAGAATGGGCAGGCATGGGAGATATTCCATGATTGAGAAGACTCTGAAGACTGGAGAAGGCTTCCCATATTTGGGGAAATTTGTTTATCAAGTAATTCAGCTAATATCTATTGAGAGTGCTTTCCATGCTAGGTTCTGGGAGATCCACAGTCCTTTACTCTGAACAGTCACTATCTGCTTAGGATACTAATTATGGCACCATATTTGACATAGCCTGGACTGTTAAAGTGATGTCCATCCTTAAAGTCTTACACGTGGCACTATGAGGGAAGATTATTCCTACCACCCACCACCTTCTTCTGGAGTGAGAGTCAAAATATTTAACAATTAAAGCAGACTCTAACCAATCAGAATAAGCACTGGCAAACTGATTTATTTATGTTCTGCCCACCCATGGGGAACTTCTCTAATTTTCTAAGGGGATTTTAAGGACACGATATACCTGGGCTGTGTTCTCAAAGTGTAAGTAAAAGACAGAAGACCTGATTTCAGGCCCTGGTCCTACCCGTTCCTGACAAGGGTTGGTTATAAGTCAGCCCTTAGGAATGCACTAAATATTTGAGTTTCAGTTTCTTCACCTTTAAAATGGAAATGATGTCATATGGAATGTGAATTTCTAACCCCTACTCCAAGTTTCCTAACTTTCCACAGGAATGAGCAATTTCAGTTCTCCCTTAAGAAATCTCCACAGTGTCCCCTAAAACAGGACTAGCTTCTCCATATGGGCTACTCTTCCTGCCTTTAAATGCTTATAACTCCCTCTTCCATATTTTTACCTGCTCTCTGTAAACTGACCATTTCTGGTGTAGCCCTCTTTTCTGAGCTGCTTGCTATCTTACGTTTCTGTTTACCAGCCTGTAAGACCTGACTGTCCTACAGGTTACTCAATTTAGCATTGTGGGTTTTACAAGCTGAAGGGAAAGTTCAGTTCTTCTGAAATTACTGTGTAAACTTGGACGACTTTGCCTGAAACTTAGTCTCCCTTTTTGTAAAATAGGGGTAGAATACTAACACTCTAAGCTTATTTTTAGGAGAGAGAGAGATATTACCTAAGCTGTTATATAGACCATTTAACCCATGGACACTCACAAATGGAAGTTTTTATTCATATGATCATTGTCATCATATCGTAAGGTAAAGATCAACGATGTATCACTAACCCAGTCGAGGGACTCTCTGGATACTAGGTTCAGTTTAATGAAGTTTTATTTGAGCATCTGCTGTGTGTCAGACACAGTGCTGAATGATAGGATACAAAGATGATGCTAAGCCGAACAAGCAGAGACCCCTGTAGCCCACTGCACCTAACACATACCCACCTGTATTATTATTATACCTCTCTAGTCTAGCAGCTGGGCTGAATGCTAACACATAGTAGGCACTCAGTAAATAGTTGTGAAATGTCATAGCTGTGAAACTTATTGCCATTGCAATCTGATCTCTTCCTTCTGAATAGATTATGTTGCATCTTCCTAGTACCCATCAGTGTTTCCATATATTGTTAAGAGTCATAAATTAAAGTGCTCATCAAGTCAGGCAAAGCATCATAGATATGGAAAGGAATACGAAAACCTATCTGCCCCTGTTCTGCCTTTGAGTAAGGATTCATTGAAATTATCTCAGAAAGGTAAGTGTTTGATCTTAAGTTAAAGTTTCCAGAGGAACAAACTGTTATCTTTTTAGTAATACCTGCTGCTCTACCCAGTACTGCTGCTTACAAGTTCCCCATTTTACCTACTTTATTGCCTATTGTGAGGACTATGTGAGATCATTAGTAATGAAAATATCAGAAATAGTTCAATTTCACTGATTTCACTGACTTTTTGAAAATATAATTTTCAGGTTAAAAAAAAAAGGAAATGTGCATTTAAATGGTAATAACTGGTTCCTTAATTCCAAGTTGTTCAAAGCATTTGGCCAACAAAGCATAGGACAGGAAATAGATATGTAGTTTTAACACATACATCAGCAAGTCCTATAATATTGTTTTAAATGTCCATCTAATTTCAGTCAGTAAATCCAGTTTCTTTAGCTCATGTTCTTGTACGCTGAAAAATATATAAAGAATTTGCTGAATTAATAGCACACGGGAAAATTAGTATAGATACACCATGGTCTCACCTTCCAGATGAATTATTTTTAGGCTTTAGAAAGGGGTTTAGTTTTTATTTTTCTAATGTCAAAGCAAAAACTATAAGATAGTATTTTGCAATCACAGATGCCTCACAAGAAGACATTTTATATCATCCTTACTCATATATTCTCTGGTTGGTAATTAAATTTTACTCCAGGTGACACACAGCAGAGGTCAGAACTTCCTATAATGACAATAATGCACATTAATAACTGTGTGGTAGCCAGTAACACAACCCTTAATTAGAACCAGTAATCCGATAGGCTTCCTAATGAAACAGGAGGCCCCACTGAACTTGTTCTATTTCCATACTCAGACCTAAGACAGAGCCACTGCTCAGGATTTGGCTATAATAAGCCAGTAAAATGTGGCCTAATGCTAACTAAAGTCAGATTGTTATTTTAATGTGGATTTTACTTTTTTTAAATATATGACATTCAAAGAACATTTCTGAAGTGCTGAACAGCTATTTTTTGAAGGTACAAGTAATGAAAACTCTTGATTTTACTTTTAAGAATATTCACTAGAAATAAGGATCTGTCTTGCCTAAAATTCCACAAAAAGAGAAATTCCTGGGCTTCCCTGGTGGCGCAGTGGTTGAGAGTCCGCCTGCCGATGGCAGGGGACACAGGTTCGTGCCCCGGTCCGGGAGGATCCCACGTGCCGTGGAGCGGCTGGGCCCGTGAGCCATGGCCGCTGAGCCTGTGCGTCCGGAGCCTGTGCTCCGCAACAGGAGAGGCCACAACAGTGAGAGGCCTGTGTATCGCAAAAAAAAAAAAAAAGAGAGAGAAATTCCTAACCCTGTAAGAACTGTGCTATGTCCCTCCTTGGATATAGCACTTGACTGAAGTGAGCATTTTTAACCCAGGCAGTAATAGCCTTCTTCCTGACGTGGTGTATAATGGCAAAATCACTGGGGATCATAGTTTGGTTTGGTCAGTAAGTTTCCATGAGGTGTGTTTCGTGCCATGATGGCTTCTTAGGTCCCTTATTTCAGTTCTTAGGAAATAATCATTTTTTCATATATCACTTGAAGATCCCCAATTTGGATTGTAATAGGTGATAACAATATAAAATTTTTCCTTTAAAAAATTTTTCTTCTGCACCAATAACTTGATATGTGCCCCTGAAGGACTCTGATACGAGCAGATGATACGGATGCTTCAGGGTGGAAGGAGTGTCTGACCCCTAAGAATATGCTCTATTCCTGCTCTAATGCTAATTTAACAATCTTAAGAGGAAACTTTATTGTGTGAGCATTGAAGTCAATAGGCAGCTGGAGCTATTAAAAAATGAATGTGATGGGTTTAAAAGAAACCTCTTTGGTTGGGTTTTCTTACTTTGCACATTTTGTAACTTTCAGTAACTATAAGGGATGTCTATTTAGATGTTTAAAACATATATAGGAACACAGCTCTCAGATGACTTAAAAATTGAGATACAAATTGCATATAACATTGTATTACTTTTAAGTGTACAGTATAACGATTTTATATATGTATACATTGCAAAATGATTACCACAGTAAAAACGTTAATCACCACACATAGTTATAATTTTTTATTATGACAGAACTTTGATGATCTACTCCCTTAGTAGCGTTCAGATATACAATATTATTAACTATAGTCACCATGCTGTCTGCACATTATATCCCCAGGACTTATTTGTCTCATAACTGGAAGTTTGTACCTTTAAACCACTTTCAGAAGAAGATTTTGCCTCCCAGTGTTTCATGACACTATGCCAAGCATTAATAGAAGTCATTTTCTTCGAGGAGAAGTGGTCAGATGTTTAAGACAAATTTCTGTAAATGACAGTAATAAAACAGCTGCTCAGAACTCAGGATGTCTTAATTAACCCTTTGAATAATTTGTTACTGTCACTTGATTTCAGAGGCAGTTTTATCAGGTTCAAGATCAAACATTAGGATTGTGAAGTGAAACTTATTTATTATTGCTAGATAAAACAAATGATTTAAGAGCGGTCTCACCAGGTTTACTGAGCTTTTCTTTTGGAGAATAAGTTTTTTATTGAGTTTTCTCAATATTATTAGTAGACCATATTAAGTATTTTAATTTAGTTGTAAATGTTTGAAAACATATAACTATATTGGAAGTAAAAGTTCAGCTTCAGATCTTGCTCAAATTCATCTATCCTCTGAAATACTTATTGTGAGATTTGGAATGGAAGGGAAATTAAGATGGGAGATAAAATTATTTGGACATTTTAATGTATCTTGCTGGTTTAATTTAAAACAGAAAACAGATGGTGGTACAGCTCAACTTTCCTATCCCCTCTGCATTTAGCAATACCCTTTTCTAGGTATCCCTTAGAACAGGGAAAATGTTCCCACATACCATCTAACTAATATGTCTCTTCTTGTGGCAGTGTCACTAGATTTATGGCTTGTGGGTTTTTTGGGTTTTGTTTTCCTGGTTTCTTTCTCCACCCTTAACACTCCCCACCTCATAGTAAACATGGGGTTCCCCTGACACTTTGGGGGTGTCAAGAGGGAGACTTTCTCTTCTTGACAGTGGTAACAAGTTATCAGCTTCAGTGTCAGAACACTGGGCCTCAGGGCTCGGTGCTGGGCAGAGGGAAGGTAATTTACGGCACTGAAGATATCAGTAAAAGGGTATTTATCACAGTGCCATTTGTAATATTAAAAAATTGGAAACTACTTGAATGTTCCAAAGTAATTAATGAATTTATAATATATCCATTAAAACATGTTATAATCACGGTAGATCTTGTTTTTGTTTGTTTTTTAAACATCTTTATTGGAGTATAACTGCTTTACGATGGTGTGTTAGTTTCTGCTGTATAACAAAGTGAATCAGCTATACATATACATATATCCCTATTTCTCCTCCCTCTTGCGTCTCCCTCCAGATCTTGTTTTTGAAGAATATTTAATGACATGCACAAAATTCACAGAATATATTAAGTGAAAAAGATTTAATAGTTACATATTCAACATGATCTCAATATTGTTAAAAAATTTTGTCTATCCAGCCACTCACATACATTCATCTTTTAAAACTCTTCTAAGACAATTAACAATGTTTCCAATTTTATAAGAGCACCTGCCAGTTGTATAACCAAAAAAAGGCTAAAGATTTCACAGAAGGAGAAAAATGACAAAAATGAGAGTAGACTATGAAAATGTTCCTGGTCATTGGATTAAGGATCATCATTCAGGGGGTGACACTCTCTGTGATAATAGTTGGGTAGTTGGGTATTTAATCACTCCTCTAACACTCGTATGTTGTAAAATAGCAAGTTTTTTAAAATATATGTATTTTCTGACATACCTATGAATATCCTAGTTTTCTAAAACATTAAATTGGAAATTTCACGGTTTCATTAAGGGATGGACATATACTACTAAGTTCTTTAGCTCTGACTTAGAAGTTTTTTGCTTTGTTTTCTGAATGGTGGTAACAGCCTACTTTTGTAACTTGGATCAGAAAATTCTGGCTGTCTCCATTTCTCATTGTTGATTTTTCACCTGCTTCAGATCTTTTCCAAGAGCTGTTCACTCCTCATGCTCTCAAGCCTCCTATCATTTCTATCCTTGTTTCTGCAGAGATCTTTCTTTCTTCCTTTTCCCTTATGTACCCTGAGGTCAGTTGGTGTGTTTTTGCTCTTAACTAGATTACTCCTTGGGGAACCAGAAGTCAGTGTTGGGCCTCAGCGGACTATGTTTTGAGAAATTCTTCCTTCCAGTTGTCTTCCAGAGTCTCATATCCACTATAGCAACATAGCCCAAAGATGTCCGTTTTTAAAGCTGTCAGTGGGATTCAGCAGAATTGGAGCTCTTTTCAGATGATTACCTCGTGTGGCTATTTTACTATTTTGGCTGACATGCTTTAAATAGTGTTGATCCATTAATAAATCACAGCAAAGGAAATGGCCTTTTTTTAGTATTTTCTTAAAAATAGTATATGCTCATAAAGAAATGAAAAAGTATACAAAAGTTTAGAGAAGAAACTAAGAATCAAAAGTTAATCCCACTGCTAAAGAACCCCTCTCCACAGTTTATTGGTTGATACTTAAAATATGTCTATGTAGTTAACCTAAACTGGTTCATTAAGGTCTGCACAACAGAGTACCAAATTTACGTGGGCGAGAGAACGAGGGAGAGAATGATTGATTGAAACATGACTCTTCTGAAGGACGGGATGTGGGGTTATGGGGCACCCTGAGTAGTGTCGTGAACATTAGATGAGCACTAATGATGGTCCAAACATCGCCAATCCAAGGATCAGATAAATACCTTTAAATATATTCATGTGTCATAAGAAAATACCTACGAACTAAGAACTAATCTAACATTTACAAACTATACCTTATTACAGTTTACTTTAGTTACAAAGGCGATTTCACACACACATACATTTTGTAAACTGCATCACACACAGACACACATATGTATAAAGACATGTGCACATTTGTGACCACCTAGAGGGGTGGGATAGGGAGGGTGGGAGGGAGATGCAAGAGGGAGGGGATATGAGGATATATGTGTATGTATAGCTGATTCACTTTGTTATACAGCAGAAACTAACAGTACATTGTAAAACAATTATACTCCAATAAAGATGTTAAAAAAAAAAGATGTGTGCATACACTGGGCATTATATATATATATACATTTTGCTGTTTTGGACACTTTACTAAGAACCTTATTTTAGGACAGTCCGCGGTATGTAATAAAACACCCTTGTGTTTCAGTTCCTGGCACTGTGGGGAAAATTAATTTACAGATACTGTTCCCAGAACTTCTAAATCACCACCAATAATTTTAGAGCATCAACATAGCTTGGACATTTGTTTGTTTCCAGCTACACCAGAAACGCAGGAAAAACAATGGGTAACAAAATCATCGTTACCATAAACTTCAAAGGCTTAAAATAATTTGTTTTCCTGGATTTTATGTTGAATATGATTAAAGTAACTTGGTCATCAATTTAGAATTTATGCTCAGATTGTAATGTTATTCATAACGAAAGTAAACTTATTTCAGTAGACTACAGTGAGATGTGTAATCAGTAGAGGAAAAAGGAGAAAGATAACTACCCACTTGGATAACGTAGCACAGAATTTTCCTCCAGAGTCTGCACAGCTGGCATCTTAGCCTTTTCTTTAACAGGTCCTCCCCTTGCGCTGAGGGCACAGTCAGGCCTAGTTCACTCCTGGCTTCCTGGGTTATAGCTGGGTGATCCTGGGCAAGTTACTCTCCTTTCTGGCCTCAGGGTTCTCAGTCATAAAGTCAGGCAATTAAGTGAGATAACATAGGAAAGTTCCTCCCCCAGGGCTTGGCACAAATAGGGTGTGGAACAAATCTGGTTTCTTTGGTTCTTTCCCTTGCCTTCCCTTTTCTAAGTATGTAGTGGTTATTGGATATTCTTTTGTGCTCGCCCTATTGTCTATGCCTTATGGCCACTACCTCTTCTTCTCTTTTTTCTTTTCTTTTCACAGTTAATTCATGTAAAATTACTTCAAGCACTGCTTATTGAGCACCTACTGTATGAAAGGCACTCGGGGTAGATAGTATAGGACATATGAATGAGTAAGGCATGGTTCCAAAAAAAAGTAATAATAATAATAATAAGGCATGGTTCCTATCCTAAGCAAGATTATAATATATATGAGAGAAAAAAGATGGATGGGTGGATGGATGGATCAGTGGGTGGATGGATGGATGGATGGATGGATATATAAGATGTGTTAACTGCTTTCCCAAAGTAGAAGGAATATCAGGTTTGGTTGGGGCAATGAATGAGTTTAGTTTGAAGTTATTACACATTTTCATTTAGATCCTATTTAGATGGAAAATAGAATGTACTGTAATGTTTTTTTGTAGCACATTTATAAGATTAAATTGAGTATTCGATACTGTTACAGTCATGTTATTGTAGCAAAGGAGCAAGGAAAAAGTGTGTGATTAATAAGTTCCAGTTATATCATTAGGTGGATTCTCTCAACATTATTTATTATGTACCTTATAAAGATTTATAGAAAACATTTTATTAAATTTACCATGTATTTCTTCATATTAAGAACTGCCTTAACCTTGGAAACTTTAATTTCTAAGTTATATGTATATAACAATTTCAGCTTTTGAAAATTTGGATTTCTCCATATTTTCTGCCTCACCTGTCTGTAAGGAGGGCTGTCACCATTTTTCAGTATTTAAAAAGGATGGCGTTGTGGGTACTGATGCTCCTGAAGGAAATATATAACCTACACACTAAGCTCATTGCTCTCTCCAGAGCTTGCTCTTCATGTCTGCTATTGTGTGCCAGCTGGGAAATTGTTCCCAGGACTCCCATACAATTGGGGATATTGTCATCTACATAAGAAATGCCTGGTTAGTGTGGGTATGGGACTGAAATCCATCTCAAAGTCAGTCACCAAGTTCTGTACCTGAAGCATTTCCTCCTCCCACAGAGGGTACCTTTTTCAATTTGCGGAAAAGGTGTCTTCAAGGCTGGCGGTTGTCCTGGTTGCTCCCCTAACCTTGTGGTAGTAAATGGTTAAAATGTGATACCTGAGATAAGTAAGACCGACTGATGTCAGATTTAGTCAGTCCTTGTTTCTAGACTGTGAGTAAATATGTGGTTACCCCCCCTTTTTTTCTTAAAATGAGGCTCATCAAACAAATGTACCATTCTGACATGCGATCCTGTCGTACGTTATTCATTCCACCCAAAGGACATGACTAGAGCTCATTCAAAGCCCCAGGAGTTGGACATGATGAGGGAAGAATTGTAGAATGTTCTGCTGTGTATGTGCCACAGGACTTAATTTATATGGTGAGAGTAACTATAAAATCTTACCAAGTAAGTCAAAAAGACAATGCTGTCAGGACTTTTCAGGTATACCTTGCATTTCATATATTCTCAAAGATTAGCCCCAAAATGTGAATGCTTATTATCTCCCTTACAGCCAAGGTTAGAAAAATAACATTAGAAGTGCAGAAGTTGTATGATTGCCCTAATTTGTGCACACTCTAAAGCAACTACCGGGACTTCCCTGGCGGTCCAGTGGTTAAGCCTTTGCCTTCCAATGCAGGGGGTGTGAGTTCAGTCCCTCGTAGGGGAGCTAAAATCCCCCATGCCTCACAGCCAAAAAAAACAACCTAAAACAGAAGCAATATTGTAACAAATTCAATACTCTAAAAAAAATTAATGAATAAAGCAACTACCATAAGCAATCTAAAATAGTAGTTGCCAACTGCTGTAGCCATGATTTAAATGGTGCCAGGCTACCATTTCCCATGGCAAGGGAAATCTTAAACTGCAGAAGACACAGCAGCCCATGAACATCTAGGTCTGCACAAACAACACGAAGACCAGCAGCCACATGTGGCTCTTGAGTGCTTGAAACATGCCTAGTCCAAATTGAGGTGGCTGGAGTGTAAAATACACATGGGATTTCAGATACTTAGGAGAAAAAAATATTAAACATCTCACCATTTTTATATTGATTATATGCTGAATTGATGATATTTTGGATATGTAGGGTTAAAGAATATTAAAATTAATTTTTTGTTTCTTTTTACCTTTTAATGTGGTTACTACAAATTTAAGGTTACATACATGGGTCACATTTATGGTTTGCATTCCGCATATTTCTATTAGACAGTGCTGGTCTAGGTATTTCAAGAGAAAAGATGGGGGGTTGTGTCTGTGATTTCTTCATAGTCTGTATCTCACAAAATACTGGACCTCTTGTTCTCTCTGTCCCACAGGCATGGGCTGTCTCTGTAACAAGGACATACAGTATCATTGGTTACATGTTCTTTTCATCCCATGGCTGTTCTGCAGTTTACTTAGTATGTAGATTATTTACAATCATTCTGTATAATCTCTGCCGCAGAATCTTTGTGCACAATCTTAATAGTTTCCTTAGGAGAAATGGTTTTCAGCTTTTGCTCCACATTACCCTCCAAGTATTGGGTTTGGCCAAAAGGTTCATTTGGGTTTTTCCGTAACATCCTACAGGAAAACCCGAACGAACTTTTCGCCAACCCAACATGACCAGTTTGCTCTTAGCAGAGGTGCATGCCTCTTTTGCCATTTTTCTCTCCAACCTGGGGATTTTCTTTTTTGTTGTTGTTATCTTTGCCAATGTGACAGAGAGTGTGTGTTATCTCTGTTAGAAAAGGAAAAACAACTAAATTTTACACTCTGACATGAGCTGCTCAGTGTAAAGTAACAGGAGAGAATGAGAAAGGGCAGTGTATCCTTACCTGCTTTAGATAGAGGTTTGAGTTAATTTGTAGTCTCTGCAGAAGTGTATCAGACTGGGTGACCATTCCAAATTATATTTTTCATGACTATCCGGTCCTCTTTGCCAGCATGAAGACCTTAAGAAATAAATAAAGTAACCTGGCATGGAATACCTGGCAGGATGAGTCAGCCCATACATGTGCCCTCGAAATGAAAGAACACCAAGAGCAGTTAACAGCACACATAGTTGTCCGAGTGCATAATGAAGATCCTGGGGGGAAGCATCCTTCTTGACTGGGAAGTTTTTAATTGGCCTGGCTACCTGGGATACAGTTACATCAGGACTGCAAGTCCAATTAACCAAGAGTTTACAAAAATCCATCCTGTGCCTTCTGCACTTGAGGAGAACAAATGAAAAAGAGCCCTGAACACACAGACTCTTTTGCTTTCCTTCTTTTCATTTGCTAAGTGTAGAACTGGTTTATGTCAAGAAATTGATCGTCCCTGTTGTCTCTGGCACATTACCATTTTTCACACACAACAAGTGGAATAGTTCCCTAGGAGGCTGCTGTCCTGTAATTGTCATGTCTCAGGTTTGCTACGTGGTTGTAACAATAAGAGAGGCTCAGCCACTTGATGAATGGATGCTCCTAGACATTTGTGCTGGCTTCTTTCTCCCTGCTACTTTATATTCTGAGAAAAGCTTGACAGTTCTGCAAATCTTTATATGCCTTTGTTTTTTTCACTTGGTTGATTAGTTTGATAATAAAATACCTACATTAAAAAATATTTTTTAAAGTCCCACACATTCTCTCATCCCCTTTGCAGGTGATGGATAGGTCACATGCCATTTGCTGAGCTTATGTGTGTAAATCATATGCTTTACATTCTAGACCTTTCTTCCTCTTTCTTCTGCACAGGGGATTGGGATAGAATTTAGTCCTCATTACTTTGCTTTTTGTTATCTGATTAGCTGAAGGGATCTGGCCCTTTCTGAGATAAATATCTTTTTGTTTTCCCCATTTCAGGATAAAGTCTTCAATATACATTATAGCTTTTTCATTTGGCTGAAAGACTATAATTTGGGGTTGCTTCCCACCACACCCCCCAATCATCTCAAATCTCTACTTTTATTAGTATAAGTTTTTAATTTGTGCTTTAAACTTAGCCTGGAAGGGTGACTAAGAAAGGTGAATTTTGGATTTAAACTTAGCCTGAAAGGGTGACTAAAAAGATGAATTTTGTATTTCAATGTTCGTGTTTCATTTCCCTAAAAGAAGATTGTGCTGCATTATTTCCTTGGTCCAACACACTCTTCATGGCTCAGGTCCAATCTTGGCTTTCTTTAGTAATGATCTTTTCCTGCTTTAGCCAACAAATTTCTTTAACACACATTTTCACTGAAGTGGCTACTTAGCTGCAGGAGGAGCCTGACTCAGATTCATTTTTAACTAAGCATCTACCAAAGAGCCTGGTTTCCTTTTCTGATTCCTTTGTACTGGCTTGTCCTGGAAAGATGAGTCACTTTCCCCCTCAGTCTCAGTTTCCTACCTCTGTAGTACAAGACTGGTCTCCTTTTCCGGGTTGTCATGAGGCTTGGATGAGATATATGTGTGAAAGCCCTTAGAAAATGTCAAATGTGACAGTTCTTTAAATGTTTATCCTGGAAATCAAGCACTTGTCATAGCTTCTCTCCTGGTTCTTATCTTAACTGTCTACATGTTCATTGTACACTCGTAGGAAATACAAATTCTCCATTCATTAGCTCATTGTTTACTCAGAAATATTTTGTTGGGGACCTGAAGTACATTACTACATCTTCTCCTTTTCTACAAAATCTCCTTGCATAATGTTGTGTCAGAGAAATGGAAATCTTTAGGTACTGTAGATAAGTGCTCTGTGAGTAGTAATGGAGGATTCCTCATTGAACAGGATGAAAATATTTTTAGAAGTGAGCCCACACAGTAACCATCATTGCCAAAATGGATTTACAAATGTGGGCATCTCATTACACATGGTACTGGAATAGGTGCTTTACCCCTCAAGTTTTCATCTGTTTAAAATGAATGTACTTTCTATCTCTGTTTTCTTTAAGGTTCACCATTCAGGGTTCATGCTCGAGTTACATGGTTTTGTTGTCAGTTTTAAAGATACTGGTTTGTTACTGTCTCCTGAATTTCCACTGCAGCTTCTAATTCTTCTGATTATTTCTTGTGTTTTACGTCCAGGCACTAGAAAGAAATTTAATTTTTCATTTACTGGACCTAAAAGTGCTTATTCCTGTCCACCAGTCATCCCCTGCTTCACTTGCCCTGCCTTCCGTCCCCATTGCCTTTGTAAATGAGGTGCATGGTTTGGGAAGGGCCTGGAGTCAGTTCTAGAAAGTGAGCTGCAGCTTCAAGCCATTCCCTGCTTCTTTCTGATTTCGGCTGTTTGTAAGAGGAAACAAGCAGGGGCTTGGAGCAATTAGTGAGCCCAGTGTAGGCCTGGGTGTCAAGGGGGCAATTATCACCTTCCTCTGGATACAGTTTGGAACTGGCTCTGGCCTGGTGGGGGCCACCCAGGTAAAAGTAAAACAAATATTTTGATAAGCTGAGCTTTGAACAGTTAAGTAGTGGGAAAGGGTACTTAATATTTACTTAGGACTTTGTCTTTATTTTATCTATGTGCTAAAACAGATACCATGTTCCTTACAAGGGAGTGGGAGTGTGGATTATTAGGATCATAATATAGATTATATGTAATATGTATTTGGCAAATAAGCACAGGAGAGATAATCATGTCATATCCCTCACCTCTCCCGTATTCTCTCGTATTCCCTATTTTCAATCTCAGCTCAGAAAAAGCCCACCTGTCCTTCCCATCCCACCCACACCCAACGGTGCCTGGGATGGGGTCTGGGAAGAGAGATTTCATCTCCATCTGGTTGCCTTTTATTTGCATCTCATGTTAATGCCAGAGATGTTGCACTTTAAAATATAAAGAGCTTTACATTTACCTAGAAAGAACTCTGGGGGGGGGGGGGTGCGCGTGTGCGCACATGCACACATAATGTATGTGTTTATATATGTAAAACTGTGTTATGTGATAAACTTTCTGGTTACTTTCTTTAACACCATGTCTTCAGTGATTCTCTAATATCACTAGGATCTCAGCTAGTACCGCGATTTATTTATTTATTTATTTATTTTTTGTGGTACGCGGGCCTCTCACTGTTGTGGCCTCTCCCGTTGCGGATCACAGGCTCCAGGACCGTGGCTCACGGGCCCAGCCGCTCCGCGGCATGTGGGATCTTCCCGGACCGGGGCACGAACCCGTGTCCCCTGCATCGGGAGGTGGACTCTCAACCACTGCGCCACCAGGGAAGCCCGCGATTTATTTTAATACCACTCTTTATTTAATACCAAAAGTGTGAGAAGTCCACTTTTGAGGATCCCTTGCAGATTGTATGAGGCCTTTCTAAGGATCTATAAAGTGCTGCGTTTGTGTTCAGGACCCATTGTATCTTGACTGTTTTAAGCATACAAGTTTAATTTAAGTACGCCCTGAATGAAGCAGGAAGTCAGGGGAGCTGAGGGCTCATTCCTCAGGAGAGTTAGCAGAAGTGTAAAGAGACACCATTCCTGGTGACAACACCTATGTCAGCCGCACCCTAGAGAGAACTAGAAGGAGGTAAGCTAATCAGAAGCCTTCTCCCTGTTCTCACTTGTTTCTTATGTGTATTTTTATTGGGGGCATGGTCAATTCATACACAGTTTTATAGAATTTTACTGGGCTGTTTTAACCCAGTCTATAACTTGACATTAAAGTAAATGGAATGCTGTGTGGTATTGTTTTTTGAAAGATGTTTTTGCCTTTATTCTTCTCGCTAATGATTCTGTGCGTGTAACCAGTATCCTTATTGACATTAATCTGATTGATCACCCAGGCCAGTCTTCTTTTCAAAGCAGGGATACCAACCTCCCACTCACCAACCCCCCATATTTTAGTGGTTCCCCAGATTTTTGGATTTTAAGGACCAATACACTAAACAAAAATAATTAGGGTTAGGGATCTAGTATCGACTTAAATTTTTATTTTGTCAGAAAGGACACAAACTAAAACAACGACCACCTTTCATCACTATTTTATAAAAATACCCAGGGGCTTCCCTGGTGGATCAGTGGTTAGGAATCCGCCTGCCAGTGCAGGGGGACACGGGTTGGAGCCCAGGTCCGGGAAGATCCCACATGCCGCAGAGCAACTAAGCCCGTGTGCCGCAACTACTGAGGCTGCTCTCTAGAGCCCGTGAGCCACAACTACTGAGCCCGCATGCCACAACTACTGAGGCCCACACGCCACAACTACTGAAGCCCACATGCCTAGAGCCCATGCTCCATAACAAGAGAAGCCACCACAGTGAGAAGCCTGCACACCACAACAAAGAGTAGCCCCCGCACGCCACAACTAGAGGAAGCCCGTACGCAGCAACGAAGACCCAACACAGCCAAAAATAAATAAATTAATTTTTTAAAAATACCCAAAGTGTTTTATTTATTTATTTTAATACTAGTATTTATCTAATACCACTACTTATTTAATACCAAAAGTATGAGAAGTACATAATTTTAGATTAAAGTTAACTCTTTGAAAAATTCACTGTACTTGTTTTTCTGTTTACCGCTTGGCGATCATCTCTTCCTGAGTTGGTTTTTGTGAACACCTCCTATGCAGCCGCATCCCTGACCCAGGTTGCCTCCCAGCCCTGCTTGAACGCTGCTAGTTGTGGCAAGCTCTCTACAATAGTTTTTAGACAGGATTTCTTTATAGTTTTTTCTTTTCCAGGTGAGCGTCTGCAAGGCTGTCATCCATTCCTTCCTTGGAGGATATGATTTCTAGACCTTTGTCTACCATTCTCACTCTTCTTCGAAAGAGCTCAGACTAGGTAAAAGGAGATGTTTAGGGCTTCCCTGGTGGCGCAGTCGTTGAGAGTCCACCTGCCGATGCAGGGGACACGGGTTCATGCCCCGGTCCGGGAAGATCCCACATGCCGTGGAGCGGCTGGGCCCGTGAGCCATGGGTGCTGAGCCTGCGCCTCCGGAGCCTGTGCTCCACAACGGGAGAGGCCACAACAGTGAGAGGCCCGTGTACCACAAAAAAAATAATAATAATAATAATAATAATTAAAAAAAAAGGAGATGTTTAGAACAAATGCGTTTAACGTAGAAAGCACTCAGTGAAAGCAGACTGTTATTCATCTATTCCTCCACTCCTTTCTCCTGAATTTTGACTGTTTATCATTTGTCAGGCACTATGCTGGGGCCTGACAGAGGAAGCAGTCCAAGGACGCATATCTAATGGGGCCGTAGACATGGAGGTGATGCAGCAGCACGCTGAGGGCTGCACAGAGAGGCGGTGTGGACACACTGCCATGGGCAGGTGCAGAGGGAGCCCTTGGCTTGGTCAGGGAAGGTCAGAGAAGGCTTGCTCCTGCTGGAGAGGAGCATTAAACTGAGGCTTGCAGAATGACACTGAATTTCCCAGGTGAAGTAACATCGTAAAGGTCAGAAAATTCAGATGGATCAGGGCAGGTGCAGGGACTTATATAGGATCTACAGGCAAGCTGGGGCCCTATGAGTTGCCTAGGGCTGCTGTTACAGAGTACCACAAACTGGGTAGCTTAAGATGACAAAATTTCACAGTTCTCGGGGCTAGAAATCCAAATTAAGGCATCAGCACAGCCATGTTCCCTGTGAAAGCGGTAGGGAGGATCCTTCCCAACCTCTTCCAGCTTGTGGTGGTTTGCCAGCGGTCCTGAGTGTTCTGACTCACAGCTGCATCTCTCTCCCCCCACTTCCCGGACTCTCTCTCAGTGTTCACATGGCGTTTGCCCTGTATCTCTATCTGTGTCCAGATTTTCCTCTTATAAGGACAACTGTCACATTGAATGTAGGCCTACCCTAACGACCTTATCTTAATTGGATTATATCTGCAAAGACCCTATTTCCAAATCAGATCACATGCACAGGTACTGGAGCTTAGGACTTGGACATGTCTTTGCTGTGGCAGGGGAACACAGTTCAACCCATAGCAGTGGGTATCAGGGAATGGTGAGCCGAGGGGCCCAAAAGCATAATTTCTTTCTATAGTCAGGATCCTATATTTTCCTCAGTACAAACCTAAATCATTCAGAGAACTTGAATTTGTTCCTAATCAAAAAATCCAGGTATTTTCATGTGAATAAGCCAAGACTTTCCCTAAATTTATGCGGTCGATTTTTCCACCCTTGTAACTTACATGTAAGACTTTTCCCTATTAAATATTATAGTGTTGGCTTTGGCCAAGAATTCATGCTGGCCTATTGAAATAATTTCAGGTATTAATTCTGAATCTTACATTCACCATCCCCCCTAGCTTTGGGACATTTATGTATTTAATAAGTGAGCTATCAGTGACCTGATTTATGGCATTTTTAAATGTTGAAAAAGTGCTGGCCAAGAACAGAGCCTTGTGGCACATCACTGGATGCTTCCTTCGTGCTGTGACCCTGACCATCTGACTAACTCAGTCACTTGTTTAGCTAGTTACCCACTCATCCAAACCACATTTCCTCTTCCCAGATACCCTTGTCTAATCCGTGAGCAAATAATGATTTTTATTTAGCTCAAATCAAAATATACTACGTAGCATTTCCGAGCAACCCTGACTTCCTCACCAACCCCCAAAGGAAAAAGAGCAAACGTTAATGTGCATGACTTGCTCTGAAGGACTTCACTGGTGCCTGTTCTTTTCACCAGTCTTGCTAACCTTCTATTTCACCAATCCATTCTGGAAATTTCACTTCAGATCAGCATTAGCCTTACCTGCCTTTCGTTTCTAGAATCTAGTTTTCTGTTCTTTTAAAGAATCAGAATGGTATTTTTCCTTTCCATTAGCACCTCTCCTATTATGCAGGTTTTCTCAAAACAACCAAGATTAGAAAATCCTTACTGATGAGGTCATGTAAATAAGAAGCACTTTTAGCCCCAGTCTTCATTCACAGCCCCCTTACGTGCATCTTCTGGAAAATGCAGTAAATTCAAGCTATCTTGAGAGTGAGGCATATTACCTTCATTTGAAATACGGTAATATTGTAAAACTGATACTAAAGTAACTTACAGCATGTGACTCTCTTTGGTTCCCTTCTTTCTCATAAAGACAATTCCTCTCTGATTTTCTTAAATTTTAAGATTGTAAATTTTTAGGGCCATACTACTCTGTCTTTGGAATGATTGGTTATCTGCAGTGTCTAAGGACAGTCTTACTCAGAAGCAAACCAGTAGGAAGCCAGTGTGGGAGCCCTGTTTATCCTTTTCCATCAGATCCGCTCTTCAGAGACGTGACCACTGTCACAAGTGACCCTTGAACGAAATATCTAAGTTTAGAAACATCAACTGTGCTGGCAGGCTACATTAACATTCCCTTGCCTATCAGCTCAAGTGTATTTTTTTTACTAATGATACATTTATATTATATCCCCAGATTTCTTAAGAGCTGAAGTGAGTAAAATAGACATTAATTTCCTTTTCATTCTGTTCTTCAGGCGGGCTTTTCAAGGTCATGGGGCAGTCAGGATTTATTACTTAAAAAAAGGATGGCCTGACAGTATTTGGAAATTGATATGCTGGTGCCGTGTTCTGGATCAAAGCCAACATTAGTGTTCAGTCTAGGAAATGTCCAATTTGACTCTGTCCTTTTTTAGCTTGTGTCAGAATCAAGAGAAAGTTCTAGGTAATTTGCACACTCTGTTTTAATAGTTTCAGATAACTCTCTGTTTTGCTTCAGAGAGCATGTTTACTTTTACTCTCTGTCACGCTGTTCTTGTTTTGAATGAAGCAATCATTTATGGTTTTCGGTATTGAAGTTTAGTGCATTCAGTTTCTACAGACTGTGAAACAGTTCTCTGGTAGTGTGTGTGTGTGTGTAAAAGCTTTCTAGTTTTGATTTCTTTTAAAAAGAGCAGAAATTTAGAGATAGTTGCAACAGGTCTAGGAACCAAAACTCTTCTCGGTGTTTTGGTTTTTTTTCCCCCCAGCAACCTTTTGCAGTTTCCTTTTTGGTAGCAGTTTTTAATTCCATGTTAAACACCTAAATTACCTTGCTTCCCTCATTTGTTTTTATAAGCTAAATTGGGATAAAATACAAGGCCATGTTCATTTTCCAAGGCAAAATGTAGTGTTTCCCTGCTCCCTGCAACTTCCAACCTCCCTGAATTCCCCACACCAAACACTTTAAGGGGAAAAAATGTGTACTCCATGTTTATATTTCATTCACTGAACCAATATATATTGAGGGGTTTCATCATGCAAAGATCTGTACTGAAAAGTAACCATAAAAATGGTAGGCCTACAGTTTCTCAACATTTTGTGGCTTAGGACCATGTCATTATGAAGGTGAGGAGAGTAGTCTAGTGCTCTCCAGTGGTTAGAATTGGAAGTGCTGTTATTCCAAAGAATTCCGGGGCCGGGGTGGGCGGGGCATGGGGAGAAAAGGTTAACATTTATTTGTCACCAGACATCTGTTATGTGCCAGCACTGTGCTGGCCCCCTAATAACAGTGCTGTGAGTTAGACGTTGTCACGCCCTAGGTGATAGGTATGGTACAGATGGGGATGCTGAGGCCAGACACCCACACCAGAAGCACGGAGCTGGTTATTGGCTGAATGAGCACTTGAAAAGAGCTCGCTCTCTCTCGGCAACTCCATCTGCTTCCCAATATAATATTGTCTTCCTTCTCGTAAAGTACTATATCATCCTGAAGGTGAGATTGTTAAAGCAAAGAAAATACATTACAGGTTTTGTTGGGAGAGGAAGAAAATTTTTTCAATGCTCTATCATTGTCAGTTCATAAATTCAACTCAGAAAGAAAAGACCACTTTATATAGTTAAATTGCCTTTGTTTTCAAAGTTAGACATTTATCAGTGTTTTGAGACTTTTCAGGACTCATTTTTATGTTAGATAATCTATGTTTTACTTGCAAAATTCTGGGTTCCATTTTCAGCAAGTATTATTTTCCTCTGACATATTAGTACTTGGGAGCACTAATTTGGTCCTGGCCATCTGTGACTGCATCTGTAAGTGCTGCAGTATGGTGACTCGTGGCAAAAATACTGTCAGAAGATAGTGTCAGTGACCCTTTGTGTGCTGTGTGCCCTTAAAAAACCAGAAAGTACTGTAAAGCTACTTTACCTTGATTGCAGATCACAATAGACTGGATACTAAGTTATAATAGCAGATCTATATAATAAATCAAATGCTTTATAGTGTTCTTTTCGTTTAGAAGAGAGGTATAAGTTTTTCATAGAATATGGCAAAAAGTGCATCTTAGCCATTTCTAATGAGGTAGTTTTAATATTCATTCTATATGAATTATTTAGTTCAAGCCATACATGCAGTACACAGCATCAATTGTTACTTTTGTATAGCATTTATAATAGATTAGCTGTGCCAGCAGGAACGTTGAAAAGGCAGGGTAGCAGGAGTGGTTCTGCATTTAGTCACAGAAGAGGTTATACTCATCCCCAAATCTGGGTGTAAATTACCAATTTTATTTGTGTTCTGAAAGAATGTGTTTATCTTAAAATTTCAGTGTTTTGAAAAGCTAGATACATAGATGTATATGTTTTCTCTTGAAAAACATGACACTTTGTCCCAAAGCTTCTGTCATTTATTCTCCAGCAGCTCACGTGTCGTAAAGCAGCCCCTCTGGCCGAGGGCTGGACCACCCGAGGATGGTGTGCACTTCTGCTAAATTAATCTGCAGGCTCCAGGTCTGGGACTGGGGCTGAAATTCACTGTCCTTTCCAGGGTAGTTCAGAAAAGTGAACC
The DNA here is from genome assembly GCF_025265405.1 of Mesoplodon densirostris. NCBI lineage: Eukaryota > Metazoa > Chordata > Mammalia > Artiodactyla > Ziphiidae > Mesoplodon > Mesoplodon densirostris. The sequence continues at coordinate 79,769,558 of NC_082668.1, read as the reverse complement.
ATGGTGATTCCTTTTCTCCGTCTCCTCTGCCTTCACAGAGGCAAGCCACTAGCTTTCTGTAACACAGATACCATAGGTTATTTTTCTCAGATGTTAAGTTAAAGCATTTGAGGCTAGTTAGAAGAAGTCCTCTGTCTTAAAAACTTCCCTGTCTTTTAGAACCTTTCCATTCTTCTCCTAGCTCTCCTCAGCCCTCCATGGTAACTTCTTGAACTTGAGTGTTATTGCTTGAGTACAGAGAGCCAAAAAAATAATAGTAATAATAAACCAAAAATGTGACATCTCTCTTTGCTAATTCTAGCCACAAGATTTCCATTAATCTTACTAAAATCCTGCTTTCATCATATCATTCCACAGTTGCAAAACCTCCAGCCACATTCTGTTCCCTGACTCCTTTTCCTAGAACCCAAGGCCCGCTAGGACCTTTTCAGACTTGGTTTCCGATCTTCCACACACAGCTCGCATTAGACAGATTCTTCTGTTTATTGCCTTCCGTGGCCTACCTGAATTTCTGTTTTCCCCAAAGTGTTTCTTGCTGAACTTGACCTTCATCCTACGTTTAGGCTCCTTTTATTTAGCATTATTCATACAGGATCTCAATATTCTTAATTATTTTTTAATATTAAAAATTTCTTACATTCCCCCCCCCCAAATTGTCCCCCTCAATGGCAGGAATGGCATCTTACATACTTTTCATAGGCCTTGGATGGTGAAGGGCATGCTGGAGACGTGCTCTAAATATGTGAGGCTTGATTTGATTTCTTGGTCTGGCCTCCTTCTTGACTGTACTTGTCTTTCCTGCATTCCATTCACCTTCAGCACCAGGTTTGGTTTTGACCTTTAGGGCTGTAGCAGCTTTTCCTGCCAAGCATTTTCCTTCTTCAAACCCTGGCTCCCATTCCAGCTGCAGCTTCCTGTTCCGTTCCATATACCAGGAATCCTGTATGCACAAAGCACATCCAGCCGTACCGCACAAGTGGAAGGGGCGGTTAACGAATGTTAAGAGTTAAGCCAAAACGACTGGAATTAAAAATGGAATATCTTTCTGTACCTTTAATTTTTGTACATCTTAGAAGTCTTATAGAAACAGTGAAACTCTTCAAGGCCAAAAAGGTGAAGTCTTAGAAAATCTGTCTGATACTGATTGCCTAATTTTAAAATTTCACATACATATACCTCATCCTCAAATGCTTACCACTTCCTATACCACGTAGATAAAGAAAACAGAATGAGCTGAATTATTCAAGGTACTGAGGATTCAGGATAACATGGATAAATGACTCCTTCTGCTAGAAAGCAGAACTAGAGAACTCTTTTAGGCCTCATTGTCCAGCAGACTTTTCTATTAGCAAAATGAATGTAATTTATACTTTCTTTTCCTTCCCCTATTCAACCACTGTTAGAAGACCTAAAGCAAATTGTAGGAAATCCCCTTTCCTGGGAGGCCATTGGAAAGATAAAGCAGCAAAAAAAAGCAAGTTAGAAAAATGCATGTACAGTATCATCCGGGTGTGAGTGTATGTCTGTGAATTATTTTCCCTTTTCCCCCACAAGTCCACATTAACAAAGGGCTCCTAATTCCCAAATCCATTCCCACCAAATAGATACCTGCATTACTCCTTCTAAGCTTTAAAGCCAGCCATACCCTCTCTTCACTGATACCTTTGTTCTCTTGGGCCTCTTATTCCAAATAGAACAATGTTGTCTACCCAGAAAGTCAGGGAACTGCTTTCTGAATGTTATCAGCATCTGTGTTAGAGGCTTTAGCAGTTCCAGGGTCTGCCCTCATCCTCATGCCACTTGTTTGGAGCTGCGCAGATTCACAGTGGGAGCAGCTTTGAACCTCTGGAACAGTCTGTGGTTGGCGACCAAAGTTTCCACACTTGTCAGCATGATTGGCCAAGCAAACTTCTGTCTCCCTTCTTTGCTGCTGTGTAACCTTTATGGGTCCCTTACTCACTCCGCTCCTTCGTTTCACAACTGCAAAGTGGGAATAAAACTTCACCTATTCAAAAGGTCGCTGTGAAGATTAAAATAATTGACCTAAATCACATAAAACAGTGCCTGACATAACATAAAAGCTGTATAAATGTACGCTGTTACTTCTGCTATGCCCCTGAGTTAACTCACTAGGTCATAGGCTTTCCATTGTGGGTGCTGATTTGATAGCCCATAGAGGTTTTGTTTTTTTCTCATTTCAATCCCCTCTCCCTCCTTCTTGCTAATTATTGTCATTTGCACGGGCACAGCCTCTCTCACGGTGGTAAGTTTCTTTGTCCTTCAAAGGCAGTTCAGCTATTAAAACAAAAGCAATCATCCTATATGCATGAGCAATATCCCACCCTTTTTCACAATCGGTTTTTGTTTACATTATAGGTGTACACTTTTTCTTACTGTTTTTTTCCACACACCCATTGCTTTTTTCAGTTTAATAACGTTTGTAAAATAAGCTAACATAAACCTTGCCAATGACCCTATGGTGCCTTAAATGAGTTTCCAACTGGGATGACCAATACTAAAATAACTCGTCAACCCTTACCGCCATCTGTTGGTGGTGGGTGGAATGGACTCTTCTCCAGAGCCTTGGCTTGTAACTGGCCATGTTCAAAAGCTCCAAGTTCCCTAGTAGATGAGAGAGAGGAGAAAGAAACCGTGTGCGCACCTGAGTGCCACGTGCAGACACTTGTACGTGCGTACTGGACAAAATCTATAAGGATGGGCTTCCCTGGTGGCGTAGTGGTTGAGAATCTGCCTGCCAATTCAGGGGACACGGGTTCAGGCCCTGGTCTGGGAAGATCCCACATGCCGCGGAGCAACTAAGCCCGTGAGCCACAACTACTGAGCCTGCGCATCTGGAGCCTGTGCTCCGCAACAAGAGAGGCCGTGATAGTGAGAGGCCCACGCACCGTGATGAAGAGTGGCCCCCACTCGCTGCAACTGGAGAAAGCCCTCGCACAGAAACGAAGACCCAACACAGCCATAAATAAATAAATAAATAAATAAATAAATAAATAAATAAAAATTTAAAAAAAATCTATAAAGATATGCATCAATCCATTTAACATTTCGTATTCAGGACTTCAGGTGATTCTAATATTTCAGTCTGCTTTTCCGTGTCTTCTAATAACAACAAATACGCATTTCTTTTGTAATTATGCTAAATTTTTAAAAAGGTAGAATCAATGAAGGACTAAGTGATGGGGGCAGAGGAGAAAATGAAGTTTTATTTTAGTAAGTGCAAACTGAAATATGCTTAGATTTTATGTTATAGCAGATGAAAGAAGAAATGGAAATGGGGGAGAAATGACAAAAGCTGGGGTACAAACAAAAGAAACTTGGGTAGCTTCTAAGCGAAAGGTTTTATAAGCCAATAGATTTAAATGTGAGTTTTTACCTGTTATCCTCTCCCTTTGAAATTTTCATTATTCTGTGGTCATGTCTCTTGATTACTCTTTATCCTTTTACTGTCAAAGCTTCCTCTGGAGTGGATTAATCTACTCTCAGCAAAGAATATTATATTCTGGGTAGCCAGGACTGTGCGTCTGAGCCTTGTTACTTTGAAGCTGGGTAAAACCCAAAGAATCTTCATCTTCACATTTTCCCCATTAAATTCTGCAGCTTGCTTTCTTGGGCATGCATCTCCTTGGTGTCCTTGGAGTGTGAATCCTGCCAGTCAGGAGGCCTGTTTTCTCCTAATAAATCCTATGTCCCTGTTACTTGACTTTTTTTTTTTTTTTACAAATTAAGCTGCAGATAGGAACCAGGGGAGGTGAAAATCTGGTTACTTTATGAATTTCTACCCAGATATCTGTTATTCTTGCAGGCACTGCTGATCAACAATAGAATTAGACTAAATGTTAATCATCTATAATGACTTCTCCCCCGCCCCATCCCATCCCTTGCCTCACATTATTAAATCTTAACTGCAGATAAGACTAGCAGAGGGGAATCGGGACCGCTCTGAACCCTGCTTCCCCCTTTCCTGTTCCTTGAGGTGCCATTTGCCAGATGGCTCGTCCCCATATTGTAGATCCTTTCTCATGTCATCAGAAGAACTTGTTCTGTACTCCATTCCCACAACATGGTGACTGCATCAGCCCCTGAGAAGCTAACTGAGTGAAGAGCTCACAGAAAAAGATATTGTAGGAGAGGAAAACGCTTCAAAACCCTGCCCCACCACCACCCCGGGTAGCTCCAGAGAAGTGCCTTACTGAGCCTCTGATTGCATGGAGGCTAGTATGCAGTAGTACCACAGAGTGAAAACTGTTTTGACTTTCTGGGAAGTCATGGGCTTTCAGTGTTAACCCACAAATCATGATGAAAACCACAGTAAAAAGTAAAACCGATAAATTTCAGACATATTTCTTCTCCTACACACACCCCCCATCCCTCCTTCAACCATGAACCACAAACTTATTTCTTGTGTCTAAAATGAACAAACAAAAAACTTGCTTTGGTTTGAGAAATTCGTCTATTCCAATACCTTAATAGAAGAGATCTTCCACTTTTTTCCTCACCTTTCATACTCTTGAGTATGTAAAGGAAACATTGTTTCTCAAAATTATGTCATAGATAAATTGCAGTGAAAACTTAACTGTTTTTGAGCTTTGAGGTTTTAGGCAAGATCTTAGTCTCAGAATTTCTATGAGCTTTTGTTTTCCCATTAGCAAAAATGGGAATAATAACAGCTACCTCATAAGATTGTTGTGAAGTTAAATAAGATCATACATACAAAGTGCCTAGAACTTTAGGAACTGAGTAAACGTTATTCCCTCTCTGGTTTCTTATAAAATCGCCCACTAAATGGTTGAGGAGATTAGGGATAGTTTCGTGGAAAAGTTAGTGTTACAACAGGTCCTTTAAGTTCAAGCTTGGATAGAAGGGGGCAGTGGAAAGATAAGAGAACCATGTTCAAAGTGGTGTTTAAGGCAGAGTAATGCAGCAGACTGGGTTGGAAGGACCAGAGGCTAGAGGCAAGAACTATGATATGCCTTTTGTATAGGTGTAGGCACAGTGAAGGGAAGGAGTGAATGTTACACACATGTCAGAGGCAAAACTCAGAAGAGTGATTGACTGGCTGGATTCGGGAATGGCTGAGTTGAAGATGTCTCAAGGACCACAAGCTTGGTGGAAGATTGGGAATGTGATGATGCTATTGAATGAAACGAGATATGAAGAGGAGACAAGGAAAATGTGTTTGAGGTTCTTTGGGGATGGGATTTAGAAAATAGTGGACATGAGGTAACATTTAACTAGATATTTAAGTATCTTAGTAAGATACTAAGATAGTTAAGTAAAAAGAAGACAAAAACTAAAGATTTGGTTAGATTAAAAAAAAAACAGGAAGGAGAAATGGGCTTCATCAAAGAAGATGTATTAATTAAATCTGTGGCGCTGGATATATTTCCTAGGAAAAGGAAGGGTTAAGGGCTGATTATCAAATGTGATGAAAGTACTTGGTTAAGGAGAGAGAGGAGGAAGTTGAATGGGCCAAAAAAAAAAACACTGAAAGAGTGCCCAGAAAGGTAGGATGAGGTCCTGAGAGTGAGGGTCCTAGAAGCACAGGTGTGGAAATGAGGAGAAATGTCAGATGTAGCAAAGATCAAAGAGAACCCAAACCAGAGTAGAGTGTGGCATGGATTGAGTCTAGTGCTCTCAGGAGCCTCTTCACTTTTCCTGCTTCCCACATCTTCCTCTCTCCATGTCTTCTTCCCCATTATTAATGCGGAGAGCAGAACCAGAAGGGTAGAAGGCCAGCCCCTGACCTTCTCTAAATTTGCTTTCTTCTGTTTGGTTTACAAAAGACCCTGAACTCTGTGACCGCAAGCAAAGTCTCTTAATCTCTGTGACTCCCAATCCCCTTATCCTGCATTGGAGTCATACCAGTTTTCTTCCCTACTTTTGGAAAGGGCTGTGATAGGGATGCAGTCTAAAAGCGTTTTCAGCTAAAACTTGTGCAAAGGAGAGAGTGCTGGTAAATATCAAGCTGTCAGTGACCTAGGTAGATAAATGGTTGCTAAAAGGTGGTCTTTAAATCACTTATTGTTTCTGTTTTGCAGAGTTTAAAAAAAATTTTTTTTGTAAGCTTCGTGACCTGTGTTAAGGTTGTTATAAATACTCAGAATCTCTACAGGGAATTGAAGGTGTTTGTGTAGCCTTATGCCTCTTGGATGTAATTGTCATTTGAACCTTAAATTATCTTTACTTTCATGTGCCCAGTTAGTAATCATTTGATTACATGATTACACAGAGCGAAGATTAACTGAGGGAGAGAGGTGGCCCAAGCCATTTGTTTCCTCTAGATAAGTATCTTTCAGCTTGTTCAATACATAAAATAGAAACCTGCAACATTTAAAATGTTTTAAAGTGCTGCACAGATACTTCCATTTTCTAAAACTTTTAAGAGTCTTTTTAGTCCTCAGCAGAAATCATGAGAAAGTAGTATTAGAGAAAATGTGAAAAATTTAAAGTAAATACATAGGAAAGTAAAATTTTGGAATTTGCCACATATAAATGGGGAAATGTCTCAGATACCTCAAGTATGTTATGTGCATTCTCTAAAAACCTAGTAATTTTTAAGAGTTATTTTAAGAGTTATGTTTCAATAAGAGTTATTTTTCAAAGGTTTTTCTTCTCCGTTTTTAGAAGACAAACATAGATAGCGGTGCTTTGCATTGTGGTCTGGTCACTGTGAAAGGGTGTAGGTAGTACATATATTTAAAGTCTGCTACCCCTTTGTTTCTGATGGCAGTGCCCTCAATTTTAATACTCTGAATTGTTTTCCTTCTTCTCCCAACTTCTGTTGTACATTAAGGAATTTGAACACATTTTTCATACAAACCCTCATGAAAGTAATGCTTAATTCCTGATTCATTGTTTTATATTTTCGTATTGCCTATTTCTTGCACACACGTGCCCACACACACATTAGTGAGTACACCGTATAACTATTATTACAGCATTAAAAGAGGTCTTAATAAAGGTATTTATAAACAGTTGTCAACATCTTAGGTAAAAAAGACCTGTTTTAAATATCACATTTAAACTATTTAAATAACACATCAAGTGTGTTAAAGATATATACGCATACGCACCTTTCTGTGGTGATCTAGAGCCATGCAGAGCTGCCTGCAAAAGCAAAATGGATAGATACGATCCAGGCAGCTTTCCCACCATGATTGGTTCATAAAGGCTATGTTGATCTTAGTATTTTCCATTAACACTTCTGTAGCCTTGCCTTTGGGTTTGTATTTGACCACAGACATGGTGTTACTAGACGAAACTATTTTTATCGCGCTTACATTCCATTTTTTTGGTCCCAAGATCATCAGGTAAGTACCTGATTCCTCAAAGCTAAACATCAAACTATAATCCAAAGATTCAAATGAGAGGCCTAGCTGTTCCCCCTTTTTAGTTTTTAGTTTGTGTTTAGAATTCTCATTTCCCACCCCCTAGTAAAGATCATTTTGTACTTGAAAGTTTGCAGATGTTTGATAAGTGTGTGTGTTCTCTGGACTTAGACATTAATAAAGGTTCCTCAATTATAACTTCTTCTTTTCTCTTTTTTTCCTTAGATATGGGAAAATTGTTTCCACCAAGGCAATTTTGGATAAGACAACGAACAAATGCAAAGGTATGTTTCCTTGGCTGATGATTTGCTAAATCAGAGCTTCAGAAAAATAATGGAATTTTAAACTTGATCTTTGGTTTCAAAACTACCTCCATTTATTAAAATCCAAATCTTACATGTCACCCAGTTTCTGTCTTGCGCAATGTCAGCATATTGCTTGCGTTTGTCCCTGGTTGAGTTTTGGCTGGAAGCCCAACAGCAGCTAGCCCTTTGCCAGAATCCCAGATTTGATGCCAGTAGAGTTAACATGCAAAAGACCGGCTGGCATTTATCCCCTGCTCTTAAAAGGGGGATCGAGTTAGAAAATAGCTTTTCTTTCCTGAGCCTGAGGAGATTAGAGCTGCTTACTGAAGACCACTGGACTGCACTAAAGAACTGAAAAGATTACATATTGTGCAAATTGGCTCTATTAATTAGAGTAGTTTTAAGCAGTACTTAATTACATGTTTCAATACTCCCAATTGTTCTCTGCTGAATGCCTGTTGACAATATTGGCAGCGGGGAGGAGAGAACCATTTTCACTGACCAAATTGTAATAGGGAGGGGAGGTCATACGCCCCTTTGAAATATGCTGCTGCATTAATTTGATGCACTGACCTTCAGTTTTCCGTGTAATTAGGATGAGCTCATGCGGCTCCATGAGCTGGAAGAGGAGGCGTCTGGAGTAGGCAGCGCTGATGCTCCGTGGTTCTGACTTTTAATGATCCAGCATCTTAACAATAGGCATGTGATTTCTAGGAAAGGGGAAGAATGGAGTCAGCTGACTTTGAGTCTAACGACTGACCCCGTGAATTGAAATAAGGTTGACAGGAATAGGCAGAGAAGGCAAATCTCCTCATTAATTAGACCCCAGTTTTTCAAGTAGTGGGGACGGCTGTGGCTTAGCACAATCTGAAAAAGGCAGAGAACATAAATGAAGCCTCTGGATGGTATGGTAGGGCCTCACCAGAGAAGCCAGCCGTTCCCTTTAATCTAGACTTGAAGGGATTCATTGTATTTCTGTCTCTTCTTCAAAGCTCCTGAATTTAAAGGAGCTGTTGTGGCAAATATCTAAGCCCACGTTTAGTCAACATGGCACATTCAGGCAGTTTTGCCTTAGGACGGTGAATAGAGCAATGCTTTACGTAGAGTGGTACTCAATTAATATTTTCAGTGAGTTAAACTGGAGAGAGTCAAATTGTAGACGGAAATGTCTACCCAGTTACCAGATTAGTCTTGTTTACCATATTTTAAAATGATTTGGGTGAGCAGGGACACAGAAAAAAACCTTTCGGTTTTATAACAAAAAAAACTGACTCTTGCAGGTATAAAACAGGAAGCTGATCTCAGCATTTGTTTCAAACCAAGAGAGAAATCACAGTAGAGAAGTCATTTTATAACCTTACCCTTCCTTTTTTCCTCCTCACCTCCCCAACCCCCTTACCCCCCAAAAAGAAGTCTTCGCAGCAGATCAGTGTGTTAAAAAAGCACAGCTGCCCTACTTACGTGAGGGAGAGGACGCAGGGACCTCCCTGGGTGAATTCTCTGCCGTACCTCTGCACTGGACACGCTACTGTTATACACTCTTTTCCAGCAAGACCCTATTGCCTGGAAGCCAAAACTCCACAAAATGCTTAGTATGATCTGGAAAAGGTACGAGTAAAAAAATGCTAAAGCTAAACCGAACATCATAATACAAACCCATGATATTTGGGAAGGGTCCAAAGATAAGTGGAGAGATTTCTGGGGCTTCTAAATAAGGATAAGAATAATTCAGCACTGGTTTTCGATACATATCTCCTGGAGATGTTCTCCTAAATTGAGTCTCAGGAGAGACTGCCTTATGTCGGGGGTGGGGGGGGCGATGAGAGAAACCTCTGAGTCTCTGTGTCACACAGGCCTCTCAGGAAGAAATAGCAACAGATATCTGGGGTGTGGGTGAGTGAGTGAGGGGGAGAGAGTAAGCAAGAACGAGTTTATAAAATTCTGGAAGGGAGAATGAAAGAGCTCCTGAAAAATAGTAATTTTAGGACAAATGAGGAAAAAATAACATAGCATAGCTCATAATAAAGACAGATAACATGTTAGCCATGTTATAGATAACTTGAGAAGGTGGGTAGGTGGATGGATGGATGAATATAGGTAATGCTTAAGAGGTTATTAGTATAAATGGAAAGTGCTTGTGTTGTATACTAATTTTTTGAGAGTTGAACAGATCAAAGAATTTTATACCTGGAAATTAGAGACCTTATAGGTCATAAGACATTTTTTGGCACAAAACATATTTTGAAGCCTCTCTCCAGAAGACAGAATTAAGCTGAAGGAAATATTGCTCTGAATAACATGTTATCATAGTTATTAAATTTAAAAATTCACTATTCAGTTGCTTTTCTACCTTTCAATTTTTGTCAGTTTTTAGCCAACAAAAGGTATTTAAATGCTTTTCAGCACTGGAATATATGGTAGTTCAGGACCAAAAAAAAAAAACTTACAATGGATTGATTGTGACACCGACTGGTTAATTATCAATGTTTACAGAGTTGTATATAAGACCAGAAAACACACACACACACACACACACACACACACACACACACGTAAAATGGGTGAGGATAAGTCAGACCAAAGGGAAAATAGGGGTAAGAGCAGGAAACTTCATGTTACTATAGAAATTGCCCTGTATTTCTTAGTTGCCAAAGCAAAAATAAACATACCTATTCCCATGATTCAGTAATCACAATGTAGAAGAAAATCCAAGAAGCAGGAATACCATAACTGTTGCTGGTCCTGAGACCTGAGAAGAATCCTCTTGGGGGTCCAGTGAGAGGATGCTGTCTGTGTTACTTAGTTTATCCCACCTTCAGAAATATCTGTATACATATTTATATAATGAAACCCATGGAACCTGTGAAACTCATTTATATACTCTTATATTTACTTGAAAGTAATATAATAGAGGAAGTGAAAGAGCCCAGGGTTGCATGCTTACCTGTTATATTTGTTTTTCAGCAAATATTTATGAAACAGCTATGTAGTAGACATCGGGCAAGGCCAGAAAAGGTTATAAACAGTTAACTAAAAATGCAACCATTATGGATTTTTCCTAATAAGGAAATAACAGATAAAATAATACTAATATTACCTGAATGAATAGCAGTTTCAGCTACATGAATATCAAACTTGAGATCTTCTGTTTATTGTAATTTATTGACAACAGCAAAATTAAGGAGGGTGTCTTAAATATCCATCAGTAGAAGTTACATCATTTCAGTGTAGTTGGGTGTTCATTTATGACCTGCTTAGATTGTATTTGGTAGTAAAATATGTATGCGAGTGAGAGAGTGAGTATGTGTGTGCCTGTGTGTACCTTCATAACGGGTTGCATGTTAGCATTAACAACAGATTTCTAAAAAAACTCCAAAATACATTTAACCTGACTTCTAACCTGGCTGTTGAGTAGCGTTCTCTGCTTTTACTTGGGTCGGCCTCTTCTTTTTCTTTCCAACCTGGCTATTTCTCCACTCACTGTCAAAATCAAATTAGGCCTTATTCCAACCCAATTCCAAGTACTCGATGGAAGCTGCTGCTTGTTTCAGCTTTGACACTTCTGTCTCCTAAAACATCTATTTCTGTAATCCATAGTCTAGTTCACTAGTTTTGTTACCAGGCAATATTTTTGGTATTAATACTGCACACTCACCTTTGGACTACTTCTGAAGTTTCTGTTTGGTCTTGTTGATGCATATATTTGCCTATTTTGACACTAGTTTCTTCCTGTCTAAATCACTGTAGCTTTATAATATCTGCAAATAAATGATAGGGCTGGCCGCCCTTCTATGCAACCTCCAAACAGGGCTTTTCTTTTTCAAAATATTCTTCCTCATTTAAAATTAATTTGATAATAGGTTTGAATTCCAAGGAAATCTCTGTTGGTATTTTTGCCTGGCACCCTGATCTTTTAAACAGTGTGCTAATAAATAGAATTGAACCTTTTCTCAGTAACTTAAGAGTTATAGTGACAAATCAGTGATTGCCTGATTTAATACAGTGATGCTTATGGATCAGTGAAGTTCATGGAGCTGTTTGCTCATATGCTGCTTAAGGCCTGTTCTTTGTATGGTTTTTCTCTTTCTTGATTGCTATTCATTTTCACTAATAATTAGCATATGGATACCATCCATATGATTATTTTGTAGCAGCCCTACCCTCAACCCGACCCTTTTCCCCCATCATTTCCTGCTTTTGATTTGTCTGTCGTGGCCAGGCAGAATAGCTGACCAGCTTATTTAAAATGTTTGAAAAGCTGTGGATAAATATGCTTTGAACCAGGACCTCTCTTAGGAGGTTATTTATTTATTTGTTTTATTTTGTTTTGTTTTTAGACTTTAGGACATGAACTGCTAAAACAGCTATTTTGGGTTTCTGGAGCCATCCCCCCCCCCCCTTTATTTATTTTGAAGAGATCATGAGCTCTATTTTAGATAATGATATTTTTAACCAAGTTCTAACATTTAGGTTATTTTATATTTGGGGTATCCAGTGGTTGTACTTAACTTACTTGAAAAATAAAATGTAGTCTACAGAGTAAACATACACTTGTAAGCTCTGTAGGATAGCACCATCTTTTTTACCAAATTATTAAAAATGCTACTTCTCTGAAGTTGATTTTTTTTCTTTTTTTTTTTTTAAATCTTGGTATAACTTAGATGTCTTTTTTTTTCCCCCAGTAAGTACAGGACACCTGAGAAAAAGATCTGGAAAAGGAAAAAAACTGGTTGTTGTTTTTTTTTTCCTTTTTTTTTTAAACTTTGAAGGGAAACTTGCCTAGCCCGTGGTAGATGGGGAAGGACAGCTTGAGGAGGATGTTGCATTGCGGCTGTAAAGCTTGAGACTTGTCAGCACATCAGGGCTTTCATTTCTGTTGCCTGCATCAGAGACCAAATGGAGTCATCCTTTTCCTCTTTATGTAATCGTAAAATAATGGCTTAAACACTAAGTGTGTTCTGCATTTCAGGTTATGGTTTTGTCGACTTTGACAGTCCTGCAGCAGCTCAGAAGGCTGTGTCTGCCCTGAAGGCAAGTGGGGTTCAAGCTCAAATGGCAAAGGTGAGTTGAGAGCCAGTACTCACTGCTCTGGTCTCTAGCTTTGGTTCTGAAGCTAGATACATGGCTTTTCCTGTCACCATCCAAGTTCTTCCTTCCATCCCAGAGAGCTCAGTTACCTATGGACACTTGTCCCATGTCTTCGCATCCTCAATGGTAGCTATTTTGCCAAAGACTGTTCCTCATAATTTTATATGTGAAGAATGATTTTATAACTGTATAAAATTTTACATAGCAGATTATGTAACCCCCTAAGTAAATGGAGAAATAGGACCAGATTTTCTCAGGTAAGTGGGTACTTGTGGGCTGAAGCTCTGTACTGTATTTTTTAAAATAATTTTAAAATGTCAATGCTTAAGGAATTAATGCATTTTAGAAACACTTCCGAAGGTAATTGTGTATAGAATGTCATATTATGAAAGAATAACAAATACAATCACATATGTATGCGTTGTACAAATATACTAGTAGTTTTAATGCAGTGTAAGCTTACAGATACTATTTCCTCTGTGTAAAAGTCAGTGATTTTTAGACATTGGTTATTTATGGATTATAAATCTTCTCTTTAGTAGTTCTGCAGTGGCTTTATTCAGGACTTGTTTTGATGAACTCTTAATCACTGAAGTGGTATTTATGCTCCAGTCTTTTTTTTTTTTTTTTTTTTTTTTTGCGGTACGCGGGTCTGTCACTGTTGTGGCCTCTCCCGTTGTGGAGCATAAGCTCCGGACGCGCAGGCTCAGCAGCCACGGCTCACGGGCCCAGCCGCTCCGCGGCATGTGGGATCTTCCCGGACCGGGGCACGAACTCGTGTCCCCTGCATCAGCAGGCGGACTCTCAACCACTGTGCCACCAGGGAAGCCCTATGCTCCAGTCTTATTGCCTAAATGTAAACTTGAGTTATATCATACCTAGTGCCGGAAGTGCATTTATTAAGATACTCATACAATTATATACATACCTTTTATTTGTGGTTTTTGAATTGCTACAGAACATATTTTCAAGTTTGAAACTTGGCAGTTTGATATCTTGTATATTCTTTTCAAAAGATCGATAATTTTATATTATCTAGTGTCTTTAAGTACGGAGGAAAGTAATTTTGTGCTGTCCTCTGCTGCTTCTGAAGAGTAGCATGTGGTCATTCCCTGAGGGGTATTCACATTTCCATAAGGAAAGAAGATTTATGGAAGTTAAAGAACCCTGGTTGAGATAAGTTACCTGCTAAGACCTTAAAGCTGTTGAAGGACATATATGCAGCTACCAGGATAGAGATTTACCTTGATTAAAAGAATCAGCATGAGTAAAGATTTCAGGAATTGATGAAAGGGATCACCTTTCTAAAGTAATCCTTGACTTTTAATATTTTTAGACCTTTGGATTGAGTTGGACTTATTTCAGATATTTTTAAACTCCAGAGGAAGAAGCTAAAATAAACAAACTGTAAATACTAAGCACCATGATTTTTAGATTACTTGTCCATAATATACAGCAGTTTCCTGTGGTATTGTTGAAAGACGGTGATTATGAGGCTTGAAATATATTTAATTGTGAGTATGCAATACCTATGTTGTATATGATTTACAGAATGTTTAATACGCCTATGTAAACAATGGGTAACCATACATTTTCTAAGCAGGACTTTTAAGGCACAATTGGAAAAGGGCTCTATTTTTCCCTCTGTTGTGTCCATTTCCTCTACTCTGTGAAGCTCCTGTTTCTTCCTCTCATGGATAAAATCTAGGGCAGGTCCCATGACTTTTCTGGCTACTCTCGTTATTCTGAAAATTTCCTTCAGTTGCTTCTTTCATTTCAGGTCTTTCTGGTTCATTTTTTTCAGTAGAATGCCCCTTAATTGTTTTCATATCCAAATTTCAGGGAACATAATTGTCTTTCAGTACATTTTCAGCCTTCCTATATGTATTTACACCAATCTCAGTACAATATTTTAAACAAGATGTTTAAGGGGAAAATCTCAGGTTATATTCCAAATACAGTTTGTAAAATGTCAGAATTGTGTAGAGGTTTTGAAAACTCTGCTGAGAGTCAGCAGAAAGAGATGTGTGTCTTGGATGCTGCTGGTGCTAAGAGAAATGACAACTTACAAAGCAGTTGTCTGCTAATAACCATATTGATAATTTGGTGATCAAGAAGTGATATTTTAAAAGTTTACATCCCAATATAACCATGTATTACGTGTATACAGACACACGTACAGATGTGTAACAAATGTATTTAGTTGCATTTTAGGAAATTGGGGGTTGTGATTAATGGTAATACATTATACTTTTCTTCTTACTTGAAATAATATGAAATAGGCACCTGGTTAACATTTTGATGCTGAATGTCTGATTTCTTTTTTTAAGAACACATTCCAATCCTGTTTATTTGACAAAATTTTGAGTACCGTATAATAGTAAAACTTCTCCCTTCCCCCAGCTCTGGTCTGCTCTAAGTAGTAAGCTTGTCCTGGGATGGGAGCATGGTTAGTTTCTTTCCTATTCTCCAAATTTGTGTCTTTCCCACTCTTCCCATAGCTAGCTGTGGTTTCCAACCCCTCCAAGGTTGGAGCAGTGGCAAAGGATGGGAAAGTTTCTTGACCTGACAATTATGTGATCTGGTGTTCATTTCTCTGGGCAGACAGAGAACTGATGTTTTCCTTAGTAGAATGCTTTGCTCTTTCCCCTGTAGTTCCTTCAAGCTAGAGAAGACGTGTCCTCAGGCTGTTAGCCTCAGCTCCTGAGAATCTAAGGGTCAGCCTTCAGCCCCTTTCTTCTAGGACCTTCTTATACTTCAAGACAGCCTTCCTGGAAGGCTCTAACACAACCCTGGGCCAACTCTACCTGTGTGGCCCACATTGATCTGCTTGCCAGCTGTCTGTGGGAGACTAGTTACCTCCCAATTGCACTTATAGGCCCCTTCAACCAGCCTTTGCCTTTTAGATTCCTCAGGCGTAAGTCAGACATTGATGCATTGTATCCACCAAGCTCGAGCGGTCACAGACCATGCCTCCTGAGGGGTCTGTTGAAGCCCCTCTTGCTGGGCTGGCAGTGATGGGGGAAGCAGCCCGTGTGGTGGGACTCAGAACACATCAGCGGTTCTCTCCACATGCGTGTCCATTCCAGCCTCTCCAGTCCCTCCCAGGCAGACGAGAGGTGGGTGGTCAGCTGAGCCTCTCAAGCCAGATCTCAGCCACTCCTATGCAGACTTTGTGTAGGTGGTCTGATTTCTCACCCTGGAACGTGGGCATGCCTGAAACCCATTTTTTGGTGACTTCTGCTGAAACAAAGTTAGAAAGAGGGCTATTTTAACAACCTGCTCCAGGTAATACAGAGGCCTTTTTTAGAGCGGCCCCATGAGCACTTACCTAGGCATCTTTTCAGTGCCGGTGATATTGAGTAGCATAATATATTAAATATATCCTGTTTGAAGAAGTCTTTACAATGCATTTAGTCAGAACCGGACTGGGCATAGATTGGCACTGTATGTTGTGTCAACAGTGCACTTTGAATGCCAGCTTTCCCGTGGACTGATAATGAGCACTGTTCAAAGACCTCCTTAGGTGGCTTGGACTGTAAATTGGCTAGGAAAAGTGATCCCTTCCTACATCATCTGTAGGGAGGGAACAATGCACGGGTTCAGAGATGCTGGCAGTGTGCCAACATTCTGCACATTGTGAATTTCTTTGCGTCTCTGTAGGATGACTGAGTTTCCTGGACCCGATTTCTTTTTTATTATATCATTAAAGTTCCAAAAGGTATTTTAAATGCTAGAGGGTCCATTGTTCTGTGCCACGGAACCATGGGTTTGAGTATCGGGAGTTGACTTATCCCCTTTATGCTGTCTGGATAAAGGAGCATCTGGCATGTACCTTTTGTGGAGACAGTTTATAAAAGTTTAGGTCTGGCTCCCATGTTTGGATGATAAGGGACCTGTCACTGTCCACTTTCCTCTAGTGAATTAATCTGGACACTATAAAGTTTTGAAAATTCACATTGCACATATTAAAGGCTTGCTTTCTTACATAATCAGAAAAAATTAAGGGACCTTCCACTAGGCGAGTCTGAGGAGCGGGGGAGAATATAATATTGTTTGACACTTCGACTACCTGAGTTGAAAAAGAACTCCACAAATATTCAAAACTGAATAATAAAGCTACAAGTGGAGAGCGTTGGACAAGAATGGTTGTTTCTTATTCGTGTTTTAATTTCAGTGCCTTGCTTGGTACTTGGCCTATGGTAGATATCAAGTGTTTGTTTTGTTGATGATCCAAGAAGCCAATTAAGCAAGAGAAAAACTTCCCAGTTTGGGCAGATATGGAGAGAGAAGAATGGGACATTTAAAAATTATATTTATTGAGTCTATCGAGTACCCTGATGAAATTTACCAAAGGTTTTCCAAAAGGCTCAAGGTTATACTTGAGCCATTTATGTTAAACTTGGCATTTGTTTCAAATGTGTGCATTTTTCAAAATAGAAGACTCAGAATCTATGAAAAGAAGAAAAAAACCTCAGATAACGAGCTAAAAAGATATAAAACTCAAGTCAACATTGGTGATATCTGTTAATAGAGTGACTTCTGTAGGCCTTTCCGCAATACCTCTTAAGACCTGCTGGGGGTCAGCGGATCACCCTGTGTTATTTGCCTAGCGGTATGCTCGCACTTTTTTCAGTAAGTAGGCAGTCAGAGGAGCAGGAATTTAATCGCCCTTCCACACAGAGGTCTACCATGCTTCAAGCAGTTTGCATTCACATGCCCATAAGCAGCTATCTGCTGGTTGGTGAACCTACTCAGTACAAGAGAAAACAGATGTCTGGTCTTCCTGCCAGGTCCCTTTCTTGAATTTTAGGAACCATTCCACACGCATAGGGAGGTTTTTGTTAATTTCTTTCAGATGATGACTGAGGGCTTTACACCACGTGGGACCTCCAAGCCCCACTTTTCTACTCAAGTGAACATTAGTAGCCATTTATCCCTCTCATGGCCAATGTGGGATCCAAGTGTCCTACTTGTTAAAGAAGCCATTGAACACTTTCCATGCCTAGGGATATAAAGAGGTCTGTTAGCCCCATTTTTATGTCTGACCACCCATAATTTACAGAAAAATTGTTTTTTTCAGACATAGCGTTGTATGTAATAAAATAGCGTTATGGTTGTCCCTGATTTTAAAGGGGCGAAATTACCCTTATTCAAGAACCACTCTCACGTAGTGCAAGTACCGTATGTTCCGTTTACTAGGAATGTATGGTGATTAGAATGCATGGACCCTTTGGTGATTAGATATTCTTGTGGCCATTGCTGCCAGCTTGGAGTTGCTTCTCTTTTTTGTTTTGTTTTGTTTTTTTACTTGCAACTTTGTGTGCAATGTGTGCAAGATAAGTTGACCATTTGAAAAGAAGGATAAATAATGTTAGCCCTAGAGGTCATTCCAAATGAAGAGAGCTAGTTGACTGAGTGTTTGCTATTGAAAACAAATGCGTTAAAATCACAGGAAATATCTACCTGTACTTAGTCTATCTTATCTCACTATTTATCATAGAGTGGGCTAGGAGCTCAATTTCCTGATTCTGATTTAGCACTTTTTATTATTTTTTTTCTTCATTGGTAAACATTCACGTTGAATCAACATTTTAAAGAATAACTTTTTTTTTTTTTTTTTTTGCTGCATTGGGTCTTCATTGCTGCGTGCAGGATTTCTCTAGTTGTGGCAAGCGGGGGCTACTCTTCGTTGCGGTGCGCGGGCTCCTCATTGCGGTGGCTTCTCTTGTTGTGGAGCACATCGTCTAGGCACAGGGGGCTTCAGTAGTTGTGGCACACGGGCTTAGTTGTTCCGCGGCATGTGGGATCTTCCCCGACCAGGACTCGAACCCGTGTCCCCTGCATTGGCAGGCAGATTATTAACCACTGTGCCACCAGGGAAGACCCAAGAATAACATTTTTATTAATAGCTTAATAGCAACTAAACCACAGATTTAGAAAGTTCTTAGTTACCTACATTGTCAGCCCTTTTGAAAATACTTCACAGATGACAAAGTCTATGAACATTCTTAAATATTCTTAAATGTTAGTCATTTAGATTTTAATAATTGTAACTCAAAAGCTCACAATATTTATGATACATGCTTCCTTTTTTTTTTTTTTTTTTTTGTGGTATGCGGGCCTCTCACTGTTGTGGTCTCTCCCGTTGCGGAGCACAGGCTCCGGACACGCAGGCTCAGCGGCCATGGCTCACGGGCCCAGCTGCTCCACGGCATGTGGGATCTTCCCGGACTGGGGCACGAACCCGTGTCCCCTGCATCGGCAGGCGGACTCTCAACCACTGCGCCACCAGGGGAGCCCGATACATGTTTCTTATGTAACATTTTTAATGCCGCATCTTTGTCCAAGGCGTGTTTTAATGCTCTTTAATTAGGGAGTTCCCAGCTTTATTCTGAATCTGACTAAGCATGATTCAGAAATCTTTCTAATAAGATAGACTTGATCACATCACTCCCTTGTTATGTGCCTCCAGAAGCTGCAGATTTTTTAGGGCGTGGCTTTCTAGCTGCAGCACAGGGACACGGCTCCCCCTTCCTCCTACTCCCCCTCACCCAACAAAGTATAACGCCTGAAATCACAGGATAAACATGGCTTATATTCCTGCAATATCAGTATGACTCAAAAGTATTAATTCAGAAATACTGTTTCTATTTGAAACAAACTCAAATAATTAGGGAGTAGATTGCAACATTTACATGATTTTTTTTTTTTTTTTTTTTTTAGATAAAATACAAGCCTTCAAGGAAATTTTGCAGCTCTGGCAAGGCTACTTTATCCTTTGCCCACACAGTCTTCAGGATACATAGTCATTCTCTTTCATGCTAGCATTGCTTAAGTGGAAAAGTTTAAGCACTGATAACTGGCAAAAAAGTCATACTCCTTGGATAGCTTTTCACAATCTGGTTTTCAGCCTCATGCCTTATGCTTGTTTCTCAAGTCTCAACTCAATGTCATGCCCTCTGTAAAGTGTTCCCTAATAAAGACAAGCTCCCCTATCTGTCCTCCCATTGTGATTTGTATACATCTCTATTACAGCATTCATCACATGTGTTTTTATATCCCCAACTCAACTATAAACGGCTAGAAGACAGGCCTGGAGTCACAATTATTGTACAAGAGGGTCTGGGATGTACAGGATGCACTATAAATGTCATTGGGCTGTATTAGGCTACAGGACCCCTCAGTGTACCCACCTTCAGAGAGAAAGAACCCCATCTGTGTTCACCAGCTAAGGACCAGACTTCCACAGGAACAAATACAGTCTTGTGCACTCCAGGAAAGCTTCAGGGACTTGGGAGGTTAGAGCCAACATGAGATAGTTAATTGAGGAGCTGTGGATTAACTGGGTGAAGTCAGGGAAGGTAGTGAATGAAGTGGAAATAAGGAATTAAGATTTTAGCTTGTAGTCCACCTGAGAAGAATTTGAAAAACTTAATACCAAAGACCATTTTGTTTTTCCCTTTATTTTGAAGCATTTTGTCTATTACTGTCATGCATTTATTAAATCGCTTTACAATTTTTATACATTAAAGTTATGCTTTATGTAATTTTCAGTGGGAGGTTTTGCCCGGCATAAGGTTATCAGTGGTACCACACTGACTTTATCTGCTTTCAGATAGAAGCAAAGGTAGTTGCCATTTTTGTTTAGTCTGTCAAGGGTTAATGAAGTTAAGTTTCTGGCTTGCTACTGAGCACCTGAAATTTTTTAACTTTTTTCTTGGACACAACCGCACTGACACCCCTGAGAGTCTGGGTCACCCAGGTTGGGAGCTTCTGCTCTATACCTTTGGGACTGGCCTGGTAACAGGCTGCCTTCTGTCAGAACCAGGAAGTCATAGGGACAGTACTTTCTGCCCATAGTTTCTCAGTCTTTGGTAACTTTAATTCTTGGGACTACCAGGGTATTTGCCATTCCCTAGGATACCAGATTGTTGTTTTAAATCCTAAAGGTCAGTTACTTTTACTTGCAGATTATCTGAAAGGAAAGGTTTTATTTCAGGTTTAATTAATGCCAGGATACATTTGAAAGTAGAGACTTTGTGCAAATATGCATATGTTTCACATATATTTTTAAAGTACTGTGCATTTTGGAAATTTAAGTATAATGAGTGTGCTGTTCTGTTGCCTAAGGCTAAGACATAAGTTAATGACTTTGCTAATAGTGCTTGTTAAAGAAAAATCATAAACTTGCATAGTTCAATATGTAAAGATACAATTGGTAGTAAGGTCAAAGGAAAGCCTGTTTTAAAGTTAAGATCATCCTGATCTCACAATTGCCGAGATGAGTTTTTACTTGGTCAGAAAATATTCCAGATATCATATAAGCTTATTTCCTGATGATTTAACACCAGACTCAGTAAATATACATAGCAGTTACTGGTTCTCAGAAAACTCCGTTGCTATCTGTGGTTTCAGCTGATTTTACCTCAGCAGTGGAAAGGTTGGTGGGAAATGATCTAATTGCTGCCTCTGGAACTTGCATATGCATTTGTACTGCCTGGAGGTCTTATTAAAATGCAGTTTCTGATTCTCTAGGTCTGGGATGGGGCCTGGAATTCTACATTTCTAGTAAGCTTGCAGGTAATTCCATCACTGCTGGCCCCTGGATCACTCTTAGAGTAGCAAAGATTTAGCAAAACTCCCTTCCCCCATCTACACTTGAGTTCAGCTTTATCCAGGTTCTAAAATTTGTTCTGCCTTGAGTCTGTCATTTTGTATGACTTTGTGGGGTTTTGTTTTTGTTAATTTAGGAAGGTCTCTATTTCCCATTGGTGATCACAACTCAGAGGTAGTAAGGACTCTGCTGTAGAGCAAAAGAAGGGAATTTGGGCAAAATCCCACTGGACTTTAGTTGACTTAGTCCAGAATCCGTCGTGTGTTTCTGGATTGAATTATTAGCAGTAACAACCATTTGTGCAATAGTGTGCTCAAAATGGGCTCCTAAAAATAGTAGTGGAGGAGAGGTTAGTTATTTTGTAGAACACGGCAAACAGCTGAGAGTTGTGCGTCCATGAGGGCATCCTCTCCAACTCAGCAACGCCTGCCAGCACTTCTGCTTCCAGACCTGCCAAGAATGGCTTGGTGGGATCGTGTCTGACCTGCACAGATTGTCCAAGCTTCAGACACTGTTTTCAAGTGTTCATGGTGACTCGGGTGTTCTGTAGTTCCCATGATCTCACTTGCTAGTACTTTCAAAGGACCTGAGCTAAGAGAGTGGCCAAGTAAACCTGTGTTAACATACATATCTCACCTTCTGCTGGAAATTAATAGACAGTTCTCTGTTCGGTTTTAGCAACAGGAACAAGATCCTACCAACTTGTATATTTCTAATTTGCCACTGTCCATGGATGAGCAAGAACTTGAAAATATGCTGAAACCATTTGGACAAGTTATTTCTACAAGGATACTACGCGATTCCAGTGGGACAAGTCGTGGTGTTGGCTTTGCTAGGTAAGTACGCTGCCCTGTCTTCTTGTCAACAACAGTAACTCTGCTGTGTTTCCTGGAAAATAAAAATTGAGCAAGAAGAGAGAATTTAAGCCAGGGTTATAGGAGCCAGTTGTACCATGAACTTAAATTATGCATAAAAAATAGTTTTCATTTTTCCAAATCTTTTGGAAGCTCATTAGGATTCTTGAACCTGAGGACACTAAATATTTGGTGACTTAGGGCAAGGAAATACCACATGAGCAATAGTTCCTCAAGTATGTTTCCTTAATAATTTGACTAATTAGATCAAGATGCCTAAACTTCTTAAAAACAACAATCTCAGGCTCCTAAATTTCGTAAATAAATTGGTATTTTTGTCTCATTAGATGGAACTTTGGTTCATCATCAATAAGGTCAGTGAATTAGATTTTTAAGTGAAATATTTCAAACACTCAGAAAAGTACAACAGACACCTGTCTAACCACCAAGTGTTACACAAATTGTAACATTTTACAGTTTTTGCCGACATTTTTTTTAAGAAGTAAAATGTTGCAGATATCTAAAGTACCCTCATTCCTTCCATCTTATTTTTATCCCTTCCTCCCCAGAAAGGATACTTCCATGTAATGGTTAGTTTGCTTCCTTTAAAAACCTTGAACAAAAGAAGCTTTGGTTTTTGACATAGTTGCAGTCTGAAAGCCTGCGTACAAAAACTGATTTTACATCATTTAGCAACCTATTAATACTGTGCAGTAACCGATAATGTCTGCATGTCTTAAAGTATTGACTTTGGTTTTGGAGGGGCAATTAGTGACGTTTTACTTTCCTATACATTATCCTATTTGATGACAATCGCATCTACCACAGGCCTGTGAGATCAACAAAGCAAGCACTTTTCACTCTTTCACATATAGGAAAATTGAGTTAAAGAAAGGACTTTTCCCTTGTCACAGGGCTGCCAAGCAATGAAGCAAGGTCTAGTACTTGGTTCTTCTGGCTTTCAGTCCATTACTTTTTCTGTTAGGCCAGATGATTTTATAATAAAACTAAGATATTCTACAGGTGGAAAGTCACCAAGGCCAGCATCCCCAGTGTGCACTTCATGGGTTAAAAGGACCCAGGTGAAACAGTGAAAGGCCCAGCACCATATGAAAATCGTCCCTCTGTGGGTGTTCTTCTGAAAGCAGATCAAGGACTTTCATTTCTGTATCCAAAGATAGAACCCAATTAAATTCTATTGCTTTTAAAAACTATTAAAAACCACCCATTAAAACCAGGGTGCAACTCTTCTGGGTAGTCCAGGAGTGTAGTGCATTTTGAGCAGATTATTCAGTGTTTTTTCCATTAAAGAAAAATAAATCAAAATGATTTAATTCCCCTGAAAGGTTTCTTAGGTGTTCTTAGCCACCTGCAGATGTAGAATAAGTTGTTAGGCTCCATCCTTTAATTCCTCCTCTAAAGCCAAGATGACAAAGAAGGTACATAATTGACTTCACTAATTTAATTTTAGACTTCAAGCTAATGAGAAAAACCTGTAAGACACATCCTCTGATTAACACCAGTTCTTATCGTGACTTTTGAGTCTGTCATTTTTTTGAATACGTAAAAGGAAAGACCATCTTTAAAATGACCAATATCCCAGCAGCACTAAATACACTAGTATTTTAAACTGGTATTTTTATTTTTAATTCACTATCATGACTAACAAAGCTATTGTGTATTGATTATCAGTTTTTCTACAAGTGGGAAAAAATTATACATTTCCTATGCTTGATATTAAACACTCTTTGTATAATTTATTTCTTTTATGATTCTGAATGTACTGTGTGGTTATCAAGTTTTTATTTTACTATGGAAGCACACAAACAACAGTTAAAATAAAAGATAGAATAAACCCACTTTTTCCTATCATTCACATTTTTGTTAGTTTTCATTTGTATCCAGTAAACATATAGGATTGTATTCATGTGTACAGAACAAAATGAAAACTAAGATATCTCTGATTATTTACGTGTTTTATTTTTATGTATAAATAGGATGGAGTCAACAGAAAAGTGCGAAGCCGTTATTGGTCATTTTAACGGAAAATTCATTAAGACACCACCCGGAGTTTCTGGTATGTTGTTTGTCTAAAATTGTATCAGTAGTCTTTTGTTTTAGGATGTGGTGACTCTTATATCAAGAACAAAGAAACTCCTCCTTTAGCTCTTTAAAATTTATTTCTTTGGATCTACAAATAAGACTTCAAAATTCACTTCTCCCAACTGTTTAAATATGAATGGAAGCATAGAGAAACAAACTTATGGTTACGGGGTGGGAGGGGGTATAAATTGGGAGACTGGGACTGACATATACACACTACTATATATAAAATAGATAACTAGTAAGGACGTACTCTGTAGCACAGGGAACTCTTCTCAATACCCTGTAATGACCTATATGGGAAGAGAATCTAAAAAAGAGTGGATATATGTATATGTATAACTAATACAATTTTCTGTACAGCAGATACTAACACAGCATTGTAAAGCAACTATACTCTAATAAAAAATTATTTTAAAATTCCAAAAAATGAAACGTAAGCTTAGGGGGGAAAAAAAAAAAAAATATATATATATATATATATATATATATATATATATATATATATATATATATATGAAGCAGACCCAGTGGTAAGGAGGTGTGTGACTTGCAGGGCATTCAGAAGCCACTCCTTCTTGGATGAGGAAGCCGTCCTCTAACTCACCTCATCACCATCCTCAATAAATATTCTGTCAGTCCTATCCATTGAGGACTGTGGTACTTTCCACCCCAGCTCCCGCCTTCGTTCTGGAAGATGTCAGCATGTGTTACCCCTCCCCCTGGACTCAACTTCTGTGGCCCCTCCATCCACTCCTCTGTGGCCACTTCCTCCCATTGCTCTGCCCCGTGTTGTCTTGACCAAGAAAACACTGCACCTCAGGAGCTTTTCATTCCAACATTACACCCCCTCTAACTCCCACTAAACCTGGTCTGAAATACAGTGGGCTCCAGCTTGATCAGACCCTCAGCATCACTGGTCCTCACTCAGCCTCTCACCCTTACCTAAATAGCAATTCTCAGTTTTCACCACCCTGCTCAGCCCTCTCCCTACACTGCTCCCACACCCCAATCCTAAGGAGATGACTTCACTTCCCTTTAATCAGGCT
Source organism: Mesoplodon densirostris (assembly GCF_025265405.1). Lineage (NCBI taxonomy): Eukaryota > Metazoa > Chordata > Mammalia > Artiodactyla > Ziphiidae > Mesoplodon > Mesoplodon densirostris. The sequence continues at coordinate 79,744,193 of NC_082668.1, read as the reverse complement.
GTCCTATCTTGCCCTTTCAACAGCTTCCTCTGCTGCCGTTGGGTTACTGTCTGCATAGCGCCCTGAGGACACCCACCTGTACGGCAGCATTTAGCATGTTTACATGTGTCAGTGCACTAAACTAAGCCCCTCGAAGGCAGAGACTGTTTTCTTATCTTTCTGTTTTCATGCCTAGCTCAGTACTTGAACCATACTGTTCAAGCACCAGTAACTGTTTGTTGGTTTTGCATAAATTTCACTTCACTATTCACCAAGACAACACTACCTATTTGCAAGCTAGCGTGCAAGCGGCTGACCACAATCTAGAAGACGTTTCCATTTGTGCATGTGTAACTAGTGTTCAGTATTTATTCTTCTGTAGCTCCCAGGTTCCATCTTTAACTGGATGGCTGATGATTATGATTAGGGATCCACTTTACTTTTCTGTATCCAGGTGAGTCTCACTTCATAGAGAATCTATTTATAAGTGTGTGCAATACCACGGACTAACTGCATCCTTTAATACCAAAATCTGACAGCATACAGTTTGCATGGCTGTATTTGAGCTTGAGCTAAAGCATAAAATACGAGGCCTAGAAGTACGCTCTTCCAAGGAACTCAGCCTTGTGAAAGAGCTTCCTTTTCTGTTTTTTAAGTCAATTTTGTTTTTCCATCCACAACACTTGAGTTGAAAGAAAAAAAAAGAAACGAGAGGGGAATGTTTTTACCTTACAACCAAGTAAAGACAAGGGAGAAATTTCACACGTGGGAGGCTTCTGTCAGCCTTGCCCCGCGGGGCCTTCCAAGGCCCCTGCACACAGCTGCCCCCTGTGTTCACCTCGCTTTCCGTGCCATCCTCAGCATGGGCAGAACCCCCAGAGTATTATATTAGTCCCTTCGAAGGGCTGCTCATCCAACCCACCTGTGACCTCGTTACTTTCTCAGCTCATTCGTGCATGCAACAAGGAGATTTCGAGAAGGAAAAACACCCCAGCACACATTTGTTTTGATGTTGTATCAAAGATAAGATCTACCAGCTCCCTGAATGAAGTAGATCTCAGGGTGTCACGAATTGAGGTTGGACCCTTTCCTTTTTTCTCCAAAGGACTTCATGGTTGTGTCATTTAACTGTTTTCTTTGAAGTAGGTGTGAAGACTCTTGGTCACACCCATTCTAGGAAGAAAAAGACCTTGTTTTCCAAACCACACGCAAATAATTGTAGGATTCTCTGCACCTTTGCAATGAATAGCTTCTTCCAAGTAGTGCTAAGTGTCAAAGCGAGCATATGAACCAGATGGGTTCCTTCTCCATGGAGAGCATCCGGGCAGGGAAGACAACTATGCAGTCAAGCTGTTCTCTTTATTCTGAACCAGGACTTAACTTTATGCCATTTTCTGGGGTTTGATGATCTCTCACATGTTTTAGTCTTGGTTCCCAACTAGACTGCATGTTCCTAGCGGCAAGGGCTGCGTTTTACATTTTAATTTTGCGGTAGGCACCAAAAGCCTGTGCATCACCCTATACCAGCAGAGGTCACCAAGCGGTTTCCAAGAGCATTTTTCACGTAGAGCTCATCACAAGAATCGTGGCTCTTTTGATGACCTTTTTGGATAGCTTTTGCCTTTAAGTGAGGTTGAGCTACTTTTTGGCAGGAGTTTGAAACGTACAATGCGGGATTGGGAAGCATGCTATTCCAGTGAACCCAGCCTTTCCCCAGAACAAGTCTCCAGTGGACTCGAGAACCCACAACGGAATTTGAAACCATTTTCAACTTCTCCGGATTGTGTTTTGTACACACAATACAAGAACTGTCTTTGACTACCTGTCTGTTTATTAGATGCTGCTATCTCCCTTCCAATTACCTGAATGGCTGCTGGCACAGGGGTTTCCCCGTGGAATGCATATGATTATTTTCAGTAGAACCAGATGAAAAACAAAAATATTGTCAGGCAAGGGTAAACTGAATGGGCCTCCACTTTAACGTTTAAATAATGTAGGCTCATTGCTAGGCAGACATAACATTTCATAAATACAGTCAGAGGATGGTTTACTTAATGATGCAAGTTGTTTAGCTGGCATAAGCAGAATTATCCAGGATGGTTTGTGTCAGAGTACTCCGATTCTTTCACGACTGGCGATTGGTCTGTGACACTGGAGCCAAGTATAGGAAAGAAACCTACATTAGACACAGTCCCCAAAAGACACTTGCTTTTGAGAACTGAAAAGAAAACGCATTGCGTGAACAGTGCGATGAACAGTAAACTGAACGTAAACTCATCGCGTGACACTCTTAAGAAAGTCTCTAGATGGCAAAGCAGAGAGGTCAGCTGTGCACATGAGTTGTCACTTCTCAGATGCCACCCATCCGTCTGCCAACACACTCTTTTCATACCAGGGTGATGTGGCTGGGTTCCCCCATGCCTGGCATACCCCACCCTGGCCTGGGGCCTGGTACATAATGTAGTATATGTTTAGAGTTTCATAAAGATCCACTGTACCACATCACAATTTTTTATACAATCTGCTTTCTGAAATCACTTTTTAAAAATCTTGTGCTTTTGTGTCTGATGTTACCACATTTTCAAAAAGGCTTTATCTTATGGCAGATTCTTCAAGTGTACATTATAGTTTGTGCTTAAAAAAAAAAAGTTGCTCAGAAGGCCATTCCTTCTGTCCTTCCGCCCACTCAGTCTCTCATTTTTCCCTGAAAATGTTGAAATATTGTCCTTTGTTTGGATTTACCTTGATTTCGAGTGCTAGCTGGTTTGCAGTAAGTCAGATTTGCTTGGAAGGACCCCAACAAGGATAAAAGAGGCAATGACTTCTTCGTGAGACCATCTAGGTGAATTCCACAGAGGTTTAAAATAAGTACGTCCCATTTGCTTGATAAAAATTCCATTATGGAGAAATAGGATGGTGGTGGTTTCCCGCACAGTGAACATTAGAAACGAGATGGGTAGAACTGGTGTCCAAATTAGGAGACGTGCCCAAGGCAAAAACACTGTCACTCATGGCCATGATTCAGGGATTTGTCTGAAAAATATTCTTCCAGTACCTTCCTGGAAGAGAGTACAGTCTCCAAGAAGACTAATGCACATGGCATGTTAGCTGGAACTCTCCTAGGGCTGCTTGCCCTGCATCCGTTGTTTCTGCCTCTGTGGGAGACACGAACGACACACACACCCCATGGACAAAGACCACGTGTATACTCAGTGCTGCAGGAAGCAGTATGGTCACATCTCTCTTTCTGGACCTCTCCATGACATGAATGGAGTCTGCCCTCGTGTGCTAAGGGCAGAGAATTTTTAAAGAAAAGGAAGAAGTGTCTTTTCACTGGATATGTGAGCGCCTTTGAGATGCCCAGTAGTGGGCCGGCATCATTCCGCCACATCGCCCAAAGCTTTGCCTGTGTCGTGGAGGAGCTCCGTCGTGTCGTGAAGCGCATATGTGACTGCTGGCCTACTCCATCCAATGACCTCAGCTTGTTTTACATCTACTTTCTGTGTTACTTTGACTTTTCAGACTGGGTACGTGCCCAGCAGGGCTTGAAAACCGCTCTTCTATTCTGGAACGTTCTGTGTATAGGTAAAATTATTAGGGCCTTGTCCTATGCCAGGAGGCAGAAAAGGTAATGTTTAGGGGAAAAGTTACAAACCTAGTAAAAAGCCTGGAAATCTTTCAAGGGTTTTTATTGCCCGTTTCATTTCCCGAATGTTTGGCTTAAGCATTATTAACTCTGTTAAAAACAGAAACGTTTGGCAACTCTAGGACAAAAGAAATACTTGAAAACATGTGGAATGTTCCTGGTACCTTTAAGACAATGTGATCATGCCTTTGGGATCGTGATGTGTTCATGTCTCTCTCACCCAGTATGTACAGTAGAACAGAGTCTGAATGCATGTATTGTTGAGATGTTCCCTCCAAGAGCTGGAATCTTATGAGTAAATCATTGCCATGGAAGCACAAGTGCTGGAACCATCCTGGGAGGCCAGTGGGGTGAGGGCTGTCATGCAGATCCAAAACTCCAACTCATTCTCTACCAAGGAGGGAAGTCTGGTTTTTAAAAAGTGACAAGGGACTTCAACTAGAAGTATGCCATTGTTTGTTTTAGCTGAAGATCCTTTGAGTGCCGTGCCAGGCTTAGGAGGAGGCTACCTTCAGGCAGCTGTTACCACCATGGATCACACCCAGCCTACAGCAGGCCCCCTCCAATCAGTTTTACACCTTTCCACTATCAGGTTCTGCCAGAGAGGAACAATAAATAGTGGAGTAAGATTTTATAAAAGCATAAGGATCTTGGGTGGAAGATGTAGGTGTTACTATGAAAACAGTTTTCTAAAAGGCATTTGCCAGTAACTTCATCCTTAACTACAGCTTGAACATTTCTTTATTCTATGTGAAGCCAAGGCAGCAACTATAGCCAGCTCTTAAATCTCACAGAATCAAATTCCAGGGAAAACAGGCCAGTCCCTAAAAATGTTTATAACTTCTGAACCAGAAGTTCCTCTCCCGAGAATTTATCTTGATAAGTCAAAGGTAAGAGGAGGGGCCGTAGCTCAAAATTTGAACTCCTCCTGTTGTCATAGTGATAAAATAATAGTAACTAATATTCACTGAACTGTTCTCTGCACTTTATACATGTTTATGTATGTTAATTGTAACAGTCTTTTGTACAATCTTAAGTACTCTTATTATCCCCATTTCACAGATTATGAAACCAGAGACGTGCCTGGAGTCACTAGCTAGTAAATGGCAAAACCAAATTTCAAACCCAGAGAGACTAATCTAGAGCCAGTATTCTAACCACCATAGAATCTGACCACCAATATTGCATGGGCACTGGAATCAAAGAGATAAAAAAGATAACACACACAGATGTTCATACGGTGTTAGTTATATTGGCACTGGAATCAAAGAGATAAAAAATATAACACACACAGATGTTCATACAGTGTTACAAGAACAAAGAAACTATACATGATCCCTTTTCAAACAGAACATTATGTAACCATTAAAGAAAAGAAAAAATTCTATAACAAGGTAGAGAAAGGTCCACAATGTAAATGGTAGAAGAAAAGGCCCTATCATTGCAAAAATGAAAAATATAGACTTAGAAGAGTAGTAAATATAGAATATTAAAATATTTATGTTGGAGTGATGGGGAAGTATTGCGTTTTTGTTTTCTATTTAACCTGGCTTGAATGTTGTTTAACCATTATTTTACTGATAAGTAAAGCTGAGTGGGAGATGGAACTACCCTATCAGGGTCAGGAAAGGAGGAGAGATAGAACCTAACAGAGCAGGCGCCGGAGGGTAGGCATCTGCAGAGAGAAGCCGGAGCTCTGCCCTGCGGTAAGAGGACCGCAGGGTTTGGTTAGAAACAAATAGGGGGCTGAAACAGGAAATGATGTCGTGCACACAAAGAAGGGATAATATTTATTGGATCCTTAGGTTGAAATTTTTAAAAGAGCCCTGGATAGTTTCTTGCATGTCCTTAGTTGAGGGGTCTTGAAAATAGCCAACAGTTTCAGAAAGAAAACTAATTACGGTTGCTGAGTGGACTACTTTTCTACAACTGATAGAAAAGCTTCTATCAAGGGCAGTTTATGTCTTAGAGACTGTTGATTGGGATAAAATACTGCATAGCTAGAAAAATGGGAGTTTGGGAGTAGCAGTTCCTCCAGCTGTTAGAACTTGGTGAGGAAAAGTTTCACTTTGTTACAAATACAAAGAACTCATAGTCCTCTGAGCGGTTGGATTAGATAAGTGAGGAGGATGTCTGGGAGGTCTAACCATGAACTACAGTGCTTAGTCAAAGCAGGCATTCTAGAAGTGATGCTTCATGAGGGTGTCCAGGGAAGACAGTTGAGCGCAAATTACTGTAGAGTTTGAGCTTCAGAAGATGGGTAGGGACACGACTTGGTAGAGATGTGCAGTGAGGCATCGTGGGCATCACCCCTATGGCTCACAGTTCCTTAGGAGGGACTGTTAGTGCCACGTCAGGCATTGGTAAAAGATCATCCCTGTCGAGGGCACATTGGAGAATCCAGTAATGCAGTTACCTTAGATGGCTCTTAAGAGATGCCCCTCCAAAATATCAGATCAGTGCTTGCATGTGGCACTGCCTACTGAAGGCTCTACCACAGTAGTTAAGCTTCTGGAGGTACATGTTCTTGTTGGTTCTGATGAACAAGAAAATAACTTCTCTGTCTTGGCTAGTAAGGACGAGAATCTGACCTGAGAGATTTCACAAGACATCTGAGGCACACCCTTTACAAACCCCAAAGATCCTGATTCATTACTGGAAATTCAGCACAGAATACTTTGCATATTTGGCAGGATCAATCAAGGGATAATTTTATGAAACATTATATCACAAAATTTTTTTTTTTTTTGAGGTACGCGGGCCTCTCACTGTTGTGGCCTCTCCCGTTGTGGAGCACGGGCTCCGGATGCGCAGGCTCAGCGGCCATGGCTCACGGGCCCAGCCGCTCCGCGGCATGTGGGATCTTCCCGGACCGGGGCACGAACCCGTGTCCCCTGCATCGGCAGGCGGACTCTCAACCACTGTGCCACCAGGGAAGCCCATATCACAAATGTTTTTGTTAGAACTCTTTGCAATTATTGTTTTGGCTCAATAAGGTGAAGAGTTACTAATCTAGAAAATTACCATATAGAGGATATAGGTTGACGGTTAGAAACTAATTTTTTTTTTAAGGTTAATATACCCAAACTTACCTGTTGATCACAGTCACATTACTAGTATTCAGGGCACGTCCTTTTCTGCGTGTCAGGCCTCCTCAATACCTCCCTTCTACAAAGAACAATCAAGGAGGCCACCTGAAGGATCTGTTCTGTAGAAGAAGCTGACATCACATAGCATCACCCAGTCTTTAACCTGGAACCCTGGATATTAGACTCCAAATGCAAACTAGAGACTATTCCCTGGTCGAGTAAGCCGCAGCATATGCCAGTCGAATAAGGAGCTCTCGTTTTGTAACAATCTTGCGCTCACTTAAAAATAAGTGGGCCATGACACAGATCTGGGTATGTAAGTTTGGTTTTCTATTCAAAAATCTAACTGAAGTCCTCTGACTCTTGAGCAATCTAATGGTAACATAAATGTCTTAAAGAAATCTTCACATAGTTGCTTTCCTGGCACACATGGTACAATCTTTGTAATAAATAGGTTATCAAGAATTCTTAGGAATAAGCTGTGTCTCATGTCATCCAAGTTCAAGGAGCGGCAGCTGTAAAAGAAATATAGCTGTTCCTGTGTCAGAAGTGTTCCACTTCTGCCGGCATTCTTATTAAAAACAAACATTTCAGTAAACAGTGCTCTGACCCATAAATGGCAAAATGGCCTTATAAGATTGGGATGCTCTCATCCCCATCAGACTGCAAGAACTATGAAGTAAGACCCTGTTTTATTCACCACTGTATCCCTAGCTCTTCACACTATATCTGGCACATAGTAGGCACTCAGTAAAACTTTCAACTGCTAAAGAGACCAGAGAAAACTGTAATAGAGGGAAGAAGCTGTTAGAATTTTATATTGCGTCACACACACGGAATACTGGGGTATTCCTGTTCCCCAGAAGCAAGGAACCAACATCTAAAAACTGTGTCATTTCTACTGGTTATAATTCTTTAAAATAAGAAATTAATTTTCCTAAGATACGGGATACCTGCTACTAGTCAAACTGTTGTAACTACTTACCTTTTTGGTTTTAGAGGAAGGAAAATATCTTAATGACAGCACAAAGTCACGTAGCAAATGTAATTCATTTTTGAAAGATTCAACTACATTCTGTTCCATTTGTTTCATTTTAAATGATGTATTTGCAAACATGTCATCGCTCACTTTATGTTTACCTCCTCATTACACCGTTTTTAGCAGGCTTGATTGTTGCCTGAAATTGCTTTTTCTTTGACGGAGCTTAGTGTAGATGAATGAAAATGCGTTGGAAGCACCTTCCCACAGGTAGGGAAGGCCTGTTTGGCCTCTCAGCAAATGTGCAACCCTGGCACTCGCCAGGGATGGCTACCCAGCTGCTTCCATTCATGCCTGCCTGGGCAGCCCCGGTGAACTTCCAGAATGAGTCCGACCTGGTCACCTTCTTTCTCTGCTAATAGAGGAAAATGGTGCATTTGCATCACTTGCTGTGCCAAGTAAACTTTTTTTAATTTGAATTTCAGTCTAGGTGCTCGTCTTTATAATGCCTCTAGATAGAAGCAGTTCCCCAGAGTGAAGCCCCACAAAGTGTCAGCACCACAGAGTTTAATCTCTCTCTCTTGTTCCACAAGGTTATGGGGAGGTAGATTCCTAAAACCTCAGACATCATTGGAGAAAACATTTGATGCCATAAGGACCTTTCTAGGTCGGTGGAGAGTGAGACCTTGTTTCCAAGTTCTCAGTTTGTCCTTAGAAGTCAAGGATGAGGCATCCCCGGCCACGGCAGACAGGCATTCTCCTTCCTTCCACTTGAATGCTGTCTTCTCTCGGCCTTCATTTCCATCTGGCCCTGAACAGCCCACTTGTAGAATTAAAAGCATCTTCAGGGGTTGGAAGGCTCTCTTGTTTCACTGCATCCATTTACTTTACCTTCTGTGATTGTTAGTGAAGGTGGAAATTTCCAAAAGTCAGTATCTTTTTTTTGAAAAGACAGAGAATGTAGTTTAGGAATGTAGTATTTGGCCCCTGGCCATCTTCCTTCACACCCGGTTTGCCTTAAATGGAAGAATGGAAGTTCCTTGTTCTGGAAATCCGCGGGTGGGGGAGGTGGAGGAGTCAGAAGGGAAGCCCGGGGCATCTCACCAGACACATGACACTTTTGCTCTCACCTCCTGGCACCCGTAGTACTACAGCTGCCATTCAGAGAGCTCACGTGCCAGCCTGTCCCTCTGGAGCGGTTCACACCAGGGAGAAGAAAAAGGAGTGCCAAACCGTGGCCCCGACAGCCTCGAGGAGGAATTGCAGTTGGGTTTTGGGTGCATTTTGTGTTTCGGCAGAGGAGTATTGAGAGGCACTGTTGCTCCCACCCTGTCATTAGCGGGTGGGTAATAGTGCTATAAAATAAGAGGTGAATTAGGATAATAAGAGGCAAAGGAGAAAGGAATAAATTTTCCACAAGTAATATTTTTCTCTTCATGGTTATTGAACTTTGAAACAGAACTTGAAAGTAGTAATCATGGTTCCACGGTAGACAAAGGACAGAATGTGAGCACCAGACAGGAAGGTGTGATTGTCTTTATTACATTAACTAGAAACATACGGAAACAAGCACAGCTTTGAGGAATACACTGTTATTTTCATTCAAGAAAAAAATTTTTTTAAAAAGGAAAAGTCATGGGTGGCCTACTATGTCATCTCCTTTTTTTTCTTTTCTTTTTTTTTTTTTTTTTTTTTTTTTTTTTTTTTTTTTTTTGCTGTACGCGGGCCTCTCACTGCTGTGGCCTCTCCCGTTGCGGAGCACAGGCTCCGGACACACAGGCTCCGCAGCCATGGCTCGCGGGCCCAGCCGCTCCGCGGCATGTGGGATCTTCCGGGATCGGGGCACGAACCCGTGTCCCCTGCATCGGCAGGCGGACTCTCAACCACTGCGCCACCAGGGAAGCCCTCTTTTCTTTTTTTAACTAATTAATATGTATCCCTGGTAAGAGAGTCTGTGTATCTTATACGTCTTTTGCTTTTCTTTGCTAGTTTCTTGGGATCATTTTTTTGAGGTAGATGCATAGTAAAGCAACACCAAGTGGGATGATTAAAGGCCCAGAAAAACCTTTAGGGTGGGCAGGTGTTTTCAGCTGTCTCACAACAGCTGTCTTCCATGTTGTATCCCCAAAATAAACAAATAAGACCTATTTGTATTCATTCATTGATTCAGCCAAGATGTAGAAAGTGCCTGCAACATGCCAGACACTTACTTGGGCACTGGGAATAACAGGGATGAACAGAAGTCACTGCTCCTACGGAGCTTCCACTCTAGAGAGGAAACAGACACCAAACAAATAGCCACACTCACAAAGTGTGATAAATGCTCTGAATAAAAATACAGTGTGAGCAGTATAAAGGGGGTCTTGTTTTCTACTGGAGAAAGTGAAGACTGCTCCGAGGAATTGTAATGGAAAGCTATGGGAGCATTTTTAAGTGGCGGAGGGGAGGGTGACTCAATCCTGTTCACATTTGAAGATTTACTGAAATGGAATTAAAGAGGGCCCAGAGTGAAAAGAAGAGTATCTAAACCTAAAGAAGTACAGAAGTGAATCCAAAAATGCCTTTGCTTCCTCGAAATAGCTCTTGAAATGTTTCATTACACTCTGGTTTGAACATCATAACTAATATATTTTCTGTACAGTATTTTTCACCAGTGGATCATCTCCTAAGGGTCTGAGTAAACTTTTGCCTTGAAGTATTCTATCCATTCCCTTAGAGCACCAACACTACTCCTATTAAAAAAGAAATTCAGGGACTTCCTGGTGGCACAGTGGTTAAGAATCCACCTGCCAATGCAGGGGACATAGGTTCGAGCCCTTGGTCCGGGAAGATCCCACATGCCGCAGAGCAGCTAAGCCCGTGCGCCACAACTACTGAGCCCGCGTGCCCTGGCGCCTGTGCTCTGCAACGAGAGAAGCCACTGCAATGAGAAGCCTGTGCACCGCGGCGAACAGTAGCCCCGCTCGCCAAAACTAGAGAAAGCCTGCACACGGCAACGAAGACCCAACGCAGCCAAAAATAAATAAACAAACACACACACATGTATATTTAAAAAAAAAAACAAAAGAAATTCAATTACGTTTTGTCACTCGTACACACGTAAAATTTTGGTTTCCTGTTATTTTTCCCTGTTTATTCAGCTCCTACAGAACCTTTATTGTGTAAGTTTGCGGATGGAGGACAGAAGAAGAGACAGAACCCAAACAAGTACATCCCTAATGGACGACCGTGGCATAGAGAAGGAGAGGTGAGACTTGTAAGTCCTCTCTTGAAACTTCCGTGGGAGTGTATGATGATGAAAGCTACGTGAATGGTTACACAAGCAGCATCTTGACTTGGCTGCCACGCTTCTAGAATAGGTGCCAGGATTAAAACTTTATAATCCAGATAATGTCACATAAAACTCTTCCCGTTGGATACCGTGCTAAGAGTGGTGATTCTCCCAATGGACACATAGATGATGGAAGCAGCTGTGTTTACCAGTTAGCTACATAAAAAGTAAAAGAGCATTTTAAATTGCTGTAAGAAATGCACGAGTGGTTTTTTCCTCTAATGTCACGGTTTCTTAGGTTTACATTTTAAATTATTCAGAAATTACTTGAAATATTATTAAAATAAACAGTATATTTGTCATTGAGGATTTTTTGCCTAATAATAATGGTCTTTAGGAAAAAAAGAACTCAATTTCATGTGGCCCATCATTCCCCCATATTTATCGTAAATGGATTGTTCTTTTGCTTTTGTTTTTTTTACGGAACATACTGGTTCAAGAATGTCTAGGGAAGTGCTGTCCAGTAGAAATGTTCTAGAATCTGTACTGTCCAATGATGATCACTAGCCACTTAAGGCTATTTATTTGAGCACTTGGAATGTAGCTTGTATGGTAGAGGGACTCAACTTTTCATTTAATTTTAAATAGCTGCCGGTGACTAACAGCTACCATATGGGACAGTGCCGATCTACAGCTTAATTCTCATGTTGAGTTTATAATTACATTTGTCTAACGGAAGCTCTCAATTTTATCAAATACTACTAAACTATCACTGTTTTATGTTGCCATGACTCTGAGAAATGGAATTTTTAATTTGTGCCTTTGCAGATGAATGTTTCTTTTCCTTTCCCATAGGCTGGAATGACACTTACTTATGACCCAACCACGGCTGCTATACAGAACGGGTATGTCATTAAGATAAATACATAATGGCTAGAGGGAAAATGTGAAAGTGGAAAATATTAGATGTTTGTTCCGTGAATGATTCTATTTAAAGGATTACTTAATAAAGGCTTTTGTGTTTGTTCTAGATTTTATCCTTCACCATACAGTATTGCTACCAACCGAATGATCACTCAAACTTCTATTACACCCTATATTGCATCTCCTGTATCTGCCTACCAGGTTTGTACCTTCAGGATTCATCACGAGTACGACAACTTGCCGACCTTGAATCACTGCTACATTTTTATGTGTCTTAAAATTTTGAACATTTATAGTGAAACTTTAAGTCAAATGTTATGCAGCTTGGATACCCAATTTAGAATCAGCTGCTTTTTATGTGACAGAGTGATTTACTTTTATGTTTAGGAGAATGTGCAACGAGGGGAAATGGTTGTCAGTTGTCACTCCTTGAAACCATAGCATTTTAGAATTGGGATGAACCCAAATACTTCCTCCACAACAGGCCCTGCTGCTGGACACCATGTGTCCCAGAAGTTGAAACGGAAAGAGAATTGCCGTTAGGTAAAATACAGACTAGGTGTGCACCCTTGCCTTTGTTAATTTGTCAGCAGGAACCAACAAAAGAGCAAGTAAACATGTTAATAATAAAGATGTGTCTCTGTTAGGTAATGTGAAATGAGCAATGCACTGAGATTTGAGGCCAAAAAAGAGAGGTGACTCCCTGTTTATGTTATTTTGTGAAGAGGCTTTACCCTAAACTCCCAACTTAGAACCAAGGTCTCATTAAGCACCTTATTGTAATGTTGATTTGGTTTTATTGCAGGGGTAGCTCCTATTCTCCATGAACCCCATGGTGGTGCACATGTACTCCTCCTCCCGTATCAGAGTGCCTCTCACAGGGTTGCCGCCTTGGCCCAGACAGGGGCACTCTAACGGAGTCAGTTACAGACATGGGAATACACTTTTGTTGACTGTTGAGATCCTGTATGACTAAACTAAACTTCTGTGTATTCTTGTTTTTAAAATAATTGAGTCAGTTATTGGAGCCCTGGTTTCTGGGGGTAGGGGACGACAGTAATAACTGTGTTATTTCACTTCTGTAAGCCTCAGTTTCCTCATCTTTAAAATGGGGATAATAATAGTTTCTATCTCATAGGCTTATGATAAGCACTAAATGAGATTATCTATGTAAAGAGCTCACCACAGTACCTGGCATATCATTAGCACTCAGTAAATGTTAGCTATGATTATTATCATCCTTTACATCCAAGATTAACTGGCTGGTAAGAGTATATCCATTCTGCTTTTTTAAAATAATGGATTGGTCAATGTAAGCAATATCATAAAGGTGGTTCTGTCAAAAAGCATAAAAGTAGCTCTGGATAACAAAGAGAAGAGATTAAATGCACTAAAACTGGAGTTGTAAAGTAGCATTCACAGCCTCCCTCAGCTTCTAGGTTCTTTTCACTTCCTTTCTTTGAGTCGTCACTCATTTTCTTTTATCTCTCTGGGTGGTTAAGTCACTGGTGCTTCAGTCTGCTAGGCATAGCACTCACTCATTTGATGCCTTTTTAATGATTTTGAACTTAAGATTTCTATGTTTTCCTTTCCTGTATGAGATTCAATGAGATCTGCTCTAGTGCATTTTCCCTAATTAACAATTCCTATATCTGATGTTGAAAAGTAGTCTTCTTTCTTAACTATCTGAACTTGGAAACCTCTTTATGTATACCACTAAAAATAGGAACAAGTAAGCTTATTCTCAGACAAATGAAAGATTGTGCATATTAATTTGAATGTATGCAGCTATAGATATTTACAGCTATGAATGCTTCTCCTCACCACCTTTTTTTCTCTCTTTAGTATAAAAGCAGTGAGCATTTTGGCCACAGAATTATTTCATAGAATAGAAAAAAATTAGGAGACCAGGGTTGTTAATAGATTTGGTAGACTTAACTGGAAACAACATTTCATTACAAAGGTCTGATTTCTTCTCCTGGGCAATCTGTGTTTCCCTAAGATACATGTGGAAATTCATTCCAATTGCCTGGCACTCAGTGCCATTACCTTTTAGACTGATTCTTAACCCTATAAGTTCAGGAACCCAATGGGGTCAGCAAATGGGCTTTAAGTGGTCTGTGATTCTCTTAAATTGTTTTCAGAATGTTGCTTGTATGTGTGCAGTCAGTTGGGGGGAAAAGGTCTATTTCCTTCATCAGGTTTTCAAAAGGATTCATGATCCAAAAGAGGATAAAGAACCAATGATAAAGAGTTCACAGAACACAGATTATTATTCCCATTTTATAGTTAGGGAAAATTGAGGAATAGAAATTGACAGCAGCATATTTGTTGCTTAAGAAAGAAAATTGTATTAGATGTCATGGCTTCCTAACCCCATAATGATATAAGCTATTAGATTATTAGGACCACTGGAATTATACCCCAAATGGGTGCATCTGGCCCAAATTGGGGTCTATAACGGGAGCTGCTCGCCTCCCCGTGACTTATTCAGTGAAGGCCTTGCACTCCTGTTGGAGCAAGCCTTTCTCTGCTAAACCACTATATGCTCATACAATTGGATTTGAGAAATTGGCATCTGCAAGAAACCACCAATATCCCGTTGGGGAAAGGCTGCAGTCCAGATAACTGAAATGTTAACAAGGCAGAAGCACTTAACTTTGGTCTGCCTTAGGTGGCAAAGGAAACCAGAGAAAACAAGTATCGGGGCTCTGCTATCAAGGTAAATCATAATACATTCTTCCCCCACGACTCTTCCCCATATCCTCTCTGTAGAACCTCTGAAGTTAACAGTAGCGGATGAGATACAGGAGGGGTTGGTTCTCAAGAATTAGAGGCAAACTTATTTTGAAATCACAGAGTCTCAGGAAAGCTCTGGGCATCAAGAAACGGGCTGATAGTCTTTCTCTGGGGTGGCAGAGACTACACATGCTTTCTTTCCTGCCACAGAACCTCTCACATCTTACTTCTCGATCCAGAGGGTCTACTGTATAGATGCCCTTTTGACTGTAGATGTCAGGATCTAGTTACTGATGTTTAATTTCCTAAATCTGGATTTCAGATATTTATGTTTTACACTAACTAGAAATTGTTGACTGCCAGACAAGATTTCTGAAATTTAATGTCCTGGGTATAAAAAGGGGGTTGAATTTGATTATTCTTTTTAAGTAAGCACATACTTTAAGGATTAGTTTCTAATAAGATGTGCTGGAATTAATTCTCATTCCTCTGTATTCCTAAAGCACCTACGTTCATATCTTGATTGTAATACTTTTCACTATTTCTTTGAGGAGTTTACTTGTTTATCTCCCTTGCTTAGACAGTAAATTTCTTGAGTGTGGGACCTATGTCTTCCTTTTTCTCTTTGGTGCTTGATACTCAGTAAATACTTTTTGAGTGGGCAAATGGAACTTGGTTTTAAATAATCATTTCATCCTATTCAGGGTGACCAGTTTGTCAAGAACTCTAACTGCCTTAATCTTTTTAATCATTGATAGTATTGTTTCCTTATTTTCCTTCTTAACATGATTAAAAGAGCTCTAGAGAAATAGGTAGCACTCTAATGGAAATCAACGTTTCTTCCAAAATCCTTCCTTTTCCAGGTGCAAAGCCCTTCTTGGATGCAACCGCAACCGTATATCCTACAGCACCCCGTAAGTTTTTCATCTTCATGGCTTTGTAGTTTATAAGTAAGCTATGTATACGTTAAAAACCATTCTCTGGGTTTAAACCATTTGCCCAAAGATGGTGTAGGATTTGGGAGATTTTAAATATCAAATATGAGAATTAGTTCATTATGAAACTTTCACTCACCTTGTCTTAAATCGGTGGTTGACCTTAAGTCAAATTCGCAAACCCTGAGAATTTAAACGTAGGAGATTGTTCCATTGAATTTTTAAATTTTAAAGTTTTTAAATTGCTAAATTTTTAACCATACTTAGGATGAAATAGCTCTCATTTTTTACATTCTGTTTAATGCAAATATAAAGTGTTCAAAATTGTCCTAGAGTTTTTCATTAGTGTTAGCCTCTCCGTGGAAATTATAAAAAAACTAAAGTAGTAACACTGACTTTGGTGAATAACAAAGGTGATTTCTTTAGTGACACGACCATGTGTTGTACTTATGTATATATTACATTTTTTTAAATTAAGTGAGTTACACTTCACCTTATTAGGTAGTATAGTTAATGTATTTTTCAGAGATACATAAAATCCAGTTTGTGGAATTAAAACATGGGTTTAAAAGTTGAAAAATAAAGGTGGAGAACAAAATCACAAAAAAGACTAAGAATGCCTAATGTAATAATAATCTAGATGCTTGCCATGAGGCGGCCACAAATTTGGCCTAAGCTTTCTCGTAACCAGTGCAAAATGGGAATCTTAATAAGCAGTACAGTTCACAGTACTTATAAAATGGATCAGTTGCTTAGGAAAAGCACACTGTTCTTGGCCTTAAAATGAGATAGGAATTTCTCTCAAGACAACTTCCTAAAGAGGACACTATGCAGTGTTAGACCAGGCATGTGAAACAGCAGAACAGGGACACATTCTGAACAGGAAGTTGCTGAGATGACTTTGAAGAAGCAGACAAAACATGTTTAGTTGATGACACAGGAGAAGAGCTCTCTGATGATATATATATGTGTGTTGTGTGTCTGTATAAACATACACACGTGTGTTTCTACACACACAAATCTGCACACGTACACCCACACAAACGCCTATGGCAATCTGCATCCTGGTACTCTGTGCTGTCCTGTTGGGGAATGCTGGAAATCAGCTCACTTTTCATTTGGGGGCTTCCTAGTACAGTCGCTCCTACAGATGAATGAGGAAGAGAAGCAGGAAGCTCCTTCTGCATATTCCGGGCTTTTGAGTCATTTCCATGTTACCACACACTTTTTGATGATGCACATTAGAAATTTTAAAGGAAAAAATTTCTTATGAAATATATTAATAACAAACTACCTCTGACATGAATCTATATCCTTTGTCGGGGGAGGAAGGGGTCAACTGTTAGAGACAGAGGCAGGCACATCTCTGAGTTGAACAACTTTGAGACAGTAGTGGTGTGTGCAGAAGGCTCCTACCTAAGGATTCATTCCTTCTCCCACCCAGATTTAGACTGCCTGCAACCAGCATTAACGCACCTGCACACCAAGCTTTGCCCTCAATTGTGTATCAATTTATCAGTAAATAACAGTGTATCTAAGGGATGAGTCAGGTACAGTGATACCAAAAACCTAACATTAATATTTGTAGGGTGTATCAGAATAATTGCATCCTCAGGTAATCGGGTGATAGCAAAAGTGAGAGGAATGCTCTAATCCATAAGAATATTACAATTGGATAAATTAGAGAAAATGCAAAAATCCAGAAATAGAACTAATTGAATTTCATACACAATTAATGTACCATTAAGTAATCATTAAAAATGATGATAATGACAGCAAGGCAGTAACGTAAATATTTATAATGGAACGTTAAGTAAAAAAGCAAAACCCAGGAGCTTCCCTGGTGGCGCAGTGCTTAAGCGCAGGGGACACGGGTTCGAGCCCTGGTCCGGGAAGATCCCACATACCGCGGAGCAACTAAGCCCGTGAGCCACAACTGCTGAGCCCGTATGCCACAACTACTGAAGCCATGTGCCTAGACCTTGTGCTCCGCAGCAAGAGAAGCCACCACAATGAGAAGCCCGCGCACTGCAACAAAGAGTAGCCCCCGCTCACTGCAACTAGAGGAAGTCTGAGCACAGCAACAAAGACCCAATGCAGCCAAAAATAAATACATTAACTAATTAATTAAAAAAGAAAAAAAAAAGAATCCGCCTGCCAGTGCACGGGTTCAGGCCCTGGTCCGGGAAGATCCCACATGCCACAGAGCAACTAAGCCCATGCACCACAACTACTGAGCCTGCGCTCTACAGCCTGCAAGCCACAACTACTGAGCCCACATGCCAAAACTA
This sequence comes from Mesoplodon densirostris, assembly GCF_025265405.1. Classification (NCBI taxonomy): domain Eukaryota; kingdom Metazoa; phylum Chordata; class Mammalia; order Artiodactyla; family Ziphiidae; genus Mesoplodon; species Mesoplodon densirostris. The sequence goes on along the minus strand of NC_082668.1, from coordinate 79,726,340 downwards.
CTGAAGCCCGCGTGCCTAGAGCCCGTGCTCTACAAGGGAAGCCACTGCAATGAGAAACCTGTGCACCACAATGGAAGAGTAGCCCCCACTCGCCACAAGTAGAGAAAGCCGGTGTGCAGCAACGAAGACGCAACAAAGACCCAACGCAACCAGAAATAAATAAATTTAATAAATTAATGAATAAAAGCAAAACCCAGGATATGAAATAGTTCATGTGCCCTGGTTGCAACTCTGTAAAAACATGCAGAGGCCAGAATCTGGACAGTGCTACCCTGACTATGCTAACAGCTGTGTATTAGAGGCAGGCTGGGTTATACGGGTGGTTTTTTTCACCCCTCCTCTCTGTTTTTAACTATATTTAATTTTATTTTTGATGACCAGAATTTTTTCAAATGAAATCAAAGATTCTAAAATTGGATTATTAATCATATCTGAATCTGCTTCCCTCCCCTGGCACCAAATTGCAGTTGAAAGTTCTGAGAAACACTGAGTGAATGAAGAACGTGATCTTGGTCCTAGCAGCCTGACCTTGAATCAAATGACTATTTTTTTTAACATTTTTGAACGAAACACTGTATTTATAATATTCAATATAGTATATTGTTTTGTGGCTGCATGAAACATCAACTGTCATTTACTTTAAAAAAAAAAATTAAGCATTTTGTAACCTTGGCCAGCCAAAAGTAGTTTGCGTTTCCTGTCACACCCCACAGTTCTTCTGTGGACTAGCTTGCTTTACAGTTAAGTGAAAGTAAAGGGAGAGGTATTTAATAGAAGGATTTCTGTGAAGTGGGTGCTCTTTTAAAAAGTCTCAGGAAGCACAATCTAGACCATTTATAAGAAATCATGACACCGTTTGCAAGTTTGAGGGGAGGTTATTTTAGCTTCATGTTCCTCAGTAAACTAAGGCATTTCCTTTGCAAAAGGTGGTTCCAGAATCTGCACTCCCTCCCTCAGTTTGTCTCACTTCCTCTGTCTCCGACTCCCCAGGGTGCCGTGTTAACTCCCTCAATGGAGCACACCATGTCACTACAGCCCGCATCTATGATCAGCCCTCTGGCCCAGCAGATGAGTCATCTGTCACTAGGCAGCACCGGAACAGTAGGTGGCAAATTAATATCATGTGTCTCAGCAAACAGAGGAGGGTAAATTAATGCAGCCTGTGTCTTCCTTATCAATTATAGACTCTGTAATGTCAGAGATTATGTCTGATCCCCTCTCTCCTCCCGCATTGCCTTTCACATAGTAAGTACTCAGATATTTCTTAATTAATTGATGAACTAAAAGTCTGTCCTCTGGCTATCTATCTCTCCTTTATCAGAATCTAGCATCCATACAAGACCACTTCTAGCCCTAATTACTAGTATCGTTCATTCACACTGGCAGACCTGGTCTCATGAAGCAAAAGATGAAGGTGATTCATGGTAGTCAAGGCAGGGAATTTTTACTCACTTATTTCTTCTTGTATGGATTTTGGGGGCACTGAATTACAATCTTAGTACTGACTTATTTCCTCCAAATCCAGGGACTCAGTTGGGAATTGGGGTTGAACTAATCCCAGATTCACTTCCAGGGTTGATATGTGTAGTGTTTAGATGGTCAGATGGCCAAAGGCTTTTAATTGAGACCATATCTATGGTAGCTTAAAAGAACAAAGGGTAGTATTTTCCTGGCTTACATTCACAGCCAACAGAAGCAGCTTGTAAAGGCTAAGCCAGGGCCACACACATCCAGTGAGAAACCTCTCCTGCCTTCAGAGAAAGATGACTGTCAGCATCAGGAAAGCAAGGGTCCATTTCCCATTTTTCAGTGACCTGCTAAAGATGTAATAAGGCATTTACTTCTTGGGTCTCCACGTGTGGAAACAGTTCTAGATGCCAGTTCAGCGGGCTGCTGGAAACTCATGAGGTCCTTTGAGGGAGAGACCTTCTCGAATAAAATAGCACGTTAGTGATGCTGAATTACTGAGGACGAGAAACTGTAGTGACCGTCACCCATGGCTCGTCGTTGGCCATGCTGACTGTATTCTTCTTTTCAGTACATGCCTGCCACGTCAGCTGTGCAGGGGGCCTACTTGCCACAGTATACACACGTGCAGACGCCGGCGGTTCCTGTGGAGGTTGGTATAGACTGTCCAGTGGCCGTTCTGGCAGTGAGTAATTTCAGAAATGGGTTAAATAGAACTCAAAAAAGAATCAATCGAAAGTCAAACATTTGCATAAAGAATCGAGTTGAGTGCTCGCTTCGGCAGCACGTATACTAAAATTGGAACGATACAGAGAAGATTAGCATGGCCCCTGCGCAAGGATGACATGCAAATTCGTGAAGCGTTCCATATTTAAAAAAAAAAAAGAAGAATCGAGTTGAGAGGGAGTCTATGCCTAGAGTTCTTTTCAACTATGAAATATTCGCTGCATACAAGTTAGTAAACAGCATCCAAGCCACACCTCCAAGACTCCCAGAAATACTGATATTTTCTAGGCTTGTAGCACATTTCATACCCCTTCAAGGCTCTATCTTGTCTCCTGTAAAGTGACGCTTACAGGCAAATTAAGACAAAGCTGGAATTTGCAATACTAGCACCAAAGATTATATCAGTAATAATAATTACAAAAATTAACTTGTTATTAAGATACTTGAAAAAAACTGTTTCAGAACTCTAACAGAGATGAGGAACACACCATACCTGTTTTTATAGAGACTTAGTAGAGCTAAATAACTCTTAGTTCTTGTTATGGAAAATACTGTTATGATATTGATATGGAAGAAGTCTGACATTTGGATTCAAGTTGGGCAGAAAGTATAGTGTTTTCCTGCAAAGTACCCTTGAAATTCCAAGGAAATTCATCAACTCAGTCGATCCCCCCTGCTAGGCAGATCCCATAGGTTCCAATTCCAGAAACAACCCTAGGACTGTGGCTGGATTACAGGGGAGGTGGGATGTGTTTTGTTTTGTTTGCTCCTAAATGATTTAAATTTGTACAGTTATTGATAGCCACAGTTACCAGAACCCCTTATCTACAATGCTAGAACAAACAAATCTGAAACGAAAAATTTTCCTTGTAACTACTTTAGCAAAAAACCCGACCTGTGACAGAACCCAAGCTGAACTGATGTAAGACAAGATCTTTACCCCATTTACACTGCATGTTCATACCTTTCAGCACAGACCTATTAATGTGTTTGATTATGAGGTACAGCCCTAGACCCCACTGGGTATAGTCTCTGATGTACAGCATATGCATACCATGTTTCTGATTCTAAAATCTGAAAATACTGAATTCCAAGTCACATCTGGCCCCCAAAGGGTAAGAGATTTGTTTGGTAAATTGCAGCTTGATATGAAGAGGCAACTCATAAAAGTTAAAGGAGGTTCTTTGGGTCTATCAGCCATTTTAACTTCTTAGGGAAATAATTAACTTTGAAGGTTCTATATGACATTAAGAAAATCACTTTTAAGGAGTGCTTGTTTTTAAGATGTGGGACTCAGTCCAACCTGGGTAACAGAGTTTGGATTTCTTTGCTCACATGTCTCATCTGTTCTGCTTTGTTGTAGGAGGCGAGTGGTCAGCAGCAGGTGGCTGTAGAGACGTCTAATGACCATTCTCCATATACCTTTCAACCCAATAAGTAACTGTGAGGTATGAGAGAAAGGTCTCCATCACTATAGGGCCCAAGTCAAGGAGAGTCTATGATTCTTGTATCAAAATTGTACTTTAAAGAACTCAGGTCTGGTCACACTGCTTCAGTCATGGCCGGGGAATCCAATGTTACTGAAATGTTAAAAGCAGTGATTTTGGGCTTCCCTGGTGGCGCAGTGGTTGAGAGTCCACCTGCCAATGCAGGGGACACGGGTTCGTGCCCCGGTCCGGGAAGATGCCACATGCCGCGGAGCGGCTGGGCCCGTGAGCCATGGCCAGTGGGCCTGTGCGTCCGTAGCCTGTGCTCCGCAACGGGAGAGGCCACAACAGTGAGAGGCCCACGTACCGCAAAAAAAAAAAAAAAAAAAACAGTGATTTTGTGGATTTGTAGATAAGTATTCTGTCCAAAAAGAACATTGCCTTATATTGAAGTCAAATGTATATTTACACTCTCTTCCTTCCTACCCACCCCCCGCCAAAAGATTGGTAACAGAATCAGACAATGCCAGGTACCATATTTGTCCTACAATACATTTATATATATATTTTATATATATATATATATATATTATATGTAATATATATATTATTTTAATGCTCACAAACTAAAGGAAATATAGCATAAGATTTTGCTTAATCTAGCATTACAAGATTAGCAGTATCTTGACTATGAATCTAATATGACTGTCCTTAGATTGAGAGATTGCTTAGATTGGGAGATTGCTCTCCCAGTTCCCACTTGGACCACGGATCTCAAAACTAGTCACTCTGCCATGCAGATTGCAGCAAAACAGCTGTGTGGAACCTAGAACACCTGGGTTTCTGGATTGCTCTGGTGAAGTATGTTGCAGGTCCCAGGTTTGAAAGGTGGACTCGGGGCATAAAAAGTGACCTCAGTTCCAGAGTTTGCATTTACTGGCCGACCACCAGCGATGAGCAGATCCTTTCTCAAACACATATCTTTAAAACAAGAAAGAGATGACATATCTCTGGTATATTACACCAAATGTACAAAAGCATTTTTTTTTCTCTTCCAGATGTACAGAAGGGTGTGCTTAAATGAAGAAGGTTGTGAAGGCTGAACAATCATGGATTTTTCTGATCAATTGTGCTTTAGGAAATTATTGACAGTTTTGCACAGGTTCTTGAAAACGTTATTTATAATGAAATCAACTAAAACTATTTTTGCTATAAGTTCTATAAGGTGCATAAAACCCTTAAATTCATCTAGTAGCTGTTCCCCTGAACAGGTTTATTTTAGTAAAAAAAAAAAAAAAAAAAAAAAAAAAAAAAACCAACAAAATACAAAAAGATTTTTATCAAATGTTATGATGCAAAAAAAGAAAAAAAAAAGAAAAAAGAGGAAAAAAAAGAAAAAGAAAACTTCAATTCTCTGGGTATGCACAAAGACCATGAAGACTTACCCAAGTGCATGACCGGATTCTTGTGGTTTTGTTCAGTTTGTGTTTCGTTTGTGTTTTTTTCGCTGTATGAAATGGGCTTTCTGATGTTTAAATAGTCCAACTTCACCCCTGGTGTTCTGTGCTTGCAGTGTGAGTGTTGCCGCCAGTGTCTCTTTTCTTAGCTTTCCGTTTTCCTTTCCACGTAGTGTGAAGTGTCTTATCCTTTTCTATGAATTCCAATTTGCCTTAACTCTTTTGATGCTGTAGCTGTTTCAGTAAAAGTTAGTTCAAACTAATGATGTAGAATGCTTTGACCAAATGGGCTGGTCTATTATGCCTTGTAAAACAGCAGCATAGGGCTTTTAAAAGGTAGTCAATAAAAGTTGCTGAAATTTTGGCTTTTTTAAATATGTAGTAGGTGTTTTTAATGATTTTTCACATAATGTGTAAGGTAGTGAAATGCAAGAAGGGAAAACTGTTTTGTGTGAAACACATTTTCTGACTGGGGAACTTTTAATAGGGTAAATTGTTTGTAAGGCTGTACGCCAAGAGTTTCCTCTGATAGTTTGACTGATTTAGGATATCTGCTGTATGATGCAATGTAAAGTCTTTTTTGCCTTTTTTCAGGAAAAAAAAAAAACAACTAACTTGATGTTCTAGATTTAGTGTAGGTAGCGTAGGGGCAGGGGGTGGGGGGAGGGGAGGGAGTCACCGAATGTTTTGTCCTTCCTTTATACTAACGATAGTGCTTTAGAATGAGAATGACGCCTGAGATCTGGCAAACCGAAAAAAAACACAAATGTTGCTATTGCAACGAAATGGCAAAAGCTAAAAGTAAGGATTTATCTTCAAACATAAGCTGAGATATGAATAGAAGCAAAACGATTGGCTACTAGCTCTCTCTATCACGTAAATTTGAGAAACAAAAATTACTTGGCACTTTTAAAGGTAACTTCACCAAAGACCGAAGAGCCAGTAACCAGTAGCTCCAGCTTGTCTCAGCATCACATCTTCTGTGCTCTTTATTTTTGCCGGACCAGTTTGCGGTTAGGAGAATGTGCCTTTTTTGTACCTTTGGATTTAGGTTTTATAATTTTAATTGATGTATGGACACACACAAACAAAAAAGCATGAAGGAAGATTTGGATCCAAGCAGTGCCACACTTTACATCATCACTACAAGTGTTAAGTGTAAAGAAAAACCAATTTTGAAACTATGAAATTCCTGATTCATAAATACACAGTTATTTCTACTTTAGTACATATAAGATAATTCACTGTTATTAAAGCTCTTTTATTAAGACAATTGCATACGTTTGAAAAGCAATGGTAAATTAAGTTGTCTTCCAAAACTGTGTACTTGTCTGGTCAACTGTGTGTGATCAGTTATCTACCTCAGAGTCTATTTTCTTTTGTGCTGGGACAGGTTGCTGGCCCTCCCTGTTTCCACAGACCAAATCCTTCCTAGCTCAGGAGCTAGGCCTAAGCAGTTATTTCTTTTGAGTATTTTTTAGTTCTTAAAATTTATGCTTGTGTTTGATTATAGATGTCAGTGATATTTCATAGTTTCAAAAGTCCTTGCTGCTCTGAGAAGTGTAGATTCTAGTGAAAATTACATAGTCATAAGAGAAGTGTGTTTTTGTTTTTGTTTTTGTTTCCTTTTTTAAAGTTGTGGTATTATTGGTTCTATGCTCCCTGGAATATTACTGCTTTGTGAAAGTCCAGACCGAACGCAGCACCCTCTTTGTACCTAGTACATTATAAACCTGGGTCTCTCACTACTTGATATTTTTGCATTAGTTAAGACAGAAATTTGATAACTCAGTTAGAGGGGAGGGGAAATCTGCTGCTAGAAATGTCTGAACTAAGTGCCATACTCGTCTGGGTAAGATTTGGGAAACATAACCTCTGTACATAAAAAAAGAAAAAAAATCAGTTAAACATCACATAGTAGACAGCCATTAAATTATAAAAAAAATTAATTTATGAAGAAAGACCTTTTGTACAGATTGAAAAAAAAAGATTTTCATAGAGATATCTATATGATCAAGAGAGTTAATTTTTTATTTTTGTTTTACTAGTGCCACAAACTTGCCAGTGGTAACTTATTTGTCCGGTTCAAGATAACTCTGTAGTTTTCTTTCCTAGGACTTGTTGTTAAACGCCAAAAAGACATTTTTGAACTGTACATTTGATCAGATTGTTAGCTTTTTCTGTTTTATTTCTTTTGAGAACCTTTGAATAAAAAACATCTGAAATTTTATTTTTCCTGTCAATTTTTTTTAGATTAGATTCAATGTATATCAGAATTTCATTTCATTTCTGATCTCTTCTTTCAGCTCAGTGGATTGGTTTGAAACTGAGTTGAAAATTATTTTCAGATTCAATATGTACTCGAAGTATATTTCCTTCAAAAGAACTGGAAAAAACCTTGCCACCCTGTTGTGTTTAGTTATTTCAGTTCATGTACAGGGACAAGCATTTGCTCACCATGTTTCCTCTCAGCAAAGTCCACCTTTGGTCTGTTCGTAAACACCAAAGAGCCAGGCCCCTCTCCTTCCTCCTTCCTTACTGCTACCTTTTGACTGTGGCACTGTCATTGCCCAGCAAGGAGGAGCGAATAAAAGCAGTGTCCCCATCTCTGGTAAACAAGCCCACGGGTAAGGATTTCAGGGTGATCTTATCCCTGCCTTGATGCCTCGGGCCTCCTTTAGTGACTTTGTTTGGCTGTTCCCAGTAGGAGGCTCTGGTGCAGCATTCATGGGGCAGAGACCACAGCTCTCTTTCCCACACTGACATGCTTTATGGGAGGCTCTTAGTACAAGAAATGGACTCTTACCCAAGGTAGATGAAATGTTTCAGTGTAGTTGTAAAGGTTTCTTTTTCTGCTGCCCATTGGCTCTGTCCTGATGCAAGGAGTGGGCGAGAAGAATATCCATAGCCTCCATTTCTGTATGCCTCCCCCACAGTGTGGACGATGGGATATGTGAATTAGATACATGGGGTTTAGAGCATGTACCTTGCCGGAGCCGAGAAAGCCCCAGTACTCACTGGCTCTATGAGAAAAGGGAACCCGGTCCTCTAATGATAACCAGTGCTTCAGAGGGGAAGAGGTCGGGGCAGGAGCAAAGTGTAGCCTCACTGACACACGCAGGCTGCCAAGGATGTAAGCTCTGTGGCCAGATGTTCTCTCCCAGCCTCACACTGTCCCCATGCTCCTTCACAGGACCACTGACCAGAGGCAGGAAAGAAATACTGCTGGGCCCCTTCGGTTTTGTTAACCTTAGTTTTGTTCTCTTATTTTAAGACGGCTCATGTCATTGGAGTCCTGGGACATCCGGGGGCTGTCGTTCACACAGAAACTGATAAACACTTTTTCAGAGCACCTTTTCTGTCTGTGCAACAGGGCTTAGCAAGCCAGACTGCTGATGGATAAAAAAGAGTTGTCGCTCACACATAGAGAGCCTGTGGCGCCTTTGGGGACCAACCCCACCTTGCTAAAATGTGGTGGTTCCTCGGGTCATCGTCAGGGGCCAGGACTCCCTCTTTGTCTGAGATGGCCTGGGTCCAAGGATCGGGGAGGAATTCTTGCCTGGAAAAGAGGGAGGAAGCTGGCAGCGACTCCCGGGCGTGCATATTTCTCTCTCTCTATGGGCTGGGATGAGGGAGAGCAGTGGGTGGACAGGAGCCCCGTTTTCTCCCCACCATCCATGCCCTTCAGGAGCAGTGGCGGAGGTACATCCGCTGGAGCATGAATTCCGCCTCCTCTCAAATTTCACAGATGCTGGTTAAAAATTCACTAAGAGAAAGGTAGTGCCTCCCAGCCTGAGTAGGGACTCAAAAATGTTCAGATCTGACAGCGATAGTCTCACTCCACCAGAACAGCCAAAGAGGAAAAGATGCAGCTGCCTTGGGAGAAAGGTCACAGACCTGTCACCACCACCTTCCTCCACCACTACCACCCCCCACCCCCCGACCCTTGCATGAAAATCTTCAGAAGATGGCAAGTAGTTAGGAAAATTCAGCCCAGGGTTAAAGAAAAAACGGGCAGCTTCTTCCCCTGCAATAGCAATGTGATGAGATAAGCACCCTTCGGTAGTGGCGGGGAGCGGGGGAGGGGTGGCCGCAGGCAGCCCCGGCAGGTGGCGCTGGGGAGCAGGGCTGCGAGGCAATGCTCCCGGGGCCCAGCGCAGCGTCCTTGGTACGGCTGGGGAGGCGGTGCCGTGCGCCCATCCTTCCTGTGGATGACCTCGGCCAGGCCATGGAATTTCAGCCCTGTGGAATGGCTCCGGAGGAGTGTCTCCTGTCTTTGGACGTCCTGTCTTGACGCTCTGGGTCTTTTCAGGGCCCGGGAGTGTTCTCACTTGAGCCACTAGAGGGAGGATTTTGTGGCTCTTCACCTGCAGCTGTGAGCTTGAAGGCAGGCGACCCGGGCCTCGCAGGGGGTGCTCCTGGTGGAAATCGAGGGTCCCCAGGCACACACCTCTGGGGATAACAGGGTACTCGAACTGCGGGTTGGTAGTAAGAACGTTGCCCGATGCTGTCAGCTTCCTCCTGAGAGCATTGTTGCTCAGACGGGGAGTAACTTATATGTGACTTCTTTTAAGGCTCAAGGAAGGGGTTGGGGGCAGGGAAGGAAGTCAAAAGCCTTGCCAGACTTCATGACTGCAGGCGTAAGAAAGTGCTGGCAGGTCTCTGGGCTGCTCAGAATTGAAAACAGGTGGCTTTGGATTAAATACAAACTTTAATGCTATTAATCCTTTTGTGCATGTGTGTGTGACTGAGATTTGATCTAGATTATTCCACTGCTCATTGACACAAAATACGGATCATAAACAAGACTACAGGTATCTCCTACCCTCTAGTATCCCTGAAACCACTTCCTCTCCTTGAATACCTCCAGTGACTGGGCACTTCCCACCTCTCTTGGCACCTTGTATCTTTTTGGGAACTGCTCTCAAACTTGCTTATGGAGTCAAATTTGCGTCTTTGTAATTTCTACCTGTCAGCCTTAGTTCTGCCAACTGAGATGCCACAGAATAAGTCCGTCATTCCCATTCCTGAAAAGACAAAAGCGTAGTGACAGACGACACATCAGTGATTGCCAGGAGTTAAAGGGGACAGGAGGATGTGACCATAAAGGGGATAGCACAGGGGAGTTTGGGGGGGAATGATGAAACTGTTCTATATCCTGATGGTGGTAGTTACACAAATCTATATATGAGCTAAAATTCATAGAGCTGTATACCCAAAAATTCTGTTTTAATGTACAGCCATTTATTCAAAAACCTTTTTTAAAAATGAGACCAGTCATTTCTCAAATGTGGAAAACTCCTGGCTCCACAAGTCTTCTCTGGGTTGAACATTCCTTGTAGCTTTAACTGTTACTCGTCAGCTCTGGCTCACCATCAGGTCACCCTCCAGATGCACCACAGGTGACTCAAGATAAAACCCAGAACTGCAGGAATAGCCTGGGGCTTCACCTGTCTCCCGGCTCAGCCCCATCCGTCTGCTGCAGGTGAAATGGTCTCCTTCTTGACTTCCCAGTTCTTAAAGCTTGTAGCCAATTAAAATCCCTGTTCCTGTCCTTCTTTCTTTCTTTCTTTCTTTCTTTTTGTCACAATGATTAATTATAATAGACATGCAATGGAATATTACGTAGCCATTTTTAAATGAAGACATTTTCACAGCATGAAAAATACTCAGGATATAAGGTGAACAGAAACTCTCAGGCACAGAACTGTATAGTATGCTCATAATTATGAAGCAGTATTTAAGTATAAAAGATGAGGAGGGGGTACTTCAAAGTGCTTAGCTGTGGGTGAAAGGCTTATGGAAAGTTTGTATTTTCTCATTTATACTTTTCCAAATGTTTCTAGTCTACAATGAAGACATTTTATAATCAGGAAAAAAAAGTTTTAAAAGAATGTTGTTAGATCATCCTAAAATTATGCGAGTTGCTATGTTCATTATATTCCAGGTCAGCACATTCAATTAATTTTTTTTTCCATTTAAAAGATACTGCCCCAGACATCAGAAGACACAAAGAGGACATGATGTGGTCCCAGTCCTCAAGGAACATTCTTGTGAGGAGACGGTGTATAAATGACAATAGTTCAAGGAGAAGTAACAAAAGTATGATCTAAATAAAGAGCTTTGGGAGCACTGTGAGGGGCCCAGACGGCATAAACACTCTCCTGAGGTTCTTGTCATTTTCACATTACCAAACAGTTAGTTCCTTTCTTACTGATCAGAATTTACTCCAAAGCAGCCATTTCCTCACTAGTTCCTCTGCCTCCTGACAGATGAAATTGTCGGGCAGACGAAGTCTTTGGTAGCTCTGCCCTTCCCAGAGTGAGTCTTGGAGCAGATGTCCAAAGAGTTGACTTCTTTCATCACTCCTGCTCTGAAAATATTGGGATGTGTAACAAGAAAGTGTCATCTTGTTTTGTTTTGTTGTAAACAATCAGGGTGTAGGATACGTTTTCTTAATAATGTCATCTTCTTTAACCTACCTTGGTCAGATGTTCTGCACACACCAGATTGTGGATTTGCAAACACCTGTGTAGTTTTCTGACTGCCTCCCCCGCAGCCTCCACTATAGTCTTGAGAACTCATGTTTATTACTTTCTTCACAGAAGTCTAGCCAGCAGTCTCATCATATCCACTTTGTTACACATTGCTTTGACATGTGCAGGAATAATACATATATTATTTCCCTCAGCTTTCACTCTCCTAGCGATTCATCTGTCTCTATTTGTTTTACAAACCTTTATTTTTACAAAGGTTTGAAGCAACGTACCAGAAACACAGTAAGATAAATGTAAAAATCAGGGCTTGAGAAGTTAACAGTGAAAAGAGATAGAGAGAGCACAGAATGTATCCCTGCAAACCAAAAGGCCTCCATCATCCCTATAGATGAACCTCAATGATTTTGAGTTTCCTGGCAGCCAAGGTGAAGAGGGAGAAAGGTACATACATCTATAGCTTTTATTTTCAAAGGGAGCAAAGACTACCAGATCCTCTGGGAAAAGATAGTATTTACTAGATTTCGATAGGAACTCCTGCAGGCAGCACTGGACAGTGTCTTCTGCCACCTTTCTCTGCCAATACAATCACATTTTCCCAAGGTGGTTTCAGGTAGGGTCTCTGAATGAAAGTCAAGGACAGCATCCCAAAGCACCACTCCGTCAAAGTTACTCTGGAATGCTATGGACTCGTAACAGACGTTTTCAGTTACGTTTTCAGTTTCTTCTCAAATGTCCTTAGGCGGTATACTTCATCCCTCTCACCAAGCCCATTGCTCTACTTCGGAAGGACAAAAGTCTGTTTTGCAACAGCACAAACATTCCAGGTGCTCCTTTTACTTCCACATTCAGATCCTCAAAGGAAAAAGAGGTGCCAGGCCCAAGTCATTCTGCGGCTTACTGAGCACTCCCAGTGACGCCTAAGGCCCTCTCCTCCATTCCACTGGAAGCAGCAGCTCAGGGGCAAGTGTCTGGGCTGGCTCGTTTGGTCAGACACCTGCTCCTCTGTGGCAAAGACCTGTGAGTTGGGAAGCAGGATCATGGCACTTCCCATTACCTAATACTGCAGCTTTCCAAAGACTCTCAAAATGAATAACGCTTCTCTATTTTTTCATCAGAGGACCCTTGAGAGGTGAGGAGAAAGCGTAGGGAACTCCAGGGATGTCGAAGCACAGCTCTGTGTGGCCCACCATGAGCACAAAATTTCTCATGTTTTCTCAGTGAGAAGCTTGTGTTTACTTTATAACATCTTTCTCTTTTCCCCCGAAGTGGTTGTGCCTTTGAATTTATTTCTTAATTTTTTAAAAAATTTTGAAACACAAAAATTGCAAGTACAGTACAAAAAAGAAAAAAAGAAACTTTTATCCTGATATATTTGAGAGCAAATTATAAACCCAAAGCTCCATGACCCTCTACAAACAAGGACATTCTCCCATATGACCACAATACAACCATCAAAATAAGGAAAGGCACGCTGAAACATCACTAATTATTCCAGTAACGCCTTTGGAGTAAAAAGATCCAGTTCAAAAATCATGCATTGCCTTTAGTCGTCGTGTTCCTTTGGTCTCCTTCAGTCTAAAATATCTCCTCCGTCTTTAGTTGACTTTTGTGATTTGGACACAATTGAAGATTCCAGGCCAGTTATTTTGCAGAGTGTCCTCAGACTGGTTTGTTTGATGCTTCTGTGTGGTTCTGCACCTTTTGCAGGAATATCACCAAAGTAGAGCTGTGTTCTCCTCGCTGCGTCCCGTCGGGAGGTGCGTGATTTCAGCTTGTCTCATTATCAATGATGTTCCCTTTGATCACTTAATTAAGGTGGTGTCTGCCAGGCGTCTCCCCTGTAAAGTTACTCTTTCCCACTTTGCAGTTAATAAGTAGTTTGTGGGGAGATGTTTTGGAACCATGAAAACGTGCTGAACTTCCTCAAACTCGAATTTATTCATTTACTTATTTCTATGAGTATGGACTCAGGGTGTCCTTTTTGTTCAATGGATGCAAATCCGTAATCGTTATTTGTTTTGATGCTCAAATTGTCCCTAACTTGGCCTGTGGGAACTCCTGCAAGCCACCTTCTGTGTTTTTAAAGATGTGTCCCCATTATTCTTCAAGAACCTCCTTGCTTGCTGGCCCCGCCAGATGTGCCAAGCTTGCCTTGTACTTTCCCTGTTCCAGTCCTAGATTCAGCCATTTCTCCAAAGAGTCCTGGTTCCTTTTAGCAGAGAACGGTGTTTAGAAGGTAAGGTTTGGGCACTAGATATACTCATTACTACTGACATGTCACTGTTCTCCAGCCCCGTCAGTAAATAGGGATAGGAGTGTGTGGGGGGGTATAGACGTGCAACACACACACTTACATCTGTATTTTCTCCATGATCTATACATACTAAAAAACATACATCTGCATCCATACCTCCAAGTCCTTTCCAACACGACAGCATTCATTTTCCCTTATTTGTAATTCTCTGCTGACACCAAGGAACCTGGCTCCCGACATCCCTGATCCTTGTACTCATTCGATCAGATCCCCTGTCTGTGACCAGCCTCCCGTCTCTGACACCCCCTCAGCAGGACAGATGCCTCAGACTTACTCTCCTGCTCAGGCTCTCACACCTCACTCTGCGTGGGAGTCTGGGATGGCGAGGAGGTTAGTTCTCCTCCTACCCTGCCCAGAGGGAGATGGAACCGTATGTCAGGGGACAGGGGTCATTCTGCCATAAGAGGGTGAGTGCTCTCCAGAGGAAGGGGGCCTTTTGTGATGCCGTAAATTTGCCCCATGAAGTCTGCTTTCCTCCCACTGTCAGATGGAATGCGGTCAAAGTTTTGAAACAGAAAGTTGAAGAACAGGAATGGTGTGGAAGTGGAAAACCCAAAAAGGAGACATAAAAAGAGACATGGAAGGATGGCAGAATGAAGAGAAAGAAAGGAAGAAGAAAAGAGCAACTTAGAAAGGGACTTAGGTAGGAAAATGAGTATTAGACAGTTTGAGTGGAAGAGAAAAAGAAGATAAAAGGAACTCCGTTGATTGACATCACCCTCGCAAAGCTATCCCCCAAGGGCCTGATAAACACGCTGGTCTCTCACAAGCTCTCAGCCACCAAATTTGGTGTGTATTAAATTAAAGAAACAGAGATGTTTCTAAGATGCCTGCGCTGACTTGCCATCTCTGAGGCCCCAAATCCAACATTTTGCAGAAACTCCAATGCAGCAGCCCCCTGATTTCCCCAGATGTTTTTCCAGCGCCTCGCAAGCAAATCTAGTCCAGCGTCACAAAGCGCGGGGTTACTTTCTTACCAAGTTGAACCATCTCGTTACCCATGAGTTAATTCTGAAGTCTCTGAAATAAATGCCTTTGAGTTTTTGAGAATAGAAAGAGCTACAGCTTTTTGTGGTCATGGAGAAAGAGTGAATTCACCAATCTAAACCGTCTCATGTCTCTTTTGCTCCAACTGGGCCTCCCTGCAGCAGCAGCCAGGGTGATGCCTCCATTTCCCTGCCTCCAGTCCCACCTCATCCTACTGCAACCTGGGCTCTGCTGCCGGCTCTCCACTGCACCATTCCCATCCCGGCTGGACAGGGACCTCCGATTCCCAAGACAGAGAACTCTCAATCCTGATCTGAATTAACTCTTGGCTGCATTTGTCACTGTTGACAGGCCTCCTCTTCTTGAAATTTCATTCCCCTGCTTGAAGTTCTCCCACAGCCCAAGTCTAAAATGCCTGGCTCCCCCAGGACCTCATTTCCACTGGCTTTGGGACCTCACTTCCAGCCACATCCCACATTGAACTTTAAAAATCTCAGAAACGGGGCTTCCCTGGTGGCGCAGTGGTTGAGAGTCCGCCTGCCGATGCAGGAGACGCGGGTTCGTGCCCCGGTCCAGGAAGATCCCTCATGACGCGGAGCGGCTGGGCTCGTGAGCCATGGCTGCTGAGCCTGCGCGTCCGGAGCCTGTGCTCCGCAACGGGACAGGCCACAACAGTGAGAGGCCCGCGTACCACAAAAAAATAAAATAAATAAAAATAAATCTCAGAAGTGTTCTGTAATCTGCACCTTTGCCCCTTCTTGGTTTTTTTTGCGGTACGCGGGCCTTTCACTGTTGTGGCCTCTCCCGTTACGGAGCACAGGCTCCGCACGCGCAGGCTCAAGCGACCATGGCTCACGGGGCCTGCCGCTCCGCGGCATGAGGGATCTTCCCGGGTCAGGGCACGAACCCGGGTCTCCTGCATCGGCAGGCGGACTCTCAACCACTCGCGCCACCAGGGAAGTCCTCCTTTCTCTCTTCTTGTCTCGCTCCTAGATGGTCTCCTCCACCTGGATAACTCCTATTTATCCTTTAAGAGTCAACTCAGTACTTAAACTCCTTGAGAATAATTAGGCAATAAATAACTGCTTTCGTTTGAACTTTTTTTCAGTTGTGAAATAAGCTTAGAAAAGTGCACAAACCATAGATGTACAGCTCAAAGTCTTGTAGCAAAATGAGTACCTGTACCTCCACCCGAGTTGAGAAATAGAACACGGCCCCCTCCCTAGATGCCCCGACAGCTGTGCCTCTTGACAGTCATCAGCCCCTCCTTCAGCTCAGTAGGTAACACTCCACAGACTTTATGTTGTTCACCTCCTTGCTTTTCTTTATGATTGTATCACCTAAATATGCTTCCCTAAAACCTAGAGTTTAGTTTTGTCCATATTTGAACTTTATATAAGTGGAATCGTGCTTTCAATATTTCATTGTGTCTGGCATCTTTTGCTCAATATTATATCTTGCAGATTTAATCGTGCATTTTTGCTTAGCTGTAATTTATTTTTATCATTGCATAGTATTTCACTGTATAAATATACCAAAGTGTGTCTATTTTATTTTTGATAGACGTGGGAGCTCTTGACTATTCTGAACACGCTATGATGAAAATGCTCGTGCATCTGTGCCTGTATTTCTGCAGGGTATATGCCCAGGAGCAGAGTTGCTGGATCATGGGGTATGCCTAGCTTCAGCTTTACAGGATAATGCCAAAATGTTTTCAAAGTGGTCATCACAGACCCTAAGATTAGATGAAATAACTGTCTTTCGTGCAAAGAATACCTCTACTTGAGATTTAAAACAAAACAAAACAAAAACAAAAACAAAAACTAGTAGTAAGGGTCCAGTGGGTGAGAGGTGAGTATTGACAAAGATCAGCATGGAGGATGAGGATCCACAGTGGAGCGGTCTAGCCCTCATGGGAAGGGGAAGGTACAGGGTCAAGGTGTAACCAGTGTACAGTCCCACGTAGCGTTGTGTTGGCCTCCCGCTGTCAACGCTGAAAAAGAGCTCCCCTCCTTTCTCTTGAAAAGAAGGAACGGGGCTTGACTAAGCAAGGATGCCATTCCTTGTCACGGTGCTCTGGTGCTGCGGATGTTGTTTCCGCGGTGTCCACGGACACCCAAAGCAGCTGTGGATCAGACCAGGTTGCTCCTGGGCCAGCCCCCCTCACCCTCCACCCTACTTCCCACTGGCTCCCACCCCTCAGCCTCAGGAATGCTTCTCCACTCCTGGCCCAGCAGTGGCTCTCATGGGTCTCTCCCAGTCTCAGCCCTTCCAGCCCAACAGCAGCCTCATGTTGCCACCACCTGAGTGGGGTGTGGAATGTTCTCCTTCCAGACCTTTCACTTCTCAATCACCGATAGCGCTCAGTGATCACTGAGAGGGTGGGGCAGCTAGAGGTTGTTCCTCCGGGCATTATTCTGAAGCTGAGGCTGAGGGGTACCCAGGTATCCTCCTCTTCACTGTATGGAGAAGTTGGGACCATGTCTTAGTCTTCACTGGGTCCTTCCCTTTCCCCAGACCACTCCAGTGCCCAGCAGAGTTCCTCACACACAGCGGCCTAACCTAAGTTGGTCACTTACCCAACCAGCAGCTTTGTAACAACTGGGGACACAGGAGGTACACTGTTCCTAGAACTCCGTACTGCACCTGCCAGAAAATGGTCAAAATGACCATACAAATCTACAACGACTATGCGAATGGCGCCCGCGGAGTTGTGTAGAGCACAGCTTTCTCGCCGTAAGCCGCATTCTGGCTGATGGATAAATAAAATCCGATGCTTATATGCAAATCTCATGTTTGTCAGTAATCCCAAACTCTTAAAATGGGGTTGCCAGGGTGCTAACAAGGAACGATTATCTAAATGACATTAGTGGCTCCCTTTAGGTGGAAGATCCACCAAATTGTTATTTAAGTTCAAGTCAGCCAGAAAATGCCAGCAAAGGGGGATTGATTGATTTAATAAAAGAGGCAGTGATAAATTCTTCTGTAGCTTAATGATTCTTCCCATGTGAACTAGAGGGAAACCAGTTCGCAGGGTATAGCAGACACGACATCAAAATCTATCCTTCCGTTTCTTCATGATGAGGGGCTGGAAAAAAAGGGCTGATGGCCTGTCGACTCCGAACCTGAGTCCGTGATAAGGGTGGCTCCCCAGTGTCCTGCAGGGGGTGCTTCGCTGAGGACGGTGAATGGTGAGCTCATAAAAGGACCGCTCAGTCCAGCTGAAGCCTCCTTTCTCCAATTTGTCTGCCCACAGGGATGTCTTTTTCTAATTTTTGCAAGGACTAGTGCTGTGTAAGATTTTCAAACTGTTTCCACAAACCCAAGCCTCATAACAGCATTTCTGTGAGACTAGCATCTCTTTTGCAATCCACAAGGCCAAGCATCCTGGTTTATCCTGGCTTCTTTCCTTCTTTCTATGTTAAATTATTTATAACACTATAGGTCAACGAAATCTCTGTTTTCTAAATTCAGCACTGCCAGCCGGGTGTTCTCTGCTTGCTCCTCCAGATTACCCTTTTTAACTCTCTGTGTCTCAGGAGACTGACCTTCAGGATGGCATCAAGCTGGCTCCCTTGCCTCTGGCTTCCATCTGGGGTTGGCCAGTGTGAGGTACCTGCAACCAGTGGGCTGGAGAGATGATTAATCAAGGTTTATTGCCCAGGCTTCCTCCCTGTGGCCCGCAGATTGGCAGTGTCCCCATCACAGGTTGAATCGTGTCTCCCCTAAATCCATATGTGAAGGCCTGATCCCCAGGACCTCAGCATGTAACTGTATTTAGAAATAGGGCCTTTAGAGAGGGAATTAAGTTAAAATGAGGTCATTAGGATGGGCCCTAATCAAATATGACTGATGTCTCTATAAGAAGAGATTTGGACACAGATACATGCACAAAAGGAAGACCATGTGAAGACACAGGGAGAAGACAGCCATTTATAAACCAAGAAGAGACACCTCAGAAGAAGCCAACACTGCCAACACCTTGATCTTGGACTTCCAGCCTCTAGAATCGTGAGAAAATAAATTTCCGTTGTTTAAGCTGCCCAATCATGGTACTTTGTTAGGGCCTTCTACCAAAATCACAGGCGCAGACCATGCTTCCTGTCCTAGAGCCACAGTTCTCTCCCTGGCTTGTGTCACTGCTCCCTGCCCAGACTCCAGGCTTAGGGGAAGGAAGAAAGGGCTCCCTGCTGTTGCTGCTTTATAGTGGCTGGTTTCCCTTTGCTTTTATCATGATATGATATAATAAATATAATATAATATACCGTCTTTATTAAACCCTCTTCAATTACCCATTTGTGTGCATCAGCGGTTACTTGCCGGAGCTTAGACTCATCCACCTGTTTCCAGCAATTTGTCTGGGTTGTTCCTAAAATGTAATCCTACCCAGCAGACCCAGACCAGAACGGTTCATCAGGTGAGATGAACCCTTCTGCCATCTTACCATGTGAAAAACATTTTCTGAAATTTCCAACGGTGACAAGAAGCTATTAGAATATGCAACCCAGTGGTGAGCTCTTCGTAAATAAAGACACCAAATCGGTCTAGCCCAGGAAATGCTGACATCGTTGTACCAGGGAGTGAGAAAGTGACTGTTCTGAAAAAGAAATTCATGCTATGGAGAGAACACTCTGGAAATGGATATTTAGAATTGTTTCCACCATTGTGTAAATCATTTCTGAAAACAATGTTTTCTCTGTTAAAAATTCCAATAAATACACATTTTAAAAACTTGGAAGTAGGAGTTAAATAAATTATTTTAAAACCTTTCAAATGTATAATTTCAGAGAGCTTTGAGCATATCTCTAGCTATCTGCTATCTGCAAAAATGGTGCCTCAGTGAGGCTTCCTTGCCTTCTGACTTTCTCTGGGTTTGGCCAATTGGAAGCACCTTTTCATTCGGTTATAAGAGCAATTGATTGATGCCAAAAAAGATGGAAATTTATTAATAAACTTTCATCAGAATCTTTGCCTAGTTAGTGGATGTGGCCAAAAACATGTCAAGATGGAGTCATTACAGACAACAATGTGCTTCTTGCATATCCTATAGCATTGCTTTTAGACAGAGTAGTCACTAATCAGGTACCAAAATAAACTGTGCTTAGAAACAGACTTTTGAATCAAATCACAAAGTGGTAATGCCAGCTTTTCGAGTGAAGCATATAAATATAAAATGAGCATACAATGTTAATAGCTAATGAAAGCAAAAAGGGCTTTTTTTGCCATCCAGAAAACAAAGAACTTAATACTGTCTCACCTTAAAAAGCATTCTCTTTTTGTTTTTCATTAATAATGTATTAGTTCAATAGTACATGTGTATCTATAAACAAATAACAGTATTGGGAGTATCTGCTTAACATCTTTTACTGATTCTGGTGAGTCATCCAAAAAGTTGGAGACCACTGAGCATTCAAGCATAAGGGGCTGCAAACTAAAAATCCACTGTATCTGGAATCTTAGAACTTCAGGTTCACAGGTCTATCTTGTTCAAACTGACTTCAAAGCCAGCGAAGGGGGAAAGCACAAAGGAATGCTGTGCCCGAGGGACAGCCAGCGCCACCCAGCCTCCCGCCCGAGGCAGGGGAGTCGGCTCCTGGGGTAGAACTGCCACCTCTCAGAGAGTTTGGAAATATTTGGAATGTAGTGGGAGGCCCAAGGGACCACCCAGTAGTAAAAACCCGGAGGAAAGCCTTCCAAAAACAACAGGGGGCAAAATGAGGGTAACTCCTCCCCAGTTCCACCTCCTGGCCAGGCCCGGGCGGGAGCAGTCCATCTTCCTGCATTCCTGACTGTCACAGAGGCTTGGAAATAATGCTATCACAGTTGCAGTGTTTGGAGGTGACAGAAAACATCCTAGTCGCGCCAGAGAAAATAGCCGTTTAGACTAGACTACGGGAAAATGCCCCTGGCACTCAACTCAGCATGCCTTCTCTCAAGTACTACCAGCAAAACAAGAACCCAGCTCCAGGCAGAGCTCTGGACCCTGTGTATATTTATTGCCTGGCCTTTCAGGAAAAAGGCTATGAAAATACATTGATGGAGTGGAGATGTCATTATGTGATTTTGAAATCAATGCCACTTCCCAGCTGTTTTTTGTTACTGTTTTTACAGGATGCCTCAGTGATTAAAATTGAAATGTGGTTACAGAACAAGGGACCCAGAGAGCTGTTCATTTCTCTGCATTCCTACAAATGCATCCTGCTGTTTCCAGCTTTTCTCCTTAAAGGCAGGGTGAATTTAAATCGGCTTCTCAGCACTGACGGATGCACCAAAGCAGTTTCATCTCCCTGTAGAAGCCTCTAGAGGAGATTATCTGAATGCTTGAAGAAGCCATTCGTCTTTACAGTTATCCCAGGTGATGTTAACAAGACATTATTTCTGCTCCCCACATTCAGAGTTGTAGCTTTGTGTCTTAGATACTGGTGATTTGTTGTAGTTTTGTTTTTTAAGTCCATTCAGTGGTGGTCTGAGTAGAGATTAATGGGATTTTGTAATCTAAGTGAGGTGAGCTCATCCCTGAGTTTGGCTAAACTCTACTATTCAGCCTATTGCTCAGCTCACAGGGGACCTTCTAAACCCCAAGAGCCTCCAGCTGAATGGAAGCACAAACACTCTGTCCCGAGCCACACTCGGTGGCGCCAAAGCTGGCAGATGCTGCCATGTTACATGACTGTACCCTCCAAACTGGATTTTCCTTCTCTTCACTCCTACAAAGAATAAGAAGGCCACATGGTCCCAAATTATTTTCCAAGATGACCTTCCAAATGGATACCTGGGGCCTCCAAACTCCCTCTTACCGGGAGGTGTCTTTCATTTTCTCCACACACCATGCTCCAACAAAACCAGACTTCCCACCTTGAAGAATGAAGCACATATTTTCATCCAGTCGACTTTTTGAAGAATGAAGCTGAGACCTTGATTTACTGTGGTTTGCCTGCCCTGTTCTATAATGCCAACAGATTACTGGGCCTTGTGGCAAACTTGTCCTTCATGTTTTGTGGCCAGGGCCATTCCTATCTTGGCTGGAGAGCTAAGAGTGGAATTTTAACTATGAATTTCCTTGTGTTTAATAGGCTCACATCAAAAGGCCGCATTCTGCCTCAGATATGCATGAACAACTTCCACTGGTGTTACTCATGTATCTCTGAGTTTAGTTAAAATACTCCAACACTTGGGCACTATTGAAAAACATTCTTCTTGTTTAATTGCTTTAATGTGCATGTGGGAGGGTGAACCAGCACGTGGAAATTAATAAAAAATTCACTCTGTTCTAGGTAATGTTTGGTTTTTTAAGGGAACAAAGCCATCTGGACAATCCCGCTAATCAATTCCATCATTGTACATACCAACCACGGAGCCCCTCCAAGCTACTCTTGGAGGCCTCATTAGCCCAGACCCATCTGGTTATTTAAGGGGCAGCTGTGGTAGAATGAAGCACACAACAGGTCTGGACTCAAAATAGGCAAGATCAGATTCCAGCTCTGTTAATATTGTACCGACTTGGGCAAGTCCCTTAATCTTTCCCAGCACCTATTCATCTGTAGACTGTTGAATTTACAAGGTTATTGTATGAATTAAATAAATAATGGGTGTTAAGTTTGTTTTTTATTCAAAAGTATTTTGCCTGATATAAAGACAAAATATGTAAACTAATAAACAAAAGCCCAATAATTATGGAGATAGTAAGGAGAGACTGACTTATGGTCAAACAATGGTAGAGCAAGCATAGACTGGTATAACTCCTTTGGAAAGTAGTCGCAATGCATACCGATAACACTAAGCAGATAAAATTGTCTTCTTTGATCCAATAATTCCACGTATGAGGATTTGTCATTGGAAATACAAAAAATAAATAAATAAGGGGAAATCTTTGTGTGTAAAGCTTTTCTTCATAGCATTTTCTTTTTATCATGGGAAATAAGTGGAAGCAACCTAGATTTTAAGTAAATAAGGAAATGTTTAAGTACATCATTACATGCTTAGATGATACTTAAATGATCACATGAAGAATCATTTGTACCAAGAAAACATAAGCATTAAAAAGGACTGGAAGGAAATAGGACAAAATTTCCAACAATAATGGGTAGAAGAAAACCAGAAGATGCTTTGGATAAAAGCACTATATGGAGGCTTCCCTGGTGGCACAGTGGTCGAGTGTCCGCCTGCCGATGCAGGGGACACGGGTTCGTGCCCCGGTCCAGGAAGATCCCACATGCCGCGGAGCGGCTGGGCCCATGAGCCATGGCCGCTGAGCCTGCGCGTCCGGAGCCTGTGTTCCGCAACAGGAGAGGCCACAGCAGTGAGAGACCGGCGTACCGCAAAAAAAAAAAAAAAAAAAAAAAAAAAAAAAAAAAAGCACTGTATGAACTTTTGCCCCTCTTTGCATTCGTAATACCTTATACATAGATGACACTCTGTACATAGTAAATGAATTTTTTTAAGTATTATACCTTAGCTCCTAATTAACTAGAACACTCGGCTCAACTAACTTTCCAATTAATCAAAGTTTTACCTTAATTAGCCCTGCAAAATAGTTTTGAAATATTTTTTTCTGGTGGCTTGTTCTTATTTTTCCATCCAGCTATCTGTAAGATCATAGCTATTCAGGAACTAGCACATTGGCATTTGGTCAAATAGCAAAAGCTTGGATTCAGTCATTGAGTGTCACAAGGCGCAACATCAAAGGAATTTTCCAACATTGCTCCCCACATACAGCTGGGCCCATGTCACTTGATCCTAAAGAATGCCAAGCAGTGTGCAGCGGGTGGTGACCGCTCATGGCAGGGGAGCCAATGTATATGTTTCCTTCAAGAGGAAAATGGGTGCAAGCCTAACAAGCGGGGGGTGGAGGGGCATGGGGGGTGTGGAACGGGGGACACTTTAAGTGTAGACAGCAGTTTTCAGAGAAAGTTCATCAGCAGTATCATAGTGAGTTATGCACAAGGAGGGAATGCACTAAATAAAACCTCATTAATTTACAGAAATAGAACCAAAGCATCCAAAACAGGCAACTACATGATTATTCGGTTCTCCGAGCCACTGGAAGTAACATTTATTGCCTTCAGATGAGAGCCACCTTTAGTGGCTTTCTTTTGAAATAACATTATAAAATACCATTTTGTATTTCTAGCACATCCTATGGGCCCCTCTATGGTTCCTTTGGGAACACAGCGCCATGCTCAGCATTCAATGGAGTTGTCCACCCGGGAAATGGAAGCTAGCCTGTGTTGGGGCAGTCTACAGAGGAAATGAGTTTTGCAGAGAAGGGATAATATCGCTAGGTCAGAAATTAACTCAGTCCTTGAATTTCAAATAGAAGTGTTTCCTCACTGCTGAGTTCACCTAAAGAGCAAAAGAACAAACTTGCACCTCAATTACGGAAAGGAAAAGCCCCTTGAAGGCTCATGGGATCACAGAAGGTTAGAAATGAACAGTACTAATACTCCACCACACACAAGACACACATAGATGAGGAGACAGTTGGAAGAGGTTAGAAATTTTTAGGAGATCACACAGCCAGTAAATGGTAGAGTCAGGATTCAAACCCAAGTCTCCTGGCTCTCTGCTGCTCTGGCTTCTACACTACTCAAATACCACAGGGCTTGCAATCTGCCAAACGGCCACCAGTACTGTTCATCAGATGTTCAAGAAGCAGTGTAGCACCACGGCAAGTGCTTTGGAGTCAGACTGGAGTTTAAATCTTAACTCTGTCCCTGACTAGTGCATGACCTTGGGCAAGTCATCTCTCTGAACGTCAGGCTCATCTATAAAGCAAGATCATAAACCCAACCCCACAGTGTGGTGGGAAGAATTAAGTGAGATAATGCACCTCAAGCACTGAACAGGGGGTTTGGACCACCACGGGGACTCAATGAACAGTATCTGTCATTACTATCCTACCCCTGTCCTTGAAGGCAGACCCAAAGCCCTGAACAGTCAGCTCAGCCACAGAGGAAGAATGTGGTCTAAACAGTTCATCCTTCTTCACAAAAGCTTTATGGATGCCTCTTGTCCTCCTTTGTGCCCAGCAGGAATAAATCAAATCCAATCTAGACCATGTAGTGCTTGTCACCATTTTTGATACTAACCTCATCAGTTTTTATTTTCATTTCCTAGTTTACCTAAACCAGCCATTTTTAGAGGCTAGGGACTTTAAACCAAGGTTGCCAATAAATTAGACTCATCTTGAAAACACCAGGATCCTTCTGAGGGAATATAAATATAAACACACACAATACAGGGAAAAAATTTTTTTAATTTATTTTTTATTGAAGTATAGTTGATTTACAGTGTTGTGGTATCTTCTGGTGTGCAGCAAAGTGATTCAGCCATATATATATGTATACACATATATTCTTTTTCATATCCTTTTCTATTATGGTTTATTACAGAATGTTGAATGTAGTTCCCTGTGCTGTACAGTAGGACCTTGTTGTTTATCCATTCTATATGTAATAGTTTGCATCTGCTAACTCCAAACTCCCAATCCAACCCTCCCCAATCCCCCTCCCCCTTGGCAACCACAAGTCTGTTCTCTATGTCTCTGAGTCAATACAGGAACATTTGATAGGAGTTTGGTCATCGGCTTGAATGCCAGCTCAACTCTAAATTTGCCCAGTACTATTTGGGGTATTAAAATCTATATGTGCTTAATACCCCACCACCCTGCCATCCATGAGGTTTGAATGTCCTTTATAGAATGAACTTGATCCTCCCGCCTTACTTTTGGTCTCTCTCCAGAGAAGCTAACACAGTGGCATAGCTCTGCCATTTGTCAGCCAGAAGTCTGGTTACACATTTGCTCGTCAATCTAAACCTAACCTATTCTCATACAAGCACTTGGGGTTTCGTGTAAATCAACCAGACGTTCTGTCATTCACCAGCAATATCTCTCCATAGTGTTCTACACCCATGTGCCTTCATGAACTAGTTCACTATGTTTGTGGAAGAAACATTCAAATGAATGTGCTTTTTCAGGAATAGTGACACCAGAATGTTATAAATCTGTTCATTACCACAACAAGGATAAGTGGTATTTCTGCCAAAGACTTTTGATAACGGGTGCAGTAACGCATCTCAGCACTTTCTGAGATTAAAGGTCTGCCCTGAGAGGTAAGTAGGATAATGCATGACTAACAAAAGCAAACCCAAATTTCGGAGCTAAGTTTTCCTTGTCAGTGTAACTGATGGTTTCGAGCAGACGCTGCCATAGAAATTCATAATGTTATTTCTATTCTCTTCATCTTAACGTCCAGGTGAGGCTGACCCCATGGTTTGTAAAAGGGCAGATCCTTATTAACTTAGCATGCTTTATTGTGATGTTTCTTATATTGGAATTCACACATGTTTTTAACAGTTGTGCTTCAAAAATCTGCTATAGTTTAAGGATAATATTTCACAGAATTATTAGTTCATCACTTATTAAAATACTTTAACATTCAGTTGATTAGTCTCTTAAGCTTTTTAAGATATTTGTTTCTGATTAGAGTGATTAATTGTTAACATTTTTTTTTAAATAGGTGATTTGACTCTAGCCCTCACTAGCTCTTTTAGCATTTGCAAGAGGCACAAAGGAACTAAGGAACTGGAAATTTAAACAAGAAAAATAACAGTTCTCATTGACACGCACTTTACGTTGGGCCAGTTAACTTCAATGTTTCTGGATTATAAAATGGTGTTTAAATGTAGAGCTAATTCATGAGAACTGTGGAGAAAATGAAGGGGAAATCCTTCAATCTAGGATGTCTATGAAGAGCACATTTTATTCCTACAAGTGTCTGAAAATGCCTGGTGTCATTACTATTCAGTTTTGTATCATTACTATTCACTTTGAGCTCTTGGAAGTATCAGTGCTGTAAAAAAAAAAAAAAAAAAAATCCAATATCTGTGAAACGTTATTCATCCAAATAACATGTCCTCTAAAGTTAAAGCCTCACAGATAGAGCTATGTCGTATTGGCTTTCAAGATTCCTAAAATGGACAGAATATAGATTCTGGTCAGAGAGTAATGGCTGTTATTTACTGTTTTGGATTCTGAACAGGCTCAGCAGATCACAGTTAAAGTTTTGGGGTACAGGGCTTCAAGTCACTTGGTGATAGTATAAAGATTAGTGTCTACCTAAGTAAAATTCTGAGCCTCGGCGAAATGGAGAAATGCCTTCCTCCCCAGCCATCTCTCCTCTTCATTCCTTGCATTCTCATGGTAGCGTTTTTTCCTCTATCTGACGTACTCCCTCTAGCGTTTCCTAGATGAAGTACAGAAACTAAAGCTCAATTTACAAACAAAAAACATTATTGCAGTCTCACAATATTATCCCCAGTTACCATACGCTAAAACAAACTTACCACCAGATGTTTTGACGTGAACTTTAAGGGATTGCCAGAATTTTTCATCTGAGCGTCTCAAAGTTAGATTCTTGTATTCCAACTTCAGATCCCAGAAGGGGACATGGATTTCTACTCTGTTAAGGTTGGATTCCTTCCCTGCCTTTGAATCCTTATATTCTAATTTACTTTTATTGAAACATGTGGGGAAGCGGTAGGGAGAGTTGGAGGGAGATTCGGTACTGAACTAAAACATACAAGCAGGCATTTCTTCGACCTATTTTCCAGGGGTAGAACTTACACTGAATTCTCCTAAGTTACCCGAGAGGTTCAAGATATTTTGACTCAAGAAAAAAGTGATGAATTTTTTAGAATGGTTTTACGGAAACCATGGGCATATTTTCCACCATAGAAGCCCTTAGTCAAACCAGAAAGAATAGCTACTTGGGAAATGTATTGCTTATGAGCACTTTTTCTTGACAGTGAAGAAAATATACTTGACAGAGAAGAAAACCTGTCAGCTGCTGTTGCTGCTACTTTGGAAACCAGCCGCAGCTGATTGTGAGACCTAACTATAGGCCAGGGTCATCTGGGGATCCACACTGCTCACAGGAATGTCACCCACACCTTGCCAGCCAGTTCAGCCAGTCCAGCCCAGAGAGCTATTTTCAGCTGGCCTTCCCACAAGAAGGCCCTGGACTGTCTTTCATGCCACCGGCATCTAGTTTTATACTTAACTATTCTGAACCGTAATCTGATCTCTTCTCTCCTCCACAACATCCTACCTTTTTGAGACCCCCATAGCAGGTTGATAGATACGTCAAATTTTAATATTAACACTGATCTTTTGCTTAAACAGCACAAAGCTCACCCACACAGAGAGCTCTACTATATCAAATTACTTCAACCAAGTGCCTGAGCAGGAGACCTCAGCCTTATTTAGCCTCCTTCATCTCTACAGCCATCCGCCACCTCCCATCACTGCCAGGCCTGGTCCATTCAGATTCCTAAGGATCTGTTGTTGATCCTCTCCCCTTCCATGTTTACTGTCATTACATTTCACCCACGTTTGCCTAGACTTCTGTAATAGCCTCCTAGCCAATCTCCCTGCCTCCAATTCACCAATATTCTACCCTTCGTTATCTTTCAAAATCACAAATCAGAATGCATCACTCTTCTGTTTAAAATCCTTCCATGGTTCCTCATCACCTATGATATAAAACTACACACACACACACACACACACACACACACACACACACACACACACACATACACTCACACACACAGCTCACACAAACATTTTGGACTCTCCAGTTAGACTATGAGGCTTTTTTTTTTTTTTTTTTCTTTTTGCGGTATGCGGGCCTCTCACTGTTGTGGCCTCTCCCGTTGCGGAGCACAGGCTCCGGATGCGCAGGCCCAGCGGCCATGGCTCACGGGCCCAGCCGCTCCGCGGCATATGGGATCCTCCCAGACCGGGGCACGAACCCGTATCCCCTGCATCGGCAGGCGGACTCTCAACCACTGCGCCACCAGGGAGGCCCGACTATGAGGCTTTTAAGGTAGGCACCTTATATTATTGATTTTTGTGTTCCCATCATTTAGAGCTATACCTCAATTGAGTCAGTAAATACGTTTTGTTGAATTAATTAATAAACATATAAATCTCATGAACAAATCAGCCAGTTGCCTTCAAGAAAGTATATCTGAATCCAAGGCCCATCTTAACCTATGCCCTTCACTAAACAGAACTTGACTTACCAGGTTTGAAGTTGGGTCGTAGTCTAAGGACCCATATCTGCATTACAGAAAAATGGATGCTTCTACCAAGAGATGACCTAGAAAAGTCTTAGGGGCCAGGAAATTAGGTCAGAGAAAAAGAGGCAGGAGCAAGGATGTGTGGGGCTGGGGCTTGTCACCTGATGTGGGCTGTCCAATCCTGGAAGACTTAGGAACTTAAGAGGCTGTTAAAATTGAGACAGACATCATGCATGTGTCTTATCCATGGAGTGCCTCTAGGCTGTCTCTTCTTTACTTAACATCTCTACACTCTCTGCTCATCTATGCAAGTTCCCAGCTTGGATCTCAGGTTTAACCTGGTAACCTTGACTTCAAGATCAATTACCAGCACAGTTTCTACCTTTGCCATTCTAGGTTAGTCATTTCCCCTCATGCAGTTTTCCCCAAGATAAATACTTCTTTAAGAGGTTTCCGAGGTTTAATTAATCATGCCTATCGTGGTGACATTTGGCAACCACAGTTCAGGACCCACGGTCTTCTTGGCATCTCCTTATCACACCAAGTATTGACTCTGCTTAACTTCTGCTCAGAACTCAGGCAGATGTTGATCCCTCACCGGCTGAGAAAGGTTGACTCCCAGAAAAATATGTCAACCATATAGTTCTTCACAAATCTGGCTAGCCTTCACATCCAAACCTCTCTAACTCTTCATCTATACAAACTCCCTATTTTTTCATTATATCATTAAAAAAAAAAAAATACTGAGCCTTTATTTGCCAGACCAGGGATGGAGACAGTGAACAACACAAACACAATCCTTCACCCGCAAATCTTGCAATCCAGCCATCTCTCCATTGTCCCTTGAATCCTACCTTTATACAGGACTCTTCTGTTTGCACTGAATATGCTCCTACCTGCCATCCCTCTGGGCCTGTGTGAAACCTTGTAATTCATCAAGTCTCCATTCAAGTCTTCCTACCAATGGCCTGTGTAGCCTCTCACAGTGAAGTGGATATTATGAACAGATTAAAGGACCATATCTAAGGATGCTGTGTGCAGAACCAATGCTGATCCTAAGGAGGCTTCTAGAAGCACCTCCAAGGGCTCCGTCGTACCTATAATTTGTATCAGTTGGAGGTTTTGATATACATAGAAAGTACACGCTTACTCCTTGTGTGAACAACATGAAGTTGGATGGTAAGAATGATATCCAACCACAGAATCAAGATATATTAGTTATCTCTTGCCACACAGCAAATCATACCATAACCGAGGGGCTTAAAACAACAAACATTTATTATCTCACAGTTTCTCTAGTACAAAGAACTCAGACTATCCCTGTGAGCAGACAAAGAGGGAAACCCCTCAGCCTTCACTGGGGAGCCTCCCATCCTCTTGGGGGAAATGGAAGGACAAGACGAGCCTGAAGAAACCCAAGGAGAGAAATGGCAACATACTCCATGTCATGTAGGGGGAAGAACAGCGTTTTAGAAGTTTTTTTTTAATTAATTAATTAATTAATTAGATTTTTGGCTGCACTGGGTCTTTGTTGCTACGCGCGGGCTTTCTCTAGTTGCGGCGAGCAGGGGCTACTCTTCGTTGCGGTGCGCAGGCTTTTCATTGCAGTGGCTTCTCTTGTTGTGGAGCACGGGCTCCAGGTGCACGGGTTTCAGTAGTTGCAGCACACGGGCTCAGTAGTTGTGACTTGCGGGTTCTAGAGCGCAGGCTCAGTAGTTGTGATGCACGGGCTCAGTTGCTCCGCGGCATGTAGGATCTTCCCGGACCAGGGCTTGAACCTGTGTCCCCTGAGTTGGCAGGCGGATTCTTAACCACTGCACCACCAGGGAAGTACAGAAGAATTTGAAAATAT
Source organism: Mesoplodon densirostris (assembly GCF_025265405.1). Taxonomy (NCBI): domain Eukaryota; kingdom Metazoa; phylum Chordata; class Mammalia; order Artiodactyla; family Ziphiidae; genus Mesoplodon; species Mesoplodon densirostris. Next base: position 79,695,528 of record NC_082668.1, on the reverse strand, counting down.
ACTCTGGTCTCCCATTTTCACTTAGCAATAAGGCAACAGGGCCCTTAGTAAGCAGTTGCTCCCTTGTGATAACCCATAATCTCTAACTGGACTCAGTCCTCACACTGGCTTTTAGCATCTCCAATCATCTCAACACTGAATCTGCTGTCGGTTGCCATCTCAATCGGCATTTATCCTATTGTCATCTTATAGAAGGGTTGAGGAAAATATCCCTGTCTCTTTTAAAAATGTGAAAACCGAAGGTAGACCAACAGGGATCTGACTTTGTGGGGGGAAGAATATTCTTGTGTATTAAATATACAAGGAAAACCGATGTGTATTAAAAAAGTATCTTAAGATGCTATTATGAAACAGCTTCATTCATTCACTCATTCATTCATGTTGCCCACCTGGCCCTGTTCTAATTTGAATTTTCCACTCTTCCAAGCGAAGTCTTTAATAACTTCTGGGTTTTACTTCTGGCTGCACCCTGCCCTTTGTAAAAGATGGGAGGTGGTGAGCGCTGCCAGCAAATATTTGATTGATTAACTGATAGGGTGGGTCAAGTTTCTGGGAGAGAATAAATATTTGAGGGCAAGGTACCCCTTCCTCATTTAGAGAATATTTTGTCAAACCCAAATGGCCAGTTCCTATCTCATCAGTGTATTTTAAGCAGGGACAGCTGGAGCTTACTGCTTGCATCCTGCCCAGTCTTTATTCCTTCAGTAAAGGCAGGAAACAGCAGGGCTCTGCACACAGCAGTCACAGACCCTCATCAGAGACAAACCACTGACATGGGCACTTGATAAGAACAGCCTCGCTGGCCCAGTGTTGGCTTTGGGGAGCCACATGCAGGCACACACCAAGGAGCGCTATAAGCGTCCTTCTCCTTTCCTCCTTTGGGGGCCAAGGGCTGAGGAACAAGGCTCCCTCCGTTTTGTAACAAATGACCTATTTCAGTGAAATAAAAAAGGGAGGGCAGGCATGCAGTCAGCCAGTCAGTCATATGCCACGTTGTAGTGATGTTAGTATTTCATGCCAGTAATTCTGTCTAACAGAAACTCATCTTGGCTTTTTCCCATTCCTTTTAGCAAGATTGCAGTTGTAAATCAGCAAGAGTGTCCTGGAGGCTGCTTCAGGTTGGCTGTCAGGAGCGGTCTAAGGGGAAGAATCTTCAGAATAATTTAGAATCTGAGTCTAAGAGGGAAGGTCAATTTTGCTGTTTAGAATCGGAGCACTATGCCAAACTTGGCTTCGAAGGGAGGCTCTAAATGTCAGCCTTGGAATTTGAATTTAGAATATCTAAAAACAAAATTCATACTTTTACCCCCATGTGGCTTAGTTCAGGTTCTCCGTTCTGACCTCTGAGCACCCTCTGAATTTGGGAGGCCACTTTAATAAGAATCCATTTTGGGTTGGTAAAATCCCTTTTTAGGTGTAAGAACAGTTTTATTTGTAGCTCCAAGAAGAAAATAGAGTGGGTGTCTTTCTGATCTGAAAGGCATTATGAACAGAAACTGAATTTGCTGGGAGAGTTCAGGTCTTGGCCCTACCTCTTTTCTTCTTTTTTTTTTTAACCAGTCTCTTATTATTTCCCTTTTTCCCTACCCTCAAAGCCCCTGGCAGCCACATCTCCACCGCTGTCTTTATGCGTTTGACTTTTTTTTTTTTTTTTAAGATTCCATGTATAAGAGATGCCTTGCAGTATTTGTCTTTTTCTGTCTGGCTTATTTCACTTAGTGTAATAGCCTCAAGGTCCATCCATAGTGTGGCCTATGGTAGGGCTCCTTCCTTCTCATAGCTGAATAATATTCCATTGTTTATATAGACCACATCTTCTTTGTCCATTTATCTATTGATAGACACTCGGGTTGTTTCCACATCTTGGCTATGTTGACGTGAACACGGGGGGGTGCAGATAGCTTTTCGATGTCCTGTTTTCATTTCCTTTGGATAAATATGCAGAGGTGGGATTGCTGGATTATAAGGCAATTTTATTTTTTATTTTTTTGATCCTATCTCTTAATAACAGTGTGGTCTTAGGCAAGTACCTTGACCTCTCTGGGCCTTTCCTTCTTTATCTCTAAAATTAAGAGACAGAGCTATTCAGAGGAATAAATGAGAAAGTTTTTTTTTTAAGTGTTAAGAAAGTGGAGTTAGAAACTATGGTGCGGGGAGATAAATGGCTCAAGCCACTCAACCGGCAGCTGCAGAATAAAGGCTGGAATCTATATTTCATGACCCAGCACTCACCTAGCAGCAGCTGGTTTGTTAACTGAATGCAAACATGTCTCCCTCTGAGGTCAGTCCCTCTAAGCTAAGGAGGGATTGGTAAGAGGCACAAATTAAGTAGAGCATAGAAGGATGGATCAACCCACTTCTGAGGGCCCTCATGTGTATGTAGACTGCAACTACTGCCAGATTTACCTAACCCGTGGCAAGTCACAGACCAATGCATGACTTAGTAGGCATTCCCTGATGGAAAGAATCTAATGCAGGAATTTATTATGGCCCCATGGTTGGGAAGCATGAGTGAGGAGGGGACTGGGGGGTTTGGAAACAATCCACACAAATAGATACAATCCATAGATGTGGACTCCATTGCAACTCCCTGCCTAAACCTCCTGCTCTGGCCCCGGCCCTGTATGCTATGAATGCTTCCCCTCAGTAGGGTCACTACTGAATTACACAAGAGACATCTCTCCCCCACCACCATTGCTATTGCACAATATTTCTCACTCTCTGTGGAGTTAAAGAGGAAAAACTGAAATCCCTGGAGACAAAAAACAACCCCCCCCCCCTTCCATAAAAGCATCATTCTTGGCTAGTTCCACCCTTGCTTCTTCTTACAGAAGCCACTGGGAAAGAAAGAAAGACCTCAAGTAATATTTAACTCTGATCACACTGTTTGTTTTAATTATTAACATTTGGCAGCCAAAGGAAACAAACAACAGCACTTCATCCAGACACTTAAGAAAGAAAAAGGAACAGCTCATACCCTGGTCTTTTGAGCAATCACTTTGAATGGGCACATGCAGTCTTCATACATACCAACAAACGCTCCAAAGTGGGATGACTGATTCATTCACTCTGCAAATACTTATTGAACTGGCACTGTTCTAGGTGCCGGGAATATATCAGAGAACAAAACAGGCAAGAATCCCTGTTCTTGTAGAGCTTATATTCTAGTGAGAGGTAGAGGAGGCTCATTTTTTTCTGGAAGTATAGTTGATTTACAATATTGTGTTAGTTTCAGATGTACAGCAAAATGAGTAATATATATCTATTCTTTTTCAGATTCTTTTCCATTATAGGTTATTACAAGATATTTAATATAGTTCCATATGCTCTACAGTAAATTCTTGTTGCTTATCTATTTTATATATGATTGTGTGTATCTGTTAATCCCATACCCCTAATTTATCCCTATCCCCCTTTCCCCTTCAGTAACCATAGGTTTGTTTTCTATGTCTGTGAGGCTATTTCTGTTTTGTATATAGATTCATTTGTATTACTTTTTAGATTCCACATGTAAGTGATATCATATAATATTTGTCTTTCTGTGTCTGACTTACTTCACTTAGCATGATAATCTCTAGGTCCATCCATGTTGCTGCAAATGGCATTATTTCATTCTTTTTTATGGTTGAGTAGTATTCCATTGTGTGTATGTACCACATCTTCTTTATCCATTCATCTGTCGATGGACATCAGGTTGCTTCCATGTCTTAACTATTGTAAATAGTGCTGCTATGAACATTGGGGCGCATGTATCTTTTCAAATTAGAGTTTTTGTCATTTCCGGATATATGCCCAGGAGTGGGATTTCTGGATCAAATGGTAGCTCTATTTTTAGTTTTTAAAGGAACCTCCATATTGTTTCCCTTAGTGGCTGCACCAATTTACATTTGCACCAACTGTGTAGGAGGATTCCCTTTACTCTACACCCGGTCCAGAATGTGTTATTTGCAGACATACATATGGCCAATAAGCACATGAAAAGATGCTCGACATCGTTAATTATTAGAGAAATGCAAATCAAAACTACAATGAGGTATCACCTCACACCAGTCAGAATGGCCATCATCAAAAAGTCTACAGATAATACATGCTGGAGAGGGGGCAAACATATAATGACACAACAAATAAGGAAATTATATAGTACCTTAGGAGGCAAGAGAAAAATATAGTAGGATAAGAGGAATAAGGAGTGTTGGGGGTGAGGAGTCCTATTTTATTTTATTTTATTTTATTTATTTATTTATTTTGCAGTACATGGGCCTCTCATTGTTGTGGCCTCTCCCGTTGCGGAGCACAGGCTCCGGACGTGCAGGCTCAGCGGCCATGGCTCACGGGCCCAGCTGCTCCACGGCATGTGGGATCTTCCCGGACCAGTGCACGAACCCATGTCCCCTGCATAGGCAGGCGGACTCTCAACCACTGCGCCACCAGGAAAGCCCAAGGAGTCTTATTTTACATGGGGTGGTCAATGTTGGCCTTAATAAGAGGGTGAAATTTTAACAAACACCTAAAGGAAAAGAAGAAGGCAGCCAAGTGGATATCTGGAAAGCAGTGCTACAGACAGATAAGAGTAGCCAGGGCAAAGGTCCTGAGGTAGGAGCTGAAGTGTTGGTAGAACATCAAAGAAGCTGGTTTGCCTGGAATGAAGTGGGTGAGGAATAGAACAGAGGAAATGAAGTCACAGAGGAAATAGTGGCCAGATAAGTGAAACCCTGTAGGCTTATATATAAACTTTGCTTTCCTTTAGAGAGATGGAGCCACTGGGGCCTTTGGAGAAGAGATGTAACACTGCCTGCTTTGGATTTTAATAGGATCCCACTCTGGTTCCTGTGTGGTGTCTTCATTAAATGCTCAGTTAAGGCCAGGGATAGGGCCTTTGCCTACTTTTACCTCTTTTTCTCAAAGGTGCTCCAAGTTGGTGGATTTCCATGCTGACACATCAGCATCCCCCATGAACTGAGCTTTTCTGTCGCCTCCACCATGACTCCCCGCCCCCTGGAAGCACAGTGCCAGCATATTACATCCCAGCATCACATGGAGATGGACAAAGAAAGGGAAGAATCTTCTCTTCCCCTCTGTTTGCCGACTTCTCAATAATTCCAGCCCCACTTAGCAAGATCCATTAGAGCTAATTAACGACGCTCCTTTCAGGAGGTGTCTCTTCATGATGATTAATTCTGGGTCAGAAAGCTTGTTCCATTATAGTTCTTTTTAAAAAAATTATTATTATTCAGGCTTCTAATACTGGCATGAACTGCGGGTGAATTTCTGAAGTCATGTTACTTAGCTGTCACAACTAGTAATAGAAAAATTCAATTTATAAAGAATTAGGAGAGGCAGGACAGGCATGCTCTTCGGTTTGGAACAAAAGAGATCAATCCTGACACAATGGCAGCATGACATTCGTGGACTTTGAAAATTCCAGGCTTCCTCTTCATTAATTAGAGAGAATCAAGAGTTCTGGTGGTTAATTATTTGCAGAAATTGTGCTCTGCAAAAGCAGATGCCAACTCACTCCAGCCACTTCCAGCTGCAGCTCTGCATGATAATTAAGCTGCGTGTCAGTCCTAAGCTCTATCTGGGCTGGCAAATAAACCCTGGGATAGCCAATGCCATCTCCCACCCCTCAGGTTTAGTAGGGGTCATGGGGCTTCCTGGCACAGGGGCCCCAGGAGGCTGACACTGTTCTGAATGGATTGCCCTGGATAGGTAGTGCTTTTAAATCCACATCAAGAAACATAAGATCAGCAAAGGAAACCATAAACAAGGCGAAAAGACACCCCTCAGAATGGGAGAAAATATTTGCAAATGAAGCAACTGAGAAAGGATTAATCTCCAAAATTTACAAGCAGCTCATTCAACTCAATATCAAAAAAACAAATAACCCAATCGAAAAATGGGCAGAAGACCTAAATAGACATTTCTCCAAAGAAGATATACAGGTAGCCAACAAACACATGAAAGAATGCTCAACATCATTAATCATTAGAGAAATGCAAATCAAAACTACAATGAGATATCATCTCACACCAGTCAGAATGACCATCAGCAAAAAATCTACAAACAATAAATACTGGAGAGGGTGTGGAGAAAAGGGAACCCTCCTGCACTGTTGGTGGGAATGTAAACTGACACAGCCACTATGGAGAACAGTATGGAGCTTCCTTAAAAAACTAAAAATAGAACTAACATATGACCCAGCAAACCCACTACTGGGCATATACCAGAGAAAACCATAATTCAAAAAGACATATGCGCCCCAATGTTCATTGCGGCACTGTTTACAATAGCCAGGTCATGGAAGCAACCCAAATACCCATCGACAGATAAATGGATAAAGAAGATGTGGCCCATGTATACAGTGGTATATTAGTCAGCCATAAAAAGAAATGGAATTGAGTTATTTGTAATGAGGTGGATGGACTGTCATACAGAGTGAAGTAAGTCAGAAAGAGAAAAGCAAATACAGTATACTAACACATATATATGGAATCTAAAAAAAAAAAAAAAGGTCATGAAGAACCTAGGGGCAGGACAGGAGTAAAGACGCAGACGTAGAGAATGGACTTAAAGACACAGGAAGGGGGAAGGGCAAGCTGGGACGAAGTGATAGGGTGGCATGGACATATATACACTACCAAATGGAAAATAGATAGCTAGTGGGAATCAGCCACATAGCACAGGGAGATCAGCTCGATGCTTTGTGACCACCTGGAGGGGTGGGATAGGGAGGGTGGGAGGGAGGGAGATGCAAGAGGGAGGAGATGTGGGGATATAGGTACCTGTATAGTGGATCCACTTTGTCATAAAGCATAAACTAACACACCACTATAAAAGCAATTATACTCCAATAAAGGTGTTTAAAAAATTCTTTTTTCCAAAAAAAAAAAAAAAAAAAAAGAGGAAACGTAAGATCAAAGTTATCTACAATCTGCTCTTACAAAGTATATGTTTGGGGGCGGGGGCATCGAGGGAAGTTCAGGTCAAGGTCAGCTGGTGCACTTGGGTTGTTGCTGCTGTTACCATTGTTGTTACAGGGTTGAGTAATCACTTGTCTTAAAAAACAACTTGAGGGCTTCCCTGGTGGCACAGTGGTTGAGAGTCCTCCTGCCGATGCAGGGGACACGGGTTCATGCCCCGGTCCGGGAAGATCCCACATGCCGCGGAGAGGCTGGGCCCGTGAGCCATAGCCGCTGAGCCTGCGCGTCCGGAGCCTGTGTTCCGCAACGGGAGAGGCCACAGCAGTGAGAGGCCCGCGTACAGCAAAAAAACAAAACAAAAACAAAAAACGGAGGGCTCCTCTCTGCCCCCTTCCTACCCCACCCTCCTGAGAGAACCCCGATGAGGTTTGAGACATTTTCTTTCAGACTTTTCCTAGGCTTCAGGTTGCAGCCTTTGAATCCTCTTCTGATGAGCCAGATCCCGACAACTGGATACATCTTAGCACCTCTGCTGCTTCTCCTGTTACCCCCAAGACTCCTTTTTTGTCCTCAGTTTCTCTGCTTCCACAAGACTCAGTGGCAGATTTAACATAAGGGAATCCCGGTTTGGGAGTCTTGCCATTGGATTTGACTGCATGGACTGTCTAAGAATGCAGAGACTTTGGTTCTTATTTGTATGATCTTAATGTTTCCATACAGGAGACAAATGGTAAATCTGACAACCCCACTGCGGTGTTAGCAAGGCATCCCAACTCAATCTGTTGAGCCCAGTCTTTAATTTGACCACAGATACTGTTGGAAAGTAGAAGAGTGTGTGCATTATAAAAGCTGTCAGCCCTGTTGATGGGAACAGATGCCAGCGGTCTGCTCACATCCACTGGGGGAGGGGAAACAGGACGCAGTGCTGGTCTTCCAGAAATAGAAATGTAGTGAAGTTAGCCCGGGGCCTCCGGTACCCTCGGTAAGGCGGCAGGCAGAGCCTCGTCTCTAACCTGCCCTTTCAGACATCAATTTCTTGGGGGGTTTATCCAGATGATTTCAGATCTCAAGCTGTGGAGGGCCTTGGGTATCTGATTGGCATTCAGGAAGAGCCACGGGTGGCGGGATGAGAGTGGCTTCCTGGCAGGCCTTTCCCCAAATACCCAGTTTGCTTTGAATGGTTTGATATTTACTGGCATTAAGACCCTTTGGCCATTTCACAGTCCATTTATTTAAGGTATTTGAAACTCTCTCTGCGGAGCAGCTAAGGTTATAATATTAGCCTGGCTGACATCAGACCCTCTCTCGGGTTACCAAGGGTATTCTGAACACTTAGAGGTTACCCAACTTTAAATAGCAGTAGCAAGTTTTGTCCACATCTTGATTACAGCGTTTATTACACTCCTTTGTAAACTATCTGTCTACGCGACTCTCTCCCCAACTAGAGAGTTACCTCCTGGGGGCAATGAATGTGCTTTAAGCATCTTGGTGCTGCCAGCTCTTAGCTGGACATGGGGTACAGGTTTCAGGCTAACTCTGTTTTACTGGGCTTTTATTATACAGTATTTGTTTGTTTGGTGGCAGGTTTTTTGGTGGTAGTGGTGGTGGTTGTTTGTTTCAATGAACATAATTTGACACAGGATGTAATGGTTAGTTTTGTGTGTCAACTTGCTAGACTATAGTACCCGGTGATTTAATCAGACACTAATGTAGGTGTTTCTATGAAGATATTTTGTAGATGGAATTCTCTGCTACAACCAATTGACTTTAAATAAAGAAATTGCTCTCAATAATGTGGGTAGACCTAGCCAACCAGCCTCAAGAGTAAAAACTGAAGTTTCCTGGAAAAGAAATTCTGACTTAAGACGGCAGCATCCAGTCCTGCTTGTGTTTCCAAGCCACCAGCCTGCCCTGTGGATTTGGACTAGCCAGTCTCCACAATTGTGTGAGCCAATTCCTTAATATAAGTATCTTTATATAAATAAATAAAATCTCCTATTGGATCTGTTTCTCCAGAGAACCCTGACTGATACATATAATATACGTAAGTTCATGTAAAACACACCATTTATCTATCTATCTATCTATTTATTTGGGTCACTCAACAAATATTTTTTGAGTGCTTGCCATGCTCCAGGTATTGTGCTCAGCCTTAAGAAAAATGGTAGGGAGGGCCTCCCTGGTGGCGCAGTGGTTGAGAGTCCGCCTGCCGATGCAGGAGATACGGGTTCGTGCCCCGGTCTGGGAGGATCCCATATGCCGCGGAGCGGCTGGGCCCGTGAGCCATGGCCGCTGGGCCTGCGCATCCGGAGCCTGTGCTCCGCAACGGGAGAGGCCACAACAGTGAGGGGCCCGCATACCGCAAAAAAAAAAAAAAAAAAAAAAAAGAAAAGAAAAATGGTAGGAAGAGACCGTCCCTGAACTCAAAAAATGGTTTGATTTAAGGCAAGTCCAGGGCTGTGCTGTAGGTTTCCCAAGGAAACAAACCCAGCCTAGAATCTGCAGGAACTGGACTCAGTGAGTTACCTGCAGCTGCCTTGGCCTGGGGCAGGGCCAGCCTGGACTGGCACAGAGCCAAGAGGGAACAAAACACATTTGCCCAGGCATCCAGGGCACCTGGTTTTGTGGTGCCAAAAAGGGAAAAAGAAAAGACACCAAGCCAGGGGCAGGGAGAGATGTTCTGGGTGGTTTTTCTTGCTACAGGCAACCGTGAGGCTGAAAAAACTTTCCTCCCTATCAGCACCAATTCCCAAGAATTTCTCTTCCTGCCGTGATGAGATGACCTCACTTCCTTTCCAGGAGCCCCGGGGATTTCTCATCAGCCCAGAAGCTTCCGGGAAGGGGCTGGCTTTGGGCTCTGTCATTACACTTTTGGCACAGAGGAACGGCTGGCGGGGGGAGCAGAAAGAGCCTCAGCTCTTTGCAGCTTCTCCAAAAGTGGCACCTTTTAAATGAACCTTGGAAAGAATATGCAAGCCTGATGTTTATGAGTCTCAGTTGGAAGATGTAGGAGAAAGCAGAGTGAGCACAAGACCAGCCAGAAAGTTCAGAGAAAAGGTATTCAGAGGTGTGTTAGCCTTTCGATGAGCCAGGTCCTGCTCTGACCAGGTTTATGCCCTGCCAGCCCCAGGTCTCTCTACACAGGGAGAACATGGCACATATTTCCTCCTCATCCTAGGGGCTAGTAGCAAGAAGCGAAGGCAAGGCTCAGATTAGGCATCGCTGCTCCTGTGAGCAGTTCAGGGTTCAGGCAGTACCGAGTGAGCCCGCATAGCATTGTTTATGAATGAGAAAAAATGACACCTTCCTCAAGACACTTGACTGTTGTGTGCCATAAAATGGTCTCCATCAATATACAAATCTACGATGCAGACAACTGAAAGATCATCTTTGGAGTTCTGCAAGGCACAACCATTCACCTGGCCCTGGGACCATCTAGGCTTCTTCTTGGGAGCTCTAGCCTCAAGCCATTGTGGTTTCCTTTACCTCAGGGAGCTGCTGTATTTGGGGGCTTGCCCGATTTAACTAAGAGGCATCCACAAGCCCAGATCTCTCCCTAAAGGGGATTCAATCCTCCACGGCTTTCCCTGAGGCTGAGGACGTCGGTGCTACCCACCTGGGAAACTGTGGTAGAATTTTCCAGGTTCCCACAATCATCTTACTCTTGCTTGCAAGTGCTTCTTCTATCTTCCCAGCATAGTTATTTATCTAAGAATCTCAAAAAATGTAACACTTCCTCAGCTGAAAAAGATGCTGCTAATTTTGATGGAACCATGTCAGCCCAGGGTGAAGCCCAGAACGGTGACGGGCAGACCGGGTGTCCCCGTTCTGCTCCCTCTTCAGGGGCTCATCCTGGCGATGCAAATGGTGGGTGAGTCATGCTCCGGACAAAGGCTCTGGCTGTGGACGAGCCTCTTAGACTCCACTGGCCTCCAGCGGCCTCAGTGCTGAGGACACAGGCCCAGAGATACCTTCTTCTCAGCCTCGACTTGATCAGCCTGGACCCTGTCACCATTCTCCTTCTGAGAGAGAAAAAGGGCGCTCACCTGGCCCTCACCCCACACTCTGTTATCGATGCCCATTTATGTGATGTGAGGTGGAGGAGGATGCCTATCATAGCTTCAGAAATACTCCACTCGGTGTTAAGGGGGCCCCTTTCTGGGAGTTCTGCAGACAGGTCACCACCAAACTTACCCCTCTTTCCGGCTGAGTCTTTGATTATCCACAGTTCTCTCCTGTATTGTCTTCTATTCCTGCCTGACAGGCTTCTCAGTAAAAGGAAAAGAAAAGCTACCTGGATGCATGTGTGCCCTCGGCAAAATGCTGCCGCCTTCTCTCTCCAAATACGCAAAACTGTTTTCTGTGCTTTCAACTCATTCCCAGGAGGGGCCTTTCCCCCAGGTTTCTGGAAGGAATTGCTGCAAAGGAGTAGCCACATGAAAGCCTTAACAAGTGGCTGGGAGAGCGCTAATGGGTCCCAGTACGATTTTTGAGCATCATCACGAATGGAAAGGCAACAGTGAGGTGAACTGCTCACTAACTGGGTGATTTGAGATGTCAATCATAATTCCTGCTTCATAAAGTTTCTTGAGAATTTTAAATGAGGTGAGGTACTTGAAGTGCTTGGGGCACAGTGGGTACAAAATGAGCACTGATTTCACTCTTAGCGAAGTTTAGTATAAAGCCAAGCGACAGAGAGGCCCGTGTGGCATGCGTCACTAGAGTGGGGACGCTAAAAGCAGAACCTGAGCTTAAAGCCCGCATCTGCCACTTAATAGTGGTGTGGATTGCGCAGATCTCTTAACCTCTGCATTTTTTTTTTTTTTTTTGCTGTACGCGGGCCTCTCTCTGCTGTGGCCTCTCCCGTTGCGGAGTACAGGCTCCAGACGCACAGGCTCAGCGGCCATGACTCACGGGCCCAGCCGCTCCGCGGCATGTGGGATCTTCCCGGACCAGGGCACGAACTCATGTCCCCTGCATCGGCAGGCGGACTCTCAACCACTGCGCCACTAGGGAAGCCCAACCTCTCTGCATTTTGTTTCCCCATCTGTGAAATGGGACCGATGGTGATAGTGCTTTCCTCACAAGAATTTTTGTGAGGATTAAGTGAATCCTAGAGCAGTGCCAGGTACGGAAGGAAGCATATATATACGTTGATGGCTATTTTACTGTGTTATTACGCTACTGATGATTATTCCATTTCTGTGTGTGCATGAGTTGCCATGTCATCGCAGTTCATTCCTTATTTCACAAATATTCTTGCACGCATCCAAGATAACACTGTAAAATTATGTGCTGCAGGATTAAATTTTTCAGGGTATTAATAGGTGCAAAATTATGTGCTGCAGGATTATAATTTTTCAGGGTATTAATAGGTGCTTTGTGGGAAAAAAAGTAGTTCGGCAAATAAATATGTGATCCTTTGGCTTAATGATGCTAAACAGGTATTTTTACTGCAGGATTCACAGAACACTTAACATGCTGAATACGCTCCAAGCAGATGCCTTTTCTCCCACAGTCCCTCCTAGATCTGGTGTCACCAGAACACACTTTGAGAAGTGCTGGCCTAGGATCAGGTAAAAAATAAGTCAATAAGCTTCTCTGGCTGAAGTATAGCAGGTAGGGACATATGAAAGGTGCTGTCGGAAACAGCAGAGAGTCAAAGCATCAGGAAAAGCCAGGCTGGGAAGAACTTGGCAGAACTAGCCTGGGAAGGATGAAAGTTACATTGCTGGGAGTTAGCAACACCCAAAGATAAAGCAGGCTGTAGCTCAGAACAAGTAAAAACTAAAAGTAAGGGGGACAAGAAGGTTGTGTGAGCTATCACTTCATTCTTTCTCCTAACTCTGAAATCAACTTTTTATTGAGCACATACTGTACCCCACACACTGTCCTTGAAGCGGAATGCCCTGCGTGCCCAGGAGGACGGCACACTCATGAATGGAGCCAGCAGGGAGGGAGACAGGCTGTATGGAAAGAGCAAAGGGTAAAGAGCTCTGGGAGCTTGGGAGGGGAACATGCTCCAGGTGGGGGGTTGGAGAAAGGCCTCCAAAAGGATGTTCTTTGAGCTGAGTCTAGAAAAATGCTTATTATGTCAGGCAGAAATGATAAGAGGGGTGTTTCAGATATGAGGTCCCTTGAGCAAAAATGAAACAATACTGGCGGGATTTGGCGACAGATGCACCGTGAACTTGGTTAGGGTGTGTGGGGACAGGGCAGGCACAGCCACAAGTTCAGGCTGAAGAATATTGTCCAGACAAGATTGTGGAGTGCCATGAAGGCCACGCTTACATGCCTCATTCATTCATTCGTTCAGCAAATATTTATTGAGCACCTACTATGGGCCAGGCACCATCCTAAGTGCTTAGGGATAGAACAGTGACACAACAAAGCTCCTGTTCTCCTAGAACTTATAATCCTGGTGTGGAGAAAAACCATAAACAAATAAACATATAACACAACATCAGGTAGCAATAGGTGCTATAAAGCAAAATAAAGCAAGACTGGAAAATAGAGAGTGAATGAGGTGCTAGTTTAGACAGGGTGGCCAGGGGTGGCTAAAAGGAGATGATACTCGAACAGAAACCTGACTGAATTCCTGAATGAAAAGAGGGGGTCAGCCAAGCAAATAAGCAGAGGAATTATGTTCCCAGCAGAGGGAACAGTCAACACAGAGGCCTGAGGCAGTGGGTACATGGAGGGTCCTGGAGAAAGTCCCATGGGTGGTTGGAGTGGGCTGTGTGAGGGGACAGGAGGGAAAGACATCACTGAGGCCAGATGGGTCACTGCAAGAACCCTGCATTTTATTCAAGGTGTAATGGGATCTTGGGCTTTATTTTATTGGTAATCAGGGTGTTGAAAGTCTTGGAGAAAAAGGGTGACAGAGTGATATGATGTGAGCTGTTTTAGGTCAGGGTTTTTCCAATTTGAAGGGCAAGAAGAAATCTCACACAGAGACGTCATACTTCAGTCTGAAATCAAGGGACACTCCGGCTGAAGTGGGGATGGGAGTCCAGAGCCCCAACCACTGCCTACTTCTCTTGCCTTCCCCAGGGACCCCGTGGGACCCTCAGAACCTGGTACCAGTGGGGTGGCTGGGCCAGGTGTGTGGAATACCTATGAGCTACAGACACTGGAGGCAGGACAAGAGCTTGAGGCTTCTGCAATAACCCAGAGGAGAGAGGCTGGGATCTTAGGCTGGGGTAAAGGGAGTAGAAATGGAGCAGAGTTGATGAAGTGAATCTGGTCTATTCTGCTCACCCCTCTCAGCTAATGTGCTGTGCATGCTGTGCACAGGTCAGAAATAAGCATATCCTTGCCAAAGAGATGACCACCTTTAGAATTTGGCAGGGGTGTTTTTTTTCTGGATTAGTGGTCTGCACAAAGATGAGGGAAGCTGCAGAGTAATTTCTACTCGTTGAGAGGATACTATCAGATGGTTGGAATGGTCTCCTCTTCCCTCTCCCCATATAAGGCAAATATTAAATATTGCCTCTTGGAGAAATCAAAGATGACACAAACAGATGGAGAGATATACCATGTTCTTGGATTGGAAGAATCAATATTGTGAAAATGACTATACTACCCAAAGCAATCTACAGATTCAATGCAATCCCTATCAAACTACCACTGGCATTTTTTACAGAACTAGACCAAAGAACCTTAAAATTTGTATGGAGACACAAAAGACCCCGAATAGCCAAAGCAGTCTTGAGGGAAAAAAACAGAGCTGGAGGAATCAGACACCCTGACTTCAGACTATATTACAAAGCCACAGTAATCAAAACAATTTGGTACTGGCACAAAAACAGAAATATAGATCAACAGAACAAGATAGAAAGCCCAGAGATAAGCCCACACACCTATGGTCGATTAATCTATGACAAAGGAGGCAAGGATATACAATGGAGAAAAGACAGTCTCTTCAATAAGTGGTGCTGGGAAAACTGGACAGCTACATGTAAAAGAATGAAATTAGAACACTCCCTAACACCATACACAAAAATAAACTCAAAATGAATTAAAGACCTAAATGTAAGACCGGACACTATAAAACTCTTAGAGGAAAACATAGGAAGAACACTCTTTGACATAAATCAAAGCAAGATCTTTTTTGACCCGTCTCCTAGAGTAATGTAAATAAAAATTAACAAATGGGACCTAATGAAACTTAAAAGCTTTTGCACAGCAGAGGAAACTATAAACAAGATGAAAAGACAACCCTCAGAATGGGAGAAAATATTTGCAAACAAATCAACAGACAAAGGATTAATCTCCAAAATATATAAACAGCTCATGTAGCTCAATATTTTAGAAAAAACAACCCAATCAAAAAATGGGCAGAAGGGCTTCCCTGTTGGCACAGTGGTTAAGAATTTGCCTGCTAATGCAGGGGACATGGGTTCAATTCCTGGTCTGCGAAGATCCCACATGCTGCAGAGCAACTAAGCCCGTGTACCAAAACTACTGAGCCTGAGCTCTAGAGCCCACAAGCCACAACTACTGAGCCCATGTGCCACAACTACTGAAGCCTGTGTGCCTAGAGCCCGTGTTCGGCAACAAGAGAAGCCACAACAATGAGAAGCCTGCGCACTGCAACGAAGAGTAACTCCTGCTCACGGCAACTAGAGAAAGCCTGCGCATAGCAATGAAGACCCAACACAGCCAAAAATAAAATTATTTAATTAATTTTTAAAAAAATGGGCAGAAGACCTAAATAGACATTTCTCCAAAGAAGAAATACAGATGACCAAGGGGCACATAAAAATCTGCTCAACATCACTAATTATTAGAGGAATGAAAATCAAAACTACAATGAGGTATCACCTCACACCAGTTAGAATGGGCGTCATCAGAAAATCTACAAACAACAAATGCTGGAGAGGGTGTGGAGAAAGGGGAACCCTCTTGCACTGTTGGTGGGAATGTAAACTGATACAGCCACTATGGAGGACAGTATGGAAGTTCCTTAAAAAACTAAAAATAGAATTACCATATGACCCAGCAATCCCACTACTGGGCATATACCCAGAGAAAACCATAATTCAAAAGACATGTGCACCCCAGTGTTCATTGCAGCACTATTTACAATAGCCAGGTCATGGAAGCAACCTAAATGCCCACTGACAGATGAATGGATAAAGAAGTTGTGGTACATATATACAATGGAATATTACTCAGCCATAAAAAGGAACAAAATTGGGTCATTTGTAGAGACATGGATGGACCTAGAGACTGTCATATGGAGTGAAGTAAGTCAGAAAGAGAAAAACAAATATCATATATTAACACATATATGTAGGATCTAGAAAAATGGTACAGTTGAACTGGTTTGCAAGGCAGAAATAGAGACACAAATATAGAGAATAAACGTATGAACCCTGGGGGTGGTGGTGAGATGAACTGGGAGATTGGGATTGACAAATAGACACCAATATGTATAAAATTGATAACTAATAAGAACCTGCTGTATAAAAAAATAAAATAAAATAAAATAAACTATTTTTAAAAAATTGCCCCTTGGGTTTTATTATCTTCCATTTCCCCATGATTTTTGCCAGCTTTGTTGGCCTCCTCCATCGTCCTTGACTATATCAGACATGCTCCTGCCTCAGGCCCTTTACATCTATTGTCCTTTCTGCCTTAGAGGCTCCACTTCAGAAATCTGATTGGCTGATCCTTCACTGCCTTCAGGTTTCAAGCAAATGTCACATCTCAATGAGGGCTTTCATGTCCACTCTACCTCCTTCCTAGCTCCTTTCCCTGCTTTGTTTTCTTTATTCCTTAGCACTTTTTAGTGTCTAATAAACTCTATAGTTAATTTTTCAATATCATTTACTGTCTCTCTCCTCTTATTTAGGATATAAGCTCTCTGAGAGCAGGGACCTCTGCCTATTTAATGTCCCCAAGGCCAGCAGTAGTGTTTCACATAATGGAAGTTTCATAGAGACTTATGGAGTGAAGGAAGGATTTTTCCTTGCATGAGTAACTGTCACAGGGTCTGGAACCAGTTAAATAATTTAATACAAAGGACTTGTTACTTATATATTTTTAAGGCGGCAAAACACATTTATTGTGAGCCATGTGGTGATCAGAAAATCATTATTTTATTCCCTGATTTGTTAAAAATACAAAACATATGCTAAACAAGGGGTATGTTAGTCCACTTGAGGATGTGAGACTTCTTTTGACAAACATTTCCCCAGAAATACCCAGTGGCCAGTATTGTGCTAGGCACTGGGGTGCAGTGATGAGTGAATTTGGTAAAACATGCAATTTCTTGAAGCAATTCTAAGATGCATAACCTATGTCTGCAACTCACTACTGCAGAGTCACTGTACTTACAGACAGCCTCCAACTGACAAACAGTTTGCATTCTTAAGACTCACTTTTAATTCAACTGATGGAACTTGGAATACATTGTCTTATAGAACCTGCATGATCAATGGAGGAGAGTTTCACAGGCTGGGCTACAAAATCGCATTTAAGAATAATGCAATTGGCATACCATAAATTCAAGATGAAAAACTGTAGAAAAGAATATTGTTGGATTACTAAACAAAATATAACTTGAGTTAGAAACTCTGTTGTTATGTATGTTGGGTGGCCACACTTGAGAAAAGCATTCGAAGATGTTGAAGAAAATCTTTGGCTTCCTCAAGGGAAGCTGGACTCTGGATTTTAATTTGGTGACCTCACACTGGATGTCTCATCCTGAGCCAGTGCCCTTTTCCCCCATTCCTCCCCTCTCTTGACTTTTCCTTGGTCTTTTCTTTCCCTTTCCCTTTGGCTGGCTGTGTACATCTTTATTTATCTCTGTCTTCTCTCTCTGAAGGTTGATGCCTCTCCCACCTCTTTACTGAGCATACAGCCTTAGTAAAATCTCCTTCCTTTTTTTCCCCTTACAATAGAAAAATGGCCACAGGAAGAAAGTCTATCAAGATCACCTGTTTGGAAGGATGTGGTCTTTCATATGGATTCCTAGAGAGAGAGAGAGAGAGAGAGAGAGAGAGAGAGAGAGAGAGAGAGAGAGACGTTCCCCAGGTCTTTCAAAAACTGTGGCAAATTCAATACTTTTGGTGGTTTTTTGCTTTTCTGATTTCTTAAATTCATGTTATAAATAATCTTCATGACTTAGGTCAGGGGATAGAATCAAAAGAGTATGATGATTTATATCTACTTTTTGCCTGCATAATGTTCAAGGCAATGTAATAATGTACTATGTTGTAATGGGGTTCAGCTCTTCTCAGGAAGAAAAGCTAAAGATGTCTTAGGTCCTCACTGCTTCCGCTCTCATAGACAATTTTACAGGGACCAGGAGACACCTGGTCCTGTCATTATTTAGGTGAGTCCTAGGACTCCATTTCCTTATCTTTAAAATGTGGATAGTAAATCTGTACTTCCGATCTCATTAGACTGTTGACAGGAACAGGTAGCCCAGTAGAAATGAAATTGCTCTTTAAGACTTGAAAACCTTAGAAGCCATGGTATTATAAATGATCAAAAAGTTAACTCTGGCTATCTCTGCAACGTTATGATAACCTGGATAATTTAGAAAGTCTCAGCCTTCTTACCTCACCCAGGGAAGTCCCAGGTTTTACGCAAGAAATTACTCAGGATCTGGTATTTGTTTTGGAACCATTATCAATAACACAAGCAGGCAGTTTAAGTCTTAAGTGCCATGAAATGTATTTGCAAAAGGAGAGGCCAGGAGGAATAAATGCTATCTTGAGTGAATGCTAAATTTCATACCTGCATTTTTTTCTACTAACTGGGTTGGGCCATTCTCACTTCAGAATTGGGAAGCAGGCACAAGCATTTAAAATATGCCCTAGGTGAAAATCTTTCTGGGTCAACTGAATCTGCAGTTGAATCTCAGGAGACTTTCTTCCCCCAGGGCCTGACTCAGGTGTCTAGAATGTATACTTGCTCATACATAACAGGAGTATTCAGCTTTGTGATTATTTTTCTCCACTGGGTTGTTTGGGGATTTCAGTTCACTCTGGGTAAATGATGAGTGTGTGTCCTTGTCGAATAAATGCTATGATGTATGAGAGCGCTTCATTAGGACACAAGCCATTCGTACCATTTCCTAGCCATCCAGAGACCAGTATGGCTATGGCATCTTTTGCTCTAAGACTCACTTACACACCTGGCAGAGTGTTTCAGCTCATCAAGATCCTTTGTCGGAGGCAAACCTTGGTGCAGACAGAAGATACTGTGTGATGTTTTAAAGGAACAGTGGGCAGAGAATCAGGAGCCCAACATCCTTGTCCTGAGCAAGTGACAGTGTGACTGTGGATGAGCCCCTTGTCCTCTCTGTGTTTCAGTATGTCATCTATAAAGGGAGAGGACTCTTCTGGCTCTACAAATGTCAAGAGGCAAAGTCAATGTTATAAGCACTACCTGTCCAGTTTACCACACATCTCACCAGCTGGCCCTTAGATATACAGGTAAATCAAGAGGTAGAAAACTGAGGCTGAATGGGCCAAATAGAGGCCTAAGGTAGATTTTATAGGCCATTTATAATGCTTATTAAAAGTTTTATTTTGTTACAAATCTTTGAAAATCAGGAGACCTCCTATAAGAATCTAGATTTCTGGTTGCTCTTGAAAGATCAAAAGATCTGGCCACATTGGGCCCAGATTCCAAAATAGCAACCACTAGCTGTAGCTGAGAGGTGGCTGTTCCCTTTGGATCAGGCACATGCTCTTCATTTTGCCACAGTCCCTACCATTCTCTATTGCCACCCACACATGGTCTACCTTATGGTACCTTTCTGACGCCTGTAGACATTTGAAATAGTAATAGTTGCCTTAATATCTCTCCCTATCCCAGATGTATTAACTTCCACTTTCAGTATCTTTTCTAAAAGGAGATTTTCTGCAGATTAGAGAGGGGGGAAGAGAGAGAGAGCTCATTAACACTCTGGCATAAAGTAGGTGAGCAGATCACTGCTCTCCAGACAGGAGGATCTCAGAGTCTTGGGGAGGAGGGAGAAGGGCTGAGAGGCCCAGGGATACCTGTGGAAGGGCAAAGAGTTAGGTAGAGCAGCTCTTTACAATAGAAATATCATGCAAGCCACAAATGCAAGCCAGATATGCAACTGAAAATTTCTAGTAGCCACATTAGAAGGAAGTAAAAAAAAATAGGTGAAACATTTAACTGAACATACCCAAAGTATTTTCATTGCATCATGTAATCAATTTTAAAATTATTAATGAGAAGGACCTACTGTATAGTGCAGGGAACTATACTCAATATCTCATAATAACCTACAATGGAAAAGATCTGAAAAAGGTTATATATACACATACACACACACATATATATATGTATAACTGAATCACTTAGCTGTACACTTGAAACTAACACAACATTGTAAATTAACTATACTTCAATTTTAAAAAATTATTCAGATATTTTACATATTTTTCACACTAAGTCTCTGAAATCCAGTGTATATTTTATACTTGCATCTCTTCTTGGTTCAGACTAGCCACATTCCAAGTGTTTATAGCCACATGTGGGAGTGGCCACCATAGGGGACAGCACTGAGGCAAGGAACCCCCTTCTCATTGTTGCCCAGAGTTCTTGCTAGCTACCGAATGGGATTCAAAAGGGAACCTCATGTATGAGGGTTCACTATGCACTATACAAAATACAAATATGACTTGCTTTCTTTTAGTTTGTGTGTCTCACTAAAAAAGATAGCTAGAGCTCAGGGAAACACCAGTGAAACGGTGTTGCAACTGGTACCCAACTCTGTCTCCTACCACTGCATGTCCCTGGACTTAGTATTTTTTAGCTTCAGTTTTCTCATCTCTAAAGTTGGTAATGATTGTATTTACCTTAAAAGATTATTGAAAAATTCACGAGAGTGCTTTACAAACAGTAAATAGCTATACAGACTTAATAAAAAGAAAAATAGCTATATTTTATTGAATGTTAGCCTCTGTGCTAACACTTTGCACGTCATTGTAATCTTTATAATACCCTTATCAAATGATATTATTATGCAGACTTTAAAAAGAAGAAACTGAAGTTTGTAGAAATTAAGTATCTGTGCAAAGTCACACAGGTAGTGAGTGGCAGAACCAACCATGGCTTTGAAAATAGGCTGGATTATACTCACGGTATTACTCTAGTTAGAGAGAGAGCAGTGAGAGAGAGAAAGAATGAATCTTACCTTTCACTTTCTTAAGTGTTTTCAAGGTGAAGAAACTGGGCTTTATAATTATATTCAGATCACACACGCAGCAAATGAATGGCCCTGGTAATTTAGAATTGAACAATATCTAGAGTTGTCATTCTGGTTTTAAGTCCACTGAACCTCCTGAGCCAAAGGAATCTCCTGATTTTTGAGATTATTTTTAATTCCAAAAATAAAGAGCTAACCCCTCTGAGGTCGGACCTCTTCAGTGTAGGAAATGAATGCATAGGCCTGGCAGGTAAATTCATTATCATTTGTTGATTTTGCCTCTTCTTTGCTCAAGTGACTTCAATAATATCAGTCCATCCCAATTCTTCCTACTTCCCAGGAGGTGAGTTACCACTTCTATAATGAGATGATTTATCATCAACATTTCCAGCTCCAGCCTGACTTATGCAAATATAGATAAGAAAGATCACTTGTGATTAACTTCCTCCACAATTGCACGCAGACTCAGTGTGAGCTGAGGCATTATTGACTCCAAAATGATATTGTTTTTATCACAGCAAATGATGTGACTGGTGTTAGTCTACATTTTCTCAATGCATCCCCACCAAACCTTCTCACCAGGTGGGCCCCTCTCCTGCACACACACTAATCTTTCCCAGTGAGGTCCCCTTGTATGTGCTGCTTCCACTGCCTGGAGTGCCATGTCCCTCAGTCTGTCTCATCCAAATAAGTCTGTCCTTCAAGGAGCAGTCAGCTGAGGTCAGGAATCTGATGATTTCCAGCTATATTGTTTCTATGTCTTTACTTCCAAGCACACATTGCCTATACCTCTCATTTTAGCCCATCGCATGCTCCACTGTGTTTTGTCACTGAAGTAGTTCGTGTGTATGTTTTTACCCAACGAGATGAAGATTCCTTGAAGACAGGCCCCCTCATATCTACAGTGTTTTACACTTCAGCAGCACCTAAAATATTTTATTTACTGACCCTCTGAATATACTTATTCTGTATAATGGTGCTGGGTTATAAGAGGTGTGTAAGATCTGCTGAATTAAATAAACTTTACATTAGAAAACCATGTAGAATAGTGAGTTCTTCCAGTGGTTACAAAGCTCTGCCATGATGTCAAGATTCTTTTTTTTTTTTTTGCGGTACGCGGGCCTCTCACTGTTGTGGCCTCTCCCGTTGCGGAGCACAGGCTCCGGACGCGCAGGCTCAGCGGCCATGACTCACGGGCCCAGCCGCTCCGCGGCATGTGGGATCTTCCCAGACCGGGGCACGAACCCGTGTCCCCTGCATCGGCAGGCGGACTCTCAACCACTGTACCACCAGGGAAGCCCTGTCAAGGTTCTTAGTTGTCTCATTCTCCCTCCTTCTCTGCCCATCTCTTGAAGGTGAGATACTAAATCTTGCAGTATTTCCATTTTTTACATCTGTTTAAGAGTACTTTGATAATGCTACTTCCCACTTACAATATGTGTTATTAATATCCTCCAGCAAAAGACTGAATTATCTTGTGAAGTATATGATCAGAGTAACATGGAAAGCAATAAAATTGGTATGGATATAGAAAAACTTTGCTCCAGGTGAAATGGAAAAACTAATTGAAAACTATGACTCAGCCATCTGCCTTTTTCCTGGTTTAACAAAACAGCACAGAATGTACAGTGGCCGTGAATAAACTCTTAGTGCCCTTCCAGGTAATGAGTAACTGTGTGTGACTAAGACAGGATTAGGAGAAAGTCTCGGACCTTGGGAAAGAAAAAAGTTCCCCTGACTAGCTGGATAACTGGGTACTTCCCGTTCTGGGAAAGATGTTCATATCAGAGGCTTTAGGGACATCAGTGTTCTTGTTTGTCAATAAGAACCTGTAAGGAAAAGTTATTGTCTCTAATTAAAAAATAAGTACAGTGGGGCTTCCCTGGTAGCAGTGGTTGAGAGTCCGCCTGCCGATGCAGGGGACACGGGTTCGTGCCCCGGTCTGGGAAGATCCCACATGCCGCGGAGCAGCTGGGCCCGTGAGCCATGGCCGCTGAGCCTGCGCATCCGGAGCCTGTGCTCCGCAACGGGAGAGGCCACAACAGTGAGAGGACTGTGTACCGCAAAAAAT
Organism: Mesoplodon densirostris; assembly: GCF_025265405.1. Classification (NCBI taxonomy): domain Eukaryota; kingdom Metazoa; phylum Chordata; class Mammalia; order Artiodactyla; family Ziphiidae; genus Mesoplodon; species Mesoplodon densirostris. The sequence goes on along the minus strand of NC_082668.1, from coordinate 79,672,337 downwards.
AAAAATAAAAATAAAATAAGTACAGTGATAAAATTCAGGGATCTGTAAATTCCTTGAGGTCCAGGCGGTCCTTATTTCATTTACCCTTTTGTGGGACTTTTCATATTTTCATTGAGTTGTGTTTGTGAAATCAGCAAACACCAGGACACAGGTAAAGCCAAATGTTCCTTTGGGGTCTGGGTTTTCAGGTCCTTGGAGAATAGACCGGGCTGGCAGCCTTCATGAGAACAGACACACGGGTTTACCTTTGAGTAATACAATTAAATTCCTAGGCAAAGACTGTTATCAGCAGTGCCTAAGCCCAGCCCAAACCCTGAACTCTCCCTCCCACTATCATGGATATTTCAATAGGTAAACAGAACCACTGGCTACTTTAACAAACGTACCTGCCTTGGGCTATGTTAAAGTTATTTGACTTTCTAGCCTCTGGAACTGGGGCTTTGGTTTGCTTTCAGAAAAAAAAAAAAATCAGAAACCAAATGATCTCTTCTAGCAGGTTCTCTTCTGAGAAGACAGAGAGAAAGAGAGAGAATGAGAGAGAGAGAGAGAGTGCTGGTGCCCCTTTTTCCTCTTACAGAATCAGCCACCCTCGAGACACATTGACAATCACCCAGGTCCAGTCCACCTATATTCCATGCTGTGAGGGGCTTCCCTTGCCAGTCTAGGAATCCTTCTGATGTTCCTCAGTTCCTCACTTTCCATGAGTTGCTGATCTAAATAATCAGCAACTCATGTCAGCTCTACTTCCAAAGACCCCAAATCTGTCAGCTTTCCAGATCTGATTCAGTCACCCAGTCACCGTCCGATCCCATCTGTCCTCCCACATCAAACCCTGCCCCTTTTCCCTGCTCCACTAAAATCCATTCCTCCCACAGTAGCCTAAGTTATCCTTTTAGAGCATAATCAGATTATGTGGCTCCCCTGTTTCAAACTCCAACTGTTTCCATTATGTCTAAAGCAAAACATGAATGTCTCTCCTGCCTTACAGAGCCATCTGCCACCTGGTCCTCTCGTGCAGACAGGACCGACCTCTTCTGGCACCACTGTCCCCTCCCTAGACACCCTAGATTCTTTCTGTCACCAGATCCCACAGAGCTCGCCTCTGCCCACTTTCCTTTGCTGCTGCTCTGCCTGGAATCCTCTTTCCTCTGATCTCTGCATTGATGGTTCATCCTTCTTTCTAATCTCGATTTACTGTCATCTCCTCATGGAAGCCTCCCCTGGTGTCCCACTATATCAGAAGCGCCTCATCACCCTCTACCACATCACCCTACATCAATTCTCTTCAGAGCACTTATCATAATCTGATAGTTTCTTACTTATCACCTTAAATGTAGTTAGCATTCATCTTTCTCCATTAAGATATTTTTTCTTACTCACCCTTATATCTCCAGTGTCTAGAACAGAGCCTGTCACATAGTAGGTGCTTAATATGTATTTTTTTGAATGAATGACTAGATAAATAGTGTCATGGCCAGTGGACATTCTGTAATAATATCTATTGAGCATCTACAGTAGGCAGGGTCATAACCTCATATTACAATGACGTGGCCAGTTGCAATTTAGGTATAACTTTCTCCACGTTGTCTCATTTGATCCTCGTGGGAAACTGTGGGGAAATTAATGAAAAGGAATCACGGGACCTTGCTGCCAAGAAGCTATAAGCTGCTTTCTAATGCCAGAAAAAGGAATATGCATGTTAGACGTGTAGTGCTTTGCTTGTTAGAGGCTCAGCAGGACCCACTGAGCGTAAGTGGAGATCAGGCACGTGAGACCAGGACCCACGCATAGTTTCCAAGTATTTATTTGCACAGCTGAGCTGCATCATCTTGTTTTTCAGCTGAGGGAACAAGGAAGAGTTTAACGAATGAGGAATGGATGCTAAGGGAGAAGTGGGGGAAAGAGGAAGGGTATGCAAGTCAGGGAGGGAGGCCTAGCCGGGCTTGGGCCCTGAGGGAGGACAAGGCCAGAGCCAGAAGCTGAGGAGCTGTTGGCACGAGAGGGAGTTTTGGATGCTCAGGCAGAAACAGAGGGGCTTTGGGATGCAGAATATAGAAAACGACACGGGGCAGGTGAGGGCGTTTTCCTTACCTCTGCAAGGAATGTGGCGTGGTCGCAGCATGGGAGGAATCACAGGAGACACAGAACCGGGGTGCTTGCAGGAGGGGCAGGGGCCAAGGCGCAGCTTTGTGGCACTGGAAATCAGGCCAAGTGAGGGCGTTTCCATGGGGAATATCACCGCACTCTGCTCTGAGCAGCACCAGGGTCCCAGGTCCACTCAAAGCACCCTGAGGACACTGAAGATGTCTGCATGGCCTTGGCACTAAAAGCTCACAGAGGACCCAGCCAGCAGCTGTCCCCTGGGACAGGTAGGGCCAAAGCCAAGACTTGGATCCCCAGTAGAGGGGTTGGCACACAGGGTACCAGCAGAGTGGCAGTTTCCAGTGACCAACAAGCCATGACCATGCACGAGCTGTAAACTGTTTTTTCAGCATACTCAATGCATCCTGTGGACCCTCCCCAAATAAGTAAAGAGGTTTTGAGAAAGGGGAGGCATGGAGGGCTGGCATTATGGGCTGGCATTCAGCTAGCAAAATTTGAGTGAAAATGTGATTTAATTGGCCTCACAGGCTGGTGAGTCCTGGGGACCTTTGGTTACATCCCTGCCAAGGAGCTCAGTAAACAGGTTCAGACCTACCCAACTGGGAGGCTATTAAGTGCCAAGGCCAAGGGGGAGCCAGAGGCAATGATGGGCAGGACAACAGCCCTGGTGTGGCACCCAGCCCTCCGTGGGCTGCTGGGATGGTGCTCCAAGCCCGCCAGCTGCTCTATTTCTGCACTTAAATAGACATAATTAATAACAAGAGCTAATTGTAATCTTTTCTGCCCAAGGGCCACATTCTGCCTAAGTTTACAAACTATGGAAAAGAGTTTCCTGCCCTGCCATGGCACCGTTAACTCCCACAGAAAGTGCCCCAGATTGTCCAAAAGGGTTCCATTCAGATTGGGTCTGTGAAGTCACTTACTAAGGGGTTAACTATAACTGTATGTAATTGCCTTCGACATCACTAACAAAGAAACTCAGCTTTCTTCCTTAGGGGGCAGAGACTGGAACTTATGCATTTTTATTTATTTATATTTTTATTTTATAATGGAGCATAGTCCATTAACAATGTTGTGTTGGTTTCAGGTGTACAGCAAATTGATTTAGTTTATATATACATGTATCTTGGTGTTTTCCAAATTCTTTTTCCATTTAGGTTATTACAGAATATTGAGGAGAGTTTCCCTGTCCTTGTTCATTATCTTTTTTTTTTAATAGATCTTTACTGGAGTATAATTGCTTCACAATACGGTGTTAGTTTCTGTTGTATAACAAAGCAAATCAGCCATATGCATACATATATCCCCATATCCCCTCCCTCTTGAGCCTCCCTCCCACACTCCCTAACCCACCCCTCTAGGTGGTCACAAAGCACAGAGCTGATCTCCCTGTGCTATGCGGCTGCTTCCCACTAGCTATCTATTTTACATTTGGTAGTGTATATATGTCCATGCCAATCTAGACATAGAGAATGGACTTGAGGACACGAGGGGGAAGGAGGAAGCTGGGATGAAGTGGTTATCTATCTTAAATATAGCAGTGTATACATGTCAACCCAAACTCCCAATCTATCCCTCTCCCCACCCTTCCCCCCTGGTAACCATAAGTTCGTTCTCTAAGTCTGTGAGTCTGTTTCTGTTTTGTAAATAAGTTCATTTGTATCACTTTCTTTTAAGATTCTGCGTATAAGCAATATCATATGATATTTGTCTTCCTCTGTCTGACTTACTTCACTTAATATGATTATGCATTTTTACATCTTCCAAAGTCTCACGGGGATCTTGCACATAGTAGGTGCTGAACATCTGCTGCATGAAAGAAGCAAAAGCTAACAAGAATGGAGTGTTCTGGGCTTCCCTGGTGGCGCAGTGGTTGAGAGTTCGCCTGCCGATGGAGGGGACACGGGTTCGTGCTCGGTCCGGGTAGATTCCACATGCCGCGCAGCGGCTAGACCCGTGAGCCATGGCTGCTGAGCCTGCACGTCCGGAGCCTGTGCCCCGCAACGGGAGAGGCCACAGCAGTGAGAGGCCCGCGTACCGCAAAAAAAAAAAAAAAAGAATGGAGTGTTCTTTCTAACTCTGAAGCGCACCTCCAGAGATAAAGCCCTGTAGTGTGGTATGCAGGAGGCACGTTCCTAATGACATGGAGAGAACCAGGTCCTTTCCCATCAACACCCCCAGGAAAAAGAAAACAATGTTACTTAAACAGAGCTGAATTCTAAGTACAATAAGAAGTTAGTGCAACATTACCTTTTGTGGTGGTCTAGCTGTCCCCACTCAAGAAAAGATTCCCACATTTGGTTTTGTCCCATTGATGGAGAACCTCTGAGTGTGTATGTGTGGATACAGTCAGTGGGGTGTGTGCGCCCATGAGTGTTTGTGTGTTAACTTACCACAGGATAGAAATCAAGACAGCCTAGGGCCACAGTGGTGAGCCCTGCGAACGCCACTGCTAAGTTCATCAGTGGGCAGGATGGACACTTAAAAGCTAGCCTAAAAGCAATGGGCTACTGCCATCATCGAGTAACCCAGGGACCTCTGAATGGTCAGAAAAGAAAGCCCTGGGTCAGTGTGGGGTAGAGGGGAGGGCTGGTTTTTGTGACTAAAGAGGATGAAAATGGTCATAGAGTGACAGATGTCTGCTGCCGCTGAGTAAGGAGCTCACAGCTACACCTCCGTAGATGGACCTCCTTAGATGGGCCTCCCTGGGGCTGCTCAGCGGACCAGCTGGTCACTTTGGTCCCACGTGGAATCCAGGCAGCATGGCCACCAGCTCTGGGAAGCCTGCCTGTCTCAGAGTTGACTTCACAAATGGATCTTCCAGGGATTGTCAGGCGAAGGCCTTGGACTTCAGCATCTCGGGGCTATTTGGTGCACTGCAATCATTATTGTTGCATCACTACAGCTGCTGTTACCAGGAAGGCAATGTATGCTTTAGGAAACATATCAGTCCTTGGAGGGTAGCCCTCCTTTTAGAGAGTTCAGGCTATTCCAAGACCCTGACTTCAAATTCATATGACTTTTGGCAGCCATACATCCAGGTTTCCCAGAATACCCCCAACCTCTGATATCCCGCTCCCTTGCAGGCTGGGTAGACTTTGTGAATGCCGGCACTCCCTATGGGTTGGGAATGTATAGTTGCCCCGGTCAGATCACAAAACTAGCTTCTTTCTATCAGCTGTTCCTTCTGAAATGATGGTGATTCATCTGTCCCCACCACCTTCGGAGCTGAAGGTGAATCATTGCGGAGGCCGGAGATGGCTGTCCAGACCCTGAGGGCCTGGGTTAGGAATGAGAAGAGTGAGTCAGACACGACAGGAACAAGCCAGCAGTCCTTAGCCACCCTCTTGGAGCTGAGCCACGTTAAGCTTTAAATAAATGGAATCCAGTTTTTCTCCCACCACTGTTCATATTTATTTATTACTACCCATTGAGCCAGAAGCAGAATGGTCAAAACATTTCCAATGAAGCTGAATTTTCAGGGTATTTACAGTCAGCCTGGAAGCAGGAGGAAGAGAGATTTATAGATTTGTATTACCAGGCAGGCAGTCTCCCAAGCCTCAGCATTTGGACTTGTTTTTAATTAAATAAATATGCAGGCTTTAATCGGACTGGATCTCTGGAAACCTGGAGGATCTCCCAATAAATTGAGATAAGATCCTTAACCCAGAGGCATTTGCATCCCCTAGAGAATGCAGACAGGTGGGCGTTCCAGAAAGTGGGAAGGATGATTGCAGTGCAATACATTCCTGGGAGGTCAGAAAGGACTTGGCAGGTATGGAAGGTGCTGTAGCATCTATGACTAGGCTAGAAGGGAAAGGTTCTTGAGGCATAATGAGTTTTCTCAGCAGTGGAGAGGCAGGAGCCATTGGTGATCAAAAGCATGGCGCGTTCAGCTTGGGTTCAGATTCCAAATATCTCCACCAAAGGTTGCTATCGGCAAACCTCAAATGGCTGCTGATTTCAAAGCCTTATCTGCATACATCGAATCTCACGTTACTCCTCTGCTGAAAACCCTCTAATGCTTTCTATCTCATCGAGAGGGAAACCCAGGTGCTCCCTCGGACCTTCAAGGTCTGGTCCCCTGCTAGCTCTCTGCCCCACCTCCATCATGATCCCCAAACCCATGGCCCCAGCCCACCGGACGGTCCTGGCACACAGAGCAGCCTGCATGCTCCAGCCTCAAGGCCTTCGGACTTGTTCTTTCCTCCTGAAATGCCCCTTACCCACGTGCACTCCTGCTCTAGGGTCATTTGAGATAAAATGTCACCTCCTTAGAGAAGACCACCCTGACCACACTGGATAAACTTCCCCAACACACCCTGAAAATTTGGTGACTGAAAAACAGCAGGATCTCACCATCGCCCAAAGGTCTCCCAGATATTGCCCAGGGGTTGGCTTCTAAATCTGTGAGGTGTGTAGTTATGGCCACAAAGACAATTAGCATCTCTCATTCCGGGGGCCCCCTGGTCCCTGTTCCTCACTCACAAAGCTACAGGCAACCTATCTGCCACCAGCCATCCTGGGGTGGGCAGGGTTCCTGTCGAGGGTGCAACGGCCACCCGATCCCAAGGCCCTCAGTCCTCGGGGGCAGAAGAGTCCTGGGTGCCAGGCAGAGAGGAGAGGGATTCCTTCCCCAGTGGCCGTTCACTGGGCCGGAGGCAGTTCACTGACCACACTTCACCTCCTGAGGCTTCCTGAGCAGCCTTTATCTCCTTTGGCCACCTCCCACCACCCCTATGACCAGAGTTCGGAGTCCTCTAAGCAGGAGGAGGATAAAGAACACAGCAGTTCCCTCCTCCAGCAGCTTCTTCCCCAATTTCCCTCCCCAAGAGGAAAGAAAAGAGCTCTGTGCAACTACTGTGTATAGACACCAATAGACGCGAACAGAATCAATAGCGGGGCATGTGTGCGAGGAGAGGCGTGATCCAAGGAGATTGATAGTACCCGTGTGGTACCTTTATGCGAAATTAGAAAACAAGGTACCCCTTCCTCAAGACACTTTACTTTTATCTCTTAGGAAATTGTCACAATAACTAGACCAATCTACAATGTCAACAACGGAATTGTTGGCCCAAGTGCCCCACTATGCGAGTCCCCTGAATTAAGTAGGCACCTTCATCCAGTGCCTGAAACACTGTAAGCAACTTTGGATTCTTCAATTAATCATGTCCATCGACATCAGGAGCACAGTCAACAACCCGGCCCTTCCCACAATTCTCAGCTGTCTGCAGATGACTGATCCTCCCAGGCTCTCTCTCTCAATCTATGAAATGGGAACAAGGACATTGTGAGGGACATGAGGGTCCTGCCTGCCCCCAGACCACTCCCAACCACCTTCTGGGTGTCAACCTGGTCATCCCACCTAGAGCCAGGTGGAGTAGAAGGCAGGGGCTCGAGGCGGAGGGCAGGCCGGGTTAGGCCTGGAGCATCTTTCTGCTCCCCTCCAGGCTCTGCTGAGGAGTCAGCAAGGACCGTTCAGGGAGGGAGCAGCGGGGCTGGGGCTCACCTCCTTCCCCATCCCCCCAGTCTCAGCCTCACCCACAGCACAGGCCTCCAGGTCAGACCTGCAGGAAACTCCCAGGTCTGGCAACTGGTGGCTGGGAGGATGGACTGTTTGCATTGTTCTGCTTGTTTGGTTTGTAGAAGGGCCTTCCGTTCTATGAGGCTAAGCAAAACCACATCACCCTGGGCTGGCTTAATTCATGGAGGACCAAGATTTAAAGCCTCAGCTTCCTTCTCAGACACACAGGCCAAACACTTGGGAGCCCCCAGCAGATCCCAGCGCCTGCTCACTCCTGCTAGGCGTGCCCCCTGCCCCCGCCCCGGGTTCCTGGCTGTCCTGACTGCACACCCTGGTGCTCCATTTCTCTTCATGTGAAGCAGAGAGAACTCTCAGGCAGGGCTGCAAAGTGCTTCCTGCGATGCCAGGTCCTGAACTCTCGACATGGCAGCTGTGGGCACCAGCAGCAGCTGGACGGGCCATCTCTCTGGTCCCAGACCGGGCTGCACTCATGCCATCTACACCACCCACTCCCTGGGCCTGCTACCCTGCACCCAGAGTGGCGGGAGATGGGGGGAAGAGCAGCCTTCTGAGTGATGGCACACGGGGATACAAAGGAGAGAAGTGCTCACAAAAGTGAGCAAGATAATGAGACCCCAAATGGGAGTTATGACCAGGGCTCTGGAGTTAAAAAGGGGGTCTGAATCCTGACTTGAATTCAATTATTATCAGCATGACATTGGGCAAGTTACTTAATGGCTCTAAATACCAAGCATCAGCTATCTTATTTATGAAAGGAAAGAAGGAGAATAGTTACCTCACTGTACCAGGTGGAGTCCCAGCAGGAGACAGAAACTACACCAGTTATTTCAACAGAAAGAATTCACTATAAGAAATTGTTAGGGCTTCCCTGGTGGCGCAGTGGTTGAGAGTCCGCCTGCTGATGCAGGGGACACGGGTTCGTGCCCCAGTCCAGGAAGATCCCTCATGCCACAGAGCAGCTGGGCCCGTGAGCCATGGCTGCTGAGCCTGCGCGTCTGGAGCCTGTGCTCCGCAACGGGAGAGGCCACAACAGTGAGAGGCCCGCGTACCGCAAAAAAAAAATTGTTGACTGGGTACAAATTTCTACCTAGACATCTGAGAGGGTAAAAAGATACTACAGTATCACTGAGGTAGCAACTGCAGGAAGTAGTTCCCACCCTTACGATTGGGAGAAAAAAGGGAGGCATCTGGAATTATTAATTTAGAAATTTAAGGAGGGTTCTCAAAGGGCCAAGACTCAGAGCTCTGAGGAGGGGCATTGCTGGGCTGGCACTGGGGTCTCTGAGTGAGCGTGAGAAGGCTGGTTCTGCCTGCTGGTTCTGAGGGCTGAAAAAACAGCAAACTGGATTCAACCCTCATTATTGCAATGAACTCCACTGCCAGGGCTGGGAGGTGCTGCTTGGGAGACTCTGGAACAGGAATCAGACAAGAAGAGGCAGGTCCCTTCTTCTCCTCCTGGCCTTGCAGCCTGCCTCCACGGCTCCTGTTGGCAGAGCCTAACACGAAGCACCTGGCAAAGCAGAAATGTGGTTTGCAGAGTCCTAGTTTCAGCATTGCAAAGCAGGGTCTAGAGGGCTGGATCTGGAGTTCAGAGACATTAGTTTAACAAATGGTCCATTCCCAGTGAGGATTAAATGAAAAAAGGTACAGTCATCCCCCCTTATTCTCAGTTTTGCTCTCCACAGTTTCAGTTACCCGTGGTCAATCCCAGTCTGAAAATATTAGATGGAATATTTCAGAAATAAGCCATTCCTCAGTTTTCAATTGTGTGCTCTTCTGAGTAGTGTGATGAAATCTCATTCTGTTCAGCTCTGTTCCACCCAGGATGCGAATCATCCCTTTGTCCGGCACATCCCAACCGTTAGTCATTTATTAGCCATCTTGGTTATCAGATCAGATCAACTGTGGAGGTATCACAGTGCTTGTGTTCAAGTAACTCTTATTTTACTTAATAATGGTCCCAAAACTCGAGAGTAGTGACACTGGCAATTTTGATACGCCAAGGAGAAGCCGCAAAGTCCTTCCTCTAAGTGAAAAGGTGAAAGTTCTCAACGTAACAAGGAAAGAAAAAAAAAATCACATGCTGCGGTAGTTAGGATCTATGGTAAGAAGGGATCTTCTATCCATGAAATTGTGAAGAAGAAAAAACATTGTGCTAGTTTTATTGTCACACTTTAAACTGCAAAAGTTATGGCCACAGTGTGTAATAAGTGCTTAGTTAAGTCAGAAAATGCATTAAATTTGTACAAGGTATTTTGAGAGAGAGAGAGACCAAATGCACATAACTTTTACTGCAGTATATTGTTATAATTGTTCTATTTTGTTATTAGTTTTTGTTGTTAATCTCTTACTGTGCCTAATTTATAAATTAAGCTTTATCATATGTATTTGTGTTTAGGAAAAAACACAATATATATATAGGGGTTAGTACTATCTGTAGTTTCAGGCATCCGCTGGGGATCTTGAAGTATATCCGCCATGGATAAGGGGGTCTACTGTATACAGGATGCTTAGCACAATGCCAGGCATAGTAGTTGCTAAGTAACTACTATTATCATTTATTATTATGATAGATAACTGGCCTTGGCAATTAGATGGAGGATAAGCAGACTCTGCGATGAGTTGATAGTGAGAGTGGAGATAATTTTGGATTCCTCTTTGGAAGGTTCACTGATTTCAGGTGTAATATAAAGGACGAGAGTGACATCCAATAGTAGGAAGTCTGTAAATCAGTCACATGAATTGGATCTCTAAAATGTCCATCCCTCTTCACTCGCAATGCCCTGCACTAGATCAGATACCCTCACCTCCTGCCCAGTTTCATTAATGCCCTTCTCCCACCTCAAGTCCATTTAAATCATGGCTCTGGGTCCAATGGTCATTCTTACTGCACTGTTGTCATCTCATGAGACTCCCATCGCCTGCAGATGACAAGCCAAATTCCTGTGATTGACATTTAACACACTCAGTGAGCTGGTGGGAGCCCCAGAAATACTACTTTCCATTGGATCTAGTGCTGACCTCCCCATGTCAGGGTCAAATTAGAAAATTGAGGAGTGGGAAGGAAGTCAGGTTTGGTCTGACACCTGAGGGATCTCCCTCTGGTTGCCCTGATGTCAGCTCTAATTCAGAATGTCAGAGCAGGACAACTTTAGTAAGTTCCTTGTCATTGCTGAGATGACATCCTAATGCCCGAAGCCCATGAGATGCTGCTCTTCTTTCCCTCATTAAATTAGCAAATCCCTTCTCCCTGTGTTCTCTTTAATGAAGTCTTCTTTTATTGTTATCTGCGTCGTCAGCTAAGGCTAACATAAGCTAACAAATAATTCCAATTTTGAGATTATCATACTAAGTGAAGTAAGTCAAACTTACTTATATGATATGCCTTATATGTGGCATCTAAAACACAAAACAGATTATTTACAAAACAGAAACAGACTCACAGACGTAGAAAACAAACTTATAGTTACCAAAGGGGAAAGGGGATGCTAAGTTTGGAGGAAAATTAAGTCATCTAGCTCCTTGTTACTATTCTTCCCTGTATCAATTTGCCTTTTTAAATTTATGTCTATTTCTCCAACAAGATGATAACCTGCTTTAGAGTGGGAATGTCTCATTAATTATGTTATAAAAAGACCCTTGACATATATTATCTCTAATTCTAACAACAACGTTGCCAGGTAGCAATTATTCTTCTTCTACCAGTGAGAAGACTAAGGGCTAGATAAGTCAAGTTATGAACCCAAGATTAAATAATCAGTAAATGAAAAAGCCAGGGTTTATTGAACACTTGCTGTGTGCTTGAAACTGTGCTAGTTCTCACTTCAAAAAAAGAAATACAATTTACTTAAAAAATAAATGCCACAGGGCCTCCCTGGTGGCGCAGTGGTTGAGAGTCCGCCTGCCGATGCAGGGGATACGGGTTCGTGCCCCGGTCTGGGAGGATCCCATATGCCGCGGAGCGGCTGGGCCCGTGAGCTATGGCCGCTGGGCCTGCGCATCCGGAGCCTGTGCTCCGCAACGGGAGAGGCCACAACAGTGAGAGGCCCACATAACGCAAAAAGGAAAAAAATAAAAAAATTTAAAAAAATTTAAAAAAAAATAAAAATAAAAAAATAAATGCCACAACTTCAACATAGCTCATAACAAATCCCAAATGAGTAATGTATTTAGGACTATGGAAATTCATGTAAGGCAGGCATTGTGGCCAAGATACTTAGAAAGAGATTGGACTTGAGCTTGGGAATTAAGAATGCACAGGATACGTTTAATCTAAACAGATGTGGTGGATGAGCGCAGGCATTTGCAACAAGGGTAAGGGAGTGAGCAGAAATTGGTAAAACTGGGTTGCTTGGAAATAGGGAAAAACCTGTTTTGCAGAAGCCATAGTTTTCATAGGAGAGTCGTGCACAATAAGTTATAACAATAGATCAGGGCAAAGTTATGGAAGGCTTTGAATGTCAGGTTAAGGTTTTTGTAATTTATTCTGTAGGTTATGGGGAATCACCAAAGATAGTTGACATACAAAAGTAGTGTTTTAGCCAGTTGTGTAATGGGTAAAGGGAGGAAAAAGGACTGGGAAATAAGAGATTACTTAAAGACATCATAAAGTGGATTAAAGATTATTTTAATCGCTTACTCTAACCGAGAAGCCTGGCATAGGGATGGGCAGCTTTGGAGGGTGATGGAAATAATATTATTGGTACTGGAGTTATTACTGTTGTTTGTGGAGGTGGGAGTTGGCAACGTGAAATATAAATATTTTAAGTTGTTTGTTTAAAAGCAGACAGTCCTGTTTTCCTGAAAACATGTTTGGAAGTTAAGGGTATAAAAGCTAATCAAGGGCTTCCCTGGTGGCGCAGTGGTTGAGAGTCTGCCTGCCGATGCAGGGGACACGGGTTCGTGCCCCGGTCCGGGAAGATCCCACGTGCTGCGGAGCGGTTGGGCCCGTGAGCCATGGCCGCTGAGCCTGCGCGTCCGGAGCCTGTGCTCCGCAACGGGAGAGGCCACAACAGTGAGAGGCCCGCGTACCGCAAAAAAAAAAAAAAAAAAAAAAAAGCTAATCAAAATAATTCCTTGAAAGGCGGGGAGGGAGATTCTGTTCCCAGAGAGTTAAAAAGATCTATACCCACAATCCCATTCTACCTATCCTCTGCATGGTCTTCAGTGGTGTGCTTCTAATACATATTCTTTAATCTGGCTCTTTTCTTTCGTAAGTAAACCTACAGTTCAGCGAGCATCCATATGAAGCTAAATATGGGCTGCTTTCTACCTAATGGCTTCTAAATTCACGATATCTCTTCTTCTTATAGATATTATCAGCACCTTTATTTTTTTCTAGCCAATTCTTTGAAAAATAAAAGAGCCAAATTTACTTAATTTAACAAAATATTCGATTTGTTGCCCAAATGGGAATCAGTAGGTAGGGTAGGGATGTTATACCCACAATGAAGGTTGAATAAATGTTGAATTTAAGATGTATAAATCAATGCATTAATTATTTGCACACATTTCTTTAAAACTTTCTTTAAGAACTTTTTGTTTTCAACCTTGGAATCATTGTTGAGACTCCTCTCTGACCCCTCTCAAAACTCAGGGTCTCTCTTAACTTTAGGGCTCAGGAGTATCTGGAAGTATTGGCCTAACCAACATCAGTGGTAGTCAAAATTGACCACATAACTCCCAAATACTATACCTTATTCAGGTCATGCTTGTTTTACCTTTCACAGGGCCAACTTATACATTTAGTTGGGTGATCCAAGAACAACTGTGTGACCTGCATCTGTATATCTGATGTCTCAATCTCATTTCACGGGTAAAGGGATGAAGAACATTTCAGTGGATTTTTGAAGGTCTAGAAAAAGGGTCTTCAGCCAGCATGACTAGTTTCCTTTCCTTACTTAGGGGTTCTGAACTTTTTTGGTGTGACACGAACCTCTTTGACTATCTAATAAAACCTATGGACCCCTTTTCAGAAAAAAGATGTCTGAAAATTTCTGAAATAAAATACATACAATTAGAAAGAAAGTCAATTAGATTGAAAAATAGCTATCAAAATTCTGAAAAAAAATTTTTGTTATAGTAACACACATACCTCTTTATTAACACTTTATCAAAGCCCAGTGGCAGATCTAGTGACTACTGTGATTTGGACACAATGATAAGTGTTGACAACATTTTGAGATACCTGCAACAACTATAAAGTGATATGAAAAATATGTGATTCCTCTTGGTGAGAATTACAGGTACTGTTAATGACAGTGGTTTCTTGTCTACATTTATAATGAAGGAAATGTTTAATTTCAGTTTGGGATAGTGCAAATGAAGATACAACTTATTTCCCCTTCCAAGGTCATGGACCTCCCCCCAACCCCCGGCAAAGGTGCTGTTAATAGATAGACCTCAGGTGAAGAACACATATATTAAAGAATTATTTCTAAGTAAAACATAAGCTATCAGTGCTCATGGGAGATCATCTGGATGCCTACTCAGCAATGTGGAGGTGACCCACTGTCGCTCTGGGAAGCTGCTCTGTAACTAGCACCTAGCATCATGCCTTACCCAGGGTAAATGCTCAGTACAAATCTATTGACTGACTGAAGAAAGGGTCAGAGAGACAATGGAGTGGGGTTGGACTTGGCTTTCTAAAGGCCCTTCCTGCTGCCCTAACATTCTGAGACTCTGTGGCTCTCTGACAAATGCAGAAGGAATTCAGCGAAGCCAGCTCAGAGCCCTGTGGCTGCCAGAAGTGACCGCAGGAGACAGTGCAGGTCGGGGGGAGGGGCGGTGTGTGGAGAAGCAATGCAATGCAGTGGGGTTGGAGTGAGCTGTAACTCTGTCCCCAAGATAAAGATCCAGATCAGAAAGTGGGGTTGCTGCATGCAGTGACTGCAGAGGGTAACCAAAGGGCAAAGAAACAGCTGAGACTTCTCAGCTGTTTTTTCTGCCGCATGTCTATCAGCCTGGGCAACGGACAGGAAATTCATTCATCAGCACCCTGGCTCGTAATTCTCTTGAAGAGGAGATCATTTATAAGCTTAAAGTCCTTCAGTGTTTCTGACAAGTGTCATTAGCTAAAAAGTGTTGACTGCGGATGCCCCTCACTCCTTAGCGTGTAGAAAACGTATACGAAAGGCTGAATTCAACCTTGTGAAGTTCCTGGCAGGGCTATATGTTAGAAACTAAGAAGACCATAATATGAAGCAATTATTAAGGATAGTAATCGTCATATAAACTAGACATAGATGAATGAATTTATTTCAGTTGAGACATTTACCTAAGTTAACACTTTTGTATTGGGGGCCTCATATTGTACAAAAGAGTAATAATAAAAAAGATGGCTGTTTTTGAAACATGTCTGAGCCAGCATCAGGTATCTAATGTAATTTTATCTCATTTCATCCTCACAACAACGCTGTGTGCATTACCAGCTCCTACAGTGGTTTGAATGGTGGTCCCATCAAAAGATATGTCCACCCAGAATCTGTGATCTTATTTGGAAAAGGGTCTTTGCAGATGTAATTAAGTGAAGGATTTTGAGATGAGATTATCTTGGATTATTGGGTGGGCCCTAAATCCAATGACAAGCGTCTTCCTAAGAAGAGGAAAAGACACAGAGAAGGAGAACACATAGAGGAGAAGGTCATGTGAAGAGAAGGCATTGGAGTGATGAGTCTACAAGTCAAGGAATGCCAAGGGTTGCTGGCAGCCACCAGGAGCGACGAGAGAGGCATGGAACGGATTCTCCCTCAGAGCCTCCAGAAGGAAGCAACCCTGCCAACATCTTGATTTTGGACTTCTGACCTTTTGAACTGTGAGAGAATAAATTTCAGTTGTTTTAAGCCACCTGGCTTCCTCCAGAATCTATCTACTCAAGGCTCTGAGAGTCAGAGAGCTATTGTCTTATTACTGAAAACTGCCCACGTGACTATGGCCAGTACCAGACTAGGGACACCTGGATCAGGTATGCTCACCTCTCTGCTGCCTGAACTGACAATAAAGAAATTCATGCTGAAATAATACTACTAGGATAACAATAGACAAAGGATAACCACATGCCTGGAGTCAGACTGCCTAGATTTGAGGCCAACTTTTCCACTTAGTAACTATGAGACCGTGGGCAAGTTATTCAGCCTCTCTCTGGGCCACATTTTTTTCCTTTTGTATGATGGAAAGAATTCAAGAGGAGCCTGAGGAGACGTGGCAACAGATGTAATGTGGTTTCCTGGATGGGATTTTTTTGTTTTCAGATTCTTTTTCATTACAGGTTATTACAAGATATTGAATATAGTTCTCTGTGCTATACAGTAGGTCCCTGTTTTTTATTCATGGTTTGGATTCTTCAATCAAAAAAGGACATTAAGTAAAAACTAAGGAAATTTAAATAAAGTTTGGACTTCAGATAATAATAATGTATTGGTTTATTAACTGTAACAAATGTACTATACTAATGTAAAATGTTACTAATAGGGAAAAATAGAGAAGACTGGTGTGAGATATATGGGAACGCTCCATACTAATCTAAAACTCTTCTAAAATATTAAATTAAATTAAATTAAAAGTAAATATTATTTTCTAAATGGGGAAAATTTCAGTACCTCATAGTGTGATAAAGATTTAGAACAGTGCTTGGCACATTGTAAGAGCCATCGTTAGCAATTATTGTTTTACAGCCAGTATCAAGACCAAGGAATTAGTATTTGCAGTGTTCCATGAAATAGGCTAAATAATTTTTTTTAAAGTTAAGATGATGCTGTATTTTTTAGATGCTATATATATTTTTTTTATAAATCAAGAACCTTTATTAAACAAACTTTTTTAAAATTTATTTTATTTATTTATTTTTCCTGCTTTGGGTCTTCATTGCTGCTCACGGGCTTTCTCTAGTCACAGAGAGTGGAGGCTACTCTTCCATGTGGTGCGCGGACTTCTCTTTGCAGTGGTTTCTCTTGTTGCAGAGCGTGGGTTCTAGGCGCGCGGGCTTCAGTAGTTGTGGCATGCGTGCTCAGTAGTTGTGGCTCACGGGCTCTAGAGTGCAGGCTCAGTAGTTGTGGTGCACGGGCTCTAGAGCACAGGCTCAGTAGTTGTGGTGCACGGGCTCAGTTGCTCCGCAGCATGTGGGATATTCCCAGCCCAGGGATTGAATCCATGTCCCCTACATTCGCAGGCTGATTCTTAACCACTGCACCACCAGGGAAGTCCTAGATGCTATATTTTGATGTTATATTTTTAGGGTAAGTTTGTGCAAAATCTGCTACGAGATTCAATTTTTTTTAAACACCTATATTGTATTTTACCTTCTTTTTTGGCAAATCAAGCAGAATGAGTTACAATGACTCTGCTATTTTGACACCCCACAAGGTAGACAAATTATGTTTCTTATATATTCACTTAGATTCCCATCTCAATGAAAGAATAGCACTTTTATTGTTAAAGAAGGACATGAAACTGACCATTGTAAGAAGAGAGGTTTTTCAGGAGAATGATGACACCAAGAGCAGAGATCCAGACTCAAGCAGACTGTTCCCACCTTGCCTGAAGCCGTGTGTCCTAAGACCCTGAGAAAGCAGGAAAGGAAACAGATTTGTAACAAATTGTCGCTCGCTTTCTCACCTGAAGAGAAGCTTCCTACCCAAAGGAGAGAATGCTGTTGTCTTAAGGGAACTACTCTTCTAGACCTTCTGCAAGCAAGATGGGTTGGTTGATAGACAGACAGATGAGAGCCTGAAGATGAGCTCAACAGCTCAAAAAGGAATAGGCAAAGGGCCGACTCATGTAGCAACGGGGTGCCCTCCGCCCAGGTGAGAGAGTATCATAGGACAGCAACATACAGCGGTGCTTGGAATCCATTTCACAAGGGAAACTAGCCTAGCTTAAGACTGTAATGTTTGGGCTTTTAAGTAATCAAGGTCAAGACCTGGGTATGAGTTTAGAGATGAGTCATCACTACTCCAAGTACTTCATCTGAACTATCATCAAAATGGAACTGCCCTCTGGACTTCCCTCAGAAAAAGAATTTTCTCCAAGAAAATCCACCTTGAAAGGTCCTTGAATTGGATAATGCATTCACAATGCAGCAGGAAACAAATGAATTCACATCAGGATTTTCCTAAGAAATCTGGCTACAATTTTTTATTTATTTATTTTTTTGTGTGTGGTACACGGGCCTCTCACTGTTGTGGCTTCTCCCGTTGCCAAGCACAGGCTCCGGACACACAGGCTCAGTGGCCATAGCTCACGGGCCTAGCCGCTCCGCAGCATGTGGGATCTTCCCGGACCGGGGCACGAACTTGGGTCTCCTTGACAGCAGGATAGGTAAAATTTCATAAAACTTTCAGTACATCTGTACTCTCTTCAAGCACCCCTGAAACTATATCAGGTAGAAATGCTAATAAGTACATGGAGGAAAAAAAGGCTTTCTCTAAGCAAATACTTTTTGTTTAATTGTTAAACAAAGGTAAGCAATTTTCTTCACTGTGGGGTTTCTTAGGGTGTTTAATAGATGAGTGTGTATCACCAATTTCTAATAGGGGAGATTTAATAGTCTATATTAACTAAACTATCAGAACATTTCATTTTTAGGGCAAGGAGTACAGCTTGGGAAATAATATTGATACATGATTATTATCTAAAGTCCATACTTTATTCAGTGTTCTTCCTCTAGGGACATACATAAAAATAAGTCATTCTGTTGGTTAACATTTAAATCCTGTCTTCCTCACCCTTGATTGCCTGAAGTTTAGGTTCCAAACCATTTCTATAGATGATACCATGCAACAAATGGCCAGTAATCCACCAAGGTCTGGACTGAGACCAGGGCTCACAGCTGTATTTTTCCATGCTATTGGACACGACTCTATTGGTGTCCAAGATATCATAACTTCATCCATGTGTAAGGAATATTTGCACCCCAAACCTCCCAAAATATACGTGACTAACAGCAGTTTTCTCCTGTCAAAAATTTTTCACTATATGTGTTTGGGTCGGAACTTTAAAACTTTGAACTCGATATGAAGAAAATTCTTTTTTTTTTTTTTTTTTGGCTGCATTGGGTCAGTTGTGGCATGGGGGATCTTTTCCTTGTGGTGCAAGCTCTTCGTTGCGGCATGCGGGCTTCTCTCTAGTTGTGGTGTGTAGGTTTTCTCTCTCTAGTTGTGACGTAAAGGCTCCAGGGTGCACGGGTTCTCTAGCTGAGGTGCACAAGCTCAGTAGCTGTGGCGCATGAACTTTGTTGCCCCGCAGCATGTGGGATCTTAGTTCCCCGACCAGGGATTGAACCCACATCCCCTGCATTGCAAGGCAGATTATTTACCACTGGACCACCAAGGAAGTCCCAAGAAAATTCTTAACAAATGTTGAAACTACGGTTGAGCCGTTCGCTGCACAAGGCATGGGTTGAAACCCTGTCACTATCCCGTCAGCTACGTGACATCTGGAAGGGCCATCTGCAAACACAGCTTCACCCAGAGTGGTGCTGAGACGACAGGTCGCAGGACAGGCGGGTGGTTGTCATACTCCCTCAAACTAGCCTCTCACATCTGACAGCTCATTGGAGCCACTTTTTGTCTGAAAGTAATTACACCCAGCAATATATAGATTCATTGCTTCTCTTGTATAAAAATCCAACTTACCTTTTAATTAGATGCCAGCAGAGTTTGCTTTTAAAGGTTTTTCTTCTTTCACCTCTTCTAATCTGGTTAATTTTTTTTTTTTTTTTTTTTTTTGCGGTACGCGGGCCCCTCACTGTTGTGGCCTCTCCCGTTGCGGAGCACAGGCTCCGGACGCGCAGGCCCAGCGGCCATGGCTCACGGGCCCAGCCGCTCTGCGGCATGTGGGATCCTCCCAGACCAGGGCACGAACCCGTGTCCCCTGCATCGGCAGGCGGGCTCTCAACCACTGCGCCACCAGGGAAGCCCTAATCTGGTTAATTTTGAACAACTTTTTAGAATAATTTACTGTTTAGTCTTTTCAACGATTAGGGTGTTTGCATCACACTCAGTCCTTTTCCCTATCCGATTTTGTGTAAACATACTGATAGGATTCAGTGAGTGGGCATCAGCCACAATCAGAGAGGCCCCTAAAATGGCAGTTGAAATAAATCATCCATGGACCTCCTCAAGGATATTCCTCAAACGTAATCACTGGTCACCATTTTCCCCAGCTTTTTAAAGAATAACAAGCTTCCTTAGTGTTGCGGCTTCATAAACTGCCTCTTTAAGGTGAAAAGAAGTCTGAAATCCTACTTTGCAAGATTTTTTTTTTAATGTAAAATATGTCCATCT
Organism: Mesoplodon densirostris; assembly: GCF_025265405.1. Lineage (NCBI taxonomy): Eukaryota > Metazoa > Chordata > Mammalia > Artiodactyla > Ziphiidae > Mesoplodon > Mesoplodon densirostris. The sequence goes on along the minus strand of NC_082668.1, from coordinate 79,652,408 downwards.
CACTTGCCTTCCTACAGTGGCCTAATGAGGAATATGTGGGCCTCTCACTGCTGTGGCCTCTCCCATTGCGGAGCACAGGCTCAAGGACGCGCAGGCTCAGCAGCCATGGCTCACGGGCCCAGCCGCTCCGTGGCATGTGGGACCCTCCCGGACGGGGTCACGGACCCGTGTCCCCTGCATCGGCAGGTGGACTCTCAACCACTGCACCACCAGGGAAACCCCAGGAATATGTTTTTTAAAAAATCTGTTAGGACAGACTCTTTTGCTACTGTAGCTGACCCCAATAGTCTACCTGTGCAGCCAGAGAGGGCTGCAGGACCACAGGGATATTGCAGGTTTTCTTTTGCTCCCACAAACCAAGTCATGGTGAATTCCAGGATAGAAGATACCAGCTAATCACACTTTTACTGGACTGAAGGAATGCTGACAACACAAACGTGTAGACGGTCTCACCCTAGAGCACTTCCTGCATAGTTCTGGCCTTTGCTGTTCTGCCACAGAACACCTTTTGCACGCTTATCACTTCATGGGTTATGAGAGTCGACTAGAGCTCACTGTGATTCTTTTGATGGGCATGCACTAGACCACGTGTCTCTGACACATCTGGAGAAACCTGTTGGTGATGGTGGGGTTACCACGTGGGAGCCTCCATTACTCTTGGAGTCATCCTTGAGCCCCCGATTTCTCTCCTTCCCTACAAGCAATCCATTTGTAAATCCTGTCTGCCCTGGAAGTATATCCAGAAACCAATCACTTCTCACAGCCATCCTTGTCCAAGCCTTCATCTTTGGCCTCAAAGGCTGAAATGGCCTCCGATAGGTCTCCCTGCTTCATCCTTGCTGCTTCTAGAGTCTGCTCAGAGGGATCCTTTCAAAACATAAGCTATATCATGACCCACTGAAACCCCATAGAAACTTCCCTTCACACTCAGAATACAAATCCAGAGTCCGGACCGTGGCCCATGGGGCTCTGGTGACAGCTCTTCACTGTCCCTGTGCCTCTCTGGCTGGTCCCCTGTTACCTCCTTGTGCTCACCCGTCACTCCTCTCCAGTCTCACCGGCCACCTTGCCTTGCTTGTCCCCAGACACTCCTGCCAGGGGGGCCTTGTACTCATGTCACCTTATCAGAGGCTTCCCTGGCCACCACTCCCTGCTCACTCTCTGACCTCTTACCATTCTTTGTTTTGTTCAGCATGGATCACCATCTGACATCTTTATTTGTTTGGGTGTTTATTGTCTGTCTCTCCTACAGGAACACAAGCTCCACGAGACAGAGACCTTGATAGTTTTAATCAAAACTGTGTTCCCAGAACAGTGCCTGGCACGTAGTAGGATCTCAGTAGATACTTCCTGAATGAGTGAGTGAGTGAATGAATGAACGAATGAATGAATCAGAGCTAATTTTTGCTAATAATGTCCGCCCCATGGCAACCCCAGACGTAAGAGATGGTGCTCATCAGAAAAAAAGAAAAACTTTGCTTAAAACGAAGGAATCCTAACGTCGGGTTAGACTGCTAGAGTTATCTTTTGAAAAGAAAAGAGAAAAGAGTGCTCAGCAGTTTTGCAAGCTGTGAATGAGTGAATTACTCTGCAATCAACGTTTCTGTCTGTTCACATGGACTTCCTGCCATGACATACCATTTGCTTCATAGATGGGGAAACGGGCAACAAAGAGTCGTTCTGAGAGTCAAAGCAGATTAAACTCATATTCTCTGATATTTTATGGAAAATCTCATCTGTGGATTTATTCCACAGCTCAAAGACAGAAGGAGCTCAGTTCTTTTAGGATTTCAAAATAAGTTCCCTAACAATTTCCTTGAGTGCTTTTCCCAAGCAGATCTGACATACAAGATTGGCATCAGACTTGTCGAGGGAGAACCGTCCTCCTTTTCCTAGTAGGTGACTGACTCCTGCGCTCCAGCGTGAGGTGCAGGGTGGCTGCCACTGGAGGCCCAGGAGTTAATCAATCCTGAGTCATCGCCAGCCCACAGGAAATGCCGGCCACTGTCTTCTCCTGGACACAATGCCAGGCCCAGCGCTGTCACCTTCCCCTGAAGGGCAACAGGTTTTGTTTCCTTTGCTTTTAAGTGATTTTACGGGATGTAAATCAAAGGAGGAATAAGAAAAATGTTGTACAATCCAGGACCACATTTCTGTCTCATTTTTGGTGGTGAATGATCCACAGAATGAACAACAAACAAACCAAAAAGGAGACAGCTGGATACAGAGCTAGAGCTGGAAAGTGGGGTCTAGAGATGGAGAGACAGACTTACCTAAAGGTTCCTTGGGGAATTTCATTTCTTGCTGACAGCTGCTTTAGGATTCTCCGAACATCTCTTATCTACCAGGAGGCAGTTTGCACGGTGATGCGGAGCTCGGACTGCGGGGAGAAATCCGTGTCCAGGGCTCTGCTGCTTGAGCACCGTTGCAACGGTGGGCAAGTTCCATAGTTTCTCCTGCCTCAGTTTCCTCATCTGGTAAATGGAGGTCAAATAGTTCTTACTTCTGAGGGGTATTGTGAGAATGAAATAGGTCAATACTAGTAAAATATTGAACAATGCCTGACACAAAGGAAGTGCCCAATAAAGCTATCTACCATAAACACAAATCCTGAGTGAAGTCAGATGGGGATTTACCATAAACAGATGGAGCCTCAGTCCCAGCCCCTAGCTTGCCCAGGTGCCTGGGAGCTGCAGATGGCTCCAGGTGGGGATGGGAAGCCAGATTACCACCAGGAAGCATTTCTGGGTAAGCATTTCTGGTTAATTACCTAATGTGATATCAAGAAGAAAGGACCTGGAATCTCTAAGGCTTCAGTAATTTGTTGTCATGGTTTTTTTTTTTCCCCCTCTCTCTTTCTCACTTTAAATAAATATACACTTTTATATCCAATTTATTTCCCATTTGCATTCCTTTTCTTAAACAGGTTCCCCCAAATTATACAATCTTCAGACCCTGCCCAATCTGGATTCATCACAGAATGGTATAATTAAATCTTCACCATAATCCTGAAAAGTGGATATTATCACTATTTCACAGACTAGAAATTAAAGTGCCGAGAGATACATGCTATCCCCAATGACATACAGTAGTACTAGACTCAGATACTGGTACACCAATATTCATAGCAGCATTATTCACAATAGTCAAAAGGTGAAAACACCCCAAATGTCCAGCGACAGATGAATGATAAATAAAATGTGGTATATCCACACAATGGAATATTGTTCAGCCTTAAAAAGGAATGGAATTCTGCTACATGCTACAATGTAGATAAACCTTGAAAACATTATGCTAAGGGAAATAAGACAGACAAAAAAAGGCTTCATTGTATGATTCCACTTATATGAAGTACCTAGAACACTCAAATTCATAGAGACAGAAAATAGAATGAATGGTAGTTTCCAGGGGATAGGGGGTGGGGGAAATGGGAAGTTATTGCTTAATGGATACAGAGCTTTGGTTTGGAATGATGAAAAATTTCTGGAGATGGAAAGTGAAGGTTGCACAACAATGTAAATGTACTTGTTGCCAATGAACAATACACTTGAAAACATGTATAATGATAAATTTTATGTTATGTATATTTTATCAAATTAAAAAAAGTAAACTCCGGACTAGAATGTAAGTCCCAGGCTGCAAAAAACTTCTCTAGCACTTAGCATGTTGTGGGCATTACACACTTAGGTGACAGGAAACTGTTACACATCCTTCTTTAAAAGAATTTTTCTAAAGATCTTGAAATGTGAAATGAAGGTGTCCACTTCCAGATTCTGTGCCCCCAAGTTACACACATCTGAGGTCAGCCATAGCATCCTGTGAACAGCCCGCCATGCAGTGTATCACAAACACAGTTACAGCAGCACCAGACACAAAGGGATAGCATTCATTTCTACGTTTCCTTTCAGCTACTCACTATGAAATGCTTCATAGAAAGACAACTGGTGGGGGCTTCCCTGGTGGCGCAGTGGTTGAGAGTCCACCTGCCGATGCAGGGGACATGGGTTCGTGCCCCGGTCCAGGAAGATCCCACATGCCGCGGAGCGGCTGGGCCCATGAGCCATGGCCGCGGAGCCTGCGCGTCCGGAGCCTGTGCTCCGCAACGGAAGAGGCCACAGCAGAGAGAGGCCCGCGTACAGCAAAAAAAAAAAAAAAAAGAAAGACAACTGGTGGGAGACTTGTCACTGGTACTTGAAAGAAAACTGGTAACATAGCAAGGCCATCCCAAGAGCTGGCAGTCATTACTAAGGTCCCGATGGTTCAAATTGGCTCCCAGCCAGGTTTACTCAGTGTTTACTCTCCCAGGAGTGTTTTCAGGTGCCCTGGGGCTGGCCCAGCCGACCCTAGATGGTTATTCTCTAATGTGAATGATGGGCTGGGTCCGAGAGAGACCCAAGCCAAATACAGTGAGTCAGATGGGTTCCTGAGGTCAGGGTTCCACTGTAGACAATCTCAGAAGCAAAAGGCAGCTGAAGAGTGGAGCGCTGGCGATGTTGCTTCCCTGGGCTGTGTGGTACTCTGCTATTCCACCCACGCCTCAGCTCAGACGTCTTGAAGAGGGTCAGGCCCCCAGATGGAGTCAGAGTCCCCGGCTCAGGGCCCTGAGCATTTGGGATGGTAGGATTCTATCCTACGGGCCCAAGCAGCCTGTCTGAAAATCTAAATGGTGTGACTTAGGATCTCTCGATTTTAAGAAATACAGAGACACCCTCAACAACCCATAAGCAATGGGAATTTGTTCTAAGAATACACATTGTTCCAAGAGACAAGATCCTGGGGAAACCCAGGAAGGGCCGGGCCTCAGAAAGATCCAATCTGGAAGGGCATTTGGGATCATGGCAGCTGTCGGCCTGGGCCGTGTTCCTTCCCCTCGGCAAAGTAAGTCTGTGGGTCTAACTCTAGTGTTTTCCATTCATGTGGCTCAGGGGCCCTTCTCGGCTGCTTTGACTAGTGATACTCTCAACCCACCCCCTTGTCTACTCATTATAGTTTTCCTCTGCCTTGGGCTTCTGTCTCCTCGTAGCTGCCGATTCTTCCTAATATGGACTCACTCCAGGGGCATCACTTTTCCTTCCATCTGAGGTCCTCTCTCAGCCAGCTTCAGCTCCCATTATTGAAGCCCAGTTTTAGTCTGTATTTCCCAGTTTAAATTCCATATATATACGGAAACAGAGGTAATTAATCTGGTTGGCTTGGCTAAGGGGACAGAGTTTTCATTCGGGAGGGTTTATGCAGCGCTTGCCAGTTTATGGAACAAGTGGGGCTCCCTGCACCCCCAGGGGCGTGGATGGGTACTTTCCAGGAGAGGGCACCAGGCACCACATCTTCAGGAAGCAAGACTACTTCCCCTGCGACGAATAGCCTGGTACAGATTCTCCACAGCGGTGCCAAGATAAAAACAGAGTGGATGGAGGTTTTCTTGTAGCGTTGTTCTACTTTGTATGTGCTCTTAAATTCTGCCCCTGTGCTCCACCCTGCATTTTAAGTCTTTACTCAGCTTCCTCACAACCCAAGCAGGGGACGTCTTTCCTCTCTCCTAACTGCACTCACTGCGTGTCTTCTAAAACCATTTATTCATTTACACATCTGTTTACTCAATATTCGTGGAGTAGCTGCTTTGGCACAGGTAAAATACTAGACAGCCAAGACATAAAATTTATCCATTTACCTGATGAATATTAATTGACTACTTACAAAGTCTGGCATTATGCTACTTGCTGGGAATAGAAAGATAACTGAGACACAGTCCCTGCCTGAGACATAGTCCCTGCCTGAGACATAGTAAAGAATTCAATAAATACTTGTTGAATAAATCAACGCCTTAAAGAACTTCACAGTCTACTGGGGGAGGGAGGCAAGGATTTTGGCAACTACAAGCAGATTGGAAAGGGCCATCCTGGGGAAAGTCCACAGGAAGGGAGGCCTGGCGAGACCAGAAAGTTCTCCCTAAGGGCATTGATGTCTGTGCTGAGACCTGGATAGTGAGCTGAGTCAGCCAAGTGAGAAGAATGAGGAGGAAGCACACGCCTCCAGACAGCACAAATGGTGTGTGCTCAGCCTTGGAGGTAGGGGAGGGAGTGAGCATCACAGGGGCTGTGATTGAGGACAGATAGTAAACAAAGCAGCACAGCTAGGATTTTAGGGCTGGGGTGGAAGTCTGTACGTAGGCTAGTAAAATAACACACCCTTCCTACCCCTCTTTCCTCTTGAACCCAGATTTATCATTTTTCATAGCCCTTAGGACAGCCTGACTTTAAGAATCTGTCTGTTCCCCAGCCTAGAATATATACTTCACAGGCCAAGAGCTTGGCTTTGTTCACTGACATATCCTCTGCTTCTAGAACAATACTTAGCACAAAGTAGATGCTCAATAAATATTTATTGAATAATGGATGAATGAATGAATAAATGAATGACAGCTAATACAGGATACCAGTATTACCCAGAGGTAATATAAGGGACACAGATATCTGTACCTTAATCTTTCTTCTTCAGCCTAAATCAACTGATTTCATATAACTGTATTTTTCTCCCAAAAGGTATCCTCCCAAGTCTTTAATAATTCTGGTTTCTCTCTGAAGGATTCTTGCCATGTTCTTGCAGATTCCTGTGTATGATGGAGTTGAAAATTGAACATAGCTTTCTGAGAAGAACCTGAGCAGGCTATAATTAGTTTTCTCTCTTCACAAGTTTCACATGCTTGCCTAGAAATATACTTTTAAAAGATAATCTCCCAGGACATAAGCAAGCCACAGAGAAGCCTGTCTAAGGTCAAGCAGTTTGGAGAGCATCGAAATACATATTTGTTTGCAGTATCTGCAAACCCCAAACACTGTCTGGAATATATTAGGAAAAATTCATAATCAAACTCCTGAAATTAGCCATAGATTGTTATATTTTAAATGTGTCACTTTCCTGTTCAACAAATAAATACCTTCTATGTACCAAGTAGTGAACTGGGAGCAGGGACCATACACGAGAAAGAGAACTTGGTCGCTATGCAGAGGAGAGGGATTCAGAATCTTGGGCACCATTGTTTCTGTTTCCATTGTTATTGTTTGAGACTAATTTTGAAATATTATATTTTTTCTAATAATGCATTTAAATAGGAATTTTATACTTATGGAAAAATATCTTTCATCCAACTTAAAAAACAAGGGAACACAGTATTTTGCTTTCCCTAGACTGCCTTCTAAATTATAAAATAATGATTTTTATTTTTCAGAGTTCATCTCAATTCTCTGAAAGGATTTAACAATGGAACATAAAAACCTCAGGTATTTTCCTTTAGCTCATTTTTTAAACCCTCCTTATACATAACTTACATATTTGTGTTTTATTTATCATCTCTATTATTTACATTAAATTATAATTATTTTAGAAACAACTTTAGATCATATTTCAGTTGCTCTTTTGACATTTCATCGATCAATATTTTACTAAAGGTGTCAACTTTCTCTAGGATGCAGAGAGACTAATAGAATTTACACAAAAATTTCTACTGAATGAATTTTCCCCACCTTCTTGGTGATTGTACACCTGCCTTCCTTATAAGGAGAACAAGGAAGTAAATCATGCTGAAGTTGCTCTTAAGCACAGCTTTTCTTCTTTACCTGTCCAGGTAGCTTCTGTTTTCATTTCAGTCTCAATGAAAACTTTTTTATTTACATCTCAAGTTTCTTTTCAAAGCAGTGTAAGTAGTATTTACAATTTTACACTTCAAGAAAGAAAGACTTTTAACGATGTTCAGCTTTAGTCTTGTAATGTTGAAGGTAATTCATTTTTTAATCTGTCTGCACAGCAAGAACTGAAACGGATGGGGATTGGACTGCTTTGCCTGTTCTTTCTATTTCTAGGAAGGAATGATCACGTACAAGGTAAGACGTTAGTTCTCCAATATATTGCTTTCGTAGTGTGCTTGACAAACCTGTCGTGTGATTCAGAAACTAGATCAGAAGTCATTTTTTACTTGATCTGTTCAATTGCTCTTTTGTCATTGAACTAACACTTTAACAAATTACAGGCAGACACAAGGCTGTTCCCACAGCGAATGCTCCGGGCTTAAGATAAATAAATACAAAGGTTGCATGGGCACCTTAATGAGAGAATTAAACAGCACTACTGCACAAGAGGACATCTTAATACTCTTGTGACAACCATTTTGGTAACTTTTCTAGCTACCTTATTGTACAACAGGGCCTTTCACTTGAGAGTGATAACCTTGAGAGAGAAAAGGGACTTAGTTTTTAAATTAAAATACAGTACATTTAAGAGAGAAGCATTCTTTAATGGGTGCGAATAATTTTTAAAAAGTTAAAGGGGGATGATACTGAATGAGGACGATAAATATGATGATCCTGTATTTGTGAACGTTAAGATATTTTCATATTTTAAGAAAAAAGAGAATGATTATTTTTGGCTACTAAGACATGCCTATTTTCAACATGACAGATGTAAAATATGAACTTTATTATGGATTGCTCACATTTTGAAGACTGATCTTTGAAGACTAAAAAATGAACTTTGGTATTGTTTTGTTCAAGTACTTTAAGAGCCGTAGATCTCATGAATGCACTGGCAGAGAGTGTGCTGAATCCCTTGTGTCTTGCTGGGTTTAAAAACAGGTGGCTGTGCCATGGGGGATGCAGAGACCTGTGAGGACTGCTTACTCATTGGACCTCAGTGTGCCTGGTGTTCTCAGGAGGTAAAACAAATGACCTCAGCCTGTTTGTAAAAAGTGCACTTACATTTACGGTAATTCCACCCTTGAGTGTTCTGATAGCTTCCTGCTTTCTCTAGGGTTATAGAAGTAAAACAGATCAGGAAAGGAAAATGTAAGCATTTGTGATTCCAAGTGTCCTTTGTGTGATTACATTCAAAAGCAATTTGAGGACGGAGTGAATGTCAAATTATTCTGAAATATATGTAACTCAAGATTCTTTATTTAACCTGATGCCTCCTCTGATTTTAAAGCCATTTCTAATTGCTTACATGTAAAATGCTGAGGCTCTGGGTAACCAGAGATCATGAAGTTGATAATTTTCAAACATACATTTGATTTCAACATCATAGTTGTATTCCATCTGTGGACCAGCATCCTTTCTGAATCATTACTAGGATCTGAGGGAAGTGTTCTAGGCTTGGGGTAAACTTTACTGTTCAGACATTATCCAGTTCTTTTAAAAACTACGTGAGCTTGGTGACTCTGTACCACACTGATGACGAAACCCGAAACAGACATTCCTTATCTGATCAAACTGAAAATGACGTGAAGGTAGCAGAAAGGGATTGGGGAATGCATAACAAGCCATCCAGAATCAGTGTCTCCTGTGACATGACTGGGCAATCTGTAAATGATTCCTGGTAAGAAGGAGCTGCCTTAGCTCTTTCTGGAATGAAAGCAGTTCTCTGCTGAATCTCATAAAGAGAATCTAAACACAAATCCAACCATACGAATGCCAAGTTCAGCAAGCATTGAGTAGCATGTTCAAGTGGAACAAACCTGGTCGCCTAACTCAGGTCCAGGCTGTCACTGTTAAAACCCACATTTTGATTACATGTGTCTGTGGAGGGGCTCGCAGACCTGAGCACAGACACAGTTCACTCTCCCGCTATCACCTCTGCTGAGGGGGCTCAAGCAGAAGGGCAGACAGTTATGCCATTTGGAGCTCACGTATCAAAAGAAGGTTTGGGAATATACAAAGAGGGAAAACCCCACATTTTTTGACATTGACTCTCTGAAGAAGTCAATGTTAGTTTCATGATAGAGACATAAAACAACAAATCGGTCTAACAAAATGCCCATCTCTAGAATTTTCACTTACGTGCTTCTTTAGCACGTATTGAAGAGAGGCTTTTAAGTTACTATGGATAGCTTTGCTTGTGGATAATACTCCGTAGTCAAATTTTCATCAAATGTGAAGGCCAGATTATTCTGAGAGGTCACTCACTGATATAACTAATGGTAGAAGCAGTGATATCAGTAGAGACAGTTGGAGCAAACAGTAAATTAGGCTTCTGCTTAGAGCAGATAGAAAATAGGTTCCAGGGTTAACACTGCCTCTGACGTTGTGGCAGACAGAGTGATTACAGGTGGTAGCAGTGACACTGTGTTAAGAAAGATTCTGAGGTCTTGTCAAGCCATGGTGTTTGCTTTGGATGCATCGTGGGAACTTACAGAATTTGCTACCCGCTTCTAAGGCCTCAAATATACACAGGCCTTGCTGATAGATAACATATTATATTCTCAAAAAATCAATTTCAGAAGAAATGTAACTTTCTTAGTTGGTGAAACAGCAAGAGTGGCTTAGAATTCTGAATGAGGAAAAACAAGATGAGCTTGGTTTGCTTCTCTCCAAGTATGACAATCAACGGGCCTCAAGATCAACCTTGCCCAGAGCCTCACCCACTCTAAAGCAGCCGTGGCTATTAGGTGAGATAGGTGTTTATTTCTCAACTGCATCTCTCTGTTCTGGGTGTTCCAGGGTTGGATGGCCACATTTCTGCCTGAAAACACTTCATCTCACTGCCTCCAGATATCCAGGTGGATCAGAGGGGAACTGGGAAACTCCCGAGTCCTACACAGAAAAGCAGTCTTTTACACAATTTCTCTTTCACTTCCCTTCCCCACATCCAAATGTTGGAGAAATTTCTAAAAGACCTTAAACTGGAACACTTTAAGACACTTTAAGAGTTTAAAGTCCCCAAGAGGTCAACTTTAGTGAAGTAATACTGTAATAGAAGGGTAAATATATCCATAAATTAAACTGGGACAGAGAGTAGATAGGGAGATGTCACAATCTTTGCCCTTTAGGAAGCCACAGAAAAAGCTCTTTGTCACTGGATTTGGTAATAGACACACTGAGAGTCTGGACAGTCCCAGGATTCCACAAACCTACAGGTTATCCTGAACAGATAATTCACACGATGATGTCAGCTCTATGACCCAGCTATTTCAAGGACCTGGTCACAGCACAGGAGACGTTGTAAAGGAGTGAGCATTAAAAAAAAAAAGAAGAAAGAAAGAAAAAAAGAAAAGAAAAGAAAAGGAAAAAAGAAAAAAAAACACCTGTTAAGTGAATTCACTTGAATATAATTAAAGGAAACTCCAATTTTACTCAGAATTTTACTGGCAGAATTCTCTGGTTATTCTGCTATAACTTTAGACCTACAATCAATGTCAGGCATGTGGGGATATGGTATACTATGACAAGATGCCTAACTAGAAAGCAAGCAAAAAGTAATCATAAGAAATGTCTTCTTTTTTGTCTTTATTGTCATCTTTTTCTCTTTATTGTTTTGTTTTGTTTTTTTTTTTAGAATTTTACCCATCTATCTGGAGTTGGAGAAAGGTGTGATACTCCAGCAAATCTTTTAGCTAAAGGATGTCAACTAACCTTCATCGAAAACCCTGTCTCCCAAGTAGAAATACTTATAAATAAGCCTCTCAGTGTAGGCAGACAGAAAAATAGTTCCAGCATCGTTCAGATTGCCCCTCAAAACTTGGCTCTTAAACTGAGACCAGGTATGTTATGATTTACACAATCACTGGCTCATGTAAATAAATCTAACATCACATGTAGTAATACTGCTATTCCATTAATACACCTTGTACCATATTACATATCATTGTTTGTGATGACTCAGATTTCCCATTCTTAAGGAAATAGAGAGTTGCTAGGCTAACACTTTTCTTTATTCACATTGGTCACTTTGCACTCCAAATGTGTTACCAAAAAGAGCCTTATCTAATAGTAACCATCTGAATTACTCAAATGTTGCTAAGGCTTACCTCACATTTCTTCAAGGGTTGTAATGTAGCTTTAAACTCTTTATTTTCTTCTTTTCTAAACCCCCCCACACACAAAAAAAAATTCAGCTTATCTTCCATCTAAATGGACGTTAGTTCTCCCAAGGAGATATAAAATATCCTAACTTTCACCTCTTTCAGTTACTCTAAATTCACTGCTGAAAGATTTTCATGGGTTTGTTCATTTATAAACTTTACCACACAGTGTATGAAATTGTAAGTATCTTCAGTAAGTTCTTATTGAAATGAAATAGCCAGTGATTGCCTAGTCACAAAGAAGTCTCCATGTGTTTTTATGATTTGCTTTTCTTGCGGGGGTGTTGCAGGCAGTGAACAGACTCTGCAAGTTCAAGTTCGCCAGACTGAGGATTACCCGGTGGACTTATATTACCTCATGGACCTCTCAGCCTCCATGGATGATGACCTCAACACAATCAAAGAGCTAGGCTCCCTGCTTTCCAAGGAGATGTCTAAATTAACTAGCAACTTTAGACTGGGCTTCGGCTCTTTTGTAGAAAAACCCATCTCCCCTTTTATGAAAACAACACCAGAAGAAATCGCCAACCCTTGCAGGTAAGTAAATGATTTTCTGGCATCTTTGAACACTGATTTTCTGTAGCCCTGCTCTGAGCTGTAGGAGCTTGCTAAGTGGCTGGCAGTTCCCGCCCATCCGGTTGGATCTCTGCAGCTCTCAATTGCCTAGGTTTTCAGAGCCAAGGGGAAGTCAACTTAATACCTGGTTCTAGCTTGGGTCCTCACAGCCTCTGTCTCGCTGCGGAGGTCAGTCTGTGACAAATTTGGCTTTGTGCTCTGCAGACAAGCAGACTAAGTCTTTCACTGCAAGTTCCACTGGCCTGAGCCCTTCCCCAGCCCCTCAGAGGCTTTCTATCCTCAATGACCACCACTCTCTGAGGCTATTTGACAGTAACCCACACTTTCTCAGAGTATATGTCCCCACTCCAATGATTGCTGCCAAAATAACAGCTTTTGTAGCTACCTCTGATATACTTTGGGAAATGTGAATTTCTCGTATTGCTTGGAAAAGCCCTTTGTAGCCTTCACTGTTGTCAAATTCATTAGGAAATTAGGCAATGACTCCATTATAATATGCTCTGATCGGCTACTAAAACCATGTATTATCCAGGTGATGGTCAAGGGCAAGTTGCTTTGAGATGACTTACCTGTACATATCAATGACATGGTCAAAATAAAATTATTTGATATCCTTCTATTGAAAAAGAGCTTCCATTTGCTCTGTGCCAGACCCTATGCTAAAGATTTTACATAGATGACCTCATTCAATCTTCATAATAACTTCAGGTCAAAGAAGGCTTCATCATCTCTATACTCAGAGGAAGTAACAGAGGCTCTGAGAGGTTAGTAATTTGCCTGACTAATCAGTGAGCTGTACCAAGATCTGGGCTCGTCCAACGCCAAGCCCTTTACTCCTATAAATATAGTATATGTGAAACGGCTTTCCAAACATATACTGACTTTGAACACTAGTATACACCCAAGGAATCAATCTCTATAGAAGACAGTTTTTATAGTATCGTTTTAAGACATTTCAATGCGGTTCCCAACTAGAATCTGACCGCCAAAAATATTTTGACCTTGAAAAGAATTCATCACTGATTGCAACTCTTAGGAATTGTGTTTGGTTGCAAATATCAGAGATAATATCTGTCCCAACCCCCCTTCTTGAGGTATAATTGACAGGTACTAAAATACAGCAGAAATGTTCATGAGTTTTGACAGTTGAATATACCAATGTAAGCACCACTTAAAACAAGACATAGAACATTTCCATCACCACACAAAGTTTCCTTATGCCCCATTACAGTCAGTTCTGCTTCCCCAGAGGCAACCACTTTCTGATTCTATCCGTTAGATTGGTTTTGCCTATTCTTGGATTTCATATGGATGGAAAAAATGGTATATACATTTTGTGCCTGGCTCTTTTGCTCAACATAATGTTTTTGAGATTCTTCCCTGATTTTGTGTTTACCAGTAGTTTGTTCCTTTTTGTTTTAAGTAATAGTCCCTTGTATGAATTTATTATACTACACTTTATTTATTCATCTATTGATGGACATTTGGGTTGTTTCCCAGTTTCTGGTGATCATGAAAAAATACTGCTATGATCATTTGCATATAAGTCTTTGTGTGGATGTACGTTTTTGTTTCTCTTGGATAGATACCTAGAATTAGAATTGCTGAATTGTATGATAAGTATAGTTTTAATTTTTTTAAGAAACTATCAAATTGTTTTCCAAAGTGGATGTAACATTCTGCATTTCCATCAGCAATGTGTGAGGGTTCCATTTATTTCAAATCCTTGTTAATACTTGGTAATTTCAGTCTTTTTAGTTTTAACCATTCTAATACGTGTGTATCTCATTGTAGCTTTACTTTGCATTTCCTTAATGACAAATGATGTTGAACATCTTTTTGTGTATTTTTTCCCATTCTCATATCTTATTTTGTGAAGTATCTTTTCAAATCTTTTTCCTATTTTTAAAAACTAGATTTTCTTCTTAATATTGTATTGTATAAGTTCTTTGTATATTTGGACAAAAGTTCTTTGTCAAATATATTTTGCAGATATCTCCTCCCAGGCAGTGGATTGTATTTTTATTTTTCTAACAATGTCTTTGGTCAAGCAAATTTTTAATTTCAATGAAGTCCAATTAATCAATTTTTAGTTTTATGATTAGTGTATTTTTTTTGTCCTGAGACATCTTTGCCTATCCTAACATCTCAAAGATTCCTCCTCTGTTTTCTTCTAGAAGCTTTGCGGTTGAAGCTTTTACACTTAGGTCTATGATCTCAAATTAGTGTTTCTATTTGGAATGAAGAAAAAGTCTCGGTCTATCTTTTGTTTACACGCAACTATCCAATTGTTTCAGCACTATTTGTTAAGCAGGATTTTCCTTTCCCCATTGAATTATCTTGATGCCTTTGTTAAAAAGCAATTGACTGTATGTGTGTCTAGTTCTGGACATCCTATTCTGGTCCATTGATCCATTGAATACACCCATGTTACCAGGTAACAATTCATCTACTCACTCATAATGTCACCTTCGGGAAAACGCTTCACTTCTCAGAGCTTTAGTTTGGAATAACAATACCGATCACACAGAGGGGTTGTAAGGAGTGGGTGAGATAATGAAAGGAAGCGTTTGATATTGGGCTTGACCATGAAGCTCTCAGTAGGTGGTAGCTACTATCAACACCAACAGAGTGGGGTAAAGGGAGGCCAGAGCACTGCCCAAGGTTCGGTGAACGGGAACCCAAAGGAGGATCACATATTTGAGCTCTTGAAAGGTCAGCGTCTTCCTATTTCATAGAGATTTTCCTTTTATTCTTGTTGGCAAAATTTACCATTAGCTAAAGTTATAAATAGAGTTCTTTTTTGCTGCAACATTATATTTTTTCCTTTCTAATCACACCCTTAATTCTCCCAGTTTGTCCAGATTCCACTCGCCACACATTTACACACCAAGAACACAAACAGCAAACACAGAAGTCAATACTTTGATCAATCCAAACCTTATAATTATGGAATAAAATGTTCTTTAATACAAAGGCAATGAGAGGTAAGAGAAAAGAGCATGGTGTTTTCCAGACCTGGGCTTAAATCATAACCTTGGAGCTCCCATCTCTTCACTTATAAATGAGGATGATAATATTCACTTCCTGGACTAATCATGAGAGCTGAATAGGCTCAGAACATAATAGACATTCAAAACCAGTTTTAATTTTTTTCCTCTCATTAACACTTATTTTCTCTAGTTATTTTTGTCTAATGGTCCTCAAACTTTTAGATCTCAGGACTCTCTTACACTCTTAAAAATTAAGACCTCCAAAAGAGCTTTATATCTATCAATATTCAATGTCTTAGAATGTAAAACTAAGAAAATATAAAAATAATTATTTATCAATTTATTTAATAATTACAATGAAAAATACACTGCATATTAGTATAATAACACACCTTTAGGAAAAATAACTACATTTTCCAAAACAGAACAAAAGTTAACAAGATGAGTGGCACTATTTTACATTTTTACAAATCTCTTAAAATATCTGATTTAAAAGAAGACAACTGGATTCTCATACTTGCTTCTCCATCTAATCTGTTGTAATATTTTGTTTTGGTTGAATTCCATGAAGAAAGTCAAACTTCACACAGATATATAGTTGGAAAAGGGAGAAGCAGTTAATAGATTTTTCCAATAACTGTAGACATTCTTCTTTGATATTACATTCAAACTGTACAAGAGGTAAATTTATTTTCAATGTGGAATCTGAAAAAATATCAATGAACTTCATATTTTGTTACATTAAAACCATTGGTCTGTTTTGCACTTTGAATCACTCTTTTACTGGTGTGTGTGTGTGTGTGTCTGTGTGTGTGTGTGTGTGCATGTGGTTTTGTAATATAACGCTTTGGTCATTTGGAAAATGAAGTTTCAGTGAGTTACGTAGATCTTCCAAATTTCATGATATAATATCTAAAAAAATCATATTTGTCAATATCACCATTAATCCCCTCAGATAAATCTTGAAGTATTGGGAAGCCATTAAGCCATGGGTGGCAGATGATAATTTTCTGAAGTTCTAATTTTCTAGTTACTTCAGATTTCATCATTGGCAACAAATACTGATAGTCGTTTTCCTGAAAGTAGCAGGCTTACTTTCGTCATTTTTAAGAACAAGTCTGCCAAAAACTTAAGTTGGAATGATAGTTTGGCTTTCAGATCAAGTGATTGTTCCATAAAATAGGCCAGTTCAGTTCAAACAATCGCAAGTGTTTTTCCACTATAAACATGTATTTCAATGTGCAGCAGTAATGCTGTATGCATATTCCCCATCTGGTCACACAGAAATATTTTTTTTTAAACACGTATCCAAGGGTGTAGACTTAATAAAATTAATATCTTTTACCACTTCATCAAGGACAATCAAGTGAAACTAGCATTTAAAAAAAATTATAAGGAATACTAGGCAGTTTGGTGCCACTGCCTTGATCTGTGCTAAGGCACCAGCAGTTTTATTCACCATTGCTTTGCATCATCAGTGAAAATGTCAACAGTGAAAAAGACAAATAACATCTTTTATTATTATGAAAAACATTTGACCTGAAAAACTCTCTGAAAAGGTCTCAGGGACCTCTGTGGGTCTGCACACCACATTTTTAAAACTTCAGTTTTAATCTAGTCTCTAATGCTTTTTGAAGTAGCTTGTTTTCTTTATCTTCGTTAGATGGAAAGTCACTAAAAATTCGTTTCACCATGTAAGAAGCCTGAATGGTTTACATTTTTGAAAGAAGTTTCTCTTATGCTGTTGTCTAAGAAACATCAAGAAAAACCATATTTTCTCCATTTTCCTATTTGTAATGAATTGTAATATGCATTTAAAAATATTTAACAACACAAAGGTAAAATTTTCTCCATCGAACATTTTGAGGGATTTTTTTTAACATCATTTCACATTTGATTTGGTGTTTTGTTTTGTTTTTGAAGACTTGAAGTGAGGAATTCATTGTAGTTTTGCAAAAGAGATAACTGAACCATGAAATGCTTAGATTTCCTATATGTACACACAAAAAATATATGAGTATATAATATAATTTTTAATAACAAGCCCAAGTGAGAATACAGACAAAAAGAAGAAAATGGAAATCATTTTTAATCCCACTCAAAAAAGATGGTGTTAACCTTTTAGTATATATCATTATAGTCTTATTTTATGAATTTTATTTAAAGTTTTAATAAAAATGTAGGTAGCACTTTTTATATTGTGTTTTACAATTTTAAATTTGAATTTGCATTTTAAATGCAAATCTATTGTTGTCTAGGGACTCAAAATCAAGTTATTCAGCAATGAGTAGTTCCTTCAATTTCTATCTTAGAAAATAACAACCAAATATAAGCATTTGTTGGAGGAAGAACTCTGACCAAAACAGGCAGCCTCCAGTCAAAATTTTCTGGTGTGACCCAGCTCTGACATTCTGCTTTGCTTTAGCTTCATTCATCTCCCAGCACATGAATATGTTTATTGAATTAAATAAATGTATTCCCCTTTCCAAAAGATTAGAGTTCTAGTAAGAACTACATAGCAAATAATTCTAACCAACAAAAATGCAAATTTCTTACCGAAAGATAGGAATACTAGTTCTCTGGCTCCAGAAGATGCTCAAATGCCATTTTGGTACTGTGTGAACCAACACCCTCAAATAAAAGATTAAACAAAAAATTTCCAAGACTAGTTGGGCTCCAGGGAAAATGGTATACTTCACACAGTTATATACTTTTTATAAAATACTTTTTATGTAATTTTTACAACAACCTTGTGAAGTAACTATTATTATCACCCTCATCTTATAGATGAGGACACTGTGGTCCGGGGTAAGTAACTTGCCCAAAGATAGATAACTATTTAGTCTTTTTATTCTAAATCTAATGGCATTTTCTTCTACCCTGTAGTTGCTTTAAATACTATAGGAGCAATTAGGACAAATGCTACATTATTATCATTTAATAGGTTAACTTTTTTTTTTAATTCCTCATTTCACATTTCAAAATACATTTATATTTGAAGGTGGGAAAAAATCGACTACATAAAAAGTTTTAAGGTATATATCCAAAAACACTGTAAACAAAATTTAAAAACAAACTACAAAGACAAAAGTTTAATACTATTTAGAGATAGAGTTCTTAAAGTCATTAGAAAATAAAAAATACCTCACTAAGAAAATGGGACATCTCAGACTGGACTATTCAGGGCTGGGCACCTTTAACCCCCCCTTGTTCTGAAATCTGAGGACGCATCAGATTATGACCTACTTTTTGTGAAAGTCTACTGACAGGAAGTAAATGATTATCCTTGCAGACACCAGCATTCTGGTTCTGGCAGAGCTTCATTTCTCAGTGTAAACAAATCCATAGTCATTCTGACATATATATATAGTTGATTCTCATCATTTATGGAAGTCTTGTTCTGTAAATTCTCCTCAACAACTGCATTAGAGAATGGTGAACATTTCTCCTAGGGGAGACACAGGGTTAGGTTCCTACGAGTCTCTGGTCACATTTCACCAACTGAGCAATACATAACTTTGTTTTCTGCGTGTTTCTATTTAAAGACATCTTATTTAATATATATTGTTGATTTATTAATGTTGAAATCACAGCCAACAGCACTATAACTCATGCCAGAATAAAGTTTAGCTAACACGTGTATTTTCCCCATAAGACACATCACAGTCTTCCTGCACTTAGGAATACCAGACAGCACTTCAGCACTACACTTGGGGGCCTCTCTAAACAGCAAAATCACCCAAAAAGCACAAAAATGTAAAAAAAAAAACGCATGGCACCAGATAGACCACAAAAAGGACATTTGTTTACAGTATGAGAGCTGGAACAAGAAGGCTGTCTTATTTGACCTCAGCTGGAAACATACGTATCATATCAGGTGACTCAACTTTTGTTTTTTTTGGCCGTGTTGGGTCTTCGTTGCTGTGCGCAGGCTTTCTCTAGTTGTGGCGAGCGGGGGCTACTCTTCCTTGAGGTGCGCAGTCTTCTCATTGTGGTAGCTTCTCCTGTTGCGGAGCACGGGCTCCAGGTGCATGGGCCTCAGTAGCTGTGCCCTGTGGGCTCTAGGGCGCAGGCTCAGTAGTTGTGGCGCACGGGCTCGGTTTCTCCGCAACATGTGGGATCTTCCCGGACCAGGGCTCGAACCCATGTCCCCTGCGTTGGCAGTCAGATTCTTAACCACTGTGCCACCAGGGAAGCCCGACTCAGCTTTTTTGTCACTCTGTGCACGTACACGAATGACAGAGAAAGTACCGAAAGGACTGATTTGGGGGTTACAAATACATTTTAGCAATATGGATTTTCAAAGATATGGAATCTGTAAATAATGAGAATTGACTGTATACCTCAGGCAGATGACTATGGTGAAAAAGAGCCTACTCCTCAAAGATGCATCAGCTCCTTGTATGCTGCCAAGACAGGCTGTTGAACTTGCAAAGATTCTCACCTAAGTCAACCAGCTCTCCTCAGAAGCATACCACAGCCTCACTGGGGGCTACTCCTTTTTGTCTCTGTGCTTCTACACCCATGTTTCTCAAACTTTGGAATGCATCAGGAAGACTTGGCTCAACACAGGTCTCTGAGTCCACACCTAACATTTCTGATTCAGCAGGTCCGGAGTCATACCCCAGATTTTGCATTTATAACAAGTTCCCATGTGATGCTCATGTGGCTGGTCCAGGGACCACACTTTGAGGATCTCTGCTCTATGTTATTTATCTCTACTTTACAAAGGAAAACCTAAAGCTCCGAAGGGTTGAATAATTTGCCCAAAGTCTCATGCACAGCTACTAGCTGGCTTTCAGAATAAAATGTGGCTGATTCAGGATTAGCAATCTCTGTTCTACTGTGATGTCTTTAGGCCAGATCTCATCCTAACATGGCATTTTCCTCACAGATAAACTGTTTTTAGTGGTGGTTTTACCCCAGGCTTCTCCACAATAGTCTGTTCTATCACAATAAAGTTGGGCTCTAGAATCAAGAGCCTTGCTCTGATTTTCAGGCCCTGGGCAGGCAGGACTGAGCAGAGGACGAAGTAGACAGGTTCCTCTCTCAGTCTTGCTACAGGGAGACTCATCCTCGATGACAGTTTAAGCTATCAAAATACAAAGGAATTGTTGTCATCATGTAAACTTAATGGTGGATTTTGGTTGAGGGGCAATAGAAGGTAGTGATTACACACACACACACACACACACACACACATGGGGAGTCTGATCAGCTGATTATCTGTTTTCTGTGCTTAAACCAATGCAAGACACACAGCAAGTTCTAAGTGTTGGCTAATGTGGCCAATTTGGAAGGGCTGGGTGGGAGATGATGAAAACAACCTTAACAGTGAGACTCACAGCCAAGTTACTGAGTCGGGCACTTTAGAAAAATGCATCTTCATTGAAGGAAGTGCTGTT
Organism: Mesoplodon densirostris; assembly: GCF_025265405.1. Classification (NCBI taxonomy): domain Eukaryota; kingdom Metazoa; phylum Chordata; class Mammalia; order Artiodactyla; family Ziphiidae; genus Mesoplodon; species Mesoplodon densirostris. The sequence continues at coordinate 79,631,589 of NC_082668.1, read as the reverse complement.
AGGCTATTAAACCTATTCATTGTGTGTTGTATCATATTTCAAGAACATTTTACATCTTCCTTTTGCAGTAGTATTCCATACATTTGTTTACCTACATTTGGATTCAAGCACATTTTGCCGTTGACAAATGATGCAGAAAGATTCAATGAAATTGTGAAAAATCAGAAAATTTCTGCTAATATTGACACCCCAGAAGGTGGATTTGATGCAATTATGCAAGCTGCTGTATGTAAGGTATGCTGAGGGGAGCAGTGTTTCATTCTGTTAACACAAATTTCATCTCTTGTGAACAAATCTCCTTTGAAAAGCTTAGCTAACTTTATCTTTCCTTTAATCACCGTATTCCTACAACAGATACTTAAAATTTTTGTACATTTTTTAATTCCATCATGTTGAGATGGGGATAATTTTTTATGCCTAATATTCAAATAGTCTAATAACATTGTAGTACTGTTGGGAAAAATTGGTTAAAAGAATAGTCATGTATGATTAATTTTCAAAGATCCAAATCATATTCATTAGTTTTTTAATTAACCATGGTGAAAAAAAAGAAAAAAACAAAGACAGCAATTAATGAAAAAAAGTAAAAATGCTCTGATTCAGAATAAACGTCTACATATGATCAGATATCTATTGTTTCAAACAACAAAATAAGCATCAGAAGCCACAGTGTCTCTCCAACAATGCAAGAATACCTCTCCTCCTTGACAATCAGACCCATATCCATGGGAACGATTCCCCTGTCTTCAGATGACAGTCTTCATGGAAAATATCAGGAAACAGATAGGGCCAAAGGTCCTAGAACGTGGGAGGGCCAAAGAATTAAGGAAGGAAGGAAAAAGATAAGGCACCATGGGGCAGCTACGATGAGCTTCTGTCCAACTAGTTCCTTGACTAATCTTAGTTAAAGGGGAGAGCTCTGCAAAGAGACAGAAAGCAGACCATCTTAATTATCAGTACTCTGCAGTCATACTTTGATAAGCAGTTTTTATCCTTGTATTACGTTTATAATTTTTGGATGATATCAGTAGAAAGAGAAATAGGTGCCTACAGGTTGGGTGAAATTTTAATAAAACAGGCTTACTTCGGGTCCATTCTGTATTGCATTCTTACTAGCTCTGCTTCAGCTTGGATTTGGGATAATCTATGACCTCTCTCACTCCCTTCTGTCATTTTTCTGGTAAATTGAAAAATGGACAGTAAAAATAATTAACTGTGTAAATGTCAAGATCAACTGGATACTGATAGTAGTGGAACCATTTTTTCTGAAGCATAAATCATCTGAAAATGTAATCCAGGATAAAACAAAGGTCGCAGAATTTCATGTTTTTAATATGTTAATATTACCAACTCACAATAGATGAAAAAGTATAAAATAGATTGAGCAGCAATATATATTTTAATAATAATATTATTATATTATTATATTATATTATATTATATTATATATTTAATATATATATTATATTATATTATATATATTATATTATATATATATTAATATATATATTATATTATATTATTAATATTTTAATAATCTGAATGTGATCCACTCTCAATAAACATCTGCCCCTCCCCCATACAAGCCAAATGCTTCTTTCTCACTGTAGGAAAAAATTGGCTGGCGTAATGACTCTCTCCATCTCCTGGTCTTTGTGAGTGATGCCGATTCTCATTTTGGAATGGACAGCAAACTGGCAGGCATCGTCATTCCTAACGATGGGCTCTGTCACTTGGACAGCAAGAATGAATACTCCATGTCAACAGTCTTGGTGTGTAACCTATACTCTACACTGTTTTCAGGGCTACAAGTAGGCGAATGGAGCAACAATTGCTGTAATACATAGCAGAGTAACCCACCCTTGGTAGAAGCAGTGCACATTTTCTGATTTGAGATGAACACATTGGCCTCTCTCAATCCTCATCGCCCTTAGAGGTTCCCTCGAGAGCACAGACGGGCGGTGGCGATGTGTGATAAGTTCAGATTTGCTATAGTACGAATGATCCCAGAACCTCCCCAATTTTTCAAAGAGCCCGAGGCCAGCAAAATGTAATACAGTCAGCTCATTCTGTTTGAACCATAGTCCTGGAAAGGAAGGCTCAGACCAGAACAGTAGTCACCTAGGAGTTGTTTAAAATGATGGTCCCAGAGTCATGCTGCCTCAATAATTCCATGTTTTCATGGACCCTGGGACTCCCTGGGAAACCACTAGTCAGGTGCTGCTTGGCTGGAGCTTATTAAATTTGGCTTATTTTTGTCATTTAAAAAATGCTCGTGACATTCAAAGAAAAAAAAACTTGACTTTTGTAAAACAAGGTAAAAATTTCAGAGCTCTTTTGATGTACATGATCTCATTTGATCCTCACCAGAACCCTATGTGTCTAATTGTTTCCCTTGAACAGACCATGAGGCTGCCACGCTGGTGCACGTGTCATTCCCTCTGTCTGGAATGCCCTTTCCTCCAAGGCTGCTGAGAAACTCTTACTGATCTTTTAAAACCCAGCTCGATCATGACTGCTCAGGGGATGGGGAGGACCCTGTTTGACCTCCACTGGGCCCCAAAGTGATCACCTCTCCCCTGGCTCTTATACATAGATGGCTTCTTGGCCATCGCCATACGGAAATGTGCTTGTTGGTTTCTGTCTGTCTTTAACATACATCCTCAGTACAAGAACTGGTTTATTATCTCTATTTGCTGACAGCACAGTGTCTGGAACACACTAAAAATAGAATTGAATTATGAAGCAGTAATCTGGAAAGGTCATATTATCCCCATTTAACACTTGGGGAAAAAATGGTACAGAGAATTTAAGTGACGTTTTTAAATGCCAATGCTGTAAAAGTGTGTGTAGAGGAGAGAAAGAAAGAGGGAAGAGAACCCAGGATTCTAATATCAGATTGGAAAAACTATCCTCTAAAAAAAGAATTTAGTGAGATAATGTACAGAAATGCTTACTACAGTGCTGGCAATTAGTTTTAAAAACTCTAATGGTTCATGAATTATCTGCTATCATTTCTTGACCTAAATTTCTAAACTTCAACATGGCTGTTTCTACCTAACTTTTGATCAATAGTGTTCACCAAATTTATATATTTTTAATTGTATCGGTTGTCCTTCCATATTACAGGATTAGTGAGGGTAGCCACATTTTGTCTTTTAGCCAATGAGGGGTAACAAACTATGAGAAGTGGATCCCTTTTTTGTTACTTTTTCTTGCAACTATTCAAATGCCCCATAATAGACATCTCAGAAAAAAGCAGGATCACAGAAGCAAATACTGCCTGTTGCCTAATATGACCTTCTCCTCTAATACATGTTCAAGTGATTCTTATTGAGTAAGTTGCTACAATGCACAGAGCCGTGGGCTATTTCCCTGCCTGCAACATAGCCCCCAGGTCCTCTGAGCACTTTCTATGCTCTCAACACTGGGCCAGGCTCCTGGGGCCGCAAAATAACAGGACATGATCCCTGGCCTTGAGGAACTTAGAATATAATTGTGGGAATTAAACCAATAGATCTGGATCAAATAGAAAACCATATTCACCCGCCTATGGAGGGCTACGTCGTGCCATCCTGGCTACGTGGTGCCATCCTGGCTACACAGGCACAGCAGTTGAAAGTTTGGAGAACATCTGGAGATAAGTAGGGACCAGCATTGGAGGACCTCAGGCTTAAGGTTGAAGGATACTTAATGTTTGGGCAATTGAAACACAGAGACTGAGAATGTCAGACTCAGAAAGCTTTATAGATAGTATCTGGATTCTGCTAATATCGACTAATAAAAATCCAAATGGGATAGAAAGCACGCATTACACAGCCAGATTTTCAGTTGGGTAATTGACCTGAGTATCTTAGGCAAAACTATACTTTTCCCTCAACTTTAACTTTGTGGCTGAAGACAAAAATATTCTGGAAGTGCTGAGAATATATGAACACACCACATTCGTGTGCAAGAAGGCTTATTTGTCAGTGTTCCTGCACTTTGGCTGACGGCAGTCATAAGCTACATGGTATTCTTAGTTCCCTTGTTTGCAGGCCACTCCCTCATCTGAGGGTGTTTTTGCACATTATTCACATTTGGAGTCATACGCCACGCAAATGTGCTCCAGGTTTTCCAGGCTTGGAAAGTAAAGGTCATCTGCAAATATGATAATTAATGACTTTATATCTTAAAGTACTTGTATCACTCAGGAATGAATGTATCAATGCAACAGAAGTAAATTGAATACAATGGCTTTTCAATTGCCCTGTAAAAATATTGCAGCATCCCATAAAACCAATTCGTGACATCAAAAAGGCAGTAAGACCAAACTGGAGAACTGGTACAGGGATATCTCAAGTCAGAGGGATTTAGGAGTGGCAGTGTGTGCTTCCTCAGCAGGTTGGTCCTTCTGCAGCCCTCATCCCACCCCATCCAACTCCAGTCAGAGTTTCAGAACTGCAAGAGTCACCTCGGTCACATTCATCATAGTCATAGTCCCTCTCTCAATTCTAACATTCCCTCCAATATTTGCCTGCAGGCAAGTGGCACTTAGAAAAAGACATGTATCTCTACCCTTGAAAAGATGACACACTGTAAGTCTTTAGATACATTTAGTGATCTCCTTGGAAGTGACAGAGCATAATACACCACGTTGACAGGCACCGACTCTAAGGAATTAAATTGACTTACAATATCCAGGAAACAATTACTAAGCCAATTAAGAAAATAATGCTAATTATGTATTTGTTTACTTGGAGTGATAGACACAATAATGCCTGTGAGAGTTGAAAATGCCAAACTCAGTAAGATATCTTTGAAAGAAATATTCCTTTATTTTACATATTTTTGTTAAGAAGATACTTAAAATCTTTGTGTTAAATTTTAGGAATATCCAACAATTGGACAACTCATTGATAAACTGGTGCAAAATAACGTATTATTGATCTTTGCTGTAACCCAAGAACAAGTTCATTTGTATGAGGTAAGCAAACATGATTTGGGAAATTCCTTCAGGGCGATTATGGGACATGAAACTTTAATGCTGAATTTAATACATAGGAGGCCAATAGGTAATCATTAACACGTACCAGATATACTGGACACTGGCAAAGTGGATTCAGTTACTGTTTGCAATTTAAATTATAAACACAGGGCTTCCCTGGTGGTGCAGTGGTTGAGAGTCCGCCTGCTGATGCAGGGGACACGGGTTCGTGCCCTGGTCCGGGAAGATCCCACATGCCGCAGAGCGGCTGGGCCCGTGAGCCATGGCCGCTGAGCCTGTGCGTCCGGAGCCTGTGCTCCACAATGGGAGAGGCCACAACAGTGAGAGGCCCACATACCGCAAAAAAAAAAAAAAAAAAAATTATAAACACAGAGGTGCAGCAGAGAGTGGAGGACAGATATGGTGCGATAAGGAAGAAACAGTTATGGAAATGAAAAGTTGGAAGCGAGTACCAATAAACACAGGACCACCAATCTAATGGAAAATCAATCTATCTTCCCTTGAGCTCTTTCATCTGATGAGGAGAGTTAATAGCGAGCAGAGAAAATTATGAGAATGGGAGGAGACTTGACTTAAATCTCTGACATTTGCAAATTCAATACATAGAAAATACACAAGTAGAGATGCAACTCAAACTATTGAGAAGTGAAAAGTTGAAAGCAAAAAACTTGCTAAACCCTGGGCCAAAAAATAATTTCTCCCTTAAAGTAGTTGGATTTGCAGTTCAAGTTTTTGAATGGAAGCAGCGATGGCAGAAAGGAAATTGTTTCGTTAGATGAAAAAATGTTCATAAATCACTGCATACACTGTAAAACACATATTACAAGTGCAAAAGTTTTCTGTGGCTTCTTTCCAGTCTCAGAAAAACAATATGTCAAAATGCCATGCATTGGGGTACTAGCAAATAAATGATCTATTATTCCTAATGGGCAGTTTCACAGAGGAGGAATCTCTAGCCTGAGTCCTGAGAAAATATGTGTCCGTTAAATTTCTGTGCCTTCAATGCAGAAGCTTCAAATACTCCTAAATTCAAAGTCTGATCTCCCATTCCTTTTGAAAGGACCTCTTAACTCGCTTGGTGAATTTACAGGGCTCAGGAAACACTGAGATTATTTCACAGAAGGCTTTGATTAAATGCCACTCACTGCTCAGGACGGTACAATCCATGAACTTGCATCAAGTTCTGTCGAAAGGATCCAGGAGGAGATCCTATCTTGCATTTTTAATGAGAGGAGGGTATTGTACTCCAGGTGAGACTGCCTTCTGCTGAAAAGCAAGGAAGTCCCTTGCAATCAAGCTACATACTAGAGGGCTTTGTTTACTCAGAGACCATGTGGGTTCACCTGATCTAGGCATTTTCTTAAGGCTTTTTAGTATGTGATACTTGTTTCCAGTGGTTTTAAGTAGTAGAGTTGCGGTAAAGATTTTTAAAAAGTACCCCACATACAATAGTGAGTCTATTCTGCCTTTGATTCGTAAGGCTAGAGTGAGAGGACCCTGGGGGTCACCACACCTCCTCCAAAGCAAGGCTCCTGCTTAGAAAGGGGAGGAGGAGTTGCACAAAGTTTTCTTAAAAGGGGGATCTGGGAAACACGATTGATGATCATGAACAGAGACACCCATAACTCACTTTGGTAATAGTCTTTAAGACACAACTCATTTAAATGCCTCCTCAAAATTGCTATTAAAAAGACAGAGCAAGCTGAAAAATAGCTCTGTGGCAAAACAGAATCTGTCGGATTTAAACAGGTTGCATCCACAGGTTCCCCGTTGCAAAGGAAATGATCATTTCCAAGGAAAACACCAGATTAGAGCCTGCCTCTAACGTAACAGCAGGACATTTATTTTGCCTGCCTACTAATCTCATTAGGAGGTGAATTTATGTTCCGTTGTGACCTGTGGTTTTTACCATCTAGGCTCCACTAAATTCAAAGGGGCATTTGCAGGGAGCCATGCAGTGGACCAGGCCAGCAGCCCACTCTGTGACTCTGATCCTTTCATTATTTTATTTTCATTCTGATGGACTCATCATTTCCTCTGCATTAGTGGGAGTAGACGGCAGCCTGGTCTAAAGATAATGACAGCGGCATTGCACTTCCCTGAAGGTTTTGCACAGCATGAAAATGCTGGTTTCTTGTTTTATTGATAATGGAAACTGAAAATAGACCAGTAATGGCTTGGGTTGCCTTTCCATTTAAATCTCTTAGAAGGAGCCCTATGTGTGCAGGAGCCCCATGTGACCTGATGTTTGGATAGCTGTGATAGAGGCAGCATAACAACGAAAGAATCACTGAAAAATAAAACCAGTGATAGGATAAATAAAGCAACTAAGTGGTTGGATCTAATGGAAATTCCAGGAGGCAAACTGCTTGCCCCAGTTCTGTGTTAAGCACAGTTATGTGCACACACCTGGGACAGGAGCTAGGTCAGGTTCAATGGTGCCCATCTTGCAGCAAATAAAGAGTTATGTTTCCCGTTCATGGAATGAAAGAAAAAAATGCCTATTTTTAAAAATAATTTTGGTAAGATGCCTTGGACTGCCCAGGTGTGTATGTTGCCGTACTTTGTGGTAACAGAGATGAACAAACAATGGAAAGGCTACAGTGAGCAGTTTTGCCTCCTGTTCAATATGACTGCAGTGTGTGCCCCAGACTCCAGCAAACAGATGATTTTGAACAAACTTATTATTATGGATAGTTTCCTGTTTGTCCAATTACAGGGTTCAAAAGATAATGATAGATAATAGACTGAGCAGTAGGTAGTATATTACATACAACTGCTAAATACCATTTTGAATCAGGATTCAATTACCCAAGCTTTAAAAAAATTTTTTAATCTCCTCTGCTGTTTTCAAATATCTACTGTTAATTTACATCAATTTAGTATCAGGCTACTAAGCCCCAACTGTCTAATTTGACTAGTCTTTCCTTCCTAATGAGAGACTGAGAGAAAAGCAGTTAAGTTAGCATTTTTTACTACATTGTCAAATCCTGTTATTAATCACCTGGGATTATTTGCAAGACTTTAAAATATCCCATTATCTTTCAATCTATCTTTCTATCTATCTATCTTTCTTATCTTTCTATCTATCTATCTCTGGCTGGAAAAGATGAGTTTTATGACGTTAATTGTTATTGTATATATATATATATATAATAATTGTATGACCTGGTGTTTATGATGTAATGTTAAAACACCACTTAGAAAGTAAACAACACGTATTGGTAAAAGACACTTCAGTAATATCTGTGGCCACTAATTGATGTCCCTGTGGTTATTAGGACAGAATTATGTGTCTAAAGCATGGGGACAGGGGCCCAAGCAGGTTGGTCTACCAACCAAAAGGCCCTCCCCTCTGGAGGTAAAAAACCTATTATTAACTCTGGAAAGAGCATGGTGGATCTTGCTCATCTTTCTGTTTAGGCCAATTCTCAATACAAAGTAGATTCTCAGTAAATATTTGTTGAATGAATTAAAAAAAAACTGTAATGCAAGCTCTTCATTTTTTTCTCAAATGGGTTCAAAGTTTCTAAATAGGGATTCGGAGTTTTGTGTGACAAATGCCTGTCAAGGTCAAGGGAGCCCATGTCCAAGAGCCGGTGGGGGAGCCTGACCTACCATTATGGTCACCTGCAGCCTTGGCTGTTTCTTCTCCACTTGGATCCAGTTGGCACGAGAGAGGAAAGGAACACTCTGCCATCAGCCTTGGGATCACCCTGTTGGATAAGCTCCAGAGCCTTCTTCCTAGTCTGTAAAAGGAAAACCCGAGTGATTAACCACTTGACGGTCATTAATCTAAAAACAAACACAAAGGCTGCTGCAATATGCTATGAGCCTGATGTTTCAGAAGTGTGGCTTCTGAAATTGTCTACCGTATACAAGTTTCAATTTTTCAGGAATCAAAAACCCAGTTTTGGGCTTCCCTGGTGGCGCAGTGGTTGAGAGTCCGCCTGCCCATGCAGGGGACACGGGTTCGTGTCCCAGTCCGGGAAGATCCCACATGCTGCGAAGCGGCTGGGCCCGTGAGCCATGGCCACTGAGCCTGCGCGTCCGGAGCCTGTGCTCCGCAACGGGAGAGGCCACAACAGTGAGAGGCCCGCATACTGAAAACAAAAAAACAAAAAAAAATACCCAGTTTTTATTTCACCCTTTCTTTCCTCTTTTTCCTCATCTTTTGAGCTTTGCTTTTCACCATAGCAAGGGAACTGAAAGGAGGCAGAGAAATCAGGGAGGGAGATAAAACAAAAATTGGACCCTTTTGCTATTTGTAGCCTGTTCTATTATTGTTTTGCTTTATAACGTTTACTGTTGGAAAAGACCAAAACAATTTTTTCCAGTGAAAATCCCTTTATCTCTGAGATCGGTTTTTACTGAATAAAAGGACTGGAGTGGATGACCTCCAGCTTTGGTAGTCAATGATTCTGGACCTGGAGGGGGCACAAATCACCATAAATTCCAATGATTTATACACGGATAAAGTATAGCTAGCTGTAATATAGCTAATTTTAGGGCACGGTCTAAAAAATTGTTCTTTATCTATGAACCCCATCCTGTAATTATGGGGATTCCAAATTTATGCTTTTAATGAAAATAAAATCGTGTAGGAATTAAAAAGAAAACTTCTGGATTATGAGAAACGTCCATGGAGTTAATAAATTGCTCTCAATTCAAGTGTAATGGAAAAGGATTTTGATTTCTCTTTATTTGCTGGTATCTGGGAATAAAGACCAAGGAGAGCCAGCTGCCTGCACTTTCCTCATTAATAAAAACACCTCTCAGAGAGGGAGATTTTGGAAAAAAATCTCGTGTCTTCAGATTATCAGGGCAAAGTGGTTGGAAGTATTTTCCAGACTAATTAATAAACAATAAACATGAAAAATCATCAGTAGATACCCCCTAGGTTACACAGAGTACTTTGCTTCTAAAGAACACAAGGACTCATAATCCAGAAAATAAACACACAGAAAAAAAGATACAGATTTATAGTCAGGGTCTTAATGAGATGCCTTCTTAGGGAAACCCGTGTAGAAATATAAAATGAGATTTCATCAGTACTAGGCCTAAATATTTCAAGATTTACATAATACCCAGAATGTCTAACATCATTAGAACCAGGGTGCTATTGACCATAGTCTTCATTCATTCATTCATTTATCAAGCATCCATGAGCCAGGCCAGGGTTGGTGACTAGAGAGAAGAAGACACAGTGTAGGGCTTCCCTGGTGGTGCAGTGGTTGAGAGTCCGCCTGCCGATACAGGGGACACGGGTTCGTGCCCTGGTCCGGGAAGATCCCACATGCCGCAGAGCGGCTGGGCCCGTGAGCCATGGCCGCTGAGCCTGTGCGTCCGGAGCCTGTGCTCCACAACGGGAGAGGCCGCAACAGGGAGAGGCCCGCGTCCCGCAAAAAAAAAAAAAAAAAAAAAAAGAAGACACAGTGTCTGCCTCAAGAGCATTAGCAGACTTGTAGGCTAATGATTTACCTAAAGAACACATTTTAGAGGTTGTGTTCTAGAGACCCCAAGGCAGAGTTTTACTAAGGGGCCAGAGTTTTCACATCTGTCAAAGTTTTTACTCTTTTCTATTCACCATTTTTACTAGAAGGGGCAGCAAATTGATCGGCAATCTTAAAACTACCTTCGATGCTGAGGGTATCACAGTGCTGGCGCTTCACTTTATAGAGGTGGAAACTGAGGGCCAGAGAGAATCTGCAACTCTGACCATGAGAATAATAGGGAAGGTTTGCTGAGGGCTTATTAGGTGGCAGCTGGGGTTAATTATTTTAACTCACTTTATCTTTTAATCTCCTTTTTAGCGCCCCCAAAAATCCAAAAGCAAGTTGCATGTGAGAGCCAGGATTTGAGCCCAGACAGTTTGAGTCAACAGCCCCAAACACTGAGTTGAGTCACAACTGAACTTGAGTTTCTGCAGTGAAAGAGAAGGCCCATTCCTAACCACTAGGCCAGCAGAGAAGCAGCCTTTTCACAAAGTAACCGACTTTTGAAAGTCACTGAACAGGAAGAGCACAGAGTCCATGGGACCAGCAGAGCATTTCCTGCAAACGGCAGAGTGCTTCAAGGCCAGTAAACACTGGATTTTACTTACTGTTGCTCTTAACTTAGACAAGTAGAGCAATCTGAATATGTGTGGACTTGAAAAGAGACACATCTGGATTCTGCCTTGTGTGATATTTAAGCCCTGAGCAGTAAGAATGGGTCCCACAGTTAGGGAGCTTATGCCATTGGCCAACCCACCCAAAATAGCTAGTCTCTAAGGTGACCCCTATCGAGGTTTCGGCCAAAGGGGGAATAGGGGACACATGGTCTGACACAGGCTGTAGGCCTCTTATGATGATACCATTCAAGCACATGGAAAAATAGAGTAACACAATGAGCACCCACATACCTCCTGCCCAGCTTTCTCCAATCTTAACATTTTGCCACTATATTTGCTTCCAATATTTTACAGAAATAAAACATTTCAGATCCAGTTGACTGCTGTGTAACTGCCGCCTCCCTCTTTCCTTCCATAGAAGTAACCAGTATCCTGAACTTAGTGTTTATCATTCCCTTGTTTATTATGTGAAGCATTAAAACATATGTCTACCCATAACTAATTACATAGTTTAGGCTCACAAGTTTAATTTCAGGCTGTATGTATTATTTCTATAGTTTGCTTTTTGACTCAATGTTATGTTTTAGGATTTTTTTTAATTATGGCAAAATATACACAACGTAAAATTTACCATTTTATAGGTTAAGTATATAGTTCTGTGGCATTAAGTATATTCACATTGTGGTGCTCAAAGTTACGGGGTTTTTTTTGTTTGTTTGTTTGTTTTGCGGTTCGCAGGCCTCTCACAGTTGTGGCCTCTCCCGTTGCGGAGCACAGGCTCCGGACGCGCAGGCTCAGCGGCCACAGCTCACGGGCCCAGCCGCTCCGCGGCATGTGGGATCTTCCCGGACTGGGGCACGAACCCGTGTCCCCTGCATGGGCAGGCGGACTCTCAACCACTGCGCCACCAGGGAAGCCCCCAAAGTTACGTTTTTTTTTTTTTTTTTCTGTACGCGGGCCTCTCACTGTTGTGGCCTCTCCCGTTGCGGAGCACAGTCTCCGGACGCACAGGCCCAGCGGCCATGGCTCACGGGCCCAGCCTCTCCGCGGCATGTGGGATCTTCCCAGACCGGGGCACGAACCCGTGTCCCCTGCATCGGCAGGCGGACTCTCAACCACTGCGCCACCAGGGAAGCCCCCAAAGTTACGTTTTTGAGGCTTATCCGTGGAAACACTCAGAGCTCTTATTTACTCTGTTCCACTGCTATACATATTTCATTACTTGTATTTACTGTAGCATGTTCCTTTGTACCTGAGGGCTTCAGATCATTTCGAATCCTGCAGCATTACAATTGTTGTAGCCATGCACATCCTTGCAGGCATGTTCTCTGTTGAGGATCCATGTCTGGAAGTGAAGCCCCTGGGTCACAGGGGAGTGGCATCCTCAACCCCCCTGGGTGTATCCAAGTTGCTTTCCAAAGTGGTTGTGTCACTTAGTTACTCTCCTACCAAAAACATGGGAGTGTGGGAAAAAAACCCAAAAATCAAAACAGAAAAAAGAAAAACCACACATTAAAACTCTTTTTCTGATGATAAAATTAATACATTATTAAAAAAAAAAGAGGGGGATACAGAAAAGCACAATGAAGAAAATAAAGATCACTCATAAACTCACTACTCAGACACAGCTAACCATTCTTGACATTTTAGAATGTCTTCTCTTTTGTTTTTACATGCATTTACATGTTTTAACATAATTGGTATCAGATTGTACGTATTAAGTATGTTCAAATTTTTAGAATGTGTTTATATATTTACAGTCTTAAAAAGGCATAAAAATTAAGTTGCACTTAGTTATATGTCGAACAACCACTTTTATTAATAAGAATAGCATTAGATGAAATCAGGGTCATTCTACAGAATTCTGAATCTGTGGTTGCCAGACTTAGAGGGTGTGTGTTTTAAAATAAAAGCAAACTTGCTGCCCACCCCTAGCAGCCCCAGAACATCCACAATTACTACACTTTTACCTACCAGGTCACTTTTTTACATATTCCAATGATACTTGGTTACTTTTTTATACATTCATGCAACATCTTTAATAGGACCAACAAATTATTTCTAGTACCCATTTTCTTATCCCTGAAAGTGCCCTACTGGTGAGGACTCTGACATCTGTGAACAAACTCAGTTCCTTCAAAGGCTCTTCTCCATGCTGCAAAGTGCTCAGAGCTGTGTACCTACACTTCCCTTCCTAGGAGGGTCCACAGTGTGAGGGGACTCAGTTACCCATCTATCCCCTGAAGCCTTTCCTATGGCTGCAGGTGGCCACTCTGTATCTGTGAGGCTGGACCAAATTATAGCTATGATTAAAGGAAGCTCACCCCTTCTTGGACCAGCATGCAGAGTTTAACTGTACCCATGCATTCTCCACATGGCACAGCCTTTCACACAATTACAGAGGACATCAAGGCACAAGGGGCAAGTTAAACTGACAGCTCCCAAACATAAGAGAAATTTGAGAGTATTATATGTTTTAACTTTACGGCTCATTATCTGAAAGAACTCAAACTATGCTACAATGGGGCCACTGTTAGTTACAACATAGTTCAGTATCTTGTTGCCCTTACAGTCTTGAATCTTCAAAAAGTAATCAGAAAATTTTTGAAACAGAAAATTTTATTGAGCTTGAACAATTTGGGCACATTTTATTCACTAATTCAGGGGTTGGCATACTTCTTCTATAAGGTTGCCAGATTTAGCACATAAAAATACAGGATGTCCAATTAAATTTGAATTTCTAAACAACAAATAATTTTTTATGTTTTAGTATGTTCATGAAATATTTGGGCCACATATTAAAAGCTGTGAAAGAATTACTAAGAAAATGGAAAGTAGTGTACAGCAATGGGGAAAAATGGAAGAGGAGAGTGTGAGACCTTACTTCCATAGGATCTTCAGGGAAGACCCTTTTTAAAAAGTGATGAATAAAGCAGCAACCTGAAGGTTAAGAGCGGTCAAGAGGAGAAGTAGTGTGCAAAGGCCCTGAGGTAGCAAAGTACTCAGTGCTCAGTGTGTTTGACAAACTGAAAAGAGGTTTGTCAGCCTGATGTGAGCTGGGGTAGAAGGGGATGGAGTGGGCAAGGTAGGCTAAAACAAGACCCCCCAGTCTTGAAGGCCAAGGGAGGCAAGCATAGTGCTATTCCATGGGTAGAAGGCATTCGAAAACACCACTTTTGTTGTTGAGTAGAAAATAGATGTCACAGGTGTATGACAAACTGAGGACCCCATATGGATTACAGGTATATAGTTTTAAAAACATAACAACTTTATTTTCCAAATTGCCAGAGCTATTCCTGGAAGCATCCTCTTGACAACAAGAATGGTGTGGACAGGTCATTCTGTACCAGACATTCTTAAACTTTGGCTCTCATTAGAATCATCTAAGAAGCTTTCTAAAAAACCCAAGGCCCAGGTCATACCCTGATCCAATTAAATCAGTATCTCGGCGGCTGAGACCCAGGCATCAGTATTTTTAAAAATCTCCCTTGGTGTCTCCAATCACCCAGGGAGTCTGTTAAAATATAGACTCTGATTTAGGAGGTCTGGGCTGAGGCCTGAGATTTTGCATTTTTTTCTTTTCTTTTTTTTTATTGAGGTATAATTGACATATAACATTATGTTCATTTTGGCTGTACAACATAACAATTCAATATTTGTATACACAGCCCAAAGTGATCACCACAATAAGTCTAGTTACTGCCTGTCATCACACTGTTACAAAATCTTTTTCTTGTGATGGGAACTTTTAAGATTTACTATCTTAGCAACTTTCAAATATGCAATACAGTATTTTAACTATAGTTACCATGATGTACATTACATCCCATGACTTATTTTATAACTGAAAGCTTATACCTTTGGATTCCTTCACTCATATCCCTCCCACTTCCTGCCCCCACCCTCACCTCCCCACCCCTGGCAACCACCAATCTGTTCCCTGAATCTATGAACTTGGCTTTTTTGTTTATTTTGTTCTGATTTGATTAGTTTGTTTGTTTTTAGATTCCATGTGTAAGTGAAATCATATGGTATTTGTCTTTCTCTGTCTGACTTATTTAACTTAGCATAATGCCCTCAAGGTCCATTCTTGTAGCAAATGGCAAGATTCCTTTCGTTTTCATCACTGAGTAATATTCCATTGTATATGTATACAATATCTTCTTTATCCATTCAGCCATTGATGGGTCCTTAGGATGCTTCCATATCTTGGCTATTGTAATAATGCTGCAATGAACATGGAGTGCATGTATCTTTTCAAATTAGTGTTTTCATTTCCTCTGGATAAATACCCAGAAGTGGAATTGCTGGATCATATGACAGAAATAAACCCACTCATGTGTGGTCAATCAATCTATAATGAAGGAGGCAAGAATATACAATGGGAAAAGGACCATCTCTTCAATAAACGGTGCTGGGAAAACTGGACATCCACATGTGAAAGAATGAAACTAGACCACTATCTTCCACAATACACAAAAATTAACTCAAAATGGATTAAAGACTTAAATGTAAAACCTAAGACTATAAAACTCCTAGAAGAAAACATAGATGGTGAGCTCCTCTTGACATCAGTCTTGGCAGTAATTGTTTGAATCTGACTCCAAAGGCAAAGGCAACAAAAGTTAAAATGAGTAAGTGGGACTACATCAAACTAAAAAACCTCTGCACAGCAAGGGAAACCATCAACAAAATGAAAAGGCAACCAAAGAATAGGAGAAAATATTTGCAACCCAATAAATGGTTAATAACCGAAATATATAAAAAACTCATACAATTCAATAGTTTTAAAAACATCTGATTTTAAAATGGACAGGCGAGGGGGCGGCGGGCTTCCCTGGTGGCGCAGTGGTTGAGAGTCCGCCTGCCCATGCAGGGGACACGGGTTCGTGCCCCGGTCCAGGAAGATCCCACATGCCGCGGAGCGGCTGGGCCCGTGAGCCATGGCCGCTGAGCCTGAGCATCCGGAGGCTGTGCTCCGCAGCGGGAGAGGCCACAACAGTGAAAGGCCCGCGTACTGCAAAAAAAAAAAAAAAAAAAAAAAAAAAAAAAAAAAAAAGGCAAGGTAATCTTATTAAGAGAAGATCTGAAGTGTCTTCAGGAACAAATACTCAGTGTAGGCCCTTTGTTCTCTCAGCCTCCATTCTCCAATGCCTCTCTGTGCATTTGTTTGTCTCAGAACAGTCACGCACGGTGGGCCATTTGTCTTCCCTTATCGCACTGTGACTGCTGCCGAGCACTCGTTCAGCTGTGCGCTGCAGCTTCTCGGCTGACAAGATAATTACATTCCAGGGCAGACTGGGAGAAAGACAGGGAGTGCTCAAAAGTTCCGAAGCCGACTACCTAGTCATGGCTGGTACAGACTTCAAGATCAAGCACCTGATCTAATTAGCACACCCCCATCGCTGCCGGTCTGACTGTGGAATGCGGACAATTAAAAGCCTGAAGGCAAAGCCGATATCAGGCAACCCAGAGACAGACATTCATGCTACCTAGTGCCAGAAACAATTACATATTCTTTTTGGAATCTTGGGAGTCCTAGTAACACAGTCGAGCCTGGGGGTAAACTTTTGCATAATACCGGGAGCCCTGAGTTTACCGATAATGAACAGGAGAATAAAACCTCACAAGAATGAAAGACCTCACGGGAAGAAAGCCTACTGATTACCTTCAGAAGGACTTATTTCAGCCAATCCAGCCGGCCCCCAGCTCTGGAAGAAGCACACTTCCTGACAAAAGCGGGCTTTCACCTGCAAAGAGCTGTTTTACTTTGACCAGATAAAAAGTACAGTACAGTGCCCCAGGAAGAAAAATGTTTTTGCCTCTATGGTTTCACGACTTCTTACATTTCTTTCAAGATGTAGCCTTTCAATGTGAAAGTGATTATGGACACAACGCTTTTTCTTCCTTTCTTTTTGCTTTGAGTAGGAAAGTGTTCTATAATCTCTAAACCCCTATATATATAAATACCAGGCATTATTACCTTAACTTCCCAATGAGACTCCCCGCCCATGGCTGTTGGCATTTGCACAGTGAGCAGGGAGAGCCAAGTGAGCGCTTGCTTTAAAGTCAAGACTTTATTAGCCCTGTGACCAGGAAAGGTACTCACTTTTCCAGGTAAAACGAAGGCTTAAAATCTTTAAAGGTTAGGGACTTCCCTGGTGGCACAGTGGTTAAGAATCTGCCTACCAATGCAGGGGACACCGGTTCAAGCCCTGGTCCGGGAAGATCCCACATGCCGCAGAGCAACTAAGCCCATGCACCACAACTACTGAGCCTGCGCTCCACAGCTACTGAAGCCCGTGCACCTAGAGCCTGTGCTCCGTAACAAGAGAGGCCACCACAATGAGAAGTCTACGCACAGCAACGAAGAGTAGCCCCCGCTCACCGCAACTAGAGAAAAGCCTGCATGCAGCAACAAAGACCCAACGCAGCCAAAAATAAGTAGAATAAATAAATCAAAAATATATATCTTTAAAGGTTAAAGAAATCAAAAGAGCCCTAGCAGAATCTTATGGGTTGAATTGTGCCTGTGCCCCACCCCGCCCCACCCCAAAGATATGTTAAAGTCCTAACACCTAGAACCTCAGGACGTGACCTTGTTTGGCAATAGGGCCTTGCAGATGTAATTAGTTAAGATGAGGTTATACCTGAGCGGGGTAGACCCTTAATCCATTATGACTGGTGTTCTTAGAAGAGACACAGAGACAGAGACACAGAAGGGGGCACCATGTGACTATGGAGGCAGAGACTGGAGGACGATCTACAAGCCAAGGACAGCCATGGATTACCAGCAACCACCAGAAGTGAGCAAGTGGCAGAGAGAGACTCTCCCTTACTGCTTTCAGAGGGAGCTTGAGGCAACTTGCGCTCAGACTTCTGGCCTCTAGAACTGTGAAACAATTAATTTCTGTTGTTGGATGCCACCCAGTTTGTGGTACTTAGTTACAGCAACCCCAGAAAGCGAATACATTCAGTTAACTTAGGTTTACTCATTAACCTCTCTCTGACTCACCAATGATATCACCAGACAAGGAGAGCGATTTCCAGACACCTACTGTCAGTGGCCTGGTTAAGAGATCTAAGTCCAGGACAGAGCATGGCAGGTGGGTCTAGCTCTACTACTTCCAGGCTGGATGACTTCAGGCAAGTTACCTAAACTCTCTTGGCCTCAGTATCTTGGTATAATAATGGATATTATTATGGATAATAATGGTACCTAAGTACAGTAAATAGAGCTTCAGTGGAGAATGAAAGAGATGACACTGTCAGGTAGGAATGTCAGTGCCAGTTATTCTCTCCCAGATCATGGTAGTTCAGCCGATCAGGCGAGCTCTGGTGCCTTTAGCCCCATCTGCAGGATGGGCTCATCATACCAGACCAGTGAGTGGACGTAGGATGGAGGAGACAAAGAGCAATGTGATCCCCTCCTCAGCCTTTCTGCTACTTCCCTGGTGCTGCCCCAGAGTCCCCACACAACAGATGCTCCAGGAGCCTTGGGTTTCTGAGGATGCGGGTGTCGAAAAGCAGGAGGTGCTTGTAGATGTCAGGAAGCTTATGAGGACCTCTCCACCCTGTTACGAGGTTCCCTGAATTCGTAACTGCAGCTCAGGAGGACTGGGTCCTGAGACCAGCTCCTGTGGAAGGAGTGAGATTAAGAAAGAGGCAGGTTGTGCTGTGAATACCAAGAAGTTTGCTCAGTATACACCTCCCTTGGGTCCACCCCCAGGTAGAAGGCATCCTGGTAGGAACTGATTACTTCTTATGGCCAAACACCTGAAAGATCTGAGACTGTTTCAGAATTACTGGCACTTTCTCCGATTTAGGTGACATCTTCATTACTGAGAAGCATCTTCTTGACGGCAACAAGAATGAATGCCTCTCTGCACATTTGCTCATCTCAGAACAGCCACACACTGTGGGTTCATTTCTGTTGTGCGGATACACCTAAGAGTGGAACTGCTAGGTCAAGTTCAGCTACAGTAGCTACTACTAGTTTTCCAAAGTGGTTGTACCAATTTAGACTCCAGCAGGAAGTGTGTAAGGGCATCATCAGTTTTTTTCAATTGTAGCCATTGTAGTGGGTGCACCCTGGCATCTCATTGTGGTTTCAGTGTATATTTCTCTAATGATTAATGATGTTGAACACTTTTCACATACTCTTTCGCCTCTGACATATCCATTTTTTATCAAGAGATGTCTTTTCCTTGCTGGTGTGTAGGAGTTGTTAGAACATTCTGGTGCTGATCCAGATACATGTGTTACAGATATTTTCTCCCATTCAATGGCTTCTTCTCAGTCTCTTAAAGGCATCTTTTAAGAGCAGAAATTCTTAATTTTATTTATCAGTCTTTTCCTTTATAGGTCATGCTTTGGTGTCCTACTTAAGACATTTTTGTTTTCCCTAAGGCAACGAAGATATCTCCCCCGACTTCTACAGTGATAAAAGTTAAAATAGCGGGTAGGCTTTTACAGGAAAAGTAACGACTAGGAAGCAGAACAAGGGAGGATTCTAGGGGCTGATTGTGTTTTATTTCTTGATCTTGGTGGTGGTTGTACTTGCTTGTTTACTTTTTAAATATTCATTGAACTGTATACTTATTCCTTGTACATTGTGTATGTGTGTTATACTGCTACTAAAGTTGAGAGCGAGAGAGAATGCAGAAACAGGAGCCACCAACTAAAGTGGGTCATCACAAGATGATGACCAAAAAAATACTGTGAAAGACTAGAGAAAATATTTTTTGAGAAGCGTACATAAGATCATAGGTTCTTAATCTATACAAGCCAACCTTTTAATAAATATATTTTAGCAAAAACACATTTAGTAAGTATAGTTAAAGAACAAGAACAGTGGCGTTGGTTAATCATATAATGTTGAAAATAAACGGCGCTGAGCATAAAATCCCTCCACATCAGTGAGGCTCCACAGAAAGAGTTAAGCAAGCACAAAGCCTAAAGAGAAGCAGCAGGTTGCTCTAAATATTTGGTTTTACAAATTCTTTATTAAAATGCTACTAGCAGGGCTTCCCTGGTGGCACAGTGGTTGAGAGTCCGCCTGCCGATGCAGGGGACACGGGTTCGTGCCCCGGTCCGGGAAGATCCCACGTGCCGCAGAGCGGCTGGGCGCGTGAGCCATGGCTGCTGAGCCTGCGCATCCGGAGCCTGTGCTCCGCAACGGGAGAGGCCACAACAGTGAGAGGCCCGCGTACCGCAAAAAAAAAAAAAAAAAAAAAAAAAAAAAAATGCTACTAGCAGATATACGGCCAGTTGACTTCTGACACCCCCCCCCAACGAGGCACATGAGTAGTGTGGTCTGTGTAAAATGGTGGCTGACAAGTCTGAGGTGGTGAGGAACCCATGATGCTACAGCAGAAATGTCACCAGAGGAGGACATGAGGGCACGTTCGAGTCACCATCCAAGGCAAAAACCCAATCACAATGCCCAGCAAGGATACAGCCAATAATAAGCTGTATCCCAGAACAGAGCCAGACTCTGAACCTGAAGGTGAGAGTGTCACACTTCCCAACAGGAAGTGCAGTCAAAGCAGAAATGAAGGCCCCGTCAGGATCTGTCTCTTCCATGGGGAGAACAGCAATATAGCACCAAGAGCAACTGAGAGGCTGCCAAGGTCCTCAACCTGAGGCTCTTTAAAGAGACAACAAACCAACAGCCGGTCCACGGCTACCTGGGGCTGCAGGTATGTGGGGTTGCAGCTCCTCTGCCCTCAGCCCAGCAGGAGTGCACCCCTGATTTCTGGCAGCCAGATGCCCAGAGGCCCTGAACTTAGAGATGCTCTCTGAGAGGAACCTGAAGTGTGCAGGTGTGAATCCAGGCACTATCCTCTGAAGCCTTCGATGCCTGCCCGCTAAATCATGGCCTGTCCACTTCTGATCCTCTAGCCTTGACAAACAGGAGATTTCTAGGGAGCAAATGCAGACTGTTGGACAAATACAAAATCTTCTTTGAGGTTGGGGCAACGTGAACGAAAAAATAGGGCTCGATGAAGGAAGTTAAGGAAACGAAGGTGAGCAGAAAAAGCCAACCTTGCAGACACGAGTGAGAAAAGCAACCTCAGGAACTCCTGGGTGGCATGGTGGGGAGGAAAGGGAGAAAATCCATAATTAAGATAATCCATGGACAGATAACAGGGAACGTAAGCCCAAGAAATTCAAGTCCAAGCGTAGGAGTTTGCATTTCTAATCAGCTCATGCCACGTCGCGTTTTCAGAGTTCATCATTTCTAATAGCCAAGAGTTCTCTTTTCCGGTCACACTGCTATAATTTATCACATCCAGGCATGCAAAATCATCCTTTTTCTAACATTAAACATGTTTAATCAGGACAATTTATAATAACACTTTAGGGCTTTAGTGACAGAAATGAATCTGACACATGATATTTACAGTAATCATAATACTACAAGATTTAAAGTGTAATTTTTTTACAGTGTTAGATCAAGAAGCCAAGTTGTCCATGTTCTTAGTTAGGTATTTGCATTGCTTTTGGGGGGGGGGGGAATCAGCATCCAGAAATGAATTAATAGTCTTCCTCTCCACAATGATCAGTGTCATCCCTGGGTACTGCTCCTAGATGCCAACTCCTTTATACCCTCACTCTGGTGACAATCAGCAAATGTGATTAGTGTTAGACCACTTGTCCTAGTAGCCAAAAGCCAAATGTCACACCACATGCAGGATTATAATTATGCTTTAGGAAGTAGATGGATTTGGCTTTGTTAACCAAGAATTAACCCAGAATCTGGAGGCCCCTTGAACTATTGCGTCTGGAAAATACCCATTATGTCTTGGCCTTGGGGATACCAGGACATTTTTCAAGGATAGCAGTTTCATGCAAAGCTAAGGGCCTTGAAATTCTCTTTCAAAAGGCTCTAAACCTTTCTTTGCCAAACTCTAAAGTTTCCCTCCGCCTTCTCTTCTGGAACCAGTCAAATTTACACACATTCCAGCTCCACTTGAGTGAAATTCAAGTTCCCATTTAGGTATTTGCTGTTAACCACAGGTCTCATGCTTCATGGCCCTTTTGACATGTGTTTATTTGAAAAGGTGAGTCGATGAATCGGTGCCTTCCTCGTATTTGACAAGTTCTATCTGACTTGGGGACCCACCTCAATAGGCAGTGATGGAGGGACCCAAAGTAACGGGAGGGATGTTACCTGGATTATTATCCACAGCCCCTTCAATAATAAAACACAGTGTCAAGGCAGTCGGAGGACTGACACTTTTTTAACAGTTCAGCTTTCCATCAACTTCAAACTTAAACACAATTATGAATGGTGAAATAAGTAGAACATTGCAAAACCCACAAATTAAAACCAAAGCCCATTTTTCCATAAATGAGGAGTACAAGGTTTGGACTTGAGCCGGGTGCCCACCTCTTGCAAGTGCCCGGGACCTCCCATAACATGTTGGTGTTCCCACATCACCCTGGCTTCATTTGTTCCTCCATTGGGTTCCCCTCATCCTGATTTATTTACTTACTGTCATGATTATTCATTCTAATTTAGTTTTGTGCGTTTTCTAAACTACTTAAATCTTCTTTGGAATAAGATAGGATATCATTATGCTTGAACTTTAGGAGAAGCCCTAAATTCTTCACTCAAAGCTTATTTTTCTTTTTTTTTACCTACAATTATAATAAATTCAGTCATCGGATTTCACAATACATGGAAACTTTAGAAGAGAACAGCTGACAAAATGAGTGATTGTTTCTTCTTGATGTAGCACAGCATATTAAGCCTCCTTAATTGATGTTGGTGAATGCAACAGTAAATGAATAAATGAGTGAATTGGTAGGCGAGTGATACCTTACAGCTTAACAAGGAGAAGACAGAAACTAAAAACAAATAAACGAAACAAAAGCATAGCAGTTGGGGTCCACTTGGTAAGGATGTGATCTATCTGCAAATTCTATGGATAGAAGCCTTTGACGATTATAGAGTTATAGTTAATATTGATATGTAGGCTATTTCTTCAAGAAAAAAGTCAAGGTATGCTTGAATGTCTTTATTTATGAAGACAAGAATGTGTCCTGTACATTTTCGAAAACTTTCTGTTTGAAAAGAAAGTTTTAAAACATAAAACTTAAGGAAGGGGTAATTTTCAGCTGTCTAGAAAGTTGCCTTCTTTGAAATGCTTCCGTCCTTGGCCATGTTTGGTACCTGAAGGGATGAGCTAATATTGTGAGTTTTCTGGTAGGAACGACATCTCAGGGGAAGCAACGTAGGTGGAGAATGCAGATAGTTTAAAGGTAGGTGCTGATTCACAGGGTCATGTTGTGTGGAGAGCGATCCCAACCAACCCCAATATCATGCTGACATCCCTAAAAGTGTACTCATTACTGCTAGGAAAGGGGGAGTTAACAGCAAGCATCCAAACTATTCACTCCTTTGCTCCACCAAGCGATTGACAATGATTGACAATTAAGACCTCTGGACTGAATGACCTGCAGGGTGACCTGAGAGCAGTGAGGGACCCACGTGACCCAAGCCTTAGTTTCTGCAATGCTACAAAAAAAAAGAAAAGACAGTTCCTGGTAGTATGCTCAGAACTTTTTAGACAAAAGATACTCCACGAATGGAAGATGTTATATAAGTGTTATTTCTATTTGAGACTTGACTCCCATTGTGATGTAAATCACAGCCCTAGACTAAGGCCACCGCAGGTGCTGGATTTCCCCAGCAGCAGCTCTGGCCTTTTCATTTTTCCACTTGAGCACAGGAAGCAGCACCAGACAGGGCTACACTTTCAGGAGAAACACCCGTTTATTATCTGGAGCCTGTTTCTCCCGGCCAGTTAAAGAGAGGTGATCTCAACCAGCAGGTTGAACCCACACTTAATGCTTCTCAATTACAGTGAGCAAAGATTGACTTATTCTTTTTTGTTTACAGAATTATGCAAAACTCATTCCTGGAGCTACAGTAGGGGTACTTCAGAAGGACTCTGGAAACATTCTCCAGCTGATCATCTCGGCTTATGAAGTATGATATTTTACTCTTGGGTTTTCTTTATGCATTTCTTTGGTGTTTAAAAACTAAGATATGCTTTAGGCTGTTAAATGCGCTCTCCTTTGTTGGTAGAGACAGTGCTTATGCAAAGAAAATCTCTCTGCACTAATGGATATAAAAAATTATATCCAGGGCTTCCCTGGTGGCGCAGTGGTTGAGAGTCCGCCTGCCGATGCAGGGGACACGGGTTCGTGCCCCGGTCTGGGAAGATCCCACATGCCGCGGAGCAGCTGGGCCCGTGAGCCATGGCCGCTGAGCCTGCGCGTCCGGAGCCTGTGCTCCGCAACGGGAGCGGCCACAACAGTGAGAGGCCCGCGTAACGCAAAAAAAAAAAAAAAAAAAAAAAAAATTATATCCAAAATATAAATTTTGTTCACCTTACTTGCAGATATTCTTTCCGGAAGGTGGGGCAGAATGTAGAAAAATCATAAACCTGATCATAAGGGTTGTTTTTATAGTAATAACCAACAACAGCACTGTCACTTGCAAAATTTTAATTCTACTGAAAAGGCTTCATGAGTCGTACAATTAAGCTTCCCTCTTCCCTGCCTGAAAAAATTTAAGTTTAAATTGCCAACGAGTAACAGAGCTATGAGAACTAACTCCACAGGCTTAATGAGACTCAATCATAACTCAAGGGAAAAAACACCAAAGCACACCAGGAACCACTTTGTAGATTTTCTGCTTTTGAGAACCAAAGAAATTTTCCACTGGTTTTATGTCAGATATGTACATAAATACATTTTTTTTCTTTTGCCTTGTCTTTGTAAATTAGTGCCTGAGGACAGAATTCTTCCCTTAAAATAAGATCCATACCTACAGGGTTGCTATGTTTTCTCTCTATGTCACCGTTTCATAACTCAATCAACAGTGGATGACCAGTTGCCAACTCTTTTTTATTTTGGTTCCTAAATATCATTATCATCCCCCCTTTTTGCCTTTACTTACACAGAAACACAAACACACACACACACACACACACACACACACAAAGATGAAGCTCTAAATTAGGACAGGTATGAAAAAAATAAACTTTTATAAAGCAGTAAATCTCTAATATTTGCTCTAAACAGAGTTACATAATAGCAAATGAATAAAATTCTAATTTTGATCCTTTAAAATGACAAATAAATGACCCATATGCACTCTATGCCAATACTTAGCATAGACTGAACCAGTATTTCTTGACATTTCAGAATCATCTGGAAAGTTTTTTAAAAATAGGTGTGTCCAGATTCCTCTCACAGATGTCTTGGGAGAATTTTAAGGGAAGGAAGAGTCACGTATTTTGAGAAAAAAAAAAACGGTGTTTTTGACATCACCCCACCAATTTTGAAACTCACCTTAATAGGGAAAAGCAAGTTATTTTTTCTCGAATACATTTTCTCAAAGAAGAAAATACAGATGGTCCATTAAAGTTATAGGATGAGAGGTTTTTTTTTAAATTCATACGCTCAGAAACTTCAGTTTTCTTAGCTCACATAAAAATTTAATCACCATGCTAGTTCACGCTTGAAATTCTTCCAGACAGGAAAGCTTGTCAACAAAATACTATAAAAACCTTCCTCCCACTTATGCAGTAAAGTTTTAATGTGCAGAATCAAGTAAAATCACATGGCAATTCTTCACTGAATTAGAACACACTCAATTTTCTTTAACTCAGGACTCTCAAAAGTGCTGGCCACTCATATTTTCAAAGGAGTTAAGCAAAGTAGAAAACAGTGAATTGTCAAAAATATTTCCCCTCCTGTCTGACCAGCCCTGTCTGTGCCCCTGCTTGCTCTGTCAGAGTTTATGTCTCACTTTACATCCCCAATCACTCACATAATTTACAGAGTAGTTGAAATCAAGACATCAAACATTTGAAGTGAATCTTGTGTCTTTATTTTACTGTCTCAAAAATATGAAGTGTCTGTAATTCTTATATCAGACCATCTTGCTCTGGAGTTATGATTGAAACTCTATGAGTCACTGTGAGGTATGCAACAGATCTTGGCACTGGTTCAAGTTATTTTTCTGTTGTGTTATTCTTTAAATGTATCCTAAAAGGACCTTAAAATATGGGGATCCACAGACTAGATTTCTTTCCAACCTATAAAAAAGAGAGAGAAGGAAAGAGACTATATTGAGAGAAAACATAAAATGCTTCTGACTTGTAGTGGGGCAGAGGCAAACAATTTGTGTTTATGATTAGTGATGACAAACCTCAGCTCAGTATTTTACAGTGCTGTACTGACATTTCAAAAGCCTTAACTACCAGATGTGTATTCACCTGGCCATGATTCACTACATTCCTTCCTTCCCTAACCACATAATAAAAGCTGCTGAAATATCCATACTCCCAAGGGTAAGGTCCTCTGTTGGCACTTAAGTTCCAGAAGAGAAGTGACTTGTTTTGTTTTGCCTGGTTCGTAGTATATGCTCAATAAATGAATGAGTGAAAAGATGAAATATACAAACAAACATTTATGTCCTTTCTTTGGGAAATTCACATTAAAATATTCCTGGTGAAATTTGCAATATGATATCCCAATTAGATCATTGCTGAGACTTCCTACATTAGATTATGTCACTCACTACTCCTAATTGCTGTCATCTACAAACTTTCAGGTCATACCCCTCATTTCTCATTGAGTTCACAGTGCCACGGTCTCCAACACCACTCCTGTCTTATTTCTTAATGATTTCAGCCCATACGTATACATATAGATGATCCTTCCCATACCCTGGACTCTCAGTTTCTTGAACTCTGCTTCTGAAATGATCTTGTTCCCTTCCCTCTTAATTACCTCCTCATACCTTCACACTCTTGTCATACCTTAAACCTTATCATTGCTGATAGTCTCAGTTACATGCAATCCATTCGCTGCTCACCATTTCCAGTCTTTTCACCTCACTCTTGCTAGTTCCCCTAAAATTTCTTCCAACCCATCAGGATCTCCAATTAATTGACCCTGTCCTCTGTGTACAGTTCCTCATCCCCTTGATGTCCTCTCTCACCTGGCCCCTCAGCTTAAATTCAAACATTGTGGTCACTCCTTAGACACACTCTTAACTCCCCTGCACTCCTTTGAGGTGGTTGGCCAATAGTGGTCCTGGTAAAATCCAACTTTCCACTCTGCACAGCTGAATGGGAATGGGAAAAACATACCATCATGCTACCGGATCTCACTTTAAATTCATGATCACGGACTTCAAGCTGGCCCTCAATGCTGCCCAGCAACCATGCTATATTTCTCTAGTAAACATCCAAATGGAGAGATCTAGGAGTCAGTTGATATGTTAGTTGGCAAATCAGCAGGGTAACCTGGACTCTCCCAAACATATTTTGCCATAGTTTTCTCCTTCTCAACTCATGGTAATTCCATCCTTCATGTTGCTAGGACCAAAAAGCTTCAAACGATCCTTGACTCCCCCTCTTTCTTTCACACTGTACATTTAATCCATCAGGAAATCTTGTTGGCTCTACCCTCAAATTTATTTAGAGTTTGATCCAATTGCTGCGTCCACTATCCTGGAGCCACCATCCTCATTCACCTGAATTATTGCAAAAGCCTCCTAAATGATATTTCCCGTTTCCACCTTTGGTTTCCTACATTCTGTTTTCAACAAAACAGCCAGAAGTTTCATTAAACATGTTAAGTCAACTCCTATTACTCTTTTGTTGGTGACCCTAATTGCTTTGTCATTTTACGTAGAGTAAAAGCCGAATTCTTTATAACAGCCTACAAGGACCCTATCAGGTCTCCTCCCCTGCACCCCGTCACCTCTGACTTCACCTCCCGCTACTCTCCTCTAATTTTGCTCCAGTGCAGCAAACCTGCCCTCCTCGCCCTTCTGCTCCCAGAGCAAGCCAGACATGCTCCTGCCTTAGGGCCTTTGCATTGGCTGCACCCTCTTCCTGAAACACTCTGTTCACATATATCTGCGTGGCTAATTTCCTCTCACTTTCTTGAAATGTGACCCTCTTAATGAATCCCACCCTGATCACTTTTTAAAAATTGTAGCCTATACCCCCTGCCCACACTCTCTTAATCTTCATTATCCCACCCTAACTTTTTTCCATAGCATTTATCACCTTCCTCGTACTACATAATTTTCTTATTTATTGTGTGGTTTCCTTTCTGTCTTCCCACACAGGAGTATAAACTCAATCAAGGGGTAAGCTATTTTAGACGTTTTTGTTTCCCAAGCACCTAGAACACTGTCTGGTACATAGTGGACACTCAATAAATATTTTCTGAATGAATAAACTGGTAATGTAACTAGTTGAGATAAAACAGATTTAAAGGGTATATTTTAATGCTAAATTGGCAGAAACTGAAATCTTAAGACATGATGGGAATAATCTTTAGGACTGCGAAATGACACTTTAATCTCTGACAAAGGCTACGTTCTGAAAAGTCAGCCTGTGCCCATCTACGGAAGGAGTGACCACGTGGGGCAAGTAACAAAGCAGGGAAGAGGAGAGACTTAGAATTTACAGTCAGCAACTTAGAATTAGGAGGAAGGCAGGGTCATCGTACCATGCAGCTGGCAAAAATTATATTTCAGGAAAGTTTGAAGCAGAATATGCTTTTAAAATTCTATCAGTGAAATGGGTATAGGGACTCAAATCCTTTTAGATGAAGTATAACTTAATTCATAGTATTTTACAATTTGTTTTTATTCTGTTTTTTAAAAATAATTTGGTTTTGAAATTAATTTGAAATTAATTTGGTTTTGAAGTCCCCCAAATACAGACTTCTCTTCTATAAAAGAAAGAGGAATAAAGAAGGTCTGAATAATAACACTAGCCTTCCCCCCAAAAACAGCTCTCCCTTCCCCTTCCTTGACATTCTTCCCCCTGGGAAACGTTGCCTTTACATACCCCTCTGCCATCACCCACACGCCCTGTATCTAGTCTTCCCCTCTTCCACCCCTGTCATCGCGTATCCCAGCCACTGCATCCCTGCTCCTCACGCCTCAGGCGTGGCGAATGCAGCAACATGCCAGCCTCCTTGACTTAAATCTTCCTGTCCCCTCCTCTAGCCTGTCCTGCACGTGCCTTCCAGACAACCTCCCTGCAGCTGCCTTTTCAGTAAATCAGACCCCTGCCTAAAAGCTTCATGGAATATTTCCCGCAGGTGTTAACTCATCTCTCCAAACCTCAGGGTTCTTTGTGGTCTGGTGTCTCCCTGGACAGTAAGGGTGCAGGCTTGGGTTGAGCCCCTCTTTTCTCCATTCTGTACCACTCCTGGCACTGAGCTTTCTCTCTTTTGGTGCCCTCGCCTGAAATACCATTGTCATCCCCTCCACACATCTAAATCCATCACAGCCATTAAGGACCAGTCTTCTAACACTTCAGCCTTCACTGACCGCCCTCTTTCCTGAGCTCTCCCAAACCCTTATGTATTACACAATTTTTTTTTCTAATTTAATGGTACATTGACTGTCGTTGTATGTTAACTGCTTCACTTGGCTCCACCTTACTTTTCTCAGCAAGATGATCATCTTGAGGGCAGAAATCCTATCTTATACCCATTCCCCCAGACCTGACTCTATATTAAATGTACAATAGGGACTCTATAAATTCCAGCACTGATTTCAAGGCACAGTTTCTCTCACATTTTAACATCTCTAAAATTGGGATACATTTTATAATTAGTTATGTCTTACCAATGCTTTCAATAGAATGGAAGTCACAATGTAGTTTTCATGGTCTGCACATGTATAAACTTGGCAGTAACTGTATGTGTTATTGTCACTTCAATTCGTTAAGTATACTGTTGGTACTGTAAGTGTCGAGTACAATTGCTATTTTTAAATATCTTCCAGGTTTGCACTATGACTCGATACTGAAAAGTTATTGTTTGTGCAGAAATGTACCAAAACAGAATAAGAGGGAAGCAAATACTGATATCAGCAAAACAAATATTCATTGTTGGAGGAATGATCTGTATTCCTTATAAAGTAACAACCAGCTGCTTTATGGGACGTAAAAATGATGATACTTAGGATACAAGTAAAGAAAGCTATTGTTATATTTTGTTACTGAGATACAAGC
The DNA here is from genome assembly GCF_025265405.1 of Mesoplodon densirostris. Classification (NCBI taxonomy): domain Eukaryota; kingdom Metazoa; phylum Chordata; class Mammalia; order Artiodactyla; family Ziphiidae; genus Mesoplodon; species Mesoplodon densirostris. Next base: position 79,601,417 of record NC_082668.1, on the reverse strand, counting down.
AAAAGATTTGCCTTTTATATGCCAAGCAATGCAATTCAGGACTGGAGAAATTTGTCAAACCCTCAAAATGGATAAAATAATTTTTAAAGCAAAGATAGATGGGCAGGTTTGATTCATATGTGGTGCCAAATGCCCTCGAGGTATTTTGTCATAGTTTAATTGTCATAAAATAATGGTGTATCTTATAATTGATGGCATCTTAGATTCGATAAAATATAATGTGTGTGTGTGTGTGTATTGCTTGCTTTCTTGCTTGATTGGTGATATGCTGAATTTCTTTTAGACCCACTTTAATTTTATTTATTTGTTGTTTAATGAACATGATTCACAGATTCTTCTCTTCTGGCTCTATTTTTTGGTTGTGACTTCGTTCAACTCTTTATGTCTTATCTAAAGGAACTCCGGTCTGAGGTGGAGCTGGAGGTGTTAGGAGACACAGAAGGACTCAACCTGTCATTCACAGCTGTCTGTAATACCGGGACCCCCTTTCCACACCAAAAGAAATGCTCTCACATGAAGGTGGGAGACACAGTAAGTAGATGACCCATAGGTCATCTGAAAAAACATCTAGATGATCTGTCAGAAGTTACCTTAGTGCACTGAAGCTAGACTTTTCAAGAATTTCAAAAGCGATTTTCAAAGATTTCCTAATAAATGCTTTCGCCAAGCTGATCCCCATGCAGCTTTGTTTCTTCCCATGAATACTGGTGGCTAGAAGAAGATAATTAGTATTTTCTTTTTTTCCAGGCTTCGTTCAACGTGACTGTGAGTATACCAAACTGTGAGAGAAGAAGCAGGCACATTATCATAAAGCCTGTGGGGCTGGGGGATGCCCTGGAGATCCTTGTCAGTCCAGAATGCAGCTGTGACTGTCAGAAGGAAGTGGAGGTGAACAGCTCCAGATGCAGCAACGGGAACGGCTCCTTCCAGTGTGGAGTGTGTGCCTGCCACCCTGGCCACATGGGTCCTCACTGCGAGTGTGGGGAGGACACGCTGAGCACTGACTCCTGCAAGGAGGCCCCAGAACTCCCCGCGTGCAGCGGAAGAGGCGATTGTTACTGCGGGCAGTGCATCTGCCACTTGTCCCCCTATGGAGACATTTACGGCCCTTACTGCCAGTGTGACAACTTCTCCTGCGTGAGACACAGAGGGCTGCTCTGTGGAGGTAGGCCATGCCCAAATCCACCTTACAGGGCGACTGTGCACGTATCAAGGAAGGGCTTTGCATCCTTTGCACCTTCCACAACCACCTGGGCACAGTAGGTGCTCAATAAATATTTGCTGATCAGTTGAGTGGGTTGACCTTTAGACTAAGGTAACTGAGCTTCCCTTATGTTTTTTTCTGGCTCTGACATTCCCTAGGGGTGAGATCTCTGCCAGCTGAACTTACATCTCTATTATTATTTCCCTGGGAGTAAGTAGGTATAAGACGGATGCCTTCTCTTTGGTTATTACCCAGACGCCACAAAACTGCATGTAATTGGACTCCATTATCTTCCAGACTATTCTGGATCAGGCTTTTGGTATCTGACTCAACTCTTAAATGTTGATTACTTTGGAAAGATAAAAAGCCAGGTTACTTAAGGAGCATACTGCAAAGGACGAGGGACACAAAAATTCTAAATGGACTTTCAGGGCCTTCATTCACTCCATGCATATTTATTAAACACCTGTTATGTAACAGATACTAGGTTAGGCACAGGGTATAATAAAGATGAATAAGGACATATGCGAAGAAGGCTATGGAAAGGGTAAAAATGAAAAATCCTTGGAATTTTTTGAGACTGAGAAAAATTTTAAGTAACAGAAATATTTATGTTCTAATAGCCTTTGTAGATGTAAAAATCACTTTAGTTTAAAACTATATTACATATAACATGACTATTATAAAATCATTCTGAGAGATGCACATACATATTTAAGTACAATCTAGTCTGACAAGAATTACAAATGTGTTAATATACTTTTAAATGATACAGATTTGTGTTACAATTGAAATCGTAACCAACTGCTGAATTTAAGCTCATGTCTTTTTCTTTTCACAGTGTGTGAGCAGATAGCTTTTCAAAACAGAAAGCCATTATCTTTACAGAAAACTAAGCAAGTTACGTTTTCAAACCACAGTGTCAGGAACTATAAAAGAGACTGATTTTCAGGGGAAAAGGCCTTTGAAAACCATCTGATACCCTTAGAAGTGCACCTCCGTTTCATTTCTTGGCTCTTGCTGTTGCTGCCAATAGACTCCTCTGAGGCTGCCTTCTTTCTTCCCCACCAAAGAGTGAAAAGTTTAGCGTCTGTCCAGAATGAGACACATTTCTCTCCCCTTTCATTCAAAGGTGTTTTTCCTTATCTAATGGGTGTGTTTCCAAACCCACATTGGTCTTCTTTTCACACAATGCAGACAGAACACAGCCTGAAGCCAGAGGCCGTCACCAAGTCTCGAAAAGAGTCTATTCAGTGGAACCCCAGATTGCATTTCTAATAGAAATCTTTAATAAAATATGTGCTTAAGACACTGGAAATTGCCTTTCAAAAAAAAAAAAAAAACTCCAAAGTCTAATCAAGTACAGTATAACAGCAATTATGACCCCACCTGTATTTCACCCTTTAGATCTGAAGTCAGAGGTCTAAGGCTGTGTAAATCGATGGGTTATGTTCAGCAACACAGTTCTTCCCGTTTTTTTTTGTTTGTTTTTGTTTTTGTTTTTTGCGGTACGCGGGCCTCTCACTGCTGTGGCCTCTCCCGTTGCAGAGCACAGGCTCCGGACGCGCAGGCTCAGCGGCCATGGCTCACGGGCCCAGCCGCTCCGCGGCATGTGGGATCTTCCCGGACCGGGGCACGAGCCCGTGTCCCCTGCATCGGCAGGCGGACTCCCAACCACTGCGCCACCAGGGAAGCCCAGTTCTTCCCATTTTTTAATGGTCTTTCAGTTTATTTTGTGTCACGCATGCAGACGGACATAAATTCAGAGTCAACTTGACCTGTGCATTTGTAGTTCAGGTGGTCTGACAATAGTGCCTCTCTCTGAATCAGATACAGTGATCACTAAAGAAATTCTATTTAGAAAATACAATTTTTTTTCATTTGGACTCAGAAAACTTCACCAATGCCCATTTCCTTCATACACTGGGGTACTTTCCCATCCTCAACCATGACTGTTTCTCAAAAGCTTTTTTGTGTTCAGTAACATCTCAAAGGATGTTCCTCTATTATTAGTAACTTTCTCTTTTAAAAGGTATAATAAAAGTACAATCATTCAAATTCAACGAAGAGCAATGGAGCACCTACTATATGCCTGGCATTGTGCTTAGTGTAGGGATAAAACTGATCCTGGCCTTGTGAACACACACGCTATTGTTGTTGTTGTTTGTCATAGAGGCCTGACTATGCTACAGCCTCATTTCTCATGTAAATCTCACTTATTTTACAACTAACATACTCTGCAATGTGCTGCTTCTCTGAAGGGCCATTATCACAATGTTCTTTTCATGCACCTTCTTCCATCCATCTGTAAGCACTCAAAGATAGAGGGCTCCATTGATTTTTCCCTTGCCCAAATTCCATTAGTCTTTTAAATTTTGATTCTAAGAGACTGGAAACTAACAGGCAGACAGCATTACAGAAAAAACTTCCTGCCATGGTGCACTTAGTTATCAGTCAATGGCATTCCAGAAAGATCTCTCCCTCTCAAAAGAGCCTGATAATTTTTTCTTGAACTTTGGTTATAATCTTGCCTCTACATGAAGCCATTATGAAGTTTTGTTGTTGTTGTTATTGTTGTATGAACAGGTACCTTAGATAATTGGTTGTTTGTGGATATCAATTAACAACTTTTGTGACTGGGTTAATGGTTCTGGAAGTCCTACAGAAAGGGAGGGTTTCTAAGTTCTGAAAGGAGCTCTTGGAAGTGTTTTCTAAAATTTCTGCCAAGTAATTCTTATATGCAGTGATACACTTGGGCATTCTCAAAGCCTTTGGAAATGCACATTTCATTTGACAATATTTATATACCATACACATTTTTCAGAATAAACTTCAATATGGAAATCACCCCCTATCATGAAAGTAAGTTTCCCCTTTTGCTGAGGAAGAAACAAAAAGCAATTGTACTTTAGAGGATAGCTTACATATAAAAATTAAATGAATGGTTTTGGCCTAAATAACCTAACTATTCTTAGCTTTGAATTAATTAGTTCAATTATGAACTAAATAGGTTATGAAATGCAGTCTTAATGTCATGGATCCAGAAAAATTTCAACTCATCTTTCATTAGAGAAGTGTAAGTCTTTTTAGTATATATATGTACAAATTACTATATTACCCTCTCTATATAGATATAGATGATACAGATGTAGATACAGATACAGATGTAGATATATAAATATAGATATAGATATACATACAGGTACACATACACCAGGAGAAGTCAGAATCCAGCTTCAAAATCTTTGTGGTTTATCCTTTGTTCTGTGATTTCCTACTCCATGTCTCTTAAGGCCAGGTCATGAAGATAGAAAGGTAATGACCTTCTAGACCAAAGTTTACAGGAGAAAACCCAGAATCTTTCTTTCTGCAATGAACATGGCAGCATCTCCTACAAATGGAAACCTGCCTCACTTGTGATTTCTTTTACATCTGTTTGGTTTTCAGTATAATTACAGGAGTTTTAATACTGATGGATAATTTTGTTATCAGATTCTTCTTACTGGATAGTGTTTAGGAGTAACGATAATAACTTATATATTGCTTATTTATGGGCCAAGCACTGTTCTAAACATTGTTATATATTATGATAATCATCATAACAATCCGATGAAGTAGTGCTATTAATAACCCCTCCTTACCAATGAGGAAACTGAGGCATAGAAAGGTTGAGTAATTTTCCCAACTTGGCCCAGCCCGTACCAGAGCCAGGACCCAAACATGTGCTGTCTGGCTTTACACCTGTGCACTCACCCACTACGTACTCAGCCACCGCCACCATGCCCACATGCCTTTGGAATGTAGCCAAAGAGCAAAACTTGGGAGGCGACGGCTGCTGCGCTTTTCCTTTTCTGAAGAAAAGTGTCAGTTACGAAATTTGTAAGTAAATGCTGTTTGTTTGGAACAGCAAAAGACAATTTAGGATCTTGGGCATGGCAGGCACCCCAAAAATATTATGAAAGAACACACAAGCCCACTACCTGAAACACTGTATTTAACATTTTATAGTAGTTCAGACACTACTCTGTGGCCAGTTCTTCAGGAGTCCCTCTTTTTTTTTTTTTTTTTTTTTTTTGCGGTATGCGGGCCTCTCACTGTTGTGGCCTCTCCCGTTGTGGAGCACAGGCTCCGGACGCGCAGGCTCAGCAGCCATGGCTCACGGGCCCAGCCGCTCTGCGGCATGTGGGATCTTCCCAGACCGGGGCACGAACCCGCGTCCCCTGCATCGGCAGGCGGACTCTCAACCACTGCGCCACCAGGGAATCCCCTGATTTCTGATTTTTGTTTACCTTTTCCTCCTATCCTCACAGACACCCCATACGCACCTTTGGCTTTATTCATGTGACTTTACTATGGGTATCGAGCAGGTCACATGATTACACACTTCTGTCATTTACCTATGCTTTTTTCTCTGCTTATAATGCACGTAACCCTCTTCTTCTATCTTCTATCCTTATCTTCCAAATTCAGCTCAAGCATCACTTCCTCTGGAAACTTCCCCAAATCTCTTGTCTAATTTGGAAACTTCCTCTGTGTGTATGGCACTTATCACATTGTACTTATTAGCAGTAGTATCTATTTGCCAGTCTCCTAGACTAAGCTATAAGCTCAGCCACCTTGTCTCATTTAATTTTGTATCCTCAAGCCTAAAACAATCTTTGCACATGATATATGCTCAGTTAAAATTTGTTAAATAAATGAATCTGTTGGGCACTCATTGTATGCCTGTAGGACATCTAGTTGGTGACTACAAAGCTAGGAGATTTACACATTATCTCATCTGACCACAACCATTGGAAGCAGCTTTTATTCCCTCTACTTTATAGATGAGGCTTTCATGATTACTCAGCTTGAGTGATGTAGAGGTGGGGTTACTAAAGTCTATCTTGTATCTCTATCCTACGGCACCTTAATTGAAAGCAAAAAATTTTTAAAACTACATACACACACACACACACACACACACACACAGTTGGCCCTTGAACAACACGGGTTTGAAGTGCATGGGTCCACTTACATGCAGATTTTTTTTCAATAAATATATTAGAAAAATTTTTGGAGATTTGCAACAATTTGAAAATACTCACAGATGAACTGCATAGCCAGAAATAAAAAATATTTAGGTACGTCATGAGTGCATACAGTATATATAGATACTAGTCTCTTCTTACATAGGCATAAGGTGAGTGATATTTAATATAAAATTAATAATGTTTTAGTTTTCTTACTGTTTTATAACTTTGCTTTCAAAGCATTATATTACTGTACAGTATGCCTTTCTCATAATTGGAGAAACTGCATATCAGCCTACCATTACAGGTAAGTGGTTTTTTAGAAAATGTAATCATGCTTCTATACGAATATATCTATAATACTGTATGCCATAAACATTTTAAACAATTCATTCGTTGGTGTATAGGCTAGGCTACTGGGAAGCAATTATATCAATTATACTAGGCTACCAAAAAGCAATCATATTGCTGCTTCTTCGTTATCAAGGCATGAATAGCTATATCTGTAAATAAATATGAATTTCTTTTTCACACTATCTTTTCATTTTTGATGTCTAATGTTGGTAAGTTGTATAATATCTACAGTGTTATAAGACAATATTGATGTAGGTACTGCCAGACGATTCGTCTTGTAAATTTACAGCATTGATAAATACAGTACAGTACTGTAAATGTATTTTCTCTTCCTTATGATTTTCTTAATAACATTTTCTTTTCTCTAGCTCACTTTATTGTAAGTATACAGTATATGATACATATAACATACAAAATATGTGTTAATCAACTGTTTATATTATCAGTAAGGCTTCCAGTCAACAGGAGGCTGTTAGTAGTTAAGAGTTGAGGGAGTCCAAAGTTATCCTCGGATTTTGGCCTGGGGGGAGGGGTGAGAGTGGGGCGGGGGGAGGGGTCAGTGCCCCAACCCATGCATTGTTCAAGCGCCAATTGTATATACACACACATACTTGCACACACACACACACCAAGTAGCTATTATAGGCTTCTGGATTATCTTATTTCATCTGGTTATAAATTCTGTTGGATGTAACATCAGGCAATCAAGTTGGTTCAGTTAAGAGACCAGATCAATGAATATACACAGTTCGCAAAATACGTTCCATAAAATCTATCTACGCTCACTCCCCCCTGCACCCACACACACGCACTCACTTTTTTTCTCGTTTTTTTCTTCAGTCTTTTTCATGGTGTTCAAAGGCAAAGAGAAAAGATGGCCCCCAAGATCCGGAAGTGGCTTTAGCCCTAAGAAACCCAGGGCTTTGTTTTGCAGATAACGGCGACTGTGACTGCGGCGAGTGCGTGTGCAGGAGCGGCTGGACGGGCGAGTACTGTAACTGCACCACCAGCACGGAGCCCTGCATCTCCGAAGACGGGGCGCTCTGCAGCGGGCGAGGGGGCTGTGTGTGCGGCCAGTGCGTTTGCACGAACCCCGGAGCCTCGGGACCCACCTGCGAACGTTGTCCCACCTGTGGCGATCCCTGTAACTCTAAATGGTAATGTCTCTACGCTCACCAGTCCTTCCTTCCATAGGGTTCGTGGTGATCAAAGTTATAATGACATTATATACACTCAGACCTCGGATTGTTCTTGCTGGCTTTGGTCTCCAAGCCTCCATCAAAACACACAAACCGGGCTTCCCTGGTGGCGCAGTGGTTGAGAGTCCGCCTGCCGATGCAGGGGACACGGGTTCGTGCCCCGGTCCGGGAAGATCCCACATGCCGCGGAGCGGCTGGGCCCGTGAGCCATGGCCGCTGAGCCTGCGCGTCCAGAGAAAACACACAAACCCGCAGGGCCCCTGCGATCGTCAGCCTGGAACGTCAGCCTCTCCCTTGCCTCTCAGCGCTGATGATCCAGGACCACAAAGTCATGTTTCTGCAAGAGAGCCTAGTGGGGAAGCTGAGCTGATGTCCCACGCTGATAACATCGATAGTCTCTCCCTTACAGTACCAACCACACATCAGGAATGCCCTGGGGGTAGACCGAGGACACTCACGTTCAGTACTTTTTTAAGGGAAACAGACAAGCTTCTTTCTTATCCAGACGTTTATAGCCTGACCTTACTGATTCATTCCTATCTATAAACTCATAAAGGCAAAGAGGCAGAAAGATGATCTTGGCTTTCCATTCCTTCCCTCTTCTTTACCACTCATGCCCTTTGGCACCTTTCTTTGGTTGTCATTCTACACAGCTATGGTGACTGACACTTTCTTTTACACAATGTGAACAACAGCAACAAAACAACCACATTGTTTTTATTTTCCAGTAAAAAAAAAAAAAGTTTCTTTGCTTGGCAGCTAACTTCTTAATGAAAGCGGGGCAACATTTGCAGGTTAAGTGAAGCAAATCTCCAAATTGGCTGTGTTAGGACATTGCAGGTGTAATGTATTATACAGCAAACGTGCTTAAGCAGTTCATACTTTCATTAACTCTGGTACCTAAAATGGGGACATGTGCATTTCCAATGTAAACAAAGTAAGAAAATCAATATCAATATTCACTCAGTGGTTGCTCACTATCCAGGTGTCAAAACTTCTCTGTCACTGTGCCTGGACATATGCCAAGAGAAGCACGGGCACAAGGTTAGACTTACTTGAATAGAATTTAATATAAAATGTCATTTCAAGGTATTTCTTCTATTATTTTTCTATTTTGTCTTCTCTGTAAACATGATTCAATCTTCTTTGAAAAAATATTTTATTTAACTATAGTTGATTTACAATGTTGTGTTAGTTTTAGGTGTTCAGCTTCAGATTCTTTTCCATTATAGGTTATTACAAAATATTGAATATAGTTCCATGTGCTATACGGTAAATCCTTGTTGTTTATCTATTTTGTATATAGTAGTGTGTGTATGTTAATTCCAACTTCCTAATGTGTCTCTCCCCTTCCCCTTTCCCCTTTGGTAACCAGAAGTTTGTTTTCTTTGTCAAACATTATTCAATCTTAAATCTGGTTTATAAGACATGAAATTAATAGTCCAAGTAGTTTGAATTTGAGAAATCAGGTAGAGTGATCCCCTTGGTGTTTGTTAGTTTTGAGGTGAAACCATTCTATTTATTCTTTCATGCACTTATTTATCAAATAGGTATTAAGTACTTACTATAGGCCAGGAATCATGTTAGGCCATAAACATACAGTGAAACTGAAACAGTTACCGTTCCTGCTGTCACAGCTGCTGAGCATCTACTGGGAAAGACAGAACATTTAAAATAGTAATTATAATGATATCTGGGCTAACAGTTACAATAAGGGATAGAGAGGGTACAGTGGAGCTATATGGCAGGAGATAAAGCTACCAGACTAGCTCGGGCAGCCATCAGTGGGATGCACAAAGGTGTAGAGCTTTTAAGGGCTTCCGCAATCTCAAGCAACCCTACTGCAAAACCACTCCAAGTAAATATATAACCCAGATATGTGCAGTGTGCTTGCAGTGCAAAGGCCACTTCCAGGTAAGACTGCTATCCCTACTCCACATAGATTGCTGCTCCTAAACCCTTCCAGCAGAGGAATTCAGAGGCTTCCACTACAAGGGAACTAGCTGATAAGGATTGGGGAAGGCTTGCCTAAGGAAGTGCTGTTTCAGCTGAGATTTGATGTGGCATGGTGGGCGTGGGGAATGTTTCCAGCACTTAGAGGAGCATACCTTTCCTGGGCCAGCATAATGTGTGCCCACAGTAAGAAAACTTTTGCAGCTTTGGATTACTCCAAACACTATCCAGCTGTAAAGTGATTGTCAGCACAAGATTAATTCAGGGTCTAAGCTTTACTTACCTGTATAGACATCATTAGAGTAGCTTAATTCCTGGGCTATGTTCTTGGAAATACACTTTTCTATAAGTAGCAATCCTTTATTTAAAAACCTGCATTAATGAGGATCCAGGCTGTAATCCTCAGCTTTTGAAAATACCTTATCAAGGCTTGGATGCATTCAAAAGGGTTACAGAAAAGTGAATCTTTAAAATAGTCATTCAGGACATATGACAATTCTTGGAATTCTTGCTAAAACACAGACCATTTCTATTAAGAAAGTCACATTTTGTCTAGTACCATAAACCCTTCCCAGGAAAATGTTTAATGAAAATACAGCTAAATCAAATACCAAAATAATTGGGTTTTTTGTTGTTGTTGGGGGAAAAAATTTTTAATCTAACCAATCAGAAGTAATCAGTACAGATGAATGAGGATAGTAGCTATTATCAAGCTGGCTCATGGAACACTGATTACTGAATGGAATTCAGAATAAAGGAGTTTCCTCTTGGACGTCACCCAACCATCTTTCTGAAAGTAACGAGAAACACAATATCCTCTCTGAGACACTCCTATAGCCAGAACCATAGTAATAGCATTAAAGCAATATCCCAGCTGCGTATCTATTTTCCACTAATACAAACTGATCAACTCTGTTGAATAATGTTCACAGGAGCTGCATTGAATGCTACCTGTCTGCAGATGGCCAGGCCCGAGAAGACTGTGTTGACAAATGCAAATTAGCTGGTGCGACCATCAATGAAGAAGAAGGTTCTACTTGTTTGAAATTGCTTTCCTTTCCTTTGCACAGTTTTGGAGAGGCAGAAATTCGGTGGAGGGCTTTTCAGTAGCTCGACCTCATTTGTACTAGGGTGTTAGTTCACTCGCATTCATTTTTAAGAGTAAATGCATTCCAGAAGGCTAAAGACTTGATGGCTTGGGAGACAAGCAATTTAAAGTCCCGGCTATGCTATTTGCTCTGTTGCAAATTCATCTCTGCTTAACACATGCAATTGGAGAGAATTCCAGAATGCTATATTTTTTTGAATTAGCAGAGTGGAAAATTGAAGAAATAGCTAAACGTTAACCTCCTAACCTGAAATCATCCTCTATCATCTGATTACCTTATTTCATGGTAGGACAAAGTAAGGTATAATATGGGTTTTCTGACAGCAACTCTCAGACACCAGGCAGTTTCTGGTTAGTGGCCATTTTTCCTGCTCTCCCCTCCATATGCTTTTACTCCCAGCTTTCCAAACATGGGCATTACATGGTCATCCTTAATTCCCTGTTGCCTTGGTCCCAAACTACAAGAAGGGCCTGTTACCTTTAACTGCTAAGCAAACTCTACTCTTGCTTCCACCTGCCATTTTTGAAGTTACTTGCTTAAAATCAGATTCTTTCTAATGGCAAAATGTTATTTCAAATCTGTAAATTGGTTGTATCTTAGCTGCAAAGGCATTTAAAAAATAACCTGTGAACTTTAAAACAAAGCCGATGACTGACTTCTCCCAAAGGGACCATCTGGGGGTATTTGTTTTTCCATCATCACAAACTCCCTGCCTTATCCTGCTGCTCAGGTAGGGACATTGTTCTGCACGCCTCAGAGGCACCGCCACGGTGCATCTCAGGAGGAGCGGAATAACCAAGATGATAATTTATGACACTCTAGGATATGTATCTTGAGTAGACGAAGCTAGAATACAGAAATTAATCCATTTCCAAAGTGAAATAAGTTAGTGATATTTATGTTGTTTTGAAACTTACCAACATTGTTTTAAAATTGAGGTTTCTGACTGGCCACAGTTAAATAACCCTGTATGGAGGGGCGTGATTAGCACTCATGAAACCCCTCGCCTGTGCTTTTCTAGTGTCTCAGATAAATATGCCAAATAACCATAAACTGGACAAGACAGTAGGTACATTACACTAATACCGAAGGTAAGATGCAGTAAAAGCACCGAGTAAAGTGGGATTTGTAGCCTGTCCACATTAGTAACTAGTACAAAATCTCAGCATATCCTTCTGGCTTCATTTCACAGCAACCAGTTGGGATATTTACCAAGTGTTTTAAAGAAATGACTAAAAATTGCAGAAAATGCCCTGCAAATGACTAGAACTGAATTGACTAGCAGCGTGAGAAATCTAATGTGCTAAGGGGAAAAAAGAAGTAAACCTTGGAAACATGGTAAATCCTGAACAGGGAATTACTATATTTAAATACACAGTTTTCTGAGTATAAGTTATCATAAATGCTTGGATTTGAGAGGAAGACAAGATTCTCAAGTGGCATTTAAAATTTTTGCATTATTCTTGTATAATTGACTAAATTACCTTCAAAATAGGGGACTACAACTATTTCTAACTCAGAAATCAAAATAGTAATTGGATTACCAGTACCATTTAAAGCACTAATCATGATGAATTTGAGAGAAAAACTATCTTTGTCAGCCTGTGAATTAAAAAAGTCACTCTTCTAATGGGCCTTTTTATAAGTCCTATTTCAAGTTACTCATCCAGTTCTGTTATTGATCATATCATCTTGAAATTATCACAACATATTTGCTCTTCCATGGGGTCTTTGATCAGCCCATTCTTCCCCTAATAAGGACATGGAGAGTAAAGTAAAATAACCATAAACTTCATAATCTGAATAAATTATTCCTCACCTGTGCTGTGGTGACTTGTGTGAGTATTTCTAAGGACATGTGGTTTAACTTTATTCAGCCATTTTACTGAAGTAGAAGTTTTTAATTTACCCCCATATTCATGTACTCAGAGCATTGTTACTCAAAGTGTGTTCCATGGAACACTAGTTCTGAAAGCGATAAATGGACCAAAGCACCCCTGGTCATATAAGTTTTGTAAATGGGAAGCTAAGCTTTTTGTTTTCTTTGCAAGACTGAGAGTTGTCATGTCTATTAAATTAAATGTGCATTGTGAATTTGCAGGAGAAGCAAAGGGAGGAATTAGAGTAAGGAGGGATTCCCAAACTTATTTGACCACAGAACTCTTGTGTTTTTTTTTCCCCTTGGGAAACTTTTCTCTGAGAACTACTACCTCAGCCCCAGAGGCGAGGTCTTAAACACATGGCTATCTTGGTTCAGTGGTGCAGACAGTTTATATTTTCCACATCTTTTCTGGACCTTCCCAGACCCCAGCCTTTTCACCTCCCTTCTCACATTTCTTCCTTTTCTAAGGATGATTTCATGGACTGCCTGAGATCTTATTTTCATCGTATTATTCTAGAACAGCACTGCTAGCACTCATAAAAGTGGGTAAAAAAGAAAGGTCCATTTCTAATGAACCAACAAAAGAAAACCTTAGCAGCTAATTATGCAAATCTCCAGCCCAAGCTGGACCTTTTCACTGCACATTCAATAATGCATTTTAATACCCAAACACTACAAAACAGGCTAAATCTAGAGTCATAACAGTCATGAAAAGGAGTGGTGAAGTAATTAAAGCAAGAAGGGAGTCGTGACTCAAAGGTCATATTAGCGGTTCCATTAAAACTTTAAAAATCCTGGCCAAGTAAATTAAGCCTCCCTGTGCTTCAGTGTAGCTCTTTAAGGGAAAATAAAAAAGCAGGATTAATATTACTGAAAGGAGTATTATGAGCTGTCCACATATTTTCTACCTGAGAATAAAATGTTCCATTAAGTAAGTTTGAGAGGAACAGGGCGGGTGTCCACTGTCACGGCAGAGACGGGGAGGGAAGGAAAAAAACACTCCAAAACAAAAAAAAAAGCATATTCCCGGAGACTTCATCATGAATCCTTGCTAACTGGATGGTTTGGTAGGAGAATGTGTGGTGGAGGTCGTCTAAAAATGACCAAAGTATGAATTATATATACAGTTCTGTTGCTGTCAAACACATGAAATAACACAAATTTCACTAATCAAGTGCTGCCCAGAGGTGCCCAAACCTCTTCATCAGAATCACCTCATTAAAAATATTATTAACAATTCACTAAAATGCAAGCTCCTGTCCAAACCACGGACTTCTCAAATCAGAATAGCCAGGGTGGGTCCCTGGAATCCATCACTGCAGAACTCTGAGGTGATTTAGATGATGGTAAACATTTAGGACCAGATGAGAATAATTTGTAATTAGATTTCTTAATATTCCTACGTAAATAGATGCTTCTAATGGATTCAAAGACAGTTTGTTCACTTAAATTTATCCTCTGAAATCTTATTAATAATGCCAAATGTTTTACTAGTCCCGGTTGTGATAGATAATACAGGCATGCTTCTTACAGACTCTGGCATGAGATGTTTAACTTATAAATTAAAGGCAAAAACAACTTAATTTTCTATCTTGCTATGGCTATAGCATTGTTGAACCAAAAAATAGACTATTATTTAATTTTTCTTTGTTAGAATCAGAGGAACACATGTGGATTCTGTTTTATTAAAATCTTTTTATGTTGAAGCTAATGAGAAAAGTTGTAGGTCTAACAAGACTATGTCCAAGATTATCTGGGACAGTCCCAGTTTTGTATTCTGACCCACTGTGTCATAAGACACTAATTTGGGATCATATGTCTTAAAATTTTAGGATAAGGGCAAAAGGTCATTCTACTTACAGGTTTCTGAAAAAAAGTGTTTGTAACAGTATCATTAAAAAGTCTCTAACTTTGGGCTTCCCTGGTGGCGCAGTGGTTGAGAGTCCGCCTGCCAATGCAGGGGACACGGGTTCATGCCCCGGTCTGGGAAGATCCCACATGCCGCAGAGCGGCTGGGCCCGTGAGCCATGGCCGCTGGGCCTGCGCATCCGGAGCCTGTGCTCTGCAACGGGAGAGGCCACAACAGTGAGAGGCCCACGTACCGCAAAAAAAAAAAAAAAAAAAAAAAGTCTCTAACTTAGAAGATAGGAGAACTTTAAGCAAGTTTTTTTTTTAATTAGAAAAATCCTACATAATTTTGGCATAGGTGCCAGATCACTAAAATGGTTCATAAATAGTATTAGCATCTTAGACTGACCATTTTACTCTATTATCAATTTCTGTCATGACATTCATTTTCTGCTTCTTGAATGAGCTCAAAATTTTTCTTCTGCTTGGAAAAGATTTGAGGAAAACTGAATTTCTTTTAATTGAGAAAAGGGCTATACTGAGTAGGCCAACTGTCATCCTGGTCTCCTTTTATTCTGGGATTTACCTTTATCCTGGTGGTCCCTGAGCTACATAACACTTCAATTTCCATTTCCTCATATTAATTTATATATACTGTTTTGACAATACGTGGCCCCCAATCTTGACTATGCCATTGTGGGAAAGGCCCCTTTAGAAGTAACCACTATCAGTTTGGACTGTGTAGTCCCTTTCTGAAACATAATCTCAGCTTCCTCCCAGATGCTCTCAGCCAAGGAGAACGTATAGCTTCCTCATTACCATAATCAGAGCCATTCTATTCCCAAGACAACTAAGCGTACCTGCCTTGAAGTACTTCACTCTACTGAAATCCTACCACCATCATTTTGATGGGTGCATTCGATGGTCAGTCCTGATTGACCACACCTGGAACAGTTCTTCTGGAACAGGAGTAGAAACTAAAACCTCGGTGGATAGGGAAAATTCTGTGTCTTTTCTATTCCTATTCTGCAATGTTGAAAATTCCTATTTGTATAATAAAACTCAGTGCTACTTTGCTTTAAAAATAATCTCTTTTGGAATCTCATTTAACCTAATGAATGACTCTTTTATCTACAGATTTCTCAAAGGATAGTTCTGTTGCCTGTTCTCTGCGAGGAGAAAATGAATGTCTTATTACATTCCTAATAACTACAGATAACGAAGGGAAAACCATCATTCACAGCATTAATGAGAAAGGTGGGTGGCATGCCTTCCCTTGCCAGTGGTAAGAGATATTACATGGGAGAGGAGAAAACAACCAGAAAGATGCTCTGGGTAGCTTGCCAGGAAAGACATTTCCAAATTTTGATGGAGTGCCTCTACTTTCCCAATGGCTGAAATATACCTGTTGAAGGGTTTGATATGTTCCAATGTTTCTTATTAAGACCAAAGAACAAGAGAAGTGTTTTTGTACCAATCCCCGAAAGCTGGCTGATGAATTGTAGAAAGGTGGACCAATTAAATGCAATGAAAGCAAAAGGTATGTTTTTAGGAAAGACTGACAGGGAAGAGGAGCATAGCAGTCTAAGAGAACGAGCTTTTTTTTTTTTGCGGTACGCGGGCCTCTCACTGTTGTGGCCTCTCCCGTTGCGGAGCACAGGCTCCGGATGCACAGGCTCAGCGGCCATGGCTCACGGGCCCAGCCGCTCCATGGCATGTGGGATCTTCCCGGACCAGGGCACGAACCCGTGTCCCCTGCATCGGCAGGCGGACTCTCAACCACTGCGCAACCAGGGAAGCCCAAAAACGACCTTTGACTCAGGCAAACCTTGGCTCAAATCCTGCTCCACCACTTCCTTGACATTCTGGAAGATAATTGTCTCTCCGAGTCTCTATTTCCTCATCCGTAAAATGGGAAAAATAACAGTACTTTCTTCTAAGGGTTGATTCAAGGATTAAATGAAATAATGCATGTAAAATATGTACCAGTTCATAACCTACCTAATGGGTCTTTAAATGATAATGCTGAGTCAGGAAAGATGTGAAGAGACAAGGAAGGAAGGAAGTGATCTGTAAAGGAAGAGTCTGTGAGTTGCTTCTGTGAGTTTTTCTCCATACCAATTCATGGAGTCGGCTTGGGACTCAGGGAACCCTCAAATAAGAATCTCATCTTCAGTGAAGGGGAGAGAGAAACTTGTAGCAGGTAGAAAAGAAAATAGTGGGGAAGGTATTGATACTTTTGTTGAGAAGTTCTTAAATTTTAGTAAGTTTCACCTGGGGAGCTTGTTAAACTGCCAGCCTCCTGAGTCAGCAGGCTGGATGTGTGGCCCAGGACTCTGCATTTTAACACTTCTCCAGGCAACTCGGATACAGGTGGCTTCCAGACCTCCTCTGAGTGACTCTGCCCTGAAAGCCCTGGCTGCCTTCTTACATGCGCACAGGTGCCTCACCTTTTCTGTCTTCAGTTAATGATGTGTCCCTAAACCTTTCTGCCAGAAATGACAGCTGCATTAAATCAGACCTCTCCAGATCTTGCCAGCAGCCTCCTCCTCCTTCCCTCTAAAGCTTGAGGCCTAAGTTCCGGCCCAGACAATAGCAGCAAGGGCAGGCTAGAAGACAGATGTGTTTTGTTGTGTGTGCTGGTTTATCGGTGGACTGACAAAGTATTAAGTCCTGAATTTGAAACCAAGAGTACCAAGCTGCCATCACTTAAGAGTGTGAAAAGCAATGACAAAATTACCAAAAAGTAAGTTGAAGACATTATGAACTAACCAAGCAAACACGATTAGAAAAGTATCACATTGCAGTGCTGAGGGTCAGAGAGGGAGGGGTCGGCACAATGCAAGAGACAAGTGTATGATGGTGACCTTGCCACTCAGGTGGGCAGAGTGCACCAGGAGACTTGCTCTTGAAAAGCTTCTGTAAATTGACTTCTTTGAAATGCATATGTAAAAGGCATTGTAGAGGTCATTAGTTAAGAAAATCTAAGGTGAATCCTGCTGTACAAGGAAGAAATACTTTATGAAAACCGGCCTCATCATTATGTATTTTATAAAGTCAAATTCTTCAACTACACCCCCATCTTCTGTTTGTGACTGTGGCAGTGGCTTTAGCAAGTTCTCCCGAAATCAAAGCCATTCCTTACAATATTGATTCCATTGGAGAAGCAAGCTCCAAACAAAAATGAACTTCCAGAGTAGGTTCTGTTTTTAATTCAGGGGATTTTGTATCTAGATGGTTTGATTTTGATTCTTTTTTTCTTGTGAAACATGCCTTTGGTTGATAAATGCTTCCTCATTACTGAACTGTTGGGTTTTTCTTCTTTTATTCATCCACACAATATGAGTGGTACATCAACATGCCATCTTTCCGAGAGCCCTCAGATGCCCTGATATCTTTTTATTAAAGCTTTTTATTCTCCCTATGCTTTTGTAGCAGGGAAGAGTGAGGGGAAAATGACCTCCCAGAAGTTTAACAGGAGTCACCTGACGGCTTCAGGGACGCTTCTTTCCTGGTAAATATTCGAGCTCCTCGATAGGCCCGGAGCTTCCAGGGGCCCTGAGGACAGAGCCTGTCCCCAGGAATCTGTAGTCCCCTCTCACAGCTTTAAGACCAGAGAATCCCAGGGTAGCCGGTTGGAGGCAAGAAGAGAAAAGAGGCAAAATGAGAAAGGAGGATGTGAAGGTTAAGGATGACCAGTATTCTTCAAACAAATAGAAAAAAAAAAACCCCAGTGAAGGGTCACCATCAGTGTCTGTGTGAACATAGGGAGAGCTTCACTAATCTTTTTTCCGGAGGAACTTTCAGCCACATTCCTGAGAGCCGCAGTCAGTGAATGATAGTTGGGGAGCCTTCCTAGCAGGGATATGGGTGTGGATGTTACACCCACAGTTTCCAACTTGGAGATTCCAAGCCCTTGAGGTCTTGAGCATAGAAAAGCGAGAAGGGTGCATTTGTTGTAACAATAATCATAATAATAATAATAACAGCAGCTGTCATTTGTTGAGCCCTTACTAATACCATATATCAGGTGTTATGCTATATGTTTTACATGTATTGATTCATTTAACACCCTCAACAACCATATACAGCAGATGTTGCTATTATTTCCATTTTGCAGGTAAGGAAATTGAGAAGTTAATAATTTGCTAGGTCCTGCAGCAATTAAGTACCAGCCCCGATTGGGGATCTCCGGCAGTTTGGCCCAGAGCCCGTGCTCTTAACTACTGTGCTCTACTGCCTCTCACTGGCTGTACGAGCATCATAAATATCTGAATCCCCAAAATAGGTCAGCTCATCACTCTCCCATTGAAATGTTATGCAAACCACGTTGTAATTTTAAATTTTCTAGTAACCACATTAAAAAACATAAAATAATTTTAATAATGTCTTATTTAATCCGTTGCATCCAAACTATTATTTCAGTGTACAATCAATATAAAATTATTAATAAGATATTTTACCTTTTTCATACCAAGTCTTCAAAATCAGTGTGTATTTCGCACTTAACACAAAACCTAATTCTGAAAAGTCACATTTCTAGTGACTATTGAGCAATAGCCACATGTAGCAGCGCAACCAGATTGGCAGCGTTAGAAACTCAGCGCCTTAGAATTAGGCGCAGCGCTGACCCAGACTCAGTAGGCAACCCCGGACGGAACACAGTGATGGAGAAAACATTTTGCCCCACCTACAAATATGTCTTTAGTCTGAGCATCTCAAGAAATACTAAAGAGAGTATGGAAAGTGGAAATTTCTGTTGCGTAATACCTGCTCTGGAGCTTGGGCCAAAATCCTTTCTTGAGAAATGTTTAATTCCCAATGACTCTAAGTTCTTAAAATAATTATCTCCACCAGGCCATGCCTGTTTCTCCATTATTTATTCCCTACTGGAGAGCTCTCCTAATTCATGTTCTGACTGCAGGGTCTCAGCAAGCTTCATCTTGCTTCGAGCAAGAACATCCTATGCCCCGCCCCAGACATTTCACAGTCAAAGATGTAGCCAGTATATATTCTCATTGACACAGGCCTGCCACTTTCTTTGCAGGAGTGTTGCTAACTTATTAGAAGCAGCCATGGTTAATTTGCTATGCTAGAAACAGTCTTTAGATCTTCATACTGTAGTACCTATTTTATTAGCTCCTTTACTTATTTCTGCATAATCTCCTTAAATGGTTTTTTGGCCAAAGAACAAAAGTGTGTGAGACCAGGCATCATGCTGTTAGGGGGCCATTAATTCCGCTCAAATTCAGATCAGCTATAGATCTTACCTTGAAAGCAGCATGACTAGTCCTGTGTGTATAACCCTCCTTTTTAAATATATAAAAGCAATAAGAGTTAGGATAAACTAAGCATGATTCATTTCCTCCCAAGATACCATGGATTTGCCTCACTTCTTGCAGAGGGAAACAGATATTTAATGATAATTTCTGTGTGGGATTTTTTTCTCCCATGAAAGCAAATGCAGAGCTTAATTATAATGTTTCATTAAGAAATGTATCATCTCCCAGGCATATTGCAAGTATTATTAGTCATTCTGCTGTCAATGAGAGAAGGTACTGAGTAATTGTAAAATTATATTACTATCATCAATAGAGTCAAAATAACATTTCATAGAATGTTCAAGTAGAAAGGACTATACAGAACACCTAATTCCTCAAACTTCCCTGAAGATGAGTCACTTGGGATACTTTTAATAATAAAAAATTTGTGGCCCCATCCAGACCCACCGAATCAGAATCTCAGGGGTTCGGTCTAGCAATTTCAGGGGTGGGTTTAATAAGCATGAGCACCTGGGCTTAAACTTATCAGGAAGTTAAGGAAACACTAAAGTCCCACATCTTTGTTTTACAGATGAGGGCACTGGGGCTCAGAGAGATGGAGGGACTTGACGGTTTCAGGCAGCTACTGTCCATCAGATGGGAATGGAACCCATCTCTCCTGAACCCAGTCCAGGAATTTTCCAGGACACCAGGGCACTGCATTAGAGTTGAAATAAAACTGAAAGCCATGATTGTCTTCTGTCTATATATTAAAAAAGGAAGCGCGAGTAGTGTATTTCCCAGGGGTAGGTTGTATTTAATATTGAGTATAATCTCCTATACGGTTCAAGAAAATCCATGAAAAAGTAAGTGTGTGTGTGTGTGTTTGTGTGAACACGTTCCATTTCTGCTTTATCATATACCCAGAAGAGACCATCTTTAGTAAACTATAGTCTTTTTATTGATCCTTTAAATATTCCATGTGTGTTAATTGTCACTGTTTTGAATTCGAATTCTTTTTGAGTCAGCCATTCAAGTGTCTATCCATTTGCTTTGAATAACCAAACTCTTACTTTATCTTTTGTTCTACTTTGAATGAATAGGGCTACCCTTCAACAAGTAACTCTTTTTTTTTTTTTTTTTTTTTAATTCAGCAAAACAAAAGGTGTTACAAAAGGAGAAAAAGTATGGTTGGAAAATTTCATGAGAAGTGTTTTCGCTACATCAGAACATTAATTGTACCATTTTCTTAATATAATTTTCTTTGTTTCCACAGACTGTCCAAAACCTCCGAATATTCCCATGATCATGTTGGGGGTTTCGCTGGCTATTCTTCTCATTGGAGTCGTCCTACTGTGCATTTGGAAGCTGCTGGTGTCATTTCATGATCGGAAAGAAGTTGCCAAATTTGAAACAGAAAGGTCAAAGGCCAAGTGGCAAACGGTATGTGCACACTTAGGGGCTACTTCTTTTCCCGTGCAAAAGATGGGATGTCGGCTTTCTTCTGCACTGGGAGAGTTAGAATGTCATGTTCTTTCTGTACTCTTCTCACCACATCCCCAACAGCTGATTTCTGTTCTGCTTTGGGGACAAAGGGACCTCTGTCCATTATCTGGGACCCAGATAGCCCTCACAGCATACATTTGTCTCTCAGGGCAATGAGGATTTCTCCTACTCTGAAGTGTCTCGTGAAACTCCTCTTATACTGTATAGCTACTTAGGAACATCAAGGAAATGCATTTCATTCTTTACCACCAGGAGGATCCCGCAGGCCCCATTTGATAAAGTATAGGTGCTGTATCTAAATATTTCCATAAATCGGTTGTTAGAGCTAATGGAATAATGTTCATGAGTAGTATGACAGTTCATGCCAATTTCCATGGAAATACTCATTACTCATAATAAGTTACAAAGTCAAGAAGACTTTTAAAATACCATCCAGTTAGTTTTTCTGAAAAACATAAATTTTAAACAGCTACCTGAAAAAAAAACCCCAAAGTATCAACTTTTAAATATATGTACTCAATAAATGTAATTTATGTGTCTCCTCTTCACAGTAGGCAAACACAAAACAGGACTCCAATTTTCTGTTTCTTTTCCACAGGAGAGATAATTCCATTTCTAGAGGCCCACAGAAACAATTTCATGGTTTTAATTTCATCTCTCTCTCTCTAATGGTGTGTCCAGCTATCTGATAGCAATTATCTTACATTGCTGATTCTAAAAACAGCGATATCACTGGAGGCAATACAGGCAAATACAATGCTCCTTTGGGTTCATCTCCCCCAAGTAAATTGATGTTAACACTTTTTTCTCTAGGTCTATAATATCTTCAATACCTAAAGCAAATGGAATTTTCTGTTTTGGATAAATTTATCTTGATAAGGGATGTTTATATCTTGTGCAGTTATTTGGAAACAACTATAATATATGGTGCAGGACAATGGACAATGAAAATTTTTATCTACTTTATCTTCCTATTAAAAATGCCTTTAGACAGAACAACCAAATGCAATGTATGGATCTTGTTTTGATCCTGATTTGAACACTCTAATATATATTTTTGGACAACTGGAAAAAAGTTAATATAGACTGGTTATTAGACTGATAGCTAGGATTTATGGTTAATTCACTTAGGTATGATAATGGCATGAGGCTTTGCTAGAAAATAATTAAGGTTTATAGTGAAAAAGGAGTGAAGGCTGGGCTTGCTTTTAAATAATTCAGCCAAAAGAGAGAGAGAGAGAGGGATAGTTAAGCAAGTGTGGCAAAATCTTCATAACTATTGAATCTGGGTCTACAGAGGTTCTTGATACAGCTTTCCTCTTCTTTTGTGTGTGTGTGGATTTTTCCTTATTAAACAAAACCCTTAGGAATGTCAAGTGAGGATTTGCAATGAGGCTATAATGTATCCATCTCTAACGAGGTAAAAATGTAATCTGACAGGTTAGTTTGGTGACTTAGAACCTAGTACTATGAGGCCAAAGTGTTGGAGCAATTCACTTCACCTGACCCCCTGGCCACAGATGTTGTTTTTAACTCTCATCCACTGCCTGGCAGGGGTCAGAAGGCAACCAGGCAAAACAAGCTGATTAGTATGTACTCATCAATCCCAAACTCCCAATCTATTCCTCCCCTACCCCACCCTTTCCCCTGGTAACGGTAATATACACACTACTATATATAAAACAGATAACCAACAAGGACCTACTGTATAGCACAGGGAACTCGGCTCAGTATTCTGTAATAACCTAAATGGGAAAAGAATTTGAAAAAGAAGCAAGCAAACAAACAAAAAAGAATGTGATTAAGTTGGCACAAAACACAATAGCAGCAGTTAGTTCAACAACCACCAGCCCTGTGAAGTAGTCTTGACACTCCCATTTTGAATGTAAGAAAACTGAGGCTCAGAGAGGTTAAGAGACTTCCCAAACTGTTGGTCCACAGTGGAGCTAAAATCTTAATTGCAGCCTCTTCTTCCAAGCATAGCCTTGACCCTCCTAGAAGGAATAGGCAGGTGTTCGCAAACAAGCGCTTGGGCAATTATGTGATGTGTATCTACTAACCAGCATATTTTCATGTTCTCCTACAAAGGCATGAATACTGACAAATGATTAATATCTTTAAAATAACATTTTAATTAACAGTTAATTTCCCCTAAAACATGAATTGTTTTCCCTCAGGATGTAGAACATGACTGAAATTCAAATGCTGAATTTTTGCTGTCTCTTCACCTAAAATGGAACAAAAATATGCATTAAACAGATAAAAGCATAAAAGAAAAATATTATTCCCTGTTAAATTGAGTTTCTTTGAATAACAAGTGTTTGATGTTCTGGACTAGATAATGACTGGGTCATAATTATTCACTTGGATGCAAAAGAGGTTTAATTCAAATAACTCAATTCAAATTTCACTAATATGTCCTATTGGAAAAAAAAGAATATTGCTCAGTGCATCCATTTTGTGGTCCTCGATTTGATTTTGTTTTTATCTAAAACCTATTTCTTCTTGAAGAACTGAATTTGGTCTTCAAACCCCTGGGGATCTCCGGGGACAGTAGTGGGACCTCTGACCCCTAGGCCCTCATTAGACTCTAAAGGTGACAGAGCTCAGGATGAGAAAGAGCTTTGTTATTGCCTCCTGAAACATTTCATTCATCATAGCTATGAAGAAAAGTTACCTTTTATTATGCTTTTAGAAATAACACCCCCCATCCATATTCTTTATGAAAACACAAAGGGAAGATATTTAAATCCATTTTTGATTAGACATTTTTTCTAGGATGACAAGTCATTAACTAGAGGCAAAAAATGTTCAGTCTGACATTCGATGCAGTCATGGATTGATTTTGTACTGTGCTAAGCAAATCAGGTCTGCGTTTGGCAGTTAGGCAATTCATTAAGAGAGCTGTGGGTCGTGACAGAGAGCTTTCTTAATACCACTTTTTCAAGCTCCAAAAATGTGCCATTGCCTTTGTAAAATCCACAGCCTAAATTAGCAACCCCCAGACTCCTGGGGGAATCAGCCTGGTCACCCCAGATAGTTGGGGGAAACCTGACCTTGTCTAAACAGTGCCGGAGTGCAGACCCACCCGAAAGGGAGCCAGACCCAAACCTGTGTCTCAGCTGGAAATCCTAGGTAGGGAGGTTGCCACCTACGTGGCACTAGAGGAGGCTGTGTGGGACATTGCCACACTTTCACCTGCCAACAAAATCCTGTTTGAGCTCATTCTCCTGAGTTCTGATCATCAGCTGAGGACAGGAAACACTACTGCCCCCTGACAATGTATACTTGCTCTTTCCCCACTTTTAAGCTTCCACCTTACCCTCCTACTGTGGTGGGATCTGCTTCATCCCTCAACCCTATTAGCATGCCCAGGCCCTATAACTAGCTTTTCAAGATGTGCTCCCCCCACCACAAATATTGTAGACCTTGATAAGCAAAGTTGCTTCAAAACACAGAATGAAAACTGCATAATCAAAATTAAACATTCAACTAAATGTCTGCAAAATAGCATTGTGTATTCGGTCAATTGCAACTCAAGGCACCTCCTTTGTCGTGCATATAAATTATTTTTAGCGTGGGATGTTTGACATGATCTGGGATGGGGCGCACAACAGAACTCCTAGTCCTACAAAGATCTTCCCTGACCCTGCTCACAGACTATTGACTCTTAACCGAGTGTCCTTTCTGCTTCCTAAGCCCCTCTATTCCTCCAGGACAGTACCCCACCCATCATTCCCAGCCTACACATCTTACTTTTTCCATCTTTCCTCTTCAGTTGAGTCCTTTATTCTTCTGTAGCCAACTTAAACTTAATAGCTTGCAGTCTCTTAAAGTTAATAGAATTCTACCCATGATTTTTGTTTGCAAACAAGACTCCACTTGCATCTAAGACCACATCAGTCTGCCCTACACCCTTCAAATCTCAAGTTCTTATCGTAGTGAGACTAAATAAGGACTGTAGGGTCCTCATGATTATCCAGGCTGACCTCAGGAGTAGAAGCAATATGGTGACTTGGCCTTCACTCATCATCCACCACCAGGTAACCTCTTCTCTTTTTGCCTCCATTACTGAGATAGCATCTCTCTCCAAAGGCACATGGACAAAGGTAACGTGTTACTCAGTTAGAGGTCAGGCCACTGGCTCTGGGCAATGTAGAAACAGGTGCAGGTGTGGTTCCTCCTCACAATGAAGACACTGCAGTGAATCCAAGGGCAACAAGTGGGAGAGGCCAGGGAATGGTTTTCAGTTTTATTCAGTTCCTCTGAGAGGCGAGAGAAATGTACTGAGGAGACAAGTACAACTGTGTTTTTTTCAAATCTATGCCTAGAAATTGCTACCGTCTCTGCAGTTCATGGGATAAGGAGACCAATGTATAACATTTAGTAATTTGGAGGGTTAGAGGTGGTACCCAGACTCCATAATACTCAGAAATGGGCTTGGAAATGTTGAGTCCCAAAGCCTTGGGAGGAAATATCTTTAGTACCCTCTCTAGGACCTAAAAGAAAAGGAAATTCCAAATGTGAAGAAGAGTTATAAGTAAGTACTAATAAGGAGAGGCAGCATTTATTAAACACTTACTATGTGCCAGGCACCTGCTGAAGTACGTTACCTCATGGACCAGGTGGGCACTTTGGTAATCTCTCTTATGGATGAGGACGCCAAAGCTCGGAATTGCTTAAGTAAGTGGTGGAGCTGGCTTGAAACCCAGACTGTCTGATGCCATAGCCTGTGTGGTCAACCTTGGGAAATGGGAGGGAAGAAACTGCTCCTTACCCAGACATTGTTCCTGCCTGGAACAATGAAACCAAAGGAGAGCAGTGGGAGGATCAGGCTGGGCATTTCTCCAAACACCTAGAGAGCTTTGGTCCTTCTGGTCCTGGTGATGGCACCTGGAAACACATCTACAGCCAAATAGCACAACTGAATTATCCAGGCTTTGGCACACAACCTTTCTATTGCCCCAAGGGCAAAGGTGTCTTGCCCAACCTGCCTTGGGACCTGTACTCCTTCATGAGCCCAGCGTCCCACATGTCAGTCTCTTGTGACTGACTCCCTCCTTCCCACACTGTTATTCTCTAGTAAGGAAAAGCCACTGAATTCTTTTACTATCCACATCAGGTGTTTGCAGTCCTGGGGATCTTTCTCTGCTTCTCTCAAGCATCTAGTTGTCACTCTTTCTGAATTTTGATCTCATTTTAGCAAGATTATTTGTGCCCTTGTTTGATGCCTCTCACCAGCAACACATTTCTTAAAGGCGGATACTATGTCGTTCATCTTTGTGTGCTTCGACCAGTTCACTTTTCCCATCTTTATTTTTTACATTTCACTTTTGGGTCCCCTATTGGTTCATTCTATTCATTCAATAAATTCCGAGTGCCTACTGTGAGCTAGCTGAACTGTTTTCAGCTCTGGTAAAACGGCAGTGACCAAAACAGCCAAAGTCTTGTTTTCTATCCATGATTTAGTGCATTTCCAAAAAGGGTAAGATTTCTAGGTTGCACGCATGGGACTGGTTCTTCATAATAAAAAAAATAAAGATGTACACAGTTTTAAATGTTAAAATTATGACATATCAAATTAATCAAAACTATTCAAATGGCTTTCAAGATTGAGCCTGACTCTCATCTTCCAATCTGTAATATACAATGAAATTATTTAGCTGTATTAAAACCATGTAATAACATAATATACATACTTTCATTTGGACCTTTTTTTTTTAGGGAACCAATCCACTGTACAGAGGCTCCACCAGTACCTTTAAAAATGTAACCTATAAACACAGGGAAAAACAAAAGGTAGACCTTTCCACGGATGGATAGAACTACTTTATGCACGGAAAAAGTCTGTTTCACTGATATGAAATGTTAATGCACTATTTAATTTTTCTTTCTTTGTTGTTTCAAAATGAGGTTGGTTTAAGATAATAATAGGTCATTTGGAGATCAGTCATTCTCTGTGTGAAGGTTAGAGACTATGTTGGCAGGTTCAAAATAATCAAGAAGAGAAATATCCTTAAAAAAGGGGTGACTTTGGGGATCATTTCAGGAATACTAACTCTGTTGCATTAATGCCTCAAAAAATCATCAAAATGATTCATGGGGCCCTGATTTGCATTTGAAAAATGTTTGAAATTAGAATCTCATTTCTTGCAGGAATACCTGACGTCTTTGTCTCAGCAAAGTCACAAAGTCCATATGCTCACATTATATACGCACACTTGCCAATCAATTCTAAACTTTTAGTAAATCTGCCCTTTCCTAAAGGAGGATTTTTTTTAATTTATGAAAAAATGAGATGCTGACTTTTATTTCAGCCGTAGGATGGAATTCTTCCAAAAATGTCCCACGTGTAAGAATGAAAATGAAGTGTTAATAATTTCTACGGATTTGAATGTACCCAAAAGTCAAGTATTTTGTTTTACAGATGAAGAAGAAGTAATTTATAAATTAGGAAGTCACCAGTAAAAAACAAAAATAACAAGCCTATTACTAGATTATGTTTAATTACCTGAAAATAAACTTCTATACTCAGTTTCCCTATTGACCCTGAGTTTTCAAACTATTACTCCTTCTGTATTTCTCAACCCATTTTACTCAGTTTCACAGTCATGTAAACCCTGTAACTGTCATGTGAAAGTTTTAATTTCTTGTTAAAAAATTTACTTTAAATGGTTAGATAGCTTATCCAAAAAGAGCTCCAATAATATACAAAAGGACCATGGGTTAAACAGAATAAAATTTTTAGTGGTTTTAAATCAAACACATCAAGAGTACACAAGTCTCTCATGAGTAATAGGCTTATTTAAATCTATATTCTTTTCTCATTTGCATAACACAGCTTGCACATTTCAGTTGCATATGGTGAATATGTTACTTTAAAAAGTAAGATTTTACTTGCAAAATACATGTGGGTAATTAGGGATCCATAGGTTAATTGAAGAGATGAACTCTGTAGAATATTAGTTTTTATAGTTAATACAGTTTTACAGAACATTTTCATCTCATTTGATCCTCACAAGGAAACTAAGCCTCAGATAGTGTGTAGAACTGGTCCAAAACTGAGGTCTTCTAGCTCCAAGCCATTGTTTCTTCCCACAGGGTGAGACTGACTCTTGTCAGAGAAATGATAGAAAGATTTTGTTAGGTAAGTGATAACTACCATTTGTTTGATAATGTAGTGACTAAGCAAATAGCACTTAAACTACTGGAATGTAGGTGAGGTCTTGTACTTTTGCGCAATGTTTATTACCTTTGAGTAAATGGTAATGTGAAGCCTTTTACTAGGTGAGTACTTCTTTAGGTAATGGAGGCTTCATATTTATCCACTGAACTGGCACAGATTAATCTATAGTAAGTCTCTTCAATTCTATCAGTTAGCTTGGTACACATTTGATCACTTGGAGACATTTTTTTTTCAGGCTTCTAAATAACTCAGGTAAATTAAACACTTGGGTAGTATACAGTTATACTAAAATAATTACTAATCACTTGGGAAACCTGAAGGGCTGATGTACCCATACGTTCCTGACTGAAGCTCAGGGTCAGTGGGAAATCTAGAGCAAGAAGGAAGTTGCAATACCAATGACACAATAGTGGTATTCATCTCTACATGTGATATTTTTGTATTATTACTGGAATGGGATTTTAGAATATATAAATTTCCTTTGTGTATATATTGGGGAAGGTAGAAAAGAATCTGCTATTTCTCTGAATACTGTTTTGACCCAGGGCTGGACCTTGAAAAGGCCAAAACGTTAACAGTAGTACTTCTGTTCACTGAAGAGTTATGTTACGTGATGATAAAATGGGTTTTTTGTAAGTTGTTTTATTGTATTTTGTGTTGACATAAATAAACATGGTAATTTAAACAATGAACCTTAGATGAATGGTAATTCCTTTTATTTACGTGGCACAAAACCCTCTTCTTGGATTTCTGGATCCCTGGGTGACCTGTTCTGACCGCCTTACTGGTCTCAGTCTGGGGCCAAGGAGAAGAGCAGAAAGAGGCAGCCACCAAAGGCAGAAGACAGCAGGGCATGGGCTGTAATTTGCTGCATGTTTACAATACTGAAATCACGAGGTTTTTAAACAGGCCTGGACATTACCTCACAGTTTGTAAAATCAAGTTCTTTCGGGTAAGTGTTTTGGGCTGAACTGTGATTCTCACCTCAAAATTCACATTCTGAAGTCTTAACATTTAGTACCTCAGAATATGACTGCATTTGGAGATAAGAAATTTAAAGAGGTAATTAAGTTACAATGAGGTAACCCTAATCCAGTATGATTGGTGTCCTTATAAGAAGAGATTAGGTCACAGACATGCAGGAAGGGAAGGTCACATAAAGACACAGGGAGAAGACGGCTATCTACAGCCCAAGGAGAGAGACCTCAGAAGAACCTGCCAACAACTTGATCTTGGACTTCTGCCCTCCAGAATTGTGAGAAAATTAATTTCTTGGGCTTCCCTGGTGGCGCAGTGGTTGAGAGTCCACCTGCCGATGCAGGGGACCCGGTTTCGTGCCCCGGTCCGGGAGGATCCCACATGCCGCGGAGCGGCTGGGCCCATGAGCCATAGCCGCTGAGCCTGCACGTCCAGAGCCTGTGCTCTGCAACGGGAGAGGCCACAACAGTGAGAGGCCCACATACCGGAAAAAAAAAGAAAATTAATTTCTTATTTTTAGGCTACCCAGTCTGTGGTATTTTGTTATGGCAGCCCCAGCAAACTAATACAGTCAGGTAGTGCTATCTTCCTGGGCATCCATTTGTATTGGGTTGGCCAAAAAGTTCATTTGGGTTTTTCTGTAAGATGCTATGCGAAAAACCCGAAAGAAAGTTTTGGCCAACCCAATAGATTCCATGATGCCATGTTCATTTTCCAAATCAGAAAAATTAAGCAGAGAAAGACCAAATGCTCACAAAAGGAGTCAGCTTAGAAAAAATCCTTTCACTCAGAAAGGCCCTCTCTTTACAAAAAGACAGGGGAAGTCAAGTCAAGAGTGCTAATATTCAGAAACAAGCTGTTTCTTGTAGATGAAAGGCCAGATGTCTGGAAATCCAGAAACTGCTTCCATTTTGAATAGCTCTGAGAAAGTCACTTTTCTCCTTAGTTTTTCCATGTGTTAGATGGTGGCAGTTCCTGTCTTTTCTAGCACCTATAACAATCCCCAACACATAGCAGGGGCTCAATAAATTCATTCAATCAGTATTATTGAGTACCTAATATATGCCACACACATTTCTTACGAATATGGATTCAGCAATGAACAAAATAACCAATCCCTGTGCTCCCAAGTCGGGGAGAAGAAAATAAACAAATAAATATACACTATCAGGGTACTGGATCCAGTTTACACACATCCCAGATCCCCTTGGCTCCACCTGTTCCCTGGGTCTAAGCTGGGAGTCGCTCCAACACCTACTCACACAGTTCCCTTCGGGGAAGAGCCCCAGCTTCCACCTAACTCCCCAGGGGTCGGGTGCCACAACAAGTCCTGTGCCCAGGTCTAGAGTGGCAGCTAAACCTGGGTAATTAAGAAAACAGAAATGTTAAAAGAAAAATGCAAGAATAAGTCGATCTGAGTTGAGCCATTAAGAGGAGGGGAAAGAAACAAAATGTTTACCCAGCTAGGTTTGGGGAAGAGGCAGGAAGTTTTGGGGGAAAGGGAAGAGAAAGTTTTTGGGACAGCAACTCTGGGCGATATTGAGAATGAGATACATTGAGGTGGGAGTGGTTGGCTGTTCATTTTAAATGTATTCATCCTTTGGGGCCTGCTGTTCCCCTGACGAAGGCATCCTGCAGGGCTCCAAGGCAAGAGTGAGATGGCCCAGCACCATGGGGATTTCAGCTGAGCCCACGTGGTGCATTTAATCTGGTTCAGGTTTAACCCTCCTCAACATCAGAAACAGTCGTGCCCTGAAATACTCTTGTGAAACCCCCCAAATGGAAGACCCTGAATCCTCCCAAAGCAAGCAAGAGTCCTCTGAATCACTCTCTTCACCTCTCCACACCCATTTCTTCCAGCACTTCTTGAAGGGACATGATAGGAGAGAAGCGATCCCACCAATAATATTCTTTTTTTAAAAAAAAAAAAAAACATTGACTAATTTAATCCTCACATCCACGGTGGCATTGGTACTTTTGTTTTTAATTAATTTATTTATTTTTGCTGTGTTGGGTCTTCGTTTCTGTGCGAGGGCTTTCTCTAGTTGTGGCAAGTGGGGTCCACTCTTCATCGCGGTGGGCGGGCCTCTCACTATCGTGGCCTCTCTTGCTGTGGAGCACAGGCTCCAGACGTGCAGGCTCAGCAGCTGTGGCTCACGGGGCTAGTTGCTCCACGGCATGTGGGATCCTCCCAGACCAGGGCTCGAACCTGTGTCCCCTGCATTAGCAGGCAGATTCTCAACCACTGGGCCACCAGGGAAGCCCCCAATAATATTCTTTAACTGCAGGAGAAAGTTGATCTCTCAAGAGAGTAAATTTATTTAAATGTTGTTCATAATGATTTTATATCAGCCTCATTTTATGGAAATCTAAATGGGAAAAAAACTCATTATTCATTCCCCTTATTCAGAGGGAATGAGAAACAGGGATTAAATGAAATGTGATAAATAGAAATTCTCCCTTTTATTAAATTTCATTATACAGCAGCAGACTCAAGCCAACACAGCTAAAAAGCAAGGGAACTTAAGTGGTCGGGGCCTCTTTTAATAGCTGGGCTAGGATGCTCTAGTACTAAATGAGTAGAGTTTTACATGAGGCCAGGATGGTGGACAGTGGTCAAATAGTCACTACTTGGGCCAACGTATGAATTCTTCTGAGCTGTGGACTGTAGGCTGTTAAATGTGGACTGTAGACTGTTAAATGTGGGCTGTAGGCTGTTAAATGTGGACTGTAGGCTGATAAATGTGGACAGTAGGCTGTTAAATGTGGGCTATAGGCTGCTAAATGTGGTCTGTAGGCTGCTAAATGCTGCCTCCCTTGTGTTCTAGAGGCATCCAAATGTGAATCGCCCTAGGCTGAGCAAAGGGTCAAATATGTGATCTTCTGTTCTCTCCCACTTGGCTGCACAACCAGCAAAGAGGGAGCAGCACGGGTAACTTAGGAGTTCTTTCTCTCTTAAGCTTGTCCCGGAGCTAGACCCTGGGAGAGACCGGGCTCTGGAAGGCACATATTAGACTCACACGTGCTCTTCTGTGTTGTGAATAACTTCAAGGCTTTACAAATCCCACAGAAGTTCTAGGTCAGTTTGAAATTTCAATCTGATCTTTGTGATTTCTAGGTACACGTTTAATGAGGAGACTTACTGCTCAAACAGTATATGCCTTTTTAGCCTGAAATGTGTTTACATTCATGGTCCTTGTATAGTAGCCAACCCAGTCCCAGGGCAATGTTGAAAGACAGTGCATCATGAAATTCCACTGCTTGTCAATAACTGACTGGGGAAAATGTCACTGTGTTTTTTTTTTCATCCAGCTGGCTTTACTAGACCTAATATCAGTGTGTGTTTGTGTGCATTATATACATACATATATATTTCTTCCTTACTTTAATAGATGTATATTATTAGATACATCTATTATTTTAATGGAGGTATTTATTGTTTCTTATTTTAATAGGTGTAACTTACTAGCATTAAATAACTTGCATTGTTAATAAAAATAGGTAACATCTACTGTTCCAAGAGCTTTTTATATGCTCATTTATACAGAGCTCACAACCATCCTTTGGAATGGTATTATTAGTATCTCCTGTTTTACAGATATTAAGTAACTTGCCCAGGTCACGAACTTAGCAAGCTTTGAAGCCAGGATTTGAACTCTGGATTTGGAATTCATGTTCTTAACCACCATGCTCTACTGTCTTATAAATCCCAGTTAAGGACATAATAATGATAAAAGCCACCATTCCTTGATTATCTACCATAACCAGCATTATGTAAAGTATGTTATGTATCTTATTGTATTTAGGCTTGTATTGTTTTCCCAACTTTACTAAGAGGGAAACTGGCATTCAGAAAGCTGAGGGAAAAGAAATGAAATTGAGTTATTTGTAGTGAGGTGGATGGACCTAGAGTCTGTCATACAGAGTGAAGTAAGTCAGAAAGAGAAAAACAAATACCACATGCTAACACATATATATGGAATCTAAAAAAAAAATGGTTTTGAAGAACCTAAGGGCAGGACAGGAATAAAGACGCAGACGTAGAGAATGGACTTGAGGACACAGGGAGGGGGAAGGGTAAGCTGGGGCGAAGTGAGAGAGTGGCATGGACACATATACAAGGGCAGGATTTTGACCTGAGCGCATCTCACTCTGCAGCCTCAGTCTTAAACGCCACACTATCCTGAAGGTCAATGGCAGGGCTCACCTTTGGCTCCGCCCCTTCCTCTGTATGCCAAGAAAGGCGCTACTACTAATCTGCATCTGGTAGGATATGTCTTAGAGTTGCTTTCCCAGATGTAATCATGGATTTGCCCTGAACCACGTAGGCTTCCCTGCAGGGTTATGATCAATCTAGCTATAAAGTAAAGACCCTTTCAGGGCATCAGACTCTAACCAACCAAGTTAGCCAGCCTGAGCATCAGTGTGGGGCGTGTCCAGCTCAGTTCTCCTTCTAGAGCCCTGCCTGTCACCCTTTAAGTCAGATACCTCAGAGGACTGCCACTATGCATGCATGTGATGTTCACATTGTGAGTTCTGGCAGGAAAGTTTAGGATGTTTTGGAGGTAGGGGTCTTGACCTGTCAAGGAAACTTCTCTCAGCAGCAAAGACTTCTACATCCACAGGGACATTTTGTGGGATGCTGGTGTTTTATGCTAAGTGGGTGGACTTTGTTATCTGACTGGAGAGCCTCTGTCTTCCTACAAGTCCTTGTTGAGTGCACACATTGCTCTCCTCACTGCCCCCCGGCCACCCTCGGGGCTGCTCCAGAAGAAGCCAATACCTGCAAGCCCTCATCCGGCACCTCAGAGAGGCCCAGCCTGGGCGGCAAGACAGAGAACTTGGAGGGAAAAGTGGACGAGTGCCCCACTTTGCTAGCTAATTACCTAGAAAGGAGAGGCAGGAGTGGGGCTGGGTTGATGGTGATGGCAAAAGAAATCAGAAAATAGTAATGACTGTGGCAGGAATGGTTCTCCAGTATGGGTAATTAGGAAGCCCTTGTTGTGTTTGTTTGTTTGTTTGTTTCCCCAAACAAGCTACTGGAGATACAAGTTGTGATTAGTCTTTGAAATACTAAAGGTGATGATTACCATTTGCTTAAAACTTCTTTTAAGAGTTCTTCTTAGGCTACAGTGTTTAAAGTGCTCAAATTAAAGTTGTAATCGCCTTTATGAAATGTCTTACAAAAAAACACTTCTTAATACTACTAATAAACTTAACAGTTATTTCATAATTCTCTCCTTTGATTAACAACTATTTTGTTTCATACTTTTTAAAAATAAAATCTATGCTTCTTTTATTTGTTTATTCATCTCCTGTAATAAATGACTATATTCTACTATATTCTCTACAAAATACTATTCGTTTTATAAACACTGCAGTGGGAAAATGAACATTTAAATTAAGCAGACTAGCTATTAAATGTATCCTGCATAGTTTTGGTATATTAAATGTCTATTTCATTGATTTCAAGAAATGTGTCAGATTTTGGAAACTCTCTTACTAAGAAGATGGAATTCGAGAAGAAAAATATAAATAAAAGAAGATTAAAGACACTGGGAATAATAAAAGAGATGAATTTGTCATAAAGGCAAGAAAATATATACAATGTTTTTCTTCTGAGGCTTTCTTGGTCATGTTCAGTCATTATTTGGTTTATTTAGATCTAATATTCATTTTAAGAGATAACCAGCCCATGCTTTAATAAAATTCTATGATTAATTTAAAAAACCTGAAAATGACTTCAGTTCCAGATGGACACAGGAAAGGATATATAGTAATTCTCTCTCTCTCTCTCTCTTTTTTTTTTGCGGTACGCGGGCCTCTCACTGTTGTGGCCTCTCCCGTTGCGGAGCACAGGCTCCGGACATGCAGGCCCAGCAGCCATGGCTCACGGGCCCAGCCGCTCTGCAGCATGTGGGATCTTCCCGGACCGGGGCACGAACCCGTGTCTCCTGCATCAGCAGGCGGACTCTCAACCACTGCGCCACCAGGGAAGCCCGATACATAGTAATTTTTATGCTGCAGCTGCAAAGCAACTTTCCTGGCACACAAAGTTACCTTTTAATATCCTAGACTTAGATGTAGGCAGTAACAGGGTGTGAATATTTAATGTGTCTAACTTCACATACTGAGAAGTTCACAGGGAAGAGGTAACAATCTGACAGATACTCCTGTCCTTATCCGGCTTCTGTTTATCACTACTGCATGTATTCTCACCTATTTCCTAGGGTTGTTGTGAGAATTAAATGAAACAATATATTAAAGTACTTGACATATACACTCAATAAATATGCAGGAAATGATAGCTGTGTTTATTAACTGAGTGCCTCCAATAATCCCTTCTGTCAAACAAGAGCAGAGTATCCAAGGTTGGAGTCTAGGTATAATTGGAGAAGTGGGGATATAAAGGGAAGAGGTAAAACAGAAGACAAATTTCGGAAAAACCATGAAGTACATGAAAAAGAATAACATAGAAAAGTCTCTGATACCATGAGCTAGATAACTCAGAACAAGGGTTAAATTGTAAGAGGAGAATGCTGGTTCTGAGTATATGGGGTGACAGCTTCTTAAACCAGCCCTTAAAAGAATTCTGGGGCCTCCCTGGTGGCGCAGTGGTTGAGAGTCCGCCTGCCGATGCAGGGGACACAGGTTCGTGCCCCGGTCCGGGAAGATCCCACATGTCGTAGAGCGGCTAGGCCCGTGAGCCATGGCCGCTGACCCTGCGTGTCCAGAGCCTGTGCTCCGCAACGGTAGAGGCCACAACAGTGAGAGGTCCGCATACTGCAAAAAAAAAAAAAAAAAAAAAAACTCTGTGTAAACTGAAGTCTGACCTGCTAAACCCTGAGGCCTATTGTGAGGTCCCTTTGAAAACAGAGGAACACAATAGAGAGGAGCTGCCTCCAAATGGCAGAAGAAAGACAGATGGTCTCTGTTGGTTGGGAAGGCAGAGCATCCAGCTGTGGTGCAGAGGTGAGTGGCCATCATGGAACAGGTCCTGCCAGGGCTGTTTGTGGAGCAAAGCCCACAAGCTCTGGGTCACACTGGATGACGGGAGCCTCAGGGCGGCCTGGAGGCACAGACTCAGCTCAGGCGGTGGAGTTGGAGTGATGTTCCGGGCCTGGGTGTGGTGCCATGTAGGCAGCTGCCAGAAGGAGCACCACCAAGTTGCCATAGGGCATGGGACGTGCCCCCTGGGGATCCCCAGATACTAGAGGTGAACATGAACCTCAGAAGAGGTCCCTTAAGTCTTCTAGGTACCATGATGAAAAATACCACCAGCGAAATTCAGGTCTCAATGTTAAAAAGACTTTATTCATAACCCACTGGGTGCTGACACTTGGAAGGGTTTGGGACTCAAAGGACAGACGTATCTGCTATGGAGGTAGACAAAGGAAAAACAATTTCGAGGAACATTTCTCAAATTAACATTTGTACACCGTAGAGGTCATTGCTCAGCTCTAAAAATAATTTCACAATAATGTATCTCACTTAGTCCTTTCCCTAGCCAGTCCCCCATGAGGGGCAGCCCAGAAAACAAATCGCAGGCTTTTCTGAGAAACAGGAAGGCAGTAGGGAAAATTGGGGGGTGGGAGACAGAGAGTAGAGGAATAATGTAGGTCATGAGGACCTATAGGCAAAATTAAGAATTCTGATGGAAATAACAAGGCCGCAACTATTTATGATAAATAACGAACACAAGTAACAGATTTCAGATTTCATTTTTTAAGAAACTCAAGCTAACAAGCCGAAAATAATTGCTCTTACTAATAAACTGGAATTTGCCTGAATAGAGAGCAGTCAAAACATAAAAGATGTAGTGAAAAGAGATGCAGATTTTCTGTAGCTTATGTAGGTGAGTCACACAACCCCCTCAGGGAGTACAGTTAAAGGCAGAGGACCAGAGAAAAAACCCAAGGCAGCGTATTTCATCACAATGGAGGAAGTGGAATGGTTTAGAAAGTACTGTCGAGCTGCCTGGGTGATTTGGTTTAAGCACAGCATCGCTTTATCCAGCCCCCAGAGGGCAAGTGTGCTGTCCCCAGAATGGGAAGTTAAATTACTCTGGAAATGACACTAGTGAAAATCAGCACAAATGGAGATGATTAACCCCTGTAGAAATAACCCAAGAGACCATCTTGGAACAAGTGACTCAGGAAAATGAGGATATCCATAAATAGAAATAAGACAACTAGAAAAGGGCTGGAATGTGATTTCTATAAGAAAGATACAAGACAGTTGATGGTACTTTCTACTCTATGGTCTTAGGAAAGACAATGCTAATGGAAGGCAAATGGTCTTCATGGAGCCTAGGAAAAGAAAGGTGAAGGGAAGACCTGGTCAGTGTTTTTCCTGCACTGCCTAAGATGGACCAGAAGCTTCAGAAACAGGGATGCCCTGGCCTGGAAAGGGATGGCTGCTGGAGTGCAGATGGGACCCCTCATCAGGCTTCTCAGGGTGAATGCCTAGCGCAGCCCCTTGTCTTTCAAATACCATTTCTGTGAAATTGGATGGAAACCTGATGTCCCAATGTTAGAATCATTCATAAGACTATGGGTCTGAAGTATTCTCCTTAAATAAAACACAGACTTCTAAAAAACTTTTATTGGAGTATAGTTGATTTACAGTGTTGTGTTAGCCTCAGGTATACGGCAAAGTGAATCAGTTATACATATACCTATATCAACTCTTTTTTTTTTTAGATTCATATAGACCATTACAGAGTATTGAGTAGAGTTCCCTGTGCTATACTGTAGGTTCTTATTAGTTGTCTATTTTATGTATAGTAGTGTGCATATGTCAATCCCAGTCTCCCAATTTATCCCTCCCCCACCTTATCCCCTGGTAACCATAAGCCTATCTTCCACATCTATGACTCTACTTCTGTTTTGTAAATAAGTTCATTTGTACCCTTAAAAACACAGACTTTTTAGCCCAGACACTTCAATAACATGCTTCTAAGATTTTACATCTAACTTGGCCGCTCAGATTTGATTGGTTGGTTTGTTTTTTGTTTACTCATTGGTTCTGAAGTCTACTCATTCTAGCTAAGTATGAAATGCATTACC
Organism: Mesoplodon densirostris; assembly: GCF_025265405.1. Lineage (NCBI taxonomy): Eukaryota > Metazoa > Chordata > Mammalia > Artiodactyla > Ziphiidae > Mesoplodon > Mesoplodon densirostris. Next base: position 79,562,857 of record NC_082668.1, on the reverse strand, counting down.
GTATGTACTAATCACACACACACACCACACATACTCCTTGGGAAAAAAACCAAGCAGAGTCATAAGCCATTGAAAAAAAATGTTATTTTACAGATTTCTAGAGTTCCTTATGCTACTGTTTTCTTCCTGTCTCCTGCTTCCCCTCATCTAAAGGTCAAATGCAGATGTGAGAAAAAATATCCTGAAAAAAAAACATTTCTGCTTTCAAACAAAAAAAGACAGAGTAATGGGGACCAACCAGATTTACCTTGCCACCTGTATAAACAAAAACAAACAAATAAAATACATGAAACAATGGTTCATCAGGCATTAAAAATGGACATCAGGCATTAAAGGGCAGTTATCCCTGAGATATAGGAAACAAACAACTGAGTCCCTGTTGGGCTGTATCCCGCAGGCTTGCAAGCTCTCTATTTGCCCAGCCTCAAGACTGAAGAAAGAGCCTGGAGTCAGCGACAGAGGCATCAATGGTTTAATGGATGGAGGGAATCTCACATGTCTGAAGCAAGGCCCTGGAGCGACACCCTACCCAGTGAGTCGGATGGTGGGCAAGACAAGGCAGGAGTCTTTGCTACCTGGGGAGAGGGAGGTTACCAGTTATAATGGAAGTTGACGTCAGGTTGCCTCATCGGTTACCAGAGAAACGAGCAGAGGAGCATGCCTCTCAATGACCCTTTGACAAACTATCATATTGGAGAGAATTCTGACCTAAAGATTAGAACAACCACTAGCTGGTGCCAGGGGCAAGTAGGTAGGCATTTACTGATTAGGCTCTATGATTAAAAGGGAAGGTCAGTCAGATGAATAGGCTGTAGGTAAGGCAGGGACTGCTCCAGCCAGGGATGTAAGGAAAGCAAGAGAACAGTCATCTTGGGTGGCCTGACCATACAGTCCTACAATTGTCCCAGCTTACTTAATTAACATTTCTAGAACACTCTACCCCAAAACAGAAGAAGACATGATCTTTTTAAGCACACATGAAATATTTAGCATAACTGCAGTGACATGGATGGACCTAGAGACTGTCACACTGAGTGAAGTAAGACAGAGAAAGACAAATATAATATGATATCACTTATATGTGGAATCTAAAAGAAATGGTACAAATGATCTTATTTACAAAACAGAAGTAGAGTCACAGATGTAGAAAACAAACTTATGGCTACCAAGGGGGAAAGGTGAGGAGGGGGAGAGATAAATTGGGAGATTGAGATTGACATATACACACTACTATATATAAAATAGATAACTAATAAGAACTTACTATATAGCACAGGAAACTCTACTCAATACTCTGTAATGGCCTGTATGGGAAAAGAATCTAAGAAAGAGTGGTTATATATATGTGTGTAACTGATTCACTGTGCTGTACAGCAGAAACTATACTCCAATAAAAATTAATTAAAAAAAATAATTACAGATGCTTACAACAGGTATGATATAAATAAACAAGGTACTATAATTTTCACACACAAAAATATTTAGCATAATAGACCATACTCCTCCAGGCCATAAAACGAATCTCAATAAATTTAAAAGAACTTAAGTCATAAAGTGTCTTCTTCGACCCAGGAACTTCATTAGTAATTAATAGCAAAAAGATATCTGGATAATCCTCAAATATTTGGAAAGTAAATAACACACTTCTAAGTAACCCATGGTCAAAGAAGAACTCAAAATGAAAGTTAGAAAGGTTTTGAACTGAATGAAAGTACAATATACCAGAATACATAACATGCCACCAAAGCAGTAATTAGAGGGAATTTATAGCAATAAATGCTTATATTAGAAAACAAGAAAGGTCTCAAATCAATGACCTCAGGCTTCTACTTTAAGAAACTGAAAAAGAAGAAAAAAATAAAGCACAATAAGCAGAAGAAAGGAAATAATAAAGATCAAACTGAAAACCAATGAAACAGAAAACAGGAAAACAATAGAGGAAATCAATACACCACAATCTTCTTTAAGGTAAATAAAATTGGTAAACCTTCAGCCAGATTGATGAGGGAAAGAAAAAGAGAGAACACAAGTTACCAATATCAGGAATGAGACTGGTGACATCACTATAGATTCTACAGATATTAAATGAATAAATAAAGGACTATTATGAACAACTTTATGCCTATAAATTTGAAAGCTTATATAAAATGGAAAAATTCCTTGAAAGACAAGAGCTACCAAAGTTTGTTCAAGAAAAAAAAATAGGTAACCCGAATTGCCTTATATCTGCAGAACTTGAAATTATAATAAAAACCTTCTCACAAAGGAAACATCAGGCCCAGATAGCATCACAGATGAATGCTACCAAATGCTTAAGGAAGAAAAAATACCTACCAATTCTACCCAAACTCTTCCAGAAAATTGAAGAGAAGGGAATACTTCCCAAAGTATTCTTTGAGGCCAGCATTAATCTGATACCAAAGCCAGATAAAACATTACAAGAAAAGAGAACTAAAGACCAATATCCTTCATGAACATAGACAGAAAAAATTCTAAACAAAATGTTAGCAAATTGAATCTCACAATATTTAAAATCAAATGGGCTTATTCACATGTAAACAAATGAAACTCAAAGTAACAAATATTAACTCAAAATGGACCAGAGATCTAAAAGTAGAGTCTTAAAATATAAAGCATTTAGAAGAAAGTACAGAACATCATCATGACCTTGGATTAGGCAAAGATAACTAGATTTCAAAAGCATGATCCATAATAGAATAAATTGATAAAATGAACTTTATCAGAATCTAAAATTTCTGCGCTTCAAAAGACAATATTAAGAGAATGAAAAAATAAGCTACAGTCTGGGAAAAATATTTGCAAATTATATATCTGATAAAGAACTCATATCCACAACATATTAAAAACTCTCAAACCTCGGTAATAAGAAAACAATCAAATAAAAAATGAGCAAAATATTTGAGCAGATACTCTACCAAAGAAGATATATGGTTATCAAATAAGTACATGAAAAGATTTTCAACATCACTAGTCATTAGAGAAATGCAAACTTATTTATTTTTAATTGAGGTATAATTGATAAATAAAACTGTATCCATTTAAATTATACAATATATGTATACATTGTGAAATGATTGCCATGATAAAATTAATTATCATATCCATCACCTCACATAGTTACCTCTTTTTTTTTTTTTTTTTGGTAAGGACACTTAAGATCTACTCTCTTAAGATCTACTCTCTTAGCAAATTTCAATACATAGCAATATATAAACTTATTAACTACATACAGCACCATGCTGTATGAGAAATGCAAATTTAAGCCACAATGAAATATCACTATACTCCTATTAGAATGGCTAAAATTTAAAAGACTGACCATACCAAGTGTTGACAAGAATATTAAATTCCAAGGGCTCCCATAACAAAGTACTACAAATTAGGTGGCTTAAACAACAAGATTTATTGTCTCACAGTTCTGGAGGCTAGAAGTCCAAAGTCAAAGTGTCAGAAGGTTGGCCCCTTCTGAGGGCTGTGAAGGAAAGATCTGTTCCATGCCCCTTTCCTAGCTTCTGGTGGTTTTCTGGCATTCTTCGGCATTCCTTAGCTTGTAGATATATCACAAGATGTTTCTAATCTCTGCCTTCATCTTCACATGGTATTTTCCCTGTATGCATGCCTGTCTCTGTGTCCAAATGTCACGATGACCTCATCTTAACTTGATCACATGTAAAAACCTCACTTCCAAATAAGGTCATAAGTACTGAGGATTAGGACTTTAACATCTTTTGGAAGGACAGAATTCAACCCATAACAGTGAGGAGGATCTGGAGGAACTGGAACTCACATACTACTGGTGGGAAGGTAAAATGGTACAACTACTTTGGAAAACAATTTGGTAGTTTCTTAAAAAGTTAAATACATAACTACTCTGTTATCCAGTTATTCTTCTTGTAGGTATTTACTCAAGAAAAATGAAAGGATGTGTCCACATGAGGATTTATACATGAATGTTCTTCGCAAATTTATAATAGCACAATACTAGAAACAATCCAATATCTATCAGTAGGTAAATGGATAAACAGATTGTGGTATATCCATACAATGGAATATGACTCAGCAATAAAAATAATTGAAATTTTAATGCATGCAACAGTATGGCTATATTTGCAAATAATGATATTGAGTGAAGAAACCAGACCCCCAAAAAAGCATATACTATATGATTTCATTTATATGAAATTCTGGAAATTTCAAGCTAATCTATAGTGACAGAAAGCAGATTTATAGTTGACTGGGGCCTGGGATGGGGAGGAATAGAAGAGAGGGCTTACCAAGCATCACAGTGGAATTAGTAAGGATGATGGATATGTTCACTGTCTTGATTATGATAATGGCTTCATGGGTGTAAAGATATGTCAAAAATTCTTAAATTGTACATTTTACATATATGTACTTTATTGTTTGTCAATTTCATCTCAATAAAGTCTCCTATAATTTTCTAATTCACTGGATTCACTAAGAATATGTTTAAAATGTTATTTAGCCCATCAATCTTAGTTTAAAAGGCTGAGGTTTCTGGCCTTATATTAATAAATTGCTTTTTTTCTAGTAATAAAATGAAAATAAAGCCACTATGCAGGAACAAAACTATATGTTGATTTAATACAGGAAAAATTAAGTTATATTCACAAATTCCTGGTCATTTAGCCAATCATATCTTCCCCTTTTACAAAATCCATACATTTGACAACACTATGATTCCTGTTTTAACTTAGAAAAATTGTTAAGGTATGGAGAAGCTAAGCAGCATGCCTTGGAAGATTCTAGAAGCCAAGCAATATAAAACAGGTTTGCCACCTTCTCAGTGCTCTATTCACTTAACTTTGCAGACCTTCTTCTCAGAAAGCTACACTGGACTTTAATACTTAACTGGTTTAACCTAAGAAGGGCAGGTGAAGACTTTGTCGAGTTCCTTTTCATAGCCCCATGACTATCTCATGTCTATTTTTTCTTCCACACTGAGCTTTAACATTTTGAATTGTCTTAGAAATAAAACTTGACTAGTCTCCAGCCCTCCAAGCACACATGATAAAACAAGTAGGAACACACCATAGACTCTCTGCCCCTGATCCATTGGGATCATTTTCCCTCCTGCAGAATGGCTGTGGGTCCCAGAGTATCTGGGTGACCCTGCTGGTCCGTGGCATTCGACTCACGTTATTTCTCATTTTACAACAACCCTGAATGGTAGGTTTTTATTGTAGGTTTTTTTTTTTCTTCAAAATTGTAATTAGGTATTACCAAATAAAGTAATAAACAACTTTTAACTTAAGAGTGCAAAATAAATCACCTTATTTTAAAGGTGCAAAAGCAAGAAAATACGACATAAACATCGATTTTTAAATAGTCGTCTGTGTGATGGGTAAATGCCATTTCAAAACATTTTCAATAGAAAAATGATTTATAAATCAGTTTTCAGAAGATCAAAAAAATCAATGTTTAATACCAACTTTAACTATAAATAAAAAGAATATTGTCACCTCTCCTGTTTTTGCTTCAACATTTATATCTTCTGCTCTTTGTCTTTTGGAGAAAATATTGCATTGTAAGGCTGCTGTCTTTTTTTTTTTTTTTTTTTTTTTTTTTTTTGCGGTACGCGGGCCTCTCACTGCTGTGGCCTCTCCTGTTGCAGAGCACAGGCTCCAGTCGTGCAGGCTCAGCGGCCATGGCTCACGGGCCCAGTCGCTCTGCGGCATGTGGGATCTTCCCGGACCGGGGCACGAACCCATGTCCCCTGTATCAGTAGGCAGACTCTCAACCACTGCACCACCAGGGAAGCCCTAGACTGCTGTCTTTTTGGACGAGGACAAGGATCAAGATCTTCTTTAATGTAACCTCTTTCCATACAAGTCTGAGTGGAAGGAAAACCAACTTCCCAGAAATTCTCTGGCGTGTTGGGCGGAATGTAGCAAAATCGGTGTCTTGAGCAAGAAGGCAACTTCTTTTCTCTTTCTTCTGCTGGAAATTTTTATGGTAGGGTTTTTTATTTATATAGTGAGGAAACTCAGCAAGATTATGTAATTTGACCAAAGGAACACAGTTGAGAAATAATGGAAGAAGAACTTTTAACCCATCACCTCTCCCTGCTCTCTTTCTCCTCCTCCTCCCTTTACCTAGTCCTTCAACATGTGAACACTCCCACAGACTCTGCTTCGATTTATCAGAGAATTCTTTAGACAAAATCAAAAGGTGCAGCCACCCCTCTATTTTGTTATTGTTTCTATTTAAAAGGCGCATTGGTGATTACAAAAACTACCTTACACACTTTTCTGACTATTAAATGGAATAGGATATCTAAATTACTAGAAAATGATTAATAAATGCTAAAATAAATATTGATCCATCACCAGGCTTTCCCATTAAGTTCTGGAAAGTTATAGCCTGCAGGGTGACAACCAGAGATGCACAGCTGGAGAAGGCTCTTTGGTAGCACAGGTTTCCAAATGGGGTCCCTAGAGTCAGGCAGTCCCATACCCCGTGACAGCCAGGCCAGGTCTCCCGGTCTGCTGTGGCTTCCCATACCTTGCTTCTCCCTCCTTGTGTGATTACAACACAGCCAAGTGGAAACTTTACATCTAAAACTCACCTCTCTCCCTGAACTGAGAGGTTTCTTGTCGGTTTCACTTTTTTTTCAAGTGCCAGACATTATCTCCTGCCCTCATCTATTCAGAATCCAATGCACGTTCATGGGAGAAGCAAGACGTTCCCCACCCCAGCTGCACATTACAATCACTTTGGGAGCTTAAAAAAAAAAGTACTGCTGCCTGGGTCCCACCACCGACCCCTTGAATCAGAATCACTGGGGGTAGGGGCCTCCGTATTGGTGCTTTTCAAAAGTTCTCCAGGGGACTCTGACCACAGTGAGGGCTGAGCACCACTGGGCCAGCTGGGTTTCAGAAAACATGTGACATGCTCTCCGGAGGGGTCTCCTCTTTCCTCTACAGATGGTGCCCCTTTGCTTGCTACCTCTGCACATCCTCTACGAGGTTACGTGTGAGAAGCAGAAGGAGAGCGTGAGTATGCAGAAATTAGGCTGTGTGCTGACAGGGGAGACTTAAGATACCCTATGAAGACCCAGTCAAGACAGAGGCTCAGCTAAAACTTCCAAGTGAGTGGAACTTTCTGGCTAAATACCACACACTGGGAAAGCCGTTAATTGAATTAAATTGATATAAATTGCTGCCTAGACTAAGGTGAAAAACTAGTTCATTAACTCATTATGGACATTGGCTTAGCCCAATGAATTTTTACTTGTTTTCACCCCTTAGTACTCCAGTCACTGTGGGTGTTATTAGTTAAAATACCACAGTACTGGTAAATCACAACATAAAGCAATATTTTGAACACATCCAGAAGTGTTTAATAAATGGCTGGGGGAAAGCTGCTGAAAGTACATATTAAATAGGTTAGAAAACTCGTGTCTTATGTAAACCAATATTCTCTTCTATCTATAGTACAGTTTCCTCTTAATGAGATAGCTTATTATGTGAAGTTATTGAGTAGTTCAGGGTAGGGCTTTAACAGTAAGTCATTTAAGCTCTCAGTGTCCTCATCAGTATATAATGACTGTAATAATACCTACTTCACAGTGTAACTCTTGTGGGTATTATCTAATAATTGTACTTACATCTCATGAGCACTCACTACTTGCCAGGTTTTGGGTGTTTTGCATGTATTATGTTATGGGTTGGGCACTCATAGTGCTCCCTTTTACAGAAAGGAAAGAGAGGCTGCGCGAGGCACAGTGATTTGGTGTAGGTCACAGAGCAGACTCCCACCCAGGCAGACTTACCTCTTCACTACCACGCTGTGGATACAGCAAGCACTCCAGAAATGGCAGCTCCTTGGAAGAAACAAGGTCTACCGTATGGCTTTTCTCTCTACCCAGCAAGAGACCAAATCAATCCTCATTCTTTGTTTGCCCCCCAGATATTTTTTTTATGTAAGTAATAACAATAATAAAAACTACCTTTGCTGTGTGTTTACTCTGCCAGTCACTGTTCTAAGCAGCTTCCAGTTATTTACTCTTTTAATCTCCATAACAGACCAATGAAATGGCACTATTATTGTTCCAAGTTTGCAGATGAGGCAACTAAGGCATCTGGAGATAAAACCTGCCCTAGTCATACAACCAGCAGATGACAAACCCAGGGTCTGGGACTGGCAGCATGGCCCCAGAGCCCCCTCTGTCTGCCTCTGCTTGTCCACCTGTGATCATGGAGCCACGTCCTGTGAGATCCCATCATCATCATCAACTTCTCTCCTGCCAATATCTTCAACTCCCTGTAGGTAATATCCTGATTGGGTGACATCAATCTGGATGAAGCCCAGTGTCCACCTTCTCCCTGCAGGTACCTGGGCTACTGAGCATCATTAAGAAAACAAAAATCCACTCTAAAATCATAGTCCCTGACCACATTTGGGCCCCTGGTTATGCCCAGATTTCCAGCCACATTTCCCCAGCAGCTCTCTCTGAGGACGTCAGAGCCAATCTCACCTCCTCTCCCCAACTCCAGCTCTCCACTCATGCTCAGCAGATGAACGCCCCTGCTACTTCACAGAGAAACTAGAACTTAGCAGAGGAGAGAACTCTCAACTCTACCTTCAGTTTACAGATGTACCTGTGTCTACAACCATTCTTTCCTATATTCCTGCTATCACGGGAGGCATCACCTTCCTTTCTAAAGTGAATCCTTTCACTTTTTGCTCTGGAAACTTCTTCCTTCTCAAGGACCTCATTCTGAATTTTCCAACAGTAAGTACCTTTGAATTCCCCCTCTCTGCTGGATCCTTCCCATCCGCATTTAGATGTGCTCAAGTCTCTCATCTAAAAAATAACAAAGTAGGGCTTCCCTGGTGGCGCAGTGGTTGAGAGTCCGCCTGCCAATGCAGGGGACACGGGTCCGTGCCCCAGTCCGGGAAGATCCCACATGCCGTGGAGCGGCTGGGCCCGTGAGCCGTGGCCACTGAGCCTGCGCGTCTGGAGCCTGTGCTCCGCAACGGGAGAGGCCATGTCAGTGAGAGGTCCACGTACCGCAAAAATAAAAATAAATAAATAAATAAATAAATAAAAAGTAACAAAAATAGCAGCAACAGGTTCACCCTCATCCACAACCATATACGCACAGCCTGTACAGCTACATGTCCTGCGTCCCACGGCTACCAGCTGCTGGGAAGAGTCATCTACCCTTTGGTGTCTTTGCTCCTAATCATCCCCAGACCACTGACGTGCCTTCTCCTCCAACCATTAGGAGCACTCTCCCCAAGGTCATAATTTCCCTCCTCGTCCCCAAATCCAGTGCACATTTCTGCACTTACATCCATTGATCTCTCCAGAGAATATGGAGCTGTCAATGATTCTGTCCTTGAAACACTCTTCCCCAGCTTCCAGACACCTAACTCCTTCTCAGTCTGTTTCTCTAGCTATCCCCAAATGTTGTTCCCTATGATTCTTTTCAGGCCTCTCCTCTTTTCTCTTGACCTACAACCATCACATCTACTCCCATGGTTTTAATGATCAACAACAGAGAACTTCCAAATCTATGCTTTCTGACTTTAATACCCATATATGGAACTGCCCCCTAGACATCTTCACCAGCCTCTCAATGTATCCCAGACTGAAACCCTACTCCTTCCCCAAACTTGTTTCTCAGAGGATGAAGCCACTAGGTTGCCATGCCAGAAATGGGACATCATTCTTGATACCTCTCTCTTTCTCCCCAGCACACCTGCTCAAACACTAAGTCTTGTTGATCTGATCCTTCCTCTTATACATCTCGCAAGGTGTGTTCACTTTCCCCAGTCTTCTACTGTCTCCTTTCTAGTCCAGACAAGAGCCATCTCTTTATCCAGGATCCTGCCGCAGACTCTTAACCCTTATGAATTTCTCACCTCCAGTCCATTCTCCATACTATGGCAGGAATGTTCTTTCTAAAATGTAACATATAAATCTGGTCACAATGAAACCCCCTAATGGCTCCCTGCTGGCTCTAACATAAAGGTTTTTTGTTTTGTTTTGTTTTTTTTGTGATACGTGGGCCTCTCACTGACGTGGCCTCTCCTGTTGCAGAGCACAGGCTCCGGACACGCAGGCTCAGCGGCCATGGCTCACGGGCCCAGTTGCTCCACGGCATGTGGGATCTTCCTGGACCGGGGCACGAACCCGTGTCCCCTGCATTGGGAGGCGGACTCTCAACCACTGCACCACCAGGGAAGCCCCAAGCATAAAGGTTTTTTTAACATGATTTAAGACCTAATCTCAGCTTTCCTATTTAGCCCTAATGTTCCTAGAACCTCCCACTTCAGTACCCAATCTCCCTGCTAAAAGAACTTCTCAAACACCTCATGTCCACTCTTGCCTCTATTCCCTCTGCTGGAACATTTTTCCGCTCAGCTAAGTCTCTCCTCTCCCATCAGCCCCTCATTCCCATTCCCAGGCAACCACTCACCTGCTTTTTGTCACCACATTTTAGTTTACAATTTCCAGAATTTTATGGAAATTGAATCATAAAGTATGTACTCTGTTTTGCCTAGCTCTTTCACTCAGCATAATTATTTCAAGATGCAACCATGTTGTTACATGTATCAGCTGTTCATTCCTTTTTATTGCTGAGTAGAGTTCCATTGCATGGATGTACCTAAATCTATTTATCTAATCATCCGTTGCTGGGTATCTGAGTTGTGTACACTTTTGGGCTATTACAAATAAAGCTGCTATGAACATTCATGTACAAACTTTATATGGACATGTGTTTTCATTTTTCTTGAGTAAACACTTAAGGGTGGAACGGCTGGATCATATGTTTGTTGTACCGGATTGAATAGTGTCCCCCTAAAATCATGTCCACATGGAACCTCAGAATGTGACTTTATTTGGAAGTAGGGTATATTCAGATGTAATTAGTTACAGTCGGGTCTTACTGGATCAGAGTGGTCCCTAAATGCAATGCTGATGTTTTTATAAGAGAGATATAAAGGGAAGAAATCCATATGATGATGTACTATAAGCCAAGTGATGCTAAGGATTGCCAGCAACCACCAGAAGCTGGTTGAGAGGCATGGAACAGACTGTCCCTCAGACCCTCAAGATGGAACCAGTCCTGCCGACACTTTGATTTTGGACTTCTGGCCTACAAAATTGTGAGAGAACTAATTCCTGTTGTTTTAAGCCACCCAGTTTATGGTGCTTTGTCACGGCAGTTCTAGGAAATGAAGTAGTTATGTGGTTTTTTTTAACTTTTTAAAAGACTGTCAAACAATTTTCCAAAGTGTTTGCACCATTTTACATTCCTATCAGCCGTGGGTAAGAGTTCCAATTTCTCCACATCCTTGCTGGCACTTAGTGCGGTCAGTCTTTCTAACTTTAACCATTCTAATAGATGTGTAGAAGTATATCACTGTGGTTTAAATTTGTATGTCCCTAATGTCTAATGGTCTTGGAAATCATTTCATGTATTTATCTGCCATCTGTACATCTTCTTTGGTAAAGTATCTACTCAAATCTTTTGCCCATTTGATATTTGGGTTTTTCTTATTATTGCGTTGGAGAGTTCCTTATATATTCCAGATACAAGTTCTTTATCAGGTATATGATTTGCAGATAGTTTGTCCCAGTTGGTGGCTTTTCCTTTCATTCTCTTAAGCATATCTTTTGAAGTTAGCTAGCTATTCAAGGTGCCAATTTGGATGTCACTTTTTCTTGGCATCACTTTCTCTGAGCCTCAAGCTTTGACGAGTGGCCCTTCTAAGTACTTGTCAAGTTTCAGACACATTCTCATATCATGACACACATTGTAATTGTTATTATATTCATTTGTTATTGTAATTGCTTGTTTACCTATTTGTTTCTCCCCCAGACTCAGAACTCTGTGATCATGGTCAAGGACTCATCACACCCTTCTCTCTGTTGCATCCTCCACACCAGTACTGAGATGGACACAACATGCTCACGTTCATAGTCACTGTCTGTCTCTCCAGACTCACTGTCCATAGTTCTCCACCCTGCACTGTGTTCTGGAAAGCTGACTTCTGTGGACTCCTGGACCACTGGCTCCCGGCTGGGTCAGCCAATTGGAAGAGATCAGAGGGCAGGAGAAGAAGGGACAGGCTCTTCATTTTCTCAGCTTCCTCCCTGACAGGCTCCAGTTTGGTAGCAATTGTTCTTCTCCCGTCCTGCCAGATGGCCCCGGTCGCAGAGGTACAGCTCACATGAGGCCCCTATAACTGCTCCCTCCCAGGTTCCTTCAGGCCCCGATACAGTCAGGACAGCTTCCAGCACTGGCTAGAACCTAGGTCTTTCCCTTCCTGTTTCGGTTCCCTTCACTCTGCCCATAACTTTGTAAATAGTGTTTCACTACAAACCACTATAAATCAGGGTCTCCCCCTTTCTTGCGGAGACTCTGATTCCTACAGTGCTCAAAATACATTTGCTAATCTTGACCCTCACCAAAACCCACACATTAAGTAAGTTTTAAATCCCTGAATCTTCTTCACCATTTTCATTCAACATCATTCAGGTTTCTAACATTTTTCTCGAGTTTCAAATGAGTCCATACACTATATTCCTGTCCACCTCCTTTCTTCCTTCCCTCCTTCATTCACTCACTGAGCAGAGACTTTTGTAGAATTTACTAAGTGCCAGGAACTGTGCTGTCCTGGAGAATCAAAGAGAAGGAAAATGTAGTGGGTTCCTCAGGGAACCTACTTTCAGGTGAGAGCTATAAATAAAGAAGTAATTCTAATTCAAAATGATGGAAGATGTACGGGGCCTGCAGGTGCAGGTGTTCTGGGCCACAGTGGGCAGGAGACCTCAGTTCAGCAGGACAGAGCTCTGCAGAGCTCGCTCCTGAGCTCCCCTTTGCTCTTTGCTTCCTCCCCCCACCCTCACAGCTGCCATGAAAGGACATTGAAAATATGCTAGACTGTCCCAAGCACTGCACAATCTTATCTCATTTAATACAGCAGCAAATAGTACCATCTGCATCTTACACAGAAGGAAACTGAGGCTAAGGAGACTAAGTAACCTGCTGGTAAGTAGCAAAGCACCTACTTTCACCATCAGACTACCCTACCTCCTGAATCTGAAACAGACTCAAGACCCGGGTATGGGGAAGGATCATTTTCTTGACGGCGTAAAAGTTTTTGCCACAGATTTCCACCTCAAAGAGATGAAAATGAGCCCTTCTGGAATCTCTAATCGTTGAATAGGAAAATTGGTGTCAGTAGGCCAGGAAGCTGTCATCACCATTCTTCATTACGCTAATGCTTTGAAGATGAAATATGGCTGGTTTCTCCTCTTTATCCTGTTCATATTCATAGCTCTGCTACGTTGGAATATTATCTGCTCTGGGTCAGGGAAGGCTTTTTCCCCCCATTAGAGAGAGGATACAACTGAAGCCCATAGCAGGTGGATGTCTCATCAGGATCCCACAGCCAGTGGGAGGTAGTCCAGTGTCCCAGTGACTGACCTCGTTTGCCAGGCTGCCCAGTAGCCACCCTTTGCTTCAGCCAGGCCCACCTACTCACTCTCTCCCCTGCAAGTGTTTCTCACTCCAGACTTTGTATTTTCTCTCACGACTTCTTCCCATCCTAGAACAGCCTCTTCCTCCTAAATACCCTTCACCCCATCTGAACACATCTAGCCCTGTGCAATCACTCTAGCCACCCCCCCGCCGGGCCTCTCCCACTTTTACGTTCACTGCACTGCACCTCACCAAAGATTAATATCAAGGCTGCACTTTCCTACTTTATTATGCCACTTGGATCGCGCTCGGCTGCCTCAATAGACGCCAGCCCACTCAGACAGGGCTGAACCATCTATACTTTGGGGTAATTCCCATAACACTTGATGTAGTGCTGAGTCACAGGAGAGATTTATAAGTACATGACTGAGGTCTTTATAGTCTCGTATGCTGAAAGCATCCTTTTTCTGCATGTTTCAGGCAGGGATACTGACTTCTATATGTAATAATATGCTATTGACTCAGGGCACACTTTGGAACTTTTCACGTTCTCTCAGCCACACCTCTTACTCCAGCCACCTCTGCAGCAACCAGCCCTGCACAGGTTCCCTCTGGGGCAACGTGACAGCACCTCACCTCTGGCCATGCCATGCACCTGTTGCTGCCTGCCGCAGGGTTTTCCGGTTGCCAAGGCATGGGACCAAGCTTGGAGCTTACCACTGCTATGGAAGTGTGCAGAGCAGTTAATAACCCTAGGACCACCTTTACTAGCAGAGACGGTCAGCCTAAGGATAAATGTTTCCCCCTTTCCTCTTCTCCCCAGGACAGACGGTCTGAGACCTTCCGAGGTTCCTGCAGGACTGAGCGCATGTTGCTACGACAGTGGCCAAGGCAGTAGCTGTCCTTGTTTCCTTATTTCACTCTGATCTTCAATCCCACTCTCTGCCAGAGATCTCAACCCAGGCTCCGCTTTCTGGAGAACCAGGCTAAGACAGTTTTATTAGTCTGTTTGGGCTGACTCAACAAAATATCAGAGACAGGGTGGTTTAAACACCAGAAATGTATTTCTCACAGTTTTGGAGGCTAGAAAGTCCAAGATCAAGTTCCTGAAGGTTTTGGTTTTTGATGAGGTCTCTCTACCTGCCTTGCAGATGGCTACATTCTTGCTGTGTCCTCACATGGCCTTTCCTTACTGCCTGGATGGAGAGATCTCTCTCTTCCTCTTCTTATAAAGCCGACCTTATCTAGGACCCCACATTTAAGACCTCATTTAAACTTGATTAACTCCTAAAATTCCTATATCGAAATACAACTACATTTGGGGGGTTAGGACTTCCACATATGATTGGGGAACTGGTGGGACACAATTCAGTCTAAAGCTGACAGTGTCACTCAAAACTATTGGTTTGGTCTTGGCCAACAGGCAGCTGAGAAAGGCAAGGCTCTCCAAGACCCCATCACCTTCCTTTTATTTTTTTAAAGCTCCCTTTTGCTTTCTTCCCTCCTCTTATGTTTTAATGACTAGCGTCATAAGCAATGTTTTGTTTAATGACTATTTAGGAAAGATCTTACATTAGCCTGTTCTCATAAATATTGAATGTTTCTAGTGTTCCGTCAGTGATTTGAAAGACTACCCTTAGAAAGACTACATTCTAGTCAGGGTTTCCTAGTTTAGGGAGCAACTTTTGCCAAGTTAAGGAGTAACCTCTTCTTAGAGCAAATCACTTTGCCTTTCTGGACCGGTTTTCTAGGTATAAAGTGGGACAACGCGGTAACAGCTGTAACACGGGATAACCCAGCTATTTTGCTGGGTTAGGAGGATCCAAGGAGATGGAAGGGGGAGGTAGTTTTTAAATGGGAAAGGAGCTCAACAACGGAAGAACCTTCAGCGCTCTCTGGAGTGAGGAGGGTGGAGACCTCGGCGCACCCCCGGGATCTCTGGGCTCCACATTCCAGGGGAGAGGAGGTCCAGAGCGCTCCCAGCGCGCCTGGGTCCACGGAGCAGCTCGGTTTACTCTAAGCTGCCTGCTGCCAAACCCGCAGTGTTTACCATAATCTGGGTGGCTTGCAAACCCAGATGTCAGACTTCCCGTCCCAGAGATTCTCAACTCGCTCACCCCCAACTCCTATTTGGCCTCCGCAAGAAGGAGAGAGAAGGCTGCAAGCAGGAGGAGCGTGCACAGGGCAGCCTCACCCCTCCTCTCTCCCCACCCCAAAGGCAGGAATTTCTGGGATGGGCAGATGGTCCACCCCCTCTTCCTCCCTCCCGCTCCAAGCCGGAGTGGGTAGGGCGGGGAAAACCTCCTAGACTTTTCCGCCTTCCAGCCCATAACCCCGAGTGTCCGTACGCTGTGGCGACAGGGGTGACGGTGACGGAGTGGATCTCCGGGACGCAGGGGTGGCGAGGCCTGGGGGAGGGGAGGAGCGCGGAGGAGGCTACGGTCCCACCTCCCCCACCGCAGGGCCAGGCGCAGTGTCCGGCGAGCCCAGTGGTTAGCGATGCCGCTGCTGTCGCTGCTGCCACCGCTGCTGCCGCTGCTCCTGGTGGTGCCGGCAGGCTCCGCCGAGGGCGCGGCGGTGGCACTCACCCCCGAGCGGCTTCTCGAGTGGCAGGGTGAGTGTCCCCCGGCCCAGAGGGACCAGATGGGCACGTCGGGGGTGGGGGTGGGCAAGAGGAGGAAGAGGCGAAGCTGGGGCGGGCGAGGGCGGCCGGGATTATACGGTGGCCCGCGTCTCTGCCGTCCGGAGAAAGCCCTGCGAACGGGCTAGTCCTGCACCGGGACAGGCCCTGCACCCGCTCCCCCGCCCCGCTTCCTCCAGGCTTCAGTCGGGGGCGCGGCGTGGGGCGGGGCCTCGGCTCGCAGGCGGTTTGACTCGGCTGCAGTCGGGGACAAGCTGCGCGTAGGAGGGGAGGAGATGTTTCGAACGTAAACTTTCCTAGAGCGGTGTATTTGGGAGGACCATATCTGGGATAAATGATGGCAAAAAGATGTCCCATTTTGTCCCCTCCCAAAGCAAGCGCTCTGGGTGTACGCTGCCACCTGCGGAGTGGCCCCAAGCCTGGCTTCTCCGCTGTGCCCCTTCGGGAAAGAAAACAATCTTCTCTGTTAACGCCTCTCAGACCAGATGGGGAAGAGGAGCCCCTGTGGCCCCAATGAACTTGTGAGCTGGAGCAAGTTACCCTCTTTGCTCTTCAGTTTCTCCCCTTTGAAAAATGGGGCCTGTGACAGACATAGGACCACTGAGGGCAAAACGTGATCCTTTGCAAGGCACACGGCAGGCCAGCGAGTGGAGCGTTCCTGCGGAGTTACCACTGCCATATACACGTGTACCCGGGATCAATTGATCAAACATTTATTGAGCACCTACTGTACATAAGATTCATAAAGGGTTATGGACAGAGACAGAAAGAGAGATCCCCGCTTTCGTAAATAACTGTATGGGCTGCCTCTGAGGCAAAGGAGCCAGCGTGCAAAAAGTGCAAGCCCATGTGTGAAGGGAGGAAAGAGGTTGGGAGAAGCTAAATAAACCAGGAGAAGCCTCCAGGCAGCCTCCATACTCTCAGCCTTTGGGGATAAGCTTGGACAGGAGTAAAACATGTCACCAATGTCTGTGTTTATTTTTTTCCCCTCTCAACATATTATGTATACATTTTGGAGGTAATCTTCTCTGGACTGTACTCTCTAGCATTCCTAGGAGGCTTTACCAGGGACAGGTTGAGCAATTCTTATTCTAAAGTGGCCGAAGTTCAGAGGCCTCTTACCTCCTTCATCAGTTCAATAAAAATGCTCCTGCAGACGCGCCTGTGACCCCATGGGGTGATCCATCTCCTCTAACAGTCGCTGTGCCACGCTTATTTCTTTATATTTTAAAATGTGGGTCTTGCCTGAGCACTAACTGTCCATCTAGAACAGGGCAGCAGCCGGGAGGACAGAAGCTGGAACCTAGCCGCACAGAGAGAATGCGCTGGTGATCCTCTGAGCCAGGATTAGCACTGATGGGGGCTAATCCCTTCTATATGTAGCAGATCCAAATCCCGGCTGAGATAGTTTCTAATCAATGCCTTCTTTTTGATAGTCAAGGACACTATGAAGTTAGAATCATCCACTACCTCCTGTCCACTCCAGGTGACAGTTTGCAAATCTGAAGGCATTTGACATAGTTGGCATAGAGATTCTTCAGATGTGAAAATGCTGCTCCTAATTTCTGAAGAGCACAGAGACTGTGTGACATTGACTGCTCCAGTCCTCACACAGGCTCCCCTCCTTGACTCCAAGCACTCACATCAGTGGAATTTCAAGTATAATCTAGATGGGTTTAAAATCAGTTTTTTCCTGTTTGTCCAAAGATGGAAAAACAAAATCTGAGCGTTAGAAGGGACCTGAGACATTGTCTAGTCCAGCCATCCATTTTTCAGATGTAGAAGCTGAAATACAGCAGTGTTTTTTAGCTGTGTTTGGGTGCCTACGTTTGCCACTGTGTTCACTGGACTACACTGACTTACTCTTAGCCATGATTGGCATCCCCAGAGCAACCAGGAGAAAATATGCACCTATGTCAGTTTCACATCCACTAATAAGGAATAGGTAGTAATACAAGGCAGATTATACATATAGTGTTTATCATCTGAAAATTTCTTTGATATGTGTTACTGATTGATCTCTTATTTATTATAAGCATCCCAGCCTTGAGAGGCAGATGATGGATAGTATTGTGCTGACTTTTCAGTCATTTACCAATAACTTTGTATTAAAAAATCAGTAGATGCAGTGTCATATAGTAGTTAAGTTCATGGGTCCTGGAACCAGATTGTCTGGGTTCAAACCCTGGCTCTACCATTTACCAGCTGTGTGACCTTGGGCAGGTTTCTTAAGCTCTCTGTGCCTCAGTTTCCTCATATATAAAAATGGAACTAATAATAGTACTTACCCAAGTATTGTCCTTTTGTTTCAGTATCACCACAGTGCCCTCTTCCTCTGGCCAGTCCAGACCATTTTGACGTGTTGACAGTCCTGTAACAATTACTTCCCTGTGCACAGCACTGTACTTGGCATGTCTGCAGCCTCTCTCCTATCTCTAGTTGCTATAGCAAGGGACCTCATTGTGGTTCTGAAATCTGAGCCCTTCATTCTAGCAAGTGCTAAAACTTGATAATTTCATTCAAGTACCCCAGATACTGGGAGGGTAGAGGGGAGATCAAAGAAGGGGACAGGGCATGCTGGGGAAAAGTGGGCATAGTCTCTGTGGAGGTTGTTAAAGGAAATGAACTGGGGGCAAGTAAAAGAATTTTGAAGCGACGTTGAGGGCTGAAAATTATAAATGTGAAATGGCCCCAATCAACATAGTAAGAGAGCTTCCCCTACAGCACTCAGCTTCCCAGCAGCAGGAGTGGAGGGAGCCCACTGCTGTGTCAGTCCTCAGAGACGGTCAAGGTAGGCTCTTTTGAATGGCCAATGACCAAGAGAAGTGAGGGTGAAAGTAAGGAGATGAGAGAGATGGCAGAACAGGAAGGGTAGTGATTATACAATGGAAATAATGAATTTTGGAGGTGGGTCCATTCTCAGTAGTGACCAGGTCCAAGGTATTGCTGCAGAAGTGGTCACTAAAGCGAGAACAAGTGAAAGAAGGTCCTCGGAGCAGAGGGGGTCAAGGAACCGCACGTCCAGAGCAGTACAGACATATACGTCTGAAACAAAAGTTTCATTAAAAAACACCCTTACCTGGGCTTTGCTGGTGGCGCAGTGGTTGAGAGTCCGCCTGCCGATGCAGGGGACACAGGTTCGTGCCCCGGTCTGGGAGGATCCCACATGCCGCGGAGCGGCTAGGCCCGTGAGCCATGGCTGCTGAGCCTGCGCGTCCGGAGCCTGTGCTCTGCAACGGGAGAGGACACAACAGTGAGAGGCCTGCGTACTGCAAAAAAAAAAAAACACCCTTACCTGATATGATGTGCTGCTACTTTTCTACTCTGTTCTACTCTATTTTGCTTTGTAATGTTCCACTCTATCTTGATTTCATGATGCATTAATGGGCCACAGCCTGCACTGAAGAAAACACTGGGCCCGAGTGTTGGGAGTTAAAGGCCTTGGGGTGGGGAGGCCAATGGAGTGTTTGCTGGAGTCACATAGTGAATGTAAGGAGGAGGTTCATGGCGGTGCGCTCGGTATGGAGCAATGAAGAGAGGGTGCCACAAAGGAGAGGTTTCTGAAAGAGGGTGGTGAGAGCCACCCCCTGGAGGCAGCTGTGGGAAGGAGTCGTGACCCTGAGATTTTCCCCTTAGCTCCCATTTCTAATACAAAGGTCAAAATGCCCCTCACCGCAGCCAGCTGGGTGCTATTAGTGCATACCCTTCCTTCACAGGTGAAGGCAGGTTGAGTAACTTGCACCTACAGGAACTTGTAGAGTAGGGATGTGAACCGGATCGACAAGCACTAATGCAGAGGACCCCTGTATAGCCTTGCGACCTGATAAAATAGCTCATTCTTATCCCGCTGTTTGCTGGGAGCATGTGACTTGATTCTGTGACAGGAGGAACAGGAGGCCAGCCTCTTGCTCTCTTCAACTCCTCCTTTTCTAAACCTGTGCTTCCACATGTAGGAGTAAATATTTTCACAAAGCTGAAATGTGCAAAGCCACTGATTTTTTTCTAGGCAATTTTTATATCCCTGGGCAATGAGCCATTCTCCTAATCTGGGGATTTGGAATTTAAGTAAAAGCATGATCAGCTCCTGGTTTAGCTGCCCTGCCTGGCCGTCAATCACTCCAACCCTCAGACTCTGTTTCTTCCATCTCCGTTCATCATCTTTCAGAAACTCTTCCACTTTATACTTTTCTCATCCCATTTTCTCTGACTGGCTTCTTTCCTCATGAGCCTTTGAGAGTCAGCATAGACTTCCAATTTTTCTGGTCCTTTTTACTCTTTCTCATTAGCTCCTAACCTCTTTTCCTATTATTGGTTGTCACAGTAACTGATACTACACCATGTGGGTTCCACGCCAATTACCAGAAAGGTTGAGCCACACAGAGTTTCGTTGTCCCCTCAGCTTCCCTTCCTTGAGCTAAGAATTTGCTTATTTATATCAGGGTTTCTGAAGAAACAATTCTTTGTTCTGCCTCTTCTGAACTCATCCCTATGTGATGAATCTTCATATGATCTATCAAAGTAATGTATTTGAGACATTTATAGACCTTTGTCTCCATCTTCTTTTAGAAATTATCCTTGAAAGCCTTTTAGGAGATGTTCCAAAACAAAGCTAGGAACATAAATTATATTTTTTAATTGATCAGAGTGAAAAGAAATATTACAGTTCATAAAAGAAACAAACACAAGAACACCTTATACACACTACAGTAAGTCACTTAGGGTAGAATATTTTATAAAGTCACTCAAGAAAAATGGAGGAATTTTATGAGAATTCCTATAAACTGGGTTCTGTGATACAGAGCTAAACAAAATAGACAAGAGTTTTCTGCTTTCATGCGGGGCCACATGACTTTCTAATTGACTATACTTTCCAGACTACTACAGTTCCCAAAAAATATGCTAATGAAAAAATTTCATTATTTCTGGCTTTTTGCATCACGCTCTTGAGAACTTTCTTTTTCGGTTATGAAAATATAAACAGGAAATTCAAAGTAATTATTTAACTATAAGCATTGTTGTCTTATTTCGCTGCTATTTTTCACTACCCACGTCCAAAGTTAAGATCTGTTTTTCTCTTACTAACACTTATAAAGGGGTCGTAGTGACTGAGGTAGTCCTTATCAGGATCCTATGAGGACAGCACTATAATTAATTAAGCCCATTGTGAAGATGGAGAAACTAAGGCAGATACTCTCAACCTCAAGCAGTTCTGCCCTAAAAGAAGTGCTCTGTGGTTTGCCAAGGTCTTTTTTCCACAGTGCTAGCCTTGGCCAGTTAACAGGGCAGTCTTTATGGGCGTGTGAACAGAACTGTCTCGTAGGGCTCCATGCTCAGCAGGGCCTTGCCCTTGGGGTTGAATGCTCTGTGGTTTGGGGTCTTGGATTTCTTAGTAATTTTTATTTCTGAATTTGTGCTTTGGGTGTGAAATCCTGTGGGACAATGGAGCACAGACCAAGAAATTAAAGCCTCCAGTAAATCTCAGTCCTTCCTCACGTCACCTCCCCATTTTCCTTGGGTGGGTTTTCAGCCTCTCTCTCCATACTCCTGTGCTCCGCCCGCCCACCATGGCAACCAGGTTGCCTTGGGGCTGGGAAACTGGAGGCCCAGGGCCTGGGAGTAGACGGCCAGTGGTATCTGGGGGCAGGACAAGGCTGCTGTCCCCACCGGGTTGGCAGCACCATTGCATGTTCCGTGGGGACTGAGTGGAGACCTATCACCTGTCCCCAGTCCAGGTACTAAGTGTGTTCCCAGAGCTTTCTACCACGGAGGTTGCAACCCCTCACAGGCCCACGGGAAGTGAAGATTGACTGGACTTCCCTGTCCCCTCCAGGGCCCTACATTTTCATTTTACTCTGGACTCTGTGAATTACATAGCTAAGTAAGAAGCATGAGACTGTATGAGTTGAATTATGTCCCCCTCAAAATTAAGATGTTGAATTCATAACCCCCCAAATACCTCAGAATAGGCCTCATTTGGAGATAGGGTCTTTTCAGCTGTAATCAAATTACAATGAGGTGATTAGGGTGGGCCCTAATTTAATATGACTGATGTCCACCTAAGAAGGGAAAATTTGGACACAGAAATATGCATAGAGAGTAGATGATATGAAGAGACACAAGGAGAAGACAGCCATCTACAAGCCAAGGAAAGAGGCCTGGAACAGATCCTTCCCTCACAGGCCTCCAAGGAGCCAACCCAGCCGACACCTTGATTTTTGACTTGTAACCTCCAGATCTGTGAGATAACAAATTTCTGTTTAAGCCACTCAGTTTGTGGTACTTTGTGATGGCAGCCTTAGCAAACAAGTACAAGGACTAACAATATATCTACCATTAAGAGTTGGATTTGGTTGTGTTTTCTTTTTCTTTCTTTCTTTTTTAAAAATATTTATTTATTTATTTGGCTGCACCGGGTCTTAGTTGCGGCATGCTGGATCTTCATTGCCATGTGCAGGAGTTTCATTTGTGGCATGCAGGCTCTTAGTTGCGGCATACGGGATCTAGTTCCCTGACCAGGGATAGAACCTGGGCGCCCTGCATTGGGAGTGCAGAGTCTTAACCACTGGACCACCAGGGAAGTCTCTTGGTTGTGTTTTCACTTCTGTCTCCCACTTAAGTAAATACATATTTTTCTTAAGTGAATATATTCTCAAAGCAGATAAGATGGATAGCTCAGTGTAAACACTTTTGCTTTCAATAACGTCACATCATTTCCAGGGTTGTTTGGTTGTTGGCTGAGTTCTTTTCTACTTTTGTTTGTTTTGGTGACCCAGTCGTTGAATCATATCCCCCAGGGCTTCCACATGAAGGCATGTTGAGGGAAGTTTAACAATGTTCTGTCTTATTGTTTCTTGCCATAACATGGTCTTCTGTAGCAAGACTCCCTGGTGACTGAGATGGTATATTTTCAGCACAGCCTATAAAATGTTAACAGAGCCGCTGTGAATAATGAGTTTAACACCAGCAATGTCTGAATGTCTGTTAGATACTTTCCAGTTAAATAAAGACAAAAATGATGGAGGAATAGACTAAAAGCTAAAAGGAGGAAAAATGTTTTCAACTCAGTTTAAAAATTCACAGGTAAGATACAGAGACACAGCGAAGAACTTTGAAAGAGAGAAGATTTTCTGCAGAGGTCAGAAGATTTACTGCTAAATGTGATGGACGAAGGGGGAGGCGGGAAGGGAATGAGAGTGGCAGAGTGGCGAGAACAGTCTGGAAGGGTTAATCTACTTCACACAGGGCTTGGTGACAGGCAATTTGAATCCTGACAAAACTGGAGCCCGGTGGAGCAGATTAAGCCGGGTTTCATTTTTCCTGCGTGTGAGAAAGAGTATTGTATACCTCGTGGAACTTGGAGTGACGATTTGGGGAGATTAGAAAGAAAAGGGAAGAGAACATGTAAAAAGATTTAGCAAGAGGGGTCCCACGGGCCTGTGGAGGTGGCGATTATCCAGGTTCAGAAGCTGCAGGAGAATAAAGAAGGCTCAAAGTCAAGGACAATGCTAGGGCAGGGAAAGAGAAGAAGTTCTGAGACAGGACAAGGGGATATTTTAAAACATACTTAACTTTTTAGTTGATTATAGAAATCAATTGATAGCAAGCCATGGGCTTGGTTAAGTGCTGTCAGATTGTCAAGAGATAAACACCAAATCTCAGATGATCTGGGATAAAAATGCACGTATTCATGCAGAGATGGCCAAGGAGGGGAGAGCACACTTTTCCCTTTGCTCTGTCCTTTCAGGTACAGTGCACATGCTGCATGCTGCAAACGTCAGAGATTCCTTGCTTATTGGTTTGGAAAGTCATATTAAGAATCCAGCTTCTCTGCATCGTTCAGCCATGAAGGGGACTTGATTCAGCCCCACACAGCATCCCTTCCTGCTACAGAGTAATCTAAGTCAGGAAAACAATGCAATCTGAATCTGAGTCACTGGACAGGACAAACCTGAATTTGTGTAGCTGGAAAAGGTCGATACATCTCAAGAGAGAAGCTGCTCAACTTTAGATTGGTTTCAGGGCAGAGATGCCCTCCCCATACTTCCTGGACCCTTTCCATGCCGAAACTGAGATACTGTCAGAAGAGCAAGGAACTGGACAGATTCAAGACATGATCTGGGGAAGGAAATGCACGAGCCCAGCACCAGCTGTGTGGGTAGATGGAGAAGAGGTTTAAACCCAGGGGAATGGAGTAGGAGATTGAAATTGGGGTGCAGTTGGCAAGCTGTGGGCTTCCTTTAGGAAGCTTGTCTTAAACATTGCACTTGACGTGAACCGTGCATTTGAGCTTTTCCTTCCAGTTCCCATAACATGGAAGGGCCCAGAGGCCGGTTTATACGTCGATTGGATTAGGTGCCACCATCATGGTGTTATTTATTAAACACCAGAAAACCCTTTGCTTGCCTAAAATCCACCATAAAAAGAGGATTTCTTTAGGAGTTGTTTCATTGTTTGTTTCAAGTGTTGTTTTTTTTTTTAATCAAAAGAATATACATCTCATCAAGGCTTAACATTTCAAATCGTATCTTATTTACATAACACTTCATACCTCAGCCAGTTCTAAGAGGAGCTGTTTAAAGTATAAGGGGACACTAAAAGGCGGGTGGAAGTGATCAGAAGGGGTGCCGAGCATGAAGTGGAAGGGCCTCAAGAGGAACTTCCTGCAGGGACCCCCACTTGGCACTCTTCCAACTCTAATCTTAGCCCCAGGCTTTAGACTCCAACCTCATGGTATTATAGGGATTGGCCGGCATCTGACAAGAGTATCAGATTCCTGAAGCCAGAAAGCAAGTCATCGCAACTAACTTTTCCAGAATCCTCCCATTCTATCGATCACCAAATCCTGTCATTTCTTCCCTCCTTGAATTCTCTCTCTAGTGACTAGAGTCTAACCATTCCCTTCCTTTCTCATCGCCACCAGTTGAACTGACACCTCTGTCTCTCTTGCCGGATCAAAGCAATAGCCTTCAGACTGTTCTCCATTCTGCACGTGGGCTGTCTCATCCCAGCTAAGTGAGAACTCCTCCAGGGCAGGAACTTGGACATTTGTCTCATACCTCTACTCTCCTAAAACCATGCTGGGAACACAAAAATGCTCAATAAATGTTTTTATCGAATGATTTACCACCCTGATTCATCTTCCACACCACAGCCTCAGTCATGCCTTCTCTTGTTCCAAAAATTCCCCTTATCTGAATAATATACAAAGTTTTCAATAAAATTTAAGCTCTTCATAAAATGGCCCCAAACCACCTCTTTCCAACTTTATATTCTACAACCACCAAACACTTTTAGATAGTGAGGCTCCTGTCACCCTAGAGCTAATTAGTTTCATCACCTCTGAGCTTTGATGACTTTTGCTCTGTCCACAGTGCCCCCTGGCCCAGCCCTTCACCTCTCTGTCTATACCTCCTGCACTACCTGGACTCTCCCTCTGTAATGAGGACAGGCACCCATGCTGGTCTAGTTCACCCATGTACCTCCATGGGCAACAAATATTAGGTCCCTATCAAATGTTTGTTGAATGAAAGTGTGTGTGTGTGTGTGTGTTCTTGTGAGAGAGTGATTGATTGGTTGATTTCTCTGATCTTCTAGGCCAAAGTGACCCCTTCTAACTCCTGCCTTCCACCTTATTGTGCTTATACCTCTTACGTCAATATGTATTTTGGCATTAAGTTATAGTTCTTCCTGTACACTTCATGATGTACTCCCAGGGAGAACATCAGTTCCTTGAGGGCAAACACTATGGCACATATATCCTTCTATCTGCAGGGCTCCTAACACACCACCATATTAGGTGCTCAATTAATGTTTGTTTGAAATTTCAAGTCTCCCACTTCAAATTATTTGGCAACAATCTACAGCAGCTCATTTTCTGCTTTCTAGGTTATAAATGAATGGATGTAAATAGAGTTAGACCTATATGGTTTTCACTAAGTATATCGATATAAAACTTCTAAGAAAAAAATGGATTTGGAAAAAAAATGTATAAGAATGATTCAGTTAAATGAGCTTTACAGTCCCATCCAGCGCTGAAGTTCATGGTTCTGGGTATATGGGTAGGTAGTCTCCTGTGCTATGTCCATGTTCCTTCCAGTGCTCTTCTGCTGTCTCCTCCCCGGAAGATGGGCCAGTACGTGCACACACACACACACACGCACACACACACACTCTCCACCTAGAAAGGTCTGATGACACTGAGGCGCCATGTCCACCTCACACATGACATCACTTGAAGATCCAGTGAAGTGTTTTAAATTCTGGTCTATTTTCTTTTTCTTATCTTTCATCACTTGTTTTTAAGGGCTTATTTTAAGTGCAGTTACAATGTTTTCTTTGGAACTGATGGAACTCCCTTCTTTTCGTTAACTAGGAGACTTCCCATGATTCCAGAACGAATAGATATAGTTTTAAAGAACAGATATTTAGATAAATGATTCCTCTATCTCTGGTACCCTACACAGTGCCTTCCACATAGTCAGTAACCAGTGAATGCTTGTTCAATGAATGAATAAATAAATAAATGAATAAAGAAATTCTCCTTGCATTCCTTAGAAATACATGTCATCTTGTGAGGCCAAAGTGTGGATCTAAAATGATCTTGTCTCGAAAGGAACTCAGAAGTAGAAAGGAGAGCCCCTATCTTCTATGGATTTTCTTTTATTTTTTAAGGATGAAAATTAGTTTATAATTCTAGTAAATCAATCCTTTTTCTCCTCCTAAACTTACAATTATGAAGGGAAGTATAATAGCATTTTACTGCAAAGAGATTTAGTAATTCTGGCAGTACTTCATTAATCACTTAATCAGTGTTCAAGCAGAACTGATGTCCTTGACATATATAATCAATCTTGATTCCTCCACATTTGATCTTCATCCTTTTTGAAATCTGTCTACAGACACTAAGGATTGGTGGCTTATTTTCATATTATGTTTTTGTTAGAGATGACTCATATACACATATAATGATAATCCGAATATTGATACCTATATTGGGTTTCCTCATAGTCTATTTGAAAACGGTTGTTTTCTCTTCAGTGAATTTATGGAGATTAATGGTGCTAGGTGCAGATTCTATTATAGCTTAATGGGAAAATGGGATTGGGCCTTTTTTTAGCTTAGTGTGACATATTATTCTTTTGGTGATGGCATGTTTATTGTTATTGGTAAGCTACAGCTACTTGTTTATGAGACATTCTGAGGAACTTTTCCAAAGCCACATCCTACAGGCAGCTGGGCTTAGAAATATGATAGCACCCTAAAATTGAGCAGCAGGGAATTAAGTTTGTCTAATATCTTCTGCTTTGGAAAGGTGTTTTTATGACCAGTGGTAGAACTACAAAAGCTCTGATTCTACCACTCCTTTTCTCTTAACACTTAATAATTTGGACATTTTAAAACATTATTTATTCACCTCAAATTTCAGTGATTTATAATTTCCATGTCCATTTACTTACAGACCACTCATTTACCCATCCATACACTGCTGGTCCACATCAAGCATTTCTGTCTTTCTTGTAAGAGAGCTGCAGTATAGACTTTACAGGTTGACAGTGTGGAAGATGAATAGATGAAGACTCAATTCATAATCACACATGTATTTGAACAAATGAGACAAAGATTTTGTCACCTGGTTATCTGAGGCATATTTTTCCTCCATGACAGGCGATAGCATGGTATGTCTGGACTGCTTAAAACTAAAAAGTCTACACCTACTATGTGCTGCAGAACCGAAAGTAAAAATGAGCTTTTGTGCTAATGCTACAAGTCTTTGGGGGTATGCGCAAATTACTACTCTACAGGTGTTCAACCAGGCCTACGGATGGATCTGCAGACTAAGAATCAGGAAGCCAGAAAGATGGTAATGACCAAAATGACAACAACTCACGTTTACTGAGGTCTTCCCAGGCCATGGTAGCGCGTGTTGCGCTTTGCAAGGGTTATTTAATGGAATACCCTTCACAGCCCTATGAGGTGAGTATCATACATATTCCTAGGCAAGGCTCACAGAGATCAAGAGATTTGCCCAAAGTTACAAGTCTGGTCTGTGGTGGATCTGCCTGATTCCAGAGCTCTCAACCACCAGCCAGGTAGTCTACCCACCTATCTTAGGTGTATGAACTGAGGCCCAGAGGGCTATGGTACAGCCAGTGAGTTGCAGAGCTGGATATATTTGAACATGTATATTAGATGGAAGCTAAACTACAGAACAATTATAGTAAACTAATTATCCTTTAGTGAAAAATTAATGGGACTCTGGGCTAGCCAGAAAGTTATTAGTAGATTACAAGAGAAATTAAGGTTAACATTCTACCCAGGCATGAAAAGGTGAATAGGAGAGCTGGAGAGAAGGTTAATAATTATCAGAGTCCACACTGCATTGGCGAGAGGTAGATTTGATCTTGAATGACTATACTAATAACCACACAGACATGGGCTTCATTAGGAAAACAAATTTCCTGATCTAAATGAAATCTCCCTAAAACGGTTCATTCTCTGCCCCCTGCCCCCACTCCTTTCTCTTTTGTTCTGATGTATGGTGATGGAAGCAATTTTCTGACAACTATTTCAGCTCCTCAAATATATGGTTATAAATAAGGTTATCAATTATTACATGAAGTATAGCTTCCATTAATACATTGACAATCTTTTCTCAACAGTGTCTTAAGTGATTTCGGTTATTGTAAATCAGTTCTTCTTGGCCTGAGCAACTTTAGAAAAACAAAAAGAACTTTAACCGAAATGAAACATTCCAGTGCATGAGGACGCTCATTCTGCAGTGTTCCCAATCTCTAGAAGGCTCTGCCTGTTTCCACCATGCACCTGCCACCACACATGCCTGGCCCTAAATCACAGCCGTTTTAAGGGAACCTGCTAATGTCCCTTTAGATTTTTGAAGAATGGACAGGAAGTAAGATGTGAGAGCAGAGCCTAGTGAATAGGAGAACAAAAGAGCTCTTGGACCTGACCAGACAGTCTGAGCTGAGTAACCCAGCAACCATGAGCCTAAGTAAGCAGCAGCTGCCAGCGTGTTTAATCAACATCAAACATTTACTGAACTTCCACGATGTGCTCAGGACACTCTGAACTTGGACAAAAGAAATCAGACATGATTTCCACCTTCAAAAAACCTGTGGGAGGACATGTTCATAACGGTTGTGTAATAGATGACTTCCAGGCCAGGAACTTGAGGTAAAGTCAGGTAGTGGGAAGGTAGATACCACTAAGCCCTGGCTGGGCCCTGCCAGCTTTTCCACAGGAAACTCACCCAAATTTCTTCTTCTGGCTCCCGAAGACTAGAGGCTCAGGGGCATATCACAAAATGCCTACTTCCTCCACATTCCCACGTGGCCTGTGTGGTTTCAATCTTGTCACAGTGCTCTTGAAACCTCTCATGTACCTAGGTGAGGGGCCTCACCTAGTGTCCTGGACATCTGTCTGCTGTAGCCCAATAAGGATGCTCCCAGGAAGAGGCCATTCCCAGAGCGTATGTCCCCATCCTTCTACACCTGATGGACCCAGCACAGAAAACACATGTGGAGAAGCATTTTTTTCTCACCAGCATTGCATCTTATATCAAGACACAAAGCAGCCCTTGACTTATAGCCTTTAGGTTTTCTACTGAAATTTGATGGTTGAAATTTTCATTTCAGTGGCTCTTGATTCAGCTGCCATATTCCTAACATTCAGGCACTTGTCTGAAGAAAACCAAAGTGTCACCATGCCTCTGGGCACCCAATGTCTCTCCCTTGCAGCTCTGGGTATTATCACCAATCCCCGCTCTCTCTTCAGTTGTGGTGAGCTCCTTTTCTATCAGTACCATTCTGGAGTGGATTCACAAGCATCCCTTTTTACTGGAGGGCCAATGCAGTCTTAGACCAGAGGTTTTCCATTAGCTCTAAGAAGTCCATGTATGATTCCCAAGAAACTCCTTTGTTTTGTGCAAATCAAGCTCCTGTGGTGGACCCCCCACATCAACTTCAGATCTGTTTGCAACAGCTGTCAATGTGACATATCACAGCTCAGACATGCACATTGGGATCCTCCCGACACTGGTTAATTATATATGAAGATTCCATACCAAATCTTCTATTTTGCTGTTTCAGATAAAGGGATCTTCATTATCCAAAGTGAGAACCTCGAGAAATGCATTCAAGCTGGCAAATCTACACTGACCCTGGAGAGTTGCAAACCACCCAACAAATACATGCTGTGGAAGTGGGCTTCAAACCACCGCCTCTTTAACATCGGAGGCAGCGGCTGCCTGGGCCTGAATGTGTCTAATCCAGAGCAGCCACTGAGCATATACGAGTGTGATTCCACCCACATTTCCTTGAAGTGGCGCTGTAACAAGAAGATGATCACCGGCCCGCTCCAGTACATGGTCCAGGTGAAGCACGACAACACGCTTGTGGCCTCCTGGAAATATCTTCATAAGTGGGTTTCCTATATGTCAGGCGGTGGAGGCATTTGTGAATATCTGCACAAAGGTAAAAAAGAATTTCAACCAAAGTACGCATGAAATGATATGTTTACCAAGTTTGCCCATAAGTAAAGATTTGTAAAATATATGAAAGAGGTGCACAGCACCTAGAACCTCCAGGCACTTCTGCTAAATACAATTTAGTTGCTTACTCGCTTATTGTAAAAGGATTACTGGAATCTTGGAATGGGCTTGCTAAATTCTGCTAAAGAAACAGAACTGCGAATTTAAAGGTATTAGAGGAGAAAACACTTAAATAACTTTGGGGATCAATGGAAAGGAGAAAGAACAGGAGGACGAGGGAGAAAGAAAACAAAAACAGAAGGAAAAGATTTTTTGAAGTTAGACTTTCAGGATGAAAATAAGAGCCTCTCCTGTCAATATTTCTTTTATTGTAGAAACTTTGTCCCATGTATGGAGTGTGTCGGCAGGGGACCTCTGTGCCTCCTAAGGCCTGGCTGGCATCCGTGTGGTGGTCATGTTACAAGGCATTTATTTATTTAATTAATTTTTAAAAAGATTTTTGACATGGATCATTTTTAAAGTCTTTATTGAATTTGTTACAATATTGCTTCTGTCTCATGTTTTGGTTTTTTGGCCCCGAGGCCTGTGGGATCTTAGCTCCCCGACCAGGAATCAAACCCACACCCCCTGCATTGGAAGGCGAAGTCTTAACCACTGGACCGCCAGGGAAGTCCCATGTTACAAGGCATTTAAAGGCAGACTATTGTCAGGGGTTATTTGGTGTGTGCCGGGGAGTAGGAAAGCAGGGTTTTGGTGGCGGGTAGGGGGAGGTGTTTTCATTTTCCATAGTTCTGTGATATTTGGTATTTTTAAACAGAGAAAGAAAGCAGCTTAGTTCTGAAATTCTGAACCCTCAAACCTGTTTGTCAGGTTTTGTTTTGTAGCTCTCTTCATTCATTCATCCACCCATTCACCATCCATCACGCACTCATTGAACACTGACTGTTTCTGTGCCGGGCATCTGATTTACAAAGGCCAACAAGACAGGTGTGGTCCCTGCCCTCATGGTGCTCTGTAGAATTATGGCTTAATAAGAGCTTCTATTTCTAAGAATTCTAGGAAACAGAGCAAGGAGCTACCAAGATCTAAAGCAAGACTTTCTCCCGTACCTGTGAGAAATGAGTAAAGAGAGAGAGTCAAGAGCAAGCCATTTTCAGGACTCACTACAATAAAGCAAGTGCTGCACACCAGCACTCTGAATAATCTACAGTTCTAAGGAAGAACCTGGCATTTTGTTCCAGGTTAACATTTTAGCCATATACCCACACTCACAATGCATGCAGAGGAAGACTGAGTAGAAGGCAGAGGAAGGAAACAAGAGGATGTGTCCTGGTATATCAGTAGCTCCTAACAGACTCAACCTCTAGGGCTGGTGGTGTGGAGCGAGCTCAGGCAACACCCGCCCCCCACCAGCTTTGGGAGAGGGTGGGAATCTCCACAGCCAGCCCTTCCGCTCCAGGACCTACTGATTTAATTGAGGGTGGCTCTGATCCCCCTCACTATAGAAAGCCCCAGCTGAGTCATGAAAAGTTGTTGTTTCCTGCTTAAGACAAAGGATGACTGATCGTTGAAATACTCTGAGGGAGCAGCCAGCCAGCCACTCAGCAGGGCCATCTTTCTCCTGGACCACTGCAGGGGCCTCCAGCCAGGCATCCACTTTGCCCTCTCTCTGTGTACATTCTGTTTGCCACTGTGCACCCCGTGAGTCTTTAAAAATCAGATCATGTGACTTTCCTATTCAAAACCCACTGATGACTTCCCACCGCCTCCAGGGTCAAGGTTAAAGCCCATGATGTGGCAGACCCGGCCCTCTGTGAGCTGACGCTCCAGTGCCTTCCTGGTTCTGCCTCGCACGGGGCCTCCCTGCGCTTCCCCGTCCGCCCCGCACGGTTCTTGTCGCAGGTCCCTCGTGCTCCCCTGTTCTTGCTGCTCCTTATGCCCCAAGAACTCTCTTCCAAAGACTTAAACCTCTTCCCCCGGTTCTTATTCAGAGAGGCCTTCCCTGACCACCTTATCAAAAATAGTGCCTCCACCCCTCACACACACACACACACACACACACACACACACACACACACACACACAGAGTCATTCTGTTCTTACAGTATTTTGTTTTTCTTCATGGTACTTATCACTACCTGAAATTACATGTTTACTTGTATATTTGCATTCTCTTTTTTTCTCCCCACTAGAACAGAAGCTCCATATGAAAGCCAACTTTTACTCATTTGTTCACTATTACATCATATACCCAGTGCTGGACACATTAAATGCTCAACAGATGTCTGCTGAATGAATAAATTAATAAATGCCTATGAATCTCAAGATTCAGATGCTGATGGCTGATGTATTTGGGGACTGGAAGATATTTTAAAGTGAAACCTCCAACTACATACAATATCTTGAAATAACCAATAATGGAAAAGAATCTGAAGCTGTATACCTGAAACTAACACAATACTGTAAATCAACTATAGTTAAATAAAAATAATAATAATAAATAGATAAATTTTTTCTTCTCATCCATTCACAAATATGTATGCTACTGTAGCAGTGCACCATAGTGAATAAACGAGGAGATAAACATACAAACAATTTATCAGCATTTCCCCTGAACACAGCAGTCAGCCTCGCACTTTTCCATACACTAGACACTGAAGTCCTGAGGGTTCACTGTGGTAAAGCGAGGGCCTTGCCCAGTGTAGGTTTTCAGTCGATAAAAAATGCATTCACTTTATGACAGTTTCCAAAGATAAAGCTGACATACTACTTATTTGACTTTGTCCTTTTCTTTCTCCTAGATTTGTATACAATCAAAGGGAACGCCCACGGGACACCGTGCATGTTTCCCTTCCAGTATAACCGGCAGTGGCATCATGAATGTACCCGGGAAGGGCGGGAAGACAACTTGCTGTGGTGTGCCACGACCAGCCGATACGAAAGAGATGAGAAGTGGGGATTCTGCCCAGATCCCAGTAAGAATAAAATCTAGTCTTCCCCATATGTCATGAAGGAATCAAGGATGATTAGAAAGTTATTGTATCTAAAGGAAACCACTGAGATTGATCTACTAAAATCTGAATAAGCTCTTTGATTCCATTTATCCAGGCTTTGATTTTGTGTTTGTTTTTGCCTTGAAAAGACAATTCTGATGCATATTCCTTTTTTTCCTTAAGTTCAAAAGATGTTAATTAGCCATTCCTCATTAAGTTCAGTACGTAAGGATGCTTTAACCGGAATCAAATTATAATACTCTGTGATCTCATTAATCCCAGCTTCCAGGAAGGATACTTCAAAACAAAGCTGAATGCATATAAAGCTCAGTTATCCTTCCAATCCACTCCCTCTTTTTTTATGAGCTGCCTTAACTTCTCCGCGTCCTGACTGCTTGCCTTGCCCATTGTCATGTCCAGGCATCAGCTGGCCCTTGATGATCTTTTTAAAATCACAGTCGCCCTCGTTATTTCTCAACAATGAGTTCTTGTCTTGATTCCCTTTCCTTGTTACTCGATTTCTAGCTATAACCTCAAAATCTTTTTCTCTTCTTAACCCAATTTTCAAGGTCCAATGACAGCTGCAATGTTCTAATTTTTTTTTGTCAGTTAGTACTTTATTATTTTATTGTATTTTCATTTAGCTTAAAGGTTTCCAGTGGTTCTTAAGTATTGGGGGTTATTTATATATACCTTCTACTTTCTATGTGCAATTTCCTTCCTTGGTTTCTGCAAGGCAGAGAATATAGCTTTTGCAATCTCTTCATCTTCCATGACTACCTTCCCTCCGCATAGTTAACAAAATGCCACAAAGAAATTGAAACAAAAAGAAATTGAAGAGATTAACTCCAAAGAATCTGATTTATAAATTGCCTGTTGAATTGTTTTCTAATCTAAGAGCCAGTACAGCTTAGTGAATAAGAAAGAGTGCAGGTTTTGAAATCGGAAAGACCAAGGTTGGAGTCCTGCTTCTTCCCAACAATGAGATCCTGAGTCTCAGCTTCCTCATTATAAAATGGAGATAATAACAGTACCTATTCGGGTTATTGAGAGGATACAGTTAGATGATGCATCTAAGCCACTTATCATGTTACCTGGTACTCACCAGGATTGCCATCATCATCATCATCATATCATCATCAGGCCTAATTTATCCTTTCAGCATGTGCTTCTGAATCAATGATCCTACCTCTTTATTATCTGTCAACAGCACTAAGCTTAGTGTTAGGACTTGGGACCCTCTCTTCAAAGAACTTGGCCTCTAGATGGAAAACAGGACAGACAGATTTGCTCCATGCCTGGAGATGCAGACTATATTTGACATGATGTTCTAGAATCACCTGGGGGATAGTTTAAAACATATATCCTTGCTCAGTCCCGGAGATGCAGTGAGCATTTGCATTTTTGACAAGTGGCCCAGGTGATCCTGTGGCAGATAATTCTTCATCAGATAATTCATAATATGCACGTAGTTCTATGCAACATACATCTATATAGAGGGGTGATATCAAGACATTTAGCAACCAATCTAGTATGAGCTCTTGGCCAATCCAAGTGGAGACCTTAATGTGGAGGTTAGGAGTCCCAGAGGCCCACTGCTGGTATTAACCCCTTATCTGCTGTAATATGAGGGGATGCTGAGGCAGCAAGGGGCACTTGAGGAGCTCAGGACAGCAGCTCTTCACCAACCAGCATGAAAGTATTTCATCATTTATTAACTGTCAGACCATCAGCCTTCTCTATCTGAATCTGAATGTCTGTATGGAGGTGTATGTGCATGTAATCTCTACACTACTTGGATTCTTGAGTCAGGTGTCACAATATTTACATCATCTTCTCTTTCCATTTCCATCTCCAGTAGATGTCATTATTAAAAGTAAATAAACCAATACTAATAAGAATAACATGTATTTCACATGGCCCTAATACTGTTTTAAACTACACTATTCTCCTTGAGATTCTTTGAAAAGCACAGTCACCATGCTCTGTCACTTTAGCCAGTTATGGTTTCCCAGGTGGAATCCTGGGTTTAGTTGTGCCCAGGGCTTTTCAGTCCCTAGACTATCTAGTTGTTCGGCTTCCTACAGTTCAGAAACGTCCTCCACTTGACAGCCTGCCAGATTCCAACTCTCCTAACTTTTACCACAACCAGCAGAGAGCATGTTTATTTGTGCAGTGCTAAATTACAGTTCCAGTTTTCTTCCTTTCTTGTTACTTTTGGTTCCTGGTGGCCAACTTAACTCAAAATGATGTGCCAGAGACTGGAATCTGAGCAAGCAGATAGTTCTTTCCATGGGGTCAAAAAGTGGACAGAACAGAGAGGAGTGAGTAGATTAAAGCAAAGATTCATACTTCTGTATCTCATCTTTCTCACACAGAAATTTTTTAGTATCTCAATGTAGAATAATGCCCTTTTTAAAAAACGTTGATTGTAAGTGAGCACAATGTGAATTTAGTGCTAATAAACACATACAAAAACACACTAGCAGGGAGGGATATGATAAAACATCTGTCACTATAGATCTTCAGGAGGAAGGATGATATAGAAGAATCTTTCTGGGTTTGTTTAGAGGCAATTCTGTGTCATACTATGTCCGTCCTGGTTGTGTGTCTTACACAGCAGGAGAGTCCGGCTTAGTTAGTTTGAGATATTTTTAGGGTACCAACCTCTGGGATGATCTGATTGCCCTGGAACCTTATTCACCTGATACAATTTTTATAAGTAACTTGAATGATGTAACAGAGCAGATAGGTACCAATATTGATGTATGACTGCCAACCTCGGCTTTGTCAGCAGTATTATTTCGTGTCTCTTGTCATGCTGCTCTCTCACTCCCAGCAAGGGTTATACAAACCCCTCTACTCTCCCCTGACTTCTAACCCTGCCCTACATTCTCCTTCCCAACTCTTAAGAGATTACCTCAATCCCTACCTCTCAAAGAGAACAGGATCCATCAGAAGGGAAGTTTTGACAACTTCCTGCTCCCAAGCTTTTAAGCCTACGTGGGTTTGCACCCATCTCCTCTTTCTCCTTCCTGTGCAATAGTGGTCCTCCTCCTACCTAGGGCAAATCTCGCCATCTGGACTCTGGAGCCTCCCGTCCATTCTTCTCCAACTTGTATCTCAGTGTTTCTCAAAGTGTGTTTCCAGCAGCATCAGCATTCTCTGAGAACTTGCTATAAATGCAAATTACCAGCCACATCCCAGACACCTATATCAGACATTCTAGAAGTGCAGCCCCAGCAATCTGTGTTTTAACAAGCCTTCTAGGTGATTCCAATGCACACTCCTACTCTAACATAGATGAATGATGGATCCTTCTCATTAGCAGTTAAAACTACTCACGTCTTAAAATAACATCTTAAAATAATACAACTCCTTCATCTCCACTTCAGCCTCCTGAAAATACCTATCTCTCTCATTTCCTGCATAGATAGACTTCTCAAAAGAATTATCTACACCCCTTCACCTTGCTTTCATTCCTCAGAGCACTGTCTCTTCTTGGCTTCTATGAAGATGTATGCCTGACCTCCATTTCCACAAACCATTCATTCACTCTTTTCCACAAATATGTATTGAACACCTGCTATGCACCAAGCACTCAGCTGGGTCCTGTGATTATAACCACAAATGTGAAAGATGAAAGTCACAGTGCCTGCCCTAATGAAGTTCACATTCAAGTGAATGCTGCTGAAGGGCCTGATTTGACAAGGTCTGAAACTAAGTGTTTGCTGGATCTGGCAACATGGAGGTCATTGATGGCCTTGACAAGATATACTGTAGTTACCAGATTGAGTGGGTTAAAGAGTAAAGGGAAAAACAGAAGAGGAAGGAAGGAACGCTTCCCAATTCATTTTATGAGGCCAGTATTACCATGGTACTGAAACTAAAGACATCACAAGAAAAGAAAACTACAGACTAATATCTCTTATGAATATACATGCAAAAATCCTCAACAAAATACTAGCAAACAGAATCCAACAACATATAAAAAGAATTGTACACCATGACCAACTGGAACTTATCCCAAGAATGTAAGATTGGTTGAAAATCTGAAAATCAATTAATGTAATACCTATATAAATAGGAGAAAGGACACACAATTACCTCAATAGGTGCAGAAAAAACATTTGACAAAACTTTACATCCCTTCATGAAAAAAAAAAAACTAAAGACAGAAGAGAATTTCCTCAACCTGATAAAGGGCATCTCTGAAAAGCCCACAGCCAGCATACTTAATGGTAGAAGACTAGATGCTTTCCCATAAGATCAGGAGTAAGACAGACTATCCACTCTCAACACCTCTATTCAAAATTGTACTGGAGGTTCTAGCCTGGGCAAGTAGGCAAGAAAATTAAAGTCATCCAGATTGGAAAGGGGGTTGTAAAACTATCTCTATTTGCAGATGACATGATCCTGTATGCATAAAATTTTAAGTAATCCACTAAAAAACTACTACAACAAATAGACTCATTCACAGGATGCAAGATCAATATATAAAAATCAATTGTACTTCAATACTGTAGCAATGAACAATCCAGAAATTAAATTAAGAAAACAAATCAAAAAAGAGACAGAGAGAAAACAAATCCATTTATTGTAACATCCAAAAGGATAAAATCCTTAGGAAAAATTTAACAAAAGACATGAAAAACTTCTCTCTAAAAACTACAAAATATTGTTGAAAGAAATTAAAGAAAATTAAATAAATGGAAAGACATTCCATGTTCATGTGATCAGAGGACTTAATATTGCTAAGATGGCACTACTACAGCAATCTTTATCAAAATCCTAGCCGACTCCTTTGTGGAAATTGACAGGCTCATCCTAAAATTCACATGGAAATTCAAAGGACCCAGAAGAGCCAAAATAATCATGAAAAGGAAGAACAAAGTTGGAGGACTTATACTTATCATTTTCAAAACTTATGCAAAGTGACTGTAATCAAGACAATGTGATACTGTCAAAATGGAATAAAACTGAGAGGCCACACTTATGATTCATTGATTTTTGACAAGGATGCCAAGACAATTCAATGGGGAAACAATAGTCTTTTCAAAAAATGGTGCAGGGGAACTGGATTCCACATTCAAAATAATAGAATTAAACTTCTATCTCTCACCTTATAAAATATATTAACTCAAAATAGATTTTAAAAACTTACATGGAAGAGATAAAACTATAAAACTCTTACAAGAATACATAGGGGTAAATCTTCATGATCTTGAAAATGCAATGAATTCTTAGATATGACACCAAAATGCAAGCAACAAAAGAAAAAAATAGATAAGTTGAACTTCATCAAAATCAAAAATTTTTGTGTTTCGAAGGACACAGTCAAGAAAGTGAAAAGATAACCCACAGAATGGGGTAAAATATTTGCAAATCAGTTATCTAATAAGGGACCTATATCTAGAATATATAAAGAACTCATAACTCAATAATAAAAAGACAAAAATCCCAATTTAAAAATGGGTAAAGCGTCTGAATAGACATTTCTCCAAAAAAAGATTTACAAATGACCAATAACCACATGAAAAGATGCTCAGTATCATTATCCATCAGGGAAATTCAAACAAAAACCACAGTAAGATACCACTTTACATCCCACAGGATGGCTAAAATCAAAGAGACAGACAATAACAAATGCTGACAAGGATATAGAGAAATTGGAACTCTCATCCACTGCTGGAAGGATTGTAAAAGGATACAGCTGCTTTGGAAAACAGTCTGTCAGTTCCTTAAAAGGTCAAACACTGGGCTACCATATGACCCCTAATTCTACTCCTAAGTATATATCCAGGAGAAATGAAAACATATACCTACACAAAAACCTTTACACAAATGCTTATAGCAACATTATTTATAATAGCCAAAAAATAGAAACAACCCAAATGTCTACCTATTGATGAATGCATAAATAACATGTAGTATACCCAGTAGTATTTAATGGGATATTATTGGACAATGTAAAGAAATGAAGTACTGGTACATGCTACAACATGGATGACCCTTGGAAACATTATGCTAAGTGACAGAAGCCAGTCACAAAAAGATCACACACAGTATAATTCCATTTATATGAAATGTTCAGAATAAGCAAATCTATTGAGACAGACACTAGTTTAGTGGTTGCCTTGGGCTAGGGGTAGGGGTGAGGACTGAGGGAAAAATGGTAAGTGACTGCTAATGGGAATTGGGTTCCCACAAAAATGTTCTAAACTTGATTGTGGTGATGGTTGCACAATGCTTTGAATATACTAAAAACCATTGAACTATATACTTTAAATAGGTGAGTTATATGGCATGTTAATTATATCTCAGTGAAATTGTTTTTTTTTTTTTTTTTTTTTTCTTTTTGCGGTATGTGGGCCTCTCACTGTTGTGGCCTCTCCCGTTGCAGAGCACAGGCTCCGGATGCGCAGGCCCAGTGGCCATGGCTCACGGGCCCAGCCGCTCCGCGGCATATGGGATCCTC
This sequence comes from Mesoplodon densirostris, assembly GCF_025265405.1. Classification (NCBI taxonomy): domain Eukaryota; kingdom Metazoa; phylum Chordata; class Mammalia; order Artiodactyla; family Ziphiidae; genus Mesoplodon; species Mesoplodon densirostris. Next base: position 79,522,755 of record NC_082668.1, on the reverse strand, counting down.
CCAGACCGGGGCACGAACCCGGATCCCCTGCATCGGCAGGCGGACTCTCAACCACTGCGCCACCAGGGAGGCCCGAAATTGTTTTTTTTTTAAGAGTAAATGAGAGATGAGAAATTGGAGACAGCATACGTATAAAAATATATGATTAATGGGGGTAGAGAAAAGGCAGAGACTGCAATGGGGAGGCCAAGGGAGGGATTTTTTTTGTTTCTTGTTTTTTAAGGATGAGAGCTGCTAGGTCATCTTTGAATGCATCTGGAAAGGATCTAACAGAAAGAGGTTGAGGATGCAGGAAAGTGAAACAATTGGTGAAATAAATATGGTCTCTCAGAAGGCAGAAGGAAATAGGGTCCAGATCATAGATGGACAGACTGGCCTTTTATGGATGTAAAGACAACTTCTCCATGGGAGGGAAGAAGGAGAGGATAGTACAGGTCCAAGAAGGTTGATGGATTAAGTGATGGGGAAAATGAGGAGAAACGAGTCCAGCGGCTGTGGACTTTCTCTGAAGAGGGGGAAGAAAGAGTGAGAGGTTTGTACAACAGGAAAGGTGTGAAATGAACACGGTGGCTGCTGGGAGAGCAAGCTTTTTAGGGAAAACCGGTAATGTTTCCAGGAAGTATCAGGTGTGGTTGATAATGAATCCATCGGATGACTTTTCTTGGCAGTGCTCATCAGTTGGGTGCAGGCACAGAGCACGCAGATGATTGGATTCCTCTGTTGGAACGTGCTCCATAAAGTCACTAATGGACTCAGTCCTCATCCTACTGAAAGATTCAACAACGTGTAACAAACTGACACCATCTCTTTCCTCGGGCTTCTGGGACCCACACCTACTAGTTTTCCTCTTTCCTTTGTGGCCACTGCTTCTCAGCTTCCTTTGATAGCATAGTCTCCTCTGCCTAACTGCCTTTAAATTCTGGTGGCAAGCTTGGGAAATAACACGAAAAAGATGGAACATGGTACCTGCTCTCCTGATACTTAATTTTATCAGGAAAAACAGACAATCAATAAGCAATCCCATAACGCGTCATTTAATCTCAACTGTGATCAGGACTACCAAGGAGCATGTAAGGCACTGGGGATGAACAGCAGGAAGTGCTGACTTGGTTTGGTATCCCTTTTACATGAGATTTACCAACAAAGCACTTTTCAGGGAGCAGATATTCAATAACTATTTGCTGAGTGTATGAAAGACCAAAGAGAGAGAAAAATAGTAACTTTGTAGCCTGGAGTTGCTTGAATAGTATAAGAGTTCTTTTTTTTTTTAAAGAATTCAACCTTTTTTTTTTTTTTTTTTTTTTTTTTTTTTGCGGTACGCGGGCCTCTCACTGTTGTGGCCTCTCCCGTTGCGGAGAACAGGCTCCAGACGCGCAGGCTCAGCGGCCATGGCTCACGGGCCTAGCCGCTGCACGGCATGTGGGATCTTCCCGGACTGGGGCACGAACCCGTGTCCCCTGGATCGGCAGGCGTACTCTCAACCACTGCGCCACCAGGGAAGCCCCGCCACAACCATTTTTTAAAGTGGCAGAAAAGATACACCTGGGACAATGACAAAGCTGTATCCTTAGGGATGACAAAAAAGCCATATTAATAGAGAAGGAGAAATGGCTGCATCTCAGTCATAATCTATAATAAAATCAGTGTTGACATGAATATACTTCAGTTCGTTAGAAGAAAGGTGTATTTTGAAAGGGAAAAAAAATCACCATCATGCAAAAGATTTTTGGCAATCTTTCTTCAAACAGTAAGAGATGCAAAGATATATAGGATGGGCTTCCCTGGTGGCACAGTGGTTGAGAGTCTGCCTGCCAATGCAGGGGACACGGGTTCGAGCCCTGGTCTGGGAAGATCCCACATGCCACGGAGCAGCTGGGTCCGTGAGCCACAACTACTGAGCCTGCGCGTCTGGAGCCTGTGCTCCGCAACAAGAGAGGCCGCGATAGTGAGAGGCCCGCGCACCGCGATGAAGAGTGGCCCCCGCTCGCCGCAACTGGAGAAAACCCTCGCACAGAAACGAAGACCCAACACAGCCATAAATAAATAAATAAATAGATAGATAGATAGATAGATAGATAAATAAATAAATAAGATATATAGGACATAGCTGCTTCCTTCAAGGAGCTCAGAATTTAGCAACAGGAGAGATGATATAAAGACAACCAAAGATGCAAAGAAATATGATAATCTGATGGTATCCCTTAGATTAGAATTTTTCAAGAAAAAGTAAATGTACCAGTCTGCAATTTTCAGTGTCTTAGAAGCAGAAGTTAGTTATGAATAAGCAAGAGGATTAAGAATAAATACACGCAAATGCCTCAGGCCAGGATGGGACCGTGTGGCAAGGGAGTCCCCGGGGAACAGTCTCTGAGGCCAAGATGAGCATGCAGGAGGCCTCCTGGGGAGGAGTCTCAGGATCGATACACACGGAAACGAAGGGAAGAGAGGATTGCACAGGATGGTGATGCGGGGCTGGTGACTCCCCACACTGACCCACAAGGAGTTCTCAGGCTGGATTTGCCCCTAGTTGGGGTGAGAGGAGGGGTCTTATAGTGCTGCACTGACCAGTCATGGTTTGCAGACTGTGCTTAGAAAGGGAGAGTGGTATTGGGCAAAGAGCCTCTTCAGCCAAGGCAATCCTTGAAGAAGGCTTCATGTTGAGAGGTGTCTGCTGGCAGCTGGGGAAAATAGGCCTTCGGTCCTGAAGGGAGATCAGAAGAACACATCACAGTGCCCAGGCCCAGGGTGGCACTTTCATTCCACTTGTCACCATGAAATCTTCAAATAGGATCCATGGAGTGACACGCAGCCCATCTAGAGAAGCAAAGAGAGGACTTGTGTCTGGTGGCATAGAAATACAAATTCTTATATTTTAGTTAAAACCAAATTTTAATGACAAATGGACTGCCTTGTTAAAAGAATATGGACACCTTTTGCAAACATTTGACTGGGAGTTTCCTTTTGATTAAACTTAAGAACTGGCACAGATAACACAAAGCCAGGGGAAATCTAACAAAACTGGGAAGTGTAATTTGTAGCACAGACAGGATCACCTGCAAGCCTCTCATCTTAACTGTTTAATGTATAGAATTCAGACAGATTTCTGCAAAAGGCTGCTTTACGTAGCTTAATCCATGTCTTGTTGAAAGGGCAGGACCAACTCTTGGCAAAAATGGGAATGAGATCAACTGAAGTGTCCTCCAAACCTTTTCTTATCATGGCATGGCTTATCATGGAGGCTTATAATTAGGACTTATGATCAAATCTTTACCCAAGGCAGTAGATGAGAGGCAGGTACCCTATACCCAGATCTCTCCTTTTGACATCCTCCTCCTATCTCCCCTTCTGACATCCTACTATCTTCTAGTAGCCAAAGGCTACTCATACCTGCTCTCCTTGGGAAGTGCTTCAAATGATTTCTTTCAAACCAGGGTTTCCCAGTGTTTGCTTTGTGAACCATTTGCATTAGAATCAGTTACGTTAGAAAGTCAGCTTTCTGAATCCCACCCTGGGCCTTCCAATTCAAACTCTCTGAGACTGAGAACCAGGAACCTGTGGTTTTTTTAAGAAGCTGGCTAAGTGATTTTTATGCACACTGAAATTGTAAACACTCCTCTTTCATGGCCTCAGCTCTCACACGGGATGAACAGGGCTAAACTGACATCTGATAATGCTTAGTGTGTTGTCCATCTCATGGATGGCATAGCTTTTTAACTGAAGACGGTCTCTAAGTATTCAAACTCAATGGGGAAATTTCAGCCACCAGGGCAAGATGATTACTGAAGATGTCCTCCTCCCTTTCCCTTCCTTTTCCTACAGTTTTCCTTGGTGATAGACTTGTCTTCTTGGTGATAGATCCTCCTTCAATCTTGGATCCTTCTATAAATCCATGTGTCAGTCAGGAAACTCTGTAGACAGCCTAAGATTTATATAATAACTTCTCCTGAACTAACTCAGTTCTGGGGAAGGCACAATGCAACCAGACATGAAAACAAACTTCCCACATTCCCAAGGGAGCCATCTAACTAAGTATTGTGGGAAAAAGAAAACAAACCAAAACGATTTCATTGTCCAATAAGTTTGAAGTATACTGAATTAAAATTAAGCTGTTTCTTTATTAGAGAACTTCTCAGAGCCTTTAATATGCTATTGTATATTATGACTTCCCCAGAGGAGGCTACATATGCACTATGTCCCAGCTTTTCCTAGAGAGCTCTTGAAGTTGTAATACTGTGTGGATTGCACTTCGGGAAAAGTTGTTCTAGATTTTAGCAGATTGTCTGACCATCAGTTACAGTCATGCTGTAGCATGGTTCACATTGTCTACACTCTGAAATTCTTTGGCTGAGTTTGATTTCAGGTAATTTTTATGGCTGCTTAGGATCACCTTAGGCTTTGATTTAAAATTTCAGCAAAAGCACCCAAAGTAGGTCTTCATTTTCGGTTATTTCAATAAACTTCAGATTTCAGATCCACGTATCATATTTTATTAAATTTACTTTTAAGCAAACTACACAATCCTTGGCCAATGTTTTGCAAGTGGATTTTGCTTCTCCTCCTTTTGACTGAAAGAGCTTTCTTAAACTAAATATCAGTGTTCCTGTCCTCAATGTTTATTTGAAAACTTCTGTTCATTTTAGAGTCATGTTTCTGTATCCCTTTTATTCCATCTAGCATTTTGGTATTTGCAGGGAAAAGCTTTTGGAAATAATATTTGCATCTATCTCAAATAACTACTTCAGTTCACACAGCTTTCAGTATAAAGTTCTGACTTTAAAGGATTCAGATGTTATTTTCACAAATATCTATACTCCAATTATATTTCCTTCTCTTAAAAATAGCTAATGTCATTTTCTGAGAAAGGATCAGAGCTTCTTTATTGATAATTTCTTTTTTTTAATTAATTAATTAATTAATTCATTCATTCATTCATTATGGCTGTGTTGGGTCTTCGTTTCTGTGCGAGGGCTTTCTCTGGTTGCGGCGAGCGGGGGCCACTCCTCATCGCGGTGCGCGGGCCTCTCACTATCGCAGCCTCTCTTGTTGTGGAGCACAAGCTCCAGGCACGCAGGCTCAGTAGTTGTGGCTCACGGGCCTAGTTGCTCCGCGGCATGTGGGATCCTCCCAGACCAGGGCTCGAACCCGTGTCCCCTGCATTGGCCGGCAGATTCTCAACCACTGCGCCACCAGGGAAGCCCTATTGATAATTTCTTGAATTTCCTTTCAATCTTGAACAAGTTTTACCATAAAGTGTTTATGGGAAAACAATGCAGATTTCATCATAAAGACCTAATCAAGAATAGGTAAGGGCTCTGAAGTTTTAGGAGTTGCAAGTTGGAATCATGCCATTCAAATTCACCTTAGAAATATATCGCTGTATAAATAAAATAAGATTATAATGTTTTAATGGATTTTGTTTGCAGCATCTACAGAGGTGGGTTGTGACGCTGTCTGGGAGAAGGATCTCAATTCACACATTTGCTACCAATTCAACCTGCTTTCCTCCCTCTCCTGGAGCGAGGCACACTCTTCATGCCAGATGCAAGGAGGTGCTTTATTAAGTATTGCAGATGAGACTGAAGAAAATTTCGTAAGGAGTAAGTAGGTGGATGATGCACATTGATGTTGGTACAATTAAAATGATTGGTGTTTACAGTTATGTCCATGTATGCCAAGATACCTTCTGGAAAAAAAAGGTCCCTTGGAAAATATTTTTCTGTTACTAACATGGCCCAAACTCACACCCAGAATTTTGACCTGAACCCTGGGCCATTCCATTTGACACCTGGCCGTGCCTCTCTTATTTTCTCCCCCCTGGAAAAGAGAAGTTGAGCCTACAGCAAGGGACCGAGGAGAATTTTCAGCTCCAACAAGTGCATAGGGAGACTTCTAAACTTAAGTCCGAATTCCTGCTTTGCTGGGGAGCTTAGCCATTCCGTTTCCATTTATAAATAATTAAGCTGTTTACTAATTAAGCAAAATCTTACCTGTCAGTCACTGTGTGTAGTAGAGTTTCAAGTGGATGCCAAAGAACTTAAAATTTAATTGGAAAAGCAAAAGCACACACATGTTAACTAATGCTGTAAAGTAATAACATAAACTGTCAAAAGACTGCTAAGGAGCTGGGTCTGATCTATTTTACCTCTCACCTAAACTCTCTTTTTACTTCTCTTTTATAGATTAAATGTGTTTGTAGATGTGTACATGCAGCATTTAAAAATCTTTCTGAAACATTTGAAAGTGTCACAAAATTAGTCACTTTCATTAAAAGTTTCTGATGCTTTTTCCTCCAAACTATATTGCACATGTTTCTTCTAGAATAACAATAATAAAATTATTCTAGGATAATTTTAAAAGTTCAAGTATACAGAAAGAAAACCAAAGGAAAAACTCTCATAGTTCCACAATCCAGAGATAACCATGTTTCTTCTGCAAAAAAAACCCCATACAGGGCTTCCCTGGTGGCGCAGTTGTTGAGAGTCCGCCTGCCAATGCAGGGGACACGGGTTCGTGCCCCAGTCCGGGAGGATCCCACGTGCCGTGGAGCAGCTAGGCCCGTGAGCCATGGCCGCTGAGCCTGTGCGTCCGGAGCCTGTGCTCCACAACGGGAGAGGCCACAAGAGTGAGAGGCCCGCATACCGCAAAAAAAAAAAAAAAAAAAAAAAAAAAAAAAAACCATACAAATGCATGCATAATCCATAGTATCTATGAAAAATGATATTGAATAAAAAGATGAGGCATTTGTTGCACAGAGGTTAGGAACAGGGGCCAAAGAGCCACCTGCATGGGTTTGAATCCCACCTCCATCACTTACCAGCAGTGCTAAAGAAGTAACTTAACCTCTCTGTGCCTCAACTTCCCCCCTCTATCAAATGGAAATAATAAAAATACCTACTTTTTGGTGGTGAGAATTACATGTTATAGAAGAGGTGAAAATTTAGAAAAGTGCCTGGCACACAAAACAAACACTCATATGTGTTAAACATTTAACAGCAACTATGTGCACAGTTTAGTAACATGCTTATGTAATTTACCTGCATAGAATGAACATCTGTCCATGTCTATAAATATAGATCTACATCATAGTTTTTAATGGTTACATAGCGATACAGGTTAGAGATAATATATTTAGCTAATCTCCAAATATTAGATAGGGATAGGTAGATGAAATTCTTTATTTTGTTTTTATTTACTTATTTGTTGCTATGTAAAACCATCCCTCACATACTTTTGTGCTTAGGTCCCTGATTATTTCTCTCTATGTTTGTAGAAGTGGATTCACTGGGTGGAAGAGGAAGCACATTTTAAGGCTTTTGAAAGTCATTAATAACTTCTAGAAGGATTGTAACAAATGCATGAACAGTATATGTCTGCCCCTTTCCCCACAGACTTGCAAATTATCACGGAAACTGATCTGAGTGAGTCACATTGCAGGAAAACACCCATTTCCAAAATCATTATTAGCCTGTAATGGTATTTATAGAAAATTCTGTGCACCACTTATGAATTACAATTGTTATCTATTTTGACTGCTGGGATCTTTAATAAGAGGGTTTGGACTTATCAGACTTGAATAAAGATTAAAGGAATAAGATATGTCAGAGACTTTGATTTAAATACCACAATTTTATAATTAGATTTCAGGGATTGTTTAGGTTGGGAAAACAGAAGAGTATTCATAAAGACAGAAGCTTGTTCTGACCAAGGTATTTTTTAATGTTGAGAATAGTCTACTGTTTCTTGTTAATCGCTGATGAACATTAACTATGGTATAAGGAATTATCTAAACTGCCACAAATGCCAGGAAATAGCCAAAGGAATTTAAGTTTGCATTTATTATTATAGAATTGTGAGCCAATTTACTTGTAAAGCTAAATAGGTTATTTTTGTACTTTTAAACACAGATAAGAAATTATACAATGCTTTTTTTATATGTACTGTTAAAACAGTCACAAAGAGGGTATTCAAAATAATTCTAAGGTAAGAATAATTAATACTTAAATATTTTAAGTAGATTACTTGAAAGCAGCACTTGGTACTTACCCCGATATGAAATGTGGAAATTTCTCCATCTTGTCAATCCATCTTCCATTCTGCCTTCTGTCATGACGATACCAGTTAGATGATTTAATCAAATGGTGCTATTGGAAGGACTAACCAAATAGTCATTAGGAAGAGACTTGTGTTTATGCCCCAGAAACTTGGAAAGGCAGGGCCCATTAATGTTACGCTGTTTCTGTCCAGTGATTTCAGGGATCTCAAAATTATAAAGCACCTTTTTCTCTTTCCTTAAAGGTTTAGCTTCCTCCAGTTTTCCACTGTTGTTTCGAAATACCCAATCACAGAAGGTGCTGCAGCCTTGTGATGTGAATGCACTAATCTTTACAACCTTGGTGACCATACAATCGATCATCCAAACTGAGACTCTTTGAAGAGTAAAAGGTTCTGCCATCAATACTTATTCTGGAACTACCAGCATAAGCCATGAATTTTCCAGGCAAACAGGGACATACAGTCACCCTATTTATAACTCTTATCTGCCAGGGTCTCAGTCTCAGGCAGGGCCCCTGCATCTGGCTCAGAATAAATTGGGTTCTGAAGCAGATGAATCATAAGGGATCAATGCTCTCCTTTATAGATTAGAAGATTCAATGGTAACATTTGAAAGTGTCACAAAATTAGTTACTTTCACTAAAGTCTCTGACACTGTTTTTTCCCCAAATATTACAGCACGCATGGTACATGTTTGTTCTAGAGTAATTTTTTAAAGTTCAGGTGCACAAAAAGGAAAACGAAAGAAAAATTTCCTCTAATTCTACAATTTTGATAAGCATATTTTTCTACACAAGCATGTCAAGGCACATGTTTCTACATAGCATTGATAACAAAATTGGAATTGAATGAAAACAGGAGGAGCTGAGGCACAATGGTTAGGAGAAGGGGACTACAGAAAGCTTTCTCCCACACCAAGCTGAAGAAGCATTTGCACTGCTCATGGCCCCAACCTGCTATTTTTTTAACATCTTTATTGGAGTATAATTGCTTTACAATGGTGTGTTAGTTTCTGCTTTATAACAAAGTGAATCAGCTATACATATACATGTATCCCCATATCTCCTCCCTCTTGAGTCTCCCTCCCACCCTCCCTATCCCACCTCTCTAGGTGGTCACAAAGCACCAAGCTGATCTCCCTGTGCTATGCGGTTGCTTCCCACTAGCTATCTGTTTTACATTTGGTAGTGTATATATGTCCATGCCACTCTCTCACTTCATCCCAGCTTACCCTTCCACCTCCCCGTGTCCTCAAGTCCATTCTCTAGCAGGTCTGCGTCTTTATTCCCGTCTTGCCCCTAGGTTCTTCATGACCATTTTTTTTTTGAGGATTCCATATATATGTGTTAGCATACGGTATTTGCTTTTCTCTTCCTGACTTAACTTCACTCTGTATGACAGACTCTAGGTCCATCCACCTCACTACAAATAACTCAATTTCGTTTCTTTTTATGGCTGAGTAATAGTCCATTGTATGTATGTGCCACATCTTGTTTATCCATTCATCTGTCGATGGACACTTAGGTTGCTTCCATGTCCTGGCTATTGTAAATAGAGCTGCAATGAACATTGTGGTACATGACTCTTTCTGAATTATGGTTTTCTCAAGGTATATGCCCAATAGTGGGATTGCTGGGTCGTATGGTAGTTCTATTTTTAGTTTTTTAAAGAACCTCCATACTGTTCTCCATAGTGGCTGTATCAATTTACATTCCCACCAACAGTGCAAGAGGGTTCCCTTTTCTCCACACCCTCTCCAGCATTCATTGTTTCTAGATTTTTTGATGATGGCCATTCTGACTGGTGTAAGATGATATCTCATTGTAGTTTTGATTTGCATTTCTCTAATGATTAATGATGTTGAGCATCCTTTCATGTATTTGTTGGTTATCTGTATATCTTCTTTGGAGAAAAGTCTGTTGAGGTCTTCTGCCCATTTTTGGATTGGCCAACCTGCTATTGATCCCTCTACATACTCTGGTCCCTTGGATTATGCTCTCCTCTTGGCCAGACAACCCCCATTGGCTCTCGACTGGACAGCCCTCCCCCCATTTCTTTAGCATACCTTAAATTTGAGGGCCTGCCTCCCGACACTAACAACACTTAATATGCCTTCCCCTTCCTAGCCAGACCCCTAAGGAAAAGGTCCTCTACGTTGTTCAATTTTTTAACTGTGAAATATTTCAAGAGTATTGACAAGTGTAAACATTATGTCGCTGCACACACATACCCATTATAGAGATTTAATAGCATTTCTTCCTATTCCTCTTTCTCAGGGCCTGAGGTAGCCTGAGCTCAGCATACTTGAGTCCTGAGCCTCCAGATTGAGGCCACCAGACACACATGGCAAAAAAAAAGGAAGACAGAGGGGCACTTTGTAGGACTGGCCCTGGGCACTTCCTCCTTCCCCCTCTAAAACCCTCAAGTGGGTAAGCTCACACAGGTCAGATGGTCTCAGATTTGAAACCATGAACTATTGATGGATTGACGACTGTTGAGAGGCAGCATTCCTGTGTGCTTAGATTAAACACTTCACAGTTGCTGTCAGTGGCCTTTAGGAGACTGCCATGTTTCTCAGGCTGGCTTTTTTTACTCTGAAGCAACAGGGTGGGTGCTTTAGTAGCACTTAAACTCTTTTCTGCCATTAATGGAGTTAATTTATGACTCCATGCCCCAGGAACAGGAAAACAAGAAAGACGTGTAACATTGATTTTTTTTTGAAACTCCGTATTTCTCTTATTTCAGAGCACTTTGGCAGTGAAGCAGTGGAAGTGTGGATAGGTCTGAATCAGCTAGATGAAAATGCTGGTTGGCAGTGGTCTGATAGAACACCACTCAACTATCTGAACTGGAACCCAGGTACCTGCAGCGTTTTGTTTACCTTCAACAGGGGGCATCGTCCCATAGCCTAAAATAGCAATATTTCCCACATATGTATATGACGTGTTATTGTGAAAGTGGCTTATAAACATTTTTAAAGCCTGATTGAATTTCTATAAGGCATGCTTTTCCAAACGAGAAAATGGAGGCCGAGAAGGTAAGCCAAGGTTGCAGGTGGATTTGGGTCAAAACCAAGATTCTAGTCAGTTGTTTTAAAAATAGCAACAGAGATAAGAAATTAAATCTCAGAAGTAGATGTTTATGTACAGATCGTTTTCGTATATTTTTTCCCACTCTCTCCTAGTCAATTTCCTCTCTCTTCAGTTAACCTTTGCCCTCCAAAGACATGATCAATTACTGTCTTACATCAGTATGTCTCGCACAAAAAAAGGAAAATTGGTTTTTCTTATGGATTCTAAGTCAATTACATTAACTATGTAATACAACGCACTCACATTCTGTTTAAATGTGTTGTTTAAAAGATGGTTATAGTTGAACCTTGAATAACTAGAAAATATAATAAAGTACGATTGCATTTTGTGAAAAAAAATAGCAACAGATTGCAAAATATCTCTCTACCTTAAAACAATAAAATCAGCTGTTGCTATCTTTGGGAAATCATTTCATTGTCATGCCTGGACTTCAACTGCAAAATCATAAATGTAATATCTTATAGGATTTACTACATATGCCAGAGAGAAGGGCTGTCTCCTTGATGCTAAAACTACATTTCAGTATATATTGAACTAACTGCTTTTGCTTCTAACATTAAATACACATACATTGTATTTTCAGAAATAAATTTTGAGCCATTTGTTGAATATCACTGTGGAACTTTTAATGCATTTATGCCAAATGCCTGGAGAAGTCGGGATTGTGAGTCCACTTTGCCTTACATATGTAAAAAATATCTAAACCATACTGATCACGAAGTAGTTGGTGAGTTTTTATTTTAAGCTGTTTTTATAAGTTGCTTACTTGCCCTCTCAATATATTCAAAGTCCTTTATTTTTTGCTAATAATTTAAACTTAGCTAAGGCTAGTTTTTATATGAATAAAAATGTGTAACAAGATAAGATCTGTTATTCCAAAGGCACCATGAATTTAATAAATGCATTTAGGTTTTTACTAAAAACTAAAGCAAAATAACCTAAGTATAGAAAACATTTTCTCCCTCTCTTTTTAAAAACTTTGCTTTCTTATTCATTCTGCCTTATAAAAACAAGATATGCTTCATTTTCTATTCTAGTTGAGTTTTATTTATGGTTACCCTAGAAATTAAACATATGAATTAGAAAATAGTTTTATAAAATTCTTTACTTCATCGATCTCCTATCATACTCTATATCTCTTATTAGTAATACTTCCTCCTTGAAATAACAAACAAAACTTTTAGGTGTACCTAAGACTTAAATACCACATAATTACAATCTAGTACCTGAAGCTCAGTTATTTCTATTGTTAAGATCTATTACTTCTTCTTAGTTTCTATGAAATTAATGTCTGAACTCAGGAGGTAGAGATAAAAACATAACCATTTTTAAAGAATCATTACCAGGGCTTCCCTGGTGGCGCAGTGGTTGAGAGTCCGCCTGCCGATGCAGGGGACACGGGTTCATGCCCCGGTCTGGGAAGATCCCACATGCCGCGGAGCAGCTGGGCCCGTGAGCCATGGCCGCTGAGCCTGCACCTCCGGAGCCTGTGCTCTGCAACGGGAGAGGCCACAACAGTGAGAGGCCCACATACCGCAAAAAAAAAAAAAAAAAAAAAAAAAAAAAAGAATCATTACCAGCATAATTAGAAACAACTCTACATTTAAAATAATAATCTGAATTATCTTTCTAAAATATTATCCCTTACAGTTAAGCTTTTTTATTTTATTTTATTTTTTATAGATTTATTTATTTATTTTTTGGCTACGTTGAGTCTTCATTGCTGTGTGCGGGGTTTCTCAAGTTGTGGCGAGCAGGGGCTACTCTTCATCGACGTGCGCGGGCTTCTCATTGTGGTGGCTTCTCTTGTGGAGCATGGGCACGCTGGCTTCAGTAGTTGTGGCTTGCAGGCTCTAGAGCACAGGCTCAGTAGTTGTGGCTCACGGGCTTAGTTGCTCCGCGGCATGTGGGATCTTCCGGGACCAGGGATCGAACCCATATCCCTTGCATTAGTAGGCAGATTCTTAACCACTGCACCACAAGGGAACTCCCCAATTAAGCTTTTTAATTTACGATATTATGTTATGTTAATTTACAATATTGTGTTAGTTTCAGGTGTATAGCAAAGTGATTTAGTTGTGTATATATATATATTATTTTTCAGATTCTTTTCCATTATAGGTTATGACAAGATACTGAATATATTTCCCTGTGCTATACAGTAGGTCCTTGCTGTTTGTCTATTTTACATAGAGTAGTGTGTATCTCTTAATCCCAATCATCTAATTTATTCCCCCCCTTTCCCCTTTGATACCCATAAGTTTGTTTTCAATGTCTGTGAGTCTATTTCTCTTTTATAAGTAAGTTCATTTGTATCATTTTTTTAGATTCCACACATAAGTGGTATCATATGATATTTGTCTTTGTCTGACTTACTTCATTTAGTATGATAATCTCTAGGTCCATTCATGTTGCTACAAATGGCATTATCTCATTCTTTTTTATGGCTGGGTAGTACTCCATTGTATATATGTACCATATCTTCTTTATCCATTCATGTGTCGATGGACATTTAGGTTGCTTCCATATCTTGGCTACTGTAAATAGTGCTGCTATGAACATTGGGATGAATGTATATTTTTGAATTAGAGTTTTCATCTTTTCTGGAGTTTTCAGGAGTGGGATTGCAGGATCATATGGTAACTCTATTTTCAGCTTTTTAAGGAACCTCCTTACTGTTTTCTATAATGGTTGTACCAATTTATGTTCCTGCCAACAGTGTAGGAGGGTTCCCTTTTCTCCACACCCTCTTACAATTAAGCTTTAACTTTTATTTTCCTTTAAGTAGCTAAGCCTAAAGATATTGTAGAATATGGGGTTGAGGAGAAGAAGCATCTCATCATTTTTTTACATAGAGATTTTTTCATTATGTCAAGAATGTGCTGACATTGCTATCACTGTTATTGTCCTGTCCCTCCCCCTTTTCCTTTCATTTTCCTGCCTCAATTTCTTCTGTCTTCATTTTTTTTTCTTATGCCCTCCTGCACTGCCTCCTGCTATCCTTCTGTTCTTCAATTTTATTTGCTCTCCTGATCTATTAATTGAGGTCAGAAGACCAGAAATGATGGCAGCTAAGCTAAGTTTGTTTGGATTATTTGCTGTTGTTTCAAGTCCAACAAATACTTTTGATGATCTAGTCCAGTGTCTTCCAACTGTGCATCCAGGGTCCCCAGGTTCCTTCCTTATCTCCACCCTTGCGTCAATCAGAGAAGTTCCTCTTTTATCTTTTTATCTTACCTCTAGAGTGAAGTTTAGGGTTCATTTTTTTAAGGGATTCTGTGACTGTGTTTTTAGGTTGATATTATCTATCTATCTAAATGTTCTAACATTCATCCACTGTGATTCTAATAGCTGTCAGAGTCCTAGAAGCGATTTTAAAAGAATGTCTTGTTTCCCAAATTAGCAGTGAAGTTGTTTCTAACTAAGTTAGTGCTTAAGGGAGGCACCCAGTTGTGGTTAATAAAATAAAGTAAAAATGCTGTCATCAGGCTGGGGGCAAGCTCCTAGAAGAGGAGAGCCAAAGTTGGCATGCACACAGCTGCCTTCCCTGTCAGTGTTAAAGCACCGTGGCATTACTTGGCTGTAAGTCGAACCCAGAGTCCATATGAACCCAGAGGGACATCAGAGGCACTCAGCCTGACCCCCAAAATAAAAGCTATCATCTCTATTCTAGATAAAGGGGCCAGAATTTCAGATTCTTTTCAGCTGAGAATAACTATCTACACCCCCCCCACCTAATACTGTATATAAAAATCCTTTAAAAAGCATTTAAATTGTGTTCCATAATACTCCTCTTTTAGTGTAAAAAGGTTTTTTTAAATGGATAGCTCTAAATGCTACATTTTATATCTAGCCCTGACTCTCACTTTGGTTGTATGACCTTTATCAAGTCTCCTTAACCTCTTTGTGCCTTAGATAGCTCATCTGGAAAATGAAGCATTGAGATCCATTAGATCCTAGATCCAGATCATAGATGGGATCATTTTCAAGTCTGAAGATCTAGAATGCTATGATCTATATCTTATTGTATCATATGCTTCTGTTTTTCAAATTTAAAAAATAATCATATATTAATGGTGATTTATATTGGGGGTAATAAGTAATGTTAAAACAATTGTGGAAAATAACTTTGTTTTTTGTTGGTTCGAAAAGAAAACGATGCTTGGAAATATTATGCTACCCACTGTGAGCCTGGCTGGAATCCCCACAATCGTAATTGCTATAAACTTCAGAAAGAAAAAAAGACCTGGAATGAAGCTTTGCATTCTTGCCAGTCCAACAACAGTGCATTAATAGACATAGATTCATTAGCAGAAGTGGAGTTTCTTGTAACCCTCCTTGGAGATGGTGAGTGCCAAATGTCTTTGGTTTAAGAAGTATGAAATATAATGTAGTAACTCTCTTTATTAGTGAAGTTGAAAAGAAATTAAGCAATTTAAAATTGATTCTTTATGGCACATGTATCTGAAATTTCCAAATAATGTCCAGGAGTGAAAATTCACTGAATTTTTACAAAATACATATTCAGAAACTTTGTAACATCTCATAGATGCCAGATATATTACATGCTTTCATTTTGGGTTTTTTTTTTTTTTTTAAGGGGGAAAGGTCATTTCCTGAAACTTCTAATTTAAAAAACCTGAACCTGGGCCTCCCTGGTGGCGCAAGTGGTTGAGAGTCCGCCTGCCGATGCAGGGGATACGGGTTCGTGCCCCGGTCTGGGAGGATCCCATATGCCGCGGAGCGGCTGGGCCCATGAGCCATGGCCGCTGAGCCTGCGCGTCCAGAGCCTGCGCGTCCGGAGCCTGTGCTCCGCAACGGGGGAGGCCACAACAGTGAGAGGCCCGCATACCGCAAAAAAAAAAAAAAAAAAAAAAAAACCTGAACCTGTAATTTAGCATAATGGGCACTAGATAGCAGTAATGTGCTGTGGCCATGTAATCCAAGCAATAAAGGAAATTCCTTACAAAAATGATTATATTTAAATAACTTTAGCCAGTGAAAATGGGTAATTTATTTGGTGTGGTGTTTTTCAAGCTGTGTAGCATGTTCAGGGGTTCCAAGCTCTGAGGCCTCCACCCAACTTTACCCACCAGAGCAGATCTGCCCCTACCTATGTCATATATGGACACAGAATTCTGCTGGAAAACATTGAAATCATTGACTGAGAGTACATCTATTTTTAGTGGAAAAATCCAGCATCTACTCTATTTCAATGTTAGGTTTTAGTTTGGAGTGAAAACAAAACTCCTTCTGTCATTGTTCCTCACCCTTTGCATTTGGGATTGAAAGAATCCTGTGGCTGCCTCTGTGTCAGCGGGACACTGGAACACTCTCCCAGCCATCGAGGGTCTTTTCACCCTACCTAGACTGGCAAGCTTTATTTTATTTACTTTTCCGGCAACCCCACTGCTCCTATTCAATGCTTCTAAGAATTTCTGCTCCTTTTTTTTTTCCTAGCCAAAAGAAAAAAAAGTAAAGCTAGACATCATTAAAAGGTTTTTTTTCTAAGTGCCTTTTCTTAATTCGATTGACCTTCTTATTTTTCCTTTTTAGGGGTAGAAGAAAAACCAGACTTTTCAGATGTACTTTCCATACTGTAGCACAAACTAACTAGAGTCCTGGCAATCTGACTTGCTTAAGCTTTGTCCTTGCCCTGGCTTTCACTGACACTCTGCCTCACTTATAAGGCCTATATTGAGCAGATCTGGATAGATTAAGGGGGGAAAGGTTTAAGCAGGTATTTTATACCAAAACTTAAACAGGTTTCATTCCAAGAAGAAACAAAGAAGGAATCACATGCAAAGTGGTATATATTGGTAATAACCCCTCTGTGTTATCACCTTTGCAGATACTAGGATTCTTGTAAGTAATTTACGTTTATCTCTTGCAGAAAATGCATCAGAAACATGGATTGGTTTGAGCAACAATAAAATTCCAGTTTCCTTTGAATGGTCTGATGGCTCCTCAGTCATCTTTACTAATTGGCACACACTTGAGCCCCAAATTTTTCCAAATAGAAGCCAGCTATGTGTCTCAGCAGAGCAATCTGTAAGTTGATTCATTTGTTCAATGCTCACTTTGCTGGACTTGTACTGAGGGCCACCTGTGCCAGGGACTTGGTCTGTGGCAGAGACCAAGACAGGCACAATGCCTGCTCCTCCTGGGGCTTCCACACTAAGCAGTAAAACATATACACACTAAAAACACATGGTAATTATAGTTGTGATGATAGCTCTGAGGACATAGGTTCAAGATGGTGAGAAACTTGGGTTGGGACAGCTACTTCAGACAAGACAGTCAAGGAGGGCTCTCTGAAGAGGTGGCATTTAAGCTGGGACTTGAAGAAAAAAAAATCTCTTGAAGAGCAGGAGAGCATTCCAGGCAGGGGGCAGCTGCCCAAAGGCAGGCCAAGGCTTGCCATGTTTGATAATCAAAAAGGAGACCAGGATGGTGTGGAGGTATGGACGGTGAAAGGTGGTAGGAGATGGGGCAGGGAGAATGCAAAAATGTGAGGCTTATAGGCCTGGGATAGGACCCACTAAAGGGCTTCAAGGAGACGAAAGCATGACCTGATTTATATTTTAAGAGCAACTGTGGCTGCTACATAGAGAATTGATTGGAGAGAAGAGAGTGGAAGCAGAGAGACCAGTTTGGAAGCTACTCCTGTGGTTGAATTAGGGTAGTGAATATGGAGACAAGAAGACAGATTCAAGGATCCTCTAGAAGACAGGAATTGTTGCTAAAGCAGACATGGGGGTGAGAAACAGGTAGATTTTTCGTTTGAGCACCCACCATTTTGGTGGATGGGGGTGCCACTGACCACCCTGGTGAAGATGAGGGGAAGAACCAAGGAGTTGGGAAATTACTCTGGAAGGTGATGGTTTTTTAGCTCCATTACCTTCTTAACATAAAAGGATTTCAACACTGTGTGTAACCTCTTTGAAAACTGAGAATCAACGGAAAACCTTGCTCTTTTCTTCACATGAATGTGATGGTCCCAGTGACCTTAACATTACACTTACCTTTATGTGCTAGTCTCTCATTTATCTAAAACCTCTGATTATACAGAATTTGTTTAATCCCAAGACATTTGAAGGGTTTTTTTAAATATGTTTAGAATAGACAATCTCTTTGATCAGATAGCTACTGAAATCACTGGTGAAGTTTTAGGAGGTTATTGGGATTTGGTAGGCAAGCTTACTCTTTTAAGACACCAGGATACTGTATCAAGTTCCCCCAAGAAGCAGTTTATTAAATGTTACTTAAGTAGCTTGACAAAGTGATTGTGCCAGCCAAGCATGGGAAATGTCTAAGCATTTTTTTTTAAGCACTTACTTTATGACACATTTCATTGTTTTATCTTTCAAGGCTGTCACAAATCCATGAAGTTACAATGATAGTGCTCAGGCAGTGTCTCAGAGTCACACTTGAGGGGGAACAATTACCTCTCCAAATGTTTATTTGGGGTGTTACTCTGCTGAAAACCACTATAGTTTATTCTACAGTATTTGATGCTTTATTGGTTCATTAGTTTTGATATAATTAAGTTGATCTTAGTTTCCTATTGACATTCTCCTTTCTTATTTGACAGACATGGGTATTTCACTTAGCATATTCACAAAGCAGGAGCCAACATTTGGACAGAGAAATTGTTTTTAAGAGAGTGAGGATAGGTATTAATATTATTGGATGTGTTAGGACAATGCTGCTATAAATGTGGTATTTTGTGGCCCCTTTTTAGCAACTCAGTAGCTCCTTAAATAGTAGATGCATAAAAAGTAACACTTATTCCCCTAAAGTTGAACTCAATATGAATGTAATTATTATAATTAACTAGTTACCTAAACATGGTCGATACCTCAATTTGAATCTGAGAGGTTGGTAACCATTCATCTGTCCATCCAATAGTTACTAAGCAACTACAGTGTGCCTGACAATATCCTGTAACTGGATGGTTTGCTGGAGACTCCATGGGGATGGGCTACAAGGCTGCTCTTACAGGTGAAGGTGTCAGCCTCCTACATAGTATGTTTCTGAGGGTCATGGAAGAGCTCTCTACTCACCTAGAACTCTATGCCTGAGATAACTAAATTTTGAATTTGAATGGTGTGGTTTTAGCCTAAAGGTCTGGTTTGTATTAAAATAAAAAATACTTTGGGAGGATAAAATTTTAATCAGTTAGCAGTTATTGTATTTCATCATTAATGAAAGATATGAGAACAGCCTTCATTAGAACTAGGAGAAAACGTGAAGGTATCTGCCTGTCATATAAAGAGGAAATGGAGTGGGGCTTTGGAGAATTCATGATGAAGGGTACTGGGGGTTGAACATGAAGTTCAGCTATGATAATGTTATCTCGGGTGATTCATGGTGCTTTCCAGGCATTTCCCCAGCATCAGGTTTATACAGCATCAGGTAAGCAGCGAAGCATTCATTTAACACCTAGAAGTGATTGGAGAGAAGAAGCAGCATTCTCACTTGGTCAGGGGAATAGTTTCATATAAGTCGCCCTCAAAGTGTGGCCCCCAGACCAGCAGCATTCACATCACCTAAAAACTTGTTAGAAATACAAATTCTCAGGTCCCACCTGACTTACTGAATGAGACACACGGATCCCAATCAACTGTGTTTTAGTAACCCCTGCAGGTGATTCCAGTGCACACAAAGGATTGAGAATCACTACTTATCCATCTTTAACAAAATGTTGAGAGCAGTTTACTGTAAAGCCAGACCTCCCACTCGTCTGTAGAGAATCAACCTTTTCTAACAACACAAGATCCTGACACATTACGCCCCCTTGAAACATGCATTATTAATCATATTTTAATTCAGAATTATTGACTTTGACTATCAGCATCACTAATGGAGTGTATTCATTCATCTTGTAATATTTTTTCTCTTAGGAGGGACACTGGAAAGTTAAAAATTGCAAAGAAACACTTTTTTACGTTTGTAAGAAAACAGGCCATGTCCTTTCTGAAACTGAATCAGGTTGCCAAAAGGTAAGAGCTGTGAACATTGCAGGGACTTCATAACCAGACTGATTTATCCACCAACAAATTAAAGTGAATCTCTCTCCCTCTCTTTCCTGCCTTGGCTCCCTCCTCTCTTTCCCCTCCTTCCCTTCCTTTCTTCTTTCCTTCCCTTCTTTTTTTTCTGAGTGGGCTATTGTAACAAGCCAAACAATTATCAGCTAAGAGCACATGAAAGATTTACAGCTCTGCGAAGGATTGTTGTCTTACCATCTACTTCCACCCAAGACTAGTTTTCTTCTGAGATAAGAAATGTAAATGATCCTGTTATACCATCTGTATAAACAATGCCTATCATGTGATACACTGTCTCACACGCGGTTTTCATTGTCTTCCAGTGAAGACTGTCAGAGTGAAAGCAAATGAATTCCTTTGAGTCAGAGAGTGACCTTCTGCATCCAGAGTCTTGTTTTCCTTTTCACTTTTCTTAAACTTGAATATTTGAATAAAATACAATAACAAAGAGAAGTGTATGTTTGCAACACATTTATTATTTAGGAAAGGGATAATAAAAATACTTTGTATTTTAAGTAATAAGCTATTTTTGGTACTTAAAGTACTATTTTCAGTACTAAAAATAATAAAAAACATACTTTAGGTTTAAACTTTAAAGGTAGAAAATAATGTCTTAAATTTCTTAAAATACATTCAATATTCTGCAGTGTTACAAAAAATTTATCTATCAGTGTCCTTAGCACATGCATTCCCTCTCTCTCTCATCACACACCCACACACACACACACACACCCACACACACCCCTAAAAATTTTGGATTTAACTATTGGAGATTTTTATGCTGTGTGAGTCTCAAAATGTTCACAAATCTGGTTTTTATGCAATTCTCTTTTAATTATTTTCTCTTCTAATCCAGTTACTTATGTTCCAATTAAACGATAACCCCTCTCTTCAGAAACTGCATTTGATTCATTCATCAATGTGTAAGCATATTAGTTATTCTTCACACTTTAGCTGAACAATACATGTGCCATAGCTGACATGTGACCAGACGTTTTACCTAATGATTACATTTCCTGAATTAGTTATTACTGATCACTGATCTAATCTCTATCTGATCAGAAATATTGAAAAAAATCCATCCTACAGTGGCTTTCAAGGCAACTCAACATGTTTTATTTGTGTCGAAAGAGTAATTAACTTCTTACACAGCAAAAACAACCGATGTTCTATCTAAACTTTTGTATACTGCTTCCCTCTTTCTGACCAGCCTTATCAATATTTAAGGATTCTGGGTTCAGAGCCAGTTCTTTACTCTTATGGCAAAATTCCATTAATTTCTTTATGCATCTATGAATATGGTTTTGAAAATTTCCTTTCTTTTAGCCATCTGCTTCAGTGCAATTCTCTAAACAGTCTGCACAGGCAAAACCAACTTATAAAATAAGTCTGGATAATTTCAAAGCAGAAATTTTTAAAAATTTTATTTCCATCTGAGTCACTTTTGGGGGACCAGATAATATGAGCAATCGTTTCAGTACTGTCACCATCATGATTTCATGTAAAATGAAATGGCACCTCATGTACAAAGGATATTCACAAATACAATCAATTATTCTTCCCGCTTTCATTGTGCGGACAAAGGCTTATAGTAGAGTCTTTGTTTTTCGGTTATTACTATGCCACATTCCCCCCCCCACCCCACCCCCGCCTTCCTTGAGCCTGTTCAAGTTCTTGGGTTTTTTGTTTTGCTAAGCAGCCTATGATCTAAAAACCACTAATGAAGAAGGAGTACTTTGTCAGAAAGGTCAAATTGTCAGCCTTCCTCCTCCTGTCCTTCCAAATACAAAAGCAGTCTAACCTCCCTGCCCCCTCTGGAGTGACCCACGGAGGGGTTCTGGCTGACACTGTCAATTACTCACACAGATAAGATTGGGGAGAGAAGTTAAGGGAGTGAATTCAGAGCACATCCTGGTGGGCTGGATGTGGTGTTCCTGTGATCCATGCCTCATTTAATAATGTTTTGAACTAAAATAGCTTATTTCTAAAATAAGATTTTTCTCTAATTTACTGCAAGGTTGAGACATTTTCTGAGTAGTATAGCAGAAATCATTTTATATCTGATCAAAATCTGGCAAGTATTGGCATGACACAAAATGAAGTGTATTTTAAAACTGGTGAATACATAAAAATAGACTGATAGAAGTGATATGATTTTATAATATTGGAAGAGAAAGAACTAAAATAACTAAGTTGAAATATAGAAGACTAATGAACCCATGTCTCCTGTACCATATGATTTTAAAGAATAGAGCCACCCTTCTTTGCTCCCAGGGCTTAGCCATACACTTTTGTCATTGTTTTGTCTAGGCACCAAAGCTTGTTTGCTTTCTCTCTAAAAGGCTAGCCAGCTGACTAAGGAATAATCTTTACCAAAAAGTATATATATATTTTAGCCAATCTCTATTCGCAACTTGACGATCCAGACAAAACCATTCTGGATTGCACCAAAATTAGGTTCCAGGCCAGTTTATCCACTAGTCTCTAACTTAGATCATCTAAGTCCCTAATCTCAGTGGGATAACATGAAATAAGCAGTATGAAAGACCCTTAAAAAAAAAAACAGTACAGCGTTATCTAGATACTTATATCCTCTTTGCTCATACCGAGTTCCTGGCTCTATTCTGGGGTCTCTGCCTGCATTTTCTCCCCTTGATTCTCAGAACAACCCCATGAATACTATTATTATCCATATTTACAGAGGGGAAAACTAAGACACGGAGCGATTAAATAAGGTCACATGATGGTGGAGCCAGGATTCAAACCCATGCATTCTGTCCTTAAAGCCAACACGTTTGATTTTTACCATCCCATAGGAACCATTTACAGTAAATCTTATAAGTCTGAACAGAGAGAGAGAGATGGAGAGAGAGAGAGAGAGAGAGAGAGAGAGAGAGTGTGTGTGAGAGAGAGAGAGAGAGAGAGAGAGAGAGGAAAGGAGAGAAGGAGAGATCTTGAGTGAATGTCCCTTTTCTTTAATTTGCTTTTAAGGTTTTGGGCTTAAAGATTTTAAATTAGTTAAAACATTTAGGTTTTAAGAATTAATTAAATAAATGTAGAAGTGGCTGTAGCTAATGGTAGATAGAATAAATATAAATATATCAAGACAAACATTCAAGTTTTGAGTTTTGAGTGAGTCAGAGAAGAAACTGATAAATGAGAATACACCAAAAATATATATATTTTACTATTTAACTAAATCAGATTGTGTCCTTAATTTTCATTTTCCTTGTTTAAGGGATGGGAGAGACATGGTGGATTCTGTTACAAAATTGACACCGTCCTTCGAAGCTTTGACCACGCCTCCAGTGGTTACTACTGTCCTCCTGCACTTGTAACCATTACAAACAGGTAAAATAGAAATTTTCTATCAGAAACATGCAGTGCTTTTTTGCCGTGAGGGTTCTTGGAGTGATAAAATCTAGCCACAATCAGTAACTAGTGAAAATCTAAAGTGTACTGTACAACAGAGTATTAAGTTATTTAAATTATTGATTTAGATGAATTTAAACCATACAATGTTAATTTTAAATTGGTTTTTGAGTAACAAATAGTAAAATGTAAGATGTCTTTTATTTTCCATAGATCTCTTAATTACCTAGCTTCGCTAATATATTCAGTTGTAATGATATTTTATCTAAGTGCTTGTAATAGAAAAGAAATGTTATTTAAATATGAAGTGTTTTTTAAATGTAATGTTTATGAGTCATGTGGAGTTTTTATAGAACAAAAGTAAGTAAAACTAAACTGTGGAGGATTTTCGAATGCTTCCCCATTGCTTCTTAGGTCTACATTTGTTTAGATTTAGATTTCTCTATGCACAGGTATCTTTATCATACAAACAGAGAAACTGTGCCCTTTTTACACTCCATACAATTTGCAACATGCTACAGATGTGTATCAAGGGATAAAAGTACCAACATCAGAAGAGACCTCAGTGTCACTATCAGTGCCAGGAGGACAGAGAGCTAGGAGACAGACTCCTCCAGGCTGAAGACAGAAGCAAGGTAGAACTCTTCAGTGGTTCCATGGAAAACTATACCCACAAAGCAAGTCGCTTCCTTTTTTACCGAGGTCATTGCCTTTAAAAACATCTGTTGAAGACCAGGAAGCAGGACAACTGGTGCTATGGTTTTATCTAGAGACCCCTTCACATGCAGGTCTAACCTGTAGCAGGAATTCTGTGTGCTTTCTCTGCTCTCCCCACATGGGAAGTCAACGTTCAAAGCCGCCAGTATTTCCTTCCTCCTCTTACCTCTTACCTCTGTCCCAGTCTTTCCTCCAAACAATGCACAGGAATGCACACACACACACACACACACACACACAGGGATAGACTGACCGCATTTGGCAAAATAAATTGCCAGGTGAAATATTTTATGCTCAAGAAACCCTTTCTTTGGGGCACAGCACCACTTCTGATGTATCTGTGTTGCTTTTAGTTCTCCTTTCTTCTTCCCAGAATAGTTACCATGCAGAAGAAAGCCTTTATCTGCAGGCTTGTTCACCCACCCACAAGCTTTCGAGAGTACCTTGGGCTAGAAGTCCTCCAGTCAGTGAGTCAACATTGGGCTTTATTCAGGATCTTGACCAATGAAGCTATGCTCTTTCGTTAATTATAATGTTTTTCACTGAAGAAAAAGGTCTAATTATTTCACCTGTTTTTACATCTTATTCTTTCTTTTTTTGTAATATTCATTGAGTGTCTATCACATACCTAGCACTGTGTTAACTACTTTTCATATGTTATCTGACTATGCAAAAATCAACAGTCAAGAGTTTATTAGAGGGACTTCCCTGGTGGCGCAGTGGTTAAGAATCTGCCTACCAATGCAGGGGACACAGGTTCGAGCCCTGATCCGGGAAGATCCCACATGCCGCGGAGCAACTAAGCCCGTGTGCCACAACTACTGAGCCTGCGCTCTAGAGCCCACGAGCCACAACTACTGAGCCCACTCACCACAGCTACTGAAGCCTGTGTGCTCTAGGGCCCACTCTCCACAACAAGAGAAGCCACCGCAATGAGAAGCCCGCGCACTGCAAGGAAGACTAGCCCCCGCTCACTGCAACTAGAGAAAGCTTGCACACAGCAACGAAGACCCAACGCAGCCAAAAAATAAATTAAAAAAAAAGTTTATTAGAAAATTATTTATTGAATATCTATACTGTGAGAGGCATCATATTAAACACTGGCATGCTGTACAAAAAAATAAATAAAAATAAAAGGCATAGTGCAGTTGCCCAGGTGCCACTTGCAGGCCAGCAGCTAAAGAGATAGAACATAAACGCATGAAACAAGTGAAGAAAGTGGAATAACACAATAAATGGACAGACTCAAAGTGACATTACAGATAACTCATAGTGCCAAAGTGACCCAAGTAAGGCAGAAACCTGTTAGAGTTCAAACACTTCATTTTCTCAGAATCCTTTGGGGACCTCATGCAAATGATAGAAAGTGTCCAGAAAAAAACCTACTATGTTTCATTTCCCCAAAAACTGAATAAGAGAGTGTGTTGTGAATACTATAATTTTTTTAATAAACTGTATTCAGTAGCCAAAGCTGATGTGTAGTCCAACTCTAAAGCAGATCTATAGCTTGGGTAAATTTGTTTTCATCCCCTC
This sequence comes from Mesoplodon densirostris, assembly GCF_025265405.1. Classification (NCBI taxonomy): domain Eukaryota; kingdom Metazoa; phylum Chordata; class Mammalia; order Artiodactyla; family Ziphiidae; genus Mesoplodon; species Mesoplodon densirostris. The sequence goes on along the minus strand of NC_082668.1, from coordinate 79,496,939 downwards.
CTTGACCTCCTGGGCCCCCCAGGTGACCTTCGCTGGCATGCTACTCAGTCACCAGTCAAGCCCCCGAGTACTACACGTTAGTCCCAGTGAGGCAGCTCTCCCAGGTGGTTAACATGCATGAACACTGCCTTGCAAACATGTCTGCATCCAGAGCAATGACTCAAAAATGAGACATAGAAGTTGAAGACAGGAAGTGTCCTAAGCTCTTGATTTTTATTCATTCGGACCTTATCAGATAAGAAACAAAGACCCACGGCATACTGTTCTTTGAGTGACAATTCACATTCGAGTATTTTTCAACAGTATCTTTTGTCTGAGAATGTTGGGCAGTAGATGGACAGTCTCCTCAGATCCAGGAGTATCCACTAGCAGCCTTGGTAATCATTTTCTTCCATTACAGATTTCCTGTTTGAGTTAAGACACCCCTGTCACTCACCAGTACCCAAGCTTGTAGTTGCTAATTGATTTTCTGCTCTTCTGCACAACTGAGCAACAGATTTTATGGGCACAATCAGAACCACCTGCTACAAATTACATACTTCTTTTGTTATGGGGCAACTGCTCCTGGCCTAGGACTTTTAACACTTTGTGGAAGAGAGAGGGGAAGAAAAACAAACCCTTATTGCCAAATAACAGAATTTTATTTGCTTGCTGTTAGAAAATTTTGTTAGGCCTGGCCACCTGCTTTCAGACAGAGCACAAATGCAAAGCTTGAGTTCCAATGTTACCATGGATAATTGTCTAAATGCATGTATATCTAAACCTTGAATCAATCAGCCTTGGAATATTTGTACAAAATAATCCAAATGACATTCGATTTTGAGAATTTTGCCCAAAATGAGAAATGCTGCAATATCTCATTTTCCCCTAAGTTTAAATGTGCATTTTTTGCAAGCATTTTTATAGCTCTGCCATTTTCTTGCAACCATAGCCCCCAAACACATTTACAGTTAACTTTTTAATATTGTGGAAAAATATAATACATAACAAAATTATCATTTTAACCATTTTAAATGTACAGTCCAGTGGCAATAAGTACATTCATATTATTGTACAACCATCACCACCATCCAGCTCCAAAATATTTTCATCTTCCCAAACTGAAATTCTGTATCCACTAAACACTAACTCCCCATTTCCCTTGCTCCCAGCTTTAACCACCATTCTACTTTCTGTGTCTGTGAAGTTGACTACTACAGTTACCTGATAAGTAGGATCATACAGTAGTTGTCTATTGTGCCTGGTTTATTTCACTTATCCTGATGTCCTCTAGGTTAATCCATGTTGTAGCATGTGTCAGAATGTCCTTCCTTTTTAAGGCTGAATAATATTCCATAGTATGGATATACTACATTTTGTTTATCCATTCATCTATTGATAGACACAAGATACTTCTGCCTTTTGGATATTGTGAATAATGCTGCTATGAATATGAATATCCAAATATCTTTCAAGTTCCTGCTTTCAATTATTTTGGGTACTATACCCAGAAGTGGAATCTCTGGATCATATAATAATTCTATTTTTAATTTTTTGAGGAACAACCATACTGGTTTCCATAGGAGCTACAACATTTTACATTCCCACCAATAGTGCACAAGGGCTCCAATTCCTCACCTCCTAGCCAAAACTTGCTTATTTTCTGTTTTTACATAATAGCCATCCTATGGATGTGATGTGGTATCTCATTGTGGTTTTGATTTGCATTTTCCTAATGATTAGTGATGCTGAGCATCTTTTCATGTGCTTATTGGCATCTTTATATCTCCTTTGGAGAAACGTCTATTCAAGTCTTTTACCCATTTTTGAACAGAAGTGTTTGTTTTCTGTCATTGAATTGTAGGAGTCTTTATATATTCTGGATATTAATTGTTTATCAGATACATAATTTGCAAATACTATCTCCTATTCGTGGGTTGCCTTTCACTCTGTTGATAGTATCCTTTGATGTGCAAAAGTTTTTAATTTTGATTAAGTCCAATTTATCCTTTCTTATTTTTTTGCCAGTGCTTTTGGTGTTTTATCCAAGAAATCACTGCCACATTCAATGCCATGAAAAATTTCCCCTACGTTTTCTTCTAAGAGTGTTACAGTTTTAGCTCATATGTTTAGGTCTTTGATCCACTTTGTGTTAATTTTTGTAAATGGTGTAGGGTAAGAGTCCAGCTGCATTCTTTTGTAGGTGGATACTCACTTTTCACAATGTTATTATTGAAAAGACTGTCCTTTCCTCATTGAATGGTCTTGGCACCCTTGTGGAAAATCATTTGACCATATATGCAATGATTTATTTCTGAGTTCTCTACTCTATTCCATTGGTCTATATGTCTGTCTTTATGCCAGTATCACACTGTTTAGATTACTGTACTTTTTAGTAAGTTTTGAAATCAAGAAGTGTGAGACCTCCAACTTTGTTCTTCTTTTTCATGCTTGTTTTTGCTATTCAGGATGTCTTGAAATTCTGTATTAATTTTAAGATGAATTTTTCTACTTCTGCCAAAAAAAAAAAATCACTGGGATTTTGACAGAGATTGCATTCAATCTGTAGATCACTTTGGGTAGTATGGACATTTTAACAATAAATCTTCCAATCCATGAATATGGGATGTCTTTCCATTTATTTGTGGCTTCTTTAATTTTTTTAACATCTTTATTGGAGTATAGTTGCTTTACAAACTTGTATTAGTTTCTGCTGTATAACAAAGTGAATCAGCTGTATGTATACAAATATCCCCATATCCCTTCCCTCTTGCGTCTCACTCACATCCTCCCTATCCCACCCCTCTAGGTGGTCACAAAGCACAGAGTTGATCTCCCTGTGCTATGCAGCTGCTTCCCACTAGCTATCTATTTTACATTTGGTAGTGTATATATGTCAATGCTACTCTCTCACTTCGTCCCAGCTTACCTTCCCCCTCCCCATGTCCTCAAGTCCATTCTCTACATCTGCGTCTTTATTCCTGTCTTGCCTCAGGTTCAACAGAACCTTTTTTTTTTTTTTTTAGGTTCCATATATATGTGTTAGCATACGGTATTTGTTATTCTCTTTCTGACTTACTTCACTCTGTATGACAGACTCTAGGTCCACCCATCTCACTATAAATAACTCAATTTTGTTTCTTTATATGACTGAGTAATATTCCATTGTATATATGTGCCATATCTTCTTTATCCATTCATCTGTCAATGGACTATTTGTGTCTTCTTTAATTTCTTTCAACAATGTTTTCTAGTTTTAAGTGTACAAGTCTTTTGCCTCCTTGGTCAAGTTCGTTCCCCAGTACTTCATTATTTTTGATGCTATTGTAAATGGAATTATTTTCCTTTTCAGATTGTTCATTGTTAGTATATAAAAATGCAACTGATTTTTGTGTGTTGATTTTGTATCCTCCACTTGCTGAATTCATTTATTAATTCTAACAGTTTTTATTTTTTTGGTAGAATGCAGTTAACTTTCTTTTTAAAAACACATTTTGGTTACCCTTTTTAGAATTACACAATAGAAACATTCTCATTGGTATAAATTCAAGCAAGCCAGAAGAATATCAACTAAAAAGTGAAAGTGCCCCCTTACCTTTACTCTTGCCCCCCTCCCAGCCAATCTCTCTTCCCTTCCCAAAGGTAACTGCCACTAAAAGTTTGAGTTGCTCTTCCAGGTTTATTTCTTGTGTACATATTGGATGTATTTTCTAATTCTATATTTTTCTTCTAGTCTTTTGAAAGAAACAATATCCAAAAACTTAACATTTCTAGTTCTTGAGGAATACCAGCAGAAACTTCCTGCAATAGTGGTCATGACACGTCTCCCATTTGAAAACTACTGATATTCTACTGCCATTCTTTACTTAAAAGAAAGAAATTTATCATTTTAATATTAGTTCAGCAATAGAGTTAGTTATTTGAAAATGGTATCAAAAGTGCTAACAAGTGTTTTATTGGGAGAAATACAGTTGCAATTACTCAGCTCAAAGCTGAGTCCCTCCTAACCAAATCATGTATGTATGTGTATATATATATATATATATATATATATATATATATATATATATATATATATATATATATATATATACATATACATATTGTTTAAGTTGAAATGGCTCTCTAGTGAAGCTACTTTCAATGCATTACGTTTTTTCAAACTCTGGTTTTAGGTACCACAAACACAGTCATTAATTACTGATTTCTGCTAACTACTGTGTTTTTCACAGACAAGAAACATCTTTTTCTTTTCAGCTACATATGTTACTGGCTAAACTGATGAAGAAATATAATGTTCAATTAGAGATTTAAGCATAAAATACCTTTTTCAAAGTGTGCATTTTTGAAATATAAAATATTTACTTTGAAATGAAAAAATGTGTCAAGTATGCCAAAAAATATGCATTGCTATCTTCACATTGCATTTTTTAATTAAAATTTAATGCTTAGCACCATGAGCAACAGATTCTTCTCAAACTGATAGAAGTTCAAGATACACTTGTTTTTATTCTTGTTTACATTGAAAATAAGTATTTGATTGCTTGCCTTTTTAAAGGATTGATGGGAAATTTATTTTTCTGATTTTTTTTTTTTTTTTTTTGCGGTACGCGGGCCTCTCACTGCTGCGGCCTCTCCCACTGCGGAGCACAGGCTCCGGACGCGCAGTCTCAGCGGCCATGGCTCACGGGCCGAGCCGCCCCGCAGCACGCAGGATCCTCCCGGATCGGGGCACGAACCTGCGTCCCCTGCATCGGCAGGCAGACCCTCAACCACTGCGCCACCAGGGAAGCCCTTTTTTTCTGATTTTTAAGAAGTATTCACCTACAGACTTTGGTTTTATAAATAGGTTATAAGCAAAATATTTTATCATTTGTTTTTCTGAATAATAACAATTTTTACTTTATTGAATTCCTCAAAAAATATATAAAAATATGTACATATGGTTATTGTTTGTTTCTTAAATCATAATAACATTTGAATTAAACAACATCAGTGAAATCAGACAAAAAATCCAGATATGAAAATCTGGAATATTCTCAAATGAAGAATTCTAAAACACAGGGCCAGAAAAGACTTTAAAAGGTCATCTGCTCTATTACTATTAAGCCAGAGTTTTCACAACCCTTTAAGCATTTGAAGCCAAACAGTGAGTGATAAAGAATATAAAAAGATCTTATTTCTTTATCAGTTGGAAACAGACACTCAAGAGATTGCATGCTGTTATCCAGAGTTAATTTCTTAGAGTACATGGTTTAGAAAAAAGATATAGTTGCTGAATTTTGTTATTAACAATGCCATCTTCTAAACTGGACCAGGAAAAACTAGAGTCCTGTTTTTATCTGAAGGTTATAGGATTTAATGTATTAGTATTATATGTAACTGCTTAAAAGATATACTTGCCAATTCAAAAAGCAGGTTTGTATTGTTTTGAGCAATGATAAATGGTTATAAAATAGCAAATCAGAGTGGACTAAATAAATCTAAAACCAACAGGGGACAAAAGCAAAGTGTTGTCATGAATAATGATACCAGAGGCCAAGCTCACAGACAACGTTATCTCTCCATTATCCAATAAATGCCATAGTACAAGGTAATGGAAGAACCAGTGATGTCCCCTGGGTTTAGAACCAGCACAGTGACTAGTGGTCCTGACCGTAGCCTCCATGGTGCAGTGCCTTGCTGGCCTCCTAGCATTGTAGTTTCAGGCACCAGCTATGCATGATAAAGATGATACTCTGCCTCAGAGGGGAGAAGTAAAAACAGATCCTATGTTATAAGAGTATGAACCAGTGGAAGTGTAAGGAAACTTACACAGCATCTAGAGAGTATTTACTTTTATATATCTTCTTTTTGAAGCATGTTTATGTAAGGTTCTGCCACTGCAATCTGATTTAAAAAGAACTTTTCTAATTTCAAATGTGTGCTATTTAGATTATCAAGAGACTATCTGCAGAAAATATTCACTAAAACATATGCTCTGCAAAGATGAGTATCATGGATGCCTCATAAAACTAACTGTTGCTAGTGATGTTCATAAGGCAGTTAAAAAGTTTGCATCTTTGTGTTCTTTTCTCTTTCTCTCCCCTATTTCCTTTAAGACTCCTCTATTCTTGAATGACCCCATTTCTTCTGCTTCCTTTAGCAAGTTAAAGATGCATGGTAATAAAAAAAAAATCCAAAATCAGATGAAAAAGTCTAATTTGCTTTCTCCTTAGGTTTCCTGGATAATTTCATCAGGTGTTTCCTTTCTTAATGACTCAGCAGGTCTGGCTAAAAGTAACCACTGTTTGAAAGGTGTTTCTTCAAAACCTTACATGTATTGAAAGTAAATTTTTCAAGATAGTTTCCAACTTAGCTTAAAATTTCAATGCTGGTTAAAGTTTAATACATGTTTCTGTTAGGTATTCATGTGGAAGCATGTATACAAATTTTCTAGATTCTGCTTTCAATGCATTCATGTTGAAGAGGGAGCATTGCCAGCAGTCAATGAACACTATTTCATTCAGCCATTTGGGGAATATAGTGGGTGTACTTCTTTGGATTAGTTCCTAGGGGGTTAAATTTATCTTCAGTGAATATGCACATCTGAACACATTTGAATAAGACAGTGACTCCATGTGCCTGCGAACAAACTGCTCTGGGGGACAAAATTCTACTCTAGGGGCTTCCCTGGTGGTGCAGTGGTTGAGAGTCCGCCTGCTGATGCAGGGGATGCGGGTTCGTGCCCCGGTCCGGGAGGATCCCACGTGCCGTGGAGCGGCTGGGCCCGTGAGCCATGGCCGCTGAGCCTGCGTGTCCGGAGCCTGTGCTCCGCAACGGGAGAGGCCACAGCAGTGGGAGGCCCGCGTACCAAAAAAAAAAAAAAAAAATTGCTACTCTAATTTCTGTTCCATTCTCACCAGGCAAGTGTGTTGGGTGGGCGCATGTGAACCCTGTGTCGGCAGATGCTCATTCAGAAAAGCATAGTGTCCCTTCTCCTCCCTCTTCTCCACCTCCCCCACCGCCACCTCCCCACCACATGCACATTACAGCATGTGTGTGCTGTGTGGCCTAATTACACAATAGGGCACATGTTGCGCCAAGAAATGTATCGCTAGCTTTCTGGACTTTACTACCTACACTCCGAAACTGGAACCGGACTCTGTTCCTTGAAAGAATTGAGCACCACCTTTGAGAATCAAATTTTCCTCACTCATATATTTCTGGGAATTGCACTGATGTTTGGCATTTATTAGTAACGTTCAGGCTCTGAGTATTTTTCTGTCCCATGTTCTAAAGAATTCATGAGAAATGCTTACACAGGTGCCATTCTGTGCACCTCATTATGTTTTAACAACATTTCTTTATTGCCCAGAAACTTACTATAGTCATTTCATTTTTCCTTTTTCAGGTTTGAACAGGCTTTTATTACCAGTTTGATCAGTAGTGTGGTAAAAACGAAGGACACTTATTTTTGGATAGCTCTTCAAGATCAAAATGATACAGGAGAATACACTTGGAAGACGGCAGGGCAGAAGTCAGAGCCGGTGAAGTACACACACTGGAATGCACGTCAGCCCCGTGAGTAGAGGGCACCGTCACACCACTTCTCCTTCCTGTTTCCTTTGCCCCCAAATTCTATCAACCTCATGGTCCACCTCCTCTGATTCTTCATTAATGTTTTCTTAATGCATAAATCAACTAAAACAATTACCACCGGTTCTCAGGGGTGATATATGGCTGGCCAGTTTTTAAAGTATAATTCATATGAGTCATTTGACAAGTTCAAGGTATAAATTCATTGCTCAAGACCACACATGCCTTTGTTAGCAGAAGTCCAGTTTCTCCCTCCTAAAGTCTTTTCCTCATCCACCCTCATTGTCCAAGAATCTCAGGGGCTTACTCAGTCCAGAATAGTCTGTCATACTTCAAAGCAGAGTAAATGGGCACATTTGAGCATATCTATCTAATCAGTTCACAGTTCACAGTCATTGCCACGTGACTTTGCTCTGTTACTTAGGTAACATTCTTGCTAGTCCATCTCCTCCATGGACTTCTGTGGTACCTTAGCCAGAATTTCAGAGTTACAGGTCTATTAATTCACCATCCTGTGCTCAGCTCTGGATCCCAAAGCATGAAACTGTGCCAGAGAAGCTAATGGTTTCAGCCATATCTACACTAAAACCAGCCCCTGTGGACCAAGTTTTAGGCCCTTGTGTTAATCTTAGGTCACCAACCGAGATCCAACACATCTTTACCTCAGTGTGAACCCTGTTTGGATGCCTTGATTCCTTTCTTTTTCTTTTTTTAAATATATTTATTTATTTAATTTATTTATTTTTGGCTGCATTGGGTATTTGCTGCTGTGCATGGGATTTTTCTAGTTGCAGCAAGTGAGGACTACTCTTCATTGTGGCTTGTGGGCTCTAGAGCACAGGCTCAGTAGTTGTGGTTCACAGGCTTAGTTGCTCTGTGGCATGTGGGATCTTCCCGGACCAGGGCTCGAACCCATGCCCCCTGCATTGGCAGGCAGATTCTTAACCATTGCACTGCCAGGGAAGCCCTTGGTCCCTTTCTTGCCTGGGGATCTCAATCAGGGCTACCCCAATAGACAATAGGCAATAGGTTATCTTTAAATTTGTATCTAGAGGAAATGGGTTAGAGGCCTCAAGCTCTTCCCTGAGGAAAGATAACTATTATTATAATATTATAATAATTGTTATCATATATCACATATATAACAATAATTAGAGAACTAAACACCAATTAAAAGATATTTTTAGAGTCGTTCAAAAAATAAGACCCAAGTATATGTTGTCTACAAAAACCCCACTTTAAATATAGACACCTATAGATTAAAAGTAAAGGGATAGAGAAAGATATCCATGTTAACATTAACCAAAAGAAAGCAGGAATAGCTATATTAATTTGACACAAAGCAGACTTCAGAACAAGAAAAATTTCCAGGGATAAAAATGGACATTACATAAAGATAAAAAAGTCAGCTCTAGGACTTCCCTGGTGGCGCAGTGTTGAGAGTCCGCCTGCCGATGCGGGGGACATGGGTTCATGCCCCAGTCTGGGAAGATCCCGCATGCTGCGGAGCGGCTGGGCCCATGAGCCATGGCTGCTGAGCCTGCACATCTGGAGCCTGTGCTCCACAACGGGAGAGGCCACAACAGTGAGAGGCCTGCGTACCGCAAAAACAAAACAAAACAAAACAAAAAGTCAGCTCTAAAGAAGACATAACAATCCTTAATGTACATGCACTTAACAACAGAGTATCAAAATATATGAGGGAAGAACTGATAGAACTGCAAGAAGAAATAGATGAATCTACTGTTATAGTTAGAGACTCTTAACACTCCTATGACAGAAATGAACAGATCCAGCAGACAGAAAATCAGTAAGGACAAAATTGAACTCAACAGCACTATCAATCAACAGGATATGATTGACATCTATAGACTACTTCATCCAACAACAGCAACAGCAGATTACACATTCTTCTCAAGCTCATGTGGAACATCCACTGAGATAGACTACATTCTAGGCCATAAAACACACTTAACAAATTTAAAAGAAGTCATACAATGTCTGCTCTCAGATCACATGAAGTTAAATAGAAATAAAGAACAGAAAGATAGCTGAGAAAATTCCAAAATACTTGGAGATTAAGCAGTACACTTCTAGATAATGCATGGGTCAAAGAAGAAATCTCAAGAGAAAATTTTTTAACATTTTAAATTAAATGAAAATGAAAATACATTTGTGAGATGAAGAGAAAGCAGGACTTAGAGGGGAATTTATAGCACTGAATGCACATACTAGAAAAGAAGAAATACTTAAAATCAGTAATCTAAGCTTCCACCTTAGGAAACTAGAAAACAAAGAGCATATTAAATCCAAAGTAAGTAGAAGAAAAGAAATAATAAGAATTAGAGCAGAAATCAATGAAATTGAAGACAGGAAATCAATAAAGAAAATCAATGAAACTAAAAGCTGGTTCTTTGAAAATATCAATGAAATTGATAAGCTTCTAGCCAGGCTCACTAAGAAAAAAGAGAGGAGACACAAGTTACTAATATCATAAATGAAAAAAAGGGACATCACTACAGATCCCATGGACATTAAAAGGATAAAAAAGGAATATTATGAGCAACTCTATATCCATAAATTTGACAACCTAGGTGAAATCAATCAATTCTTTGAAAGACACAATCTGCCAAAACTCACACAAGAAGAAATAGACTCTCTGAATAAGCCTATATCTATTAAGAAATTGAATCAGTAATTCATAACTTTCCAAAACAGAAAGCAGCAGGCTCATATGGGTTCAACTGGTGAATTCTACCAAACATTTAAGGAGGAAATTATACCAGCTCTCTACAACCTCTTCCAGAAGTTAGAAGCAGAGGGAATACTTTGTAACTCATTCTATGAGGGCAACATTACCCTAATAACAAAGTCAGACAAGGACATTGTCTTGTCCTTGAAGAAAAGAAAACTACAGACCAATATCTCTCATGAACATAGGCACAAAAAATCTTTAACAAAATATTAACAAATTGAATCCAACAATGTATATATAAAGAGAGTTACACACCTCAATCAAGTGGAATTTACCGCAGGTATGCAAGGCTGGTTCAACATTTGAAAACTTATTAATGTTATCCATGACATCAACAGGCTAAAAAAGCAAAATCACATGATCGTATCAATAGATGCAGAAAAAAGCATCTGACAAAATTCAACACCCATTCATGTTAAAAACTGTTAGCAAACAAGGAATAGAGGGGAACTTCCTCAACTTGATAAAGAACGTCTACAGAAAATCCACAGATATCACACTTAATGGTGAAAAACTAGAAGCTTCCCCACTAAGATCAGGAACAAGGCGAGGATGTCTCTTTTCAACACTCTTTTAAACATTGTACTAGAAGTCCTAGCTAATGCAATAAGACAAGAAAAGCAATTAAAATGTACAGATTGGAAGAAAAGAAATAAAACTTTGTTCACAGATGACATGATTGTTTATGTAGAAAATTAGAAAGAATCAAAAACAATTCCTGGAACTAATAAGCAATTATAGCAAGATTGCAAGATACAAGATTAATGCTCAAAAGTCAATTGCTTTTCTGTATACCAGCAATGAAAAGGGGAACTTTAAATTAAAAATATATTACATTAACACCCCTCAAAATGAAAATTTTAGATATAAATCTAACAATATATATAAGATCTATAGAGGAAAACTATAAATTTTAATGGCAGAAATCAAGAAGAACTAAATAAATAGAGAGAGATTCCATGTTCATAGATAGACTCAGTATTGTCAATATGTCAATTCTACACAAATTGACCTATAGACTCAATGCTATCCCAATCAAAATACCAGCAAGTTATTTTGTGGATATTGACAAACTGGTTCTAAAGCTTATAATGAGAAGCAAAAGACCCAGGATAACCAACTCAGTACTGAAGGAGAAGAACAAAGTCAGAGGATTGATACTACCTGACTTCAAGAGTTATTATAAATCTACAGTAATTAAGACAATATGGTTTCGGCAAGAAAAAAAAAGACAAATAAATCAATAAAAAAGTACAAAGAGCCTAGAAATAGACTGACACAAAAATAGTCAGCTGATCACTGAAAAAGAAGCAAAAACAATACAATAGAAAAAACTTTTTGACAAATGGTGCTTGGACAATTGGACATCCACATGCCAAAAAAAAAAAAAAAAAAAAAAAAATTAGACACGGAGTTTACACCCTTAACAAAATTAACCCAAAATGGATCATAGACCTAAATGTAAAACACAAAGCTTTGACATTCCCAGAAGATAACATAATAGAAAACCTACATGACCTTGGGTATGCTGATGACTTTTTAGATACAACGTCAAAAGCAAAATCCATGAAATAAATAATTGATGAGCTAGATTTCATTAAAACTAAAACTTCATTAAAACTTGTGCTCTGAGAAAGATAATGTCAAAAGAATGAGAAGACAAGCCACAGAATGGGAGAAAATATTTGTAAAAATCATATCTGAGGCTTCCCTAGTGGCACAGTGGTTGAGAGTCCGCCTGCCAATGCAGGAGACACAGGTTCGTGCCCCAGTCCAGGAAGATCCCACTTGCCACAGAGCGGCTGGGCCCGTGAGCCATGGCCGCTAAGCCTGCGCGTCCGGAGCCTGTGCTCCGCAATGGGAGAGGCCACAACAGTGAGAGGCCCACGTACCGCAAAAAAAAAAAAAAAAAAAAAAAAAAAAAAAAAGTCATATCTGATAAAGAACTGTTATACAAAATATACAAGGAACTCTTAAAACTCTACAACAAGTAAACAAAAAACCCAATCTAAAATGGGTTTTTAAAGATATATAGATGAAAAGTAAGAAAATATGAAAATATGTCATATGAAAATATGTCCAACATCATATGTCATTAGGAAATTGCAAATTAAAACAACGAGATACTGCCACACACTTATTAGAATGACCAAAATCCAAAACATTGACAACACCAAATGCTGGCAATGATTTGGAGCAACAGGAGTGCTCATACATTGCTGGTGGGAATGCAAAATGGTATAGCCACTTTCAAAGACAGGTTGGCAGTTGCTTACAAAAGTAAGCATACTCTTACCATACAATCCAACACTTGCACTCCTTGGTGTTTACCCAAATAAATTGAAAACATGTCTGCACAAATACATGCATATGGATTTTTTTTATAGAAGCTTTATTCATACTTGCCAAAACTTACAAGCAATCAAGATGTCCTTTAGTAGATGAGTGAATAAACTGTGTTACATGCAGGCAATGGAATATTATTCAGCGCTAAAAAGAAATGAGCTGTCAAGTCATGAAAAGACATGGAGGAAACTTAAATGCATATTACTAAGTGAAAGAAGCCAATCTGAAAAGGCTGCATACTGTGTAATTCCAACCATATGACATTCTGGAAAAGGCAAAACTATGGAGACAGTAAAAAGATTAGTGGTTTCCAGGGGCTGCGGGAGGGAGGAGTTTATAGGCAGAGCACAGAGGATTTGGAGGGCGGTGAAACCATTCTATATGATACCACAATGGTGGATATATGTCATTGTACATTTGTCCAAACCCATAGAATGTACAACATCAAGAGCGGCCCCTAATGTAAACCATGGGCGTGGGGTGATAATGATGTGTCAATATAGGTTTTAACAAATGTACCATTCTGGTATGGGATGTCAGTAGTAAGGTACATGGGGCACAGGGTATAAGGGAAGTCTGTACCTTCTGCTAAATTTTTCTGTGAACCTAAAATGCTCTAAAATATATTGTTTATTTTTTTAACTATACTTTTAAAGGATGCATGCAAGGTGAAGTAAGACAAAGTAGATTCTTTGTGTATAACCATTGGTTTAGGAAATTTGTATATAAACCGGTGACTGCATAGCTCTAAACAAGAAACATCACAATTCACTTAATAAACAACCTTCTCATTCTACAAATTTATGAATATTATTAAAATGCAGAGAATAGTAAAGTTCCATGTCACACTATTACTGGAAAAAAAACAGGTATCATTTCTAATATACTTTGTAATTTTGCTAGGAGTGTCTATACCTGTCAAAATAAATTAATACATTTTGAGTAGACAAAATTCTTAGTTTTTAATGTTATCTTCCTTGGGGCATATTCGGATGTCTAAACTTTGGAACTGAAGCAGAACTCCTTGTCATTCATAAGTTTCTGCTGTAATTTATTTGAGTGGCACTACTCTTTTTCTCTTTTCCCTGAAGCAAAAATAATATCGTGATGCTCAGTTTGGCTGCTCAGGCTGATTGACATTGAGTAAATTGTCTCTGAAAATGTAAATCTTTTTTGGAAGAAAATAGCAATATAAAAACCCCTGTGTTTCCTTTTTTCTTTTAAATTGCAGTTTGCAGAAACACCATCCTAAAAGACATTTTTTTCCCTGCCTGTCACAAAAGAATCCATTAGTTTGGTCCCCATGTCAGAACCTTAATCCAGCCCAGACTGACTACATAAATTGACCACTGAACAGGAAGCCTGCAGCTTTTTATAAACTCAGTGAAGACTCTGTCTTTATGTCATATCATCAACATATTTAATCTGTGGTGGAGTCATAGTTCTGCCATTTTTTCAACCTTGTATTATGTTCACCAAATAGCATAATGAACCACCATATATACCCATCACCCAGTGTCATCAATAATCAACCCATGGTCAATCTTGTTTCATCTATACTCCCACCCACTCCTCCCATTTCCCATATTTTTTCATAGAAAATCCCAGATATCATATAGTTTCATCCATAAATATTTCAGTATTATTTCTAAAAGATAAAGACTCCTTTTTAGAAACATGACTATAATACAATTATCACAACTAAACGTAATTAACTATAATTCCATAGCATCATAAATTTCAGTTAATGCTCAAATTTCTAAATGATTTATAACTATTATATAATGTATTTTAGAGTTCTTCATTTGAATCAAGATCAAGAAAAGGTGCATGCATTGTAATTGGTTGGTATATCTCCTAAAGTCTGTTTTAATCTCTGTGTTTTCCTCTTCCATGCCACTGTCATTTTTTAAAATTTTTATTTGTTGATGCAAATGTGTTTGTTCTGTAGAGCTTCCTTCAGTCTAGGTTTTTTTTATTGTATGGCCACAACACATTAAAAATCTGTTACTCTTCTGGAAGAGGCCCGCCTGCTATTCTAGGAAGTAACAGTTCACTAAAGAGTATATACTGTTTGTTGAGCTGGAAGAATAACAATATACTACCTTTGGTATAAAAAGCAAACATTTGAGTATTCTTTGCACTGAGTGTCACAGTGCTAATAAATGGAAGTCTTTAATATAAAAAAAGTTACTCTGTTCTTTTTATTTTTCATAAAATTGATATTTTTTAAATGACATTTTTAAAAAGTTGGAATCAGAGGACTGATCTAAATCAGACTCTTATTTTTTTGGAAAGACCATTTCATAGATAGTTGTATGCTCCATATGGAGGCATATAATGTCCAGTTCTCTTACTATTTGCAATGTTAGAAGCCATTAATGATCGATGCCTAGATCCATGGATTCATTAGTGATTTCTTCATAGCTTCATAGCTGGGATATTTCTATAAAGAGATAATTTCCTGCTATCCTTACTAAAACAACAACAAAGAGACTATGGTACTTGGTATTTTAAGAGACGTAACCATTCAGGTAAAACAGGAAAAACAGTTTTGATCCATACTAACTAGCGCCACTGATTAAAGGGAAAGATGACAAATAGGGCCTTTCTCATTTAGGGAGAAGCTAATGCATTAGAAACCTAAATGTACTTTGTGCTTAGATTAAGGATTCAATATAAATGGAGGCTGCTCTATGGTGAAAGAAAACAGGTTAGTCCATCCTTTAAGACATTCAAAAAAACTTTTCCAAGTTATATTAGAGTTTCACAGTTATTTCATAGAGAAAATTTTGCATCCATCCATAACTCAGGCTCTGTGACAAAAGGTTTGTGTTTCTAGATCTAGACAGCACTGTGAAAAAGGTATGTTTCACTCATGGGATAACTCCAGAGTATTTACCCCAATTGTCTCAAGTCAGTGGAAATCTCTCAGTGACAAGGAAAATGGGATTGCTTAG
This sequence comes from Mesoplodon densirostris, assembly GCF_025265405.1. Taxonomy (NCBI): domain Eukaryota; kingdom Metazoa; phylum Chordata; class Mammalia; order Artiodactyla; family Ziphiidae; genus Mesoplodon; species Mesoplodon densirostris. The sequence goes on along the minus strand of NC_082668.1, from coordinate 79,481,321 downwards.
AGCCAGTCAGATCTGTTCTCTTGAAACTGCCCTACACATGGCAAGGAGAACCCTATCTAGCCAGCAGATAGATAGTTATCCATTTTAAGTCGCATCAGAGTACTGAAATGAACCAACACATAAATGAGGACAAACAGCCTCATTTCTGAGCACCCTTTTGGTATTTCCTTTCTTTTTATAAATATATAGGTAACTGTCATACACACTAAAAATGTGGTAGTAGATCTTCAAGGAAATGCTACGGTCTCACAAAGGAGAGAAGCATGACCAGGGGAAAGAGAGAGAGCTCCATAGAAATGGAGAAGCATAATTAGAGGGGAAGATTCAAGCATTCATTCAACAGCTATTTATTGAATGTCCACCGCCTCTGTACCTTGACATTGTCTCATGGTAGACTCAGTTAAATATGGTTTCAAATTCCAGATCAAACCCTCAAGAACTACATGGCCCTAAGGCAAGTTACTACACCTCTGTGCCTTGGTTTTTCCATTAGTGAACTGTAGATGCTAATATCCACCTCAAAGAGGTTTTGAAGTTAAATAGGAAAAAGACCATATAAAATGCCTAACATGGCATCAGGTAGATAAGGAGAACTCCATGAAAGCTCACCTTCCCTGACCCAAAGCTTCACTTTTCTCCACGGAGAAGGAGAGGAGAGAGATGGAAGGTGGCTGGGGCAGAGGGCCTGAGATTAAGGATGTGAAAGTTGTTGCAGGGAAAGAGAAACGAGTAGACTCAAGTAAAATAATTGTCTAAAGGCCCAGTTATGATTCCCTCCTGCCCTGAGGCCACCGATAGATTTTGTTTGTTTGTTTTCAGGTATATGGCCAGAGAAGTGAAAGATGGAGGCTTTCCCAGGTTGGTTCAATTTACTATAAGGCTAGATAGCTTTACCAAATTGAAGAGACTAGACTGGTGAATTGGAATTTCTTAATTAACTGAATGTGTTCCCATTCATGTTTGATGGAGAGAGTAAAGCGGCGGGGATAGAGGGAGGCTAAGGCAGATGAGGAGAATCAATTCAAATGTGAGATTCACTGCTAAGGGATAGGATGACAGTTGTTCTTTTCCGGTGGGAGATGAGTTAATCAAATTGGAGAACAATTTCTCTGGGAGAAGAAACACCTCTGCTCTTTTCCACACCCTACCCTTATTATTTGGCTTTACAAGCATCCCCACAACATAAGATTATAAATTTGGTTTATATCTCCCTTAGCCCAGTCTCCCTTTATTATACCACTTTACTGCTTCTTTGAGGCTGAGACTCTAAAATTTAGGTCAAATGTTCCATTAAGTTAACCATTTTCGAATACCAATAACACTACTGCACACTTTTTATCTTCAGAGCAGTTCACAAACATCTCCTTCTTCACTAATGAAGATGAGTTGAATATCTAGTGTCTAAAACCAAAGCTATTTAATCATTGTCTGATGTGGGAAAGTAAGACAAAATGCAAGACCAACAAAAAAGTATATTGCATTTTAAACTTGCTGATTTAAGCTTTTTAAAAATTCTTTGAACATGCAGGCAGAACCTGTGCCACAAAATCCCAGCTTTTGTAATGAAAACAGTCAAAATAAGAATAGAAGCAACATCTTAGTGAAGGTTTTAGCCCTTCATATCTTTCAGGGAGCTTTTTAATATATTATTTTATCAGATCTTCATGAAAATCCATAAGAAGAAAAGGAATTATTGCCCCTATGTTTTAGACAAGGCTTTTGGTGACTTATGAACCTTGAGTTTCAAGTTACTAAATATCTGTGCTGGGACTAGAACCCCAGAGTTCAGGCCCCAAGTCCAAGGCTGCTGGGAAGGAAGGATGGAAGAGTCAGGTGGGAGTGTGTGTTTTTTCCTGCTCTTTCAACTAGAGCAATTCCATCCATATACATATTAGGTTTTCAGCTTCCACATGGATTTCCACAGTTCAATTTCATTCGAATTTCATTACACAGAGCAGGCAGCATCTCCTCTGTTGTTCATGACTCCGCTAGATTGTGAGCTGCGTTCCACAATTACACTCAGCAGGCCTGAAATGCTCCATTCACAGCAGGGGCAGTGGCATGCTATACTCTCTCCCCTGCTTGGCCCCCCAGACTCCACCTTGAACACTAACTAGCTCTTCTGGCCAGTGGAGCCAACTGATGGCCTTTGTGTGGATCGACTCTCTCTGTTGACTTCCATTTCTTCTGCATGTCACACAATTGTGTTTTCTTGTTTACCACTGGTCATTTTCATCTTCGTGGGTCTCTTTGGCCATCAGCATGCACATACACATACGACTGTGAGCTTCCTGCAGGTGTCTAACACGGGGTGTGCAACCAGGATTGTTGAAGACACAAACACTCGTGTTGTAGCTTTATTATTCTTTCTCCTTCTTCACAAACTCTTTTCCATTCCTTCAGGAGGAATGTAAATCTTTGTGCATCTTCCTCTGTCTTCTTCCTTCTCATTCCACTCCTCATTATCTCTCTCTTTAGTCTTTCTATCAGCATAAAACAACCAAAACATGGCTGGCAAGGATAATGTCAATTACCCTGTATCTACAGAAATTGAAGCCATTACTTCTGAAGGGAAATTAAGCAAGACAAATATCTAGTACCAAGTGACTACATTTTTTAAAGTGCCTTTAGGTCCAGAATCGTCACAAGTCTTTAGATGCTTCATCTATAATCACTTGTTTTTTAAAAAGCAGCCCTTGAAAACATTTCTCTCCTTTCCATCCTTCAAAATTCAGCTCAAATGTCATTTCCTGCAAATCCTTTATTGATATCCTGAGACTCCATCACTCCTTCTGAAGTCTCCCCACAGAAATTTTAACACACTGTTACCATAGCACTTAATCCATCATGTTTGCTGCCATTAATCGTTTATTTGTTTGTGTCTCACACTAAACTAAATGTTTTTTGTCCTTCTATCTCAAGCAGCTAATAATATAAAGCCTAGCCTGGTACACAGATACAGATGCATACTTTTATTGTTGTTGTTGTTGTTGAATGTTGATTTAGTTAATTGAATGATTGCTCTGGATTGATGAAAAAAGCTCATTTTTACTCAATTTTTATTCTATTTTTGGAACGAGTTTGTTTTCTACTAGTCACTGAAATTTGAAGTGCATTTTTTAGCTGTCTTATGAGTTGTATACATTTGATGACAAACTTGAGAATCTTAACATAGAAATTGCTTCTATGGAAAAATGTTTCATTTTCCAAAATGTTCAAACATATGCAAAAGAATAAAATGGAATTTGTCCATAACTAAATGGTCTTTCCCTTTTCCCTGATGTCTGCCCCATCCCTGCCCCCAGAATTTCACCCAATTTAGAATATACCTCATTCTCTCCACTCTTCCATGGTGTACAGTTTGGTTTTCTGTTGTGTACCTTGCAGTCTGCTTTACTCCATCATTTATGTATTTTTTTCCTGTTGAATCTATTTCTCAGAGGATCAGCACCATGCATGTTTCATTGTTAATTTTTCACAGCAGGGTTTCAAAGCACAGTGTACAGGGTAGGTATTCAATAAATGGTGAATTAAATTTTCCTCTGCACAGTTAAAAAGCTCAATAATTCAAAGTAGAGGGATGTTGGCATTTGATGAGATATGGGGGATATTTCAGTCCCAAGTTGGAACAGCACCTAATTTCCCATCATTTGCCATCTGAGCTCAAAATGCCCAAATTTTAGGCTTCATAGTCTCTCTTCTCTCACTTTGCCATCTACTATTCTCTTCTCCAGAGATGAAGAGAAATGAGATGATCATGCCAATAAAACATCCTTTTTCATCTTTATTGTTCTTGTCTGGATGCTTCATTATGAGATGTCAATTATTCAACACTCTAATGAGCTGTCTTCCAAGCACAAAATGTTCTAGTCATTTGGTATTAAAGTGTTGTTTTCTGCTTTTAGGCTACAGTGGTGGCTGTGTTGTCATTCGAGGAAGGAGTCCCCCTGGTCGCTGGGAAGTGAAGGACTGTAGACACTTTAAGGCAATGTCCCTGTGCAAGCAACCAGTGGAAAATCAGGAGAAACCTGAGCAAGAAGAGAGACAGCCCTTTTTCCCCTGCTATATGGATTGGGAGTCAGAGCCTGGTCTGGCCAGTTGCTTCAAGGTAATACGAAGGTTACATGGGCATTCTCAATGGGACCAACATTATTCCAATTTTGTCCATGTATCCCAAACTCCTTTATTCCAGGATAGTGCCTGGCACACAGCAGGTACTCAATTCATATTTGCTGGCTGTCTCCATCCTTTCAGTTACATTCCAAAATAATTTTTAAGTCAAAATATTGACAGATCCCTGGTGACAATGAGGCCTCCTCATGAGAACCATTATCAAGGCCCTGATCAATATTGTTCTTATTGCATACACAAATGAACAAGGCAGACACTCGCTGAGTATTGAAATGGTACAATTCCATATTGTTTGTAAGCAAATGAATAATATCCTTCTTCTGGAATAACACCATTCTCCTGCCAAGAATAGCTTTCGCAGCTTTTGATGATCAAAAGTTTATATAGAGAGATATATATAGAGAGATACAGATACAGATGTAGAGAGAGATATAGATACAGATTTACAGAGAGATAGATATATAGAGAGATATACAGATACATAGATGTAGAGAGAGATATATAGATATAGATATAGATATATACACATATGTGTGTGTGTTAGAAATGTCTTTTTGCAAATAATCTTTAGATCCTAGATTTAAATCAGTATCTACAATCTTCTTCTCAGAAATACTTTTTTGAAGTATGATGTTTTTGTTTGGTGGTTTTGTCTTTGGTTCATTGTACAAATAGAGATTTCCAAAATCCTGGGAGAAAGTTCTTCTCCAGCACCTGGGCACATGAAGAGCAGAATGGAGACAGCCTCTATCTCTAGAAATATTGCAGTCTCATAGATGGCCTGAAACACCTGTAATACACTAAATTTAAATGTACACATGTATAATCCTACATTAAATTCATGGAATAATAGGCCCAGAAGTGACCACACAGAGTAATAAGTTAAACCTTAGAAATGAGTAAACTGCTGCATGAAGTGAGATGAAGTGATTTACCCAAGACCACAATTATTTATTGACAGAGTTGGAATAAATTGCAGTCTTGGGACTCCCAGTCCAGTGCTTTTTCTACTACACATCACCCTGATATGTCAACAAATATATGGTGTGTTTGATGGGCATAGCAGTAGGACTTATGAATTTAAAGTGATTCGAGAAAAGGTTCCCAGAGGAGGTGGGTTTTGACATATAATTTAAAAGATGGAAATGCTGTGCTGTGGTCCATGGGACTGGGAAGGTTATTCATCCTGGTCTCAGCAAATCAGAGCCTGGTGAAGCCTGGCCGCAGGGTGCCTGCCTGGCATTAGAGACTCAGCATAGTGTCAGGCAGTTAAAAATGAGAAGGGTGCAGAGGCCAGAATCTGAAGCTCCAGGTCTTCAGTTCCTCACCCTTGACCTTAAATAAAGTCAAAAGTATGCCTGCCATTTGACTGACTTCTTCCTGCTACCGTGAGGACAGCTGAGAAACAGGAAAGAATTTAGTCACAGCTAAGACCCAAAGACCCTAGAAATATACCCGCCCTAAGTCCCAGGTCTCATTTCTCATTTCTTCGCCTGGGTTAGCCAGATTCATTCAGCTATGGAATACTAGGTCTAATCCTAGCTCTGCTAGTTTGTGGCTGTGTGACCTGAAATTTGTAACCTTTCTTATCCTGACTGTCCTCATCTCTTGACAAACATATGCCAGTCACAAGGAATTTAGGAGGGGAAAAAAAAAGAGTTCTCAAGGAGGAAGAGTCCTCATCTGTTAAACTGAGCCTATCATATCCTCGGCATGACTTTGTCATGAGAATAAAATGAGATAATGGTATTACAACAACTAGACACACTTTAGTTCAATAAATGTTATTTCTTCCTACTCGGTCAAGCTTTTAAAGTAGAATAATGACAACAATTATATTATTGTCATCTTCTTGTCCAGAATTAAACAGCCTCGCCTTATTCATGACCGTGTCAACATTTTTTTCCTTTTACTACACAGGTATTTCATAGTGAAAAAGTTCTGACGAAAAGAACATGGAGAGAAGCTGAAGAATTTTGTGAAGAATTTGGAGCTCATCTTGCAAGCTTTGCCCATATCGAGGAAGAGAATTTTGTGAATGAGCTTTTACATTCAAAATTTAATCGGTAAGGGCTTCCCTGGTGGCTCAGTGGTTGAGAGTCTGCCTGCCAATGCAGGGGACATGGGTTCGTGCCCTGGTCAGGGAGGATCCCACATGCCGCGGAGCGGCTGGGTCCGTGGGCCATGGCTACTGAGCCTGCGCGTCCGGAGCCTGTGCTCCGCAACGGGAGAGGCCACAACAGTGAGAGGCCCGCATACTGCAAAACAACAACAACAACAACAACAAAAAAAAAAAATTTAATCGGTAAATACTTGTTAATTTTGAAAAATTTCAGTTGCATATTTTGTCTCCAAGTAATGGCTTCTTAGGCATGAGTATCCCAAATATTGGGGGTATTTGGGATATTCAAAATCTCAAGTATTTAAGTCTAAAACCAACTAAACACTAGTTGTGAAAGAAAAATACATACTTACAGTTTTATATTTATATTGCACCAACTACTCATTCCATAAAACAAAGAACAAAGTGACGATTGTTTTGATATTTGAAATCTTTTCTGTGTACCTCAAATCAGAATTTTAGAGCTTTTCTGCCAAGTTCAGAAATTATCTAGCCCAGCGGTTTTCAAAGTGCTGTCTGAGGGTCCAGAGGGTCCTGAGCCCCCAGAGCAGGAGAGGCCAAGTGGACAGAGCTCCTGGTTCCTTGCTCACTGACTCAGCAGGTCCAGCCAACTCCATTTCTAGTTGTTTTGTATATAACAGGAGTCCATGTGAGATTTGGTTTGAAAAAAAGAAAGTGCCACTAATTTTTTCTTTTAATTCCAATCCAACCTTCTAATTTTACCTCTGAGGAAACAGGCATTCACTTGTCTGTATCCGTTTTGCAAGTTTACAGAACCTTGAATTTAACAAAGTTGGAAAATCAATCAAATTTAAATTTGAAGAAACATAGGAGGTCTTGTGCTACCTCTGACCCCATACGGGAATTTCTTTTACTTACTTTCCTGTGGTCATCTACTGTCTACATCAGGGGTCCCCAACCTCTGGGCCGCAGACCAATACCGGTCCGCGGTGTATTAGGAACTGGGCCGCACAACAGGAAGTGAGGGGGAGAGTGAGCTAAGCTTCATCTGCTGCTCCCCATTGCTGGCATTACCGCCGGAACCGTCCCGCCAATCCTCCCACCCCCAGCAGTGGAAAAATTGTCTTCCACGAAACCAATCCCTGGTGCAAAAATGCTGGGGACCACTGGTCTACATAATTCCTTTCAGTTTCAAAGTGTTCTTTACTTGGGATAAAACCCATTCCATTGTTGGAGGCTAGTTTCAAAGATCAACTTTCTAGTAAGCCAGAGCAATACAGATCAAGTCTACTCTATTTCCAAATATTTGAAAATAGCCATCATGTTCTCTTTTAGCAAGTCTTCTCATCCCTTGGCCTCTTTCTCTAGAATGTTCTTGTCAGTTAGCATGTATTTTGGGAATATCTTTTATGGAAGGGACCCTATTATATGCATGGGTGGCTGGAGAATGCAATAGACATGACAGACAAAATCCTGCCCCTGAGGATGTCGTGGTCTGGGGGCAGGGGCATGCCTCCATATATATGTAACACAAATATACCAGGTACTCTGTTCCAAGCTCTGGAAATCTGAAGTCTCAATGAAACAGTTACCTGAATCTCAGAGAAAATCCAGAACTACTTTTTGAGGAAAATCCTGGCCTTCCCCACAAGTTTCCTTTAGGACCCTCCCCTAAGAAGCTTAATATGTAACATCTGTCAAATCATTCATCTCCAGCATCTACAAAAATGACCTCAAAGGTGGGAATATCTCCCAGTGTGTGTCTCATGAAGTACTCCAGGGGAAATAGGGGGATTTTGTGGTCAAATATGTTTGCAAAACAAGGCACGATCTTGGAAATTTGCCATATACCTTATCATTGTAAAGGCTTCTAGAAGGAAGCAATTTCTTTGACTGCAAAACCCTTTTTTTTTTTTTTTTTTTTTTTTTTGAGACCACTTACCAACATCCCATGGAACTGCTAGTCCCTGCAGGAAATGCTGGCCTGAGACCATGCTTCCCAAGTCTGGCTGATTCTCACACTCACTTGGGAGACTTTTTCACACAGTGCCCTCTGGTCTCACGCCAGAGCTGCTGAGTCAGATTCTCTGAGGCTGAAGAAAAGTTCAAGAAGCTTCCTTGTTGATTGGTTTGCTAGTCTGGTGTGGGGCCTCAGATCCAAGGGAGATGTGATCGTCTCCACTGTTCTAAGTTGTAACTTGGCTTCATGACTTCAGCCCCTTGCAAAACATCCTTTCATACTTGCATATTGTGAGGTTTGCTATATGAAACAACACATGCAAACTTCTTCCAAGTTTGCTGTAACATCAAATTTCATTATAACACTTGTATTTATATAAATTCTCACACTTGGAATGTCTCATAGAATTTAGTGTCAAGTATCTATCAAATTATTGATCTTCGGCACTTAATCACGAAAGCTATATAATGTATGTTTTACTTTTTGTCCAGACTGCCAGGGAGTTCAGCCAAATCTCATGCTTAATTATACCAAATAAACCAATTCTCATAGTTAGCATACATGCTTCTCCTTCTTATAGCACTGCTTTTCTATTTTATTATATTCATATTATATTATATTCATTAAAGTTACATAATTTTAGGAAAATGATGAGGAGAAAATAAATACCAGTTCATCATTTAGGAGCCAGTATATAGCAGGAAAAATGTAAAATTCTGAATTCAGTGAGGAAAGGAATAAAAAGCTCTCAACGCAGGGAGAGTGACATGAGTTTTCAGCCTGGCCATTAAGATTAATATGCCTTGTTTAACCTTAAGGCAGCATTCTCACCTTTCCACAACCTTAAATGTAAGTTATTATCATGGCAGTGACCAATGCACCTCAGTGATTCTGACCTTTTCTAAGTCACATTTTACTTTCATTTGTATCGTTCAGGCAAAGGAGCTCAAATATCTGAGAAGGGGATGCTTCAGAATAGGCTTGCTTCTGTGCACTAAGGAAAATAAAGCATCTGTCATGACTTCTGAATCTTTTAAATCTTTAATTCTTCAAAATTATTCTCAGAAAATTATCTTAGTCAGATGATTCGTTGCACAATTAGGCTTTATTGCTTGATTTATTGAGTGCTCTCTAGTTTGACGCATTCATCCTCAGCCTAATAGGAGGGAAGATGGTTCTCTGTGGGGCTTCTCACCAAGTCTAACCAGTGGTGACGGCTGAAGTTAATCTACCGTGCCTCAGACTGGTTTGCTGTGGAATTATTTACATTGGGACATTTAAAAAAAAAAAAACAAATCTGCTGCGTACCTTTTATTAAATGGGGTGGTAGTGATTAACCTTCAGATAATACATGATCATTGACAAAAGAACAACAAATTAAAAGAGTAAAGTAATATAAATAGCATAGTAAATTAGCAAATAAATAGTCCTCTAGGGAAAAGATGTTCCAAAAGTTCTTACCAACTTGCTTTCATGTGTTCTTGTCTTAATTGAAAGACATTGACATTCCTAATGAACATGCGAAAGCATGTTCTCAATACGGTCTGACTGTTCCCCCAACTGCCCGTCACCAATGAGCACACCATACAAACCAAGAGAAATGGGAAGTGAGATTAATCTTCTCTCAGATCATTTTATAGCTCAGGTTTTGCTTACAGGAAATGTTCAATAAATGCTTGCTGACTTGACCAGTTCTGCCAGTAGCATCAGCTGTTCCCTACACAACTAAATACTTTAAAATATTTCTTGAACATTTTACATAATGTTGTGAATTCAACAGGAAGAGCCGAGTTTTTGTTTCCTCTCTTCATAGGACAGAAGAAAGGCAGTTCTGGATTGGATTTAACAAAAGAAACCCACTGAATGCTGGCTCTTGGGAGTGGTCTGATGGAACACCTGTAAGTCTTTCCAAGTTGGAGAAAAGAAAATGAATTCAAAGCAGGCGGCCCTGGAACCACTTGGTAAACCAACCAAGAGAACCTGGAAAGAATGACCATCTTCCCCATGACCCAAATCTAAATCAAAAACTGCACCAGACCTTGGTACCAAAAGAGTTATTTCAGCAAGGTCTTGAGAAACCTTTGCTAGTCAGATAGTTCTAAAGCCAGCTATAAGATCTCATCCCAAAAAGGAATCAAATTCTCTGAAAAAGCCCCCAAAACCATCTCCCATGTGAAGAATCTCCAGCAGAGAAGCAACTATTCTCTAAAATAATACCAGGCTTCCTTTGCCCCCCCCCCCGCCTCTGCTGCATAGCACCTGAATGTGTGAGTGTGGGACCCTTGTCTGTGTCACAGTGAAAAGAAACATTTTCAGTTTCTCTCACTCTAAAAGAACAGAAATGCCAGCCTTAGAAACAGCTCCTCCTTCTCAGACAAAGCAAGTTATATGGAAGGGAAAAAAAGACTTGCTTTTCATTCAGCCTCACATGTAAAAAAACCTCTATGAAGGAAAGAGGGAACTCACAATTACGTTTTGGGTTTCTTTTTTTTTCAGGTGCAATGAGGATTCTCAGATTTTCCTCATAATAGGGAAAAAACAGTAGCAGTATCCCAGATTAAAAAGAGATCCATCTGAAGGCACATGGAAAATCAAGTTATTCAGTTTCACCTGTGAACTGGGGTTAGCAACAGCCTGCAGTGAGCATTTAATGCAGCTCCTGTTCATTGAGCCCTAATCATGTTCTGAGCACTGAGCTGAGTGCACTCCTGCATGATCTCATTTCATCCTTACAGTGATTCAATACAGTGGGTATTAAAATGATTAAAGAGTTTGCCTAAAATAATACATAAGAGAGACAGTATTTGTACACAGGTTGTCTGCCTCCAAAGCCACAATATCATAATGTCTCCTTGCTGGCAAAACAGCAGCAGCCAAACTTTGAAATAGTAAAGATCAATAGAGAAAAGGGAACTATCTCTAGGCCTGCTACATAGATGGTGTTCAAATCTGTAGCAAGGAAGGGGTTTGCGGAAAAGCTACATGCTTATAGTGGGAACAAAAATAGTAAGAGTGTGCTAGTTTAAAAAAATAACGATTTTATCCCAGTACTGCTTCTTTGAAAAGGGCATCAGGACCAGAGAACAGGAAGAGATCTTAGAGATCACCCAGCCCCACCCAACTGTTTTGCTGATGAAGAAACCAAGGCGCAGAGAGTGGAAGGGGCATAGCAGGGTCAACCTACCCCATAAATGGCAGCCACCACGTGGCACAGTTGGGTGGTAACATTAACACGGCACTTGGAGAATAAAATGTGGTACATAGAGGTTGAGAATGCGTTTTAGTAAAACAAACAAACAAACAAACTCATCAGTAATAGGAGAGGAATAGACAATTTGGTTCAGAATCAATGAGATTAGCGATGAAGCAGTGGACTGAGTCCCTTGCCACTTCCCTCTGGACAAAATAAATATCAAACTCATGCCATTCTCTGAATCTGGGTTTATATATATTTAAGTTAGATGAATTGTTGCATGACTGTGCAGATGTTTGAGGAGGAGTATAAATGGTTTCAAAACCCTCTTTTTTTCAAATTTTTTACCTCAGTTTTACTTATGGTCCATCCACTCTTCTGTCGAGTAGTCATCAAATCATTGAGAAGGTTGAATCTCTAGTCAATACCCCGTTATGTGATCATTCCTGGAAAACATTAGATAGTTTCCTGATTAAAGCTAGGGTTGACTTAGAAGTTAGTGATTAGAGACTAAAAGCCTAGTATTTATGCAAAAGAATCTACATCAAAGGTGAGACTCAATTCTGAAAGATCCTTGAACCTCTAAACAGTTTACCCAGGATCCCAGGGCTAGCCTAATCTTGCCAGTGAGAAAACAGTGCAAGTTCATCTGACTTGTTCCTTCTGGAGAAAAGAGTAGAATGCCTCTTAAAGAAAGGAAAAAAAAAAAAAAAAAACAGGCATCTTCAAGAAAAAAATGATAAAACTTTGATTAGTTTTTCACAAATGTGGAACAACCTTAAACTGGCATCATAACCATATTTCCTCCAGAAGTCTATTGTGATTTATTTACAGGGATGCCTTTTTGATCTTTTGAAACTTTTTGCGGGGGATCATTATTAAGGAATAATGAACTTCATCTGCTGCAGGTTGTCTCTTCATTTTTAGACAATAATTATTTTGGAGAAGACGCAAGAAACTGTGCTGTTTATAAGGCGAATAAAACATTGCTACCCTCATACTGTGGCTCCAAACGTGAATGGATATGCAAAATTCCAAGAGGTAAAAATATCAATAAGATCTTTACTATTTATTTGCTTTCTAATAATCTATAGCATTTTCCCAAGTGAACAGTTACAGAGGTCTAAAATTTAAGCACCCTGGAGCACAGTAACAACAGCCTTCATGATGAACCAAATTGTACTCTTTTAGCAAATAATGTATCATGGGGGAATGAGAAAAGATGACAGCAGTGCAGTACGCTAACTTAGTAGGAAATAAAAATAACTGCCTAGGTCGTGGAATACTGTATTTTGCAAGTACAACCTGGAAGAAATGTCACTGTGACATTACAAGCAAACAAAATTACTTATCAAATGAGTAAGTGAAAGCACCTGGCACAGTGTGTGACACACAGTAGGCTCTCAACAAGTATTCACATCCTTTTCTCTTTAACCAGAGGTCTCTCTTGAGCTTCCTCTTCAAGTATGAGAACTTACCACTTTCCAAACAACACTTGGTTCTTAAATGATCTTTTAAAAAGCAAAGTCCAAAATATTGTGTTTAGACCTAAAGTAATTCAGAGATAGTACACCTGTAAGTAAAGTTCACTCAAACTGGTTTGCTTTCACTCTGCAGATGTGAGACCCAAGATTCCACCCTGGTACCAGTATGGTAAGGACTATCCCGGTAGTTCTTGAATTTCTAATTATGTGCTGTTTTGTAGCATTACTGTGTTATTACATAACTCCAATCGAGTTTCTCTTTTCTTGTGTCAATTGAGAACTAATTTTTTCAAATTAACAAATTCATCATTAATAAATAATCAAACTAATAAATGTCACTAAATATTACTGAAGATTAATACCATAGCTTAACTCCATTTTCGTGACACATGATTTTAAAATATGTATCTATCCCAGACTTTTTAATATACGTGAATGTTTCTTATATGAAATAGACCAAGGAAAATAAGTAAATTGTATACTTATTTATGTGTGGGAGTGGGTGTATACACACACATTTTCTTAATGCTGAGTGACCAAATTACACATTTGGGGTCCATCATAGTATACCCTGTTTAAGTGTGTATTACATTGCTCAATAATTGTTGCCTCACCTGTGTTGCTTATTTTTCTTTCAGATGCACCCTGGCTCTTTTATCAGGATGCAGAGTATCTTTTTCATACCTCTGCCTCGGAATGGTCCTCGTTTGAGTTTGTCTGTGGCTGGCTGCGCAGTGATATTCTCACTATTCATTCTGCTCATGAACAAGAATTCATCCACGGCAAAATAAGAGCGGTACTTAAATATGATTAACTATGAGAAACTCAGAGCTTAACTCCTTCTTCTGTCCTTGAGGGATTTTGTTTTTATATTACTTCAGACATTTATCTGTTTCATTAAAAGTCCTAGATTTTTAAGAACTGTTTTGCTTCCTGTTATAGAGACTTAGAGCAAATAATGGAAACACAGGTTTACGATGCTGGTCAGTCATTTCACTTCTCCTCATGCTTTTTTAGCAACAAAGGATGAGTAAATAGCATTTTATTGTTTTTATGAGGTTCATTCCATCATTCAATGCATATTTATTGAGTCTACTCTTCTAGGGGCTGAGGCTCTATCAGTGGTTAAAATAGACCAAAATTCCTGCCCACCTGGAGTTTTTAGGCTAGTCTGGGAAGGAAGACTGTAATCAATATAAATAAATAGAATTACATAATATTTTAGAAAAAGATAAATGGATAAATGCCATGGAGGAAAATAAAGCACAAATGAGGAACAAAGAGTACTGGGAGGTGCATGGCTGTTTTAATGTTTCAAATTTGACTTATAAGAGTACAGTATTTTTTTAGACTCTATGCAGAAAATGGTAAGGAGTGGTTCTCCATTTCAACTTCAGATAGAGAAATCCTTTGAGAAGCTAGGCTTGTTAGAAAGCAGCCTGCAAAATCCATTAAACAATGAATAGACTGCCAAGGAATAGTGCTGATTTTCAGTGTATTTCTTCAGCAAGCATTTATTGAGCATTAGGTATGTCTCAGACATTGTGGTATTTGTCAAGGACACAAAAATGTCAAGGACACAAAAATATCAAGGACACAAAAATGAAATACAGTCAGTGTCTTTAAAAAGCTGGAAATAACACGATGTAATAAGGGAAAAGGGAGCAGTTTGTACAAATTACCAACGGGGCACCTGGGAGGAAAAACCTCATTCCCAATTTTCCCTAGGAAATTGTTGAAGATAAGAAAGAGCCTTTTTTCTTTTCCTATACTTTAACATTAGTTCATGCTCTGCAGGAATCCTTGGTTGCTCTATCATCTTTTCCTATGTTTGTAAGTTGACTGTTAAAATGAAGCTCTGGATTAAAGCATCCTTGACTTGTAAGAGAAATGTCTCCCCTCACACCTCATTGGGCTTTCCTGTTTCTATAATTCTGTTTGATACACATACAGCCTGTGAAGTGCATGCAGGTTGGAACTACTACTGCATTTTGATGAAAAGTCAAGAAGCAGAGGAGTTAGGTGACAACTGCACTGCCTCACAGAGACTCAGTGGTAGACCAACAATGAGAACTGGATGTTCCCCAGTATTGGTTCATGCATTGTTTTACTACTCTTCATCTCCTGCAAATGGAACACTCAAGCCAAAACTGTAATATTAAGTATCAACAAATTACATATCATGACCTCAGAAAATACGTTTGTTTCTTTAGCTAGACAGCAGACTCCTCACCCCTGGCGGCAATAACAATAGATCAGGTGAATGGCTAAAAACTAATCCATGGACATGCAAAGTGCACGTCCCCAAAGGAGCTGATATTTGGCCAATACTTATTGTAACGGTGTCAAGCATGGCTAAGTACTAACATTTAATGGCATTTAATCTTTCTAAGAACTCTCTGTGGGAAGTTCTATCGTCAGCACAATTTACAGATGAAGAAGCTAAGACTCCAAAGAGGTGAAGGAACTTTGTTACACAGCAGCTGAGTAGTGGAATTTGGAAGTGATCCCAGGTCATCTGACTTACAAGGTCATTTTAAAAAATGGCTGCAGGCAGCAGAACAGCATATTCATTATATTAAAATGCTAGTTCTAAAATCCATCCAAAAAAAGGAAACCCTTGTTCATTGTTGGTGGGAATGTAAGTTGGTGCAACCTCTATTGAAAATAGTATGGATGTTCCTCAAAGAATTAAATCCAGCAACTCCACTCCTGGGTATATATCTGAAAAAAAAGTGAAAACACTAATTCGAAAAGACACATGCACCCCAATGTTCATAGCAGCACTATTTACAGTAGCCAGGACATGGAAGCAACCTAAATGCCCATCAACAGAGGAATGGATAAAGAAGATGTGGCACATATATACAATGGAATATTAGTCATAAAAAAGAATAAAATTTTGCCATTTGCAACACATATATGGACCTAGAAGGTATCATGCTTCATGAAATGTCAGACAGAGAAAGATAAATACTGTACATTATCACTTATATGTGGAAGCTAAAAAACAAAACAAATGATTAATATAACGGAACAGAAACAAACTCACTGATACAGAAAACAAACTAGTGGTTATCAGTGGGGAGAGAGAAGGAGGACAAGATAGGGGGAGAGGATTAAGAGATATAACCTACTATGTATAAAATAAATAAGCTACAAGGATGTACTGTATAGCATAGGGAAATATAGCCATTGTTTTGTAATAACTAAATGGGCTGTAATCTATAAAAGTTTTGAATCACTATGTTGTATAGCTGAAACTAATATAATATTGTAAAACAACTATACCTCAACTTTTTTAAATTAATAAAATAAAATAAAATCCCTCCCCAAAAGATGGCTGTCAGCTCTGTCTCAGACATGCACAGTAGAGGGCTTCTTTGAGCGTTCCAGCAGAGCTTAGCTCTTTTAGGTACCTCTGCAGGTCTTCTCTCTTAACCTTTCCCTTAATTCACTCTCCCAGTCTTTGGTTGTTGGGAAGCCAGTGGAAATGGCAGAGTTAATACCTCCCATTGAAGGGAGTAATAAAACCCCACAGGCTTAGACATTTGAAAAGGCATAGCCAGTGCCATGATCTAGTTGAGGACTAGATCTAGTGATCTCAAACCATGTAGTATCTTATATGGCAAAATTATTACCAAACCTATGACCATATTAATAAAGAATGCCCTGTCAGTATTATGGGTGAGTGGCTGACTGATCTAACACTGCACTGTGCCACAGAAGAAAATCATCATAGGGAATGTGCAGACCAAGAATGGAGCAAGAAAGCCAAATGGGAAGGGTATCAATTTAGAAAAAAGAATGCTGTACATTTCTATAGCAGTTCTTCCTCCTGCTTAGTTTATAGTAGTTAGGCAATTTTTGTTGGTGGTAGCGGTGGTATTTACGGTGACCATTTACATTTCTTAACCAAGAAATCCCATATCTAAGAACGTCTTGCTGGAATGAGTCAGTCCAGAAGTTCTGGATGAGGAACTAAACATGTAGAGGTCATACCACTCATTCTTGTGGCATGACCATCCTATAATTGCAGGAAGAATAAGAATTAAATAATTAAATATTTTTAAAGTTACATATGTATTGTATAGCTCCTCTAAGAAGAGTAGCAACTCAGAAATGTGAAAGACAAACATAACATTCAGTTGGGGAGTAGAAGAACTAATTATTGAAAAAGAAAGCTGGATGCATTTTTTAAAATCTGAAGCAGAATTTTTTTAACAGAATATTTCCATCTTGGAAAAGTGATGAGTCAGAATTTCCTCTTTGACTAACAGAAGACCACAAGGCATGATGCGAGGGAATTTTTGAGTATTAGTTTTTTGAGCCATCTTGTTGGTCAGATTAATGCCAAAAAAGTTTAAAAAAATGAGCACTTTAGGTGTTGTTTGACATGAACTAACATTTTTATGCTGTGTTGTACAATATTTGCATTTCAAAATTGCAATTTACTCTTACTTTTAAAATTTTATTTCAAAATATTTCTAACAAAAATATATCAAATCTATTAGTCATCCTCAAAAATCTGGTGTTTTAAATCCTTAAAATAACTTGGTTTTGCTATTTTTATGGAAACATTTTAAGAGATGACAGGTTGTTCTTCCTTATACTGTTTAGTAGATTAATATATTGGCTATTGCTGTGGGTTATTTCTTTTTGGTGTGTTCTTCCATATGATGCTATCTAGAATGACTGCTTTTCTGTAACAAAACACAATTGATACTATGAGGTACATGGTTGTATCACATTTTTTATACAAAAGAATACTAATGTCTTCTATTGTTGCAGTTTCATACCTAAACTGAAATTTACAACATCTATTTTTCACATTGGATTTTTCACTTTGGGTGCCTTCTATCTTGTCCTATGAATTTCTGTTCCATATCACAACAGGTTGTGATGTGCCCTATGGAGGATTACCGTGCTATAATCGAGGTAGTAATAAATATGCCACTTAAGATGCAGTAGTTATACTTCCTCTTTAGAGGTCCTTAATTGGGGCAGTGAACAATCAGGCCATGATTTCTACTCTTGTTGCACATGAGACCTCTTTAGATTGAATGAAATTGTTGTGGTTCTTCCACTGATTTCAAAGCCAGTCTCCATGGACCCATTCCAAAATCTGACAGTAGGAGTCTAAATTCAGCATGTAAGAACACGTCCATGAAACAACAACTCAGAGATCAAAAATTATAGCTGCTCCATCTTGCATTATTCTCAAATTGCTGATATGGCAGACAGCCACACTGATTAAGGAGTAAAAATACCTGTGTATAAATTAGAATGTTAGAGAGCTATTAGGTTCTGTTATATGATGACCTGAAATTCACATGGAAAAAATACTTATATATCTTAAAATGCATTCCCAAGTCTTTACAGAAGAAATGAAAGTGTAAATTTAAATGTACAATGCCTTCAAATTAACAGGATTTTAGCATAAAAAATTAAGTTACATTTCACACACAGCACACACACAATAAAGAATATTGATTTAAAGACCTTAGAGAAATCCTTAATGCCTGTTCTTTTATAGTTAAAGAGGGAATTTCAATTTCCTGGGTCATAAGTCCAGTATTACATCTGCTCTAATGTGCATATGCATGTGCATGCCTATGGTGTTTCAAGTTTATTGTTTATTGTACTGGGATCTATGTAATAAATAATGGTATAAATTCATAAAATATATAAAGGATAATTTTCTAGTTGTCAAACATTGGAAATACTGTCGTATTATTTTGTCCTATAACGCAGTTTCCATTTGAATGGGGAGGGTGCTAATACTTAGTTTAAAAACTTACCAATCAGGCTAATGCCTAAAATACAAATTATTTTTACTATTGAGGTCTTTGTGCCTCGAATTATTTTTCAAGTAGGTGGCATATATGGTAAACTTCTATAAATCACTGAGCACATAAACCACTAAATTTTTAGTCAAAAAAGGAATCCACATTCTATTTTACATTACAATATTACTTTTTAAATTCCTATTATGAGACTTAGAGAATTTACTTTTAAATATATATAGGAAACATTGTAACAAAGTTATGGCATGTTGTATGAAACCAAAATAATTTTCAATATTTGACTCCAATTTTCTTACATAATGAGGAGGGAGTGGTTTAGAATAATGAAGTTTCAGATCTTCTCAAGACGCTAGGCCTTAGTGTACTCTTCTTTAGATAATTGGGTAAAATACTGAATAATAGAAAGCTATTAACAGTGACCCCAATAATCTTAATAGTGAAAAGGGAAAAAAAGTAGGATAAATGCTGACATTCTCTCTCTCTTTTTTAAATAGCTATCAAAGTATGGTGTAAACTGGTGGATTGGACTTCGGGAAGAAAGAGCCAATGATGAATTTCGGTATGGACATAGATTAATTTGCATTTAACTTTGTTTAACAGGTTTTTATTTGCAGAATGATTGGACTAGATCTTAGTGATTAACTTGTTGAATAGGAGATTGGTTTAAGATGGTGCAGTAGAAGGATATGCTCTCACTCCCTCTTTCGAGACCACCAGAATCACAACAAATTGCTGAACAATCATCAACAGGAAAACACTGGAACTCACAAAAAAAGAAACCTCACATCCAAAGACAAAGGAGAAGCCACAATGAGACTGTAGGAGGGGCGCAATCACAATAAAATCAAATCCCATAACTGCTGGGTGGGGGACTCACAATCTGGAGAACAGTTATACTACAGAAGTCCACCCACTGGAGTGAAGGTTCTGAGTGAAGGGTCAGGCTTCCGAACATGGGGGTCCAGCAACGGGGCGGGGGGAATTCTTAGAGAATCAGACTTTGAAGGCTAGCGGGATTTGATTGCAGGACACCGACAGGACTGGGGGAAACAGAGACTTCACTCTTGGAGGGCACACACAAAG
The DNA here is from genome assembly GCF_025265405.1 of Mesoplodon densirostris. Taxonomy (NCBI): domain Eukaryota; kingdom Metazoa; phylum Chordata; class Mammalia; order Artiodactyla; family Ziphiidae; genus Mesoplodon; species Mesoplodon densirostris. The sequence continues at coordinate 79,461,580 of NC_082668.1, read as the reverse complement.
TAGTGTGTGCATTGGGACCCAGGGGAAGGAGCAGTGACCCCATAGGAGACTGAACCAGACCTACCTGCTAGTGTTGGAGGGTCTCCTGCAGAGGTAGGGGGTGGCTGTGCCTCACTGTGAGGACAAGGACACTGGCAGCAGAAGTTCTGGGAAGTACTCCTTGGCATCAACCCTCTCAGAGTCCACAATTAGCCCCACCAAAGAGCCACATAGGCTACAGTGTTGGGTCACCTCAGGCCAAACAACCAACAGGGAGGGAACCGAGCCCCACCCATCAGCAGACAAGCAGATTAAAGTTTTACTGAGCTCTGCCCACCAGAGCAACAGCCAGCTCTACCCACCACCAGTCCCTCCCAACAGGAAATTTGCACAAGCCTCTTAGATAGCCTCATCCACCAGAGGGCAGACAGCAGAAGCAAGAAGAACTACAATCCTGCAGCCTGTGGAACAAAAACCACATTCACAGAAAGATACACAAGATGAAAAGGCAGAGGGCTATGTACCAGATGAAGGAACAAGATAAAACCCCAGAAAAACAACTAAATGAAGTGGAGATAGGCAACCTTCCAGAAAAAGAATTCAGAATAATAATAGTGAAGATGATCCAGGACCTCGGAAAAAGAATGGAGGCAAAGATTGAGAAAATGCAAAAAATGTTTAACAAAGATCTAGAAGAATTAAAGAACAAACAGAGATGAACAATACAATAATTGAAATGAAAACTACACTAGAAGGAATCAATAGCAGAATAGCTGAGGCAGAAGAATGGATAAGTGACCTGGAAGGCAGAATGGTGGAATTCACTGCTGCGGAAAAGAATAAAGAATGAAAAGAAATGAAGACACAGCTTCCCTGGTGGCACAGTGGTTGGGAATCTGCCTGCCAATGCAGGGGATGTGGGTTCGTGCCCCAGTCTGGGAAGATCCCACATGCCGCGGAGCGGCTGGGCCAGTGGGCCATGGCTGCTGAGCCTGCGCGTCTGGAGCATGTGCTCTGCAGCAAGAGAGGCTGCAAAGGTGAGAGACCTGTGCAAAAAAAAAAAAAAAAAAGAAGAAGAAGAAAAAAAGAAATGAAGACAGCCTAAGAGACCTCCGGGACAATATTAAATGGAACAACATTCACATTCTAGGGGTCCCAGAAGGAGAAGAGAGAGAGAAAGGACCCGAGAAAATATTTGAAAAGATTATAGTTGAAAACGTCCCTAACATGGGAAAGGAAATAGCCACCCAAGTCCAGGAAGCGCAGAGAGTCCCATACAGGAAAAACCCAAGGAGAAACATGAGAGACACATAGTAATCAAATTGGCAAAAATTAGAGACAAAGAAAAATTATTGAAAGCAGCAAGGGAAAAATAACAACATACAAGGGAACTTCCATAAGGTTAACAGCTGATTTCTCAGCAGAAACTCTACAGGCCAGAAGGGAATGGCATGATATACTTAAAGTGATGAAAGGGAAGAACCTACAACCAAGATTACTCTACCCAGCAAGGATCTCATTCAGATTTGATGGAGAAATCAAAAGCTTTACAGACAAGCCAAAGCTAAGAGAATTCAGCACCACCAAACCAGCCCTACAACAAATGCTAAAGGAACTTCTCTAAGTGGGAAACACAAGAGAAGAAAAGGACTTACAAAACAAACCGAAAACAATTAAGAAAATGGTCATAGGAACATACATATCAGTAATTACCTTAAACAAAAATGGATTAAATGCTCCAACCAAAAGACACCAGCTCGCTGAATGGATACAAAAACAAGACCCATATATATGCTGTCTACAAGAGACCCACTTCAGACCTAGGGACACATACAGACTGAAAGAGAGGGGATGGAAAAAGATATTCCATGCAAATGGAAATCAAAAGAAAACTGGAATAGCAATACTCATATCAGATAAAATAGACTTTAAAATAAAGAATGTTACAAGAGACAAGGGAGGACACTACATAATGATCAAGGGATCAATCCAGGAAGAAGATATAACAATTATAAATATATATGCACCCAACATAGAAGCACCTCAATACATAAGGCAAATGCTAACAGCAATAAAAGAGGAAATTGAAAGTAACACAATAATAGTGGGGGACCTTAACATCTCAATTACACCAATGGACAGATCATCCAAACAGAAAATTAATAAGGAAACACAAGCTTTAAGTGACCCAAGAGACCAGATAGATTTAATTGATATTTATAGCACATTCCATCCAAAACCAGCAGATTACACTTTCTTCTCAAGTGCATACAGAACATTCTCCAGGATAGATCACATCTTGGGTCACAAATCAAGCCTCAATAAATTTAAGAAAATTGAAATCATATCAAGCATCTTTTCTGACCACAATGTTATGAGATTAGAGATCAATTACAGGGAAAAAAATGAAAAAAGCACAAACACATGGAGGCTAAACAATACGTTACTAAATAACCAAGAGATCACTGAAGAAATCAAACAGGAAATCAAAAAACACCTAGAGACAAATGACAATGAAAACACGATGATCCAAAACCTATGGGATGCAGCAAAAGCAGCTCGAAGAGGGAAGTATATAGCTATACAAGCCTACCTCAAGAAACAAGAAAAATCTCAAATAAACTATCTAACTTTACACCTAAGGAACTAGAGAAAGAAGAACAAAAAAACCCGAAAGTTGGTAGAAGGAAAGAAATCATAAACATCAGAGAGGAAATAAATGAAATAGAAACAAAGAAAACAATAGCAAAGATCAATAAAACTAGAAGCTGGTTCTTTGAGAAGATAAACAAAATTGATAAACCATTAGCCAGACTCATCAAGAAAAAGAGTGAGAGGACTCAAATCAATAAAATTAGAAATGAAAAAGAAGTTAGAACAGACACCGCAGAAATACAAAGCATCCTAAGAGACTATTACAAGCAACTCTATGCCAATAAAATGGACAACCTGGAAGAAATGGACAAATTCTTAGAAAGGTATAACCTTCCAAGACTGAACCAGGAAGAAATAGAAAATATGAACAGACCAATCACAAGCACTGAAATTGAAACTGTGATTAAAAATCTTCCAACAAACAAAAGTCCAGGACCAGATGGCTTCACAGGTGAATTCTATTAAACATTTAGAGAAGAGCTAACACCCATCCTTCTCAAACTCTTCCAAAAAATGGCACAGGAAGGAAAACTCCCAAACTCATTCTATGAGGCCACCATCACCCTGCTACCAAAACCAGACAAAGATACTACAATAAAAGAAAATTACAGACCAGTATCACTAATGAATATAGATGCAAAAAATCCTCAATAAAATACTAGCAAACAGAATCCCACAACACATGAAAAGGATCATACACTATGTTCAAGTGGGATTTATCCCAGAGATGCAAGGGTTCCTCAATATATGCAAATCAATCAATGTGATACACCATATTAACAAACTGAAGAATAAAAACCATGTGATCATCTCAATAGATGCAGAAAAAGCTTTTGACAAAATTCAACACCAATTTATGATAAAAACTCTCCAAGAAGTGGGCACAGAGGGAACCTACTTCAACATAATAAAGGCCATATATGACAAACCCACAGCAAACATCATTCTCAATGGTGAAAAACTCAAAGCATTTCCTCTAAGATCAGGAACGAGACAAGGATGTCCACTCTCACCACTATTATTCAACACAGTTTTGGAAGTCCTAGCCATAGCACTCAGAGAAGAAAAAGAAATAAAAGGAATACAAATGGGAAAAGAGAAGTAAAACTGTCACTGTTTGCAGATGACATGATACTATACATAGAGAATCCTAAAGATGCCACCAGAAAACTACTAGAGCTAATTAATGAATTTGGTAAAGTAGCAGGATACAAAATTAATGCACAGAAGTCTCTTGCATTCCTATACACTAATGACAAAAAATCTGAAAGAGAAATTAAGGAAACACTCAACACTTGCAACAAAAAGAATTAAATACCTAGGAATAAACCTACATAGGGAGACAAAAGACCTTTATGCAGAAAACTATAAGACACTGATGAAAGAAATTAAAGATGATACAAATAGATGGAGAGATATACCATGTTCTTGGATTGGAAGAATCAACATTGTGAAAATGACTCTACTACCCAAAGCAATCTACAGATTCAATGCAATCCCTATCAAATTACCAATGGCATTTTTTACAGAACTAGAACAAAAAATCTTAAAATTTGTATGGAGACACAAAGGACCCCGAATAGCCAAAGCAGTCTTGAGGGAAAAAAACGGAGCTGGAGGAATCAGACTCCCTGACTTCAGACTATACTACAAAGCTACAATAATCAAGACAGTATGGTACTGGCACAAAAACAGAAAGATAGATCAATGGAACAGGATACAAAGCCCAGAGATAAACCCATGCACATATGGTCACCTTATCTTTGATAAAGGAGGCAGGAATGTACAGTGGAGAAAGGACAGCCTCTTCAATAAGTGGTGCTGGGAAAACTGGACAGGTATATGCAAAAGTATGAGATTAGATCACTCCCTAACACCATACACAAAAATAAGCTCAAAATGGATTAAAGACCTAAATGTAAGGCCAGAAACAATCAAACTCTTAGAGGAAAACATAGGCAGAACACTCTATGACATAAATCACAGCAAGATCCTTTTTGACCCACCTCCTAGAGAAATGGAAATAAAAACAAAAATAAACAAATGGGACCTAATGAAACTTAAAAGCTTTTGCACAGCAAAGGAAACCATAAACAAGACCAAAAGACAACCCTCAGAATGGGAGAAAACATTTGCAAATGAAGCAACTGACAAAGGATTCATCTCCAAAATTTATAAGCAGCTCATGCAGCTCAATAACAAAAAAACAAAAAACCCAATCCAAAAATGGGTAGAAGACCTAAATAAACATTTCTCCAAAGAAGACATACAGACTGCCAACAAACACATGAAAGAATGCTCAACATCATTAATCATTAGAGAAATGCAAATCAAAACTACAATGAGATATCATCTCACACCAGTCAGAATGGCCATCATCAAAAAATCTAGAAACAATAAATGCTGGAGAGGGTGTGGAGAAAAGGGAACACTCTTGCACTGCTGGTGGGAATGTGAATTGGTACAGCCTCTATGGAGAACAGTAAGGGGATTCCTTTAAAAACTACAAGTAGAACTACCATATGACCCAGCAATCCCACTACTAGGCACATACCCTGAGAAAACCATAATTCAAAAAGAGACATGTACCAAAATGTTCATTGCAGCTCTATTCACAATAGCCCGGACATGGAAACAACCTAAGTGTCCATTATCGGATGAATGGATAAAGAAGATGTGACACATATATACAATGGAATATTACTCAGCCATAAAAAGAAATGAAATTGAGCTATTTGTAATGAGGTGGATAGACCTAGAGTCTGTCATACAGAGTGAAGTAAGTCAGAAAGAGAAAGACAAATACTGTATGCTAACACATATATATGGAATTTAAGAAAAAAAAAATGTCATGAAGAACCTAGGGGTAAAACAAGAATAAAGACACAGACCTACTTGAGAATGGACTTGAGGATATGGGGAGGTGGAAGGGTAAGCTGTGACAAAGCAAAAGAGAGGCATGGACATAGATACACTACCAAAGGTAAGGTAGATAGCTAGTGGGAAGCAGCCGCATAGCACAGGGAGATCAGCTCGGTGCTTTGTGACCGCCTGGAGGGGTGGGATAGGGAGGGTGGGAAGGAGGGCGACGCGAGAGGGAAGGGATATGGGAACAGATGTGTATGTATGACTGATTCACTTTGTTATAAAGCAGAAACTAATTTAAAAAAAAGACAATATGGTACTGGCACAAAAACAGAAATATAGATCAATGGAACAGGATAGAAAGCCCAGAGATAAACCCACGCACCTATGGTCAACTAATCTATGACAAAGGAGGCAAGGATATACAATGGAGAAAAGGCAGTCTCTTCAATAAGTGGTGCTGGGAAAACTGGACAGCTACATGTAAAAGAATGAAATTAGAACACTCCTTAACACCATACACAAAAATAAACTCAGAATGGATTCGAGACCTAAATGTAAGACCGGACACTATAAAACTCTTAGAAGGAAACATAGGAAGAACACTTTTTGACATAAATCACAGCAAGATCTTTTTTGATCCACCTCCTAGAGTAATGGAAATAAAAAAATAAATAAACAAATGGGACCTAATGAAACTTCAAAGCTTTTGCACAGCAAAGGAAACCATAAACAAGATGAAAAGACAATCCTCAGAATGGGCAAATATATTTGCTAACAAATCAATGGAAAAAGGATTAATCTCCAAAATATATAAACAGCTCATGCAGCTCAATATTAAAAAAACACATAACCCAATCCAAAAATGGGCAGAAGACCTAAATAGACATTTCTCCAAAGAAGACATACAGGTGGCCAAGAAGTACATGAAAAGCTGCTCAACGTCACTAATTATTAGAGAAATGCAAATCAAAACTACAATGAGGTATCACCTCACACCAGTTAGAATGGGCATCATCAGAAAATCTACAAACAACAAGTTCTGGAGAGGGTGTGGAGAAAAGAGAACCCTCTTGCACTGTTGGTGGGAATGTAAATTGATACAGCCACTATGGAGAACAGTATGGAGGTTCCTTAAAAAACTAAAAATAGAATTACCATATGACCCAGCAATCCCACTACTGGGCATATACCCTGAGAAAGCCATAATTCAAAAAGACACATTCACCCCAATGTTCATTGCAGCACTATTGACAATAGCCAGGTCATGGAAGCAACCTAAATGCCCATCGACAGACAAATGGATAAAGATGTGGTACATATATACAATAGAATATTACTCAGCCATAGAAAGGAATGAAATTGGGTCATTTGTAGAGACGTGGATGCATCTAGAGACTGTCATACAGAGTGACGTAAGTCAGAAAGAGAAAAACAAATATCGTATATTAACACATACATGTGGAACCTAAAAAATGGTACAGGTGAACCAGTTTCCAGGACAGAAATAAAGACACAGGTGTAGAAAACAAACATATGGACACCAAGGGGGGAAAATGGCAGAGGTGGTGGTGGTGGTGGTGTGATGAATTGGGAGATTGGGATTGACATGCATACACTGATGTGTATAAAATGCATGACTAATAAGAACCTGCTGTATAAAAATAAAATTAAATTAAATTTTAAAAAATTGTTGAATAGCCTTCAAACATTATCTTTAACTTATAAATTTTCATTTCCCTAACCACAGACATGAATTTTTTTAAATTTAATGAAATATTATGCCTTCAGTCCATATCCCAGAACTCCAAAAATGGTGTTGGAGATTGAGCGTGCACAATGAGAGAAGACCTTTAATTTTTTAATTTTTCTGCAGCTGGAGAGATGGATCACCAGTAATATACCAGAACTGGGACAAAGGAAAAGAAGAATACATGATTAATCAGAGCCAGAGATGTGGCTTCATTTCATCCATAACAGGTTATTTTGTTCATCCACTTTTGGGTTTATAATACAAACATAATTTTCAGAAGACTTGAAGTCTCCTTTTCATTGCATTAGTTCAGTGAGAAGGTTTTGTTTGGTTATTTTGCTTTTCAACTGAGTGTGTTTAATTTTGTAAGTCTTAAGTCTTAAGGATGACCATTCCTACAGTTTATTCCATGCACTCACGTTCTTGAAAATAATTTACAGCCAGATAAGTCCTTCCTCTTGAACCAAAACTACCAAAAATGGGTCCACTGAAATGGGTTAAAAATTGCCTGACAAACTATGAAATTTCAACATGGGCCCATTTTTAAAAATCTCTTTGTAGTATCCAGTTTATAATTGGTCAGAACTTTAACTTCTGAAATTTACTTTCATTTTCCCATTTAAGAAAAATTTTCATTGAATTCAGTGTTCTTATTTTAACACCAGGCATTAATTGCTGCCTGCCTTAGAACACCAACTCTTTGCCAGTTGGATTTAGAAGTACATGCACATTTCAGATGGGTTTTTTAATTCTATTCATCAATACAGTGTTATTGGGGTTGATTGTCCACTCATATCCATCCCACTGTTTCTATCCAATAAAAGGTAATGATGTCCCTGACTCTAACAGATTCTCCCAAGTCAGGAGAGGGATAAACATGGAAAGCAATCTCTGATGTAAGGGCAGCTGCAGAGAAAGTTAAGAGAGGAAAAACCATGTTGTTAATCAGCTCGCTTTTGCCAGCAGGTGTCACAACAGCCTACAGAAAGGCTATTTGTGATTCTGGAAGAATAGCAGCTAATCGGCATTGAAAATAGCATTCTGGCCCCTCCTTCAGAATGCCAATATCTTTTTGGCTTATACCCCTCACACTAGAAAACTGAATCTGCCCTTGCAATTTACATGCATCCTTGCCCTATTCTGGAATTTGTAACTTGAATGCTAATGAAATGCATTCTATAACCTTTACTCTGAAAATATAGCTCTTCTAACTAAAAGAACATTTTCCAAGAGACTGAGGACTTTGGGATATATTCCTGAGGGCATGTCTCTAAGTGTGTGTGTTTTGTTTAAGGGTCAGGGTTCAGAAGTGCTTCTTCCTTAGAAGTTCCTGAGTTATTTTTTTTAATTATTATATTTTTAATAATTATAAAGTAGAAATGATCATCTATTGTTTTAGAATTTTTTTATCTTGAGGTTGAATACTTTAAGTCAAAAATATTACTCTACAAAGTATTCTTTGGCTAACCAAGTCAAATATTCTTAAAACTTTCATCAGTTTTGTGATTGCAATCGCAGTATTTGTTTAGATTTTTTTTTCTTTTGCATTTGCAAACTTTCTACGTTCTTAAATTAGAATTACTGATTTGGCACCTTGCCCAGTTAGCTCTTGTCACTAGAGAACTCTATGATTAGTAGTTAAATTTAGTTCAATTTCTAGATTTAACAAAGTCTGGTAAACCACAGCAGTCATAAAAAAAACAGTGACCAATAGAGAATGCCTACAGAGTCACCATTGTTTCTGGTCATTTCTAACCATTTTCTCTTCCAGGACTCTGGGCTAGTGAAGAGTGTTCAGTTTCTATGCCTAGCATTTGTAAGCGAAAAAAGTTTTGGATCATAGAGAAAGAGAAAGATACACCAAAAAAACATGGAACATGTCCCAAAGGATGGTTATATTTTGACTATAAGGTAAACTTGTTTTCAAAAAGTTGCCTTTGTTTTCTCTTTTGTAGGTTTTAATTTTAGAAAGTAATCAAAAAGCAGGTGTGGCTTTGAAAAACTATGAGTTGTCCATTGGACCTGGAATTTTTTTGTCACAATTTTCAAGAGATTTGAGAAGTTTTCTATTTAGGGACAGATCTCTTGAAATTAAAAGGTTTTGTCAATAACAACCTTGACACCACCCTTCATATTGTGTACTCAGTTTTTGCTACTGACATTGTCATTCATTGTGCTGTATGACTGTTTCATTAGGTGGGATGTGGGAGCGTGCACATGTGTGTGGGCGTGTGTGTGGGCATGTGTGTGTGTGTGGGCATGTGTGTGGGGGGGGCATGTGTATCTAGGCCCTGTTCCCAAATGAGCTATCAGCTCCAGAGGGCCCAGACTGTGTCTTCTTCTTTTGTGTCTTTCCTGCCTGGAGCCCTCATAGAGCTCTATCCGCCTTGTCAATTGCCTGACTAATAACGTAGCTCCATCAACTTTGTCTTGAGCCTCATATAGCCGGCACTTCCATGCAGAATTGGATTTTTTTCTAAATGGCCAGTGGGGATAATGTAAACTAGATTTATTATTTCTGATACTGTCTCTAATTACGGCTGAGACTTCCCATCCACTCCTTATGTTTTAAAATAAAATAACTTTATAAGCCTTAGGTGGAAGTAATTAAAATGGATCTCAAATTATAAACGTTTAACTCTTTGATAATTAAAAACTCAAACTGTGTCATAATTTCATATGCTAGCATGAAATTGCTCCTCCATCATGGACAATTTTCAGTCTATGTGTTTAGTTACATTGGTAGGGCATTGCCTCCCTTGTGATCTTCCTCTCACTGTTAATTTGTGAAATGGGGCCATTTGGACTTAATACACATTTATTGAGCACCCACTACATATTTGGCACTGATATTTTTAATTGTGGTAATATTCACATAATATAGAATTTACCATCTTGACCATTTTTAAATGTATAGTGCAGTAGTGTTAAGTATAATCACACTACCGTGCAATGACTCTGCAAACATTTTTCATCTTGTAAAACTGAAACTCTAAACCCATTAAACAACAACCCCTCATTCTCCCTCCCCACAGCCCCTGGCAACCACTATTCTACTTTGTCTCTATTAATTTGACTATTTCAGACACCGCATGTAAGTGGAATCATGCAGTACTTGTCCTTTTGTAACTGGCTTATTTCACTTAGCACAGTGTCCTCCAGGCTCACCCATGTTGTAGCATGTGTCAGAATTTTCTTCCTTTTTAAGACTGAATAATATTCCATTATATGTACATAACACATTTTGTTTTTCCATTTATCCATTGATGGACGTTTGGGTTTCTTCTACCATGTAGCTAACTGTTTCTGCTGGCAATTTCATATATATATAATGAATATATAAATATATATATAATGAATATATATATATATAATGAATATATATATATATTTCTTGTTTTATTGAATTTTTAAAATACACAGAATTGTTATCCCATCTTACCTATGAGAAGACTGAGTCTAATAAAATTGTGTGGTTTTTCTGAAACTTACAGCGAATAAGTGTCAGGCTGAGAATCAACCTTAAGTTTTTTGACCCTGAGTCTTGTCCCTTTCCTACAGCTGCCACTTCACATAAGAACTTAAGAATTACCAATCACCTTAGCCCTATGACACAATCAGTCCGGGGGCACTGTGAAATATTTTCTAAAATAATATAGTCATTCTCTAAAATGTTATATAGTATTGAGACATTATTTTTAATAGTTGATACCTTCAGTCTGCTTCTTATTTTCTCAAACCATAAACTCTTTCTACCAGTTGTAAATTATTTATACATTTCAATATGACAAACATAGCAAATATTCAATAGAACTTGAGTATAACTAAGGTTTTTATTAACACCTTTGACAATTAGCTTTTTATTGTGGTAAAATATGTATAACATAAAATATGTCATTTAAACCATTTACAAGTGTACAATTCAGTGGCATTAATTACATTCACAATGTTATTCAACAATCACTTCTATTTCCAAAACTTATCATCATCCCAGACAGAAACTCTGTAATTGGTTAAGCAATAGCTCTCTATTCCCCATCCTCTCTAGCCCACAGTAAGCTCTAATCTGTTTTCCATCTCTATGAATTTGCCTATTCTAGATAATTAATATAAATGAACTCATACAATATTTTCCTTTTGTGGCTGGCTTATTTCACTTAGCATAATGTTTTCAAAGTTTACCCATGATATAGCATGTATCAGAACTTCATTCCTTTTTATGACTGAATAATATTCCATGCCACATTTTGTTTATCCATTCATCTGTTGATGGACTTTGGTTATTTCCACTTTTTAGCTATTGTGAATAAATCGGCTATGAATATTGGCATACAAGTATCTGTTGGAGTCTCTGCTTTCACTTCTTTGGGGTATATACCTAGGAGTGGAATTGCTATATCATATGCTAATTCTATGTTTAACTTTTTGAAGAACGAGCAAACTGTTTTCCACAGTGGCTGAACCATTTTACAATCCTGCCAACAGTGTATGCTAGCAATTTTTCCTCATCCTTGACAACAGTTGTTTTATTATTCTTTTTGACAACACTTGTCACCTGTCTTTTTGATTACTGCCAACACTAGAGTCTAGTGTTATCTCACGAGATTTGGTTTTGATTTGCATTTCCCTAATGACTAATGATGTTGAGCATCTTCTCATGTGCTTACTGACCATTTGTATATTGTCTTTGGAAAAATGTCTATTTGACTCCTTTGCCCACTTTTTTTATTTGGGTTATTTGTCTTTTTGTTATTGAGTTGTAGGAGTTCTTTATATAATCCAGATATAAAACCCTTATCAGATATATGTTTTGTAGGTATTTTCTCTCATTCTTCAGGTTGTCTTTTTACTTTATTGATAATGTCCTTTGATGTATAGAAGTTTTTAATATTAATGAAGTTCAATTTCTCTAATTTTTCTTCTGTTGCTCATGCTTTGGGTGCCATATCTAAGAATATGTTGCTAAATCCAAGTTCACAAATATTTACCTCATGTTTTCTTCTAAGAGCTTTATGGTTTTAGCTCTTATATTTAGGTTTTGATTCATTTTTAGTTAATTCTTGTACCTGATAGTTTTTCACAACTATTAAAACAAGTACATCCCATGTATAAAAAAGAATATTTTAAGGAAATTCATGACAAGTCATACCCTTGGCATTAGAGAAATAATTCTTAGAAACTTACAATGGTTGTTTTTGGTTTACCCTTGGCCATTGTCCTTTCCTTAAACTTTCTTATCTACACAGCTTAGCTCTATTCCATGTTTCCTCCTGTGTAAACATGGGGAGTATGTACACATATGGGTATGGTAATGGTGATGGTGCAGCAGACCCAGGGCAAAAGAGCAAGTGAATGCTTCCTTTGAAAGAATAAGAAGGGGCATGAGTAAAGCACAGACACACACATGAGAGGAGAAGGGCTTTCTGAGGCTAACTATGGAGCAGGATTAAAACACCTTCATGTAGCTCAGAGGGTATTTTTAATTTTTATTGATAACTACTAGCTAGATTAGTGGTTCACAGCCCTGATCAAGTATTTAGAATCACCAGGTGAACTTTCTAAAAATATCAAGGTGCAGGTGACATCCTAAAGATTCTGATTTAATTGATCTGCATGGGATCCAGGCATCAGTATTTTTTAAGAGCTCCCTCGGTTATTCTAATGTGCAGCCAATAATTGCCCAGCAATGCAACAGTTACACAACTTAATCTTCTAATCATTCAGAGGATTTGATTACTAAGGATAGGGTCACAGCAGGCTTCATGAGAGGGTGACCTTTTACAGAGTGAGATTTCAGGGTCCCCAAGTGTGTCTCCCCACCCACAGTGCTCTCCCCTGCAAATTAATGGCTAAAATCCCACCACTGGAGTCTCATTCCTTTGCCTTAACACTTTCCATTACATTTTTTAAGGGAAATATTTCTGAGATGGCCTCATCTGTCACCTACACTTTGGGATAAGTGGGTTTATCAGATCATTAGAAAAGGTGGGAATAGGAGGGTTCATAGTTGAGAGGAGTGGAAAGCCCAGTGGGCATAGTTCTGACTAACAAAAAAAGCTACAGAAGGAAAACTGGGAGATAGCAACGACAGACATTACTCACTTCAGAATTATGAATAAGCGTCAATGTATTATGTTCCACTAAACTTTGTTTCTTGTTTGTCAACTTCCTAGGACACATTTTCATTGGTTATTTCTAAGAAAAAAATCCCACTTGGTTGACTCTTAACCTTTAAGAGTTTCAAAACTGGGATACCAGAAGTTAAGTGTCTTTTCTCATTTCTCTTAAATTATTTTCCCCATGTTTGATGATGTAAAAGAGGCTTGACCAGGGATTACCCCAGGAAGAGTGAGTCATCTAAGATACTTGTCACAGCAGAGTTGTATGTAAGAGGAAGAAATTCTGTGTGTATATTAGATTAACTCTTGTGCTTCTACTTATACATTTTTATTCAGGGACCTGGATTTAGTGCTGATGGCTGCTTTGCACCATCTAATTTTGGATTAGCCAATATTTGGTTTCATGCACGACATAGTTTTCCTTTAAAAAAAAAACACTCTCTCCTCTTTTAAATTATTCAAATTCTTAGCACTTTATTCATTCATTGCATTTAACTATGCTGGATATTGGCGACTCAGTGGTGAGGAAAACAAATATAATCCCTTCTCTTTGGGAGTTTACAGACTAGAGGGGGAGAAAACATTAGCAAATCAATCAGGAAAATAACTCTAAATTACAACTGTGACACAAGCGATGGAGAGTTACACAGTTCGATAAAAGTATATAACAGGAGGACCTGACTGAGGTGGTCAGAAGGACAGGAAGCATTAAAAGTAGGGGAAACTACATGTACTAAGGACCTGTGGTGAGAAGGAATGTGACATATTGAAGAAAGTAAAAGAAGCTTAGAGAACTAGAATGTAGAAAGTGAGACAAAAGAAGTAGGCAAGGGCGATTATTGTGTTAGAGTTTCTGGTTTTTATCCTAAGAGCAATAGGAAACCCTGAAGGGTTTTAACTAAAGAGGGACATGATCATCGGGATTGAGTTTTGAAAAGAATCATTCAGGCTTCAGTACCAAAGATAGATTGGAGGAAGGCGAGGTTGAGGAAAGTAAGAGCAGTTAGAAAGATATTGCAATAGTCCAAGCAAGAGATAAGTCCTTTGGGCTAAGATGATGGTGGCAGAGACTGTGGGGTGGTGGGAATAGGGAGAGTGGTGAAGGTCTCAGAAATGAGATGTCCAAATGGTAGGACCGAAGGGGTGATGAAGGTAACTGAAGGGTGAGAAGACGCTCAGGTTTCAGATTTAGGTAAATGCATGACTGACTATGCCATTCAATGTCAGTAAGAACACTGAAAAAGGACCAGATTTGGGAGGAAGATCATGAATTCCATTTTCAAGTATTGAACTGGAAATGACTTTGAGATAAGAGTTTTATATTCAAAACTCGTTTGGAATACAGTAAGGTATCCTTAATTCACAGTAATAATCAGAGATGCATTAAACTTGATCACATTTTACAAATCAGTAAGTAAATAAACAATTTAAAATTAAGGGTGTTATACTCCATCTTGCTACTTTGCTTTAATTACTGACACAATTTCAAAGTGTGTTATTAAACATGTTATATTTTTAGAAACAATGAAGTTGTGGCAATGGGGGTCTACACTCCCATACTCAAGCTGGTAAATCCTGGCTGAGGCAAACAGGGTGTGTGTGAGGGGGGCTGGGTGGGAAGCGGGGGTATGTGTGTGTGTGTTTTCTGGAGAGATTTATTGAGCTAAATGAAACAGTGAGGTTCATTGGTATTTATGAATGGTTCATTAGTGCAACTATCTGAACACAGGTGAATTTGCATTAAATGATAAGACTTCCTAATAATTAGTATGTGCCACTCTTTGGAATTTGTAATTAGAGGAAAGAGGCAGAATGAAAGGAAATTGATAAAAGGATAGTTGTTATAAAACTAAAACCCTTTAAAGCCAATTCCATTTCTTTGTGAAGCAAATAAGGTAAAGGGGATCAGAAGAAGAGAAAATGTACTTCCTTTCTTAGTTGGCAACTCAAATTCAGGCTAGATCAGAGTTTCTGGTTTTTATCCTAAGAACAGTGGAAAATCCCTGAAGGGTGGCATGTTCGGAATTGGGTTCTGAAAAGAATTACCTGAGCAGTATTGACATTAGGGGCTGGACAATTCCGTGTTGTGAGGGACTGACCGGTGCATTATAGAATGTTTAGCAGCATCCCTGGTCTCAACTCACTAACTGACAATAGCAGTCATCACCCCCTCCCCCCTTGAACTGTGACAACCAAAATGTCTCTAGACATTATGAAGATATCACCTGAGCAGCAAAATGGCCTTGTTTGAGAACCACTGGACTAAATCTAGAATCCTGAGAATGTCATTTGACAATCATTTCAGGGTCTATTGGCTTTTACTTTGTTGCATAAATATTTACTGAGGACGTTGTTTGTTTTGCTGTTCAAAGAGGAGTAACACTTAGTCCCTCTGCTTTGTAAGGAGTCTATGACAGTAGGGAAAGGATGGGGGACTGATAAACTTAGAAATTAAAGAAGGATGCAGAAGGATGCGCTCTCACGTGGCATGGAGGTTGCCACATTAGCCTAGAATAATCTTGTAGCTGGGATTCTCTCAGTGGCAGATCTCAAGATCAGACCTATCAATGACCAGGGTTGGCTATGTTCATTAATGAGAGAATAATCCACATGGAATATTTTTGGCATAAAGTCTCTCCTGACTTCTCTGGAACTTTGCCTGATCGGTTACAGCCTTTCTCTTCTATCTTTCCCTCTCCCCTGACTCCATATAGCCCAACTAACACGGTTAAATTTCACTGAACTTGGTGAGGGGGTGATTTTCTTCAACTTGCCTGATCTGCCTAGCAGTTACCATTCCATATTTCTCATCCCATAATGAGTAACCCCTGCCACGCCATAGACATGATTCTCTCTTGAGTGAAAATCAACTCTCACTGCCAAATCCCACAGCCTTCTTTTTTGTGTTCCTCTTGACATTGTTGGCACCCCTCCCCTTTGTTTCTCCTTCCTAGGTTTCCTTGGTCCTCCCTTGCTTTTCTTCCCACTGGGCTCATTTTTTTCTTTTCTGGCTCTTCCTCCTTGACTTTTGGACCACATGGCTGACTCCAAGTATTTAGTGAATTTAAATACCTGATGTGGTTTGATTCCTCAATATTCCTCTCTCACTTAAAGTGAGGAAGTGTATTTGTAAATAAAATTGAACAAATCTATTAACTGCCACCAAAAGAAATATTTTAAAGATTAAATCCTCCACTGTAAACTCTGCAGTCAGGCTGGCTCCTTTTTAGAAGGAATGCTATTTTTCATTGAGCTGAAGACATCGTTCTGACATCCTGCATGACAAAACACATCCTTGCCTCTGTTCCGGCCTGATGCAAATGCACAAAAGGCACTGACTCACCCTGAAAGCTGGTCCTCTTCGTTTTTCTTTCACACCTTTGGAGCAGCTGGGGGAAAAAAAAAAGAAAAAAGAGTCATTTCTGTGCAAGAAAATTATAAAAAATTTCAAAGCTGGCCCTCAGTATCTTTAGGAAACTTTTAATTCATTTAGAAAAATATGAAAATGAATGCTTTTTTGGACATTTTTATAGTGCCTTTTGATGAAAATCCCCAAGGACCCAAGCGATTGGAAGAACTGGACATCTGCTCAAGATTTTTGTGTTGAAGAAGGGGGGACACTTGTCGCCATTGAAAATGAGGTGGAACAAGGTAGAGTACTCAATGTTCAATCAGGCAAAAATCACCATTTTTACTCAAGCGTCTGTTAAAATATTCCTCCAAAATACTAACATTTCCAAATCAACATTTTAAGTATTATATTGCTGGTGACACGTAAGTTTTCAGTTTGACCTATAAGGTTTATATCATGACATCTGTAAAAGTTAGTACACTCCATTGTTTACAAACTGCTGATTTTTTGAAGCCTTTTGTCTCATGAGGCGTAGTGGAAAGAATAAGGATATATTTATGATCGGCATTTCAAAATGGCTAAAATAGTCTGAGGTATAGTCTGTTATAATTGCATGGTATAATTTTTTAGATCCCTTTAGAGTTACCTATACACTTTCATTTGCTATTTAGGCAATAACCATATACTTTAGTTAAGTATAATGGATAAACCCTCTTTTGTTTAGAAAGGCATTGAATGAACACTGGAAATTGTTTTGCTAATGATATGATGAAATCCCAGGTTTAGCCAACTAATTTCTGTCAATTTAAACTGAACAAAAGTGACAGAGACGGCATCATCTTAATAAGGACAAAGTAAAAAATTCTTACAATTGATTTGTAATTAAGTTTTACTATCATTTAAATAAAATCATAGCTATAAACAGAATTTGATGATTACCCAAATGGTTTATATGGTATTAAATTTGATAATGTATTCTTATTTTTCAGCTTTCATTATTATGAATCTTTTTGGCCATACCACTAATGTGTGGATAGGGTTACAAAATGATGATTATGAAAAATGGCTAAATGGAAGGCCTGTGTCATATTCTAATTGGTCCCCATTTGATATAGTAAATGTAAGTTTTAAGATTTATTTTTTAGAAATCATTTTAGCAAGAGATCCTATTTGAGACTTGTTTACTGAAGTTTTTCTTTTTTTACTTCCTATATTTTGTAGGCATAAATTTTTATTAGTTGATTGTTAATATATTAATTTTTAATAATGTAATTTCATATAATTTTCATGTGTTCCATGAATATAATTTCTTTACTCATCACAATAATTTTTTATTTTGTGGGTTATGAACTAATTTGTGAACAGGTTTATTAAATGCAAATAAAGGAATAATAGTGTTTGAATTTTAAAAATTATGTCCTTAATAAAAATATCAGTGTTATAATAACATTATATGTTACCATTTTTAAAAAACATGTATTCTTTTGAAGATTCCAAGTCATAACACCACCGAAGTTCAAAAACGCATTCCTCTCTGTGCCTTGCTGTCAAATAGTCCTAATTTTCATTTTACTGGAAAATGGTATTTTGAAGACTGTAGAGAAGAAGGCTATGGGTTTGTTTGTGAAAAAATGCAGGGTAAGAAATATTTGTTTTTTTATTCCTTTCATTTCCATGGCCCACTCTTCTCTTCCACATTTGTTTTATACACTGTATAAATGATAGTTTCATAGCTAAGTGCCAGCACTTATTTTTTAAGCTTTACATATATATGGTCACTTAATCTCCACTACCTCAGGGTTGTGCCCCCTAGTGGGGTTCTAAGGACTCCAGAGACCACTTGAGTGATGAGCAAGTTTATGCATACATTTTGGTCATATTAAAAGGCTTTACTGCTTGTTCTAGGATTACGTGTCTGTTCAGATATTTTAAAAAAGACACTGAAAATATGTTGGAAGAGAGTCAAGGAAATAAACCAACTCAATACTTACTCCTTTCTTGGAACCCCAGAATGGTCTCTGTGGCTAAATATGGCAAAGAGCCCGTTTCTAGATCTGATGATCAGAACCCCCAATGACTTCTGGTATGAAATACCAAAGCTATAGTATTACAGGTAGCCAGTGGGGACATGAACAATGTGAATGCACTGTAAGTGACCTTGAGTAACGAAAATAAAAACAACAACAATAGCTCACATCTCATGCTTTTACTGAATCCCAGGCTTCTCTAGAAGGCCATAATTTGTGTCTGGAGCTGTGTGGAGTTCTAGGCAGCCTAGGATACATATGCTTACTTGGAATATGAATTATTATACCTCTCAGTGTTGCATACATGTGAACTCTTTGATGATACTAAGTATCAACCCATCCTCAGAAAAGCAGTTCCAGAGAAATCCTCTTTCCTAGTTCACAGTTATCACTTTAGCATGGTAGTCGTCAGGAACTGAAAGATACCAGATCAGCTATAGCAAGAGTATTATGAGAAGAGCAGAGTCTCGTCAGAAAAGAAATAATATCAATACGTCATTACTTGTACACTTACGATGCGCCTGGCACTGTGCCTTGCTTTTTATAAGTATTGTGCCATAAAATCCTCCCGACACTTGTATGAAGTAGGTAAAAGTCTCCGCATTTTACAGATGAGGAACTTGAGGCTTAGGAAAAATAAGTAACATACTCAAGTTCTCTCAAATACAATGATTCTATTCTAGGACCTTGATATTGATCTCTTCTTGAAATGTACTCTCTGACCACTTTCTCTCTTTGATATTTTTGGGACTAACAATGTTTATGTTCTTCTGGGGATAGTATAGAGCAGTGGTGGTGGAGTTCAAATCCCACCTGGGTTCCTATTCCACCTCTATAAATAAACTGTCAGTCAAGTTTCTTATCTTCTCTGAACCTTGATTTCTGCATCTGTAAAATGGAATAATAACTATCTCACAGACTCTACATATATACAATGCTTAGCTAGTTCCTAGCATGTGTTTAACAAACAATTGTTGCTTTTGTTATTATTGTTTCTATTATATTATTCAACTACACAAGTTCTTGTAGTCTATGATGAATATCCAAATTCTGACTCATCTTCTTTGTGTGCCATGTGAGTATGTGTTTGCATTGGGTTTCGAACCTAAAGTCTTTGATCTGCCTAAAAGAATAAAGATATCTGAATAAAAAGAGAGACAAGGGCAAAGTCAAGGTCCCCAATTTTGAACTTGGTTTCCAATGGATCTTTCTCAGGGCAACAGATGGCAAAATCATAGTGCTCAAAATCACTTATGTTTTGAAACTTGATGAAATCAATAACATAGGGAGAAATTCATATATGTGAAAATACAGGTGCACGACTTAGTGGGGAACACCAGTTAAATTGGTATTTGGGTCACACATACAAAGAATTTCAGGGCCTCCCTGGTGGCGCAGTGGTTAAGAGTCCGCCTGCCGATGCAGGGGATACGGGTTCGTGCCCCGGTCTGGGAGGATCCCATATGCCGCGGAGCGGCTGGGCCCGTGAGCCATGGCCGCTGGGCCTGCGCATCCGGAGCCTGTGCTCCGCAACGGGAGAGGCCACAACAGTGAGAGGCCCGCATACCGCAAAAAGAAAAAAAAAAAAAAAAAAGAATTTCAGTTACTTTAATTTTAATAATTATCATTTTTAAACGGCTACTTTGGTATTATGTTGGTTTTGTATAAATAACATTTAGTCTTGGTACATCAGCTGGCAAACAGACTTCTACAAAGAAAAATAGATGATAAAAGTGCGGTCCATCAAAATTTAATTGGTGAATAGATTAATTTTACTTTGGTTTTACAATATGTACTACTGCTATACTGAGGTAACAGTTTCAGGAAAAGTCAAATCCTCACTCTGCCATTTTTATTTGGGAGAGTGTGACAAGAAGAGGAGAGGAGAGCAAGAAGCAGCATTTATTGAGTGCCTGCTGTGTTCCACATCCTATAGTAGGTGCTCCATGTGAATATCTCCTTGAATTTTACCCACACGCCTCTAACGAAGGCCTTAGTAATCTCTTACAGACCAGAAATTTAAAGTTTAGAGAGATTAACTAATTTGGCCATTTAGGGTCAGGACTGGGATTGAGTCCCAGGTCTTCGGACCTATCCACCATGCTCCTTTTCAACCCCAAACGTGATAAAAAACCAGTATACAGAGAGAAATCCCAGCCACTTTGGATCAGACAGTTGAGAAATTCTTACCTTTTTTGTGTGCTTTAGGATGCCTAAACTCAGCCTAAAGATAGTACAGAACAAAAAGGCAAATGCACATAGTAAAGAGGAAACATCTGTATGTAACACATGAGCTTGGTTCTCACTTGATCACAGCCACTCATTTATACAAAGCACCAATGATCATGTGTGGGAAAACCTTGTCTTTTAATTTATAAATCTTGACTCTGATAGGTGACATATTAATAGTAATGTTTTATAAGAACTGTATGTATTTCTAAGCATTAACTTATTTTTTAACTTCTCTTTAGAAATTATACATATTAGCATTAAACATGATAGCAACTATCATACAGTCTCAGAAGTTTAATAAAGTATTATATTTGAGAATATGCACTTGTAAATTGTGTTTGCAAAGCAGTGTTTGACTACATTATATATGTTAATATTCTCTTAGTAAGTATTAAGTTCTGCCAGCGGCATGTGTTAGGCTGAGTGTACCTAGTAGAAGTAAACTTGCCTAAGGAGATCCTATCAGTTCCACCAAAAAGTGGTCAGTTTGACAAGGGACTGTCAAAATTGGGAAATCTAGAAATGATTCAATATATGTTTATATATATATTTAAAACTCATTCATTAAATTTCCTAAGTGTTTTCATTCTTTAGTATCACCTATGCTTACAGGTATTGTCTTCATTTTGAAATAGTCAATTCTGGGAAGAAAAACTCTGATGTTAACGAAAGCATGGATCATTGCACAGGGATCCATGCTAAGCTTTGCCTCCCCCGTTCTCATCCAGGTTCTACAAATAATTTTTGCTGTTCTTTTTCTAGATACTTCTGGACACAGTATAAATACATCTGATATGTATCCAATCCCCAATACCTTAGAATATGGAAACAGAACTTACAAAATAATTAATGCAAATATGACTTGGTATACAGCACTAAAAACCTGCCTGATGCACGGAGCAGAACTGGTCAGCATTACAGACCAGTACCACCAGTCTTTCCTCACTGTTATCCTCAACCGGCTAGGACATGCCCACTGGATTGGACTGTTCACTGAAGATGTAGGTGTCCTAAAATCCCTTGGGCAATCCTTGCATAATTAAGTTTCATATCTACCTCCTTAGTGATATAGCCACTGAAATTAGCACAGGAAAAAAAAAGCCATGAAATAACAGTAAATGTAACATTTAGGTAATTGGATTATACAATAACTACTGACCAACCTCATGAGCAGCATATAACTACAAAAGGTGTCCCTTTTTAGGGTAAACATCTACTTGCCTAATTTCTGGAAATTCATGCCCTTCAAAGTTTCTCTGAAGACGTCTGAAAAATTTCAGGATACTGACTTATATGTGCACTGGAATACATACTGAACTCAAGCACCTGCGTTTGGGTAATATGTTGCATTTAAAGAATCCCCAAGAAAAACGAATCATGCTTCCTGCATAGAAATTCGGTTATTAATTAATTCAGTACCCCTTGGAATTTAACATGTGCGTTATCCCCCCTCTAGGAAAATGGTTTGGAAAGTAATATTTTTAAATTTTTTTAAATAAAAGTATTACACACTCAAATAGCGAAAAGTAAATCTATTCTATCCTGACCTCTAGTTCTACTCCTCAAAGTTAATCACTGTAAACAGTTTCTTGTATGTCATTTAGAAAGTTTCTGTGTATGCATATATATACACATGTAATGGATTAGTATGTATATATATTTTTAAATATAAATGAGCTCATACTATATATACTGTCCTTAAGCTTGCTTTTAATTTAATATACATTGTTCAGCTTCCTATGTCAGCTCATAAAAATCTAATACATTCTTTGAGACAGCAGCATATATGGATACACCACAATTTATTAAATCATTCTCATGTGAATGGACATTTGGGTTCTTCCCAGTTTTCACAATTCCAAACAATGTACAACAAATAACCTTGTACAAGTAGGATAAATCCCCAGGAATGAAGTTCCTAAGTACCCTTTATAAATTTTAACAAGTGATGGTGCCATATTGCCCTCTAAAATTTTGTGCCAATTGACATGCTAACAACAGTGTGTGATAGCATCTAGTTTTTTCACATCCTTGCCAGCACTGGGTATGTCAAAATTTTAATCCTTGCCAGCAGGATAGGTGAAAGGATGGTATCTCATGGTTGTTTATTGTATTTTTGTATTACAGAGTTTTTAACTTTATGTAGTCAATTTTGCTTTATGGCCTCTGGATTTTTTTATCAGACTCGGAAAGATTTTTCCCATGTCAAGAGTATAAAATATTTAGCCAAGTTTTCTTTAGCACTTTTATGTTTTCAATTATATGTATGAATCTTTGATCAATCTTAAATTTATTTTGGTGTAAAGAACAAGATATTGATTCAACTTCACTCTGACTGCTTACCAGGAAATTATGGTGGGAGGGAACCAAGGATTCCCAAAAACTAAAAAGATATTGCTTATGGAAGATAGTCCTTTTTGTCAGGCCATATCCTCAAGCTGTCCTAGACTTCCTGAAATATAAGTCTAGATGTGGAAATATAAATCCATGCATGAAGTGAGAGCTGCTCAGACAGCATTGGGTGATGCTGCCAGCATTCATGGCAAGGAAATGATGGCTCAATTTCCCTCCACAGAATGGTCTTAATTTTGACTGGTCAGATGGCACCAAATCCTCCTTCACTTTTTGGAAAGATGATGAGTCATCCTTCCTGGGTGACTGTGTTTTTGCCGACACCAGTGGACACTGGAGTAGCACAGCCTGTGAGTCATATCTGCAAGGAGCCATTTGTCATGTGCCCACAGGTAGGTTCAATTCTATTCAACTCAAGAAATACATACTGTGAACCTACTGTATGTAAGGCACTGCGCTAAGCAAGAGCTATGAGGGAAATTAGTAATAAGTATCTGCCCTCGAGAAGCATCTGGTCTGGTAGGTGATGTACAAATAAGTGTTACATGAGGCAGGGCTACCAAATGATATAAGAGCCATAGCAAGTGCTGTGGGGGATTAGCAAGAAAATGGACACATCAGATCCACTTGGGGAAAAGCAAAAAGCCTTCTTGAAGGACATGACTGTGGAGATTGGTCTTGAAGAATGGGTGTGATCAGGAAACGATGGGACATGGAGAGGCATTCTGAGCAGAAAAGCTTGGGCAGACATGGGAAGAAGAAAGGACTGGGCATGTAGCTGAGCAAAGCTGGTGTTGAGATTTTCCTGCATGGCAGGTTTTTGGTAAGAGAGAGGTAGGAAATCAGGTTAGAAACATAGATTAGGAGCACGTGTGGAGGACCTTGAATACCACTGAAGATTTATGTTTAAGTCAAAGATTAATAGGATTCTAGAGCATCATCATCATCATAATCATCATCGTAATAATATTTGTATTTATATTATATATGTATATATAAAACATGACAGTAATGATAATAGTATCTCATGACACTGAATGTTCACCTCGCCCAACCAGATGAACATTATTTTAAAGATGAAACTTAAACTCAGAACATTAAATAGCTTCCTGAAGATCTCACAGATGTCTGTCAACAGCACCAGGAGAAGAAGCCAAGTTTCCTTGATCTCTGATGTCATGTTTATCCCATTAAATCAGGTCCCCTTTCCTTTGATTGCTATGGTGTACAAAAAGAAATTTCCTTAACACTAACTGGTTTCTTTTTAAATCTCTCATTTAGTAAGTGTGCATGTATTTACTTACTCTCTGGATACTATAAGTCAAATAGCACACATATTACGTAAGTTCAGCTCAAAACAATTCAGGACAAAAATATAAATGATAGCCATATGTATTGGGAAAGCTAATTCTCCTTTTAAAACACCATGAAGTTATCCTTCTTTTTTCAATAACGTTACATTTATTGAGTGCTTAAGTGACAGGCACTAGCTCACCTAAACTTCTTAAGTTGTAAGAAAGATTTTATTGTTAGCTCTCTTTTACGTGTGTGGGAGTGTGGGGAAGATAGGTAACATACCCACAGCCATGCACCTAGGATCTCAGTGTGGGTGTGTCTGACTCTCATGCTTGCCCTCTGAAACAAAGACTTCCCCAAATTCCCCTTAGTTATGTGTTGTGTTATGTTATATCATGATATATTATGATATGTTGTTATGATATGATTTGTTATGTTATGATATGTTGTATTATGTCATGTCATGATATATGTTGTTATGATATGTTATACTATGTTATGTTATGATATATTATGTTATACTATGTTATGTTATGATATGTTACTTTATTGAATGCTTTATTTTCTCTAAGTTGACTAGCAGGTAAGGAGTTACTAAATCTTCAGCACTGAATGGAACACATTCTGTACATTTGGAAGTGTCTTTTACCAACTTCATTCAGCTGCCAGTATTTCTCTGAATCATATCCCCCAGTTTTTCCAACCTTTAGGACACTAATTGTAAATATTAAAGATAACACCCAAACTAAGCCTATGAAGCTATGCATTAATATACCCTGTTATGTGTAGGAAAAGATTATTTCTGCCAGACATGCTATAAGCCATTCCAGTTTTGTAATCATTTACATTAAACCCACTCTTTCAGAGTATTATCATGAAAATCTCATTACATATATTTATCTTGGTCTTTCATAGAATGTAATGCAATGTTTATCTCAATAAGTGAACCCAGTCACCACCCTGAAATCATAACTGATTTTGTTCATAGAAACAAGACCATTTGGATACCCAGAGTTGTGCTCAGAAACATCTATTCCCTGGATAAAATTCAAAAGTAATTGCTACAGTTTTTCTACAGTCTTAGACAGTACGAGTTTTGAGGCTGCTCATGAATTTTGCAAAAAGGAAGGTAATTCTTTTGTTGTGTTAAAATGCTTTCAATGTGTTCCTTCTTGACATTTCAGTAAACAATGTAGTTTTCTTCATTTGTCTGATTATTTAGTGATTTTAGAAGCAACAAAAACAATTGAAAAAGTAAATATTATTGAATTTGCTTGTTTGGGGGATGGCTAAAATGTTCAATGTCCAGTATACAATTAAAAACCCAAGACAATGGCTCAGGATACTGCACTTTCCCAAAAAAGTGTTACTTTTGAATGAATTTGAATTATGAATCTTTAATATTCCTGAAAATTAATATTCTATTCTTTAAGTACAAGCTTGTATCTTTTAATAAATGTCATACTACTTTTAAAATTCTAATCAAAAATTACTTATTAACAATGGAAACTTTCACTTTTCAAAGCCTGAGCTTTTTAATTTTTTTATTGAAGTATAGTTGATTTACAATGTGTTAGTTTCTGGTGTACAGCAAAGTGATTCAGATATGGATAGATAGATAGTTAGATATATAGATATATATTCTTTTTCAGATTCTTTTCCATTATAGGTTATTATAAGATTTTGAATACAGTTCCCTGTGCAACACAGAAGGACCTTGTTGTTTATCTATTTTATACATAGTAGTATGTATCTGTTAATCCCAAGCTCCTATCTTATACCTCCCCCAACTTTCCCCTTTGGTAACCATAAGTTTGTTTTCTATGTCTGTGAATCTGTTTCTGTTTTGTAAATAAGTTCATTTGTTTCATTTTTTTAGATTCCACATATAAGTGATATCATATGATATTTGTCTTTCTCTGTCTGCCTTACTTCACTTAGTATGATAATCTCTAGGTCCATCCATACTGCTGCAAATGGCATTATTTCATTCTTCTTTATGGCCAATATTCTATTGTGTATATATACCATATCTTCTTTATCCATTCATCTGTTGATGGACACTTTAGGTTGCTTCCATGTCTTGGCTATTGTAAATAGTGCTGCTATGAACGTTGGGGTGCCTGTATCTTTTCAAATTAAGAGTTTTCATCTTTTCTGGGTATATGTCCAGGAATGGAATTGCAGGATCATATGTTAACTCTATTTTTCACTTTTTAAGGAACCTCCATACTGTTCTCCATAGTGGCTGCACAAATTCACATTCCCACCAACAGTGTAGGAAGGTTCCCTTTTCTCCACACCCTCTCCAGCATTTACTATTTGTAGACTTTTTGATGATGGCAATTCTGACTGGATAGCATCTCAGTATTATTGAGATGATATCTCAGTATAGTTTTGATTTGCACTTCTCTAAAATTAGCAGTGTTGAGCATCTTTCCATGTGCCTGTTGGTCAGCTGTATGTCTTCTTTGGAGAAATGTCTAATTAGGTCTTCCGTCTACTTTTTGATTGGGTTGTGGTTTTTTTGATATTGAGCTATATGAGCTGTTTGTATATTTTGGAAACCAAGGCCTTGCTGGTTGCGCTGTTTCCAAATATTTTCTCCCATTCCATAGGTTGTCTTTTCGTTTTGTTTACGCAAAATTTGTAAGTTTAATTAGGTCTCATTTGTTCATTTTTGCTTTTATCTCTTTTGCTTTGGGAGACTGAACTAAGAAGACATTGCTATGATTTATGTCAGAGAATATTTTGCCTACATTCTCTTCTAGGAGTTTTATGGTGTCATGTCTTATATTAAATCTTTAAACCA
The DNA here is from genome assembly GCF_025265405.1 of Mesoplodon densirostris. NCBI lineage: Eukaryota > Metazoa > Chordata > Mammalia > Artiodactyla > Ziphiidae > Mesoplodon > Mesoplodon densirostris. The sequence continues at coordinate 79,434,138 of NC_082668.1, read as the reverse complement.
TTTTGAGTTCATTTTTGTGTATGGTGTGTGAAGGAGTGTTCTAACTTCATTGATTTACATGCATCAACGCCTGAGCTTTATGAATTATGGTATAGAAGACATTATTTTAATTGCATTTACATGTAAACACAAATAGTTATTCATTTGCTGTTTGTCTCTTTTATAGGATCTAATCTTTTAACAATCAAAGATGAAGCTGAAAATTCATTTCTCCTAGACCAGCTTTTAGCTTTCAGTTCTTCTGTCCAGATGGTTTGGCTGAATGCTCAGTTTGATGGTGACAGTAAGTGACTGGGTAGAGGAGAGGGCATAAATAAATACACAGTGGTCAAGGTTGATGGAAATGGCATCTGCAAACCAGAAAACTTTCCTTGGATACATTGCTGTTTAAAAAAATATCATAAATCCTAAAGCCATTTCTTCCAAATACATCATTGCTAACCCCTTTTTATAACCTCTTGCCCTTTGAAATAATCCCAGAAAACCAAAAATGAAAACAAACAAGTTTATCTTATACTTAATCTTGCATTATGAAGATGCTTGGCTGGAACTTTGTGTTCACAGACTTAGTCATAGACACCAAACCATATTTACTTGAAAATACCCCAGGTTTCTAAATGTTATAAGAGCACAATAGAGTTATGGAAATGTTTCAGTGATAAATAGTGCTAGTAGAACTGTTATTTGCTACTCATAAAAACCAGAGTTTGTAATCAGATGAGAGCATGCTATTCTTTTCTTTATGTAACTGATGGCTGTTGAAAGTACTTGTAAAGAAAATTACTTTAACTGGTATAGAGAACTTGTTACAGTGGTGTACCAAGGTAGAGGATAGGTCCATGCTGGCAAAGAAGAGTATTTCAATCACTGACATTGCTTAAAACTTCTAGCACAGGGTGATAATAAAAGCTGACTGACTTATGCTTAGTTTTATTGTTTGTTTTAAATCCTTTTCAGACAAGGTACTCCCTTATCACCTACACATGGATGGATTCTACCACTGCCCCCACCCCTTGGTATACCACTGGCTTGCTTTTTAAAGAAGCTCACTGTACTCTGTGCTCATAAAGGACTGTTTGCAACTACTTGATTTCTAAGATATTCAATCTACTGAAGTAATGAAGGTTTTTTTTTCTTTAAGCTTTTAAGTTCAAACTACAAATTTTATTATTCTATCTATAAATCTAATAAATTTTAAGGGGCACTTTACAAAATAAAAGAAGCTCACTGTAAAATTCTTTTAGAAAGTGATCTACTTTGTAATGATAGAGCTGTTAGGACTTTAAATGGTTTCTTTTAATTGTTTGTAATGATATAGAATATTTCAAATTCAAACTGTTACATTAAGAAACATGATATCTTTTTTTTTTTTTTTTTGCGGTATACGGGTCTCTCACTGCTGTGGCCTCTCCCGTTGCGGAGCACAGGCTCCGGACGCGCAGGCTCAGCGGCCATGGCTCACGGGCCCAGCCGCTCTGCGGCATGTGGGATCTTCCTGGACCGGAGCATGAACCCGTGTCCCCTGCATCGGCAGGTGGACTCCCAACCACTGTGCCACCAGGGAAGCCCCAAGAAACATGATATCTTGAATGAACTAAATTAGAACAATATATATAAAATAAAGAGAGTTGTTCACAAGGCAATTTCACTTATACCTACATTTTGATGTCGAGTTCATGATTGTTGAATGCATCAGATAAGGAGAGAGTCTCATTAAATTTAGGGGCTGCTTTTTAAGGTTCATTCCAGACTTAGTATGTTTGATAACCATGCACATAATTCATGTTAGCATTTTTTCCACAGATGAAACCATAAAGTGGTTTGATGGAACTCTCGCAGACCAGTCAAACTGGGGTATTAGGAAGCCAGAGATGGACCATGTCAAACCCCATCTGTGTGTTGCCCTGAGGATTCCTGAAGGAGTGTGGCAGTTATCCTCATGTCAAGACAAAAAAGGATTTATATGTAAAATGGAAGCAGGTGGGTAAAGTTAGAAAGTAAATCTTCATTTTGCTTCTACCTTGACTAAAGTTGACCCACCTCTTTAGCACTTAAAGCTTTTAAAATCTAAGTATTCAGAGAGTATTCAGATAGATTCTAACATTATCATCTTGTTTTACATCAAACAAGTCGGAGAACATTTCAGCTCCTTCCTCTGATATGAAGGAAAAAAATCATTATAAATCAAATCAAAGACTATGATTTTCTTGTGTCGCCCTAGCTGTTAACCTAATGGGCAAAAAAAGAAGTTTACCTCAAGCAAATAGAGCTGGGAATGTAAACCAGCAACCCTCATTCTGGCAGCTGCTACTCAGAATTTTAAGCTCCATCTTTGGTCCCAGGAAATATAATTCAGGTCTAGGTATCCTTGTTGTGGATAAGTAGACGTGATTCTCTACTGCAGGCCATAATATATTATAAAAGTCACATAACTTGATCTTGAGCTATATACTTAGGTTGTGGTGATTATAAATAATTTTAGAAATATAAGCCAGAAAATTCTAGTCAGTTGCAAATAATAGAGCTTTCTAAGAGAAGACATTAACAAGGATCATTAACAGTGGGAAGGTGTTTATAGTAATCACAACAGTTTCTAGATGCAGGTATTCACAAAGAAGGAGGGATTGATATGGCCTGGGCTCCTGAAGAAAACTTCATAGAGGGGATGAGTCTTTGGAATCGCAAAAGATAATGAGAATAGAGGAGGGAATGAATATTGGATAAAAGGTCCAGAATGATTAAAGGCAGAAATTGAGAATGAGCTTAGACTGGACCATGTTAGGTGGTGTTGGGAATAAAACCGTATTACTGCAGGATCCATCCACAGAAAGTGCTGGGCTAAAGAGCTGAACTCCATGGTGAAGGACACAGGGAACACCTACATGCTCTAGAGACACCAAAAGTGGAGTCACACCCATCTGATGTAAAGGGAGACAGTTGTAATTTGAGTGATAGAACTGGGAACAAAAAAGGGAAGGCGGAAATGGGAAAAGAGAATCATCAGGCTTTGGTGACTGATTAGATATTGGGAATTAAAGAGCAAAAACTGGTAGGTATGGGAACCAAACTTTGAAGCTCTGAAAGTGTGGATATCAACTCTGTGTGGAAACCATGACTAACCTATTAGTGTGCCCAAGCAACCACTAGCATTCAACTATCAAGAACAAATCAGAAACATCTCATGTCTGTTCAGGACTTTAAAGCTTCCTGTACCACATAAGACACCTCTTTTATCCTACACAGCAACTTTCCAAGGCAGTGAAGCAGATACAGTATTCCCATGTTGCAGATGAGAAAAGTACTTGTCCAAACTGAGGCTACATGGAGAACTACACTCCACATTTTCTGATTCCATATGCCCCTTCTATACCTGCCCACTGCCTCCATCCTGAGAGTGAATACTCATTCAACAGTCTTTCTTTAAAAAGTATCTTTACACATACACAATACTACATGTTTTCAATAATATTATGCAAACTTATACAATTTTATTTTAAAATTGCAAAATCGAGGTTTGTTTTTTTTTTTTTTTTTTTTTTGCGGTATGCGGGCCTCTCACTGCTGTGGCCTCCCCCGTTGCGGAGCACAGGCTCCGGACGCGCAGGCTCCGGACGCGCAGGCTCCGGACGCGCAGGCTCAGCGGCCATGGCCCACGGGCCCAGCCGCTCCGCGGCATATGGGATCCTCCCAGACCGGGGAACGAACCCGTATCCCCTGCATCGGCAGGCGGACTCTCAACCACTTGCGCCACCAGGGAGGCCCGAGGTTTGTTTTTTTTTTTTTTTTTTAAAGTGTATTTTTGCTATTGGTAATGTTGACATTTAAGAGTGAATGAGCATAAGTAGTGCACTAAGGCACTCCCTCCACTCACAAATCCTTTACTGCTCTGCCTCTGGGTCATTCCCTACATATTTCTCTGGATCTTTGCTTAGATCAAAAATAGCAGAGTTCAAACTTTGATATAGAGTCTACTTGGAAAAGATACATTCTTACAGTAGAAAATCCTCAAACAGGAACCCTCTAACTTTTTGAATGGAGGAGCTATTATTCATTTCTCAAGATTCTTGAGATCTAAAAGGTGAGAAGGTCCTGATTTTTTTAATCTTTGCAAAAAGCCAGGGAGGTTACCGTTGCTGGACCAACTCCACATCATATCCCAACAAAACTGAGTTCCTTGCAGGCAGGGACTATATTTTACTCATATTTTTAATGCAGCACAGTGCTGAAACTGGATGGGGATTCTTCAGCTTAAAAAAAAAAAAAAAAAAAAGCAGTGTATGTGTTTGTGAGCACTAATAATGATTATTATAAATCAGGGGTCAGCAAACTTTTCTTTAAAGGACCAAATAGTAAATATTTCAGGCTGTAGGAGCCATATGGTTTCTGTCACACTGCCTTTGTTGCACAAAAGCAGCCATAGACAACAGAAACATTATTAGTGTGGCTGAGTTCTAATAAAATGTCATTTGTAAAAACAGGTGCCCAGATTTGATCCATGGACCATTATTTGCTGAGCCCTTCTATAAGCAATGACATAACTTTGCTGATTAAAAGGAAATTTTCATCTCAGTATTTTTTGTATTTGGTTTTAGATATTCACACAGTAAAGGAGGATCCAGGAAAATGTAGGTTTAGAACAGTAGAGAAAGTTTTGATTTTTCATAGGAATAATAAAAGAGAAAGTAACTATGTGACAGTATCTATCTTACTACTTGTCATTGAAGTTTTCTTTTTTTCATCTTCTTTCAGGACCAAGTCACAGCATTCTACCCCTTGCAGTAGCAGTGACACTGATAGTAATTCTGGCAATTTCCACACTTTCCTTCTGCATATACAAGCACAATAGTGGTATCTTCAGGAGACTTGCACAGTTTGGAAATCCTTACTATCCTGCAACCAACTTTAGTACAGTACATTTAGAAGAAAATATTCTCATTTCTGATCTTGAGAAGAATGACCAATAATAATGAAGTGAGAGGATGCCACGGCCATGAGAATGAGTAAAGAAGAGTACTTTCCTTTACAGACCAGATGCCACTCTAATATGAATCGTGTCACCATTTTAATTATTCTTAAAATGATTCCTGGTTTTGAACTGTAACCAAATCAGATAGGTGTTCATTTATTCATTTCCTCGAACTGTGATCTATTCTTTAAAAGGGGAGATTTTACAGTGGCTATTCTTCAGAAAACAAAAAACTATTAAAAGAAACTCCCAAATGAAAACTCTCAAACCAATGTGAATAATAGTTTTTGCATTAATATGCTTCTACCAAAAATTTTTGGGAATTTTAAAACTAATCTGATATCTATTCAGACGTTTACCAATACTCATTCCATTAAAAGAGAGAGGCAGAGAAAAGCAAAACAAAATTTAAAGTCCTACACTTGTATAAGAGAGGAAAAGAGAAAAGGCTTTTGAGAGGTTTCTTGTTTGTTTTTTAATTTGATCAGTTTAACAGCAGGGTTTGGAAAACACTAATTTCTAAGCTTAAAACTCACAGGTTCTGGGCTCTATACTAGTATTTAGGGTGACATTCATTTTTATTAGTTCTGACTTCTCAAACTAAAGGAGAAGAAAAATAACCTTTCTTTAAATAGTAAAAATCTTGGTTAGCAGCACAATTTCATAAGCAACCATGCAATGTGGCCTAAAATCATCAATTACTAAACGATGACACAGTTGGATAGTTAAAAAATCTTATAGATAAGCTCAGAGGGACTTATTGTTATCCTAATACTGTTAAAATTCACAAGCTTTATCAAAGACTAAAGGTATAAAATGTATACCACTCCTAACAACCAAAAGATATAAAATGTAACTTGAATTTAAAGGGGAAAAATGAAAGATGTGAATTACAGTTTCATTAGAACAAGACAAGTACTAAATAAATTACTCTTCAGTAGTGATCTAGATACCTTTGCTATATAAAGGAGTTTATTTGGGGAGTTCTATTGAGTAAACTAGGGTTTGGGGGAACCAACTCCATTTGCATTGGGCTAGTTCATGCAGTCAGTAAAAAATGATTAAAAGTATGATACCATCCATAAATTAAAACTCACAGATTTAATCTTCCTTCATTAATTTCTTATAAAGTAAAAGGACTTCAAAATCAATGTTCAAAAGTTTACTCATTGCATAAATGTTTATTGAGTTCCTGTCAAGGACCAAGAGCCATTCCAGAAATTGGAGGTATTGGGGCGAGCACTTATTTTCGAATGAAGGAAAACCGACAGTAAACCAGTAAAGAAATGCATAAGAAGAAAATATCAGGTGGTCATGAAAATTAAGTAAGATCCTGTGATAGAGAGAAACTGGGGGAGTCTCCCTAGAGTGTGCATTTTAGTTATTACAACCAGCTGCCTCAAAACTGGTGGCAAGTAGTCACAAGATGGAGCTTGGGAGAAAGTATGAATAAGTTTCTAAGTGGAAAACTATCATCATTAGAAATACAATTTGAAGAACGTGTCCTAAGAATGAAGTCCTTGTGGCCTGAAACAGTTAACACAGCTTCCAAAAGCAGCTCTTTGCTACTGCTGTGCAGTTTACACACTGAGACAACCTACTTCCATAATTTTGTTTGTTTGGGGACTTTTTTTTTTTTTAAGATATTACATTATGTGACAGTTGTATAGTTATGACTCAAAGGAAAAATTGGCTTGGACTAACCAGATGTTATAAAAGCTCAATTTAATAATCTGTCAAGTGAAATTAAAGTTCTGTTCTTTTTAGTGGACTTGGTAAAAACTGCTAATCAATTATCCTTCCAGTCAAGGTATATTGAAGTTGAATAGTCAGTCACACATAAAAATTTGACCAAGTATGTCATTAGTAAAGTGGTTTTTCAGGAAAAAAAAAACTGTACTGCTTGTCAGTGCTCTGTACTTTGATATTTAGTATTGAACCACATCCTAATGGACAGATCATGTGCTGCTTCCCATTACTGAAATTTCAGAAATAGGAATTACTGAAATACTCTGTTTTATTCACATACGTGCACTTTTAAAAACTTTCTTCCACAACTATTTTTAATCTGAGCTGGATTTCATGCTATACATGAAAAGAAAAAAGTAGCAGGGTCACAAACTCATTCACACATAATTAACGTGCCCCCTCCAAAAAACAGTCAATTATTTTCTATAACTTTGCGTAATAGAAAATCTTGGATTTTTCCAATTGAAGGTATACTGGGATCTTCCAATTCCAACAGTCTTCTTTCAGTTTAAATGTTTCTTCTATTGAAAGTTCTACTCCCTATCAAGGGTGCATTACATGGTCTCACTAGATAAACGTTCAGTCTTCCGGAGTTTCCATTCCCTCCTCAAAATGGTGGATGGATATATGAGAACTTGTTGTGTCCTTGTGGTACTGGGGGGAGTACGTGATAACTGACTGTGGGTGTGTTATCTGGTGTCCACTGATGGTAGTTGTCTGGCCCACACCTGGGAATTCTACTGGCGTCTCTATGAAGTCTGTATTTGGTGTAACCTGTAGTCTAGTCTCTTTGGACTGGCCCCATCCTGGCTTTCCCTGGCATTGCCTTATCCCTGGTTGTGACTCCCATTCAATTCCGTACCTGGACATTACAGTTCTTGGCAATAAGGCCATGTCACCTCTGCAGCACTATCAGTTACTCCCTTGGTCAGGGGAGGCTTAATACTGGACCAAACAATCCCAAAATCTCATTGGCTTAACACAGCGAAGGTTTATTTTTCATCCACACCAACATGGGGTTGCAGGAAGACTTTGCTCTATTCAGTTATCCATGGGTCCAGGATCCTCCTAAATAGTAGGTCCTCCATCTTCTAAGGCCTTGGTTTCCTCAGTGGGTCCCCTACCTCTGCCTGACAGAAGAAGTTAGAGATCTATCTTCGATTAATTATGTAGCTTCTATGGGCTATTGAAATACATTCTCTAAGTTAACAGTCTTTAAATTGAGAATATGTACCCTGTGGATACATAAAGACTTCCAAGGGATACAGGGGCATGGATATTTTTAAGGAGCTCAGTTTTCAGACTCATTAACCTTTATATGTATTCTTTCTTAGAACTGACTTGCCTGAGATCAAGGTGTCATGCTGGTTCTTCTTTCCCACCTCTTTTTGCAGAAATGTCCTTTTCTACCTCAAAAAAAAAAAAAAAAAGACATGTATTTTACTCCAAATATTATGATGATGCCTTCTCTTGGTAAAATCCTCCATGGCACCAGACAAAGACAAAATTTCAAAATAATGATGTCAGTGAAATTTCTTTTAATAAAGGAATTTATAAACCCATGTAAATTCTCACGTCTTCCTCTGTTTTCATACATTTTTCTGTTAAGGATGAAGTGCCGAATTAGAAAAGGGTTATTTTGCCCCATGTTAGGATAGTCTAAATTAATATGCATGGTATATATATATATATATATATATATATATATATATATATATATATATATATATATAAACAGCAGGAAAGATAACTGCATTCCTTTGAGACTTTATCTCATCCAGCCCCTGTCTATCATGAAAGACTATTTCTGGAGAGAAAATCTAGGGAAAGCAAAGTAAAGACAGTGCAGCTATTGATAAGACCCTGATGTGTTACTTTATCTGGGCTGAGAGCTCATGGCAAGACTTTGCGCTTTATTTATCTTAGATTTCTAACTGAGCTTTTGGGATGAGTATTATCATGCTTATTTGAATTGAAAAATGAAATCAGACTTTTTTTGAACATTGTCTTATTTGGATCATTTCTTTGACAATGAAGATTGGCTTTACCAGTTAAGTTTTATGATGAACATTTTCATTAAATTGGATGAACTATATGTGCAACTCCAGTGTTCTGATTAAAACATGTATTAATATAAAGACATTTTAATAGAAAAGTAGTATCAACAAAAGTATGATGAAATTAACAATATCTTATTTTTACAAACCTTACTTTGTATGCCAGGTAAAGCAAGGTGCCCGTAAGTGAAAGAGTAACAGGCAAAATTGATAGTCATTTTAAAAAGGAGTAGAGAACTCAAGCTTCTGGATCTAGAAACACAACATGGCACTTCCACTCACATATCATTGGCCAGAGTTATTCACAGGGTCCATCCTAACTGCAAGGAAGTCTGGGAGGTCTCCCAGTGTGCTCAGGAAGGAGAGGATAATGGACTACAGTGAGCACCAGCAATCTCTGCCAGATTTTCTCAGCACATATAGCTACAAAAGAAAGGGAGTGGGGGAATAGAATTCATGCTGAATCCTGGCTCATTCTAGCAATTTTTAATTAATATTAATTAATTTCTTCTATGATACATCCATTTCATTAAGAGATACATTACCTATAACATTTTAGTTTTATATATACTGATTATTTATTAACCACTGTAATATATCCATGTTGGTCTGATCAACTGTGTGCTGATAGTAATTGAAATGGCAACTCAATACAGAAGAAAATGTATAACACTGCCTATGTTCACAGGGAAATTTTTAAAAATAATTTTAACTTATATACATATTTTACTACAGGCGAATATGGCAAGGAAATGAATAAAATAGTTTCAAGAATAAAAATATTAGGATAAAATTCTGTGTGGCGATTAGAATGGAAATACAAGACTAAACAGAAAAAGAAACAAGAATCTCTGACTGCTAAGAGCTTGTTTCTGTGTGTTTCTATCTTTAAATAGACTATGATAGAATTCAAATTATCATGGTATCACCAATCAAAAGAAAGAGGGCTCCTTGGTGAAATGGTTGATTCCGGGTCTGGGGCAGGAAAAATACAGGATGAAACTGAAATATCTTGTGATGCTAGAAAGTAAGGAAATGCTTACAAAAAGATGGGGTCATGTCCAAAGGACATAGGACTAACCTGAAGGAGTTCCCAAGGGCCAAAGTTGGAACACTTTGAGAAACAAAATAAAAATAGTATTGGATTTTAAGCATAGAATAAATATCTATGAATCCATATTAATGTAAATAAATAAATGAATGAATAAATAAGTAAGTTGGGGAGGAGCAACAGTTCTTTTCTACAGAAGAATCCCAATTAAAAATGTAGAAGGAATGAGAGAAAAATCACCACTAGAAAAACACAACAGTAATAATTGTTACAGGCAAGATCCACCAGTGGGTGCTAAAATTCGTGGATGAACGTTTAAGGAGAAATGGGAAATTTTCATAGCTTTAAAATAGTGCCTCCAAAATAGTCATTAATTACAACTGGAAAGTACTGACTTTACAATGGAGAAAACTCTTTAATCATGTAAGCAAGGTTAACTTAAGCAGTAATAAGCCACATCAGCATCATGTATCCTCTAGTATGATGCCCTGAGAAGGGCACAAGACTTTTTTGGTATCCACCCCAAAATAATGTATAATCCCAATTTAGCAATAAAATATATCAGACAAATCCAAATTGACGAACATTACACAAAAAAATTGATGACTTCAAAAGTGTCCAGGTCGTGAAAGATAAGGAAAGATTGAGGAAATGTCACAGATTGGAGGAGAATAAGGAGCCATGACAACTAAATGCAAGGTAGAATCCTGGATTGGATCCTGGAATGGAAAATGCACATAATGGAAAAATGTGAAATTAAAATCTATAGTTAGTACTACTGTATCAGTATTAATTTCTTAGTTTTAATGTTTGTACTATGTTTATACATGTACCATTAGAGGAAGTTGGGTGAATGGTGTATAGGAATCTCTGTACTGTGTTGGCAAATTTTCTGTAAATCTAAAATTATTTCAAAATAAAAAGTTAAAAATCTGCTATGGTATTAGATTCCACTGGATATATTGAAAGGGTGACATGACGTGTTTACTTTTAAATGTCATTATAAGTTGATGAAAATTGCATCCTAATTATAAAAAATTTTAGATGTCAAATTAGAAAGGTAGGAAGCGATATACATTTTTTTCAAAATTCTTTTAGGAAGTATGCAAGCAAAAATGTTTGAGGACTACTGCTGTATGACATTCTTTTCTCCTGCCCCAAATGAGAAGGAAGAAAAACCCAACTTTTCTTCAATCTTTCTATAACAGCTCACCCGCTGGAGGATTTGGACAAACATATGTCTTGTTGTCAGCCACGGTTACTTCTATTTGCTTTCTGGCCTCTATGTTCTTCTTTTATTTCACCTCTATAGTGTCTAATCAGCACTTCTAATTCTCTCACTCATGCTTATCCACTACAACCTAATGGCTTAGTCTTTATGGTAGACAAAGTACAGAAGGGGAAAAAAACAAAGTTGCTTAGTTTCCTCTTTGTTCTTCGGGAACAAGCATTGGGAGATATTTCAAGATGTTACATCCATCAAAATTCTTATTGCCAACATTTATAAGAAACTTTGTGGTGATTATTACTATACATGGTTGGAATCTTTATTCCCTCTTCCTCCACCCCTCAAAACAACGATAAAGAGCAGCAATTGGCAGGGCCAAGTCCAGCCTGCTGCCAGTTTTTGTAAATAAAGTTATTGGAACACAGCCATCCTCATTCATTCACTCATTGTGTATGATCACTTCCAGGCTACAACAGCAGAGTTGAGTGGTTACAACACAGACTGAATGGCCTGCAATCCTATGGTATTTACCTCTCACCCTTTATAGGAGACGTTTGCTGACCCCTGATTTAAAGAAGAAACACCTAGATGGGAAGTCTAACATGCTTTGGCATGTCTGACAAGCACTATTATATACATGGACAGCACTTCAGTGTATTGATAATCAATTCTGATCAGTAAACATTTATTGAGAGCCTACAGTGGCCCAGAGAGGGCCCTAGGTTCTGGAGCTGGCAATATGAACAAAACCCCATCTCTGTGCTCATGAGGTCTCAGAGGAAGAGGAATATGTAAATAATAAGTGCAATATAATGCAATACAAATATTAACAAGATGAAAAGAATCAGAAAAAAAGGGTACTGATTAATTCTGTCAAGTAGAGAAAGAAGCTTGACAGAGAGAGTAGCGCCTATTAAATAGTAGAAAATTTTAGATAAAACAGATTTCTTTGATATCTTTTTGAGTTAGAAAGAAAGTTTTTAGTTTTGGGCCAATAATGAAGAAAAGATGTACCAAATTTACATACACTTAACTTTTGAATCCTCAGAAAAAAGACAATCACAAGAATGGCATACATTATTACCTTTGTACTAGGGCTAAATCTATTTAAAGCCAACTTGTTTATACTTATTCCTAGTTATTACTGAGTGGAATGGAAAGGGTGAGTAAATCTGCATTGCTGATCATACCATGGCATTATTATTTACTTCCATAAACAATTTAAGTTTAAAAATCTATATTATATCACGTGTTATACGAGCAACCTAATTAACACACATTACGGCTCTCTTTTAATCCTTAGACATAAAAATATTGGCTTATACTGAAAAAAAACTAAAGCTTTTATAATTGAACATTAGAAATAAACACTTAAAAGTTATATCTATTTTAGAAACATTGACTTAGCTGTTCATGGTTCTCTAAAGATGAAACTTTTGGTACCTTGGATTACTTACAAGAATTTATAGCGTTTAGAATCTTATCTCTGATGTTTACAACTCTATACAAAATGACTGAAAACTCGGATTTGTTCATTTTTATGTTGTAAAATTTGAAGTACAATAGTGTATGCAGTTTTAAAAATTCAGTTATAATATTCAGGCTTATATAAAAGGTTAATATTTTAGGTGTACTTATAAATATGCTGAACCATATGTTTTATTTCTTAAGTCAATTCCATTAGTACTGTTGCAATTTTAAAGTTTTTTAGAGAAAAATAACAGTGTGCTTAAATCTAAAATGCTAGATAAAAAAGTGAAAATCTGCACGCGTTTATAAAGCCTAATGAAGAATTCTAATTGCAAAAGAAAATCTGTAACTAAAGCCACAAAATGAGTACTATGTATACCAGTGACCTTCTTTACTCAGAGTTAATTAACACAAGCACTTGCTTCTTGCAGAGCACTTTGCTGTAATTTAGAACAAATTAAGGGAAAAAATCATTCAAGTGCTGTTTTCTTCACACCATGAAGTGAGCACGATGGGCCAAAGTTTACTCATTTAAAATATTGTCATCCTTTTCTTGTAATTATGAGTAGCAATACCTTTTTTTTGGAAAAAAAAAAAAGACATCCTGATCTATGCCATTTTCAATTTTTTCCCAGGCTTCTATTTAATAATGGAAATTGATTTTTAAAACTAATATAAAATGCCGTTTTCCGTTTCTCATTTCTCCTAAGTCTCTCACTTACATTAAATTCAAGCATTATATATTATCCTGGGTATTTTCCAAATATTTTGAATTTAATACGGCAAATTATTAAAGGACCTTTTTCATATTTTTATGCCCCTCGCCCAACCCTGAAATTGCGACTTCATTACTGTTGCTGTTCGGTAGTTTATTAATTAACCTGAGCTCCTTCAGTCCCAACTTATGAGGTCATGTCCCCAGGAGGTTGTTTAAACTTTACTCTTCACCTTCTCTGATAGTGGAGCTTTGCAGGAGCTGGAAACCCAACTCAAAAGATAGAGGAATCAGCAAGAGTCCTACCCCTATAGAGTTTGGTTAGAGGGGAAGACCCAGAACAGAAGGCAGAATCAGGAAAAACTCACTGAAAGGATTAGGGAGGAATGGGAACTTAACAGGGGTGTTACCTCATGTGTCACCAAAAGCTTTGGCATTCCTGATTAAGAATTTGATTCTGTGGAGACTGAGAAAGTTGTTCAAGATTGAGCATCCCTGAACAGACGCAGTGTTTACCCAAGCCATCAGTACTTGCAGTCTTCAAGCAAGGGCTCCTCTGGTTGGACCCAAAATTGTTTTATTCCCATTTCACTCCCTGTGACACCTAAAGGTGCAAAGGAAAAGCAGTCTCTCTGCTCATTGCCCAACAAGGGGTGCATCTGAGTGAAGCAGCGCCTCCTGGCAACAGGGAAGGATCAGAGAGCCTGGTGACTCTGGCACTCAGTAGAAACTCCCTGGAGTTGGTACCTCAATTTATACTCCCCAAGGGAAGTTTAGAGAGAGAAAAGAGAGATATTGAGCAAGAAGACCAATTGGTTTATCTTTTGCCTTAGAGGATAATCTGAAATTGCATATTAGTAAGTAAATTTCCTGTTCCATTTTAATAATAAACTGAATTTGTTAAAAAATGTAGTTCCATGGGTGGTAGCCCCTATAATTATCCTGTAGTTATTATCATTACTCATACTGCATTTGAAGCACTCTCATCTGACTCAGTTGGGATCTCTAGTTAGGGAATCAAAAATATCAGTTACAGCAAGGAATCATAAAAAGTGATAGATGCATAGGTAGCACAGACATTTTATTTTTCATTAGAACACATAAATATACATTTATCCACAAATGTCTTGGTATAGGGACAGTATCATTCATTTCAGTATGGCTTCCTGTTGGTCTCGTGCATAAAGCATATCCGTAAGGTTTTCTTCAAAATCACTGGTTTCATGGTCTTTAGTGGAGTGAAAATTTAAAGATATCTGTAAGCCAATCTGAGTGCAAAGCCCTAATTTTTTATAATTTTCCCCAATATTTATAATTGTCTTGCTCAACAACAGAATTTTTAGCTATTCACCTTTATTGAGTCTTTGCAAAGCTTTTAGTTTTCATAAAAGAATGCTCTTTTTATACTCATATTTTGCTTCAAAATTCAATTAAACTATAAAACTACAATACCTAGTACAACTGGCATAACTGTGGTGCTCTCACAAGAGGGAGTGAGGGCATGGCCTTCTACTCTGCCATCTTGAACCAGTCTCCAGCCTTGCCTTCATTTTAACAGCATATTTCACAGAGGGCTTGGCTGGCCCACCAAGGCAGTGAAGTCTTCAGCTTCTTCTTCAGCTGTTAGAGTTTGAGATTTACTCCAAACACAGGAAGTGAGAATTTCCCTCAGAACTTAACTCTGAAATCCACACAGAATGGATCTGAACATAAATAAGCAAGTCATCTAAAAGAGAGAAAATAGCTCCCCAGGCCACCTGTCTACCATCTAGATTTCAACTTGATTAAACATGTGGGAGGAAAGAAAGCAAGAAGGTGCTGAGGAAGGGGGTGGGGAGGGGAATCACTGCCCCATGGAAGCAGGCTCAGAGACAGACATCCTTGACAGTGTTGGGGGCAAGGGGAATTGGATATTGGGCAGAGTGTATTTTAGCATTCCAAAGACATCCCTGGGTGAGATGGATGTATTGTTAAACCATTTTACCTTGTGGTGCAAGCATAACTATCTTGGTTCTATTTCCATGCCCAACAAAAATCTCCTTAGTGTAGATCTGCCTAATGTTGTGAGAATGTCTGACTTCCCAGACTTTGAGTATATTAGGCTCTTAGGAGAGGGGTTGCCTATGGTAAAGGAAATAGCTTGAGCCTGTGATTAAATTGCCCATGCAGCTTGAAAAAAGGTGCTGATTGTATAAGTACTAATCTTAAATTTCTCATTGTTAATTAATACAATGGCATTGTGATAGCTACTTCAGTCTCCTGTGTGGTTTTGTTGGGGCAGTGCTGGCTCCAGAATGTTGCAGTAGGAGGTGCCCAAGGGTGGGTAATCTCATTGGAAAGGGGATCTAGATGCAAGGAACTTATGCTGGTACAGTGACTGAAGAACAAGGGCACGGGGCTTACTTGGATGGCAGAACAATCATAAATTGGCATAAACATCTCTACCCCAGATTGTGTGGGTGTTTAGTTAGGGTGAGTCAAGGCATGACACCCAGTAGTCCCAGAGTGACTAGGGTGAGTTTCTGTGGCTTTAAACCAAAAACCAGATCCTGGGACACAGTTGTGATCTTCAGGGTCCATCCCATCTCCACTTAGCCTCCATTTCCTGTGAAGACAACTAGGTTTCTTCCACCAACTCTCATTCTATTGATTTCACGGTAGTATTTAAGGGAATCACAGATATGTTTCATGCACCCTGTTTTCCAGATAATAAAAACAAGGCTTCGAAATATTCTTTGATTTAACCAATGAATGATACATGGCTAATTTGTGGCAAAGTTGGAATTAGAACCTATCTCATGATTCCCAGTTCCAAGCTCTCATCAGTAGTCTGTGTTGCCTGCAGTTCGGCTGACCCCAGAGTG
The DNA here is from genome assembly GCF_025265405.1 of Mesoplodon densirostris. Classification (NCBI taxonomy): domain Eukaryota; kingdom Metazoa; phylum Chordata; class Mammalia; order Artiodactyla; family Ziphiidae; genus Mesoplodon; species Mesoplodon densirostris. The sequence goes on along the minus strand of NC_082668.1, from coordinate 79,418,038 downwards.
CTGTAAGAAAAGTGGAGGTTCAGAGGAGTGGGGGTTGTGGTAGACCAAGGACAATGAAAAAGGCTGGGCTATAAAGTCAGAGAAGGGCATATAGGCTTCTCAGCTAACTCAGATACCTGGGAAGGTGAGACATAGTTGCAGTTCTGCTTTGGAATCCAAACAGGTGTGTGGAGCAAGGAAGAAGACCCAGGTAGAGCTCTGAAAGTGGGTAGTTGAAGGAAGGAGATACAGGAGGGGGATTCAGGAAGCCCAGAGGATATCTACAGAATACTTGATGAACAACTAAAAGCAAAGTTACCCATCTGCTTTTTTTGATGGATCTTATGAATAGCAAGATTTCCTCCTGCAGTCCTGGATAGTAGCAGGAAATAGGTTGATTTCTGTTTTGTTCTGTGTTCCTAGGACGAACATATTCTTGTTAAAAGCTAGTGCATTGCATTCCAACTTGATTAAAGACACAAAACAAACAGCTCTGAAAGTCACATAACCTCAGGAAAAAGAGAACTTTGAAACAGTCTTTTTTATGTGTAAGGCTAGATAGCAGAAAAAATGGGAACCAGAAGATCATTGAGTTTAGGTTCTAATTGGTCACATACATATCAGATAAAAATGCAAAGTCTCTTAGCATCAGTTTTGTTCATGTTTCCTCACCTGCAGTCTGGTATGTGTGCTGGATAGTCCTCCAAATCCACGCCCCACCTGTCTTCACCTTGCTCTGTAACTCAGACTATATCACTTGGACTTCCTTGCCTTCCAGCTTTCGTTGGGTCCACCCAATGGGAGACTCTGCAAAGAGATTTCAAAGGTGAGGGAAAACAATTGGGGATTTTAATCTCCCTGACTCCCTCCTTGCCTAAATGCAACTGAACAGTGACCACATTCTTGTACTGAGGCCACAGCACCCATATCCTGCCCCTGTCCCACAGCCTTTTCCAGATCCAGGAACAGAAAAACCACTTATCTCTTCAGGCCTGGGGTGGAAAAGTCTCCTAGTGCAGGAATTCCTGGGTGTTTCACTGTCCTTTGTTGCTCCCTGGCACCTTCCCACACCTTTATAAATAGTTCCTTCATTAAACTCTCTTCAGTTCCACTTCTCATGAGCTCCCCATTTCCTGGAGGGCCCCTATAGGTACAGCAAGCTTGGGTCATGCTTTTGATATTGGAACAGCTCACACTTTGACAGTCTTTATCCTCCAGCTTTCAATTTCTTTTTTGTGTGAAGCTTTTTCAAGACAACAACATAAAACTCCAATCAAACACATGTTCAGCCCTACTAGACTCTAAAAGCAAGCACAGTAAATCATTCCCAAGTAAGCCATTCTTGGGCTAAAATTAGAGTGGACACTGTCAAGGGAAAAAAGGTTATTATAAGCCCAAACTGTTAAATTATACCTTCATGACTGAACACAACTGTAATCCATATTATTATTTTAAATTACACTATAAAAAGCAGTCATTTATCGCCTTTCCAAAACATAGTGATAATATATTACCAAATTACCAAGGGTCCTTTATTAAAGCTCTTGAATTTGATTTATAATGCATGATGTCGGCTTACCCTTGAGAAAAATCTACTAAAAGGTATGCTTAGTCTTAAAGCCAGTGAAATAAAATCTCCCTCTAATCAGCCGCCAGAAAGCTTCCACTTCAATGTTTTGTTGATACTGGTGTCAGCAGGACATTAAAAGCTCGAAGCTTTTTATGTTTTATCAAATACCAGAATTATGCTGAAGCAGAAGCATTAATTCATGGAGTGAAGCTTCCAAAACTTCTCCAGTTCTCCTTCATCCTTCCTCCCCCTACCACAAAGGTCACATCGAATCAGTGGGTTGGCGTTAAAACAGAGATGGACATTTGGTGAATGTTCGATATACACAAAACCACTCTAGAACCCAAGGGAGAGACAAGCACTAAAATATACTTTTCTAAAAATGCCAGTCATATCTAATAAAGGAAAAAGTGACTGGTGCTGGAAAGTAAGAAAGTGACATGGTTATGATTCTCATCTTATAATGAGAAGCGGAGTGCCCGAAAGTGTTAGGTATTTGCCCCAGACTTTTCAGTCAGTGTCTGGAGGAGCCGAGATCATTGTCAATCAGATCATAACAGTCCCTTCCCGAATAAAATCTCTCATCAAAGAAATAGGAAGCCTCTAAGGTTAAAGAAAAAATAAATTTTTTCACAACTTTTTTTTCATCACTTTGATTCTGGGCCTCCAAAAGAAAGTTTTTGTTATGCTGCCAGATTCACAAAAAAGTGCTCAAGGGAACAAATTGTATTTTAAGTGTGTCTTAGAAACCTATAGCTAAGTGTCAACAATAAAAACAATGTTCTCAGAAGATTATTTATACAGAAGAGCCCAAAATGTATTTATATGGACATCTATGTAGTTGCTATAAATGCTAATCTCAGTAACTTTTACATGGTTCCCTCCCCATCTTATATACACATGCACCTCAAAATGTAGAATTATAGCTCTGCCACCGTTATCTGGACACTGGGCAACCTGTAAGATACCTACCACCACTGCAATACTATTAAGCCATGGCATTTCTTACCAGACTATTTGATTTTTTTTTTGACAGACTGATTAGGCAAATAAAAGTTGGCACCATTATTTCTAGCAGACATACAGGTGAGATGAGCTGGGAAAATTAATTGCTGACATGGAGGCACACATGTGCATTGGAAAAAAGGGGGGAGGTACAAGGAGGACCTTTTGGTTTGTTTGAAAATCATATCAGAGAGTTGAAAAATCAGAAGTTGTCCATCTCCTATTGTCCAAGTCCTTGTTGCCATAAATGTATTGGAGGATGCTGGGCCCCACAGGTGTGATATACATCAGACCAGATAGGAAATGGAATTTACCATGACATTATAACCAAATGTTATTCTTTAGAAAATATAGGATCTAACTGAATTGTCCACTCTAGGATCCTAGGGAAGATTTTTCCTGTGATCAAAAGAGGAACACAGCCCAAAGCTGTTCCTGAAGTTTTTGTTTTGTTTTTGTCACACACCCTCTCCCCAAGTCAAAGAAAATGATTTTCCAGATTGATGATTTTCCTTGTCCATAGTTGGATGGCTTGAAATTTGGTGCCCAAAACATTCAGCCATAAGTAGCTTCTCTCAGTTTAAAGATTCTGGCACCAAGTTCATTTTTATGATGTTTTGGTGACTATTTTAGTTGATATTTGACATATATTTTGTCCATCTATCATCTTTGAACACCTTCCCTGATAAGCTTACTTCCCAGCCTCCCTTGCAGCTCAGCAGCAGGCATGTGACCCTCCACCAGGGAGATGTACACAAGTGAGACTTCAGTGCAGAAGAAAACACTATGGTAGGCAGGCTGAGTGATGGCCCCTGAAGATATCAGATCCTAATACCTGGAACCTGTGAATGTTAACTTATAAGGTAAAGACTTTGCAGATGTGGTTAAATTAAAGGTATTGAGACAGAGAGAGTAACCCTCATTATACACACATACACAACATTGCATGTATCCTTAAAAAAGGAGGGCAGAGGGAGATTTGACACATACAAGGAGGAGACGACAATGTGATGACAGACCAGACAGGGATTTGAAGATCCTGGCCTTTAAGACTGGAGTTATGCAGCCAAGCCAACTAATGCCAGAAGCCAGAAGGTAGAAGAGGCAAGGAATGGATTCTCCCCTAGAGCCACCAGTGGGAGCACAGCCCTGCCTGCAGCTTCCTTGATTTCTGCTCAGTGATACTGATTTCTGACTTCTGACCTCTAGAATTGTGAGCAAATAACTTTTAGTTTTAAGCTACTCAGTTTCTGGTAATTTGTTACACACTGGAAACAAACATAAAGACGAAGAAAGAGGCTCTGCAGAGTCCACTGTGGTGAGAGTGGTGGCAGATGCACACAGCTGAAGAGGCCGAAATTCCAGAACTACTGCCAAATATGCTATGAGCTGCGGATTCTATGTCCAAAGGGTGTGGCTGTGGAGTCCTCTGGTATAATTTATGCACTGCTTTTACTGTGTAGTCTCAGACCCTCTCAACGATTCTGTGAGCTGCCTAATATACTTTCATAAGTTACTCCTCTGCTTAAGCTAGAGTGGGTTCATTTTTTTGCATTTAAGTATCCTAGCTATAACAATAATTAAATTATCATTATCTTAAAAATGTTGGGTCATCCTCACCTACAGCAGATCACATATGGAGCATCCCCTTCTTCCCACACATTTATCCATTTGAAATTCAATTAAACTAAGAAGTGAGGGTAACCATGGAGTGGAAAAGAAACGAAGTTGCTATCAGAAGCATATTCAATTCAATTAAAATAAATTGATGGAGTTACTGTATTCAACCAAAATAACAATTTGCCAAGCCCAATCCCTGTCTTTGAGGAGGCAAAATAGGCACTTTAAAAATTGTAGAATAGTACAAACAAATAATATACAGAAGGAGGACTTCATGGAGGAGATGGCATTTGGTTTGGCACTTAAGTTGACTCTTGGCTTGAGTACAGAGAAAGAGACTCCATGTAAAGAAGACACCCTAAGCAAAGGCCTGAGAGTGGGAGAGTATGGAACATGATTATGGGTCATAAAGTGTTTTTTAAAATCCTACCTATAGGGTAAAGAAGGGTGAAGTAGGTTACGATCTGACTGTGGATGGCTTGAGAGTCAGGTTTTAGAGTTTTCACTTTAGACTGCAGCACAGAAGATGCGCGAAAGGGCAGGAGAGACGGTGCTGTGCCCAGAACTGTGTTTTAGGAAATTTAATCTGACCACATGTGTCAGATTGATTCGGAGGGACAACTAGAGGTAGGAGCTCAGTGGGGAGCGTGTGACAATTGTTCAGGCAACAACAAGGTAATGACAGTATGAGGGAAAGAAAGGATTTTTGTTTTTTAAGTTTTTGGCCACACCCCACAGCATGTGGGATCTTAGTTCCCCAACCATGGATCAAACCCATGCCTCCTGCGTTGGAAGGCACAGTCTTAACCACTGGACTGCTGGGGAAGTCCTGGAAAGAAAGGATTTGAGAGGTATTGGTCCAGAAAAAAATAATAAAGACTTGGTACTATTGGGGGATGTGAGGGACACCATAGAAAGAAAAATCCAAAGTCCGGGTGTTCAGCAAGAAAAATAAATTTGGAGAAATTGGTTTATTAGCAAGATGGAAATTGGTGAGTCTGAATTTTAGTCTTACTGGTTTGGGTGCATCAGGACAGGCAGTGGGTGTGCATATGGAAACATGAGATTAGATTAGAGCTCAGGAGAGAGGTGGAACCTGGAAAAAGTTTTGGGAAAAATCAACATAAATGTGGTAACCGATATCTGGGAAATAGGTGAGCTTGCCAGTGCTAAAAAAAAAAAAAGTGTGGATGGTAAAAAAAAAAAAAACAGGCAACGAAAGAGCTGGGAGGAATACCTTCACTTAAGGGTCAGAAAGAGGAAGAAAAGAAAATGTACTAGCCAGGGGTCTTGGGAGCAAACCAAAGAACCCAACTCTGGCTCACCTAAGCAGAAGAGGAGGGTATCCATAGGACATGGGCTTAGAGAGTGGGAAGGGGAAAACCAGGCCCAGAAAACAATGACCAAACGAGGCCAGCAGCTGTGAGGAGGAACAAGCTCACACAGGCCAAGGAAACGGTTTGGTGAGAAAGGGACCGCAGTGCTGCCTGCAGGGCACGCCCCTCAGAGACTTTAGTGCTATCTCCACCTGCAGAAAACATTCTGACTGTCTTGGGCAGGAGCCTCTGACTGGCAAGGTGCAGTCAACCGGGCTAGCAGCTGGGGTGGGGGAGGGGAGGAAGAGGGCAGCGAAGGGGCAGGAAAGGCAGCAGAGGAATCAGGTGTGCAGGTCTCTCTGGAGAGAAGAGCAGTGGTCACGTGATCACCAGAGGCAAACAACCAGGAAGCCAAAGAGGACGCGGGCAAATGGTTCCTGGATCAGCCCAGCTGGCACCTTCAAGAGGAAACAAGCCAGACTTTAAGAAAAAGAAACGAGCCACTGAGAGGAGCGACAACATGGAGGCTGTATATAAACTTCTTTTTTTAAGTGTGGGGGTAGAAAGAAAGATAGCCAAGAATGCTTATTTTAGAATGAGGGACATTTGAGCATATTTCAGGCCACTGGGCAGGAATCTGTAGAAGGTGATGAAAATTCCAGAAGAAGAAAAGGAGTGAAATAAGATCCTAGAGGATGTGGGAAGGGTTGAGATAAATACCAGCAAGTGGTGGTGGAAGGTGGTGGCTGGAAGAGAGAATGGAAATGGGGACAAGCAAATCTTGGTATGGTTCCTTTAATTCAATGTAACTAATTTATGATGTGTCTACTATAAGCAAGTACTCTGCTCGGAACTGGGGGTTTACAAATTTGGGTAAGGCAAGCCATGACCTCAATGAGCTGATGAGCAAGCCACATTAGACAACCTGTAATGTTCATTCAACCTTAAATGTGCTATAACTTTAACATTTTAAACTGAAGATATCAATAAAAACAAATTAGAATTTAATAAGGTCAAACAAGATACAAATTGCTGTAGGAGTTCAGGGCAGGAAGCAGGCACTTGCAGCTGGAAAGGTTTCCAGGAGGAAGCTGGATCTTAAAGGATAAATACACACAGTGGGGATGATGAGCATTTGGAGGGTTTGCCAGAGAAAACAAAAGGTATAAACAAGAGCACACACACAAAAATTGGATGTTAGAGAAGATATGCATGAATTATGAGGCTTCCCAGCGTTTAAATCTCTTCTCTGAGGTTCCTCTGAATTATGAGGCAGAGAGCTATCACTCTAAAAGCTGAAAGGTCAGATCCTCAATTGCCCTGTCACCTCTAAGTCCAGGACAGAGGGGCATGGGTTAGATTCATCAATTAGGCACACCCACCACTGATTGTAACAGTGGATGTCACTGCAGTGGCTCTGTGACATGATTTTATCCATGGTTTCCCATCTACTGCCTAGATTCATTTTCAGAGCCTGGTTTTCCAGCCCTCCCAGCAATTCCACACGCTTTCTGAATCCATTCAATAAATTTCTTTTGTTTTTAAATCGGCTATATTTTCTTTATCTTGCTTGCAACTAAGAATCCTGACAGATATGATAATCCTGACCAATACTGATGTGGAAAAGCTCATAATCCAGCTTAAATGAAGAACTGGGGGGATCCATTAGCCAAGGCTATGTCAGGAAAACAAAAAGCTCTCTAAACACATCAAGTTAAAGGGGATTTACCACAGAAAATTAGAGGATTACTCAGTCTCTAGAAGGTCCAGAGAAAAGGTCAGAGCAAAGGTCAGAGAAGCCACTACTGGAATTCAAGGAATTTAGAAATGAATACATTGTAGAAACCACTATTGAGGATCTCAGCCCTCTGCAGCAGCAAAATAGGTGATTCTCAGGAGGAAGCCTGGAAATCTTGGCATGTCTGCCCAGATGTCTGCCATCCACAGATGCTCATGCACTTGCACATACCTGCAGCTGGAAAACAATGGTTCTCCTCTTGCACCTCGCAGATCTCATGGGTTCAAATTTTGCTAGGACCAATTACTTAGCTGTATGACCTAGGGCAAGTCACTTAAACTCTGAAAGTCTCTGATTATTGCCTTAAATCAGGGGTAATCACAACTTCTCAGAGTTATATGAAAAGTGCTTAGTTAGCACAGTTTGGCATGCAGTTGAGTGTGTATTAAATGTAACCTGTAACTGCTTACGCCTTGAACCTCCATGATCTGGCTGCCACCTCTTCTAGTATTGACACTGCCCCCATCAAGGCCCCCAGTGACCGAGTTGTTAAAGGTGATAAACATTTTTCCATTCATTAGAAGACAGCATTTTATTTAATTTCTTCAAGGTATTCCACACTGTGGACCCCTCTCTCTTAATTAAAACCCAGTCTCCAAAGTGGGGCATACAAGATGATTCACTTGGATGGGAAAAGAAAATCTTGCAACTTCCATTGATTGTAACAGGCACCATTATTTTATGTATCAGTAAGAAGGAAAAACCATGCCAATTAAATGTGATACAGCTTTCTTATCATTTACACGTTTAGTTAATACTTCTTACAAGAACTCTTTTAGCTTTATGTAAACTTATATATTTATATAAACCTACAAATAATGGTGGTATGATTCGTTGTGACTAAATTCATATATGTGTGGACACTGATGTCATTTCAGCTCCCTGATAGACAGACATAAAATGGGAAAAATAAACATCTTTTACTAAATAAAATATATTTAGTTTATATCTAAAACTTAGAGAAATTAAGTTTTACAAATAGTTACTTATGGATTGATAATGTTATATATATATAATTCATAAGTAAATATACATATATGGGTATTGTTCAAAAGAGCTATTGATTGGCTACACAATTTTTAAAGTTTGGAGACCACTGATTTAAACCATCTCCAATAAGTAATAGTTTCACAGTTTTCTTCCTCCACCTTTTCTTTCTGACTGTCTTTATGCCTCCTCTCTCCCCTTCTTCCCTCTTTTCCCCTCCATATTAGTATTCCCTAGAATTCTTTCATTACTTAGACAGTCCTATAACTTCATCTGATGACTCTCAAATCTCTGTCTCCAACGCAGATCCCTCCTGAATTCCAGACTCAGTGAATTTCTCCACATCCATACCATGAATACCTCAAGTTCACCAAATCTAAAACACAATTTGTCTTCCCCTTAAAATCTCCCCTTCCTCCAGTCTCCCTTATCACAGCAAATGGTACCATAATTTGAGTTGCCCACTTTAGAAGCTTGGAATTTATTCTTTCAATTCCCACTTTCCACTTTCAGATACTAAACCTTCCAAATAGCTCTGGAATATGTCACCTGCTCTCCTTCTCCACTGTTACTGTTCTAATTTAGGCCCTGGCTGCAATAGAAACTAGGTTATGTTAAAGGCCAATAGCTCCATCCACAATGTAAAATTAAAATGAAAAAATAATTTCCATCATTAGTTTATCATGCTAGAGTTACCAAGATCATCAAAATGGTCTAAAACCAAGACATCTGCTGCTAAAGGGTGTGTGCCAGGACTCAAGACAATATTGTTTTAAGCCAATAATTAACTAGGATGTTGAATTGATTTTTTATCCCATAATTTGGTGTCTAGTGACTTAAGTATCTGGCTGCTAGAGAAAATCCCATTTTTATTTGGCAAACGATTTTAGACTGGATTGATTAGCCATGAAATGAATGCAAGTGATTTGCACAGCTTAACTATGCACCTAATAGTTTAAATATGAGATGACATTGACAGCTTTCCAAACAGTGCTGATATTCTAATAGAACTATTCACTAACATATACCAATATACTCCTTACATAATACCATTACCATCCCACGTTTTCTTTATATCTCCAGAATTTCCCATTTCTATCTTGACTAAACTCCTAAATTCTTCATTCTAACACGTTTCAGCAATGATGGACTGTGGCAAATACAAGACAAGCTACACGGACGATTGCAGCTTTATGGCTGACTTCATTCTCCTCTTCCAATATTTACAAGTTAAATGCAGACAAGTTTGGTTGAAAAGTACAAAACCCAAGACCACAGTATACAGTCTGAAGAGAAATGCAAAGAATCTCAACTGTACTTGGATTGAGAGTCATCAAAGTAAGTTTCATTAAAATAATTGAGAAACCTAATTGTATAATACTATAAATAACAATTATATCTCTCACCCTTTCAATAAAAGCTTATAATATTCAATGTCCCTGAAGAGACCTTGAAGATGGCGGAGGAGTAAGACATGGAGATCACCTTCCTCCCAACAAGTACATCAAAAATACACCTACATGTAGAACAACTCCTACAGAACACCTACTAAACACTGGCAGAAGACCTCAGACTTCCCAAAAGGCAAGAAACTCCCCACGTACCTGGTCATGTGGCTGACAGGGTCTTGGTGCTCCAGTCAGGTGTCAGGCCTAAGCCTCTGACATAGGAGAGCCAGGTTCAGGACATTGGACCACCAGACACCTCCCAGCCCTAACATAATATCAATCGGTGAGAGCTCTCCCAGAGATCTCCATCTCAACGCTAAGACCCAGCTCCACTCAATGAACAGTAAGCTCCAGTGCTCAACACCCCATGCTAAAAGCTATCAATTGGATACACAATTTTTAAAGTTTGGAGACCACTGATTTAAACCATCTCCAATAAGTAATAGTTTATTACAATAAGTAACTAGCAAGACAGAAACACAACCCCACCTATTAGCAGAGAGGCTGCCTAAAATCATAGTAAGTTCACAGACACCCCAAAACATACCAATGGACACAGTCCTGCTCATCAGAAAGACAAGATCCAGGCTCATCCACCAGCACACAGGCACCAGTCCCCTCCACCAGGAAGCCTACACAACCCACTGAACCAGCCTTACCCACTGGGGGCAGACACCACAAACAATGGGAACTACGAACCTACAGCCAGAGAAAAGGAGATTCCAAACACAGTAAGTTATACAACAGAAGACAGAGAAATACGCAGCAGATGAAAGAGCAACGTAAAAACCCACCAGACAAAACAAATGAAGAGGGAATAAGTAGTCTACCTGAAAAAGAATTCAGAGTAATGATAGTAAAGATGATCCAAAATCTTGGAAATAAAAGGGAGAAAATACAAGAAATGTTTAACAAGGACCTAGAAAAACTAAAGAGCAAACAAACAATGATGAACAACACAATAAATGAAATTTAAAATTCTCTATAAGGAATCAATAGCAGAATAACTGAGGCAGAAGAACAGATAAGTGACCTGGAAGATAAAATAGTGGAAATAACTACCGTAGAGCATAATAAAGAAAAAAGAATGAAAAGAATTGAAGACAGTCTCAGAGACCTCTGGGACAACATTAAATGCACCAACATTCGAACTATAGGGGTCCCAGAAGAGAAGAAGAAAAAGAAAGGGTCTGAGAAAATATTTGAAGAGATTATAGTTGAAAACTTCCTTAATATGGAAAGGAAATAGTCACTCAAGTCCAGGAAATGCACAGAGTCCCATACAGGATAAATCCAAGGAGAAACACCCCAAGACACATACTAATCAACCTATCAAAAATTAAATACAAAGAAAAAATATTAAAATCAGCAAGGGAAAAACAACAAATAACTACAAGGGAATCCCCATAAGGTTAACAGCTGATCTTTCAGCAGAAACTCCACAAGCCAGAAGGGAGTGGCAGGACATATTTAAAGTGATGAAAGGGAAAAACTTACAACCAAGATTACTCTACCCAGCAAGGATCTCATTCAGATTCCACAGAGAAATTAAACCTTTACAGACAAGCAAAAGCTGAGAGAGTTCAGCACCACCAAACCAGCTTTACAACAAATGCTAAAGGAACTTCTCTAGGCAAGAAACACAACAGAAGGAAAAGGCCTACAATAACGAACCCAAAACAATTAAGAAAACGGGAATAGGAACATACATATTGATAAATACCTTAAATGTAATGGACTAAATGCTCCCACCAAAAGACATAGGATGGTTGAAGGGATACAAAAACAAGACCCATATATATGCTGTCTACAAGAGACCCACTTCAGACCTAGGGACACATACAGACTGAAAGTGAGGGGATGGAAAAAGATATTCCATGCAAATGGAAATGAAAAGAAAGCTGGAGTAGCAATTCTCATATCACACAAAATTGACTTTAAAATAAAGACTATTGCAAGAGACAAAGAAGGACACTACATGACGATCAAGAGATCAATGCAAGAAGAAGATATAATAATTGTAAATATTTATGCACCCAATATAGGAACACCTCAATATATAAGGCAAATGCTAACAGCCGTAAAAGGGGAAATCGACAGTAACACAATAAGAGTAGGGGACTTTAACACCACACTTTCACCAATGGACACATCAACCAAAATGAAAATAAATAAGGAAACACAAGCTTTAAATGATACATTAAACAAGATAGACTTAATTGATATTTATAGGACATTCCATCCAAAAACAACAGAACACACTTTCTTCTCAAGTGCTCATGGAACATTCTCCAGGATACATCATATCACGGGTCACAAATCAAGCCTTGGTAAACTTAAAAAAATTGAAATAGTATCAAGTATCTTTTCTGACCACAACACTGTAAGACTAGATATCAATTACAGGAAATAAACTGTAAAAAATACAAACACATGGAAGCTAAACAATACACTACTAAATAACCAAGATATCACTGTAGAAATCAAAAAGGAAATCAAAAAATACCTAGAAGCAAATGATAATAAAAACATGACAACCCCAAACCTATGGGATGCAGCAAAACAGTTCTAAGAGGGAAGTTTATAGCAATACAATATCCTACCTCTAGGAACAAGAAAAATCTCAAATAAACTACCTAAACTTTCACCTAAAGCAATTAGAGAAAGAAGTACAAAAAAAAAAACCAAAGTTAGGAGAAGGAAAGAAATCATAAAAATCAGATCAGAAATAAATGAAAAAGAAATGAAGTAAATGATAGAAAAGATCAATAAAACTAAACACTGGTTCTTTGAGAAGGTAACCAAAATTGATAAACCATTAGCCAGACTCATCAAAAAAAAAGGGAAAAGACTCAAATCAATACAATTAGAAATGAAAAAGGAGAAGTAACAACTGACACTGCAGAAATACAAAGGATCATGAGAGATTACTACAAGCAACTATATGCCGATAAAATGGACAACCTGGAAGAAATGGACAAATTCTTAGAAAAGCACAACCTTCTGAGACTGAACCAGGAAGAAACAGAAAATATGAACAGACCAATCACAAGCACTGAAATTGAAACTGTGATTAAAAATCTTCCAACAAACAAAAGCCCAGGACCAGATGGATTCACAGGCGAATTCTATCAAACATTTAGAGAAGAGCTAACACCTATCCTTTTCAAACTCTTCCAAAATATAGCAGAGGGAGGAACACTCCCAAACTCATTCTACAAGGCCAGCATCACCCTGATACCAAAACCAGACAAAGATGTTACAAAAAAAAGAAGACTGTAGGCCAATATCACTGATGAACATAGATGCAAAAATCCTCACTAGCAAACAGAATCCAACAGCACATTAAAAGGATCATACACCATGATCAAGTGGGGTTTATCCCAGGAATGCAAGGATTCTTCAATATATGCAAATCAATCAATGTGATACACCATATTAACAAACTGAAGGATTAAAAGCCATATGATAATCTCAATAGATGCAGAAAAAGCTTTTGACAGAATTCAACATTTATGATAAAAACTCTCCAGAAAGTAGCATAGAGGGAACTTACCTCAACATAATAAAGGCCATATACAACAAACTCACAGCCAACATGATTCTCAATGGTGAAAAACTGGAACCATTTCCACTAAGATCAGGAAAAAGAAAAGGTTGCCCAGTCTCACCACTATTATTCAACATAGTTTTGGAAGTTTTAGCCACAGCAATCAGAGAAAAAGAAAAAAAATAATAAAAGGAAGAAGAAATAAAAGGAATCCAAATCGGCAAAGAAGTAAAACTGTCACTGTTTGCAGATGACATGATACTATACATAGAGAATCCTAAAGATGCCACCAGAAAACTACTAGAGCTAATCAATGAATTTGGTAAAGTAGCAGGATACAAAATTAATACACAGAAATCTCTTGCATTCCTATACACTAATGATGAAAAATCTGAAAGAGAAATTAAGGAAACACTTCCATTTACCACTGCAACAAAAAGAATAAAATACCTAGGAATAAACCTACCTAAGGAGACAAAAGACCTGTATGCAAAAAGTATAAGACACTGATGAAAGAAATTAAAGATGATACAAATAGATGGAGAGATATACCATGTTCTTGGATTGGAAGAATCAACATTGTGAAAATGACTATACTACCCAAAACAATCTACAGATTCAGTGCAATCCCTATTAAACAACCACTGGCATTTTTCACAGAGCTAGAACAAAAAATTCACAATTTGTATGGAAACACAAAAGACCCCGAATAGCCAAAGCAATCCTGAGAAAGAAAAATGGAGCTGGAGGAATCAGGCGCCCGGACTTCAGACTATACTACAAAACTACAATAATCAAGACAGTATGGTACTAGCACAAAAACAGAAATATAGATCAATGGAATAGGATAGAAAGCCCAGAGATAAACCCATGCACATATGGTCACCTCATTTTTTATAAAGGAGGCAAGAATATACAATGGAGAAAAGACAGCCTCTTCAATAAGTGGTGCTGGGGAAACTGGACAGCTACATGTAAAAGAATGAAATTAGAACACTCCCTAACACCATACATAAAAATAAAGTCAAAATGGATTAAAGGGCCTCCCCGGTGGCGCAAGTGGTTGAGAGTCCGCCTGCCGATGCAGGGGATACGGGTTCGTGCCCCGGTCTGGGAGGATCCCATGTGCCGCGGAGCGGCTGGGCCCGTGAGCCATGGCCGCTGAGCCTGCGCGTCCGGAGCCTGCGCGTCCGGAGCCTGTGCTCCGCAACGGGGGAGGCCACAACAGTGAGAGGCCCGCATACCGCAAAAAAAAAAAAAAAAAAAAATGGATTAAAGACGTAAATGTAAGGCCAGACATATAAAACTCTTAGAGGAAAACATAGGCAGAACACTCTATGACATAAATCACAGCAAGATCCTTTTTGACCCACCTCCTAGAGAAATGGAAATAAAAACAAAAGTAAACAAATGGGACCTAATGAGACTAAAAAGCTTTTGCACAGCAAAGGAAACCATAAACAAGACAAAGAGACAACCCTCAGAATGGGAGAAAATATTTGCAAATGAAGCAACTGACAAAGGATTAATCTCCAAAATATACAAGCAGCTCATGCAGCTCGATATCAAAAAAACAAACAACCCAATCCAAAAATGGGCAGAAGACCTAAATAGACACTTTTCCAAAGAAGATATACAGATTGCCAACAAACACATGAAAGGATGCTCAACATCCCTAATCCTTAGAGAAATTCAAGTCAAAACTTCAATGAGGTATCACTTCAGATGGGTCAGAATGGCAATCATGAAAAAAACTACAAAGAATAAATGCTGGAGAGGGTGTGGAGAAAAGGGAACCCGCTTGCACTGTTGGTTGGAATGTAAATTGATGCAGCCACTATGAGAACAGTATGGAGGTTCCTTAAAAAACTAAAAACAGAACTACCATATGACCCAGCAATCCCACTAGTGGGCTATACCATGAGAAAACCGTAATTCAAAAATAGTCATGTACCACAATGTTCATTGCAGCTCTATTTACAATAGCCAGGACATGGAAGCAACCTAAGTGTCCACTGACAGATGAAATGGATAAAGAAGATGTGGGACATATATACAATGGAATATTACTCAGCCATAAAAAGAAATGAAATTGAGTTATTTGTAGTGAGGTGGATGGACCTAGAGTCTGTCAAACAGAGTGAAGTAAGTCAGAAACAGAAAAACAAATACCCTATGCTAACACATATATATGGGATCTAAAAAATGAAAAGGTTCTGAAGAACCTAGGGGCAGGACAGCAATAAAGACTCAGACGTAGAGAATGGACTTGAGGACACAGGGAGAGGGAGGGGTAAGCTGGGACGAAGTGAGAGAGTGGCATGGAGATATATACACTACGAAATGTAAAATAGCTAGCTAGTGGGGAGCAACTGCATAGCACAGGGAGATCAGCTCCGTGCTTTGTGACCACCTAGAGAGGTGGGATAGGGAGGGTGGGAGGGAGACTCAAGAGGGAGGAGATATGGGGATACATGTATATGTATAGCTGATTCACTTTGTTATACAGCAGAAACTAACACACCATTGTAAAGCAATTATACTCCAATAAAGATGTTAAAAAAGGAAAAACAAACATGACTTCAGGGGTCCTAAAAGTTCATACTCCCTCTCCTTAATTGTAACTGGCAATAAAATAATAGTTACAACCACGCACACTCATGCAAATTCTTGGTATCTTCCCTTATGGCTACTGACCATGGTCAAGTTGTTGATACTGTCTGTGTTGTTTCAGTTTCCACAATGAGTATAATAGTAATAAATAGTAGAGAAATGGGACTTCCCTGGTTGTGAAGTGGTTAAGAATCCACCTGCCAGTGCAGGGCACATGGGTTCACGCCCTGGTCTGGGAAGATCAAGGCCTGCAGACCCTCACTTTCACCCTGATTTCTCCCTCTTTTAAATACCTAGACCTCCTGATGCCTGCACCATTTATGAGGCATTTACCACGTATTTATTCTTTTATCCATCCAGCAACTCATGGGCTAGGTACTGCGAACATAGAAGTGACTAAAACAGATACAGTCACCACATTCATGGGTCCTATGGCCTGGGGAGGGAGACAGACATTCAACAAACGAGCAGGCACATAATTATTTAATCCAGCTGTTCTAAGTGCTATCAAGACAGTGTGGCATGCACTGAGAACCTGTCACAGAGGAAGCTCACCTAGCCTGCAGAGTCAAGAAAGATTTCTTTGAGGAAGTGACATTCAAGCTGAGGCTTAAAGGATACACTGCTTTCTACTGTCACCATAGACAATAAATATTTACTTAGGATCTATAACCTAGGTGGAATGTCAATGCACATGTACTTACAGAAAAAAGAGCCGCAGGTAGCACTACCAAGGGAACAGAATGTACCTCCTACCAATGATTGGAAGGAATCCCCAAAGGTTAGAGATTGTCTTAAAAACATTTTATATAAAATATGAGATTTGAGCAGGGCCTTAACTGGAAAGGTGGAACTAAGACAAGGATGGGGGAAAAGAGGAATTCTTGATAGGGGAAAATATAAACATATGGGCAGAGATAGGAAAAGGCAAGACATTTAGGTCGCTTGAATCAAGGAGTGACATAGGAAAGTAATTAAAGATAAAGAGTGGGGTCGTAGAGGGGCTTGCTTTATCTTACATGGAATTTTCTTCCTTCTTTGAAGGAATGGCCTTCTTTGAGACTCTCATGAAAGCCTTGAACCCCTCCTCATAAGAAAGAAAGAAAGGAAGAGAAAGAAAGAAAGAAAGAAAGAAAGGAAGGAAGGAAGGAAGGAAAGAAAAGAAAGAAAGAGAAAGGAAGGAAGGAAGGAAGGAAGGAGGGAGGGAGGGAAGGAAGGAAGGAAGAGAGAAAGGAAGAAAGAAAGAAAGGAAGGAAGAAAGAAAGGAAAGAGCATTCATAAAGCTGCATACAGTTTCAGGGGTTCACAATCCCCCTGAACTCCCATTTAGGAACCCCTGCTATAAGCAAGTAGCACTGAAAGGGTGTGAGTGAAGGAAAGGCGGCACGTTTCAGACCGTGTTTAGGAGCCTTCACTTTCCTGAGAGGCTAACAGCCGTTGGCAGTGAGGTTAATTGAGAAACTATTGCAATACAATGCAAGCTAGAGCTCATGCCGCCCTAGGCTAAGGTAGCAGCTTTAGGCACTCATTAATTAAGTAAACTAATATTTATCGAGAGCTCACTCTGGGACAGGCCTGGTTCTGTTAATGAAGAAGAAAAGATCACTGCTGTCAAGGAGCTCCAAGCTGGGCAGGATCAGAAAGGTAAGCAGCCACCGGAGTGGAGGGAATCAGAGCAGTAGCAGATTGTCTTACCCAGAACTTGCCACTGCCCATTCCCTACAGAATTAAGTCAAAGTCTTTAATATCATGTTCAAGGCATTTCACAAAATAGCCACATCTCACCTTTCTGCTGCCATTTCCACTTAGGCCTGCATGACAGCTTCTTTCAATACGCACCTGCACCCTGCAGGGTGGCCACACGGGACTCTTGACTGTCTTCTGAAACTGCTTTGCCTTTTCCTGCCTCCGTTCTGTCAGTAGTTTCCTCCCACCAGCTATGCCTGGTCAAATGCCTACCCATTACCCATTTTTCAAGGCCCAGTTGAGGTGTTGCCTTCCCTGAAGCTTTGTGGAGTCTCCCCATTCATTCTGCCCTGAGTTACTGTGTGTGCCTCACTCTCCCCCAGTACTCAGTAAGCTGGAGAGGGCAGGGTGTCCTCCTTTCATCTCATCCTGGGAAGTGCCCAGTTCCTGTGCTGACAGGTGCTCAATATATACACTGAACCGAAAGGCAGGGGCCTGGGGAGAGAACAGGGCCAAGGGAGCTTTGGGAGCCATCACCCAAGCCTTGGTGGTTGGCATCAGAAAAGGTAAACTTCCTATTCACCTCCTCCTGGAAGAATTCACCCTGTAGGGAGGGAGGGAGGCCATCCCCGGCACACACCATGTGCTCAGTAAACACGGGTTTAAAAATATAGGACATTCATATCCAGGTAACTTAGATCACCCTATTTATAATGATGGCGGTTCCCACAGGCTGAGGATAAATTCTACTCTCACAATTACCAGTTTTGAATGCAGACTTCCACATTTCTACTGGATTATTATTGTTGCTGTTTAATTATTAAGAAAAGAGCTTACTTGCAAAAGCCAAATGGTTATAAAGCTTAATCATCCTTGGAAGTATTATAGGGTCACTCGAATAGCTCTTGCTTTTAATTCTTTAACTGTGGGTCGAGCCTCATTGTGCCATTACCTCACCTTTGTTTGCACTTTCAAAATACGCAAGACATTGCCAAGGACGACTGAATTCTTTGGCTCGACCGCAGCTGTAACAGGATGGATGCACATTTCCCTCTTTGGGGTACGAGGGGATGTGGGTGCCTTCCCAGGTCAACAGCGCAATAGGAAGAAGTCATGCCTGACTGAGGAGCGCTAGGCAGAAAGCAAGGTCCTAAAATGACCACCCACCAGGGCAGTGCCAAGTCCCAGCAAGGGCCGCGTCTCCTCAACTTTACTGAAGGAGCGGCGGGGGCGCAGGACCCCCTCATCCGTTAGTCTGGGCGGCGCTCTGCCCTCTGGCCTGGCACTCACCAACCGCCTCCTCGCGGGGCCGCCCTTCGCAGGTGCGCAGAGCTCCTTACGCATCGTCTTCCCGCCTTGTATCCGCACCGCCCCCCCCCCCGCCACGCCCTGGGACCGAGGACGTGCTGATCCGATTGGCCGAGGGCGGCGGGGGCGGGTCCGGAGCGCCCGGGGAAGCCAGGGGCCAAGGCGCTGGCGGGGCTGACTTCGCGCACCGGGAGGGCTGGGTGCCGAGTGCCCCCGAGGATTCGACTGACCCGCCCGAGCCGGCTTAGGATGAGGACGCGCAGGGCTACCCCTCTCCGTGCGGCGGAGCTGCTCGTGCTGCTCCTCCCGTGCTTCGGTCTGGTGGAGCCCTCTGGCCGCTCAGGTAACCGCGGGCGTCCGCTCGCCGGCCCGCTAGGGACCTCGACGTTGCCAGGCCGGCTGACTTTCCTCAGTTCGGGTTAGGGCTGCGCTGCGGGGTCACGTCACCTCTGCTTTGCTCAGGGCTGGAGCCGGACAAGTGAGCCGAAGGGAGGTCCGGGGAGAAGCAGCTCCATTAGCCCCCGGGGTCCCGGAGGAGGGCGGGGTGGGGCGTGGGAGCGCCGTGCTTTTCTCGTGCTGAGGGCGAGGAGTCCACCGTAGGGGAGGCACCCAGAGTCTTTTCAGAACGAGGCTCCCGCTCCTTCCTCGTCCTCTCTCCTCTAAAATCTTGCTTTCCTAGAGTATAGGGCTCCTTAACACCACCACCACCCCCAAGCCCCATCCCGCCCATCTCGCCCCTCCTTCGTCCCTTGGTCACCTTGGCCACTCAATGTCAAGAGGAGCTTTCCACCCACAGCGCCAGAATGAGTAACGATTCCCTGACTTCACTGCGCTCATGGTGCACATCAAAAAGCCATGTCTCCTATAGTGACCATGGCCGTGACTCTGTTATAATGCCCTCCCCCAGTGCTTCGAGCAGCGACCGTTTCTTCTACTTGGCTTATCAGCTCCAGACGACCGCCCCATGCCCCACCCCAGAGGCCGGTGGTCCCGCGGTGGAGCTCAGGTTGCTTGCCCAGAGACCTCCTGCCTGTCACTCTAGAAGCAGGACCAGTATCAGACACCCTTCGCTGATGCTCTGGGCAGTGCTTTCCGCACCAACCCCTTCGCAGCACCCGGAGTGTGCTTTTACTTTCTCTTTTTGCCTTGGCCAAAGGTGTGCTGAGGATTTTGTTTCTTAGTCTGGCTGCTTAATAGGCAATCAGTGAGCCGTCCCCACCTATCATTTCCGTCATCCTGTCTAGATGAGGAAGTAAAAGATGGTCGAGGGAGTTTTTGAAAAAGCTTTTGAAAAGCTTCAGTTTGCTTGTGGCATTTACTTTCTTTGCAGCTAAACTAAGTCACTGTCTGAGTTATAGTTTGTTCAGAGTATGAGTCGCATCATCTTATCTACATCAAGAACTTTTTAGTTGACCCTGTTCTGATTCACACTTCTGTGTTCTTTGATCCTCCATGTTGGAAACTACCAAAAGGCCTTTACTGCTGTGAGAATTCTATTCTGCCTGCCCCATAATCCAGGGAGAAAATTTTCACCACAGAGACTAACTATAGTCAAAACACACTAGCGGGCTTCCCTGTGGTGCAGTGGTTGAGAGTCCACCTGCCGATGCAGGGGACACGGGTTCGTGCCCCGGTTCGGGAGGATCCCACATGCCGCGGAGCGGCTGGGCCCGTGAGCCGTGGCCACTGAGCCTGCGCGTCCGGAGCCTGTGCTCCCTAACAGGAGAGGCCACAGCAGTGAGAGGCCCGCATACCGCAAAAAAAAAAAAAAAAAAAAAAAACACTAGCCTTTCAATCACTATACTCTTGGTTTCCATCTACATTTGCTTTAGTCTTATCTGTTTTGTCTCCCCCATAGAACTCAGGACTTCCTTAATTTTTTTTTTTTTTTTTTTTTTTTGCGGTATGCGGGCCTCTCACTGTTGTGGCCTCCCCCGTTGCGGAGCACAGGCTCCGGACGCGCAGGCTCAGCGGCCATGGCTCACGGGCCCAGCCGCTCCGCGGCATATGGGATCCTCCCAGACCGGGGCACGAACCTGTATCCCCTGCATCGGCAGGCGGACTCTCAACCACTTGCGCCACCAGGGAGGCCCGGACTTCCTTAATTTTTGCAGTCTCTGCAATCCCTGGCCTTTCTCATTAACCCAAAGCAAAGAGCACCAGATTAACGCCATTCTTCCTGCACTAAGTCCTCGCAGGTATTTGTTTTCCTTCATCCTTCCCCACCTTGAGCAGCTGCTCTGATCAGCTTACACACACCATCAGACCAGACTTGTGGCCCTATTAAGGGAAGCGCTGGAATTTTGAAACCCTAGCCACTTGGGTAGCTTGTTGGCAGTATGCCAGCTTCATGATGCTGGTGATGGCGTGCACTTCATCACATGTACGCAGCTAGGTTTGCGCAGGTGGTCTCCATTGCTCAGATGCTGGAGGAGTACCTCTGTGTCCTTGGGAAAATGCCAATTGCTTAGTTAACTTTTTTTGCCTCCTTAGAGAGCCAACAGCTTGAAGTAAACTAATTCTTCAGGGACTTCTGAGGTTCTCACCAGCCCACACCACCCAGTCTGAACCCCATGACTTTCTGACTGCTAGTACACTGATGTGGACCCAGCTGTCACTTCAGGACCTGTTTTTTGTTTGTTTGTTTGTTTTGGCTTTATTTATTTATTTTGGCTGACTTGGGTCTCCGCTGCTGCACGCTGGAGGACCTGTTTTTGAACTGGCAAATCCAGACTTCTGAGTCTCTCCTAGTGTACACTCTGTGCACACATGGTAGCAACTCCACAAAATGCTTAACAGTGTGGGCTGTGGAAGTTCCCCTGAAACTAAAAAAGCTGCAGTCTTCATCCTTCTTGCCTTCCCAAGCCATCTCTTCTCCATTTGTCTGTGGTTACAAAATGTTGAGGTCCAGCTTCTCTTTGGAATGTGCAGAACTCTTTGGTTTAGGACTTGTAACAAAGGAGTTACTTCACAATCAGACAATAAGAAATAGTTTTCCTGTGATGGTCTAAAAATTCATTTTCAATTATGATAATGCTATGTAGCCATTTCCTCTCAAACACCAGTAAAATGTTTATATAAAATGAAACATTAAAAAGTGCTGCTAGAGGTGTTGAGGCTTCTTTTCATCAACCTCTGTCTTTTAGACTTGTCCCCATATTGTATTTGTAGGTAAATATTAAAATTCCATTTAGGGCCAGTATAAAGTGAACAAGATGCAATATAAGGCTATCAATAAAGAATCTGTTTTATAAATTGCTCTGCAATCACCTTTTCAAAGTGTAATACATTTCTGATATATGTCATAGACCCTTATTTAACAAATTTTCTAAATAAATTATTTTCGCACTTTCTTAGTCCCTCTTCCCACTCTTCAACCTACCCTCCCAATAGGATCACAAGACTGGGGCAGACTGAACAGCTTCTTCTTAAGGGTAAAGAAAGACAGGGGAAAACATCATGAGTACAAGACTCTCCCTAGGTTATGTATTATGTATGAATGCTTACACATACGTCATGTATGAAGGCCAATAACAAGTTTCCTTAAATCATATCAATAATTAATGTATTTGCTAAGTGATCACTATAGGTGTCAAGCATTGGTATTACATACTTGGGTAAAAGGCAGATTTAGAATGAGGCAAGTATCTATAATCATAGATGTTTGCGATTAGGTAAGAAGCTTGGCAATTCCTCTTCAATGTAGCTACTCCACACCTCTCCTGTAGTCTTTCAGAGGTCCTGCAAGCTTGTTAAGTCCATGGGTGTTAACCTAAAAGTTAAACATACAGTAAATGGGAAAGGTTAAATTTTTTTTCTCTTCTAAAGAATACTTATAAAGCAGCACTGTCACTTAAGTGCACATGCCCAATACAGATGGAATTCAAATGACCTAAAATTCTACTAGCATGACATAATAAAGTTGTGGACATGTGTTTAAGAACAATATGCAATGAACTTAGCACAGACCTGTAAAGCCTACAAGGCTAGAAAAACTCAGTTAGTAGAAGCATAGGATGTTAGTACTGGAAGTGACTTAGATTTCTTATATCCACTGCTTTCATCTTACATTTGGAGATTAGAAGACCCTGGGGAGATTAATTGACTTCCCCAAGGTCTCCCAGCTAACCAGTAGCAGAGGTAAGTCTTCAGTCTAGGACCCTAACTCCTTATTCCACTGCTCTTTCCACTATTCTAAGAGCTGTAGCTAATCCATTGCATTCTGCAAAGGCAACTTGGAAAATCTAGAACTCCAGATTGCAAAGGTAGGCAAAGCCGGGGTCAAAAGGCACAGAGCAAAGTGCCCAGGAAAGATTATAAAGTGCAGGGAGATTATAGGGCAAGAGAGGGGAAGGTTCCAGCAGGGCTGGCCACCGCCCACTCTCCTGCAGAAGCAGACATCTTTTTTCCTGCGGTAATTCCTGATACTTTGGAACACAGGAGAAGTGAGAGGGAATAGGTTGGGAAAGAGGCACATCACGGTCTGATAATCTTCTAAAATAGTACATTTTCTGTTTTTTTTAAACTATCCTTCCAAACTGTGCCCACAAAATAGAGAATGGCAGAGTGATGTCAAAGAAGAGTGAGGGATGGAAGCTGCTATCCAAACAGATCTAGCTGCAACCCTAGGCAGTATTTTAAAATATCGATTTGAAAGCAGAAATAAAGTTTTAGAGGATTTTGTTCTTGTTGTTCCTGTTGTTTCTCTTGGTGCTGCTACTGCTATTTAAAACAAAACTTCCGTCCAAAGTTCAAACTAGAATTGGACTTAATTTTATAGTTGTTATTTGCAAGGTGAAATTTCCCCTCAAGGCCTTAGTGTGAGAATTTTTAACTCTGCAAGTCTGTGAATTACTATTAGAAAAGGTGTTTAGTGTTAGTAAAAAACCACTGAATGTGAAGCTGGTATCAAAATGAAAGTGCCTTTTGGGAACTAAAATTTTACAGCTGCTTCTGCTGAACCCTTTGGTTCATTGACAAAGATTGCTTACGTTTGTCTAAACTATTTCACCTCACCAACGTGAGGTTCTGTGCTATACCTTCAAAAAATGTTTCTGTGTCGGGCTTCCCTGGTGGCGCAGTGGTTGAGAGTCTGCCTGCCGATGCAGGGGACACGGGTTCATGCCCCAGTCTGGGAGGATCCCACATGCCGCGGAGCGGCTGGGCCCGTGAGCCATGGCCGCTGAGCCTGCGCATCCGGAGCCTGTGCTCCGCAACGGGAGAGGCCACAACAGTGAGAGGCCTGTGTACCGCAAAAAAAAAAAAAAAAAAAGTTTCTTTGTAAAAGCACTGACCAAATTGTTTAATTGTGGTTTGCTGTAACAGATATGACTCTTGCTCCACAAACTCAGGTGTGCAAGAAGCAGTGTACTACTTTATTTTCATAAAATCAAATAAAGTTTTGTTCTGAGGTCCCACTCTACCAGATTAACAGAAATTCAGTTTCTGTCACTACTGAGGTCTTCCCCAGCTCATGCATAACTGCCAGGGAAGCATTCAGGGAGATCCCTCCCTTTGCCCTCAGCTCACACTGATTACTTCTGAGTTTCCCGTTGTCCAAACCTACTGGGTCTTGAATCCTGTGGCTCAGGTGATTTCTGGAGCTCAGGTTTGACCTTCCCGGGCGATCCAGGTGGTCAGTCCCCACATCCCCTCCCCAGGGGCATCCTGTCACCTTCCTGGAGGTTCAACAGTGGAGCTTGTCCTAGATCCCCTTACCATCAGAACCCGGGCCACCATTTCCTCTCATCCTTTTATCCCACTATTCTACTTCTTCTCTATTTCCTCTCAGACACATTAATGTCATATAATAATTTACCCTGCTGTAGTAGCCAAAGTGTAAGCAAGACAGAATTGCAGTCCTGAATAAGCTCAGGATATTTTTCATTGACTACAGGTCACTTATCTAAAGAAGATGAAAACTAAGGAGCTTCTTCATCTTATTAAATAAGGGAGAGAAATAGTTCACTGAATGGCAATAACAAATATGCGTACTATTCTAAGTGCTTTGCATGTATGAGCTCATTTTATCCTCACATCTACCCTATGAAGTACTGTTTTACAAAGGAGGAAGCTGAGGCACAGCAGGTAAATAACGTCCTGATCACATGGCCGGTAAGTAGCAGAGGCAAGCTCTAAGCCCAGGCAGACTGGCTCCAGAGCCCATGCTCTCACACAACACTGAACTGCCTCTCTGGCTCTCACTGTCCTCCGACCTTGTGTAGAACAGTACAGTTTATACAGCTTGGAGTGTGTTAACAGTCCAGGGGTGCTCAGACTCTCCTTAGCAAACAGGGGCCAAGGCATGTCAACCACATAATTCAGAATCCTGAAATGTCTTTCCTGCCTGTCTTGTCTCAGGTAGTGATTCATTCACCATCGTTAATGAAAACACAGGCAAGTGCATCACACCACTGAATGACTGGATAGTAGCAAAGGACTGTGATGAAACCAAGGACATGTTGTGGAAGTGGGTGTCCCAGCATCGACTCTTTCATTTGCAATCCCAGAAGTGCCTTGGCCTGGACATTACCAAACCCGTGGATTCCTTGAGAATGTTCAGCTGTGACTCCAATGCCATGCTGTGGTGGAAATGTGAGCACCGCTTTCTTTATGGAGCTGCCCAGTACAGGTTGACCCTGAAGGGTGGACACGTCATAGCAAGTACCAATTCATCTGATGTCTGGAAAAAAGGAGGCTCAGAGGAAAAGCTCTGTGCCCAGCCTTACCATGGTGAGTACTGGAGAGGCACTTTGACTCACTTGCTGCTGTATTTGGTGAAAGTGGCCTTGAGCATGTAACACTGACCACAAGGGGAGTCCTACACTTGTGAGGGGAGTGAGCTGGTGTTTAGTTCCAGACACCGACGTCAGTTCCATTTGCTCCCTTTAACAGGCAAGGCTAGGAGAGGTTAGGTGCCTTGTCAGAGGTCTTGCAGCCATTCTGTGGCACCCTGGGATTCGAAATCTCTCCGAAGCCTGAGCATATGTACTTCCTATGATTAGATCCTGAACTCCAGAGAACAGGAAGTGTTAGAGTATCAGGAAGTCCTCTACACAGGATAAAAGTCAAATGATCTAGTAAAGTTGAACCTATTCTAAGTTAAAAAGGAAGAAAGAGAAAGGAAAAAAAAAAGGAAATGAATTTTTTCTTGTCTGCAGATTTGGATGTAATGGAAAAACTTTAAGAGTCTTGCGGGCTTTACTTTTATTTTTGGCATTGCTATCACACTTTGATGTTTGTATTTATGATTCAACATTTTAAGAGTGGACTTTTTCCTCACTTGCTTCCAAAAATAAGTATATGAATACAGATCTTCCTCCACTAACAGTGGGGTTATGTCCCTATAAACCCATCATAAGTTGAAAATATCATAAGTCAAAAATGCATTTAATACACTTCTAATGAACATCATAGCCTGGCCTACCTTAAATATGCTCAGAACACTTACATTAGCCTACAGTTGGGAAAAGTCATCTACCACAAAGCTTATTTTATAATAAAGTGTTGAATGTCTCATGTAGTTTATTGAATACTGTACTGAAAGTGAAAAACAGAGTGGTGTGTGTCAGTTGTTTACCTTCATGACCGTGCGGCTGACTGGGAGCTGTGGCTGCTGCTGCCCAGCATCATGAGAGAGGATTGTACCATGTACTGATAGCCCAGGGAAAGACCAAATTCAAAGTACGGTTTTCATGGAATGAGTATCGCTTTCACACCATCACAAAGTTGAAAAATCATAAATCAAACCATCAAGTCTGAAACTGTCTTTGTTGCCTTTGGGGGAGCTGATCATGAACTTTGTTCTGAGTCTAGAGACTCAGTTATAACAAATTTCTGAGTTTGAAAAGAAAGAGTAGATTCATTTTTTAAACCTCTAAATGTAAATTACCCAAGCAAATCTTTTTTCATTATGTTGCTCTAACTTACATCAAATGTTGGTGCATATATGTATGTATATATATTTAATTATCTAAGTCTTAACTATTATCTGTGCTCTTCTTTGTACATTTACATAGCTTTACAGAGATTTTCCTCTTAAGCTAAATTTGGCCTCCCATTCTTCTTGTTGTCTGCACAATTTTTTCTTCTAGGGGAACCTCTTTCTGTTTCCTAGTGAAGATGCAGCAGCTTCTGAGATGTCAGGTTCTGCTGTTACGGGAAATATTAGAGAATCAGAGATGGGATTTTCCTTTTCTTCAGCCCTCAACCCTTAAGTAGTTGAAAAGTCTGCTTCTGCTAGCCACCTTCCTCCTAACCTTAAAGAGCAACTGCTTTCTGGATACCACTTAATGGCAAGCTTAAATTTTGTTCTATAAAAGCCTTTCTGTAACTTGGCAGCTAAGAGAAAACATGGAACCAAACAAATTGCCTTTTGAACTGGATTTGACTTGTTTCCTTGTATTTGTTCAAGGATTAGAAAAGATAATTTTCTTGGCAGGGCTCTTTCTGTCTCCTGCTCCTAATTCTTTTGAGGGACATAGTTGTAATTATAAATTCCCTCAGTCCCCAAAATGCCTTTATTTCAACGTAACTGGTTTTCTTTTTAATCCGATGTGTTTTATTTTATGCATTTATAATATTCTTCTGAGAAGGGGGCTCGTGTGCTTCACACGGCTGCCAAAGTGATCAGTAGCACAAAAAAGATTAAGAACCCACCTAGGGGACTTCCCTGGTGGCACAGTGGTTAAGAATTCGCCTGCCAATACAGGGGACACTGGTCGAGCCCTGGTCCAGGAAGATCCCACATGCCGCGGAGCAGCTAAGCCTGTGCGCCACAACTACTGAGCCTGCGCTCTAGAGCCCGCGAACCACAACTACTGAGCCCACACGCCTAGAGCCCATGAGAACAGCAAGAGAAGCCACTGCAGTGAGAACCCGTGCACTGCAATGAAGAGTAGCCCCCGCTTGCCACAACTAGAGGAAGCCTGTGCATAGCAACGATGACCCAACACAGACAAAAGTAAAATTAATTAATTAATTAATGGAAGAAAAAAAAAAAAGAACCCACCTAGGGTGTCACCCCAGAGAAAGCTAAATTAAACAGTGCTCACCAGCAAGAGCCCATAGGCATAGAGTGTTTCTTGACCTTAGCAAATACAGTATTTGGAAAACTAAATTTCCAGATAAGCAACTTAAAAATTTCTAAGAAAAGATGCATGTAGTCCTGACTTATCAACATATACCTCGAGTTTTAACATGCACAGAGGCCAGGGCCAAACGTGCCTCTTCTTCATTCCTCTCCAGGTGACTTGTACCATCGAAGTTGCACATGTCAGAAATCTACAAGTCACTCTAGAGTTGCCCTGCTTTCTTCTCCCACCATTCAAATTCAATCAAATATTGTCCTAGCAATTCTACTCTTTTAAATTTATGCAGTCCCTTCCTGTTCTTGGGTTGGAGACCACTGTCTTAAGTTAGGGACTTCCCCTAGGACTGCTCTCTCAGACTCCTCATATTGGTCCCTGCCTCCTCCTTCTTGTCTAATTGTACAGAATAAGAAAGATAAGATACCTGAGTTCAACAAAATGAAGTTCAAGGTAACCCAGCTTGTTACAGCAAAGCTAAGGCTCAAAACCAGCATTGTGTTCCCCAAATTTAGCTTCTTTATTTCTCCCTTGGCTTTTGCTGTGTAATTTCTTTTTTTACCTCTGATATAAGAACACTTATCTGTCATTGTGTCCTGGGTTACCTCTCTCCCCAACCCCCATCCTGTGTGAGCCATGTTTCTCTCAGAGAAAAATTTTAGCTGTATAAATTTTATGAATAAATTGCTCTGAACTAGCATCCAGGTATGCATTGATATCATTAAGATATCTTGACCTCACTAGCAGTCTTCAAGTTTTGAATGTTTGGTGAATCATGCAGAGGAAGTAGACTTAGTGGAGGGGTGGCTGTAGAAGTGTCTAAATTCTGAGCAACTCAGAAGCCTGCCAAGCTCTCTAAACATTGAAACTATTTTGTCTTTTGTTACCAAAGAGATTAATGTTAGTTTTCCAGGACTTCCCTGGCAGTCCAGTGGTTAAGACTCCATGCTCCCAATGCAGGGGGCACGGGTTCGATCCCTGGTCGGGGAACTAGATCCCGCATGCAGTGCCGTGTGGCCAGAAAAAAAAAAAGAAAAAAGTTAGTTTTCCATATAAGCATCTCATCTCACAAATTTGTGCCTATCATAGAATAAGCTGTTGTTTTAAGGCCGCCATCACCATAAATTCATACATTCAGAGAAGATTCTTCTCAAGAAAGCCTGTGTCTCTGAGGAGACGCTTGGGACTTAAGAGGTCCAGTAGCATCGAACAATGTGCAAGAATAAAACTAACACAGTATTGTGAAGCAATTATACTCCAATAAAGATCTATTAAAAAAAAAACTCTTAGTGAGTAGTTAGCATAATTTATTTAGCTGCTGCTCTTGTGGTGGTTGTTCCATGTTATCCTTCTTCAAAGCATATTGTGAACAGGAGAGCGTTTTAATTGAAGCCCAGCTTTGAGCTATGACACTAACTTGGAACCTGAGAAAGCAGCCATTGATGTCACAAGTTGTCCTTACATGTCAAGGACTCTAATCAGAGAGTCAGTTCTCATCCCTGTCACAGCTGAATGACTGAATGTTTCACTTAACTTTGCAAAAATGGGGATTTCACAAACAAGTGTAATACTTGCCCTACTGATCTTGTGGGCTTATGGGAAAGAACAAGTGAAAGTACTTTGTATTACAGAAACAAAAGGTTTTACAAAAAACCCCTGATGTTTCTACAAATGATAGTCATTGTGCTCAGGGACTCTCCTTTTAAGTGCTGTAATTTGGGAAGAGAAATCGGTCATGAGCTATTGGGAGTTTTGGTATGGTTAAAAATAAAACATGCTAATAAGCAGAATCCTTATAAAATATAAGGTCAAATTACTCTTTAACAAAAGTACACTGTTCAAAACCATTTATATGTCAGAGGAAAACAAAACCAATGTTCCTTAAAAGATTGTTTGCAAGTAAAAGCATCTAGATTACTCTTCCTTTTGCTGTACTGCTGCTTAATACATTCTGAACTGTCAAATTGTCTCACACTTAAGTTAAATGAACATTTGAGAATAATAAAGGATATGGAATCAAATTCTACCTTAAGCACACTTTCAAGCAAATCTATGAGACATTTTGAGGGACCCTAATAGCCTGGTAAATGATGCTAAGATCTGATTACTATGCTTTACCTAATAGTCATTATTTGATCTGGTAACAACCACGGTT
Source organism: Mesoplodon densirostris (assembly GCF_025265405.1). Lineage (NCBI taxonomy): Eukaryota > Metazoa > Chordata > Mammalia > Artiodactyla > Ziphiidae > Mesoplodon > Mesoplodon densirostris. Next base: position 79,387,917 of record NC_082668.1, on the reverse strand, counting down.
TTAAACAAATTAAGGCTATGGAAAAAAGTGAGCAAAAGAGTCACAGGGTTAGGTGTTCTACAAGACACCTCTCCAAAAGAACTGTTATCAACATAAGTATTTAGCACTTCATCCAGCATTTCCAGACATATTTGAGGTTAGAATAATTTTTCAGTTCCTCTCTGTGTACCAGAGGAAATCGTTAAAAGGAAAAGCTAGTTCTGCTACCTTGCTGGTCACCAGCTGGTTCCATGACTGCCTAGCTGAAGCTGGTTCTTCTTTCATAACCTGAAATACCATGTCCTGCCCTCTCCAAGAGACTGCTGAGAAACTCAGCAGCCCTTCCTCCTCCTTCCTCAAAATGCACAGCCTCAGTTCTACCACCAGACTGTAAACAACAGGGCTATTTGTGCACCTCTCTAACTGTACAGTTAGTTTCAAAGTCCACAACCAGCCTCAGTGATTCCAAGGTATTTTTCTAGCCTCACTCTTACTAAAGAAAAGAGTGTAAGTTTAATCTCAAGCGGGCCACCCCTTCTGGTGAAGTACTCTGCTACCCGCAGTAGTCAGTTGATCCTTACTTGGTAAAGCTGGAATCTTTTAGCTCTTCATTGCATCACAGTTTATGAAGCTTTACATGGATCATCTCATAGAATCTCATGAACAACCCTATGAGCCCCATATCATTATTTCTAATTTGCAAATGCAGAAACTGAGACTGATAGAGGTTGGAGAGCCTGCCCAGAGACGCACAGATGATCAGTGGGGGAGCCAGCACCCATGCTCTGAATCTCCACACTGTGCAGCCTACCCAGATACTATATTCTCATACATGTGAAAACATAATCTTTCTTTCAAAACAGTTTTAGAAATTAGTTAACTAAAGCTGATTATCCAGTTTTTAACTCTTCTTTCCTCTACTTTCTCCCCAACCCACAGAGATCTATACTAGAGATGGGAACTCCTATGGGAGACCTTGTGAATTTCCATTCTTAGTTAATGGGACCTGGCATCATGAGTGCCTTCATGATGGAGATCGCAGTGGGCCATGGTGTGCAACCACCTTAAATTATGAATATGATCAAAAGTGGGGCATCTGCTTACAACCAGGTATGTATGGGCTGGTAAACTTTATATGTGCAAAGGAAAGAATACCATTCCTATGAGGCAAAAGGGAGAAGGAAGGGTCCATCGTGACTCAAAAATGACGGCAACAAATATCCTAGAGAAGGGGTATATATTTGAGGAAAGAGAGAGAAGTTGTGTGTGGCTAAGAACTTACTTTCAGAAGTAGGCCAGGAAGAAAACCAAGACAGGATGTTGTGATGGAAGACAAAGGATGAGGAAGTGTTCTATACCCACAGATACCTTAGGAAGGGGAAATGGACCAGGCAGGAGCAGTCAGGAAATTGCTGTTGGCCTTTAATAGAGCAGTTTCCAAAAAACTAGTGTTCAAAGAAGCTGGGTGATAGTGGACTGAGGAAGCTTCTTTTCAGATGATGGAGACTTAAGTATGTTTGTGGCCTGAGTAAAGAGCAGCGAACAAGAGACAGATATCCCTATCCCTCTCAAAATTGGTGACGTTGTTCCCTCTGCTGTACCTGTACGCTGGTCAAAGCATTTTTTCTAGTTGCTTCTTACTTGAAGCAAACTCTTTAGGGTGTGCTAAAATATTCATTGTTCTTTAGGAAGAGAGACTAAAGCAGCAGCTGCGTCACTATCCGGTATATAACTGAGACATATTTTCTTGATAATCTGGTGAGAATTACAGGGGATCATGGTACCTGACATGTGATAGGTGCCTAAGAAATATTTTTTAATGGGCAATAAGTTAAAAGAATCTACAGTAAATAGAAAGGAAAAAGCTCCAGGCCTAAGTAGTAATAGTTATTACTTAAAGTAGTAATAGTTATTACTTAAAGTAGTAATAGTTATTACTTGGCCCTGCTGAGTGTCAGGTACTATTCTAAGCATTCAGCCTTTCTTAAGTCATTTAATCCTCACACAGTTCTGTAAAGTAGGTACCATTATTTATCACCATTTTACAGATGAGCAATGTGAGGCACAGGGGAATTAAATCATTTGCCTAAGGTCACATAGCTAATAAATTTCAGAGCTAGGATTCAAACCCAGGATATCTGGCTCTGAAGTCCTTGCCTCAAACAACTGTACCATCCTGCCTTATTCAGTAGTCAATCTGGTGGTATTAGTAATACCACCAACAGAGCTCAGCTCTCCTTAAGGGAAGCTGAGCTTCAAAATGCAGAGTCCTAAGCAACTTGAAGAAATTATATCGAGCCAATGATTCTCAAACTTCAGGTTGCAACAGAATCACTTGGAGAGTTTGTTAAAATACAGATTTCTGGGGCCCTCCTCCAGAAATTGTAATTTGGTGGATTTGGAATGGGGCCCAAGAATTTGCAGTTTAGTAAGTTCCCAGATGATGCTGGTCTGGGGACCACACTTTGAGGATTACTTTTCTAGGTAGAGGCACAGGCTCTTCAACACTTAGAACCTACTGAAAGATAAAAAGCCATTATTTACTTCAGCTATAATTGATAACAAGCAGGTTTTGGTCAACCAGACACCAGTTTCCTTTAAATCTTCCTGTAGTCTGGATCAGAAACTTTAGGGATTGTGAAAGGGAGCTTAGAGGTTATCCAGAGCAAACCCTCATTTCTCAGGTGAGGAGCAGCAGACCTTGGTTGATGAAATAGCCTGTCTGGGTCAGACCATATTTGTGTGGAGCCGGGTGGAGATCCCAGGATTCCTGACCCTTATTCCCCTGTGTATTTATCCCATTCTACCTTGCTGCCTTGACTGACATGGGTCTTGGTGCCTTTAGCCTACTTTGGATGGATGGGAGATTGTCAGTGCATTCATGTGACTCCCTTTCTACAGAAGAAGCAAGATTGTGAGTTTCTCAAACCTGAGGACTGCCAAACCATGGAGACTGTATTTTATAGCAAACACACTGCCATCTTGCTGAAAGTTTCCAGATTTACAAGTGTTGGCCTTAGTGGTAACAAAGAACCTTTAGGCAATGCACTTGCAAATCCACCTATTTTGTTTTTACCAAATGTCACAACAACCTCTGTTGTTATTTAGGACATTCAGAAGTGGCTGAAGAAGCAGTGTATGCCATTCAGAAGATCAACAACACCAGACTTAGACAACAGTACTCTGGTTATAGCTTTGCCACAGACACCCCTATATCTTTGTTCCTATCTGTGAAATGAAGACATTACACAAAATGATCTCTAAGGGGCCTTCCAGCTTGAGAGTCCATAAGTTTGACTGGTTATGGGAGACCCTTTGGAAAAACCCCAAGTGAAACCTGGGATACACTTGACATAAGTTATGTTGGTTTTCTCCTCTTGTTGGGAGCCCATAGGAGGCTGTGAGTATATATTTGAACTGGTTGTATGAAGACCTACAAACCTTGTCCCAGAAAGAGCTTGAAGGTTCTTCATCTGAAATTATACATGCTTTTTAGATATTTGTTAAAGAAAATGATGTTCACATGCATATATGTATGTTTATAAACACATATATGCACATATATATGTACATATAGATATACAATGCATGTATAATGTTAGTTATATGATATTTGTCATATATTAAATCATCTATTAAAATATTAAGGAGAGGGCCTCCCTGGTGGCGCAAGTGGTTGAGAGTCCGCCTGCCGATGCAGGGGATACGGGTTCGTGCCCCGGTCTGGGAGGATCCCATATGCCGCGGAGCGGCTGGGCCCGTGAGCCATGGCCGCTGAGCCTGCGCGTCCGGAGCCTGCACGTCCGGAGCCTGTGCTCCGCAACGGGGGAGGCCACAACAGTGAGAGGCCCGCATACCGCAAAAAAAAAAAAAAAAAAAAAAAAAAAAAAAATTAAGGAGAAAATGGACTGAGTTTCCCAAATAAGGTATCACTAGGCTTTAAATCTTGGGCACTTAAGCAGCATGTCTAAACACACACACATGCACATCCAGTGGTTTCACTGCAGGCCATGAGCAAACCCCTCTGCAGTCTGCCACCATCTTTAAGTGAGCTCAGGGCTTGAGCACAGTTGAAGACTCCTACTTTTAGGCAGAGGGTAGGCATGGGCTAAAACATGGCATTGTACTTGATGGGGATAAAGGGAGAGTAGAAGATAGGAGAGTGGAAGCTTTAGCCAGCTTAAGTCATTTCCTGTCCTGTGACTTCAGTTTTTTTGTGTAACCAAAGAATCAAAATCTTGTCCAGTAGAACAATGACAGCCTCCATTTTAGCATATCCTAAAAGTATGCAAATTGAATGGCAGTATTTGTAAGCATTCTAAGTAATAGACAACATTGTGCCCTTACTTTATGATCACTAACGTATCTTTTTATCAATAGAAAATGGCTGTGAAGATAATTGGGAAAAGAAAGAGGAGATGGGAAGTTGCTACCAGTTTAATACTCAGGCAACACTTCCTTGGAAAAAAGCTTATGTTTCATGTCAGAATCAAGGAGCTGACTTACTGAGCATCAACAGTGCTGCTGAGTTAACTTATCTTACAGGTAGGTTTAAGTTGCGTGTGGTAGAGCAAATTGCTGCGATTGTAAAGGTGCTGTCTGCCTTCTGTTTTCATATCTAGGTATGTTGTTTTCTGCATATATTTGTCTTTTCTTGGGATTTAAACTTAAACACCAAAGCCCACAAGTAAAAAATACTGAATATAATCCTATTCTGTCCATTGAAAATGCATCTCATGATAGAGACCAAGAGAGGTTAATATTCAGAAAACGAGGTGAGGTAGCAAGATTAAACTGCTACCTGAAGCCTAGGTGAAGGGATTTGAAAAAAGGTAAGCATTAAACTCTTTGAACATTGAACGGTAGAGAACTTGAGGAAGGTGGAGAAGGTGGCTGAGTCAGAGTAGATCACCTCGGTAAAAAATCTTCACACTTGAATAAATGAGTGCAGTTCCACATCCATAGATTCAACCAACCATAGATTGTATAGTTCTGTAGTATGTATTTAGTGAAAAAAATCGACATATAAGTGGACCTGCATAGTTCAAACCCATATTGTTCAGGAGTCAACTATAATTTAATCATCATTACAACACCATAAGACAAGTATTTTTATCCCCACTTACAGATTAGGAATTGATGTTTAGAAATAATATACCCCGGGCTTCCCTGGTGGCGCAGTGGTTGAGAGTCCGCCTGCCGATTCAGGGGACACGGGTTCATGCCCTGGTCCGGGAAGATCCCACATGCCGCGGAGCGGCTAGGCCCGTGAGCCATGGCCGCTGAGCCTGCGTGTCCGGAGCCTGTGCCCCGCAATGGGAGAGGCCACAACAGTGAGAGGCCCACGTACCGCAAAAAAAAAAAAAAAAGAGAAATAATATACCCAACGTCCCAGAGCTATGAAGTACCAGAATTGGGATTTGAATATCAACATGTATAACTCCAGAGCCCTTGCTTTTTTACTATAGTACTTACTCCTCTTACATACCTTTCTTTCTTTGTTTTCATCAGTAAAAGTCTACTGGACTTTTACATCCCCACCAACAGTGTAAGAGGGTTCCCATTTCTCCACATCCTCTCCAGCATTTTTCATTTCTTGCCCTTTTGACAACAGCCATTCTAACAGGCATAAGGTGATGTCTCATTGCGGTTTTGATTTGCGTTTCCCTAATAACTAGCGATGTCGAACATCTTTTCATATGTCTGTTGGCCATCAGTATGTCATCTTTGGAAAAATGTCAGTTCAGATCGTCCGCCCATTTTTCTATTGGGTTGTTTGTTTTTTGTTGTTGAAATGCATGAGTTCTTTGTATATTTTTAATATTAACCGCTTATAGGATAAATGACATGCAAATATTTTCTCCCATTTGGTAGGTTGTCTTTGTTTTGTTGATAGTTTCCTTTGCTGTGCAGAAGCTTTCAGTTTTATATAAGCCAGTTTATTTACTTTTGCTTTTGTTTCTCTTGCCTAAGGAAACATATCCAGAAACATTGCTAACACTGGTGTCAAAGAACATACTGCCTATGTTTTTTAGGAGTTTTATGGTTTCAGGTCTTACATTCAAGTCTTCAATCCATTTTGAGTTGATTTTTTTGTGTGGTACAAGATAGTGGTCTAGTTTCATTCTTTTGTACATGGCTGTCCAGTTTTCCCAATACCATTTATTGAAGAGACTATCCTTCCTCCATTGTATGTTCTTTGTCCCTTTGTTATAAATCAGTTGTCCATATATTCATGGCTTTATTTCTGGGCTCTCAATTCTGTTCTTCTGATCTGTATGTCTGTTTTTCCTGCCAATACTCTACTGTTTTAATTACTATAGCTTTGTGGTAAAATTTGAAATCAGAGAGTGACTACCTCCAGCTTTGTTCTTCTTTCTCAGGATTGCTTTGGTTATTTGGGGTCTTTTGTGCCTCCAGGTAAATCTTGTTTATATAAAATTTTGTTCTATTCCTGTGAAAAACGTCATGGGGAGAACTTGAGAGTATTGTGTTAACTGAAATTAGTCAGACGGATAAAGACAAATACTGTACGGTTCCACTCATGTGAAATATTTAAATAAATAAATGAACAACCCAAACCAAACAAAAACAAACACATAGATACTGAGAACAGAGCAATGGTTATCAGAGGGGAAGCAGGGGGAGAAGTGGGTGAAATGGGTAAAAGGGGTCAACTGTGTAGTGATGGATGGAAACTAAAATTTGGTGGTGAGCACGCTGTAGTGTATACGGAAGTTGAAATATAATGTTGCGCACATGAAACTTCTGTAATGTTATAAACCTGTGTAACCTCAAAAAAAGTCTGCTGGTCTTCTGTCATGCTTTTTGGCTTAAGCTTTATTCAGACCTCTTTCTTATAGTTTTAACCTTTTCCTGTGTTGTTCAGGACTTAAATAATCAGACGTCTTGAATAGAAATCTGTCAAAGAAGCATAATGGGCTAGTGTTTGGCAATGGAATTCTATTCCAGACCCCGCTGAAACCTTACAAAACATATTGTTGAGAGTAGACAGGGCCAATAAATTTAAGTCTCCCAAAATACTAACATTTGGAAACTGATAGCTTCAATGAAGGAAAAAGGTGTCAAAGTGTGACTATCAACACCATACCAAACAATCTAATGATGCATTTGGAGGAATAAATGTTGCAGGGTTCCTTTATGCATCAGTTTTCTTTAATAACACATAAAAGTGAGATAATGTGTTAAAGGACCCAGTTTTCCCCTATCCCTGGCCAGACACTCCCCACATTTTTTGCATATCACTAATTTTATAGGTACAGCCCTTTCTAATGATCCAAGCTTCTCTTTCACTGTGAGTGCTCTTTAGGGATATCAGTATGCCTAATTATGATTGCTGGTTTCCTAAGACCTAAGAAAGCTGTACTTTAACACCTGGAACATTTCTTGAAGTCCCTATTAATATTGTGTCCCTTCCCTGAAAACTACCATGTTAAACAGTGGGCTAGGAACAGTGAGGCCCACAAAAGTGAGTCAGAGATTTTGTGATCAAAGTGCTTGATCTAGTCAGGGAAATAAGAGTTGTACATACGCAGAGGATAGTGGAGAATGTTATTCCTAAAGGACCTCAGGGTTTTGCAGCTAGTAGTTAGGTGGGACTAGGGAATTTTTTTTTTTTTTTTTTTTTTTTTTTGCGGTACGCGGGCCTCTCACTGCTGTGGCCTCTCCCGTTGCAGAGCACAGCCTCTGGACGCGCAGGCTCAGCGGCCATGGCTCACGGGCCCAGCCGCTCCGCGGCATGTGGGATCTTCCCAGACCAGGGCACGAACCCGTATCCCCTGCATCGGCAGGCAGACTCTCAACCACTGTGCCACCAGGGAAGCCCGGGACTAGGGAATTTGCTGACAGAAATAAAGCAGAATCAGCTCTCTTGAAGATAAATCCCATGCAGTCTAAAAGAACTTTCTTTCTCTTTTGTGCCTGCCCTGCACCTAATTAGTTTGTTTTGATTTTGTTTTACTAATACAGGGACCTACGGTGGGGGATTTGGTTTCCTCAGCCTCGCTGGATTTTGTTTGAGAGTCAAGTTTCCTATGGCTCTGGCCTTCCCAGGGACCTGTAACCACAGATTCAACCCCAGAGCTCAAAGGAGGACTGAGAGTCCCCAGAGCAGGAACAACACATTTCAATTCTTTCTAATTTATCTCTGGCCTCAGGGGCTGCTCACTTTGAACTACCTTGATAGTGACCCAAGGCTAGAACACTCCTAGGTCAGGGCCCTTGCTGGCTGTGGCCTTTCTGCCGTTCATCCCAGATGCATGATCATTATCAGGCCCTGCAGTTTCTCATTGTGGGAAGAGGAATAGAAATACAGGGCATGGGGCCTCCCTGGTGGCGCAGTGGTTGAGAGTCCGCCTGCCGATGCACGGGATACGGGTTCGTGCCCCGGTCTGGGAGGATGCCACATGCCGCGGAGCGGCTGGGCCCGTGAGCCATGGCCGCTGGGCCTGCGCATCCGGAGCCTGTGCTCCGCAACGGGAGAGGCCACAACAGTGAGAGGCCCGCATACCGCAAAAAAAAAAAAAAAGAAATACAGGGCATGTCGGAATAGGGGTGTTGGGAACAGTCAAGAATATCTAGCTCATTGGACTCGCCCATTTGATTAGATATAGGAACTTATGCTAGCAATCATCTGATTCTTGATGGCAATGATGGGCATTGATAGAGTCTCAAATTGGTCAACGCCCTGCCAAACAATCTAATGATGCATTTGGAGGAATGCATCATAGCATTCCTTGCCTGGACTCTATGAAGGAAAAAATCCAGCTCCAAATTGTCCAGGCCATATAAGAAATCCCTGCCCTTTGCATTTGCCCAACTAGGGCCTTTAAAATTTATCACACCCACCTGGCACAAGACACATAAAGAGCATTTGAATTTACCAACACAGTCACAGTTTTAAAATCTTATGATTCTAGTGAAGAATAAGTCATCATCAATACAGATTACAAATAGAACATTGTGATGAAGTAAACAAGAGCCTGACACCCTCAAAACGTCATTTTGTTCCATTGTAAATGTGTACTTGTCGTGTGCAGGTGAACAATAAGATTATTCCTAGGAAGCAGTAGGATTATTCAGACTTTCTGCTGGGGGATATCTGGAAAGTCTTCATGGAAAAGAGGACATTGAACTTGGGATAGATGGGAAGGATTGGTCCTCTCTAGTATCGCTGGTTAGAGATGAATGAATGAAAGGAATTTTGAATGTCAAGGTATGGTTGAGTCTGGAGTACCATAAATATGTCATAGTTCCCAGGACTTCTTTAGGAATGCTGGAAAATCAATCACATTTACTAATGAAGAAAGATTTTGATTAGAGTAATTCCTCAAGGTCTTGCCTTGCCAGTGCTGGCAGCCTTTGCTTATGCTAACAAGGTAAAAGAAAGGATAAATCCAGAGTTCCCTTCAACATCCTCCTCAAGCCATCTACCCAAGCATCCACCTTCTCCTTCCTTAGTAGAGAGAGTATCCTTATCATCTATCTCCTTGAGAAAAGTGAAGTAGACCCTTAGTTTGTCACCCTCACAGTTACAAATTTATCTATACTATTATTTCTCCAGCTCGTTCAAGGTTAACTACTTCCCCCAAGCTCTTTGTATCCACATCAACTGTTTCTTCTATCTCTTATACTTTTATAGACACTCACTCTATTAACTCTTCCCCAATAGGCTATAAACTTGTTTAAGCTTCTACCATTAAAAATTTTTTCCCTAGACCCTGAAGCCCTGCCTCTATCTTTCACAGTGAAGCTCCTGGAAAGCACAGTGTATCCTTACAATTCACTTTTAACCTCACATTTATTCCTTACTGGAGTGATAATTGGGCCTCTGTCCTACCACCCTCTTCCCAGACTCCTGCCCATCCCTTGGATGTTGGTGTCCAGGTTACTGCTCTCGGCCGCTTTTGTCTTTGCTGGTGCTATTTCTGCTTTACCCAGGGATTCTCCTCCACTCCCAGGTGTCAGTTCCAGTGAAGTTACTTGTTTTAGGCATTTGGGTTGTAAAGTGTGAAAGTAAGGCAAAAATTACATAGAGTCAAAATTACCCTCAAAGAGTCATTAAAGTATGGATATGGTTTTCTGCATGCAAATCAAACAGATATGTCTGATATATATGATGGAACAAAATCCATACTTTAAGAATTATTTATATTTATATAATATATATATAAATTATGTAATATAGAATTGTATTTTATATTTATATATAGAGATACATGAATTATATATATAATACTATAATATATCATACAGAATTCTCTGGGAGGAATTGAGAAACTGTTATCATGTGTTTTATTGCTGGGAATATTTCAACAAATTTATAGATTCCAACCCGTTAGCTCTTCCTGTTTGTCAACATCACCCTTGTCTTCTGTAGACCATTTCATTAGTTGCTTTATCTCTTCTACCTGGCCTTTAATATCTTCAAATTCTTTGTGATGTCGATAAAGTCTTACCAGGTTCTTGAATAGTGGTGTTGCCTTCCTTGACAGTGGTGTGAAAATCCTTACAATTGTTCGCACATTCTTTTTTTTAATACACATGGCCCCATACAACAAGCATGATTGCAACCATTGCTTGTGAGCATGTGCACACTGAGTGGCATATCAGCACTTAGCTTCTCTATTTAAATTATTTCTGCTTCTCTTTCTCTTTTATGCTAATGTCATCTAGTTGTCAAATAATAAATTTGAATGATGCATCTCAACTGTAACACGAGTGTTTGTGTGTGTGTGTGTTCTATTCTGTATCTCCAGCCTTAATGTCTCCTCTGGACTCTAGAGTTGTATATCCCTTGCCTAGCTCAGTACATATTTCTGAAACAGTACTGGTTATACTTCACCATTTGGGGATCCATATCTGTGTCCTACTAGATTGAAATCGTCGTGAGGGCAGGACTTTATCGTTTTGGTTTTTATGTCCTTAATACCTGGCAAATGATATGTGCTTAATGAATTTAAACTGTCAGTCTGGAATATAATCAGACCTTCAAAATTTAGATATGTAATGGAAACTACTTTTTCTATATCAGTACAAGAGGGTTAAAAATAGATAGTGAAACAGCTACTCTGAGAAAATTCTGTTTTTATTAGAAGAAAGGGAATTGGACAAGCTAATGGGAAAGCAGCATTGAATTAACTTAGCAGCCTTTGGGTTTCTCAGCAGACTGCGGTTTTGTTGCCTCTCAGCATCATCTGCCTTTGTTGGATAGACAGCCTCCTACAGGGTTCCTGCCTCATAATCAAGGCCTTCAGATATTTTTGCTATTAGTATAAACTTAAGTCTTACTTAGATAATAACAGGTAATTTTGTCACTTTTTAAAAATGTGTAATTCTTACAGAAAAAGAAGGCATTCCGAGAATTTTCTGGATTGGTTTAAATCAGCTGTACTCTGCTAGAGGCTGGGAATGGTCAGACCACAAGCCATTAAACTTTCTCAACTGGGACCCAGGTAATTGCTCCCTCTTCCACTTACTACGCACAGAGCACAAGCTTCAAAAAAAATAAGAGCTTCCCATCCCCTGAGAGCTTGTACAAATTTCAAACCTTGACAACTCTTATTATGGTTACCTCTCCGAAGAATATTTTTTCCTACACCCTTGTGATACCATTATAGGCAAGTTGACCCCCAGCATGGGCAACTGAGCATTTGTCCCTAATCTTTAGAGTGACCCTGCATTTTTAGAGAGGAGCAGAATGAGCCCCACTACGTGGCCCAGGAACCATTCTGTGTCTCTGAGAGGACTTGACGTGTCCATGACTGACCCATGTTGTGTTTCATCTGCAGCTTAACCCTGATATGGAAATAGTTCCTCAAACTCTTGGTGTCTTCCGCTGCAGCACCCAAATACTGACAACATAATGGTTATATTTTAATACACAAAAAAAGACCTTAAAAAAATTTTATACTAAATAAACAAACCCTAACTCACTAACTAGCCAAAATGCCTTTTTTTCCCCCTGGAAAGAAGGTTTAGATACCTTTTTAAAAAATAAAACCATAGGCTTCTGACAAATGTAGAATGTAAAAGTTAACACTAACTTCAGTACCAAAATATTCTGCATACATATAAGAAAAACAAGTTAAGCACAATAAAATACCAATAAAAGGGGGATTTTAGTTAATGGAATTTTATAAGTAGTAAATAAATTTTCTATTATCTCAGTAAATAAAATCTTTAAAGAGAATTTAATCTTAAAGCCTTAAAGGCATGGCAGAATCATAAATCAGTATTTTTATTGTGTAGGGTAGCAAATTAAGAGCTACTGACCACAAGATACGACATGCAAGTTGGTTTGGGGCAGAGGTTTGGTTTTTGGTTTTGTTTTTTAAATTAACTACAACAGATCAGAGTATTCCTGCCCCCCCGCCCCCCTCATATCCTGTATTTAAGAAGACATAGGTAAGCACGATTGTCCATTGCAGCTTAAACATTTCAATTTAGTTGAAAGTTTTAACTATTTTATGAGTCCCCATAAAAGCAGAAAATTAGGAATACAAGTTATGTTTTCTAAATACCACCCTTGCCCCCAACCTTCTTTTAACTCTTTGAAAATCCTACTGTTTAAGATGTGCCGAGTGCACCTATAATTGACAGATCAAGCTGTGCAAGAATGGATGCCAACTCGGGTCTGTGGCAGAGTTTTTCCTGTGAAGCTCAACTGCCCTACGTCTGCAAGAAACTGTTAAATAACACAGTGGAGTTGACAGGTACCTTTCTCACTTCCTCCAGCAAAGAGGTCCCACAATTACAGTTTTGTGAAGTCAAGTAAATCCATTTCAGATACCTGTTTTCCCCTTTCCTTCACCTGATACTGCCAATGCAGGGGAGTATTTGGTTTTGAACCTGTGGTTAGATGTTATCAACTACACATGAGTAAAGCTTTGGTTTGGTATATGCCCATGAGAAGGCAGAGATATTCTAGATAGGAAATATATTTCTGTTCACAGGTGGCTCTTCTTTCTCTAGAGCACAGTGGTTCCCCAGACCAAGAGCATCAGCTTCACCTGTACCTGTAAGAAATGCAAATTTTCAGGACCTACTCCAGATTTACTGAATCAGGAACTCTGAGGGTGGGAACCAGCAATCTGTGTTTTAAAAAGCCTTCCAGGGCTTCCCTGGTGGCACAGTGGTTGAGAGTCCACCTGCCGATGCAGGGGACACGGGTTCGTGCCGCGGTCTGGGAGGATCCCACATGCTGCGGAGCGGCTGGGCCCGTGAGCCATGGCTGCTGAGCCTGCGCGTCCGGAGCCTGTGCTCCGCAGTGGGAGAGGCCACAGCAGTGAGAGGCCCGCGTACCGCAAAAAAAAATAAAAGAAAAAAATAAAAAATAAATAAAAATAAAAAGCCTTCCAGGTGATTCTGATACACACTCAAGTTTGAGGGCCACTGCTTTAAGGCCAGGTCTTACATATTACCTGCCTCCGTGGGAAGTAAAAAATGATGGACACGGGAATGTTCCCACCCCCTTCCCCACAATGCCCACCCCTTCTTTGCCCACCTCTCTCTCCTTCTTTGCCAGACTGGTTCTTTGTGTTGATAAATCAGGTAGAAAGGAGGAGTGCAGATGGACAAAATATGTACACAGAAGGGGGTTTGTTCCAGGGAGTTTGGGGATAAGAGAGACACAGGACAGCTGCAACTTCTGAGGTGCAGAAAAGTTTAAAAGTTTGAAAGAAAAGTCTTTGAAAGAATGGAGAAGAGAAATGCCCTACTGTCTTTCACAGCACCCACCGTATACCTGGTATTTGATTAAATCCTCACTGAATAAAAAAAACGAATACTTAAAACTGGGAGAAGAGGAGGTTTTAAAATGTCTTGCTTTAAGGAATGTTGGGGGAAGAGAATAAAGCATAAAATTTCTTATCATCCAAATAGGAGCATAAAGCTATTTTTTAAGTTTAAAAAATAATAGGGGAAAATGAACATTTATCTTCCAAGTTGAGTCAAACCATATTTAGTCCATACAATAAAAGGCATAGCAGAGAAGACAGCACAAATGAAAATAAACCAAGATGACTAATGATAGATCAAATAAATATCCTGTAGTGTCAATTATTAAGTAAATCAAGATGCTTCCACATGATTGAACAGTATGCATTTATTAAAATAACTGTGCCAGCAGGAAAATACAAAAAGCAGAACAAAATCATATGCCTACCTATCATTTTAATCTTGTAAAAATATGTATTCATAGAGACAAAGACTAGAATATGAAAATAATTATTTCAAGTTCAATTACGGGTGTTTTTCCTGCTGTTCTTTTACTATAATTGTAAAATATAATCATAATAATAAGTGCTATTTCAGAACCTTAAAGCTAATTGAGTTATTTTACAAGTGTGAGAAGCTGAACCTGAATTTTATCGTTTAGTAAAAATCAAACTGTCCACATTTTTAAGATGCTATGTTTTCTTATAACAAACATTCCAAATGGTCCGAATCCATGAAGCCTGAAAAGCCAAACTGTTTTCTAGTTCTTTTAAGAGGGGTAGGTAGAAGTATTTTGTATGGTTTATACCTTGCTCTTTTTCTCTAATCTTTCTTGACCATCACTTGAGTGAGTTTTATTATAGTCAAAACAAAGAGTCCCGCATTCCATGGACTGAAGGACTAGCAGAGGGGAGGAAAGAAGAGGTTCAGAGATGCCCTTTGCCCTTTCCCTCCAGTGATGCCATTTCTTGGGTGTGAAGTGAATAAATATTTTCTTATGTTCCTTAAATCTCTGCCTGTTCTCTGTTCAACAGTGAGCATTAATGCACATTCCTTTGCTAAGCTGACCATACATGAAAAGGAGGCTCAACTTCATAATCTCTCAAAGTCAGAGACTGGAGAGGAACCTCACAAATCCCATACCCAGGAAGAGATTTGTCAACAACTGGTTTACCCCACACTTTTCTTCTGTCTACTAGGACTAAGGGCAATCCCTCTTTAAGTAGTCTGTGGCCAGCCATGTAGCACATCTGTATCACTTTAAAATCACATTATTATCTGAATCCCTGCAGTCACTCTTACGATGTTATGTATACATTAGGCACCACAAAAATTCATGTCACTGTACCATCTGACATCACATTCTCCAGTTTTCCAGAAGCCTTATGATTCAAGAAAGAAGAATTTGCAATTCAATATTCAAGAATTTAAATATTGATTCAAAATAGATGTGTCTTTACTGGAATATAAATAGCTTCTTTTCCTCCAGATGTTTGGACATACTCAGATACCCGTTGTGATGCAGCAGACTGGCTGCCAAATAATGGATTTTGCTATCTGCTGGTAAATGAAAGTGATTCCTGGGATAAGGCACATATGAAATGCAAAACCTTCAGCAGTGACCTCATCAGCATTCATTCTTTAGCAGATGTGGAGCTGATTGTCACAAAACTCCATAATGGGGGTAAGTTTTTAAGATATCCTCTTTGAGAGGTTTAAAACATTTTAAAGTATCCCTGTTTTCAGATTCTTAGCAAGAATGAAAAGCTGATAGTTTGATCCTGTACATCAGCATTGTCTAATAGAATTTTCTGCAGTGATGGAACCATTCTATAACCTGTGCTGTCCAATTCAGTAGCCACAAGCCACTTGTGGCTTTTGAGCCCTTGAAAGGTAGCTAGGGCGACTGGAGAACTGAATTTTTACTTTCATTTCATTGTAGTTGATTTACAGTTTTAAATAGCCGCATGTAGCTAGCAACTACCAACCTGACAGTACAGCCATTGATTGAATAATTTCCCTCTTCTCATAAGCTAAATGCTATTTAAATTACTCCCAACACTTAAGTGATGATTGTTTCACTTTTATAATTATTTGAAAGCTGAAAAATGAAGAACAAAACACTAGAGAGCCAGTATTAAGACCTCCTCCTGGGATTCACCCATAGTAAGTACTAGATACCTATTCTGTGCCAGCATGGTGCCAGCTGTTTTACCTGGGAAGGCAGTATAGTCATTCCATGTCTGTGATGGACAATATCCTTATTCTAATTGGAATATCTATGACTGTATTTGTAGAGTTTCATAATTTCTCATAAAGCAAGGTTTATCTAAACCAGGTATCAGGAACATCCAGCCTACAGGTCATAGTACAGCTGTTCCACCTGTGTACCCTACCTGTATAAGTGACCTGAAACGCCCTCATCATCAGGCCTTGCCTAACTTATCAATACTTTTACAGGTTAATTACGAATACCATTCACTGAATTAAAATTTTAAAAGAAAAAAATTCCATCAAGGCTCTTAACACCCCGTATCAGAATGTAAAAATCAGTAGCAGTGTACATATTGAAGTATGTAATTGAGTAACCAAACAAATAAAACATTTTTCTTTTAGATGCCAAAGAAGGAATATGGACAGGCCTTAGGAACATAAATACACCAACTCTATTTCAGTGGTCAGATGGTACTGAAGTTACTCTGACTTATTGGGATGAGAATGAGCCACATGTTCCCTACAATAAGACTCCCAACTGTGTTTCCTATTTAGGAAAGGTAGGCAACCTCCTCAAGTTTATTTATATCCTTATTTTTATACCTGAAAATCTAATAATAATAATAAGATGACTTTGGTTGGGATATTTGTGTTTAAGCTGGGAAAGAAAATAAAAGGTAATAGCACTGTAGACTGTCTTTCCAGTAGCTGCTGAAAAAAGGTAAATAAAGCAATTACTAAAGAAGCAATCCAATTCCTGTCTGAGAGTATCTTCTCTGGTGTGAAACAGATCAAGAGAATCCCTTTAGAGCTCAGATTCTTGTGCCAGATTGCTTCTGATAAGCTGCTTTCTCTCAGTACCACCAGTGTGATATTTAGCAGGTAGCCACAATTTAACCTGGAAAATCCCATCTTCTCATGTTCAGATCAAAGTAAGCCAACTCTGAGAATTGAAAAACTAGTTTCGTTAAAAAATTAGGTCTGACTTTGTTCAGAGAATACCTTACTCCTATAGGATGCATAAATGTTTATTGAGCATGCTTCAGTAAGCATGCTCAATAAAGCATGCTTTGAACTTTCAGAAGAGTCCAAAATAAACTATTGAGCCGAAGGGACATATGTATCTCTATACTTTTGTTTGTAGCACTTTCCTGTGGACTCCTAATTGTTTGGGAGGCCAGGTGTGTCACTCAAACTTCTAGAGAGACTTAAGTGGAAGCAATAAATGGTAGGGCTATTTAGAAGTGTTTCAATAGTAAAGATGTTTTTCGAAAGCTGTAAAGCTGAATTTAGAAGGGTGTCACATTTAATGCTCTATTTAAAAGGATACACAGGATATCTTTAAAAGAGTATCAAAGATAGAAATGAGGTCCCATAGGCCAGAGTGAACTGATGGCTTATCTAGACAGCTTCCAATGTTCAAAACTGACCCGTATCACGATTGACTTACTAAAATTTAATTCAAAGAAAGCAGAGTGACTTAAGCAAAATCAATGTTAAGTAGCATATTTGAAAGATAGAACTTTGACGTCTAGACTGAAGTAGAGTTGGCAGAAACTTTTGATTCTAAAATTCTTAGGGAGTAGCTATTCTAATCACCATCATCATCTTACATATGAGGAAACTCAGGGAGATTAGGTGACCTGCCCCAAAGTTTTGTTTGTTTGTTTGTTTGTTTCTTTAACATCCTTATTGGAGTATAATTGCTTTACAGTGGTGTGTTAGTTTCTGCTGTATAACAAAGTGAATCAGCTATACACATACATATATCCCCATATCTCCTCCCTCTTGCGTCTCCCTCCCACCCTCCCTATCTCACCCCTCTCGGTGGTCACAAAGCACCAAGCTGATCTCCCTGTGCTATGCGGTTGCTTCCCACTAGCTATCTGTTTTACATTTGGTAGTGTATATATGTCCATGCCACTCTCTCACTTCGTCCCAGCTTACCCCTACCTCTCCCTGTGTCCTCAAGTCCATTCTCTACGTCTGCATCTTTATTCCTGTCCTGCCTCTAGGTTCTTCAGAACCTTTTTTTTTTTTTAGATTCCATATATATGTGTTAGCATAGGGTATTTGTTTTTCTCTTTCTGACTTACTTCACTCTGTATGACAGTCTCTAGGTCCATCCACCTCACTACAAATAACTCAATTTCGTTTCTTTTAATGGCTGAGTGATATTCCATTGTATATATGTCCCACATCTTCTTTATCCATTCATCTGTCAGTGGACACTTAGGTTGCTTCCATGTCCTGGCTATTGTTGCCCCAAAGTTTTTTAACCTGTGGACAAACTTTGGCTGTGTCATATGGAAGAAGACTAGAACTCTGGCAACTCTGTGGGCTGGGTTCTTCTCTCTTCAACTTCTGTATAGTGTCCTTTGGTGGTTTTATTGTCACACTTATAAGAAAATGAAATTCATCCCCACTGTGACCTTCAGGTGATGCTGAAGTAACAGGCTTCCAGGTTTGTGGGGTAGCATTTTCTAAGAGTATGTTCTCAGATTTAATCATTCATTTATATTCATTTTCTCCCCCTCCCTTTCCTCCTTCCCCTCCTCCCCCTCTCCCTCCCTGATAGTTGTGGGAAGAAACTATCTTGATTTAAGATAAGAGTTCAATTCTAAATATGTGGCAATTAATTTCTCTTGTGGGAAAAATTATTTTCTGTTTTTTAAAAGCTAGGTCAGTGGAAGGTCCAATCATGTGAAGAGAAACTTAAATATGTATGTAAGAAAAAGGGAGAAAAATTGAATGATACAAGATCTGATAAGATGTGTCCTCCAGATGAGGTATGTAAAACCCCTGTGGAAATTTTTCTAAGCAATATTATACCTTCTTGGTCAGATATGTAGTTGAGACTTAAATACTTTAGACTTGGAAAATAGAAGAAATTACTAGGTTCCGTTCATTTATACATTAGAGCAAGCCAGAAGGTGGTGAATCATAGATATCGGCACTCTTACAGAAGAAAAAAGAGTTATAGGAAAAATAATGATCTATTCATGAATTTCTATAAAAATGTATATGATTATATCCTCAATGCTGATTTTTTACTTCTCTTACTCGTATTATTCTTATTCAAAAATAATTGAACTAACAACTGTTATACTCTTATGATGAGCTAGGCATTAGGGGTAAAGAAAGTTAAGACATTCCTTCTGTCTGACACAGGCTCACAGGCTTATGGAGGTTTTCTATGAAATTGTATCCCACTCTCATCATGTGTTTAAATTCCCTGTCCATGTCCTAATTTCCCTTAGTTGTAAGATGTTACTTATGTAACAGAAACTTGCTTGTTATCAAGCAGAAGACAGTGTGATATTTTTCCTCTGATTTAGGGCTGGAAGAGACATGGAGAAGCCTGTTACAAGATTTACAAGGATGAGGTCCCCTTTGGAACCAACTGCAATCTGACTGTAACTAGCAGGTGTGAACTTTTAACTCTGGGTTCCTTTGCTAAATAATCTTCCTAAAAAAAGTGCGTCTTCAATTTATATAGTATTTCAGTCACTGTAAAAAAACACCTACTAATTTGACTCTCATTTTGTAGATTTGAGCAAGAATACCTGAATGATATGATTAAAAAGTATACTAAGTCCCCAGAAAAATACTTCTGGACTGGCCTGAGAGATACAGATGCAAGTGGAGAGTATAGTTGGGGAAGTGCTGGTGGAATAAAGCGGGCTGTAACCTATTCCAACTGGAATTTTCTTGAGCCAGGTGAGTGCCTTAGCCTTGAAAGCAGTAGAATACAGTGACTTGTAAGAGGCATTCCTCCCAAATCTGTTCTTCACATACCTTTGAAATATGAAGGAGGTGATGATCTTCAGGACTAGAGTCTATCTATGGAACCATAAATAGAAGCAGCGACTGTGTCTTCCCTATGAAATCCTCAGCAATTACCCAAAAAAAGCTAGAAAACTCAGTTTTCAGATACCACCATCTAATGGCACAGAGCTAGAAGCATCAGTGCGAGTTTGTTATCTTTTCCATGTAGTCTCAAACAGAACCTAGAAGCTTCATTGTGGAGCACTTTACATTTTCACCTCTCTGCTTCTTAACCTCTTTCTCCAAAGTTGAATGTGTTTATTTCTATTATTCTCAATGGGTGAGAATTAAGGAGGCAATGTACTATAGGTATTATTTATTCTGAAAGGTAGTTTATCCTTCTTTAGCCTAAAGCATTGACCATAATTAGCCATAGAATCAGAACATTTGAGCCAGTAAAGGCCTCGGAAGGCCCTTCTGATTTTAGAGTTGAGAAAACAGAGGCTTAGAAAGGTGACTTACTTGACGAAGGTTACCTGGTTATTGAATTGCTAAAATCCAGATCTGATTTCTAATTCAATGCTTTTTAGAGGACTTTGGCTTTTTATGAGACAGCATTTGACTTTTCTTCCTTTGAATTATTTATATTTTCTTATGTTTGTGTAATGGAATCATGAAGACCATTTTTATAACAGAAATTGGTACATGTGAATGTGTAGTTAAACACAATATTTGAAATAGAGAATGCCCACAAAATTTGTAATACATGATCATCAATATAAATATGAGTGGTATTGATAATAACAAGGTCATCTTTTTACTTGTAGAAGATGGAGAATGCAGATGCTAATCCTGGTTAAATTTCATCTTAAATTAGAATGTTCTAAAATACAAAATACATGGTTTCTTTTATAGACACTCAGACATTTTAGAGTCAGTGTCACATTCTTCATGGATAAGCCTCAGTGGTTGGGGGCAGGGGTGCTTAGGAAGTAGCTGTAATCGCTATTCTCTCAGTCTGTAGCCAGAAAGACTGCCTTTAAGTCCTCTTTACCATTATTACTCCCAGATTCAGCCAGTTTGGTTTGCATTGGGCAAGCCATGGATAGGGGGTAGAATAAGAGAAAAGAGCACACCCATCCAGGGTAATACAGCATTATTTTTCCCAGTTCCTTGTTCCTCTTGCTGTCCTTGTATAATGAGACATGAAACCGTATGGCTTCTCTGTGTGTTGGAATGGAAGTTGTCCTTATTACTTTGCAATGTGTGTTCTTCTTGTCCTCTGTGCATTTTCAGCAGTGTGATGTAATGGGAAAGGGAGCATGGCATTTTGCCAGACAAATCTGGGTTCAAGTTCTGACTCCACCACTCACTAACTATGATTGTGGGCAAGTCACTAATTCTTCATCTGGAAATGGATCTGACAATACAAACTATCTTTTAACGTTGTAGTGAGTAAATAAAATTCTGGCTGCCATAAAATAAATAGTAAACAAATGTATATTACCACACACCTCCTTTTACCTTTATTGTACCAGCTCTTCCTTTGGATCTGAATCTGAGAGTGTTGTTTTGAGGTTTACTAAGTTGCTTAAAAACTGTTGAAAGCTGTTAGGTGAATATGAACGATTTAGACTGTTCTGAGCATCATAGTGGTTTAGGGTACAGCTCTACACACACACCACCTAGATTCCAATTCTGGATCAGAAACTTTCTCACATGTGACCTTGGACAAATCACTAATCCTCACTGTACCTCAGTGTGACAGTAGAATCCACTCTATGTGAGGATCAATTCACTTAATCCTCTTAGAATAGTACCTGGCAAGTAGTAAACACTTCTCTATATTACTGTCATCATTATTATTGTGAACAACACATTTATTTCCTCCATTTTCTTTCCTATTCTCTCTCCCCACTTTGAATCAAATAAATGTGTAGGCACTAGAAAATGTTTGGGCTTTAATTTTATAATGTTTTTTTAAAATATTTATTTGGGCTTCCCTGGTGGCGCAGTGGTTGAGAATCTGCCTGCTAATGCAGGGGACACTGGTTCGAGCCCTGGTCTGGGAGGATCCCACATGCCACAGAGCAACTGGGCCCATGAGCCACAACTACTGAGCCTGTGCGTCTGGAGCCTGTGCTCCGCAACAAGAGAGGCCGCGATAGTGAGAGGCCCGCGCACGGCGATGAAGAGTGGCCCCCACTTGCCGCAACTAGAGAAAACCCATGCACAGAGATGAAGACCCAACACAGCCAAAAATAAATAAATAAACAAATGTGGGGTTTAGGGAAGAAAAAAAAACCTTAAAAAATTTTTATTTTATTTTTTGGCTGCGTCGGGTCTTAGTTGCAGCACCTGGGATCTTCATTGCGGCATACAGGATCATTGTTGTGGTGCGCTGGGTTCTCTCTAGGTGTGGCATGCAGGCTTCTCCTTAGTTGTGGCTCACGTGCTCAGTAGTTGCAGTGCGCGGTCTTAGTTGTCCCGCAGCATGTGGGATCTTAGTTCCCTGACCAGGGATCGAACCCGCATCCCCTGCATTGGAAGGTGGATTCTTAACCACTGGACCACCAGGGAAGTCCCTTTAATGTTATTTTTAATTAAACTTTTCCGTTCAACCTCAGCTTCTCCAGGAGGATGTGTGGCTATGGCTACGGGAAAGTCTCTTGGAAAGTGGGAGGTAAAAGACTGCAGAAGCTTCAGAGCACTTTCAATTTGCAAGAAAATAAGTGAGCCACCTGAGCCTAAAGAAGCAGCCCCCAAGCCTGAAGACCCCTGTCCTGAAGGCTGGCATAGTTTCCCCTCAGGTCTTTCTTGTTATAAGGTAAAGTAATATTCTCATTCAATCCCTCAATGAAGCTATCTGTCTACTATCCTAGTCCATGTCTTTGTCCAAACTGTGCTCCTTCCCAGACATATACATCACCTACTGAAGTGTTTGGGAGCACAGAGTCCTTGTCAGGGTATCATTGAACCTCTGGTGTCAGATGACTCATTCCCGTATAAATTCATGTGCTACCCAAAAGAGCAGGGCCAGAGCCAGAACTGGCTCTTTCCTAGGGTTCTTTTGTTTTGGGAAATTGGGTGAGCTGCATGCCATGCTAATACTTCGCTTATGATTCTCATATCCCTTTAATTATTGTTGTCAAGGGAAGAGTTCTGTCACTTCTTACAAGTCAAAAATTTTACTTTAGGGTCCGTGTCAGTCTGGCCTCTAGTTGACACTTTCAGCAGGACCTGTCTGTGTCACAGTATATGGGCCTTTACCTATGTCTTTATTACACTTCTAAGAGTCCATTTCAGGGACCCACACATTTGACTGTAATCGACTTCGAAATTATGAATACTTTATGATTATACCAGGAAACAAATTAACATTATATTTTGTTAAGCTGTTTCATATAGAAAGAATTGTAAGAAAGAGGAACTGGGAAGAAGCTGAGAGATTCTGCCAAGCACTTGGAGGACACCTTCCTAGCTTCAGTCATATGGATGAAATAAAGAAATTTCTTCACTTTCTAACAGACCAGTTCAGGTAATACTTTTAGAATGAGATCTTCTCTGTTAAATTTTATGTCCTCTAGATATTCAGAATTGACATGTTTTATTATCTAAAAGGGTTATTCAGTACTTTAACAGTCATTCAACATCAAACATTTTTATGTGCAAGATGCTATGAGGGATTCAGAGATGAAGGAGACAGAGTCCCCACCCTTTGTGTAGTGTAATAATGTCCAGCAGTGGGGATAAGAAAAGTATGGTGGAAAAATCTAGAACATGAGTAAGAAGAGGCCATGGGAATTTAGAGGAGGGAGGAAGTGTTTCTGGGAGGTATAATTGGGGAAAATGTTATGAAGAAGGATGGTTCTTAGGAAGTAAGGTAATATTTGAAAGTTAAGATGGGAGAAAAAGCCAGGGAAAGCAGAACATAAGCAAAGGAACTGAGACTAGAATATACAGATATGGTGAAAGAGAAATGAGCCATAGAACTTAGCTAGAAAATGGAATTTGGGTATAAAATTAGAACACCCTTTCTTGCCAGGGAAGGAGTTTAATATTAAGTCAATAGGCAAAAAACAAACAAACAAAAACAAAGTGTGTGTGTGTGTGTGTGTGTGTGTGTGTGTGTGGAGAGAGAGAGAGAGAGAAAAACAGACAGACAGACAGACATGGTAGGTAGATGCAGAACAATTAATTATAAGGCTATTACAGCCCAGCTGGTAGAAAACTACATTGAAGACGGGCAGTAAGATGGGACAGTAAGGAAGTGATCAGAGATGTAACAAAGATGGAGTCAATAAGCCACTGTGATTTTGATGTTATGGAGAAGGAGGATTCCTGAATGGTTTTCTTGATGTCCTTAAAGATAATGTGGAGAAATGTGGGCCAGGTGTTGCTGCCATAGAGGGAATTTTTTCTGAAGCTTTGGGGACAATCATAGGTATGAGGGGCTTCTACTTCACAATTTATTTTTCCCCTCACTTTTTTTTGGTTTTCTTTTTTAAGGGAATGAACTTTTAAATTTATTTATTTATTTATTTTTGGCTGTGTCGGGTATTAGTTGCAGCATGCGGGATCTTTCATTGCAGCACATGGGCTCTTCGTTGCAGTGCACAGGCTTCTCTCTAGTTGTGGTGCACAGGCTCCAGAGAGCGTGGGCTCAGTAGTTGTGGTGCACAGGCTCTCTAGTTGTGGTGTGCAGGCTCCAGAGAGCATGGGCTCAGTAGTTGCGGCACACAGGCTCTGTAGTTGTGGTGCCCGGGCTCCAGAGAGCGTGGGCTCAGTAGTTGCGGCGCACAGGCTCTGTAGTTGTGGCGTGCAGGCTCCAGAGTGTGGGGGCTCAGTAGTTGCAGCGCGAGGGCTTAGTTGCCCTGTGGCATGTGGGATCTTATTTCCCAGACCAGGGATCAAACCTGCGTCCCCTGCATTGGAAGGCAGATTCTTAGCCACTGGACCACAAGGGAAGTCCCTCCCCTCACTTTTTGAATCAAAAA
This sequence comes from Mesoplodon densirostris, assembly GCF_025265405.1. NCBI lineage: Eukaryota > Metazoa > Chordata > Mammalia > Artiodactyla > Ziphiidae > Mesoplodon > Mesoplodon densirostris. The sequence goes on along the minus strand of NC_082668.1, from coordinate 79,363,222 downwards.
GAAGACCAGAACTTGTAAATCAAGGATTGAGGGTATACCAGGCAAAATTATGGAAAAGAAATCACCACCTGGACACATCCTAGTGAATACTTTCCTGATCATTTTGACTCAAAAAAACAAAGACTTCAAAGAAAAATAGCAAAAATAAAACAGGTACCAAAACACAAAATCCAGCTAGCCTTCTTCTCTAGGACATTAAATATAAGAAGGCATTTTAAAAACTGACATCTAAAGAGTTTTGAACTGGAAAATGTGGGCAATGTGTTGATCTTAGTTCCCAGTTGTGTGGTTTTTCATTTGTGAAGATAGTAATTGATAATGCTCCCTACTTGAAAAAAATTTCAGACGTATTCCAGTTGAGAGATGAATAAAAATCAAAACACATGAACAGGTATTTTGTTGTTAAAGAATTAGAAGGAAGAATACATAACATAAAAACATAGCCCCAGTCTAAATAATGCAATATATGTAGTTATAAAATTACCCTAAATTATCCTAAATTTAGAATGTAATTATCCTAAATTCTGAAAGAGAAACAAGAATATTTTAATAAAACCAGGTGTTAACTCTGGTTAATACCAGAGTTTATAACTCTGTTTATAAATAAAAACTGAGATGTAAAGAGATAAAAGGGTTGTGAAAACTGAAAGTATAATAAATTCTTCATTTTACCTGGAAATCATATTTAGAAACACAGTTTGTATTTTTTTTAACTGTAAAGAGATGTTCATCTACTGAATATGTAATGAGTGGGGAAAAAAAGGCCCATACAGCAAATTATAAAGCAATAAAATAACAAAGCATAAAGTCCAGCATAAAGAAGATGACAGAAGACCAAATGTATCCATTATCCGTTATGTTTAAGTCCAAGTTTGCAAATGTGTTTGGTAATGAAACCCAACTCTATGCTGTTGAAAGATACCTAAAACAAATCTTGCCAATTAGTACCTTTCCAGCCCAAGGAGTATTATGTTCTTTTCCTGGAAGGAAGGGACCACAAAGTGTTTCAGAATCAAAACATTTTGATAAAATCCATATTTTTTGACACTCCTTTTAAAATTAAAACAACTGGCAACATTTTCATATTGCAGCAATAATTAGTGCTGATTAGCCAATGGCCCACCAGAATGTGGCATCACTCTCCAATTTGTTATGGTCTCCAATTTATTACTCCTTGGCCACTTCACTTATGTTATTTTATTTCTTTATAATTTGCTGCATGGGCCTTATTCACCCAAGTAGCATTGAGTTAATAATCACAAACTTAATGCAAAAATTAGAATGGGAAAATTAAAATAATGGGCAAAATTATATTGTGTAAATGTAAACGAAAAAGCTACAGTTGTAGTATTAATATTAGATAAAATACAATTGAAGTAAAAAGACATTAAATGGGAAAATGAGATCTTATTATTGATTAAAGGTACTATCTACAGTGAAGTTATAATAGTCAAGAACCTTTACACACTTAAAAGGTATCAAAATGCATAAAGCAAAAATATTAATTATATTACTAAAATTTTTCAATAAAAAATAGTAATGAGAGACTCTAACACTCATCTCATTTATCGACGAATGAGACAGGCAAAATAGAAATAACATAGAAAATATGAATAGTATAATTAAGGTTGATTTAATAATATCCTCTTTATTTATAGATTAAAAAGTCTGTATATACTTCCTCTTCAAGCTCTTTGCCTGGATCACTTAAAATAATGGATCTATTAAGCTAAAAAAAAAAAAAAAAAAAACCCTAACATTTCAAAGTGGTAAAATTATACAAGTTACATTAGAAGTGAAATCAAATCCCCTTCACCTAAAAATTCAGTGTTTTTAAAAATATTTTCATTGGAGTATAGTTGATTTACAATGTTGTGTTAGTTTCAGGTGTACAACGAAGTGAATCAGTTATACGTATACATATATCCACTCTTTTAGATTCTTTTCCCAAATAGGTCATTACAGAGTATTGAGTAGAGTTCCCTGTGTTATACAGTACATCCTTATTAGTTATCCATTTTATATATAGTAATGTGTATGTATCAATCCCAGTTCCCAATTTATTCCATCCCCCACCCTTTCCCCCCGGTAACCATAAGTTTATTTTCTACATTTGTGACTCTTATTTACAAAATAAACATTCAGTGTTTTTAAGAACTCTTTTGGCAAGTAAATCAAAACTGTATAGATGATAATAAAAACACTCATTCTGAAATTCATGAGATATAACCAAAGCTATAGCTGGAGGTACATTAATAGCTTTAAGGGCTTTAATTATTAAACAAAAATAATGAAAATAAGCATTCAGCTAAAAGTGAAAATATTTATCAACATAAATAAAAGGAAACCAAAAGAAAGAACCTAATAAAGATAAAAGTGAAATGAATGAATTAGAAACTAGAAAAGCAGTAGAACTGACAAATCCTAGAGTTTTATCTCTAGAAATAAAACTACAAAACAGAGGAAAAATATCTACTGATGACTAAATCATGAAAACAAAAAAGAAAACAGATACTTAAAATGAAACCTAAGTAAGAGATTATAAAATCCTTTCAATGGAGAATTTTTTTAATTGGTAAGAATCCTATGCATAATTCTATGTTATTATAATGAAATTATTAAAGTGAACAATATCTAGGGAAATATGAATTAGTATATAATTGATTTAATAAGTGGAAACCCAGTAATCCAATAGCCATGGAAAAAATGGAAAAAGTTAACAAAGAATTTCTTCCAAGAAAAAGATAGGAACTACATATATGGTTTTATATGTGAATTCCTTCATATTTTAAAAAATAGATCATTACCACGTATTTCAGTAGTACAACCAAGAGATTGTATTCCATTACATAGAAACTGGTGTAAGCATTCAGTTTATTTCACAAATAGTCTAATTCTGATATGATAACCTGTCAAAGATAGCACAAAGAATTATAGACCAACCTCATATCTAGACTTGAAAAAGTAAATACTAACAAGGGGTACAATAAAAAACACAGATATACTGCTTATTGTGTGCCAGATAATGTCCTAAGTATTTTCTACTAACTAATCCTTACAATGGCCTATGAGGTAGGTTACTATGCCCATTTTATCTAAATGGGGATATGGAGACACAGAGAAGTAAAACAACTTGCCCAAGGTTATATAGTTAGTAAATAAAGGATCCAATATATGAACCCATTAAAGCCCACTTTCTTAACCGACTGTGTTATAGTACCTCAAAATAACATGCCTTGATTGTGTAGGATTTCTTCCAAGAGTACAAGGTTGGGCCAGTATTAGGAACTCTATATATCTAGTCAAATACGTGATCATCTTAATAGGTGCTGAAAATGCATCTGGTAAAATTCACTATTCATTCCTGGTTTTATATATAAATATATACTTAACATATTTAATTGATATAATTAACACATAATTTCTTATTAAATTAAAAATAGAAGTGTAGTTCAACCAATAGCCATATGACACAATGATTAAACATTAAATGCATTTCCATGAAAGTCAGAAAAAAGGTAAAGATGCCTAGTATCATCACTTTTGATGATCTTTGTTTGGAACTTATCCCCTGTTCATTAAGATTTAAAAAAACATTACAACATGCAAGTATTTGTAATGTATTAAGTGGGAAGAAAGGCAAATTATAAAAGGGTAGAAGATATACTATTTACATCAAAAAGTAGACTGTAAAAATACGTCAGAAAAGATCATCGTTGTTACCTCTGGAAGATAGATTTTGAACGCGTGTTTAATGTTTGAACATTTTTCCACATTTTCCAGATTTGCATTAATATGCTAATGATTGTATTTTCTTCATTAAAGCAAGTAAAGTCTCACTACAGTGTGCTTGGAATCTGATGAAAAATACAATACATGTGTTCCATAAACAATCATTTATTAAGCATCTGTTGTATAATTTCTAATACTTTAAACTTCATTTTTTAGCGTTAGAAATTAATATACAAAATTTCATTGCACACTAAGCTAATTTAAATATACAAACTCTTAAGTTTCTTTTGAGGTGTTTCTTAGCTACTGCCCACAACCTTGAGAGTAGAGTATAATGAATGCAATATTCAGACCGAATCTTTCCAGACATACATTTATTAAACAGTCATTGAAGCAGGCAAAAAACATGTTATATAACCTGTCTAGTAAGCTTACAACATCCTGGTAGTCTGTCCTTTTAGGTTCCAGTAACCATCTTGCATGGAAGGCTCATTTGAGGTAAATGTGACAATGTTCCAGAAGCAGGATTCTTCTGTTCCCACTATAGTTGGCATCAGGCAGTCCCAGTCACCTGACCCAATGACTGGACATGGGACCATTAAAAGATCAGGCCCCAGGGCTTCCCTGGTTGTGCAGTGGTTAAGAATCTGCCTGCCAATGCATGGGACATGGGCTTGAGCCCTGGTGCAGGAAGATCCCACATGCCGCGGAGCAACTAAGCCCGTGCGCTATAACTACTGAGCCTGTTCTCTAGAGCCCGCGAGCCACAACTACTGAGCCTGCGCTCTAGAGCCCATGCTCCGCAACAAGAGAAGCCCCTGCAGCGAGAAGCTCGTGTGCTGCCACGAAGAGTAACCCCCGCTCGCCGCAACTAGAGAAAGCCCGCGCGCAGCAACAAAGACCCAACGCAACCTAAAATAAATAAATTTTTTTAAAAAAGAGGGATCAGACCGCAGATCCATTTCCAGTGGTACAGGATACCAGCCTCACCAGATTCTAATACCCTTTCATGAAGAGTGAGAGTGTCCCTAAGTATTTTTAGCTATTCCTCGTATCTTCAGTTTTACCAGTGAGTGCCCATTTCTAAGATCATGCTGATTAACAAGCTTCTAAGTTTGCTGATATTAACCTATTTCTGACATTTACTCTGCTAACAACCGAAGTATCAAGTACGACTTTTGGACTGCAGACTCCCTTGTGGTGGCTGCCTCTGGAACATAACTTTTCTAATACCCTGCTGACCCTCCCTGAAGAGAGAATTTCAGCCGGGCAGCTTGCTAGACCCTAGATCTCAAGCTTGACGCACACAATATCATACTGTCTAAGCTAAAGTATTTTTAAGGAAAATACTGAGATAAACAAACTGGGTTTTGAATCAAGTCCCTAACCCAGCAAGAGGTTAGGAACCTTTAAGTGGTTCGGGGAGCCATGGATAAGTACTAAGCAATGAGGTTGTGGATATAGTCAGCCCTCCATATCTACACGTTTTCACATCCGCAGATTCAATCAACTTCAGATCGAAAATATTTGAAAAAAATTCTGGAAAGTTCCAAAAAACAAAACTTGAATTTGCCTCATGTTGGCAACTATTTACGTAGTATTTAAACTGTTTTAGGTATAATAAGTAATCTAAAAATAAAGTATACAGGAGGACATGTTTAGGTTACGTGCAAATACTGCATCATTTTATATAAGGGACTTGAGCATCTTTGGATTTTGGTATGAGGGAGGTCCTGGAACCAATCCCCTGTGGATTCCAAGCGGCAACTGTATTTGTGGGAATCAGTTGATGAAAAATGGAATATCTATGATATAAATGATCATTAAGAGCTTCTATATACAGAACAAATTACACTAGAAAACAAAAGTCTGAGAGGTAATTAAGGACTCTTTCTTGATTTTTTAATTTCTAATCACACTTGATGAGTTCTCCCCCTCAATTAAAAATTAATACAGGTTTATTATGTAAAATTGGGGAATGTAAAAAATGATAATGAAGAAAATTAAAATCACCTCAAATCCTAGCTCCTAGTTATAAACATAGTTAACATTTTGTGTAAATCTTTTCCATTTTCTTCTATTCCTATCATATAGTTAATTTTCTACAGAATATACAATGTTTAGGTTTTTTCTGATCACAGAGGAAATGTATATTGAATTTAGAAAACAGAAGAGCACAAAGGAAAAACACATCACTGTAATCCCTTCACTCATAGGGACTATATTTTATTTGTACTCATCCTAGCAGCTAATATAGTACCATGTATTAAGCAGACTATAATGTCTGCTTAATACGTGCTCCATTAATAGATCATTTGCCCATGCTATATTTAGACAACATATTCTAAAACTTATTCAATATTATAAACATGGCTTGAAGGGAAGAAAGGAAGCCAGCCCATTTATATCAGAAAATGATTCTAAAGCTTATTCCTTGAACACCCTAGCTTTTTATTGCAGGGATTGACCTTTCTCAGCAAGACGTCCATTGCCCAAATTGTGTTTTGCCTGCCGAGGAATAAGGTCAGATTACTGCTCTACTTCTCACAATCTAAGTTCCATGTCTCTGTATTTCAATGAAAAGGGTTCATGGTGCACCAGATCATTAAGGCTCTAAAATCTTTGCAACTCTTAACAGCAGCCCACCAGGGAAAGCCACTGTAGAACAAAAGTAGTTTTAGGATTAGGGAAGAAAGCCTTGTTTGCAGTGCGATTGCTGCTGTGTGCACTACCTCCAGTGATGTGGCATGAGTGGATTTGGATATAAATCTAAGGCTTTGCAGACTAAGCGCCCTCATCAAATAGTGTTTATTGGGGGTTATGGTTGAGGTGCTGTTTTCCTTAGGAACCAGATGCAGCAGGAAATTTGATTGAGAGTAGAAATTTTAACGCAAATACACAAAGTAACCTTTCATGCAATGTCTTCTTAACCTCATAGTCTTAAAACCATATACTTAGAGTTTGGAGCAGAAGAAATTTATATACAGAGGGAAGTTTTCAGTTTGATTTAATTCCTCAGTTATGATCCATTTCTTCCCACAAATTTTTTTTCTTCCCTCGAATTTTTGAAAATCCACATTAGAGGTGTGCAACAATTAATGTGATTTCCAATTTCTTCTTCTCTTTACCTACAGACAAATCAGGCCAAACCAAGAAGAAGTTACAAATGAGGAAATATTTTCCACCTCTTACCACACACACAAAAAAACCCCACAAGTAGCTACTATTTATATATTTATAACCAACTAATAAATCTCTTGAAATGGAAGCTGAAAACTATAAAGGTCTGGGTTGCAATGAAGTTCAGTCTCAGAAAGTAGTGAAGATGAGAAGCTTTGGACAACGGGACAAACTCCTCTCTAGGAAACTGTTCTCTGAGATGCAGCAGAGGAGGCAGAAATGGGCTTGAAAGCAGAGGTTTCTAAGGGAAGATGGGGAGCTAAGAGCAGACTGAGTGGAAATGGTGGGGACAGACCCCTAAAGAAGCTTTCTGTGGGAGCTGCCTATAGAGTAAATGCAGATGGCAAATGATCTTTGATCATCTTCCAGTCGTACTGTTGATTGTGCAAAGAAGATAAAATATCTAATGCTTACTTTAGGGAAACACAAAATTCCGCACAAATTCTCCAGGCCCAAATACATAATCTACAAAAATTAGAAGGAAATGAAGTTTGAGGAAGCAAACTTGACCTCCTCTTTATTTTAGCTGTCTGACTTTAATTATAATGTATATGGCAATTATCTAGACCTGGTGGTTTAGAAATCCAGCAATTGGGAAGTGTGATACATTTGGAAGTCTGTAGGAAAGCTCTGATTAGTTGAAGACACAAACTGCAAAATCCTTTTTTAGCTGCTAAATTCAAACTAGACTTAATTGTCTCCACTGGATTTATCTTAACTCTGCAAATTGGTAATCTTTCTTTCTGAAAGAAAACAGTAAAACAATAAAAACTGAAAGGGGACTGCCCTCATATTCCATTGCAGTAAGTTGAAAAGCTTGAGGTTGGTAAGGTGAAAAACATGCTTATTGATGTTAAAATATGAGGGAATGTTGAACAGAGGAAAGAGACGAAGAAAAGCAATTATTTCATTAAAAAGTGAGAAATTAATTTAAAATTAAGTTTGTTCCTGCCTTGGATTCACTGGCAAATATTTTTAAATGCAAAGTTACTCTATTTCCCAGCAGTCCTGTAACTGTAGTTCCATATGTTCCATATATTCTACTGAGCTTGAGAGTAGGGATTAACTTTAGATTTGGATTCTACCCCTTTTCTAATATGTGTTCTATTTATACTTAGCATTTATGTATGCATTGTTTTGCATATATAACATTCACTCATGTACTGGTGGTACATGACATATACAATCAGAAGGTTAAATTATATGGAAATAACCAGCATCACCAACCCACCACCCCCTCCCCCCAAAAATTGCATGGTAAATGGTCTACTTTTTAAGGCCTAAGAAGTATACTATATTTTAGAGAGTATTTTCAATGAAGTTAGAGGTGGAGAAATTTCTTATGGTTATATCACTTCAATTTATTGAAAATATCTCCCTGGTTAGAGTATAAGTTTAATTGAGGGGAAGGGATCACTTACAATGTATGTCCCTGCCTCTATATGTTGTTGTATGTATTCTTCCTTGGAATGCCTATCCTTTCTCTGCTCAGCCAACCTGAATACTGGCACCTGGTAAACACTCAGATTATGGCTCAAAAGAAATGTTGGCAATTCTTCAAAGACTGTCTTTTGTCCTACTAACTCTACAAAATGTTTCCTGACTTCCTACAGTCCACAGTGACCTCTCCTTTTTCTGAAATTTTTGTAGTGCTTAAAATGTATGCAAATTTTTATCATTTGATGTTTTTCAAAAATGGTCTCATATTTTCTTTGTTCATATACATCTTGTCTCCCTGACTAGTTTATATGCCACTTGAGGGTAGATATTATGTCTTGTACTTCTCTGTATCATCATTGCACATAGCTCAATGCCTTGTACATAAAAGCATAATAGTTATGACGGTTAAATATATTCACTTAAGTGATTGCTTAATTATATTGCTCTGGTATAACCCATGGAGTTTGGTATTTAGAAAATATTGATACTTGAATGCTTGTTTTACTTTAAACTTAGTGGGCAAAGGGAATTAAATTTTTTTTTAAATCTCATTTAATAAAAGTTTAGCCAAGCCAAAGGTTAGCCAGGTTCTTCATTTTAAAGAAAAGATACTTGATAGTTATAGACAAATGCTTTATGGAAATGCTATGGTTATTTTTGTATCTGAAAACATTATCTAATATTGAAGCTCTGCAGTAAAAGTTTTGAAATAATCATATACTTTTTTTCCCTCCTAAGTTTTTCAAAGCAGAATAGTTTTTGTCTTTCATATGAAGAAAATAACATAAAATTTAGTTTTTAAAAGTCTGGTACTTTTTTTTTTTTTTTTTTTGCGACACGCAGGCCTCTCACTGTTGAGGCCTCTCCCGTTGCGGAGCACAGGCTCCGGACGCACAGGCTCAGCGGCCATGGCTCACGGGCCCAGCCACTCCGCGGCATGTGGGATCTTCCCGGACTGGGGCACGAACCCGTGTCCCCTGCATCGGCAGGCGGACTCTCAACCACTGTGCCACCAGGGAAGCCCAAAAGTCTGGTACTTTTTTGATAGCTACCCTGTAAATAGGGTTCAGTTTCATTTCAGGAGACTTGTTTATATAGCTTGAAACTGTTTCTCAGTTAGTGAGAAGGTCTTCTGAATAAACTTACATGTCTTAAGCATTTTAGACCTGTGGATGCTAAATGTTTTTGCCAAATCCTGTGCTCAAATTTTCTTAACACTTCCTTTTCACATAGTGACCAGCGTTGGCTTTGGATAGGTTTGAATAAAAGGAGCCCTGACTTACAAGGATCCTGGCAATGGAGTGATCATACACCAGTGAGTTTAATCTTTCTCGTTTAGGATAATGTGGAAAGAGTATTTATTTCAATAACAAGAAAGTTGATTGTTAATTAATATAGCCATACAACCATTAAATTATGTAGATGTATCTTTATTGAAATGGAAATAGATTCATATATATGAAGTGGGGAAAAATAAGTTACTAATCTCACTTTTATTAAAAAAATAACCATACACATAGTCTCTCTACATATAATCCAAAAAACATAAAAATATAGATATATAAATATAGCGGTCATTTTGGGGTAGTAAAAGTGATTTTTTTCTTTTTCTTTGTTTTTTTTTTTTCCTTTATTTTCATAATGAGCAACGTTTATTTTTAAAAACATGAGTTATATAAAAAAGAAAGAATTTTAATTGGAGGAAACAATTCAGGAGAACCTTAAATAGTCCTTAAATGTTATTTCAAATGTTTACATTATCCTAAGGAGAGGTTTTAGGTAACACTTAGAGGAGCAAATTATTCTCAGGTATTAAATATTTGCTCCACATTACCGTTGTGTCAAGCAAGTCATTGTGTATTCTTTCAAAATGTAAAATTCCTTAACCTCATTTTCAATTTGGAGCATATCCAAGAATAGTCAATCGAATAACTAACATTTCAACACATGCATTTAAAAAAGGTATTTTGCAAGCTCCTGATTCTTTATGACTCCAACTGTGAACTTAATACATGATTAACCTCCACTTCTGAAACCGTAGCCTCCTTTGTTTGGAAACTGAAGACCTCATGGCATTTTATAAGTCCTCACGTGATTTGGCATCCTGACATAAAAAAGAAATGAAAAAGTTTTCCTCCCTTGGCATATGAACACACTTGAGTTATTAAAGCTGCCTAAATTACATCTAAATTGCAAATATTTATACATCAGTCTTAAATTCTGAAGCCTCTCTTGTCTTTTAAGGTGTCTACTATTATCACGGCAAATGAGTTTCAGCAGGATTATGATATCAGAGACTGTGCTGCTGTCAAGGTCAGTACAATGCTGGAAAATCTGCATATTTAAAAAATAAATCTGGCAGTATGTGCAGTCAGGCAACAGATCCATGAAGTGCCTTTTGCATGTGGAGCATGATATTAGGTGCAGTGAGAGTTTAGAAGTACACCCATGGCCCAGCCCTCAAGCAACCTAACTGACACTTAATTTGAGAAGGTAAAATTCATATTCAAGAAAGACGACTCTTGTTACTATGCAGTAATAAGCTCCAAATGAGTGGGCTGAGGAGGGCTAATGAAACTCAGAAGAGGAAGTGATTTCTATTGCCTATTTCCAGAAAGAGGTGGGACCTCAGTTGGACCTTTAAGGATGGATAGAGTTTGTACAGGTAGGATAGGGTAAGGCATAAAAGAAAGTGGGAGTGGAATGGAGAGGCTAAGGCAGTGAGGGGAACAATGCAGATCAAGAAGTTTTAGTTGGTGCTGTGGTTGAAAACAAAGGTGGGACTGATGCCAGGTTAAGGAGTTTGTGCATTTTTTGGTAGGCAACAGAGCATGATTAATGGTTTTTGTCAAGAACTACGGAGGGTGGGAGAAGATTCATCTTGAGACATATTTCAAGATGCAAAAGATAGGACCAGAAGACATGGAAGACCAGCTAGGCCTCTTCCTTTGCAGACTTCATTTACTTATTCGTTCCATAAGTAGTGTGTCCAAGCAGTCTGTGATGCTCTGGGGGGTCAACAATGACAAGATATAAAACAATCGTTGTCTTCACAGAACTTACAGTCTCGTAGGAGGTAAAGACAAGTAAAAGAGCAATTACAAGGGCTATGACAGACAAAGTGTAAATTTTATGCAAGAACAAGAGTGTTACAGGAGAGTAACAATGACGGTGCTGACGGTTATGATACAGCAGCTAACACTTGTTGACTCATGAGCCAGGCACAGTCGTGTCACATATATTATCTCACTTAATACTTAAGCAACCTTGTCAGGTAGATACTGTTACTATATCCATCTCACGGGGAAGAAATGTGAGCTCTGAGTAACTTACCTGATTACAGAACTGAAATTTAAACCCAGGTGTATGGGTCTACTATGCTATGTATGGCATTTACAGAAGCAGTCAGAAGGGGTATTTGTTTATGGAGAAAATAGTAGTACATTTTAGTTTAACTGATGTTTTGAATCCAGGCTTACAGTTAGAAATATGCTGTAGTAAGTTAGAATAAAGAAACTGGAGTTGAAGGAAAACGTTCATTAAAAAAAGAGTTCTCTAGTGGCCTAGAGGTTAGGACTCCGGGCTTTTACTGCCAGGGCCCAGGTTCAATCCCTGGTCAGGGAACTGAGATCGCACAAGCCACACAGCGCAGCCAAAAAAAGAAGAAAAAAATCGCGAAGGGCTAAGAAGTGGATTTGGGGTGATTACCAACATTTTATAAAATGTAAAAGGATGAGGAGGGAGGAGACATCTAGAAAATTATCTTTGCTGTGTAAGCCCAAGAAAGAGATTCAGGAAGATGACTGACCAGAAATGTTGCACAAAGGTTGAGACCAAGTACTGAGAAGGCCATTGGAAAGCATTATTTCAAAGTAACTGTTTTAGTAAAACACTCGGTAGTATCATGCTGTTTTTATAGAATTCCCCGTTTAACACATGAAAGAATGAAAACTTAATAGAAGTTTGTGAAGTTTCCAGAACACTGATGCAATAAACTACATTCTATGTAAGTTGTATCCCTATGTGTGAAAAGATTGGAAGAACCTACCAAAAAAACTAAACAGAAGAGACACTGATCAGTAACAAGGCCAGCTAGGGCAGTGTCTGGAAGGAGAATCTTACCTCACCTGCCACCTTCTAACCCTCTAGAATGTTGCCCTTAAGAGATAGCAGTCCAAAAACTGATGGATGCTCCTACGAGGTCCTGTCCTCCCTTTCCTTTCCCTGTTGCTTGCTGCCTGGAATTTATAGAGAGCCATCTTAGACCACACAGAGGAGGGCAATATCCCAGAAACACAAAGCAACACCAAAGGTGGAACTTGGGCCCCTGATGCCAGACTTTTATGTCACTTTTCACAGACCTGCTATGATCACAGGCTGGTGTTTGGAAACCACTGAACCAAATATTCTTTTCTAGCTTGATCTTCGCAAAATTTAAAGTTGCAAGATTCTACAATTTCATATCAACAAAAAACAGAAAAAAACCCAGTAATTTGCATTTTGGACATAAACATGACCCTATGCTATATTTTCTTTATCAGTCCCTTTGAAGGCTCTTGCTTAGACTGTTACTGCTTAAACACTGCATTCTTTCATGTGTTCATTCATAAACATATATCCTAGGTGCTAGAGCTAAAGCAGAGTTAAAGACCATAAGGCTTACAGCTTAGTGTTGTATAAGGGCTGCATCAACTTGAAAATATTCTACAATCCTCTTCCTCCTTTAGGTCATTAATAGGCCATGGCGAAGAAGGTGGTATTTCTATGATGACAGAGAATTTATTTATTTAAGGCCTTTTGCTTGTGATACAAAACTTGAATGGATGTGCCAGATTCCAAAAGGTAAATGTAGTTATTCCTTTTCACAGTCTTCTCATGTGAACTTGTAAATGCTGAGCCAAAGTACCTAAGAGGGCATTTTAGTCTATAATTATAATTTTAAAAGCCTTTGACACTACAGTTAACATATTAAGCTCCATCCTGCCTGACTCCTACCCCTAGTAAAATGCTGCCTTTTTGAAATTAGATACTACCTTCCTCTTTTGTCATGAAAGAATTTGTATAGGAGATAAAATTTAAGGCTAATTTAGGGAGATTAGGTCTTGGAATGAAGGATTATTTCAAGTGAAAGGAGAGATGAAGTAGAGGGAATCACTTTAATTTTTATTTTGTTGCAAAATGAAGGACGAAATGAAGACAGGCTTGGGAAGAATGAAGCAAAAGTCAGGAAATCAAATGTGGGCAGGTCCCAAATCTAAATTTTACAATTTAGAAACAGTTTTCAGTGAGCTCTAAATTACTAATAGTTTATCTCATTCAAATTCAGGAAACCAGTTAGCTTGATAGTAGAGCCTTTGGTGACGAAAAAGAGAGAAAGGATAATAAATAGATATCCTTTTACTTCACTTTTTAGTAGGAGAATGTCAAGGATATATTAAAGAAAATGTTAAGAAGATTTTAACTCCCTAATTATTTTTAAGCAGATATTAGATACATTAAATTAATTAATATAATGGTAAATGCACAGAAAGTTCCAAAATGAATTTCTGAACTGAATGTAAACAGATCATTGAAACTAAAGGGAATTCCTCTTATAAGTTCTCAAAAACCCAGAGATTATCTCATGGAACTGCCCATTAGAAGATTGTTCTTCTTTCCTAAACAAAGCTACCATCTTGCATTTAAAAGAGCTTCAGATGCAACATCCAGTGCAGTAACTGGCAAATCTCTTTCACAGGGCAAACTGGGGGGTCATTAATAAAAGGGGAATTGTGTGTGTGTGTGTGTGTGTGTGTGTGTGTGTGTGTGTGTGTGTGTGTGTTGATGGGGTTTTTCTTTTGTTTGTTGTGGAATTTTTTGTTTGTTTGTTTGTTTTTGGCTGTGTTGGGTCTTCGGTGCTGCACGCAGGCTTTCTGTAGTTGCAGTGAGCGGGGGCTGTTCTTCATTGCAGTGTGTGGGCTTCTCATTGCGGTGGCTTCTCTTGTTGTGGAGCATGGGCTGTAGGTGCGCAGGCTTCAGTAGTTGTCACGGGCTCAGTAGTTGTGGCTCGTGAGCTCTAGGGCACAGGCTCAGTAGTTGTGGCGCATGGGCTTAGTTGCTCCACAGCATGTGGGATCTTCCCAGACCAGGGCTTGAACCCGTGTCCCCTGCATTGGCAGGCGGATTGTGAACCACTGCGCCACCAGGGAAGTCCCTGATGGGGGTTTTCTAAAGGAGAAATTATACCTGAGTTAGTCCTGATTATTGATTAAACCTGAAAGAAGAAAAAAGGAAAACCAGCTTGGATACCTTTCAATCAAGTGGCAAAGTAACTAACATATAATCAACTTGGACAATATCTCTGGCTTGAAGCATTAGTTGTGCCACTCCAATTATTCTTTGGTATTTGGCATGCCTCGGAGAGTGCCACTGCTCCCTCCAAAGTATGCTCTCACTGGTAGCTGTTCCCCTGCCTCACGTTTGAGTACTGAGGCGTACCCTAGAGTATACACCAGGAAAACCTTAGAAATGACACACCAGTAACCACAGGAAATATTATGAAGAACACATGGTTTTCTTTTGTCTTTTTAATGTATTTGTTATTTTGAACAAAAGAGAAGGGAATTAACTAGCTTAGCCAACATAACTCAGGTAACCAAACAGATAAATCTTTTAAATCGTTGCACCCCTGCTGTCTCCAATGCAGAAACAAAATTAAAAGTGAAAGAACTTCCTGTCTCAGCCTATTTGCAGTCATTTGAAGGAGAATCAGTGATGGTTTGATCCAGGGTTTAAATGTTATATTAACTCCCCTTTGACAGTCCCTAAATTTCTGAGTTACGATGTGTCACATTCACTGGTTGGATATTTTCTTGGCTATTAGAACAGCCAAAGCCTGCTCAACTGGACACTTCTGTATTAATCTGTGTTTTCTGGTTTTCTTAAAGCAGTTTACTTATTCAATAGCCCAAATCACCAAACCTTTTCTCCAGCTCTTGCCTTTTTTATTACCACATACACCTGGTTCTAATTAGTCCCCTCCTCTCTAAAAGGGATATTTTGACAACCTAATTTTTTTTAATTATCATAATCACTATGGATGTATATACTTTTTAAATATTCCTTTTTAGTTGCAAAAACAGTAGCAAAAATAAGGTTCATAAAAGTGTTTTTAGGAAAATGACCTATAAACACAACTTTTTTGTATTGTGTTTCTTGATACCTTGTACACACATACATGTTTGTAATCCTGTGTAAAAAGGCACCTTTTATTTTACTTTTCTCACTAATTTAAAGAAATTTAAAGGTTAGGCATAGCTTTCCCCCAACATACAAATGAACAGAATTCTTTGACAAGATTACAAACAACCAACTATGTCTATTTTTTAAACTGATTTGCAGCATTGTTAATGGGAATTATCCAACATACAGAGGACTGAGTTAGAGAGAAAAACCACAGATGCTGGATATATAAGCAGTCCTCGGAGTAGGGTCCTCTCGTGCATTGGCCCTGACACAATAGCAAAATTAAGAACAGATATTTTACCCTGTAATTTCTAAAATTCCTCAAATTATGTCTTTGGCTTGAAACCAGTGTGACCTATGACCAGAATAAAAAGGGAGAGGAAAGCAGCTAGCATCCTGAGAGGAACTATTCTGTGCCTGGCCCTGTGCGGGGTGCTTGCATAGGGGTGATCTTACATGATCTTTACACTGTCTTTGTGAGTTAGGTAGGAGAGTTTCATTTTTATAGAATAGAAAATTGGGGCTCAGGGAGTTAAAGAACTGATCCCAAGTAGCACAGCAGCAAAGAGTCTGAGGGCATTTAGACACTGACTCACCCAACTTCAAAGACCATAATTCTTTGTACGGTACCATATTTCCTGCTGGGTGAATTTTATTATTTTCTTCCCAGTTTTGTCTCTCATTTTCTCAAAAGTTTCAGTACTGGATCACTGAACATTTTTTTCCAAGGATATCTTGGGAGGCAATAAACTCTACCAACCTAGGTGTATTCAAATTGCATTAGATGGAGATGTGGTTCCTGAATAACCTCATCCTACAGTGATGATTATCTTGGTGCATATTCCTTAGTGCTTCTATGTAGTGTATACAATGTATTCATTTACTTATTTGTACTTTCTAATTATTATCTATATTTTATCCATTAGTCTTCCTTTGTGACTTCCGTGATGTAAGGTAGAGAACTGCTAGTAATGCTGTATTAATATTTAACAAATCTGCCTTTTTGGTTGCCACAAAAACAGCTTTAGTGTGGGCCCCACAAAATTCAGTGTTATGAAGTGATCATAACATGAAAGGAGATGGTTTGTCCAGAAATGGACAAATCTCAGCCATACTGCAAGTCCTCTTGAGTTAGACTAAAGCACTTATTAGTACACCATGGTCTGTAATTGGATACTAAACTTAAGCCATTTGCTTTCTTATACAGGTTGTACTCCAAAAATACCAGACTGGTACAATCCAGGTGAGTTAAGAAAACTAAAATTTACCCAAAGCTGCTTTTACCTTTTCAGTGACGTATTTAGTTAATTATTTAAGCCCAGGCCTAAGTGCCAGCTTCTTCTGTATCATGTCTTCAAATGAGAAGAAGTATCTCCATGCAGGGAAGATGATTAGCTGGTGTGGGATGAGACTCTGAGGCTGGATTTATCCTTCTCTGTGAGTACAGGAGGGTAACAGAGTCACTCACTGGCTCAGGAATCCTTGGATCCTTCCAGGCAGCACTGCCCTGGCCAAAGAGAGCCAGTAATCTAAATGGATTGTTATTTATAAATAGTTTTGAACAATAATCCATGATGAGAGGGCGCAGTTTGGTTTATGCAGTCATAATTGTGCTATTTTTCTTCTTCTTTAGAGCGTGCTGGAATTCATGGACCTCCAGTTGTAATAGAAGGGAGTGAATATTGGTTTGTTGCTGATCCCCGTTTAAACTATGAAGAAGCCGTCCTGTATTGTGCTAGCAATCACAGCTCTCTGGCTAGTTTAACATCTTTTGCAGGACTAAGAGCCATCAAAAACAAAATAGCAAATGTAATTTGAAAGAACATATTTTTTAATATTTTCTTATTTTTACATTTATTCTGTTAAAAAAATTTCAAAAATCTACAAAAGTTAAATGTTCTTCTCAAGTAAAATTTGCCTAACAACATATAAGTTCATCACTTTGTGTTAGAAAAGTTAAAAAGAATTGCTTAATGTTTTAAAATATTCAAGATTAATTATTAATGTCAGTTGATAAGATGAGCTTCAATAGATAATATAAATTATTCTAATTCCTTGTCACATTTTTTACTAAAAGTTAACTTGGTAGTTAACTTGAGATTCTGTTTCTAATAATAACTAACTTTGCAAAATAGTTTTTTGGAGGAAAAATTATTTGTATATTTTTAAATTTATAACTAGTAGCAATAGGATACTATATGTCCAATTAATATATGCCCATAATTACAGTGACCATATTTTCTGTATGCAAAATAGGGCCTGTGAATATAAAAAGAGTTTCTAAACTACTTTTTTTGGTGAAAGGACCTGGTTTGTGTAATTTAGAGACCAAAGTAATGAATACCTGGAAATTATAGTGGTTTGTGGTTATGATGGGCCAGGGTATTTAAATCAAAACTCTTCTAGAAAAGTCAGCACATATAAGGATGTGTGTTTAGTTGTTTTGTTTTGTTTTTGTGGTTTTTTTTTTTTTTTCAGATATCTGGCGATGAGGAGAAATGGTGGGTGAGAACTACTGACCAGCTAATAGAACGTCATTTTATATAGTATGTGACATTCTTGATGGTGCCTTTGTAAAGTTATCGTTTAAAAGAAGCAGTCCCAAATCCCCTTTTACTAAATGGAGTACTGTTTATAATTAGTTTTGAACATTAATCCATAAACTACCTAGACTAGAGAAACCAAATCCTTTAGCAAATGAGCATCAAGAAAAAGTTGTATAAAATAATGGCCTAACATTAAATTTAGAATTAAAATTACTTCAGTAAAAAACAGAATGGAACATGTAACTACATTATGAGCTGACACATCTCTCATTTTCTTTCAGCTCACGACATCCATTGCATCACTTTCCTATAACGTTTGGAGAGGAATGCTTTTACCTCTCTGCCAAGACTTGGTTTAGCGGTAAGGTTAATTCCAAATCCTTTAACGTTAATTATGTAATATGTGAACTTCAGGTTCAATTACTAGCTTAATCTTGCTTTCCTTTTGATTATATGTTTGGTAGCTTCACCATATTCTGATTTATTGCTGATGACAATAGATCAAGTTCCAAATGCAAATAAAGGTGCTTTTCACTGTGAATATTTTGACTTCCTTTATCCTAAAGCAGTTACTTAGAAATAAACTTACCACTTTCATAACCAATAAGGATATAGACAAATTCACAAAGTTGAACAGGCAGCAGTTCTAAAGTATAGTTTAGATCCCTTTCCCCCTCATTAGCCTTCTTCAACTCTATTTCCTGCCATCAGGAACCATAGTAACTGTGTGTGTACCAAGTATGTTCATTTTTATAAGCAATATTTATATGCTACAACTTACTGATATGAGTGATAATAATAGAAGACAAAAATAGCTAGGGAAGAAAAGGAATATATTTTAACCATTTGGGAAAGATTGATTTAAAGAGACTTTCTTCACTACTGGATGATTTTTAAATGTGCTGAATGGAAAATTCTCACCACAGTAATCCTGCTTTTCATTTCTCAGACTTGAATAAACCAGCAGACTGTCGTACCAAGTTGCCCTTCGTCTGTGAAAAATACAATGTATCTTCATTAGAAAAATATAGTCCAGATTCTGCTGCTAAAATACAGTGCTCTGGGGATTGGATTACTTTTCAGAATAAGGTAAAAAGAGAATTGCTACGTTGTGTAAATGATGATTGCTTTCATGATGGTTACCTGGCCTGTGGCAGAATGGCATCCCACCAAGTAACTTCACTAAGATAGACCCTGCATATTTCAGTATCTCGCCTGATTCTCTACATTTTCAGAAACCAAGTTAACTCTCAAGTTAATCACGCCTACAGGTCTTTCAGAGTACCGTGTTCCTATTCTGTTGCTACTGACACTTAAACTGCCAAAGTTGATCTTTAAGTGAATAGTAATATATTGACTAGTCAGGACTATCTCTTTGGCATGTAGGAAACTGGCTTAATTTCTGGCTGATAAATTTTCCCCCTTAAGGAAAACATCCAAGAAGCATTTACCAATCAAATTAGACCAACATTTCCCAAACTACTTTTTGGGAATATACACATATGCTAACAAAATGTTAATCATTGATGTTGCTTCCAGAGCAGGGTTTATGATTAAATAGCTTTGGGAAATGCCACATTCTATATTTGCTTCCTTGAGATGCACAATTCATATTGGTGTATGTATCTCTTAGGAAATGCATTTGGCTGCTAAAAAGAGAGATTATTATAGTATGCTAAAACATTTATTCTCTCAGATAAAAGAAGTTTGAAGATAAGCAGGCTGGGGTTGGTATGAAAGCTCTGTGGTCTTCAAAACCAGTCTTCCTTTGTCTTTTTGCTCTGCCATCCTTAACTTATGGCTTCCAAGCCCAAGTTCAGGGTGTTCTCTCTAGAGTCTTTTCTAGAAGCCACCCAATGACTTTATATTTCTCTGGCCATTCCAGTCTGTAAGGAGGCTGAAAAAAAAAAAAAAACTATCTTATAGCATGTTTCAAGGAAAACAATTTGGGACATGCTACTCCACACTAACCTGATCATAATATCAAGAAGAAAAAGGAAGAGATGTGTCTGACAGCTGAAAACATCTGTAGTAAAGTTAAAATATTAGGGATATATATATTTGTTTGTTTGTTTGTTTGTGGTACGCGAGCCTCTCACTGTTCTGGCCTCTCCCGTTGCGGACCACAGGCTCCGGACGTGCAGGCTCAGCGGCCATGGCTCACGGGCCCAGCCGCTCCGTGGCATGTGGGATCTTCCCAGACCGGGGCACGAACCCGTGTCCCCTGCATCGGCAGGCGGACTCTCAACCACTGCGCCACCAGGGAAGCCCCCTAGGGGTATATTTTGACTTTTTAAAATTTGGACAATCTTTTTTCCCCCCAAAGTACTAGATTAATTTACATAGTTGATGTAAGTTTATGTTTTTTTGTTTGTTTTTATTGAAGTATAGTTGAATGAACATATTATATTAGTTTCAGGTGTACAACGTAGTGATCTGATATTTCTAGAGATTACACACCATACAAAGTTATTATAAAATTACTGACTATATTCCCTTTGCTATGCATTACATCCCTGTGACTTATTTATTTTATAACTGTTAGTTTGTATCTCTTAATCCCCTTCACCCCATTAAAATATCCTGTCAAGAGACAGAGGGATGATTTCTTTAAAAATGTGATTTTTTTAATATAAGGTAATGATGAAGAATACGTATTTGAAACCAAATGGAGCAGAGTCTAAATGCTGACCATACCATGCTATGGCTATTTCACTTATGGGTAAAGTTACTTAATGTCCTTGTGCCTCAGTTTTCCCATTTGTTGTGAGAATTAAATGAGATAATACTGTGCAAAGTGTTTTAACACAAGGAAGCACTCAGTAAATGGGAGATTTTTTTAAAAAGTAGCTCAAGGACTACTCTTCAGTTGCTTAAATTAAGCGTAGAGTTGCATTCTTGGGACTTCCCTGGTGGTCCAATGGTAAAGGATCCACCTTACGATGCAGGTGACATGGGTTCACTCCCTTGTCAGGGAACTAAGATCCCACATGCCGCGGGGGCAACTGAGCCCACGCGCCACAACTACTGAGCTCGCGTGCCTCAACTAGAGCCCATGTGCTGCAAACTACAGAGCCCGCACGCCCTGGAGCCCACGCACCACAACTAGAGAGAAGCCTGCGTGCCGCAACTAAGACCCGACGCAGCCAAAAATAAGAAATAAAATAAATAATAAATAAATCTTTAAAAAAAAGAGAGTGTAGATCTGCATTCTTTTGGTACTACTTTGTAAGTGTGTATATCTCACAGACAGAAAATTAGCAGCCTTCTAAAAGATGAGGCATTTTCTTCCTATGTGAGCTTTCCCGTGTGTGGAATTTTATACTTCATATGTGTTCTTTGCAGTGCTTTTTAAGGATCAAACCTAAGTCTCTTACATTTTCTGAAGCCAGCGATGCTTGTCAAACCTATGGTGGAACCCTTCCTTCAGTGCTGAGCCAGAGAGAGCAAGGTAGCAGAATTGTTTCATAAACATGTTTTATTCTGATCTGGAGGCTGTGTTTGTGTTGGGAGGCTGTGGGGAATTAACACATACAAAGAATCTTATTAAATTACTTTTTACAGAGGAGGTGAAAGATTATCCTGGTAGTTAGATAAGCAAGAGGTATTCATTGACATTTTTAGTATATCTTTAATTTGAATAAGTCAAATGTTTTTTGTTTTTTGTTTTTAATCTTTCTGACAGATTTTATTACATCCTTGCTTCCGGATATGGAAGCTACTTTATGGATTGGTTTGCGCTGGACTGCCTATGAAAAGATAAACAAATGGATGGATAACAGAGAGCTGACATACAGTAACTTTCACCCATTATTGGTTGGTCGGAGGCTGAGAATACCAACAAATGTAAGGTTGTTTTTTTTTTAATCAACAAACTGTGGGGCCTCCCTGGTGGCGCAGTGGTTGAGAGTCCGCCTGCCGATGCAGGGGATACGGGTTCGTGCCCCGGTCTGGGAGGATCCCATATGCCGCGGAGTGGCTGGGCCCGTGAGCCATGGCCGCTGGGCCTGCGCGTCCGGAGCCTGTGCTCCGCAACGGGAGAGGCCACAACAGTGAGAGGCCCGCATACCGCAAAAAGAAAAAAAAAAACAAAAAAAACTGTGTAGCTCTATGAAATACCTGAGTCTTCCACAAATTATTGGATTAAGAACAAGGGCCTATTTTATGAGTCGGCTTATATGAAACGTCCAAATAGGCAAATCTATAAAGATAGAAAGTAGATTACTGGTTGCCAGAGGCTAAGAGGCTAGAAGGATTGGTAGTGATGGCCTAAAGCATATGGAATTTCTTTCAGGGGTGGTGAAAATGTTCTAAAATTGATTAGGGGTGATGGTTGCACAACTCTGTGAATATACTAAAACTATAGAATATATGCTTTAAGTGAATGAATTATACCATCTATGAATTATATCAATAATGCTGTCACAAGAAGAATAATGACAGAGCTTCCACAGCCTTCACGTAGCTGCCCTAGTTTTTCATAGTAGTATCAGATTCCATAGCACTTATTTCATAACCATCTAAAACCATCAATAGTGAGTTGCAAATAAAAGCTAATATAAATGCTTTACTTATCATCTTGGAATTTGGAGCAGTCAGCCTCGGTCTCCTGAGGTTAAAAAGTACAAAATCTGTGGTTAGTGATCATTTTTCCCTAAGATCTAAATGTAAAGAAGCTATAGAATGGAAGAAGGCATTATATTAACAGTAGTTACCCTGTACCATGATATTGCTGCCCACTGCTTCTGTCTTCCTTATTTACTGGATACAAACCACCTTTTGCACAAAAGTCAAAGATTAAGAGATTAACTTTAAAGTTGAATTCCAAAAGTACATCCTAGACAACATCAACTGATATTCCTGATGCAATGGAATTTTGCTCAACGTTGACATTGGTGGCAAAGGGAACTCTGCAATATGTGTAATTATGTACAAAGTAAATATTGAAATAATGCTTGGTTATTGTAGAACATTTGGAAGTTATAGAAGAGTAAACAAAATAAAGAAAAATATCAACCCTTATCCTGCTTATACTTAGGCTGGTAGCTTTTAAACTTTTAACTCATGACCCATAGTAAGAAATAAATTTAAATTACCATTCAGCACATAGATATAAATATAATATTGAATTGAAACAAAAGTTTCAGGAAATAATACTTACCCTTAGAGCTTATATTTCTTTCTTTTCTATTCTATTCTACTCTAGTCTGATCTAGTCTAGTCTAGTCAACCTATTCTCTGTGTTCTATTCTATTTCATTATCACAAATAAGAATCAAGATCCACTGAACTGATCTCATGATCTACTAAATAAGTCTCAAACCATATTTGAATCCTGATCTAGGAAATCACAATGAATATTTCAGCATTTTTCTTCTAGGGCTTTTCTATACATTGTCTTCTTGACATAGATAAGATCATAGTATATATACTATTGTATTTACTTTTCTCACTTAGTATTATATCATAAGTCATTTCTTATGCCATTAAAAGATGTGCCTGATAAGCATTTTGATGGTTGCACAATATTTATTGCTAGATATACCATCATTTACCTAAACAATGCTGGGTATTTTGGCTGTTCCAGTTTTGCATAATCCTAAATAGTGCTGCAATTAACATCTTCATGCATAATCTTCGCTGTATATTTCAGGTTACCTCCCTAAGACAGATTTAGGAAGTGATATAGCCAGATCAAAAAATATAAG
The DNA here is from genome assembly GCF_025265405.1 of Mesoplodon densirostris. Taxonomy (NCBI): domain Eukaryota; kingdom Metazoa; phylum Chordata; class Mammalia; order Artiodactyla; family Ziphiidae; genus Mesoplodon; species Mesoplodon densirostris. Next base: position 79,339,393 of record NC_082668.1, on the reverse strand, counting down.
TAGTTGTAAAACTCTGGTTAACCAAATTGGTTTCCAGAAAGGTTTATGAGTTTATATTTTTGTCAGCAATATATTGTGATTACTTTTCTATTCATACCAGTGTATTAATAATTTCCAACATTTATTGAGCAGCTAATATGTGTCAGACACTCTGCTAATGCATCACATGCATTATTTAATTTAATCTGCACAATAGATATGAAACAGTCTGTACTCCTCTCCTATCTTAGAAATGTGGAGACAAACAGAGAGAGTCATGTAACTTGCCAGAAATCATGCAGGGTATGCGTGCAGGGTCGGCATTTAAATCCAAGTCTGCAGAGCCAGCATTCTTAGCTTCTCTACTGCATTGCCTCTACTACAATGCTCTAAGGAGAATTATCTTTTAAAAATTCTTGCTAATTTGGTAGTTTAAATGATATCATATTTTAATTTGTATTGCTCTGATTTCTAATGAAAACATACAAATTCAGTAATAATTTGAATTTCATCCAATGTGAATTTCTTATTCTTTGACAATTTATCAAAGCCTTCTTTGTATTATTGATTTTATGTATTTCTTATTGATTTTATGACTATGTAAATATTAAGTGTGCTAACCCTGTGTTTCTTTCATTTATTGCAGATATTTTCACAGGTTTTTTTTTCTTTAGGTATAATACCAAAAATATTACAGAAATAAGTTTTGATTTTTTTGGTTTGTGTTCAACTCTATTTCTTTTTTTCCCTCCATTGCTTTTAGGTTAGAAAGTCCCTCATGTAAATGTTAGTTAAATGAATGCCTTTATTTTCTTCATTTTGTTTTATAGCTTGCTTTTTTGTTCTGACAGTATGATACATCCATGGTATATGGCATATGTTGTCAATGGTTACTTAATCCTTTTCCCTAATCCTGGCCAATTGTCTAGCATCATTTGTTGCATATACTTCCATCTGTTAAAATCAATATAGAATGCCTTTTTTATCATATGTGAAGTGAGCATGTGTATGTATATGTGTGTGTGTATGAGACATATTCTTGTATAGCTGCCACACTGATCTAAATACTATAATGTTGCCATATTTCAAAAAATATAATAGGATTAGTTATCCTTTAGTGTATGTCTTTTAAAAATATTTTTAGCTGTTTTTGTCTATTCTTCAAGACAAACTAGAATTATTTAGTTAATTTCCAATCTAAACAATTAAACAGAAAACTTCTGGTAAGAATTTGACAACATTTTAGGAAGAATTGACATCTTTTTATTAATTTTCCCTCAAGAATATGGTGTAACATATCTCTCCATTGATTCAAGTCTTCCTTTTAAATTCCTCAGTGAAGTTTTTAGAGAAGTTCTCTTTCTTTTTGCCATTGAGAATGGCAGCTTTTAAAAACTGTCTTACTGATATGTAGGAAATCTATTATTTGGGTATTTTTGTGTATTTATTTCATAGGCATCCATATTACTAAAAGCTCTTATTACTTCTCAGAGTTTTTCAGTAGATTTTCTTGGGTTTTCTAATTAGATAATCATAATTGGCAAATAACTGTTCATTCTTCACTACATGTGGTAGGGATTCCAGAAACATGGTAAATACCAGGAGTAATAAATAACTTCCTAGACCACCTGGAGGGGTGGGATAGGGAGGGTGGGAGGGAGGGAGATGCAAGAGGGAAGAGATATGGAAACATATGTATATGTATAACTGATTCACTTTGTTATAAAGCAGAAACTAACACACCACTGTAAAGCAATTAAGCTCCAATAAAGATGTTAAAAAAAAAATAAGAAAGTTTATCAGGATTTTCTTAGTGATTTCATGGTCAGCTCCTTAATGGATTTTTTTTACAGGAAGAAAAATCCAATTTGTAATATAAAGTTCCCTTGCTGGGATCTTCAGACTGTTAGTTTCATGATTGCTTGTACATATTTGCCTTTTTGTTTAGATTTTTGATGAAGAGCTGTCCTACCACTGTGCTCTAATGCTCAACCTCCAAAAGTCACCTTTTACTGGGACGTGGAATTTTACTTCCTGCAGTGAACACCATACTCTGTCTCTCTGTCAGAAATATTCAGGTACAGATTATTATTTAGATAACTATGGTACTTTATGCTGTTAGATATGTACAGTACTTTTTTACAAAAAAATCTTATAAATTAATATTAATTTTTAATCATACAGCTTCCTTAAAATTTTAGCATGACTAAATCCATGCTGGCTCAGTGAGTCAAATTAGCTCAAATAGAATGTGATTTTTTTTCAAGATCATTGCCATAATTAAATATCAAAATTAAGTATCCAATGGAATTTGTTCATCGGTGTTGTCTAATGACAGTAAATTATGGTTGCATTTTGTTCTCCTTTCTACTCTGGAATTTTTCAGATTTTACTGTCATGATGAAAGGAGGAGAAAAAAATGTTTTTAACTGAGTTTGGTATAAACAATCACGGTTAAATGTAGCACTCAAAAAAAAAAAAAGGATGTGAAACATAAATGGATCACTGTCTATGCCCTCCTATAATCCAAATAAAAGTAAAATGTGTACTTAAAAGTAGGAATCATCTGTATTTTCAAAAAGATATTGTTTTAAAGGTATTAAATCGTTTTCATTGGTCACAGTAAGTTTTTAAACAAACGATTAAAAAAAAAAACCTTTGCCATGTAATGAGAACTTCAAGTAGCTAATCCATGTGCTTCTGGGTTTTTATTTTATTTTTATACAGCAGGTTCTTATTAGTTCTCTATTTTATACATATTAGTGTATATATGTCAATCCCAATCTCCCAATTCATATGTTTGTTCTCTACATCTGTGTCTCTGTTTCTGCCTTGCAAACCAGTTCATCTGTACGATTTTTCTAGATTCCACATGTTTGCATTAATATACGATATTTCTTTTTCTTTTTCCAACTTACATCACTCTGTATGACAGTCTCTAGGTCCATCCATGTCTCTACAAATGACCCAGTTTCATCCCTTCTTATGGCTGAGTAATATTCCATTGTATATGTGTACCACATCTTCTTTATCCATTTGTCTGTCGATGGACATTTAGGTTGCTTCCATGACCTGGCTCTTGTAGGTAGTGCTGCAGTGAACATTGTGGTACATGGCTCTTTTTGAATTATGGTTTTCTCAGGGGATATGCCCAGTAGTGGGATTGCTGGGTCATATGGTAATTCTATTTTTAGTTTTTTAAGGGACCTCCACAGTGGATGTATCAAGTTACATTCCCACCAACAGTACAAGAGGGTTCTCTTTGCTCCACACCCTCTCCAGCATTTGTTGTTTGTAGATTTTCTGATGATGACCATTCTGACTGGTGTGAGGTGATACCTCATTGTAGCTTTGATTTTCATTTCTCTAATAATTAGTGATGTTGAGCAGCTTTTCATGTGCTTCTTGGCCATCTGTATGTCTTCTTTGGAGAAATGTCTATTTAGGTCTTTGGCCCATTTTTTGATTGGGTTGTTTGTTTCTTCATTATTGAGCTGCATGAGCTGTTTATATATTTTGGAGATTAATCCTTTGTCCGTTGATTCATTTGCAAATATTTTCTCCCATTCTGAGGGTCATCTTTTCATCTTGTTTATCATTTCCTTTGCTGTGCAAAAGCTTTTAAGTTTCTTTAGGTCCCATTTGTTTATTTTTGTTTTTATTTCCATTACTCTAAGAGGTGGGTCAAAAAAGATCTTGCTGGGCTTCCCTGGTGGCGCAGTGGTTGAAAGTCCACCTGCCAATGCAGGGGACACAGGTTCGTGCCCCGGTCCGGGATGATCCCATGTGCCGCGGAGCGGCTGGGCCCGTGAGCCATGGCTGCTGAGCCTGCGCGTCCGGAGCCTGTGCTCCACAACGGGAGAGGCCACAACAGTGAGAGACCTGCGTACCGCAAAAAAAAAAAAAAAAAAGATCTTGCTGTGATTTATGTCATAGAGTGTTCTGTCTATGTTTTCCTCTAAGAGTTTTATAGTGTCAGGTCTTACATTTAGGTCTCTAATCCATTTTGAGTTTATTTTTGTGTATGGTGTTAGGGAGTGTTCTAATTTCATTCATTTACATGTAGCTGTCCATTTTTCCCAGCACCATTTATTGAAGAGACTGTCTTTTCTCCATTGTGTATCCTTGCCTCCTTTGTCATAGATTAGTTGACCATGGGTGTGTGGGTTTATCTCTGGGCTTTCTATTCTGTTCCATTGATCTATATTTTTGTTTTTGTGCCAGTACCATATTGTCTTGATGACTGTAGCTTTGTAGTATAGTGTGAAGTCAGGGAGTCTGATTCCTCCAGCTTAGTTTTATTCCCTCAAGACTGCTTTGGCTATTCGGGGTCTTTTGTGTCTCCATACAAATTTTAAGATATTTTATTCTAGTTCTGTAAAAACTGCCATTGGTAATTTGATAGGGATTGCATTGAATCTGTAGATTGCTTTGGATAGTGTGATCATTTTCACAATATTGATTCTACTAATCCAAGAACATGGTATATCTCTCCATCTGTTTGTCTCATCTTTGATTTCTTTCATCAGTGTCTTACAGTTTTCTGAGCACTCCATGCTCTTCTGAAGAACTTTTTGCTAAATTAATCTTTGCTCATTTGTCTCATACTTTTTAGTAACTGCCTTTTTCAGAGAAGTACTATAAATCAATAATTCAAATATATCCTCCTAGGGGTGGTTGTATACATTTTTTCGTGGGTTCTCCCGGATGAAAACTTGTAAGGGGACACCCAACACCTCTTGTTGAAGCAATTCAAACAAAGGAAGAATTCGACACCAGTCTGAAATGGTAATCTTATTGCCATTAGAAGTAGTCTACTTTTATTTATAGCTTTTCTCCTATTGCAGTTTACTTTTATTTATAGCTTTTCTCCTTCCTAAATCAGATCAGCTAAATCAGAATTTTGTTCTAATTGTAGAAAACAAATTTGTGGTTCACAAATTTACCTAAGGTATACAGTAAAACATACCTAGTTCTCCCACCCAAAATCTAAAATAAATGAACAGATAAGTAATATCTAAAGTACATTCTTACAGGGAGAAATTTGAAAAAATGTCCCATGACTTGCCAAGTAGGTGGTTTTTGTGGCTTTATTTTTCTTTTACACACAGAAATTGAAAGCAGACAGACCTTGCAAAATACTTCAGAAACTATGAAGTATCAAAATAATCTGTACAAAATAATTCTGAAGACTCTGACTTGGACTGATGCTCTAAAGGAGTGCCAGAAAGAAAATATGCAGCTGGTGAGCATCACAGACCCTTACGAGCAGGCCTTCCTGACTGTGCAGGCGGTCCTTCATAACTCTTCTTTATGGATTGGACTCTCCAGTCATGACGTAAGTTTTCAGTCCCCACTGCCAGGATTGGGTGATGGAATGTGACATTTTTTATTGCACACAGCATCTCTCATATCAGACTAAAAGAAACCAGAGATCATAAAATCTTACTCCAGTGAATGAATTTCATGAGGTATGTAATTTTTAGCAGCAGTCATCTTTCCACTGTTGAAAGATCAGGTGCTTTATCGTTTAGCTTAAGAAAAATGTCTAATGGACATATGTTGCTGAGCACTTCTTTTTATTTATTCCAATCGAAGATGGAGCTGGAATCAGGAGCTGCCATGTCTCCTCAGCCAATGAAAAGAAGAGAAGGAGGGGGGGCTTCCCTGGTGGCACAGTGGTTGAGAGTCCGCCTGCCGATGCGGGGGACGCGGGTTCGTGCCCCGGTCCGGGAGGATCCCACATGCCGTGGAGCGGCTGGGCCCGTGAGCCATGGCTGCTGGGCCTGCGCGTCTGGAGCCTGTGCTCCGCAACGGGAGGGGCCACAGCAGTGAGAGGCCCGCATACCACAGTAAATAAATAAATAAATAAAAGTTAAAAAAAAAAAATTCAGATGGGGTTGGGTGAGCAGAAGCCCATGAACGTTATTAAAGGGCTTTTTATCCCTTTCCGAATCAGCAGAGTGAAATTAAGCCACTCTACAAAGGGATTAGAATAGCATTTTGCCATATCTCAAGCCCTGATTTGGGGTACTTCTCATTCATTTCATAGCCCAGCAAAGAATGCTAGTCTCCTATTAATTCCCAGCACTAAACTACATACATGTAGCACAAACAGGAATATTTACGCTACTAAAGCTTTTGGCTATAATTAATAGGGAATCTTTTTTTTTAAATAAAGCTGTAGCATTCCTCTCAGCATTGTAGGCCATTTTTGCCTCTTTTCTGAGCCTTGTATGTAATAAGCTGATGCTCTGCCCACGGAGATGTATTGAAAAGTAAGATATAGGGCTGGTATAAAAGGCTGCATACATTGTGTACTGATGGGGGTGCCATTTATTTATAAAGGTTGTGATGTGAATTTTGCTTCCTGCATCTGTGCAGTGTGTGACCCATAAAGCCCTAGTTAGATAAGTGTCACCTAAACCAGTATTCCTAATCCACTCTCAGAGGGAAGGTAATTGGGAGAGTAGGAAAGAAGTGTCCATTGCATTATGAAGCAAAACTGAGTTATGTAGATGGTAAGCTAACCCTCAGTATACCAAGATGGTTTTAGGGCTGCATGGAGAAAATGTGACTGAAGACAATTTAAGTCCTTGCACAAACCCCAAGTTGAACTGGAGAATGGATGAATAAAACTTAAGACGGAGAAGTAAACATTATCTTTGACAAACTTTGGACTTATTACCACCAGCATTTGTCAAAAGCTCAATTAAAAAAGCAGTATTTAGAAATTGCTTGAAGGCTAGCTTCTCCAAAATTCTGGATTTTAAAATGTACCCTCAGGTCCAGCCAGATTATCAGCTTGAACTGCTTCCCTAGACCCCACAGTATCAATTCCTTCATAACATTGCTTTACTTCCTTTCTCTTTTGTGTTTGGCATTATGTGAAACCCATCACTGTGTCTCTTGCGTGGGTGGTAATTAAGTTATTACATTTCCTAGTTTTAACCACCTTAAACCTTTTTAAACAAAAGCAATATTGTTGCTGGAGAAAAATCATAAAGTTAGAATAAATTAAAAGAATAAAATTGGAATCACCTATAATCCCAGTATCTAGTCATAAATGTGGTTTAAATATTTGGTATATATCCTTCAAGTTATTTTTCTACATACATGTATTTATTTTTAAGACACTTCGGATCATACAGTTTTGTAACTTTTTTTCCCCACTTGATGATTTTGGTCTTCTTTCTTATCCTATTTTCAGTTGTCACCTGTGTTTTTCTTTTCCCTTTTGCTCTTTAACATATTAAATTTTACATAGCTCTTTCTTATTTATCTTCATAAGCTGCCTGAAATCTTTGGAACGTGGCAGAGTGTAAGTAAATAAAACTTTACATTGAAAGCAATGGGAAGGTTTTGAAAGATTTTAAACATGGTAGTAACAATATCAGATTTTGACTTGAGAAAAACTATGCTGGGCAGAAGCTGGGGAAGGAAGTGAGCAGTCCAGAGATAGAAGACCAGTTAGAGTTTCTTGTAGACATTCATGCAGGAAATGATGTTGGTCTGGACTGAGGCATGTTTACAATGTCTGCAGTGCAGCAGTTCTGGGTTATAGAAGGTCTGGAGTGTGGCTGTGAGAGCAGGTCACTTGAGTACATAGAAGTGAAAGTCCATAGAAGAGGAAGTCAAGAAGGCTTGGGAACGGGATGAGTCATCCACATGAACATAGACGTCCCTAAGTCAGTGGTAGGACCAGGAAGACAGAGCAAGGCATGGGACACCTCCTTAGTAAATATCAGGGAGGAGCAAGGGGGCCAAGACCAAAGTGAATGTCAGAGAGAAGGAAGGACTCTGGGAGTTTGCCAAGACCTCAGTGAATGTCAGAGAAGAAGGGCATAAACCTCAAAGGAAATGACTGAAGGAAATAAAAATACCCACTACCTCATTCTCATGGCTCTGTGATATCTGAGACTAAAAAAAAACAAGCAGCCTTCCCTTGTGGATGCTGAAAGGAACTTATTCTATTAGAAAAGACAGGTTTTAATTAAGATCAATCAAGGTCTAGAATTTAGTGAAGAGATACTTACAGTCTTAATAAAGAGATTTATTGTTCAGTAAAGAGATGGTGGGAGTGGGATGACTTATCTACAAGGAACAAAGTTCCAAAGGCCCAGGGACCTGGGTTCGTTGGGAGTGCAACAAGGGGGAAGGAATCCAGGGTCATACTCAGTACAGGCAACATCACAGGGGCAAAGGGCCACATTTGAGGCCACTTGGTTTAGAGATTAACTGGCCATAAGTTTACAACTGGAACACTGGTAGAGAACAATTCTGAATGAAACAGTTGGTGGTGTTGAGGTTTGACCACATTTGCTATTTTTGGTTCACTATGGAGACTGTGAGACTGCATGTGGCCTTTGACCCAATGTTCCAAATAAACCAGTGATGCAAAATTGCCCCAGGCCTCAGGAAAGCATAGCTCAGTGGGTCAGTGTGGAAGGGCTGGTGCTCTGGCAGCACCACAGGAAAACTCAGGCAGGCGTGTACTTCACAATCCATCCCCTGCACATCTGTACCTACCTTGTTAAGCCTCTCTCAAGACAGGTGGGTGGTCAGGCCCTTATCAGGACGTAAAGATAGATGTTCACAGACTTCTAGTGCACAATAGAATGTAGTGAATAAGGAAGTTTCTCTTCAAAGACAAATGTGAAAAGGGTGGTGTGAGATCCACAGGGCCTGAAGGTTTAAGAGGAAGGGAGCTGGCGTCTCTGTAGCTCTTCTTGTGTACCAGCGAGCCACTGACTTAGGTGTTTTACACGTTACCCATTAATTCCAACCCCATGAGATTAAGTGGCACATCCATTTAATAGATGAAGGGGTGGAAAAGTGGCAAGGTAATGCCACAATCAAAAGCTAAAAAGTGAAGAATTCAAAACGAGGTATGCGGGCTTCCCTGGTGGCGCAGTGGTTGAGAATCTGCCTGCCAATGCAAGGGACACGGGTTCGAGCCCTGGTCTGGGAAGATCCCACATGCCACGGAGCAGCTAGGCCCGTGAGCCACAATTACTGAGCCTGCGCGTCTGGAGCCTGTGCTCCGCAACAAGAGAGGCTGCGATAGTGAGAGACCCGCGCACTGCGATGAAGAGTGGCCCCCACTTGCCGCAACTAGAGAAAGCCCTCGCACAGAAACAAAGACCCAGCACAGCCATAAATAAATAAAGAAAAAATAATAATAAGACATTAAAAAAAAAAAAAAAACGAGGTATGCTTAGCTCTAAAGCCCGTGTTCTTTCCACTACTACATATTATCTCTAAGTTAATCAGAGCTTACAGTGGTCCTCACTCCATTTTAGCTTTCTGATTTCCAACAACCAATGGTTCCAATTATGTGTGAGGCAGCAAAGCATAATGGTTCAGACCATGGACTCCAGGGCCTAATGGCCTGGATTTGTATCCCAGCACTGTGGTTTACATTCTGTGTGACTGGCTTCAGTTTTCTCATCTGTAAAATGGATATAATAATAGTACCTATCTCGTATGGTTGTTATGAGGATTATATAATATTTGCAGAGTACCTAAAACAGTGCCTGGTGCGTAGTAAGTGCTGTGTAAATATATGCTAAACATAAGATAAAATTAAAAATTATTAGATTGGGACTTCCCTGGTGGAGCAGTGGTTAAGAATCCACCTGCCAGTGCAGGGGACACGGGTTCAAGCCCTGGTCCGGGAAGATCCCACATGCCACGGAGCAGCTAAGCCTGTGCACCACAACTACTGAGCCCATGCACCACAACTACTGAAGCCTGCGTGCCTAGAGCCCATGCTCTGCAACAAAAGAAGCCACCACAATGAGAAGCCCACGCACTGCAATGAAGAATAGCCCCAGCTTGCCAGAACTAGAGAAAGCCCGTGTGCAGCAACAAAGACCAAACACAGCCAAAAATAAATAAATAAAATAAAACAAATTTAAAAATTATTAGATCGACCATGAGGGTCACACTCATACAATAGGGATAACATGAAGTATAACCACTTAAGATATATTTCTGCTCCATACAGGATGAACTCAACTTTGGTTGGTCAGATGGGAAACATCTTCAATTTAGTCGCTGGGCTGAAAATAATGAACAACTTGAAGACTGTGTAGTATTAGACACTGATGGATTCTGGAAAACATCTGACTGTGATAATAATCAACCAGGCGCTATTTGCTATTTTTCAGGAAGTATGCTAATTTCAAATATTTTAATTCTTAAATTGTTATCAGTCTCATGAGTAGTGGAATTTTGAGGAAATGGTTTTGTAAAATCTGGTTTTAAAATTATAAAGCAATTATAATCATGTCCTTTTTACAACAAAATCTGTTGTGAAAATTTGTATTTGAGGAGAATTATTATATGTTAAATATTTTGTCATTAATTTGTTATTTTAGATATGTTTTATCTTTATTTTTGTCAACTGACTATAGTAATTGACCTTTGAGTTTTAAGTCCTTGTTAGCCTCATTTTGCATACATTTTGTGTTTATATTCTTATGGAAAACTTACATTTTTGGGAATTCTTTTGTAATTCTTATCATCAATGCTTAACATTTCTTTTATGAGTCACTGTTAAGATTCATTTGGTTGCTAACAGTAATTAGCTCACGCTAGCTTAAGCCAAAAGGGAAATTTAGATCCTCAGAAATGGGGATAGAGCTGAGCCTCCTGAGGAAAGGAGATCTCAAAGCCAGAGATGCTGTCTTGCACCTCTCCTTTCTGTTTCTCTCAGTGGATCTGCACTCTTCCCTTTATGTACTTGCTGCTTCTCTCTGCATTTCCTGCTTCTCTCTGCACATGGTGAAACATGGCAGCTCTGCAGCTTTCAATTTTAGCCGTAACTGGAGATGAATTGACTATCTCTGAATTCCACTTTTCAAATCTGAAAAGAATTGAAAGAGAGAATCTGATAGATTAGAGAGAATCTGATAGACTCAGCTTAAGTCAGATATGCCATCTCTAGCGCAGTCAGAGGAAAGTGGTTTTACAGCTTCCAGGGGCCCACATTTGTGCGTTTGTGGTTAGAAAAAAGACTACTTCACAAAGGGAATGGCTGTGAGCTGGGAGAAATATTGCATAGTCTCTACCATGTATTGAATCAGTTTGATTGGCTTTGAATAGAGCATATCTCTATATGCATCTTTTTGAATCTGTGGCCTTTTCATAAAATGAAAAAAAAAGGCTGAATTCAGATTTTTCTAGATGTCAGATTTTAAATTATTTCTGTTTGCTTTGGTTAAAGCAATAACTTATTTAGAATATCAAGTATTTCATAAAATGTTCTTTTAAAGTTAGAGAAGATATCAGTTACCAGAAAATTGAAGATGAATTCTCAAAGTTATATTTAGGTGCCTATTATTATGTTTGTATAGTTTCTCTGAAATGGCCCCTTGTATTAGAAGTTTGGTGATGCAGAAGAGAGAAACTGCATTTAACCTAATAACACCTCATTTTCCACATTCTTCTACTCATTCCACATCAGGGGAAAGAAAATTGTATTAAATAATTTCCTTCCTACAGAAAGCCAGTTAAGAGGTCACCTTTTATTTGAGCATAAACAGAACAAGCATAACCAGGCTATTATTTCTTGGCTTCCTGAATATTTCCTACAAATCAAGTCTAATTACGATGAACAGGATTTAACATTTATATCTGAAGTTAGAATTCTTACCATTAATTCTTTTTCTAGATGAGACTGAAAAAGAGGTCAAACCAGTTAACAGTGTTCAATGTCCATCTCCTGTTCTAAATACTCCATGGATACCATTTCAGAACTCTTGCTACAATTTCATGATAACAAAGAATAGATATATAGTGACAACACAAGATGAAGTTCATTCTAAATGCCAGACACTGAGTAAGTATGTTGTATGGCCATTATATGTTGCATTATGCTTGTTAGAAAACAAATCTCATCTGAGTGTATTATATTCAATAAATATTTCTAATTAGCGCTAGTAACTAGAACTCAAAAATATTCATCTCCTAATTTCTACATTATCAATGACAAAGTATTAAAATTTGTGTTTAGTTAAAATGGAAAGTACAGGAGTTATCTCCTTTTTTACCCATCCATTAGGGAACTAGTCTCTCTTTACACGTATAAATGGGTTCTACTTAAAAAGAGAAGGAAATGACACTAGAGAGCAGAGAGCTGGATATTAAATCAAGTTAGGCTGTGGGCAAAGAGAAAATAGGTCAGTTTGAGTGGTTGAAAACTTAGATAAGCCAGAAAGAAGCAGCTCTGCTTAAAAGAAATACATATTTCATACTTTCAGCTCTCAGGACTCTCCAGATATTTCCTGTGAGATCCACTGAGGATTTGTGGCTTTTGAACAATGGACCCATCAACTTTGTAGGAAGTTCCTATGGAAAATATCAAACCTTTATTCCCCAAAGTGTGTTCTGTGGAACACTATTCTTGAGATGTTCTGTAAAGAAAAAGATCCTTAGTTAAAGAACAAGGGTGAGAAATACCACACATCTTCACTTCCTTTTAAACATTATCAAATGTGCATTAGCATATACTTTAAGAAATACTGACATGAATGAACTAGTTTACTTTTGGTTAACCAAAATTTGTAAAGTTTTTTTCAATGTAGCTCTTTTCCGAGGAACCCCTGAGGAACACACTTTGGGAAATATTAAACTTTTAAAATCCTGTTATAACAGTGATCGCTAAGGAAAAGGAAGGTCTGTCTTTTAGCCCATCTAAGAGGTTTTTATTTATTATAGTCTTTGACAGTGTGTCATTAATATAGGTGGATTTGTACCAACTCAAAATAAGCCTTAAATGGGGAAAAGTAAAGTGAATCAATGTTTCAAATTCGCCTTTCAGCTACTAGTTTTCCACTATTCTGTGCGACCAAATTTAAGATCAAAATGTTTGAAAACGTTTTAACCTATTCATTTAGTACAACAAGATAGTTTTAATTTATATGTCTTTCTTGTTTTCTACTATTGTTTAAGTTTTGGAGTGTGTTAAACTGGGAAATAAAAATTACTAAATCTATCAAACAAAGTGTTCTAAGTAATTAATTATTTAAATTATTGACTATTTTTTATTTAACAGATCCAAAATCATATATTCTGAGTATTCGAGATGAAAAAGAGAATAACTTTGTTCTTGAGCAGCTTCTACACTACAATTACATGGCTTCATGGGTCATGTTAGGTATAACTTATGAAAGTAAGTTATAAATCTACTGTTTTTCACTATTTATATTCATAGTTCATTATAAACTACTTGTTTATCAAGCTGTGAAAGTATATTCTTCAGAGTATATGTTAATCAGTATACAAAATTATAATTATGCAGTTAGCATAACTTAATACGAATACCAAGACAGTTTTTGTGTCTCTGCTCTGCCGCTAAAATGCCTTTACCACCAAGCTTAGAGTTAAATGGTGGAAAATAATTTCCTTTCTTCACCCTCCCTCCTAGCAGTACAAGACTAACTAAAATGACTGCACTGCTGCATAAATCTCCCATACTTACTTTATATCTCTATGTATGTGGGATGAGTGAGAACAGAAATACACTTCTACTAATGTTGCATCTTTGGTTTTATATCATTGGCTTGGGGTATACATTAGAAAAATGAGACACATAGTCTGCCAATGGGATAGAATATTTGAGATTGCAAATGCCACAAATTCAAGATATAATTGCTGTGAAAATTTTTTAAAAACACAGACTCTAATAATAGGGGAAATAAGACCAATTTAGAAAGATACTCAATTAGAGGTGTCCTGAAAATCATAAAGTTTTGGAATTAGAAAAAAAATCACTGTGTGGGCATAAAGCATCAAAATCATACATTCACCCCAAAAAAGGGGCTTAATAAGGGGCACAGGACAATGATAGCTAGAGGTAGTGTAGGCAAAGAAACTTAATTACTCAAATCTGACCATTTTAAAAATAGTCTTCTCTTTGCTATCTAACCTGTCTCTTTCTTAGAATTACTCAGGTTTTTCTTAAATGTTTATGGCTTGCAGATGAGCTAACAAAAATTAAGCTATCAAGTAATGGGTAAGACTTGGGTTGCCAGCTGAAGATGAGTTCATCATGGTAGGACTTAGTTGCCCAATCCTTTTCTCTAATGATGCTTGAACACTCTTAAATTTAGGAATGGAAAAAAATGGAGAGGAACTAGGTAGAAAGTTCCCAAGCTTTACCTGAAAGTGACTGAGGAAACATTGATCCCATGTGGAGCAACAGAAACTATACCCAGGATATAGTTAGAGATTTCAATTGTACCCTTTGCTGTACTTGGTTAGTTATATTATCAGAAACAACTGAAAATGTATTCTGTATTCTGAAAAGCATTTTCAGGTCTGTAGGCTTTCTTTTAATCATCTTAACTTCTTTTATAAAATGTAGTTGTAACAAAACTTCTATTAAAATATACAGACATATGAGAGACATATAGAAAGATATTTCCAGCAAACAGTAAATTTGGCTTAAAACTAATTCTTACTGGCTTAATTTATATCCATAGTGGTTTTGTATTACTTAAATATGCTTAAATACTATTTAATTGTATATACCACCTATACAAAGGATTCTGTTTTTTTTTTTAAAGTTCTGACTTCTTCAAAAGTAGGGCCGTGAATAGAAATTACTAAGAGAAGCCATGTGTCAACTGAGAGATATTTCAAGCCAAGTGAAAAAGTGACTCTTTTGTTATAACAACTTTAGAAATATACCATTGCCCATCGCATTGGCCAGAAAATTGTAACTTTATTAACATTTGGGGAGAGGGAAAGAGGGACTCAAAGACATGAGGTGATACAAAGCAGCAAGCAAGAACCAAATCATATGTACCATATTTCTTGTGTATCATGGCTGCAGGCAGATGTTTAGGTAGAATGCCTTGGGAGATGGTAATCAGTAAAAGGAAGAAATAACCAGGACAACAAGGAGTATGTGTAGGTAATAATGACATCACTCTTCATACCAATTCATAATTTTAATAGGCCTAGCAATTTGTTTTACCAAAAACTTTAGTAAGGTATATTCACGTAGCATACAATTCTGCCACTTAAGGTATACAATTTAGTGGCTTTTGGTATACTCACAGGGTTGTGCAACTATCGCTATCCCCCAAAGAAACATCATACCCATTTAGCAGTCCCTCCTCATTCCCCATCCCCTCTCCCAACCCTCAGCAACCACTGATCTATTTTCTGTCTCTACAGATTGCCTACTCTAGACATTTCATGTACGTGAGATCATATAATATGTGACTATTTTGTGACTGGCTTATTCCACTTAGCATAATGGTTTCAAGGTTTATGCATGTGGCACTGTAGCAAGTATCATTCCTTTTTTGGCTGAATAATATCCCATTGTATGGATATACCACGTTTTATTTATCCATTCATTGGTTGATGGGTATTTAGGTTTTCACTTTTTTGGTTATTATGAATAACATTCATGTACAAGTTTTTATGTGGATATATGTTTTTGTTTCTCTTGGGTATATACCTAGGAGTGGAATTGCTGGGTCTTTGTGTAACCCTTTGAAGAACTAATAGACAGTTTTCCAAAGCTGCTGTACCATTTTCCTTTAGGGGTTCCAATTTCTCTATATCATGCCAACAGTTGCTTTTATCTGTTATGTTGATTATAGCCATTCCAGTGGGCATGAAGTGGTATCTCATTGAGGTTTTTATTTCATATCCCTATTGATTAATGATATTAAACATGGTTTCGTGTGCTTATTGACTATTTGTATGTTATCTTTGGAGAAATCTATATTCTAATCCTTTTCCCATTTTTTAAATTATTTGTCTTTTTTATTATTGAGTTTTAAGCATTTTTTAATGTATTCTGGATATAAGTCCCTTGTCAAAGAAATGATCTGTAAATATTTTCTCTCATCACTTTCTTGGTAGTATAATTTGTAGCACAAAAACTTTAAAAATTTTAATGAAGCCCAGTTTATCTATTTTTTATTTTATCACTTGTGTCTATCGACTTTGCCTATCCTAGGCTCGTGAAGACATACTCCTGTGTTTTCTTCTAAGAGTTTTATAGTTTTAGCTCTTATATATAGGTCTGTGATCAATTTTGAGTTTTTTGTGTGGTGAAAGGAGAAGGTCCAACTTCATTTTTTTTGCATGTAGATATCCTGTTGTCCCAGGAACTATTCTTTCCCCATTGAATTGTCTTGGCACCCTTGTCAAAAATCAATCGACATAAATTGTGCACAGTTTAGGTCCAGAGAAGAGGTTTCTATCACTAGTTTTATATACGTTAATTTTTTAAATAAAATAATTGTGTTAATTTCCATTACAATTAAACATATATGTAGGAAAAAATGAATATTGGATGAAAAAATAACAAAATGTAAAGTTACTTCAGGATGGTTGAATGATAAGTAAATTTTAATTTTCATGTTTATAATGTGTACTTTCTATATTAAAAATAAGCATGGTTTACTGTTATAATTAGAAAATATTTTAGAGGGACACACATAATGATACAACCTTTTAGAAGCTGGTGAAAGAAGAAAGAAAATTAGTTGAGTTTGAAATAGTAACCTCATAAGTGTAATTCAAGTCTTGATTTAATCTCTAAGCATAGAAAAAAGTGTTTCTTTTCTAGATAATTCCCTCATGTGGTCTGATAAGACCACGCTGTCATATACACACTGGAGATCAGGAAGACCAGCTGTAAAAAATGGCAAGTTTTTTGCTGGCTTGAATACTGATGGCTTCTGGGATATTCAAACCTTTAATGTTGTTGAAGACATACTTTACTTTCACCAGCACAGCATTCTGGCTTGCAAAATTGAAATGGGTAAGTATGCTAATGTAGAGTGTCTACTCCAGGGAAGGAGAATGTAAAGTCATTAGCTTCACTAGTGGGAATCATGCAGTTGTACTTTTTGAGTGGCTCCCTTGTATTCGGTCCTATGAGAGGTGCTGTAGACATCACAGAGGAAGGAAAAGACACACTCCCTGGTGTCATGGTCTTGATCTCAAGGAATAAAATGTAGTTGGGGAGACAGCATTAAATGTTTATCACTGTTTTATGCAGGTTAGTCTTAGCTTATTTGGTACAGGCTTACATTTGTTGGGAAGTCAAAAGAGACCAATGAAAACAGGAGTAATGAAAACAAAGAATGCACTGAGGAGGAGGAAAAACTTGGTTGGGCCTTGAAGGATGGATAAGATTTCTATAAATAAGGAAATGTGTTTGGGTAGAGTTTTGAGATTCCAGGCTGAAAGTGAATGTCTCTCAACCCTGCCTAATTCCTTAAATATGTGTATTTTTAAATGCATGTCAGATTTAAATTTTTCACAGCTTAAAAACTGTTCCTATGGCCATTCTGCTCTAAGCCCTCTGCTAACATGGAGCCCATCACAGTTGCATCCAGGCCCATTTTCTCCCTTCATAGTCCTGCAGAATAACTTTCTGATGCACCATTTCCATCAACAATCTCCAGGGATTCCCTATTATTAATTGCTTTGAGTTCATGTAAGCTTTTGAGACTTTTTAGAAACCAGAGTCTATTCTAAAATTCTAGGTTTTCTCCCAGTCTCCATTTTTTTCCCCATTTTTGGTTCAGTAAGTATCTTTTCCTGTCAGGCTGATCTCTTCACTGTCCCATGTACAGTGTATACCCATTCTCATTTGCACCTTTATTTATTTGTTTTTTCCTGTCATGATGTCTTCTACCTTCTTTTTTCTTTCCTTTTTAAATAAATTTTCATTTTAGAATAGTTTTATATTTACAGAAAAGTCACAAAGATAGTACAGAGAGTTCCCATATACACCATAACCAGTTTCCCCTGTTGTTGACATCTAACATTAGTATGGTACACTTGTCACAACAAATAAACCAATGTTGGTAAATTATTATTACCTAAAGTCCATACCTTGTTAAGATTTTCTTAGTTTTTACTTTATGTTGGTTTTCTGTTCAGGAATTCATCCAGGATACCACGTTACACTTGGTCTTCATGTCTTTTTAGGTTCTTCTCAGCTGTGATAGTTTCTCAGATTTTCTTGCTTTTTTTGACAGTTTCACGGAGCACTGGTCATGTGTTTTGTAGAATGTCCCTCAGTTTGGGTTGGCTGATGTTTTTCTCATGATTAAACTGGGGTTATGAGTTTGGGGTTTAGGGAAAAAAACACAGAGGTAAAATGTCATTCTCATCACATCCTGTGAAGGGTATATTCTGTCAGCATGACTTACTTATCACTGTCGATTTGGACCTTGATCACCTGGGTCTAGGTAACTTTCATTAGCTTTCTCCACTGCAGAGTTACTATTCTTCCCCCTTTCCATATCATACTCTTTGTAAGGAAGTTACCATACTCAGTCCTTACTTGTGAAATGCAGAGTTATTCTCTACCTTCCTGAGGTGGGAAGTATCTATACTTGGAATTCTACACAGGAGATTTGTCTATTCGCTCCCATTAAAAAAAATTTTATTTTGTCATTTATTTATATCAGCACGGGCTCATGGTTATTTATTTTATACTTTGGGTTTTAAGCTAATAGACTATATTATTTAATATTTTGCTCAAATTGTTTCAGATTTGGCCTTTGGGAGCTCTTTTACTTGGCTTCTGTGTCCTTTTGAAATACCCTCATCATTGTGGTTTTGTTATTACTGTTGTTTGTTTTTAGCTGACTTTCTGGTTACCTTATTTCTTTTTAGTCCTAATTTCAGCTAACCTCAAGTCTGGAGATCTAATTTATCAAGCAGGTTTTCTGACTCCCTTAATTCAGATGACTCTCTCTTTCTCTAGTCAGTCACACATATTTTAGTGGTTAATTGTTTTGCCCTCATTTCAGGTGTTGTTGTTTTCTGTGCCCAACTAATATGTGAGCTCCTTAAATAAAAGACAATGTTTATGCCTTTTTAAAATCACTCAGACAATTGTAATAGTTAAGAGCCTATTATATGTGCTATGGCTATAAGAAAAAGAAAGTATGCATTTGACCTCCCTTATTAATAAGAGGCCCAGTTTTATTTATTTATTTATTCATTTAAAAGTATCTGATCAAGGCTATCCAAGGGTTCAGGGGAGGAAGGTTTTTTTAAAAAAATATTTATTTATTTATTTATTTTTGGCTGTGTTGGGTCTTCGTTTCTGTGCGTGGGCTTTCTCTAGTTGTGGCAAGCGGGGACCACTCGTCATCGTGGTGCGCAGGCCTCTCACTGTCGCGGCATCTGTTGTTGCGGAACACAGGCTCCAGACGCGCAGGCTCAGTAATTGTGGCTCACGGGCCCAGTTGCTCCATGGCATGTGGACTCTTCCCAGACCAGGGCTCAAACCTGTGTCCCCTGCACTGGCAGGCAGATTCTCAACCACTGTGCCACCAGGGAAGCCCCAGTTTTATTTAACTTTTGAAATGATTGCATGTCCAACCTTACCCAAAATATGTATTTTGAATAATTTAAATTTAATCACTAACACCTTTAATTTAAATATTACAGTTGACTACAAAGAAGACTATAATAGTACTCTGCCACGGTTTATTCCACATAAAGATGGTATTTATAATGTTATTCAAAAAAGGGTAACATGGTATGAAGCATTAAATACATGTTCTCAAAGTGGAGGTCATTTGGCAAGTGTTCATGACCAAAATGGCCAGCTTTTTCTGGAAGATATCGTGAAGCGTGATGGATTTCCACTGTGGGTTGGGCTCTCAAGTCATGATGTAAGTCTTGTTTTGTTTTCCAGAAATTTTCCAAATATGTTAGAGGGTTGGAAATTTGAGCATAAGATATTAATTCAAAGTATAACATCAGATTAAGTCCTCGGATTACATTTGCATCCCATAGTGCTTTCTATCTTTTCACAACATAGAGCAAATGGAAAATTATATTCTAGAGTGAGCTAGGCAAATGGCCAGAACTGCAGCTGCCCTAGACACTGCCAAGCCATCCCAAGGGCTTAGTAGATTAATGTCTCAACAACAGCCCTGTAACTTATTTGGGATAGACCAGTTGGAGAGCTGGTGAAAAGGTAATAGCACAAGATCAGAAAAACCTGAGTTCCAATACGAGTGGCAGGTCTCCTGTTTACATGTTGGGTGATCACAAGCAAGTTATTAAACCTTTGCAAGCTTATTTCCTCATCTGTAAAATTGGGGTGATAATATTTTCCTTAATAGAGGATTATTAGCACAAAATTTATACTGTATAAGGTGCCAAGTAAAACTCTTAAAATTAGGACTAATAGATGTATATTTTCTCCCCACTTTCCCCCTAGAAATTAACACTATTTGAAAATAATCTTCAGGTAAACACGTCTTTTGTACCATTATTCGAACCCTATTCATTAGTATATTCATGTACTGATAATGATGTCTAGTATACAAAAAATAGACATCTATTGAGATTAGAATTGAAGGCCTAATTTAAATAATCTTTAGAACAAAGTGGGGAAAATAAAAGGATGGCAAATTAGGATTATAGAATCGAGGACAAGTCAAAACTAATCTCCCCGTATGAGTTTCTTGGGAAGTATTTTTCTCTTCCAGACCCCTGCTGCTTGATGACTTCTGTAATATGAAAAAATCTAGCCAGAGACACAAAGCACAAAACTATAAAACATAAAAGACAATATTTAGAATAATGTGAAGGTTGAGACTGTAAATCTGTAATTGTGACAAATGGAAGACATTTGCATGTCATTTAATTTCAAGTGTTATATAAACTCATCCTTTAAACAAAAAAAACAAATCTAGAGATAGAGTATAGTAACCCTGTCTCTAAATTTAAAGTCCTATTTAAATTATGCCAGAGCAAATGTCTCAAATCAATGCATCAAAAATAAATCCCTGATATTACAAGTAGGTCCAGATCTACAATACTTGCAAGCAAATAATTAACACTCCATCCCTGTATTTTTTAAAGCATGCATGTTCTTCTTAATGTTCTTTTTGAAGTCATACATCTGAATTCAAGTTATCTCTATTATTCTTAACACAGGGAAGTGAATCAAGTTTTGAATGGTCTGATGGCAGTGCCTTTGACTATATCCCGTGGAAAGATAAAAAATCTGCTGGAAATTGTGTTGTCTTGGATCCAAAAGGAATTTGGAAACATGAAAAATGCAACTCTGTTAAGGATGGTGCTATTTGTTTTAAACCTACAAAATGTAAGACTTGATTTCAAATAACTGTATATTTACTAAAACATGACATTTATTTTATGCACATGATTAAATACTCAAAGGAACTTTTTGTAGATTTTAAATAAGGTTTATTCACAAATCCTATCAAAATACTTTTGATACTTTGTGAAGAGAAACAAATATGATATGCCCATTCAGGGAATTTGTTCTCAAAGACTTTCAATTGTTCTGTCACTAGATGAGTTTTACTCTAGAATTTGTGAATTTTAATTTCACTTAGCAATGTTTTTCAAAGGCTGAGATGCTCCTTTAAAAAAAAGGGTTCCACAGCATAGAAATTTGGGAAATACCTCTATGATATACCATATTGATGGCTCTGAAAGTTTCTATAGTAAGGAGTCTCTATAGTAAAGAAATGTTTTGTGTAACTAAACGTTTTCCAAACATATAGGATCCTTAAAATCTAAGGAAAGAGCCCCTTCCATCAGGGGCTGGACCTGGGGTCGTCCCTGGTGGGTGGAGTATGAATCTTGATGAAGAGCACAAGAACCTACAGCACAAGCTGCAGAGACCCTCTGGGCAGGCCACGAGATGGTGGCCATGTGGTTATCTGAAGCTTCTGGTTCTCACTGGTTCTCTCAGTGCTTACCATCTTTTCTGCTCTGAAGAATCCTCAAGAGAAGATTTAACATTTGGAATTTCAACAGATTTAAGCAGAAGAAAATGTGAACACCTTATCTAGATATACAAGTGAATACAAGAAAAGGAGAATGATATAGAGAATGAGGAATAAAGACACAATCAAGAGCTGACATCTTAGTTGTTAGGTATAGAAAATAAATTTAATCTTTTAGAAAAACAATTGAAACACAGGAGAAATATGATAAAGCATGTAGAAATGGAGAGGACATCTGTGTTAGGGAAACAGACTTTATAGGATAAAGGAGAATGACAACAGCTCAAACACAAATTCAGTGATGTACTGGGTTGAATGGTGTTCCCCAAAATGCATGTCCACCCAGAACCTCAGAATGTGACCTTATTTAGAAATAGTCTTTACAGAGGTAGGTAGTTACGATGAGGTCATACTGGATTAGAATGGACCCTAAATCCAATGACTGGTGTTCTTATAAGAGGAGAGACTCAGACACACAGGAAGAAGGCCATTTGATAACAGAGGCAGAGATTGCAGTGATGCAGCTACAAGCCAAGGATTGCCAGCAACCACGAGAAGCTAGGAGAGAGGCATTAAACAGATCCTTCCTCAGAGCCTCTAGAAAGAACCAACCCTGCTAACACCTTATTTTCAGACTTCTAGTCTCCAGAACTATGAGGGAATAAATTTCTGTCATTTTAAGTCAACAAGTTTGTGCTAATTTATTATGGCAGCCCTGGGAAATGAATACAAGTGCAAACTTAAACTGGATCTTAAAAAGAAAATAACAAGTACTGGTGAGGATGTGGAGAAATTGGAACCCTTGTGCATTGCTGGTGGGACTATAAAATGGTGTGTAGCCACTGTAGAAAATGGTATGATGACTCCTCAAAAAATTTAACATAGAATTACTGTATGATCCAGCAATCCCACATCTGGGTATGTACCCAAAAGAAGTGAAAACAGGGACTTGAACAGATATTTGTAAAACTATGTTCATAGCAGCACTATTCACAATAGCCAAAAGGTAGAAGCAACTCAAGTGTCCATTGATAGATGAATGGATAAGCAAAATGTGCTGTGTACATCCTGTGGAATATTATTCAGCCTTAAAAAGAAAGGAAATTCTGGGCTTCCCTGGTGGCGCAGTGGTTGAGAGTCCGCCTGCCGATGCAGGGGACACGGGTTCGTGCCCCGATCCCGGAAGATCCCACATGCCGCGGAGCGGCTGGGCCCGCGAGCCATGGCCGCGGAGCCTGTGTGTCTGGAGCCTGCGCTCCGCAACGGGAGAGGCCACAGCAGTGAGAGGCCCGCGTACAGCAAAAAAAAAAAAAAAAAAAAAAAAGAAAGGAAATTCTGACACATAATGTGACATGGATGAACCTTGAAGACATTAACATTATGCTTAGTGAAATAAGCCAGTCACAAAAGGACAAATACTGTATGATTCCACTTATATGTGGTACCTAGAGTTGCCAAATTCACAGGGACATAAAGTAGAATGGTGGTTGTGGGGAGGAGGGAGGAATGAGGAATTATTATTTAATGGGAACAAAGTTTCAATTTTGCAAGATGAAAAAATTTTGGAGGTGGATGGTGGTGATGTTTGCACAATAACGTGAATGTACTTAATGCCACTGAACAGTACAGTTAAAAATAGTTATAGTGGTAAATTTTATGTTGCGTGTATTTTACCCTTTGAAAAAAGTTGAATCTTCTTGACAGGAATA
Source organism: Mesoplodon densirostris (assembly GCF_025265405.1). Lineage (NCBI taxonomy): Eukaryota > Metazoa > Chordata > Mammalia > Artiodactyla > Ziphiidae > Mesoplodon > Mesoplodon densirostris. Next base: position 79,315,932 of record NC_082668.1, on the reverse strand, counting down.
TAACAAACTTACCACAATGCAAGAGTTGGAAGCAAAACTTCATGAAGAACAGTAAGGAAAGAAAATGTAGGCAGTCTAAAACAGCCCAGTTGCAGCCTGGACTAGAAACAAACAGACTTTGAAGATAAGGCATTTCCATATGTTCCCAGTGTAAGAAGAATTTTTTTAAAGCCAGCCCATTCATAAAAGTCCCCTTGTCCTAGCCATGCACTGGTAGCCAATGTTCAACATGTTTTGCATCTAATGAAGCAACACACATTACTGCCTGTGCAATGAAGGAGTAGTCAGCTGTATATTTTTGGCAAAGAAACTATATTCACAATGTGGTAGAATCAAGAGCTTGCTAATACCGTCTTCCTCCTCCGGCAGCATTAATGAAGAATTGTCACAAGTCTTACAGGCTTTGCAGATGAATTTGCAGATGACCAAACGTCATCTGCAACTAGGAAACTTACCCAGGAGTAATCAATTGTCAAACTGAAGGAAGACTTAGAACTCAAACTAGTGGCATTGATGGGAAGTAAGGAGGCAGAAGCCAACCAAATAACTAGATTTCAAAAAAGAACAAGCCCAGGTGGAGAAACAGAGGATAGAGAAGCAGAAGGAGGAATGGAGAGCCATCCTGAAGTCTCCTGATGAAGAAAGAAAGGACAGCAGCCATTCTTCTGGAATCATAGGGATCATAAATAAAAAGAATTCTACCAAATTGTGACAAGGAGAAAAAAGCAGAAGAGGCCTTCATTGACTGAAGGATACGCAGACCATACATAATGCATACAGAACAATGGTTTGGGTTGAGATTACTGGCCATACGAGGTCAGATACTTGATTCAGATAATCTGTACCCCACCAACAGGATGCCAGCAATTTACTTTCCAGTTCTCATACTCTCTTCTGTTGGAATTAACAATGGTCTTAAGGGGCACAGGCTTCATTACACAGGCTTCTTGTGTTACACAGCACAATTAAAAATTAAAGAGTTTAAATGGAAACGAGGGGAATTGTTAAGAGCTGCGAAGCCACACTTACTTTTTTTTTGTTTGAGACAGATTTTGCTGTGCTGATCTTTGTGCTTTGTAAACAAATTACCAAATTTTCACTTGTGGGTGTGATTTTTTTTATGGCAAGTTACAACTACGTTTTTATTATTACTATAAAAAGGAATCCAAAGAAATAAAGAATTTTAATTATTATTTCAAAGTAGTTACAGGTCTACCCAGGCTGTCTTTTCTTCTTCTCCTAGTCTGTCTTTCCAACTGTTTTTACTTTAGTCTAAATTCATCTTAGAGGGCTAAGTACTTTCCTCTGTATTCTCAGTTTTAAAAATGGTATTCCAAAAACTAACAAGAATGCAACTGTGGGCTTTACTCTCTCCAATGTGTATTGAGTTGAATGCTTCTTACCCACAGGAACCACAGTGTCAACCACAGTGTCAGTGACATTTAATGAGATTTTAAAAGTCAGTCATTTTTTTCTGTGCATTTTCAGTTATGTCTAACATTTTTACAGCTAAAGAGGTGTCCTCTCATACATACTCATCAAGATGTCCAGCAGTAAAAGGGAATGAGTCACAGTGGATTCAGTACAGGGACCACTGTTACACATCTGATCAGGCATTGCACAGTTTCTCAGAAGCCAGACGGTTTTGTTCAGAGCTTGGTAAGTTAAAATGTGTTGACTTTCTTTGACTTAATAATTTAATCACTGGAATTTTTCTTAGCGAAACCCTTTAAAACAAAGATTATATTTTTGAAAATATTTCTAAAGCACTGACTAATTATAATAGCATTATTATGCAATTGCCAAGTGGTGGGGAAATGGTTAAGTATTTTATGATATATGAGCTCAATGTAATATTGAAATAGCCATTAAAAATGATCAGTGTCAGACCTAGGGACACATACAGACTGAAAGTGAGGGGATGGAAAAAGATATTCCATGCAAATGGAAATCAAAAGAAAGCTGAAGTACCAATTCTCATATCAGACAAAATAGACTTTAAAATAAAGACTGTTACAAGAGACAAAGAAGGACACTATATAAGGATCAAAGGATTAATCCAAGAAGAAGATATAACAATTATAAATATTTATGCATCCAACATAGGAGCACCTCAATATATAAGGCAAATGCTAACAGCCATAAAAGGGGAAATCGACAATAACACAATAATAGTAGGGGACATTAACACCCCACTTTCACCAATGGACAGATCATCCAAAATGAAAATAAATAAGGAAACACAAGCTTTAAATGACACATTAAACAAGATGGACTTAATTGATATTTATAGGACATTCCATCCAAAAACAACAGAACACACTTTCTTCTCAAGTGCTCATGGAACATTCTCCAGGATAGAGCATATCTTGGGTCACAAATCAAGCCTCGGTAAATTTAAGAAAATTGAAATCATATCAAGTATCTTTTCTAACCACAACGCTATGAGACTAGATATCAATTACAGGAAGAAACCTGTAAAAAATACAAACACATGGAGTCTAAACAACATGCTACTAAATAAACAGATCACTGAACAAATCAAAGAGGAAGTCAAAAAATACCTAGAAATAAATGACAATGAGAACACGACGACCCAAAACCTACAGGATGCAGCAAAAGCAGTTCAAAGAGGGAAGTTTATAGCAATAAAGTCTTACCTCAAGAAGCAAGAAAAATCTCAAATAAACAACCTAACCTTACACCTAAAGCAATTAGAGAAAGAAGAACAAAAAAACCCCAAAGTTAGCAGAAGGAAAGAAATCACAAAGATCAGATCAGAAATAAAAAGAAATGAAGGAAACAATAGCAAAGATCAATAAAACTAAAAGCTGGTTCTTTGAGAAGATAAACAAAATTGATAAAGCATTAGCCAGACTCATCAAGAAAAAAGGGAGAAGACTCAAATCAACAGAATTAGAACTGAAAAAGGAGAAGTAACAACTGACACTGCAGAAATACAAAGGATCATGAGAGACTACTACAAGCAACTACATGCCAATAAAATGGACAACCTGGAAGAAATGGACAAATTCTTGGAAAAGCACAACCTTCCAAGACTGAACCAGGAAGAAATAGAAAATATAAACATACCAATCACAAGCACTGAAATTGAGACTGTGATTTAAAATCTTCCAACAAACAAAAGCCCAGGACTGGATGGCTTCCCAAACATTTAGAGAAGAGCTAACACCTATCCTTCTCAAACTCTTCCAAAATATAGCACATCACTAATCATTAGAGAAATGCAAATCAAAACTACAATGAGGTATCACCTCACACTGGTCAAAAAGTCTACAAACAATAAATGCTGGAGAGGGTGTGGAGTAAAGGGAACCCTGTTGCACTGTTGGTGGGAATGTATTTTGATACAGCCACTATGGAGAAGAGTATGGAGATTCCTTAAAAAACTAAAAAATAGAACTACCATATGACCCAGCAATCCCACTACTGGGCATATAACCTGAGAAAACCATAATTCAAAAAGAGTCATGTACCACAATGTTCATTACAGCACTCTTTGTAATAGCCAGGACATGGAAGCAACCTAAGTCTCCATCGACAGATGAATGGATAAAGAAGATGTGGCATATATATACAATGGAATATTACTCAGCCATAAAAAGAAACGAAATTGAGTTATTTGTAGTGAGGTGGATGGACCTAGAGTCTGTCATACAGAGTGAAGTAAGTCAGAAAGAGAAAAGCAAATACCGTATGCTAACACACATATACGGAATCTAAAAAAAAAATGGTCTGACGAACCTAGGAGCAGGACAGGAATAAAGACACAGAGGTAGAGAATGGACTTGAGGACACCAGGAGGGGGAAGGGTAAGCTGAGACGAAGTGAGAGAGTAATATTGACATATATACACTACCAAATGTAAAATAGATAGCTATTGGGAAGCAGCCGCATAGCACAGCGAGATCAGGTTGGTGCTTTGTGACCTCCTACAGGGGTCGGATAGGGAGGGTGGGAGGGAGACACAAGAGGGAGGGGATATGGGGATATACGTATGAATATAGCTGATTCACTTTGTTATACAGCAGAAACTAACACAACATTGAAAAGCAATTATGCTCCAATAAAGATGTTATAAAAAGAAAATGGTCAGGCTTCCCTGGTGGCGCAGTGGTTGAGAGTCTGCCTGCCGATGCAGGGGACACGGGTTCGTGCCCCAGTCCGGGAAGATGCCACATGCTGCGGAGCGGCTGGGCCCTTGAGCCATGGCCGCTGAGCCTGTGCGTCCGGTGCCTGTGCTCCACAACGGGAGAGGCCACAACAGTGAGAGGCCCGTGTACCGCAAAAAAAAAAAAAACCAACAAAGAAAAAAAAACAAAACAAAAAACTGCTAAGTAAACTATTATGTGAAAATACTGACAAATGAAACCATTTTAAATATAGCTAGATATGCTTAAATGAAAGGATTAATAAAGTTGGTTAAGCAGTAAATACAAAATTGTAGATTTTTCATTACCTAGTCATTAATAAGTGAGCTTAGCCTGACCAGGGTAACAAAGTCTAAGAAGCATGGGTTGTTCATCCATTCTGCAAAAGGGGTGGCCCACACCTCTGAACACTATAAGGGACAGGACTTTTTGTCTTCAGATTTAACTAAAGTGAAAGAGCAGCAATGATTGACTCCCTCCCATGAGAAACTTGGCAGGTAGTCAAACTGTGAAACGACTTCTAAGGAGACCACCTAGAGTATTTCAAGTACCTGCATCCTTGGGTCTCAATTTAGGCAGGCAGATGACATTTATCTTATGTATTTTACTAACTTGTGGAGACACTTTACTGATTTAAAAATCTCCTTGTTACTGCTTAGCTACATGATGGAAACTTTTGTGTGGGAACTGTTGTGTGTTATACATGTTACACGTGATGGGAACTATTTTGAGCTCTATATACATGTTCTGAAAGTCAGAAGCCTCTTGCTCCTAAAGGAGAAAAAAAGGTTTACTGTCATTGTAGTGTGGGGTTTAAGCACTCAAGCCTTGGAGACAGACAGGTCTGGGTTCAAATCCCAGCTTCCCTACTAACTAAGCTGAATGATATTGTGGAAGCTACATAATTGTTTCTCTTTCTCCTCTGAACAATGAGAATGAAAATAGTACTCACTTCACAGTTTGGGTAAAGTTTGGGTTGTTGTAGGAATGAATGAAATGGGATAATGTGTGCTAATTTATCACAGAGCTCTGCAAATGGAGAGCATTCGTAACTACTCTTATCATCAGAAAGGTTGAGATTGACTTTCTATTTCTAAAGCTGTCTAGCTATGAAAGTCTGACAAACTTACTTAATCTTCTTGCCCCTCCATTTCCACATCTGTAAAATAGTGATAATACCTTTTCTACAGGATTACGTAGTATTAAACAAGGTACAGTACCTGCACACTGTGGTGATCTGTAGAGGAGAAAAGGCTTTCCTTTGCCCTTCTTTAAATATTTCACACCACAAAATAAATGCTTTAGTTCAAGTATGGATAAGCTTGTTTGGGTTGAAGACTATTTGATTCCATTTAGGATGGATTTCCAAGTCTAGTTATTATTTTGTTTCTATCCCTTACCTGATACTGGTGATAGCACTGTTATCTCTGTGGGTTTAGGGCAACCTATCAAACTTCAAGAATACTCACTCATTCAGTGCCATAGTATATTTAGGAACTTACAATGGATGACCAAGTACTCTTAAGTATGAAATCATATTAAAAGGAAGGCCAATGCTCTCTGACATCGCAAACCTATTTGCTTTTATTTTCATTTTAACAGAAGCAAAGTTAAAGCTGAGTTATTATACAGAGCTGGTTGTTGAGGAGAGAGTGTTGAAAATCTATAGGGGAGCACAGACTTCTACCATTACATACCCCATGCTTATGACTAGCTGTTCATACAGAAAGGTCTCACTGGTTAGGTAGTTCCAAGATCCAAAAATATTACCAGGTAAACATTTTGAGGAAATGCAAAATTTCTATATACAAAGTTTCAATCTAGAACATTACTAACTTTTTTAGAAGCTATTAATGTTATATTTTTAAAAATCTGAAATATCAGATTTTAAGAACATTCTGTGTCAAGTTTGAATATCTTCGTGATCTTGATCATGATAGTTTTTTTCAAATGGCTGGTTGAGAATAAACCACTTCCCTAGTTTGCATAAAGCTAATTGGTTTGGGGTTTGTTTTCCTTCAACAGATCATTCTGCAACTATCGTTACCATAAAGGATGAAGATGAGAATAAATTTGTGAGCAGACTGATGAGGGAAAATAATAACATTACCATGAGAGTTTGGCTTGGATTATCTCAACTTTCTGCCGGTAAATGACATATCTGTATGTACAGTGTGCAAAGAGAGTTCTAACTTGTCCTAAATACCAAGTCGGCCTCACTAAAGAATGTCAAGTGGTGGCTAATTCGAATGCTTCTTAGTGATGAATAAACTAGGTCTGCTGTTTTAGAGGCTCATAAATTCCTAATGAATAAACAGGTGACTTATTAGTAATGATGGAAACACTAATGAAATAGAAAATCAGGTTAAATCAACTGGAATTGTTTTAGAGGCTTAAGATACTTGGGTCAACAGAATTTGTTTTTCTCCTGTGGCAATATCTGTGTCCCTCGTGTCCCCCACCAGGAACCCTTAGATTTCTAGTGTCTATCACATGGTGTTTTTGTAGCTTTTAACTGTTATTCAGAAAGTTCTCTTCCTGTTGTTCCCTTCCCTCTTGGAACGTTTTTTACCATAGAGCTAAATTAAGTCTTAATGGTGATTTTTTTTTTCATACTAGCTTAGTAAAATTGCAGAAATTTGGTTCAAAAAGGTTTGTGGAAGAGTTTTTCAACAAGACGTAATAGATAGAGGGTTTCAGTGTACTTGGAATTGATAAAGAATGAAGAGTACAAATTTGATAGAAGAATAGGAAGTCTGCTTTACATTTTATGCAAATTTGAATTCCAAATAATGTGAATTCCAAAATATTAAGTATGTGTCAAAAAGTCAGTGAATTCGGGCTTCCCTGGTGGCGCAGTGGTTGAGAGTCTGCCTGCCAATGCAGGGGACACAGGTTCGTGCCCCGGTCTGGGAAGATCCCACATGCCGCGGAGCGGCTAGGCCCGTGAGCCATGGCCGCTGAGCCTGCGCGTCCGGAGCCTGTGCTCCGCAACGAGAGAGGCCACAACAGTGAGAGGCCCGAGTAACATTAAAAAAAAAAAAAAAAAAAAAAAAAAAGTCAGTGAATTCAAAGTTGGCCATCTAAATGAATTATAAATTGTGTTTATACTGTCACCACAAGGTGGTGCAACCTCAGCTGGAAAGCAAAAACGGAGTCATGGTGAGGAGGCCTTCTTGGACCCCGCTGGACCTTTCCTTGCCCACCGGGAATGATTATTAATGGGGGAGGGGGGCGGAGAGCAAGAGAAAAGGGATACAGGTCTTTAGAAGCCTATCCGTCACAGAATAAATGTACAGGCATTCTGCACTTTAATCAAAGCACCATATTCTGCATCAGTGCTGTCTAATAGAACTTTCTGCAAAGATGAAATTGCTCTATATCTACTCTGTCCAATGTAATAATCACTAGCCATATATGGCTATTGAACACTTGAAATGTGGCAAGTGCAGGTGATGGACTGATTTTAATTTTTTCACTTGCAATAAATTTCATTTTAAAATAGTGGCACAGCACAGTTCTAAGGAAATAAATTATATGAGCCATGCACCTTTTAACCTTAGTAATTTAGTTGCAATAAACATAGTTATACTTAATTTCTTTCTTTAGATCAGTCCTGGAATTGGTTAGATGGATCAAAAGTGACATTTGTCAAATGGGCAAATAAATTTAAGAGTGGCAGTGGACAATGTAGCATTTTGTTAGCTTCAAATGAAACTTGGATAAAAGTTGAATGTTCACGTGGCTATGGAAGAGTTGTCTGCACAGTTCCCTTGGGTAAGTATGTAACCTGTCCTTAAGGAACACTTTGCAGAATAGGTCAGGAAATAAATGTACAATTCAATAATGTGCAAAGTTTTGTACTTTGTGTTAAAGTACTTAGTCCTTAGATTATATCCAAACAATCTTGATTAACTCATAGATTCTTTCCCTCAGAAAAATAGATTACAAATGACAGTAAATGCATAAGATGTCTAGGACTCCCAGAGCAAAGTGCTAAACTGTCCAAACTTTGTATATTCTTTCCTAAGAAAAATGGAAGCTGCCAGAGTATTAGGGGGGTCATTTCTTTGAAAATGTTAAGATGTATTTTATTCCATAGTTCAAACATGTAAAAACTCAAAGGTCTAATTCTGCAGTTAGTTTGTTTCCTTTCTCCTCATTCCCATAAAACTCATAATTAACAACAATGCAAAACTATTTAATTACTTTAAATGTCCTGAGTATCTATAGGAAATCATAATTTGAACTTCCATTTCATCATAACTGATACATAAAATAACCACAAAAATCTTATCTTAATAAGCTCTAAAATTTTCACATCAACATTTTTAAGATTAGCATAAAATGTTCAGTTTGGTGTACAAATATTAAAAATAAAACCCTAATTCTAGGTGACCAGTATCTATATATTTATGCATTGATTCAGCAAATATTTAGATTATCTGTTTTATGTGTGGAGCTATACCCATGTACAAGACAGATAAGATTCCTTTTCTCACAGAGCTTACAATCTAATGGAGGAAGACAGATAATAAGTAACCAAGAAGGTCTATTTTTAAAAGAGAGGAAAATATCAAATAGTTATAAACTCTATATAATGGAGACTAGGGGATTGACTACTCTAGATCAGGTTATCAGAGAAGACATCTTAGAGAAGGAGATATTGAAGCTGAGATCGGAAAGGCCTTGGGGACCAGGGTAGGAGTCATAGCAGGCAGAGGTGCCAGCTGGAGCAGAGAGCCTAAGACAGAACAACTTGCTGTGGGCTCAGGGAAGAGCTGCAAAGTAGACAGGTGCCAGACAATTAGGGCTTTGGAATCCCGAGTCAAGAGTTCAGGTTGCATTCTGAGTGGAATGCAGAGTGACTAAAAGATTTGGGGGGAAAAAAAAAGATTTGTGGGGGAGCAGGGTTAGAGTAGTATAAACCAAGAATTCTGTTTTGGCATTTTGAACTATCCATGTGGAGATGAGCTATCCACATGGCATGTGCAGTGTGTGCCTTTGGACATATGAGAGAGAAGGGAGGTCAGCATAGAGATGGTATTAAAGCCATGGGAAAAAATGAGTGCATCTCGACAGCATGTAGACAGGAGCCTGGGACAGTGTTTGAAATTGAATAGCAAGGAACTAAATGAGGTCATCCTAAAGGCTTAAATTCCTCTAAAGCAAATAATACTTTATTTGGCACTAGGTAAGTCAAACACAAACATTTACAACTTTTAGCAATTTGCTATCAGAGTAAGGTAATATACTGGGAATGATGGTCTCAGGGATGATAGGAAGGGAAGTGAGAATAATGATAGCCCTTTAATTTCTTTGGAAGAAAATTGCTATAGCAATGAAGAGGATTTGAATGAAAAGAGTTAAATTGGAAAAGAAAACACTTAAGTATCTGATGATGAATTGTGTTCACAATCAGGTACTTACTGTATCTAATTTGTACAGTGCTTACATATGTGACATAGAGCCTAATGTATAAAATCAATAATAACCACTTTTATATTCTCTCCTCCACTGTCAAACCTTTCCCTGTTCTAGGCCCTGATTACAGAGGAATGGGTATCACATTTGCTGTGCTCAGTTTCTTAGCTCTCATCAGTGGATTGGTCTGGTTGCTTTTCCAAAGGAACCGTTTGCACTGGGTGGGCTTCTCTTCAGTTCGGTATCAACAAGGAGCCAATGAAGATGAAATTATGCTTCCTTCTTTCCATGACTAAACTCTTCTAAAGGTTTGCTAATTTGCACTGATGGTTTAGGAAAAATGAGCCATTTAAAATTTTCCCAGTGTCAGTATTTACTCTGTTTCAACATAGAAGTCTTAAGTACTTTTTCTTTTTTTGTTTAATTGCTATCCTGGTATCTACAATTACACAATTACCCACAAATGCCATGTTTATAACTCTACTTAATAGAATGAAAAGGAACCAAAGCTGGAACTAAAGTCCAAATTGTTCATAAGGTAATAAGTTTAATGTGCATTTTTCTCTGTAAGAATGTGGTTGGTAATAAGGATATGTATATTTTAATGGTATTTTAACACAACATCTTAGGAAGTCAAAACTGGCATATTACTAGGTCACAGATCTACCTTTTAAGAACATCCGAGCCAAATGCAAAATTAGTACCTCAAGGTAAAAACACAACTGTAAATAATGTCAACATTGTTTTAAAATAGTCATTTGTAGCATTTGGGGGAAATTATTGAACAATGAAACATGTAAACAGCAAAATGGTGCCTCTTGGCAAGAGTTTCTTATACTATTCCAAAGATATTTCACACCAAAATTATTTAAATGCAAATGTTTTGTTCTGTTCATAGTTTTGGGTTTTTTGTTTTTTTGTGTTTTTTTTTTGCCGTATGCGGGCCTTTCACTGTTGTGGCCTCTCCCGTTGCGGAGCACAGGCTCCAGACGCGCAGGCCCAGTGGCCATGGCTCACGGGCCCAGTCGCTCCGCGGCATGTGGGATCTTCCCAGACCAGGGCATGAACCCGTGTCCCCTGCATCGGCAGGTGGACTCTCAACCAGTGCGCCACTAGGGAAGCTCCATAGTTTTTTTTAAAAAAAAGACTTTTAAAAAAGATTTAGTACTTAACATTTTTCTGAAATGTGTTTTTTTGTTTTATGTACAACATATAACTGTTTTCTTTTTAAAGGGAATCAACTAAGGATAAGATTTTTTGAAAATTTCACAATTAATATACTTACATAGTATAGCAACTTCTGACTAAGAAATTTTTATGACTTTGTTGCCTTTTTACATAAGCTAAAGAGAAAAGAGGCCTGTGAAGGTAACTGTGTATCTCACATTTGTAAAAATGAAAATTTTACCATGAAACTCTAAACCTTGTGATTACTACTAAAATATTTAAAATTAGGAATGGTTTAGGAAACAGTCTTGTGGTTATCGTTTTGAATTTTACCACCTAGAATATATTCTCAATAATAGCTTCTACTGCATATGGTGAATGTTTTATTCAGTGTTTAACTTATACTTGTACTTTAGAATATTTCTGTATAAAATCCACAGATTTATTTTAAAATTTAGAGTGTTTATACTATGATAACATTGTAAATAAATTTCTAAGACAACTTTAGTACAGTCTAAAACTCTATAGTACAGTTGTCCTGAACTATTTTTTACTGAATTTGTTAAACTAATTCTCTTGCTCTATGATCTGTACAATTTTAGTTGTTAAGACTTCTTTCAAAGAACTAAACAAACTGGATGCAAAAAGTACAGGTATATGTAGTAGTGATGACATAATAAAGTCGTTTTATTTTTTAAGTAAAAGTGTTGTTGATCCTTGTTGGGGAAAAGAAATCTCTAGATTGGGCTTTACTATCTTAGGCATATAGCAGGACAAGAAATAAAGTGTCCAGCTATTGTAAAGCAAGGCATCCTTAAGATTTTGTGTGCATTTTTAAAAGAATAAACGAAATCATCCCTACATCTCTGAATGTTTGATCTTAGGCTCTTTTTTTGATTCCTCTGACTCAGCGTTTCTTTAAACTATTGGATCAGCAGGGATTCCACCTATCATCCACTTGCTTCTCATTCTGTGTGCTCCCTTCAGGAGATCCCGTATACCACCTCCCACCCCACGACATTCATCAACCACTTCTAAGTCAGTAGTTCAAATATCTAGTTTATGTTTCTAACTCCCACTGAACAATCTCCATGAAAGTCCTTCTCAACATGATCAGAACTGCCTGTATTGTGTTCCCTTCCTCATTTCCCCTGTTCCAAATGTCTCAGAAGAACTGAAGACAACTTTTTCCAATCTTCCTAACTAATCCAACACCCACATGTGATCTGACAAAATTGATATTTCAAAACCAGGCACCTAAAAAAGCAGGCAAATACACCCAATGATCAGGTATAGGGGACAAATTTAGAAGTGCTACCAATGACTGTCCTCTCACAGCATGTTCCCTTCCCTGATCCCAGGGCAAGATGTTTCATTATCTGGGAGATCTCCTCTGCAAATGGCTGCTGTAGTGTTGGCAACCCCCAGCCCTGACCCCACTGCTGAGTTGAATCTAGGGAAAGCCAGAGATTCAGGTTCCTTTCTCTTAGGTTCATTTAATCCTAAAACCCTCTTGGAGAAACAGAGACCTAATTGTTAGGTCTTTGCTCAACAACTTTTTATCTAAAAAGACAAATTTTAACTATATATATCAAAGACTTTTTTTTTAAATTAGACCTCATGATCTGTACAAAGTTAACTCTGATTTCCTGTATATTCTACATTCAAACATTTTCACAATATTACATCTCAACAAATTTAGTATACACCTATTTCTCTTTTTTCCCAAGCTAACTTAATCACAAGCAGAATTTGAGACTTTTTTTCTATTCTCCTAAACAGTTCTTCTTATATTCTCCTTGAATTAATATGAAGACAGTATACCCCTTGTTTCCCAAGCTAGAAACTCAGAAGTCATCCATAAATTCTCTCTTTCTCATCTCTCTAATCCAACAATTCTGTCAGTTTTTTCCCACACTTCTCATGAACTGGTTATCTCCATTGCCAGCTGTCTTAATTCAGACCTCTATCCTTTTTTGCTTCCTGGATTATCTGCATGAGGCTCTTCACTGGTCTTCCTCATCAGCCTTTCCTCTTCATCCCATTTTTCCCGTTCCTGGGCCTAGGGGACCTGAAATTCACAGAGGAGGACTCCCCCTCTGTTTTGGTCTAAAGTTATCTAGACCTAACTTATCTCACAACAAGGGAGCTCAGCAGTGCCCAGCCCAGGACCCTCCCCAGGGACCTTATGTGGGTTGATGTCAGTCCTGAGAAATCCTAAGAGGGTATCTGGTTCCCTGGCCAAATACCCTCTTAATACAATGTAAGGTCAAGTCAATATTGCTCCAATTGCTAAACAACAAAGAGCCAAAGTCAGATAAAACTGGAATCCAGGAATCAGGAAAACATTGGTGATTTTAACCAATGGAAATGCAGGAGATCACCAGAATCCAGATGGGAGTGAGCTGAAAAATGAAAGGGAAATTAGGAAATAGAGAACATGAAATCTTGAGAAGTATGTAGAGATGGGCCATAGCTAGAGAGAGAAGGAGAGTTGAAGAAGATTTTTTCCCAAAGGAGAGCAGAAAGAGATTCACAGGTTGAGAAGCATAGAGGAAAGAAAACAAAACACACCAAAAACTAAAAACGATGGACAGAGAGAAGTTGATGATGCTGGGGAGAGATGGGGAGTCATTAATGGAAGAAAATCTTGGAGAAGATGGGATGAGAGGGGCAGTTCTAAACCCACATAAAGAGGAACTAGGTTTGGATGGGATGGGAGGAAGCATGCATTCCTCTCTGAGGACAAAAGAGAAAGACCTGTGTGAAAGGGAAGGGGAGAGCAGATAAGTATTTGAAGACGTTTGTCTACACCTGATGGCCCCTATTTTCCTATTGAGTAGAAGGTGAGGTTTTCTGCCGAGAAAGACAAGTATCAAATGGGGTTTCAGCGTGAAGAGCATAATAAAAAAATTTGAAATATTCTGTGTGGGGAATGAGAGAGGAGAATGAGCAAGACAAAATAAAAAGATTGCAGAAGAGGCTTACTGGGCCCAGATGAAATTAAAAGCCATATATTAGTAGAGGCAAGCATCAAGAGAATTAATAGATTTCCTCTACCTGCCCTCAGCTACTTCACTAAAACTGAGGGAAAGGAGACTAAGAAGAAGAAAGAAGAGACCCCATCCTCAAAAAATTAAAAATAGAACTACCATGTGATCCAACAATCCCACTTCTGGGTGTATATCCAAAGGAAATGGAAACAGGATCTTGAAGAGATAACTGCACTCCCATGTTCATTGCAGCATTATTCACAATAGCCAAGGTATGGTAACAACCTAAGTATCCATCAATGGATGAATGGATAAAGAAGATGTGATACACACACACACACACACACACACACGAATATTATTTAGCCATGAGAAAGAAAGAAATTCTGCCATTTTCAACAATATTGGTGAATCTGGAGGGCATTATACTAAGTGAAGTAAGTCAGACAAAGAATGACAAATATGTATGATATCACTCATATGTGGAATCTAAAAGAACCAAACTCATAGAGAGTAGAATGGTGGTTACCAGGGGTGGGAGTAGGGGAAAAGGGGGGATGTGGTTTAAGGGTACAAACTTCCGGTTATAAGATGAATAAGTTCTGAGGAATATACAGCATGGTGATTATAGTTAACAATACTGTGTAATATAGTTAAAAGTTGCTTTGAGAGTAAATATTAAATGTTCTCACCACAAAAAAGAAATGGTAATTATGTGACAAGATGGAACGCTATGGTGGTCATCCTTTTGCAATATACATCAAATCAACACACTGTGCACCTTAAATTTACAAAAGGTTATATGTCAATTATATTTCAAAATATTTCAATAAAGCTGGAAGTTTTAATTTTTTTTTTTAATTTTGAAAAAGGGAAAAAAGGAAGAGACCCCAGGAGTCAGAGTTGGCCAGGTGGATGCAACAGAGAAACAAGGGAGGGTATGGTATCCAGGCTCGATGAAGAAGGGAGAAATAAAAGGCCAGGAAAAATGAAGTCAAGGGATTGGAGTCTGGAATGAGGTCAAAGAGAAGTGAAAGAGAAGGAAAAATAAAAGGTATGAGGCGTAACTGGAAAGTAGAACATCATAGTGAGAGATTTTGATAAAATAGTGTATTATTCCATGCAGACGTGGTTAAGTAGTCTGTTTTGTCATATTAGCATAAAAAAATGAGGAAGTATGCATCAGAGTTAACAGTGGGGAAAATATGTCTTCCCTTAGTTCAAATGACTTAAAAATAAAAGACTGCTGAAATGGGTTATTTGCCTAAATGATGTTGATTCATTAAGGTTCTACTTCTATGGTAAATCTAACCATTATATGACAATTAGTTTTCACACAAAGTAATCCACATTGATACAATATGCTTTGGTGCCCGAGGTGGGGGGTGGAGATGACTTTTCCAAATACATGACTGCATAGAGCTGTTCATTTTACTTGTGTAGTTAGCAGGACAGAAGTGTCCAGAATCCGGATGTTTTTGTATTTAATAAACATTGTGTACATTTGGAAGGATTTGCTTTGGATTTGAGTTTAGTATATAAACCCATTATTGACAGTCTGAGAGGAATGATGGACATGAATAAGTTGAGCAAGACATTGATACTTTGGCAAGAGAGACTGAACCTGGAGAGGGTGGGAGAGTCCAGCAGAAGACCTGGGCTCTGGTTCATTTTTTGGCATTCACTGTGTGCCTGTGGCTAAGTGATGTCCCTTCTTTGGACCTCAGTTTCCTTATCAGTAAATGAAGATGGCCCCTACCACCTCTAACATTCTGTGACTCTCCTTATAGACCCCTTTGGTCAGATAGATTTCCTTGGTGCAATCACTCCATTTCCGACTGGACTATTAGAGGAATGGAAAGGGTTAGAAAGGATTGGAAAAGGTTAGACTTGATCTTTTAGAATAAACTTTAATTTTTGAGCAGTCTTAGGTTTAAAAATGAGCAGAAAGTACAGAGAGTTCCCATATACCTCCTTATCTCTCCCCACGTTTCCCTATTATTAGCATCTTGCATTAGTGTGGGACATTTGGTAAAACTGATGATCCAGTATGGATACATTATTATTAACTAAAGTCCATAGTTTACATTAGGATTCATCTTTATGTTGTATATTCTATGGGTTTTGAAAAATGTATAATGATATGTGTCTACCATTATAGTATCTTACAGAACAGCTTCACTGCCCTAAAAGTTCTCTGTGCTCCACCTCTTCATGCCTCCCTTCCCACCTCCCCCAACCCTTGGCAACCACTGATCTTTTACTGATACCACAGTTTTGCCTTTTCCAAAATATAAAGTTAAAATTACAGGGTATATGGACTTTCAGATTGTCTTCTTTCACTTAGCAATATGCATTTAAGGTTCCTCCATGTCTTTTCATGGACTGATAGTGCATTTCTTTTTAGTGCTGAATAATATTTCATTGTCTGGATGTACCACAGTTTATTTATCCATTCACCTATTGAAGGATATCTGGGTTGCTTCCCGGTTTTGGCAATTATGAATAAAGCCACTGTAAATATCTACATATAAATTTTTGTGATAGGGACTTCCCTGGTGGTCCAGTGGGTAATCCAATACAGGGGGCCTGGGTTCAATCCCTGATCAGGGAACTAGGTCCCACGTGCAGGTCGAAACTAAGAGTCCTCATACCGCAGCTAAGAAGTCTGCATGCTGCAACTAAAGATCCCACATGTTGCAACTAAGATCCGCATGCCACAACTAAGACCTGGCACAGCCATAAATAAATAAATAAATAAATTATTTTTAAAAATTTTTAAATAAAATATTAAAATTTAAAAATAAATAAAATATTTTTTAAATTTTGTGAATATGTAAGGTTTCAGCTTGTTTGGATAAATACCAAGGAGCATGATCACTGAATCATATGGTAAGAGTATATTTAGTTTGCAAGAAGCTGCAAAGTGTCTTCCAAAGTGGCTGTACCATTTTGCATTCTCACCAGCAATGAATGAGAGTTCGTTTTGCTCTCCATCTTCATCAGCATTTGGTATTGTCAGTGTTTTGGATTTTAAAAGCCATTCTAATAGGTGTGTAGTGGTATCTTGTTTTAATTTGCAATTCCCTAGTGACATGTGACGTTGTATGTTTTCATATGCTTTTTGCCATCTGTGTATCTTCTCTGTCAAAGTGTCTGTTCAGCTCATTTGTACATTTTAAAATGGAGTTGTTTGTGTTTATAGAGTTTAGACTTGATTTTAAAACACTCTTTTGGTAATGACATGAGACAATGTCAGGGTTTAAACAAGCAGCCTGCCTGGCCTTGATTGTCTGGTTCCAGAGACACTCACTAGTGGAGTTACAGTTGGATAGTTTATACATATAATAACAAGTATGGGTGGTTTCCTTTTTTTTTTTCTTAAACGACAGAAATTTATTGTGTCACAGGTCTGGAGGCCAGAAGTTCAACATCAAGGTATCCATCAGAGTTGGTTCCTTCCAAGGGCCGTACAAGCGTAGTTTAAAGACCTTTAATCCAGGAGCTGCAGACAGAGAAGAGCTGTCTGAGGGCCACAGTCCACTGAGAGAAGAGCCTTTGAAAAGGTTTCTGACCATTAGGTCCAAAAGACAAACACCACTTTAACCAAGGGATCAAAGTTAACATCACCAGTGATGAGACAGAATGACATGGTCCTCCTGGGCTGGGCATATGGCTTCTGTGGTACTCTTGCCAGAAAACAAACAAACAACAACAAAACAAAAACGTAACCTGAATCCTGTTCTTCTAATCTCCCTCAGGAAGAGACATCAGACAAACCGAAACTAAAGGACATTCTACATAGCGACTGGCCAGTACTCTTTAAACTTGTGTCCAGATCGATGGTGAAAGATAAGCAATGACACAGGAACTGTCCCACATTAAAGAGACTGAGGAGACGTCACATCTCAACAGTGTATGACCCTGGCTTGGATTTTAGAACAGAAAAAGAACATCAGAGGGACTATTGGTGAAATGTGATAACGGCTGTAGATTAGTCCACAGTATTACACCCGTGTTAATATGCTGGCTTTGACTCATTGTACTGGAGTTACATACGACGTTAATATTTAGAAAAGCTGGCTGAAGGGTTACGGAAATTCCTTGTACTACTTTGGCAACATTTTTGAGAGGCTGAATTTATTTCAGTTCAGATGACAAGTGTTAAAAATCACGGAGAGCCGGAGCGCCGGCCGGAAGGCAGCGCGGGCGGGCACTCGGGCGGGTTAGGGGCCGCGGGTGGGAGGGGTCGGGCGGCGGCTCCGCACTTCCGAGCAGCGCGCGCGCCGGGCCCGCAGCACAGTCATGCCCCACGCCGCGCCGCCCGCTCTCCTGCTGCCGTTGCTGGGCCTCGCAGTCGCCGCCGCCGCCGCCGCGGGTAAGCTGGCCTCTTGCCGCGCCCCCTCCTCGGCCTGGGAGCCCGGGCCCGGAGCGACCGCCTTCCCGCCGCCCGGCGGAGACCCTCCACCCACTCCGCGGCCGAGGGCTGCAACTCGACGGGCATGTCGCGCTCCCCTGTACGCCCACCCCGCGCGCCCCCGTGCGCCCTGGCGTCTGGTCACCCCCCGCCTCCTCCGCGTTCGGTGGGTTCCGAAAGAGCGCCGCCGGGGAGGGGGTCGCCGGGGACCCGAGAGCGCCCTTCGTCTCCCGCCGCGTCCACGTCCTCGGCGCAGACCCCACTCGCGAGCAGGGGTCCCAAACGGCGCTAATTGACAGGAGAGCGGAGGGACTTCGAGCCCCAGGACGAACATAGTTTCAGGGCCATTTGGGGCTGAAAGGAGAAGTGGGGAAGTTGGCTGCGGTGATGCCCTCAGCTCGTGAGCGGCGGAGACGCGGGGTGGGAGGAAGCTGGCCCTCTTTTGCTCTCGGCGTTGTTTGACCAATTGGTTGGTGTTCAAGTTGTCGAAACAGGAAAACAGTTCAGCCAAATAACCCCGAATGGAAGTGGGACGAGAACAGGCGAGGCCTGAATTCCACTTAAGTCGTGTGATTTAAAAATCTTTAAGTCCAGTCTGCTGTTGTGCAAGTGACATCTGAAAAATTACTCTTGATTAGTCAGTCATTTCCAAAATGAATCGTGAGGAAAATGGACAATTCTCCTGAATGTTTTGTGTTTTTTTAAACAAGTTTCTCTTGCAAACATGTCAAAAATGATGGGGGAAACTCTGGGGAAAGACTTCCATCCAAAATCACTATTGATTGAACAATTCCAGGAATTAAGGAGCAAAATAAACAAGAACTAAGTGAGTACTTGCGTGGGTTTGAATAAAGTGATTATGCAAGAGTTTGGCTCCCCCCCCCCCGTGAATTTCACTGCCATTTTATAAATTCCTTCTAGAAGCCTGCTGACAGACGGGAATATATTAAAGGATCTCAGTATTGAGGGCAGCAGTAGAGTAAGCAGCTCAGAAGTTGCTTTTTTTTTTTTTTTTACAAACTCAAAGGTCCTATCCTGACACCTTTTGTCGACCAGCATTTATGACCAGTTATGCCATCTGCTGCCTATGGAGGAGCAGAAACAAGAGTTTCACACTGTTGAGACTGAGCACATCCGTTTTGTCCAAAACAAGGCTGGACTAGAGATTCTGTGAATCCGTCCTTATGCACGCCCTCCGTATGTTTGCCAGTAACATCTAAACGCCCATTTAAGCCACCCTCTGGGTTGCTGCGCCTTCATATGTCAGGCTCAGTAAAACAAATACTTTTCTTGTCAGATTTTTTTAAAAGTCCGTTTCTAGATTGCGTGGTATCTCTCTTTTTAAGAGAAGCTGTTTTGATCATCAGTGGAAGACAGGCTGTTACCCACCTGGGCTCTTGGGCGCCTTAATAGAAATTGACGAGGCCAGATGAGGAATTCAGGCGAGGCTTTATTAGGGACTCGTGCTGCAGCGTGAGGGAGCGAGAACAAGTAACAAGTGCCCTTGCTTGCTCCCTAAGTGGGGACGAGCCGATCCCCTAAGTGGGGTTGAGGGTAGGAGCTGACATGGGTGGCTGGAGAGGTTGCTTAGGTGGGCTGCCCACCCCCTTGGTGTGCTGTGTGCAGGGATCATGCGCAGTACCCTGCCTTTGCTCCTGGCAGCTCAGAAGTGGCAGTTGGGTTTTGATCTTTTTGTATCTTGTTGCTCATAATTTGCCCCAACTGTGCATGTGTGCAGTTATTTTTAGTCTCTTATAGTTTCTTTGCATTCTGTTGCTGGAGGAGACGCTTGTCCAGGTGCAAGCACTGCAGCAAAGGGTCCCAGGTCCCAGCCTGTCTCAAAACTATCTTTGGAAAGTTTTGTTCTTTTTCCTTTTATAAGTCCAGTATGGTTAAATAGACTTTTCAAGAGCTGAAGAAGTGCCTGTCGAATAAATGATTGCTATTAATTAATCAGCTTCTCTCAGGAGGTTTGAAGGATTAATTTGAAGGAGCGTGAGCTTTGGAGTTAGGTACAGACTCTGTGGCCTTGATCGAATTGCGCAAGTCATTGCACTTCAGTAAAATGGAGATAATACCCATAGGGCTGTAGTGAGCATTCAGTGAGAACTCCATGTCTAGCACCTATTCCAGGCATGGTGAATCTTGGTTTTCCCTTGTTCTCTTCATACGAAGTGAAGGGTAATTATTGCAACTAGAAAATTATGTCACGAGTGCTACTTTATATCTGTTGATGTGTATGGTTACTGAGCACATTCCCATACATGTTGATAACACAGGGCTGAAAAACTATGTGTTTTATCATCATACTTCACAAGTCTATCCAGACAAGATCAGGAATCACATTTGGCTTAGAACTAAGTAAAGAAAGAGCTTTTCAAGGAATTTGCTGAATGGCAAGGTCTTAACAGAAAAGCTCCTAGGGTGTTGCATAAAGTATAAATGTAATACTGAAATGGAAATTATTGTTATTGTTCTCTGTTATTTTGTAGTTTATTAGTGTAAATGATCTTGTGTTGTTCTTAGATAGTATCTTGAAAAATCACAGTGAACAAAAAATACCTGAGTAAGGTTCCATGGCATCCCTTTTAAAAAGTTCTTCTGTAACGGCACTTTTTGTACATAGTACATGATCGGTATCTGTTTCTTGGGTCAGTGGTTTCCTGTGGGCAGCGTGAATATAAGTGAACACAAGCATGTTAGAGGAAACCCCATTCTGTGGTCACTGCGCCGCTTCTCACTTTGATTTGCCAGAGCCTACAATACTCTGCCTCCTTCCCTGACACCACCTCTTACGGCCCTTCCTGCTATTCACTCTTTATCCACAATGACCTCTAGGGACTCAGCCACCTCCTGGCTCTTCTGCCCAGACCCCCCTCCCCTTCCCCAGTCCTTGGCATGGCTGCCCACCCCCATATCGTTCAGAGCTCTGTTCATATGCCACCTTCTCTATCACATCCCCGTGTTTTCTCTTCTTCAGAGCACTGAATTCTCTCGGAATGAATCTCGTTTCTTCACTGTCTTCTTGCTTTTCGCTCCCCTTACCAAGGGAGCTCCATAACAGCAGAAACTTTACTATCTTGTGGATTTTTTGTTTTGTTTTGTTTTGAAAAGTGTCTCTGTACTTTATTCTAATTTATAATGAAAGGACAAAAAAATTTAGATGAATGATTTAAGAAGTAGGGGGCGATAATGGGATTGCAGTTTCCTTCAAATTATTTTTACTTCTGCCCGTGAACTCATCTCATAATTGAATTTAAAGCATTAAGTCACCTTAATCTGTTGATGTGACTTTTTCTGGCCCTTGTAAACGGCACAGTGATGTTTCAGGGGAAATTATTTCAGATTGTAAATTTTGAAATGTTAGTAAGTGTTTATTTGCCTTCCAATGAAAAAGTGAAATAGTAATTAGGTATTATTTCAGGACTTCTTTCATTGTTGAGAAGCTTTTAGAAATGTGCTTACGTGTTGAAAATTAGTTTTGCAACGGGGTTGCTGTCCACAATTTTTTATTATACATATCAAGTATTTAAGATTATTTTAGACTTTGAGGACAAATCTTGAGATTGCATCTGTAAGAAAATGGACCAGTGTTGCCCAGTAAGAAAGGTGCAGAGAAACACTGGCACCCTCATTCTATGGATAAAAATCATGACAGCTTTTCTGAGAAGGGACGTGAAGGGAGAAGATGGGGGTGGACATCTTGGAAGCTAGGTTGGATAGCGTGGAGAGGGAACTGAGTGTCAGAGTGGCTGAATTTCCTTACAATTCAGGGATATCTTGCAGCCCAGGCCCTCCGGATTATCAGGGGCCTGGAACACCATGTCCTCTTACATACTTAATAAAGGTAATAACCAGCGCTTCTTTCTTCCTCTTCCTCTGCCCTTGCGGAAGGTAAGTGACTGACTCATGTCTAATAGGAGAGGGGCAAAGGTCTTATTATTGACAAGGAAAAAAAAGTACAATCTTGCCACCTTTGTTAACATTCAGAACAAGTCTGTCCCAAGGATCACTTCCTCTTATGCTGTGCCTGGTTCTTTAAAAAAATTAATTACAAGGGAACAGAGATTTCCATTAGAGCTGACTGGTAATGCAAAACATTCTTGTGGCTCTGCCATTTTAGTCTTTTAGCACATGATAATTTTAAGCGGAGGATCTACTTAGAAACTTTTGGACTTAAGTACAAGCTTTTAAAATTTTCATCAGGCTCCTAAATTTCTGTACATATTAAATCCATAGAATTATAAAATCATACAATCCGTGAAGAGTCATTTAGGTGCGTTATTAATAACAACCTATCTTTCAGCAGCTGTGAAGAAGCAAGAGTAACAGAAAAGCACTTTGGAGAGAGCCTTGTGGGCAGGATTTTTTTTTTTTTTTTTTTTGACCCAAGGATGTTTCTTGAAATATATTTTCTAGAAAACATTACAGAACCCGTAATTGAAAACTTATGGCAGTACTTTGGGGAGACAGGTTTTTCATTGTAACAGGATTATAGCAAAGGTACTTAGCATTGAAAAAGACTTAGTTTAGCCTTTCTGCTCATGAAGTGCGTGAACCTCAGTAAGTTCCCTCACAAGAGGTATCAGCCTCTGTTGGAACACTCTTCTCCCAAAGTAAAAATGTATGTCTTGAGTAGTGCTTAAAGCTTGTTTCTGGGGCAGACACTCTGACTGGTAGCATGAGAAGAAGGGTTCAGTGCTACATTAACTGGAGTTCATTGCTAATGTGAAAATGAGCCTAAGGAAAAAACAGTTGAAAGTTGTAAGGATATGAAGTTAACGGTTTGTTTTCTGCTTTTCTGCCTATAGCTTTTTGTTCTTATTTTTGGGTTTGGGGGCTTTTTCTTGTCTTATCACATATTGCTTATTGAATTATTCTACAAGGGGCTTCGTCAGTTATCATAATCATCACAATCATTCCCATCTCAGAGGCCTGTGTGACCTAGATAAGTACTTGGCTCTTTTCCTTCAGCTCCTTCAGATCTCTTTTTGTATATGTCACCTTTAGAATGACGTCTTCCTTGGACACCTTTCTACAACTTCAACCCCAGCCCCCACCCTACAGTCAGGACCTGGCATCTCTTATCTGTGGTTGCTAGCCTCCAAGATGGCCCCAAAGATTCTTGCCTCCTGGGATTCATACTCTTCACTGAATAGGGCTGACCTGTATCCTGTATAACCAACAGGACACTGTGGAAATAATGGAGAGTGGCTCCCAAGGCTGGATTGTAAAAGACATTGCACTTCTACCTTGTTCTCATTTGAATCACTTGCTCTTAGGGAAGCCACCTGCCATGTCATAAGGACCCTTGAGCAGCCATGTGGAGAAGTCCACATGGTGAGGAACTGAGACCTCCTACCCACAGCCAGCTCCTACTCACTTGGTGGCTGATCCTCCAGCCCCAGTTCACTTTTCAGATAGATGCAACCCTGACTGAAACTTTATGAGAGATGCCAAGCCAAAATCACCCAGCTAAGCAGCTGCTTCTGAATTCCTGATGCAGAGAAATTGTGTGAGATAATAAAGGTTTTTATTGTTTTAAGTTGCTAATTTGTTACATAGCAATAGATTGCTAATGTACTATCTAAATAAAATACCAGGGCTTCCCTGTTGGCGCAGTGGTTGAGGGTCCGCCTGCCGATGCAGGGGATATGGGTTCGTGCCCCGGTCCAGGAGGATCCCACGTGCCACGGAGCGGCTGGGCCCGTGAGCCATGGCCGCTGAGCCTGCCCGTCCAGAGCCTGTGCTCCACCACGGGAGAGGCCACAACAGTGAGAGGCCCGCGTACCGCAAAAAAAAAAAAAAAAAAAAAATACCATCTAACATATTATTTTACCTATTTATCTTGCCTTCATATATCTGCCTCAACTAGAATATAAGCTCCGGGATGGCAGGATTTTTGTTCCTTTTTGTTCACTGTGGAATCCCTAGCACCTAAAACAATTTTCTCACAACAACTCCCTGAGATAGGTACTGTTATCATCCCCATTTTACAAATAGGGAAATTGGAGCACAGTTAAGTAACATACCCGAGGTCATGTAGTCAGAGCCAGACTTTTCTCCATAGCTTAATGTGCTTAATCAGAACCCTGCACTGTCCCATTTCTCTGCAGGCTATCTGTGTTATGTATAAAACTCTATCATAGTTATTATTGGGGGTACAAGTCAGGTTTAAGATATGATCTCTGTTGTCATGCAGTTAACAGTCCAATTGGGAAAACAGGATAAGTATCAGATAACTACCATAAAGAAGAGCAGGATTTATCAGTGCACATGAATGTGTGTTAGTCATCAAAGGATAACACAGCCCCTTTTCCAAGAATGGCCTCCTACGGTTCTTATGCCATGGTTTGTTCCATGTTATGCTCACCATCCAAGCCATAACTAATCAAAATAAGGATAATTTCCTATATCAAAGGCTGACTACTCTAAGCTACGTAGGGGTACCTAGTGGGTACCTGGTATATAAGAACCCTAGGAGGCCTATTTGCTGGGATAGTATCCTCAGATTTCTTATTACCCCAAGTATCCTTGCAAAACATCTCTATTATTTGGGGTAACCTGAACAAGTCTTTAGTCTTTATAACCAGAAAAGACCTCTTACATGTTGTATAGTGCAAAGTCCTGTAGAAGTTCAGAGGGATCAGAGGTTATGGGAAGGTGAGGGTTGGACATTTCATGGAGAATTGACCCACGAGTTGCTACTGAAAAAGGAATATACTTCGTAGATGGTTTGGAGATCAGAGTTCATTGTAATTATAAAGCCTAAGAGCTACAAGTACACAAAGAAATAATTTATAAATTTCACTTCACTTGGTGTTGATTATATTTTTGTATACTTAATAGACATGCTTTATTCCATTTAAACAGTATTTCAAAAAAAAATTTTTTTATATTCTTGAGTTATTTATTGTCAGTACAAAATCCTATGTATAGTTTTGACTAGAAATGATACAAGAGGGCATTTGTTAACCCGTGGTTCAAGACTTCCAGTGTTTCACTTTATAAAGGTGTTTCAGGTGTCCTTAAATGTGGTAATGGAGTCTGTTTCCATTTGCATTTTTTTTTCAATTCCATAAGGCTAAAGAAAAAGCAACAAAGGGAACCAGAAGAAAATAGGAGAAGAAAAAAAAGTCAAAGTTTGCAATTCAGAGTATGTGCCCTTGTGACTTTCGATTTGAGTTTCATTCTGGAAATGATTGCTTTTCTTTTCTCTATCACGTCTTAATACATAAAACATCTGGTCGCAGAAGTGTGGGGAGGGAGAGACCTGCTTAGTTCACCCATTCAACAAATATTTGACTCCTTACTAGGTGCCTGTCACTGTGCTTTTTATGGTGTTCCCTCTGCCTGGGATTTCTTTTTATTTTTCCTTTTCCACATGGTAAAGTCATTTGTCCTGCAAATTGCAGCTCAAATATTGTCTCCTTTTTGAAATAGTTCCTTACTCTACAAGTTATTACTTTTTCATCTGTAGTCTTATAGCATTTAACCTCTCACACCTTTGTTATTTATATGTGTCTGACTCTCCTATCAGACTGAGCACTTCAAGTGTAGGACCCATTCCCCTTAAATCCTTTTATCCTTACTCCTTAGCACTGACCGTTGTATCTGACATATGGGAGTTGCTCAGCAAACGATTTTTAGATGGATGATGGTAGCACTTATTGATAACTTGCTTAAAAATGTGAAAGAGGGAATTCTGCTTCTGGCTATAGTGGAGTGGGATACTAACACTCCCACTAAGAACAACTGGAAAATCTAAATAAAATTCCATAATAATGGTTTTCGCAGGCATCAGAGAGCTGCTAAGGCAACTCGTTGATGCGAGCCCAATATTCTGTGCACTACTTTTCCCTTTAGGAGAGTTGCCCAAATTTTAAGCAGCTAAAAGCAGAGGAGAGTTTTTGGCATTCTCATGGTGTAAGGAGACAAAAATTTGAGTTTTTACTTGCCAGAGGGGAGGGACTTTAGCTAATATCCAGGCTTTCAGTTGGAATCCATGGATATTGGGCCTCACAAAGGCTGTAACATCCCCCTCAGGTGGACTCCACCCTTGATTGTATTAACATAATCTTCAATACTCCAGATGCCTACCAGAATCCTTTCTAGGGGAGAATGACATCCTCTAGAGCCTCTGCAATTTTTTTTAATTTTAAATATTAAATACCAGATACTGTGCAATTTTTCCTGCACAGTATCTGGTATTTGATATAAAAAAAAAACAAAAACAAAAACAAAAACTACCAGGCATAATAAGAAACAGGCCAAAGCAGGGAAAATAAAAACAGACCAACAGGTGACCCAGAAATTAGAGTTTTCAAAAATGAACTTTAAAATAATCGTAATAGGGTCTGCCCTGGTGGCGCAGTGGTTAAGACTACACGCACCCAATGCAGGCGGCCCGGGTTCAATCCCTGGTCAGGGAACTAGATCCCACATGCATGCTGCAACTAAGGAGCCAGCGAGCTGCAACTAAGGAGCCCATGAGCCACAACTAAGGAGCCCATGTGCCGCAACTAAGGAGCCCGCCTGTGCAATCAAATAAACAATAAAATAAAAAATAAAGAAATAAAAAATAAAATAATCGTAATAAGTTCGAGAATGTTTATAAGATTGAGAATTTCACCAGAGACTCAGAATCTATAAAAATACAAACAAGCTGAAATTCTATAACTGAAAAATAGCTGACATTATGAACTCAGTAGATGGGTTTAATAGCAGATTTGTTAAAACTGAAGAGTAGATTAGTAAACCAGAAAGAACAAAATTATGATATGGAGAGCCAAAAGTATTAAAAATAGAAAAGAGCAAAATGAACATATTGGACATGGTGAGAAATCTAACATATATGTATTTTGAGTCCCAGAAAGGGAGGAGAAAGAAAATGGAGGAGAATCATTATTTGAAGTGATGATGGCCAAGAACTTTCCAAAAGTGAACAGTGAAAATAAACCCACAGATTCAATAACTGCATTACATTATTACCAGGATTAAAAAAAAAATACTAGGCATACCACTGTCAAACTACTTAAAACCAAAGACGACAAAGAAAATCTTGAAAGCAGCCATCAAAGAGTAACAATCAGACTAATACCTGATTTCTCAATAGGCATGATGGAAGCCAAAACAGTAAAATTATATACATCTTCAATGAAAGATAAGCTGCCATTCCAGAATTTTGTATTTGCAAAAATATCCTTCAAACAGGAAGGCAGTATAAAGACATTTACAGAAAATCAAGAATTGAGGGAATTCGTAGTAGACCTACCATTAAAGGGGTTTATTCAGGCAAACAGAAAATTATTACAATTAGTAATACAGAAATGTAAGAAGGAATGAAAAGCAACAGAGGAGGTAAATATGTGTTTAAAACTAAATGAACATTGACCATGCAAAATAGTAATACAACCATAACACAAAGGAAGAGAAGTTAAATTACTGTAAGATCCTAGTGCTGTCTAGGAAATGGTAAAAGTACTAATTTATTTTAGTTACTAATAAATCAAGGTTGCATGCTGTAATTTTCAGGGTACCCACTATAGAAATAAAATTAAAGAATGTGTAATTAATAAGCTAAAAGAAAAATGGAATATAAAATTGTTTAATAATCCAAAAAGAAGACAACAAAGGGGAAAAAAACATAAAACACATAGGAAAAATAGAAAATGAATAGTAGGATGGTAGATATAAACTCAAATACATCAATAACTATGTTAAATATTAATGGAAATACTCAAAAGACAAAGATTATCAAACTGGGTGTTTTTTTTTTTAAGCCTACTTGTTTAAAAGGATTATAACCACTTTGGAAAAGTGTTTGGCAGTATCTGCCAGAGCTGGACACATGTACACTCTATGGCCCAGCAATCTACTTCTAGAAATATACCCACAAGAAAGCATGCATATGTGCACCAAAACATGTGCAGAGGATATTTATAGCATCATATATTGTCATGGCCACAAAGTAGAAACTACCCAAACATTCATCAACAGAATGAATAAATTCATACAATACTATATAGCAATGAGAAAGAACCTACAGCTACATGCTACAACATAAATAAATCTCATAAAAGTAACGTTTATCAAAAGAAGCCAGACACAAAAGAGTACATACTGTGTGTGTTCATTACTATAGAGTTCAAAAACTGACAGAACTAATCTGTGGTGTTAGAAGTTAGGTGTGATTACCTTTGGAAGTGAGTGGACCAAACGGGTTTGGTTAATGGTCTGTTTCTTCATCTCACCGATGATTACATGGGTATGTTCATTCTATGCAGATTCACCAAGATGGGTATGTATGATTTGCACATTGTATATTGTATTTCAATAAAAAGTTTAATTTTTAAAAAGTATAGTCTCTTGGTATCTGCAGGGGACTGGTACAAGGACCCTCTGTGGATATCAAAATCCGAGGATGCTCAAGTACCTTATATAAAGTGGCATAGTACAGTCGGTCCTCTGTACCCGAGGGTTCCACATCCACAGATACCGAGGGCCAACTGTACCAGTAACGCTGTTAGAATTGGCAGCAAGGTCAATCCAGTTCTATTCCAGGGTATAAGAAACAGCATGCTTCTAGAAGGAAAAGATGAATACACTGCAAAGGGAGTGTTTGAGGATGCTGAAGGGATGATAAATTAAGCCATTTAAGGATGTAGAGGAGATAGGATTCATTCATTCATTTAGCAAAATATTTTGGTCCCTATTATAGTCCAAGGAGCTATCTGAGGTGTTGGGGATTCAAAAATAAGGCTCAGCCCCTATTTTCAGAGAGGTCACTCTCTCTAGAGAAGGGTGCCGAGGATGGTAGAGTTAATAAAAGCTACAATATTTTGAGCACCTTCCTTGTACTAGGCACCGTGCTGTGCAGTTTTGTTGCCTCTTAATGTTCACAACGACAATCCAATGAGGTTGTTATCCCTTTTTTTGCCTGAGGAAACACAGGAAATAAGTGTCCAAGGTCTCACCACCAAGACAAAAATACAGGTCTGTCTGACTTCAAAGTTGTGTTCCTTCTGCTACTTTACATGGCCACTGGATGGTGATTTCGAAGAGAAAGAACTATGTGATGAAATTACAAGCGGAAGTTAAAATACATTACAGTGGTGGTGTCTTAGAGAAAGTGGAGTAGATAGATGGCCTGAATCTCAAAGGATGAGCAGTGAGTAATGTTTGATGGTCTGGAAGTGGAAACGGAGGAATAAAAGTCTTTTCTTCTGAGTAAGGGCCAGACTTTCAAAGAAGGCAGCAGAGGTGTACAGAGAAACCGAGATGGCTGAATACTGCTTCTCAGGAAGAGGATCTAAGGGTCTGCTCCACATACAGACTTTCAACCAAGCACCTTGTTTTCAGGCCCTTCCTGAGCCTTCTTCCTACAAAATGCCTTTCCAATTCCTGAACTTTTCTAGACTTCCTTGCTTTTTTAAAATTTAATTTACTTTTACTTTATTATTTTTTGTATTTTTATTGGAGTATAGTTGATTTACAATGTTGTTAGTTTGTTAGTTATGTTAGTTTCAGGTGTACAGCAAAGAGAATCAGTTATACATATATATATATCCACTCTTTTTTTGATTCTTTTCCCATATAGGCCATTACAGAGTATTGAGTAGAGTTCCCTGTGTTATACAGTAGGTCCTTATTAGTTATCTGTTTTATATATAGTAGTGTATATATATATCAATCCCAATCTTCCAATTTATCCCTCCCCCCATTACCCCCTGGTAACCATAAGTTTATTTTCTATATCTGTAACTCTATTTGTTGTGTAGATAAGTTCATTTGTACCCTTTTTTTAGATTCCACGTATAAGTGATACATGATATTTTAGACTTCCTTGTTTTTTAAACATTGGAATCATACTGCTGATATATTTTTATAGGGAGATTTTTTTAAATTAATGGTTTATTGTGAGCATTTTCGCAAAGCAAAGTGCTTGTTGTTAAAACATCCCTATCCAACTTTAATCCACCATAATGGGAAAGTTCTAGATTCCTACCGGAGTTCAAACCAAGGTAGTCACATGTGTAAGACAAGAATTTATAAACAGCAGGAAGGAAAAAAAAAAAAAACCTATATACAAAATAGATTGTATCTTGGGATGCCTACCCTCAGGCTAGTACATCTTGGATGATTTAATCACTAAATGTAGCAGTATGAGGCCAGAGAAAAACTCATGACTCACAAATTGAGATAATTTTAAGTAGGCCATTGTATTAATTAGGTTATTGATTCAGCTGCTATAACAATGACCTGAATTAACAATGGCTTAACAAGATCGAAGTTTATTTTCTCTCTCTTTACAACCTGAGTGTGATATGTTGGCTTCACTTAGGATCCTTTTATCTTGTTACTGTTATTCCTAGGCTGTTTCCATTGTTTACACGATTGATTGAAGATAGCTAGCTACATTTTAGCCAGAGGGAAAGAGGAAGTGTGGTCCAGGGAGCACACTCTTTCCTTTTAAAGGCATATTTTTGCACATTTCACTTCTGCTCACACTTCATTATCCAGAAGCCACCGGCAGACTGGGAGATAGTGTAGCTTGGTGGCCTGTAGTCTGTGCTGTATAAGAAGCTGAGGTCAAGTACTGGAGACAATGAATGGGCTCTGCCATATTCGGAGCTTAGTGAAATGGAGGTTGTTGAATTTAGACTAACGTAGCTGATTGTTCAATTCTGATCTTTGTAGTAAGCCATTCTTCTACTTGTTTATATTAAAATTGTAATTCAGGGAGTTCCCTGGCGCTAGGTCTAGTGGTTAGGATTTGGTGATTTCACTGCTGTGGTCTGGGTTCAATCCCTGGTCGAGGAACTGAGATCCCGCAAAAATAAAAACAGGTAAAAAGTGATTTTCCCTATACAGACCTAAGAGAATATAGAAGGTTAATGCCTTAATGTTCCTTTATTCACTGGAATTCAATAAAATCTTCACATCCTTTCTCCATTCTGGCCAGTGAAATCAAGGTCTTAACAGGCCTACTTTTGCTTCTAATGCTAACTAGTGAAATTCCAGAGGCAAGGCTGAAAAATACACATCTTTATAATGAATAACACCAAAAGACAGAGATGAAGGAGATGACCCTCTACAGCAATAGAGGAAGAAGTATGGTTCTGTTTCATAAAACTGGTTCAAAGAATCTGCTTTGATGAAGTGTTAAATTAAAACATTCATAAAAACATCAATCTTGTTTTCTTGTGCAATAGGAAAACTTGTCTGAATATTCATAATCTAGCAACTTCTTTTCTTCTCTGTTCTTGAAAGTATATTTTGAACAAAAAGATCTTGTAAGACTCTTAAGACTTTTGAAATTGAATTCTTACTATATACTGCAAAGATAACCTTCAAAGAAAACTTGTAATTCTGATTGGTTGTCTTCCTTGATAGTTTATTGCCTTGGTTATTAGCATATGTAATATGCTATAATTTACATGTCTGAACTACTAAACACCTAAAGCCTTGTAACTTTGCTCTGTCAAACCAGAAGGGAATCAGTGGCACATTTTCCTTTTCCCACATGTACAATGGTGAAAAAGAAATTCCTATCACACTAGTCAATTTCTTATTTTAACAAAGACCAAGAGCCTTATGGCTAAATTAACAAGGGAAATTGCCATTTTTTTTTCTGTGAAAACTTAATATCTAATATCTTTATCTTTAGGAATTCATGGAATTAAAGTTATTTAATAGCGCATCTCTTTCTCCACATAGACTGTCCTTCATCCACCTGGGTTCAGTTCCAAGACAGTTGTTACATTTTTCTTCAAGAAGCCATCAAAGTAGAAAGCATAGAGGATGTCAGAAATCAGTGTACTGACCATGGTAAGGAGCTTTTTCTATTTTGTTTTTTCACAGATCAGTAAAGAGTGTTCACTAATTTCTTTAAAAAATAGTTTTGTTGTATCTCACTTTCACCTTGGTCCTTGTAATAACTGGACAGCTTTTATTCTATAATATGCAAGACACAAACAGTGGAATTGGGGTATACCCTTCAGCTGGAAGACAGTTGTTGGACCACACTGCCCAAAGCAGAGTGACAAAACCTTAGCAAGAGCAGAGTGTATGTAATGTAAGTACTCTGTGTCAGGCACTGTTCTTACACACATAATATACTTTAACTGGCTTTAATTATTACAGCAAACCTATCGGGTAGTAAATTATTAGCCTCCTTTTGTGTGTGCGTGTGTGTGTGTGTGTGTGTGTGTGTGTGTGTTACGCGGGCCTCTCACTGTTGTGGCCTCTCCTGTTGCGGAGCACAGGCTCCGGATGCGCAGGCTCAGCGGCCACGGCTCACGGGCCCAGCCGCTCCGCGGCATGTGGGATCTTCCCGGCCCGGGGCACGAACCCGTGTCCCATGCATCGGCAGGCGGACTCTCAACCACTGCGCCACCAGGGAAGCCCTAGCCTCCTTTTATCAAGAGAATAAAACTAGTTCAGTTATTTGTTAAAGGTCACACAGGAAATCATTGGCAGAGCCAGGATTCAAACCAGGGACTGTCTCATTTTAGGACCAGCGTTCTTAATCACTCTTATTCTGACCTGAAAGTACTGTTTCAGGCATGCAGTAGGGGCAGAAGTTAGATTACATGGGACTGTGACGTGAGACTGTGGTAAAGAAGCATATCGTTAAATAAAAATGAAAAAAAGGCTATGTATTTGCTACATGATATGCTCAGTATTCTCTGAGAAATATAACTTCACATTTTGAAATCTTTTAAATAAAAATGTCATTTTAAAAAAGGTGTGCTTGGGTGCTCTTTATATATTTGGCTGTTTGGCCCAAAGTGTATCCTTGTTGTTAAGCCTCTTATTGTGATACTTGTCAGCTCAAACTAAAACGATGGTGTGAGTTAGCATGTTTTTCCACTGAGATATCTATGATGGTGAGATGAGAGTCCTTGATTATTTAAAGGTACTTTTTATTATTGTGTGAGATCTAAAAATCTCTTATTTCATTAAATTTTGTCTTAAGCATATTCATAACACCAGCATTTAAAAATGTGCTTTACTAGGACTTCCCTGGATGTCCAGTGGTTAAGACTCTGCGCTCCCAATGCCGGCGGCATGGGTTCCATCCCTGATTGGGGAACTAAGATCCCGCATGCCACAGGGCATGGCCAAAAAATACATAAATAAAAAATAAAAATGCCCTTTATCTAAAAAACACAATTTCTGACAACCCACCAATTAACATTTTGGAAGAATATCAAATTGCTTTAATTAAAATCATATTCACTTATTATAGAAGGAATAAATGTAAGCATAGGAGTTTTAAATCCTAAGTGCCACATACTACTCAGTACATATTGTTTTCTTTAGGAATAAATGTAGGCATAGCCATTTTAAATCCTGTGAAGTGCCATGTAATACTCAATACATATTTTCCTGACTTGCTAAATGGTGTTGAACATTGGCTCTTTGAAAACAAGACATTTCCAACATGCTAATATGGTTTCACTCCAAGGAAATGGAGTAATAGGAATTTTGCTGGTCTTCCAAGATTTTTATTTATATATGTATGTATGTATGTATGTATGTATGTACGTATGTATGTATGGCTGTGTTGGGTCTCTGTTGCTGCGCACGGGCTCTCTCTAGTTACGGCAAGCAGGAGCCACTCTTCATTGCGGTGGCTTCTCTTGTTGCAGAGCACAGGCTCCAGGCGCGCAGGCTTCAGTAGTTGTGGTGCATGGGCTCAGTAGTTGCGGCTCGCGGGCTCTAGAGCGCAGGCTCAGTAGTTGTGGCTCACGGGCTTAGTTGTTCCGTGGCATGTGGGATCTTCCCGGGCCAGGGCTTGAACCCGTGTCCCCTGCATTGGCAGGTGGATTCTTAACCACTGAGCCACCAGGGAAGTCCACAAGATTTTTTTTAAATGGTGTTTCCCCCACAACTATTTCCTATCTCTTTTTAAAAAAACATTTATGTCAGGTATACTTGGACATAAACACAGATTTCAATAAACAAATTATATTGGAGGCTCAGAGCCAAGAAAAGACATGTTCCTGTACTCCTATTAGCTTTTATGAACCACAAGGTCAGATTTCGTCATCCAGCTTTAACACTTAACTTCAGCAGTTAAGCAACTGCATACTCTACAGAGGCATAGTTAATATTTGTTGACTGACTTCCTCTACAACTAGTTAATTTTATTTGCTAATGATTTTTTTTTTTTCGGTATGCGGGCCTCTCACCGTCGCGGCCTCTCCCGCTGCGGAGCACAGGCTCCGGACGCGCAGGCCCAGCGGCCATAGCTCACGGGCCCAGCCGCTCCGCGGCATATGGGATCCCCCCAGACCGGGGCACGAACCCGTGTCCCCTGCATCGGCAGGCGGACTCTCAACCACTGCGCCACCAGGGAGGCCCGCTAATGATTTTTTTAGAAAAAGAAGCAAAATGAAATTGAAGACACCCAGCAACTTTGAGGCCTGATTTTTGATTATTTGAAGTCCATTAACTCTACTTGTTCAAGTAGAGTATCCACTTAGGAATTTTAAATCATTGTATATAAATTTGCTTATAAAGTTTATCTTGTGTCTAAAGAAAAATGTCTTTTTTCCCAGTTAAATATTTATAAATTCAGTTTGTCTTACTGATTTGATTTAAATTTCTCATACATTTCTGCTAATCTCATCATTTATTTGATCATCCTCTACATTTGCTTCCACTCTGGAAATATCCATTTCATTGATGAATCAGAAAATTAGCTAAAGTTGGTTAATATTACCATTGCTTTTTTTGGCTAGGGTAGTGTTTTGGTTTAGAACAGTAGGTGGACATGAATTCAGTGTTTGCTATATATGAAGAAGGAAAAGCATAAGGAATACTAGGACATTTACATTTGGATTTATAAAATCTTCACAGGTATACAAAATCCTATCTTAAACCTATAATTAGGGGTATAGAAAATAGGTGACTTGTTACCTTTTGGACTGCTGAGAGCTATATTTAGAAATATTCCCAGTGCTTTGTGGTAATTTACTTGATGTTACTTGTACTTATTTTGGGTACTGTTATTGTTCATCTAGGAAAATAATTGTGAGAGGCTAAAATTTTTCTTATTTTGCAACATTTACCTTTGATTTAGATATTTTCATTATAATAGAACAAATAAATATTTTCAATCTTTCCTTTTTGTGATGTGTATGAGCTATGTCACTAGCCATAAAAAGAATTAAAGACCCAAATTACATCTCAGCAGGTAGCATCACTGGTAATGCATTGTAAAGAAAAAATTCGCTTGAGTACATGTGTTCTTCAGGGATTTATGCTATCATTTGTTAAAGAAAATTAAAGTGTGTCCTTTTTCCTGACATATTAATTTAAGTTTATACAGTATTTACTTAAATTGCATGTTAAAAATCATTCAAGTTCCATTGGCTGACACAAGGTCAGAGAAAGGAATGAAAATCTCATCTCTGAACACCTAAGCCTAAACTATAACCTAGTTGAATATTTCCCTTGAGGATTTTTCTAAAATAGCATTTTGGTTACATTTCACAACTAAGTACAAGTAAGTACGAGGGTAAAACAGATTAAAGTCTGTATGACATTTAACAGGAGGTGATAGCAGCTAGAACTGATAAGAAAACCATCATAGCATTTTTAAAAATGGAGCTATGACTGAGAGAGAGAACCTTGCTGAATTCTAACTTTGGATTAAAGTATTAAGTATTTTAGGGGCTTCTCTGGTGGCGCAGTGGTTGAGAGTCTGCCTGCTGGTGCAGGGGACGCGGGTTCGTGCCCCGGTCTGGGAGGATCCCACATGCCGCAGAGCGGCTGGGCCCATGAGCCATGGCCGCTAGCCTGCACGTCCAGAGCCTGTGCTCCACAACGGGAAGGGGCCACAACAGTGAGAGGCCCGCGTGCCGCAAAAAAAATAAATAAAATAAATAAATAAATAAATAAAATATTAAGTATTTTAAAGGTCAGTCTTATTTTTTCTTTTCTTTTAAAAGTTCTTAATTACACGATTAGTGCACAGTTGCTATATAGAAAAGCACATATGCAAATATGTTTAAAATAAAATTACCCTAAATTGTACCATCCTAAGGAAATGTAATGACTATTAACATTTTGGTAAGTATCCTTCTAGACTTCCAACCCCCCAGGCAGATATATTTTAATAAATATTTGATATATATGTGTATATACATGTATATATGTATACATATATATACTATATGTACATATATTTCCATAATCTACATTTTCCCTTAAAAATATTTTTCCAGGGCTTCCCTGGTGGCGCAGTGGTTGAGAGTCCGCCTGCCGATGCAGGGGATGTGGGTTTGTGCCCCAGTCTAGGAAAATTCCACATGCCGCGGAGCGGCTGGGCCCATGAGCCATGGCCGCTGGGCCTGTGCGTCTGGAGCCTGTGCTCTGCAACGGGAGAGGCCACAACAGTGAGAGGTCCGCATACTGCAGAAAAAAAAAAAAAATTTTTTTTTCCATGGCAGTAAATATAGAATGCATATTTCCTAATAACTGTACACTGTTCCTCTATATAGATATGCCATAATTGATTTAATCCTCTAATATTGGTTATTAAATTATTTCCAATCTTCCAGTGTTGTAAATGTGATGAACATCAATGATTGTGCCTATTTGAGCAGAGCCAATGATTGCCTTGCATACATCTTGCCAAATTGTCTCCAAAAAGCTTTTACTAATTTTTACTCCAACTAACCACTTATAAGTTCCTATTTTTCTACACCCTAAGGCAGCACTGTTTAATTGGCACGTCTGAAACTCTTATTTTCATTCTTTTACCAGTGAAATTGCATTTTTCACACACTTCTTGTGTTACATTTCCTTTCGTGAGGGTGAATTGTCTTTTTTTTTTAATTGAAGTGTAGTCGATGTACAATACTAAGTAAGTTACAAATTGAACAATATAGTGATTCACAATTTTTAAAGGTTTTACTCCATTTTTTGTTACTATAAAATAATGGCTGTATTCCAGTGTTGTACAATATATCCTTGTAGCTTATTTTATGCATAATAGTACCTCTTAATCCCCACCCCTATGTTGCCCCCTTCCCCATCCCTCTCCCCACTGGTACGCACTAGTTTGTTTTCTATACGTGTCTACTGCCTTTTTAACAGTCTGAGACCAATTTTTTTTTCTTCTATTAAGGTGTTTGCCTGTTATTTTTTATTCATAACAGAGCTTTAGTCTGCCCAGTTTGATTTTCTTCTGTAACAGTATGGTTTGTCTGGGGGGAGATTTTAGGCCCTGTAGTTTTCTTTTCCCCTGTAGTTAAATTTATTTTTTAAGCCTCTTTTAAAAGATGTGAAAGTAATTGCCTAATACAAATTTTCTTACCACGTCATGACCTAATGGCTCTTCCTCATCTCCATATATCTGTTAATTACCAATAAGTTACTGATTTTAGAGTGGTGTCATAAATACACTAGCCTAGGGGCTTCCCTGGTGGCGCAGTGGTTGAGAGTCCGCCTGCCGATGCAGGGGACACGGGTTCGTGCCCCGATCCCGGAAGATCCCACATGCCGCGGAGCGGCTGGGCCCGCGAGCCATGGCCGCGGAGCCTGTGTGTCCGGAGCCTGTGCTCCGCAACGGGAGAGGCCACGGCAGTGAGAGGCCCGCGTACAGCAAAAAAAAAAAAAAATAAAATAAAATAAAATAAAAAAATAAATAAATAAATACACTAGCCTATTATTTAAGTTTCCTATAATTTCTCAGTGTGTTCCCTGGATCAGCAGCACCAGTGTCACCTGGGAACTGGTTAGGAATGTAAATTCTCAGGCCCCATGTTACTCCAGCTAAATCAGCAGCTCTGGGTGTAGGAGCTAACACTGTTTTAACAAGCCCTCCATGGGATTCTGGTGCACACTAAAGTTGGAGGGCCACTGATCCAAGGCAGTATTCCCAAGTTTTCGGAAGTTTTTGTTAAGTCAGGATGATTTTGGAAGAATGTAATTTAATGATAGGAAAGACTTCCTCATCTCTCCATGTAGTACCTGGATTAGTTGTAGTACCCAAAGCTTCCAAGATAACTTTAAAAATGTTTAGGATCAATGACTTCTCCTTGGAAAATTATGAAAATTTTAACTTCTAAAATTACTGAGACTGGAAAGTCATGTTTCTTAGAAACATTTTGATGTTTATTCCTCACTTAGCTGAGTACAGCTGAAAGGATGTATTTTTCCCAGGGGTTAGATGTACCTTCCCCACCAGATTTCTGGTTGCTATAAGCTCTGATGTCATCATTCATTCTTCACTTGCAAAAACATGCAATATCATGAGAGAAACTAACTCCATTAGCATTTTCTCCTAAGTATTATCCAGTTAAGACAGTGGAATGATTTTTTTAATTTGCAAGAGAATCTTTGTTGGGTTAAGAAACAAGATTAAATATATCTGGGAAAAGTGAAGTTACTGCTAATATTTTATAGGGTGCTATGTAGCTTATAGATTGAAAGGATAAAAAATGTGAGACATAAAATATATGTGGCTGCTGCTCTTTACTCAAACCAGGTGAGGCAGTACCAGGAAATATCAGCTATCCAATGAGAACAAGGACCAAGGACCTCCTTTATCACTTTCCCTAACCAGGACTTCCCTAAGGGCGACCACAGAGGAAAATATGGGAAGGCATAGGCTTCAGGCAGCAGGCACATGGTGGCCAGTTAAGTGAGGCAGGTCAGAGACCGCTTGTTACTTGAACTTCACTAGGTCTTGGGACTGTTCTGGCAAGTTGCCCTGGTAGTTTTCAGCTCTCCTCAGTGTGGTCAGAGCTACTCCTCCCTATAATTGTGAACTGAGGGCAGGAGGGGCCATGATTGCTAGAGGAAGGGGTAGTGAAAAGTTGAGATGCAGGAAGTGTGTTCTACTGCTCCAGCCTTCCCATGATGTTTTCTTTCCATGTTGTTTATGAGATTACTAACCCTAAGTGAATGAAATAAAAAGTATGATTCTGGGGCTTCCCTGGTGGCACAGTGGTTGAGAGTCCGCCTGCCGATGCAGGGGACATGGGTTCGTGCCCCGGTCCGGGAGGATCCCACATGCCGCGGAGCGGCTGGGCCCGTGAGCCATGGCCGCTGAGCCTGCACGTCCGGACCCTGTGCTCCGCAACGGGAGAGGCCACAACAGTGAGAGGCCCGCGTACCGCAAAAAAAAAAAAAAAAAAAAAAAAAAAAAAGTATGATTCTGTTCAGTTTATCACATTATCATTTTATTTTTCTCATGAGTATATTATTGTCTCTTCAGAAGTGTGCATGATATTTTCAAGCTTAATTTTTAAAAAGGATGTAAAATATAATGTATTATAATAATGTATAATTTGTATATACTTCATGTGATTTTCACTGATTTTGGGAACATGCTGACTTCTTCTCCCTAAAATAATTTCAGGAGCAGACATGATAAGCATACATAATGAAGAAGAAAATGCTTTTATACTGGATACTTTGCAAAAGCAATGGAAAGGCCCAGATGATATCCTATTAGGCATGTTTTTTGACACAGATGGTAAGTGATACTATACTTATACTTAAATTGTTTCTTACATTTTTTTCTTAATGTTAGTAAAACTGATAACTTTTAGATTCTTCAATTCTGTAGTTCACTATTTCCTGTGGTTTCCAGGTATTGTATTTTCAGTGTGCACCCATGTACCACAG
Source organism: Mesoplodon densirostris (assembly GCF_025265405.1). NCBI lineage: Eukaryota > Metazoa > Chordata > Mammalia > Artiodactyla > Ziphiidae > Mesoplodon > Mesoplodon densirostris. The sequence continues at coordinate 79,276,108 of NC_082668.1, read as the reverse complement.
CTTTCCCCTGAGCAGCTCAATGTGCGTCACACATGAAAGTTAAAGTTGATTCTTTCATCTGGATTAAAATATGGTTCTAGACTCAGTATTTCTGTAATATGGTAGGGTAATAAAAATTGGTACTAGTGTCAACAATAGGATGAAGATAGACAACTGTCAGGGTAATACTATGTAAATGTATTTATTGTCACTGTTGAAAATAGAAAGTAATCATTTTCGAAATGAAATGAAATTACTAAGGTTACCATTAACATTTTAACTATTTTCTTGACTATTTCTTCATGAAAATTATATATATATTTTTTAAATCACAAATGGGATCTTCTTCAGAACCTTTTTGAACCAGTATCTTTTGCCTGTGTACAGGATATATTCCTCCTTCTAATTTAAATCCTACAATCAGAAGTTTAGACCAGACATATCTTAGTAACTTCCCAACTTTAAAACTAGACCCAGGAAATCCCTGGTGGTCCAGTGGTTAGGACTCCATGCTTTCACTGCTGAGGGCCCGGGTTCAATCCCTGGTTAGGAAACTAAGATCCCACAAGCCATGAGGCGTGGCCAAAAAGTTTAAAAAAAAAAATAAAGCTAGACCCTTTCTTTGACTTTAACACATTTTATACTGTCATAATGTTAAAAAATTTCCTTAACTGACAGATGCCAGTTTCAAGTGGTTTGACAAGTCAAATATGACATTTGTTAAGTGGTCAGACCAAGAAGATGGCGAGGATCTAGTTGACACCTGTGCCTTTTTACACACCAAGACAGGTGACTGGAAAAAAGGAAATTGTGAAGTTTCTTCTGTGGAAGGAACCCTTTGTAAAGCAGCTAGTAAGTATAATTGAAGGCCTTTTTCCATTCTAAGAGAGGTGGGGAAAATAGGGCTGGTTTTAAAATAATTTTCTTTGTGATGTGTGCCTCAATATAAAGAGGAAGTAAGACTTCAGAAGATACTGGGCTGGTTTGTTCCCAAGACTCTTTTCCGTCAAATATGTAATCCTATTACATTTCAGAGGTAGGGCCAGATCATGTGAACCAGGCATACTTTTATTCTATCTGCTTATTCTTAGAGCTTCTAAGAAGTCAAAAATTTCTTATGTTGTTCAAAGGAATTATAATAGCCTCTTTTTGATTTGATTAAACAGTGGAAGTGGTGAAAAATAATCATGGCTGATTCCACAATTCTAATGTTAGCATACAAAGAATTTGATTCAGTACAAGGACATCTTTGATTAGGCCAAGAAAAATTGCATCATAGTTTATAATTTACTGTGGCTTAAAGTGTAAGTTTTCTTCTCACACATCACAGTGCTTTCTAATGAACAAAATTATCCTGTCCCCAAATATTTTCATATTATTGTTAAACATTAGACAGTTCTTTTATGTTTTAGAAAGAATTGTTTTCTCACTAAAGACATTTAAATTTCAAAATACGATTTTGGGTTGCTTGAAACAAGACAGAAACAGCCATTTCCCGCATTGCATCCTTAATATTCCCCCCTTCTACTCCAGCTGCAAACCAAAACTATACATCTGCCTCCGATTATTTCCTTTCTTTACATCTGGAACTACATACAATTTTTTTTTTAACTTGCCTCAGCAGGGTTTTTGACTTATCAGTCACACTTTTATGATAGTAGCATTTGACTTCCAATATTTGTTGGATTTTTAGAAAGTTGGTTCTTTTCATATACGATGCCTCAGGGTACCATTATATAAGCCAAATTTTTAATTAAACTATAACTTCAAAACATCAGAAATAGTGAGCAAGTCTGTACTACCAAGGTAAGGTCACAATTGTATACTTCTACTGTTTCTACAGACTTTCCAACCCAAATCCTCTTATTTCCCTCACTTCATCACACTGTCTTTTTCTCGAGTTCCCTTATTCTTTTTCCACCAACTGAGCTAATGAGTTTTTAGCTCTCTACATCCTTTTTAAAAAAAACTGAGTTCAAAACAGATAATACAGGGCCTCCCTGGTGGCGCAGTGGTTGAGAGTCCGCCTGCCGATGCAGGGGACACGGGTTCGTGCCCCGATCCCGGAGGATCCCACATGCCGCGGAGCGGCTGGGCCCGCGAGCCATGGCCGCGGAGCCTGTGTGTCCGGAGCCTGTGCTCCGCAACGGGAGAGGCCACAGCAGTGAGAGGCCCGCGTACAGCAAAAAAAAAAAAAAAAAAAAAAAACAGATAATACAGACACATGACCAAGCAACAGAAATATGGGTAATACTAAGCTATTAAAGGGTTCGTTTTAAACTACTTTGAAAGTGTTTAGAAGCATTCTTAGAATAAGGCATACTTAAATTAATTATGATTTTCTTTTGTATTCTAGTCCCATATGAAAAGAAATATTTATCAGGTAAGTATGGTCTTTTGTTAAATTTTTCCCACAAAAAAGAATATATTAAGATTCTAGCATATTAAAGTAGTACTGAAGACCTCTTTAATTATATGACAGTGTAAAGTAGAACAACTTTTATAAGAATACAGAAAGACTTGACATTTTAAATATATCTGCAAGTTATGTATGAAATGAACATTTTTTTAAAACACCAAATTCTATCTCCTCATTGCTCCATTATCTGTTTTTGCAGGAAATGACTGCATCTTTTGTTAAAAATTTTTTTTCTTATAGTTGTAATTACAGTTCATGAAGAATCTGTCTTAGGGCTTACTAAATGTATTTTTTGGGAAAGGAACAGGTAATATATTTATGTGGCTCCAAAAGCAAAACTATACAAGGCAAACACTGAAAAATCTGTCTCCTCCCTCTGTGCCTCCTTCCATCCTATTCTACCTGAACCCTTATTGGGCACTAATTCAGTTTCTTCTTTAAATGTCTAGTGCTTCTTTTGCCAACATAAACAAATTAAGAGATACGACTTTTTTATTCACTAAATAGTCTAAATATCTCTCCATATCATTACCTATAGATAAATCTTCATTCTTTTTTACAACTGTATACTCATCCATTGTATGGATACATTCAATTATTCACCAACTCCAGACCCCTACTGGGTTGTTTCCAAACATTTGCTATTACTACAGTGCTGCAAGGAATGAATCACCTTGCACAAACATGTTTATCTTAGATTAGATTCCCTGAAATACAACTGCCGTATTGAACATGAATATATAACTTTGACCAATACTGATAGTTTCAGAGAAATTGTACCATTTTGCATTCCCCAAAATAATGTATGAATGCCTGTTATATTTTTGCAAATTGTGTAGCATAGTTTTTAACCTCCATATTTTTGATGTGTAATTAACTGAGGATAAAATGCACAATCTTAAATGTACACTGTGATGGTTGCTTATGTATATACCTGTATAACGACCACTCAAATCGAGATAGAACATTTAAAGATAGAACAAAATTCCCGCATGCCCCTCCCAATAAATGCCCACCCCACCAGCATCCACCCCACAGGCAACCACTATTGATTTCTATCACCATAGGTTAGAGTTGTTTGTTCTTGAACTTCACGTAAGTGTAAGTTTTTCAGTCAGAATATTTTTTTTATTCATCAGTGTTGCACATATATATTGTACTTTTTCTATTGCTGCATACTACTTTATAAACACACCATAATTTGTCCATTCTCCTATGGATATTTGATCATTGTTAGTCTGGCATGAATGTGATCACACTATGAAAATTCTCATACTTTTTTTTTGGACCTTTGTTCTCCTTTTCCTTGAGTGAAATAGCCATAGGGTAGCTAATAATGTTTAGCATTATTAGAAATAATCAAATAATGTTTCAAAGTGGTTGAACCATGTTAACATTCCTGCTGACAAGTTCCATTTGCTCTACGTCCATCCGATGATGGTCTTGTCAGTATAATTTTAGCCATTCAGATGGGTATGTAGAGTGATCTTATTATTTTTTTTTTTTTTGCGGTACGCTGGCCTCTCACTGTTGTGGCTTCTCCCGTTGCGGAGCAGAAGCTCAGCGGCCACGGCTTACGGGCCCAGCCGCTCCGCGGCATGTGGGATCTTCTGGGACCGGGGCACGAACTCGTGTCCCCTGCATCGGCAGGCGGACTCTCAACTACTGCGCCACCAGGGAAGCCCGAGTGATCTTATTTTAATTTCCCTGATGAAAAATGTTGAGCACCTTCACACATTTATTAGCCATTTGGGTATCTTCTTTTATAAAATGCCTATTCTTTTGCCCTTATTTTTTCCTTAATATCATGATTACTCTCAGTTTGGAGCTTGCTATGACAGAAGAGGAGGAAAGGAGTGTTTATGGGTTCACTGGGTTCATGTGTATATAGGAGAGTTAAATCCTCACTCTTCTATAAGATGAACATAACATCTTTAAAAGAAATCAAGCAAAGCACCACCTCACACTCATTAAGTTGGCTATCAAAAAGAAAAAAGGAAGAAAGGGAGAGAGAGAAAGAGAAAAAAAGAAAGGGAGGGAGGGAGGAAGGAAAGGAAAGAAAAAAAAAAAGAGGGACTTCCTGGTGGTCCAGTGGTTAAAACTCTGTGCTTCCACTGCAGGGGGCATGGGTTTGATCCCTGGTTGGGGAACTAAGATCCCACATGCTGCACGGTGCAGCAGCCAAAACCAAACCAAACCAAACCAAAAAACAAAACAGAAAATAACGTGTTGACAAGAACGTGGAGACCGTGGAACCTCTGTGCACTACTGATGGGAATGTAAAATGGTGCATCCGCTGTGGAAACAATACAGGAGCTTCCCCAAAAATTTAGCACAGAATTACCATATGATCCAGTATATACCCAAAAGATGTGAAAACAGGGACTTGAACAGAATTTAAACAACCATGTTTATAGCAGTATTATTCTCAGTAGCCAGGAAGGTGGAACCAAATCAAGTGTCCATCTACAGATGAATGGGTAAGTAAAACATGGTATATACATACTATGAATATTATTCAGCCTTAAAAAGGCAATTCTGACACATGCTACAACATGCATGAACCTGGAGGACACTAGGCTAAGTGAAATAAGCCAGTCACAAAAGGACAAATACTGTATGGCTCTAATTATTTGAGGTACCTGGAGTAGTCAGCCTCAGAGACAGAAGGTAGAATGGTGGTTGCCAGGGGCGGGGGAGAGGGGGGAATGGGGACTTAATGTTTAATATAGTTTTCAGGTTTGCAAGATGAAAGTTCTATAGTTGAATGGTTGTGACACAGCACAACAATGTAAATGTACTTAATGCTACTGAACTGCACACTTAAAAATGGTTAAGATGGTAAATTTTGTTATGCATATTTTACAATTAAAAAAATTTAAAATTAAAGAGCAGTATAAGCATGCATGGAGGCAAATAACAAAAGTAACAAGAGTGGCTGCTTTGAGGAATGGTAATTAAGGGTGAGTAGGAGGAGGAACACTATTTTCATTACATACCCTGTAGAACTATGAATTTTAAGCTATGCACATGTATACTTTGGATAACATAAAATGATATATGCAAATAGAAATATATGGTGAAACCCTCTGTGTGGATAATTTTAGGATCTTAAAGTAGACTGGAGACCTCCAAAGTTTATTTCAAATTTTGAAGTATGGCAATTATTCAAGCTAAGAAATATAAATCTTGATAGGAATGTGTGTAACTGTTTTTCTAACCAATGTGAGAAATTCTCAAAATAGTGAAATATTTATGTGATGAAACTATATTTGTGCTCCCCAAAAAGCAATACTATCAACTTGTGTATCCTGATTTCCCATATTTTCTTTTGTCTTTTCCTTTTCAGATAACCACATTTTAATATCGGCTTTGGTGATTGCTAGCACGGTAATTTTGACAGTTTTGGGAGCAGTCGTTTGGTTCCTGTACAAAAGAAGTTTGGATTCTGGTTTCACCACAGTTTTTTCAGCTGCACCCCAATCACCTTATAATGATGACTGTGTTTTAGTAATTGCAGAGGAAAACGAGTATGATGTTCAATTTGACTAAGGTTCTGGAAATCTCAGATTAAGACATCAAATACCTTGACAGTGATTCCTATGCAAGATTTTAATATAAAACCTAACAATGAAAATCATGGTTTTTATGATGTATTACCTAATTCCAGTAACATTCACTATTCTCATGTAATCACTGACTGTGACAAAAATTAATCTTTAGGATTATAAGAACAAAGTTTTTAAAAAAGGAATAATCTTAGATATAATTTAATGGTTTTAACCACCTCCCCAAATGCACCTTTCACTTGAATGAAGGAAACCTTAAAGCCCAAGTATTAACAGTAAATCAGGTAAAAACCAAAACAAAAAACAAAAAAACCCAGTCTACTTGTTTTACCTCCTCCATCTTCCCTCCCAGAGTTGAACCACCTTAGTTTATAGTTGAATTAAAAAAAAAAGAAAAATTCTACTTATCACTGTAATTTTAGCAATCACTAGGTCTTTAGTAATTTCTATGGTCTTGCTCCTTTATCAATAAGATATTGAGAATAAACCTGCCTTAAAATAGATTCTCTACATTTAGATATCACTTATGGTGGTTACTCTGATAATTCCTCTAGTACTTCCATCTTCATGATTTACATGTAGAAAATTTTACAGATTTTTAACACCCCATATGCCACGTAATTATACAGTTTGAGTACTTTTAGAACACTGTTTTGGACCACAAACAGTATTTAGCACTGATCATAAATGGTCAGGATTTCAGTAAGAAAGATTTAATAAATTTTGTGAAACAAAAAAAATGACAGCCATACCAGGAAGGTGTGGAGGAGGCTGGCATTGCGGGTAACTCTTGGGTCAGTGTCCTTCAAGGATTTTTCTCCTACCACCATATCTGTTCCTATATATCTCATGCTCCCCAAGCCTTGATGAAGTTTATCATTCAATGACACGAAACCTGTGTAAGCAATAACTGCAGAGAAAAACTAAATACTACTGTAGTGATCATGTTCAAAGTTTTCAGTATGTGTATTGTACATTTTAAGACGATGGTGAAGTAATCATTTGGGGGGTAAAAATGAAAATGGAAGAAAGCTGAAACAACAATGATTTCTTTAGCAACTTAAAAACACAGTATTATTAGAAAAGATAATGTATGTACTTCACATAAAATTGTATTTACTATACGTAGAAACTTGGAAGTGCGAGGAAAGTAATCTCTCTCCCTAACGCATATCCCATCAATCATCTTATGGGAATACTTTTCATATGGATAGAGACACTATCTCTCAAGGTTGACCAGTGGCAACGAAGTCCTAGCTTGCGCCGTCTGTTTCCACTGGCCACCATGAATCAGAAACATCCCTCGTCACAATTAATGGCAGTTTTCTTAATAAGACATGAATAACTGCAAAGTGAATAATGTGACTATGTGGTACTAAAAAACAAATTTTATACTAGGTGTTATTACAAAAGTTATGCACTGTAAAAGCTTTGAGATTTTGTGTATTGATTGAGATGTCTATTTTATTACTGATAGAGTATTAATAGTGCTGCTAATCGTGAACATTAGACTGGAATTCCTTACTGCTTTTGCTACTCAAATTCTACCACTCCTTTAAGAACTGAGGCCAGCCATCTGTTCCTTAAAGCTTTGTTAACTATCAATCACAGATCTTTACAGTATCTAATACAGTAGCCACTAGCCACATGTGGCTGTTTAAATAAAGTTCATTTCCTCAATTGCACCAGCCATATTTCAAATGCTCAGATCACATGCAGTTAGGAGCTACCACGATGGGCAATGCAAATTATAGAACATTACCATTATCATAGAAAGTTTCAGTGGACAATGCTGCTCTAGAGTCTCCCCTTCCACTTCTACGTAACTAATTTTCTTCAGTTCATTTCAATAACTTCTACCTAATAATGACAGCTCTACCAAAATGGCTTTTTTAACTGATTTAATTTTCCATGTTTGATTTTATTTTCAAACAAGTCCTTAAAGGCCCCAGTAATGCAGTGCTAATCTTAATTCTCTTTATGTATCTGAACATCTGTAGTAGGCCCTTGTATCTATTTGGTGGTCAACAGGTAACTGAATCATTCAAGTCTGTATTTATTTTTAATAATAACAGTAACATTAGCATGTCTGTTTACATTCAGAAATTTATAAACTGCTTTCTTCAAACATCTTGGTTCTACCCAATAATGACAATGTAATTCTTATGTTTGGCAACTATTACTACTATCATTACTTTTAGCTACCATTTACTTTTAACTACATTTTCTTAGGAATTTGCAATCTTAAATTCTTAGGAATTTGAGTAGTATATGGTCTCTATTTTGTTCGGAATTTAAAAGTGATACCAATGAAAGATTTTTCTTATTCCCTCTAACTCAAATTTACAGGACATAAGAAGCTAATACAATACTGAAATACTAAGTGGTACAAAGGAACTACAAGAATACTATAAAGCCCAAGCCACTGTCTGTATCTCTGTCATTTAGCAGTTAATATAGCAAAACCATAAATAAACTGTATGCACACCAATGGAATGTTTTCTACCATTTACTTACAATTTTTTAAATAAAAAATTTTGTGGGTTAAGACACTGCATTTTCATGCTGAGTTCTATTAAAAGCATAAATGTTTCAAATTCAAAGCATCCCTAAAGACCTGTAGAATAGATACTGATACTGGCATCCTTAAATTTTGCATATCTGCTTTAAGGAAGGCAACGCAAAGATAACAGGCAGAAGTTGAACAAATGTTTTAGAAACAATTATATTTCATATAAAATGGGATTTAAAATAAGATTCTTGGCTATAAGGTTTGAAGGCTTCTTTGAGTACCAGTTTAAAAGGAAACATTTGAAACTATAAAGTAAATCAATCAGTATGCACTTTATTTCAAGCCGAAGTTTTACATTAAGACCAACAATCTGACTGAATGTGGGCAAACTGTTGATTCACATGTGAGAAATCACATGGTTTCTATTTAGGTTCTGAAAAAGTAGCTTGACAAAAGACTTTATTTAACCTGAAACCCGCCTGAAGGCGTTTTTAAGTGTATCCTAAGGGTGTTGACAGAGAAAATATACAGTGTTATGGACATATACACAACTCAGGACCACAGTATGGTGAACAGTTAATGTTCATCTCTTCTCTAAAGGTAGTGAAAAATATTAAGTCATCAAATAAATGCTTAGAATTACCAAGAAACAGTTAAAAATGACCAGGATCCAAACAGTTTATATCATATTTATCTATAAAGTGACAATACTAAAAAACATTGAAAACCAGTGTTTTAAACTCTGAATGTGGGATTTAAAAATATTTCATTAACTTGAGACTGCAATAATATTTTTAACCAAATAGCATCTGACTGGCAATTCTGACATAATTTACAGCTGTAGTATTCCTAAAAGGAATATCTACATACTATGGCCTATCAAATATAATCTGCATTTTGCATATCAATACAAAAATTCACCCATTGTACACTTTATATATTTTAAAAATTAGACTTCATTGCTAAGTGAATTTAGAATTCAAATTAAATTTGGAAACCTAATATAATGAATGCTCTTCTTAACTTTCTCCCCATTCTTTTTTTTTTTAAACACTGGAAGCAAATGATTATGAAAATGAGACCGCAACTTAAGGCATTTTAAAAAGAAAAATAGGTGCCATTTGGCAATTTATTCTAAAAGCATATTTTGTCCCAATTTTTTCACTAACGAGACTAAAACATCCAACCTTTTTTCATAAATATAACTACAGTAATCACAACACAAAAAACGGCTGTCAGCATTGCTTATTTAAAACAAGGGTAACACTTTCCCCACTCATCTAAAAGAAAAATACTTTTAATTACCAATTTATAAACATCAGATTCACTGGCCATGTTAAAAGGCCCAGCAGAATTTTAATTCAGCAACACTTGAGAATGAACATATATATACATGCATAATATGTGTGTGTGTATATATATATATTTTTTTCATTCTATATATATATAGACAGTAAATGTATTCAATAGGTATTTCCCCAGAAAATTAATTCATACTTAATTGCCAGTTTTAATAAACACTGTTCACAGATCATCCATTTGTCTCATATGAAGTTAGGCAATATCAAATGTTCTGTTATGGTCTCCATCTTCTTCAGAATCATCCTCTGAAGCTGTTGAAAGAAAACAGGATGATCAAGAATGATTTTAAGGGGGATGAGAATGGAAGTGTCAAGTATGAAGCCAGAACAGCAATGACTTGTACGATAAAAACCCCAGTGTAGTATATGCCAGGGTTAGGGTGGTCTGACTGTGGGTGAGGTCCGTCTACAACGCTCCCACCCCCACACTTTTTTCTTCTGTTAGTTTTTATTAAAATGAAAATGTTTAAAAATGTGGTTCGAGAACATCTAAAAAGTTTCTGAGATCAATTTGTGTTCATAGTAGCTAATGAGAAATACACTAGAGAAAGAAAAAGTAAACTTAAGGCAAGTGCTCTCACACACCTGAGTAGAATCTGGCTTATTACCGCTACATGTTTGATGTATCCGATGAGAATGAAAAAAAATGTACATAAATAATAGGTTATGGGTGTTCTTGAAATTTACATCAGAGCTATGTCTATACAATGCCAAGAAAAAGCTCTATTTAGTTAGTCAAAAAAGCTTTATATAGACACAGCCTAAGTTAATATAATTGGATTTAGTAAAAACCTTTTGTTGAGATATTCCTATGCCTCCACGTTGTCAGAAATTTGTCACTCTTGCAACATGTCCGACCTCAATTTATTTTAGAGTCATTAGCGGCTCAAGAGTTTAATATAAAACTTCCATGAACGTCTTTAAGAAGGACACAGTAAGTACAAGACTATGTAACTGTCTGCATGTGAAGGAAAACAGAAGTTCACTAAACATCCTACCAGCATTTCCCCTATTATCAAGGGCAGAAAGGTTAAATGTACACTCTTGTATTTAATACTGGACAATTTAAGGGCAACCAGCAAATGGAATCAACAAGAAAATTTTATGCAACACATATAGATGAAACTTCAATCTCCATATATTTACCTTGCAGAAATTTAAAATCCATTTTAAATAAATATCAAGTATATAGTTAGCTCATGAAGAGTAAATCCTATGCTTAACTTTTATGCAGTATCATGGAGAAATGTCAAACTAAAAAATAAAATAGCTTTTCAGAGAATTTCTCATGTTTTCTATTGGATTAACTCTACAGAAGAAAATTCAGTCAGAACCAATTTTCAGAATGTATTAATACTCTAGTACTTAGCAGTTAACTTGTAGCACCCACATCTTTCACTCTCAGTTGAGTCTGGGTATATATTTCAACTTCATCTTTTCCCTCTCATTCACATGTTGGGAGTAGACCCTCCTATATGTTCAGAAAACTAAATTCTAAATGAGAATGTTAGTTGAAAAAAAGCAATCTGGGGAAAATGTACACTGCAACAAATTACTCTCATCACATTTGACAAAGTATCAATTATAATTTACAAAAGACAGAGCTAATCTTTGTATTAGCTAACATGATGGATCTGAACTAAGAAGGTATGAAGGAAAAAAAGATTTACACTAAAGAAGTCCCACTTTATTATACCATTTGATTCCTTTATATACCATTTCCACACATACTAACTAAAATTGTGAAAATGCATTACCTAGTTGTACCTCTAATCCTTTTAAAACTTTAAAAAAACCTTACTTCAAAGGATGCTAAGCTTTCTCTAGAGGTAAAAATATTATGCACACTACAGGTTAACAGTCCAAGTATTTTGAAGATGAGTATAGAAGATAATCAATTGGAGAATACATATATAAAAACACTTCCAAGAGTGTACTGGAATCTGATCATGGGATGCCAGTTGCTTTGGGAGAAAAAGCACAATAGGTAGGGTAATCTTGGATTCCCAGGAACTGTTCCAGAGCCACCAATATCTGTGCCCACCTGGTATGAAGCACCCTGGAGGTTGTAGGACTTTGAGAAGAGGGTAAGCTGTGCAGATGCCTGTAAAGATTTGGGCATTAAGTGCCTTCACATAGGAGCCCAGGCAGAAGTTCTAAAGCTGGAACGTGATCTTAAGAGATTGGAGCTGCTGGCGGAGCTGGCTGCCTATTAAAGGTCCATGAGGACCTGAACAAGGAGCAAAAAAAAAAAAAACAAAAACAAAAAAAAAAAACTATGGCTTCTGTTAGGGACTCAGAATTAGGACTCTTTCACCATTATATTCCTAGAACTATATATAAACCCAGGGAACACCTTCTATGACCTAACAAAGCTAAAGAACAAGTAAAATTTCACACACAAAAAAATCTAAAGAAGTGTGTTTTGATTAGTAGTTAAATGTCTTCTTTTAAAAAAGTGTTAACATTAAAAGTGTTAAAATTAAGGTGATTAAATATATTTTTTTATTTTAAATAAAATATCGATGGTTAAAATAACACCCTTCCATACATTAAAATTAATTTAATTTTTAAAAAATAGGCTCTTGAAAAACTAGTGTCAGTTGCCCAACCCATCTTTCCCAAATCAATTATTCTGGTATTATTAAGCCTATAAATGAAGCTCTAATTTGGTAGAAAGAGTATATATATATATATGTAGGTTTTGCTCTGTGGGTTTAATTTGCAAAAGTAAATTCAACAAGTCTGGGGAGGGGAAATTCCACCTACTTTCGAGATCTTCCATATGTGCCTGAAGAGTTCTTGCAAGGTTAATAAACTAGAAACAATGCAGAAAGAAATACAGTAGTTTAAATGTAGCAAATGGATCTAAAGAGAGAATCAGTATAAGAGATTCATTTCTACTTAAAAGTCAAACATAATTTTAAGCCTTTAAATAGGGGGTCTTTCTCCCCCCACATCAAAACTTACAAGCTTAAGGATATGATTTTTTTAATGTCTTATATAATCATTATTACCTATGTAAAAATCATATATTAATCATGTAGAAATTGGGAGCAGATATAATATAATATTCTATGAATACCGCTGTCTTCTTGCATCGATATAATACTTTCAAAAACTATGGAGAAAAAAAAATTAAACCTCTGCATTTTGGACCCAAGTGAATTTTAGTGGTCAGTTAAAATGATAAATCAGTATTTTCCTGCCTAGAAGTATTACATTTGACTCTGTACTTTTAAAAAAATCATAAAAGTGACTTCCACTTTATTATTAACTTGTGTATACCTTTTACAAAGGCATGAATTCAACACATCTTATTATATACTTTATATGGTTCGTTCACTCTGAAGAGATAAGTTGCCTGTTTAGAAATCAAGAGCTCTTTGCTCAAATTCTGAAAGCTCTTGATAGTTCGTTCTCTTTTCTCTGAATGATAATAATCTGTCAACTGGCTCACAGGAATAATGTTTACATGATTACAGAAAAATGTTCTACCCATATACACTGAATTGGCTATTTGATAATTTTCAAAATATAATGGAAACATTATACCTCACCAGAAACTCTACTAAATTTTCATCACCAAGAGAACATCTATATAAAAAATAGTTTGAAGGATGTGTTTATGAACACATTTCAAGATATTAGGTGTTCAGAATGCTACTGTAATGAGATATAGACTCAAGTCCCTGCTACATAAAATGGGCAAGACAGTAGAGTATAAATTTCCATAACAGTAGCATTTAATTAAAAATACCTAACAAACAGCTAGCTTAAGTGTTAAATTAAGGCAATAGTGTATAGACTAAATACCAAATAGTCCAGATCTTAAGTAGTTTGAAATATGGAGGCTTAAAAACTACTACACTGGTAATCTTTTACAAGATAATAACAAATATATCGAAGTTAATTTCCCATACTCTTTCAGTTTTTGGAGTTCAATTTCAGGTTTCTAAGTTAAAATACTGAACCTTGTTTTTATTTTTTAATTAAAAAGAGCATTTTCCTTAGTACTTCCAATTCTGTCCCTGTTTTTCACTGAAATATATTCCAATCACCTTCAAGAGCTAGAAAATTACTTCTTTTTCTAGAACAGCTTTATGAGAAAATCAGGCTGCTTGATACAGAGCTAAGGCAGACAGCAATTTCTATTAAATCTACAGTACCTTTAAGAAAGATTTTAATGTAAGAACTCCCCAAAGGAAATAGACTGTGAACATATAAAACAATCTGCTTTCCAAAGCAAAGACTTGTTGCATCACATCCTCCCTTTTCCCCTGCTCCAAGGTTACTTACTCGGACACGTGTGCTTGGTTCATTCGTATTTCCCATCATATCAGAAAAGCTTTGTTCGCACAAGTGCAATAACACAACTAGGTAGAGACCAGAGCTGATAAACTCATACTCAGCCTTCAAAAGGGAAGCAAACGAGAAAAGGAAGAATATGGAGAATGAAAAATTAATAGACAACAGACTGACATCCAAAGTATACTGAGAAACTAGAGGAAATGTATTCATATCCAGTCTTAGTAAGAGATACAGCATCATCTATTAAACCAAGAAATAAAAAGTTACCCTCCATAATTTCATAATTTTACTAATGCTGTTAAGGTGTACAAATAGGTGTGTGAATATCCTCTTTATTTTCATACAGTCTTCTTTTATGTAATTTATATAAAAGTGGGACTTTTAACTCATTTGATGGTAGAAGTTATAATGCGCCTAACAGATTTTATTAATACAAATGGCTATAAATGTTTACTTAAAATTATCATTTCATCTATAGCTAAATCAATAAATTATACAATTAAAACCTAGTCAAATGGGTCAAGTGTTTATTACATAATATAATTAACTTTAAGGCAACAGCAAATATAAAAATGAACTAATAAAGGTAACAGAGTAACTGTTCTTCGTATCATTCACATAGAAATTTATAGTGGGTAAAAACTGTCCTTTGGTTCAAAATTGTTGTTCTGAAGCTAAGAATACAAGTCATGAATATAGTGTTATTAAAAATCTAATCTATCCTGTAATTTTTATACAATGAACTACCTGTAAGTTGTACCATTTTTGGCAATTAACTCATCTGAAGTTAAGAACTATACGTTCTTAGTAACAACTTCAGCAAGTAATTGGTTATCAGATTCCACAGAGCATTCAAGAAATTTGAAATTGACTTATTAAAACTCTCTTTAAATATTCACTTACTTTTCTTATTTTTAACTTAAAAGGAAATAAATTTATGTCCTCAAAATTTTTTAATTTTAATGCTTATCACCTTGAAAAAATCGAAGCCACTGGACAATGAGGAAATAAACTGCATTAAACTAATCATTTCAAATGACAGTAGTTCTTGGGGCCCCCAGAATCCAAGATTCACACAGAACAAAGAAGTTAAAGCCAGGAAGCTTAATCAAGACTGTCATTGCTTTTACAATGACTCCACCTAATATTTCCTCACACTTAAATTTAAGATTGTGGGGTCATTAAATCCTTGGAGAACCATGAAAACATTCCTGGTTGAATCGAAATGCCAAAGAACCACCTTTAAGAGACATGATGGAGCACCTAGAGAAGGAAGAATGGCAGAAGAAAACCATCCTTTGAAACCTACTCTCATTTTGAGAAGATAAAAAAAATGTTTTTCTTTCCATCGTTCTATTTTTACATACTCTTTCCCCTGTTCTTTAAAATACCAATGCTCAGCTGTCTGGAGAGACTCCTTAGGGATTTAAGACAATTCCTTGATGAAAACACTACTCTCTTTGGACAAGTGGCTCATTAAAGAATAAAGTAATAATTAGTATGAATAGCATCTATGCTACATCAATTGCCTTAATGGTTCATTAATTAAATCAGTGATTCTTAACCTGGATCTAAGTAATCAGCTTCAAAGGATCTGGGAATCCCTTAAATCATATACAAATATTGTGTCTTTGTATATTTTGTTAGGAGTGTGATTTTAATCAGATTTTCAAAGGGTATTCATTATTCCCACATTTTAAGAGTAAAAGGTGTCCATAAAAGATCATGTTGCTTGATTCCATTTATATGAAATATCCATAATGGATAAATCCAGAGAGACAGAAGGCAGTTGGAGGTTGCCGAAGGAAGGGGGGCACAGGGAGCAACTGGTTAATGGGTACAGGATTTTCTTTAGGAGAGATGAAAGTGTCTTGGAAGTAGATGGCGGTGGTGGTTGCACAACATCGCAAATATACCGAATTGTTCACTTTAAAATGATTTTTATGTTTATGTGAACTTTACCTCTATCAAAAAAAGGGGGGTGTCCACTACTCCTTAAAGTGTTTTTCAAGCATTCATGCATTCTCCCACCATCATATCTCTTTTTATAACAATTATGCTAAGCACACTTGGAGAGTACGGCTCTTGAGTCATCCTTGTAATCTCCTTTAACATCTTTTTTCCCCAGAATTTTCCTTTAGGAGGAAGAAAAGGGGGAAAATATTGAACTCTTCATTCTACCTATCTAAGCATCTCAAAAAATGTTTTTAATTTAAAACTTCAAGAAACAAAAATTAGTGACCAAATCATTAGGAGGAAAACAGTTATCAATAATACCCCAAAATCTGAGAAATGAGAAGAAAATATTTGAAATAAAATTTAATAAGATCAGATTATTCATTATATGAATAGACTATAATGACACAAATACTAAAAGAAAACTTATAAACAATGTGAACTTGGAATAAAAGATTTCATAAGTAAGTTGTTCAACATAAAGTTGGAGGTAGGAATGAGGAGAGTGGAGGGAACCAGGATAGTAGAACATGGGGGCAGATAGGCACATAAAAAGCTGTTCCTAACATTAAAAAAAAAGGAAGGAAGGGAGGGAGGGACGGAGGGAGGGATGGAGGGAGGAAGGAAAGAAGGAAGGAAGAGGATGAAGATCCAGGGCTTGGTGTTTCAATCATGTTCTAGGACTAAGAGGTATTCACAACTGAGACAGCTCTTAGCATGCCTATTTGGGGACCACTTAATAAGCCTTTATTTTCACTTTTATTTAGGAACCATATAATAAATTTTACCCTAATAACTTAAAATCTGTGACTTGCTTTTTTGCCTTTCACTTTTATAGGAAAGTAAAGAAAAATTATAAAATCATACCTAATGCAGTAAATGAAAATTGTTATTATTTTAATGCAGGTTTTCTGACCATGATTTAATCTTTTCTTCAAGAGTTGTCCTTTAAGCACAGAATAGACACTTACCAAGGTAAATTAGGCAAAATATACTAACTTGTTCATTTGCATGAGCTCTATGTAGTTCATGAATATCAAAATCCTCCAGGTTAAGCTGCAACTTCTCTTTACAGAGTTCACAGGTGGTTACAGCCTCTAGCGAAGAACCTGGTAAAAAATTACAAGTAAAGCTTAATTTTGCAGGGTCTCCACAAAACATTTTTCCTTGTAGGTTTAAGCTTAGAATACAGAAAACTGAAAGGAAGGCAGAGAGGAAGAGATAGCAGGGAGACTGTGCTACGACCATAAACCAGTAATGTCTCCTAAAATAATCAATAACACCTGATGTGCATGTCAAGTCCTACTCTGTGGTACCTAAGCCTCCACCTATTATTTGTGGTTTCCACCGCCCCCCAGATGCTCATACATTTTGATATGGGAAGCTGACAATGGAATGTTATCTGTACTTCCTACTTCCTTCTTAAGTACTCTGGCAAGATGCCAAGAAAACATGGTATCTAGAACAACTAGTTACATATACTCAGGCTAGTATCTTTAATGTGACAACATATACTAAGACCTTCTGTGGTCTAAGAAATGTGTCTTCCCTGCAGGACAGAAGGCAAAAAAAGGGATCCACCTTTGTTCAGATAAAAACAGCTCCCCTCCGCCATGAAAAGAATGAAGTCCTTATACATGCTACCACTAAGTAAAATAAGGCACAAATAAGATACAAAAAGAACAAATGTTGTATGATTCCACTTGTAAGAAATATGTAGAATAAGCAAATTCACAGAGAAAGTAGATCAGAAGTTACCAGGGGCTGGGGAGGAGGGGGAGAAGGGTGTTAGTGCTTAATGGGTATAACATTTCTGTTTAGGATGACTTAAAAGTTTTGTAAATAAATAGTGGTGATGGTCACAAAACATTTGGAATCTACTTCATGTCACTGAATTATATAGTTAATAATGGTGAAAAGGGTAAATTTCATGCTATATCAATATATATTTTACCACAATTAAATAAAATTCCGCCTGCCCTATAGGCACTCAACATTTGGTTAACTCCTAAGCTTCTGGTTCCAATTAAGTAGGTCTTGTCTAATTAAATATATAGCCATTTTCCCCCTTGTGTTTACTTTTAGACAGGGTTTTAAAATGAAAAAATGTAATAAAAATTAGAGCAAGTCATGTGCATAAACAAGATAAAGATTTAGATTCAATTTACCTAACATTTACTGAGTGCTTGTTATGTGCCAAAATAGATTAGAAGTTCTGGAGATTCTAGGATAAGTCCATAGTATTATGACCTGATGGAGAATATAAAGAATGTGAAACTTTAGAAGGCTTTCTCTTATCAGACATTTATTTTCTGATTCAGAAGCAGGAAAAATGTGATGGTCATAAAATATGGACACTGGATATCATTAAAACAAAGTCTTACAAAGCGAAAGAGAGGCATGAACATATATACACTACCAAAGGTAAGGTAGATAGCTAGTGGGAAGCAGCCGCATAGCACAGGGAGATCAGCTCAGTACTTTGTGACCGCCTGGAGGGGTGGGATAGAGAGGGTGGGAGGGAGGGAGACGCAAGAGGGAAGAGATATGGGAACATATGTATATGTATAACTGATTCACTTTGTTATAAAGCAGAAACTAACACACCATTGTTAAGCAATTATACTCCAATAAAAATGTAAAAAATAAAAATTAAAAAAAGATAGCTTCAGTTTTAACCAAAAAAAAAAAAAAACCCACAAAGTCTATCACATCTTAGGGTTTCATTTTTCTCTTCCATGGAACAAGTGGCCTACCAAAGTTGTTCAAAAAGGCCATTCGCAGGTGGGAGGAACCCATTTATCCCTACAATCTTTAATCCAGGACTCTGTCCTTTACACTCCACCTCAATCAGTAGGCCCTGACTGCATCTGCCTAAACTTGTACTAGACATATTCTATTCATCTTTGAACATCCTGTAGAGTTTTAACAGTCCATATACAGTAGCTGCCTAATAAATGTTTAAATGAATCTCTACCAGAGAATCACCTACCAGATGGGGTCTTTATGAAAATACGAGAAAGCCTTGTGGAAACTTAAAAGGAAGGTTCAGTTCTTGAGATCTTAACATTCATTTGACCATGAATACTTATTATTACCTTTAAAACCTATTTAATTGAGTACTTACTATGAGTTTCTCACAATACTGTGAGAAACTATTCACAAACATCATCTCATTTGACCTTAACAACAAGCTATTACTCAATTTTATTCATGATGGAACTGAGGCTCAACCTCAGACCTACTTAAAAATGTTTAGGAATGGATCTGAGGCATCTATGTTTTTAAAAACTCCAATGGTTAATATTTTGATCAGCAACCAGGGTTCAGAACCAATGTTAAAAGAGACTTACTCAAAATCCTGCAGTTAAGTGTTGGAGTCAATATTCCAACCTAAGCATGTCTAACTCCAAAAATCCAATGTTCTTAGACAATATATTGCATTATCTGTTTTCCTGCCTACATAATACTAACAATCCAATTGCAAATATAACAGAAGGTGAGTCAAGTTGTTTTTCATTTTGGTAATACCTAACATTTCTGGACCCTTGCTAAGTGTCAAGAACCATGCTCAGCGCTCATTTTATCTTAATAACACCCCAGGGTGGTGACTAATAAAGCCTATGAGGCTGTCATAACACTATACAGCCAAGAAGAGGCTGCTACAAGTAAGACAGCCCATCCCACAGGTTTGGGATCAGGTTAGGTTAGAAGAAAAGATAACCCCCTACCCCAAGGAGGCCTTTGCTAACCTTGCTGCAGGAAAAAAGTTTCCCACTAGCCTCGTAATCTCCAGTTTGAATAGGTTACTCAAACTCCTCCAACAGATTATTAAAATTAATACCATCATACCTCACAACCTGTTTGCCTATGCTACCCAGCTATCATCATCAGACTGTCCTTTTCACACAATTATGTACATTTATTACTCTGATCTAATTTCCCACCCTACTAGTCACATTCTTACCCTACCAGTAACATTTCACTAGGTCCTCTGGTACTCAATAGTCTAACATTAAATTCCTCTTAACCAATCTCCTTTACGAATTATCTCTTCAACTTCAAGCCTGAACCACAGTGCCTCACAAACTGATACATACTCTTCTGCAGCCATTTTTTTCCCCACAACGCTTTGTACCTCAGGACCAAGAAATAGGGATAGATGCCCCCTCCCCACACCTACTGCTGTTTTGAAACTCTAAGTCCCTCCTCATTCATTAATGACTTTAGCATGTCTCTTCTTTACCCAACTTACTTCTTGGCTATTTCAACATGCACATAAGACCACATTTGATTCTGACTTCCTCAACATCCTTGCTTCCAATATTACCCTTCCCCACCTAAGCCACCTACTTTATGGTCATACCCTTGACCCTGTCATTGCAGTGTACTGCACTACTCCTAAAATCCGTATTTTAAGCATCCTCTCCTGTGCACCTACAACTTTTCATCATTTTAGCTCACCTACTCTGGCAATTCTCTTCAATGTCACTGAGATTCAAAGACACTGACTCTACCACTTCTCACTATCCACTTCCTAATGTCCTTACTCCCTTCCTTATTTTGTCTAATTTCTAGGCTCACCAAAACTACAGCCTTACAAACACCCTTAACTCCCTTCATCATACTTGCCTGGCAAAGGTCCCAACCCCATGGAACTCAAATCCTCATCTGTATCCAAGTATCTGAAAACTGCTTCTAAAAACAATGTACATGTATCCCAATCCCACTTTTAAATCATATTCATGGCCACAGATTTGTTGTTGTTGTTGTTGTTGCTGTTTGTGGTACACGGGCCTCTCACTGTTGTGGCCTCTCCCGTCGCAGAGCACAGGCTCTGGAAGCGCAGGCTCAGCAGCCATGGCTCACGGGCCCAGCCGTTCTGCAGCATGTGGGATCTTCCCGGACCGGGGCACGAACCCATGTCCCCTGCATCAGCAGGTGGACTCTCAACCACTGCGCCACCAGGGAAGCCCCCATGGCCACAGATTTTTATGGACATTAGTACTACCTGAAAACCCTGAAAGCATTTTAGAATGTTATTTTCCCCACACATGAAAATCTCTTAACCCATCCCCTCATCAGCTAAAGACCTTACTAAGAAAACAGAAGCAATTACATAGGAATTCAAGCACCTTCTCACCAAAGCAACAAACTGATCAATAATCCATATCTACACTAGCTTTCTAGAGATGAAGTACCCCTTTTCCTATTAAAGGCTAACTACTCAACTTGTGCTCTGGATCCCATCTTTCCCTCCCCCCAACCTTTTTTTTTTTTTTTTTGGCGGTACGCAGGCCCCTCACTGTTGCGGCCTCTCCCGTTGCGGAGCACAGGCTCCGGAGGCGCAGGCTCAGCGGCCATGGCTCACGGGCCCAGCCGCTCCGTGGCATGTGGGATCTTCCCAGACCGGGGCACGAACCCGTGTCCCCTGCAGCAGCAGGCGGACTCTCAACCATTGCGCCACCAGGGAAGCCCTCCCTTCCCTTTTCATAATTGTTTTTCTCTCCATTGTATCTCTTGTTAAAATAAAAAATGCCCTCAAATTTCTACCTCGAAACAAAAACAAAACAAAAACATGTACCATGACCCCCATATAACTCTCCAATTCCTACCCTGTATCTCCAATCTCCTTGACAGTAAAGCTTATTGTAAGAGGGCGTCTATGCTGCAGCTTCCCCAGTCTTACTCAGCTCAATTTAATCATAAAGACACCTCCCCACCACTGCCCCAGCACTGAAGTCACAAGGTCATCCATGCTACCAAATCCAGCTGTCATTTCTTTGTTCTTATCTCTTTGTTCTGATTTCTTTGCAGTACCTGACAGGGTTGGTTACACCCTCTTAAAACATTTTCTTCTTTTGGCTTGCACAACACTACATTTTCTCAGTTTTCTTCATACCAGACTGAGGCTGCTCCTCAAATCTCCTTCTCTGTTCCCACTAAGCGTTTGGGTGCCTCAGGGCTCTGCCCTGGGCTCATTTTTTTTTTTTTTTTTTTTTTTTTTCCTCGTGGTACGAGGGCCTCTCACTGTTGTGGCCTCTCCCCTTGCAGAGCACAGGCTCCGGAAGCGCAGGCTCAGCAGCCATGGCTCACGGGCCCAGCCGCTCCGCGGCATGTGGGATCTTCCCGGACCGGGGCACGAACCCGTGTCCCCTGCATCGGCAGGCGGACTCTCAACCACTGCGCCACCAGGGAAGCCCTGGGCTCATTTTTTTAATATATGCTCTTGCTCAAGTGACCTTACTTAATCTCAAATCTTAAAATATTATGCGCTCATGATTCCTAAAACTGTTATTTTCTGTGCTAAAACCCCTGAAACATCACGCCTGTCTTGCTAACTGCCCATAACCATTTCCATATGGTTATTTAATAAACAGTTCAAATACAATATTTCTAAACAGAATTCTCAGTTTCCTCTCCCAAATTTATTCTATTCTCAGTCTTCTTTATTTTCAGTAAATGGCCCCACCATTTATTTAGTTGCTCAAGGCAAAAATATGAGCTTTTCTAAGTGTTCTTTCTCCTTCACTCCACCACATCCAATCCACTGGCGAGTCTTAATAGAATCTACCTCCAAAACATACCAGAATCCATCATCCATTTCTACCACCACCATCACTACCTCTTGTAAAGACAGATTCCTGGTTGACCTCCCTGCTTCTACTCTTGTCCCACTAAACTCCACTCTTCACAGAGCAGCCAAAATATAAATAAGATCACTTCACTCCCCTGACCTTCAGTGGCTTCCCATGACACTTACCTAAAAATCTAAGCTTCTGACATTAACTTTCAAAGTCCTAAATGAGCTAGCCTCTGCTAATCTCTCTTACCTCAACTTATCACCCCTCTCCTTTCCTACTAATTATACTCCAGACACGCTGGGCCTTCATTCAATTCCTCAAACACACCTAAATCATTCCCACCTTAAAGTCTCCATACTAGTTCTGTGTGCTGGAATGCTTTTCTTTTCATTCTAGAATAGCTAGCTCCTCTTCGTTCAAATATAAATGTCCTCACCTCAACAAGGCATTCCTTTAACACGTAATCCCACCAGGAGAGCAACTGCCTTGTCTGTCTTGTTCTCTATATCCCACATCTAGAACAATGCCTGGCTCCATAACAGGCACTTAATAAACAATGACTCCCTACAGTAATCTTATTGCTGCATAACAACATTAGAGACAATAAATCTTTCTCAAGGACACATTGTTGGTAAACAGGAAGAATATTTCTTTGATTCAAAAAGATATTGCATGATGTAAGGGTTACCAACAATAACAAATTACAGTCGCACTATACATGTATGGGAGTAGATTATTCAGTAAACGAAATATAAAAAACACTACTATACGTTAAATTTATGAAGCAAGACTAATGCTCTTCAATGTTTTTGCTTCAAAAAATGGATGCTTTTGATAAGAGTATAAATTTGACAATCAATAAATTATAACCGTATTAGTTAATTAAAATGCATACATACGTGCATCTCTTGGAAAAACTGTGAAAACAAAATACACAAAAGGGTAAATCTTACCAGAGTTAATTTTGGCCTGTAACCATTTTTTCATACACTCTTGGTGGACATACTGCAAACTTCCTGTGCACTTGCATGGCTCTATCAGCAAGTTAGAGGATGATGCAGCTGCCATCTGACAAATTCTACATAAATCACCTTCTTCTTCTTCAGAGTCCTCTAAAAGGAGGCTGGAAAAGAAGGTACATTTCCTAAACAGAGCTAACAAAATCATCCTGGTTGGTCATTTCCAGTCATACATAATCCCAAACAATATCATGGTCTCTCTGGGTAGAAAAAAGGCAAACAACAATAATAGTAAACAGGAACTTCTAAGAAAAACTGTATCAATAAGAATAAAAATTATAATAAATATTTTAAAGGTAAATGAGGTAGGCTATCCTATTACTTATCTTCAAATGGTTTAAGTAATTTTGTCTTTGGAACCACAGTTTATTTCTTTTTAATTTATTTTTTATACATCAGGTTCTTATTAGTTAATCTATTTTATAAATATTAGTGTATATATGTCAATCCCAGTTTCCCAATTCATCCCACTGCCACCACGCCCCGCCCCTGCTACCACAGTTTAAATTCCATATTTTTCAAAATCAATTTGTAAGTTTCACTAAGATTTTAATTTCTGCAGTACCACAGACTATTTCAATTCCAACAGTATAAAGATAATGTACTTATATACCCATCACTTTTGTCCCTACAAAACTTTTTTTTTTTTTTTTAATATTTATTTGGCTGCACCGGGTCTTAGTTGCGGCACGAGGGGTCTTCGTTGTGGCATGCGGTATCTTTTAGTTGTGACATGTGGGCTCTTAGTTGCAGCACGCGGCATCTTTTAGTTGCAGCATGTGGACTATTAGTTGCAGTATGTGGGCTCTTAGTTGCAGCATGCGGGATCTTTTAGTTGTGGCATGTGGGATCTAGTTCCCCAAGTGGGATCGAACCTGGGCCCCCTGCATAGGGAGCATGGAGTCTTAACTACTGGACCACCAGGGAAGTCCCTGTCCCCCCAAAACTTTTAAGACAAGTTTGATGAATTAAACAAATATTGACTTGTGATTTTTCAATTTACATGTTAGCAGAGCCACATATGTTTAAACTGATAAGCTTTTTGTATTAAATCATAATAAAAAAAAACAAAAGAAGAGATGAAAAAATTTTTCATTTTCCCCACCCCAGCGATGTTATTAAATCATCCTGATTTCTACAAGGGTAGGCTTTTAAAGTGTGGAGCAGTTTCCATTAACCTATGTCCTCTATTTCACAGGCCAACATGTACTGCTTAATTTAAATGCAGGATGATCACTGTAAGACAAGTAGTTTTTTTAATTAAAATCCCTATTGCCTTAGTCCACTGCTGACATGAAAAAGGTACTCAGTAAACTGATGATACAGTATGCTAAACTGTTATTGAAATATAACCTGGATTATATGGGTTCCAAATGAGTTTAGCAAAAGATGTGTGGAAAGAGGAACAGGCGTACTTTTAAGTGACTTTCATGCCTAGGATTAACCAGAGATACAACCTCAAGCATTAACGTTTATGTTTTACCTTTAGATATAACTTTCTTTGGTTGATAGTTTTTACTCTGGGAGACTCAATTTTTTTACACTTTCATTCATTTAATTGTAAAGTATCTTATAATCCTCATTTTTAAGCAAAATATGTAATAAAGGAACACACACACATATAAACTCTGTCAAAATAACCAACAAATGCTGCTTTTTAAACTATCTTACCAGACAGGGTAGTGATGGTTTAATTAGTTTCTCTTTGGAAATCACTAAATTAATTTTTTGCCCTACTTACACCACTGCACTCAAATTAATCTAACTTTGAGCACAAGAAATATAATAGTTACTACATTACTCAGTAGATAGCTTGCAATTAGAGGGAGCTCCTGTAATAACATTAAAGCTAACACTACCAGGGCAGAGTAAATCTTTCTACAAGAAAGGAAAAAGAGCAAATTTTAAAAGAACAGAACAGTCACACGGTAACAATTTGTCCTATATAAGGAAAAGTGGGAAGATATTAGTCAATGTTCAATATCTCAGAAAGCATGCGAAGCTCCCTTTATTCCCCAGAGCAAGATCTGAATGTATTTCCTCTTAAAGACCAAAAGACTCTAAAATGATAGTAACAACTATGCTCCCCCAAAATTCCATTACATGGAGCCTTTAAGAACAAGAAAAAACAAAACACCAACGACCTTAGCTTTACATACATCTTTTCTTCTTACAAGTATATTTTACACATACTATCCTATCCCATTTTATCATAAAACTAATTTTAATAGATGGAAAAACTAAGTAACTACACTTACATGACAAAGTAAGTTGGAGTGAAAAATCTCAGATCTTTCATCTTTTTTTTTTTTTTGCAGTACACGGGCCTCTCACTGTTGTGGCCTCTCCTGTTGCGGAGCACAGGCTCCGGACGCGCAGGCTCAGCAGCCATGGCTCACGGGCCCAGCCGCTCCGCGGCATGTGGGATCTTCCCGGACCAGGGCATGAACCTGTGTCCCCTGCATTGGCAGGCGGACTCTCAACCACTGCGCCACCAGGGAAGCCCTTTCCCAAGGATTTTTAAGCAACTAAACTCTACAAAAGATTTCACATGAATAAAAAGATTCTAAGTCCTGAATTTAAACTGATATCTCTGTCAAATAGTCACAATATATAAAGAATATTCAGTATATATTTAGACTTCAAAAACTAAATTTAAAAATTTGTGGAAACGATTTTATCTCATTCTAAAAAAGATCTGAAGTGAGAAATACAAATAAATGGTAAATAAATGATCTTATTTTTTTGTTATTTATTTATTTTGCCACACTGGGTCTTAGTTGTGGCACGTGGGATCTTCAGTTGCGGCATGCAAACTCTTAGCTGTGGCATGTGGGATCTAGTCCCCTGACCAGGGATCAAACCCAGGCCCCCTGCATTGGGAGCGCAGAGTCTTGGCCACTGGACCACCAGGCAAGTCCCAATAAATGTTATTATTAAAGGCTGAAATATTGTCTTGATAATCCACAACGACTTGGGCCGCTTTACCAATCCCATTTAGCACTAGTCTACCTAGAAACAGGGTAAGAGATTAAGATTTTGTATATGTAAGATTTGTATATTTGTATATTAAGATTCTGTATATTTTATATATACATATATCTATATGTATCTGTAGCCAAAGCTGGTTAAAAATAACCTTTAGATTATTTCCCAATGCAATCTACACCCCCAGTGCCCACCTCCAGTATTAATTCTCATCCATTTTACCTCTGAGCAAGACGCTAACATTTTACTGGATGTAAATTTTAAGGCAAGAAATTTCAGACATCACTCTTATGAGAAACCATTTTAGAAACAAAACAGTTCTCTCATCTGTTCTTCACAGGCTTAAGACAGGTATTCAAACTTACCTCTCTTTTATTTTTTGCAGTCTTTCTGGGTCTCTTGAGGGTACACTTTTAGTTTTATCATTTTTTCCATCAGATGAACTCCAACCTGAAGGAATAATATCTACAGTGATCATGACATTGTCGGTCAAATTACTTCCAAGTGCCGGGGGCACTGCAAATCGGAATAAGGAACCAGGAAGGATCCCTGTTATTCCTGTACTTCGCCCACTGTGAGCCGAATCCGATATGGAGCCACCCGCAGCAGCACTGCTTGGTACTGCAGATGCTTGTGGTCTGCTGGCAGTAGCTCCAAGGGAATCACTCTGTGCTTCAAGGTGAACCACTTCATTTGATTCTCTTCTAAAAATATGAGATCTAGATGGTATATCAGAGGTAGATATCCTTGAAGATTCATCTCGTCCCTCTCGCCTCCTTCTAGAGAACAAAGGTGTGCATCTATTTCTAAGTGAGGAAGATAACCATGGTCCTGTATTTCTACCTTCAGATTCTTGGTTAAAATTTTGGGAATCTGGCTCAGAGCTATGATTTTGGCTAAGAGATGACAAACCCCATCTTCGCCGAAGAAATCGAAATCCCTGAGAAGCTTCGGATGCCCTATTATCAGGACCATCAGAAGCTGATGCTGCACTACGAGACTGTGAAGCTGTCAAGATTCTTGGAGAAATGTAAGAATTCTCAGAACTCAATGATCTTGTATTCAAGGAATCCTGACTAGACCTTCGTGAAAAAAAAGTAGATGACATACTAGAAGCTATACGTGACAGCAATCTCCTTGTTGTACGTCTACCTTCATTGTCAGAAGATTCTTGAAATGATCTTTGAGATGAGCCAACCCTATTTGAACTGCCTATAGTTGATGTTTCACCTCTATTTGAAATATAAGAAAATCCAGGCTGTATACTGCTTTGGGGAGATTCTAATTCTCTTGGAGAAAAATTTGATCTTAAAGAATTTCTACCAGAGTCCCTAGAACATGGTATGGTCTGATGTTCAGAAGGCATTTGGTGATTTGTAGATGATGTATTCAATTGTAAAGTGCTCAATGAGTTCTCTTTTGGTCTTGCTCCTTGTGAATATGAAGAAGGAACTCTGTCTTGAACATCTATTTTTGAAAGAAAGGAAAGGTAGTCAATTACATGAAAAATTTGTGCATTATTAAGGTTGTGTCTATTAACCACTAATCACTGCAAAAATTAAACACTGGATTCAAACTGAATACTGGCATATTATAACTACACAGCTTAACTATTATTACAGAAAAAATAAACATTTATCTATCTTTCTATACCTTTGGTAAAATCCAATACTGCTGTATAAAGTCAGCATTACAAATTTTTTAAAAAAGAAATGTATTATAGCTTATGAGAGGCAAACATCAATCTACCAACTTGATGAAGGCAAAACAGTTGAATTTATTAATCAGAAATTGATATGGTAGAAGAATATCTAACAACTAAATGGATACGGGATTTTAAATGGGCAAACAAATTCAAGGTAAATGACTCATAACAAGTAAAAGCAAAATAATAATAGAGTGTTTTGGAGATTTTTCTTACTCTGGAACAAGAACAAAAGTTATTTCATATAAATACTATCACCCTTGTAATTTTATAGCAAACCATGCTAACAGTTCAAAATTTCTCCAATGTTTTATCTTTTCTTTCAAGTTAACAGCAGTGACTCTTATGCCCGGTTACTCATCAGACATAACTATGCTTTATTTATTTTTTTCCCCAATACTGAGTCAGAAGAGAGCCCTGGCATCTGCGATTTTAATAATATACTACTGATGGTTCTAATCATCAAATGGAAAGAGAAATACCACAGCATTCCTCCATAAAGAATATTCATTCATACATCTAGTTTAACAGCTAGATTGCTACTGTGCTAATACATGGTGTCTCATGGAAAGATTAACTGTTAGGGACTAAATCAATTCTATTCTGTACATTTTTACCCCCAAAACCGAGAAGCTACCGACACTGTCTACTAAAGTACCTCCACCCAAAGCCAAGCAAATGAAAAGATGCTTTCATTTGTCTTAAATAAAGCAATGGCTTGCCCCAATAGGATTATTTAAAATAATCTAGTTAAACCTTTAAATAGAAATGTGTTTTCTTCTCTGTAAATCAAATTCTACTTCTGTCTGTTATATTTGTCAACTTCAATTAGCACCTTTTATCTTCAGTTATTTAGTATTATTGTTTTATGGCATTCATTTTTTTTAAGGTGGCTCTGTCGCACAATGGACAGTGCATTGGACTCCTATTTTTTAAAAGTTTTGGCTTATGTACACTGACAGAAACAGTGTGGGTCTTTATTTCAACTAAATGAAAATAAAGACAAATTCCTGTTAAACTAAAGTAATTCTAAGTTATGTCTTAAGATGATGATTTCAAGTTTTAGTTAATTCACAAGGCAAATTATATTGTAGTATACAAGAATTATCAAGTATATGTAAAACATACATTCTTAAGAGTGAAAAAATTATAGGCAGACAGAATCTGGATACTCATGTATATCTAAATATTTTATATTGTTTACATTTTTAAAAGTAAAACGACAAATAAGGTTGAAAACATATCAAGCTATCCTGTATTCTAAATCTTCATAATATTCACTTCATTTATTCCTTTGTACTGTGATCTTAACAATACATACAAAGACAAAAATGTAACAATATTAGATAAATTATGCATAACAATATAGTTTATACATACATGATGAAGTTGTGAAATCACCACTTCGGTGACTATAATCCATGAGATTACTAATGGAGGAATCTGCTCTCCTCTCTCTCATTAAGTCAGTTCCAAATGATCCAAGTACCACTGATGAAGATCTGGGAACTTGACTATGCCTCCAAGAAGAATCTTAAAATAATTGAAGAAGTCTTAGTTCAGAGAAAGCTTTCAAGGTTTCTGATGACAACAGATCTTCAGTATTACACAGAGAGGTAATTATGGTTTATTACAGGAATCCCCAGTTACACAGTTGCAATCAAAAGCAAAAACTGAGCAAAACATAAATTATTCACTAGTGAAATAATCACTTATAAAATTATCTCCTACTCAAACACATCCTTCTCTAATACTATTATCTACCCCCATCTAGGATGTCAATGTCTCACTCTCTAGAACATCTGACCGTACAATATATAAACATGATGTAAAATGATTACAGAACAAAAATATAAAGCTTGCCAAAGATGCAGAATTTCATGAAAAGTTGATCAAAGTGATGTTGGAGAACAGCCAAAATCAAAATCAAAGCCATCTTGAAATGAAAGTTATACTGTAGGTTATAATACTATTTTGCCAGAACTATCATTGCTGCCATATTTGGTTCATTCTTATGCTAAGAAGTAATGTATCGTTGTAATTATAATCTAAACTTTGTTAGATATGATTTCATTTAAAAAGAAATTAAAAACTAAGTCTCAAAACTTTCCCCCCTCACCATTTACCTTGAAATTCTGGGTCTTCCTCTCCTAGTCCTAATAGCCTTAATAATTTCCCTTCATTAAGGGAAACGGCCCAGGGTTAATGCTATGCCTTCACAGACCAGAGGAGAACAAAAGTATCTCTACACAATGGTATTTGTCTACAAAGTTAAGGTCAGTCTGCTCTTACCCATCACACTACTCTTAAAATCCTTCAGATGGGCAGTGTCTTTCCCATGGCAGTCTTGCCTATCGAAATAGAAAGGAATCGCTTACACTAATTCAATTAGTAGTACATATGCATTTCAAGAATTTTATTCTCCAACTGTGTCATCACAAGTTTTATCTTACCTTAAAACTATTTCAGGCATTGGCTAGTGTTTCATTTGAAGAGAAGTATAAGTGAGGAAGTACCTCTCAACAAAAGATCTTTTCAATTTGTGCAACAAATGTGTGCCTGTATCTTAGTATCTGTGAGTACCAGATACTAAGCACGGAGCTTTATGCGTAAGTCTTTCCATACCAGAGTGGTAAAGTGACTTGTCCAATGTCACATAGAGGACTAGAACCGTAGCTTTCTAATTCCTTGTATAGAACTCCCACTAGAATACCACCAACAATTTTTTGTTTAACTAAAGAATTTCTACATTTTCTGAAAATATATGTTATATAGCACAATGTTTATTATTTACAAAAAATATGCTAAGGAAACATTTTTAACATGTATCAGTGAATCTGGCCTTCTTAGTAACAATTTAAAAATTTACCTCTTATAATAATCAGCAGAATACATATCACTTTTACTAATTTTATTACCATATGTATCAGCTATTCTAATTAATTAAAATCTGCTAATATCCTGTTTGTGTAAGATATCTGTACCAAATTTAGAACAAAAATCCAAGATGAAGAGTTAATTTCAGTTCTAGCACTAACTTAAGGTAAGATTTTGGAAACTCTGCTCTATTTCTGACCCAGTCTCATGTGCAATCTACTTGCTTATTTTATTAGTACACTACATCTTGGGAAAAGGGCTTTTGTCCAAAATACATATACAGTGATTTATATTTATACAAATTTAATTATTACCTGATACTGCATTTAAACCATGTCCAACACTTCTCCCAGCTGAGGTAGATGTACAGTTTGTATAGGAAAGTTTAGGTCTTTTTGAATCATGATCCCGTTGCTGGTTTTGAGATCTTGAGCGTGCTCCCTGAGTTATCTCAGACTCACTATACCATGTAGACTGAAATGGTAACGCAGATGCTGATGCTGATGTAGACTGTAAGTTAAAAAAATTTTTTAAAGGAACAATAAAACACTTGCAATTTTAAAATATTAAATTTAAATATTACATTTAATCTACAGTGCTCTAATAAATTCCCAAGGACCATTCATTCCTCACAGACACAAATTTTTCTACCATGTAGGTTTTTCAGTCTTTGTTCCCTTCTACCACTTGTCCCTTTACTTTATACTGTAATTGTACTTTGTTAGGTAACCAATCTGATTTAGATTATGTCTTCTATGTAACTGAATATAAACACTAGTCTAGGAAACACTGAAGAGTAAAAACTTTATATGTAATCATTTTGTTTTCCTGGTTTAATATTAACCTTTTGAGGAACGTTGTTTCCTCTTCTTAGAGACAGAACACCAAGAAAGGCACCAATATAGAAAGTGACTGTGAATACTCCACTATAAAAATAAGATTTTCAACTAATATAAAATGTATCTGGATCTTATGTCCATTCTCAGGAATACAGTAAAACACTATAAATGGTACTAAAAAAAAAACTTAATATATGGAATTTCTTCATCAGTGAAGGAAGAAACAGCTAAAACTATATACTGTAAAACTCTAAGCTCAAGGTTTTTTCTTTAAACATATAATTATATGTACAACAACATGAAATAACACAGAAGTTACAATGTACAAATACACACACACACACACGCACGCACACACACACAGAAAGAGACCAAGAAGGACGAATTTGGCGCATAATCTCTGAATTGCTTGAAGACACTTACCACTAACATAAAAGTTATTTCTAGGAAATAACTTTTATTCTAGGAAGTAAAGGAAAAAAGACATTTATAAACCATTTTAACATGTAAGTAGATGGTAAGTAGTTCATTTTATTGAAGAATATTAAAATGAAACAACATTCTTTAAAGTGTTATATTTCTTGACAAAAGAAAAGTTAAAAATGGAATGTTATCATGGGCCATAAATTCAGTCTATGTTAACCTAGTATTATAAACATAAGAGCCCAAATAATGTGTTCCATCAAAGAGTTTTAGAGTACAGATAAACAAATAAATAGTTGTAAGTAAGTACTGTAATAGGAGACATGTTGAAAGTTTTACAGAAAAGAAAAAATTATGTCTGAGGAAAGCAGGGGAGAATTCATAGTGATAACTATGAACTCCATAGGTGGAGTTCACTAAGTAGGCAAATGAGGAAGGAGAATATAGACAAGACAATACAAAAAGACAAAAAGATGTCTTAACTATTCTGCCATGGGAATTCTTCTAAGGCATCACTACTTACTTGACCTCCGATTATCTTTTAATTATGAGAAGCATACTGCATGCATTCAGGGAACTGTATTAGTCCATGGTAACTCTACAGAATAAACTGTGCACATACATGGAAAAGCAGAAGATGCAAAGCTGAAAATGTAGGAATGGGCATATCAGGATTTCATCCATCCCTTGCCCATTCAATATTTTGCTAATTAAATGTAGAACTCCTCAGATTAGCACAAACTTGGTCTCACAAGCCTTTCACACCAAGCTGTCCACAGAGCCCCCCATCAATGAACTGGAATAGCACATGAGATAAAATTCATGAGATATTTCAAAATGAAATCATTTTATGTGCCATTGTCAAGGTATCAGGGACTTAATCCTGCAGGCCAGTGGTTCTAAGACCTTTGAATATCAAAGACCAAAATTTAAAAAAAATAGTTTGATTTAAAATTTAGAAAGAACTGCCACTTTTGACAGGTAAGGAAAACGAAAATAGCGAATACCACCTAACCCCATTCCCCAATTTTTTAAAAAGGGCATTTTATACGCTCCTAAAACAAGAACATAACAGAATAAAACAGACTTGAAAGGTGAATAAATTTTACTTGTACAAAATTCCTAACTTGTCCTTATTTTTCTCATTTTGCATGGACTGAACAAATTGTTACTGAATAGCACCTCCACAAGTAAGACTTTAGGAGCTACTGAAGGAGGTTAATACCATCAGATCAACTACTTAGAAAGATCTTTAGAGCATTGTGGAAGGTTAAAAGAGTGGGATGGACAAAAAGTGGGCAAATCAGGAAGTCACTGGACTAGCAAGAAATGCTAGTAATTCCCATTACTTTCGTTCCTTGGGACGAAAGTAATGGGAATAGAGAGCCATTATAAAAGATAAAAATTCATCAAATTTAGAGACAACGTGAGAAATGAACAAAATGTCTATAAAGCCACTCCACAGTTTTCTGGCACTGGCCACTGGTGAGATAAAGACACACTCACTGTTCGGCAATTTTCATGACTCACAACTCTAAAAGGTAGCCTACATGTCATCCCAGAGACAAAAATACTCAGTATAGGAGAGGAGATATAAAGTCTGAACATTTTTTCTGCTGGCTTAAATTCAAAGTCAAACTTTTCCCTGGTTCCTACCAATCCAATTTTGTCCACTGTTCACATATTCTTAGTCTGAAGCAATTAGCTTTTTTCCCCTCTGAATTCTTTTAACAATTAAATAAAGGATGGGGTTCATTTATATACTGTCTTATCTCTTTTGCTATCTAAAACTATTGGTGGCCAAACGAAATCAGGAAGAGTCTGTCTTCAAAGTATACTTAAGTATACTGCCTTGCAGACACCACATGCTTAAAAAAGTACTTTTGGGGTTGTTTGCACTTCTTAGCGGTTATGAATAATGCTACTATGAACGTCTGTGTTCAAGTTTTGTGTAGACATGTTTCTAATTTTCTTGGGTGTAACTAATGGGTCATATAATACCTCAAAGTTTGACTTTTAGAATAATTAATAAACTGTTTTCCAAAGTGGCTGTACCAGTTTAAAACCCCACAAGCAATTTATGAGGGTCCAAATTTCTCCACAACCTTGTCAACTCTTGTTATTGTCTCACTTTTTAATTTTATTTTAGCCATTCTAGTGGGTGTGAAGTGGTGTCTCATTATAGTGTACATTTGCATTTCCTAATGGCTGATGTTGAGCATCTATTTATGCGTTCATTGGCCACTTGTACATCTTTGGACAAATGTCTATTCAGGTCCTTCGCCCATTTTAAACTGGGTTTTTTTTTTACTGTTAGGATGTCAGAGTTCTTTACATAGTCTGGTTACAAGTTCCTTGTCAGACAGCATATCGTTTACAAATATTTTCTCCCATTCTGTAAGTTGTCTTTTCACTCTCTTCATGATATCACTTGACTCACTAGTTTTTTAATTTGTTAAGTCCAATTAATCTTTTGCATTCATTACCTCCAGACTAAGAACATTCATATGAAAATAAGAAGTGGATAGAATTATTAAATATCCATTCAAGTTCCATGGAGTTCTCTCTCATTTTCACTAAATTTCCAGTCTCTACCCCAAATAAGTAACAGATTTGGCTCCTGTAATAAACAATTTTTATGAGTTACTCTCAAAAGGCTATCTGTGATTAGAAAGGAAAATTGTATGGTATGTGCAGGGGGCTGTCTAGCTCAACCACAGTAGCTGAATACTACTTTGTGTATCTGAGAAATCATATTAAACAGTTTGAAAACTTGATGGAAGGGAAGTTTACAAACATTCTGTGCAGGCATCCAATTTTCATTTTATTTACTTACTTATTTTTATCTTCATGATACTTATTTAGGTTGCCCTTCCAACAAGAGTTTTTCGGGAAGGACAGTCAATGAAATCATTATTTATTTACCATCAGTATTGTATAAGTCAGTATTTGCATTCAGAAAATAATTACTTCTAAAAAAGGCTAAAAAATATTCCCAATGCAAATGCCCTTAAAACAGTACAGCAAAAAAGAACCTTAATGAGAAAATATTTGTAAATCATATACCTAATTAGGAACTTGTAACTAGAATATATAAAAACTTTTAGCTCATAACCTGAATCAAGAGTAAGCTTTCAAAACAGAAAACACCAAGCCCACATGGGTTCACTGGAGAATTCAATCAAACATTTAAGGAAGAAGTTATACTAATTCTCTACAATCTCTTTCAGAGGAAAGCAGCAGAGAAAATACTTCCTAACTCATTCTATGATATGATAAGGCCAGCAGTACCTTAATTCCAAAACCAGAAAAGACATAAGGAAAGAAATCTATAGAGCATTCTCTCTCATGAACACAGCTGCAAAAATCCTGAACACAGCTGCAAAAATCCTGAACAACATATGAGCAAATCGGGAAGTCCCTGACAGTATAGTGGTTAGGACCTGGTGCTTTCACTGCTGTGGCCTGGGTTTAATCCCTGGTCAGGGTACTAAGATCCTGCAAGCCGTGTAACACAGCAAGAAAAAAAATTAGCAGGCTTCCCTGGTGGCGCAGTGGTTGGGAGTCCGCCTGCCAACGCAGGGGACACGGGTTTGTGCCCCAGAAATATTCCTATATTCCTAATATTCCTATAACCCATTAAAGAAAGAAAAAAAAAAAGATTGGAAGCCACTTAAAATAACTGAAAAACATTAAGGAAAACACCAAAATTTATAAAACTGATTAATCTTATTAAGAATCAATAAAACATTTAAAATTTTTTTACATGTTTGCATTTGTTTAACTTCCACAATTAAAAATCAGACTTTCAGAATAATCTATGACATTAAGAACAAACAGGAAGAAAAAGTCTGAAAATATTATTTTAAAGTGAATGTCAATAAGTTTTCTAAATATATTCAAGACTTTTAGTCTGGTTTCAGTCTGTGTTCCTCACTAATTAGCTATATGAAAAATTAGACAATGATCAGTAGACAAAATTTTATTAATATAGGAAAAAACCCCAATTGTGTGCTCTTAACAAGTCACCATCATTTACCCACAACATTTCTATAGAATGGAAAATATGTGATTCTGCACCTCTGGCAAGCATACTCTTGCCAAGCAACAGAGTAAAACAAATACATTATCAAACAACATTTAAAATAAGTCCAAGTAAACAGTACACATAATGTCAGCAGGTTGGCAGTAGATATGGGCATTTTAGAGAAATTATTTTATTTCATTTGTGTTTCTCTGAATATTTTATAAAATGTTTATTACTACTCAGAACTTTCAAATGACTTTGTCATACAGTACATTGCATGATATATAAATATATAAACATTACTTAAGACTTAAACAGACATTTTCACTAAAGGAGTCTCTTAGAGTCAGTTACCGAAACATCAGACTTTTGCAAATGTCATGCGATTTAATGAGGTGTTCAGCCAATAATGAGATAAACTTAACATTTGAAAGATGAGCAAAATAAACTGTGTTAAAGCTACAAACCACGCCTCTGAGATTTACACTGTTTTATACTACAACCATTGTTATAACAATAATAAGCTATTTCAAAAACCAAAGTGTTCTAGGCATATACCCTGAGAAAACCATAATTCAAAAAGAGACATGTACCAAAATGTTCATTGCAGCTCTATTCACAATAGCCCGGAGCTGGAAACAACCTAAGTGTCCATCATCGGATGAATGGATAAAGAAGATGTGGCACATATATACAATGGAATATTACTCAGCCATAAAAAGAAACGAAACTGAGCTATTTGTAATGAGGTGGATAGACCTAGAGTCTGTCATACAGAGTGAAGTAAGTCAGAAAGAGAAAGACAAATACCGTATGCTAACACATATATATGGAATATAAGAAAAAAAAATGTCATGAAGAACCTAGGGGTAAAACAGGAATAAAGACACAGACCTACTTGAGAATGGACTTGAGGATATGGGGAGGGGGAAGGGTAAGCTGTGACAAAGCGAAAGAGAGGCATGGACATATATACACTACCAAACGTAGGGTAGATAGATAGTGGGAAGCAGCCGCAGAGCACAGGGAGATCAGCTCGGTGCTTTGTGACTGCCTGGAGGGGAGGGATGGGGAGGGTGGGAGGGATGGGGAGGGTGGGAGGGAGGGAGATGCATGAGGGAGGGGATGTGGGAACAGACGTATATGTATGACTGATTCACTTTGTTATAAAGCAGAAACTAATAAAAAAAATGGAAAAAAAAAAAAAAAAAACCAAAGTGTTATTGGTCCTAAGGAAAATTAGCTACATAAAAGGAACTTAGATTGCTTTATGTAGATTATGAATCAATGCAAACTCATTGCTAACTGTAAAAATAAAACCCCATAATTCATGTAAAGACAGCCTGTTAATTCAACTGATACTTCAACGCTTTTAGGTTAGAAGGTTTCCAAGTCTTTGGAAACTATGAACATTTTACTTATGACCACAATCCCTTATTCAAAATTCTTAAGTTCAAAACTTTGAAAAACAGTAAGTTTTTGCTAGTGTGGAACAATAAGTCAGTCTGCTGCAGATATATTAATCTTTTGATTACAGGATGCCTCGGATCCAGCTGAGGATGTTATAAACACACTCTACTACTTTTCTAAAATCCAGAAAATCACATGGCCCCAAGGATTTTGAAAATGAGACTGTGTATGTACACACATTCCAAATTAAGATGTTACCTGATATTCAGAATCCAGTCTAAACGAAGAGTCCCTTGAGTGATAGGTATCATTTAAACTACTTCCTCTGCTTCCAGACATCATCCTAGCACTTAAAGAGCCAGAGGGTTGAACAGAAATTCTTCTTGGAATCCTTGAAGGTTTAGACTCCATTCTTAATGTTTCCTGTGAAATGCAAATTTTGATTAACTGCCTTTTGGAAAACATGCAAACCTTTGATTCTTAATCCTCTCCTTAATGATCAGCTCAAATCAATAATTAACCATGCAAATTAACCGTATATGGTATGGTAAACTGTGAGATTACCATCACTCTCCTTCTACAGGCAGAGGTCTGAAGACCGTCAAAGGTTCCCTATTGCCCATAAAATGAAACAAACATGATAAAAGTGGTGATGAGAAACTGAGGTTTGTTGTTTCTAAAGCCTGAGCTCTTTTTCTTATTCAATTTCCTCTCCGTATAAAATCCTAGGGACTTCCCTAGTGGTCCAGTCGGTAAGACTCCACGCTCCCAATGCAGGGGGCCTGCCTCTGATCCCTGGTCGGGGAAGTAGATCCCGCATGCATGCTGCAACTAAGACTCTGCATGCCGCAACTAAGAAGTCCGAGTGCCACAACTAAGACCCGGCACAGCCTAAATAAGTAAATAAATAAAGTAAATAAGTAAACAAAATCCTACACGAATTAGCCCTTGACTCTTGCTATTCCTATTATGAGTGTTTGATACTCATACCACAGTATTAGCTATACTGTAGTATCTGCACATTCCCTAACACAATATGCTCTCACAGGACTTTGTATGTGCCTGCAAAGTCTATACGTTCCCCATTCAATTCCTGGGCATAGTCTTAAAACAAGATCAAGTGTTACTTCCACTTTATACATACTTTTTTTAAGACATCATACTACACGCTGTAATTTGTTTTCCTGTCTCCCCTTCTCAAAAGTGAGAATAATTTCTAAGTTTTCTTCACTAAACATTCCTCAACACATGCCAAGAGTCACCATTAGCTATGCCTTATTTTTTAACTCTCTCTATAAGTGGATTCATACAACATATACTCTTTTATGTCTGGCTTCATTTGCTCAACATTATATTTGTGAGACTAATTCTGCTATTGCATGCAGTTGTAGTAAGTTCACTCTAATTAGTTTATGTAATATTCCACTGTATCAATACACACAATTTGTCTACTCTACTGTGGATGGACACTGGACTGTTTCCAGTTTCACGCTATTACAAGTAAGGCTGCTATAAAAACATTAATTTTATAAATTAAAGAAAAACTTATAAAGTTTTCTGGGGAAAGGATTTACAATGCAGCCTCTGAACAACAGAGGTACCACCAGTCTTGAGAGTAAAAAGAGAAAGGCAAAAGAAAATAACAGTAAAAAGAAAAGAAATCACAATAATCTCTTCAACTCCTCCCAGTTACCCACTTTCAAGGTCAAAAATTATTCCCTTATTTTTCTGGTAGTGGATTGAAATTAAGGCAAGAACAAAGTAATGCACTTCACTTGCCTGATATACAGCCTAGACAGGTATATTTGCTGTATTAAAACCTTCAAATCTAAACATTTAAGTTAAAAATATCTAATTCACTTTCAACTCATTAACTTATCAACTAAGTTTTAGCATCATTCTACCTTAAAAGTTACTACAAAAGAATTTCCTTTTTCAATGTGTGCCTCAAAAACAGGGTGTCGGGCTTCCCTGGTGGCGCAGTGGTTGAGAGTCCGCATGCCGATGCAGGGGACGCGGGTTCGTGCCCCAGTCCGGGAGGATCCCACGTGCCGCGGAGCAGCTGGGCCCGTGGGCTGTGGCCACTGGGCCTGCACATCCGGAGCCTGTGCTCCGCAACGGGAGAGGCCACAATGGTGAGAGGCCCACGTACCACAAAAAAAACAAAAAACAAAACAAAACAGGGTGTCAAGCAGTGACAGAAAAGAGGATGAAGACACAAAAACATCAACAAAACATATGGCCTCCACTGCAGTAGGATACACAACAAACATGAAAAAGTTATAACACAAGCCTAGTATCAATTACAATTATTCGACTAAGAGTATCTAGCTAATGAGAAACCAGAGTAAAAGCTACACTCTGGGACATGATTAAATCAAAGATAGCTTATCAGAAAAGGTCTGTTTGAAGTCCCAGTTAAACATGACAAGGTTATCCTTATGCATCTATTTTGGTCCCTCTTTCCAAAACCCCTATAAAATGACCATCGATGAATTCAAAAGCTTTAACTATGAAAAGAATAGGAAAAGGGACCATAAAAGGCAAGAGATTTCAATGTTATATTTGGAAAATCCAAAGAAGTCGAAGGAGAGGTACAGTAATTCAGCAGAAAGGATAAAAAATACACCCTAGGTACTTTTTAGAAAGAGGTAGGAACTGGAAGCAAAGCAGTTGGCCTTAGCATCCTAGAAAGAATGAAGACCTGGAGATACAAGGTATCATAAAAAAGGGATGATGCATGGATTTGCTGAATTAAAATCTGTACTTGGAGCAGTAAAACCCTCAATTCTCCCCCTAGCACCATTCTTCTGAAAAAACAGGATATTTATTCTCTGGAGATTAAGGATCTCCCATGTAACCCTCCCCACCACCCACCCACCCCCAGCAAATATACAACCATCTCTGCAAAGGTTAAGTATAAGGAATAAAAGAAAATCTATATATTCAATGTTGAGACCCAAAAACTCTTGCCTGGTGCTGTTTTTACAATGCTGTCAGAAAACCAAACAAAATACCTCAGATAAAATTTCTGGATACTGACATTTGGAATGCTTCCAATTACACACCTAGCCTGCCATTTGACCATCCTACCCAAAGCAAAGTCCACTAGTCACCAAGAGTTTCTAATCAGTTTTTTTTAGTGCTTCCCTCTAATAGACAAACATTAAGAATCACTAGGTATCCAAGGAAAACCTCCCATAAGACTAAAGTAAATAACAAAAAAAGGAATTTAAGAGAAAATCTGGGGAAAGGAGCTAATTAATTACTATCCTCAAAGGGAACAAAAGACATTCATTCATAAAATAAGAGGATGC
Source organism: Mesoplodon densirostris (assembly GCF_025265405.1). Classification (NCBI taxonomy): domain Eukaryota; kingdom Metazoa; phylum Chordata; class Mammalia; order Artiodactyla; family Ziphiidae; genus Mesoplodon; species Mesoplodon densirostris. The sequence continues at coordinate 79,234,812 of NC_082668.1, read as the reverse complement.
TTGAGAAAGCAATCAGTATAATGAACAGCTTGTGGAAATTCAAAATGTTACACATTTAAAAAAGAAATGTGATACACTAAAATAAACCAACAGAAAGATTGAGACACCTCCCAGAAGTAGAAAATATAACTCAAAAAACAGGACAATTGTCCAGGGGAGTTATCGATCATTTGACGGTAAGTATGATTACAGAAAGAGAGAAAAAAGAAAATAAGGTAGAGAAAATTACCGAAGAAACGAAAGAACTTTTCTAGAATTGAAGGACACAGATCTCCACATTGAAAGGGGTCAAGAGTACTGGGCAGGATCAAAGAAAAAAGACCAACACTAAGTACCATTTATCATCTTGAAATTTCACAACACCAGAAATAAAGAGAAGATCCTATAATTTACAAGAATGGAAAAACGGGTCACATACAAAAGAAAAGTGATCAGAATAGCTTCTTAATTACAACTTTAAAAACTCTCAAGACAATAAAGCAATGCCTATAGTACTGAGAAAAAAATTTAGCACTTAACTCCGATCTAGCAACTAAATGTGAGGTGGAGAAAAGAGTATTCAGACATGAAAGATTTTAAAAAACAATTAAAAAACAAACAAAACCATAGGAAGTTAGTTAAATGAAGAGCAGGTCCTAGGAAAACGGGAGTGTAAAGCATTAAAGAACCAGACACAGAACCCAGGAAACAGTTACAAAATTATGTAGAAAGCATAGGGAGCAACTGATCGAGACTGGAACAGGATCACAGAAAATGGAAGCAAATTCTCAGGAAAAAATAGCATCATACGGAAACTATTTTGGCTCGTGGCAGAGATGATAATACAGTTGGGAAAAAATGCTGAGTACTTAGAACAAAGGGCAAATTTAATACATTAATTTTGTAACTTGGGAAAACAGAGCTATTGTTCAAGAAAGGAGATGCTGCGGTGTTTGGGTGAATTCTTTAATATTTATATAGTTAAGATAGTGTAAACATAGATTACTGTATCAGTCTTGCTACAAACATGCTGTGTGACTGAGGTGGGTAGGGGAAGTAAGGACAATGGTGAATAAAAAAGCACATATATAATACTAAAAAATCATGAACACATCATTTAGAAATATGAAGGTAAATCCTAAAACAGCTAAAAGGTGAGGATTGCTGCCTATGGAAAGAGGGACTGGAAATGAGGTAAAGGGTGAGGCAAAGGACTGCTGTTTTCCTTTTAAGCAGAGATGACCATACTTCCTGGTTTGCCTAGACCAGTCCCAGTTTATGGCCAGAAAAGTCCTAATTTGTGCTCAATATCCTGGGACAATTATTAATAGTACCTGCGTTGTCTCTTAAAAGTGGCCTGGTTTGAATGATAAAGCATACAGTCACCTAACATAAATCTTTACTTCCTTCAGCTTTTTATAAATTCTATATATACATCCATTCAAAAATTTTTATTAAAAAGGTGAATTATGAATTGGACGTTTAAAGAAGGCATACGTTAGTAGAAAGGATGCTAATGGTTAAATACTGACATGCAACAGCCCATAAAAGATTTAACAAGTAGCAAATTTGTTATTTTATCAAGAAGGCTCTACAAACACTAAACAAGGGACTTATTTGTTGAGGATTTTAAAAGGGAAGATAAAATGTCTTTAAAAAGATACAGGTCTATAGATGGTTCTTTAATAACAGTGCTTCTTAATCATACCTCTCGTCGTTTACTTTGATTATATTTATACTCAATTCTTACTTGCAGAATAAAACTAACCTAGTAGGAAATCTCTCAAAACAAAGCTCTTGGGACAAAGCAAAGAGGCAGGGTCCTCCGAGAGCTATAATTTATACTGCATGAAACTATTTTTGGCAACTACTCTACATAAATTGATTGAATTTTGACAATGTAGGTGTTACCAGAAAACTTACGTAATCTGGTTGTATAAGCTGTAGGTCAAAAGCACAAAAAGTAGAAATAATAAAATAAAATTAATTAAAATAAGCAGTCCTTGAAAAACTTCTACCAGACCACTTACAAGGTACTACAAGGCATCCTTTCAAGTTCATTCATTCAAGAAATAGTTTTTTACATGCTTAGTATGTGCTAGGCACATTAATTAATACTAAACAAAGGTACAGGGAGAGGGGACAACAATGAACCTACTAAGATAATGACTATGAAGAAGCTGTAGTCTAGTAGAGAACAAACAACACAAATAACCATACAACTTAAACAGTTATAAGTGCTCTAAAGGAAAAGGTATAAGCCAGAAAAAAAGACCAGCAGGAAAAAAGTGTATCTGAAGCTCAATGCTTTTAACCAAGACTTAAAAAGTAAAGCACAAAAAATTCATACGTACCATCTTTCCTCAGTGGTCAATATAATAGCCTCTTACTTTCCTTTTGCCACTATGTAGTCTCTTTAAATTTCTTTACATTTGATTCTAGAGTTGGATAGTTGAACTGTCTTTCTAGTGAGATAAAAACTTATCACCAGGGCTTGGTTTATAGATGTGTCCACCTATGCTGACACATGGGACCCTGTGCTTGATTAAAAGCTCTACTGCTGACATCTTGAAATTATTAGTACTTTAACGTTTGAACTTGTATTTTGTAAGTGAAGTCAGATAGGATAGTGAAGCATGAGCTTGAGAAGAAGAGACATGTGCCTGTCTGCTTTGCCTTGCCACTCAACTTGCATACAGCCCTCATTGCTATGAAGCTTCCATTATTAACATGCTTAATTTTTACTCTCTTTGAGCCTCACTCAAGTCCTAGGCATGATGGATCCACTGGACTTGTGTGCTCATGTTCCTTATCAACACATCTATGTCTGAGTAAGCTGAGGCACTGACAGCTCCAAGAGGTCATTCCATTTCCATTCTTCAGAACTTGCTTCAACCTCAAATGCAGAAAGAAGGTAATGAACCACAAAGCCACAAAAATCTTATGATCAATATTTGAGATTTTTACTATATTGAACTTTTCAACTTGTGAAGATTCTCTGAAGCTGATATTTAACTGCTAGTTTACCCAACTAGTCTTAACATCACTGTTAAGTGTTCCCTTACCTTCAGGCATTTTAATAGTAACTGGCATGAGCCAACAGGAGTGGAAAACAGATATTCATACCAACTCCAAAATTTATGTAGTCTTTCATCTCATAAACCTGTGGCTTGTTACCTAGTAAAAAATTACTACATTTTTAATAGGTAATTTCATTCAGCTGGGCTTCCTAGGAAACCTCTGAAGAGTTCTTTAAAGCAAGTTCATGTTTTTGGTGACCCATTAAACACTATAAAGGAGGTTTAGACCAAAAAAAGTTTCTCCCACCTATAAACAGTCCAACTGAAATCTGTTCTATGGAAATAATCTTAACTTAAACTTTCTTAGTCTAGGTAAAAAGCCTCAAAGAATTCTCTCATTACCTGACATGCAAAATTCTGTGCCCAATGCTATCTGCAAGTTAACAAGATCTCATAGTCTCATGTCAAATGCAACTGAAAACCTATCACACAATTTATACTGAAACAGACAAATTTAAATTGAATTTTACAATGTTTTTCAGCAAGACTTTACTTGAATATGAGGCCTACTCTAAGTAAACCAACAAAGTTTGTCTCTAATAATACCACACTAGGCCTTGTCTAAAGAGAATTCATCATTAATCCACACATCTTCGTTTCTATTTCACCCTACTAGTAACAGCACCACTCCCCAATCATACTTTCAACTGTTTTTCTACTACCTTAAAAGCAAAGTCTAAAATTCTTTGCCTCAGTATCCAGAACTCTAACCTACCTTTTCCAGTTAACTTCCAACTACCACCTTAAAAAAAAAATCCTAGTTCCAGTTCACCCTGGTGGGGAGAAGGTGGCAGGAGTGTGCCTGCACGCTATACCCAGGAGACAGGGAGAAGGGCATAAATCTTGGGACGGCCCCACCTCTGAGGATCAGGCACACAGAGCCCACCTAAGACTGGAGAAGGATGCATAAAACATAGAACACCTCCTTTCACCATGAACTTTGCTCCAAATAGGAAGGTACAGCAGTTTACTGCTGAGGGAGTTACAACAGCCTTAGAGCCTTAGACCTCTCTGTGGTGCAGATGTGCAGGGCCTGCAGGAAGTTGAGGCTAGTGAAAGAATACTCAAAGAAATCCTCCAGCACTCCAGCCTCACACTAAGCACCATGCAGCAGCAATCCACTACTGCAATACTTTGAAAATATATAAAGCAATAATAAAGTTCAAACCCAGCTTAACTACAGAATAAACAAACTCAACCCACCACACTAACGGTGACAGAAGAGTATGTCCACATCCAGGCATAAAAATTATTGATCTCAGTCTCTACTATTCTTTTATTTCCACTGTTTCCCATTCAATCAAAAATTATAAGACAAAAATACAGGGAAAAAAAAAACAGTTCATCAAGAGGTAAAAATCAACAGAACCAGATGAAGAGACAGCCCTAGCAAACTGGGAAGTTGATGCATTTACCAGTAGCCTAGGCAAAGCGGAAAAACTAGGGAACTGGGAAATAGGCTAGAGGAAAACTATCCAGAATGAAGTTTGGAAAAACAGATAATGGTAAATACAAGAGAGGGTTTAAGAGACACTGAGGAAAGAGTAAAAAAAACTACTGTACGTTTAATTAGAGTTACAGAAGGAAAGTACTAGAGCACAGAAAAAAATTGAAGAGAAATTGGCTGAACTGATTCGATCACAGTCAAGCCCCCCAAAAAACCAACTAAAATAATTAGCAATTACACTAATTGCCAGATTACACATTCATACCAGACTGCTAAAAATCATTACACTTAAGAAAATTCTGAAAATGCTATGGGAGCACTGAATGGGGAACCAGAAGTTCCAACAAGATGAGAAAGACTTCAGATGAGGTGACATCTGAGTTGACCTTTGAAGACTGAAAATAAAAAAAGAGGAGGAAACATAAAGATGCTAAAGCATGTTGAAGAACTGGAAAATAGAAAATAATGTGTTAGGGATGAAAGCGAAGGCTTGGAAAAGGAGAGAGAACAAGGACTCTCAAGGAAATAAATACATAAGGTAGATTATATCCGGACTGTAAAGGCAATCTTGTGTCCTTTGTTCGGAAGTTTAATAAGGCAACAATTCTGAAGCTTTTTATGAGCAGGTTGTGTATTACTTTTCTCCCTAGGGACCCCAGAAATTAAGTTCCTGACAGGCAATTAGAGCTTTCAAAGATGAAACAATCAGTGGTCCAACAAAACTTCAGTTTTGCCTAGCCTTAATAATAGATTTATACAGCTCCCTGAATTTCTTACAATTCTGAAAGTCAATAATTTTATTACCTTTGTGGAACCATGGGAAAGAAACCACTGCTATAGGCTTTTTAGTAGGCTCTACTAAAGGCTTTAGTATCTACTAAAAATTTTGAGACAGCTAAAAACAAACCACCACCCCCACGCCCCAAACTAAGGACAAGTTATTAGGAAGAGACACAGTGGCTCCAAACAAATTAGTGAGAGCCAAAACGTGGATAGAAGGTAGATTCAGAACATCCCAAGTAGAAAGGAATGTACTGGGGGTGGGGGGTGGGGATTGGATTATTCAGCATACTGATGAAAAACATTTTTCTCTTTATTTATTTGCAGGGAGTTGGGAGTGGAGGACAAAGAAGCACACCAAGATGAGTTGGCTTTAAAAAACAGGTAGCCCGAAGTACCCACAAGAGGTCTAGAAGCATGCTAGAAATAGTTCTGAAAACCCAGGAGAGCAATCTGGACTAACTGATTTTCAATCACTTACACTGATTTTACTTTTTCCCATACACATATGCTACCTCCTTGCCTTCTGCTTGAACTGTACCTTCTATCTCATCACTCTTGGTAGCCCCGCCCCCCCCAATGAATGTCTAATTAGTAGAACTTCGGGCACTATGAAAAAGTAAACTGAAAAACTTCAGGCAGTATAGAAAAACACTTGGAACAAAGGAGTTCTACACATTACTTAAGAGTAGTTTTTTCTGAGCACCGCCACAAGTTGTCTACCAAATAGGACTTGAATTTTTGTTTTCTACCAAATTTGGAAAGCTGTTAATACTAAGGTAAGAGAAATAGCAGAGCAACGCTCAAAGGTTTTTCGATGATTCTGCTTATAAAGGGATCTCTCAAATAACATGTATCCTCTCAGATCCTCTCATGTGATCCTCTACAAATCACTGTGTCCCCTTCCTACAAAAACAGTCTTGTTCAGGATCTGTCAACAGTCACATAGTAGTCATAAACCAAATGACCAAACAAAAAGGCCCCAGCCCCATTCATATTAACAAACAGTACAACCTACACCTAAGACTTTCCCTTTATTTTAAATGTATTCATTAACAAAGGCTCTTATTCCAAAACAGGAAACAAGATAGGCAAGATAAATTAAGCACTGCCCAATTTTTAGCATATGAGCCAACTTCTAACTTTTGTAAAAACAATATTTGAGAATGCAAGCTTTTAAGTCTGTCCCTTACTTGGTGTGACTCTAGCCTTAATCTAATGCTCAATTTCTTCACCTACAAAATGGGAATAATAATAGTACCAACTTCACAGGTATATCATGAGCTTTGCTGGCACACAGTATATAATCCTCAAATACCAGCTATTATTAAGCAATACCATCAGATGTTAAAAGATTTTCATACAAACAGCTTAGTAGGCATTATTTTGGCTTTTTCATTATTTGAAATTTGTCTTTAATACATAGTGAAAAGACTTTTTAAAGTCATTCAGACTTATGTACAAGAGAATACTTGCTGCTGAGTAAAGAAAATGTATATACCTTTATAAGTATATGCATACGAAATTGGGGAAAATTAGCCATTATTCACATTTCACTGTATATCCGGGTCGGTTTTGTTTTCTTAACTTAGTATTCCAAAACTTGTTTAATGTATTTGACCTAACTTTGATAATTAAGGGAAACAGTTACTGGCAGATGAAAAGATTTTTTTTTTATCTTACATTACGATAAAATCTATAAAGAACTCCTAAAAACAATTCCCTTTCTAAATTGTAGTCCTGCTGGTTTATACCCCTTAGTATCTGTACACCACAAAGGAAGTAGTAAATACTAAGCAACAGAGTACTATTCTATTCTGGTAAATAATAAATGGAAAATAAGGTCAAAATCACTTTGCAAAGTGGAGTTTAGATTACCTGAGTACGCTTTAAAAAAAATTTTTTTTTACTACGAAAAAATTTCAAACTTACACAAAAGTGGAGACAATAATGAGCCTCCAGAAGCCAAACAACATTCTTCAACAATTATCAACATTTGACTATTTCACCCTTCTCTATTTTAAAGCAAATCCCAGTGATGACATCCTTAAGAATGTCTGTTCTTAAAATAGTCTAAGCAACCTGTGGTAATTACAAAGTATGGCTACAAACCCCTCCCAGCTGAATACCCACACCCTTTTGCATTGTCCTCTTACTGGTCTGCCCAGGAGGAGGTGGAATCTATTTCCCCACCCCCTGAGTGTGGGTTACCTTGTGAGACTTACTTTGACTAAGAATACACTATGACATTATATGATTTCCAAGGCTGTAAGAAGTCTTATAGCTTCCACTTTCACTCTCCTGGAATGCTGTCTTGGGACCCCCATGTCATAAAAGACCACACTAAGCAAAGCCTACATGTTTAACCAACACCAAGTGCCAGAAATGTGAGTGACGCCATCTTGGACCTGCCAGCCTGAGAAATCCTTCAGCTGAATAACTGATACACGAGTGAACCCAGGGGAAACCAGAAGAACTACCCAACAGGCACAGAGAACTGTAAAAACACTGTAAACAGTAGTTTTAATCCACAGGGTTTTGAGGTGGTGTGTTATGTAGCAATAGAGTAAAGCTTTGTAACTTATTCCTTTTACTTTCCTACAATTATCATTATGCATCCGGTCTTACGAAAAATCTGATTCGATTTCAGGGTCTAACTTAGATTTTGTCTTTAATATCCAGGGGAGTTACAGTTACTGAATTACCAAAAGCACAACATTAATATACAATAAATTCATGGCATTAAGGCCAGAGTTATCATAGAAAATACCAATGTATTTCAATAGCCAATAATCTTCCAGAAATATAAACACAGTTACAATTCCTTTATTTACCTCTATTTGGTATATCCTTTTGTTTAAAAAATCTGCTTCTGGGAAAAAAAATTTTTTTTCTTAATGGGAAATCCTAGTGTTTTATTGATCCTAGTGAACATGGAGACATGAAAACTAAAGGTAGTCACATAAGGAAAGCACTTCTAAAGCACAGAACTTTTGGGGTCTTTAAAAAAATGCCTTGATTTTTAGCTGACAAATATTTAAGACATAAAGATTCAGCCAGGTCTTGAAAAATACTATCAATAGCTAGAAAAAAGTACAACATCTCCATGAGAAAATAGGACTATGATGTTAAGTCTACGTTAGAATACTTTGATATAATCTGTCCTCCTTTGAAGTGTATTTAATCTGTGTCAAGTTTCAATCTTCATTCCATAACTGGAAACCATTTTAGAGTTATTCTGAAAGTGGGAAACACGTTACACTGAAGTGCAATGATCATAATGAAGAGATGAATACTAACTTTTAAGGTTCAAAATCTGCCTTCTTGAAGTTATTGACAAAAGTGGGTATATGACAGTAGGTAATTTCAAAACCAGGTGTTCAACTTATCTAGTCTAACCAGTAGAGCCAGAGAAATACATTTGAGAACAAGAAAAACCAGTTTTGACCACATGAGTTTGGACCAGAGAAGAAAAGTTAAAAATTAAGATCATGAAAAGTAAAACCCAGCCAACTCTCAAATTATAATTTTATCCTGCTCCCCACTTCTGTGTTCATCTTATGATTAGCAAGTGTATTAAAAATCGAATTTTTGCAAAATAATAATTGTGAGAAGATAAATTATTTCACTATAATTCTGCTTTAGTGAATTCAAGTAGATCTAAGTGAGAACTCAAAATCTTTACTCAGTTTTAAATTGTAATTACACTAATGTGATCAGTTGTTGATTGTTATTTAACAGCTAAAAGGTTCATTAGTTAAGTTTAATTTGTTGGTTAAAAATGAGGTTTGAGGGCCTCCCTGGTGGCGCAAGTGGTTAAGAGTCCGCCTGCCGATGCAGGGGATACGGGTTCGTGCCCCGGTCTGGGAGGATCCCATATGCCGCGGAGCGGCTGGGCCCGTGAGCCATGGCCGCTGAGCCTGCGCATCCGGAGCCTGTGCTCCGCAACGGGAGAGGCCACAACAGTGAGAGGCCCACATACCGCAAAAAGAAAAAAAAAAAAAAAAAAATGAGGTTTGATACAACCTTGTGCATTTCACTTATGCATTCCCCACTGTTCTTTATTACTAGCACTTAATTATCTGTAGTAACAGAAAATGTATCAGCATAGGTAATTTAAAATCATTTTTTATTTGGCTTAGGGACACAACAGCTCTTTATTCCCAACAGCACAGAGCACTAACTTTATAAAACAGTACTGAAGGTCTTTCATGTCATGCTCTAACCCTCCATTTAATTGTTTCAGCTATGGGGAACAAACTGTATATTCCTAAAACAAACCATGATACCATGACTTTCAGTTTCCTTATCAAACTCCTAATCATCCTTCACATCTCAGTTCAAGCAATACTTCCTGTAAAAATTTCCCCCAAGATCAAACACCTCTTCTCTGTGCTCCCACAATACTACCATATATCAATGCTTACACTAAGATAATAGCAGTTGTTTATACATTAGTCTGATGATTAAACTGTGAGTTGTGGAAGGTAGAAGCTGTGTCAACTTCCTTCTTGTAATGTGAAGCCCTAATCTAGTAGCTAAAATACAACAAATAACAAACTTTCAAAATTTTTTACATTATTTGATAGTTTTACACCGTTACAATTACTTTCCTAAAATTAAGCGGGCAACTCTTGAACATATACCAGATGAACAGCTGTGTGAAATGGATATGTAGCTGGTTAAAAATTGGGGCCATGGATGTCTATTTATGTTCAAGCTGATTATCTGACACCTTCACATAGAACATATGTGCATGTCTATATAGGGGCATCTTTGTGCTTTACCTGGGAAATTAAGCTCTCTTACCAATGTGACAGAAACAGAAATTGCCTGTACTTAAATAAGCAGGAATTTTTAACCATTCTTATTCATGACATTTGACCCAGCACGCAACTTCGGAAAAAAACTCAGGACTATGCTTACCGACGACCATGCTTACACCTGTGGTATAATTTAGGGCAAAAGAAGAGCGGTAAAATGTTCTTATCTAAAAACATTTGTAGTATAGAACTTATGTAAGTGTATATTATTGTGCGTGTGAGAAGCAGTCAGTACTCTGTGAGGGACATATTACAGGGAGAGTAAAATTTGAAGAATGCATGAATATAAACAACTGGACTTAGTATAATTCCAACTGCTTACATTCATCAAAAGTTCATTCTGCAGGTATTATGTCCCCCAGCGTGCTGACTGCTACACACTACTTCATCTAATTTAATCCTTTCAACTCTAGGAAGAGGTTAAATAATTATGGCGAAATCAAGACTCAAACCCAGAGAGGTCTCTAATGCCTCCTACGCCACTGCTGTTTCACAAAATGCTGTAGAGCTGTAAATCAAATACTGACCCCATTTCTGAAACACAATTTTATCTCACGGAAAAGAAAAAATCTAGTTACAGTGTGTGTCTGCCTTTTCAACAACAGTATACCGTTTGATTTTAAATCAAAAATTCATCTTTAACCTTATCTCTTAGTCCTAGACAGAAAAGAACAGATGAGAGAAAGAAAAGGGGAAATTTTAAAATTATTTTATTAATGAAAAAACAAAACCTAAAAACATCCTACAAAATCGAAAAAAAATCACTCAATTCAATTTCACTTGGCACCTTTGCTCTTAATAGCGCCAAACGACAACGGTCGTGATCAATGTATTACCAAGACGGAGGTGTTCCCCATATATTTACATCTGTTCGTAGGAAAAAAAGAATTATAGTATTTTTGCTGTGTGTACACATTCATCTTCTCTACGCAGTTTCAACAAAATGAGGGAGTACTGTATTCAACTACTAGTGCCTTCCATATTTCACTTCTTACGCCAACAGGTCCGTTTTTATACATACCACCACCTAGTTCAATTTGAATAACATACAATTTACCACAATACAAAAGGAATTCCAAAGTATCACGATACTCAAGATCCGGGACGATCAATGAGCAAATCTTTATCCCATCTAAGGGGCTGGCAAAGTCCCTTCAATTCGAAGCTGGGTTGGCAGAGCCCTAAGCCTCCCTGCCTTCAACACCTCGCTCATTAAATACCTCACTCGTGACACTCCCGGCCCGCCCCGGAGGACCCTCCTCACCCCCGTCGAGGAGGAGGCAGCCAAAGGCCAAAACAGGGCTCAGGCCCCTTGCCCTCGCCCGCCGCACGTCCACACGGAAGACGCACAGCCTGCCCCCTCCACCCGTCACAAACTCCAACACGGGACGAAAGGCCACCGGCAGAGGAGGCCTGTGCCCGGTTCCCCTTAGTACCCGCGGTCCCGGATCAAGCTCCTCCGCCCCGATTCTGAGAGGAAGGAGGCGGCCTCGGCGTCCCCAGGCCAGCACTTCGTTTCCTCCCCTCCCCCACCCGCGGCCTTTAGAACACCCTCCCCGAGAGGGAGAAGCCCGAGCCCCGCAGCTTATTACCTCTGCTCCAGAGCTGGCACTGAACAGGGCGCTTCCCGCTTCCAGCGATCACACCGCCGCCTTCCTCCTCGGAGTTCGAGGCCTCTAACAGAGGCAGAAGAGTCGGCCGCGAAGCACAATGGCGTCCGCCCGACTCCCGGATCCGGCGCACAACCAGCCACCACCGTTAAATGCCCCTCCCTTCTCCTTCCTCCACTTCGCGGACTCCTCCGACCTCTCGCGAGAGTGGTGGAGCTGAGCGGATCCGAGAGCTGCGGGCGGGCTCAACGTACCCCACCGCGGGGTGGTGCTCTGACTGCGGAAACCGTTGAAGGGCTGCCTCCGGGGAGGCAGCGAGGCGCCACCGGTAAGCGGCTGCGGCTGGTCGGCCGTCGGGCTGGTGGCTGGGCCGGCGAGTGTGCGGGCCTCGGGAGCGGGGCGCTGGGGGCCCGGCCGTGGTTGGCCGCCGTCGCGTGCCTGGTGAAGGGCTCAGATCCAGCCCTGCCGCTCCCCAGCGTCCAAGTCCGCGCCACAGTCTCTTGCCCTCTCCGGCAAACCTGCAAGGCCCACTGCTCGTAATACCGCCCATCTTTTTTTTTTTTTTTTTTTTTTTTTTGCGCTTGGTGAGTGGCGCAGTGAACGTTTATTGACTTGAATCAAACACTGCCTTTTCGACCTCGCCTCCTCCTATTCCCTGCCCGCCCTAGGTGGTAGCAGCGAGCTCTCCCCTTTAAAAGCTGGAGCTCATTTGTCTGGGACCTTTCGTTCCTTGCGGTAATTCGGTGTTGGTGGTGGTGTACTTTTGCAGTCATGTCTTTTAAATCGTGATACTAATCTTTGGTAGTGTAGCTACAGATTTTTCAGTAAAAATGGATCCATTTAGAAACAGGGAGGAAAATTGTGAGGTAAATGGTCTGATGAGAATGAAACGAAACCTTCAAAGAGCTATAAAGGTGGTGAACGAAGATGTAAATGAATACTAGTGAATAAAAGGGAGTAGGTTAGAGGAAAAAGCCACAGTTTCTGTGGATTTAGGTGATATGTGGGTTTTGAATAATGTATCAGACATATGTTTTTCACCGGTGAAGATAAGTTATTGAAACTTGGAGGCATACTGATGACACTTGATTTGTAAACTGACCTGTTTTATTGGGTTGTTTAAGCAATTCATTGGATCCAAATAATTTCAATAAATGAAGTATGAAGTTTATGTGTATTTCTTTGTCATTTCACTTGGAGGGTGTGCACTATCAGTATCATCTCTATTTCACTCTGTCTTGGGGACTAACGGACTGTCCATGCTTCACTATTGTAAATTGTAAAATATTAAAGATCATTATTATTTAAAGTTGGCACATAAATGCCAGTATAACTTTAAAAAATGTGAGTTGAAGATTAACTATCTGGTGTGGGATAAAGTGAACAGAGATTAAGTTTGAGAAAATTAATTTACCCTGTATAGAAAACTGATTTTTTTCCCCCAGCCTGTTTGAGTGTACCTGTAGCATTGTGGTTATGGGTATACACGCCCTGAAGCACCAGACTGCATGGGTTCAAATCCCAGCCCAGCCTCTTACTACCTTTGTTGTCTTGAGCAGTTCTTTAACCTTGCCAAGCCCAGGTTTCCTGTAAAATGGAGTTAATAAGAATACCCATAACCCACAAGGTTGTTGAAAGGATTAAATGAGATAATGCATCAGTTCCTGGAACATAATAAGCATTCCATAATTGTTAGCTATTACATTCCTTGTCTAAACGACTACTAATATTATCTTCCTGGGGCTTATTACATAGGTCCCTTAAATATCTTCTGCTGAAGTACATTGTACGCTAGGAGGAATGACTGCACTGTTTTCCTGAGCTATGGCAGTCAGACTTGGTAGAGGTAACTTCTCTACAGAAACCCCAAACCCGGCAAGGATGGTTCAGATTTTGGCAGATTGTTGCTTCATCCCCACCCAACGCTGATATCAGCAGAGGTGAGTGTGGCACCAATTTCCTATGCTAAACAGAACTTCCAAATCAGTTTCTTGTTGATGCTAGTAAATAAAGACCACTAATAAGTATTTTTTTAAGAATTATTAGTTGATATTGTTTTTAAATGTACTTTCTCTGATTTGAGTTCCAGATAATTATCATTATCAGCAAATATTAAGATTTTCTACGTAAAAGACAGTTTGATAACAGATTGCAGATACAAATAGGTATGATAGTGACTATATTTTCTGAACTTAAAATCAGGACCAATGATTTGATGGCAAATTATTTGAAATTAGAACTGTTCTGACCAATTTAGACCCCGCAGTTGCCTTTTTTTGCACAGAGTTCCCCAACTTGACCTTCATTTGCTGAACTTTTTATGCTTATGACCAACTCTGACATACCTTTTTGTATCTAAATATCTTTGTTCACCACTTGCCACACCAACCCATTAGTTTCCATTTTCGAACTTGGCTTCTCTAAATTAAGGTCTTCTTTACTGTTATTAATTTATCCCCTTTTATTTTATAAATTTGTCATTTGGCCATGATCATAACAACCTTTTACTCTTATGCTTAAGTACCTCTTCAACTACCTGATAGGTTAGAATTCTCTTTCAGATATTGAATTTCAAAGTTCCTGTTTTCCCCACATTTTAACATTCACAACCTAACCTTCCAAGAAGCTTCTCTATGGTAAGGGTGATTTTATAGTTATTCTCCACTTTGCATAAATGATGTGATCTTGAAAAATGTGATTATATTTGCTTTTCATAAATCAAATTATTTTAAATGTAGGTTATTTCTTAAACTTTTGAGGAACAGAAGGTAATACCTGGGATGAAATAGGAGTGCTTATTGGGGGGTCCCTAAGTTGAAAACAAAGGATGCCAATTCTTCTTAAATGGGAGTTTTATTAATCTCTGGAGAAGGGAACCTTGTGGCATAAACCAAATTGAGGCTCTACTATTTAAAGTTATAGATAACTTTAAGTATATGGTACTTATTATTGAAAAATAGCTATAGATTGAAGACTGTCTTCAAAGGAATATGTTACTTAAAAGGTCCTTTGCTTTAAATCTTTGATGTAAAAAATTCTTTTTATTCCAAAAATAATAAACCCCTGATTTAGTGAATTTTAATCTTCCCCTTATCAAGTTCAATTGAAAGGTGCCCCATTTAATAAGTGAGCATCCAAGACATGCTGTTGGTTCACTTCTGTTGAAAGTTGCAGTAACTTTCAATCCCTAAAGCCAATAGGTAAAACAATATAAAAACAAATAAAAAGAATACCATCTTGAAGCCTTCTCTGAGAAACTCTTTCTTACACTTAAGCTATGGTCTAGATCTCACTGGTTCTAGGAGAATCATTCCAGCTCACATTGCTGCTCCAGAACATCTGGCCTGGTCAGGAACAGTTCTCACCTTATGGAGCACTTGGAATCCATGTGTGAAACACCTTTCACACTGCCTGAAACATGGAGTTTTTAATAAAAGCAACTATCTTTTATTATCGATAGTACTAAAGATTGGAAAACTATGGTACAAGGCCAAATGTGATCCACTACCTGTTACTGTAAATAGTTTTATTGGAACACAGCCAGGTCCATTAATTTATATAGTCTTATCTGTGTATGTCAGGGTTCTCCACAGAAACAGAACCAATAGTATGTGGTACCTAACTATCTATCTACCTGTCTACCTATCTATCTACTTACTATACAAAATATCTTCACTACAATGCCTAAATTAGCATATGATTAAATAACTCGATACTCTGGCCTCCCCAATTTAACCACAAAATTAACCATCGAAATCTATTACTGCTTTTGCCTACAGCAGCAGAGATGAGTAGCTGTGATATAGATGATACGGCCCAGAAAGCCTAAAATATTTACTATTTGGTTTTTTCATAGAAAGTTTGTTGACCTCTGGAATAAACCATAAAACCAGATTGAAGTGACCCCTGTTCCTTTAATGCTGTCAAGCCGAACACATACGTAACAACTTCAGATTGATAATAATCAAGGACTATGCTCGGCCTCCATGGCCACTTTGGACTATATTTTGTGAGAATACAAGCAGAAGAGCATCTAAATACTGATATGAATTCCTTGGATATGCCCTCTGGCAAGTTTGGTTGCAACGTCCTTTTTAATCTTAATTTTTTTTCATGTCTACATTTGTGTACAATTTTATAACAATGTATGTATGTGATTACATCGTACATACTAGCTATTTTAGTATAGGATGGTTCTTTTGCTTTTTTCCCCCTTTTTCTTTTCTTTTTTTTCTCTTTTCTTCCCTTATAATTTCCTTTTTAATTTGGCTCTCTTACCCGTATTTACTACTCCATAAACATTCTTGAAAAATTAGTGAGTATCCTGCATTTTTTTCTGCAGTCATACAATGTTGAAGGAATAGTTATTTAACACACACACACAGAGAAGTACTCATATAGAGATTTTTTTACCATTTATTTTATAAAACAGCATCAAATTTCAATGTGCATATTCATCTTAATTTTTCAATCAAAAAGTACCTTTTTCTCTAAATCCCTATTTATATTGATTGTTTATCCTTTCGTTTCTTTTTAAAAAATAAATTTATTTATTTATTTATTTTTGGCTGTGTTAGGTCTTCGTTGCTGTGCCCGGGCTTTCTTTAGTTGCAGTGAGCGGGGGCTACTCTTCGTTGCGGTGCACAGGCTTCTCACTGTTGTGGCTTCTCTTGTTGTGGAGCACAGGCTCTAGGCGTGAGGGCTTCAGTAGTTGTGGCACACGGGCTCAGTAGTTATGGCTCGCAGGCTCTAGAGCACAGGCTCAGTAGTTGTGGCACATGGGCTTAGTTGCTCTGTGGCATGTGGGATCTTCCCAGACCAGGACTCAAACCCTGCATTGACAGGCGGATTCTTAACCACTGTGCCACCAGGGAAGTCCTATCCTTTCTTTTTGATGTCATAGATATTACTACTCTGTCCTTCCTTCACAGTGTTTTTTCAACTCTATCATCTGTTGACTTGCCATTTATTATCTTTTGCTATAGATATATTCATATGGTAAAATGTGTCTGTGATTTCTTTTATAACTTTTGGGTTTGTAGCTTAGCTTAAAAAGTATTACCTATCCCTAGATTGTATCATGTAATATCCTAGATTTTTCTAGACTATGTTTAATTAAACTCAAATTAATGTTTGTATATGGAATAAGATAATAGGATCTAATTTTATTTTCTTCTCAGTGGATAGCCAGTTTTGCCAATAGCATTTCTTAAATAATCTATTCTTTGTGATTAGAAAGACTACTTTTGTTATACATTGACTTTTCAGATTTCTACTGGATTTATTTCTGGATTTTCTATTTTGAAAACAGAACTATTCAGAACTATAAACTATAAACTAAACAGAACTATTCAGAACTATAGTTTATAGTTCTAAATATTGTTTTGATCCCTTTTGAATCTTTTTCATATATCAATACTGTTCTGCATTTCTGTCACCTACCTATTCAATTATAAGGAATGGTAACTATTTCCTTCAGAATCACCCAATATACTTAACCAGCTTTGTATTATACAGTGCATGTTATACTACCAAACTGCCTAAGAATTATCTTAATTTCTTTTCCCACTATTCTTGTTTCCTTTTCTCAGCAGTTTGCTAAAACCATTGAATATACTTCAGTTATCTAAAAACATCTCATCAATACTTCTGTATATCATAATAATTTTTTTTTTAAAACTATATACCTACACACATACATACTATTCAGTTTCTTAAACCACCCTGTTCTCTATCCCAGAGTCCAAGCTAAGTTTTCTACCATGGAGCCTTAGTCACTCTTGATAAGTTGGCTATTTGTACCATGGACAATATAGAAGAAATCCTACATTTTTCTCTATTATGTCATCATAAAAGGTATGAAAATGGTGATGTGCTTTAAATCTTTCATGTAGGTTTAATGTTTGTAATTCTTAGCTTTAGCACATCACACAAATGTGGTGGTTGTTGATTTTGTTGTGGTTTGAATATTCCCTTCAAAGCTAAGAACTCTGTACTTTAATTAATTATATTTTAATTCAGTTTTTAGAAGATATTAATTCAATACATTTTTTGTTTTGTTTGCATACTGTTAATTTTGCCTAAATTTGTGGGAAGGCTTTTCTCAGGAAAGTGATTGTTTCATTGTTTTCAAGTCCATTTAGTAAGATATTTTTAAATCTTATGAACTTTATCTCAAATAGTTACTTGAATTCAAAGTTTGGGGCATGTGTTTGCATATTAGTGTCATGGGATTTGAATGAAAATATAAAATATAATTTTAATGAATATTTGGTTTCCTTTATGTCTTTTAACAGTCTTATAAATAAATTGATATTACCACTTTGTTAGACTTTACTTCCTTAGGTTGTTTGAAAATCAAATGTTTTTCTGATACCTTAATTTTATTACTAGTCATAGTAATACAGCTTGCTAGAATACTTCTAAAATACAATTATTTTTGTGAAGTTGTATATCAGGATTTTAATAGGCCTTATTAATAACTTTTTATGTGAAGAAATAAGACATTAATCAAAGTACAGCATTAAAAATTAATTGAGAGGGCCTCCCTGGTGGCGCAGTGGTTGGGAGTCCGCCTGCCGATGCAGGGGATACGGGTTCGTGCCCCGGTCTGGGGGGATCCCATGTGCGGCGGAGCGGCTGGGCCCGTGAGCCATGGCCGCTGGGCCTGCGCATCCAGAGCCTGTGCTCCGCAACGGGAGAGGCCACAACAGTGAGAGGCCCGCATACAGCAAAAAGAAAAAAAAAAAAAAAATTAATTGAGTAGATGAAAATATGTATCTAAAAAGTTTGGGAAAAGAACTTAATGTTAAATTTAAATAATTCTTGTTGATAATGTCCAGAAAGGAAAATGTTAGTATTTAGTCTTACCTGTGCTTGGAAGAAAGCCACGTAGAAACTATTACCATTTCTTCTCTTTATTGAAAGAAAATTGTATACAAAGAAGTAAATATTACTACAACACTTCTAAATGAACCAAAGTAGGAGAAAAGCAACTCTTAGACGTTGATAGAAGTGTTGCCCTATTTAGAAGATTTTTCTTGCTATCAGAACCACATTTGGAATTTAAGCTTTGTTCACAGCAAAATTGGCACAGACTATCTTTGCAATACTCCTAACTTACTATTACTTTTTTTAAATTTGGCTGTGTCAGGTCTTAGTTGTGTCACGCAGGATCTTCGTTGCAGCACATGGGATCTCTTGTTGCAGTGTGCAGGCTTCTCTCTAGTTGTGGCACGCAGGCTCTAGAGCACGTGGGCTCAGTAGTAGCAGCGCATGAGCTCCCTAGATGTGGCGGGTGCGCTCCAGAGCACACGGGCTCAGTAGTTGCCACACGTGGGCAACTACTGTGGTGCATGGGCACTAGAGTATGCGGGCTCAATATTTGCAGCACGTAGGCTTAGTTACCCCACAGCATGTGGGATCTTAGTTCCTCAACGAGGGATTGAACCTGCATCCGCTGCACTGGAAGGTGGATTCTTAACCACTGGACCACCAGGGAAGTCCCATTCCTAACTTATTTTATGCAAGAAAAGAATGTGTCATGGAAAAGAAATGAACAAAAATTAGTAATATAAGGTAGATGAAAAAAATTCCTTTTAAGACAAATAGAATGTGAAGTTGATTTTTAGAATACAGATAGAATTATAAAATTTTTAAGTAGTAGTAAGAAAACATTTCCCCTTTTTCCTGAATTAAAAAAAAAATGAACTTAGCATTCCATCACCTCCTGCAGATGAATGAGTTAACTACCTTTATTTATAAAAAAACAAATGACTCAGGTCTCCAGTCCTTAAGAATGGGAACATGTATTTCTGTTAAAAATCAAGGAATAGTGGTTCAGTTTCCACTCTCACATGAGCCTGGAAGTCCTCTATCTACCTTAACAACAAGTAAAAAGCTGAACAGACTGAAAAATCAATAACTCTTTTTGGATCCATAAGAGAGGGAAGAACAGAGGCAAACCTCTACCCCCAAGACTGGAGAAACAGACAGGCATTTGAATACAGGGAGTTGTGGTTTATGGGAAGAGAGACTCAAGAACTCAAATCACCACAGGAAACAGGGCCAGGTAGGAAAACCGGAACTATAATTGATGAATTGCTGGAGGCTCAGTGTGGACAACTCTAAGAGGTTTACCTCCAGGAGCTCAACCAGATATCCACAGTAAATATCAAAGAAAAGCTTCTGGCAAGGAGGGAGGAAAAGGAACCATTTTGAAATACACGACAGCATTCTACTTTTTTTTTTCTTACAAGTATCCATTCTTTATTTTTTTTTAACATCTTTATTTGAGTATAATTGCTTTACAACGTTGTATTAGTTTCTGCTGTATAACAAAGTGAATCAGCCATATGCATACATATATCCCATATCCCCTCCCTCTTGCATTCTATTCTTAACAAACCCTGCCCTCAGGGGAAACTAGTTAATTACAGCCTAACCTGCTGAGGTATTATCAGAGCCTAAGTAACCTTGGGAAGAGAAATAACCAACTCTAGCCATTTTGTTCCACCTAAGGGGATAGAAAAAAACCAAGAAACTCTTGTGAAACTCATAGTCCAGGGGAATAAGCTCGCTAAAACACTGAGACCTAATCATAGGACTGTAGAATGCTTCCCATCCCCCCATGCCTTACCACTACATTAATAAAGGCCTATTTATGGCAGTTCCTTTTACTCCGTATATTGTGTGTGGCTTTCAAGAAAAAATTACAAGGCATACCAAAAGGTGAAAAACATAATTTGAAGAGACAGAGCAAGCATCAGAACCAGACATAGCAGAGATGCTGGAATTATCAGTACAGGAATTTAAAACAACTATGATTAATATGCTAAAGACTCTAATGGATAAAGTAGTCAGCATGCAAAAACAGCTGGGCAGTGTAAGAAGAGACATGGAAATCCTAAGAAAGAACCAAAAAGAAGTGCTAGAAATAGAAAACACTGTAACACAGATGAAGAATGTCTTTCATGAATTTATTAATAGATTGGATATATGGCTGAGGAGAGAATCTCTGAGCTAGAGGATATATCAGTAGAACCCTTGAGAACTAAAAATCAAAGAGAACAAAGACTTAAAAAAAAAAAAAAAAGAACAATATCCAAGTGTTAACCTGAAAATGGGTTCACCTCTTGGTGGGTGTCAAGCCAAAAGACACAACCAAGCCGAAAATCGGGAGAGTGAAGATTTATTACTTGCAGCAAGTAAGGAGAACACCGGAGAGCTTTCCCAAAGTAGTGTCTCCCCAACAGCAAAATTGGGGAATTTTTAAGCTAAGGGTACATGCATATTCATGAAGGGACTTGAGCAGGAGAGTTCAGCATAGATTTGAGGCAAAGGTTGACAGAGTCTAAGCTTTAGTTGATTGAAGTCACAAGGGTCAGAAAGAATCTGAAAAAGAATAGATATATTGTACATGTATAACTAAATCACTTTGCTGTACACCTGAAACTAACACACTGTAAATCAACTATACTACAATATAAAATAAAAATTAAAAAAGAGAGAGAATGTAGAGTCCCCCAGATGTGAAAGATTTTTTGAACATGTTATTTAACTCTATCTAGAAAAGATGAAAGCATCAGTTTTATATAAATTTCATAGGAAGAAACAAAAAATTAGCAGTAAATAAAGACTTTTTGAGGCAATATTTTTCTAGTAGAACATTGTCATATTATCTCAATATTTCTAAAATATTTTAATAAAATAAAAGTGTATTTAAAAAAATAATAAATTCTAATGGATAAGATATACATTATATTATTTTTTAAAAAAGAGAAAAGATCAGCAGCATCATCCCTCAGGTTCCAATTGATCTAGTGGTTGAGCATTTTAGGCTAATCTTTTTTTTTCTCTACATCTTTATTGGAGTATAATTGCTTTACAATGGTGTGTTAGTTTCTGCTTTATAACAAAGTGAATCAGTTATACATATACATATGTTCCCATATCTCTTCCCTCTTGCATCTCCCTTCCTCCCACCCTCTCTATCCCACCCCTCCAGGCGGTCACAAAGTACTGAGCTGATCTCCCTGTGCTATGCGGCTGCTTCCCACTAGCTATCTACCTTACCTTTGGTAGTGTATATATGTCCATGCCTCTCTCTCGCTTTGTCACAGCTTACCCTTCCCCCTCCCCATATCGTCAACTCCATTCTCTAGTAGGTCTGTGTCTTTATTCCCATCTTACCCATGACATTTTTTTTTCTTAAATTCCATATATATGTGTTAGCATACAGTATTTATCTTTCTCTTTCTGACTTACTTCACTCTGTATGACAGACTCCAGGTCTATCCATCTCATTACAAATAGCTCAATTTCGTTTCTTTTTATGGCTGGGTAATATTCCATTGTATATATGTGCCACGTCTTCTTTATCCATTCATCCGATGATGGACACTTAGGTTGTCTCCATCTCTCGGCTATTGTAAGTAGAGCTGCAATGAACATTTTGGTACATGACTCTTTTTGAATTATGGTTTTCTCAGGGTATATGCCCAGTAGTGGGATTGCTGGGTCATATGGTAGTTCTATTTGTAGTTTTTTAAGGAACCTCCATACTGTTCTCCATAGTGGCTGTACCAATTCACATTCCCACCAGCAGTGCAAGAATGTTCCCTTTTCTCCACACCCTCTCCAGCATTTATTGTTTCTAGATTTTTTGATGATGGCCATTCTGAGTGGTGTGAGATGATATCTCACTGTAGTTTTGATTTGCATTTCTCTAATGATTAATAATGTTGAGCATTCTTTCATGTGTTTGTTGGCAGTCTGTATATCTTCTGTGGAGAAATGTCTATTTAGGTCTTCTGCCCATTTTTGGATTGGGTTTTTTGTTGTTGTTATTGAGCTGCATGAGCTGCTTATAAATTTTGGAGATTAATCCTTTGTCAGTTGCTTCATTTGCAAATATTTTCTCCCATTCTGAGGGTTGTCTTTTGGTCTTGTTTATGGTTTCCTTCACTGTGCAAAAGCTTTGAAGTTTCATTAGGTCCCATTTATTTATTTTTGTTTTTATTTCCATTTCTCTAGGAGGTGGGTCAAAAAGGATCTTGCTGTGATTTATGTCATAGAGTGTTCTGCCTATGTTTTCCTCTAAGAGTTTGATAGTTTCTGGCCTTACATTTAGGTCTTTAATCCATTTTGACCTTATTTTGGGGTATAGTGTTAGGGAGTGATCTAATCTCATACTTTTGCATATACCTGTCCAGTTTTCCCAGCACCACTTATTGAAGAGGCTGTCCTTTCTCCACTGTACATTCCTGCCTCCTTTATCAAAGATAAGGTGACCATATGTGCATGGGTTTATCTCTGGGCTTTCTATCCTATTCCATTGATCTATCTTTCTGTTTTTGTGCCAGTACCATACTGTCTTGATTACTGTAGCTTTGTAGTATAGTCTGAAGTCAGGGAGCCTGATTCCTCCAGCTCTGTTTTTCGTTCTCAAGATTGCTTTGGCTATTCGGGGTCTTTTGTGTTTCCATACAAATTGTGAATTTTTTGTTCTAGCTCTGTGAAAAATGCCATTGGTAGTTTGATAGGGATTGCATTGAATCTGTAGATTGCTTTGGGTAGTAGAGTCATTTTCACAATGTTGATTCTTCCAATCCAAGAACATGGTATATCTCTCCATCTATTTGTATCATCTTTAATTTCTTTCATCAGTGTCTTATAGTTTTCTGCATACAGGTCTTTTGTCTCCTTAGGTAGGTTTATTCCTACCTATTTTATTCTTTTTGTTGCAGTGGTAAATGGGAGTGTTTTCTTGATTTCACTTTCAGATTTTTCATCATTAGTGTATAGGAATGCGAGAGATTTCTGTGCATTAATTTTGTATCCAGCTACTTTACCAAATTCATTGATTAGCTCTAGTATTTTTCTGGTAGCATCTTTAGGACTCTCTGTGTAGAGTATCATGTCATCTGCAAACAGTGACAGCTTTACTTCTTCTTTTCTGATTTGGATTCCTTTTATTTCCTTTTTTTCTCTGATTGCTGTGGCTAAAACTTCCAAAACTAAGTTGAATAAGAGTCGTGAGAGTGGGCAACCTTGTCCTTTTCCTGATCTTAGTGGAAATGCTTTCAGTTTTTCACCATTGAGGACAATGTTGGCTGTCGGTTTGTCATACATGGCCTTTATTATGTTGAGGAAAGTTCCCTTTATACCTATTTTCTGCAGGGTTTTTATCATAAATCGGTGTTGAATTTTGTCAAAAGCTTTCTCTGCATCTATTGAGATGATCATATGGTTTTTCTCCTTCAATTTGTTAATATGGTGTATCACGTTGATTGATTTGTGTATATTGAAGAATGCTTGCATTCCTGGGATAAACTCCACTTGATTATGTTGTATGATCCTTTTAATGTGCTGTTGGATTCTGTTTGCTAGTATTTTGTTGAGGATTTTTGCATCTGTGTTCATCAGTGATATTGGCCTGTAGTTTTCTTTCTTTGTGACATCCTTGTCTGGTTTTGGTATCAAGGTGATGGTGGCCACGTAGAATGAGTTTGGGAGTGTTCCTCCCTCTGCTGTATTTTGGAAGAGTTTGAGAAGGATTGGTGTTAGCTCTTCTCTAAATCTTTGATAGAATTCGCCTGTGAAGCCATCTGGTCCTGGGCTTTTGTCTGTTGGAAGATTTTTAATCACAGTTTCAATTTCAGTGCTTGTGATTGATCTGTTCATATTTTCTATTTCTTCCTGATTCAGTCTTGGCAGGTTGTGCATTTCTAAGAATTTGTCCATTTCTTCCAGGTTGTCCATTTTATTGGCATAGAGGTGCTTGTAGTAATCTCTCATGATCTTTTGTATTTCTGCAGTGTCAGTTGTTACTTCCTTTTCATTTCTAATCCTATTGATTTGAGTCTTCTTCCTTTTTTTCTTGATGAGTCTGGCTAATGGTTTATCAATTTTGTTTATCTTCTCAAAGAACCAGCTTTTAGTTTTATTGATCTTTGCTATTGTTTCCTTCATTTCATTTTCATTTATTTCTGATCTGATTTTTATGATTTCTTTCCTTCTGCTAACTTTGGGGTTTTTTTGTTCTTCTTTCTCTAATTGCTTTAGGTGCAAGGTTAGGTTGTTTATTCTAGATGTTTCCTGTTTCTTAAGGTAGGATTGTATTGATATAAACTTCCCTCTTAGAACTGCTTTTGCTCCATCCCATAGGTTTTGGGTCATTGTGTCTCCATTGTCATTTGTTTCTAGGTTTTTTTAAATTTCCTCTTTGATTTCTTCAGTGATCACTTCGTTATTAAGTAGTGTATTGTTTAGCCTCCATGTGTTTGTATTTTTTACAGCTCTTTTCCTGTAATTGATATCTAGTCTCATAGCGTTGTGGTCGGAAAAGATACTTGATACTATTTCAATTTTCTTAAATTTACCAAGGCTTGATTTGTGACCCAAGATATGATCTATCCTGGAGAATGTTCCATGAGCACTTGAGAAAAATGTGTATTCTGTTGTTTTTGGATGGAATGTCCTATAAATATCAATTAGGTCCATGTTGTTTAATGTGTCATTTAAAGCTTGTGTTTCCTTATTTTTTTTCATTTTGGATGATCTGTCCATTGGTGAAAATGGGGTGTTAAAGTCCCCTACTATGAATGTGTTACTGTCGATTTCCCCTTTTATGGCTGTTAGTATTTGCCTTATGTATTGAGGTGCTCCTATGTTGGGTGCATATTTACAATTGTTATATCTTCTTCTTGGATCGATCCCTTGATCATTATGTAGTGTCCTTCTTTGTCTCTTCTAATAGTCTTTATTTTAAAGTCTATTTTGTCTGATATGAGAATTGCTACTCCAGCTTTCTTTTGGTTTCCATTTGCATGGAATATCTTTCTCCATCCCCTCACTTTCAGTCTGTATGTGTCTCTAGGTCTGAAGTGGGTCTCTTGTAGACAGCATATATCTGGGTCTTGTTTTTGTATCCATTCAGCCAATCTGTTTCTTTTGGTGGGAGCATTTAGTCCATTTACATTTAAGGTAATTATCAATATGTATGTTCCTATTCCCATTTTCTTAATTGTTTTGGGTTTGTTATTGTAGGTCTTTTCCTTCTCTTGTGTTTCTTGCCTAGAGATGTTCCTTTAGCATTTGTTGTAAAGCTGGTTTGGTGGTGCTGAACTCTCTCAGCTTTTGCTTGTCTGTAAAGGTTTTAATTTCTCCATCAAATCTGAATGAGATCCTTGCTGGGTAGAGCAATCTTGGTTGCAGGTTTTTCTCCTTCATCACTTTAAATATGTCTTGCCAGTCCCTTCGGCTTGCAGAATTTCTGCTGAAAGATCAGCTGTTAACCTTATGGGGATTCCCTTGTGTGTTATTTGTTGTTTTTCCCTTGCTGCTTTTAATGTTTTCTTTGTATTTAATTTTTGACAGTTTGATTAATATGTGTCTTGGCGTATTTCTCCTTGGATTTATCCTGTACGGGACTCCCTGTGCCTCCTGGACTTGATTAACTATTTCCTTTCCCATATTAGGGAAGTTTTCAACTATAATCTCTTCAAATATTTTCTCAGTCCCTTTCTTTTTCTCTTCTTCTTCTGGAACCCCTACAATTCACATGTTGGTGGGTTTAATGTTGTCCCAGAGGTCTCTGAGACTGTCCTCAGTTCTTTTCATTCTTTTTCCTTAATTCTGCTCTGCAGCAGTTATTTCCACTATTTTATCTTCCACCTCACTTATCCGTTCTTCTGCCTCAGTTATTCTGCTATTGATCCCATCTAGAGTATTTTTAATTTCGTTTATTGTATTGTTCATCATTGCTTGTTTCATCTTTAGCTCTCCTAGGTCCTTGTTAAATGTTTCTTGCATTTTGTCTATTCTATTTCCAAGATTTTGGATCATCCTTACTATCATTATTCTGAATTATTTTTCAGGTAGACTGCCTATTTCCTCTTCATTTGTTAGGTCTGGTGGGTTTTTAATCTTTCTCCTTCACCTGCTGTGTGTTTTTCTGTCTTCTCATTTTGCTTATCTTACTGTGTTTGGGGTTGCCTTTTTGCAGGCTGCAGGTTCGTAGCTCCCTTTGTTTTTGGTGTCTGTCCCCAGTGGCTAAGGTTGGTATAGTGGGTTGTGTAGGCTTCCTGGTGGATGGGACTAGTGCCTGTGTTCTGGTGGATGAGCCTGGATCTTGTCTTTCTGGTGGGCAGGTCCACGTCTGGTGGTGTGTTTTGGGGTGTCTGTGGACTTATGATTTTAGGCAGCCTCTCTGCTAATGGGTGGGGTTGTGTTCCTGTCTTGCTAGTTGTTTGGCATAGGGTTTCCAGCACTGTAGCTTGCTGGTCGTTGAGTGAAGCTGGGTGCTGGTGTTGAGATGGAGATCTCTGGGAGATTTTCGCCATTTGATATTATGTGGAGCTGGGAGGTCTCTTGTGGACCAGTGTCCTGAAGTTGGCTCTCCCACCTGAGAAGCACAGCACTGACTCCTGGCTGCAGCACCAAGAGCCTTTCATCCACACGGCTCAGAGTAAAAGGGAGAAAAAGTAGAAAGAATTAGTAGAATTAGAAAGAAAGAAAAAGAAAGAAAGAGAAAGAAAGGGAGAAAGAAAGAGGAGGGAGGAAGGAAGGAAGGAGGGAAAAAAGAAGGAAGATAAAGTAAAATAAAAGAAAGTAAGGTAAAATAAATTAAAGTTATTAAGATAAAAAATAATTATTAAGAAAAAAAATTAAAAACAACAACAAAAAAACTGGACGGATAGAACCCTAGGACAAATGGTGGAAGCAAAGCTATACAGACAAAATCTCACACAGAAGCATACACATACACACTCACAAAAAGAGGAAAAGGGGATAAAAATCATAAATCTTGCTCTCAAAGTCTACCTCCTCAATTTGGGATGATTCATTGCCTATTCATGTATTCCACAGATGCAGAGTACATCAAGTTGATTGTGGAGCTTTAATCTGCTCCTTCTGAGGCTGCTGGGAGAGATTTCCCTTTCTCTTCTTTGTTCTCACAGCTCCTGGGGCTCAGCTTTGGATTTGGCCCCGCCTCTGCACGTAGGTCGCTGGAGGGCGTTTGTTCTTCCCTCAGACAGGACGGGGTTAAAGGAGCAGCTGCTTCGGGGACTCTGGCTCACTCAGGCTGGGGGGAGGGAGGGCTACGGAATGCGGGGCGAGCCTGCAGTGGCAGAGGCCAGCGTGACGTTGTACCAGCCTGAGGCGCGCCGTGCATTCTCCTGGGGAAGTTGTCCGTGGATCCCGGGACCCTGGCAGTGGCGGGCCGCACAGCCTCCCCGGAAGGGGGGTGTGGATAGTGACCTGTGCTCGCACAGAGCCTTCTTGGTGGCGGCAGCAGCAGCTTTAGTGTCTCATGCCCGTCTCTGGGGTCCGCGCTTTTAGCCGCGGCTCGCGCCCATCTCTGGAGCTCCTTTAAGCAGCGCTCTTAATCCCTTCTCCTTGTGCACCAGGAAACAAAGAGGGAAGAAAAAGTCTCTTTCCTCTTCGGCAGGTCCAGACTTTTCCCGGGACTCCCTCCCGTCTAGCCGTGGTGCACTAACCCCCTGCAGGCTGTCTTCATGCTGCCAACCCAGTCCTCTCCCTGCGCTCTGACCGAATCCCAAGCCTCAGCTCCCAGCCCCGCCCGCCCTGGAGGGTGAGCAGACAAGCCTCTCGGGCTGGTGAGTGCCGGTCGGCACCAATCCCCTGTGCAGAAATCTCACCGCTTTGCCCTCCGCACCCCTGTTGTTGTGCTCTCTTCCGCGGCTCTGAAGCTTTCCCCCTCTGCCACCCGCAGTCTCCGCCCACAAAGGGGCTTCCTAGTGTGTGGAAACCTTTCCTCCTTCACAGCTCCCTCCCACTGGTGCAGGTCCCGTTCCTATCCTTTTGTCTCTGTTTATTCTTTTTTCTTTTGCCCTACCCAGGTACGTGGGGAATTTCTTGCCTTTTGGGAGGTCTGAGGTCTTCTGCCAGCGTTCATTAGGTGTTCTGTAGGAGTTGTTCCACGTGTAGATGTATTTTTGGTGTATCTGTGGGGAGGAAGGTGATCTCTGCGTCTTACTCTTCCGCCATCTTCCCCTCGTCCCCAAGTTCTAGACTAATCTTTACCATTGAAACAGAATTGGGAGTCTTTACAGCAGTTATATATTCTTTGCTATTGTTACTTCTCTTGCCTGATGACAGTTGTTTGTTCCTGCGTTCTTTTGTTCCCTTAAGATCATTAATTACTGAGACCTGTTCAAGTTCAAGCACTGTGGCCAGGATTAGATCACAAAATGTCCTAGGCCAAAAATGTCTTCCCTTATGTCAAGAAAGCCATGCCTGGTTCTCTTTCTCCAGGGACCCTCCACCCTGTCTGCTTACACAAAGACTGTGGGACAACTAGAAAAACTTTAACGTAAGTGTAATGTTACTATCAGAAGAAAGAAAGGAACAGAAGAACTATTTGAAACAAAAATGACTGAGAATTTCCCCCAAATTAATATTAGACACCTAACCACAGATCCAGGGAGCCCAGAGAACACCAAGCAGGGTAAATGTCCCCCAAAACTATACCTTAGCACATCACTTTCAAATAAAAAAAAAAAAAAAAAGATAAAGAAAAACATCCTGAAAGAGGACAGAGTTAAAAAACACCTTACCTATAAAGGAACAAAATAAGAATTACATCCAACACCTCCTCAGAAACCATGCAAACAAGAAGAGTGTGGAAGAGTGAAATATTTAAACTTTTGGGAGAAAAACCCCACCAACCTAGAATTCTATATCATGTGAAATTACCTTCAAAACTGAAGGGAAAATCGACAAACAAAAATTGAGAGAATTTGTTGCCAGTAGACCAGCCTTCCCCCAAAAAAACAAAAAACAAGTTCTTTACAGTGAAGGAAATTAATGTAGTTCAGAAACTCAGACCTACTTAAAGAAAGGAAGAACATCAAAAGAAGGAAAAAGTGAAGATAAAATAAGAACTTTTATCTTCCTTATTCTTAATTGAACTAACAGTAGTTTATTCAAAATAATAATACCGAAAATATATGCAACTATCTATATGTTTTATATATGTATATATATACTTAAGTATTCGCATATATAAGTGAAATGAATAACAGCAATAATATAAGGAATAGGAGGAAGGAATTAGAATTATTTTGTTATTTTGTTATGAGGTATACTACGTGTGAAGTGGTGTAGTGTTATTTGAAAGTGGATTTGGACTGTTGTAAATGTATATTGAAAACTCTAGGACAACCAATAAAAAAGCAAAAATTGAGGTATAACTGATATGCTAAGAAAGGAGAGAAAGTGGACTCATATAAATGCTCATTTAAAACCATAATAGGAAAAAAAAAGGGAAGAAAAACCCATAAAACTAAGTTCTGTAGGTATTTATAGCAAAAAGAAAATAAAACCACAAGAGGCAGATAAGAGAATACTGTGAACAGTTATATGCCAACAAATTGGACAACCTAGAAGAAATGGACAAGTTTCTAGAAACATACAGCCTATCAAAACTGAATCAAGAAGAAATAGATAATTTGAATTGACCATACTAGAACTAAAATGGAATCTGTAATTTAAAAACTTCTTCAAATGACAATCCAGGACTGCATGGCTTCACTGGGGAATTCCACTAAATAAACAAAGAACTTATACCTATTCTTCTCAAACTCTTCCAAAAGATTGAAGAGGAGGGAACACTCCCAAAGTCATTCTATGAAGCCAACATCACCCTGATACCAAAACCAGACAAAGACACTACCCAAAAAGAAAATGACGAGCCAATATCTTTGGTGAATGTAGATGCAAAAATCCTCAGCATAATTTTAGCAAACTGAATCCAACAACAAATAAAAAGGATCATACACTATGATCAAGTTAGTTTCATTCCAGGGTCACAAAGATGGTTTAGCATATGCAAATCAATCAATTTGATATACCACATTAACAAAAGAAAAGACAAAAACCACATGATCTTCTCAATAGATGCAGAAAATCATTTAATAAAATTCAACAGCAACAACAAGAAAAATCAACATTTATTCATGATAAAAACTCTTGCCAAATTGGGTATAGAAGGAACATATGTCAACATAATTAAAGCCATTTATGACAAACCCACAGCCAACATAATACTAAACAAAAAGCTGAAAGTCTTCCCACTAAATTCTGGAACAAGACAAGGATGCCCATTCTCACTACATCTATTCAACATAGTATTGGAAGTCCTAGCCACAACAATAAGAAAGAAAAAGAAATAAAAAGCATCCAAATTGGAAGGGAAGAGTAAAATTGTCATTATGTGCAGATGACATGCTATATAGAAAACCCTGAAGACTCCACACAAAAACTATTAGAACTGATAAATGAATTAAGCAAGGTAGTAGGATACAAGATTAATATACAGAAATCTGTTTCATTTCTTTACACTAACAATGTAATATCAGAAAGAGAAAGTTAAATAAAATTGTGTAAAATTGCATTAAAAAATACCTAGGAGGGCTTCCCTGGTGGCGCAGTGGTTGAGAGTCCGCCTGCCGATGCAGGGGACATGGGTTCATGCCCCGGGGCGGCTAGGCCCATGAGCCATGGCTGCTGGGCCTGCACGTCCGGAGCCTGTGCTCCGTGGTGGGAGAGGCCACGGCAGTGAGAGGCCTGTGTACCGCAAAACATAAAAAACAAAAAACCTAGGAAAGGAGGTGAAAGACTTATATGCTTAGAACTATAAAACATAGGTAAAGGAAATTGAGGGTTCAAGGAAATGGAAAGATAGCTCATGCTCTTGGATTGGAAAAATTAAAATGGCTATACTACCCAAAGCTATCTACAGGTTTAATGCGATCCCTATCAAATTACCCATAACGTTTTTCACAGAACTAGAACAAATAGTCCTAAAATTTATATGGAACCACAAAAGACAGAATTGCCAAAGCAATCCTGAGGAAAAAGAACAAAGCTGGAGGGCTTCCCTGGTGGTGCACTTGTTGGGAGTCCGCCTGCCGATGCAGGGGACACTGGTTCGTGCCCCGGTCCAGGAAGATCTCACATGCCGTGGAGCGGCTGGGCCTGTGAGCCATGGCCAGTGAGCCTGCGCATCCAGAGCCTGTGCTCTGCAACGGGAGAGGCCACAACAGTGAGAGGCCCATGTAACGCAAAAAAAAAAAAAAAAAAAAAAAAAGAACAAAGCTGGAGGCATAACCCTTCCAGACTTTAGACAGTCCTACAAAGCTACAGTAATCAAAACAGTGTGGTGTTGGGACAAAAACAGGCATATAAATCAATGGAACAGAAAAGAGAGCCCAGAAATAAACCCACACATCTACAGTCAATTACTATTGAACAAAGGAGGCAAGAATATACAATGGAGAAAAGACAGTCTCTTCAGCAAGTAGTGTTGGGAAAGCAGGACAGCTGCATGTAAATCAGTGAAGTTAGAACACTCCCTCACAACATACACAAAAATAAACTCAAAAGGCTTAAAGACTTAAATATAAGACATGTTGCCATAAAACTCCTAGAAGAGAACATAGGCAAAACAGTCTCTGACATAAATTGTAGCAATGTTTTCTTAGGTCAGTCTCCCAAAGCAATAGAAATAAGAGCAAAAGTAGACAAAGAGGACCTAATCCAACTTAGAAGCTTTTGCACAGCAATGGAAACCATAAACAAAACAAAAAGACAGCCAGTGGAATGGGAGAAAATGTTTGCAAACAATACGACCAACAAGGGCTTAATTTCCAAAATATACAAACAGCTCATACAACTCATTGACAGAAAAAATATATATATATGGGTAGAAGACCTAAATAGACATTTCTCCAAAGAAGACATACAGGTGGCCAAGAAGCACATGAAAAGCTGCTCAACATCACAAATTATTAGAGAAATGCAAATCAAAACTACAATAAGGGCTTCCCTGGTGGCGCAGTGGTTGAGAGTCTGCCTGCCGATGCAGGGGATGTGGGTTCGTGCCTCGGTCCGGGAGGATCCCACATGCCGTGGAGCGGCTGGGCCCGTGAGCCATGGCCGCTGAGCCTGCGCATCCGGAGCCTGTGCTCTGCAGCGGGAGAGGCCACAACAGTGAGAGGCCCGCGTACCGGAAAAAAAAAAAGAAAGAATCCACTTGCCAATGCAGAGGACACAGGTTCAAGCCCTGGTCTGGGAAGATCCCACATGCCGCGGAGCGGCTGGGCCCGTGAGCCATGGCCACTGGGCCTGCGTGTCCAGAGCCTGTGCTCTGCAACGGGAGGGGCCACAACAGTGGGAGGCCCACGTACCGCAAAAAAAAAAAAAAAAAAAAAAAAAAAAAACTACAATAAGGTATCACCTCACACCAGTAAGAATGGGCATCATCAGAAAATCTACAAACAACAAATGCTGGAGAGGGTGTGGAGAAAAGGGAACCCTCTTGCACTGTTGGTGGGAATGTAAATTGATACAGCCGCTATGGAAAACAATCTGGAGGCTCCTTAAAAAACTAAAAATAAAGTTGCCATATGATCCAGCAGTCCCATTCCTGGGCATATATTCTGAAAAGATGAAAACTCTAATTGGAAAAGATTCACACATCCCAATGTTCATAGCAGCACTATTTACAATAGCCAAGACATGGAAGCAACCCAAGTGTCCATCAACAGATGAATGGATAAAGAAGATGATGTGTGTGTAGATATATATATATATATGGGGTGGGGAGAGAGTGAAATATTACTCAGCCATAGAAAAGAGTGAAATAATGCCATTACAGCTACATGGATGGACACAGAGATTATGAAACTAAATGAAGTAAGTCAGACAAAGACAAATATTATATGCTATCACTTATATGTGGAATCTAAAAAGTAGTACAAATTAATTTACTTACAAAACAGAAACAGACTCACAGGTATAGAAAACATATTTATGGTTACCAAAGGGGAAGGTGGGGAGGAATAAATTGGGAGTATGGAATTAACAGATGCACACTACCATATTTAAAATAGATAAACAATAAGATTTTACTGTATAGCACTGGGAACTCTATTCAGTATCTTGTAATAAACTATAATGAAAAAGAATTTTTAAAAAAGAGTGTATATGTGTGTGTGTATCTCTGAATCATCACTTTGCTGTACATCTGAAATTAACACAATATTGTAAATCAACTATACTTCAATTTAAAAAAAAACAAGAGGCAGAAAGAGTGGAAGACAAAAATAGGAACAAAGAACAAGGGCAAAAAATATAAAACAGTAACAAATATAGTAGATATAAATCCAAATATATCAGTAATGTCAATGGTCTAAATGCATCAATTAAAAGACAGATCATCACAGTGGATCAGAAAATAAGACCCAAGTATAAGTTGTCTACAGGAAACCACTTTAAAGATAATGAAACATATAGATTAAAAGTAAATGGATACACCTATCAGTGAGGAAAGAGAAGGCTGGGCTGCTTCTCCCCAAGGTATTGTGACCCTGTGCCTGTAGCCCGAAAGGGACACACAGCCCTGTGATGGCCTTTGGCCACAGGGGCCCTGCTCTGCTCCCACTTTGTCCGTGGTGACAAGACTGTGCCTCCTTTGTGTGCTAACTTATCCCATTACTACCTCGATATTCCCACTGATTCCCTTTCCTGTCAATTTCTTCAACTTTAAAATACTGTATTGAGAGCAGTTTCCTAAGTTACCCTGAATCCTGTTCAGAACCGGGATGCTTCCTGAAGTTAGTATGGAGGGGAAACAGGCATGGTTGGGAAAGGCTTCTGCTCCAGAAGTGAGTGGATGTGAAACAGCCCTGCTGCACAGTGACTGGTTTTGTCCTGCTACAGTTTAAAATTGAGGCATACTTGACATAATAAATGCACAGACTTTAAGTGTGTGGTTTGAGGGGTCATGACCAATGTCAACATACACGTAACCATCCCAACCAAGGCAGAGGTTGAAGATAACAGATTTCTATCTTCAGTGATTTTTTTTTTGGCCGCACTGTGTGGCTTGCAGGATCTTAGTTCCCCGACCAGGGATTGAACCCAGGCCCTGGGCAGTGAAAGCGAGGAGTCCTAACCTCTGGACCACCAGGGAATTCCCATATCTTCAGTGATTTTTAAAAAGAATTTCTGCTGATAAAATGCATGCTCGTGGTAGAACACTCAGATTGTGCAGAGAAATCCAGGGCAGGATGTGGCAAGGCCCCCACCATGTGGCTCCTAGATAAAGAGGCTGCCCACCTGCCTTGCGGCATCACACCACCCAGACAACCACTGCTAGCATTTCGGCGTATTTTCTTCTGTTTTTTTCTGTGCACATATATACATATGTTAAAAATTTTTTCTTTGCATACTTTTTTACATATGACATCAGATCAAATTTAGTATTTAAAAACTTACTGTAGAATAAGCATTTCCATATATTGTAAAACACTAAATATGATTTTTGAGAAGGCTTTGGTGTTTACTTTGTGATATTTGATTCAGCTAGTGTTGATACGATAAAGAGTTGATGTTAGAGAGAAAAAAAAAGTAAATGGTTAGAGAAAAATAGTGTTACCATGCTAACACTAATCAAAAGAAAGAAAGCAGGAGTTAGCTATTTTAATTTCAGACAACCTAGATTTCAAAGTAAGGAAAGTTATCAGTGATAAAGAAGAGGCTTACGTAAGTGATAAAGGGTTCAATTCTCCAAGAAAATATAACAATTTTTAATGTGTATACATCTACTAACACAACATCAAACATGAGACAAATGCTGATAGAACTGCAGGGAAGAGTAGATGAATTCACTATTACAGTTGGAGACTTCCACATCCCTCTCTCAGAAATGAACAGTTCAGCAGGATGAAAATCAGTAAGGACTATCTGAACTCAACAACACCTTCAATCGACTGGATATAACTGATATCGATAGACTGCTTCATCCAAAACAGCAGAACTCACATTTATCTCAAGCTTAAATGGAACATTTACCAAAATAAACCACTTTCTGGGACATAAAACACACCTTAACAAATTTAAAAGACTGGAAATCATACAGTGCTGTGGTCTCAGACCATAATGGAATAAACTAGGAATCAATCACAGAAAGACAGCTAAAAAAAAAATCCCAAAATATATGGAGATTAAACAACACACTTCTAAATAAAATATGGATCAAAGAAGAAATCTCAAAAGAAATTTAGAAATATTTTAAACTTAATGAAAACAACTTATTAAAATTTGTGGGATGCAGTGAAAACAGTGCTTAGAGGGAAGTTTATCACATTGAAAGCAAGTATTAGAAAAGAAGAAAAATCTAAAATGAATATTTCCACCTTAGGAAACTAGAAAAAGAACAAATTAAACTCAAAGTAAGCAGAAGAAAAGAAATAATAAGAACTAGGGCAGAAATCAATAAAATTGATAAGTCTCTAGCCAGGCCAATTAGGAAAAAAAGAGAGGACCCAATTTACTAATATCACATGTGAAAGAGAGGACATCACTACAGATTCCACGGGAATTGAAAGGATAGTAAAGGAATACTATAAACAACTTTGTGCCCACAAATTGGATGACCTAGATGGAACGGACCAATTCCTTTAAAGACACAATCTGTCAAAACTCACACACAAAGAAATAGATAACCTGAATAGGCCTACATCTATTAAAGAAATTGAGTCAATAATCCATAACAATTCCAAAACAGAAAGCATCAGGCCCACATGGGTTCACTGGTTAATTCTACCAAACATTTAAGAAGAAATTAAACCAATTATCTACAGTCTCTTTCAGAGAATAGAAACAGAAGGAATACTTTTTTTTTACTTTATTCTAGTTTGAGTCAGCTTACACTTACACATATAATCAAATATTAAATTAACTTAATTATCAAAAAAAGATAATTAGGGGCCTCCCTGGTGGCGCAGTGGTTGGGAGTCCGCCTGCCGATGCAGGGGATACGGGTTCGTGCCCCGGTCTGGGAGGATCCCATGTGCCGCGGAGCGGCTGGGCCCGTGAGCCATGGCCGCTGGGCCTGCGCGTCCGGAGCCTGTGCTCCGCAACGGGAGAGGCCACAACAGTGAGAGGCCCACATACCGCAAAAAGAAAAAAATAAAAAATAAAAAAAATAAATTAAAAAAAAAAGATGATTAGAAGAAACTTAAGAGACCACAGAGAAACAGGCACTTTCATATTGCAGATGGGAGTATGAAATGTTACAATCCCTACAAAGGGGAATTTGGAATTCTAGATGAATTTACCACTTAGACCTCAAAAAATCCACTTCTAGGAATATATCTTGAAAATACACCTGCATCCATGAGAAATAGAATATGCATAAGTGTATTAATGATCTATTGCTGCATCACAAATACACTTACCTATCGTCTCAGTTTGTCAAGGACTGTGGATTTTACTGAAACTCATAACTTTCAGTGCTCAAACTAGAACAGTCCCAGGCAAACACAGACTGTTGGTCATCCTAAAAACAAATTGTCCTAAAATTTATATTTTTTCATTTTATTTATTTATTTTTTTATACAGCAGGTTCTTATTAGTCATCAATTTTATACATATCTGTGTATACATGTCAATCCCAATGGCCCAATTCATCACACCACCACTACCACCCCCCCGCCGCTTTCCCCCCTTGGTGTCCATACATTTGTTCTCTACATCTGTGTCTCAATTTCTGCCCTGCAAACCTGTTCATCTATACCATTTTTCTAGGTTCCACATATATGCGTTAATATACGGTATTTGTTTTTCTCTTTCTGACTTCACTCTGTATGACAGTCTCTAGATCCATCTACGTCTCAACAAATGACCCAATTTCGTTCCTTTTTATGGCTGAGTAATATTCCATTGTATATATGTACCACATCTTCTTTATACATTCGTCTGTCAATGGGCATTTAGGTTGCTTCCATGACCTGGCTATTGTAAATACTGCTGCAATGAACATTGGGGTGCATGTGTCTTTTTGAATTACGGTTTTCTCTGGGTATATGCCCAGTAGTGGGATTCCTGGGTCCCCAGGAATAGGATTCCTTTTTAAAGAACCTCCATACTGTTCTCCATAGTGGCTGTATCAATTTACATTCCCACCAACAGTGCAAGAGGGTTCCCTTTTCTCCACACCCTCTGTAGCATTTGTTGTTTGTAGATTTTCTGATGATGCCCATTCTAACTGGTGTGAGGTGATACCTCATTGTAGTTTTGATTTGCATTTCTCTAATAATTAGTGATGTTGAGCAGCTCTTCATGTGCTTCTTACCCATCTGTATGTCTTCTTTGGAGAAATGTCTATTTAGATCTTCTGCCCATTTTTGGATTGCATTGTTTGTTTTTCTAATATTTAGCTGCATGAGCTGTTTATATATTTTGGAGGTTAATCCTTTGTCCGTTGATTCGTTTGCAAATATTTTCTCCCATTCTGAGGGTTGTCTTTTCGTCTTGTTTATGGTTTCCTTTGCTGTGCAAAAGCTTTGAAGTTTCATTAGGTTCCATTTGTTTATTTTTGTTTTCATTTCCATTACTGTAGGAAGTGGATCAAAAAAGATCTTGCTGTGATTTATGTCAAAGAGTGTTCTTCCTATGTTTTCCTCTAAGAGTTTTATAGTGTCCGGTCTTACATTTAGGTCTCAAATCCATTTTGAGTTTATTTTTGTGTATGGTGTTAGGGAGTGTTGTAATTTCATTCTTTTACATGTAGCTGTCCAGTTTTCCCAGCACCACTTATTGAAGAGACTGTCTTTTCTCCATCATATATCCTTGCCTCCTTTGTCATAGATTAGTTGACCATAGGTGCGTGGGTTTATCTCTGGCCTTTCTATCTTGTTCCATTGGTCTATGTTTCTGTTTTTGTGCCAGTACCATATTGTCTTCATTACTGTAGCTTTGTAGTATAGTCTGAAGTCAGGGAGTTTGATTCCTCCAGCTCCATTTTTTTCCCTCAAGACTGCTTTGGCTATTTGGTGTCTTTTGTGTCTCCATACAGACTTTAAGATTTTTTGTTCTAGTTCCATAAAAAATGCCATTGGTATTTGATAGGGATTGCATTGAATCTGTAGATTGCTTTGGGTAGTAGAGTCATTTTCACAATATTGATTCTTCCAATCCAAGAACATGGTATATCTCTCCACCTGTTGGTATCATCTTTAATTTCTTTCATCAGTGTCTTATAGTTTTCTGCATACAGGTCTTTTGTCTTCCTAGGTATTTTATTTGTTTTGTTGTAATGGTAAATGGGAGTGTTTCCTTAATTTCTCTTTCAGATTTTTCATCATTAGTGTATAGGAATGCAAGAGATTTCTGTGCATTAATTTTGTATCGTGCTACTTTACCAAATTCATTGATTAGCTCTAGTAGTTTTCTGGTGGCATCTTTAGGATTCTCTTTGTATAGTATTATGTCATCTGCAAACAGTGACAGTTTTACTTCTTCTTTTCTGATTTGTATTCCTTTTATTTCTTTTTCTCCTCTGATTGCCATGGCTAGGACTTCCAAAACTATATTGAATAAGGGTGGTGAGAGTGGACATCCTTGTCTTGTTCCTGATCTTAGAAGAAATGCTTTCAGTTTTTCACCATTGAGAATGATGTTTGCTGTGGGTTTGTCATATATGACCTTCATTATGTTGAGGTAGGTTCCCTCTATGCCTACCTTCTGGAGAGTTTTTATCATAAATGGCTGTTGAATGTTGTCAAAACCTTTTTCTGCATCTACTGAGATGATCATATGGTTTTTATTCTTCAATTTGTTAATGTGGTGTAACACATTGATGATTTGCATATATTGAAGAATCCTTGCATCCCTGGGGTAAATTCCACTTGATCATCGTGTATGATCCTTTTAATGTGTTGTTGGATTCTGTTTGCTTGTATTTTGTTAAGGATTTTTGCATGTATATTCATCAGTGATATTGGTCTGTAATTTTCTTTTATTGTAGTATCTTTGTCTGGTTTTGGTAGCAGGGTGATGGTGGCCTCATAGAATGAGTTTGGGAGTTTTCCTTCCTCTGCAATTTTTTGGAAGAGTTTGAGAAGGATGGATGTTAGCTCTTCTCTAAATGTTTGATAGAATTCACCTTTGAAGCCATCTGGTCCTGGACTTTTGTTTGTTGGAAGATTTTTAGTCACAGTTTCAATTTCAGGGCTTGTGATTATTCTGTTCATATTTTCTATTTCTTCCTGGTTGAGTCTTGGAAGGTTATACCTTTCTAAGAATTTGTCCATTTCTTCCAGGTTGTCCATTTTATTGGCATAGAGTTGCTTGTAGTAGTCTCTTAGGATGCTTTGTATTTCTGTGGTGTCTGTTGTAACTTCTCCTTTTTCATTCCTAATTTTATTGATTTGAGTCCTCTCCTTCTTTTTCTTGATGAGTCTGGCTAATGGTTTATCAACTTTGTTTATCTTCTCAAAGAACCAGCCTTTAGTTTTATTGATCTTTGCTATTGTTTTCTTTGTTTCTATTTCATTTATTTCTGCTCTGATCTTTGTGATTTCTTTCCTTCTGCTAACTTTGTGTTTTGTTTGTTCTTCTTTCTCTAGTTCCTTTAGGTATAGGGTTAGATTGTTTATTTGAGATTTTTCTTGTTTCTTCAGGTAGGCTTGTATAGCTATAAAATTCCCTCTTAGAACTGATTTTGCTGCATCCCATAGTTTTTGGATCATTGTGTTTTCATTGTTATTTGTCTCTTGGTATTTTTTGATTTCCTCTTTGATTTCTTCAGTGATCTTTTGGTTATTTAGTAACATATTGTTTAGCCTCCATGTGTTTGTGTTTTTTACATTTTTTTCCCTGTAATTCATTTCTAATCTCATAGTGTTGTGGTCAGAAAAGATGCTTGATATGATTTCAGTTTTCTTAAATTTACTGAGGCTTGATTTGTGACCCAAGATGTGATCTATCCTGGAGAATGTTTCATGCGCACTTGAGAAGAAAGTGTAATCTGCTGTTTTGGGATGGAATGTCCTATAAATATCAGTTAAATCTATCTGGTCTATTGTGTCATTTAAAGCTTCTGTTTCTTTATTTATTTTCTGTTTGGATTATCTTAACTTACTCTGTGTGGCCAGCATTAGCCAGGTAACAAAATCAGACAAAGACATTACAAGAAAATGAAACCAGAGACCAATATCACTTAAGAACATACATGCGACAATTCTCAACAAAATATTAACAAACCAAATTTACAAAAGTATAAAAGTATAAAAAGGATTATATATCATACCTAGTGGGATTTATCTCAGGTATGTACAGCTGTTTCAACGTTTAAAAATCAATTAATGCAATACATCATATCAACAGACTGAAAAAGAAAAAACACATGATCATGTCAATAGATGTCAAAAAAACATTTGACAAAATTCAACACCCATTCATGATAAAAACTCTCAGCAAACTAGGAATAGAGGGTGACATTCTCAACTTGATAAAGACTATCTACAAAATCCCTACAACTAATGTCATACTTAATGGTGAAAAACTTGAAGCTTTCCCACTAAAATCAGGTAGGAGGCAAGGATGTCTTGCTCGCACCACTCCTTTTCAACATTGTACTGGAACTCCTTGCTAATGCAATAAGGCAATAAAAAGTATACAGATTGGTTCACAATGTATACATATATCAAATTACTATGATGTACACTTTAAATATCTTACAATTTTATTTCAGTCATATCTAAATAAAGCTGAAATTTGAGGGGGAAAGGTATATAGTTTGGCAAGGAAGACATAAAACTGCCTTTATTTGCAGATGACATGATTGTCTATGTAGAAAATCTGAAAGAATCAACAAAAACTGGAACAAATAAGCAATTATAGTAAGGATGCAGGATACAAGGTTAATATACAAAAGTCAGTTGGTTTCCTATATACTGATAATGAACAAGTGGAATCTGAAAGTAAAACTCAATACTATTTACATTAGCAACCCCCAAAATTAAATACTTGGGTATAACTATAACAAAATATGTACAATATCTATAATGAGGAAAACTACAAAACTCTGGTAAATGAATCAAAGAACTAAATAAATGGAGAGAGATTCCATGTTCATGGTTAGAATTAGTCAATATTGTCAAAATGTCAGTTCTTTCCAACTTGATCTGTGGATACAATATTATCCCAATTAAAATCCCAGCAAGTTATTTCATGGATGTGGACAAACTGATTCTGAAGTTTATACAGAGATGAAAAAAACTCAATAGCCAACACAACATTGAAGAAGAATGAAGTTGGAGGACAGATGCTACTCAACTTCAAGACTTATTCTAAAGCTACAGTAATCAGGAGAGTGTTGTATTGGTGAAAGAATAGACAAAATAGATCAGTGGAACAGAGTGGAGAGCCCAGAAATAGATTTTCATAAATATAGTCAACTGATATTTGACAAAAGAGTAAAGGCAGTACAATGGAGCAAAGATAGTCCCTTCAACAAATGGATATCCACATGCAAAAAAATAAATCTAGACACAGACCTTACACCGTTCATCAAAATTATCTCAAAATGGATCATAGACCTAAATGTAAAATGCAAGAGTGTAAAACTATAGAAATCACATAGGAGAAAACTTAGATGATCTTCAGCATGGTAATGCCTTATTAGATGTAACACCAAAGACATGATTCAGGAAAGAAATAATTAATAATTGGGACTTCATTAACATTTAAAACTTCTGCTCTATGAAAGACAATCACAAGAGAATGAGAAGTGAAGCCACAGACCAGGAGAAAATATTTGCCAAAGAAATGTTTGATGAAGGACTATTACCCAAAGTATACAAAGAGGGACTTCCCAGGTAGTTCAGTGGGTAAGACTCCGCATTCCCAATGCAGTTGGCCCAGGTTCGATCACAGGTCAGGGAACTAGATCCCACATGCATGCCACAACTAAGATCCTGCATGCATGCCTCAACTAAGAGTCCACATGCCGCCACTAAGAAGCCCGCATGCTGCACACTGCAACTAAGACCTGGTGTGGCCAAAATAAATAAATAAATAAATAATTTTTTTTAAAGTATACAGAAAACACTTAAACCTCAACAGTAAGAAAATAAACAACCTAATTTTAAAATGGGCCAAAGACCTTAACAGACACTTCACTAAAGAAGATATACAGATAGCAAGTAAGCATGTGAAAAGATGTTCCACATCATATAGAAAAAATTTTTGCATGTCATCAGGGAAATACAAATTAAAACAATAGGGAGATAGCACTGTATACCTATTAGAATGGCCAAAATCTAGAACACTGACAACACCAAATGCTGGCAATGATGTGGAGCCACAGCAGCTCTCATACAATGCTTGTGGGCATAAATGTTACAGCTACATTGGAAGATAGTTTCTTACAAGATGAAAATGATTTCTTACAAAATACAATATACTCTTACCATATGATCCACCAATCACACTACTTTGTATTTACCCAAAGGAATTGAAAACTTGTGTCCACAGAAAAACTGCACGTGAAAGTTTATAGAAGTTTTATTTATTTGCCGAATCTTGGAAGCAACCAAGATGTCCTTTAATAGCTAAATGGAGAAATAAACTGGCACAACTAGGCAATAGAATATTATTCAGAGCTAAAAAGAAATGAGCTATCAAGCCATGAAAAGACATGAAGGAAGCTGTAATGCATATTGCTGAGTGAAAGAAGCCGATCTGAAAATATGAATCCAAGTATATCACATTTTGGAAAAGGCAAAACTATGGAGACAATAAAAGATTAGTGGTTGCCAGTGGTAGGGGTGGGGACAGATGAATAAGCATACCACAGAGAATTTCTAGGGCAGTGGAAATATCTGTATATTTTTATGATGAATATATGTCATTATACATTTGTACAAACCCATAGAATGTACAACACCAAGAGTGTAAACAGTGGACTTTGAGTGATAATGATGTAGGTTCATCATTAAAAAAAAAAAGTGCCATCTGGTGAGTGAGGTCGATAATGGGGGAAGCTCTGCATGGGTGAATGGTGGGTGGTATATGGCAAATGTTTATACTTTCCTCTCAATTTCAATCCTAAAATTGCTCTTAAAATATAAAGTCATTTTTGAAAATCAAGGAGTATATTAGAATAACCTT
The DNA here is from genome assembly GCF_025265405.1 of Mesoplodon densirostris. Taxonomy (NCBI): domain Eukaryota; kingdom Metazoa; phylum Chordata; class Mammalia; order Artiodactyla; family Ziphiidae; genus Mesoplodon; species Mesoplodon densirostris. The sequence continues at coordinate 79,191,104 of NC_082668.1, read as the reverse complement.
CGTTAATACTTATAGAAAAAATTATTACTTAGAGAATAAATAAATATATAAAAAATAAAAATTAGCAGATTCTATGTATCTATAACTGAATGCTACCTTAATATTTGCACTGTAAAACGTATATATAAATTTTGTTTGTTTGTTTGTTTTTGCTTTACACGGGCCTCTCACTGTTGTGGCCTCTCCCCTTGCGGAGCACAGGCTCCAGACGCTCAGGCTCAGCGGCCATGGCTCACGGGCCCAGCCACCCCACAGCATGTGGGATCTTCCCGGACCGGGGCACGAACTCATGTCCCCTGCATTGGCAGGCGGACTCTCAACCACTGCACCACCAGGGAAGCCCTATAAATTTTATTTTAGAATAGATGTGTCTTTTTCTTGGTGGTTGATGACTCAGACTAATCACATTTAGATTTAATTTATAGAATACTTTATAATTTTTTTTAATCTTCTGGCCGCCCTGCGCGTCATGAGAGATCTTAGTTCCTGACCAGTGGCTGAACCTGCGCCCCCTGCAGTGGAAGTGCAGAGTTGTAACCACTGGACTGGCAGTGAAGTCCCTAAAATATTCTTTTTGATTGCATGATTAGAAAATTTTTCTGTAGTTTTTATTAAAAGCTAAGCATTGCTCTATTTAGCACATCAAAATGAAGTTTGTAGTATTTTTCTTTAATCAAAATTTGTTTGCCAGTTAAATTTGCTCTAAAGTTATTTATGATTAGTAAATCACATGTTTAATTTAACCATGAAATCTATTCACTTAGAGTATATATAGGTAATATAAATTGTGCTTGAATGTCTTTTTTCTAAGAAAAAGTAGACTACACCACTTTTTGCGATTAAGAAATTTTTCATCCTGTCCATTAGTGTCATGGACTGAATGTTTGTATCCCCCCATATTCAAATTCATATGTTGAATCCCTAACCTAGCTAACGTGATGATATTAGAAGGTGTTACCTTTGGGAGATAACTAGGTTTAGATTATGTCATGGTAGTGGGACCCTCATAATGGAATTAGTGCCTCTATAAGAAGAGGAAGAGAGAGTCATGTGAGTATACAGTGAGAAAGTAACTGCAAACCAGGAAGTGGAGCCTCACCAGACACCAAATCTGCAGGCATCTTGATCTTGGAATTCCTAACCTCCAGAGTTGTGAGAGATAACTGTTGTTTAAGCCATCCAGTCTATTTGTCCTAGAAGCCCAAGCTAACTGCTAACTAAATAAAATAGTATAGAATAAATAGTAATAGTAAATAAATAGTATAAAAAGATTCTGTTAAATGGAACTTACAATTAGTAGCATTTACTCTTTTATAATTATTTTGTAAATTGCAAGTCTGATATTAGGGGAAAAAGTAGTATCTTTGAATTGCCAGACTTTATTATTTAAATAATTAGTGTTTGGGGTAGAAATCGCCATCTAAAAATAAAATGTTAATAGCAAGTAAAATAAAACAAAACCGATTCAATTATTTATTTTATATTCTAAATGCTTGAATTTAGAATATATGCTTGAATGCACTGAATTATGGTATCTTCCTATAATTTGAAAAGAGGAAAATGACATTTAAAAACTTTATGTATATCTGTTGTGAAAAAGATTTTTAAGTGGTTAAGTTGAAGATATAATTCATTCTCTAAATTTCTTTCAGATAGCCATTATTGGGAATTCCCTAGTGGTCCAGTGGTTAGGACTTGGCGTTTTTACTGCCGGGGCCTGGGTTTGATCCGTGGTTGGGGAACTAAGATCCCACAAGCTGCAAGGAGCAGCCAACAAAATAAAGCATAGCTATTATTATAGGTTCATTTTTTTCATATGCACTGTTTTTCCTGTTTCTGTCTTCTTGGGAGAGCTGTAAGTATCTTACATTTAAATACAAAACGCAGATTCTTCAGAATATATGCATAAGACTTTCTATGTCATTCAAAATTATCATAGATGTTAAAGATATGATATAGAAATATAGTATTAATGCCAAATTCTCAAAGCTTTTTAAAAAAACATTTATCTGAAAGATGAATAGCTGGCTGTCTAGGGTTACTTATGTTTGTGATTTATTTAAACTAATTTTACACATAAATAAATTTAAAATAAATTTGTTAGTTTAAGGCAGTTGGTAAGATACAAAATTTGAAAACTTTATGTCCATATCCTTTGCTGTGTTATAATCTAACATACATTTAGTATGCTTTTCATTGATGTTTTAAAAGTATCTTAAAATAGTTTCCTATTTTAAATACTTAGAAAGTTTTATTAGGATAACTTGATTAAGTGATTTATACTAGTAATGAGAGATAGTATTGACAGCTCGTGTATTTCAGACTCAAGAGACCATTTGAAGGTGGGCACTTTTTCATTACTTCACATCTTTAATTTTTGAACAATTTCTAAAGATTCTTACTTGTTTATCCTTTTTCTGCCAGTAATGAGTTTGCACTGTAATGCCATTTGAGTAAAAGTCCCTGGACTGTTGACTCCTACAGCTGAGATGAGCAGCTAAGATTAATACATAAGTTTCTAGGAATTATAAGTTGATAGAATGTGTTGTAATATAAGATGAATAAAATCCATTGTAGGCTTTGTGGGTGTGGCATTGCAACTGGACCTAGAAGTAGGGGTGAGATTCAAATAAAAAGAAGTGAGAAATAGCATTTGGGGTGATTGATTAATCAAAATGTTGAGGCAAAATACTAAAGGACATGTATCCACTGAAATTTATTATAAGCTCCATGAAGAATAGAATTCGAAAATTCAGGGTTTGTTCCTAACCATGGCTTTTTAATAATAATATTGATGTGCTTGGACCTACTTAAATATTGATTTAATCTACTCAATTTGAAAATCTCTAATGAAGGGGCACTCTCAGTTTTTCAAGGGTTACTTGAGACTGTTCCTCAGTTGTATGTCATCATAACCCTCTGAGGATAATGAGTATATCTAACTCCATCTTACATTCTTTGCTCTGTTGCCACATACTGTTTCTAATATTTGGGATAACCAGAAAACAGTCCTGGCAAGATGTAGGCGCTCAGTAAATGTTAAGCAAATGAGCGAACAAGGAGATATCGGGGTTTTGTTTTTTGTAAGGTACTTAAAGTTAGTTAAGCGGTAATTATCTGGTAGTAGTACATATGCCCTAAGTACATTTTAGGCAGAGTAAATACTGTTGCTGAGAAATCTTTAGTTCAAGATACTATTTAATTATGTAAGAAATGTTTATAGCCATTAGAAATTTTAAAATTATTGGGACTTCCCTGGTGGTCCAGTGGTTAAGAATCCGCCTTCCAATGCAGGGGACGTGGGTTCGATCCCCGGTCGGGGAACTAAGATCCCATATGCCGCAGGGCAACTAAACCCACACCTGGCAACTAAGCCCACGCACCGCAACTACTGAACTGAACACACAAGCCACAACTATAGAGTCCACGTGCTCTGGAGCCCGCATGCCACAACTAGAAAGAAGCCTGCACACCACAGCTAGAGACAAGCACGCGTGCCACAATGAAGAGCCTGAGTGCCACAATGAAGAGCCTGAGTGCCACAATGAAAGATCCCGCATGCTGCAACGAAGATCCTGCGTGCTGCAACTAAGACCCGACACAGCCAAAAAAAAGAAAATTTAAAATTATCATTAGTGCTTTTGGATACAACTGTAAAGTGAGTAGACAGATCTTAACTCCCAAGAACATTAAAAAAGAAAGCACTGATTCAAGGTAGTATTAAAAGTAAACTCACCATTATATAGAAATACGATAGGAAGGACTAAACATTTTTATTACATGACATAGCAGTAGCTCATATTAAAATCTTTTTATATTAAGAAGAAAAAGACTGTTTGTAATACTATATAATATATAGTATTTGATAGAAAGGGATAAAAGTTTTTTTATATATGATAAAAGAGTACCTTTTAGTGAAATATTTTTATATTGAAGAGAATAGTAGATTGTTGGAGATACTCTTAGCTTCATAAGATACCACAACAAGTGCTCTTGCAGTGTTTGTTAGCATAGTAACATATACTAGGCAAAATTATAATTATTGTTAATTTGCTTTGAGTCTTTTCATTCTAATATTTCAAAGTATTTTACAAACACTAATTAAACCTTTCAAAACATCTCATAATAGGTATTATCAAATTAATTACATATCTCATATGCAAAAGCTGAGAGTGGCAAAAGTATTTACTTATGATCACATACTGTTTAACTGATGGAAAATGAATAGTCCCAAATTCATTTCTAACTCCTACATAAAATAAAATCAGTACAGTAATACCTAAGGAATGCTACTGTAGCTGCAAGAATAAAAATACTAAGTCACAGCAATTTAAAGAAATATCAATATCTTTACAAATAACAATTTTGGAGAGGATGTGGAGAAAAGGGAACCCTCCTACACTGTTGGTGGGAATGTAAATTGGTATGGCCACTATGGAAAACAGTATGGAGGTTCCTCAAAAAACTAAACTAGAACTACCGTATGATCCGGCAATTCCACTCCTGGGTATATATCTGGAAAAAACAAGAATACTAATTTGAAAAGATACATTCACCCCAGTGTTTGTAGTAGCACTATGTACAATAGTCAAGATATAGAAGCAATCCAAATGCCCATCAACAGATGAATGGATAAAGAAGATGTGGTATGTGTGTACAATGGACAGTTAGTCATAAAAAATTTGAATGAAATTCTGCTGTTTGTAGCAACATGGATGGACCTAGAGAATATCATACTTAGTGAAATAAATCAGACAGAGAAAAACAAATACTATATGATATTACTTATATGTGGAATGTAAAAAAATAATACAAATGAATGTATATGCAAAACAGAAACAAATTCACTGATATTGAAAATAAACTGGTTTTCATAGGGGAGAGAGAAGGGGGAGGTGCAGTGGGATTAAGAGATACAAATTACAGGGCTTCCCTGGTGGCGCAGTGGTTGAGAGTCCGCCTGCCGATGCAGGGGACACGGGTTCGTGCCCCGATCCCGGAAGATCCCACATGCCGCGGAGCGGCTGGGCCCGCGAGCCATGGCCGCGGAGCCTGTGTGTCCGGAGCCTGTGCTCCGCAACGGGAGAGGCCACAGCAGTGAGAGGCCCGCGTACAGCAAAAAAAAAAAAAAAAAAAAAAAAAAAAAAAGATACAAATTACAGTGTATAAAATAGATAAGCAACAAGGATATATTGTATAGCACAGGGAATTATAGCCATTATCTTGTAATAACTTTTAATGGAGTATAATCTGTAAAAATACTGAATCACTATGCTATACACCTGAAACTAATATAATATTATAATTCAACTGCACTTCAATTAAAAGTAATAAAGAATAAATATCTTTACTAAAACAAGTATTCCAACTTAATTTCTGTTAAATGCAGATAAATGTATTTTTGTTAGATATTTGTATTTAAGGAGATAGTAATTTCATTTGATGTTTTATTTTTAATGTCATGGTCATTAAGTTTTTGACATGGGCTCTGTTCTGGTAAGCAAAGCTCAAGAAAAGCCAAAAGGCTGTGAATCAAATAGTGTCTCATATAGATTATTTATATGAGAGTACAATAAACCACTAATTTATTAAACTTGACTATTAAAAGAAAAAGAATTTTCCTAGTGGAGAGAGAAATGTAAACAAAAAAAAGTAGCTCATTTTGCATATAGGACTTTTGCATTATTTTGTATTTTAATTAATAGTTATTTTTCTTCCACTGTTGTCATCACTGATTAGATAGCACATGATATATTAATTATTTGAATATCATGGTAGAAGTACAGTGTCTTTAATAAGAGTTCACCTTATAGTGTATTGACCATTGAGTCAATGAAGATTAGCCAGTTGCAGTATCGTCCTCAAATAATATTACCATTGCAATACTAGAGTAGACGTAACCCAGACTATTAAGAACCCAAAAGTCCTTCATCCAGGAAAAACAAACAAACAAAATGCTTATAAAAATATTAAAAGATTGACTGGGTAACTGAAATAATGGCAAATACATGAATCTGAATTTCCCCGCACATCCTTCAAAAAAACAATAAAGAAGAACATAAAACTACACATAACCCATGTCTTAACATAACTAGAACATAGAGAATATTCAACTTCAAATCATCTGTAAGTAGGAAAATTAATACCAAATCATTCACACTCTTGTGCAAGCCTTGGTGGAGAGCATGGGTAGTCTGAGAAAAACTGCACAGGATAAGAGGGGAACTAGTTACAGGCTTAAGACTGATCTAAAATCACTTCCGGGAAAATAAATTCCTCCCAAATTACTGAAAAACATCCTGATAGACAAGAATAGACCACAGAAAAGGGGCATATAAGTTTGCATAGTATTCAAAGAGGCAGTTTTGGAAAGGCAACTCTTCTGGGGAGAAGAGGGTTAAAAAGGAAGAAATAAATGCCTTTTAGAAGCTAAAGAGTTAAATAGAGAAGCGAGAGAAGAAAATTTAGGATCCTGCAAGGCAGAAGAATATTTTTTAAAATAGGAGGGCAAATTGTTCACACCGCCCATCCCCCAAATCTAATCAATAAAGAAATCATACTTTACCTAAAGCAGAGGACATTTTTGAAACTAGGAATCTTACAAGCTCTCCCAAATTGCCAGTTCTATTCACAGACGTGCAGAAGTGACAGCAACTTGAACTATATAAAACTCATTTAAAAAGAAAACAGAGGGCTTCCCTGGTGGCGCAGTGTTTGAGAGTCCGCCTGCCGATTCAGGGGACACGGGTTCGTGTCCCGGTCCGGGAAGATCCCACATGCCACGGAGCGGCTGGGCCCGTGAACCATGGCCGCTGGGCCTGCGCGTCTGGAGCCTGTGCTCCGCAATGGGAGAGGCCACAACAGTGAGAGGCCCGCATACTGCAAAAAAAAGAAAAAAAAAAAAAACAGAAGGTGAGGATAAAAAGAGTTCAGTTGATGAAAATATCTATTACCTACCTCTCCCCTGGCAAAAAGGCATAAAAATAGACACATAGATCCATGGAATAGAATTGAAAGTCCAGTAATAAACACTTACCTTAGGACTTCCCTGATGGTGCAGTGGATAAGACTCTGTGCTCCCAATGCAGGGGCCTGGGTTTGATCCCTGGTCAGGGAACTAGTCCCACATGCATGCCCCAACTAAGAGTTTGCATGCCACAACTAAGGAGCCTGCCTGCTGCAACTAAGACCCAGCGCAACCAAATAAATAAATTTTTAAAAAATTACCTTTATGGTCAATTTATCTTCACTAAGAATGCCAAGACAATTCAATGGGTAAAAAATAGTATTTTCAACAAATGCTGCTGACAAATGGATGTCAACATGCAAAGAATGAAGTTGGACCCATATCTCACATCATGCACAAAAATTAACTGAAAATGGATTGAAGATCTAAATGTAAGAACAAAATATAAAATTCTCAGAAGGAAGCATATGTATAAATCATTCTGACCTTAGATTCAGCAGTGGCTTTTTAGACATGACACCTTCAATCAGCCAAGAAAAGAGTAAATAAATTGGACGTCATCAAAATTTTAAATGTGTGTGCCTCAGAGGACACCATCAAGAAAGTGGAAAGAGAGCAACATACAGGAGAAAAAATTTGTCAGTCATATATCTGACATGGGACTTGTATCCAGAGTACATAAAGAACCTCTTACAACTCAACGATAAAAAGACAACCTAATTTTATTTTATTTATTTTTCTTTCCCATTATGGTTTATCCAAACATAGCTCCCTGTGCTGTACAATAGGACCTATAGTTTATCCATTCTATATATAATAGTTTGCATCTGCTAGTCCCAAACTCCCAATCCTACCCTCCCCCTTGGCAACCACAAGTCTGTTCTCTTTGTCTGTGAATCTGATTGTTTCATATATAAGTTCTTTTGTGTTGTATTTTAGTTTCCCCATGTAAGTGATATCACATGGTATTTGTTTTTCTCTTCCTAATTTACTTCACTTAGTATGATAATTTCTAGGTCCATCCATGTTGCTGCAAATGGCATTATTTCATTCTTTTTTACGGCTGAGTAATATTCCGTTGTGTATACTTACCACATCTTCTTTATCCATTCATCTGTTGATGGACATTTAGGTTGAGGAAATCACTTTTCAAAGTCCTCTGCATCTGTCCTCCTGCTGTAGCAAGTTTGCATTCACCTCAGACCCATGTATCACACATTACTCTGTGATATATGCTTTCATATGTGTGGGGTTTTACTACTGCCATCAAGAACAAGGCAAGGATATCTAGTAACTCCACTACAGTCCAACATTTTACTGGAGATATTAGACAATGCAATTAAATAAGAGCAATCAGAAGAGGTATAACAATTGGAAATTAAGAAATAAAACTAACTCTATTTGACTATGATAGGAAAGTATATGTAGAAACCCTAGAGCAAAGATCAGCAAAGTAGCCTGAGAGCCACATCTGGTCACATCATTTTGTTTGTGTATTGCCTGTAGCTACTTTTGCCCTACACTGGCAGAGTTGGATAGTTGTGAAAGGGTTTGGCCCATAAAGTTGAAAATACTTTATCTGACATTGTACAGAAAAAGTTTGTGGACTCCTGCCCTAGAGAATCAAATAATAAAACTATCTCAAACAATAAAATAATTCAGTAACTAGAAGGTATATTAGCATTCAGAACTCAACATTCTTTACATATACAAATACTTACCAGTTAGAGGATATAGTGGTTGGGAAAATCCCAGTTAAATAACAACAAAAAAGATAAAATATTTGGGAATAACTGTAACACATGTACAAAAACTATTTTAGAAAAACTTTAAAACACTTCTGAAAGACACAAAAATTGAATTGGACCAATGAAAAGACAATTCTCCCTACTTTATAATTTTAACATAATTTCAATAAAAATACCTACTCCTTTTTTTAAAGAGAGATAGACAAGTTGATATAGAATTCATACGGAAATACAAATACATAAAAATAGCCAGGAATTGTTTCAGGCAAGAATCATCAATGGATCGTACAACTAATTCATGAAGAGGTGATGACAAGGAGGATATTTTTGCAGTGTCAAAATAACCTCACCACAAGGTACTTACTAATCATTAATGGAAAAAAAACAGCAACTTTACAGTGGAGGCATCACCTTTACCATTGTCAAAATTAATGTTATTAGTAATGGGACAAATAGACATCATGCATCCTGATAGGATGCACTGAAAAGAGCATAACATCACTTATGTGGCATTCCTGCAAAAATGTATAACCTGAATTTAAACAAGAAACATTAGTCAAACCCAAATTCAGGGGCATTTTGCAAAATAAATGGCTTATATTCTTCAAAAATGTCAAGGTCAAGAAAGACGAAGAGGGCTTCCCTGGTAACGCAGTGGTTGAGAGTCCGCCTGCCGATGCAGGGGACATGGGTTCGTGCCCCGGTCCGGGAAGATCCCACATGCCGCGGTGCGGCTGGGCCCATGAGCGATGGCCGCTGAGCCTGCGCGTCCGGAGCCTGTGCTCCGCAACGGGGGAGGCCACAGCAGTGAGAGGCCCGCGTACCACAAAAAAAAAAAAAAAGAAAGAAAGACGAAGAATGAGGGACTTGTTCCAGATCAAAAAATACTAAAGAGATATGACAATTAACTACAATTCTTACCCTGGAATAGACCATGGGCCAAGACAGAAACAATAATTTATTTTATTATTTTATTCTATTTTTGTTATAAAGGACTTTAGTGGAACAATTGGTGAAATGTGAAGGTCTGTGGATCGGATAGTACTGTATTAATGGTAATTACCTTATTCGATAAGGTAATTCTGAGGTATGTCTGTATTTCTTGATTTCCCTTTTGATTTATTCTTTGACTCATTGGTTATTTAGGAACATATTGTTTAATATCTGCAATTTGTGAATTTTACAGCTTTCCTCACATTATTGATTTCTCGTTTCATACCACCGTGGTCAGAAAAGAAACTTGGTATGGGTTCTAGGTACTTTCACCATAAGCATCTTTGCCACAGACATCTTTGCCACAAGCATTTCTACAACATAACTAATTGACCATAAGTCAATTTTCCCGTGAAAGTTAAAATAACTGATTGACGGTTTTGGGGTTGACAGTTTGGTTTCAACTCGTTGAAATGCTTTGGCATTTCTTCTGGTTAGCAACATTATTGATGGCTTTATCGAGCTGATAATGATTTGCCACAAGTGTTGGTTTCTTATTTTGAACATACCCTATTGCAGGAGAATAAGGGCAAGAGCCTTGAAGGCACATTGTTGAACCCACATTTCATGTAGAACTTCGAAATGTCTATCAAGGGACATATGACAATATACCAAGAACAGCTAACAGTGTAGAAGGCTTTCACAATGCAATACAAATCTCTTTTACAAATATGCGTCCTAGTATTTGGAAACTGATACCACCTCAACGAAGGAATAAATTTTGGCAATAAAGAAAAAAATGCAATGCCAAAGGAGGAGATGAATCAACAAGCAAAAAAAAAGTATAAAATACTATGAACAAAAGACTTGGAAAACAAATGCTTAGGTGCAAAACACAAAATAAAATCTGTTATTTGCACAGCATTGCCATGAATCTACACACATTTTAAACGCATTCAAATACTTTGTATTTCACAGGAGAGTCTTTAATTTTGTTGTTAATTTATCATGTTTCTTTATGTCCTTTTTAATGCCCCTCTTTTATTTTTCATTTCATTTTTTATGGCAAAATTGCCTTATGGCCAGTTAGTTATATGGCAGAAATGTTCTTGGCATCTACAGCAAAGATGCTTGTAACTGAAAGTACCAGACATGCTAGGTATGATTTCAAACTTTTAAAATTAGCTAAGACTTGTTTTTTGACCTATCTTGTGATATATGCTGGGAAACGTTCCTTGTGTACTTGAAAAGAATGTGTATTCTGCTGCTATTGGATGGAATTTTCTGTATATGTCTGTTAGCTCCATTTGGTCTAAAATATGGTTCAAGTCCAATATTTCCTTGTTGATTTTCTGTCTGGATGATTTATCTATTGTTGAAAATGGGGTATTGAAGTTCCATGCTATTCTTGAATTGTCTATTTATCTCTTCAGATCTGTTAGTATTTGCTTGATATATTTAGGTGTTCTGATGTTAAGTGCATATATATTTATGATTGTTATATTGTCTTGATGAATTAACCCCCTCATCATTATATAATGACCATCTTTGTCTCTTGTTACCATTTTTGACGTACAGTCTATTTTGTCTGAAATAAGTATGGCTACCTCTCTTCTCTTTTGGTTTCTACTTGCATGGGATATCTTTTGCCATTCCTTTGCTTTGGGCCTATGTGTGTCTTTAAAGATGAAGTGAGTCTCTTATGGGCCGCATACAGTTGGGTCTTTTTTTTTAATCCATCCAGCCACTCAATGCCTTTTGATTAGAGAATTCAGTCTATTTACTTTTAGAGTAATTATTGATAGGTGAGGACTTACTAATGCTATCTTATTGTTTTCTGGCTGTTTTATAGTGCCATTATTACTTTTTTTTTCTTTTTTGCTGCCTACCTTCATGGATTAATGACTTCCTGTAGTGGTATGCTTTAATTCTCTTTTCTTTATCTTTTTCTGTATTAACTGTAGGTTTTTGTTTCATGGTTACCATGAGGCTTACATAAAGTATCTTATATATATACAACAGTCTATTTTATAATGGTAACAATTGAACACATACAAAAACTCTGTCCTTTTACTCCCTTCCTTTTATGTTTTTGATGTCACCATTTACATCTTTTTATATTGTATATTCCTTAACAAATTGTTGAAGCTATAGTTGTTTTTAATACTTTTGTCCTTTAACCTTTATCTAGAGTTAAGTAGTTAACGCATCACTGTAATACATTATTATTAGGGTATTCTGAATCTAGCTATATGCTTACCTTTACCAGTGTGTTATATATGTTCCTATGTTTTCATATTACTAATTTGCATCCTTTTTTTCAGGTCAAAGAGCTCCTTTCAGTATTTCTTTTAAGGCAGGTTACTGGTGATAAATTCCTTCAGCTTTTGTTTACTAGGGAAAGTTTTTATTTCTACCTTCAATTCTAAAGGACGGGTTTACTGGGTAAAGTTTCTTGGTTGTCAGTTTCTTTCTTTTAGCACTTCGAAGAATATATTATCCCATCCTCTTCTGGCCTGCAAGGTCTCTGCTGAGAAATCTATTGATAGCTTTATGGGGGTTCCCTTGTATGAGGGCAATTTTTTTCTCTTACTTGTTTTAGAATTCTTTTTTTGTCTTTGGTTTTAAACAGTTTTATTATGATGTCTTGGAGAAGGTTGTTTTGTATTGAAATTTTGAGGTGATCTATGAACTTGGATGTCCAAATATTTCCCCAGATTTAGGACATTTTCATCCACTACTTTTTAAAATAAGCTTTCTACCCCTTTCTCCCTCTCTTCCCCTTCTAGGACTCCAGTGATGCATGTATTATTTCACTTGATGGTGTCCCATAAATACCATAGGTTTTTTTCTTCATTCCTTTTCATTTGTTTTTCTTTTTGCCCCTATGATTGGATAATTTCAGTTGATCTGTCTTCTAGATCTCTCTTCTGCTTATTCAAGTCTACTATTGAAGCTCTCTACTAAAGTCTTCAGTTCAGTCACTGTATTCCTCAGCTCCAAAATTTTTGCTGCTTCTTTTTACGTTTTCTATCTCCTTGTTTAAGGTCTGTTTTATTCTTCTCTTGTCTTCCTGATATCATGAAATTGTTTTCCTGTGTTCTCTTGTAGCTCTCTAAGCAATCTGTAGAAAAATTATTTTGAATTATTTGTTGGGCAATTCCTGGGTCTCCATTTCCTTGGGGCCACTTACTGAAGATTTACTGTATTCCTTAGGCAGATACATATTCCCCTGATTCTTCGTGATCACTGTAGCCTTGCATAGGTATCTGAGTGTTTGAAGAAGGAGTCACCTCTTTCAGACTTTAGGGACTAACTTCAGTAAAGTAACTCTTTCACCTGGTGGGGGACACACTAGATGAAGTTGTGACCTTGGTTCTAATGGTGTGGGGTGTCAAGTGCAGGGGCATGTGGCCGTACCAGGTACAAAGGTCATGATGTCTTTTTGACTCAGGCTGCTGGAATTCAGTCCCTAGTTGCTGGACCTGGGCTCTTCCAGGTCCAGCAACTAGGGACCAGGACAAGCAGCAGTGGGAGCTGGAGTCAGTGGTGTGCTTACACTTGGCTGTGGGGGTCAGCTGCTAGTGCCTATGTAGTGGCAGGAGCCAGTTGCAGACACACATGTAATGGTAGGGGCCAGGGCTGATTATGGGCTTACGGAAACTGTGGAGGCCCTGACTGTTGGCATGCTCTCCTGTGGCTGCCCACTCTTACACCAGGTGTGCACACTGCAGTGGAGGCCAGTGATGGGAGTCAGACTGGGGGCATGCAGGTGCACAGCTGGAAGCGCTAGCTACAGGTGAGCACTGTGGTGCGAGCTAGAGACAGGAGGCAGGGCCTGACCTGGTCCCACAGCAGCTGCGGGGCCTTGGCTTGCTGCATGCTCGCCTGTGGGTGTACACGCTCACCCTGGGCATGTGCACTGTAGTGGGGGCTGATAGTGGGTGTCAAGCCAGTGGTGTGCAAGCGCACAGGTGGAGGGTCTAGCCCTGAGCACAGCAGTGGAGGTTTAGGCTGATGTCTTGCACTTGTGCAGCTGTAGAAGCCCCAGCTGGCTGCTAGTGTGACTACCAGACTCTGGCAGGGACAGGGAAGGACTCAGGTGGCTAGTTACTTAACATTTGTGCAGCTGCAGTGAGCTGTTTTTAACAAAATTCTATTTCCTGTGAGGCGAAATCTGGTGAAATCTGCCGGGGGTCTTCAGAGGCTATGCTGGCTATTGGCTTTATCAGTAGTGAAATCTGCTAAGCTCTGTGAATCTAGATCACTCCTGCTGCATGTCTGTTAGTAATAGCCTCTGCTTTTCTTCCTTGTACCCAGCTGTCTCTATACGTCTCAACTTAGCTGGTCTGGGCCGGGTGAAACCAAAGCAGTACCGTCATGGAGTGCCCCAAGAGGCTGGAGAAGCTGTTCACCCTGCTCTTCCTTTCCTGGCAAGAAGAAGTCTTTCTATCTGGAAAGTTCCTTCTTGGTGCTGAACAATACTAGCTTGGGGGATGGGACGATGCAGCCAAAATGAAGCTGTCTCCCTCTCTTCTTGTGTGATTATTTTCAGTTTGTTCTGTTGCACTGTGTTTCTAAAACTTCCTAAGTGACTTTAGAGGTCTCCCAGAGCTAATTCTGCTCGTTTATAGCTGCTGTTCAATCCTTGGTCTTTCTCGGGGGGTTAGCTGGGTTCTCCTATGTTGCTATTTTTACCTACAACCTCTCCTTAAAATTTTATCTTCCATTTTTATGTTTGAAATATAAGGGGGGAGTGCACTATTATAATCTAACACTGATGTTTACCAAATAGGTAGTATGAAGGCATAAAAACAGACTTATTATCAAATAAGTGCCACACACAGAACTGGAAGAATTAGCTTAATACAATGGGTGACAAATAAGATTTTAACAATTTCTCAACGAACTATAACCTTCTCCTCCTCTTTTTCTTCCTTATTCTCCTCCTCCTTCTTTTTCTCTTCCCATGCCCCCTTCTTCTTCCTCTTATTCCTTTTCTTCTTCCTTCTCCTCCTCTTTTTTCTTTTTACAAGATTAGGCTCCTTTCCCTTGTATACTTTGGATTTTGTTCTGGTACTAATGGCTGTCCAGAACTACCCTGTCAGTGTTTCTCTTGCTCTGTCTTATGAAAAATTACACATTTGGAAGGTAATAGGCCTAGGATTAAGAGTGCTACAGAATATTATTATTATTATTATTTTTTTTCGGTATGCGGGCCTCTCACTGCTGTGGCCACTCCCGTTGCGGAGCACAGGTTCCGGACGCGCAGGCTCAGCGGCCATGGCTCACGGGCCCAGCTGCTCCGCGGCACGTGGGATCTTCCCAGACCGGGGCACGAACCCGCGTCCCCTGCATTGGCAGGCGGACTCTCAACCACTGCGCCACCAGGGAAGCCCCAGAATATTATTTTTTTCCCTAAAATATTGTATACAGACTGCACTTTGTTGAGAATAATTTCCCCTAAAACCAGAAATGGAAAATTTGTTGCAACTGGAGTCCCAACTCTGATTATGTAGTAGTAGCAACCTAGAGCTGTGTATTGAGCATTCTGAGGCTACATCAAGGCTCTACAGCAAAGTGTGCCTTGATTGACTATTGACATACGCCATGAGCAGAGGAAGAGGAAATAGTGGACCCATTATTTGCCATTCCCTTCCTATGTGTTTAAGTAAATTATGATGTATGCCTGGAAGTTTGATTATTCAATGTTTCTATTTCATGTTTCCCATGTATAAGTAGAAATAATTGTCCTCTCAATGCTAATTCCTGAATAGTGGTGAAGTAATTTAGACATTGAAAGTATTTATTTAAATTCTTACCCTTATGAAAGTTATATTTTGTGTCACATTTTCTGTATAAGTATGACTTATGAAATGCTTCTAATAGTAAATCCCCTACATTTAAGAATTAGAAAAGAGCCTAGACACAAATGTTTATAGACTCTTTATTCATAATCACCCCAAACTAGAAACAACCCAGAAGTTCTTCAATGGCTGAATGTGTAAACAAACTATGGTATTTCTCTTTACGCTGTACTATGTTATACACCATCCCATATATTATATAGTATACCATAGAATACTCTTCAACAATAAAAAGGAATATACTGTAGATACATGAAACAACTTGAATGCATCCCAAAGCCAACATTGCTGAAATGACGAAGCCATTCTTGAGAGTTACATTCTATATGATTCCCTTTATAAACTACTCTTGAAAAGACAAACCTATATTGATAGAAAAACAGATCAGTGGTTGCCAGGAGCTAGGGATTGTGGGAATGTGTGACTTCAAATGTATAGTACAAGAGATTTGGGGGGGTGGAGGGTAATAGAAGTGCTCTGTATCCTGATTGTGGTGGTAGTGACATGAATCTGTACATGTGTTAAAATTCATAGAACTATCTACTTCCAAGGAAAATCAATTTAATATAATTTTAGGCAAGTTTTAGAAAAGAATGTAGAATAGTAGTTTGAGTTAACTTCAGTTTGTAAGTGTGCTATGGTATGAAGTGAATGGAAAATTCTGAGGATAAAAAGATCTAAGAAATTCTATATACAAAAAAACCCCAAAGAACCCACCAGTGTATACCTACTTGGCACTTGGGGTTATTATTTAGTGCCTTATGAACTTGATTTGTATCTTGTATGTACTTGTATTTTGTAATGGAAAGGGTATAAAACATCTATATTATTGATATCACTCTATCACTGTCTGGTTGAATAAATGTGAGCAAGTCATTTAATTGCTCGGGTCATCAGGTTCTTTTTCTATAGAATAAGAAGTTTGGATCCTGTGCTTTTTAAACTGAAATACTCCTAGTAAGCATTTTACTCCAGAATATGCGTTTGCCTTAATATATAGCATTAAGTAAAATAGAGGCTCTAGGACATGCTTCATGGTTTTTGTTTTTTTTTCTGATGGCTTCACATAGTTCCTGACATCCCATTACATCCTCTAGTTGAAATAGCATGAGACTATATAATCTAATAATCTCTCTCCTAGCTGTAAATTTTTGTTTTGTTTTAATTTTTTCCAGATAACTCTTCTGAGTTTTCAGTTTTTAAGTATTCAATTTTTAAATACTAAGCAGAATAGAAATTTAAGACCACTAGATGGGGATGTAAACAATACAGTGTTTGTTGTTTGTCTTGTGCTCAGAAGTAACTCCATACAGTCTTAAGCATAAGTCCCTGAAGAGTGCAGAAAACAAAGAACAAATCCACACAAGTACTTGTTTTTATCTTTCTAAATGTCGGTGATATGGATTTGGGAGAAATTAACCTTCTGAATTAAGAGTGAAGTCTGTGCTCAAGTAGCATATTGTAAAACCATAATTTCTTTGAATGACTCTCCATGGTCACAATATGTAATATTCATGGTTTTATGACTTTATTTTGTCCTGCTACATATTTAATGATAGGTACAAAATCAGAAATAAAATGTAACAATTAAGATACATTGTAATTTCTTCTTCTGGGTTTTTCCATCCTCTTTTCAATACTTAAAAAAAGAGTGATCATTTGTCTCTTTAAAGGTACATCTAAAATTATGTTAGTTTCATGACTTAGTAATTTTTAGCTTTCTATATATAATTAGCAAAAACATAGCTACGCAAAACTTTAAGAATATCTTTAAAGAATTGCTTTTAAACAAAATACCATTGTGCTATATTAAAAGACTGTGCAAATAGTCTTTTAAAGAGTACTTAGGAAAAAATTAGGGAAAGGGAACTTTTTTTTTTTCTTTCTTATCTCTCAAATGAGGGAAGTTGAAATTGCCTTATTTCTTGAGAATTTTCTTAGCTCATACTATATATTTTTTTACTTTTCAAGCAAATGCACATGGTTATTGATAATTATATGAGCTTTGGTATCTATACATCATATCACTGTTGAAGATTACCTTTCAACACAGTATAGGACTTCTATCCAATAAGGGCTGACACTTGTTTCCTTTTAGGAGTCTGTCTTAGGTTTTTAGTTGTTCAGTATTTCATCCTCAATATTTGGGCTCAGCTAAAATACAAAAGGTTTTAGCACATTTATTATAATTTAAATGGCTTATCCAACAGGGAAAACTATGCCAACTTACGGCATAATTGGGATGAATTATAGATTATTACATATCTGAAATTCTCAGGTAAAATCTAGCCCCAAAATGGAGGTCTAAGACTATGATATATTTATTTATTTATTTATTTGTTAAAGCCTGGTGGGATTTTTTTTCTTTTTATTTATTTATTTTTGGCTGCGTTGGGTCTTCATTGCTGCGTAGGCTTTCTCTAGTTGCGGCCAGCGGGGGCTGCTCTTTGTTGCGGTGCACTGGCTTCTCATTGCGGTGGCTTCTCTTGTTGCAGAGCACAGGCTCTAGGTGCGCGGGCTTCAGTAGTTGTGGCACACAAGCTCAGTAGTTGTGGCTTGCGGGCTCTAGAGTGCAGGTTCAGTAGTTGTGGCACACGGGCTTAGTTGCTCCGCAGCATGTGGGATCTTCCTGGACCAGGGCTTAAACTCCTGTCCCCTGCATTGGCAGGCGAATTCTTAACCACTGCGCCACCAGGGAAGTCCCTATGATATATTTAATATTTACATCTTAGATAAGTAAATGTAACAATTTTTAAGGGAGTAACCCTTCTTGTAAGTGACTGTCTACTTTTTTACTGTGATTAAAATACTTATAACATAAAATTTACCATGCTAACCATTTTAAAAAATTGTGGTAACAAAGACATAGCATAAATTTTACCATTTTCACCATCTTTAAGTGTAAAATTCGGTGGTAGTAATGACATTCACACTGTTGTGCAACCATCCGCTGTTTCCAAAGCTCTTTCATCACCACAAACAGAAACTCTGTAACTATTAAGCAATAACTCCCCACTCTTACTCAGCTACTGGTAACCTCTAATCTACTTTCCATCTCTGAATTTGCCTTGAATGACTCAATTTTAATATGATTGCATATTTTTAATTTTTCTACTTGGATGAAAAACATCTAATGTGGTAAAGCCTACTGTTGTCGTTTAGAAAAAATAAAACACTGAGCAGTACTGTGTACATACATAAAAACACACAAATAGCTATGAAGCATCACAAAGAAACAAGCCCCTAGTATCTGTAAGGTTACTAAACATCTTATTCATTCTTAGGGTTTCCTAAATATTTTCAGGTTGAAGAGAGCTTACATTTCCTTTGTACTATGATGTACTTTATCTTAAAACAAAAATCAGTTAACCTATATATACATACATACATAATTAAGGTCCGTATTTTATTCATTTCAAGGTGACAAATATAATAAAATAGTATAACATAAGAAATAGAGGAATACAAATGAGAAGGAAAAAGGATTTTAAAAACATATTTCATTTTAAAGGTGTTTCCATTTGTTTAACTGTTTTAGGTTGTACTCAAGACACATTAGTTTAAAACTACTAATGGAAGCAGCAAATAAATGGTATAAAAATATTTTTACTGATTTTAAGAAACTGCCTCTCAGATGAAACTATTTTAAAGATAGGACTTGCACTGTAAGCCAGACATAGCCACTGGAGTTTTTCTGAACAAGAGTCAATAGAGACTTATAAAGATTGGTGTCAACAACTAACTATTCATGCCTAGAATTTTCTGAAGAGGAAATTTAGACATGATTCATAATTTAATTAAAGGCTTCATTCAGATTTTGGTGTTGCTAAATGGGAAGATACACAGTAAGTAGATCAACAAGTGAACAGAATCCTTATAGAACTTTCTGTGCTAAAATTAATATTTGATTCATATCATAACTAGATATATTGAACAACACTGGTAAGCAAGAGATAATTGAAGTCTTTCACTTAGACAAGCTAATATTTTGTTATATTCTCTAATAAGTTGATATGCTGGGAAATATAAAAATAGATGGATAATAATTAAATCAGTTGGGGAAATATGGAGAATTATTTTTCTGTACATTATTTTAGATAAAAGTGTACCTTAATTGTCCCAGAAAAATAGTTACTTGATCTGTTTTTTACTGTCTCTTTGATGGGCTTTCTTTTTTTTTTTTTTTTTTTTTTTTTTTTTTGCGGTATGCGGGCCTCTCACTGTTGTGGCCTCTCCCGTTGCGGAGCACAGGCTCCGGACGCGCAGGCCCAGCGGCCATGGCTCATGGGCCCAGCCGCTCCGCGGCATATGGGATCCTCCCAGACCGGGGCACGAACCCGTATCCCCTGCATCGGCAGGCGGACTCTCAACCACTGCGCCACCAGGGAGGCCCCTGATGGGCTTTCTTAAGTTTCATAATTCTATAACTGGAAAGGTTTTTTCTTTGTTATGTTTCACTTATGTTGCTATCACATTCTTTACCCTGAACTTATCTTTCATATCCTGACTTGAGTAGAAATGGAGAATAGTTCACTAATGCATACAATTTTTTCTATCTCTTATTGAGGAAACAGAGGAATTTTAGAGTTGTTTGGCTCATTCAACATCCATTAAATTACATTCTGTTGGTGCCTTGTTATACTGAAGAGACTGGGAAGCTGAATATTGCATTTCCTGACTCCCTTGCTGCTAGGATTCTGAATACACATTAGATCCCTCTAATAAAATGCATTCCTGAAAATGTAGAAGGAAGAAGTGAAGTAAAGGCTTCTGCTCCTCTTGGCTGTTGCTGCTAGCCAGCAGGTTCAAGGAGATGTTCAGAAGGGTTGTTCTGGGAGTCATTTTTTTTTGGGGGGGGGAGTCATTTTTAAAGGCTTTTTAGAACCTCTTCCTCCAGCCCTTCTTGCAATTTTGTATTCATCTAACTCCCTGTGTTAAATACCTTTGTTATTTGGGAAACAATAGAAGCATTGCCACCAACTCAGGAAAAGATAAGGATGCCTAATATTGCCGTGGAAGTTTTAGAAAGACAAAGAATTTACAGGCATAAAAAATTGGAAAGGAAGCGAAACTGTTTCTGTTTGCAGAGGGAATAATTCTATATCCAAAAACCCCCAAAAGAATTAGTGGAAAACCTAGTGAAAGAATGAGAGAATATAAATATCAGGTTATAAAATCAACATTAAAAAATGAACACCTTTGGGACTTCCCTGATGGTGCAGTGGTTAAGAATCTGCCTGCCAATGCAGGGGACACGGGTTTGAGCCCTGGTCCGGGAAGATCACACATGCCACAGAGCAACTAAGCCCGTGTGCCACAACTACTGAGCCTGCGCTCTAGAGCCCGCAAGCCACAGCTACTGAGCCCGTGTGCCAGAACTACTGAAGCCTGCGCGCCTAGAGCCCGTGCTCTACCGCAAGAGAAGCCACCACAATGAGAGGCCCACGCACCGCAATGAAGAGTAGCCCCTGCTCGCCACAACTAGAGAAAGCCCATGAGCAGCAATGAAGACCCAACACAGCCAAAAATAAATAAATTTTAAAAAAATTAACACCTTCATAGACTCAAAAATAAGCAGTTAGAAGATGTAATGGAAGAGGAGACTAAAGTTTTAGTAGCAAAACAAAAATAATGCAAGAAAAAAATATCTAGACATAAACTCAATACAAAATGCCTAAAACCATAATAAATAAATAAATAAATAAAATTTTAAAAACACGGAGCCAAAAGGAGCCATGAACCAAAGAAAGGCATATTATGTTTTTGGATATAAGCTTATTAACATCATTAAAAGCTCAGTTCTTCTTAATTTATGAATTGAAATATAAACCTCAGTACAAATATCCTCTTTTTTGTTTCTTTAGTTTATAAAGTTTATTAGGAAAAACACAAAAAAGCAAGAATAACCATGAAAGTATTATAAAAATGATATTTTAAAAAATGATACAAATGAACTTATTTACAAAACAGAAGTGACTCAGAGACATACAAAACAAACTTATGGTTACCAAAGGGTAAGAGGGGGAGGGGTAAATTAGGAGACTGGGATTAAAATATACACACTACTATATGTAAAATAGATAACCAACAAGGACCTACTGTATAGCACAGGGAACTATACTCAGTGTCTTGTAATAACCTAGAGTGGAAAAGAATCTAAAAAACAAATATATATATATATATATATATGTATAACTGAATCACTTTGCTGTAACCTGAAACTAATACATCATTGTAAATCAACTATATTTCAACCAAAAAATGTTTTTTTAAGAAAATAGAACATACAGTACAGCTACTATAATTGAAACAATGGTTTCAGCTCTCTAATGCAATAAAAATCTGTAATTAGACCCAATTTGTTAAAATAGCATTTAAAATCAGTGGGGAAAAGAAGGACTTTTAAACAAGTATTGTTGGGATAAACTAGATATACACATAAAGGAACAGCTGTAAGTGAAGTGTTTCTCAACCATCCACCAGAATAAATTCCAAATTGAACTGTGAAAAATGGAAATGTACCAAGTGAAACCATATAGTTACTAGAAGAAAACATGAATTAATTTCTTTATTACCTAGGAGTAGATAAATCTTTCCTAACCGTGATAATAAACTATTGATAAAACTGACTATTAAAAGGTTTTAAATCAGTAGTTTATGATAATAAAATAAACTTGATAAAATTGATTATAGAAAAATTTATTTTTCAAAAATAAGTTTTTTGAAAAATAAAAAGCCCAACTTTCAAACTTATAGAAGAATTTTCTTTTATACTTTTCACCTCAATTCGTAACTATTAACATTTTCCACATTTGCTTTCTCTCTCTTTCTATAACAGATACATTATTACTATTATTATTATCATCTGTTTAATAATACATGCAGGGGCTTCCCTGGTGGCGCAGTGGTTGAGAATCTGCCTGCCAATGAAGGGGACACAGGTTCGAGCCCTGGTCTGGGAAGATCCCACATGCCACGGGGCAACTGGGCCCGTGAGCCACAACTACTGAGCCTGTGCGTCTGGAGCCTGTGCTCCGCAACAAGAGAGGCCGCTACAGTGAGAGGCCCACGCACCGCGCCACGATGAAGGGTGGCCCCAGCTCGCTGCAACTAGAGAAAGCCCTCGCACAGAAATGAAGACCCAACACAGCCAAAAATAATAAATAAACAAAAATAAATAAATTAATAATAATAATAATACATGCAGTCATCATGACCCCATACCTTTACTTTAACATGTATCTGATAAAAACAAGGATATTCTGTTACATTACTATAGTATAATTATAAAAATCAGGAAATTCACAATTGATAGACTACTAGTATCTAATAATATGCAGTCCTCTTTCAGAATTTGTCACTTTTATCTCAGCTGTTCTTTATAACAATTATTTTTCTCATGTATTGTCATTAATTGTCATGTCTTGTTAGTCTAATCTGGAATACTTCCTTAGCTTTTGTCTTTTATGAAAGTGACATTTTTGAAGTGTAGTCCAATAGTTTATAGAATTTCTTTAAAATTGGGTTTGCCGGGCCTCCCTGGTGGCGCAGTGGTTGAGAGTCCGCCTGCCGATGCAGGGGATACGGGTTCGTGCCCCGGTCTGGGAGGATCCCATATGCCGCGGAGCGGCTGGGCCCGTGAGCCATGGCCGCTGGGCCTGCGCGTCCGGAGCCTGTGCTCTGCAACGGGAGAGGCCAGAACAGTGAGAGGCCCACATACCGCAAAAAGAAAAAAAAAAAAAAAAAATTGGGTTTGCCTTATTGTTTTCTCATTAAATTCAGATTATGCATTTTTTCATAGCTTTATTGAAATATATTTCACATACCATAAAATCGACCCACTTAACTTGTACAACTTAGTGGTTTTTGATATAGGCACAGAGTTGCACAACCATCACTACTGTCTAATTTTAGAATATTTTCAAACTCCAAAATGACATTAGCAGTCATTCTCAATTCCTGCTCTTCTCCCCACCCCTACCATCCCAGTCCTAGGCAACCACTAATTTATTTTGTCTCTATGAATTTGCCTGTTCTAGACACTGCGTATAAATGTAATCACGGGCTTCCCTGGTGGCACAGTGGTTGGGAGTCTGCCTGCCGATGCAGGGGACGTGGGTTTGTGCCCCGGTCCGGGAGGATCCCACATGCTGTGGAGCAGCTGGGCCCGTGAGCCATGGCCACTGAGGCTGCGCGTCCGGAGCCTGTGCTCCGCAACGGGAAGGCAGTGAGAGGCCCACGTACCGCGAAAAAAAAAAAATGCAATCACAAAAATGTGGATTTTTTTTTTTTTTTACTGGTTTCTTTCACTCAACATAATGATTTCAAGGTTTATCCTTGTTGAAGCATGTACTGGTATGCCAGCCATTCTTTTTTATTACCAATTAATATCCCAGTGTACAGATATACCCCATTTTGTTAATCAGTTCATCAGTTGATGGACATAGGTTGTTTCACTTCTTGCCTGTTACCAAGAGTGTCTCTGTGAATATTCATGCACAAGATTTTGTTTGAGCATGTGTTTTTTTTTTTTAAAGAACATTTATTTATTTATTTTTTTGTTTATTGGCTGTGTTGGGTCTTTGTTGCTGCGTGCGGGCTTTCTCTAGTTGCGGCAAGCTGGGGCTACTCTTCGTTGCAGTGCGCGGGCTTCTCATTGTGGTGGCTTCTCAATGCAGAGCATGAGCTGTAGGCACGTGGGCTTCAGTAGTTGTGGCTCGCAGGCTCTAGAGAACAAGCTCAGTAGTTGTGGCGCACAGGCTTAGTTACTCCAGGGCATGTGGGATCTTCCCGGACCAGGGATCGAACCGGTGTCCCCTGCGTTGGCAGGCGGATTCTTAACCACTGCGCCACCAGGGAAGTCCCTGAGTATGTGTTTTTAATTCTCCTGGGTATGGAGAGTGGAATTTCTGGATCACGTGGTAGTTCTATGTTTAGTATTTTGATGAACTGCCAAACTGTTTTGAAAGCAGCTGCACCATTTTACCTTCCCACCAGCAATGTGTTGATATGAGGGTTCCAATTTCTCTGCATCTTCACTGATACTTGTTATTGTTTATCATTTTCATTTGCTATCCTAGTGAGTGTGACGTGGTATCTTATTGGTTTTTATTTGCATTTCCCTAATAACTTACGATATTGAGCATCTTTTCATGTGTTTATTGGCCGTTTGCATTTCTTATTTGGAGAAATGTCTATTTAGATTCTTTGCCCATTTTTTATTTTTATTTTTTGGAATGGTAAGTTTTTTATATACTCTGGATAAAAGTCCCTTTTTAGATATATAATTTGCAAATGTTTTATCCCATTTTGTGAGTTGTCTTTTTCACTTTCTTGTGTTCTTTGAAACACAAAAGATTTTTATTTTAATAAAGTCCAATTCATTTTTTTAGTTGCTTTTGCCTTTTTGGTGTTGTATCTAAGAAATTGTTGACTAACCCAATATAATGAAGATATACTCCTATGTTTTCTTCTAGGAGTTTTATAGTTTTAACTATTATATTTAGGTCTGTGATCCAGTTTGAGTTTGATCCATTTTGAGACCATGTTTAATTTTTGTTTATAGTGTGAGGTAGAGGTCCAACTAAGTCTTTTGCATGTGGGTATCCAGTTTCCTTAACACCATTTGTTAAAAATGTTCTTCTTTCCTCACTTAATTCTCTTGGTACTCTTGTAAAAAATCAATTTACCATAGATATAAGGGTTTAATTTTGGACTCTCAGTTCCTTTTCATTGATGTATAAGTCTGTCCTTAGGCCAATACCATACTTTCTTGATTACTCTTGATTTGTAATAAGTTTCAAAATTGAGAAGTGTGAGTCTTTCACCCTTGTTCTTTCTTTACAAGATTGTTTTGGTTTTCGTGGGTCCCTTGTATTTCCATATGAATATTAGGATCAGCCTGTTGATTTCTGGGAGGAAAAAAAAGCAGCTAGGATTTGGATGGGGATTGTGCTGAATCACTTCATCAGTTTGGGGAATATTGCCATTTTAATAATGCTAAGCATTTCAGTTTGTGAACATAGGCTATCTTTCCATTTGTTCAGATCTTCTTAATTTCTTTCAGCAATGTTTTATAGTTTCAAGTGTACAAGTCTTGCACTTCTTTTGTTAAATTTTTTCTAGGTAGCTCTTTTTTTTAAATTTTATTTATTTATTTATTTTTGGCTGTGTTCGGTCTTCGTTTCTGTGTGTGGGCTTTCTCTAGTTGCAGCCAGTGGGGGCCACTCTTCATCGCGGTGCACGGGCCTCTCACTGTGACGGCCTCTCTTGTTGTGGAGCACAGGCTCCAGATGCGCAAGCTCAGTAGTTGTGGCTCACGGGCCCTGTTGCTCCGCGGCATGTGGGATCTTCCCAGACCAGGGCTCGAACCCGTGCCCCCTGCATTGGCAGGCAGATTCTCAACCACTGCGCCACCAGGGAAGCCCAAGGTGGCTCATTTTTTAAAGTACTTATTTTCTTTCTGTTACAAGATACTCTATGCCTGTCTTGTTCATTTCTTCACCCAGACTTAAAATGAGCCATTTCTCCAAGGAGCCCTGGTTCTGTATGATGGGTAATGGTATTTAGAAAACATCAGAATGCTCAGTGTGTTCTAAAATACTCACTGTAAAGAGGAAACTAAGGCTCTCTGAGTTTAAATATCTTGTTTGTTGGCCTTCTGCAGATACTATTGTCAAGTAAAATGAGCCAGAATTGTTTGGAGAACACTGCATTCATGTTTGCAGCCAGAATAAATAAGACTGGTCTGGAATATATTATTGTTGTGAGATAGCAAGAATACTTTCCAAGATGTTTAGAAGTACTGACAAAGATGCCAGTTTCAAAGACCTTTTATTGGCTGAATTTTGATAATTTAAAATTGAAAAGGAAGACCATGATTATAATAACTAGAACTAGTTGAATCTGTAAAAAGCCCTAAGTCCATGATATGCTCAAAAAGAACAGATTGTGTTCCATAAAATCATACCTATATATGTCTGGGGATCTATGATCCTCAGTTACAAGATACACAAAAATATATACCTCATGGTTACTGGCTAAATAACTCATCAAGGATCAAGGAGTAGACTGTGGAGAAATGGATTTGTAACTGTGGTCCTTAGACCATGTTCAGTATAAGAACCTCCCCAATACAAGTGTGGTTGTACATATGTTGAGGGAGCCTTCAAGGAAGTCTGGGGCCTAGTTCTGGACAAATGCTCAGGGAAGCTTGGGATTTGACCTATAACTCACCTACCTCTCAGTAAATTCCCCCATGCTAGGCGTACATTGTATACATATATCAGGTTAGCTGGCAAACACTTTCCAGAATCTCAAGCAGTGGGAGAAGTCAGGAAGCTATAACACGCCCCTTCTATCGGGAGTATAAAGTAGGTGCTGCATATCCCTGCAAAAAACCTTCATTCTGTTTGGTTAGTATCACTGGCAACTGTGTATTTCCACGAGGATTCTAGGGACCCAGGATGCTGTACAGGATGAAGTGTTGTCTAATTTCTATTTTTCCTATTTTAATGAAAGCCATATAGTTCTTTTTGTGTTTATCTTTCCCAATTGACACATTTATAGGAAAGAAAAAGTAGACAATTTTGACAGCTGTTGAAGATTCTTTATGTACAGTGTGAGTCTTTGGAACTAGCAATTAGAAGGTTACAATTTGTATATTAAACTGGTAGAATAATATAAATTAACTAAATTATAATCCTAAGTATATTCACAGTTGTTATACCCTTTGATCTTCAACATTTTTGAAGTGTGTACCATAAATCCCATTGTTTGATTATGAGCACTCATATTTTTGAGCAAAATTACTATTACTATTTTCCTGTCAACCAGAAAACTATTCTTATATCATATACAAAAGTTTAGAATGTTTATTTATGGAAAATTAAATAGTAATTTCACTATAACATGATAATGATATATATATATATATATATATATATATATATATTTTTTTTTTTTTTTTGCTTACGCGGGCCTCTCACTGCTGTGGCCTCTCCCATTGCGGAGCACAGGCTCCGGACACACAGGCTCCGCGGCCATGGCTCGCGGGCCCAGCCGCTCCGTGGCATGTGGGATCCTCCGGGATAGGGGCACGAACCCGTGTCCCCTGCATCGGCAGGCGGACTCTCAACCACTGCGCCACCAGGGAAGCCCAATGATATATTTTTTAAAAAGGCAAAAGGCAAAGGGTTTGTGGGATGAGTGTGATGTGAAGAATCTTCAGGTCACTCTGAGGTCTGACAGCATGATTATATACTTGTATATCTCCCAAGTGAACCATTCTAAGAGGAGTTGAACAATATTGCATGCAATTGGGATTTGTTGTTTTATAAAAGAATTTATTGATATAATTACAAACTATATCCATGAGAAGTGGCTGTTAGTGAAGAAAATACATGGTGAAAGGCAATTAGCATAAGCATATCCAGTCTTTGATCTTAGTGATATAAACATATTCTTTACTAAGAATATGTGAATCCTTTGTTTCTATTAGTTTGACCAATATCCTGAGTATCTCTGAGCAGAAAACATTCATGTTCACCTGTTGAGCAGGCCTCTGATGACTTCAGGAAGACTGGACAATTTTTTCTTTTGTCTGATTGGTGAAATCACCCCATAAATTCTAACTATCCTATCTGATTTGTTCTCTTCTTTTTAAAATTGGAACTTTTATCTCTGAACTTATTTAAAAGATATTATATTACTCATTTTAAAAAGGATTTAATGTAGCATCTTCTAGAAGGGGTTAGTTTTTGATGTCTTATGTAGCTACTAAGTATTTTCTATCTTAGTGCATATCTCTCCTTCATGTATTTTTTTTATTTGGAATGGCCCTTTGGGAGAATTAAAGTATTTTCCAGGAACTCTGATGACTCAGTTGAATTATAAAACATCAACTTGTAAGTGAGCAGATCTGGTCATTCCAACATGGACAGATAATGAGTAAAGATAGTAGGAAGGACTAGGTTTAGAGGACAGATATATTGGATATAGCAGGAAATCAAGGGATGATGTGTGTTGCAGTGCAGTTTAGATCCATGAGGGCTATTCTAAGAAAACTATGCCTAGACACATTACAAAATGAAACCCTAAGATAAAGAGAAAATCTTGAAAGCAGACAGAGGAGAGTGATGCTTTACATACAAAAGAAGAGTGATTCAAATGCCAACAGATTTTTCATCAGAAATCAGTGGCCATAAACGAAAACAAAAACAACAAAAGAAATCATAGTGGCCAGGAGACTTTAAAACTGAAACAATAAATCAGTCAACCCCAAATTCTGTGTCCATTGAAAATATCCTTCAGAAATGATGGCAAAGTTAACACAATTTTATAAATGGAAAACTAAGAGAAATTTGTCTCCAGCAGACCTGTACTACAAGAAATGGTAGTGGAAGTTCTTCAAAGGAAAAAAGAATATTAACAGAAAAGTTGGATCTTCAGGAGCAAATGAAGAGCATCAGAAATGGTAAATATCTGGATTAAAATAAAAGACTATTTTTATCCTCTTAAGTTCTTTTAAAAAGACCTGTGGATGTTTAAAGGAAAATTATAACATTGTTCTTTGGGGTTTTCAATGTATGCAGATGTAATCCATAAGTGTATAATAAAACAAATCAATAAGCTGCTAGGAAATATATAAAACCATTTCAGAGTGTGGTTGGGGGGAGGTGGTTAAAGGGACTTATGCTTATTTTGCATGAAGATGTACAGTATTCAGGTTGAATTCTGATGTATTGTGTTTCTTAAATAAAACACTAAAAAAATACAGAGATATGTCTTAAAAGTTGATAGAAGTATTAAAAGGTAAGATTAAAAATTATTTGTTATATTTTTAAAAGATAAGAAAGAAGAAATAGCAATAACAGCAGAGAGATAAAAAAATAATAAAATATTGAATGAAATCTGATGATAACAGTAATTATTTTAAATATTAAAGGTCTAAACACTGCAATTAAAAAGCAGATGTTGTCAGAGTGGATAAAAAAGGAAGACCAAACTGTATACAGCTTACAAGAATTATCTTTTAGGTATAAAACCACACAGGTATGATGAAAGTAAATGAATGGACAAAACTATACCAGGCAAACAATAAGCATTAAAAGCAAGGAATAACTATATTAATATCAGATAAAATAGCTTTCAAGATAGAGTGTCTTATTAGAAATAAAGAGGGATATTTCATAATGTTAAAAGGACATTTCAGGGGAAATGGATCAAGATGGCAGAGGAATAGGATGTGGAGCTCACCTTTTTCCCACAAGATACATCAAAAATACATCTACATGTGGAATGACTCTCACAGCACAGCTACTGAATGCTGGCAGAAGACCTCAGACCTCCAAAAGGGCAAGAAAATCTCCATGTAACCAGGTAGGACAAAAGAAAAAAGAAAGAAAAGAGCGAAAAAGGAATTGGGACGGAATCTGTGCCCCTGGAAGGGAGCTGTGAAAGAGGAAAGTTTCCACACACGGGGAAATCTCCTCACTGGCCGGGAGATCAGCCAGGACAGAGGGGGAGCTTTGGAGCCTTGGAGGAGAGCACAGCAACAGGTTTGTGGAGGGCAAAGCTGAGAGAGACCTGCACAGATTAGCGGCGCCAACTGGCATTTCCCAGGCTGAGATGCTTGTCCTTTGGGGCTGGTGGAGGCTGGGTATTGAGGTTCGGGCTTCGGAGGTCAGGCACTGGGAAGAGGACTGGGATTGGCTGTGTGAAGACAGCCTGAGGGGGCTAGGGTGTGGTGCGCCCCATCTGAGGGAATCTGGGAAGAAGATCTCCTTCCCAGAAGGAGAAGGGTGGGCTCGCCATAAGAGTTTCTTTCTCCATGTGTTCTCAGGTGGCAGGGCACTGTCTACATGAGCTATGGAGGCAGGCGTGAGCCACTGCTGCCATCTCAGACTCCAGAGGCAGTGCGGGCTGCAGCCTCTGTGGAGGTTCCTGTGAACAGGTGCAGGTCACTGCCTCCACCTTCCCAGGAGCTTGTGCAGCCCACCAACACCAAGTGTCCCACAACCCTGCACCAACCACTGCCCCTGCCTCCCCTGGGGTGCATGTGATCCATGCTGCTTCTAAGAGTGCTGTGACCTGGCACCAACCACTGCCCCCACCTTCCTGGGAGTATGTGCAGCCAGCTGCCTTTGCCAAGGGACCCACGACTAGGAGCCAACTGCTGCCCCCACCTTCCTGGGAACGTGTGTGTGGCCCATGCATCTGCACACCCCTTATCAAGGGGATAGTGGCCAGCACAGGCTGAGGAAAGAGATGGAAAGCATCCAAACCAAAAACAGCACTCTCACCAAAAAAATATTAAACCCACATAAGCTGGGCAGACATACTCCCGCATATAAATAGCCCTCCAACACTACAGTAGACATTTGTTTCTCCTAAACTCACAGAGTAAGAGAAATATAAGCAAAATGAAGAAGCAGAGGAGCCACTCTCAGTTAAAAGACCAAGAAAATTCCCCTGAAGGAATAAACAATGAAACAGATCTCTTCAGTTTAACAGACACTGAGTTCAAAAAGGAGGTAATGAAAATACTGAAGGAATTAAGAGAGGCTATCAACAGAAATGCAGATTACTGTAAAGAGGGACTAGAAACTATAAGGAGGAGCCAAGAACAATTAGAAAATTCATTTGCCAAGACGAAAGCTGAGCTCAAGGCAATGAATAGCAGAATGAATAAAGCAGAAGAAAGAATAAGTGACGTGGAAGATAGAATAATGGAAATTACCCAATTTCCAGACAGAAAATTTCCATTTGACGGAAAGCCAAATATAAAAAAAATGAAAGCAATATAAGAGACATATGGAATATATAAAGCAGGCCAATCTATGCATAACAGGGATTCCAGAAAGAGAAGAGAAAAGGGGATTGAAAATGTATATGAAGAAATTATGGCTGAAAACTTCCTAAACCTAAAGAAGGAAACAGATATCCAGATACAGGAAGCACAGAGGGTCCCAAACAAGATGAACCCTAACAGACCTACACCAAGACATAGTATAATAAAAATGGCAAAGTTAAAGATAAAGAGAGAATTCTAAAGGCAGCAAGAAAAAAACAGAGTTAATTACAAGAGAACCCCCATAAGGCTATCAGCTGTTTTCTCTACAGAAACACTGCAGGCCAGAAGGGAGGGGCAAAATATATTCAAAGTCTTGAAAGAAAAAAATCTGCAACCTAGAATACTCTACCCAGCAAGATTATCGTTTAGAATATGAGGAGAAATAAAGAATTTCTCAGACAAGCCAAAACTAAAAGAATACAGCAATACTAAACCTATCCTTAAAGTAATATTGAAAGGTCATCTCTAAATAGAAAAGAAGCAAAAAGATATAGGAAGGAGGAAATCACAATTGGAAAGTAAATCACTTAAATTAACCAGGCTACAGATCAAAAAGAAAAAAACTGTGAAAGCAATGATAAAGAAAAGGAACAGCAAAAGGATAAACATGAAGATGTAAACAGGGACATCAAACTCATAAAATGTGGGGAAGGAGAGTAAGAAAATGCATATTCTTTTTTTTTTCTTTTTTAGAATGTGTCTAAATGTACATGATTATCAGTCTAAAGCAAGCAGATATAGGAAGGGGTTAACATACTTGGAAAACAGGGCAACCACAAATCAAAAATATACAGTATATTCACAAAAACCAAAAAGAAGAGAAACAAGCATAAAATAAAAGGAAATCATCAAACCATAAAAAGAAAAACAAAAAGAAAAAGAAGGGAACAAAGACTAAACAAAGAATCAACTGGAAAACAAGATTTGAAATGGCAGTAAATACATATGTATCAATAATTACCTTAAATGTCAATGGACTGAATGCTCCAATCAGAAGACATAGAGTGGCAGACTGGATAAAAAAACAAGAGCCTACAATATGCTGCCTACAAGAGACCCACCTTAGAGCAAAGGACACACATAGTTTGAAACTAAAGGTATGGAAAAAGATATTTCAGGCAAACAGAAATGACAAGAAAGCAGGAGTTGCAATACTCATATAAGACAAAATAGACTTTAAAGTAAAGACTATTAAGAAAGACACTATATAATGATAAAAGGATTAATACAAGAAGAGGATATAACACTTATCAACTTATATGCTACATATAAGCATTTAGAATGCTACACCAAAAAAAAACTGCTGAACACATATTCTTTTCATGTGCACATGGTACATTCCCACATATAGATCATATGATTAAAAAAAACAGATCAACAAATTTGAAAGGAATGAAATTATATAGAATATATTCTCTTAACCCAACACAATTAAAATAAGTCAATAACAATAAGATAGGAAAATACAAAGTATTTTGAAATTTAACAACATACTTGGAAATTTAACAACATACTTTTTTCCTTTTCTTTTTTTTTTTTGGCAGCGCAGCTATGTGGGATATAAAGTTCCCTGACCAGAGATTGAACCTGTGCCCCTTGCAGTGGAACTGCAGAGTCGTAACCACTGGACTACCAGGGAATGCCCAACAACGTACTTCTAAATAAATCATAGAGCAAAAAAGAAATTAGAAGGAAAATTAGAAAATAGTTTGAAGTGAAAGACAGTGAAAACACAACATATAAAAATTTGGGGGAAGCAGGTGAATCAGTGCTTCAAACACAACATAGATTTAATTCCTTAAAATAAGAAAGTTCTAAAATCAATGAACTAAGATTCCATATTAAGAGACTACAGGGAATTCCCTGGCAGTCCAGTGGTTAGGACTCCACACTGGAATATCACTCAGCCATTAAAAAGAATGAAATAATGCCATTTGCAGTAACATGGATTGACCTAGAAATTGTCATACTGAGTGAAGTTAGAGAAAGAGAAGTATCGTGTGATATCACTTATATGTGGAACCTAAAAAAAATGATGCAAATGAACTTATTTACAAAACAGAAACAGACTCACAGACTTAGAGAATGAACTTGTTACCAGAGGGAAGGGGAGGGGGGAGGCATAGTTAGGGAGTTTAGGATTGACATGTATACACTGCTATATTTAAAATGGATAACCAACAAGGACCTACTGTATAACACAGGGAACTCTACTCAATATTATATAACAACCTAAATGGGAAAAGAATATGGAAAAGAATAGATTCATGTATATGTATAACTGAATCACTTTGCTGTACACCTGAAACTAACACAAGATTGTTAATCAACTATACTCCAATATAACATAAAACACTTAAAAAGAAAAAAATAGGATAGTGAGAGAATATTTTCAACTTAATGTCATCAAATTCAGCAACTTAGGTAAGATGGATGAATTACTTTAGAAAAGAGCTTACAAATATTTACACAAGAAAAATGGAAATCTGAGAAATTTAATGTCAAATGTTCACAATCTCTTCAGAAAATAGAGGACACTGCCCAGCACTGTTTATGAGGTGAGCATAGCCTTTATACAAAAACCTTGCAGTGACATTTAAAAAAGACAATTACACAAATCCCTCATGAACTTAAATACAAAAACGCTTTGTAAAATATTAGCATATTAAATTAAACAATATAAAAAAAGGACAATATACCATGAAAAAAGAGGTTTTAGTCCAGGAATGCAAGACTGGGTCAACATTCAAAACATTATTAATGTTAATTTACTGTGTTAACAAAATAGAGGATAAAAAAACCCGTTTGTTCCAAAATGTGAAGAAAAAGCATTGACAAAATTCAACATACATTCCTGATAAAAACTCAGCAAACTGGGAATAATAGGGAACTTCTTAATCTGATAACGAGTTTCTACTGAAAAAACTCAATTAACATCATATTTAGTGATGAAAGACTGAATATTCTACCCCAAGTTTTAGAAACATGGGAAGAATATCCACTTTCGCTGCTTGTATTTAACATTGTACCAAGTTCTGTAAGCATTGCAGTAAGGCAAAATAATAATAATAATGATGATGATAGCAATAATGCACATGAATTTCTTAATGGAACAAGTAAACCTGTCCCTCTTTTCAGGTGATGTGATTCTTTCCTAGAGTGTCTAAGGAGTCTATAAAATGGCTGGAACAAAGAGGGAATTTAATAATGTTACAGGATACAGAGTTAAGATTTAAAAAATCAGTTGTATTTTTTATACTAGCAGCAAGCAATTGGGAAAAATTTTTAATTCCATTTATAATTGCACCACCCCCAAATAGTACTTAAATATAACAAAAGACATCCACAACTTCTACCCTGAAAATTAGAAAACAATGATGAGGGAATATAAAGATCAACTAAATTAATACTGAGATATACCATGTTCATGGATTAGAACATTCAAGATTATTCAGATGTTACTTCTATACAAATTGATCAATATACCCAACACGATGTCAATCAAAACTCCAACTACTTTGGTAGAAAATAACAAACTGACTCTAAAATTTTTATGGAAATGCAAATAAACCAACAGTAGGCAAAGCAATTTTTTAAATGATAAACAAGGTAGGACAGCTTACCCAAAATGATTTCAATACTTTAGATAAAGTTACTGTATTCAAGACCACTTGTTAATGGTGAAATGACAGGCATTTGTATCAATGAAACTGAATTGAATCTTAAAATAAACCCATGCATAAATAATTAGCTAATTTTTATCAAGGATACCAAGGTAATTCAGTGAGAGAATGGAGAATCTTTTCAATAAATAATGTTGATACAACTGGCCATCTGTATGGAGAAATTATTAGGTCCTACTTGACATCATGAAGAAAAATTAACTCAAATCATAGACTTAAATGGAAACATAACACTATAAATTTTGTAAGAAAAAAACATAGGAGAAAAATCTTTACTATCTTGGGAGTAAGAAATGATTAATAAGGGCTCAAATAGTATGAACTGTAAGAGAAAATATAATAAATGGATTTTTTTAATCAAAAATTTAAATTTTTTGCTCTTTGAAAACACTGTTAAGAAAATGAAAAGGCAGTATGCATTATGGGGGGAAATATTTGCAAATATATTTCAAAGAACTTGCTCCCAGCATATAAAAAGAACTCTTACAACTCATTAATAAGAAGACAAATGATCAATTTTCAAAATGGGCAAAAGTTTTGCACAGGTACATCACAAAAATATGTAAATAGGGCCTCCCTGGTGGCGCAGTGGTTTGAGAGTTCGCCTGCCGATGCAGGGGATACGGGTTCGTGCCCCGGTCTGGGAGGATCCCATATGCCGCGGAGCGGCTGGGCCCGTGAGCCATGGCCGCTGGGCCTGCGCATCCGGAGCCTGTGCTCCGCAACGGGAGAGGCCACAACAGTGAGAGGCCCGCATACCGCAAAAAGAAAAAAAAAAAAAAAAAAAATATGTAAATAAGCATATGAAAATATGCTCTACATCATTAGTCAAGAGGGAAATGCAAATTAAAATCAAAATGAGACTCTCCACACTCATTAATATTGTTAAATTTAAAAAGATGTTAATACTAAGCATTGGTTAGGATTTGCAGCAACCAGAATTCTCAAATACTGCTGGTGGACACATAAAATGTCACAGCTACTGTCAAAAAATGTTTTGACAGTTTATTAAAAATTAGTACCAAAAGAAAAAATAGATAAATTGGACTTCATCAATATTAAAAATTTTGTACTTCAAAGGATACTATCAAGAAGGTGAAAAGATAGCCCACAGAATGGGAGAAAATACTTTCAAATCAAATATCTGATAAGGGCTTTGTATGTTGAATATATTCTACACATCAGTTTGAGTTGATAAAATTAACAAGCCCAATCATACCAAGTTTTGACATGGTTGTGGAGCGATTGGAACACTCATTCACTGCTGGTAGGAAAGTAAAATTGTAAAACCACTTTGGAAAACAGTTTGACAGTTATTTATAAAGTTAAATACATACCTACCACATGATTCAGCCATTTCACTCTTAAGAATGTGCTCAAGAGAAAGGAGTATGTGTCCACATAAAATCTTGTACTGGAATATTCATAGCAACTTTATTTGTCATAACTCCAAATTGGAAACATCTGAAATGTCCACCAACAGGTTTGTGGGTAATCAAATTGTGATATAACTATACAGTGGAATACTCAGCAGTATAGAAGGATGAACTATCAACAAACACATGACAATATGAATGAAGCCCAGAATAATTTTGCCAAGTGAAGTAAGCCAGCAAAAAGAAAAAGAAAAAAAAATATATATATACATACACACACACCATATGATTTCATTTATATAAAACTCTAAAAAGTACAAACAAATCTGTAGTGACAATAAATAAGTGGTTGTCTGGGGCCAAGGATAGGGGCATAGGGAGAGAGAAATGATTACAGAGGGAATGAGGAAACTGTGGGGTGGTGTATATATTCACTATTTTGATGATGGTGATGTTTTCACAGGTGTAATCATATGTCAAGACATCAAA
Organism: Mesoplodon densirostris; assembly: GCF_025265405.1. Classification (NCBI taxonomy): domain Eukaryota; kingdom Metazoa; phylum Chordata; class Mammalia; order Artiodactyla; family Ziphiidae; genus Mesoplodon; species Mesoplodon densirostris. The sequence continues at coordinate 79,154,188 of NC_082668.1, read as the reverse complement.
TTATACACTTTAGATATGAATTTTATTATGTCAGTTATACCTGAATAATGCTTTTTTAAAAATAACAAATATTGGTGATTATGTGGAAAAATGGGAACCCTCTATACTGCTGGTGGGATTGAAAAATTGTGCAACCACTTTCAAGAGCAGTTTGGCAGTTCCTCAAAAGGTTAAACATAGATCAATCAATTCTACAACAAAGTATATGCTCATGAGAAATGAAGACATATGCCCACAAAAGAATTTCACACAAATGTTCATAGCAGCATTATTTATCATAGCTAAAAGGTTGGAAACAAAGTAAATTCTATCACATAGCAAATGGATATATAAAATGTAGTATATCCATACAATAGAATATTATTCAGCAACAAAAAGGAATGAAGTATTGATATGTGCTTCAACATGCAAATAAGTGTTTAAAACAATAAGGAAACAACCCAATCAATAAATGGGCAAAAGATCTGAACAGACATCACACCAAAGAAGACATACAGATGGCAAATAAGCATATAAAAAGATGTCTAACATCATATGTCATTAGGGAATTGCAAATTAAAACAAAAAGTTACCACTACCCACCTTTTAGAATGGCCAAAATCCAAAACACTGACAACACCAATTGCTGACAAGGATTTGGAGCAAGAGGAACTCCATTTATTGGTGTTGGAAATATAAAATCATACAGTCACTTGAAAAGACAATTCAATAGTTTCTTACAAAGCTAAACATACTCTAACCGTTTGCCTCAGCAGTAACACTCCTTGATATTTACCCAAATTAGTAGAAAACTTATGTCTGCACAAAAACCTGCACTTAAATATCTATCACAGCTTATTCATAATTGCCAAAAACTTAGAAATAACTAAGATATCCTTCAGTGGGGCAGTGGATAAACAAACTGTGGTGTATTCATACAATGGAATATTATTTAACATTAAAAAGAAATGAGCTATCAAACCAGAAGAAGACTTGGAAGAAATTTAAACACTTACTGGTAAGTGAAAGAAACCAATCTGAAAAGTCTACATACTGTATGATTCCAACTATATGACATTCTGGAAAAAGTGAAATAAGGGAGACAGTAAAAAAATCAGTAGCTGCTAGACATGCAAAAAAAAAAAAGAAAGAAAGAAAGAGTGACACATACCAGACAATAAGATAGTCAGTAGTAACTAACTCTGGGTCCAAATGTTAGACTCAGCAGACAAAGATCTCAAAGCAACTACTAAAAATATGTTTTTAACATTTAAAAAACTTAAGTTTAAAGAACTAATGGAAAACATAGTAGTAACAACTCAACAAAAAAGGAATCTAAATAGAGAAATACAATCTGTAGAAAAAGAACCAAATAGAAATTCTAGAGCTTAAAAATACTGGAAAGTACTGGAATGAAAAGTACTGGAATGAAAAATTCACTAGATGGGCTCAGTAGTGAAAAGAAAGACTCCGTGAGCTTGAAAATTATTAGAAATACCCCAATGCAAGGAATAGGGAGACAAATTGAAGAAAAGTGATAAAAAAGAATCTCAGAGAACTTTAGGATAGTATGAAGTATCCCAACGTGCATTTAATGGACATGCTAAAATGAGAGGAAGGGTTGGGAGTGGTAGAAAAAATAATTGAAGAAATAATTCATGAAAACCCCCCAATTTTGATAAGAACATTAAACTAGAGATTGAAGAAGCTCAACAAACTCCAAATATGAAACAGACAAGGGATACACCTGGGTACTTTACAGTGAAACTGTTGAAAGGCAAAGACAAATAGAAACTCTTGAAAGAAGCAATAGGAAAAAAACTCATCATGAATAAGGGAGCAACAATGTGATTAATAGCTAAGTTCTCTAATCGGAAACAAGAAGAGCATCAAGAAGACAATATGATGACATATTCAGGGTCCTGGAGTTGAGTTTGGTAGGGGAACTGACAACTAAGAATTCTCTATGCAGTAAAATTATCCTTCAGTAATGAAAGTGAAAAACATTCCTTCTAGGAAAACAAAAACTAAGATTTTGTTGCTTAGCAGATCTGTACTACAAGCATTACTTAATGAAACTCTTCATCATTACTTAATGATACTTAGCAATAACTCAGAGCCACATGAAGGAATGCAGAGCACTAGCAATGGTACATGTGTGGGTAAGTACAAAAGACCATATAATGTTTTTCCTTGTCTTCTTATTTCTTCAAAAACCAAAAGTGTTTAAAGCAATAATTACAGTACTTTATTGTTGGACATGTATATGAAAGTAATATAATTAATATTAATATTACTAACGAGGGTGGTGGATATGGACCATATAGGAGCACATTTGCTATAATAGAATTAAGTCAATATTTATCTGAAATAGATTGTCATAAGTTAAAGATTCATTTTTTAACCCCTAAAGCAATGACTAAAAAGAAACTTTACAAAATCAAATAATTTAATTGAAAGAGGAATTACAATGTTACATTGAAAACATACTTATTTTATGTAAAAGACCCTAAAGGAGTAACAGAGGACCAAAAAAAGACATTTAGAAAGCAAATATCAAAATGGAAAATAAAATCCAACCGTATCAGTAATTACAATACTTGTGAATGGACTTCGATTGAAAGACAGAAATTTACACTTCTTTTCTTTATTCCTGTAAACAGTATTATGACTGTCTTCCATTTGCCCTTCCAGATCCACTCTTCTCCTTAGTATACTTTGCTTTTTACCATAGGAAGCTTAATTGTTTGGATCATATGGGTGTACCCTCTGGCACCTGGTCAGTTTTTACCAATGAAGAGACCCTCAGGAATACTGAAGGGAGGAGTGTGTAACAAGCATTTATTTTCCCTGGCTCCCTGTGGGGGCACAGCAGGCTATCTAGGTCTGTACACTGAAAGTGGCCTTTTCTACACGATTCCCTCCTTCTGATTACAGTCACTAACCCCTCTACTTAAACCTACGGGTATAAGGAAAGGGAAAGTTCTTCTGTTAGCCTTGGGTTATTGCACTGTTCCTTGTGGTTCCTCTTCACTCTTACTTTTATAAATAGTACCTTTGTACCTTAACCTTCCTTGGATTGTCCCAAGTTGAATGTGCCATCTGTGCCCTAAATGAACCCTGGCTAATATATCTATGAATTTTTAGGTAGGATTTTTTTTTTTTTACTCCATATCAGCCATCTTCTTTTAAATCTTTTTCAATGTTATATATATTTTTCTTCATTCTGAAAAATCTTCAAAACTCTCACATCTTTATTGTTTTAGTGTGCCTATAATGCATATATTAATTATTTTATTTGTTATTTTGCATTATGTAATTCCTTATATTGATGAATTGTTTTTCAGTCCATCTTGTCTTTTTGTTTTAATTTCTATCTTTGCCTCTCCTGTTGCATATTCTTTGAAGTAACCAAGCAGATGAAAACTGTATGTTTACATTCTGTTCAGAGGAAACCATTTATAGAATGTATGCTATTTTACATTTGCCACAGTGTCTTTTCAAAGCAGCCTCCTCTTTCTTTCTCCCTCCCTCCCCCACTTCTTCTCATGTAACCCCATCTGACATTTTTTTCAATACACAGCATTGAAGAGGCACCCCTGTGTGTATATATATATATATATATAATATATATATATATATATATATATATGTATATATATATATTATATATATATATTTTTTTGCCGTACACGGGCTTCTCACTATTGTGGCCTCTCCCGTTGCGGAGCACAGGCTCTGGACGTGCAGATTCAGCGGCCATGGCTCACGGGCCCAGCCGCTCCGCGGCATGTGGGATCTTCCCAGACCAGGGCACGAACCCGTGTCCCCTGCATCGGCAGGCGGAATCTCAACCACTGCGCCACCAGGGAAGCCAACCCCTGTATATTTTTACTTTAAAACAACTGCTGGGAAATAGCCCTCTAAGCATTAACTTTGAAGGCAAATTTCTACCTCATTTTGAAATACCCATTGATATTTGTCTTGTATGGATTAGTTGACCTGTCGTGTTTTTTGTCTTGGGTTTTCTGTCTAAGTTAGTGTGAGATCTCAGTTTACAATGCTTAGAATGTATGTGCTATATTCAAGTCTATCTTTCCATCCTTTTCCATTCCAAGTATGCAAAATTTTGTAGGTTTCCACCATGTGCCCCTACTTCTTTATATATTTCATGCTGACAGTTTTAGTCTCTGAAGATATTACAGACAAAAGAAGCTAAGGTGGGAACCTTTGGAACCTTTGGAATCAGGCTTCTGATTCTGGCTGCCTCAGTACATCATTCTGTATAATTGGGAAATGCCTATCTTTTTACTCATCAGTACATTGCAACATGTAGTGGTAGTTGAGTTCTTTTTCTGTCTTTGTTAGTCTGTGCTATTCTTATTCATGGAATGTGCTACTGATTCCATTCCCATTTCGTAACAGTGAAAATTCCACTAAAGTTTTATTGTTCAAAGTTTCTGTGCTCTTTTAAGTCAACTCCCGTGTCCAGTTACTCGTGCTATTTTGTACTCCATTAACTCCCAAAGAATTTTAGATGAGGAAGAATTCATTAGAGATTATCTAGTAGAATTTTCTATTTGTTGAATATATAGTAAAGAGGTTAAATTAGGATTCTAGGAACAACCAAATGTAATAAAAATACAGGCAGGTCTTCTGTTTGCCAGTCCACTGCCCTTTGCATTATTTCATGCTACATCTTTTATTATTTGAGCTTATTTGTAGTGAATTCCATTAGAAAGAACACTAATATAGTGATCAACATATCTAGCTTTTAGTTATAGATATGTCATTAATTAGATGAAAGATTTTGGAAGTCACTGAACTTTATTTGTAATTACAAAATAGATCATATAAGCCAGCTGATCCAGGTTTCCTTTAAGATCTATTTCAGTTTTAAATTCAATTCTAAATGGTTTTCATTTATAAGATGCCAAGCAAAGACTACCTTAAGTTTTGGTGAGAGGGACCAGGTGACACAAAATTTAAAAGCTATGATTCTTTCCAACGCTTTTATATATATTCTTTTAAAGGAAGTATAGAATATCTATCTCAGCTGTGCACAGTTGAGATTATGTACACATTTGAACAAATTCAAAAATAATCTAATAGGAGAAATCTTACAGAAATGACATTTATGAAAAACCACTAATGTCAAAGGCTTATCAGATATTTGTTAGTTAAAATTTTTAAACAGTTTTTTATAAAGAGGTAGTGTAGGAGGTTAGTTGACAATGCCATCTTGAACACTCAACATCATTAATTATGGTGAAATGTAAACAAAAAGCACTTTACACTCTTTACACCCATTAAGGATGGTTATAATATCAAAGACAGAGAGCAGCAAATGATGGTGAGGATGTGGAGAAATTGTAACCCTCATACGTTGCTGGTGGGAATACATACGTTACAGCTACTCTGGACAATAGTTTGGCAGTTCCTCAAAAAGTTAAATGTATATGACTTAGCAATTTCACTCCAGGTGTATACCCAAGAGAACTGAAAACATAGGTTCACCAAAACCTGTGTATGAATGTTTATAGCAGTATTATTCATAATAGCCAAAAGATAGAAACAATCCAAATGTGCATTAGTGGACAAATGGAAAAAGAAAATGTGGTATATCCATACAGTGAAATATTATTCAACAATAAAATGGAATGAAGTACTGATACATGCTACAATATAGGTGAACCTTAAAAACATTATGCTATGTGAAAGAAGCCAATCACAAAAGACCACATATTGTATGTTTCCATACATATGTAATGTCCAGAATAAGCAAATCCATAGAGAGAGCAAGTCGATTGGTGGTTGCTAGGAACTGGGTGAAGAGGAGAATTGGTAGTGGCTGCTAATGGGTATAGGGTGTCTTTTTAGGGGGATGAAAATCTGGAATTAGACAGTAGTGATGATTGCACAAACTTGTGAATATACTAAAAAACATGGATTTGCATACTTTAAAAGGGTGAAATTTATAGTAAGTGATTTATATTTCAATAATAAAAAACATCTAGGGACTTCCCTAGCGGTCCAGTGGTTAAGACTCTGAGCTTCCAATGCAGGGGGCATGGGTTCAATCCCTGGTTGGGGAACTAAGATCTCACATGCTGCACAGAGTGGCCAAGTAATAATAATAATAACAATAATAATAATAATAAACATATAAAACATGACAAGGTAGGTCATCACGAAATTGTTCAAAACCAGTGATAAAGAGAAAATCTTGAGAGCAGTTTGAAGAAAAGAGACACATGACTACAGAGCAACAAATATCAGAATTTAAGCAGATATAGCAGCAGAAACAATGTAAAGAGGAAGACCATAGACCAACATCTTTAAAATAAAGAAAATACTTTTAACCGAGAATCCTATACCCAGCAAAAATCTTTGAAACATGAAAGTGAAGTCTTTCTTTTATAGATATACAAAAGCTGAAAGACAAGTGATTTTTGATAACGGTACAGAATCAACTTAATGGAAAAAGCATAGTCTTTTCAATAGATAGAGCTGGGAAAATTGGATATCCATATGCCAGAAATGGATTTTCATCTATACTTTGCATGATATGTAAAAAGTAACTCAAAATGGATCACAGGCCTAAATGTAAATAAGACCTCAACTATAAAGCTTCTAGAACAAAACATAAGGAAAGGAGAAAATCTTCATGATTTTCTACTAAGATTTCTAAAAGCTGGATCAATAAAAGTAAAAACTGATAAATCAGTTTATATCAAGATAAAAATAAACTCTGCTCTTAAAAATATACCCTTAGGGCTTCCCTGGTGGCACAGTGGTTGAGAATCCACCTGCCGATGCAGGGGACACGGGTTCGTGCCCCGGTCCGGGAAGATCCCACATGCCGTGGAGTGGCTAGGCCCGTGAGCCATGGCCGCTGGGCCTGCGCATCTGGAGCCTGTGCTCCGCAACGGGAGAGGCCACAACAGTGAGAGGCCCGCGTACAACAACAACAACAACAACAACAACAAATATATATATATATATATATATATATATATATATACCCTTAAGGGAATGAAAAGATGTACTCATTTCACTAGCCACTCCTTCTTAATTTCTTTTCCTGGTTTTTCCTCATATCTCCAGCTTCTAAGTATTGCAGTATCACAGAACTTAGTCTGTGTGCAGTCACTCTTTGATCTCACCATTTCATATTTTAAATACTATAAGCAAGTAACTCCCAGATTTGTATTTCCTGCCAGGACCTTTCCCCAGACTCCAAACTTATATAGCCATCTTTGTGCTTAACATCTCCACCTGGATATTTAATTAGTGTCTACAACTTAACAAGTAACAAACAAACCTACTGATTTTTTTTAAAAAATATTTATTTTATTTATTATTTATTTTTGGCTGCGTCAGGTCTTAGTTGCGGTGTGCTGGATCTTTGTTGAGGCATGCAAGATGTCTTCGTTATGGCACTCAGGTTTCTCTCTAGTTGCGGCGTTCGGACTCCTCTCTAGTTGTGGTGTGCAGGTTTTCTCTCTCTAGTTGTGGCGCGTGGGCTCCAGGGTGCATGGGCTCTGTAGTTGTGGCGTGGGGGCTCCAGAGTGCATGGGCCCTGTAGTTTGCGGCATGCAGGCTCTGTCGTTGAGGCTCATGAACTCAGTAGTTGTGGCATACGGGCTTAGTTGCCCCACAGCATGTGGGATCTTAGTTTCCTGACCAGGGATTAAACCTGCGTCCCCAGCATTGGAAGGTAGATTCTTTACCACTGGACTGCCAGGGATGTCCCAAACCTACTGATTTACGCCAAACCACAACACCCTCACCCAAAGCAGCTCTTTTGCAGTCTCCCTATGTACATAAATGCTAACTTTTGCCTTCTAGCTCCTGAGGACAAAAACTGTGGAGTCATCATTCACTAGAAATCTTTCTCTTATAGCACATATCAAATCCATCAACAGATCCTTTACCTCTACCTTCAACATATATAAAGAATCTGACCACTTTCTACTACTTCAATCACTACCATCAGTTCTAAGCTTAGTATGATCATCCTTTGCTTGGAATTTTTAGCGACCTCCTACATGGTCTAACTTTCATTCTTTTTTCACTACAGTCTGTTCTAATACTAAAGCCAGAGAGAACTTTTTCAAAGGTAAGTCAGGCCATGTCCTTTCGTTGCTCAAAACCACACAATGGTTTCCTACTCAGGATAAAAATTCAACATCTTTGTATAATGATTTCAAAAGCCCTGCAAAATATGGCACCATCTATGGCACTCTCTTGACCTTATCTCTTGGTGCTCTTCTTGACCACATCAGCCTGTTTACTGTTTGTTGAACAAACTAAGCATGCTCCTGTCACAGGACATTTGTAAATCTTGTTCCCTCTGCCTGGGAAGCTCTTCCCCCATAAGACTACATGCCTTATTCCCTCACTTTTAAAAAGTCTGTGCTCAGATGTCTTGTCAGGAGGCCCTTTTTCACCTTTCCTAGAACTTCTTGTACATCTTGCTTTCCCTACTTTTTTCCATAAGACACGTCAAAATTATATATAGCAGGAATGTGCAAGCTATGGCCATTGGGTAAATCTTAGCTACCACCTGTTTTTGCATATAAAGTTTTCTTGGAACACAGCTATGCTCACTTTTTTATATGCTGCCATGGCTGGTTTTTCACTACAATGACAAAGCTGAGTAATCGCAATAGAGACATGAGACCTCTAAAGCCTAAAACATTTACTATTTGGCCATTTACAGAAGAAGGTTGCTGACCCTGATATACACTATGTGTTTGCTTGTGTTTATTGCCTGTCTCTCCCCACAAGAAAGTAAGTCCTATGAAGGCAGTTATTTTTTTCACTGCTGCATCCTTAGCACCTAGAATAGTAACTGGCACATAATAGGTATTCAATAAGTATTCCAGGAACAAATAAGTGACAATTAAAGAGAATACATGATATGGTCTAGTAATTAAAGGATATATTAAAGGATTTTAGGCTTTAAAGACAAAAATTCTTCTAGATTATAAGCTTTGTTATTATGTATCATTATCATCTAAAAATAAATACACTTTTTTCAATTAAGCATGTTTGCAATTAAGAAAAGAGACTCCTGTGTAGGGGGAATTCCCTGGTGGCCTAGTGATTAGGATTCCGGGCTTTCACTGCAGTGGCCTGGGTTCAGTCCCTGGTCGGGGAACTGAGATCCTGCAAGCCGCGCATGTGGCCAAAAAAAAAAAAGACTCCTGTGTAAAGATGGTAGAAAGAAGCTACAGAATTTCCCTCCTCTGATACCTAATGATATGATCTCCAACAATTAAAAAAAAAGATAAGAACAGCAGAACCAGAAGAAAAAAAGAAAACAAAACATTTGTCAGCAGTAACCAGAAATAAGAAATAGGATAGAATCTCAATGTCATATATTTCAAAAGATGATAGCTGAGGAAAAAAAAAGATTTGCCAAAGCATGGAATGGCACCCAGCCCCATTCTCCCCAAAATCTTATATTAATGTCAAGATAAATGATGATCTTGAGATTCATCATTGATACAACTGAAATAGTAGGGGGAGTAACTGTGTAGAGTCTCCTTACATTTTTCTTTTTCTTACTATGTGAAAGTAGAAAAAGCTGCTGGGAAGAGATGTCTGAAAGGTGAAAAGTGAGGATTAGGGATGATTTCCTGGCAGAAGCAGAGGCTTCAGGACTCCTGAATTGAGGGAATGATCTATATCCCAAGGGCTATCTCCCTATAGGCATAAGGTTGTTCCCTCCCCAAGTAGTTAGGGTGAAACGCCAGGAAAATCTCGAAGAACTGATCCCAATTCCTCCAACAAAAGCCACACATAAAAGCTGCCACACACAAAAACAGAAATATAGATCAATGGAACAGGATAGAAGACCCGGGGATAAACCCACACACATATGGTCACCTCATTTTTGATAAAGGAGGAAAGAATATACAATGGAGAAAAGACAGCCTGTTCAATAAGTGGTGCTGGGAAAACTGGACAGCTACATGTACAAGAATGAAATTAGAACACTCCCTAACACCATACACAAAAATAAACTCAAAATGGATTAGAGACCTAAATGTAAGACTGGTCACTATAAAACTCTTAAGAGGAAAACATAGGCAGAACACTCTATGACATAAACCACAGCAAGATCCTTGTTGACCCACCTCCTAGAGAAATGGAAATAAAAACAAAAATAAACAAATGGGACCTAATGAAACAGAGGCTTTTGCACAGCAAAGGAAACCATAAACAAGATGAAAAGACAACCCTCAGAATGGAAGAAAATATTTGCAAATGAAGCAACTGAAAAAGGATTAACCTCCAAAATTTACAAGCAGCTCATGCAGCTCAATATCAAATAAACAAACAACCGAGTCCAAAAATGGGCAGAAGACCTAAACAGACATTTCTCCAAAGAAGATATACAGATTGCCAACAAACACATGAAAGGATGCTCAACATCACTAATCACTGGAGAAATGCAAATCAAAACTACAATGAGGTATCACCTCACACCAGTTAGAATGGCCATCAAAAAATGTGCAAACAATAAATGCTGGAGAGGGTGTGGAGAAGAGGGAACCCTCTTGCACTGTTGGTGGGAATGTAAATTGATACAGCCACTATGGAGAACAATATGGAAGTTCCTTAAAAAACTAAAAGTAGAAGTACCATGTGACCCAACAATCCCACTACTGGACATATACCCTGAGAAAACCATAATTCAAAAAGAGTCATGTACCACAATGTTCATTGCAGCTCTATTTACAATAGCCAGGACATGGAAGCAACCTAAGTGTCCATCGACAGATGAATGGATAAAGAAGATGTGGCACATATATACACTGGAATATTACTCAGCCATAAAAAGAAACGAAATTGAGCTATTTGTAGTGAGGTGGATGGACCTAGAGTCTGCCATACAGAGTGAAGTAAGTCAGAAAGAATAAAACAAATACCGTATGCTAACACATACATGTGGAATCTAAAAAAAAAAAAAAAAGGTTTTGAAGAACCTAGGGGCAGGACAGGAATAAAGACACAGACATAGAGAATGGACTTGAGGATACGGGGAGGGGGAAGGGTAAGCTGAGACAAAGTGAGAGAGTGGCATGGACATATATACACTACCAAATGTAAAATAGATAGCTTGTGGGAAGCAGCCGCATAGCACAGGGAGATCAGCTCGGTGCTTTGTGACCACTTAGAGGGCTGGGATAGGGAGGGTGGGAGGGAGACGCAAGAGGGAGGAGATATGGGGATATATGTATATGTATAGCTGATTCACTTTGTTATAAAGCAGAAATTAACACACCATTGTAAAGCAATTATACTCCAATAAAAATGTTAAAAAAAAAAAAAAAAGCTGCCACAAAAGCTCCTCTCTTCTTATTCTTTGGCCATACTAAAAAATTCACAGTACATAAGTTTCTTTTTTGACATTTTTAAAGATTCAACTTACATTATCTTTTTTTTTTTTTTTTTTTTGATGTCTGATCTTATTTATTTGTTACTCTTAGAACATCTCATTTTTGACTGGACTCAGAAATAGAAGCTCTCAGAGAGGACAGCCTCCGTTTCTTCACAATCTCTTCCTGGTGTTTTTCTTTGGCCTCCTTCATTCTCTTGGCCAAAAGTTTAGCATATTCTGCAGCCTCTTATTTTTCTTAGTACGCTGTTTCTTCAGAGCAATACGCCGACGTTTGTGTTGCAGAACACGTGCAGTAACAAGACGCTGCATCTTGGGTGTTCTGGTCCTAGGTTTCTTACCTTCTTTGTTTAGGGGCTTTTTCACAACATACTGGCGGACATCATCTTCTTTAGGGAGTTTGAAAAGTTTGCGGATTCTGCTAGCTCTTTTGTGCCCCAGGCGACGAGGCACAGTAGTATCAGTGAGTCCAGGAATATCCTTCTCCCCTTTTTTTACGATGACCAAATTGAGAACGCTCAATTTGGCATCCACAATGCAACCCCGCACAGATTTGTGCTTTCTTTCTCCAGTCCTCCTTGGTCTGTAACAGGAATGCCCCTTACTCAGTAGCAGGCAGACTCGACCATGTCCAGAAATGGGCAGAAGACCTAAATAGACATTTCTCCAAAGAAGATATACAGATTGCCAACAAACACATGAAAGGATGCTCAACATCACTAATCACTGGAGAAATGCAAATCAAAACTACATGGGTCAAGACACCCTGCTTCATGGGGAAACCCTGTCTGTCGTTCCCACCACTGATTTGGACTACATAACCCTTCCATTCTTCACCCAGAGCGTCAGCAGCAACTTCTGTAGCCATACGCTTCTCATAAAAGGTACGAAGTTTTCGTTCGTCTTCCACTTCAATGAGTTTCTGGCAGTCAGTGGCTGGGAAAGAGATGTTCAGCCTCATTCTGAAGCGGCCGACCGCCTCCAAGTCGCCAAGAAGAGGAGCTCAGCTTATATTATCTTATTTCCAAGTGATTTCTATCATTTGATGTGCCTCTCAGAGGATAATTTTTCTCCCTCTCTCTCCAATTGCCTCTCTTCAGTCAAGAATGGGAAAGAGAGAGAAAGGTTATAGATATATGGGGGGAGAGAGAGAAATAATAAAAAGCAATTTTAATGCACTTTGGGCTAGGATCCGTGTAGCAAGCGGGATCTTAGTTCCCCAACCAGGGATGAACCCGTGCTCCCTGCAGTGGAAGCGTGGATCCTAACCCCTGGACCACCAGGGAATTCCCTGGGCTGGGATATTTTAAAGCCATTGACTGTTTCAAACAAAACATGATGACTTTTTTTTTGGTAAACTATTCTGGTAAAACAGTAAAAGCTTCCCAGAATAAGCACAAAATAACACTTTCCAGTATTTTTGTCTCTAAAGGTGGAAAAGACACTAAAGCTAAGGAAGTATTAATTCAATGTTGCACTTCTCAGAGCAAAAGTAGATATAAAACCATACAGTTGCCAAGTTTATTAAACCAGCAGCAAAATAATAAATATTATGTCTGGCAAGAACTCAAGATCAACTATTGGCAGAATTCCTTTAATGTGATACTTTTGGACCTATAATATCAATGATGTAATAAGAAAGCATAGTTACTCTACCTACTCTTTTCTTTCATCTAAATTTATTTATTTATTTTTGGCTGTGTTGGGTCTTCGTTTCTGTGAGAGGGCTTTCTCTAGTTGCGGCGAGCGGGGGCCACTCTTCATCGCAGTGCGCGGGCCTCTCACTGTCGCGGCCTTCTCCTGTTGTGGAGCACAGGCTCCAGATGCGCAGGCTCAGTAGCTGTGGCGCACGGGCTTAGTTGCTCCGCGGCATGTGGGATCTTCCCAGATCAGGGCTCGAACCCGTTCCCCTGCATTAGCAGGCAGATTCTCAACCACTGCGCCACCAGGGAAGCCCTGTACTCACTCTTAACATGTGCATGCTAACTGATACTTTAAAGTTGGATGAAACCTTCTATGTAAAAAGCATACATGGACGTTTTACTGTTTATGAGGGAAAAGTGCTTGACAGCTTCTTGTTTGTTTTTCTTTTTTCTTTTTTTTTTTTTCTCCTGGTACGCGGGCCTCTCACTGTTGTGGCTTCTCCTGTTGCGGAGCACAGGCTCCGGATGCGCAGGCTCAGCGGCCATGGCTCACGGGCCCAACTGCTCCGCGGCATGCGGGATCCTCCCGGACCGGGGCACGAACCCGCGTCCCCTGAATCGGCAGGCGGACTCTCAACTACTGCGCCACCAGGGAAGCCCTGTTTTTCTTTTTAACCACTGAAAATCCATGCTTAAAGGGGAAGAAATTTTTAAAATTTGGCTTGTGGTTATTTTTTGAGCCAAAAACTTTTCTGGAAAAGGTTTGTTGGATTCAGTATTGACAGAGTACAAGCAGAGAACAGCAACATCTCTACACTAGTTAAAGAGTTGACACTTGAATATTATTTCTCATAGTGCATTATTGCCAGAGCACAATTGTCTGTAAACAATATGGACTTTGATCTTGGTTCATTTTTTTAAAGGAAATCATGAGAATTGTGCCTATGATTGAATTTTGGTCCTTGAGTATATATTCTTCAAAATGCTGTGAAAAAAAAATGAGCAGTGAATAGAAAACTCTTGTTTTCCAGCTTGAAACAGGTTGGCTGTCAAGAGGGAAGTTAGTCATATGAATTTTTGAAATCAGATATGATATAAAAATATTTTTTCATGGGAATTCCCTGGCAGTCCAGTGGTTAGGAATCAGCACTTTCACTGCTGGGATCCTGGTTCAATCCCTGGTCAGGGAACTAAGATCCTGCAAACTACTCGGCAAAAAAAAGAAAAAAAATTTCTTCATGACCCTAAAAAAGACCATTTCTGTGATTTCAGATGGCTTGCCCCAATGGCAGCATGTATCAGAAGTTTGAAAAGCCTAAAATTGTCTTTCAGGGCTAAATTATTACATTAGTGCTGAAAATAATATATTAGGACAAACTATAATGCAAAGAAGGCTTTATTACTATGAGATGGACTGTTTCACAAATTAGGATATGCATTCTTCTTCCTCCATCTCCACCCATAAAAAATAACCACTTCTAATGTGTACTCATTTCACTTTGAATACCTCTATTAGAGTATTTAACACATTGTATCAGATATTTTGGAGTATTTACATTTCTCAGTTGGACTGTGCACTCCTCAAGGGCTAGTGATCGTGGTCCTCCCCAAAAGAGGTGTGCTAGTAAATCTTTCTGGGAATAAAAATAATTACAATTTACAAATAATAACATATACAATACTGTATTGTAAAATCCATATAGGCGATCGATTCCTACAGAATGCTTTGGTTGATTTTTACCAAACTCTTGTTTCTATAGCCCTGTCTGTAGCCAACCTATAGGTGTGCAATTGTTGAAGAATGTAGTGCTAACATAAATGGTCATTGATATTTTTGTCTAAGCAAAAGAGTAAGATGAAAATTAAACTTTACTTTTTCATCAATGATGTGACTTCTCGCTAACTCATTAATAGTTTTAAAATAGTATTAGAAGATTATTTATTTCAGCATAACACTTTAAATTTAATTTGATTAATATTTTTTTCTATTACTTTCTTAAGTCTAGACCAGCAGTCCCCAACCTTTTTGGCACCAGGAACCAGTTTCATGGAAGACAATTTTTCCACAGACTGGGGGCAGGTGGGGATGGTCTCAGGATGATTCAAGCACACTGCATTTATTGTGCAGTTTATTTCTATTATTATTACATTGTAATATATAATGAAATAATTATATAACTCACCATAATGCAGAATCAGTGGGAGCCCTGACCTTGTTTTCACCTGCCACTCACTGATAGGATTTTGATATGAGTCTGCAAGCAACTGATTTATTATGGTCTCTGTGCAGTCAAACCTCTCTGGTAATGATAATCTGTATTTGCAGCCACTCCCCACCGCTAGCATCACCACCTCAGCTCCACCTCAGATCATCAGGCATTAGATTCTCATAAGGAGCGCGCAGGCTAGATGCCTCACATGCACAGTTCGCAGTAGGGTTCGCGCTCCTATGAGAATCTAATGCCACCACTGATCTGACAGGAGGTGGAGCTCAGGTGGTAATGCAAGAGATGGGGAGCGGCTGTAAATACAGACGAAGATTTGCTCGCTTGCCCACTGCTCACCTCCTGCTGTGTGGCCCAGTTCCCAATGGGCCATGGACTGATACCAGTTCGTGGCCCAGGGCTTGGTGACCCCTGGTCTAGACTATCAATAAAACATTAAGCTTACGCCCTGATTTGTAGCATATGCCGATTTCTAGGTTGTAAACATTCCCACTGTGGTCTGTTTCAAGCTACCAATGTGATATCACTGGTAATAGAGTTGGGAAGAGATGGGCAGTAGCACACCACTATATAGCTTTTTTTGCATGCTACAATGGACATAAATAACCTCAAGGGCATCGATAATAGTAAAGCATAATAAAATAAGAAGTGATGAGTTGCATTTATTTGTTTTTAATATAAGTTTGAAAATATTTATTTTTGGTAATGGCTGTGTTTAACTAGTAGCTTGCAGAATTCCTAAAGATTTAATTTTTGACAGCATGTGCTTGTATGAGTTGGATTCCTCACACTGCTGCCCCTGGAGTGGTCCCATGCATAATCTACACAGCCTTATGTGACTGATTTGTTAATTGATTTGATGCAATCAACTTAACATATTCATCATTATGCCCTTGGCTTTTACGGAGGATTGCTATAAGAAAGACCATATAAATGATGTCTATGCATTGGCTATAAGATTATATCAAAACTTTGACATTTTACTCCAATGTTTTAAGTTTGTCTTATTGAATTGGTTACTTTCTTATTTACCAGACAAGAATAGTATCCTGTTCCCTCTTTGTTTTATCTGCCTTGAAACTCACAGGTAAATTGTACACTTGATCATAATAACTGTTAGTGCAGGCCAATAACATTTCATTTAAAAAACAAATCTTATGTTCAAATTTTAAGAGATATATATATGTATATATACATATGTACATGTACATACATATATATATATATAATACATATACACACCTTCATTCATACATATATATGTATACATACAAACACAATTTCAAATTAGGTTTCCCAAGGAACATTTGATATGGAATGTTGAATAAAGTCTTAATTTGTTTCCCAGTTTTCAAAGTAATGAGTTGGTTCCCTAGCATTCTTCAAAGGTGAACAATGTGTTTTTTAAGTATCATTATGAACTCATGTCTTAAGATATATTTGTTATGTTTCAATCTATTGTAGTTATTCATAACAAGTTCAAATTGTCTCATCTTTGGCCAGTGGGAGCCAATTCAAGTTGGGTTCTTCAAATTTACTCTCAAGTCCTTTTTATATGACCCCAATAATCTTTGATAGTTTTCATGCTTTAAGGTATGATAGGGTATTTTAGGCTTATCTTGGCCATTACCTATCCCAAACCTAGAATCAACCTTTGCTTCAAGGAATTTCTTTCAGGGGCAAATGATGTTTAGTGTCCATAATTGGAAACGTAAGTATGTGCTTGTTGCTACTGAAGTAGTCCCTGGTTTTAGGCATTTACAGTGGGCAGAACTAAGAAATATATATTTTTAAATATAAAATATGTGATGAATTCATTCTAATACATCCAGTTCAGATTCATGATCACAGAATTTTTATGTAACTCATTGATTTTACATCTGTTTCTTTTTTGTCCTACATCAAAAACACCAACTTAATTATCCATTTGCTTTTTCTCAGACTATGCATACAATAATATTACAATAACACTACCAATTAATACCACAAAACTATGGCTAATGATAACAAATTAAGTTCCTATTTTGTTGCTTCTTTAAAGATCATTTTCTTAGTTTAAATCCTATGAGGAAAGTACTGTTAAATTATTGTGTTTGTATGTAATTTTAAAAAATTATTGTGTTTAAAGTCACTTAGAATATTCTTCTCTGTATGGTTATGCCACCAACTCCATATACAATTAAGTTCATTGATTTCATTTAGATGGGATTGCTTTTAAAATTTAATGTATTTTTGTTTTATAATTATGTAAATTATTTTATGTTTCCAAAATCACATTTTTATGAGAAACTTTCCTACTATTCTATCTTTACTACCTTGCTCCTTTCCTTTTTACAGGTAACCACGTGTTTTAAGGTTTTGACTTTTCATTTCATTTAAAAAGTGAAACACATATACAGATGAATGGTAGCATGCCATAGATGCTTTTCTCTACTTTGATTTTTTTTACTTAACAAAATACTGGAGCTGACAGTGAAATACTTTATATTCCATATATTCTTTATTCCTTTTAAAAAATTGTATAGTACTTCACTGTATGTGTGTACCATAATTAATTCAGCCATTTCCCTATGATGGACATTTGTGTTATTTCCAGATGTTAACCTAAAACAATAAACGGCCAGTTATTTTACCAGCAAAATGGGTTTATTTGGGGGCAGCAAAGAATTGCAATTCGTGACATGCAACTATGTGAATCACATGCAAGTCCAATAAAGAAAAGGAAAGAAAACTTTTTTATAGAGGAGAAGGGGAAGTTGGGAGAGATGTTGATAAACAAAAAGTCCATTGGAGGAAACTGGGAATTCAAAGTATGACTCTTAATTGGCTGAGTTGTGACAGTTTCATTGGCTGAGCTGTTGCCAGGCAAGGAAGAGATCTTTCTTCCTTCTGCTGGCATTTGTAGTAAGTAAAACAGTGTCACTTCCAGCTGGAGATGCATGGTTTGTCTTTTCCTATTGGGATCTGTATGGACCTTGACTGGTACATGGGCTCCCTCTTTTGGCCTTCAGACTCCATTTTAGTGAGGTTTCTCTATTAATTTTCATGCAGACTTTTGCTATAAGAAACAGTGCTTCAATGTATATTTTCTTATATACTTATTTTATATTTTTTCAGTTTTGGTCAGATTCTTGGAAGTGGGATTTGCTAGACACAAAATAAATGCATATGTATCTTTGCTAGATACTGTAAAATTCTCTCTTGTTGGAGTTTTTCTATTTTTCACTCTAACAAAGAATATTTGAGAGTGTTCCTTTTCCCCACAACTGCCTCACTAACAGGCTGTGTTGTGAAACTTCTGGATTTTTGCCAATTTGTTGGGCGAGACATAGTATCTCAGTGATTCTTAATTTGCATTTCTCTTATGAACAAGGTTGAGAATGTTTCTATTTAAGGGGCATTTGCATTTCTTTTCCTGTGAAATGTCTGTTCATATCTCTTGCCATTTTTCTCTCAGGGTGTTGGTGTTTTATTCATTTTTAGATACTCTTTATATGTAGGGTTATTAAATTATCTCTGATATGTTACAGATTTTTTTCACAGTTTCTCATTTATCTTTATACTTCACTTGCAGTATTTTTTTCTTTTTCTCAATACAAAAGCTTTTTATTTTTACATATTGAGATTTACCGATATTTCACTTTACCGCATCTAGTTTTGACCATTGTTAGGAACGTTTTCCCTACTCTCCAACTATAGAGGAATTGACCCATAATTTCTCCTAGTACTTGTGTGGTTCAAATTTTTATATTTAAATATCTCATCTTTTTGAAATTTATTCTTGGAACAGATACAAATTCATCTTTTTCCTTATGGCTACCCAGTTATCCCAATGTCACTTATGAAAACGTCCATCTCTTCCTTACTGCTTTGAGATACAGCTTTTGTCTAAGTTAAATTTCCATATGCACTTGGGTAATTTCTCAACTTTCTGTTGTGTTTATTGGTCTTTTTATTTCATGTGCCAATGCCACTGTTAAATTATTAAGCCTTTATAGCATATTTTAATATCTGATATTACACCCTCCGCCTACTCCCAATGCTCTTTTTCAGAGTTTTCTGGGCTTTTCTTGTTTTTTTTATTCCAAATGAATTTTATAACCAACTTGTGCTTATAACAGCGTTCTTTTTATTTTGGGGGGGGGTGCTGGTGGTGGTGTGCTGTGTGCCTTGTGGCATGGCATGCAGGATCTTAGTTCCCAGACCAGGGATCAAATCCATGCCCCCTATAGTGGAAGGGTGGAGTGTTAACCACTAAACCACCAGGGAAGTCACATAACAGCATTCTTAATCAGCAGTGTTTATTTAAAGCACCATCAGAGTTTTTTTAAAAAAGGAAATAAATACTAGGCCCCCACCCAGACCTAGTGAACCTCTAGATATTGGGCCTGGGTATGTATATTTTGAAAAATCTGTCCAGTTGCTTTTAATAATCCCATTTAAAAATGACCTATGGGGACCTACCTGGCGATCCAATGGTTAAGACTATGCGCTTCCAATGCAGGGGGTGCGGATTCGATCCCTGGTCAGGGAACTAAGATCCCATATGCTGTGCAGCATGGCAAAAAAACAACAAAACACTTATAAAGCATAAATTCAAGGTCTAATTCCATACTACCTTATGATTTGTCTTACCTTACATATTCTGGACCTTACTAAATGACTGCAGCATTTACCCAGTTCCCTAAGCCAGAAACCTCTCTAGTTTTCCTATAGTCTTTCCTTTCCTTTAATTCTCTCTGTTTTCAGTTGGTCACAAAATCCACATTTTACCTCAAAAACATCTGGCTTTAAACCTCCAATACCACTGTCTCTTACCCCTTTTCTCATGGACTGTTAAGCAATCTCTTCATACTACAGTCTATCATCTGCACTGCCTACACAGTTATTTTTCCCTAAAAATAAGGTTGATCATGTCACTTCTTTGCTGAACTTTGTTGGCTCTCAGGATAAATTCAACCATGGTACATAAGGCCTTTCACTCTCAGGTCCCAGCCTCCTTTTCCTCCTTAGTCCCTGTTATTCCACACCTCACACTGAATATTCCTGTTACAATGAATTTCTCACTAGTGGATGGACATCACACCTAGTAGCTCTTTGCATTTAAATTTATGGTTTCTTTCACTTAGAATCTGCTCCTGCCTTCCTTGCCTGGTAAGCTCTCAGTATTTGAGATGCAGTTCAAATGGCATTTCTTTGATAAAGCTTTTTATAGACTCTCAGTCAGAATTAGTTGCCCCATCCTCTTTATTCTCACAAAACTTTATTATTTGTATCTTTATAATGTGATTTTTGTGAGTCTTTAATCTCCCAGGAATTTCACACTTTCAACATCAACCAGAATGTGAGCTTTTCATGTTTTTCCAGCCTCTAGCAGAGTGCACAGCATACAGCAAGCACTCAAATGTTTGTCCAGTGAATGAAAAAAAATAAAACTTCATTAGTCTGTACTGATTGAAACAGAAACAAGACATGACAGTGGCCAGCTTGTTCTACTATTAAGATCTCTCCTTCGTTTGGCTTTTTGTAGTTTGTAGTCAGCCTAGACTTTGTTCTCTGTCCATGGCAATTCCTTACTCTTTGAAGGTCCATGTACAATACCTACAGTAGTAAATTAAATACCTGTCCATCTTTATATCTGCCTGTTTAAGAAGTTCTGTCTTGGTCCTAAAAATAGGTGATGCTTTACAGAAGAAAGTGCAACAATTTAGTCTATAGTGGTGGAATAATTAGTTTATGGCATTATAATTTAGTTAAATTATTGGTATTAGTAATTAGTTTAGGTATGTATCACATAGAATTTCAGAAATAATTATCAGTTATATTGGAAAAGATTTATTTGATCATTAAATTCTTTTACAGTTCTGTACATGATCAGGTATTGATTTAGATGATGATCTTAAGTAGAAGACTAAGTGCTATAGGAGACAAATTATTTTAAAACTTGTGATTATTTTCTCTTTTTTTTCCCCCCTCTGTGATTATGTTGTCATCTCTGAAATGATCAAATGTGATAACATGAAAAAGGGAAGGAATCATATTAAAAAATAATTTAGGCACAACTTCTTAGTAAGTGGGTATCAAACACTGGAGTAATCCAGTTTCAAATTTTTAGTGTATCATTATTTTTAAAAATCAGTTTTAAAGGTATAGATTAAATTGGATAATTAATGTATTTGAATTACCAAATAACAACAAATTATTTTAAAGATATATTTTAATATAAAAATTGAAGATTTTGTTTTTTATTGAAATACAGAAAATTCATTTTATAAATTTTAGATATCAATCTGTGTGAGTTTTTCATTTGCCAACTATTTTGTTAATTACTGATTTTCATTTAACTGTATTTTACCTTTAAGAATGTTGCAAAAATATTTTTCAAACTATGTAAAGAGCCCTGATGATAATAAAAATATAGTTTTAATATATTTTAAAGACACCAAGATCAAGTTCTTCATTATCACCAGTTTTATCCCTTATTCTAACGTTTGATGACACTAAGTCTTATTTTAAGTTACTTCATCATTTAACCAAGGAAAAGACAACTTTGTGTTATATGTGGCTTCAATTTTAAATTATATATATATACATACACACACTCTCTTTAAAAATTTTTTTGAACTGTGGTTCTAAAGTCTCCCAGGAGAATAATAGGAATTTTTAATGTGAATTTTTCTATAAGTTAATCACTTTCATTATCTGTGAACCATTTTTTCTATTGATTAGGCATATATCCAAACTTTAAATTACTAAATGAGTTTTCTTATGTTAAATAGTTTCCCCCACAGGTTTTTTTCTCTAAAAACTAGGCAATGTAAATTACATATTCTTATGAAACTTATTGTTTGGAAAGCCAATGTGCCATCTTCAAACCCAGTATTATTTCAAAATGTTATTGGAACCAAAAATTGAACTGTGCTTTGCAGTGTACTGTTTAAAGTATTTAAGTAAAAGATACATCCTAGTTATCTAAGTTATTCAAGTTTGCCACAACTTTATTTCAAGAGAAATGTTTTAAGAGAATTCTTTATGAAAATTGAGACAATTTGAATCTAGCTATTTCTTTTTATCCTTTCAAAATTGAATATTTTCAACAGTAATGCTAATGATTAGGCAAAATGTCAGAGATGGATTGTTGAAATATTAATATTAAAATACTTTATTTACATATAGAAATATCAGTGAATTGTCTTGTTTACTTCCAAATATTTTAAAATACTGTTTTGAGTAATGACCACTATTCTATAAAATGCATGAAGTTTTTTATATGTTATTTTGCTAAAGTAATATGTAAATGATGGCTTTCCACACTTGTTGTAGTCTGTATTTTTCTTCTGTAACATTAGTAAATTTTGATATTGTGGAACTGTTGACCAGTCATACATGTACAGAGCTTGGCCTCTGAGTTAATTAAATATGAGTTAATAATATATTATAAGGAAATTATTATCCTTATTACAGTTATTAGGTAGTTACTCAAATTATAGCTTCAAAGGAATGCAGAGCATGGAAAACTCAGGATTAAATTATGCATTTGAACCTTAGGCCAGCTTTTACTGTAGAGACAGTTTTCTGCTAAGACTGAAATTGTATGTCATTGAAATTAAATGCTTTTCTGGGGATGGAAGGTTCCAGTTTTTAATGAAATTACTGAGTGTGGTGTAGTGAAATGATTAAAATCTGTATTCCGGGAATGTGGCGGGGAAAAAAAATCAATAAGTGCTAGCACAGCTTTGCTGCTCAATGTGAATCCTGAGAATGAAATAAACTACTACAAAAATAATAATTAAAAACATATCAGCACATTAATTTATTTAGCATCAGTCTCCTGAGAGATCATCTTCACTAATTTTTAGCATACATTTTACTATATAATGAGCAGCCTTCTTTTCAGATATCCCTATTAGACAGGCAGTATTTCTGCCCTTCCCCCCAGCGCTCCTGCATTGCAATCATTGTACTTGCACTTATTATGTTACAAATGACCGAGGTAAGGCTGACATTCTCAGTGCATGCAAAAAGACCTAGTCTGCCAAGCTTTTTTTTTTTTCTTAATGAAGCAGCTTTGTGAAATCTCCCCATGTGTTAATACTAATGAAGATCCTCCAGCACAATTAAAATCACAGCCAGTGGCTGAAGAGGAAACATAAAACAATAGCATCTTTTAAGATACATTTATCCACATGTGCATGTACAAAATATACATATATGGTCAAATTAATTTTCTATAGCTTGCCTTTCACTTGCTCTTTATCCTGAAAATTAAATTATGCAAGTTTAAATTATATGAACTTTTGAGACTTTAATGTGTTCCAGGGGAAAAACACTACCTCAATGAAAAAAATTTTTAATTATTTATCTTCTTGGGTAATAAAGCGTTACCACGGTTAAGGCCTTTTTAAAAGAATCATTTTTAGGAAGCTACAGGGTGGTGTGCCGTAGGAGGGAATTGGGTGGACTTCACCTTTAACTTTTTTGGTTTTAGGATGCTGAAATTGGTGGGAGAAAATGAAAGGGTAAAAAATAGGAAGTTAGAAATTCTGGGGATAGACAAATAGCATATCTTGTGTGTAATTTAAAGATGGAGCAATAGGCTACCCAGTTTTAACTTGATTTTTTAAGTGTTCTAATTCGTACAATTAGCTATCCTCCCCCCCCCTTTTTTTTTGCCCTCTCAGAAGCTGGGGGGGAAAACTACTGAGGTTACCTTTTACAGTTCTAACTTATAACTTTAAAATGATTTACTATTTTAACGTTTTATTTAAATTTTAACTCAATCCATAAACATTACAGCAGCTTAACTTGCCGGTGTCAGGGCAGTAGCGTTTTACCCCGGGACCATTTTGCGTATTGCTTTTTATTTTATTTTGAGTTCCAAACATCCACGAATTTTTGGCATATTACATTAGTTGGCTTTTAGACTTTAACCAAATTATGAGTTTACAGACAAAAAAGTTTAGGTAGAAATGGTTAATATATGTTCCCTATTCGCCAGTGTACTTTCTTTTTTTAAATTACGTTTTCAATCCTATTTTCTGTCTTCTCTACTTTTAACGGCAAAACAAAACATTTGAGTTCCTTAACTTTTTCCTGGGACAAGGATCGGTGCAAACTCAAAGCTACAGGATTCTTGGGAGGAAGAAGCAACCCCCTCCCTCCTTTGGCTACTTTAGGAGCTGATAGGTCATTTATTATTGGAACTGAAATGGTATAAACAATTCTCTTTTTTCCCTTGTTAACAGCAACTTTCATTGTTAGAGAGAGGAGAGAGAGAGAAGCCTCGTTGGTTGACGTCACTTGGTTCATGAAGCCTTCGCCTAGAAGTGAAGCTGCTGAACAAACCTTGAGAAGAATCATCTCCTGCTTCAATCTGCTGCTGGATAGGAACTAATCAGAGAGAGAGAGGCGGAAGACGGAGAAGGAGGGCGTCCAGGGCTTTCCCGATCACAAATCTCACCTCCACTCCAACTCTCTTTATACTTTTCTTGCAAAAATAATAATAGAAATAAGGAGGTGGTGGGGTTTCCAAAAACAAAAATCGTAACCTTCAACCATCTGGGGAAGGCAAAAATCCCATCCACCGCAACTCTCAGTTCGAAAGTAAAGGTGAGTTTAAAATCCTCGGGTGTGAGGGGTGCGGGTGAAGATAAAAATTCCAAATATCGTAAAGCCGGTTGAAACCGAAAAGGAGAAACTACGCTCCAGAGAGCGGGTTAGACTCCAGAGTTGCTTATCTCGAGGCGCTCGCCCTGCCCGCCCTGCTCGTCCTGCTCGCCCTGCCGCGGCTGTTTACCCTCGCCGGTCGGTCTGTCTCTTTGTTGTGCTGGCTGGAAGGCTGGGGTGGTGCTCGGGGTCCCGAGTGCAGTTTGGGGGAGGAGGACGCGGAGATGCGCGGTTCTGGTGGGAGGGGGGTGCGGTCTCAGGAGAATGTAAACTTTATTCCTAGCTGCCGGTGCGGGACTTCGGTCTAGCAGGGCCGCGGGCCGTGCCTCCGCCGGCGCGGGCAGACGCTGCCGTGGCGAGTCTGCCTCCTTTGTGCCGGCCGCCCTGCTCGGCCGCCCGGGCTTCGCGTGTCCTTCCTCCCTTCGGCTTCCAGCGCTCAGGTCGCCGCCAACAGTTTGGCTTCTCAAAAAAAAACCAACCTCTGGCACTGTTGCGATCGCCGTTCCTACCCGGGAATAGCCGCTGCTCCCCCCATCCCCGCCGGGGTAGTTTCAAGATACCCCCCCCCGCCGTCCGCCTACTGCTGCCCTTTTTTGCCTCCGCCCCCTCTTCCCTGTAGGACTGCTTAGCTGCGCCTGCCACCCCACCCCCGATTCGGGCCTCGTTTGCTCTCTCTCCCGTAGTAGCTTGGAGCTCAGGAGTTTACAGAAAGTGAACTGGGGTGGGGGGAGGGGGGCAGGTGGGACTGGGAAAAGATCGGGATACCTGGGAAAGTCTGTTTCAATACGCAGAGGATTAGAGGAGCATAGCTTTTCCGACAGTAATGTCTGTCTCCCAGCAGTTCTTCCCCGGGAGCTGCCCCCTGCTCTCAACTCTTCTTCGGCCTTCTAGTCTTCTTGCTGCTCCCCCTCCCCCCTTCCTTTCGCGGCTCTTCTCCTCTTAAAGTAGTTCCACGAACCCTAGAATTGGGACTTGGGAAAGGAAGGAAGTGTTCGGAGAGTCAGAGCTGGCCCTGCTGTTTGGGAGATTTTCCCTTCTTTTCTCTCCCTCTGTATTTATCTTTTGTGTGTTGCTTCCTTATAAAGAGAGAAGCAGCTGCAGTCCTTGGCCGAGTTGTTGAAATTTATCCCTTTGTGTATATTACAATATCCTCCATTTTTTCCCTCTGCCCTCTAAACAACAAGCGTTTCGCCATCTTGGGCAATTTTTATTCCCAAGTCCCTCTTTTTTTTTTCTTATTTTTTAAGGAATGGAAAGAAGCCTTAGAAAGTCGAAAAGTGTGTCTGGGTAAGACTTAAAGTTTAGGGAATGTTCAGGGGGTCCAGTGACGTCATGTAAACTTTATGGAGAAATTTTCCCAGGAGGAAATTTTTCGCTTAATTTTTTTCCTGTTTTAAGCTACCATGTAAAGGACCATGTAACTTAACAGGCTGACGATAAGCTGTGCTGCTTATTTTTGTGTTCTCTCAAAGTGAGCCCTCAGTTTCTGCACATTTTATGTTTTGGTAACAGGTGGAAAATTATGTGCAAAAAAATGGTGGAAACTTTTATAGTGTCCTTTGGTATTCACTTAGCTTTTGTCTGCATGTTTCTTATACTTTAAAGGATTTGAATGTTATTTTTAATTAGCATGTTTCCTTTCTTATTTACTCCACTCTCTTCTGTGGATTTGTCTTTAATCAGCTTGGTTAATATTTACGTATACTTATTTTAGATGACTTAGATCCCCTTTTGTAATTAACTTATATTTTTTACATATGCCTTTACATTTGAAAAGGTACAACTATTGAAAATACCTGGAGATACTGGATACTTTAAAAATTTAGTAGCAGTATTAAGTAAAACTATTGGTGAAAATGTAGTTAGTATTTAAAAGGCAGAATAGATTTTAAAATATATTCTATAATGTCAAGTTATATGCCCTTTGTCAACCATTATGAAAAGATAAACAATAAAAACTGGTGTTTTAATTTGCTTGTCTAAAATAGTTTTTCACCTCACTAAAGTTCAGTTGGTCACATGATCAAACTTAATGATACACTGACTGGTATATAAATAAGAGGCACTGTAAATTGAATGGGAAAGTGGAATTCTGTCTCCTGTAGTCATTTTCAGTCAGCATATTTACTTCTCTTCTAACAAGGACATGAAACTGTCTATTTAATTTGCATTCTCTTTGTCTTCTGGGTTGGGGAAAAACATTGACTACAGTTAACTCAAAAAAAGCTAATAGAAGCATTTCTGAGTACATTGAAAAGGTTTGTCTAACACATAAAAACTTATGTTGTATGTGGTATGCTTTTATCTCTGTAGCAGTCTTATTTGTTATCTGCTATGCTATTTATTTAGGAATTTGCTTTATGTAAAACGCTATATAGAAAGCTTGACTGAATTGAGCCTGCCATTTATGTGAATTGTAGGTAGGTGAAAAATGTTTAAATAGTTAAAAGCACATAGAACAGATGGTTCTAAATTATACATGCAACAAAGGACTAGAAGATTTGGCAGATTATAAATGGCAAGCAACAGAGGATAAGCAGTTTAAGAAAATGGTAGTTAAGTACATTTGATGTCTCACACCTATTGTAAACAGTGTACATATTGTCACTGTGCTGCATAATCAATAACTTAGACACATTGAGGTGCTTGTAAGTTTCAGATAGAAAAAAGTAAGATTTTACAAATGTTTGAAATGAATGGTTGAATATAAAATTATTTTAAGCCTGTGATGACAAGAGTTTTTCTTTTTTTAGAAAATCAAATTGTATGCTTTAAAACAGGAAGTTATTTGTAAGAACTTAATATTGTTGTACTCATATAATGGTTTGGAGAGAAGTAGGAGTAGATTTATATTTTGAAATACAGAGAATAGTATATTTACTGTTATTATATGTTAAACTAGGGCTGAACTGTGTAGCAGCATTTACTCTTTCAAACACTACTGAAAAATATTTTCAGACTCTTCGGTCTTGGAAATGCATTTAATAGAATACTGTTGGCATAAGTTACTAAATACATATTAAATGAAAGAAGGGTATATTTTAGTATTAATTTTTGAGTTTGTGCATAACAATAATAAGGTTTTACTTGGTAACTATAGTTTACTCTCAGTTTTAAAAATGGGAAGATTTGTGTGTAGGTTTTGCCTTTCTAGAAGAATCTGAGTAATTATATTTTGCATTTTCAAAAGATTTAAAATAAAAGTATTCAATTTGGCAGAAATTTGTTTTTATTTTTATAAGCCATTTATTTAAAATGCATATGAGACTGTAATGGAAACCTTGGAATTTTAATTCTGTTGCCCTTTCTCCCATTTCTTTGTTTGCATGTTTATTATAGAACTGCAGTGTAAAGGAGCAGATGTTTTGCCAAACATCCTGATGTGTTGCTTTTTCTTATGGGAGTGCATAACTGTTCCTTCTGATGCATCAACTTGACAGCTGGTTGATTTCATGGAGCTGCTAAGAAGCCATTAGTGGTGTCATTGAATTGAAACAGAACAGTCACTCCCAGCTCAAACTGCAATTGTTAATGTCTTTGTTGCTACTTTTGTGTTACTATACAAGATGTAGGATATCACAGTTGCATGAAAGTTCAGTTTTTTGTCTTATCTCCTTGAATTAGTGAAAGTATGCATTAGAACTTGATTACTTTTAGGTTTAAAGGTTTCTCAAAGAAAGCTTTTAAGTTGTAGTTTTTGGGTTTTTGACCTAGTCCTAGCTAGAACCACCAAAAGAAGGTATGATTTAGCACAAAATAATGTGGGGATTTTGACCCCTAGATGAAATTACATCATCAAGGTTTAATGATTTTTAATAAACTTGATATTCTGAGGGATTAATTCAGTTACCTAGCAAGGTATTATAAGAAGTTTTTGCTTGTATTTAATTAAATACTTTTTATCATAAGGTTTTAAAAATACTGTGCTTTATTTAATAAATGTTGACTTGTTTGAATAAACATTTCTTTAAACTTTTGTTGCAGAAGATAATCAGAGGAGAAAAGAATTATTGAGGAAAGGGCAATTTGGGGTTTACTTTTCTTTCTAAGGAGGTAAAATATCATTAAATAATTGACTAGTAGTCATTAAATGATTTTAAAATTTGAAATTATATTTTTATTGTACTAGTAACTTATATTGGTAGTTTCAACTATCATACTGTGGTACTAAAATGGTGTCAGATCACCGTTGGTGCCGAAGTGTTTTCTACTTTTTCTAATTACTTGCTTTTTTTTTTTTTTTTTTTGGTGGGAGAGGAGATAGGAAAGAAGGAGAATGAAGAGTGATAATCTCAACAGAAAAAAACACATTTAAAAAAATTTGTGTAAAAAAACTTAAGGGTGATAAGTTTAAGGATAAAATGTAGCTTATCACTATGTTAAGAGATATTTTCTAGTTGTAATATTTATTGACTTTTAATTTTAAAATCTTTAAGTACACTAACAATTTTTCAAAGAGCTTGACATTTATAACATACTTAAAAGGTTGCTTTTAAAAGAAATTCTTAAAATGAAATTGATAATTAGAATAGATAATTTGCTGAGGTAATTCCCATTAAAAGGACTTCTTATACAATATAAACAAATTTAAACACTTATAATACACTGCTGAGTGATTTCAGAATTATGATTTCCTGAAATAATAAGTTTTCTGAACATGCTTTTCTTTTAAATAGATCATACATTACTGAGACTAAAGGTAAAATTTATATTTGGGTAATAATGCTTTTATATAACCTTTTAATGTAATCATGCAGTTTCTTAAAATTATTCTGTTACCTTAGCCTATGATTCAATTTTTGAGAAATATATTTACTCATAAAATATTTGTGTCATGTCAGATATTCATATAAACTAAATAGTAAATTGAGTTGTATATTAAATATAAGCTTTCTTTAAAGGAATCTCAATGCTTAGCTCAGTTTTAGAGATGACGTAATTTTAATTGTAGTGCAAATAAGCATCCCGTAATTTAAGTAGGAGTTTTTCCACTTTGGGTTTCTTAAAGGAAAGCAGTTCTAAACAGAAGAGTCATAAAAAGTTTAAACTTTCATTCATAAGTTTTTCTGTTGACTCTATTAACTTTGGAATTATGAGCAATAAATATATTTGATTAATTTACAATTACATATGGAGCTTAAACTAAAACGAATTTACATGACTTTTAAATGTGTTTTGAATGCTTTGTGGCAAGTCATAACATAGTTTGAGATGTAAAATATCTAAGAGAACTGATATTTTAAGTTAAACATTGAGCTTTTTAAATGAATAGCTCTTATAAGAATATGAGGTGAAAGTAAGTACAGTTTTTATCCCACATATTTAGAATTTACTATGTAAGATAAGGTGTTTTTAATTTGTTTTTAAAAATAAATTAATGCTTTGAAAAGTTGTTTTTATGATTTATGACATTTGGCTTGTACTTTGGTTTTTTAATGCCTTTCAAATAAAAATTAAATGTTACAGATAACAGTAATAATGAAGGTAATACATAGATCAGAACCTTTACTAACTTTATGTATGCACACGTGTGCATGTGTATGTAAGGAAAAAGGAGCATTTTATTTGAAGATAATTATTGTACTTCAGCTATGTGTAGACATAATAGTGTGTTTTTCCTCTGTTTTCTCCTCTTAACACTTTTCCACAAGCGTGCACTCATTAATCAAATACGGTGCACTCCTGCTGAGGGCAGAGAGGTTCATCAAATTGGCAGTCAGTTTGGTGTAAAGAACGGTGTCCTGAAGCTCTTAACTCGTTGGGACATAAATAAATCTAAGGTCTTTGTATGCAAACCCTGGAGGTTAATACTGTATAATTCAGTGTCCTGTCTTTGTTTTTTATGATTGATGTTTTTAAATGTTCGAGCTTGATGCAAGTCTTCTAGTAGGTCAGGTCTGACAATCTGATTGGCCGAAGTAAGAAAGCGTTAGGTTGTCAGAAGGACTTTGAGTTTGCTGCAGAGATTTTGATTTTTTTTCCTACGAGATCATTGTTATATTGCCTGAGCTGTTATAGGAATGTACCAATGATTGACATCCCCTGCTGTGATAATGGACCCAGTGCATGAAATGCCAATAGTTTGGTCCTATTTGTTCAGAAGCTTACTGCTATTTGTATCCTTAACAGAGCTAACATGTAGAACAAGCAAAACTACTGGGATTTCTCTGTAGAAATAGTGCTGGGATTTGGCTTTAACATGAATTGGTTGCATATTCATAATTTAAGAACAGCTGGTTACAGCAAGCACATAGTCATTTGCAAGCTATTATAAACCATTCCACTCACACATGGAGCCTGTGCTTGGTGGATTTTTTTTTTTTTTTTTTTTATTGATCTACCTGCATTTAAAATCTGGTCACTGCTGCTACAGAAGCTCTTCATTTTAGCTGTGTTTGCAACATAGAACAGCTTCAATTTTAAATATTTAAACTAAACGCTGAATAAAATGAAGAAGCTTTGAAGGAACCAAATGTAAAAGGTCAATAATGTATTACTCATTATATGTCTCATCTTGGCCCAAAACAAACCAACCTAGATTGTACAACCATTGTAATTTTTGGAAAATATGTTTTATGATTTTGTCCATAGATGAATAACCAAATTATCTTTGATATGAAAATATTGTTAATTATATTTTACTAGTTAGGTATAGTTTTAAGAAACAACACAAACAATAAACTGTGATTAATTAGTGTGTAAAACAGTTTCATCTAATATGGAGTAAAATGACAGTACTTTTGAGTGGTATAAGGCAAGATAGAAAGGAAAATCAACAAGACATTACAATTGGATTAGAATAATGCTAACCCTAAAACTATAAAGCTATTCAGAATTTTTAGAAGGAATCTAATGAGGAGTCTCTTCTGCTTTTTCGGTCACTTCTGGAATATAAAGCACAGCTATACGGTTCCAGTATTGAAATGACATGTGTAAGCTAGTCCAGCTATAATAGTGTTCCTGCATGTTGTGCTGCCTAGTAGTGACTGAAAAGAGAGGAGAAACCCACGACATCCCAAGTTTTCACATTGAAAAGAAAATCACTTATCACAATGAGAAGAGTAGGAGGAAAAAATGTTAAATGTGATTTCAGATATTCTGGTAGGAATCACAGGGAGCTCTGCCTTGATTTGTGTATGTTAAAGTAAGTGGATGCCTGAGTGATTTACAGTAGTGTGGTGATTATATCAAGCTTTCCACACAGTATAGTGTTAGGTTCACATGTGCATGCATGTGTTTGTCCCTACACTAGATGATGAAGTAGCTTTCAGCACTTCAAGGTTGAGTACCAGTCCTAAGAGTGCGTTTTACTGTTTCTTGGCTTCACAAATGGCTGGATATGTTGGTAATATCACAGAATATATGGCCAAATTTAATCTAGCTGACAGTAGGCTGTACTTTTTTCTAAATAATAAATTCAAAGGTTATTAAAGGACAATGTTTTAGTTTTGCAATAACTTTATATATATATATATTTAATTTGCCATTATTGGAGGTTGCATTAGTCATTTTGTGAATTATTCTATGCCCTTTTTTTCTCTCCCTTTTGACTATTGGCCTTTCAGTGATTTCCCTGCTCTTTAGCATCTTAACACAGAATAAGCTGAGGAAATAAAAGGAAGTAAATTTCAAATGGGTCTAGTTTTGCTTCCTCCCCCACTTCTTGGTAGCTCAGATGGAGAGAAGTCCTTAGATTTTCACCAAAATCAAGGTTTAGGATTTTATTTGTCTACCTTTTCTGGTTCTCATTATAACAGATAATTATATTTAGATAAAAAGGAAAGTGAGGTGATGGATTCAGTTTTTAAAATATTAGTAACCCAACAAAACAGTGGAAAATTTAGCCAGTACTTGAAAACTGAATTGACTCAATAACCACAACTACAGGAGAATCACAGGTATTTGATACACTTTTATTGTTCTAGCAATAATAATAGGGGAAAGGGAGGGCAGCTACCTTCATTCATCAAGTTTGTACTGAATGCTGTCTTCAGGCATACTCGTGGAATAAAGTTTGTGAAAGCTCAGAGTAGGCGAGAGATGACTTCTGTTCGGAATCATTAGAAAAGGCTCTTTGGTTTAGGCAGCTTTGAATTAGACCAAGAAGAATGAATAAACTGAATATTCAGAGATCTGGAAGAAAGAATGCAACTAAAATAGGACAGCCTGAGCCCCCTCTAGAACAAATTAATTCAGGCTAGATCTATTGGGCATCTGGAGTGGTTGTGCAGCCTTTCTGGGGTCACCCCAGAAGGAAGAGAAAATGTTATGGGGTCCTGCTTTTCCTCCATTGCTTTCAAAGTCTGCTGCTTGGCTTTCTCTGGAGAAGGTGGGTTGATCAGTTTCAAATCATCCATTTCAATGATAGGATTGTTGTTTGTGGAAGCCAGGTTATAACTGACAAAACTGCCCTTTCTGGTCAGAGTTATTCAAATATTGTGCTTAACGTAAGATTAACCAGAACCACTTTCTTCTCCCTCATTATGTTCCTTTGCTTCTATAAATGTTTTTTCTTGAAACCTAATGCACGGTCATACCTACTAAGAACATTGAGCAAAGAGGACATCACCTCTGTTTCCCTTTTTTTAGATTTGATGATGACGAACTAGCTTTCCAAGGGGGTTTGACGTCTTCTGACTCAAACACTTTTACTTCTTTTAGTTCCTTTGGATGAATGAAGACAGACAGACGTACTGGCTGCACTGTCAATAATGGGAATATCCATAAGGACAAAAAGCAACCGAATGTATAAGCCCTTTCTTTAAATTACATCAGTACTGAATTTCACTTATAATAGAAATTCCACGAAGAATACAAAATATGAAAAGGAAAGATTTAAAAAAATTCAAAGACAAATGTACAAGAAAGTGTCATAATTTTCAGTGATTAGACTTTTCCATACTTCATTGTTGCTGTACTAAGATAATGAAGCCTATTCATTTTCCTTATTTGCAATATTGTGGTGAACATTTACTTGAAGGTATGTGTTAGAAGAAACCCTTAAAACTTTTATGTAATCACTTCTTATCTTGATGATGATGAGTTTTGAGTAAATGAAATGTGAAAATGAGTGGAAATAGAAGGCTATCTAGTATCTGAGTTTAGAGAGAAGCCATACTTACTATCTTTTCTGGTTTCCATGATGACATGGTTGTTGAAACATAACTTCTGGACTTCCTTGGGAAAAGGGTCTTGTTAACAAAAAAAACATTACCATGATGTAAGGAGCAAAGCCTATCTTGTGCATCTGAAAAAATTAGGGAGCAGCCTGTAAGTCACAGGATAATGTATTTCTCCTTTTATGGGTTATTAGTGTAGCATAATGAAAGAAATAGGGTCTGCAAGGCAACAGTAACAGAGATTGTGGGTCAAGTCTATTTTAAAAGAAGGGTACTGCAGAGCTAAAGGAAATGTTGAGGGTAGGCAGTAACAACAACAAAAAGAGGAGACAGTTTTAAAGAAGGCTTTTAAATGGAGTCAAGAGGAGTGTAGCACTGTTATGTAATTGAGTCCTCTTGGAAAGTATCAAGATTTTCTTCATTCTGGTCTAAGTACCTTAGCATTAAATTCCTGTGGGTTCTTATTAATATTTTTAGCAGTTGTTGAGAAAATAACTCTTATCTATAATCATACCTTGGGATTTTTGAAGTAGGAAGTTGACAGGTTAAGGAAGGGCTGTGTAAACAGTAAGATAGTTTGTCCAGGAAGAGAACATGTAATAACT
Source organism: Mesoplodon densirostris (assembly GCF_025265405.1). Classification (NCBI taxonomy): domain Eukaryota; kingdom Metazoa; phylum Chordata; class Mammalia; order Artiodactyla; family Ziphiidae; genus Mesoplodon; species Mesoplodon densirostris. The sequence goes on along the minus strand of NC_082668.1, from coordinate 79,119,538 downwards.
TTGGCCAGTTAGGTAAAAGCTCTTTCCCCTTCCCTCTCCAGAAAGAGATGTACTTGCCAAAACTCATAAAAGAGAAGAATTGGTTTAAAGAATATGTAAATGCTTTTGTACTAAGTGTGAAATGGGAGGGGAGGAGCAAGGCATGCTGGGGGGGAGGAGGGGAAGAACTAAAGAGAATGTGACCCGAATTTCCCTGTTTTTGTTTTAAATGAAGTGTTGTTCTATGACATAGTACCTTGAATTTGACCTTTTTCATTTTAATGTGAAACACCGTTTGTGAAATAGGTCATTTTTGGCAATTTATTGCAAATATTTTATTCTTAGGAGGGAGCATCTGATACGTTGCAGCTGAAGTCCAGAGATACAACTAAATTAAGTACATGGGCCTGGGTAAAAATGAATGTTTTTTTCTGTATTTGTAATCTTAGCGCTTCACAAGTGAGCAAAAAATAATCCTGTAGCCACCCATGGAAACAATCACTTACTAGTTCCTCATGTTTAGTACTGTTGTAATATGCTAATAGTTCTGTATTAGGCAGCAGTGATTAGTTAAATAAATTGTTAGTTAAATTGCGAACAAGAATTGGGTCAGCATCTATTTTTTAATAACTAGAAACAATTCAAGGTGCCCAGAAATAAAATGCATCGTCCATAATATGCTCAAGGAGTTAATAATTTACATAGAAAGGATGTACAGAAAGTCTCATCTTTTGTGATTTTTATATTAGAAATTCAATTATTTATGTCAGGAAAAAAGCTTGGGGTAGGAAAGGAAAAACAATTTCTTTTTTAAATTAATTAATTAATTTTTGGCTGTATTGGGTCTTCATTGCTGTGCGCAGGCTTTCTCTAGTTGTGGTGCTGGGGCTTAGTTGCTCTGCGGCATGTGGGATCTTCCTGGACCAGGGATTGAACCCGTGTTCCCTGCATTGGCAGGCGGATTCTTAACCACTGCACCACCAGGGAAGTCCTGAAAAACAATTTCAACAGCCATCATTGACTTAGTGAAACTTATGCTCCAAGTGGGATACATGTCTGGTGCTCTCTGTTCCTGAGTAACTCTCACAGTGGGGCATCTTGCAGTAAATGTGGCTCTTATGTCTTAATATAAATGTTTTTTGTATATCATCATAGCTTCTAAATGCAGGCTAGCTATGGGTATCTGGAGCTCAATTACATAAATTGCATCTGCTTTATTGTTGGTGGTAAAACTGGCTGGGTTGGACTTATGAAGAACAGTATAATCTGTCTCCAGTGTGGTCCATGTCAATGATATATATTTAAAATTGTAATAATATTGGAGTATGGTTGATTTAAGGTGATATTTTTGATTATATTTTAATACAACCTACTGAATAGAACCTACCGCACTCCCCAATCCACCAGTAAGATGAGTTTCTACTGTATATGAAGGTTGCATGGTTTGAGATAGTTTATATGCTTAAGTATTCCTGTCCCCAAAATGTTAAAAAAAAAAAATGCTTTGGATTTAAAAGGGTTCAGGGAGATGGTGAAACTTCAGTTGGGCTTTTTTTTTTTTTTTTTTTTTTTTCAGTTGGGCTTTGAAGGAAGTAGTAGATATTTTAGCTTAGAACAGCAACCTGAACAAAGGAGAGGATGGAGGGAAACCTACCTAGCTAAAATTTGTTTGAAAATCATGGGAGATAAAGTTAGAAGGGAGTTGGGTTAGCTAATAGATTTTCAAGCAGAGGTGTGACATGATTAAAAAGTTGTTTTAGAAAGATAGATTTGGAAGAAATCTGTTAACTCTATAGAAAGAAGAGGCTATGAAAAGAAAGATCAGTAATTTATTACAGAAATTCCAGTGTTAGGTGATAATGACTAGACTAATAGCAACGTGAATGGGCAGAAGGATTGATATGAGGTACATAATTTAAAGGAATGGTGTTGGGCTAGTTGGGGGAGGTAGGAGATTGTATTACCTTACATTTAAATTAATTTCATATGACCATAACAATAATTTGATGTAGTTGAACACTTGTTTCCTCCTTTTCAGACGATGAAAGTGAAAACTAGAGAGATTGACTGTGGCTTACCGCTCACCAGTGGTTAGATATTTTTTCTAATACATCATACAATCTCATGATGAGTTTAGCTTAAGACAAACTCTCATCTGCTTTTTAAAACCCCTCTACTTCCCTCCTGGTATATCACATTATGTATAGATGAATAATCACATCCAGTTAGCCTAATATTTTTCATTTGCATTTATGTTTATAGCTCTGTATGTATTGATGCCACTGCCAGACATCACTTTCTGAAAACGACTGGAAGATAGGAGGCAGCATACCATATGTTATGGATCCCTGAGTGTAGACTTTCATGACTCCAAGATTTTGCGTATGATCTTCCCTATATGCAATTATTATTTTCTTTCTTCTTGCTTGATAGAATCTGCTTATTTTCTAATATCCTTCTGAAGGGTTACTTTTGTGAAATCTTCCCAACTGTCTACCTCCCCACAAGATTATCAGATTCTTCCCTTTGTGCCCCAGTTGAGTGCTAATGGTGGAATACACGGTTGTGCAAATAGATTCCTTCCTTCCTACCTTTATAAATAATGCTTCAGTGAACATTTTTTATTCATAATGCTTTTATTTGTTGTTGTTTGACGTTATTTCATAGCACGAATTCCCAGAAATGCAATTGCTGCGTCAAGTGCCTGGAATATTTTTAAACTCTTAATCTATGTATTGTGAATTTGGCTTTTGCAAGGATTGTATGATTTTATATCTCAGTAGCAATACATAACTTTACCTATTTACCACACTTTCATTGGATTGGGTATATTCATTATTTTTAGCCCTTGCCAATTGCGTTGCAAAAAACTGTACCTTATTTTTTATTTTATTGTATTTTTTTGGCCATGCCACATGGCTTGCAGGGTCTTAGTTCCCTGACCAGGGATTGAACCCAGACTCTCGGCAGTGAAAGCGTGGAGTCATAACCACTGGACCACCAGGGAATTCCCAAAAATGTATCTTATTTAATCTGCATTTCTGTGAATAATTAGAGTGACCATTCTTCAGTGTCTTAACCTGTTGTATTCCTCTTTTGTAGTTAGTCTTTGATGTTTACCTGCTATTGCACTGAGATCTTAGTATGTTTATGATAAACTATTTATAAATTCTTCTAAATATTAATAGTATGTTTTAATTATATTTACTATAATTACTTGGCTTTATAATAGTGTTTTAATTTACAGAAATGTGAAATATTAAATTGTCAGTTCTTCAGATTTTAAAAAACATTTTACTTCCATTTTTAAGCTTAAAAATGCCCTTGGCAGAATTTTTATAGTCACTTCTCATATTTTTATCTTATTTATTTATTTAATTATTAAAAAAATAAATTTTGGAGGACTAATTTTTCTCAATGAAGGTATAAATCTTTAGATTGAAGAGAAGCAGAGTTTTCTTTTTAAATTGAAGTATAGTTGATGTATAGCATTTTGTTAGTTTCAGGTGTACAGCACAGTGATTCAGTTATATATATATATATTTTTTTCAGATTATTTTCCATTATAGGTTATTAGAAGATATTGAATATAGTTCCCTGGGCCATACAGTAAATCTTTGTTGCTTACCTATTTTATATATAGTAGTTTGTATCTGTTATTCCCATACTTCTAATTTATCCCTCCCCCGACTCCCTTTCCTCTTTGGTAACCATAGTTTGTTTTCTATGTCTGTGAACCTGTTTCTGTTTTACATATAGATTCACTTGTATTATTTTTCAGATTCCACATATAAGTGGTATCATATCATATTTGTCTTTCTCTGTCTGACTTACTTCACTTAATATGATATTCTCTAGGTCCATCCATGTTGCTGCAAATGGCAATATTTTATTCTTTTTTATGGCCGAGTAATATTCCATTCTATATACATACTACACCTTCTTAAACCAATAGTCTGTTAATGAGCACATGGGTTGCTTCCACGTCTTGGCTATTGCAAATAGTGCTGCTGTGAATATTGGAGTGCATGTATCTTTTCGAATTAAGAGTTTTCATCTTTTCCAGCTATATGCCCAGGAGTGGGGTTGCTGGATCCTATGGTAACTCTATTTTTAGTTTTTTAAGGAACCTCCAGACTGTTTTCCACAGTGGCTGTACCAATTTACATTCCAACCAACAGTGTAGGAGGGTTCCCTTTTCTCTATACCACCTCCAGCATTTATTATTTGTAGGCTTTTTGATGATGGCCATCCTGACCAACGTGAAGTGATACCTTATTGTAGTTTTGATTTGCATTTCTCTAATAATTAGTGATATTGAACATCTTTTTGTGTGCCTCTTGACCATCTGTATGTCTTCTTTGCAGAAATGTCTATTTAGGTCTTCTGCCCATATTTTGATTGGGTTGTTTGTGTTTTTGATTTTGAGTTGTATGAGCTGTTTGTACAGTATTTTGGAAATTAAGCCCTTGTCGGTGGCATGGTTTGTGAATATTTTCTCCCAGTCTGTAGGGTGTCTTTTTGTTTTGTTTAGGGTTTCCTTTTTTGTGCAAAAGCTTTTAAGTTTGGTTAGGTCCCATTTGTTTATTTTTGCTTTTATTTCTATTGCCTTGGGAGACTGACCTAAGAAACAGTCAGAATCAGCACTGACATTGCTATGAGTTATGTCAGAGAATGTTTTGCCTATGTTCTCTTCTAGGAGTTCTGTGGTGTCTTACATTTAGGTCTTTAAACCATTTTGAGTTGATTTTTGTATATGCTGTGAGGGTGTGAAGAACTGTTCTAATTTCATTGATTTACATGGAGCTGTCTAGCTTTCCCAACACCACTTGCTGAAGAGACTGTCTTTTTTTTCCCATTGTATATTCTTGCCTCTTTTGTCTTAGATTAATTGACTGTAGGTGTATGGGTTTATTTCTGGACTCTGTTCCACTGATCCATATGTCTGTTTTTGTGCTAATACCACACTGTTTTGATTACTGGAGCTTTGTAGTATTGTCTGAAGTCTGGAATGGTTATACTTCCAACTTTGTTCTTTTTCCTCAGGTTTAAAAAAAAATTTTTATTGAACTATTGTTGATTTACAATACTATATTAGTTTCAGATGTACAACATAGTGATTCAATATTTGTATAGATAATACTCCATCTAAAGCTATTACAAAATAATAGCTATATTTCCCTGTGCTGTACAATATATCCTTGTTGTTTATTTATTTTATACATAGTAGTTTGTATCTCTTAACCTGATACCCCTATCTTGCCTGTCCCCCTCTCTCTACTGGTAACCACTAGTTTGTTCTGTATTTTATTTTTGGCATTTATGTCTTCCCCATTCCTTTTTGCTAGGAAAACTGTCTTTTAATGCCCATATTAAGGCCCAACTTCCCATCAGTACTTATTATCTATACTACATTTCCTCAAAATCTCTGCTATAAGGAATGTTAAACTAGATAACTAAAGGTCAGCTTTTTAAAGCATTGTCAATTTTTTATTATTTTTTTCTACCTCTTGTTAAAGGACTCTTTCTAAAAAATATTAATTTTATTAGATAGTTATGAACATATTAAAAATAAATTTTGGGCTTCCCTGGTGGCGCAGTGGTTGAGAATCTGCCTGCCAATGCAGGGGACACGGGTTCGAGCCCGGCCTGGGAAGATCCCACATGCCGCGGAGCAACTAGGCCCGTGAGCCACAACTACTGAGCCTGTGTGTCTGGAGCCTGTGCTCCGCAATAAGAGAGGCCGCGATAGTGAGAGGCCCATGCACTGCGATGAAGAGTGGCCCCTGCTTGCCGCAACTAGAGAAACCCCTTGCACAGAAACGAAGACCCAACACAGCCTAAATAAATAAATAAATAAAATAAAAATAAAGGAATTCCTTAAAATATAAAAAAAAATAATAATAATAAAATAAATTTTCATTGATCAGGTAGGGTTGTCATCCTGGTAAATAATTCTATTTCTTATTAGATACCTGAATTAAGAGTATTTGAGAATATAACTTGGACCTTTAAAAAATAAATTCTCATATTATATTTGAACTGTTTGCTTGTTTATGATAAAAATAAATTGTAAATGCAGCTCTACAGCTTGCCAGTTATTTCTTCTTACAATTAATCATGTTCATTGCCCTTTGATTTTTCTTTTTTTATATTCATTTTATTGTTTACTTTCTAACTTAAAAAAAAATTGAGGTATAGGGGCTTCCTTGGTGGTCCAGTGGCTAAGGTTCTGCACTCCCAGTGAAGGGGCCTGGGTTTGATCCCTGGTCAGGGAACTAGATCCCACATGCTGCAACTAAAGGTTCTCATGCCACAACTAAAGATCCTGCATGCTGCAAGGAAGATCCCGCCCGTGGCAAAAGAAGATCCAGTGTGCCGCAACTAAGACCTGGCACAGCCAAATAAATAAATAAATAAATAATTTTTTTTTTTTAAAGAGCACTCTAAAAAAATAATTGAGGTATGATTGACATATAACATTATATTAGTTTCAGAAGTACAACATGACTTTTCTTAAAATTAAAAGTATATTTTTTACTAAAAAATATTCTCAGTTTTGAAAAACACAGAAAACTATTAAGATAAAACTTTCAAATATCCAAAATTCTATTATTTGCTTTTTAAATTTATTTTATGTTGAAGTTTATTTAGTGAAACGAAAGTGTTCATAAATGAAACAGCAAGTTGGTGTGATGAACCTCCCCTCTAAAAGGTGTAAATGAGGGGAGTGGGCATGGAGTGAAATACTTTTGTGATATCAACTAAGAAAGAACCAAAAAAACCCATTGGATTAAGCGATAAGAACACTGGTGACCTTGGCAATAAAAGTTTCAGTAGAATGGTTTGGACTAAAGGTGAAGAAATAGAAACATGGAGTTTAGATAGCTTTTCTTTCTTTCTTGTAAAGGAAAAGGAAAAGAGATTGGGAAGTGTTCAGGAAGGAAATGTGGGCTTGAAGATGACTTTCTTAGTAATGAAAATAAAGATATAGTGGCAGGGAATATGACTCAGAAATTCTTTGAGAAGTGAGAAGAAACAGGTTCCAGACCCATGTTAGACTGATTGACATTAACTAGAAGGAGGAGTACTTCTGTAATTAGAGGGAATTGGAAAATCTGTGGATGTATACAACAGTGAGATTGCAGCTTTGGTGGAAAGAAATTTCAGAGAGTTCAGGTTCCAAATATCAGAAATTCTTCAACCAGAAATGGCTTTTTGCTGTTTTTTAATAAAACAAAGTTTTAATTTCCAATCTTTTTTCTATGTATGCATGTATATATGTATATATCAATATATACATATATATTTTACAAAATAGCAATGTTATATGTAGTTTTGCATTCTGCTTTTTACACTTTATTTTCTTTTTGGATTATATTATGAGCATTTTCTTATGTCATTAAATATTTTTAAACAGCATATCATAATTGATTCAACTGTCTAAGTTTGGGACATTTAAATTGTTTTTGGTTAGCATATGTTACAATATATAATGGAATATTACATCAAACATCCCTAAGCCTTTTTGCATATTCTAATTTATTTCCTTACGATACATTCCTGGAGATTGAATTGCTGTGTCAAAGCATATGAATATTTTACATATATGCAGCGGTATTCTGGTATTCTGGTAAATGTTAACAACTGGCTTGTATGTCTGGTGGAGGGAGCCCTGATTTGTAGTGTGTGTTGTTTTCTTTGGTGTAATACTCCAAACATGGTCTATTTCAATCCAACAACTTAATACCACTGAACAGATATGAGATGTGCAGTCATACAAATATTATATAGTATTTACACCAAACTGATAAAGTAGACATAAATGATGTCAACAGCATAGGCAATAATAAAATGTAGTAAAATAAGTGAGGTAATTAGGGAGTAATCAGTTTTTAAGTGTTTATTACCTTATTTTTAATATAATTTATTGAATGGTAAATTTATATAATTTAACTTTTAATAATGACTATGTTTAACAACTGGGTCACAAAATTCCTGAAAATTTAACAGTTGGCTCTTGTGAGCTATTATGAGTAAGCTCCAGCACACCACTGCTAGGTTATCTTTTTTTTTTTTTCTTTTTTATCCTCCTCTTCCTTTCCTCTTCTCCTTCCTTCTTCCCTTTTCTGATATTTATGGTGGAATTTTTCTTCCAAGATTGCTGTTTTCAATATAGGAAGAAATATAAATACTTAGAAGACAAATGGTTTATTCTTTTTGTTTATGGCTTTGAGGTTAATCTTGCTTTACTCTTGAATTTTATTATAGATAGACTCTATTCAAGTGAAAGAAGTGAAGTGTGGATTCCCAGCTTTTTTCCCCCAAAACTCTCTTATTGTTTCTAATAATTTTTGACTTAATTCTCTAGGATTTTCTAGATATATAATTATATTATGCAAATAAATATAACTTTGCTGCCTTTGATTCTAGTACTTATAACTTTATTTTTCTGTGTAAAGAATAAAGTTGGTCAGTACCTACAAAGCAGTGTTAACATTGAGCGTCCTTATTTTTTTCTGATTTTGGGAATGCTTCAAATACTGTATCATCGTCTATTGGCTTCTTTAATGATGGCATTTCCCTCACTAGTTTTGGCGCTTGTTTGGCGGCTTTTGGTTTGTTATATGTGTTTATGAAAATCACATTAAGCAAGTATCCATTTATTTCTATTTTATTAAGACTTAAAAAATTCAGAAAGGAAGTTTAATTTTATTTAAATGCATGAGCAGCTTGGTAATTCTTGATGACCTTCTCCATTTACCTTAGTGTTGTTTAAGTTGGTTTGGTTGGATTTTGTTTTCTATTTTGTGCTAGAGGTTTAGATATTGATGGCCTTTGCTATTTGGGGTAAGCAACAAGGTGACCTGAGCAACAGAAAATAAAATTCAGATATGTTTTCCCCTGGAACTTTTTCTCTGAATCTCTTGAGATCTGTGCTGTGGGTGTACCTGTGATCCTATGTTTGAGGGTCAGCCTTTGATTTTAGCAGTTCTGCTGCTTCATCCTGGCTGACCTGTGAATGGGGCCGTGGGAGGGGGCAGCAGGAAGAGGAGAATGGCCACTCTAATACTGTGCATTATGAGTTTTTTATGGCGAGTCAGTGCTTACTTATGTCTGCCTAGTCAGACTTGATCATTACCTGCAAAAATATGGCTCTTTTTCAACCCTAATGACTGGTTGAGGAAAATTAAAACAATGAAGCCAAAATGTAGCCCATGATGTTTTTCTGCTGTGCGAACATGGGTCCCAAGCTCTGTGATTCCCACTTTTCTTACAGGCCTTCCGTGTCCCTAAACTTTAATTCTGCAAGTTACGAGTTAGGGTATTTCAGAATATTCTCACTTATTTCCTAAAATCTACACCTTGTACTCTTGGGGCATATATGTATAAAATAAAAATCTTTTTATAATGTTGGTATTTTCCCTGGCTTCTTGAATAATGGCATTTCCCTCATGAATTTTGGTCCTTTTTGGTGGATTTTTGGCAGTGATTATGTGAATGGATGCTATCTTATTCAGATTTTAAAGCTCTTTTCACATATCCAAAAAATTCTCCTCAGAAAAGGTTATACCATTTTAAACTACTGCTGCTGGACTCTGAGAATTTTTTTCATTGTATTCTTAATGGGAATAATTTCATTTTAATTTGTATATCCTTCACTGTTACCGATAATCAGAGGTTTCTAAATATATTGGGGTATGGTATTTATGTTTGAATTGTTTAGGAGGGGTGGTTTTGGCAAGAGTTTTGGAGTGACGTGACAGCAGTAATCCCCAAACAGCTGGTCTCATTGTAAGGTATGGCTGGTTATTTTCACAGGTGCAACAAGGGTTAGCCATGTAGGCCTCCTTGAGTTGGCTTTTGCAAACCTAGAGCCTATACACTACTGTACAACTATTAAGGCTACAACATTAACTTGACTGTAACTTTCCATAGGGAATCTCAGCTAGAACATTTAAAAGCTACTGTTATTTGCTTTCCTCAGGCTAGGAAAGCCAGCCCAGGACACTACCAGATTTCACCTACAGGAGTACCCTTAAATATCCCTCAAATTTCTTAAGGTTCCTAGCCTGCCAGCAAGTGATCTTCCTTATCACAGGTAAGGCTGAGCCTTATAAGCCAGGGACCAGGCCAGGTTTCCTGCAAGGGCTCTCTAGGCATTGGATCCTTAAGTAAAGCCAATCTTAGTTTCTTACAAATACCTGTTTAAATGAGCATTGTTCTCAAATGTGATACTCTAGGTAACAAAACTTGGGTTGCTTAATAGAGTTGTCCAATTATATCCTACTAAAAAGGAGGACAGATTCTTAACTGTATCTGTGCAGATATCTCTACTGCCATGAAACGGTGATTCTCTAAAGAGTTTCTGAATTCTAAGGGTCAGAAAGAGTCAGATAATATTTTTAAAGCTTCATTTTGGTTTACAAGCAAAAGCAGAGTTTACTAAAGTGTTGTGGTTATAGATAGCTTAAGAAGAAAGAAAACAGAACACTAAAACATTATCAACAATATTCCAGTCAGATAAACTTCCTATAGTCAGTTCATTCAGTACTATGTGTGTAGTTTTTGTTGTTGTTTCTCTGGAGCTTGGGTTAGCTGTCTGTTGTTATGAACGTTTCTGCTTCTAGACTAAAAAGAGTCCTGGAAATTTTTACTTAGTCCAAAGATGGTCTGAAAGTTGTTCGAGAGATGTCACCAAAAAGCCTTATCGGTATTTTATTCTTTGAAGTGTTAATAGTTACAAGTACCTGGCACAATTCTTTCCACAAACTCTGAAAGTTTTTTGTTGAAGACACAAACTCTCGCTTATAGCTTATGGCAGAGCTTTCAAGAAAACATCAAAGTAAAACAAAAGCTCTCTGTGGAAAACAGAGACTTAATGGCTGTGGTTAATTTGTGACTCTACTTCATACTATGAAAATGGAAGAGAATAAAATTCTCTATTGGGGTATGGTGTGTAAATATGTCATAAAAGTTTTGATCAGCATTTCCCCTGAGGGTAAAAATATAATGGACAGTGAGGGCATTGACACATCTCCAGGGACTTCTCACACCACAAAATTTCTGAAATATTTACATTAATAACATGTTACCTATACAGACTTAACCTAGGAAAGGATAGGTGTCTTTTTTTGATTTGACATCTTTTCCCATGTGACTCTTAGAATAGTAACATATAAAACAATAATATTGGGTTATCTATTTAATCAAAGTAACATTAAAAATAAACAGAAGATAATATGTTTGCTGATTCATAAGTGAGGAGGAACCTTTATTACTTATTTTTTCTTTAGGTAATCAAGGAAATAAAAAAGTGAGCATAAAGCACAGAAAATTATTCTGGTAGGACACAGCATTTCTACTCTTTACGCACACTGCACAGAAGGTATGGAACAGCCTTTCATATTGAAGATAAAGGTATTAATCAGTACCTCAAGGAAGCAAGCCCATCAACATTGAATGAAATTTGCTAAAATTTAAAATGTTTCATAGCTTCTTTTCAGAATTGGCTGTTATAAATCAAGGCAAACAAAATTCACTTTCCAAGTTAGGTCCTTCTTTATTGTCTTTCATGTTCTGGAATAAACAGACACTTCACTAAGATCCCCTTAGAGGTTAGTGGTTCTCTCTAAGGGGATCTGCGAGGTCAAAACAATATTTGTAACAATACTAAGATGTTATTTGTACTATTGTGCAATACATTAATCATTGCTATTTTCAAATGTGTCAGTAAATAAGTATTTAAAATAATACCTCGGTTTTAATTTCCAATATAGTAAACATCAGTAACTATGATCCATATAAAATAAAAGCTCTTTGGAGTCCTCAGTAATTTCTAAGAGTGGAATGGGGTCTGGAGACCAAAAAAGCCCAAGAATCCTTTCTTTGGGGTGAAACACTTTTTTTTTTTTTGGACAAATAAATGCACATACTGAGTTGTACTTCTCTGTCACTGTTGCTCCTAAAGTAGCCTCAGCTGCTCATATTGATTGTACCTTTTAGCTAAACTAATTTCTGTTTCACAGAGAAAAGTTAGGGGTGGGTAATTGAGAACTGTCTGCCATACACCAGCATTTTAGCAGACTAGCAGAGCTCTTGATCACACACAAGACAACTTTTTCTAGCCATATAAATGCCTTTAAACCTTAAAGAGGCAAAAATCGACACTTCCATTAACATGACCCAGAACTATAGCCTGTCTATTAAAATAAGAAGCAAAAGTATATAAGCTTAAAACTGTGCTTAGTAATTAATGTTTCAGTATTTTATCTTACTTAGATTTTTTTCTAGGACTCTAATAATCATCAGTTAGTTAATTTAATATCAGTCCAAGGCTTTAGGTTACCTAAAGATCTTGAAATTACCTTCAAGCTGCCATGCTACAAAATAGTTACTATTGAAGAAAAATTTTGCTAGAATAATGATCCAATTTATTAGAACATAGAAAATTTTCAAAATTATAAACATTGTACGGGATTAATTTTAGCTTATTGGGTTAAAGCCATAACTTTTTTAAAACAAAATGTATTAAATTAATCTATTTACCAAAGATTTGCCTTAATTATGCAAACTTGGGTTCTTAAAAGGTCCTGACTTTGTTTTTATTAAGTATTTTAAAAATTTGTTTTGTAATGCACATTTAAGATATTAGAAGTTCAGTTTTTTTATTCTCTGAGAAATTTGGTTTAAAGACAATGAAAGGCCTGGAAATGGATAGGGGTGGTACTGCACTATATGAATGTACTTAATACCACTGAAATGTACATTTAAAAATTATTACAGTGGTAAATGATATGTTATATATATTTTACCACCACAAAAAAAAAAAAGACAACGAAAGGCACAGATAACTAGGTAAGATGTCCTAGATAGGATATCAGCAATCTTTCTTTGCCTTTGGTAAGTCTTCCACAATTTTTCCTCTTAGGAACGTTATTACAAGAGAGGTGAGATTTGGATGTGCAGAACTAAAGGTACAGTTCAGATTGTCTATAGATAAAGATGAGATGCAAAAATTTGGCCAACGTTTGAATGTTCACTGTGGGAAACAGTGGTAGATAGGGTTGAAATATAGCTTTTGGCCATACTCTTTGTTTTCTGATGTTTACAGGTTAGGACATCATATGTTTTATAAATGAACATTAAAAAAATTATTTCATTTGTCACAAGGAGATGGGGGCTTACAATTTTTCTGTTTCCCTTAGCAGTAGGGCAAGCCCATTTGGTAGGAGTTTTGGCCAAACTGCATTATATTTTAGTGCTTTACTTTGTGATATATTTGTCAAGTATTTGCTAAAGTCAAGGAACTCTTAGAGTTGGGATGGGAGAAAATAAAAAGATGAATAAGATACTTTATTGATTATCTAATTCTGTTTAGCAAAAAATTTCTAAGATTTAGCAGCTTAAAACAACAAATATTTATTTCAGTTTCTGGGGGTCAGGAATCTGGGATTAATTTAGGTGGTTTTAGCTCGGGTTTTCTCACGAGGTGGCTGTCAAGTCTGTTGGGACGGCAGTCACCTCAAGTCTCAGCTGTGGCTGGCGGATCTGCTGCCAAGCTCACAGGTTACTGGCTGACCTCAGTTCCATGTTGGCTTTGGCAGGAGGCCTCAGTTCTTTGTCACATGGTCATTTCCATAGTGCTGCTTATGACATGGCAGGTTGCTGCCCCCAGAGTGAATGATGAGAGACAAGAGACAGAGACTCTTTGCAGTGACAGTGTTTTGAGAGAGGAAGAAGAAAAGTTTGAACATAAAGCAATTTGGAAAAGAATAAACAGTTTAAAAATTCTAATAAAGTCATGATTTTGGATACTGACAAACTTAAGACAATCCCAGAAATACTTAGAAAATATACTGAAGAAATTTCCATTCTAAACACATTGTATATATTTCACTGGTATAAGGGGTGTGTGTGTGTGTGTGTGTGTGTGTGTGTGTGTGTATACAGGAAAGGTTCATATTAGTATTAACAGAAGGTTTATTTTCATTCTTAAAGATAGCTGCTTTGCTTGACTTAAAAAGTCATATTAGGATCACTATTTCAAAGAAAAACCTTAAAATCAAATTCTATTTAGGCTCACAAAATATGGTATCATATTTAAAAGCCTTAAATCTAGTATGTGAATTTTGTTCTAGAAAGTGAATCAGGACACTTGGTGATTCTAGGTTTTTGTTTTGTTTTTGTGGCCACCCATGGTGGGAGTGGAATCAAATTTTTAGAAAAGTTAAAAGTAAAATGTAAATAATTCTCAATTAAAACAATCAAGGGAAAAATACTGGACTGGTAGGCTCCTCCCTTTGAGTGTCTTTAAGATTGTATGAACTATGATTCCCTTCTTCCTTTTTACATTTTAGATTTTCTTAAAATGAAATTACTATATATGCCGTTCAGTACTTGACTCTCACTACTTAACTGTTAAAAGTCTTTGCTTCCGCTTCCTGTTTCTACCTTTGTTACCATAGAAACAGAAGCCGACTAGGGAACTTTTAAGATGACCAGTAACTGAAATTAATGAGCATTCTAACTCATCACCTTTAGTTGTCGTGTCCCATTCCTACTCTTGTTTTAGTAGAAATAAGCAGGCAACATACGGCCTGTTGACTAGGAGGCCTTAAAAAACGTAGACACCTTTATTCTTCACCTGTGAGTGCTCCCCAACCCCGTGAGGCCCCCAGGACGATAGTCAGCCCTGCTTCAGCGGTAGCTGGGCCCTCACAGCTGCCGGCCCTGTGCAGGTGTTCGGCACCAGCCCCGAGGAACATGCTGAGGCCGTGGAGCGTGTGAAGAAAGCCAAGGTGAGGCTGCTGCCCACCTGGGCAGACTCTGACCAGCGGAACGCTCGTGTGCAGGGGCTCGGGGTGGAGTGGGCACAGGGCTGGGTCCCCGCTGAGCCCCGAGAGGCCCTCACAACCCCACCCACCCACAGGCTCGCACAGGGAGGGAAAAAAAAGCCGGGAACTTAACTCATTTGCTTCAGACTTCTTCACTTGCCTAGAAAGCTACAGTATGATGAAAGAGCTTTTCTAATAGCTTGGGAAAGAGATTTTCATTCTTGTGAAACGGTTAGACCACTTTCCATTCCATACTATTATACATTAAAATGTTTATAATGTGCTTTTCATTTGTAGGTATTAAAATAATAGATGTTTTTCTAGGGGATGAGGTTTTTTTTTTGCGTTACGCGGGCCTCTCACTGTTGTGGCCTCTCCCGTTGCGGAGCAACAGGCTCGAGACGCGCAGGCTCAGCGGCCGTGGCTCACGGGCCCAGCCGCTCCGCGGCATGTGGGATCCTCCCGGACCGGGGCACGAACCCACGTCCCCTGCATCGGCAGGCAGATTCTCAACCACTGCGCCACCAGGGAGGGGAAGCCCCTAGGGGATGAGTTTTGATATTATTTTGATGTTAGCCTCCTGTGGTCAAATTTTTTTTTACACATTATTTAAGTGAACCTTGAAAAATAGATAGAGATCTTAAACTCTGTAAGAAGGTATTAAAATATTATTAAATGTAACCAGACTGTTATTTGTTTATCATGTCAAGAAAGAAATGTTTTAAAATAGTTACATTTTAGGAAGTTCCCTGGCGGTCCAGTGGTTAGGACTCGGCGCTTTCATTTCTGGGGTCAGGTTCGATCCCTGGTATGGGAACTAGGATCCTGCCAGCCACATGGCGTGGCCAAAAAAAAAAAAAAAAAAAAAGTTATATTTTAAAATGTAAAATGTCATGTTTTAAGGCTAGTTAGCAGCTTTTAAACCATGCTTCTTTGCATTTTTTGTTTTCCTCTTGAAATGTAGATAAATCTGATAATGTCCATATTGGGAATAGATGAATTATTAGCGATTGCTAGAAGTTTGCTTCCTTCATTTTTCCCCCCTTTTTTTGCAATTAAGAAACAGCATACCTTTTGGAAATTTTTGCTTTAGAAACCTAAACTGAAGTTTCCTTCCTCTGGTTGTAGCCTTTAAAATTTTTAATTCTTATATTGAATCTATCTTATAGACCTATTTTTTGTTTGGTTTTGAAGAACTTTTACTTGATTTTCCTTTGAGTGGGTGATTAACAAAACAGTGGTCCCTAGGTTGGGCATTGTTTCCAGGACCCCTGTGGATACCAAAGTCTGTGGATGCTCATGTCCCTTATATAAAATTGCATAGTATTTGCATATAACCAAGGCACATCCTCAAATATATATATATATATATATATATATATATATATATATATATGACTTTAAAATAACACCTATTTTATTTTTGAGCTGGGGCACAGAATACCAAAACTGGTTGATTTCCTTCCCCATGATTCTCCTACTAGCCATTAAAATAAGCTCAAGCCAAATTTATCACTTTTAAAAAATATACTGAATTGACATCTGTGCATATTGTGTCCACTTTCTTGGGAGTTAACTGATGTTTATGAATCCCTGGAAGGCCAGTTCTGGGAGGGATTGTGGAAGGTTTCCAGTGACAGCATCAAACATCTTCCCTATCAGTGTGAAGATCGTGATGTATCATTATGGGATGATCTCCAGCCAGTTATCTCGACTCTCTGGGTCTCGGTGTTCTCACTGGTTAAAATCGGACCCCTGTATACTTTAAATCATCTCCAGATTACTTATAATACCTAATACTATGTAAATGCTATGTAAATAGTTGTAAATACAACATAACGGCTATGTAAATAGTTTCTGGATTTGGGGCAAATTCAAGTTTTGCTTTTTGGAACTCTCTGGAATTTTTTTTCCCAAAGATTTTTTGATCCTCGATTGTTGAATCTGTGAATGTGGAACCTGCAGATAAGGAACCTGTGGATACTGAGGGTCAACTGTAGTTGCTTCTTGCTGGGTGACCTTTATTAGGGTATTGTCTTTAAATCTGGTTCACTCTTAATTCTTCTTAGACTACATGATTTTTAGCCTCCAGTCTTCTATATTAATGGTCTTGTTCTGAACTATTTTTGATTGTGCTTGCCTATCAGTTAAAATGTTTTGGAGCATAGATCACCAATATATACCAATATATGTACATTTTTAATGAACTACATAAATTTAATATTCTAATATAGTATGTAGGCTATATGATGTACTAATGAATATAAATGAAAATAAAATGAGATAAAGATGATATAAATAGGATCCTAAAATATTTTGCTAATGATGAAGACTTTATATTATTAACCAGTTTCTCAAAGTGCATTGAACATGTAGGGGGATAGTTGTTAACAATAGTAGATATCTATATTTCAAATGATGTATTGTTAAACTCATAGTTATTTTTAGCTGAGGTCATCCTTGTTTTTTCCTCATAATGTGGCTGATAACTTGGAGCAGAAGCATCAGCTTTGGCATTTTCATGTTGTCTCTTGTGACTTTATTACTAGTATTATATTCTGTCTTAGTCCGTTTAGCCTGATGTAAGAGAATACCATAGACTGGGTGGCTTGTAAACCACAGAAATTTATTTCTCACAGTTCTGGAGGCTGTGAAATCAAGATCAAGGCACTGGCAGATTCCAAGTCTGGTTCCATAGACCATGGCCATCTTGTTTTGCTGTGTCCTCATGTGGTTGGGCAGCAAGGGAGCTCTTTGGGGCCTCTTTTTATATCGGCACTAGTCTCATTCATAAGGGCTCTGTCCTCATGTCCTAATGTTAGCTAGCAAGGGGTCACTGCCTGATTCACATAGTAGCCAGTACTATGGTACAGGCTTTTGAGAAAAGAAAAAGCTTTATTGTGATGTGAGCTGGCAAGGCTCAAATCTGTCTCTAAGATCTAGGGTTAGATCAAGCTTTTATGAGTTAGCTGGTAGGGTTGGTATGTGGATCTTCCAGTTGGAGAGCTTTGGAACCTGGCCATTTATGGTAAAGGGGATTCAACATCACATCTTCCTGGACGATGGACCCTTTGCTTCTGAATGGGTTCCGGCGTTCTGGTTCCGGTCATGTCCCGGTCCTTTGGTTCCATGGAGCGGGGGATAAACTTTGGTTCCAGGTGTATTTGAGGTCAAAATTTTCTCCTCTGCACGTGCTTCAGCTGCATGATTGGTGGTTTTGTTCTGTAGTCTCTTAAAAAACAGCTCAGTTATCCTTTGAGAAACAGGATGGGGTCAGTTTGGGCTGGTTACACTAATTATCTCCCAGAGGCCCTCCCTCTTAATACCATCACATTGGGGTTAGGATTTCAATATAAACTTGGAGGGGGTGGCGACACAAACAGTCAGACCATAGCATATTTAATCCATGACTTTTTAAAAAGGAATCTTTAAGCCCCTCTCATGTTGTGAAAGTTGGTTTAAAATACAGTCATGTCTCGCGATCTGGTGGAGATTGGTTCCAGGACCCCCATCAGTTCCAAAATACACAGATGCTCAAGTCCCTTAGTCAGCTCTCCATATCTGCGGATTCAACCAACCGCGGATCATACATGCAGATGTGGACTGGAGGTATGGAGGGCCCACTGCAATTGATATAATTTGTAAATCTGGTTTACCATAGACCTATATAATTGTGACTCTGGACAACGTGCTGACCAAATGATTAACACTGTGAACTGTTCTACAGTGTGGAACTCACAGTCTTCCCACAGGAGAGCTTGGGTACCATATGTATTGCATAAATGCCTAACATTCAACCCCACGGGGGTGTCTCTAGTCTCAATTCATGTGTTAAATATTAGTGTTAGTATTTAGCAAATTTTTCTTATTTTTCCTAACTAAATTTTGTTTTGAAGGTCTAATTGGCTTCATTAGGCAATTCATGAACCAGCCAGCATCCTGTTAGCAACTAGAAGGGCACTCCAAGGGGTTGTACAAAATGGAAGGTCTTTATAGGAAGAAGGGTGGGGCAAGGGAGCTATTAGCAAAAGAAAAGAAAGAATTGTTTTTAGACCAGGACATCTTTTTGAAGTCAAGGGAAGGCAGGGATTTTTTATGTGCAGATTGCTTCTTTTTCCTCTGGGGGCAGGGGTCAGGGTTGGGGGGGGCAGGTTGGATGGAGAGGGCCCATGTGACAGACTACCTCATTGGTGCCAACCAGAAAATTCTAAACTGGTTGATTAAGATTACATTTCTGGGGAAGAGCATAACTGCAATTGTCAGGTATTAAGTCTAGGTTTGGTCAAAGTATGGGCTTTAGCACAGGTGATGCCATTTTGGGCCTGTGGTTTCCTCTTTAACAATTCCCTCCCCTTTCATCAGACTCTCAGCTTAACAGAGAGATGTGATTAAAAATTAATGTATTAGTGTCACTCTCAGCTACTGATCCTTGGCGTGGCATGAAGTTTTTGCTTAATCTCTATGACATCTATGGGTCACAGTTGCAGGTTCATGAATTTTAAGTTGGTCATTCTTTTGGTTACTTTTCTGACATTCCAGTCTTAGTGATATTATCATTTGCTTGGCAGTTGGCTGCTGCAAAATGCATTTAAAATTTTTGAGAGAATACAGTGCCAGGGAGATTATTTTGATTTAACTATGAGCAGGATAATTCCCAGTGTTTGGAGTGCACTTCAGAGCCCTGGTCTGCAAGACCCAAACCAATCAAAGACCCCCTTGAAGGGGGATCTTGGAGTCACCCTTTTAAGCCAAGTGGTTTGCTCAATGGTCTTATGTAACTGAGTTTTAACTTTCCTAGAAATGTCAACCCAGATACAGTGGGTGGTGGTGGCCCTAGCACACATACCTTCTTGCTTTGCTAGAAGATAATCAATGGCTATTATATTTTCAAGAACAACTTTGACCAGAGAGTGTTAGGATCTTTGCTGGGCAGCTAATGCTTTAGCAGCAGCGGATTCTGCAGTACTTTCAAGAGTTAAGGAGAGGCTTCTGATTATATTCTCCATTCATATTTACTCCTAACCAGGGAAATATAGCCCTGCCAAAGGAAGCGAACCCTGTATCATGAAAATCCTCCTGGTAGGTTTTTTTTTTTTTTTTTAGAACAGTTAGTGGCACAGTTAAATAACCTAAGAGACGTTGCCCAGCTGTGCACCGGTCATCTAAGCATTCATAAGCCCAAGGAGAATGATAATCACAGACAAAGATAAATCCTGTCAGGGCACAATTGTCCATTCAAGCCAGGAGTTAAGTTCGATTTTCTTCTAGCCTGAAATAAAGAGTTATTCTAAATCCAAAGATTACTTCCCTTAGCAATGGCCTGGGAGATACAATGAGGGTATTATCTTTCCAGGCCAATGTCAGAATAAAGGAAAGAAAGAAAAAAAGAAAGGGTTTCATGTTTAGCCAGAGTAGGGAGTCTTGATCCGGCATCTTGGGCAGAAGCAGTCTACATCGATATCAGCTACTTCTCTTCCTCATCAGTTTGATTTGTAGGGCTCCATTGTTTATACAGGACCAGGTATCAGGTGGGGCCTTTTTCAGCTGTGAGATGTGTACCCAAGGCTCAATACTTTCTAGTTTTGCAGCAGTGTCAGTGGTTAGGAGAAATTGGTAAGTGGGGCTCCAGGGTTGACTTTATTCTTGGTGATTCCCAATCAGAAGTGTGGGAGAAAATGGGAAACATTAGTTTGGTGAGTCTAGCCAGATATTTGAGGAAACTAGAAGAATTCAGATCCAGTCCAGTTTACTGGTATATAACAAAAGCTCAAAGGCAGTTAACAGGACTAGAATCTAATGTCTACAAAGGTGCAAACATAATTTTTCTCTCTACAGTTACTCCCACTTTTCCCCAAAGATAATCATAGTGAAACAAATTTGTTTATATTAAACTTGGCCTGATTTATTTATAACTACAGCAAGAATAGTGATTGACCATATAATTTCTTTTTAAAAACTGCTTTGCCTGGGACCTTGTAAGCAGGGTTCCAGGTTGATTTTTCCAAGCAGTTCATTGAAGCTGTCTGGTCATATCTGAGTCTATGCACATCTCTCTCAAATGTGACATTCCATTCAAAGCCTTGGTAATATAGCCCATGTTTCCCCCCAAATTGGACTCTGTATGATTTCTTCCTATATTTAAATAAATTGTTTAGTCTTTTTTTGCTTATGTATATCTCTTTAAGGTAGAGAGGCTAAATATTAAATCTATACCTCATATACAAAGAAATGATTTTATATTAAATTTTTTATTTTACACGTATTTTAATTTTTAGTTTTAAAGATGCACAGCAACTATTCTCTATGGAGTAGATTAATTTGCAAATAAAGTTGAACAAAGTCACAAAGTTGAAATAAGCAGGAGTTATCATCTCAAGGGAGAATTATTCACCTAGGGGGCACTTGCAAGCATGTAGGATGTGTTGATTCCACAGTGACTAAAGGGCAGCTATTGACACTGAGAGGGCAAGGCCAGAAGTATTAACCATCTGCAAGGTTTGGAACAGCCTCACTCCAGTGAAGAATTGTCCCATCCAAGATGATAGTAGTAACTGTGAAACACAGGGCTAAAGTCGTATTTTAGAGTTATCATTTGTTAGGAAGATTCACAATTAATTCATAGATTATTTTTTCTATATTATAGATTAAGATTAAAGCTCATTTACATATGTTGATATAATGGCAAAGTATGACCATAAAAGATATTTTCCTTGCATTGGCAAATTGTTTTTGCTCATAAAATTCATTGTAGCATTGAGCAACTACTATTGGTAATTCATTTGGCTAGGTGCTGAGACTATAGAGATAAATAACAGTTACTTTTCTCCCTGTTCACAGGCTAGTAGGAGGAAAGAGTCATATAAATAATTACAATAAAGTATGATAAGTACATCAGAAGAATTAGATTTAATGTAAAGAGGTAGCTCTGAGAAAGGTAGCTCAGAGGGGTAAGGTTTTAGGGAGAAAGTCATCATGTTGTTAAACTCTCTGAGGGAAGGTACTGCCTGCATCTTTTCATCTAAAAGTTACATATTTACAACACATATCACTGGACCTTAAACTTGGTAGTGTAATCATAGTCAATAAATATTAGTGATTAAACAAGTTGATATCTTAGCAAATGATTTTTTCTGGGGGTGGCATGCCATCTTAGCAAAGTTTTGAAGAATTAATTGAAGTATGGCCAGGTAGGCAAAGTGGGAAGGGACAGGCAGGCTTAAAGAACTTGGGCATTGTAGGAAGTGTTAACAAATAATGTTAGAAGATGAGGCTTAGATAAGCAGTGAAGAAGCTTGCAGGTGATGGGACATCATTAAAGTTATAGGTGTGTTTTTGTTTGTTTTTTTAAATATTTATTTCTTTATTTGGTTGTACTAGGTCTTAGTTGTGGCGGGCGGGCTCCTTAGTTGTGGCGTGCTAACTCTTTTCCTTTTTTTTTTTTTTTTTTTTTTTTCCTTTTTGCGGTATGCGGGCCTCTCACTGTTGTGGCCTCTCCCGTTGCGGAGCACAGGCTCCGGACGCGCAGGCCCAGCGGCCATGGCCCACGGGCCCAGCCACTCCGCGGCATATGGGATCCTCCCAGACCGGGGCACGAACCCGTATCCCCTGCATCGGCAGGCGGACTCTTAACCACTGCGCCACCAGGGAGGCCCCTGGCGTGCTAACTCTTAGTTGCAACATGCATGTGAGATGTAGCTCCCTGACTGGGGATCGAACCCAGGCCCCCTGCATTGGGAGTACAGAATCCCATCCACTGCGCCACCAGGGAGGTCCCAAGTTATGGGGGTTTTAAATTAAGTATTTAGAGAGGGGGAGAGATATGATTAGATTTAGTTAGATTTAGATTTCAGAAAGGTATCCCTCTTAACACTGTGGAAGATGTAGAGGGAGAAGAGAGAGACGTTATCATTTCTTAGTTGTGAACTTAACACATGTAAGACCTTGTAGGATCAAAATGTTACCTGAAAATCAAGTTTTCATACTTTAATTTATATTATTTAGTTTTAGAGTTTATATTATTCTAGTCTATATTTTGTACTGAATGATTTTAATTTTTCAATACATTTTTAGTTATTCTTTATAACTGTAAGTTTTTTAATGTTCAAAATAACTAATTCATTTATACCAGTGGTGTTTGGATATAGACAGGGAGAATAATTAGTGATCTTGCTTAATTTTTTTTTAAGTAAGAAAGTTTTAAGCCTAAAGTTAATAAACTGGTTCAACTGAAGATTAGTTAACATTTTTAAGGCAGCTAGATAAAAAGCTTAGTACTAATTCGCAAGAAAAATTCTGAGTTTTACGTACAATTAGGTGATTTGATTACTTCCACTCAGAAGATTTGTATATAGCCTAGCACCTTCCACACAAAAACCCAAACAAACAAAACTATTTGGGTCACAACATGAAAACATATTTTCCAGAGTCAAGTGATAACTTTTTGTCTTGAGATCCTCTCAAATCCTTTTTTGCTATGCTGAATGTAACTTCTAATCATAATATAATTACCACAAACTCTAGATCGTCAATAAATTAACAAGTAAACGGCGATCTTTTTTTAAATGTGATTTTTAATGTTAAGGCTGGAGCTGTGAAATAATTATATTATTGTAAAAACAATCATCTGCATCTTTACCACACATAAAATGACTTATTAATACATTTAAATTCTAAATATTAAATCTGCCTTACTCATACTTAAAAAGTTTCTTAATGAGCATTGTAAAGGTGACTTTTGCTAAAATATGGAATAAGTAGGCCTGTAAAGAAAAAAGCCATTTATTTAGGTCAGTAATGTTAAAAAGATTATTTTTAAGTAAGCATTCAGGCAGCAAGCAGGTCACTGCTACAAGCCTTCTCATAAGAGAGAGAACTGGAAAACTTGAAAGCTGTCTGGCTGGCGCCATTTCACATAGGGACAAAGTCCTAGTCATTTAATGAGAGCATCACCATATTTTGGCCATAAAGCTAATACATAGGAAATATCTGGTTGATTTGTTAGGTGATTCTAAGTATCAGAAAAAAGGGAACTATTTAAGGAAGAAGGGAAAGTATCTTAACCGTTTTATTTAGAATATTTAAATGTGGATACTTAAATTTTTAAAAATGGCTTCTGTTATTTGTAGAATTTACAGGAATGAAAACTTCTCCAGTGCATTTGGAGCTGATAGCTATTCATTTAATCCTTTTAGTTCAAAATGGGAAATCATAAAAGAAGACATACACATTTAGATGTAAGCATTTAATAAATTGAAACTTTCACATTCATTTGCAATTTTTTTATGTGTTTGCGGGGGCCAATCCATACTTTTTCTTTGAGGATGGATTTCCTAATTGGAAATTATTGTCATCTTTCTTGAACACACATTGTTGTTTTTCTTGAACAAAGTCCCTGAATAGAAGTTTCATATCAGATTCTTTAAATTGGAGCCAGAACTTAGATACTTACTAAAATTTCTGGGTACGGATCCCAGTACATTTTTATCATGTTTGCTGCCAATATTTTATACTTGTTTTACCTACATATAATTTACCTACATCTAATTTAACAGTAAGTTTTTTTAAAACCCACTTTTATCAAGTTTTTCAGAAGCATTGAATTTTCAGGGAAATACCTTTCTTTTTGCACTGATTGTTTTATGTTGTAATTAACTGAATTATATGAATACAGTATCAGATATTACTAACCTTAATAGGTTTGAGAACAAACAAAATTTCTTAGGCATGCAAATCAAATAATGGAAACAAAAATACGATGGCCTACTGGAAAGTGAAATAAATAATTGCCATTAAGATTTTTGCCTTTGCAAAAATTCTTTGTTCCACGGGCCTGGTATTACCCACACTCATCATCAAATCAAATCATCTTTGAAAGGTATCTCAAAGAGATCTGCCCTGAGGTAGTTCCAGGAGGTCAGCTCTGGTATACTCACCCTCCTGCTCCCCCAGACCCCTGAGGTTTTTATTACATAGACATAATACTTTCTGTTTTCCTATGGTGTCTTCATATTACTCACTTATCTTCCTCCTGCATCATAGTTTTTCCCTTTCTTGGATTATTACCATCAACATGCTAGGAAAAAAAATCCTCTCTTGACATTTTCATTCCCCTCATTATTGTCCTAATTCTCTATATTTGCTACTTATAATGCTCTCCTACCATTCCTTCTTGATCTGGCTTCAGTCATGCTTTTGCTTCATATCAACTTCACTGAAACTGTTCTTGCCAGTGTCTCTGGTGACCTCTGTAACTTCAGTCAGTTCTCAGTTCTCATCTTTCATGACAAAACTTGTAGCATTTGACACATTTTACCACTCTATCCTCTTTGAAACATGCTTTTTACTTTTCATTCCAGAATTTCATAGTTTGTTTCTTCTCCTAGTTTTCTATTCTCCCTTTTTTTTGCTTGTTTCTCTTCATCTCGCCATCCATGCTCCAGGCTGCTGTCCTTGTACAACTTCTGTTCTTTCACTGTCATAACTTTATTGGTGAAATAATTCACTCACCTGGATTTAGATAGCATCTAAATGCTAATGACTCCCAAATTTGTTTATTTCTTTTTTAAAAGGGGAATTTAAAAAATTGAGATATAATCGACACATAATGTTATTTTGGCTTGAGGTGTACAACATAATGATTCAATATTTGTGTATATTTTGAAATGATCACTATGGTCAGTCTGGTTAACATCCATCACCACATATAGTTACAAAATATTTTTCTTGTAATGAGAACTTTATTCCCTTAGCAACTTTCAAATATACAATACAATATTATTAACTATTGTCATCATACTGTACATTACATCCCATGACATTATTTTATATTCAATTCCCTTCACCCATTTCACGCACCACCCCCATCCATTGCCTCTGGCAACCACCAGTCTGTTCTCTGTATCTATGAGTTTGGTTATCCTTATTGTGTTTTTGTTTTTCTTAGATTCCACATATAAGTGAGATCATATGGTATTTATCTTTCTCTGCCTTATTTTAGTTAGCATAATGCCCCTAAGGGCCATGCAGTTATCACAGATGGCAGGATTTCCTTTTTTATTGCTGAATAATATTCCACCATATATATATACATATATATATGTGTATGTATCACATTTTCTTTATTCATTTCTTTATACATTGATGGACCCTTGGACACTTAGGTTGTTTCCATGTCTTGGCTGTTGTAAATATTGCTGTAGTGAACAACAGGGTGCATATATCTTGTCCAGTTAGTGTTTTCATTTTCTTTGGATAAATACCCAGAAGTGGAATTGTTGGATCATATGGTAGTTCTGATTTTAACTTTTTGAGGAACCTCCATACTGTTTTCCATAGTGACTGCACCAATGTACATTACCACTAACAATGCACAGGTATTCCCTTTTCTCCACATTCTTGCCAACACTTTATTATTGTGTGTCTTTTTTTTGGTTTATTTTTGTGGTACTTGGGCCTCTCACTGTTGTGGCCTCTCCCATTGCAGAGCACAGTCTCCAGATGCACAGGCTCAGTGGCCATGACTCACGAGCCCAGCCACTCCACAGCATGTGGGATCTTCCCGGACTGGGGCACGAACCCGTGTCCCCTGCATCGGCAGGCGGACTCTCAACCATTGCGCCACCAGGGAAGCCCTATTGTGTGTCTTTTTGATGGTAGCTATTCTAACAGGTGTGAGGTTGATATATCACTGTTTTGATTTGCAGTTTTCTGATGATTAGTGATTTTGAGCACCTAATCATGTATCTGATGTCTGTATGTCTTCTTTGGAAAAATGTCTATTCAGATATTTTGCCCATTTTTTATTCAGATTGTTTGTTCTTTTGCTTTTGAGTTTTATGAATTCTTTATATGTTTTGAATATTAACCCCTTATCAGATATATGATGTGCAAATATTTTCTCCCATTCAGTATTAATTGCCTTTTCAGTTTTTTGGTGGTTTTCTTTTCTGCATAGAAGCTTTTTAGTTTGATTTAGTCCTACTTGTTTATTTTTGTTTTTGTTGCCTTTTCTTTTTCTGTCAAAACCAAAAAGTTATTGCTAAGACCCGTGTCAAGGTACTTACTGCTTATCTTTTCTTTTAGGAGTTTTATGGTTTCAGGTCTTACATTCAAGTCTTTAATCCATTTTGAGCTAGTTTTTGTGTATGATGTAAGGTGGTAGTCCAGTTTCATTCTTTTGCATATGGCTGTCCAGTTTTACCAGCACCATTTATTTAAGATGCTATTCTTCCCTGGAGAGTGGTCAAGATGGTGGAGTAGAAGGACCCTAAGCTCACGTCCTCTCATGAACACACCAAGATCACAACAATCTGCAAAACAGCCATCATTGAAAAAGACTGATAGCTACCAGAAAAGATCCTCAGAAGCTCTACAGATAAAGATATAAAGACAGAACCACAGCTAGACTGGTCGGAGGGGCGGACTTGAGATATAATCAAATCCGATACCCACCCCCGGTGGGCAACCCACAAACTGGAGAATAATTATATTACAGAAGTTCTCCCACAGAGTGAGAGTTCCAAGCCCCATGTCAGGCTTCCCAGCCTGGCAGTCCGGCACTGGGAAGAGGAGCCCCCAGAGCATTTGGCTTTGAAGGCCAGTGAGGCTTGATTGCAGGAGCTCCTCACTCTTAAAGGGCACACACAAAATGTAATGCACACTGGGACCAAGGGCAAAAGCAGTAATTTGATAGGAGCCTGGGACAGACCTACCTGTTAGTCTTAGAGCATCTTCTGGGAAGCTGGGAGGCGGCAGTAGTCAGGCTGTAGTCCTGGGCACATAGACAGTGGTGGCGAATATATAAGGGAACATTCATCTGCGTGAGCTCTCCTAGACGCTGACACATTGGCACCAAGTCCTGGCCCCACCCAGCAGCCTGTAGGCTCCAGTGCTGGTAGGCCTCAGGCCAAAGAACAAACTGGGCAGGGGCACAGCCCTACCCATCAACAGACAAGCTGCCTAAAGACTTTCTGAGCCCATAGCTGCCTCTAGACACACCCCTTGACATGGCCCTGCCCACCAGAGGACCAAGACCCAGCTCCACCCACCAGGCGGCAGGCACAGTCCCCTCCCACCAGGAAGCCTGCACAAGCCTCACCCACCAGAGGACAGACACCAGAAGCAAGAAAACTACAGTCCCACCGCCTGCAGACCGAGTCTGCAGACACAGGCCAGACACCACCCTGGGACCATCTGGCCTCTGGCCCTTGGGTGATGAGAGGGGAGTGCACTTCTGGGATGCATAGGACATCTCCTACAGAGAGCCACTTCTCCAATGTCAAGCAATGTAACCAACCCACCACACATGTAAAAATACAAATAGCAATTTAGACAGAATGACGTGACAGAGGAATATTTTCAGAAGAAGGAACAAAGTGAAATGACAGAAGAAGAATTAAGTGATGTGGAGATAGGCAATCTACCCAAGAAAGAATTTAGAGTAATGATCATAAAGATGATCAAAGAACTAGGGAGGAGAATGAATGCACAGAGTGAGAGATTAGAAATTTTCAACAAATAATTAGAAAATATAAAGAACATCAGGAAATGTACACAAGCCTCATCCACCAGAGGGCAGACAGCAGAAGCAAGAAGAACTACAGTTCTGCAGCCTGTGGAACAAAAACCACATTCACAGAAAGATAGACAAGATGAAAAGGCAGAGGGCTATGTACCAGATGAAGGAACAAGATAAAACCCCAGAAAAACAACTAAATGAGTGGAGATAGGCAAGCTTCCAGAAAAAGAATTCAGAATAATGATAGTGAAGATGGTCCAGGACCTCGGAAAAAGAATGGAGGCAAAGATCAAGAAGGTGCAAGAAATGTTTATCAAAGACCTAGAAGAATTAAAGAACAAACAAAGAGATGAACAATACAATTACTGAAATGAAAACCACACTAGAAGGAATCAACAGCAGAATAACTGAGGCAGAAGAACGGATAAGTGACCTGGAAGACAGAATGGTGGAATTCACTGCTGTGGAACAGAATAAAGAAAAAAGAATGAAAAGAAATGAAGACAGCCTAAGAGACCTCTGGATCAACATTAAACACAACAACATTCGCATTATAGGGGTCCTAGAAGGAGAAGAGGGAGAGAAAGGACCTGAGAAAATATTTGAAGAGATTATAGTCGAAAACTTCCCTAACATGGTAAAGGAAAGAGCCACCCAAGTCCAGGAAGCGCAGTGAGTCCCATCCGGATAAACCCAGGAGAAACATGCCGAGACACATAGTAATCAAATTGGGAAAAATTAAAGACAAAGAAAAATTATTGAAAGCAGCAAGGGAAAAATGACAAATAACATACAAGGGAACTCCCATAAGGTTAACAGCTGATTTCTTAGCAGAAACTCTACAAGCCAGAAGGGAGTAGCATGATATACTTAAAGTGGTGAAAGGGAAGAACCTACAACCAAGATTGCTCTACCCAGCAAGGATCTCATTCAGATTCGAAGGAGAAATCAAAAGCTTTACAGACAAGCCAAAGCTAAGAGAATTCAACGCCACCAAACCATCTCTACAACAAATGCTAAAGGAACTTCTCGAAGTGGGAAACACAAGAGAAGGAAAGGACCTACAAAAACAAACCTAAAACAATTAAGAAAATAGTCATAGGAACATACATATTTATAATTACCTTAAACGTGAATGGATTAAATGCTCCAACCAAAAGACACAGGCTTGCTGAATGTATACAAAAACAAAACCCATATATATGCTGTCTACAAGAGACCCACTTCAGACCTAGGGACACATACAGACTGAAAGTGAGGGGATGGAAAAAGATATTCCATGCAAATGGAAATCAAAAGAAAGCTGGAGTAGCTATACTCATATCCAAAAAAATAGACTTTAAAACAAAGAATGTTACAAGAGACAAGGAAGGACACTACATAATGATCAAGGGATCAATCCAAGAAGAAGGTATAACACTTATAAATATATATGCACCCAGCATAGGAGCACCTAAATACATAAGGCAACTGCTAACATCTATAACAGGGGAAATCGACAATAACACAACAGTGGGGGACTTTAACACCTCACTTACACCAATGGACAGATAATCCAAAATGAAAATAAATAAGGAAACAAAAGCTTTAAATGACACAATAGACCAGATAGATTTAACTGATATTTATGGGACATTCCACCCAAAAACAACAGGTTACACTTTCTTCTCAAGTGCGCATGGAACATTCTCCAGGGTAGATCACATCTTGGGTCACAAATCAAGCCTCAGTAAATTTAAGAACATTGAAATCATATCAAGCATCTTTTCTGACCACAATGCTATGAGATTAGAAATGAATTACAGGGAAAAAAAGGTAAAAAACACAGACACATGGAGGCTAAACAATACCTTACTAAATAACCAAGACATCACTGAAGAAATCAAAGAGGAAATCAAAAAATACCTAGCGATGAATGACAATGAAAATACAACAATCCAAAAGCTATGGGATGCAGCAAAAGGAGTTCTAAGAGGGAAGGTTTTTTGTTTTGTTTTTTTTTTTGCGGTACATGGGCCTCTCACTGTTGTGGCCTCTCCCGTTGTGGAGCACAGGCTCCGGACACGCAGGCTCAGCGGACATGGCTCACGGGCCCAGCCGCTCCGCAGGATGTGGGATCTTCCTGGACCAGAGCACGAACCCGTGTCCCCTGCATCGGCAGGTGGACTCTCAACCACTGCGCCACCAGGGAAACCCTAAGAGGGAAGTTTATAGCAATATAAGCCTACCTCAAGAAACAAGAAAAATCTCAAATAAACAATCTAACCTTACACCTAAAGGAACTAGAGAAAGAAGGTCAAACAAAACCCAAAGTTAGCAGAAGGAAAGAAATCATAAATATCAGAGCAGAAATAAGTGAAATAGAAACAAAGAAAACAATGGCGAAGATCAATAAAACTGAAATCTGGTTCTTTGAGAAGATAAACAAAATTGATAAACCATTAGCCAGACTCATCAAGAAAAAGAAGGAGAGGACTCAAATCAATAAAATTAGAAATGAAAAAGGAGAAGTTACAACAGACACCATAGAAATACAAAGCATCCTAAGAGACTACTACAAGCAACTCTATGCCATTAAAATGGACAACCTGGAAGAAATGGACAAATTCTTAGAAAGGTATAACCTTCCAAGACTGAACCAGGAAGAAATAGAAAATATGAACAGACCAATCACAAGTAATGAAATTGAAACTGTGACTAAAAATCTTCCAACAAACAAAAGTCCAGGACCAGATGGCTTCACAGCTGTGTTCTATCAAACATTTAGAGAAGACCTAACACTCATCCTTCTCAAACTCTTCCAAAAAATTGCAGAGGAAGGAACACTCCCAAACTCATTCTATGAGGCCACCATCACCCTGATAGCAAAACCAAAGATACTGCAAAAAAAGAAAATTACAGACCAATATCACTGATGAATATAGATGCAAAAATCCTCAACAAAGTACTAGCAAACAGAATCCAACAACACATTAAAAGGATCATGCACCATGATCAAGTGGGATTAATCCAGGGATGCAAGGATTCTTCAATATACGCAAATCAATCAATGTGATACACCATATTAACAAATTGAAAAATGAAAACCATATGATCATCTCAGTAGATGCAGAAAAAGGTTTTGACAACATTCAACAGCCATTTATGATAAAAACTCTTCAGAAAGTGGGCATAGAGGGAACCTACCTCAACATAATAAAGGCCATATAGGACAAACCCACAGCAAACATCATTCTCAATGGTGAAAAACTGAAAGCATTTCCTCTAAGATCAGGAACAAGACAAGGATGTGCACTCTCACCACTATTATTCAACATAGTCTTGGAAGTCCTAGCCATGGGACTCAGAGAAGGGAAACAAATAAAAGGAATACAAATTGGAAAAGAAGAAATAAAACTGTCACTGTTTGCAGAGGACATGATACTATACATAGAGAATCCTAAAGATGCCACCAGAAAACTACTAGAACTAATCAATGAATTAGATAAAGTTGCAGATACAAAATTAATGCACAGAAATCTGTTGCATTCCTATACACTGATGATGAAAAATCTGAAAGAGAAATTAAGGAAACACTCCCATTTACCATTGCAACAAAAAGAATAAAATACCCAGGAGTAAACCTACCTAGGGAGACAAAAGACCTGTATGCAGAAAACTATAAGAGACTGATGAAAGAAATTAAAGATGATACCAACAGGTGGAGAGATATACCACGTTCTTGGATTGGAAGAATCAACGTTGTGAAAATGACTGTACTCCCCAAAGCAATCTACAGATTCAGTGCAATCCCTATCAAAGTACCAATGGCATTTTTTACGGAACTATAGCAAAAAATCTTAAAATTTATATGGAGACAGAAAAGACCCCAAATAGCCAAAGCAGTCTTGAGGGAAAAAAACGGAACTGGAGGAATCAGACTCCCTGACTTCAGACTATACTACAAAGCTACAATAATGAAGACCATATGGTACTGGCACAAAAACAGAAATATAGATCAATGGAACAAGATAGAAAGCCCGGAGATAAACCCACACACCTATGTTCAACTAATCTATGACAAAGGAGACAACGATATACAATGGAGAAAAGACAGTCTCTTCAATAAGTGGTGCTGGGAAAACTGGACAGCTACACGTAAAAGAATAAAATTAGAACACTCCCTAACACCATATACAAAAATAAACTCAAAATGGATTAGAGACCTAAATGTAAGACCGGACACTATAAAACTCTTAGAGGAAAAAATAGGAAGAACACTCTTTGACATAAATCACAGCAAGATCTTTTTTGATCCACCTCCTAGAGTAATGGAAATAAAAACAAAAATAAACAAATGGGACCTAATGAAACTTCAAAGGTTTTGTACAGCAAAGGAAACCATAAACAAGATGAAAAGACAACCCTCAGAATGGGAGAAAATATTTGCAAATGAATCAATGGACAAAGGATTAATCTCTAAAATATATAAACAGCTCATGCAGCTCAAATTTAAAGAAACAAACAACCCAATCCAAAAATGGGCAGAAGACCTAAATAGATATTTCTCCAAAGAAGACATACAGGTGGCCAAGAAGCACATGAAAAGCTGCTCAACATCACTAATCATTAGAGAAATGCAAATCAAAACTACAATGAGGTATCACCTCACACCAGTTAGAATGGGCATCATCAGAAAATCTACAAACAACAAATGCTGGAGAGTGTGTGGAGAAAAGGGAACCCTCTTGCACTGTTGGTGGGAATGTAAATTGATACAGTCACTGTGGAGAACAGTATGGAGTTTCCTTTAAAAACTGAAAATAGAATTACCATATGATCCAGCAATCTCACTACTGGGCATATACCCAGAGAAAACCGTAATTCAAAAAGACACATGCACCCCAATGTTCATTGCAGCACTATTTAGAATAGCCAGGACATGGAAGCAACCTAAATGCCCATCGACAGACGAATTGAAAAAGAAGTTGTGCTACATATATACAATGGAATATTACTCAGCCATAAAAAGGGACGAAATTGAGTCATTTGTTGAGATGTGGATGGATCTAGAGACTGTCATACAGAGTGAAGTAAGTCAGAAAGAGAAAAACAAATACCCTATATTAACGCATGTATGTGGAACTTAGAAAAATGGTACAGATAAACCAGTTTGCAGGGCAGAAGTTGATACAAAGATGTAGAGAACAAATGTATGCACACCAAGGGGGGAAAACCGTGGGGTGGGGGGGCGGGATGGTGGTGTGCTGAATTGGGCGATTGGGATTGACATGTATACATTGATGTGTATAAAATTGATGACTAATAAGAACCTGTTGCATAAAAAAATAAATAAAATAAAATTCAAAAAAATAAAGAAAATATAAAGAACAACCATACAGAATTAAAGGATACAATGACTGAAATGAAAAATATATCAGAAGGAATCAATAGTAGGCTAAATGAGGATGAAGAATGGATCAATGAGCTGGAAGGCAGAGTAATGGAAATCATTGACACTGAATAGAAAAAAGAAAAAAGAATGAAAAGAAATGAGGACAGTTTTAAGAGCCCTCTGGGATAGTATCAAGCATGCTAATATTCACATTACAGGGGTCCCAGAAGGAGAAGAGAGAGAGAAAAGGCCTGAGAAAATATTTGAAGATGTAATACCTGAAAAATTCTTTAACCTGGGGAAGGAAACAGTCACCCAAGTTCAGAAAGTGCAGAGAGTCACATACAGAGGTAACCCATAGAGGAATACACCACAACAGTCTCAAAAGTGATGCTGGGGTAACTGGACAGCTACATGCAAAGGAATGAAATTAGAACATTCTCTAACACCATATATGAAAGTATACTGAAAATGGATTAAAGACCTAAACGTAAGGCCATATACTATAAAACTAGAGGAAAACATGGGTAGAACACTGACATAAATTGCAGCAATATTTTTTTGGATCTGTGTCATAGAATAATGGAAATTAAAACAAAAATAAACAAATGGAACTTAAAAGCTATTGTACAGCAAAGCAAACCATAAATTAAATGAAAAAACAACCTATGGACTGGGAGAAAATATTTGCAAACAATGCTATTGACAAGGGATTAATTTCCAAAATATATGAGTAGGTCATATAGCTTAATATCAAGAGAAAAAAAAAATTGGTCAGGAGACCTAAGTAAACATTTCTCCAAAGAAGACATACAGATGTGCAACATGCACATGAAAATATGTTCAATATCACTAATTATTAGAGAAATGAAAATCAAAACTGCAATGAAGTGTGACCTCAGAGCATTCAGAATGGCCATTATTAAAAAGTCTACCAAAAATAAATGCTGGAGAGGGTGTGGAGAAAAAGGAACACTCCTACAGTGTTGGTGGGAATATAAATTGGGACAGCCACTATGGAGAACAGTATGGTGGTTCCTTAAAAAACTAAAAATAGAGTTACCGGGACTTCCCTGGTGACACAGTTCTTAAGAATCTGCCTGCCAATGCAGGGGACACATGTTCAAGCCCTGGTCCGGGAAGATCCCACATGCCGTGGAGCAACTAAACCCATGTGCCACAACTGCTGAGCCTGTGCTCTGTGTTCTGGAGCCTCCAAGCTGCGACTACTGAGCTCACGTGCCACAACTGCTGAGCCCACGCACCTAGAACCCATGCTCCGCAATGAGAAGCCACTGCAATGAGAATTCCATGCACCACAACGAAGAGTATCCCCCGCTCGCCGCAACTAGAGAAAGCCCGCGTGCAGCAGCAAAGACCCAATGCAGCCATAAATAAATAAATGTTCCTTTAAAAAATTAAAAATAGAGTTACCATATGATCCTGTAATCCCACCCCTGGGCATATATCTGAAGAAAACTCCAATTTGAGAAGATACATGCACCCCAGTGTTCATAGCAGCACTATTTATGATAGCCAAGACATGGAAGCAACCTAAATGTCCATTAACAGATGAATTGATAAAGAAGATGTGATGTATATATACAATGGAATATTGCTCAGCCATAAAAAAGAATGAAATAATGCCATTTGTAGCAACATGGATGGACCTAGAGGTTATCATATTAATTGAAATAAGTCAGAGAAAGAGAAATATCATATAATATCACATATTTGTGGAATCTAAAAAAATGATACAAATGAACTTATTTATAAAACACAAACTGACTCACAGACACAGAAAACAAACTTATGGTTACTAAAGGGGAAAGGGGAGGAATAAATTAGGGGCTTGGGATTAACATAAACACTACTATGTTTGTTTGAACAACAAGGACCTACTGTATAGCACAGGGAACTATACTCAATATCTTGTGTTAACCTATAATGGAAAAGAATCTGAAAAAGAATATATATATATTATATATATAATATATATAATATATATATAATATATATATAATATATATATAACTGAATCACTTTCCTGTACACTTAAAACTAATACAACATTATAAATTAACTATAGTTCAATTTAACAAAAAAAAGATGTAGGACATCATGGGGAAAAAAAGATGGTATCCTTTCCGTAATGTGTATTCTTGGCTCCTCTGTTTAATTAATTGACCATATATGGATGGGTTTATTGCCGGGCTTTCTTTTCTGTTCCATGATCTATGTGTCTGTTCTTATCCCAATACCACACTCTATTGATTACTATAGCTTTGTAATAGTGTTTGGAAACGTGATGCCTTCAGCTTTGTTCTTTTTTCCTCAAGATTGCTTTGGCTATTTGAGGTCCATACAAATTTTAGGACTGTTTGTTCTATTTCTGTGAAACATGCCATTGGAATTTTAATAGGCGTTGCATTGAATCTGTAGATTGCTTTGGGTAGTATGGACATTTTAACAATATTAATTCTTCCAATCCATGTGCATGGACTGGACTGTCTTTTCATTTTTTTGTGTCTTCATCAGTGTATTATAGTTTTCAGTATACAGATCTTTCACTTCCTTGGTTAACTTATACCTAGGTATTTTATTCTTTTTGATGTGATTGTAATGGGGCTGTTTTCTTTTTTTTAAATTGAAGTGTAGTTGATTCACAATGTTGTGTTAATTTCTGCTGTACAGCAAAGTGATTCAGTTATACATATATATATATTCTTTTTTTATATTCTTTTCCATTATGGTTTATCACAGGACATTGAATATAGTTCTCTGTGCTATATAGTAGGATCTTGTTGTTTTCTTAATTTCTCTTTCTGATAGTTAATTTATAGTGTATACAAACAACAGATTTTTGTATATTGATTTTATATCCTGCAGCTTTCTGAATTCATTTTTTAATTGTGACAGTTTTTTGGTAGAATCTTTATGGTTCAAAGATTCTATATATAATATCATGTCATCTGCAAATAGAGACAGTTTTACTACTTTCTTTCTGATTTGGATGCCTCTTATTTCTCTTTCTTGTCTAACAGCTTTGGGTAGAGCTTCCAATACTATGTTGAATAAAAGTGGTGAGAGTGGGCATTCTTGTCTCTTGTCTTGTTCCTGATCTTAGAGGAAAAGCGTTCAGGTTTTCACCATTGAGTATTATATTTGCTGTGGGATAGTCATATATGGCCTTTATTATGTTGAGGTATATTTCTTCCATACCCATTTTGATGAGAGTTTTTATCATAAATGGATGTTGAATTTTGTCAGATGCTTTTCTACATCTATTGAGATGATGATGATTTTTATCCTTCATTTTGTTATTGCGGTGTTTTACATTAATTGATTTCTGGATGTCAAACCATACTTGTATCCCAGGGATAAGTCCTACTTGATCATGATGTATGATCCCTTTCATGCATTTTTATAATACAAAATATAATACTTTGTTCAGGAATTTTTCATCTATGTTCATCAGATTTAATAGGTCAGTAAATTTCTTTTCTTGCAGTGTCTTTGTGTGGTTTTAGAATCAGGGTAATGCTGGCCTCAGTGTGAGTTTGTGTGTGTTTCCTCCTCTTACATTTTTTGGAAGAGTTTTGAAAAGGACCTCTTTTTAAAATGAAGTAATTAAAAGTTGAATTTTTTTTTCTTGAACTCAGATTCTCATAACTAACTGCCTTCTTGATATCCATACCTGCATGTTTACTAGGCATCTCAAATTTAACATGCTCAGTGTTAATGTTGGAGAACTGATACTACCCAACTTGAAGACATACTATAGGGCTGCAGTAATCAAGACAGTGTGGTATGGGCCAAACAATAGACAAATAGCTGAATTGAACAAAATGGAAAACCCAGAAATAGATTCACATAGGCAACTGATCTTTGACAAAGGGGCAAAGACAATAATACAGTGGAGCAAGATAGTCTTTTTTTTTTTTTTTTTTTTTTCTTTTTGCGGTATGTGGGCCTCTCACTGTTGTGGCCTCTCCCGTTGCGGAGCACAGGCTCCGGATGCTCAGGCCCAGCGGCCATGGCTCACGGGCCCAGCCGCTCCGCGGCATATGGGATCCTCCCAGACCGGGGCACGAACCCGTATCCCCTGCATCGGCAGGCGGACTCTTAACCACTGCGCCACCAGGGAGGCCTGCAAGATAGTCTTTTCAACAGTCGGTGCTGTGACATCCGGACATCCACGTGCAAAAATTAATTTTGACACAGACCTTAGAACCTTCACAAAAATTAATGTAAAATGAATCACAAACCTAAATGTAAAAGGCAAAACTATAAAACTCCAGAGGATAACATAGGAAAAAACCTAGATGACCTTTGGTATGGATGCCTTTTTAAATATAACACCAAAGCCATGATTCATGAAAGAAATTATTGATAAGCTGGATTTTATTAAAATTAAAAACTGTTCTATGAAAGACACAAGAGAATGAGAAGATAAGGCACAGAGTGGGAGAAAATATTTGCAAAACACACATCTGATAAAGGACTGTTATCCAAAACATATAAATAACTCTTAAAACTCAACAATACCACAGTAAACAATCTAATTAAAAAGTGGGCCAAAGATCTTAACAGATAATTCATCAAGGAAACACTGATGGCATATAAACACATGAAAAGATGCTCTGCATCATATGTCATCGGGGAAATGCAAATTGAAACAACAAGATACCACTATACACATATTAGAATGGACAAAATTCAAAACATCGACAACACTGAATTCTGGTAAGAATGTGGAGCAACAGGAACACTCACTATCTTTCTTTTTTCTTTTCTTTTTTGATGGTGGGACTGCAACACAGTGCAGCCACTTTGGAAGACAGTTTGGCCATTTCTTACAAAACCTACCATATTCTTACGATAGGATCCAGCAATCGCTCTCCTTGGTATTTACTCAAATTAGTTGAAAACTTTTGTCCACACAAAAACCTGTAGTTTCATTCATGATTGCCAAAACCTGGAAGCAAACAAGATGTCCTTTAGTAGATGAATGGATAAATAAACTGTGGTACCTTCAGACAATGGAGTACTATCCAGTGCTATAAAGAAATGAGTTATCAAGCCATGAATGGACATAGAGGAACTTTAAATGCCTATTACTAAGTCAAAGAAGGCAATCTGAAAAGGCTACAGACTGTATAATTCCAACTATATGACATTCTGGAAAAGGCAAAACTGGAGACAGTAAAAAGACCAGTGTTTGCCAGAGGTTGCGGGAGGAGAGAGAGATGAATAGATAGATCAAAGAGGTTTTTTAGGGCAGTGAAACTACTCTGTATGATGTTATAATGGTGGATATATGTCATTATACATTTGTCCAAACCCGTAGAATGTGCCACACCAAGAGTGAACCATAATGCAAACTGTGGACTTTGTATGATAATGATGTATTAATGTAGATTCATCTTTGTAACAAATATACATTTCTGGATGTTGATAATGGGTATGCATGTGTCAGAGTGAGGGGTATATGAGAAATCTCTGTACCTTCCTCTCAGTTTTGCTGTGAACCTAAAACTCCTCTAAAAAATAAAGTCTACAAAAACCAACTAACCAACAAACCCATATGAGTCCTTGCAGTAACCTGTAAGGCCTTGCATGATATTCCTTACAGCCCGTTACCTCTTTCACATCATTTCTTGCTACATTTCCTCCAGTTTACTCTAGGCCAGCTACACTAGCTTCCTTATTGTTTCTTCTGTACTTATCAGATACACTCTTGTCTTAAGACATTTGCAGTCCCCATTTCTTCAAATAACCTCATGGCTTGTTCTCATCTCTTTCAAACCATTGCTCAAAGCAATGACTCTTTCTTTTAATACCCTAACCAAAATTGGAAACCTTCCACCCCGCACTTACTCTCTATCCCTTTTTCCACTCTTTTTTTTCTTATGGCACTTACGGCCTTCAAATGTAGATTTTCTCCAGAAGAAGGCAAGAATTATTTTTTGTTTCGGTTCACTAGCGAATAGCATCTAGACAGCGCTTGGCACATAGTAGGCACTGAATACATTTTTTGTGGAATAAATGAATCTCGTGTTATTATAATTGATTTACTTGTCTCTATTTCACTTGACTAGAAGCTTCATAGTCAAGTGCTGCAACTTCTGTTTCTTCAGGGTTTAGCACA
Organism: Mesoplodon densirostris; assembly: GCF_025265405.1. NCBI lineage: Eukaryota > Metazoa > Chordata > Mammalia > Artiodactyla > Ziphiidae > Mesoplodon > Mesoplodon densirostris. The sequence continues at coordinate 79,079,681 of NC_082668.1, read as the reverse complement.
CATGGTTGCATACATTTGTTCAATTTATCAAAAAATATACTTCTCATTTTACACAAGTATAATCATAACAAAATTACACATTGGAATTTTTTCACTTATGTTGACAAGTAGTTTTTTAGTTGCTATGGATTCTACATAGTTATACATATCATTTTGTTGAATTAACTTTCACAATTCTTATGAAACCATGTAGGGAATTAATAAAACAGATAACACTGAAAAATTCTCTTGGGTTGTTTATCCTTTACTTAGCTATTTATTGTTAGGAGCATTTACGTTTTTACAGCTTGTATTTATTACAGATAAGGTCTAAGTGAATATTTCAGGAAGCCTTTAATTCAGTAACCTGGAGGTACACCATGGTATTAAAAAATGCATGAAATTTCACATTTATAAAAGAGCCAGTATATTTCTGTTGTGAAAAGATTCACTTTAAATAGTATGAACTGCCCTAGTGCATTTATATTTTTTTCTTGGCTACTTGTTCTTATTACAGAAAGATATACTTTTATTTGGAAAAACTCAAATCTATCAGTTTATAAAGTAAATGTATCCCCTTGGGCCCTGCCAATTGCCATTTCCAGAATCACTGTTAAAGATGTTCGTTATGTATCATTTTAGACCTTTTTATATACATATGACTACATATAAATATACGTATATATACAGTCGGCCCTCCATATCCATGGGTTCCATATCCATGGATTCAACCAACCACAGACTGAAAATATTCAGGGAAAAGAAATTCTAAAAGTTCAAAAAGCAAAACTTGAATTTGCTGAGCTGGCAACTATTTACATGGCATTTTAAAAATAATTAATTAATTAATTTGGCTGCATCGGATCTTAGTTGCGGCACACAGGATCTTCGCTGCAGCACGCAGGCTTCTCTCTAGCTGCAGTGCGCGAGCTCCAGAGCACGTGGGCTCAGTAGTTATGGTGCACGGGCTCTCTAGTTGTGGCACGAGGCCTCCAGAGTGAGTGGGCTCAGTAGTTGCGGTGCACAGGCTTAGTTGCCCTACAGCATGTGGGATCTTATTTCCCCGAACAGAGATCAAACCTGCGCCCCCTGCATTGGAAGGCAGAGTCTTAACCGTTGGACCACCAGGGAAGTCCCTACATAACATTTACATTGTATTTACTACTATTTACATAGCATTTACTTTGTAAGTAATCTGGAGATGATTTAAAGTACACTGGAGGATGTGCATAGGTTAGCAAACACTGTGCCATTTTATATAAAGGACTTGAGCCTTTTCAGATTTTGGTATCCTTGGGGGTCCCTGTGGATACAAAAGGACAAGTGTATACACAAAAACTAAAATATAAAAAAAAAGCTAGTTAATATCTGTATTTTTCTGTAGTTTATCTCTTCTAACTTGTGTCACAGAGATCTGCCATGTCAATATATAAAATATATTCTTTGTAAAGATTACACAATGATGTATAATTTTATAATTTCTTTACTGACAGACATATAGTTTATATCTAATTATCGTTAACAGTAGGTTATACAAAGTTAAATATTTTCTTTTCTGCAGTACAGTGTGTATGAATCTCCAAAGAGCATAAATTATGTGCAATTTCCTGAACTTAATTCACCAATATTTTCATGAAGCATGTAATTCTTTCAAAGAACTTGTCATAGCTCTGATGCTCTATTAAATGTATTTGGAGTTCTGGTCAATCTTGTTATTTCACTTGTAAGAAAATTGAGACTGAGGTAATGGAAAATTGAAACCATACCCTCGGTTTTTTGATACTTGTTCCATGTTGTTCCTTTTGCTTTGAATTTAATCTTCATTTAATGCTTTTTCCTGAATTCAAATAGGAAAGTTAAACACTGGAATTTTTTATAAGGGAAAAAATAGATTTCATGTGTTGATACTACAGGAAGTTAACATTTTGTGTGTCTGTAGGTTTTTCTTGATGTCAGTATGCTATGTCTTGGTAGGTAACTAGTGATAAGTGAAAAAAAGGATTCAAGCAGGTTTCTCTTTGGAGAATGATAATGCACTGCACTGCAGAAAAGAAAATATATAACATTGTATAAGCCACCCTTTCTCATAATTAGAGACAAATAAAGGAATTATTAAAAATTATATTACTTTCCTAAATTTAAGTCCTGTGACATAAATGAACTACTAGTTCCTTTCTTATGTTGAATAATTCTTTCAGTAACTTTAAGAGTAAGAGTTACTTGAAAAGTAGTATTAAGTTTGAATGTGCCTAGTAAATTTCTTAGTTATTTCTTTTGTCTTTGTCTTCATCATTCAAGTTCCTAGTTTTAATTATTGTAGTGTATAGGAATACTCTAGTCAATCTAGATTAATTCTAGGTATGTTTTAAAATAGAGATACTATTGAATCTTGTCACCTTAATTGATCTTACTTTTGCCTTTCTCTGAGCTGTCAGGTTCCCTCCCTTTTTGTGGACATACTCTTTTTTTATGATTTAAAAAACTATTTAATTAATTGATTTATTTACTTACTTTATTTTCTTTTTGGCTGCATTGGGTCTTAGTTGCGGCATGTGGGATCTTTCGTCACAACAAGCGCCCTCTTCACTGCGGTATGCGGGCTTCTCTCTAGTTGTGGTGTGCAGGTTTTTCTCTCTAGTTGTGGCGCTCGGGCTCCAGAGCATGTGGGCTCTGTAGTTTGTGGCACGCAGGCTCTCTCATTGAGGCTCATGAGCTCAATAATTGTGGCACACAGGCTTAGTTGCCCCGTGGCATGTGGGATCTTAGTTCCCTGACCAGGGATTCAACCCTCATCCCCTGTATTTGGAAGGTGATTCTTTTTTATTTATTTATTTTTAAATTTTATTCATTTCTTTATACAGCAGGTTCTTATTAGTTATCCATTTTATACATATTAGTGTGTGTATGTCAATCGCAATCTCCCAATTCATCCCACCACCACCACCACCCCCACCCCCACTTTCCCCGCTTGGTGTCCATACGTTTGTTCTGTACATATATGTCTCAATTTCTGCCCTGCAAACCATGTCATCTGTACCATTTTTCTAGGTTCCACATATATGCATTAATATATGATATTTGTTTTCTTTTTCTGACTTACTTTACTCTGTATGACAGTCTCTAGATCCATCCACGTCTCTACAAATGACTCATTGTTCCTTTTTATGGCTGAGTAATATTCCATTGTATATATGTACCACATCTTCTTTATACATTCATCTGTCGGACATTTAGGTTGCTTCCATGTCCTGGCTATTGTAAATAGTGCTGCAATGAACATTGGGGTGCATGTGTCTTTTTGAATTATGGTTTTCTCTGGGTATATGCCCAGTAGTGGGATTGCTGGGTCATATGGTACTTCTATTTTTAGTTTTTTAAGGAACCTCCATACTGTTCTCCACAGTGACTGTATCAATTGACTGTATCAATTGCACCAACAGTGCAAGAGGGTTCCCTTTTCTCCACACACTCTCCAGCATTTGTTGTTTGTAGATTTTCTGATGATGTCCATTCTGACTGGTGTGAGGTGATACCTCATTGTAGTTCTGATTTGCATTTCTCTAATAATTAGTGATGCTGAGCAGCTTTTCATATGCTTCTTGGCCATCTGTATCTCTTCTTTGGAGAAATGTCTGTTTCAGTCTTCTGCCCAGTTTTTGTGTGGGTTGTTTTTTTTTTAATATTGAGCTGCATGAGCTGTTTATGTATTTTGGAGATTAATCCTTTGTCCGTTGATTTGTTTGCAAATATTTTCTCCCATTCTGAGGGTTTTCTTTTCATCTTATTTGTAGTTTCCTTTGCTTTGCAAAAGCTTTGAAGTTTCATTAGGTTCCATTTGTTTATTTTTGTTTGTATTTCCCTTTCTCTAGGAGGTGGGTCAAAAAGGATCTTGCTGTGATTTATGTCAAAGAGTATTCTTCCTATGTTTTCCTCTAAGAGTTTTATAGTGTCCGGTCTTACATTTAGGTCTCAAATCCATTTTGAGTTTATTTTTGTGTATGGTATTAGGCAGTGTTCTAATTTCATTCTTTTACATGTAGCTGTCCAGTTTTCCCAGCACCACTTATTGAAGAGACTGTCTTTTCTCCATTGTATATCCTTGCCTCCTTTGTCATAGATTAGTTGACCATAGGTGCATGGGTTTATCTCTGGGCTTTCTCTCCTGTTCCATTGATCTATATTTCTGTTTTTGTGCCAGTACCATATTGTCTTGATTACTGTAGCTTTGTTGTATAGTCTGAAGTCAGGGAGTCTGATTCCTCCAGCTCTGTTTTTTTCCCTCAAGACCACTTTGGCTATTCGGGGTCTTTTGTGTCTCCATACAAATTTTAAGATTTTTTGTTCTAGTTCTTTACAAAATGCCATTGGTAGTTTGATAGGGATTGCATTGAATCTGTAGATTGCTTTGGGTGGTGGAGTCATTTTCACAATATTGATTCTTCCAATTGAAGACCATGGTATTTCTCTCCATCTGTTGGTATCATCTTTAACTTCTTTCAGCAGTGTCTTTTCATTTTCTGCATACAGGTCTTTTGTCTCCCTAGGTAGGTTTATTCCTAGGTATATTATTCTTTTTGCTGCAGTTGTAAATGGGAGTGTTTCCTTAATTTCTCTTTTAGATTTTTCATCATTAGTGTATAGGAATGCAAGAGATTTCTGTGTATTAATTTTGTATCCTGCAACTTTACCAAATTCATTGATTAGCTCTAATAGTTTTCTGGTGGCATCTTTAGGATTCTCTATGTATAGTATCATGTCATCTGCAAACAGTGACAGTTTTACTTCTTCTTTTCCAATTTGTATTCCTTTTATTTCTTTTTCTTCTCTGAGTGCCGTGGCAAGGACTTCCAAAACTATGTTGAATAATCGTGGCGAGAGTGGACATCCTTGTCTTGTTCCTGATCTTAGAGGAAATGCTTTCAGTTTTTCACCATTGAGAATGATGTTTGCTGTGGGTATGTCGTATATGGCTTTCATTATGTTGAAGTAGGTTCCCTCTATGCCCACTTTCTGGAGAGTTTTTATCATGAATGGGTGTTGAATTTTGTCAAAAGCTTTTTCTGCATCTATTGAGATGATCATATGGTTGTCATTCTTCAATTTGTTAATATGGTGTATCACATTGACTGATTTGCGTATATTGAAGAATCCTTGCATCCCTGGGATAAATCCCACTTGATCATGGTGCATGATCCTTTTAATGTGTTGTTGGATTCTGTTTGCTTGTATTTTGTTGAGGACTTTTGCATCTATATTCATCAGTGATATTGGTCTGTAATTTTCTTGTTTTGTAGTGTTTTTGTCTGGTTTTGGTATCAGGGTGATGGTGCCCTGTAGAATGGGTTTGGGAGTGTTCGGAGGATGATTCTTTGCCACTGGACCACCAGAGAAGTCCCATGTGGATATACTCTTAATTTGTTTAACCAATCAAATTGGTTAAACAAGGAAATGTAAGTATCTTTACTTTTCACTGTCAGATGTTTCTGTGAGAAATGTTTATGTGTGTGTGTGGGGGGGGATTATTTCCTTAAGATATAGTAGAATTATTGGATCAAAGAGTACGTACATTAAATTTTATCTATTTTGGCAGATTTCTTTGTAGAAATGTTTTGCCAATTTATATTTCCATTAACTGTATGAGAGTTCCCATTTTCCCACCCTTTTAATCCTTACCAATCTAATAAGGAAAAAATTATATATCATTTAGATGTGTGTTTATTAGAATATTAGATGTAAATCGTAGTGTCAGTTTTCTTTGGTATTTACGTTTTCTTTGGAATTTCCTGCCTGTATATTTTGTCCACTTTTCTTTTAGGTAGATGTCCTATTTTAGTTATTCATAAGAATGAAAATTTTACCACATATGTTGTAAATATATTTTTCACAGTTTGTTGTTTACATTTTAACTTTGTGTAATTAACTGTATAAATTTAATTGTATACATGTTCCTTATGAAAGATTTTCGTTTCATAAGTACTAAGATTTTTTTTCCCTTTACATTTTATAACTTTGATGTTAAAGTATATGCTAACGTGCTATAACAAAGAGAACAAAACTACTAAATACGATAAAACTTTCTTTTACACATGATAGCCCAGAGGGGAGTGGTTGAGAAATGGCTTTGTCATCCCTACCATGTGAATTCCATATGTGAGTCCAAGGTGACTGTACTAATTGTTGCTTTGCTTTCTCCCAGAATCAGAGAGGGAGACAGAAGTGGAAGGTGGGCCTCTTTTAAGAATATAACTTGGAAGTTGCACAAATCACTCTGTTCATATCAAGTTGTCCAGAACTTAGTCACAAGGCTACAAGAAAGCATTGGGGAATGAAACTGACAGCTGATAGTGAAGTGCCCAGCTACAATTTGGGTTTTTGTGAGGTGTTGGGGGGAATAGAGTTCTGTCACTAAGCTAAAAAGGAGAGAATGGACATTGAGGGGATAAAGAGTAGTCTGTGACACAGGTGCCATGCTTACTTATCAGGAGGTCATTCTTTGTGCTAAAGTGATTCTGCTGGTATTTTTTAATGTTTTCCTTTTAGTCTGATTTGGAAATCTGGAATTGTGTGTTATGGATTCAGTCTAATTTTTCTCTTAAATTTCTAGTCAGTTGTCCCAACACTATTTATTGAATACTTATCCCCTTTTTCACTAATTTGAAATACCCCTTTTAAAATATATACTAAACTCACAGGTGGGACTTCCCTGGAGGTCCAGTGGTTAAGACTCTGTGCTCCCAATGCAGGGGGCGCGGGTTCGATCCCTGGTCAGGGAACTAGGATCCCGCATGCTTGCAGCGCAGCCATAAATAAATAAATAAATTCACAGGATTTTTTTTGTATTCTTTGTATTGATTTTGCATCTTCTTATTTCTTCCTCAGTACCTCACTTTTAATTGCTAGCTGTATAAGTTTTGATATTTCTTAGGGCAGATCTCTAATCTTTGCTCATTTACTTAAGAATTCTTCTGTTAGTTAATTTTTTCAGGTATATTTTGACCATTTTTGTCAAGTTCAAGAAAATAACCCTTTGAGTTTTGATTGTGGTTGGATTAAATTTACAAATTTTTGTAATGAGGTGGATAGACCTAGAGTCTGTCATACAGAGTGAAGTAAGTCAGAAAGAGAAAGACAAATACCGTATGCTAACACATATATATGGAATTTAAGAAAAAAAAAAGAAGAACCTAGGGGTAAAACAGGAATAAAGACACAAACCTACTTGAGAATGGACTTGAGGATATGGGGAGGGGGAAGGGTAAGCTGTGACAAAGCGAGAGAGAGGCATGGACATATATTCACTACCAAAGGTAATGTAGATAGATAGTGGGAAGCAGCCGCAGAGCACAGGGAGATCAGCTCGGTGGTTTGTGACCACCTGGAGCGGCGGGGGGGGGGGGGGGGCGTGGCAGAGGGGGGCGGTGGATAGGGAGGGTGGGAGGGAGGGAGACGCAAGAGGGAAGGGATATGGGAACAGATGTATATGTATAACTGATTCACTTCGTTATAAAGCAGAAACTGATAAAAAAATTTACAAATTTTGACTTATTCTGTTGTTTTATTTCATTTTATAATTTATAGAGATAATTTTTCTTGATTTTTCCCAGGAATAGAGGGTATTTGTTCATTCTTGTTTCCTGATATATATCTTTTTCATTAATCTTTCACATACTGTGTTTATTTCATGCATTTTAATCACCAAATTTTTGTTCAGGTTCCTTTTTTTCTGGTTAAGTCATCTTCATAAAAGGGCAGATTTATATACCTATTATTTACTTTCGAATAGGTAAGATTCTTGATTTCCTTCCCTGTTTATCTGGATACTGTTTTGTATCCAGAGGGCTTTGATAATGTAGCTTTATGCAATCATTTAGTTCCTCATTCTGTAGCCTGAGAGGGTTAAGGAGGAAATTTAACCTTTGACTTTGTTGATTTTTTTTTTTTCTTTGAAACCCTTACATTCACATTTAGGCTCATACCTTTGAGAAACTGCCTGCCCAGGCTCCAATTCTGTTTTCACTCCCACTTTAGAGTGCCCACTTGGTAAGAAGATAGTTTGAAAATTTATCCCGCTGCCTAAAAGCTCTCTATCTGGTGAGACTATATCCATCCATGCTTTCATCCCTATCAAGTGCAGCCTCTATTGCTGTTATTATACAGCTGTGAAAAAAACTCCAAGAAGATTGGTGTCGATCTTTCCTGTAGTGTTTCTTCTTATATATTGCCAACTGGAGAGATTCTCCCTCCAACCACACCCCATGATCAGAGCAAGCCCTAACCAGTCTTTGGAGTCTGGGTCAGAGGTAAACGATGAGGACTGGCTGTGCTTATTCTCTTTCAGCTGTGCTTCTGCAACAATGATGCTTTTGATCAATGGCAAGGGAAAGCATATCCCAGTGTGGTGGACCAGCCTTTTTCCATGACTCTCTTCTGTCTTCATTCCTTGTTCCTAACTTATTTGATCCTTTATTTGCTTGGTTCTGGGTTATAATTACGATTCAGGTTAAAACCTTCTCACTGAAGAGCTTATCTTGAAAGAGAACTAATATATTGCACCATTATTTACTATTTGCTCTCCTGTTGGTTCTTCTATAAATGCCCCAAACAAAAAGCTTTTAAAATTACTGTCTGATTCAGTGTTTTTAGTGTAGTAGAAAGTAGAAGTAGAAGTAGAACATGTTTGCTTTTTGCTGACCAGAACAAAATGAAGTGCCAAGGTTCCTGTGGTTCTGTGAGGTATCTAGCAGATATTATGATGTAATCTTGATGGTTTAGATCTAGTAGGATAGTGACAGTATCCTGCTTTTGGTTCTGCATAGCCACTTTTTTATATTTCCCTTCACCTATTCCTGTCACATGACGTAGAGAAGTCCTTCCAGTTGTTAAGGTTTGTAGCACATTGGTGTTTAAGTCCTCTGTGATCTGCCACTTTACTGTCTGTATAATTGTGTTAAATCACTTGATCTCTCTCTTAGCTTCAGTTGCCTTTCCTTCAGTGATGCTTGCTCTATGTACCTCATTAATATAATAAGAAATAATAAAAAAATATATGTAAAGTATTTTTATAAATTGTAAAATTTTATTCAGATAGACAAGATTGGAGCTAGGACACTATAAATCAATTACAGGAGACAGATTTGGAGTTCTATCAGAAGATTCTTTACTACTTATATCTTTTCTATAATTAAATCAGGGCATTAAGCCCTTCCATAAATACAAAGTCTCACTCACCTTTTTGTAATGTAAATTGTTTATAGAGCTTATCTAGTGATGACATAAGGCAAAAACCAAGGATGGTATATAATGTGAGAAAGCAACATTGTCCATCAGTCTATGTATGGTATGGGCACAAAAACCTTAATATTGTATTGTAATATTTCTCTTCCCTCTCTCCACAGAAGAGAGATTTATGTTGATCATTCCTATGAAAGTGTTTGTACCTTTTTTTTTTACCACACATGTATATGATATGCAGCATTGTTTGGCATGTTTTAACACCTTATGTAGCATTATACTGTATATATCATTTTCCAACCTGTGTTTTTCACTAGTTTTTTTTTAATCTTTGTCCATTTTTATTCATGTACTGTAAGTCATTCATCATAATTGCTGAATCGTACGTCATTGTATGACTATAATACAATTAATTTCTCTTCTCCTAATAATGGATAGGTAGAATGTTTATAATGTTTTACTATAAATGCCACAAGGAACATTCTTCTACCTGTCTTCTTAGGCATAGCTGCGTGAGTACTGAAGCATATGTATCTAGAACTAGACTTGCACCTTGAAATGATTAGCTGTTGACAAATTGCTCTCTCTCTGATGGTTGTACAATTAACATTCCACAGACCAGTCTGTGCTGCGATTTGGGACAGCTCTGACCTCATGGCTGCCAGTGGACCACTCTCCCATCCCTCAGGGTGTCCCCTTCAGTGTTCCCAAGTGACTCAATCCCCCCATGCCTGCTGCTGTCCTGGCAGTAGGCCCCTGGCTTTTCTAAGCATCATCATTCAGGAGAAGTCGCTGTGACAAAATGCATGCAATTTTCCATTTCTTTTGATACTGAATGAATTTGATATTCAGACTTAAATTTTTTATCAGTCTGACTGATTATTAAATGATAGCTGATTGTTATTTTAAATTCTCTGATTTTTCTGGTTGAACACCTTTCATGTGTTTACTAGTCATCTAAGTTTCTTCTTTTGTGAATTGCCTATTCATATTCTTGGCCCATTTTTCAAAATTAGGTGTATTTCTTACTCTACATATATCCTAAATGCATTGGATATGTCTTCTCTCATTCAGTGCCTTGTCTTTTGACTTTGATTTAAGTGCCTTTGTTGTATAGCAACTTAAAAATTGTTAACTTTCAAAGTTAGCTTTTTATTTTATGATTATGCTTTTAAAAAAATTTCCCTGTTGTTTCATTGTTCCAGTGAGAACCCAAAACTGAGTTGCTTTAATCAACAACAGTTATTTTATTATATATCCTGGTTTCTGTGTGTTCAGAGTTCAGAAAGCTTATAGCAAAGTTGCCTTGTTTCTGTTCCACATGCCTCAGATGGAATGACTGGAAGTCTGGGGTGGCTTGACTGCTGTGGGAATTATCTGTAGATACCTTTGCTGGCATCTTGTGGTAGATGCTAGTTGTTGACTGGGACTTCACCTTGGCTGCAAGCCAGAAATCCTACAGACTTAACTTATTTCATTGAGTAGGAGTTACAATATTAAGCAGAAGTGGTAACAACAAACATTTACCTTTTTTTTAAAACATATTGGGAATGAAGCCACACACAAAAGTTCACATATTATATGATTCCATTTATATGAGATGTCCAGAATAGGCAAATTCATAGAGACAGAAAGTAGATCAGTGGTTGCCAGGGGCTGGAAGAGAGAGTGAAGGGGAGAATAGGTAATGACTACTTAATTGGTATGGTGTTTCTTTTTGGGTTGATGAAAATGTTCTGGAATTAAATAGTGGTGATGGTTGCACAAAATTATGAATATACTAAAACCACTGAAGTGTACACTTTAAAATGGTGAATTTTATTTTATGTGAATTGTATCTCAATCTAAAAAATTCATTGTGATTTCTAAAATCTTAATATTTGGCGGAAGAATACCTGAAACATGTAGAATACTGCTCTGCATTGTCCATATCTTATCCTTGAATTAAACTTATGTGTGACATACTTGAACCATGCTGTTTTAGCTGCTAAAATGCTCTCTGGTATGATGGCAGTGGCCAATCTCTGAGGGAAGTTAAAGAAATAGTTCTTCAAAACTCATTATTTGGGAATTCCCTGGTGATCCAGGGGTTAGGACTCCATGCTCTCAGTGCCGGTGGCCAGGGTTCAATGCCTGGTTGGGGAACTAGGATCCCACAAGCCATGTGGCATGGCCAAAACACACACAAACAAAAAAACACACAAAGGGGAGGCGGCGGTGGCAGGTGCCCATCGTCCGGCGGGAGCTGCGCGGAAGCCCCGCACCTCCCCGCGCCCTTCACCGACTCCTGGGGCGCGCGGCCCGACGGGCCAGGGCGGGCAGGGGTCTCCTGGAGGCCCTGCGCCCGGAGCCGCCCGCGGGGCTTGGGCGGGGCGCGAGGTCGCGCTCCCCGGCTCCTTCCTCTCCCGCTGGGAGCTGGCGGCGGCGGCGGCGCCGGGCGAGGGGAGCGGCGCCCGGGGCTGGGGCGCGCGGGGGCGGGGAGGGGGGCGGGAGGCAGCGGGGGAGGGACTCGGGCCACCATGGACGACAAGGCGTTCACCAAAGAGCTGGACCAGTGGGTCGAGCAGCTGAACGAGTGTAAACAACTGAACGAGAACCAGGTGCGGACGCTGTGCGAAAAGGCTAAGGAAATCTTAACAAAAGAATCAAATGTGCAAGAGGTCCGTTGTCCTGTTGCCGTCTGTGGAGATGTGCATGGTCAATTCCATGATCTTATGGAACTCTTTAGAATCGGTGGGAAGTCACCAGATACAAACTATCTATTCATGGGTGACTATGTAGACAGAGGTTATTATTCTGTGGAGACTGTGACTCTTCCTGTGGCATTAAAGGTGCGTTATCCAGAACGTATTACAATATTGAGAGGAAACCACGAAAGCCGACAAATTACCCAAGTATATGGCTTTTATGATGAATGTCTGCGAAAGTATGGGAATGCCAATGTTTGGAAATACTTTACAGATCTGTTTGACTATCTGCCACTTACCGCTTTAGTAGATGGACAGATATTCTGCCTCCATGGTGGCCTCTCCCCATCCATAGATACACTGGATCATATAAGAGCCCTGGATCGTTTACAAGAAGTTCCACATGAGGGCCCAATGTGTGATCTGTTATGGTCAGATCCAGATGATCGTGGTGGGTGGGGTATTTCACCACGCGGTGCTGGCTACACATTTGGACAAGATATTTCTGAAACATTTAACCATGCCAGTGGTCTCACACTGGTTTCTCGTGCTCACCAACTTGTAATGGAGGGATACAATTGGTGTCACGATCGGAATGTGGTTACCATTTTCAGTACGCCGAATTACTGCTATCGTTGTGGGAACCAGGCTGCTATCATGGAATTAGATGACACTTTGAAGTATTCCTTCCTTCAGTTTGACCCAGCACCTCGTCGTGGAGAGCCTCATGTGACCCGGCGCACCCCAGACTACTTTCTGTAAATTCCTCCTGGGAAAACCTGCCTTTGTATGTGGAAGTATACCTGGCTTTTAAAAATATATATATTTAGAAACAAAACAAAGAAAAGCAACAGTAATCTATGTGTTTCTGTAACAAACTGGGATCTGTCTTGGCATTAAACCATATCATGGACCAAACTGTGCCATACTAATGATGAGCATTTAGCACAACTTGAGACTGAAATTAGTTCTACACTATGTTCTAGATCGGTCGGTCTTAACAGTTTGCCTGCTGTGTTTGTAGTAACCATTTTCCTTGGGACTGTTCAAGCAAAAAAGGTAACTAACTCCATCTCCTTTTGCACTTACTTGGAAATTTTAGTTAGAGTGTTTAACTGGCATGGATTAATAGGGTTGGATTTATATATTTTTTAAAAATTCACAAGCTAACTTCCACTTAATTCATTACGGTGTATTTTATTGAAATGTATAATTAACTGAAAAAAAGATTCTTGGGAGTACATTGTCAAAACATTTAAAGAGATTTCCCTTCCTTTAAACTAAATTACTATTTTATGTTGATCTGCATATTTCTGTATATTTGTCATGACAGTGCTTGCATTCTATTTGGTGTACTGAGCAAATAAACCTTCCATTTTAAACAAAAAAACACAAAAACACAAAAAACTCACTATTTTGTTTATTGCTGGAATATTTTTGACCACTCAATAGAACAACTTTCCTCAGGTCACAGTAACAAAAAGAGCTGTGCTTTCTTTAAGAAAATTATTTCTTTTCACTTTATGAGTACTGTGAATAATATATACAAGCAAAAGCTGCATATGACAATCATTTCTTCTTTGCATTGGTTATCAGGAAACTCAAAGACATATATTTCATCCTTCAGCAACAAAGAGTACAGGGCCTTATGGCATGCAGTTTTGAAACTAACCTCTTGGCCTGATCTCATTTTTTTCACTCTCAGGTTCTTATTTGTATTATGGATATTATGTATCTTATTAGTAGCTTACCTCATCTTAGTTTATTACCTCATATTTTAGAACAGGACAGGGTATAAAAATATACAGAGATAAAGGATGTTATAATTAGAGGGAAAAAAGCCTGAAATGCAAATGTGTTTGAGAAACTTATCTAGATTAATTTACCCTCATATGTAATTAGTGACTGTCTTTATAACTTTCAAATTCTTTATAACTATCTAAGTTTTAACTTTTTTAAGGAGGCAGGGGAAAATGGTAGGAAGTAATAAGCAAAAAGAATGGAACTTTGGAAATGATGAACATTTGTATAAATGATTGATAAACATTTGTATAAATGATTGATAATTGTATAAAATGATTGATAATATCAATATAATGATTGATAATATGGTAATATGAATTGTTTTCTGTTTTGAATAGGGTGATAAGTTATAGAATAGGATGGTGCTGGAAATCCAAAAGTGGAAATAGGTCAATACAGAGGAGGCAGGGGAAAATGGTAGGAAATAATAAGCAAAAAGAATGGAACTTTGGAAATTATAAACATTCGTATAAATGATTGATAATATGAATTGCTTTCTGTTTTGAATAGAGTGTTATAGTATAGGATGGTGCTGGAAATCCAAAAGTGGAAATAGGTCAGTACAGAGGAGGGAAAAGGGAAAATACAGTGGAGATGTTTTCTGAAATTGCTGGCTGTACTTTCTGTCTAACATTGATCCTATTTAAGCCCCACTGTGCCTAATCAAATAAGAGCTGTGTATGGCATTATTTTTATACTGTGCAGCTGCATGTGTATAGCTTAGAAGGACATTGCTGTCACATCATAAAATATGTCAACATTGCTTTCATATTTTTAACATGGCAGCCTCTATTACAAAATAATATTGTTTCTAAAGGATTTTTAATTTAATTATATGTGGTATTTTCCCCTATCATTTTTAATATAGTTTCCATAGAATTATTAAATTAGTTCATATCTTTATTATCTTTGCATTTCTAGCAGCGAGGACAGATTTATACGTTTATTAAGTGCTTAGTAATCATTGATTTTGCTTTTGTAATTTTTCCTATCAGCATTTTTTCCTTCCCTAAATCTATCTCATCAGCATATAAACATGCTGTAGTATTCCTCCATCTTAATACAAAAACCTTTCAAGGGCCTCCCTGGTGGCGCAAGTGGTTGAGAGTCCGCCTGCCGATGCAGGGGATACGGGTTCGTGCCCCGGTCTGGGAGGATCCCATATGCCGCGGAGCGGCTGGGCCCGTGGGCCATGGCCGCTGAGCCTGCGCGTCCGGAGCCTGCGCGTCCGGAGCCTGTGCTCCGCAGCGGGGGAGGCCACAACGGTGAGAGGCCCGCATGCCGCAAAAAAAAAAAAAAAAAAAAAAACCTTTCAAGGTCCCACATCCCTCTCAAGCTACAGTGCTGTTTCTCTACAGTTTTTTATAGCAAAACCCCTTCAAAGAGTTGTCCAGGGGCTTCCCTGGTGGCGCAGTGGTTGAGAGTCCGCCTGCCGATTCAGGGGACACGGGTTCGTGCCCCGATCCTGGAAGATCCCACATGCCGCGGAGCGGCTGGGCCCGCGAGCCATGGCCGCGGAGCCTGTGTGTCCGGAGCCTGTGCTCCGCAACGGGAGAGGCCACAGCAGTGAGAGGCCCGCGTACAGCAAAAAAAAAAAAAAAAAAAAAAAGAGTTGTCCATATATGCTGCTTCTACATACTCATTGCACTTTCTCCGCTTTACTTATCCTATTCAGTGCTTTTGTCCACACCACTCTGATGACAACATTCGTGTCATGGGCACCAGTGAAGTTTATCTCGCTAAATCCAATGGTCATTTCTCAGGCCTTAGGTTAAGTGTTTTCCCAGCAGCACTGTCACAGTCAGTCATGTCATTTTCTCTTTTCTGAAACTTTTCACTTGGGTACTTTGCCAAAACCAAATTCTTGATTTCTTTAAACTATCACTGTTGCCATCACCACTTATTCCTACCCAAGTCTTCTCCATCTCATCCATGTTGTTACTAATAAATGCTTTTAAGTGGCATTTTTTTCATCAAGTACACAGCAATTAATTGGATCTGAGCCTTACACCTCTTTTTCATCTGTATGCCTCAAAAAATTTTATAAGCATAATAAACTAAAACTTCACAACATCCTTGTGAAGTAGATAATTATGGCATGGCAAACTGCTGTACTAAGAGATTGCCTAAGGTATCTTATGCATGTGTGCCAAAACTTTGAAAGTGGACCAGGGTAATGTAGTCCCTGTTGACAGCATTAGACCAGATTTCTTTTTTATGATGAAATCATTCTAAGAATTCTCAGGAAAAGTACAATAGTAGTAATGATTACTTAATATCCCTAAATATTCATAGCAAAGTTCTTTTAATAGAAAAGAATAGAATGTGTATTATCTGAAATCTAGTATTTATTAGTGATGGCAACTTTGTTATATCTAATGAAATATATTTTTTTGATTGTATGTTGTTAGATTGCTTAATTGCTTCACCAAGTCTTCATAGCCATAATCTGAACTGGATCTTTGAAGGTTTGGAGTGGAATCGTTTCATTTAAGTCTTTTAGCTATGGTACATGTAACCTTTATAAAACTATGAGCTTTATGTTTGTCTTGATTGCTAGCCTGTTCAAGTAAAGTGGTTTTTTTCAAGACAGTCTTATCAGTGGCAAATTATTCATTTGGCATTTGTTGACAAGACTGAGATGGACTCTAATTTAGATAAAAACTAAAATTTCCGGGCCTCCCTGGTGGCGCAAGTGGTTGAGAGTCCGCCTGCCGATGCAGGGGATACGGGTTCGTGCCCCGGTCTGGGAGGATCCCATATGCCGCGGAGCGGCTGGGCCCGTGAGCCATGGCCGCTGAGCCTGCGCGTCCGGAGCCTGCGCGTCCGGAGCCTGTGCTCCGCGACGGGGGAGGCCACAACAGTGAGAGGCCCGCATACCGCAAAAAAAAAAAAACAAAAAAAAAAACTAAAATTTCCCCAAAATTTATATTCAAATAATATATTTTAGTTTAGTTAATAGTAATTCCTAAAGGCTTTACCTCTCTATTGCTACAATTTGAGTTGAATTCCCTAAAAAACTTATAGTTAGAGAAATAAAAATACAGCCAAAACAGCATATAATTTTTCTCAAGTGAAGCCCTTCATTATATTACTTCATCCAAGTGATTAGTTCATTTTTGGATATTGTGTATATATTAGCCTCAAGAGTGTTTCAACACCTCTTGACAATGCTACCACTTTCTTCCTCTACTGGATGCCCATTTATGGCTCTAAAGCAGAAACCCATGAAGAGGGAGTAAAGATTTTGAGAGGTACTAATTAGTGTTGAAAGAATAGGGTGGTAAACTTTAGAAAAACACACAGCTTTATATATACTTAAATTAAAAAACCATTCACCAAGTTTAATAGCCAGTTGTGCTTTGTTTGCATGGTTTTTATTATCAGCAAAATTATAAAGTTGCCATCTGAGCTCTAGCTAAACTTCATTGCAGTAAGGCTTATGTTAGTTGTCTAAACATTTTGTAAGTTAACCTGTGGGAATTATAACTCTTCTAGAGAAGTTTCATTCACACAGAACAGTAAGGACAAGTGTTGCAAATGAAGGATATGATATATTTTGAGGGAATGACAGCTTTTTGTAGTAAGGATAGTGAAATTATTGATATATTTTAGTAATTTATGGAAATGTAATTTTATTTTATAAGAAATGTAAAATCACTGATAATACAGGAAGTGCTGTTTTATTTTATTTTATATTTATTTTTTATTGAAGTATAGTTGATTTACAATGTTGTGATAGTTTCTGGTGTACAGCAAAGTGTACATATAGATTATTTTCCATTATAGGTCATTACAAGATATTGAGTATACTTCCCTGTGCTATACAGTAGGACCATATTTATCTATTTTACATATACTAGTGTGTATCTGTTAATCCCAAACTCCTAATTTATCCCTCTCCCCTCTTTCTTGTTTGGTAACCATACGTTTGTTTTCTATGTCTATGGGTCTATTTCTGTTTTGCAAGTAAGTTCATTTGTATCATTTTTTTAGATTCCACTTATATAGATATATAAGTGATACCATATCATGTTTGTCTGACTTCACTTAGTATGATAGTCTCTAGGTCCATCCATGTTTCTGCAAATGGCATTATTTCATTCTTTTTTTAAAAAATAAATTTATTTATTTATGGCTGCGTTGGGTCTTTGTTGCTGCACGCAGGCTTTCTCTAGTTGAAGCAAGCAGGGTCAGCTCTTCGTTGCAGTGCGCAGGCTTCTCATTGCAGTGGCTTCTTTTGTTGCAGAGCACGGGCTCTAGGTGTGCAGGTTTCAGTAGTTGTGGCACATGGGCTGAGTAATTGTGGCTCACAGGCTCTAGAGCACAGGCTCAGTATTTGTTGGGCATGGGCTTAGTTGCTCCACGGCATGTGGGATCTTCCCGGACCAGGGCTCAAACCCGTGTCCCCTGCATTGGCAGGCAGATTCTTAACCACTGTGCCACCAGGGAAGTCCCTATTTTATTCCTTTTTATGGGTGAGTAGTATTCCGTTGTACATATGTACCACATATTCTTTATCCATTCATCTATAGATGGACATTTAGGTTGCTTCCATGTCTTGGCTATTGTAAATAGTGCTGCTGTGGACATTGGGGTGCATGTATCTTTTCAAATTAGAGTTTTCTCCAAGAAGTGCTTTTTTAAATGCCATCTGTTTATATTTGGTTTTACCAGAAGTAGTATTTAGTAGTTTAGTATGAAGTAGTTTAGCTGAAGAGAGTAGTAGTTTGGAAAGAGTGGCAAAAAGTTAGAACTGTGGTAAATCAGCTCTTTAAAAACTTAAAGAGATGTACAACTTTTCTGTTTCTGCTTTTGGTTTTCTTTAATACTTAAAGCAGTTCTCTTAAGGGGAAGCTCACTTTGTTTTAGGTTGTGATATGACAAAGTTTGGTGTTTTAAAATGAGAAACTATCATTTGTTTTATTTCTAGACTTCTCTTGGGAGGCTATAGAGTAATCACTTTTTAACGTCCTGGGTATCTCTAGTGTAGGTAGTGGGCTCTGGTTATTTTCTAACAGCAGGTGTTGAATTACAGTCGTCCCTTGGTATCTGGGAGGGATTGGATTAATTTGCATGGATTAATGTGCAGTGGCAGAAATCATTGGAACTCCAGCCTTCACAGCTTCTTTGAACATTAAGGGAAGATATAATATTTTACTGAATACCCTGCTTAGACCTACAGGGGAAACTGAGGACAGAAAGCATTCAGTGATTATTATGCACCAAAATACTGCTTGGAATTGGAACTATCCATTCAAGCTGCCTGTTTTCTTTCCTTCGATTTCTTCCCCCCATGAAATCAGAAAAACAACTTTTAGCCAGACACCAACATAGTCAACTGTTTGTATGGGTCAGGAAATGACTTCTATCACTTTAGAGCTTTGTTGCTTGTAGATAAAGTATCTAAATTGATTGGTGTTTTTATAATTTGACAAAACTGCTTAACAAAACTTCTATTAATGTTATATAAAGTCTTCCATTTATATGCCCACTCTAGACTAGACGGCAGGCTTCTTTCATACATACCATATTACGTGCTTAGTTAAATAAAACTCTTGTCTTGTTGTTAAAGCTTGCTCATGTTTTTTTCTTAAAACATAATAAGAAAGGGAAAATAATTGTTGGCAAAAGAGTTTCCCAAGGATCAGAACTATTAAAATTGTTAATAAAATAAATGTCTTTTTTTTTCTAAGTTCTGTTGAGGTTTTAGTCATACCAGTGCATGAATAAATGAAGTAAACCACTTCTACCCAGCTGATTTAGATTTAAATTTAAAGAGATTTAAAACTCAGTTCTCCAAAATCTAAGACTATTTCCTCTTATAAGCACTATGGTACATTAAGAATTCTGCAATAAAGTAAACCTTCTTTTCCACCCAACATAAACTTGAAAGTTATTTGAAGGTAAAATAATTTCCCTCCAAATTTAGAGCACTGTTCCTGAATGGAACATATTCTGCCCAACACAGTTGAGGGTTTTTTCCGTATGTCTAAAAAAAAAATAGAGAAAATATATTTTCAAATATTTTATGAGGGTCATTTACACTTTGATCTTAGTATAGTTTCAGAAATGCCTAGTTGTGCTAATATGGTAGTCACTAGCTGCATGTGGATACTTAAATTTAAATTTAAATTAGTTAATATTTAAAAGTCAGTTCCTGGGCCTCCCTGGTGGCGCAAGTGGTTGAGAGTCCGCCTGCCGATGCAGGGGATACGGGTTCGTGCCCCGGTCTGGGAGGATCCCATATGCCGCGGAGCGGCTGGGCCCGTGAGCCATGGCCGCTGAGCCTGCGCGTCCGGAGCCTGCGCGTCCGGAGCCTGTGCTCCGCAACGGGGGAGGCCACAACAGTGAGAGGCCCGCATACCGCAAAAAATAAATAAATAAATAAATAAAAGTCAGTTCCTTAGTCACACTAACCATATTACAGGTACTCAATAGCCACATTTGGCTAGGGGCTAGGTATCGGACAGTGCAGATAGTAAACTTTTCCATTATTGCATTAAGTTCCATTGCACAGCTCTGTATAGAATAGCGTTGTCCCTTGATATCAGTGGGGGATTGATTCTAGGACCTGCCACAGGTACCAAAATCTGTAGGTGCACAAGTCTCTTATATAAAGCAGCATAGTACAGTCAGGCTTCCCTTATCTGTGGGACCCACATCCCATGGATATTGATATGTAGTCCATTAGTGGTAGAGCACATTTTTACCAGTTTCTCCGGTTTTATAGATTCCTATTATTTACAAGTATCCTTCCCCCCTAAAGTATTGCTTATTGAAGCATGTGATTTTTTTCCTACCAAGTAATTTCCCCAAGTAATAAAAATAATAATAACAATAGACAGGATTTGAAATAGCTAGATGATGGTAGAAGCATGTTTAGATTTTTATAAAGTTTGTTATTGACCTTAAAAACTTATGCCAAATTGTGCCTAGTTGTGATTCTCTAAAAAGAGAATGATAAAGACAGAATTTCCATGTCTACAATCCAATATTGCAACACTGAAATAGCCTACCAGTAGCATATGGTTTATGAGATTACTTTTCATATGTAAATTTTAGAGATAATTTTTATTATATAACCACACCTTGAAATGAGCAGAGAACACAGACAAAACATTAAACTGATATATAAATTAATGATTAAATATTTTACTATTACTTTAAATGAATTTTAGGGTTAATTAGCATATATTTCCATGCTCAGATTGAATAGAGTGGGAAAAGCCAGTAGATTTTTTATTCATTTATTCCTTTGAATCTTTTCAATAAGCTTGGTAGGATAAATATCCTTACGTTGTATATATTGAAACTTATGTAAGGTTGTCAAGTGAAGGTAAAGTCTTGAGTATGCTAAAATTGATTAGATAAGGAAAGACTTTTTCCATTTGGGGGCAGAGGAAGAAGAAAAATAGAGATAGTTACATGCTAATTACTGGAAACATAGTAAATATAGTTGGTAAACTGGTAAATATAGTTGAGATTTTCTCTGTGCGTATTTACTAAGATGGTGTCTGGTAGGGGAAAAGTACATAACCAATACATTAGTTGAATTATGTTTTCATAAAATGTAATATTACTTTTTATATGTCTGATTTGAATATATTTCCTAGTTTCAAGATGGTTTTAAAGAATTACATTTTCATTGTAAAAGCCACCCAGGATTTTTATGAGAAGCCCTAAGATTTGTCTGACTTTAACCTCTAGTGTCGTCTTAATTTCATGTATTTTTTTTCCTCATGCATTTGCCAAATATCCAGTAAGTTATGTGTAAAAATTGCTACCATGATGAAGGAATGCCTTTACTAGGCTTTTATACTCTAAGGATTAGGGCTTTAAATCAAGTATGCATTTTAAATTATAGATTTAGTCTTAATTATCTTGTTTTTGTCCAAGAAAATAAAAAATAAAATGGAACATTTATCTTTTTATTCAGTTACTTATATTATTTGAATGTAACTATTTAAAAATATTTAATAGCTTTTTAAATTACAGAGTTTTATAGAAAGTATATTTGTTTCTTTCACAAGCCTTTTTATTGACTCTTTACAATCACAAGCCTGTTTTTTTTTTGTATTGATTGAAGTTGAAAGCATAATGCTAGGAAGGAGTTCACTGAAGGCAGGTCTTTGGATACAGAGAGTAATGCATTCCATCTATGTAGCCTTTTTCTGATCTGATTTGATATGGTGGGAACATAGATAATTTGGAGAGAATAAGTTTCCGGTCTTATATTCTTTTATGCCTCCATGCATCATTTAAAGCTAACACGTTCTCCTCCTTAGAAATCTTTCCTCTTTTGCCTTCAGTGTATTTTCCATTTCTCTATTTCTTGGACTTAAAACATAACAAAACACCATACAGTGTCACCTCTCTTGCTTCCCATGAGCCTTATTTATAGGTATCCCCCAAATTCTGTTGGATAGTCTTGTCTTTTCTTTATATTCATTCCCTTGGTAAACTCACCCACTCTCTTGGCTTGAATTGTACTTTTTATATGACTGATTTTTAAACCTTGGACTATTCTAAATCCCAATATCTACCGTTGTTGAGAAGCGTCTCCATTTGAATAGCCTGTGGTAACACTGGGCTTACTTACTGTCCAAAATAAAAGTCACTCCACCCTACCACTACAGGTTTCTTTCATTGTGTCCCTGGTAATCTTTCTCTGCTGTCCTCGTTCCTGTACTTAATTTAGCATGAAGTCCTCTTGTTTCTCCATGTAAGATGTATCTTGGTTTTCCCATTCTCTCTGTACTCACCTGCACTATCCAGACCCTCATTGTATCACACCTGTTAACTCACTACAACCACTTTCACACCAACCCCGCTTTGCCTCTTTTTTTTTTTCTCTCGAGCTTCCCAAAATCTCCCTGCAGTGACTTTTTAAAATGTATACAAAGTTGTTAATGCATATTTTCCTTAAATAGAAATTGTAAGCATTTTTATTTATATATCCCTCTGGGCATAGTGCTGGATGCAGTAGGAAATCAGTAAGTAATTGTTCACTCATTCATTCAGCAGCTCCTTCTTGAGTAGTTGTTGGCTTCCAGCTGTTATACTAGTGCTCCAGTGATCTTCTCTCATGCAGCTTACAGCTGAAAACAGTCTCTGGTGAGAAGAGAAGGCTTCTCTGAGGAGGTGGCATTTGTTATCAGACCTGAATGAAATGAGAAAGCCAGTACTGCAAAGATATGGGGAACAGTAGCTGCAGGCTGAGAGAACAGCAAATGTCAAGGTCCTGAAGAGGGACAAGTTTGGTATGTTTGGGGAGTGTCATAAAGGTCATGGTGACTGGAACATAGTAGAGAGGGAGTGACAGGAGATGTAGTCAGGAGACCAGGTGACAGAGGGACTAATAGGCCATGGTAGGTATTATGGATTTTATCCTAAGTGATGGAAAAGCCTTTGGACAGTTTTGAGTAAGAGAGTGTTGTGAGCTGATATATTTGTGGCGAAGTTAAGAATAGAAGTAGGGAGACTATAATAGTAATATTGGAGAGCAATATCTTGAACTAGTGAGGTAAAAAGCAGTAATAAGTGTTTTGAATTAAGGATAGAATGAGGAAGAATGGTTGAAAGGATAGATTGGATGGGAGGTGTGAGATAAAGGAACTAAGGAAAACTCAGTTCTGCATGCTTGGACAAGTCATGTATCCTCTCCAATATCTATTTTCCTGAGTATATAATGAGAAATACCTCTTTCCCACTTCTGTGAAGGAATTGTTATGAGGATCTGATGAAATAACACATGAAAGCTAATTATGAATCTTAAAACACCATTAACATTGTATTACTTTTTTTTTTTTTTTTTTTTTTTTTTTTGCGGTACGCGGGCCTCTCACTGTTGTGGCCTCTCGCGTTGCGGAGCACAGGCTCCGAACGCGCAGGCTCAGCGGCCATGGCTCACAGGCCCAGCCGCTCCGCGGCATGTGGGATCCTCCCAGACTGGGGCACGAACCCGTGTCCCCTGCATCGGCAGGCGGACTCTCAACCACTGCGCCACCAGGGAAGCCCTGTAGTACTTTTTAACACTAAACATTTAAAAGTTCACCTTAAATTAAATCATACCTTGCTAATTAAGAAATTTCTAATAGCTTAGATTTGACAGGAAACAGAACTCTAACTCATATATAGCTTAGGAAATAGTTTAACTTATAATTTCCCCTGGGTTTATAGTGTATAGTTCCTTTCCAATGATATTTTCAATCTTTAATAGTTTTGACACTGTTCTTAAGGATTAGCATGAAGCAATTTCTCCTATTAATTGATAATAAGTAGATCATGTTCTGGCCATAGACTGCACTGCTAATCTAATCATAGAGAAAAAGGTAGACAATACCTGGCTGTCTTTTGTTTTGTAGTATATTTAAGACACTGTGATTCTCCTCTCAGTAAATATTTGAAAACAAATAAAACTAAACCAAATGACCTATAGTTTATTTACTAATATGTTATATTATGTTAACCCTGGGGTGTTGTTGATTATAACAAAACGTAATTTACCATACTATAATAAGTAATGACCTATAAATAAACTCCAGGTGTTTTATGCTTATTTGTGTCATGCCAGTTGTACTTTTCCTGACAATTTTAGATTAATTTAAATATGACTTATGGCATCAGGAAAGACAAATATTCTAAACAAACTTTTTAGTTTCTGAAATTACTTACTCAAGTATGATTCAGCTGAATGCTATTTCTGTTTTCTTATTGCAGATTTCTCAACAGTTATGTCACAAGACTGACCACATTGATCACAGTAAGACTAAAATGATAATTAAGCTTTTAAGGATGTTTTGTTTTCTCTGAGAATGAGAATTAAGTTAGAAAATATTTATGATTTTAGATTGTTATTCTTTCTTTCAAGAGCCAAATGAATGTTTACATTTAATGATTCACATCTCACACTCTAGTTATTTAAATACTTCTTTAAATGATCTTAAAACATTTTAAATGAAAATTACACTTAATTTATAACTGAAATTATATGCCTAATTATACTAACATATTTCAGTGTGAATCATAATCTGAACATCATCTTTTTTAGTTTTTGTTTTTATTAAAATATGGCATTAAACATTTAAGGTGACTTCACATTAGGAAAAAAATTACAAAAATAAAATTACTTGGGACTGTAATCACATATTAAGGAAAGACTGTGAAAACAGCATTGAAAGGATTCTTAGACTTCTTGATTAAATTTTTCATTGATATTTAAATGATTTATAAACAGTCTTCCAAATATGGAGAGTTGTTGAAAAGGATAGTTCTCTTAAGAAACTGAACTTTTCCTCTTTAATTTTATTTAAAGTGTTAATTTCTACTGTGTATAAGGAAATATGTTACTTAAAGAAAAACTCTATCCAAGGCCTTGATCTACATTATTAGAAAATTCTAACTATTAAAATCTGAATTGCAGTAATGAAATTTTACAGCATTTTTGAAAACTCCTTTTAAGTAACAGAGGAAAAAAATTGAGTAAATTATTTACTCAGTTAATCTGCTTCTTAAATCCCGTTTTAATTGTTCATTAGAAGCAGTAATTATCAGAAATGTTATTCCGTGTATATAAAATCTTAATGTTTTAACATTTTTTTTGGAAAGCTGGTACATTTGTTAAATTTAACATTTTTCAGAGAGGCCAGAGACAGCTTTTATTTTATTTTTAAAGGCTTTATCATCATCATTGAGTCTACAGATGTATATGGCATGTTCATTTTCCTAAGGGAGCATTTTAGCTATCTCTGATTTGTTGCTCTTTGCTTGTTTGTTTTTCCTTAATCAGAACTTTATTGCCCTAAATGAATGGTTTACAACAAAATATTAACATATTTCTGTAGTAACCTTCTGTTTTGCATCTGATATTTTATAATCAAGGAAGTTAAAATTAGCATTGGATGAAAAAGGTTTTTTTTAAATTAAAAAATGCTAACTCTCAGTACATTTTTAGGGTAATATTAAGAGAACACTTAATTGCAACTGTTCTGAATTCAAGAATTTCAGGAAGAGAGGTGGTGTTCAATATTATCAGATGTTAAATAAGTTAAAAATTAAGAAGTATTCATTTGAGAGTTTCATAAGTGACTGATAATAGAAAACCTGTGTAATAATCTCCAGGTTGTGAGGCTTTCTCTAGCTCCTTGAGTCAAGAAGAGGGTAGATTTCATCACTGATTCAGGCTGAGAGTATTGAGAGAGTAGTTCAAGTGTTGACCATGGGACTGGAATAAAATGAGGCCAGGGAAGGGCTGATATATTCAGAGAAAATGGAGAAAGGACTAGTCAGAGGTAGATAAGCTGGTGAAATGAGATGATAAAGAACTAAAAGAGTAGAATGCTGTGGTTAGGAAGGGGCTATTATAGATTGTTTCAGAGCTGGAGCTGGAGTATTCATATATAATATATACCTTGTATATTTTTTTCTTCAGAAATTTTCAGAACTCAGGAGAATTTCTGTTTTTACTCCTTATGTTACATTTCTCTGAAGTGTCAAGATCTTCTAAATGATCTCTTTTCCTCTTGGCCATCATCAATTCTGTTGAAGCCTATATGTGATCCTCAGTTGAACTTTATTAAAGCGTTGCTCTGATTCTTTCATTTCTCTACCTGAAGATGTTTAGTGACTTTCCACTTCTTATCAGATCAAATTCAGGCTTTCTAACTTGGTATTCAAGACCCCTCCTTAGTTTGGCTCTAACATATTTCCCAGACAAATATCCTATTATTCAAGAAGAAGAACCCTACATTCTATACAATGTGAACTACATACTCCACCTTGAGTATACATTTTGTCTCCATACTTACATTCATGTCATTCCCTTTTCCTAGAATATCCTTTTTCCTTTTCAGGCTTTTGTTTCTCCTGTTGAAATCAAACCTCCCTTCTAATGCCCTGTATACATGTAATCATCTCTTTGAGGCCTTCCCTAATGATCCTAATTGAAAGTGATTCTCCCTCCTTAGTAGTCTGGTGATGCTTAATTTTTATTATTCTTATGTAACTGATAACATATATTCCCTTGTATTCTGCATATTTTAATATGTATTTTCCAATTGTACTCAGCAAATGAGTATTTAGCAAATGTTGCTAGTAATCATAAATACCCCAGAAAGAACTAAATTAATTAGTATCTTTAGTTTTCTTATATTAAAATTGAAACAAGGATATTAATACATGCATATCCAAAATTGAACCGGAAGCAGGGTAGTTAGGAAAGAACATAGGTTTTAGAACCAGAGCAAATTCAAGTACTGATGCCACTGTATACTGTGTATATGACCTTTAGCAAGTCAGCCTCTTTGTGCCTCAGTATCTGCAGAAAATGATTTATGCATATATTTAAAAGGATTTTTATAAATATTAGTTACCTTTCTTCCCTCTTACTTGTTTAATGTTATGGTTTACTCCTTTATTGATATGAGAGGGGTAGGACATCAACTATAAAGATGAGAGATATATCCAAATTTACCTTACTTACACATTGTGATCCTTTCATCTGTACGTTTTAATGTATGGATTTTTACTTTCTACATTACATATAATAATGATAATTTTGTTGACTTACATAAGTTCCAGCAAGGAGGCTGATTAGATCTATTGATACAATGGGCTTTTTTGGGGTGGGGAGAGTCAGACCTCACTAGAATACCAGTATCTTAAAAGGCCAGAATGAACTTTAGAAAAGTTTAGGTTGTGCTACATTCCCCTTATATAACAGATGAGGAAACCAACATCCAGAGAATTTGAAGGGAAGTAACATGCATAATGGTTAAGAAGAGGAACTGGGTCAGAAAAATCTTTAAGTTTGTGCTGTAATATTTATATAGCTGTTTTGATCTTGAGTCAGTTACATAGTCTAAGAGCCAGTTTTTTTCTCTCTAAAGCAGAGTAATGTTTATACTTCAGGAGTGTTGTGAATATTAAACAAAAAATGCTTATAATAAAAGCGCAGCACAGAGGCTGACATGGGAAATTCTGTTGACCCCTTGTCATAGTCATCATCATCTATCTGTAAAGTTACTTGCCCAAAGTCACATAGTGTGAGATCTTGATCCAAACCTGGTTTTGCTTTATTCTATTATAATTTTTACTTCTGTTTCGTGATCACCTCTTAATTGATTAAAAATCTCTGAATGGCATTTGTAGGAAGTATAATAAAATAACTCATAGACTTTTTTCTTCTCAAATCTCCCCAAATCCTCTATCCTCTCTGAGAGTATTCATGCAATTTTGCTTACGTGCAGTTTTGTTTATATGTAATTTTATTAATACAGTGGCTATATTTTATTTTAAATATTCTTATTTAACATTTTGCTTCATATTTAGTAACTTGTTACAAAGCAACTTTTAAAATAAAGTGGCTTTTCCTGTTTTTATTAAAATTTCTTTTTTTCCTTTGGTAATTTTATTGTGAATCTTATTTAAATTTCATAGAGATTTATCTCTACCAATAGAAATATTTAACTTAAAAATTCAAATTTAGAAGAAATTACTATATAATTTTACAGTGTACACACTATTAGAAATATTGGTGTTAGACAGTAAATTTTAAATGTCAGTTAGGTACCTACCACAGATAAGATATAAACAAGCATGGCAATGACTGATTCTTGTACCCTAATATCAATTTTCTCCGTCTACTAGTTTTGTTCCCAGCCTATCACTACCTGGAATAAAAATATCACTTTCAGTCTCTCTTACAGCTAAATGTGGTCATGTGACTGAGTTTTGGCTAGAGATACATAAGCAGTAGTACTGTGTGCACCTTGAAGAAAGTATTGTTAAAGGAAGGTGGGCACACCCTATTTTTCGCCCTTCCTCCATGCTTGCTGAGATGTGGGCATGATAATTGGACAATGAGTGGAAACCACAAGCTATGAACGGGCAAAGCAATAAGATGGAAAGTCCCTGATCACTTCAGGGTGTCACCCTGCCCGCACTGACCTGTCTACATCTTTGACTTGACTGAGATAAACTTCTATCTTGTAAGACACTTGAGTTTTGGCTTTCTGTCACTCGTGACCAAAATTAATCCTGATTACATCAAGATAATTTTACAAAGTTTATGTCATTGTTTAAATGTCTTTGATTTGTTTACATTTCATTTATTTTTCTTGGACTCTGTTGTCACTTTTTTGATAGCTTCAATTTTAGGAGGAGAATACAAAAAGGAATGATTCACTCACTCTGTCTAGGAGAGGAGACTAGGGAAGTTTTTAAAGAGAGGGGAGACATTTAGGCTAGATTTTTGAGATATGAGTTAGAAGAGAATCCAGAAAGAAAATAGGCATATAGATTGGAAAGAACATATGTTCAGGGACATGCAACTATTTTAGTTAAATATTGTTGAAATGTAAAATTTGAGGAAGTAAATGAGCCTAAAGGTCAGATCTTATAGGAATTTACAAACCAAGAAGTTTGGTAAGTGCTAAGTACCTGGCAAAGTTTCTTTTAATGTTAATAATTTTAATATGACTTATGGTTTTAACATTAAATATTTTTAAAAGAAATATATTTTTATACAAGCGTTTAGGAAGGAAGAACAAAACTATTATTTATTTATTCACGGATTAAGATACTAGGTGATTTATATTTGAGCCTTTAACAATTTTAGAAGACATATTATTACATTTTACAGATGGCTAAACTGAGACTCAGAAGAGTCAAGTGTCTTTCCCAGTGTGGTAGTTAAGTCGTTATTTGGAAAGTACAAAAATCAACCATTTAAGAACAAGTCTGCTATGTGTTGTCTGACCTTTATTTTTCTACTTTTCTAATACCAAAAAGAGAGTTATGGTCAAATTTAAAATATCTTTGGTAAAATATAATAACAGTGATCAAACCAGAAGTAAAGTCTATATAAGAATTTCCATATTTACGCCAATGAATACATCTAATATATTAAATTTTAAAAATCTAATATCTTAAAGTTATAAACTAGTAAACATTTTGTTTTCTAGAGTCTGAATTGTGAAGAGTATCTTCAAAGTTAGTGTATAGCAGCCATTTAAATTACTTCATACAAATCAAATTTCCATTGCTATTCCTAAATGTATATTTGGATAAAAGAAACCTCCATCTCCTATTGCACCTCACCAAAAAGTTGCACTGTTTTAACATTAATGCAGCTAAAAGCATGCATGGTGTTCTTAGTATGAGTACCTATAGATAGAACTGACACCCTGCTGCAGAGACCCAACTGAACTTCTTTGAACAAGTAAAAGTATATAATGTTACACACTTGTTTGGTTTAAAGATTAGTTCTTATCTAATAACTCTAAATGAGCTACTATTTAATAAATCTGCCTAAAAATAAAAAATACAGTAACCTAAAAAAAAATACAGTAACCTTAATATATCTTAGAAATAATTATAGAGGCATGAGAGAATATAAAAGAAAAACTAATTTTCTAATTTGGTTTGGTGTTTTTTAATTGTAATCAGCAAAAGAGTCTAGCACCTAGACCACTAGGTCAGTATTTTATGAATTAAAGTGACTTGAAAGTTAATCTGGTTAATACATTATTCTTTTCCCCTCACACTTTCTAGAACATCAATGCACACATCTGCTGTGAGATGTACATTCATTGAAATGTTAGTCAAGGAGTAGACAAACTACAAGTACAGTCTACAGAAACTGTTTTAGGGATGAGAAGAGGGTGTTATAGACTGAGTTATGGGATTATGATATTTGACTCTTCATTCCTTTTCTATAAATACACAAATGAAAAACTGGAGGAGAAAATATTTTGATATAAATGGAAAAATTCTTATTGTATTCATCAAAAGGATACCTAAAATTAGCATGTCATAGATGTTTTAAAAAATCTGACTAATACAAATATTCCTGATGCTCTCCTTATGTGAGTATATTTAAAAAACATTGCATCAATAGGTACATTTCCATCATAATATAAGATAGTATATATAAACTTTTCCATGTGCAAAGTATGCCATTTATTTTTATAATACTTGCAATTTTATTATCTGATTTTCTTTCTTCTCAGGAAAAAGTCCTCAACTTTTGTTCATAAAATTCATAATTATTGTCTCTTTATTGCCTTTACCAATGAATATTCCTGTGTCTTTTTTTACTCTAGTTTGTTTCATATTTTCAGTGTCGATCATACACACTTGGCACTAAACTCAAATATCACAGCTCCCCTCAAATGTTGCCTCTTCCATGAAACCTCTGCAGTTGGAATTACTCTCCCCATCATTTCTGCCTGTCTAGTATTTGTTATTTCTATCACAGCATTGTTCTTCAACACTGGAGTCCTTGGACCTCCTGAGTATGTAGATATATTCTCTGTGGGGGAGAGAGAGAGTTTGCTATAAGAATTTACAAAGTTCAACATTAATGTAAAAGAAATATTCTTGGATCATCTGGGATGCTTACCTTATAAACAGTCACTGCCATCGACTTTCAGGGCTATGATTGTATTTAATTATGTCAGTTTAATAAGAAAAGAACAAAAATAGATTTGATATGTACAAATGGTTCATTTGTACCAAGTGAAGGCCAGTTGACATCAGAGTGAACTAAATTATAGCTTTGTAGTAGTTTGAGTAGAAAGAAATGGTGGAATATTAAATTGTTCAGTGAACGCTAGACCATAAGATACACATGCCAAACTCAAAGGTAACTGGAAACTAATGGGGAAATAGCAGTCAGTACCATATTCATGTTGAGTACAATGATTTTATTTTAGCAAAAACATCATATTGATAACAATTAGAAATCCGTTAGTTTTGTAGCTTTTATGTGCACACTTTGTAAATTTGTTTCGATGCTATTTTTGAATAAGATCTGCAAGCAAGAAGAAGAGTTTATCCTTATCCATAGTTTTACTTTTCTAGGTATTTCAGTAACATAATAATTTAATTAACGTGTCAACACGTGTCCACAATACATTTTTTTCTCCCTTTATGAGGATTTATACATAACCTAAGTTTCAGAAACATTCTTATAGAGCCTTTATCTGCCATATGAGATGAGTTGTGTGTTTGGCTGTTTCAACTATTAGATTGTAAAGTCCTTACAGTCTAGTGAAGCCATAGATTATGTTTTATTAATTCTTGCAGTCCCTTTAGAGTCTATTAAAATGCCTTATCCCCAGTAGTGGCACAGCAGATGTTTATGCAAAAAACTGGCCTATGCAAATGTGCCTCTTAGTGTGGATAATCTGTTCAATTGAACTAGAATGGGTAAATATATAGAAAACACTATAGGCAATATACATTTTAACAATTTGAAATTCATATAAGTTAACAAATTCCTATTTTTAAATTAAATGTCCTGTAGGATTTTGGTCACTTTCAGTGTTGTATGAATTACTTTAATTAGATAATCAAAGGATCTGTAGGGTGCCAGTGGGAGAATGAAGGTTTCATGGCAGGCTAGAACTGAATGTGGAGATGTAACAAGAGTGCTTCAGGGAGCATGACAGTGCATGATTGCAAAAACGTAGTTTTATATAGTTAGGGCAGCTTGAGAGCATCGGTTTCCCAGGGAAGAGGAGAGAAAAGAGAAGGGAATGGAGAGGGATATGGGAAGGTACTAAAGACACCATCTCACTCCTTTTGGGTATTGGCCTGAAGCCACAGTGCCTAGGGAGTGTTCCCTTTAGCTTGGCCAGAAGTAAGACTGGCATAAATTTAAATCTTCTAGAATAATATGGCAACTACATTTTCTACTTTTCCGATCTGTTATGGTAGATTTTTGTATAACATTGACACAATATAGAGTTCAGTTGTCTTGCTGAATTCTTCAGGGCATTCCTATTTCTTATTTAAATTGAATTACCGGGACTTCCCTGGTGGCGCGTCGTTTAAGAATATGCCTGCCAATGCAGGGGACACAGGTTCGAGCCCTGGTCCGGGGAGATCCCACATGCCACGGAGCAACTAAGCCCGTGCGTTATAACTACTAAGCCTGTGCTCTAGAGCCCCCGAGCCACAACTACTGATCCCGCGTGGCACAACTAGTGAAGCCCACGTGCCTAGAGCCTGTGCTCTGCAACAAGAGAAGCCACTGCAGTGAGAAGAGTAGCCCCTGCTCGCCGCAACTAGAGAAAGCCCACACACAGCAATGAAGACCCAATGCAGCCATAAATAAATAAATAAATAAAATAAACTTTCATAAAATTATCTTTAAAAAAAAAATTGAATTACCTATCCCTAAATTTCAAAACCATTCAGAGTTAGCCTTGTTCTATCCATGTAACTTCATTTCCATCTATTTTTCCAACACAGTTTGTTTGCTAGTCACAACAGTCTTATAACGACAACATGTAGTAATGATTTTGTCTACATGTCTTTTCACGAATATCATTTCCTTTTCTTGAAGTGCTGTTACCTTCCTTTCTCCAGTGCCAATTCATTCTTCAAGTGGTCTTGTAATCTTTTATGACAACTGTGACCTTCACTGAGCTCCCTTTCCTGTCAACATTTGATCTTTATTTCCTGCCCACAGACCTCTCTTTAAATTTTAGACTCCCTATTTCCAGATCTGTATGTGACATTTGTACCTGGCCATCCCACAGGCAGTAATTCAGGATGTCTAAAAGTTGAACTCATTCTCTTCCAATTTCCCAGAAACCTTTCCCTCTTTATGTATTCCCTGTATTGATCAGTGATATCAACATCTACTCAGCCATTCAAGCTAGAAATGTTAGTTAACTTCTTCAAAAACTCTCATCTATCTAATCTGACTTCAAATTCTGTTGATTCTCTACATGCAGTGTAGTAATAAGAGCTACTGTTTATGGAGTGCTTGCTCTGTGCCAGGTACTAATCTAAGCATTTGATCTGTGGTAACTCAATCTCCCTAATAACTTTATTTATCATTCATATTTTATGTAAGAAAACATGAATTTGCTAACAAAAGTACCCATGAAGCTGTCTATCCAGCTTAAAAAAAGAAAAAAATTGAATATGATTGAGCCTAGTTTACAAGAAATAGTAAGGATAGAGGGACATTAAATGACACCAGGGGCATAAAGTCAGGAAAGTCCAGACTGGGAAACTCTAAAAGACAGAAGATCTATTTTCTTCAACTGAAAACATTAATGGAAAAAAAGCCTGGCATGGGGATATGGTAGGAGCAGTTACAGATTAAAGGGGACTAGAGAGAAATAAATATCATCCGGTTCTAACGTATGGATCATATTTGAGTCCAGATTCAAACAATCGCTTTTAAAATATTATAAGACAAAGAAATGTATACACTAAATACTTAATATTAAAGTATTGTTGTTAGAAATTATCTTAGATATGATAGTAGTATTGGGCTGTTTGTTGATGTAACACAAGTCTGTGCCAAGAAGCATAAGCATCTTTGTCAAAGGCTGAGCCTGAGGAATAAAAGTGCATTCACCAGTCACTTATTTTCTTTTTACTTGGCACCTCTGATGAAAGAGAATTTGCTAAAGGGGGTAACAAAGCATTTAGCCTGATGTCATTATTACAAATAAAATATAATTTCATGATTTTACTAACCATAATTCTCCTACAAAAAAAGATCACTATTGTGTCATAGTTTCTCAATATTCAGTGTTTGTTTCACAGAGATGTGGGAGGTTCAGGGGAATAAAAACTAACATTTCTAGAACCTCTATAAAAGTGATGATGGTGATGGTGGTGGTGGTGGTGGTGATAGTCAACATTTAAGTGCTTAATTATATACTAGGCACCCTTTTATGAGTTTATTGTTTTAACTTATTTCATCTTCCTAGCTTCATGAGGGAGGTATCCTCATTTTACTTTTGAGAAAACTGAGTTATAGAGAGGTTAAGCAAGTTGCCCAGGGTCACATGGTTATTAATCAGTGAAGTTCAGGGTTCAAATCCAGGCAGTTTGACATGGAGCCTGTGTCTTTACTATGCTACACTGCTTCTCTTTTTGCATTGGTGCCAGGTGCTGTTAATATTTATCTCATTAATTTCATTTATCTAGGAATGTCTTAATTTCTCATTCTTTTCCAAAGTATAGTTTTGCCAGGTATAGAATCCTTGGTTAACAGTTGTTTTTCTTTTAAATATGTCATCCCACTGCCTCTGGCCTCCATGCTTTCTGTTAAGAAATTGGCTGTTAATTTTATTGAAGACTTCTTGTACATGACAAGTTGCTTCTCTCTTGCTGCTTTCAAGATTCTATCTTTGTCTTTCAACAGGTTGACTATAATGTATCTTGGCATGATTCTCTATGAGTTTCTCCCACATGAAGTATATTGAGCTTGTTGGATGTGTAGATTCTCATTTTGTTCATACATCATTTTCCGTGTTTCCTTTTGTTCTTTGTCCATGGTTTCTTTTAACAATTTTAAACATATTTAAGACGGGGAATTTGTTGCTAGTAAACCTCCCCTACAAGAAATGAAAAAGGTAGTTCTTCAGGCTGAAATGAAAGGACACTAGACAGTAACTAAAAGCCATATGAAGAAATAAAGAACTCCAGTAAAGGTAACTACATAGGTAAATGGGTAAAGAGCATAGTACTTCAAAGGAAAGAAGTTACTCAGCGTAACTAGAGTACAGAGAGCAAAGATTATGGTTTGAAATTAACAACCAGAAGATATAGAACATAGTAGAATAAGGTAAGGATTTTTTTCCTTTACCTTAAAATCAATGAGAAATGTTTTGACTACCAAATTTAAGAAATATTTAAGAAATTATAAGCTTGAAATTCTGTGACCTGAAATTGTTCTTTACTTTATTATTTCAGCAGATGATAACTAAATGCCTACTGTGTTTGAGGGATGTGATTTTACCCTTTCCAAATGCAGTCATGGTTCTATCAGTTTTGTTAGCTCTGTTTGTGACCTGTTGCTTCTCAGTAAACAGGTGAACCCACACAGTGTTCAACTGTGACCATTAGAACAAGCATATATTTGATCTGTTCTTATGATTTCTTTCACCTCTCAATTCCTGTCCTCTAAGGGAGAATTAATAATGAAGGCTAATTATGTGCCAGACAGTTTCCAAGTATCATTTTATCTTAGTCTTACTGATGTTAAATAACTGCTCCAAGTTGACATAATTAGTTATGGTCGTAACTGGGATTCAGGTTCGTATTTCTCTAACTAAAGACAATAATGTTTCTACTATAATTTACTCAAAGAATATAAAATTAATTTGTGTTCAAGAGACCTGAGTATATATACTTAGAAGTAAAGTACATAATGCTCAATAAATATTTGTTAGCTGATTGAATGACAGAAGCAGAATTATGGGAGGAAAGAATTCTAGAATCAGCCGGTATGTGCCCTGAGGTGATTTTCTAAGACACATTCTTCAAACAATTTATATACTGCCTTTCTCTCTCTTATTTAATTATCTTTAGTTTTGTATACCTTAGTTATAGTATTGATACTCAGTAAGGAAAGAGACATGATGTATGCTGTCAAGTGGAAAGTTGCTTGTTCTCAAATATTCTATCTAATAAAATATTCCCTAGGTAGGGATTGTGAGTATTTCATTCGGTCAATCAATATATTATGTGCTTCACATTCAGTCAGTCACTC
Source organism: Mesoplodon densirostris (assembly GCF_025265405.1). Classification (NCBI taxonomy): domain Eukaryota; kingdom Metazoa; phylum Chordata; class Mammalia; order Artiodactyla; family Ziphiidae; genus Mesoplodon; species Mesoplodon densirostris. Next base: position 79,043,453 of record NC_082668.1, on the reverse strand, counting down.
ATTCATTTGTTCATTCATTCAACAAACATTTATGGAGCACTGACATATTCTACCATCTACCGGTTGGGGATGCTATGGTCAACAAGACAAAGTTCCTTCTGCTATTAAGTTTACTTTCTAGTAGGAGAAGTAAAGAAATAAATAAAATATTTTCAAATATTGATAAGACCTCCAAAGGAGGGGGAAAAGTAAGGAAAATGTGATAGCGTACACGGGGGTCAGGGTAGAATGAAGGGCAGAATACATATAAAAGTTTGGGAAGACCTCCGTGAGGAGGCAATGCTTGCGTTGAGAAATGAATCACCAGAAGTAGCCAGCCATGTGAGGATCTGAGAAACTGGGAATCACAGTGCCAATGGAGCTAGGACACTGTGAGCTCAGTGAATTGAGGTAGACAGATGTCACTGAAACTAGTTAGAACTCTTTCTAATGTGAAGAGAAACCACTTTATAATAGTTGATTTGATTTCCCCTCAATCCCTTGTTTAATTTGAAAATGTACTACATTCAGCTTCCTATTGGAAGCTTTAAGGAGGAATGTCTATTACATTGGTGACATTAAAGCATTATTGTAAATTCTTTATGTTTTGTATGAATTTATATTTTTGGAGACATTCTACCGTCTTATTCCTAAATTAAATACCATTACTATTGTAGTTAAGAAGTTTCTATCATCTTAAAGAGAAATTCATGGATATTCATTATTCCTTTTGAATTACTTAGGAAGTTTATAAACATGGAAAATATACTGTCCCTCTTCTCTTCTTTGAGAGCTTACAGTCTAGTGGAGAAACTGACACACAAACCAGGCATGTATAATATTTTTTGAATATAGAAAGGATGGTGTGATCCCTGGGGGTGGGAAAGGCCTCATCAAAAATACTCATTCTAGGGCCTCCCTGGTGGCGCAAGTGGTTGAGAGTCCGCCTGCCGATGCAGGGGATACGGGTTCGTGCCCCGGTCTGGGAGGATCCCATATGCCGCGGAGCGGCTGGGCCCGTGAGCCATGGCCGCTGAGCCTGCACGTCCGGAGCCTGCGCGTCCGGAGCCTGTGCTCCGCAACGGGGGAGGCCACAACAGTGAGAGGCCCGCATACCGCAAAAAAAAATAAATTAAAAAAAAAAAAAAAAATACTCATTCTATAAAAATGTTCATTCTACAAAGATTTTCATCCTGCTTTAAAAAAACAAACAAATAAATAAATAAGTTTGTTTGTTTATTTTTCACTGCATTGGGCCTTCATTGCTGCTCGTGGGCTTCTCATTTTGGTGGCCTCTCCTGCTGTGGAGGACGGGCTCCAGATGTGCGGGCCTCTGTAGCTGTGGCTCGCAGGCTCCAGAGCACAGGCTCAGCAGCTGTGGCACACGGGTGCAGTTGCTCTGAGGCATGTGAGATCCTCCCCGATCAGGGATCAAACCGTGTCCCCTGCATTGGTGGGTGGATTCCTAACCACTGCATCACCAGGGAAGCCCTCATCCTGCTTTTTGAAGCATACTAGGAGCCAGGTATCAGTATTTGAACAGGATGTTTATGCTGCAAAAAAATCTTTACAAAGAGTTTATGATTTCCAGCTATATAGCAAAATAAATAAGTGGTATTTAACTTATACACTAGAAAGTCAAATTTCTCTTCTAAGCGGAGGGTGAAAAATCGTTATGGTGCTCTTTATTACTGCTGCCTTTTTCCCCTTCTGTTTTCTCTCACCCGTTATCTTCCATTTTTGCAAGTGTACCTGCAGTAGGAAGAAGATAAAATGTTAAAAATTTTGAAGGAAGTCTTCACAGCAAGTTTCGTTTTTTGTTTTTGTTTTGTTTTGTTTGGGTTTTGAAGGGGGTATGTCATTGTAAAAAGAAAATTGATTTATTTCTGAGCTGGTGATAGCATCTTCTGAGATCCTCAACTGGGAGCTTAGATCTTTCAGTGGTGAAAGCAGGCATTCTTTTCTTCTTCCTGATCTTAGGAGGAAAGCTTTTGGTCTTTCACCATTTACTATGATGTTAGCTGTGGGTTTTCCGGAATGCCCTTCTTATGTTGAGAATGTTCCCCTATATTACTAGTTTTCTGAGTGTTTTTTTAATCATGAAAAATTGGTGGATTTTGTCAAACGTTTTATCTGTGTTGGTTGAGATACTCATGTGATTTTTTTCCCCCTTCGTTCTGGTGTGGTATGTTACATTGATGGATTTTCTTGTATTGAACTCTCTATTTATTCCTAAAACTTATTTGCCTTCTCAATTAAGCCTTTCTTACACTCCCAAATTGAATAAAATATCACTGTGCTCCTCTCTTGGATGGAGAACTGTGACTATCTTTTATTATTTCCTTTAGCTGCTGTTTATAATTTATTTGCTTACGTCATTTTTAGTATTATTAAGATCTCTTAAACCTTGTTTATAATAATGTATAATCTTATGAATCTCTTCAGGAAATATAATCTCTAATCAGTTTTTGTATAACATATAATAAGTTGATTTTCAGTAGAAATGCTATATGTTTGATCAGTACATCAATAAATATAATATCATTTGAATTTAATCTTTGATAATTTTTTAATATATAAAGACAATTTTTTTCTACTTTACAAGGGTAGAAAATGCACTATTTTATTTTATCAATAAATTTATTTATTTATTTATGGCTGCGTTGGGTCTTCATTGCTGCGCACGGGCTTTCTCTAGTTGCGACAAGTAGGTGCTACTCTTCGTTGCAGTGCGTGGGCTTCTCATTGCAGTGGCTTCTCTTGTTGCGGAGCACGGGCTCTAAGCGTGCGGGCTTCAGTAGTTGTGACATGTGGGCTCAGTAGTTGTGGCTCATGGGCTCTAGAACGCAGGCTCAGTAGCTGGGGTGCACAGGCTTAGTTTCTCCGTGGCATGTGGGATCTTCCCGGACCAGTGATCAAACCTGTGCAAGGGACACAATTTTAATTTATTTTTAATTATATAAGACATACCTTATCAACTTTTAAGCCAGGCACCTCTGAATAACCACCTGAAGGTCTTTTCTTTTTTTTTTACTGTGATAAAAATGCATAACATAGGGCTTCCCTGGTGGCGCAGTGGTTGGGAGTCCGCCTGCCGATGCAGGGGACGCGGGTTCGTGCCCCGGTCTGGGAGGATCCCACGTGCCGCGGAGCAGCTGGGCCCATGAGCCATGGCCGCTGGGCCTGTGCGTCTGGGGCCTGTGCTCCACAACGGGAGAGGCCACAACAGTGAGAGGCCCGCATACCGCAAAAAAAAAAAAAAAAAAAAAAAAAAAGCATAACATAGAATTTACCATCTTAACAATTTCTGATTGTACAGTTGAATAGTGTTAAGTATATTCACACTGTTTTGCAACCAATCTCCAGAACTTTTTCATTTTGCAGAACTGAAACTCTATACACATTAAACAATCCCCATATTCCATCCCTCTAGCCCTTGGCAACCCCCATTCTACGTGCTGTTTCTATGAATTTGATTACTCTTAAGTACCATTAGTGGGTTTATAAAATATTTTTTGTTTTGTAACTGGCTTATTTCACTTAGTATTTATAATGTCCTTGAGACATTCAACCATATTGTACCATGTGTCAGAATTTCCTTCCTTTTTAAATATATATATTGCAATATATATATATATATATACCACATTTTCTTTATCCATTCATCCTCCATTGGACACAAGTTGCTTCCAACTCTTCACTATTGTGATATCAACATTTTAAAATGACATTTTTATTTGGTTTATTAAGCATAGGTTTAAATGTAACAGTGTTCCAACAGTTTAAAAGTTCAAAATTGCTTTCATTTGCTAATGTTTGAAGTTCTTACAGTATCAACAAATACCCTGGTTTAGTTTTTTTTTTTTAATATTTATTTATTTATTTAGTCTGCACTGGGTCTTAGTTGTGGCTCGTGGGATCTTCCTTGTGGCATGCGGAGTTCTTAGTTGCAGCATGCATGTGGGATCTAGTTCCCCACCAGGGATCAAACCTGGACCCCCTGCACCAGGAGCACAAAGTCTTACCCACTGGACCAACAGGGAAGTCCCACACTGGTTTAGTTTTATAATTTTTGTCCTAATTCAGAAAAAGATAATTGCATCCAGTTTGGCTTTTCATTTTAAAGAGGATTATCATTACAGTTTTTCATTTTTACATTGGTTTTTGAAATAATAAAGATATTTTGAGGTGCTGTATAAGAAGTTTTTTTTCAATTTATTTTTTATTTTATTTATTTTTGTCTGCGTTGGGTCTTCGTTGCTGCACGCGGGCTTTCTCTAGTTGCGGCGAACAGGGGCTACTCTTTGTTGTGGTGTGCAGGCTTATTGTGGTGGCTTCTCTTGTTGTGGAGCATGGGCTCTAGGAGCGCAGGCTTCAGTAGTTGTGGCATGCGGGCTCAGTAGTTGTGGCTCGCGGGCTCTAGAGCACAGGCTCAGTAGTTGTGGCACACGGGCTTTGTTGCTCCGTGGCATGTGGGATCTTCCTGGAACAGGGCTTGAACCCATCTCCCCTGCATTGGCAGGAGGGTTCTTAACCCCTGCGCCACCAGGGAAGCCCTGTATAAGAATTTTGATGAGATGAATGCAGTTGGAATTTGGTGAAGATCTTGGGATGATTTTGCTGAATTGTCATTTTATGTCCTTATTGGCTTTCATTTCTTTGTTAATGCACCTCATGCTTCTATTCTTTAACAAATTAAAAAATGTAAAAAGCATCAAAACCTTCATGGCAACTATGCCAGTGTTCATAGGGATTGAGTATCATGAGCATCCTTAACAGTTGTCCCTCATTACCATACATGATATACATTTAAGGTTCTCAGCCTATTCTTTTTTGCGTATTGAGAAAGTTATATTTTCTTTGCTATTGAAAATAGATTTTTAAGCTCATTATTACCTCATTTAAAAATATGAACACTATGAAACTCTGCATGAAACTCCTTGAGAAGTTTTTAACTAACAGTATTCAGTTGTAAGTTCTTTGTGGACAAAACTATCTTATTCACATATGTCTGTTCACAGTTGTTGGAGCTTAAGCCCTCAAACTTGTTTCCAGTAAGTATTTGTTGGATTGAGTAGGTTTCTAAATGTGTATGTATAGTTATTTACGCATGTATTCAGCAAATCTGTATATAATTTTACCCATACTGTGATCCAGTTACCTTCTATTAATTTTTCTTGTCTAAGGCACCATTTAAAGAGGGATTAATATATGAGGACTTGGGGACCAAACCAATTATCAAATCACTGTAGTAGCAATAACTCATTTAGACTGTTGCCACACAGATATCCTCAGCATTGTTTAAGTAAGCTACTGGACAACTGCAGTAACTCCAGATCACTTTTTACTGTGGATTTCACTTGGAGAGGTGGGAAAAGAGTTGATTTTTTTTTAGTTAAGTGTTAATAATAAAAAGAGGATATTCATATCTTTGAAGAGAGCTGAGTTCATTATTATCTGAAGTTGTACTTTTATAAGTAACACTTTCTAATCTATTTTCTTTGTCTATTTTAAGTATTGTATTGTGATAATTTTTGCATACTGAATATTGGACTTATTAGGGAAACTAGAGAAGGTTTAGTCTTCAAATAAAATAATCATATATTTTGATAAGAAAGATGTCATCTTGTAGATCGAAGTCTATGAGTGCATAGAAATATTTTTCCCAAAGAATAAAAGTTTACCACACTGTAACATGTGTAGCACCTGCCAATGTAATTATATCTTTAGTTGAGTATAATGTTAATATTAAGTAGAGAAATTAATAGTAATAAGCTCTGATATGCTGTTTTAATTATTTATTGTAAGCATACTTCATGGAAGAAATAAGGCGTTACTAGAAATTGACTTCCCTCTTTTGTATGTTTGTTAAATTTAAGTACTTTCCTGAAAAATATTAAAACTATAACTTAATATAAAAATTATTTTTAGAATACAAATTATTTCAGAATATGATTTAATTGTAACTTAACGTTTAGAAAAAAAATTGTTTTATTTTGTTTCACACATACCTCTAGAAGCACACTTTATAAATCCTCCATATATTTTTAATCATGACATTGGAATAAATATGAGGTTCTTTTCTTGAAATTATGAGTAATCATTGTATAAAAATAAGTATGAAATATGAATAAAATTTTGATTTGATTGTAGCCTCTCTTTTTAAGAAACTTTCTAAGAATATTTTCTCCTTTCACCAAAGTTCATATCCATTACGTTTTTTAGATTGCACTTCGGGGTTCATTTCCCCTTTGAAATAATGTTAAGCTATGATTTTCTTTGTATGTGGGTTAGTATATATCAAAAGGCAACTTTTTATTATTTTACATACATTCATTTTACCTCACCAATAAAGTTATGATAAGCTTAAACATGGAAACTATTCTGTTTTGGTTTTCCCTTAGTTCCTAGTAAAAGGTGTTTAATGAGTTAGCTAATGAGTAATGTAGGATCAAAAATGCAGGGTTAGTTCTGAAATTGCTACTTTTGCCTTTAGTTTTGTGGCACTTGTGTTTTGGTTGTACCTGTAGGTGAAAATAAATATTTAAATAATTTTTTGGTTGAATTACTTTGTATTTCTCAACTTTTCATATGTACACAAAATGTTAAATCTTCAATCAGTCAGGATTAAGACTATTTCAAAAGATTGCCTCTACAACTTCAAGTTTATTCAGAAATTAATATGATGTGTTATATATAAAACTGAAAAGAATCTTAAAATCATATTATGTTCAGTACTCTCATTTTAGAAAACCAAACCTTAGAGTGATTGGCTGGATGTTACACAGTCAGTTTATGGCAGAGACTCCAGCATCAGTAGCTACTTCCTAATCCAGTTCTTTTTCTGAAAATTAGATGATTTTATTTCTTTTTAATGTATTATATATTTCTTTCATATTATTTTAGAAAGATGATCACATTTCAGGTCTATTTCTGTTAATAGTATCACTATTTCCCACATCAATATATGAATGCTGTTATCATTTTGCATTACTCTCCTTCCTCTGGCTCTAGATAATCCAAACTTAAAAGTGGCTGTGTTCTAGCTTCAGTACTTTTTGCATTCTTTGTCTTCCTGTCATTCCTACCACCACCCTATTTAGGTCATGTTTAGATTGCTCTATTGGTTTACTTACTAGCTTCTCTGTCTCCAGGATCATGTCTCCTCTTCTTAATGATTATGGTTAACATTGCCATATTAACATATCTGAAATCATGATTTCTTTTTCCGTGTCTTTGTTTATAATATTACCTTTTTTTGTGAAGATTCTTTTTCTACCTCTGCATATATATTCAAATGCTGTACATCCTTCAAGACCCAATTCAAATCTCATTTCCTTTTCAGGACTAGCCATATCTACCTAAAGGGAGTACCCTTTGAAAATTTAGGGTCAGTTAGTATCTGTAATCATCTGACGTCTAGACTCATGGTATCCTATTATCATAGCATGCTAGGGCAGGAAGAGACTTTAGATATCACTTATTCTAGTCACCTCACTTTACAGGTGAGTAAGTGGTTTTTCTGGATAAATAACTAAGTGCTTGGAGGGTTCAGAGCAAAGATGTAATTAGACTTGTCTCCTAACCTGTAATCCATAATTTCTTCTCGTGTAACACACTTCCGCTCACTATAAAATACCTTGTCTTTTTATATAGTTTTTCATGAGTACATTTATTATTTCCTCTACTTGAGGCCGAGAATCTTGTTGTAAACTTTTTTATACTCCCCTTAATGTTTTGCACAGAGTAGGTCTTAATTCATTATTTACTTTGTAGAGAAGCAATATTTTAAGTAAGGTTATTTCCATTTTTATAAATATTAATGATTAAGTATTATACTGCTTTTGTTTTTGGCTGCACTGTGTGGCATGCGGGATCTTAGTTACCCGACCAGGGATCGAACCCATGCCCCCTGCAGTGGAAGCATGGAGTCTTAACTGCTGGACCGCCAGGGAAGTCCCTATACTGCTTTTGTTTAAAAGGAATGGAAGAAGAATTTTTAATAGTTTTTGGCAATTTGCATCTATTTCCACTAAAAAATAGTAGGAAACAACAAAACATAATTGAAAAATTTTCTCTTTCATTGCTAAGTAAATGGGTTTCACTTGTTTACAATGTAAAGAACACAGATTCGAGTGCAAAACTAAATTTTATCAACATTTCTTCATTGCTTTAATGTTCTCAACTTTTAAGGAAATAAAATGTTTTATATGAAATCATTTTAAAGCAGATTATATTAAATGGAAACATGATATAGTTCTGTTGTCTTAGTTGAAAACTACCTAGTACAGTCTTTTCAGGTTTTAAAGTTTTATGAATATATCTGATTGAAAGCAAGTAAGTAAAGCAACAAGAATTATAGCAAATATATACACTTTAAAATTCCTTTGCAATTCAACATGAATAAAAATGGTACATTAGAGGGTAGTTTAAATCCCTATCAGGTGAATAAAGCATGGGCTTCATGCTTATAGTTGGGGATATATGTATCTTCTGCATTAGATGTATTACAGAGGTGATGTCAAGGTGAAAGCAAGCTTGCAGAATGGTTGGAAATCATTGATATTCTGACTTGGAGGCTGTAAATGGCTCAGTGGCAGATGGAGTCTTTGTCAAGGAAGAAAAATGGCAGCTTTGGAACATCATAGATGTTTTGCTAGCAGCTCAGCACACAGTCTGTGACCTTCTAGTATTCAGGAGTCTTTCTTATGCTCTAATAAATTGTCCTCAGCTTTTATTCACCTAACGTAGTTAAACAGTACTTATCATATTTCAGTACAAATTGAGGTGTTTCGTTACAGGGAAATAGAAATACATTTTATTATCTAGTTCTTAAAGAAGTAAGCTTTTAAGGGAACAGGCACTTCTTGGAATCAGAAATATTTCTCTGTTAGTTTGCAAGGGTAAAAACAATAGAGTTTAACTGAAAAGGTATATTTTTAGACTCACAGAGTATTAAAGCTAGAAAATAATATGTTAAAAATCCTAGACAAACTTTCTCATTTTACAGATGAAGGAACTGAGTCTCATAGACTGTGATTCAACTAAGGTCATTAAACTAGTTCATGAAAAACATTAGGTGACCCTTAGATTATGACTTGTTATACATATAAAATAGCTTTAGTTATGAAGGTAAAAGAAACTAGTCTCTTTGAATAAAACTTAGAATACTAAAGAGTACACCTACTTATTCATGACCACTGCATAATGAGCATACATAATTTTAGAGACTTTTATTTACTATTTAATTGCACATATTTTTATTGGAAAGAATTCAAGTTTTTCATTTTAATCATTGCTAGATTGCTGTACAGAAAATTTTTTGTTGAATGAAGAGTTTATACCTGGGTCAAATATGTATCTTGTGTTGGTTTATTTGTATATTTTTAAAAGTTCTTTCTTTTAGAGATAGTATTTCATATTAGAATATATTGTTGCATGTATCAGTGAGAAATCCAGTTTTTAGAGGAATATAGGTCCCCATGAGAGTGTACTACCATGTGGAGTATATTCAATTGGACAGCTGACTTATACTGAAGAGTAGTAAGTCATGGCTAAAATTAAAAGTGGAAGCATTACACACGTAAAACCTACTAAAGCATTTGACAGTTGCTAAAGTTATAGAAAGGAATTTCTGTACATCATGGAAGAAAACTACCCTTTGTTCTAGAAGGTCAAGGTTGCTGTACAAATTGCTTCAATTTGTAGTCTTTCTTAAGCCAGTGTCTAAAGAAGTAAACTTAAAGAGAAATTTAACAACAATTATTCAAAATAATGTCCATGCATTTTCTAAAGATAAAATTATACAATTTTACAATTGTTTTTGATTAGGAGAAAAATTTGAAAGGTCCCCAAATCTTGAAGTAAGTTTTTTTTCTTTTGGGTTTTTGTTTTTGTTTTTAAGGATAAAACTGGTTAGACCTTTTAGATAGAAAGTGAGCATAAAAAATATTAACCATAACATCATAAAGAATACTATTCCTATCAATGGATATGTTGATATGTAGCTATTCACCTATAATCTACTTTGGTATGAAGTAAATACACTCAGATAGAGGTTAAATGATGGTTACTAAATTATTCAATGACTAATTATTGGGTGCCTAGTACATGCAAATGCTGAGGATAAGGCAGTGAACAAAACAGACTGTGCACACATGGGGCTAACAGTCAGTGAGCGAAAGGGATAACAGTTAGTAAACTAATATTTACTATATTAGATGGTAATCAACACTATGAAAAAAGATAAAGCAAATTAAGAGTCATGAGTGTCAGGGTTGTGAAGTTAGTATTTGTTATAGGGTGGTTGGTGAAGCCCCTCCTAAGAAGATGACAGTTTAACAGAGATCTTAGGAAAGTGAAGGACCAAGTCATGCATATATCTGGGTGATGACTCTTCCAAAGAAAACAGCCAGTGCCAAGACACTGAGGAAGATTGTACTTGGCATATTCCAGTAACAATAAGGAAACCAGTGTGTCTGGAGTGGTGTGAGTAATGAAAGGGAGTAATAAATGAAGCTAGAGAGATTTCACATAGACCTACATTTAAGAATTAAGTTTTTTTAAAAAAAGAATATTGAAAAAAATTATGCTGTAAGCTTAACTAAAGCTCATATTGTTGCTAAACCAGTGATCCCCAAAATAGTTTTGCTAGAGCCTTAGTTGTGTAGAGTGAGTATTGCTTGATAAAAAGATTCCATGGTCAAGTAAGTTTGAAAAACCTAGGGTTAATGTTAAACAAAGGTAAACAGGTTTTGTTTTGTTTAACAACTGTTTAGGCACATCTTTTAATGTGCTAACATGTTTTGTGAATCTCCAATCTTTGACCCTTCCTTCAAAGAACCTCTTAAGAGGGGCTAGTGTTTTTCAATGCTTTGGTAAATGCTGTATTATATAATCCTACAGATTAACTATTGGTTACTAAAAGGATTTTCCACAATTGCTGTTTCATAACCTCTGTGCTCCTTAAGCCAACATTTCTCTCTGCCTGCTTTTTCAGTAAAGACATTTCTTTATTGTTTTCCTAAATAATTCTCAAATCCATCCTTTTTTCTCTATTCGTAATGCCTAAATCTTTATGTACGTTTGCATTATGCCTCACCTGGGCTATCACAGTAGCCTCCTAACCGGTGGCTCTGCCTCTAGTCTTGCTGTGTCCAGATTCAGCGTCCTCTTCAGTGACCATTTAAATTCCATCACAAATCTAACTTGATTATTCACCTACTTAAAATCCTTTACTAGCTTCCCATCACTACAGAATAAAATTTAATCTCATTTACAGGGTATATGATATCTTCTACATCTCTCTCCTATCTACATCTAAAATTTTGCCTAAATTTCCCATACTTAGTATTCCCCAACTTTGAAGCCATTTATACTTCCTTAAAGCAGGCAGTGGGTATATAGTCTTTTTGCCTTTGTTCAGTGCTATTATTTCTTGCTGACATAGCCTTCCCTCTGTGAGTAGCCTAATTTCTCCATTCTTAAAGATTTAGAGCAGACATACTCTTCTTGAAGAATACTCTCAAGTTCTTCCTGTCTAAGTCAGGTGCACTGACATACAATTCTGCCAAAGCACTTAAAACAATGAAGTAAAACTATGTGTTTTCTCCATTCTCTATATTCTGTACCTTATATCTGTATCTTAAGTGCTTCATACTTTACGTAGATACCCAATAAATGTGGCAAATAACTCTATCAAGTAGTTGAAGACTTTCTTATAAACAGATCTATCAATTTCCCTTTTTTCCAGTTCAAGATCTGTTTGGATTATAGACTTAAATGTAAAACATAAAACTGTAAAACTTTTAGAAGAAAACATAAGGGAAAATCTGTAAGTCCTAACTTGATGAAGAGTTCTTATATTGATACCTGACACAAAAAACCACAACCCTTGAAAGTAAAAAAAATCAATAAATTGGACTTTACAAAAATCAAAACTGTTTGCTTTGTAAAATACCCTGTTATGATGGTGAAGAAACAAGCTATATACTAGGAGAAAATATGGAAAACCACATATCTGACAAAGGACTCATATCTAGGATATATAAAAACTCTCAAAACTCAACAGTAAAAATGCCAACAGTATAATTAGAAAACTCAGTAACATTTCACTGAAGTAACATTTCACTGAAGAGGATATCCAGATGTCAAACGAGCACATGAAAAGATGTTCAAAATCATTAGCCATCAGAGGAATACAAAAATGAACTATCACTAGTCACCTATCAGAACAGCTAAAACAAAAATTAGTGACAATATCTACCACTGGCAAGAATGTGGAGAAATTGAGCTCTTATACATTGCCATTGGGAATGTAAAATGGTACAACTGCTCTGGAAAAGAGTTTGGTAGTTTCTTAAAAAAACAAAAAAACAAACAAACAAAAAACTAAACATATGCGAAATACATGACCCAGCAAATGCACTCCTGGGCATTTATCCCAGCAAAATGACAGCTTTTCTTTGTAATAGCCAAAACTGGAAACTATCAAAATGTCTCACAATAAGTGAATGGCTAAACACGGTATGGTGTGTCCATACCATGCAATACTACTCAGCAATACAAAGGTATCAACTATTGATACACAGATCTCAAGGACATCAGGCTCAGTGAGAAAAGTCAATCTCAAAAGGTCACTCAATAATTCCATTTATGTAAAGACAAAATTATAGAGACTGAGAACAAATTTGTGGTACCAGGGGTTAGGGATGGTAGAGGAGAGTGGGGTTTGGGTGTGACTGTAAAGGAGTAGCATGAGAAAGATCTTTGTGGTGATGGAATAGATCTGTATCTTGTTTGCAGTGCTGTTTACATGAATCTAGATCTGTGGTAAGACATAGAACTATATGTATACATTGTATACATATATACATGTATGTATATATACATGTATACATGTATACATTGTAGTTAGTTTCCTGGTTTTGATATTGTACTATAGTTATATAAGGTGTAACCATTAGTGGGACCTGAGTGATGAGTACATGCCATCTCACTATACTATTTTTGCAACTTTCTGTAAATATATAGTTATTTCAAATTAAAAAGTTACAAAATTGTCTTTTTTTCTTCTACCTTCCCACCCATCTCTGAGAAAAAAAAAATTGTTTTACCTTGCACTTCCATGTTTATTGCAGCATTACTTACAATAGCCAAGACGTAGAAAAAACCTAAGAGTCCACTGATGGATAAGTGGATAAAGAAAAAATGTTATATATTTTTACAATGGAATATTACTCAGCCATAAAAAGAAGGAAATCCTGCCATTTGCAGCAACATGGATGGACCTTGAGGGCATTTTGCTACATGAAGTAAGACAGAGAAAGACAAATAATGTATGATCTCACTTATATGTGGAATCTAAAAACAAAAACAAAAACAAAATACCCAAACTCATAGTTAACAGAGAACAGATTGGTGGTTGCCAGAGGTGGGGGGGTGGGTGAAATCGGTGAGGGTTTTCAAAAACTTCCAGTTATAAAATAAATCAGTCCTGGTAAAAACAAAAAATATTTTGCCTCCTTACTAAACCAAAGACTTTATTCATGCTTTTTGATTTTTATCCTTTTCTGTGTCCTCCAGAGACTTGTTTCATTGATTATTCATAAGACATATCCAGCTTCTCCTTTCTTGACTGATTTATTTCAGATTGTCCTATCTTAAATAAAATGATAAATAGAAGTAAACAAACCAACATAACCTTTACTTCCCATAAGTGGTTGTATTTGTATATTAAAGATATATATCCATGTTAACATGTGTAGCTCTAGTTCATTTATTTTAATTGCTATATATTTCATTATAAAAACACACCACAATCTTTTATTTATTTTCTAGTATTTCACTATACAAATAATGCTGTAGTTTACATTTTTGTATATGACTTTATGCATATGTATGAGAGTTTTTCTGGGTTACATACCCAGAAGTGGAATTTCTGTGATATTGACTACATACAGCTTTGATTTTACTAAGTATTGCTTAATTTCTTTCTGCAGTGGTTATATGAGTTTACACCGTAAGTGCATAAGAGATTTCCTGGTCTACATTTTTCCCAACTTTTGGATTTTCCTTAATTTTTGCCTTCCTACTCCGTCTATGTAGAATCTGCTATAAAGTTCAATAGATTTTACATCTATAATTTAATTTTTTGTTTCTTGCTCTACTTTGACCAGTCAACAAGTAAAAAAAGAATTGATTCATCTTATCTTTCATATTCATATTTATCTCCGTATTTCTGACTCAACTGCCACAATCTTATTAGTTCAGACCCTTTCCTCTTGCCTAATCTTTTGCAATAGGCTGAATATTGTAATATCCCTCTTGGAAATCTCTTTCTGCTCCAATTCATCCTACTTAAAACTGCTAGATCAATATTTCTAATGCAAGTAGTTTACCACTGTTTGCAGTGTTGAATAAATTTAACACTTAAAGTGATGTTCAAGGTTGTCTCTAATAAGGTCCTAAACTAGCTTTTCAGCCACATCTCCCACTATTTTCTATATATGCCTTATATACTAGCTAGACTAGATTACATTCACTTATTGATTGATTAATTCCTTCAAACAGTAGATACTGAAAGCTTTTATTAGGCTATACAAGTATATTAACACTTGAGTTTTGTAAGTGCTACTATTATAAAGATTAATAACTCATGCTTCTTGTTATTGGGGGACTTGCAAGCTACCTCAAGCTATTCTTTGAGCATGCCCAATACTTTTCAGCCTCTACCCTCAGCATATTGTTTTCCCTCCACTTAGGATACCTTTTTTCCTAGTTTCTCTGCCTAGCCATCTTTGCCTTTCAAAAAACTCCTATATACTTTTCAAGGCCTACTTAAGATGTTAGCTTTGCATGAAGTCTTTTCTGATATCCTCAGTTAACTTTGCTCCTATAGTACTATATTTCTATTGCTTTCATGGCACATACTGTATTTCATGTATTTGTCTTAGACTTCCACGGTGATAAGTACTTTGTCTATTCATCTGTATTGCCCATATAGCATTTAACATAATGTCTTATATAAGGCAGGCAAACTGCTAACTAAAATAATTTAATTGAAGATAACATATTAGTTAAATCCAAGTTCACCAATTAGACCTACTTGGGGAAAGATCAATTTGAATTAGAAAAAAAATGCTTAATTATGTAATTTTATCTAGTGTTCTTACTTTAAAACAGTATAGAAAAACTAAATTATGGGTGGGTTTCTATTTAGTGATCTTTACAACTTGCTTTGATGAATAGTAAACTTTATTTGTGATCAGTATAACAGTTGTTCAGTTCACTTATAGACTCTTAAGTTAAAATTCCCTTAAATCAGGTTTTCAAACTGTACTCTGAGGAATCGTATGAGTTGGTTCTGTTGAGATGTGTTCGCTACTGCTGGGTGCTTCCTCTGCCCCAAAGAGCAGCCCTTTATTTCTTTTTTAGTATACAGGGCTTCTTCACAGGATTTTATTTAAGAAAGGATTCTTTTGCTGAAGTAGTTTAAAATAATTGCTAAGACTGTATAATACTTCAATTTTATCCATTTATTTAATATTTTCTAAGATCTTACAAAAATACATTATTCCCACCTTATTTTTTTGTATTACTACAAATTTAAAATCTGTAGTCCATGTGAATACGAAACTTCAGATAATTAAGCAAATAGTAGGTAATGGGCTTTGAACATGACAAATAGTTTATTCTCCGAATATTCTGCATTTTAATATGGACTTTTGAGGAGTTATTAGAATATCAGGAGTTACTGGAATTGATATACAAATTGTTAGGTAGGCTAAGGAGTTCTCTAGATCATGGCTTCTTAAGATTTAATGTGCATAAGATTCTGATTCATTTGGTCTGGGCTAGTGCTTGAGATTCTTTATTTCTAACAAGTAGTTTCAGCGTTGCTGGTCTGTGGACTACAGTTTGAGTAGCAAGGAGCTTGATAACCTTCCAAAGCCTATCACCACATTTTATTAGGATTTCATCCTTTGCCTTAGTGAAAGTAGGTTTTCGGGATTGCCATAGACATTTTTTTAGCTGTCTGTTTCCCTACAGACTGATTTATATTTTGCCATTTTAATAGAAATTTCTGGGGTTTTAGGGAAATACTTCGTGTGTGGATTAATGATTGCCCTGTGATTATGTAGTTCTTTGTTTAAAATTATCCTGCACTATTTTTAAAATAGTTAGCCTTGAGAACTATTAGACTGTCAGTGGCAACTTTCAGAGAATTTAAGTTTGATAAGGAATATCTGTTTGGTTTACTTTTCTAATAAAACTGTAATATTTATTGACTTTTGTTATTTTGCAGGATATTGTTTGAGGTTAGATATTAAGTTGTTATGAAAATAAAAATAGGAAACAGTTTTGTTTGGCTAAAGTTGTTTTAGCTGGTATAAGTACTGCTTTTAAAAAAAAACTATTATAATCATGAATTAGTAGCAATTGTATACCACAGCAGGCTAGGCTGTTAGTTTTATCTGTAGTACATGTGAACTGAAAACTTAATTTGTGTAAATGGACAACCAATAGGACAGATAGTCATTTAGTTAAATAGCTTATACTCAAAAAGATATAAATCAATTCTGAGGGACATTAATGCTTTTCTTTAAGACATATATATCATATATTTTCATAGTCTTTTGGGCTTTTACAGAAAATTGTAATAACTAAATCATAAATTTAAGTCATAAATCTTTAAGAAAATTCTCAAAATTGCTTATTTTTGATAAATGGAAATTAGTGATTAACTTTGTAGACCAGAACAGCAGAGCATTTTGGGGGGAAAAGTTATGATTTTTATCTAAAAACATGGTTATTATATCAGCCTTACATTATTTCATCTACTAATTGTCAGTAGTGAGAACTGCTGGAAGAATTACATTATTACAAAAGTGACTTTAAAATATATTATTATTTTCTTATTTCTTAAGTAAGGACTAATATTGCTATAAAAGTTTTTATATGGAATTTATGTCAAATGTTGATAAAAGTTTTCTTCAAACCTGATTCAACAATTTTGTATAGAAATAAACCTCCTTTGTTTCTTCTGGTAGCATCCATTGATTTTTTTTTTCCCAAGGATACATTAATAGTGCTGATAGAAGCAGAACAATTGGAATTTACATTAAAAATAAATGTGATGAATAAAAAGCAGTACTCTATATAATAATGTTATAGTCTTGATTTTTCTTTACCAAAGTTCCGAAATCTAAAGGACAAAAATACTGACAAGGTCAAGAAAAAATGAAAGAAAGAACAAACGATGCAAAAAGAAAATGACACTGGGGTCTTGGTTTAATACATATGTATTCCAGGTTGATGGTTGATTTCATTAGCAAATCTCATTGTTATGCAATGTCTGTTCTTCTGCAGCAAAATGAATATTGTATTTTTACAGGCTCTGTGTGTATCTATTATGTTACAATAAATGAAAAAATATATATGTGTAGCTTTCTTTGGTTTACTCTTTTCAGTTTGTCTTTTAGGAAAAGAGAGAAAATTGAATTATATTCTTTCTTTTGTTATTAAATTTATTCAAAGCTTTTCAATTTATATTATAGCTATATTTCCTACTTTTGTTCCCTGAAATAAACAATTGTAAGGTGGTTAATAAAGTAACCATTTAAATTATCCTATAACTTTTTACATGAATAGACTATAATCTTGATTTAAGCTGATAATTAATATGAGGTTAACCATAAGCTTTCTAACATTTTTAAATGTTAGGATGGGTTTTCTTATTGCAAGAAGAATGTTAAGCAAGTGTACATATTATGCCAAATGTAAATACTACTACCCTTTGCAATAGCAAAAATTGTATGTTGAGATTACTATAGTTAGATTTCAATTTTCATAAAATAGGAAATTCAGAAATAACAAATTTCAGTGGCTCCACATTGGAAGAGTTCATTTAATCAGGTAAAAGACTGCATGACTCTTAGGGTTATGTATATGAATTCAAATGTGGGTCAAACTGTACTGGACACAATTGTCATTTAATTTTAGTCATTTTGAGGTCTGACAATAATTTACAAAATCTATTTGGCTTTTGGTAGTGTTATCAAAAGTTGTCATAACTAAAATTCTTTTGACAAGCTTGAAAATAGAAAAGCCCAAGATTTGATTTAATATAGGTTGATTGTATATCATTTAGAAATTATCTATATAATAAAAATTGGGGACTTCCCTGGTGGCACAGTGGTTAAGAATCCGCCTGCCAATGCAGGGGACACGGGCTCGAGCCCTGGTCCAGGAAGATCCCACTTGCCGTGGAGCAACTAAGCCTGTGAGCCACAACTACTGAGCCTGTGCTCTAGAGCCCGCGAGCCACAATTACTGAGCCCGCATGCTGAAACTACTGAAGCCTGCACCTAGAGCCCGTGCTCCGCAACAAGAGACGCCACCGCAATGAGAAGCCCGTGCACCGCAACGAAGAGTAGCACCCACTCGCCGCAACTAGAGAAAGCCTGCGCGCAACAACGAAGACCCAACGCAGCCAAAAATAAATAAATATAAATAAAAATTGGCCTTCTGGTTCACTTGATGCAATCATAATAAATAACTTGTTTATGTTGGACAAACATGAGCTGTTATAAATATGTACAGCAGTTTATTAATGCACCATCTTAATTTAATTTGTACTTATAATGTTTACATTTTATTGTTCACAATGGGTAATACAAAATAAGAAATTTCAAAATCTAGTAAGGGAGATCCCTAAAATAATTAGAGAGTAATATAGAGCTAAATCATGTGGAGAAAGAAGGTTTTCTGGGCTCAAATAGTTAGGCTCTGAGTGAGGGGCCTCCTGAAAATGATGAGATCTAAGCTGATAGTGTGGTAAGGAAGAAATGGGAAACAACATAAACAAACTGGTAGGTAAGAGAACATAACCTTGGCATCTTTGGGAGACAGCGAAGAGACCAACACAACTGTAATGGAATATATTTGCTACTACTTATTTATTTTACCCCACATGAAAATTAGATTGTAGCGTGGTTAAATTTTAGTAGTATTCAGTCCAGATGTATGGTGTGTTGAGGTGCTACTATTGTGGACCTTGTTTTATCTTGTATAATAAAATGGGAAATAGGAAATTGCTTTTATATTAATTTTACTGTCTTTCTCCCCCAACAATAATATGAAAAGTAAATGCTGCAAAAATATGCCAAGATTCATGCTCTAAAATAAATTGAAATTGGTGCAGACTGTCTGAGAAGGTAGGAATCTAGAAACTCTAAGTCAGATTTCTCTACCGTAGTTACAAATACCAAACTGAGGAGGAATGTAAATCATCAGAGATTGGGCTCCCAGGCTGTTGAACTGAGCAGGATCATGGAAGGTCAACAAAGAGGAAGAGAGGAACTGTTTTAAGTTAAAAAGAGAGATCCCTTTTAAGTGTCTGGACCTATCCTACCAATGTCTTCTCCTTGATCTGGAACCACAGTTATCACTTGCATGTCCGTTTTATTTACTCATCCAGCAGAAGAATCTGCATTTAGAAAATGAAATATGAAATTGGAATATGAAAGTGGACTGTGAATTTAACAAAAGATGCTGGGGATTGTTAGTGTTTGTTTAAAGATCCCAATTAGGTACATAGCTTCCTAGAAAGTTGGCTCATTTTCTGGGTAACCTTTCATCATGTTATGATCCCAACTTGCCCCGAAGAAAGGGTGAAAGGAATTTCATATGAAATTTGTTATTTAATCTCTGTAAAGATGCTGTTGAGAAAATTATTTTTTTGTCCAGGGTTGCATTATTGAAAAGTATTTAGATATTTCTCTCAGTTCTAAGTACTAGGGAAAGCTTTGGTGCTTATTTGTAAAATGCAGTTTGTACAGAATGAGAATTTTATAATTTGATCTTGTTTCGCACTTTACTTTGATTGCTAGGAAGCTCAGAGCTGAACCACTCACATCTTAGAGTTATGCAAGGCCTTATGACAGGCGTTTCTATGTTCCAGCTTTACTTTGTGTTTCATCTTTCTTGCTTACGTTTATTTTCCCTTTATTCATATTAATTTACATTTTGAAAGGTGACTTATGGACATATGTTTTACTAATCATATGTCCATAAGTCACCTTAAGTTATTTTGAAATAAGATGGGATATAAATAACTATGGAAAGCTTCTTTACTGCCAGCAGAATGTAAGCAAATAAATGTAGGGGCCTTTCTCCCTTCTCCTGTTCCCTTTCCTGTCTTTCATTTTCATTTTGCGTGAATTTTTAAAGTCATGGAGGACTAATCTCCTCTGTGGTTCTTAGACCTGCCAGGGGCAAGGGAATCCTTTCTGGAGGTTTTTCCCTGTACAGAACTGCCAGGTATAGTTCGTTGTGCTGAGTGTGCTTTACGCAAGAGTGCCTGACTGCCAGAACAAGTAGAGCTGAAATACATCTAGAGGAGGAAAAGGTTTCCTTTTCTCACGTGTTAGCTCAGAGGGAGTCTTTTTCTAACTCAGAGGGTATCATATTTACCCTGGTTTTCATCCTTCCCCTTTCAACCAAATTGTAAACTCTTACCCTGAGATTTGCTGACGTTTGATAAAAGCTACCTTGAATGAAACAAAATTTCAAATTTATTTTCTTTACTTCTGTATCTTAATTTCATTATCCTTTAAATTTGATCCATATGGGAAACTAAGATAGTCATGGGTCTTTGAAATAATTGAAATAATAGTTTTCTAATTTAAAATTTTGTTTTGTTTCCGTATATGAATTACATAGTCAAAGCTACCTATTTGGTAGGAATTATATCTTAAATTATCTATAAAGGAAATAAGGGCTGTGTCTTGCATTCCAGGTAACTATAGGATATTTGAATTATTTAATTGGACCAAGAAATTCAGCGGAAACTTTTAGTAATAGTTTTCTGAAAATTTGCTATTTCATGCATCATCATAATAAAGATGGTGATTAGCAACTTGCATTAATGGTGTTCAGTATTAAATATGTACTCCTTTCAAATGATACATATTAAATGTTTGTAACATAACCTGTTCTGATATTTTGTATTCTTGGCACAGTCTTGTCTACTTAGGTGTTCTTTTTGTTGTCAGTGATTTTATTGTCACTTTGTTTTGTTTTCTATTGCAATACATTAGAGTTTTATTTTGCAGAGTAAATATACACCTGATTTAAGTTATATAATTTAATGCCTTGATTATATTGCTGTAAAAGGGTCATTAAGAGCTCTTTGCATTAAAATTAAAGCATGCTGTGTTCATAATAGTTAGGGCAGATGCTGGGCCTTAGAATATATAGAACTTTAAAGATAAATGAAATTTTATAGATTAAAAAAATCTCCTAAATATTTTTAAATTAGTGAATTAGTTTATCATTTTGACAGTGTGTTTGTTTTATACCCTTAGTTTAAATCAATCTTCATTCAACTATACTAGAAATTTCAGAGTGAAAAAACAGCAATTTGGAGGAAGAACTCAGGACAGAGAAACTTAATTTTCAAGCTAACAATATGTATTTTTAAATGCTCACAGTTAAATATTTTAGGTTTTGTTTTCTTTTTGAAATATGAATTTTAAATGATGCAGGGAGTAGCTTCAAGTTATGTAAACTTTTTGATTCATATAATCGAGATTTTTTTCCCCAAAGACTGCCACATGAATTATAGTTTTATTTTGCAAGAGCTTGTCTTTATTTATAACTCAGAAACTTCTTTTATCTATTTTCTTGAAGGAGTTGAAATTCAAAGACATTTTCTATAGATAGCAGGTTTTTGAACAGTTAATCTTAGTTTCTTTTCAAACCTTGTTAGCTAGTGTTGCCTTGTTTTTAAATTTACCTGCCGAGAAGTAATTTTTGAAACCTACTTAAACAGATTCGTTTCTCAAGCATTCCTTATTATAAACTGTGTGCTTTCACATGTCAGGAATAAACCCTCCTTAAAAAAGGAAGAAGATAGAACTCCTTATTATCTGTTTTGACGTTAATAAAATTAAGAAAAGAAAGATTGAGACATCAACCTCACCTGGCTTAGTTTTGTCACGTGAGCATTCACGGTTACTGGTGATCTAAGTGCTCCACCTGCCTTTCAGTTTGTTTACCAGGAAATCAAGATGTGTAAACTGCAGGAAGTACTATTTGACCCTCTCCGACAGTATCTCATTACAATAATTGCTAATCTCTGAATAAGACAGCCATGTTTTGTGAGTAACTGAGAGAGAGAGGTTGTGTTAGGTAGATTTTAGGTGTTTCAACAAATAAAGCATTGTAAATGCTTACTTGGATTTTGTTTTCATGATAGCTTCTGATAAAAGACATATGGTGACCTTTGGGGTCAGCAAAGCTAGGACACAATAGTAGGTATTCTTTCATGCCTTTTAACTGAAAAATATCACGGCTTGTTGTTTTGGAGTGCTGTCACTGCTCTGAATCGAAAGGATAATGGCTACTTCCTGATTAAACCCACTCTCCACAGTAAGCTGTTAATGTTATACTGTATGTCTTTTTCTCCTGTAAATGCAATAGTATTTTGTGTTTTCTTTACTTTTTATCATTGTCTTTTCTTAGATATATCTGTTGTAAGTAATTCCTGAAGTTGAAGTTTACAATTAGAGTAGAAACTACTGTTTTAAGTTTGGAGGATTTTTTTTTTTAATGAAAAAGTATTTTTGTTTGGTATTAAATCCAACCTTCTCATATACTTACTGTAGATTTTGGTTAAAGAAATTAGCTTTTAAAAAAGACATTGAAATGATAAATTATATTAAGCTGTCACTTTCTTGACACTCTAAGCAACATTTTAAAAATAACTTATGTAGTAAATCAGATTAATTTTTTCAGGGAATATTTGGGTAAACTAATTTTATTTTTATTGAATACATTTCATAAATCTATTTAAATATATTGTCAGGATTATTGATAATTGTTTTAATTATTAAATTAAATTATTATTCTTAAATTAATTATGAGATCCCTGTGATGTAAAAACAATATTAAGTACTCAGAATATAAGAAGGGGAATAATGAGCTTCTTAGTTTTAATCCTAAAGCTGGCAGTCACTCCATCTGTGGTCTTGGGACAATCATTTAAACTGCTTACCTTGGTTTTCTTGTCTACTGTTCATATGTGTGCTAAGTAAAATGAATGTTGTTTTTCTTTATGGTAGTACAAAGTGTAAAGAAAATGATTATTCATAAGTATTTTATAAAATGGACAACTGACCCTGAACATAGAATAGGAAAAGATTTAGGAGTCACAGGAGACAAGGAAATAATAGAAAAATTATTTCTATTGTAAAATAGTGGAAAGTAAAGTTTAAAATAAACACCATATAACTGCTCTTTTAATTTCAACAAAATTGTTAGTTTTGCTAAATCCCTAATATAACATTACCAGAGGATTCTACATGTTGTTGGGTACATGACTAAAATGAGAAGTAGAAAGCTTGGAGGTGATTTAGTAAAGAGTCACAAATACACTTAAATTATTTAACTTTTTCTCAAAAGTCTTCTTCCTGGAAATGAGATTATTTAGAGTAGAGGGAAGAAGATGTGTATATATTATAGGCCTATAAGTATAGTTCACCTAAAAAGTAAGATGTTTAATTTTTAAACTCTAGTACTAGGCATCCTGGTTATATTTTAAAATACTATGAAATTATTAAACACTGAAGGCAGCTACTGAAGATGGTCATAGAACCTAACATTCAGAAATATTTTAAAAATATTCTGGGATAATGTAAATACTTTTGCTGAGAGAGTTAAGGTAACTTCTTTTGCAAAATGATTATCAAAGATATTTTAGGTAACTCGATAATTTATGTTATTGGTCATTCTAAGGAGATTCCAAAGATTATATTTAATGAATATTCCAACTTGGTCAAGTTATTGAAGTAGGACTGATAATAGTGCCTCTGTTTAATTTGGGTTTTTTTGTTTATTTATTTATTTATTTATTTTTGCTGCATTGGGCCTTTGTTGCTGCGCGCGGGCTTTCTCTGGTTGCGGTGAGTGGGGGTACTCTTTGTTGCGGTGTGCAGGCTTCTCATTGTGGTGGCTTCTCTTGTTGCGGAGCACGGGCTCTAGGCGTGCGGGCTTCAGTAGTTGTGGCACGTGGGCTCAGTAGTTGTGGCTTGTGGGCTCTAGAGCGCAGTCTCAGTAGTTGTGGCACACGGGATTAGTTGCTCTGCGGCATGTGGGATCTTCCTGGTCCAGGGCTCGAACCCATGTCCCCTTCACTGGCAGGCGGATTCTTAACCATTGTGCCACCAGGGAAGTCCTGTTTAATTTGTAATAGCAAATAATAGATGTCACTTATTGAATACTTAATATGTGCAAACTACTAGGCTAATTTTATTGTAGGAGAAGCAAACTTAACTTTACCCTCTTAGAGTTCTATTTGGCAGGGCCTGAGAATTAAACTGAGGTAAGATAGATCAACAGGAGAAAAGCATACACCTTTATTTAATACAAAGTTTTGTGTGAAATGGAGTCTGCAAAAGGAATGAAGACCAAAGAAATGGTGAAATCTACTTGTTTTATGTTAGGTTGACCAAAGAGAGGCAATTGTGGAAAAGTGACTAAGCTATTTGGGGAGACTAAAGGAAGATAAGAATTATTTTAACAAGGTCTGTTTGTTGAGAATTCTCTCAGTCTCAACTTTTCCTCTTTGATGATAAGAATGTTACTTTCCTTCTGGTATAGGGAGGACATCTTTCCTATCGTAATTTCATTTCCTGCTTTTAAGAGAAAGAAGGAAGGTCAGTGTTTTTCTTGTATTTGCTGTTTTTCAAGTGCCTTTAACTCAAAACAGTCAATATGCCAGAGCAGCGTATTTTGAAGAAGCATGTTCTGAATTCCTTCATTATCATCTTATTTTACATTCATGATAATCACATGAGGTATAGGTAGTATCATTACCCCCGTTTCTACTGATAAGGAAATAGCTGTAGAGAATTTAAATGATTTCATCAATGTCCTTTAGTCAATAAATGCCAGAGCCAGACCAAAATCTAGAAAGAACTCAGTCTTCAGTGTCATGCCTTTAAGCATTGTGTTTATATTTCGGAGATAATAAAGGCGCTAAAGCCTTTGATTTAGATGGGGTTCTTTTTCAGCAGTTTATCAAATATTAGAGTCCTTACTAAGTGTCAGACACTATAAGTACATTCTGTGATAGTAATGGAAAGCAAAATAAAATCCCTTGTTTCACAAAACTTACAGTTTAGTGGAAGAGGCAAAATATAACAGGCTATTATAGTACAATGTGATAACTGATATAATAGGGGTAAGTGCAAGATACTAAAGGTGACACAAAGAAGTTCTAATGTCTTCTTTTATTTATATATTTAATTTATATTTGGGGTGCTGTTCTAGGGATATATAAGTAAATAAAATTTTCAAACGTCTCTGCTCTTGTGGAACATATATTGGGGTGGAGTCAACAGTAAGCATAATAAATAAGTATATAGCATGTTAGAAGGTGACAAGTGTTATGGAGGAAAGAAAAAGTAGAGAAGGGTAAGAAGGCTGTGGTGGTGATGAGTTGGGTGATGTATGAGCAACGATCAAGAAAGTAAAGTATGCAGATATCTTTGGGAAGAGCCTTCCAGGTAGAGGACTCAAGGCAAAAGCATACCCGGTGTGTTCAGAGTAATGATTGGAGTAGAGTGAGGGAGAAGGGAGAGTAGGAGGTTTTGACAGAGGTAATTGGGGCTTTACAGAGCACTGTAGGGGCTTTAAGGAGCCATTGCGGGCTTTTGGTAAATCTGGCTTATATTTGTAAAGGTTCACTCCACTTGCTATGTTGAGAATAGATGGTAGGGAGGCATTGACCACCAGTTAGAAGTCTCTTAGAATAATCTGATTGAAAAGTAGTGGCTTAGGTAAGGCTGGTAGTGGTTAAATTCTGGATGTTTTTAAGGTTCAACCAAAATGTTTTCTGATGGATTGGATGTGGGATATGAGAAAAAGAGAAGGCCAGATGACTCCAAGGTTTTTTGCTGAGCAACTAGAAGGATGGCGTTGCCATCAACTGTGAGATGGGGACGGTTTTCATAGGGAGCAGGTTTGGGATAGGGATGGACAATCAGGAGTTTGGTTTTGGATGTGGTAGATTTTTAAGTGTTTAATAGATATGCGAGTGGAAATTGTGGGAAGATTTTCCAGAGGAGATACCATCTAAATTGAGGCTGAGGAATGAATTGGTGGTGATTTATGATGAACTTTGACAGCATTCTTTATACACTTAAATGAATCGGCTTTTTCTACTTTTACATATTTACAAACTAGAGTAACATCTAAACATCTAAAAAATAATAACATTTAAAAGTAATAAAATTGTTTATCTCAACAAATTATTCTAAGTAGTTAAGTTTTCAGAGTATTTCAGTAGCTACTATATTCATGAGTTGTGCTGGGTGCTTTTACATATATTGATTCTCACCATAATGCTGTAAGGTGAGTTTTATTTCCATTTTACATTTGGAGAAACTGAGTCTGAAGGAGATTACAATTGCCTAAGGTCATTGATATATTAGGTGATGGGTCTGGATTCAAATCTAGGTCTTTAGATTGTATTGTCCATGCTCCTTATTTTAAAACTGTATATTTTTAACCTTGCAAAGTTTTAGACATTTGTTTAAGGTCTCAAGGAGTTGTCTTTTTGAGCATTAGTTATTCTGTATTGTAGCATAATGATACCCTTGAGACATAAGATTTCTAGATTCTTGGTCATGGAGTCAAGCCATTTGTTGGTCTTTTTTAAGTTCCTACACAGCTTTCAGTACAGTTTCCTATTACAGATACTCTCTCCATTCCTGGCCCTCATTCCCATGTGTAGTGCTTAATATGTGCTTAGAAATTTACAGCTGCTATCATCATCATCTTTATCCCTCTTTCTAATATGCTGTGACCTTGGGAATCTCAATCCAAGCTTGTTGGATCATGTGTAAATTATAAAGCCTCAGAGATTAAGGGTATGAGGACTTCCCAATTAATGAAGAATGAGTTTTAACTCATTTATTTTGTCTGATGGAAACCATTTTTTGTTTCCTTCTCTTTATTGACTGTTTTCTGGAGAAGTGAATTTGATAAATAGCTGTATTTCTGGCTGGAAAAGCAATATTCTCTGAGATGCCAGTGGGTATTTTCACTGTAAAAGTGAACATAAGTCATTCTACTTTGGTAGGGAATAGAAATATAGTTGTTCATTGAAATAGATTTACTTTTGAGGTAATGATGCCATATTTTAAAAACTTAAACCTTTTGCCTTTAGAACAAAATACGTTATTTCTTAAATTTCATGTGAGCTAATACTCTTTACATTTATGATATGTTTTCAAAGACATACTTAAGAGCAAATCGTTCAGACATTCTGCAGGAAAGAAATATTTTAGCAAACACATATTATGTATTTCTCTAAGTACCAATTAAAAAAAGAAAACCCTGCTGTGGATTAAAATAGCCTATAAGCCTCAAAGGTCATTTTAAGCATATATTAATTTTCTACGTAGGTAGAAAATTTACCTAGCCTTTGTATCTCTGTTCTATAAGTATATAACTTTATCCCAAGTGTGCTATATATATTTCTCAAGTTTTTATGCTATTTTCCAAAGGAATATCATATATATATATATATTCATTCTTCCTGTTCTTTTCTCTAAAGTCTTCCTTCTCTCTCATCATTATACCCCAAATTCTTATGTATAATTTATTTTAAGATCACTATAATTATTAAATAAGATTTTTAAGTAAACAAAACTTTTGGTTGGCCCCCAAACACCTTTTTTATTATAACTAAATTATCTGTGTAATTTCATATTTTATTTAATCCTGTTCAGGATTAAATGTATATATCCTGTACATTTCTACTTAGACATAAAAATATTTGTATATATGTTAAATGTGTATTCCTTACCTTTTTTTTTTTTTTTTTTTTTTTTGTGGTACGCGGGCCTCTCACTTTTGTGGCCTCTCCCGTTGCGGGGCACAGGCTCCAGACGCGCAGGCTCAGCGGCCATGGCTTACGGGCCTAGCCACTCCGCGGCATGTGGGAACTTCCCGGACCGGGGCACGAACCCGTGTCCCCTGCATCGGCAGGCGGACTTTCAACCACTGCGCCACCAGGGAAGCCCTCACCTTTTTTATTTTTTGTTTGGACGGTATCTTATCTTTAATCCATTTGGGGAAAAAGAAAAATGATTGGTCAAACAGAATTTTCTGTTATAAGTATCCTACTACCTATTTTTAATATTTATAAAACTAAGTCTATTACATCCTTGATTCATTGGAGTGCCCAGGGAATGAGTATTCTGATTATTTTTTCCCAGAAATAACAGTTGTTATTGAAATTCTTACTTAATGGATATGTGCAAGTGTAAAATTGAAATATTTTTTGATAATTTGAAGATGATAGAGGGCTGTTGGATTCTGATTTGAGAATTTCAGCTACTACTAATCTCGTTTGGTAAAAAAAAAAGTACAAACAAATATTAAATATGAGTCTTGATTTGATAATTTGAGCAACTAATCTTGTTTTGTAAACAAAGCATAATCAAATATTAAATGTGTAATAGTAATTTAAAAACACCAGAGATTTCAAAAGGAGGATGAAATTAAGTGCTAAATGAGTGATATAAACAAGTAAAATACTATGAGTTGATATTAAGAGAAGGTCATAGAATGATCAGGGAAGGCTTCTTTAAGGAAAAGGGACCTGCGCTTCAATCATTGAAGAGGGACTTTAAACATTGATTGTTATAACATTTTTATTGAGATATAATTTATACACCATACAGTTTACCCATGTAAAATGTACAATCCATTGGTTTTTGGTAAATTACATTATTACATTTTTTTAAATGGTGGTAAAAATATATAACATAAAAGTTGCCATTTTAATACTTTTTATGTTTAGAATTCATTGTCATTAATTACATTCAAAATGTTGTGCAAACATCACCACTGTCTATTTCTAAAAATTTTCATCATTCTAAATAGAAACTCTGTAACTGTTAAACGCTAACTCCATTTCTCCCTACCCCTGCCCCTGGTAAACTTGAATCTACTTTCTGTCCTGTTGATTTGCTTATTCTAGATATTTCCTATAAGTGAAGTCACATAATATTTGTCCTTTTGTGTCAGGTTTATTTCACTCACTATAATGTTTTCAAGGTTCATCCACGTTATAGCATGTATCCCAACTCCATTGCTCTTTAGGACTCAGTGATATCCCGTTATACATATAAATAAATATTATATATATATATACAAATATATAAATGTGTATATATATATATATATATATCTCATTTATTTGTCCATTCATCTATTGATGGACATTTGGATGTACAAATATTTGTTCAAGTCTCTGAATTATTTTTGGTATGTATGTACCTTGGAGAAGAATTGCTAGGTCATGTGGTAATTTTATGTTTAGCTTTTTGAGGAACTGTCAAACTGTTTTCCATAGCAAGTGTCTTATCAAGCATTAATTTTTATTTTATTATACTATAGATATACAGTATGTAAAAAATTAGGCTGAATGAATACTGGCTTCGGTAAATACCATATATATTTTTTTAAAGGAGCAAGGAAAGAAAAGAAACAGAAAGCCATGTGTTACACATGAGAAAATGTGTATGTATAAAGAGCTACCTCTTAAAGTGAATTTTAATAAAATAATTAAACCTTCGGGTTGTATGTTATCTCAATATTGCTCTAATAGTTTATAAAACATGGTCACCAAATTTCTATTTCTCAGATCCTAGGCATCTATTATAAATAGATAGGTACAGATATTTCTGTAAGTAGTTAGTGCAATTTAGTTTATTTCTGCCCAATTTTAAGATACTTCTTTTTTAGTTTTTTAGTTGCCTTTTTTTGCACTGTAAAGTAAAATCTCCCTTAATTATATTTAACTGGAAAATATTCCAATATATTCTATTTAGTCATTTTATATTTAATTACTTTATATAGTCTAACATTTTATATAAGTCTGAGGCAAAAGACTAGAGGTATTTCAGTTGACATTTAAAAAATGACTCTCTTAAAGTATAAATTCTGGAATTCAATGTGAGTTAGGAAAACAGTGTTTACCTATCTTTTCATATATCAGTGAGGGACCACTAAGCCAAAAGAAGCTTATTTCATGGGCTTGATAAGATCATATGACTCAGGAAATGGGAAGCAATGTTGGGATAGGGAAACTTTTTGACCTAATTACAAATTTCACTAGGAGAGATATGTAATATCACATGCACACATACAGTAATGAATCATGCTTGTGAACTCAATATGGAAATAGTAACAGCAGATGTAATGGGTCTTCCTGGTAAGAATATTGGTTAGGATATCAGAGAGGTATTTCTCATCAAGGATGTACATGTGAATATTTGATGCATAGGGAGTTTGAAATAGCCAGCAATTTTGAGAAAATTGACACAAGATAGCTCATGGAATAATTTCTGTTTTCTTTGTTCAAACCTCTGAGACAAATTCCTTAATATTGATTTGAGCTTGGTGAGTCTTTCCACACCTAAGTAGGAACAGAGAACAAGGTTATGGGGTGTCTAAATCATCAACAAGGTTTAGACTTAGGGAAAATCTTTTGGGAAATAATTTTCCACTTGATTAAAACCAAAAAGACAATAGTCTATTAAGTACAGAATTGTGGTAGACTTTTAAATACTTTGAATAACCTACTGAAAATTAAGTAATTAGATAAAATATTTTAAAAAGTTTTTATTGTGGCATTGTTGAGCTAAGGAAGTAAAGAATTTAAAGGGATCAAAAACTAAGTGAGGGCTTCCCTGGTGGCACAGTGGTTGAGAGTCCGCCTGCCGATGCAGGGGACACGGGTTTGTGCCCCGGTCCGGGAAGATCCCCACATGCTGCGGAGTGGCTGGGCCCGTGAGCCATGGCTGCTGAGCCTGCGCGTCTGGAGCCTGTGCTCCGCAACAGGAGAGGCCACAACAGTGAGAGGCCCGCGTACCACAAAAAAAAAAAAAAAAAGCTAAGTGAAATAGAAAATTTAAGGAGGGGGATTAGAAGACAATATTCTTAAAATGTCCATAGTACATAAAGAGACCTACAGACTGAAAGCAATTCCTATTAAAATCCCAATGGCATTTTTTACAGAAATAGAAAAAAACAATTCTAAAATTCATATGGAACCATGAAAGATCACAAATAGCCAAATCAATCTTTAGAAAGAAGAACAAAGTTGGAAGCATCACATTTCCTTATATAAAAATATATTACAAAGCTACAGTGGTCAAAACAGTATAATACTGACATAAAGACAAACATATAGACTAAAGGAACAGAATAGAGGGTCCAGAAATAAATCCATGCATATACAGTCAACTAATCTTCAAAAAGGGTGCCAAGAATATGTGATAAGGAAAACCTAGTCTTTCCAACAAATGGTGTTGGGCAAACTGCATATCCACATACAAAAGAATGAAATTGGACCCTTATCTTATACCATACACAGAAATCAACTCAAAATGGATTAAAGATTTCAATGTAAGATCTGAAGCTGTAAAATTCCTAGAAGAAAACTCAGGGGAAAAGCTTCATGACATTGATTGTGGCAAAGGTATCACGGATATGACACCAAAAGCATTGGCAACAAAAACAAAAATAAATGAGGGAGACTGCATCAAACTAAAAAGCTTCTGCATAGCAAAGGAAACAATTGTCAGAGAGAAAAGGCAACCTATGGAATGGGAAAAAATATTTGCCAACTACATATCTGATAAAGTGTTAATCTCCAAAACATATGAGAACTCTTACAGTTCAATAGTAAAAAAACTAATAGTCTGATTTTAAAAATAGGCTAACAACTTGA
This sequence comes from Mesoplodon densirostris, assembly GCF_025265405.1. Lineage (NCBI taxonomy): Eukaryota > Metazoa > Chordata > Mammalia > Artiodactyla > Ziphiidae > Mesoplodon > Mesoplodon densirostris. Next base: position 79,011,661 of record NC_082668.1, on the reverse strand, counting down.
GCAGACATTACTCCAAAAAAGACATACAAATGGCCAACAGGTATGAAAAAATGCTCAATGTCACTAATTATCAGAGAAATGCAGATCAAATCCACAATGAGGTATTACCTCATACCTTTCAGGGTGGCTATTATCAAAAAAACAAAAAGCAGTGAGTATTGACTAGGATGTGGAGAAATTGGAACCCCACACACTGTGGGAATGTAGAATGGTGCAGTCACTTTGGAAAATAGTATAGAGGTTCCTCAAGAAATTAAAAATAGAATTAGCATATAATCCAGCAAACTCACTTCTGGGTATTTATCCAAAAGAATTCAGCTCACAATCTTAAAGACATATTACTGCTCCTATATTCATTACAGCACTGTTCACAGTGGCCAAGATATAGAAACCACCTAACTGTCCATCAACAGATGAATAGATAAAGAAAATGTAGTTATATGAATACAGAGAAATAACTATTTGGCCTTAAAAAAAGAAGGAAAATCTGCAATATGCAACAACGTGGATGAACCTTGAGGACATTATGCTTAGTGGAATAACCCAGTCACAGGAAGACAAATACTGCTTGATTCCACTTATATAAAATATCTAAAATAGTCAAATTTATTAGAATCAAAGAGTGGGATGGTGGTTGCCAGGGACTGGAGGGAAGGAGAAATGGGGGGTTACTAGACAGTGGGCACAAAGTTTCAGTTAAGAAGGTAAATAAGCTCTAGAGATCTGTTGTGCAGCATTGTACGTACAGTCAACAGTAGTGTACACTTAAAAATTTGTTAAAAGGGTAGATTTCATATTGAGTGTTCTTACGACAGTAAGATAAATTTTAAAAAAAAAGAAAAGAGGGTAAAAAAAGGCCACTGAAGTCAGCTTTCTTTTCAAGATACTTGCTGCACCCTGGTGATAGGAGTATTTATTAGGTTGTGTAATATTCCATAGTAGAAATCAAATTATCTTGCTATTCTTTTTTTTATTAAATATTTATTTATTTACTTGGGTGCATTGGGTCTTAGTTGCAGCATGCAGGATCTTTTAGTTGCGGCATTCAGGATCTAGTTCCCTGACCAGAGATCGAACCCAGGCCCCCTACATTGGGAGCATGGAGTCTTAGCCACTGCACCACCAGGAAATCCCATCTTGCTATTACTTCTATTTCAAAATATCTCTACTTCCAGTTAGAAACAATATGGTCCCTTTTGAACCTCACTTTTTCAAACTTTTAAGTTCCTTCTTTTTAAAAGTATCTGTACCTTTAGTATAACTAACTGTTATCTACTTTGTCCCTTCTCATTTTTGTTCTTTTAATTATTCTTTTATCATTCAGTTTTAAAAGATTACTGGTCATGTGGTCAGAAGCATCAAACGAATCCTAGACCTAATTTTATTCCCAGTATCTTAGTGCACTGATTGAAAAACACATCTAATTTTCCAAAATCAAATTAATCCCTGATGAACATGTAGACACACACTCAAATAGACTTAATGCCTTAGAACTTTCTGGAACTAGTTTATGTGAAATTCAAATGAAATTTTTTTAGAGATACCACTGCTTTTTTTCTAGGAAGAATACCTTTCCAAGTCTTAGTTTTCACCTAATAGTTGGAATTAATTTTCTTTCTAGATATAATTTCTTTATTGCCATTTCTTGAGAGGTTATATTCTAGAGTCTAGTGCTTCTACACTTTTTACATACAAAAAACAAAAGGAAAAACTGTCCAAATAGACTTGGAGGTTGATATTCCAATTTGAAGAATCCTCCCCTTTACTGGTCCAAGTAATGTTTCCTTTCACTTTGAAAGCTTTTCAAGGTCCTCTAAGGAAATATGGTTAGAGTTAGTGTCTCTGTTTGTCTCTGACATATTCTCCGAGTCTTCCACACCTATCAGTTTTTCCAGGATGCTACCCCAGACCTTGTCACCGGTAACCCTATCAGACTGGATGGAGTGGTGTTCAAGGTATGTTTGTGGCCTTTGCCTACTACGCAAACACTGGCCTTTTCTAGTGTAACACCAAATGTGGATGAGTCAACAGCTGGGGAGTGTCTTTGTTTGCCTGTTCCTCTTCCCAGATCCCCCTTTTTATCTTCCTTCTTCCAAGATTGGCCAGAATTCCTATTATCTCGTTACTCTATTGTAGTGATTTGAATTCTGAATTTTATTACTGAGTCAGCCTAATAAACTTTTTCTAGAGTTCTTAGCAGATTTCTCAAGGTTTTGGGCTTCTCTTCAGTATATCAGGCTACATTTTAGAAGAAAACCTCAATTTTTTGTCCTCAGGAACATTGAGGTCTCCTTGCTGCTATCCAGCTTTTCTTTGATGGCCATCTAGCGTCTGCCAGAAGGCTCTCTTTTCTTATAATTCCAAACTTAATTGGGGACCCCAGGAATCTATGATTTTTCATTACCATAGTTTAGATACTTTATTAGGAATACCACGACTTCTCTGCTGGCTTATCCTGTAAAGTATCATACTTGACATTGAATGAAGGGTTTGTTTGTGAGTGATGGATTACTTATCAGTCCTACTAATAGTGCCAATTTTTGGACCCTTTAACCTCTTTGGATATTTTATATTGTTAAGATTCTTTTACTTACCTCATTCTTTCCCTTTGCTTTTTCTTACCCTCATCACATCCTGGGACACAACTTACGGAGGGTGGAAACGGACTCAGTACTCTCAGTTATTCATCTCTAACTCCAAAAGGAAAGTTTTTAGGATCTCAAAAATTGGGAAGTGGAGAACAGGACATGGATGGTAATGATGTTTCCCTTGCTGGCCCTGTATTATAATAAATATATAGTTCGTAAAAGGCAGGTCCTCTTTTCTAAACTGTAGCCTAAGTATTAACAGTATCCTTTCTGAAGGTTGGGGTGTTTCCTGAAACAGGCCTATCTGGTTCTTTGTGGAATTACTGCCTAAGTACTGGGAGATATTCCTCCACCTAATAAACAGCTTATAGAAGTCTATATCTATCTTCCCTCTCTGGAAGCTTTTCTAAAATCTTTATTGCCTAAGAAGATTGGTTTGTTCTAATCTGTGTATTTCATTAATCATTCTGTAGACATGATATTGAAACTGAACTTTATGGATATTCAGTTATCTTAGTATAATATGGCAAATTGCAATTCAAATCTCTTGAATATCTGGGACAATAGGTTCCATTGCTAGGTCCAGTTACCCTCCCATCCTCCTGGCTCCCTCTGTGTGTGGGTGAGGTGGAGTCTGAAGAAGTGATAGACCATGGTAAGGGCTACCTGGTAAGGGATTTGTGGGTAACCATAGAGCCTTACTCAGATAGTCACTTGTCCTTGTAGAAACTTTTTTGGAGGAGTGGTGGTCCCATTTCCCTACTTCCTTTCAATATGCCTAGTGTATATGTAAAACTCAGTTTAAATAATCTACTTATAGGACATACAAGCCAGCGCCTATGAGAGTTCTTTGAGAAGGAGTGGAAGGAGAGATCCTTGGTTTGGATTTCTCTGTCCTTACTATGATAGGAAGACGGCTGGAAGTTTTCATACCTGCCCTTGTTACCAATCACCCTGAACGCTCACCTGGATACAGGGTAGACAGTCTGTAATATTTATTTAGTTTATGCATATATACCTATTTAGAACCTTTGTGTAACAGTAAAGCCAATTATAGAAGCTCCCTTTACATGTATTTGCTGTTATGAATTATTTGCTGTATACAATTATTTACTGTATGAATTATTCTGTTTTTATTTTCCCACTTGGCTTTTGGACTTTAAGATGATGAATATTTCTCATGGTGCTCTTCTTTTCCAGGCTGTCTGTATATTTTTCCTACTCTTCTTGTACTCATCTTAATCCCTCTCACCACCTCATTTTAGCAGATCCTTTTCTTTTTTTCTTTCCATTTTAGTCAGACTTATAGCACCCTTAATATTAGTAATATTATATACCAGGCCAACAGTGCAGTCAACACTAGTTGATTGTTATTTTCATTTGAACCCCCAGATTGATATTATCTAGTAATGTTGAACTGAAGCTTTGTAAAGCACTGTGGCAATGATTCTCAACCCTCCTTGCCCATTAAAATCTCCTAGAGAGCTTTCTAAAATTATTAATGCATAGCATAGCCCCTATCCCCAGAGATTCTGATATAATTGGTCTGGAATTGGGCTCTGCATGTATGTAAATATTTTTAAGATCCCCCAGGTGATTCTAATATATAGCCAGGATTGAGAATCATTGCATTAAAGAAAGTCTAGGGTAAAACTTTTTGTAGTAAAAAATTCATTTAACAGTAGATATTTGAAAACCTAGTAGTTGAAGGCACTATGCCAAATTCTCTTCTACTGTGAAATAAATCATACACTCCTTTGTTTCACTAGATTCTAAATTAAGATTTTTTCAATTGGTCAAATTTTCTCTAAGTAGATGAGTCCCTTCATTTGTAGTAGCTTATTACTTTTATCTGTGGATATTTTGTAAATCATTTTCATAATGTTACTCCTCCTGTTCATCAAGATTTAAAATAAATTGATAGTGTTTATATAATAAACATATAGCTTTGTAAATCAAGTTCTGTTTACTAAGGCAGATTTTGAAACGTTTTTGCTATCTGTGTCTTTGTTTAACATATAACCTTTATATAAGATTGAAGAGTAGACCCAAACAAATTTATGTGAAACTTTGTTAGAGGAATATTCTAGACCTGTATTTTTATGTATTTGTATATAGTATTTTATATTTATATGAAAAAGTATCTTATTGTGTAAGCTGAGTGGAATCTCATTTATCTATCCTCTATGGGACTCCAATATACGTCTTAAGAGAGAGATGTTCAGTGAGATTCATAAAGCAAATGTGACTCAACTGACCCCAGGGTGTTGCTATGTTTTAAGTAAAGTAAAATTAGCTAACAAAAATGAACTAGTAGACCCTAACTCCTTACCTTAGTGAATTTGAGAAGTTTGGTGTAACTATGGAAAAGAGTTTATTGGCACAAATAGGTCACATGAATGGCAAGTTACATTTTTTTTTTCTTTTGGTTTCAACAGTTTATTAAAATTCAGAAATGAGGACTAGGTGCCAACAGAAGACATTCTGTACTGTGTGCTTTACAAGTCAGGTTTCTTGAATGATAGGGTAAATTACTAATCAAGAGTGATGCTTTTCCTTTAATTTTCACATTTATAGTATATTTATAATATACTTAGACAAAGTTAAAACAAAGTATAGACATTTATTGTATTCAATTTACTTGACCAGTTTGTGGAAACTTTTTGAAGAGATTTTCTGATTTACTTTTTTAGGTGAATGAATTTTTGGAATTAAAGAAGTCTTCAGCTATTTATTCAACAAATATTCTTTGAACACATTCTATGTGCCAGGACTATTCTAGGCTTGTGAAGATACGGTAGTGAACAAAATGGATATATTAGTCAATAGTCTTGTGGGGGAGTCAGACAAATAAGAAAAATAAATGAAATATTTTAGATGGTAATAAGTGCTAAGGAGAAATGGTGCTGGTGATGTAGTGCTGATTTTTAAATAATATGGCCAGGAAAGGCCTCATGGAGAAGGCAATGTGACAGGACATTTGAGCATTCTGAACTAAACTTTCAGGAGAAGGTTAAAAAAAAAAAAAGGAGCATTACTGGTGTATTTAAAAAAGTAAAGTCCCAAGCATATGGGAAAACTATAGTTTAGAGATGTTAAATTGCCCAGTGTCACATGCTATTGGTTAGTATCATAGCTGCAAATGGAATTCAGGCATCCCTATTCCCTATGCTCTTTTCTTCCTTGTTATTCTACTCTTATTTGGGGATATGAGGATGAGGTGAGGTCAGTTATTAAATATGTTATTGTTAAACCTTTCTGCTATTTATTTAGAAGATCTATAATCACCTAAAAATTGATATTTTAGATAAGAAAACATAAACAATGATAAAATATGTTGCTCCTAAGTACAAAATTACAGAAGACCAAAAAGGATAAGTTAATATTCATACTTAAAACAGAGTGGGTACTGCTTGAAAATAAGAATGAATAAATTTTTCTACTATTATGGTAGTGGGATTAGGTTAAGTGATAAAAGACTTGGAATGCAAGATAAAGACTACTTTGTATTAACTTTAACAAGGTTATGGGAGTTGTCCAACAAAGCAGCGGGAAACACTGGGGTTAGTATAGGGTATCAAAATAGTTTTCAAGGGAAACCAAGGTCTTACACAATAAATGAAACCATCAAATCAGAAAAATGAGGAAGAATGAAAAGTTGATAGTAGTGACAGCACTAGAGTAGAATCAAGTAGAAACAGGAGAGTGGGTTCAAAATTAGGATCATGATTGACAAGTATATGTCTGTCCCTCTTACAGGTCCTTAATATTTGTTGTTGACTTTGGAGTGATAGATTAAAGGAAATGTGTAGGCCTCGTTGGTCAACATTTTTCTACTTCAGAAACTGAAAATGTATAAGCAGTTTGTGTAGTTATTGACAAGTATATTTAAGAAAACTTACTTTAAAGTTATTCCTACATAAACAATTTATAAAAAGTAAGGAGAGACTTTTCTCAGTCTTAAGTTTCTCATTTTTTTTTAACGGACTGGCAATTGTTGATAGATATTAAGTCAGAATTCCTCATCTGTAAAATTGAAGTAATAATGCCAGATCTACCTACTTCAGGGTTTGTCCTTAGGGTAAAGTGAGAATATATGTGCATACTTTTTTTGGTAAATTATCAAGTTCCATATAAATTTTAATGATTATTATACATTTTCATTCAAAGCCTTTTATTGAGGTCTTACATTCTAGGTTTAAGGCTGTAAAGGTGATAAGCAGTAGTCCCTGCTTCTCAAGGATCTCACAGTGTGGTAGGAAGTCAGATATCAAAACAGAAAATTGCTATACAGTGTTGTAAGTGCTTTAATTAGGGAATATACCAGAGCAACAAGAAAGGAGTACCTAAGACTACCTCAGTGAATTAGAACGGTTCCCCAGGTAATAACATGAGATGAAACCTAGAATATGTATAGGAGTTTAACAGGGAATAAGGGAAGGACATTTGAGGGAAGTGAACACCATGTGCCAAATACATGGCATGGATGCATGGGAGACCATATTATATTTGGGGAAATGGCGAGAAGTTTAGTTACTTAGTGTATGAGAAGAAAGTGAGACCAAAGATGAAGTCACAGGCCTCATTAAGAAGAGCTTTTTATGCCAAACAGAGGACCTGGGATTTTATCGTGTATTTGATGTAGAGATAATGAAAGATTTTTTAAAGTGGTAGAGTGGCAGGATCAGATTTTTATATTAAAAAGATTACTATTAAAATAAATAGGATTACTGTGTCTGTGTGGAGGAGTGGAGAAGAGAAGCAGAGGAAGGCTCTTAGAAGGCTCTTGCAGTATTTCCAGTAAGAACTGATTTAGGATTATGCTAAGATGATGGTGGGAATAGAGAGAAGATATTTAGGAATCAGAGTCAGCAGAAGAGAGTGAATAATTTGTAGTTTAGAATCTCAGGCTTATTTATCTCTGTTAAATCCCTCTATTATAAAATTCTAGCTAGTCATGTGACTATTGGAATGAAGTTGTGGAACAAGTCTGGTAAGTACTTAGGAGCTTATATGTTGGATAAACCTGTTAGTTCCCAAACTGAATTAATGTAACTTTAGCAAGTTAAAAAATTATTTCTGTATCTATCTCTATCTCTGTCTCTATCTCTATCTCTGTCTCTGTCTCTATATCTATAGAGAGGGAGAGAGGAGGGAGGGAGGGAGGGAGGGAGGGAGGAGGCAGAGAGGAAGGGTGATGTAAAATTAACTAAATGGATGAGTGCCTGAGTTTGATAAGTGAAACATGAAAGGTCATACTAGGGACATTCTACATTTAGTCTTGAATATGGAAGCTAGAATTAAGAATACTGGTTTTAAAATTTCAATAGAGAATGCATTAAGTCAAATAGCATTTTATCAACATGAGATCCAAAGGTTCTTTTTTTTAACAGCTTTATGGACCTATAATTCGCATACCATACAATTCACCCATTTAAAGTATATAATTCAGGGGTTTTTTTGTTTTTTGTTTTCGTTTTTGTTTTTTTACTTTATTGTAACTCAGTTTTTAGTGTATTCACAGAGTTGTGCAACCATTATCATAGTCAACTAAAACATTTTCATCATTCCCAAAAAGAAACCCAATTCCCATTAGTAGTCATCTCCCATTTTTCCTCAACTGTCCCATGGCCCAAGGCAACTACTAATCTACTTTGTGTCTTTATAGATTTGCCCTTTCAGGGCATTTCATGTAAATGGAATTATGCAATATGTGGTCCTTTATGACTGGCTTATTTCACTTAGTATAACATTTTCAAGGTTCTTCCATGTTGAAGCATGTATCAATACTTCATTCTTTTTATTACTGAATAATATTTCATTGTATAGATATAGCACATTTTATGTATCTGTTTATCAGTTTATAGTCATTTGGATTATTTCCACATTTGTGTACAAGTTTTTGTGTGGACATATGTTTTAATTTCTCTTGGGTATATAATTAGGAAAAGGATTGCTGGGTCATCTGGTAACTCTATGTTTAGCCTTTTGAGGAGCCCAAATATTCTTAACTTTTGAACATTTGAAGTGGAATATGCAGATGAGCATTTAAAGTACAGACAGTTTTGTAGTTTCAATAGATGTATATGGTTCTACATACTACATTTATTTTAGTAATCAGTAAGTTATTTATAAAGGATACTTAAATTTTTTATCACTTTAATGCTTGTTTTTAGAATGATCTTATTGAATTGGTACTTTGTAGAAATACTAAAAAAAATGGCTTATAGTTATATTTATTATATCACTATATTTAACAGTTAAATGATGTTTTCATGTATTTAGTGCAGGTCATGTTAAGACACATTTGGGATATATACTTAGAGCCTTGTATTATGAAAGTAGGCAGTTAAATTCTCTCTGAGCAATGTTTTGAAGGGTCTTGAATCTTCCAAATGAAAAGTTAGGAGTATTATTATATTAATATTTTGGCCTGTCAGTACAATAAGAAATGGACCATCTATATGCAGTTCAGAACATAATAAAAAATTCAGAGGAAAATGGAAGAGGCGTATTTGAAAGGATATTAGTGCATAATTTGACTAAGTTTTATAGCTAAGAGATGGTATAGGGAATTATTGTAACTATTTTTTTTTAAATTTATTTATTTATTTATTTATAGCTGTGTTGGGTCTTCGTTTCTGTGTGAGGGCTTTCTCTAGTTGTGGCAAGCGGGGGCCATTCTTCATTGCGGCGCATGGGCCTCTCACTATCGCGGCCTCTCTTGTTGCGGAGCACAGGCTCCACACGCGCAGGCTCAGTAGTCGTGCCTCACGGGCCCAGCCGCTCCGCGGCATGTGGGATCATCCCAGACCAGGGCTCGAACCTGTGTCCCCTGCATTGGCAGGCAGATTCTCAACCACTGCACCACCAGGGAAGCCCTTATTGTAACTATTTATGAATTTTTTAGAAATTATTGAAGTCATAAAGGAGAAATCTTGGTCTTTAAATTACTAAAAAAAAGAGTTATAGTCTGAACAAAATTAATTTTTTGAATAATGAAAGTTATAAAATTATGCATTATCTTCTCAGGAAAAAGCAGTTTTACTATTTTTCTTATCTAAAAACTAAACTGAAAGTGTTGCTGGTATCCAAAAGCAAAACTTTAAATTTTAGTATTATCTAAAGCTAAAGTAATGGTAACACTCTTTTGAGAGGCAGATTGACAGGGGATACTCTAATATACTTCTTGACCATCTATTCAGGTTTACCTGTGAAAGAAATCTTCTTGGAAATGAAAATGCTCTTGACATTTTTAACTTATTTTTGCTCACACTGAATTTATGAAAGAAATAGTATTGACTTTTAATGAGCTATTTTCTCACTCTTGTATATTTAGTTTGAAGAAAATAAAGATATTTGCCTCTGAATTTTGGCCAAACACTTTTTTTTTTTTTTTTTTTTTTTTTTTTTACGGTATGTGGGCCTCTCACTGTTGTGGCCTCTCCCGTTGCGGAGCACAGGCTCCAGAAGCGCAGACTCAGCGGGCATGGCTCACGGGCCCAGCCGCTCCGCGGTATGTGGGATCTTCCCGGACCGGGGCACGAACCCATGTCCCCCTGCATCGGCAGGCGGACTCTCAACCACTGCGCCACCAGGGAAGCCCCCTGGCCAAACACTTAAGAACAAAATACCTAGCAGGAAGTGTGCTAAGCATTCTCTTCACAATTGCTCTTTGAAGGAGGTGTAATTAATCCATTTTACTGATTCAGAAACTAAGATTCAACAGACATACTGGCTATGTGTTGAATAATACAGTGAATTCATAAAACAAATACAGTCCATGTAATTAGTGGCTTCCTGGGTAGAAGCTAAAATGCTCTATAGTTCAAAGATGGGAAGTTGTGGCCTAGGATTAGTCAGATACAGCTTTATGGATAAAGTGATTCTTGGGCCTATATCTGAAAGAATATAGTATTTAGATTGTTGAAAGGGAAAACAGAATAGGTAAATAGCATGAGTAAAAATGACAAAAGAAACATGACATTTGTTGTTAGGAAGTTTTCTACCAGTCTCAGTTGCAAATAACAGTAACCCACTAAAACTCAGTTAAAAGGATAGGTACTTGGAAGGCTACAGAGAAGTCTCAGGGAATATAGAAAAATCAAAAAGGCAGTCTAAGGAAAAGAACCTGAGGTTGGCCATACTCTTATCTCCTCTCTTTCAGGACCACTCACCTCTCTGTACATGTATTCTTTCAACATTTTTCCCAACCCACTTTTCTTTAGCTTGTATATCTTTAGGCCCATAGCCTTTATGATCTCCTACTCAACATCAACTTCCCCTCCTATTAGTTAAGACATGTGTCAGGGAGAGTCTGATTAGATCATAGCATCTTTCAGAGGCAGCTAACACATGTCATAGATTTCCGGTCAGCCATTATCTCCTTGGGTAATGTCTGGTTCAGACAGCTTTGACCACAGGAGTGGGGTCATATGACCCATTGTTGAGGGTCAAGAATTACCTCAGTAGCAAGAAGTCCTGTCTGGTACATTAGATGGTCTGTATAGAGGAAGCATGAGTGAAGCACAGGGAAATCTCAGTGGGGCATGGACCTCCTACATCCTGGATGTGGGCGAAAGGTAGAATTTTGCCTTCAGGGAAACTGTCATCATATAAAAATTGCTTCAAGGCAGAGATCTTTTTTTCTTCCTGGTTGTTTAGTCTATCAGTGATGTTGTATCTCCCCAAAATCTTAAGCTTTTGCACTCCCACCCTGCATGCCCACCCCTCTCATCACCCTAGCTCTTCTTTCCCACTTTTATATAGTATGTGAGAAGGTGGATTTAAAATTTTTTCCTTCCTGTATTTTTAACATATTTTCTGAATTTTGTAAAGTTAGCACATACATTTCTCTTTACTAGAAAATTTTTTTTCAATTTGCAGTAATTTAGATTTGGATTAAATTATGGTGAGAATAGTGTGAAATGAAAAGTATTTGATGGTGAACTTTTATAAGGGAAAGATTATGACATTCATCTTTATATTCTAGCAACTAAGCCATTATATAATTTTGTAGTAGATGATCAATAATAGTTGTTAAATGAATTAGCAACAGGCCAGCTATAAGAGGCAGAGAGAGAATGAATCCTTCATGTAAACTAATTTTTCCTTGAAATTTTACTAGAATTCTCAAATTTCTCATTGTCTTTAACTTCAATAGTATTAATTTTTTAAATGTATTTCTTCTCTGATTAGAATTTATATATAGTTTTGGATACTCATCTCTTTCTCCTACTTTACTGTAATATGAGATACTGCCATGTGGTCTCTGTAGATATTAAAATTTACAAGTATAGATGAACCGTAAATGTAATCCTTAGAGAATAATTAAAAGTATATAAATATCCTGTATATAATAAAACAATTATAAATCTGTACTTAGAATTGGATTCTAGGATGGCAGTTTATTTTCAGAAGCATTTTACTTTTTCATACTAAATGTTTTTTTTATTTTCCTGAATATGAGAAAATGTGTAGCTTTTAATATAGATATACCTAATCATTAATAAAATAAAGAATAAATGTGATATCTTTCCACTGCATATTTGACTTATTTTCCTACTTGACTGTTTGCTCATCTACACATATGGCCCCCCAAAAGACTACCCCAACTCCTAAGCCTATACCATCTTTCAATACCTGGTATCACTGTGACAGTCACATAGCTCAATTTCTTGCAAGTAAGAATCTGTTTAACTTAGCCTTGATTAGATTTCCACCATTGCTTCAACCTATTAGACTATAAAACCTTGAAGTAGACTACTTAACCTAATTGACTTATTTGTTATATCCCAAACACCTAGCATCCTTCCTGGTTTAATAAGTGTTGTCTGAAAGGTTGAACATAGAATGTTTTCATAAATGGTTAAACTTTGTATAATTGATGTCACTTATAGCATCTGGGTGAAAGAACTTTGATCTATCCTTAATTAGCTGAGTGTGCAGAGTAGAAGACTAGTATTTAGGTGGCATCCCAGGTGCCCAGCAAATATAATGCCCCATATTTCTTTGTCATAGGCTGGAAAATTAACAGTATAGGTCCCTGGGTCCTAAAGGAATTCTAAGAATTTTGTATAACCACTCTCACTTTAATGGACTGTTTACAAAAAGCATGAATTCTGCTAGTGTAGTAGTATACACACAAACACACACAAGAGTATATATATAGTGATAATCATTCCAGTATAGCATCTAGTATGACTAGGGATTGTAAAATCCTTCTGTGTTTGCTTTTAAAAACTGTACATTATTGGGAAGCCACGTAGATCAGTGTTTTTCAAGCTTCTTTGACAGCAACCCAGAATATTTCATTTTTTATGACCCTACTATGTGGATTTCATGACCCTCTGATGGGTTATGACCCACAGTTTTAAAAATATGGCTGCAACTGGGACTAAAGAATTCAGTAAATAAGAATGACTTAAAATTTTAGGATTGGTAGCCAGTGTTTCCTGTGTATTATTTATCTTCTCTCACTGGAGTAGTGGGTTCTTCTGAAATTCTGATATAAGTTCTATTATAAAGAGTAGTAGTTCACCAAGTCTTTAGCTTCTTTTCCAACTCTTGAAAGATCCTACCTATACCGAGTGTCATCAGCATCAGTGGAGGGGCAAGGGAAAACCCAGGCAAAGAAATCCTGTATCTGCTCCTGTTCTATGAAGCCACTTTTTTTTTTTCTGTTTAATTCTGTCTCTAACTAAACACATTGAGAACTTTTAGCAGGTATATGTGTATCACCTCTTCTGCAAATAATAATTGGACCTACAATGTTGCAAATAGAATAAAACCCTTCATGGTTTAATAAGTACTATCTGAAAGGTTGAACATAGATTGTTTTCATAAATGGTTAAACTTTGTATAATTGATGTCACAATTGTGTTAGGGATATTTTAATGGAAACATTTAAGAAGTAAAGGAAGATGTAACAAGAGAGTTATTTGAAGTTACCTTCTAGGTGAATAGTTCAAGTTTTTAAGTGAATAGTTTATAAATAACTCAGCTCCATTTTAAATAATCTCCAAGTGATTTTAGCGACATTTTCAATATTTTGGTAATATACTCTGTAAACAAACCGTGATAGCATGATAATAGTTTCAGTTTCTTCATGGAGGTAACTGCTGACCCAGATAACTTCTTGTCCATCAACCTTCCTCTAGAAAACTTTAATAAGGTAGTATCTGCCCTAAGGTTGCCAACTCATGCTTTGACAGTTTTAACAGCTGTAGTTACTCAGTATGAAGCAGGCTACCTCACTAAGCAAGATTTCAGTGTCTGAGGGAAGAGTATCATTTAGACAAGTGCTATAGAACAGAACTTTCTATAATGATAATGTGATATCTGTTGAGCACTTGAAATGTAGCTAGTGTGACTTTTAAATTTTATTTAGTTTTAATTAAGATTAATTATCTGCTTGTGGTTGGCTAATGGCCACCATATTGGACTGTGCAGATTAAAACATTGCTTTTGATACACTGGTCTTTGGTTTATCAGAATTGCTTGTCTAGTTGAATGATGTCCATAAAAATTGGAATGAAATCTAATGAAAGGCTTGATTTTTAAAATCTAGTTAGAGGTGTAACCACACAGAGGAGAACTATTTAAGGTGACTTAAATATTGTAATTTGACTATATATCCCTAGTGGACTATATTCTGAGGACCAAAATTACTGTGTTTTCAGTGAACATATTCTTGTATTATTATAATTTTGGTATTGTTATTCTAAGGCTATTGCTTGTATATTGTGTCATAAATCAAATGAGTAATTCTGTGTTGTAAAAATTGATCAGGTACAATAAAAATCCTATAGTTCTGAGTTTAAAATGAAAATGTTAACAGGACGCTAGTTGTGAAAGAATGAAATACAATTTAAAAAAATATTTTTTTCTATGTTCCAGGCCTGTAACCTAACTTCATATACTCACAAGAGCTGAAACCTTTGCTGAGGCTTGCACTCATGAGGGTACACTCTTCTATTCTTACTCCCCACGGTTATGTACATGTTCTTGACCCCTCATCATGTCTGACCCCTTACTTCTTTTAACCTTTTGACCTGCTTTACCCATTTCTCCCACCCCTCTTCCACCCCCTACCTCTGGAAACCACCAATCTGTTTTCTGTATCTCTGAGCTTGCTTTTGTTTTGTTTTTGAGATTTCACATATAAGAGAGATCATACAGTATTTGTCTTTCTCTGACTTATTTCACTTAGCATAATGCCCTCAAGGTTTATCCATGGTGTTACAAATGGCAAGATTTCATTTTTCTTATGGCTGAATAACATTCCATTATATATTTATTTATCACAATATTTCTTTATGCATTCATCCATCAGTGGACACTTAGGATTATCCCATATCTTGGGTATTGTAAATGGCACTGCAGTGAACATGGGGGTCCATATGTCTTTTCAAGTTAGTGTTTTCATTTTCTTAGTATAAGTACCCAGAAGTAGGATAGCTCATAGTATATTCTTGGCTCCATTGTCATAAATTAGTTGACCATAATATGTATGGGTTTATTGCTGGGCTTAATTCTGTTCCATTGGTCTATGTGTCTATTTTTTAGGCCAATACAATGTTCTTTTAATTACTATAGCTTTGTAATAAAGTTTGAAATTACGTAGCATGATGCCTCCAGCTTTTTTATTCTTTCTCAAGATTGCTGTGGCTATTCAGGGTCTTATGCGGTTCCATACAAATTTTACAATTGTTTTTTCTGTTTCTGTGAAAAATGCCATTGGAATTTTGATAGGGATTGCACTGAGTTTGTAGGTTGCTTTGGCTGGTAGGGACATTTTAACAATATTGATTCTTCCAACTCATGAGCACAGAATATCTTTCCATTTTTTTGTGTATTCTTTAATTTCTTTCTGTAATATCTTATGGTTTTTAGTATACAGGTCTTTCACCTCCTTGGTTAAATTTATTCCTAGGTATTTTATGCTTTTAGATTCACTCATAAATGGAATGTTTCCTTAAACTTCTAGCTCAGATAGTTTGTTATTAGATTATAGAAGCACAACAAATTTTTGTGTATTGATTTTGTATCCTGCAACTTCACTGAATTTATTTATTAGTTCTAATAGTTTTTTGATAGAATCTTTAGGTTTCTCTCTATGTAATATTATATCTTCTGCAAATACTGAGAGTTTTATATCTTCCTTTCCAATTTGGATTACTTTTACTTCTTTTTCTTATCTCATTGCTGTGGTTAGACCTTCAATACACTATGTTGAATAAAAGCAGTAAGAGTGGGCATCCTTGTTTTGTTCCTGATCTTAGAGGAAAAGCTTTCAACTTTTCACCATTGAGTATGATGTTAGCTGTGGGCTTGTGATTATGGCCTTTGTTATGTTGAGGTTATGTTCCTTCTATACCCATTTTGATGAGTTTTTATCATAAATGGATGTTAAATTTTGTCAAATGCTTTTTCTGCATCAAGTGATATGATCATATGATTTTTATCTTTCATTTTGTTAATGTGTTGTATCACATTGACTGATTTGCTGATGTTGAGCCAGCCTTGCATTCCTGGAATAAATGCCACCTGATCATGGTGTATGATCCTTTCAGTGTATTTTTAAATTCAGTTTGCTAATATTTTGTTGAGGATTTTCACATCTATGTTCATCAGCGTTACTGAGTTATAATTTTTTTTCTTGTGATCCTTGTCTGCTTTTGGTATCAGGGTAATGCTGGCCTTGGAAAGTGAGTTTGCAAGAGTTCCCTCCTCTTCTATTGTTTGGAGGAGTTTGAGAAGGATTGGTGTTAATTCTTCTTCGAATGTTTTATAAAATTTACCATTAAAGCTGTCTGGTACTGGACCTTTGCTTTTTGGAAGAGTTTTGATTACTCATTCAATCTCCTTGCTAGTAATCAGTCTGTTCAGATTTTCTATTTCATCATAATTCAGTCTTGGTAGGTTGCATGTTTATAGGAATTTATCCATTTCTTCTAGGTTGTTCAATTTGTTGGTGTTTGATTCTTTGTAGTAGTCTCTTATGGTCTTTCATATTTCTGTGGTATTAGTGGTAGTGTCTCCTCTTTCATTTCTATTTTATTTATTTGAATCTTCTCTCTTTTTTCTTGATCAGTCCATTTTGTTTATTTTATTTTATTTTATTTTGGTTACGTGCACGGCTTGTGAGATCTTAGTTCCCCGACCAGGGATCGAACCTGGGCCCCCTGCAGTAGAAGCACAGAGTCCTAACCACTGGATTGCCAGAGAACTCCCCATCTTGTTTATCTTGTTTTTTTTTGTTTTTGTTTTTGTTTTTGCGGTACGCGGGCCTCTCACTGTTGTGGCCTCTCCTGTTGTGGAGCACAGGCTCCGGATGCACAGGCTCAGCGGCCATGGCTCACGGGCCCAGCCGCTCCGTGGCATGTGGGATCTTCCCGGACTGGGGCACGAACCCGTGTCCCCTGCATCGACAGGTGGACTCTCAACCACTGTGCCACCAGGGATGCCCTTGTTTATCTTTTTAAAGAACTAGCTCTTACTTTGATTGATCTTTGCTCTTGTCTATTTACTCTCTATTTCATTTATTTCTGCTCTAATCTTTTTTTATTTCCTCCCTTCTACTAACTTTGGGCTTTGTTTGTTCTTATTCTGGGTCCATCAGGTATAAAGTTTGGTTGTTTATTTGGGACTTTTCTGGTCTATTGAAACAGGCATTTATCACTGTGCACCTCCCTTTTAGAACCGCTTTTGCTGCATCCCATAAATTTTGGTGTGTTACATATCTACTTTCATTTGTCTCAGATATTTTTTGATAACTCCTTTGACCCATGGTTGTTCAGTAGCATATTTTTTAATCTCCACCTACTTGTGAATTTTCAAGTTTTCCTTGTGTAATTAATTTCTAGTTTCATGCCATTCTGGTTGGAAAAGTTGTGTGACATGGTTTCAATATTCTTAAATTTATTAAGACTTATTTTGTGTTCTAACATATGATGTATCCTGGAGAATGTTCCATGTGCATTTAACAAAAATGTATATCCTGTTGCTTTTGAATGAATGTTCTATAAATATTTGTTAAGTCCATCTGGTTTAAAGTGTCATTTAAGGCCAGTGTCTCCTTATTGATTTTCTTTCCAGATGATCTATCCATTGATGTAAGTGGGTATTAAAGTCCCTTACTATTATTGTGTTGCTTTGTATTTCTCCCTTTAGGTCTATTTATATTTGCTTTATATATTTAGGTGCTGCTATGTTGTGTGCATATATATTTACAAATATTAAATCTTCTCGTTGGCTTGCCTCTTTTATTATTATGTAACATCCTTCTTTGTCTCTTATTTCAGTCTTTGTTTTAAAGTTTATTTTGTCTGATATAAGTATAGCAGAGCTACTCTAGCTTTCTTTTGGTTTCTGTTTGTATGGAATATCTTTTTCTGTCCCTTTACTTTCAGTCTGTGTGTGTCCCAGTGTCTTAAGTGAGTCTCTGGTAGGCAGCATATAGATGGGTGGGTTTCTTTTGTTGTTGTTTTTTTTTAATCCATTCAGCCACTCTACATCTTTTGATTGGGGAATTTAGCCCATTTACATTTAAAGTAGTTATTGATAGATATGTGCTTGTTGCTATTTTGCTAATTGCTTTCTGGCTGTTTTTGTTGTTCCTGTCTGTTCCTCCTTCTCTTGCTCTTTTCCTTTGTGTTTTTTTTTTTGTTTGTTTGTTTTTTTTTTTTTTTTTTTTTTTTTTGCGGTACGCAGGCCTCTCACTGTTGTGGCCTCTCCCATTGAGGAGCACAGGCTCCAGACGCGCAGGCTCAGCGGCCAAGGCTCACGGGCCCAGCCGCTCCACGGCATGCGGGACCTTCCCGGACCGGGGCACGAACCCGTGTCCCCTTCATTGGCAGGCAGACTCTCAACCTCTGCACCACCAGGGAAGCCCCTCCCCTTATGTATTTACTATAGCTTTTTGCTTTGTGGTTACCATGAGGCTTACATAAAACAACTCACATCCATAACAATCTGTTTTAAAGTTGATAACAACTTGTTTGATTTCATTGTAGAGCTCAACATTATTCCTCTCCCTCCCTTACCTATATTTTATGTTTTTGATGTGCTGTTTTACATAATTTTATCTTGTGTATCCCTTAACTAATTATTATAATCATAGTTTTTTTTACTACCTTTGTCTTTTAACCTTCATACTTGCTTTATAAGTGATTAATCCACTACCTTTATTATATATTTACCTTTCCAGTGAGATTTATTCTTTCAAATGTTTTCTTGTTACTAATTTTTTTCAGCTTAGAGAAGTGTCTTTAACATTTCTTATAAGGCAGTTTTAACTCCCTTAGCTTTTTCTTATCTGGAAAACTTTCTCTCTCTTTCACTTCTGAATGATAACTCTGTGAGATAGAGTGTGCTTTTTGGAAATTTTTTTTCTTTCAGCACTTTGAATATATCATGTCAGTGTTTTCTGCCCTGCAAAGTTTCTGCTGAAAAATCTCCTTATAGTCTTATGGTGGTTCCCTTGTTCATAAAATTGTTTTTCTCTTGATGCTTTTAATATTCTCTCCTTGTCTTTAACTTTTAATATTTAGTTATAATGTGTCTTGGTGTGGGTCTCTTTATGTTCCTCTTATTTGGAACTCTCTGTACTTCCTGGATATGGATATCTGTTCCTTTCCCAGGTTAGGAATTTTTCAGCCATTATTTCTTCAACTAAGTTTTCTTTCCCTCTTATCCTTATGGGATTCATATCATGTGAGTGTTAGTCCACTTGATGTTCCCATAAGTCCCTTAAGCTATCTTCATTGTTTTTCTTTTGTTGTTTGTTTTGCTGCTTTGATTGGCTGAATTTCACAGGCTGGTCTTCAGGTTGATTGATTCTTACTTCTGCTTCATCTAGTCTATTGTTGAACCTCCTCCCCCCACACCCCCACCCTGTGTATATTTCATTTCAGTTCTTGTATTCTTCAGCTCTGTGACTTCTGTTTGGTACTTTCTTATATTTTCTATCTCTTTATTGAAGTTCTCACTGAGTTAATTCTTCTCCCCAGTTCAGTGAGTATCAGTAGGACTATTACTTTAAACTCTTTATCACATGCATTACTTATCTCTGATTTTATGCTTTTTTTCCCCCTCAGGTTTTATCTTATTCTTTCACTTGGGACATATTCCTCAGTTTCTTCATTTTGCTTGACTGTCTGTGTTGGTTTCTATATAGTAGGTGAAACAACCACCTCTCCCATTCTTGAAGGAGGGGCCTCTAGTATGAGATGAACTTTGTTATTCAACACTGCCTCAGCTCTTGGTTTTCTCTCCAACCTTTGTGCTTGTCCAAATAGCCTATTTTTAATAGCTCCCAGCAGTTGAGAATGTTCTAAGATCTGTCACTGTCCTAAGGGGGAGGATCTCAGCACCTAGACCCTCAGACATCAGCTTTTATAAGTATGCAAATATATACAGTCCTGTGGGAGAACAAATATAAGCCCTGCTTGCCACTAGGGCCAGGTGATCTGGAGGTGTCCCCTGGGCAGCAATCACAAAAGTCAGACCTCCAGATGAGTATATTAGCTCTTTTCTGGGTTTTACCAGTAAGCTGGAGTAAGGCAGTGGGAGAGTGCCAAGATGGTATCCACAGCTAACATTCCTTGAGAGCAGGTCTGTAGGCCACTAAATATGTGCCAGACCTGAAGTCTGCCCCTCAGGCCAGAGTTTCAGGACAAGCAAAGAGGCCTTCTTACAGAAAGACTGCAGAGTGTGCCTCAGTTCACTGTCTGCATAGTGCCATGGTGATGGTAGCCTGTCCAGAAACGTCTCTGCCACAGTCCCATAGGATGCAAGAATGCAACCTCCCACACACACATGTTCACCTCCTCCCCCCAGCCACCAGAGCCAGGTGATAAAGGGTGTTCCCTGGGTGATAGCTGCAAAAACTGGGCCACCAGACATAAAA
This sequence comes from Mesoplodon densirostris, assembly GCF_025265405.1. NCBI lineage: Eukaryota > Metazoa > Chordata > Mammalia > Artiodactyla > Ziphiidae > Mesoplodon > Mesoplodon densirostris. Next base: position 78,991,162 of record NC_082668.1, on the reverse strand, counting down.
TCCAGGGCATCAGACATTTGTAATGTTCCCCTCCAGGAGACACTGACATTGTGAAGCACAGCAGAGGGTAAACATGAAGATAAGGCCTGCCCTCTGAGGTGTCTGGAAAGGATTACAGTCAGCCCTCAGACACATGTTTATTTAGAAGCCTGCCCCTCAGTCCACAGGCATGATGATTAGCTAATAGGCCTTCAGAGAAAGACTGAGCTCCTGGGTCTGTTGTCTCTTGCTGTGCCCTAGAGGTGGTAGCTATTTAAGAACTCTTTCTTCATGGGTTATAGTCCTGTGGGACCCACAAGCATAAGCCCTACTGGCCACCAGAACCAGGTGATGTAGAGGGTCCCCTAGATGACACCCACCAAAATTGGGGCACCTTCCTGGAGATACTGGTGCTCTGGAGCACAGCAAAGGGAAAATGCGAAGATGCAGCTTGCATCCCTGGTGAGTGTTCCAGCACTCTCCTAGATATGTGTGTTAAATTAAGGTGTCTGCCCCTCAGGTGAGAGCCTCCTTCATTTTTTAAAGTCTGGACACCATACATGGCCTCTTAGCTGGGCCCTGGGGTCTGAGCATGTGAGTTCTTTCAGAGGGTTTTCTCAGATCTCTACAGTCCTGTGGGTCTCGAGACAGGAGCCCTACTGGTTTTCAAAGTTAGATTTTTTAGGGACTCATGTCTCAAGCATATGGGATGCCTGATGTGGGTTTTGAACCCTCAGCTCCTCAGGAAGAAGCTCCAGGTTTTGAGTTCCTCTGCATTGTGGGTTGCTGCAGCAATGGTGGGGTTTATGGTGGGGTTGCATCCCAGCCTCTCCTACCGTCTTTGATGTGTTTTTCTTCTTGTTTGCCCAATGTGTAGTCATCAACCACCCAGACTTTAGGTTTTTTGAAAGGAAATTCTTCCATATATAGCGGTAGGCTCAGTGTGGCAGTGGAAGGAGGTGAGTTCGGGATTCTCTTATGTCACCATCTTGAACTGGGACTTCTGCACAACATTCTGAAAGATAATTTCTTGTAATAACAAACATGTAGAAATCTTTTTAAAAAATTAGTTTAACTGTCATTAATACTAGCACACTGTAAATCATTCAAGTGGTTAAAAAAAAGAAAAAGATATATAGTGAAAAAGAATTCTCGCATCCTAGATTAATTCCCTAGTCTCTTTACCTACAAGGAAACACAGTTGCCAGTGTCTTATATATTTTTCCAGAAATATTCTGAGCATACATTCATGAGAATATATCCCTTTTTTTCTTTTTCACACATGAGATCTTGCTATTTCTATTCTTCCTCACTTTACTCTTTTCATTCAGCAGATTTGCTAGTCTAGATCTACTTCATTCTTTGGTAACAGCTGCATAGTATCATAATTTAACAGTTTCTTACTGATGAACTTTTTTGTTTTTAAAAGTCTTTGCAGTTAACATGTTATAATAAATATTCTTCACATATATCTTTACCCATATGTGTGATATGGATAAATTGAAGACTTTTGAACAGGAGAGTGATAATATTAGATAGATTTAAGGTGACCAGGAAAAAAATATTTCTTCATTGGTGTTCATAAACTTTTAGGCTCATTTTGTTCTTTAAGAAGTATGCTGTTTTCCCTGTTAGGTTAGCGCTGCTTCTTCCCCATTGAAAGGGAGTGAGTTTTTTGTTTTGTTTTGTTTTTATTAGTTTCTGCTTTATAACAAAGTGAATCAGTCATACATATACATCTGTTCCCACATCCCTTCCCTCTTGCGTCTCCCTCCCTCCCACCCTCCCTATCCCACCCCTCCAGGCGGTCACAAAGCACCGAGCTGATCTTGAAAGGGAGTTTTTATTCTAGTTTATCAGTCATGTAGTACTTGGCATCTTTCTTTCCTTGACTTCTGAGTATATGTAGATATTTTACGTAGAGTTACTTGATTTCGGTTTGTTACCCTGTTTTATTTTCTCAATCTGTTACTTATCCGCCTCAGTTACTATCCAGAATTGTCTTAGAAATTTCAGTTAATTGTAATTGTGTTTCTTAGTTAAGCAAAGATTTGGGTCTTTTTGCTTGTTCTTTGGGACCCCTTGCATTTGTAGGTGAAAGGATCAATTAATCAGACATTGTCTCTTTTGATCCTTCTAACATTTGTATCCTTTTTAGAAATTGTTAATTCTCATCAGTATTTAAATTCACAGACTCTACCTACAGTTTAGTTGATCTGTATATGTTAAATCTTGTTCAAATATTTCTTTAATATTCTTTTATATCCTTTCTTATATCTTAGGATAACCTCTTCCTCACAGATAGCTCATTGCAAAGGAATACTTAATCCTTTGGATGGAAAAGTTTACTCCCTGAATAGATATTTACTGAGCAGTATGAAAATCAGTGCTTTACTCTTGGCTAATTTTCTCATCATCAAGTCTCTTGAGGTATAAATAAAACAAGAGTAAATCTTTAAAGATTTAACAGAAATCTGTAATTTAGAATGACATACATTTGAAGATAGAATGAAGGCAAGTGGTAGGGAGGATAAGGGAAGTGAGGAATTAAATTGTTAAATATGTTAATGCAATGTGAAGGTTTTTGGTTGTTGTTTTGTTTTGTTCTTTTTCATCAAATTGATATGGATTTGAGGGCTAGTTTAATTCAATCCCATCATTTTTCTGAGAAGGAAACTATTATGTAGAGGTATTGTCAGAGACTTGCTCCAGCTCACAGGCTGCAACCAGAGCACCTGATTGCCAGCCCACTTTTGTTTGGGGATGTAATTGCTTGACTGTTTACTGTAGTAGTTAAAAATGTGTCAAGCAGCAAAGGAAGTTGATCCCTTTCATATATTCTTATTTTAAACCACAATATATTATACTTAATGAGTTGAAATTACTATTTCTGAAAATGTAGGCAAATAAAGGTGTTATAAATAGAATCATTTTCCTTCAAAAATATTATATTCAGAAAATAATTTTGTTTGTTGTCTAATAAGGTATTTCTGCCTCATCTCCTATTTCTCTAAATCCTTTAATAGAAAAATTTTTGTTTGTTGCTTGTTTTTTGTTTCTGTTTTGCTACGTAATATTTTGAAGTATTGTTTATCCAAATATTCAGTTTCCTGTAAGTTATTTTAAAAATAGTTATATAAAAGCCTTTGTCAGAACTTTGAGAAAATAATTGATTTATAAAGCTCTACTGTTAGTGATCCTGCTAAAGCAAAAGAAGCAGCATAGTGACTGTCTCCTGATATTCTTCCCAATTATTGTTTTTCACGTGAGGTTGTATTGTAAGGAAAAGTGAGCGTTCACCAAATCTACTTCTGTGCTTTGAACTCCCACAGAGAACTTTTGGTATTGTTAGCAAAGATAAAGACATTCTAAGAAAACTCTTTGCAGGAGAAATATCTGTCTATTTATATATTTACTTTCTGAATCTTCAGTCTATTCTATAGTTTTACTTTTAAAGGATTCATGCAGGTGAAACAGAGGGCAGCTGATCATGTTTATGTTTTGGAGCCAACTTGTCTTGCCCGTCCCTATTTGCACCTGTTCAGGTTTATACCTAGCAGCTGTCAGTGTTCATAAGCTCTATGTTTACAGAAAAAGGAACATTTGATATGTGTGAATTTGATTAGTATTATCATTAACAACTGATCATTGAATTTTTTTGGCATGTATAAAATCATCATGCAGGGAAGTTGTTTGTGGTAATTCTGATTTTTGTCTATTCTCAGAGTTGTTATAGGTAAATATCATCTCAGTAATATACAGTAAATCCATGTTACCCAGTGTGCGTGAACATTATGATGTGCATTAATTGTATATTATACGTGATCAGTTTTAAACAATTAGGACAAAATGTAAAATAATAAACTGGCGGTATGTTGATAAAGATAGGTTGAATATAATTTTATCATTTATTGCAGTGGCAATAAATCAGCTTGTAATATCTTCTTATAATAATTATAAAGAACTCCTACTTAACAGAAAGTTTTGGTTGATTGAATTCCAAGTAATATAGTTTTTGATACTTTAGATCAGAATTTCTCAACCTTAGCAGTAATAACATTCTGGGCCAGGTAATTATCTCTGTGGGAATGTCCTGTGAATTGTAGGGTGTTTAGCAGTATCCCTGCCTGGACTCTTTCTACGTGATACCAGTAGCACCTTCTCAGTTATGACAATCAAAGCTGTTCCCAGACACTGTCAAATGTTTCCTCGTAGATGAGGGGGTATTATAGCATCACCTCTGGTTAAGAACTACTGCTTCAGACCATGGGAAAGATCTCTAATGGATCAAGTCATTTAGAATCCCTTTATCATGGCACATTTTTCATCCATTCACATCAACAACTTTTTTTTACTGTAGTGTTATATGTTAATTTTCAGTTGTAGTAATCTTTACCCTACCTGATTAGCTTTGTAAATAAGAAAATCCTGAAGTTATACATTAGAAAATATCCCCTCATGAATGGCCTTAAGCTAAAAGACATACCTACTAATTGATATTCTCCCATAGGTGAGTGTGTTGTGGTGGGGATCATGTTCTTACAGTCTGTTCATTTTTATCTTGTGTCTGGGCTGGTTTGGGCCACAAAGAATTGGTTGGATGGTGTTTGGAGTGTGAGATGAAGGTAGTATTCTTAACACACAGAGTCAGAATGAGAGGCTATTACAGGAGTGCAAGTATCAGATCTGGATGCTTTGGCCAGAACCGCAATCTGGGAATAGGTGGTTCTTGGATACTGTTTTTATTTTAATGAATGTATTTTTCTAAGATGGTGTGAATAAATGGATTTCTGCCAACTTTTATGTAGTATGCTTGAATGATGAATAATAACTCGTGATCACAGAGTAAATTTTTTCAACTGATAATTAATAAGTTAATTTTCATTTATATTTGTGCTCCAGGTTTTTTTTTGAAAGTTTTGAGGTAAAACACCTTGCCATTTGTACCTATACAATTGTGAGGCATTAAAAAATTTTTTTTAATATTTTATTTATTTATCTTTTGGCTGCATTGGGTCTTCGTTGCTGGGGCTTTTCTCTAGTTGCAGTGAGTGGGGGCTACTCTTCCTTGCAGTGCGCGGGCTTCTCATTGCGGTGGCTTCTCTTGTTGCGGAACACGGGTTCTACGTTCACGGGCTTCAGTAGTTGTGGCACGTGGGCTCAGTAGTTGTGGTTCGCTGGCTCTAGAGTGCAGGCTCAGTAGTTGTGGTGCATGGGCTTAGTTGCTCTGTGGCATGTGGGTTCTTCCTGGACCAGGGATTGAATTCATGTCCCTGCATTGGGAGACGGATTCTTAACCACTGCGCCACCAGGGAAGTCCCGAGGCATTTATTTTAAATTCTTTCTTTTTAAATTTTTGAGTATAGTTGCTTTACAATGTTGTGTTAGCTTCTACTACACAGCAAAATGAATCAGCCATACATATACATGTATCCCCTCCCTTTTGGATTTCCCTCCCATTTAGAACACCACAGTGCATTAGAGTTCCCTGTGCTATACAGTATGTTTCCAACAGTTGTCTATTTTTTGTTTGTTTGTTTGTTTTGTTTTGTTTTGTTTTGCGGTACGCGGGCCTCTCACTGTTGTGGCCTCTCCCATTGCGGGGCACAGGCTCCGGACGCGCAGGCTCAGCGGCCATGGCTCACAGGCCTAGCCACTCTGCGGCATGTGGGATCTTCCCGGACCGGGGCACGAACCCGTGTCCCTTGCATTGGCAGGTGGACTCTCAACCACTTCGCCACCAGGGAAGCCCAGTTGTCTATTTTATACATAGTATCAATAGTGTATATGTGTCAATCCCAATCTCCCTATTTTAAATCCTTATCATAATTTATCTGGGTAAAAAATGTCAAACATGCTATGCATATATATATAACCTATAAATAGATGTGGCTCAGAAATATTTACTTGAAATGAATAATCTGAAAATACCTTTTACTGCCACACATACCCATGGATAATTATATGCACAGACATTCACTTATTAAAAACAATTGCTGACAATTATTGAATGCTAGGTATAAAGAGCTTTATATGCATTATCTCATTTAATCTTCCCAGTTATACCCTCATACTACTCATGAGGAAACTGGAAGTTCACTGAAGTTACATAATTTATAAGGTCATAGCTAATAAGGTTCAGATACAGTTTTTAAACCCAGATAACATCTATTATCAAGTGTCTTGCTGATACAATGTAATCTCTATCTTCATTTCTTCAAGGTCTAAGTTTACACTCTTCAATCCCAATGCATATATATATAATATATATATATATATATTATATATTTTTTAAGTGCTTACTGTATGCCAGACTTTGTTTTTTCTTTACTTTTTATTTTGAAATAATTTGACTTAAAAAACAGTTAAAAAGCAAATATATAGTATTCACCTATATTTTTTACCCACCTTTCCCTAATGTTATTAATTTATATAACCATAGTACAATTATAAAAATTAAAAAATCAGAAAATTTACATTGGTACAATACTATTAACAATAAACTACATATCTTTTATGAATTTTACCAGTTTTTCCATTAATGTCCTTCTTCTGTTCCAAAATCCAATCTGATCCCACATTATTTAGTTGTTGTATCTCCTTAGTCTTCATCCTCTGGAAGTTCCTCAGTCTTTCCTTTTCTTTCATGACCTTGATACTTGATGAATACTAGTCAATTATTTTGTATATGGTCTCTCAGTTTGGGTTTGTCTGATGTTTTCTCATGATTCAACGGAGGTTATATGTTATTGGGAAGAATGCCAGAGGTGATATGCTCTTCTAAGCACATCAGAGGATACATGATATCAATATGTTTTATTATTGGTGATATAGTTTCTCCACTGTGGTGTTATTTTTTGCCCTTTTTAATTAGTAAATATCTTAAAGGAGATACTTTGAGACTATGCAAATACCTTGTTTCTACTCAGACTTTCACCTAGTGCTTTTAGCATCCCTTGGTGCACATGTATTTTAAACTTTCTCCTTTGAATAGTTCTTACAATATGGCAAGCTAATGATTGTTTTGTGAATTATTCACTGTTACAAAGGCATTGCCTTCCTACCTTTTAACTTTCAAGTTGGTGGCTAGGATTCTTTCCAGAGTTAAGCTTAACAGGGAACAATAGTAAATGAAATCTGAATTCAATAATATTTAACTTAAAAAGAAAAACTTGAAAAGACAATCCCTGTTAATGCAAGCATAAAACAGTCTTTTTTTTTTTTTTTCTTTTTGCGGTATGTGGGCCTCTCACTGTTGTGGCCTCTCCCGTTGCGGAGCACAGGCTCCGGATGCGCAGGCCCAGCGGCCATGGCTCACGGGCCCAGCCGCTCCGTGGCATATGGGATCCTCCCAGACCGGGGCACGAACCCGTATCCCCTGCATCGGCAGGCGGACTCTTAACCACTGCGCCACCAGGGAGGCCCCATAAAACAGTCTTCATTCTAGAGTAGCAAAGGCTAGGGTGGATTTGTTAAATTTCTTTAAAATGAAAAGAAAGATATCTATAAGATGAACATGGAATAGTTGGCCAAATTTTGAGTTACTAGAACTAAGAAATACTTATTAAAACATGAGAAAAGGGCTTCCCTGGTGGCGCAGAGGTTGAGAGTCCACCTGCCAATGCAGGGGACGCGGGTTCGTGCCCCGGTCCGGGAAGATCCCACATGCTGCGGAGCGGCTGGGCCCGTGAGCCATGGCCGCTGAGCCTGTGCGTCCGGAGCCTGGGCTCCGCAACTGGAGAGGCCACAACAGTGAGAGGCCCGCGTACTGCAAAAAAAAGAAATTAAAAAAACATGAGAAAAAAAGTTTTAACTTAAGACCAGTGTAAGAAAAAAGTACTTTATGTATGAGAGGAATACTGGCTAGAAATATATATCTAAGATTAAAATAGTTGAAATAAAAGAATATATGAATAATGTATATAATAAAACTTCTAAGGAAAATGGCTGCATAAGCATGTTTTTTAAAAAAGAGGTAAACTTTCCCCACGTAAATGAACAGCAAGAACAACAAGAATAAATGAGAAAACTGCACTTTTACTGAAACTGAAAAAGGCTCCCAACCTCATACTACTAGCTCTAGTTCTACTCTTTTGTACTGCCAGGTTTCAATTTTATTTTACCTTTAAACAGTGTTATAATAAAGGAACTATTGGTGCTTTATTTCTATAGAATAGAGTCTTAAAAGTAGATTGGTAGATCCAAGTACATGTATATTTTTTATTTTAAAAAATATTTTCAGGAAGAGTAATCTCCAGTGAGCAAATGTAGAGACTTCTCATTATGCCTTCTGGGTATTCCTTGTTTTAGTCTTGGGTGAAGTTATATCAACAGAAAGAAATATACCTAGAGCTCATAACCTATTGTCCTATAAAAAGCAATGACTTTCATCGAGCTTTTATATGCCAGGTACTCAGCTAAAGTGCTTATCTATATTATGTCCCAAATTACTTTTGCTGTGGAGTACAAAGGCAAAATTTTTTTAAACCCTTTCATTATTAAAAAAAATAATACATTTACCAACTTCCAGTTACAAAATAAATGAGTCACAAGAATGAAATGTACAGCATGGGGAATATAGTCAATAATATTGTAATATCTTTGTATGGTGACAGATGGTAACTGACTTATCATGGTGATCATTTTGTAATGTATAGAAATACTGAATCACTATGTCATGCACCTAGAATTCACAGTGTTGTAGGTCAATTTTACATCAATTAAAAAAATTTTTTAATTAACAAAATGAAAACTAAAATCATTGAGAAGCCCCCAAAATACATTTAAATAGTACATTTTAGAAATCTTTGAGACAGCAAGGTAATCAGCTCTAAATTTTTTAAAACAGCCTTTTCCTGTAAACTCGATCTATGTTTTGGGTTGTTTTTTTTTTTTTTTTTTTTTGTAAATATATGTGTTTTGTACTTAGTGAAATGAGACTTGTTGGTGAAGATAGTTTGTAGAGGAAGTTGTCAGCCATGGACCTTGCTGTCAGACAGCCATGTGTCTCAAAGCTTATTAGTAACTGTTTGATGACCCAAAATCTGCCTTTTAAGCATTAGTTCCATGTGGCCATCAGTACCAACTATGCTTCTCCATATTGAACGCTGATAAAGAGAAAGAAAAATTCTTTAAGATTATGGGCATACTCGTTATAGCAGTTCATTATCTTTGGAGGTGATTGACAGCAATGTCAGAATATGAAGAGAAGTTTTTGAATTGTATGTGATTGGAAAACTCATTGAAACTGCCCTGTTAATGATGCTTTTGTGTCAACCTGAGATTACCTTTTCCATATGTATCTGTTAGAAAAATCATCTACATACCATATGGATTCTCAATTATTTAAACATTAATCTTGCATTATTTTAATTGACCAATATTTTACTTTATTTTTTAAAATTTATTTTATTGAAGTATAGTTGATTTGCAATGTTGTATTAATTTCTGCTATACAGCAAAGTGATTCAGTTATACATGTATATATATTCTTTTTCATATTCTTTTCCATTGTTGTTTATTACAGGATATTGAATATAGTTCTCTGTGCTATACAGTAGGACCTTGTTGTTTATCCATTATATGTGTAATAGTTTGCATCTCCTAATCACAGACTCCCAACTCATCCCTCCCACTCCCCCACGCCCTGCAACCACAAGTCTGTTCTTTATCTCTGTCTGTTTCTGTTTCATAGATAAGTTCATGTGTGTCATATCTTGGATTCTACATATAAGGGATATCATATGGTATTTACCTTTCTCTTTCTGACTTACTTCACTTAGTATGATAAGCTCTAGGTCCATCCATGTTGCTGCAAATGCCATTATTTCATTCTTTTTTATGGCTGTGTGATATTCCATTGTATATGTATACCACATCTTCTTTATCCATTCACCTGTCAATAGACATTTAGGTTGTTTCCATGTCTTGGCTATTGTAAATAGTGCTGCTATGAACGTAGGGGTGCATGTATCATTTTGAATTATAGTTTTGTCCAGATATATGCCCAGGAGTGGGATTGTTGGATCATATGGTAGTTCTATTTTTAGTTTTCTAAGGAACCTTCATACTGTTTTCCATAGTGGCTGCACCAATTTACATTCCCACCAACAGTGTAGGAGGGTTCCCTTTTATCCACACCCTCTCCAGCATTTGTTATTTGTAGACTTTTTATTGATGGCCATTCTGACTGGCATGAGGTAGTACCTCACTATAGTTTTTATATATATTTCTCTAATAATTAACAATGATGAGCATCTTTTCATGTGTTAATTGGCCAATATTTTTAAACGAAATGGAATTATTTTTCTTAGAAAACGTATAGTAATTATGTGAATTGGCTATAGAATTGCATGCAAAAATCTTTTTGTGATTAGATTATTTGAATGATGAAAGTTTACTTGTGGTTGATCATAAGTTCATTTATGGGTGAGTAGTGTATTTTTTTGTCTCTTCCTCTATATATGTGTACTCCTTAAAGCAACTGTGAGCTTTATAATTTCCTTGCTTAATTGTGGTATTAGTGTATGTAGAATATTAAAATGACCATAACCTATTCTAGATTTTAAAAATTTGAGATATAATTGACATATAACATTATACTAGTTTCAGGTGTACAACATAATGATTCGATATTTGTATGTATTGTGAAATGAACACCACAAAAAGTTAATATCCATCACTACACATTTACAAATTGTTTTCCTTGTAATGAAAACTTTTAAGATCTACTCTCTTAGCAACTTTCAAATGTATAATAAAGTATTATTAACAATAGTCACCATGTGGCGCATTACATCCTATGACTTACTTGTTTTATAATTGGAAGTTTGTACCTTTTGACTGCTGCATCCATTTCCATTCTAGATTTTTAATATCAACATAAACTATTACAATAAGACCAATGTAAGATTGTACCCAAAATAGCTAAGCAAATTAATACAGATGCTTAGAAGTGGTTAAGTCATTATAAATGGATCATACTAAAGCCATTTTGAGACCATAGTTCAGACTAAACTCTAGTATAAACTCTAAAATGTATTTGTCTTTTTTGGGCGGGACTCACTGTATTGGGGATTACCAGGTCAGATTCATGGACGTTTAAGACCTACAACTATATTGCTATCTGGATTTAGAAGACAGGATTACAGTTCACTCAAATGTGGTAGTATCTTCTTGATTCATTAAGATAATATGGGTATTATGATGTAAGTGAATAGATCATGAGGTGATTTAAGAAGAATAAGAAGTTAATATGCTAATTTTCCTAAAGTTATGGCAACATACAGTTGTACGAAGTTACTGTATTCAAATGTCTATTATTATTTTTTTATATAAGAATATTCTGCAAGTCTATTAGAAGATTTGGTATACTTAACATTAAACTTACTTCATAAACTGGTATTTTAAATTATATTATTTTTATTTATTTCGTATTTTATCTCTCTGAAGAACATGTATTTCTAAACTTATTTCATATTTTAAAAAAGTATTCCTAAAAGTTTGACTTATTTTAAATATGTTTAATTCTTTTGCTTAATTCCACTATTTAATACTGTAAATTAACATTTGTCTCCCTCCCATAGATATGGAGTCTGGAGAACGGTTACCATCCTCAACAGCCTCCTCTGCTACACCGACTTCATCTTCTATACCTTCTGTAGCTTCATCAGTTTCAAAAGGCGGCCTTTCCACTGGAGCTGCTTCACTTAGCTCTACAATCAACCCATGTGGTGAGTACCCTTTATTAACTCAATTTTAGAATGCCATCCTTTTACTAATTTGCATTCATAGTGTTTTATTGAACTCTGAATAAAATGTTCTCATTATTTCTGTTGATCTGTTGAACAATGGCTAGGTTAAACATTTAGTCTCTGCTTTTTCTGTATTTTATCAGAACACTGGAGTAGCACTGCTTATTCCATGTTTTCTATGATTTTTAGAAGCTTTGAGAGTTTCATTTTAATATCTTCCTTTGACCATTTTAATTAATAAATTAATACATGCAAACTCTTTTAAAACAATAGGCCCATGAGGGAGTGAAGAAATATAAAGGAATCCTTGATGATAAGGTCCCAATGCCATGGACCATTTGCCCTAAATTTGCTTCCAGTTATCAAACTGGCCTTCACCAAACCCCAGCTATCCTAGTTCACAAGATGTCTACTAAGGCATATCATTTACCTGATGGAAAATATTTTTAAAGTTTTAAATATTTTGAAAAATATTTTAAGATATTTGACAAATTTTTCTTAAACATGAATGAAGTTTATACTGCTAAAAAGGGAACTTTATTTCAGTAGTGAAAATATCCTCAGTTTTAGTTTTATGTGGAAGGTATTTTTATTTACCCCTTAAAATCACTTTTTGCCCAACCACATGTTTGGATATTTGGTAGAATACATTCCTTTTTTTAACCTAAACTTGATTAACTTATTCCTTTATCACTAGGAAGATTTTTAATCTTAAATATATTTTATCTTATAGATTATTTCATATGTATAAACATTAGAACTAAATGATATTTTACTTTTTCAAAATTAGATTTATAATTTTGGGTAAATGAAACACATAAATATGGAATGTTTGCTGACAAAATACCCTAGCAAATTGTCAAATATATATTTATTGAATTATTCTGATTTTTTTCCAATCAATGGAATGACAAGGATGTCATTTTGTCATTTTATCAGAATAATTTTCTAACATTTTCTTAGTGATTATAAAATAACTAAAATAAAATACCATTACTTTTTAAAAATAAACAAATAAAATTCCTGTTCTCCCACACCTTGTACAATCTTGGTTAAGATATTCATTTAACAACTTCATCCACATGTCCCTTGTGTATAAAATGATGGCTATATATAAAATGATGAATGCCTTTGATGATATGCTGTGTTCAAAAATAGTGATACCATGGTTGGCATTTTACCTTAAGTTTCTTTGTCTAAATGATTGCACACAGCTGTACTTTTGTAATTATTCTTTCGTGCTTTTTATAACTCTTCTCCTTTCATTTGTGTCAGCTCCTTTCATTGTATTCCTCCCATCTGCTGTCTTACTTTGTATTTACTTGTGAATTTGTATTTAAAATATATAATATTTCTAGGGAAATGTCCTTTTTTTTAATGTTGAAGCTTTCAGTCCTTGAGTACAGAGCCTTGAGTTTTCTGGACCCTTTGCTACCACCTATTTCTCACTTAGTTTTCTGAATTAGTGACATTTGAATTGCTTATGATTCTGAGTAGTCACCTGTTGGGTGCTATTTTTTTTTTTTTTTTTTTTTTTTTTGCTGTACGCGGGCCTCTCACTGCTGTGGCCTCTCCCGTTGCGGAGCACAGGCTCCGGACACACAGGCTCCGCGGCCATGGCTCGCGGGCCCAGCCGCTCCGCGGCACGTGGGATCCTCCGGGATCGGGGCACGAACCCGTGTCCCCTGCATCGGCAGGCGGACTCTCAACCACTGCGCCACCATGGAAGCCCGGGTGCTATTTTTTGTTAGTGGTAGTTGAGAGTTTCAGAAGGGTGGGGTATGCTTAGTTGATGAATAACATCAGAAATTTCCTTATGTAGAAAGGAATTAGTTTTCATCATTTATTTGCAAGTAAAATAGGTTTATGAGTTTTTATGTGGAGATACTTAAATTGAACGAAACTATAGTTTATTTCAATGTTTATTCCAAAATATATCACTTATTAACACATTATACCTTTAGTACCTACAGCATGAGTTTTTTTCACTTTCTAAGAAAATTATTTTTTGTTTTTAACATTCGCAGTGTTGTGGTTTATGTTTAAACTAGAGCCTTACAATGCATGGAGAATGCTCAGTTGTCCTGCATAATTCAGTTTATCATATTTTCCTGTCTTCTCTTATTTGATTCATTGTTTTTGGCCTAGTCGTTGTCTGTAATTTTCTCCTTTTAAAAGTAAAATTATAGAGTGATAATGCACCTAACCTCTTTATTTTAAACAATTTGAATCTCCTCAATGTTTTTGATGTATAGAAACAACAAAAAAGAATTTTCATCTGTAAAATGTCAAAACCTCACCAGTTCTTTAATGGTTCCTTTGAGGACATTCTTTTGTTTTAAACAGTTATTTTAATTGGCCTTTCTCTGTCATCTTCATTAATGATATTTCTGTAGGAATTCTTCTGAGTTACAAAGGATTTAATTCAAGCCTACTTTTGAACTTTGAATGATCAACTAATTTCTTTTGAATCAACACCTTGTCAGGGTCTGGGAGTATACATATCTACTGTTACTATTATGATGCTGGTAGAAGATGTGAGACTCCTAGGTCAGAGATTTTATTACTATAGCATAGCAAATAGCATAAACATCATGTTGGCATTGGCTCCCCATGTCTCCCAAGTCCCACAGGGGCAACACGGAGGGGCCCAGTTGAATCTTATATAGTGGGGATTGTGTCACGGCTTAGGCAACCTACTGCTTTTATAATAAATGAAAGCAAAGCCACTCTTTCTCTGGAAGGAAATGTCACCTCATCCATCAAGGTTGCTCACTGCAATCCTGAGAAATGGCCCAATTTTAAAGAGTGGTCAAGACCTTGCATTCTTGGCATACCCAGCAACAACATGCAGGGATCTTGGAGGACTGTCTCTCACAGCACACCTTTAATTTTATTACAGTAACTTGGATAGAAAATAACACTGCAATAAAGATTGATTAATCTAAGGCTCTCTGCATATAGTGGATCTTGTCGGTCCTGGAAGAGTTATATTTCTTTTCCCTTTAAAGTATGATTTTTAAAAAATAACAACTTGCCTACTTCTAAATAATTTTGGACAGCTTTCAGTAAATATATTGGTACAGTAAACAAAACAATTAACTAAAATATTAAAAGATAGGCTCTAAAAAATATAAAAGTGTTAGCCAAGGAAAGCCACAGATATTGAACAAAAAACTTAACTAATTAGCTGTTAAGAATAAAAAGAAAACATAGTGGGCTACATGGCTCACATACTAGTGCTAGTGAACATATCAGTTCCTCAGAGAAAAATGAACGTTTTCCTGGCTCTGAATGGTTTGGGGAATATACCACCAGAACCTTCGTATAAAAGGCCACATGATACACAATATCCTATATGCCAATTTCATAAGTATTCAGACACTATTTCACATAATATCTCTGAGTGAAAGCTGAAAGAATAGTATTTCATCATAGTTCCAAAATTAAACTTTACAGAGTGGATTTGTTCGAGATTTGTGGTCATTTGACCTAATACAAACAAAGCATAGAACTTTGAGAAATTTCAATGATAGTTAAACTGTGCCATAGACCAGTGGTTTTCAATCCATTTTTGAGGTAGAACCCTTCAAACAAAACTTGTAAAACGCTGAATGTATGAAACAGAGAAACTGTTTAAAACTTCTCTCATTAAAGCTGGGGTATGCCTACTTTTCTTTTAAAGTTAGAGACTGAATTACACATGTATCTTAATTGCAGGCCTACCTCTGTAGAACTGTGCCAAATCATGGTATATTGAGGAAATCGCAAATTGATCAGTCAGGCCTCAACTTAGGGTATGTGTCAGTTACGACAATGATTAACTATGAATAGGAACACATGGCAAATACATGTACCAGTCCATAGATCTGCAGTTCTGTGGTGGGTGATGGCATCACAGACCTGGGCTCCTAATTTGATATCCTGTCTTCTGAGGTATGGGACTTTCATGCTCATGTGTCTTATCTCATGGCTTTTATATGGGATTTCTTTACTAATTTTACTACTTTTCATATATTTTTTCACTCTGTTCCTTATTTATTTATTTATTTATTTTTAATAAATTTATTTACTTATTTTATTTTTGACTGTGTTGGGTCTTCATTTCTGTGCGAGGGCTTTCTCTAGTTGTGGCAAGCAGGGGCCACTCTTCATTGCGGTGCGTGGGCCTCTCACTGTCGCGGCCTCTCTTGTTGCAGAGCACAGGCTCCAGACGCGCAGGCTCAGTAGTTGTGGCTCACGGGCCCAGTTGCTCCGCAGCATGTGGGATCTTCCCAGACCAGGGCTCGAACCCGCATCCCCTGCATTGGCAGGCAGATTCTCAACCACTGCGCCACCAGCGAAGCCCATCTCATGGCTTTTAGAAGGCTGATCCACCTACAGCCCTGTTTTCCAGGAAGGAAGAAGGTGGAGTAGAAAAGGGCAAAATTTGTATGCCAGCTTACTTTGACCCCTTTTAAAGAGCTTTCCCAGAAACCCCATCCAGAGATTTCCACTTAGTATCTCTTTTGTCGGAACTATATGAATGGTAATCTCAGCTTCAAGGAAGGCCAGGAAAATTAGTTTTTAGCTGAGCATATTGCCATCCTGAAGAAAATAGAGGTTATTAGTTAGGAATAAGGAGAGAATGGATAGCCAGTATCTGCTATGGCTAAATGGAACAGAGGGACAGGAGATCAAGCTGGGGAGTAGGTTAAGGTCAGATCATTTAGAACTTCATGCACCATGTTTAAGAGTTTAGGCAGAATGATGTATTGATTAAAAGCAAGGACTTTGCAATTGAAAGGCGCTGAAATTGAATCTTGGCTTGTCCACTTATTAGCTATGTGAATTTGGGTACATTACCCCTTTCTGAACTTCTGTACCTCATCTATAAAATAAATATGATACCCATTTTATAACGATAAATGAGATAATGCCTGACATAGAATAGGTGCCTAGCAAATTGTAACCTTTATTTTTATTCATACTTGATCAAGTGGAAGGATTTTAATGATTTGAAAATGTTAGCATGCTAGCAGCATGTAGAGCGTCAGTTTGCAATGAGGATGGGACTAGAGGCAAAGAAGACCATTAGAAGGTACTTAAATTTATCTGGGTGAGAAATGATAAGAGCCAAAATTAAGGAGTTATTGGAGATGAAGAAAGAAACAAGGTTCCAGAGATATTTTGGGAGTAGATTCTTATGGGATATAATGACTGGATTTGGGCAAAGGGATGTTGAGGGAGAGATTGAGAGAGAAGCCCTGACATGACTTGGATAACTGGGAGAAGGGTGATGTAATGAGAAATGTGAAGGAAGAATACATTTTAAAGTGTAAAAGGGTCATTTATCTTTTTGCATGTTGCACTTGAATGGACTGTACATCCATGTAAATACTCTTGGTAAATATTAGAGTTGTTTCCAACTTTTGCCAATTACAATGTCATGACCATCATTATACATGAATCCTGATGCATATGCATACGTTTTTGAAGATGTCTTCAACTTTACCAGTAGTACCAATTTATTTTCTCATCAGCTGTGTATTATAATTCCTGATGCTTATCATTCATGTTGACACTTGTCATTGCCAGACTTTTTGATTTTTGTCGATGAATATGAAGTGTTCATTAAGGTGCCTTTTAATAAGTTTATAGCTTTTTGGGTTTTCCTCTCTTTTGAAGTGATTGTTTAGGGCTTTGGTGCATATTTCTATTGGGTTGTCCATCTTTTTCTTACAGATTTGTGAGTTCTTTTTATATTTTGGATGCTGGTCCTTCTTTCAGTTATCTTTGTGGGAGATAGCTTTTCCCATATGGTGTGTCTTTTTTTTATTCTACATTGTCTTTTGATGAAAAGAGCTTCCAATTTTAATGTCGGCAGATTTACCAGTATTTTTATTTATCGTTATGCTTTTTGTCTAAGAAATTGTCCTCCACCTCCAAGGTTATGCATATATATTTTTGAGATTTCACTTATCTCTTATTTAATGTTACTTTGAAAAGTATATGGTTATCAGATACCAGGCCAGTTGTGATAGACTGAATTGCCTTTTGGGTTTTGGAACTATCACCAGTTGAGATTGTTGTTTGATGTATCAGTGAGTTCAGCTTGAGATAACATAAACCACTGATGCTATTTTAAGCAGAAAGATTTAATACAAGGAATCAGGTACTTATAAAATTATTGAGGAGCTGACCCCTGACCCCTATGAGTGATTTCAGAGCATTACTGTTGAATTGACCTGCTTAAGGAAATTACCTCTAGTTCAGTCAGGACACCGTTGTTCTAACTGATGGCTCCATGGATCATACCACCTCAGCTGCAACCCAGTGATCAAGAACCACTGACATAACAGGCTCCAGGGCTGTTCTGTGCTGCCTGCTAGATCTGCACCAGCAAAAAGCATACCTCATATACTGCCAATCTAACAGCTTAACTCAGTGCCAAATACATCTGATTGGCAGAATCTAAATTATATCCAGAACCCTGGCTGCAAGAGAGACTGGTAAATATACTTTTTAGCTGCTCAGCTTCTGCATCACAGGAGGGTACACTAAAAGGAGGTTGGGGTACATGTTAAATTATGAGCCAATTATCTATCCATTTTAGCTCATCTGGTGATAGCCCCCCTGCCATATCTCCCCACCTTTGTATTATAATAAACTCCTGATACCTATACATGAACTTTATTCCAACTTCAGTGGTTCTTTTCTTCTGAAAAAAAATAGTATTTCATTAATACATCTAGTAGCTCATGTATACTCACTACAGATCCCTTTTGATATACTATTCTATGTAATAATATAAGTTAAACCAAATAAAATAAATGCTTAACTCAAGACGATATGGCTCTTAACTGTCACAAAAGCAAATACCTATCAATTCTTTTTAAAGATTGCAAAAAACTTTTCAAGGACTCCATTCCTCCTATACAGTATCATTAATTTTTCTGTATTTATTGGATCATGTCCATTAGTATAAAAGCATGCTCATAGTATCTCCCATCTTAAAAAATAATACATACCAAAAACCCTTCCCTCTTTCACCCCAAACACTCTTCTGGCAATTACTCTGTTTTCTGCCTCACTTTATAACCAAACTTCTCAAAATACATAGTTGTATTTGCTTTCTCCTTTTCCTCATCTTTTATGTATATCTCAGTCCACACCAATGTCACTTTTCTGTCCTCATCTCTCTCAACCTCTCGGAAGAATTGACACAATTGACCAGTCCTTCCTTCTTAAAAAACCTTTTTTAGGGAAGAGTTTGTATCAAATTGGTAATATTTCTTCTCTAAAAGTTTGGTAGAATCCACTCTGAAGTCATATGGGCTTGGAAGATTGTTGTTTCTTTGTTCGTTTGTTTTAATGTTGTTGTGGAAGATAATCAGGAGTTCAACTTTTCTTTGGCCGCGCCGTGTGGCTTGTGGGACTTTTTTAGTTCCCCATCCAGGGATTGAACCCGGGCCCTCAGCAGTGAGAGCATGGAGTCCTAACCACTGGACCAGGGAATTCCCAGGAGTTCAACTTTTAAAATAGAAGTATAAGACTATTCAGGTTATCTTTTTCTTTGTGAGTGAGCTTTGTTAGTGATGTCTTTCAAGGAATTTGTCCATTTCCTCTAAGTCATTGAATTTACAGGTACAGAGTTGTTCCAAATAGTACCTTATCCTGGGACTTCCCTGGTGGCACAATGGTTAAGAATCCGCCTGCCAACGCAGGGGACATGGGTTCAAGCCCTGGTCCAGGAAGATCCCACATGCTACAGAGCAGCTAAACCTGTGCGCCCAACTACTGAGCCTGCACTGTAGAACCCGTGAGCCACACTACTGAGCCCATGTGCCACAACTACTGAAGCCCACGCGCCTAGAGCCCATGCTCCACAACAAGAGAAGCCACCGCAATGAGAAGCCTGCGCAACACAACAAAGAGTGGCTCCTGCTCACCGCAACTAGAGAAAGCCCACACGCAGCAGCAAAGACCCAACGCAGCCAAAATATTAATTAATTAATTAATTAATTTAAAAAATAGTACCTTATCCTTTGAATGTCTGTAGGATTTGTAATGATATCTTCTCTTTCATTATTGATATTAATAATTTGTTCTCTTTTTTCCTTTGTGACTAGAGCTTTTATCAATTTTATTAATCTTTTTGACAAACTAGATTTTGGTTTCATTGATTTTTTTTTTTTCTGATATTCTGTTTTCTGTTTCATTGATTTCTGCTCTTTATTATTTCCTTCTGTTTTTCCATGGGTGGGATTTCCTCATCTTTTCTCCTAATTTCTTGAAGAGAAAACTTAGGTCATTTATATTAGACCTTTCTCCTTTTCTTATATATGCATTTAATGCTATGAATTTCCCTTTTAAATACAACTATACAGCCGCCTCCCACAAATTTTGATAGTTTTCATTTCATTATCATTCTAGTAAAAATATTTTCTATTTTCCTTTGTGAATTCTTCTTTGACTGATGGGTTGTTTAAAAGTCAGTAACTTAACATTTAAATGTTAAATGTTTCAGTTGATGTCCATTTTAGTTTTATTGTGGTCAAAAAACATGCTAATGATATGTGCTCTGTTTTTTGGCTTCCCACTGCCACTTTTGCAGACTGGCCCCTTGTGGGTCTCCTCTGTGCCTGTGAAAGTTGTTGGGTCAGCCAACTACATGGCAGAGATGCATCTCTTTCTCTTTGTGGTTTCCTTGCTCCTAAGATTACCCCTTGATTTCCAGCTGCTCTGCCAGCTTTCGACTCTGTTCTCTGACACTTCAGGCTTTCTGCTGTCTAAGCTAATCATGGTGAAGGTATGCACTCAATTAAGGAATACATCAAATTGAACAGATCTGCTGTGTGTAGCTCTGTCTTTCTGTTCGTTCTCTCCTGGCTGTTTTGTGTTGCCCATGCACAGTGTACTTTTAGCTAGGAACTTGGAAAGTTTAATCTCTGAATTTGAGTCTCCTTCTTCCTGTGGTTTGATCACTGCCAAGATTTCCCCTTTAAATTTCCTGATTTCCTGATGTTTTCTTAGCCCTGAAGTCTGACCTCTGGCACCTTTAGTTGATAAGCCTGCTGTTTCATCTACCACTGTTTTCTGGAGTTATAGCTGTGAGGTTTAGACAGCAGTATCAGACCAGAAAGCCACAAAGTCACACTTCTCGCCCCTTCTTGTTACCATTTTTTCCAGGTTAAACTTTCCCCTGGCTTTTCTCTGCTTTTGGATGCTTTCCAGTATCTTTAGTTTTGTTGTTGTTGTTTTTTGATATTTATTTATTTATTTGGCTGCACCAGGTCTTAGTTGTGGCATTTGGGATCTTTTAGTTGCTGCATGTGGGCTCTTAGTTGCGGCATGTGGGATCTAGTTCCCTGACCAGGGATTGGACCCCCGGGGCCCCTGCTTTGAGGATGCAGAGTCTTAACCACTGGACCACCAGGAAGTCCCTTGTTGTTGTTTTAAATCACATTTTTATAATTATTTTCTGTGGATGATTTGTGTAGCCACTTCACTACTACTCCACCATTACCTGAAGTTGTCCCCTGCAAAACGAATCACTTCTTTAAAAAAAAATTTTCACCTGAGACTCCAGGGGTGACATGTGACACAATCTAGCCAATCCAAACATCATATTTCCCACACAACGATGGTTAAGTGATTGGTTAAGGAAGACACATGAGACTAATCAAAGGCAAAGAGATTCCGTTCTGGGATTTTTACTGGGACTGGTGAGGGAGGATACCCTTTTGTCCCACAAACCTAAAAGGAAGGGCCTATCTGAGGAAGTAGAGCCAAGAGATGAAAGAGAAATTAAGTCCCAGTAAGCTTTCAGCCAACCTTCTTTATCTGAAGTGTGCCTTTTCCAAATGCTTTTATGTGATGTGAATCAATATGTTTACCTTTCACTTAGCCATTTTGAGCTGGATGTTTTGTACTTTTCAACCTATCTGATATACCCTCCATGATCGAATCCCAACTCAGGGTCTCAACCATGTTCTCTCTTTGTCTTAGAGGAACTGCATAAGGCTGATTTTCATGCTTTGTCTCAGGTTAAGTGTCCTGAGACATTAATTAGAGAAGTCTCCTCTGTTCATAGTGTCTAGGTTATTGTTCTACTGTTACCTGTTTTTTCACCTAGTAATTTCCTCCATAGTACTCTTCACAGTTTATAATTATAGATTTGGTGTTGTTTTACTTATTTGTCCCTTCTTCTACATTTAAAAGGCAGGGACCATACGGTTTTTTTATTGATACGTATCCAGTCAGTGCCTGGCACAAAATATATGCTCAAGAAACAATTGTTGGAGAAAGGGAGGGAAGGAGAGGTGAACTTGCAGGAATAGGACTTGCTAATTAAATGATAAATTTACTCTAATTAATAAGTTTTCTAGGCTGTATTATGCTTTGCTCTGGTAATACCAAATAACTGTGCCGATTTTAGTTGGAGATGGGCATTATAAGCCACAGGGTAAAGAATCTTAAAAGATCAGACCTTACTGATGAGGCATTGAATAAATAAACCCTGAAAATCCAAAGTTATTAATTAGAACTTTTTATTTAAAAGATGGAGCTTACATTTACAGTCAATAGAGAATCGTCAAGAGAATGAGATAGGCTTATTCTTGAGGGTTTGGATATAAAGCCAAAGTTTTAGTCTCTTTGAGTATTTATATTATAGTATGAACTATTATAACAATAATTGTTTCTTACTTGTCTATATTCTAGATATCTGTAAGTCACAAATAAAGGCCCTGGAATGTTCAACTGTCTAGCTTTTTTGCCTTTCAATAGATTTATTTAATGAAGGGTTTGATCACAAGGCACCAGGTATTTTTGAAATATATTTTACCTAACTTTTAAATTTATGTATGTATGTATGTATGTATGTATGTATGTATGTATTTATTTATTTATTTATTTATTTATGGCTTCTTTGAGTCTTCGTTGCTGTGAGTGGGCTTTCTCTAGTTGTGGCGAGCGGGGGCTACTCTTCCTTGTGGTGAGTGCTCTTCTCATGGCAGTGGCTTCTCTCATTGCAGAGCACAGGCTGTAGGAGTGCGGGCTTCCATAGTTGTGGCATGCAGGTTCAGTAGTTGTGGCTCACAGGCTCTAGAGTGCAGGCTCAGTAGTTGTGGTACACGGGCTTAGTTGCTTCACGGCATGTGGGATCTTCCCGGACCAGGGCTCGAACCCGTGTCCCCTGCATTGGCAGGCGGATTCTTAACCACTGCGCCACTAGGGAAGTCTTTACCTAACTTTCATGAGTAGAACTTCAGAGTTTTAATTAGAATTTTATAGGTAAATTACTAAAGAAAGGTAATGCCTTCAAATCAATTAAGTAATCTTAAAAATGAACCTAGGGTTATGGATAAAATTGTTTCTTCCTTCCCCCAAAAATATGTTGAAGTCTTAATCC
Organism: Mesoplodon densirostris; assembly: GCF_025265405.1. Classification (NCBI taxonomy): domain Eukaryota; kingdom Metazoa; phylum Chordata; class Mammalia; order Artiodactyla; family Ziphiidae; genus Mesoplodon; species Mesoplodon densirostris. The sequence goes on along the minus strand of NC_082668.1, from coordinate 78,968,035 downwards.
CTGGTTCCTCAGAATGTGACCTGTTTGGAAATTGGGTCCTTAAAAGAGGTAATCAAGTGAAAATGAGGTTATTAGGGTGGGCTCTAAACCAAAATGACTGGTATCCTTATTAAAATGGGAGAATTTAGACACAGAGATGTGTACAGAAAGAAGCCCATGTGAAGACATAGGAAAAATGCCTGAGGTTACCAAACGTTAGGAGAGAAGGATGGAACAGATCCTTCCTTAGTACCTTCAGAGGGAGCATGGTCTTGCCCACACCCTGCTTTCAGACTTTTGTAGCCTCCAGAACTGAGCCAATAAATTTCTGTTGTTCTAAGTCACCCAGTTTGTGGTACTTTGTTATCGCAGCCCCAGCAAATTAATATATGACTTTTATTTTAATGCACTACCATTTCTGATGATTAGCTGTACTTTGCAGGTTGTATACTAGAGGCTGATTTTGCAATGCTGTAAAAATACACTGATAGTTTAAAGAACTAGAGAAAAGAGTTTAAAGACATGTTGCAACAAGTTTATGTAGCAATGAAAGGTGTGTTTTTCAAAGTTGGTTTTAGTAATTTTTGTGCATTATGGGAAAACTAAGACCTCTTTATTGAAACATAAGTAAAATAAGATTTTAGAATTAGATTGTTTTCACTGTTATTTTTTATATTTCATTATAAAAATAAAGTACATCTATATTTGAATATAGAAATATATATAAAATATAGTGTAATTTTAGTATTTTAATCTGTGAACTCTAAATTCTTTCATTAGAACTAACAAAAATGCTTTTTTACAAAAGAGCAGCTGATCCTATCTTTGAAGAATAGTCATTTGCCTGAAGATTGATACATCATTGGCTGAACTGAATCAAAATCTTGTTCACCATGTTTAGTGTTATGTAGAGTAGTAGATTTTGTTCCCAAGGCTACCTAGACTTTTATTATTTTTTTTCTAATGAAAAGACTGTTTGAAAGGAAATTAGTAACTTTATATTGAATCCTGGCAGATACTAACTTAACTGAGCGATCAAAGTTAATATCACCAGCACCACATAGCAACATCACAGACCCCAGATATGTTGTGCTGAGAAGGACACATTGGGTACTCTTCCCAATCATGTTTAACCTCTTCTAATCATGAGAAAGCATCATTCAAACCCACATTGAGATACAGTCTACAAACTACCTGACTAGTACTCTTTAATGTATGAAGGTCATGAAAGACAAGACTGAGGAACTGTCACAAATTGGAGAAAATTAAGGAGACACAGTAACTAAATGCAATGTGAGATCCTAGATTGGATCTTAGCACAGGAAAATGACACTAGTGGAAAAACTAATGAGATCCGAATAAATTCTTTATTTTAGTTAATTAATTGGAGTTAACTTCTTGGCTTTGAAAATTATTTTTTATCATATAAGATGTTAACATAGGGGAAGTTGGAACTCTGTACTATTTTTGCAACTCTTTTAAGTCTAAAACAATCTCAAAGCAAATACTTAAAAATAAAATGAAAGACTTTATTTCCATACCATGCTTTTTTAATGTTAAAATGTAAAGGTTAACTACTAAAAAAGTTATGAGAATAAAGGAATGAAATGAAGATTATTGGGGGGAAATATTTTGTCACCATTAGCTATAGAATCCTTTCTGTTTGTTCTTTAATCAAAGTTCAAGTTTGTAGAATTTGTACATTGTGAGTTTCAGAATATTTAAACATTAATATGTTTAAGAATTTTAATATATGGGCCAATAATTTGAGCATTTCTTTAATTTACAGTAATTTCACTTTGTTTGTTACACTCGGTTATTACTAGTGTTAAAGTACTCTTGTAACCTGTATTTGAATGTGCTACCATTTTTGATGATTAACCATACTTTGCAGGTTATATACTAGAGGCTGATTTTGCAATGCTGTAAAATGTGCTAACAGTTTAAAGAACTAGAGATAAGAGTTAGAAGACATGTTGCAACAAGTTTGTGTAGCAGTGAAAAAGTAAAGACATTTTTAGCACACAAAAAACAGCATAGGTAGAATTCTATCATAGTAAGCAGTCTCCTTGATTTTTTAAAAAAGATTAGATGCTTTAGGATACTTATCCCTTATAATCATTTTGTTTTAATTTGCTATTTGGACTTTTCCTGATTGATAGGAGATTTGTCCACTGGTAGTGTAGGTTCAAGACATTAGTACAGTATTTACATTATTTTGTTCTTGTGGGGGGAAAATACCCTTATTGTGTCATTGCGTGAAGTTCATTAATATTAATAAAGACACTTGCAGTTACCGTGTATTGCTACTGAGACACTGGCATTTTGTGTAACTGCTTTTAATCACTTACATATAGATTGGCTAGTACAATCTGAAAAGCTCTGCTAAAAAGTAGTCAGCTTATTATAACGTAAGTTGAGGATTTAGACATTACAGACATATATTTTCATTATGCAGTACGTGCACATTGTTACCTGTCAGTTAAAATGGAAACTAATAAAAGTTGCATTTATAATATTGAAACTATGCTTGAATGTTAATGTCTGTAAAAAAGAATAATTATGGTGTTCTAAAACTATTTTCATTTTATGATGTAATTTATCAGTTTGCAAATGTGTTCTTTGAGCAAAATTGAAGAGTTTTAATCATAACAGGTTTTTACTTGGGAGGATCTTCTGATATTAGGTATATTAATGTAGAGAAAAGTTAATTCTCCAAAAGTAGGGCATGATAATATCCAAATAATTTTATTTTTGTAGTCATAAATCTAATAGAGCCGGTTTGGCTTGTGTTGTCTTTTGTTTCCTATAAGAAGATATTCTGCTCTTTTGTTAATACAGAATATGCTTTGTTTTAAATGTAGTTGTAGAGTTCACTGAGTCATCTCCAGTCTGTGATCAAAAATCCCCTTGTGAACAGTAGCTTGAAGTTTCAAGACAGTTGGAGAAGGCAAAGGGCATTGTCCTGGCAATGAAACCAAAGGGTGTAACCGAAACAGCATCCTCTGCTGTATAACAAGATTAAAGCCAACATAGATGTCATTAAATTAGCTTTTAATTACCCAAAGAGCTTTTAGTAACATTGTGAATGCTTTTTATAATTGGAACAGAGAAAAAAAGTGAGATATATTTTTAGAGTTATCCACAGCAGGTATTATGAAGTATTATCCCTGCAACTGCTAACAGTTTGCTTTATGCAGTGTTTTGTACAGAATAAAAATGATTAAGAAATGATTATTTCCTTTATAACCTTATACCCTAGTAATGGTATGATGAAAGATTGTGAATAATCATGAATATTCAAAGGAGGTCCAAAACATATCTGTCTGGGAGATTCAGGAATACTTCTTGGGCAATATATTTTTGAGATGATTATGAAAGGATAGTTAAGGTTATAAAAGGCAAAAGAAGTCAAAGAGCATGTTATGTAAGCATGGAGGGTCTGAAGAAGAAGAAATAATGTGCCCAAAAATACAACAGTGGGAAACATTCATTAAGCACCTGTTATATTTCAGATTATGCCAGGTATTGGGGATTACCAAGATGAATGAGATTCAGTTTTGCTCTCAGGGAGTTAAAATCCTAGTTTAGAATTCATGCACATAGAAGTGATAGTTAAAATAGTAGAAGCCCATGAAATGACTGAGGAAGAAAGCATAAAGAGGAAAAAAGAGACAGTTGGACAAAATCTTTAAGAATCTTACATTTAGAAAAAAGAAAACCCAATAAAGTGGAGAGTAGTATTATGGAAAAATATAGTTAAGAAGAATATCAAAATAGTTCCATGACCCAGAGCTTAAGGGTAAACATGGGTTTTAATAAGGAAGAGGTAATCAGCAATGCCAGATTTATAGAGACAGGTTAAAAATGAGAAGAGCAAAGATTAATGGAATCTAGTGGTTAGGAAAACTTAAGTTCTTTTACAGACAAAATGGAAGGGAGGCTTGGACTTGTCACAGCTATTAAAGATTCTGAGAAGTGAGGAGGAAGTAGACATACAAGTGTAAGAGTTTTCTTTCAAGGTTAACAAGGAGAGATGCTGAGATGGGATTGAGAAGGAAGGAGATAGATAGGGTCAAGGGGGTGGTAGAAGACTGAGAGAGACCAACGGTCATGCTGAGAAATAAAGAAATGGAAATGTGGAAACCATGGTTAGAGTAAAATTTAAGAATTTAAGATCTTGGAGGTGGTAGAATTTTATGTGATCAAATCCAACATGTGGCCTAAATGGAATCAAGGAGAAATAAAAGGCCAAGTGGTAATTTAAAAAAAAAAATTAGGACTCAGGGTTGGTGACATGTAAGGCAAAAGGAAACTAGTAAGAAGCACCCTTGCAAGTTTAAATGAAAATTCAGGACAACTTCCTATTCTGATGAAGCCCTTTGGAATCAGTCCCATGGATGTGCCTCTTCTGCTCTTAATGAGTAATCAATTCACTCAACAGATATTTATTGTATATCTACTACGTACAAGACACTGTTTTAGGTATTTGGGATCTGTTACTAAGTCCTGTATGTGACAGTACCAGTTTATAATATTAAAATATTAACTAACTTGTTTTGTACATTGTGGTATGAAAAACAGTCTTATACTATTTCAATTATGTTCAAACCATTGAGTTCCTTAAGACTAGGGATTATGTCTTATTCATCCTTGTATCCTAATTACTAAACATAGCACCTGGTGCTTAATAGATATCTTCATGAAATGTCTGAATTATGGAAACTGTTGAATAAAGAACAGTAATTCTGGAAGGTTTTTACATGGAATTAGTAGCTGGCTTTTTTTTTTAAGGCAGTGGCAAAAACAATACTAAAATTATATGTAGTATTACAGAGCCTTTTAATGAGAAAGATACACTTTTTTGTATCACTGACTTCTATATTCTTGCTATAAAGGCAAAATTTAGTAAAGATTATTCAATGTAATATGAAATTATTTCCCTTCTGTTGTATAACTTTACCCATGTAAAGCAAAGAAAATCTCTAATGTGTGTTTTTAATAATGCATGGTATCATTGTAATCATTATAATGTGGGCCTGATATTCTTTACTAAATACAGACGTGAACCTTTTCTTACCAACAAGGAATAGGCCCTATCGATTCTGTTGTCACTTGGGTACTTTCTATGCTTTAATTATCTTCAAAAGTTTTATAAGAAAGAATAAGAAAATAGAGTAAGGTAGCTTCTTCGTAATTTTGCTAGGCATAGATATAACTCTGTGAACAAGACTATATTTTTCCCCCAGTTTGAATCTATGGTGAATAAAGCTCATATTTTGTTGAAATTTTATATTCAGCTCTTTCTAGATATCACTCTTTTTAGAGTTAAAAAAAAGAACTTTTTAAATTATCAAGTTGTGTAAGATCGATTCTTAAATCATTGCTGCAAGAGTGACAACTTCATTTAGGTATTACTCATGCTTTCTGTTCATGAGACTCCAAGGTTTAAGCTCATTTATTTCTTCACATTTAGAAAATTAATGTTTTAACTATACATCTAAGAATGCTGCTTACTAGCAAGTATTTCTATCAGTTTCTGATCCTTTATAATTTTAATGTGTTCTGAATTTTTATAATATTTTGTGTAGTTTTGAGCTTACCTCACAAAACTTTTTGTATTAAGTCACTGCTACATATATATAGTTGACAAATATAATTTAAGAATTTTTATTTTATAAAATATAAATGAAAAATGATTCTAAAATTCACAAACTGAATGTTTAGCTCAACTTGCTTGTCAAGAAAACTGATGTAGAAGGAAATGTAACAGATCATAGTATGTTTATAAACAAAACATTTGATTAAGGACATGTCATTCAGGAAGTTGAATTGATTAGTGAGAATCAGGGATTTTATAGGCAATCACATGTGAAAATAAACACTGGCTCTTAATGTTACAGGCTCATTTTTTTAGAGAAACTAGCTGGGTTTTTGAGAATTTGTTCTCCCCTCCACAAAAAAAATTTACACAATCTTTCTGGTGCCATAGCACTAGTCTTAAAAATAGTGATATTTGAGTAACCTCCTTTCTTCCAGTAGCATGCCCTATTTTGTTTTGACTTAACTTCAGTGCTAATTGCAGTCTAGAACTCTGATTACACAAAAGTACCAAATTCACAGATTTTCTGTTTAGGCTTTGATGAACAAAAACTAAGATTGGCTGACTTAGAAAATATACTCAAGTTTGTATCCTTCCCTTGTTCTCCCTCAGTTTCTTTGCGAGCCTTCCTTGTAAAGGCACTTTGAGGATCTTCCCTATGAGATCTACTTATTGCTTTGTTATAGTGGGACTTCAACCCTCAATCAGAACTTTTTACCTTCTAGGCTAATATAAGATATACTTGATACAGTCTATTTAAATCTTACTACTTCAATGAAAAATATACTGTTATTTCAGTAAAGAATATAGGGCTTATATTAGTCAATGAGAGTACACTGTGACCTCTTTGATGACTTCCTCTTAGTTTTCAGTGAATAAAAAAGCAAAAAGGAGGGATTTTGTTGATAACTAAATGATAACAAAAATATACTTATTTTTAAGTTGTATTTTTTAATTTACTTTTAACATATTATATTGAAACTATATTGCAGTGCCTAGTCAGGTCTGATATAAACAGGATAATAAGGAAGCCTTATGTTTATTTTAACACAGATTACAATAGCTTTCATGCAGTAAATTCTTAAGATAGCCTGGAGTGTGGGTTTTTATATTTTGTTTTCACAGTATCAAGCCAGGGAAACTTAATTATTTCCCGGGAGTAAAAGTTTTCTAAGTTAGAAGATTTCCAAGTATTAACAAATCTTCTGCCAAATCCCTACAAACTATGAAAAATAAGTTGTGTTTTGATGGTATAACACTGCAACTTGGGGTTATGACACTTAGTGTACTAGATTCTCTTTAGAGTAAACGTAGAGATTGAAAAACCACACATTTGGATTGAATATGAACTTTCTATCACAATGTTTAAAAATGATTTTTATATTGATAACCATCCTTGGATGCATTTAGAAATAAATTAATAAGTTTATTTATTAAATCTTTATGCTGTCGTATACATTGCCTTATCAGGCTAGAATATAATCCATTTTTGGTATCAACTCTCCTCACCTAAAAGATGGAGAACATAGCTTCAATTCTGGCACATGGAAAGTAGGAGCTCTTTGCCTAGAGTGTATGACAGTTTGAGTAATGAATTGGTGACAGATTCTGGATTTATTTTATTGATTTTCAACTTCGTATTAACTAGATGTTTTTATCTTCCTTCTTATGAGTAAAAATTTTTGATAAGATATTAATGTGCATGTGTTAGCAGAAAGTTTGCCTCACTTCGGCAGGTCAAACTTTACAATTAGTGAAAATTATGTACTTAAAGCATCATTCTCAAATCTCAAAATTCAAAGTAAATAAGGTTATACCATTCGTTTTAATTATTTTTAGAGTACTTTCATGTTTCTAGAAACATTCTGCAGGGTTTGAAGAACAGAAATGCAAAAAAAAAGATATAATAAAAATTTAATAGATAAACTATTGTAAATTTTAACCCACTATGAACGCTGAAATCAGATAAATCTCATCTGTTTTTTCTAGTACAACTTTAAGTGTGTTTTTTTCCCTCCCAGGACATTTATTCAGAACAGCTGGGGATCACCTGTTTAACGTGTCCACAGTGTCGAGTGCCTTCCCAGTGGTCAGCCACCCAGTCTTTGGTCTGCATTCAGCCAGCTCAGGGCATTCAGAATTTGGTGGTTTGGGGACACTTGGTACACCCACAGCCTTAGCTGCACACCCCCAACTAGCGTCTTTTCCAGGTAAACATCTGTTACAAACAGTGTTCAAGGAAAGGAGGAAAGCTTGAAAATGTTCAAGCAGTAGTTTGGTAATTAACTTGAACAAAAAGAATAGTATTATGCCTGGTATATTAAAGCTCTTGTGCAATAATTAACTCAGTCCTTTTTATCCTGTGCAAAAAAATAAAACACACTCTGTGTGCTAGGTGGCAGCACAACTGACTAGGTATTCAAGTGTTAAGCTAGAAAAATAGGTATCTGCCACAAAAGTAAGTAATTAGGCCAGGTTTTTCTCATGCTTTTTATTGAAGTAGAAAAGTATATGTATGGGAAGTATAGAGTTTGATTAATTATTCTCAGCTTTATTTGATTTTTTTAAAAAATATTTAACTTACAGTGGAAAACTAGAGTCCAGTTCTTATAATGAATATACTTTTATTTTGAGTTCTCATTTCTCTGCATTTATAAGTAGGATGAGCCTGGCTCTTAAATTTCTATTTTTTTCATATTTCATTAAAACAATCATAGATTTGCACCACTTGTGTGGCAGGAAGACCAGAATTATCCCAAATCCTACAGATTATGAGGATTCAGGAGTTCAGTAAGACACCAATTAAAGTTTAACTTAGACAGACATGCTGTAATCTCTCTTGTTATATTATTTTGAAAGTCTAAACTTTAATGTGTTTCCAGTGATTAACTTTACCTTAATAAATTTTAGTTAAGGATGCATGATTTACTGTTATAGAAAGTAGTTTAAAAACTAGAGCATAATTCAGAGACAGATAGATCTGAATTTAAATCTGGCTTTGTTATGTTTTAGCTGTGTGACCTTGATTGAACAAGTAATCTGACCTCTCAGCCTCAGTTTTCTCATCTGAAAAATGAGAATAACAATAACAATAATAATAATAGTATCTGCCTCTTAGGGTTCTTGTGAAGATTAAAGTAGATAAGCCATGTTCAGTGCTGAATGCAGTGTTTAGCACACCTAATTAGTATGTAATTGGTAGCCATCATTGTTTTTACTCTTGTCCAGTGTTTCTTTAAAAGGAAACAAGTATCTTGTTTGAATTAGATATGTAGAATGGAAAGATGGCTAAGTATATATTTCAAGTACTATTTCTTGAGTCATATTATTTCTTTAATTCAGAGAGGAGATAGTAATGTGGCTAGAAAGTTAAAACAAAGTCTTAAACTAAGTCTTGACATTTGCTTTAAAAATACTAATAGGAATTTATTTCAGTCAGTTTTGAGCATGGTTGCTTAGCAAGATGAGTATTCAATAGGTATTTGCTGAAATATAGTATTGCTGAATAAAAAATTAAAATAGATAATAGTAATATAGATAGTTGCTAGTACCTTAAATTTTTAAAATTGTTTTATCATAGTTTATTATATTTGATATAGTTTGATATATAAAGTATTAATTACTTTTGAGCATTTCTAAACCACAATGTAATTATTGTATAATTAAAATCAAATATCTTCTGCACTAAAAACATGCTTAACAGGTATAAAGAGTTACTCATCTCAACTTCAATAATGTTGATACTTCCACTGTATAGAAAAAAATTTGATAACTTCCCTAGCCTACATAAACTATTCACTCATTCATTTCTTATACAAAGTTCTTTGACCATCTACTATGTTCTGTGCAGTAGGCCAAGCACTGAGGAATATACTAACGTAGTATATGTTATGTTGCTTATAGTTTTTAGGAGATAGATAAATAGACAATTACAAGACAGAGTCTTTAGTGGTAATAAAAGTATGCCTGTATAAGCATACTTTTTTGCCAAGTGAACAGAGACTATGCCTTGTTTTAGAGGCCTCATTTGTTTAAGTTGTACGTTTTGTATAACTTAAATTTAAATTTTCTATAATTAGTTTTATTCAAAAGGGTAACCAAAATGCCAAAATTTTTAAATCACCTACTAAATAAATGAAGACACACAGGAAGAAATTACTAGGAATTTAAAATGAGAAATAGTTTATTTTTAAATATTATCCACTTCTAAATTTGTCTGCATTTCAGATGACTAAATCAACACATGCAAATTACTTAATGGATATTAGTATAGTAAAGTTTTTTATATTGAAATAGTATTTCATGGTAAGTTCTTTTAAAACATTTACAGTTTTTAATCATTATATTTTTATATTACCGTGAATTTTCGTGAAGTATGTGGCTCTATCAAGTTTGCAAGATTTTAAAATTCTGCTGTCTTCTATGTTCAAATTGAGATTCAGTATATCCTCTGAAATATTAGAATCTTTCAGTTGAATATGATTAATGTTGTTACCATGCAGTTACTGCCCTTGAATACATTTAGAAATTCATCATGTGCTGGTTTATGTGATTCTTATTTTGTATATTTCATTTTATCAAGCTAGTTTGTGAGTGACTAAATTTTGTTGTTTTATTTTCTTAAATTTGGAAGAGAAATAAGCTCATCACTTAACAAAAATTCTGTTATTTCCCATGAATTATTAGACATTTGTGAAGCTTGTGATCAGAAGCGCTACCGTTTTCATCTTTTTATTTAATTGATCTTATTTACTTGTATTTTTACTCATGATGTCACCTTATTTATAACGTACACATTTTCCAGTTGTGTTTTTTTCTAATCCCTATTGTGTGCTTATTTATCATTGACATTCTAAGTGCATTTTTATGTTGTTTCTGAGTTTGATTATGTCTAAAATATTTGAGTCTTATTATACTTTGACTGTCTTACCGATTTGTTGGTTGTTTACAAAGTCTGAACGTTCAACTGTAATGCTTTAATTATGGACTCTGTTTTAAATAATATGAATGTTTCAGGAAACTGTAATTTCCTTTTTTATCAGCTATGTAGGACCTAGTTTTCAAACCTATAAATAACAACAGATTCCAGCTGTGCTAATACAAGCCCCAAATACATAGTTTTTCTTCCTATCTACATACAGTTCTTTCATCTAAACAGTAGATAAATGATTTATGGTTTTGTATAGTTATTCTTGGTTCAGTTCCCATCATTCAGACACTGCTGAATATACATTGGTGTCATTTCACTAGCAGTGCCTTCCTGCAGTGCAGAAGAATAGCTTTTGCAGTTTCTGCTTATACTGTTTTTTAGACCTTTCAGAATGTCAGTTACCATGAACATTTCACTTTTTTTTAAGCTAAACTTTTGTCTTTAGTTAATGAAGGTGCACATCACTTAACATCCTATTTTTAATAAAGAGGTATTCCTAGAAAAGCTTTAAAGGTCATATAATACAGTACACTGACAGTATTGAATTTTTCCCATACTATATTATTGGGGTTTTTCCTCTAATTTTTTCGTGGTTATCAAGTCAATGAAAAGTATCCTATATCTCTTGGAAGATTAGCCTGAAACGTAATAACTGATTTGGTAATCTAGCTGGTTAGCCAATTGGAAAATATTCTTTCCGAGATTTTACATGGGGCAATACAAGACTGTCCATGGGGTTATTTCAAATTTCTTCTTAATCTTCACTCTTCCCTAAATAATGTATTCTATAAAATTTGTCTTCTCTCCTTTTCTAAAAGTTTTAACTAAAAGCCACTGTTTGAATATCTAAATTGCATTTGGTGATTTTCTACCATTTAGTCATTTTACATTGATAAAACATTGTTATCTATAATTTATGAGAGGAAGTATAAATAAAATTCAGGCTTTCTTCATTAACTTTAAGGGGAGAAACTATAAATCTTTTATATTTTAATGTGACAACATGTTTTAAAAATCTTCTTTGAAGCACTTTTCATTGCTTAGACACCCCCCCCCCCACCAAAAAAGGCTTACTGATTTTGCTATCTCTATTGTTTTGTTTGAGTATAGGATGTTTTCTTCCATAAATGCATTTGAGATATGCTGGATTACAGTGGTCTTTGTATTATTATTTAAACCACCTGATTTATCAAAGCCAGCTTTATATTGTATGTAATTTAAGGAAATTCTTAACATAGGTTGTAGATGGTAACCTTAAATTCTAAGGTTTTAAAGTAGACTAAAATAGTCTTAAATATTCTGTTTCTTTACTAATTTAGAAAAATTATGATGTAAGTCATCAAAGAGTCAAATAGTTCTTTAATATTCCAAGTTTCCCATTTTATTTTTAAAACCATAGACTACTTTGTTCTTCATAAATTTGAACTCAAGGAAGCTGCTAAGTGAAGATCCTTGGATACTGTCTTAATGAGCAGAATGATGAGTGTATAACTTCTAATCAGCTGTCTTATAATTAGAAAGATGATCAGAACTATGTGTAATTCAGCAATTCTGTTCCAAGATGAAACCTGAAAATTTTTTTCAGGAATAAAATATAAAAAGCACTGTTAAATTAGCTAGAAATTTAATTCAAATATTTTTGCTTGTTTGGTGTTTGGCTTTGAGGTGCAGAATGGTGGCGAACAACAGATGTTCATACGCGTGCAGGGGCAGCCTTCTTTCCACCATTACTGGGAATTCCACCACTGTTTGCTCCTCCAGCCCAGAATCATGATTCTTCTTCATTCCATTCAAGGGCTTCGGGAAAAAGTAATCGAAATGGTCCTGAAAAAGGTATCCATGTTAACTTTAAGTGAAGTACTACAAATCCTCCATTTCAATACCTATTTTTAATAGGGTTCAGATTTAGTAACAATTATGGGGCATTGTGCTAGACACTTTCACATTGTCTTGCTTAATCCTTATAATAACTCTTTGAGATTGGAAGCATTGTCATTTTGCAGCTAAGGTTAAATAAGTTATTCAAGGAAGCACTGTTTACATGTTGACATTGCATAGCAGAATTTAACCCAGGTTTTCTAACTCCGAACTCCACTGCCTTTTCCTCTGTATCTCATTACCTCCTTCACGTTCACTCAATAAAATATATTACTTTTTCTGTAATTAAGCATTAAATTAATTAAAACTAATATGTTAGTACGCCTTTTTTCTTTTAAATTGTCATTAATATTTCATAGTTGATAACTGTTGTTAGAATACATTTGCAAATTATAATAGCATTTTAGATGGTTTATTATTACCTTTCTTTTCACTTAAGTAAGTGTTTGGGGAGTTTGTTCCGAAAGGGGGAATACTCGCATTTAATTATCTTTCTAAAAATTTTTTAATTGAAGTGAAATTCACATAAATGTAAAATTAACCGTTTTAAACTGAACAATTCAGTGACATGTAATGCATTCATAGTGTTGTACAACAACCACCTCTGTCTAGTTTCAAAACATTTTCATCACCCCGAAAGGAAACTTCATACCCGTTAACCAGTTTCTCTCTATTATTCCCTTTCCCAGTCCCTGGCAACCACTAGCTTGCACTCTATCTCTATAAATTTACCTGTTGTGAATATCTCATGTAGATGGAATCATACAATTTGTGTCTGGCTTCTTTCACTTAGCATAATGTTTTCAAGAGTCATCCACATTGTGGCATATGTCATTACTTCATTCCTTTTTATGGCTGAATAACATTCTCTTGCATAAACATATTTATTTTTACTTTCAAGGTGTAAATGGGTCAATAAATGGAAACAATACATCGTCTGCATCTGGTATCAACACATCTGTACTATCCACTACTGCTTCAAGTTCTGTGGGACAAACTAAAAGTATAAGCTCAGGTGGAGGAAATCGAAAATGTAGTCAGGAACAAAACAAAACCCAGCCTTTGGATGCTAGAGCTGACAAAATCAAAGATAAGGTAAGTTGTTCTTTGAGGCACAAATATATAACAGATCGATATAAGTATTCTAAAGATCAAACCACCTGAATCTATGGAATAACTTTTTATGAATTATCAACTCCTATTTTTATAGATATTCCTTTTTATGGGGTGGTTTTAGTATTATGCATCTAAAAAATTAAAACTGTCAGCACCAGTATAAATAATACAAATAGTAGTCATAGATAAGATTTATTGAGAACTTAACACAGGCCAGTTCTGCTGTAATTGCTTTGCATATAATATCTATTTCAATCCTCCTTATACCCCTACTGAGGTAGGTACTATTATTATAAACTGGGAAAAAGAGCCCCCAAATAGTTGGCCATTAAGTGGTCAGGATTCAAAGTCAGGCACGTTGACTCTAGAGCCCATGCTTTAGGAAAACAAAAACAAAAAACCCTTCATTATGGAAAATTTCAAATATACACAGAAGACAGAATAGCATAATAATCCTGTGTACCCATTATTCAGTTTCAGCAGTTACCATCTCATGGCCAATTATATTTCATCATAACCCCAGCTGAATTCTCCTTTTCTCCTTTGCCAGTTGGCACTATGTTAGACCTTGTCAATAGAGGGTCCTAGAGACACACTGGAAGAGGAAAAGGCTTCTGTTCCTGGTTCAAGTGTTTTCTTCTTGGTCTTATGCTGTGGCTGCCAGTGGGTGGCTTCCTCACCAGCTTGTGGCTACTCTGCCAGTTGTGTTCAGGAGACCCAGTAGTGTATACCTTCTAGTGAGTGTCACTGACATCCCAGAAGGCAGCTTATTAGTGAGTTTTGCTGGGATGCCAGTGGTTGGCTTTGTGGCTAATTTTACTGTCACCCCTGATAGCAGATTCCCAGCAAGTTTTTCTGGCACTTCAGCAGGTGGTGTCTCCTGTGTACTAGCCTTGATCTGTGATACCTCAGTGAGCTTCTCTGCCATCCAGTGGGCAACAGCCACATCCTTTCCAACAAAGTCTGAAGCTCAGCCTTGGGTGAATGAGGGGTTGGAGAAGAAAGACGCTCTTCCAAGTTTATTTTAGTACTCTACCTCAGCCGTACAGGAAGTGGCTCTTCCCTATGTCGGCTATTCCGGTATTCTTTACAGGTCTCTTTCCCTCTTAGTAGTTCATATTCTGTTACTAGTTGTTGCTTCTTTATGATAAAATTTCCCTGTTCAAATTGATAATGTGGTTTCTGCCTCCTGACTAGACCTTGTCTGCTGTAGAAGCAGTATCAGGAGTAGGGTGGGTATGCAGATTGCACGTGGTAAATTCACTCCAATATTCTGGTCACTCTAAGCCTTTGGATTTCCTCTTCCACATCATGCCAGGGAAGCTGTGACATTTCAACTTTACTAAATATAGTTCACCACTGTGTGCAGATTTCATTCATCCAACCAAGTAAGCTGAGATACCTCCAGCTACAGGAACACATTATATCCAGAATTTCTAGTAAGTGCACCTGTATCGGTGAATTTGGTCTGCTCCCATTGGTAATTTCTTCTTGAGAGTGAAGTCTTGGTTTATTCTGAGTTAAAGCCTTAGCATCAACTGCAAACATTCTGGAAACAAAGATAATAACTAGAGCAATGTCTTTTCGTCTACATTTTATAAAAACCACTTTCAGGGCCTGATTTTTCTGGGGGAAGAGAGTCAAAAGTTTGTGATCCTGTAATACCACTTTCTCCATTACCTCAGCTATAATAATAAGGGAATTGAAAAGCTTGTGACACACCATAGCAAGAGCAAGGTATGAGTAGTCACTGATTGTAGATAGCGCTGATCTGAACTTTAAATCTGAACAACACGCCTCCCAGGCTCCAATTTTTAACCCCAAGGAACTATTTTATCAAATTTTTCTTTGTCCTTTCTCAAGACAACATTGAGGTCCATATATTTTCCAGGATCAGCTAAACAAATAAAGGTTTCTTCCCTTTTGGCCAGCATATTTTATAGAAATACTTCCTCTAGATCTTTCAGTTCTCTCTCAACAGAAGATAAATGTGTTCCAGCACATAGTAAGACATATGAGGGTCTGGGGGAAGGTCCTCTGGCGAAGCCTCAAAGCCTAATGATAGCCATCACAAAAAGTTGACAGGACTCTATTTAGGCCCCAAGACAAACATTTACTTCCCTCTTCAAGCCACCCCACTGAGCACTTGAGCAAATGTGATAAAAGACTCTTGGTTGTTTCCTTCCAGGGACACAGGTTTTAGGGTCATACTTTCCACCTGTTCCTCTTCAACTGCTCTTTACTCTTTTCCCTTATGATTTGTTTCAAGGGCATTCCCATTAGTATGAGCTCCAAAAGCCTGTCTCTGTACTGCTTCCAGCTTCTCTGCACGCCAGACGCTGTCTGAAAACACCACCCATTCCTTGCTCCCATGGTACTTTGAAGCAGGTCGTAGACATCGTATCATGGAATATATTTATATCTATATTTCTAAAAGTTAAGCATCCATGTTTTTAAACCTTACACTATCCTACCTCTTAAAAGTAGTGCTGGGCTTCCCTGGTGGTGCAGTGGTTGAGAGTCCGCCTGCCGATGCGGGGGAAACGGGTTCATGCCCCAGTCCGGGAAGATCCCACATGCCACGGAGCAGCTGGGCCTGTGAGCCATGGCCGCTGAGTCTGCGCGTCCGGAGCCTGTGCTCCGCAACGGGAGAGGCCACGGCATTGGGAGGCCTGCGTACCGCCAAAAAAAAAAAAAAAAATGTAGTGCTAAATCTAGTAACACCTAGTATCTCTAGTGCCTCCATAAGGTACAAGGCAAGACTTTGGAGGAATGGATTTGAAACAGATCGTGTCCTTAGTTCTAGTAAGGAATCAGTACTGACATTCCTAAACGAAATTGGTGCTGTTAAAGTAGAAAATATTTCCAGGAGCAGGTATTAAAAACTTGCAGAGGTTCCTCCTTAATGATATAAAGAAAGAAATTCCAGGTACCATAGGGGTGTTGATTTACATCTACATAGAAGTAACACTAGAGAGAGACTGACTATCAATGTGAGGGATACTAGAACTTAAGATTTCAGAAGAGTATCTTTGGATAATACATGGTCTGGAATGAATTTGTGTTAGTAGGTTGTTAAATGAAGATGAAGGGAGTTGAAGAAGAAAATCCTATACTTTTTTTACCCAATGTTTTTCAGTTTTAAAAACTTAAAAAAAAATTGCTTCATCAGCCCTTTTCCTGTGTAGTTTGAAAAATGTTCTTCAGCTGATTTTGATAATCCCTCCTGGGAGGCAGGGTTACTTATCTCAGTAGTACTCATTGAAAATCATTGATTAAGTCCAGTTCCCTCACATAGTCTACATGTATATTTAGAATAAATATAAGTCTTTTAAATTAAACAATTAAAGTAAGTCAACACAAACTAAAATATACTAACATACAGCCTGTTGAGAAAAAAATAAGACAATTCAAGGTTAAGTTCCACTCCTGCTGCCATACAAATTATTGTTACCACAGCAGCCGTAACAGTCTTTTAAAAATATAAGTGATTTTTTATCATTTTAAAACATGCTATGTTATCACTCTGTCTAATAATTTCCTATCCCACTAAGAATAAAATCCTTGCCATGGCCCTTAAGACCGTGTGTGGTCTCACCCCTGCCAGTCCGTCTAGCCTTATTTCCTACTGTTCTCTCCCAGGTTTCTGTGCTGTAGCAGGTCTAGCTGACTTTTCCATTCTTTGAACATGTCAAACTTGTTTCCAGCTCATGGCTTTTGCCTTTGCTGTTTGCCCTGTCTTGAAAGGCCCTTTGATCTTTCTATGACTGGCTCTTGCTCTCCATTTAGGTCTCAGCTCAGACAAGTCTTACCTGACAACTACATCTAAATGTCCATCCAGCACACACTGTCTACTCAATTATCCTGTTTTAGTCAAATGATATTTATCACTAAAAAACCCTTATTTATATTGTTTGTTGATTCTCTTCTCCCTGTTCCCATGAGAGCAGAGTTGCTGTCTGTTTATCACACCCTTGTATCCCCAGAGACTAGAGCAACTGTGCCTGGTACATAATAGCCTTGAATATGTATTTGTTTTGCTATTGAAAGAAAGAAATGAAATGAAAGTGAAATAAAAGTTCAAGGAGAGGGTTCTGAAAAGCTTTCCCAGGTTGGTTGGGGGGTGGAGTTTATCATTAATAAACTCTCCTTTGATCATTTTTTTATGAACCTAAGAAGACTCATTTTTAAAATGTATAAATGACAGAAAAAAGACAGACTACCTAATTGTGAGCAGGCAAAAGGACCACCCTCACCCCCCCACACATGTTAATAGGGACCAAGGAGATGGAATTGGTGATACTGAAACTCATTTTTCTCTTTTTCTCTAATACTTGGACTTGTCTACTCATGTCTACTTTTTTTTTTAACATGGGTACTAAATTTGTTACCTTATAAAACACAAACCCTTTGCACACTGTCAGAGTATGCTCTGCAAAGACCACCTGCACCAGAATCACATTAAGGGCTTGTTTCATACAGATCCCTGTGCCTTGTTTGGAATTGGGACCCAGGAATCTGCTGGTTGCAGCAACTTCTGCGCTGAATATTATGCTCCCTAAAGCTTTAGAACCCGCACCTCTAGATCCACTCTTGGGGAGTATAGGACCCATCTGTCATGCTGCCTTTAAATTAAAACTACACAGATTACTTGGACATTGAAATAGGAGTTTATTTTTTTTTTGCCAAATCACGGTAGCTCCCTCATTCCCTTCCTTACTTAGCCTCTACTAAATCCAAAAGTGATAACTTCAGTTTAGATTCCTTATGACTTTCATAGTCTTGCTATACATGCTTAGGAAACTCACAGCAGATTTTGGTTGCAAAGAAGGAGCGGTTTCTCTGCCAAATAAATGATAGGTTTAATGTTATTATATTACTATTGTTTCCCTTTAATCTCTACTTTGGTCTTTCTCATCCTTTGATTTCCTTTATTCCAATTCACTTTCTGCTTTACTGTGAGGGAAGAAGGTAGCTCAGGGAATGATGGAAATATTAGCTTATTGAAGGGTGTGTCTGTGGAGGAAGCGTTACAGTTGCTAGTTTGGAGCAGTTAACACAGTACCATGGCAAGCAGAATATAACAGGAGTGACTCTCCTCACTCGTGTATTTTATATGATTTGAATCAAATTTTAGAAGACACAAAGGGAAGAGTGTAGATTTGCAATCTGTAGCTACGGCTTCAACCTGGCATCCTGTTGTAGAGGTGTATTACTGTCTTTTATTCCCCAAACCCAGTAGTTATGAAAGCCTGTATTTCTATTAAGGCCATACCTTTTCTAATTTGCTGCTTTTGTAATTTATTGCTGATTTTTCTATACCTTGTTCTCTATTTTATCTACCAGCAAACACTATAGAAATGTTCCTAAGTAACTTTGGATTGTACTCAATCTTGTTGCTCTGTTGTTTTGACATTTCTCCTTTATAGTCTTCCTATTGGCAGAATTTTAACTTTTTCATTGTTATATAGTTATTAGTTATAATTCATCTCATTATTTTTCATCTTTTTATCCACTACCATTGTCTGTCCTTTAAACACACAACTTTCCTTTTATGCAACCAAATGTCCCTTTCCAGCTTTGGATTTTCATTGTCCTATAGGATTTTAAATGTTCCAGAAATTAATCTCCTTCTTTATCGTATTTTTCTATCTTTTTGATGCAGAAATATTAAAAAACTTAAATTCCTTGACCCTAATTAAAGCAGCCCCTTAAGCCTTTTTCTACCTATTTTATTTTCTCTCCAGTACTTTTTACTATATGAGATTATTTGCTTTGTAATTAATCTCTGTCTAGTCCACCACCACCACCACTAGAATGTAAGTTTCTTGAAGACAGAGACTCATCTTAGACTTCATTGGAGTCCAGCACCTAGAAAGGTGTGTTTGGCTACTGACTCACTATTTGTACAAAGAAAGAAGACTAAAAGCTAAATGTAGAACATCAGTGTATGTAACCCTTATCATAAACTGCTATTTTTAATCTGTCCTACATTTTGAAGCATGGCGATCATATGAGTGTGTATATATATATATACATATGTACATATATACTCACTATATTGATGTTTTCAATATTCTATACAGAATGTTGTATAGCATATTGACAGAGTTTATACTTTTTACTGGAGAATTCCTGTCAGATAAGTTAATTTGATCAGTTGGTTGAATAAATACCCTTAAAACATGTGACTTTTTACTTTTTTCTAAAATGACATTTTAGAAAAATGTTTTGAGATGGAAAATATCATTTAAAAATTAAAAGAGCATACCTCTTACTGAAACTTGAATTTTTTCCAAAAATAGAAGTCTTGTTAAAAATCTTGTCTTTATCCAGAAACCAAGGAAGAAAGCTATGGAAAGTTCTAGCAACAGTGATAGTGATTCAGGCACATCATCAGACACATCAAGTGAAGGCATTAGTAGTAGTGATTCAGATGATCTAGAGGAAGATGAAGAAGAAGAAGATCAAAGTATTGAAGAAAGTGAAGATGATGATTCTGATTCAGAGAGTGAAGCACAACATAAAAGTAACAACCAGGTAGGTACAAATCATTTCATTGGCAATATCTACACATTATTCATATTTAGGAATTAACTGTCTTAACTCTCAAAGTCTATAAAGTTTAAAGTTAATCATTGCCTTTAGTTCTTCCTTTTGCATAAGAAAAAAAAAAAGGAGGTGGTGAAACATTTTTAAAGGAACATTTTGTGTATTTTTTAGTGAGTTTTATATATCTATCGTAAGACATTAGGAACACTTTTTTTTTTTTTTTTGCGGTACACGGGCCACTCACTGTTGTGGCCTCTCCCGCTGCGGAGCACAGGCTCCGGATGAGCAGGCTCGGCAGCCATGGCTCACGGGCCCAGCCGCTCCGCGGCATGTGAGATCTTCCCGGACCGGGGCACGAACCCGTGTCCCCTGCATCGGCAGGCGGACTCTCAACCACTGCGCCACCAGGGAGGCCCAGGAACACTTTTTTAAGTACCCTTTTTTTCCTCCATGTTTTACTGCTTGATGCTCTTTGTTTTAATAGACATTAAGAAGTTGCCTTTTAATTTGTATTTACAGGTGCTATTACGTGGTGTTTCAGACCCAAAAACAGAAGGACAGAAAGCAACTGAAAAAGCCCAGGAAAAAAGAATACACCAGCCATTACCTCTTGTGTCTGAATCCCAGACTCACTCATCATTCCAATCCCAGCAGAAGCAGCCTCAGGTTTTGTCACAGCAGCTTCCATTTATTTTCCAAAGCTCTCAGGCAAAGGAGGAATCTGTGAACAAACACACAAGTGTAATACAGTCTACGGGATTGGTGTCCAATGTGAAACCTTTATCTTTGGTAAATCAAGCCAAAAAGGAAATTTACATGAAACTCATAGTTCCTTCTCCTGATGTACTTAAAGCAGGGAATAAAAATACCTCTGAAGAATCTAGTCCTTTGACCAGTGAATTGCGTTCCAAACGGGTGAGTTAAAAATTATTTATAGAAGAATTTTACTATTATAAAAACAGCTTTTATATAGTCTTATACAAGTTTAAACTGAATTCTACTCTTATTGTTATACTTTTTTAGTCACCAGGAATAGAATATGCACATCAGAAAACTAAATTTCTCTGATTTTATATTTACATACACACCTGTTGAATGTATTTTTGGCAACACAATCTTGTCATTTTTCCTCAGGTTTAATGATTTAGCAGTAAGGGGAGAAATATGTTTGTATTGGACATACTTTACAATTACTTTTGTTTAAAATCAATGTCCTTTTTTTTCTAATATTAGTATATTCTTTTTTAAAGAAATGAACTCTTGAGTCATTTACCTCTGTAGTCCTATAATTTGTCGATTTTAAGTATAAAAATCCTTTATAAAGAATGCTTTTCCTTTACCATTCTTAATTAATTATACAAAATACAAAATATTTTTAGTAACGTTACTTCTATAAACACCAGAACCACTCTCATCAGAGAATTTTTTTCATCTTTATTTTCTTGCTGTTATATATTATAATATTATATAGTCTACAGTCATATGTCCAGAAGAATTCTAGTAATTAAATGACCAGTGCTTTTTATTCTAGAACTCACCCAGACTAGAGAAAAAATATTATTTTTGAACACAGTCTCCTGTCTTTTGGTTATACAAATTATCAGTAGGCATCCTAATCATTGGAAAAGACCTGTAGAGCACTTACTGTTTTGCCAACCATTCATTGTTTTAAGTGCTGAACATGCATTTACTCAATGGAAACTAACATCTGTAAGTGCCACTAATGATATTATGTCCATTTTCAGATGATCAAATTGAGGTTCATAAGACTTACATAACTCCCCCAAGATCACACTGCTAGTTTGTGACAGAGCTAGAATTCAAACCTAGGCAGTGTGGTACTAGAATCCTTGTTCTTAATCACTGTGATATGCTGCCTTTCTTTCTCAAAAAAGACGCAATGTCCTTGTCCATTGACTTTTATTTTACAGTGAAGAATTTCAGAACAAGGTCAAAGAAAAATGACTTGAGCAAATCAGGCTCTTTTGAGAATCTAAATGAGTAGTTCTCAAGACTAAGTGTACATTAGAATCACCTGGGAAACTTTAAAAATGAACTAACCACCTTAGAACAATTTAAAATCAGGATCTCTTGTGTTGAGACTGAGGTATTACATGTCTAAAAAGCCTCCCAAGTGACTCAAATGTGCAGCCAAATTTGAGAACCACTGATCTAAATGGAATGACCAGTGGTATCATAATATCACACATATGAGAACTTGTAATGCATGGGTCAATCATAAGGAGTTATTGTTATTGGCATCACATTATTGACTCTCCTTGAGAAATTAAGCAACTTAAAAATCACATTGGGTTATTTTAATTTTTCATTAATATATATTCCACTTTAAAATAAATGAATTTATAGAGCCACATCGAGTTACTTGCATTATGAAAGTTTTCTTAATTTTTTCAGAGTTTCTTAAATTCTTATTTAAAGATTTTCATATGACTGCCTATTAGAAAGTCATTTATTAAACACTTGCTTATTTAAATGTAGCCAAGCTAGGCTTTCTACACATATGATCTTATGTAATCCTTACAAAATTGTGTGAGGTAAAGAAACTAAGGCTCAGAGAGGTTAAGTCACTTTTCAACATCATATAACAAGTTAAGAGCAGACAGGTTTTAAACCAAGATCATTCTGATTTCAAAGCCCATGATTAAGATGAAATAATTTGGTGTTTCTGAAATGATAATTGTTGTTAACGGGAAATATTTTATGTGAATGGGCATTCACAGTAGACTCAAATCTCAATGACTTTATCTACTTTTTATTGGTATCTATTATTGAGTTAAAGGGTATTTTTAGAAATATTTCTCTTACATCAGTTCTCTTTCTTTATGTGACAGTCTAACATAGAATTTTGCTTGATTTCTTATGATAGTCTCAATTGTTTCATGCTTCCTGCTATGTATCTGCCTTCCACACTAGTCTTATGATTTTCTTCAGTGTTATTTAATCATTGGATCCTTTCATACCCTTATACTGTAGACATTTAATTTAAATCAGTATACATTAATTGTATATAAAGACCAGGAGTGAAAAACCTTTATCAAGTTTTGCCTAGAGGATTTTTTATGGCCTTACAGAGACTCAGGTAAGAACTAGGGGAGCAAGAGCTTGGAGGTAGCACAAAGCTTCGAACCTCTCTCTTCTCATACTCCTGTCACCCAAGGGGATATCTTAAAGTAGCAGGACATTTGCTGCTATACAGGTCTCTTTTTTCTCCCCTCCTACTTTATGTACACCCCTAATATCAAAAAAGATGGCATGTTTGCTGTAAAAGAGTTACTGATACTAGTCTTGGGATAAAATACAGTGATCGTTGGTTATTTTCGAAAACCTTCAGATGTCAGCATATGAGAAGTGATTCTTCAGAGTTATAGAGTGAGAAACAATTTCAGAAAGTTAAAATATAAAATTTAAAACTAAAGGGAAAGTTTTTATTTTCATTACTCTTTTGATCCTATGTATTTGGAAGGAATATTTACTACCTATTAAAAAAAGAATGCAAAATGATTATGTGACAGAATTTTGTTCTAAGAAATGAAAATACATTAATTTTTCTGCTGAAAATTTAAATCAGTATATGTATAAAATATGAAGTATAAGTACATTATATGTATACTCACATAATGTATATAATATAAAATATTTATGTTTCATATAAATATTAAGTAAAATTATAGTAAAGTATCTTATGTAAAAATTTTGCTATAAAATTCTTTTAAAAAAGTAAACACAATTATGTAGTATAATATTCCATATTTTATTCACTGAATATATACCAATTAAGCAGTTTCTCTTTGTGAGGCATTGCCTTATGTATCAATACAAATATTATGTGACAGTCTTTGTTTACAAAGTATTAACTTAGGTTTCTAAACAAATACAGTGAGGATAAGTTAAATAAGATAAAGAAGTTTATATAGGAATTTCTTACTGCTTATTAGTACTGGTGCTTTAAAATATTTAATAAGTCATTCTATATGGCATTCCATCTGCATTTATACTTGTGAAATAACCCACCACAAGGCTTTGCTGACTTGAATGTTAACAGCCCGGGTCCAATGCTGACAGTACTGCTGATTTTAATTTCAAGGCAACCATTTTAATTACAGAATTTTACCTTTCAAAATTCAACTCTATTTCTATTAACCGGATATTTTAATCATTCCTACTTCAGTTTGTTTTTTTATATTTTAATTATACAAATTTAATGAAATTCATATGATGTTATTCTTTTCATGAGGATTCTGATAGCCAAATTATTTTTTCTTATTTACATATGTAAATTTTATGGCTTAATGGTTTACAAAATAATTTTTCCCAAGGAAAGTATAATTTTTCTAAACTATTTTCTAAACTCTTTCCAATGCTAATGTGCTGAAGGCACTCAAAAGTATATCCCACAGAATGTTGAGCCAGCCTTCCCACTAACCTCAAATCATGATTACTGTAGGTAATACAGGATAGAATAAAAGGGGGTATAAAGGAGCTCAAGGATTGAGGCAATGAGTGCTTTGGGCTGGGACAAACATGGAAAGCTTCTTGGGTTGGATTTTGAATAATGAACAGGATTTCATCTGCTTGAAATTTATTAGAGGAAGATATTTCATGCAAAGAAAAGGGTGATAGCAAAATGTGGAGGTGGTGAAAGTATGACATGCACAGGGCATGGCAAATAGTCCACTTGGACAACAAAGGTAGTAAAAAGTAACTTGAGGATCAGATTTAACTGTTTAGGGTTTATAAAGTTGGCAATGATGGAAGAGGCACTAAAGGTTTTGACCAAAGAGCTAATATAATAAAATACGGCTTATATGATGAGAGAATTGGCATTGGCATATAGCATATATTGGGAGTTGGTTAGGAAGAAGTGATAGTATAGCTTAAATTTGAGCAATATTTCAATGAGAGAATCCAAACCACATAGTAATATGGCTGACTTGGAAAAAAGAAAAGTAAAAGGTGTTTTCAGAGTTTCAAGTTTGGGTTAATGAGAAAAACGGGAGCTGTAGTAATAAGAGGTGGGCAGTCAGGAAACATGTTTTGAATCAGAAAGACTAATTGAATTTTTAAATATATTATGTCTAGCAAGATTCAGAAACCAACTAGGTCATTATTGCCACTACTTTTATAGCACTTGTATATCATGATTTAAATTTACATATGAGTAGCTGTTGTCAGATACAGAAGGCAAAAAAAAAGTAATTTTTGTTCTTATGGTACATTTTTTTTTTAACTTATGTTTCAACAGGAACAATATAAACAGACATTCCCAGTTCAGTTAAAGAAACAGGAGTCATCTAAGAGCCTGAAGAAGGTTATTGCAGCTTTGTCAAATCCAAAAGCAACCTCTAGTTCACCAGCACATCCAAAACAAACATTAGAAAACAACCACCCTAATCCTTTCTTGACAAATGCACTTTTAGGTAATCATCAACCAAATGGAGTTATTCAAAGTGTCATTCAAGAAGCTCCTCTGGCACTTACTACCAAAACTAAAATGCAGAGCAAGATTAATGAAAACGTTGCTACTTCAAGTAGCACCCCTTTTTCCTCACCTGTAAATCTGAGTACAAGTGGGAGAAGAGCCCCTGGCAATCAGACAACTGTCATGCCCTCTGCCTCTCCCATACTGCATAGTCAAGGGAAGGAAAAAGCAGTTAGCAATAATGTGAACACAGTAAAAACACAGCATCACTCTCATCATGCAAAATCTTTAGTGGAACAGTTCAGAGGAACAGATTCAGACATTCCTAGTAGCAAAGATTCTGAAGATTCAAATGAAGATGAAGAGGAAGATGATGAGGAAGAAGATGAGGAAGATGATGAAGATGATGAATCTGATGACAGCCAATCAGGTTATTTTCTATTTTTAAGTTTAAAGTATTTCTCTAAATGCTATGTGAACCAAAACATTTTAAAGAGGTTCTTAATTCACAGACTGAAAATCATTGTCATTCACTGTGTTTCACACAGCTATGCGCCTTTCTATAATGAGTGGTAAAATACAGGAATAATTGAAATTGGAAATCCTAAATTAAGTTCTCAGCTCTGTTATTCATTTAACATTAAACAAATAACTTTAAATTGAATATAAATAATTCATGAATTAAGAAATTCAGGAACTTGCTTAATTTTCATTTAATTCATGACCACTCATTTGTCCTTTCTTTTTCATCTCTTCTGCTGCTTGTTATATTGTGTCACTAGATATTTTGAATAAAGGTAAAATTGTAGTCACAGTCATTCAGAAAATACCAAAAACCTATATCCCTATGAATATTTGTTAACAACACAGAATGTATTTAATAACATATATAGAGTACCCCCTGATTTTATTTTGATTTACTTTCTAGTTTTCTTTTTAATTTCTTTTTGTTTTATTTCCTCTTAACTCTCCTTCTTGTTCCACAGAAGATTGAAAACATAAAATATAAGATAGCTTAAAATTTAAATACAAAGATGAAATACATATTATGAAAGTTTTTGGATTTGTTCCTAGTCAGCCACAAATCCAATTGTAAATTCTCTATCCACCAATATGAAGGGGAAAATATAATCAATTATACAATTTAAAAAGTGTCTATAAGGTAAAAACAACCTACTTGCTCAGGGTAAGAACAGCTTTTCCTGATATTTTTCCTAGGGTTCCCATAAACACAACTTTGCATGATAGATAATGGATATCAATATTAATAACTTTCAAGGATAATTTTTATAATGAACTTCAGTGTAGACAGCTAGTACTACACAAAAAACAATTCCACAGAAGCTGTTGTTCTGGGAACAATTAAGATACAGTCCAAGTATTAGTCCTGTGTTATCAAGTTTAATCCAGAAATAGATTTTACATATCTATAGGAATGGATGCATTTATAGGACTACATTGCTAGCATGAACTTAAATTATTAAATCATTAAATTATTCCCCACAGTTATTTCTGTAATCGTAGTCTTTTGTAAAGCCTGAGAAGCTTGATGAAATCTTGCAGCTAAATAGAATAACTGTAACCCCCAAAGCCAAGCATCTCCCCGCAAAAATTGTTTTCTTTGGCCTCAAAGCCCAGAAGAAAGGATAATGATAGTTCCAGAGTTCTCTTCCTCATACTGAACCTAGTATACTTCTTAAGCTACTAGAATCTATTAATTTAAATAATCAATTCTGTTTCCTCTGTACTTTGGCTTCTTTATTAAATTAAAAGTGTTTTTGAAACCACTAAGCAGAAACTCATCATGTGAATACTGTCATGTGAGAAGAACTGTTTTATGATTTAAGTTTTATGATTTGAGTAAAACAGTTACTTTTAATGAAGAATTTTGAGGATTTATAGCCTGCATACATTGTACTCAAATAGCTTTTAAGATAGTAATTTTTACATTTACTCTTCAGAAAAGTTGCTCACTTGAGTTCTCAGTCACAGATGCTGATTCCTGAACTATTCCATTTAGATACAAACTGCAAACTGTTGGTGATTATCTAGTTATAATATACAAATGCTTCTTTTACTTCCCAGAATCAGATAGTAATTCAGAATCAGATACAGAAGGATCAGAAGAGGATGATGATGATGATAAAGACCAAGATGAATCAGATAGTGATACTGAAGGAGAGAAAACTTCAATGAAACTGAATAAAACAACTTCCTCTGTCAAAAGCCCTTCCATCAGTCTCACAGCTCACTCAACACCTCGTAACCTCCACATAGCAAAAGCCCCAGGCTCTGCTCCTGCTGCCTTATGTTCTGAATCCCAGTCACCTGCTTTCCTTGGCACACCTTCTTCCACACTTACTTCAAGTCCACACTCTGGTACCTACACTTTATTTTTATTATTGTGAAGTAGAAGTCAAACCATACAAGAATTCTTATTTATACAATGTTCTGGGGATGATCTCACTGGAATCAAGGGCTAGATTTTAGGTTGGCTAAGAAAGGTCAGCGTGTATTTTCAAAGGATATGACTCATTACCATTTTTATTCTCTGTGCTTCCGATTTAAGAACCTGATTGATGGCAGCTTTTGAGTTTGCATACTTTCCTGTTTTTGTGTTCAGTTTATGCTTCTAGAATTTAGAGTTTGACAGTGGACTTTTTTGTAATTTATAAAAATGAGCTCACTTGGTTACTTAAGGTACAATTGCATATCTGCCCAACACGTAGCCAATGTCATTTGTATTAGTGAGTTAGCATTATTATTCCTTTAACATGCCATATCTTTTTTCTATTTGACCTTTTATAAACTTGCAGAGGTCTTCATTAAAAGGTTTTACATTAATACTCCCAAATTAATCTCTATTCTCATTCAATAGCTAAGAAAATATAGATGTGTATAGTAAAATATTATATTGTTTTACATATTTCACTGTTTTCTTGAAATTTTCTAGTTTTGTTTTCATTTGCCACAAACCAATATGATATCCTACTAATATAAGATGTGTGCATTTGCATTGGTGAAGCTTGATCATTATCTATGCAAATTTTTCCATATAATCATAATCCTATTCTTTGTACTCTAGATTAATTAAAAGTGTTTTTGACTATAGATTCATATGGCTATAGAAGTTATATTATTTTAAAATGTATGATCCAGATGTTGAAATTTTTCAGCATCTTAAACTCATATTTTCAAAGAAAACAACTGTACATAGTTTTCCGAAACCTCTATCTGCTTTTTCCTCCTACTTCTTTAGCCATTTCATTAATAACAAAATGACAGGAAAGCTGTATATTTTTACCTTGCATTGTCTTTTCATTAGAGAGAAATACTAGTTATTCTGTCACGCAGACCAAAGAAAGAAGAAAAACACCCTTTACTTTATATACAATGTGTTTTGTTGAAAAGAATCTAAAAATAATGCACAAGTTGCAGAAGTACACTAAATAATTCAAGTCATTAAGATATATTATTCAAAGAAAAGTTTCAAAACTATCAAAAATTTTTCATGTATGTAAACTAATCTTTTATGTTAACTGGTTGAATTTTCTTGAAGGCACTGCCAAAAGAAGAAGAGTAGCAGATGAATGTGAACTGCGTATTCCTTTGGAATATGGGTATGCAAAATAAGATATATCTTTATACTTCCCCCCACATATTTAGGCTTTTTTTTTTTTTTTTTCGGTACGCGGGCCTCTCACTGTTGTGGCCTCTCCCGTTGCGGAGCACAGGCTCCGGATGTGCAGGCTCAGCGGCCATGGCTCATGGGCCTAGCTGCTCCATGGCATGCGGGATCTTCCCGGACCGGGGCACGAACTCGTGTCCCCTGCATCGGCAGGCGGACTCTCAACCACTGCACCACCAGGGAAGCCCTAGGCATGTTTGATTTCTCATTCTCTACTATTAATAAGAGAAGTGAATATACTGCATAGTATTTGTTAGAGCAGAGAAGTAAAGCTGATATATCTGAAGTTGATATACCAGAAAAAAATTAAGACTAACTTCTGGGTTTATGTATGACAGATGGGAACATATGCATCCAGGTGGGAATATGACTGAAAAAGTCACAAGAGCAAATCATTTGGCAAAGAGCAGAGACACAGTTAAGAGTGTCAGAGGTTTTTGTGAAGATAGATTTAAAGGAAGGTGAAAGCCACTGTGGGTGAAACTGAGGGACTTGAGCAGAGTTTGGCTAAAATGGTTGAATAGGAACTGAGAATTTTCATGATCCCCAAAGAGCAGAGAGCCAGGTTTACTGTACTTTTCTCATTTAAAGCTTTTCAGGTGTAAAAAATCAGTACACATTGACACATGTTACTGAACATATCCAAATACCCAACGTAATACCAGTATGATCTCTTTAAAAATTTAATGGAGTTTAATATTTGTAAATTGAGTCTTTGATTAATTTTTAGTTGAATTACTTAGCAAAAATATCTAAATTATTTTAATAGTAAATGTATCTGAATTGCATGACTGGCTATTTATATTTGTTTTCTTTGTATTTTTCATGTTTTCTAAAGAGCATGTGTTCTTAAACTTTTTTTAATTTTTATTTTTAAAAGCTTTCTTAAAATTATGTATGTGATAACCCTCATTTCTATTATGTGTAGCTGGCAGAGAGAGACAAGAATAAGAAACTTTGGAGGGCGCCTTCAAGGAGAAGTAGCATATTATGCTCCATGTGGAAAGAAACTTAGGCAGTACCCTGAAGTAATAAAGGTACATACTTTTCACCAAATAACACACATTTGGTGCCTATTAAGCATGCTTATGGAAAAAAAGTACACTCCTTTCTCAGATAAAGTTCCTTGATACAAAATATTCTCTTGTATGGGACTAATGAATGTGCTTAACCTAAATTGATCTCCTGTAAATCCATAGCCCCTTGATAGAATATGCAAAACAGTAGTGTCCTGAAGATAGCTATACATCAGAGCTGGGTTGTAATTATTAAAACCTGAAGTGGAAAAATATGTGATTTTTTCAGTATCTCAGCAGAAATGGAATAATGGATATCTCAAGGGACAATTTCAGCTTCAGTGCAAAAATAAGAGTGGGTGACTTCTATGAAGCCAGAGATGGACCACAGGTATCCACTTTTTAAAAAGTACAGTCTTTGAACCAAAAAGTAGTAACATAACCTAAATGAAGTAAATTTCACTACACTCTGGAGCATTGCCTTTTGTTAGTTAATTCGTGTAGCTATACATATAACTTTGTGGTAAACACTCACAAGACCTCAATTTACTATATTTCAGTAACAAGGAGCTTGCTTTGACATTTTTTTCAAATTTCTTAAGTAAACTTTTCCCTGTTTGTTCTGTCATTAATTTTATAGTTTATACAGGTATAAAAGAATCTGTATGTTCATGAGAAATATAGGAAAACCTTAATTCCCTGAAAGGTAAACAGTTTTTTGAAAATTAATTTGAATAGGAAAAACATGTTGTTATAAGTCAGTCCAAGAGAGGATAAATATGCCTTCATTTTTGGAAGGATCTTGTCCATTTGATTATGCCATACTACATGATTCATTGTCACAAGTTTGATAACTTTTGATGGGGGTAGGGGGAATTCCATAATATTAAATGAGTGAAATTTCTGCTTTTTGCAGAAATTGAATTTTTAAATAATTATACACATTTCTGAAATTATGACCACAGCTCCCTTTGAGCTTGAGGATTACACGACCTCACCAATCAGCGCAAAGAACTTACCACTGAAACCTTGTTTCCTATATGTGTCCTTTAATGGTTTGCCTTTGTTCCTTACTTAGATTCAGCTACATATGCTTATTATTCCCTTTAACTTTATTAGCTCCATTGAAAGAGGTCATAGCTATGGACTAAGGAGACCTAGATTCTTGTTAACCCATGAAATAGTTTTGTGATTTCAAACAACAAAATAATGCCCACTTTTTCTTCAGTTTCTTTATCTGCAGAATAGAGACAATCATAATTTTACTTCTGCCTCATAGGATTATGGTGAGGTTAAAATGAGATCATACGCATGAAAATGTTCCAAAAGGTTAAAATGCTCAACCAACTGAAGTTGTTATTTTCTTTCTTGATTGAACCTTTCTCTCTTTTGGCCCATTGTAATGCACAGAAGGATTTTTTCCGGCAATTAATATTTTCTGTTGTGAATAGGCAGGCTTTTCCATACTATCTTACCCTTTAATCTTATAGTTATAGAAGTAGAAAAGGCCTTCCTAATTCTGCAAGAAGTTCATTTTGAGAGCTCAAAGATTAAGGGAGTTTTCCAAGATTATACAACCTCAACCAGGCAGAGACATAATTGAACTCAAAATTTCTAACAAGTGTTCTTTGCATTCATTGTGTAACCTATTTTCCATTGTTGTCCATGACTTTTTATGTCCACATCCACTTGTTTCTTTACCAGTAATTCTAAAATGCCAAAATATATTCATCTGAGGTTTAACTTATTTATGGAAATATATTCTAGGGTTTTTCTTTTTTAAACTTAAAAATGTGTCTAACTTGGACTAAATTTGTCACCAAACAGATTCTCGGAATTTTAGTGAACCACAGTGTTATTTTGCACTCTCCATATATACTAGACCAGTTTTTAAGTCACAAAACATATTAGAAGGCAATAATAATTTTATTTAAAAATTCTCATTTTTTTAAATCTTTTGATTTTCATGTTATCATAACCTTACTTGTTTCATTTAAATATGCCAAAGATATCTTTATGTTTTTAAGTTCAATAGAATGTTATTCTGAGAGGAAAGCTAATTGCTGTCCAATACATAAGGGACTTTTAGTTTTTTATCAGTGATAATTAGACTTAGTCTATAAAGCCTTATTAGGCAGAACAGAATGTTCTTTGACATCCATTCACTTTTTATTAAACATAATCAGTGTTTTCCAAAGCATATTGTCTTGTTGAGAGATCAATTCCAATCAAGGAAATATGATGAATTACTAAATCCAGAATGTGTTAAGCTGCCAACATTTCAGCAGACTACTAAGGGAAAATATTAGCAATTTTGAGAGTACTTCTCTTGGTTAAAAAATAAGAGTAAGTTGAATTCATTTCAGGATACTTTTAGAGAACAACAATTAAAGGTGAGTAATCAAAACAACATTTAGTTAATTAATTAGAGATGCATATAGTTGAAGAACCATATACTTTTTATTGTATGATCAATATGTATAAGCATATAGTTAATTAGAAATGTATGTACTTACAATTTTCTATGAAAATGAACAAAGATTACATATTTTTGGTAGAGTAACTGTCATGTGTAATAACTTTGATTGGCTTAAATTTTGTAGAAGATATAAAATATAATTTGAGGTAAAGACTCCGTTACCAATCAGTGATGATCTGTATATGTTTACAATAGGTCTGCCTCTATACAAATTGTATAAATGGTATGATGGCTGTACGTATATTGAAAATCAAAACTATGCATATTGAAAGACTGAAAGGAAATGTACCAAAATTTTAGTAATGGATGTAATGATTGGTGGTACAGTGGATCTTTTTTTTCCTGTGTTCTTGCATGTTTCATAATTTCTAAGATGTGCTTGTATTACATATATAGTGTGAAAAACAATTTCCTATTTAAAAAATAATTGCATCTACCCCTTGTAATCCAATAAAGCTAAGCATTCAGTTTTCCAAATGCATGGAGATTTTGCATAATGATTTTAAGTGTTACCGCTACAGTTTTCCAAGTTTCATATATTTATTTTTGGTGTTTGATAGCAAATGAAATGCTGTATTTGTAAATTCATTAGTATTCTTAATCACTCTCCTAATAAAACACTTGCATTGGAAAATATAATTTTCTCCATCATATTTTTCTTTTTTCTCTTAAAACTTACCAAAAAAAATCCCCCAAAACAACCAATAGTAGTTCTCTAAGTTCTAATTTCATTCAAGGTTTTTCAAAAAATTGCCGCAATGATATTCCAAAGCACTATATTTTACAGATGAAATTTAGGAAATGGTAATTTCTGTTAGAAGACAATATCTGCAGTAGAGAACTGTGGTTATTTTATATGTTAATCATCTTTGACTCAAGGTATTTCTGAGCTTAAGACAGTGACTATATATATATTTATTAACAGCAAACATTTGTTGAAAGTATTGACTAATTTTGTGTGCAGTACAGTAAGATGAGAGGTATGAGAGTTCATATTTATTGAAATTTAGTAAATTCATCATTAACTAAAGGACAAAAATCTAATGATTAACTTTAAAAAAATTAAAAAGAGAAGTCCTTAATTAAATAAGATAGGGTTGACACAAGAAATTGGGGTTGGGGGGAGCCTTTAATCTATCCATTATCAATTTTATTTATTTCAATCTACAATTATGGTAAGAGATTTGCAAAATCACCTACTCTTTAGTATCTACCGATCCTTAGATACCAAACACTTCCTCCTGGCTTCTATAAAAATCATGATTTTAGGATGATAGATTTCATGGAACAAAATGAACCATAGCACTCTTTATAATCATGTGATATACTGGCTGGCTACCTTCTTACTGAAATTCTTTTAACTATTTTAGCCAGTGAAACCCCTTTGAAAAGGCAATAAGGTAAATATATTTCTTACAGACTTCTCCATCACATTATAAAGAACTAGTTGAACCTAATGTTTATCATTGTTTTCATTTTATTTTGTTTTTGAGTGTCAGAATAATAGAAAGTAAGGTTGAGCTAGGCAGATTTTGGTAAATATAAAATAGGGTTATTTTTATTTTCCTAAATATGATACTTAGGTAAAAAGTATTCACATTTTTATTAGTGATATATGAAGGTTTCAAAATGAATTGTTAATGGCAAAGATTATTTTGAAATATATGATAATCTCATTTGGGAAAGATTTTTTTGTGTGTGAATGGTAGAGAACAAAACGTCTAAGCATAAATATAACAATTAAGTTTATTTTTTTCAACCAGGAAGTTAACAAGCAAAGGTCAATGAATGTCTGCTGCATTCAGGCCAAAAAAGCAAAGAAAAGGAAAGATGCAAAGAAGGAACAATTAAAAGTGACTTAGGAAAAAAACGTTGCTTTCTCTATTTGAGATGTATTTTTTAAGATACTTTTTTAATGGCATAATGCCATGAGAAAAGAAAAACATCTATAGTTCTTACTGAAAAGAGCCTTTTTTTCTTAGTCATTTAATCAGTTGATGTTTGTGGCAAATACTTAATGTTCCAGGCATTTTTTCCCAAATAAATTTTCCCTAAAAGCATTTTCCATAAAGCAAATTGTGAACACATTTCACTACAGAAATGAACTTGAAAGCCTGACTTTGAGGAAAAACTAATGTTCATGGAGAAACTGCAGAGTACAAAAGAAATAGAAGTTATGATCACTGGTTTAGAGAAGCTTGTTGTCTGGGGAAGAAAAAACACTAAGCACAATGCTTTTCAGCTAAAATCAGGGTTTTGTTAATAAGGAATAAGGGGAGACTTCACAATAAAGCAGTCAACACGCAGTCTGTGGCAAGACTGTAATGCTGGTAATTATTTCAAATAAGTAAAGAACAGAAGATTGGGAGTCAACAACCAGGGTTCTAATTCAATTCTACTGTTAACTGTCATACCTAATGCAACACAGCTGTGGCCATATATGGACCCTGAGAACACAAAAGATCAGTACCAGAAGTCCAAAACTCTGGAAATTTATGTCACTAATCTACCAGGTAGGATTTTTGATGGCTAGGCAAAGGCCTATACTAGGAAGCCAACTGTAAGAATCCAAGAGTAGAACTAAGGAGATATCTGACAGTCCTAACTCTTTGAGGGTAACCTACTGTAACTGGAAAGCATAGTCAGCATTGTGGAAACAATTGTATCAAACCACATCTTCCTCAACTGTTTTTAATAGGTGACAATCATCTCCCAGCATAGATAACTATTCTTACTCTTTCACATCTTTAAAGTGCTATTCAGTATATGATATTAATATAGTTTATTATTAAGATTAAGAATCCCTAATGCTGTAAAGTTTATGGTATATAAAGCTCTCACTACCTACCTCTGGCACCACAAAGTAACTAAAAATAGACATAATACTAAACTGTGAATTAGGTGTAAGGAAATCCAACAAAATTCTGATTTTTCTCATGAAAATAACTTTAATGTTTTTCTTAAAATATGAAATGTCAAGTTGTGTGAAAAATATTTGATGTCCTTGCTTTGCTTGTGCCCTAAGATTTTTCTTAGACTCCTAGCAGGGTAATTCAGCATCCTATGTTACTTTGAAAAACGGAATCCTACTTTTCTAGGCCTTAATTTCCTCATCTGTAATGTGAAGTATATATATTATAGGAGGGCTTTAAGATCAGTTCCCTTTTAGGTGTGACATTCTAAAGTTTTTTAATAAACTAAGTATCAGGAAGTAAAAGATTCTGAAATTACACTTAAAAGAGAAAAGTAGGGCCTCCCTGGTGGCGCAAGTGGTTGAGAGTCCGCCTGCCGATGCAGGGGATACGGGTTCGTGCCCCGGTCTGGGAGGATCCCATATGCCGCGGAGCGGCTGGGCCCGTGAGCCATGGCCGCTGAGCCTGCGCGTCCGGAGCCTGCGCGTCCGGAGCCTGTGCTCCGCAACGGGGGAGGCCACAACAGTGAGAGGCCCGCATACCGCAAAAAAAAAAAAAAAAAAAAAAGAGAAAAGTAGTAGAAAAAAATTATCTTCATTTACTTGAACCGTGGTTAAATTTACTGAAAATTATTTAGCCAGAAATCAGTTCGGTAAATGATCCTTCACTGAATGACCAACAGACCTAAAATTGTCAGACTAATGCCTTAAGCCAGATTTAAAACATTCATCACAGCTATTTTTCTATCAGAGTCAAAGACTGGGATAGATACAGGTCCTGATCCAGAAAAATATGAGTAAAGATCATCCATTCGCTTATATAACATGGAGCATTCTAGAAGTAGTAGGCATCTCAAATATTAATGAGGGAATTGACAGTGGCCCAGGACTGCAAATCCCTGGTGAAATTGCTGCAGCAAAGTCTTGGTGATACTAAAACTTAAAAAACAAAAAATAAAAAACCACAGTAACTTGGTAAATAGATCATTCAGTGAATTGGTTTTTGGTGGACTGGTTTACTTTACTTATATACTGCTTTCCCCCCAAAATAAATAAACCTTCAAGTATACAAAATCAAGCAAAATGGGAACAACAAAAGAAAAATAAAGATAAGCTAGAGTATAAAATTGAAGCAGGAATGAGACTTGATAACACATCCCATTAAGACCTAAACATGTTTCTGGTAAGCCACAAATTGACTTTAGTTATCAGTGAAATGTAAGAGTTAGGACTGTCAAATATCTCCTTAACTAGACAATTCAGTGTCCATAACATAAGGTGAAAACAAAGCAATTGCTCATGAGATGTTCAGAGTATCATTTATGAAGAATAATAGAAATGTTGAAATAGAAAATCCTATTTAAGTTAAATTTCTTAGCATCCTTTTTGAATTTCGGAATACAGAAAACATTTAAAAACTAATTCATTTCAAATGTTTTCTTTAAAGCTCTATTTTGTCTTTAAAGTATAAAATACCTGAAAGCAATAAATTTATTTGCCAGTTTTCTCAAGTATTTCTCCAGACCTTTCTGGTCTCCATTCAGACTTCTCTCCTTCACATCCAGGAAGTTCTCTCTCCAAAAAAAGACTAAAGTATTCACTTTCCTTTCCACTCTGATTCTCAGGTCCTAATCTAGACCATCATTATTTTTTAAGTGGACAATTGAGGCAACTTACTGTCCCAACCTCTAAAGTTTTCCAAATTCATTACTGCTGAGGGTGTGGTCCTTGAATCACCTGCATTAGAATAGCCGGAACCTCAGGTCCTAGTTAAAAATGTTGGTCGTTTGGGGGAGAGAACTCTCTCTAGTTTACCTTTAGAAAATGTTATGCCGATACAGAGTAGGTGCTTCAACAAATGTTCAAGTAGTTGGAAACTATTTTTATTATACATTATAGTCTTACAGTGTAGTCTTTTATAATGCATTAGAGTGTATAGTATATAATGTAGTTAGCTCATTCACTTAACCTTAATTATTTTGTTCAGTCTTCTGAAATAAAACATAAACCCTTTTTTCCTTCTCTTCTTAGTATTTACAGAAGTATGTTATTGCTAAGGCTTTAAATTAGTAACTCTTGAAAGTGGAATTATAATGGTATAAGAGACTTAATCTGCCATCATCTCCATCATGTTGAATATCTATTTTCTTTTTATCCATATCTTTTAAATCTTAGTCAAGAAAGATTATTTTCAGGAACCATTTACTATCTTAATTTTAGAAATTAAGAAAAAAAGTAATAAATTAACTCTTTTGATGAATAATTTCAAAAAATTTATAGCATATGAAGCAAGTTATGTAAATTGTGTTTGCTTTTCCTAAGGAAACGTTTATTAAGAAAAATGCTTCTTTTTTTTCCTTACCCACGGTTATTTTGGCTACTCAGTGAATTAAAGCTGTAATATAAGCTTCAGATTCCTAACAATCCAGTTCTCATTTTCTAAAATCCAGGAGTCAAAAGACATTATATGTAGTCCAATATATGCAACTCCCTTAGAAAGCATTTACTTTATAAATGCCAAGGGCAAAAATGTAAATGATAATGTCACTATAATGTTATCAGTTTGGGGCACCAACGTATTCTATTCCTTTTTTGACACAGGCAGGTATGTTTTCCTAGCTGAGTAAAACATAACAGTGTAAAATTATAACTGAATAAAAAAATAAATTGATCAAACCCTTCAAATCTTGGCTAAAAGTTGATTTTATTATTAATAAAGTACTTTAAAAACTGAATGCAGATTCCTTTACAGACTCCTTTATTATTCTTTCTCTTCTACTTCAAGTGTCACGAATGTCACTTTTATATTTTTCAATTTATGTGATGCATGCTGCCTTGGTGCCTAAGAGCATAATAGAAAAATGAAAACCTGAACTAATCAAAAGCTTCCCATACTGGTGAACATAAAAATGTTTTGATGGCTTCCTTCTTAGTGGTTTATGGCATGAAAATGCAGTTGGTACAACTACTGTTTCTGTTGACTTCATTGAAATCTCAGCAAAAAAAAATTCTTACTTTCCTCAGAATTAATTTGTAAAATTATTTTTAACCTGGCAATTACTGAAAAGAATTAGTATAGGCATTATTTTTAGATATTTAGATATTATTCCTTATTGCCTCCGTACCTTAGGAAATTATTCAACTGGGCCTGACTTCTCTCAGTTGTAAAGTAGGTACAGTAAAATCCACCATATTAGATAGTACTGTTGTGAAGATTAAACTACATAATGTAATCAAAATGCCTGAAACTAAGCAGAGTGCTTGGAATGTGGGATGTAACCATCATCCATAGTGGTAGCAGGAGTGGTATTTGTACTTTTAGTACCCATTGAATGAGATATTCATAGTCTCCTTGCCCCAAGTTAGGTATCATGGCATAAAGTATAACTCAAGAACTTTTGATTATTTTTGGTTGCAGAATTGCCCATAGTGGTTCAAGTTAAATTCCTAGTTTGATATTCTTCTAAGAAAAAAAGCATGTTTAAAACATTTTCTTAAATGTCACACTAAAGGAATTATCTCTTTAAAAAAAGAAATAAGAAATAAGAAAACAATTATTTTAGAAGGATTATTTTAAAAGGATGCCTTTCCTATATTTGAACATGTTGATTTGGACTATAAGTAAGGTAATATAATAATGTATTTTTTAAGAGAAAAGCAGCTCATCACAAACAATAATATATTTGTTTTGAATGACATATGAAGGATAATGAAAACCAGACGCTGATGGTATCTATACACTGAACAGGAATATTCCCATAATACACTAGCATTATGCTGATGAATGTGTTTCCATCAGGAGACTTATAATGGGAAATCTCAATTATACACCATATATTCATCATTGGCTGTAGAAATTATCATGTGGCCAATATTATTTTACATATACCCCCATCCACTTCTCCTCTTCCATAATTTGTTGAAGCAAATAATATACATGTTATTTCCTCTATAAGTGTTTCCGTTCATATCTCTAAAAGATAAGGACTCTTGTTGTCTACAAGAGTACCATGGTACCATTATCACACTTTAAAGTAATAATTCCTTGATATCATCAAATAATAGTCATTGTTCAAATTTTCAATTTCCCTTAACTGTCAAAAGTTTCTGAACAGTTCGTCTATTTGAATCATTATCTAGGTAAGCTCCACACTTTGGGATTGTTTGGTACATCTTTTAAGGCTCCTTTAATCGTCCCACAGGTTTTTTTACCTCTTGAAATTTATTTATTGAAGAAACTGTTGAAGAAATGTGTAGTATTTCCTCGATTGGATTTTGCTGTGTAGTTAACCATACACTTCTCACCCAATTTTTCCTGTGAAGTTATAGTAATTAAGTCTAATCTAGATCTGATTTCCTTTTGTAGAGGACAAGACTAATTTATAGGTGATCGAGTGAACCTCCATCAGGAGGCTAATATCTGTCTGGTTGTCTCTCTTTTTGGTGATTGGCAACCATTCAAGTTCAGTGCTTAGACTCATTAATTCCTCAGGTATTGCAAGATGCTGATATTCTAACTCTTACATTCCTTCTTGATTTATTAGCTCTAATATTTCTATAAAGAGAACTTTCATCTATTATTTGGATAGTTTAATGTTTAGTTTAACTGTTAACCCATGAGAACAATCCACAGAGGTGTCATCACACAACTAATTTTCAAATATCTGCCAACTTTATGGTCATTGTAGTTCAGAAATGGTTATTTAAAAATATATATCTATTTATATGTTTATAGATACAGATATAAATCTCTTTGTGTTTAAAGTTGAATTCATTAAGAATATCAAAAAGATGCCAAGTCCATGAATAATTTTAAATATAAACTTAATTAAAAAAATAAAATTCCTAAAGTTTATACCAGCTTTATAAATTTCAAAATATCTGTGAATTTGCCTAGAATTTTCTGACATACTGATCACTTGTGTTTATTTCGTTTGTAATCTTTATTTCTATAAAATGTTAATTAAAAGGGAATGCAGTGGTGTCTTTTGAAAGAAGAGGATGTCATTCCCCGTATCAGGGCAATGGAGTGTCGTAGAGGAAGACCACCAAATCCAGATAGACAGCGAGCAAGAGAGGAATCCAGGATGAGACGTCGAAAGGGTCGACCTCCAAATGTTGGCAGTGCTGAATTTCTAGATAACACAGATGCCAAGTTACTAAGAAAACTGCAAGCTCAAGGTAAGAAACAGAACGTATCTGACACTGTAATAGTCATATTAAAAAGTGTAAATATTTCTTATATTTTTGACTGATAAAAGATTAACACTGCTCTCAATTTCTAAAAAGTAGATATTTGTGTTAGAATAAAAATGAGAAAATAAGGAGTCCCACTGGTAACTGGAGTTCTTTGATTAGGTAAGCTCCTTTCAAGAGCCATATTCATAAACACAACAGACCCTGTGTGTTGAGAACTACAAAGATGGGTGATAAGCTTTTAAGGCTTGCACTGGAAGGGCATCTACCAGCACTTGGCACATGCCTTAAGGTTGTGCCAACCTTCTGGAAATTCTCATTTTAACAGCTCCCAATTCCTTGAGGTGGTACAAGGGGGGATAACTCCAAAATATGTGGATCTGTGGAGTAAATTTTCAGTCAGAGAACTCCAATTACTGGTAAGTAACCCCAGCCTTTGGGTTCTTCTGTAGTATGCACATATTACAGATATTTTCAAAATGCCCAAGTAATAGATTTAATTCACAAATATTTATTTTAAGACCGTCAGAAAGTACCACTGTCAAGCACAAAGTGCTCATAATAACCTCAAATTTATTTATGACTCAAAAGTGTACATAGGGCTTCCCTGGTGGCACAGTGGTTGAGAGTCCATCTGCCGATGCAGGGGACACGGGTTCGTGCCCCGGTCCGGGAAGATCCCACATGCCGCGGAGCGGCTGGGCCCGTGAGCCATGGCCGCTGAGCCTGTGCGTCCAGAGCCTGTGCTCCGCAACGGGAGGGGCCCCAACAGTAAGAGGCCCGCGTACCGCAAAAAAGAAAAAAAAAAGAAAGCTTGAAATTAACTGATGTCCAAAGTCTGGGCTCATCATGCATGTTTTGCATATCTCATACAAATAGCATTAATACTTAGTATCCAAAATGGCAACTTTATATTTGCAAAAGTAACTAAATTTTTACAAAATAGAAGTTGATTATTCAACTTTTACTCAATGTTTTTTCTCCCTCTAGATTTCAAATTGGTTTGTATTCCGTTACATACTTTTCCCTTGTTGTATTATGTTGCATTTTGCAAATTATTTTACATTTGACCTTACTGTGTGTATATATGTTCTTTCTCGCATGTATATAAATGTTAAATATTTAACATTAGATAAATAATAATTATTAATGTGTACAAGCAAATGTGGTATAATATGCATTTGTTTCTTGGGAAGAAAAGAAAATAGCAATGAATCACTATCACCCCTTTTATTTCTAAAAGGCTTCTACATTAACAGTTTGAGGGGGTTATTCAAGGGGATTCTATAAGTTTCTGTTATATATTATCATCATACAAGGACTCAACTAGGCTGAACAACTGGACTTAATTTGAAGAAAGATTCAGAACAGTAAAATAAATGCAAACTTTGAATGTAC
Source organism: Mesoplodon densirostris (assembly GCF_025265405.1). Lineage (NCBI taxonomy): Eukaryota > Metazoa > Chordata > Mammalia > Artiodactyla > Ziphiidae > Mesoplodon > Mesoplodon densirostris. Next base: position 78,925,850 of record NC_082668.1, on the reverse strand, counting down.
TTTCAAGCATTGTGAAATGAGAGGTCTCTAATTTCTCAGGGAATACAAATAAGAATCTGACAAAGTTTGAATATGAAAAAATCTTTTAACCTATCTAAATAAACCTGCTTCTTAATTGGCCAATACCATTCATATCTCAGATTTTCTGAGATACTGAGTAACACTTGTCCATTTCATACATTGTAGAATCTGAGATGCCCTAGTCTATGCGATGCCCCAGTATTTTAAGATGTTCCACTAAGGAAGAAAAGTGCTGCCAATTTTTACACACACTCTGATTTTAGATGTGTAAAAATGCATCTTAGAATCAAAGAAGTGTGGTATATTTAAAATATCCCTAATTCTAAGTGAAAATAAACTTTATTTCAAAATAAATTTTTTACCTTTGAAATTTAAAGAGACAAATTCTTCAACCATGAAAGATAGTTTTCAAATTAATATTTCAAATGCTCATTACAATAATAATATATTCAGGGCTTCCCTGGTGGCGCAGTGGTTGAGAATCTGCCTGCTAATGCAGGGGACACGGGTTCGAGCCCTGGTCTGGGAAGATCCCACATGCCGCGGGGCAACTGGGCCCGTGAGCCACAACTACTGAGCCTGCGCGTCTGGAGCCTGTGCTCCGCAACAAGAGAGGTCGCAATAGTGAGAGGCCCGCACACCGCGATGAAGAGTGGCCCCCACTTGCCACAACTAGAGAAAGCCCTCGCACAGAAACTAAGACCCAACACAGCAAAAATAAATAAATTAATTAATAAACTCCTACCCCCAACATCTTAAAAAATAATAATAATAATATATTCAGCAACCATAAACCAAATAAATGAGAAGATATTGGGAGCAGTTTATTCCTCAGAGCCTGAGTGAATTTCCTTGGTCTCTAACTCATTCTCCTTCCTCCATAGTGTCTCTAATTTCTTTTAACATTTTTTCATGTTTTCTCCAACTGTTTGTAACGTGAAAGTTAAGCTATATAAATTTTAAGTGATTAATCCAAATTGTATCTTCCTTGCTAAAGTGAAAAGATATGAGTTGAGCTTTTTAATGTTTTTCTTTTCCAGGAGTTTAAACATGAAAACTACTGTGAACTTACTTGTGTGGAGTTTGAAATTGACTGATACATTCATATACAAAAATACGCCAATATATGTGATAAAAATTTCTTTATTATAAGCCAAACTTCTATTAGAAAGCATCAGTTTAGCTTGGAACAAAGCATCATACTTATGCCACCTTTTCTAGGAAATTTTTTTTTAACCACTTAGCAACCCTTTACATTTTAAGGCAGATTTAGGTCTTTATATCAGAGTTCAGTGAAAGCCTTCAATTCTTATATGTTAAAAAATAATGTTTACCTGGATCTATCATAGATGAGAACAGTGTCCTGCAGGTGTATTATTATCAGAGCTTGCTAACTCTGCAGGCCAGTTGATACATTCTTATTTCGCAGAGTATTTCATGAACAGGAGAATCCTTTTTATGCGGCTCAGAAATGTTTGATGATGCTTAAAACTTCTTAATACTGAAAATTATTGCAAGATTGGAGGTATACTTTAGTATCAGCTTCTATTTCATCTTTTATTAACACTTCAAGTTTCCTAGATAAAATCAAACCTTCTTATATCCCCTCCCCTTTTTTTAAGTCTTCATGATAGGAAATCAACCGTAGTAATCAACTGCACCTCAGCTGTTACAAGGACATAGGGTTAAGTTTCTTTCTAAAATCTCTAGGCATTTAAATTTCTCTAAGGGATTTAGAAGTAGTAACATATAGACTGTGAAGTCAGAAAGTTCTGGGTGTGTATCTTAGCTCTGCTCTTTAACTTCTGGGAGCCTTAGTTTGTTTCATTTGTAAGCTGGGCATAATGTTGCCTATCTCATAAGGTTGTTAGAAAATTAAACAAGATCATGTAAGTTTAATACAACAGTTCAATAAATGGTGGAAGTTATGAGTAGAGCTCAAGTGATTCAGGTAATCATGTGATTACCTGACTCACATGATTACCTAATCAATCACTTGATTAGGTAATCAAGTGATTACCTAATCATATTATTAGTGAATATAAGTTTATTAAAATTCTTCACCTGCTACAAAGTTGAAAACAATGTCTAATGTAAAGTGGTATTTTCTAAAATGATTTTATGAATGATATTATGATACACCACTTTTATAGTTAGAAGTATTTTGATCAAGTTTGCCAGCAGAAGAAAGTGTGACATTACATGCTTTTCTTTATCAGCTACCTATTGCCACATTAAGGCCAACCACAAAACCTCAGTGGTGTACAACTCTAAGCACTAACTATTTGTGCGGATGGAATGAGCTGGTGGCAAGTTAGGCAGTTAGGCATCTCTGCTGATCTTGGCTGGGCTTTTTCACATTAGTGGAGTCAACTGACTCCATGTGTCCCAACCTCCGGCAGCCTAGCCCGAACGTGTCCTCATAGTAAAGGGCAAGGCACAAGAGTAAAAAGAGTAGAAAGAGTACAGGTATACTTTCAGACTTCTACTTGCATCACACTGTTTACATCCCATTGGCCAAAGAAGATCACATGGCTGAACTCAAAATCAAGGAACAAGAAGATATATTCCACACATATCTTGATGAGAGGGGACCGCAAAGTCACATTACAAATGGCATGGATAGTCAAGGAATGAAGACTTGGGACCATTAATTATGTCAGTCTATCCCAGTTTCATACATTTGTCCTTAAAAAGTATGAGAACTAGGTTGTCCTTAAAACTCATTGACATTCTGTACTCTTTATTTAGGAGATTTAGTCACTTTCCTTCATAAATGAAAATATCAGTGGATTCAAAAATTTTACCATTTATATAGCAGACTGAAATGCTAAGTTTAGGGGCTTTGTTCTATTTTGGGTTCTCTTTCTTTTTTATATATATTTTGTTATTTTTAAGACTGAAGCTGAATCACTTTTTTTTACATATTAGCAGGTACTTTCATACTAAGTGAGGATTACATGAAATGTGAAAAAAAATGTACTTATATTAGCCTTTGTGATGAGGATTAAGAGAGGCATCATTTTTCTTATGTATATGGGATCACATTCGATGAAATAGTTTGGCAATTTCTAGGGGAAATGAACATGACATTTTCTGAGGTTCTCCTACTTGGTATCTAATGTTTGGCAATTTTCTTAAAAATTATGTCCTTCATGATGATATCAGTTTCACAGGTATTGTTTTTAGGTTAGCAGTTATGTAAAGTTGTTAATAACATTCCTTGAAATTTTGTATTTTTCAGAAATAGCCAGGCAAGCAGCACAAATAAAGCTTTTGAGAAAACTGCAAAAGCAGGAACAGGCTCGGGTTGCCAAAGAAGCTAAAAAACAGCGAGGTGGGTGATTTAAATGGTAGCATAAACTTGAAGAGTGAGTATTGGGTAATTCATAAGAGGCATCTCTTCTTTGTTCCTTTTCTGATGATATCTGTGCCTTGATTTTTCATCATAGCAATAATGGCTGCTGAGGAGAAGCGAAAGCAAAAAGAACAGATAAAGATTATGAAACAACAGGTATGTTTATTCATTGGAACTGATTTTTAAAACACAGGCATTGTTTTGGGGATCTATCTGTATCTTTCTATGTGTACATTATTTTCATTTTGATTTCTGAAATAACTGTATTTCACATTAGTTATGTATCTTATTTAGAAAGTTGTCCTCTTTCATTAGTTAAAATTCACCTCATTTTAAAACGAAGTCTTCTACTTCCAAGTTTTTCTAAGAGTTGATTACCAAACAGTAAATTGTATAAGTACTTTTAATATCCTGATAGACTTTGAATATAAGTTGACATCATGAATAACTTTCAAACTTTTTAAATTAATATATCAGTAAATGAAGGATATTCCTTAAATATTCAAATTTTAATAAGAAAAGCTGTTGTCCTAAAACATGTAAAATACTAGTAAAAAATTAAATTCAAGTTATATAGAATAAGGTTTGCCTCCATTGCTTGTGATTGCTTTCAGAGTTACTAAAAAATTACTGCAGTCGTCTCTCAGTATCCACAAGGGATCGGTTCCAGGACCCCCATGGATACCAAAATCCACACACACAAGTCCCTTATGTAAAATGGTGTAGTATTTGCATATAACCTATGCACATCTTCCTGTATACTTTAAATCATCTCTTGATTATTTGTAATACCTAATACAATGTGAAGGCTATGTAAATAGTTGCCAGCATGGGGCAAATTCAAGTTTTGCTTTTAGGAACTTCCTGAAAATTTATTTTTCTAATTTATCTTTAATCCATGGTTGGTAGAGTCCATGGATGCAGAACCTGCAGATAAGGAGAGCCAACTACAGTGCAAAAAATGAAAAAAGCATCATTTCAGCAGCATTCTGTTGTATATCTACAATACCTCTCCTGTGTGTAGTTTTCAAAATTAACTATAGGTAAATAAAGTAATTTTAAAATTCTTACAGGTAAAGTATTACATGACAAGATATTCAACTTTATTGAAGATGGGAATGTATAAACTACTCTCCCATCTCCATATATTCACTGTAATCATTAAAGCAGAAAGGAAATGGGGATAACTAATATTCTTTAAAAATTTTTAAATGCCAAGTAGTTATTTCTGAGTATGAAATGAAGCCAATTGTGTTATTATATAAATAGCTGCTAAATAAATGGCTTGGATTGGATTTGATGTGGCTGTCTCGAAGGTTCTTTCCAGTATTGACTAAAGCAGTATGATTAGAAAGAGTTGATATGGAATTGGGATTCAGAATTTAGTTTACAGTCAGGCAGACTGTAAGAGTTGAATATGGGCTCTGCTACTTAAGAATTTTGTAACCTTAGATGAATTTCTTAACCTCTAAGTCTCTATTTCCTCCACTGTGAAAGAAAATAACTGCATTATCTGAAGATTAAGTGAGGTGATAAATGTAAAGTACCTGCAACAGTGCCTGGCACAAAACAAATGCTCACTTTTTAAAAGATGATATAAAACACCAAACTGCATGGTAAACTCTTTTACCGTAATTTAAAGTAGTCAGCTGTAAACTTGAATTCCTTTAGTTTGTTAATTCCAAATAGTTTGTTAATTGTCACTGCTAAAGACACTGTAAGGTTGACTTATAAATATCTAGTCTAATGAATGCCTTTATTAAAATATAAATATTTACTGTATATTACATATATGTAAAAATAAGTTTATGTTTCATTTTAAAGTGAAATACTATTGTTTCTAAATATTATACTTTTTTATAGCTTATCCTATTTCCTAGTGGCTAGAGATCCATCAAATCTTATCAGCACTTTAAATTCAGCTTTGTGACCCTAAAGTCTTGAAGTAGCTACAACCTAAATATACATGGTTTTTGCTGCTCATCAAAAAAGCAGCTGCATAGCACAGGGAGATCAGCTCGGTGCTTCGTGACCACCTAGAGGGGTGGGATAGGGAGGGTGGGAGGGAGATGCAAGAGGGAGGAGATATGGGGATATGTGTATATGTACAGATGATTCACTTTGTTATAAAGCAGAAACTAGCACACAATTGTAAAGCAATTATACTTCAATAAAGATGTTAAGAAAAAAAGCATTGGAGTCCCAAAGTTTCAGCGATGTTAATACAAATGAGCTGATCATAGAGTTTTATCAAGATATTTATCTGAGGCTAGTTTCAGAATACAATCTGCCTTATTCCTTATTGCCAACAAAGTGAATCAAAGTATAGCTTAGGTCTACTCACATAGTCAGTTACATAATGCCTATTTTAAAGTCAGCATTAGATCTAGAATAAAATAGTAGCATGTGCTTCTGGATTATTTTTTCCACCTAGTAGGCCAGTATCACCAGATAGTCCTCAAGACAATATTCTGGAAGCTTACAGAAGCATTATTATGAAGCAGAAGGAACAAAGGCATTGGAATGTGACCAAGGCTCTGTACTTACTATTTGATTTAAGGCAAAATATTTACTCTCTAGGAACTTTAGCTTTCTATTAGGTAAAAAGAAGATAATTTCAACTCTTTTCATGATCAATAAGATATTTTATGTAAAGTGCCCAGCTGAGGGGTTGGATACCCAATATTATAAAGTGAATCTGTATTATAATAACTTATAAATAATGTTTATGTCTGCTAATGCTAATGATACCACTACCATATATATGTGTGTGTATATATATGTATATGTATGTATATATTGAGATCAATAACATCAGTGTGCATAAAAAGAAATATTTAAAAACGTTAAAGTATAGCTTGCAAAGGTACAGCTAGCATCTGGAAATTGGAACAGGTATTATAACATTCAGCAGTATAAAATGTGTTCGCTCTGGAAATCCTACGACAAATGCAATTTGCTAGTAGGAAAATTGGGGTGTTTGCGAGCAAACTATGTATTATTATTGAGTACCAGTTTGGGACTTTCAACGGGGTTTCTGGACATGAAATTGTTAACATTGTGCTGATAACATATGAGATAAAGTTTTTAAATCAAAATGTAAAGTTTTATCAAACTTTAATCACTGAATTATAAAACAATAACTAGTACATTAAATTTAGTGTGAACACCAGTTATGTCATTGGAATCATTCTCTAGAATGTTCAATTGTAATTAAGCCTTTTAAAAATAATATTACAGATTATTTCTGAATTTGGCTTATTGTAGTAGTTAAAAGCAATGTAATATTATCATGTTATTCATCATGTGAAGTAAGAAATTATAGTATGGAAATTGTTAATGATAATCTATTACAGTTGTGTGGCACCACACACTTTTTTTATTATAAATTTATTTATTTATTTATTTATTTTGGCTGCGGTGGGTCTTCGTTGCTGTCGCGGGCTTTCTCTAGTTGCGGTGAGCGGGGGCTACTGTCCGTTGCGGTGCGCGGGCTTCTCATTGCGGTGGCTTCTCTCGTTGCGGAACACAGGCTCTAGGCACGCGGGCTTCAGTAGTTGTGGCTCGCGGACTCTAGAGCGCAGGCTCAGTAGCTGTGACATACGGGCTTAGTTGCTCCGCGGCATGTGGGATCTTCCCAGACTAGGGCTCGAACCCGGCTGGCCTGCATTGGCAGGCGGATTCTTAACCACTGCGCCACCAGGGAAGACCCTGCCACACACTTTTTAAAGCATTTTTTATTTATTCATGACATAGTGAGAGAGGGCAAACACCTTTCCCTATTTTATACAAGAGTAGTTATTCTTTGCTCAAGATCATCCAATGAATGACAGTAACTCAGGACTAGCCTTAGGTTTTCTCACTCCTAATACACTATTTTTCTACTTTTCTGTCCTGTATTTATTTAAAACTAAGTATAATTGTAACTGCAGATACTTATAAAAATCCACAGGCTAAATGAGTTTAGTTTACCTAGTTTCTGTATACATATTTAGCATTTGTATTTTATAAATTGTTTTGAGAAATTTTATAAAGTCATATTAATTTGACATGAACATATATATGATGTTAAACTAAACAATTAAGTTTTACATCCACTATGGGCAACCTTTGGTAACTCTGTATTTATATCTTAACTTATTTGATTTGACTTAAATACTTTTCACCTAGATATTTAGTTTATTTTATTATCTTAAATTATTCTAATTTTTTTCTACAGGAAAAAATTAAGAGAATACAACAAATCAGAATGGAAAAAGAGCTTCGAGCCCAGCAAATTCTAGAGGTAGAATTCTTAAATGTGATATGATTAAAGTAATATAGTCATATATTTTAAAGTCTCCAAAAGTAAAAATCTTACCTACATATTCTGTCACTCATACAAATTAATATGTCCATCAGAAATTCTCTTTAAGCATAATGCATAGCGTAAGACCTTATCTGAACCTTACTTAGCAGACTCACCTAATCCTAAAAACCCAGGAAATAAGACAAAAGAGAAGAAGAAAACAGGAAAACTTCTGAACAGCCAGTATAGGTGTCATAAGGTTCATGTGCTGAAACTCGTGTTCTTTACTTTTAGAAAACTCATTAGGACTTATAGTCAGATATTTACTTTTAATTTAGAAATAAAACATTACAAGAGTGAAAGTAAATTTTAAACGTAGAAACAGTTTAATCAGCTTGTTTTTCTGGCTTCTAATATACCCTGCTTCCCCACAAGCTGTTGGAATAGGACTAGAGGACATATATTGGAATCAGTAAAATAATAGCCACAAGATAGCAAGGGAAAATACAGAAAAACTCCAACCAGCATGTATAGGAATTCAAAAGCCTACCAAGAGTCTGTAATCTTTTAGTTGAATAGCAAGCAATTTTCAACACCTTAACAGCTGAAAGGCATTACTCTGTGGAACTGTAGAGTATAATAACTGATGTTCAGAATAATTGCCCCAAGTCATCAAGAAAAAGCCAAATTATATTTAGTGTAGTGTGTCTAAGCAGTATATATCTCAAAATTATTTCCATCCAAAATAGTGAAAATAAACTTTTAATGTTCAAAATTGCTATAACCTCCCAGCTATTCAGGAAACTCTTGGTATAAACGATTTATTCCCTGAGGGTGTCAAATAGCTGAAGTGTTCTATGTTACATGATTATTCCTTCTAGAAATATACACGTTTCCTTATCCATTTCAAATTAATTTAAAAAATCCAAATCAAAAGTACTCCTATCTTCAAGTAAATTGACAATAGCTACTGGATAGTTATCAAACTACTAGATAATTAATGACTTTAACATTATGACGCTCAGATTTGGTATCATGACCTTGATATTCAAATGTACTTCATGAAAGATTATGTTTCCATTCTATCTTTTTAAAAAACCTTGAATTTAGTCACAATATACAGCTAGGGAAACTCAGATTTAATGTGTTTCATTTATATCAGCTGAGTAATGGATTACTTTATCTCAAATTTCAAGTATTAAAAAAATCCAAATAAAGTGGACATGTTCATTTTTAAATGTGTTACTGATTTATATTTAAGTAACTTTTATTATCAGTTAAAATCTATCTCATCTTCTAAATTTTTTATGATCATGTTTTACTTCTAAAAATCAGGAAAAAAAGGAAAAATTACATAAAATAATGTTTTCTGTGATTAAGTTTTAATGTAAAATAATAAACACTCAATTATTTCAGACTTTTAATAGAGTTTGAAGAAGTCAAGAAAAGCTGGCATACTCTTATGAATTTAAGAATTTTTTATATCTTAATGCTAATCTATACATTAGAAATGAAATTAGTATGTTAAATACAATATTAACTGTGGGAAAATCTGTAATTGTTTACATATATGTTCCATGTTGTTTTGCACCTGTGAGGCATGTAGCTCCATTTTCCAGTCATAGATTACTTTCAAGTTGCAGTGATGCTGTTGCATGACTTTGAGACCTGTTTTGCATGCACAGGCAAAAAAGAAAAAGAAGGAAGAAGCAGCAAATGCCAAATTATTGGAGGCCGAGAAACGAATAAAGGTTAGTTTAGATGAGAATCAGTTTTCATTTTTCAAAAATAAAAACTGTATGATATTATACCAGTATCAATTATATTTAAAAAAATCCCTCCTCAAAATGACTATCTAAAAAAATGTTTAGCACAGATAAAACATGTGTATAGTGTGTGTGTTTATTGTATGTATATTGTATGTATTTTTTGTATTTCATTATACAAGTTCTATGTGATACTTTGAGCTCTTTAAATAGCAGACCAAATCAGAAATGCAAACTATTGCATAATACCTGTATATAATTTTGATGGATAAGATCTCCCCAGAGCTCTTTTGTATCATTTATGTTTAAGTTTCAAATTGTGTTCCAAATCCGATTCTCTCCTTAGATTATAACGTTCTCTTTGTTAATGTCTAATAACTGTTTTTTTTTTTTTTTTTTAATTATTTTTTTTATTTTACAAATTTAATCAGTTATACATATACATATGTTCCCATATCCCCTCCCTTTTGCATCTCCCTCCCACCCTCCCTATCCCACCCCTCCAGGCGGTCACAAAGAACCGAGCTGATCTCCCTGTGCTATGCGGCTGCTTCCCACTAGCTATCTACCTTACATTTGGTAGTGTATATATGTCCATGCCGCTCTTTCACTTTGTCACAGCTTACCCTTCCCCCTCCCCATATCCTCAAGTCCATGCTCTAGTAGGTCTGTGTCTTTATTCCTGTCTTACCCCTATGTTCTTGATGACATTTTTTTCTTAAATTCCATATATATGTGTCAGCATACAGTATTTGTCTTTCTCTTTCTGACTTACTTCACTCTGTATGACAGACTCTAGGTCCATCCACCTCATTACAAATAGCTCAATTTCATTTCTTTTTATGGCTGAGTAATATTCCATTGTATATATGTGCCACATCTTCTTTATCCATTCATCCGATGATGGACACTTAGGTTGTTTCCATCTCCGGGCTATTGTAAATAGGGCTGCTATGAACATTTTGGTACATGTCTCTTTTTGAATTATGGTTTTCTCAGGGTATATGCCCAGTAGTGGGATTGCTGGGTCATATGGTAGTTCTATTTGTAGTTTTTTAAGGAACCTCCATACTGTTCTCCATAGTGGCTGTACCAATTCACATTCCCACCAGCAGTGCAAGAGTGTTCCCTTTTTTCCACACCCTCTCCAGCATTTATTGTTTCTAGATTTTTTGATGATGGCCATTCTGACTGGTGTGAGATGATATCTCATTGTAGTTTTGATTTGCATTTCTCTAATGAGTAAAGATGTTGAGCATCCTTTCATGTGTTTGTTGGCTGTCTGTATATCTTCTGTGGAGAAATGTCTATTTAGGTCTTCTGCCCATTTTTGGATTGGGTTGTTTGTTTTTTTGCTATTGAGCTGCATGAGCTGCTTATAAATTTTGGAGATTAATCCTTTGTCAGTTGCTTCATTTGCAAATATTTTCTCCCATTCTGAGGGTTGTCTTTTGGTCTTGTTTATGGTTTCCTTTGCTGTGCAAAAGCTTTGAAGTTTCATTAGGTCCCATGTGTTTATTTTTGTCTTTATTTCCATTTCTCTAGGAGGTGGGTCAAAAAGGATCTTGCTGTGATTTATGTCATAGAGTGTTCTGCCTATGTTTTCCTCTAGGAGTTTGATAGTGTCTGGCCTTACATTTAGGTCTTTAATCCATTTTGAGCTTATTTTTGTGTATGGTGTTAGGGAGTGATCTAATCTCATACTTTTACATGTCCCTGTCCAGTTTTCCCAGCACCACTTATTGAAGAGACTGTCCTTTCTCCACTGTACATTCCTGCCTCCTTTATCAAAGATAAGGTGACCATATGTCCGTGGGTTTATCTCTGGGCTTTCTATCCTGTTCCATTGATCTATCTTTCTGTTTTTGTGCCAGTACCATATTGTCTTGATTACTGTAGCTTTGTAGTATAGTCTGAAGTCAGGGAGCCTGATTCCTCCAGCTCCATTTTTTGTTCTCAAGATTGCTTTGGCTATTCGGCGTCTTTTGTGTTTCCATACAAATTGTGAAATTTTTTGTTCTAGTTCTGTGAAAAATGCCATTGGTAGTTTGATAGGGATTGCATTGAATCTGTAGATTGCTTTGGGTAGTAGAGTCATTTTCACAATGTTGATTCTTCCAATCCAAGAACATGGTACATCTCTCCATCTATTTGTATCATCTTTAATTTCTTTCATCAGTGTCTTATAATTTTCTGCATACAGGTCTTTTGTCTCCTTAGGTAGGTTTATTCCTAGATATTTTATTCTTTTTGTTGCAATGGTAAATGGGAGTGTTTCCTTGATTTCACTTTCAGATTTTTCATCATTAGTATATAGGAATGCCAGGGATTTCTGTGCATTAATTTTGTATCCTGCAACTTTACCAAATTCATTGATTAGCTCTAGTAGTTTTCTGGTAGCATCTTTAGGATTCTCTATGTATAGTATCATGTCATCTGCAAACAGTGACAGCTTTACTTCTTCTTTTCCCATTTGGATTCCTTTTATTTCCTTTTCTTCTCTGATTGCTGTGGCTAAAACTTCCAAAACTATGTTGAATAAGAGTGGTGAGAGTGGGCAACCTTGTCTTGTTCCTGATCTTAGTGGAAATGGTTTCAGTTTTTCACCATTGAGGACGATGCTGGCTGTGGGTTTGTCATATATGGCCTTTATTATGTTGAGGAAAGTTCCCTCTATGCCTACTTTCTGCAGGGTTTTTATCATAAATGGGTGTTGAATTTTGTCAAAAGCTTTCTCTGCATCTATTGAGATGATCATATGGTTTTTCTCCTTCAACTTGTTAATATGGTGTATCACATTGATTGATTTGCGTATATTGAAGAATCCTTGCATTCCTGGAATAAACCCCACTTGATCATGGTGTATGATCCTTTTAATGTGCTGTTGGATTCTGTTTGCTAGTATTTTGTTGAGGATTTTTGCATCTATGTTCATCAGTGATATTGGCCTGTAGTTTTCTTTCTTTGTGACATCCTTGTCTGGTTTTGGTATCAAGGTGATGGTGGCCTCGTAGAATGAGTTTGGGAGTGTTCCTCCCTCTGCTATATTTTGGAAGAGTTTCAGAAGGATAGGTGTTAGCTCTTCTCTAAATGCTTGATAGAATTCGCCTGTGAAGCCATCTGGTCCTGGGCTTTTGTTTGTTGGAAGATTTTTAATCACAGTTTCAATTTCAGTGCTTGTGATTGGTCTGTTCATATTTTCTATTTCTTCCTGATTCAGTCTTGGCAGGTTGTGCATTTCTAAGAATTTGTCCATTTCTTCCAGGTTGTCCATTTTATTGGCATAGAGTTGCTTATAGTAATCTCTCATGATCTTTTGTATTTCTGCAGTGTCAGTTGTTACTTCTCCTTTTTCATTTCTAATTCTATTGATTTGAGTCTTCTCCCTTTTTTTCTTGATGAGTCTGGCTAATGGTTTATCAATTTTGTTTATCTTCTCAAAGAACCAGCTTTTAGTTTTATTGATCTTTGCTATTGTTTCCTTCATTTCTTTTTCATTTATTTCTGATCTGATTTTTATGATTTCTTTCCTTCTGCTAACTTTGGGATGTTTTTGTTCTTCTTTCTCTAATTGCTTTAGGTGCAAGGTTAGGTTGTTTATTCGAGATATTTCCTGTTTCTTAAGGTGGGATTGTATTGCCATAAACTTCCCTCTTAGAACTGCTTTTGCTGCATCCCATAGGTTTTGGGTCGTCGTGTCTCCATTGTCATTTGTTTCTAGGTATTTTTTAATTTCCTCTTTGATTTCTTCAGTGATCACTTCGTTATTGAGTAGTGTATTGTTTAGCCTCCATGTGTTTGTATGTTTTACAGCTCTTTTCCTGTAATTGATATCTAGTCTCATAGCATTGTGGTCGGAAAAGATACTTGATACAATTTCAATTTTCTTAAATTTACCAAGGCTAATAACTGTTTTAACTATTAAAAAGTGAAAAGCCTACAGAAACAAAAACCTAACTTTATCAGCTATAATTTACCAATAATAAAATTAGCCATTGTTATATATTGTAACTTGATGTGTTGTTTGGGGATGTTTTGGTTTTGATTTTCTGGAGTGAAACATAAGAGAGTTGGACCCTCACTCCCCCTCCAGCCTCCACCCCGACACACATTACACCCCTACCTTCCATTTTTTCTGATAGTTATTTACTGAAATTGGGCAGCCATGTGGTCCTACTAGTTCAAGAAGCAGCCACTACAGCTATATCTTATAAAACCAGGGAACTGTTTGTTGCCTGTTTCTACATAGACTCTCTTACTTTGTTCTTTGAATTTCTACTCCTTTTCAAAATGGCTGCCCTTAATATTAATTAATCTGTATTTTACCTTTATAAAAAGATTAAAATTGGTGACATTCCCAGAACTGTTTGTATTAAGCCCTACCCCTTTGGGATGGTGCCCTCAATCATAGGTGGGCATAAAAATCTCAAGCTGATTCCTTTTCTTTTGTCATTTTCATTCCTACACAGTGATAGAAATGATATAGATGCTGTTAATCCCTGTATTTAGGGATTTATATTCAGAATGGAGAGAGTTTTAATTAGCTAGATTTGAGGGTTGCTTCATTATGTTTTCTTTTTTTCTTTTTTCTTTTCTTTTAGTGCCAGTTGTATCTGATATGCTCTGTCTATCTAGCTAGTCAATTCAATGAATGGGTCATTGAAGTGTGCTTGCTATTAGGTCACTGAATTTCAACTCTAAATGTCTACTGAATAAGGATCCTTGCTCCTGTCATACGGTTTTTATATATTAGGTAGAACCATCTGAAGTTGCCACTATATCAGTAAAAAATTATTGGATGTTTGCAGTTTCATATGGTTCAACCTAATGGAAGACTATAGAATCTCAGAAAAGGAACTTTTAATATTTGTTGCATGTTCTAAATTTTCCCTAAAAATCCATCTTAAAAGTTTCTTATTTTTAAGGAAAAAGAAATGAGAAGACAACAAGCTGTTCTTCTAAAGCATCAGGTCTGTAGACATATAGTTATACAGTTGTCAAAATGTACATTTTATAATTTTTCTTAAATCTATTTTTGGAAAAATCTTCAAGATATTTTCTTTAAAATTTCCAGTATAATTCCTGCTTAAATTCCTGGTTTTGGGATTGGTGTCTTTCGGGGGGTTAAAAATTGGTTTCATGACTCTGTGATTTCTGTTTCATAATGTTGTGCCAACTCTTTCTACCAGGAGTTGGAGAGGCATAGACTAGATATGGTATGGGTATGTTTATTTCTGTACATCTAACACCGCATTGTGATTTGGTTGTGATATGGTTGTCATAGCAATGCATAAAGTGTAGCACTGGCTGCTGTCATATTACATACTGCTGCATGGCTTTACAGCACAGTGCATTGCATACATCTGCTTGTCTGTCTATAAAGAAATATGGTACATTTCCAAGATCTTCAATTGAATTGGGCAGACCTTATATAAGGCTGCTGTCTAAAAGTTTACGTTACTGATGTCACAGTGAAAGTTGGATCACTATCCAATTAGATACGATTATGAACCATATTCTCCCATCATTCTAGATGCAAAACTGCCATTGAATACAATGGGAATTTTGAGTTAGGTTGATGAGAGAATATGCAATATATTCTGGCTTTATGGACAAATTTTAGAAATTTTTAGAAATATCCCTTTGGGGGAACCACGTATATTTAATCAAAAGGAATGATTCAGTACTATAGCTATGTGACTTTTTTATTTTAAAGTAAAATGAGACTATCGAAATAAGCTAATGCTTACCTTATTTTCATGCTGTGCCTTTTAGATTCCACTTACGAGCCCATGGTGCAGCTTTTGTGGCTTTAAATAGTGCATCAAGTGGCAGACATCAGTAAACAGGAATATCCCATTTCATTGATGTTGTTATATGAATCATGCCTATAACAGCTTGAAAAAAACTTCCTAATTTGTCGGTGGCTTATTGGATTTACAAAATAATAGTGTACTTGAAATAAAAATAACTAATTCTAAAACCATGAAGTGAAAGTGAATATAAATCAATTTCTGCCTGATCTAAAAATTTAAGAACAGCACAACCTTTGGTTTAATTGGCTGTAGTACATATTTGTGGTTTTTCTAATAGCAGATGTAAGGTAACTGACCTGTTCCAGCCAACCATTATGCTTTTTGTTCTGCCAGCTTTTGAAGGAGCATCACAACTGACCATAAGTAAACCTTGTATGCTTCTGTTTACACTGTCTCCATGTTCATTGCTTTACCTTTTTGCTTTTGATTGTTCTTGTATTTGCTTTCTAAACCTGAACTAAAACATGCACAGACTGGCCATTCTTGTCTTATATTTAGTATTTACTGTGACTTGTCTATAAATGCTAAACATGCTATACCGAGTTTTTTTGTTCTGTTTCGTTTTGTTTTTCCATTTGAAAATCAAACTATTAACTATGGTTGAGTTATATTCCTAATTTTATCTGGCCTAATAGGAACGAGAGAGAAGGCGACAGCATATGATGCTTATGAAAGCTATGGAAGCGCGTAAAAAAGCAGAAGTAAGTGTATGTTTCTGGAAAAATATTATCTTGTCATAAATTAATATTTTTTCTTAAAACATTGGCTCTTCTAAGTATAGATTTTTTGGAGTAGGGATTGTCATGATTTACCAACTCTCATAAGCAAACCAAAGGTTAGAGATAGTAACCAAGTGTTAGAACATAAAAGAATCCATAGGATGGATTCCAACGTATGAGTTAATTTTCTTGGCTGAGATTTTAATTACCTTTTTTAAATACAGTGAATGGCATTCATTTGGATAAAATGAATTCTTCTTACTGTGACCAGAGTTTCACAAAATTACAGCATGCCTAGATAAGTCCTGTGTCCTAATTCAAACATCAGTCAGTTCAACCATGGACTTCTGCCCTCAAAATTACTCTTTAGCATTCTATGTGTAAAATTATGCCTAAGTACTATCTTTGAAATAGACTTTTACCATATACTTCAGAATAAGAAAATTATTGCAGTAAGTCAAAATGAACTTATATGGATGTTAATAGAAATCACTTAAAGGTTAAAAAGTGTTACAAAGGAATGCATTCTGAATTAAAACAGTTGAATAGAGGTATGGCCATTATAACCAGGGCTTTGGAGTTTCAGAGACTCAGATACCCATGCTGGCTCTAAACCAACTTGCTTTAGCTCTTCAGGTTATTTCTTCTTTAAAATTGAGATAATGATTCTGGTAGGATTATAAGATTATTAAGTGGGATAAGCATTCAATAAATAGTAATTAATGAAAATGAGACTATTTGGTCTAGAAGTTGAGTGCCCTATATTTCAGTTTTTTGGCCTCAGCTGTGGCTTAAACACTCATTACAGATTTCTGATATGAAGGCACAGTATGTGTATTGTTTAGGAACCTGGACATTGTAACCAAATGATCAGGATTTGAATTCTAATTTCAGTACATTCCAGCTATATGACCTTGGGCAAGTTATTTAACATCTCTTTGATTCAGTTTTTTCATCTGTAAAATGGAGATGATACTAATTCCTATTTCATAGAGTTTGTAGTTATGATTAAATGGGTGTGTGTCTATATGAGCGTATGTGTAAAGTTCTTGGTACAGTGCCTGGCACCACATAGTGCCTACTTACTTATCACAATAAGTTATTTATTACTATATAGGTGTTTTTTTCCTTACTTGTTAATTATCCAGGGCCGTTGACACCCTCTACATCTAACACAGCAAGGGAATCTACACATGGATTTATAACCACAATCTCTGAAAAATGACAGGCAGGGAAAGAGAGAGAGGTAACAGATTCCAGGAATGGGCATGGCTGCGATCTCTGTTCCCTTCTGAACACAATGGTGGGAAGAGTAGGGAAGGAGATTAATTAAAATTCTAAAAGCTCGACCTAATTTTCTCCTATCTGGAGAGATGGGAACTGAGGGAATAACTCAGGGAAAAGACCTGGAATATCCCTCAAGAGGCAAGTTCTTCCCTGCCAGGTATTCCTCTTACCAGAAGGACCAAGAAGAACCAGGGCTTGTTATTCTGATTTTTCCTCTTGGAGAGGAAAGCTAAAGAAAGGCAGAATAATGAAAATAACCAAGAGCATTATCTCCAGACGTACTAGGATTTGGTAGAAGGGGACACCCAAGAGAATAGTAAGGATAAGGTCATCCAAGGGAGTGAATGCTCAGGTTAAGAGGTACCCAAAAGGCCCAAAAGTCATGACCTTTCCCACTGTTTTTTTTATATTTGCTCTGTGGCCTGGGAGGAGAGTAGGAAAAGCTGCTGAAGAGAGGTGAGTAAGGTCTGCATTGAGTGGAAGGTAGCAGCCATGGGATAAATGAAGATAATTCAGATGAAATCTTCTAAGAATCTCTCAAGACCCAAGAGCATCTTTCATGGGAAAAGGATATACTCTTGACTAGATAGAGTGAAATCAGGTACACTGCTTCCAATAAAACTTGGAAAGGGATATGAGAAACCAGGTACAGCTCTCCCTCTTCTAGCTGCCTTCATCCTCAGAAAAAAGGAACATGAATAGCATACAAAATACTCTTCAATTTGAAGTACTTTGAAATATAAAAACAATTATCAGATAAAGTGAGAAGAAACTAAAGGAAAATTAACCCACCTGTTTTGGAGCAATGCAAGTTTGTGATAGGGCTGCTCATATCAAGCATGAGTAATTAGAAAAGAAATGCAAGAAAACTATGCCAAAATATCAAACCAAAAATATATGTGTGTACGCACATGTGCATGCATGTATACATAAAGTAACAGCTTAAATCATAATAACTTAAAGAACCTGTTTTCCCTGCTTTCATTCTTGCTTTCCTCAGCACACTCCCTATGCATTCTCCACAGAGTAGCCAGAGTGATCTATTCAAAAAAGAAACCAGATTATATCTGGATAAAGACTATCCAGTGGCTTCTCGTTACAATAGTAATAAAGTCCAAATTCCTCACCAATGACATATCAGACCCACATGCTCTGACCTCTGCCAACCTCTCCAACGTTACCTCATACAGTTTGTACCTTATGTACTATGTTCCAGTCATTTTTGTCTTTTTATTATTTCTAAACAAAGGGTCTCTACTGTTGCTGTTCTTCCACTGAATATTCAAGTAGTTCTTATCTATTGTTCAGTCATAGGTCAAATATTAACTTATCAAAGAGGCCTTCCCAGAACAGAGTACATTATATGTTTTCTGTCTATATAATTTTCTTTATATAATAATAATAAAATCATTTTACTTTATTCTAGGTGGTTTTCTTTTTTTAAACAAGGAACCATTATTTAAAATAACAATACAATAACATATGTTACAAATAATCCTTTATCAGGATGTTTGAGAGAATCCCATAGGTAAAGCTGAATTCTTAAAATGTTGTTATCTTCTGATAACTATAGACCTGTGAACAGGACTAGAGAATTTTACCAGTTATTCAGATTTTTTTTTTTTTTTTTTTTTTTTGGCCACACCGTGCGGTATGCAGGATCCTAGTCCCCTCCGATCAGGGTTCAAACCATGACCCCTGCATTGGGAGCCGTGTAGTCTTCTTAACCACTGGGCCACCAGGGAAGTCCCCAGTTATTCAGATCTTAAATTGTGTTCCTCTATTGAATGATACCTATAGATCTTAGTAATCAACTAAGTATGTTTTTACATTTCTTAAAAGACTGTTGTGGGGCCTCCCTGGTGGCGCAGTGGTTGAGAGTCCGCCTGCCGATGCAGGGGATACGGGTTCGTGCCCCGGTCTGGGAGGATCCCATATGCCGCGGAGCGGCTGGGCCCGTGAGCCATGGCCGCTGGGCCTGTGCATCCGGAGCCTGTGCTCCGCAACGGAGGAGGCCACAACAGTGAGAGGCCCACATACCGCAAAAAGAAAAAAAAAAAAAAAAAAAAGACTGTTGTGTACACAGCATTAAATTAGATGCTGCAGGAAAAGCAAAAAAATTAAAGATGCTTTTTATCATATCAGAGAGAGAAATCTTTACAGTACAAACAGTTAAGCAGTGACTAAGCATATATTTTTACTGATAATCCAAACTTTCACCATATCTTTTACATAAACTTACACCTCCGTGAATATTAACAAACCCTTCCTATATCTACTTGTTCATTTCTTCATTATTAATGTGCATGAGATGTAACTAGAGTAATGCCAGTAATGGGCACATCTTGGCTTCATATTCTGCCTCTTATTACCTCCTAATAGCTCAACTGCAATTTTTTCTGTTATTAACTGTTAAAAGAACAGACTTTATTGTAAAGTTAAAGCCATATGATACTTAGGCAGGGCCAACTCAAAATTCTAAAATAGCCTATGGGTAACCCTTGATTCTAAACTTTAATACCTTTAGGCATTTAATTATTAAGTTGTGAAGAAAAAAATAAGATAAACAAAAATGCTGATGTTATGGGTAATGTTTAAAGAATTATGAGGTTGAAAAATTAATTGCTTTCACCTTGTTAATTAAAAATCTCTTATAACATCTGAATTTATTCCAAGAAACTCCCATAGTCATCAAAGTAAAAAGGTAACACAAACACCATTTTTATGTTTCTTTGTGTACACCACACTGATCTTACTTTTTGACTTAGTGTTAACTTATTTTTCACTAAAAACATCCCAAATTTATATTGGTTCCCTAACTTAAGAATCTAATTTCTATAGTTTTTCCTTTATATAAATCTATAATTAATAAGAATATTCAGACATATAAATAACCTTACTTATTATTATATTAATTTTAGTGTATCATCATCGTTCATAAATATTTTCATTACATAATGTAAGAAAGGATAATCTTTAGCCTCATGAATAAAAAAGGCTTATATCCTAGTATAATTCAAGTCTTACAATATATTTGTTCTCTCATTATTACGAATCACTGGAAACTTAGGTTGGTTTAAGCAATGTGACAAAGTAGCTCAAAGTCTCCTGGTTCATTTATAAAAACTTCAAACTATGTCAGTCACAAATTTATAAACACTTTACTCATATTATCTGAATAATCAACCATAGTACCCATAGCAGAGTCTTTTGTATATCTATCTCCCCAAGGATTAATAAACAACAAAAGGTTGTTAAACATGCGTCTATTACAGAATGACTATGTCAGCACTTTAGGAGACAAAACCATAAAATAGAAGAGAGTAGTTCAGGTTTCAGAAATCATCTAATAATTTGCAAGCATAAAAAATGTATAACCCATTCAGTGATTCAAGTCATGAGAATATTTTATAATCCTATATTTATACTAATCATTACTTAGTGAAAAATAAAAAGTAGAATTGCTCATGTAGACAGTTTTGTTTAAACAAACCCATTTTTCAGTTGAAGATATAATAAATGTACTTATATGACATACTTGTGTATTGTACTTTATATAATGTACTTAATTTCAATTTTAAAATTAAATTGTCTTTAAAAACATGTAAAATGATTTTATATTAACTATTCAGTAAAATGTTAAATGTCATATACATTTAAAAGATACATGCACAATTTTGGAATGAATTATTATCAATGTAATTTAGATGTATTAAAATCTCTACTTATCTTACTCAAGAATTATTAACAATTCTGATTTTAATTTAGGAGACATCTGTATAATAGTAGCTACTCTAAGAATATTTGGTGATAGTTAATCTAAAGTAAGTACAGACTTTTGTGTAATACTTTGGTGGATTTTATAAAAATGTGATAACTGGAAATTTTTACTCTTTTTAAATAGTATTTTATATTGATACCTGTAAAATACAATAAAATATAAATAATATATAATTTTATTAAAAATTTAAAATATAAGGATTTCTTTTATCATGGATTCATAATTTTTTCATTTGTTTAAACTTAATTTATTATTACATTTTAAATATAAAAATAGGCCCTTTAAAAAAAATTACCCTGATTTTTCTACTCATGCTCAATATGTGACATAAAATAGTATCACTTTTATTCTTTATATCTGTCTTCTATAAATGGCTTGTATTATTAATCTTATTTACACTTTATTCTTCTTGCACCCTGAGGTAAATCTGTGTCTCTTAAAGAATATTTATGTCTTTGAAATTTAAGTACAGTTGCTGTGAAAAGAAATGTAATCTCCTAGTTATGCCCAGAGCAAACACCTAAGAGACCCAGTAGAATCATAAAATACAGGGAACATAGGCATCTTTGCAACATGGCCTTTTAAAAATGGCCTGTTTGGCAATTTGATAAGTTGTAAAACTTTATAATAACAGATCCTCCTACCACACTCATTGCTTAGTTTTTAAACTTCTATGATTCTAAAATAGAATAAATTCATTTCATACCTTTGTTATTTTGCTATCGAGTTCTGGAAATACTTTCAGTTATGCTTTTAGAGTCCCTAAAATAATCCTTTTATGCATTTTAAATTTTCACCCTATGTATCTTAGGCTATTTAGTATAATCTAAATTTAACACTTTTGCTATTGAAAGGTGTTGCAACTTTGAATGAAATTTAAATGACTTCTTAATTAGGATATTAGTAATATTTTGATACAGAAAATTTCATTACTATAATTAAGATGATAAAAAGATATTTTATTGTAAATGACATATATACCAAGAATCCACATTTATTTCATAAATTTCTACATCTAGAAAACTGGGTAAGGACAGGGAAACTTGGGAATGAAGGCCCCCAAAAATTGGAAGGAGGCATTCTAATTTGCTTGTAGTTGTTTATAGTCAATCTAAAATATAGTTAAGAGCTATATTTCATAGTCATTTGTAGACACTGTAAGTTATTGCCCTGAAATTTAAACAATGTGGCATTTGTAGATTTAATCATTCAGCAAATTAATCAACGCTTAAATAATTTTTGTATGCTAAGGCACACTGTATATGTCCATTAGAGACATATGATAACTATTACAGTTGGAAATAAGAACAATATTTAGACCAGTGGGAGAGGAAAATTGCACTGATACAGGCTTGAGTTGTCAGAGACAAAGATAATATTAAAAACTCTCCTGAGGGTTTCTGGCAAATTATCCTGCTGGGAATTGAATAGATCCATAAAGAGGTGCATATGTTGGTTCCTCTGATCTCTAGAAGTTCACATTACAGTGTGAGAGATCAACTTTAAACAAATAACTGTCACTCAGTGCAATAAATGCTGTAATAAGTTATGTGGAAGCTCAAAAAAGGGAAATATTAAAACTCCTGAACTAGCTGTGGGAAAAATTAAAACACAGACTTTATTTTTGTGTAAAGGAGGAAGGGCTATGCATTCCAGTCAGAGGGGATGACAGGTACATAAATACAATGTTGCAACTAAACAGGACCTCTGGGGTCCTGGGAGGAAGGTGCAAAGAGGGGGTTAGTCAATTTTAACCTTGTGCATATACCTCTCTTGGCTTTGCTGCTTCTCCTCCTCTTCTTCCACCCCTCCCCCTCTCCTCCCCCTCCCCCTCTCCTCCCCCCTCCTCCCCAACCATGATCATTATCATTATCATCCAAGCAGTGCCTCAAACTGGTTACACTGTTTGCTCAACACAGTTGTATCACAAAATGTGCCTAGAGTTTGGGAGATTCCCTGAGAATCATGAGATAGGAGACCAGAACTTGTGTGG
Source organism: Mesoplodon densirostris (assembly GCF_025265405.1). NCBI lineage: Eukaryota > Metazoa > Chordata > Mammalia > Artiodactyla > Ziphiidae > Mesoplodon > Mesoplodon densirostris. The sequence continues at coordinate 78,902,821 of NC_082668.1, read as the reverse complement.
GGCTAGATTGTGACTGTCTTTATGTGCCATTTTAAATGTTAGTTGATTGTTGAGGGGATCCTAGAAGCTCTGGTTCTTTGAGAGTAATTTTGTACCAAAACCACAGGATTTGTATTAGTCCTATACAATTCAGTAGAAGTCACTAAATAAATTAGTGAATAAATGCATTAAATTTAGAGACTCCATGTTTCCCTTAAAGTATCCCATTGAGGGAGTAGATGCTGGTCTTTAAGTAATAAAGGTCCTATGAATTTCTAAGATTTCTTGCAAACCTCCATTTTATCCTAAGAAATAGATGTCACTTTTACATTCTATTCCATATTATGGCCATGCTTTTTTAATTCAAAAAATACTGCATATCACTAGGTAAAAATGATATCCAAGAATATAAGACAGCTTTGCCTCATGGCATTAAATGCACTCTAACTCATTGTCTACCTATCACTGAAGGGTGTACATACCCTCAGATTGCCACTAATGTGAAGTTGGCACAGTGAAAAGAGCATTAGTGTCACACAGGTCCTTTCTCTCTTTTTTCAAAAAAAAAGAAATAATAACCATTTTCAACAGTTCTGAGTGAATAGCAGAAAAGTCTCATTTATGATTACTATTAAAACATCATTAAGGGGCTTCCCTGGTGGCACAGTGGTTGAGAGTCTGCCTGCCGATGCAGGGGACACGGGTTCGTGCCCCGGTCCGGGAAGATCCCACATGCCACGGAGCGGCTAGGCCCGTGAGCCATGGCAGCAGTGAGAGGCCCGCGTACCACACACACAAAAAAAAATCATTAAGAATTCCGGGTTAGTCCTATATAGTAGAAAAATTTACACCAGCTACTTTGAAATTTATGAGACATTTAATATGTTTTTTCTGTTAGTGATTGTAATTCATTATTCTGGTAAGTGACCAAGAAGTTTGGCTTCTCTTCTTTGGAAAAGTACTTAGAGCAACATCTCATGTGTTTAAAGATTGAAAATCCAGTTCTGGAAAACAAAATTGTTCTACCAATGATAATTTGATTTGAAAATCTATACTGCATTGTGGGAATGTTACATGTTAATTGTGTATATTTTATGTCCTTAGAGGCTCAGAACCTGCTTTTAGTTTATAATTGATAAGATTAATTTTAGAACTTTTTGGTGACAATAATTTCTTAATATAGCTTTTTTATCATTTTCCTCCCAAATGTCTGCGAGAATCAGTAACCCAGAAATTTAGAGGCAGTGTAAAAATGAGCAGTTATATGAGCATATCATATAAAAAAGTCCTCATGATGACCTGACCTCTGGTTCTGTATCACAATATTCAACAACTACTCAACACGCAACCTACACTCCAGTCATGAAACTACTAGCAATTTCTCAAACACATTGTGCTTTCTCAGTTCGGCTGGGAATGTATTACTTCTCCACTCCTCTCTGTCTCCCCCTTGGCATGCCCTGCCACAGCAGTCAGCGTGCTGTTTTACCAGTGATAATTGAAATGGAGATGGTTAAAATATGGGCAAAGATGCTAATATACTAGAGGAAGCAATAGTGCTAGGTTAAAATTATAGGTAAGAACTATAATTAGGTAAGACAATTAAGAGAAATTAGTAATAGGAAGAAGGTGGAGGTTTTTAATTAGGATTTGTATGCAAGATGGGAATAATGACCTTTCTAACTGGAGTACACCAATATAAGGAGGTAAGGAAATGATAGATGTTTATCAGGAATAGCAAATAGTTTGACTAAATTTACATAGACTATAACAGTGGGAGATAAGGTTGGAAAAGAAGAGAGTCCTGAATTCAAAAGTAAAGATTTGGACTTTATTTTGGCAAAAATTAAGAAAATTGAAAGACGTATGTGGTAATAGTTTAGAATTGCCTGTTGATTCTACCATTATTTCTTCTCTAATAAATAAGAGTTGTATTTGATTGGATTGTGGGCAGAGGACAATGAGATATAACCTCACACCTGTCAAAATGCCTATTATCAAAAAGACAAGAAGTAACATGTGTTGGCAAGGATGTGGAGAAAAGAGGATGTTTGTCCATTGTTGGTGGGAATGTAAACTCATGCAGCCACTATATGGAGGTTTCTCAAAAACTTAAAAATAGAACTACCATATGATTCAGCAATCCCACTCCTAGGTATTTATCCAACGAAAATGGAAACACGAACTCGAAAAGATACATGCACCCCATGTTCACTGCAGCACTATTTACAATCGCCAAGACATGGAAGCAACCTACGTGTTCATCAATAGATGAATAGATAAAGAAGATGATATATATATATGTATATATACAATGGAATATTACTCAGCCATAAAAAAGCGTGAAACCTTACCATTTGCAACAGCATGGGTGGACCTGGAGGGTATTGTCTTAAGTGAAATAAGTCAGACAAAGACAAACACCATATGATTTCACTTATATGTAGAACCTAGAAAGCAAAACAAACATAAAACAGAAACAAACTCATAGATACAGAGAACAAACTAGCAGTTGCCAGAGGGGAGGGGGATTGTGGGGAATGGATGAAATAGGTGAAGGAATTAAGATGTCCAGTTATAAAATAAATAAGTCATGGGGATATAATGTTCAGCATAAGGAATATAGTCATTAATATTGTAATAACTTTGTATGGTAACTAGACTTGATTATGGTGATCATTTCAGAATGTATAAAAATATTGAATCACTGTGTTGTACACCTAAAACCAATATAATATTGTAAGTCAGTTATACTTCAGTTTAACAAGAGAATTGTATTTGATGTATGACGATAAAGTAATGACACCAGTATTATTATAGAAAGTCACTTCTTCCAAAAGAATGCCATACTCTACAACAGGGAAACAGGATGATTATTTCCATATTGTTGCCATTACCCAAAATAATTTTAAAGCTTTTGGAATTGCCTTCAAAACCCATTTTACATTATTTTAAATGTTGTTTAGAGTGGTAAATAATATTTTTATTTCATCATAGGTGCACGTCTTAAGACTAGCTAATTCACTTTGAAAGAACTGCTTTTGCAGATTCAAACATTTTGCTTCCATTTTCATGCTGTAAATCTTTTCTTGCTTCCTTGAGCTACACAAAAATTTTTGTTAATACTAGTTAACTTTTTTTTAATGAATATTTACTTGCCCATGTGCATTTTATATACCTGCTTTTATTAATAAGTATTTTATTCTCATATTATAACCTGGGAAAGGATTGAATAAATTTTGAATAATGAAATAATCTGGGTTGAAACTAATATTGATATTTTGTATATGTATGTATATATACATACAGTCATAAGATTATTTTGAAACTCAAAAGGTGAAAATGCTGAAAAGCAAAATATGTCATTGTTTCTATGTAATTCCAAGTCTATTCCTAAACATCCTAAGATGTTTGTTCATGGAAATAACACTTTGATTACTTTTTAAATTTTAACTGGAGGTTTTTTAAACACGTATAACGGTTAAAGAGAATATGTGGACATGGTTTTCTTTTTAAGGAAAAAGAACGGTTAAAGCAAGAAAAACGTGATGAGAAAAGATTAAATAAAGAACGTAAACTAGAGCAACGAAGATTAGAATTAGAAATGGCAAAGGAACTAAAGAAGCCTAATGAAGACATGTGCTTAGCAGACCAAAAGGTAATTTATCATGTAAACCATTTCATTAATAAATTTAATTTTTTCTGTGTTCTCACCTGATTCCTTTGCCAGAGCTGCCATTATGAAAGCCTTGTGTTTTTAGCTGGAGCAGTGGATTTCCAAGTCTAGGTCAATCTGTCTCTCCTGGATGGCCACCAGTAAACCTCTCTAGAGCCCTGTGCTGATAATGGCAGTTCTTAATATACAAATGGAGCACTGCGAACCTTTTAAATTTAAGTAGAAATACTGCAGAAATCTATAAAAATGAATTGTAGAAATAGATAGGATTTCTGTGTTTCATTTGGTCCTTCCCAGGAATTTAGTTACAGAAAGATCTACCTCCTCCCCCATGCCTCCATGGATATTTAAATAAATTAGGATTTATAACCTATAACCTCCTTCAATGCTTTAGTGATGGTAGCTAACTATTGAGTATGTTTAGTACATGTCAGGCCCTATGCTAAGTGCTTTAAATGAATTTTCTCATTTAATCCTCACCACAATCCTATAGGACTCGTATTTATGCCCATTTACAGATGAGAAAACTTGAGACACAGAGAGGTTAAGGAACTTGCTTAAGGTTATGTAGCTCATAAGTGGCAACTTGGATGCAGTCCCCAGTTTTTTAAACTCCAGAGCCCATACTGTTTATGATCCTGAAAGCCACGAAATGTGTCCAAGCAAAGTACCTCATGTGTGTTTTCTCTTCCATCATGCTTCACAGATTTATAATGTTGCTAAAATACAGAAAAGTAGCAACTTGGAAAGAGCAAAATCACCGTGATAACTGGCATGATTTCACATAATTATGAATAGAAATCAATTATGTTTGGCTATAGTTAAGAAGATAGTATTCCTAGAAAACTATACAATAATGCATATCATATCTATAATACTGTCTCAGCAATAGAATATTATACTTGGTCAATAGCATCTATATTTACTTACATGCCATATGATATACAGATAGTGCTTGTCTCTTGATTATGCAAGCTCTTTTCTAAAGTGCTTAAAGCAAACTTTTAGTGCCCAAGTGGAAAATTTAATGATACTAATATTCTATTTATTTACCTAGCATAAATGCTTCTAAATAAAAATGAAAGTATACATTCTAGTTTTAGTCAATTGTATGTTTAAAATTTCCTAGGCACAGAAGGGGTATAGTGGTTAGTCAACACAGTGAATAAGCTCCTGGTGAGCAATTTTTTTAATCCTTAAGTGAGCTTTATTTCTTTGCTAATCCTAAATGATCTTTTTTTAATCCTAAATTGTCCTAAGTGATCTTTTATTTTCATTTAAATCCATATGCACTATATCAAATATATAAGTCCATTTTAAGCCTTACTTTCATTAGCTTTGTTATATAAATTTTTAGAGTCATATGGAAATGTGTATGTCTGATCTGATTCAGGAAAAAAGAAAACTCAGAATTAAATGGTTTTCATATGTAACAAAAGATTTGTATGATATCAGCAATTGTCCATAGTTCTGTGTTCCCCCACACTATTAGTAGAAAAAGTCTTTGGTTAGTTATTTCAGCAAGCACAGAGTGGAGGAAACATTTTTGAACAAGGACAAATTTAGATAAATAGAAATATTTACAAGCCACATTTTTCTCAATCAGAATTGAAAGTACTATTATTGAATCCCATTCATGGACAAAAATGTTTTTAATTTAGGTTACTTATTTATTTAACTTTTAAAATGTCCATAACAACTGATAATACAGTTTAGTCATTAAAAGGTTAATATGTGAGCATATTTGAGAAATAGCAAGAGAGCTCTCTAATTTTAACACTGAAATTCAATGTTTCGCTAATATACGGGAAACCTAAAGACTGATAGTTGCAGTATTACTGGGTTCTTGATAGGGTCATGGGTTCTGGTCATGTGGACCTAGTAATTTATCTGCAGTCATTAGCCAAAGATGGTACTCTCTCCAACCATACAGCACAGAGACGCACACTGTTAACTTCTGAGCTCCCAAAAAAGTGTGAATTATAAATCAGTCTACATCAGTAGAAGAAACTATTGCACATGCCCTACTAAGTATGTCCATGTTAAAGTACTTTTGAGTTGTTTATTTCTTATTTTATCTGATTTTTGGTCCAGTTGTGTAACCTGTGTTTTATCAATACCTAAGTTAAAATTAGTGTTCTCTTTTGCAGAGATCTAAATTCATGTTGATGAGTTCAACCAAAATTTATTAGTGGTTACTTGTGTTCAGGATTCTATGCTTAGTACCATGGGGTTATAGAAATGCCCCTAGGGAATTTACAATCCAGAGGGAAAACCACTGGTATAATGCAAGAGAAAAATAGCAACTTACTTTACTTCAGGAGATATAAAATCATGGCTTTTTAAATTACTTTTTCTCTCTTTTCTTTTCTTTTATTTTCAGCCTTTGCCAGAGTTGCCTCGTATTCCAGGACTTGTTCTCTCTGGAAGTACATTTTCAGACTGTCTCATGGTGGTGCAGTTCTTACGAAACTTTGGTAAAGTTTTGGGCTTCGATGTGAATAGTGATGTTCCAAACCTGAGTGTTCTTCAAGAGGGATTGCTAAATATAGGGGACAGCATGGGTGAAGTACAAGACTTGCTTGTGAGGCTCCTCTCAGCTGCTGTATGTGATCCAGGTCTAATTACAGGATACAAGGTAAAGTAAAACCAAAATATAATTTTTTTTAGTTTGTACTATCAGTGCATTGATAGCTGGCTTTAGTGTATTAGCAGAAGACTGTATAGACAGATCCAATTTTTTTCTACATAACTTCTTACAAAGTTAAAGGTAGATTGGTACAATTGGTGCAAACTTAGAAAAACCTGGTTCACAAAGCCTAAGGAATGTAAATCATTACCAAATTACTTTCTTTCCCTCTAGCTTTTGGCAAAAAGCAATTTGATTTAAGGAAATACCTTAGTGATATTCAGCAAAACAGGGAATTCTTAATTGATAAAGCAATTAACTTATGTGTGCCTTCTGAAATTATACTGTGTTCTCTCTGAAACACTATGAATAACCGAGGCTAATCAAGGCCCCTACAGACCAGCATGTTAAGATACTGTACTGCTAAGTGGATACTCAATAAGTCAAATTTATCTTAATTCCAATTAAGATACACATTTCAGTCAGCTTTGCTCTAGATAATGTAGAGAGAATCTTCCAGATGCACCTGTTACTTTTTTTTCCATCTCCCTATTCATTCAGCATGCTAGGCAATAAAATCCGTGACACCATAGAGCAAGAAAACACATTGCTAGTACTTTTCAACCTCTCCCCCACTACTACTGGTAGAGCCTGGAAAAGCTTGGGATAGTGTCCGTAGTCAAAGAAGGTATGGTGAGACCATTTTTAGCCAGAAGTTTATATACTCTTCTCCCCCACCGAACTTTTTAACCAAGGGTTTGAAGAAGGAATAGAAAAATTACAAGTACTTGAAAACTTGTCTATCATCTGTTGACTAAATGATGTTGAACGTCATGTTTTATTGCCACTTCATCAAAAATGTGAATAAAGCCCTTGTCAGTAATACCTAAATCATATAATACCAATATTTAAAAGTCTTATTGTTTATATTTTATGAGTCGTTGTGGTCAATACTGATAAAAATACCAACCTTTTATAGGCCAAAACAGCTCTTGGAGAACATTTGCTGAATGTTGGTGTGAATCGAGACAATGTTTCTGAGATTTTGCAAATTTTTATGGAAGCACACTGTGGACAAACTGAGCTTACTGAAAGCCTGAAGACCAAAGCTTTTCAGGCTCACACTCCAGCACAGAAAGCCTCAGTTCTGGCTTTCCTGATCAATGAACTGGCGTGCAGCAAGAGTGTGGTGAGGTAAGCATATGCCCAGACATTTCTGGTGATTCTTTTCTGTTTTGAATTTGTCTGGTCACAAAGTAATACAAATTGCTTATAAAAAATTTTGAAGTTACAGACTACCACAAAGAAAAAGATTAAAATTACACTAATCTCACCATTCAGAGATGACTACTGCTAATAATGTTTCAATGTATTTCTTTGCAGTCTATTAGAAAAGAAATTTTGAATCCTACTGTGTATAGTCTTTGTAACATGTTTTGTTTATTTGGTAATTTTGTTATTTATTTGTATACTGAAGTGTAAACAGTTTTTTCTTGCTATGGCTCCAGAATCCAGCACTGTTACAAAAACCTAGAATTTTTCTTTTATCTTTTGATGATAAATGACTACCTGATTTTCCTTAGTAGCTGCCATTTGTAGAATTATCTATCTACTTTTTATCATGTGCTGATACAATCTTAATATTATATATTTATTGTGTATTAATTTGCACTTTAAAAAAAAAGTACTTAATCTCATTTCAGAGTCAAAGTAAGTCCTCCACTATAGTATTTGAAGATTTGGTGAACAAATTCCATGTTCATCTTGTTCTTAGTATTCATTATTTTACAGATTTTAATTATGTTACTTTTATTCCTTTACCTTTCTAGGAAAATAATCAATCCAAACATTTCAGAGCCATGCATTTCTACCATTGCTGGGCATCTTTAAGTTTTCTATACATCTCTTAGCTATGTATTAGTATAATTTTTCATTTGTTTTTGCTATTCATTGGCAATCATCATTTGTACTTACCCCAAAACTGCATCATTTTGCTTACCAAATTAATGTATTGCATAATGGATTAATATATATCTTCTAATAAACTTTTGCATTGGCAGTGAAATCGACAAGAACATTGATTACATGTCAAATTTGAGGAGAGATAAATGGGTGGTAGAAGGTAAACTCCGCAAGTAAGTCATGTTTTATTAAAACTACGGTTTTCCTTTTTTGCAAGTTTCTGAGTAAAACATACAAATTGCAAACGTAGAATTTAAACTTTATTCTGTCTAAGAATTAGAAAAGGTAAAACTTAATTAAGGTGAGATATGAAACTAATAAAACTCAGTGCCAGAATTTTCAGTAGACAAAAGATATAATGAGATTCACTGAGCTCATATGCTTCAAACTTAGAAGAAAGTCATTTTATCTTTTTTCTTTCAAAGAAGTCAAGCAATCACATATTCTAAGATTGTTGTTGCTATCGGGTTATTTTTGTCACAAATAGAATCTGTTTGGAACTACTACTTTTTTCCTTAATTGCTTTCTAATTAAAACTTGCTTTTACAGAGAGCCTAACATATCCAAATGTATTCAGTATTAAAACTTAATTAGCTTCCTGCTAGGAAATATAATGCTGAAATTATTCAACTTCTGTGTTAAGAGAATAGTTTCTTTGCAGTAACTTGAATTGAAATTTATTCAGTCAGGTAGTATAGGATCAGGTCTTATCACTTGGCCATTCCTGAGTTAATCTTCTCAGTTTTCTGGTTTTTAAAAAATGTATTCTAATTCCAAAGAGATAGCCAGAATAATTCTTGAATGTTAATATATTTTGTAGTTTCTGGGAACATATTTCTTAAGTTTCCTAATTTTTATTGTCATTCACTTATTGATTACTGTGAGAGAAATACCATAAGGTATTTTTGCTTACAACACATAGTATGCTCTTCAAAAAGTATAAGAAGGCTTTTCTTCCATATCATCATTTTTTCATACTTAAAGGCTCAGAATCATTCATGCTAAGAAAACAGGCAAAAGAGACACTTCAGGTGGCATTGATCTTGGAGAAGAACAGCATCCATTGGGCACACCCACTCCAGGACGCAAACGAAGAAGGAAGGGAGGAGATAGTGATTATGATGATGAAGATGATGATGATAGTGATGACCAAGCTGATGAAGATGATGAGGATGAAGAAGATAAAGAAGACAAAAAAGGAAAGAAGACTGAGATCTGTGAAGATGAGGTAATCAAATTTAGGTTGATTTTAATACTTAACTAATATTATATAACATATTGAAAATAACACAGAATTTGAAGTCAAATAGATTTGGGTTTGAATTTCGTTGTGACACTTGACTCAGTTTCTTCATCTGAAACTGAATATTATAATATTCACCTCAAAGTTTTTTGTGATGGTTAGGTAAATATTGAGTAGAATACAATGCCTTCTATACATAGAGGGCATTTACATTGAATAAAAGAAGTTAAATTTTTCTGTTTATATAATGAGAGTTCTCCAGAGAACTATTCAGATTCTTAATTTTAGGTATCCTCTTTCATTCTATCTATTTAACATGCTATCTTACATTTATTTTGTACAATACATCATGCTTTAAAAGTGTTGTCAGGTTTAATGAAACTGATGTATTTCTCAAAGCCCAGTTTATTAAGTGCCTAGCTCTAGGCTTTTTTTCTTTTCTTTTTTTTTTTAGCTCTAGGCATTTTTGATCAAAGTCCCCTCTCAATTTACAGTCTCACTGAGGAAGATTTACAGTAAGAAAATGTAATGTGTTAAGTGTTAACTGCTTTGATAGCGGTATTTACAATGTACTAGGCAGGTACGAAGGAAGGATGTTGAACCTTTCTGAGGAATAAATTTTCACAAAGGCTTTCTGGACTCATTAGCTGAGGCTACAAGTTGGGCTAAATGTTAACCTAGAGATGAATCCAGGAATCCATGGAAAAATCTTCCAAGCAGAGATAATAGCATGAGCAAGGGCGCAGAAGCCTTGAAACCACAATGTGCTTTAAGGGACTTACAAGTGCTCTAGTGTTACTAGACAGCTTCACACGCCACAGCTGTGAACTTGGATTTTATAGTTTCGTGGTAATAGGAAGCCACTGAAGGTTTATAAGTGAGGGAATGACATGGTCAGACTTGATTTTTTTTATTGGCTCACTATGGCAGCTCTGTGGAAGATAGAAATAGATTTGAATAGAGCGAGATCAGAGGTAGGAAGATCAGTCAGGAGATATTGCAGTAGTTTAGGTGAATTGTGAGGGGTCTGAAACTGGACTAAAGGAAGGAAAGGATTCAATAAATATTTAGGAGGAAAATGAGTAGTATCTGAAGATGGACTGTGTAGGTTGATGGAGGGAGAGGTAGGATTGATTCCAGCTGTCTGGCTTGGGGACTGCTTGCTCTGCTATTGTTGCCATTAACTGAGACAGAGAAATCAGAAGGAGCAGAGGAAATAGATGACGGGGAGGAGGGGAATATGGAACAGATAACTGAAGACAGGAAATGATGGTAGGTTTATTTTGGACATGTTGAGTTTGAGGTGCCTGTTCAGAAGCTCAGCAGTCAGTTGAATTTAAGAATCTAAAGTCTGGGGGCTTCCCTGGTGGCACAGTGGTTGAGAGTCCGCCTGCCGATGCAGGGGACACGGGTTCGTGCCCCGGTCTGGGAAGATCTCACATGCCGCGGAGCAGCTGGGCCCATGAACCATGGCCGCTGAGCCTGCGGGTCTGGAGCCTGTGCTCCGCAACGGGAGGGGCCACAACAGTGAGAGGCCCGCGTACGGCAAAAAAAAAAAAAAAAAAAAAAAGAATCTAAAGTCTGGAGAAGAGTTCAGTCTTGAAAGTGTAGATCTGGAAGTTATTAGCACATAGACAATAGTTTAAAATAATGACTTGGATAAGTTTGCACAGGGAGATTGGTTTATTAATTAGAGTAGTGGACTGAGGTTGGAACCCCAGGGAATGTCAATATTTAAGAAGAGCCCACAAGGCTTCTTGTTGAAGAAGGAACAAAGAGGTAGAAAATTTCTATAGTGGGTCAGGGATTTCCAATACCAAGACCACCTCCAGAGTCAGAGTGATTCACTAGGATGACTCACAGAACTCAGCATCTAGTCATGCCATGGCTATGGGTTATTACAGCAAAAGGAGACAAAGCAAAACCAGCAAAGAGAAAAGGCATATGGGCCAAAGTCCAGAGGAAACCAGGCCCAGCTTTCAAGAGTCTTTTCCCAGTGGAGTCACACAGGATGGGCCTAATTCTCCCAGCAGTGAATTGCGACAATCTGTGAAATGGTGTGTTCTAAGGAAGCTCATTAGAAACGCTGTGCCCAGAGTTTTTTATTCAGGGCTGGCCACATAGGCACCCTCTGCATAGCATGTGCCAAAATTCCAGATTCCCAAAAGAAGAGTAGGTGTTCAGTATAAACCACATTGTTAGCACAGTTTAGGTCCAGTGAGCTATCCTTATCAGTCAGGGTGGGGGAACCCCCCAAAATTCAAGTTCCCAGACACTAGCCAAGGGCCAACTTTGTAAGCCAACCTTTCAAGGGCCTACAATGTTAGCTCTCTTCTACACATGTCATAATAATAAAAATCAAGAAACTTGAACATTTTAAAAAGGAGGGAGTGATAAACAATGTTAAGGGAGCAGGGGCCTAGTGTGATGAGGACTGAAAGTGTTCGTTGTATTTGGCAACACAGAGGTCATTGGTAACCAATGCCAGCACCGTTTCGTTGGAAGGGTGAGAGCACAAGCCAGGCTATGATTGATTGAAAACAATAGAAAGTGAGAAAGTAAACTTAACTGTTTCAAGCATTATGCCTCAAAAGAAAGGGTAGTTCTTAGAGGTGGACAAAGACCAAGGATTTTTCAGATGCGGAAGGTTTGAGATGATTTTTGTTTGAAGGGAAAGAGCCAATTAAATAAGAGAGGGGCACTGAAGATTAAAGAGATGAAGAGAATAATTAATGGTATAAGGTCCCTAAAAATATTGGAGGGGATTCAATTAAGGTAAAGAGAGGGACTAGCTTTGAAGAGCAGGCTAAATGGAAGAAGGCAAGGTCACAGAGGTGTGTGTGTGTGTGTCTGTGTGTCTGTGTGTCTGTGTGTGTGTAAGGGAAACTACCATAAGCCATGGAAATGGACATATATAAAAGGGAGATAAAGTTGATGTTTACCTTTTACCAGAAAAAAATGCTAGAAATATCGATAGGGTTGCAGAATGGCATTCAAAAAACAATATACAGCCAACTATTCCTTCTGCCCTTGATGCCAGGAGTATTTAGCCAAGGAAGTCTAGAAAGAACTCTTTTCCTTTCTTGTATCAACTCAGTACTGCTGGAGAAATAAAGAAAGAAGACTTAGAGAGATGAATTATTGATGGAATGTGTGAAAATAGTATCTAATCAAGACCAATGACAAATTACTGAATCAAATTTTTTACTAAATCTGGATAATAATATAATTTATAAGATCATGTGCTATACAATTTCTCGTAAGTAAAAATAGCATAAATACAAAATGTTTTCATAAATTCCACCCCCCATGTTATATTTTAAACCAGAATGATAAAAATCGTTAGAGTGAGCTTTACTTCTTTTAAGAGTACCAGGCTGAAAAGGAGACTACATTGAGATTCCTCGCAGAAATTACTTCATAATGTTGTATTTCTGAAACCACTTGATCAAATACTTTCATGCTGTGACAAATAATGTGAAGGGTATATAATTTGGGTATCAGAATTGTAATTACCCAAAGATACTATTTATAACCAATCTGCTTCATTTGGCAAGTAGAGCTGTTTCCATAGCAGGAATTAAACTTTTCTTACCAATACTAATCACCTTTTTATAGAATTAGCATCCCTTTTCATCACTTAATATTATAAATTGTTTTAAGGTGTAACTCTCATAAATTTGACAGCCTTGTGTTGGGACTTCAGTATCTTCTACTGGGTGGTCATCCCACTAAACTGGAATTTATTTACAGAAATTCTGTGTTTCACCTGGCCTTTTTCACATGGAGAATTAACAAACTATGCATTTTTTTTTCTTTAAGGGAGATAAAGACTATTAAAAATCAGTACTAATGAGTTAAACATCATTTTTAATATTTTAAGACCAGATATGTCATTTAAAGTAGTCATTTTTATTTTTTATGAATGTTGAATTACAGTTAATTAGAGTGATCAAAATCCTGGCAAATGTGTATCTTGTTATTAATGTGAGAAAACAGTTTAAAAACATTTGAAAATAATGAATATTTTAGGACCTAAGAAACCAAATTAGCATTTCCTTTAAATTATTTGAGAGTTTTTCTTTATCATGAAGAAGTAGTAACCACTTATCAATTTCCTAATAAAATTAAAGGTTAACTATTTAATGAACCTTATTGATAAGATTGTCCTCTGAAAATAGGTCTGGCCTCTTGATTAAAGTATAGGTAGAGTGTCAGTAGTTATACTCCTTAAAGGACTAATTGCAGGATCCTTTCCATTGAGACCCGTGTGATCCCTTTCAATTAGAAGATACTGCCCTGAGACTAAGTCACAGCCCTCTGTCTCAAGGGTGATTTCCTCTTTTCTTCACTCTTCATTCCTTCAACACATGGACTCTTTCCCTAATACTTAGGTTTGTGTTGAAATCTAGGTGAGCTTTAACCTCACAAGTTGCTGTGGAGGAGGTTATGTGGACAATTAAACTTTGATATGTAGTGACACATACAACAGCCTTCTCTTCTGATTGGGAAACCATGGCAGGGATAGATTTTGTGTTCTTAGCTTTGTAGTTATTGCCTTTCTCTCTGGCCTTTCAAATTCCTTCATATCTCTTAAATTATAAGGACTATTAGCCAAAGCTCCTTTAAATAAAACTTTAGTAGATATTTTACTTCTTTTTCATCATAAGAAAAGTCTTAGAACTGATAGTTAGCTAATTTGGCTGATACATAGCTACTTTGATGTCTTATTTCAAATATTTGTTGATTGAGTTGATTTTTATGTAAGCAAATTATCAAACATCCTGCTGGTCAAACAGTCACTATACAATCATATAGCTATTAAATATCTATTTAATTGAAGAGTCAAGGTTTAAGGGTCATTGAGCCTGTTCTCTTTTAAATAGAAATGATGTATATATGGAATCTTAAAAAAAAAATGGTTCTGAAGAACCTAGGGGCTGGACAGGAAAAAAGACGCAGACATAGAGAATGGACTTGAGGACACGGGGAGGGGGAAGGGTAAGCTGGGACGAAGTGAGAGAGTAGCATTGACATATATACACTACCAAATGTAAAATAGATAGCTAGTGGGAAGCAGCTACATAGCTCAGGGAGATCAGCTCCGTGCTTTGTGACCACCTACAGGGGTGGGATAGGGAGGGTGGGAGGGAGGCTCAAGAGGGAGGAGATATGGGGGTATATGTATATGTATAGCTGACTCACTTTGTTATAAAGCAGAAACTAACACACCATTGTAAAACAATTATACTCCAATCAAGATGTTTAAATAAATAAATAAATAGAAATGATGTTATTATTACCACAAATAATATGCCTAAATGCCTTTGTAAATTGGTCCCCTAAATTTGGGTAAAGAGTAGATAGAGAATGGTAAGACTACTGAAGTTTTCCTTTCACTTCCTTCTGTTGGCGAGATAACTATATTGGTTTAGAAATATCTGTTCGTGAGAGTGGTTGGTGGCAGTGTGGCTTTTTTAGAAAGCTTATAGGGGCTTCCCTGGTGGCGCAGTGGTTGAGAGTCCGCCTGCCGATGCAGGGAACACGGGTTCGTGCCCCGGTCCGGGAAGATGCCACATGCTGCGGAGCGGCTGGGCCTGTGAGCCATGGCTGCGGAGCCTGAGCGTCCGGAGCCTGTGCTCCGCAACGGGAGAGGCCACAACAGTGAGAGGCCCACGTACTAAAAAAAAAAAAAAAAAAAGAAAAAAAGCTTATAGTAAGTGAACATCAAAAACAATTGCTTATGTTTTTTAAACCTGAGATGTACCTACATTTTTCTAATTTATGGACAGCTTTCAGAAAGAAGGAAAGTAACCTTATTTATATATTAGGTACCAGGAACTCTGCTAGTTGCTTTCAGATCTGTTCTTATTTAGTCCTCACAAAAATCCCAGGTTACAGATAATGTTATCACAAGATAATGTTATCACCAATTTACAGATTAGGAAACAGTTTTAGAGGAGTTAAATAATTTGCCTATATGAAGTCGTGCAGCTGAGGTCCAGAGAAGCACATATACTTTATATTGTGTCATGCTTTCCCTCGAAAACATATACTTTGGGTGTAGCTTTCCTATATTCATTTTGTAGAATGAAAAATTTTATATAATCACAAGATTTCTATTTATGAAATCAGTACTCTATATAGTAGGGATTATTTTTCTTCTAAAAGCTCAATGTGTTCAAAATATCATTTACCCTTTTTTGCTCTAAAATGACTCTCAGTTAATGATACCAATATTTTTGCAGTCTCCCATATTTAAACCCTTAATATCATAATTTACTCCTTCCTTCATCTCCCTCACCCATTTCTGCCTCGTATCTGTGAGCTGCCAGGACTTAACAGTTCTGACTATGTACTATCTCTTATATCCATTTCCTTTTCTATTTCTTTTATCCTAGTACGACCCACATCCTCTTTTCCTCTTGAATCATTGCAACAATTTGCTAACTAGATTTGCCAACTGTAGTCCTTTCCCTGCTCCAGGCCATCTTACAACTATTACCATATTAATCTTTGTAAAGCATAGTTCTGATATTTAATCTCCCTCAAAGGATCATATTACTGTCCATTGCCAAGCACTTACAGCTCTAGATAATTTAGCCCTAAACTCATCTGTGCCTCATCTCCCCACCTTACCTCTTCAGGTCAAACTCTTTCTGAAATGCCCTGTCCTCTTTTCTCTGATCAATCAAATCCTAACAATTCTTCAGTAGCTAATTAAAACATAACTTCTTCCATATAGCCTCTCTTGGTATAGGTTCCCACTAGAAGTAATCTCACCCTTCCCTGAGCTCCATGACTTTTAATCTCTACCTCTCTTGAGGTCCTTATAGCTTTCTGCTGTTTGGCAGTTTTTATTTATTAGTGTAATGTTTTATGTGTCTCCCTACCAGATTAATGCTTTATCGAGAGCAAGAACTGATATTGATATTCTCATTTCCATGGTGCCTATCCTAGTACTTTGTATATAGGAGGCTTTCATTAAATATTTGCTGATTGACTGAGTAAATAAATCTTAAAAACAGGAAATGATACTGTATTTTGTTATGTATAGGATGAAGGTGACCAAGCAGCAAGTGTTGAAGAGCTAGAAAAACAGATTGAAAAACTGAGTAAAGTAAGCACTTTTCAGATTACAGTTTATATCTTTTTTTTTTTTTTTTTTTTTTGCAGCATTTCAAAAATCCACCTTGTATGGGATTAGTTTTTCTGGTTGCTAAATAAAAACAAGCTTTTTGTAACTAATTAAAATGAGGCGCTTTAGAAACATTCTCACAATTAAACCTTTATTTAATGCTGGGCTTCCCTGGTGGCGCAGTGGTTGAGAGTCCGCCTGCCGATGCAGGGGACACAGGTTCGTGCCCCGGTCCGGGAAGATCCCACATGCCGCGGAGCGGCTGGGCCCTTGAGCCATGGCCGCTCAGCTTGCGCGTCCGGAGCCTGTGCTCCACAACGGGAGGGGCCACAACAGTGAGAGGCCCGCGTACCGCAAAAAAAAGTTTAATGCCAAGATTAAAAACCTGCCTCTTAAGACATGGTACTGAATTTCACCAGGGCCTCTGTACTTCAGCTCTTCTTTAAGTATAAAATACCAATAAATGCATGGTTTTATTTCTTGGAATTAATTACTTTAAAAATTCAGTTGAATTTTATGATAATAGTTTTGGCAGCTCATGTTTTATTTTATATTAGTATATTTGTGGATTTTATTTGCACTGGATTTGTAAACTATAAATGTTTATGAACTTCTCATTAAAAATTGAATTTCAGTAGGATTAGTGAAGTTTTAGATGAATTTTTTGTTTTAAAAAATGAGTTTTTAAAAGTATTATGAAATTGATATTATGAGATACCTGTATACTATAGCCATGTTACATTCATCACAAATTTATCCCAAAATTTAGTCATATGTTACCTAGGTTTACAACATGAGTATAAAAATAGGCAAATAGAGGTCTGGTCGATTACATATGTGAGTGTTATTTGTTACATATTGTAATCAATAGAATTAAGCCAATTTGCTTTGGCTTAATGAAATACCTGGTCACACTGTTTATTATTAAGTATAAGACATGCTTTACTATACTATACTTGATAAAATAAACTTAACTCTTTAATCCACGGCAACAAAAATATTCCATCTACTCTCAAAGTAATTTCTATATTTATAAGTGTAACTAAAATTGAAGTCAGGCTTGTAATATTTAACTCTTTTGCTGTCTTTTCCCAGTAGTGAAATTTATCTGCTCTAAAGGCATAATAAGTGTAAAGTCGCTTATGTATTAATTTTTAAAGCACTTAACATCCATAGCTTAATTATATGCATCATTTTTTAACAGCAACAAAGTCAGTACAGAAGGAAGCTCTTTGACGCTTCTCACTCTTTACGTTCGATGATGTTTGGCCAGGATCGTTACAGACGCCGGTACTGGATTCTTCCCCAATGTGGGGGGATTTTTGTAGAAGGCATGGAGAGTGGTGAAGGTAGGAACTGTTAATCTGTTACAAAGTAATATAAGGAACCATATTTTTAAAAACCCTGTTACTCCTTCAATATATTTTGTGCTTCCAGAATCAAATCTGCTTTATGGATAAACATTGTAAAACCTTGATTCCCATTCCTTTTGAACTCATAATGCCCCTTGCTCTGATAAATATTCCTTCTCTCTCCATGATTTTTCTTCTGCCACTCTTACTGACATCAGACATGAACTATTCTTTTTCTTTAGCAGACAAAGGTCTTCACCTGTATTATCCTTTATAACTACTCCTCCATTTCTCTTCCTTCCCATTTTCAAGTTTTCCAACATGTGGTTTTATTCTTTAACCTTCCCAACAAGCATCCATCCCAACAGTATCCCTGGAGGTAACTTGCTTCAATATAAGACCCTTATTATAATCCTCATTCATCTTGAAATCTTGTTCATGTTTGAAATTTGTGATCACCTCCTCCTCCATTAAACTTCTTCCTTTCTTCAGTTCTGTATTACCACACAATTCTACAGTCTACCTTTGGACTATTTTTTCGCTGGCTCCATTCCTGTTACATTAACTAGCACGTAGCATAATGCATATACATGCTCAATAAACCATCTGAATTGAACTTTTTAGAACTCTGTACCTGGACATTTCCAAATGTTTAAATTCTGATGGGGCCAAAAGTGTTATGTCAGTGCTTACAGGTTTCAGGGTATAAGGGGTTGGTGCAGCTATCTTTTATTTTTTTATTTTTTTTTAAACACAACGTGATTATATTTTAATACACAACCAAAATACAAAACACCATAGTAAATTGATGGCAATAAAATATAATATTGATATTTCATTTGCATTGCATGACAGATAGTTAACATCCTTAGTCATAAATGAGTTCTTAGAAACCAGTAACAAAGACACTAATAAACCAAGGGAAATTAAAACAAAAACAAACCAGAAGATAATGAAATAACACAAGTGACTAGTAAGGATTAAGCATATATGAAGATGACTGAGCTGAACAATAACAGAAGAAAAACAATTTCTTTGAAATATCATATTACCAAAGATTAAAAATTTAACATTTGTACAGTTTTAGGAAACATACCCACATAAACACTGGGGGACAAGATTGATGAGGTCCCATCTATATAGTAGGGCAAACTCTAGTTTGGACTCAAAACTATAAAATTTTAGATATCCTTAGTTCTAGCAGTTCCAATTCATTGGAGTTATTTCAACAAATTAGTTGGATAAATTTACAATTTATATATAAACCATGTTTACTGCATAGAAAATGTGTAGCTAGTATATAGACCCCCCAAAAATACTTGCATATTAATTTATCAGTACACCCAAAAGAATGTGTACAAAATTTCATTAATAGTAGATAACATAGTCGGAGGTGGCACAATTAGAGGAGGAAAAAGGGCATTTAAGAAGTAAGATATTGGACTTCACTGGTGGCGCAGTGGTTGAGAATCCACCTGCCAGTGCAGGGGACACAGGTTCCAGCCCTGGTCCAGGAAGATCCCACATGCTGCGGAGCAACTAAGCCCATGCGCCACAACTACTGAGCCTGCATGCCACAACTACTGAAGCCTGCGCTCCTAGAGCCTTTGCTCCGCAACAAGGGAAGCCACCACAGTGAGAAGGCTGCGCACCAAAACGAAGAGTAGGCCCTGCTCGCCACAGCTAGAGAAAGCCCGTGCACAGCAACAAAGACCCAATGCGGCCAAAAATAAATAAATAAATTTTTTTTAAAAAAAAGAAGTAAAATATTATACTTCACAAATTTCCACATCCTTTGAAATTTTGAAAAAGATGATTTTTTGTTAATCAATTTTAAATTTCCCTGTGATAAGTGAAAATTTTAAATATATGCACTTAATACTTACAGGAGCATTGAAATGAAGCCTCAGAATCACACCATTCTGAGCTTCTCCGTGTAATCATGCTGCCATCATTCAAGCTTCTGAGATTTAGTCCAATGGCAACAATGAAAACAGTCAACATGCCTGGTTACAATTGGAGCTATCTTTTAGAATGCTATTTCTGCATTCTCTGCTGCCTGTGGGTAAGGGGGAGCATGAATCAGCCACCCAATACCATATTAGTAAGCCCATTGTTAAATGGCAGCAGCTGTGAAAAAAATCCCAATTGTTTGATTGTATAATTTTTGGAAACTCCAATATATAACAAATACATTTCAGTCTTAATAGTATGTGTATTGTCTGCACACACAAGGGACACAGTAACTCCATATCCAGAAAAGGTGTATATTATTCAGTGGCTAAAGGAAATCAGATATCCAAAAGCTAACAAATGTCATCAGAGTCTCTTTGTCAGAGACTTTAGTCACAGATACTTGTAGTGCTACTATCAAATAAAGTTGACTAAACAGGGTTGTTAAATTGTGAAATGAGGTTGCTCAGTACCCCTACCTGAATCTCTGCTTGTTTAAGAAATGCAATCTCGGGCTTCCCTGGTGGCACAGTGGTTAAGAATCCGCCTGCCAATGCAGGGGACACGGGTTCGAGCCCTGGTCCGGGAAGATCCCATGTGCCGTGGAGCAACTAAGCCTGTGCGCCACTACTACTGAGCCTGCGCTCTAGAGCCCACATGCCACAACTACTGAAGCCCGCGTGCCTAGAACCCATGCTCCGCAACAAGGGAAGCCACTGCAATGAGAAGCCCGCTTACCACAGTGAAGAGTAGCCCCTGCTCACCACAACCAGACAAAGCCCATGCGCAGCAACGAAGACCCAACACAGCCAAAGATAAATAAATAAATTTATTTTTTAAAAAAAAGAAGAAGAAATGCAACCTTTCTCCTCCAGGTATGCAACACTGTTGCACAACCTGGCCTTGTAAGTATAGCTGGGTTTTGGCAACATACCTGACCAACAGGTATAGAAGCTACCAGTAGAGGTCACAAAAAATAAGTCCAACTGATATGTGGGCATACTTGTGCAGGACTTAAATACCCCAGTCTGTCCATGCCAGGTATGCAACCCGAGGAAGGAAGGAGTTCATGCAAAAGCTTTTGCAGTGATTGTGATTCTGGTCTTCCAGCCACAGTGAACACAGAATCCCAACCCCAGTAGGGAAATGTGTTTGCCATGGCTCTGTTGCATTCTGGAACAAAAGATACTTGGTTCTTCATGTCTAGCAAGCCCATAAACGTTTGAGGCTTTTCTCCTTTCCAGCATAATGAACTGAGGAGTATGGTTAGTGATCCCTTGGAGGAGACCCTGGGGACTGCACCCAGCCCTGGTCCTCCTTAAGTTTGAAAGAGCTTAGGTCAGGGAACAAAGAAGCCTGGCTTCAGGAGTTGAGTCAAACTCATAAGGTGGAGCTGATGTAATCCATTTCAAGAGAGTCAAGTTAATGTAGGGTATTTCCCTCAGTTCTATTCTCTGAGTCCTTTTCTGAGGAGTGTAGAGGCCATGAGATCTTACCAGATGGTTTGTGGGAGTGAGGCTTAATAGCTCTAATCCCTGAAGGAGATTCCTTACCAGGGACCTCCTCCACCTAATCTTCTGGTGTCTCCCACTCTTCTAACAACTCTTCAGTATAGCATGTGAACCATTCAATATTGTGTCTTACCTCACAGGAATCTTTTTCACGGTCTCAGTAGGTCTTTCAAGTTTCTGAATAGGACCACATTCCAACACTCCAGGATTACGCAGCCATCAACTTCTGTCGTATTAATCCTTCTGCTTATGAGCAATACCACACTTAGTGGTGTGCGGGAGCCTCTGCCAGAAGTCTAGCCTGTCTTTGATTCTTTTTTCTTTTTATCTTCTCCTTCCTTTGTTCCTTTTTTCTTTTTCTTTTGTACGGAAACCTGTACCACTTACTAAGCTCCCTCTTTCCATTTCCTCCCCTGAGATGGGGCATGTGTGACCTAAAAGAACTATTTCATTTCTATCAGTGCTTCACACATGATGGAGTAAAGTCAAAGCAGTCATCCACTCAGGTGGACCTGTTCTGATTTGATGATTCAACATACTTTGCACCAAGAACGTGTTGTCAGGCCTTCCCCTCTCAAGCCCTGGGTTTTCTTATAATCATGCTAACACAGCCAGGGTCTCAGAACAGCTACATCCTCTGCGGATCTAGTCCCACTCACATTCAAGGGTCAGGAAAATCATGGGGCTATATTTTACCAACACTACCAAGCATTCAGTTTGGAAACAGGGTGGCAGCGCCTATCTCAGCATTATTAGTCAACCCAGACTGCTCATTCTATAACAGGGGCATGTGTTCCCCTTTCTCAGCTTCATTTAATATCACTGCTGTCCCTCCATCATGCAAACAAACAAGCCAAACCTCTAAGGATCCTTCCAAGTGCGTATGGTAGTAGACCTGTTGAGAACCTAGTTCTTACTCTGTACACTGCTGGATTTCCTCCCGCTGTTGTGTCCACTCAGATTCCTTTAGGGCATGCCTCACAATAACTGGCTTTTCACATACACAGGGGTCAGTTGCCTCATGTATTAGTGGGAGTTTGCCCCACTTTCCCTTCTAAAGGGGCTGCCGTCACCCTTTTTAGTTTACCATCCCCCGCTTAGGGCTCATGAAAATCTCTAAGCTGGTAAGGAAGAGAGACAGAACTAGATTTCAAGTCAGCTTATCACCACTAGTCATCCTCTTTAGTATCCCACTTTTATGGCTTCTGCCATCTTCAGGCATTGCTACTAAGACCATTCTAACTCTACCAAGTGAATTACCACTGACCCCAAGAAGGAATTCTTCCACCCCTGGGTGCGCCCCTTCCAGAAATCCATGACATCGGGATTTTGTTGGTCACCAATTGTTGTACAAGATGCATGGTCACAAAAATCACTAATGACATACATAGTACTAATAACATACATAGTACTAATAACAGCATAATTTATTAGTGAAGGCAACTTATAGGCAGAGAAGTTACAGTACATAGGATCTCCCAGCTCCCATAATGGTTCCATAGGACTTGGATGTGTGACAAGAACACTCCAAGAGACAAAACACTATACCCCATACCTTGCTCTCTATTTATGGGTTAGTGTAAGAAAGGGTAAGAAGCACTGAGTTTCTCTAAGTAACAGTAAACATATCAAGGGACATTTGGGTCTAGGAACAGCGCTTGCGGGTATGCATACCAAGAATCAAAGTCTACACACCAAGGATCCTGAGAACAGTGTTGACATTAGCTGGCTAAAGGCTCTGCTATCCTTCTGTTGGCCCCTAGGAAAGTGGGAAGGAAGAAAGCCCCATGGCCACTCAGCCAAAACCAAGGATTTGTTGCCCTTCAATTCACTGTTCTGTTTGGGGTATATTGGATTGTGGATAATTCCTTCAATATTGGAAGGAAAATGAAACAAGTTTTTTGTACTGTGATGTGAATATTACCCTTCCATTTTGTATTAGGATATGTTTACAGCATTAGGTCTATAAGTATAGAAACATTCCTGTTAGGATGTGTGGAGGAATCTTACCTGAAGGATGAAGGCATCTTTTTAAAAAATTCCTGGATCAGACTGGGAAGGAACAATCCTAGATAGACAACGATAAGAAGCTGCTTCCTTGAGTCTTCTACACAGTAATAGCAAGATGTCTCCTAGGAGCTCAGTTGTGGTAGTACTGACAACATGAAGTCTGTTAAGGGGCTGTGCAAGTACTCCTGAGGTTAGGCTATACTGAATGGGTGAGAGCCTTTGAACCCTGGGAGGAAGCCACTGAACAGAGACCTGTATTCTAAATGCCAATGTTTCTCCATTTCTTGTGTTCTTTGTCTGTGTTTCACTTAGATTTTAGTAAAATCTATTTGAAAGTTTTAGTCTGCTTCAGCCCAACTAAGGAGAGCCAAAGGAAAAAATTTCATTCGAACTGAGAATCGTGGACCCCTAGGGTCCAGTGACAACTATTAGGTAAACTAAAGGGTTTCAAAGTGATTCTGATAAAACTCAAGAAGACATAGTCTCTTTTCCGATAGCAAACTTGCTCTTATTAGGATTGGTTTCAATTGGTTTAATTGGGAAATGGTATTTTCTTTGTCATTATGTACTTGCAGTTACTACCAAGGAAATTAATCAAGTGAACGGCACTCCCTGTTTCATCTCTTACTTATTTTCCTCTACTTTACTCTCTTACTTATTTTCCTCTGTTTTGAAGACTTTTTTTTTAACATCCCTATTGGAGTATAATTGCTTTACAATGGTGTGTTAGTTTCTGCTTTATAACAAAGTGAATCAGCTATGCATATACATATATCCCCATATCTCCTCCTTCTTGTGTCTCCCTCCCACCCTCCCTATCCCACCCCTCTAGGTGGATACAAAGCACCGAGCTGATCTCCCTGTGCTATGCTGCTGCTTCCCACTAGCTATCTGTTTTACATTTGGTAGTGTATATATGTCCATGCCACTCTCTCACTTCATCCCAGCTTACCCTTCCCACTCCCCATGTCCAAGTCCATTCTCTACGTCTGCGTTGAAGACTTTTTTTTAAAACTCATTGATACATGTCAAAGAAGTAAGGGCTGGAAAGAACAGAGGATTGTGTGAAATAGGAGATAGATAACTATTTAAAAAATCGTTTTACTAAATATCCTGTATATTTTTCAAATTTTTAAAATAATTTTACACTTCTATTAGAGGTTTAGTTGTTTATAATAGCAATTTGAATATAAAAGTTAAAGACAACCATGAATAGGCTATTGAAATGTATCATCAGCTCACTTTCCTAGGTGCAAATGGGAAATCATCAACTAGTCTCAAACCAGTAAAAAACTTGTCTGTTGGTTGGTTGGTCTGTTTGTTTTTGGATATATGACAGTGGTTTTTGAGATATTAGTTCTCAGAACAAATCAAGCACAAATATTAATATTTCCTTACTAGCCAATAATTTGTGTAAAGTTAAGGAAATTTGTGAGCATGGGTATTTGAAGAGAATATTTGTGACTCTTTTCATGTGTGCCTAATTGGAGGTGATGAAGTAGGTGGTCTTCTAAGGGCAAATGTGCAGAAGTGCATAAAGATCGTATGAGGCACAATATTTTTTTCTGGCTGTTTTTAAGATTTTCTCTATTATTGGTTTTGAGCAATTAGATCATGGTATGTCTTGGTGTAGTTATGTATCTTCATGTTTCTTTTGCTTGGAGTTGAGTTTTTTGGATCTATAGTTTATAATTTTCATCAAATTTGGCAATTTTTCGGCCATTATTTTTTCAAATTTAATGACCTTGTCTGCTCATGCTACTGTCTTGTCAGTTTGAGGTTAGTTTTCATTGATTGAGTTCTCTAATTATGTATCATTCATGTATGTCTTTTAATTTTGGTTGAATGCGAGACATTGTGAATTTTACCTTGTTTGGTGCTGGATATTTTTGAATTTCTATAAATATTTTTGAGATTTGTTTAGCTGAAACACAGTTAAGTTACTTGGGAAAAGTTTGATCCTTTCAGATCTTTCTTTTAAAATTTCTTAGGCAGAACTAAAACAGTGCTCAGTCTAGTATGGATTATGCCCTAACTAGTAAAGCGAGATCCTTCTGAGTACTCCACCTGATGGCCGTGAATCTTGAGGTTTCCCAATCTGGTTGGTAGGAACAGGTACCAGATACCCAGCCTGTATGAGCACCTGGCACTGTCACCTCTAATCCTTTCAGGTGGTTCTTTCCTGGTCTCAGGTAGGTTCCTCACATGTACACACTGCTCATTATTCAGCTGAATACTGTGGATCTCTGGAGTTCTCTCTCCATGCAGTGTTCTCCTCTCTAGTACTCTCTCCTGGGCACTGTAGCTACTTTGATCTCCCTGGACTCTCAGTTCCATCTCCTCATCTCAGGGAGTCTGCCAGGCTCCACCTGGGTTCTTCCTCCCTATGCTGTAGCCTGGAAATCAACCCAAAGCAATAAGCTGGGGCAATCATAGGTCTGTGTTTGTTTTCTTTTTTTGTTGCCTGAAGTCCAGTTTTTTGCAAACTGTTGTTTCATATATTTTGCCTCTTTTTTGGTTGTTTCATGCAAGAGTGTAAATCTAGTCCCTGTTATTCCATATTGTCCAGAAGCATAAGTCTGAAGTATAGGATTTTAATTTTTGGGGTAGAAACTAATTTCAAGAGAAGCATGTGAAAGCGATTTCAAACATTAGTAGAGGATTGGTTAAGTTATGATGTATCCATAAAATAGAATATTATTCAGCTGATTGAAAATAATGAAGTACGGTTATATGTTTTAGCATGGAAAACTGTCTAAGGTATTTAGTGAAAATATCAAATTCATCCTTTTATTTCATCATTCAAGAAATATTTATTGAGCTTCTATTTTATAGCAGCCACCATGTTAGGCATTTGGGATCCAATAATAAGCAAGAGAAACATTGATCTGCTTTTAAAAGCTTGCTGATTTAAATTCTAGTGTGTGGGTGGGAGTGGAGTAGAAAGTAAACAAATAATTAGGTTATTGTTTATAATGATAAATTCTGTGATGGAAATATGTAGGATGATATTCTAAAGTGAATGGGTAAAATAAGACACAAGGATGTATTGTACAACACAGGGAATATAGCCAATATTTTAAAATAACTGTAAATGGAGTATAACCTTTAAAAATTGTGAATCACTACATTATATACCTGTAACTTATATAATATTGTACATCAACCATATGTCAGGAAAACAAATAAATAAAGTGAATGGAATAGGGAACCTACTTCAGATAAAATGATCAGAGAAAACCTCTGTGAGGAAATGACTTGATCTGAGACATGAAGGATAAGGAGCCAGTCAACAAAACAATATCCCAGGCAGAGGGAGCAGCAAATGCAAAGTGCCCAAAAAAGGAAAGCACTGGGTATGTTTGAGAAGCTGAAAAAAAAGGAAGAAAGGAAGAGAAAGGTTAGCAAGGACAAGAGTGGTCAGAGGTTGTAGAAATTTTCAGGAACCAGACCATACAGCATTGTAGGCCTTGCTTAGGAGTTTGGATTTTATTCTGAGTTGCAGAAAAGTGAAGGGTAGTATCCATTTATGTAATACTGCAAAATGATATTCCTATAGATGCATGTAAGATTTTTAGAAGGATATATAAACATGATTGAATAACCATGGTTACCTCTGAAGAGTAGAAATAGGGACTAAGGGAGTAGGACAGAAAGGCTTTTCTTTATACCTCTCATTACTGAATATTTTACCTTGGACATATATTACTTTTCAAATTGAATAAAGTAGTGGATTTATATTTTTTTAAGAGCTCTTATAAATTATTTTTAAAACACTGTTCAAAAATATGAACCAGAAGTTCACAAAGGAGAAATGCCAGTAAGCCCATGAAAAGATACTCAGCCTTACTAGAGATCAGAAAGAAAAAAAATGCAGCTTAGATTTTTATCTCCCAGATATTGACAAAAACAAAAAATACTGATAGTATTTCATTTCCTTGAGGGTGTAGGCAAACAGACGCTCTTGCTTCTGGTATGAATGTGTATTGATCTAGACTTTCAGTTTGACAACATATTTCAAAAACTCTGAAAAGCATATATCTTAGGACTCAGTAAATTTTTTCTAGAAATTTATCCTAAGGAAGTAAATTTTTTTAAAAATTTAAGTCCAAAGATACAGATACAAGGTCATTCACCATTTATAGCATTTTTTATAATAGTGAATAACTGGGCCCTATTAATAGCCATCAGTAGAAAATTGATTATTTAAATTATGATATATTCTATTGAGTATCTATAGCCATTAAAATTTATGATGTAGTTTTATATTTATTGACGTATCAGGATGTTTACAGAGCAAAACATGTAGGTTAGGCATTATGTATATAATGAGATTTCCTTTTTTTTTAATTTATAGGTTTAAGTGTGTATGTGTGTGCATATAGAATGCCTGGAAGGATTTAGACAAAAATATTAATAATAATTTTTGCTGTGTATTAGGGCTTTTAAATTTTTTATATTTTAGTTTTTCTAAAGATTAGTCACAAAATTACATTAATTTTCCAATGAGCAAAAGAACCTAATCTATAAAAAAGGGGGAAATGGGGAGTATTAAGTAATCCAGAAAAGTTTCCTAAAATATTTATGCATATAACTTGATAAGTAATAAAAGAATATAATTATAGTATTGGTTTGATCTGGAGTAACTGATCTTTATAATGCTTTTCAATTTTTTAGGACTAGAAGAAATTGCAAAAGAAAGAGAAAAACTAAAAAAGGCAGAAAGTATCCAGATCAAAGAAGAAATATTTGAGACTTCTGAGGACACTTTAAACTGTTCAAATCCAAATCACTGTGAGCAAAAGGAAGATACTAAAGAAAAAGATAACACAAATCTGTTTCTTCAGAAACCTGGTTCATTTTCAAAATTAAGCAAGCTTTTAGAAGTAGCTAAGATGCCTCCTGAGTCAGATGTAATAACCCCCAAACCAAACAGTAGTGCAAATGGGTGCACATTGTCTTATCAGAACAGTGGAAAACATTCATTGGGCGGCATTCAATCAACAGCAACACAAAGCAGCGTAGAAAAGACAGACTCTAATAATCTGTTCAATACCAGTTCAGGTGGTCCAGGCAAGTTCTATAGTCCTCTCCCCAATGACCAGTTGTTAAAAACACTGACTGAAAAGAATAGACAGTGGTTTAGCCTTTTGCCAAGGACACCTTGTGATGACACATCACTTACCCATGCAGGTATGTCAACTGCTTCTTTAGTGACCACTCAGTCTCAGCCACCATCTAAGTCACCTTCGCCTGCCCCAGCTCCTCTTCTTGGATCATCTTCTACTCAGAATCCTGTTGGCCTAAATCCATTTGCTTTATCACCTCTTCAGGTTAGTGCTGCTAATTGTAACTCATTTTTATGTTGCTTTATTTAATCTTTGACCCCATAAAGATTTTCTCTCAAGGGAAATCAGTTGAATATTTATAAAATTATCTCCACCATGGTTTGAAAATTGAAGAGTCAGAATTGCTATCACCAAGCTTCATCAGAACTACTGATGTCTAAGTCAAAGCCTTCTTTAATTACTTTTTAACTTATTACTGTTGCATTATATCTAAAAAGAAATTACTTGGGGAGCAAATGAAATGACGTATGCCTCTAATTGTGATAAGTGAAAGAATATTTTTTTCTGAATTTTATAAATAATTTCTGGTTCTAAACACTTTTCCTAACTTCTTAGATTGTTTTACTTTTAAAATGTTTTGGTTTTTTTTGCAGGTGAAAAGTGGAGTATCTATGGTGGGACTCCCGTTTTGTGGGTGGCCCACTGGTGTGCTTACTTCCAGTAATCCATTTACATCACCTTTACCTACTCTGGGATCAGGGTTGGGATTATCAGAAGGAAATAGTAATTCATTCTTGATTCCTAACGTTGCTTCAAGTAAAAGTGAATCTCCAGTACCACAGAATGAAAAAGTCTCTTCAACTCAACCTGTAGCTGTTGAAGTAGCAAAACCAGTAGATTTTCCTAATCCAAAACCTATTCCAGAAGGTAGGTACATTGAGATGGTTTATAGCCACTTACTTACTTTATTTTATTGTTATAGCTTCCTGCATTATAACCGAATCTTTGATGGTTTTCTACATAGTTATAAGTCTTCTGATTTGCATTGTGCCATTAATTTATATTCAAAATATTTGTAAAAAGATCTACATATTTATGTTAACTTAGAAATGCAGTTTGGTTGGTGGAGAATTATTGACCCAGAGGACCTAAAAGCTTTGCTCAAAGTGCTCCATCTCAGAGGAATAAGAGAAAAGGCGTTACAAAAACAAATTCAGAAACACTTGGATTATATTACTCAAGCTTGCATCAAGAATAAGGATGGTATGTACCTAAAAGAGACTTCTGCTCTCTTGCTTAGTTATGAGAATTAGTTCTTTTATCTTAAAACATATTTTAGTATATCCTAATTCCTAATTTATTACTAATAGGCATTTTTTTCTATTTTGTTCAACAAACAGTAACTCTTTACATTTCTTAAATAGGTATTACTTTCTTATAATTTCTCACAACCTGCAGACATATTGTTTTGTTTCTTAAAAAAGAATATTCCTACTTTTAAGAGTAATCTGCCTGTGTATGCACAAGTACATTTGTGTGTGTTAAGTTACACATATATGTTATCCCTGGAACCCTATTCACTTTTTAGAAGAAATCATTGAGGGATAAAGTGGATTTTAAAATTAATTTCTTTTCAAATATAGTTGCTGTTATTGAATTAAATGAACATGAAGAAAACCAGGTAACTCGAGATATTGTGGAGAACTGGTCAGTAGAAGAACAAGCAATGGAAACGGATTTGAGTATTCTTCAACAGGTAGAAGATCTAGAAAGGAGAGTTGCATCAGCAAGTTTGCAAGTGAAGGTAAAATTGATTGGAATGAAATCTGTTTTTAGGATGATGGAAGGTAACTATTATTTGTTGTATACCTGATATGTGCCAGTTACTCTGCTAAATGTTTTCACTTTATCTCATTTAATTCTCAAAATGATCCTGAATTAATTTCCCCCATCTTACAGGTAAGGAACAAGACTCAAAGTAAGTAACCTGCCAGTGGTAATATAGTAAGCTAAGTGTGTATTCATCCAAGTCTATCTGACTCCAGAACCTGTGTTCTTTTTACCAAATCTTGCTGCCTCCTTAATGGTATTCAAAAGTGTCATTTCTAGTTTTACCCAAGATAAATATAATGCTCTATCAAATTCCTACTATACTGTTTCATATAGAGGAACCTCCTTGCATCAAGCTATGTTGTATGTCAAAATTTCACTCTATATAATTTAAAATTGGAGAATATAGATATATCCAAATATACACGGTATCATTATACACATACCCACACACGCTACATATATATGTAAATTTTAAATTTATTTATCTACTGGGCATTACCATGTCACAGCATTATCATGATCGGACTGGCTTCCAATGGACAGGCAAAAGAAAAGCTTTACCTTAGTGCAAGAATTTTTAGTTTTGGTAGGAGGGGTATAAAGTCTTCTCAGTTGATAATAAGGTGATGTCTCCGAGAATAAATGGATGGATGATGAATAAGTATGAGACACCTGAAAAGGTTTAGAAAATGTAGTATCCATGTAATTTGATTTGCTATTTTATGTTTTATTCAGAATGAGAAACTTATGCCATAATACTGTCCTATGGCATTTGGAAACTTTTGAAGTTCTCCAAAAAATGTCACTTTTCAGAGCTAACAACATATCCCTTTCTTGCTGCAAACATAATTACCAACTTTGGGAAACAAAATTTATCATTTGTTGACTCTATTTTGCTAGCAAACTATATCTTCCTCCTAGTACTATAATACAGTATAAAAATGCCTCATTTATTTGGCATCTTCAACAAATGAAGTCTTCCACACAAGTTAATTTTCTAGAGAAATGAAAATTATTTCATTTAGCACCATAATTTTTTAACGTCAGATCGCTTATGTTATGCATTACACTGCCTTCTTAAATTGAGAATAATGAGTTTGATTTAAATTATCTTGGTGACACAGGATCATTAGTGCGAAGACCAATTTTTAGATAATGATTACCTCAGGAAATGTGAAGAGGTTTTGCCCCTACATTAAATGGTCCTAGTGTGCTTTGCTTTTAAACGACTGTGTCTGCTTTCTATAGTCTGTTTCTGTCTTCTCTCATGGTCAGTTGCTACTACTTGCTGGTTTAAATTTGGTTGGTTCTCCTGGCCCAATTTTCCTCCAACTTCCTCCACCTAATTTGCCAGTTGTAATTGGCTATTGGTTGGGAAAACATATCACCAAGATTTTTTTTTTTAAGATTTAATTTTATTTATTTTTGGCTGAGTTGGATCTTCATTGCTACACGCGGGCTTCTCATTGCAGTGACTTCTCTTGTTGCAGAGCACAGGCTCTAGGTGCGTGGGCTTCAGTAGTTGTGGCACACAGGCTCAGTAGTTGTGGCACATAGGCTTAGTTGCTCTGCAGCATGTGGGATCTTCCCGGACCAGGGCTCGAACCCGTGTCCCCTGCATTGGCAGGTGGATTATTTTCCACTGTGCCACCAGGGAAGTCCCAAGCTTTTTAAAGTTAAGTAGAAAGTCAGGGTGTGGGCCTGAAACATTTTCCTGGAGCCATACTCATATTTTCCTGCATTAACCTTATCACATTACTGGCTGCTTAGGCAATCTTGGCTGTGTTCTAAGTATATAAGAAAAGTAGAATTTGTTTTTTAAGTGAAATGTTTTAATATTCTGTTATTAAGGTATTACTAAATTATTCTGTATTATTCTGAAAAATGAATTATATTGTTCTTGAAGAGTCTAAAAAGACAAATGATGAAAATAACCACAAGACATTATTTTAACATCTATAGAAGATTTAATGGTTTGTTTTTTTTTTAAGAAAATAGAGTTATATGTTTAACGTGGGGAACTAGCCATTGTGAAGACACATCACACAGGTGGCCTGTGGGACTTACTTAGGTGCATTCATTTATATTTTTAATATTGCTTATAATTTGGACATTATTACTTTGTAGGAAAATCTGCAAGTCTCTTGTCCTAGTTCTGTTGTTGAGAGTATACAAAAAACCTAATTACTCTTCCAGCTCCTCTAAAGATAGCTCCTGTGTCTCTTTCTAAGTTTTCTCTTTTACAAGCTAATTAATTCCTTCAACCATTAGTCCTGTGAAATTGTTTCCATGTACAGGATTCTCTTCTGTATAAACACAAGTGTTAATATCCTTCTTAAAATGTTGTATCCATAACCGTACATAGTGCTGTCTGAATGTGTTCATGGGACTTTTACTTTCCTTAATCCAGCACTATACTTCCATTAATGCTGTTTGAATTTTGTACCAGCTTTTTAGCATCCACATCATACTCTTGCTTCACTGAGTATATGCTATGAAAAAACAAACTTTGGCCCTCTTTTAAAGAGCTTTTAAGCGAGTTCTATCACATATAGTATTCAATATTTCTGTGATTAGTTGCTTAAACTTCAAACCTAAAATTTACATTTATCATTGTTTTATTTTTATTAATTTCATGTGGGTACATTTTTCAGCATATGGAACTATTTTTATCTTAGTCCTGTTACACAGAATACTAAATTTTCTTCCTAGTTTTAAATTATCTGCAGATTTAATAATAATCAACCAAGTTACTCATAAGTGTATTAACAGGACAAACCAAGTACAGAGCCTTTTGGACATTGGAACTGGGGACCTTTTCTGAGGTGACACAAGTTCTGTCAATCACCATTTTTTGGAAGCACTTTTCAACCCTCTAGATTTCTTTAATCTAGTCTTCATTTTTTGTCTTGTTATTTGCCTTGCAGACATCAAGATATGCTATGTTTACAGGGTTCTCTTGATTTAGCAATTTTAGTACCCTTTTCAAAATATGGGAATGAGGTTCATTTGGCATGATGTACCTAATGCACTTACATGTACTATTCATAATTCCATCCTTACTTCACAAATATAAATGATCTACTGAATTAAAGAAGAGGAATTGATCCTAATATACAAGATAAAATAATGATCTCTAAAAAGGTTTAATAAAAAGAATAATGTTCATTCTGTTTTTCATTTAATATGCATTTACTAAGCCCCTATTCCACATCAGACAGTAGGCACCACAAAATTGGATAAAATGTGGTTTCTGCTGTCAGAAAGCTTGTCATCTAATAGGGAGATAAGTCATATATACATCTCCACAGAATCTGTTAACTGATCCTAGAGGAGTACAGAGTCATATGAATTTAGAAAAAGAATACATAACTTCTGATGGAGACATGGGAGAGATCAGGGAACATTTCATGTAGAATTCGAGATGGAACTTGAGAAGGTGAGTCAGCTTTTGACAAGGAATGCCATACTAGGAAGAGGGAACAGCCTGAGCAGAGCACCAGGATCCAGAAGTTTAGGGCATGTTTGTGGAGTTGCAAGTTGTGGAATTTGCAGTGTAGGATGTGTGAACGGGAACACGAGAGGAAGAGGCAGATGGAGATACTTGAATGTCATGATAAAAATATGGACTTTGTTAAACAGTAGGGAAACTTTGAAGGATTTTGAGGTAGAAGATCAATAAAAGCAAGCTGAGTTATAAGATCATTCACTTATTCAATCAACATGCGTGTATTGAGTGCCTACTATTTGCTTTCACTGTGCTGGAGATAAAATGAGTAAAAGCAGACGTGGTCCCTGCCATCATGGAATTTAGAGGTAAAAAGATGTGAATCAAATAATCACAATAGTAAAAAATTGCGAGTACCACAAGGCTATGGCGTATTATATGGTCCTTTGTGGGCTTGTAATATGGAGACTTACCTGCTAAAGTAGGTCAGAGAAGGATTCCCTGAGGACTTTTAAAATGAGAGCTGCAGGATGAGTGGAGTTAACCAGGTTAAGAGCAACAGGGAAAGGCTCTACAGACAAATATAACAGCTCACACAAACTCCTACGGCTGAAGGAAAAATGGTAAGTGTTGTACAGACCCTTGTACGGAAGAGTGGTAGAAGGAATGGAAATGGAAAGGAAGAGCTAAATTCAGAGACCACTGAGAGATTTCTGTTGAAATGAATAAACATGTAGTCTAAAGTCTCTCAGAATACTTTGCTGATTTTCATTATACCTTTCATAATATCAAAAGTTATTAAATTTTCCTCTTCAAACTTCTCACAACTGTTTCTTTTAATTTTTTATTCTTGTTTCTACCTAGCATTAGGAAACACAAGATAAAAACTTTTAGTAAAGATCCTTAAGATCTGCTGGTGTCTGCTGCTGTATTTTAAGTAAAGGTAATTCACCCCGCAGGCATTTTAAGAGGAAACCATAATAACATTATTCTTTTGATATATAGGGTTGGATGTGTCCAGAGCCTGCATCAGAAAGGGAGGACTTGGTATATTTTGAACATAAGTCATTTTCTAAATTGTGCAAGGAGCATGATGGAGAATTTACTGGCGAAGAAGAAAGCAGTGCACATGCACTGGAACGGAAGAGTGACAACCCCCTAGATATAGCTGTAACCAGGCTGGCTGATTTGGAGCGGAACATTGAAAGAAGGTATCTGAAGAGCCCCTTAAGTACCACCATTCAGATCAAACTGGATAATGTGGGCACAGTTACTGTCCCTGCTCCTGCACCATCCGTTAGTGGTGATGGTGACGGGTAGGTTATTGAGATTAACTTGAAAAATTATTGTGCTTCTTTGCTAATTGGAGCCTATTTTCTATTGCCTGTTATCTATGTATCTTCTTGTATGTCTGTGATCCATATGGATCATGCTATTTGCATGGTGCTTTGTAAAAACATTTTTTTTGTTGTTATGTGCGTTGATAATCCTGCAAAGTGATCTTACATTTACCTGGTTGTGACTAAGCTTTGAGGCACGTAGCCACAGTCTATGCACTACATCAAATTTAGTTGCTTAAACCTTATACTTATTGGCTGTTACATGTTTTTGTCATTGCTTGGCTTTCAGTGTGATGATTGTTTCACATTCAGTAACCATAAATGTGGATGTGACCTACTTAATTTTTCTATATTTCAATGCAGAATTGAAGAGGATATTGCTCCAGGGCTCAGGGTATGGAGAAGGGCATTATCAGAAGCTCGCAGTGCTGCACAGGTAGCTCTGTGCATTCAGCAATTACAGAAATCAGTAGCATGGGAAAAATCAATTATGAAAGTTGTAAGTGTTTTTATTTAAGAAATACTATAATTTACTTTGTCCTGTTTTTTCCAATCTTCAGATATTTCTTAATTATGCATTACTTATTGTCAAAATAATGTATGCTGTACTTGAGAATTTCCTTAATTCTTAAATACTGTATAGTTTGATACTTGCCTCCTTATTTTGAGCTTTTTGAAGGAACCTACCAAATGTTATCTTTGGTTTTTTAAAATCATGTTTTTCTCTGCTTTGAATATTGTTTATAACTGACTGAAGTTGTCTTCTCCATTCTGTCAACATAATAGTTGTTAATCTGAATGTTTTGAGGGCCCTTTCAATCTTGTAAACACTCCAGTTGCTAACATTACCTGCTAAGTACGTTCACTTAATTTCTAAAATATCTTTATATTTGTATCAATTTTCTTTTCTTAATGCCAGAAATACTTAGCTAAGTAAATACAGAATAAGCAGAGAGCTCTTCCTTTATGCACCGATATCATGTTTTGGGTTGGCCAAAAAATTGCCTTCGGTTTTTAAGTAAAAATAAAAGATACATTATACAAATATATATACAATATACTTTTTTGTATACAAGTATACAAATATACTTTTCATTTTCACCAAGAACTTTATTGAACAGTGTATTCACCCTTTTGTTCCACTACCTTCTACCATTTTTCAGGCAACTTCATAATTCCATCTTCCCAAAACTTTTTATCTTTTTGAGCAAAGAACTGATCCAGGTGCCTTTTACAGTCTTCCAGGGAATTAAAATTTTTTCCATTAAGAGAATTTTGTAAAGCCTAAATAAATGGAAATCCAAAAGTGTAATGTCTGGTGAATAAGCTGGATGAATCAGAGCTTCCCAGCTAAGCTGTAACAGTTTTTGCCTGGTCATCAAAGAAACATGCAGTCTTGCATTATCCTGATGGAAGTTTATGCATTTTCTGTTGACTAATTCTGGACACTTTTTGTTGAGTGCTGCTTTCAGTTGGTCTAATTGGGAGCAGTACTTGTTGGAATTAATCGTTTGGTTTTCTGGAAGGAGCTCATAATAGAGGACTCCCTTCCAATCCCACCATATACTGGCCTTTGGTGTGGTTGGTGGTGTTTCATTTCGCTTGCCCCATGATCTCTTCCATTCCACATTATTGTACAGCATCCACCTTTCATCACCCGTCACAATTTGTTTTAAAAATGGAACATTTTCATTATGTTTAAGCAGAGAATCGCATGAGGAAATATGGTCAAGAAGGGTTTTTTTGCTTAATTTATGTGGAACTCAAACATCAAAGCGATTGACATAATCAAGCCGGTGTAAATGATTTTCAGCGCTTGATTTGGATATTTTGAGTATGTTGGCTATCTCCCGCATGGTATAACGTTGATTGTTCTCAATTAATGTCTTGATTTGATCGCTGTCAACTTCAACTGGTCTACCCAACCGTGGAGCATCATCCAGTGAGAAATTTCCAGCATGAAACTTCGCAGACCACTTTTGATGTGGTCAGTCAGTCACAGCACCTTCTCCATACACTGCACAAATCTTTTTTTTTTTGCATTTTGGTTGCGTTTTTACCTTTCTTGAAATAATAAAGCATAATATGCCGAAAATGTTGCCTTTTTTCTTCCATCTTCAGTATTAAAATGGCTACACAAAAATTCACCAATTTTGATAAGTCTTTTTTAAATGCACGCTGATATGATAGGTGTCACATACAATCTAACAAAATTGTTTTGAATGAACTTATAGACAACTGAGTGTTACTAGAGCCATCTTGCGGAAAAAAAGCAAACGAACCTTTTGGCCAACCCAATATTTGGATATAGTTGGGATTGAGTAGATCTTTTAGTCTTTCCTCTAACAGTTAAAAATGTTTTTTCGCCTTTTTTGTTCAAGCCCAGTTAGTTATCATGTAGTGGCCTCTACTTTGTATTAGGCAACAAATGCTATATGTTCAAAATAAAAGCTATATTTCTTATATTTTCCAGAAAGAGATTTATTTTAAATCATGTACGTGTCCCTTTTGCCTCTTTTGTATCATATACAGAAATATCTATTATATGTAGACTTTTATGAATTACTTTAACAGTTGCTTTTGAATTACAGGTTAGCTTTAAAATTCAAACACTTGAGATTTGTTTTCATGATGACTAAGGGTAAAATTCCTATTTTAAATAATCTTCCCCAAAGAAAAGTGAATCTTAAATAATTTAGCATTCTCTCCTTCCTTTTTGCCTCTATACTTAGACTACTCAATACTTTATTCATTCTATACAAATAAATTTGCTTTCTTCTATGGTTTTTTCAGTTCTTTCTAAAATGTCCATGGAATAATGAATCTGCAGTTTTCACAATATGCTCACATTTAGGTCTTTCCCCGTATAGATTAGTATTTACTATAAGTTTTAAGGCATTGTTCAGGTCATCTGGTAGCATTTTTACCAGGTAAAAATAATTTTTCTTCTAAAAATTATCATTAAAACCAGTTTTAAAGTTACCTTAGACAAATATATTTAGTGAATTGTAGGCTATAATGATTAAAAAAAGATTCAATTCCTATATCAGAATGAAATTTGTACAGTTACTTTTCTCATCTACAATAAAACAATCATCACAATGTAGGCAGTTTTGTTATAACCTATACACAGTAACCCAAAACTTGTACCAAAATCTACCTTTATATTAGTATACTTACTTTCTGCAATCTAAAGCTTTATTTCAGGTTTTGTAAACTTCTTTTCCATTGTTATTAATAAATTAATACACATTCATCATATTTAACTCCACCTCATAATTTTTATTTCTTTTTTAAATGTTTAATAATACATTATTTGCTATAAAACTACTTTGAAAAGAAGGCAGTTTCTTATTCAAAGATTAATGAGCACTTGGTAACCTTTAATTAGAAATGTAACAAAACCTATAATAATCCTCATAAGAAGTCCTAAAAAAAATGTTAAAGTGCTCAATATCTTTAGAAATATCCTCTTTACCAGAAACCATGCTTACTAGGAAAGAAGGAGCTGCCATGATTTGCCTCCAGATACTTCTCAGCCCACAATATGTTTTCTGTTGTTAATGTTAAGCAATTGGCAACATCCACTGTTTTTTTTTTACTGTGGTAGCAAAGGAGTTAAAACCAAATATTACTACATTTGCTTTAACATATTGTGAGCTATTACTGTGGATTTTCAAAAATGTTATGAACTTGATACCTGCCACCCTTTCTTAATAAGTATCAGAAAATAATTTTATTTTTAAATCATAAATGTGAGATGTAAGACAGGCTTCATAGTATTTTTACCTATTGTAGAAAACAATGAGAATTTACTTAATGTTCATGAATCTGATTTTTAAATTTTATTGTTATAGGGATTGAAATATAACCTTCGAAATGTTATTTCTCAATGAGTATTTTTATAATAGAAGTTTTAAAGAAATAACTCAAATTTGGAGAAATAACACCATATTAAGGTATTTAGTGATGTGGTTATCAGGAAAGGTCATAAAATAAATACTTACTGTTGGGATATTAAACTCTACTGCTTTTGCTCTTAGTACACATACCAGTTTTAGTATTACACATATATTACATATATTTGATAGATATTTGTTAAGGTGAATAGCATGTATCTGCAGTTTTGATAAGATTCTTAAGCTATCATTGGTGTACGTATTGAGTTATGAAAGACTATTTTAGACATTCCCAGATTAAGATTTAATGTTTTATTGAAATTAAACAAATTAAGTTTGAACAATTAAGCTATTTTGTTTTTAAGAGTATATAAATACATAACTTAAAATTAGTACAAATTATTTATAATTTAAATGTTTTAATTATTTTTAATTGAAATATAGTTGATGTACAATATTATATTAGTAATGTTTTCATTTTCTGGAATATTGATTACAGGACATTGTCTACTGTGACTGAAATAAAAACTAAATGTCAAAATATAATGTTAGTACTTACCATTTTTTAAAGCCATCTTTAAAGTTTTACCTGTCTAATCTTCCTTCTTTCCCTCTGTGAAACTTGTTATACAGAATATGTGTGCATGGGGAAAAAAAATCTCTTTATAGACTTTAAAGTTCTTAATGGTATTAGAAGTTTTTCAGCAGAGAAGAAACAATTTTATTTTTAGTCCTAGAAAATAACTTATGACTTCTAAATTCTTTTATTTAATTTATTGTATCTATTTCTTTTTCCCTTAGAAATCATTTTGTAGGATCCATTTTCTACATTTGTGACACATGTTTGATTTGGGTTGATTTCCAAAGTTTCCTGATTTGGACATAGTCAAAATACAGTGACATCTTATTATTATTATTTATAATTCTGTTACTAATACAAGTTCCTAATTTTGATCTTAAAAATTACTCTAACTCTTACTTATTTCTTTCTCAGGATATCATGAGGATGCTAAGATAAGCAAACAATGAAATATATTAAAAAATTAAAACACCATGTATTAAAGCTATTCATTGCTTTATGTGCTCTAATGTCATGTTAATTATTTTGTATGTTAATGTGTACATGCTTCTGAAGTGTGTGCAGGCATTCAACCTCTAGCTTTGTTTTTTGCAGTGTACCTGAAATGTGCATTTACCCCAACTGAACTGCTCACCCCATCATGTGGTCCATATCTGTGTAACGAGAGATACATAGATGTGTATGGCTACTGTATATTTGTTAGCAAGCGGAATGTTCATTACTAATATAAATTAGGAATTAATGGTGTGTTTAATATCCCAAAAACTATTATTTGTAGCAGTGTTAATTTTAAATGATTTTCCATGTATTATAGTACTGCCAGATCTGTCGAAAGGGAGATAATGAAGAACTGCTCCTCCTTTGCGATGGCTGTGACAAAGGCTGTCATACATACTGTCATAGACCCAAGATTACAACTATACCAGATGGGGACTGGTTTTGTCCAGCTTGCATTGCTAAGGTAAGACTGATCTAAAACTAAATTTTTTTAATTGAAGTATAGTTGATTTACAATATTGTGTTAGTTTCGGGTATGCAGCAGATTGATTCAGTTATATATTTTTTTCAGATTCTTTTCCATTATAGGTTATTACAAGATTTTGAATAGAGTTCCTTGTGCTCTACAGTAAATCCTTGTTACTTATCTATTTTATGTGTAGTAGTTTGTATCTGTGAATCCCATACTCCTAATTTATCCTCCCCACCACCCCCACCACCACCTTTCCCCTTTGGTAACCATAAGTTTGTTTTCTAGGTCTATGAGTCTGTTTCTGTTTTGTATATAGATTCATTTGTATTATTTTTTAGATTGCACATATAAGTGATATGATATTTGTCTTCCTCTGTCTAACTTACTTCGCTTAGTATCATAATCTCTAGGTCCATCCATGTTGTTGCAAATGACAATATTTCATTCTTTTTTATGGCTGAGTAATAGTCCATTGTATATGTGTACCACATCTTCTTAAACCAATTGTCTGTTGATGGGTACTTGGGTTGTTTCCATGTCTTGGCTATTGTAAATAGGGCTGTTATGAACATTATGGGTGCACGTATCTTTTCAAATTAAGAGTTTTCATCTTTTCTAGGTATATGCCCAGGAGTGGGATTCCTGGATCATATGGAAGCTCTATTTTTAATTTTTTTTTTTTTTTTTGCGGTACGCGGGCCTCTCACTGTTGTGGCCTCTCCCGTTGTGGAGCACAGGCTCTGGATGCGCAGGCTCAGCGGCCATGGCTCACGGGCCCAGCCACTCCGCGGCATGTGGGATCTTCCCAGACCGGGGCATGAACCCGTGTCCCCTGCATCGGCAGGCGGACTCCCAACCACTGCGCCAGCAGGGGGCCCTATTTTTAATTTTTTAAGGAACCTTCATACTGTTCTCCATACAGGCTGCACCAATTTACATTCCCACCAACAGTGTACTAGGGTTCTCTTTTCTCAACACCCTCTCCAGCACTTATT
The DNA here is from genome assembly GCF_025265405.1 of Mesoplodon densirostris. NCBI lineage: Eukaryota > Metazoa > Chordata > Mammalia > Artiodactyla > Ziphiidae > Mesoplodon > Mesoplodon densirostris. The sequence continues at coordinate 78,861,234 of NC_082668.1, read as the reverse complement.
ATTTGTAGACTTTTTGATGATAGCCATTCTGACTGGTGTGAGGTGATACCTCATTGTGGTTTTGATGTACATTTCTCTAATACTTAGTAACACTTAACGCTGAGCATCTTTTCACATGCCTGTTGGCCAGCTGTATGTCTTGTTTAGAGAAATATCTATTTAGGTCTTCCACCCATTTTTCGATTGGGTTGATTGTGTTTTTGATATTGAGTTATATGAGCTGTTTGTGTATTTTGGTTATTAACCCCTTGTCAGTTGCATCATTTGCAAATATTTTCTCCCAGTCTGGTAGGTTGTCTTTTTGCTTTGTTGGTTTCCTTTGCTGTGGAAAAGCCTTTAAGTTTGATTAGGTCCTATTTATTTTTGCTTTTATTTCTTTTGCCTTGGAAAAGTGATCTAAGAAAATATTGCTACAATTTATGTCCAAGAATGTTTTGCCTGTGTTCTCTTCTAGGACTTTTATGTCTTATGTTTAGGTCTTTAAATTATTTTGAGTTTATTTTTATATATGGTGTGAGGGTGTGAGGGAATGTTCTGATTTCACTGATTTAGCAGTCCAGCTTTTCCAACATCACTTGCTGAAGAGACTGTTTTTTCTCCATTGTATATTCTTACTGCTTTTGTTGTAGATTAATTGACTGCAGGTGTGCGGGTTTATTTCTGGGTTCTCTATTCTGTTTCATTGATCTATGTGTCTGTTTCTGCCCAATACCACACTGTTTTGATTAGTGTAGCTTTGTAGTAGTGTCTGAAGTCTGGAAGGGTTATGCTTCCAACTTTGTTCTTTTTCCTAAGGATTACTTTGGCAATTCTGGGTCTTTTGTGGCTCCATATAAATTTCAGTATTTTTAGGTAGTATTATTACTTAAAACTTTTTAATTGCCAGATCAAAATGAAGAGTTTTATGGGGATTTTTTTTTGAGATATAACTCGTATACTGTAAAATTCGTTTTAAAGTGTGCAATTCAGTGGTTTTTAATATATTCACAAAGTTGTACAACCATCACCACTATCAAATTCCAGAACATCTCCATGATCCCCAAAAGTATGCCTGTACGCATTATCATTCACTCCCCATTCCCCTTCTCTTCTCAGCCTTTGGCAACCATTAATCTATTTTCTATCTCTGTGGGTTTGCCTATTCTTGTCATTACATATACATCAAATCATACAATATGTGGCCTTTTTCTTTCACTTAGCACAATATTTTCAAGGTTCATCTGTGTTCTAGCACTTCATCTTTAAAGTCAAATGATATTTCATTATATGGACAGACTACATTTTGTTTATCTGTTCAGCTGATGGACATTTGGGTTGTTTCTACATTTTGGCTTTTATGAATAATGCTGCTATGAACAGTCATACTCAAGTTTTTGTATGAATATATGTTTTCAATTTTTCTGTAATATACCTAAGAGTAGAATTGCTAGGTCATATGGTAATAAGCATATGTATTTTAAGTCACTTTCCAGTCACATATAAATTGGAAACCTGTGAATTCTAATACTAATTGTTTAAAGAGTAGCACTATGATAAAGTAGAAAGAAATGGGTCTTAGAGTTATAAAGTAAGGAGTAAGAAGTGTGAAAGGGTTAGAATGTATTGAGGGCCAGACTCTTCGTTAGGTTTTCCCTATCTCAGCCACTGTCTTCCATGTTTAATCTCTTGACGTAGTTACTACCAGTAACTACCACCACTTCATAAACTCAGTTCCAAGCATCCATCTCACCACTGCCTCCTTTCTTTCCTGTTCACTCCCTCTAACACTCTAACTCCAATAATTCTTTTTTTTTAATTAATTTATTTATTTTTGGCTGTGTTGGGTCTTTGTTGCTGCACGCGGGCTTTCTCTAGTTGCAGCGAGCGTGGGCTGCTCTTCGTCGCGGTGCACGGTCTTCTCATTGCAATGGCTTCTTGTTGTGGAGCACGGGCTCTAGGCGCGTGGGCTTCAGTAGTTGTGGCTCACAGGCTCTAGAGCGCAGGCTCAGTAGTGGCCCCAGGCTTAGTTGCTCTGCGGCATGTGGGATCTTCCCGGACCAGGGCTCGAACCCGTGTCCCCTGCACTGGCAGGTGGATTCTTAATCACTGAGCCACTAGGGAAGCCCCTCCAGTAATTCTTTGATATCATCAGGACCTTCAATTCATTTATCTTAAGACCTTTTCACTGTCCCTCTCCCCATTCATGTCCTCTCTTTCCTCCTATAATCCCTGCATCCACCGTTAGTTCCTGTGCCTCTCTCTCACTTGGTAAAACCATCATTCTGGTTAATCCAACTCTATGACTTCTCCAGCACCTATATATTCAGATACAGAGGTATCTTGAATGTAGCTGGAGAAAACACCCAGCCCTTTAAATTTAAGCCTAAGAGGGCCTTTAGTGGTGGCTGATAATTTACTGTCTCCTCCATCCTCATCCTCAGCTGATGACCTTACTCCCATTTCACTATGATAATGGAAGCCATCAGAAGAAAATATCACAAGCATCCACCACCACACCTACCATCCTTCCTATATCTGGGCTCTCATACTCTACCTTCCCTCCTGTTGCCATGAACTGCTTGTGTGCCCCTAACTAAGCCAATAACCCCACTTGTGCTTCAGATCCCATCCCCTCTCACCTCCTTAGGAGAATGGCTCCAGCAGTTCTGTCTTCTCCTGCATCATCAGTTTTTCCTTCTACACTGGGTTCTTTCTTATCAGCCTACTAACATGCTACTATTTCTCCCATCTTACAAAAACTAAACAAAAATCCTCTTTTGGCCTCACTTCTTCCTTGATCCACTTCCCCCATTTCTCCCCTTCCCTTTACTGGAAAGTTTTCTGTTCTGGTTCTTTCTGATTTCTCTCCTCTGATTCACTCTTAAACTCACTCCAGTCATATTTTCATCTCCACAGCTTCTCCAAAATTTCTCTTACTATGCCCACAAATGACTTCCACATTGCTCGGTCCAGTGATCAGTGCTTAGATCTCATCTAACCCATCACTTACATTTGATAGAATGGAACTTCCCCTCCTCCTTGAAATCCTATTTTCACTTGTCTTCTAGGATACCATACTCACCTGATTTTCTTCTTGCTTTTGCTCCTTTTCAGTCTCCTTTGCTGGTTTTTCTCACCTCCCAGATCTTTAAATATGGAGTGCTTTCTTAGCTTCAACGTTATATCTGTAAAATGGAATCATATCTGCTTTGCGGGGATTTGTAAAGATCAAATATTGTCGTGTGTTTGAAGATTTTTATTACTTTAAAATTCTGTGATATATTTTTGGGGGGGATATATTTATATTAATACCTTATTATATTTTAGGCTATATTTTACAAAATAGCAGAGGTCTCACATGGCACCATATTCACTAATAATTGCTTTTTTATTTCTCATTACTTGATCATTTTTGTTATATATAGTTAAATGTAGTTTAATAATAATCTTCCCTGGTGGTACATAACTTATCTTTTAACTTCATAAATGTCAAGTTATAGAAAGTGTCTCTAATACTTTATGAATTACTAACAAATCAGTGTTTTAATTCTTGGGGGTATCATCTGGTAGGCTATAGGAGGTTTTGTTTTCTGTAAATTTGCTTAAATTAGAATTCTGGCTATCTGTCATTTCAGGAGTGAACTAGAAGATGTGAGGTGTATGATCTCATCTAAACCCTTCTATGTAAATGCAGCTTTCTAAGCCTCTGCTTTCTTGTTTTTTAAATGTGGTGGATTAGGTGTTATGTTTCTTACAGCAATAAAAAATGTTATAAACATTGGATTTTGGTAAAGATTTTTAAAGTTAAGGTTTTAAAAATATCTTTCCAGTAATTCAGTTATTTACAGATATTTATATTATACATCTTGCTCTCAAATAGCTATTTCTACATACGTCATTGTGACTTTTTATTCTGTGTATATGTGTGTTTTCATGCCAATATATATACATACACTATGTATATATATTAAAGATAGGTATATATACTTTCTCTCAGGATCACAGAATCAAAAAACTTGCATGTGTATATATATACATATTTACACACACACACACACACACACACACACACGAAATTTTAAATTCCAGTGCCTACAGAAGCCAAATAACACAAAAGAGTTGGGACTGTAGCAAACAGGAAAGTTAAGCCATGACCCCATTTATATGTGACAGACATTGCTCAACTCCAGCCATCATGTAGACATGTGGGCCCAGTGTTCCAGGATCTACCAGTATTTCAAGATTATGGACTTTTATGCATGCCCTCCCAAATGTTAAATGTTGGCAACAAATTAAGGATTTTTACAAGCATTATGAGCCAAACAACAACACATTCTGTGGGCTGTTTACAGCCTCTGAGCCACTAGTTCACAACTTCTGATATATAGATATACAAGCATAACAGAAATGAGCCCTTGTATGTGTAATCTGATAGGTTCGGCTTAAGATATCCTGAAGTTCCTCTTTGGATTTGGGCTCTAATAAGATAGAAAGGGTGGGGAAGGGGGACTTTTCTGTCCAAGAACAAAGTCATCAGTAACAGAGCAACTGTGTAAAAGCTTGCTTTTAAAAGTGTATGTGCATGATCTAATGAGGTAAGCTGATAAACATCATTTATAAAAGAAAGAGAGAGGCTTCATTGTCTTTTTAAAACATCATGAAAGTTTTTATTTCTGTGGATTTAAATTTCATGTTTTCTTACTATGAGTATTAATTTGTTAGAATATGATCCCAATTATTGGGATCCGTAACATCTTATGGAAAAACCCGAATGAACTTTTTGGCCAACCCAATAGTATTTTCATTCAAATAGGAACTAGAAATTTTGACCCATTATTCATGAAATTTTGTTCTTTTTAAGTAACACAATTACTCAATCTAACTTAATTTAATCTTCATTAAATAGACATTTTCCTAATGAATTAAGCATTCTCTTTCTCTTTTTTTATGATTTCAGAGTGCTAAAATCTCAGTGTAATATAAAAACTCAAAATAATCAGATTTTAGTGAATTACAATTAATAAACTAAATGGAGAAGAGACTTAGTAAAACATTTTAATTATTCCAGTTAGTTTCAAGGGGTAGTGATTCTTTCATATGGTATGGGGAAGATGTTAGATTTATGGTTTATTATTTTAGTCAATTAAAATATCTCTTTAACTATACTTTTAACCTACCAATAGAGAAACAAATAATTTTAATTGCTTGATTAAAAGCAATTAAAAAAAATAATGCTAGAAGAGGTCCTGAAATCCTCAAAGAAATTGGTGTGAAATACTCCAGAGAAACGTTTTTCAGCCAAATTCATTTCAAGGATACATCCAACTTTATATTACAGCTGATAGATATCTGACCCTAAGTCTTAAGTCTAAGATTTCTTAATAGTCTGGGTAAGAGAGGAAATAATTTGCTAAAAGAGGATAAACACTGTTCTGGAAAATTAAAACAAAAAACATACATTACAGGGTCTTTGCACTGATATTCTTCTATGATCTGATATATTTATTGTAATATTGTAAAATCTGAAAATACAGATTTATTTCACTATTTCTAGATTGAGGGGTGTGGTGGGCACCTATTGTTACATCAGTGTGCTGCCTGTACATTGTATTTAGATTGAGTAAGGCCATGTTGAGTTTTTTTGAAGTTTTTTTTTTTTTCCGTGTAATTTTAGAGCCAGAATGACCATACCAATTGTGTGGCTTATCTTTCTTATTTTACAGGTGAGAAAACAGGGACTCACAGATATTTTTGTACAAAGTTCCATAGCTAGTTACTGACAGAGCCATAGCTGGAAATCATATTCTTTGATTCCAAATATAATCTCTTTTATACTATTTCTTTATTGTTTTCCTCAAAAACAGACATTTTTTTCCCCTCTTCCTTCACCTCTGCTTTGTTCACACCTGGTAACCACAAGTTTGTGGAACTCTATTCTTATAGAAAATGCTTTTTTTCTTTATCTACAAAGAAATATCAATTTCCAGTAGATCTGATCATTTACAAAGGACTTTTTCTTTATTGGACACTTCATGAGCTGTTTTCCTTGTTTTGGCCTAGCTTCTTAATTATCTCTTCAATTTTCTTATTAATAAGATCTATATTTTTGTTTATATTCAACCTTTGTTCTTAATTATACTGTGCTCCAAAAGATAGTACTTTTGTATCTTTAAACTCATTCAGTTAGTGACCTAGACCAGGGGTCCCCAACCCCCAGGCCTCAGACCATTACCTTGGTGGCCTGTTAGGAACCAGGCCGCACTGCAGGAGATGAGTGGCAGGGAGCAGAACGAAGCTTCATCTGCCACTCCCCAATCCTCCCCATTGCTCACATCACCGCCTGAACCATCCCCCTGTCCATGGAAAAATTTTCTTACGTGAAACCGGTCCCTGGTGCCAAAAAGGTTGGGGTCCACTGACCTAGATTAAAGAAATACTGCTGATAAGTTCTGTAGTTCCAAAGATGGATTACCACGAGATCAACATCTTCAGATTTTAAGAATTCCTAAAATAAATTTTTCATGCTTTATTAGATTTTTGCCTCATATTATGGGAGAACAAATTCATAGATCTCTCTTGAAAATAATAAAATGATCAACCTTCGAGATCAGAGATAATATTCTTTTTGTTGGCCCTGTTAGGCTTTCCTAACTTAAAATAATAAAAGGCCTGTAGACAGTTATTTTTCTTATACCTCATTTCCTTTTTTTTTTTAATTAAAGGCAAGTGGTCAAACTCTAAAAATCAAAAAACTTCATGTCAAAGGAAAAAAGACTGAGTCAAAAAAAGGCAAGAAAGTAACTTTAACAGGGGATACTGAAGATGAAGACTCTGTAACTACAAGTAGTTCATTAAAAAGAGGAATCAAAGACCTGAAAAAAAGAAAAATGGAGGAAAACACTTCTATTAATTTGTCAAAACAAGAAGGTTTTCCTTCTGTTAAGAAACCTAAAAGAGATGACTCCAAGGACCTAGCTCTTTGCAGGTATTATTTCAGTTTTCATGTACTGTATGTTTGCAACTTCCTATTTTATTTGCTTAGAAACCTTCTACCATACTAAAGGCAACTTTTTGACAATTTGTGTAAGTAGGAAATGAAAGTCTGTAGTATAAGTAAATATATTCTTTTATCTTTTTAAATAAATTAATTTGCATTTTTTACTTGAAAGATTATGAAAGGTAAATTTTTAATAAAAATAGATATTTCTAAAGCATAGATACTGATTTCAGACATTGTTTTGTTTAGTATGATCCTTACTGAAATGGAAACTCATGAGGATGCATGGCCTTTTCTACTTCCTGTAAACTTGAAATTTGTTCCTGGTTATAAGAAAGTTATTAAGAAGCCTATGGATTTTTCCACAATTAGAGAGAAATTAAGTAGTGGACAGTAAGTAAATCATTTCAGTTCAATATTTATTGAATGCTTGGTATATGCTGGGTACTTTTCTAGTGAGCCCAAAATACATTAACAGCAAAGACATAGGCTCTGCCTTTGGAGAGGGGTGTGTGTGTGTGTGCGTTTGGTCAGGGTAGTATAGTATGTAAGACAAATCAATTAAAATTATTTAAATAATTAAAAAACAGTGTGATAAAGCATTTTGACATTGGAAGGGCACCAAACTCAGCCTGGAAGGTAAGGAAGAGTATCAAGAAAGCCTCCCAAAGTACATTACGTGTAAGCTAGAGCTTGTATTGTACATCAGTGGAATATTGACACTGTCTCATGTGGATTTAATAAAAATTGACTCTGTAATATTTTCAGATTATTACAATGTAGAGATAGAAGATCACTGGAAATTTTAACTATTAAAAGCTTTATTGTGAGTTGTTGGAGAATACTAAAAATGTGTTTATTAAATGTGGAAGAAAATTATTATTTGCTCCTCTCTACCATATTCTCTTTGTGATCCTATCCAAAGAGCAAAATGACTTCTGGCCACAGTTAATGATCTTTGTTAGATTGCCTCAGACTGCTTGCCAGAGAGTAGCAGCTGTTAGATGTTGGCATTTAGTTGGTTCTGGACATTGGACACTGGTTCTAGACATTTTGGAGCCACAAGAATAAGGCTGTTCTCTTACAAAACAAGCCCACACAAAAGCATTCCATGTGTTAATGGCCAGGAGCTGTGCATTTCCCTTCTCCATTCTCCCTGTACCCTTTATTCCTGCATACCAGTTTACCTTAGTGTAGCCCATGCACATCACTTCAAGCAAGGTCATAAATAAGGAGAAAGAAGGAACTTTACATTTAAAAAAACTATAAAATATGTTTAATTGCATTATTATTGTTATTATTATTATGTTCTTCCTAGATATTTTTTGGTGAAAATCACCGTAATTTAAACTCAGTTTAGAAGAGTTGAGTAGAACTTAACTCATAAAGATCAGTGTCTGTCTTACATGTATCAGATGATTTACAAGACTGACCAAATGACTAGTTTATTTCTCTGGAGGCTGAACTGTCAATCTTTTAAAGAATTATGTCTGTCCCATTTTATTATTTTTTAATTTCGAAAGGGACCTGCCTAAATTCCGAAAACATTAAAACTATTGGTTTTTTGGGGTTTTTTTGTTTTTTGTTTTTTTGAGGTACACGGGCCTCTCAGTGTTGTGGCCTCTCCCATTGCGGAGCACAGGCTCCAGACGCGCAGGCTCAGCGGCCATGGCTCATGGTCCCAGTCGCTCTGCGGCATGTGGGATCTTCCCAGACCGGGGCACGAGCCCGTGTCCCCTGCATTGGCAGGCAGATGCTCAACCACTGCGCCACCAGGGAAGCCCAAAACTATTGGTTCTTATATGATCCAAATAGCAAAAACTTCTATCTATATATGAACTGGTTCTTTTGCTTTTGCTTTTTTTTTTTTTTAACATCTTTATTGGAGTATAATTGCTTTACAATGATGTGTTAGTTTCTGCTTTATAACAAATTGAATCAGTTATACATATACATATGTTCCCATATCTCTTCTCTCTTGCATCTCCCTCCCTCCCACCCTCCCTATCCCACCCCTCTAGGTGGTCACAAACCACCTAACTGATCTCCCTGTGCTATGCGGCTGCTTCCCACTAGCTATCTATTTTACATTTGGTAGTGTATATATGTCCATGCCACTCTCTCACCTTGTCACAGCTTACCCTTCCCCCTCCCCATATCCTCAAGTCCATGCTCTAGTAGGTCTGTGTCTTTATTCCTGTCTTACTCCTAGGTTCTTCATGACCTTTTTTTTTTTTTCTTAGATTTCATATATCTGTGTTAGCATACGGTATTTGTTTTTCTCTTTCTGACTTACTTCACTCTGTATGACAGCCTCTAGGTCCATCCACCTCACTACAAATAACTCAATTTCGTTTCTTTTTATGGCTGAGTAATATTCCATTGTATGTATGTGCCACATCTTCTTTATCCATTCATCTGTTGATGGATACTTAGGTTGCTTCCATGTCCTGGCTATTGTAAATAGAGCTGCAATGAACATTTTTAACTTCCATAATTCGCTAGTTCCTGGATAGAGGATGAACCTAAACCTCAAAATAAATAGGCTTACACATTAACACAGAAGTACCAAAAGATCTGCAAAATCTAAGCTCCCTTTTGAGAATGAGCGCTGGTAAATGGAGGAGGTCACAGCAGAAGCAAGCAGAGAGAAGCAGTTCTTTATAATCCTGTTTGTGGTGCCAGGTGTGGGAGACAGAATTCAGAGAATTCAGACTCCTCTAACTTCGACTTATTTCATTAAACCCAAATCAATGAGCTGGAACCCAAACTCACAAACAGTATTTCAAATTTTAAACTAGAAACTTAGAGAACAGAGGGGAGGAAGTGCCTCCTTTAATGAGTCTTTCTGGGTTCCATCAGCTTCCCCCTCCTTCTGTTGTACTTATTTCATCTAGAATCTCGCCTAAAATTCTCTCCCGGATATTTCTCCCTAGTGCTAATCATTAACCTTTTCTTGTAGTAAGGAACAGTCTAAAGAGATAAATATTTCTCAAGGCAACTTTAAAATATTTTATAAAAATTATTCCCACACATGTTATATGATTGCATTTATGTGAAATGTCCAGAATAGGTAAATGTATAGAGACCAAAAGACAAGTTGATGGTTGCCACGGGCTGGGGATAGGAAGGAATAGAGAGTAAATGCTTAATGGATAGAGTTTCCTTTTGGGGTAATGACAGTGTTTTGGAACTAGGTAATGCAATGTTGTGAGTGTGCTAAATGCCTTAACTATCTACCTTAAATGGTTAGTATGATGTTATGTGCATTTCACCTTAATTTAAAAAATAATAATTCCCAGAAGAAAAGGACAATGGGTGACGTTACATAGGGCTGACAATTCTGTGAGCTCATTACAGATAAATAAATTTTCTTCTTTTATTATTGCACATATTAGCAGAAAGGAGTGAAAAGACTGTACAAGATATTTTATCAAAGAAATAATTCCACTTTTACCAGATCTCAGAGCTTGAGTGTGTGCTTCATAGGTATTTCTAATGGGTAAATTATTTTAGTATTCAATTTGTCATAAGTTAGAATTAATTTAAATTTGAATTTCCAAAAGCCCTTTTTCAAAAAGTATTTATTTGGCTTGAAATGCACCACTCCTTCCTTACTAATAAGTCTAGTCATGCACCTTTCAGTTCTCTTCTCTGTGTTCTTACAGGGAAAGAGGACTGGGATTTTCCCACAAAAAAAAGCACTGAGTTCACAGTGCCTCTCATTGAAAGGCAGTTTCCTGATAATGTTATCTCCAGTAAAGAGTAAAGATAGCACATGCTTTTTTTGCTTGTTTTGGATCATCATATGACAGTGTTTGAGCAAAAGAGCATATCTGAAGAGAGAAGAAGAAAAATGGGAAAGGGGCAAGGTTTAACACAGAGTGACCTATCCTGGGATGTATGTAAAAGCTACAGGGCAAGTGTCATGTACATAGTGCATGGGAAGCATTTATATTATTGCTACTGTAGCTAAATATTTTTGAGTGTGAAAAACAGGGTACTGCAAGTGATACAGTTGGTCAGAGTTAATAAACTAATCAAGTAGGATGAGTCCTGTAACAAAATTGTGATACAGGTCGAACAGGAAATTGGATGTAAGAAAAATGCTAGTTTGTTGAAATATATCTTGATCTTCAAGAGAAATCTGTTTTCCATTTAACCTGTCTTTAAGTTCTATATGTCCAGAACACGTGCAGTCTTTTAAACGTCCTATTTATAAGAGGGTATAATATGTTTTATATTAGTTTAAATGCAGTTACCCTAATCTTTTTCTTTTTCCTTTCAACTTTATGTTTTATTTTATCTTTTATTACCTCTTCATTTGTTTGCAAAACAAAACCAGCCTACAAAAGCAACCTGTAATCATGTGTTTTCTTCCAGGTATCCAAACCTTGAAACTTTTGCTGTAGATGTCAGGCTTGTTTTTGACAACTGTGAAACATTTAATGAAGATGATTCTGATATAGGCAGAGCTGGCCACAGTATGAGGAAGTATTTTGAAAAAAAGTGGACAGATACTTTCCAAATGAGCTGAAGTTATAATAATCTCTCTTGTTTTTTTCCTTTTAAACAAGGACAAACGAACCAGCAATGTGAACTGTATTTACATACATGTGCAAGGCACATACATAATGACTTTTTTTCCCTTAAAATAAATATCATTCAAAAAAAAGTATCAGAAGAATGATACCATTTTTTAAGGCTTCACTCCTACAACAACCAAGGCCCTTGGTTATTGGTTTGTGTGATTTATCAGCTAATTTAGGTAGAACAGGGAAGCACACCCAAAGAATTTTCAAAGGAAAGGGTGTTATAGTGCAATAGCAATGAAAATATATCAAATCGCACTGAATATTCAACACCAGAGCTCTAACGTGGGAAATGGTTCTCCTTTCCCTCTCAATAAATATCTATTTTTCATTTTTTTACTTTGTAGTTTATTTTTTAGTGAATGTATTTAATTTTATGAATTATTTATGATTAAACCACATCCAGAATCTTCGTTTTCTGTGAAAAGGAAGAACTAGAAAAATTGCTTTAAATCTTGAAAATACAACAAGGAATGTTTTAAAATATAAAACAAAGCCAAGTTAAACTGTTTACACTGATGTGCTATAAAAGCACCAAAAATAAACTTTACTGTAGAGTTACAAGTACATTTATATATGTATATATATACATATATATGTATATATATATGTTGCTGCATCACTTGTGTAGTTAAATTGTATTTCAAGACAGTGAAGAAAAATTGACATGTATATACTGTTCATTATTGTTTATATTAAGTCTTGTTTTAAATATGTATTATGTGTATATATTGTTTGCAGACATTATTGTTTATGCCTTAGAAGGACTGTAGCATTTTATTTTAGTCTGAAGGTAATTATAGCTGTACAGCTTGTACAGTAATTATCCTCTGCCAACACTGTGGCATCTCCTTGATCTTGGTAGTGCCTGCCTTTGAAACAGGGTGTAGGGGATATTAGTTTTCCATTTTTTCTATTTTGTTATATAATTTTAAGCCACCAGGGCCTAAATTAAAGTATAATCATTTGTATCCATGTGGAATAACATTGTGACAATTTCCTACGCACACAGTATTTTTTCATAGAAACATTTCCCTCCCATTTGCCTTGCCTCAGAAATAAATTTAAAAGACATTTGTAACCACTGTGTTTTATCTACTGTGTGTTGTGGTGGCCTGTTGGAGGCAAGTAGATCAGAATTTTTTTGTACCTATGTAAGAGTACTTGAAGTTTTATTTAAAATAAAATGTTGTGGAAAAGGTAGCATTCTTTTTTTTAGGAGTGTTATTTTTCACTACTATGTGTGGCACGGATACAATAAAAGACTTTTACAAACTAGTTTTTTAGTTTTTCTTAATGAACCTGGAAATTTTTTTTTTTTCAAAAAAAGCTAGTTAATTTAAATTTGCTTTTTACAGAATCATAAAGGAGGAGCAGCAGAGTGTGGTTCAAAGAACATTGGGCTGGGTGGAGGAAGGTGGTCTTAAGTCAAGTGATGTGACTTTCATGAGTCTCTGAACCTCTCTGGACCACTTTTTATTTTTTATTTCACATTTCTAATATGAAAATATTAGAATATTTTTTAAGGTCTTGTTCTAATAGGTGAAATGTCTCTATTGTAGACATACAACCCAGTTGTCATTAAGAAAAATTTATTATATAAATTTGTCTAATAAGTCATGAGATACAAGTTCAAGCATTCATGAACTATGATTTGATGCCTTGCTGGGGTCTGAGGAATCATTGATGAACAAGACAGGCACAGGCCCTACCTTCATGGAGCTTACAGTCTAGTGCAGATGTGATCCTTAGCTAATGTCCTTAGTAAAGGGCTTTTAATAAGTAGTGAAGGGAGAATAGAAAAGTTTTGAAGAAATATTAAACTTTAGAATGCTTCATAACCTCAGAGTATTTTCCAAAATTCCTAGAGTGTTTGTGAAGGCTTATATGAAAATCAGCTGTTATTATGTACATATGTCAGTTTCTGTTAACCAAATATTACAGTGATGCCTTAAGGAGCTGGTGCTCAATCAAAAATACCATGTGGAACAGAGAACAAGGTGGTGCTGTGAATCAAGTGTGTGGTTTTTGTGTTTATAGAACTGGCTGCCAGATGCTCCATGGAGAGTCATCTTCATGGGGGTGTTTTGCCTTAGGGAGCATATGTGGTTACATTACTTTATATTAGATGGCATATAAGAGCTTGATTTTAACATGTCTGGTGCCCGAGGGGCGAATGAGAAATAAAATACTTAAACACACACGAAGAACAGTTTTTCAAGAGTGATTAATTTTCTTTTAAAAAGAAATTAAATATCCCTGAAAAAAAGAAAGGTGACTATTGGCTACTTTGGACTGCTGTCTTCATTGTTGCTACTCAGCAGGAGTAGCTGTTCAAGAAGTACTGGCCATGATCCCCAAAGGGCCACAATTAGTCTCCAGAACAATTGTTACAATACACATGTGGATCATTTGTTATGTGAATGACTCTTGCATTCACGGTGCCATAGGTTGGACCTAACTTCAATAAAACCAGTATTATTATTCTCCTCAAATATAAAAACATTTTCCTAACCCTCTGCTATCATACAATTACAAGTATGCACAACATACTTTTTCTAAGATAAATTAGGCTTTAACCTGAACCTTCTCCATTTTAGTCCTGGTTGCTCTGTGAATTGTAAAAAATTGGCCTGACCTCAAGTATAGATTTTGATTTATCCTAAGGATAAACCAATCAATCCACTACTACCAAACCCCCAAAATAGTCGTCAGTTTGAAACAACATCTAGAGATTAAATTAATATATTTATTTAGTTGTTAACCGTGGTTAAAATTAAACAAATGAAAATTTATCTGTGGGTATACCTTGAACTCAAAAGAACTAAATTACCATAAATGCAAGGTAATCTCTTTTTCTTATTTCAACCCCAAAATGAAATTTGTTAAAAGCACTAGTTTTAATCAAAATCATGAGGGAGCTGATCTGTCTTTGGTACCTTAATGTACCCCCTCTGTGCTCCTTCTCTTTTCTATCCCCTCTACCCCCATACCCTTTCAAGAAATTTAAAATCCTGTTCATTTAGCCTCCTATGAAATATATCCTTAACAAGGAAATCTGATCTCAATGATTTACTCCTTTTTATAAATTGTATTTGTGGGCTACCTCTCTCAAGATTATTTGCATTTGAGAAACAAAAGAAGTTTGTGTTCTGTTATAAGAATTTCATTCCAACAAGGAGATAAGAGGGGTATTTTAAGACAATTGAAGTTTTCCTTCCACAGGAATATGACTCATAAAAAATACAACACAGAGAAACTAGTAGAACCTTATCTACTAGGAATTTTGCCTCAGTTAGATCTCTTAGGAGGCCTGCTTGGACCACATTACAACTCTGCCTAAAAAAAAAAATTTTTTTTTAACCCTCAACTACACAGAATTAAGATAATTCCTCTCCTCAATTCATGACACACTCTTCACATTGTTCTTGCAAAGCCCCTCTTTTCTTTCATTTTCTTACTTCTTCCTTCAGCTCCTCTTCAATTCCCTTTCCTCCCACATACAACCACATATGTCTTTCCAGTTAACCTTTTATATATGTATTTAGCAACACATACATCTTTAAAAATATATAATGTGGGGAAAATATATATATATACAGTGTTTTTCAAACTTGTATCAGTTGCATTATGCTATACATGTCATTCTATTTTTCTAATTTTGTTTCTTTTGAGTTGAAAAAGGAATACATAAATCTGGTTCATTACTTTTGATTGCTACAAGGTATTCCATCACAGGCATATACCACATTTTACTTTCAAACTTCTCTCAGCATGAAAACCTAAGTTGCCTGCAACTCCTTGTCACTGCAAATAATACTGCAGTGAATGTTGTCATACATGTCTTCTATGGACCTGCGTGTGCAAGCCTGTTTCCTAGATGGTCCCAAATGATTCATGCCCCTGTGTAATCACTTCCCACATTGTATCGGGTTTTGCCTGTGTGACCAACATAATATGGCAGTGATGTGTGAATTACCAGACTAGGTCATAAGTACGTTGTTATTTCCACCTTGTTCTCTTGGATCACTTGCTCCTGGTAAAGCCAACTACAGTGTTGTTGAGGACACTGTAGCAGCCCCATGGGACAGCCAACAGCTAGCACCAACGTACAAGCCATGTGACAGCAGCATCTTAGAAGTGGATCCTTCAGCTGAAGTTAAAAACAGATGACAGGAGCCCCGGCCAACATCTGGACTGCAACTTTAGAAGAGACCCTGAGACACTCCTGAATTCTTGACCCATAGAAACTGTGGAATAATAAATGTTTATCGTTGTTTTAAGCCACTCAGTTTTGAGTAATTTGTTACATAGCAATAGATAACTAACAGACTGTGGTAAGAGTTTCTCTAGGATCTATATGTAGGGGAGAATCCCCAGGTTGTTAGGTATATGCACACTAACTTTCCATGCTATTGCCATACTACCCTCCAGATGACTACACCAGTTTACACTCCTACTAGCAGTGGAAGAGGATTCTTCCCCCTACTTCTCAACCAGTATTCAATATTTGTTTGGATTAATTTTCACTAACAATTTATTACAGATTTTTGAATTTGAATACCATGTTTTGAGGGATATCGAGCAATTTCTCCAATCTTTTTAGCAGCTTCAACTTTGATTGCCTTTTTGTAGTTTTTGTTTTATGTAGACATCATATCTAACCCTATCTGCTTTTTAGGGACTATAAAACGGCCCCAAATTTTATATTCAGCCAATGATATTCAGGAGACGGAACATTCAGGAGATGAGCAGGCAAAAGCTCAGGTAAATGGAGGTGAGTAGAAAATATTGAGAGTTCTTAGGTATTGTTGGAGCTTATATAGACTTATGAGTTACTGTAGCAAAAGCATTGCTTGGAAGTGTGATGCGTAACAAGTTGGCTAAAGGCAGGGTTAAAGGAAAAGATAATTCGGATCCTCTGGACCTTCAGTGGAAGAGAATTTTGCACCTTAGCAAAATTAATATCTGAGATCTATTTGTTCTATCTCTACCCTGACCATACACTTGAAGATCATTTGGATTGTTCTCACTTGGATGACTAAATAAAAGCATTGTGAGGTATACTATAAGTTGTATGTAGTTCATTCTTGAAATTAAAAAAAAAATTTAAGTATCAAGCTGGACTTCTAAGAGTGCCCTTATTCTCACTGAACAAACTCCTTACCATGTCCTTTAATTAAAAAATAGCCCTGGGACTTCCCTACTGGAGCAGTGGTTGAGAATCCGCCTGCCCATGCAGGGGACACGGGTTCAAGCCCTGTTCTGGGAGAATCCCACAGGCCGCGGAGCAACTGGGCCCGTGCGCCACAACTACTATGCCTGCTCTCTAGAGCCCGCAAGCCACAACTACTGAAGCTAGCGTGCCCAGAGCCCATGCTCCACAACAAGAAAAGCTACCACAGTGAGAGGTCCACGCGCCCCAGTGAAGAGTAGCCCCCGCTCGCCGCAACTAGAGAAAACCCCCGTGCAGCAATGAAGACCCAACACAGCCAAAAATAAATAAGTTTATTAAATAAATAAATAAAAATTAAAAATAGCCCCAATAATCATGGTAATGGATACCAAAGAATGTGGTTGAATCTTGAAGAGGGATTCAGTAGTGAATGAAAGAGACCTAAGGCTTATAGCCAGTTGGGAATAAACCTTGCGCTGAGATGAAAGGGAAGCTCAGCAAGGTCATTACTTCACCAAAGGCTAACAAGACGTTTACCTGGCAGGTTTGTATGGAGACAGTGGAAGGCCTTGAAAGGTATGTTCTCGTCTGTGATTCCTCCAATTCTTCAATTACGTTTACAGCTCTTCTTCAATATTGCTTTTCTGAATATCCTCATTATAGCAAATCTCAATTCTTTTGAATATAGAAGTGACTGTTTAAAAACAAAGGCTGATTCTATTCAGCCATTAAAAATTATCATGAAAATCTATATTAATATTGGTAAATTAAGTGAAAAGGCTGGTTATAGTAGAGTATGTATAGTAATTCTGTTAAAATATATTTAATGCACTTAGCATGGGGCAAACTGCAGGGATGCATCTACTAAAATGTTAGTGCTTTTTTTCCTGCAGGGATGTATAAAACATTAACAGTGCTTTTTTTCTCTGGTTGGTAGAATTTGGGAAGACTAACATCTTTGTCATCTTCCTTATCTATAGATCATAATATCTCTGCAAAAAAATGTGCTTTTTTTAACATTTAAAAAGTCACAAACCAAGTATGGTAAATTTAGCTGGTAAATATAACTGGTGAATATACTGAATGATGCCATTTAAAGGTTAAGGCATAACATTTACATAATAATTGAGTTCTGGATTACTTTCACATCTATTATTTCACTTAAATTAAATAGTTTTTTATTGTATAGGTATTTTTCATGTGGAAGACACTTTAATTGCCTATTCAGTAGCTGGCTGTCTTGTCTTCTTCCTTCCATCCACTCTGTAGATGTTGGTTGGCCATAAACTTCATGGGAAAGTGGGTACTTTTTTAGCCCCAGGAGGATAAATCTTTTAATTAGTAAGCCAATCATGGTAATTCCATTCCTGTTGAAAGTGATTGCTTAAAGAATGAGCATGTGATATAATCCTGGGCAGTGACATAAGAGAGAAGTCTTCTGGGGAATTGTTCAGAGGAGAATTTCTGTCCCTTTTGGTCTTTGGAGATGGTTTAGGAGGCCATGATGCTTGGAGCTACTGCAACCATCATTCGGCTATGCAAAGACAAACCTGAGAGGTGATAACAGTAATGCTGAAGATGGGGGAAGTGAGGGAGATGGAAAGGACCTGGGTTCTTGATGACATGAGCCATCAAGTTAATGTTAGAGCCACACTACCTCTGAACATTTTGCTAGGTGAGATAATTTATTGCATAAGCAATTTTGATTTGAATATTTTGTTTCAGATGAAAGCATCTTAGTATAGCCTGGGCTACTGCTTTGCAGCAATTCAGGCTACATGCTGCACAATTCCAGAGGGCCCCATTCATATAGGCCAGGATATAGCCCATTTTACAGATGACAAAACCAATACCAAAAAGGTCGAGTAATTTACGCATTGGCAGCAAACTTAGTAAGCTTCACTTGGTAAGGTCTTTGGCCTTCAAATAAAATTGCTCAGAACATAACACTGATTTTCTTGATTACTTTGAACATTATTTGAATGCATTTTCTCACCAAAATATTCCAAAACTAATTTGAGCGTTGGTAGTGTTATGGAATAATAACAAGATGGTAATTTTTAAGAGATGAATGTATTCTAGTTTATTTAGAAATAGTTACATTGCTTTGGAATCAAAATCTAAAAAGAATATTGAACACTAAGTTCGCTTCTGTACATGAGGAAGGAACTGGAATTATCTTTAGCCTCCTGCTGTAAGCAATCAGGCAACTGAACAAAGTATATAAAACAAATGTTTTTAGACATTAGACTACAACACAAGACTAATTCCTGAAATAAGAGTAAGAAATGAAGCTGGCCTTACAATTACCCTGCCTAAGATTTAGTATCTGGAGGTGCTACAGTCTTAATTTTATTATCTTACCCATTATTTTGATTAACTCGGCACTTTACAGCATGTGATGCAGTATCCTCTACAGGTAGAGGATTTTCATTGCAGTTCATCCTTTGGTGTTGATGTTTTTCATTATGGGACTGGTGCTATGATGGCATAAAATATGTCTAAATGCTTAAGGTAAGTTAAGAGTCATATTATATGAAAGACAAGTGGAAAGGAACTTCATTTTATAATGTGGGGTAACCCAGCTTTGAATATAACAGATTGATGCCTTATGTAAACTTGGAATAAAAGTTACATTCCTTACTCATCTTCATATAGATTCAAGTATTGCCTCTATAGTGGTTCCCAATCTTTTCACTATTATGTACAACTGTTATTGTTGTTTTTATTTCCATGTCGCAATGCTTGAAGAGTTTTATTTACAAAGCAGTGGCATTAAAAAAAATAATACCTGTACACCATAATTACAGGCACACGTGCCATTCACTTGAGACTATTTGGGTCATTAAAAATAGCATAAAACCCCTAGTTATAACATTCAGAGTCTGCCTAGAATTTGGAAAACCTCAGGCTTACTTATCATTGATGATTCCTGTATCAATAAATACACACTATATTCTTCTTCTGACCTCAAACTCTATCTTAGGACATGACACAGATAACACAAACTCAACAATCTAAAAATGATCTCATGGTCTTCCTACTTTTCACACTTGCTCTTTCCCCTGTATTCCATACCACGGTTAACAGAATCAACATACATCTAGCCACCCATGGTAGGAAACCTCAGAATTCCTTTGGACTTCTCACTTTACCCATCTCTCCATGACATCCTGAAGAATCTTCCTCTAAAATTCCTATGGTGTACATTTATCTCCAATTTTCCATTCCCTCTGCCACTATACTAGTTTATGCCTCATCATTTGCTAAGTACCAGTATCTCATTTTTTCTAGCCATCCTCCCTTTTTAAAAAAATTGTGGTTAAATATACATGACATAAAGTTTGCCATCTTATTCATTTTTAAGTGTACAGTTCAGTGGTGTTCAGTAGATCCATATTTTTGCGCATCTATCACCACTATCCATTCCAGAACTGAACTCTATATCCATTACACAGTAACTCCTCCTTCCCCCAGCCCCTGGCAACCACCATTCTATTTTTTGTCTTTTTGTATCTGACTTATTTCACTTAACATGTCTTCAAGATTCATCCATGTTGTACCATGTATCAGAATTTCCTTTCTTTTTAAGGCTGAATAATAATACCATTGTGTATGTATAGACCACATTTTGTTTATGTATTCATCTGTTGATGGACATTTGGGTTGCTTCCACTCTATAGCTATTGTGAATAATGCTGCTATGAACATGGGTGTACAAATATCTCTTCAAGACCCTGCTTTCAATTCTTTTGGGTTTATACCCAGAAATGGAATTGCTAGATCAGATGGTAATTCTATTTTTTATTTTTTAAGAAACCACCGTAATGATTTCCACAGCAGCTGTACCATTTTTACATTCCCTCCAACAGTACACAAGTTTCCAATTTCTCTATGTCTTTGTCAACACTTGTGTTGTTGTTTATTTTTGTTTTTTGATAGTAGCCATCCTAACAGGTGTGATGTGGTATCTCACTGTGGTTTTGATTTGCATTTCCCTGATGGTTAGTGATAAGTATCTTTTCACTTGCTTGTTGCCCTTTTGCACATCTTCTTTGGAGAAGTGTCTGCTCAAGTCCTTTGCCCATTTTAAAATCAAGTTGTTTGGTTTTTGTTGTTGAGTTACAGGAGTTTTTTAAATATATTCTAAATATTAACAACCCTTATCAGATATATGATTTGCAAACAGTTTCTTCCATTCCATGGGGTGCCTTTTCACTCTGTTGATTGGTTATATCCCTTGATGCACAGAAATTTTTAATTTTGATGTAGTCCAATTTGTCTGTTTTTTTCTTTTGTCTATGTTTTTGGTGTACTATGCAAGAAATCATTGTGAATCCAAGTCATATATCATTCCCCCTATGTTTTCTTCTAACAGTTTTAGCTCTTACAGTTAGGTTTTCGATCTATTTTGACTTAATTTTTGTACATGGTATAAAGTAAATGTCCAACTTCATTATTTTGCGTGTGGATATCCAGTTTTTGCCATACCATTTGTTGAAAAAACTTTCTCCATTTCGTGGTTTCAACACCCTTGTTGAAAATCATTTGACCATATATGTGAGGATTTATTTCTAGGCTCTCTCGTCTTTCCCAATGTTTTTTTCCATTGTTGTAATAAGTTTTGAAATCAGTCTAGTCATCCTCCTTTTGTCCACCACTCTGCCATCTTGAACCCAGATCTGATTCTGTCAGTCCGTTGCTAAAAAGGTATTTGTGTAGCATTAAAGGCTCTTCAGACTTAGCCTCGGCCTATTGTTAGTCTTTTGTCCTATCATAACCCCATCCTCTCTTCCCTACATTGGCTACTCATCCCACAAAATAACTCCAGAACACAATGTATGCTTACCCACCACCTGCTAAATTCTATTATTTGTGGCTTCCTCTATTCTCCTTCCCACCCTCCACCCCCAGGTGGCAGTTACTTTTTACTCTTATAGAATTTTGTTACTATCAGAGCCATTATCACATCATATCATAACAAATTATATATGCATGCCTGCTCCCACCAGTAAAAGTTGAGCTTCTTGATGGCCCTTCAAAGAATTTCTTTGTGCTTGCATTGCCCAGAGATCTCACACCTATCTATTACAGTTGCACAGAGAAAGTGGTATTAATATGTATACAACGCTAGGCTAAATACTGCATGTGCAGCGTTTTGTTTAATCTTCAGAACAGTTCTATGAGATATGACATATGAGGAACCCAAGGCTTATAAATGTTTGGTTACATAGCTGCTTAGCGGTCAGGGCTAGGATTCAAACTCACAGTCAACTGGCCCCAAGCCATGTTGTTATCACTAAGCTATGAAGACACTAAAGAGAGATGGGTGGTTAGTAAAATACAATAGGGTCTGGTGACTTACCTACTCTCTTTTAGGCCTGGACATGATGTTATCACAACCTCCAAAGTTAATCAGACTTAGGAGGTTGCCGATGTGCACTAATCACACTAAATAAAGCATAAACCAGAATATCAACTAAATTATGATGGGAAAGATTCCATTCAACTAGCTAAAGTACCATGTCCAGGTTTCCAGTGTCATGATATCTAAGAAAGAGACTGAATTATCTGAAATATACTAGGTGAGCATATAGACTCAACACAATGAGAATGAGATATACTTGGGAGTGTTTTATCCAGGCATGGTAAGGGCAGGCAAATCAGCCCTTCTCCACAGCACAGCAAACCACAATGGAGTCTCTATCTGACAACTTCTGGGGTTCTTTCCTGGACAATACATACAAAACAGCATATTTTACCCCTCAAACTCCCCTTTCTCTCTGTTCCATGATGCTTATCCCCATTTTTGGTTCAAACTCCCCTTTTTCTCTGTTCTATGATGCTTATCCCCATTTTTTGTTCCTGAGAAACTGAAATATCTCAGCTTCCTTGATTATCATATTTTCCAGTTCTGCCTATTTAAAATTATTTCTAGCCATCTGATTGGAATTCTGCACATTTCATGAGTCATGTGTTTATCGACATGCTCTTATTTTATGACAAGAGATAATTGTCCATTATATATGGATTTAACTGGCTTTCTTACGCCTCCACTCAAATTTCCTGTGAGCAGCTAGAATTCATATTCTCCCATAACTAACGGTATTGCTGTTATGGGCTGTGTACCTCCCACTCTCACCTGACACAGCTCCTCAAGAGACTGTGTCCTACACATTTTTTAAACACCCAGTATCTAGTATAATGTCTGACATATTAATGGCACCCAATAAAACTTTGTCAATAAAGCCTTCCCATCAAGGAAGATACTCAAAAGAATGAGCTATACTCTGAAAGCAATGCCAAAATCCAGGTTCTAAATATCTTTTAGGTAGCAGCTATGCTGGAATAAATGTTTGAATTTTCAAAATGATTGCTTTGAAAAGGATAGCTCTTATTGCATGTATATGTTGGATTTATTTCATGAAATATGAGGTCATATTACTTTATAATCATATCTTGAAGCCTAGTAATGTTCTGATAGCATACAGCTGCTTCCTGGCACGTGTTAAAGAGGCTCATGTCTATAATAAAAGACCTAAGATGTCCCAGGTGAACTAAATAGGTCAAAAGGAATGGATTATCTGGTACAAAGTAAAACTTCTTTGTAATTCCCCAGATTGCTTTCCTCTGGTCTCTAACTTTGATCTCACTTCCTTTCTAAGAGGACATTACCTATCATCTGGTATAGTCATTAATACCATAAAATCAAAGACTTATCTTCCTGGGCACATGATGGAATTGTATTTCCTATACTCCTTGTGGTTGAGTGAGGCCATTTGACAAGCTAGTTCTGGCCAAAGAGATCTGAATATAATTATCATGTGCATCTTGTTAGCCAGTATTTAATTTCTTTCTTCTCCCTCTGGCACAGCTACTATTAATGCTCAAAATGACTCATGTTCTGTTAGCCCAGACCTCTGATTAACTATGTTGAACATAATTCCCTACCAATTCACAATGGACACATAGCATAAACAAGAAATAAACCTTATTTTACGTCACTAAGATATTAAGGTTCATTGTAATTGCCTCATATCCTAGGCTATCCTGATGCAGACTGGCTATTAAACCATTGGATTAGAAGGAAAAAAAATAGGCCCTGTAGGGCTTAATATCTTACCTCTCTATATCCCATCACTTATGAAAGGGTCCTGGAAAATAACTAAAATGCACAATTGAAGAAAGTGTGATAAAAGATTAAGAGGGTCTTGGCAAAGTAAGTAGATTGAACTGTAGTAATGTGTCATGGCCAGGAAAGACTGCTAATATATTTTACCTTAGGTTCAAAGGGGAGACACTGCTTTTGAGAAACCTCATGATGGAAAACACAAAACCAATAAGAAAGTGGAGGGGCTGGAGTGCATTTTGACCCAGTGAAACTTTGGGCTGATATGGATTTGTGTGGACAACGCTTTATGCTATTATTGAGACCCAAATTGTGATCGACCTAAAAATGATCAGTAGATTTTATTAATACAAAGAATTACAGGGCTTCAGCCAAAGCAGTGGTTAGAGGGATATTTATAGTTGTAAATCCTATATGGAAAAAAAATTCATAAATCAGTAAGCTAACCTTCCAATAGAAAAAGAAGACCAAACGAAGCATTAAGCAAGCAGGAGGAAGGAAATAATAATTAGAGTGGAAATTAATAAAAGAATAGAAAAAATTAATTAAACCAAAAATTGGTTCTTTGAAAAGATCAACAAAATTGACAAAGCTTTAGCTGAACCAACTGAGAAAAAAGAGGG
The DNA here is from genome assembly GCF_025265405.1 of Mesoplodon densirostris. Taxonomy (NCBI): domain Eukaryota; kingdom Metazoa; phylum Chordata; class Mammalia; order Artiodactyla; family Ziphiidae; genus Mesoplodon; species Mesoplodon densirostris. The sequence continues at coordinate 78,836,738 of NC_082668.1, read as the reverse complement.
AAGACTAATTACTAAAGTCAGGAATGAAAGAGGGGGCATTGCAGAAACAAACACGGACTTTAAGTGAATACTATGGACCAAGTAGATAACTTGGGTGATAATGGACAACTTCCTATAAGATACAAAGTACTGCAACTGACTCAAGAAGCAAGAGAATATCTAAATAGACCTATGACAAAGAGATTGAATTAATAATAATTCTGTAAGTTGGGCTATTATCAAGTGAATTTGATTATACAATGTCTATTATATTCTTATGTTATAAAAAAATCAGGAATCTGAAAGTAAAAATGTGGGTTTCTTTTTCAAAACTATATTTTAAATCTTGAATTCTCTTTTGGAGCATTAGTAATAAGATACTGGAAAATAAAGAATTTGAGAAGATGAGACAGAAGAAATAAGAAAAGGAAAATTTTAATTATAGGAAATTGGAATTTAAAAATCCATAAACGAGAAGAATGTTTCTTGTACCAAAGAGGAAGAAAAGGCATAGTTGGAACTGCAAAATTTCTTTAGCATGTACAGATACCAAATGTCATCACATTTCTTTCTTGTCTGCTTATTTTTAGCTACATGTATGTTTTCTATCATCAGGCAGCTCTCACTGTGCCCAGTGTGAGGCTTCCTCATCCTCATTTGGCAGCCCCTGGGTCTTTCTTCTATCTGTATGAAACACCAACTTAAAGAACCCTAACGAACTCTTATTACTTGGTTGGCATCCAGGACTATGGGTGGATTAATGGAAACATGGCCAGTTAGAGGGTGTAAAGTTTATTTAATTTCAAAGGATAAGGGGAATTCGGAGACTATTCCATAATGCAGAAGATAACACAGCCTGCACCCAGTTACAGCTTCCTCTCTACTGGGAGGTAGCGCTGTGGATAATACCAGGTGTGGAAAGTGAACGATTGCATCAGTATGAGAGAATCCCTGGGCCATTCTCATGGATATTTTTAGAAACTTTTTTTGAATTTTAATATACACTACACACAAATGCATGTATTATATATATTGAGCTTGATACATTTTTTTGCAAACTGAACACCTCCAGGGAGTTTTTTACATCTTGTACTCTACCTTGCCTGATGGTTCTGGAAACTCTGGCCTTATCTGCCTGCAAAGCAGAACAACCCAAATGCATTCCTGAGTATTTACTGTGAAACTGGGTATTTCCCAAGCTCATCCCTCAGTTGGCCCACACTTCAAGCCTGTTTAGAACCCATTCCTACACCCACCTTTTCTAATTACTTCAGTGCCTATCATCTCTCTCTCTCCTTTGAGTTCTTGGTTACTCTCAACTAAACATTTGAATAATCATTGACTCACTAACTAATTCACACCTATTCTGTTCCCACTGGATTGTATTTGGAGACCATGTATTGCTTACTATTTAACTGAAAAGTTAGTTTTCCTTTAAATATACCACTTAAAATTGTTTTCTATATTCCCCAAGAAGCATTATTACAAGGAACAAAACTAGAAATTAATGATAAAACAGGATTAATTATTGACCACAGTTACATAATTAGAGCAAAAAATGTATAAAATGTTCAAATCTTTAATGTTCCAAGTCAAAGTTCCGATTATTTGACACTGTCCTATGTAGTAGGATAACCCGTTCACTCATGTGATCAAAGATCTCTATAAATTCTTAAAATGTTTCTCTAATATATTGCCAAGATATTTTAATTAACATCTCCCAAATTGCAAATTCACAGACTAGAGACCAGCTACAATAAAGCTTCCCTCTTTGAAACTGCCTGTCCTGCAAAACTGACCATACTGGGCTTGAGATCTCCATACTAAATTACTGGCCTGTGTAGTCAGGAGTTTCTTTTACATATTTTACTTGAAGAATATTATAACCAATCTTACCCATCAAATCAGTGAAAATTTTAAAAAAATTACTCAAGTCTGTCAAGAATGTGGACAGGCACCACCATATGTTGCTGAGACCATACAGCCTCTCTGAAAAGCAATATGGCAATATTTATTAAGACTATTTACACCCTTATACCCAGTTATTCCATCTCTATCTAACAATTTCCTTAGCAAATTTCATTAAATATTTATGTACGATGTCATTGAATCCAGTATTATCTATAATAAGCACAAAAATATTGAAACAACTGGGAAAATGTTAAATAAATTATGGTATGTTTCTGGGGCTGTGGACCATTAGGCAGAAGCAGTTAATTACACTACTGAGAAATTTTAGATGTGAAAAATGCTCAGGATACAAGTGTAAGTTGAAAAAGGTAGTTTGCAGGTCTTTTTGTAAAATTATTGATATTATTATTCATGAAAGACTGAAAGTAAATGTTCTATCTGAGTGGCTTATTTTTGAGTGGTGTGATTATTAGTTATTTTTCTTATTTATAGTTTCTATATTTCCTAGAGAGAGCTCCATTATTTATACAATCAAAAAGTTACTTTTAGAAAAATACTGTTTTGGCATTACTTTGGCCTGTAATCAGGTTTCAAAGTGTCAGTCATAATGCACTCGTTAATCAATTTAAAAATCACAGGAGCATCTCAAAATCATGAATTTTGATCTCCTCTTTTCCCTTTGTCTTTTTCATTACAAATCTTCAGCGATCTCAATTTCATGTTTAAATTTGAGTATTTTAGGTTATTACTCTTCAAATATGACTTTGGTTTCCTCAGGTTTGTAATTTTTTAATGTTTCCTCGCTGAAGAAAACTCTTTGTAACTTTGATTTTAATCTGAACATGGTTCAATACCGTGACGTGCACTTAGTTCGTAAGTGTTAGCACGCCTAGGAACTTTTTTCAGGTCAATTTTTTAATCTCAGAAGGGACTGGCAAAACCACTTCGTAATCAATTACACGTGGAAACCACGGTGTAAGCTCCACGTGAGCTTAGGAGGCGCTCAGAAACGCTATAAGAAATGCACATCGGGTTCAGGTGATAGCAGGATAGCCTGGATATCCTTTTCAGCAGCCTGCCCTGGAAAGACAGATTTGGGTAACCTGAGCACAAAGGCGATGGTTGAAGTCATGAACCACTGAGGTCAGAGCTGGCCGAAACAGAAAAGACCAATCAGGGAGGTCACAGAATAGACAGAGCAGGATAAAGAAATACAGCAGAGGAAGGAGGCTCAAAAACTTTGAGCTGTAGTAACTGGAGAGTTAAAGGGGGCATTGTATAATGCCCCCTTTAAAATCACATTTCAGGCACTCTCTAGACCTTGAGACCTCAGCTTCCGCAACCAGAAAAAAATTTCAACTAAAGGTTCTTCCCCAATCCGGACTCATTTTAATCCTAGAGCCAGGTTTTAGAAATCTCCTCATCAGAAAGCGGAAGGGCGCGCATGCGCCGCGGCGCAGGCCGCCTCCCAGGGGGCGGGGCCTTCCTTTCGCCTTAGGTCGTCCGCCGGCGTCGGCCCCGCCCGCCTCACCTGCGCGTCACGTGCCCTGCGCCACTCGCCGGCGTCTGAGCGCTGATTCCGGGCGTCGTGGGTTTTCGAGGTGAACGGGGCAGTGCCCATGGGCCAGTTTAGCAGCGGCGGAGGCAGGTGCGGGACCTTGACTGGGGTCAGCCCGCCGAGCTTCCCCGCTCGAGGTGTCTAAACCCTCCGTTTCTCGGTGTCAGGTTCTAAGCGCGCGACAGGGACCTGCTGAGACTTTGACCAGAGCGATGCACGGTTTTGCGGCCTCGGTCTGGGAGCCGGGCGGCGCCTCCCGGCGGGGCGTGAAAGCCCCAGCTGGCTTCCACCCTTCCCCCGCACCCGAGCGCCGGTCCCCGCGCCCCGGAAGGCCCTGCTCGCCGCCGGCCGCGCTCCTGCCGCGGGTCGCTCGCTCCGCTGAGGCCTGGTTGGCTCTCAGAGTTGGGCAAATCCTTGGTCCCCGCGTGGGCGCGGTGGGAGTAGGTCTCGAGGTTTATGTTGGAGGATTCTTGGCACATTTCGGGTTTGCCTTGCAGTAGATGGGTATGCGTGTGTTCACACTGGCGAGTTGATCCGGGATATGACCGGAAATTGAGTGTTCGGCTTGATGGCTGAGGTTTTTAAGTGGACGCCCACACCAGGTAGGGGTAGACTTGAGAGCGCGTTTTAAAACAAAGAGTTCAGCCGATTGCGTCTCTGTCCTTGCGACTCGAGGGCCTCGAACTGCAAAGGGAGCCGAGCGCCACAAGGGTGAGGAAGTTTGTTTGGAAAATTACCTGTGTGCACTTGCACAGTTGGGATTTGGGAGTTCCCCAGAAAGCACCTCCTGATGGCGTTTCTTTCCAGTGCAACACCTCAGGCGGTAATCTACCAGGGTTTTTGGTGGTTGGTTGGTTGGTTGGTTTTTTAGACTTCATTGAAGTTTGAAAAAAGAGGCTGAACTTTTGGGATAAGATAAATGTTGGAAAAGGCTCGCTCCATCTATTTGGAAAGATTTCTGTGAATAATATTAGAACAAGGTATTATGAATTTTACAATTCAAAGTTACGCCTGTCCCTTCAGGGCCGATTATTGCCTCGTTCTACACCATTTTTCCACAGTCAGATTTTTTTTTCTTTTCTTTTCTTTTTTTTAGTATTAGTAGCTTTATTTTTAGTTATCCAGTCATTTTGTATTACATTCACATACAATGTTTAAAGCCTAGAACTGGATTTGGGGAAAAATATTAATTCAGCAAATATTTATTTGTCCACATTAAGTGCCGATACTGTTTTACGTTTCACATGCTGTAGATGCAGAAATGAGCGAAACAGACCCGATCTTTGTTGGTTTGGTGCTTACCTTCTGGTGGGGGGAGACAAATAAATAATAAATATGTCAGAGGGTGGTAATTGCTACACTGAGGATTAAAATACGGTGATGTGCTAGCCTGTAGAGGGGCTACTTTAGACTGGGAAACTCTCTCTGAGGAAGGACACTGAAAGTGAAATCGAAATGTGAAATTAGATCCCAAAAGCAGGGGGAAGAGAATTTAAGCATAAGAAAACCACTTTGTGACGATCTTAGGTGTAATCATTTTGACCAGGGAGGCTGGAAAGAGGGAGGGTGAGGGAAAGTGGAAGGAGTTGAGGTCTGAGAAGTAGGCAAGCAAGAGACAGACCATGTAGGGTTTTGTAAGTCTTGGTGAGGAGTTTGGATTTTATTCTAAATTTGTAAATTTGTTCTTAGGTGCAGACCAGCTAAGTCCATTTTTTGCCACTTTCTTTTTGGTTTCCTTGATTTATTACATTGATTCTTCACCTCAAATCTTTTATATCTTTTTATTCTTAGACAAGATGACAAACCATGACATGATAGCTTTCAACACTGCCACTTGTGAATGAAACCTTTTGTTCCTTTTTTATGAGTGAACTATATAATTCTGCATCTTAAAGGCAGAACAGTAGCCTTGGCTCCATCCTGTGGAAGGAGCAGCAGAGTTTGTTAAAGTAGTGAAAAATCTTTTTAAGCTGAGATTAGCAGATGTGGAATGAGGCACTGTTGAGTAGCAGTTAAGGGAAAGTCTTCACAGGTGAAATAAATACCCAAGGTTCTGGATGTTCAGTGTCAAATCAGTTTGAAGTTATTTGACTAGGTTCCTTTTCAGGAGTTACGGAATTTTATTGGTATGGCACTGGTGATTGTGTTAGTCATCAGAGGTTATAGTCTTAAAATGTTTTATTTCTCTCCAAATTATTCTAACCCCCGGTATAATATATTGTCTTTTAAAAATGTGAATGTAGGAGCTTTCATCGAGCAAGTTAATTGCTTTTGGCTCTTTTATATTGATTTGAGTTGCGTTTATTTGATTCCTAGGATGAAGTAACCTTTATCTGTCTAAAAATTGCAGGATATTTTACTTCAAATAAAGAACATGGTGAAACTCATTCACACATTAGCGGATCATGATGATGATGTCAACTGCTGTGCCTTCTCCTCTTCCCTCTTGGCCACTTGCTCCTTGGACAAAACAATTCGCCTGTACTCCCTGAGTGACTTTAGTGAATTGCCACACTCTCCATTGAAGTTTCACACCTATGCTGTCCACTGCTGCTGTTTCTCCGCTTCAGGACATATTTTGGCTTCGTGTTCAACAGATGGTACCACTGTCTTATGGGATACTCAAAACGGACAGACTTTGGCAGTGATGGAACAGCCCAGTGGTAGCCCCGTGAGGGTTTGCCAGTTTTCCCCAGACTCCACTTGTTTGGTATCAGGGGCAGCTGATGGAACTGTTGTTTTGTGGAATGCACAGTCATACAAGTTATATAGGTAGGAATATTTAAACCACTTTCCGTTTTTAATCCTATTAACAGGTCCACCAAAAAAAGAAGAAAAAAAGGCAGAATATTTTGATGACGTTAAGAAGCAGATAATTTTTAGACATCACAAGGAAAAATATTTTGACCTATCTTCTGAAGGTCATAAAAACAAAATATGATTCCTGAAGTAGATTTGCTTGGCTCTGAGTGTTTTAAATTTCCAATCTTTCTTTTGTAAAATAAGGTTAATCTTGTTAGACTTCATGGATTTTTTGGGAAAGAGGCCAAAAAAAAAAAACCCCACAGTAGTCTTTTGAATAAAATTTAGTAATTTTAGGCTTTATTTTTGTCACTCGTGGCTCAGGTGTTCTCAATAATAAAGTAATGGTAGGTAAATCTCACCTACACAGCTCTTTCCTGACTAGGATTCTTGCTGACCAAGCCCAGAAGAAGGAACCTTGTGATCAGCATGGTGTTGTGTTATCGTTTCTTTTAAAAAAAAATCACTTAAAAAACTCCTTTTGGATAAAAATACATCAATTAATTTACACTGGTAATGTTGTGTTGCAACTCACCAACATTAAAACCATGCACTTGTATGTATTTATAGTGTGGTGAAATATATATAACATCAAACATTTTAACCTTTTTAACGTGACATTAAGTACATTAAAAACTATAAACTTTCAAATGTTACCATTTAAAATAGCTTAATGTACCTTCCTTTCTCCCTACCCCCCAGCATCACTTAGAGCACAAATGGTAGCAGCTGGTAAACAACTGTTACTCATTTAGATTTGGGTCTTTGGATTGAAGAAAGTGATGTGTTTTAAGTGGTGTTAATAAACAGTTTAAAGAGAAAGCACAGGAAGAATGAAATGCCTTTAAGTTATTTTGTGTGAATGAAATACAGCTGTCAGCTAACGAATCTTTTTCACTTATTGGGTGATAAATTCTGCCTCCCTAGCATTATTTCTCTAATGTATGTAATTAATGATATAAAAGTGGTACACTGCAGTAGATTTAAGCACTGGCTAGGACACTGCACTAATTGTTGGGTTTTTACCCGTTTATTTTTCCTAATTGAGAAAATAATTGTTAAGCCAGTGCTTCCTAATCTTCCCTAGATGATTTTAACTTGTTCACAGCATTTTCTTTACATAAAGAATTTGTATTTGAAGATGGGATGAAAGTTTCTGGGTGATTTTGCTGTTTGTTGTTTCTAGGTGATTTTAATACAAAAGTTGAAAGTACTTTTGACCCCAGTAACATGTTTTTCAATCAAAAATTATATCTTAAAAAAAAATGTGACTGTAGTTGATATTGTTGGTTGTTACTGCTTTTTTTGTTAAGCTTTGTAGGTTTTAACATGTTCCTACTGACTTGCCATATGGAAAAGTATGAAGATATGTCGACTTTGGTTTGGTTAAGATAATGTTTAAATCCTCTTACTTTTAGCAAGCATATAAATGATATTTTATTTCTATAGGCATCTACTGCCTTTTATCTCTAGTTCTGTGATAGCCATTTATCCTCTTTTTAGTATATCAAGCTGCTGTTAGAGATTGTCATGTAAAGTAAAAGATGCTCTGAAATGAAAATTCCCTTTTCTTTTGCTTTTATTTCAGATGTGCTAGTGTTAAGGATGGCTCCTTGGTGGCCTGTGCATTTTCTCCTAATGGAAACCTCTTTGTCACTGGCTCTTCGTGTGGAGATTTAACAGTGTGGGATGATAAAATGAGGTGTCTGCATAGTGAAAAAGCACATGATCTTGGAATTACCTGCTGCGATTTTTCTCCACAGCCAGTTTCTGGTTAGTTATTTTACTCTTGTAAGCACTAGTAATTCCCATTTGCAATTTGTATGTGACTTTTTGTTCTTTTACTTATTTTCACTTCATCATTAGTGAAACAACAAGCCCTTTTAATTCATTCCTTTCAAGGAATCATCCTTCTCCTTTATCTTTTTTGATCAAAATGAAATCACAAATATTTTGGGGGGAAAATCAGGATCTTTGGGAAAATATGTAGGGGCTGACTCAACTTGGTGCAGTAGATCTGGATTCCTTGAGTACGGTAATGTAGAGGCCTTAACCCTGTTGGTTTTACTGTGACTTTTGAAATATTGTATATTGATATTCAAATAGAAATGTGAAATGTAAAAATTGGAAACAAGTTTCATTTTCCATTTACTAATTTAATCTTTCAAAACATAAATTTATAAAGCATTTGACAATACAGTTTTCAGAAAAAGAAGAAACAAAAACTCCTGAATATAGACTCTTGGCTTTAAATAAATACAGTGAATTGGGAAGTTGTCTTCTTCTATTTTCATCTTCTATGTTAGGAAGAAGTTCTGCTTTTGGCTGCTCCAGTCTTACTGCCAGACCAGTGCTGTCCCATAGCAATACAATGTGAGCTACATACGTAAATTGAAAAATTTCTAGTAGTAGGTGAAATTAATTTTAACATATTTTATTTTACCCTATATATCTAAAATATTATTTCAGTAATTGATAGTCGATAAAATATCAGTAAGATATTCTACTATATTTTGTTATGAAGTCTTCAAAATCTAGTGTGCATATTATGTCACATCTCGATTTGTAGTAGTCACACTTCAACTGTTCAGTAGCCATGTGTGGCGAGTTACTACCTTATTGGACAGCTCAGGTCCAGTAGCAGGATGGCTTTGGCACTCCCCTATTTCAAAACCATCAATGGCATATTAAAATATGTTTAAGGTAAGATAAAATACCAAATCCCAAGCACAAAGCCTGTAAGTACCTTCATATTCTGTTTCCCTGCCTCATCCCAAATCACACTTGGCTTCATGCATTCTCTTGCCACACTGGCCTTGTTCACTCCTTGAATGTCTCTAAGATTTTTCCAAGGGTTTTACATGTGGACCCTTCACCTGGTTCACTATTAGTCATCCTTTAGATTTCAGGTAAAAATAAATAAATAAATAAATCACTTCAGGTGAGTTTCCCTTGCTCTTACCTCCTGCACACAGTCTAAAGTATTTTGATATAGGCTTTTAGTTGCACGCCTTTTCTTTTAAAATAGGACTTAGTGAAGTATCACAGGTTTTAATTATATAGTTATTTATATGGATTGTGTTTAATGGTGTTTTTCCTGTTAGATTGTAAGCTCCATAGGGCAGGGCCTGGGTCTGTTTTATTTACAGTGCTTGGAATATAATAGGCCTTGAAATGCAGACTGATGAATAAGATTCCTTTTATTGATTTGCTGAAATTGCTTGTTTTTGTTTTCTTAGCCTTTTAGTATCATATAGCAGATTAACAGATTTTCTTTTCATGAACCCATTCTTATATTAAACTCCCTACCTAATTTACTTATGATAATTTATTCTTTTAATATATTGTTTTATGCTGTTTATTCTAAGAAGACCAGCTTGTAACAGACAAGAACCATTTCTTCCATTCTGTGAGACCTTATCCAAAATCTTACAGGCACTCAGTGAATCTTTAATGAGTTATATAAACATAGGGAGATTTAGGTTTCCTTTTTGATTCTAAGTTACCTGAAAAAAAGATTTTCAATTAAAATACCATTTTTATAGTGATATTGGAGTAAAACTAAGGACATCCTTGTTCTATCTTTAGAGGGGTTGCAGCTCATGGGTCCTGGAAAGGTTCACTAAACTAGGCAGAAAATTTGGTGAGATTCTAAAATAAATTTAATACTCACATCCCTACCCTGCCTGTAGAGTATATTTCTCAATATACTTCTAATATGTCCCTTCTGCACTTTCTTTAGTTCAATTTCTGTTAAAATAGATATTAACCTTATGTGTAAATTCCCTGAAACAGATCAATATATGCTTTAAAGCATATAAACCAATAAATGATTACTATAGGAATTTGTGGTAATTATGTATTTTCTTAAAAGACAAAGTATGTAATTTTTAACTTGTTATTGTTTAATTTGGTATTTGTTAATATCTGTAAATACTTATGACATATTGAATCTTCTGTCTTTGTGACATTTTGCTCAAATAAGGGAAAATAATACTGTTTGTGCTGGAGGATAAATGTTCAATTCTCTCCAGTCTTTAAGTGAAAAGACAGTTTGGATTAGATTATTATTACAATTTAAATATTTTTCCTGAAGAAAAGTCTGTTTTTAAATATTATATTTGGATCTCAAGGATAGGCATATTTTAAACTTTATAATTTTACATTGTCCTAGATGAATTCTTACTAAAAGAAACTTCTGAATTAACGTAAGGATCTTATTTAGTCTAGAAACAATAGGAAAAAAGTTTTCTTAACTGAGTCTAGTACTTAAATATTTTACTCTCAGCCATTTTTGGGTAAACTGTTTGGCCTTAAAAAGATTTAATGATTATTAGGAATTGCTTACATCCATCAAGATCTCTGAGAAAGAATGCTGTTTGGCTGAACCTGTGCTACAAAAACAAAAATGCTGTTGAAATGTGGAAGTCCCATGCAGTTAGAAAAACTTTCAGTGAAAAAGAAATTTTAATTTGTTTTATGTTAATAAAGTATATGTGCTTTCAACAAAACAGAGGGAAGCATTTATTTTACATACCCAGGTGTATAAATTAAATATCATATATTTGCAAAACAGGAGTGCAATCTTAAGATGGGTATTAGGTTTCTTAATTGTGTCTTACTGCATATGAGTGCTGAAATTTCCTTTGACCTGTGATATTAGGTGGAATTCATATAAAATTGAGTTGGTGATACCAATATTTACATTACCCACAATATTTAGGAACTTAGCTAGTGGGTAGATAATGATATACTGAAATTATCTAAGTAAGCATTACTAGCGATTTTTTTGTAACACCAAATTTAACTGATTACTTTCCCTGATTTGTGTAATATTTTCCACCAAATCTATTGGACTGAATTGATGTTGTTTTGGATTTATGTAAGTCTAGTCTTTGTCTTGATTAAATCAAATGGGAAAACAGTCTCATTCCATGTGAATTAAGACTAAGCTTTTAGGGGCTTCCCTGGTGGCGCAGTGGTTGAGAATCTGCCTGCCGATGCAGGGGATATGGGTTCGAGCCCTGGTCCGGGAAGATCCCACATGCCGCGGAGCGGCTGGGCCCGTGAGCCATGGCCGCTGAGCCTGCGCGTCTGGAGCCTGTGCTCCGCAACAAGAGAGGCCGTCATAGTGAGAGGCCTGCGCACCGCGATGAAGAGTGGCCCCCGCTTGCCACAACTAGAGAAAGCCCTCGCACAGAAACGAAGATGCAACACAGCAAAAATAAATAAATTAATTAAAACTCCTACCCCCAACATCTTCTTTAAAAAAAAAAAAAAAAAAAAGACTAAGCTTTTAACAAGTGAACATATCCTAAAAAAGTTAAGATGGGAGCAATTAAGCATTTAACACTCATCTCATAACTGACTTTTCTTTCTAATTTTTTCCATCAATGCTAACCTCATAGACTCTAAAATTGGGTTGGAGGGTGCCCTAAGCTTCATGGCTCAATATTGGCCCTTGCAACATTGAATTATATCCTTAGTGGAAGGGAAATAAAAAGGTATTTTGTTGTCGCAACTTCAGGGGCTAAAGTCATAATCCTTTGAAGTACCTTGCTTAAAAGAAATTCTTTAACCGACGTTTCGTTATATGGTATAAATTAATTAATTAATATTGCTTGTGAATGTGGGTTAAAATAAACAGATCTGAGTTAAGAAATTGAAAATTTTTTGGTTTACATGTTTTATCAATTCTTGTGTATTTATTTTTAACAAATCTATATTTTTAGGTGGAGAACAAGGTCTTCAGTTCTTTCGACTGGCATCATGTGGTCAGGATTGCCAGATCAGAATTTGGGTTATTTCCTTTACCCATACCTTAGGTATGTATTCAACTAGTTCTCTCAAATGATGTTTTGTGATTCAGGTAAAATTTATATTTTAATTAATCTTTTTAACTAAAGAACTCTGGATATCTAAAAGTGATTATAAAAATATATTTTAAGAACTTTTAGTCAAAGTAATACATATACATGATTTAGAAATTGTATGCACACTACTCATTATGACCTCACCACTACTACTACACACATTCCTGCTCACACATTCCTCCTTTTTCTGTTTTCAATTCTTTTGATGGTTTTCAAAGTTTCTCTAAATACTGTTTACACCACCACATTTTTAATTAATTAATTTATTTTTTAACATCTTTGAGGTATAATTGCTTTACATTGTTGTGTTAGTTGCTGCTGTATAACAAAGTGTGTATAACAAAGTGAATCAGCTATACGTATATATATATCCCCATAACCCCTCCCTCTTGCATCTCCCTCCCACCTTCCCTATCCCACCCCTCTAGGTGGTCACAAGACACCCAGCTGATCTCCCTGTGCTATGCGGCTGCTTCCCACTAGCTATCTGTTTTACATTTGGTAGTGTATATATGTCAATGCCACTCTCTCACTTCATCTCAGCTTGCCCTCCCCACTCCCCATGTCCTCAAGTACATTCTCTATGTCTGTGTCTTTATTCCTGTCCTGCCCCTAGGTTCTTCAGAACCATTTTTTTTTTTTAGATTCCACATATATGTGTATTTGTTTTTCTCTTTCTGACTTACTTCGCTCTGTATGACAGACTCTAGGTCCATCCACCTCTCTACAAATAACTCAATTTCATTTCTTTATGTGTGAGTAATATTCCATTGTATACATGTGCCACATCTTCTTTATCCATTCATCTGTCAGTGGACACTTAGGTTGCTTCCATATTCTGGCTATTGTAAATAGTGCTGCAGTGAACATTGTAGTACATGACTCTTTTTGAATTATGGTTTTCTCAGGGTATGTGCCCAGTAGTGGGATTGCTGGGTCGTATGGTAGTTCTATTTTTAGTTTTTTAAGGAACCTCCCTACTGTTCTCCATAGTGGCTGTATCGATTTACATTCCCACCAACAGTGCAAGAGGGTTCCCTTTTCTCCACACCCTCTTTAGCATTTACTGTTTGTAGATTTTTTGATGATGGCCATTCTGACTGGTGTGAGGTGATACCTCATTGTAGTTTTGATTTGCATTTCTCTAATGATTAGTGATGTTGAGCATCCTTTCGTGTGTTTGTTGGCAATCTGTATATCTTCTTGGGAGAAATGTACTACCACATTTTAAATTTGTTCATTGTAGTCATTGTTTTTTGGGCATGTGTGGGTCTTTCCCCCATGCATTGTATTATTCTTTCAGGTGACTCTTCAGTCAGGAAACTTATGTCTTTCATTTTTGGTGTACAGTATTCATTTATTCTAATTCTTTCTTCTCTATTTCTTCTCTTTTTATAACTCCCGTTAGTTGAGTGTTGGGCCTCCTGACTTGATTCCCTATGTCTATTTTTCCCCCGCATTTATTTCTTTATCATTTTTTCTGTCTTAGGATAAAATTCCTTAGCTCTGTCTTTTACCCTTTTTTGAATTTTTTAATCCCATCAATAATATTTTCATTTTCCAAATGCTTATCTTTTTTGTTTCCTTATCCTAGTGTTCTCCATGTAATGCAAGATCCTCTCTAAACTCTCAGGATACCAATTAGAGGCTTTTTGTTTTGGCTTTAAGTTCCCTTCTGTTTCCTGATGAACTGTTTGCTCTTGGGCCCTTTTTTGTTTACCCTGATCTTTCTCTTTCATATGATTACCTTCTTCAAATGCCTGATGATCCTTAGTATTACATTTACTTTCAAGAATTAAACAATAAGAAGTTTAAAAGCTCTGTGCACATGGTGGTTGTTTGTATTTGCTGGCTCCCCTTTAGGATAAGAAGGTGGGCTATTGGCCCTTATTGGGGAAGGGTTGGAGAATTAGAGAATGTGGGTGTCTGTGTTGCCCTGGAGCTGCCATCGCGCTCCCCAGGCAGTCATTGTTTTCCTTCTTCCTGGGGAGAAGCATCTAGCTTTCATGCAGCATACTATGGGTGGGGTCAGGGAGGGATGGGAGGTAGATATTGTTTTATAAACAGACTTATAGTTAATTTTTCTGTTTTCAGGTCTGTATCTGTATCTCTGACTTTCTTTTTTCTTGGCTGTTAATAGTTGTCTTTTGGGGTTTTCTGCTAATTGTTCTGAGTCTTTTGGGGTTTTCTAGGGAAGATTAGCTTACTTCTTTGCTGTAGCCCCCTCATTTTACACCCCAAGCTGTTACTTCTGTATACTATCTCGTCAATTAATTTGCATCTGCCATTCCAAAATTGGTTTCAGTTTCTCATTTCCTGATGCCCCCTTCCCCTTTTCTTCATTGATGTGAATTTATATCTTTATTAATTCCTTCATTATCATTTTAATGGGAACTCTTTAATTATATGGTAAGTTGACCATCTTGCTTCAGATGCCCAAAAATATTCTTATTTTATTATTTGTTACCTAATAAGCTTTAGCTAAATCATGGGCTGTATTTCATTGTTTATAAAATTATTGCTAGAGACAAACAAAGCTGAACACTAGTTAAAGCGGTAAGGAAGGATTTTAATATACTATTGCAGTAGATTTTAATCAGTAATATACTATTGCAAGCATCCAGCATGAACTGAGCTCAACTTCAGTTTATACAGAGGTGACTGTGTATTTTAAAGGGAGAATGAGGGAATAAAGCAGGGGTAAATGGGGGCTCCGTAGCATCCAGGAAGTGAAAAAATTACAAAAAGCAAGAAGTGAGGAATTGGTCCATGTGAAACCCATGTGGGTTTGTAACTGGCACTTATGGAAGTTAGGCTTCTCCCCTCTCACAGAGCCGGGGAGACAGGAGCTCTATCTCCAGGTGTTGGCTGGAACAAACGTAAATTTTTTGGGCAGCCCTGAGTTTTCCCAGGCAGGCACTTAATAACAGGGGTAGGGTCATCCTAAGGATGCAACCTTGAACTCTTAGAAACTGTGTTAAAGTCTTTGTAGGCCAAGGTCAAGGCCTAGTCCAGGAGGCAGTTCAGAAGAGCCTGGATAGAGTTCAGTCAAGGAGAGAATCTTTGTCATTATGCTAGTGTGTAGAGAAGGGTCTGCTATTACGAAGTAATAAATACATTTGTTTTTCTGGAAATTTAGTTACTTTATTGCCTGTTAGGTTACATTCAGTAATTTTTTAATGTATTTGGTGACATGCTGGTAAGGATAAGAGTTCTATTACTTCTCTGGTCTATCCTACCTCTTCCTTCTGTTATCAAGGTGAAATTCTTACAAGAAACCATAAATATAGTCATGTACGTGGATGTTCTAAATAAAACATATCTTTAATAATTCGAAAGCAAAGCTTTTCATACATTGTCTGGAAAATGTGTTTTTACACTGGCTCTTTAAAAAACATATATAACAGTATATAAACGTGCAGTTAAAGCCCTTCAATAAAGCATTTAGCATTATTTGCACCTAAGTTATTTTGTTTGGTTTTGTTTTTTGGGTTTTTTTGCGGTACGCAGGCCTCTCACTGCTGTGGCCTCTCCCGCTGCGGAGCGCAGGCTCAGCGGCCATGGCTCACGGGCCCAGCCGCTCCATGGCACGTGGGATCCTCCTGGACTGGGGCACGAACCTGTGTCCCCTGCATCGGCAGGCGGACCCCCAACCACTGCGCCACCAGGGAAGCCCCTACACCTAATTTTAATGCTTATTTGTAGAGAGGAATAGATAGACAAATGGATCTTATACTTGAGAATGTAACAAATTCTTAGGATCCTGTTGCAGGTTTATTAAATCTTCATTTAGTTTGCAACTTGTTAACATTTTTGCTTTGATTGATTGTGCCTACTTATTGATCTGTATATGCCTAAGTATTGATCAGTGCCTTGAATGCCTATATCTGCTCTCCCATATAAAAACATATTTTTTTTCTATTTTGAATAGAAATAAAATACTTAATAATAAAGTGAAATAAATATATATTTTCTATTTGTTGAAACTTTTACCTGCTCTAATGACCTTTTTGTTTAGTTAAATGCTTTCTATCTTAAAAGCCATTAACACTTCGAGAAAGTTCTTATTAGGTGTGAGAAAATTATAGATTTCACTTATTTCCTTGTCTTGCCAGGCCAACTTCTTTTTTTTTTTTAAATGTTGAGCCTTCTTTTAATTTATTTATTTTTATTTTTGGCCGTGTTGGGTCTTCATTTCTGTGCAAGGGCTTTCTCTAGTTGTGGCAAGTGGGGGCCACTCTTCATCGCGGTGCGCGGGCCTCTCACTGTCGTGGCTTCTCTTGTTGCAGAGCACAGGCTCCAGACGCGCAGGCTCAGTAGTTGTGGCTCACGGGCCTAGTTGCTCCGCGGCATGTGGGATCTTCCCACACCAGGGCTCGAACCTGTGTCCCCTGCACTGGCAGGTAGATTCTCAACCACTGCGCCACCAGGGAAGCCCCAGGCCAACTTCTTAGTGATTGTTTTTATATGTTGTCACTAAAATACATTGAATTCCCTCAGCTTACCTTTAAAAAAGTTATGATATTCCTTTACAGTAATTATAGAAAGCATAAAAAGAATTTTAGTATACCACACTTGTAGGAGTTTTATAGGATATATTGGAATTATAAGATGTTAAATTACTATTATTTTTAATTTATGGAATCAGAAAATATTTTTTTAATATCAGATATTTAAAACTACAGGTATTTGATTCTTTTTAGGCGTTTGGGCAGTTGGTGTGTGTGTATTTTTTAAGATACCAAGATTGAAGTACAGTTTAAAATTTTATATATTTATATATTTAATAGAGTTTAAAATTTTTTAATTTAAAAATAATTTGATGATTATAATCCCCCCATCTAGCCTTTGCTGACCCCACCATTTTCTTTACCCCTTACTGAACTTTTGAAACCACTTAATCACTTGAGTTGCATGACAATTTTTTTTTTCATTTTTGTGTCTTTTAGGCACTCAAAGATTTTATTGAACAAATAAGTGAAATAGTTTTTACTTAAAAATAAATTCTAAGCACAGTCAGCTTGCTAATTTTTCTCACCTTGTTGTTTGCAGGTTTTGAATTAAAATATAAAAGTACACTGAGTGGGCACTGTGCTCCTGTTCTGACTTGTGCTTTTTCTCACGATGGGCAGATGTTAGTTTCAGGGTAAGTTATTTAGTTTAATTTCCTTAAACCATTTTGGTATGAAACAGAGTAGACTTACAGAAAAGTACATAAAACATAAGAGAATAGGTTGATAAATCATTGTGATGCAAACTTGTAACCACTGCTCAGGTCAGGAAATAGACCATTGCTGGTTTTCCTCCAGAAGTCCTCCCCTTCCAAGTGCCCCTTTCTGGTGACAGTACCTCAGGTCATATGCAACATTGCTTTTTCCTTTTAAATTGATTTTAAACAAATCATACATTATGAATTATTTTGTGTCTGGCTTCCTTTACTCAACATTACGTTTGTTTTCCAAGTGGTTGAACAAATCTGATGTATATAATATGTGATAGGAATCCAGTTTCATTTCTTTCCATATGGATATCCAGTTGTCTCAGTACTATAAGGTGAAAAGATAATCTTTTCTTTACCATTTTCACATGCCACCTTGTCAGAAATCACTGATCATATATGTGTGGGTCTTTTCTCAGCCTGTTATTCTGTTCTGTTTTTCTGTTTATCCTTTCTCTGATATCTTTCTGAGCCTTTATAATTTGGCTGTTCCTGGCTTTTGACACTTCCATGTAAATTTTAGAGTTAGCTTGTCAGATTGTCTCCAGTTCCTCCCTCTACCCACACAAACCTGTTTAGATTTTGACTGGGATTGTATTGAGTCTGATAAATTTGGGGAGAGTTGACATCTTTAGGATGTTGAGTCTCCAACCCATGAATATGGCATATATTTCCATTCATTTGTCTTTTGATTTCTCTCAGTATAATGTCTCTCAATAGAAGACAGTTTATTTGTCATCCTTGTGGAGGTCCTCCTCATCTTTTATTAGATTTATTCTAGGCACTTAATTTTTTTGTTGCTATTATAAAAGATGTGGCTAATACAGGGAAATATATATGGAAAGACTGGATTTATCTGTTAAGATTCTAATTTTGGATTTTTTATGTATAAAATCATATCGTCTTTTGTCTCTTCCTTTCTAATCCTTATACCTTTGATATCTCCTGTGCCTTACTGAACTGGCTAACACTACCAGGATAATGGAAATAGTGAAAATAGCCAACCTTGTCTGACCTAATTGCAAAGGGAAGGCTTTCATTATTAAGTGTGATCACTGTAGATTTTGGGAGATAAGCTTTATTAACTCTTCTGTTCCTTCTATATAGTTTGTAAGAATTTTTTTTCATGAATTGATGTTATAGTTTATCAAATGATTTTTCATGCATCTTTTGAAATGAGCATATGCTTTTTCTTTTTTATTGTAAGTGTCATAAATTATACTGATTTTTATAAATCTGCTTTACACATGTTAACTAATCTTTTGTTGGAATAAATACAACTTAGGCCACATTATTTTTGTGTATTGCTATAGAGAAGTCAGTTTTATTCTGACTGTTGCTTTTTTGGATATAATTCATATTTTTTTTAACTGGCTTCTCACACATTTTATTTTGAGTTTTCTGCACATTGATGTATCTAGTTTTGGGTTTCTTTTTATTTAGTTTGCTTGGAATTTACTGAACTTCTTAAAGATGTAGAATGATATTTCATCAGTTTGGGGGGAAATTCTTATTTATCATCTCTTCCAATATTGCCTCTGTCCTTTTCTTTCTCTAATTTGGGGATTCCAATTAAATGCACATAGTACCTTCTTACTGTAAACTTTATGTCTTATTCTCTTTTTTTTTTGAATTTTATTTAATTTATTTTTTTATACAGCAGGTTCTTATTATCTGTTTTATACATATTAGTGTATACATGTCAATCCCAATCTCCCAATTCATCCCACCACCACCCACCCTCCACCACCTTCCCCCCTTGGTGTTTATACGTTTGTTGTCTACATCTGTGTCTCTATTTCTAGTTCATCCGTACCATTTTTTCATCCGGTTCTTCTGTAACATTTTTCTAGGTTCCACATATATGCGTTAATATACTATATTTGTTTTTCTCTTTCTGACTTACTTCACTCTGTATGACAGTCTCTAGAGCCGTCCACGTCTATACAAATAACCCAATTTCATTCCTTTTTATGGCTGAGTAATATTCCATTGTATATATGTACCACATTTTCTTTAATTCGTCTGTCGATGGGCATTTAAGTTGCTTCCATGACCTGGCTATTGTAAATAGTGCTGCAGTGAACACTGGGGTGCATGTGTCTTTTTGAATTATGGTTTTCTCTGAGTATATGCCCAGTAGTGGGATTGCTGGGTCATATAATAGTTCTATTTTTAGTTTCTTAAGGAACCTCCATCCTGTTCTCCATAGTAGCTATATCAATTTACATTCCCACCAACAGTGCAAGAGGGTTCCCTTTTCTCCACACCCTCTTAAGCATTTGGTGTTCGTAGATATTCTGATGATACCCATTCTAACTGGTGTGAGGTGATAACCTCATTGTAGTTTTGATTTGCATTTCTCTAATAATTAGTGATTCTTTTTGTTTTTTTAATAGGAGTATAATTGCTTTACAATGTTCTGTTAGTTTCTGCTGTACAGTGAAGTGAATCAGCTATATGTATACATATATCCCTTCCCTCTTGGACCTCCCTCCCCACCACCCCCTATCCCATCCACCTAGGTCATCACAAAGCACCAAGCTGAGCTCCCTGTGCCATACAGCAGGTTCCCACTAGCTATCTGTTTTTTTTTTTTTTTTTTCCTTTTTGCGGTATGCGGGCCTCTCACTGTTGTGGCCTCTCCCGCTGCGGAGCACAGGCTCCGGACGTGCAGGCCCAGCGGCCATGGCTCACGGGCCCAGCCGCTCCGCGGCATATGGGATCCTCCCAGATCGGGGCACGAACCCGTATCCCCTGCATCGGCAGGCGGACTCTCAACCACTGCGCCACCAGGGAGGCCCAGCTATCTGTTTAACACATGGTAGTGTATTTATGTGAAACCTAATCTCCCAGTTCATCCAACTCTTCTGTTCCCCCTCTGTGTCCACATGTCCGTTCTCTATACCTACGTCTCTATTGTTGTCCTACAAATAAGTTCATCTGTACCATTTTTCTAGATTCCACATATATATGCATTAATATACAATATTTGTTTTTCTCTTTCTGGCTTACTTCACTCTGTATGACAGTCTCTAGATCCATCCACATCTCTACAAATGACCCACTTTCGTTCCTTCTTATGGCTGAGTAATATTCCATTGTATACATGTACCACATCTTCTTTATCCATTCATCTGTCTTTGGACATTTAGGTTGTTTCTGTGTCCTGGCTGTTGTAAATAGTGCTGCAGTGAACATTGGAGTACGTGTCCTTTTGAATTATGGTTTTCTCAGGGTATATTCCCAGT
This sequence comes from Mesoplodon densirostris, assembly GCF_025265405.1. Lineage (NCBI taxonomy): Eukaryota > Metazoa > Chordata > Mammalia > Artiodactyla > Ziphiidae > Mesoplodon > Mesoplodon densirostris. The sequence goes on along the minus strand of NC_082668.1, from coordinate 78,816,146 downwards.
AGTGGGATTGCTGGGTCATATGGTAATTCTATTTTTAGTTTTTTAAGGAACCTCCATACTGTTCTCCACAGTGGCTGTATCAATTTACATTCTCCCCAACAGTGCAAGAGTGTTCCCTTTTCTCCACACCCTCTTTAGCATTCCTTGTTTGTAGACTTTTTGATGATGGCCATTCTGACCGGTGTAAGGTGGTACCTCACTGCAGTTTTGATTTGCATTTCTCTAATAATTAGTGATGTTGAGCAACTTCTTGTCCATCTGTATGTCTTCTTTGGAGAAATGTCTATTTAGGTCTTCTGCCCATTTTTGGATTGGGTTGTTTGTTTTTTTAATATTGAGCTGCATGAGCTGTTCATATATTTTGGAGATTAATCCTTTGTCCACTGATTCATTTACAAATATTTTCTCCCATTCTGGGGGTTGTCTTTTCATCTCGTTTGTAGTTTCCTTTGCTTTGCGAAAGCTTTTAAGTTTCATTAGGTCCCATTTGTTTATTTTTGTTTTTATTTCCATTACTCTAGGAGGTGGATCAAAAAAGATCTTGCTGTGATTTATGTCAAAGAGTGTTCTTCCTATGTTTTCCTCTAAGACTTTTATAGTCTCCAGTCTTAAATTTAGGTCTCTAATCCATTTTGAGTTTATTTTTGTGTTTGGTATTAGGGAGTGTTCTAATTTCATTCTTTTACATGTAGCTGTCCAGTTTTCCCAGCACCACTTGTTGAAGAGACTGTCTTTTCTCCATTATATATCCTTGCCTCCTTTGTCATAGATTAGTTGACCATATGTACGTGGGTTTATCTCTGGGCTTTCTATCCTGTTCCATTGATCTATATTTCTGTTTTTGTGCCAGTACCATAGTCTTCATTACTGTAACTTTGTAGTATAGTCTGAAGTCAGGGAGTCTGATTCCTCCAGCTCCATTTTTTTCCCTCAAGACTGCTTTGGCTATTCGGGGTCTTTTGTGTCTCCATACAAATTTTAAGATTTTTTTGTTCTAGTTCTGTAAAAAAAAAAAAAAAAAAAAAAAAAATGCCATTGGTAATTTGATAGAGATTGCATTGCATCTGTAGATTGCTTTGGGTAGTGTAGTCATTTTCACAATATTGGTTCTTCCAGTCCAAGAACATGGTATATCTCTCCATCTATTTGTATCACCTTTAATTTCTTTCATCAATGGCTTATAGTTTTCTGCATACAGTTCTTTTGTCTCCCTCGGTCGGTTTATTCCTAGGTATTTTATTCTTTTTGTTGCAGTGGTAAATGGGAATATTTCCATATTTTCTCTTTCAGATTTTTCATCATTAGTGTATAGGAATGCTAGAGATTTCTGTGCATTAATTTTGTATCCTGCAACTTTACCAAATTCATTGATTAGCTCTAGTAGTTCTCTGGTGGCATCTTTAGGATTCTCTATGTATAGTATCATGTCATCTGCAAAGAGTGACAGTTTTACTTTTTCTTTTTCTATTTGTATTTCTTTTTCTTCTCTGATAGTCCTGGCTAGGACTTCCAAAACTATGTTGAATAATAGTGGTGAGAGTGGACATCCTTGTCTTGTTCCTGATCTAAGAGGAAATGCTTTCAGTTTTTCACCATTGAGAATGATGTTTGCTATGAGTTTGTCATATATGGCCTTAATTATATTGAGGTCACTTCCCTCTGTGCCCACTTTCTGGAGAGTTTTTATCATAAATGGGTGTTGAATTTTGTCAAAAGCTCTTCCTGCATCTCTTGAGATGATCATGGTTTTTATTCTTCAGTTTGTTAATATGGTGTATCACATTGATTGATTTGCTTATATTGAAGAATCCTTGCATTCCTGGGATAAACCCCACTTGATCATGGTGTATGATCCTTTTAATGTGCTGTTGGATTCTGTTTGCTGTTATTTTGTTGAAGATTTTTGCATCTATATTCATCAGTGATACTGGTGTGTAATTTTCTGTTTTTGTAATATCTTTGTCTGGTTTTGGTATCAGGGTGATGGTGGCCTCTCATTCTCATGATAGAATGAGTTTGGGAGTGTTCCTCACTCTGCTATATTTTGGACGAGTTTGAGAAGTATAGGTGTTAGCTCTTCTCTAAATGTTTGATAGAATTCGCCTGTGAAGCCATCTAATACTGGGCTTTTGTTTGTTGGAAGATGTTTAATCACAGTCTCAATTTCAGTGCTTGTGATTGGTCTTTTTATATTTTCTGTTTCTTCCTGGCTCAGTCTTGGAAGGTTGTGCTTTCCTAAGAATTTCCCCATTTCTTCCAGGTTGTCCATTTTATTGGCATATAGTTGCTTGTAGTAATCTATCATGATCCTTTGTATTTCTGCAGTGTCAGTTGTTACTTCCCCTTTTTCATTTCTAATTCTGTTGATTTGAGTCTTCTCTCTTTTTTTCTTGATGAGTCTGTCTAATGGTTTATCAATTTTGTTTATCTTCTCAAAGAACCAGCTTTTAGTTTTATTGATCTTTGCTATTGTTTCCTTCATTTCTTTTTCATTTATTTCTGATCTGATCTTTTTGATTTCTTTCCTTCTGCTAAATTTGGGATTTTTTTTATTCTTCTTTCTCTAATTGCTTTAGGTGTAAGGTTAGGGTGTTTATTTGAGATTTTTCTTATTTCTTGAGGTAGGATTGTATTGCTGTAAACTTCCCTGTTAGAACTGCCTTTGCTGCATCCCATAGGTTTTGGGTTGTCGTGTTTTCATGTCATTTATTTCTAGGTATTTTTTGATTTTCTCTTTGATTTCTTTAGTGAGCTCTTGGTTATTTAGTAGTGTATTGTTTAGCCTCCATGTGTTTGTAATTTTTACAGCTTTTCTACTGTAGTTGCTATCTAGTCTCATAGCGTTGTGGTCGGAAAAGATACTTTATACAATTTCAGTTTCTTAAATTTACCAAGGCTTGATTTGTGACCCAAGATATGATCTGTCCTGGAGAATGTTCCATGAGCACTTGAGAAGAAAGTGTATTCTGTTGTTTTTAGATGGAATGTCCTGTAAGTATCAATTATGTCCATCTTGTTTAATGTGTCCTTTAAAGCTTGTGTTTCTTACTTATTTTCATTTTGGTTGATCTGTCCATTGGTGAAAGTGGGGTGTTAAAGTCTCCTACTACTATTATGTTACTGTCCATTTCCCCTTTTATGGCTGTTAGCATTTGCCTTATGTATTCAGGTGCTCCTCTGTTGGGTGCATAAATTTTTACAATTATTATATCTTCTTCTTGCATTGATCTCTTGATCATCATGTAGTGTCCTTCTTTGTCTCTTGCAGTAGTCTTTATTTTAAAGTCTGTTTTGTCTGATATGAGAATTGCTACTCTAGCTTTCTTTTAATTTCCATTTTCATGGAATATCTTTTCCATCCCCTCACTTTCAATCTGTATGTGTCCCTAGGTCTGAAGTGGGTCACTTGTAGACAGCATATGTACAGGTCTTGTTTTTGTATCCGTTCAACCAGTCTATGTATTTTGGTTGGAGCATTTAATCCATTTACATTTAAGGTAATTATCGGTATGTATGTTCTTACTACCATTTTCTTAATTGTTTGGGGTTTGTTATTGTAGGTCTTTTCCTTCTCTTGTGTTTCCTGCCTACAGAAGTTCCTTTAGCATTTGTTGTAAAGCTGGTTTGTAGTGCTCAATCTCATAGCTTTTGCTTGTCTGTAAGGGTTTTAATTTCCCCATCAAATCTGAATGAGATCCTTGCTGGGTAATCTTGGTTGAAGGTTTTTCCATTTCATCACTAAATATGTCCTGCCACTCCATTTTGGCTTGCAGAGTGTCTGCTGAAATATCAGCTGTTAACCTTATGGGGAGTCCCTTGTATGTTTTTGTTGCTTTTCCCTTGCTGCTTTTAATATTTTTTCTTTGTATTTAATTTTTGATAGCTTGATTAATATGTGTCTCGGTGTGTTTCTCCTGGGTTTATCCTGTATGGGACTCTCTGTGCTTCCTGGACTTGATCGACTATTTTCTTTCCCATGTTAGGAAAGTTGTCTACTATAATCTCTCCAAATATTTTTGCAGACCCTTTCTTTTTGTCTTCTTCTTCTGGGACCCCAATAATTCGAATGTTGGTGCATTTAATGTTGTCCCAGAGGTCTCTGAGACTGTACTCAATTCTTTTCATTCCTTTTTCTTCATTTTGCTCCCTGGCAGTTATTTCCACCATTTTATCTTCCAGCTCACTTATTCATTCTTCTGCCTTAGTTATTCTGTTATTGATTCCTTCTAGAGTATTTTTAATTTCCGTAATTGTGTTGTTCATCACTGTTTGTTTGCTCTTTAGTTCTTCTAGATCCTGTTAAATTTTTCTTGTATTTTCTCCATTCTGTTTCCGAGATTTTCGATCATGTTTACTATCATTACTCTTAATTCTTTTTCATGTAGGTTCCCTATTTCGTCTTCATTTATTTGGTGTTGTAGGTTTTTATCTTGCTGCTTTGTCTGTAACATATTTTTTTCTAGTTTCTTTCTTTTTTTTTTTTTTTTTTTGATGGGTGGTGCTATATTCCTGTCTTACTGGTTGTTTGGCTTGACACGTCCAGCACTGGAGGTTGCAGGCAGTTGGATAGTGCTGGGTGTTGGTGCTGAGGTGAGGACCTCTGGGAGGCCTCACTCCGATTGATATTCCCTGGGGTCTGAGGTTCTCTGTTAGTCTATCAGTTTGGACTCAGAACTCCCACCACAGGAGCTTGGGCCCAACCTCTGGCCTGGGAACCAAGATCGCACAAGTTTCGTGGCATGGTAAAAAAAAAAGGGGGGGGTGGGGAGAAAGACAAAAAGAAGAAAGGAGCAGTAAAATATCAGAGAATAATAAGCAAAATAAAATTAGGAAGATGAATAATATGTTAGGACAAATAAAACTATAATTGAAACAACTGCAACAAGGTAAAATAAAACCACAAAAGAAAAAAAAATGTGTGGGGGGGAACAAGCCAAAAGGAGAGAGCAATAACAAAGTGTAAAGAATAAAGTAGAATTAGAAAAATAAAAGATTTATGAGGAAAAATAAAAATGTAGAAGAATCAACAACAGTGAATCCATAAGGTAAAACAGAACTCCAATCTAAAAAAGGAAAAAAGAAAAAAAAAAGCCTTGGCTATGGGGGTGGAGTTTTGGCAGGGGTGGATCTTAGGCAGGGGTGGGGTTTAGGGTAGGGTGAGACCTAGGCAGGTGGGGATGTGACGTTTGAGCCTGGGGCGGGGCCTAGGTGGAGGTTGCGGGGGGGACACAGACGGGACATTCAAGTGTGGGATGGGGCCTCTACTTAGGTTCTGCCTGGAATGGGAGAGGCATCAAGACCTGAGCGGGGCCTCTGGAGTGTGGAGTTCTGGAGTTTGGAGGTAGGGCCTTGAGTGAGGGTGTGTGGGTGGGGTGTAGGCCCAGCTCGTTGGAGGGAGTCTCCGAATGTAGAGGTGGGGCCCTGGGTGGGGGTGTAGGGGCGGGGCTTGGGCTCTGCACAGCAGGAGGGAGGCTCCAAGGGCAGAGGATTAGGCCCGGGAGCCCAACAGGCTTCCCCGTGCCTGAGTGGACAGGGCAAGCACTGGCCCCTTTCCCTTCTGTTCCTTTACGCCCTGCCGTACTGTCTCCCCCAGCGTCTCCCCTGCCGCTGCTGGACCCCTAACCGTGGGTGGGTCCTGCTGGGTGTAGGAACTCCTCCCCTCCCCCAGCTGCCCCTCAGGGGTGCCGGTCCCAGAGGTCCAGCCTTTACTTTTGCTCCCCCTTCCCTCCCTCCCACTCCCTCAGGACCTGCGCAGCTGGAGGGGGCCTAGGTGGGCGGAGGATCAGGCCCCGGATCTCAACAGGTTCCTGGGGGTCCGAGTGGGCAGGGGAAACCTGACCATGCTCCCTTTTGATCCTCTGCCCTCCCAGTGGTTCCCCAAGTTCCCCCTTCAGGCGTGGGATCCCTTCCCCTCCCACAGCCGCCCCTCAGCAGCGCCAGTCCCATCCCACATCCACTTCTCCTCCCTCTTCACTCGCCCCACGTCCTACCCGGTCGCTGGGGGCTCCTCCCGTCCCCTTAGGTGTCTGTGTCCCCCCACCGGTGCCTGGTAGGTGCCCTAGTTGTGAGGAGACACGAATTCCGTGTCCTCCTAGTACGCCATCTTGACTCCACCCACCTCATTGCTTTTTAGTCTTAGGATTGTTTGACACTCTTAAAAGTTACTGAGGACTCCAAAGAGCTTTCGCTTATAAGGGTTCCATATATTGCTATTTACAGAAAATAAAACTAAGAAGACTAAAATATTTTGGTTGTTTAAACAATAATAATAAACTTGTATATTAACATTTTTCTTTAGGAGAAATAAAACCAAAAATAGTGAGAAGTGGCATTGTTTTACATTTATGAAAATCTTCAGTATCTGGGTTAGCAGAAGATACATAGATTCTCATATCTGCTTCACACACTTCATTAGCTCTCAGGGCTATGATGGCATCACATGTCATACAGCAAAATGTGTAGGAACTTTTTCTCTCCATCTTTCTCCACATCTCTCCTCTAATAAGTTTCCTCTAGCCCCTTAGCCGAATTTGTGTTTTGTTTCACCATTACTTCTCTTGATCCAACCAGATAAAATTAACATTATATGAATTAGCTGCTATTCAAACAGGAAGAGTCAATCTTTGTAATTCAAATAGAGGTTGCCTTTTTCCATAAATTCTCAGTTCTAGTAGTTATGATTCTTTGGAAACCAGTTTAAGAATGGCTATCATTGTTAGAGTTTTAAGAGTTCAAAAATAACACCTTTTTTTCTTCTTCTTGAGTTGAAAACCAGTAAGAGAGAAATACTGGGCAGATAACTACTAGAGAGCAGGACTGTAGATCTGCAGCTGACTTGTTCACCTGCTCTTGGGTGGCATGGACCACTGCAGAGTTCCCCTGAAAGGGCAGATCAGAAAAAAGAAAATCCAGAAGGGGCTGAACCACATGGCCCAGCATCTTCCCCAGACTTTCCAGTCATCTGTCATTCCTTTCCTGCTAAGCAAGAGACGGAGAAAAGAGGCCAGGGATCTTATTCCAGAAAGAACTGGAAGTAATTGTCCCCCCTCTTCTCAACAAGATGCTTGTTTATGTTTTATCTTTTATAAATGTGGACAGCAGAGTTTTACTGTCATGAATTAGTAATGGCTCAACAGCCACCCTCTCTCACTCAGTAATGACTAGCATAAGAAGGCTTAAGGTCACCTTTCCAAAACTCAAATCATCATTTATTTCCCCGTACTCTCTACAACATTGTTAACAGAACTATTGAACAAGTCAGTTCTTTGGCCAGAGTCCATGTTGCAGTTTGCTTATCAGGAGGGTTATTAGATATTACACGGCTTGAAAAAATAGATGTCTTGTGAAAAGTCTAGTGAAATATGAATAGTCATGTGATCTGTTTTATAAGTTTTTAGGCTAAAACTGTCAGGGTGTGTGCCCATTATGAATCAAGTTTAATTATAATACATTCATGGGGGATGATGTTCTAGGAAGTGTAAAATCCAGAAACACAGGTTACTGAGTTTTAATCCCAGCCCTGCCATGCACTAGCTATGCAACCTCAAACAAGTTCTAGTTCCATATCTTCTCTCGACTTCATTTTTCTGAATTATAAAATGGGGAAAGTCAGAACACTGTCCTCATAAGATTGTTTTGAAGCTTAAATAAGAAAATACAGGCAAAGCATTTATTATGTTTGGGGCACAATAATTGCTCAGTATAGGTTCATTAAATATTATGTATATTACAAGAATATTATTTTTGTGTATTGTTTTTATAATCCAGAACATTAGGCAATTATATAACATTATTTTACTCCCTCATTTTCTGATTTCTGCCTTTTTTGGGTTAAGTTTTAGCCATTGATCTATACTTAGGGGCATTATAAAACAGCTGTTTCAAACTTATCTTCATTCAGGAAGAGTTGTTGGGACTACATTTCATAGCATCATCTCTGTAAAGACCTTGGGGGAAATAGTTCCAACAGGTCTCAGTCTAAAGAATTGATGTCCCTTTCCCATGCATTGGGTTTGTGTTTCTATCTTAAATTGTATGACAGATCATGTTTCCTTTTTAAAATTGCTATTGAAGAAGCTCGGCAACAAACTTGCAGCCCTCTGTTAACAAAGTGGACTCTATGTTGTGACATATATTTTAAATACTAATCTTAACCTTCATCTCTCTCCCCCACCTCATCTTTATGTTCTCTTCCTCCCCAGTTTCTTCACATAATTTTTATCTTCTTTTTTCTACATCTTTGTAAGAGACTGCACATACTTTCTGAATGAAGAAACATAGATATATATTTAAAATAAAAATATGTGAGTGTAAAATAAATCTTTAAACCTTAGGAACATACTTGACCTAATGAAATAGTTGTGGGTAATTTCATTTGATTAGTTTTTTGGTCATTGTATAAAACTGGTTTGAATTAAAATGCTTTAGGTGATTTGTGACATGGGTGGCTGTACGACGTCACTACAGTGTCACTCATCTCCCTTGAGCTTGTGATTATATGCTCTTCCATATCGAGCACATAACTGTGTTGTTGCTCTTGCCTAGCAGCTGTCTAGATAAAATTGGCGTGTTTCTCTTGTATTCTTTTTTTTTAATAAATAAATTTATTTATTTATTTTTGGCTGCATTGGGTCTTCGTTGCTGTGCGCAGGCATTCTCTAGTTGTGGTGAGTGGGGGCTACTCTTTGTTGCGGTGCGTGGGCTTCTCATTGTCATGGCTTCTCTTGTTGTGGAGCACGGGCTCTAGGCGTGCAGGCTTCAGTAGTTGTGGCACGTGGGCTTAGTAGTTGTGGCTTGTGGGCTCTAGAGCACAGGCTCAGTAGTTGTGGTGCATGGGCTTAGTTGCTCCGCGGCATGTGGGATCTTCCCGGACCAGGGCTCGAACCTGTGTCCCTTGCATTGGCAGGCAGATTCTTAACCACTGCGCCACCAGGGAAGCCCTCTCTTGTATTCTTGAGTGAGTAGAGTTAAGGTTTTAGAGTGCCACAAAATGGTAGGAATGGAGTATCAAAAGACTTGACAATTAATGCATCCTTTATAAGGGAAAGTGAGGTTGAGGTGACAGGGCAGATTGTGGGTACTGAAAGAATTATATATAGCAGGGGGAAGAGTTATATATAGCAGGGAAGAAATGTATAACCACGGGCACCAAACAATCAGAATTTTTATTTGCTGTTGGTTCACGTTCTATTTAGAGAATATTTTGAGGTTTTATATTGTTTTAGTAGTTTCAAGGTATTTTATGTCTGTTTACAGTGATTATAATTATTTTCTGTCTTTGAAACCCAAATCTCAAATATTGAAAACTATATTTTTCCCTAATCCTAATTTCCTTCCCCCCAAATCTAATCAGTTAAAAAATCCCATTACATTTTCCTTTGAATCCTCATTAGTCAAATTAGGGACTATAGGAGGTGAGTTTAAAATCCTTTTAATCTCTAAATGTCCGCAGGTCTCTGCCCATAATCTCTAGTCTTCTTGCCTAGATTTAGCAGACTCTTAAAGAGTTCTTCATGTTTGGCCTTTTGCTTCTCAAATTCATTTTTATACCTCATCAGCAAGTGAACCTATTTCATTGCCATCATGGCTGGCTATCTGTTGCCTACAAGACTGTCTAATGATGATTCAGCTTCTCAAGTGATACATCATTAGGATGAGTTTTGTTTTGTTTTGTTTTGTTTTGTTTTGCAGTACGCGGGCCTCTCACCGCTGTGGCCTCTCCCGTTGTGGAGCGCAGGCTCCGGACGCACAGGCCCAGTGGCCATGGCCCATGGGCCCAGCCGCTCCGCGGCATGCGGGATCCTCCCCAACCGGGGCACGAACCCGTGTCCCCTGCATCGGCAGGCGGACTCTCAACTACTGCGCCACCAGGGAAGCCCCGAGGATGAGTTAGTTTTAATTGCACTAGTGGTAGTCTCAGAAAGTGGAAATTCCTTTTAGTTTGTTTTAAGGATGCTAAGAAGTAATGAAGTTTTCCCTAAGAATTTTAGATATTCCAGAAATAATACTTTGTACTTTGAGGAATTTAGGACAAAATAAGTGTGTCTATAAATCATGTCTAGCATATACATATTACCTGCTAATATAATTTCTCAGTGTTTTTTGGCTGGAATTTAATGTTTAATGCTATAATTCTGGTTTTTGATGCCAGAATGCATTTATATGCTTTTTATTTGCTTTTGTTTTATTTTACATTGAACAACATATAAGTTCTATTTTGAAATTATGGCAAAGATTCTGTAGTCAAAATCCGTCACCAACACTGGAGAGACTACTAAATAAATTTTAAGACTTATTCAAAGGATTTTTTTTTTTTGGTGGCATGTGGGATCCTAGTTCCCCAACCAGGGATCGAACATGAGCCCCCTGCATTGGAAGCGCTGGGTCTTAACCACTGGATTGCCAGGGAAGTCCTTAAAGGAATTTTAAGCCTTCTAATAGGTGTGACTCCTGTGGTCAGACTGTAATCAGCTACCTTTTAATAATAATAAGTACAAATACTGTTAAAGTTGTACAGAGAGCAGTAACACTTGTATTGTTGATATGTTTTCTTGCTTTGCAACATATATCATGTCATAACAGCTATATCAGGGGGAAAATATCATGTAGAAACATATTTATCTGTTGTTCTCAATTAAGTAGTTTGTTATGTTATTGCATTTTTCTTTGTATGATGTTTTTTTTTTTCACCACTAGAATAAACCCAGATGGTTGTTTTAATTTTTATAGCATTGAAAGAAACAATGTAGGGTCCATATCAAGTTTAGAATCATAATTTTCAAAAATGAGTCACAATCAAGACATATATACATATTGATTAGTAATTAAGGCATGGCCATATCAATAATAGCAATGCTACTTGGAACAAAAATCAAGTAGAATGTACTAGCTTTTCCTTGTAGTAGTTTCTCCCTTTGAGTTACTAACTTGATATGAGATTGCGTCTTATTTATACATTACAAATGCTTATTCTGTTTATGGCTATATAGTATAAATAGCATGTGCTAACGTTTAATACAGTTTATAATTTTCTGATAAATTTGGTATTTGGTATATGGCATGTAGTTTTTTTAAATAAAAGTTTATACATATGAACAAAAATAGACTGCATTCTGAATGTGTGCATATCAATATTTCAGCCTTTTCTTAAAAAGTTATTAAAATGATTAAAAAATACTAATTACGTAAATACTGTACTTTGTTTTTATAGAACTTTCACCCATAATCTTTTTTTTTTCTTTTAAAGATCAGTGGATAAGTCTGTCATAGTGTATGATACTGTAAGTATTTCAAAATCTTGTGTGATCTGTGTAAATTATGTTTGCTTATTAGGCTACTGAACTTCAAGTTTAGGCAAGATGAGAAAAATGTACATATTTTTTCTGTTTAGGATGCCCAAGAATATAATATATACATTTTCAGAAATGCTAAAATAGTTATGCATGTAAGGTATTGGTTCCGGGACGAGCCCTTAAATATTTCAATAATGGTTTTAAGATAGACAGATGTTTAGTCTGGTCAAAGAAAATACAGATTTAAAGAGCATCAATATTAAAAAAAATCACTTTAAGTCAATTTTTATTAAACTCTTACACCAGGTTTCCATAACAGCAAAGGAGTGTTTACCCAAGGGTTTTGGGAAGGTATAGCTGAAAGCTGAAAGTGGCTCTATCACTTTATAGAGTCCCATCTGGATTTAGAGACTAGTATAAGAAAAGTAGGTTATAAAGGATTTGGAAAAATGGGGCTTCTTGGTAGATGCATGTGAATAAAGACCAGGTTGCATAAGTATGAAGAAAAATGAACATTTAATATATAGTGAAGGTATGATTGATGAAAATATTCTCCAAGAGAAATCAGTGTTGAGTGGGACCTTAGAGTGGTTGAGCTTAGGTTGTAGCTATGCCAACAAAGAAATAGAGATGTGAATTATCAAAGTGTAGTGGGTCAAGCAAGGAAGCTAAGCTAGTCCTCCACACAGCAGTTCAAATTATTGAGTTCTGGCAGGAAGTGGGAAAGAGTACTCAAACGAGGTGAAATAGATCCTTAATATTTCTCAGGAAATTTTCACGAGATTTTACATTCACAGAAATAAATATAATGTTAAATTTTCTCCATAAAATATGTATATGAATCTCAGTTAAATACATCTAGTTGTTGGATGGCCAGCTAAGTGTACTCAATATTGCAATGACTAATTTCTACTCACTGGTCTGCAATGGGTACAGTCAAATGCCATAGCAAAAATACAAATAATTTCATGGTTACTATTAGTAAGTTGAGACAAATCAGCCAGGACTATATTATACTAAAAATTTCACCAGACAGCAGTGCTGATAATTGAGAAAGAGTGAAATAAGTACTTGATAATGTTATTAGTTGTAAATGCTATTCTCTATTCAGTGGGTAAAGTTTTGGTTTATATTAGTGACTCATAATATTAGAATACATAGAGTATATAAACCATTCAGGTCAAACAAGTCTTTATCAGTAGCTTTACTCTTGCCTGAGTAAATATAAAGCTGTTTGTGTTGTTTTTCAGAATACTGAGAATATACTTCACACCTTGACTCAGCATACCAGGTCTGAACTTAACCTCACTTTGTATTAATATAATTAAAAAATAGGTCTGAGGATATATAATAGTTGTTTTTATTAACTAGGTATGTCACAACTTGTGCCTTTGCACCCAGTATCCTTTTACTTGCTACTGGTTCAATGGACAAAACAGTGAATATCTGGCAGTTTGACCTGGAAACACCTTGCCAAGGTTAGTAAGGATATCATGTGTAACCCAGTTCAGCACTATTCACCATTAAAATGAGAAATTCAGTAATTTTTTGACAAATTATTCATGTTGCTTTTCTCAATATAAAGCATATATCCAAATTTAATATAATTTAAAAATAATTTTAGAGAACCCAGTGTTAAAGTTAACCCAGACATCTACATTAAAACTGTTGGTAAATGCTTTTGGATGCACATTCATGTATATCATACCTCCCGTAGTTTTGTAAGCTCTTTATTTATACTCCATACTAATTTTTCAGATAAATATAGCCTAGAACAAAATAGAAATGACAGTTTTATCTTGTTGGTTTTATTTTTGGTTTTCTCAAGCAACATTGACACATACATAATTTAGGAGTTTTATTTTTATCACTGTCAGAATTAACCAATTAGTGGTGCTGATATGCAGATGACAGATCACATATAATACTTCTGCTGATATGAATTTTATATAATAAAGATAAACTTTTTCTGGAGTGTAAAATGTTCTGAAAGAGTAGCATTTAATGTAGCATTAAATGATACTTTATAAGTAGTATTATTTGATTTTTAAAAATTTCTTAAAGGATGTTAAAGTAGAAAACATAGACTTAAGAAAATTTCATTTACTTTTTTTTTAGTACAAAGTGAGAATGTTTATAAAGGATATACTTTTTCTTTTGCTTGTTGTTTTTTCACTTACTTTTTGTTTGTGGGTTTTTTTGTTTGTTTTTAAGCAAGGATCGCAGAAGATCAACCAAAGCAATTTACTGAAGATTGGTCAGAGGATGATGTCTCAAAGTGGCTTTGTGCACAAGGTTTAAAAGACCTTGTTGGTATTTTCAAAACGAATAACATTGATGGGCGAGAACTGTTGAATCTTACAAAAGAAAGTCTAGCTGATGATTTGAAAATTGGTAAGACTAGTGAAAGTTAGGCAGTCTTAAAAACAACTTTTAATAATTTACTCTGAGATTGGTTTTAATTGCACTAATGGTTTCCTCTTAATATTCTAGCACAGTAGTAGTTCTGGTATATGTGTATAGAAGTATATAGTATATTTTTATTCGATTATGGAAAAGAAATGTTACATACTGTTTAGGTAATTAAAGCGATCATGTGATTGTAATTTTTAAAATGTATATTTTAAAAATTGTGGTAGAATTTACCCTTTTATAAGTGTACAGTGCAGTGACTATTCAGAGTTGTATAACCATCACTACTGTCTGATTCCAGAACGTGTTCATCACTTCAGAAAGAAACTCCAATCCCATTAGCAATCACTCCTATTCCTTGTCTCTCTAGCTCCTGGCAACCACTAATCTACTTTCTGTCTCTAAGGATTTACCTGTTCTACGTTTCATAAAATGTATGGCCTTTTGTGTCTGGCCTCTTTTGCATAGCATGTTCTCAAGGTTCATACATGTTGTAGTATATATTAGTACTTCACTTTTTTATGGCCAAATAATATTCCATTGTATGAATTTATCACTTTTTGTTCATCCATTCACCGGTTGATTGGATTTAGATTGTTCCCATGTTTTAGATTTTATGAAAAATGCTTCTATGAACATTCATATACATGCTTCGTATGGGCATCTGTTTTCAGTTTTCTGGGGCATTACCAAATCATATTGACAGAACTTGGCCGGAAGAAGATGTCTCCTTTTGTGATTGGGAGTTGGGAATGAGTGTTATTAAACTTAATTGCTCAGGAAGAAAAGACCCTTTACCAGCTTGAGGGCTAGTAGCCCCTCAGTATGGGCAATGAGCAACATTTGGCTATATTTAATGTAACTCTGAAAAGGCATCTGGCTCTTAATAAGATGACAAATTAAATAGTCCATCAGCTCCTGTACCCTCTTCCCCACCCCTTCCCCATCCCTGGAAATGCTACATAATTGAAAACTGATGGAGTCTAGACACAAATAACCATCAAATATGCAAAACAAAACTCTGAAAACTGTCGAGTGGAATTGGTGGATCATATGGTAACTCTGTGCTTGCATTTGAAGAACTGCCAGGCTGTTTTCCAAATCAACTGTGCCTTTTTATGTTCTCACCAGCAGTGTATGAGGATTCCAGTTTCTCTGCATCCTCATCAACACTTTATGACTTTTATAGTTCTAGCTCTTACATTTAGGTGTGTGATCAATTTTGACTTAATTTTTGTATATAATGTGAGGTAAGGGTTTAGCTATATTCTTTCAGATGTATATATCCAGTTGTCCCAGCACCATTTGTTGAAAAGACTGTTCTTTCCCCTTTAAATTATCTTGACACCCTTGTTAAATATCAGTTGACCATAAACGTGAGGGTTTATTTCTGGACTCTCAATTCTATTTCACTGATCTATTTGTCTATCCATACGCTAGTGGCACAGTGTCTCAATTACTATAGCTTTGTAGTAAGTGTTGAAATTGAAAATTGTGTGTCCTCCATCTCTGGTTTTTTTTTCTCCCCAGGATTGGTTTTGCTCCTTTGGGTCCCTTGGCATTTCCATATGAATTTTAGGATCAACTTGTCAAATTTTGCAAAAAAGCCACCTGACTTTGATGGGGATTATACATCAATTTGGGGATTATTGTCATTTTAACAATATTAATTCTTCTAATCCATAAGCACAGGATATTTTTATGTTTATTCAGGTCTTCTTAATTTCTTTTTCAACAATGCTTTGTAATTTTCAATGCACAAGTCATTTTTTCTTAAGTGTACAATCCACTGGTTTTTAGTGTACTCAGAGTTGTACAACTGTCACCACTATCTAATTGCAGAACATTTTTATCCCCCCAAAAGAATCCCATTCTTTCCTCTTTCTAGCCTCTTGGCAACCACTAATCTATCTTCTGTAGAAATAGGATCTACCTATTTTGGACGTTTCTTTTAAGTGGAACCATACAATATGTGGCCTTTTGTATCTGGCTTTTTTAATTTAACCTTTCAAGGTTCATCCATGTTTTTGTATGTGTAAGTACTTACCTTTTATGGCTGAATAATATTCCATTGTATGGCTATACCACATTTTGTTTATCCACTCATCAGCTGATGGTCATTTGGGTTGTTTCTACTTTTTGGCTGTTGTCAATAATGCTGCTATGAATATATATGTATGAGTTTTTGTGTGAGTATATTTTCATTTCCCTTGGATATATGATTAAAAGTAGAATAACTCTACATATACCATTTTGAGGAACTGGCAGACTGTTTTCCAAAGCAGCTGTACTATTTTACATTCCCACCAGCAATGTGTGAACTTTCCAATTTCCTCACCTCTTTGTCAACACTGGTTATTACCTATCTTATTGATTATAGCCATTCAATAGATGTGAAGTGGTATTTCATTGTGGTTTTTGATTTGCATTTACCTAATGATATGGAGCATATTTTCGAGTGCTCATTGGCTGTTTGTATATCTTCTTTGGTTAAAATTGGTTTGTCTTTTTATTGTTGAATTGTAACAGTTGTTTTATGTGTTCTGGTTATTATCAGTACATCCTTATCAAAAACAGTTTGAAGTCTTAGTGTTGTGCTCTAATGGACATAATACTCAGACACTTATCTGTATGCTCTAGTAAAATCTTAATTAACCAGAAAGCTTAGGAAATAGGTTGTCCATAGTGAATTTACTGTTAATGAGGAGTCAAAGAGCAAAAAAACTGTTTGTTTTTAGAAAGTCATTCTAAAGTATAGTAGTATACTTTCATTACATAGTAAATATAGTATGTGAACCTGTTTAAGTGTCTTGAAAGCTTATGGCCTTTTAAGAAGTTAATAGAATGATGATTTTGTGAAAATAATTAGAATCAGATGGTTTTGTACTCAGGCCATACTGTGAAAGTTAGTTTTGTATCTCTAGTAACTTATTTCCTTTATAATTTATAGTTTACTCTTTCTTCCTGAAAGTAGGTAATAGAGTACAGGTTTTGTTTTGTTTTTGTTTTTTTTTTAAGTTCTGGTGAATTAGCATGTTCATTAGCTGATTTCTCATTACTCTCTCACAATAAGTTTTAACAATACCTTATCACACAGAAGCACATGACAATATAAAACAATAATTTCAGATTTCAACAAAGGATGTTTCAGAACATAAGAGAGCATAGTAAAAACAATAGGAATAAAATTCTGTCCCAATAGCCCGATAAATAAAGTATAAGAAATTCTTACAGGATTCAATTAATGGCCTGAAATAGTTTCTGAAGGTGAGTCTCGGGTTTAGTAGTTACGATCATTTTGACGTTCAGTGAAATAAGTTTTGGAACTACCAGGCTCAAGCCAAAATTGAAATATAGTTTAAATAAGCCTGCTGTGGTCTAAAAGCTGAATTAGGAATATCATTATAAATGGAGACAAGAACATTGCATACTCTCTATTAAGGAATTCGCTTTTTGTTTGTGCTTAAGATTTGGAAAGTTAGCAAATACAACAAATTAAATACAGAATAAATCAGTAAATAAAATTTTAAATAAAATTTAAAATAATTTTTTCTACATCATTCTATAGTATCAATATTTTAAAGTTTTTGCACAATTATAAAGGGTCAGCAAGCTAACATTAATCTTCTACAAGTGCTACTTTAAGCTACAGTGGATTTCTGTTAGTCTTGAGTTTTAAGAAAAGTAGGCTCCTCCTCAAAACAGTAAATTGGAGTAATAGAGAAGTGAAATTGGGTCTGGAAAAAAATGTGTTAAGAGGCAAACTGATGAGTATGTGATAATGAATTTTACTCTTGTGATGCATAACTATTTTACTTGCATTTGCTTTTGTGGTACAGCTGTTAAAACGGTTCCTGTGTCAATGTGAATAAATATGAATTTAACATTTATCACATGAAGGAAATTAATTAATTTTCAGTGAAGTATATTGGAGTTTTAGGGAACAAAGTAGTATATCTATTACATTTGACACTTAAAAATTATTTTTAAGGAGTCAAGCAGTCTATCAAATCTTTTTTCAATGAGCCTTTGTAAATATACAATAAAGGAACCTTCTATAGATTTGAGTATCTGTTGGAACCCGGTGTTTTAACCTAGAGTAATAGTGCTTTTCTAGGATAGTGTTAATGAAAACTAAGGGTACAATAGACATACAGTTTTAGGTAGGAAATAACTCCTTATATCTAGTGCTATATTTGCATAAGGAATATCCAGAAAGAGATTACAGGTACAAGAGATCCTTGATATTAAGAGAGGTATGTCTTAAGACATGTGTATCCATGAATTTGTGAACTCTACAACAGCCTTTAATATTGCACCAAAAGGCATAAAGTATGAAGATAAAGAGCAAGAAAGTCTCTTTAAGATGTGATACTAGGCAAGCATTAAGTCCACTAACTAGCCACGTGATTTTCATCTGCAGTTTGGCTTCAGTTTATATCCAGGCCTCAGGAATATTGCAAACTGCTACGTATCCTGGAGTTTGGAATTGCTGTAGACGATATAATGGTAGAACCATGTAATGACAAATGACAATGAACTATTGTATATCATGTCAGTCCTTACCCTTATATTCAGCTAATTATCAGTCATAGATTCTTAATTGGGAATGAGGTTTTTTCAAAGCGTTCCCTCTTCATTTTGCTCTTGTCTTTTCAAGAAACCATGAAAGTACATGAGACATTTTTATCATTTTCTGCTTTAAAAATTATAATATCAAATTATTAAATGCTTTTTAAAACTTTATGCACCAGCTGTCTTAACATCCTTAAATTTTGGAAGTTTCATGTTTCAAATCCTAGTAATACTTCCTTATGTAGACTTTCACTTGTTGCCTAACTGCATATACTGTTAAGTAACAAGAACATTTACCATTTTTTCTTTACACACAATTGGAAGTGGAATAGTCCTTTCACATGTATAGGCCTGTGCACTGACCTACTGTTAGAGTGGGCGTAACCCTTCCAGTTCAGCTGCTGCTCTTAACTTGGCCTACCCCACTTTCCTGAGAGTAGGGCATTTCGGGGTCTCCATTCCTCAGGCCTATCAGATGTTCTGTTGCTTCCGCATTGATATCAATCACAGGTCTTATGGATGTTGGTGGTTTATTCTCTTCCACTTACATAGCGGGATTCATGAGGATGCCCTGCTACTTTGTTTTGTTGGAAGTGTCGGTGGGATTTGATTTTGCTATCTTGTTGCTCTGTTTTTATGTGGGGATTCAGAGAAGTTTAAAAATTATATTGCTTCTATCACCATCTTCTCTAAATCCTTTAAAAAAATCCCTACTGTACCTATAGTTGTGTGTCCCTTTTCTTTCCTAATATAGTTTTTATGTCTTGTTTTCTCTTGATCTTTCAAGTCAGAAGTTTGTTAATAAATTTTATTTTTAAAAAATAAAAAGTTTTAAAGTTTTTTCTCCAAGAAACCAGCTTTTGATTCTGTAGTTCTGTCTCAGGGCATTGCAGAGGTGATTCAGTGACCAGCCCAATGGGCTGTAATTGTTAGTCCAGGCCATAGCACTCTCTTGTTACCCTGCCTCCAGCTCATGCTGGTGTTGCTGCCTTAGCAATGATATTTACAGGACAAAGTTGGGGAGAGTGAAGGCTACAAGTAGAAAGGTATTTCTTCCATTTGTGTACACAAATCTCTGCTTTAAGCTGTTTCCCATCCCCTACTCTGGAACCTAGTTACTTCTGTTTCTTTGAGAGGTTTCAGAATTTTGTTTTGTATTTTTGATGGTTATTTGTGTCCAGACTCCATCAATTCTCAATTATGTAGCATTTCCAGGGGTGGGGAAGAGGGTACAGGAGGTGATGGCCTATTTAATTTGTCATCTTATTAATAGCCAGATGCCTTTTCAGAGTTATAGTAAATATAGCTAAATATTGCCCACTGCCCATACTGAGGGTTTACTAGCCCTCAGCTGGTAAGGGTCTTTTCTTTCTGAGCAATTAAGTTTAATAACACTCACTGCCAAACCCCGATCACAAAAGGAGATGGCTTCTTCTGGCCAAGTTCTGTGGATATGATTTGGTAACTGCTTGCCTGAGGGCATTTTTAAATGACATTAAAATTAGACAAGGGTAACACACAATTTAACCTTTTCTTATCCAGTACATTTTGAAATAGGGTTTCTATATTCTTTATTAATAAACATTCTAAATATTGGCACACATGTATATTCAACAGGGTAATATATATATTGTTTTCAGAATATTAAATACCTCTATATCCTTATTACATGTTGTATAATTGTCCCCTTAAATTATATGACTTAATTATGTTAGTAGTTATGTAATTATTAATGTGTCTAATTAGTCTAATTATAAACTTGTTGTAGTGCTTTTAAAAAATTGTTTTAAAAATGCTCAATTTTGTTTCAATGAATTACATAGGAGGTAAGTCATAGGAAAGCAGTAAAGCAGTTCCTAAGATGTAGGCAGCTGCTAGGTTGACTTGCCATACTTGCATAGATATGGTCAATGAATCCAAACAGATTTGAACAGTTTATTACTCATGGCACGTCAGGCAGCATGAGCTTCATATTTAAATTGGTTGCCCTTTCAACCTAGTCTTATGGGGGCAATTTGTGTTGGTGTCATAGCTGAGGAACCCTGAGTTTATGAAACCCCCCCCCCAATCTTATAAAGGGACTGCTAGCAAACTAGTCCAAGAGGAAGACATTATCTTTGTACTTGTCAGGAAACAAATCTGCCCTCAGACTGGGAGGGAAACACTATCTCTAGCTTCCAAGTAAGTTTGCAGACATCCTTGAAAAGATTGCTAGACAAAAGGTGTCATAAGGTGTGTATAAACACTGGAGAATTACCGTCCAATCAGAAAGAAAGCTGATTTGGCTTTTTATGGGAACTCTGAGGTGTTCTGAAATGTAGTTCTTTTTTCCTACCCACCCTACACCCCCCAAACACCTCCACCTAAAATAGAACTGTCAGGTAGATTATCTAAAAATATTAACAGATAATCACACTAAACTTCCTAAACTTAATCGTATTAATCTTTCCAAAATTAAAAACTAAGATAATTTTTAAAACTTAAGATAAAAGTATTACAAATGAATGAAACGTATGTGTAGAGTCTTGGACAAAGATGAACTTTACTTGAGATTGTGTTTCATATGAGAATCAGCAAATAATACATCCAATTTCATAATGTTTAAAAATATAAGATGGAATTTTTATATTATCAAATTGAACATCTTTAAAAATGATTTTTAGGAAATTTTTTGTTGTCTAAATAAATTAACCTATAATAATGAGCCTTTTCTGATTTTGTGTGGTATATTAGTATTTGGGCAATCTGAAATTCTTGAGGATCTTTGAGAATCTAAAATTACTTAGAATAAACTTTCTCTTGCTGAGTTATTTTAATCACACAGTATTCTATACTACAAATATTGATTAAAGAATTTATAAAGAAAAGGTTCCATGTGGTAAAACAGAATGTCTGATGGTTTTTGGTTGTAGTAGATGAAATTTCTCTTTGTTTGCTGAAGACTTGCATAAAGGTTAGAAGTAATAGTTCTCCAGCCCTAACAGAATAATTTCTTTTCAGAATCTCTAGGGCTGCGTAGTAAAGTTCTGCGGGAAATTGAAGAGCTCAGGACAAAGATGAAAACCCTTTCCTCTGGAATTCCTGATGAATTTATATGTCCAATAACTAGGGAGCTTATGAAAGATCCTGTCATCGCATCAGGTATGTGATGCTATTCTAAGTTTCAGGGCATATTATGTACTAAATGAATAAATAATGTAGACAGTTCACAGAAGTTTGTTTAAATGTGTAACTTTTTCAAAATTACTTTATTTCTCAAGTTCTTTTTTTTTTTTTCTTTTTAAAAATTCCTTAGATCTGAGGTGAACTATTGAACATTGTGTATTTCTTAATGAATAAAATTGGATGGAGCAGGTTTGGATAAGATTAGAGACAAAAAGAAATAAGCTTGACAAGCCTTACTTAAACTTGTGAAATATGTATTTAGTTACTAGAATGTATAGTTAAAATATTGTTTTTTAAGATAAACTGTTGAGATCTATTATATTTATTTTGTCTATCATGAATTTAAACAACCTTACAGAAATAAGAATTCAGAGGTTATAAAGTTACATAATTTCACATTAATTTCTAATCTTTGTCAGTGAACACAGACATACATACTTTACATAGTTGTAATCAGTGAATCCATATTGTGCTTTTTATTTTTAAGACTATACATTTCTGTATATTGACTTAGTCTACATAATTTTCAGTGTTAATAACTTTATTCCATTGTAGCTCTATGCTACAATTTGACTCTTCCGTTTGGTGTATGTATATGTTTGAAAAGCTTTATATTGTTAATAGCATTGTGCTGATATCTTGGTACTCCTTTCATTGTGTTGTTACCATTACTTAGGGGTATTTTCATGACATGTGTTCCCCAAAGCAGAATTAACCAATCAGAATATTTTATGAATGTTAAAAAGAACAGTTTTGATAGTTCTTGTTAGATTTGTTATTAGATTGTTTTCTAGGAAAAAATAGTTTAGAATGCTGCCAGAAATGTATGTAAGTGTACCTGTTTTTCCAGTTTTGTGATCATTGAATTTTAGAACTCATTTATTTTTGCAAGTTTAATACTTGTTTGAAACTGTATTCCTTTTTTTAAAAAATTAATTTTTGTTTTTTTGATGAATTTACATTTATTTACTGATTTTGTTTGTTATGCCAGTAGTGTACTTTTACAGTTAAACTAAATTATTGTTAAACAGTAAGTAAAACTTAAAAGTCTTTAAGAAAGTGTACACATGTGGGCCCCTTTCTATTTGTTTTTATTTCCCAGAAATCTTTAGACTGCCTCATTTCTGGTCTGAATCAGTTATAGTGGAGGCAAAATTCCACGACAGTGGAGGTGTAGTGGAGTATAGTCTGAGAGTGAGTTGATGGTTGATGGGGGTGATAATAAACTGGGACTTATGTCCTAACCTTACCCAGCTCATCAGAGAGACGGGTATACCAGATTTGGGGAAATTTGTAATTAGATGCAGGCATTAATTATTTAAATACATCTTTTCTTAATTGTAGTAAAAAACACATAAAATTTACTGTCTTAACCATTTTTAAGTGTATTACACTATTGTGTAACCAATCTCCAGAATATTTTCTTCTTGCAAAACTGAAACTGGGTATACCTTCTTGTTTCTATGAATTTGACTATTCTACATATCTCATATAAGTGGAACCATACAGTGTTTGTCTTTTTGTGTCTGGCTTATTTCATTTAGCATAATGTCCTCGAGGTTCATCCACATTGTAGCCTGTGTCAGAAATTCGTTCCTTTTTAAAGCTGAATAATACGCCATTGTATGTGTACACTACATCTTGTTTATCCATTCATCCATCAATGGATGTTTGGTTTCCTTCCAGCTTTTGGCTATTATGAATAATGCTGCTGTGAACAGGGATATACAAATATCTCTTTGAGTTGCTGCTTTCAATTCCTTTGGGTAAATGCCCAGAAGTTGCATTGCTAGGTTATATGATAATTCTTTTCTTTTTTCTTTTTTCTTTATTTTTCACATCTTTATTGGTGTATAAATGCTCCTCACTGTTTGTGTGCTGCACAACAAAATGAATCAGCTATATGTATACATATATCCCCATATCCCCTCCCACTTGATCCTCCCTCCCACCCTCCCTATCCCATCCCTCTAGGTCGTCACAAAGCACTGAGCTGATCTCCCTGTGCTAAGCAGCAGCTTCCCACTAGCCATCCATTTTACATTTGGTAGTGTATATGTGTCAGTGCTACTCTCACTTCATCCCAGCTTCCCCTTCCCCACCCCGTGCCCTCAAGTCTGTTCTCTATGTCTGCGTCTTTATTCCTGCCCTGCCACTAGGTTCACCAGTACTGCTTTCTTAAATTCCATATATATGCGTTAGCATACGGTATTTGTTTTTCTCTTTCTGACTGTCTTCACTCCATATGGCAGATTCTAGGTCCATCCACCTCACTGCAAATAACTCAGTTTTGTTACTTTTATGGCTGAGTAATATTCCATTGTATATATGTGCCACATCTTCTTTATCCAATCATCTGTTGATGGACATTTAGGTTGCTTCCATGTCCTGGCTATTGTAAATAGTGCTGCAGTGAACATTGTGGTACATGACTCTTTTTGAATTATGGTTTTCTCAGGGTATATCCCCAGTAGTGGGATTGCTGGCTCATATGGTAGTTCTATTTGTAGTTATTTAAGGAACCTTCATACTGTTCTCCATAGTGGCTGTATCAATTTACATTCCCACCAACAATGCAGGAGGGTTCTCTTTTCTCCACACCCTCTCCAGCATTTATTGTTTCTAGATTTTTTTTTTTTTTTTTTTTTTTGCAGTACGCGGTCTTCTCACTGTTGTGGCCTCTCCCGTTGCGGAGTACAGGCTCCGGACGCGCAGGCTCAGCGGCCATGGCTCACGGGCCTAGCCGTTCCGCGGCATGTGGGATCTTCCCGGACTGGGGTACGAACCTGTGTCCCCTGCATCAGCAGGCGGACTCTCAACCACTGCGCCACCAGGGAAGCCCTGTTTCTAGATTATTTGATGATGGCCATTCTGACTGGTGTGAGGTGATACCTCATTGTGGTCTTGATTCACATTTCTCTAATGATTAGTGATTTTGAGCATCTTTTCACACATTTGTTGGCCATCTGTATGTCTTCTTTGGAAAAATGTCTATTTAGGTCTTCCACCCATTTTTGGACTGGGTTGTTTGTTTTTGTGATATTGAGCTGCATGAGCTGCTTGTATATTTTGGAGATTAATCCTTTGTCAGTTGCTTCATTTGAAAATATTTTCTCCCGTTCTGAGGGTTGTCTTTTTGTCTTGTTTATGGTTTCCTTTGCTGTGCAAACGCTTTTAAGTTTCATTAGGTTCCATTTGTTTATTTTTGTTTTTATTTCCCTTTAGGAGATGGGTCAAAAAGGATCTTGCTGTGATTTATGTCGAGTGTTCTACCTACGTTTTCTTCTGAGAGTTTTATAGTGTCTGGCCTTACATTTAGGTCTTTAATCCATTTTGAGTTTGTTTTTGTGTGTGGTGTTAGGGTGTGTTCCAATTTCATTCTTTTATATGTAGCTGTCCATTTTACCTAGCACCACTTATTGATCAGACTGTCTTTTCTCCATTGTATATCCTTCCCGCCTTTGTCTAAGATAAGGTGACCATATGTGCATGGGTTTATCTCTGGGCTTTCTATCCTGTTCCATTGATCTATATTTCTGTTTTTGTGTCTGTACCATACTGTCTTAATTATTGTAGCTTTGTAGTGTAGCTTTGAAGATCCCACATGGCGCGGAGCGGCTATGCCCGTGAGCCATGGCCGCTGAGCCTGCGCGTCTGGAGCCTGTGCTCCGCAACGGGAGAGGCCACAACAGTGAGAGGCCCGCATACCGCAAAAAAAAAAAAAAAAATTATATGGTTAATTTTTTATAAAGTTTTGATGGATATTTGGAGGAAAAGTATTTTTTCTCTTTGGTTCCAAAATTATTTTTTGCAATGTTATTGATATATTACGGTATATCAATATATAGATAATATAGATATCAAATTGATAATTGTCTAATTCACATCCTCTGTATCATTGCTATCCAGTAGAACTTTTTGTGATGATGGAAGTGTTCTTTGTACCATTGTAGTAACATTAGGCACGTGGTTATTGAGCACTTGATATGTGGCTACTGTTAATGGGAATATGAATATTTTACTTAATTGGGATTGATTTAAATTCAAATAGGCACTTGTGGCTATTGTATTGGACAGTACAGCTCCATAACCTAATTTTTTTGTATACAATTTATATAGGTATAATTTAAATAATAAAATCTCTTCATTTTAAGTATACAGTGTGATGAGTTTTTGAAACGTGTATACCTGTGCATCCACCATCATGATCAAGGTATAAATGTTATTATCATCCCAGAAAGTTGTTTTATCCCCTTTACAGTCAATATTTTTCCACCCCTGGCCTTATGTAACCACTGATCTGCTTTTTGGCACTCTAGATCATATTTGCCTTTCTAGAATTTGATATAAATGGAATCCTTCAGTATATCCTTTTTGTATCTGGCTTTTTTCACTCAGCAGAATGCTTAGGATTCACTTATATTATTGCACATATCAGTAGTTCATTGCTTCGAATTGTTGAGTAGTGTTCCATTACATGGATATACCATAGTATATTTATCCATTAACTGTTAATGAACTTCTGGGGTTTTCCAGTTTATGGCTATCATGAATGAAGCTACTGTAACATTCATGTACATGTCTTTGTCTGGACATGTTTCCTTTCTCTTGGTTAGGTAGGAGTGAAATTTCTGTGTTGTCTAGTAAGTGAATGTTTCACTTTTGAGAGAGACTGCCAAACTGTTTCTCAAAGTGGTTGCACCATTTAAGTTCCCAACTGAAAATTCCAATTTCTCCACATACTTGCCAACATTTGGTATTGTTAGTCTTTTATTTTATTTTATTTTATTTTATTTTATTTTTTTCTTTTTGCGTTACGTGGACCTCTCATTCTTGTGGCCTCTCCCGTTGAGGAGCACAGGCTCCGGACGCACAGGCTCAGCAGCCATGGCTCACGGGCCCAGCCACTCCGTGCCATGTGGGATCTTCCCAGACCGGGGCACGAACCCATGTCCCCTGCATCGGCAGGTGGACTCTCAACTACTGCGCCACCAGGGAAGCCCCCTAGTCTTTTAATTTTTGCCATTCTGGTGGGTGTGAAGTGGTATCTCATTGTACCTGTAATTTGCATTTTTCTGATTATTAATGTTGTTGAGATTTTATCCTGTGTTTTCTTCTAGCTGTTGTATGGTTGTATATTTCATGTTTAGGTCTATGATTTATTTCAAGTT
This sequence comes from Mesoplodon densirostris, assembly GCF_025265405.1. Taxonomy (NCBI): domain Eukaryota; kingdom Metazoa; phylum Chordata; class Mammalia; order Artiodactyla; family Ziphiidae; genus Mesoplodon; species Mesoplodon densirostris. The sequence goes on along the minus strand of NC_082668.1, from coordinate 78,789,532 downwards.
AATGTTTGTGTACTTTGCAAGATAAGAGTAAGTAAGCTTTTCTTCTTTTCCTAAATGGGAATTCAATTGTTCCAACAGCATTAATTGAGAAATATTTTCCCATTGAATTATTTTGGCAACTTTGTTGAAAATCACTTGACTATATTACTGGTCTATTTATAGATTTTCTGTGACCTGTTGATCAGTTACATCAGTGCCTTGATTATTGTAGCTTTATCTTGAAGTAGGTCTTTTTTTTTTTTTAATTAATTAATTTTTGGCTGCGTTGGTTCTTTGTTGCTGCATGCAGACTTTCTTTAGCTGTGGCGAGCAGGGGCTACTCTTTGTTGCAGTGCGTGGGCTTCTCATTGTGGTGGCTTCTCTTGTTGCCGAGCATGGGCTCTAGGCGCATGGGCTTCAGTAGTTGTGGAACACAGGCTCAGTAGTTGTGGCTCATGGGCTCTAGAGCTTAGGGTTAGTAGTTGTGGCGCATGGGCTTAATTGCTCTGTGACATGTGGGATCTTCCTGGACCAGGGCTCGAGCCCGTATTCTTAACCACTGTACCACCAGGGAAGCCCTTGAAGTAAGTCTTGAAATCAGGTAGTAAAAGTTTTCTTTTAGCATCTTTATTGGAGTATAATTGCTTTACAATGGTGTGTTAGTGTCTGCTGTATAACAAAGTGGATCAGCTATACATATACATATATCCCCATATCTCCTCCTTCTTGCATCTCCCTCCCACCCTCCCTATCGCACCCCTCCAGTTGGACGCAAAGCACCGAGCTGATCTCCCTGTGCTATGCAGCTGCTTCCCACTAGCTATCTGTTTTACATTTGGTAGTGTATATACGTCCATGCCACTCTCTCACTTCGTCCCAGCTTACCCTACCCCCGCCCCACGTCCTCCAGTCCATTCTCTACATCTGCATCTTTATTCCTGTCCTACCCCTAGGTTCTTCAGAACCATTTTTTTTTGTTTTTTTGTTTTTTAGATTCCATTTATATGTGTTAGCATATGGTGTTTGTTTTTCTCTTTCTGACTTACTTCACTCTGTATGATAGTCTCTAGGTCCATCCACCTCACTACAAATAACTCAATTTCATTTCTTTTTATGGCTCAGTAATATTCCATTGTATATATATGCCACATCTTCTTTATCCATTCATCTGTCAATGGACACTTAGGTTGCTTCCTTGAACATTGTGGTATGTGACTCTTTTTGAATTACGGTTTTCTTGGGGTATATGCCCAGTAGTGGCATTGCTGGGTAGTATGGTAGTTGTATTTTTAGTTTTTTCAGGAATCTCCATACTGTTCTCCATAGTGGCTGTCTCAATTTACAGTCCAACCAACAGTGCAAGAGGGTTCCCTTTTCTCCACACCCTCTCCAGCATTTATTGTTTGTAGACTTTTTGATGATGGCCATTCTGACCAGTGTGAGATAATATCTCATTGTGGTCTTGATTTGCATTTCTCTAATGATTAGTGATGTTGAGCATCCTTTCATGTGTTTGTTGGCCATCTGTGTATTTTCTTTGGAAAAATGTCTATTTAGGTCTTCTGACCATTTTTGGACTGGGTTGGTTGTTTTTTTGATATTGAGCTGCATGAGCCGCTTGTATATTTTGGAGATTAATCCTTTGTCAGTTGCTTCCTTTGTAAATATTTTCTCCCATTCTGAGGGTTGTCTTTTCATCGTTTATGGTTTCCTTTGCTTTACAAAAGCTTTTGAGTTTCATTAGGTCCCATTTGTTTATTTTTATTTTTATATCCATTTCTCTAGGAGGTGGGTCAGAAAGGATCTTGTTGTGATTTATGTCATAGGGTGTTCTGCCTATGTTTTCCTCTAAGAGTTTGATAGTGTCTGGCCTTACATTTAGGTCTTTAATCCATTTTGAGTTTATTTTTGTGTATGGTGTTAGGGAGTGTTCTAATTTCATTCTTTTACATGTAGCTGTCCATTTTTCCCAGCACCACTTATTGAAGAGGCTGTCTTTTCTCCACTGTATATTTTTGCCTCCTTTACGTATTAGTTCTTTTTCAAAACTGTTTTACTTATTCTTGGTCTTAGCATATTTCTATATAGATTTTAGAATCACTTTCTCAGTTTTTATGGAAAAGCGTGCCAGATGTATTTCTGTGTGTGTGTTAAAAAATAAATAACACTACTTTACACTTAAAAATGGTTAAGAAGGTAAGTTTTAACAGTATTCACATTGTTCTGTGACAGATCTCTAGAACTTTTTCGTTTTGCAAAACTGAAATTCTCTATTCATTGAACAATTCTCCTGTTCCTCCTCTCCCCAGCCCCTGGTAACCACAGTTTACTTTCTATTTCCATAGTTTACATACCTCATATAAATGGAATCATACAGTATTTGTTTTTTTGTGGCTAGCTTATTACATTCAGCATAATGTCTTAAAGGTTCATTAAGTTTGCTACAAATGGCAGGATTTCCCTTCTGTTAAGGCTGGATAATGTTCCATTGTATGAGTATACCCTATCTTGTTTATCCATTCATCCATTGTTGGACACTTGGGTTGCTTCTCCCTCTTGGCTGTTGTGAATAATGATGCTGGGAATATGGGTGTGCAGATAGCTCTTTGAGATTCTCTTTTCAATTCCTTTGGATATATACCCAGAAGTGGAATTGCTGGATCACATTGTAATTCTATTTTTAACTTTTTTGAGGAGCCTCCATACTATCTTTTATAGTGGCGGCACCATTTTACATTACTGCCAACAATGCACGAGGGTTCTTATTTTTCTGCGTTCTCACCAACACTAGTTATTTTCTGGTTTTTGTTTTGTTTTGTTTCGATAGTGACTATCCTAATGGGTGTGAGGTGATTTCTCATTGTAGTTCTGATTTGCATTTTCCTAATGATTTGTGATGTTGAGCACTTTTTCATATGCTTGTTGGTCATTTGTACATCTTCTTTGGAGAAATGTCTATTCAAGACCTTTGCACATTTAAAAAATGAGGTTGTTTTTTGTTGTTGAGCCCTAGGAATGCTTTATATGTTTTAGGTATTAACTTACCAGATATATGGTTTGCAGATACTTCTCTGTAGCTTGCCTTTTCACTCTGTTGATTGTTTCCTTTGCTGCGCAGAAGTTTTTTTGGTTTTTTTTTTTTTTTTTTTTTTTGCAGTACGCAGGCCTCTCACTGCTGTGGCCTCTCCCGTTGCAGAGCACAGGCTCTGGACGTGCAGGCCCAGCGGCCATGGCTCACGGGCCCAGCCGCTCCGCGGCATGCGGGATCTTCCCGGACCGGGGCACGAACCTGTGTCCCCTGCATCAGCAGGCGGACTCTCAACCACTGCGCCACCAGGGAAGCCCTGCGCAGAAGTTTTTAAGTTTGATGTACAGTCAGCCCTCTATCCACAGCTTCCCCCCAAATTCCAGAAAGTTTCAAAAAGCAAAATCTTGAATTTTCTGCAAACCGACATCTATTTACATAGCATTTACATTCTACTGCGTATTATAAGTAACCTAGAGATGATTTAAAGTATATGGGAGGGGAGATTGGTTCAAGATGGTGGAGTAGAAGGATGTGTGCTCACTCCCTCTTGTAATAGCACTGGAATCACAACTGCTGAACAGTAATCAACAGGAAGACACCGGAACTCACCAAAAAAGATACATCACATCCAAAGACAAAGGAGAAGCTGCAGTGAGACAGTAGGAGGGGTGCAATCACAATAAAATCAAATCCCATAACCACTGGGTGGGCGACTCACAAACTGGAGAACAATTATACCACAGAGGACCATCCACTGGAGTTCTGAGCCCCATCTCAGGCTTCCCAACTGGGGGTCTGGCAACGGGAGAAGGAATTCCCAGAGAATCAGACTTTGAAGGCTAGCGGGATTTGATTGCAGGACTTTGACTGGGGGAGACAGAGACTTCACTCTTGAAGGGCACACACAGGGTAGTGTGCACATCGGGACCCAGGTGGAAGGAGCAGTGACCCCATAGGAGACTGAGCCAGGCCTGCATGCTGTTGTTGGAGGGTCCCTTGCAGAGGCAGGGGGCGGCCGTGGCTCACCGCAGGGACAAGGGCACTGGCAGCAGAAGTTCTGGGAAGTACTCCATTAGCCCCACCAAAGAGCCCATAGCCTCCAGTGCTGGGTTGCCTCAGGCCAAACAACCAACAGGGAGGGAAATCAGCCCCACCCATCAGTAGACAAGCAGATTAAAGTTTTACTGAGCTCTGCCCACCAGAGCAACACCCAACTATACCCACCACCAGTCCCTCCCATCAGGAAGCTTACACAAGCCTCTTAGATAGCCTCATCCAACAGAGGGCAGACAGAAGAAGCATGAACTACAACAATCCTGCAGTCTGTGGAACAGACTTTCACAGAAAGATAGACAAAATGAAAAGGCAGAGGGCTATGTACGAGATGAAGGAACAAGATAAAACCCCAGAAGAACAACTAAATGAAATGGAGATAGGCAACCTTCCAGAAAAAGAATTCAGAATAATGATAGTGAAGATGATCCAGGACCTTGGAAAAAGAATGGAGACAAAGATCAAGAAGATGCAAGAAATATTTAACAAAGACCTAGAAGAATTAAAGAACAAACACGTAAAAGAATTAAAGAACAAACAAACAGAGATGAACAATACAATAACTGAAATGAAAAATACACTAGAAGGAATCAATAGCAGAATAACTGAGGCAGAAGAATGGATAAGTGACCTGGAAGACAGAATGGTGGGATTCACTGCTGTGGAACATAATAAAGAAAAAAGAATGAAAAGAAGTCAACACAGCCAAAGAGATCTCTGGGACAACATTAAATGCACCAACATTCACATTATAGAGGTCCCAGAAGGAGAAGAGAGAGAGAAAGGACCTGAGAAAAGATTTGAAGAGATTATAGTTGAAAACTTCCCTAACATGGGAAAGAAAATATCCACCCAAGTTCAGGAAGCGCGAGAGTCCCAGGCAGCATAAAGCCAAGCAGAAATATGCTGAGACACATAGTAATCAAACTGACAAAAAATAAAGACAAAGAAAAATTATTAAAAGCAACAAGGGAAAAACAACAAGTAACATGCAAGGGAACTCTAAGGTTAACAGCTGATTTCTCCGCAGAAACTCTACAAGCCATAAGGGAGTGACACGATATATTTAAAGTGATGAAAGGGAAGAACCTAAAACCAAGATTACTCTACCCGGCAAGGATCTCATTCAGATTTGATGGAGAAATCAAAAGCTTTACAGACAAGCAAAAGCTAAGAGAATTCAGCACCACCAAACCAGCTCTACAACAAATGCTAAAGGAAGTTCCCTAAGTGGGAAATTCAAGAGAAGTAAAGGATCTAGGAAAACAAACCCAAAACTGTTAAGAAAATGGTGATAGGAACATACGTAGTGATAATTACCTTAAATGTGAATGGATTAAATGCTCCAACCAAAAGACACAGGCTCACTGAATGGATACAAAAACAAGACCTATATATATGCTATCTACAAGAGACCCACTTCAGACCTAGGGACACATAGAGACTGAAAGTGTGGGGATGGAAAAAAATATTCCATGCAAATGGAAATCAGGAGAAAGCTGGAGTAGCAATACTCATATCAGATAAAATAGACTTTAAAGTAAAGTTACAAGAGACAAGGAAGTACACTACATAATGATCAAGGGATCAATCCAAGAAGAAGATATAACAATTATATATGCACCCAACATAAGAGCACCTCAATGCATAAGGCAAGTGCTAACAGCTATAAAGGAGGAAATCTACAGTAACACAATACTAGTGGGGGACTTTAACACCTCACTTACAACAATGGACAGATCATCCAGCCAGAAAATTAATAAGGGAACCCTAGATGTAAATGACACAACAGACCAGATAGATTTAATTGATATATATAGGACATTCCATCCAAAAACAGCAGACTACACTTTCTTCTCCAGTGCACATGGAACATTCTCCAGGATAGATCACATCTTGGGTCACAAATCAAGCCTCAGTAAATTTAAGAAAATTGAAATCATATCAGGCATCTTTTCCGACCACAACGCTATGAGATTAGAATTCACTTACAGGGAAAAAAATGTAAAAAACACAAACACATGGAGGCTAAACAATACGTTACTAAATAACCAAGAAATCACTGAAGAAATCAAAGAGGAAATCAAAAAATACCTAGAGACAAATGACAACAGAAACACGACGATCCAAAACCTATGGGATGCAGCAAAAGCAGTTCTAAGAGGCAAGTGTATAGCAATACAAGCTTACCTCAAGAAACAAGAAAAATCTCAAATAAACAATCTAAACTCACACCTAAATGAACTAGAGAAAGAACAAAGAAAACCTAAAGTAGAAGGAAAAAAATCATAAAGATCAGAGCAGAAATAAATGAAGTAGAAACAAAGAAAACAATAGCAATGATCAGTAAAACTAAAAGTTGGTTCTTTGAGAAGATAAACAAAATTGATAAACCTTTCGCCAGACTCAGCAAGAAAAAAAGGGAGAAGACTCAAGTCAAGAAGATTAGAAATGAAAAAGGAGAGATGACAGCTGACACTACAGAAATACAAAGCATCATAAGAGACTACTACAAGCAACTCTATGCCAATAAAATGGACAACCTGGAAGAAATGGACTAATTCTTAGAAAGGTATAACTTTCCAAGACTGAACCAGGAAAAAAATAGAAAACATGAACAGACCAGTCACAAGTAATGAAATTGAAACTATGATTAAAAATCTTCCAACAAACAAAAGTCCAGGACCAGATGCCTTCACAGGTGAATTCCATCAAACATTTAGAGAAGAGGTAACACCCGTCCTTCCAAAAATTGCAGAGGATGGAACACTCCCAAACTCATTCTACGAGGCCACCATCAGCCTGATATCAAAACTAGACAGAGGGGCTTCCCTGGTGGCGCAGTGGTTGAGAGTCTGCCTGCTGATGCAGGGGACACGGGTTCGTGCCCCGGTCCGGGAAGATCCCACATGCCGCTGAGCGGCTGGGCCTGTGTGTCCGGAGCCTGTGCTCCGCAACGGGAGAGGCCACAACAGTGAGAGGCCCGGGTACCAAAAAAAAAAACTAGACAAAGATACTACAAAAAAAGAAAATTACAGACCAACATCACTGATGAATATAGAATTAAAAATCCTCAAGAAAATACTAGGAAACAGAATCCAACAACACATTAAAAGGATCATACACCATGATCAAGTGGGATTTATCCCAGGGATGCAAGGATTCTTCAGTATATGCAAATCAATCAATGTGATATACTGTATTAACAAATTGAGGAATAAAAACCATATGGTCATCTCAATAGATGTAGAAAAAGCTTTTGACAAAATTCAACACCCATTTATGATAAAACTCTCCATAAAGTGGGCATAGAGGGAACCTACCTCAACATAATAAAGGCCATATATGAGAAACCCACAGTAAATATCATTCGCAATGGTGAAAAACTGAAAGCATTTCCTCTAAGATCAGGAACAAGAGAAGGATGTCCACTCTCGCCACTATTATTCAACATAGTTTTGGAAGGCCTAGCCATGGCAATCAGAGAAGAAAAAGAATGAAATGAATACAAATTAGAAAAGAAGAAGTAAAACTGTCACTGTTTGCCAATGACATGATACTATACCTAGAGAATGGTTACGATGCCACTAGAAAACTACTAGAGCTAATTAATGAATTTGGTAAAGTTGCAGGATGCAAAATCAATATACAGTAATCTCTTGCATTCCTATACACTAACAACGAAAGATCAGAAAGAGAAATTAAACAATCCTGTTCACCACTGCAACAAAAAGAATAAAATACCTAGGAATAAACCTACCTACGGAGGTAAAAGACCTGCACTCAGAAAACTATAAAACACTGATGAAATATATCAAAGATGATGCAAACAGATGGAGTGATATACTGTGTTCTTGGATTGGAAGAATCAATAATGTGAAAATGACTATACTACCCAGAGACATCTACAGATTCAGTGCAATCCCTATCAAATTACCAATGGCATTTTTTTTTTTTTACAAAACTAGAGCAAAAAATCTTAAAATCTGTATGGAGACACAAAAGACCCCGAATAGCCGAAGCAATCTTGAGGGAAGAAAACGGAGCTGGTGGAATCAGATTGCTGACTTCAGACTATACTACAAAGCTACAGTAATCAAGACACTATGGTACTGGCAGAAAAACAGAAATACAGATCAATGGAACAGGATAGAAAGCCCTAGATTAATGGAAATAAAAACAAAAATAAACAAATGGGACCTAATGAAACTTAAATGCTTTTGTATGGCAAAGAAACCTATAAAGAAGATGAAAAGACAACCCTCAGAATGGGAGAAAATATTTGGAAATGAGTCAAAGGACAAATGATTAATCTCCAAAATGTCTAAACAGCTCATGCAGCCCAATATTAAAAAAACAAACAACCCAATCAAAAGCACAGAATACCTAAATAGGCATTTCTCCAAAGAAGACATACAGATGGCCAAGAGGCACATGAACAGCTGCTCAACATCACTAATTATTAGAGAAATCCAAATCAGAACTACAATGAGGTATCACCTCACACCAGTCAGAATGGCTGTCATCAGAAAATCTACAAAGTACAAATGCTGGAGAGGGTGTGGAGAAAAGGGAACCCCCTTGCACTGTTGGTGGGAATGTAAATTGATACAGCCACTGTGGAGAACAGTATGGTGGTTCCTTAAAAAAACTAAAAATAAAATTACAATATGACCCAGCAATCCCACTACTGGGCATATACCCAGAGAAAACCATAATTCAGAAAGACACATGCACCCCAATGTTTATTGCAGCACTGTTTACAATAGCCAGGTCATGGAAGCAATCTAAATGCCCATCTACAGACAAATGGATAAAGAAGATGTGGGATGTATAGAATGGAATATTACTTATCCATAAAAAGGAATGAAATTGGGTCATTCTCAGAGACGTGGATGGACCTAGAGATTATCATACAGAGTGAAGTAAGTAATAAAGAGAAAAACAAATATCATATATTAACGCATATATGTGGAATCAAGAAAAATGGTACAGATGAACCTGTTTGCAAGGCAGAAAGAGAGACACAGATGTAGAGAACAAACATGGACACCAAGGCGGGGAGCAGAGTGGGTGGTGGTGGTGCTGGTGGGATGAATTGGGAGATTGGGATTGACGTATATACAGTAGTATGTATAAAGTAGATAACTAATAAGAACTGGCTGTATTAAAATAAAGTCAAAATTCAAAAAAAAGTAGATGGGAGTATGTGCATAGGTTACATGCAAATAAATACTATGCCATTTTATATAAGGGACTTTTGCACCTGTGGATTTTGGTATCCACAGGGGGGCCCTGTAACCAAACCTTTGGATGCTAGGGATGACTGCAGTCCCGTTTGTGTGTTTTTGCTTTTGTTGCCTGTGCCTTTGGTGTCCTAGCCAAGAAATCATTGCCAAACTCAAAGAATATTCTCTTCAACAAGTGTTGCTGGGAAAACTAGATATCCACATACAGAAGGATGAAATTGGATCCTTACTTTAACCATATACAAAAATCAATTCAGATGGATTAAAGAACTAAGTCTAAGAGTTGAAACTATAAACCTTCAAGAAAGCATAGGGGAAAGCTTCATGATGTGGAAAAATGTGTAGTCTTTCCCCATTGTGTAATGTTGGCACCCTTGTTGAAGATCAGTTGACCATTTATGTGAGTGTTCGTTTCTGAGCTCTCTGTTCTGTTCCATTGGTCTGTATGTTTGTCTTTATGCCAGTACCACGCTATTTTGATTATTGTAGCTTTGTAGTATGTTTTGAAATAAAGCATGAAGCTTCTAGCTTTGTTCTTTCTCAGGGTTGTTTTTTGACTCTTCAGGGTCCCTTGAGATTCCATATGAATTTTAGGATAGATTTTTCTATTTTTGCAAAAAATGCATTTGGGATTTTGATAGAGATTGCATTGATTCTGTAGATCACTTTGGGTATTATGGAGTATTTAAGATTATTAACTCTTGCAATCCATGAATACAGGATGTCTTTCCAGTTGTTTGTGTCTTACTTTATTTCTTTCAGCATGTTTTGTAGTTTGCAGTATAAAAGCTTACAAGGATTTTGCTTGGGATAGTGTTTAATCTGTAGATCCATTTGGTATTGACAACTCAAATTCACAGGTATGATATAGCTCTCCATTTATTTAGGTGTTCTTTTTTAATTTAAACTGAGTTTATTTTATTTATTTATTTTATTTATTTTTGGCTGCGTTGGGTGTTCATTGCCGTGTGCAGGCTTTCTCTGTTTGTGGTGAGCAGGTGCTACTCTTCGTTGTGGTGTGCAGGCTTCTCATTGCGGTAGCTTCTCTTGCTGCAGAGCATGGGTTCTAGGTGCATGGGCCTCAGCACTTGTGGCGCACAGCCTTAGTTGCTCCGCAGCATGTGGAATCTTCCTGGACCAGGGCTCGAACCTGTGTCCCCTGCAATGGCAGGCTGATTCTTAACCACTGTGCCACCAGGGAAGCTCTATTTAGGTCTTCTTAATGTTTGCTAAACAAAGTTGGTGTCTCGATCTATAGGTTTTGCACATATTTTGCCAACATTATCTTTAGGTATTTCATTTTTTATAACAAATTTGTAAATACTACTTTTCAAACTTTCGATTTCCAATTCTTTAGTTTTATTTATTTATTTTTTTATTTAACAAATTTAATCAGTTATACATATACATATGTTCCCATATCCCCTCCCTTTTGCGTCTCCCTCCCGCCCTCCCTATCCCACCCCTCCAGGCGGTCACAAAGCACCGAGCTGATCTCCCTGTGCTATGCGGCTGCTTCCCACTAGCTATCTACCTTACGTTTGGTAGTGTATATATGTCCATGCCGCTCTTTCGCTTTGTCACAGCTTACCCTTCCCCCTCCCCATATCCTCAAGTCCATTCTCTAGTAGATCTGTGTCTTTATTCCTGTCTTACCCCTATGTTCTTCATGACATTTTTTTTTCATAAATTCCATATATATGTGTCAGCATACAGTATTTGTCTTTCTCTTTCTGACTTACTTCACTCTGTATGACAGACTCTGGGTCCATCCACCTCATTACAAATAGCTCAATTTCGTTTCTTTTTATGGCTGAGTAATATTCCATTGTATATATGTGCCACATCTTCTTTATCCATTCATCCAATGATGGACACTTAGGTTGTTTCCATCTCCAGGCTATTGTAAATAGGGCTGCTATGAACATTTTGGTACATGACTCTTCTTTTTTTTAATTTTTTTTTTTGCTTTATAACAAATTTAATCAGTTATACACATACATATGTTCCCATATCACCTCCCTTTTGCGTCTCCCTCCCACCCTCCCTATCCCACCCCTCCAGGCAGTCACAAAGCTCCGAGCTGATCTCCCTGTGCTGTGCGGCTGCTTCCCACTAGCTATCTACCTTACGTTTGGTAGTGTATATATGTCCATGCCGCTCTTTCACTTTGTCACAGCCTACCCTTCCCCCTCCCCATATCCTCAAGTCCATTCTCTAGTAGGTCTGTGTCTTTATTCCTGTCTTACCCCTATGTTCTTCATGACATTTTTTTTCCTTAAATTCCATATATATGTGTCAGCATACAGTATTTGTCTTTCTCTTTCTGACTTACTTCACTCTGTATGACAGGCTCTAGGTCCATCCACCTCATTACAAATAGCTCAATTTCGTTTCTTTTTATGGCTGAGTAATATTCCATTGTATATATGTGCCACATCTTCTTTACCCATTCATCCGATGATGGACACTTAGGTTGTTTCCATCTCCGGGCTATTGTAAATAGGGCTGCTATGAACATTTTGGTACATGTCTCTTTTTGAATTATGGTTTTCTCAGGGTATATGCCCAGTAGTGGGATTGCTGGGTCATATGGTAGTTCTATTTGTAGTTTTTTAAGGAACCTCCATACCGTTCTCCATAGTGGCTGTACCAATTCACATTCCCACCAGCAGTGCAAGAGTGTTCCCTTTTTTCCACACCCTCTCCAGCATTTATTGTTTCTAGATTCTTTGATGATGGCCATTCTGACTGGTGTGAGATGATATCTCATTGTAGTTTTGATTTGCATTTCTCTAATGACTAAAGCTGTTGAGCATCCTTTCATGTGTTTGTTGGCAGTCTGTATATCTTCTGTGGAGAAATGTCTATTTAGGTCTTCTGCCCATTTTTGGATTGGGTTGTTTGTTTTTTTGTTATTGAGCTGCATGAGCTGCTTATAAATTTTGGAGATTAATCCTTTGTCAGTTGCTTCATTTGCAAATATTTTCTCCCATTCTGAGGGTTGTCTTTTGGTCTTGTTTATGGTTTCTTTTGCTGTGCAAAAGCTTTTAAGTTTCATTAGGTCCCATGTGTTTATTTTTGTCGTTATTTCCATTTCTCTAGGAGGTGGGTCAAAAAGGATCTTGCTGTGATTTATGTCATAGAGTGTTCTGCCTATGGTTTCCTCTAAGAGTTTGATAGTGTCTGGCCTTACATTTAGGTCTTTAATCCATTTTGAGCTTATTTTTGTGTATGGTGTTAGGGAGTGATCTAATCTCATACTTTTACATGTCCCTGTCCAGTTTTCCCAGCACGACTTATTGAAGAGACTGTCCTTTCTCCACTGTACATTCCTGCCTCCTTTATCAAAGATAAGGTGACCATATGTGTGTGGGTTTATCTCTGGGCTTTCTATCCTGTTCCATTGATCTATCTTTCTGTTTTTGTGCCAGTACCACACTGTCTTGATTACTGTAGCTTTGTAGTATAGTCCGAAGTCAGGGAGCCTGATTCCTCCAGCTCCATTTTTCGTTCTCAAGGTTGCTTTGGCTATTCGGGGTCTTTTGTGTTTCCATACAAATTGTGAAATTTTTTGTTCTAGTTCTGTGAAAAATGCCAGTGGTAGTTTGATAGGGATTGCATTGAATCTGTAGATTGCTTTGGGTAGTAGAGTCATTTTCACAATGTTGATTCTTCCAATCCAAGAACATGGTACATCTCTCCATCTATTTGTATCATCTTTAATTTCTTTCATCAGTGTCTTATAATTTTCTGCATACAGGTCTTTTGTCTCCTTAGGTAGGTTTATTCCTAGATATTTTATTCTTTTTGTTGCAGTGGTAAATGGGAGTGTTTCCTTGATTTCATTTTCAGATTTTTCATCATTAGTATATAGGAATGCCAGAGATTTCTGTGCATTAATTTTGTATCCAGCTACTTTACCAAATTCATTGATAAGCTCTAGTAGTTTTCTGGTAGCATCTTTAGGATTCTCTATGTATAGTATCATGTCATCTGCAAACAGTGACAGCTTTACTTCTTCTTTTCCCATTTGGATTCCTTTTATTTCCTTTTCTTCTCTGATTGCTGTGGCTAAAACTTCCAAAACTAAGTTGTATAAGAGTGGTGACAGTGGGCAACCTTGTCTTTTTCCTGATCTTAGTGGAAATGGTTTCAGTTTTTCACCATTGAGGACGATGCTGGCTGTGGGTTTGTCATATATGGCCTTTATTATGTTGAGGTAAGTTCCCTCTATGCCTACTTCCTGCAGGGTTTTTATCATAAATGGGTGTTGAATTTTGTCAAAAGCTTTCTCTGCATCTATTGAGATGATCATATGGTTTTTCTCCTTCAATTTGTTAATATGGTGTATCACGTTGATTGAGTTGCGTATATTGAAGAATCCTTGCATTCCTGGAATAAACCCCACTTGATCATGGTGTATGATCCTTTTAATGTGCTGTTGGATTCTGTTTGCTAGTATTTTGTTGAGGATTTTTGCATCTATGTTCATCAGTGATATTGGCCTGGAGTTTTCTTTCTTTGTGACATCCTTGTCTGGTTTTGGTATCAAGGTGATGGTGGCCTCGTAGAATGAGTTTGGGAGTGTTCCTCCCTCTGCTATATTTTGGAAGAGTTTGAGAAGGATAGGTGTTAGCCCTTCTCTAAATAGATAGAATTTGATAGAATTTGATAGAATTCGCCTGTGAAGCCATCTGGTCCTGGGCTTTTGTTTGTTGGAAGATTTTTTATCACAGTTTCAATTTCAGTGCTTGTGATTTGTCTGTTCATATTTTCTATTTCTTCCTGATTCAGTCTTGGCATGTTGTGCATTTCTAAGAATTTGTCCATTTCTTCCAGGTTGTCCATTTTATTGGCATAGAGTTGCTTGTAATAATCTCTCATGATCTTTTGTATTTCTGCAGTGTCAGTTGTTACTTCTCCTTTTTCATTTCTAATTCTATTGATTTGAGTCTTCTCCCTTTTTTTCTTGATGAGTCTGGCTAATGGTTTATCAATTTTGTTTATCTTCTCAAAGAACCAGCTTTTAGTTTTATTGATCTTTGCTATCGTTTCCTTCATTTCTTTTTCATTTATTTCCAATCTGATTTTTATGATTTCTTTCCTTCTGCTAACTTTGGGATGTTTTTGTTCTTCTTTCTCTAATTGCTTTAGGTGCAAGGTTAGGTTGTTTATTTGAGATGTTTCCTGTTTCTTAAGGTAGGATTGTATTGCTATAAACTTCCCCTTTAGAACTGCTTTTGCTGCATACCATAGGTTTTGGGTCATCATGTCTCCATTGTCATTTGTTTCTAGGTATTTTTTAATTTCCTCTTTGATTTCTTCAGTGATCACTTCGTTATTAAGTAGTGTATTGTTTAGCCTCCATGTGTTTGTATTTTTTACAGATCTTTTCCTGTAATTGATATCTAGTCTCATAGCATTGTGGTTGGAAAAGATACTTGATATAATTTCAATTTTCTTAAATTTACCAAGGCTTGATTTGTGACCCAAGATATGATCTATCCTGGAGAATGTTCCATGAGCACTTGAGAAAAATGTGTATTCTGTTGTTTTTGGGTGGAATGTCCTATAAATATCAATTAAGTCCATCTTGTTTAATGTATCATTTAAACTTGTGTTTCCTTATTTATTTTCATTTTGGATGATCTGTCCATTGGTGAAAGTGGGGTGTTAAAGTCCCCCACTATGATTGTGTTACTGTCAATTTCTCCTTTTATGGTTGTTAGTATTTGCCTTATGTATTGAGGTGCTCCTATGTTGGGTGCATAAATATTTACAATTGTTATATCTTCTTGGATTGATCCCTTGATCATTATGTAGTGTCCTTCTTTGTCTCTTCTAATAGTCTTTATTTTAAAGTCTATTTTGTCTGATATAAGAATTGCTACTCCAGCTTTCTTTTGGTTTCCATTTGCATGGAATATCTTTTTCCATCCCCTTACTTTCAGTCTGTATGTGTCTCTAGGTCTGAAGTGGGTCTATGGAGACAGCATATATATGGGTCTTGTTTTTGTATCCATTCAGCCAATCTGTGTCTTTTGGTGGGAGCATTTAGTCCATTTACATTTAAGGTAATTATCAATATGTATGTTCCTATTCCCATTTTCTTAATTGTTTTGGGTTCGTTATTGTAGGTCTTTTCCTTTGTTGTGTTTCTTGCCTAGAGAAGTTCCTTTAGCATTTGTTGTAAAGCTGGTTTGGTGGTGCTGAACTCTCTCAGCGTTTGCTTGTCTGTAAACGTTTTAATTTCTCCATCAAATCTGAATGAGATCCTTGCTGGGTAGAGTAATCTTGGTTGCAGGTTTTTCTCCTTCATCACTTTAAATATGTCCTGCCACTCCCTTCTGGCTTGGAGAGTTTCTGCTGAGAGATCAGCTGTTATCCTGATGGGGATTCCCTTGTGTGTTATTTGTTGTTTTTCCCTTGTTGCTTTTAATATGATTTCTTTGTGTTTAATTTTTGACAGATTAATATGTGTCTTGGCGTATTTCTCCTTGGATTTATTCTGTACGGGACTCTCTGTGCCTCCTGGACTTGATTAACTATTTCCTTTCCCATATTAGGGAAGTTTTCAACTATAATCTCTTCAAATATTTTCTCAGTCCCTTTCTTTTTCTCTTCTTCTTCTGGAACCCCTATAATTTGAATGTTGGTGCACTTAATGTTGTCCCAGAGGTCTCTGAGACTGTCCTCTGTTCTTTTCATTCTTTTTTCTTTATTTTGCTCTGCATCAGTCATTTCCACTATTTTATCTTCCACCTCACTTATCCATTCTTCTGCCTCAGTTATTCTTCTATTGATCCCATCTAGAGTATTTTTCATTTCATTTATTGTGTTTTTAATCGATGTTTGACTCATCTTTAGTTCTTCTAGGTCCTTGTTAACTGTTTCTTGCATTTTGTCTATTCTATTTCCAAGATTTTGGATCTTGGAAATAGAATCTTGGATCATCTTTACTATCATTCTGAATTCTTTTTCAGGTAGACTGCCTATTACCTCTTCATTTGTTAGGTCTGGTAGGTTTTTATCTTGCTCCTTCTGCTGTGTGTTTTTCTGTCTTCTCATTTTGCTTATGTTACTGTGTTTGGGGTCTCCTTTTTGCAGGCTGCAGGTTTGTAGTTCCCGTTGTTTTTGGTGTCTGTCCCTTGTGGCTAAGGTTGGTTTAGTGGGTTGTGTAGGCTTCCTGGTGGATGGGACTAGTGCCTGTGTTCTGGTGGATGAGGCTGGATCTTTTCTTTCTGGTGAGCAGGTCCACGTCTGATGGTGTGTTTTGGGGTGTCTGTGGACTTTTTATGATTTTAGGCAGCCTCTCTGCTAATGGGTGGCGTTGTGTTCCTGTCTTGCTAGTTGTTTGGCATAGGGTGTCCAGCACTGTAGCTTGCTGGTCGTTGAGTGAAGCTGGGTGCTGGTGTTGAGATGGAGATCTCTGGAAGATTTTCGCCATTTGATATTATGTGGAGCTGGGAGGTCTCTTGTGGACCAGTGTCCTGAAGTTGGCTCTCCCACCTCAGAGGCACAGCACTGACTCCTGGCTCCTTAATGTGGGATGATTTGTTGTCTATTCATGTATTCCACAGATGCAGGGTACATCAAGTTGATTGTGGAGCTTTAATCTGCTGCTTCTGAGGCTGCTGGGAGAGATTTCCCTTTCTCTTCTTTGTTCCCACAGCTCCCGGGTCTCAGCTTTGGATTTGGCCCCGCCTCTGCGTGTAGGTCGCCGGAGGGCGTCTGTTCTTCGCTCAGACAGGACAGGGTTAAAGGAGCAGCTGCTTCGGGGACTCTGGCTCACTCAGGCTGGGGGGGAGGGAGGGGCACGGAGTGCGGGGCGAGCCTGCAGCGGCAGAGGCCGGCGTGACGTTGCACCAGCCCGAGGCGCGCCATGCGTTCTCCCAGGGAAGCCGTCATTGGATCCCGGGACCCCGGCAGTGACGGGCTGTACAGGCTCCCAGAAGGGCAGCGTGGACAGTGACCTGCGCTCGCACACAGGCTTCTTGGCAGCGGCAGCAGCAGCCCCAGCGCCCCACGTCCGTCTCTGGGCTCCGTGCTTTCAGCCGTAGCTTGCGCCCGTCTGTGAGGCTCCTTTAAGCAGTGCTCTTAATCCCCTCTCCTCGCGCACCAGGAAACCCAAGAGGGAAGAAATAGTCTCTTGCCTCTTCGGCAGTTCCAGAGTTTTCCCGGACTCCCTCCCGGCTAGCTGTGGCGCATTAGCCCCCTTCAGGCTGAGTTCTCGCCGCCAGCCCCAGTCCTCTCCCTGCGCTCTGACCGAAGCCCGAGCCTCAGCTTCCAGCGCCGCCCGCCCCGGCGGGCGAGCAGACAAGCCTCTCGGGCTGGTGAGTGCCGCTCGGCACCGATCCTCTGTGCGGGAATCTCTCCGCTTTGCCCTACCCAGGTACGTGGGGAGTTTCTTGCCTTTTGGGAGGTCTGAGGTCTTCTGCCAGTGTTCAGTAGGTGTTCTGTAGGAGTTGTTCCACGTGTAGCTATATTTCTGGTGTATCTGGGGGAGGAAGGTGATCTCCGCGTCTTACTCTTCCGCCATCTTCCCCGGAAGTCTCGATTTCCAATTCTTAATTGCCTGATATTTCATACTGGATTTTGTAGATTTACTTTATTTTTTGATTTGCTTAATTAGTTTATTAATAACAAGAGCTTTTAAAATACATCCTTTGACTTTCTAAAGTAAAAAAAAATTATATTCATTCATTTTATTTTTTAGATTCCACATATAGGTGATACTATACAGTATTTAATTTCCTCTGACTTATTTCACTAAGCATAATACCCTCCAGGTCCATCCACGTTGCTGCAAATGGCAAAATTTCATTCTTTTTTTATAGCAGACTAGTATTCCATTGTATATACATACCACACCTTCTTTATCCCTTCATCCATTGATGGACACTTAGATTGCTTTCATATCTTGACTGATGTAAAGAATGCTGCTATAAACATTGGGGTGCATGTATCTTTTTGAATTACTTTTTTCATTTTCTTCGGATATATACCCAACAGTGGAATCGCTGGATCATATGGTAGTTCTGCTTTTAGGTTTTTGAGGAACTTTCATCTTGTTTTCCACAGTGGCTGCACCAGTTTACATTCCCACCAACAGTGTACTGGAGTTCACTTTCTCCACATCCTCACAACATTTGTTACTTGTTGTCTTTTTGATGATAGTCATTCTGACAGCTGTAAGGCTATATCTTATTGTAGGTGTTTTTTTGTTTTTTTTGTTTTGCGGTACACGGGCTTCTTACTGTTGTGGCCCCTCCTGCTGCGGAGCACAGGCTTTGGATGTGCAGGCCCAGAGGCCATGGCTCACGGGCCCAGCCGCTCTGCAGCATGTGGGATCCTCCCAGAACGGGGCACAAACCCATATCCCCTGCATCAGCAGGTGGACTCTCAACCACTGCGCCACCAGGGAAGCCCTTATTGTAGTTTTAATTTGCGTTTCTCTGATGATTAGCAATGTTAGGCATTTTTTCATGTGCCTGTTGGCCATCTGTATGTCTTCTTTGGGAAAATGTCTATTCAGGTCTCCTGCACATTTTAAAATCAGGTTCTTTGTTGATATTGAGATGTATGAGCTGTTTATATATTTTAGATATTAATCCCTTATTAGTTGTATCATTTGCAAATATTTTCTCCCATTCAGTAGGTTGTCTTTTTGTTTTATTGTTTGTTTCCTTTGCTGTACAAAAGCTTTTGAGTTTCATTAGTTCCCATTTGTTTAGTTTTGCTTTTGTTTCCTTTGCCTTAGGAGAAAGATCCAAAAAAATATTGCTACAGTTTATGTCAAAGAGTGTTCTGCCTGTTTTCTTCTAGGAGTTTTATGGTGTCAGGTCTTACATATAGGTCTTTAAACCATTTTGAGTTTATTTTTGTACATGGCGTGAGAAAATGTTCTATTTCCATTCTTCTATATGTAGCTGTCCAGTTTTTCCAGTACTACTTATTGAAGAGACTGTCCTTTCCTTATTGTATTTTCTTGCCTCCTTTGTCATAGATTAATTGACTGTAAGCGTATGGGTTTATTTCAGGGCTCTATTCTGTTGCATTGATCTATGCGTCTCTTTTTCTGCCAGTACCATACTGTGTTGATGACTGTAGCTTTGTAGTATAGTCTGAAGTCAGGGGGCATGATACCTCAGCTCTGTTCTTTCTCAAAATTGCTTTGGAAATTTGGGGTCTTTTGTGTAAATCTATAGATTGCTTTGGGTAGTATGGACATTTTAACAATATTAATTCTTCCAACCTAAGAGCACTGGATATCTTTCCATTTCGCTGTTATCATCTTTATTTTCCTTCATCAGTGTTTTATAGTTTTCACAGTATAGGTCTTTCATTTCCTTGGTGAAGTTTTTTCCTATTCAGTTATTTTTAATGCAATTTTAAATGGGATTGTTTTCTTGCTTTCTCTGATAGTTCGTTATTGATGTATAGAAAAGCAACAGATTTCTGTATATTAACTTTATATCCTGCACCTTTACTGTATTCTAATTTTTTTGGTGGAGATTTTAGGGTTTTCTATATATAGTATCATGTCATCTGGAAATATGACAGTTTTACTTCTTTCCTTCCAATTTGGATGCCTTTTCTTTTCCTTATCTGATTGCTGTGGCTAGGATTTTTTTTTAATTTATTTATTTTTGGCTATGTTGGGTCTTCGTTTCTGTGTGTGGGCTTTCTCCAGTTGCTGCGAGCGGGGGCCACTCTTCATTGTGGTGCGTGGGCCTCTCACTGTCGCGGCCTCTCTTGTTGCGGAGCACAAGCTCCAGATGCGCAGGCTCAGTAGTTGCGGCTCATGGGCCTAGTTGCTCCGCGGCATGTGGGATCTTCCCAGACTGGGGCTCGAACCCGTGTCCGCTGCATTGGCAGGCAGATTCTCAACCACTGTGCCACCAGGGAAGCCCCATGTGGCTAGGACTTTTAATACTACATTAAAGAGATGTGGCAAGAGTGGGTATCCTTGTCTTATTTCTGATTTTAGAGGAAAGGCTTTCAGTTTTTCACCATTTAGTATGATGTTAGCTGTGGGTTTTTCATAAATGGACTTTATTATGTTGAGGTATGTTTCCTCTATACACAAGTGATTTTTATATGTTGATTTTGTATCCTGCAACTTAGCTGAATTTATTATTTTTTGTGTGTGTGGAATCTGAATTATCCTCTTTACATATTGCTGATTTGATGTGCTAATACTTCCAGTATTTTTATATATGTGTTCATAAGGGGATATTGGCTGTAGTTTTCTTGTAATGTCTGTCTGACATGGTATGAAGGTAATTGGCCTCATAAATGATTATTGCTAAGTGTTTCCTCTCCATTTTCTGAGTTTGTACGGTATTGCTATTATTTTTTCCTTAAATGATTGTTAGAACTTACCAGTGACGTCATCTAGGCCTGAAGTTTTTTGTAGGAGAGTTCTTTTTTGTTTGTTTGTTTGTTTGTTTGCGGTACGTGGGCCTCTCACTGCTGTGGCCTCTCCCGTTGCGGAGCACAGGCTCCAGACGTGCAGGCTCAGCAGCCATGGCTCACGGGCCCAGCTGCTCCGCGGCATGTGGGATCCTCCCGGACCGGGGCACGAACCCGTGTACCCTGCATCGGCAGGCGGACTCTCAACCACTGCGCCACCAGGGAAGCCCTGTAGGAGAGTTCTTAACCACAAATTCAATAATGAATTCAAATCCAGCTTTAATAGGTTAGTTCACAAAATTAAATTTGTGACTGTTCTCTCTTGGTGGTTTGCATTTTTTATCATCTTAAAATACTCTTGTTGGTATCATTTAAAGTATTTTGTCTTGAATTTTGTCTCATATATTTCAGTCTTGGCTCTCTTGTTTTTTTAATAGCTGCATGGTATATTTCTTTCATTTTATGTATTTTAAAAATAAACATAAGTATACATCTTGAATTTTCACATAACGAAGTCAAGAAGGGTAGTCAATATTGTGACTTAACATTAATCAGAAGCACTTCTTTTATTTTTATTTTTCGAGTGTATATATATATTTAATTTTACTGAAGTATGGTTGATTATCAGTGTTAATTTCTGCTGTGCAGCAGTGATTCAGTTATACACATATATACTTTTTCATGTTCTTTTCCATTAGTTTATCAAAGGATATTGAATATAGTTCCCTGTGCTATACAGTAGGACTTTGTTGTTCATCCATCTTATATATAATAGTTTGCATCTGCTAATCCCAAACTGCCCAACCTTCCCTCTCCCTTGGCAACCACAAGTCTGTTCTCTATATCTGTATATCTATTTTTGTTTTGTAGATATGTTTGTGTCGTATTTTAGATTCCACATAAAAGTGATATGGTATTTGTCTTTCTCTTTCTGACTTAACTTCACTTAGTATGATAATCTCTAGGTCCATCCATGTTGCTGCAGACGGCATTATTTCATTCTTTTTTATGGGTGAGTAGTATTCCATTTTACCATATCTTCTTTATTCATTCATCCATCAGTGGATATTTAGGTTGTTTCCATGTCTTGACTATTGTAAATGGTGCTGCTATGAACATTGGGGTGCATGTATCTTTTTGAATTATGGTTTTCTCTGGGTATATGCCCAGTAGTGGGATTGCTGGGTCATATGGTAGTTCTGTTTTTAGTTTTAGGTTTTTTTTTTTGTGGTATGCGGGCCTCTCACTGTTGTGGCCTCTCCCATTGCGGAGCACAGGCTCCGGATGCGCAGGCTCAGCGGCCATGGCTCACGGGCCCAGCCGCTCTGCGGCATGTGGGATCCTCCTGGACCAGGGCACAAGCCCGTGTTCCCTGCATCAGCAGGCGGACTCTCAACCATTGCACCACCAGGGAAGCCCTGTCTTTAGTTTTTTGAGGAACCTCCATACTGTTTTCCATAGTGGCTGCACCAGTTTACATTCCCACCAACAATGTTAAAAGGGTTCCCTTTTCTCCACATCCCCTCCAGCATTTATTGTTTGTAGACTTTTTAATGATGGCCATTCTGACCGGTATGAGGTGGTAACCTCATTGTAGGTTTGATTTGCATTTCTCTAATAATTAGTGATGTTGAGCATCTTTTCATATGCCTCTTGGACATCTGTATGTCTTCTTTGGAGAATTGTCTATTTAGGCCTTCTGCCCATTTTTCAGTTGGGTTGTTTGTTTGTTGTTGAGTTGTATGAACTCTTTGTATATTTTGGAAATTAAGCCCATATCGGTTGCATCATTTGCAAATATTTTCTCCAAGTCCATAGGTTGTCTTTTTGTTTATGGTTTCCTTTGCTGAGAAGCACATTTTAATCTAAATTGAAACAGAGAGTGTGTCTCTTTGGGGTCTAGCTTCTTTAAGTATCATGTTTGTGTGATTTGTTCATGCTGTTGCACAAAGCAGTAATCTTTTTATTCTCGTGTCACTATACAGTTTATTTATCCATTCTACTATTGATAGTCATTGTTGGCTATCATAAACATGCTGCCATGAACCTTTAATCATTTTTTTTGTGTGTGAATGTACAAATGCATTTCTGTTGGGTGTATTCCTAGGAATGGATATACGTAGTTATCCAGAGTGGTTGAATCAGTTTATACTTCCACCAGCAGTGGGTGAGAGTTCTAGTTGCTCCACAGCCTTCTGTACATCTAGTATTGCCTTTGTTTTTCATTTAAACCTTTGTGGTGCCACCCATTCATTTTTAAATTTTATTTTATTGAAACAATTGTAGATTCACACTCTGTTCTGTAAGAAATGAGAGATTTTTTGCACTTTTCCCAGTTCCCTCACTGGTAGCATTTTGCAGATGATACTATAGTATTACAACTAGGGTATTAACAATGATGCAATCCACAAATCTTTAGATTTCTCCAGATGTGTATTAAGTTGTATACAGTTTTGCCCCTTTTGGAGGTTTGAGTATCAACCACTAGTCAAGACAAAACCCACAAGGACCCCTCCTGTTGCCTTCTTATAACTATATCCATCACCTGCCTGCTTTCTTCCCACCTCCACCCCCCAGTTTGTCCTGTTTCTAAAATTTTGTCATTTCAAAATTGTTATATAGATGGGCTCATACAGTATATAACCTTTTGGGATTAACCTTTTTCTTTTAGCATAATTCCCAGCTAGTCACCATCCATTTATTTTTAGCCTTCCTGTGTTACTGTGTTACTTTGTTTTAGGAGTGTTCCCTGTGGAAAATATACAGTTGAATTAATTTTTAAAAATTTAGTCTTATCTTTAGTAGAACTGAACCAATTTCTTTTGCTTTCTTCTACTTCCCTTTTCCCCCTTCTTTCCTGAATTGATCACATGTCCTTTTTGGCTTTTTTCTTCCCCATGGTGTTTTGGAAGGCCTATACCTTACATCTGTTGAATTAACTGTCTCAGAAAAAAAATTCCAAGACTTGTTTCTGCCTATATTTCAGCATTCTTACACAGTAATTTTTTCATCTATCCTTTTAAATTATGACTGCAGCATGTGCTTGGTGAAAAACACTTAAGCAACACAGAAATAAATACTTTGAAAATGTGGAGACTCTTCCATACTCTGGTATATCCTTCCAGATATTTTTCTAACCACTTATAATTTTATGCTATAACAAATAGGATGATACATTAAAAATTTTTTTTATTAATATATATCAGATAGTATTCCCTTGTTAGTATATTCAGAACTACTTCATTCTCAACTGCAGGACAGTATTTTATGGTATGGATGTTCCATATATTAACTCTTACTCTGTTAAGACATTTCTCCAAGTAAATTCTGCAGGAAAAAAATCCAGTCATATAGTATACACAGGTATACTTATTGAAGTATCTCTGTTGGATAAATTCTCAGTACTGATAGGCACTGCCATATTAATATTTTTAATTATGCTCACCTTTCATTATTTTTAAACATTGGCACGTGCAATTTTTGTCCTCCAGATAAATTTTAGAATCATTTTGTTATGCTACAAAAGAAAATGTCATTGACATTTTGATTAGAATTATAGAAAATCTAAAAACGAAATGTTAATTTGGGGGTAGAGTGAGTAGGAATGACAACTTTGCACTAGTCAAGCTTTCCATCTATTCTGAACATTTAAATATGTTAATTTTTAGAAAAATAAGTGTTCACATTTTATAACTCATCATTCTAAATTGTAAAAACCTAATAAACCTTATCTGAGCACGCTGATTTTTCTCTAAAGCCTTCACCGAACCCAGGTCTGGCTGCTTGCTGCTCGAAAGCCAATTCTCGAGAGACAAGTGTTGGTAGGAAAGGAAAGGTTGCTTTATTTTGGAGGCTGGCAACTGGCGGGGAGGGCAGATGCCAGTCCAAAGCCTGACTCCCCCTGCCGACAATCGGGGGCAAGAGCGTATATAGACAGAGGGAGGGAGCTACATGCAGAAACAATACAGTCAGCTCTGACAGTCATCTTGAAATTGGTCATCGGTGGCCTGACCAGCGTCATCTTGATCGTTTTCGGTACAGTTAATCTTCAGTTCCATGTTTGGTTTGTTTCCATTTCTTTGAGGCCAATTCTTATGACAGCTTATGTCATGGCTACAGCCTGGTCATCATGTAGGTAACTTCTTCGACCTGGTGGAGGTTTCAGTATTTATAAGACAGCTCACAGGATATGGCTTAGTATATTATCTGTAACCCTTAAGGAGGAACTAAAGGTCCTTGACTATGCTTAATGACTAAACTATTATTATTTGGTCTCCTTTGACTGTTTTCCTTTGTTTCTGCACTCTGATTAAACTTATTCTTTGGCTGAAGTTTTTCCACAGACAAAAGGCAGGCTGAGGACATGGTGGGGGGTGAGGACCATAGGGTCCTGCTGTGTTTCAACGGTGATTTATCTCAATTATTTATAGAGAATACATTCTTTAGCGTCTGTTGTTTCAGTGCAAATATAATGTCAGTTTCTGATTTTTTGTTTGTTTGATATGTATTTTTATTTCTCTTGTTCAGGGTACACTGCTTCTTGAATGAATTCTGTGCCTTTTGTCAATTCTGGAAAACTTTGCTATTCTCATTCTGTACACCTTCTCCAGCCTGCCTACCAGTCATCTATTCTGCATTGTGTTAATGCTATACCATTGAGATTTTTTTCAAAATTTCAGTATTTGTCATTTCTGGAAATCTGATTTAGCATATAGATTAAGGCGCATAGACTGCTTGGGTTTAAATCCCAGCTGTGTCTTTCCCTACTTGTATGATCCTGGAAAGTTATTCAGGCCATGCATGAATTTCTTCATAAAGTTGTACAGATTAAATAATACAGGTAACAGTGCCCTGGAACAGCCTAATGATAACACAATTAGCTATGTAAGTATTAAATATTTCTTTTTCATAGTACATTGTTTTAGATTCATTCCCATTTTAGGAATACTCACCGGTTGTTTCTATTATCAGTTTCTGAGGTTTGTGTGATCCTAATCCTCTCTTTGTTTCTGCATGCTCGTCTTCAGTCAAGCATTACCTGTGGAAGTTGAGTACAGGAACAGGGCATATAGCTCCAAAGGAGTGTTGGGCTTGCTTTGTCTGTTTCTCAGGACAACAGGTGGGCAGCGGTGGGCTAAGAACTTGGACGACAGATGTATTAAAACTTCAGAGCCCAGGCCTGTGAGCTAATATTTTTCACTTGAACTTTTTTCACTAGAGCAAAGCCATGTGAACCTGTAAGTCAGCTATCCATGTTAGAAATGGTGACTAAAAGAAGCACCTTTTAAGTATAATCTAGTAAGAAGTTTGGGGGTTTACTTATTCTTTATTACTAGAAATAGCAGTATGGAATGAATAAAGTAAGTGTCATTACTTTGGTATCTTATCACAACTTAATTATCTGAGTATATTCAATAATTATGAAGTAAAATTATGTGAATAGACCTTATTAAATATTGTTTATTTCCTAGAACTATCTGGTATAGCTCTTGATTTGTCAACTCAGTATCTTGGTTTATAGCAAGAGTCAGATGGTACTGTCTGGGCAAAAATAATTTAAAAAATTATTGAAAGCTTTAAAATCTTAGGTCAATTTAAAAAATATGAAAACAAACTTAGTTAATACTGAATGTAATGTGCACTATATAGTTTCTTTTAAAAACTGTCAGTTTTTTCCCCTAGTGATACATGTTTGATTTCAAATAAGCTAACTCTAGTTGTAGTAAACTTCAGGCATGAATTTTTAAAAGAAACCCAAATTTTCAGATGCAGTTATTTCTGGTTACAGTGTTTCATTGCTTTTTAAATTATACATGACAGACTGTCTGTGGGTGGGGAAGTGGTCCTTGCTTTGTATTATAGCTCTGATAATACCTTTTAGTGCTTTGGGATGAACTTTGGTAGAACAGTTTGAAAGCTGACATATAAATAGCAATGCTCTAGATCCACTCAGAATTCCTACTTGCTCTGTTAAACAAATGTTTCAGGGAATATATTTGACCCTAGTAGAACACTGTTGATTATTCCAAAGAATCACTACTTTATAATATCACAGAAAGCTTATATTAAACTTTAGGATAAAGTGTGACCAGCGTCACTGACTTTCTTATAGCAGGAAGCTTGTACCTCCAAAGAGTGAATGGGTTGATATTTTATTCACTGCTACCACTCAAGAAACTGACAACCCACAGGCAGGGAAGGAAAAATTACTCATTTAAGGGAATTCAATTAAAGGTGATAAAATACTATAAGATGATAATAGGCTCTAACAATAGATATCATACAACTATTAAACATGGAGAGTAGAGAGTATGAAAAAGTTGAATAAACTCACTGATTATTAACTGAGTAAAAAGCCTATCTGAAATTTAGACATTGAGGGACAGAAAAAGACTACTAGCTAATTTGAATATTACTTATATAGTAAGGAACCAATAACACTAATACTATTGGTCTCATCTTTTTAAAAGGTATTAGTGTAAAGCTAAACCAGTAGATCAAAAATACAAACTTCCCTAAGTATCAAAATGGAAGAAACCAGCTCCTATAGTGAAAGAATTTATGTAAGTAATCTATAAAAAAGAATGATAGAACTATTACCAAACATACTGATAATAAACAATTTGGCTTAACTCATCCCTAAAGAGATGAAAGATTTGAGGTTAGTTGACAAAGCACAGTCTAACTTAAAGATTCAGAAAGGTTAGAATAAAAGGATAGACAAAAATGAGACAGTTGCAACTAAAACTAAAGGGGTTATATACTTGCCTGCAAGAGAATTCAGACCGAAAAAAAGTGAGAATGACACAGGATACTGTATAATACTGAAGACCACGATTCTCAGTGAGGACAACCATTACTAGCTCTGCAGTCCCAAACACAGCAACGACTTTCACAGAGCAGAAACTACAGACAGTGTAAGGACATGTAAGGAGAAATACAGCACAGGAATAGACTTGATCATCCCTCTCCGTCCAAAAGAGGAAGTACACCTTCTTTTTGAATATATCACCAGAAATAACAAAAACACCATTGGGTCACCACAATGGAATGTAACTAAGAAATAACAAAAGTGGGCCCCTTTAACCTGGAGGGTTAAAAACATGCTGTTATCATATGTATCTAGCTTGGTGGCAAATGAATTAGCTGTCAGTGAACTCACAATATTTCACACACACATCATTTTTCAGTGATAGGCTAATGTGATATGTAAGATTGCAGTTCATTATATATCAGCTTTTCATAAATAAAAATTGAGTATATTTTCCTACTGAAACTATTCTTACAACTCAATAGTAAGACAAATAACCCAACTGAAAAAACAGGCAAAGGATTTGAAAAGACCTTTCTCCACAGACGATATACAAATGGCCAATAAACACTGGAAAAGGTGCTCAACATCATTAGGGATGTGAAGATCAAAACCACAAAGAGATGCCACCTTCACACCCACTAGGATGACTAGAATCAAAAGGATGGAAGATGGCAAGGAAATGCAGAAATATTGCTAGTGGGAATGGTGCAGCTGCTGTTGAAAACAGTTTGGCAGTTCCTCAAAAAGTTAAACATAGTTACCATGTGACCACACAAATGTACTTCTAGATATTTATCCTAGAGAACTGAAAATATGTTCATACAAAAAGTTGTACTTGAATGTTCATAGCAGTCTTATTGATAATAGCCAAAAAGTGGTAATAACTCAAATGTCCCACCACTGGATGGACAAATTTAAAAATCTGGTATATATCTACACAATGGAATATTAATCAGATACAAAAGGGTACAGATACTATACATGCTACATAGATGAACCTTGGAAACATTATGCTAAGTGAAAGAAGCCAGACAACAAAGGACACATACTGTGTGGTTCTGTTTATAGGAAGTGGCCAGAATAGGCAAATCCGTAGAGACTAAGTAGATTAGTGGTCACTGGGGGAGAGGGATGACTGCCAGTAGGTTCAGAGTTTCTTTATGGAATGATGAAAATGTTCTGAAATTAGATAGTGGTGATGGTTGCACGACTCTGTAAATTATACTAAGAACCACTGAATTGTATATTTAAAAGGGTGGCTTTTATGGTATGTGACATATCTCAAAAACAAAAGGTGGTAACAGTATCTGCAGAAAGCATCTATGTTCTCTAGGACTCAGGGAACAAAGGGAATGAGTTGAGGTTATTAGAACCTCACGTGGGTCTCTGAGAACCAGAACTCAGGCTTCCAAGAAGGGGGAGCTACCCAGCTGGTGCTTCTTTCTCTAAAGGGGGAAGGGTAAGAGGTTTGGGCAGTACCTACAATGAAGCAAATAAAAAAAAAAAATTGGAGAGTATAACCAGTTACCCCTGCCAGATAAAGGGCCATGACCAGGCACAACACTGATAGGAGCCGTCACCTTGTTTTTGTCTCCTTCTAGAGGAATCCTATTGCAGGATTTAACCAGGAGCCAGCTGGCAAAGCAGAAATGTGGTTTACAGTATCCTGGCTCCCAGCATGCTGAGTCCTCAACATTACATATGGATTTGGAGCTGAGGCACCATAGGTTAATAGGGCTAATCAGCATTTAGCAAGGTACATCAATGAGGAATCAATAGCCTTCATGTGTGTGTGTGTGTGTGTAAACAAAAAGCAGTTAAAAGGTATGATGGAAGACAATTTACAAGAACAAAAACAAAACACTAGACATAAGAAATATGCAAAATTTACCAAAACAACATGAAGAAAACCATAAAACATCCCTGTAAAGTTTACTTGGGAAAAAAATGGAAAGCATAGCACACTGATAGATAGGAAGACTCATCGTGAGCAAGATGTCACTATTAGGCTTTTTCCTAGAAATACAGAAGGTGGTTATTAGGTTCCATTGGAAAGAACACACAACAAATAACCTAGATAATAAAAAATAAAGAGTTCTACCAGATATTAGAACATGTTATAAAGTCTCTATAAAGTATACAGTGTGAGATTGGCACATGAATAGACAGACTAATGGAAAATAATTCTTAAAAATCCAGAAATTGATCCAAGTACATTTGGAAATTTAATGAATGATAAAAATGAAATTTTAAATTAGTGGGAAAAATAAGGAATTTAAAAAGGGGTATTCTGACAACTAAGTAGTCATATGGAAAAGGATAAAACTGGCTTCATCTGTCATACTACACATCTAAATTAATTCCAAATGAATTAGACATATAAAAAATGAAACCTTTACAAGTCCCAGAAGAAAATGTAGGTAAACTCCTTGATAACCTGGAAATACAGGGATACTTTCCTAACCTGGACTCAAAATCCAAAAGAAATAAGTATAAAAATTGAAAAGTGTTCATATTCCATGGAAAAGTGTTCATATTCCATGGATGAAATAAACATTAAAAAATTAATATCAATCCTTCTAAAACTCTTCCAAACAACAGAAGAGGAGGGAACACTTACAAACTCATTTTACAAGCCAGTATTACTCTTAAGAAAACCAGCCGAGGACACCACAAGAAAAGAAAATTACAGGCCAATATCATTGATAACCATAGATGCAAAAATCCTCAACAAAATATCAGCAAACCAAATTCAACAATACATTAAAAGAATCATACACCATGGTCAAGTGGGATTTATTCCAGGGATGCAAGAATTATTCAGCATCTGTAAATCAATCAATGTGATATATCACATTAGCAAAATGAAGGATAAAAATCATATGACCATCTCAATAGATGCAGAAAAGCATTTGCCAAAATTTAATATCCATTTATGATAAACTTTCAATAAAGCAGGCATAGAGAGCATTACCTCAACATCATAAAGGCCATATATGACAAGCCCACAGCTCATATCATACTTGATGGTGAAAAGCTGAAATCTCTCTCTCCCTCCAAAGATCTGGAACAAGACAAGGATGCAGACTCTCACCACTTTGATTCAACATAGCATTGTAAGTCCTAGCCAGAGCATTTCGGCAAGAAAAAGAAATAAAAGGCATCCAAATTGGAAAAGTAGTAAAACTTGTCTCTATTGCATGTGACATAATATATATAGAAAACCCTATAGAGCCCACCAAAAAACTATTATAACTAATCAACCAATTCGATAAAGTTGCAGGTTAACAAAAATTGATATATAAAAATCAGTTGTGTTTCTGTATACTAGTAACAAGCTAGCAGAAAGAGAAGTTAAGAAAACAATCCCATTTGCAATTGCATCAAGAAGAATAAAATACCTAGGGACTTAACTCAGGAAGTAAGAGATCGGTGCACTGAAAACTACAAGACATTAAGATAACTGAAGAAGACACAAATAAATGAAAAGATATTCTGTGCTCATGGATAAGAATATTGTTAAAATGTCCATACTACCCAAGCAATCTACAGATTTAATGCAATCTCTATCAAAATCGCAATGGCATTTTTCACAGAAAAAAACAATCCTAAGATTTGTGTGAAACCACAAAAGATTCCAAATAACCAAAGCAATTTGGAGAAAGAAGAGCAAAAATCATCATCATATTGCACACCTGAAACTTTTGTCAGTTACATCTCAAAAATAAATCTTCTGAAATAAAGAGCAATCCAATAGAAAAGTGAGCCAAAAATATGGTCAGCTTACAGGAAAAAGAAAAGCAAATGGCTCAAACATACGAAGAAATGTTCTAGCTCCCTCATAATAAAATAAAACTACTTGATACACTATACCATTGCTCATGAGAGACTGGTAAAAACTCAGTTTGACAGCACATTCTCTTGGTTGAGCTCTGCGGAAAATTCAGGCACTCTAAATGACATTGCTAGTGGGAAAAAAAAATGGTAGAATTCCTGTGGAAGTACTAGCATTTCTAGCAAAATTGTATATACATTTTCTCTTGATGCAGCAGTCCTCCTGCTCGAATCTCCCCCCAAATGATAACACTCACTGTTCATTGCAGCACTATTTGTAAAAAGGTATTGGAAATAACCCAGATGTCCATCAATACATCCATACAGGGGAGTACTGTGGGGGAATAAAAAAGCAATGTATAGTTAAGTAAAAAACAAACCAACCAGGTACAGAATGGTGTGGAGCATGCTAACTTTCATGTAAGAGTGTATATGCACTGTGTGTGTACACATACATTTGCTTGTATTTTCAAAAGGAAAGGGTAAACAAACTAACATACATGGTTACCTATATGGGAAGGGAGAGAACATGGGTTGGACAGAGAGACTCTTAAATGTGACTTGTTTGTATAGTTTTTACTTTGAAACCATTTAAATGTTAAAATACATCATGAAAAACAAACCAGTCTCTAAAAATTGGGAGGATAAAAAGGGAAGCAAATGGACCACATTATATGTCCAGTAACATAATCAGAAATTTTGTTTTTTTCAAGTGATTGTCAAACACAGGATTTCAATTAGACAACCCTAGTGGGTCTATCTTGGTGACAGAAAGAGCCAGAAAGAAATCTTAAAAATCTTTCACAGTCTTACGTTAGTAATATATTGGCATTGTTAGTTTGAAACAGTTGTATGCATTGCAGATGAAAAGAAATAGGTTAATGCATAAATGTCATTAGGAACTAAGATTTTCAGTTTAAGAGAAAGAGCTACAAGTATAAAAAAAAGTAGTGAAGCAAAACCTCCAACCTTAACACATGCAAAAAAGTTTGTAAGAACATGGTATGAAAAACCTTAGCCAATGAATTTTTTTTTGGCATAGTAAATCCTTTTACTGTCAAGTCCTTAGTGGGGTGAGCTCTATAATCTCTTGGTATGTTTCCCTGACTTTTCAACACGTCGGAAAGTTTGCCTTGTCATCCCCAGAGCTTTTTGCTCCCATCTTCAGCCACGTTAACTGACACCGTAGCTGACAGCACCAGCAGGGCACTGTAGCTTCACTTCCGCTTTCCTCTACCTGCTCGTTTCCTTTCTTCCTTTGTGCTACATCTGAATTTTTGACAGTCCTTTGTTCAGTTTTTTGACACTGTTCGAGGTAATTTGTGCAATCTTAATGCATCTTAAATGGTAGAATTTAGGATGTTGTTGCAGAAACATTTGGGGAGCAGTGGTGCTAGACAAGACTACCACTTAAATTACAGTAAAGGCCTTGGCAATGGAGTTTTTATACCCATTTTAGTAATCCTAACTTCCCTTTCCTACATTGCAAATAATTTGCGTATGTGGTTTTGTTTTGTTTTGGTTTTAGATGGCTATTCATATGAAAAGGAAGCAATGGAAAATTGGATCAGCAAAAAGAAACGTACAAGTCCCATGACAAATCTTGTTCTTCCTTCAGTGGTACTTATACCAAATAGGACTCTGAAAATGGCCATTGATCGATGGCTGGAGACACATCAAAAATAAAACTGTTTATTTTATATTGCATTATTTATATTTTCTGTGATCTCATTTGACTGATTTAGAGGCAGATACTAATCAGACATTATTAAAAGCAAAACAGAAGGAGAAAGGTAAACTTCTTAAACTTAGTTACCTATAAAAACTATTTACTGGCTCTTTTCATTCTTTAAAACATAGGGACTAAGTAACACATATAACATCTTTTCTATTTTTACTATAAATGCCTTTTTATACTAGGGAAAAAAAGCTTAACCTGTAGAGAAGTTTTACAACTTTAAATTGCCATGCTCAAATTTATTCTTGTTATAGACCATATTCCATTATAACCAAAGATTGGAATAATCTAGAATATAACAGATAAATCCTAGTTAATAACTGTTCATTTGATAACTCCTTGGAATCCTTCTAAAGAGAATTTTTAGCAAAACAACTGTAGATTTGTTTATGACTAAATTGAGAAAATCACTTTGACATGTTTAATGAACAATTTTGTTAGATTCTAAGTTTTCAAGGTAGTAATGATTTTTCCCCCATTGTCCAAACCTAGGTACAAGTTAGATGGAATAAATGATCACAGATACATCAAGTTGACTTTGCTGAAATATATAAAGTGGCAAACTAGCCTCCTTTTACAATTTAGAGTTCTTAAAAGTTCTCACATAATAGTTTAAGCTAAGGTGACTATACATTTTTACACAATAGACTGATAGCTAATACAACATCCTGATAAACATTCAGAAGAAAACTTCAATTTCGGAAAGCTGAGGTTGTGTTGACTCTCCATTCGTCTCACAAGTTGTTTACCAGAATGGAAGCCATTAGTGGGAAAGCTTGTTAGAACTAAACTCTAAGGGCAGGCAGGGACCAAGACTCTGTGCTTACCCCCAAAATCCTCACTGTCGTCGTTCTGAAATTTGAAAACACAGAAATAAAAGGGAAAAATCAATGTAAGTACTTATTCCATCAGCCTTTTCTAGTGTTTTATAAACTTATAGCTAATATGCTGTATGTTCACAGAAGGGTGGAAAGCTACCACAGAAATCTCCAAAAACCTGTTCTTTGTAATTGCTGCTTTGTAAAATTTCTGTCATCCTAATGTATTACTGAATTTTATTTCCTTTGTGTCACAGCTGGGATTCACAATACGTGATTCTAGAATTCTTTTTTTTCATACTACACATGCCACTCACATTCTTACTCATGAGGACAAAAAGATGGGAACATGTTCTAGAAGGTGTTTTTCTGTTGTATTCTATAGAGGAAGTATGCTAACATAATTCTAACAAAAGACTGGGTAAAATTGATAGAGTCCACCATTGGACCAGATATCTTTTGTTTAGGTAAAATAATACTTACTTTCCAAAGAAGCCTGGCTGGTGTTCACATAAAAATTACTGAAAATCACTGAAGTCACTGATAGAAAACACAGTAAATGTTGGTTATTTGCTAAATGTGTTAAAGAAAGTGATTTTCTTTTTTACGTTTCACTAGGATAGTTTCTTGTTAAATGGCTGAAAACTAAGATGCCAATTTACGAAAGTGAAGTGCATCTGTTTTTATATACAAACAAACCAAAGCTAAGCTGCTACTCCTTCCCACAAACACAAGCAAACAAGAAACTAAGTAAACCAAATCCAAACTCACCCATAGGAAAGGACACCACACGGCCCCTCTGCACTCTTGGGGGCCACCATCCGTGCACGACTAGGCAGGAGCAGCCCTTACCTGCCTGCCCACTGCCCGGTCCTCCGCACTGACCAGTAGCATCCCAAGGAGACTGCACTTCCTGGGGTAATTGGACCAAATACCTTTACTAAGAATCTATCAAAATCATAATATAATGTATAATAAATTCTAGTCACACTGGCAGCATCACAGGAAGTCATCCAACAAGAATGATCTATTAATAGAGTTTCCCCTCCTACCCAGTTTTTTACCTTTAGTTTAAATATATGGCTTTCAAGAGAGACTGAAAATAATTTACTTGCTAGTAATAGCAGTAACTACACAATAACCTGAAGTTGCTTAGGCTTAAGATTCCACATCAGGATTTTATCACAATCCAACAGTTTAATGTTCACACTCATTCATACTACTTTGAAACTGAAATATGGTTATAAAGACAAACACTTTTAACTCAAAGATAACAGAAATGTGAAGAACAAACTTTCACACTGGCACAGTGTTCAGCGTATGTATCGCCAAAGTGAGAGTTAAATACTGAAGATGCCCTGTTGCCACTAAAACCACACGCCAGGATTTCCGAACAGAGAAGTATAGAATGCTCTTCATGCGTTCTTCTCATTTCAGGCAAAAAGACTAATTTTGACCCTGGAATGTTTGGGGATTTCTAGAAGCCATTACCTTTGTTCTGAAATTATTAAATAAAATTAAATATGTATTTGTAGTATTACTGAAAAACAGGCTTTCCACTTCTTTAGGATAACAAAGTCACTCAGGATTTAAGCAAGGCAGATGGCTGACATCAGGATCTTCTCTACTTATCCACTGTTTCATTTAATGCAAAACAAATTCTATTAATTGTCTTTATTCCATATGGAAAAGTACAGTAGTTGTGCAGAAACAAAACTACATAACAAAAGAGTAAGACTTCCACAAATATTAAAGAAAATAATAAATAAGCCATAGTAGTTATAGCAGAACTCATGAAACGCTTCTAAAAAAGACTGACAAAGCTGTACAAAGTATACACACTCAGGAACAAATGAAGAAAGACACCAGAAGAGTCCTATTGATACAAAACCATAATGATGCTCACAGGGACTTCAATACACAACTATTCATTTTTAAAACATTCTGTAAATATAGAACTTCCTTCTCTCCAATTCTAGAAAATAAATTTCACATCCCAACGTACAAAACAAATACACTCCCACCGCTCTCAAACTAGTATTTTAACATCCTCCACTAGCACACCATTTTCTTATAAAAATACCTTTAAATCAAGGTTCACTCCTGTACCTTATCTTTACAAATGAATAATACATCAGTTTGGACTTAAGTAGCACCTCAAAGGTGTTCATATAAATGAGATAAAGTGCTGTTACTGGTATACTGTTAACATGCCATATATATTATCGTTCAGTGCAATAACCAGCATGGACGAAGCTTAAAAAGAACATGCAAATATATGACTTTAAGATTAACTACTTGAAATAGTTATATTTACA
Source organism: Mesoplodon densirostris (assembly GCF_025265405.1). NCBI lineage: Eukaryota > Metazoa > Chordata > Mammalia > Artiodactyla > Ziphiidae > Mesoplodon > Mesoplodon densirostris. The sequence goes on along the minus strand of NC_082668.1, from coordinate 78,753,283 downwards.
AGTCTGAATACAACTTGGCTATATGATATATACAATATGTGGCTATAAAGTAATGACTGTATAATAAAACGAAAGCAATAACCAACCACACCTTAAGTATCCAAATTAAATATTGTCATTAGAGGACCTTGGAGGGTTTGTTCCAGGAGTGCTATCATTGATAAAAGCAGTTTGGGAACCAACTGAGAGCTAATTTACATGTCACCGAGAATGCTGTATTCTTAGTATTTTAGCCCAAATTCAACTTAACCACCAATCATGATTCCAAATGGTTTATACTGTTTCCAAATATTAAAAAACACCCTGAAGCGGGAATATAGTTCCAAAAAAAAGGAACCATAACACAGAAATAAGTGTTTAATCTTTTTAAGGGAATTGCTATAAAAGGAACAATACTTGGATGTTCTTGTATTTTGCTTAAAAAAACAAAAAAAAAGTGAGCCATATAACACATAGTCACATTCAGCTAGAAATTACTCAGGTTTTTCATTTATATATGCACATACACACTGACCCTTGAACAACAAAGGTTTGAATTGTGCAGGTCCACTTATACACGGATTTTTTTTCCCCCCAGTCAATACATACTACATGATCCACGGTTGAATACGAGGATGTGGAACCCTCCCTAGGGCTGACTAAAAGTTACACTGTACATTTTTGACTGTACAGGGGATCGGCGCCCCTAAGTCCCATGTTGTTCAAGGGTCAACAGTATGTGTACGTGCATATATATATAAATTAAGATTTGACTCATTGGAACTGTAGCTTGAAAATTCCATCTTTTCCAGAACACACCACCTGGATATTATGTCATGAGTTAAACTTATCACTAGACATTTACATTATCTAAGAAATAATATGATCTTACCACATAACAAAGGCTAGGAGAAAAGTGATAAAAACCAAACAATTTCAAAAGAGAGAAGCATGAGTTAATGTCTTCTTGGCTGTCTTAAATTTTTAACTTAATAGGCATAACTAGTTGTAGTTTTCAATTCTGGTTAGCATTCTTATTTCTGGTGACTTCTATCTATTTATCAAAGAAATTTAATCCCACATTTTCAATATATCAATGGCATCTGATCCACCCCCAAGGGAAAAATAAATATGTGACTAAAGAGTAATTTTTCTCACAAACAACCATTTAATGACTACCAGGAGACAGCACCCCGTTTTCCAAATACCACACATGGGTCTCCCTTACGGCTCACACGTTTGATTCTATGAATGATCGCTTTGGTTTTGCTGAAGGGAGGTGACTCCTGTGGGCTTCACTGCTGATGTGAGACTGCTGTTGAGAAAGACCTTCCGGATATGCATGAGAAACAGTCTTAGTTATCCGGCTGTCTTGGCAGTGGACTGGAATTTGGCACTTCTTTTCTTCTAGCTCCTTCCCCTGGGCCCCGTTGTGGACCCCTCCACCCAGAGTAGACACAGAACGGGTTTTGGCTTGGCTACTGTATCCTGCTTGTTTGAGAGAGGGCTTCTCAGAGCTTGAGGCCTGCAGGCCAGCCGTGGAAGGCGTGTTCGTCGGCAGCCCCTCTGGCACCGCGCAGTGCCAGGCGCAGCTGGGAGGGTGGCTCTGCTGCTGGAACCTCGCCGTCTTGTCCATGATGCCCATGAACGGAGTACTGCGCGGCCTGTGCTCAGCTGGGCCACTCGGAGCCTGGCTACCAACCCTGTCTTTCATTCGAGCATCTGGTCCTTGGACCTTGAAGCCCTCTGAAAAACTGCTGCTTGAAGCCAGACTACTAGTTGAACTTGACATCTTGATGCTGCTTGACGGAGAACCGGAAGAGCCTGAGCTGGTGAGGGAAGCTGGGTGTCGCACGTCGCTGCAGCTCACAGGCCCGCCTGGGTTTAGAGGGGCTACGTCCACAGCCACGGTGGCACGAGACAGAAGCCTCTCTGCAGTTTTTATCTTACTCGGTAAAGGATACGCAGCGTCACCCTCACTGGGCTGCAGCTGGACGCTGGGGCTGGGCCCCAGCCGATCTCCCGAGTGGCTAGAAGCTGCTCCCACAGGGAAGGTGCCTGTTCCCTCCAGATGCTGGTTTCTGCTTCCGGCGGCGGGGGTGGCAGAGAGTCTTCCAGGCATGGGACTCGGGGGAGGATTCTGTGAAGAGACCTGCGTTTTCGAGCTAGCATTTCTCACACCAGCTTGTCCAGAACCCAGGTGCTGGCTGGTTTTCACGATCTGCGCCTGCTTGGTGGGCTGCACCCTCAGCCCCGGCTGAGCGATCGGCTCCCTCGGGGGCTTGCTCATCCCTGGCCGATTCTGTGGCGAGAGCGGCCTCAGTTTGGACTGGAGCCCTTCTTGAAGGTTTCGGATGTATGGGGAGGGGGCAGAGGAGGGCGGCTGGGGCCTGGGAGCGAGGGGGACGGATTCTTCCTGTGGAGGAGTCTCCTCCTCTTCAGCCTCCTCGAGGTGAAAGCAGTCGTTCAGGCCGGGGGTCGGGGCGTCCTCCTCATGGTCCGAGTCGGCGGGGGGCGCTGGCGGCGGGCACTGCTGCTTCTGCTGCTGGCCCCTCTGGAGCTGCCTGCACTCCTCCTCTACGCGCGCCAGGAGCCTCCTGATCTCCTGGTTGGTGGGACAGAGCTTCACGGCTTCCCGCAAGTCAGCCAGAGCGGCCGTGAACTGCCTTTATATTAAAAGAGACGATATAATTACAGGCCACGTAAGAACAAGCTCTGAACGTAACTGTTCATAAAGCAGCTCTGCTAAAAGAAAAGAGAACGTAGCTGAGTGAGTTCTGCACACTCACGGCGTGGACGGACCCCACAGAACTAGCTTAGAGTTCCTCGGCTAAGTGGGATCGCTGAACTGTAACCCAGACCTGAGCAGCTCCGGGGCCTTGCTGTCTCTATGAAGACCACTGGGCTGGGTGAGCGCAGGCAGAAAGCAGTGGGGGTCAGAATCCTCAAGGTCACCTTCCCCATCCCTCTCACCACGTCCACCTACAACTCAATACCTATGGACTCCACCCCGCCTCCCCGCCGCCACCTCCCGGTGTCTCTAGTTGGCCGTCTCGCTGGTAACATGGACTAAGCTAGGAACTTTATGTTGCAGATGTCAACTGTGGGGATAGTTGCTGAGCTGTCTGGAGAAAATAAAAAGTTTAGCCATTGCTAATGATAGCCACTGCTGCACCTTCTGGAAGCTACCTGTTCGGTATTAAAAGGGAGGAGAGGCACTGAGTGATGCTTATGCATCAGAAGCCCCCAAAGTCAAAGCAGCAGCTTTGATGTCAGAGAAAGATAAGCAGGCTTCTCTAGTCACAGTCACATATCTAACCCCAGACAGTACCTGCTGCTCCTCTTTGCTCTCGCTCTGGCATAAAAGGCTTCATAGGACTTTGGTTTCAACTCGAGAGCCTTGGAAGCAAATTCTTCTGCCATGCCGAAGTCCTGGTATCAATATTTAAATACACAAGTCAGAAGCAGCACTGAAACATGACTACAGGCAACCTTTTAATAAGAGTTTTTGCTCTAGAGGTTAGAGAATTGGGACACAATTGGAGCGAGATGAAGAGGAAGGTAAGTTGGTTTTTTTGTTGTGAAGTTAGGAGACAATTACAGCTTATTAATGTTCTTACAAGAAGAATCTCACAGAGAAGCAAAAATCGGTGACTCAGGAGAGTCAGTGACTCGAGAGAGAGAATGGTGGTGGAAGCAGCGCAGCAGAGGCGAGGGCTGATGGGAGCCCGCCCCCGGGGCGGGGAGCCTCCGAGGGGCCCGGACACTGCAGCACCTGCAGCAGGAAGGTGGGCAGAGTATGTGGGCGCAGAAGCAGGCAGGTCACAGATTTGGTGGAGGGAGGATGAAGTTTAAAAAAAAAGAAAAAAACGAAGTGGTACTGAAACAAATCTAGTTACAAGTTAACTGTGAGTTAACTACAATTAATTACAAATTAACCAGTTCCTGGCTTACCCTCTGAGCAAACATAATAACACTAAGCTGATTGGAACACATTTGTGGTGAACTTTACGGGGATGCCCTTTCCTTCTGAATCTGGGGACAGCCGCTCCTGACAGTGCTGGCCAGTTTGCATGTGCCTGTCATCACTGAGGCAGAGAAACTACGTCCACGTGCACTCTCTCAGCACCTTGGGAGGTGGGCGGTGCTGTGATCTAACGATGGTCACCCCCAGACAAGCAGCTCCCCGTGCGCCAGGTTCACAGAAAAGTGCAAACCAACCAGACAGGAGGTCTCACGATTTGGTCTGTAGAAGGGCAGGCCTTCACCACTGTGAGAACAGCTAAAGGACTGGAATAAGGGGCCCGGCTTACATTTGTTTTTCTTCGGCAGCGAGACAAATTGAGATAAAGGGAAATCCTTAGCTCGTTGAACGGTCTCATGTCCTCTCCAAATCCTTCTCGAGGAAACTTCCTTAAGGCATACTGGTACCTCTGGGCTGCCTCTTTCATCTTCCCTTTCTAGGATTCAAAAATCAGAGAAATTGATCGTTTCCAGAGGCTCCAAGATGAATAAAGATCCTGATGAGGACAGGCCACGGCCAGAACCAGTCCACTGACTGGCCTGGACACGCAGCTTCACTGTCCGCCTAGGCGTCTGCAACCAGAGCTGGGTTTACAGGAAGGGATCTGTAAATTGCCCAACCCATAACCATCAATCTTAATTAAAACATCAGATTATCTTCTCTGTTATATATTTTTGACAACCATTTCATGAATGATCTCTCATCTAAAGATACTTTAACGCAGAGTGTAACAGAAATCAAATGGAAAAACCACGCCGTCCCTAAAGCAAGTAGAGTCTTGTGGATAAACCTAGAGCTGCTGTAGAATGATAGTTTTTCTTTTAAGAGGAACCAAAGCACGGGATTTAAAACTCAGCACAGCACTGCACGTCATTTTCAAGGCTAAAGAAATCCATTTGCTCTGTTGGTTCTGTTGCACAGCAGGTATGAAGTCTCGAAAATGGCTAATAATTGCCTACCAAAATTCATATTAAAACCACTTCAAAGCCACAACAATACACACTCTGAACTCAATTTCAAACTGATTCCAGGCCAGGAACCCTGCTGGGTCATGCTATATGCCTATTTATTTGTTGTTATTAAAAAAGAAAAGGAAAAACTAAAACATAGAAAGTACAGCAGCTTCATGCCAAAAAGGATTAAAATGGTCATGATGTAGTTTTTTGTTTTCATCATCTTTTAATTCTGTCTAATCACAGACCTGGAAAGAAAAATGATCTATGGAAATGGCCTGAGCATCTCTCTAAACTCGGGGTTGGCAAACTACGGTTTCTGGGCCAAACCCGGCCTACCACCTGTTTCTACAAACACAATTTGACTGGGACACGGCCTGGCTCATTTGTCTGTGTGTCATCTTGGCTGCGTCTGTGCCACAAGAGCAAAGCTAGAGGGCTGTGACAGGGACCACAGAGCAAAGCCCGACATGGTTACTACCTGGCTCTTTCCAGATGAAGTGTACTGCCCTCTGATCTAAACTGCATGTGTTAGTTTGGACATTTTTACTTCAAAGTCAAATTTACTAATCTTTAAATTGTCTTTCCATTTCTAAGGGAAAATGAGAAAAAGAAATTAATTCCACCTCCTGAGTATTATCTATTGACTATTTTAAGTAAAAATCTCTCCAGAAACAGTTTCAAATTCCAGAAGCTTACAGACATTAAAATTAAGATAATAAAGGCTTGGGAGATTTCATGAATCTTTTCTTCTGAAAATGTCTCCTGAGTGTTCCTTTCCCATGTCTCATGATCCCAAGCACCAAGGAATTTCCTGTAGGATGTGCCTGTTAAACAAGAAGCACCTCTGCCTTCGTATCAAGGCTTCAGGCTGTAAGTCACAGTTACAGCCCCAAGGATTCGTTCAGAAGTAATGGTTCTCAAAGAGGAGTGCCTTCCACCACATTGAAGATTCTGCTGTGAGGATATCAAAGCCTGGGCACAAGGCTAGGTTAGCACTTCCCAGAACTTCTATTAGCTAAGCTATATGCATTCTGTGCAGTAGCACAGCTACATCCATTATACCGCAAACTAAGAGGCTGCTCACAGGTTGTTACAGGATCACAAGAAAAGGGCGACGCCACTTACTTTGTACATCAAGTTTCCTTCCTCCATCAATTTCTGTAAAAGTATAATCAGAATATCAGGTTTGGAAGTAGCCATCGCCCAAGCAGCATTTCCTGCAAAACAAACATGTGTTCAGAGGCATTCCAGTGGGCTTGGAGCAAAGGAGCTCAATGCTTCTGTGGCCCCGTCACAGCTAAGCCCACAGATAGCAGAGAACCCAGCTGCAGAGGACACTGCGGCGTGTCCTGCAGGTGTACTGTCCCGCGTGACAATACAGCGAAGGGAAGGGAGGATTTAGCGGGGAGCTGCACCCCGCACACCCTGTCACTTGGGGGGACAACAGTACTGGGACATGCAAGCATCAGCGCAGCCACAAGCCACCCCTCCTTTCTATGGGGATTTGCTTCCCAATCATCTCTTTAGTTCCCTGCAGCGCTGTCAGGCCAGGCGCAGGTGGAGGCGAGGCTTCTCAGCGTCTCTCACGCTCGCTGCAGCGTCACCACCAAATCCACTCTGAGACGCCAGCTCTGGCCTTGCTGCCCTCCTCCCACCATCCCCGCCCTCGGCCTCCCTGCTCCCGCCTGCGTCTCCTTCTCTCCCGGCTGACGGCACAGCCACCACCTCTGTCTAAGCCTCTTCCGAACACGCACAGGGAGCAATGCTAAAGGGCACGGCCTCAGGAGTCGGACTCGGGTTCAAGGTGACCTGCTGCTCACTATGACCTCTGGGGAGCTATTCACCATCTTCAGGCCTGGGGTTCCTCCTCTGTAACATGATGCTTTCATCATTCCCTACTTACAGGGTAGGTGAGGATGAGATAAGTTAAAACACGCAACTGCTCAGAATAGCTCCTGATGCCAAGAGCTGCTTCATAAGGCCATTTCACCACCTCCATCGCAGTCCCCTCCCCCAGAACTGCTGGCAGCCGAAGGTCTGGCGTGAGACCAGAAAAGACGGTGCCGCACGGGGCACTCTTCCCCACTCTCTGAACCCTGGGCCGTGTTCCAACCTCCTCAGAGCTCCGGCCCCTGACATTATCCTCAAGTCACCCCGTCTCGTCTCCCGTAAGCCCCGAGAACTTCCCCTCCCAGAACCTGTGCTAGGGTGGCCGCTGCCCTCCCAGAGGACTAGCCGCCCCTCCCGAACAGCAGTCCTCGCACTCGGCGGCTCATTACAACCACCCTCCAGCTCCTGCCCACCCGCCCTCGGGCCCTCCCCACAGAGGCCCCCGGAACGGCTCCCGCTGTGGCTCCCAGCATCTCCAGCACCCCCAGGGCTGGGCTGTCCTTCAACACTGGCCTCTGCTTTCTGCCCACGTGGGCTGTAATAATATGAGTCTTTTACACACTCTGAATGACTGTGATTAACTGAGCCTTAGAGAGGGACAAAAAAAATCTCCACACGCCTGACATCTTTACCTCTTAACCCAGGAGCAGGTGGGTACGGTCCCGCGTGTACTCTAAAATCTGAAGCTACCCTCCCTCTTGCTGGTGAACTGCAGAGTTTACTGACCTAACTTGGCTCCTTTTCTCAGCAGCGTAATCACTACAGATGTGTTTCGACAACCAATGGCTCTGTCCAAGGGCCGCATGCCGCTGTGGTCCACGTGCTCGATCACGGCCCCCTTGTCGACCAGGTACACCACCTGCAAAAGGGAGACACAGACCCTGAGGGCGCGGGTAGCAGGAGCCCTCACCTTGCCCGACGCTGCAGCTGGTGTAGGAGCTGGAGGTCTTAGCTTCACTCTGGTCTCAGATGCTTCTGGCCTAACGGGATCCTAGAAGGGAAATGAAGTTGACATAGAACAGAACAGAGGAGCTGCAATCCGCAGCTCAAACCCACTCTGCTACAGTGATATTGATGTTGGTAATGAGACAGGCAGGTGGGTGTTCCCAGGGCAGGACGTGTGTCTGTGCACCCACAGACCACAGACAGTACACGCACGCTATCACCTGTCTGTCTCACCCCACTTCCCAGGCCACAGAGACGAGACACAGTCACCTTTTCATCTCCAATTACTTAGGAGGCAGGCTTCTGCCATAGCTCCAACGTGCTGGCAGGTTATGGCAATGGCACTTCAGAAACACTCAGATCCACACAGCCTGGGTACAGAAGCTGGAAAGATCAGGATCAACTGGACCCAAATATAACTCACTTTAAGGCTTAGGAAAGAGACCTGAATATGGGCACTGTAAAGATAGCAACTTTGAGACCATGGTACGAAGACTGCCTTGATGTGATAAAACAGCTGTCACTTGGACTAAACAGAGAACAATGGGGAAAACCATGCTGGCCACTAAAATTGCTCTATTCACTGGAAAAGTCTGTAGCCTGCTTAGATTTTCATGTGGATCTAGTAGATCCTATCAGTCCACCAGCTGTTCAAAATGACACTAGAGAGATTAATATCCAGAATATATAAAGAACTCCTACAACTCAACAACAAAACTCTCAAAAACCCCATTTAAAAATAGGCAAAGGGCCTCCCTGGTGGCGCAAGTGGTTGAGAGTCCGCCTGCCGATGCAGGGGATACGGGTTCGTGCCCCGGTCTGGGAGGATCCCATATGCCGCGGAGCGGCTGGGCCCGTGAGCCATGGCCGCTGAGCCTGCGCGTCCGGAGCCTGCGCGTCCGGAGCCTGTGCTCCGCAACGGGGGAGACCACAACAGTGAGAGGCCCGCATACCGCAAAAAAAAAAAAAAAAAAAAAAATAGGCAAAGGCTGTGATAAGCCATAATGGAAAAGAATATGAAAAAGAATATATATATATATGTGTGTGTGTGTGTGTAACTGAGTCGATTTGCTGTACAGCAGAAATTAACACATTGTAAATCAACTATATTTCAATAAAATTTAAAAAATAGGCAAAGGGGGCTTCCCTGGTGGCACAGTGGTTGAGACTCCGCCTGCCAATGCAGGGGACACGGGTTCGTGCCCTGGTCCGGGAGGATCCCACATGCCACGGAGCGGCTGGGCCCGTGAGCCAAGGCCACTGAGCCTGTGCATCTGGAGCCTGTGCTCCGCAACGGGAGAGGCCGCAACGGTGAGAGGCCCGCGCACCGCAAAAAAAAAAGAAAAGAAAAAAATAGGCAAAGGACCTGAATAGATATTTTTCCAAAGGTGATATACAAATAGCCAATAAGCATGTCAGAAGATGCTCATCATCACTAGGGTACTGCAAATCAAAACAACAAGCTATTAACTGTTAGGATGGCTGCTATCAAAAAAAAGAACGAACAGAAAATAAGTGCTGGAGAGGGTGTGAAGAAACAGGTAGCCATGTGCACTGTTGGTGAGAATGTAAAATGATGCACCCACTACGGACACAGCATGGAGCTTCCTCAAAAAATTAAAAATAGAATTACCCCTCGATTGAGCAATCTTACATCTGGGTATCTATCCAAAAGAATGGATAGATCTCGAAAAATCTGCAGGCTCTCTAAGAGATATGTGCACAGCCATGTTCGTAACAGCACTATTCATAATAGCCAAGAGGTGGAAGCAACCCAAGTGCCCAATGATGGATGGATTAACAAAATGTGGTAAATACATAAATGGAATATTATTCAGCCTTAAAAAAAGGACATCCTGACGTATGCTATAACATGAATGAACCTAGAAGACATTAAGCCAAGTGAAATAAGTCAGTCACAAAATGACAATATTGTATGATTCCACTTGTGTTGAGGGAGGGACCTAGAGCTGTCATTCAGAGACGCAAAGCAGAAAGGTGTTTGCCGGAACAGGGGGTAACGAGGCTTGCTGTTTAACGGGTGCAGTTTCAGTTTTACAAGACAAAAAAAGCCTGGACTTTGGCTGCACAATGATGTGAAATGTATGTAACGCTACTGAACTCTTCACCTAGGAATGGTTACAATGGTAAATTTTATGTTACGTGTTTTTACCAAAATTTTTTTAAATGACGCTTAGAATGCTAAGATCCTTCACTCTTCCCTAATGTTGATAAACTATAGGATCTGGTAATGTAACATAAGCTGAAAAAGAAAAGTGTGGAGATGTGAGGTTTAGTTAAATAGCTGTTTCTGAAAATCGACATTTAAGTACAGTTTATAATGTCCAGGAAATTGAAACTATTTAACTGTAACATCACTGCCTCGTAAAACCATCAGGCACAGATGTGCAGGGTGAGGATGGCTTCTGCTCCAAGGTCCACGGCCCCCAGCAATACAGTACCTGTCTGTCTAGCTAATCCTCACCTTAGACACACGTAGCGATTCATAAACGATAATTCTCGAGGAGAAATGAACGTTCCTCCAGCACCTGCTTGGTGCCTGGGATATGGACACTGACAAAGTGGTTTTTGCCCTGAAAGACATCTTGTGGTTTTTAGTTTATTAAGGTTTTATCCCTTCCTTCCTCAGTTAGACTTGGGCCTTTGGCAAAGAGATAAAGACAGTGCCCAAAGCATTTTCTATTATTTCTAGACAAAGCCACATCAATTTAAAAACAAACCGATTATTTGATTAGTAATTTCTCACATATATAAAAGTGATTTTTAAATGATCTATACAGGCATTCTATTTACATGGAGATTGTAAGAAAATGAAACGACATATGCACGTGTGTACACATATTCATGTATGTGCATGCAGGTTGTAATCATGGAATTTTAAGCCTTTAGAGTCTATTAAAATCTTTACCCCAGTTCTGGAATAGACTGCGTGCCACAGAATTAGAGGAAAACGAAAGCCACCCCACAGCACACACATATGCCCCGGCCACACGGGGCCAGCGTCATGCACACTTGGGGATGGCTCAGCTCCCGGGCTGCCATGCGGCCCAGTCTGCCTGGCACAGGTGGGGAGTGTGGCCGCCGCGGTACCTACGGTCTCCGCGTCGCCGTAGAAGGCGGCCAGGTCCAGGGGGCTGCGGCCGTTCTTGTCCGTCTGGTCGATCTTGGCTCCTTCCTCCACCAGGAACTGGACCACAGCCCTGTGCCCTTTGAGACAAGCCCAGCTTAATGCCGACAGACCCTCTTTGTCCAGAGAAGAAAGGGCGGCACCTGAAAGACAAGCCCACTCACAGAACGTGACCGTGGAAAGACAAGGCCAGAGGCAGACCCTTTTACACCCGCAGGGGCCTAGGCCTGAACAGCATCTGAAGCCAAGGGTGAAATGATCATCCCTGCTGCAGCTGAGTAAAGGGTACGTGGGATGTATCCCTATTCCCTCTACTTGTGTGCAAGTTAAAAAATTTCCATGACAAGAACACTTAACAAAAAGATTTTTTTCAAAAACAAAACAAAGACAACAACAAAAAAAAACAAAAAAAACTAAATCAGAAAGTACTAAACGAGTCTGCCAAAGCTCTTGTCCTTGTCCAACCAAGAGAGTCCCACGCAGGGGAGGGACAGCGCGCTACCTTTAGAAAGGAGAAACTCCACGGTGCTCAAGTGCCCTTCACAAGCAGCCACCATGAGGGGCGTCCGGCCCTGTTTGTCACTTAGGTTCACGTCACAGCCACGGTCCAACAGCAACCTGACGATCTGAAAGAAACACTCCGGATGACACGCTTCCTGCTGCTCCTTGAATCACGTGCTCTCTACTCGGGATGGTTTTTCCACCTTTCAGAGTAGTGAAAGGACTCTCCTCTTTTTAAAAACCCCTGTAAGTCATGTGATCCATGGGGCCTGTAAAATCTCTCTGTTGTATTCCTTTGAACAGACTCTTCTTCCAAATATATCTTCTCTTTAACCAGTCTAATTCATTACTATGTCTATAAAACATGCACACACAAGGCAGAAATTTGGAGGAGGGAGGATTCCAAGCACAGTCAAGTGATGACAGGGCAGCCGCTACGGGGCCCGTGGGGTAGCCGAGCAGAACTAAAGGGAAGGTACAGCAGCCACGGCCCCGTGGCGGAGCTGATACCACGTTCCTGCAGCAGGAGGACACGGCACGGGCAGTGGGTGCGAGAACACTCCCCCACCCTCTCCCCTCGGCAGTCTGCTTCCTGAGGCTTAGGACTGGGGGACCTTCATCATAGCAGGTGATTTTTAGCAAAGCTTCCTGGAGGAGAGTTTCAGCCTCCAAGTTATGCCTTTAAACAGTACATGGTGAGAAGGTGAAAAAAACCCAGAGGCATCTCCTACAATGACCATCCTGGAGGGAACTGCTCTGTCCAGGGGGCTGTGGTCCAGCCTCTCTCCCTCTGTCACCACGCTTGTTTTCTTGACACCACAGCAGAAGGTGGCATATTCCCACTGCTCTCTTGTTCCTGACACACTGACAAATGTCTCCAGACTTCCCCATGACTTCGGGAACACGGAGAACAGGAGAGAGGACTTGTGAGATGGGCAGGGAGTGGCCGGTACAAACCAAGCTCTTAGAAACGGGAAGGAGAAAAGCCAGAATCTCGGTGGGGCGCCCTCACAGCTCCTACCAGCAGAGCTAGCAGGAATCGGAAGGGTTGCGACTCCACACTGTAAACTTGGGTCTAGAAAATTCCTCCTATAATGGACATGATGGTGAAATCCATCTGTCTGTTTGCAGCTGTGTGTAACCTGGTGCCAGCCATGGGGTAGATACGTGGTCACTGTTTACAAAATGAAGGAATACATGACTGAACCGCTGCTATCAAGGACCCCTTGCTCCCTTAATTAGACTAAAAGCAACGGTGCGTCGCTCCTTGTAAAAGAAACCAGCCTGAATCACAGTGCAGGACCAGAGGGAAAAGGCTTCCCCTCCCAAGGAGCACAACAAGGCCACTCTTCCCCCAAGCCTGCTGGACAAGTAGGTTGCACAACCACAGCAGCCGCTGTGTTACAGCAAGTCTTCTGCTGTCGGGACGGGGTGCACCCACTCCATTTCCCCTCCCCAGTTACGGGGAAGCAGCTGTGGGTCTCTGACCTGGTTACTGGCCTTGCTCCCAGTTACCAGCCAATGTGGCTGACCGTGCTAGCCTGTCAGATGTCTGCCTTGATACAGCAATGCTCACAGCACAAGCAGAAGCCAAGAACGTGAAAAAGACAGGGCCCAGCAGGGGAGACGGGCAGTAGCGAACTCTATCCCATTCACTGTTTCTGAAGCACTCGGGGTCCCCTGGGTACCTGCCAATGCCCCTGGCGTGCTGCACAGAACAACGGAGGGACCCCTCTCCTGTTAGTTCGAGACGCAGCAGCTCCACGCTCCAGCAGCAGCTCGCAGACCTCCAGCTTGCCTCGTCCTGCAGCGGCCGTCAGGGCTAGAGGGAAGTCACAGGGGAGGAGGAGTCTGTTAGCATGATGGCCACATGGTGGTGGCTAAAGGTGGCCACAGACTCTCTCACACTCCTCCCACTGAGAGGAGGGGGACCACGTATCCTGCCCTCCTTGAACCTGGGTAGGCTCTGTGACACCTTTTTCTTTCTCTCTTTAAAAAAAAAATTTTTTTGGCTGCATCAGGTCTTAGTTGCGGCACGCAGGACCTTTCGTTGTGGCACGCAGGCTCTTCGCTGTGGCATGCCGGCTTCTCTCTAGTTGTGGCACGTGGGTTTTCTCTCTCTAGCTGTGGCATGCGGGCTCCAGAGCACGTGGACTCTGTAGCTGTGGCCCGCGGGCTCCGGAGTGTGTGGGCTCTGTAGTTTGCAGCACACAGGCTCTCTAGTTGAGGCGTGTGGGCACAGTAGTTGTGGCGCACGGGCTTAGTTGCTCTGCAGCATGTGGGTTCTTACCTCCCCGACCAGGGATTGAACCTGCGTCCCCTGCGTTGGAAGGTGGATTATTTACCACTGGACTACCAGGGAAGTCCCTCTGTGACACCTTTGACCAACAGAACAGAGCAGAAATGATGCTGTGCCAGTGCGTGGGCCCAGGCCCTGAGGTGGGCAACTTCTATTTCCTTGAGCACTCCTTGGAACCAGCTGGCACGCTGTGAGGAAGCCCAAACAGCCCTGAGGTGAGACCCACTGGGAGAAGCTGTGCGTGGCCAACATCCTAGCAGACAGCCAGCAACGCTGTCAACTACATGTGTGTGTGCCATCCTGGAAAGGGATCCCCAGACACCGTCAAGCCACACCAGCTAGAGCTGTGAGAGCAGAGATGAGCCATCCCTACAAGCCTGGCCCAAATGCAGATTCAGGAGCCACTCAGCGCTTGTTTTATTGTTCTCTTTTTTCACAGTAAGAGACACGAGAATATAGGGCCCCACAAACACAGAGATCAGTGTTACTGTCCAGACCAACTTCTTACCCTAAAGTCATACATTTCAATCAACAAGAGCTGACGCTTACTGAGGCAGTGAGAGCCTATCACATCGTTCCTGCCTTCAGGGAGCTTAGAATTTCTGTAACAAGTCCAGATCCTGGGTTAAGAATGTCAACGAAGGAACAAAAGGACAATTAGACTGTGGAGGGCCTTGAGCGCCCAGGCGAACAGCCCAGTGTGACCCTGAGGCAGGGTGCTGTAGCTGGCAGCAGAGGTGCTGCCGGGAGGTCAGCCGAGGACAAGACAAGAACGGTGTGGAGGGAAGAACGCAGAGGCCGAGAGTCCTCAGGACCCCCGCACAGCAGCGACTGCGCCGCCCCACCCCCAAGGCGTGATTCCTGATGGGGGCTGGGGAGGCAGGAAGAGGGGCTCTGCCATGGCACGAGCCACTGTCTAGAGGGAAGGACAGTGGCAGGTTGCGGGGACAGCCCCAGGCCAAGACAAAGCCCTTCAGCAGAGAAGAGGACAGGAAGGGGCGAGGGTGGGAGACGGGGACACCGCAGTTGGGAGTGTCTACAACGCAGAGGGGGAAGGAGAGGGTGGAGCCTGACGCTGCGGCTCGGCTCCAGTCCTAGGGCGACTCGGTGTCTACATACAGCTTCACACCTCAAACTTCTGGCTTCCTGAATAAAGTAAGCGTCCCTCCAAATCAGTCAGACCTCTCCGTATGAAAACCAGGAAGACACAGGAATAGATCCTTCACAAAAGGTGAAGTCCAAAGGCCAACGAACTTATGAAAAGCGCCCAACCTCACTAGCAGTCCAGGTAATTGAGAAATGGGACCCACTGCTGGTTGAGGACGTACACATCCTTCCACGCAGCAGCCCAGGTATAGATGGGTGCCCGGACGTGCCCCTGGAGCACACGGGGAGGCGTGCTTGTGACAGCCTGAGCTGCAGCAGCCCAGCTGGCTGTGGACAGCCGACCACAGGTCATGGTGCAAACACTGCAGGGCCACCAAATGAACACCACACGGCTAAATGCAGCGCAACGGGTCCGCCTCCCAAATTTATCAGAGATTCCAAGAAGCAAAACACAGAAGAGCACACAGGGCGAAAGCTCAGAACTGAGAGCACTGCTGGGCGGTCTCAGGACAGGCCCACAGTGGCCCCCTTTCCGAGAGGGCAGGGCCGGCGTCGCTGGGAACCCTGGGTCTCCCGGCGTCGCTGAGACGGGGAGCCGGGGGCTCAGCAATGCAGCTTCCCTGTGTCCTCTGAAGACCCCCTCTCAGGACAGACACCACGCCTACTCCAGCTCTGTCGGCCCGGCCACGGTTTACCTCCCAGGACCGCACACACCGAAAGGATGTAAACATGACACCTGGACCTCGGCTCCCTCTCAGGGACAAAGAAGTCGCCATCCGCTTTACTGATTTTCTCAAGACAGGGCAACCAGTAAAAACCACAGAAGGAGTGGAAGCTACCGTGGGTCTCGACCTCAGGTGCCATTCCTATCCGTGTTACACAGACAGGCTCGTTGTCACCCATCGCACATCTAAACTTGTAAAGAAGTTACAAATAAATACCGTAAACAGAGTAGTACTGATATCGGTTGATATACTGATGCATTGGGCTGGAGGTCGGAGTTCCCACACCCGCAGTGTCTGAACATCAGTGGCCAGGTGATCCTGTCTGTCCTGTGAGCTTCTACACTGGCGGGTCCTGGTCCTGCTGCGGGGCATGCCCATCACGGTCTGTTCCTGCCACGGCGTGAATGTGGACGATTCTGACGTAACGTGGGCCTTGGGGCACTTTTCTATACACTGTCTGGATGGGTCTAACACCACGTCCCTGCAAGCAGGGGGCTTTGTGAGATGGAAGATCTGGACGCTGAGCCACTCCCTGGACCTGCGGCTCCCTGGCATCCTTCCTGCAATTAGGGAGCCCCTCCTCTGCCGGAGCGGCCTGTGGCATGGAGCGGGCACTGGCGCTGCAGGCGGGGACGTGGCCAGGCGCAGGCAGGACACCGTGGATGTAATAGGCTCAAGGCTCTTCCATCTGACAAGGCCCGATGTAATAGGCTCAAGGCTCTTCCATCTGACAAGGCCCGAAGCAGCTGATCACCGTGACATTCCAGTCTCTTTTATTTGGTAAACAGGTTTCATCCGCGTTATAAATGGGGCCTTTAAGTCAGGATTTCTGTTGCAGCTGCCACTGAATTTTTTTTGCAACAGCACATCAAAAATGACAGCCCGGAGCTAAAAATAGGGCCCTGTGTTTGAAGGAGGTGCCAGAGGAGCCAGAAGTTACAACAGCTGACAGTCGGAGGGGAGCGCCACCCAGGCCTGGAGGCAGGGCTGGATTCCCTTCTCCCTTCCAGCCTGACTGGCTGCACTTTTGGTGATTAGCTTTCTTTTGAGATGGTAAAGCACCTATCAGCACAGGCTGGGAGTCTCACACAGCTGGCCTAAAATGGATCACACCTTCCTAAGGAGGCTCTCGCTTTCACTCGATGCCCCAAACAACAGGACGTGTGTTTTCCTTTTCTACTCAGAGGGAATCCTTTCGGTGCCATCACTCAGGACCCCTGAGGCTAAGGGTGTATGTCCAGTTCTAGCAGCCACGAGGATTTAAGGATACCATATTCGGAAACAAGCCAGGCTGAAGAATAGTCAACCAGATGCTTAAACAAACAAAACCAGGGCAGAACTCTGCTCAGGAATTCCAGCTATTCTGCTGAGAAGGCTGTCCTCCGAGCAGACCACCAGCCCCTAACAAGGGTCAGCGCACTCTGCCTGGCCGGAGGAGAAGGGGGAGGGGCCGGACAGGAGACAGCGCCTGGCAGTAAGGCAAAGCCTTGGCTTCTGGCCAACGAATGCAGCGAGGAAGGAGAGAAAAGACCTGGTATGAAACGGGGGCTCTCAAAATCAACCTGAGCTCACGGCGCGTCTTAGGACTCAAACTAAACTGAGTTTCTTCTACTGCAAAATCCTCAACAAGATGGCATTTTTGTAATTAAATTCCCACGAAGGCATGTGTCATTTTCTGATTAATTTTACCTTGGCAATACTGTCCTCTGTCTTCAGAGCATAAGTACGTTTGTCGTGGCAGATGTTCATTTTAAGAAAACCCAATTGACCCTCAACAATAAGAAATCCTCACTGAAAACATCAGTGAGAGATGGTTCCTGGTAAAATGGATCATTTGCAGGAATCTTTTAAGAACTAAAGTTCTCTGGGCAAAGATGTGATTTACAGAAGCTCAACGGCAACTTGCCTGGAACACAGTCATTCCATAAGCAGGGCTGTTTGTGAAATTTTATGGCAGGTCTGTCCCTCAGACACACAGGGATGTGTTCCTGGGCCAGGCCAGCAGACCTGGGGTCTTCAACAATGGATTGCCACCCCCTCTGCCCACATGCTTCTCTCCCAACTTACAGAAAAGGGTGACAGGTCAGAGCACACGCAGGCGGTCCCTGCTTCTGGACAGTGTGACCTTTTCATACACCACACGGTGACGAGCCAGCCCACGCCCCTAGGCCCCACCTGAGCACGCGAGCCAGAACGTGCACGCCCGCAGAAGTGCGCTTCCTGCCGGCTGAGATGGCGGCCCGGGTCGTGGGCAGCGTGGCTCAGCTTTGCTTCCATATGTTTGTTCACTGGTGTGATTTATTTCCTGACACACTGGCTTTACCCATCTTTTATAAAAATGGGTGGAAAATGAATAGTGATAAGCAGCGGGGGTCTCATAAATGTCATCTAGTTGCGACCAAGATGGAAACCATTAGGTGCGACAAAGGCAGTGAAGACAGAACCCGGGCCGGAGGAGAACAAAGGTAAAAGTGCACGTGGAATGCTGGGGAATTCTCAGCCATTTTATCTAAATGCTGAAATGTAATTTGGGTTTCTATAATTTTTTAAACCTCTTTGGGAATGGCAGCCCCTCGCCCTGCACTTAACAAATGACCTCTCGAGGAGTTGTCACCCCAGAGGCTAGTCGGCCTGTGTTTTGCTTTGCTGCCCTTTGGGTCTGGACAGGGCTGCCACTCAGAGAGGCTGGTCCCAAAGGCCTCTGAATGAAAGCAGCGCCCTGTCCTCGCCCCGGGAAGTCAGGCAATACCCCCTCCCCCTCCCACTTCTACGGACAGGGCTGAGATTTATAAAAGTCCAGTATCATAGCCTTGCTTTGTTAGGTATTTCCTTCCTGGCTGAAGGAGGGGAGGGCTTCCGTTAGAAGAACAAACTCCCCAACAGCTATAAATTCTTCATCTCTGCAAAGATCTGAATCCTCAACAATGCAAAGGATAAAATAAAACACAACAAAGACTGCCCTCACTGAAACATGCCATTGCACCGGCAGACGAACCCCCGGGAGCCTCAGCACCCCCAGCCTTGACAGACGCCCGCGCTGGGAGGGTGGCCTTACGAACGGGAAGCCGGCTCTGCCCAGAAGCCCTCGGCAGCTCACCAGTGGCCGTTTGGAACACCTTCCTTATTGTTCTCACCCTGCCTCGTCATTCTGCACTTGGCATTAAGTCTCCCAGGAGGGCCTGCAGCTGCAGGCCGGGCTGGGGTCAAGGAGAGGGAATCTCTGTTGACAAGGCAACAGGCGGCAACCAAACCACACATAAAGATGCCCCCACCAAATCAGCCCATTTCCCAATGAACTACTTACAAAGCAAGGCAGAAACCAAATCTGAGGAACCAAGACACCCCTGGCATGTGACCAGTTCTAGAGTAAAAACATGCTGTCAGTCTCTGTACACAGGTTAAATAGGAACCTCAAATTACCAAGGAATTTTTTTTATAGAAATGAAATGTGTAATTGCCACTAAATGGGACTTCCCATGTGACCAAAATTCTTTTCCATCCTTCAAATCCATAAAGGAACTGCAAAGTAACTAAGATTCTGTCACTTAAGCATTCATTTCAATGCTCTATCAAGACCAAAGGTATAGGGCTTCCCTGGTGGTGCAGTGGTTGAGAGTCCACCTGCCGATGCAGGGGACACGGGTTCGTGCCCCGGTCCGGGAAGAACCCACATGCCGCAGAGCGGCTGGGCCCGTGAGCCATGGCCGCTGAGCCTGCGTGTCCGGAGCCTGTGCTCCGCAACGGGAGAGGCCACAGCAGTGAGAGGCCCGCGTACCGCAAAAAAAAAAAAGCCCAAAGGTATAGCATAAATATATTACAATAATTAATATTAACAATCACCTCATCACAACCTTCGCAGCACATCGTATCTGTTGAACACTTACAGCTGCCAAGCTCTGGGCAAAAGACTATGGGTGAATTCTTACTTAAGCTTGACAAGAATCCTTCGAATTAGAAGATTATTTTTTTTTTAACTTCACTGTTTTAATATCATGAAATACAAGTACAAAACATTGTACAAGTATACTCTTTACTACATGGAGATGGAATAATACATTTGTGTTTTTACCAGAATCTGTATCACCCAGTACCAGCCACTGTATCCATGGCTTTCCTTAGGGATCTTCTAACACTCCTACGAAGTTTTATCCTGAATAAAAAAGCTCACGACTCCTGTAAACCATCACAGATTTATGTTTATCTTAATATTCCTGTTCAGCTGCTTTGGGGAACTGTTAAGAAGTACAAAGTCGCCTCAGGCAAGGGTTTTCAGTGCGTAATTTTGTTATTTCATGTTGGCCGAGATCTCCTGTACGTTAGCATTGCAAAGGCTCTAGGCTCTGCGCACTTATATCGGGTTACAAAGTGTTGTCTCAACAGCCCTCTCACTGTTTAGGAATGCAAATTACCACTTCCTGAAAAATACAGAAGATTATAATAGTTATCGGCTAAGCAGTAATTCATGAAACTCCATTTACACAGGACAAATAACAGCAACACAGGACCATAAAGCCCCACGTGTGCTAAAGAAAAACAATTTTTCAAATATTCAAACTGTTTTTCCTACCTCTAAACTGGTTTTAACCACATCACAAGTGAGAGTAACACCAGCCAATAAAGAAAAAGTAAAGTGTGCTAAACTGTCCAAAAAATCAGCTTATAGCTATAGCATATCTCACAGTTTTCAGCCATTTCATCTAAGACTTTTCTTATAACAAACAAACAAACAAACAAAATGATGAAAGCAGCATTTACTTTGTTGGAAATGCAAAAAATAAAAATAAAAATACTGCAAATTTCATAAAATATTTGAAACTAATTTTGTTTTTATAAATAAATAAAGTGGTGTTTATCTTTTTTAAAGTTTTTTTTATTAGTTTCTGCTTTATAACAAAGTGAATCAGTCAAACATATACATCTGTTCCCACATCCCTTCCCTCTTGCATCTCCCTCCCTCCCACCCTCCCTATCCCACCCCTACACCAAGCACCAAGCACCGAGCTGATCTCCCTGTGCTATGCGGCTGCTTCCCACTATCTACCTACCTTACGTTTGGTACTGTATATATGTCCATGCCTCTCTCTCACTTTGTCACAGCTTACCCTTCCCCCTCCCCATATCCTCAAGTCCATTCTCAAGTAGGTCTGTGTCTTTATTCCTGTTTTACCCCTAGGTTCTTCATGACATTTTTAAAAAATTCCATATATATGTGTCAGCATACAGTATTTGTCTTTCTCTTTCTGACTTACTTCACTCTGTATGACAGACTCTAGGTCCATCCACCTCATTACAAATAGCTCAATTTCGTTTCTTTTTATGGCTGAGTAATATTCCATTGTATATATGTGCCACATCTTCTTTACCCATTCATCCGATGATGGACACTTAGGTTGTTTCCATCTCCGGGCTATTGTAAATAGGGCTGCTATGAACATTTTGGTACATGTCTCTTTTTGAATTATGGTTTTCTCAGGGTATGCCTAGTAGTGGGATTGCTGGGTCATATGGTAGTTCTATTTTTAGTTTTTTAAGGAACCTCCATACTGTTCTCCATAGTGGCTGTACCTTTTTTTTAAGTTTTAATCATCATTCTTGCTGTTAAAAATTATTTAAAGTTATGTCAAGTTTTAAGGATAAACTTTGGGGTATTTAAAATAACATGTTTGGAAAATAGAACCACATTTTTAATTGGCAGCATTATGCTTTGTTCTTGGTAGGATCATCTTTGTTTCTTCTTTTTACATCCCAATTATAAACCCTGGCCATATTGACTTCTGTGGTAGTAAATTGATCTCGAAGAAAGTCCAGGTCTTCCTCAGGAGAATCAAGATTCTTTGTGGCAGTCGATAAATTCTTTTCCAACAACACCTGAGCTTCATCAATATCATATTCAAGCATTACATTCGCCCCCAACCACAGACACACTTTATCGGTAGGAGGAACTGAAGCTTTGCAATACAGGTTATGGGCCAGTAAGAACCTGGTCTCCAGTGAATTGGTGGACTCTTTTTTTCTTCTGCATGCACTTTAGAATTTCTAAAGTCTGCTTAATTTCAGGAATCTGACCTTTTAGCCTCCTTTTCTTTTGAGCAAGGTTGAGCTCCATAAACTTATACTTCTGGTACTGTTCATCCAGCTTTGTCAGTACTGTATCTGCAGTCTCATTCCCAGGCTGTTTCATGAAGGAATCTACATCTTCCACGAAAACGGCCTCAGGAATCCCCAGGTGGAGCCGCCGCCCACTCCCTCCGGCCACTTCTCCCAAACCACAACCCTCCTTACCGGCCGCCATCTTGGGGAAGCCCGAATTAGAAGATTATGATGTCCATTTTATTGAGATGAAGGAACTGAGTCACAAGAGTTACATCGTTTGCCCTGAATCATAAAGCTGATTCAGTGTCAGTTAGAAATTAAACCCAAGCAGCTGGAAGAACCTGGAGGCTTGCTCTCAGTCAAAATAGGAAGATCCTGATTATCTGAGAGTTTTGGTCCTGGTTCTGCCACCCATTCACTGTGAAACCTTGATGAAATAATTAAATTTCTTTGGACCTCAACTATCTGCACCTATACCATAAGCTTATTAGTCTCTTTCAATGATATGCTTTGTGATTCTAAGGATCCTAGGTCTTGAGAACTTTTAAAGAAGGGTAAGAAAACAGTGCAATGTGAGATTACTGGACAAGATGGCAGAAGAGAAGGACCTTGAGCTTACCTCTTCTCACAAGCAAAAGAGGAAGAGCCTGACATATTTTAATAATATCCTCTGACATTGTAAACTGCTTCCTACATGACGCTTCATGGCCCTTCAAATTCATAAATTAATTTAATATACAACTAACTTGTGGGATTTCCCTGGCAGTCCAGTGGTTAAGACTTTGCCTTCCAATGAGGGGGGTGCAGGTTCAATCCCTGGTTGGGGAACTAAGATCCCAGATCACATGCCTTGGGGCCAAAAAATCAAAACATAAAACAGAAGCAATATTGTAACAAATTCAATAAAGACTTTAAAATGGCCCACATCAGAAATCTTAAAAAAAGATACACACACACACACACACACACACACACACACACACACACACAACTAACTTTTACAAGGCAAGTACCGCTCATCCTGGTTCTGCAGATGAGGAAAATATGGTCCAGAGAAGTTGAACAAGTCACCTACGGTCACACAGCTAGTGGGAGGGAGGATAGGATTTGAAGTCAGGGAGTCTGGCTGGAATCTGAGTTCTTAATTCTCACACTTCTGCCCCTAAAAAGTCTCCTTTTAAAAAATATCCAACTAATCAAACAGACTATGGGGCTTCCCTGGTGGCGCAGTGGTTGAGAGTCCGCCTGCCGATGCAGGGGACGTGGGTTCATGCCCTGGCCCAGGAAGATCCCACATGCTGCGGAGCAGCTGGGCCCATGAGCCATGGCCGCTGGGCCTGAGCGTCCAGATCCTGTGCTCCGCAATGGGAGAGGCCACAACAGTGAGAGGCCCGCGTACCACAAAAAAAAAAAAAAAAAAAGACTATGAATGTTGTTTTAGAACAAGGGTACTAGAAAACACTTTTCTTCTCCTGAAGAACTGTTAAGCTTTCTCCCACAGACAGTAAGAATAATCTGTAATGACTATGTTTCCTTCTAACTCTGGTCACACAGCATCCTAAGGCCAAAACAGTAGCTTGACCTAATAAAACATTCAGGACATTATGGCAGGAATATCCCTGCTCTTCCTCATGTCCAATTCCTGACTTTTCCCCCTTTTCTTATATGTATTAACTCAAGTAAGCCTCTTCAAATCCTTTGAGGAATTATGTGTGCTATAAATAACATAATTCAACTTAAAAACAATTTCCTAAACTATGAATGACATAAATCATGTTTCATACAGACTTTGTGCCAAAAATCTATCAGGAGATCGCAGCTTGGACCAGCTGTCACTTGTAAAGTGTGCTGAGAATGCTCACATTTTGGACAGACCCTCTTACACACCGAATGATTTGAAGCACGTACAACGTGCTGCTCCTTCTCGTGCCCTCAAAGGGCTGGGCGTCGGCTGAGGAGAACAGAGCTATGGGCAGGACCCCATGTGAGGGGTCAGTGTAAAAAGGGGGGCAGTTTTGACAAAACCATCCTACACAAGTTGAGATCCAGGCTCAAAAAAAGAGAATCCAAATATCATTGCAGTAGGAATTTGGAAGAATCAAGGATGATTTTTCCGTGGGACAGCAGGTGAACCATGTGCAGGCCTGTTAGGAGGGAGTGACCAAAAGAACAAGCAGCCGTGTCTGTGGGTAAAGATGTTCTAAGCTACCAAAATGGAGATGAGCACATGCCTTTATGGTGAAAGCCCAAGTTTTTTTTGTTTTTTTCGTTTTTGTTTTTTTGCAGTACGCGGGCCTCTCACTGTTGTGGCCTCTCCCATTGCGGAGCACAGGCTCCGGATGCGCAGGCTCAGCAGCCATGGCTCACAGGCCCAGCCGCTCTGCGGCACGTGGGATCTTCCCAGACCGGGGCACAAACCCGCGTCCCCTGCATCGGCAGGCGGACTCTCAACCACTGCGCCACCAGGGAAGCCCTGTTTTTGTTTTTTTAATGAATAGGAACTCACTAGAACAAAGGCCTCTGTGTACAGCAAAGCAGTACGATGAAGGCAGAGCACAGGGTCCTGGTAAGCAGTCAAGCTACCAGTCCATCTACACCTGAAATGCCTCTGTGGGTTTCTACGGGCCCCTGCTCCTTGCCCCTCACCTGCCCTATAGGACAGGGACACACAGGTCCGCTGATTCCTGCTGTCCTCTCAGCAGAGGAAAGGTCTCCAGAACACACCCACGTCAGGGGCAAACCCCAGGGGTCTGCTAGAGCAGGAAGGGGACAGGGTGTGGACAAACCCAGTCCCTTTGGTTCTTACCCCCCAAATCCTCTCTATTGTTAGGGTGACCCCACGCCCATCTCCCTCCTTCCAGAGCCTGCGCTACCCCCTCCCCCAGTACCTACATTACCCCCTTCCCTAGCGCCTACATTGCTCAACTTTGTCCCTCCCCTTGTACCGTCCTGGGTTATTCCCCAATTCCCCTCCATTCAGGGTCCAGAGCTCCCCCCTCCCATCCTCTCTAGGGTTCTGGGTTATCCACCCTTCCCCTCCCTTCCTAGGTCCTGGGTTGCCCCCTCCATCCAGGATCCTGGATCACCCCCCCCCCATTCTGGGTTATCCCCTCCCTCATACCTTCTAAGGTCCTGGGTTACCCTTCTTTCATGCTTTCAAAGGACAACCAAGAACTTCTACCTTGTTTAGGACTGCCAGAAACCTGGATTTCCACCCATCTTATTGTACTTTCCTAAAGCAAACACCAGCAGAGGAAGGAATGCCTGGACAAGGATTTTCCAACAGCTGTACCGGTGAGGGGCTCGGGACCTCCAAAAACATCGGGTATCTTCAGTGTACAAGAGAAGTCACTTGCTTTTCCCTACAAGATACGTTTAGTAAATTCCTTCACACAAATTCTCCACATGCCCCAACAAGCAAGAGACCAATTCTTTTCTTTCCAGTCTCTCACCTGAATTCTGCCCTGAGATGTACCTAACCTGCGTGAAGGCCAAACTCAACCAGGTAAGTCTCAAGCGTTCTTTAAATTCTCACCAAACAATAGCCCTCCTCTCTCCAAAAGACCTAAGGTAAAATCTGAATAAACAAAGGGTTATTTTTAAATCAACAACAAGGCATCCTGTCGCCTGGCACGCATGCACCGAGTTCTGGGGTGGCTTTGGGTGTGATGAGCTCTGCTGTCCGTGGTCCCTGCCATGAGAGCAGAAGGACACCTCACCCCCAGAAAGACAGGCAGAGCCCCAGAGTGGAAACTGAAGCAAATGTATGGAGACGAGAGGGAAACTTTTAAGACATCAAGGACGAAGTACAACTCATTACCTGGCTTCCAGGCCCCGTGAGGAAACAGATGTGAGGACCCGTCCCCCAAGACTGGCCTGGAAACGCCCACACCCCAGCTGACAGGCTGGGCCTGAGACTCAAGTCCCATCCAGAATTCAGTGCAGAATTAGAGAAGAGTGAGTGACCTGTGATCAGTATCCATGCTGGACTAAACTGCCTGTGCGAACTATGATAATGGAGGGCCACGCAGCTAAATACCTGGGAGAAAACTTCAGCCCTTCTTAGAAAGAGAGGAAAATACGGTGTTGTTAACAGCTTTGGCAATAAAAACGTAGTGTTTACAATGATTCAACTTCTTTGGAAAGTATTTACCAACTAAAAGAGCATGGACCACATAAAAGAACACTTGGCATGAAACATTTCCGTCAGACGGCGACCTCCCTCTGACGGGGCCCCTCGGGTCAGAAATTAGGGAAGGGAGCCCTTGGGAGCAGTCGCGTGACCCGCGGGACAGCGTCCTGTCTGTTTGTGAAGCCCACGGCTCCAGGCCTGCCACACACCAGCTGTGAAGCAGTGAGAAGGATTTCCGGGGGACAGCAGTGTGAGGGTGCGGCACATCGGGGGCGTGGGCAGTCGGGCTGGCGATGCAGGGATGGAGATGTTATGGACACACAGAAGGGGCTGGCACGGCCCATCCTGGCCTGTCACCCGTGCCCACACCACGTGTGGCTGCTAATAGCTGGGTGTTCCAAAAGACGTAACCCAGCACCCAGCCACACGGGTCAGCCTGGAATCCAGCAGGACATGACCTGCGCAACGACAGACCTGAAGACACCAGAGGACTGGGTCCCGATGAGCAACTGGGCTCCTTACCTCTCCCCTCCAACAACACAATTTCTCCCAAATTATTCTGCAAAGTGAGTGTCACCTACCCTAAAAGTTACCTAGCTTTGTTTTCTCTAAACCCGCTTGTCCTCTCATTCAACACCTATGTGACAAGCACCAGGCAAGATCAGTGGCTAGTGGCTACCTGGCTGGACAGCACAGAAAGCAAGCATTTCCATCACCACAGAAAGTTCTACTGGACAACATGAGACCAGACACAGTGACCACACACAGAGAAGAGCACAAGAGACCTGGAAAGTTCTGCCCTCCTGAAGCCCACAATTTGGGGATGACAAGCTTTCATCAAATAAGCAACACCAACAATCGAATTTATCAGTGGTAAGTACTACAAAGGGAACTGCAAGGTGACCCCAAGGGGCTGGGGCTGGGAAGTCCTTGCTTACAAGACAGGCAAACTTGCTGAAACAGAAGGGCCTTTATGCCCCTGTAAAGAGCGTGAAGTTCTGCCCAGAGACAGACAACAGGCTCACAGACTTGACGGTGGCCTAGAGTTTGGAAGCACAGTTCCTCTGACAATTCACAACACCATGAGGTCACCAGTTAAGCATTTCTGATCATTTCAGTTTGGGCAGACTCCCATCACACACTGACAAGGAAACAGTAACTCGGTTAGGTCAAGACTTCGTGGGAGCCAGTGCTTGCTTGTTATGGCTGTGGAATGCCTGAAACAGAGATAACAAGCATCTGATGCGTTCTTGTCATGTGGTTCAGGCTGCCCGGAAACCAGGGGATTAAGGCTGTCCTACCAAGAGTGTGAACGTCACAAGCAAAGGGTCTCGGCTGCCTCGCGGGCGGCGCTACTTGGTGGAGAGGCACCCCAAGCCCACTGCGCAATAGCTCCGAGCTTTCTCCTTACTCCCCCCTTCCACCTGAGTGTCACACTCCTTCAACTGCGTGAGCCCGAGGAGAAGCGCTAAAGAGCTACAGGACTGATTTTTGAAGGGCTGGATCTAGACATCAAACAGACATAAAAAGCAAATGGCTCCAAATGCTGGTGGAAAGGGAAACTTACATAAATTAGGCCCTCTGCTCTCCAAAACCAGTA
Source organism: Mesoplodon densirostris (assembly GCF_025265405.1). Classification (NCBI taxonomy): domain Eukaryota; kingdom Metazoa; phylum Chordata; class Mammalia; order Artiodactyla; family Ziphiidae; genus Mesoplodon; species Mesoplodon densirostris. The sequence goes on along the minus strand of NC_082668.1, from coordinate 78,725,884 downwards.
CACATACAGGCATAACTCATTTAATTGCACTTTGCAGACAGTGCCTTTGCTCACTTTGTGCCCTGGTGTCATGCTTTGGTAATTCTTGCAGTATTTAAATTTTTTTCATTATTTTTATATACTCGTTATGGTGATGTGTGATCAGTGACCTTTGATGTTATTATTGCAAAAAGATTACAACACACCGAAGGCTCAGACGATGGTGAGCATTTCTTTAGCAATAAAGTATTTTTAAATTAAGGTATATACTTTTTTTTTTTTTGCAGTACACGGGCCTCTCACTGTTGTGGCCTCTCCCGTTGCAGAGCGCAGGCTCAGTGGCCATGGCTCACGGGCCCAGCCACTCCGCGGCATGTGGGATCTTCCTGGACCAGGGCACGAATCTGCGTCCCCTGCATCGGCAGGCGGACTCTCAACCACTGCGCCACCAGGGAAGCCCAAGTATATACATTTTTTAAAGACATAAAGCTATTACACACTTAATAGACTACAGTACAGTATACACATAACTTACATGCACTGGGAAACCAAAAAATTTGTGTGACTCACTTTTACTGTGCCATTCACTTTATGACAGCGGTCTGGAACCAAAGTCATCATATATCGCCAAGGCACATCTGTATTCTGCAACTTTTCTTAAAACTCTGAGTTTACCGCAATAAACCCCAAAGTAAACATTGTTCCCATTTCAGATGAATGTCTTAAAAATCTACTCTATACACTGTCTTGTCTCTTTATACCTAAGGCAGGAGCCACCCCCTTTCGGGACACTGCTTGGTGACTCCAGGTCATCAGCAGGGAGATGCTCAGGGCACTGAAGGCACACAACTGAACCTACTGCCATCACCTCCACGCGGATGGGCCTGGGTGACGGGGGCCTCCCGTGGGGCTGTGCCCCCTGTGCTCCCTCCTCCCCGGCTGTCCGCTGTCATTATCTCTCACCGATGACCTGCTGCTTCCAGTTGGCAACAGGTGTAAAAACCCTACTTGTGCAACACACAGCAGCTCCCCCGGGATTGCAAGGGTCCCTCCGGGCAGAAAAGAGGAGGAGGACTTTGCGCACTGACTTGGCGCTCCCACCTCCTGGACGTGGCTGGGAGAGGACAGATGGGCGGGTAGCTGTGCTCCAAACAGGGCGGCGTAGTGCTGCACGGAAACCAACGGGCCCTTCCAAGATGGCAGGTGAGCCAAGAACATACCCTGGAGACCCTCTCTTGGAGCCCCATCAGCTGGCATTTTAAAGCCAGGCTGTTCATAGCTAACCTACACTGAGTAGACTTGTATGAACTCACAGAAGGGTCAAACAGAAATAAGGAACTGCATTATTCACACACAGCGTCTGGTTGTCCCATCACCTGCCCACACCCCAGACACGATCACTCTTGGGATCCTACCCTCTCACTGTGGTTGGAGACAGACAAGCTCCATCTTAGAGTGTTTTAGACACAAAGCACCATTGACCACACCCAGGAAAGAGGATCAAACAAACCAGGAAGCAAAACAATTGCCTTCACTCTGAGGGTCCCTAGCAATTAGAAAGAGTGCACAGAGCAGCTGCTGGGGACCCACCAGCTGGCGGCTTGGTGAGAACAAGGATTATGAGTTGACCCATCCACTCAGGCTGTCATCAGCACTGGGCCTTCTCTTCCAGAAGGCATTTGGGGTCAGGTAATGTGGACCCTATGTGGCCAAATCCCAAACACAGACCTCACAGTCTGGGCAATGCAGCAGACACTTGTGCAAAGCCCCATTATTTGCAGATGTTTTCTCATCTAAAACCTCCTCCTCAAGATTTCAAAGTATTCCTCTGACAACCACAGACCTGGAAATCAGGAGGATTTGTGGTAGCAGACATTGGTGGACGTTTTTGAAGGAACACAGGAGAAAGGTATCAGATAGAAAAATGCGGAGCAGGCAAGATGGGTCTTACTGACATGTAGCCACAGAGCGCTGCTGGGGCCTCTAAGCCTGAGAAATAGTGCTTAGCTTTCTCTTGGTTTAAATTTTTTCAAAAGTCTCTCAAACGCTTGCCTGAGTTAATTCACGCTTAATGCCTGCTGAGGGAAGATGTGACCTGCTTCTCAGGCTGCAAAGTGGTCTGAAGGTCATGCATGAGGCTTTGGAAGGGAGAGGCTGAACTATTACTCATCCTTTCATTGAGGCTGATGGGTGTCTGTAGTTTCTCTTACGTGCTTCTTTAGCCTGCAACCTAGCAGATTCTCAAGGGGGAAGGGAGGGAGGTGGTTACTGAAATTCAGGACTCATCATCTCGAGACAAAACAGACTTCTCACACAGAGCCCTCAAATGAAGCCCTTCCCTGCTTCTCTGGACTTTTTCTTCCAGAAAGAAAACTCAACTCTAATATTAAAGACTGGAGATGCTTATTTGAGCTAAGTGAGGGCTGTCACTGTACTACAACTAGCACCGGCCCTCATCATCATCACCAGCTCCTCTCATTACTGGCACTGTAAGGCCGGCACTTTAGACAGCTTCTCACGGTGCTTCTCTATTTGTCCTGAAGCCACAAAACCACCTGGGTGCCCTGTTAGGAAAGGAGAGTCTTGGACTCACCCTAGACCTAATGAATCAGAACCCAGGGGTCCTGATCATTGGGAACATTTGGCCAAGATGATCTCATCTCATTTAGTCTTCACTGCAATCCTAGAAAAACTTATTTACCTCATTTGACAAGGAGGCAAAGTTACCTGCCCGAAGTTGATAACCAGGCAACGGAAGGCAGGGATTCGGACCTTCTGGCTGAGCACAAAGAAAGTCACGTGCTAACCTGCCCAGCTGTCCTGCTGCCTGCGACACAACAGGAAGTGGTAGAAGCTTTCCTTCTATCAAATTACAGAGCAGCCCATACTGTGGTACAGAGAAAGGGGTGGGGCAAAGACTCCAGAAGGAAGTAAGGCCAGTATTTACATCCACACACGTGTACCCCAAGCATAATCCAATCCCGTTTGGGGGTCCTGTGCTCTCCCTGAACCCCGGGTCGTGCCACCTCTCCTCCCGCCGGGACCCCCATGGCCCACATCACCACAACTAGCAACTGTAAGCCCCACGCGTGTGCGTGATGGCAACCATGGGTTGGGGGGTGAGCACCTGTGATACCCACCAGGAAACTCTGAGGCTTTTCCTAATAAGTATGAGTTAGCTGATGGACTCTACACACTACCATTTGGCTTGTTAGGAAATAAGTGAGAAGCATTTGGAAATAAATCTCTGCAGGAGACACTGAAGTCATATACACTATGTATACACACAGGACACAGCCTGGAAATGCATATTAAACACCTTTGGTTACATCCATTAAACAACAACTGCTAACAAAGTCTTACATTTCTAATACCAATTCAGTCGAAGGGAAAATTTCAAAGCAGTGTTATTTGTATTAATCTGACAAGTATCCAACTCAGATGTACTCGCCCCAGGCTTCCTTCCTCCACTACAGCTCAACACACACCCGCACACCCTTGGAAACTGACTTGTTAGCTGGTATTCAGTATTTTAAGCAGGCTCCATGAGGACTGAGGGCTACTCTCCTTCCAGAAGGCAGGCCAGAGCCTTCCTTGCTGAGCACCTTTGAACATGGGGCTGGAAGTTCCCGCTCTGCTAACTCTGCACGGGTCACAGGAAGACCAGGTTGGTTAGGACATGAGAAAACTCAGCAAAGCAGAAACCACTACCTTATTTGGGTATTTCTAGCCGACATTCATCACATGCACAGAAACTGCTGGTAAATCCAAAATGATTCAAATTGCACTTGCTTCTAGAAAAGTTTTACTAGCCATTTGGGAAGTTTTAAAAGCTCTTAACTTCAAATGCCTTGTGATAAAATAACAATAGGACTAGATGCATCCCAAGTCATTCTTAAGACAATTAGGCCAAAATGCGGGCTAAAACGTCAAGAAGCTACTTGGCCCCAACTACAAGCAGTGGAACCATAATTACCTGTTTCTCCCCACAGTGTGTCGGTGCCATTGATGTCTATTTCATGCTCCTTTTCCAGTCCCAGCAAGCACTGGACCACCTGTCAGAAGTGGCAAGGTAATTTAATGAGTTCTCAAAGCCATATGTGCTTATTGTATCCTATGTATCAAAGGAGAGAGTGTGCTGTTTTTTAACCATGATTATCTTATGCTGCACAAGGAGAGAAAACATAACAAATATGGTTTTCCAGCATAATTTGTATGCTATTCACACTTTCGCTTTGAGAAGGAGAAGAAAAAAAGACAGTGAATTTCGGCAATATTGTTCAGGATTACTAGGTACTCAGAATTCTAATGAATTCCAACATGACCCAAATATGCCAGCCTAATCAACAAAGGACAGGGGAGATCATACACAGTGCAGTTTCTGCATAAATCGCCAGAAGATGGTGAATCCCTTTTTTCACAAGGAAGGAAAACAAGGTGATGTACATACCTTTTCAGTAAAATAAAACAGTGCTGTTCCAAATTTATCTCCTGACAACATTATTCTTTTCCCTCTGTCAAAGGGCAGGCTGGGTCATAGGTGTGGAGGCAGGGGTGCTGGCCCGTGGGGAAACAGAAGTATCCGAGCCCCGAACCAGAGCCAACGTCCACCCTGCTTGTGTGCAGCGACCAGATAGCTCACCGAAGCCATTTTCCAGTCTCTCAATCCACTCCCAATAAGGGCCCTACATCCTAGTCCTGAAAACCTGTGAATGTTACCTTACATGGCAGGAGGGGACGTGCGGATGTGATTACGAATCTTGAAATGGGACGATTATCCTGAATTATCCAAGTGTATATTTGATATACACTTGATAAGAACACAGCTGTTTATAAGAGGGACAGGAGGAACCAGGGTCAGAGGAAGGAAGAGATCAGGAGACAGGAGCCTCAGTTAGAGTGACACACTCTGAAGACAGAGGCAGGGTCATGAGCTAAGGAATAAAGGTGGCTTCTAGAAGCTGGAAAAAAATAGAGAAACACTCTCCTCTGGAGCCTCCAGAAGAACACTGGCTTCCTGACCCAACTTAATTTCAGCCTCTGACCTCCAGAACAGGTTGTTTTAAGACACTAAAGTCTGTGGACACTTGTTACAACAGCTTGAGGAAACTAATACACCCTTCAAGTCTTTTGGTGAACAAATCCTGTCCTTTTCCACGAAACAGTTACTGGATGGACTGCAGTTGCTTTTCCACAGCTCCCTGCAGCCAGCTTTAAAACGAGCTGAGACCAAGGTCACATCCATGTGGCTTCCCTGTGCTCCCTAAGATGATTTTGCACATTCTGGACCCACACAGATTTAGGGAACAGTTTAAAGAGGAAAAACATCTACATTCAAGTATGTGTACTTAACGCGCTCTCTCTGAATCTATGTATATGGCATGGGTAGTTAGAAGTATTTATTTACATTTTTATTTTAAAGGAATTATAATAAACCCACCACATGGTAACATTTAACACATTTTTATGAAATGTGTATTTTTTCATTTTTATGAAATGAGTATTTTCTCCCAAGCTAAAATATTTAGATAAGTTGACTTGACTAGCATCGTTTCACATTTTTGTAAATCTCTTTTATGTCTGTATTAAGAAAAGACAGCTGCGTTTTCTTATATGCTTCTGCATTCAACTTATTGCAATATATTGTGTTGGCTGAAGTAGTGTATATGTATATTTTTGATGTTTTAAATGCCAACAATAAGCTAGCAGTGTGTGCGTGTATCTGCTCTAGTGTTTTAAATGCTATAAGTCAGCCAGCTGGCTTTGCAACCAAATTTACGTTTTAGTCACTGTGGGGAAGAATCTTACCAAACACTGGCAAACTCTATAACTGCTTGAAGATACGTAATACAGCAGAGAGAGAGGATAAAATATTATTAAATTCACAGACACACGGGTCAAGAGATGCCAATGAATTCTTCAAATCGAGGAATACTGACACCTACCAGAAGTGAAGTGCTCAATGTAACTACGGCATGAAGTTTTCCTTCAGTGCAGGAACCACGAATGACAAGCACTCTTTCCCGCTACCAGAGCACTGAAGTTCTATTTTTAAAAATCCTTCAAATACTCAAGAACAAGTTCATAATTAGGATTCCATGTGATTATTGTTAAAAGATCACAAGGACAAAAGAATGAATCAGAGGGGAAAAAGGTAGACAGCAGAGCTAGAGGGTAAAAATAGAACAAGGAAGGAAGAGGGGAAGAAACAAGGAAGAGCAGAGAATGCACACCGGGGAGGGGCTCCACGTGGGAGCAGCCAGCCCCTACCGGGCCAGCACGAGACTGTGGGCACTCCCCTGCATTTTCACTCACAGGACAGGCTTGATAACAACAGAAGACCTTTACACGTGGTGAAACCCTCATTTTCTTTCATTCCTTTGGTGCATCACAAGCTAGCAACTCAGAAGAAGGTGGATGCAAAATACCTGACCCACTGGGCTACACGGGGCTCCCAGTTTCCCAGGAAGGGCCCTGGCAGCCCCACTCACCGAGCTGTGGCCCATGCTGGCGGCCGCTGTCAGTGCCTGCTGCAGAGCCTGGCTCTTCCTCAGCACGCCTGGCTGGGGTGGGCCCACGGACCACTCACAGGTCAGCAGGTAGCGGAGAATGTCGCCGTGGCCCCTCAGTGCGCTGTGGACCAGCGCGCACTGGCCTTTCTTATCCAAGTGGTCCACCTGGGCGCGGGGGAGGGGAGGAACAGGGGAAGGTCACGGTTTAGCATCACTTTGTCACAGTGCCCCACACATGCTCTGCACAAACCCCATCCCACTGCAGGTGTAAGGGGATAATGTCCCAGTATGTCTCTCTGGAGAGTCTCCGTCTGAATTACTATGATGTAATTAATGCACTATTCCAGGCCTCGAGTTCCCTCTGTACAACTAGTGATCACAAGACATCCTCCTAGCAAATGACTCAGAGCTCCAAGTTCTCTGGGAAGCAGGTACGAGGACAGACCAAAACCTATACTTCCCAACCTTGGTAACGTGGGCAGAGTATCCTAAATCTGCTGTGACAAGCTATGGCTTGGCGAGTAGAGACAGGAAAGCCAACGAAAAGAAGGGATCTGGAAAACCCAGCTCTGAACGAGGAAGAGCAGGCAGGGACCCCAAGCGGCATTTTAGCGGGGAAGGCAGGTGACCCAGGACATACCAAGTGTGGCCGCAAAGGCAGGAAGGCCGTCTAGCCCCAAATGGGGAGCACCCCAGTGCTGCAAACCCCCTAATGGTGCAAGAGGCAGCAGACGACACGTCATTCCCTGTCTAAACCTGGAAATATTGGGCTGGAAGAGGAGTCAGGGTCCAGGCTTGCTTACAGTTCTGAGGATGCTCTACACCTCAACCCAGAGGCTTTGCAAGAGCCACTACACAACCCATCCCCTCCTACAGAGCTTTCAGTTAGCCTCCGGATAAAGCCCAGCCACGATCTGGAAGTGGAAGTGGAAGTGGAGGTGTGGTGATGAACAGTAATGGACTCACTGGGAAGGCTTACCAGCAACATTTCCCTTCTTCCATGAGCTAAGGGTGACCTGTCCCAAATGCTTTATTTTTGAGAGAAAAAACCCAAAAAGACTCCCATAGTTACTATAAGCCTAATGTCTTTTCATTGAACTTTAAAGATCCTAACTATAAAGAAGAAAGACAAATATCAGTGATTTACTTCTATTGTTGTTCAAAAGTACCTTCTCCCTTCCCCAATGAAGTGCTTATAATAAACCTAAACAGAGTTTACTGTGAACTTGGCACTGTTCTCATTTAATCTCTTAACATTGATAGTCCTCGAGTAACCCGTTAACAATATAGTTACTTTGTATTGTTAATATACTGATTTACTTATGCTCACACAACAGCCCTGTGGTAGGTCCTGTTGTTATGCCCATTTTACGGATGAGAAGCCTGAGGCACACAGGCTCAACAACTTGCCCAACGTCCCAGCTGGCAGCTGGAGAAATGAGGATTTGGGGCCTTCTAGTGTTCCTGCAACCATATGCTTAAGCATATGCCTTCCAAGGCCCATAGCACTCATTTTATTGTTTTTAAAAAAAAAAAAAAAAAAAAAAAAGACATGAAACGGAATAAGAAGAAAGGAGAAAAAAAATCAAACATTTATATCTTTTCAACCAATCCAGTGCTGTGTTAAATTCTGTGATAAGTTCCAGGGCAACACCTGCAGGCTTTTGAAAGGATGGCCTTACTCAGGCTGCTGGTGGTCAGGAGCCTCCCCTTGGGCAGGATTAAGCAGAGTAAGAGCTTCGAACAAAACATACGGCCCCCTCTCTTTCTCGGAGGTGGCGCACACACCCACATCAGGCTACATCCCACACTGTCTGGAGCCTGTAGCTCCACCTTTTCTGTTTATGTAGTGATTTCTGTTCACTGCTATTTGACAAAGCAGAGACCAAAAGGAGCTTGGCCCAGAAAATGAGAATTCTACAAGCAGTGAAAGACCACTCCCACCTTCGCCCCCACCTCCCCCCTGGAGCTGCTTACCCTCGCCCCCTTCTTGGCCAGCAGACACACCAGCTTCGTGTGGCCGGCAGCGGCCGCGTAGCAGAGGGCGGTCATGCCGTTCTCCGACGTGCCATCCAGGGAGGCGCCAAATTCCAGGAGCAGAGTGACCACCTCCTCGTGGCCGAGGTGAGACTGGACGCACAGGATCGGGGCGTTATTTAACACTTCGGTCCTGTAGTTCACGTTGGCCCCTCCCAAAATTAGGAGACGGCTCACCTGTTGGAGAATGTCCCCCAACAAGATTAATTTCTCACGTAGATGTCAGTCACAACAACATCTGTGGAGAAGGGTGGTATTCTTGATCCAGTGGTTCTCAAACTTGAGTGTGCACCAGTATGACCTGCACATGCACTGAAAATGGACATTCTTGCCGGTGGGAATGTAAAATGGCCCAGCTGTCACAGAAAACAGTGTGGAGGTTTCTTAAGATCCAGCAATCCCACTCTGGGTACATATCCAAAGGAAATGAAATCAGGATCTTGGTATCTGCACTGCTGTGTTTACGGAAGCACTATTCACAATGGCCAAGAGACGCAGGTGAACTAAAAGGTCAACAGATGAATGGAAAAATGTGATATGTAAATACATACAGTGGAAAATCACTCAGCCTTTACAAGGAAGGAAATCCTGTTACATGCCACAGCATAGATGAACCTTGAGAAAATGAGGCTAAGTGAACTAAGCCAGCCACAAAGAGACAAATACTATATGATTCCACTTACACAAGGGACATAAAGTAGTCAAATTCATAGAGACAGAAAGTAAAATGGTGGCTGCCAGGGGCTGGGAAAAGGGGGAAATGAGAATTGTTTAATAGGTATGGAGATTCAGTTTTATTCTGGAGACCTACTGTACAATAATGTGAAAATATTTAACACTACTGAATTCTGTCCTTAAAAATAGTTAAGATGGTACATTTTATGTTTTTTTTAATCACAGTTAAAAATTTAGAAATGCACATTCTCTGGAATCAGACCTCTGTATTCAGTAGGCCTGGGGTAGGGCCTGAGAATGTGCCTTTTTAATGAATTCCCCCCAGGTGATACTGATGCTGTTGGTCTGGGGACCACACTTTTTTTTTAAAATTAATTTAATTTAGTTATTTTTGGCTGCATTGGGTCGTCATTGCTGGGAAGGGGCTTTTCCTAGTTGCGGCGAGCGTGGGCTACTCTTCGTTGCGGTGCGCGTGTTTCTCATTGCGGTAGCTTCTCTTGTTGCGGAGCACAGGCTCAGCAGTTGTGGCTCAAGGGCTTAGTTGCTCCACGGCATGTGGGATCTTCCCGGACCAGGGCTCAAACCCGTGTCCCCTGCGTTGGCAGGCAGATCCCTAACCACTGCACCACCAGCAAAGTCCCTGGGGACCACACTTTGAAAACCACTGTTTGATCCAAATAAAAACAGAAAATTCATTTTGGGGGGCAATGAAATAATCATCACAGGATTAAATAATTAACAGTGAGATAATAAAGCCAAAAGTGAAAGCAAATACTCTCTTTTCTTTACAAGGAATTGTACCTTCAAGAAAAAGCAGAACACGTGAAAATGTTCACATGCTTGGGGTTGTCAGCAGCACAAGACTCATAGAAAATCATCGTCTTTTTCTACTAATTACTACTAATTTATACTAATCCACCACCCACTTAACTCCTTAAACCCAGATATCAAGGGAAGTTTGTAATCTGTAGGTTTTAAAATAAAATCACAGAATACCTTATGCAAATTTTAGCTATACTAATATCTTCTTCAAATCTCCAGGTCATTGGAAAAATGACACTCCTTTAAACACCTATTAAGATGCCCACTGTAAAAAAAAAGTAAAAAAAAAAAAAAAAAAAAAGATGCCCACTGCGGGGCTTCCCTGGTGGCGCAGCAGTTGACAGTCCGCCTGCTGATGCAGGGGACACAGGTTCGTGCCCCGGTCCGGGAAGATCCCACATGCCGCGGAGCGGCTGGGCCCGTGAGCCATGGCTGCTGAGCCTGCGTGTCCGGAGCCTGTGCTCCGGAATGGGAGAGGCCACAACAGTGAGAGGCCCGCGTACTGCAAAAAAAAAAAAAAGATGCCCACTGCGTTTCTTCTAACAGTTCCCTTCAATGGTCCCGGATCGACATCAATCACTCCCGACAGACCCTGGCCACTTCCAGGCTGCCCATTAGGTGTGAAAACCACACAGACTGGGTCTCTTATTTGACCGGAGACACATGGGATCATTAAAAGATACAGAAAGATGACAAAACACACAAAATTCAAGGTATTTCAATGATATGGTGTCCACAAGAGTAGCTGACAGAATACCTACCAAGTGCTAGAAATTATTATTCTGGTGGTGACACCACACCTCAGAAGAGTGAGCCAGTGTACAGACAGGTTAGAACCCAAGTGTAAGACCTGAAGCGGTCTGGGCTGCTACTGAAGCCGGAACCCCGGGTGACCCAGCCCTTCAGCTCCTTCTCTGACCTCGTCTCCCAGCACCCTCACCCTCACTTGCCCGCACCGTGACCATGCTGGGTCTAATGCTTGTCCTACAACAACGGCAAGCAGGCCCTGGCCTCCTGGTCTTTCCCTCTTTCTCGTATAGTTCCCTCTGCCAGGAATAAATACCCTTTCCATAGCTACAGATGACAAAGGATCACTTCCTATGGGTCCCTGCTTCAGTGCCAGGACACCAGGGAGAAGTCCCCCCATCCTATACAGAATGCCCCCAGCCCTCCCCATGCACACGCCCCCGCCCCCAACACACACACACACAGAGGCCGACCCCGTGCATGGCCATCTACTCTGCACACTCCATTTCCCGGCTCAGCCCATGGCACAAGATACTGGTTCTAAGACACAGAAGTTCACAGAGAAGAGAGGTAAACAAAGCCCCTTTATGGGTGAGGATGGCCCACGAGTCAGTTCCTTTCTGCCGTTACGACCATCACTTACGTTTAAGGAAGGACCGCTTGAAGTTGGAGGGAGGGATAAATTAGGAGTTTGGGATTAACACATATACACTACCATATATAAAATAATCAACAAGGTCCTACTGTATAGCACAGGGAACAACACAGTATTTTGTAATAACCTATAAGGGAGAAGAATCTAAAAAATTATTTATATATATATATATAAAACTGAATCACTTTGCTGTACACCTGAAACACACACAACATTGTAAATCAACTGTACTTCAGTTAAAAAAAAAAGGAAGGAAGGGGACGGCTTGTACCCAACTGACCAACACCTGCCTCGTCATTCACCCAATCCGGGGGACCATCTTTCAACCCCACCTGGGTCAGCACCAACCCAGCCTCCTGCAACCAACCAGCACGTGAGGATGGAAGGGCCGAGAAAACAGGGAGGAGAAATCAGGAGAGCTGTCCCTGTCCCAACAGTGACCGGCGACGCTCAACCTCGGGCAAACCCATCCCTGCCAAGCTTGCGCTACCACCCTACGTAGGTTTGCTCTTAAAAACAGCACAGACTCAAATAGGATTTGAAAGCATTTTAAAAGTGTAAGTGCTCAACAAAAGTAAGGGTTTTTGAGAAAATTATTTTCCTTTGAGTAACTGCCAACAGTATAGCAGGAATAAGACAGTGCTGCTGACACAGTTGGGGATTTTATCAAGGCCTAGGAAATCAGTTCTTAGGCAAGAGGAATGACAGAAGAACCCTAGCAGCTTTTTCAAAGCACACATAACATCACTGAGGGGCACATCGGTCTCTGGTCGCCAAAGGACAGGCAGGAACTGTTTGTAAATTCCCAGGGTGACTTTGACAGCCAGTTACCCTCTCTCTCCCCTCTCCCACCAATCCCATTCCCTCTTCAGATTCATGAGCCTAAGAGAAAACGATGATGAATTAAATAGTCTGAGTTCCCAATCAGCCCCTTAACTAACTTGCTGTGTGATTTTCAGAAAATTACTCCACCTCTCCGTGATTCAAGTGACTCCTAAGAAAATGACAGTACACCACCCCATGTTTCTACTGGACAGAAACTCTTTCCTAAGAATGTTGGAAGGTGTGGTTTCAGTGCTGTCTTCCTGAATACTTTATAAGAAAAGTCTTACGGAAGGTATGTGCTTAGGAGCAAACCTTTCCTAAAGGTATCTGTTATCAGTTCTCTATCTGCTTCTTCGGAAAGACATTTCCTTTGTGGGTGCAACGCTGCAGGTATTTTTACCACTTACCCCCCAATCAGGCTGTGGATCTACCCCGCATCCATGTTTCTTAACCTCGCTGCACAGTGAAATCACCTGGGAGCTTGCAAGTTTCCAAAGTCCCAGCCCCACCCTTGGAGATTCTGACTTGGCGAGGGCCCGGGGCTCCCGAGTGGTTCCACCCAGCAGCCATGGCTGCAAACATGTCAGGTGCAGAGCGCACCTGTGGAAGGAGACGGGCTTGCTCGGCGCAGGCACCCTTCCCGCTGTGGGATGTGAGTCACCCTACCACTGCCCTCACCCTCAGTTTCCTCACCCGAAAGGTGGAGATAAAAACAGTTTCATCTCCTTGGGTTGTTGTGAAGATTAAAAATGAATGTGCCATACACACAAAGCACTTAGCACAGCCCTCAGCATCCTGTAAGGGCTAAATAAATATTACTTGTTACAATCACCTTTGATGGAATCTTTAGAAGAGACAAGGGCCCTAGTCCCTGACCCCCTGCAAGGCACAGGAGGGCGCTCTGCCCCAGGAACCTGGCGACCCGGAGGGTCTGGCCCCCCTGGGCTGCTCACCAGCACAGAGTAGCAGGGAGACCTCCTGCTTATTTGAGGGCAGATGTGGACCCATTAATGCCTCGTGATGGGCAGCTCCCCTTCACCACCACCAACCTGCACACTCACAAGTTATCCGGTGCTTACAGTAGAATCTCAGTTTCCAGAAGGAAGGTGAAATACAAATAAAAATGACTCACTTAACCATATAATAAATGTCAAGTATTCTCCCAAGAGCTTTAACATCTCAATGAGGCTTCCTATCACTCTATGATGCAGGTTCTTTTGTTACCTTCCTTTTACACGTGAGAAAACTGAGGCTCAGAGCAGATAAGCCACAGATTAGCCCTGGGCACAATGCTAATTAGTATCACAGAGCAGTCCAGCAGCCAAAGCAGCAGCTCTGGCTAAGAGGACTCTGCTTTCGAGGAAGGGGTTTTAAATGGTTCTTCCTGTACATTTTCTCCCAATCACATGGACATCGTCGGGTCATCACCACCACGAAGCTCCCCCTGGATAACACCTGGAACTGGCAATATTACCTATATACTTCTGGATTTGATGAGTACAAGAAAATAAAAAAGGGGCTGGGGGGTAGGCAAAAATGATGTGATCCTGAGGAACAGAAGAGGCACTGTCCAGCAGGGTCGTAAAGAGGGAAGCTCAGTTTTCTCATTAAGTATGTTGGAGGTTCTCATCAATACAACCGGTGTAAATGTGTGCTGCCCAGTAGTTATGCAGAATACGACTGGATCCTCTGAGCCAGCGAAGTTAGGCCAAAGTCCATGCCTAGCTCCTGTCTCCTCCCCCGCGCCCCCAGCTCCAGCTCCAGCTCCAGCTGAGAGAAGAATCACAACCTTAATTCTCTTGAGCGCACGGCCTTCAGGAGCCTGTGGCTGGCAGCCGGTCCTACTGGACTACGTGAGCAAAACAACCAGCTGGACGGGAGCCTGAAGGCACTGGCGGCAAGCACCCCAGTGGGCCAGCCAGTGCCCGGGCTGGCATAAGCCTGGCCTGGCAATGGGAGATCACATTGTTAGAAATCACAGGCATACCACCAAAATTAAAATTCATCTACCAAGTAATCATTCGGGAGCAAGTCGCTGTAATTGACCAAAGTAGCAAACTGCAATTATTGCTCAAAATGACATCCCTTCCTGTACTGACATTTAATACTCTCTAAAAACATTCCTTAATTGCATGCATAATTGTAAATTACCATAATTTGTTCATGATTCTGTGAAACCCCCCCTTTTTTCTTTCTTGAAAGATAAAAGAAACAGAAGGATAATGAATGCCTTAAAATTCGGTAACCAAGTTATACAATTTGGGGGATAGCGTAGAGGTAGGTGACACTGGAGTTCTATAAAACAAAGTAAAGATGAGTAACTCTTAAAATTGCAAATATGTTAAAGAGGAAAGTTTATAATCCCGGAAGGGTCAAGCTCATTATATTATTACACTGTACCTTTTAATTTACTGTCTTAAAAACTCGTATTCAACAGAGTATGATGTTTCCCATTTACTTTTCTCCACATTAAAATAACTTTGGGGCCCATAATTCATTCAAATGGTGAAAACAGATAGTGCCATTTTAATTTTTCTTTCTTTCTTCCTTGCCATCATTACAGAATTTTATTAATTATGGAGAAGCCAAAAGATATACTTTTAACTGAAGTGAAAGATGAAACAGTGTTATTACAGTAAACTCAATTCCAATTTCTATAAAAAGTAAAACAAAAATTCTAAATACAATTCCTTCATCACGTGACGTCTACGCTCGGCGTGTTCTCTACCTTTTGCAGAGTAACACTATCTAGAAAGGAAGCGCTCACTTTGACCCCCGAGCAGCAGCTTACAGCTAGTGCTCCTTAACTATAAAAGCGGCTTCCCTGTCCTCACCCCATGAAACCTGCACGTAGCTTCAGTCGGGACACAAGCCCTCAAGCCTAGCGGTCTGCAGAGTGAGTAGAAATGTCCTAAGGAGCAGGGCTGAGCACAAGGTTCCCAGAAGTGGCTCCTTGGGGCTGCTCCACTCCCAGGCACCCCACCCAGGGGTGAGCCAGGCTGAAATCCAATGTGCCCTCTGCCCATCAAGCCTGGAACCCCAACGGTGCTGAGCCCACCTGCAAAAGACCTTGTCCAAACCCACCAGGGGGTGGTGGCCTTTCTCTAACCAACACCCACGCTCTGCACTGGGCAGCAGGGCTGTGGGTGAGCTGTCCCAGGGTCAGAGCACCGCTAGGTCCTTCCTGACACCCAGGCTCCTCCCTTCTATACACCAGCAGGCGGAGATGTAATGTCCACCACAGGGACTACAGTTAATAATACTGTATTATATATTTCCAAGTTGCTAAGAGAGCAGATCTTAAGTTTTCATCGCAAGAAAAAATTTATAACCATATGTGGTGATAGCTGTTAACTAGACCTTTTGTGGTAGTCATTTCACAATCCAAAGAAATAACACATCGTTAGGTTGTACATCTGAGATGTAATGTTATCTGTCAATTATATTTCAGTTGAAAAAAAAAAAAGCAGGGCTTCCCTGGTGGCACAGTGGTTGACAGTCCGCCTGCCGATGCAGGGGACGCGGGTTCGTGCCCCGGTCCAGGAAGATCCCACATGCCGCGGAGCGGCTAGGCCTGTGAGCCATGGCCGCTGAGCCTGCGCATCTGGAGCCTGTGCTCCGCAACGGGAGAGACCACAACAGTGAGAGGCCTGCGTACCGCAAAAAAAAAAAAAAAAAAAAAAAAAAGCAAAAGAAAATAAATACAGCCTGCCCTCTGTATCAGTAGGTTCTGCATCTGTGGATTCAACCAACAGCAGACTGAAAATATTCAGAAACAAAAATTTCCACAAAGCTCAAAAAAGCAAAACTTGAATTTTCTGTGTGCCAGCAACTATTTACATAGCCTTTACATTGTGTTAGGTATTATAAGTACTCTAGAGATGATTTAAAGTACACTGGAGCGGGGGCAAAATGGGACTTTCCCAGCAGTCCAGTGGTTAACACTCTGCGCTTCCACCGCAGGGGGCACGGGTTCGATCTCTGGTCAAGCAACTAAGATCCCACATGTCACAAGGCATGGCCAAAAAAAATAAAGTATACGGCAGGATGTGCGCAGGTCATATTCAAATACTGTGCCATTTTATATATGGGACTTGAGCATCCTTGGATTTTGGTATCTGTGGGAGGTCCTGGAACTGATCTGAGGGACCACTATACACCAGGATGGCAAGGAAGGGAGAAGAGGGAGGAGAGATCACATCACCAGACACAGGAAGTGCTCTGTAAGGCCCTGATCCCCAGACACACACCCGCGGTGCAGGTGCTGAGGGTGGGACGTACCGACAACAGGGGTGGAAACTTCCAGGGCTTCCCTTGCCCACACTGCGACCACGTCAGGGCACCTTTGTGCTACTAAGGACAGAACAGGTATGACTGTTCTCGTGGAGGTGACTGAAGGGGAGAACGTGACTCCTTGGGAAACGATGTCAGAGCTTTTGAAGGCAGCCGGGCATGTCAGGGCCCGGGGCTGAAAGGCCTGGCGTCTAGCAGATGCGTCAAACAGGTGAGAAATCTAAAATGTGAAGACACGATCTCATCTTACTTTGCTCTGGGAAAGATGGTGGTAAAGTGATATGAGACCGTAATTTCCACATTCTGTGGGAGTGAACTCCTCTTTGTTGCCTTAACAGATACTCGGCCTCTGTGTGCTGCAGATTCTTAGACTGCACTAAATGAGGAGGGAAAATCTACCCTAAAAAGCTCAGCAGAATGTTGTGACATGATAGCCACTGACTAAGAGTGAGGAAGCTCTTGGCTCAGCAGCAGGCAGACCCTGATACGCTTTGCGTGGTCATGAATACACATGTGCACAAAACCTTTGGTAACAGTTTCCCTCTGTGTGCCCACCAGTTTGTGTTACTCATCAGCGCTTAATTTCCGATGAACCATAAAGAGATAGTCCAGATTTGAAACCAGGATGCCTTAAAAGTCCATTTTCCCTGGATATCTGACCAGGGTTTTCCTCTGACCTTTGACTTCCTTTGTGAATTGCTTCCCTTATCTCATCTACTCTGAAACAGTCACCACATGCTCACATAGCAGCCCCTGACCACCCACATCTTCCTGCCCCAGTGAAAGCTAAACTTGTCGAGGAGAACCGGCAATAGAGCCTTCAGGTATGGGAAACCAGCATCTTTAGTGGTAGCGTCCCAGCCTTCTCTGGCCACCGGCCAGTGTTGGGGAGAGCAGGACTGTTGGAGCAACAGCGGCCAGGGGGGCAGGGAGCTCTGGCCCTCCTAGCAGAGGGTCCCTTACCTTCACATTGGGAGTGTAGAGATTCCTGAGGGAGGCCAGGGCGGCAGACAGCCCCTCGGTGCTGTACCCGATCCACAGGGCTTGCAGATGGCTTGAAGAGATTCCAGTCTTCTTGCTGAGGCCCTAGAAGCGACAGCAACAAATCAGCTTCAAGGTCTCCTTTCCCACCTGCAGTGTGGGTCTGAAAGCGGGCGCGCCCGGGAGGGCGCAGGTCCCTGCTGAACACGGCGTAAAAGCTGTGCACACAGAAAAGGCCGGAACCTGTGAGCCTTCCCGCCCTAAAGCCAAGGGTTGAGGAACTAGCGTACATCAACTGTACGCCTGGGGAAAGGGGGGGCAGATGAGGAGAAAGTTTCTCTTTACAGAGGTTCTCCAATCAATTAAAGGAAGAATAAATGTTAGAATATCACCATCTGGAACCCCTAATGAAGGAAGAGACCAATCGTGGCCAATGGCATCACACCAAGCACACATGCTACGCATCCTGACACTAGAAACCTTATACAGACTTACGGAGCATTTTAAGTCTAACAGGCAGACCTCGAAGATACTGTGAGTCTGGTTCCAGACCACGGCAATAAACCGAGTCATGCAATTTTTTTTGGTTTCCTGGTGCACGTGCAAGTTATGTTTACACTATACTGTAGTCTATTCAGTGTGCAATAGCATTGTCCAAAAAATGTGCATACCTTAATTTAAAAATACTTTATTGCTAAAAAACGCTAACCATCATCTGAGACTTCGGTAAGTCATAGTAGTAACATCAAAGATCAGTGATCACATATCACCACAAGTAATAATGAAAAAGTTTGAAATATTGCAAGAATTTCCAAAATGTGATACAGAGACATGAAGTAAGCAAATGCTGTTGGAAAAATGGTCCCGAAAGTCTAGCTCAACACAGGGTTGCCACAGACCTTCAATGTGTAAAAAAAAAAAAAAAAAAATTTGCAAAGCACGATAAAGCAAAGTGCAATAAAACAAGGTTTGCCTGTATAAAGTAATTGTGACACCCGGTGGGGCAGAGGGGGTGGAGATCGAACCTGAACCTGATTAAGCCGCTCGATATAAATACCAAATGATAAAAAATGCAGAGGAAAGAGGAACATGTTAACGTAGGCCACAAGAAATAAGGACACAATCAGAAAATCCAGGTGGTATGAAACTACACAGGTCACGAAATCTGGTTCTTCAACAACTAAATAACAAGGAAACAAAGGGAATGAATGAAGTGGAACCTTTAAGTGAAAAGAAAAGATTTAGAGAGGGAAAAAGTAAAATTTAGGGCTTCCCTGGTGGCGCAGTGGTTGAGAGTCCGCCTGCCGATGCGGGGGACACGGGTTCGTGCCCCGGTCCGGGAAGATCCCACATGCCGCGGAGCGGCTGGGCCCGTGAGCCATGGCCGCTGGGCCCGCGCGTCCGGAGGCTGTGCTCCGCAACAGGAGAGGCCACAACAGTGAGAGGCCCATGTACCAGGAAAAAAAAAAAAAAAGTAAAATTTAATCATAGAGGTAGATACACACTTGAGCGAGAACAACAATTACTTTTAGGGAGGAGGCTGTGCTGGGAATGAGGCTCATGGAGGGCTGCTCCCTGCAGCAGTGTGGGTCTCACCTTGAAAATGTGTGCCTTCAGGATGTGATGGCCGAGCTCCATGGTCTGCTGGCGGTTCAGCTTACCCTCCTGTCTCGAGAACATGAATGCCAGGAGGGCATGCCCGTTCCTAGGACGAGAAACACACAGGTTGGTAACCAAAGACCCGAGTCCATCTCTCTGCAGGCCCTCGGGGCGAACATCACCCCTTGACCCCTGAACTGTTCTCCTGGTGCTTCAGCATCACCAAACAAAACGGGTGGAAAGCTGCTTCTCCACAGAAGATGGTCAATGCTGTTTATTCCTCGAGTCATTTTAAGGGCTTTCTCAGGATTCCTCTATCTCTGTGGAGTGACTCAGAGAGAAGCCTCTGAACAGGGCAGGTCTTTGAAGATGGAACCACCCGCCCCCTGTTCATCCTCCATCACTCTCTCATCAGTTTATTTGTTGATTTATGTCTGTCACAAAAATGTAAACTCCATGTGACTAAGGGTCTTGTCTAAGTCACAGCTATAGCCACAAAACCTAGCAAATGCCCAAGACTCAGTAAGAACGCGAATACACATTTCTTGGATGGATGGACGGATGGACAAAGGACAGATGTGCAAGTGGACAAATGGAGCAGAACCATCACTAGACCTGACATTCAGGCCTCCCCTCAGTACAGTCACCACTGGGGACAGACCTGGGCCAAAGGACGAGAACTTACAATTGAAGGGAAAGAAAAACCAGGCCATGTACAGCAACAGCTCATGATCAGAAACACCTAGAATTCTAGGCTTGAATGGAACACAGATCCTTCCTTGTAGGGGTAAAAAAGCTAAGCTGTATGAGTAGGTTTGCTGCGTCTGGGCACAGGGTAGACATTCAACTGACACCACCAATTAATCCCCTAACTAACCCTCTCATGAAGGAGCCATCCTACCCATTTTCCCCTCTACATCTGTAGGACTCATTCTGTCTCCTGTGGACTCCATGCCTTTGTCTGAGCCAATCTGTTTGGAAAAGATGCTAAGGGCTGCTTACTCCAAGGTCACAGCAGTGACCTCTGTGCAGGGTGAATTATTTTCATTTCTATTAACCTGACAAACTTTGAAGTGCTGTTTTGCTGAGGAAAAGCAGCTAGTTGTGGAGGAAAAGATAAACTGTGAAAAAGAAAAGCATTCTTCTAAATGTGTTTTCTAGTAGTCGCTGATCTAGAGGATTAAAAGCATTCATCATTTAAATCATATTTATCTATCCAGATGCTTGCCTGTTTCTCATATCAAGTATAAATCATGTTACAGACGAGGAAATCAGGGCAGGTGGAAACCACGAGATTGCTTTTTATCCTGCAGGGGAAGGCATGACCTTTAAGGCCACACTGCCACGGAGCGTCCTGCCTCGTGTCCTGTCAGGGTCTAGAGCACATACCCTGTGCTCCCTCACACACACTACCTCCCAGACCTCAAGCTTCGATTTCCCCTCTCAGATGAGAGCCTCCCTTGCTCCCGTGGAAAACACTCTCTGCCACCTTCCAGTGCTCCATGCCCTCCCCTGGTCCCTATCCATGGGCTAGTCCCACATCACTCTAGTCAGGGCCACTCTCCCACCCATGGGCTCAGCCATCCTCAGTCTCCCAGTCTGCCAGCTCTGTGGCCATGCCATCTGCGTCCACCACAAGGACATGCCAAGTACTGTGGATGGCTGGCCCTTGTGGGTGACGACCACACAGCCCTCAGTGGCTGGGCCAAAGGTGTCCAGTGCTCTCAGCTAAGCACGTGGCTTCCCACCTCCCTGAGGAGACAATTCACCATGCAGTCACTGGGCACCTGCACTCCTCTACATCCCATCTACCTTGACGTCCTTCCTTCCTGGCCCTGGGATCATGTGCCCCCTTCTAAGTCTACCTGCACTTACGAGTCTGTTCATTTTCTGAAGCTTATAAATATCAAGCTTTTACTACGTGCCAGATGCACAAAGTTAACTAAATTATTTCATTAACTTGTTCGACCCTGTGAATCACTACATCTTATGATCCCCAATTTGTTTGCATGGGGGAAACAGAGGCCTGGACAGGTAAATGATGTGCTCGAGATCGAACAGGTGGTAACGACTGAGCAGAATTTGACCACAGTCTATGCAACGTGAGTGCCTGTTATGCTCTTCATCAGTGTGACCCGATTTCTCATTCATTCATTTGTGCGTTAACATCCCCCTATAACCAGCATCATGGCTTAATAATGGGGATCCCACGGGGAATAACGCGAGGTCCTTGCCCTGAGGAGGTCTCAGCAACTGGACTGTAGACACGTAAACAAGACAAAATCCAGCTGGAACGGCACTGTGAACGGACTCAACGGGAGCACAGAGGAGGCGAGCTGACCCCGTTCCCTTGTGTTTCCAACTTCTCCCTCTTCACTGATTGTGTTTCCCCACGCTGTCTCAATGATGCTTCCAACAACGTCCCAATCCCCTGCGCTGTTAAAAACATAAACCAGGGCTTCCCTGGTGGCACAGTGGTTGAGAGTCTGCCTGCCAATGCAGGGGACACGGGTTCGTGCCCCGGTCCGGGAAGATCCCACATGCCGCGGAGCGGCTGGGCCCGTGAGCCATGGCCGCTGAGCCTGCGCTCTGCAACGGGAGAGGCCGCAACAGTGAGAGGCCCGCGTACCAAAAAAAAAAAAAAAACAACAACCATAAACCAATACCCTTCCCCACCCTCAAACTACCCGAAACCTCTCGGCCCTTCCACTTCCCATGCCAGGACGTTGGCTCTCTCCTCTTTCACGCCTCACAACCCAATGGAAGGAACCTCCTAAGGATCTAGGACCCTCCTCCCACAATGAAAAGCCAATGGCTTCCCCTTCATCCTCACCTGCCTTCGCTCCTTGGCAGCACATACTCCCCTCGCCTCCTTCCGTGCAATCCTTCTCCTTGTCCCAGAAGTCCAGCGCTCCCTTTCCTCTCACTGCCCTTCCTCACGACGTCCCACCACTGCCTCTCCATCAATGACACCAGACCTTCAACGCCAACCTCTCCTCCAACCGTTTAGACCCCACCTGCCTTAGAACCTCACCGCCAACCCCATAAACTCAAACTGCTAAAATCCGAAGCCGCCCATGTCTTTCTTACCCACTCTAAGAGCAACGCCATTCCTAGTTTCTGAAGCTTAAGGCCCCAGCGTGACCTACATACAGCACCTCCTTCTGCTCGACTGCCCACGGGCCAAGCCAGGCCCATCTATCGCATGTCAGCAAGGCTGGCCTCCACCTCACTACCCTCCTAGAAAATGATCTGATTTGGCTAAACATGTCACAGCACACACTTCACCTAGTGATTACGGTCTGGCTAAATAACCTGGGACTTACAGTTTATAGCCCGAAAGCAGGTTCAAAAGATAATAAACTCTTAGCCCAGTGTTGCCTAAGAAAACACCTTATCCACAACATGAAAAGAGCAGCTAGACCTAGTAGTGTGTCAATGTTAAGTCAACAGTCATGGAAGGAAGGGAGTGTGCGTATTCATTTCATCTCTGGCCCCAGCATCTGATGCAAGGTCCAGTCCAGCCCAAAGCAGATGGTTTAGCAGCTTGTCAGACCTCTTACACGAGGCCGGGAGCAATTCTGACTTACAGAGGGTAGAAGCCATTCAAGACAGAAATGATGGACTTCCCTGGTGACACAGTGGTTAAGAATCCGCCTGCCAATGCAGGGGACACGGGTTCGAGCCCTGGTCTGGGAAGATCCCAAATGCCAACTAAGTCCGTGCGCCACAACTACTGAGCCTGCGTTCTAGAGCCTGCAAGCCACGACTACTGAGCCCACGTGCCACAACTACTGAAGCCCACGCACCTAGAGCCTGTGCTCCCCAACAAGAGAAGCCACCGCAACGAGAAGCCCGCACACCGCGACGAAGAGTAGCCCGCGCTCAGCAATGAAGACCCAACGCAGCCAAAAAAAAAGAAAGACAGCAATGATGCCGGCCAAGGCCAGAGCCAGGCAGAGGTGGTGGACATGAACACACCCTTACTGAGAGCATTCGCACCTTGAAGTCCCCAGTCTCTCATCCTGACTGGCACCATATGCCACAGGGCAGGCAGGCTTCCCACCCGTCTCCTCCCCTGGGTGGTGAGGAGACCTGCATCCTGGCCCAACCCTGCTGCAAAGCCTCAGTGGAACCTCTGACTCCCTGGATGCAGGTGCCCCAACGCCACGTTGTAAGTGGGGCATCTGAGCTCCGAACCTGAATCCTCCCGACCCCAAATCCCAGTCTGTTACATAGTGCAGAGCACAAATACAAAACGAGGAGGCCAGACATGATGGCTGTGCTCCCCTCTGGGCCCGCAGACACATCAGATCTCTGGGACAAAATGCCACAAGCTCAAGAGGTGGTGGGGAGCAGCAGCACCGACGATGCGAGACAGTCCACAGACCCTCTGGTGAAGCAACTGAGCCGTGAACAGGCTCGAAGGAAGCCGGCTGTTCCCTGCAGCTAATGCCACACTGTCCCACAGGTGACCCATGTGCAAGGGGACAGGGATCTAGAAGAGAATCACCAGAGAAATATGGCCCGGGCACTGCCGAGCTTCTCTTTCGTCCAAATGTACTGAGGAGTCCTAAAATTCTAGCAATTAAAGGAAGGAGGCTTTTGTTTAGCAGCAGAGAGAATTTTTCCATCACGCTTCCTGAATTATTCACGCTGTATTGTCTTCCTGTTAAAGAGCACTAGTGTTTGGAATCCCTTCCCCCGTCACACATCAGACTCCCCGCACAGAGCTGCCCGTCGTACCTGGGTTCACACAGGAAGGCCGTGTTTTCGCCATCTGCTCGCCACACGAGCCACTCCCTGAAGGACAGGTGGCAGAACATGCGGGTTTTGTCTCGCCTCTTAATGAGGAAGCAGGAGAGGGCGTCCATCCTCTGCTGAAAGTCCTCCCAGCCCTGCTCCCCTTGGATGTGGCCGGCATTAATCGCCTGGAAGATCTGCTCGTCTGTCATGGGGTGGAGGGAGGCAAGGGCCACGTTTAAAATGGGCAGCGCTCTCTCGAAGGCGGACTGGGTCATGAACTTCATGTTGCACTGCAGCAGGTAGAGCTCGGACAGTGACACGGGTACCACCTTGTAGCTGGCGCTCTTGATGACCAGGTGTCCCCTCTGGAAGAGGTCCAAGGTGAGTTTGAGGTACAGGTAGGAGCCGAGGCTCCGCAGCACCAGGTGGCTGCTCACTTTCCCGATGAGGGCAGCGTCGGCCTTGCCATTCAGAGAGATGTTGCTGAGGATGTCCTGGCTGCTGTGGACCCTGTGCTGGACGTAGGCGTGCAGGTCGCTGTGGATGTCCTTGTTGTCTGGGAAGTCATCTAAGGACAGCTTGATGAATGGCAGCTTGCTGACGATTTCCTGCAAAAGAATGAGACGCCCAGTGCCACTCCACAGAGCTTTCTTTTTCATGTCAGCTGCATTTCAAACCAGATCCACTGGTTTCCTTTCAAGGAGGATTTTCACGGATTACAGGGACTCATTGTTTTGTATTAAAACATGTAATAGGATAAACTGAAGATAAAAGGCTTATGTGAAAGAAATTCCTGATGCGAGATCAAGTCAGAAAAGGCTTTCCTGAGGTCCTTATCTGAGGACGCGGAGCCAAGTGAGATGGAAGAGCCTCAAGCAGACGGCGGCGGCCTGGCTGCACCAGCAAAGGGGCAGTGAGACCCCCAGGTGACTTGATACCCATAATCTTTACACTGTGCAACTGATTATAATAACAAGGACAGACACAACACTGTACATCTAAGACCACGGCCAGACAAGAGGCATCCTTTGCTGTGCATTAGATACTGGGGCTGCATGACCCATCTGGGACATCTGAAACTGCCCCCAGGCTGGGATCCAGTGACAGCCTGCCGTAACAAAGCTGCTGGACATTCATAGAGCCCACTGTCATTCTGGGATTTTTTAGTTGCTGTTTTTTGGTAAACTTAAATTGAAGTGTGATACACAGAGGTGCACAAATCCTAACTGCACAGTGTCATTCACTTCCACAAAGTCAAATATACCTGTGGGACCAGCAGGTAGACAAAGAACATTGCCAGCTCCCAGAAGCCCCGTGTCCCTTTGCCATCCCACAGATAAGCACTGTCCTGACACCTAGCAGCAGAGATAAGTTTTTTTTCTTTAATCCCTCTATCATTTGTGAAGTAGCTAAGTACATTTCCTCATTGAACGTGACAGTTGTAGGAGACAGGCTGAGGACAATTACCGCCCCCCCCCCATTTTACACAGATGCTAACGGAGCCTCTGAAAACTTACACAGCTCGCATGTAAAACACAGGACTCCTGCTTCTGTGCTGCTGCCTGCCAGATCCTGCTCGCTGTGTGAAAAATGACTGAAAAGTGTACGGATCAAACGTCCATGAAAAACAAACACCAAGTTCGAATGAGGTCTAATTCTGCTTTTAAGGAGGAAAGAAAGAACCCAAATGCTATCTTAAAATAAATATCACCCTAAAAGGGAAAAGATCAGAATCTAATGTCTCGTGTCTTTACTAAAAATGGATAGGAGGGAAGGAGTCAATGGTTGTTAAGATATAATTTTAGGGTTTAACTGAGGGGACAGATGAGGAAGAGAATTAAAAAAAAACACACACTCTTCATCTCGCTGCAAGCGTTACCCCATGTCTAAGTTTTATGAAAAACTAGACTTTTATTCAGAATAGGCCTTAAAAATCTTTCTCCTTCATCCCTCCCTTTTCCCTTCATTAAAACAAACAAACAAGCAAAAAAACCCCAAAAAACAAGAAAACAAAGTCCCACTGCAAACCCATACAAATAACTACAGGCAGGAATAACTTTAAACTCTGGTAGACCTGTTAGCCAGGCACCTCAAAGAGGCCCCCACACTGAGTTATGGGGAACCAGGGCGAGACACTTCTATTTTAGAAGCACAAGTACAGCTTGATGATAATAAGAAACTCACTGACATCTTGATAAATGTGCCTTGGGGGTAAAAAGGTCAGAGTTTTGCCTGTTTAGAGCTCTGTGCACTAATATTTCAAAGCTCTAACACAGTTTTCAATTCAGCAGCTAAATGGTTTACAATAGTTTAAGCTGTTAGTATTAATCTAAAATTGTAATTGTAAAAATTGTAAAATTGGGGTTTGGGGTCTTGGAAAGACATTTGAGAACTCTTTTTTACCTGAAAATTTGCTCTTACGGTCACAATCAACTTCAACCAGGCAGGGAATTTAGAAATAATCTTGGTAATAAATGAAGAAAGTGTATCTCCATAATCAGGTTTATGAAACTCAGCTTCGTTTAAACCATCTATCAAAATAATGTATTCTTCTTCAGGAATTTTCTGCTCTAAAGGAGAAAATAATTTTTTTTAATTAGGAAATTATACATTTCTGTAAGATAGCACCACCCAGTGTATTTTAATGCACAATTTAAAGTGTTAGGGAAAACTAAAAAGGTTTACATATGGCAGAAGAAATGATTTTCACAGAAGCATACTTTCTATTAAATTTGTAATGAAAACCAGAGCACAGAGCCAAAAGAAAACCAATTCTCACCAGTTTTCAGAAACGTACTGTATTACACACATTAGCAGAATCTCACCCATGTATATGATACACTTAGCTCTTCAAAAACTCCTGTCACTGGGGTGAGCTACAGCAAAGATAACTAACACGGACCGAGATGAAACCTGCCGAAGACTCTAGGTCCCCCCCCGCCCCAAGAGCTCCGTGGATGGATTCTGGCGAGGAAATCTGACCCTCAAAAGGGCAGAGCATCCCGTCCGAGGCACACAGCCAATGGAGGTGAGAACTCTGCTGTACAGACTCCTCCAAGCCCGAATCTAGTTTTCTATTCATTAGTGCCAACTTTCTGCCCAGGGATGAGGTGCAATGATGACATATCTGTTTCAATTCCCTCTCTCTGGCACCATCTGGCAGAAGTGCTACGTAGGCAGGTAAACTAGCTCAAAAGGTGAAGAGCAAGGGGGAAGGGAAGATGGAAAGTCAAAGGCCCATAATTATCACTAACGCCCCTACTGTGGAGAAGATTCAAGGGCAAAAAAATCAAATGGACACTTCTAGAAACAGCTTTAGGTTCAACTGAGCAGAGGCCCCTGGAAAAACATGCTGGCAAGTTCCCCAAACAATCAACTTACACCCCTCCGCCTCAGGAGTGCAAAATATGCAGGCAGCAGTTTCTAGAGAGCAAGTCATCTAAATAACCTATGGTTACAAATTAGCTACTTTGGAAATGTTCAACCGTGGAGTTAATTCTCACTAGAGATATAAAATTTAAAACAAGACCACCTGGAGCGGACCCAGGAGGAGCCCTGGGGAGACGGTTCTGAGGAAGGGGAGGAGAGATGTACTCACATCCTCCCTGGGCCCACTTCACTCGTACCCCAGAGTCAAGTGGACCCCCACCCCGCTTCTGAGGACTGTCCTGGGGACAGGGAGGACACGGGTGGCTGCTGGGAGTTACCGTCTCTCAGGCTTGTGAGTGGCTCCAGCACACCCCTCTTGAAAGCGGCCACTGGGTCCTGCACACAGGACCTAAGGCTCAGCATGCTCTGGAGGTGGGGCTCCCTTAGCAGCAGGTCTCGGTAGGCGGCCAGCTGGTGGGACCGGCAGAGCAGAGCAGCGATGCTGTGCACGAACTCGGGCACCAGGCACGTGTAGGTGTTGTCGGCCTGGCAGTAGTGGTAGGCCACGACCTGCAGAAGAAGCAGAGCTGTTACATCGCCTCACCCTCTTCACACGGCACCTTGCAGGCTCTCCACCAGGGATGCAATTTTCCCGTTCTCCGAGATAACAAGAAATGCTGCTTCTATTCCCCAAGACTGAGTCATTAGTTAGCTTAATTGATTCAGTTGTCCCTTTACTTCGGAAGGAATTCTGAAGTTTGGCAAATTTTAGGCCGACTTTTACTTGCAGCCACAAGTCCGTCTTGACTGGCACTAAGATCCGCACAAGTTACTCTGTATTGAAGATAAACTCATAAAAGTCATTCAAAAAACTTAAAGCCGACCCTGGCTTGAAACAATTCCAAGCAATCCCGACGTTCTCGACATCCACAAGTACCATATTCACTACATTTCTGTTTTCAAAAACAGCAGCATCTCCTGGGGGAACCCATTTGTGGCTCCCAAAAAGCAGATAAAATTGGTGGCAATGAAAGCCAGGCTCTCAAGTCACAGCTGCTTCCTCTCCCTGGCAGGAGGGACACCTCCCGCGACACCATGGAGAAGTTCAACAGCAACGCTGTTGGAAGGATCAACATCAGACACTACCAAATTCCTGCCTTGTGAAGGGACACACAGGAGGAGGGAGGGTCCTGCCCAAGCACGGAGAGGATCCTTTTTGTTGGGATGGATTTGAAGTGGCAACAGGCTATTCCTGAGAGAGACCCCCAGGAAAGTGCCAAATGCAGCACTGTCTTGAGAGGAGAGGCACACTGCCGATAAATGAAAAATCTGAGACTTTCCCAAACCAGGATGAATGGAGGGATACCCGTACAAGGTAAGGGGGGTGAAAAAGGTCAAAACACACTCACGTAAAGTGCTTTATGTTTTTCAGAAGGGTGTGCGACACTCCTGTCCCACTCAGCCCTACAACCCCTACATAAGTAGGACGAGAACCACTAGCTACGGTTCAGAGGTGAGGGCAGCAGACACACAGGTTGAATGCCTCGCCAGGGTGACAGACAGTCCATGGAATATCTGGGATTCGATTCCTGGTCTGTGGACTCTTAAAAAGCAAGTGGCAAGAGTAGATGTGGCCAATTTGGAACTGCCCTGTGACTTCTGGTTTTGATTAAATTTATCATCGACACTCAGAGGAAAGCTGACTGCTCTTCACCTCTCACCCGGACAGAGATTAGCTGCACCGCGAGAGGACCTGTGAGCTTGTACGAACCACCCATGAGCTAAGTACCACAGTCCCCCCAGCACGGTGTTTGGCAAAATCCAACAGTGGCTGATGAAACCAATGTGGAGCCATCAAAGTTTTTCTTTTTTTAACTTAATACAGTGAATTTTATAGGATGTAAGAATAAGGGTAGACTTATAATGCTTTTTCTTCAGTTGGGTGTGTGATGCTGTGTGTGAGGATCAGGTGTTTAGTGTAACATGTATTTCACATTGTGGGTCACAAAGTGGTTTGAAAAATCACTGTCTCGGGGTGGCTTTGAAGTCTGCACTACATCCCTCATCTCCGATCACCCACTGATGACCAGAGGACTGCCCCGAATCAGTGGTCAGGGCGTCAGGGCTGCCCGTGCCGGGTGAGGAACGGCCCTCATCAGGGAAGCAGAAGCGAGGAGAAGGGGTCTGGGGCAGGGGAGCATTCCTTTCAGTTCCCCTGCACCAACCCCACCCCAGGGGCTTTCCTCCCTAGATGCTTCTCACCGCTGTCCACCCCCGGGGGTTCTCCAGCTCCACCAACTCGTGCTACTGCTGCCCCAGGAGACCCAAGTGGCTCACCAGGGATGAGAGGTGTAACCGCTTCAATGCAGGAGGGCAGCTTATGAACCTGTGCCAGATGTCAAGCAGACAGAAAATTTCAGAAGGATCATGACTGACCATGAATCTAGGAAGGGAAAATTGGCCAAGTCTCTTACAACATCACAAAAAACCTCTGACAGAAAGACACTTGTAACCAAGGGCTCTAGGCAACAGAGTGCAGGTGGGGCGGAGCCCTGGGTCACTGGGTTAAAGGCTCCCAATCTCCTGCTCTCATACGAAATGAAGGAGGACACATGCTTATAAGGATGGATTTGTGGCAAGTGCAATGATACCTCTGGCTGCTTTGAGGAATTCTTTCAATCCATTGTTTAGGAGGAATAAAAGTCTACTGCCAGTGTCCTAAGATACTAATTTTCATTAATACCTTTTATCTGGCATACTCTACCACAATTTTATCAAAAGTTACACTTTCACATTAAGCAACTCTTGTCTCTGTTTTAAGATCCCTTTTTAAAATTCATTTCTCAAAAGGCAAACTAGCAAACCTCTCTCTTTGGAAGGCTCCCATAGAGCAGGAGCAGATTACCTTAGAAGCGAGGTATTTCACTGCATCCTCTCTTGGTCTCTGGTTCTCAGGAGTATCAGACCCAGACCCAGGGGGGGATTTAGCTGCATTGATACCACTTGTAGAAGAACTTGGTGAAAGCAATGGAGTGAAAGGAAGATCCTGGGAGGAATCTGAAGCTGCAGCGAAGAGACTAGTTTCATTATTTACAACAAGGATAGGGTGGAATATTGAACATATTTCTTGGTCGGACCCAGAGAGTATTTTAACAGGTAATGAGTGAACATGGTAACAAATGCAAAGGCCCAAATGGGGATACAAGGCTCCCTCTCAGCCCTGTCTTCCACCATCCAGGTGCCCTCCCAGGAGAACTGTTGTTTCTGGTTTCCTTTATTACATTCCTTTCGGTTAAAAAAAAAAAAAAAAAATTCCTTCCTGGCTCACTTGTCCCTGTTTACCATGTTAGAGACACTTCCTTTTTTTTACATATAAAGTAAGCTAAGAATAGTCAACTATTTGGCTACTCCTTCGGATTTTAGGTTAGTTTTTATACTTTTGGTAAATCTGGCATAGAAGACAAAGGCTGTGGAAAACGGTGCAAACGAATTCTGTGCAGACTCCTTCTGGCTTGCTGTGCCAGAAGTCTAACCCACTCAGTTTTAGGACCCTGAATTCCCCAGAGCATCTGATCAGGCCTCACTGCCCATATCAAGAGGGGGACAGGCCTGACAGTTGGGAGAACACCGGGGAGGGCTGGCCTCAAGCCATGTTATAGCTGCAGAGGACCATGAGAGATAAATATTGATAGCTCTCCAGCATACAATCGCAAACCTGATACAGCAGCTGGGACAACTTGAGGAAAATGGGGAATTTATGTCTATCCAAACAGCAATTTCCTCCATCTATCTTACAGTAATATAATAAACTAGACAAGCAGTTAGACACGGACATACTTTTCGGTGATGCACTGGGGCTGTTGGAGGCAATCTGCCTCATGCGGCTTCCGTGGCAGCTCAGTGCCACCAACTTAGAAATGATCGCCGTCTTCCCAAAGCCCACGTTTCCAACAACCACTGCTCCTCTGTTTTCTGTCAGTTCTGTGTTCCTCAAGTTTTCTTCTATCTGGTGAAAGAGCCAATCCCTTCCCACAAACACAGAGTCTGTAGTTATGCTCGGTACTTCGAACAACAGGGGTTTCAACAAAATGTCCTGCGGCTTGTAGGGAGCAAATCGTGCTTGGAAAAAAAAAAAAATCATTATTTTAGAAGAATGACATAATTTTATACACTAACAAACTCAGTTTATCATTGCTCGTATGTTACTTTCAGCACAGACTTTGGTTTTACAACACAAGGGATCTGGAAGTATTAATATTACCAGTTTAGTTCTAGTAATACTTCCTAATACCTCATTTATCATACCCTACTGGCCTTACAAAGGGTCCTATTAAAATGACTTTCTAGTCCTTTCATGCTTCTAAGTTATTCTCATGACTCAAGAGAGACACACAGAGGATGAGAGAAAGGGGTGAAGGGACCAAACCATGTCTCATCAGTTTATCTGAAACAGTACTTAAGACATGTTTCTTCCACTCCTACAGGAATAAAATGGAAATGCATTTTCCCTGGAGACAGAGTCCCAGCTCTTATCAGGGTGTGGTGGTGCTTTGCGCCCCTTATGGTGAGATTATTGGCCACCCAACTGTGTACTACGGGTAGAAGAAGCAGGAGGTGGCCCGTACAGCCCAAGGAACTGTAACAAAGCCGATTCTTTGTTGGTGACCAAAAAATCTAGTGAGTGTTAAAGGACTCCTCACTTCAAAACAACGTATTGCAGAATCGTTTTTCAACTCCAGAAGCAAGTTAATCACATAGTATAAGGAAGAAGCCCCAAAACGGTTAAGGATGGCCTCCTAGCACACCTTACAGATAAACTTTTCGCACACACACTTCATAGCATCTTTTTAAAACAGCTGGCTTGAATGCTGGTTACCACAGGCTTTCCGTGTTTAGCGAATGAGCTCATCATAGCCATGATCACAGCGGATGCAAAGATACATACCTTTAACTTCCTGTGCCCTGCCTCTGGCCGTATTGTGCCACGGTAACCTAATTGATGTCCGAAGGGGAGCATTTCTCTGTCCGTCTAAATAACTCAGATCTTCCAA
The DNA here is from genome assembly GCF_025265405.1 of Mesoplodon densirostris. Taxonomy (NCBI): domain Eukaryota; kingdom Metazoa; phylum Chordata; class Mammalia; order Artiodactyla; family Ziphiidae; genus Mesoplodon; species Mesoplodon densirostris. The sequence goes on along the minus strand of NC_082668.1, from coordinate 78,693,593 downwards.
TTTGGTTGAGCTCGTCGCTGTAATATTAAACTGAAGTTTAGTCTCTTCAAAGTTGAGTTTAATATCATACCCAAACTACTATAAATTATAAATTACTAAGCGATTCATTTCAGGCTTTCAACAAAATGTACTTCAGGGTGATTTTGGTTTTGTTTGCCCACCCCAGTTAATTTTTCCAGCAGTCGTTAACTGAAAAGTGGACAAAACTAAGTGTTCCTCATTCTTGAGTCAAAGTCATGTTGATATGGTTGCCAGAAGTCTCCATTACTCCTGGAAAGAGACAGACCTCACCAAAAATTTTTATGAAGAAAACTGACAATCGAGGGTCACTCAGTAAAGCTTCAGTACTGACTGCAAACACGCAGCACAGTGACTTGTCTTCTCTGTAGCTCCAGGGAGCCTTCTGCTGTTGCTGGAATTCCAACCTTGTTAACTAAGTGAGCAGATTCTGCACGGACAATTCCACAGTGCTCAGAACCCTAAAAGTCAGCTTTTGGCAGTAAAAATAGCCGAGTGGACTTTATCAGAAAGCTTCAAATTTTTATGTATACATTATAGATTACATATTATACTATATTACATCTATGTATGCATTTTTTTAATTCTAAAAATAAGTAATCCCATTTACCTCTGATCAAATCAATAAGACTCATAGCACATAGCTACCTGTTAAAAAGCATTAAGGATCGTTAACTGAAGCACACATCAGTTCAATTATAAAAATAATCAGTACAAAATAATTTTGTTCATTCTTAGCAAATCTTTAAAGCAAATATACAGTACATGTTTTTGCCTTAAAAAAAAAACAAAAAGGAACCTCCTCTTATTTACATACACATCCTAGGTCGCAATGAGAAAAATCTAATTAAAATTAAACCTAATTTGGTTTGTGGGTTAAGTAGTCCAATTATAAAGTACCGACAATCCTAGACATATGATTATCTTACAGGATGATAAAATACAGATATCATTTGAGGGTAAATGACGGGGGAGAGGGACTCATATTCCCAGGGCTAAGGCTTCTAAGACCTGGTGCAATCATTAGTGCAACACACTTTGGAGGAACAGAAGCCAAGCTGGGCCATCTGCCCGCTGAAAACCCTCTGGCTACCCCACGGGCTCTGACACAGCTACCGACCACCGACCAGGACCATCTGCCCGACCCAGGCCCTTCCCACTTCCCCTCCTAAGGCCTCGGACCTTTTCCTCCTCACTGTTAGCACCACCTCCTCTCATTCCTTCATTCAACAGGCACCTGTGTGGCTCCGTGGCCTGGCTCTGTGATGGTGTGTCCCCTCTTGCTGCAGTCTCCAAAGGGTAATCAACCATGTGCCCTACTCACCTTCCCAGGCCATGGAGAAAGATCAGACACCTTGACTCCAAAAAAGCACACACTGATGCTTCTGCAGTGCATATCCACAGCCTGTTCACACACCCTGTACACATTGTGTCAATCTGCCACACAAAACTTTCCTGTTAGAAGGATTCACCTAACTCCTTATGCAGGACTTCCAAATGGGCCTAAATTATGGGAATCCAATGGCAACCTCTAGCTTCTCCCCAGGTCCTCCACAACCAGGGCATGTGAAACTTCTCGGAGGGCTGCAAGGACCACAACCATCACCCTGGCTCCCTATAATAATATAGCTTGGAACATATTTCCAGGCTCCCACCTGGGACCTGGGACTCTGACTCGGGCCTCTGCAAATGCCCCCCTCCTCAGCACGCCTCACTGTGAATAAACGCACATGTTGAAAGCTGAGGTAGAACAATCCACAAGCCGGTTCAGTTCAGAGCTGGAAGAGCCACGACTGCCTGGCCGGCTGCTGCTTCAGGCCCGGAGAGCACAAAGACGCCTGCAGCCTCCAAAGGTTTCCCATTTGCCTTTCCACCCTGACCCGTCAAAACATGACATTCAGTTCATAATCTTGTAACAACCGAAAGGTTTAAGAAGAAGAGACTATGAAGGGCATGCCAAAGAAAGGGTTGCAAAAAAAGCCCTAGTTTGACACAGAGGCAGAAGACAGTGGGGTTTTGAATGCCTCTTTTCAGATATCCAGTCACCACAGCTTCAGCTCTGAAGCAAGCAACAGAGCGGCCCCAGCAACTCCAGGGCTCTATTTAAAACATGAAGATGCTGCTTTGAAATGGACCACTGCTCAGCAGGGCTGCAAGCCACCAGCTGCCAGCTCCCTCTGCTTTCTAAGGTATCATCACAGCCACTGAGATGGATGGAACAGGAGCAGCAGTGACGCTGCAGCTGCTTAGCGCCCAGGAGACACCCACCCAGCTGATCAGGTGACTAGGCTGACGTGCTGTCCTTTTACACGTGCCTACGGATGCTCGGACACTACAAAAATTAGTTCACTTCTGGTATTTAACAATAAGTGCTTTCAAAAGCCTGAACACTATACAGGGCCCAGAAAAATCAGAGAGGAAGCAATAATTTCATGCTGCAATAAACCTATTGCTAGTATCTCTACAGTTAAATTAATTATAATTAATTTATACTCACTGCATACATACATTGTGTCTAACATCTGGGTGAGAGGTACATTTTAAGATGCTGCAGGAAAGAGGGTTTTTTGGGGGGAAAAGGGGGTGGGGGTGGAGTGGGTGGAGCGAGAAGCAGAGGGAGACTTCTCTAAGCTGAGCAAAGGGAAACATCTGTTGAAACACCATGGATTAACCTATCAAAGGTAAATACCATTAAGTCCAGGGCAATTACCAGTTAGAGTTTCAAGAAAATTGGCTGGTAATTTTGCTTGTTGGTTTCCTACACTAAACACAGTGTTCTGTGATTCACTTAGAATTTCAAAAGACAAAAACAGGTAGTCCAAAAGGTAGAACCCAGGGACTTCCCTGGGGGTCCAGTGGGTAAAAGACTCCATGCTCCCAATGCAGGGGGGGCCCGCATTTGACCCCTGGTGGGGGAACTAGATCGCGCATGCCGCAACTAAGAAGCCCACATGCTGCAACTAAGAATGGGAGAATATATTTGCAAATGAAGCAACAGACAAAGGATTAATCTCCAAAATATACAAACAGCTCATGGAGCTCAATAAAAAAAAAAAAAAAAAAAAACCCAATCAAAAAATGGGGGCTTCCCCTGTGGTGCAGTGGTTGAGAGTCTGCCTGCCGATGCAGGGGACACGGGTTCGTGCCCCGGTCTGGGAGGATCCCACATGCCGCAGAGCAGTTGGGCCCGTGAGCCATGGCCGATAAACCTGCGCCTCCGGAGCCTGTGCTCCGTAGCGGGAGAGACCACAACAGTGAGAGGCCCGCATACTGGAAAAAAAAAAAAAATGGGCAGAAGACCTAAATAGACATCTCTCCAAGGAGGACATACAGATGGCCAAGGGGCACATGAAAGGATGCTCAACATGACTAATTATTAGAGAAATGCAAATCAAAACTGCAATGAGGTATCACCTCACACCGGTCAGAGTGGCCATCATCAAGAAATGTACAAACAATAAATGCTAAAGAGGGTGTGGAGAAAAGGGAACCCTCTTGAACTGTCGGGTAGGAATGTAAATTGATAGAGCCACTGTGGAGAACAGTATGGAGGTTCCTTAAAAAACTAAAAATAGAACTACCATATGACCCAGCAATCCCACTACTGGGCATATAACCTGAGAAAACCATAATTTAAAAAGATACATGCACCCCAATGTTCACTGCAGCAGTATTTACAATAGCCAGGACACGGAAACAATCTAGATGTCCTAAGACAGATGAATGCATAAAGAAGATGTGGTACATATATACAGTGGAATATTACTCAGCCATAAAAAGGAATGAAATTGGGTCATTTGTAGAGATGTGGATGGATCTAGAGACTGTCAATACAGAGTGAAGTAAGCCAGAAAGAGAAAAACAAATATTGTATATTAACGCATATACGTGGAATCTAGAAAAATGGTACAGATGAACTTATTTGTAGGACAACAATAGAGACGTAGGTATAGAGAACGGACATGTGGACACAGAGGGGGAACAGAAGAGTTGGATGAACTGGGAGATTAGGTTTCACATAAATACACTACCATGTGTTAAACAGATAGCTAGTGGGAACCTGCTGTATGGCACAGGGAGCTCAGCTTGGTGCTTTGTGATGACCTAGGTGGATGGGATGGGGGGTGGGGGGGAGGGAGGTCCAAGAGGGAAGGAACATATGTATACATATATCTGATTCACTTCACTGTATAGCAGAAACTAACACAACATTATAAAGCAATTATACTCCTATTAAAAAAAAGAATCACTAATTCTTAGAGAAATGCAAATCAAAACTACAATGAGGTTATCATCTCACATCAGTTAGAATGGGCATCATCAGAAAATCTACTAACAACAAATGCTGGAGAGGGTGTGGAGAAAAGGGAACCCTCTTGCACTGTTGGTGGGAATGTAAATTGATACAGCCACTATGGAGAACAGTATGGAGGTTCCTTAAAAAACTAAAAATAGAACTACCATATGACCCAGGAGTCCCACTACTGGGCATATACCCAGGGAAAACCATAATTCAAAAAGACACATGGTCAGAAAGAGAAAGACAAATACTGTATGCTGACACATATATATGGAATTTAAGAAAAAAATGTCATCAAGAACATAGGGGTAAGACAGGAATAAAGACACAGACCTACTAGAGCATGGACTTGAGGATATGGGGAGGGGGAAGGGTAAGCTGTGACAAAGTGAAAGAGCGGCATGGACATATATACACTACCAAATGTAAGGTAGAGAGCTAGTGAGAAGCAGCCGCATAGCACAGGGAGATCAGCTCGGTTCTTTGTGACCGCCTGGAGGGGTGGGATAGGGAGGGTGGGAGGGAGACGCAAAAGGGAGGGGATATGGGAACATATGTATATGTATAACTGATTAAATTTGTAAAATAAAAAAAATAAAAAAATAAAAAAAAATAAAAAAAAAAAAAGACACATGCACCCCAATGTTCACTGCAGCACTATTTACAATAGCCAGGTCATGGAAGCAACCTAAGTGCCCATCGTGGAAGATGTGGTACATATATACAATGGAATATTACTCAGCCATAAAAAGGAACGAAATTGGGTCATTTGTAGAGATGTGGATGAATCTAGAGATGGTCATACAGAGTGAAGTAAGCCAGAAAGAGAAAAGCAAATATCGTATATTAACACATATATGTGGAACCTAGAAAAATGGTACAGATGAACTGGTTTGCAGGGCAGAAAGTGAGACACAGATGTAGAGAACGAACGTATGAACGCCAAGGGGGGAAAGCAGGGCGGGTCGGGGTGGTGGTGGTGGGATGAATTGGGAGATTGGGATTGACATGTATACACTAATATGTAAAAATGGATAACTAATAAGAACCTGCTGTATGAAATAACAAAATAATATTCAAATATTTTTTAAAAAGAGTCCGCATGCCACAACAAAAGATGCCACAACCAAGATCTCATGTGCCACAACTAAGACCCAGCCCAGCCCAAATAAATTAATAAATAAATATTTTTAAAAACAGGTAGAACCCAATTACCCAACTTCTGGATTATCCAAGATATTTTAAAGGCTTCTCACTCTGCTTTTTAATGAAGAAATAAGGTGTCCGTGTCATACATTTTGATGTGGCATATACTGTAATAACCTGACTGCAGCTTTCTAAATCAATTCCACTTCAACAAATGCTTTTACAAAGAAAAATCTCTGCAGAGCAAAACAATCACCATAGCTGGCCAACTTACCTTCATAATCTTTGACCAAAAAATTTCATTGTACGAGACAGTTAACACTGAAGCGACAACTCCAGTTCTTTGTAACAGGCTCAGTGACAGTGCAGACAGGCAGCCTTAGGAGCTTGTTTCCATACCCTCACCCCCCAGGGGAACCATGTCCCTTGGGGAAGCTGGCATCACCCTTCCTTCACCTGCTAGTCCTTACTCTGCCCTCACGTACCAAAATACCTTTCCTATCAAATGGCAATTTCTCTGTGTTTACATGGATCTTGACATGCAAACACTTCCAAGAGATTTCAGTATACGGTCCTTCCCACTTTACTTCAATCCTTCGAACACTGAGCGTTGCCTACTGCCCTGTTTGTAGCAGCCTGCCTTCTAATCCCTAGATAAACAGCACTGCATATAGTCTATAACCTGAGTCTTTTATTCTTTTCAATGATACTTGAAAAATCTTGGCATTCCCTCTTAACTGAGGTTCAGCTTTAGGGGTAAGAGGGTAGGCAATGAAGAATCTACCAGACTTCCAGCTTGTTAGCAGAATTGATACTATGATGTAAGGCACTTGCCTATTTCCTTCCAAAATATGTTTTTAGTTTATAAAATAGGCAACACGGAGAAATGAGCAAACCCATTAGGCTAGGCAGTCACTGCTCAACACCAGAGGTAAAACCCTCCCAATTCCACAGGAGGTCCAGTTCAAGTGCATCCATAGATGCTAATGAATGAGCACAGCAGAAATCAGAAAGGCCTGCTCTATAATCACTGCAGCCTCCTGGAAACGCTCAGCTCATACCCACTATCACTTCACATGGCAGGAAACCACATAAAAGAACATCAAGCAGAAAACATAACCCGAAAGGGGGTCCTTTTACCACTGTTGAAGTAATTTATTAATGTGTTTCCTAATTTTGAAATAGCTTCATTAAATTGAATATGAGTTTGCTATTTTGTTGAGATCAATAAAGCTATGAAGTCCTGGGATAATACAAATGAACCATTCATCATATCCAGGTAAAAAGGGTCTAAAATGCCTTGGGTGCAACATATTATGCTGTAGATGGTGGGAGGGTGGTGGGAGGACACAAAAGCTTCTGGAAGAATCATCACTCAATACGCATAAAGCTCTCAGTACTTCCCTCTGGCAGGCACGCCAAATCCCTTTGAAAGTGAATTAAGAGTTGTGTCTCTGAACTTTTCCATTAGGGCCATTTATTTATCAGCTGCTTCAGAGTTCCATTGTAAAACACACCCAATAACAACCAGAGCGGCCTGGCACATCCCAAAGGATCAATATAAAATCACAGAGAAATCCTTTGATGTAGGAAGAAAGATCCTGGGTCCAGGCCTTAGCAGAGGAGAAATTTAAAGCACCTCATTGGTAACAAAGAATGATGAAAGCAAGTTCCTCTTCTAAATTCAACAGAAGAGCACTGAGTTAGAAACCTGGGACCTTAAAGCAGGCACGACAGCTCAGATGCAGAGTTCCCTTCCCCACCCACTGCCAACTAGTCTCCTTGCCTCACAAGCACTCACTGACCAGTCAACAGCACCAGTCACCACTTCTGCATTCTCTTCTCAGCTCTGGCTGCCGCATCTTGCTGAAGGCACGTCTGTCTCGCCTATTTTCATTTCCTTGATGGAGAGCTCTCTTTCCTGCTGCTTATGTTTTAAACTATGAGCTCCCTTAAAACTGAATTATACAAAAATTGGACCTCGTATCTATGTGATGGGCCTCAATTACAAAAAAATTAAGTTTGAAAGTTGGATTAGAAATTCTTTGAGCTAATATTAACAAACTCATTCTAAACAACAATTCCCATTGACCAAGCTATAAATCCTGAATTAACGCCGGCTCAAAATAACAAAAAACAAGGACAGTTTTTGGTGCTTTCTTCCCTCAAACACAAAGAGTCATATAGTCTAAATATTAGATTTAAAGAATTCCAGAGGGGAAGGGTCACTTAAAGACCATTAAGGGCAGCCTTATGTTTACATATGGGTTTATCCTCATGTTTACAGATGGGTCAACTAGGCCTACAAAAGGTAAGGGCCTGACCCATGATCACAAGTTTGGCCTGTGTTTGGATTAGATTCCCAAGTGAAGAGACTGAGCAGGGGGCACCTCAGACCCAGGGAGATCACCCTTCCAGGGAGAGGCGTGGCCTTACCTGCAACTGAGTTGGGCCGTGGCATTATTAGCGAGCTGGAGCTCTGAGAATAAGGGACCGGACCATCTCCAACTGAGGCTTCGGCTTTGGGCAGCACACTCTCCGCTGGCCCAGGGGGCTCCTCTTCTGCCACTGGGGAGCAATTATCTGCCCTGCGGTCATGAAGCACTCCCTTCTGTACCCCTAACCTTAGGCTTCCGTCCTTATTCCATTCCAAACTGGAGCCACTCCGGTCATCATTTTCGGATGAACTTGTAATTGTGGCTGAAATGAGAGACCAAAATACTTTGAAGGAAGCCAGGAATTGCTGGGGCTGTTGAGAGTACGTACACAGACACAGACACACACACAGACACAGACACACACACACACCCTTCCCCATGATCAATGGAAAGCTTTCTGGCCCGCACATATCAAAGTATGTTTCATACAGTGTATTTTAGTAAATTAGAAGAATGTTGATTATCAGGGGAAATAAACTGCTAAATCATTCTACAGGGGAGGAAAAAGAAAACTCTGATAAGAAGATAATGAAAAAGCTGTCTAAAAGTATCTGAGAGCTAACAGTAAATCTATGTAACTTGGAAACGATATAGCCTGTCTTTTAAAAAAGATGAATTGCTCACAAAAGAATTCAAATCTCATTAAATTCCCTTGAACCTTTAAGTATTTTTCCCAAATTAATAACATTTGTGTATAAAGAGGGGGGCAGGGCAGCACAATAGTTAATACAGAAGAGATACAGGAGACAAATCTATAAAACAAAAATACGATTATAAAGTCAAGCAGAAATTTGATCCTTAGAATTAAACTTTATAACATCTGTTCAAGACGATCCAGAGAGGCTGACTTGACTTTATTCCTTTAGCAGCTTAGAATGGAAACCTCTACGTAACCAGCGCCGGGAATACGCAAGCATGGGAAAGGACACTTGACAGCAGAATTAAAATTTAACCTCTTCTAAGAAAAACAGGATGGAAAAACATCTTGGCTAAAGAGGACGAATATGATGAAGGAAAGCAGCAGCATTCACTCCACAAATCTACAAACAACCACTTCTGATTTAAAGACGCTGAGCCATATGTGATCCGCTTGCAAGCAACACTGCCTTGAGTCCTAGAGAACAGAGGCCAGGTCCTCTGATCTTTATTTGGATCCCAGCAGCTCAGGCCCTTCACTGCAAGACTTAAATGGGAGTGCACAGGGTCAGAGTGCATTCAGGACCCAGCTGCCTGGATTAAGCTGCTTCTTCAACATACCCCGATGATACACACTTTATCAGCAGGCTGGTGAATTAGCTCCAACAGAGTCTGTTAGCTAGGATCAAAGGGTCTGAAGGGATTTTGTTTTGTTTATTTTTACAATGCTCTTTATGGTTTAGAAGTAAGGACAAAACAATTTCCTCCTGTGATGCCACCGCAGGGTATCCTGTCACAATTCTAAAACTACCTTTGCTCCTGCTGCCCCAGCCTGGACTTATCACCCACTGCTTGTCTCCCTGTTTAAAAATCCCTTCTACATGCTGAAGCCTCCTTAGAGGATTCACCACGAGCTGATCCCTTCCTTTTCTGAGCACATACTCAGTGCTCAGTAAATGTTTGCTTATTCAGCGAATGAGCAAATGAACAAACTACATTTAATCTCACTGTTATGGGTTCAGGATTGTTGACATTATGTCTCTAACCAAAGTGTAAGCTGATCTGAGATGGGCCTGTCACACCTTTAGGGTACCTGTCATTACTCCCAGCATTTCCAAGTTTAATACTAATCTCCCCATCTATTTGGAATCGATCACAGTCTTCACTGTGTGTTTTTTAAAGGGATCACTCATACGAGCAGACGTATATTAAGTATGACTCTTTCCACCCTAAAAATGCAGGTGGTGGTAGCAAGAGCAGCAGTTGCTATTTATTGAAGTTACTGTGTATATATCACGGATTGTGCTACGGGCATCACAGGAAGACTCTGATTTATTAATGAGATTATTGCTTCAATGGTAATTAGTTACTAATGATAACCCTATTAATAAGCTGTGACTGTGTTCCAAACTTTCATTTAAAAGTCCAGTGCTCAGGACTCAGAAAGCTTTTCCTGCAGGCATGTTGTAATTAGGTTCCCAGGCTACCCCAACACCTAAGTTACAGAAAGCGGGTGGGGCGACTGGTCTGGTTTTTATGTTGTGGCTGTTTTATCTGGGGGCACATATTCTTAAGGAGAAAAACAAACAATGTCAGAGTGATATTCGTTCTCATTTGCTCTCCCGAAGTGCCAGGCACTTCAGAATCAAACCCCTAAGGATCTGATCCTAACTCAGACCTCAAGCAGTGGGAACAGGAACTGGAGACTTCCCTACGCCCTGTCACCAGCGACAGCACCAGAAGCAGGGCTTCCGGGACCCAAGCAGCAGCTAGGCAGGGACATTCTGGTCAGGGGTCATGGGCTGCAGGGACAGGCTGAACGCCCAGTTCTGTCAGCACAATCACAGGTGCCCAGGCCCTGATGAGTGGCACCATTCCAGTCGTGGCAGTGAGCGGAAGGGAAGCAGGTGGTGGACGAAGGCCCCCAGGCAGCTGGGAGGAGAAGTCCCAGATGGGGCCACGATTTCAAAAGGAGGATATTACGAGTTTACAGTATGTTTGTAGGTAGGAGACTCTCCCACTGTCCTCAAGAAGTTCAAGTGAGGGACGCGTTCCAGAGTCCACACTGACCAGGGCCCTCTCAGAGGCAGGCAGGTGAGGAGCTCTGAAGCCAGGGCCCTCCCCCAAAAGATGCTCCACTAAGATTGCCCCACTTCACAACATTCCTCCCTGGGATCCAGTACCAGACCCAGGCTGACGGCTGGAAGCCCAGGCAGTGACCTTTCATCTCGGTTCAGGCACAGTGCAGCTCTGAAGCAGATCCAGTGGGGCAAATGAAGGCCCCAGTTCTCCCACACGACCTAGGAAGCACACCAAAGACGGAAGCTCCACAGTCTCCAAGAAAGGGAAAGTATTTCTTATAACAAATGACAAGCTACTCAAAAAATACCTATTCTTCTTCCAAGCTAACAGAAATAAACTCCTAATTAAGTTAACCCAGTCGCCTTCAAGTTTTAATACACACAGGGCAACATCCTAACTATGATGTTTCTTTAAAAAAAAACAACAAAAAAAAAGCTCTAAAAAATCAGTGCCATTTGACTTTTTCCAGAGACTGGATAATCTTGAAAAGTTCCCTAACAACTCAACTCAAAAATTCTAACATCTTATTCTTTCAACTACTATAGATGCCAGTGTTCATCAATTAAGACTTGCCATCGTCACTCAGGCTGGGTCTCAGTCTGCAAACACAGAGGATTCTGTAAAATGAGCAACTTCTCAGGCCTTAAGTATTACCAAGCTACGAGGTTAGGCTGTGCCTTACAAGTCAGTATTAAATTAGGTTTGGTACTGCTCATTGATTCTCCTGTGCTACTACTTCCGACTCTCCATGTAACTTGAAAATTCCTTTTAGCCAAGGACAGGGGGTTATCTTCCTCTGTAGAACCGGCACATTTAACCAGACCTACTAGTGCACAGGGCTATACCACCTCCAAAGCACTTTCTAATTATGTTAAGACATATACATGATCACCACAACACGAGAGAAGAGGTGGAAAGGCTGAGAACCATCAATCCCACTTTATAGATATGGAAACACACTGGGGAGAAACTGATCTCTCTCTCTCTCTCTCTCTCTCACTCACACTCACACACACACACACACACAGAGTTAGTGGTATGTCCAATACCAGTCCTTTTGACTGCACATGCAGTGTGTATTAAAACTCCCTTTGCCTTGTACAATTCTCAACGTGTAAAAGGAGTTCTGTAAAGTATCTGTGGCTAAAAAGTATTTTGCAGTTCATGAAATCTGCCTTGTTAAAAACAGCAGTCCCTAGGGGCTTCCCTGGTGGCGCAGTGGTTGAGAGTCCGCCTGCCAATGCAGGGGACACGGGTTCGTGCCCTGGTCCGGGAAGATCCCGCATGCCGTGGAGCGGCTGGGCCCGTGAGCCATGGCCGCTGAGCCTGCGCGTCCGGAGCCTGTGCTCCGCGATGGGAGAGGCCACAGCAGAGAGAGGCCCACGTAACGCAAAAAAAAAAAACAAAAAAACCCCCAGCAGTCCCTGGGCAGGGGCTAGTGGAGAGAGGCCAGTCATGGGCTCACAGCAGCCAGGAGGGAGTCTGACTGGGAGGTGGGAGAAGCAGAGATACAGACCCACTCAGTCATTAAACGTTTTGCTACATATGGCACTGCAATAAAATGATTTTTTCTCCTTCCCAACTTTCCCTCATCCCCTCTTTGCCTATTAAAGGTTCTTTCATATGTCGAATGTTCACTTGAAATAGAATTTAAAAAAACAAAAAAACAGTAAAGTCCAGGGCCCAGTAAGTAGTTTGGTGGGATCTAAATCAAGTTGTAGGTTTAAAAGAACATCAAGAAATAAATTAAGGGACTTCCCTGGTGGCACAGTGGTTAAGAATCGGCCTGCCAGTGCAGGGGACATGGGTTCAATCCCTGGTCCGGGGAGATCCCACATGCCATGAAGCCACGAAGCCTGTGCGCCACAACTACTGAGCCTGCACTCTAGAGCTGCGAGCCACAACTACTGAGCCCGCGTGCCACAGCTACTGAAGCCCGCGCACCTAGAGCCTGTGCTCCACAAGAGAAGCCACCACAATGAGAAGCCCGTGCACTGCAACGAAGAGTAGCCCCTGCTCACTGCAACTAGAGAAAGCCTGCATACAGCAACAAAGACACAACGCAGCCAAAAATAATAAATATCTAGATAGACAGAAATACATTAAATTGAGTATTTAATGTATTAGTCCAGAATTATAGATGGACTAATAGAATTACAGATGGACTAATTATAGATTGACTAATAATTATAGACTAATGCATTAGTCCAGAATTGTTTAGAAACTAAGGGCCATCGATGTCAAACATATACACAGAGCCAAATTCTTCTCTCTCTTAGCTCTGGAAAAGACAAGAGGTGAAAAGTGCAAGGGGCTTGGTTCAAACTCTGGCTTTTCTTCTTTTGAGGACCCACAAGGGGGTATGTCTCTCTGGGCCCACTACTAGGAATGGGCACATTTTTGTCTTACCTTACTAACATCATCTTGTGTTTCTCTCTTTACACAGGTTACTAGGAATCTTAAAACTTTCTGCCCACTTATAAGCAAAATTAATAAAATCTTATGAACCTGACTGATGACTTCATCTTTTCTCTCACTCTTTCCCAACTCATACCTTCCCTGAAAAAGAAAAATCTTGTTTTAGTAAATGCCTATGAGCATTTCAAATCCACTAGGGAGGGATGAAATATAAATAAATAAGTATCCCTAGGAAATAAGAATAACAATAGTGGCTAACATGAATATTATAATAGTGTTAATCATGCCCGGGCCCCGTTCTAAACTCTCTCCCTGGGAGAGAAAATCAGATAGAAGGGCATATGTAAAGTGCCTCACATATCATAAGGACCCAAGAATGCTTTCCTCCCCATACAACTGAAGAAAAATAAAGTAGCACTAAGAAAACCCAAACAAACATCTTTCAGCTTCTATATCCAGTTTAATGGTTGACGGGAAGAGTCTAAAAGTTAAAACACAGGACCAAAGAATTAGAGACCAAACAAGAAAGAAGTAGACTGGTTGCTTATGAAAGTGGAGGAAGGGAGGATGTGAGTAAAAAAGGAAAATCCGGGGCTTCCCTGGTGGCGCAGTGGTTGAGGGTCCGCCTGCCGATGCAGGGGACACGGGTTCGTGCCCCGGTCCGGGAAGATCCCACATGCCGCAGAGCGGCTGGGCCCGTGAGCCATGGCCGCTGGGCCTGCGCGTCCGGAGCCTGTGCTCCGCAACGGGAGAGGCCACAACAGTGAGAGGACCGCGTACCAAAAAAAAAAAAAAAAAAAAAGAAGAAAAGAAAAATCCAACTAGTGCAGACACTGTCTCCTTGACCCGACAGCATAAAGATCACCAACAACTCTAGAAAGCGAAGAACGTCCCACCGAGGCTGGGGCAAGATCAAAGTGACAGGTCCAGGAAGGCACGGGCCCACTACCTGATCCTCTGGACCCGACAGCACTCGGTGCACTCCTCTGCTGTGCACTCACGCCTCACACGGTTCAGGCTGCCGTGCCACACTCTGGACTTCCCTGAGCGACAAAGGGGGAAGACTGCAGGGATGAGACCAGCCTGCAGGAAACCTTCTGACCAGAAATGCCAGAAGGTGCTTCTCCCTCTGCCCCACCCACATACTAACAAACCGCAAGGAACAAGTCTGGCTCGCCGCCGCCCGGGGGGCTGCTCTCACCTCCGGCAGCCCAGCAAGGCGAGGGGCCGGCGAAGGCACTCGCGCGCGTCATCGCCTGGCAGGATGGGGGCGGGGGGGGTGGCCTGAGTCACCTCTGGCTCTTCCTCTCGCCACTCTGCATGGACAGCAGCGCGTGGCTCCTCTGGCCAGCCCTGGGGAACCATCGAGGGCCCTGAGCTTTGGCTTGTGACAGATCTCTGTCCCAAATCTCTGGCTCAGCGCTCACGGCTGTGCACAAGGCGCACTCTGCTGTGACAGGCAGCGAGGCCAGGGGCCCGAGCCACAGCCGCACGGTCACGGCAGCGCTCAGCGGGCCTCTCACGTGGAGACGCCCGAAGGGGCAGCTGGGGCGGGGCAGTGGGGGAGGGGAGGACAGGCCTCCTCACTCGGCCACACCATCCAACCTCAGCCCCACCCCACATGGCCCAGACTCAGTGGGACAGGGCAGGCAGCGGCCTGCCAAGAACAGCCTGCAGACCTGAACAACAGGAAGTTTTTTTTGTTTTTTTTTTTTTTTTTTTTTTTTTTGCCGTACGCGGGCCTCTCACTGTTGTGGCCTCTCCCGTTGCGGAGCACAGGCTCCGGATGCGCAGGCTCAGCGGCCATGGGTCACGGGCCCAGCTGCTCCGCGGCACATGGGATCCTCCCAGACCGGGGCACGAACCCGTATCCCCTGCATCGGCAGGCAGACTCTCAACCACTGCGCCACCAGGGAGGCCCAACAGGAAGTTTTTTAGCAATAGCACGTGACACGGTGTCCTGATAAGGCTTCCATAACCCGAACACCAAAGGCCTAGACGCTGGCACTTCTGACTTAGTCCAATGACTCCACAGAATTCCGGACTCTTCCAGAAAGAAGCATAAGGTACTATCAGTGGTTGGTATTATTATGCACCTACGGCATACACCTTCCATCAGAGGGCACTGCCATATTTTAAACCCCTTTCAGCTAGTGACAACTTGCCCAAGTTTCAAAGGACAGGAGACCATTCTTTGGTTCCACAGGTAAACAAGTTTTAAAGTAGATACTGTGCCTATCTCTGTTGTCCCAGTACTGAAAAAAACGTGCTCCTGGTATGCAGTCGGTGCCAATAAATGCTTCTGACAAAACAACCCGGAGAATCCAACCACGGTCCGAATACAAGTATAGCAAGCGCTTTGCTAACTCGCATCACCGCCAAGGACTTCTTTCCCATGTTAAGTACGTTACCAAATTATATATGTAAAAGCAAATTTTCCTCCTTCACCCAAGAGATTAAAAAGCTTCTATAATTAAGGATGATTTTTTAAATTGCAGGCAGTGTAGCAAAATGAATAGTAACACAGATTTGAAACACTCTAAATAGTTATTACCAAATCAATTTCAAAGCATTTCAATTTAGTAGCAAGCAGGGCAAGACAGGTGGCAACAAAGCAGTATTAGCATAAAATCAAAAGGACAGGAGTTACAACAAGTTAAAAATGAAAATAAAGTACAATTAACTGCTCTTTGTGTGCCGCTCTCTGCATCTGATCATCTCCCTTGGGACACAAAGTCCAGGAAATAAAAGGTCTAAAGCTACCTCTGGAATCACTTTCATTTTACAAGCCTAGGAAGGCAGAGAAGAGAGATGCAGGAAGATAAAAGTCAGCCCAGGGTAACTTTTCTTTATGTCCTAAGCAACTGGGCAGAAGAACAAATATTATCGAAACTCCAGCAAGGATCAGCAGGATGCTAACCAATTGTCCCGTATTTCACTGCAAGCCACTTTTGCAGGAGCAATATTCCTGTGAAGGTAATTCCCCTGCCTAAATGTATACCGACACAGCCAAAAATAAAAACAAATAAATTAATTAATTTTAAAAAATGTATACCTGCCTCCCAGCTTCAAAGTGAGCAGGGGGAGAGCAAATGTAAGCTCCCTCCCCCGCTCCCCAGAGAAAGGGGAAAAAGGCAGCAGGAAAAGCCTGAGTTCTTGCTTTACCCTTTTAAAATTCTGAGCACTTAATCACCCTGAAAGCTACCTGGCCTGGTGGAATGCGGTGGCTCAGGTGTGGGGCAGCAGAGCAGGTGGAGACACACCTGCTCTGCTCAGAAGACACACCCAGTGCGGGAGATGGTGGGGTGAGAGGTGAGATGTGGCCGTCCTCCACTCAGAACCCCCTCCCCTCCCTTCATGGGGCTGTCCTAACACCAACTCTCAAAAGGAAACCCATCCAACACGCTATGAAAGCCACTGGGAGATTATAAATGTCAGCAGGTACAAGCAGGCGGCAGAGAAAGGAAATGGAAGGGATGGCTGACTTTTAACGGCCTCTCTCTCTGCCAGAATTTTTCAAATTGCTACCTGGAAATCCTTCTCCTGGGCACCTCTATCATTAATGGATAGGAAGGATTTATTGTTTTAAATCTTGATAGGAAAGCTGAGTTTTGTTTGTTTCTCCTCATCCAACATCCATCCTCTTTCTCCCTAAATAAAGAGCCCATTTCTTTGAAATAAATACACACACACATAAAATACTGAACATGATACGGACATAAACAAAAATTAAACAGTATCTTTAAATCAAAAAGTGCTTTAAAGCCCGCTATTTTCAGTAATGTTTTCTTTTTTTAATCAGATTGGTTTTCACACAGATTCCAATGAATACACATATAGGCATACTATGTTTTATTGCACTTCACAGAAATTGGGTTTTTTTCAAATTGAAGGTTTGTGGCAACTCAGCATCGAGCAAGTCTAAGGGCGCCATTTTTCCAATAGCATTTGCTCACTTCATGTCTCTGTGTCACATTTTGGTCATTCTCGAAATATTTCAAACCCTCTACCAACAAAAACATTACAACTCGCTAAAGGCACAGATGATGGTCAGCATTTTTTAGCAATAAAGTATTTTTTAATTAAGGTAAGTACATTGCTTTTTTCTTTAGACATAATGCTGTTGCACACTTAACAGACTACAGTACAACTTTTATACACATTAAGAAACAAAAAAATTCGTGTGACTCACTTTACTGCGATATTCGCTCTGTTATGGCGGTCTGGAATCAAGCCTGCAATATCCCTGAGGTCTGCCCGTACTTAATTTTTTTCTAAGCCGGGATTAATAGTCTACAATTTCCATTTGTAACAGTTGGAAGCAAGTTTTATATTTAAGGGAGTGTCACTAAGAAAAAATGTTCTTTCTGTCATGGAGGAAATACCTTTAAATGCTACTTCTTTATAAAGTCTTCCTTTCCAAAGCAAATAATTAAAAAGCTGCTTCATGGTGACTGAGTACAGCTGTTGTCACAGTTAGAAGGTTTTCACATTGCAGATTTGAAAATCAGACACTAACTTCTAGGTAATGCCAATGATTTTATTATGTAAAGAGTAAGGAATTTTACTTCAAAAAAAATATTTGTAGGGAATGTAGTTAATCCCATCCAGCTCAGACAGTATTTCTACATGACAGAATTATTAAACTTCTAAAGACATTTATGTTGGAAGCTCCAAGTTTGGAGCTCCTGAAATAGGATGCAGTGGGACTCCCCTCTGCATTACACCGTGAACGTGGGGCAGGGGGTGGAGAGGGGCCTGCTAGGCCTTGGCCTCCACAGAGAGAGACTGGAAGGGGCCCAAATAAATTCCTCTCATGGTCATTAGCCTGCCATTTCTCCTACTAAGCAATTCCAAAAGGAAATTCTCTTCACCTGCAAATGTATCAAAACCAGTAGAAACAGAACCCGGGCAGGGCACCCTGTGGCAGCCTGAGAAGGCTGTCTGGGCACATGGGAACACAAGCTTCCCTTCACGGCATCTGTTGGGCAAAAATATTTAGACTGAATAGAATCATCATGAAGGAAGTCACCTTGAATAGTAAGGGAGAGGCCCAGTTTTTAAGGATGGGTTAGCATTGTTAGAAATTTCCCCTAAATAAACTGTGCTAATACTGTACATGGAGCTCTGGTCTGAGCCCTGGATGGGAGCCTACAGCTTCTCCAAAGCTTGCCATGTCATGGCAGCTGTGTGCTCTTTACGTCAGCCCACCCCTAAACCTTTGCCACTCCAACCTGAGCTCCATGGGTTGATAAATCTCAAACAACTTAAAATGGAAAGCCTCTTCCTCCCTTCTCCAGGCCCTGTGTAATCCGGAACATGAATCTTAACCAGCCTGTTTTACAAGCAGCTGCAGGGCCTCCCAAAGCAGGAAGCCAAGGTATCTCACCTTCATCGGTGCCCACTGGGATCACTGTGTTCTTGAATATTTTACTGTTGAACAGTTAAGATGCCCAAAGGCTACACCTTATAAAAACAGACATGTTCGTCACTGCCCACCCCCAGCAATCACAGAACCACAACTGAGTCACAGATCCCTGCTCCCTGAAGAGGCAACGGAACTTGCGTACCCTGTACTGATTCAGGGGGAAGCTCGTCCCTCCTCTGGCCCTGCCACGCCCGCCTCTTCAGAGAGCTGTGGGTAAGTCTGCCTGGAGAGGAAATGCTTGTTTTTCCTTCTCCTCCCTACCACACCTCCAATGTGTCCCTTGGCAACAGGTTCTAATTCTGCAGGTCACTGAAGGAGAGAGAACAGAGAAACACTGTCACCAGCACAGGGTTTCCCTCTCGGCCACCTATGGTCCTCGCTCCCTGCAGGAGATCAGGTGACCGGGCACGAAGCACAGTCTCATGAAGCAGGGGGTCTTTGCTGAAAGAGGGACTTAGGAACCTCTTCCCGGTTCCTCCCACTTTCATCTCAATCGTTGCCATTTTTCCTGTTCAGCCGAGTTAAGGGAACATGTTGACTCAGCCAAGGAAGGAAGGACAGCCTCAATGACATGAAATGGGTCATTTAACTTTAACGACAAGACACAACTTAAAATACAGACGACATGAAAAGACTGGACAATGCCGACTTGGAATGGGAATCCCACATAGCTTCCTTAGAAACCAACTAAACCACTGCCTCCTGCAATGTAACTTGTTAAGTAGCCACAATTCTCTTTCCTTAATTTCTCATGCCTAACACCATGCTAGGAGCCCAGTAGATAGCCAGAATAAGATAAATAAGCCCCCCTAACTATGTGGAGACAGAAGTAAATAACAAAACAAAAATAAGTAAATTGAGGGGCTTCCCTGGTGGCGCAGTGGTTGAGAATCTGCCTGCCAATGCAGGGGACACAGGTTCGACCCCTGGTCTGGGAGGATCCCACATGTCGTGGAGCAACTGGGCCCGTGAGCCACAACTACTGAGCCTGCGCGTCTGGAGCCTGTGCTCCACAACACGAGAGGCTGCAATAGTGAGAGGCCCGCGCACCGCGATGAAGAGTGACCCCCCGCTTGCCGTGACTAGAGAAAGCCCTCGCACAGAAACGAAGACCCAACACAGCCAAAAATAAAATAAACAAAAAAAAATTAAAAAGAAAAAAATAAGTAAATTGAAACTATTGAGATGCTATGGAGAGCATGTAATAGGGGGACTAACTGGTCTGGGCTCAGCAGGGACTGTACTAAATCAAGTACTAAGTAAGAGCCTCAATACTCCTGCAGTTCAGTCGTTCATTGACAATGCAGAAAACCAACCAGCAACTTTTCTTTTCCCTCTTTAGAACACCTTTAAAATAGCAGCAATCTCTCAATGAGAGAAAGAGACAGAGAATGAATGAATGAATGAATGAGGGTAGTTTTCTGTCATTGAAAAGGTTTCCGTCAAAAGAAGAAACTGGCTTGGCCATAATCAGAGGCATGAGACGTCAATGCCAGAACACAGAATAAGAAGTAAAAGGCTCCAAAAAAGAATGAGAAGTAAAATAAGAATAAGAAGTAAAAGGTCCAAAAAAAAAAAAAATCTGTAGCACTAGCCAATTTCTTGAAGGAAGACAAACTGAGGAGGAGAGGACATTGCAGAAGAGCTAAGAATGCTGTAAAGAAAGTCATCTGGCTATCACAGAATTAATACCAGAGATCCTTCGGTGGTGGGCAGCTCAGAGAGACGGGGCATGAAAACAGAGGTAACACTGGGAAAAATTTGTTAGACAAAACAGCAGGTGGGGAAGCAGAGTGAGATGAGAAAGGGGAATTAGCAGAATAAGCTCTCTGGAAGGGCTTGAAGCTGAGTGAAAAGAATTCAGACCTGCTACAAAACCCACAACCCACCATTCACATGAAATGTCCAGAATGAGCTAGCCAGTCTGTAGAGACAGAAAGTCCATTACCAGTTGAGTAGGGCTGGGGTATGCGGGGAAACGAGGTGTGACTTCTAAGGGTACAGGGTTTCTTTTTGAAGTGGTAAAAATATTCTGAAATCAGATTGTGGTGATGGTTGCACAGTACTGAATAAACACAGACCACTCAATGGTTTAAATGGGTGAATATTATAGTAAGCAAATTATATCTCAATGAGACAATTCAAACAAAAATGAAACAAAAACCCATAGAAGATCCTGATCCAAGTGAAAACTGAGGGAAAAGACTGCCTTCCTCAAGCTGACGGGCCCCTCACAGAGCCCACAACCCAGTACTAGGCATCTCACAGATCTTCTGGGGCAATCGGCAAAATAAAACTGGATGAACCTGCAGAGCTTGGTTTTTCAAATTACACTTGAAAGAAATTGCAGGCGACTGGAGAAAACAAAGCTCAAATGTCATTGCATTTGGTTACATACATAAAACATAAAATATCCCTCAAAGACATGTGCATCACTTGGGCAACAGGGAGGGGCTGAGCTGTGCAGGAGAGCACTGGTGTCAGACAGCAGCACGGCCTCAGCGCACAAGAGACCTGAATAGCTCACCTGAAAGACACCAGGCTGCAGACTGGGACACACAGGCGCCCAGGCCCACCTGCAGAAATGCGAACGCACTCTGTCTGGGATGGGATGTAAAAACGAGGGCTCTTAAATTCCCTGGTTGATTCTGTTGTGAACATGGGACTAGAAACTACTGACCTAATCAGAAGCCTTACTTTTGATTTCCTTTGAGAAGGAAAGAAGTGTGCAAAGAATTCAATTAAATGTTGCTCAAGTCACCTAGTCAAGCAGCCTAAGAGTCAGGACTACACTCTGTGTCTCCAGACTCTCAGCTCAGCACAAGCACACCTACTTTGTGGGTATGCGCATGGGTGTGTGTGGGCAGTTAGGTTTCCTTAGAAAATCCTGGCCTCCAAACAGTGGTCAGATGCCATTATAAGAAACTAAAGAACAAACACCCAGAAATAAGTGGGGAGATCAGTGAGTGACCTTGAGACTGAGCTGGGAAGACTTCTCAATATGCAGGGATTTCCTTGCCCTATGGTGTGTCCTATCCAGACCCGATCCCCACCAAGTAGAATTACTCAGTGAGGAGGGAAGATTTTTGTAACTTCACAGGCCAGACCTGATCTGGAAAATTTTTTACCAAATGAACCCGGGGTTATAAAATAAACACCAAGGAATGTAAAAGCCAATGCTTCGTCCTCTCAGCTGTCCACGGAGCGGGTGCTATCTGCAAAGGACAGGGCAGGCCCCGGAGGGCTGACCTTCACAAACCACGCATGCTAAAACCCTCTTAAGAAGTGCCTGGTGAATGCTCTGGCTGAAATGCATGGAGCCAGCACATGACCGAGGAGTGAGCTTCTTACCTATAATTCCACTGTCCTTGCTTTCCAGGGTGGAACTGGGGCTGCTAATGGTCTCACAGGGACTTTTGTTGGCTGCCGTCTTGCTGACACAGCTATTCAAGGTTGAGCAGGGGCTATCGGTGCTAGGAGACGCGGTACTGCTTGTAAGTGTGGAGCAAGGGCTGATGCCTTGGCTCAGAGCTGTGCACTGTAAGATGAAGGGAAGGAGGAGTTAGCGCAGCTACACATCCCTTTGTTTTTGATGCTAAAACAATGAAACTACAAACCGGAAAATGGAAAACAGTTTTGTTTTGTTTTGTTCTTCAAATCTAGGGATCTTAATACATACGGTCTTCCAAAATTTAAAAGAGAAATCTCCTAGTTCTGTTCCCCCCCCACCTTGCCATCTTCTTTTTTCTTAAAAGGGCAGTCTTAGAAATAATTTAGTGGGAATGTACATTTAGTAAAGCAGAAATAGCAAACAGGCAGACTTCCTTTTCATTTAACGTCTGCAGAAGACAAATGGGTTCTTTGACCTCTGTGCGTTAAATCTGGGAACTCTGTTTTTGTAATGTTTCACAAGCACTGCAACCTGATTCAGTTCCTGAAGATTTATGGGCTCTGCGCTCAGGGGAAGGAGACGGGGGGCCACTGCGATCTCAATCAATGCATGACGCCCTCACTGAGACCCTCGCCGTGGGGGCAGAAGCTCCGGCCCCTCGTTGCTATTCAGACATACACTTCTCAGCTCGGATGTGGCAGGCCGCTGTTCCCTAGGAAGGGGAGTGCTCTTCCGTAGATGGACCATTTGATCTCATTTTATTTTGGCTCTATTCATCTCCTATAAATCTTTTCCTCACCCCACTGACCCTCCAACCTTTCAACGAATAAAAATGCGCAGGAAAGCGTATACCAAAGCAGCCAGATGAGAAGAACGGTGCTATAGAGATAAAAGTAGTGTCATTACTAAGGAATTCTCTCAGCCGCTATAATTCATTCCGCTACCCTTCTCTGGGTGGTGATCAGAAGGTTAATGTGGACATTTTCGTAAGTTCTACACCCTTCTGCTTCTCCTCACCGCCCCAACCTCAACTACAAAGCTTCACAAACACACTGTTGAAATGAATTTCAATACACAGCAGCCCAGACTCATTTGGCCCGAACAATGACCTCCCCACTCAGGGAGGGGGGAAGACGGTCATGCCTTCATTCATCCTCTGAGCAGGACATGCAGTGCCTTCCTCGGACATTACCATGGTTTCGTTTTTTTCTTCAATGGTGATGTGTGTGGAACTTGGGATCCCTTCTCCCAGTAAAAATCCCAGCCTTGTCAACAGTTCTTGAGCCGCTGGCGAACAGCTCGGTTCATTATCGGCCTTTGCTTCTGGAACAAAGAAAGAAAACAATGAAAGACGCCCCTCTCAGGAATTTCAGTATCTGCATCTGGAGGAGTTGGCATTACAGCTGCTTGTCTGGTGCTTTTGCATATTTTTATAAAACGCACAAAGTTTGACAATGTTGCCTGTCCGCCAGCAATACATTCTAATTAAGAGACTGTGACAGGTTAAGCAAACAGTAAAAGAGAAACTCCAAGTGCAAAGGGTGAAATTGTTGACCTGAATCAGAAGACACGGTGTCATTTTCTGATGGCAATTCCTATTTCCATGTCATGAAAAATGGGTACTTCAGACACCAAAGGCAGAAAAAGGCCTACTCCTCATCTTACTCTTGAAGAGCACAGTGTGTCCAATGCCAACAGGAGGCTGAAATAAAGTAAAATCCAAGTGGCATGCTGCCAGAGCTATTAGATGCGGGGGGAAAATGTAAGCTCTCATGTAACAAGAAAGAGGCATGACCACTTCAGTGGAAACTTCCTGTGCACACCCCCTAGGAGTGAAAGTCAAAACCAGGATTCCAACCCAAGGGTCAATCATCAGGGATCCATGTTGAAACAAAGATCTTAAGTCCCAATGAACTGTGTCCCAAGAGACAGGACCCAGTAGTACACCCTACTGTCCATGGGGAGACGCAGAAAAATCGGTTGTGTTCTCAGCACACTCCACAGTAAGGTTGGAAGCACGTTCTACCTGAAGGTCACAGGGCATGTTTGCATGCCCTAAGGCTGGTCATCTTGCTTTGTGCACTCAAGAGAATTTTATTGTTGGACTTGACTTAAATGTTGAGCTGTAGGTTAACCTTGTATCCAAAGCCTAAGGGAACTTAATTTTGGTGGACAAAATGATATTCGCATCATTCTAACAGCTCTCTTACAGTTTTAAGTCAGCATCCATCAGGGAATGAAATAACGTATAAAGTTAACTGTGCCTACAAAAGTTAGAACTTAAGAACAACATACAACCCATAATAGTCATTCATCTTAACGTTTTGTTGTTTTTTGTTAATTGTCTAGGTACCTAGATCCATACATTCATGAACAATTTTCCCTGGATGGGGAAATCTGCAGATAATAGGTAATAGGTCATAGAAAAATAAAATGAGGAAAGAACAAATTCGAGATATTACTTCTGAGCTACAACAGCAGCATCAAAGTTCAATGCTAACTTTGCTTTTTGTAAGGAACTACAAAAATCAACATAAGCAGAGCTGGGAAGACCATCTGTATTATCCTCACCCACATTATCAGTTTTGCTAAGTCATGCTCCCAGGATGGCAGCTATAAGGGGAACTAGGCTGACTGTATCTTCAAGGAAGGAAAAGTGCCCCAACCCCTTGCTTGTTCTCAAAAGCTCCCAATGTTCAGGGTGAGAAGAAGAGCTATTTCCCAGCTTGGATATTTTTCAGCTGCTCTAGAATACTGCAGAGATAAAATAACCAAGGCTTGCTTGTTGTGGGTTAAAAGAGCCCTGATGTTTCTGGATCATTTGAGATAAACCCATAACATGAAGGAGCAGTGGCCCCAAGCCAATGACAGGGGTAAGGGAGCCACCCCAGGGCAGGTCAACCACACCCTCAAAGCCACTCTACAGAAGGTCCCTTCCCACCAGAGATCTCCAACCACATTTTGACTCTTAAGGTACATGGGCACTGGGGAAAGGAAACCAGGAACCGAACCAAATCAGCGTGACCCAGGCACACCCAAGGGCTGGACCACTTCAGAACAGGATCAGTGCCACCCTCCCTTGCCCCAAGGCTCAGGCAGGGCAGCTACTTTATCTTAGGTGTGACAGCTGGACCGGAGGGAGAGAACAGGATGCAGCTGGAAAGGGGAAGAAGTGGGTGAGGGGCCAGAACTCAGCACTTTCCCTACTCCACACCCCCCTTTCTTCTCAAAACAATCTCTACACTGCTTCCCAATTGTGACCTGCCCCAGAATGTCTAGCTTCTGGTTCAACCTGAAATACTCTGGGGAAAGAGCCAAAAACTACTCCCATTTGGCAGCTGCTGTCACGAAATTTACCCTGACTACCAACAGGGCCACAACCAATGGCTCACTCTGAGACCCACATCCTGTGTAGGTCCTGGGTGGGAGGGGGGCCGGAGGCAGCAGATTCGCCCCAGATGGTCAAGGTTTTCATTAAAAAAAATAATAATTTTATATACGTATATCATTGTGTATATATATATATATATATATACACACACACACACATATATATGTGTGTGTGTGTGTGTATATATAAATTCAAAGACAACTAGTCCTCTAAACCTCCCCCCTTCAGACAAGTTGGGGAGCAGTGGCCATTCCAGTCTCCTGAAGAGACAAGAGATGCCCAAATTCATCATTAACTTGTTCTCTTAACTGTTCAATTTGGTCTTTGTTGGCTACCAACGTTCGAAAAATCTACCCAGGTTTGGGAGGAATGAACAGATGTTCTTTACCGCAGTTCTGGCATCCATTAAGCCACTACAATTTTCTTTCTCCCAGAAGTTTCCCAACTGTCTTTTCATATTACTCTTTCTACTAAAATGTCATCCTAGTGACCTTCCCCTCAGAAGTCCCCTTTGGTCTGAATTCCTTAATCCACGTCAAGCTGTCCGCATCTTTCCTTCCCTAATGCACAGAGTGTCTCTCGCTGAACTTTTCATTCTGGCAGAAGGACCCCTGGCTGAAGTGTGACAGTACCGTTTTGGGGGAGATGAGTTGCCTGGGAAGACACACTGATACCCTCAACTGTGAAATGGAAATATATTTGTCCTTCCATAGTCAATTACCAAATACTGAGATTTGAACAGTCAGATAGGATTTTCTTGGAGCTAATGATTCCAAAACGACTCCCAAACTAAAATTCAATGGGATACTCTATACAGTCTATTTTCATTTGTGGAGTTAATATTAAATCATTCATCAATAATGGGTGTACCTTACCCCACAGCAGTGGGATAAGGGCTGGAGAGAAAGACCTCATCTCATAGCAATGCTTTAACATCTCATAGATTTAAGTATCCAAAGAACTTATGATGACTGTAGCTGGAGGTGAGAGAGTATCTGGCCTCACACTCCCTAGGAACCCGTTAGGTAAGTGGAGAGCGATATTCCTCCCAATAATGTTCTCATGAAATCTTCACTATTACACCACTGTGGAATAATCACATGGATTTGGCAAAGGGAATTTCTTTGATCACTCCCTGCCTGGCTCTTTTTACCTATTCACATCTGTTAGATCACATCTGGGGTGCCAACATCCAGGTACGGTCCACAAGGTAACTGGCTCCATCCTAACTTCAAACCTATTTGTCCCCTTAGTAACTATCCCCTCACCCTCCCCCACTACAGGCTCAGAGGAAAAGACATCCCCACACTAAAGCCATTCTGGAACCCTTACAGCGTGAGCTTCTCTAAACCTCAATTTCCTCATCAGGGAAGTGGCCATCACCTACTTCTTATAGATTGTGAAGCTCAAAACAAATGTGAGAAACATCTTATAAGCTGAATATCTTCGAGATAAAACACTGTATCAAAGTTGGTCATTATTTCTACCAATTTTAACACTGAGAGCCCACTTTCTCACTATTACTTCATTTTCTGTTTTCATGGCTTCCTTTCTATATTTAATGTGCATATATTTCTCTTACCGAAAAAAAAAACAGTTTTCTGTTCAGAATTTTTCTGCCTTAACTTTTTCTGAAATCACTATTCCTTCAAGACAACAAATCCCCTCCTGCTATCAAACTGCTCCAACTTGGCCCACACTTAACTGCTTTCATTTCCCATATAATCATTCTGCCTTCTTTAAAGCCAGACGCTATTAGAACCTTGGAAGTGCCTGGGGATTACCAATGATAATGCCATCAAGCAGAAACTAACACACCATTGTAAAGCAATTATACTCCAATAAAGATGTAAAAATAAATAAATAAATAAATAAATAAATAAATAAAATAAAATAAAAATAAAAAAGAGAAGCCTTTTCTCCACTCTCATCCTCCTCAAACTCAACAGAGCGCTGGGCATTGTTGATGACGCTTGGCTATTCACTAGCACGTAACCGTGAACCACTGACTTAACATCAGCTTCCAAGACAGTACTTCCGAATCAAGTCTGTTAAGTGAGACACAGCCTTGATTGATGTTAAATCCCTTCCTCTGCCTCTACCTGTCTAGGACCTGCTTCTTGCTAAACCTCTTGCCTTCCTTGCCTTCTACTCCACAAACATTTTCCTGTTTCTTTCTGCTTACTCCTTCTCCTAAGGCATCGCCATTCCCTCCTCCTTCAATTTCCCAAAATACTATTTACAGAGGTGCATCTATCCATGAACCTGATCTGGTTCTGTCAATAACTGGTTTCTAGTCTGGAATACCAAAAGGTAGTTACCATATAAGTTATCTTTAGGCTTTTCATCTCATGCATTCCATACTGAAATTGTTACCAAATCTTACCATTTCCTGTTTCAAAATGTTTCCTGAATTCGCCTTTTTCTCTTGTCACACTGCCACTTTAAGTCCTCATCCTCTCCAGTCTAGATAACTATTAGTCTGTGAATCAATTTTCTCACCTATTTTTATTGTCTCCCTCTCTTTTCCTTCCTCTAAGCCAGTGGTTCTCAAATTTTTTAGTATCAGAGCTCACTGTTAAAAATTAAGAACTCCAAAGAGCTTGGGCTTATATGGGTTATGTCTATTGATATTTAGCATGTTTGAAATTAAAACTAAGAATGTTAAGATCTATGTTAATCCATTTTAGGTTAATAACAATTACACTAACAAATAACATTTTTAATAATAACCGTATTTTAATTTAAAAAGTTAAGAATGGTATTGTTTTACATTTTTGCAAATTCTTTTTAATGTCTGATTTAATAGAAGACAGTTGGATTCTAATGTCTACTTCTGCATTCAATCTGTTGTGATAGGTTCTATGGGTTGAAGCATGTGAAGAATTGTGGCTTTAGAGAGCAATGTATTGAATAGTTGGGAAAGGGAGGAACCTTTCCAGTTAATTACATATATTCTTCTGTGACACCTCCCTGAAACTTGACAAGTAGCAATTTCTTAAAGGTTAGTTCCAATGTTGATCTGAATCTGAATCAGTGAACTTTCTGTACTCTGTTACAGTAAAATCCAATGGTCTGTTTTATGCTTCAAATGGATTTTACCCATGCAAGATTTTGTAACGTCATGCACTGGGTCATTTGGAAAATACTGGTTTTGCAGATCTTTCAAGTGTTGACACATTTTATTATACAACACCAAAATATCACATTCATTAACATCACCACAGATCTCAATAGAAAAGTCTTGGGAAGCCATCAAGCTCTTTGTGACACATGCAAATTCCCCCAAACCTAATTTTCATTCGAAAGGTCAAATTGTATCATTGGCAACTAATCCCTGTCAGGATTGTTTGTTTGTTTGTTTGTTTAATTGAAGTGATGTGTTCATTTTGTTCCTTTTCGAGAAAATATATGTCCAAATACCCAATTATGAATAACCCTGATTTGTCAGTTGTACTTTCAAGTAAAAATGATGTTCTTTTTTTTTTTTTTTTAAGAAAGGCTAGTTCAGCTTGCAATTCAAACAATCACACAGGTGCTTTTCCTTGAGACAGCCATCATACTTCAGCACACAGTGGACGTGCTTTCTGCGGACTTCCCATTTCATCACCCAGAATATTAAAAAGATGGGTATTCAAGGGTCAAGACTCAAAATTCATTATTTTTAGGGCTTCATCAAGGACATTTTCCAGTGAATTATTATTTCTGATGCAAGTGGGTGTTGGTAAAAAAAAAATACATGTAGCCCTAGAATAGCAGGAGCCCCTACTCTGACGTGTATTAAGGCATCAGAAGTCTTACCAACAATTGCCCTCGCACCATCACTGCAACTGTCAATGCAAAAGAAATGGAAATATCTTAGTGTTATTATGCAAAGAGCTGTGACTTCACAGACCCTCTGCAAGGGTCTTAGGGATGCCTAGAAGTCCATGTCCCACTCCTGTAGAACCTTTAAGTCTTCAATTGTACTAAATTCTTTTTCATAAAAATAATAAATAAAACCATAGTCGCAGACTCCCTTCACCCTACTAACTGATCTCTCATCTTCCCTTACTTGCTCAGCTTCTTAGGGGTAAAAGAGAGGTGGTTTATCCTCACCAATTAATTCCATTTCCTTATCACATACCTACAACTTAAACGCATTCACCTTCACAAGCCTCCTAAAACAGCCCTATTAGGCACAGTAACTTTCTTTTCATGGCCCATCTCCTCTTTTGATTTTCCTGTAAAGTTTTGACCTTGGCAGATACTCTGCTCTCGAAGGAAAAAAGTGGCAACTGTCACATCAGACACTCAGAGGGGAAACCCATGGATACTGTGTGGTCTTGTGGGTTCTTCTACCCTTTTGCTGGTGCTTCTTCTACCTTATTCACAGCTCAAGG
This sequence comes from Mesoplodon densirostris, assembly GCF_025265405.1. Classification (NCBI taxonomy): domain Eukaryota; kingdom Metazoa; phylum Chordata; class Mammalia; order Artiodactyla; family Ziphiidae; genus Mesoplodon; species Mesoplodon densirostris. The sequence continues at coordinate 78,663,963 of NC_082668.1, read as the reverse complement.
ATAAAATACCAAAGGTTTTCAGGTCTCTTCTCTCAATGACCTTTTCCCTAGTGTAATGCACCTAATCTCATCACGTTCCCTCTAAGTAAAAGGCTGCCCAGTTTACCTCCTGAGCTCTTTCTTAAGCCCCAGTTTGATTTTTCCAACTGTTCATTGGACACTTTTGCCTAGATGTTCCCAGACCTCAAACTCAACAATGCCTGAAACTGAACTCAAACCAAAATGGACAGGTCCCCCTCTCCTAGTGTCTGGTTAATGTAGTCTCAAAACCCTGATGTCATCATCTTTGTCTCTTACGGCTTCCAGATCCTTGCAATTCCTCAGGAATCTTCCTGTATCACTTTTTTCCTGATCCTGTTCTTTTTTTTTTTTTTTTGCAGTATGCGGGCCTTTCACTGTTGTGGCCTCTCCCGTTGCAGAGCACAGGCTCCAGATGCACAGCCTCAGCGGCCATGGCTCACGGGCCCAGCCGCTCCGCGGCAGGTGGGATCTTCCCGGACCGGGGCATGAACCCGTGTCCCCTGCATCGGCAGGCGGACTCTCAACCACTGCACCACCAGAGAAGCCCCGTTTCGTCGTATTTTGAGACTTCACCAAGCAATGACTCATAAGACTAAAACTTTCTCACCCCTCCCCATCAAAGCTTGCTCAAGTAGCTAATGACAGATTGAAGCGAACCTAAATGGATTATGGTTGCCCCTAATTCCAAGAAACATAGCTGTGAATCCTATTATAATCTAATAACCCTCCCTAATTTATCTAGTTTTTTATTTTCCCTTAAGGCAGAGGTATTGTTTTGTGGGTGACATTTTCCCCTTAAACAATATGTTGGTTTAGCAATAGGAAGCTTATTTGTGAAGAACTTACTCTATATGACACATAGCTTATTAGGATCATTTGACAGGAAAAAGGGGATTGTATTTTGTTTGAGGACCTCATTAAGTCACTCTTTTTGTCAGAGTAGAAAGTGCTGTTTTTCCAAAATATTTAAAAATACTGAATAAAGTAGAATCTCTTTCCATAAAGGTGTTTCCAGATTAATGTAAACTTTAATAAACAGCTTCTTTGCTTATAATAAAAATGTTCATCTGCCCATATCATATATCCCACTACCCAGATGGCTAAAATAAGCAGATTTCACATAAATACAACTACTTATAAGTTAATGGATAAATTCAGAGTGCTCATTGGTTTTGTTTTACTTTGATTTAAATTTCAGAGAGCTAAGAGTCAAGAATTTATGGAGCAACATAACCATAAAGTGAGGCAGCTTAGTCTGGAAAGGGTATTTCAAACATCTAGGAATAACTTGATATTTCACGAGTCTATGGGAATTTCAAAAGCATTTCATGAGGGGCTGTTGTCAATAGTTTGTTGGTCTGGGGATTACTGAAATGCTATTATTGACAGCATCCAGAAAAGTGTCTTAGAGACTTTTTAAAAAAGCCCAAAGGAAATATGGAAAGTATAAGCCCAAATTTTTAATTAAAACTTAAGTAATGCTGCTACTATGAAACCCTAGAAACTAGGATTTAGTCCATCATGCATGCATCTGTACATGCTTGGGTTAATACTCAAACTCAATTAGTTTTAGTTTGCTCCAGCCTCGCCTTTAGATTCAGTGACCTGGACATAAAATTTGTACTTTAATATGGCAAACTTAATTAACCCCATTGAAATGTAAAGGATTCCATGGGGATTACAAAACACACCATCGTTTACTAATCATCAAGTTAAATTTTGTTAGGCAAACACCTCTTCATCAACCAACCGATAACTCTCCTGGGGCTTCCACCGGCTTCGTGGCTAGCCACGAAAGACCATGTGCCCACAAGCATGAACTACGCCCCTTTCCCCAACGCCCAAAAAAGGGGAAATGTACCCTTCTTCTTAACTCTAGGTGAAACTTCTGGAAACTCCTGGTGTGTATTTGCAGCCCGGGTATGTCATAATTTCAGTCCCCATGGAGACTGATGACGCTGAATCCAGGAGTTAGGGTCTCGAGAGTAAGCACATCTGCAGACTGCAGGCTACACCAACAATATCAATCACTCTGCTTGAATTTAGCTCAGCTGGCAGCCAAGCATAAGAATACCTCCTCCCCTAAGAAAGCCAATTCTGCCTTGGGCAAGGGGAGAAAAGTTGACAGCGGGAACTATTTTATAACCTCTTTTCTTTGCCCAATAAAAGTCCCAAATTTGTCCTCATTCTTACCCCAGGGGGAGCCCTAAACCCTAGACAGGATGTCAACAGGACTCCTGGCCACCGAGGAAGGCGTCACATAATGGAGTCCACACCAGTCAAATGCCAGGGGCATAACCAACCAGGACTCCAAAGGCAGGTGGGGATGAGGGCAAAGGGGGGCAGGCTTATTCTGAAATGGGCAGACAGCTCAGTAAATTCAGATTATTGATATTCACTTCAGAGGAACAGGTTTTCACTTTCTTTTTGACACCCAGAATAGAAATGAGCGAGAAGATTGACCCACAGACACCTTGCACATGTGAATTCACAACCAGGAGGGTCCTCGTGTCTGCAGGGTTTCCGGCTATCCTGACCAGACAGCACTGTGGACCCTCCCCTCTGCACCACCACACACCTGGTGCCCTGCCCCTCCTCAGCACAAATCCTAGTGAGAACCTCTTACCTAAACCAAACGGCTGGGTGCCTGGACAGAACGAAAAAGAGTGGCATTTCTCATGCCAAGATGCAGGCAACAGCATCTCTTCCCTGCCCAGAATGCTCAGCTCCTGGTCCCATCTCGACCCCTGCCCACTCCAAACCCCTCTTCTTGATTTTCATCTTCTGTCAACCCCTCACACTCAGCTCTTTTTTAGTTTTATTTTCACCACCACCACTAACACCCCACTCCATGTTCCTACTATGTCCTATACTTCGTATCCACTCCCTCCTATGCCTCAGCAGAAACATGAAATGCACATACAGTGGTAGAACATAAAGAAGCTATATCCCTCTCCACCCACAATTAGGGAGAGGAGGATGCCAGGTCTTCCAAGGTGGAAATATGGGTGAGTTTTCTCTTTCAGCATTACTACATAAACTTGTGTCCATATTGGGGGTACAACAGGCTTCTCTACATATGCCAGGATTCTTAACCATGTGTTTCTGCAGGAAAACAGGATGTACGTTCAAAACACATAAATTAAAGACCTTAGAGTTGTGAGTTGGGGACACAACCCCCCACCCCAGAGAAAGAAACAAACAGGTACATTCTGGAATCGATTAAAAAAAATAAAGAACTATTAATACATCTACGAAATGCTAGAGTATGTAACGTCTGTTACATGTATTTCCAGATATAGGGAAAAAGGCAAAATATAAAGTGTCTTCATGAAAAGTTTCAATCAATTTGGATATTTTTTTGCCTCTACTTCAACATTCTCTAAAGAAAAACTTTTGATGTTTAAAAAAAAAATAAGCAGCTTTCAAAAGCTACCAAATGCTTCTAAGAAAGCTAGTTATTATAAGCTTTGTCTAGCTACAGTTTCAGCTTTTCAGCCAAAGCCTGCTGTTGAATATTCTAAAACGACGGAGCACTAAAAAAACAAAACAAAACAAAATCTTGGAAGCAGTCTACTGGCTGGCTTTTCATGTCCCCCCGAACCAGGAAGGTCAAAATTGACAGGAAGTTAAGTCTCAACCTGTAAACAATGCATATGCACCCACTCAACTATTCCTACACTGTGTACATAATCCCAAGAATTTACATTAACTAAACAGATCTCTATAACTGCCCAAGGAAAACCACCTCCCAGATACATTCAGTTTAGCAAAGCATTCCTGCAAGAGGCACTCAAGTTTCATTCAGAAGTGGAGTGTCATGGTGTAAAATCTTTAAGGGGGAAAATCATTGAAAATATATTCTTACCATTTTCACTGGGCTCTGTTGGCTTGGGCACGTCTCGGAACGGGATTATGACTGTATCTCCAGGCACTCTGGGGCTTTCCACATACTTGGGCTTCCTGACAGGACCTGCAGCGGGAAAGATCTGAGTGTGGCTAATTTTTTCCAGCTGCAAACAAAGCTTCAGAATGTACAGTGTGTGTCCTCACCAGGACCCAGATAGGCCTAAAGGAAGAGCCGGCCCCTTCCCCTCCCTTGAACACACACACTGTCATTTCAGTACAGATGTAAGAACGTCCAGTCTGGGCTGCCAAAGAAAGGGCTATAAAAGCTCAGCTTGGAGAATATAAACTCTGACAAAAACAAAAGCTGCTCTTTTGCTGTGCAGTCTCTACAGCTGTCTTTGGTGTATGTCACATAAGTGATTTTGACATGTCCAGACCTGGACGGCTTGTGGCAAAGGGTTTTTTATTTGGAATTTTTCCTCTAACTGGGACCAAGATGATCAGGTTGCTGGTATCTCCCAAGTCAGGAGGCAAGGATTACAAACAACCAGGCTACAACATCAGTATGCTCTGCGCGGCCACAGACCGCAGGCATTTTATCAGCCTGGTGACGCAAAGCAATTGTGTGGGGCAGGGAAGCCGGCTGGTTTCTTAGTAGCTGACACAGCTATCTTCGGAAAGGCAGAACAGGCAGTCCGGCATACGATTCGGGGACACAAGAGAGCCTGAGAATCATCTCTCTCACCTCCCCTTCATCCTCAACTTATCATCAGAAAATCTGGAATTCTGAATTAGAACGAATGGAACCCTCACACGTTGCTGGTGGCAATGCACACATGCAGCCACTTTGGAAAACAGCTGGGTGGTTCCCCAGAAGTTTACACATATAGAGTTATCATATGGCCCAACAAATCCACTTCTATGTAAATGTATGTTCAGACAGAAATCTGTACATGAATGCTTGTAGCAGCATTATTCATAATAGCCAAATGTCCATCAACTGACAACAAAATGTGATATATTCATACAATGTAACATTACTGGGCAATAAAAAGAAATGAAGTACTTATTCATGCTACAACATGGACAACGCCTGAAAATATTTTGATAAGTAAAAGAAGCCAGGGACTTCCCAGGTGGTCCAGTAGCTAAGACTCTGTGCTTCCAATGCAGGGGACGTGGGTCCGATCCCTGGTCACGAGGGAACTGAGATCCCACATGCCACGCGTTGCAGCCAAAAAAAAAATAAAGTAAAAAATTAAGTAAAAGAAGCCAGTCCTCAAAGACCACATGTTATGTGACTCCATTCATATGGAATATCTAGAATAGGCAAATTTATAGAAACAAAGTATGAATGGTTGCCAGGGACTGGAGGATGTGCGGGCTTGTGGGGTGATGATGGCTAAGGGGTCTGTGGTGATAAAAATGGACTAAAATTAGGTTGTGCTGATGGTTGCAAAAACTTGTGAATATACTAAAAACTGCTGCAGTGTACACTTCAAATGAGTGAACTGTATGGTATGTGAATCATATCTAAATAAAGCTGCTTAAAAAAAAAAAGACTGCCTATTCTGTCTGGTCCTTTCAAACAGCCCATTACATTTTGGTCCAGAATCATCCACTTGACTCTTATTTTCCTTGGTTGCCTTATACTTAAAGTGTGCTTTTAACAATGCCACAGAGACAGGCAACATTTCACATCAGTAAGAGAAAGGGTGGAGGAAGAGTGCCAGACAGTGGTTCACAGATCTCCCTCCTGTTCAACCCTGAGCCACAGCCCTGCCCCTCCCAGGTCCTCAGCTCCATCACTGCACACTGACGGGGTAAGTCAGGTGGATTCTGAGCATCCTTCTGTGTCAAACATCTTATGCATCTGAGAAATTCTGTTCAGAATGTGGTTTACGGTGAAAGTGCTGCCACCTAAAGGTTTACTGCAAAAGCATCTACACTACTATAAAAACACTCTAATAATTCCCAGCCAGTTATAATGTACCACATCTGAAAATAGGCTGCATTATCAAAGAAGCTTATAGAGCTTGACAGATAGGGGTATTATTTCAGACTTTAGAAATCATGGTTCTAAAATGGTTAATGTAGTATTTAACCATATGGTTGTCTTCATAATTGCTTTAACCCTGTCAGAAAGGGAATGTTTTTAAAGGTTAAAGTGGAATGGTTTGGGGGGGGAGGGGTGGAGAGAAGGAAAATTAAGTGGAAAATGTAAGCTATACAACAGTACACAAAATACAATTGAGATTTCATCAAAAATACACACTTATCCATATATAAATATGCATGAAGGGAAAGACTGGGGGGCAAGGGGAAACAATGATATTTGCTGTGAAGGACACAGCAACTTGGAAGAAGAGCCTGAACAGGGCAGGCAGGAATGGACAAATACGAGAACCGTTCCACACTCTTGGTTCCCAACCTACTCCCTATGGTAAAAGAGATCAAGGGCAGGGGGCTTCCCTGGTGGCGCAGTGGTTGAGAGTCTGCCTGCCGATGCAGGGGACGTGGGTTCACGCCCCGGTCCGGGAAGATCCCACATGCCGCGGAGCGGCTGGGCCCGTGAGCCATGGCCGCTGAGCCTGCATGTCCGGAGCCTGTGCTCCGCAATGGGAGAGGCCACAACAGTGAGAGGCCCGCGTAGCACAAAAAAAAAAGAGATCAAGGGCATCTTTTTCTCATCATCTGCTCTCCTCCATTTAAAGAACTCAAGGGAGCTAAAGCCTTTTATTATTATCGTCCAATGATTCACATTGCCCCAACCAGCAACCATGCACCACTCATGAAGTACCTGTAAGATTCTGTTCACCTTAACTCCTCAGCGTATAGTAATAACCAATCTAAATAGATCTACTTCCAGGCAATCTACCTACGCCACACATCCTTCAAAGATGTTCTCTAATAATAAGCACTCTCTTCAAATGGGGGCTATTTCACATGGATGTACAGCTGTTGTTAGGAATGGTTAGAATGTGAACCTCAATGTCACCCAGAGCCTTCAGAAAGCATCTATGCCCATCTGTTTGTCTGTAACTGTGTTCTACTCAGAGGCCAACCCCTCACTGTAAGAAATACTCAACACTAAGGAGACAGTGTTAAGAGTAGAGCCTCTAGAATGGATAAAGAAGATGTGGTACATACACACGATGGAATATTACTCAGCCATAAAAAAGAATGAACTAATGCCATTTGCATTACATGGATGCCATGGATGCCATGCATTACAAGGTCCACATGGATGGACCTAGAGATTGACATACTGAGTGAAGTAAGTCAGACAGAAAAAGACAAATATCACGATATTGCTTAAATGTGGAATCTAAAAAATGGTACAAATGAACTTATTTACAAAACAGAAATAGAGTCACAGATGTAGAAAACAAACTTATGGTTACCAAGAGGTAAGGGGGCGAGGGATAAATTGGGAGATTAGGATTGACATATACACACTACTATACATAAAACAGACAACTAGTAAGAACCTACAGTATAGCACAGGGAACTCTACTCAGTACTCTGTAATGACCCACATGGGAAAAGAATCTAAGAAAGAGTGGATATATGTGTATGTGTAACTGATTCACTTTGCTGTACATACAGCAGAAACTAACACAACATTGTAACTATACAATGTTGTATACAACTATACTACAATAAAAATTAATTTAAAAAAAAAGAGCAGAACTTCTAGACCTGGGCAGACCTAGGTTCAAATACAGTCTCCCTCCCTCTCCAGTTCGGACCTCAGTACCTCCCAGAGCTAAACGATGAATGAGGGAGAGTTCAGCTCTAAGGGGAAAATCCTGAAAGCAGAGGGCAGGTCTCTCAGGTTCCCACACTTGGCACAGTGCCTGGCATAGCAACCTGTGAGGCTGGAGACAAAAGGAGACCTAGAACGTAACAAAGTAAATACAACTGTATTCAGTGACCACACAAGGCTAAGCACTTACATACATTAATTCATTCGATCCAAATAACTTTGGGAGAAAAGCACTATTTCCCCCATTTCTAGGTCAGGAAGCTGAGGCTCAAATCAGTGGAACAATTTGCTCATGGCCCACACATGGCAAAGCAGGAATTCAAATGGTTTTGTGGTCTGTGCAGGTTTGAAGCCCATGTACTGAATCACCATTCAGCACTTATCAAACTATGAAATTCAGATTAAATAGGCAATTCTAGAAAAGGCCAGGGCAGTGGAACCTTCCACCACCAAATCCACAGGTCTTGGCTATACATTCAGCAAATCTTTTATTCATACTCACTTGTCTCTGATCTCTCCTTTTACTAAGAGTTGAAATATTACGAAGTGAATATAAACCACTGCTCTCCAACATGATCCTTTTATTTAAATTGCTTTTCACAAACAGCTGAACCTCAAATGCTATAAAACCAGATAAATTTATAACTACAGAGGTTTTCTTCTTTCCCCCTCAATCGCTCGTTAGAGACTCTTTGGGCACTTTCCATTAAACACAGCAGATGAACACTCATTTGCCCTCACTCCCTTTCAAAACACCATTAAAGTTGCAGTAAAGGGATTTAAGAGAGACCAGTGGGAAAAGAAGACAACCACAGGCAAGAAACCAAACTTCTGAAAGTGGAAACAGACTGCCGAGAAGCATGGATGAAGCACAGCAGAAAAGGTTAGGGCTGGGGGTCGGGGGAGGAAGGGCTCAGCCTCCTAGACAGCAGACACCTCTGAAGGCAGGGGTGCGGCAGGGCTGAACGCAGGACCATGGGTTGGAAATCTATTGAAGGGAGAGTAAGACCCATAGAACCCCTTCCCAAACCAGGAAGCATTCCCTCCTTCATCCTGGAAGCAGAGCTTTTCCCCTGGAAAGGCTGAATTCCAAGACCGTGGAGATTCAACAGCTAAACTCTTGAGTGCTACACTAAAACACTGGCCTTAAGAAAAATTCTCCATGTGGATTGGTGGGCCCCAGATGCATCTCTCCACACCCCCTGCCCCAGCTGTGAAAATGCTGACAGCAAGCTTGCACACCAAGCAGGAATAGATTAGAGGATTCCTCCCTGGGACGAGAAACAGTTGGGGACAAGCCCTCAAAGAAATGGTGGATCCCTGACCAATCACGCAACCGTAAAGCCTGCCCCCCCCACACACACACACCAACCTTACCTTTCAATCAGCTTTTTAGTACCTTGCACTTACTTACAAACTAAAATTATCAGACACTCAAGGAAAGACCCCACCCTAAAAGAAAATAACAATAACGGGTTAAAAGAGAAACCCTGAGGAACCAGGGTTAATAGGAGGTACCCTCCAGAAAGAGAAGAGCTACTGTTTCCACTACATAGGGGGCCCTATAACAAGGGCCTTCAGGGTCTAGTGAGGTGGTCAGCTGACCAGACTGACTGCAGGACAGACAACCGAGGCCACACCATTTAAGACCTACTGTAATCACTGATCTTACACTAATCTGCCGTCTATTAAGCCACAATGGCACTGAGTTCTATGCCACTGAAATGAAAAACTCCTTCTAAATGAAGTGGCCACATTCTTTATCAACAGAGATCAAAACTGAAAAATCCATCCCCCTAACACCCCCCTTACTCAGGGGAAACTACTGCCCAGCACCTTTCTACACACAGCTTTTGTTTACAATGAATGCTCAACATTCCCAAGCATAAACTACCTAAAATAACTTCCCCTCTTTATGTAAACCAAGCGCCCTCATGTTAATCCCCCCAAATTAACCAGAATCCAATAATACAATAATTACCCAGAAAGCATGGTATGTGGGCTCCTAACTGTTTAAGGCAAGAGGCTCTTAAAAACAAGACTGTCAGGTATTAGCTTGAAAATGGGCTCATCCAGAAGCCAATGTGCTTCCTTGTCTCACTGGCCTTGCCACCCAGTCGCTCCTGGGGACCCAAGACACTGGTATAAAGCACTTTTCAAGCTTAACTGGGCATAAGAATGCCGTGGGGGTCTTGTCAAGATGCAGATTTTGATGCACTTATCAGGTATAGTCAGGACCATGGGCCATACTTTGGTAGCAAAGGTATCAAGTATGCAAAGCACAGGTCACCACAGGCGGGACCTCTAAGGAAGACCACCCTTCTGGCAGGGTCTGAGCAGGGTCTAGGGCCATGGATGGGGCACCAACTTGCCCAGTTTACAAGGTTTAAGATAAACGGGAATTGTTCTTGATCATAAATTACACCCAGTTCATACTCTGGATCCCTTTCCTCATCCCGATTCCCCACCTCCTCTGCCCCCCATTCTCTACTCTGTGATACAGGGGAAGGGGGCTCTCAAATTTAAAGATAAAGGGCTCTCAAGATGAAGAGAAACATACAGTGTGCCCCAAAGAGGTTACAGAGGTACCCAGTAGGCAGCCGGCACAGAAGAGCTCCTGCAAGCTCCTTGCACTGTACAGAAGGGCTTGTGTCAGCTGGAGGTGGGGGAGGGGCAATCTCCATTAATCAAATCGGTCTACAACCTGGAGCACAGCCTTCTCCCTGGTGCCTTTCCTGCCTTTATGTAAATCTCCAAATACACTTTTCCCAGTGGCCAGTTTTCCTACTCCTTTTGACATTTTAATCACACAGCTGACTATTTTGCTGCTTAGAAACGACCATATAAGGAATATTTTTTTTTAAAGGAATGGCAGAAATAAACCAAACTGGGCTTTATCTCTAGGCAGTGAGAGAGAGAGAAGGGCAGGGGTTACTTCTCATTTCTGAATGCTTCAGTTAAAATAATTTTATTTATATTTATATATATATATATATATATGTATATATATATATGTGTGTGTGTGTGAAAGCAAAATTTGGGACACAGAACACCTGAGGCTACTTACTGCATTTAAAGCAGATCTTACATTTTTCACGACATCTGGAGACTATGAAAAGTGACCCTCCTGTGTTATCAATCATTTTAGAGATTTTTTTTTTTTTTTTTTTTACCATCTTGAACTTTCACAGTAAAGGTTCCTGTTGATTTTATCTGGTCTGAGTTTTCATCTCACACTGGGAAATGTTCACAACAAGATAAGAAAAATAAAAAGGATGAGGAAGAGGATTCCTTTCGGGGGGGGGGGCGGGGAGGGCGGGGGTACCTTTATCACTAGGGCAAACGTCATTAAATAGTCAGTAAGAAATGGTAAACTGTGGTAAACTATCAGATCATAGTCTTGGATTTTTTTTTTTTTTTTTTTTTTTTTTTTTCGGTACGCAGGCCTCCCACTGTTGTGGCCTCTCCCATTGCGGAGCACAGGCTCCGGACGCACAGGCTCAGCGGCCATGACTCACAGGCCCAGCCGCTCCACGGCATGTGGAATCTTCCCAGACTGGGGCATGAACCCGTGTCCCCTGCATCGGCAGGCGGACTCTCAACCACTGCGCCACCAGGGAAGCCCATAGTCTTGGATTTTTAAAGAGCACAATACCTGCACAGAGCTTCCAAAGTCTGGCCCTTCTCCCTCCCCTACACCCAAAAGCAAGCATTGTGGGGAGAGGGAGAGACATGCACTTTGGGACTGAGAAAGGGGAAGACTTAGCCTGAGCTTATGGGATGGAGGGAACGTGGCCTTGCCTCTGAGCACTTTGTCCCACGCTGTGGTGAGGCTGGGCAGGTGAACTGGCAGGACTGCCCCCAGGCCTATCTATGGGGGGTGAGAGCCTCTTGGGAAGATTCACTTTGAGGAAGAAGAAGCCAAATGATGAACTGACTCAGTCAGAAAGCCTCGGCCCAAGGGGAGGGCAACTTCAAGCACAGTGTGTCATCCATCACTTGGATTTCTCCTACAAGCAGCAGCAGAGAGGCTGTAAATAAAACCCCAAAATGCTACTTGAACGGACTCAGCTCCAGGGAATAACACCTGGGTACCGGGAGCTGGTGTGGGGCAGGGCTCCGGGAGAGAAGCACCAGCTGCCCCAGCGGCCAGAGCATCCCTGGTCGTGAACACATGACGTGCCCCTGGGGAGCTTCCCAAAGCTTCCAGAAACACTTTTACAAGGGCCTGGGACCTTGTGTGAAGAGAGGTGGGCAACAAGTCAGTGTAATCTGAGTTATTACTCCTGTAACCTCATTACCCAAAGACAGGTGAGGTCTGGGGAAATTCAGACTGCTAATTCTAGGGAAGAAAAAAAGCAGAGGCAAGAGGGAAAAAATGGGTAACGAAATACGAAAGTTACCTGACATTACTCTCATTAGGCCTCCTTTTTCTTATTTTGAATACCTTATTTTTTGTAAGAGTGCACTGAGAAGGGTGGACAGCCTTTATTTACTCATGCGATGCACAGGCACCGTGCGATGTAAACGTGCACTGCCATTAAGGCACTTAAATCTAGTAGGAAAAGAGTCTATCGAAATGGAGCCATCCCCCTTTCAATAAAGCATCGTTAAAATAAATGTTGGCAAAGATTTGCAAGTCTCAGCTTGCAGTGTGCATGCTTACAGCACCATGAATACAATAAACTCTCAGTTCAAAGGACCCTGAGCAATGTTTCCACTTTCTCCCAATGCACTTTGTCTGCCATGCTGTTCCTATACTGTATCTAAGTTTTCATGTATTACAGCATGGAAATGCATTCATTCACCTTATTTATTTACTCAACAAGTATCTGTTGCACATCCACTGCGTGCCAGGCACAGGGTGACAACAAGATGTGACGGCACTTCCCCGAAGCTCTCAGTTGAGGGGACAAGGGTCTTTATCACAGCGTCTGAATTTTATTTCAAAACACTTCAACAGGGCTTCCCTGGTGGCGCAGTGGTTGAGAGTCTGCCTGCCAATGTAGGGGACACGGGTTCGTGCCCCGGTCCGGGAGGATCCCACACGCCACAGAGCGGATGAGCCCGTGAGCCATGGCCGCCGAGCCTGCGCGTCTGGAGCCTGTGCTCCGCAACAGGAGAGGCCACAACAGTGTATCGCAAAAAGAAAAAAAAAAAAAAAACACTTCAACATAAACAGTGTGGTATAAATGTGTGTCTGTCCGTTGCCTTTAATCTCCTGCCTGAGGGCAATTACTTGTCTTAATCTGAAATACAGGCTCCTGGAATAGTTAACTAGCTTTTAATCAGAAGGCCACACACAACAGCTAAGGCCACCACAAGTCCAAGTTGGTCAGCTAGCCATCCTTATCAGCAACCAGCACCACGGTTACGCTAATTAGCACCCTGGAGGTTAGAAATGGAATTTCACACAGGTTATAGTATTATAGTTGCTGGAAACCTCTTTTCAGTGGTGAATTCATGGTATTTGAGGAAAGAGGATAGACTAGAAATATCACAGAAGCACCCTGGCCCATGTATGACCCAGGCAGATAAAAATCTAGCTGGCCCTCACAGATGTGCCATAGGCTTGGTAAGTAAGTGGCTGGAGGTCCAGCTGCTAATTCCAGGGAATTATTTGGCCTCTGATTCAAAAATGTCAGGATAACTGAAGTTCTGTCTGTGATAAGGAGAACTCCAAAGATGTCACTCCAATATTCCCAGGCCCTGATTATTGAATCAAACACAATCCAGGTATTACTGTGAATGGGAGTCTGCAGGTGGGATTAAGAATTAAGGTTACTGGGCTTCCCTCATGGCACAGTGGTTAAGAATCCGCCTGTCAATGCAGGGAACACGGGTTCGAGCCCTGGTCCCGGAAGATCCCACAGGCCACGGAGCAACTAAGCCTTGCGCCACAACTACTGGGCCTGCGCTCCAGGACTTGCGAGTCACAACTACTGAGCCCAAAGTGCTGCAACTACTGAAGCCCGCACGCCTAGAGCCCGTGCTCCACAACAAGAGAAGCCACCACAATGAGTCTGTGCACCAAAATGAAGAGTAGCCCCGGCTCGCTGCAACTAGAGAAAGACTGCGCGCAGCAACCAAGACCCAACACAGCCAAAAATAAAAATAAATAAAATAAATAAATTTAAAAAAAAAGAATTAAGGTTACTAACCAGCTGACCTTCAACTAGAGAGATCATTCTGGATTACTGAGTGGGCCCCATGTAATCACATGAACCCTTAAAAGCAGAAGAGGAAGACTGAAGTCAGTCTTCATCTCATGAATACATGTGATGTGTCCCCTAGGGGGCTTTCAGAACTTCCAGAAGCCTTTTTACAAGGGCCTGGGGCCTTGTGTAAGGAGAGAAGGGTAGCAAGTCAGTGCAATCTGAGTTAAGAGTATGAGGTGAAATGAGACAGAAAGCAGTGGAGATGGTCAGAGAGACTCAAAGCCTCAGAAGGATTCAGCCCTTCTGGACTTGGCATGTTGCTAGTTTTGAAGATGGGAGGAAGGGGGCCACATGCAAAGGAATGCAGGCAGCCTCTAGAAGTTGAGAATGACACCTAGCCAAGAGCCAGCAAGGAAATGAGGACCTCAGTCCTACAGCCACTTGGCACTGAACTCAGCCAGCCTGAATGAGTTCAGGAATATTTCATTCCCTGAGCCCCAGAAAGGAATGCAGTCCCAGCAACATCATAAGCTGGGCCTTGTGAAACCCAGAGCAGAGAACCCACTGTGCCAGGCTGTGCCTGGACTTCCAACCCACAAAACTGTAATATAATCAATTTGTTTTAAGCTGATATATTTGTAGTAATTTCTTAGGGCTACAGTAGAAAACTAACATGTTGTCCATGAAATGCTGCCATACTTGCTACAGGTAAACACTGAATGCGAGGTGCCATCAGGGCAGCGACCCTTCTAAAAGGACAGAGCTGGAACTTTACTAGGCATATAAAACAGGCGATATGACTGCATTGTGCCAGACTGCTAATAAACCGCTATATGGGCAGAATGCCATCTGACCCTTGTTTTCATTCATACCTGAGTGAGTTTACAGGGAGGAAAACTCTAGCCCTCACGTCTTGTAACTACTGGTAGTAGTTATAATTTACCATAAAGAATCTAATACCTGAAGTTGGTTTTGTTTTGCTAGTAAGAATCACTAACCAAACCATCACAAATAAATGAATAACCACAAACTTTGGTTCTAAGATGTCCCTAGAAAAAAGATCGGAGTCCTTCCTGGAATCATTTCAGTTTCTCTAAGGAACTAGGGAAGGAGCCCATAAGGGGGAAGGAGTTCTCCTGATATTAAGCAGGAGATGAGCCCTGTGCTGCGTGGTGAAGTAAAGACCCCAGAAACAGGGAGGCAGGGCCCTCGAGAACTTTCTTTCCCTGAGGGTTCCAAGTGCGATCCCTGGACGGGCAGCAACAGCACCAGCTGGGATCTTGTTAGAAATGCAACTTCTCAGCCCCCCCCCCCCAGAGCACTGGGATGATTCTGATACACCACTGGGGTTAGCAATGCAGGACCTTGTCCATGCCCTGAGGCAGCTTCCAATCAAATAAGAAGATTAGACAGAAAGAGCTGCCCAGCCCACAGTGTTAAGTGACTGGGGAAAACAGTAGAGGGAAGAGACGGGACCTGAACTGGGCCTGAGGATGCAGTGGGGGTGGCATCACTTCCTCCCAGAGGGCCTGCACAGAGGTGGGAGACAGAGTGATTTACTTTTTCCATTCCCACACAGAATAAAAGCAGCTGAAGGGGCTTCCCTGGTGGCGCAGTGGTTGAGAGTCCGCCTGCCGATGCAGGGGACACGGGTTCATGCCCCAGTCGGGGAGGATCCCGTATGCCATGGAGCGGCTGGGCCCGTGAGCCATGGCCGCTGAACCTGCGCGTCCGGAGCCTGTGCTCCGCAACGAGAGAGGCCACAGCAGTGAGAGGCCCACGTAACGCAAAAAAAAACAAAAAAAACAAAAAAAACAAAAAAACAAACAAACAAAAAGGCAGCTGAAGGAAGAAAGCCATGCCTCTTTTGTTGGCTGCCACAAAGTGTCATGTACTCAGTAGGTACACAAATGTTAATTTTGACAAGAAAAAGTTCCTTTCTGCTTTTTGAATAAATTATACATATTTGCTATAAACTAATAACTTTTATGATTCGGGGTTATTTTTTCAAATATTCATTCAGTACAGTGGCTACTGCGGAATCCTGTTCTAACCCTCATTCATTCTTTTTGCCAAGGGCAGGAGATCTGTGGGGGAAGGGATGGGGTGGGAGGAAAGAGCAAGAGTTCCAGTCTATCCAGAGGTCCCACCTGTTGGCAGGTGCTCCATGACCCTCCTAAACCATCCTGGAGAGGGCAGGAGAAGAGTAGTCCTGTCTCACACAGCAGCAATCCATCCTCCTCAGGGCCCAGGTCCAGACTTGCCCATCCTCCTCAAACAAAGCTCTGGTGCACACACACACCCCACCCTCCCGCCTCTGCAGGAACCCTCGGGTCTTATGTCACAAAGATAATGGCAACAGAAGGAAACACCTGAAACTCTCCTCAGCTCCGTCCTCACACACACTTGCAATGGCACTCATCCTGTCATATCTGTGTAAAGTTAACCCTTCTACCTATGCTCAGGGTGCCAAGATCAAGGGCAAGGAAAGGTGAGAGAGATGCAGGATCCAACAGTTTATACAGAGAAATATCTCTAATGGTTACCCTGGATAGAAGGAGACTTTATGAGTTTAATTAGATTAGGTTAAAAGATTATCCTTGGATGTTAGTTACAACCTGACTAGCTTGCACTGAGACCATTAAGATCCAGTTAGGACAATGAGCTACCACTACACACCTAGTAGAATGGCTAAAATTTTTTAAAAAATTTTTTGATGATTAAAAACTGCTCGCGAGGATGCAGATCAATAGGAACTCTCCTACACTGCTGGTGGGAATGCAAAATGGTACAACCACTTTGGAAAACAGTCGGCATTTTCATATAAAATTAAATTAATACGTTTAACATATCACCAAGCAATTCCACAACTACGCATTGACTCAAGAGAAATGAAAATATAAATTTACTCAAAAACCCGTATGAATGTATTTATAGCAATACATGCATACACATTTACTCATAATCACCAAAAAACCCTGAAAGCTATTCAAATGTCCTTCAACTAGTGAATGGATAAACGACGGTATGTCCATGCAATAAATTAATACTACTCAGCAATAAAAAGTAAAGCGGTAAGACACAATGTTGTAAATCAACTATACTTCAATAAGAAAAATATATTGGGGAAAAAAAAGAGGTATTGACACCCACTACAACATGGATGAAGTTCAAATGTATTATGCTTAGTGAAAGAAGCCAGATTCAAAAGGCTGTATAATGTATGCTTCTATTTAGATGACATTCTGGAAAAGGCAAACTAAAGTCTTGGAGAACGTATCAGTGGTTGCCAGGGAGTAGGGGTTGACTACAAAGGGGCAGGATGAGGGAATATTTTGGGGTGAAGGAACTGTTCTGTGCTTGATTGTGGTGGTGCTTACACAACTCCATGTATCTGCCAAAGCTCATGGAGCAAAAATAATTTTTTTCTACGTAAATCAAAAAATAAGTGGGGCTTCCCTGGTGGCGCAGTGGTTGAGAGTCCGCCTGCTGATGCAGGGGACACGGGTTCGTGCCCCAGTCTGGGAAGATCCCACATGCCACGGAGTGGCTGGACCCGTGAGCCATGGCCACTGAGCCTGCGCGTCCGGAGCCTGTGCCCCGCAACGGGAGAGGCCACAACAGTGAGAGGCCCGCGTACCGCAAAAAAAAAAAAGTGAAAAAAATTTTTAATTAAAAAAGAGTGGGCCTGACTGAGGGTGTCATTCTGTGCTGGGGAGTGACTCTAACTGCACAAAATTTCTATCCTGGGTAAACATTTCTGACCCACTGAGAGGCAGAACCAGCCAGAGGCCAGCCCCAGCATCTATCATCCCCTTGCACCTTGATAAGAGAGCCCTGGTTTTTAACTGGTCACTGTTTTAAAAGTACCCAATACCTGGAAAGAAATGAGAGATCACAGGATATCCCTTCAGAGGGGTGCTGGGGCTTGTTTATGTAAAGCAGACTCTCCAGACTATCTCATTCCATAGGTGTGTACTCTTCTTGATTGACTTCCTATCAACGGAACTATTTTACAGCTCTGCGAATTGCAAAAAAACTGATAGCAATGCATATGAATTTTGTCTGGCAGAGACTATAAATCCCTGTAATCCAAATTCTCATTTAAACTGGTCTTAATGTCTTGCTTGTTCCTGCCTTAATGAATGAGCTAAATAAAACTGTTGACACAGGACCTTTTTATATTTACATGTCATACTTTTGCTTTTTTGAAAAATCACACTTTAGCAGCACAGCACATTAAATGAATAAAAGGCTGCATTTTCTAGCCTTCTTGGCAGCCACTGAGAGGAAAGTGAGTGTTGGGTGGGAATTCAAGAAGGACTGTTTAAAGGGCGCCAACCCAGCTGGGAGAGGCCCCTTTCTGGCAGAAATGATGACATACCAGGTGGTACTCAACACTCCTACAGGACACTGAGGTGACCTTGTGGTGAGAGGGAATGTAGGCTGATAACAGCTCCCAAAGGTATGTCCAGGACCCAATCCCTAGAATCCGTACACGTTACTTCATTTGGAAAAGTGGTCCATGTGGCTGTGGTTAAGGATTTTTGAGATGAAAGCATCATTCTGGATTATCCAGGTAGGCCCCAAATGCCATTACAATAATCATCACAAGTATCCTTATAAAAGAAAGGCAGGGCTTCCCTGGTGGCGCAGTGGTTGAGAGTCCACCTGCTGATGCAGGGGACACGGGTTCGTGCCCCGGTCCGGGAAGATCCCACATGCTGCGGAGTGGCTGGGCCCGTGAGCCATGGCTGCTGAGCCTGTGCATCCGGAGCCTGTGCTCCACAACGGGAGAGGCCACAACAGTGAGGCCCGCATACCACAAAAAAAAAAAAAAAAAATGAAAGGCAGAGGGGGATCAGACCAGCACACACAGAGAAGGCCATGTGAGACAGAGAATGGAATGACGCAGCCACAAACCAAGGAATACTAAGAGCCATCAGAAGCTAGAAGAGGTAAGGAACCGATTCTCCCTAGTCTCCACAGGGGATGCAATTCTGCTGATACCTTGATTTCTGACTTTCAGCCTTCAGAAGTGTGAGAAAATAAATTTCTGTTGTTTTAAGCCACCAAGTTTGTGGTAGCCCCAGGAAACTAACACCAATGATGAGCACCAAGCTAGGTTCCTTGACGACACCTTGAACTCACCAAGGCTCCGAGCCACGTACCTCTAGACCATTAACTAGAGAGAGAGAAACACATTTTTATCTTGTTTAAGCGACTACATATTTGATTTTTTTTTTTCTTGAAGCCAAACTTAATCCTAATACTGGGGCATACTGAGATCATGAGTTCCTGGCCCCAACCTCACCTTGCCTCCGTTGATCAATCATATTGGTTGTCCTGCAATCTGAGCAAGGTTGAGAATTAAATGAAGAGTTGAAGAAAAAAGAAGTCAAACCCAAAGTATCAAAACAACTGTGTTACGGCTAAGATTAAGTTTGCACCACTGGGCATAATCAGGGAGTATGTGTAGTAAAGAATTTGTAACGTTTTTAAAATGTGGCATATCAGAGTATCTAACTGATTAACTCTGTGATTCCTATTTGAAATGGATAATTTTCAGCTTTAAGTAAAATTTACTTCAATATATTTCCTATTTTTATTACTTTTAAATTGAAGTATTTATACTTCAATTTATAATATTGTGCTAGTTTCGGGTGTACAGCACAGTAATTCAGGTTTTTTGCAGATTATATTCCATTACAGGTTATTACAAGATATTGAATATAGTTCCCTGTGCTATACAGTAAATCCTTGTTGCTTATCTATGTATCTCACATCTTCTTAAGCCAATCGTCTCTTAATGGACACCTGGGTTGTTTCCATGTCTTGGCTATTGTAAATAGCTCTGCTATGAACGTTAGGGTGCATGCATCTTTTCAAATTGGAGTTTTTGCTTTTTCCAGATATATATGCCCAGGAGTGGAACTGCCGGATCATATGGGTCTATTCTTAGTTTTTTAAGGAACCTTCGTACTGTTCTCCACAGCGGCTGCACCAATTTACATTCCCACCAACAGTTTACGAGGGTTCCCTTTTCTCCACACCCTCTCCAGCATTTATTATTTGTAGACTTTTTGACAATAGCCATTCCGACAGGTGTGAGATGATACCTCATTGTACTTTTGATTGGCATTTCTCTAATAATTAGCGACGTTAAGCATCTTTTCATGTGCCTGTTGGCCATCAGTGTGTCTTCTTTGGAAAAATACCTATTCAGGTTTTCTGCCCATTTTCTTGGGTTGATTGTTTTTTTGATATTGAGTTATATGAGCTGTTTTAAATGTATGGTTTTAAATTAGATTATAAACGTAAGATTTGTAAGTTGAATTTAAAGGCCATGGAAAGCCACGTTTAAAATTGACTACGATACAATGAACAGTAATCTGAAACTTATATCATCATCTGTACACAAAATGCTGCTCTCAGACATCGAAAGCCTTGTTTTATACATTGGGGAGACCATTGTTAAAGTCAGTCTCTCACTTTCAAAATGCTCACTGGGAGGAATTCAAGATGGAAGGAAAGAAGGAGGGAGGGAGGGAGAAAGGAGAAAAAAAATCCCTTAACTCCAAGTCTACCACAATTCACCTACAGCCCCCAGCTGGCCAACAAAGCTAGCCATCATTCATTTCTGGCCCCCCAGCCAAATTCTAGAACCTTCCATGTGCTACTGCAGTCCTCACTGTCATCGCTGTGTACTTGTCAGCAACCCCATCAAACTCCTCCACGTTCCTGACATCTATACAGAGGAGGCACTCTGCTCTGAGATGCTCTCTCTCAGGTCAGGAGCAGCCTGAAATCTCACTATGCACAGTCAGAGGCTGGTGTGTCAGGCCACACACGAGTGGCCTCTAATAGTCCCAGAGAGCCATGACAGGCCGGGTGTGTGAGCTTGAGGCAAACGTCCTTCTCTGACCTCTGTGGTGAGGAGCTCACACTTGTACGCACGTGGTTTCCATTATCTGAAATACCTCTTGAAAACATCGGGAACCTAAGAGGGCAGCAGCTAAGTGATATCTGGGGGCTTAGCTGTTATCTCTTTCGAGGTTGAACAGGACAAATTGCACTCACAGATGACATAGGCAACCCATGACATCACTGACAAGGAGCCAGATGACGAGCCACAGGCAGAGCTCATCTCCTGCCGACACAGCTGCCACCCTCTGTAATGACTGAGACAGTCACAGCCTTCTCAGCTCCAACGTTCAATTTTCTACTAGCGTCTTGGGTTTAGGACACAGCAGAGGGAAGGGCTGCCCCATTAACTGAGTTACAGTTCAAGTTCTTTATGAACTTTTCCTATCCATCAAAGCAAAAACGATTTTTTTTAAGTTAAATAATGGATGTTAATACCCTTTATTTATTAAAACACACAGATCGTAAGTGTCCAGCTCGATAAATGTTTACATATGTATATATCTATGTAAAATAATCTAGATCAAGTTTTAAAATATTACAATTTTTTTTTAAGAAAGTTCTCTCATGGTCTTTCCAGTGAATAGCCATCCCTCTCCTCAAAAGCAACAATTTGACCTCACTCTCAAAAGCTGATCAAGATTAACATTAAATTTGGAATTCTTGGGCTTCCCTGGTGGCGCAGTGGTTAAGAATCCACCTGCCAATGCAAGGGACCGGGTTCGAGCTCTGGCCGGGGAAGATTCCACAAGCCGTGGAGCAACTGAGCCCGTGCGCCACAACTGCTGAGCCTGCACTCTAGAGCCCGCGAGCCACAACTAATGAAGCCTGCACGCTTAGAGCCCGTGCTCTGCAGCGAGAGGCCACGGCAATGAGAAGCCCGTGCACCACAACAAAGAGTAGCCCCCGCTCGCTGCAACTAGAGAAAGCCCACGCACAGTAAGGGAGACACTCAGCCAAAAATAAATAAAAGAAAATAAATAAAAATTAAAAAAAATTTTTGGAATTCCTGATGACACACTGATTTATTACAACAAAAAGAGTGACTGCTTCTTCATTTTCTTTAGAACCAACTCTAACAGGCTGTCACACTAGTCTCCAGCTTAGCACTCCCTAACCCCCACCCAGGTCAACCACAGGCCATATTAAACTTTCCCACCAACTTCCCCACCTCTTCCGTTCTGAAGACTCCGCCTATGGATGTAAGCACTGCAGGAGGCAGAGGGCTGCTAATCCCCACCCGCCCCGCCGTTCCCACACATCATGGTGGGCACTTGCAGGCTCCCTGGCCAACTTCCACACAGCCTTAAACTTCTTAAAACATCTGGCCAAAGAAGAATGAAACAAAATAAGTCCCCAACCTGCCTACACCCAAAGATAAGAGCTCCAGAAGTGCAGAGTTTCAACCTGTTGCACTTTTATACCTCAGCTATCAAACAATTTTGAATAATCAGAAAAAAAGCTTACCTTAAGATACGCATTACAAGTTAATGGAGACTTCCCTGGTGGTCCAGCGGTAAAGAGCCTGCCTCCCAATGCAGGGGACGCGGGTTCGATCCCTGCTGGGTAAACGAAGATCCCACATGCCCTGGGGCAACTAAGTCCGTGTGCCACAACTACTGAGCCCGCGCACCTCAATGAGAGAGCCCGCATGCTGCAAACTACAGAGCCCACGTGCTCTGGAGCCCACGCGCCACAACTAGAGAGGGAAAACCTACAGGCCACAACTAGAGAGAAGCCTGTGCGCCGTAATGAAGATCCCTCGTGATGCAACTAAGACCCAAAGCAGCCATAAATAAATAAATAAAGTAAAAAAAAATTTTTTTAAGTTAATGTGCCAAAAATAATAATAATAACTACTGGGAATTTTAACTTTAAAGCGTTCACTTTTTATGTAAACCCAATCATGTATAAAGGCAAAGTCAGAAATCAGCCTCTCTTTTAAGAACTCGGCTTTTAACAGCAGACCGAGTTGCTTCCGAGACAGAATGGGTGGGCAGAGAATTCTGTGGGTTTGGCGGGTTTCTCTGTCTTCCTAAGTATTTGATCATTCCGCAGCCAAGGGAGCTGGACACGACAGGACTTTGTGAATCCGTCACTGTGGGGACACGCTGCTTTCAACTCCCCAATGGCCACGCCCATGGAGTTAAAACTTATGTAGATCAGGCATGCAAAACTGCTGAGGAATTTGTCAATATTTACTATGAGACAATGGACAAGAGAAGACAGGCACTAACCAGGCTGTATCTGGACAAGGCCACTTTAGTATGGAATGGAAATGTTGTAACAGGGCTGGAAGCCCTGACTAATTTTTTTGACGTGTTGCCTTCTAGTGAGTTTCAGGTCAATATGCTAGATTGCCAGCCAGTTCATGAGCAAGCTACTCAGGCCCAGACTACAGTTCTTGTGGTGACCAGTGGAACTGTGAAGTTTGATGGAAACAGACAACACTACTTCAACCAGAACTTCCTGCTGACTGCTCAGTCTACTCCAAACAATACCGTGTGGAAGACTGTAAGCGACTGCTCCCGTTTTTAAGATTGGGCTAGTAGTTAAAGGGGGCAAAAGTCCATTCTCTTTTGGTACATTAGTTCCAGCAGTAGAAACTTATAAGAAGTAGTTCATTGCACTGTGGAAGCATTATAAACTAATATGTGCTGAAACTAAATTTCTTTAATATTTTTTATTCCTAGTGGCACCTTTTCTAGCAGCTGCCAGTTTAGAACTTTGCCCTTAAGAGCTTTAATGTTAGTTTTCTACATGCCTTATATATGTTTCACTAATGACATTCTTACAGTAACATTAAACCCATGGTCTCTGTACTAATATACTCACTGTGAGCCCAGTGTATTGCAAAAATGAAATCCTTTTATAGTACTGTCTATGGGATATCGGCACAATGTAACTCTCTGGGAGGAAGATGGAGTGTTTTTTTTGTTATTAGGCTAATTTTGTAGTACAACATGTACCTAATTTTTGGTAAACACTGGTAATGCAGTTTAAATATGAGGCTTTTTCAAATCAGTTCAATGAACACATTACTAATTTAGGTTTACATAAGTACTCTGACATACTAGAATGGCATGTAGAGATGTTCAGTAGTCTTTTTATGTTAAGTAATGTAGGTGGGTTTTTTTATGTTGGCATGTTTTCTTAAGTGAATTAATCTACTAGAGAGGTGTAAAATGTTCTCGATTGATACCTGAGTATTAGATACACTCTGGCTTAAAAGCAAAACTTCTTAAGAAAGCTTTTTCTTGGCAGCTCCAGGTCTGTAACTTTAGATAGTGAATTGTAGTAGTACTAAGAGTTTTAATGGGAGAATGAGAAGTGTAGAGATCCGAGGTTGGCCAAAAGCAAGGCAGGGTGGTCAAATGGTACACTTTTGGTACTTGTTTCTACCTCCTAAAAATGTAGCCTAATTTTAGGATTTAAGTCATTAAAGTAATAAGTATCAAAAAAAAAACTCAAAACATTTTTTTCTTCAAGTACTTTAGCTACTAGACGTCCACGAGGGTCAGGAAAGAGACATGGGTCTCTAGGACACGGCAATCCTTCTGCATTTACCACACGGTGGCGCTGCTTCAACACTAATTCCAGACAAAATCCAGAACTGTGTTTCTTCGCCACCAAGACAATAACGCTTGCAACCCGTTAGGAATGCAACGTCCAGAAAATTTTGGGGTTTTTTTTTTTTTAAGGTTTTAGGCAATATACATATGGTTAACAGTTTATATGGATAAATTAAAATTGCTCAGGCAGCAACTCTGCCCTCATTTTAGGCTGGACTTAACAGAATTCTGACATATTTGCCAGGGGAAGGCTGATCAGCCTGAGAGCCAACGATGCAACGTGTTGGGCAGAAGGGCCGAGTGCCTGAGTGAGATGTCTCACAGCGCAACACTGACATGTCATCTACCTGTGAATCTATACTGATATAAACAGGTAAGTGAGGAAGAAGACACGAATCACTCAGGCAGAAAAATTCCAAATAATTTATGTACATACTCCACTCACAAGGTGGGGAGCCCAAGTCCCCACCCTGCATGGGGGGCTGTGCATAGCAACTTCCCTCCAGAGAGTAGAGGATGGGGAGGGATGTAAGAAAAAGAGTAACTTCACCCTGGAGAAACCTGGCAACCTCTACCTGGGCCGGGTGAACACAGTGAACGAAAACCGTGATAAGTCACGTTGAAGTGTCAGCATGATGAGATGAGAAGGGCACTTTACCTCTGTGGTCCACCTCCTCACAACTTCAGTCTAATCATGAGAAGCGTCAGACAAACCCCGCAAAGAGGAGCATCCTACAAACCATGGGAACAGTAGCCTCAGAACTGCCAAGGCCATCAAAACCAAGGAAAGTCTGAGAAACTGTCAGAGCCAAGTGGAGCCTAAGGAAACGTGACAAATAAATGTCATAGGGTATCCTTGACTAAGATCCTGCATATTAGGTATCAACCAAAGAAACAGAAAGTACAGACTTCGGTTAATAATAATGTGTCAGTATGAGATCATTAGTTGTGACAATGTATCATACTAATATACTATGTTAATGATAGAAGAAAGTGGCTATGTGATAATAAATGGGAACTGCAAACTATCTTTGAACTATTCCAAAATAAACTTTTTATCTAAGGCTCAAATGGTAACTAAGAGAAGCCTTCACATACAGGAGAATTCCTTCAGCTTCTGTATTAAGGAACTTAGGCTGTGTTCCCAACAATCCCTTGACATCCGCCATAGAGGAGGAAGGTTGTTACAGGCTGAAGGATGTGCCCCCAAACTTCATATGCTGAAGTCCTACGTCCTAGTACCTCAGCATGTGACTATATTTGCAGACTAGGCCTTTAAGAGGTGATTGAGTTAAAATGAGGCCATTGAGGTGGGCCCTAATCCAATCTGAGTGCTGTCCTTACAAGAGGAAATGTGGACAAAGAGACACCAGGGATGCACAGACACAGAGGAAAGACCACGTGAGGACATAGGGAGAAGGTGGCCATCTGGAAGCCAAGGATAGAGGCTGCAGGAGAAACCAAACGCGCCAGTACTTTGATCTTGGACTTCCAGCCTCCAGACCTAGGACAAAAGTAACTTCTGTTGTTTAAGCTACCCATCTTGTGGTACTTTCTCATGGCAGCCCTAGCAAACTAAGACAAAGGTGAAGCAGAAAAACAGTGCTTCACTGAATGTTATGTGAAGGACAGCAGTGGGAATGCAGAGCTTGATGGCTTCTGGGCCATGTGTACCTTTTGAGAGGGATCTGACCTGAGGCTGCTGTTCTGGGTGGCAACTAAGTGACGTGGAGATGACCCGGGCTTTGGACTCAGGCAGACTGAAGTCCAAATCCCAGTCAGTCCCTAAGTAGCTGTATAACCTTCAGGCAAGTTATCTAAACGCTTGGGTTCTTCCAGCAACTGTAAGTGGGATTCGTGCCTACACCTCAAGGTTAAAAATGTTTACAAAGGGTCTAGTACATGGTAAGCACTGAATAAACACTAAGTTTCCATTCTCCCCTTCCTTTCCTCTAAGGCAAAAGTCAGGTTGGCAAACTATGGTCTAGGGGCCAAGTCTGACCCACTGCATGTTTTTATAAATAAAATGTTACTGGAACATGGCCATGACCATTCATGAATGAACTGTCTATGGCTGAGCTGCGCTACAGTGAAAGGTGAGTCGTTGCAACACAGACCGTATGGCCCTCAAAGCCTAAAATATTTACTATCTACCCTTGACAGAAAGAGTTTGTTGATTCTGCTGTTTTCCTATTTCCAAAAGCTGACAGATGCTTGTCATTCCTCATCATACTTGAACTTCCCAGCATCTGCCACAGATGCCATGTCTTGAGATCCTTCCTCCTCCCTGGAGGCCAGTGATCTGAGCTCAGGCTCTGCATCTCCAATTCCCTGGTGCTCTTCACAAGCAAGGATCTCTGCAGAATACTAAGCTTAGAGATATTCAAAGTCGCCACCCCCCCGGCCAACCTGTTTCTGTGTTCCACATTGTAATTAATTACACCAGCACCTATGCCTGTGGCTGTACAGAGACAGCATGACTTGGAATCCCAGCACCAGGGTTGAAATTCCACCTGTCAGAGCCTTACTTAAAACATGAAAATAATGACTCCCCTTGGAGACCCCATAACAATAGGGGGAAAATATGAATAAAGCCACTAGCGCAGCAAAAAGTTTCTGAATCTAGATCTATCTGGAAACCCAAGCTAGAGACCTTAGCAAGCTTCCCAACTGCTGTGCAAAGAATTTGTTACAGGATGTGCTGGGATGTAGATCCCCCAGCTCTGTGGACTGCAGGGCAGTCTGGGGCAGTGCTACAAGGGACAGCCCATTTACCCCACTGCTGGACAAATATTTCCTGTATGTGCCGTGACATGAAACAGGCTCACAAGCCCTGGCCCATTTTGCACTTTTCTGCCTTCTCTAATTCTCATGTACAAATGAGTCACCACAACCTACAGACTCCTTTTCCTAAGATTTTCTCAAATGGACCTCCACCTCCCTCCATCCCCCTCCTCTGTCACTGCCAAGGTTTCAGCTACTATACATCCTTTGAATCATTACAAAAGAGTCCCAACCAGTCTCCTTGACTCCAAGATGGCCTGTACAAAATAAATACTTACTATCCCAACCCAAATCTATTTATTTCATCCCTCTATTTTAAAAACAGTCAAAAGAATAAGACAACACTGCTAGAAGAATCAAATCCTCCCCGGCCCCACTGTGTTTCCATCCTTGGTCCTCAAGTGCAACCTGTCCCGTAATGCTGTGTGAGATCCAGCCACTGCGGGCCAGTCCAGACTTCACGCAGGGTTCTTCTTCCCCTACGGGGCAGTCTTCCCACCCACCCCAATCCCTGTCTGCCATGTAACCCCTAACTCATGCTTGAAGAGCACCCTCCAATGTCACCTGCACTTGGAACATTGCCAGCTCCCCCAAAGAGCTGCTTGCTCTTCTCTGTGTGGTCACAGCACTTTGTAGACACCAGTGTCTTAAAAGTCATTGCCTCTCTCACGAAACTGGGAGGCCCCCAAAGCTTAAGGCTAGAGCATGTATTTACCTTTATATCTACCTCATCTCTAGAGCAGAGCCCAACACTGATTGGGCTGATAGCTGATGCTCAGTAAACCCCTTGAAACAAATGTTTATGGAACCTCATGAAATCACTGAGTGAAGGAAAGATGGAAGTAACTCAGAGTGCCTCTGAAGCCATTTGTAAAAATAAAGTTTACCACCAAAAAAAGTCCCAAGTCCCATCCACACACAGTGTCCTCTTAAGAAGGAAGCCTTGAACAATCTCTTGCCAGCTTAGCTGCCAGCAAGTCCAGGAGAGCTGGAGGAGAAGGAGCTCAGAAGAGCGCTAGTGCATAAAAACAGGCTGTTTTTAAAGGCTAAAGGGCACACAAACTAAGACTTGCCAGTATGAAAGGAAGAAATGTGGAACATGAGCCACAAAAAATAATGAAAAGGTGTCCAAATGCAAATTAAAAATGTGATTCTCTTAAGCAGTCTGCTAGGACGTGCCTTTCTCATTTCAGGGAAAACACATCTTTATTTTTTCCTTTCTGTGTATCATGAAGAAATCTACATGCAACAGTGTGAGTCAGTCATGTGACTGGCAGGTATCAAGCTACAGTCATATTTTTCCTGCCTTAAAAGGACCTGTTATTCTTCAATTGCTTATTAAAACACCACAAACTTAAGAAAAATATGCAGTAAAACTTAACGTCAAGTTAATATCAAGTCCTTGGCCTGGACTGTGACACCATTTCTTCCTGAGAGTCCTGTAGGGCTCAGGTGGCCGTTCCGAGGCATCCTGTACAGCCGGGCAGAAGCAAACATCACCTCAAGACAACACACAGATGCTGGGTGGTTTCCCTACTCTCACCCCCAACATCTTTAGCACCAGTTTGCTTCCTTAGGAACTGCTTTCCACACTCCTCCAAAACATGGTTACTTGCATTCTCACAGGTTGACCTTCATCACTTTCAATAAGAGCTACAATAGGACCAAGAATAAACAAGGCATTTGGCCGGGAGCAGCACAGACAACAGGAGATGAAAACCATGACCAGAGCTAACAAACCCATACCCAAATATCAACAATTAGACTTTACAGGTCCCTGCACTGAAGCAGTGGAGCTTTCCCTGCTGTCCATGTCAGAAAACCAGACTGAAGACAAAACAAGAGGTATGAGAGAGGCCAACAAAGGGAGAGAGGGGCGAATTACCCGCTCTCGGGAATCAGGGGCAGCAGAAGCGTTTCTTGTGGGGGTTTTAGGAGCCAGGCACTCGTCACACATTCCCTCTATCCTCTCAAAGACCAATACACTAGGTAGTTCATTCTCATTCCCAGATGAGGAAAACCGAGAATCAGAGAAGCGGTAAAGTAATTTCCAAGGACACAGAGCTACTGAGAACAGGATTTGAACCCAGGTCTGTCTGTCTTTTAGGGCCAGAAGCTTCCCACAACACCACATAGCTTGGGTAGAATTTCTCCATCTAGAAGGCAGCGAGGGAAAAGGCAGAGTGTACAGAAGTTCAAGCTTATCTAATGCAAACAAGATCTGCTTAAACCTCACAACTTCCAAAAACACCCCAAACAAACAAATCATGGACTCTGCAAATCTTTTGCATGCATATACTCATATTTTTATGTGTACATGAGAACGTATACACACTCATTCAAATCTTAGAGAATAGGGCTTCCCTGGTGGCGCAGTGGTTGGGAGTCCACCTGCCGATGCAGGGGACACGGGTTCGTGCCCCGGTCCGGGAGGATCCCACGTGCCGCGGAGCGGCTGGGCCCGTGAGCCATGGGCGCTGGGCCTGCGCGTCCGGAGCCTGTGCTCCTCAACGGGAGAGGCCACAGCGGTGAGAGGCCCGCGTACCACAAAATTAATTAATTAATTAAATTAAATTAAAAAAAAAAAAATCTTAGAGAATACATCTGGCTCTAATAGGAACTGTAAAAGTGGAAAAACAGGTTGTAGATTATTTTGTAAAAGTAAATTATTTTTAATAAAGTTATTGAATTTTTGCTAAAGAGCTCAAAGTCGACAATCATTCTTTGATTAACACAACAGGAGATTCCTAGCCTGTCAGCCTCACTGCCAAGACCTCTAGTTTCCATGTCAAATATTAAAACTAGACTCCAGGATGTGTACAACAGGCATATATTTTCTTTTGATTACTGAAGACCGTCAACATCCAGAGTCCTTGTGAAATGTCAAAATGCCTGAGACAAAAAAAAAAAAAAAATGCCTGAGACAGAAGTGTCCATAACACTTCCTGCATTCTCAGATGCCACTCCCCTCCTGCGTTAGGTGGAGCGGAGTTACCTCACTTGCATTCAACTACATGTGTTCTACGAGATGGGGGGTGGTTCTGGAGGATGAGACACACACATCTGCTTCTCCTTCAGCCACTCTCAGCCCCTACGTGCTTTTCACATAGTGGAATTCTGGTGTATAAAGTACGTAATTTCTGGTACAATGCCATCCTAAGTACAAACTACCTACTTCACCTGGTGCAAAAAACAAAACACAACAATCTGCCAATGGCAGAAGAAAAATGGTGGTACCATCCAAAGACGCTGTGTCTACATGTAGCATTTATGAGCCATTTAAGGGATGCTCAAGGGTAACCTGATGCAAACGTTTCTGCCTTACATTCTTTTTCATTTACCTGTGTAAGGAGCAACTTTGTAACCCTGTTCTCGTGCTTAGCTTCAGACAATAAGTAGCTGTCTGCTCAACTTTCATTGGAGTTTTGCTCGCACTGCCCAGGGAACACATTTGAACCATTTTGGAGCACTTACTCTCTATCAGCTTCACGAATCACTGTTTCTCATTTCAACGAAGAGCTCACGGGAGCTTCACAGATTACTGAGGCAGGGCACCACCAGGAATCCGACCTTTTTTCTTTACCTAATTGTCTCTTTTCTGCTAAGAACTACTGCTTTCTTAAACCTTTGCATTTGCATCACTAGTTCCAAGAGCTGGCTTCCTTTACAGGGCAATTTTACGACATAATTTTAATTACTTCACACGAATCATGTGCAAACCAAAAGAAGATGAATAACATAAGTAGTTGATGGCAGAGCTGGAACTGGAATCCAGACAGTCGGTCAGTCACTGCGTTATGCTGCTTTCATCCTATTCACAGGGAACAAAGCCTGCTGCACATCAAGAAGACATATGTATGCCAGAAAGCATACAGATCTGAGGGTGAAATTCCACTGGGAAGCATCTGGCTGAGGATAGGGAATCAAGAGGACCGGTACTGTGAGAATCAGCCACTGAGTCAGATGAAGAAAGTTGAAGATGGGCTCCAAGGCAGACAGTTGCAGTGAAATAGCAAGCCCCAAAGGAGAGCTTGTGTACCATGCCCTACGCTTTATGGTATACATCTCAATTTCACTTACCCTATAAGAGAAGCACCATTATTACCCCCATCGCTCAGATGAAGAAACACCTATAACTTAACCAAGCACACCAAGTGGGAGGTGAATACAGTTCCAACCTGCCCAAGACTGGGGTGGAGAAAGGTACCTATCAGGATCATTAATAACTCAGCTAAAACCAGAGATTCATAACTCCCTAACTTATGGTGGCTAACTTATTCTCCTAGGCTTTTCCAAAAGTGAAATTGATTCTGAGTAGGCCTATATCTATTAAAGAAATTGAATCAATAATTCATAACTTTCCAAAACAGAAAGCACCAAGCCCAGATAGGTACCAATTCTCTACAATCTCTGTCAGAGGATGGAAGCAGAGGGAATACTTCCTAACTCATTCTATGAAGCCAACATTGCTCTAATACCAAAACCAGACAAAGACATTATAAGAAACCTACAGAACAATATCTCTCATGAGCATAGATGAAAAAATCCTCAACAAAATACTATCAAGTTGAATCTAAGAACGTATAAAAAGAATTACACATCACAACCAAGTGGGATTTATCCCAGGTATGCAAGGCTGGTTCATCACTAGCAAATCAATTAATGTAATCCATCACATTAATAGGCTAAAAAGCAAAATCACATGGTCATATCAATAGATGCAGAATATGTATTTGACAAAATCTAACACACATTCTTGATAAAAACTCTCAGTAAACTAGGAATAGAGGGGAACTTCCTCACCTTGATAAAGATATCTATAAAAACTCTACAGCTAATATACTTACTGGTGGAAACAAAAAGCTTTCTCACTGAGATCAGGAACAAGGCAAGGATATCCCCTCTCTCCACTCCTTTTCAACATTATACTAGAAGTCCTAGCTAATGCAATAAGGCAAGAAAAGGAAATAAAAGGTATTACAGCTTGGGAAGGAAGAAATAAAACTGTCTTTATTCACAGATGACATGACTGTCAATGTAGAAAATCTGAAAGAACTGACCAACAACTCCTGTAACAAGGGATTATAGCAAGGTTCTAAGATACAAGGTTAATATACAAAAGTCAATCAATTTTCTATATGCCAGCAATGAACAAGTGGAATATGAAATTAAAAGTAGGATACCATTTGCATTAGCATCCCTCAAAATGAAATACTTAGGTATAAAAAGCAAAATAGATACAAGATCTATGTGAGGAAAGCTACAAAACGCAGAAGAAAGAAATCAAAGAACTAACAAAATGAGATGGTCCACATTCAAGGATGGGAAGACTCAATACTGTCAAGATGTCAGTTCTTCCCAAATTGATTAACAGATTCAATATAATCTCAATCAAAGCCCCAACAAGTTATTTTGTGGATACTGACAAACTGATTCTGAAGTTTATGTGGAGAGGCAAAAGACCCAGAATAGCCAACATAACACTGAAGAAGAAGAACACAGTTCTTCTACCAGACTTCAAGATTTACTATAAAGCTAAAGTAATCAAGACAGTGTGGTATTGGCACAGAATAGACAAACAGGTCAATGGAACATAACAGAAAGCCCAGAAATAGACACATATAAATACAGTCAACTGATCTTTCACTAAGGAGCAAAGGCAATACAATGGAGCAAAGTCTTTTCAACAAATGGTGCTGGAATAACTGGACATCTACATACAAAAAAATGAATCTGGACAGAAACTCCATACCCTTCACAAAATTTAACTCAAAATGGCTCACAAACTTAAAACAAAACTATAAAACTTCAAGGCTTCCCTGGTGGCACAGTGGTTGAGAGTCCGCCTGCCAATGCAGGGGACACAGGTTCGTGCCCCGGTCCGGGAGGATCCCACGTGCCGCGGAGCAGCTGGGCCCGTGAGCCATGGCCGCTGAGCCTGCACGTCCGGAGCCTGTGCTCCACAGCGGGAGATGCCACAACAGTGAGAGGCCCGCGTACCGCAAAAAAAAAAAAAAAAACTCAATAAGAAAACCACCTGATTTTTAAAAAGGATGAAATCTTAGCAGACACCTCACCAGAGAAGATATACAGATGGCAAATAAGCATACAAAAAGATGCACCACAACATGTGCCATCAGGGAAATGCCAATTAAAACAACAAGACACCACCATACACCTATTAGAAAGGCCAAAATCCAAAACACTAACACCACCAAATGCTAGCAAGGATGCAGAGCCAGAGGAACTCTCATTCACTGCTTGTGAGAATGCAAAATGGGTACAGCAACTTCAGAAGACAGTTTGTTGGTTCCTTATGAAACTAAGCACTCTTACCATATGATCCAGCAATCACGTTCCTTGGTATTTATTTACCTAAACGAGTTGAAAACTACGTCCACACAAAAACCTGCACACAGATGTTTGCAGTAGTTTTATTCATAACTGCCAAAACCTCAAAGCAACCAAGATGTCCTTTAGTAGATGAATGGATAAATAACCGTGGTACATCCAGACAATGGAATATTATTCAGCACTAAAAAGAAGATGAGCTCTCAAGCCATGAAAAGACATGGAAGAATCTTAAATGCCTATTACTAAATGAAAAAACCAATCTGAAAAGGCTACATACTGTATAATTTCAACTATATGACATTCTGGAAAAGGCAAAACCATGGAGACAGTAAAACGATCAGTAGTTGCCAGGGGTTTGAGTTGGGGTAGGGAGAGAGGGACGATTAGGTGAAGCACAGAGGATTTGGGGGGCAGTAAAAATTTTGTATAATACCACAATGATGGATACATGTCATTATACATTTGTCCAAACTCAGAGAATGTCTAACACCATAATGTAAACTTTGGACTTTGGGTGATAAAGATGTGTCGATACAGATTCATTAGCTGTAACAAATGTACCCTCTGGTGGGGATACTGACAGTGAGGGAGGCCATGCATGTGTGGGGACAGGAGTCAACAGGCAATCTCTGTACCTTCCATTCAGTTTTGCAGTGAACCTAAAACTGTTTTAAATAAATTCTATTTTTTAAAAAAGGTGAGCTCACTAACTGCCACTTAGGACCTTTGGCCAATAAAGGAACATTTTGTTGGTGAGAGAAGCAAAAAGAAAGTCACATCTCCTTGGAAGAGTTTCCTAAATTTTATTTCTCAGAACCCTTGCACAGCAAAGGGGTTCCATCTGTAACTGTTAGCTGGTAACTCTCAATAAACCCCCAGAGGCAAAGCTTACTGGTTCCAACACTCCAGGCCTGAATAATGAAGATTTTCTTGATGGTCCCTGTTTTCCTTTTGCAGGACACTCCAGCTCTTACTGACCTCTCTTCTAGAGATCACCATTCTATGTCCACTTTCACTTCCCAACTCCCAGCTTTTGCACACCTTTGCCACTCTGCCTGGAATAAAGCCAGCTGTTCCTGCCAACCCACCCACAGACTTGCTTCACTACAAATTTGAGGATTCAGGCTGGAACATCAATCCTTCCTTCCTGTCGGTTTTGACCACCCACTAACTTTCATTTATGTTAGATACGGGTGCGAAATCTTCCACGGGCTTCTGTGACTTCTGTGTTTCTCTGTGAATCAGAAATGATCAAAAAGAAGAGGTTCCCACCGCCACTGCCTCTGCTCCCATCAATTTTCTTAACGTAAAACCCCTCATTTCTGAGTACGGCACTTGGTTTGTTCTAGCCGCCACCTGACACCACCAAAGGGTGCACCTGACACTGCCGTAAAGTATGACTGGGTAAAATCTCCAGTCATCATTAACTGCAGGTGGTGGGAAACATGCAGCAAAAAAATGCCAGAAGCCTGAGAAAGAAGAAGAGTGACAGGAACATAGAAAAGGAGGCATGAGAAGGCTGCTGACCCAGTTTCACACATACTCCTCTTTGCCCATCCCTGATCATAGCGAAGTCCTGAGAGAGGTAGGACCTTGCTTAAGCATCAGTTCTCTCTAGATATGGGGAAAGGTATGTTCCCAGCTTTACAAATGCAAGGTACTGCAATTTAAATTGCTTTCCTGATTTTCAACCAATCACATGGAACTGGTGAAGGTGGACTACTAAAATCCTACTCATTTTAATAGGTGCATACCAGTGCCCCATCACCAGGGTAACTGTCTGAAGGAAGTGATTAGATCCTGTTTCCAAGTATCCAAGGGGAAACACAAAGGCAAGATCCCAAGACAGGGAGCTCATGGAATGTCAAGGCAGAGGAACGCCATGAAAGGCAGTGCAGAGGGAGGAGGAAGCACAGTGCTACAGGTGTTTGGAACAGTAAGTTTTTTCTCATACAGGGAAAAGTAGAGACATAAAGGAAGGCTGGATGTAGCAACAGATGCAAGCCACACCTGAGGTCAACTCTGAAAGAGAAAGTTTTGACCTAAGACAGAAGGAGGAGAATAAGCAAAGGGGAAGTGGAACAGAAGGGCTGGTCTGGGCACAACAGTGACTTGATCACTCAAAGTCCGTTCAGCAGGAAAAGAATCGACTTGTCAATAAATGGTGCTGGGACAACTGGATATCCTTCCTCATGTGAAAGAATGAAAATGACCCCTACCACACACCATTCACGAAAAATGGAGTTAAAAAGGATCCAGACCTAAATGTAAGAGTTAAAACTATAAAACTCTTAGGAGGGGGCTTCCCTGGTGGTGCAGTGGTTGAGAGTCCGCCTGCCGATGCAGGGGACACAGGTTCGTGCCCCGGTCCGAGAAGATCCCACGTGCCGCGGAGCGGCTGGGCCCGTGAGCCATGGCCGCTGAGCCTGCACATCCGGAGCCTGTGCTCCGCAACGGGAGAGGCCACAACAGTGAGAGGTCCGCGTCCCGCAAAAAAAAAAAAAAAAAAAAATTGAAACTTTTGCACTTATGACAATAGTATCAAGAGCACAGAATGGAAGAAAATATTTGCATATTGCATAACTTGTATCTAGAACATACAAAGAATTCTTACAATTACAATGAGATACCAGTTCACATGTACTACAATGGCTATAATCAAAAAGATTGATAATAACAAGAGTTGGCAAGGATGTGGAGAAACTGGAAATCTCATACTCCTCAGCTGGGAATCCAAAATACTGCAGTCATGTTGGAAAATAATTTGGCACTACTTCAAAAGGTTAAGCATAGAGTTATCATATTAATCCAGCAATTCCACTCCTTGGTATGTACCCCAGAAAAAAATGAAAAGCTACAATCACACAAAAATGCATACACAAATGTTCATAGCAGCATTATTCATAGTAGCCAAAAAGTGGAAACAACTCAAACGTCCATAAACTGAAGGATGGATTTAAAAATGTGGCATATATAATACATACATGAAAGAAGCCAGTCACAAAAGACCACATATCATATGATTCTATTTATACCAAATGCCCCAAACAGGCAAATCCATAAAGGAAAAAAAAAAATAGATTAGTGTTTGCTTAGGGCTGTGGGGTGGGGGGCTGGAAGGAGGGAGGAATGTGGAATAACTGCTAATGCAAATGGATTTTTTTTTAAAGGGACATAAAAATGTTCTAAAATTAGATTGTGGCAATGGATGCACAACCCCGTGAAAATGCTAAAAACACTGAACTGTAAACTTTAAATGGATGAATTATATGATATGCAAAATATCCCAATAAAGCTATTCTTTTAAATGCAAAGGGATAAATAATAATGGAAAAATGTGTAAATTTGAATTGAAAGAACAAAAAACTTCTGTGAGTCATAAAACACTATAAACCTAATGGAAAATCATGAACTGGGAAAATTTCTGAATAACATACATGACTGATGGTCTTAAAACAAACAACAAGAAAGCTGTAATTCAGTAAGAACTCTATATTGCCCCAGTAGAACAGAAGACAAATACCACAAGAATTCCCCAAAGAAAAAAGTACAAATGACCAATAAGTATATAATAATCCATTCACAACATTAATCAAAAAAGTTTTCAACTAGTAATCCTAGAGTTAAAGCCTATCCAATGAAAATATAAAGAGGCTTTTAAATATTAATATATAAGAATATTCTTTATTTAGTGGGAAACTGGGATCTTCTTACATGTACAATGCTCGGGGGAGTGGGCAAATACTATCGTTTATTCAGTACAGAAACAAGGCAGGAAAGAAATTCAAGTGGACCTCCCTGGTGGCGCAGTGGTTAAGAGTCCGCCTGCCAGTGCAGGGGACAAGGGTTCAAGCCCTAGTCTGGGAGGATCCCACATGCCACGGAGCAGACAGGCCCGTGTGCCACAACTGCTGAGCCTGTGCTCTAGAGCCCATGAGGCACAATTACTGAGCCCACGTGCCACAACAACTGCAGCCCGCATGCCTAGAGCCTGTGCTCTGCAACAAAGAGAAGCCACTGCAATGAGAAGCCCACACACCGCAACAAAGAGTAGCCCTCACTCGCTGCAACTAGAGAAAGCCCACGCACAGCAACAAAGACCCAATGCAGCCAAAAAATAAAATAAAGAAAGAAAAAAAAAAAACAGAAATTCAACCAACTGTCAGAAATGGTTGTCTTTTTAGGGGCACAGCGGGTGGAAGGGACCAAGATTTACTGTACCTTGTTCTGTACATCTTTGTAATGAATTTTCCTCCACAAATATTCTAAAATTTAAAAAATAAAGCTAACAAATATCTACGTCTACCTTCATTGAAAAGGAATTTTATCATATAATCACATATTCCTTACCAAAGTTCTCAAACTTTGCTACATATTAGAATCACCTGGGAAGATTTTTTTTAAAATCCCAATGCCCAGGCCATACCTCACAGGCACTAAATCAGAATCTCTGAAGGTAGGACCCAGGCAGCAGTCTTCTTTAAAATTGCTGGGCATGATCGCATGGTACAGCCAAATCGTGTATGGGTGAACCAAGATTCAAAGGCAGGAGAATTAACGGCACTCAAAGGTCCTTAAGTTCACAGTGGAGCAAACCAAATGCACACAGGTCTGTGTGTGAGCACAGAACAACAAAGTATGTGTGTCCTGGTCATGGCTGCATGGAGCAGTAAGGTACAGGCAGGGTCGCCCAGCTCCTTGGAGTAGGCGGTCATATAACAAGTTTGCAGGAGGAAACAAAGAGAGCTGTCCAGTTCACCAGAGCAGGAGGAACCGTCCTTGCTGAAGGTAAGAGCCCTGATTGTGGCCTGACCACTCCGAGGTGACAGCAGGACTGAGAACTAGCTGGTCCTTCCAGCAGACCTGCGCTGAGCCTGTGTGTTCCCTGTGCTGTCCTCCACCTCCCTAGGAAGAAGCCTCACAGATGTTTGTGTGTACCACCTCCAGCCTATAGCCTCCCCCCAGGCATGCAACCGGAACACAGGGCCATGTCACCTACAGCTCATGTGTCAGACAGAACAATGCAGACTAGCACTGGCATAGGAGAACGTGCTAGGGCGGGGCAGGGGGCTGGACTTAGGGCAGCCTCCACCTTAACCTGCACACTGGGCCAAGTTCCGTAATGATGCTTCTGTATCTGCAAGGAGGCCTGACTGGTTGTGCCCTAGAGGCCTCGCCAACCCCAACCTGTCTGTGATCCTCTAAGGTCTGCACACAGAACAGAGACTGCGGCAGTAGCTAAAACTGGAAGCCAGCTGAGTGTGGTTCTGACCAGGAACTTGATCTGACTCAGCTGTGATAATTCCCCTGCCATAGTACCGTGGAAAGAAAGAAAAAATGGAAATTGAGAAGCGCAGACAGAAGGGAAGTTCAAAAGAGGAGGGTTACAGAACGACTACTCTCAGCCTCCTCTTGCTAATTCTCAGTGGTCCACAACGAGGCCTGACAAAGCACCCACTAGCACCATCCACTCAAGACTGTCCCCTGAAGATGTTGACTTCAAAAGGAGGTCACTCGAAGAACGCTGGAGGGAATGTGAAATCAATGCAGCTTTTTGTAAAGTGACTGGGCAGTATGTACCAAGAATCTTTAAATCTTTAAAAGTGCAGTCCATTTAGTGCAATACTTCCACTTCCGGGAACCTGCCACTCTTGAGAGATCAGACGTATGTAAAAGTTACTGAACAAAAATATTCTCATGGGGAGTTCTGGAGACTGGGTGCACAACAATGTAAGTGTATGTAACATGACTAAACTGTACATTTTAAAATGGTTAAGATGGGAAATTTTGTGTATTTTATCACATCTAAAATTAAAAATTAGGGCTTCCCTGGTGGTGCAGTGGTTAAGAATCCGCCTGCCAGTGCAGGGGACACGGGTTCGAGCCCTGATCCGGGAAGATCCCACATGTCGTGGAGCAACTAAGCCCGTGCGTCACAACTACTGAGCCCACGTGCCACGACTACTGAAGCCTGCACACCTAGAGCCCGTGCTCTGCAAAAAGAGAAACCACCGCAATGAGAAGCCCACGCACCGCAACAAAGAGCAGACCCCCCTCACCACAACCAGAGAAAAGCCCATGCGCAGCAACGAAGACCCAACACAGCCAAAAATAAAATAAATAAAATACATTTATAAAATTTAAAATTCATAGGCATTTAATAGCAAAAACAAAATATCTTGGCTCACGCTACAATTTTTTTAAACTGAAAAATAATGTAAGTATCTAACAGTCAGAAATTAGTTAAAAATCAATTACGGAATATTGAAACAATGGACATCGAATGTCAAGTTCTTCAAGCAAACTGGAACGTGCTCATGATATAATATTCAGTGAAAAATGGCAAAGCACGTGTGGTCCTGGGTTTAGGAAGGATCGATTGAAAAAAAAAAAAAAAACTAGAAAATCAAAAAACACTAAGCATAGTTCCGTCTCTACAATGGGATTTCCAAATTTTCTACAAGAAACACTCCAGCGGGGTGAGGGAAGGAGTGCCTTGGTGAACGTTAATTCATGGTCCAAGAATCAAAGGGCAGAATGATTTCCACTTTACAGCCTGTCAGCTTTGAGGTTTTTCCGTTAAAGAAACAGACAGCCAGAGGGTTTTCAAAACTGCTATATCAGCTCGGTCAACTGACACAGAACTGGGACTGGAGATGGCAGAGATGCAAATGCAGCAGCTCCCCTCATACGTTCCAAGACCCCCACTGGATGCCTGAAACTGTTGATAGTACTGAGCCCCATATATACTATAGGGTTTTTTCCTATGCATACATACCTGTGATAAAGTTTAATGTATAAGTTAGGCAAAGTAAGATTAACGACAGTGACTAACAATAAAATAGAATGGGGTCTCTCTCTCAAAGTACCTTACCGTACAAATTTAACACATTTTCTATCTTAACTAAAGCACTTATCACATACCGTGGCCATAACTTTTACAGTCTGAGGTGCGAGAGCAAAACTAGCACACATTTTTTTCCTTCTTCACAATTTCACGAATAGAAAATTCGTTCTTACCATAGATCTTAGCTACCTCAGCATATGATTTTTTTTTTTCCTTATTAAGTCAAGAACCTTTTCACTTAAAGGAAGCACTTTACGGTTTCTCTTTGCATATCTGAACTGCCAGCATCACTACTCTTGCATTTCAGGTCCTTTATTAAGTAAAATAAGGGTTACTTGAACCCAAGCACCTCGATATCACAACAGCGGATCTGAGGACTGAGGGGGCTATGCAGAGACTAATGGGCAGGGCACACTGGACAGAGGGACGATCCACATTCTGGGCAGGACAGAGCGAGGCTTCATCGCGTGAGCTACTCCGAATGGCACTCAATTTAAAACTTAGGAATTGTTGGGACTTCCCTGGTGGTCCAGTGGTAAAGAATCCGCCTTCAAACACAGGGGATGCGGGTTTGATCCCTGGTCGGGGAACTAAGATTCCACATGCCACGGGGCAACTAAGCCTGCGCGCCACAACTACTGAGCTCATGCACCTCAACTAGAGAGCCCGCGTGCCCCCAACTACAGAGCCCACGCGCCCTGGAGCCCGCCAGGCTAGGTAGGCCACAACTAGAGACAAGCCTGCGCACCACAGTGAAGAGCCCGCGCGCTGCAACGGAAGATCCCACGTGCCTCAACGAAGAGCCCACACGCCCCAACTAAGACCCGAAGCAGCCCCAAAAAAAAAAAATTATGAACTGTTTACTTCTGGAATTTTCCATTTAATATTTTTGGACACTGATGGACCACGAGTAACTGTAACCACAGAAAGAGAAACCACGAATAAGGGGGGATGACTATAACCAGCACTACCCAGTCTCCCCATATAAGCGAGGATGAGAAAAGCAGTATCACCCACTTTTCACCATCTGCTGTTTCACTCCATTCAGTGTTCTAAATGGTTGCTCTGTGCCTCCTTTTGATTGTTTCATAATGGGCCCAAAGTGATCTGGGAAATGTAATCCAAATATAAAGTAACAAATTATATTACTAATAAACAATCCACAGGAAATGGGCTTGCTCTTCTCTGGGAGACAAAAGAATGCATTACAAATATTAATGAATTCTTAATCCAAAAAAGGCTTGCACCAGCCACAGAACTACTTAATGGATACTGATCCTTGTTTTCATTATCAGAAAATTTATGTTTCATTTAGCAAAAAACAAAAAATGTGAAACAGTACTCAGGAAACTGAATCTTCTGACTAGCAGTGAAAAACATAAATAAGGTGGAGCAAGGTGGAAGGAGAGTAAACAAAAATAATAACTAGCAATGTAAGTGGAAGAAACTCAGTCATGTGAAATGCAGGGTCACATTACTGCGACATGAACGACATTTTCTCTGGTCCTGAGTTCCCATGGCCCACCAGCCAATCACCAAGTATACTAGTATACAAACTTTCATTATTAATGCAGGCTGTGCTGAGTGCCTGTGACAGGAGTTTATAGTATTTGACCTTTGCTAGAATAATAGTTTCGGGCCAACAGTTTCTTGATTAGCATCAATTAGTGAAGACGTTCTATCCAAACAAGTAAAACAGGTTTGGTTCTCGGTGCAGTTTTTTTCGCTTTGTTTTTGCCTTAAACAAAAGAAAAAGGCATCTAATCTTACAAATGAGAACAGAAGTCAGCATCTTTCAGAGCTGGGGCTGAAAGATGATGTGCTCCTGAAGCAAAGCCAAATGGGGAGGGAAAACAGAGGGGGTGGGGTAGGCGGGGGCGGGTCTCTACCTACGGGCTCTGGCACACACCATATTTACTGTATCATTAGCAAAAACAGTGCTAGCTTTTTAAATAGATGGCTATTTTAAAATCCAGTGCATGTTCACAACCATACGTCAACTATTTTTATAGGCAGGTAGAATATTAGGACTCTAGATACTTTTCCAACAATATGGATTAAACAGAAATCTGTGTGTGTTCCACACTGGAAAAAACATTGTTTACTGTCTGTTGCATCCTGAGTCACTGCCATTTTTAAGCAAGCATCTCTGCCTTTAACTTTCCTTTTCGAATTAAAATTACCAAGATAACGAAACCAAATTAACACTGTGAGACACTAATTTGATGTACAAATTTGGGCTATCCACAAACACTGCCCCACCAAAGAGGAATCTGCTTAGTGGATTTAATTATCATTTGGACCAAAAGCATCTAATATGGAGAATATTTCCTTCAACCCATTAAAACGTTGAATGTTGCAGAGCTAACTACTCCCTTTATTCATAAGGCCCTGCAAAGACCTTAGTAGAAATAAATTTATTCCTATGGAGAAAAACAAACTTTGGGATATTTTCTCTAGAACCAAAGATATCTAATTTGGTCAGGACAGAGGAGACGAGGCCTTGTCAGGGATTTCTCTGCAGCT
Organism: Mesoplodon densirostris; assembly: GCF_025265405.1. Lineage (NCBI taxonomy): Eukaryota > Metazoa > Chordata > Mammalia > Artiodactyla > Ziphiidae > Mesoplodon > Mesoplodon densirostris. Next base: position 78,621,159 of record NC_082668.1, on the reverse strand, counting down.
GTGCCTGCAGCCTAAATGAGACTCTTCTGGCTTGCCACTCTGCCCAAGCGTGCCATGCCATTCATTGCTACCCGATGTCCCCTTAAAATGCCACAAAATAAATAAGGAAATAGTAACTGTGAAGTGATGAATATGTTAGCTAACCTTATTGTGGTAATCAGTCTGTAATATAATATATATATATATATATATATATATAAAATCACTACTTTGTATACCTTAAACTTACAATGTCATGGGTTGATTATATTTCAATAAAGCTGGAAAAAAATTTTTAAAGACTGAAGTCCCACTAAAACTAACACTGATTTTTTTTATTAATAAAACAATATCTGAAATACAGTATTCCCCAGAGTCTCTCAGGTGTTCACCAATCCTAGGGCCCAAGCAGCATCAATTCATCTGTAATAGCACAGACTATAGGAGGGAAACCTCTATTATCTGTTTTATATAGATGAGGTATACTTAGAGAAGACATCATGCCTGTCCTCAGCCATCAGACATAGGAAGCACATACACACTAATTCAAGAAAAAAGGACAAATGATGAAGCTAATAAGGATAAAAGTAAAATGCTGTGCACAATTTGTAAAAAGGAGTAATTCCAGTGGGGTAACCGGCAAAAGAGGCAGTGTGGGAACTGGAATTTGAAAGAAGAGAAGAAATCTGACAAAGAGATATAGCAGTAGGGGGAGGGCAAAGAGAAGAAAGGACATTCCAGGAATTTCCCCAAATACTGATAAACAGGTCAGATTCCTTGGCACAGGAAATCACTTCATACCAAAGAGGTTTCCAAGTTCCAGCTAATGACTGGATTGTAAACAGTGTTGTCCAAAGTAAGAAAGTTCTAAAACAATAAAAGATTTTGGACACTCACCAATTCACAGCACCATTTCTAACATTCAGAGCTTAAGGTTTGCGCTCTTAATTTTACCCCACATAAACTGCAAATATCCACTAAATGATTCAGAAATAATGCATACAACATCTCAAGTAATACACTCATTCAGGAGATTAGAAAAACAGATAGCAATTTCACAGTCCCAGAGCATAACTTAGATCAATTCCAAACATGTTTATGTGTAAATGTGAACAATTCTTACAGCGGCATATGATCAATAAGGCCCCAATTTATCTTGCCCTCAGTAAACAAATACTCAGAAAACCTAAAAGAAGATCAAAGAACTTTTATGATGCCAGGTATCATTATTTTGGAAAGGCCTTCCTCACATCTGACTAAAGTTAAATAATGTTTGGGTTTTTATTGGTAAAGTTAAGTGCAAAAAGTTGGTAATAATAAGGGAAGCCAAAATACTTCATACAAGTAATCCATAAGTCCCTTGTTCCACCCCTTTACAAGTCTGAATTTTCACCAACAATTAAATTTTATAGCTGTTCAAATGCTGAATGATGTAACCAAGGAAACACATCAGTATATAGCGCTGGGTGGTAATAAACAGACTGTGGTCAGATTACACTTGCCAAAATCCATAACCTTTAAACATACCACAATGAATTTAGATTATAGCGTTTCGCTAATTTGTGAACAAGAAAACAAAACTGATGGTTAATATTGATAACATGAACCTCTGTAAAAGTATAGCCTGGGCAATCAAAATAGTTTATATATAGGTTGAACTAAAGAAATCAATCTATTCAAATCATTTTTTTTTTTTTTTAAAGATTCCCTTCTTTGAGAAGTTACCGTAACAAAAAAAAAACCTTCTCCCAGAAGATTTCTTATAAGCACTAGTTCTGCCTAATTCCAATACATGTAGTTTGGGGGCTGTTTTGTTGCTCGCTTACCTGGGGACTTTTTGGTTGATCTTGATGGCGCAGAGTGAGACTGTCGAGGGAGCAGAGGTGATGAAGGCAGAGACATGGAGACACCTTTGGCCAAGCTCACCCTGTAGGCATCCTCTGCCACCGGAAGGCTGCTCACAGAAAACTCACCACCATGGCCAGGGGGCAGGACTGGAGGGGAAATCTCCAGACCAAAGTCACCTCCTGGAGTGGAGAGAAAAAACCTTAGGTTAGGCCATCCGTGATAGCTAGATGCGAATTTAATTCCTAAGAACGACATTCTTAGAATTCCCATATGCCATATGTGTGTGTGGAATTTTTTTTTTTTTTTAAGATTCTTCTCGCATCCCATTCACTTCATACTCCACATGGCACAGAGTCCACCGTCCTACAACTCAAGCAGCCCAAACCCTTAGTCATGAGACTGGAACCGTGGCTCACTGATGAAGCAGGTTCTCCTCAGTATTCAACCCCTAAATGAACTTAATGACAAACAAGCTTACTATATCGAAATTAAACATTCTAGGGAACTCCCTGGCAGTCAAGTGGTTAGGACTCTGCTCTCTCACTGTCGAGGGCATCAGTTCAATCCCTGGTTGGGGAACTAAGATTCTGCGAGCCACGTGGTGCAGCAAAAAAAAAAAAAAAAAAAGGAAAGGAAATTAAACATTCTAGGGTGGTAGACGTATTTTTAAAAAAATACAGAGGAGGCAATTGCAGTGTAGAGAGGACACAAGGAAAGGACTATGTCGGCTACGACCAGCACCTCTGAAAAAATACAGCCAGTCCTCAAGTACTCCGATGACATGCTTTCCTCCTTACCCCCCAGGTATATACAAAGAAGCAACTGAGATGGTGCAAGAAGAAGAGGTAAGTCATTTTCCTGATGATTAAAAAAGCATCTTTAAGCTCTGAATTATATACATCAGAACTGGAAAGATACAGAAAGTTTTCCACAAGCAAACTTTTCTCTTTGATGAAAGTTATCCAACTGATGAAAGTTTACCACGCCTTCCTGACTCCGAAAAATCGAGGCCTGGATTTGAACTTAAAACGTTTGTCTAGCCAAGTGGGAACTCAATTTTTGCAGATCTTTGTGTACAATACTCAAAAGGATGCAACCCCAACTGTCAAGTTCCTAACGGCATCACTGTACTTGTTTTTCATGTTAGGAGGCACGGTGAAGTAGAGAGTGACCCCCTCCACAGACCAGGGGGCATTTAAAACAGGCAAACAGGCTCATGCATGGCTTTCAAAGGCAACTCAAAACAAGCAGAGCTGTGAACAGAAAAGCCACAGGTTCCGCAAGGCATAAGTTGGCACCATCAGAAAGGTAATTTCAGTCTCAGCTGGGCCAGCTATGCTTGAAGGGGTTTTAATAAACTTGGGAAACTAAATATCCAAATGACTGACATTTGAAGAAACAACGAGAATTACCAGGAAACTCTCACTAGAATTTTCAAAAACAAGGACATTATGTAAAGACCCAAGACAAATAAATGACTTTCTGCCCATGAGGGAGGGAAGCAGGAAGGAAGGAGTTAATGGAGATCCTTACTTCCTAAGTCCAAGTGAACTGCAGTGTCTCCCACTCTGGTCCTCTTACAACCCTTGCCCACCCTGCTTCCCGAGCCTGCACTATAAGATAGCATCACCACCAATACCCAGGACCCAGGAGCTCATCTCTTAACGCCACCGTGGACAAGCCTGAAATCTTTCAAAAACCTCCTCCTTGGTGTCTTAAGCCAGGGCATGAAGCTTCCTAGCTGCTTCCCCTTCAACAGTCTGGCGAGGAAACAGATCTTAAGGCAGAACGGGGGTTGCACCACAATGCCAACTCCCACTGGGGCTGAAGGTCCACCATGCTGAGACTTGGGACAGTTGGTTTCTCTGGTCCAATATCAGGTTCTCATGACCAGTCCCCACCACCACCTCCGTCTCATCTTAGGAATGCAAGCAGGTGCTGTACCTACAAGAATGGTGCCTGGTCAGCTGATACCTGGATGTGTCACAAGAAACCCTAGGAGACAGACGAGAACTTGGAAAGCACTGAGGCCACAGCCCCAGGGAGTTACACACACAGAATGTGGGGGGCCTTGAAGAGGTGACACTGGTTTTCCATGTGGCTTGAAGAAAGCTACCGTGCCCTGTGGCTGCCCTTACACTGCCTAAATCACCGACCTGGGTACCCAAATAGCTATGGGATGGCCTGACGGGAGCAGGCCCTGTGCCAAGGCACTGTCTTTTCCTACTCACGCACGAGCATCTCTGACCGAAAACAAACAAACCTCAGATTTCAGGTCACTTAATCTGGATGAGGACACAAAATGAGGGAGAAATGCATATTTTATGACAACATCAGAAATAAAACAGTGAGCTCATTACTGAGAGAGGGTTTATTTTCTTAAATACTTGGAATTCTTCAGTGATACGAGAGAAACTGGGGACTGAGGGGGAAAAGAGAATTAAAGAGTTTCCTAACTACAAATTCTGCCCATAAACTTTGTTTATATCAAGCAAAGCAAATATTTTCATTAACTGCAAGTCTGGTGGGGATGAGTTTCCAAAGAAAGCCATAACCATGAGGACTTTCAGCCTTCGGAGCAGCTGTGCTCCAGCACTTTGATTTTATGTGGTCTGCAGTAAAACGGGACTTAGAGATGGGGTTTGGGGAGGAAGAGTTTCTATTTCAAGTTTACTTTGACATCTCACCATAAGATCAGTCCCAAACATACTGTTCTGTTGGTTTATTTTTCAGACACAATTAAAGATCCCTAACGTCCAACTTCCTTTTATCAGAAAAGCACAAAGCAGGGAAAGAAGTTTTATGTATGAGCAGGCGGCGCAAAGAAGTGGGTGGCTTAGAAGCTGGAGACAGCGCTCCAGAGTCTGGTTTTAACTGCATCAGGCAAGGGGTTCAGGTCAAAGTCAGTCCAAGAGCATCACAAGGATGCCGACGCCAGTGCCAGAAGGTGAACGTCTCCTGGGGCATCCATAGGACTAAACAATATTGGTTCTAGGCAACATGACACCAGAAATTCTCCAGTTGATTTAACATTCCTCAACAGATGCTTAAAGAGGTTTAAGAGGAATTAAAAACATCTCACTGCAACAACCAGCATGGCCGGCACATTTCTTTTAGCTTTGAATACATGTTTTTCTGTTGACTGTGACCTATTTTATTCCCCACCTCAATTAAGTGCTGGGAAATACACCTCAGTCCGCCTTCCTGTTGCTGCAGCAGAAATGCCCGGGCCAGGTAGAACGACACATCCTTTCCAGGGTAGGAAAACCATATTATCAACTACCTCCTCCAGTTCCCCTGGCAGGTGTTTCCCATTGATTCACCATGGACACTCACATCCACCCCAAGGCGCTTTCACTCTCAGAGAGCACCTAGTCCAATCACACAGGTTCTCAGACAAGAAGCCAGGGCATGGGGGTTATCCGTGAGGAGCAGGGCCACAGCTACAACTTCCAAAATCCCCCCAGGTGGCTGGCTCATGCTCTAACATACTCACTACTCTACATATTTAAGAATTTAACTTTGAGGAAAAAAAAAAAAAAAAAGGAGGTACTCAAAATAGACATGTTTTTATTTTTTTTTAAACATTTATTTATTTGGCTGTGCCGGGTCTTAGTTGCAGCACGTGGGATCTTCATTGCTGCATGCGATCTTTAGTTGCAGCACACGGGAACTTTAATTGTGGCAAGTGAACTCTTAGTTGCGGCATGTGGGACAGAGTTCCCTGACCCGGGATCGAACCCAGGCCCCCTGCACTGGGAGCACGGAGTCTTAGCTACTGGACCACCAGGGAAGTCCCAAAATAGACATGTTATTGAATGAGTTAATTCTATAAAGGGGTCAGCACATTTTTGCTATAAAAGTTTAGGCTTTGTAGGTCACACACAGTCTCTGTCATTCATATACATAACATACACACACACATACCTTTTCTTATTTTAAAATCACCAACTCTGAGTTTCAAAAATAAAAGACCAGAAAGGGCATGAGGGTATAAGGTTCTTCCTGTTTGTAATAAATATAAATACACATACAGATATATGTACTAAATAAAAGTAAATACACATACATATATACTTACTCACACGCACAAAAACTAAATCCAAGTCATAGTCTGCAAAGATAGAACTATCAAAGAGGATAAAGCCATCCAATAAGGCTTTTTAAATTGGCAGAAATGGCTTTTGATAACAGTTCTTTTTAAATTTTTTCTACTATTACAGGCTGTGAAAAGGGATTTAAACTCATAATGGCAGAAAATGCGAACCTGGGAGATGATGAATGTTTAAAGGAGGCTATGCAGAATGGCAATGTCCAACATTACAGATTAAAGTGCATGGAGTGCAGGATTAGGGAAGGCTTAAAAAAAAAAATGAGGGCAACGAAGCCAGGGAGATGAAAGTAAAACTGCATTTCAAAAAGAGTAGATCTGAGAAAGGCAAGGGTGAGCTTAGACATTCAGGTAAATAGGTCTGCAGATGCAGGAAATAAGATTTCCATTTATTGTGCCATTGAAGTGGCTAGATGGAGGAAGGGGGAATGGAAGCTTAGAATAGAAAGAGAAAAGATGTTCTGTTTATCTAGTTCCAGAAAACGGGACTTGTGCAATACATTTAACTAGGGCATTAAATGTGTTAGGGCTTCTTTTGTGCAGTCCCTGCCTGGGAGTGCTCTCATGTTTCTTAAACATATTTTCCATCATAAGGTTTTATGACCATATAACTCATATATATTTACAGAAACCTAGAAAATTGGAAAAAATTTCCTTCCACAAGATCCAGTATCATTTTTGAAACCCTCAGAAGTTTCTCTCTGCAACTGAAAGCACTTTAAACTGCTTTACATCTTATAGGATCTCCCCAACTACCCAGCCAGAGCTGATTGCTAATGTGCATTTTCAAAAAGAAAGATTAATGTATCCAAGAAAGCAATTTTCCAAAACATTATTCACACAGTCATGACTAATTCTCAAACAATACTGCTGAGAGGCAACAGAGCAGCTAACTCCAGAGTACAGAAAAATCTGGTCAATAGGACAAGTTTACCCTTTTGTCTTCAAAACTCCAAGTGGATTCTCTAAACAGAGCTCAGTAAAGACTATCCTCACAGTTTTATTCTTAATACTCGAGGGTTACAGAACCAAATGTACTTTATTCCAAAACAGATGAGTAAACAGACTGGCATTTCCTCTCTAATTGTCAAAGTTTTCCCTTTAAGGCATGTTGCCATGCAAGAGATTCTGAGTTTTAAGAATATGTATATGACCTCAGAAACACTCCCACTCCCAAGCCCTGGAGGGTGCACTTTAACACAATAAATGTTTTTTTAGATATACTATGTGTTAGGACAGGGTTTCAGGCACTTTATATCATTGCAGCCAACTCATGAAGGTAGGTGCTAGTATTATGTCCCTCCTTCAATGAGGAAACTGAGGCACGGAAAGCATCAAGTATCTCGCCCAAGGACTCCGGCAAATGGTAAAGTCAGGTCTGAACCCAGGCAGTGTGATCCCGAGTCCATTCTCTCGGTACTGCTCCCCTAAGGAAAGTGTACTGAGAGATGCCTTTCCACATTATATCGTTTTGTATACCTAACAGGGAAGACCAAAAATAGTCTAGGTAGGTCTACACGCACACAGTACCGGGCCACTGTGAGAAGAAACCTGTTCCCTCACCTATTTTCACTTTTCATGCTGGCTGCTTAATTAGCTCCACAGCACTCCATTTGGGAGGCACCCAGGCCCAGTGTTCATTAATTTTCTTTCAGTCACACCTTATGCTGTCACCATACAGGCAAAGTAGATCCGAGATAAATGTTCAGTCATCAAGCAGCCTAAATAGTTTCTTCTTCTTTCACTTTATACTGTAAACTCATTAACTCTTGCAGCCTCCGGGCCTGCTCTCTCTGCCTGGGGTGGCTGTGCTGAATGCCATTCCCACCACACAGGACAGAATCCTGACACTCTACATGGCCCGGTGATGAAGGAAGCTGTGGGGCAACTGTGGCCAAAAGCAACCTGGGTTCAGGGTTCATCTTACATCTGTGTGGAATTCATTATTCTACATCTCCTTGTTGGGATAAACTCATTCCCCAAGTCCATGGGTCCTGTCAAACACTCCACACTTGGACTCTGAGATCTATCTGCCAGGCCCGCTGCACAGGACTGGAGCAGGAGTTCCCAGCCCTGCCACAGAAGGGAGCCCGAGCCCTTCCCAGGAAGGCTGTCGTGAGTGCTCTGGGGTGCAGCCTGGGCACCAGTCGTGAGTGAAAGCTCACTAGGTGCTTCCCACGTACAGCCAGGAACGAGAACCGCCAAAGATTGTGAGACCACAAGAAAGTGGTCAAAAAGATCTGAAACGTTTTGTGTTCCTATTATAAGTTAAGGGGGAGGGAGGGAGGGGTGGGAGGGAGATGAAAAGGAAAAGAAACTTGAGGGAATAATCATGTAGATGATTAAAGAAAGGTTCCCCTTATGCACAATTTGCATTCCTTGAGTGTATTATATATACACACCTGTGTTTATATACACGTGTGCACACACTGTATTTTTTTTATGTATATATAAATAATGTAAATATACACACTCGTACATGCATGGAAGGTCTCTAAGAAGGACACACAGGATCCAGGAGCAGTGGTTGCCTCTGGGAACAGGAACTGACCAACTGGGAACATGGATGGGAGGTATATACACTTTTAAATGGTTTACATTTTTTGCTATGTGCATACATTTCCTATAAATATTTTAAATCTACGTTTCCTAGGATTGAGCCAGGTGTGGATATGAAGATCTTAAGTCTAACTGGGCCACACACTGTGGCCTAACTTGGCAAGTGGGTGAGATGAAGCTCCCTTCCACAAAGACTGTTCAAAGTGACGATGTGCGTGCTGACTGGTCGGAGGTGAGTTTGTTTCTGGTTGATGGTGGACACAGGACAGGGGAGTAAGAAGAGCCCCAGGGCCGTGCTCTGAAAGAGGTGGGACTCTCGGCAGCCCCAAGCATTCCCGCTCCCACTGTGCAACACCATCTTCCTCCCTCCTCACCCTGCACCCTGGCTCTTTCATGTCCTGGTCATCTCTGATGCTGTGGGTGGAGTGTGGGCACACTCGTGGAAGCAGCTCACACAGGATAATCCAGGGCCCTAGGGAAACACCAGCTCTGCCAGGGAGAGGGCAAGATGAGGGAGGGGTAAGACATGGGGACCTGTTAGATGGGGGGTAGGGGAGTAAGGAGAGGCTAAAAGGGAAAGGAATAAGGCAGGACGGGACCTAGGAATACAGAGGTAGGAGGAAGAGGAAAGCAGCCAGTGGTGGAGCAGGGCAAGGTGCGGGCGGTAAAAGCACCAATTCCCGTTTCTGTTTTAAACTATTGTATCTGGCTAACAAGCCCTCCCAACACCCTGATAAAATACCTGTAACTACAAAGTAAAAGACAACAACTCACAAGTGCAAAATCTACTCCAAAAGATAAGGGAGTGCCAGAAAAGCAAAGAATTCCTAGTAATTTTAAGGATGACAATGGAACATCCTTTGTTTTCATTGCAACAACTGGTGGCCTAACCAGGCTTCAGCCCACAGGATGGGGAGACATCCATCCCCTGCCTCGGTGTTGGCTCCAGTATCTCCCCCTATAGCCACCAGCAGGAACCAACTGACTCCAGTAGATAAAACAGAGCTGATGAGATCTTTTCTCTTTCCATGAAAAGCCAACTCCCCAAACACCCCCCTCAAATAATAAATGGTGGGAGACTGAGGAGAATGTAGCTTATTAGCAAAAGAAAAGAGGCTATCTTTTTGAAGATTCAAACAAAGATGCTGAGATAAAAATTCAGTGAACTGCTTGTCACCCTCAATAGAATATAGGGGGACATGGCCTCTATACCCTTCATATGGCATTTCTTTTTTGATTAGTATAGACTAATATTAAAGAGGAAGAAAAGCAAGGACATTTCAAAAGCAATAGCCAATTATTATCCACATTTCAGGTATAAAGAGTAGAACTAACACTATAGAAAGTCCACTCAGTGATAAAGAACAAGCTTGAGGAGGTGTCCCCAGGATGTAGGGGGAAGGGGCAAACATTTTCATGATGCAAGAAAAGATTACAGATATGGAAAACAAAGGTATTTCTGAGGAGAAACATGGACAAAATAATTTTTAAAACTCAAAAAAAAACCCAATCTTTTTTTTTTTTTTCTTTTTTTTTTCTTTTTTTTTTTTTTTTTTTTTTTGCGGTATGTGGGCCTCTCACTGTTGTGGCCTCTCCCGTTGCGGAGCACAGGCTCCGGATGCGCAGGCCCAGCGGCCATGGCTCACGGGCCCAGCCGCTCCGCGGCATATGGGATCCTCCCAGACCGGGGCACGAACCCGTATCCCCTGCATCGGCAGGCGGACTCTTAACCACTGCGCCACCAGGGAGGCCCCCCAATCTTTTTTGAATTGAGGTTTGCAAATTAAAAAAGGACCCGCCTCAGAATGGCCATCATTAAAGTCTACAAATAACAAATGCTAAAGAGGGTGTGGAGAAAAGGGAACCCTCCTACACTGTTGATGGGAATGCAAGTTGGTGCAGCCACTATGGAAAACAGTGTGGAGGTTCCTCAGAAAACTAAAAATAGAACTACCATATGATCCAGCAATCCCACTCCTGGGCATATACCCAGAGAAAACCATAATTCAAAAAGATACATGCACCCCAATGTTCACAGCAGCACAATTCACAATAGTCAAGACATGGAAACAACCTAAATGTCCATCAACAGATGAATGGATAAAGAATACATACAATGGAATACCACTCAGCCATAAAAAAGAAATAATGCCATTTGCAGCAACATGGATGTGACTAGAAATGATCATACTAAGTGAAGTCAGAAAGAGAAAGACAAATACCATATGATATGACTTATATGTGGAATCTAAAATATGGCACAAAGGAACCTATCTACAAAACAGAACCAGACTCACAGACATAGAGAACAGACTTGTGGTCGCCAAGGGGTGGAGGGAGGGAGAGAGATGGACTGGGAGTTGGGGGTTAGTAGATGAAAACTATTACATTTAGGATGGATAAACAACAGGGTCCTACTGTACAGTGCAGGAAACTATATCCCATCTCCTGGGATAAACCATAATGGAAAAGAATACAAAAAAAGAACGTATAGGGCTTCCCTGGTGGCGCAGTGGCTGGGAGTCCGCCTGCCAATGCAGAGGACGCGGGTTCGTGCCCCGGTCCGGGAAGATCCCACATGCCGCGGAGCGGCTGGGCCCGTGAGCCATGGCCGCTGAGCCTGCGCGTCCGGAGCCCGTGCTCCACAACGGGAGAGGCCACAACAGTGAGAGGCCCACGTAATGCAAAAAAAAAAAAAAAAAAAAGAATGTATATAAGTGTATAAATGAGTCACTTTGCTATACAGCAGAAATTAGCACAACACTGTAAATCAACTATACTTCAAAAACAATATTGCTAAGGGCAATGGGGAAAAAAAAAAAAAAGGACTCACAGTGCTCTAGGCTGTTTGCCTAGAGGGAGACTCACACCTAGACATATCCTGGCAAAACTTTAAGCTGATAGTTTAAAAAAAAAAAAGAAGTATCACAAGCATCCAGGTAAGTATATAGTTTTATAAAAATAATTAAGGGGAAACAAAACTGCAGAGACTTTCCAAGGAACCTAGAACCCAACTGCCCTCAGACTTCTTCAATTAGTTCTTAGGGCTGCTGTAACAAAGTACCACAAACTGGGTTATTTAAACAACAGAAATTTATTCTCACATTTCTGGACGCTGTAAGTCCAAAATCCACGTGTCAGGTGGGTCGCACTCTCTTTGAAAACTCTAGGGGAGAATACGGTCCACGCCCTTCTCTTAGTTCCTGGTGTTGCCTACAATCCTCAGCGTTCCTTAGCTTGTAGACATCACTCCAAGCTCGACCTCCATAATCACATGTCATACTTCCCTGTGTCTGGGTCTCTTCTAAGGACACCAGTCACTAGAGCAGAGCCCACCCTAATCTATTATGACCTTATTTTCATTTGATTATGTCTACAAAGATGCTACTTCCAAATAAGGTCACTTTCACAGGTATCAAGGGTTAGGACTTCAACTTTTTCTTTTTGGAGGGACACAGTTCCACTCACAACCCTTCTCTTCTCCAACATCAAGAGCCGAAAGCCAAAAAGCAGTATCTTTGAAACCTGAGGGAGCAAATAGCTTGACCAAACCTCATAAAGCCAAACCAAGTTTTCTATCAAGTGCAATACCAACCAAAAAACATTCTCAGGTACTCAAAGGCTCAGAAAACGCCCAGCCCATTTAACCTTTTTGAGGAAAAAGTTACTTAAGAATCAAAATTAACTACTCAACAGTGGGGACATTATGAGTGGGTGGGGGGAAGCAATAAACTATAACTCATGCCCAGCCTTCAACACTTCACTCAACTGTCCCTCTTCTGCTTCCACTCCCTTTCTCACTCAGGAAATGAGTTTTTCAAACCATATCCTTCACCCCATGGTGCAGAATTTTTTTTTAATAAATTTATTTAGTTTTGGCTGTGTTGGGTCTTTGTTGCTGAGCGTGGGCTTTCTCTAGTTGCAGCGAGCGGGGACTGCTCTTTGTTGCGGTGCGCGGGCTTCTCATTGCGGTGGTTTCTCTTGTTGCAGAGCACGGGCTCTAGGCGCGCGGGCTTCGGTAGTTGTAGCACGTGGGCTCAGCTGTTGTGGCTCACGAGCTCCAGAGTGCAGGCTCAGCAGTTGTGGCACACAGGCTTAGTTGCTCTGCGGCATGTGGGATCTTCCTGGACCAGGGCTCAAACCCGTGTCTGCTGCATTGGCAGGCGGATTCCTAACCACTGTGCCACCAGGGAAGTCCCCAGAAAGAACCTCTTTATCTGGTGACCTCTTGAAACAATAGTGCCCTGTGCCAGAACTTGCTAACAATGGCTAACATTTTCTACATGACTGTGACACTGGGCAGAGAAAGCTCTCTTTACTGCTTCTCTCCAATAACGCACCCCAAAGAAGAAGAGTAGCACAGAACACCACAATGACCATTGTTGTTGCCAAGGAACTGAAATTAACAAAAAAGGAGGCATTTAAGTTTACCACAGGACCATTTTTCAAACATGCAGGATAAATATTTAAGCTAGTGTGCACAATTTTGTATATGCCATATGACAATGGGAAAATAATATGCACCACCAAAAACTAGAAGGAAATTCAATAAAACGTTGATATGGTTATTCCTAAGAGGGTGGGAACTATCAATGGATTTTTCCCTTCCTTTTACATTTTAAGGTTGACGTATGTTCTGACATTTTCATAACGAGAATGTTTTATAATACAAAACACACTTTTCCATTAAACATTTACATGACACATAAATTTGTATCTATCTCCTTTTACTTCCAGAGGTTTCCCAGCAAGCCCCTCCACTGGATACAAGTTCCTGCTCTCATGAGTTCCTTTCTTCAGGAAGGAGGGCTCACTTTTCCTTTATCCAGGCTCTTCTAACTATGCCCACTGGTTTTACTTAATCCACCTGGCTGATTTGCCCTCATCCATCTAGCCCAAACTGTCCATAGTCATCTTTCTCCCAGGTCTTACTGATCGGGGATGTTCTTCCTTGTTGATTATTCCCACAGAGAAGCTATGGACTGGCTTCCTGTGACAGCCACTGTGTGGTCCAAGATCCAGTTCCCTACCCTGTACAGTTGACCCTTGAACGACATGGGTTGGAATTGCGTGGGTCCACTTATACACAGATTTTTTTTTAATAGTAAAAACTACAGTACTACACAATCTGTGGTTGGTTGAATGCACGGATGTGGAACGGCAGAGATGGAGGAACCACGTATACAGAGGGCTGACTATACGTTATGTGCAGATTTTCAACTGCGAGGAGGGTCACCACACCTCCCTGCCATGTTGTTCAAGGTTCAACTGTACACTTCCAAGTAGTCAAAAGGAACCTCACTGCCCTAGCTCCGTCTACACTTTTCTCTGCTTTTAACTTCCAAGCTCCAAAAAATGAATCCTTCTCTTAGCATTAAACTAAAACCCGGCAACCCGAATATACCCTCTTATTTATAACAACATAGAAAACTCCACTTTTTACACAGAACTTCCTTGGGAGGGGGTGGGTGTGACTGAGGAATGATGAGGGAAGGACCACCGTACCCACGTCGCACATCTATGTGACAGTGCCCCAGAACTGTTCCATAAGGCAGCCCTGGGGACTGTAATGACTCGCTGGGTATCCAACTCCTAAAGCCATCCTCCACCTCAATTACACACCTAGTGCCACCATAACTATTACAGCTCACTTACCCTCGAGCTTCACATTAAGAAAGTACCCAGGTAACACATCAGGATTTATTATGAGTTTTCTGTTTTAACTATATGTGCATGCTCACTGAATATATCTGCCCTAATAATGAGGGTGATTAAGCTGGCCATTGTTAAGACCTTACTTGGTGTAACAGACCCCCTGCTAAGCACTTTCTATCCATTAGCTAATTTTTTCAACCTATTCCATTGCAAGTAAATGCTGTCACCGCCCCCTAGTTACAGACGAGGAAACTAAGGCTAAGGGAAGCTAAGTAAGTTGCCTGTAAGCGGTAGATCCAGATTTGAACCCAGGCAGACTTGAGACCAGAGTCAGAATTCTCAATCACGGCATTACCCTGGCCTGTCTTCCCACAACATGTGGATACCCTGACCAAGGTGCATAACAAACATGGAGTGCTGTTGGTGCTTAAGGAATTCTGACTATCATCTACAGATAATTTAGCAAGTCATGTTTCTCTGAATGATAAACACCAGGCACATTCTGTCATATTGGACATGCTGACATTTTGGGGGTGGAAAAATAAGTGGAGGGAAAAAGACTTTTAGAACAATACCATAACCAGTACACCACCCCTCACTAACTACTCAAATCCAAACTCTGGCAGTCCCGTCAGCAAAACTGTCTGCCAACAGGCCTCGTTACAAGAGAAAGGGAGAGTACAGGGAGAAGTACCATTTATCCTGCTTCAACTCCTTACAAGGAAAATGGGACCTATAAACATTTTTGGGAAAATGCCTCAAAGTTTCTAAGCAGCATTTAAAGTTTCTCCCCCACAAACAGATTAAAAATACAATACAACCAACTCAGTATACATTCTAGAAAGCAGCAGAATAAATCAATTTGTGTACATGTGGCTTTTTATCAAGATCCCTTTCAGGCCTGTACTGGGGGTGCAGGGAGTAGGGCAGAGAATGAGATGACTTTTCACTCTTTCACTCTGTCATTTTATTTGTTATATTCCTGCTCCATCATTACCACCACCATCACCACCATCACAAAAGAAAGAAGGAAGGGGGCTTCCCTGGTGGCACAGTGGTTAAGAATCCGCCTGCCAATGCAGGGGACACGGGTTTGAGCCCTGCTCTGGGAAGATCCCACATGCCGCGGAGCAACTAAGCCCGTGCGCCACAACTACGGAGCCTGCGCTCTAGAGCCCGCGAGCCACAACTACTGAGTCCACGTGCCACAACTACTGAAGCCCACACGCCTAGAGCCCATGCTCCGCAACAAGAGAAGCCCCTGCAATGAGAAGCCCACATACCACAAAGAAGAGTAGCCCCCGCTCGCCTCAACTAGAGAAAGCCCGAGCACAGCAACGAGGACCCAATGCAGCCAAACATAAATAAATAAATAGATAAATAAATAAAATTAAATTTAAAAAAAAGAAAGAAGGTGGGGGAGGGAGGGAGGAAAAAGAAAGAAAAAAGCATTGCTCAGTTTTTGAAGCAGCAGCCTCAATGACATGTCTGGTAAAGTATCTTAGCAACAATGTCAACATTGTCTCACTCCAGCTAACCGTATTAACATTCCACTCTAATGATTTCTCAAATATAAAATGGAATGTGCATTACTCACTTAATTCAGTCTCTGAGTATCACTGGGAAAACAGCCCTCTAACACTTTCTACAAGGCTGCATGAAAAATTAACAACACTAAATAAATACAAACAAACAAATAAATAACATATATATATATCTGTCCTGGGATAAACCATAATGGAAAAGAATATAAAAAAGAATGTATAGGGACTTCCCTGGTGGTCCAGTGGTAAAAAATCCACCTTAAAGTACAGGGGACGTGGGTGTGATCCCTGGTCAGGGAACTAAGATCCCACATGCCGCAGAGCAACTAAATCTGCACACCACAACTACTGAGCTCGTGTGTTTCAACTAGAGCCCACGTACTGCAAACTACAGAGCCCATACGCCCTGGAGCCCATGCGCCACAACTACAGAGCCCACGTACCACAGCTAGAGAAGAGAAAACCCACACGCCATAACTAGAGGAGAGAAGCCAGCACGCTGCAACGAAAGATCCTGCATGCCTCAACGAAGATCCCACATGCCTCAACTAAGACCTGACACAGCCAAAAATAAATAAATGATAAATCTTAAAAAATGTACATATATGTATAACTGAGTCACTTTGCTGTATAGCAGAAATTAACACCACATTGTAAATCAACTATACTTCAATTAAAAAACAATTAAACATCAAAATTATATTCAATGGCTATTCATTTTTGTGTATCTAACTTGCAAGTGTGAGAAGAAGCAAGTGTTGATGAGGAATCTGCATAAACACAAGAACCAAATAAAATATACTGACAAATTACTTTGATCAAATCCTGCCCGTTGTTATTTCTGTAATGGAATCCTTTCACTCATCTGCTTGTGTACCTGTATTTCAAGTGCAGGACCAGCTCCAGGCAACCGTGGCAGTCTACTAGATAGTGGGGGAGCTCCTTTTCCCCCACTTAGCTCCTTTTCCTAAGAGTTTTCCAAGTCACATACACATACCCCTGCCACGGTTGGCTGGAGCTGGTCCTGCACAGACACAGGAACAAATGGCAGGCCAGTGGCTCCCGAACCTGGCTTGCCACTCAAAAACCATAAAAAAAAAAAAAAAAAAAAAATTACAGAAGCCTGAGTCCAACCACGGTGAGTAATGCAGTAGGTCTGGTAGGAATTTGAGTCACAAGTGCCTTAGATGAACTAGCCAGGTTTAGTAATCGCTGCACTGGAGCCTGCTCTTGTAAAGCTGAGGTGAACACTGAGTCTCACAGGTACACCCCCTCTGAGTGCACACAGCTTCTCTTCGCAGAATGCTGGTGGTGGATCCTTGCATTCTGGCCTCACACTCCTCCCCCTCCTCCCTTCCAGCAAACACATGCCACCCCAGACGGTTGCAGCAACTGCCCCACAGCACTCCACTAGGGGCAGGCCTACCACACTCTCTCCTCCTGCACCAGATGGAATGGCCAGGGCCGTGTATGCCACACAGACAAGGGAACCAAGGAGACAAAAATATCTGAGATGCTGCCATTTTGGCCTAAAGCCAAAAGGAGAGGGTCAAGGGGCAGAAACAAAGAAGCCAGAAGGGTATAGAAATTACCGTCGATTATAATAAGAGCAAACATTTATGAAATGCTTACAATGGTCCAGGCACTGTTCCAAGCACTTTAACTCACTGAATCCTCAGGACAACCAAAAACCCTCAGAGGGAGATGCTGTTATCATCCCCATTTTACAGATGTAAAAGTGGAAGCAGTGAGGTTAATCAACTTGACCTGGGAATTGAACCCATGCAACCTGGCTGCTATACTGTCCTGATCATAAGGTTTTGGAGACAGAAAGACAAACTGGATTCAAATCCTGGCTCTGCCACTTAGCAGCTGTGCAGTCTTAAGTTAGTTCTTTAACTTCCACTAATAAGCTACTGTTTATAAGCATGTACCACACTATCTGATACACAGTAAACAGTCAAAGAGCAACTTTTATTAGTACTGCCACATTTTACCCCAGGGGATTCACTTCCTGATGAACTGCAGTTCACTTCCTAGTTTCTTCAATACCTTGAAGAAGAAAAATATCTCACCTGCCCCTCACAACATTCAAGTATCAAAAACTCTCCATGTAAATTCAAATATCTGTATATTTTATTTCCCCAAAACAGATACTATGTGAACACAAAACAAAACAAATTCCCTTCATCATCAACATTATCATGCCTGAAGTTTTAAAAAAACAAATCTTCCTTTCATTTGACCCTCATAATTACTCTATGACACAGATAGAGATTGTTACCTTCATTTTTAAAAATTAATTAATTTATTTATATTTTGGCTGCATTTGGGTCTTCGTTGCTGCACACGGGCTTTCTCTAGTTGCGGTGAGCGGGGGCTACTTTTCGTTGCAGTGCGCAGGCTTCTCATTGCGGTGACTTCTCTTGCTGTGGAGCACAAGCTCTAGGCACGCGGGCTCAGTAGCTGTGGCTCACGGGCTCTAGAAAGCAGGCTCCGTAGTTGTGGCGCACGGGCTTAGTTGCTCCATGGCATGTGGGATCTTCCTGGACCAGGGCTAGAACCTGTGTCCCCTGCATTGACAAGTGGATTCTTAACCACTGCGCCACCAGGGAAGTCCCTGTTAGCTTCATTTTTATAGGCAAGAAAACTGAGGTTCAGAAAAATGAAACCACTTTTTCAAAGAGAACTAGTAGGTACATTCAAACTGAAACTCTTACCTAAGTTTCCTGAAGCCAAAACAGCAGAGTGCTTATCCATCTTTAAGATGCCGCTTCCATAAATCAGAAGGGATTTGAGGTACTGTTTGGGGAGCCCAATAACCATGGTAACAATTTAATGGACAGAGGGGGGGAAAACCCCAGAATCTCTTAATCTTCAGGATCTTAGAGCTAAGGATGTAAGGAGGTTTAATCAGATTAGCAGCATCAATACTCTCACACGAAAAAAATAAAAATTAAAAAAAAATTAAAAAGAACTCTCACACGAAGCAGGGAAAGAAAGCCGACCTCCCTGAAATAATGACTTATAACCTCAGTCACTTTTCAACACTGAACTTACAGAATTAAAACAAAATCCTTCCCTTAATCCTATAAAAAATGAAGTCTGAGTTAGATGGATCTTCTTAGGTTTTATAATTCAAAACTAAACATGACATGTTTCACTTGCTTAGAGCTCTAGCTAGTAAACGATCAATGGTTAACCACTTAACAAAATATTAAAACACCTATTGAAACCAACAGAAAATTAGGTAAATGAACAGGCAGGACAAAGAAAGAAATGTAAATTTTATTTTTGTCAAATACTTATATACTATCTGCCAAGCATGGATTTAAGTACTTTATAAATATTAACCCATATAATCATCATAAGTGACCCATGAGGCACAGAAAGGTTAAGTAATTTGCTCAAGTTCACACAGTTACTAAACTATGGAGCCAGGATACAAATCCAGGCAGTGTGGCTTCAAATGGCCCATAAACATATAAAAATGTCTTTGGATTCACTCTAAAGAATTGCAAAATTAAAACAATGAGATGTCACTTTTGCCTATTATACTGGAAAAGATGAAATATTGATAGCTTGATTATAACCTATGCTGATAAGCATGTGAATAAACAAGCATTCTCACATATTGAAGGTGCAACTGTAAATTTAATGGCACCTTTTTGAAGGGCAATTTGACAAAATTTAGGAAAATTATAAATGAATAAACTTATTAACCAACAATTTTTCTTACAACTATCCTTATGAAAGGACAGGGAGTTATGCACAAGGTGATTTACTCTAGTATTGATTGTAATGACAACAAAAAAGATAAAACCATCAACGGGAATAATAAAACAAGTTACAATATATCTGTCTAATGTAACACTGAGAAACTTTTTAAAAGCCTATATATTAGTATGTGCTAATATGAAAATATGTCTAAAAATGTATTCAGTCAACATGGTAACTTACAAAATAAAACACACTGTAAAGTCTATCGGTTTTCTTAAGGATCTATACATGTACATTATGCATGCATACACACATATATGCATTGAAAATATCTAGAAAGATCAAATAAACCATTAACATTAATTTCCTTTGGGGAGCAAAAATGGAAGCAGAGAAGAAATGGGGGTATCTTTACTTTTAATACCATTGTATAGCTTTTTAAAAATGATTGCATATTTAATTATTACATTTATGGTGTCTGAGTGACTTTACAAAAAAAAGGATGGATTTATAACAGTCTCAAGGACATCAAGCAGAAATGGGCTTTAAGATACAGAAAAAGAAAGAGATATTACAGTGCTACTGAATCCAGATTAAGGCCATGTAAGAATTTCTGAAATAAACTTTCTAGGGAGGGGGGAAAACACTTCTAGAGAAGGAAAAAAACCAAAACAAGTAGCCCTGGAGAGAGAAATTATAAAGTAATTCACTGTCTTCTATCTCAGGGATGTGTTTTCCTTTATATTTACTCAGTGCTAGAGTTAAAAATAAGGGAACTAGACAGAGACATAGTAGAAACTGAACTAGTCTGGAGTCAAAAGCTATATACCTTGAGCCCATCTTTGTTTTAACGAGCTATAAGGCCTTGGGCAGTTGCTCAATGTTTTCCAAATATTTCTCAAAAACTGAAGACACTGAACTCAATTTCTTAAGGTCCTTCTAGATCTAAAACCCTTTATTTCATTACTTTAGCTTAGTTTGAAAAAAAAATCCATGTACCTAATAATCTAAGAATATAAGCCATGGACAATGTTTTTTACACTTAAGACTACAGCAATTTATTAAGGAGATGCTTCCCTGTCTGGAATTATCCCTGCCCGCTATCAGAAACTCACAGGATGAGGGCTCCCAGCACATCCAGGGAGCGGGAAGCGCTTAGACTTTTTTGACTGTGTATGTACAGAGGTAGAATGTTATTAGGTACCGTGGAAAACCTAATGACTCATTTGTGTTGGTTTTATGTCTTTATTTTGGTTTCTCAATAAAATAAGTTTCTTAAATATAAGTCAATCAGACTAGCAGATCTCTAGCCTCAGCACAAACATGAAATTTTTAATAATGCAGGAGACACTGCTACCCACTGAAGACAGGCAATGTGACTTTCAAGCAACTTCAAGGAAAATTCCCCTACGAGTAACTTTATAAGGAAACCCCACTACTACACACCAGGGCCACACTTGGAAAAGGGAAGAATCAAACTAGAGTCTGTCACATTCCCAACAGAAAAAATGTACAAGGACATAAAAAGACAATTATTGAAGAGGAACTATAAATGGGCACTAAATACTTAAAGAGGTCTTACGATCTCAAAGAAATGCTAATTAAAAACAAATACATGTTTTAACATATAAACTTGACAAAGATTATTAAAATCCACAAATACCCAATACTAGAAAGAGCCATGCAAGCAGACACACTCACACACTGCTTACACAGGTGGCGACCAACACAATCCTTCTGGAAAACAATTTGTCAAGAAGTACCATGAGCTTCTGAAAAGTTCCTCTCCTTTCACTATTAATTCCTTACCTAGAAACATTCCACTAAAATAATCAGAGATTTATACAAAGATACATATTTTCCAGAGGGTTTTTTCTTTAATGAATGAGAAAAATATGTAAACAAAATTCACCCAAACAAAATCATGGTATATTGGTACAACAGACGCTTAGGCATTTTTCAAAGAGTAATGACATTAGAAAGGATAAAGCAAAAGATAAGAATTAAAAAAAAACTCAAGATATTCTTTATCAGTATTTTACAAATTTTCTACAATGAGCACATATTATACTGGGCATTGATCAAAGGCCCATATTTATTCTGACTTTAACTTTTCCAAAGCCAAAATGGATATAACAGTTGATGGCACCTTAAAATTGCTACCAGCCAGGGAATGGTTATAACGTGGCAAGCACTAACCATGCAAACCTATGTTATTACATCTGGTAGAGTGACTAGACAATTATAACCTCCTCCAGGTTTCAGTCAACAGATCACTTAAAGTCCACTGTGGAAGGAATAAGAGCCCTGAATTTCATCTGAAAGCCTTCCATTAAAACCTCCTTCTGAGATCATGAAAGAATGGGATCAAACTTGCAGAATGCATGTCTGCAGCTTGGAAGAAAAGTCCTGGAGAAAACAGTGAAGGGCTCAAAAAAATGCTGAAACATCAATGCTCTTAATGGTAGAGAAGATGATGTCATATGAAGAAAAATGAGTATTGACAACTAGGTGAAAAAAATTATTTAGAAGAATCAGGTTCTGAACATAAATGTGAAATACCTTAATCTACTTATTTCATTTTCCTACCATTTTATGAAAAGGATTGAGATATGTAAAAATAACTTTCTAAAGAAAGGAAATCTTCAGTAAAGTATAACACTTTAAGTAATAAAGTATGTCAATTTAATTGACAGCAGTTCTTTCTTCCTTAGCGGTACCCAAAATAATGGTGTGTTTTATCACCAGTGAAGTACTGTGTAACATTTATAATCAGAACAATAAAGACAAGTGCTGTGGGCTGAACTGTGTTCCCTCAAATTCATATGTTGAAGCCCTAACCCCCAACATGATGGTATTTGGAGAAGAGGCCTTTTAGAGATACTTAGGTTTAAATGAGGGCGTGAGGATGGGGCCTTCATGATGGGATTTGCATCCTTATAACAAGGGGCACAGGAGTGCTTGCTGTCTCTCTTGCCATGTGAGGATTCAAGTATAAGGCAGCCATCTGCAAGCCAGAAAGAGAATCTTCAACCAGAACCTGATCATGCTGGTGCCTTGAGCTCAGAACTCTAGCCTCCAGAACTGTGAGAAAATAAACTTCTGTTGTCTAAGCCACTCAATCTATGGCATTGTGTTATGGCTGCCCAGACTAAGACTACAAGAAAATGTGCCATCAGAAGTCAAAATATTTTTAACATCTGGTACGTGGAAGGAAGTTTTCTACATAACTCTAAAGTTATGTAGAAAACTTTCTTGGGGTAGGTTGGTGAGGTGGGGGACAAACAAGCCCTCACAAAGATACGAGGCATTAACATATACATTGTTTGAGAACCAAATGTAAGATCATCAGGAAGGCAGCAGTGCACAGGTGGCTCCCTTCCATCCTCAACCCAGAGTTTGCATCCTCTTCACCTCTGCTACCAGCCACTTCCATGCTCTATATAAACTCCAGACAAGTGCCCAAACCATTATAGGCCCCTATGTGTATGTCTTATATCAGAGACATCATCATTATTGAGTACTCTGGGCTCTGGGACAGTCTCAGGGCACAAAGAATGTCATCTTGTACCCAATGTAGCAGTATGATGCTCCCGAAGTCCCTTAAAAATGAACAACTCTCACACAAACTTTTGAGAATGAAGAATTAAAAATCAGCTCTAAAGTCTTATTTCATCCTGATTCCCATGACAGTGCTGTGGCCACCAGAACACAGGACAAGAATCTGATTCTATATTGGCACCACTGATGGCTGATGTTATAACCAGCCTGCCACCAAAGGGAGGGGGGGTGAGAGACCGACACAGATCCTACATTCCAATTCCATGATTTCCAATATGAATAAGGGTTTCTCAATTTGATGCTGTATACCAAGGCTAGGGCTACCCAACGGGTTACCCCTGACGGCCATCTGTCAACTGCAGGACAAGTGTAAGGTCAAAGCCCTCAATCCCTAAAAGAAGAATCATTTAGTTTAGATCATCCTGCATGGAAAAAAGAAGTCAACCTAGATCAAAATTTTTGGTAGCCTATCTCCCCTCTCAGGAACTATGTTTGCCAATAGATTACATCAAATCCAGTTTTCTACATTTCTGTAGAATACGTATAAAACTTATGCAAATAGGTCACATGAAAATTCAAATATGGAGCTTTTTATGAGAATTAAGAAGCTATACGTGACAAAACTCTCTGAAGACTTGGTCTATAGAAACTAAGACCATTGGTTGTTTTTTGTTTTTTAACAGTAAAGCAGCTTGCATGAACAAATATCTGTGAAATGAAATTAGGTTTGACATAAAAGTGGACTCTGAATTATTATATTTCTGTATTAGCTTTCCTGTTGCATTTACACATATACATACAAAAAGGGACCCAAGTAAATAAATGTTGTTGTCTGAGAATTTTGCTACAGCCTTTATGATGATTCAGATAGGCTGTGACTTGCTAGATGTTGTACTGGCCATAAAAATTGGAAGATCCAGGATAAGTCTTGATTTCACCTTCTCAGTCCAGACTTTTCTCTAATTACACCTCTCACAGTTAACAGCTCAGATGGACCAGCCGTGGTCCATCATGTATAGCGTCTGACACACATGATAAATGCTCAGTATTTGTGCCCATCCTTCTCTTTCATCCTTTATAAAATGTATGGGGAAGCTATAAAGAGGATGGGCAATGGAGCCTTCCACGTATAAAGACCTTTACGAATAAGGATATGTTGAAATGAAACATCTCAGCAACTTTATAAACTGTACTTAGAAATCTATTCTTAAAGCTTCTTGCTAACTCCCGAAATTTCTTTAGTAAGGGGAAAAGCCTCTCAGTTTAACTTCACAAAGAAAAAAGGATAAAATGCAAGTGACATGATATAGGTTAAAAGGTAAAACAAGTTATAAATCAAAGTATGAATCACCATACAACAGACAAATGACTCAGAGCTGCTTCGGTTTTATCATGAGGGAAAGGCTAAAGATGGCAGAAGAGCCTTTAGTATCCAAAGTCAATAGCAGAATCGGTATTTGGAGAGAGGACATCATGGATAGAAGCTTCTCGAACATCATTCTCTTGCCTGAGATCAACAGAGAGGGAACAAGATGTTTCAGAAGGGTTTTGTTTGTCTTTAAAGTACCAAACAGTTTTCTTGAGGAAGAAAAGATATACTGAACATCTAGCAGAAGCCATATGTCAAGCAAGGCACTTCTGTAGACAGGTTATCTTATTTAACCCTGACAACATCCCTGTAAGGTAGCTTAACTAGGTTAAGAAATTTGTCCAAGTACACACGGAAGTGAACAAGCGAGGATTTGAATTTGCATCTTCAGATTCCAAAGTCTGTGCTTTTTCGAGACTCTGACGTGTGAGGGGTGACAGAGAAAAACTGATGAAGGGACCAATTGAACCAGAGGGAACAGCATTCCCACTCCTACTAATAACCAACCTGTTCCTTTCTATGTTCAAATCCTGTCCTACAGGATTTTGCAGAATTTATTTAAATGCTCTGGTAAATAGAAATATAATACCTTTAGACTGAACTATTTCTGCTTATTTTGTTGCTTGGGAAACATTTTTTGAGTCAGTTAACAACAAGATACCAAATATCCATAGCTCAGCAAGACAGTCACTGCACTAAATTCCTAAATAATAGTCCACAACCACAAAAAATGGGCAATGCAGCAGAGAATAATCAAAAGCAGCTTCATATTTTCTGGGTAAAACAAAGCATCGTTTGTATTGAGGCATTTTTAGAAGGTACCACTGAAAGCCAGACTGCAGCCTGGAATGGCTTAAAATACCACATTTAACAATCACATCAATGGCTTTTAAACTTTAGAGGCAAACAGCTTCCTTTTACTACAAATTCAAAGTGAAGGATTAGATGCAAAGCTAACAGATTCAGGACACAGTCAAGCTTAGGGACTATCCAATGCCTTAATTAACACCATTAATTACAAGTGTATTGAGCCAACTAGCTGGGTTTTAATGATTAAACGGTGAAGGTCAAAATTTTTAAATAAATTGCTTCAAACTATGCCCCCCTGCTGAAAAAAGAACACCAATAAGTAAACTGAAAGGAAAAGCCTAATAAACAATTATTTTGGCATATTTAGCAACCTTAATCAGTCTATACTTTGAGACAATACCACAATTAAGAGTTCACCAAACTTTGCTCTTCTGCCTCAACTTGGAGCTACTGGGTTGGCCAAAAGGTTTGTTTGTTTTTTCTGTAAGATGACTCTAGTAGCACTTAGTTGGCTTTAACTTCATTCAAAACAATTTTGTTAGATTGTATGTGACAGCTGTCATATCAGCGTGCATTTAAAACAAAAAGACATCATAATTGGTGAATTTTTGTTTAGCCATTTTAATATTGAAGATGGAAGAAAAAAGCAACATTTTCGGCATATTATGCTTTATTATTTCAAGAAAGGTAAAAACAACTGAAACGCAAAAAAAGATTTGTGCAGTGTATGGAGAAGATGCTGTGACTGATCGAACATGTCAAAAGTGGTTTGCGAAGTTTCGTGCTGGAGATTTCTCGCTGGACGATGCTCCACGGTGAGGTGGACCAGTTGATCAAATCGAGACACTGAGAACAATCAATGTTATATACCACGCAGGAGACAGCCGACATACTCAAAATATCCAAATCAAGCATTGAAAATCATTTGAACCAGCTTGGTTATGTTCATCGCTTTGATGTTTGGGTTCCACATAAGTTAAGTGAAAAAAACCTTCTTGACCATATTTCCACGTGGGATTCTCTACTTAAACATAATGAAAACATTCCGTTTTTACAACAAATTGTGAAGGGAGATGAAAAGTGGATACTATACAATAAGGTGGACTGGGGCAAGCGAAATAAACCACCACCAACCACACCAAAGGCTAAAGAAGGTGATGTGTATATGGTCGGATTGGAAGGGAGCCCTCTATTATGAACTCCTTCCAGAAAATCAAACAACTAATTCCAACAAGTATTGTTCCCAGTTAGACCAACTGGAAGCAGCACTCGACGAAAAGAGTCCAGAATTAGTGAACAGAAAAATCATAATCTTCCATCAGGATACCGCAAGACCACATGTTTCTTTGATGACCAGCCAAAACCGTTACAGCTTGGCTGGGAAGTTTTGATTCACCCGCTGTATTCACCAAACATTACACCTTCGGATTTCCATTTATTTAGGTCTTTACAAAATTCTCTTAATAGAAAAAATTTCAATTCCCTGGAAGACTGTTAAAGGCACCTGGAACAGTTCTTTGCTCAAAAAGATAAAATTTGGGGAAGGTGGAATTATGAAGTTGCCTGGAAAATGGCAGAAGGTAGTGGAACAAAAGGGTGAATACGTTGTTCAATAAAGTTCTCAGAGAAAATGAAAAATGTGTCTTATTTTTACTTAAAAACCAAAGGTACCTTTTGGCCAACCCAATACTTCCACACCAATAGAGGGCAAGTAGGAGAGTTGGACAGGGCAAGAGACTATGGCTTCAAGATTGGCAGAGGCAAAAGGGACACAGAGAGAGAGGGAGGCATTAGCCCTTTCTAGGAGGGTAAGAGGCCTTGCCCATCTAATGCTTCCAGATTGGTGTCACTATTTCCAGGGTTAAAAGGAAAAAAACAAAACCACTATCAACAGTGAGATTTGATTACATCGTAGATGTTAGATAAAATTAGGTTTCATTTCTTGGAGACCAGAAGGAAAAAAAAGTCCAAAAAACTAGCCAAGCCATGTACTTGCTGTGGAAGCAGTAACTATTATAACGAGCTATACTAGATATCTGTGTTGGTTAGCTTTTGAAGTGGAGAGGACCTGCAAATGTCTACAACTGAGAATCCTCCCTAACGCACATCTTGGTGGGAGATGAAGTCCACCTTGCCCTAGAGAAGCTAAGCAGTCCAAATACACACTTGCTCAGCCTCTCCTACAGCCAGAACCCAGGAATGGGAACCAGGCTCAGCCCTTTTGATGTACCTACCCCACACTTTCAATTTCTCCTCGGTTATTCTTAAGCATTTTCACTTCCAGATGAATTTTAAAACCAACTATGTCAAAAGCAAAACAAAACAGGATTTTTAGGGCAGTGAAAGTACTCGGTATGATACTATGATGGTGAATACATGTCACTATATACTTGGGCAAACCCACAGGATGTCCCACACCAAGAGTGACCCCTAATGTAAACTATGGTCTGCGGGTGATGATGTGTCAATGTAGGTTCAACAGTTGTAACAAATATACCTCCTTGATGGGAGAACATTGAAAATGGGGACGCTAGGAATGAGTGGAGGCATGGGGTATACAGAAAATCTCTGCACCTTCCTCTCAATTTTGCCGTGAACCTGAAACTGGCTCTAAAAAAAATTACATCTTTAAAAAGAAAATAGTTGGGGCTTCCCTGGTGGCGCACTGGTTGAGAATCTGCCTGCTAATGCAGGGGACATGGGTTCGAGCCCTGGTCTGGGAGGATCCCACATGCCGTGGAGCAACTAGGCCCATGAGCCACAACTACTGAGCCTGTGCATCTGGAGCCTGTGCTCCGCAACAAGAGAGGCCGCGATAGTGAGAGGCCTGCGCACCGCGATTGAAGAGTGGCCCCCGCTTGCCACAACTAGAGAAAGCCCTCGCACAGGAACTAAGACCCAACACAGCAAAAATTAATTAATTAATAAACTCCTACCCCCAACATCTTCAAAAAAAAAAAAAAGAAAATAGTTGGGATTTCATTAGAGATTAAATGGCATGTATAGATAATTTTGTAAGAGCTAGTCAGTTTAAAATAATAAATTTGCCCATTCAGGAATACAGTATTTCTTTCCATTTATTCAGGTCTTCCCTTAAGTCCTTCAACAAAGTTTTATTATTTTCTTCAATATAAGGCTTGTACCTTTCTTCTTAGGTTGATATTTAAAGTTTCTGTCTCTATTATAAAATGGGACTTTTTTCCTTTTCATTTTCTAAACAGTGCTGTTATACAGAAAAGATATTAATTTCCTATGCTGCTCTAAACTCTTACTAGGTCCAGGTTTGACATCAATACTCTGAAATCTTAAGAGTTCAGTAATTACTTTTAAATTAAGGAACTTTAATGATAGTGACAGGAAAGTTTGCTGATAGTAAAGGTCATTTACACACATGGTGGAAGGTTGTAGACCTCTCTAGAGAGCTTCAAAATAAAGATAACACCCCATCCGCTTGTTTTAGATCAAGGTCCTAACGTAACAGCAGGGAAAGAAAAAATAGATGCCCTCGTCTGGCCTTCCCCACATTATGGTTTAATATTGATTTTTGCTCCCTTAGGCCTGACTCAAGGTGAAGAGAACTCATTTGCACTGATGGACTAGTAGAAACAAGGTAAATGTAGTTTCCCAAAAAATTTTAAAGTTTTTAATATTGCATTCTCCAGTGTGATTCTACAGCCTCCAGAAAATACTTTTTGCTCAGCTATAAGCATTTCCTAGGTATTAAAAAAAACCATAAAAAAGTAATTTTGCTATTTTTAGAGTTGACTCAATGACTTTCAATAACTTTCAATAATCTGATATCTCACTGTACATAATACTTGAAATAGCCTTATATACATAAAACTTAAATTTCAATACCTGCTAAAATTTTACCAATAAAGTGACATTTTCTTTTAGGGACAGGAGCTGAGGGTATAAAAACTTTTTAATACTTATGAAAAAATTTGTTTTCTTTTGAAGAATACTAAGTTTAACTCAGTGATGTTCCAAATTCTCAAAATAGGTTCAACATAAAAGTGTAGCTCAAGATTGTTTGTAAAAACAATCTACAAAGGATATGAAAAGCTGAACTCAAAATTTTAGACAAATATTTTCTAAATTTCTGTGACTGTGAGTTCAAGTACATAAAAATGAATTTTCCTTTGTCTTTACAACAAAGATTGGTTTAATTGGAAACAGTAGAGCAAAATTTTTCCATATTGCAGCAGATATTACCCAAGTTTCACAGCGGTCTCAGTAGGTTAGCCAGCTTTAATTTACAGCGAAACTTAGCTGTGATTTACTTATATAATGAGAGCTGGCACAGAGCTCAACACATGAATGGTCAAATTCCAAGTATTTTCCCCAATCATCTTGTGACATAACTTCGTCAAGATTTAAAATTCCATCTGCTTTGTTCCCCAGTGGAATACAACCAGGTTCTAGTTAAGAGAAAAAAGGCATACACCATACAGATGTTTTATGAGAAATGTTCCCATTGCTTTTTCAAGTTGGTTTGCATTAGTGAAAAGCCAAAGTGTGGGAATTATTATGAAGAAATGATTCAGAAAACACAATAGTTGCTCTTAAAGACCAAAGGGGGAAATAAACCCCAAATAACATGCTCTACAACTGGAAAAGTTTCAAACGCAAACAATGTTCACTGTCTGGCCCATCTGAAAGGCAGGGTGCCGAAAATCATTAACATACTGTAATTTCACATGAGTCTGGCACGGATCAAAGAGGATGGTAAGCCTGTTGTGAAAGACTCCATTACTAAGCAGAGAGTTTTGGCTTGGAGACCCTGGCCCTGAGAAAAATAACCCACTGGTTGGCAGCTCCAGTCCAACAGGCAGCTTTAGGATCTAACTTTATCCTGGAAACTACAAAGGCATGTAAAGAAGCAAATAACATAGTTCCTAGGATGAGTGTCAGTTGAGCCAAAACTGGGGGAAAATTTTTTGTTGTTGTTTTTAAGACAGCTTTTCGAGAACTAAAGAGAAGGATGTTTTGGCCTTAACCCAGCAGAGGGTGAAGGGTCCCCTGGATAGAAATTATGTGAACTGAAAATTCCCTGTAGTAGCAATTCTAATTAATTATTCAAAGCTAGGAGTTGATTTTCTAAGGTTAAGAGCTAACTATGGTCTCCTGTTTCTATCATCAAAAACTGGTTTCTTCTTTTCTTTGCATCTGCTTAGCCAGGCATTAATGAGAGGCTTTTAATGGAATCTTATCAGCAACTTTACAACAAAGTCTCTACCTTTAAGGTTAAG
The DNA here is from genome assembly GCF_025265405.1 of Mesoplodon densirostris. Lineage (NCBI taxonomy): Eukaryota > Metazoa > Chordata > Mammalia > Artiodactyla > Ziphiidae > Mesoplodon > Mesoplodon densirostris. The sequence continues at coordinate 78,590,751 of NC_082668.1, read as the reverse complement.
TTTGCTTTTTGCAGGTTTGGTTAAAGGGAAATTAGTAATAGAAAATATGTCAAGGTTCCACATAACCAAAAAGTTTACAAGTCCACTTATTCTTTTACAGAAACAACATATATAACAGTATTACCACAAGGCATTACAACATCTTTTGAATTAAAGAGTTAACTATAACTCAGCCTACTTATTTATACCTTAATAGAAATTAAAACTGAAGTGTTATTCAATATACAATAACTCAGAAACCAGCCATTCTCTGACTCTGGATTAACATGAGTTTCAGTGAAATGGCACATTTCAGGGAAATCGATCCATACTAACAGATTTTTATGTGCCATACAGGTAGATAACATGTAGTTTTTCTGGTGAGTGGTCACCAAAATAACCTTAGAGTAGCTTATCACATGGAATGCAGTGTAGAGTCACGATGACCACATATGCACCAGAACTCTACAAACAGGAATGAAATCCAAGCCAAATTAAGTAGCTCTCATCATAATGAAAACTAGCAGCCTGGCATTGAGTGTGGCTACACCTGTTAGGGGGAGAATTTGATACTCAAAAGATGAGGACCAGTCAGCCAGCAGTTGGTCTAACATATAAAATGCAAGCATGCGTGGGAAAAGAGAAAGCGCTTTCTAGAAATCAAATTCCTGGACACACCTGCTCCCCCTCAATGTCTATAACTCTGCCTTGGGATCTGAATGACCTGTTAAAATTATGACCCTTACAAGTCTTCTGGGAAAGGATTTGGTTCAGAACCCAAACTCAATCTTCAAAGTCACTTCCCAGGAGAAAGCTCACAAATATATTTAGTTTCTCATGGCCTCCAGGTTGCTGTTTCTTCTAAACCATATCACTTCTCTGACCCATTCCCAAGGCAGTAACGTCTGCCCTGCCTGGATGAAGCGGTGCCTTGCTGGCTCCCGCCCACCATGCTTGCTCAGCTCAACTCAATCCTGGACACATACCTGTTTCCTTCTTGCTTCCCTTTCCTCCCTCTCGGCTCTTCTTCAGCACAGCCTTTAACATTTTCAACACTCTTTCGCTTCTAAAGAGAAAAGGAGGAGAGGGAAGAGGAATTAAGTATTATAAATTGGAACATAACTTGCATATTGACACAAACGGTAACTTGTCTTCAAACAAACAGATCACGTAGGATAATATAAAGGTACCTTGAGTTTTACATTAATTTTTTATGAATAAACTAACATGGGGAACTAAATGCTAAAAGACACAAGGAGTGTTTTATAATGTTTAATGAAGTGATCAGAAGTTCATCGTCTTGTTATAAGTTAAAAAAAAACACAACAACAGCGCATTCTCAGCATTCCACATCTAATTAAGGTTATGAGGCTAAATCTGGACACATTACTGTAAGGTATCTGGCATAGGAATGTGGGTCTCCCAACCCCCACTCATCAAAAGAAAACATTAAGACAGAATCAAAAAGATAATGGTTAAGAAGGAAAGCTACATGGTTAAACGTATGTTTTACAGGTGCTACTGATTATATAACCATAAGGAAAACATTTTAGAAGGTTAATCAGAATGAAACATACCTTAAAAACATTTGCAAAATAAATACAGTGGGAACACATTTCAACATTGATGTCGGGGTGTCTGATCAAACAGCACACACTGCAATGGTTTTTACCACATATTGTTATGACTTTTGGGCAGGGGTTGGGGGAGGTAAGAAGAACAGGCCTGCGGCTGAATCCTTTAAATAATGAGCTGTATTTTTAAGCAGGGTTGTACTGAGCACATAAAAACAACACAATGGCCCAGGCCTAAGATGAAACATAAAACCACCCCTCCAGCAAAGAGACAGACAAAAGGACCATTATTTCATCAGTTAGTCAGTCTCCTCCAGCTCTCTCTTCCCTCCACTAACTCAGATGAGATGGCTAGACAACGCCAAAACAGTAACAAATCTGAGTGGGTTGTGTTACCATCACACCCTTGTTAACGGCACTAAGTAGAAGCAGGTAGAAGGCGGCAGCAAGTAGCTTACTGCTGAAGAAAAAGAGGGGATGACTCCTCTGTAAAAAACCTGCCTTGTTAGCATCAAGGCTTCCAGTGGTCTCTGCATAACGCCCCGCACTAGTGCTTGACCCCAGAGTTAAGCCAAGGTTTTGTGGAGCCCACTGAGAGGGAGGAAGGGTCCCAAAGTGCTGCCATGCACAACATAAGCACACAAGGTGACCTTTCTTATCATTGGGTTCAGGCCTGTATTTATTTTTCCAAGCCCTTTGTTTTCCCGATGAAGAAACAGAGACCCTGGGAGGCTGACTTGCCCCAGGGTCACCCAGCTAATTAACAGCAGGGCCAGAATCCAAATCTGAGGACTCCCAGCAAGGGTCCTCCTTCTTCCCCAGTGCTGGCCTCTCTGCTTAGAGCAATGAAAGCTTTGGGAAACAGCAATCAAACAATCAAAAAAATTAACAACAAACCAACCAACCTGAAAGATACTAGGAAGTAAATATCTTAAGCAGAATTTGGAAAAAGCCATAGTGAAGCTTATTAGGGTTAAATCGTCTTACAAACAAGTCTTTACACACAAAAGGAGCATGGCTTAGAGCCTAATTCTTTTTAAAAATGCTACTTGAATGGACCCCTGTGAAAAGACTTGGGTTTCACGTAAAGGGCAAACACTGAATCTGGAAGTGGGCCACAGTGTGCTTCCATAGGGGAGCTGTGGAAACACAAATTTCTCCCGACAGCCATGCTTGAAGGAAACAATGCAAAATGTTGTGGCATAAAAAGTGGTAGGAAAAGTTAAAAAATAAATAGATGCCTGGTAAGCACAGACATTTTCTTCCCCAAATTAAAAATAAATAAATAAATCAACCAACCAACCCTTCAGGGTTTGTCATTTAGCAAAGACTACATACTAAAGAAATAAGAGAAAAATATCAATGGAGCCAGGCCAGCAAAGCTTGGCCAAGGTCCTTAGGGAACTTTTCCCTGTGTTTCCCTGGATCACTGAACAGCTCAGGCCCCACCATAGCGGTGAAGCTGCCCCTGATTAATCACCCTTGTCACCACCAACCCACAACAGATCTACAATGCCACTTGGAATACACAGCCCACAGGGCAAGGACTGGCAGACACAGACTTGGGCATCTCATCCCAGACACCTTAGATGTCTATTTTTGGGAGCTCAGCTGTTTTCAGGATAGTGAAATCTTCCCCATCAGTGGTCTCAAGTGAAGAGGCTATCAGATATTCACTGTAAGTTATTCTCCCAGTTCTTGTTTTCCTCCCTAAATAGTAACTCAAGGGAAAGAGCTTAAATTCATACTCTAAAAGATATTCAAACTGCACATGGAGAAACTTTAACGGATTATACCTGGGTGCAAAAATTAAGGAACCCCCATACACACACAAGCTGGAAAGGAAAAAAAAAGAAGACTGCTCCCCGTGGGTTAAATTCTGAAATTAATACAGATCAGAGAAGAGCTGCGCAAAGTCCCAATCAGTCATGGCCTGAAAGATGTAACTGGAACGTGACATTCATCAACAGACCCTTTAAAGACTATGCCCATCTGAAGTGAGGTGGTCAGAAAAAGCAACTATAGTAATAGGCTGGAGGGGCCAACATTGGCAGTATAGTCCAGAGAAGATTATCTGCACACCTGACAGTACCTGTGAACTTACAAATACATACTCCCAGGGCTTCCCTGGTGGCGCAGTGGTTGAGAGTGCGCCTGCCGATGCAGGGGATACGGGTTCGTGCCCCGGTCTGGGAAGATCCCACATGCCGCGGAGAGGCTGGGCCCGTGAGCCATGGCCGCTGAGCCTGTGCGTCCGGAGCCTGTGCTCCGCAATGGGGGAGGCCACAACAGTGAGAGGCCCGCGTACAGCAAAAAAAAAAAAAAAACAAAAAAAAAACATACTCCCACATCCAGTTCTGGAAACAGACCCATCAGGCTATCGGACCCAGTGCTATTAAACACTGGCATCATAACTACTTCCCCTTCTTCTAATCCTGTTCTCAATGAGCAGTGCCTCTTAATTTGGCTTTTTAACCTAACAACAGTGGGGGAGAGCATGCTGGTCTAGTCCACCCAACACAATTGTCTAGCTTGTTGAGAGACATGATTCTGGGAATTAATTAATAAACCAGTGTTCTGGCTTTAAACAAGAGCTCTCGTGAGCTTTGTTTAAGGGAATCACTTTGCCAAGTATCATCTATTTAAGACATAAAGAATATTAAGTTTCTGATTCCAGTTTGAGTACCAAAAGGAAGACAGTGGTAAATGCTTGAATGCAAATGCCACCGTGAAGCAGTCTTATGAGGGCAGCCAGAGGGCTCTCCCTGAATGACACCTTCTGCATCACTTCTCTTCCTGTAGCAACTTCAACTACTGACAATTTTCCCCTAAAAAGGGTGAACACTGCCCTGCTACAGAAGTGAACCACAAAATGATGCAAACCAGCCTTCCAGACACAAAAAAAGAAACTGACAGAAGCTATCAAGTTCCTATTAGAGGACCATACATGTAAGGAAGTTCTTATGGACAAGCATAATAGGATAAAACAAGAAATGCTGTCCCTTTTCACTTTAAATACTATAGATCAAAAGGCACAGGTGTAACTCAAATAAATACTGCCCAAATAGAATCCCTCAATTTCTGCCCCATAAAACTTTAGCCTCTATCACACATGTAGTATAAACATATGGCTGGATTTAAGTATTTAAAACTAAATCTTTGATGGCACTTCCCTGGTGGCATAGTGGTTAGGAATCTGCCTGCCAATGCAGGGGACCTGGGTTTGAGCCCTGGTCCAGGAAGATCCCACTTGCCATGGAGCAACTAAGCCCGTGCGCCACAACTACTGAGCCCGCATGCTGAAACTACTGAAGCCCACGCCTAGAGCCTGTGCTCTGCAATAAGAGAAGCCACCGCAATGAGAAGCCCGCACACCGCAACGAAGAGTAGCCCCTGCTCGCTGCTACTAGAGAAAGACCGCACACAGCAAGGAAGACCCAATGGAGCCAAAACTAAATTAATTAATTTTTTTTAAAAAAAGAATAAGTCCTATTTAAAAATAAAAAATAAATAAAAATAAATCTTTGAAAAAGTAGAGAACTTCAGCTCTCATTTCTTTATATATTTTTGAGGAAGAGAGAAAAGACCAGCCTCTAGATTACAACAACTGCAATGATCTAATGGGAGAAAATTTCCTATAATGTTCATTTCAAAGAAAGTAAAATATGAGTATATGACATGACCTTTAGGTCAATGATCTGAAGTCACTTACATTTCCTTATTTTTCTACTATCATTCGACATCTAAGTTTCCCAAATGCCATAGATGCCATAGATTCTTCTTTTCAAAACCCACAGAAGTTAAACCAACTATTGAGCTTACTTTTACTTCTTAGATTTCTCCCTTAACACATAAACTCTTTGGAAATAGGCACAATGTCTCCATGTTATGTGTTAAATAAGCATTCTGCAGTGATTACAAGGGTATATAAAATATAACAAAAGTTATCCTAGATTAAACAGTGAGATGGTTTAAAAATAAGAGAAAAACCTATTTCAGTTTGCAATCGCAATGACAGTATCATAACCATGACCACCTTGTCTGAAATCATAGAATAACACCAGCCTTAAAACTTTCCTCTTCCGGGGCTTCCCTGGTGGCGCAGTGGTTGAGAGTCCGCCTGCCGATGCAGGGGACACAGGTTTGTGCCCCGGTCTGGGAAGATCCCACATGCCACTCCGCGGCTAGGCCCGTAAGACATGGCCGCTGAGCCTGCGCGTCCGGAGCCTGTGCTCCGCAACAGGAGAAGCCACAACAGTGAGAGGCCCGCGTATCACAAAAAAAAAAAAAAAAAAAAAAGACTTTCCTCTTCTGGAGTGCCATACCACCTATTTATGAAATTTCAAATCGACTCCATGAGCTGAGGGCAGGGACTATGTTTATTCTTTAATAGATACAAACAGAAGCCGGAACAGAAGCCGGAACACAGCCTTCCCACACACTCTGTTCTCAATATTTGTTGACAGATTTAACAAGGCTGCAATGAACACAGATGAGCCATTTCCTCCAAATCAAGCAATTAACCAACATTCATAGCAGTTTATAAATTACAAAGAATATTCCTATATATTCTCATTTGCAAGGAATGCAAGAAAACAGTTAAATCCAAGAGATACTTGAGAGGAAAATGCTGCATTTCGTAATGTCCCTTCATGTCCACACCTGAGTCAGCCTTAAAATCTCAAGATAATAAACCCTTATTATCCAGTTATCCTGGACACCTAAGCACACGCTCTGTGCTCACTCCACTGAAAGGAGCTTCTTGCATCAGACCATCCATCTGACCTCAAAGCAAAGCAGTCTCAGAAGGTGTCTGCTTTCTTTTGCCAAAATAAATAAAGGCAGAGTAGCAATATCTACAAGTGAAACACTGGAAAGTAAGATGCACATGATCATTAAGAAATTTTTTTTTAATTTAAGAGAAGAGATACATCAAAAACATCCTCAATTTTAGGGGCTCAAAAACGTCTCAACCTAATAAGATTAAGACTCACCTACACATAGCCATGTCTTCTGTAGTACTGCCTTTAGAACTTTCCTTTGCATTGGCAACCTTTAGTGTTTATCAAAAGAAAGGAAATGGGTGGTGGTGATGGGTGGGGAGGTGCTGTCTAAAGCAGCCTACAGAATAAATAATATAGTAGAGAGGAAGTAAGAGAAAACAAAGCAGGACAGAGACCACAAAAGGAAACAAAGCCCTGCTAGAGGGGGCAATGGCTGCTGCTGGAAATTCACGGAAAACTGCCTTCTAGAAGCTTCCTGAAAGCAAGAGCCATATCTTGACACTCCTTTAAAGATCCCAGGAGGCTGGGGAAAAAACAACTTTTGATGAATACTTGAAATTCTAGGAGGTCTCTCTCCCATTTTTTCCCCCAGGGTAGTAGAAGGAGCCTAGGAATTAGGAGACCTGGTCCTGGCATTGTGACTGGGAACAAGTTACCAAACTTCACGAGGATTCAGACGCCTCGTCCAGGAAAGCTGGGGGGGAGGAGAAGGGGTTATTGATCAAGAAACCAGAAAGCAATTGTGGTGGTAAGTAAAAAAGCGGCCCTTGGTATTGCTTAACATGCAGAGCTGGGAAACAGGACATCATTCGGCTGTGATTTATCCCCTAAGACACACAGACCCAACCATTTGGTCCTCTTTATTCAAAGCCATTCTACAAATTGTACCTCTAAATTCTGCTATTCTTTTCTTTAGAGTTAGGTTTGTCTTATACTCAAACCTGACGTCTTTTTGCCTAAGTTATTAAAAGCAAAGTAAATTTACAGTCACAAGTAATATGAATGTAAAAGAGTTCTGGGCATGAAGTTTCAACTCAAATGTTTAAGTTCTGATGCACAAGATTAAGTGGAAATTCCCTATTAGATTGAAATGATTTTCAACCCATATTTAAAATACTCTGTAGAAAGATATACAAGTTGTTTTGAGAACAGTGTCCTTACAAATCTGACTCTCCTAAATTACTATATACAAGTTTGTTTAAAGAAGTTTTCATTTTGATAACACTTGGCAAAAAAGAAATTTCACTCTTGGAAGAAAATATCAAGAAGCTACCTGTTTCTGGCTACAAGAGCCATTTTTCTAGATTGTGAAGGGATTTGTTCCATTCAACTTTGAACACTATCTCATCCATAAAGCCTTCCCAGGCCATGATAGTCAAAAGGTATCTTTAATTCCACATCCCACTTTGTACTTACAGATGGTTATCAATCAAAATCACAGTAAAAAATGTTGAACTCTACAAATCCCCCATGGCACCTAAAAAAGTACCTTACATGCAACAAACGCTAAATAAATCTCCTTAAATGAAAGAATAGCAGGGTTGTTATGGAGGGGAAATCAAAATCAATTCTCTCCCACAAGGGATTTGGACTAATAATGTAAGAATTCTTCTGATACCAAGTACTAATTTCCAAGTTTATGGCCAAAGTTATCTGACTTATACACGGTGAACAGCACATCTCCATAGCAGGACCTGTTCTGTTATCAGGCCTTCAGAAGCACCAGGTGCCGGCAGGTTATATTTCGGCGTTTCGAATATGCATACAGAAGGGATAAATATAATAACAGAAAAGCCAAAACCTGAAAGCAATACATTCTGCCTCAAACCAGGAAGGGCTCATAAGGAAATAACCAAGGGCAGCTTTCCTGGCAATAATCATGCCTCCCAGGCCAATGGCTCTGGAGCAAGATTGAGAACCAGTCTTGCAGAAAGCCCCTGCTCATCCAGAAGCTGTCTTCACCCGGACGTTCCCCAGCCAAGCACCCACCTCTCAACCTAACAGCAAGACACTACCTAACTAGAGGACAAAATAACTGACATTATTACCATCACCACCACCATCTAGACAGTCACAGATACTTAATCTATTAGAGAAAGCAGACACTTCACAAGCCCACTTCAAAACCCACCTCAAAAGCTTCCTCTTAGAAGCCTTCTGGGTCTTACTTTAATTGCTCACCCACCTGCTTCCTCCACTAGTCTGTGGGACTCTGGACGGCCAGACCTTGCTCCGTTTCACCAGCAAGCACAGTATGCTTTCTCACTTCAATATCAATGGATACACGGGGGAGGAACATAATTTTTCCAGCTATAATTCTCAAAAGAAATAACTGTACCTCAAAACACACCGCCAGCCTAATAAATTTAAGTAAATGTAACATCCTCATTTAAAATGAAAGGCCCATGGGACTTCCCTGGTGGTGCAGTGGTTAAGAATCCGCCTGCCAATGCAGGGGACACAGGTTCGAGCCCCGGGCCAGGAAGATCTCACATGCCGCAGAGCAACGAAGCCCGTGCGCCACAACTACTGAGCCTGCGCTCTAGAGCCCACGAGCCACAACCACTGAAGCCCGCGCACCTAGAGCCTACGCTCCACAAGAGAAGCCACTGCAATAAGAAGTCCGTGCACCACAACAGAGTAGCCCCCGCTCGCCGCAACTAAAGCCTGCACGCTGCAAAGACCCAATGCAGCGATCAATCAATCAATTTAAAATAAAAATTAAAATAAAATAAAATGCAAGGCCCTGAGCGTTGGAGGAACTTGTCCTGACTCTCCTGAGCCAGCAAGTGGCCGAGACAGGGTTACAACCCAATTTCCCAATTAAGGAATAAGCATTGGGCTAGCAATTACAGGTTTTTCATTCTACACACATTCCTGAGTATCAACTCTGTGCCAACCAAAGAGGAGCACAAAGTATAATATGACGGAGGAGGAAGACAACACTGTCAACAAACGTGGGCAGGAGGCTACAAGTCCATGCCTCCATTTTCTCTATAAAGTAAAACTAAGGTATGAGAGGAGCAGAGAAGGTTCAGAATAGCCCTTGTAGAGGAGAGAAAGGCAAGCACAAGATGAGAAGGACAGCTGCACAGTTTTGATTGCCCAACCAAGGCTGCAGAGCAAGACAGAGCACCAAATGATGAAAGGGGGCAACTCCATCCTCTGATGCTCAGCCCCAAGAAAGAACCATCCGGAGGACAAGAGGCTTGATCAGTAATCGGGTGTTTGCAGCACAGGTGCAACAAGATTGGTAAGGGTGCTCGTACAAGAGTGCTCAGAGTGGCGTGCCATGGAATCAAGGCTGGACAGGAAGCAAGTGGAGGCCTGAGAGGAAGGACCACCAGAGAGAACAGGGATGGTGTCTCAAACAGATCAAAGAGCAAATACAGTCAGACTAAGTCAATGAGGAAGCTGAAAAAGGCTGTCTGGGCTTCTTAATTTTAAATCTTTGGATGTGGAACAATTCCAGACAATGTTAGAGCCCACATGATGGCCAACAGCATGGTTTGCTGAAGTGGAATGTCCTCAAGTGAAGGTTGGAAGCAAACAAGTCAAGGCACTTGATTCTCGGTCTGGGGAAGGGCCATTCAGATGCTTCCTGCGGCAACAGAGACAGGATTAGGGATATCAACCACCACCCTACAGCTATTATTTACTAAGTGTTTACTGTGTATCAGGTAAGTGGAAGAGCTTTACATTCATATGTAATCTCATTTTATCCTTAAAAAAAAAAAACCTATGGGACAGTTTCACTGATTCCTTTTTATTAATAAGGAAGCAAAGGCTTAGAGGGATTAACACCTTTCCCAAGGTTACACAATTTGTAAAGGTGAAGCTGGGACTTGAACCCACGTCTGACTTGAAAGCTCAGGCTCTGACCTGCTGCCTCCAAAGTCCTCAATGAACTGAGGGAAGGTGGGACAGGGAGGTGACCAGGAGAGCACAGAATACAAGTCTAAAGGGCAAAGTGGCTTTTGTATGAGGGTGAAAGTACCGCTGTCATGGATCCAGCTGAGGAGAGCCGGGAGAAAGCCAACGCTGAGCCACAGCGGCCATGAGGCCAAAAGCCGGTAGAGAACCACCTAGGGTTTGAATATGAACCACAGACTTTGCACGTGGTCCCACCCTTTCTCACACAGCTCCGTGCAGGATGTGACCAGGATCACAGGATGCTCCCCTGTGGAAGGTTTAGAGCAACTGGAGACCCCAGTCCCAAGCCTCATATGGCGGTTAGCTCCCTAACAACCACCCTCTCTGATTACATCCTCTTTTCTTTTCCCTCCTCCTTCCCGTTAAGTTTTCCACTTGTATCACACAACAGAGCTGTGAACCTGACCACCTTCTTGATGTGTGACAATTACAGGTCCCCGAGTAAAGGTAGGAGGCATTACATTAACAAAATGACCTTGGGCAAGTTATTTCACCTTTCACGGGCTCATCTGTCTAACAGGAACACTGCTCCCTTTACCATCTGACAGGACAATATCAAGTCTCTTCTACCTGTAGGTGCTATCACTGTAAGGGGGAAGATTTATTTCTTGTTCATAGGGCCACTGTAATCACAGTAGCTGATAAACCATCACCACAGATGAAAAAGGAACTCCTCTGAGTCGTCTATGGCATGGGTTGATGATAAGCCTTTAGTATGAAAGAAGAGACCTTGAAGACATGTCAGAAAGTCCATTTTTCAAGAAGTGTAAAGGTACTCAATCAGTCAGTGCCAGCTGAACAAAGCCTGGTATCATAAATCTAAAGAAATTAAATTTTTAAAATTGCACTGCAACTGGCCTCAAAGTGAAAAAGGTCAGACAACTTCAAAGATGCCCTGTGAAAGGCAGCTATTCATTACACAAAGATTTCTTGCTTACGGAGCTGACAGATGGATCTTTCTCTTAAAGCCCCAGAATACAAGACGTCAAAATCCCTCCTCCACTTCTGTCAGTGACTTGCTATGATGCTCTGAACAAGGTTTTAACCTCCCCAGGCCCCGATTTCATTAAGTTGGGAGTTTTCAATACCCATGTAGTTTTTTTTTTAACTCCCCCAGGTGATTCTGATGTGCAGCCAGCAACATGTATTTAACACTAATTATATTCCAGGCCCTGCTCTAAGCACTTTACTTTTATATATATACACACACACATATGTATGTATGTATATACACACACACACACACAGTCATTTAATCCTCACAACCGCCCTCTGGGGAGGGTACTATTAATGTCTCCATTCTGTGAAGGCACAGAGAGGCTGGGACTTGCCCAGGGTCACATAGCTCATGGGGGCCCATCCAAGCAGTTTCGCTCCAGAGCCTGACCATGAAGTCCCTATCCTATGCCTACTTTTTTGGATAAAAATGAGAGACGAGCTCCCAGGGGCCTGGTGAGGTATTAAACAGACAAAACCGTCAAACAGGGGGGAAAAATCATCTTTGGCCACACATACACGCGTGCACACACACACACACAAACACAACCCCCCGCCACCCCTAGAGAGGCATCCCATGCCTCAATCTATCTTGAAAAAGAGAATCTACCTCTGTTGAAAGACACCTCCTGTCCACTCCCTCAGAGTTACTAGGCATCCATCTTATCAGAGTTACTTCAAACTACAGTGTTGTCAACGTATATGATCTGGGGGCATCACACAACAAAATACATGCAACAAAAAGAGCACACTCTTCAATTCATGAGCTCATAGGGGGAGAACACGGAGATGGGCCATACTGCCAACGAGGAAGATTATTTGGGGGCAGAGACCTCTGTGTCACATGGGCAATGCTTCTCCTATTCCTAACACTTACCCGGAAATTTGGAACTATGTTATTCAAGAGGGGAGCTCAAAAAAACAACAACAAAAAAACCCTGCCCATTATTTCTCACTAGAATGAATTGTATGAAGCTTAATAAAAGGTGATGGACTGGGGCAAGGAATGGCCTGGTGCCCAAGCTTTCCTTCTCTGGGCTGTTTTACACAGTCCAATAAATGTAAGATGGTCTTAACCTTGGACATCAAGTTCTAAAATAAATTAGGGAATGCCTGCAGTGCTAATGCAGTGGAGAGCTGAATCAAATTCATACAAGCCACACAGGATCATCTCTTCCCACAGCTAAAGCAAATATCTCAACACATGGATCACTGTGCTCTTATCTGAAATTTGTAAGGGAAACCATTCTGGGCCGTAAACATTTGGCTGCAGTAAGCAGTCTCCCAGTGTGACTGCCACAGGGGCCCATGAGAAAGATCACATGGGAACGGGTGGTGGCTTTATTTTTTAATCCATTCCAACAGCCCCAAAATGGGGGAATACCAGAGCTCTAGATAATAAAAGTCAAAGACAACTCATGCTAGGAAATAAAGGCCAAACATGTAGAGTTTTGTGTTTTTTTTTAAAATGTTAACAAATCCAGTCTCAACGGAAGATAGGAAAGATAATACAAGGGTGCCATCCAAGGCAGGAGCATGTGACCTTTTAAGTGCCATGGGCTGCTTCAGCAATCTAGACCCTCCAATCAGAATGTTCCTGGGTGATTTTGACATAGAAAATGCGATTACAAAGAAAATCAATTATACTGAAACAGACATCAAAATATTTAGAAAGCAATCTGTGAAAATAGTAATGTGTGCTTCTTAATGCATAAATAACATGACACGAGAGCAGGTCTAAGAGCTACTGTAGTTTTCTGAGCAGTGGTAGGCATAACTGATAGCTTAAACTATCTCCCACAATGTGATACAAAAGTTTGTAATTTCTAAGTGGCAATGCCACAGGTGCTGACAGTACATGGTTTATGGGCCCCTTTCATGATTGGAGGGAAAAAAACACATTTTGGCTAGAGGATAGTGAAAATAAAAATGTACTTTTTTTCTTCACCCACTCACCCACATTCACAGATCCTCTGATGTGCATCCAATGACCCTAAGAGTTAGGGACCGTGACCCAGAGAATCAGAGTCAGACCCAAAGGAACAATTACTCAGACTTGCCAAAAGCTCTGCTAATAGCCCTGGAGTTTCTAGAGAAAAAGTAGCTCAGTTTTATACCACTCATGGAACAACTGAAATTCAGGAAATTAAATGGTAACTTACTAATTGGCACACATTAGCAGGATTGGATATTCCACATATGCACCACTCTTAACATTTAAATGCCAAGTTCCATGATTAGTTTACAGAGTAGTCTGTAAAAGTTCTATTTAACAAGGAAGTCCATCACCACCAAATTACTAACTCACTCACAATAGCAAACCTGGCATTGCAAGAGAGCGCACTGTAGAAATTTACAGCGTGAGACAATATTCAAAACCGGGAAAGCCAGGGTGAATATTGGGGACAAGTGTGTTTTACATCGGTTTTATTGTTTTCATGGATGCTCTTCTTACCCTTTTAAAAGGTATTTAAGGTCTAGCAAGTATAGTCTTCCAGTTAACTGGATCAGGCTTCCTAGTGAAACTGGTACCCAAGGCTTGGCCTCTTCTGCCCTCTCTGCTTCATACAGTCAGGTCATTCCCCAGCTGCATGCCTTCACAGGGGATGCCCTATGAAGATAAATATAATTCAGAGTCCAAAATACATGGACTTACACTGGGCCACTGCCAATTTCTCATGGATCCTGGGTAACCGAGACGGTTTTTGTTTCCATGATTAGGGACCTACAACAACAGCTGCAAAAGTGTAATACTTTTTCTAGACTAATAAAATTACCTAAATCTGGCTCACCGTTCCAGCTGTGGCACCAGCCACACTTCCCAGAAAGATGAAAGCCTTGTGCAGTTTCCAGAAGAGCTGGGATGGTAGCTCTGAGCTAAGCTGGAGGCATTCAACCCCAACCCAACAGCAAAAAACACATCGACTAAGTTCTGAATTACACAATTCCTACGCATGGAGATTATAAATGTTATTTTTAGAAGTCAGATAAAACTTGAATCAAACCTATGAAGTTCAAGCTTTACACTTGAAGTTATGTGACATGCCAGGTATGAACATGAGATTTTTTTTTCTCTAAAACACAGTGACAGGTTCAATTAAGGCCCTTTAACTCTGCAGTGAAACCTTTGATCATGGGTTCTGTCACCACCTCTCAACACATACACACAAGTATGAAACATATCTCAGACCTAAGGAACAAAATCGGTATTGTGAAGTGGCATGGAAACCACACATGCACATACATATACACAGAGATCACTCTCCTTTCAAGCTGGGGGGTGAGGGGCTGAGTTGCAGAAACTACAGTCTCCAAACTGGAAAGGTTCCTTATACACACTACATGAACACAGTTACCAAGTTATTTCCTAAGTATGTGTGTGTGGTCCCAATGCCTTCTTAAAGGAAAAACAGCCCAATTAGAACCCAGTGGAACACATGTTTCTTGAATGACTGAATTACAGACAGTAGATGTGAAGCTGTTCTAGATAAAACGAAGATGTTGCACACATGTACTAAGTTGTCAGGGTCTCACTGAAACATCTTTCCGGTACAGAAAAATACGCGAGCCTGCAACAGAGCTGGATATAAAATAATAAATACCTGGCCCTTGTCTTTATGTAGTCCAACTTCCCAAGCCAATTCCCTTATTCCTTCTCACAAACCTAATAAAGCCCATATTTCAATGTACTGATAACTCACTGAAAACCACAAAGCCATTCATCTCCAACTCAGACTTACGTTATGACTTTTTACAATTATCTCTTATCAATACTGTGAATCTGTAACAAACAGAAGACCTTTACTCCACGAATCCAACAAACCACCATAAAAATAACAGCAGAGGTGGGGACACAAACGCACCCAGTAGCAGGCACCGTTACGTTTTCCACTGTGAAGTGTCTGGTTTAGTCCTCACAGCAAGGAGGAGGTAGGGACTATAATTGTCCTCTTTGATGAAAGGAGGGGATAAAGAAAGTGAGAGTCAGAGAAACTTCGTAGCCTGCCCAGGCCACGCCTTCCCTCTAAACACGGCACTCCATTTCTTCTCTTGAAGAACACTAGACCCTCACTTTTGGCACCCTAAGCCTTGGATCCCGAAATTAAATGATGTACAAGACCAGTCTCTATTGCACAGCATGGGGCCTAAAGACAGGATATATAAAACCAATTTGTCACTGTGGAATTTAGAAACCATTAAACCTTCACTAAAGGGGACCCTCTCCTCAGAGGACCTTGTTACCAAAATATGATGGAACAGGGAGAATTATGATGGAAAACAAAGAGCATTTCCTTCTCAGGACAGGGCAAAAGGAGAGCTATGAGGAAACAAAATGCAGAACCGTCTGTGCCAGGATTTAGGGATTGTTTTGGTACAGCACTTCTTGAAGTCCATCCTCCTAAGATCAATCAAGCAGAAGAAAAAACTTCAGTAGACTCTGCTTTAATTCACTTGCCTAGACCTAAACATGTACTATCTGGTTTCACAGATTATATCCTCAGCTGTTCCAAAAGTTATATTCAGACCTAAGGGCAAAAATCAGATCTATATATACTATTCTCATTAACAAGGTTTTTACGTGGAAGGGACTTTTCTGCCTTTATTACTGCAAGCACACAAATGATTCAATCAGCACGATCAGAGGTCCAGAAGAGTTTATATTTTCACATGCTGTTATTTAAAACCAAAAAAAGAGGCTCATCTGGGCTGGCCAACTATCAACTTCCACAACTAAATAGAATTTCTCAAAATTGTCCCTGAATTTTAAAGCACTTTCCCATAAAAACCCTGCAAGGGTAATAAGCAGCAGGACCCTACCGGCCTCATCTCAGGCTACCCAGCTAGTGCCCAGCTAATAGGAAAACAAGGGATTGAACCCAGATGAAGCCACAGAAGACACAGACCATGGTTTTGCCATTTAAGAGTCTTGTGTTTATCACCTACTATGTAAAAAAAAAAAAAAAAAAAAAAAAAGCACACACACACACGGTGACACAGAAATTTGAGTAAGACCCAGTTCCTGCCTTCAACACAGTCAACCTCCTCACTAGAAATCTAAATCTGTGGCATCATGGGAACATAACAAGACAGAGTGACATGATGGTAAAGGCTTTGGAGGCAGGCAGACCAATCCATAGGGTTAAAATCCCCCAATCCTAACCCACCATGCTTTACCTACCCTGTGATCCTGGGTCTGTAACTTAAACTCCCTAAACCTTAGAATCCTCCTTTGTAACAGAGATGACATACTACAGAATAACTGTAAGAATTAGAAACACCACAAGTACCTAGGACTCTGCCTATAGCAAGAATGTATACGACATAAATGGTCGTGACTGTCTCACGTTATTATATCTGCTTATACAGCCGAACTACAACTTTTAAAGCCCAATTAAATGTCACTGGAATGGCCTTTTCCTTTCTTATTTGGGAGAGTAAAATAATAGAACTTGGGCTTCCCTGGTGGCGCAGTGGTTGAGAGTCCGCCTGCCGATGCAGGGGACACGGGTTCGTGCCCCGGTCCGGGAGGATCCCACATGCCGCGGAGCGGCTGGGCCCGTGAGCCATGGCCGCTGAGCCTGCGCGTCCAGAGCCTGTGCTCCGCAACGGGAGAGGCCACAACAGTGAGAGGCCCGCGTACCGCAAAAAAAAAAAAAAAAAAGATAGAACTTAATTGCCAATTACGATATGGAGCTGACTGAGTGAGGGAGGGTGAAGGATGAGTCACACATTTCTGGCTTGAATAGTGCCAATGACCAAAGTGGGAAAAGCAGACAGAAGCACGGGGGTGAGGGAACTTTGGGAGGCGGAGAGTGGAAAGCAGGCAATAATTAGGAGGAAAATGAGTTCAGTTTGGATAGCTCAAGTTAAAAGTACATATGAGTCATCCAAGTAGAACTGTCCAAAAGATTGTTTAAGACAAGGGTAAACTCAGAGAAAGACTTGGGGGTCATTAACATGTGGGTGGTGGCTAAAGCCACAGGAATATTGAAGTTCCCCAAAGAGGCTGAGCAGACTAAAAGCAAACCACCAAGGATGCAAGCCCAGGGAACATGAACATTTAACAGCAGGAAGAGTAGGACCTAGGAAGAAACGAAAGGAGAAAAGTAGGGAAAATGCAAAGGAACCCAAAGGAGAAAGTTTCAAATGAGGAGTGATCAATATATCAAGTGCTACAGAAAAGTCATGTCACGAGTCCTATTAGAGGCCATTTGTGACCTTAGGAGCAGTTTCTATAAAGTTGAGGTGATGGAAACCAGATGGCAGATCATCTGTAAGGCCTCTCCCTAAATGGTAAGATTCTTTGATTTCAAAATAGACACGCATCGTTCTCCAAACCCATCAAATTATTAAAACCTCAAACAACAACAGATTGCAAAGTTTTTTTTCTCCAGAGAAAGGGAAATTTGCAAAAGAGACATAGTTAAAAACCACAAAAGCCATTTAACATGATCTTTGCTATTAAGCTCCTATTTCCTTGAAGCTGGTCCCCAGGGAAAGAGAAAAGAAAAATTAGCTTAAATTCTCTACCACCCAAAAACTGGAGGAGGAAAAGATGTCTAACTTACTAGATAAATTTCCTGTCCAATAACTCTCTTAGGGCAATGCATATAAATTGCTATTTCAACATTTTGAAAAATGTGTTACCGCAAGTTGGAAAGGCTTTGGTTTCAATATGCAAATCCCTGCATACAGTGGTAAAAATTCCATTTAAGCAGATTCCCACCTGGATTTCTAAATAAGCCTAAACTCTCGTTAAATTTAGTAAATTGTTCTTCAATGTCATTTTCCTCATTCCTTGTATACTTACAGCCGTAGAAAGTGCTGTCCTATGCAATTTTAAATAAAAGTTATAAAATGGTTCTACGATGCAAGGGACTGCTCGGCTTGGCAGTATAAACTGGTAAAACTAGTTAGCAGAGTTCAAAAATAATGCCCCCAAACACCTGCTCAGGCTCAGAAAGAGGTTTTTTTTTTTTTCAAGTCTACTCCACATACAAATATCTTTCAAGAAATTACACACCATCACCTCTTGAGGAGCTTCTTAAAACACACACACACACACAGAGATAGCAGGGACGCCCTCCCCATCCCCCAAATTCTAGTTCAGCAGACCTAGGGTGAGTCCTGGTGCCCTAATCTTTAAAACCTCACATGAGATTATGATGTGTACTCCCCTGCCATGCTCCTGTTGAGAAGCTTTTACCTTTTGGCAGGATTCCCACAAAGTTGAGGTGGCGGGCAATTGGCCACTGTGCTCTTCATGGACAAGCAAGGCACAGCAGGAGGGGTGAGCGCAGAATATGAAATCCTGCGAGCAAGCCATGCTGGACAGATGGCAGAGTGCACCTGCACATTACATGGATGTCTCAAGAACACTCAGAGGTTTGGAAGCAGCTTTAACCTTGACCCCATCTCCTAGGGAGGAGCATTTCCAGCACCCACAGAAAACAGATCCAGGGCAGAGCCTTCAATGTTCCATCCTGGACCTCCTGGGGATTCCTACTCCACAGCCTCAACTGTAAGCATCTGAGCATGGATAACAACAGCCCTCCAAGCTGTGCGTACTTAGGATGGGATTAAAGACTCCGTGCTCAGCCAATTCTCTCTCTCCTTAAAGGAAAGAGGGAATATTTGAGTCCTACTATACGCTCCACACTGCAGATAGGGAATACAAACAAAAAAGGAGAAACAGAACAAAACGCTTAACCATCACAGGAGCCTCCAGCCTCACCAAACCCCTTGTAGTAGGTATTTTTGTTTCACAATTTACATGTAAGACTGCAGTACAGGAAAACCGTAGTACAGGAGAAGTTTACCAACTTGCTTAAAGTTCCTAAGGCCCAGGAGGGGAAGGACACACTTGGAAGAGGTTAACAAGATAGTATGTAGATGGGCTTCCCTGGTGGTTAAGAATCCGCGCCTGCCAATTCAGGGGACACGGGTTTGAGCTCTGGTCTGGGAAGATCCCACATGCTGGGGAGCAACTAAGCCGTGGGCCACAACTACTGAGCCTGCGCTCTAGAGCCCATGAGCCACAGCTACTGGGCCCGTGTGCCACAACTACTGAAGCCCGTGCGCCTAGAGCATGTGCTCTGCAACAAGAGAAGCCTCCACAATGAGAAGCCCGCTCACGGCAACGAAGAGTAGCCCCCGCTCGCTGCAACAAGAGAAAGCCCGCGTGCAGCAACGAAGACCCAACGCAGCCAAAAATAAATAAATTTATTAAAAAAAAAACAAAACAGTATGTAGAGCAGATGGGAGATGGAACCCAAGCCACTGTAACTGGTGTGGCCCTAAAAAACCAACCTGGGGGGGGGGGTTTCCCTGGTGGCACAGTGGTTGAGAGTCTGCCTGCCGATGCAGGGGACACAGGTTCGTGCCCCGGTCCGGGAGGATCTCACATGCCGCGGAGCGGCTAGGCCCGTGAGCCATGGCCGCTGAGCCTGCGCGTCCGGAGCCTGTGCTCCGCAACGGGAGAGGCCAGAGCTGTGAGAGGCCCGCGTACCGCAAAAAAAAAAAAAAAAAACAACCTGGGAGGAGCAGCTGGGTAAGGCAGGTGAAAACATTCCCTTATTGGTCTCGGTTACTAAAGGGAGGTTTGTAATTAAACTTGAAAAGTTTTTCATGGGGATTGGGGAACAGGAAAATGACATGATAAAGAATAGACATCACAATATATTCATCTATTGACTCGTTACGTTGTACACCTGAAACTAATACTGTAACATGCCAACTACATCTCAATTTAAAAAATAGCAAAAAAAATTGACAGCCAGTCTGACATTATTAAAAGTCTGAAAATGTTTATCAGTTCTACTTCTTTGCTTGCAAACTGTAAGATATTAAGCCAGTCACACAACATATATTAAATGTTTTTAGTAGAAAAGCACTGTGCTAGGCACCACAGAGACCAAAAAACCCTGAAACGGGCACCAAAAAAAAGCCAGCAAAGTTTTAAAAGAATGAATCAAGGCATCCCTATTATTAATAATGACTGCTTTAACATCGTAATTAAGTCATGAATTTTTAAAAAATTATTCTTAAATTTCTTTGAATATAATCCCAGTTCAGGGCTTCCCTGGTGGCGCAGTGGTTGAGAGTCTGCCTGCCGATGCAGGGGATACGGGTTCGTGCCCCGGTCCGGGAAGATCCCACATGCCGCAGAGCAGCTGGGCCCGTGAGCCATGGCCGCTGAGCCTGCGCGTCCGGAGCCTGTGCTCCGCAACGGGAGAGGCCAGAGCTGTGAGAGGCCCGCGTACCGCAAAAAAAAAAAAAAAAAAAAAAATCCCAGTTCACTTTCAAAGACCTCAAAATTGTTCAGAAAGTAACATATCTTGGGAAACTTGGTCTGTCAGAGCACGCATTCTCCCTGGGTCTCACTCACCTCGCTTCACCCCAGACTCTACTTGCTGGCAACAGAGAGACGCTGTCTTACTCGGGGGGCACCCAGAAAGTTCCTCTGTGACCACAGAAAGCTGGGAAGAGAACTGCAAAAAAGAAAACCGGTCAGCATACCCATCCTCCGAAGCAAGAAGCACAGAGTTTATAAAACCAGCTACAACCAGGACTCCAGACAAAGCAGTCATGGAGAGGAACGAGCTGTCAGCATCTACATACTCTTAACCGGGGAAAAAAACAGGGTGAGGGGCTGGCAAATGCAAGAAAACACATTCCTTCTCCTGATACCCTCTGTCCAAGTGACCAGGGACACTGACTGGAAGCCCCTTGTCTTGAGCAAGGTACTGCAGTGTCCGGACTACCTTCTCTATCTCGGGGTTTTCTCTTTAAGTGATGCTAATGGGTTTGCAGCCCAACGCACAAATGTTTCAAAGGTTTGAGATATCGAGCCAAGAACCTCTCTAAAACAGGGCGCTCAAGTTCTCCAGGACATTTTCTTCCCGTATTTCCTACCTCACTCTTCACAGGTCCCAGCTCTCTATACGACTCATCATTTCCGAACACGCCGTCCAATCTCACACCTTTACTCTCCCCAGTCCCTCATCCTGAAACCCCTCCCCCACTCTGGAGATGAGTCATCCTCCAGGCACAGCTCAAGTATCACCTGCCTGCCCACCCCACCCCCATGGAACCTCGCCAGTCCTTCCTCTGCACGCAAAGCACCTTGAGGGTACCTGCATTCTAGCATTTGCTTCCTGCTGCTTGACCTCCCCTCCTCCCCATTTCTCAAGGGCTGGTCTTCCCTGCCGTCCCCTACATCACCCTCCTGCTGTAATCACAAGTAGAGGCAGATGTCAATGCATGTTTGTTCATTGAAGGATTCCAACAAGAGGTTCTCCATGACTGACTCGGAGTCCATTTCCTTGGGAAATATTCTTTTTTACTGCTACTCTGGTACTGGAAGATGTTTTTTCAAGGGTGCTATCTATGCTCAAACACACCGACAACCGGGCTCTGGCTCAAGTCAATCCCCTTGCAGCAACACTGCCGGGCCTCACTGCCAAAGAGGACGGATCGTGTGTAGTCACGTTGGGGCCAACAAAACCACCTTGGCAGGGCACCGGAGTGTAATAGGTTTGTGCATGCAAAGTACGGGTGGAGGCCTTTTCTCCCTTTTAAGTCTGTTTGATAAGCTCTACAAGACATGCCCCCCTTACCCACTGCGACTTCAAAGGTAAGAACGGAGCACGGGAGCTTTCTCTCTGGGAGGAAACCAGGGACCGAGGCAGGGCACAGGTCCAGTCTCCCCCCCACTTCAAGACAGCTGAGATCTCCTTCAAGGAGAACGCAGAGGAGAAACCTACACGGCCCAGGTGGTCACCCTCTGTCAAACCTCACCTCATGTTCGGCGACAGCCCGTACACTCTGCCAAGGCTTCCGAGCGCTCCAGGGTTTTCCCTCCCCGGGTTGCTAACCTCACTGGTAGTATTTAAGCATTCACTGCAGGACAGCACCACCTGGTGCACAGCAGCTCAAATATCTGAGGCATCCTATTATTCACTCATAAAAGGGATCACCTGCCTCTTCACCGAGACTCTGGCAGCCAGGGAAGGAATCCATCTCGCAGCTGCCGCAAGGACTTCAGCCAACCTCCTTCCACACAACACACCTCAGCAGAAAAGGCAGTCGCCTCTACTGTCCCAACCACAGCCAACAGACAAATATAAAAGAACAGCCATCACAGCCCACGACATGCCTGCTGTCATGCAGACGCTCTGCCCAGAGCACCCACGGACCTGCGTGCACTCTTACAACTACATCTCTAACAGGTGATGCACACACGTGCTTTCTCTCTGGCCTCTTCACCTACAGCAACCCATTTGTTACTACCTCTGTAAGGGCGGGCTGGGTGGGGCAGTCCTTTCTGAGTTTAAGATGACAAAGACAGCTCTGTAAATTACAGAGTCACAGAAGTCCCAAGGGGAGGTGACTTCCTGCAAGAAGGACTGTCCCTACAGTCTGTTTTTGTGGTGATGAGATCACAGAGTCTAGATTCTGTATTCAGTCCTACATGGGTTTTAAGGGCCATATTCAGTAATTACAGAAAGGAAAAAGGGAGGTCAACGAGACCAGAGGAACTCTGAGTGGTGTTTGAGAAGTTACTTATAACTACAGTTAGATCACTCATCCACCAGACTCAGAAGAGAAACTAGGCCTCGAGTTTTCAATTGTCCTTTAAAATCAATGTTAGATGAGAAAAAAAAATGGAACTTTTTACTTTTTTACATTTTCTCATTTCACCACTCCTCCACCCAAAGGGTTCCATTCATTTCCAAGGCATAGTCCAAAATTTGGGCCCAAGACAGTTTTGAAAAACAAGCATTATGCCACAAAATATTCTCATGTAAACTGCAAAAGAAGACAACATACACTTATTGGAGGAATTTTTATGGAACCTAAAACACAGAAGTTCAGAGACCAGGTGAATGATGACCTTCAATTGCCAATCACTACCTTTTCATTTTCATGGATCTAATTTCCAATTAGTTCCTAAAAATAAAACCTTAAAAGGCTTTTGAGGAGAATTATTAGGGTTTACCTCCTGGTCATCACTCTATTTCAAAGATGAACAGAGAGACTTTAAAGTTGTTTATCCAACAGAAATAAGCTTTTTTTCTCTTAAGTATCCTTCCAGAAACCTAGCATTGGGCATCCTCGGACCACAAAGACTAGGGTTTGTGTTTATCGTCCAGCAATTTCGTGTGACAGTCCAAGTCCTCCAGTGTTACAGGGTCTTGCTGCACTGAATGCTACTCCATAGAGGGTGAGGCCCAGAGAGGGTGACCAGCGTGATGAAGCCCACAACTTTCACTGGGTCACACCCCGCTCTGAGAGCTCATGCATCACAGTGGAAAACAATACCACAGAAATCCTTAAGCCACTAAAAGAAAGCTCTTGTCTTTGTTTCATTTTGAATGCTGGTGCTTAATAGAAAGCAAGCTTAAATAAAGGGAAAAAATAGGAAGGAGGAAAACTCTGGGGACTCGGCATCCATCTGGGACTCGAGCAGCAACAGGCATTATATAAAAATACTTATTTCCATTTCAAATCTTGTGGCTTCCATTTTCCTTAACACAGGTGTAGTGCTAGTACCATTAAACCTATCAAGTACACGGAGGTGGTTTCGATCCTCACTACCCACCAGAATCTCCTGGGGAGCTTTAAAAATTCTGATGCCCAGAAGAATTAAATCAGAATCTCTGGGGACCCAAATGTTACTTTTTAAAGCTGACCAGCTGATTCTAATGCATAGCCAGGACTTGGAACCACTGCCCCTGACCTGTCCTCAGGGTGTTTTCTTCTGTCGCGGCAGGTGGGGAGCAGGAAATATTTATGCCTAAGAAAAGGGAATGGGGGGCTTCCCTGGTGGCGCAGTGGTTGAGAGTCTGCCTGCCGATGCAGGGGACACAGGTTCGTGCCCCGGTCCAGGAAGATCCCACGTGCCGCGGAGCGGCTAGGCCCGTGAGCCATGGCCACTGAGACTGCGCATCCAGAGCCTGTGCTCCGCAACAGGAGAGGCCACAACAGTGAGAGGCCCGCATACCACAAAAAAAAAAAAAAAAAAAAAAAGGAATGGGAGGAGAAACACAAATGGATGGACGGGGAGAGGGCTGGAGGAAGCTGGAGTGAATAATACCTTGCAGGGGATGATCACTGGAGTGGGTGCAAAGTAGGGCCTGGGGGTGCACACTACCCAGAGAGAGGATGGGTTGGGGACAGACCGGGTCATTCCCTAAGTAAGCCCTGGATAGGCACTGTCATGGAGTTGGTGAGAGGAAGCAATTCACAGCTCATCGGTAAAGACCATCCCTATGTCAAGGGTTTGCTATGTGAGAAATGATTATAATATGATGGTTTTCAGATGTGAAGACCTGGATTTACCACTACGATTTCTCCTGGTTCTTCCAGTAACAGTACTAACAGGTTTGTTTCTTTTTTTAACTGATAACCCATATTTTCTTGCTCACTACATCTGACAAAGCACACCCTCATTACAGGGTAACTGCCTCGAGTTACAATGCCCAAAGAACAAAGCTTTCCTAGGCTCCTATGAGAGCTGAATCGAAGAAACCTGATCTCAATTAGCATCATGATGTTCTCTCAGATGTGACAGTGCGTGGATAAGAGATGCTGGGTACCCGGGGGAAGGGTGAGGACTGCAGGGACACCGTCTCCAGCTGAGGAGAGCTAATTCTATTCTCACTTCCTTGTTCCTTAGTTCGTAGGGTTACCTGCTCTCTACCTGTCCTGTAACAGAGGGACAAAAATCAGCCTGTCCAGCTGGGATGCCTCCTTCCCAATTTCAGTCTCCCATGGAGGAATTAATCAGTTTTACATTATCCATCCATTACCCGTGTTGCCCAAAGTATATCCTGCAGGCCATCTGTACCAGAAGGACCTGGGCCATTCCTGGACACCCCAGGCTGCCTGCGAAGGGAATCATAATATCTGGAGTACAGCCCAAGAGTCTGCATTTTAATCAACCACACAGACACAACGGCCTGTGAACCTGTCATAAACCCTCAACAACTCCTCCCTTGAAATAGGTTTATCAGAGGTGCTGCTAAATCTCTCCATAACCTCTGCCACTTCCTAACTGGGCTTTCATTAACTCACCCTCCTCCGTGGTCTCCCAGGGTACCTGGTCCCTCCACGGTACACTGCATGGCCATTTACTCAATACCACTGCTGGCTCAAGCTCCCAAGTCAAGTCACGCTTCTCTGAACGCACACCTGATGCAAAACTTCTCTACCAATTTCAATTGAGGGTTTCAGGTCTGCTAGTTCTCTCTCCCAACTAAACCTCAAGCTTCTTGAAGGCAGGGCCCACAGCATCCCTCTGTATCTTCCACAGGGCCCACTACGTCTTAGGTTTCAAGAGCAGTGGTTGACTAACAGACCAAGCTCTTGCTTCAGCCCTGGGTTTTCCTTCTTTCACCTTCTTCTCATTCTCCCTGGGAAAACTTTCATTCTCTCCTTTCCATAACAAAATTGATTCAGGCAAAGGTGGGAGAAAAGATTATTTACATACTAGTGGGGAAAGAGTGAGGGGGTGCAAGTCATAAGCTAGCAACCTCATCTCTCCAGAAAACACCTAGAAACCAAGAAGATCTATTTAGTCTCTGAAGCTGCCAAAATCAGTAACTAAATTCACACACAATTCAGAAGAGAACTTCCCAGCTTCTTCCCATTTTTATCCAACACCTCCTTCCCAGGCCCTCCCTGAGAGCTAGTTTACTCCTCTTCTAGATACAACTCTAACAGAAGGGAAATATTTGGTTTTCCGGGTCACCATAAATTAACAAGGTGGAGGGCAATTGCTAGATCAAGGCACAGTGAAAATCCTGAGAAATTATGACTGACAGGAGACAATGTATAAAATCCCAAACAGCAGATTACAGGCAGTTATAGTTTAAATAGCCTTTCAATCCCCAAAACTGTCCAAGAACACCTAAACAAAGCATTTCAAAATAGCACCATTAGTGGCTCTGAGAGATCACCCCAGGCACTAAAAGAAGGTTATTTTCTTTCCAGTGGATCTCCAGTAACTACACTCAGGAGAGAAGATGCCCACGTAGGCAACCTCAGTCTCTAAGAACCAAGTGTTCTCAAAAATAGGAATGGGCACTGGGAATTCCATGGTGGTCCAGTGGTTAGGACTCAGTGCTTTCACTGCCGTGGCCAGGGTTTGATCCCTTGTCGGGGAGCTAAGATCCCATAAGCTGCGCAATGAGGCCAAAAAAAACCACAAAAAACAAAAAACAAAGGAATGGGCACTGTATCCAACTGCAATGCACTGTCCCTATGTGGTCTCCAATACCAGTGACCATCAGGACAGACTCTCAAAGGCACACACCCCTCGGTGTTGCCATCCTGATTGGGAACCTTCCTTCTGGCTACTCTTACACTTGCCACGTGCTCATCACTTCCCATCTACCTTTTCTTGTGGTACTTGGGAGTGAAGCTGCTCGCCAGATCATAAACTTCCTTGAGCAGAGGGATTGCACCTTTGCATGGACACCATGCCCCCCATCTCTGCATCTCACAGCTGATGCCTACTGACACTGTCTGGAAGCCCTACAGCCAGATGATCTTAAGGAAGGAGCTATCTAAATGAGCTGTTTTGAAACAGCCCAAGCATTTCTATAGTCTTTAAAGGTATTGGTTTTCCTGCTTTCTGGCAGAGTTTTTAAAAATACAGGTTTAGGGCTTCCCTGGTGGCGCAGTGGTTGGGAGTCCGCCTGCCAATGCAGGGGACATGGGTTTGTGCCCCGGTCCGGGAAGATCCCACGTGCTGCGGAGCAGCTGGGCCCGTGAGCCATGGCCGCTGAGCCTGCGCGTCCGGAGCCTGTGCTCCACAACGGGAGAGGCCACAACAGTGAGAGGCCCGCGTACCACCAAAAAAAGAAAAAAAAAAAAAACAGGTTTAAATGTTAGAATTCTGTGATCAATGGGGCAAGCCTCGATTTACTTTGCAATCTAATCTGTACAGGACAGAGAGAGCCCAGGCATAAATTCTGCACCAAACTGCCTGTGCCTATCTGAACCGCAAAGGTTAGGGTGAGTTTATCCTTGATCTAAAGGAAACCTAACCTCAAATGGCTTCAATTATTCACCTACTCAGAACTGATTATTGGGTAACCATATTTATGTCTTGATACATAATAGCATTCAAGTACCGATTTGCTTTAGGTTTAGTAAAGAGAGTAATGAATTTAACTGGTAGTTCTATAATCATAAGATTATGATTTATACTTGGTTCAACGAATTTTTTTTATCTAAACCGGGTTAAAAACTCAATCTTTGTCCAGATTCACAAAAGTAACTCTCAGTTTTGTTTCAAGCTCACTGTTGAATATGCTACTTACACTCTAAGACCCGTCCATTTGCAAACAAGCTACAACAACCCACCCAGTACCGAAAGCTTATCTCATCAGGTCTGGGCTGTCCAGGCCTTCTAGGCCTGGCCTGCTGTTTCCAGCTTCCACAGCCCATCCTTCCTTCCCCACAGCTGAAGCCTCTTGACCCTTGCCCACACCCTCCCCTCCCTGGCGTGAGCCAGCGGGAATTTCTAGAATAAGAGATTTAAACAGCTCAAGCCAAGTTTTTCTTGCTGCTTAACCAGCCCTGACCTTGTTGTGTCTAACAACTGGGCTTCTCTCTCCTGCATTCCACAGGCCTGGGTGACCCTCTCGTTCAGTTCTGATAACTGAGCCCGGGCCCCTCGCTGGATAACCTGTAAGTCCTTGGGCTCTGAGGCGCTGCCTGGCTCTTGAAAATCCTCCAGGGGACCGGAGGTGCACCCTGAACCCACTGGGCTGCAGCTGGTCAGGGGACACAGGTGCTCTGTCAGGCTACTCTGCCGCCCTGCGCCGCTCCCTGCCAGGCCACCAGCACTGCAGACTCCCGTTCTTTCCTCCCGGCGCACAGGACTTCCAGCTGCAGGTGCCAGCACTGCCGTCCCCACCTCCGGGTGGAGGGTTCCTGGCCCAAAGTGGGCCTCACAAGGAAATGACTCATATCACAAAAAGCCGAGGGTCCTCTGGCCACAACACAAATAAGTCACAGGATCTGAATCTTAACCTATCAGAAATTAAAACCTCAGCAATGAGACATCAACAAAGCAAAAGCAAATAGGATATATCTGTTCGCTGAGAATTCAACACCCCCATGCTGCCTGTGGGTACTGAAGCCACGGCACCCTTGTTCGCTAGTTCTAAGATGAAACCCGAGGAAAATCAGAGAAATGGCGGCAACTGTGTCTTCCCTGGGTGGAGGGGAATCAGAGGACTTCTTATAAACCACTTCAAAGCTAACATCTATGGCTACTGAATATGAAATACAGAATATGAAAATAAGTAGATAATTCTCTGCAAGAAATCAAGTCGTCTTCTAAAACGCTATTAACAAAGCTAAATTTATATGTACATTTTTATCCACAGCCTTAAAAAAAAATCAGACATTAAAAACTCTAGATGGCTAAACTGTCTTCCATTTCAAAATAACATAAAAACAGCAACCTTCATTTTCTGGTCAAAGCTTATTTTTGCAACACCTATCATTTTCTACAGAATTCTAGACATTTTCTGCTTCCTACCACTGTTTTGTAGAAAGACTTTTCCCCCTTGGCATTATATCTTTGCTTTTTGATCTCGTTAACAATCCTGAAAATTCCAACCTTGCAATTTTTTCAGTCCTGCGAAGGAATAACACACAGTTATTTAAAAACCAAAAGCAATGTCAATGTTTCCTCAATGACACAGCTGCTGTGAGTGACCAGTGAATAAAAGTTTCGGTTTCTTTGTTGTTGGGTTTTTGTTTTGTTTTGTTTTGTTTTTGGCAGGGGCTGAGGGGGTAGGTGTGGATAATGACTTCTCTCCAAAATAATTCTCAAAGTTACTGAACACATGGTCAAAAACAGTAAGGCATTAGTAAAGCAAGAAGTACTATGATAAAGTACTATAATAAAGCACAGTGAATATACATGAACAAAAGAGGTTGCTCAAGGACTCCAGACAGGAGAGGACCCACTCTGTGTGCCAGGCATTACATGGTGCACAAATTCTGTATTACAAACCCTAAAAAAAAAAAAAAAAAATGAGGCATATGATCCAGCAATCCGACTTCTGGGTATTTATCCAAAAGAACTGAAATCAGGATCTCGAAGAGCTCTCTGCACTCCCACGTTTCCTGCAGCTTTATTCACAATAGCTAAGACCGGAAGCACCCTAAATGTCCATCAACAGATGAATGGACAAAGAAAATGTGGCACATCTGTACAATGGAATATTATTTAGCCTCAAAAAAAGAAAATCCTGTCATATGCTACAACACGCACGCAATTTGGGGACATTATGCTTGCTCGATGAAATAAGCCAATCTCAGGAGCACAAACACTGCAAAGATTCTAATTCATATGAGGAATCTAAAGCAGTCAGACTCAGAAGCAGAAGGTAGAATGGTGGTTGCTAGAGGCTGGAGTGGGGAGTGGGGGTGGGAATGGGGTGTTGCTGTTCCATGAATATAAAGTTTCAGTGATGTAAGATGAAAAATTTATACCGATCTGCTATACAACACCGTGCTTATAGTTAACAATACTGGATCATACACTGTAAATTTAAGTTTTAAGTGTTTTTTTTTTTTTTTTAAACCACAACTTTTTGAAAATGAGGAAACAGGCTCAGGAATTCAGATTATGCTGGCTTCAAAGCTCCCATCCCTTCTACTGCTTCATATGGCCTACTTGCAAGAGAAGCATAAACAACATAGATTAGCATATAATTATGGGCTAAACTGCATAACAGAAAAGGAGAAAGGACAGGGAACCAAAGAAGGCTGAAGTAGTTGAGGAAAGCCTCAAAGTAGAGGGCAACTTAGGCCGACCCCTGAAGGTCAAGCTGAGCCTATGGAGACTGCAACAAGCCTGGCATCTGGGTGCAAACACTGGGCTGGTCCAAGCTAAGAAGGCATGCTAGGAAATCGCTTTCAAAGGCTGCAAAGGTAGCATTATGTAGAACAAACTCCATGTTTCCAGCTCGTGAACTAAACACAGAGGGCTAAAAATCAAAGCAAAACCAAAGGAACTGGTCAGAGTACCCTAAGCCATTTATAATCTAGCCCTCCAAATTTGAGTGTTTTTTGAATCCTGGAAAAGGCCTTGCTATTGACAAATAAGTACAATATAAAAAGTTATAAGGCACAGCCCTCTATCAGGGTCAGTCTGAGTTAAAATGATCAGACTTCAATGATCAAAGTACGAACACCTCAAAAGGCTGTCTGGGCAACCAAATAATGTACATCCAGGGCTTTCAAATCATCTCAGTTCCCCGACCAGGGATTGAGCCAAGGTCAGGGAAGTGAAAGCACCAAATCCTAACCACTAGACCACCAGGGAACTCCCTCCAACCTATTTTTAAGTAGCAGAACATTTTTCTTGTACAATTTTGAAATGATGAAAAAGATATTGATCTCTCTAGGAAAAATTTTCAGCTGTCTTTAGTTCTCTTTTTTTTTTTAAGATTTTTTTGATGTGGACCTTTTTTTTTTTTTTAAGTCTTTATTGAGTTTGTTACAATGTTGTTTCTGTTTTATGTTTTGGTTTTTCGGCCATGAGACATGTGGGACCTTAGCTCCCCGACCAGGGATCGAACCTGCATCCCCTCCATTGGAAGGTGAACTCTTAACCACTGGACTGCCAGGGAAGTCCCTAATTTTTTAAATAGGAGTTTCCAAGTCCCCTCTCCAGCCCTTAAACTTTGACTTATGGCCTATATCTCACACTCTAGCCCTTAATTATAAGCCACTCTACATTGTTTATCCTTTTCTAATATGTGGACAATATGGTAAAGTAGAAAAGACAGGAAATCTGAAGTCACAGTGATCTGGATTCTTGTGCTAGCTTACCAGTATTTTTAATTTATTTTTTTTAACTTTAGAGCAATCTTCTTCAGGTGTGTGGGGGGGACATTAAATTTGAAAAAACATTCATCTTAAGTTCAGCAAGTCCTTCAGTTTTAATTTCAGTTATATTCTGTTCAATTTAAATAAAACTTACTACTTTATTTTAATGTCTGAAGTAAATTTCTGACTGGTAAAATTACTTTTCTGTACTTTTAAAGAAATTTGTACCAGAATATAGATTGCTTTTGTCAATGGGAAAATAACTTTTAAAAAGAAAAGCCTTAATTAGTTTCAGCTGAATGCGAGAAGGGCCCAAACCCTGCCCTCTGGCTTAAAACATGGATTCAAAAACCACTGGCAACTACCAAAGTGTGGGCAAAGGGTCAAATATTAGATGAATATGATGATTACTGCATCATTCATTTGTAAATAACCTGTTTTTTTTTTTTTTTTTTTCTTTTTGCGGTATGTGGGCCTCTCACTGTTGTGGCCTCTCCCGTTGCGGAGCACAGGCTCCGGATGCGCAGGCCCAGCGGCCATGGCTCACGGGCCCAGCCGCTCCGCGGCATATGGGATCCTCCCAGACCGGGGCACGAACCCGTATCCCCTGCATCGGCAGGCGGACTCTCAACCACTGCGCCACCAGGGAGGCCCAATAACCTGTTTTAAGTTAACCATTCGCCTTACATTGTCAATTATGGTATTATCTGTAAGATGATCAGCTAGCTCTTTTAGTTTGGGGTCCTGGTCTAATGAGGTAAGGACTTGAGTCTCTTTCCTTAGCTTTCATGTAACTCCACACTACAGGCACTTCACAAAGGCACAATAGATGTTCTAAAACCACACCTGTACTAGCAAACAACTTCAAATCCCCTGGTAATGATCCATAGTTCAGAAGCTGTTTATATGAGTGGTAACAAATTATTACACTTTAACTTAATAAGCCCTGTGTTTCCCACAGTTGGTAGAGAGAGAAAAGTAGAAGCACTATGGTGTCTAGAAAAAGACTATCGGACAGTATTTCGGGCAGGGGGGCGACACTGGCTACACCACACAACAGATATGTACATCCGAGAGGGTTATGTCTATACCGCTCAACAGATGCGTATGTCCAAAAGGTTCTGGCTATACCATACAACAGATGGATGACCTTGAACCAGTCTCTTAAATTTGCTCGCCCTGACCAGCTTCGTATGCAAAGTCAGCAAATTGAATTAGATGTGTTCAAGCCCTTCCGATACTAAAATTCAATCTAAGTCCACAAACTCTTGATTAATTAACTCCGAATTTAACAAAATAAGGCATGTAAAATCCTTAACACAGTGGCGAGCACGCCGTACACATGTCACAAATGCTGGCGGCTGTTAATAAAATAAGGCGGTTCAGGTTTGTATGTGTTGTACACAGCATATATTTGAGTATCTTTGGTGGGATTTTCTAAAGGAAAAAAAAACACACTTTAAAGTCCTATTTTAATCAGCATTGTTAAATCAAAGGAGCCCCCAATGAAACAATGAATTATGAAGCTCTACATGAGAGGATATGAGCCTCTCAAAATCAACTGCTTTGTTTTGTTTTGAATTAGACTTTCAGTGAACTCGGCAGCATGCAGGAGGAAATCATGAGCGCTGTCAAGACTCACTGGCTCAGCACACATTAACTGAAAACATTGCAGCTGGGGAAGCAAAGATCAGCGAGACCCTGCCTCCGGGTCCAAACAACAGCAAGTGATGAGTGTCCTAGGGCTACAAACCGTTGAAGGGTCTGGATAAGTACAAGGCTTCCAGAAAAAAGGCCTCACACTAGTGTGCCACAGATATTCTGTCTGGCCCACATGCTCTGTTGTAGTTTCTACTTGAGTTAGGTTGCAAACACTCAGAAATCCAGAGGTCATCCCTAAATAATGGTCTAGCTTCTCTTGGAAGTTTGGGAGTGCCAGCAGTATTGAGCCCGCATTCCCACTCTGCGACACCCCACGACAGCCGTGCAGCCCCTCGACCTCCACTACTCCATTAATTAATCCCACTACTGGAGCTGAGGCTCAGCCTTCCCCGTCAGCTCGCTGCCTCGCTGGCTCAGGATCCCATCTGCCGTTGCTCCCTCCACCTGCGTATAATCAAGGAGAGCTCAAGAGCTCTGGAGCAGAGACAACTGAGCTGGCACCTCCACTCTGCCACATACCAGCCATGTCATTATCTTAGGCAAGTAATTCATCTCTTAGCTTCCCATCTGCAAACCTGGGTATTAATAGTATTTACCTCATAAGGCTGGTGTGAGGGGAAATGTGTCGTTACCTGCAGAGCGCCTCATACACAGCAACTGCTCTATAAATATTAGATGTTACTACTCTCTGGCCCCTGAAGGCATGTCAGTTTCAAACTTTTGTCCTAGAGCTTTAATAGTCTAAGGTTACCTAGTAAATTATTTTATGATCAAAAAGAAAATGGCATATGGTGAAAGCTGTTCAGATACAGCTTAAGCATTATGAGACCCACTACTCACAAAGGACTAATATTATGATTTCACGCATATGAGACACTTAGAAGAGGCAAAGGCACAGAGACAGAATGTAGAATAGATGTTGGAGGGGCAGGAGGGAGTGGAGGATGGGCAGTTAGTGTCTAATGGGTATAGAGTTTCTCTTGAGGAAGATGAAAAAGTACCGGGGATGGATGGGTGATGACTATGCAACAGTTGGAATGTACTTAATGCCACTGAACTATACACTTAAAAATGGTTAAAATGTAACTTTTGTTATGTATACTTTAAAACAATTTTTAAACAATGAATGACAGAGCTGACATAATTTCGTCTGCTGCTGTTTGCTAGAATCAAGTTGTTAATGATCCCAAAGACCCCCCAATACACTACAAGTTCATGTTCTCAAAAGCCAACTGCTGCATTTCCCATAATGGTTTAGGAAGAACTGTATTAACTATTTTAACAGCTGTGCAGCACAACCGTGGGCTTTCTTCTCAATCTGGAGGCCTCACGGGGATGACTCTGTAGCAGATACGGTTATGAGGCCAGTGGGATAGCCTTTTAATACCTGTCTACAGCAGTCGGGCTGTTCCTCCTTCATTATAAAATGCTCCGCACAGACACCTCATTCTCTCTTTTCTTTCAAAAATATACAAAATGGGCAGCTTCCTGGCAAGTACTATGTAACTGGCTGCCTTTGAACTGTGGGATGCCGGGTAACAGTGACAAGACGTTTTAATCTCCATGCCTGTTCTACAATAGCATTCAAAACGCGCACACACAACAAGAGTCTTGCCAGGCTGTAAATCAACAAGCACAAGAGAATGTCCCAAACTATTTCAGTCAGGGTCCTTTTTTTTTTTTTTTTTTTTTTTTTTGCGGTACGCGGGCCTCTCACTGCTGTGGCCTCTCCCGTTGCGGAGCACAGGCTCCGGACGCGCAGGCTCAGCGGCCATGGCTCACGGGCCCAGCCGCTCCGCGGCATGTGGGATCTTCCCGGACCGGGGCACGAGCCTGTGTCCCCTGCATCGGCAGGCGGACTCTCAACCACTGCGCCACCAGGGAAGCCCAGGGTCCTATTTTTTTAATTTCTATATGTGGCTGCTTTCTGTGGCATCGGTCCTTCATTTTTTTAAAAAAGTACATAAAATATAAGGAAATTTAAAACTCTGAAAACTGCATTTAACCTGAGAAACACACACACACACACATTATATCCAGTATATATGTGCAGTCTTCCAACTCAGAACCACTGCAAATATTCATTTCCTAACCTTTAGAGGGCCACCCCCCATGAGTTTACAATCTTGAGTCAGACAAACTGCACTTAGCTCCTTCTAAGAAGAAACTGCACTGCATTTCGAAATTTCTTAACTAAACTGATGCCTTTTTGGCAGCAATGTTTTTTGGCAGCAATGTTGTTTGGCAGGAAAGATCCCTCTAAATATTACTGAATAATCAAAGTGATAGAATATATTTTATCTTTTAAATATTACATTTTGAGTGTCAACCCAAACTTGGGATGGGAGAACTACCTGGTACCATGATTTCCACTGCTGCCTGAGAGTTAAGAGACCAACTACCCAGGTGACTGTATGTCCTATATATAAACCCTCAAACACTGATGATCATTTTCCCCTGCTAAGACCAAAAAAAAGTATTACAGAAAGACAAAAAGGGAAAAGATCATAGGCAAAGTGCACATTTTATATCTCTTTAAAGCCAATGTGTGCATCAAATGACAAGTATTTTTATACTCCAGGGATCAAAGGCGGAGAAGATAAATGTTTTAAAAACTCACTAAAAAACAGCCTCAAACAAAACTGTCTCCATATAAGAAATGGCTTCAATTTACTAGCCAGCATAGCAGGAAACTGCAAGCAGAGGAGTTGGTATTTTTGTGAGTAGAAAATGTGGCCTTCTCTGTCCAAGCTGCATATACACCAAATAACACATCTTTATTAAACAGGGCTGGGAGAGTTGTTGAATTAGGAGACAAAAAGAGAGTATGACCCCAGATCTGCTGCTGTTATGGGCTGAATTGTGTCCCCCGCCCCGAAATTCTTGTTGAAGACTTAACTCTCAGTTAAGTGAATGTGACTGTATTTGAAGACAGGGTCTTTACACAGAAATAATCAAGTTAAAGGAGACCCTTGGGGGGCCCTAATCCAATATGACTAGTGTCCTTATAAAAAGGGGAAATTTGGAAACAGAGACAGATGATGTATAAAGAGAAGATGATGTGAAGACAGTTATAAGCCAAGGAGGGGAGCCTAATACACATCCCTCCCTCTCAGGTTTCAGAAGGAACCAACCCTGCCAACACCTTGATCTTTTTTTTTTTTTTTAAACATCTTTATTGGAGTATAATTGCTTTACAATGGTGTGTTAGTTTCTGCTTTATAACAAAGTGAATCAGCTATACATATACCTATATCCCCATATCTCCTCCCTCTTGCGTCTCCCTCTCACCCTCCCTATACCACCCCTCTAGGTGGTCACATGCACCAAGCCAACACCTTGATTTTGGACTTCCAACCTCCAGAACTCTGAGACAATAAATTTCTGTTGTTTAAGCCACCTAGTTTGTGGGACTTTGTTACGGCAGCCTTAGCCGACTAATACAACTATTTACCAACACACACGGTCTCAGATTCAACACAACCCAGTCCTCAGGGACCTTTCCTTGATCAAGTGAACATAAGACAACACCCATGCAAATATCTTGCAAATCTACAAATGGCTATGTAGCAGTCAGCAGTATAAGGCACAGTGGGTTACAGAAGAAATCTAAAACTCTACCCTCTCCTAATTGGCATAGGAATGTACAATGCGTTGCAAATTGACCACACCACTATAAATCAGGGCCAAGAATGTACTTTTTAAAAAGCAAATTCTATACTTATCAGCTCACCACCAAAAAAGCAGAGTCAGTTTTAAGACAGGATTTTTTCCCAGGACAAATGGCAAATACAGCATAAATACTCTCATATTCTGTGAAGTCTGGATACATAAAGATGTGTTATCCTCTGTGTCTCACCCCCTTGGGACACAATTTTACTGCAGGAATATGATGTAACTGCCCTGCTTTTGTCCACCAAACAGAACATAATATGCCTTCAATATGTCAGCCTGTTTTACCTCCCTAAATACATAATTGATTCTCAACATTTTATGCTCCAGTTACTGCCCCAAAGCAGATTGGGACAAGTTCACATTTCAAATGCTCCTCCTTTTCAAGTACAAAAGGAGTGATCAGAACAGTTAACGAACTCTCTTCAAGTTTTCTTGGAGGAGTCATTTGCTTGCCATTTCTCCAGTTTCTCTGTCACTCACATGTACATCCTCATGCATCAAAAAGGATCCAGGGGCTTCCCTGGTGGCGCAGTGGTTGAGAGTCCGCCTGCCGATGCAGGGGACGTAGGTTCATGCCCCGGTCTGGGAAGATCCCACATGCCGCAGAGCGGCTGGGCCTGTGAGCCATGGCCGCTGAGCCTGCGCGTCCGGAGCCTGTGCTCCGCAACGGGAGAGACAACAGCAGTGAGAGGCCCGCGTACCGCAAAAAAAAAAAAAAAAAAAAAAAAGATCCAGAACTTACACAACTTGACTAAAAAACAGCCATATATTATACTATGAGAAACAACCAACATGAAGAGAAGAAGGAATTGTCTTTATTTAGAACACTAAACGAGTAGCTAGTTACATTCCCAACCGAAACAGAATTAGGACCAATGTCAAAAAAAATTAAAAGCTTAAACTTCCCTTAAAAAAAAAAAAAAAAAGTAGAGCTATATATTTAGGTCATTTTATTTTTAACCACAGCCTTCTAAATGACCTGAATATCCCAACATCCACTCTAAATGACAAGTTTTGTAATTCCTATGAATAATTTAGTTGGGCAAATTTGTTTTACTTGTTGAATAAAAACGTTACTTTAGAAAATGACAAGCCAGTTTTGCCCACAATAATTTTCAGTCTGAACATATTCCATTCCTCTTAGGAAAAAACAGCATGGGAGGGGAGAGAGCAACTTTTAACACTGGGTCTCTGGCACTGCAGGGACTTGAACAGCCATATGGATTGGGGCAGTTTTTGTTTACCTTAAGTTTTCAAGCTATTCACCATCTCCAAAAAAGAAAAAAAAAAAATCCGAGAAGTACCAAGATATTTTAAAGTTCCAAAGGCACATGTTTGAATTCAGCTTCTGAAAGACATTACTATTAGCACAAGCAGTTACAGTGACTTTCTTAGAACATCGAGTGAATAATATAACCCAGAATGTTTTACTTTGACATCTACTAAAATGGAAACAGCAGCAGCATTGGCCTCAGCAACAATATGGTCTTGGGGTTTTTGTTTTGTTTTTAAATCCAATTTCACTTTCACAAAAGCCAGTATCTCAAGTAGAAAAAAACTTATCCAGAATGTTGTTGGCCTTGGGAAACAGACTGGCGTTCATTACTGGGGGGTGGGGCTCAGGGAAGGTGGGTGTGTGTCTCGTTCCTGGCTCCTTTTAGGTGGAGAGCAGGCTAGCTTACCATCCTGGCCCTACACTCACCTCTTCTTAGAAGGCCTAGTGAAATACCTCATCCTTGAAGTTTGGGAACAGAAACTGGGGATGGTGACACAGCCCCTCCCATCTTCTTCTTCCTGGATGCCAAGCTACTCTCTGGAGGCGCACATCTAAGTCTTCTTAAACATCCTGGCTCTATGGGGACAGGCCACCGCATGGGGAAACCCTGATGGTCCAGCACCACATGAGCAGCCAGACAAGCCTGACTACTGTGGGGCTCAGGTTAGGAAGCCTACTGTTGACATACATTTAAGACACATTCTCCAATATTAGTTCCATCAGTAAAAAAAAAAAAAAAAAGAAAAAAAAAAGGTACAATTTGAATTCCTGATGTTGTCTTTCTCCTGTCTCTATGAGAGCTCGTTCAGAACTCAGATTGACAGGAAAAAGTGGGGTGTCATTTAGCACCCCTCCCTCAAATCCCAACAATATAAAGAATGAGTTTTCCTGTTTAAGGGATAGACTTTGAGATCTCACTCTCTTTAAAAACTTTATTTTACTTCTAGTGACCTGTGAGACAACAGAACAACTCTAAAACCCAAAACACTGACTTTTTTCCATTTCATTCAAAACTGACAACGAATCACTGTTACTATTATTATGACCATTTCTCACTGTATTCCAGCTCAGCCAGTGATTAGAGGTAGCTGAGTGAACTTATCCATGTTACTCACACTCATTTATAAAACGGGAAGAGTGATATCCCTACCTTGTGGGTATAATTTATAGAGTCAACGAAATAATGAGGATTAAAGGAACTTGTACATAAAGCACCTGGAATGTACACAGTAGGTAGTGTTAAATAAATGTCATCTCCCAGGCTCATCTCTTCAAAACGGACACACTCATTGAGAATCAGAAGGGGCTTTAGGAGATTATTCCAATAAACCATTCTTTTACTTTCAGATGAGGAAATTGCGACCCAAAGGTCACTCAGAGAGAAAAATCTAAAGCTTTTCATTCATTTCTCTAAACACTTATTTCTGAATGTTATTCCCTTCCCACACTCTTGAAATAGGATTTGGTGGATTACAATCTGTCCACCAGAGCCACGTGTTAGTAGTGGATCTTCCTTTACTGTACAAAGGACGGAGAGGAAGGCTCACAGGGTTTATGGGCATGCCTGCCCTTTAGGCCAGGCCCACCACCGGACGCTCCCACGCCTTTTCAATGAAAGAGCAGGGAAGGGCACGCATGGCTGCATTCCCCTAATGAGTCATGTTTCTGGAATCAGCCTAACTCTTCCTTGATTCCCTCTTTGAGTGAGGTCACTTTTCTCAATGGCTCCCAGCAACCCCAAATCCTTATTTTATCAGTTTCTGAATCTATTTCTGTCATTTCTAAGTATTTGCCTATTATCACAGTTTCTCAAATTCTCCATCTAAGCCACAAACACATCAACCAATAATTTATGAGAGTGACTAAGCCTTTTTTTATATAAAATTAAGGACAGGAATATTTACCGTGTTTTCTGAATGATATTATAACTACCATTTAAGAAAACTTCTCCAGAGCTGAATGCTGCCAAAGACTAGGTCCCTCTATCTATCCCGTCTTTCAAGGAAGTTCCTAAGGGAATGGAAAGTGCCCACCAAGGGCCCATATTTGCTTTTTCCTCTGGTTCTTTAACATCTGGCCCACCTATTTCCAGAAGAGGCCTTTTTCTCTCTCTTGTTGTGAAATGCTTCCGTTGAAAATACCCGAATAGCACTCAAGTATTTTACTTGTGGGTAATCAATAAATTGCATCACTGTTGAAAGGCTATTAAATTCCACTTTCCATTCAGTACTAAGTACACAGTTTTGCACATTCGCAAATGAAAATGAAGCTTTGGGCAACCCATCAGGTACTTCTCCAGTCTGCTTTTAGTTCTTCAAAAAACAGTAATTTTGAATTCTAAATCTGTCTGAAATTCCCAGTTTATCACAGTAGTTAAACCCAGTCCCAGAGATCAACAGAAAATCACAGATGACCGGTCTACCCCAACCATCATCCTATTAGATTCATATTCATCACCACCTGTTGGTCTGAGGTGCCAGGCTGATGAGCTCTACCTTGGAGCGATACTACAGCACCCTCCCCCAGGTAAGCAAACAACAGTTTGTTAACTTGATACTCTCCCTTCACGCGATCTTTCAAGTCCAGAAACAGGTAAAGTTTCTAAGATTTCACAATCTTAGAAAGTGTTGATTTGTGAGGAAACGAAGACTAATTTACCTGAAATATTCCACAGTAACGACAAAAAGGGCCCTACTCTATGCTCCGCTCCTGCCCTTCCAAAGACTAAAGCAGCCTCCACACAGGTCTCTCCTGGGGGCTTCGTGGTGCTCAGTCACCTCCTCACTACCTCTCTATCCACCCATCCCTCCTGCCAAGGTCAAATCCAATGATTTCATCTTACTGCAGTGGAGCAGGACCCTGTGGGGCCCTCCCTGGTACAAATCCTTTCCATGTCCCCAGTTTCTTGTTTGCAGGAAATAGGCTTCATTCAGCCTCCCTGACCTTCCCTGAGTTCCAAGGGGCAGATTTAAACAGCTGCTAATCAGGGGAGGGAGGGGAGATGCAGAAACAAAGGAGGAGGGGTCAAGAAACAACAGTGCAACCCTCACCCCAGATTCTGCCTATAAAAACTTTTCCGCAAAAACCATCTAGGAGTTCGGGGTTTTTGAGTGTGAGCCACCTGTGCTCCTTGCTCAGCCCTACAGCAAACCTTTCTCTGCTCCAAACTCTGGTGTTTTGGTTTGTTTGGCCTCACTGTGCCTCGGGCACAGGAACTTGGGTTCAGTAACATTATTTCCACTTTCTCACTTCTAAATGATTAACTTGCTTTCCTTACCACTCCATTCAAGTCTCTTTCCTTCAAAGAGCTGAAATACCCTTCAAATTTAAAAGCAATTTTGCAAACCTTGCGTATGAACTATATTTTTTCCTCTAGTCCAGTGTGCCCAGCATAATCCATTATGGGGAAGTGATGTGACCAATCTAATGGGGGTACTTTAATCCTTAGGAGTTTGGTCTGTGATCACCTCACCAACATTTTCTAGCAGATGGCCAGGGATAGCTTTCTGGTTTACCCCCCAAAACATCCTACACGCAATCTGCCTGACAGTGTACCTCTCTGTCAATATCTCATCCACCTACCACTCCAAAAATCTAGCAAGCCCTCTTTCAAAAAATGCTATGTGCTTTCTCTTCTAGATGACTTTCAGTCTTTCTAAACCAGACCAAAAGTAGAGGGTGCAAGGTGATCTCCTGGATATAGAAAAAAGGTATTAAAATGTCTAATCATGTTTACTTGTCTCATTCTTTTATTTCTATTTTTGTGGATTTAATAATATTATAATTCATAAATATACAAATGTTGCAGGTATGAGCAGAAAGTATTTTACTGATAGAATTGCTATGTCAAAAATGTTTAGCCTGGGGGCCTCCCTGGTGGCGCAAGTGGTTGAGAGTCCGCCTGCCGATGCAGGGGATACGGGTTCGTGCCCCAGTCTGGGAGGATCCATATGCCGCGGAGCGGCTGGGCCCGTGAGCCATGGCCGCTGAGCCTGCGCGTCCGGAGCCTGCGCGTCCGGAGCCTGTGCTCCGCAACGGGGGAGGCCACAACAGTGAGAGGCCCGCATACCGCAAAAAAAAAAAAAAAAAATGTTTAGCCTGGGCTTCCCTGGTGGCGCAGTGGTTAAGAATCCGCCCGCCAAGGCAGGGGACACAGGTTCGAGCCCTGGTCCAGGAAGATCCCACATGCGAGGAGCAACTAAGCCTGTGCGCCACAACTACTGTGCCTGTGCTCTAGAGCCCGCGGCCCACAACTGCCAAGCCCACATGCCACAACTATTGAAGCCCGTGTGCCTAGAGCCCATGCTCCGCAACAAGAGAAGCCACCACAATGAGAAGCCCGCGCACCATAACAAAAAGTAGCCCCTGCTCGCCGCAACTAGAGAAAGCCCGCATGCAGCAACAAAGACCCAATGCAACCAAAAAAAAAAAAAAAATGTTTCGGCTATTGGGCTAAAGAGTAACACTTCCTTATAATACACTTCTTGGTGCTCTAAGGACAATTCCTACTAAAACGCTGTATTCTAGTTGTTTGGCTAAGAAAATATTGTGTATTCATGTAGTACTTATTTATTTTTAAAATTTTATTTGTTTAATTTATTTTTGGCTGCATTGGGTCTTTGTTGCTGCACTCAGTCTTTCTCTAGTTGCGGCGAGAAGGGGCTACTCTTCATTGTGGGGCGCGGGCTTCTCACTGTGGTGGCTTCTCTTGTTGCAGAGCATGGGCTGTAGGTGCATGGGCTTCAGTAGTTGTGGCTCAGGAACTTAGTTGCTCCGCGGCATGTGGGATCTTCCCTGACCAGGGCTAGAACCCGTGTCCTCTGCATTGGCAGGCGGAGTCTTAACCACTGTGCCACCAGGGAAGCCCCTCATGTAGTATTTAGATGGTAACAATATTCTCATTACTAAAATCAGACCTCACTCTTGGCTTTCCTATTATATCTCTGAATTACATTTTCTCATTCAGGTGTACTCTTAAAGACAGTCTCCATAGTTAAAGAAAAATTTTATCTTTACTTCAAAATTAAAACCAAATAAATGATCAAACATCCTTTAAAAGATAAATGACACCCAAGGCAAATTTTCACACATATGGCGCTTTACAAAGTACAGGCACTGTTCTAACTTCTTTCTCATTTAATCCTCATAATATTATAATTATAAAATTATGTCATATTTATTTTTAATAAAATTAATTATAAACATTAGTATATTTTAATAGATGGAGACATTTTCTTTTGGAAAACTCAAGACACCTCTAAAACCATAGTAAATAATATTTTCAGTGAAAGAGTTCTGAAGACTAATCATTATTCTCTGTGCCTTTCACTTTCTTCATCTACCTATTGTCAAGGAATCCCAGTTATTAATGGTGTGGCCCTGGGCAGGCAACTTAACTACCCTGTGATGGAGAATCCTTATCTACATTGAGTTCACTCATTGCAGTGCCTAGTCTGTGCCAGACACTGTTCTGGGCTGGGGGATACGTCTGTGAACAAAAGACAAGATCATGTTCTCAAGAAGCCGATTAGGTAATATCCGGATGGCACCTGGCCCAGAAGATAACTGCGCATCCTGTCAGTCATCATTATTTCGCAAAACTAAGGATCACCTCAGTTATTATTATCTTAGTCCTACTTTCATGTTAAAATAAATTCCCATTTGCCTTATTTTACCTAGCCCCCAAATGTTTCTTAGCAAGAGAAAAAGGGCAGAAAAGTAAAATAATTCATCAGAGTTTGGTACCAGCAAGCATATAAACTCTACCTTTCCTTGAAAAGAATTGTAAAGTGCCAGCTACTGGGGATAAAACATATCACTGCCAGGAACAAGATTCTGCAAGTGACTTTTGATGGATGGCATGCCGCCGTGCTTTGGTTCCTCCCAGGACTTTTTTTTTTTTTTTTTTTTTTTTGCGGTATGTGGGCCTCTCACTGTTGTGGCCTCCCCCGTTGCGGAGCACAGGCTCCGGACGCGCAGGCTCAGCGGCCATGGCTCACGGGCCCAGCCGCTCCGCGGCAT
The DNA here is from genome assembly GCF_025265405.1 of Mesoplodon densirostris. Classification (NCBI taxonomy): domain Eukaryota; kingdom Metazoa; phylum Chordata; class Mammalia; order Artiodactyla; family Ziphiidae; genus Mesoplodon; species Mesoplodon densirostris. Next base: position 78,546,988 of record NC_082668.1, on the reverse strand, counting down.
ATGGGATCCTCCCAGACCGGGGCACGAACCCGTATCCCCTGCATCGGCAGGCGGACTCTCAACCACTTGCGCCACCAGGGAGGCTCCCTCCCAGGACTTTTCAATGATGCTGATGAAGGTCTATTGACACCTGGAGGTTATAGCTGATGTGCTGCTGCACCTCTGACAGCTGCAGATTTTCACTGCCGTGCAACTTAATCCCTCCTGATGTCAGCTTCCCTTCTAAGACCTGCCATGAGAACATCCCTTTACTCATTCAAAATTATTATATAATCGCAGGCCATGCTTGCCACGGTCACCATGCACAGAAAGCAGCCTGTCTTTCAGCACAGAATCTAAAACCACCAGCAGGAGAATACATGAATTCTGCTGAATCCAAAGTAAACACGTGAAGTAAAAACGATAGCAGGAACTCTCAGGACAGCACTTCCCTTATAAACAGCTTAGATCACTTCACAAACACCTGGCTAAATCCAAATATCTGCGTCAGGCCCCACATCTCCACCCGGGGCGGGGGCGGGGTCAAGGTCACAAATGCCACCGGCCACCACTGAAGACAGGATGCGCCTTAGGTGTTTAGGTTACAACCTCAAAAACTTCCTGAGGAGCCAGGTAAAATCTATTTCTTAATATATATGTTTCACCCCATTCTGTTAAAAAGAAAAAAAATCTGCAGCACAATCTTTGCAGTTTGCTGGTTGGCCAGGTAGTTGGCCATGATTTGACCTCACCCTTGGTATTTGCTCCGTCAGCATCAGAAACACAGCCAATCCTCCTCACCCCCGCAGCCTCCTCCTCCCCAAATTCATGCACTGAAATTCAACATCAGGTTGCAGACTTAGACTCAACAGGCAATAGGAAGGAAGGAAGGAAGGGAGAGGAGGGAGGGGGAGGGAGGAAGGGAGGGAGGGGGAGGGGAGGGGGAGGGAGGGAGAGAGGGAGGGAGGGGGGAATGGAGGGAGGAAGGGGGGAATGGAGGGAGGAAGGGGGAATGGAGGGAGGAAGGGGGAATGGAGGGAGGTAGGGGATGAGAACGGGGGTACGGGCTGAGCCCCAACTCTGTACTGTCCATATCTCCAGCTCCTCCCACCTCAGGTCCCAATCTGGGAAGAGCCTGCTGCCTACAAGACTGTCTATAGATGGCAGGTACCTCCCCCGACACTGGGTCCTTATGCTGCTCTGTAGCCCCCAACCCCCTCCTGAGACCAGGTCAGAGTTACCTGGACTTCCCATCAGTTCCATCACAGCTCATGCCTGGTCTGGACATGCAAGTCCTTGCATCTCTGCATCCGACCTCTCATCCCCATGGTCCTCTCTCCCATCCCCCACCCTCCTTTCCTCATCCAGCATTTTCCCTATTCCAGTCCTCCCTCTACCTACAACTCCTGCCCTCTCCCTCTCCACCCAGTCTCTGGAACCTTCTTTCCATTGTTAAATTCCCTAGGGATTACTGACAAGGGTTTTTGAGTCAGGGGATCTGGCAGTGCCCAGCGTCTGCTGTTTTCCGGATGGGAGATGTTTAATGTCTTCAAACCTGAGATTCATCATCAGTACAGCAGGGTTTACCTATCTCGGAAAGTGAGGATTCAATAAAAAATACACATAAAGCATTTAGCAAAATCCCCACACACTTTCAAATATGAAATAAGTGCCCGTTTTGTACCAGGAAAATCATAAATGGTAGCGATGATCATTTTCTCCCCCTGCACCTTTTTATTTTTCATGGTGGTAAAATAAACACAACATGAACTTTACCATTTTAGCCATTTTTAAGTGTACACTTCAGTGGCACTAAGTACATTCACATTGTTGTGCAACCTTCACCACCATCCATCTCCAGAACTTTCTCAGCTTCCCAAACTAAAACTCTGTATCCATTAAACACTCACTCCCCATCCCCCCTTCCCCGCCTCGGACAGGGCCCCTCTCTACTGGGAGGTGCTGGTGGAGGGCTTCGCTTCCAACCCCATGTAAAAAATTCATCCTCCTTCGAGGCTCTCACCACTCACAGTCATACCACCCTCCACCCCAATTCTCAGCTGTCACCTACCTATTTTTGGTAACTTCTCCTCTTCACCAGGCAAAAGGGGAGGGGCTCAGTTCACAGTCATCTCTTCAGCCAACAGTCAGCTCCCAAAGGAATGAATGAGAGCAGATGGGTCGGGGGTGGGGGAGGTACTTGTACAACCTGGATTGGAATCCATCAATTATTAACTGTGTGACACCTTAACCTCTCTGGGCTTAGTTGCCTCACCTATTAATGGGAATAATACTACTTCATCATGAAGTTGTTGAATTAACAGTTCACAGCACTTAGAGCAGTGCCTAGCACACAGCATTAGGACGTGACGGCAGTTACTATCACCATCACTGCACTTGAGCCTCTGATCCTTGGACTCTAGTGGACTAGAGTCCACGTCATTCCCAGGGCCATAACTTAAGAGTCAGAGGGCACAATTCATGGCTCTTGCCGGTGACCACAACCTTCTGTCTCTCCAGCTCTCACACGCCCTCATCCCCAGGGTACTTGTTCTCCAATGTCCCTGGGTGTGCCTCTTTCTTCACTGAGGGTGATCTTCTGACCCAGCCCCCTCGCCAGCACCCTCGATGCTCTGCACGCCTCTTCTCTGGCCACCTCAATGGGAATCCACACCACTACTCAGCTCCTCCACACCTATGCCCTAGGCCTAAAAGTCCCCAAAGAGAAGTGGCCCCTCGCGTGGAGACACGCCACTACACTTGAATATCTGTACCCAAAAAGACCCCCGGTATCCTAAAAAAGCCCCTCCCATTCCCCAAACAACTATCTCAAACTTTGATCACCATTCTCCTCAACCCTGCTCTAGCTTTCCTCCCACTTCACCCAGAAACCCAAAAAAGCAGGCTTGCTATGCTAACACCCCAATTTCCTGCCCCTGTTCTTTACCCACCAATGTATCCACATGCACCTCCCCTGGCCTCTCCTCTTCACTCCTATTCCCAATCAACCTTTCCACCGGCCTCTGCTACAAACACCCTCCTGCGCTCCACCTACCTCACACTTACCTACTTTGTTCCCCACTGTTTACCTTCCACTCCTCAGCTTGTGTCCCCTCCACCCAACCGCCACCTCACCTCACTACTCCCTTAAGATGCTGCTCAAAAATCACCTCCTCCAAGAAGTCTCCCCATACTCCTCCGACTCCTGTAATATTCCACACACACCTCAACAAACTTCACATTGCCATTTCTTCTGACTGTGTCTCTCCCTGAGACAGAGGTACATGGTCCATTGCACATTCTCAGTGCCTGGCACATAGGGGTAGCAATAACTGCTGAATAAATCAAAGGATATGGGCAACAGATCCTGCTTTCTGCTCTGAAGTGTTTTATTAAATGTTTTATTAGAAACAGCACCAATTAATATTTGTGATCAGTCACTTACATATGATGCCATATATTTTCTTCCTCTGATCTAGACTAAGAAGCGTCCCTTCCCTCCCTGCCTGCCCAGAACAAATATTCCTTTGATAAAAGAAAGAACCAGAAACAAAACACTACTTCCTCCTCAACCGAAACAGAAAACCTAAAATAGCAAGACAGTTTATGAAAAATATCCAGCTGACACTGGCTTAGGTAGGGATAAGTACAGTTGTCCGTGCTTAAGAAGGGAAAGGGAAGTTTACTTTGGATGGCTATTTGGGGGAGGCAATGAGATTCAAGTACTAAACAAGAGAGTTGACCAAAATAATAAGTCTTGGGTCTATTGTAGGGCAAGGAAGGAAGAGGAAGCAAGTAACTCCAGTGGAAATTTCCTTCCTTTGTCTAGTTTCACTTCAGGTATGGCTTCCATACTAATTTCTTGATACTAACTTACGACGATTTAATTTATAGGAAGTGATTTCAAACAGCCCCGGGGCACTGCAGATGGTACCTCAGGGGCCCATCTGTTTCAGAATGAAAGCTTGGCGCACACCATTACATCACTCTGGCCTTCCTCAGCAACTTCCTATCCGACAAAATCTAGACGTTTGCTCTGTCAACAAGATATTTGTGTTTGTCCCCAGCTCTGGCCTTGGTTCCCGATTAGTTTTAAAATCATTATGCACCCAAGCTGAATAGGGTTACTGTTAGCAGCTGTAAGGTTCTCTTCTGGGCAAACCCCCAAGTCTGTGGTTTTCAGGGAGTGATTTCTGTCCTTTCCGCATAATTACACACTCTCCTGATTGATGAGCTGATCAGCCCTCCTACCCCCATCCAGAGCGAAAGCCTCTCTCTTCCCGCTCTATTTATTTTCCCAGGCACCAGAGGGGAGGGGAGAATGGCATGGGGAGGGCGGCCTTGGGCTCTCCCCACAGAAACGCTCAGGCATTATACAACAGTCCCAGTCCAGACGTGCCATTCCTTCCAGCCCCTGAAAGCTTCCCACATTGGTTAACACCCTTTGAGGTATTGAAAACACGTGGCAGGAAACCAACTGCTATTCCTGGATGCTCACAGACTGCCCCCCAACACCCCAGTGCCCGCTAGCACAGGTCTACTTCAGTCAAGCATGGTCCCCGAATCACACACATCCGTGATCACCTCTGAAAGTGCATACATGACCGACAACCTCCCAACTTTTCATCCGCCTCTGTTCTCCACAGAGCACAACCACAGACACAATGTTAACTGTGAGTGCCTGGTAGGCGACAGACCATAACCTTGGCAGAAATTACATTTTAAACAGGTTTGGGGTTTTTGTTGTGGTGGTGGAAGAGGGGGTTACACGTACTGATCATTACAGCTTACTCTGAAATACGTGTAAGAATAAGGTGGGTCCATAGGTAGGTATGTAATAAAGCAAAGACCACAAAATCCTAATTGTAGAATCTAGGTGGTGGGTACGTTCACTATACATTTCTTTCAACTTCTCTTTGGCATGTGAGTATTTTCTTAATTAAACGTTGGAGGGAAATGTTTTTAGTGCCTTTCTAAAAAGTTAACTGAATTCCAGACTTCATTTGTGTTTCACCAGCTTTCCCACTAATGTCCTCTTTCCATTCCAGGATCCATATCCAGGATCCCACTTTGCAAATTACTCATCCTATCTCCCTAGTCTCCTCTGGTCTGTCACACTTTCTCAGCCTTCCCTTGTTTTTCATCACCTTGATGGTTTTGAAGAATACTGGGCAGGTACTGTGTATTATATCCCTCAATTCAGATTTGGCTGATGTTTTTTCTCAGAGTTAGACTGGGGTGATGGGTTCTGAAGTGGGAACCATGGAGGTAAGTTGTCTTTCTCATCACATCATATTAAGGGCGCATGCTCTCAGCATGACCACTGGTGATGTCAACCTTGATTATTTGGTTAAGGTAGTGTTTATGAGTTTTCTCCACTGTACATTTCCCTTTTCATTCTTTCTATAATCTATTCCTTAGAAGAAAGTCACTAAATGCAGCCCACACTCAAGAGCTGGGGGACATGAAGCCCCCGCTCCTGAAGGGGTAAGTATCTACATAAACCACTTGGAATTCTTCTATAAGGAGGACACCTCTGTTCCCTACACAGCTTATGTGTATTTACTTTAATCTTTGGGTTACAATGCAGTACCGCTCTATTTATTTTGTTGCTCAAGTTGTTCCAGCTTTGGCTATTAGGAGCTCTTTGAGGTTGGCTCCTATGTCCTTTGGCATGTCCCAGCCTTTGTTTTTTGAGCATTTCCTTATTTTCTGGTAATACAAGATGCTCTAGACCTATAATTGTCCATTTCTCCAAGGAGTCCTGATTACTTTTATTGAAGAATGGTATTTAGAAACCAAGACCTGGGTATACTGTGGCTACTGGGGTGTCATTGTTTCCAAGCCCTCTCAGTGAACAGATCTAGAAAATACATGTGTGTATACTAACCCACGTACACACACTCACCTATCTATATGAAGCTAAACATATGTTCATACTGAGTTCACAGTGATGTCTCCAACTCTAATCCAGCACTGCCTGGTTCCCAGCAGCCTTCTGCCCCTGCTTATCTGTAAATTCTCTCTCCAACGGTGGGAAATCTGGCTCCACCTTCCACTATCCATTTATTTATTTGTTTGACCCCTGAATACATTTCAAAATTGTTAACCTGTGCTCCCATGAGAAACAACCTTACCAACTAGAGTACACTGTTGATGTACTTTTTGTTTTGTCTTTAGCCTTACAGTGTCTAGTCAAAACACCATTTTCCAAAGTTATTTAGGTTCATGCCTTTTTGTCCTTGCCCCCTTCAGTGAGGTTATGCCATGCAACTGTAATACAGAGAGATTCTTTTGCCAAAGTCTGCATTCACCCTGGGACACACACCCACACACCCTTCAGTTTTTTGTTTTTAATTTGTATACATTTCTTACATAAAGTTCTTTTTCTTTTCCTGCTTTATTGAGGTGTAATTGACAAAAGTATGTAAGATAGTTACAGTGCACAAGGTCATGTTTTGATGTACATATACATTGTGAAAGGATTCCCCCCCACCCAAGTTAATTAACACACCTATCATCTCACATATTTCCTTTTTTTTTTTTTTGGTGAGAACAGGTAAGTTCTGCTCTCTTAGCAAATTTCAATTATACAGTACAGTGTTGTCAACTATAGTCGCCATTGGATCCTCAGACCTTATTCATCTTATAACTGAAAGTTTGTACCCTTCTACCAAACTCTATTTCCCTCGTCCCCACCAACCACTTTTCTAGTCTCATTCTACAAGCTCAACCTTTTTTCTTTTCTTTTTTTTAACGATTCCACATATCAATGATACCTTGCAATGTTTTTCTCTATCTAGCTTATTTCACTTGGCATAATGCCCAGGTTTGCCCATGGTCTCGCAAATAACAGAATTTCCTTCTTTTTTTAAGGCTGAATATTATTCTATTGTGTATATATATCACATTTTTAAAATCCATCATCCACTGATGGACACAGGTTGCTGCATAAGTTCCTTAGTGCCAATCTAAATAAACAGTCTATTTAAATAGTTGACATCACTTTCTATTGGTATACATATTTTATTTTATCCTTGGTACTTTAGTACTTATATCTGAGTGTATCCCACAACACCTATAATAATCCTGAACCACAGTGGTTACTCAGATACTAATAAAATGAACAGATTCTATGAATTTATTTTTTAAAACTACTATGCTAAATTGACTGTAACAGTTTAATTGCTAGAGAATAAAACTGTAGAGGAAGAATGTTCATTGCAGTGTTATTTAAAATTCAATAATAAGTAAATAGTTTTAAATTATACTATATTATAAAATATAAAATTATATTATATTATAGGCTGGAATATGAATTACATGCAATCATTAGAAATCACTTGATAAATACATACTAATATGAGATAGTATGTACCTTATGTGTGTGTATCTAAAAATGGCAAACTATGCAATAAAAAGGACAGCATATCGTTTAACACATCTATCATATACATGTACGTCTGTGCAAAGAAAAAACACTGAAGGAAGGACATACCAAAAAATTATTTTTTTAAGTTCCTTTCTATCTTCTTTTTTAATTAAAATTAAAGGAGAGAAGATTGTTTGCTACATGGGAAACTTTACAGAGGATTCTTCCAAGACATAAGGCGTTGGACCAGACAAAGAGGAAGAAACAAAATCAGGAGTTATCTACTGGAGTTCTACATCAGGTAAGGACCAAAGAAAAGGGAGCAAAAGCACGGTTGGTGGATGCCCTCAGGTCACCTGTAATCTGAGACTAACATAAAGAAGGTGAGGACAGTGGTGCCTGTGCTAATACGTCCACTACAGACAGAAGTACAAGAGTGGAATGGAGAGCTGTCTGGGAAGCATCCTGAGAAATGTGGGGCTTGGACAGAGCCTTCAAGGACAGGAAAGTTCTAAATGGGGGAAGGAAGGAGGCAGTGTGAATGGGGACACGTATTAATAAGTCTACCCACCCACCTCGAAGTTTTCTCATCCCATTCCATAAAAACCCAAGGAAGACCTTAAGAAATGACAGCCGGGCTTCCCTGGTGGCGCAGTGTTGAGAGTCAGCCTGCCGATGCAGGGGATGCGGGTTCGTGCCCCGGTCCGGGAGGATCCCACATGCCGCGGAGCAGCTGGGCCCGTGAGCCATGGCCGCTGAGCCTGCGCGTCCGGAGCCTGTTCTCCGCAACGGGAGAGGCCACAACAGTAAGCGGCCTGCGTACCGCAAAAAAAAAAAAAAGAAGAAGAAAGAAAGAAATGACAGCCACAGCGGGAGCCTCCGGTTAAAGTGTCCCGCCCTCTTGGCAAAGGGCTTGCAGGGAGGCAGGATTACCTAACAGGATCTGGTTAGCCTATAGCAGATTGGATGACACTCAAGTGGCTGATAACAGGGGCCTAGCTCTGGGTTTTCAAAGATTAACATTTTTACAGTGGAATTTACACTCTATCCCTATAAAAAGTGCTTTTATTTATTTATTTCTGGCTGCGTTGGGTCTTCGTTGCTGCGCGCAGGCTTTCTCTAGTTGCGGCGAGTGGGGGTTACTCTTCGTTGCAGTGCGTGGGCTTCTCATTGTGGTGGCTTCTCTTGTTGCGGAGCACGGGCTCTAGGCGTGCGGGCTTCAGTAGTTGTGGCGCACGGGCTCTGAGCGCAGGCTCAGTAGTTGTGGCACATGGGCTTAGTTGCTCCGCGGCATGTGGAATCTTCCCAGACCAAGGCTCGAACCCGTGTCCCCTGCATTGGCAGGCAGATTCTTAACCACTGTGCCACCAGGAAGCCCAAAAGTGCTTTTTAAAATAGAACAACACAAATAAACACATGGTAACCATCTATTACACTGAAAAGGTCAATGGCGACAATGAATAACTTTCAGCTTGTTATAACTTTCCAAGGCACAACACTGTGTCCACCTGCCAGCCACCTCCAGGACCAGATCACACACAGGTGTAAACACAGAAAGAGCTATAGGACAACCTTCTACAAACGCAGGGCCACACACCCAGAGAATCTGCATCTCAACTCTAAGAGCTCGGAGGAACAAGTATTTGGTTAACATTTAACTAGACAAGGCAGCAGATGTTTTACACAAGTTATCTCTTAGTCTTCACAACCAGCAAGGCAAGGATTAGTCTTGTAAATGGCCACTCAGTTTGGAAATGGCTAAACTGCAGTTCACGCTCAGCTCCATCCAGCTCCAAGCCCGTCATCTTTCACTTGGAGTGATGTCATGTGTTTCAACAAACCTCAGAAGCAGACTTAAACATACCTTCAGTATCACTCGTTTACAAAAAAGAGATATTTGGTCAGTTTTCTCTCAAAATAGTTCTTTTACAATATAATTCATATATGATGCCAAGAACTCAATTTAAAAATCTAAAGCATATTTTCAAGCCCCAATGCAATAAAGTTAACTACTTATGATTTCGCAAAATAATATCGATATTACAACGCCCACAAATAAATCAACTTGATTACAAGTTGTAAATTTTTTTAAATGATGGCATGTCTAAAATATTAAAAACTCAACTTTTTTGCAATATGAAGACCTCAAATTGAGACATGAAGATCAAGATTGATCTTTTTCATTCTCAATGAGGACTAATCTAGTTTGTATTCTAAAATACATTACCCTCTTCCTCTCTATATCCCTTCTCCTCCCCTTCCACTTACTCTCCCCTCCCCACAAAAAGAGGTTCTCCTTCTACCATTAATTGCAAAACGGAAGTTCTATTCTGTGATCTATAAACCATGAAATATAAAAGGTTAGGACCCATTGATAGTTTAATCTCTGTTGTCCCGAGATAGAAATCCCCCTAGAAGGTTAAAACCAAGTATGTCAGGTATACGAAAGTTACTTTGCCCAAACCACCTGAAAAGTTTTCCACATTAAAATGATTTAATTTCTTAAGCTCTCTTTAAATGCTTTGGAGTGACACTGTCAAATACACACTGAAGATGTTTGGAGTATCACTGCCAAACCTTAGCATATTCATTCACACAGGAAGCACTCAAATGCTATTTGTTACAGAGTAAAAGAGATTCAGGACAAAAGACAATGTCTTCTCTTTAGGCAAACCAGAATAAAACTTTAGTAATTAATTTTTTTAATTAACAAGAAAGCTTAAGGGTTGAAATTTGGAGGTGGAGAGAAAGGAAATGCTGATGTTCTTATTTTTTTGAAGATTTTTTTTAATACAGATTGTAAAAGTAACAAATAATGAAAAATATGGTATAATTTTTTAACTAAGGAAAACTGTCAACCCTACCATCCAAAGATCTTCCACACTTGTTTTCTATGTACAAACACATTTAAAGGGGCCCAGCTTAGAACCTGTACATAGTAGACCCTTAAATGTGTCAAACAGTTACATAATACATACTTTGAAGGGAAAAAAAAAGCATAAATGTGATTACAGCATACATACTATTCTGTGGCCTATTTTTCAACTTAACAGTAGACAGAAGACATCTTTCCACACCACTCCACTCAGCTCCCCCTCACCATGTATAAAAGGGCTCGTTATTCCACTGTATGGGTGACCAAGTTTTCACCAAGCTCCTTTTGAGGTAAACATTTGGTTTTCCCAATTTTTTTTTTACTATTAAGGAATACTGCAAAGAAAATCTATATAACTTTATGTGTTTGTACAATTATTTCCTTAGTATAAATTTCCAGTGCTGGAATTTCTGGGTCAAAGAGTTGTCATGCTTTAAATTAGCACACTGACAGGTTACCCTCCAGAAGAGATGTCCCCATTTATTCTACCAACACTGTATGACAGTACTCATTTCCCCATCACCCTTACCAACACTGGTATTATTCTTTTTCATCAAACCAACAGGAAAAAAAGTTCTATTAGCATTTAGTGAGCTCCTACCCTGTGCCAGGTGCCATCTTAAAAGGCTTATGATGTGTATTAGGATAACCCTGTGGAGGAAGGTTCCCCCATCCAGCAGTCTAACTGATGGGAAACTAATGCCCAGATATGTTAAGTAACTTGCCCAAGGCCATACACTGTGTCAAAGATGCCACTGGGGGGCTTCCCTGGTGGCGCAGTGGTTGAGAGTCCGCCTGCCGAGGGGACACGGGTTCGTGCCCTGGTCCGGGAAGATCCCACATGGGGCGGAGCGGCTGGGCCCGTGAGCCATGGCCACTGAGCCTGCACGTCCGGAGCCTGTGCTCCACAACGGGAGAGGCCACAACAGTGAGAGGCCCGCGTACCACAAAAAAAAAAAAAAAAAAAAGATGCTACTGGGGTGTGAACCCAGTTCACCCATCACCAGAACACACAGTAGAGCAATTAAATTTCTTGGAAAGGTCAAAAACCTGTTCACTCACTTACTCTCAATGGAACCCAGCCATCTCTTCCCCCAGCAAAACCTGCTGAAAATTCTGATTTCATGATCAGTAGAAAGACTGCTGGGCTGGGGTTAGGAGAACTGAATTCAAGGTTGAATTCAGCCACTTACAGGTAGCTGCTGTGTGACTCTGGGAAGACTGCTTACCGAATCTCTTTCCTTGGCTGTGAACTACCCATATCTACCATCTCTATCTCAAAATGCTGCTGCAAAGCCCAAAAGGAACCTCTATTCCTTCAAAAATAGCACTTTCCCTGTGCCCTGCACTGGTGACAAGAGGTCTAGGAAAGATGAACATCAACCCAGAAAACCAGCACAGCTAGGAGAGCACACAGGAGCGTGAGTGATTCAAGGGGCCACGGGTAAATGAGTCACGGTGTACCACAAAATAGCAGCCATCCAAAAAGGCAAGGAGAACAATGACACAACACCTGGGAAATGCATGAAATCACATTGAATAGAAAAGCCTCTAAGTAAATGTATATTTTAGTTACAATTTTATATATATATATGTATTTTGTGTGTGTGTGTGTGTGTGTGTGTGTGTGTGGTACGTGGGCCTCTCACTGTTGTGGCCTCTCCCGCTGCGGAGCACAGGCTCTGGACGCGCAGGCTCAGCGTCCATGGCTCACGGGACCAGCCGCTCTGCGGCATGTGGGATCTTCCCGGACCGGGGCACGAACCCGTGTCCCCTGCATCGGCAGGCGGACTCTCAACCTCTGCGCCACCAGGGAAGCCCACAATTATATTTTTTACAAAGGCATATGCAAAGAAAGCAAGGGAATAAAGTCATGGATGTTGCATTAAGCAAATAATATTTTCTCCCCTTTCCCAAACTTTATAGAGCATCATTTAACATTTATAATTCTTAAAATATTTTAATTGCTAGAAGAGCACAGATGGAAGTGATTAATTCTGACTGAAATAATGTATGTGAAAGTGGGAAGCTCTAAAACCCCCCATGAATGGTATTATTGTCAGAGCATGAAATAATCTAGCATGCCGCATAATGGCATTACAGTGCACTAACACAAGGTATTTTTACACTCTGCCACTTGGTTTCCAGCTCACCTGATAATGTACAGCATCAGTCATTTCTTTACAGTATTTCCTTTACAGTATTTTTTAAAGAAATGAGTGCATGCAGGAAAATGGCCGAACAGTACAAAAGGGTCTGCAGTAAAATGCAAGACTGTCGTCTATCCCAGCCCCCCAGCTCCCTCCCACAGGCAACTGCTGTAAGTAGTCGCTTATTAATACATATACACTTCCAAAGATGCCCAATGCATTTTTTTTTTCATTTAGTAATATTCTTGTAAGCTTTTCCTTAAGAGCACAAATAAACCTACCTCATTCTTTTAACATCTGCAGATCACTTTATTGTATGGACACACCAGAATTTATCAGACTCTACACTATGAAAATGTCTGACAAAACTATTAACCACTATTTACATAATTCTTTTCCCTTACATTGGATTCTCCATTCTAGCAAATTTTATGTCTTCTAAGCTCTTCAGCCAGCATACCAGGCCTGCCAGCACCTTCACAGACACCAGGCTCTCAGGGCTCCTTTCCCTGTACTTCCTGCTTCCAGCCAAACCCAGGCTGCATACACTTCTCCCAGATACTCCGTCCATCCATTGCTTATGCTGTTGCTTTGGCTGCAACCCATCCCACATTCCTTTGCTTGGTTAATTCTTACTCAGTCCTTTAAGTCAGGGCTTGGGCATAACCTCCTTCAGGAAGGAAAGGATTTCAAGGCAGAGGAAATGCTCCTGTGCTCGGTTCCTGCCGTAGCCTGGGTCTTGGCACCTAACTGCCTCATGATGAATGTGTATGCATCAGCCCTGACCACTAGAATTTTAGCTCCCCAGGACAGAAACCACCTCTTACTGATCTCTGTAACTGGTGGAGTTTAGTACAAAGTGTAGCACACTAACTGTATTTAATACCCGTTGAATCAAGCTGAAATGAATAAGGAAACTTCTGAACACCTCTTACCTTGGTAAGAGGGCTTGGTAGGTACCAAGCCCTACCAAGATGTACTGTACGAACACTATTTCTCACTGGGTACAATGATCCCCATTTTACAGATGAAGAAACTGAGGGCCCTGAAGTTAAGAAATTTGTCCAAGGGCATTAATGGAGAGCTGAAATTTGAAACAAAGTCTACTTTACTCCAGAATCACTGATCTCTCCATTATGCTCTTCTTCTACATGTCTGGATGCTGGAAGTTAAGTGAAGAGGTCAAATGAGCAGTCCCTAAGGGTAGGACATGTTAATTAACATTGTGGATAATCTAAGGGCACTGTGGTTCCCCCCTCCAAAAGAAATCAGCCAAAAGCAATCTATAATGTAGGACTAAAATGGCAAAAAAACAAAAGGGTTATGAACAAGTAAATCTTGTCTATAGCATCCACAAATATGCACTTAGCACACCCAGGCTGAGTCTTTCAGGAGCCATTCAAAATGAGAACAAGCAGACTTAAGCAGCTGCAATATCCCCACTTAATTCCACCAGCTTGCTCTCCCTGTGAGCACTGTTGGTTTGTCCCAAATTTCTCCCCACTCCCCAACACTGCACCATCTAAGTCTCCAGACCACTTACTAAAACTGACCTTTGCATCAGCGCTCCTAAAGGATTTAAAAGTTGACTGGTTCTGGGCTTCCCTGGTGGTGCTGTGGTTGAGAATCTGCCTGCCAATGCAGGGGATACGGGTTCGAGCCCTGGTGTGGGAGGATCCCACATGCTGCGGAGCAACTAAGCCCGTGAGCCACAATTACTGAGCCTGCGCGTCTGCAGCCTGTGCTCCGCAACAACAGAGGTCGCGATAGTGAGAGGCCCGCGCACCGCGATGAAGAGTGGCCCCCGCTTGCCACAACTAGAGAAATCCCGCGCACAGCGACGAAGACCCAACACAGCCATAAATAAATAGATTTTTTTAAAAAAGAAAAAAAAAAAAGTTGACTGGTTCTGCACCGACAGATAGCTACACCTATCATGGGCAAGAGGTGGGAGAGAAGGGCAGCACTGCAGGAGTGGGTACCAGGGTCCTGTTAACCTGCTATGAGACCTGGGGCCGGATATGGACCCTCCAAACTGGGCAGAGTAAGAATACCTACTTCCTCGTAAGGTCTTTAAGAAAATGAAAGTAGGTAATTTAAGAATAAGCACTTACCACAGAACTGGCACAAAGTTAAGGGCTCACTGGCATCTATCCAGTGACTGAAGAAATCAACCAGAGAGCAAGTGGGCCCCCTCCCGTCCCCTCCACCAGGATGGGGACTAAGGAAAGGCAACTAAGGAAAGGCCCCCTAATTAACACAGGAAGTAGTAAATGGCATTTAGCAAAGGTGGGAAAACCAGAGGAGGCAGCTCCTCCCTCCCACACAGGAGAAATAGGAACCAATCAGCAGCAGTCAATGAACCCAAACCTTGTTCACTAGGGGAGACAAAGAAGCAAAACTTATCCCAAGGGTAACCAGACACCAGCAAAAAAGACACACAGGCTGAAAACAAAAACCAAAAAATCCCTTTCTGTGTATCATCAGCCACACCCAAACAAGAATGCCTCCTGACTCTGGAGGAAAGGTGCAATAAGGTAGGTAAGGGCTGTAAAGAAACGCACTGTGCAGTCAGCCCTGAATATACTGCCCAGTGTAGTGAGTAGGCACTTGCAGTGTGCTGACTGAAGCACATCTCCACTCCTCACCCTCTCTCCCATGGTTAGGGAGTATGGCTGGGTTTAGGGCCAGGTGTTTGGACCCATGTCACTCAATTCCCAGAACAACCTTCAAAAGTACCAGCATTCCAAAGTCACAGAAAACAAGCTCAGGAGGCTACGTAATCCGCCCAGGGTCACACTGATGCTAAGGGGCTGAGCTGGGACTTGAACCCAGCCTGTCTGGCTTCAAAGTCTCATGTACCAAAAAAAGATAAGACAGGGGTAGGGGGTGGAGGGGCTCTGGGGGGAGGGAAGGGGGGGATGTCAGTGAAGGTGGCCAAAAGGTAAAACTTGTTATGAAATAAGTCCTGGGGATATAATGTACAGCATGGTGACTATAGTTAATGATACTGTATTGTATATTTGAAAGTTGTCAAGAAAATAGATCTTAAAAGTTCTCCTCACAAGGGATAAAAAACTGTAGCTATGTGTGGTGATGGATGTTAACTAGACTTACTGTGGTGATCATTTCACAGCATCTACAAATGCTGGATCATTATGTTGCACACCTCAAACTAATATAATGTTACATGTCAATTCTATCTCAATAGGAAACAAAAAAAAAAGACCCAACTGACAGAGAAGAAGGGGAGAGGGATCCAGGCTGGGGTCAGACTAATAACAAGCAAATAGTGTAATAACCGGCGGGTTGATTGGGTTTAAAACCCAGATTTCTAAGAGTTGAGTCCCTTTCAGTGACTTTATTTTTTCCAGCTTTATTGAGATATCATGGATATGTATGTAAGTTTAAGGCATACAACATGATGATTTGACACACATATATAGTACTGCAAAATGATTACATTAAGGTTAGTTCATACCACCATCCCCTCACATAATTACCACTTGCGTCTGTGTGTGGTGATAACATTTAAGATCTACTTTCTTGACAACTTTCAAATCTATAATATAGTATGGTTAATTATAGTCACCATGCTGTACATCAGATCCCCATTCAGTGACTTTTTCGTCTGTGACAACCTAGGCCACACCCAGGCAAACCAAGAACCCCATGCTATTATTCCTCACTCTCTACATCCCAGGTTCCCTCCTCCAACCTATTTTTCATAAGCAAGAAAAATACTCAGAAACTAATTTCACTAGAAATTTCTTGCCAAAGGTCCACTTAAAAGGCAAAAACAGGGCTTCCCTGGTGGTGCAGTGGTTGAGAGTCCGCCTGCCGATGCAGGGGATACAGGTTCGTGCCCCGGTCCGGGAAGATCCCACATGACGCGGAGTGGCTGGGCCCATGAGCCATGGCCGCTGAGCCTGTGCGTCCGGAGCCTGTGCTCCGCAACGGGAGAGGCCAGAGCTGTGAGAGGCCCGCGTACCGCAAAAATAAATAAATAAATACACAAAAAGGCAAAAACAAACCTAACTTTGAGGGCTTGCTACTTTTGAGTATTAATCCAAATAACTAAAAAGCATCCTTAGCAGAATTAAATATGAATGTACATAAGTTCCTAAAAACAAGCAATTTTCCTAGGTGTTGCTTTTCACCAGAGATCAGCGTCATGATGTTTAAAGAGCTCTCAAAAGCTCTGTATTGATAGAAGTAAAATTAAAAGACAGCCTAGACCATTCACAGCCAAACATTCTCAAAAGTATGATCCTGTTGCACCCTTCCTCACTCACCCCAAGGTCTTGATACAAATGTAGTTGCCAAACCCCACTCCAGACCTACTGAAATACCACCTGTGGGCAGGCCTGGAAATGTGCATTCAGAGTAAGTGCCCCACGTGATTCCTATGTGCAGCACAATACTGCCTGGAACTAGGGGCTACAGGAGTAGAAGCTGTTACCTATCTCCACCCACAGAAGTTCTACTCCAAGTCCACCCAGAGGACATGAAGGAGTTTCTACAGGGAGGCGGGGATGCTGCTTCAAGAACCAAATTTCCTACTGCCCACTGGGCGTTTCCAGCTGGGTATCCCAGAGGGGCCCTGAACCTGCCCCTCCCGTCCCGAGAGAGTTCTCGGTTCCCTGTATCATTCATCGTCTCCAGCTTGCTGCCCAGCCTGGAAGGAGCCTTGCTCTCTACCTCCAGTCAGCTGCCAAGTATTCCTTTTCTGTTCTGGAAGCAGCTTCCACTCCACTGCAAAAATCATCTCTCCACGCACACGTTCTGTGTTCTCATCCCTGTTCTAAAAGCATGGTGACAGAGGACCGGCAACCTGAGTTCAAATCTTGGCTGAGCCTGTTTCCTTGTCTGCAAAATGAGGATAACGACAACAGCACTCTGAAAAGTTTTTGCGAATGTTATAGGAGCTAATGCACCCTAAATCCACGTTAAAAGGTATTCAACTGACGTTCATATTCTTCCTCCCACTAACTCAGGCCTCGAACATCATCTTTCACCTGACCTACTTCAAAAGCCTCATAACAGAGAGCCCTGCCACCCATCTGTCCCCACGCCAGGCTCTCCTCCACACTGCTGCCACCCAAGCTTTTCTCCAACATGCGGCTCTGATTTCATCATCTCCCTGCTTTAAAACCTTTGACAGCTATCACTGGCTTCATAGGATCAAGTCCGTACTTCTTTGCCTGGCAAGCAAGGCCTTTTGCAATCTGGCTCTCTCCTCCCTGCCACTGTACCCAAATGCCAGGTACCATCTGTTCTAGTAACAACACCCCAAACATGACTTGTATTTTCATGCCTCCCAGCCTCTGCTCAGCAGGCTCCCTTCATAGAAAGCCCCTCACTCTCTTCCCCACCTGGCAAAGGGCTAGGCATCCTCCACCTCCGCCCTGAAGCCTTCCCCAGCCCCAACGCCTCCTCCCCTTCCTCCTCTTGGCTCCCGGCTGCGCACGTGTCTCTCTAACATTTGTACTCTGCATGCACTTGTCTCCTCAGACTGACACAGAGCTGGGCTTCAAACTCAGAAGGGCACAATGACAGCCCTCAAGAAATATTTGTTGGAAAAATTAATGCAAGACTTCCGCCACCCTTTGACAAGTGAAAACAGTCTCTAATTTGTCAAACAGTTAACACCTTCATGGTAACTTTTTACTTCTAAAACTCCTAAGGATATTATATTCTCTGAGCTACCTAAGACTGCTCTTAATGAAGAAAGCAAAAACAAAAAAAAGCCCTGTCAAGGTCAAATGCCTATAAATCCCATCAGCTTAGAACTCAATCACTATCCCTCTAAAAATGGTATCTCATCACTGTTTCCATGATGGGAGGGGCAATCACGCTCTTTGATTCCTCCTGGCTTGACTTTTGTATGTGGAGCTGGACAATTTAAGGAGTCCTTCTTGCTTAAACAAAACATTTCAGAAAGGAAGGGATAAACTGTTACTTCTCGGCAGGAAAAAAAAGTGTAAAAAAAAAAAAAAAGTGTAAAAAAGCTCCAGTGCACCTGAACTTGAGTGGCCTTAAGGAATCAAGGTCACTCTCAGAGAACAGGTACTACCAGGGCAGGGAGCAGCGTGCGCCCTTGTCTTCGTGAGACCTCTTCTTCCACCAGCATTAACAAAGCCAAATGCCCCAAGACTTAGAAACACCTGATAGAAGAAAACATATCTTGCTTCACCCATTAATGCCTATTTAAGCAACCTCCAAGCTGTTCCTTGACTTCTGCTGTTCAAAACGTAGGCTGTTCAAACGTAGCCCGTTTCCTTGTCTGCAAAATGAGGATAACGACAACAGCACTCTGAAAAGTTTTTGCGAATGTTATAGGAGCTAATGCACCCTAAATCCACGTTAAAAGGTATTCAACTGACGTTCATATTCTTCCTCCCACTAACTCAGGCCTCGAACATCATCAGAATTAATCATATTAATTCTCCCTTTCCATGAATCTTTAATAGGGCACAAGCCAGTAAAGAGAGTCCTCCCCCCCTCGTGAGGATTCGGGGCCCTTCAGGGAAGCACCGATGCCTCTCCTCTGCAGGGAAGACTGCGCTCCACGTTGGCGGTGGCCCTGTTCATAAATAAACCACACGTAGGACTTGAGTGTGGCACTACAGACTTACTCCATCTAAGTAAAATAAAGTTTCTCATTCTAAACCGCACTCCAGCAAAACTCTACATAAGTCTGCGGAGCATCTCATGTTCTCACAGACTTAGTAAATAAATGGACTTTTTAAATACTGACTTTCATTAAATCCAGAAGGTTTGTTAGCAGTATCCTCATGGCAATAATAAAATACCCATTTTATTCTCTGGTCCCTTCTCCTCTATATATTACCATCTAAAAATGTCCCACTTGTTTGTTCAAAACATTCCATATAAACATCTCATTGTTTTAATATAAGCAACTGAGAAATTATGCATAAAGGTTATCTTGAAATCAAGCTCTTATCTGGACTTCTGTAACAAGTACCTTAAAGTTAGCAATTTTTAAAACCCTCAGAACAAACAGAAACTTCCATTCAATTACTGATCCAGAAAGCTGAATTTAAAAATAGGGTTAAGGAGCTTCCCTGGTGGCGCAGTGGTTAAGAATCCGCCTGCCAGTGCAGGGGACGTGGATTCAAGTTCTGGTCTGGGAAGATCCCACATGCCACGGAGCAACTAAGCCCGTGCTCGGCAACGAGAGAAGCCACCTCAATGAGAAGCCCACGCGCCGCAACGGAGAGTAGCCCCCGCTCGCCGCAACTAGACAAAGCCCGTGCACAGCGACGAAGACCCAATGCAGCCATAAATAAATAAATGAATAAAATTTTTAAAAATAAAAATAGGGTTAAGAGGAGAAGGGAGAAAAGGACCTGTTTTGGGCACCTATGAGTCAAGCACACTGCTATGTATGTCAGATGTTACAGAAAACCCGAACGAACTTTTTAGCCAGCTGAAATATTTTGTACAGGTTCTCACCTTTAGTCTTGGCATGAACCCTATGAAACAGGAATTACTATCCCATTTTACAAACAAAGCGACAGAGGTCCAGTAAACTATCCATGGTTCATCTGGCTTCAAAGATCATGTTTTTTTCACTATCTCCTATATATTTGTATTTTTTAAAAAGGAGGAGAAAAAAGCAGTGTATATGTGTATATTTTTAGTGTACTACTAAAGGTACAAAGCACTACTCTGTCCAAGGCACCTTATTATTCACAACAGGCAAGTTGTAATGTATAAAATAGTATCCCTGCCCACTAAGCAGTAAACATAAGAATATGCTGGGAACTGCCAATGATAGCTTCCGTCCATCAAAGCTACTCTATATATACCATGCTATTCTTCAATAAGACATACAAAATGCCTTTAAGTTTGATTTTTCCCAGACATACAACAAGCACTTGGAAAGATATCAAGGGAAAAAACTTAAATATCAAATTAAGTTAGGGGCCTCCCTGGTGGCGCAGTGGTTAAGAGTCCGCCTGCCGATGCAGGGGATACGGGTTCGTGCCCCGGTCTGGGAGGATCCCATATGCCGCGGAGCGGCTGGGCCCGTGAGCCATGGCCGCTGGGCCTGCGCATCCGGAGCCTGTGCTCCGCAACGGGAGAGGCCACAACAGTGAGAGGCCCACATACCGCAAAAAGAAAAAAAAAAAAAAATCAAATTAAGTTAGCAAAGTCAGTTATGATACGAACTTTTATTTACATGTCTGGGTTTCCAAGACAATGTACATATAAAATTATCACCCTGAGGGTGTATTTAGATTTATGGCTGTACTTCAAATCAGCATAAGCATTTATCAGAAAAATATTCTGTTAAAATTTGTCGAATAGAGGTAGAATTAATGCATATTCTTAAATTAATGTATTTAGAAATAAATCTTTAGAGAACAGCGTTTTACCATTATAACTCAGGTAACTTGTCATTCTGAATAAAATTCTACCACCAGAAATGTGTAACACTCAAGCCATTTTACCCAAGAGTCACATGATTTATAGTCTTAAGATATACTGAAAACTTATACCCATTTAACCAGGCCAACTATTCAGAATACCATGGTGTTTCCAACCACAACTGGAATAAATTGAACTTGCACCCCTCTCCCACGATATATTAATAAATTTCCAAACAAACTCTAAGCCATTACTTCTTTTTTTTTAAATAAATTTATTTTATTTTATTTATTTTTGGCTGCTTTGGGCCTTTGTTGCTGTGCATGGGCTTTCTCTAGTTATGGCGAGCGGGGGCTACTCTTCATTGCAGTGCACCAGCCTCTCATTGTTGTGGCTTCTCTTGTTGCGGAGCAGGGGCTCTAGGCGCACGGGCTTCAGTAGTTGTGCTCGTGGGCTCAGTAGTTGTGGCTCGTGGGCTCTAGAGTGCAGGCTCAGTAGTTGTGGTGCACAGGCTTAGTTGCTCCGTGGCATGTGGGATCTTCCCAGACCAGGGCGTGAACCCGTGTTCCCTGCATTGGCAGGCGGATTCTTATCCACCACGTCACCAGGGAAGCCCCCATTACTTCTTTATATTTTAAAGAAAGCAACTTATGAATTGCTAAATTAAATTGCCTGCTCCCAAATCACAAGGAGAAAAAAGCACAGTCCAGGACCCATTCTTGAGAAAAATATTTAACCTGAATCTAAACATGCCTTTAGATTAAAGGAAAGCCTCTAGTTTACAGAAAATACAGAGGACAAACGAACAAGGTAAACACCAACACAAGGAAACAAATTCAGATATGGTACATCCTACAAGTTCTCTTCTAAAAGTCAGCAGAGGGAGGGAGGAGGTGGTAAGATAGCATTTTTCTATATTTAAAAAAACTACAGGGACAAAAGCAACAACCCACAGTGCAGTATGTAACCCTTGACTGAATCCTGGTTCCAAAAACCAGAAATGGTGACAAATGACATTTGGAGGACAATTAGATCACAGTAAGAAATTACTCTTAATTTTATTAAAAGTGATAATGAGGTGGTGATTTTTGTCCTTAAGTCCTTAGTTAGAAATGCATACTAAAATTTGTCAGGTGAAATTATATGATGCCTGGGATTTGCTTTAAAATATTTCGGCAAATTAACCCAACATTGTCTTCGCTAAGAGATGCTCTGCAAAAAAAGCTTCTACAATTCAATGCACTTGGGAAATACTAACTTCTCTGTTTCCCTTCAAGGAGAATGAGAATGAACATTAGAAATAAGGATGCTCAAAAGTCCTGCAGTTAAAAACAAAAACACCTGTTTTACTTTTGTTAACCCAGATCTTCCTGCTTATTTGAACACAAAACCTTGCTTCCCTGCATAATGTCTATTAATTTCCTGAGAGTCCATTTCCGTGGAACCCACTTTGGGAACTGCTGCCTTATCTAGATAAACCACCCTGAAGTGAGGTTCTCTTAAGTCACGTGCAAGCTTCAAGAATCCTGAATAATCAAATATTCACAACTGCATCTATTTGCAACTTAGGAGCCGCTCACCTTTTCTGTCTTTTGAGTTGATAAATTATTATATTTACTCTTTAAGTTAACATGCTTTAATTTATGTCATACTCTTTCTGTAATATGAAATTGCCACTGGAAAATTTCCCTCAAATGGACTTAAATTTCACTTTTTCACATCCACTTTATTGGAAATCTACAATGGAATAGATTTCAAATTCTTAAGTTTCAAACCACACCTAGTTTTCACTTTCAAAAGTATCTTGAGATATTTCAAAGGGTCCCTCCCCAAACCCTCTCCAGAGACTCCTCAAAATAAGTAACTGGCTTCACAGGAAAAAAAAACACAAAACAGAACAAAACATAACCTCAAATCAAAACTCCTTCACAGTCCTTCAGGTGGTACTTAAGGGTTCCTAATAACTTACCTCAAAGACCCCCAGATTTCCATCTTTATGCACCAGAAGTGGTCCCATTCTTATAAACAGATCCTATGGGTACTTGAACAACTAAATCCCAAGACAAATTCACCTTACCACAAATTCTACTTACTCCACGGCTAAAAGTTTTATAGCAAGCTTTGAGTTATCTGTAGTTCATTTGAGAAAAACTGTGTCCTATTCCCCAATACTTTTAAAAAATCCTTTGGACATTCACTTAAAAGAACACAAAAATGGTTAACAAAGAAATCTAAGCTAGAAGTCACTACTACAAGGAAAGAATCAAATTTGATGTCTCCCTGGCATCTAGGAAGTAATTTACAACATTCAAAACCCTTTCATATACATTCCATCATCTGACCCTCAAAACCCTGGAGAGACGCCTGTTTTCCATCATAACATACATCTAACATGGCTCAATTTGAAAGCTGACAACCTGTCAACCCTCAATTATCCTTACCATGGAGAGAATGTTGGCATAAATAATTTGATTCAGCTGAGCAGTGTAGTGTCCCTCACCCCCTGTCTCTCAGTGGGGATGCTCAGGCCAGACCCTACCACAGGGACTATCACACATGATTTTGCTTGGGGGTACTTGCAGACAGCTAACTGTCCACAGGCATTTAGATCTTCATACATATCATCCTCCAGGCCTTTCCTATTATTCCACAAGGAGAGCAGACTCTCCTTAGAACTTACTACACCTGCCTAGGATGGTCCAGTAATATCTTTGTAGCATCATCCCATGGAGCTTTCCATTTTCACCCATGCCAGTGTTCCCACATAAAAGGACAATGTGTAACTGCAGGCAACACATATGAGGGCAGACAAAACTGCTCTGGAATAAAGTGACCCTGGTTTGGATCCTGGATCTTCCTGTCTTGGCCATGTGTGCTCCTTGCTCTCAGATCCCTCACATGTACATGGCGCTCTCTACCTCCTAAGGTTGTCAAGGGCTGGAGGAGAGAGACCCTCCTCATGGTAAACAGCATAGAGCGGTGTTTAACAACTGCGGGTTGTCTGCCTGCCTTTCTCCCAGAAGGGGAAACAAGCAATTTTTTATAATGACTAAGGCAAGCCAGGACCCAACCATCAAGAGGCCTACAACCCATAGGCAAAGCAAGCAGGCAAATGACTTTTTAATAAAAGACAAAAAGAGAAAAACATTACAATCAATGTACAAGCAATGTGCTGGGGGGATTAAATAGAAGGAACCATTTAGAGGCAGAAGGGAGAAATCAGAAAAATGTGAATGAGAAAGCAGTATTTACTTAAGCTAGGCCTTGGAGGACAATGAAAATTTCAGTGGTGGGGGGAGGGGAGGACAGCCTCCTCAGAGGCAAAATTGAAACGAAGTAGGACAGTTACAGTCTCAGTGGCAGAGACACATGGAGGACAAGTGGGTGTAGTAAAGAAAGTTACAAATCAGACCACAGAGAATCTTGAAACCTATGAATAAAAGGGGAACAGCCAGGGCTCTTATCTGTCCTTGCATTAGCTACGGTGTTTTCAGCTGCAAGTAACAAAAACTATGTGACAATAAGGGACAATAAGTGACTTAAACTGGGGTCTCAAAACCTTTTGATCATGCAGCCCTAACAGTAAAAAAAATTAAACATGTACCCCAATAATTTATACATAATTAAAACACTAGTTATGAATTACATGTGTATACTAATGTAGTATATACATTATAAAACATCCATCAAAAACTTTTTAAAGGATGAGAATTATCCAAACAGTATTCTTAGGTTTATTTGCATTTATTAATACACATCCATACACAATTTTGGTGCCAACTCATTAAATTTGATTTAAAAGCATTTCCTAATCTCAAATAAGACATGTTCTTATTCCTGTAGATTTACATCATTACCATTCAACTTTCTTTGCAAGAATCTTTTTAAACCACTTGCCTATTTTGTTGTAGTCAGTCTACTTAAAACTAGATGATAGGGCTTCCCTGGTGGCACAGTGGTTGAGAGTCTGCCTGCCAATGCAGGGGACACGGGTTTGTGTCCCGGTCCGGGAGGATCCCACATGCCGTGGAGCGGCTGGGCCCGTGAGCCGTGGCCACTGAGCCTGCGCGTCCGGAGCCTGTGCTCCGCAACGGGAGAGGCCACAACAGTGAGAGTCCCGCGTACCGCAAAAAAAAAAGAAAACAAAACTAGATGATATAACCCATAAATCCATTTACATGGATAGAGTTCACCAAAGACAAGAATAAGAATGAGGGCACCACTGTCCGTTCCACCAGGTTGTAAAATGCCTCCTCTTCCCTCAGGCGACCTTCTATAACCTAAGTGACAAGAAGACTTTCAGATATAACAACCAGTGTCAACTCATCTATTAAATATTAGTAAAGCTTATTTTTTTTCTAGATAAACTTTTAATATTTTCTTTCTTCCCATATTGGATGGTCTGGCACACTCCACTTTGGAGATCACTGCCTCAAACAATAATAAAAAAAAATTTTCCCACATAAGAAGTTCTGAGTCACAGTGGTTTTAGGGTTGGTTAATTCAGCAGCTAAAAAAAGTCCTTGTGGTCTTAGGCTCCTTCCGTCTTTGTACTCTGTGATTTTCAGAGTGTCAACCTGTTTTATTGTGCTGACAATCTTAGGTTCTCAATATGGTGGGACCCAATAGTTGGTCAAACACTTAATCATTAACCAGTCACTAGCAACAGGTATGGTAATTACTAAGGTTGACTTGGCTTAATCAAGATGCACTCCCTGGGTCCAGAGGTACACCCAACTTACCCTGCAACATATGGGCAATGGAAAACTAATCAAAAGCAGGATTAGGTTATCAAGCAATGTGGTAAATTCTTACAGCAGTGGGCCCCTGCTATGAATCATGTAACCACCAGAGCATGAGTGAGCCTAGACCCAGGCAGAAAAGCCACCCTGCTGAACCCAGCTCCAATTTCTGAATCCCAAGCAAATAAAGGTTGTTGGTTTAAGCCACAAGAAGGCAGGGAGGACCAGGATGGGGAATGCTGTGGTATGGGCAAGAAACTATCCCTGCCACAGCACTCTACATATGTAGGACAGTAGGTGAAGAAAGAACAATGCTGTTTCATTTCCACAGAATTTTTAAAATTCAATCATCTAGCTCAGAGTCAGCAAGCACTCAATAAACATTAAGAATTGATGTTACTAATCCCAAGTAATTTAGTATAAAGCATGGCAGACAGAGGGGAGTATAATGGGTTACATGGGAATAATGACCAACTTCCGAGTTTTTTGCAGTAATTCAATACCCTGTTACACAAGCGCCTGTGCACGCAGCAATTTAAATCCCCACAGAGTGTGGAAAAGTCTACTACTCTCAAGACTATAGGGTATATATCACAAGAGCATTAAAAATGTTCACATTCTTTAGCATAGTGGTATGTTGTTATGACCATCAACACCACTTTTGGAAACATATCCTGCATTAGACAGCGAGCTCTTTTTGTTTACCCAGCTCCCTCTCTCTTCCACTAATAATAACCCCCTTCTTTGTAGGATACTTTGTCTCCCCACAGTCCCATCTTGTGGGTCTAATGGGGACTGCCAACCGTAACTCTCCTTTGGCTGGCATCAGGCCAATCTGGGTTCTCTCCAGGGTTTTCTCCAATTGGAACTAAGAACAAAGAGTCAGTTTCTTGATGATGAGAGGTTTTGAAGGTTCCAGCAGCTAGGTACCCCTGTGTACTGGGCCCTATGATTTTTTAATTTATTTTTTATTGGGCCCTGTGATTTAATGATGAGTAAATCACATCTGAGCCAATGGGCTCTGATAGCCTGAGAGATATTTCTTTCCAAAACACCTAGATGTCAAAATGGGTTGGTTAAAATAAATTATAGTAATGTATGTAATGGATTTACTAGACAGCCATTAAAACCGTGCCAAAGAAGAATATACTGATATGACAGGAGAAAAAACACATCACATAAGTATATACTGTACTCTAAACTGTGCAGATACATTACATGCACCCTTGTGTGTCAAATCTTGTACATATTTCTTCAAAAGCACATGTAATAGAAGATCCCATTTTTGCATGAGCATATATGCATGAAAAGGTCACAGCCAAGTGTTTCTTAGAGACTTCCCCAACTCCGACCCCAACTCACAGAGGTAATAAGCCTTGTTCTGGGCGTGGCAGAGAGGGTGGTGAGTGGTGAGTCACCGTGGTTCTGGGCTGTACGGCTGAACATCCTGGGTTCACATCTATATAGTTGTGACTGGAAGATTTTTACTAATAAATTCCCTCATGGTAGTGGCAAAATCTGTGCTAAAATTCAGGGACTATGCCATCCCTCTGCAATACTTTTCTTGTCCTTGACATTCCTACCTATATGACTCTTCTTTCCAGAATATTCTCCTTGATCACACACACCTGCAGGAGCCCCTAAAGACAACATCTACCCTAGAAGGGCATCCCTCATCAGTAACACAGCCAACCCAAACCAGAACCCCTTCGACACTGCACAAGATAACGTCTCCCGATAGCCTTCTTTATCCAAAGTCATCCCCTAACCTTCAAAATCCATTCTCCTCATAATAAAAAACTAGAAGCCATTCCTCTGCTTTGCTGCTCTTGTCCCCTTCTGTTACACTGATAACCAAGTCTCCCAACTTCATTAGCAAATACTGCTTCATAACACTGTCTCTCCAAGCACACCTGAAAATGGCAGCCTTTTTATTTTATAGTCAGCCAATCAGAACTCATTGATGCATCCTCTTCCTGAGGTTTAAACCCCATTGCTTAATATTTTAAAAAGATGGTCTTCTGAGAATAAGTTTAAAGAGCTGAAGATGAACAGGTTGCTCAGACATAAAAGAGCCTATAGCTTAGCACATAATTTTATTTTAGAACCTTTTAAAGAAAATCCATACCAACTTCCAGATGAGTGTCAAGTTGCACTCAGCGCTCTTAAATAGGCAAGCAAGACGCAGTACAAACATTTAGAGTCACAGTGAAAATGGGTCACCTGCAGCCTACTACTTCTTTACCGTTAAGCCAATAGCATAAGGGAAGAATTTATTTAGCACAGAAAGTGCTGCAAAATCAGACTTACCCAGACATCAGTAGAAAGAGCCCAAGAAGGATGTCACGAAAAATGGGACATTTATCCAGGCTTTGTAATTCAGCTGAGAGATACCAAGAAGAAAGGCAAATGATATGTTCACTACTTATTTTAAAAAAGATGTACAGATTTGAGAAGTAATTTCCTTAAGAATGCTGTCTGGGTTACTAGTCTGGATTATAAATCACACTAGACCCTGAAGCCTACTTAATAAAAAAGAAGTTGAAAATAAACAAATGATTACTTTGAGGTATGTGAATTTCTGAAACTCTCTTGGGAAGAAAGTTTTATTACTGAACTGTTTTTAATCTCTGACATCAAAGCATAGATGTTAACCCTGGGGTTCTGAAACCCGAATAACCCATAAATGAAATGCCACATATTAACATTAGTCTGTTTGTCAAGTTTTAGCCAACTTACTTGTGACTCCATGAATAAAGAGAGATATGGGAGTGGGAATAGGCAGAATCAGAAGACCTTGGTTCAAGTTCACCTCCACCGTTTATAGATGATATCAAGCAAACTGATCTAACTTGTCCCGCCTCAGTTTACTTAACTGAGGGTTTAAGGATAAAATATGTAAGTAAAGCCCTTTACAAACCCCAAAGTACTATTCTAATATTACAGTACTGGCTCCAGAATGCCTACATTTCTCAAACTATTGGATAGTCACAGAACTTTACGGCTGAAAGGTAATCCCATTACAGGGATGATAACAATGAGAAAACTAAGGCCCAGAAAGTCTTAAGACCCTAGTAAACAGACAACATTTGTAAACTGGTGGGAGGTTGGGAAGAGGTTCTAGTTTTTCCACCACTGAAATATGCATTTTAAAGGATGGTTCAAAACAAAGCTATCCTAGGAATTAAAACAAATTTCTCCCCAGCAATACATATATTTCTTCTGCTTTATTTTGCTTTTGTAAACTTTACTCCTGTACCTTACAAGTTAAACAAACTTTTCATGAGAAAGATAAAAAATAAAGCCATGGGCTTCCCTGGTGGCGCAGTGGTTGAGAGTCCGCCTGCCGATTCAGGGAACACGGGTTCGTGCCCCGGTCCGGGAAGATTCCACATGCCGTGGAGCGGCTGGGCCCATGAGCCATGGCCACTGGGCCTGCGCGTCCGGAGCCTGTGCTCCGCAATGGGAGAGACCACAACAGTGAGAGGCCCGCATACCACAAAAAAATAAATAAATAAAGCCATCTCTCTGACTATGAGACTCACAGCCTACTTGTAACCCAACCCAGAAAAAAAACTTTACAATTGGGTTAGAAATGTCTAATGGAAACATCGACATAACAGGAACCTCCAGCTATGCTGGCAGGCATCATTATAATATGGATTACAGTTCTAGCAGCCCAGGGATACTGATTTTAATGTTCCCGGGAGACAAGGAATTAATCAGCAACTCAGAGGGGGATGTTGCCTAAAAATGAACAATTTAATCGAGGAAATTCCATTGTCTTTAGATTTGTGCCCTCAATCACCCACTATCAAAAACCCACTATGGCACCAAATAAATTGTGTGTGGTTAAAGAGACGAAATGTTCTTTTCTACAGGCTGTTATGGGAAGCAGAAAAAGGCTGACTATGAATCAGTTAGTTATGTTTTAGTTCCACGATGGACATAAATTATGATAATTTAGACATTCTGGTGGTTAAACCAAAAAAGCAAGAAAACCATGGCTCCCAAATCCCAGTAAAAGTTAAGTTTGTGGTATCACAGCTGAAAGACAGGGTCATGAAAAGTGACCTTAAATTTATTTCTGGACTTTCCTGCCTCCATTAAAACTGATGACACTATTTCCCATCTCTTATTGTCAAATCACAACAGTCCGGAAGCCTGGACCAAATTCACTTGGCAGGTAACAGGAGCAACCCTAAGAGGAAGTCCTGAAGGATGTCAGATACCATATTTCCTTCATTCCCACATACTTTTCATCTTAATACTGCCAGGATATATTTACGATGAGTTCTGACTGACACCCACCAAGCATTCTGGCTGACACAAATTTTGCAAAAACTGGCATACTCCAGGGAAGGTCCCTTGTGAGATCTTCAGTAGCTTAGATGAGTAAAACAGTCAGACTACCACTATAATGAACATCTCTCGGTGGCTCATAAATTCTTTCATTCCCAGCAATCAAAAAGCAGCTGTTAAAATCCTGGAATCTTCCTAGTAGCAGATCCTAAATACCTCCAAGCTGGCCAGAGAAGCTTCCCAACTGCTTTCTTCTCCTTCCCCTCCCCCATCCCAGGAGTGCCAGGCTGGCTGGAATAACGATGACCCAGGAAGGAAGGAAAAAAAAAGGGGGGAGAGAGAGGGAGAGAGAGAGAGAGTAGCGGATCTGGTGAAAGCAGAGATGCAGACTCCCTTCATTTCCACTACGCAGAAATACCAACTCTCTGTACCAACTCACCAGGTTTCTCCTTTCCTCTCCTATCCCCACCCCCCTCCAAACACATTAACTTCTGCAGTCTGATGGTGTGGCATTTGGAGTTAACGACCTCAGCAGTCCTAAGGCCATTCCCCAAAGATTTTTAACCAGTCACTTCCTTTCCATGCCAGAGTTCGAGGCCCATCCCACGGGAAAATTCAGCTTCCTTTTACCTTGTAACCCGCCCAGACGGCGATGCTCGCAGGGTCAAGTTCAAGATGAAGGTGCCCTCCTAACCTCCCGGAGTTGACTCAAGCAGGGAATAGCGCTACCGAGACGAGTCCCATTCCTCAATACACGAGGATCTGGGGCTGCCAACAGTGGGCTGGAGGGGGTTGGGAGGGGTAGACTGTCGCCGAGCCCGCGTCCTCCGAAGCCCTGGCCGCGGCGCCGTATTTCTACCTGGCCACCGCCACATTTCCTCCCGGAGCCTTACACAATAAGTGAAGTAAGTTTTGAGAACGCCAGTCCAGAGACATTTCTGTCTGCAAACTCGGCACACAATGCCTTGGGGCTTCCTTCCTCGCCAGCCGTTCCGGAAAGCTGCCGCGCCAAAGCGGGGAGACCGTCACACCCACAGCGCTGCGCGCCCGCACCCCAAAGTCCGGCAGGAAGAACGTGCGCCCTGACATAAGTCCCCCCAAAGAAGTGAGCACTCTTCAGTCTCCAAGAACGGGGGGGGGGGGATACACAATCTTGAAACAATTCTCACTCTCCCTCAAGGTCTAATCGTAGCTCACCCCCCCACCCCCCAAAAAAGAACGTAGATATACTCATTGCAGCGTTCTTGGAAGCGAAGCAATACTTTCAGCCCAGAGTGGGGCAATATGACTCCCTCCGAGGCTTAAGTTAACCCGTCAACTTCGCGCCCCACGCTCACCTACCCTCCGGGGGCGCCCTGGACCCCGCGGTGCCAGGTGCGCTTCTTCCTCGCCTCTCCCCACCCCCAGGTACCAGGCGCAGCCCCGGCCCTTGCCAAGCCCGAAGGCAACAGAGGAGGCGGGAAAGGGGGCGCGGAGACGCGCCGGGCGGAGGTGGTCCAGAAACTCGAGCGTGCCGTCGCGCGTTCCCGGCGCCCCCGAACCCCAGCTCCGGCCGGGGCCGGCTCGGTCCGGCGCGGAGCTGAGGCGAAGGGAAGGCACCGATTCTCCAGAGCCGCCAGGACCGAGGCACGAGGCGCCCAACAAGTTCGTGCCTATCCCCGGAAAGCTCCCGGGTGTGCCCAGCGAAGGGGGGGCAGGGAGGCTCCAGAAACTTTCCCACATGCCTTTCCACTCTCCCATCACCCTCTCCTCCTCCCGAGACCCCTGCTCCCCTCTGCACCGCAGCAGCTGTCGCTGCCCGGGACGCGCGGAGGCCGGCGGCGGCGCCAGGGCGGCGGGAGTTACCTACCGGGAAAGTTTCCAGCTCCTCGGTGCGGTTCCCCACCGCTAGGGCCGGGCCTCGGGGCGCGGCCAGCTCTGCGCTCCGCGGCTGCCTCTCCGCCAGCTCCCAAGGCGGCCGCTGCTCCCGCAGCTGCCACAGCTCAGGCTGCGTTCCGGCCCGTCCCCCCGCCTCGCACGGCCCACACCGGGGCCTCATTGGCAGAGCGAATCCCCGCCCTTGCTCGTGTTCCCGAAGGCACCTTCCTCTCGCGCGCCCGCCCGGGCCGCGCCTCCCGCGCCCCTCCCCGCCCAGGCTTGCGGTGGCTCCCGGGACCAACTGGGAACTTTCTGCGGGGTTCCCAGCTTCCCCCCTGGGGGCTAGTCCCCCGAGGCTGCGCTTGGGTCCCTGCAGGATTGGACCCAAGATGGGCGATAGTCCATCTTTTTTTCAACCTCTAAAAAAATCAGTGAAGTGGCCTGGCCTCCCCTCCTTGCTGCATTTTGAAAACAGCCGAGGAGGACATATGGGAGCAATTAACCAAGATGAAGTTTTGGTGGATGCTTTAGGGTGACTTGTGTGGCTTTCTTGAATTTTCTCTGCCTCATTTAACTACACACACACTCACTCACTTTCTGGGGCAAGAATGAGCTAAAGCAGATGTAAGGTGTAAAGGGCACCTCGCCTGCTGTGTCTTTTTCTTTCCCGAACGCGAATTAGGGAGGTTTGGGGACCGGTGATTGCCTTGAGCGTCCCCGGGGCCGGGTCCCAGCAGCCTCCTCCAGCCGCTCGGGGCTGGCCCTGTGTTGTCTGTGCTACATCCTTGGAGGGCAAACGTCATGCTTGTATCGGCGGGAGGAGGGAGGTATGGAGGTAGGAGAAACACAAAGATGCTATTATTGTTTCGGTTGGTAGCAGTAAATTAAATTCCCGAGTTCCCAAAATGTTTTGTTATCCCCCAGCAGAGCAAAAGCCGGGGTAGGGCCTATGGATTCGGGAATCCTGGGTTCCCAGGCAGGCAATTCAGGCTGGGGGGCGCAGCCTACTCCACACCCGAAGCCTTTTAGACCAGGCTTGTTCACGGAGGGATCAACTAGGACTCTTGCTGTCTTGTGTGGCCTGCGGGAATCATGCACGGGTCACCCCAATGGTGTGTCTAGAGCAGGGAATACAGAAGTTGCTATAAATGGATTTATTGGCAACCCCTAACCTTGCTGTGACAAATCCGCCTTTAAAGACAACTGTGTTTTAAACAAGTCCCCACATAAAAACTTCAACCTCACGCAGAGCTTCCCAATATAAAGATATCCGATGAGAGGAGCGTCCATATTTAAAGTTCCCGTGAAAAGGGACAGGAAGTAAAATGCCACACAATCTCTTTACATATATAAAAGATGACTGAAATTTGCTGGATTTTTCACCCACAGTTTCAAAGGCCTGATTATTACTGTGCTGATATTTGAACAGTAAACATATCAGCAGGCTTGAAGTCTTCCTGAAACAAAGCAGGATATGAATATTTAAAATAAAATATAAACTGACTAAATCAGAAGAGCGGTTGACTTATTTCTTCACTCTGAAATATCCCATTGCTGAAAAATACGGTAATGTGTTTTAATTTCTCTTGAAATGCACAGAAGTTACCAGTCTTTCAACAACAGATGAAAAAGCAGGACAGCAACCTCAGTAATAAAAGGATGACACAAATTAAAGAAAAAAAACTCCACGCTAGTCTAACTAATCTTAAATATTAAGATATAAAAGAAACAATCCTAGGGAAATAGACTGGTACAGTTCCCTGCCTCCGACTTCGACTTCGTTATAATAGGTAAAATGTATAAATGGATGAAATTTACAATTTGTATCACGTTCTTCTGCCTTTGGCTCTTCTAAGCTATATTCTCCAAGTTTTTGATGAAATTGCTCTGTTAAATTGGGCTTTGAAGACAAAGAAATTCATATTTTCCCTCTATCCTCAAAGCTCCCTAAGTAGCCAGTAGAAAATCACATAAAGTAAATATGCTAATTACTGGCATCATCTTTAAATTATTTCTAGTTGAAAATTTTTTGTCTTTATAGCTTCAGAAGTCACAGTCATTAAAGAAGTAACTTCATCACTGCCTAGTTAGGAGTGTTTAACATTCTAAACAGGCATACAGCTAGCAATCTGAAATTTGTACACAGAAGGGCCCTGTCTCCCCTTCTTCCTGTAGTGTTTATATAATCCAAACTACTTATGTTATTAGGTAGTTATAATTAACTACGTTATTATGCACAATCTGATTTCCACCTTTAAACAGTTAACATTACATACAGTATGTCATACTAAGAACATCAAAGCTGTCTTAAGCTTAAATATAATATAATATATTATATTTCTATAATATATATGTGGAATATATTTTATAGAAAACAAGGCCAAAAACACAGTAATATAAATTCATGGGTGAGAAAAAAAAAAAGGGAGATCCATTAAGAGCAAGTCTGCAAGAAAAATTTATGAACATTTTGTAAGCAACTAAATAAGTGTAGTATTCGTGGAACACAGGTTCAAAAAATGAATTTTAATGCTTTTTAAAAATCTGCTTTTCCCTTACAAAAATAAAAGATGTTTTTGGTTAGTTGTTAGGTGAGGGCTTGAGTTTTAGGGGGAGGGGAGGGCAAGAATCACCACTTGCTTTTCTTACAGTATTTCTGCTTACCCTATCCAGTTTAAAAAGCTCACTCATTACATTTCTGTTAATTCCAGTCAAAAAAAATTAAAAGAAATATAGATCACATGAATGTTATATGTTGAACACGTTCACCAAGCATACATACAATATACTGGATTCTATTTTTAAATTTTCTGTCAGTTTGCCAGCAGTGTAGCTTTTCTCAGCAGAGTGAAAGAAAACAGCAAATAAACTGGTTATTTTACCCTACAATTTATTACCCAGGGCAATAGGCTGAGGAAGGCGTGAGAAAAGAATGTGCCTTGTGAGTGTTAGTATGCTATTTTCCCTTGCTCAGATTCTTAAGTACTTCTATTTTAAAGCAAGACTAAGTTAGGATCATAGCC
Organism: Mesoplodon densirostris; assembly: GCF_025265405.1. Classification (NCBI taxonomy): domain Eukaryota; kingdom Metazoa; phylum Chordata; class Mammalia; order Artiodactyla; family Ziphiidae; genus Mesoplodon; species Mesoplodon densirostris. The sequence goes on along the minus strand of NC_082668.1, from coordinate 78,512,291 downwards.
AGTGTTTATTATGGTATGTGTAGTATAGAAGACATAGTGAGAAGTGAAATGTTTAAAACAGTATAGTACAGACTGCCAACAAACACATGAAAGAATGCTCAACGTCACTAGTCATTGGAGAAATGCAAATCAAAACTACAATGAGGTATCACCTCACACCTGTTAGAATGGGCATCATCAGAAAATCTACAAACGACAAATGCTGGAGAGGGTGTGGAGAAAAGGGAACCCTCCTGCACTGTTGGTGGAAATATAAATTGATACAGCCACTATGGAGAACAGTATGGAGGTTCCTTAAGAAACTAAAAATAGAACTACCATACAACCCAGCAATCCCACTACTGGGCATATACCCTGAGAAAACCATAATTCAGAAAGAGTCATGTGCCACAATATTCACTGCAGCTGTATTTACAATAGCCAGGACATGGAAGCAACCTAAGTGTCCATGAATGGATAAAGAAGATGTGGCACATATATACAATGGAATATGACTCAGCCATAAAAAGAAACGAAGTTGAGTTATTTGTAGTGAGGTGGATGGACCTAGAGTCTGTCATACAGAGTGAAGTAAGTCAGAAAGAGAAAAACAAATACCGTATGCTAACACATATATATGGAATCTAAAGAAAAAATAAATGGTTCTGAAGATCCTAGGAGCAGGACAGGAATAAAGATGCAGACATAGAGAATGGACTTGAGGACACGGGGAGGAGGAAGGGTAAGTTGGGACGAAGTGAGAGAGTGGCATGGACTTATATACACTACCAAATGTAAAATAGAAGCAGCCGCATCGCACAGGGATATCAGCTCAGTGCTTTGTGACCACCCAGAGGGGTGGGATAGGGAGGGTGGGAGGGAGACACAAGAGGGACGAGATATGGGGATATATATATATATATATATATATATATATATATATATATGTATATGTATAGCTGATTCACTTTGTTATAAAGCAGAAACTAACACACCATTGTAAAGCAATTATACTCCAATAAAGATGTTAAAAAAAAATAAAAAATAAAACAGTATAGTAATTAAATGCAAAAACTGAGACAGGACTTAAAAAAAATTAAGGCAAGGTAGGCAATCCAGACTCAAAATAATTCAGCCCACAAACACTTTTTGCCTACTTTGGAGTGTTTTTTAATGTTTACAGAATTCATTCTGCTTTGATCCATTCATTCCTCCTTTCCCTTTTAACGTTTTGGAGAGGAAACTAATTTTTTAAAACCTGGGGAATAATGAAATAAGTTGGGTTATATTTAGAAATCAGTTGGGAAAAACAAAGAAATTACATACCCTTACACAGTTCCTGTGTGTGTGACAATCCATGGTCACACACATATACCAACGCATGGTCAGATGTGGGCTAATGGCAGACATCCATCCAGGGATATCAAAAGCCATAATTGTACACAGTTATTCAGGCAGTTAAATTAAAAGAGTTGTCTAACTGGACATACAAACCCCTCTGCAGGTCTAGCACATGGCCTGCCAATATTGTAGAAGCTCATCCAATAGTGGCTAGGCCGTGAATTATTTAAACTGATAAGGAATCCACTGAGGGAAGAAAGTAGGGAGATAGATTCAGGGGTTCACATTTCCTTATTGGAATATAGGAGTAACTAAAATCCTGGGAGAATCTGGTTTAAGATGGCATGCCTCTGACTAACATTTTAAATATACATTTAGCCCAATATTCTGATGGTGAAATGGTCTGTTGAGGGAAATAGAAATTTCCCGTGTTCAGGAAGGGTAAGGTAATGCAATCAGGTGATAATCTTTCCAATAAATGTTGTTGAGTCTGGTTAAGATGGCTTAAAAAGAAAGGAGAAATGTGCTGTTAAGTTTGAGTATAACAAATGCATTTTACTATTCCCCACCTTGTGAGGGGTGCCTTCCTTCTTCTCAGCAAGTTATATGAAATTCCGGACATTACAGTCATAATATCTAGACTCCAGTTCTGACTTTGGCAGTTATTGTTTGTGATTCCTGGCAATTCACTCAGTTTTTTTGAGCCTCCGATCCCTCAACTATGAAATAAGGAGGGTAGCATGGAATCTCTGCCTCACAGATTTCGTGGGAAGATTAAATGAAATAAGGTGAAAAGCACTTAATAAATTAGAAAATGTTCTACAAAAGCTAATTTTTGTTTAATAAACAATAAGCTATGTTTTCCCTCCACATTACCTGGGACCACTTTGATTGGAATAACAACCTAGAGACTTGATCAGGGCAGCCCAGAAGGCCCTCGTTTGCCAAATGTGAGAGGAAGAGTGCCTTAACGATGATTCAGAAGTAGATAATAACTCCAATCAAGCCCTCAGAGGCTCATCTGGGGGTAAATTGGCAATTCTTTTCTCAAACAGTAGTAGTCAGGGGCCATTTTCATTATTCTTCTGTGTTAGTGATAAGGAAGAAAAATTGTAGTATATATACCATACAGGTGGACCTCACTTTATGCAAATCAACATATGGAAATTCTTAACTACACAATACACTGATTAAAAGGAAATGTTTCTTCTTTAAAAATTCTTGCTGAGATTCTTTCCAAGTGCCACTGCCATCTTATTTACATTATTAATAACTAATAATCATTCTTTCAATTCTGTGAAATAGTACTGATACACTAAGGAGATTATGAGCTTGAACCCATATAAACATTTTTTGTAACACCAAGCATTAGTCAAAACTCCTTTGCAGTTGCATATTTATTTGAAGAAATATAAATCAGACACTATCACCTACCACAAGATTAGGTTTAAAGGGCAGTGAACAGGAGGCATAAATATGGAGAGTCTAGCCTAACCGGAAAGTTCAGTTTTGTTTGAAAATCAGTTTGCTGTTTCCCCTTTGATGATCAAAAATCCTAACCCAGAAATGGATGAGAAATATTGATTCTATTGATGATGATGATAATCAATTTCCTAGAACAGAGAGAGGTTTCTCTACTAAAGGGCAATGTAGCATAGACAGAGACAACTTCCAAGCCAAAATGTTCATACAGCAAGATTCCTCCATTTAGAAAACTATCTTTTAAATTAGTCTTGGGATTTAATACAATAATTAGAAGTTCTATCTAAAACAGTCTATTAAAAATCTTTAAAGTTGGGGCAGAAATGTTTAAATTTATACTTTTGCACTCTAGATCTTTTGTGTGTGTCATGTCTAAATGTTTCAATAGCTTTAACGGGAATCATGTCTGCCTAAGAGAAAATAGGGCATGATGTAATTATCACTGGGCTTCATTAGAGAAGTCACCCCTTACCTAGAGCATTTGTTCTAAAAACCAGCTACTTAGTAAAGATTGATTTGACTACCTAGTGAGCTGTAGCTAAAGCCCTGTTACCTTTCGGTGAATTCAAAGCTCTTCTAGCTTTCACAGCTAATCTATTGCCTCTCACTCTTCAAGGTTTTCTGTACCTTTGAAAAGACCACCTGAAGGGAAAGAGATTACTGATACAATTACAATAGAAACAGGTTAAAACAAGACATCAGGAACCCAAAAGAAGATAGCAACCACTGGGGTTTAAAATTAGATGATGTCCTCTTAGGCTCTTCATCTTCTTTCTAATTCTCCACACCCTCACTCTATCCCCAAGAGCCAACCAGAATGTTAGAGGCCTAAATTTTGTTAACAAAGAGTTGGTACTTGCATTTAAAAAAAAAAAACAAAAAACTGTCCTAATATTTATCTGGGAAGCTATATTTAACTTATTCAAAATCAGGTGGCATTTGGAGAAACTGGATCACTCATACATCGCTGGTGGAAATATAAAATAATACAGCCACTTTGGGAAACAATTGAGCAGTTACTTTAAAAAAAAAAAAAAGAAAAGAAAAAAAACCTAAATATGCAACTACTATGTGACCCAGCAATTACACTCCTGGACATTTATCCCAGTGAAATGAAGACTTGTGTTCACACGAAAACCTATACACAAATGTTCACAGCAACTTTATTTGTAATAGCCAAAAAGTAGAAACAACCCAGACATCCGGCAACAGACAGATGGCCAAACAAACTGGTTCATCCATGCCATGGAATACTTACTCAGCAATAAAATGGAATGAACTATTGGTGCACACAACTTGGATGAATCTCTAGGGGATTATGCTGAATGAAAAAAAGCCAATTCTAAAAGGTTACATACTGTATGATCCATTTATATAACATTCTTGAAATGACAAAATTATAGAAATGGAGGACAGATTATTGGTTGCCAGGAGTCAGTGTTGGTGCAAGGTGGAGGGAGGGCAGAGTGGCTATAAAAGGACAACAGAAGAGATCCTTGGAGTGATGGAAATGTTGCTGTTTCTTGACCATGTCGATGTCAATATCCTTGTGGTACTGTTCTATAGTTTTGCAAGATATTACTATTTGGGATAAACTGGGTAAAGGGGACAGGAAAGCTCTATATTAGTTCTTACAATTGCATGTGTTGGAAAAAGTGATCCCAAGACAAAAAGTTTAATTTAAAAAAACCAGATGGCAAAAAAAAAAAAAAAAAAAAAAAAAAAACTCAGGAAGATGAAAACCAAAATAATAATAGAAAAAAACTGTCATTAAACAAAAGGTCCTGTGTATCATCACTCAGAATGACAAACGTATCAAAAGCAAAGACAGGGGCTTCCCTGGTGGCGCAGTGGCTGAGAGTCCGCCTGTCGATGCAGGGGACACGGGTTCGTGCCCTGGTCTAGGAGGATCCCACGTGCCGCGGAGCGGCTGGGCCCGTGAGCCTTGGCCACTGAGCCTGCGCGTCCGGAGCCTGTGCTCTGCAACGGGAGAGGCCACAACAGTGAGAGGCCCGCGTACCGCAAAAAAAAAAAAAAAAAGACAGTCTCGGGCTTCCCTGGTGGCGCAGTGGTTGAGAGTTCGCCTGCCGATGCAGGGGACACGGGTTCGTGCCTCAGTCTGGGAGGATCCCACGTGCTGCTCCGCGGCTGGGCCCGTGGGCCATGGCCGCTGAGCCCGTGCGTCCGGAGCCTGTGCTCCGCAACGGGAGAGGCCACAACAGTGAGAGGCCCACATACCGCAAAAAGAAAAAAAAAAAAGCAAAGACAGTCTCAACATGTTGATTAAAACATACCATCCAGAGGCCCTTGAGAAGAGTGATCTGTACAATAAATAATGCTGATGACCAAATGGCAGAGTTGTTTAAAGTCTGGTCATAGTGAATCTGACAGCTTTTCCCAACTAGAATGTGAGCTCCATAAGGACAAGGAATATGTTGATTGAATGAATATAAGTTGTGCATTTTTTCCCAGTTATCTATTGCTGTGTACTAAACCATCCCAAACTCAGTGTCTTTGTATAATAGCGATCTAGGGTTTGCCTGGGCTCAGCTAGGAAGTTCTCACTCAGGTTGCAGTCAGAATGTGGCTCTGGTGGGGTCTGGAGACTGGACTAAGAAGACCCAGAAGAGCTGGGGTTCCTTAGGCATCTCTCTATCTGTCTCCACGTGGTTTCTCCACATGGTGGCCCCAGCATAGCCAGACCTCTTACATGGTAGCTGAGGGCTCGCAGCACAAGTTCCCAAGAGCATCTGTGGAAGGTGTGTGGCCTTTTCTAACCCAGACTCAGAAGTCACACAGCAACCTTTATTGCTCTTGTTGAGAGTGGCCATGGTGTAATAAAAAGGCCTTGGGCTTCAGAGACAGGCAGACCTGCATTCACAACCCAGTTCCCCCTTCTTGGCAAAGTGATTTAACCTCTTTGTAACCCAAGGTGAAACTGTTTTCTTAATAACTGGCATCAGAATTCACCTTTAGAAGGTATTTACTGGGAAAACATTTATTGGGTCAGGAGGTAAGAACTTTGGACCTCAGTGTAAGTTGAGAGGCAAGGCATTACAGACAAGGGCTAGACAGCTCTGAGTGTGACAAGGAGAGGAATCTGTGTTTGCTTCTGAGGAGAGGAGGTAAGAGGAAACTGCAAGATAGCAAAAGGTGCAAATCAATGTGTATGACTAACCACCCCTCCCCACTGCCCTGAGAAGTTCCCTTCAATGGAGAGCCTTAAGGACATTATAAAAATGATAGAATGCCTATTACTAAACTGAAGGTTGTTTACAGTCACGTGTTGCTTCTGTGTGTCCTTCTGTGCCCTTCTCCCTCCCTCTGCAGCTGACATACAAATTATACTTTAATGACAATGACTGTATTCACTTTTCAATGTAATGGCACAGAGTAGATGTTCAATAAATAGTAACAGGTATTATAGTTATTGATCAAAAATTCAAATTTTACATGTCTTAATAAAAGTGACAAATTATTCTTGATATACCAGTTAAGGCCATCAGAGAAAATTAAGCTTAAAAGGGCTCAACCAATAATAGTGTGTTATTGGCTCAGTTAAGTGGCAAGGCCACAGGTAGAGTAAGCTTCAGAACTGGATGATCCGGCAACTCAACAAGGTCATCAGAGATTGATTTTCTTTCCACCCTCTGCTCAGCTATGTACCATGTGACCTCCATCCTTCATCTTAAAGCCAATTCCCCTTGGCAGTGGAACGTGGCTGCCAACTGCAACTGAGCTGTGTTTCCCTGTTTGCATCTAGTAGGAGAGAATGCACATTCTTGTTCCAACATTATAAGCAAGAGTCCTGAAAGTCACCTTTATTGGACCGTCTGAGGTCTAGTGTCCGCTTCTAAATCAGTGACAGTGGACAGGGGCAGGGATGTACTGACTGGCCTGAGTCCGTCGTGGCCTATCTCTGGTGTGATATCTCTGGTGTTAGAAGAGGAGGTGGTTAGTTCGCCTCGAAGCATGTAGGCAATGCCAGGAAAGGGTAAGTTCCCCAAAGAATATCAGACTAGGGAGAAGCAAACAAACAAATATCTACCACAACTGGCAAATATGGCTTATAGGCAAAAATCCTCCAGATTATGAACTATATGGGGGGAAATAATCAAGGGGAGCTTTGGTGATTAAAAAACAAGTTATATGGGTTTTTTTAACCACATTTTTTTTAAAAAGTTGGGAATCACAGATATAACAAGAAAAAAAAAACAAAGGGAAGAGAAAAGGATAATAGATGGATTGAAAATGAAAACAGAAGTATTGGAAAGAAAAAACATAGGCGAAGATAACTTAATTGTAAGAGTCTTGGCTCAAGAAGAAGCTAATAGGTTTCTTTTTTCCTTAAACACAAATGACACAGAGGCCTAATTATAAGGTTTATGAGAGTCATCAGCAAAATGGAACAGAAAAGAAAAGAACAAGAACAACTTGAAATAAATCTCACCTAAAAAAGGTGGGAACAAATACTAAATAAGGGATGGATGCAAGTAAAGAAGCATCTGAAACCCAATTATCTAATGGCAAAATTTATGCAACCTTTTTCCCTTTTAATGTATAAATTCTTTGAATACTACAAATGGAATAAAGATAGTTAACAATAAATACTGAAATTGTATAATATTTGCATTAGTTACCTGTGGCTGCTGCCACGAATTACCACAAACCTGGGGGCTTCAAACAACAGAAATTTATTTTCTCACAGTTCTGGAGGCCAGAAGTTTAAAGTCAAGGTGTCAGCAGGACAGTGCTCTCTGTTCCCTCCTAAAGCTCTGGGAAAGAATGCTTACTTACCTCTTCCAGCTTTTGATGGCCCCAAGCATTTCTTGGCTGTGGCTGCATAACTTCAGCCTCTGCCCTCACCTCTGCATGGCCTTCTCCTCTGTGTCTGGGTCTTCTCCTCTTCTGTCTCAAATCTCTCTCAGCCTTTCTTTCATAGGAACTCTTGTCATTGGATTTAGGGCCCCTACCTAGATAATCCGGGATGATCTAATCCCAATATCCTTAATTTAATCATATCCACAGAGACCCTTTTTCCCAATAAGGTGACATTCACAAGTTCCAGGCATTTGGACCTGGACATTTCATTTTGGAGGGCCGCCCCTCAACCTACTACAATATTTGTTAAAACAGAAAAATAAGCTAACCAAATTGTATAAAGATCCTAAGACTAGGGCCTCCCTGGTGGCGCAAGTGGTTAAGAGTCCGCCTGCCGATGCAGGGGATACGGGTTCGTGCCCCGGTCTGGGAGGATCCCATATGCCGCGGAGCGGCTGGGCCCGTGAGCCATGGCCGCTGGGCCTGCGCATCCGGAGCCTGTGCTCCGCAACGGGAGAGGCCACAACAGTGAGAGGCCCACATACCGCAAAAAGAAAAAAAAAAAAAAAAGATCCTAAGACTAGATTTAAATTTTCAAATCAATTATATTTGCTAATGAAATGCTTATTTTGATTTTTTCTGCTTAATACAAGTAATTTATTGTATTAAATGAATGCACATATATGTAGTCATCTAGAAATTTGTATCATTGTAGTTAAAGACATGCAGAGCAATTAGGTTAATGACAAATGGGTAAAATCCATTTCCATTAGTAATTTTTTAAAATGCAAAAAAAGGGGACTTCCCTGGTGGTCCAGCAGTTAAGACTCCGCACTCTCAATGCGGGGGCCCTGGGTTCAATCCCTGGTCAGGCAACTAGATCCTGCATGCTGCAGCTAAAGATCCCGCATCCCGCAACTAAACATCCCGCATATTGCAACGAAGATGCTGTATGCCGCAACTAAGACCCAGAGCAGCCAAATAAATAAATAAATATTTTTTAAGGCTTTGGGGAGCCATCATACACACACTACCTTAATAAAATATATATTTGAATTATAAAACTCAGCTTATAAGTCAGGGTCTAGTCAGGAAAATAGAAACCAAGCTAGGTATTTCAAAGAGAGGGCATTTCATATAGGAAACTACATTGCTGGGAGAGCTGAAATGTCAAAAAGGGAGAGGTAGGTAACCCTGAGATTAGTAGGACAGAAAGAGAGAAAGCAAGTGGGAAAACGAAGAGGAGGGGGCGGCACTATAATAGCACAGGACTGCACTTCTTACTGCATCACTGGGAGCACTAAACGGGATGCTGGGAACACCAGGGACAGGGCAGCCAGAGATGAAGTCACTTCTAGAGATACTGCCAGAAACAGAAAGAAAGAGACTTATGACTTCTCCCCTCTTTTCCTCTAATGCCTTCTAATTCTCCGCTGGCACCGTCTATTGGCAGAACTTAACAGGAAGCCAGCTAGAAATGAAGCCTGGGAAATGCAGTTTCCAGGCTCTTAGCCCCAACATTTCAAAGCAGATTATAGGAGGGCTGATGTAGAGCTCAGAGACAGCAGGTAATAGTCAGGAGATCCAGTGATTTGGAAAAGCAAGTGTACTTCTACATTGTTGATAACACTGTGAGTCAGAACACAGCTAGAAATAAGAAACTCTTCATACTCATTGACTAAACAGTGCCACTTAGGGGAACATAACTGAAAGAAATAACTTAAAGGCAAAAAAGAAATAAAAAATTTGTACCAAGATGTTGAAAGTGGCATCATTTATAAAGGCAAAACCATGAAAACAGTCCATATACTCAACAGTAGGGAGATGATTAAGCAAACTGTGGTAAATGGATGTAATAAAATACTCTAAAGCTTAAAAAAAAAAAGAACCCATGTATTTCAAATAAGTATGAAAATGTTCACATGAAATGAATTTAAGGGAAAAAAGTAGAACTTTTAGAACTGTATGTGTACTATAATAATTACAATTGTGTAAAAATGTACAAAAGCATATAAACAAAGATCAGGGGAGATAAAGTAATGTAACTAGTTTAGAGCTTAATGTTTCTTAGGCTCCTTTTCTTCTATAAAGTTGCTTAAGTTCTTAATTAAAAAAGAAAAGTAAGCGAGTGTTTAATTGTATATTTAGATTCCAAACCAAATGAAAATTATGTGTTTCATGTTAAGCTGCTTTGAAGAAAAAAACCAACAACACACACACACACACACACACACACACACACACACACACGGAATACAACCTGGCTAACCATTCCCACCATAGCACTTTTTACAACTCTGGCATGAGTCACTGCCATGGCCTGAGGCCAGTGTCCAATTGGTCTAGAGATTTTATTTTACAACCTGAGAAGACTGGCTCTCTCCCAGTGCCTCTGGTCTCCTGCCCTGAGCTGAGCCTTTCTTCTTGTTGCTATACTTCACGTATTTTCTACAGGCTAGGAACTGCTAAAGTTAACTAAAGCAATGAATAAAGATAACAGGGTGGGTAAAAAACAAAACAACAAAAACCAAAACAAACAACAAAAAACCCATTAGCCTGGTAATGACTATTTGGATTTTTGTAAATATTTATTACTTCAAAATGGCCTGTTCTCCCCTGCCGCTGCCCCATCCCCTGCACAACCTGAAGTGCCTTATACCCTGCCTGAAACAAAACTCCCTAAACCCAGAGGGCAGAAAGGCCACACCTTTGATTCACCCCTGCCCCAGCCCACGTTGCTTCTCAGAACCTTGATATGCCAAGTACTTTGCACTCATGAACTCCGCCTCATTAACAGGCTCATACAGATGCTTGTCAAAGCTGCTTCGCGACAACTGGGAGTCTGAGAGTATGAGCAGGGAAAGTATGACAGCATAACTGCCTCCTGCAGGGACCTGCTGGCAGATTGCCCAAGAGACCTTGGCCATCCCCTGGGTTGGCTCTCTGTGTGGTTGATTAAGCAGTTAGAGGCCTTCCAGGAGACACAAGCGCCCAACTCGATCACCTTGTCATTTTTGCCTTTTGTGATGACTTGAGAATCATCTGCCAAACGGTGTCTAGATTCCTGTTCCAGTTTCTCCACCTACCATCTGTGTGACCCTAGGTAAGTTATCTCAGCCTCCATGCCTCGGTTTCCTAATGTATAAAATGGGGGAAATAACAGGAAATAGCAGTAGCTGCTTCATAGTTTTGCTGCAAAGATCAGGGATAATGCCCTTAAGGTCTAATGGAGGATATTGCTAGTTTTCTACCCAAGATCCATTCTACTTTTCTTTTTTATTAACAGAAACACAGTTTTGTTTGAGGTGGCAATGTGCCCAGCTAAAAATACTCTGTCCACAGACTCTCTTACAGCTATGGTGACCATCTGATTCTGTTCTACAGGGAGGGGCTTCCAAGAAAGAGACAGTTTCTGATTAAAAAAAAAAAAAAAAAAAGGGACAGAGCCAGTTGGCATGTGTATTTTGCTCTTTACCCTTCCTTTTTCTTTCTGTATAGAATGGGGATACCTGGAAGAAAAGCTGCCATCTTGGAACTAAGAGAACAAAAGCTACGTGCTAAGAATGGTAGATCAGGAAGCTAGGAGGAACCTGAGTTCTTGATGACTTTCTCAAGCTGCTGTACCAGGAGTGGGCTACCTACTTCCTAACTTCTTGTTAGATGAGAAAAATGAACTTCATTTGGCTAACCATTGGGGTCGGGGTTCTGTTATATGTAGCTGAGTGCTATCCTGACCTAAGCACTCAGCATACTGCCTGCCAATAGTAATACCTAAATAAAGGTTACTTTTCATTTTTCAGTAAAGCGTCATGATTATAAGTCACCTGTCATGGCAATGAGCACTAAGAGAGTTTCACAATTATTGCTCTGGAATTTAGTTATGGTAAATAGTGCATAAAGTTATCCCTTGTCAACTATGGCTAGTAAAACATTCTCATTATTCAGAGACACTGGCTGTAATAACATTTGTTAAAATAGAATTTGACATTGTACTGTTGTTTTTTAAATTGCTGCTAGGTTATATTCAGCTAGTCGTCTGAGGAGATGATTTTACTGATAAATCTAGAAAATTTATGAGGGGGAAGGCAATAGGACATTGAAAAAAAATTTTTTTCCCTCTTGGTTAATCTCTTTCTTTTTTTTAATAAATTTATTTATTTTTGGCTGAGTTGGGTCTTTGTTGCTGTGTGCGGGCTTTCTCTAGTTGCAGTGAGCACGAGCTGCTCTTGGTTGCGGTGCACAGGCTTCTCAATGCGGTGGCTTCTCTTGTTGTGGAGCAAGGGCTCTAGGCATGCAGGCTTCAGTAGTTGCAGCACACAGGCTCAGTCGTTTTGGCTCGCGGGCTCTAGAGTGCAGGCTCAGTAGTTGTGGCGCACAGGCTTAGCTGCTCTGTGGCATGTGGGATCTTCCCGGACCAGGGCTTGAACCTGTGTCCCCCTGCATTGGCAGGCAGATTCTTAACCACTGTGCCACCAGGGAAGTCCTTTTTTTAATTTTTGAATTTTATTTTATTTAGCTTTTTATACAGCAGGTTCTTACTAGTTATCCATTTTATACCTATTAGTGTATATATGTCAATCCCAATCTTCCAATTCATCCCACCACCACCACCACCACCACCACTTTCCCCCCTTGGTGTCTATATGTTTGTTCTCTATATCCGTGTCTCAATTTCTGCCCTGCAAACCAGTTTATCTGTACCATTTTTCTAGGTTCCACATATATGCATTAATATACAATATGTTTTTCTCTTTCTAACTTACTTCACTCTGTATGACAGACTCTAGGTTCATCCACATCTCTACAAATGATCCAATTTCGTTCCTCTTTATGGCTGAGTAATATTCCATTGTATATATGTACCACATCTTCTTCATCCATTCCTCTGTCAATGGGCATTTAGGTTGCTTCCATGACCTGGCTACTGTAAACAGTGCTGCAATGAACATTGGGGTGCATGTGTCTTTTTGAATTACGGTTTTCTCTGGGTATATGCCGAGTAGTGGGATTTCTGGGTCATATGGTAATTCTATTTTTAGTTTTTTAAGGAGCCTCCATACTGTTCTCCAGAGTGGCTGTATCAATTTACATTCCCACCAACAGTGCAAGAGGGTTCCCTTTTCTCCACACCCTCTCTAGCATTTGTTGTTTGTAGATTTTTCTGATGATGCCCATTCTAACAGGTGTGAGGTGATACCTCATTGTAGTTTTGATATGCATTTCTCTTATAATTAGTGATGTTGAGCAGTTTTTCATGTGCTTCTTGGCCATCTGTATGTCTTCTTTGGAGAAATGTCTGTTTAGGTCTTCTGCCCATTTTTGGATTGGGTTGTTTGTTTTGTTAATATTGAGCTGAATGAGCTGTTTATATATATTGGAGATTAATCCTTTGTCATTGATTTGTTTGCGAATATTTTCTCCCATTCTGTGGGTCGTCTTTTTGTCTTGTTTGTAGTTTCCTTTGCTTTGCAAAAGCTTTTAAGTTTCATTAGGTCCCATTTATTTATTTGTGTTTTTATTTCTATTACTCTAGGAGGTGGATCAAAAAAGATCTTGCTGTGATTTATGTTAAAGAGTGTTCTTCCTATGTTTTCCTCTAAGACTTTTATAGTGTCCGGTCTTACATTTAGGTCTCTAATCCATTTTGAGTTTATTTTTGTGTATGGTGTTAGGGAGTGTTCTAATTTCATTCTTTTATATGTAGCTGTCTAGTTTTCCCAGCACCACTTATCGAAGAGACTGTCTTTTCTCCATTGTATATCCTTGCCTCCTTCGTCATAGATTAGTTGACCATAGATGTGTGGGTGTATCTCTGGGCTTTCTATCCTGTTCCATTGATCTATATTTCTGTTTTTGTGCCAGTACCATGTTTTCTTGATTACTGTAGCTTTGTAGTATAGTCTGAAGTCAGGGAGTCTGATTCCTCCAGCTCCGTTTTTTTCCCTCAAGACCACTTTGGCTGTTCAGGGTCTTTTGTGTCTCCATACAAATTTTAAGATTTTTTGTTCTAGTTCTGTAAAAAAAAAAAATGCCATTGGTAATTTGATAAGGATTGCAATGAATCTGTAGATTGCTTTGGGTAGTATAGTCTTTTCACAATATTGATTCTTCCAATCCAAGAACATGGTATATCTCTCCATCTGTTTGTATCATCCTTAATTTCTTTCATCAGTATTTTATAGTTTTCAACATACAGGTCTTTTGTCTCCCTGGGTAGGTTTATTCCTAAGTATTTTATTATTTTTGTTGCAATGGTAAATGGGAGTGTTTCCTTAATTTCTCTTTCAGATTTTTCATCATTAGTGTATAGGAATACAAGAGATCCCTGTGCATTAATTTTATATCCTGCAACTTTACCAAATTCATTGATTAGCTCTAGTAGTTTTCTGGTGGCATCTTTAGGATTCTCTATGTATAGTATCATGTCATCTGCAAACAGTGACGGTTTTACTTCTTCTTTTCCAAGACATTGAAATATTTTGAGGAACGTTTATTTTGTTTGGTGGAAAGAAATGTTCATTTCCAAGAGATGCTTGCTTTATTTTCATTTATGAATATAGTAGATTAGCTTCTTTGCAACTCAAGAATATTTTAATGTTTTCTAGGTAAGACTGGTGGTGTGGGTAGGGAGAAGAGAATGTTTTTGATTCATCCAAGAGTAAATCTGAAATTTACTTAAAAGCCCTAGGAGATTTGTCAAGACTTTCTGAAGGGTCAGTATATGACACCATAAATAGCTTGCCCTCATATCTCTGCTTCTTCAAGCTCCTCTACTTGGACTGAAATATCGATTCACTCCCAACATCAGAAAAGCTATTTCTAGCTTCTGTCTGGAAATATAACTTCACCATGTCGACCAGGGTGAAATCAAAGAAACTATCAGATGTCTCCTCAATCCACTGATTAAATTGCGGTCCTCTTTTCTCCATTTTTATACTTTCTTGTTCAAGTAGAGGAAAGCAACAGGATAGGTTTGGTTATGCTACAGTCACAATATTAAAATCTCAATGGCTGAAGATATCAAAATTTGTTCATTGTTCATTCTCTTCAGCCTTCCTGGGTCAGCAGGACATTCTTCTCATTACAGTCATTGAACCCAAGCTGAGAGAAACCACCACCTTGAATGTTGCCAGTCATCACATCAAAGGAAAAAACCTTGTACTGGCAGTTTCAAATATGTATCACTTTTGCTCACAACTTAATAGCTAAAACCAGTCCCATGGCCCCAGGCAACCAAAAGTGGACCTTGAAGGGCAATCCTACCATGTACTGAGAAGGGGAGCACCAGAAAGAGTTGGCAAATTGCACTGACATTAGAGAAATAGCATCACTGAATGCCTGTTATATACCAGCTGTGTGTCATAGCACTTGTGTTATCTAATTCTCATAACACATTTTGATATTAACTTTAATTTTCAGATGAGAAATCTGAGGCTTACACAGGTCAAGTAATTTGTCCAAGAGTCCCATCAAATATGTAGATTTGATTTCAGTTTCATCTGATTCCAGAATCTGTGCTTTTTCTATTATTTCCCCAAGCCTCCTAGTATAACATGTTCAGCTGCTCACAACCTCACAACCTTGAGGGTTCAAGTGGAATAGGGGGGTAGGGAATGGAGAGAAGGGTTTATTGTTAAGAAATACTTTTCTCCATAAAGCCAAATGGTCCATATTTCTGTGGCCTCATTAGTACCACGAGGGGACCAAACAAACTAACCTAACCAAGGATCTGAAATTGAACACACCAGAACAGAAACAAAAAATGACTAAAACGAGATTGCGGAAAAGTAGATACTAAGGATGCCAAGTGAATCAGTGCCACCAAATTGAGAGGCAGCATCCTGCTATTTCTTTTCCTCAAAAACCTTCAAGGGATCCCTTCAGAATGCCGCGTATTACCCAGAGTGAAGCCCCATTTTGTTAAGGAGCTCTCTTGGCTGTTCCATAATTCTCGACCTTAATTCATAAGATTATTTACAATTTTGGGAAGTTCGTTAAAAGCATTATGTATATATCAATATTATTGCTCTGAATATACGAATGCTGACAGGGATTCACATTTTGACTTGAAGTATGTACTCAAGCATGCCTGCGATACGGATTCTATCTAGAAGTCTCAGGCAAAGCACAGTTGTGTACCATAGAACTGCTTCTACGAGAGATGTACTTTTCAGTAAGGAGAGAATGATCCTTTAAGCTTTTAAAATGGTTTTTTCACTGTGACTCATTTCTACTCCATTGTTAATGGTAAGACCTTAAGTATTCAATGAAAGTTGAAGATGTGGATATGATATAGCTAGATTTTGATTTCTCTAAGTACACACTAAAAAAAAAAATTCTAAACATGAAGCCATATAATTCCTCCTGTTGTAAAGACTGTACCTAAAAATGCTTGTGATGTTATATTACATGTAAAAGGCAGTCCTTACACTTTTAGAACACCATTGGTTCTAGAGCTGCTGGGCAGCCATTTCTCACCAGCTTCAATATACCAACCTGGAGTGTTTGCATGGGTCAATGCCCCACCTCACCTCTGATTAGGTCTTTTTTTTTTTTTTTTTTTGTGGTACGTGGGCCCCTCACTGTTGTGGCCTCTCCCGTTGCGGAGCACAGGCTCCGGACGCGCAGGCTCAGCGGCCATGGCTCACGGGCCCAGCCACTCCGCGGCCTGTGGGATCTTCCCAGACCGGGACACGAACCTGTGTGCCCTGCGTCGGCAGGCGGACTCTCAACCACTGCGCCACCAGGGAAGCCCTGATTAGGTCTATTTTAGCAACACTTGTGTGTGTTATAGATTACAGATGATCCCCACCCCACCCCCACCTCTCAATTTTACTTTAGTATTACTTTTATAACACTTTTATGACAAAATGTTTTTTTAATCTGAAAAGTGCATTTACAGTAAGAGATCAAATACTGCAGATTACACACTCCTATATTACTATTTTTTTAATGGAAATCACTATGAAGATAGAGTATCAAAGACTCAGAATCATACTTTTAAAATAATCAGTAAGGCATGGAAGTCAAAACTCAATTTTAAGAGGAATGTCCTAGAGTTGAGGGTCAACCCCACCTTATAACAGCCAAAATTTAAGTCACCTGAATAAACAGAGAGACAAGAAGGAAAGGGCAACCTGAACTCTGCAAACTCTCATATTTAAAAGAAGAAACAGAAGAGGTAATTCCAATTGACCCCTTGTGTTTTATGGGTTTTGCATCTCTGGGAAGGTTAAGATGACAGCCCATTCTAAACACACGTCCATTTACATTAGCAGCCTTTTCTATGGGTGACTTAAGTGCATATTTGAAACATTCCAACAGAGAAACAGAAAAGACATCAAAGGACCAAATAAATCCACACAAACATGGGAATCTGAAAGCCAGTTTATTTGGACTTTATCTCACTCTTATTTGCCCACCACAATCCAAATGAGACCATAAAACAGTCAGTATACGAAAGACCTGCTTTTCATAGTCATAACAGTACAGATCTGGACTCTCTTTGGGGAATGTTACAGTGGATGCTTTGGTTGTGTTAGCAAAGGGGACTAGGGGAGGATGTTGGGACACTTATCTTACTAACATATTTTAAATGACTCAAATAGGTGTCAAGCTCCTGTCTGAAAACTAATTAAGCCTGGATACTAAAAATGAATAAGAACAGGTTGAGAGCAGTTTTTATACTACGTGGGTGGTTAACCGAAATGGCCATGACTGGGATGGCCCTGAACACCCCAACTTTGATGATGTAATTCAAGTTGAACAGTTTAACTTTCCAGAGGCAGACGGTCTAGGTCTAGCTAGATTCCTTTGTCTTAGCCTAACATTCTCTTTTTGATGACTTTTCCCCTTCTTCTCTTATGCTCCTTCCTCCCTTGATGGTATCATTACATATTGAAAATTACAGATGTTTAGTTTATATAACAGGCAAGATTAATATTTACTTTTTAAAAAATCTGGTACATGGATAAAATCCATATAACAGCACATACAATACTCACATAAAAAACTCTGGGGCCCTTAACTTTTGTAAGGGCTAAGGAATGTTTTTAAATGGAGAGGAAGAAATGATGAGAATGTTTGCTCCAGGATGCAGACATCACTTCCCTGGTGCCATTAGATCAAAAGGAATTAAATGTAACTATGAACAGGGGAAGTTGTTAAGTCCATGGTATTTTTTTAGGAAGTTCTTACTTTGCAACCTGGCTAGACTGATTTTCTGGGTTTGTCCAAGGACTGCAGAGATAAAAAATGATGTGAACAGAAGACAAAAACTGAAGTTCTAATGGGTACAACCCAGAGGAAGGCTGTGGAGTTGATGAGAAAGAAGCAGATGTTAAATACTTAACTTCTTTAACTGGTGTCTTAACTAGTGACATTACCATCAATCAAAGCTGCCAATTTAAGTACTGGTTCTTTAAGAAAAAAAATCAGAAAGGGGTCCTTTGTCCTTTGTTAACACAAACATAAATATTTGTATAACAGAGAGAAATGCCCTTCTGTGGTTTTCTCCTTTGCAAGTCAGGGATGACTGGATAATATTTAGTTAGAAAAACATAATGATCGATGACTGGCAAAGTTTTTTGTTTTATATCACTGAGAGAAGATATTTTTGTATTTTTGGCCTGTTTATATGTGCAGTCACCAGTACTAGTCATTGAGTTTCTTACATGCTTTTTGAAATATGTATTATTCTTTCTAGGTCCAGCCAATGTGAGCTAGTACTTTTCCATAAAAGTTGCCCTTTTCAACTTAAAGTTTTTTAATTTAAAAATCATAAATACTGGGCTTCCCTGGTGGTGCAGTGGTTAAGAGTCCGCCTGCTGAGGCAGGGGATGCGGGTTCGTGCTCCGGTCCGGGAAGATCTCACATGCCGCAGAGCGGCTGGGCCCGTGAGCCATGGCCGCTGAGCCTGCGCGTCCGGAGCCTGTGCTCCGCAACGGGAGAGGCCACAGTAGTGAGAGGCCCGTGTCCCGCAAAAAAAAAAAAAAAAAAAAAAAATCATAAATGCTAATTATAAAAATATAAACAATGAAGAGGAATATAAAAAAATTTTAGAGTCAAATGTTTACAGTAAATTGTTCTCCATTACCCTTCTCCTCTTCATACTCATTTTAGTTGTCTGTTGCTGCATAAAAAATTATCCCCAAAATGTAATGGCCTAAAACAATAAATATTTATTATCTCACACAGCTTCTGTGGGTCAGTAATCTAAAGTGGCTTAGCTGGGTGGTTCTCAGCTCAGAGTCTTTCACAAATTGCAATCATGGAGCCAGCAGGATTGCAGTCATCTGAAGGCTTGACTGGGGCTGCAAGATCCGCTAACATGGTAGGATCCACCCACACACCTGGCAAGTTAGTGCTGGTTGTTGGCAGGAGGCCTCAGTTCTTTACCACGTGGACCTTACCACAGGGCTGCTGGGTGTTTTCACAAGGTAGAAGCTAGTTATGCCCAGGGTGAGTGATCCAAAACATGGCAAGAAGGAGGCTGAAAGTCTTGTATGACCTAATCTGGAGAATCACACACAGACACACACCAAATCTAAGTCACACTCAAGGGAAGGGAAATTGGTCCTCACTTTTGGAGACAGGAGTACTGAAGTACTTGTAAACATACTTTAGAACTACCATAGTGCTCCTATTCTTTAAAGGATAATCACTGTTAATATATTGTTATATAACATTTTAGACATTTTTCTATGCACATACAAATATGTATATGAGGTACATATGAATGTATATCTATTACATATACATGTTTTACATATATTTATAGTTGTTTAGAAAATTCTTAGAAAATGCTATGAATATTATTTACAAATTTTTATTCATTACATAATATGTTAAGGATATCATTTCTCCTTGTAACACATAGCTCATTCTTTTTAATAGCTGTATAGCATTTCATTAGATACTAATAACATAATTTATTTAATCATTTCCCCAAAGATGTACATTTGGGTTGTCTACAGTTTTTTGTTACTATGAATAATATTGCAGTACACATCCTGGTACATAAAACCTTGCCTGCTTATTTAAGTATTTCTGCATGATACATTCTTATAAATGGAATTGCTGTATCAAAACATTTCTGCTTTCACTAATTTGATAGGTACTATCAAACTGCCCTTCAAAAGTTTCCTTTCTATGCACATTACATTACTCTTACTCATACTATCTGTTTACTGATTATTCCTACTGCCTGTGGTATCTGTGCAGAATTTTCTCATCTCTGGTGTCTTTTAGCTTTTCCAACACCTAATTTGTATTTCTCATGAAATGTTTCTGAGATAATCTAATTATCTACCTAATCACCATTCCATTATTCCTCTTTGGGCAGATCTGTTTCTCCAGGCCATCCCATATATCTCGGCCTTATAGCTTGGCTGTCCTTGAATCAAGCAACCACTTCTGGCAGAATCGGCTGTGGACTAGGGGTGGGAGATGGGTCAGGAGATACCACTAAACAAACCCTGTCTGAGGAACCACCCAGGGCTACTTTTCTACCATGAGGCTGTGGGTATGGCAAGTATTCAGAGGTATGACTAGCCCTTTACAGTGATTTTACCTAAGACACTCAAACCTTAGAGACTCAATGACCCATGTGAAAAGCGGAAATAATTAGATGTCTTCCACCTGTTACATAGGATTGTTATGAGCATGAAATAAAATATTGTAATTGTAATGCACTGCATGAAGTGAAACAACTAGCAAAATCCCTGGCATATACTAGATGCTCCATCAACAGTGGTGTAACAAGATGCTGTACAGTGCCCAGTACTAAAATGATCTATTCAGGCCCACTGCTGAGAACCATAGCATGAAGCACCACTCAGCCTTAGTCTGGGGCACTGCCAGGCACTGGGGCTGCTGGCAGGGCAAGCTGATGGTGCCCGTCAGAAGAGCCATCAAGTCTGCTGTCATTCCTGCTCAGACCACCTGGGAACAAGTGGGGGACTTTTGGCAGGAGGTGTGGGGGGCTACAGAGTCCTTGAGGAGAGGCTATTCCCTCTTCTCACCAACCAGGGAAGAGAAGGTACTTCCTCTTCCTGAAGCACCGGGAGGGAAGCTTCACGTGTGTGTGTGTGTGTGTGTGTGTGTGTGTGTGTGTGTGTGTGTGTGTGTAACTACATCCATTCCTGCTCCACCGAGTCAGGGACATGTGAAAGTGTCTCGTGTGAAGCTGTCAGTGCTGGAACTAGCAGAGATCCTACCGACACCCCGTATGGAAAAGGGGTGGGAGGAGGAGGATGGAGCTGAGAAAGAACAGATGGTCTTTTTTTTTTAAGTTTCCCCTAAAGTTAAAATTTTTAATTAAAAAAACTATTATTTTCCTTCTTAAAACTCCCTTTTTATGGTAAAATATAGACACAGACAGAAAAAAACATTAAATGTGCCACTTAATGAGTTATCAACGCAATATCTGTGTAACTATCACTCAGGTCAATAAATAAAACATTGCCAACACCCCAGCCCTCTCCACCTGTGTCTCCTCAAAATCAGAAAACCCTCCCTCCCCCAAAAGGTAACCATGACTTGACCTTTATAATAATCATACTCTTGGTCTTTTTTTTTTGAAAAAATATTTAAGCTTGCATCCCAAAGCATTATACTTCAGTATGGCTTGTTTGGGGAATTTATATAAATGGAATCACACAGTGTGAATATACATCAATTTGTATATCTATGCTATTGTTGATGGGCATTTGGTTTGTTTCCAATTCAGGACTATTATTAACATGCTGCTGTAAACATTCTTTTTTTTTTAATTTAATTTTATTTTTTTTAAGACAGCAGGTTCTTATTAGTCATCAATTTTATACACATCAGTGTATACATGTCAATCCCAATCTCCCAATTCATCACACCACCACCACCACCATCACCCACCGCTTTCCCTCCTTGGTGTCCATACGTTTGTTCTCTACATCTGTGTCTCAATTTCTGCCCTGCAAACCGGTTCATCTGTACCATTTTTCTAGGTTCCACATGCTGCTGTAAACATTCTTATACATGATTATGGGTGTGTATGTATACATTTCTTTAGGGTGTATAGCTAGGAGCAGAATTGTTGGGTGACAGAGTATGTGAATTCTCAACTGGACTATAGAATGTTTTCCAAGTGGATTCCCAATGTACATTCCCACCAGCAGTTTAGGAGACTTCTCTATGCTTCACATCTAAAATGATCATTCTTCATTCTGAGATAATGTACTTCTGTATGAAAAAAGGCCTTTTTAAAAAAAATGATAAAAATGATAATGGTAGAATTAACAGATTACTCTTTCTAAATGGCTTTACATGGTAAAATAAAGATCTAATAGATCCATTTAGACCCTATTTCCCGCCTGAAATCCTATTGGATCATGACTTCCCAAATGCTAGAAACCACTGTCTCACATAACATGATATAGATTGTTCCTAATTATTATTTTCACATCAAAAACCACTTGATACGTATAGCAGCCAGCCTCCAAGATGGCCCCCAGTGAACCTTCCCTCTTGGTATTCATGCCTTTGTGTAGACATTCCACAATGAATATGGGCTGATTTTGTGACCAATGGAAGTGTCAGTGTATCAATTCATAAGGTAGGTCATAGAAGGCAATGCTGCTTCAGTGTTTGGTCTTTTGGATCAGTCACCCTGGGGGAAGTCAGACACCATGTGTGAGGATGCTCAAGCAGCCCTGTGGACAGGCCCACAGAGAAAAGACCAATTTACCAACGCCAACTTGCTAACCAAGTGAGTGAGCCACCTTGAACAAGCTTCTGCCTCAGTCAAGCCTTCAGATGATTTTAGTCCTCCAGCCTTTGAATTTTCCAGCTAGACCCCAGAAATCATAAAGTAGAGACAAGCTATCCCCCTGTGCCCTTTCTGAATCCCTGATCCACAGAAACCATGAGATAATACACGATTATTGTTGTTTTAAGCCACCAAATTTTGGGATGATTTGTTATACAAGAGATAATTAACATAACACACATGATCACCTAGAAAATATACTTGGCCAAAATTTGAACCTGCATCTGATAATGCCTCTATATTTAAACACAGAGGCAACAAAGCAACATGTTGAATAAATGTGCACAGGGATGCAATTAGCAAAATCCAGAATATAGGAAATTCTACAGCATAAATGACCCAACTCCTTCAGCTAGTAAATTGGAAAAAAAAAAGATGAGAAAGGGAACCCATAAATTAAAAGGGACTTAAAAGATATGATAGATTGTATTACTCCCAGTATTTGCTGTCCTCTCCTGTGGGAGACTTATTCTTCCCTTCTCCCCTCTGACATTGACTTTGGCCATGTGACACTCTGACCAATGACATGTGAGCAGATGTGATGGTTGCTACTTCTGAGCAGAAGTTTTAAAAGTCATTGTGTTTCAACCATTCATCATTTCCATCTGCCAGGAAGTGGGTGTATCCCAAATAGGGACTGTTTCTTCAGCCCATGGCCAAGAGTGAAGAGGATGCAGAGCTGACTCACAGTGGAAATTCACGTGAGCAGGAAAGAAACCCAAGTTGTCATAAGCTACTGTGATTTTGGAGCTGCTTGCTACCACAGCATTACCTAATATAATCTGATTCATGCAATAAATGTTTTAATCAAATACAAAAGATAAACCTGGTTAGGATTCCAATTTATGAGACCACTGTAGAAATTTGAATATGGACTAGATATTTAATGATAATTAAGAATTTCTATTTATTTTTTAGGTATGTTGATGGTGCTGCAGTTTTTTAAGTTTTAAGATTTAGACCTTTATTTATTTATTTATTTTTGGCTGTGTCGGGTCTTAGTTGTGGCACGCGGGATCTTTCGTTGAGGCGTGCAGGCTCTTTGTTGTGGTGCACGGGCTTCTCTCTAGGTGTGGCACACGGGCTTCTCTCTAGTTATAGCGCATGGGCTCCAGAGCTCCCGGGCTCAGTAGTTGCAGCCCGTAGGCTTAGTTGCCCCGTGGCATGTGGGATCTTAGTTCCCTGACCAGGGATCGAACCCGTGTCCCCTGCATTGGAAGGCGGATTCTTAACCACTGGACCACCAGGGAAACCCCTGCAGTTATGTTTAAAACAACAAAAAGAGTTCTTTTATTTTAAACACATGGTCTAGGGGGAAGGGAAGGTAGGTTAGGGTATAGCTTAGTCATGAGTTGATAATTGTTGAGCTGGGTGTTGAGAACATGCCAGTTTATCATACTATTCTTTCTACTTTTGTTAATGCTTAGAAATTTTCATAATAAAAAGTAAAAAAAAAAACAGTCTATTAACTTGAGTCCCAGAGTTGTCCCTTGACTCCCCAAGGTATACAGAAAATATGGGAGCTGAGAAGATGGAGTTGATCAATTAAGTTTAGTGAGTAAGTAAATAAGGGAGGTGTTTGGAGAAGGTCTCAGGAACAAGACATCAAAACTGATTTTCAGTGAGGAAGATGTTTCTTCGGGAGCATTATTTCAGGCTAGAGCAATATCAGGGTAAGATTTGGTGCACTGGAGAGGGGTGAGGGGCTCTGAAGGTATCAGCTTCCACCACAAGTGTGAAAGGGAATAGGTGTGCCTTAAGTAGAACTGTTATCTCTTCTCTATTAGCTAAAATCAAACGTAGTATCTCTCTTACCAATTAAAGCACCTGATGTATTCTTTATTTGTGTACTGGGCATTAATGTTTGGAGTTAGGAGATGAAGTGGTAGCTTAATTAATCGGCTCCATGCCTCAGCTTGGAATTGCATTACTTCCAGGAACGGCGCCTTCCTTTTGAGTTAATGACAGATTGTTTTCTATTGTTCCCCTTGCCTCCTACAAAGTGCTCTAATTCACTTTTTTTTTTTTTTCTAATTCACTCTTAAAGAGGCTCCAGACTGCATTTCCACCATTTGTACTGCAAGGATAGGATTTCCTGTAAGTGGAGTAGACAAAGTAAGCTGAGCTTGAGCCATCTTGCCAGTTTCACATCCAAGAGAATGTTAGACAAGAGGACCACTTGGACTGAGGGAGAGAAGGGGCTGAGCCTGAGCCAGACCCTCTGTCAGGAGACTGTGGGCCAGGACATGTGACTTAGGGAGAACCAACACAGGCAGCTCTAGAGGGGGAAGAAAATCTGTTGGCATTAGAGAAGCAGCAGCAACCTCAGTGGTAGCATATACTGCCCCCTGTCCAAAGGAGCCAAGGGAGGAGATTCTCATTTCACCCTCCAAACTGAGGGTGCTTCTGTCTAGGAAAAGGGGAGAAGACAGGGGTATGAGAGCAGACATATCTCCCATCCCCTCTCCCACTAGATTGACATTGAAGTTTTGTATTGTTTTGTTTGTGAGATTGAAGTTTGAATATGAATAGGGCTGAGCATTAGAGATAAGACTGGGAAGTTGTGGAATTAGATGGAGGCATCATAAAGATAAGGGAGTTCACTGCCCAGAGTAAAGGGGGGATTTTACCAGACGAGGCAGGGAGCAGTTAAACAGCTTCATGTTTACACCCAAATGAATTGCTACGCCTTAATAATCATAGGGTTCTGGACTTCCCTGGTGGCACAGTGGTTGGGAATCCACCTGCCGATGCAGGGGATATGGGTTCAAGCCCTGGTCCGGGAATATCCCACATGCTGTGGAGCAACCAAGCCCGAGAGCCACAACTACTGAAGCCCGCGCATCTAGAGCCCGAGCACTGCAATGAAGAGTAGCCCCCGCTCACTGCAGCTAGAGAAAGCCTGTGCTCAGCAACGAAGATCCAGTGCGGCCAAAAATTAAAAAAAAAAAAAAAAAATCACAGGGTTCCTTCATTTTCCCCAACAACATAACAACAAAAAAGGAAACGAAACCAAAAAACTTTGGTTCAGGTTTTTAGTGATACACCATTCACTTCAAACTAGACAAAACTTGTCTTCGGCAATTGCCCTTCTTAATCTTTCCTTCCTTCTTCCTTCTCTCCCTTAACCTGCAGAGAGGATCTGTGTCCTCCTGCTGCCCTTTGTACAGTTAACTAGTGCCAGACATACGTACCATCAAGGACACTAAAAATAAATATCTATATTTTCTTTTAATATTTTGCCTAGTGTGACCTACTTTTGGTTCAATGTCAAAAGCAAAGGGGTAAGGTGTGCCCTAAATAAACATGTCAGTGAACTCTGTCCTACCGTTTTGGCTGTATGGCTTTTGTACTGTCAACCAAAGTTGTTTTCTATAGACAGCAAAAGTTGCAAAGATCTTCCGTGTCAATACACTGATATTTAAGTTCTGAAATTCCACTTGCTTCATCAAAAATCTGTTTGTTTGAAAACTGTTTCCCACTGATAATCTTGGAATTAAGGAGGTCTAGTTAGTGCCTGAGTCACATGTAGAATCACTTCTAACCCATCCACGCAGCTGAAAACACATTTTTCGGAGATTATAAAGTCAAGAGCTGTGAAGGTACCTTGCAAAGAGAGCATTTTGTCAGCTGATGTCATTTTTTTAAAATTTTGTTTATTTATTTACTTTTGGCTGTGCTGGGTCTTCGTTGCTGCACACAGGCTTTCTCTAGTTGTGGTGAGTGGGGGCTCCTCTTCACTGCGGTGCGTGGGCTCTAGGAACCCAGGCTTCAGTAGTTGCAGCATGCGGGCTCAGAAGTTGTAGCCCATGGGCCATAGAGTGCAAGGGCTTCAGTAGTTGCAGTGTGTGGGCTCAGTAGTTGCAGCTCGTGGGCTCTAGAGTGCAGGCTCAGTAGCTGTGGCACATGGGCTCAGTACTTGTGGCTCGTGGGCTCTAGAGCGCAGGCTCAGTAGTGGTGGTGCACGGGCTTAGTTGCTCCACGGCATGTGGGATCATCCCAGACCAGGGCTTGAACCTGTGTCCCCTACATTGGCAGGTGAATTCTTAACCACTGCGCCACCAGGGAAATCCCTATGTGTGTGCTTTAAAGAAATAGTTTTAATATTCTATTAAACCCTAGGAGTTGTTAATGAATACTTTAAAGTGCTCTAATGGGGAATATACACTCTAAGGGGTGGTTTGTCACCACTGAAGGACCCTAATCAGGACCTTGGACTTGGAATAGTGGCTACTGCAGCTCCTTTGACTATCTGTTTCTGAACCTACACTAGAGAATTTATTCTTTAGCAATAAGAGAAGTTGGAAATAACTTAATAATTTATTGGTGACATGGATGGTTATTGAGGTATGTGCACTGCACGGGCATCTCCCTTAAATGAATGGGGCATAAGTTTTGGGTGAGCCCAGAACAGTGCTCTAGACCCGGGTGTTTAGTCCTGTGCTTGCCACTTAGTGCAGGATTCTGTCACCTGATCAGATGAGACGCGTGGCTGGATCCTGCTCTACAACTTATCATATTATTAATCCCGTTTTACTGGTAAGGAAACTGGGGCACAAAGTATGACTTGTCCTAGATGATACAGACAAAGTGAATGGGGAAGCTGTGATTTGAACCCAGGCAGTCTGAATCCAGGCTCTTACTGTTATAGACACGTTCCCTTTCTGAAAAATAGCAGTCAGTAAGTGACCAGGAGCCACAGAAGTTTATAGAATTAAAGAAAACTGGACTTGCTTTAAGAGCCCTGGGGGAAAAGTAAGGAATTCTCAGGTTTTCCTTGGCTTGAGAAAAGGCCCTTACCAACAAGAGATTTTCCTGTCAAGCATCATTTGGGCAGCAGGGCTTCGGTGACGAATTAAAAATAAAGACCTGTCACTTGGTTGATGATGTGTATCACAGTTTTTCTATACGCAACAAAGCTGCTGAGTATTAGAAGACTTTGATGAGAAAGGCAGGCAGGCGACAATTTGCTTCTCTTTCCCATATTTGGCTTCCTTCCTTTTATGTCTCCCTATATCATCCTGTACCAGAACAACCGCTCACACAACTAAGTCACAGCAAAACATTCCTTCATGAAGCCATATTTTTCTCTGCTCCTTGTACTCCCTCAACCAGAGCAAGAGTTGGGATAATCTGATAACTAGCACAGTCATTTGTTGAACTCTTTACCTGCAGGTATAAATCTGATCTTGCATCTTGCTTTTGCAAGTTCCTCTCTGGGCATGGTTCTTAGAGAGACCAGAAACCCACCACCCATAGCCAGCATCCTGTAGATGTCCTTGGCCGATTTACTCTTTCCAATTTCCACTATGTAATTTTACCAAGTGTTACCCGAGTGTTGCGAGGTGCATTTAGGGCCTTCTGCCATTTCCCTGTCACCGAGGCAACCTGGTGTGCATCTCCCACAGTCGTCCTTTCCTCAGCCTTGCTCTGCATGTTCTCAGGATGCTGGTCAGTCACTCATTCAACCACATCACACAGAACTCTAGGAAACTGAGTACCAGACTAACATAATGGCTCTGTGGGCTGCCAGATCACCAAATTTTTAAAGGTTCTAGAATTTTTAGTGTTCTCATAACTGTTACTTACTTGGTAAGTTGCCAATTCTTTTTAAAAAATTCCCAATGTTTGCATGTATCAGATTACTTTTATGTAAAAATATAATAATTAATGTATTCATCCAACTTGAGTTGAATACTTGGAACCCAATGCTGAAAACTGAAGAGGAATAAGATACAGACCCTGCTGATCTGTTGGAGTTGTTTTGATTGCAGGTGATAGGAATCCAACTTAAACTAGCTTAAACCAAAAGGGAAATTTATTGACTCATGTAACTGAAAAGTCTGTGTGTAAATTCAGGCATGGCTGGATCAAGGGATCTCAAATGATTTCATCAGGACTCCTTTTTCTCTATTCATCTCCACTCATCTTTGCCTCTCTTTGTGTGCTGACCTAATTTTCTCTTACTAAAGATAGCTTCCTCCAATATGACCTGAACAAATGGCCTTAAGAAGCTCCAGCTTCTTAAGAATGATCTTCTAAGATCATTCTTTGAGCTCAAAATAGCAGAATAGAGACCCTCTCTCCCTCAGAATCCATATTATCAAAATTCAGAAAGATTCTGATTATCTCTAGTTGATCACGTGCCTGTTTAACTGACCACTCTGACCAGAGGAATGGAATATTCAAATTGGCCAGGCTTAGGTTATATACTTCCCCCTCAGATGAGGAAGGTTCAACCTGGTTGTATAACATGAAATGTGTTTCCCACACAGAGCAAAGGGTGACTGATAGACAAAAATAATAGATATTCTCTGTGGTAACCAGCCTCAAAGATGACCCCAAATGATCCTCACTTCCTGGTATTTTTATATCCTTGTATAATCTTCTACATTGTATCATGGTTGACCTGTGTGACCAACAGAATCCTACAGAAGTGATGGTGTGTGACCTTCACGGCTAGGTCATAAAAGACATTGTAGACTTTATCTTGCTCTCTCTTAGAATACTGGCTCTGAAGGAAGCCAGCCACCATGTTTTGAGGATGCCCAAGCAGCCCTATGAGGAGATCCACATGAAGAGTAACAGAGGCCCTCTGTCAATAGCTGGTACCAACTTGCTAGCCACTTAAGTGTGCCATCTGGAAAGTGGATTTTCCAGACCTAGTCAAACCTCCAGACGACTACAGCCCTGGCCTACACCTTGACTGCAACTTCATGAGAGAATCAAGCCTGAACTACCCAGCTAAGCTGCTTCTGAATTTCTGAATTGCAGATGTTATGAGATCTGTGAGATAATAAATGTTTACTGTTGTTTTAAACCAGTAAGTTTTGAGGAAATTTGTTACTCAGAAATAGGTAACTAATACATCCACTATACTTGCTCTCAAGTAGCTCATTGCCCAGCCTAAAGTCATAGACATTTAAAGGACTAACTCTAATTTGTGAGTGGGAAAGAAAGACAGAGGAGATAGAAAAGAAGCCTCTGTGAAGTTTTCAGAGGCCACTTTTGAGCTGGGCTTCAAGGATGAATGTGAGGAGGAATGGAAATCCAGGCCAAGGGAACAGTGCAGGCAAAGGATATGAGACTTGAGAGTGGGAAATGCAAATAGAATAATGTAGTTGTAGTTTAGGCTGTGGCTCATTAGAATCACAAGAAGGGCTTAAAAAATAGACAGATACTCAAACCCAACCCCTAGAGAATCTGATGATTAGGAAGCACTGGTTTGCATTTCCAAATTTGCTTTTGGTCTTCAGTTGGTTGGTTAGCTGGTTGCTGTGGAGGGGTGAGTCTGCAGCAGTGTTTCCCAGTAGGATCTCTGTACCACTTGCTATAGAAAGCAGGAAACACAGGCTCCTGGTTTTTGTTTTTTGGGTTTTTTAAATTGGAGTATAATTGCTTTACAATGTTGTGTTAGTTTCCGCTGTACAATGAAATGAATCAGCTATATATATATGTATATCCCTTCCCTGTTGGACCTCCCTCCCCCCCCATCCCATCCACCTATGTCGTCATAAAGCACCAAGTTGAGCTCCCTGTGCTATACAGCAGGTTCCCACTAGCTATTTTACACATGGTAGTGTATTTATGTCAAACCTAATCTCCCAATTCATCCCAACCTCCCCTTCCCCCTCTGTGTCCACATGTCCATTCTCTACATCTGTGTCTCTA
The DNA here is from genome assembly GCF_025265405.1 of Mesoplodon densirostris. NCBI lineage: Eukaryota > Metazoa > Chordata > Mammalia > Artiodactyla > Ziphiidae > Mesoplodon > Mesoplodon densirostris. Next base: position 78,482,191 of record NC_082668.1, on the reverse strand, counting down.
TTCCTTTCCCACAAATAGGTTCATCTGTACTATTTTTCTCTTTATGGCTAACTTCACTCTGTATGACAGACTCTAGGTCCATCCACATCTTTACAAATGACCCAATTTCATTCCTTTTTATGGCTGAGTAATATTCCTTTGTATATATGTACCACATCTTCTTTATCCCTTCATCTATCATTGGACATTTAGGTTGTTTCCATGTCCTGACTATTGTAAATAGTGCTGCAATGAGCATTGGGGTACATGTGTCCTTTTGAATTATGGTTTTCTCAGGGTATATGCCCAGTAGTGGGATTGCTGGGTCTTAACTATCAATGGCATTCTTCACAGAATTAGATCAAAAATTTTACAATTTGTGTGGAAACACAAAAGACCCCGAATAGCCAAAGCAATCTTGAGAAAGAAAAACAGAGCTGGAGGAATCAGGCTCCCTGACTTCAGACTATACTACAAAGCTACAGTAATCAAGACAGTATGGTACTGGCACAAAAACAGAAATATAGATCAATGGTACAGGATAGAAAGCCCAGAGATAAACCCACACACATATGGTCACCTAATTTATGACAAAGGAGGCAAGAACATACAAGGGATAAAAGACAGCCTCTTTAATAAGTGGTTCTGGGAAAACTGGACAGCTACGTGTAAAAGAATGAAATTAGAACACTCCCTAACACCATACACAAAAATAAACTCCAAATGGATTAAAGACCTAAATGTAAGACCGGACACTATAAAACTCTTAGAGGAAAACATAGGAAAAACACTCTTTGACACAAACCACAGCAAGATCTTTTTTGACCTACCTCCTAGAGTAATGAAAATAAAACCAAAAATAAATGGGACTTAATGAAACTTAAAAGCTTTTGCACAGCAAAGAAAACCATAAACAAGATGAGAAGACAACCCTCAGAAGGGGAGAAAATATTTGCAAATGAAGCAGCTGACAAAGGATTAACCTCCAAAATATACAAACAGCTCAGGGAGCTGAATATCAAAAAAACAAACAACTCAATTAAAAAATGGGCAGAAGACCTAAATAGACATTTTTCCAAAGAAGACATACAGATGGCCAAGAGGCACATGAGAAGATGCTCAACATCACTAACTATTAGAGAAATGCAAATTAAAACTACAATGAGGTATCACCTCACACCAGTCAGAATGGCCATCATCAAAAGATCTAGAAACAATAAATGCTGGAGAGGGTGTGGAGAAAAGGGAACCCTTTTGCACTGTTGGTGGGAATGTAAATTGATACAGCCACTATGGAGAACAGTATGGAGGTTCCTTAAAAAACTAAAAATAGAAACATAGTCTCTTGGGTCCAAACAAATCCTAATGAAATAGAATATTTATGAGGGGGTAGAGTGCGGTGCAGGGACCTGCACTTTAACAAGCACTTTAGAAAATTTTATGCAAAGTAGTGCATTAGTGTACAAGTTTAAGAGATGAGTAAATTATTGAAAACCCAGGAAACAGTTGTTTTGTGGAAATAAGGAGAGTTTCAAGAAAGAGATGGTAAATTCAAAAATGGATTTACATTCATGCCATAATGATGTAAAAAAATACTTAAGTAAAAAGACTAGCAGGAAATATACCAAAGTGACCTTGGCTATGTTATGGTGGTGACACTGTAGATGATAGTTTGTTTTGTTTTTTGTAGTACAGGTCCATTCTTTCTATAATTTAAACAATGATTTTCAGAAAGGTTAAGGAGCTGTGCTAATGCTGTGGAGAAGTCAAGATGGATAAGGGTTGAAAAGAGGTCATTGGCCTTGGCAAGTGGGAGGCCACTGGAGACCTTTTGATGAGGGGGTGGCAGCCAGATTACAATGGTTGGATTCAGTGGATGGGGAGGAAGTGCAGGGAGCCAGTATAGATCATTAGTTCAAAAACTTTGGCAGCAAAGGCAAAATTTAAAATAAAATTGTTCTTTTTTAAACGGATTATAAAAGTAATACTTGATTTTTTTTTTTTTTTTTTTTTTTTTGCGGTACGCGGGCCTTTCACTGCTGTGGCCTCTCCCATTGCGGAGCACAGGCTCCGGATGCGCAGGCTCAGCAGCCATGGCTCACAGGCCTAGCCACTCCGCAGCATGTGGGATCTTCCCGGCCAGGGCATGAACCCGTGTCCCCTGCATCGGCCGGTGGACTCTCAACCACTGTGCCACCAGGGAAGCCCAATACTTGTTTATTATATAAAGTTGGGTAATACAGAATATTAAATACAAAATAATAGTCACCCATAATCCCCCCACCCAATGCCAAGCTGTGCTAAGATTTTGGTATATTTATTAATGAATATTTCTCCGTCACAACAGTGCGTTAAGAAAGAGGAAATGGTCAGAATCATCCATATTATTCCCAGATGAGGAAACCAAGTCTCAGAAAGTGACTTTCCTGAGGCCTGAAGAGTCCATAATAAACTGTTTGGTTCCCATGGTGCTTTGACTTGCATTTACTGGGTACTCTGCCCCTACCGTGCAGCAGAATCGGCCAGTCAGCCCTTTTCTTGTGCCCCATTGTGTCCTGAACAGATACTTCAGCTGCAGCGCCTCTAAAATTTCACTGCACCTAAGGATTATATACTTAAATCACCAACTAGGCCTGTCCTCTTTGACGGTAGGGCCTAGGTCTCCTTCATCCCAGTATTCCCAAATCCTAGCATGGCATTTGACAGAATCACTGTGCAACACGTGTTTCTAGAATGATGGGTAATGCTTTGGTAGAGTAACGAATGCAGTTTTAATTTCCAGTATGTCCTGCTTCTCTGTAATGACTCCCCCATTCCGGCAGTAGTGAGAGTGTTTCATGCCCAGATTGCCTCCAGGTAAGAATAACACAGTAGAACCAGAGTCGAATTCTTGGCTTTTGACTTTCCAATACTCAGGTGGGGTATAAACAACAGTTTTGGAAGACAGGCTGAAAAGCTGCACTACCTCCTCCCTGACTAAATATGGTCTAATTGGGAGGAGAAAGGAAAGTTGAGGAAAAGGAAGCAAGTAAGATACCGGCGAGTGTTCCTGAGAAAGGGGCCTGGGCGCTATCTCCCACCCTGCTGAACCCCATTCCAGAGTAGAGTTTGTGGAGTAGGTGGAACACCAGAATCCCTCTGCCTCGTGGCAGAGAAGAGGAAGTGGCATAGTAGGGGAGAAATGGCCACATGGAAAATCTAGACCAGCACACTGTCCGACAGAAATATAATTTGAGCTACGTATGTAATTTTGAGTGTTCTAGTAAGTAGCCACATTAAAGAGAGTAAGAAGAAATGGGTGAAATTAATTTTAAATATTTTATTTAACCCAGTGTATCCAAATATTATCATTTCAACATGTAATTGATAGAGAAATTATTAATGAGATGTTTTGCATTTTTCTGTATTAAGTTTTTGAAATCTAGTGTGTATTTTATAGTCACAGCACACCCCAGTTTGGATTAGCCAAATTTCAATTAAGTGTCAGACAGAGAAAGACAAATATCATATGATATCACTTATATGTGGAATCTAAAGAAATGGTACAAATGAACCTATTTACAAAACAGAAGTTGAGTCACAGATGTACAAACAAACTTGTGGTTACCAGGGGATAAGCGGGGGACAGGGGAGGAGGGATAAACTGGGAGATTGGGATTGACATATACACACTACTATATATAGAATACATAACTAATAAGAACCTACTGAACAGCACAAGGAATTCTATTCAATACTCTGTAATGACCTATACGGGAAAAGAATCTACAAAAGAGTGGATACATGTATATGTATAACTGACTCACTTTGCTGTACAGCAGAAACTAACACAACATTATAAATTAACTATACTACAATAAAAAAATTAATTAAAAAAAGAAAAGGAATCAGTACTTAAGGAAATGCAAATGTATAGTAATGATTTTCAGAGAAGAACCATCAGGCTCAAATGTATCTTGTGATGTTTGCTCTGCTTTAAAATAATCTATGAATAGAAATATGTGATTCCAATTTAAAAAAAGAAAAAGTTCAGCAGCCACCTGTGGCTGGAGACCATGCTAGACAGCATGGGCGAGTCTGGACAATCAGATCGAAAATGGTCCCATGGACTGCCTAATCCCACAGCTGAGAACTGGAGACATAAAATGTTTCCTGTGTGCTCAAGAATATCATAGACAAGGACCAAAGAGCCAGGTGACCTAAGGAGATCTTGTTTGGTAAGCAGCTTTTGGCAGGAAAGAGCTCTTTGCAGGAAAAAGTTCTCTGTGGTAGTCCCCTTTTGTCTTGTCGCTAACCTTAAACCAGGCACCCCCAAGATCTACTCATCTCTGGCCCTAGCACACCTCTCAAATCTTTTGATCACTCAATACCTTGCCTAACCTGTTGGTTCTTTCTGCAGATCAAAGAAGTAGAAATGAAGAATAAATAATTAACAGATGACCAGATCTCATCCCTAGATTCCCCTTCAGTAATCTCAAGAACAAACTGTGTTAACAAGATAGCATCTAAAGAAAACTCACAAGAAGTGGACAAGCCTGCACATAAGCCTGCACACAGTGGGGGATGGTGACGACTCTGACGCCCTATCTCAATGATTAACTGAGAGTACTTCCTTTTTTCCCCTGAAAAACTTTCATGGCCGAGCAGAATCTTCAGAGGTGTGTTTTGGGGGACACTGAGTCCACCATCTCCCCAGATTGTCAGTGTTCTGATTAGAAGCATCTTTCCTCTCTACCAACATTTTCCTCTTGAGTACTGAGTTTTTTTTTTTTTTTTTTTTTTTTTTTTTGCGGTACGTGGGCCTCTCACTGTTGTGGCCTCTCCCGTTGCGGAGCACAGGCTCCGGACGCGCAGGCTCAGCGGCCATGGCTCACGGGCCCAGCCGCTCCGCGGCATGTGGGATCTTCCCGGACCGGGGCACGAACCTGCGTCCCCTGCATCGGCAGGCGGACTCTCAACCACTGCGCCACCAGGGAAGCCCGAGTACTGAGTTTTGAGTGGCGAGCAGTCGGACCTGATGTGGAAACAGATTGAGGTTGAGGGGAATCTGATCTAGTGCTGATCTGCATGGGCTGAGTGGACAGAGGGCCATGGGAATGCTTCAGTGGGTGCCATGGAGAGATGGCTGTCCAGGCACCCAAGACCCACCCCTCTATACACATCCACACTCTGTAAACCCCCAGGAACTTGGATACCACCTGGGGAAAGATGAAACCCCAACCTGAATTGTGCCTCCTGTATTGGAAGCATGGAGTCTTAACCACTGGACCACCAGGGAAGTCCCAAGAAATTTGTATCTTGATAGGGTTATTAGAGGATTGCTAATTTGGATGACATTGTGGCTATGTGGGAAAATGTCCTTATCTCTTAGACATGAATATAAAAAAATTAGGGGTAAAATATCAGGTTACTTGTAGACCGATGTCCATAGCAGCCTTACTCATAGTAGTCAAAAATGGGAACAACTTAGGGGCTTCCCTGGTGGCGCAGGGAAGGGTCTGCCTGCCAATGCAGGTGGATGCGGGTTCATGTCCCAGACCGGGAAGATCCCACATGGCACGGAGCGTCTGGGCCCGTGAGCCATGGCCGCTGAGCCTGCGCATCTGGAGCCTGTGCTCCGCAACAGCAGAGGCCATAACAGTGAGAGGCCCACGTACCGCAGGAAAAAAAAAAAAAGGAACAACTTAAATGTCTATCAACTAATGAATGGATAAATAAAATATGGAATATCTACATGATGGGATATTATTCAGACATAAAGTATTGACTAGTGCCACAACATGGATGAACCTTGAAAATATTATGCTAAATGAAAGAAGCCAGTCACAAAAGGCTACGTATTGTATGATTCCTCTTACATATAATGTCTAGAATAGGCAAATGTATTTAAAAAGATGGAAGGTAGATTAGTGGTTGCCTAGGGCTGGGCATGTGGAAGGAAGTGGGGTTAACGGCTTAAGGATTCAAGATTTCCTTTTGCGATGATGAAAATGTTCTTAAATTCATTGTGGTGATGGGTTGCACATATCTGTGAATATAGTAAAAAACACTGAATTGTGCACTTTAAACGGGTGAATTGTATGGCATGTGACTTACACCTCAATACAGCTGTATTTACAAAAGAGGGAAAAAAGTCATGCTCTATAATTTTGTTTAAAACAACTGAGAGAAAAAAGGAGCAAATATGGCAGAGTTAACATTGTTAAACTTGGGTGCTGGATATTACAAGGGTTCATTATACTATTCTCTCTACCTTTTTGTTTATTTGAATTTTTTTTTTTTTTTTTTTTTTGTGGTATGCGGGCCTCTCACTGCTGTGGCCTTTCCCGTTGCGGAGCACAGGCTCCGGACGCGCAAGCTCAGCGGCCACGGCTCACGGGCCCAGCCGCTCCACGGCATGTAGGATATTCCCGGACCGAGGCATGAACCCGTGTCCCCTGCATCGGCAGGCGGACTCTCAACCACTGCGCCACCAGGGAAGCCCTATATTTGAAATTAAAAAAAAATAAAATCTGGAGGGTGGTAATTCTCGCTGAACATCCATGCCCTTACACATCGATTTGAGAAGGCATTCCCTTGCCTTTCCTAATTGCAAAATAAAATGGAGGAAGAGAGCATCATCCCCTCTTTGGGGACTGCATGAGGGGTAGTAAATATTATTTCATTTCCTCTGCTATTGATAAGCTCTCTGGGGAGCAATCAGGTGATCACCAGAGAATTGGGTTCTGGGGACCACTGATGGAAATGACCCCTCACATTTCCAGGTCACCACACAGCTGTGTGCAGGACAGAATCATGGAAAAGAAATGCAAAGAAGGGAGATAGAGGGAGGAAGGGGTACTAGAGTTGTGTCTAACTGTAAGAAAATTTCATTTATAAAAATAAAATCACAGAAAGCAGATTAGGAGACAATTATTTGCACTATAGAAATATTTCTAATGCTTTATAAAAACATAAAATTAAATTTTTTCATGGCACAACACTGTAAATCAACTATACTTCGATAAAAACATAAAATTAAATAATTTTTTTTCAATAGGTGTATATATGTGCAAATACATGGGATAAGAAAAACCAATAGTTGTATAGCACTATGTTCATTGTTCCACTTTCCGAATAATTAACTCATTTAATTCTTATTATCATCCCCATTTTACAGCCAAGACCATTTAAGGTTGAAAACCCACACAGCCACTAAAGGACAGACCAAAGCTTCCAGGGTCACGCTCTTAACCGCTATGCTTGACCGCCCCCTCGTGAGACACAAAAGGGCTGGTCCCCTCCTCAGAGGCCACCACTGTTACCAGCTTCCTGGGGATCCTTCCAGAAGATAGATAATTCAAGGAAACTTTTCTTTTGCAGGCTCATTCAAGCCCATTTTTCAATCAGCAGTTTGGAGAACAGATTCAGATGCTCCCTTCCATCCACATGGTAAGTTCTGACCCATAAACTGTGAAGTCCCTGAGGCGCCCGTGGAGAGGCACAGCCTGTTATGTTGCCACCTGTAAACCACAGACCCACAGACAAGGGGCCTCTGATTTACTAGGCTTCTCCCTGCTGGTCCACAGAGCCGTTAATCTTCTCCCCTGGGGCAGAGTTTGACAGCTCCCAAAGGTCCCAGTGAAGTACTCTTTTCAAAGTGAAATTCTCAGTCAAATAAACTTGAAACAGACTTGGTCTGGATCCAGGTACAGAACCAACCCGCTCCTTGCCTCCGGCCAGTCGTTGGCTACACTTCACTTCCTGGGTTTTTTGAGTCCTCTGGTGCAGGCTACGCTTTTCCTTCAATAAAACAGTGATTTAAGACCTTCATTCTTCCTGTTTTCTTTTTTTTTTTCTTGGGTTCGCGGGCCTCTCACTGTTGTGGCCTCTCCCGTTGCGGAGCACAGGCTCCGGACGCGCAGGCTCAGCGGCCATGGCTCACGGGCCCAGCCACTGCACGGCATGTGGGATCTTCCTGGACCAGGGCACGAACCCGTGTCCCCTTCATCGGCAGGCGGACTCTCAACCACTGCGCCACCAGGGAAGCCCCAACTTTTTTTATGTTAAGCCACTGAGGTTTGGGAGCTATTCGTTACAATCTAGCCCCTCTAGACTGATAAAATTTGAAACAACTATAAATAAGTAATAAAGAGCATTGGGAGTCTTTGCCTCAGCCCGTGAAGACAAAAGTTAAAGTCTGTTTTTCCATCTGATGGAGAAATCTCAGATAAAATAACAATTCAATTGATTCCTTTAGCAAATCTTAATTAAGGACTTACTCTGTTCAAAGCACTATTAACAAGAGTAACAAAAACTTTATTTGATTATCAGGATTATTTATTTAAAAGACACTAAAATTCCAGATAATTCAAAATAGCCAAAACGACTTAGCATCTAAGATGCTGTGCATAGTGCTTTTATTACAATTTCCCATTGCCTCTGAGCATTTTCCAGCTATAAAATTGTTAAAGGGTAGATTTCCCGCAAAAGGTAAAATCATGACTCTCATGCAGATGTAAAATGAACACATGTTAAAGATTTACTTACTCATTATTCATTGAAGAAACTGGAATTACATTATAGCTGGTTCAGGGGAGAAGTCAAAAGAACCACAATTTTCTATGGAATAAAGAAATGTTGAAATGAATTTACAAAGGGACACAAAACTGGAATTTTCACGGGGATGTGGAGCAGGGCAGTTGAGGGATGTGGGGTAGTCAGTTTAAACCATCATGCCATAATTCCACCACAGAATTTATTTGTATGACACTGGATAAAAATTATTTTGCTTTGCTATCAAATATCTACAAATTCAGAGTTATGTAATAGCTCAAAGTCAGCAAAAGGCTAGAATCTGACAAAGCAAAGGGTAGGCTCTAGACAATGCAGTTTTCCATTAGAGACATCCAGTAAGCCCTTTTCCTTATTCTGAATTTCCTTACAGATTGAATTCTCAAAATAATAAAAAATAATAATAATTAAAATAAGTGATGCTATTTACTCAGTGCTAGGCAATGTGCTAAGACTTTTACATACATTATCATTAGATGGATATTGTTATTACTATTTTATAGATAGGATAACTGAGACCTAACTTTTTTTTTTTTTTTGGCCCTGTCTCATGGCTTGCAGGATCTTAGTTCCCTAACCAGGGAGGGAACCCAGGCCCTTGGCAGTGAGAGAGCAGAGTGCTAACCACTGGACTGCCAGGGAATTCCCTAGCCCAGAATTTAAATGAAAGTCTGACTGATTCCAAAGCTTTCAACAGTTTTCAAAGAATATTTAAGATAATGACAAGTTTGGGCTTCCCTGGTGGCACAGTGGTTAAGAATCCGCCTGCCAACGCAGGGGACACAGGTTTGAGCCCTCGTCTGGGAAGATCCCACATGCCACAGAGCAACTAAGCCCGTGCGCCACAACTACTGAAGCCCTGCGCCTAGAGCCCGTGCTCCGCAACAAGAGAAGTCACCGCAACGAGAAGCCCACAGACTAACAAAGAGTAGCCCCCGCTCGCCACAACTAGAGAAAGCCCGTGCGAAGCAACAAAGACCCAATGTAGCCATAAATAAGTAAATAAATTTATTTTAAAAAAGATAATGACAAGTTTTAAAAATAATTAATATACAGTAAAATTGACATTTTCTTGGTATACAGTTCTATGGGTTTTAACACATGTATAGATTCACTTAACCACAACCACAATCAGGATACGGAAGTGTCCCATCACCCTCAAATCTCTCTGATCTACTCCTTTGTAGTCATCCTTTCCCTGCCCCTGGCAACCAATGATCTGTTCTCTGTTGCTATACTTTTGTCCTTTCAAGAATATCAAATAGGGGCTTCCCTGGTGGATAGTGGTTGAGAATCTGCCTGCCAATGCAGGGGAAATGGGTTCGAGCCCTGGTCTGGGAAGATCCCACATGCCGCGGAGCAACTAAGCCCATGCACCACAACTAGTGAGCCCATGTGCTGCAACTACTGAAGCCCGTGCACCTAGAGCCCGTGTTCCGCAACAGGAGAAGCCACCACAATGAGAAGACCACACACAACAATAAAGAGTAGCCCCTGCTCGCTGCAACTAGAGAAAGCACAGCAGCAACGAAGACCCAACACAGCCTAAAATGAATAAATTTATTTAAAAAATATATATCAAATAAATTATTTTTAAAAATATATCGAATAAATGGAATCACTCGGTACGTAACCTTTAAAAGATTTTTTTGTGGGGGTGATAATTATAGATTCACAAAAAGTTGCAAAAACAGTACAGAGAGATCCTGGTACCCTTCACCCAGTTACTCCAATGCTGACATCTTACATAACTACAGTGCAATATCAAAACCAGGAGATTGACCTTGGTCCAGTCCACAGCCATTCCACGTCCATCAGTTTTACATGCACTCATTTGTGGGTGCCTGCACAGTTCTATACAATGTTATTACATGTGTAGTATTGTGTAACTGTCACCACAATCAAGATATGGAATTATTCCATTACTGCAAAAATGCTTGTGTCATCCCCTTATAGTCACATCTTGTGGAGTTACAGTTTTTGGAAAGCTTTCTTTATGTGTTCCCCCTCGTTTAAAAAAAAAACTCACTTTAAGGTAATTACACAATTAATTAAATGCTTCTTTTGTACTGAAATATTTGTTTTTTACTGACATTATTTTTACAAAGTTCAAAAATTTTCACTTTTTTTAAAAACTGTTTTTCTTCTTTTCATTTCATAATTATTACTGAAAAAAAATGTTGTCCCATAGAGAGTATGTCAAAAAGTGTTCCATCCCAGGTATTGTTTGTGCTGTGAAGGTCACTATTTGGAAACCAGAATCTTGGACTTGCCCAGGCATCAAGCTGAAAAAGGGTAGCCCATCATTTAAATGAGTTCAAACTCTTTTATAGCTGTTGAGCCAAAGGCAGAACCTTAATCATTTTTCCTCTTCAGTACTTTTTAAAAATACAAATTTTATAATAAAGAGTATGACATGTTAAACCGCTAAAAAAAAAAAGTCATGTTTTCGTAGCAAATAGATGAACTATGGAAATGGTTCCATAGTTCAAACCCACTTTTAAGTTAAAAAACTGTTTTAGGGGAAAGGTAATTTTCAGACCTATGAAATCTCAGTGTTTCCTCTGGGCTCTATTTTCCCAACTAATCAGTTATTTAAAGTAAGAAGAACTGCAAACACTCCATCTCCAATTTTTTTCTATTTGCTTATAAATTAAAATAAAATCTTTTCTTAAAGAAGATCGCTGATTTGGAATTACCAGAATACTATTTAACCATATTGATTTGTGGGAGACCCTGCTTTTTCATGGACCCCATCCATATTCTTTTTTGTATCTTGTTTCTGTCATGGGCTAATATTTATTATAAATGTAAGGATGTTTTCCATCCTTTGCTCAAGTTATTCCTCTTGCATTCTCTGGTGAGCTTAGCCTCTAGCCGTGATGGAATTCTTCTCCTAGAGCCTGGACAGAGACATTCCATTCAGTACTTATGGCATATGTTATTTGCAGGCCCCTAGGCTGGAAAAATAAAGAAACTAAACACTAATGGGAGGGGGCAGGTAGGGGATGGTTTTCCCTCCAAAGTTTACTTTTTCGTTTTTATTGACTCTTCTTCTATGTAGTCTCTTTTCTATATATTTGGAATTATAAGCCAATGTGTGGGCAATTTTCAGAGCAGACTTAATTAATTCATTACTATGATTGGATAAATACATCATCTCTGGTTCTTGGTGAATGGCTTTGCCCTGAGGTCCACAGACATGGCTAATAACGAGCAAAGTAGGACACTGATGTACCTTCTTCATATACGAGAAGTAGTTTTCATTTGTCCCTCCAGATTGACTCTCTACTCTTCTCCTCACCTGGGGGTGCCAGATTCAGCAAACAAAAATACAAGATGAAGAGTGAGGTCAGGTGTTTTCCTCTAGCTCCTCCCTTTCTGGTTGCGGAATGTTGGCTGTGTCCCTCTGTCAAGCCGCGGCTTTGTAAATCTTCTTTGGAGAAATGTCTATTTAGGTCTGCCCATTTTTGGATTGGGTTGTTTGTTTTTTTGATATTGAACTGCATGAGCTGCTTGTGAATTTTGGAGATTAATCCTTTGTCAGTTGCTTCATTTGCAAATATTTTCTCCCATTCTGAGGGCTGTCTTTTCATTTTGTTTATTGTTTCCTTTGCTGTGCAAAAGCTTTTAAGTTTCATTAGGTCCCATTTGTTTATTTTTATTTTTATTTCCATTTCTCTAGGAGGTGGGTCAAAAAGGATCTTGTTGTGATTTATGTCATGGAGTATTCTGCCTATGTTTCCCTCGAAGAATTTAATAGTGTCTGGCCTTACATTTAGGTCTTTAATCCATTTTGAGTTTATTTTTGAATATGGTGTTAGGGAGTGTTCTAATTTCATTCTTTTATATGTAGCTGTCCAGTTTTCCCAGCACCACTTATTGAAGAGGCTGTCTTTTCTCTACTGTATATTCTTGCCTCCTTTATCAATGATAAGGTGACCATATGTGCATGGGTTTATCTCTGGGCTTTCTATCCTGTTCCATTGATCTATCTTTCTGTTTTTGTGCCAGTACCATACTGTCTTGATTACTGTAGCTTTGTAGTATAGTCTGAAGTCAGGGAGCCTGATTCCTCCAGCTGCGTTTTTGTTTCTCAAGATCCTTTTGGCTATTCGGGGTCTTTTGTGTTTCCATACAAATTGTGAGATTTTTTGTTCTAGTTTTGTAAAATGCCCCTGGTAGTTTGATAGGGATTGCATTGAATCTGTAGATTGCTTTGGGTAATATAGTCATTTTCACAATGTTGATTCTTCCAATCCAAGAACATGGTATATCTCTCCATCTATTTGTATCATCTTTAATTTCTTTCATCAGTGTCTTATAATTTTCTGCATACAAGTCTTTTGCCTCCTTAGGTAGGTTTTTTCCTAGCTATTTTACTCTTTTTGTTGCAATGGTAAATGGGAGTGTTTTCTTAATTTCACTTTCAGATTTTTCATCATTAGTGTCTAGGAATGCAAGAAGTTTCTGTGCAGTCAGAATGGCCATCATCAAAAAATCTAGAAACAATAAATGCTGGAGAGGGTGTGGAAAAAAGGAAACACTCTTGCACTGCTGGTGGGAATGTGAATTGGTACAGCCACTATGGAGAACGGTATGGAGGTTCCTTAAAAAACTACAAATAGAACTACCATATGACCCAGCAATCCCACTACTGGGCATATACCCTGAGAAAACCATAATTCAAAAAGAGTCATGTACCAAAATGTTTATAGCAGCCCTATTTACAATAGCCCGGAGATGGCAACAACCTAAGTGTCCATCATCGAATGAATGGATAAAGAAGATGTGGCACATATATACAATGGAATATTACTCAGCCATAAAAAGAAACGAATCTGAGCTATTTGTAATGAGGTGGATAGACCTAGAGTCTGTCATACAGAGTGAAGTAAGTCAGAAAGAGAAAGACAAATACCGTATGCTAACACATATATATGGAATTTAAGAAGAAAAAAAAAGGCATGAAGAACCTAGGGGTAAGACAGGAATATAGACACAGACCTCCTAGAGAATGGACTTGAGGATATGGGGAGGGGCAAGGGTAAGCTGTGACAAAGCGAAAGAGAGGCACGGACATATATACACTACCAAACGTAAGGTAGATAGCTAGTGGGAAGCAGCCGCATAGCACAGGGAGATCAGCTCGGTGCTTTGTGACCGCCTGGAGGGGTGGGATAGGGAGAGGGGGAGGGAGACGCAAGAGGGAGGGGATATGGGAACATATGTATATGTATAACTGATTCATTTTGTTATAAAGCAGAAACTAACATACACACACACACACACACACACACACACACACACACACACAAAATAGTTCCTAGGTCAAATAAATCGTCCACTAAATGTTTGTTCTGAAAAAAAAAAAAGTCAGAAAATAAAAAGTGTTGTCAAGGACATGGGGAAATTGGAACCCTTACACACTGCTGATGGAAAGGTATAATGGCCAGTCAGTTTAGGAAACAGTATGGCAGTTCCTGAAACAATTAAGCATAGAGTTACTGTATGACCCAGCAATTCAATTCCTAGATATCTACCCAAGAGAAATAAGAACATACGTCCTTACAAAACTTGTACACAAATGTTCATAGCAGCATTACCCATAACAAGCAAAAGATGAAAACAGCCCAAATATCCACCAATGGACTAATGAACAAACAAATGTGGGGGCTTCCCTGGTGGCGCAGTGGTTGAGAGTCCGCCTGCCGATGCAGGGGACACGGGTTCGGGCCCTGGTCTGGGAGGATCCCACATGCCGCGGAGTGGCTGGGCCCGTGAGCCATGGCCGCTGAGTCTGCGCGTCCGGAGCCTGTGCTCCGCAACGGGAGAGGCCACAACAGTGAGAGGCCCTCGTACCGCAAAAAAAAAAAACCAAAAAACCAAATGTGGCATATCCATACAATAGAATGTTGTTCCACCATAAAAAGAAATGAATATTTGGTACACAGTGGGCAAACCTTGAAAACATATGCTAAGTGAAAGAAGCCAGTAACAAAAGACCACATTTTATGAGTACATTCTGATGAAATGTCCAGGGATAAGGAAATCTATAGAGACAGAAAGTAGATTAATGTTTACTTAGGGCTGGGGGGATAGAGGCGTAGGGGGTGGAGTCATAGGTAAGGTATGTTGTTTCTTTTTGACTTGAAAATATTCTAAAATTGACTGTGGTGATACCTGCACATAACTGTGAATATATTAAAACCATTGAATTGTACACTTCAGGTGGGTGAATTGTATGGTATGTGAATTATATCTCAATAAAGCTGTTTTTTTTTTTAAAAAAAGAAGTTTCTGTGCATTAATTTTGGATCCTGCAACTTTACCAAATTCATTGATTAACTCTAGTAGTTTTCTGGTAGCATCTTTAGGATTCTCTATGTTGAACTATGGTGCATCTTTAGCTGGAGGTGAATCCTAATATCTCAGATTGTGGAGGCATTGGACATGGCTCTGTTCATCCACTATTAGACATAACTGTGAAGATTTCTAGGTATATAACATGGTCCTTTTGATCTCTTCCTTACATATATGTGATTATTTGATATTTATGCAATTCTAGTCACTTAATTTACTTACTTTTCAAGAAGATATATATGTGTATATATATGTGTATAAAGTTTAAAAAAGAGAGTGGTTAAATGGTTAAATAACTTATGATAAATTTATACTATTGAATATGATATAGTTATTAAAAAGAATGAGATAGGTCTGTAAGTATTAATATGGAAAAATATAGAATCAAATAGTCTGTATATCTGTAATCATCAAGAATAGCCTGGGGAGTGTGTGTGTACCAAATCACAGACAGGGACTGCCTTGGGAGAATGGAGGGCTTGGGAGAATGATGCGTTCACATTTTGTTCTCTATACTTAATGTATTGTAAAGGATTCTTGTGTATCTATCGCAACATGTGTTTTGTGTTCATCTATGCTTTCTCCTAAAACCTCACCCAAATGACAGTAAAGACATACAGAGATAATACAGGGCCAATAGATGAGAGAGAGCACCATAGAGGATTAGAGACATCGACAAAACTTTGGAAGGTTAAAAGTGGAGAATAAGTGGTAACTGAGTTACCAGAATAGGGAAAACTGAAGCTTATGTTTCTGCAGAGGTATTTTCCAATGAGAAGCAAACTGATTCATGGCCCAGAACACCTGAGAGACTCAGAAATTAGAGACAGCATGTACTTTCAGGAGGGGTAAGATGTGAGATGAACATAGGAAAATTAGCTGAGAGTTTGCATAAGGAGCAAGTAGACCCCTTGAACTTCTACCCCACCCCATGATGTCCAGTGATTAAACCCCCAACCTCAGCAGGAAATGGGAGGTTTGATCCATGGAGAGATGATGTTGAAGAGACGGTGAACTCAGGGATGATGACAGGCACAACTGAAGGGGATAAGGCACCAGACAGAAAACAGTGGGATTGAGTGAAAGGCTACACACTGCACAGTGACACCCAGGCCTTCTCCCCTTCTCAGCCCCCAGAATGCTGGCAGGGAAGCTTATATGCCTCAGTCAGCAGACTGAATAATTTTTCCTTGGAGAATTTCCAAGAAGAAAGACCTATTGACATTTAGCGTTGTCCAGTAAAATGTCCATGTTCCACTTGATTACCCTACAGTGAAACTCACCATTCAACAAACCCCATTCATATTCCTAGAGCTTCCAATCAGCCTTTTAGCACCTCACATTTAATATGAACTGGCAGACTTTTTGAGGAAAGCCTCTGACATAAAAAAAAAACAGGAAAAAAAAACGACAGAAAAAAGGAACTCAGAAGAATCAAGGACAGTACAAGGAACGGAAGGAAACTTCAAACAAATGACTAATATCCTCTGAAAGATAAGTGATGATATTAAATCCTTGAGACAAAAACAGAATGATGAGACAATGGAATAATTAAAAAAAAGCTTTAGAAATTAAAAATATGTTGATTTAAGTAAAAAATTCAGTAGAAGTGTTAAAAGACAAAGTTGAAGAATCCCTGAAAAGTAGAACAAAAAACTAGAAAAGTAAAGAAAACTAGGGCAGTTCAAGAGGTTCAATATCTAATTAATAGGGATTTCAGAAAGAAAACAAAAGAAAGAAGCAGAAATTGTCAGCTATTATATTAATCTGGGTTCTCCAGAGAAACAAAACCAATGGGGTATATATTTATATTTATATAAATTTAATATATTTATTATAAGGAATCAGCTTACTTGATTATGGAGGCCAACAAGTCCCCAGATCTGCAATCAGCAAGCTGAAGACCCAGGAAAGTCAATGGTATATTTCCAGTTCAAGCCTACTCCAAAGGCAGAAGAAGACTGATTTCCCATATGGAAGACAGTCAGGCAGAGAAAGCAAATTCTCTCTTACTCAGCCTTTTTTTTTTTTTTTTCCTATTCAGGGTTTCAATGAATTGAATGAGGCTTACCCACATTGGAGGACAATTTGCTTTATTCACTGATTCAAATGTTAATCTCATCTAGAAACACTCATAGGCACACCCAGAATAATGTTTAACCAACTATCTGGGCAACTTGTGGCCCAGTCAAGCTGACACATAAAATTAACCATTGCAGACACGATGCAGGAACATATCCCAGGATAAAGAATGTAACTGGTCCAAATGAGAATAAGAAATGAAAACGATCCATACCAAGGCACATCACTGTAAAATCCTCCATCATCAGGGGTAATAAGAATCTAAAAGCTTCCAGAAAGGAAAAGAAAGGTCACAAGGAAATAGAATGGCATTAGACTCTCAGCAGCACTAGTAGCTAAAAGCTAATGCAGCAATGTCTCCAAAATTCTGTGAGAAAAAATTTCCACCCGATTCTCTGCTCAAACTATAAAAATATGAAGGTAGCAAAAAAAAAAAAAGATGTTTTCAAGCAGGCAAATCTCAAAAACTTTGCTTTCTTTGTATCTCTTTTTCCAAGAAGCTTCTGGAGCATGCGTGTTACCGAAAGAAGGGAATAAACCAAGAAAGAGGAAGATCTGATTGAGAAAACAAGGATTCCAACAAGGAAAGAGGCAAGTTGAATTTCTAGAAGGGTGATGAAGAAATGTCCTAAGGTGACAAACCGGTTCTAGAGACAAACCAGTTCAGGTAGAAACCAAAGGATGGAAGGATCCAGGAGAGATGTCTCGATTAAAAAAAAAAAATGAAGAATAACTATTAGAATACTTAAGGTGCTTGACCATGTTGCTGGAAAGAGAACTGGAGAAGTATAAGAAAAGTATTTTATATCTGTATCTCCACTAACACAAACGCATAAAACAAAACAAAATGAATAAGTAAGCAATATTTAATTCGAGGAAAACCAAAAAATGCATAGGAAAAGAAATGTAAACAAAGTATTGCTTACTCATGAGCAATATTTGCATTATCATTATATTATAAAACTATTCATTTAATTAAAAATTGCAATTAAAATACATAGGGAGGGACTTCCTTGGCAGTGCAGTGGTTAAGAATCCGCCTGCCAATGCAGGGGACACGGTTTGAGCCCTGGTCTGGGAAGATCCCACATGCCGCGGAGCAACTAAGCCTGTGCACCACAACTACTAAGCCTTTGCCCTAGAGCCCGCGAGCCACAACTACTGAGCCCGTGTGCCACAACTACTGAAGCCTGCATGCCTAGAGCCGGTGTTCCTCAACAAGAGAAGCCACTGCAATGAGAAGCCCATGCACCACAAGGAAGAGTAGCCCCCGCTTGCTACAACTAGAGAAAGCCTGTGCACAGCAAAGACCCAATGCAGCCAAAATAAATAAATAAATAAATAAAAATACATAGGGAGGGAGAAGTTTGTATGTGTGTAGGGGTGGTGAAAGGATAGTAAGTCCTTATCTTCCATAGTAAGAAGTGAGTAGGTAATGTCTAAAATTGCATAAAGTTATTAGCAAATATATGGAGTTAAATATAAGAGGAGAAGCAGCTAACTGGACTAGAAGTTGCCTCTGCCTTTGGGGAATCTATTTACTACTGGGGCTGAGTATTGTTTTGTTGCTGTTTGTTTGTTATTTTAAATTTTGTAAGTATTAGTTGACCTTTTAAACCTTTTCTGGGTATTTTTTGATTGCCCAAAATATTTTTATGACCTAAAAAAATTGTATACAAGGTGATATAAAACATTCGTCTTAAAGGTTTTCTTAATTTTTTTGGAATAGGCTGGGTCTAGACAAACAAGATATCTTTTTTTTGTGTGTGTGTGGTACGCGAGCCTCTCACTGTTGTGGCCTCTCCCGTTGCGGAGCACAGGCTCCGGATGCGCAGGCTCAACGGCCATGGCTCACGGGCTCAGCTGCTCCGCGGCATGGGGGATCCTCCCAGACTGGGGCACGAACCCGTGTCCCCTGCATCGGCAGGCGGACGCTCAACCACTGCGCCACCAGGGAAGCCCAAGGTATCTTGATGTTAATTACCTCTAGCTATTAATCACTATTTTTCCTTAATTCAAATACCTAATTCAAATGACTAAATGCATGAGGGCTTGTACTTTATTATATTATTTAGAAAGTATTTCTATCAGAGTAAAATATTTTCTATTATAAGGGATGAAAAAAATTTTTTTCCTTCTACCCTTTCTAGGTTCTTGGTTGGGGCTCTGCAACAAAAGGCAGAGAATAACAAGAGAAAGCATTCAAATTTATTCAATGTAAGTTTTATGTGACACAAGAAGGAAATGAAGACCCCAAGAAACAGTTAAACTTAAATGTTTTTATACTAGGTTTGATGAAGAATGGAAAGTCACAGAAAATGTGATAGGACAAAAGGGCATGAGCTGAGAGTACTAAACTGAGGACAGCTTAGCGAGGAGGCCTGTTTGTTTGGATTCCTCTCAGTGTCCCTCCTTTTCTCTGGGTAGAGGGAGAGCACTTCCCACATGAGGGTCTTTTGACCTGCTTCCAGGGAGAAAGGAAGAGCAGAGACACCTTCCTACACCTGCCATTTCTCAAAGTCCTTCAGCTTAAAATATTCAGTATGCCAAGGTGCCATATTTGGGGGTAGTGTGTTCTTAACCCTGTTACTATCATAAATTAAATGTATTAACTCTTTGTGAAATATTGTTGCTAAGAATCTTTATATAGAATCAGATAATTCTGTAATTTTATTTTACTCTTTTTACATACATCTTCTATAACATTCTCACAGTAACAGTCGAAGGGAATAGCACTAGATTAATACTTTAAAAGTTAATGAATTATTTAGACATGTCCTTTTGAGATATTTAGATATATCCTCTCATATAATTTCCTCCTTCTAATCAGGGCAGAAGTATTAATATCCAATCTGTATATCTTGGCTTGAATTTCTTCAAATTATCTTTGTATAAGCAATTCTCTTAAACACGTAGTTCTATAGAAAACTATCTAGAAGAACATATAATAAAAAACTAACAGTGGATACCTGGGATGTAGAATTGGGGAGGATTTTCTAAAATGTTTTAAAGCCTTTGTGTGTTATAATTATTATTTTTTTTGGCGGTACGTGGGCCTCTCACTGTTGTGGCCTCTCCTGTTGTGGAGCACAGGCTCCAACACACAGGCTCAGCGGCCATGGCTCATGGGCCCAGCCGCTCCGTGGCATGTGGGATCTTCCCGGACTGGGGCACAAACCCGTGTCCCTGCATCGGCAGGCAGACTCTCAACCACTGCGCCACCAGGGAAGCCCTGTGTATTACTTTTATAATCACAATATATTTGTGAATGCATATGTGTATATGTATATATGTAGGATAAAATAAGAGGTTTTACATAGTCGTTTTGGGCTCTATTGCAATTCTTTATTGTTTTCACCTTCATCATAAAGGGATTTCACTACCACAAACCTGAAAGGATATCCTGTTGAACTTCACCTGACATTCTATGACCTGGTTTAGCTACTTTAACCAAATGACTCTGAACTGAGGTGACCAAAGGCAACTGCCCTGCTCTAGACTGTTAGATCCAAATTGCGTTCAGCATGTTTGTGGTACAGCCAGGAATATCCAAGCTAGGCTAATGGGCAATCACTTATCAGTCCACAATCAGCCACAGAAAATACATGTGCAAGCACTGGAAATGAACTTTATAGATTAAAAAAAAACCAAACAAATTATAATGATTGTTTATTAATTAATAAATGGAGTACATCTCAGCCAGTTTGTTTTCCTCCTTTCCTTGTTAGGCCATTTTATGTTGACCAGAAAACACAAGTAATGGAGTTTCATCTTTTTGCTATTGTCCTTCAAGAGTGGGAAGCATCTTCTTTCAAAGTAGCCCTTCTTACCTGAGAAGACCCTGACTGGATTAGTTCTTTGTTTTTTAATTTCTAGGATTCTCAGTCTCATGTTCTCCAGATTTTATATTATTATTATTCCAGTCCTTAACATTGCATTTAGAGATGCTGCAGGAGGTTCTATAGGTAATTCATAGTAGAATTAGGAACAGCACTGTTTGACAGTCTTTGCTCTATATGCCTGCCTCAAATGGCATAATGCTACATACGGCATGTTTTTGTGTCCCTGCAATTCCTATGTTGAAACCTAATCCTCAATGTGATGGTATTTGGAAGTGTGGCCTTTGGGAAGTGAGGTGATTAGGCCATGAGGATGGAGCCCTCCTGAATGGGATTAGTGCCCTTATAAAAGAGACCCCAAAGAGATCCCTTGCCCCTTCTCCCACTTGAGGACACAGCAAGAAGACAGCTATCTGAGAACAAGGAAGCAGACCCTCATGAGACATCCAATCTTCTGGTACCTTGATCTTGGACTTCCCAGCCTCAGAATTGAGAAATAAATGGTTGTTGTTTAAACCAGCCTGGTGTAAACCAGTTGGTGGTATTTTTGGTATAGCAGCCTGAACAGACTAAGGCACATAGGAAATTTTAAAATCTTTGAAGTGCCCCTTGACAACTGTAGGTCTCTCCTGACCCATGTCCTGTCCGTTAGCAAGTCTTCCCAATTCTCACTCCAAACTATGTCTCTGATGGATCCACTTCTCATCTTCAGCATCCCTACCTGGTTCTGGCTATCAGGAGAGACGTCTGATGGAACCACTGTCACACCTGCAAACTGGTTTTTACTCTTGCTCCCTCCAGTCTTTCTACCATGAAGCAACACAGAGTGACCTTTCCAAAACAAAAGTTTAACCACTTTATTATAATTTTGTTTAAAAAGGTCAGGTTGGTTGAGGTATAATTTACATAAAGTAAAATCCATCCCTTTAAGGTATATAATTCTATGATTTTTTTTTTTTTTGGCCGTGCTGCACACCTTGTGGGACCTTAGTTTCCTGACCAGGGATCAAACCTGTGCCCCCTGCAGTGGAAGCTAAGAGCCCTAACCACTGGACTGCCAGGAAATTCCCAATAATTCTATGAATTTTAACAAACACACTCTGTTGTGTTACCTCCCACCATAATCAAGATATAGAACAATTCTATGCTTCCAAAAGTTCCCTGGAGTGCCTTTGTAGGCAAACCTTTCTCCACCTACAGCTCCTGGCCACTGATCTGTTTTCTGTCTCTATACCATTACCTTTTTCACAGTGTCACATAAATGGAACTGTACACTATGTAGCCTTTTGAGTCTGGTTTCCTTCACTTAACGGAATGCATTTGAAATTTATTCATGTTGTTGCTTGTGTCAGTAGTTCATTCCTTTTTATTGCTAAGTGGTATTCCAGCAACATAACTCTTTATCTATCCACCAGTTGGTAGACATTTGCATTGTTTCCAGTTTTTGGTGACTATGACAGAAGCTATTATAAACATTTGCGTACAGGTTTGTTGGATTTTTGGGGGCGGTGGGGGAGTTCATAGGTATCCACTTCTCTTGGTTAAACATGTAGAAGTTGGATTACTGGATAATACGGTAAATGTATATTAAACATTATAGGAAGCCGATGCCCTGTCTTCCAAAGCGGCCGTACCATTTTGTGTTCCCACCAGCAGTGTATGAATTCCAGTTGCTCCACATTCCCCTCAGCACTTGGTATTATTGGGGTTTTTATTTGAGCCATTCTGGCTTGAATTTGCATTTCTCTAATGACTAATGATGTTGAGCATCTTTTTATGTGCTTAGTTACTATCCATATTTTTTCTTTGGTGAAGTGTTCAAACTTGTTGCCCATTAAAAAAATGGGGTTGCTTTATTACTGAGTTTTTTTTTTTTTTTTTTTTTTTTTGCGGTATGCGGGCCTCTCACTGTTGGGGCCTCTCACTGTTGTGGCCTCCCCCGTTGCGGAGCACAGGCTCCGGACGCGCAGGCTCCGGACGCGCAGGCTCAGCGGCCATGGCTCACGGGCCCAGCCGCTCCGCGGCATATGGGATCCTCCCAGACCGGGGCACGAACCCGTATCCCCTGCATCGGCAGGCGGACTCTCAACCACTTGCGCCACCAGGGAGGCCCTATTACTGAGTTTTATTATCATTGTTCTAATAAAAAATTCTGAATAGGTAATACATTCACATGCTTGAAAATCACCAAAAGTGATTTAAAAAAAATCATTCATCAAGAAATGCCCTCGGGCTTCCCTGGTGGCACAGTGGTTGAGAGTCCACCTGCCGATGTAGGGGACACGGGTTCGTGCCCCGGTCTGGGAAGATCCCACATGCCATGGAGCGGCTGGCCCGTGAGCCATGGCTACTGAGCCTGCGCGTCCGGAGCCTGTGCTCCGCAACGGGAGAGGCCACAACAGTGAGAGGCCCGCGTACCACAAAAAAAAAAAAAAAGAAAAAAAAGAAAAAAAAAAAAAAGAAATGCCCAGCGCTGTCCCCATTAACCTGACTGTTGTTAGAGAATACTTTCATTAATTTGTGTTTCCTTCCAGAGCTTCTTTCTGTAAATATAAATACATATTCCTATGTCCTCTCCATTCTTACACTAGAAATAACATAATATATACACTGTTTAGCACCAATATATCCTGGAGAGCATTCTCAGACAGTATTTTTTACAGTCACGTGGTTCTATTGTGGGGATAAAGAGCAGCTTATTTAGACAGTTCCTGTTGAGGGGCACTGAGTCGTTTCCAACTATTTCCGTATAAACAACATGACAATTAATAACCTTGTACACAGGTCCTTTGCGTGCAGTTCTCTCGATGAGATATATTCCAGAAGTGATTTTCAGATTACTATTTCTTAAAGCACGGACTTCCTTAACGGCTACGTAAAGTTACTCTGTCCATTTTAACTAAACTCGGGGTGGGGGGGCGCTTGTGTAAACCCTACTTATGAAAAAAGAAAATTGGTGTGTGTGAGATGTGTGGATGTAGGATGGTGTGTGTGTTTGTGCGTGTGATGTTGTGTGTGGAGGTGTTATGTGCGGGTATAGGTATTGTGTGGATGTGAGGTGTTGTGTTGTGTGGGTGGGTGTAGGGTGTTTAGAGGAATGGGGAGGGGGTCAGGCTACAAGCTGGGAGCTCTACCTGCCAGGAAAGGTGCAGGAAGAGGGCTGTGAGGGGCTGCCAAGCACCACAAAGTCCTCTCATGACTGCGACTTAACCCTGCTTGCTGTTTTCTCTGTATTTATTTATAGCAGCTATCTCGTGATTATATCTGTGCCTTTTGCTTCTGATCTCTGACTAAAGAAAGATTTTTTTCTGATCTGTGTTTCAATCTCACCAGCGATTAATGGCGTTGGCTCTTCATGAGTTTTTCTTTTGATCATCCTTTGCCCTCAGTTAATTTGCTCTAGCAAAGAGCAAACTCTTCGGGAGGAGATTAGCGGGGAGAAGGACCGCATTTAGTTTGACCAAATGAAGTGTTTCTGAATTTGATCACTCACTTCTCACTCAAGGGGAAATTTAGGAAGTAGTAGTAACCTCTTTGATATTTAAGTCTCACTGATGGTCTCTGTTATTTATGTCTTAAAGGCCCACACTGACTTTAAATACTGATTATTCATTTAAACCCTAGTCACAGGCTAAAAACAGAAGTTGAATGCAAAGCACAACCACCATCCAGACTGCCTTCTGGTTAGTTCTAAATTTAACTCGTAGCTTACCTTTAGTGTTAAAGAGACCTTCTATTTTTGGATTTCTTATGTGCACACAGGTATTGCAGTAACTGGTGGGCTGGTTGTTGATTAGAAAGAGGCGATTGTACAAGTGAGGTCAGAGAGCTTTCCTCAGGCATGTGCCACTAGGTCACCTCACCCGCACAGTTATTTTCAGAACAAAATGCTGCAAATAGAGACCATAATATTTTTCTTTCCACATTGTTTATTTCAAGAGACATGGGAACCATCATGAAGAAGATTCATAGGCTTAAAATGTAAACCCTGCAAGGCTGCTTTGTTTGAGTTAATGAAGATGTGATTTTGGCGTCTCCTCTTCCCCGATCTCACCTCTGCCCTGAGAAAATGGCAGGCCCTGAAATTTATGGGAATTCCGACCTAAAGGGCCAGGAAGTGCAGGAGACTGGAGAAGGTGGGTAGAAAGGGGACTGGCCCCCCGTGGGTCACATTTCCCAGGAGAGAAAACAATATTACCCGCAGCTCTAGATTTTTAAACTTGCAGAGATTTGTTACTCCTCTTAAAATAGCCGCAGGCATGTGGAATTCACTAGATGTCATTTAATAGATTTCCCTTCCCTTCCAAGTTTGAAGGCTGATAGCCTGTCATTTTACCTGGGGAAAAAAAAATTCTTGAAGCAATTAGAAAATCCCTAGCCCTAAAATTATAGACACAACCTGCACATACGTAGCCCAAATGAAGTCTTAGGGGAAAATGATTAGTTTTAATTTGAAATTTACTGTGAAAAATTCTATTTCAAAAGATCAATGTTTGCCAGTTCTATTAAGCTAACAGGGACAAGGCTAAAGCCTGAAAGAAGCTTTAGAGTCAGTCATGAAAGCTCCAGATTAAAAAATATTTTTTAAATGGTCTCATTGAGAAAATTTTCAAATGAGAGTCACACTTGAATGAATGAATGCTGTATCAAATTATCCGGGGACAAAGAAGAGAAGCCATTCTACCAGAACAAATGCAGCCTGCTTTGTCTAGAGGACAAACTATTCTTGCAGCCCGTTTGGAAATGTCACTTTTAAGTCAATGAGAGTTGTGTTCAAATAAGAGGGGGATGCAAGACCCTATTATATTCAGTAGGATGTGATGTTTTGCCTCTGAATGGTTTCTGCAGTGCATGAAAATTCCTTTTATTGGGGAGGGGAGGCGTCTATCTTGTTAATGTCTTAAACTGTTTTCAGGTTTTACAAAGTGCTTTAGTTTTTACACTGAGAGGGCAGACATGATTATGCTGGAACACCAGTTGTCCAGCTACATAAGTTCTGACTTTTGGGGCAAGTCTCCTGAACTTTTAACTTGGTGAAAACGGATTGCTTGGCTCGCATGAGGAAGTTGTCTTCTGGAAGTGATCCAGGGCTTGGAGTAGTCCAACCCAGCCATTTTCTCTGTCCTTCGAAGATATCACCATTGGAGTGCTGTCCATAACGCGGTTGATTCGACCAGTGATGGTGTTCAGTGAAACAGGAAGTTCAGAACTGAGACTGAGCAGAACTGACAGGGAAGTCAATTCACTGCCCTATACTGACCAGATTGCCTGGCATCTTCAGGATTTATAGGCCAGCCAAAGCAGTTTGGCCTTCTTTGTTCATTTTGACAAACTATAAATCTTCTAATACTATTGGTAAGCTCATGAAATCAATTCATTTTTGTGGCTTTCTTTTCTTTCTTTTTTTTTTGATTACTAAAAGAGACTATATGCCGGGAATTCCCTGGTGGTACAGTGGTTAAGACTCTGTGCTTCCAGTGCAGGGGATGCGGGTTCGAACGCTAGTCAGGAAACTAAGATTCCACATGCTGCATGTTGTGGCCAAAAAAAAAAAAAAGAGAGAGAGAGAGAAACTATATGCTAAGCAACAGTCCAAATTCTTCTGGCAGATATAATAAGATACTTAAAATGACTAATGATGTATTTGTATCATTTTGATGTATGATTTTTTAAAAGACAAGTTTCTCCATGGAGATAGAAGGATGTAAATAAGCTGGGCTGCCAAGGCTGAGCCATCCTTCTTCAGTAACAGCAAAGACCCCCAGCAGACACCAGCTTAGGGAAAAAGCAGATGCTCACTTTGCTCTGTAAAATTTCTCCAGAAATACACAAGGGCTGACACCTTGTACAGAAACTCAAAGTTTTTGAATGATCCAAAGAAAATATCTCCTTCCAAAAAGAAAGCAGGTTTTAAAGGGCACACACTATCCACACTGCTGACAAAGATCAAATTCTCCACGTAATTGCACAATTTTCCATTTGGTTTTCTGGTAGAGGCAAAGCTTTAGAACAGTGATGAAGTAGTCTGTGGTCAGGAGCATGCCTAACTTCAGCAAGGATCAGGAAATGTTCTCCATGATGCTATTCCTCAAATATGAACAAAGACCAGTACCAAATTTTTCATTACGAGTCTAACAATAATATTGTTAGTAATCATAAAAAGAATATTAAAAGTAATACTAACAATAAGCGTGTATTACATTTTACGATATGCCAGGCACTGTACTAAGTGCAGATGTGCATTTAGTCCTCAAGCAGTTTTCCTGGGGTTCGTGTTATTAGCCCAATTTCACAGACGAGGACACTGAGGTTAAGAAAAATAATTTGCCCAAAGTTAGCAAGTTATTTACTTAGCTTGGGAGAGCGGGTATTTGAATCCAAGCAGTGCAACTCCAGAGCCTGAGAGCTTAACCCCTGATAAGAGCTAACACTTACGGTGCATGCTCACTGTGCACCAGGCAGGCACTGTTCTAACCGCATTATTACTATCATTTTACAGATAAGGAAATAAAGAGGTAAAAAAAAGCTTTCCCGAGGTCATGTTGCTATTAAGGATGGAGGTCAGATTTAAAACCAGTCACTGTGACCCTAGACTCTGAGCCCTTAGCGTCTAAGTTTGTCTAACTGGTTAGAATATACGTATTTCTTACGGGAATTAGTAAAGTATTTTCGTTTTGGATTGTTAAAAAATGGGACCTGAATTGTTCT
Source organism: Mesoplodon densirostris (assembly GCF_025265405.1). Classification (NCBI taxonomy): domain Eukaryota; kingdom Metazoa; phylum Chordata; class Mammalia; order Artiodactyla; family Ziphiidae; genus Mesoplodon; species Mesoplodon densirostris. The sequence goes on along the minus strand of NC_082668.1, from coordinate 78,454,667 downwards.
GCTTAAATCAGTTATTCTAATGAAATGGCTGTTGATCCCTGCTTAGGTAGTCTCAGGGCTATTCTGCAGCAGGCTGTATGGTTGAACTTTTTGTTGGTTTATACTACCCTCTAGTGGTTAATAGAAAATTCTGATGATGTGGCTATTTGATGACAAAGAGAACGTTGCCTGTTAAGAGGACTAAGTCCTGAACCTGGATTGATAATATTTGTACTTTTAGTATCTTTTGACTGCGGGGTTGGGGGGCCCAGGAGATTCATAAAGACAAAAAGCTACTATGAATTCAGTACCTCTTTTATGTGGGTATATTTTATTATTGTCAAGAGTATACATACACATTGCAAACAAGATATGCACCATCTTGTTTGGTGCATATGTGTATATGTGTATATGCACCATCTTGTTTCCAATGTACACATATATACACACACACATATACATTCACATACATACATATATACATATACATGTGTGTGATTTATTTATAATTTATGTGTAAGTCTTAGCTATAGACAATGCGTGGGGTATACTGATGGATTTGAAAGCCTCACAGCAGACTTCCCTCCAAGCCTCTTTGGCTATAATTTCAACAAATACCCATGCCTAAACCAATCACAGACAAGGGGAACAGAATAAACACAAAATCTTAGATTAATCAGCATATTCTCCTGAATTGGGCATAGGGACCCCTTCCCTGGTGTTCTGTTTAGGAGGAAGAAGTCCTGCTACATGAGTACATCACAGTCTTACTTAAGTCTTTCGTCCCCCAATCTCCATCCCTGGCTGACTTTAGGAGGTGCTGGCCTACAGATGGGAGGGCAGTGGGAACAATCTTTCTCTTGACGTAATGAGGTGCATTGCCTAAAGGGAATTTAAAAACAACAATAAAACCAACCTAAAAAGGGTCTGCTTTTTATTATCTCCATCAGTGGGCAATTCTAAACAATGACAACAATAAAATAATTCTCCCTGAAAAATTTTTTGCTGGTCTAAATTCTAAACAACTATGGTTTCTGCTTAGTTTTAATAATACACTAACACATTAACATTTAATATGTTTCTAATTAACACATTTGTGTTACTTATCCTTTCATAAACATTGTGTTCTGTGACACAGAAGGTAATTTGGAGACCTTCTGGTTAATACAGTTGGCCCTGTGACACATGCAGGCTCAGCTATAAGCATTTTTTTTCAGGAGTAAGTTCATGATAAACTGGAATCATTAGACCTCAATTTGCGCTTAGTTGAACCACATATTTCTGAGTCTAAACTACAGATTTGAAAGAGTCAGTGATAACACAGTGACTATAAAGACTAACAGAATTTGTGTAACTTTCATTCTGTCATTCCCTGTAACCATACAAACATATTTGCAAACAGCCATAATCAACCTAGGACAATGTACAGTGAAATGCTAAGCTTTAGAATTGTTCATTGAAAACTGGTACATAGAAAATGTGGAGAATACTATTAACTCTGCAAAAACAAAGCATAAGGAAAGTGGACATTTCGAAGAAGAATGTCAGGAGAAGCAGCAAAAGATGCTGGTCTTACACTGCCAGAAGTAATCAAGAAGACCATGTTTGAATGCTTCAATCATTTTCACCAAGAACGGGTATAAAATATCAAATACAATCAATGTTAACTATCACTCAGCCACTTTCTCTGATTTCTGCAAAACAAAAATTTAGGAAGTTTAAACCAAATACAGTAGAAACTTATGATGAATTTTTTGATGAAGATATTTTAGGGAATTTTCTTTGTGGGGCGGACTGTAGAGATATTTGAAAACTGCTACTATTCATCCTGAGGAAACAAAGACATAGACAATATTGCAATCTCTGAGATTTGTTGTGAAATAGGATTGCTATAATCTCTGCCAATCTCATCCTTATGGTTAAGTTTTTTGCTAACTCTTTGTATATGTATTGCTTCATTTGAAAGAGGACCGTTAAAATTAAAATAATTAAAAGGGTTCTTTGTTTAAATAAGTGGAGACAGCTATGCTGTCGATTAAACATGTGAAGAAGGTTGATTTTGACAATCATTGACAAATTTGCAGATGTGAAGGCTCAAAAATAGACACTAATGCTATTCATTTCTGCAACACACCAAATGTAGGTATAAGTTTTAGCCCCCTTTTCAAACATCCATTACGTTTTCTTTTGTGTCCTGTGATATTTATTTTGTTTTTTGTTAAAAATTTTTTTTACTGACTTCATTATATCGATGACTGCTGATGCCCTGTGGAGGTCCCTACTTTGACAAAGTCTTCATAGTGTCTCCAAAGAGGGAGGTCAGGCATGGGATATTTATAAGGTATTGGGGTCTGGTTTAAGGTGGGTCTTTCAGTGTCAGGCTTGATTGGGTTTGGGCAAAGTTCATGATATAATAATTTTAATATAATTTAGTATAATTTAGGATTTTGAAGTGAGTCTTCAAAAACTAAACAATCAATTGCTAAGTACAGTTGAGTTAAATATTGCTTTGAGAAGAAGCTCAGTAGCTATTTACCCAGTGTTATGGACCGAGTGTGTCCTCCCAAAATTCATATGTTAACGTCCTAATCCCCAATGTGATGGTATTAGGAGGTGGAGTTTGGGGGCTGTAATTTGGTTTAAATGAGGTCATGAGAGTAGAGCCCCCATAACAGGACCAGTGTCCTTACAAGAAGAGGAAGAGACACCAGAATTTTCTCTTTCTCGTGCACATGCACTGAGGAAAGGCCACATGAGTGCACAATGAGAAAGTGGCTGTCTACAAGCCAGGAAGAGGGCCCTCACTGAGAACCTAATCTGTCAGCCCCTTGGTCTTAGACTTCCCAGTCTCCAGAACTGGGAGAAAACAAATGTCTTCTGTTTCAGCCACCCAGTCTACAGTACTTTTTTTACAGCAGCCCAAACTAAGACACCCACTAAGGGCAAATTGATGGTCTGTTGCTTGGATAAATTAATTTTTCAGGAAATTCAACTTGACCTTCCTGATCAAGAATCTTCTGGTAAATTAACAAGAGTAAAGTTGTGTTAATGCAGGTAGTAAACTGTGTGGCTGTAGATGATTTCGTTTCTCAACATATGCAAAGTTCAATAAAGTAAAATGAATACTGTCTGCATTTCTTTTCTGGCTATCACTATTATTTATTTCATTTCATAATTATTTCCGAAAATAATTTTGTTGTTTAGAAGAGTGGTGTTAAAAATTGTTCTGTTCTGGTTGCCAGTTATGCTAGGGAGGCCTGCTAGAGGCATTATATAAAAAGACCCTGCAGTATGTGGGGTGGGAGCAGTAGGATGTTGGCCTCATACCCACAAAAGGAAATGAGGTTTATACAAGTAATCCCAGAGGTGCTCTCAAAGGCCCAAGAGAGTTACTTATCACGTAACACTTTTGGTGTGTTAAAAATATTAATTTGTACACTTATGTTCATACCGGCATTATTCACGGTAGTCAAAAGGTGGAGGCAACCCAAGCGTCTGCCAACATATAAATGGATAAACAAAATCTGGTATACACATACAAGGACATATTACCCAGCCTTAAAAAGGAAGGAAATCCTGTCACATGCTACAACATGGAGGAACCCTGAGGACGTTATACTAAGTGAAATAGGTCAGTCACGAAAAGACAAATGTTGTATGATTCCACTTATATGAGGTTCCTAGAGTAGTCAAGTTCATAGCGACAGGAAGTAGAATGGTGGTTGCCAGGGGCTGGGGGAGGTACTAGTGGGGATTGTTGCTAAATAGATAGAGAATTTTAGTTTTGCAAGATGAAAAGAGTTCTAGAGATCAGTGGTACAACAGTGTGACTGCACTCAACACTACTGAACTTGAATGACTACTGAATTTAACACTTAAAAATGGTTATGAAGGTACATTTTATATTTTAGCATAATTTTAAAAATACTATTTTGTGACTTGGAAACATTGATGATCTATTACAATTTGCATAACGCTATTTTGGCATAGCTTCCTTTAAAAATAAAAGGGTAGCAAACCTCCAAAGCACCTTTGTGCAAGTAAGAAAAGGTACCTTTTCCTCAGACACCTTGCTGCCATCTGCCAGAAAGTGATTCTCATGCAGGTACAAGTCCACAAGGATCTCTGCAGGAAAGGTGCCCCCCTCTAGAGTTGTAGCACACAATGTGCTACGCTTGTGTCATTCAAAGAATCCCTGACTAAAAGCTCTGCAAAATGCAAGGACCCTGGCTTCTGCACTTCTGAGAGGCTCTGCAAATAGTCCATGGTGTGAGTTGTGGCTTTTTGAAACTTTGGGAGATGGGAAAACACAAGAAATGTTTGATATGGAGAGTTTGGACTATACAGGTTGCAGTAGCTGAAAATGCTGTCCTATCAATGTGAATAAGCCAAAAATGAAGGCTCCCAAGGGGTCCAGCTGGCAACTCAGGAGGCAGCTTTGAATCCGAAGTGGTTGCGCCAGGATAGAAAGATGCCACCAGAGTTGGCCTCATTCACAGATAAACTCATAGATGGATGTTATACAGGACACTGGAAAGGCCCTCTGCACAGAACTGATCGTCCTATTAGTTGGGAATGCCTAGAGTCCCAGTTACTTCCTTTATGACGTATAGATTGTCAGAACTACAGATAATCTTAGACATCACCTGTTCAAACCTCCCATTTCTCAGGTGAGGACCTGCTGTCTAGAATGTTAAATGACTCGCCCACAGATGCACACTAATGGGGTTTAGTTTTGCCCTCCCTCTGGGCATCTGGAGAGGGAGAGAGTTCTCAAGGGGAGTGGGGAAGCATCAGAAGAGAGCAGGTAGAAGGTTCCAGAGACATGGGTGTCCCACTTCACAGTCATCATAATTTCCCTTTTCCTATAACCCCTAAGCCCCAAGAGGCGGTAAATGGGGAGGGAAAAGGGGGAGGCACAAGGATACTGATAGTATTGAGAAGCCTCTTAAAGCTTAAGAAGAAACTGTAAGTACATAGTGTGAATTAGACTTTTCATAATTTATTCATTAAATATATTGAACATCAACTTATGACAGGGATTCTGAGGATCTTACAGCCTGGGGGTGGGAGAGAGATGTAAACAGATAACTTATAATGAAACATGAAATATGTGGTATTAGATGTATGAATCCAGTGCTAAGAGAACTCTGAAGAGGCAACAGCTATCTTTCCACAGAGGCCTTTGGGAAAGCTTTCCAGAGTAAGGGATATTAGAATGGGTATTGAAGGGTGAATAGGAGTTTGGCTGGTGGGATGAATGTGAAAGAAGGTTCTAGGAATTCTGGGAGGAAGAAATTGCCTGGGGCAGAGTCTAGAGAGTGGCTGCGGCTATAATAACTTTAGGAGTGACAGGAGCACTCTGTGATTAGTGGAGAACAGGCAGAACTAAGAAGTTGGCATTTATCCTAGAGCCTACCACATCAACAAAGGCTGTGCAGCCGAGTGTGACAGGACCCTTTTCCTATAACCCCTAAGCCCCAAGAGGCGGTAAATGGGGAGGAAAAGGGGGAGGCACAAGGATACTGATAGTATTGAGAAGCCTCAGCTGGCTTCAGTTCAGGACAAAAGGCAGTGGGAGAGAGCGGAGGTGGCGGGTGCCATAGCCAGGCTGTGCTAGTCGGTGAACTTGCCAGGACAAGCCAGGCAGGGCGTGGAGAGCGGCTGGGCCCCCGCCCCCTTGCAGCCATCTGTTCCTTCACACACAGGCTGGGCCTCCCCCTACTCGTGAGGCAGCAAAACTCCTGCCCACTGACATGTGAAACAGTGGGGACGGCTCAGAACAAGGGAGGCCTGTGGTGAATGTCCCCCGCCCCCACTCCCCCCTCCGGGAAGGAAGGGTCTGCATGTGCATACGATGTGATGTCTGTGGCTTCCATATGCAGTACAGGACTTGAGTAGTAAGCAGGTAAACAAGGAATATCCCTTTAGCCCTTCCAGGGAAACCAACAGCCTGTAATCCTGAGAAAAGCAGGAGGGACCAGGCATTTGGGTGCAAAGCAAAGAAGACTGCCCGTAGAAGAGAAATGCTTTAATCTGGTAGTGGCTGGATACCAGAACATATCAGAGCCAGCCCTAAGGTTGCTGCCAACTGCTGTAGGAACAGGCAGAGGGCCAGGGAGTCGGCTGAACCCCAGAGGCCGAGATGACCTATTGGGCCCTCAGCCTTTGGGCTTGTGTAGCATTAGTCTTACTAGCTGAGGACACTTAAAAAAAATTTTTTTAACATCTTTATTGGAGTATAATTGCTTTACAATGGTGTGTTAGTTTCTGCTTTGTAACAAAGTGAATCAGCTATACGTACACATGTATCCCCATATCTCTTCCCTCTTGCGTCGAGGACACTTTCTAGCTGAGCATTTGAGAACAGTCCCTTGTTTGGGAGCCCCCAGCTCAGCATAAAACTGGCTCTGGTGAATGATTCCTAAATGGAATTAAACTCAAGTGATTCACTTAATGAGATTCTTTCCTTATAACTGTGTACATCTGAATATAGCCCTATGGCTTGTAGCAACATTTTTTTGAGAGGCTGCACATTATTAATATTGGGAGAGGAAGGAACAAAAGGGTGTGTGGGCTGAAACCAGGAGCAGAGGTAGGGAGTAGAGAGAAAGCTGGGCTGAGCAGGGTCTGGAGCCCTTTCTGGAAGCCCAGTAAAAGTGCTTACCCTTCAGCTGCTTGACAGGGAAAATTAAGTGTCCCAAGGGAGAGGTGGTGGGGAGGGAGGCACATGTACACTTGAATGGAAGTTTCTCAATATTTTAAATAATTATTATGGCCATCCTGGTGCACCTGGTTACTGAGGGTGAGAGGTGAGGGGCAGGAGACCTGGGGCAAGTGCCGGAGAAGGACTTGCTAGGATACATTGGTGGCATAACAGATGGCTGCGGGGTCAGGGCTGGAGAAGAGAGGAGATCATGATGATCGTTTTCAAGCTCTTCATATTTACGTAACTCTTTTAATTCTCACAACAATTCCATGGGGTAAGTATGTTTTTTATCCCTATTTTCCAAATGAGGAAATCAAGGAGTGTACTGGGTCATAAACTAATAGAATGAAAACAATGAATAGAAAGTAGAAAACATCCTACTCTCTCACAGGAATTTCAGAAACAATAGCCTCCCCATCACAACCTGCTCTCATGGCCCAAGGTCTCCAGCAGCTACAACTTACACTAAAACTTTTGTTTTGTGATTGACGGACCTGAAGGCAGAAGATTAAAGTAGAATATGTGAGAAATGGCTTTAAAATTTGACAAGTCAACCAGTGAGAATTGAAAATCAGAGTTCTCTGTCTCTGGGTTAACTGATGCTGGGTCAAGCAGAAATAAGTTAGTTGCTTGTTCCAAGAAACTGTTACTCCTAGAAGATAAGAGTATGAACCAACTAAATATCTTCCCAATCAAGAATAACAACTTGGGCTTCCCTGGTGGCGCAGTGGTTGAGAGTCCACCTGCCGATGCAGGGGACACGGGTTCATGCCCCGGTCCGGGAAGATCCCACATGCCGCGGAGCGGCTGGGCCCATGAGCCATGGCCGCTGGGCCTGCGCATCTGGGGCCTGTGCGTCCGGAACCTGTGCTCCGCAACGGGAGAGGCCACAGCAGTGAGAGGCCCAGGTACAGCAAAAAAAAAAAAAAAAAAAAAGAAAAAAAAAGAATAACAACTTGCTCATAAAGATGCCCCTCAAGACATTTGCCTCGCTGAGCCCATGAATGCACAGCTATTGTTTCATAAACGCTGCCTGATTCCGAACAATTCCTCACTTTGCAAGAGTCGCCTGAAAAATCACACAGCTCAGGTCCAAAAAAACCGAAAAACATCCTGCCCTAAAAGGTGATGTTTATCAACAGGTTTATTCTGGTGGTCTTTGGGGACTTAACAGTTGACATCAAGCATATATTTAACTATATACTGTGATAACATTGTGACCTTGTCAGTAAGGTGACCAAGTCTTAGAGCAGTCTTATGGGTATGAAACACATGCATTTGGATCCTTCCTGCTGTAGTGATATGTGCTCCAAAACTAGAGCCAGAGACTTATAACCTGGGGGGCCCAGCGACACTGTGTGTGGTAGAATGTGGTCATTACAATGATCGGCTCAGGGACCTCCAAGTGCCCACCATCCACAGTCTCTTGAGTTCCTGCCTTCCACCCAAGTTGCCATGAAGTGTGTCATGAGACCCGGTCAACCTGGCCATACAGATTGGACCAGAAATAAGGTTCTGACAAATAAAAACACTATGTCAAAGAGATATCTTCACTCCCATGTTCATAGCAGCTTTATTTACAATAGCTAAGACATGGGAACAACCTAAGTGGCCATCAACAGATGAGTGGATAAAGAAGTTGTGGTATATACACACACACACACACACACACACACACACACACACACACACACAGAAGAATATTATTCAGCCATAAAGGAAGGAAATCCTGCCATTTGCAACAACATGGATGAACCCTGAGGGCATTACGCTAAGTGACATAAGTCAGACAGAGAAAAACAAATGATCTAACTTATATGTGTAATCTAAAAAAAATGAACTTGTAAAAATAGAGAGTAGAATGGTGGTTACCAGGGGCTGGGGATGGAGAAATTGAGGAGATGTTGTTTAAGGGTAAAAACATTTATATGTAGAATTACAAAAACATAACAATAAATCCCTCCCAAAACTCATAGAGAAGGAGATCAGATTTGTGGTTACCAGAGGCAGGGGATGGGGAATTGAAGGAAGGTGGTCAAAAGGTGGTACTTATCTACCTTATACCTTCCAGTTATAAGGTAGATAAGTACTGGGGATGTGATGTACAACACGGTGACTACAGTTAGCACTGCCACATGGTATATTTGAATGTTGTTAAGAGAGTGAATCTAAGAGTTCTCATCACAAGGAAAAACACAATTTTCTTTCTTTTTCTTTTTGTATCTATATGAGATGATGAATGTGAATTAAACGGACTGTGGTCATCGTTCCACAGTATATGTAAATCTAGGCATTGTGCTGTACACCTTAAACTTACACAGTGCTCTATGTCAAGTGTATCTCAAGAAAACTGGAAAAAGGAAAGAAATAGGGTTCTGACAAAGGCAACTCTATATGTTTTATATAAGGAGAGCAGAGGCTTCTGAGGTGGCCAGACATGAGAAATCAGACCAATAGGGGTGCCAAATAGAATGCTAACTCACTCATCCAATCTTCCTCATTCTGGCGAAAAGAGAGGGAAGTGGGAAAATCAGAAGTCAAGAGAAGTAAAGACAGAGGTAGCGGTAGAAACAGCTGGAGACTTGAGAGAGGATCCGAGTCATGAGAGTGCAAAGGCACCAGGCAACAACAGATGCTAAGTTTGGATGGACCATAAAATGCTGGAGTCGTCGAGCTGCTGGAGCATCCTGGACAGCTGTGAATTGTGTTCAGTTCTCCAAGAGGCCTGTGGTGTTGCTGATGAGATGATTTGTTGGAATAATGATAAAGCAATTAGTAACATTCATTTATCTTTTTCAGATATACAATTTAACACAATAATATCCTCAGATCTTAAATGTTCTGTTCTGTGAATTTTGAAAATTGTATACACCCATGTCACCACCACGCAAAACTTGATGGAACATTGTCATGACCCTAGAAGGTTCTCTTGTACTCCTTTCCAGTCAATTCTTCTTGCACAAGAGCACTATAGACTAATGTGCCTGTTCTTATGCTTCATACACAATGTCCTTCTTGTGTCCAGCTTCTTTCACTCATTTGGAGAGTAATCCATGTGGTTGCAAGTATCAACAGTTGGTTTCTTTTCATGGCTAGGTAGAATTCCACAGTAGGAATGTGCTAAAGTTTATTTTTTCTCCTATTGATGAGCATTTGGCTTGGTTCCAGTTTGAGGTCATTGTGGATAAGGCTGCTACAAACATTCATGTTCATATCTTTTGGTGGGTATATGTTTTAATTTTCTTGGGTAAATACAACAGAATGGAATTTCTGGGTCATAGGATTAATGCATATTTACATTTATGAGAAACTGCGAGTCTGTTTCCGAAAGTGATTATACCATTTTACACTCCTAGCAGCCATAGATGAGAATTCTAGTTGCTCTGTATCATTGTCAACATTTAGTGTCATCAGTCTTTTTGATTTTAGTCATTCTATTGGGTAGAAACGGTATCTCACTGTAGCTTTAATATGCATTTCCCTGAAGATTAATGATGTTGAGTACCTTTGCATGTGTTAACGTCCATTTGTATTTCTTCTTTTGTGAAGTGTCTGTCCAAGTTTTTTATCCATTAAAAAAAAAACTGAGTGGTTCATCTGTTTTTGACTTGTAGCAGTTCTGTGTATATTCTGGATATGAATACTTTTTCAGATAGATACACTCTATGTATTTTTCCAACCTGTAGCTTGCCTATTCATTTTCCTAATGATGTTTTTTTACTTTAAAAATTTTATTTAGTTAGTTTTTGGCTGCGTTGGGTCTTCGTTGCTGTGCACCGGCTTTCTCTAGTTGCGGGAGTGGTGGCTTCTCTTTGTTGCGGAGCACAGGCTTTAAGCACGTGGGCTGCAGTAGTTGTGGCACGTGGGCTCTAGAGCGCAGGCTCAGTAGTTGTGGCACACGGGCTTAGTTGCTCCACGGCATGTGGGATCTTCCCGGACCAGGGCTCGGGCCCGTGTCCCCCTGCATTGGCAGGCGGATTTTTAACCACTGTGCCACCACCAGGGAAGTCCCTAATGATGTTTTTTTTGATGAAAGAGCTCACACTGAACCAGCCACAGTATTAAGTGCTTTACCAGTTGTTTTATTTAATTAACTTTTTAAAGTTAGATATTCATCTTCCCATTTAACAGATGACAAAATGAATGCTGAGGGAGGTTAAATAATTTACACACAGTTCACGGATGAGAGAGCCTGTATTTGAATGAGCCTCACTTCAGAGCCTGAGGTTCTACCTACACACCAGCCTTTGGGTCTTTACTCTTTTGTTTTAGTCACAAAGCCCCATCATTACAGAGAACAGAATAGTGGTTAAGGGGAAGGGAAAGGGATGGGAGGGAGGGTAAAATGGGTAAAAGGGATCAACTGTATGGTGATGGATGGAAAATAAATTTTTGGTGATGAGCACGTTGTAGGGAAGACAGAAGTAGAAATATAATGTTCTACACATCAAAGTTACCTAATAAAAAATACAATAAAATAATAAAGTTAAGAAGCAAAATCTAAAATAGGAGAATACAAAACAACATTGAGCATCAAAAGATTGTAGAACTGACCTGGATGTAATGATATGGGAAGTAGGTTTAGTTCCAAGAGAGTTATCAATAAAGAGACTGTTATGAGTTTAAAGAAAAAAACCCCAAACCAAAAACCTATCATTGAAGGCAGGACATCCGAGCCTTTTTCCCTGGCAATCTGAAAGAGCCTCACTTGGGCAGTAGTGAAGTCCATCCCTGGACAGTGCAGACCTGCTTTTGTAAACCCACCATCTGTTTTAACCACTTTGAAGCAAAATAGCCACAGATGAGTTTTTACCTTGATCCCGGGTGCTTTACTCCATCATCAATTGTTCTAAAAGCAAGAAGTTCATTATGCTCATACTGACCAGCCATAGAATTACTGGCACCACTAAATTGTTTTGAAGTGAGGTTACAGAGTTCAGAGAAGAGAGGTTTCCTTCTGGGGAGCCATTCAGTTTTGAGGCTTGCCTTGTCCTTTTCTTAATTCTCCCACATTATTTACGTATAATAACCACTTCATCCTCTTAGATAGGGTCCTCTGCACAGTGCTAGCCAGACTCTCCCATGTAGGGTGCTACTGTATGGGTAGCCACATCACTGTTGCTAAATATTTATGCTCTTTGTTTTTTTTTCAAGAATCTCCTGTGTCCAGTAAAACATCATCATCTGAACTTGCATTACACAGTTCTTTCCCACAACTCAACGATTTATAAAGGCCTGATTGTAGTAATAATGGAACGTACATAACAGCAGGGAATACCACACGTTATGAAGTGCTATACTGGATGGAGGAGTCAGCACGAGCTATGAAACTTCAGGGGACAAAGGGCTCAGGAAGGCCTGAGTACTCAGAGCAGAACAGAACTCTGCAACAGAGGGAGGGAAGAGGGCTTTCCCCAAATGATAGGTAAAGAGAGAAATAGTGGGTGGAAGGCCCTGCCCAGCAGGAGGTCTGCGAAAGAAAGTGCCCCATGGGCTGAGGAAGCTGTTCAATGTACAGTTGACAAAGGGCAAAGAAGGTCCTGGAAATGTTTACAGGGTGCTCCAGAACGTAACCCTCTACTACCAGTCCTGTGAGCTTTGTGCTCTGGGCTCCCCAGAGCGCAATGTAGAGACGGGATTGGGTTTGTCTCGGTTGAAATGATTCAGTGTTTATCTTGGCTTGATTGGTCTCAAAGTAATCGTTTTACAAAGTGCAATGCCTTGCACTGCTATTTCCTCAAACTCATGTTCCTTTTCATTCACTCTTAAATGTCAAAATTGGGAACCATAAAGGTCTACTCTTTCTGGCCATCTGGCTTTCTGCTGGCATTAGAATCCAGTAAAACAGACAGACAAAAACATCCAGACCTTTTCTTTTTTCCCGTTTAGGGTGAATATGAAAGCATTTTATGGGTAACTGATCAAGTTCTAATTCAAGAGAGCAGATTAGGGGCTTCCCTGGTGGTGCAGTGGTTAAGAATCTGTCTGCCAATGTAGGGGACACGGGTTCGAGCCCTGGTCCGGGAAGATCCCACATGCTTCAGAGCAACTGAGCCTGTTGCTCTAGAGCCTGCGAGCTGCAACTACTGAGCTTGCATGCCACAACTACTGAAGCTCATGTGCCTAGAGCCTGTGCTCTGCAACAAGAGAAGCCACTGTAATGAGAAGCCCACACACAGCAATGAAGAGTAGTCCCCACTTGCAGCAACTAGAGGAAGCCTGTGTGCATCAAGGAAGAACCAACACAGCCAACAATAAATAAGTTAATTTAAAAAAAAAGGAGAGAAGATTAAATATATGGTACAGCAAAAAGCAAATGTACTGGCTGTGTGACTTAGGGTAAAAATCTTTCTGAGCCTCAGTTTCCTGGGGACGATGATAATACCTATCCTCTATGTTCACTAAGGACACTAAATGAGATGATAAATGTATAAAAAACCACCTAGTACATAACAGTACTCACTAAATGTTAGTTCTCCCTTCTTTTCTGCCTGGGCTTCACTTATTTCACCTGTAAAATGGGACCTGCCTCATCCTTGCCTCATAAGGATCAAAGGAGAAAACCTACATAATGACACTTTGTAAGTTGGGAAGTGCTACATGCACTAGTAGTTACTATGAAACAGGTCATTATATTTTCATCATATTTGAGTCAGTCATTCCTCTCTGTTCCAGATATTCCTTAAAGTAAAAAAAAAAAAAAAGAACAACAATGAGAAGTTTTCTGTGGGTCCCAAACCTCCATTTTGAAGGGACTGGAATATAAAGCAGCGGGAATAAGAGCTTTTAAGATTTAGTGGAGGGCTTCCCTGGTGGTGCAGTGGTTGAGAGTCCGCCTGCCACTGCAGGGGACACGGGTTCGTGCCCCGGTCCGGGAAGATCCCACATGCCACGGAGCGGCTGGGCCCGTGAGCCATGGCCGCTGATCCTGCACGTCCGGAGCCTGTGCTCCACAAAGGGAGAGGCCACAACAGTGAGAGGCCCGCATACCGCAAAAAAAAAAAAAAAAAAAAAAAGAATTGTCCTGCTTGAAATGCTAACAGCGCCCTCACTGAGACACATTCATGGAGGCAGGAATCCCTGAACAAATCTTGAAAAGACTGTGGGAGGCAAAAATAAAAGTACATTTTGATTATATCATCATTCATGCTCATTCACCATATCTGTGTCGTTTAGGTTGAAATGCTTTTGTGGTTTTTTTGCGCCGACTGAAGAGCTCTTCTCCACGGCTGTTCAACTATGCTCTGGCTGCTCTTGGATGAGTTGGAGCAGAAGCGGGTTGTGGAGTTGGGGAAGGATCTAGCAGAAGGTGCACTGGCTGGGGGGTGTTACAGAGCCCTGGCCCAGGTTCAGTCTGCCGTGGTGACCAAAGAGCAGGCTCGGTCCCAGGTTTGAGGAAACACAGGCCTAGCTGGTGTGGCAGGCTGGACGACATCCTCATCCTAATCCCTGAAACACGTGAGCATAGTACCTTATACGGCAAAAGGGATTGTGCTGATGTGATTGACTTAAGATTTCGAGATGTGAAGATGACCCTGGATTATCCAGGTGCTCCCAACGTATTGGGTTCTTATAAGAGGGAAGCTAGAGGATCAAAGTCAGAAAAAGGAGACGTGATGACAGAAGCAGAAGTTGGAGTGATGTGGGTTTTAAAAAAATATTTATTTATTTATTTATTTAAAAAAAATTTTTTTTGGCTGTGTTGGGTCTTCGTTTCTGTGCGTGGGCTTTCTCTAGTTGCGGCGAGCGGGGGCCACTCTTCATCGCGGTGTGCGGGCCTCTCACTGTTGCGGCCTCTCTTGTTGCGGAGCACAGGCTCCAGACGCGCAGGCTCAGTAGTTGTGGCTCGCGGGCTCTAGAGCGCAGGCTCAGTAGTTGTGGCTCACGGGCTCTAGTTGCTCCGCGGCATGTGGAATCCTCCCGGACCAGGGCTCAAACCCGTGTCCCCTGCATGGGCATGCAGACTCTCAACCACTGCGCCACCAGGGAAGCCCCTGGAGTGATATGTTTTGAAGGTGGAGGATGCAAGTGACCTCTAAAAGCTGGAAAAGGTGAGAAAATGGAATTTCTTCTAGAGACTCCAGAAAGGAAACACAGCCCTGTCAACATCTTGATTTGACTCATGAGACTGATTTCGGACATCTGACCTCCAGGACTTAAGACAGTCAATCTGTGTTTTTTTCAAAGCCACCATGTCTGTGGTAATTTGTTATAGCATCAATAGGAAAATAATGCACCCGGTTTAAAGTATAACAGAAACCTTCCTACTCAGGAGACCCTAATAGTTCTCAGAATTTTGAAGAGTTTCCATACCACAAAAGACCCCTCTCTACCAGGTTTTCTTTTTGTTTTTTTTTGTTTTTTTCGGTACGCGGGCCTCTCACTGTTGTGGCCTCTCCCGTTGTGGAGCACAGGCTCCGGACACGCAGGCTCAGCGGCCATGGTTCACGGACCCAGCCGCTCCGCGGCATGTGGGATCTTCCCAGACTGGGGCACGAACCTGTGTCCCCTGCATCGACAGGTGGACTCTCAACCACAGTGCCACCAGGGAAGCCCCTCTCTACCAGTTTTGAATATTGCAAGGAGATAGGGTGGCAAGTCTGGCAATATCTCCCTCTAGACCCTGTGAGCAATTTGCAGTCACAGTGCTGTGTGATATATCTGGACAAGAGTTCACATTAAATAAAAAGGATTTTTATATCATATATTGTATTATATTTTCCTAAATATCCCCTCTCTATCTACATGGGTAATTGGGCACTTACTCCATCACATCAATGATATAAACTGTTTGCTTTCATTTTCAAAGGACTCCCTGCACCCCACAAATTCCTAAATTAGATCCAATGCAGCCTCAGATCTCACAGAAGTCTTGATTAGCAAAGTAAAATAAAAATTAAAGAAAAGTAAGTGAACATTGTTGGGAAGACAAAAAGAACCTCCCTTACTCAGCAGACCCGAGCATTTAAAATGGCAGTAATTGTGTCACCATCTTGCGTAGTTCCTGAGGATGTGTGCAGGAATTCATTCTACTACAACCAACTGGATTTCCCCCTCTTTCTTCAGACCAGAGATAAATATTTAGCTACAAACCTCAAGACAGAATAAAGCCAGACTTTTCGTTTATTTGACAAGAAAGCTTAGTATCAGATACTTAAATCGTTAAGGAGAAATGACAGCCTAATGCTGTTGTAGAACTAAAGATTAACTAGGAGTCAACAGGTTCTCTTAAAGTCTGTTTTCTATTCATATCGGTGGGAAAAAAATGTTAATTCACTCGGAATTGGATGTCGTGGCACTGAGTCTGGATTCCTTGAAAAGGTCTGTTTTCTCTCAGGAATACTTAGTCTGGCACAGGGAAAATGAAAACAAGTTAAAAAAAACCCCATTCCTGGGTAGTAATTTTTCTCTGGAGACTTAAGGAAAAAAAAAAAAAAGAGCAGCATTTATATTGAATAAAATGCTTTCTTTGCAACCTCATTTTGAATGTCAAGTAAAAATGCACAGAGCAGTCTCCCCTGGCAGCTGGGGTCCAACTTTAACTGCTTAAAAACAAAATTTTCAGAATATATTTCCTTTGTCAACTGAAAAATTGGGAAGGAGAAGTTTAGATGTGTTTAAGAGGAAACAAAGTAAGCAGTATAAAGAGTTACTATTGCATATGCAGATCAATGTGTAATTATATCAGTATTCCGTGTAAACCCATTATTCAATGTAACTTGCCTATGGGGCTGCATTAGATGAAGGTCCAGTTATAGAAACATGTGGCTGACAGGTTATAGTCACTGAACTGACTGCATCTGGCATCCGCTCAGCGTTGGGATGCTCTCTGGCTTTCCCTGAGACTGGCCCCTGGCTCATGGTCCTCTTCTTTATCCTACAACCCTTTTTATCCTGGTGATTTTGTCAGTAACCTTGTTCCCTTCTCCAGCTTCACTTAGTCACCTACCTCCGTGGCCACAGCCTAGAGCCTGCCCTCAAGGGGATCTGACCACAACCTTCCTTACCGCCTCCCTCCTACCATGCCAGGTCACTGACCCCATGGAGACCCTGAACGCTTGAGCCTTTTATTGTCTTCTTGTTGTCAGCACCTTTTGTTTCTTAGCTCATCCAGATGGGATCTCAGTTACTCACCTGAAAATCAGGGCCAGATTAGATGACCTAGGCGCTGAAAAAACTATGGTGCCCTTGTCCTAGATGTAATTCAAAAAGTATAAAGAGGGGCTTCCCTGGTGGCGCAGTGGCTAAGAATCCTCCTGCCAATGCAGGGGACATGGGTTTGAGCCCTGGTCCGGGAAGATCCCACATGCCGCAGAACAACTAAGCCCGTGTGCCACAACTACTGAGCCTGGGCTCTAGATCCCATGAGCCGCAACTACTGAGCCCACGTGCCACAACTACTGAAGCCCATGTGCCTAGAGCTCGTGCTCCACAACAAGAGAATCTACCGCAGTGAGAAGCCCGCTCACCACAATGAAGAGTAGCCCCCACTCGCCTCAACTAGAGAAAGCCTGTGTGCAGCAATGAAAAACCAACACAGCCAAAAATAAATTTTTAAAAAAAGTATAAATGAATCCAGTTTCTGATGTGTTTCTTATGGTGACTAATTTTTGTTGTTGTTTGTTTGTTTTGGAGAGGAGGTAGGGAGGAAGTGGGGGGAGAATAAAATATTCTTCAACTTTTTTTTTCATTTTTGTGTACCCCTGCATAGCTGGTGCCTCAAGTATGGATTTAGTCTGTTCATTGGGTAATTGGGCTCATTCCTTTACAAATACCCTCATCTCCGTTTCACACTCGTTCCTCCAGTGCCCAGCCAGGAGAAATCCAACATTAGTTCACCTGGGCTCTAATTTCAGTGTGCCTGAGCATCACAGAAATGCTTGTTCTTATTGCTTGATACAAATGAGGTGGGGTCACACCACACCTCAGCACCCACTGGCCATGTAGATCTCCCTGAGGTCTGCTGTGACTTGGACAGTCCACCCCAAAGCCCTCAACTACGGGGCCATTTCAGCCCTCACCATGGTGACACCTTGGCTTGTGGGCCAGCCCTCCCCTCATCTTCTCCATCTCCTCCAAGGCCTGTGGGAAATTCTGGTACCATCCAGGCCTCCTGAAGGTCAGAGAGGCTTGTCAAAGATGAGGCTCACTCAGTCCTTCTTTCTGTCTAGATTCGTCCTAGTGAGGCTGCTACTCGGATACAGCTGCCCAGTGCTGGCAAAGGGCTTGGAAGAGGCTGCTTCCTCCCAGGTGTTCGGCAGGGAAACAGGTCATAAGGGCCCTGCCCCTCCCTGCCAGAACTATCCAGGCAATTTAGGAGCCACTCTCCTGCCTGATATTCCTCCTCTTGTCTCCTATTGCTCCTGCCAACCAAGTAGCCCAACTCTTTCCTTGAGGGAAAATTGCTCCTATAGCTTGGAGAATTCCTTCTCTTATGGACTCTGACAGAGCCAGGCTCCCGTTCTCGATATTTAAGAGGAACTTTTTAGAAGACTGAAAGCCCTTTTCACTCTCAGGAAACTGGCTCTTGGCAATAAAAGCTTGAATTTCAAAACTATTGTTTCTGTTATTTTTTTTTAAATGGCTGTTTTGAACATCACAAGTGAGAAATGATTTTTTTTGTTACTGTTTTGAATTTTATCTCACTTTCCCCTGAAACAAGCTGAGTTAAAAGATGTTCAGCTATGGGCTTCCCTGGTGGCGTAGTGGTTGAGAATCTGCCTGCCGATGCAGGGGACACAGGTTCGAGCCCTGGTCTGGGAGGATCCCACATGCTGCGGAGCACCTGGGCCCATGAGCCACAACTACTGAGCCTGCGCATCTGGAGCCTGTGCTCCGCAACAAGAGAGGCCGTGACAGTGAGAGGCCCGTGCACCGCGATGAAAAGTGGCCCCTGCTCGTCGCAACTAGAGAAAGCCCTCGCACAGAAATGAAGACCCACACAGCCAAAAATAAAAATAAAAAATTAATTAATTAATTATTTTTAAAAAAAGTATAAAAAAGAAGAAGAAGATGTTCAGCTATAAAAAGTCCGGGAAAAACAACAACAACAACACACACACACACATACAAACACCCCCTGCCATGGGCTGTCAGGTTTTGTTTGGCCTGGACAGCATTTGAAGCAGCATGTAACTAGTTGCCAATATTTTCGATTGGATGACTTCATCTAAAAAGTTATACTTCTGCCTTCTCTTGGGGTCTCGGTGACACTGGGCTGTGACAGTCACCAGGACCCATTTTGGATAATCCTGACCACCCCAGTTTGCTGAAGCCGCCTCTTGGCCCCTATCACACTCACCTTATGGCCCAGCCCCTAAGGGCATTTGCAACCTCCATCCTTGACAATCGTTTTCATTTACCCTCAATGTCCTTCCCCATCATACCTCTTAAAACTTATTCCAGATCTTTGCATTTTACTTAAACTCCCTACCCTCCCCAACATTTGCTCCCCTGCACTCTCATCAGATAACCTATTTTATTGACAAAACTGAGACCAAAGTTACTGACTCTTCTATCTGCTGTCCAACCTACGATGTTTTCTATTAACTGTCCATATCTTGCTTCCACTCTCAGAGAATGGATAGTCCTCCTTTTAGACAAAGCAACCTCTTCAGTTATGTTATTTTAAAAACATAATGTTTTTTATAATTATAGAAATGATATACCCTCACAACAATTCAGCCAAAGTTAAAAATAAAAGTAGTCCCCTCCACAAACCCACAGTGATACTACTCCTCAAAAGTAAATACTGTTAAATTACTGTTAAATATTTGGACGAAATCCTGGTTTGTGCACATGCACACACACGCACAGAGGCATGCACATCCTCATATATACCTAAACATATATGTATACACAAAATTTTATTGTAT
Organism: Mesoplodon densirostris; assembly: GCF_025265405.1. Lineage (NCBI taxonomy): Eukaryota > Metazoa > Chordata > Mammalia > Artiodactyla > Ziphiidae > Mesoplodon > Mesoplodon densirostris. The sequence goes on along the minus strand of NC_082668.1, from coordinate 78,435,104 downwards.
TTTTCCAAAACTATGATTGTATATTTTTGTGTAATTTGTGTTTCTCTGCTTAACAGTGCTTGTGAATGCCTTTATGTGTCAGTACATGTAAATCTGCTTCTAATAGCTGTATAGTGTTCCATTGTTTGTGTATGCCATGCTTATTCAAACCCTTTCCAAAATTCCAAAAGTAGTGTATGCTTACTAAAAATAATCCAAATTATACAGCGTATAAAAAGTTAAAGATGCTTCCCTTCCCATATTCCCCAGTCCCATTCTCCAAGGGGTAACTATTATTAACAGCTTGCTGGGAATCTTTATGAACTTTTTAAAAAGTCAGATTTACTGGAGTATAATTCACATACAGTAAAATTCACCTTTTGTAGCCTACAAATGTACAAACGCACATAGTTGTGGAACCATCACCATAGTTGAGATGTGGAACATTTCCATCACCCCAAAAAAACTTCCCTCATGCCCCTTTATAATGACAATCTTTCCAACGCTCAGCCCTCTCAACCACTGATCTGTTTTCTGTTCCTATAATTTTGCTTTTGCTTTTTCCAGAGCAAATATATTTATATTTGTGTCATATAAACAGAATACACAATGTGCGACTTTTTGAGTGTGGCTTCTTTCATTTAGCATAATACATCTGAGATTCATCCGTGGTGATGTGTGTATTATCAAGTCCTTATTTTGTCTAGTACACAGAAATAGTTTTTGTTTCCAAAAATGGGATCATGCTATACCTGGAATTAAGCTATTTTTTTTTGCTTGTTCACTTAAATATTATAAACCTACTTCCATATAATTTACTACATCTAGATCTAATTCTTGCTTTTGAATAGCTGCCCAGTATTCCATTATACACGTGTTACAGAGTGTATTTAGCTGCTCTTCTTGTACTGGACATTCAGGTCATGTCCAAATTTTCACCATTCCAGGTAAGTAAAAATGTATGAACCAGTAAAACACATACTTGTTCATAATTTCTTGTGTATGTATACAGTATTTCTATAAGATAGATTCTTAGAAGTGGAATTGCTAAGTTAAAAGTCAGGTACATTAAATATTTTGATAAATACTACCAAATTTCTCTATAAAACTTGTATATATTTAAATTCCTTCAACCCTGTTTGAGAATGTCCTTTTCTCCATAAACTTACCAACAACAGATAACAATCTTTCTAATATTTTTGATCTTATAGACAAAATGATGGTATCTCATTGCATATCTCTCATCTCTAATGACACTGATTACAAAAATATATACTTATTAGCTATTTGATTTTTTTCTCTGAAATGCTAGTTTATAGCTTTTGACCATTTTCCTGTTAGGCTGTCATTTAAAAATGCATCTGAAGGGGCTTCCCTGGTGGCACAGTGGTTGAGAGTCCGCCTGCCAATGCAGGGGACACGGGTTCGTGCCCCGGTCCGGGAAGATCCCACATGCCACGGAGTGGCTGGGCCCGTGAGCCATGGCCGCTGAGCCTGCACGTCCGGAGCCTGTGCTCCGCAACGGGAGAGGCCACAACAGTGAGAGGCCCGCGTACAGAAGAAAAAAAAAAAAGCATTTGAAGGAATTCTTTATATATTAGGTAGACTAGAAATGTTTTTTTTTCAATTATCTACTTGATTATGGGGTCTATAGAAACTGTATATTTTATTATCTATTCTGTAATACCTTTCTTTATGATGTCTGTAAATCATATCATACACAGGGAAACCTTTCCACTCTAAGACTTTAAAGCTAGTCTCAACTCCAGAGCTTAAGTAATCCTTTGCTGATAGACAAGTAAGTTGTTTCCAGTTTTCCCTGTTATAAGCAATGTTGCCTTGAACACTCTTGTAATCTTCTGCCTTTGAAGAATCTTGTACATTTTTTCCTCCTATGTGAGCATTTTCATAAGATTTTTTTGTAAGATAAATTCCTAGAAGCTGGATCAAAGGATAGGCCTATTTCAAATTTTGTTTATCTGTGCTCTTGGAGTTCATATCCTTCAGCCTATTTTGGGACCTCATTCTATCACGTATTCCAACTCTTGCACAAATATTTAGCCTCTCCCATCTTTGGGCTCTTTCTGTTCAGCCCACAAGCATACTCCAGACTCACATCTTTTTAGAAACAAAGCAGAATAAAACAAAATAACTTCCACTGAGTCTGCACTGCTTTCTAGCTGCCATCAGTTTTTCCTTCCCTCTCTCTCTTTTTCTTTTTAACGTCTTTATTGGAATATAACTGCTTTACAATGGTGTGTTCATTTCTGCTTTATAACAAAGTGAGTTAGCTATACATATACATATATCCCCATGGCCCTTCCCTCTTGCATCTCCCTCCCACCCTCCCTATCCCACCCCCCTAGGTGGTCACAAAGCACCGAGCTGATCTCCCTGTGCTATGCGGCTGCTTCCCACCAGCTAGCTATTTCACGTTTAGTAGTGTATATATGTCACTGCTACTCTCTCACTTCGTCCCCACCTTTCCTTATTGCCCATTACTGCTATCCACTGCCATCTGTTTTCTATCCCGGTACTCCACTGATGGAGAAGATACCCAGGGACCTCCACATGGCCTATCCAGCTTCACCTGCAGCTCTTGACAACTCCCTCCTCCCTATTACTCTAGGCTCTCCGTCTCCCTGACACTAGCTCTTTCCTGGTACTGCCCTTCTTGGTCAGACTTCCTTCTCCATCTCCTTTGAGTTCCTTCTTCCAACATTCACTCCTTTAACTTTGATGTTCCCAGTGCTCTCTTCTTTTTTTTTTTTTTTTTTTTTTTTTTTTTGCGGTATGCGGGCCTCTCACTGCCGTGGCCTCCCCCGTTGCGGAGCACAGGCTCCGGACGCGCAGGCTCAGCGGCCACGGCTCACGGGCCCAGCCGCTCCGTGGCATATGGGATCCTCCCAGACCGGGGCACGAACCCGTATCCCCTGCATCGGCAGGCGGACTCTCAACCACTTGCGCCACCAGGGAGGCCCCCAGTGCTCTCTTCTTGATCTAATGTCTTCTCTCCATACACATCCATCCCATTGATTGTACATACTCTCATGAACTTAATGCCAACAACACATATAGTAGGCTGAATAATGACCCCCCAATACATCCAGGTTCTAACCTTTGGAACCTGTGAATGTTACCTCTTTTGGCAAAAGGGACTTTGCAGATGGGATTAAGTTAAGGATCTTGTGATGCAAAGATTATCCTGGATTATCTGTGTGGACCCAGTGTAATCACAAGTATCCTTATAAAAGGGAGGCAGAGGGAGACTTGACTATAGCAGAAGAAACCAATGTGATGCCACACACATTGAAGCAAGATGCTACACTGGTGGCTTTGAAGATGGAGGAGGGGCCACCAGCCAAGAAATGTAGGTGGCCTCTAGGAGCAGGAAAAGGCAAGGAAAGGATTCTCTCCTAGAGCCGCCAGAAGGAACCAGTCCTGCTGACACCTTGACTTTAGCCCAGCCAGACTGATTTTAGACCTCTGACTGCTAAAACTAAGAGAAAAAAGTTGTATGGTTTTAAGCCATTAGCTTTGTGGTAAGTTGTTACAGCAGCCTCAGGACCCTAACACAATGCCCAAATCTATAGCTCTAACATCAGAACTCTCCTCTGATCACCAGTCATAGTCATCTGCCTGCTATCTTCAATTCAACGTGATCCAAAAAGAACTCATCACCGTCTCCCTCTTCCTTCTGTGTTTCCCTGTTTCATTTAATGGAACCACAATTCCCTGAGTCATGCAACTCAGAACCCATGGGTCTTCCTGGCCTCCTCCCACCCACAACCAATAACCATACAACCCTACAGAGTTTGTTGTCCAAACTTTTTTCAAATATGCTCCCTCCTCTCCATCCTTATGTCTCTCTGCCTATGGATTGATCCCCTCCTCCAAACCATCCTCCACATCAAAGAGGAAGATGAGCCTTCTAAAAGGCAAACATGCCAAAGCTCCTTCCTTTAACAATCACCCAGAGTCAAGTCCCAGCTCCTTGGCAGACCATACAAGAGCCTCCCCTTTCCAGCCACATCTTCTGCTCTTCCCTGCCTTGAATTCTAGTGGCACTGAGTTGTTTGCCATTTCCCTGCCTATACTAGGTACTCTCATGTCTTCATGGACACAGACCCAGACCCAGGAGCTTGGTCTTCCTGTGAAGGATACCTGTTAGGTAATTATAATAGCTGTGGCCTGAGGGTCAGGCTTCTAATTAAACATGCATCTAGGGGTTGACTCTAATCCTTTCCAGAGACCTTAGAGGAAGGTGTTAACTTTGCACTCTCCCTCTGTCATGCTTCAAACCACCAGTGTTCCTTCCCTAAAGGGGAGATTTGCATGCATCTGGCACCCTGGTTTTTATGTCTGTTGCCTCAGGTTTTGTGGCAATTGCCCAGGGAATGCCCCTTGATTGCCTGGCTCTGGTGGCCAGAGGGGCTTGCGTTCCTGGGTCCTGCAGGAATTGGAGTGATGATTCTTGGCAGGCTGCCACCTGCAGGGTACTGTACAGAGAGCAGACTGGGGCACTCCCCATGATCCTTCTGTGAAGGAGGCCTCTTTGCCTGTGCTGGAGCTCTGGCCTGAGGGGCAGGCTTTGTGTTGGGCACACATCTAGTAGCCTACAGAGCTGCTCTCAAGGAATGTAGGCTGTAGATGTGATCTTGGCCTTACTCCAGCTTGCTGGTATCTCCCAGAGAAGAACTTATATACTTGTCTGGAGCCCCTATATTCGTGACTGCTGCCCAGAGGATACCTCCAGATTGCCTGGCTGTGGTGGCCAGCAGGGCTTATGCTTGTGGTCCTACAGGATTGCATATTTCTGTATACTTTTAAAAGCTGCTCGCTGGAAGTCTGGCTTTCAATCAGCCTGAATTTAGGTGTTGAGAGCCTCCCCTTTTGAACACTGAAGTCTTGGCACATCCTCAATTACTGGGAGCTAAAGAAAATATAACAGACTGCTTAAATAATTACCAAAGTCTGCGAGACAACTATGAGCTAGGGGAGGGGTGAATGACAAGATTCATCTCCTACAGGAGGCCACTCCTTCAAGACTGGAAGAGGTGGTTTTTTTAATCTACTGCATAGAAACCAAAACAGAGAGTCAAGCAAAATGAAGAAACAGAAGAATATCTCCCAAAGGAAAGAACAAGATAAAACCTCAGGAAAAAAACCTTAATGAAACAGATGTCATTTATCTGTTAAAGAGTTCAAAGTAAGGATCATAAAATTGCTCACTGAACTGGGGAGAAGAATGAAAGAACACAGTGATTGAACAAAGAGATGGAAAATATAAGAAAGTACCAATTGAAGTCACAGAGCTGGAGAAGACAATAATAGAACTGAAAAATACACTAGAGGGGTTCAAAAGCAGATTAGATGAAGAAGAACAAATCAGTGAACTTGAAGACAAGGCATGGAACTCACCCAATCAAAGTAGCAAATAGAAAAAAGAATTTAGGGATTTCTCTGGTGGCACAGTGATTAAGAATCTGGCTGCCAATGCAGGGGACATGGGTTCAAGCCCTGGTCCAGGTAGATCCCACATGCCACGGAGCAACTAAGCCTGTGCACCACAACTACTGAGCCTGCACTCTAGAGCCCACGAGCCACGACTACTGATCCTGTGTGCCACAACTACTGAAGGTGGCATGCCTAGAGCCCGTGCTCCACAACAAGAGAAGCCACCACAATGAGAAGCCTACGCATCGCAATGAAGAGTAGCCCCTGCTCGCCGCAACTAGAGAAAGCCTGTGCACAGCAACAAAGACCCAACGCAGCCAAAAATAAATAAATAAATTTATTTATTTAAAAAAATTTTTAAAATTGAAGATAGCTTAAGGAACATATGGGACAACATCAAACAGACTAACATTTGCATTATAGGGCTCCCAGAAGGAGAAGAGAGAGAGGGGCATAAATTTTATTTGTAGAAATAATGGCTAAAAAAATTTTTTTACTTTGTTGAGCATTCTGCTATGCAATGGAAAATTTCCTACAAAAGCCCCCTATTCTTTTTTTTAAAATTAATTAATTTATTTCTGGTTGTGTTGGGTCTTCGTTGCTGTGCGTGGGCTTTCTCTAGTTGTGGTGAGCAGGGGCTACTCTTCATTGCAGTGCGCGGGCTTCTCATTGCAGTGGCTTCTCTTGTTGCAGAGCACAGGCTCTAGGCGTGTGGGCTTCAGTAGTTGTGCCATGCAAGCTCAATAGTCATGGCTTGTGGGCTCTAGAGCACAGGCTCAGTAGTTGTGGCACATGCACTTAGTTGCTCCGCGGCATGTGGGATCTTCCCGGACCAGGGCACGAACCCGTGTCCCCTGCATTGGCAGGCGGACTCTCAACCACTGCACCACCAGGGAAGCCCGGCAGGCATATGCTTAACCACTGTGCCACCAGGGAAGTCCATGTTCCCTATTCTGTCCTTATAAAGATAGTGGTGTCTAGTTCCCAACATCTGCCCTCTTTCCTTTTTAAATGATCACTGGCTCCTTGTTTCACTGTACAGGTCACTTCACCTTCCTCTCAAGTGTATGCTGTGGAAAAGTGCGGTTGGCTAGGTTTTTAAAAGCTTGGAAGAACTGAGCAGCACATCGGCCAGACCCAGAAGTGTGTCCTTGCTTCAAAATCTAGCTCCCTTAGAACCACTTGACCCATGATATCCTCTGTCAGATGGCTTGTTTCTTCATCAGCCCACAGCCAAGCTCATCGCTCAATCTTTCCTTCCACTTGATGAGTTTGGTTAAACCCTTCCATTATCTCTAGACTCTCTTTGGTGCCTTATTCTGCCCATTTAACCTTGCAGCAATCCCCTCTCTTCTTTAGCTTTCAGAGGGAGTAGTTTTGTTCTTCTCTGACCTTTCTCTGCTCTCATCATCTCCATTCTGTTTTATCTGTTCTTTGATTTCACTGTTCCTGCCCCAGTGTCTTTACCTTGATTTTAGCTGTCTGTGCTCTCCCTTAAATGCCTTTGTGACAATATCTATTTTACACTTGAAAACCTTTGGCTGTATTTCTTTGGAGAGCTCTCTTTATGTCATTAAAAAATGCTTCACTTTTCTGAAATCTTTAAAGGGGAGCACTACTTTGGTTCTTCACTTCTCTACCCAATTCCCTATGTTTTAAGAAATTAATTTCAACCTCAATCATTGCATGAATAGAAGTGATAAAATCTTTCACTTCAATTTTATGACCTCTAGCATTTTTGCTTGTGATACTCAATTCTACTATATTCAGATGGCTAGCTAGCATGGACAGCTAAATAAATCTCCCTCTCTCCAATCTAGTAATTTTTAAACTTGAATAACTGATGGACCCTTTTTTTTAAAAAAAGAAAAATTCTCTTGACCTACAGTATTGATCTAAATTATTTATGATAAATTTCTGTTTTAATACAGATATAGTTCTGGCTAGTATGGGTAGTTTCCTGACTTTAGCAAGCCTACAAAGAATCAATTCTCTCACATTCTTCTCTTTTCAAACTATCTTAAAACTTTTGTTCACGATGAACATTTATGTGGTAAGGCTTCCTTTTTTTTTTTCTTTTCTCATAGGTCTCTGATAATTATAGTAGTGATATGACTGACCCCAGTGAGACTGAGGTTGAAAACACCAGTGCAAACTTGTGCCTGAGGTCTTGTTTAACACCTGCTGATAAAGTGGGCATACAGGTCATCCAAATACGCTTTTGCAATTATTCAGATTGATTTGGAAAGTTCTTATAGAAGATATTCACATCTCTGTATCTACCTCTTATGGGCTGATAACAAATACTTCACTGAAGGGGTCACCTTTTGTTTATCCACTGCCCCAGCTCCTTTCCCAAGATGCATGTGACATCTCCCCCAGCCTCATAGCTTTTCTGCACACAGGAGAGGCATCCTGTGCACATTTTCCTTTTTTAGCTTTCATTCTTTCTTTTGAGGGTTCAGGTCTAAAAACTGTATCTTTTCTCCCAACCTGGTTGACTTCCATGACCTTTCCAAACTTTTAAACAAAAATCTGGAAATCTGAACTTAGGTGGCTCCTCTCCCACTGAGGAACTTGATTAGTCCCAAAGCAGTCCTTTCATACACCGATTTCTCTCTTCAAATTCAGCTCTATTTCTTAAGCCCAAGTTACATTCAGATCCTCTCTTTGTGGAGATTTCTAAGCTTTAGCTCCAGCCTGTGTTCTTATGCGGTAATGGAGACAGCGCTAGATTTGAGATTACAAGATTCCCAGAGAAGTTCCACCACTTAACAAGCTATAAAACCTTGGGGAAGCTCTTAACTTCCATGAGACTTATTTTTCTCACCTATAAAATGGGATGATAGCTACCATCTCTCAAGATTGTTGTGAGGATTTCATGAAATACTGTACTCATTTAGTTAAAGCTCTGCTTACCCTAGTCATGTATGTGTGTGTGTGTGTATGTGTATGTGTGTTTTCTTTTAGTCTTCTAACGTTTCCTTTGCAAGTTTTCCTCTCTTTCCTTTGGCGCTTCATTTTTCTTGGCTCAGGTTCTCTGTCACTTTGCTTTTTCTAGTTAACTAATTAATTGATTGATCATTCATCCATTCTATTGTATCTGGATGAAAATGTTGACCTCCTGAGAGTTGATGTCAGACTTGCTGGAGGCTGGGAGATGATTTGGGGGTAAGGTGACTCCCTAAGGACGTAGTTTTTCAGGAGTCGAGACAACTACAGATGTACTAATTGCTGATTTGGGATGGAATAGAAATCAGGAGGAGGGGGAGAAGAGAAGAGTGAGGAAAGGGAGAGTGGGAGAGATGAAAGCATCCAGGAAGATGGTGTGAGGAATAGGAGACTGCCAAGGGTGCAATGAGCAGTGAACAAAATCCAGGTTGAGGGAGGGTGAGAAGTGAGTGGGGCTATCTAATACTCTATTGGAAGCTGTCTGGTTCCTGTGATGTAAATCTATGCCAAATCTTTGGTAAGGCTTATCGTGGAAAAGGGCTAAGTCCCAAGCCAAGAGCAGGGTGGTAGGATATGGGGACAGCAAGTAATGAACAAATCTATTGGAAATCAGAAGTGACCATGACAATGTAACCCCCTAGAGGCTCACAGGTACCATGGGGAGGGCTTTGAACATCCAGTAGAGGCAGGATGGGCATCTGAGCTAATCTTACTTGAAGGGAGTGGCAGTTCCTGCTGACATCTAGACATTCATTTAATTAATTAATTAATTAATTTTTGGCTGCATTGGGTCTTCGTTGCTGCGCACGGCCTTTCTCTAGCTGCGGCGAGCGGGGGCTACTCTTCGTTGTGGTGCGCGGACTTCTCATTGTGATGCTTCTCTTGTTGCAGAGCATGGGCTCTAGGCGTGCCAGCTTCAGTAGTTGTGGCTCGTGGGCTCTAGAGTGCAGGCTCAGTAGTTGTGGCACATGGGCTTATTTGCTTCATGGCATGTGGGATCTTCCCAGACCAGGGCTTGTACCTGTGTCCCCTGCATTAGTAGGCAGATTCTTAACCACTGCGCCACCAGGGAAGCCCTAGACATTCATTTTAAAACATAATATGTACAAATGCCATAGCCTCTTTGGACTTGGGTTCCAACTAAAAAAAGCCTATTGCACAGGAGGAACTTGATCGATGTTTGTTGAATAAATCGACTTTAATTTTTACTGCCATTTATTTACCTTCTTTTATTCCTATCATACCCTGTTTTTTTTTTTTAATCTGAGTGACCTCAGAACTAGCTATCTTTAAGTGTTCTCTTTATCCTTTTCCTCAACAAGAACTAATTTCCCTAGTGTTTCCTTCCTGTACCTCTTGTTAACCCCTGACAAACTGCATGTTTCCCTTTTTCTTTCCACCTGAAAGTCATCTTAATTTTCTACTTTCCCTCCAGAAGTTCCACTTCTCACTGTTTTCTCAAATTCCACAGCAGTCATTTCTGTAGCTGTTACTGTCTCAGCATTCTCTCTCGTGCTCTCTCTCTCTCTGTAGTGTTTTGGTCTTGGTTTCTGGCTCTTGTGGCTAGCCAGTCCCCTTTTTATGGTGAAAGATTCTTGGATGGTTTACATAAATACTCCCTTTTGCTCCACCATATTTGTAAAATTCAATTTAGAGAGAGACAGAGAGAGAGAGAAAGAGAGTGTGAGTGCACACTCATGCACGCATGAGCACTTATCTCTTGGGGTAACATACTGAAGTGTTTCTAGATGAAATTATTTAAGGTTTGGGATTTGCTCTAAAATAATCCAGAAGAAAAGAGGGAAGAGGGAGAAAAAGTGGCAGTGGGAGGTGGAGGGGGGTGTTACGGATAAACAAGATGGGCTGCATTGTTGAAGTTCTGTGATGGGTACCTGATGGTTCAGTACGATATTCACTCAATGTTTTTGTAAGTTTGAAATTTCCATAATAAAAAGCTCAGTTAAAATCTGTTTATTAAAGATCTGCATGGGAGTCATTGATCTCCACAGCCAGCACATTTTTTTTTCCTGTACATGACCTCATCCCCAGCACATCCCTCGCCCCCCACTGAGCCATTTCTAAACTTTCCATATTGGTTTGTTGGCTTGCCAAGTTCCCTTTGGCCTAAGAGCTCCTGGTGGGCAAGGGCTAGTGTCTTCCTCATCTTGGTAGTGCCTAGGATACAGCCTGTTGAACTGAGGAGGAATGAGCTAAATTACCTGTCAGTAAACCCCCAGCCCTTCACTGACGGATGCCCCCTCCCCCATCGTCCTGGCTTTTGCTGGGTCTGTGACCACATGTAGGGGCTTCTAACTGCATGGGGTCACAGCCCATTGGTGCAGGGCTGCATTCCCCAGGAGGGAGAGGGAACAGCCCCTTTGTCTTTCTGCATGCGCAGCCCTATTTCTTATTAGCCTGGTTCTTATCAGAACCTGGCTCTTCTTATCAGCCTGGTTCTTCTTCAAGATATTTCTTGAAATTTCTCTTATCAGCCTGGTTCTTCTTCAAGATATTTCTTGAAAGTCATTCCAAGACAGTCTCCAAGATAATTGCAGTTTCCTTTCAGATCTGGAGTTCACATCAAACTTCTTCCTATGATTCGGTGATTCAAGTGACTGCAGTTGTGGGCCTAGGTTAATGTGCGGGTCCTCGCTGCCTAGTGTCCTTCTGAGCAGCCTCTCTTCCCCTGCAGTTCACCTTCTGTCTCAGGACAGAGAGAATGTCGTCCTTTTCTCTTTGCATTTCCTTGGGGTGGTTGGCCCTCATGTCACCCTCTGGAAAGGCACAAACGTAGCAGTGCTGCCATCTTTGCTTCCCACGTGTCTCAGCATCCTCCCCCGTTTCCTCCCTGCTGTCATCTAGCCCAGATCTTCAGCTTTCCTATTCTAGGTTCAGCTTATATCATCTCTCATAGTTCTCTGCAACTACTACAATTCTGGTAGCTTCTAGGACAATCATCCTGGTATCACCTTGCTCTCAATACCCTTTAAATGGCTTATTACAAATCCCTGTGTCCATTTTGTCTTCTTCCCATTATGCCACTCCGAGGATTCAACTGAGGGATCAGATGTTCTTACGCTTGTATGACAAGGATCAGAAAGGTTGAGTGGCTTGCTTGAGGTTTATGACCTAGTAAGGGTCAGAAGTAGAACCCCAGTTTCCTTATCACAGTCCAGTGTTATACCTAGTACCCACCATCTGGCTTATACTTCACTGCTGTCCCCCGGGAAGTGATGGCTGCCCTTGAACTTCTGTGCATTTATTTGCCTTGCAACATTTACCTTTTTGGAATATTTCGGACAATAGTCCCAGAGGACTGGGAACTGAGCTAAGCCAGCGTGGGGTGGTCAGGACTAACTGACCTGACCAATAAGGTGATTCATGCTGGCGCTGACTGAAGCTGGATATTGTCTCAAACAGTTCTCTTAATCCTGAAAAAGAGCCAAACAATGCAGGAGAGGAGGTGGGGTGCAACGTCATGACCACTGGGCCTTTGCCAGGTGCCTTTGGATTTCCAGGAATCAGAGACAGTCTTGGCATCAGGTCATACTCCAAGGGCTGTCAACCTGTAAAGTGATGGGCTGGAGTGCTGACCCCTTCCTTGGGTAGACAGAAATGCTGACTGTTGGATAGCATTATTAGTTAGAGGTGCAGAATGGTGGAACTATGAGTGGCAGCTAACTTCTGTGGGAAAAAAATGTGGTTGTCCCCTACTGTCACCTGAGGATGCTCTTGGCTATTCACCTGTGAGCATATGAAGTGTGTGTGTGTGTGTGCGTGTGTGTGTGTGTGTGTGTGTGTGTGTGTCAGAGGGTAGAAGAGCTAGAGCAGGTTTCCCTCTCACCTCCACCTCCAGTTAAAACCAACTTCTATACCCCAACCACAATGTCCTGTAGCATAGGGCCCCTCAGTTCTAGAGCATCAACTTTGTGGGAGGCCCTGAGTAAATCTCCCCTTGAAACTAGAATTCTACTTTCCGACCTTGATTGCTTTGTAGAAGAGAATATGTCTGTAATAAATCTAATACTTTCATTTTCCCTCACCAAACCTTCAAAACAAACTATGTTTATGTGGGAAACTGGAAAAGACATTTCACCTCAAGTGGAAACTTGAGTATGTTATACAAACACACTGAGAAGAATCACTCCTTACGTTTGTATAGAATGTTGGCCTTTGCAAGGCTCAGTGTACTGCTTTCTAACCTTTGCCTTCAAGGAGAACTCACTGTGGGTGGAACCACTCGGTCTGCACCAAGGAGAAAAGAGCTTATCCAGGGAGGTGGAGTGGATAGTCCAGTATTCTAGATTCTCCACTTATTCAACAAACATCAATGGGATCCTGACTAGGACCAAAATGAGGCCCAGGAATGAAATGGATTTGCAGTTTTGGATGCTTTATTACCTAAAGTCAGAAGAGAAGATATAAAAGCTGTTTTATTTACCAAGAAAGTGCACTAGGCCTGTGGAAAGTTGGTCCTTTTTGCTAAACTCTCAGATATTAGAGGCAGTTGGCTAGACGGCTGTGTTTTACATCCCAGCTTAACATTTTCGAGGCTGTTGAATAATGTAGATCCTTTTCAGTGGAGTGACCTTCTCCAGAGCAGGTCTGGGTTTTTCATGTGCCATGTGCATTATTGCTGGAAATTTATGGCTGAGCTAAAGGTGAGGAGGAAAGAAAAAAATGAGCATATTGGATCTTTTTGGTCATAAAGTATTAAAGTAGTAGAAAACAAAACAGCTGCTCAGAGGAATTTCACAGTTTTGTTTACTTCTTTGATAGTATCTCTTTTTTCCATACCACCTCTAGCTCTGTATCCATGGATATACTTGTTAACCTGGGTTTTCCCTCATTAGTGTGTTTCTAATTTTTTTAAATTATAAAATATATTATATATAAGATAATTATATAAATTATACATATATATGTTTTGAAGTGACTTTTTTTTTTTTTTTTTTTTTGGTACGTGGGCCTCTCACTGTTGTGGCCTCTCCCGTTGCGGAGCACAGGCTCCGGACACGCAGGCTCAGGGCCATGGCTCATGGGCCCAGCTGCTCTGCGGCATGTGGGATCTTCCTGGACCGGGGCATGAACCCGTGTCCCCTGCATCAGCAGGCGGACCCTCAACCACTGCACCACCAGGGAAGCCCTGAAGTGACATTTTTAAAGGTAGAAATATCTTCATCAGTCCTCCAATATTAGAAATTATTCTGGCACTACTATGCATATATGGAACACTATATGCTAAGAAGGCTATGGGGACATTGAGGAAGGTCCTGAGGTGGGGAGGAAGAACGCCTCAGATGTCAGAAGATCAGAAATAAAGAACCTCTGAAAGAAGTTAGGAAGAGTTAGGGGTGTTTTAGGTTGAAGTATGTGAAATTGGCCATTTTATAAGGTTCAAATAAACAGTCTGGTAAAGAGAAGGCTGAGGAATGACTTATTAGTTTCAGGTAACAAAAGTTCTCACTAGTCATCTCTGCAGAAGACATCTATGAGGAAATGAGCTTAAATAGATTTAAATTAACACAGACTGAGACTTCGACAGTAAGAGGAATCTCGTATGAAACCAAGAGACCTTATGGAATTTACATTAAGGACAGCTTAAGATGGAAAGGATGCCCAATGTTGCAAGTCTTTCAGGAATAGTTTTCCTAGGAGGAGAATTTGGACCCAGAGGCCTTTTGGTTCCATTCCAGTTCTTGGTTTTCAAGCCCACTGATTCAATATAAAGGTACCTAAGAACACCTTCCCTAGCCAGCAAGGAAGGGATGCCTCAGCTCACTAGGAATTTAACTTATCACTATTGAACTTAGATGCCCTTGCCTTGACACTCAAATAAAAGGGGAGATAAACTGTTCATGACCCCAAACATCACACTGTTTATGGTTTGTTTGGGCTCTTCTAAGCCAGGGAAAACATATGTGCCTTACATCACTTCTCAAATGTCCCTGAGCTCTGAGCACACAGCATTCCCTTTCATGTGAAACTTGGCTCCAGAAAGTTCTTTCTTCTTGGTCTTAAAAAAAATTAAACATACTGGAAGAATATACACTGAAGTGTTAACAATGATTATCTCTGAGGGGTAGAATTATGGGCAATTCCTAGTCTTTTTCTTTACTTTGCCTTTGTTTCTCTAAAAGTTTTCTTTTACAGTGAGAAGGTAAAAGTTATGTAATAATTAAACCCAAGGACAGTCTATGCTGGCATTCTAGTAGAAAGGAAGAAATGCAATTGAGGTATTGGTTATAAGTATTACTTTACAATCTAATAAAAGAGCTGCTGATTTATTTTTTTGTCAGATCAGTTATCATTGGGCCACATGACATACATTTTATAGTGTGATAAGGGCAGAGTGTTTTGTTTTGCTTTTCTTTTTTTGGGCCTCTCACTGTTGTGGCCTCTCCCGTTGCGGAACACAGGCCCCAGACGCACAGGCTCAGCAGCCATGGCTCACGGGCCCAGCCGCTCCGCGGCATGTGGGATCTTCCTGGACCGGGACACGAACCCGTGTGCCCTGCATTAGCAGGTGAACTCTCAACCACTGCGCCACCAGGGAAGCCCCTTGCTTTTCTTTTAACATTAGAACCAGAAGGAAACTTAAGAGGTCACTGACTCCAGTAGTTTTCTTCCAGACTAGGTGTCTTTAGTGTCAAGTAAAACAGATGCATTATTTCAGGTTAGCTCTAAATCACATTCAAGAGATTACAGGTAGGAAGACCTACTTGGCAAGTTACTTAAAGTCAAATGTAAGGTAAAGGGGGGTGAGAAAGGAAATGAACAAATAATTCTGATATAACAGAAATCTGGGCAATTAGCCAAGGTGACAAGGTGAGAAAGAAGAGAGAAAACCACAATGTTGATTGTTGCTCTTAAGGTGTCAGAGTGATGATGGGTGGAGGTGGGAAAGGAAAGGGGAGAGGAGAACGGTGTGTGAGGACACACTTATTGCTTAATTTGGCACTAACTCATTATTTGATCATTTCCAGGGTTATCTCCACAATTCAGGGGCTACATTTTTTGATCATTTAAAAAATTGCGATAAAATACATATAACATAAAATTTACCATTTCAACA
Organism: Mesoplodon densirostris; assembly: GCF_025265405.1. Classification (NCBI taxonomy): domain Eukaryota; kingdom Metazoa; phylum Chordata; class Mammalia; order Artiodactyla; family Ziphiidae; genus Mesoplodon; species Mesoplodon densirostris. The sequence goes on along the minus strand of NC_082668.1, from coordinate 78,419,641 downwards.
ATTTTTAAATACAGAGGTTAGCAGCAATACATACACTTACATTGTTGTATAGCCATCACTACCATCCATCTCCAGAACTTTTTCATCATACCAAACTGAAACTCTGTACCCATTAAAGAATAATTCCTCATTACCTCCTCTGCCAGCCTTTAGTAACCACCATTCTACCTTCTCTCTCTATGAATTTGACTACTTCATCTATCTCATAAATGTGAAAGCATGTAATACTTGTCCTTTTGTGTCTGGCTGATTTCATTTAACATGATGTCTTCAAGATTTATCCACGTTGTAGTATGTGTCAGAATTTCCTTCCTTTTTAAGGTTGAATAATAGTCCATTGCATGTGTATAGACCACATTTTGTTTATCCATTCATATGCTGATGGACACTTGGGTGGCTTCCATCTTTTAACTATTGTGAATAATGTTGCTATGAATACTGTTGCACAAATATCTCTTCAAATTTCTGCTTTTAATTCTTTTGGCTATATATTCAGAAGTAGAAATGTTAGATCACACAGTAATTCAATATTTAATTTTTTGAGAAACTGCCATATTGTTTTTTATAGTGGCTACACCATTTTACATTCTCACCAGGCATGCACAAGGGTTAGGGGCTACCTTTCAACTAAGGCATTTAACTGAGGTTGTAAAAGCTCTGCTCAACTGCGTCTCAAAAGAGGAATGCCACAGATCAGAATGAATGGGAGACTGCCCCTGGGGGCTGTTGGCCATCTGTGAACTGGTCTGGCAAAATTTAGGGGGAAGAAAATCAACAGGATTGAGAAAATAGTGGAAACAATTCCGGCAAGGATAAGAGCCTTAAATAAACTGCCCATAATTATTAAATTACAAATGTACAAGTTGCAGAGGATAAGGGCTTTATAGGGACAGGTGAAGATACAACCAGAGAGTCAAGTTCTCTTTCTCAAATACCCCACCCCCTCAATCAGGAGCATCCTAATATAGAAAGACTTGGGGGTTGTGGGTGGAGAGTCTATAAAGGGTCTACCTTCAGATGATAGAACTGTAAATAATAGTCAATCATTAAATGCCCTGATTCTTTCCTGTAGATTTTAAACCAATGGAGATAGGAACATTTTATATTCAAGTCCAGACTAGAAATAAGTAGGAATAGCTTTCTAACCTACAACCTGTGCTTTAGTCTGACATCTTAACTTTGGCGACACTTTGGATTTTTCATCATTAATCTTTGTAAAATGATAGGGTTTGTAGAATAAAAGGTGTTTGTCTGACTCATTAGGGTAAAAGAATCTAGGTTAACTCCACAAGAGAAAGAAGGATATGTGTAAGGATTCTTCCTGCCTGTGGCTCCATCCCATAAGGGGCAAAATATTGAACTTGAAAAGCAGATCAATAGAAACTTCCACATTGAGAATTTACCTTCATCTTGGGTAGTTGTGACCTCAGAGCCTACATTTTTCATTTCAGAGAAAAAGTCAAAGAAGTATGGTAAAAGTCTTTATGATTAGAGCTATGAAAGAAATTCTAGAAATTAAAAAGTCAGTGGCAGGTTTTGTTTTAGAGCCTGAAGTCAGGTGGTATTAGCAGACTGGCAGCTCTTCCATTCATCTTTGAAGGGTGTTAACTTCCAACTTGAATGCTGGCACTTAGATTTCCACACCCCGTTAAGCAAAGTGCTTAAAACAAAACATTCAGCTTGAGTCAATGAAATTCAAGGATCATCCTACACAGGACAAGAGAAACCTTTTTAGATTTGCAGATGCCTTTGATAGTTTTCTTTCCCCCAGGATCCCATTTCACATACATCTCACTAACTTTGGGCCTGGTGACATAGCTGGCAGCTTGAAAAAGTGTCCCCAATTTAACTAGGCTTCACATTCCACCCCCATCTGCACTATAACCCAACCCCTGTTACTAATGGTTTGACTGGATACTTTTATGTTGGGAGAAGCTTCACAACTATTGCCAAACTTAACTTCTGTAACTCTCCAGAGAATGAATATATTTGACAGTATCATTTTCTCTCATTCCTTGCCTTAAAATAATTAAGTAAAAGAGCAATCGTAGATCTCATGGGAGCTACGTGACTCTAAGGGGTAGATGGAACTTGGTCTAAGACCAGGTCTCCCAGATCTTTATCTTAGAGAGCTTTGGGGTTACACAACCCCTCTTCTGCAGGAATAAACACATGATGTGGCCTGTCAGTGGGCAACATGAATTCTCTCAGTATTTAGGGCTGGAAGAGGTGGGAAAGACTGACTAGAGAAGAAGGGAGTGTCCTACCTACCTAGAAAGGTAGTGGGGAGTGAAGTCTGTGTGGAGATGAGTGGGGGAAAGAGTGGGAGGGAAATATTTTAGGCTGCTTCCCACTTAGATTTGTACAATTCCAACCTCTTGGGAATTGTTTTCCAATCTCCCAAATCTTAAACCCTAGGTTGGCTTTAAAGTAGCGTATCCAGACATGATTGGCACATGGATAGAAATTTCCTGCCATGATTGAATGGTTGCTGAGCTCCTATGAATAGGGCTATAACTCTCACTGTTTTGGACTCTTAAGTTCTTAAACTGGTATGAGAATTAACATGGGTTCTAGGAACTAGCCATAATTCTAGCTGAGGGCATGAAGGAATGTTAATAAATGCAGAGGCTATGACCCTCATTTCTGCTACTATATTTCTTCTGGCCAGTTGTATATTGTTAGATCTTCATGACAGTATATATTGTTGGGAAAATCATTGTAATGCAGATGAAAATTTATCATCAGATTTCTCTCTCTCTCTCTCTTTTTTAAAAAAATAAATTTATTTTATTTATTTTGGGCTGTGCTGGGTCTTCATTGCTGTGCAAGGGGCTTTCTCTAGTTGTGGAGAGCAGGTGCTCCTCTTCCTTGTCGTGCGTGGGCTTCTCATTGCGGTGGCTTCTCTTGTTGTGGAGCACGGGCCCTAGAGCGCACAGGCTTCAGTAGCTGTGGCACGCGGGCTCAGTAGTTGTGGCTAGTGTGCTCCAGAGCACAGGCTCAGTAGCTGTGGCGCATGGGCTTAGCTGCTCCGTGGCATGTGGGATCTTCCGGGGCCAGGGCTCGAACCTGTGTCCCCTGCATTGGCAGGTGGATTCTTAACCACTGAGCTACCAGGGAAATCCTAAATCTCTATATTTTATATGTCTTATTTTTTTATATTAGGCTGTATAGTTATGCATTTCTTTTTTAAAATTAAATTTATTTATTTTCGGCTGCATTGGGTCTTCGTTGCTGCTAGTTATGCATTTCTTTTCATTAAAAAATTAAGGTATAATTTATCTACAGTAAGATAGGTACCCTCTTTAGTGTTGAGTTCTATGGGTTTTCACAAGTGCATACCATCTGTGACCACCACCTCAGTCAAGATATAGAACCGTTCCTTCACCCCCCAAAATACCCTCCTGTCACTTTGTGGTCAACCCCTCCTCCCACTCTCTGGCAACCACTGATCTCAGCAGATCTATTTCTTAAAAGGCATTGGTTTTTCCACCCCAGGTTGACCTTTTTTATTATGAAATACTATTATGCTTCAGTTTGAATTATGGATTCAGGGAAGATTTTTCTTAGCTGTAAGGGACCATGTGGATCCCACTAACTTCCATATTCAAGACAGTGACTTATGGTAGTCTTGGGACTTGATTTTATTGCTGGTCTCTTATCCTTTGCCTGGATTCCAAGTGATGCCCTGTAGGACATCTCCCTGGTAATAGAAGCTAACACTTACTGTGGGCTAACTGTGTCTGGTTCTGTGCTGGGTCCTTTGCACATGTTCTATACCTTCATTTTATTCTCACAACATCTTTGTGAAGTGGGTACTATAAACCATATTCTCATTTACAGGTGAGGAAACAGAAGCACAGAGAAGTGAAGAAACCTGCCCAAAGACACACAGCTAGCAAGTGACAGAGTCAGCATAGGACCCAGGCACCTGATATCTGACGCCAGAATGCCAGAACCTGTTCTAACCAGTAATCTATGCAGTCTTAGCCACAGACCTACGCCAGTAGACATGGAGCTAAGTGTTAAAGGGCTTTAAAAAAAAAAAAAGATATAATTGCTGTTAAAAATATTTGTAACAGCACACCAACTCAATATTTTCTTATGATTTCTAAATACAACTTATTGTTGTTGTTATTTGATTCTTCTGTTTATCTTTGAAATTCAGAAGTGATATTTTTAACTGAAAGGGAAAGAACCCTTTATGTCATAGACATATGCACATGTGTCTTTAAAAAACAATAAAGGCTCTGGCATCATACCTAAAGTACAGCATAATCAACCTTTACTGACCACTCTCTTTAAACATTTTATTTTGGGTTCACATATATTCTAGAGGAATATATCTATTTCACTTAGCTCTACTTACTGTGGACATTCTATTGCCCCTGACGAAGAAGCGTTTAGTGGGCAGGGGCCGGAGAATGTGCGTGGCAGGTCATCATCCATCCCTGCCCTTCTTCTAAAGTCAGGAAGGCAAAGAGTCACTTATGACCGCCCCCCTTCCGATCTATCTGATGGGAGAACCAAGCCCCCTTACGTGAGAAGGCTCTGTAGCTTTCGTCTGTCATTAAGATCTTGCCTGATACTACTTGCCTAATGGGCTTCAGACACACCTTTTCTTTTCATTGCCATGAAACAGATGTTACTAATTAGAGCAGAGAGTGAAGGCAGGTTGCTCTGTGTCCGGCACTGTTCTAAGAACTTCCTGTGTGTGAACCTCACTGATTCCACTCAACAGCCATCTGAAGTATATATATCCTCTTGCTTATCTTCATTTTACAAATGACGAATCAGAGGCACGGGATCAGTAACTTGCTCTAGACCTTAGAGGTAGCAAGTGGAGAAGCCAGTGCCAAATGGGTCTCAGAAGGCTAGCCGCACAGTTTCTACTCTAATCTTTTTCAGACCCCTGATTTTGGTAATAACAACAAGTCTTCCCTCTGCAAAGGACACCCACCCAGTCCTGTCTCTTCAATAAATATGGGGGCAGCAGAAAGAGTGGTCCTTCAATGCCTGAGTTCAATGCACCCGCCCCCTAGAAGTAGAATAGGGACCCTCACTCAGCTCACTCACAACATTCAAAAACAAATGATTGAATCCAAAACTAAACCACTGTCTACGTGGGAAGAATTTTCTGAGTTTCCTGAGCTACTCAGAAAGAATTCAAGATACGGAAATAAAAATAGCAATGGTCAACCACCTTCATAAATAGACTTTACTAGATAAAGCCAGCCAGTGCCCAGGCTTCCTCCAGCCCCCAAATGGGCAAACCTCCACCACCCACCCTGGCCTCAAATCAAACATTTCCTGTTGGGAGTGCAGTGGTGGGGAGGAAGTTCAAAAAGGGCTGAATTCCCAATACACAGGCTGCCTTTTTTTATAACAACAGGCCAACGTTTCCAATAAATATTTGGGATGGCAACGTCAAGTTCTGCCAATTTGGCATCATGATTCTTGCTTAATTTACTATCTTATTTTTGAAATGATTTATTAAACAGACACTAGGAATTTGGGAGCATCAGCTTTTCTCATCAAAACCACTTCGTGTTCCTTGAACTGAGAGCAGATTCTTTCACAAGGACATCAAACCTCTGAGCTGGAAAACACTCCAGTGGTCATCAGCTCATTCACCCATGCAGCCTGATCGGCTGTGTGGCTGGGTGAATACTGGCTGGGAGCATCACGTGATGCACCTCACCCATGACTCACCTTCTCCAGCGTATGGTTCAGGGCATCCATCGTCTGTATTTTGGCAGCATTTGCAATGGCACTGTGAAGATGAAAAGAAACTTCATATAGAAATGGAAACTTTCCCACTAAAGAGGCTAAACCATTTTTATAGAGGGTTTTCTACTTGGCCTTTAAGCTTTCATTCTGCTTGGCTACTCCTGGAAGACAAAAAAATAAAAATAAAAAAAGTCCTACTCTGTATGCCCATGTACTACAACAAGCTTTGCAGGCCAACTTATCATAATTAATATTTTTAAGCTTTTCATCAAAGTACAGCATACATGCAGAAAGGTGCACATATTATCAACGTATAGGCTGGTGAACATTCACAAACTTGTAACACTAGTCAAACCCGTTGCCTCTAAGAATAATCACTACCCTGACTTACAGCCCCATATATTAGTTTTGACTTTATTTGTATATCATAAAATGTACCATACAGCAGGTACTTTTTTGTGTCTGGCTTCTTTTCTCGGGCCAAGTTATTTGCTAGGAGAGTTTCAATCAGGACTGAGCTTACAGTGCAATTTCTTGAAGGTAACTCTGCGCTTGGCATACTTTTTTCTGGATGGTTTGTGTTGGTTAGTAGAAGGTATTGGGTTATGGACACAGATGTGATGCTTAGAATTTATTTTCTACACTATATTTTTCAAAAGCTATTCTCCTAGAAGATATAAGGAGGTGTTTGTCCACAAAAAGGAGGAAATCCCGTCCATGCAAACACTCACAAAGCAGATATAAAGAGCAGAGGTGACTCATGGGGGAGCAAGGGAAGCTTCAGGGCCTCCTTACTGCACAGTCTCCTTTCGAGGCCCTGGGAGGGGCCCTAGCCATTTCATATTTGTAATTTTGTATTATTTTTCCTTAAAATGGTCCTCCAATTCTATAAGATTCAGCTTCCACATACCTATATCTATCCCTGGTAAACAGGACAAGAGAGCTATTTTTCTGCTGTTTTAAGTTCTGTAGTGGTCCAATTCCCATCTTTTAATGACTGTTAGAAAACAATTGAATTTTTTTTTTCTTTTTTTTTGCAGTACGCGGGCCTCTCACTGTTGCGGCCTCTCCCGTTGCGGAGCACAGGCTCCGGAAGTGCAGGCTCAGTGGCCATGGCCCACGGGCCCAGCCGCTCCGCTGCATGTGGGATCTTCCCGGACCGGGGCACGAACCCGTGTCCCCTGCATCGGCAGGCGGACTCTCAACCACTGTGCCACCAGGGAAGCCCTGAATTTTTTTACGAGGGTTCCAATCAGCACTTTATGACTCTCTAGGCAGCTCCTCTTCCTGCAGTGTTCACCTGATGTTAGAATTAAGAGTAAGTCCCTTTTGCTGGGGTGCAAAGAAACAGATGACTTGTCCATGGCTGCCAACTAGAAGGTCATTTCCAAGCTATGACTCTAGCTCCTGAGTCCCTGGCCCAGGCATGTTTACCGGTGCCACACTGAACAGGGCTTACACTTGAGTCAGGTTTTAGTAGCAGGATAGGTTTTCGAAGTTAACCAGCTAGCAATTCAATGACAGTGTGACATCATTTACAGAGTGCTTTCTCTGTTCTAGGAACTGTCCTAGATGCTGGGTCAGGAGACAAATGTGACTCCCACCCTTGAGGACTTATAGCTTTGCTTTAATTATGTGATAGGTATTTTCTGATTCAGAAGAAACAAAAGCTTAATGCCAAGGGGCAAATTTTAAAAAATTGAGGTATAGCTGACATATAATATTACATTAGTTTCAGGTGTAAAACATAATGATTTGATATTTGTATATACTGCAAAATGAGCACCACAATAAGTCTAGTTAACATCCTTCACCATACATAGTTAAATGTTTTTTCTTATAATGAGAAGTTCTAAGGTGTACTCTCTTAGTAACTTACAAATTACAATACAGTATCATTAACTATAGTCATCATGCTATAATTTCATCCCCAGGGCTTAATTATTTTATAACTCTAAGTTTGTGCCTCTTGATCTCTTTCACCCATTTTCTACCCCAGACACCAATCCCCTCTTCCCCCAGCTTTGGCAACCACTAATCTGCTCTCTGCACCTATGAGCTCGATTTTTTGCTGTTGCTGTCCTGTTTATTTTTCTTCTTAGATTCCACATACAAGAGAGATCATATGGCACTGTCTTTCTCTGACTTATTTCACTTAGTATAATGCCCTCAGTGTCCATCCACATTGTTACAAGTGGCAGGATTTCCTTCTTTTTTATGGCTGAACAGTATTCCTCTGTGTGTATGTATGTGTGTGTATGTGTGTGTGTGTGTATCACATTTTTTTATCCATTCATCCGTCGATGGACACCTGGGTTGCTTCCATGTCTTGGCTACTGTAATAATGCTGCAATAAATGTGGAGGTGCATGTATCTTTTCAAGTTAGGGTTTCATTTTCTTCAGACAAATACTCAGAATTGGAATTGCTGGATCACAAGGTGGTTGTAGTTGTAATGTTTTGAGGAAACTCCATACTGCTTTCCACAGTGGCTGCACCAATGTGTATTACAAGCTATCAGTGCACAGAGGTTCCCTTTTTCCCATGTCCTTGACACAGCTTGGTATTTCTTGACTTTTTCTTAATAGCCATTCTGACAGATGTAAGGTGATATTACATTGTAGTTTTGATTTGCATTTCCCTGATGATTAATAATGTTGAGCACCTTTTCATGTACCTGTTGGCTATCTGTATATCTTCTTTGGAAAAATGTCTATTCAAATCTTCTGCCCAGTTTTAAACTGGCTTGTTTGCTTTCCTGCTACTGAATTGTATGAGTTCTTTATATATTTTAGATAGAGTATTTCATTTTTAAAAAATTTAATTCTTATATTTTTATTTTATTATTTTTTATTATTATTACTTATTTTATTTTTGGCTGCGTTGGGTCTTCATTGGGTCTTTTTTGCTGCACGTGGGCTTTTCTCTAGTTGCGGCGAGCTGGGGCTACTCTTCATTGTGGTGCACGGGCTTCTCATTGCAGTGGCTTCTCTTGTTGCGGAGCACGTACTCTAGGCACGTGGGCTTCAGTAATTGTGGCGCACAGGCTTCAGTAGTTGTGGCTTGTGGGTTCTAGGCACGAGGGCTTCAGTAGTTGTGGCTCGGGGGCTCTAGAGTGCAGGCTCAGTAGTTGTGGCGCAAGGGCTTAGTTGCTCCGCGGCATGTGGGATCTTTCCGGACAAGGGCTCGAACCCATGTCGCCTGCATTGGCAGGAGGATTCTTAACCACTGTGCCACCAGGGAAGCCCAGAGTATTTCATTTTAAAGTAGAAAAATCCTCAAAAAATTTCCTTCCCAGAAATTGAGAAGAAAACTTTTAAAGTGATCTAAGAAGTAATTTTATACAGAAAGAAAAAACCCACAAAAAACCCCGAGAAATTCCATAGCCTATTTCCCTCTACACTTTCTTTCTGAGACTGTTACCATTTTAACTCTTAAGGATGTATCTGAGCATCCTCTAATTCACTCCTTTTGAATCACTCATGAGCTCACCTATGGAAACCATCCTGAAATAGGCTCTGAAGCACCTCTACTTGGAGGAGCTAGCCTTCTTTTTGAAGGCACTATTTTTCTTACCCAAGGCGTAGAGGGGTTGGGCCATTTGTACATGAGATCCAGCCCACGGCTCTCTGCTTAGCTCTGAGAAAGGTGCAGTGTGTCAAGGTTACTGCGGAAGGAGCAGGGAGAAAACAACCTCTGTATCCAAATTCCTTCCAGATGTGCCAAATACAGTGGCCATTATTTTCTAAACAATTGAGTGAGGAATTTAAAATAAAAGCCCATTTATTTTTAATTCAGATTTGCTTCAGCAGAAAGCATATTACAAACACAGGGCCAGCTTAGGGATAGTACTTAAAGGCTAAGGTGAAAATAAGATACAGGGATGTGAGTCCTGTTTGGATGCATTCAGTACCTTGCTTTTTAAGCAGGAGGCAGTTGCGGTGGCTGCAGGGAAGAGGAGGATGGGCAGAGAGAGTTCTCCAGAGGGTAGCTAACCCCCTCTCCCATGCTGACCCCCACGCCTACCCACCCCACCATGCCAGCTGCCTCTAACTCTGGTTAGAAAGTGCCTAGGGAGCCTTGGTTTGTCCTAAGATCCAGCAAAGCCTCTGACTTCTGGCAGTAGAGTCACTTAAAAATCCAGATGAAGAAGGAAAAGAAATTAAGCAGTCCCCTACCTTGTTTTCTCTAATCCCGTTTTCTTGGTGTGTCTCTCCAAGAGGCCAATTTCTTGTTTTTTGGAAATTCGCTTTCCTCCAGCTTTCACTATAAACAAATAAGCATCAACAAGGGAGTCATATTTAGGGCAGCAAGAGAAAGTTTGCTTTGTTATTCAAGGTATAGATTTATTGTAGATTTGAAGAGTTTCAGAACTTTTTGAAGAGCTAAACTTTAATCTAAAACAACATAATCAAAAGGTACCCTGGGCCTCCCTGGTGGCGCAAGTGGTTGAGAGTCCGCCTGCCGATGCAGGGGATACGGGTTCGTGCCCCGGTCTGGGAGGATCCCATATGCCGCGGAGCGGCTGGGCCCGTGAGCCATGGCCGCTGAGCCTGCGCGTCCGGAGCCTGCGCGTCCGGAGCCTGTGCTCCGCAACGGGGGAGGCCACAACAGTGAGAGGCCCGCATACCGCAAAAAAAAAAAAAAAAAAAAAAAAAAAAGGTACCCTGAACTAGCATAACAGAAGAAAAAAATATTTGGGGCAAACAAGGTGGGAAGGAGAGAAGGGCTAAGGTTTTTGCTTGTCTGTGTTCGGAGAGGGGGACCTGAGGCTAAAAAAGGCAGAGGTGTTTACACCTTTGATTTGGGGAGGAGATAACAATTTGTTCCCTTAGGCATTTTACTGAAAAACATTTTTTCTTATTATCAAGCCAATTACATTCTTCATGACAGCAACTGACAATTACAATGTGACCCTTCTGTTTTCCCACAAGATTAAAGTGCAAGGCTTGCAAAAATTTTTTTCAACCAAAGCTTTCAAAAGCTAGATTGGAGAATGAGCCAAAAATCAGGGCACGTGGCGATAACAGGCATTTAATTCAAGAGAGATGCTTCTGATCCCACCAGATGCCCACCTTCCATCCCAGACCCCAAACCTCCGATGTGGGAGGAGCTCAGATGTTCTAATGAGTAATTAAACTGCATTAATAATCCTGCCATTCAAGAGATCAATTAGTGTTAATTAGGCTACAGATGACCTAACAGCAATTCAAGTGTTGAACAATGTCAGATGAAATCAACTTTTGAAAAGGAGCAGCCCATTTCAGATTGCAAGTCAAAGCAAATACTTTTTTCTGTTCCCAGGAAATTTGCACATCTGAAATCTGACAAGCTCAAATGAGAAAAAGCCAAGTGGACATTGATTTGTTTGAACCTGTTAATTCTTTTTATGGAAATGTCAGATTGGCAATTTTCTAAAACTGGCTCCAATAAAGTGAAAAATAGGAAAACCTATTTCTCAATGCCCTCGTGAATTGACTTCATCATTTTTCTTTTAAAATTATTATTTAATTAAATTTTTGGATTATATAATAGTACATGCATAAGGCACACAATTCAAAAATCATGGAAAGGTCTGCAGTCTCCCTTGTAACATTATTTTTAGGCCTCCAGTTCATCTCTCTAGATACTGCTAACATTAACAAGTTCCTATGTATTCATCGATAGACATTCTATACACATACCTATATATATTTTTAAATGGCAGCATACATTGTTCTACATCTTGTTTATACTTTTCATTCAGTCATGTACTTTGGAGTAAGTTCCCTATCGATATATATATAGAGAGAATGTGTTTCTTTTTAACATCTGCTTTAAAATTTCTTTATATGAACATTGTGTGTTTACTTAACCAATTTCCAACCGCTGGACATCTTAGATGTTTCTAATCCATTGCTATCACAAACAATGCTGCAATGAATATCCTTTGCATGTACATAATTTTGCACAAGTGCAAGTATATCCATGGGATAAATTCCTAGAAGTGATCTTGTTAATTCTTAAGAATATGTGCATTTGAAATTTTGCTAAATCTTGCCAAGTCACCCTTCACAGAGGTTGCACCAGTTTACAATCTCACCAGCTACAATGACAGTGATTGTTTCCCTATATCTCAAGCAACAGTGAGAACTAGAAAATGTTTGGCTTTATCAACCAATAAGAAAAAGAAAGGTAATTTGCCTTTCTTATATTTTATTAAAAGTTGAGCTTATTTCTGTGTTTCAGAAGCCAGTTGTATTTTCTTTTATAAACTGTTCATATTTTTGGTCCATTTGTGTTGTTGGACTTCTGTTCCATTAATCTCTCTGTTTGTATGCTATTACAACTTTATTTTAATGATTGTAGCTTTATAACATATTAAAAAAAATTTTTTTTGGCAGCACCATGCATCATGTGGGATCTTAGTTCCCTGACCAGGGGTCGAACCCATGCCCCCTACAGTGGAAGTGTGGAGTCTTAACCACTGACCACCAGGGAAGTCCCTAACATATTTTAATTTTGATAGTCCTTCTTTGCTACATTTTCTTTGTAGAATTTTATTAGCTATTCTTATTTATTTTTCCACATGAACTTTTGAATCAGTTTGTCAATTCCCTCCAAAAAATCCTGCTGGTAGTTTTTTAATGGTCTTGCTTTAGATTTATAGATTTTTTTTTAAAGGGAAAATTCGTATCTTTATATTCCTGGTTGCTCTCTATTCAAGAACATGGTATGCTTTTCCATTTTCTACATTTTCTTTTGGGTCCCTCAGTAACTTGTTCACATAAATCTTACACATTTATTGTTAGGTTTATTCCCTAAGTATTTTCTCTTTGTTGCTGCTGTTGCAGTTGTAGAGAGGGTCTATTCTTCCATTATAGCTTTCACAGATTGTTGTTCTTATACTAATATCATTGATTTTATACCCAGATCTTATTGAATTCTCTTATTATTTATAATATTTTTGTTGACTCCCTTAGGTTTTCCAGGTAAAAACAATTTATATAATCTGCAAATAATTATAATATTACTTTCTCTAGAATAATATTAAATAGTGGCGATGATGGACATCTTTGTCATCCTAATTTTTAATGGATTGTTTTTAATGTTTTCCCATTAAGTATGATGTATACTTAGTTGGATATACACACACACATATTTACAATATATATATAATGTATATTCAAATATATTTCTTTCATCATATTAAGGAAATATCTTTCTATTACTGTTTCATTGGGCTTAAAAAATTACAAACACATGTTGAATTTTATCCAATGCCTTTTTATCGTCATGTATATAATATGGTTTTTCAACTTAATGAGGTTAATTATATTAATAGACAAAAATTTTGTAAATATATATTAATGAATATTTTACTATCAAACCATTCTTGTGTTCATGGAATAAACTCCACTTGGTCATTTTGAATCACCAAGTTTTTTTTTATTGATTATAAACGCGTCTCACTAGAATTCTGTAATATTAGATACAGTCCAGGAAAAAAATCCTATTTTCATACATGGTCTGCTTTAAATTCACACACACACACACACACACACACACACACACACATATGAAAAAAAGGTATACAAAATAATCAGCAACAGAAATGAAATAATGTGGAAACACCTTCTGCATAGCCCTGGAATACAGAGATGAAATAAACCAAGGGGTGGTTTTTTCTGGAAGACTGCTTGAGAAGGGTGTGCCGCTGTATGAGGAGTGGTGTGGTTCATAGCCCCTTCTACCAAGAGGAATCAAATCACAATAGCTCTAGACCTAGAGCTTGAGCCTTCATTATCTCTCCCAGCAGTATCTTTCATCCTCCTTATGACAAATGCTTTTAAAACATGGAGTGCTGTAATTACTTTCTTAGTAGTGTTCCTTTTGTTTTCTCTGATGCTTTTGTTTTTGCACGTTTTCTTCCACTGGTTATTATAGCCAACTATAGAAGCACACTCGTTATAGTTAAAATAAGCAATAGTTAAAAGTGAGAAGACCTTTGAAATGTTGAGCTCTGTGCCACTCATTTGAAAGAGCACAGACAATTTAGAGGATGTCCAGATGAGAGCAACCAGAGTGGAGAAGGAGCCGTGTCAGACAAGGAACTGGGCAAACTGGAAAGATCGCTTCTGAGGAAGCAAAGACTCAAGGGAAGCTTATGGTGCCATCTTCAAGGAGTCTAGGGGCTGTCTTGTGGAGGAGGAATGATTTACTGGTAAGGAAATGTTGTCTAGGGTCAGACAGCTGTACTCCCTCCTGTGCTTTGTGACCTTGGGCAAGTAAACTCCTCTGAGGCTCAGTTTCTGCATCCTTCAAAAGGGAATAATACTGATTGTTTAGGTTGTCCTAGGGAATAGAGGTGACATAAGCAGCTGGCACATGGTAGGCACTTAATAATTAGTAGTTATTATTATTATTATTATTTTTTTTTTTTACGTGGGTCTCTCACTGTTGTGGCCTCTCCCCTTGCGGAGCACAGGCTCCGGACGCATAGGCTCAGCAGCCATGGCTCACGGGCCAAGCCGCTCCGTGGCATGTGGAATCTTCCCGGACTGGGGCACAAACTCGTGTCCCCTGCATCGGCAGGCGGACTCTCAACCACTGCGCCACCAGGGAAGCCCTAGTAGTTATTGTTATTTATATTTATGTTTTTCCAGAGGAGAGCATGGAAAGCAAAGAATGAAAGTTCCAGAAAGGCAGAGTCTGCCTACCTATAACTGTGTTAATCAAAGTGAAGAAGATTGCGTAGTACAATAGTATATCTCTGGTCCCTTAATGTGTTAAAGTAAAGAAAAGAAGTGTATCTGCCATGAATATTTTAGAAGGATTTTGGGGAATCTGGTAGAAGTTGAACTAGATGATTTTTATTGTAAGGTCTTTACTGTGATTCTAACTCTTCCCATCACCTACAAAAGAAAATCTATCATGTCCCTCCCTTTTGAAAGAATATAGTGTACTCAGAGAAACAAATCCCAAAAGAAATGTAAAGAGAATGTAAAGGACTTCCCTGGTGGCCCAGTGGTTAAGAATCTGCCTGCCAATGCAGGGGACATGGGCTCGAGCCCTGGTCCGGGAAGATCCACATGCTTCAGACCAACTAAGCCCGTGCACCACAACTACTGAGCCTGTACTCTAGAGCCTGCGAGCCACAACTGTGGAGCCCGCATGCCACAACTACTGAAGCCCGTGTGCCTAGAACCCATGCTCTGCAACGAGAAGCCACTGCAATAAGAAGCCCACACACCACAAAGAAGAGTAGCCCCCGCTTGCCGCAACTAGAGAAAGCCCGCATGCAGCAACGAAGATCCAACACAGCCAAAAATAAATAAATAAATATATTTTAAAAAATTTGTAATCACTTACATAATTCCATGTTTAGGTCCTTTCAATACACAAAATGAACTAGAGATTTAAAAATGTAAGAGAGAGATGTTTTGGATAGTTTTGTTAGAAAATCTACATTGATGTGGAGAAAATGAAACTTCGCTTTCCTATCTCTGAGTAAGAGTTATAATTTTGTGGCCGCTTTTGTAGTTTATAACTTTTCGAAAGTTGACCCTTGAGTTTAGAATGCTATATACTAATTTTCCAGTTCAGATTTTCCAGGCATTTTGCACAGTGTTTGGTAGAGGGTAGTCAAGATAAAGAAAGATAAGCCTGCAAGAAAAATTGAGCTTCTTTCCTTCATTAATCAGTGGAGAATGTGTATGAAAAAGCTGACCACCACAAAGGTTTGGGCAAACTCTGCCTTGTGACTTAGAACGTTCATTTGAAGATTTTAACTAAAAGGTTAGATGTTTGCAAAACGCTTACTTTGCATTCACCGTTGAGTTTTTGGCATATTCTAAACTGTCAGTCAAGACAAAAGACTCTCATCAGGAAAAGCAAGGAGAGAGGGCTTCAGAGGGAGAGGGCTTGACCGGGGCCCACTTTACTGTCACGTCTCTGCCCCTTCTCGCCAGCTAGGTGGCATTGGGCACGTCCCCCAACCTTGCTGACTTTCAGTTTGCTCCTCTGTGAAACAAGGATGAGGGTACATCATCAGTCTGCAGTACTGGTGCTGTGTCTAGAAGGCTCTGTGCAGTGCCAGTCACACAGGATTGAGTGAATAGCAGCTGTTCTTGTCATCAAACCCCTGTCCCTGTGACCTGTGGGGTAGTGGGTCTCGCAACCTCTCTGTTGAACCTCACAGATCAACTCCCAGAAGTTGACATAAGCAGACTGGAGTTGAGAGAATTAAGCCTCTGGTGTTTGCTTTTTAAAAAAACCATACTAGCCCTTCTGCAGCTATGGTTTCCTCCCCATTTTCTGCAGTAGTTTCACCCTTGGGGATACACTCCCCAAACTTCCGTCTCTCTTTAATGAGCTGGAAAATGGATTCTCTCTAGGGGTTCTCAGTTGTGACCCCTTTGATGTCTCTGACTCATTTGCCTTAAAACAAATTAAAGTGCAAGGAATATACAAAAACTCATGAACTGCTGCTTTTTCTGGTTCATCACATATGTACTTGGTTTCCTTGGATTACCTTCTACTCACACATTTTTGGCTGTTCAGGTAATGGAGTTCTTAAAAACTGACAGCGAGGCAAATCAAAGCAGCAGAAAATCCTTAGCAGAAAAGCTAAGCTTCCTAGAGCCCAGGCCGCCTCATGTTTAATGTAGTCTTGTTTTACAGCATAAATTTATAACCAGGATTCACAGAGGTACAATATATTATATTAACATACATAAAAGAGAAACCACTAAGCACCCCCTGTGTAGGTGGGAAAGTTACAGCTGGCTGACTTTGGAGCGGTTTCATTTTTAACCATGATGGAGCAGGCACATGTATCCTTCCCACTGCAATTTTCTTCTGCTCTGATGACTGCAGCAGTGCCAAATGCAGCCTGCAAACATCAGGAGGTCTTGCAATTGAGGAGAATCATTTCTTTTAATGGCCATGTGTTTTACTAGGCCTGCATTTTACAGGGATTAACATTCATGTGCTGGGTACCTTACATAGGTTATCTATCTCCTTTAATAGCCACAGCAACCTTACAATATCAATGTTATTTATTACCGCCTGCTTTAGAGATGAGAAAACTGAGGCTCAGAGATGTGGAAGGGAAGCAGGGTTTAAATCCAGGACTGTCTGATTCCAAAGGCCATGTCAGACCTTTCACAGACCTTTCATCATGTCTGTGTCCTACTTTCAGGGACCTGTCTATTGCCTATAAAAATCAGGTGAAATTTAATGGAATTCTGGCAATGAATTATTTTTGTTCTATAAATAAAATTTTGTACTGTAGCTATCTGGTTCAGACTTAAAATATATAGCGAGACAAGCTGAAGGATGAGGCTTCTTTGCTCCCTTGTTCTCAGTGGGGAGGCAAAAGTCTTCCTTCATCTCCATTCTAATTATCCCAAACCTCTTATCTGTAGTGTCACAGTTCATAATAATTAATTGTCATGCCAGAGGCATTATGACATGCTTGATGGCGTCATGGTGTGCTATGTACACAGAGTAATTAGCAATCATTAGTGGCGGAGACAGAAAGTTCCTGGTGGTTTCATTCAAACTTTCACTTGGTTAAGTTTATCCCTGTGATCTTTGTGTATAAACGTCATTTAGCAAATCAAGTGTTAGCTGAACTGTTTTATGAAGGATTGGGGTGGAAGTGGCGGGAAGAGAATGGCATTTTCTTTTGTCCTTGTGTAGAAACTTCTAATAATTTGCATCGATAGTTCTTGATCATTAATTACCATCATTAATTTTAAATATAGATAATGTCAAATATTCCTAAATCCAATTACAAACATAAGAAGTCAGGAGTCTGCCACAGGAGACCAGGACAGGGTGCTGAGAAGTGGAAACTCAGAATTAGTAGTAAAAATTCAGACTTTGGCTGGGCTGCTCACCAGAAGGCCACTGAACCTTGTGTCAGTTTTTGATGCTTTGTGAAGTTTATACCTGCCATCATCCTCTGCAGCAAAGATGATTGAAATAACCTTGGCTTAGAGGAGCCAAAGAATGATACCAGTAAATAAATTTTGTTAATGGAGAAAGGCAAGAACAAAGAGGTCAAGTTGTTGAGATATTTCTTAAGGAAAAAAGAAGAAAGGCAGTTAAAAGAACATCAAATCAGCTACAAATAGGCCTGCATGCCTCAGCCAATCTATATGAACATATGGTTAAGTACAATAAAACTAATTTCCATATTCCAGGGAGTTGATATAAGTAGCATACCTTTTTTATAAAAAGAAAAGAACTGTGGATGCTTTGCAAAATGCCTCGATAGCTACCTTGTCCAGTCAGCCCCTCCTATGCTAGCGTCCTTATTAAAAAGTGCTCCTCAGCTTGGTGACAGACAAAAGACATTACTGATCACACTGCCCGACCCCAAAGCCTGAGAAGGGAGAGAAAAATTGGTTTGCTCTCTTCTGTGTGGAAGCTGGATTGGCTGGGTATGAAGTCGGATGATGTACAGGCATCTTTGGGAGACTGAGTCCGAAAGCTGGGACCTCTAGGGAGGAATGTTTCCATGGCAGTAAATTACCTTCCAGGTGTGAATGGGTCGCTGCTAACCTGCAGCCAGGGAGGGAAGGTCCAAGCTCACCACCTGCTCCTTTCCACCAGCACCCAATCCCTTGTACTCCCACATAGAATTAGGTTTTAATTCAACTGGGCCTGACAAATCCCCAGGTGATTTTTACACAGAAGCCTAAAAGGATCAAAGACAGGAGGAACTCAGGTTAGAGGAAGTTAAAGGAACAAGGGGAGGTTGAGAGCCTCTGCTCTGTTGGGGCACCTCTGTGGAAGGCGCTGCGTGGAAGGAGGGGCCGCAGCAGCCGAGGGGTCTTGCTGTCCGCAGGACAGAGGGCAGGTGGGCAGCCTACCTGCAGGAGGATGCCCCCCTTTCAATGCGGAGAGCCGGACTTGCACTTCACTTGCCATAGCGCGTGCCAGTGCCAGGGCCAGGGCCAGTGCCGGCGCTCTGCAGGCTGAGTGCAGCTGCCCCACTGCACCCTGGCTTTATATGGGCTGGGGGCGGGGTCCCTTAAGGGCTTTGCTGAGCAGCAACAGGGCTTGTCATCTAGCTTTTCTGACAACCTACATTTTGGGGGCAAGTTTTCTCTTAGAAGAAAATTTTCTTCATATTCCCTTCGTCTGAGAAGTCAAGGTAGACAGCTAAGGGGACTCTTTCTTTCACAGGAGGAAGGGGAAAGGATCAAGCTCAGTGGAATTCTTTTTCTCTCCAGCTATTTATCCATCGAGTTTGTATGTCACATCTACAATGTGACAGGTTTTGTCATATACTCGCATGACAAGGAGGGCAAGACAAGATCTTTGCTTCAAGACATCAGTTGTTTTTCTGAGGAGGCAATTATAAGACAAAGTGTGATGACTTTGTCTCAGTCTTTGTAATTTTAAGCATCTATACTAAGAAAGTAAAATTGGGGATGTGCACAGAGATTTCTGCAAGGGATGGTAATCATATATTTCTCTCTCTCTTTTATTTTCTTTTTAGTATTGATTGGAATCCACATAAACACCCCCAAATAGAGAGGGATAGTTAAATAAATTAAGATATAGCTATGAGGGCTTCCCTGGTGGCGCAGTGGTTGAGAGTCCGCCTGCCGATGCAGGGGACACAGGTTCGTGCCCCGGTCCGGGAAGATCCCACATGCCCTGGAGCGGCTAGGCCCATGAGCAATGGCTGCTGAACCTGTGCGTCCGGAGCCTGTGCTCCGCAACGGGAGAGGCCACAACAGTGAGAGACCCACATAACGCAAAAAAAAAAAAAAAAAAAAAAAAAAAAAGATATAGCTATGAGAGTACTATGTACTCATTACAAATTGTGTTTTTGAATAATATTTAATGATGTGAAAAATATTCATGATAAGACAGTGAAAAAGCAGGCTATAAACCAAGAGGTGCCTGCTTTGTTAAAGAGAAAAAGTACAAATGTAAGCTTAGGCATTACTGTATCTCCAGTGCTATCAAAGTTCAGCAAAAGGCAGGTGCTTTGTCTCTTTGTTCTTCAACACAATTAAAAACTTCCACTCTTCAAGAGACATTGTTAAGGAAATGAAGACCAGCCCCAAACTGGGAGAAAATATTGGTAGAACTTATTTCTGACAAGTACTGGCATCTAGAATATATAAAGAACTCTTACTACTCAATACAAAGAGAACAACCCAATTTAAAAATGGGAAAAAGGGGCTTCCCTGGTGGCGCAGTGGTTGAGAGTCCGCCTGCCGATGAAGGGGACACGGGTTTATGCCCCGGTCCGGGAAGATCCCACATGCCGCGGAGCGGCTGGGCCCATGGGCCATGGCCACTAAGCCTGCACGTGCAGAGCCTGTGCTCCGCAACGGGAGAGGCCACAACAGTGAGAGGCCTGCGTACCACAAAAAAAAAAAAAAAAAAAAAGGGAAAAAGATTTAAACAGAAACTCCATACAGAGATACTGACAACGTGTAAGCACATAAAAAGTTGCTCAACATCATTAACTATTAGGGAAATGCAAATTAAAACCACAATGAGCTATACCACATATGTATTAATATTAGAATGGCTCAACTAGGGCTTCCCTGGTGGCGCAGTGGTTGAGAGTCCGCCTGCCGATGCAGGGGACACGGGTTCGTGCCCCGGTCTGGGAGGATCCCACATGCCGCGGAGCGGCTTGGCCCGTGAGCCATGGCCGTTGAGCCTGCGTGTCCGGAGCCTGTGCTCCGCAACGGGAGAGGCCGCAACAGTGAGAGGCCCACATACCGCAAAAAAAAAAAAAAAAAAAAAAAGATAGAATGGCTCAACTAAAAAAACTGGAAAATACAACATGCTGGTGAAGATGCAGAGCAACTAGAACTCTCAAACATGGCTGATGGGAATGCAAACTGGTAAAGCCACTGTGGAAGGCTGGTATTTCGCATAAAATTAAACATACACTTACTACGTGACTAACAATCTAATTCCTAGGAATTTTCCTAAGAGAAATGAAAACATACGTACACATAAAAACCTGTGTGCAAATGTTTATAACAGCTCTATTCTATAATTGCCCAGAGTTAGAAACAACCCCAAAGTCCATCAACTGTAAAATGGATAAACGGTGGTATATCCATAGAATAGAATACTACTCGGCAATAAAAAGAAATGAATAGATATTTGCAACAACATGGGTGAATCTCAGAAGCATTGTGCTAAATGAAAGGAGACTAAAAAAGCCACTTATACAAGTCTATTTATACGACATTCTTGAAAAGTCAAAATTACAGAACAGAAATCAGACCAGTGACTACCAAAGGAGGGGGTGAGGAGAGAGGTTTCATCATAAAGAAGCAGGAGGGGACTTTTGGGGGTTCATAGAAATGTTCTGTATCTTGATTGTAGTGGTGGTTACATTCATCATACATCATACATACATCACACGACAATGGTGAATTTTACTGTATGCAAATTATACCTCAGTAAATAAAAATATCTATTTGTTAAATAAATGAATGAGAATACTCCAAAATGTTGAGTGGTTGTCTGTAGGTGAGAGTATTACCTGCTGATTTTTACTATCTTTTCTCAGTTTTTCTGTATTGTTTTTAAAATCAGTAAAAACCAATTAAATTGTTTTGGGGGGAAAAAGTATGCTTATAGCATTGACCAAGGTAGGTACATGCTATGGGAGCAAAGAGAAGGGATCATCCATGTCATAGGCAAATATTCTGTGAGTGGCCTTCCCTGCAGTGCCCTGGACTAGCAGCTGGGTTTCAGAGGTAACACAACCCCTTCCTTGTTTTCAGAGAATCTCACAGTCTCATGGGGGATGTAGAAGGTGAGGTGAGAAGAAGGCTAAGAGGATTGCTTTGATGATTGACAAGGGTTATAGAAGCAAGGTTCAGTAGGAATTTCTGTATCTGCTCTGACCAAAAGGGTAGCCACAAGCCACATGTGATGTGAGCACATGAAATGTGGCTGATGCAACTGAGGAACTGAATTTTTAATTTTAATGAAAATAATTTAAATATAAATATAAATAGCTACATGTGGCTTATGGCTACTGTTTAGAATGGCTGTAGCATAAAAGCCAGACATGTGACTGTCGCCCAGATCTGATTACCCTCTGCTTGTACAGGTTGCAGATGGCAAGGAGGACATTAAAGGGCAACCACCTCTTAGGAGAGTCTGTACTGAGGACAGCCCAACTGATGGGGCTAAAACATAATGCATGCCCAAGCGAGGAAGACTGCTTCTGAGCACATGCTGCTTTATTTAACCATGATGTCATATCAAATAACTTTCCTTTTCACCTCATTCATATGCAAAGCCCTCAAGAGTAGACATATGTTGTGAACCTCCATAGGGGGAGTTAGTAGGCAACATTTTCAGAGTTGTTTTCATTATGGAACCTTTGTTTGCACGGCCCTGACTAACAACTCTTAGAGGTCGTGCTCTTGAAACGCAAGTAGGAAAACTCTGATCTAAGGGAACGGGAGTGATGGTGTTCAGGAGGTGATGGTGAAAGAGAAATAACCGAGGAAACAGGAGAATTGATTAGAATCCACAGGGCATCCTCTATTCTCCACCCAACACTAGACATTGAACATGAGCCTCATGGAGTAATAGGTAGTAGGCTAACTTTTGTTGTTCCTTTTACCCCAACATGGAAAATATGTATAAGTTAATAACATGACTATAAATGAGGATATATAAAGAACAGCATGACCTCTAATGAGACAAACAAATGTTTTACTGTAGAAACATCCATAGCAGAGGGGGAGAAGGAAAAATGAGGCCCCTTCTAGCACCTTCCTCCCCACTCTGCCACCATCTGCTTCCACAGGAACAGGAGGCCCAGAGTCCCAATCCTGACTCCCTTGGTGCATGTGTACCCCACGGGGTAGCCCTCTCAGGGGGTGGGGCTTCCTTGCTCTGTCTTATATTAGTCACTGAAAGCCCAGCCCTGTTTTGCACACAGTGAGGTGAGTCGGATTATTTACTTTGGGGATATACTAGAGCCTCCATTAGGATGAAAGTCTCATCCAAGGAAAGCAATATGTTATTACCCTTTAAATGGGCTTGTAAACCTCCTTTTAAGAGAAGGCATTAGTCTAGTTAACTGCAGGGAGAGAGTAGTTCATGCTAGGACCAAAGTATTCGGCATTATGCTTCGTAACGCTAAAAGCCTAGTAAAATGGCCTTTCAGGATGCTGAGGTTGCCAGAGAGCTTTCTGTCTTTTTGAAATGAAAGGACAATATGACACTAAAGACATTAATAATATTTTAAGATTATACAACAGTTTAATCGTATAGTACTTTCTTCTTTTAATTTGTGTGTGGGGATCCATTATTTTATCTTCTTCAAGCACTTGCAGCTTTGTAGTCTATATCTCATGTTTGTATTTTACTTCTTTTTCTTTTAATATTAGTTACATACTGCATCTAATCCCTAGGCATGATCAGCAAGAAAGCTTTGTAACCAGGAGGCTGGTGACTTTCACGTGAGAGGGTGTTTTAGAGGGAAGCCCCCTGCAAGAGGCCCTGTCCCCTGTTTTGGAAGATGTCTCTGGGCTTCCAGTGCCTGCCTGGGCTCACCAGCTTCCTTTGTCTGTTTTTAAGAAGTAGCATGCCTTCCTCTCCCCTCTCTCTCCAAAACACTGGGCTTTTCCTCTCCTCCAGGCACATTTTTAATTCCTGGTATTTTTTATTTTTTTTATTTTTTTTTATTTTTTTGCGGTACGCGGGCCTCCCACTGCTGCGGCCCCTCCCAGACCGGGGTACGATCCCGCGCCGCCTGCATCGGCAGGCGGACTCCCAACCACTGCGCCACCAGGGAAGCCCTAATTCCTGGTATTCTTTAGCGGTAAACTTGCTCTGTTTTCTCTCTCTACTTGTCAGACCCGAAACAAAGAATCCATGAATAATTGAGATGTACGTAGGGATCTTTCTTCTGAATTGTCACACAGACACACACCTTTGCAGATGGGGGATTTCCCCAGCAAAAAAACAAGTCTTGGCTCTGTGTGCAGGATGGCATAGAGGCATAGATCTGGAGTGAGTCGACCTTGGTAATGAGATAAACAGTGAAGCGTATACTTTCTCTTGCCTTGGGCCTTGAAGTTTTAGTGGTAGGTGTTAGAGCAAAGAGGCAGATAGTCCTCATTAGAAGACAATAATAGTGACTTGTTTATAGAAGCACACTTGAGTAGATAAGTGAAAACACCTATTTCTGCAACCCCCAAACTTCCCCAACTCCAAAAAGGTAAAACTGTAGTTAGCCCATTTTATAGGTGGGGAAAGGCCATGAAAAGAGATCAAGAGAGGCAAATTAGTTGTTAAATATTATTAAATGGCAGAGAAATGATTGGAAGCTGCCACTGATCCACTGTTGGCCTAATCTTTATTATTGTTCAGGTGCTGTGACATGACCATCAAGCATCTGAAAAGTCCTACTGGGAATCTGTATCACACACTGGGGTAAGCAAACAGCCCAAGAGCAGCATTACTCTCTGAGCGGCAGATGCTAGTAATAGGTTATACATCACAGGGATGAGTGGTCCTTCCATGTGTTAGAAAGTTCCAGGTACCAAAGATTCTGAAAGAAGTTCTAACTGTGGCCAGACTGGCCATGGGAAAGAGATGCCTTGTGGGGTTGCCAGCCACCAGGCTTTTGTGGGCCAGTGTTTGACTGTATCTGCTCTGCTGATGGCATCCCTCCCCTCCTGCCTAAGGCCCTCCCTGCCTTTCTTGTTAGAGGGAAAGCTAGAGCTGGAAATTCATAGACATTGCTGTAACTTTTTTCTTTAGTCTGGGTTAGTTTTAGTGCTTTGTTTTCTCTTTTGATTTCATTTAGTATTTTCCTGCTGTTTCCCCATTAAATGTGCTCTAGATGGGAAGTGGGGAATGGGGGTGACTTTATGGACAAAATGTTCACTTGGTCCTTTGGCTTAAAGGGCTGAGACGTACTTGCCTATGGGGGCCTTCTCTTCATGCCACACAGGGTAGGGAGTGGATTTCTGAGCCTGGGAATCCCTTCACGTGAATTCTGAGACCCTTCAGTCATGTGATGGCCCCCTCTGCTCTGTAAGTCTCATCCTACTGTTCAGAAAAAAACCACCCACTCAAGTAAATATTTATCGTGTGTCTCTTTATTGACAAAGTCCTGTCTTAGGTCTCCTACAAATTAGTCATCTAACTTAACATCTCCAAAGACTTTTACACTTTTACTTATTGAACAAGTAACACATCCCTATAATTCAAAACTCAAAAGATACAAAAGGGTATATAGTGAATCTCTATGCCCTTCGTCCCCTAACCCTGCCCACCCCCACCCCCAGGTCTCTGAGAGCAACCAAGGTTATCAGTTTTCCTAAAGCATTTTATACATTTAGAAAAATATATATATATATAAATATATATATATTTCTTTCTATAACACATATGGCAATAGGTACATATACTGTGTACCTAACATTTTTCACTTACAGTATATATTGAAGATATTTCCCTAATTAGACATAAAATCTCTGCTATTATTTAGTGATTTTTATAGCCTTCCACTTTTTGGATGAATCAGAATTATTTAACTGGTACCTTTCTGAAGAAGATTTAAGTTGCTTCTAACCATTATTATTCCAAATAATGTTACAGTGAATAATCTTGTACAAATGCAACTTTGCCTGTGTATGCCAGTTTATCTGTAAGATAAATTCCTGGAAGTAGCTTCTGTATCAAAAGGTACATGCAGGGCCTCCCTGGTGGCGCAGGTGGTTGAGAGTCCGCCTGCCGATGCAGGGGATGCGGGTTCGTGCCCCGGTCTGGGAGGATCCCATATGCCGCGGAGCGGCTGGGCCCGTGAGCCGTGGCCGCTGGGCCTGCGCGTCCGGAGCCTGCGCGTCCGGAGCCTGTGCTCCGCAGCGGGGGAGGCCACAACAGTGAGAGGCCCGCATACCGCAAAAAAAAAAAAAAAAAAAAAAAAAGGTACATGCATTTGTAATATTGATATTGCCAAATTGCCTTCCATAAAAGTTGGAGGGCAATTCCCACCAGAAACATATGAATTCCTTTTCTCCCACGGTCTTGCCAATAGGCCCACTTTTTTTTTTTTTTTTTTTTTGCGGTACGTGGGCCTCTCACTGTTGTGGCCTCTCCCGTTGCGGAGCACAGGCTCCAGACGCGCAGGCTCAGTGGCCATGGCTCAGGGGCTTAGTCGCTCCGCAGCATGTGGGATCCTCCCGGACCGGAGCATGAACCTGTGTCCCCTGCATCGGCAGGTGGACTCTCAACCACTGCGCCACCAGGGAAGCCCCAATAGGCCCACTTTTGATCTCTGTCAGGTTGAGAGGTGAAATATAGTATTTGATTTTTTTTAAATCTGCATTTCTCATAGTATGAGTGAGGTCGAACATCTTTTAATGTTTAAGATTGACTGGTATTTTCTATGTTGTGACTTGTTTATTCATAAATTATGTTGATTCTTCTATTGGTTTGTTGATATTTTGGTCATTTTTCTTATTGCTTTTTAGAAGTTTTACATGCTGTTATGAGTATAGCAAGCAACACTTTGATAATTTTCTTGTGTAAATTAGAAAATACATATAGATTATTGATGTATATGTCAAAAGTCTCCTCTAGAGAAAATTATTTTTAGTCATTAAATAAAACCTTTTTATTACTGATATTTTCAAACATATATAGAAAAAGAGAGAATAGCACAACAAATGACCATGCACCCATTACCCAGCTTCAGCAATCATCAACATACGGCCAATCTTATTTCAACTGTAACCTCCCCCCATACCCACCCTCCCACACACACACACACAAATTCCCCTGCCCCTTGGACTATTTAGATGTAAAAATCCCTGGTGTTATATAATTTCAACATAATGATTTCTATTATTTTAAAATATTACTATTAGGTCTCCTAAACAAAATCAATAGTCATTCTTTAATTTCATCAGATATTTAGTCAGTGTTCAAATCTGCTTGATTCTCTCATAATTTTTTTCCTATAGATGGTTTGCTCAAACCACTACACACATTGCATTTGGTTGATGTGTGTCTGTTAAGTCCTTTTTAAATCTACAGGTTCCCCTCCCTTGACTTTTTTCTTGCACTTATTTGTTGAAGAAGCCGGGTCTGTAGTCCTGCAGAACGTGCCACATTCTGGATTTTGTTGGATTTGCATTTTGCTGTTTACCATGTTTTCCTGAAAACTGGTGTTTAGATCTAGAAGCTTGATCTGATACAGGTTTATTATTATTATTATTATTTTGGCAAGTATACTTCACGAGGGTTATCATGCACTTCCTCCTGAATCATGTCAAGAGGCACGTGAAGTCTGGTTGTCTCTCTTTCTGCGATGTTGAGGTTGGAGTCGCTTTCGCTGACATTCTGCTTTTAAAGAACTGTATTAGATCCTGAAAACAAAACTTGTGTCTCTATAGAAATGAAGTGCCAAAGGAGAAACCCACACTTTCATTTTGGGAGGAGAGAATACGAGACGTGGGGAGCTTTCATGTTTAATGTGGTGAAAGGCTCAGAACGAAACAGTGTTCTTCTGGCCCAAGCTCCATTTAGTTCTACATTCAGGTATTTGTGAGACCTATAGGCTGACTCACTGTGTCGAACAAAATGTATTTGGGTTTCAGGCATTTTTATACCTTCTTTTCCTTTTCATTTGACCTGGAATAAAAATGTCTTCATCTCACTTATTACCTCTCACTTTTAAAAATGCTTCTGCCAGCTACCTCTAAAATGTTAGTAAAAGGTTAGGGGGCTTGGAAGATGTCTTCCTAGGAGGACTTGATGTCTGAGGTCTCAGCTGTGATCACAGTGGCTTTCAGTTTCTAAGTGCCTATTGCTTACCCTGTCTTCCTTGCCTCTGAGCTTTCACCTTCCTTTTTCTCTACAGCCCCCTGCTTTGGTTGACCCCCAGCCTTCCGTGATCCCATCAGTCCATGAGATGTTTCTGCAATCATCCCACTCTCCCCATTCATAATGCTCTGTGGCTTGACGAATGAAATTTCATTGTATCCTAGATTTGAACCAACCTGTAGGTCCTCAAGAAGTACTTGTTTAAAGGCAATCAAATTTCTCTGTTTTATGCTACTTTTAAAATTGCGTTTCTTCAAAGACAATTAACTCATATGGTTTCTCAATGGAAAATTACTTTTCTCAAAGCCATTCTATGATATCTGTTTCTAAGTACTTACATGTTTAGATTAAGTGAATATCAACTTTGTGGTCATCTTGGGTAAGAGATAATTCTTTATTATTCAAATAAAGTAATAGAGTATGGAGACACAAAAGGCCCCGAATAGTCAAAGCAATCTTGAGAAAGAAAAATGGAGCTGGAGGAATCAGGCTCCCTGACTTCAGACTATACTACAAAGCTACAGTCATCAAAATAGTATGGTACTGCCACAAAAATTGAAATATAGATCAATGGAACAGGATAGAAAGCCCAGAAATAAGCCCACACACCTATGGTCAATTAATCTATGACAGAGGAAGCAAGAATATACAATGGAGGAAAGAGTCTCTTCAATAAATGGTGCTGGGAAAACTGAAAAGCTACATGTAAAAAAATGAAATTAGAACATTCTTTAACACCATACATAAAAATAAACTCAAAATGGATTAAAGATCTAAATGTAAGACTGGGTACTATAAAACTTTTAGAGGAAAACATAGGCAGAACATTCTTTGACATAAATAGCAGCAAGATCTTTTCCAAGCCATCTCCTAGAGTAATGGAAATAAAAACAAAAATAAACTAATGGGACCTAATTAAACTCAAAAGCTTTTGTACAGCAAAGGAAACCATAAACAAAATGAAAAGACAACCACAACATGGGAGAAAATATTTGCAAATGATGAGATGCACAAGGGATTAATCTCAAAAATTTACAAACAGCTCAAGCAGCTCAATATCCAAAAAAGAACTCAATCAAAAAATGCACAGAAGGGATGGCAGCCATCTTGCCTTCCATCAAAGGAGCCCTCTTGTGCCTGGGAAGGAAGACAGAAGATGAAAGAGGCATGTGAAACAGTGGCAGGGACCCAGAAACCCTCTTACCCTGTTCCTGTATTGTGTTTTCCCTAGAGTGCCGGGAATGTTATTCCATCTGTCTTGCCTCGTTATGTGATATGAACCTAAAGAGGAGTCGGATAGTTGTTTGCCATGTTGTACTGAGCAGACATGTTATTAAGATCTTTGGGACTTTTAAGAGACTGATATTAGATGCTAAGTGTGGGTCAGTATCTCTGGAGCGGTATTCAGAGACATTTGTACCACTTTCATAAATGTAAAATGTAACCTGATTAAAATAGCTTGATGCTTGTCAATATTAGATGTTCAGAATGAAATTCAACTTAAAAAGGGAGGAAAAAGCCCTACATGTTGAACAGTATTCATATTATTGCAAGAATAAAATTACACCTTTGTGCTTAAGGAAAAAAAAAAATGGGCAAAAGACCTAAATAGACGTTTCTCCAAAGAAGACATACAGATAGCTAAGAGGCACATGAAAAGATGCTCAACATCCCTAATAATTAGAGAAATGCAAATCAAAACTACAATGAGGTACCACCTCACACCAGTCAGAATCGCCATCATCAAAAAACCTACAAATAGTAAACGCTGGAGAGGGTATGCAGAAAAGGGAACCCTCCTACCTTGTTGGTGGAATGTAATCTGTACAGCCACTATGGAGAACAGTATGGAGGTTCCTTAAAAAACTAAAAATAGAGCTACCATATGATCCAGCAATCCCACTCCTGGGCATATATTTGGAGAAAACATGGTTTGAAGGGATACATGCACCCCAGTGTTCATTGCAGTGCTGTTTACAATAGCCAAGACATGGAAGCAACCTAAATGTCTACCGACAGATGAATGGATAAAGAAGATGTGGTATTATACATATATACAATGGAATATTACTCAGCCATTAAAAAGAATGAAATAATGCCATTTGCAGCAACATGGATGGACCTAGAGATTACCATACTAAGTGAAGTAAGGCAGACAAAGATAAATATCATATGATATTGCTTATATGTGGAATCTAAAAAAATGATACAAATGAACTTATTTACAAAACAGAAGCAGACTCACAGACATAGAAAACAAACTTACAGTTCCCAAGGGGGAAAGTTAGGGGAAGGGATAAATTGGAAATTTTGGATTAACAGATATACACTGCTATATTTAAAATAGATAACTAACAAGGACCTACTGTAAAGCACAGGGAACGCTGCTCAATATTCTGTAATAAACTAAATGGGAAAAAAATTTGAAAAAAGAATAGATACACGTATATGTATAACTGAATCACTTTCAATACACCTGAAACTATCACAACACTGTTAATCAACTGTGCTCCAATATAAAATAAAATTAAAAAAATAAAGTAATAGGAACACAACTGTGAATAATCTTATTTTACGAATGGTTTTTTACAATGCTCTTAATCCTATTAGTTAATTCCATTTTAACCATAAAAAATGACTTTTCTAAACATATCTTATGGTAATCCTTTTATGAAACGTGACAAACTGATGAAACTTTAAGCAAAGTGTCTTCTTTGAAAGGTTTCCACAGATGCCCCTCCTTTGGGCTGTCCCTTCCTTGTGGGTATGAAAGAAACTACAGTAATCTGCCTTCAGTAAAAGATGTGTGCTTGTGGGGGTTGGGGTGTGGGCAGGCTTAGAAAGGAGGCACATGTGCTCTGTTCTCTCGTATATTGTGCTGTGGGTGTATGTGGTGATTGATGTGCTTTCAAAATTGAAAAATTGATGAAAATCTGAAGACACTGACAGGTCTTATAGGATTTTGATGTCAACTGTGCCTGAAGAGAAGTTGTGAGAGAATACCTACTTTCCAAAAATCATGTGCTCTTTAACAGCTTTGGTTGGAGATTACAAAAATAAGACACGCATGTATATACTAAAATTTTTATAGTAGTTCATTAATAAATTTAGTGTGTTATATCACACAATAATCTGATTTCTGAATAAAATACCTTTTCAGGGTAGGTAATGATAAAACAATTCCTTTTTCCTTAGATGACCACAACAAAACAGAGGTTTAAAAAAAATAGTCCCTTCATTTTCTTTGCTTTGCTTGAGGTATATACTATTTGAAATCTGTGTCTGCATGTAGGTGTGAGAAATACAAAGTCATGGATTTTAAGATGCAGAACAGTTAGGACAAGAATCTTGACTCTGGATTCTGGGTCTCTTCAGCCCCTGGATGAATTTTAACACAGGCTAACTTGCAACATCAGCATTTTTATCTTTGCATGTGCTTGGAAGAGGGTGGGATGGGGATTAGGAGAGTGGAATCTGTTATTCATATCTCATGGCATGTGGTTGGCACAAAATAAACGTATGTTATTGATGCTAAGAATACAGTCATCCCCCCATCTGTGGTTTCACTTTCTGTGGTTTCAGTTACCTGCAGTCAACCGTGGTCTGAAAATGTTAAATGGAAAATTCCAGAAATAAACAATTCATAGAGTGGTGTGATGAAATCTCACAATGTCCTGCTCTGTTCCACACAGGATCTCCAACCATTGACAGTGTCACTGCCCGATGATCCAGGATCACCAGAAGCAGATGCTCCTCCTTCTGATGTGTGCTCAGTAGGTCATTAGCAGCCTAATGCTATGTCACGATGCCTACGTCATTCACCTTACTTCATTTCATCACATAGGTACTTTATCATCTCACATCATCATAAGAAGGATGAGTATAGTACAATAAGATATTTTGACACAGACCACATTCACATAACTTATATTAGAGTATATTGTTATAATTGTTCTATTTCATTATTGTTGTTGGTAATCTCTTGCAGTGCCCAATTTATAAATTAAACTTTATCATAGACGTGTGTATAGGAAAAAAACAGTACATAGAATGTTCAGTACTGAAACCAGCAGGACCCTGTGGGGCTCCTAGGCAGGGAAGCCTTTCAAACAGTTGCTAATCAGGGAGTGGAGGGAATGCAGAGACAAGGGAGAAACAGCCAAGAAACAACAGCACAGCCTTTGGGCAGGGTCCTGGTTCCGCCTCAAGGGATACACATAACAATATCTTTGAGCTCCTTACAGAATTAAACCCCCAACAAATGGAAGATGCTAGCATTCTTTATTCCAGAGAAGATCACAGTTTGATAACCTTGAGAAGCTCATCAGGAGACCACCTGAGGCCAGATTAAAGGAATTCAGGCCGGGCATACACCCTGATCCTTATCAGCAACCCCGCCCTTGAACCACTGCTATAAAACTCCTCACCAAATTCTTACACAGTTTTGAGAGGCACGAGCCCCCCGTGTCCCCCTTTGCCTGGCAAAGCAATAAATCTATTCTTTTCTACTTCACCCAAAACTCTGTCTCTGAGATTTGATTGGCACTGGTGCACAGAGGCCGAGTTTTCAGCATCAGTACTATCCTTGGTTTCAGGTGTCCACTGGGGATCTTGAAATGTATCTGCCACAGATAAGGGGGGACTGCTATACCAGGAATGACAATGATGAGAAGTGTTCTGATCTTAATTGTGTGGTACTAGTAACAGTCAGCAGAAACGTTGGCTGCTGCAACTTCTAGAATTCCACTTCAGAAAGGGAGGGCCACCAATCCAAGGTCACCAAAAAATCTTACTGATGCACTTGGAAGACAGTATGACAAACAACTGTAATAAATGGCATTTTTAAGGGTTCTCCTCTGTGACCAGTATGTATTCCATGAAAATAGAAATGACAAGAAAAGAATCTTAAGCCTATGAACTGTGGAAAAGGTCAGAGAATAGCCAAGGTAGTGGATGAAGAATGGAAATGTCACAAATTGGGCAGAAGAGAGGGAAGAAAGTAAAAAAGAAGATGCAAAGAATATCATATATAAAATGGCAGTTTTGTGGTGAAGTGTTGGCGTCAGCAAGGGGAGGGGAGCTGGTTTGAGCAGCAAAGACATGGAGGTAACTGGGTCCTACTTAAACACCAGCATTCTGTGTCTTAAGCCAGCAAGAAATGCTTCAGAAAAGCAGCAATACCCTTTGCTGACCCCCATTCAGTTTAGCAGAGGCACTATCAATAAGGCTGTGTACGTGTGCTTCCCAAGCAGGGGCATCTTCATGCTTGTGTTGGGGAGTGGAAAACAGAGGCCTGAGGTCTCAAAAGAGTATTCCTTTGAAAAATAAGCCTACTGAAAACAAATTTTATTAAATTTTCTTGCACAGTCTAAATGCATTCTGGTTTCTTTCCCAGTATGCCAGATGCTGCTTCATTTGGAGAGAAAACCAACTCCATTCTAAGCACCCCTTTCATTGTTTTCTATCTCATGGACTCCATGTTCTGAAAGATTTCATCAGCCAGACTGCATTTGATAAGCAAGTCATATTTTGATTTCATCAAATGTATGGACCCAAGCTTTTTATGGGCATTTTCTCATTGCTGCTAAAATTCCAGCACATTGTGCCTAGATAGGCTAGGAGGCAGGGCTGCCGTTTGGCCCTCTGACTGTCTGAAATAACTCAGAGACTATATGAGCAGGGTTTTTAAAACATATTTTATTATTTATTTATTTATTTTTTGGCTGTGCCACCACACAGCTTGCAGGATCTCAATTTCCAGACTAGGAATTGAGCCTGGGCCCCTGGCAGTGAAAGTGCAGAGTCTTAACCACTGGACCACCAGGGAATCCCCTATATGGGCAGTTTTGTTAAAATTGAATTTGAACATTTTCAGGTGGGACAAATGTTCTCTAGTCTGCCAAAGGCTACACCATTCCCTAAGGTGTTGCTTCTGCTTCATGCATTTGGATGGATGGTCTGGCTCCTGAAGATATCTTCTGGGAGAGTATGTGATTTCCCTTCACTGAAAATACCTCTGGATCCTGACTGCTAATCTTTACAGTCCCCAAGCAGACTTGAGGTCCCAGAATGGGGACCATAATTGTTCCTACAAGCTAATCCATGTGGTTTCTGTGTGGCATGATCATGTCCTGAAGGCACCTTAATCACCAGCTACCTCTTAGAAGGATGAGTTGTTTCTATCAGCTTTTTTATACTTTGCTTAACTTTTGTGCAAACTATCACTCAGGCAATATAGAAACTCTCTTATCACAGGTCTTTTGTTCTCTGTTTGCTTACCTGTTTCTTTTTATCTTTCTTTGATCTTTAGATGGCAATAGAGAGAAGAACCAGCTCTACCCAGAAAGGAAATCAAAATAACCTTTTAAAACATACAGTAATATCCTCCCCTGCTAGCCCCTTGGGTTAAAAAAAGAAAAAGGAAATTGATCTGAATATTAGAGAAAAAATATACTTTAAATTCTGTCTGCCTAAAAAAATTCACACCTATTTGGTGCTGTGGTTACCATTGTACAATAAAGGAAAATTTGTTTTACAAAAAGTGAGCTCCTATGTTATAATCTTATTTGCTTTTCTTTTTCTAATGGAACTTGTTTTTTAATTAGTCTGGTATCAGAACATACATCCCAGCTTTGTTGCTGAAATTCTGCCTGGATTCAAAATGAGGCAGATGAATATAATTTCATGTAAGGCATTCATCACAACAAGAGGAAAGAAAACAGCAAGTAGTAATAATGTGGAAGGAGAATCATCGACTCTCGGGGCAGGAAGAGCCCTTAGAAGTCAAGTAGCTTAACCAACTCATTTAATTTTATTTTGGATTACAGTATCATTTCTGCAATACCTCCAAACTTTTTTTCCATAGGTTCACTCAAGATTGAAAATACCATGTATTTTTTTTTGATATAACTGAAACCGAGCAGGACCCCATGGGGCTCCTGTGCATGGAAGCCTTTCTGTGCCCCCGGTTCTTGTTTATAGGAAATAGGCTTCAGCATCCATTACTTTCCCTGAGTTCCAAAGGGCAGGTTCAGACAGTTGCTAATCAGGGAAGGGAGGGGATGCAGAGACAAGGGAGGAGCAGTCAAGAAACAATAGTGCAGCCTTGGAGCAGGGTCCTGGTTCTGCCTCAAGGGATACACATAACAATATCTTTGAGCTCTTCTACAGAACTAAAACCCCCAACAAATGGAACTACTTGATGAAGTTAACTACTTGATGAAGCGTTCTTCATTCCAGAGAAGGTCACAGTTTGACAACCTTGAGAACCAGAGAAGCTCATCAGGAGACCACCTGAGACCAGATTAAAGGAGTGCAGGCCCTGAACACACACCCTGATCCTTATCAGCAATCCCGCCCTTGAACCATTTCTATAAAACTCCTCACCAAATACCCCCGGGTTGGGACACACAGTTTCTGAGGGCATGAGCTCACTGTGTTCCCCTTTGCCTGACACAGCAGTAAAGCTATTCTTTTCTACTTCACCCAAAACTCTGTCCCTGAGATTCAATTCAGCACCAGTGCACAAAAGCTGAGTTTCCGGCATCATAACTAAGAGTTCAAAGTTACAACGGAAAGAAAAGCTCACCCTCTTTTGACCTTAACTCTGTAAATCTGAGCATAATAATTTAAGAGGCAGGATAGCACATGGGTTTTGACAGCTGAAGAATTTGAATTTGAATACTACCTCCCTCACTTATTAGCTATAGGTGTTGGGAGATAGTTCTCTATGAGTCTCTCACACTTCTTCACTTGTTACAGCTTTTGTATCAGATAATCTTTTCAAGGATGTTTGTATAGCGAACAGTCTTAGAAGATATAGTGTCTCCCTCTAGAGCACTGGGCAGATTTGTTCGCTATCCATGATAATAAAAATAACGTCACTCTTAGGGCAAAAGTTGGGCAAGTTTACTAACAGCTTCCTTGTAAGATTGGGGGTTTCCTAAGCCTGGGGTTCCTCAGTTGTGAGTCATCACACCCCGGCTGCTCCCCAGTCCCTTCGTTGGACTTGGGGGACAAGGGGAACTAGAGTGACCAACTGTTCTCATTTGCCCAGGACTTTCAACGCTAAAACTGAAACAGTCCGGGGCAAACTGGGATGGCTGGTCACTCTAGTGAAGTAGGAAACTGATGTGTATAGGAAGCTCCTGCTGTCTGCTATGCCAGGAAAATAAAGTCTTTTGTCTTTGACCAAGAAGTTTTGTGTCTTCTGCCAGCATGCGTGAAAATGGGGCAGACTAAATCATTAGCTGGCAAGTAGGGTAAAATTTCAAACCCTTCCTCGTCCTTGACAGTAAGATGTTTGGTGAGTACTTCCCTGTGCCTGGGTTTTCTTTTCTGTAAAATGAGATCATAGCATCTGCTTCAAAAAGTTGTGAGGACAGGGCTTCCCTGGCGGCTCAGTGGTTGAGAATCTGCCTGCTAATGCAGGGGACACGGGTTCGAGCCCTGGTCTGGGAGGATCCCACATGCCGCAGAGCAACTAGGCCCATGAGCCACAACTACTGTGCCTGCGTGTCTGGAGCTTGTGCTCCGCAACAAGAGAGGCTGCAATAGTGAGAGGCCCGCGCACCGTGATGAAGAGTGGCCCCCGCTTACCACAACTAGAGAAAACCCTCGCACAGAAATGAAGACCCAACACAGCAAAAATAAATAAATTAATGAATAAACTCCTACCCCCAACATCTTCTTTAAAACAAACAAAAAAAAATTGTGAGGACAAAGGAAATGGTGCAGGTAAAGCCTAAGCATCCCACCCAGGACATAATAGATCCTCAAGAGCGAGTGACAGTTGCCACTTTATTACCGTAATTCCTATTAGTAGATAGAATGAGTCTAGTGCAATCATTGGTTGGGTTGTGTGTATGGTTTGCATGTGTGTATCTTCCTCAGTGTTTTCACACAATAGAACAGAGCAGATTTTTAAAGGCTCAATTAAGTATTTTTGATCATTTTTATCACTAAGATTAGACTGATTCATGGTTGAGTCTAGTTACTGACTAAAATGTTCCCCAACTGGATGATTCGGTGACCTTATATAGTTGTTGCACATTTTGTAAGGCTGTTTTTTTTTTTTTTTGTGGTCGTGCTGCGTGGCCTGTGGGATCTTAGTTCCCCGACCAGGGACTGAACCTGGGCTATAGCAATGAAAGCCTGGAATCCTAACCACTAGGCCACCAGGGAACTCCCTGTAAAGCTCTTTATAATCTGGTGAAACAATATCTAATGTTATTTAACAAATGACCTTTGACCTCCTCCCTTAAATCTCTCCAGCAGATAATAAAATTAAGTTCCAGGTAACATCCTTCAGAGCTTATTTGCTTGGCGTCATATGGAAGTGTTCCACTGCTGTCATATAATGTAAAGTAAATGCCACATCCACGTGCGTTGATCTCAGCTGCTATGGCAAACAGTAAGCTGAAAAATAGCATTCCCATCAATATTTGTATTTCCAAAGATTTTATAGATATTTTTGTGGAGAATATGTGATATATTTGTGGTCCTTTCCTCTAAGAGTTGGAGACAGTTTTCTTCAGAAGAAAAACGATCCACAGGTTTTCTTCGAATTGGAGGATTCAGAATAACAAACATCTGGGCAGTCTTTTGCTCACTTGGAGACGTGGATAATGTTCATATTTTGTGTGGCGGAGCAGTATAACATCCCTTTTACGGGTTACGAGGAAAGCGTATTTAAACTGAATGTGGTTATGAGATGATCTGAAACTCTTTAGGAAAATGGATCCGTTTGGGACATTATGATTATACCTCACTTAGCTAGTTCATTTGTGTGTGGGTAAGGCAAGAATGACAAACAGAAAGGAAAACCCAGTGCCTCTGCCTCTACTCAGATGTGATCAAGAGTGGGTAGAGTTCATGCATTTTTCTATTTTTGTTCTGAAACACTGGCTTGTCTTTCACTTGCAGGCCCAATTCAGTTCTGGATGTTTTGCAAATGTAACATGGGACTCAGTTAATTCCCTCCTAGGCCCTCAAACTATCTTTTCTGAACTGGCAACTGCTTTGGTATTTCCCTTGGATCAAACATGCGATTTATGGCTTGATGTTTATCTGTAGGAAATATAAAACATTCAGCAATGCTGCCTAAAAGAGCCAATTACGGTCTTGGTGTGATGTAATCATACAGACATGGGGTATCCCTCTCTGGCCAGACCTGAAAATCCTTCAACAATCTCAAGTGTTCTATTGGTTGCTGTTCATAGCAAGGAAAATAGACCCACCAATAATGAATAACACACATTTTAATTTTGTATCTTGTTTATTTTTTATTTTTTAAAATATTTATTTATTTATTTATTTTAGGCTGTGTTGGGTCTTCATTGCTGCTCGCGGGCTTTTTCTAGTTGTTGCGCACGGGGGCTACTCTTTGTTGCGGTGCGCGGGCTTCTCACTGCAGTGGCTTCTCTTGTTGCGGAGCGCGGGCTCTAGGTGCGTGTGCTTCAGTAGTTGTGGCTTGTGGGCTCAGTAGTTGTGGCTCGAGGGCTCTAGAGCACAGGCTCAGTAGTGTGGTGCACAGGCTTAGTTGCTCCGCGGCATGTGGGATCATCCCAGACCAGGGCTCGAACCCATGTCCCTTGCATAGGCAGGCGGATTCTTAACCACTGTGCCACAAGGGAAGTCCTGTATCTTACTTTTTATGGAGGTAAAATCAACATATCATAAACACATTTTTATTTTTGAAGAAGTCATTGTTCCTGTTTTCTTTCGGCCCAATTGCTTTGACTGTGGTCAGGAACTTCTTTCTTCATTTCTGAATGGCTTAAATCTCTTGGCTCTGAATGTGAACCCCCAAGCCCCGTCTTTAGGCACTGTCTCCTTTATTCCGTAGGCCTGAGATCTGGCACTTTTGTCTTATTCCTGTGCTATAGGGGTGGTGTCTGTTGGAAGTTCTCCCCACAGGCATAGAGTGGCAGCCACATGACTCTGACCAGGCTTTCATGCAACCTGCTTTTCCCGCCAGAGCTGGCCTCCATTCTCTCCTGTAGGTTTGCAGTTCTACAACCCTTCCTGAGGCTCACTTTTGGCTTCAGCTACATGGTTTCCACAGAGTCAACTTTGGGCAAGTTGTGGCCTCTGTTGAATCCAGGCCTCCTGGTCTAGGTCACACTCAGAGGCTTTGTTTTCTGCTGCAGCCCTACTGTTGGTCCCTGTAGGAGTTCCTAAGACTGCTGTAACAAAGTGCCACAAACTTGGTGGCTTAACAGCAGAGATTTATCATCTCACCATTCCGACGGCCAGAAGTCCAAAGTCGAGCTGTCAGAAGGGCTACGCTCTGTCTCTCTGAAGCGGGGAGAGAAGGATCTGCTCCAGGCCCCTCTCCTAGCTGTTGGTGGCCTAGGATGTTCTTGGCTTGTAGATGACCTTCTTTTCCCTGTATCTTCACACTGGCTTCTCTCTGTGCTTCTATCTCTGTGTCCAAGTTTCCCCTTTTAATAAGGATACAGTCATACTGGATAAAAGCCCACCCTAATGACCTCACGTTAACTTGATATTTGGTAAAGACCCAGCTTTCAAATAAGGTCACGTTCATAGGTACTGTGGGTTAGACTATCTACATCTTTTGGGGAAGACATAAGTCAACCCATTACAGTCCCATTGCCTTTATACCTCTACACTCTGCTTTTAGTGTAGGACCAGAAGAGCCCATCAACAAACTGACCTGAGGCTCAGGCCTCGGGATGACCCTTACCATGCCATGTACCCTGGGGCATGCCTTCTTTTGCCTCAATGCACAGACATGTTCCCCAAGGTTTCAGCCCCCCAAAAGGGGCTGCCTTTTTCTAATTTGCACAAGTTGCTCTGCAAGCTAGCTGAAGTCCCATGAGGTCAACTTCTGATTTATCCATGGACATTCACTATACTGAACATAGATTTTTTTTCCAATTCAGTCATTCTGTACTCATATTCATGTATAAACTGTGCTGTCTGTTTTGATTTTTAAAAAGGGTGTAGCCTTTCTTTGAGCAGAAATAGCCTCACTGTCATCGTTTATTTTCTGTAAAATTTCAAGCTTCAGAGGAAGGAAGCATAACGGGCCTATACTATGTCTCAGATGAATTAGGATCCAGATAGTTGTCTCAGCCTTGCTTCCTGCCTTCCCTTTCTTACTGGTTTCACAAGTTTCTTACTGGTTTTCACAAGCCTCAGAGGCTCGGTGTATGAAAACCTGGAAGAAACAATGATTGCCCTATTTTCTCACAGCATCCAATTGTGGAATGAAAATTGAGATCTGGACTCATTATTTGAGAAGTTTCAAACATAGTTCACTAGTGGTTTATAATTAAAACAGAAAATTCCATCTACCACAATGAGCACATCCTCTTCCGAGAGCATGACTGAGGGCTGAGCACATCTGAATCACCTTCAAATCTCGTCATTGTCCATTAAATGCACCGGACAACAGTAGCCCAGGCTCAGCTCTCTAATTCTGTAGTTTGGCAAGCAGGGACAGTATTTTGGTTGCTCACTGGGGACAGGAAAGCCAGCTTTGGAGAGACCAGCATGAACAGCATCTGCCTCTGCATTTAATGCTGACTCTGTGCTCTGCCTTCCCATAGATTCATCTGCCTGGGCATCTTTGCCTATTTCAGTAGGGTAAATCTGAATGGGACTGGAGAGTGTTTCCCTGCCCATGACCTCTCCAAAGAGCTCAAAGGCACAGGACTTGGAGATAATGACCTACTGATTTAGCAAGGTCAGTGGCTAACGTGTAAATCCCAGGTCGTGCATTGTCCTGAGGAGCTGGACAGTGTCTGTGAAAAATTGCTCAATACGAGACATAAAAAACCAAGGTATATCAGAGGCTACTGTGGGGATAGATTTAGGGGTAGATTAGTGATTTTTTTGTCAGTATGTACTGCTTTTCTAAATAAAGTCTGAGCACGTCTCTCTAATATTTCTAGATTAAATAGAGGATTTTTACATTACCCTTTTCTTCTTTATCTATAGTGATGGTTTATAGCTTTACGGAACAGCCTGTTTTGTGCTCATTAACTTAAATGTTCTTACAACTATTCGAATAGAATAAGCCCAGATGGTAAAATCAGGGACCCAGGAGCTGCAATGTAGATGAGACTCCACAGAAGCAAAGTAAAAGTAAATATTCAAGAGATGTGTGCAAATGACCTAAAGAAGGGGTGACCTGGAGCTCCACTGTGTGGAGCTGCCCTGCCTCCTAAAGAAGCAGAGTCGTGGGGAGCCCTCTCAGGGCAGTGCTGGCTGCAGCAGGGTCTCGTCCTGGTGTTTACAGTGCTGCCAGGTGGGGGGTGATGGGAGGCCGAAGGGCACAGCGGTAGCTTCCACCACCAAACCACTTCTGCACTGTGATTTTGGATCTTGCCCCGGAGGCCTAGCTCCTGAGCATGGTTCACCAGCTTTCCTGG
The DNA here is from genome assembly GCF_025265405.1 of Mesoplodon densirostris. NCBI lineage: Eukaryota > Metazoa > Chordata > Mammalia > Artiodactyla > Ziphiidae > Mesoplodon > Mesoplodon densirostris. The sequence goes on along the minus strand of NC_082668.1, from coordinate 78,378,672 downwards.
CAATGTTGGATGAGCCACCCCCAATCCTAATAAATTCATTTTCTGCCTAAATCAGCCAGCATCAGTTTCTGCACTCTGTGGGGAAGCCAGAACTTGTTCCAAACAGTTGGACCCCAGAACCCACATTCCTTTTTTTAGAAAAATATTTATTTTCCTTCCTTCCTTCTTAACTTCCGTCCTTCCTCCCTCCCTTCCTCCCCCTGCCCCCTCCCCTCCCTCCCCCTCACCCCCTCCCTCCCTTCCCTCCTTTCTTCCTTCCTTCCTTCCTTCCTGCCGGCTGTGCCGGGTCTTAGTTGACACACGTGAGGTCTTCGTTGAGGCATGCAGGATCTTTTGTTGCAGCGCGCAGGCTTCTCTCTAGCTGTGGCCTGCAGGTTTTCTCTCTCTAGTTCTTGCGCACAGGCTCCAGGGTGCGTGGGCTCTGTAGTTTGCAGCATGCGGGCTCTCTCATTGAGGCGCGTGAGCTCGGTAGTTGTGGTGTGTGGGCTTACTTGCCCCGTGGCATGTGGGATCTTAGTTCCCTGACCAGGGATCAAACCGGTGTCCCCTGCATTGGAAGGCGGATTCTTTACCGCTGGACCACCAGGGAAGTCCCAGAACCCACATTCTTTTTAATTTAATTTAATTTTATTATATTTATTTATTTTTGGCTACATTGGGTCTTCGTTGCTGTGTGCGGGCTTTCTCTAGTTGCGGTGAGCGGGGGGCTATTCTTCTTTGCGGTGCGTGGGCTTCCCATTGCGGTGGCTTCTCCTGTTGCAGAGCATAGGCTCTAGGCGCGCGGGCTTCAGTAGTTGTGGCACATGGGCTCAGTAGTTGTGGCTTGCAGGCTTTAGAGTGCAGGCTCAGTAGTTGTGGTCCACGGGCTTAGTTGCTCCTCAGCATGTGGGATCTTCCCGGACCAGGGCTCAAACCCATGTCCCCTGCATTGGCAGGTGGATTCTTAACCACTGTGCCACCAGGGAAGTCCAAAATCCACATTCTTGAGTCCTACAGCCCTACAGGCACCACCTCTACTTCGGGCAGACACTGCGTTGGGCTCCAGATTGTGGGTGCCTCGCCCAGGTGGACCATACGGATTAATGTCCAAAATAGGACATTTTTGAGAATGAAAAGGGCTTCTATTTATAATTATGCCAGGACTGTCCTTGGCAAATGAAATGGGCATAGGCCCTACTAAGGGATTATGCTTTTTCCTTATGCTATAGACGAGAATCCATCTGCCAGAAATTATATGTGTATTTTAAGGCCCAGAGCTAAGGGTCAGGCTCACTTGATCCTATTTTTTTTTTTTTTTTGCGGTACGCGGGCCTCCCACTGCCATGGCCTCTCCCGTTGTGGAGCACAGGCTCTGGATGCGCAGGCTCAGCGGCCATGGCTCACGGGCCCAGCCGCTCCGCAGCATGTGGGATCCTCCTGGACTGGGGTACGAACCCGTGTCCCCTGCATCGGCAGGCGGACCCCCAACCACTGCGCCACCAGGGAAGCCCACTTGATCCTATTTTGAACTTGTTAAGATAAAGTCAGTATTGCCCATTCTGCTAAATGTCCATTTAGTTTCTTTACAAATATTCTTTAGCAAATATTAAAACCTAAGAGGAAGTACACTTCTAGAAGGATAATGTGTGCCTGACTTTAAGTGCATATGCAGAACTCTTGTAGGCCATGCTCACCATGAAGAGTAAGAGTAATTTTAAGAAAAAATAAAGCAAAGGGAAAGAACTGCATTCTTTTCAGTGAGCCTATGAAATTAACAAAATATAAAATGAATTGATAATTGAGGATATACCAAGGTTAGATTAGTGGTTCCATGGAAATCCATAGGGCAGAAGCACATTTTATTCTCTTAGCTGCTGGTAGATTTCCCCTTGAGAAGAGCATTATATTTGTTTGGAAGAAATACTTGTGATAAGCTTGAGAGAAAGGTGAGGCCCCAAGGTGAGGTCCAGATGACAAGAGGAAATGGGTAAACTGTCTTCCAAAGAGGATTTCTGTCAATTTACAGGTATTTGTTTAAGCACCTTGGGGCATCTGAGTCTGCAGAGACAGGCTGTGAAAAATGGGCTCAAATGCTCTTCACATAAAAGGAGTAGGAAGTAGGGAGGGAGAATCAAGGAGGGAGAAGCCAGAGGGGTGGGAGCTGCGTGGAGAAACCTTGGAGAGAAAACTCCAATGACAATGCTACTGGAGATGAGAACTACCTAATGTGCTGCTTGATTTGACCTCTCTGTGACCCACAAAGCTTCAGTAAAGACCAGAAAAACAAAGTCAAAGTGCTTGGAATAATGGTGTTCCTGTGATAATCAGTGAAGGGTCTGCGTTCTGCCTCCAAGTTGACATGGTATCGAGGTGTAATTAATACACCTTGATGGAGGGATGGCAGACCAGTGGGTGTTCTTTTCTAACAAAAATGTGCTCATTTCACATCTTAGCAGAGAGGCAGGAGAGGTGGGGAGAGAAGGAGATTATAACTCTGGGAGGATGAAACTGATGACATGAGGAACAACGGAGGGGAAGACAGCAAAGTTAGAATTCTAGAGAAAATTTGAGCAGGGGACTCTGTCAGGATTCTAGCTCAAGTGCAGACATGGAGTGACAGAGGATGGCAAGGAAAGGGACAAGTGAAACAAAGATCCTCACATCACTGAAGACTTGTGTAGCTCACACGAGTCCTAGAGAAACATGGTAAAGAGGCCCAGCGAAGCAAACAGCTTGGGACACCTGGGGGCAAATCCCAGCAATATTGTCGATTACCCTACCGAGATTTGGAGAAGCCACACGCTGTTTCCCTCCACCTGCCTTCACTTTTCTTTTCTGAATTATGCCAAGTAGGCTAACCAGGTGGATTTGCAAGGTTGGAAAAAGTCAGCTCATGTTGATAGGGACAGATAAAGGGACAAAGTAGGTAACTGATTAGTTAATCCCACTAGGGGATTGTAAGTAAAGAAAAAAGTATGGGAGACCCCTGTAAGTTAATGATCACTCAAAAAAAAAAAAAAAGGGGCCTGCCTGGTGGCGCAGTGGTTGGGAGTCCGCCTGCCGATGCAGGGGATACGGGTTCGTACCCCGGTCTGGGAGGATCCCATATGCCGCGGAGCGGCTGGGCCCGTGAGCCATGGCCGCTGGGCCTGCGCGTCCGGAGCCTGTGCTCCGCAACGGGAGAGGCCACAACAGTGAGAGGCCCACATACCGCAAAAAGAAAAAAAAAAAAGCAGGTTTGCTTAACCACAAAACCAAACAGGCTTGCTTAGCAACAAAACCATGCAACAGAAACATGAGACATGTCCCCAAACAATAAAACAATGGTGGCATGAGACCCACATCCTGCCCATTGAGCTCAGTAAGCTAATGACCCCCAGGACACGCTCTCCACACACATAAAAAACAATAATTTATGGAAAGGTGACATTTCAAAGTGAAAGACCTTCATTTACTAAGACCTGAAGTCATTTTTCCATAGTGCCATGACAGTCCTGGCTTGACTATGTGGGAACAAGAAAACTCCCCCACCCAACCTGGAGGAGGAGCTGATGACGGAAGCGCCACATCTACTCAAGAATGAGGGAAAAGGTGGTCTCTTTCCCCTCCCCACTTTTCCTTTGATTATAAAACTGTAGCCCCACTCTTGCCCGCCCACTTGTAGGCCTCACAAGCATCCTATTCTGATAAATCGCTTCTTATCTACCACTTTGCCTCTTGCTGAATTCTTTCTGTGCTGAGACATAAATGACTGGATCTCCTTGGAGCCCCCGAAAAGTCACCTAGCGGTTTCAGTGTGATTCTTCTTCTACTCCAGCTCCTTCCTCTTCACTTCCAACTTCTTCCCAACTTCCAGAGCAAAGTATCCAATATTTTTGAAAATAAAGATTTTTTTAACATCAAAAGTTTCTAGAGCGACTTCCGGGTAAGATGGCGGAAGAGTAAGACGCGGAGATCACCTTCCTCCCCACGGATACACCAGAAATACAGCTACACGTGGAACAACTCCTACAGAACACCTACTGAACGCTGGCAGAAGACCCCAGAGCTCCCAAAAGGCAAGAAACTCCCCACATACCTGGGTAGGGCAAAGCGGAGAGATTCCCGCACAGAGGAGCGGTGCCGAGCGGCACTCGCCAGCCCAAGAGGCTTGTCTGCTCGCCCGCCGGGGTGGGCGGCACTGGAAGCTGAGGCTCGGGCTTCGGTCAGAGTGCAGGGAGAGGACTGGGGCTGGCGGCGAGAACTCAGCCTGAAGGGGGCTAATGTGCCACAGCTAGCCGGGAGGGAGTCCGGGAAAACTCTGGAGCTGCCGAAGAGGCAAGAGACTTTTTCTTCCCTCTTAATTTCCTGGTGCGCGAGGAGAGGGGATTAAGAGCGCTGCTTAAAGGGGCTCCACAGATGGGCGCGAGTCGCGACTGAAAGCGCGGAGCCCAGTGACGGGCGTGGGACACTGGGGCTGCTGCTGCCGCGGCCAAGAAGCCTGTGTGCGAGCGCAGGTCACTGTCCACACCGCCCTTCCAGGAGCCTGTGCAGCCCGCCACTGCCGGGGTCCCGGGATCCAGGGATCCAGGGGCGGCTTCCCTGGGAGAACGCACGGCGCGCCTCGGGCTGGTGCAATGTCACGCCGACCTCTGCCGCTGCAGGCTCGCCCCGCACTCCGTGCCCCTCCCTCCTGCCCGGCCTGAGTGAGCCAGAGTCCCCGAAGAGGCTGCTCCTTTAACCCTGTCCTGTCTGAGCGAAGAACAGACGCCCTCCGGCGACCTACACGCAGAGGCGGGGCCAAATCCAAAGCTGAGACACAGGAGCTGTGAGAACAAAGAAGAGAAAGGGAAACCTCTCCCAGCAGCCTCAGAAGCAGCGGATTAAAGCTCCACAATCAACTTGATGTACCCTGCATCTGTGGAATACATGAATAGACAACAAATCATCCCAAATTGAGGAGCCAGGAGTCAGTGCTGTGCCTCTGAGGTGGGAGAGCCAACTTCAGGACACGGGTCCACAAGAGACCTCCCAGCTCCACATAATATCAAATGGCGAAAATCTTCCAGAGATCTCCATCTCAACACCAGCACCCAGCTTCACTCAACGACCAGCAGGCTACAGTGCTGGACACCCTATGCCAAACAACTAGCAAGACAGGAACACAACGCCACCCATTAGCAGAGAGGCTGCCTAAAATCATAAAAAGTCCGCAGACACCCCAAAACACACCACCAGACGTGGACCTGCCCACCAGAAAGACAAGATCCAGCCTCATCCACCAGAACACAGGCACTAGTCCCCTCCACCAGGAAGCCTACACAACCCACTAAACCAACCTTAGCCACTGGGGACAGACACCAAAAACAACGGGAACTATGAACCTGCAGCCTGCAAAAAGGAGACCCCAATCACAGTAACATAAGCAAAATGAGAAGACAGAAAAACACACAGCAGGAGAAGGAGCAAGATAAAAACCCACCAGACCTCACAAATGAAGAGGTAATAGGCAGTCTACCTGAAAAAGAATTCAGAATAATGATGGTAAAGATGATCCAAGATTCTATTTCCCAGATCCAAAATCTTGGAAATAGAATAGACAAAATGCAAGAAACAGTTAACAAGGACCTAGAAGAACTAAAGATGAATCAAGCATCGATTAAAAACACAATAAATGAAATAAAAAATACTCTAGATGGGATCAATAGCAGAATAACTGAGGCAGAAGAACGGATAAGTGAGGTGGAAGATAAAATAGTGGAAATAGCTGCTGCAGAGCAAAATAAAGAAAAAAGAATGAAAAGAACAGAGGACAGTCTCAGAGACCTCTGGGACAACATTAAATGCACCAACATTCTAATTATAGGGGTTCCAGAAGAAGAAAAGAAAAAGAAAGGGACTGAGAAAATATTTGAAGAGATTATAGTTGAAAACTTCCCTAATATGGGAAAGGAAATAGTTAATCAAGTCCAGGAGGCACAGAGAGTCCCATACAGAATAAATCCAAGGAGAAATACGCCAAGACACATATTAATCAAACTGTCAAAAATTAAACACAAAGAAATCATATTAAAAGCAGCAAGGCAAAAACAATAAATAACACACAAGGGAATCCCCATCAGGATAACAGCTGATCTCTCAGCAGAAACTCTACAAGCCAGAAGGGAGTGGCAGGACATAATTAAAGTGATGAAGGAGAAAAACCTGCAACCAAGATTACTCTACCCAGCAAGGATCTCATTCAGATTTGATGGAGAAATTAAAACGTTTACAGACAAGCAAAAGCTGAGAGAGTTCAGCACCACCAAACCAGGTTTACAACAAATGCTAAAGGAACTTCTCTAGGCAAGAAACACAACAGAAGGAAAAGACCTACAATAATGAACCCAAAACAATTAAGAAAATGGGAATAGGAACATACATATTGATAATTACCTTAAATGTAAATGGACTAAATGCTCCCACCAAAAGACACAGATTGGCTGAATGGATACAAAAACAAGACCCATATATATGCTGTCTACAAGAGACCCACTTCAGACCTAGAGACACATACAGATTGAAAGTAAGGGGATGGAAAAAGATATTCCATGCAAATGGAAACCAAAAGAAAGCTGAAGTAGCAATTCTCATATCAGACAAAATAGACTTTAAAATAAAGACTACTAGAAGAGACAAAGAAGGACACTACATAATGATCAAGGGATTGATCCAAGAAGAAGATATAACAATTGTAAATATTTATGCACCAAACATAGGAGCACCTCAATACATAAGGCAAATACTAACAGCCATAAAAGGAGAAATCGACAGTAACACAATCATAGTGGGGGACTTTAACACCCCACTTTCACCAATGGACAGATCATCCAAAATGAAAATAAATAAGGAAACACAAGCTTTAAATGATACATTAAACAAGATGGACTTAATTTATATTTATAGTACATTCCATCCAAAAACAACAGAATACACATTTTTCTCAAGTGCTCATGGAACATTCTCCAGGATAGATCATATCTTGGGTCACAAATCAAGCCTTGGTAAATTTAAGAAAATTGAAATTGTATCAAGTATCTTTTCTGACCACAATGCTATGAGACTAGATATCAATTACAGGAAAAGAGCTGTAAAAAATACAAACACATGGAGGCTAAACAATACACTACTTAATAACGAAGTGATCACTGAAGAAATCAAAGAGGAAATTAAAAAATACCTAGAAACAAATGACAATGGAGACACGATGACCCAAAACCTATGGGATGCAGCAAAAGCAGTTCTAAGAGGGAAGTTTATAGCAATACAATCCCACCTTAAGAAACAGGAAACATCTCGAATAAACAACCTAACCTTGTACCTAAAGCAATTAGAGAAAGAAGAACAAAAACATCCCAAAGTTAGCAGAAGGAAAGAAATCATAAAAATCAGATCAGAAATAAATGAAAAAGAAATGAAGGAAACGATATCAAAGATCAATAAAACTAAAAGCTGGTTCTTTGAGAAGATAAACAAAATTGATAAACCATTAGACAGACTCATCAAGAAAAAAAGGGAGAAGACTCAAATCAATAGAATTAGAAATGAAAAAGGAGAAGTAACAACTGACACCGCAGAAATACAAAAGATCATGAGAGATTACTATAAGCACCTCTATGCCAATAAAATGGACAACCTGGAAGAAATGGACAAATTCTTAGAAATGCACAACCTGCCAAGACTGAATCAGGAAGAAATAGAAGATATGAACAGACCAATCACAAGCACTGAAATTGAAACTGTGATAAAAAATATTCCAGCAAACAAAAACCCAGGATCAGATGGCTTCACAGGCGAATTCTATCAAGGATTTAGAGAAGAGCTAACACCTATCCTTCTGAAACTCTTCCAAAATATAGCAGAGGGAGGAACACTCCCAAACTCATTCTATGAGGCCACCATCACCTTGATACCAAAACCAGACAAGGATGTCACAAAGAAAGAAAACTCCAGGCCAATATCACTGATGAACATAGATGCAAAAATCCTCAACAAAATACTAGCAAACAGAATCCAACAGCACATTAAAAGGATCATACACCATGATCAAGTGGGGTTTATTCCAGGAATGCAAGGATTCTTCAATATATGCAAATCAATCAACGTGATACACCATATTAACAAATTGAAGGAGAAAAACCATATGATCATCTCAATAGATGCAGAGAAAGCTTTCGACAAAATTCAACACCCATTTATGATAAAAACCCTGCAGAAAGTAGGCATGGAGGGAACTTTCCTCAACATAATAAAGGCCATATATGACAAACCCACAGCCAGCATCGTCCTCAATGGTGAAAAACTGAAACCATTTCCACTAAGATCAGGAACAAGACAAGGTTGCCCACTCTCACCACTCTTATTCAACATAGTTTTGGAAGTTTTAGCCACAGCAATCAGAGAAGAAAAGGAAATAAAAGGAATCCAAATCAGAAAAGAAGAAGTAAAGCTGTCACTGTTTGCAGATGACATGATACTATACATAGAGAATCCTAAAGATGCTACCAGAAAACTACTAGAGCTAATCAATGAATTTGGTAAAGTTGCAGGATACAAAATTAATGCACAGAAATCTCTGGCATTCCTATATACTAATGATGAAAAATCTGAAAGTGAAATCAAGGAAACACTCCCATTTACCATTGCAACAAAAAGAATAAAATATCTAGGAATAAACCTACCTAAGGAGACAAAAGACCTGTATGCAGAAAATTATAAGACACTGATGAAAGAAATTAAAGATGATACAAATAGATGGAGAGATGTACCATGTTCTTGAATTGGAAGAATCAACATTGTGAAAATGACTCTACTACCCAAAGCAATCTACAGATTCAATGCAATCCTTATCAAACTACCACTGGCATTTTTCACAGAACTAGAACAAAAAATTTCACAATTTGTATGGAAACACAAAAGACCCCGAATAGCCAAAGCCATCTTGAGAAAGAAAAATGGAGCTGGAGGAATCAGGCTCCCTGACTTCAGACTATACTACAAAGCTACAGTAATCAAGGCAGTATGGTACTGGCACAAAAACAGAAAGATAGATCAATGGAACAGGATAGAAAGCCCAGGGATAAACCCATGGACATATGGTCACCTTATCTTTGATAAAGGAGGCAGGAATGTACAGTGGAGAAAGGACAGTCTCTTCAATAAGTGGTGCTGGGAAAACTGGACAGGGACATGTAAAAGTATGAGATTAGATCACTACCTAATACCATACACAAAAATAAGCTCAAAATGGATTAAAGACCTAAATGTAAGGCCAGACACTATCAAACTCTTAGAGGAAAACATAGGCAGAACACTCTATGACATAAATCACAGCAAGATCCTTTTTGACCCACCTCCTAGAGAAATGGAAATAAAGACAAAAATAAACACATGGGACCTAATGAAACTTAAAAGCTTTTGCACAGCAAAGGAAACCATAAACAAGACCAAAAGACAACCCTCAGAATGGGAGAAAATATTTGCAAATGAAACAACTGACAAAGGATTAATCTCCAAAATGTATAAGCAGCTCATGCAGCTCAATAACAAAAAAACAAACAACCCAATCCAAAAATGGGCAGAAGACCTACATAGACATTTCTCCACAGAAGATATACAGACTGCCAACAAACACATGAAAGGATGCTCAACATATTTAGTCATTAGAGAAATGCAAATCAAAACTACAATGAGATATCATCTCACACCAGTCAGAATGGCCATCATCAAAAATCTAGAAACAATAAATGCTGGAGAGGGTGTGGAAAAAAGGGAACACTCTTGCACTGCTGGTGGGAATGTGAATTGGTACAGCCACTATGGAGAACGGTATGGAGGTTCCTTAAAAAACTACAAATAGAACTACCATATGACCCAGCAATCCCACTACTGGGCATATACCCTGAGAAAACCATAATTCAAAAAGAGACATGTACCAAAATGTTCATAGCAGCCCTATTTACAATAGCCCGGAGATGGAAACAACCTAAGTGTCCATCATCGGATGAATGGGTAAAGAAGATGTGGCACATATATACAATGGAATATTACTCAGCCATAAAAAGAAATGAAATTGAGCTATTTGTAATGAGGTGGATGGACCTAGAGTCTGTCATACAGAGTGAAGTAAGTCAGAAAGAGAAAGACAAATACTGTATGCTGACACATATATATGGAATTTCAGAAAAAAAATGTCATGAAGAACATAGGGGTAAGACAGGAATAAAGACACAGACCTACTAGAGAATGGACTTGAGGATATGGGGAGGGGGAAGGGTAAGCTGTGACAAAGTGAAAGAGCGGCATGGACATATATACACTACCAAATGTAAGGTAGATAGCTAGTGGGAAGCAGCCGCATAGCACAGGGAGATCAGCTCGGTGCTTTGTGACCGCCTGGAGGGGTGGGATAGGGAGGGTGGGAGGGAGACGCAAAAGGGAGGGGATATGGGAACATATGTATATGTATAACTGATTAAATTTGTTATAAAGCAAAAATAAGTAAATAAATAAATATCCATTTTATAAAAAAATGTCCCTAGAAAAACTGCAACAGCAGTTGCTTCTACTGATTAAAAAATACATACTATCAAAAATATTGCTCACATACTAATGTTTCAGTTGGATATTTATCTTATTAATTTTAAGAGCATCTAAATACAATGGAAAAAATAATAACATATATATTTGTTGAGATTAGCTCTAACTGTAACAGAGATCTGAAAAACAGTGGCTTAAACAGCATAGAAATTAATATTTTTATCACATGAAAGTCTGATGTGGAGGCTCCCCAGTCATTGGCAACCCAGGCTACTTCTCTCTTCTGGCTTCACAGTCACTAAAGTACGTCTCATGTCATCATGTTCCAAGATAGAATTCTAACATTTCCACATCCGAAGATATAGGGTGGAAGGAGGGGGTGAAAAAGCCAAGGGCACAAGTCTAAGTTTTCTCTTAAGGAAATTTCTGGAAACTTCCATGTAATTGTTCCTCTTACATCCCATTGGTCAGAACTTGGTCCTCTGGCTACATCTAGCTGCAAAGAAGGCGGGAAAATTGAGTCTCTGTTCCCGGCTGTCATGCGCTCAGATAAACTGTGGACATTCTAAAGGGGCAAAATTAGCACTTTCTGCCCCAACAGATGTGTGTGATTTGCCTACAGCTGCACAGCAAATTAGCGTAGAGTCAGGACTAGATAGAAGCCAGCTCTCCCAGGTTTCCTGTTACTTGTTGTTTGGTATCACTTTTATTCTAGCTCCTTAACTTGCCCACTGAACTGCATACATCTCTCTACCATGGGCAGATGCCTCTCTGGTGACCTACCACGTTTTCTTAAATTACCATTTTCCTCTGTGTGTGTGTGACATTCTGGCAATGTATGTGATGCTGTGTGTGGGTCCTCTAGTCTCCCAATATCACATGGCAGAATATTCTCAAGTCACACCAGATGAAGGATTGGGAGCTTGGGTGGTCTCTTGGGCACCTAAGAAAGTGCAGAGAAAGCAATGAGGCAGATAAGAATGGTTTGCAGCACATGGAGGAATTTACAAGATAATCAAGAGAGGGTGCCTTTGGCAGAGACTGAAATGAGACCCTTGGGGGTATGTAGGAGGGTGAAATATCTGAATAATAAAGGAAGTCTTAGTGCTTGGGAGATCTCTTGTGTAATATACTTTCAGAAGGTGGAAAAATATATATGATTACTATGTTGTTGTTGTACCCAGCTCAAGACTAAAGACAGGAGCCGTGCCGTTTAAACAGCATAAAACCCACAGCTTCCAATTCCTTTTTCCTTTTCCTTTGTGCACTGTTGTGAACTAGTTGGTAAAATCGGGGCCTCAAGATTTGCAGAAAGTAGGGGCTTCCCTGGTGGCGCAGTGGTTGAGAGTCCGCCTGCCGATGCAGGGCACGCGGGTTCGTGCCCCGGTCTGGGAAGATCCCACATGCCGCGGAGCGGCTGGGCCCGTGAGCCATGGCCGCTGAGCCTGCGCATCCAGAGCCTGTGCTCCGCAACGGGAGAGGCCCGTGTACCGCAAAAAAAAAAAAAAAAAAAAAAAAAGATTTGCAGAAAGCTGATGCTCACCCCACTTAGCACTATCTTAGGAATCCACAAAGGACAAGTTAAAACTACTAACTTCTTAGCTCTTTTAAAGGCCAGGTCTTCATTGTACATCATAAGAAAGAGGATTTACATACAATGTCACCTTATATAATTCATGTTGACTTCTGCTGAGAATTATTAATGAATATTGAGTTTAGCTGTGAACACCTTTCTGCAGGAATGAGTGTGGAGGCAACACTTAACTCTGTGCAAAATCTCTTTGGCTGGTTGGCTGACTCTAACGTGGTGAGACAAGGTACTCAAGTCAGGGCTTAATCGGGGAAGCACAACTACTAGGTACATTAGGGCCATAGCAACTCATTATACAACGGTGGGTGATGCTGGGGAAGTGAGGGTCTGAAAGGAGGGGTTGGAGGACCAGAGAAAAGTCATTAATCTGTCCCCTGAAGGGTTAGTGTGGTGAACAGAGTGGAACTTGCAGGGGAATCTATCTGGAAAACCAGATACATCCAGTTGCCAAAGTAGGGTCATGAAGGAGACCTGGTGAAAGGTGTGATTTCTGCATAACTATTGCTTCTGAAAGTCTGCAGCCAAGCTTCATGAAGGGGGGTCTGGGGGGCTGTTGGTCAGTAGTGATGTCATTTGGGAACAGCTGGACCCAGAGCGGGAGAGAATGAGGAAAATCTGGAACTTGCCTGCACCTCTGTGTCTGTCACCTTTGGAGAATAATGGCCATGTTTTCTCCTGTCTTCTAAACCTTACACAAATTCCTCTTTTGGCGACCTCTATTTCAGAACCACAGGGGGATTCTGGGAAATGTAGTTCCAGCTAAACCAAGTTCACACAGCACACATGCCCACTAAAACGGCCAAAATGGAAATCATGGTTTGTACATTTCAAGAAAATTATTGAAATTCCAATATTAAATTATAACATTAATGAGTCCCCAGTTGACTGGTTCATATATTTACAAGTACAAAAAATAGAAAGTCATGGGAAATTAACCAGTTATAAAATATCACACTATGTTTACACTTTAAGTGTGCAACAGCTATAAAATTCGTTCCTTAAAATTCCCATTATAGATACAGCTTTGGTTTCCAGTAGCCACAGGGAAGAATGTCCAGGAGAACTGGTTGAAACACTGAATGCTTTCCTGGGTTTGATAGAGTATCAAGAACAAAGGGCTGGACTCTGTGGACCACAAAGTATCCCATGCCATTTAATAAGGTGATTTATCCCAGTAACAATCCCACTAATAGTTTCACACTTGGTGCTTATTAATGCTCATTACAGAGTATTTCCCTCAGCTCCATTAAGCTTTAATCTCAGCTGTTTTTTGGCACATTAACAATATGGCAGACCACCAAAGGAAGACTGGTCACAGACTTCATGTTTTACACACAATAATTTGGCTAGTGAATTTGATGGATTGGAAAACTAGAGCAGTATCCCATTCTACTCAGAAGATTCCAAGGGGCTGTGGCATCTCAAAGTCTGACAGTGTTGTCTTCTTGACAGAGTAGCTGCCTCAGAGAAATATTAGGTTGAGAGCCTCCAAAGAAGATGCCTCTCCAGTCTTGGGAATCTGCATAATATGGGAGAGCACACTGAAGCATTTCAGCCTTGGCACCATCTGTCCTCTCCCAGGCAAAGGCTAGGCTGGGAGGCACTGAGAGGCAGTGTCCCTTTTCCCACATGCTCCCATTAGTTATGCTCAGGGCTGGCCCAGGGCCAAGCCATGGAGGAGGCCACTCCCTCTCTGGTGCCTCTTCTTCTACCCCCTTGTGCCTTTTAGATAGTCCTTCCCCTGATGCTTGGTGTCCTCATAAAAGCTTGGTTGTCCAAGGTCACTCAGTGTTGTTTATTCCTTAGGCCAGTCTTTTTTTTTAAAAAAAACATCTTTATTGGAATATAATTGCTTTACAATGGCATGCTAGTTTCTGCTGTATAACAAAGTAACTCAGCTATATGTATACATATATCCCCATATCACCTCCCTCTTGCGTCTCCCTCCTACCCTCCCTAACTCACCCCTCTAGGGGGACACAAAGCACCGAGCTGATCTCCCTGTGCTATGCAGCTGCTTCCCACTAGCTATCTGTTTAGCTCCTCCCTGTGTCCTCAAGTCCATTCTCTATGTCTGCATCTTTATTCCTGTCCTCCCCCTAGGTTCTTCAGAACCATTATTATTATTTTTTTTTTAGATTCCATATATATGTGTTAGCATACGGTATTTGTTTTTCTTTTTCTGACTTACTTCAATCTGTATGAGTCTCTAGCTCCATCCACCTCACTGCAAATAACTCAATTTCATTTCCTTTTATGGCTGAGTAATATTCCATTGTATATATGTGCCACATCTTCTTTACCCATTCATCTGTTGATGGACACTTAGGTTGCTTCCATGTCCTGGCTATTGTAAATAGTACAGCAATGAACATTGTGGTACATGACTCTTTTTGAATTATGGTTTTCTCAGGGTATATGCCCAGTAGTGGGATTGCTGGGTCATATGGTAGTTCTATTTTTTTTTTTTTTGGTAGTTCTATTTTTAGTTTTTTAAGGAACCTCCATACTATTCTCCATAGTGGCTGTATCAATTTACATTCCCACCGACAGTCTTAGGCCAGTCATTATTGGCCAATGCTTTATGCTTCAGGCTTTCCATTTTCTCTGCCCCCATAAAATATACCCTTCCGGTGGCCCTCTGAGACCTTCTTTCACCTAATATCACAATACTGTTAATGGGTCCAGAAAGAATCATCAAGAGTCTCTTTAGGGCTTCCCTGGTGGCGCAGTGGTTGAGAGTCCGCCTGCCGATGCAGGGGACACGGGTTCGTGCCCCGATCCTGGAAGATCCCACATGCCGCGGAGCGGCTGGGCCCGTGAGCCATGGCCGCGGAGCCTGTGCTCCGCAACGGGAGAGGCCACAGCAGTGAGAGGCCCGCATACAGCAAAAAAAAAAAAAAAAAAAAAAAAAAAGAGTCTCTTTAGTAGTAGCAATTAGGTGTGTCAGGCTTCCCAGATTTCCCTGCAAGTTCCAAATTAGGCAGTCTGACAGAAAGCGAATTTGGGCGAGTCTTTGGCAATTTCCACTGGCCACCTACTCCACCTACATGCAGGGTAAATCATAGACATCAATGTCTGGTTAATTATTAACATGATTGATGGTTACTGATTGCTCAAACTCAAGGTCATAAATGTTTTGCATCTCTTAGGTGCTAAATAAATGTTTGTTGGCAGAAGTAGTCTTTGATTAGACTTTGTCCAAGGATTTTGCTCTCTTAAATTACAGGGACAGGTAGGGCGCCAATATTCCAGGAGAGACTGAGCAGTGGTTCCAGAGGAGGAGGAACAATTATGGATGGCTGTATGACCTGGAGGGCAGATTGACAGAAGGACATCTGTGGCTCTAGGCCAGGTTTGTCAGTACACCTGAGCTTGTGGCAAGATTTGCCACAAAAACGAGGTGAGTCACTGTTGGGGTCTACCAGGGAAAAGGGTGGAAAAGGCCCAGGTACAGACATGCCAGACAAAACAGTTGGCTGAGACCAACTCAGTCAGTGCCTGCAAGGGGTTCAGACCACTTGTAGGAGCTCATCCTTTTCTAGAGGGTCTTGGATTTCCCAAACTCCTTTCACAGGTCCTGCCAGGGTGTCAGTACTATACCATGTAGGTCCTGCCTGCTCATGTGCTAGAAGGTGTAGGACACTTTGCCTGTTGCATTTACTGCCTGTAGGGTATATTTGGTGATTGGTATATGCCACCTCTTACTGACTAAATTCTGCCTTTCTCACTGAACTATCCATTGAGGGTGGGGACTAAGTTTTAGTACTCTAGGGTCAGCTCCAGATCCCACACACAGTAGGAAGCCAAAGTGGTTGCTGCTGATGGTGTCTGGCTAATTGCTTTGACAACAAAGGGTAGTAGAAAAAGAAGCAGACTTGGAATGAATCTTGGTTTTCTTGATTGGTTACCTCTAACTTTGGGCCACACACAACCTCTCTGGGCCTCATTTATAACATGGAGGCTTGACAATCCTGTCTACCCAGCATTTTTGGCAAGATCAAATCAGATCATGCTTGTTAAAGTATGTGACCAACTCCAAAACACTATACAAATGTAAGATGATACATACATATTTATAACTGGATGTAAATTTGTATTTTTTATTTACTAAAATATATTCTGAGTGAGTACTTCTTTGAAAGGAACTTTCTGATAAGTCTGCTTAGGGAAGAAGTTGAGATTCCAGAGACTCGAGTATTTCAGAGAAGGGAGTGAAAATTCATACTCTACCGGAGATGAGTTGTGTTGTTTGTTTGTGTGCACAGGGAAGGACAAAATAAAGTGAAGAGGAGAGAGAGGATATAAAAACATGAGAAATTAACATCTCTAGGCTATATTTCTAAAGCTATATGGGCCAGACTCCTCCCACTAAGAATTTTAAAAACACACATGAGAAATAATTTCCACCCTCTTAAGCTCATTGTCACCCTTGGAATGCTATCTGCCAGGACGAGGAAATAGGCCTTTTATTTGCTCTGTATAGAGCATGTTGGCACACTTGAGCAGTTTTAGATGATGATAATAGTGAGTGCTGGTAAAACTAGAAGTCTGGACGGACCTGTAGGGTTAAAACCTGGAGGGATGAGGTCAGCCAAAGATGGCCATGCCTGGGAGAGCTATGCAGAAGGTGCTGTGCATGCTGGATGTGGCAGAGGGACCAGCTGCTGAGAGAAGGGGAGCGTAAGGCTCAAGATGGAAAATCATGAACCAGGTGACACCATCAGGGAAAAGTTAACAACTTGTGATATCATAACCAGAAACATTAGCCATGTTCTGGAAGAGGAAATAGATCTACTTGAACATGGGTCAGCATGTCTTGGACTTAATGCTACTCTCTGTGGCCTAAGAACAGTCTTTTTAAAATTATTGTAAATAATAATTATTATTTTATTATAATAATTAAAATTAAAAATTTATCATTTTAGCCATTTTTAAGTATAGAGTTCATCTGCATTAAGTACATTTTCATGGTTGTGCAACTGTCACCACCATTCACCTCCAGAACTTTTTCATCTTCTCAGACTAAAACTCTGTACCCATTAAACACTAACTCCCCATTCCCTCCCTCCCCCAGGCTCTGGCAACCCCCCTTCTGCTTTCTGCCAGCATAAATTTGACTACTTTAGTGACCTCATATAAGTGGAATCATACAATGTTTATCCTTTTGTGACTGGCTTATTTTACTTAGCATAATGTCCTGAAGGTTCATGCGTGTTGTATCATGTGTCAGAATTTCCTTTCTTCTTAAGCTGATTAATACTCCATTGTGCATACATAACACATTTTGTGTATCCAATTGACAACTTGGGTTGTCTCTGCCTTTGGGTTATTGTGAATAATGCTGCTGTAAACATAGGTGTACAAATATCTGAGTCCTACTTTTACTTCTTTGGGGTATAAACCCAGAGGTGGAATTGTTGAGTCATATGGTATTTCTGTGTTTAATTTTTTGAGGAATCACCTACGGTTTCCACAGTGGGTACATCATTTCACATTCCCACCAGCAATGCACAAGGGTTCTAATTTCTCCACATCCTCATAAAAAGTCTCTTTTGATGTGTCTCAAGTGCAACATGGGTTAGAATATCTGCTAGGTTACCAATGGCAGTAATCTCATTTTGGACAGTGCATGTACCTTACAAAGATTTTGTAAGTTTATCTTTGACTGCAGATGGTTTGAATTGTGGTCGCTGTACTGTAACATGGTATATCCCATGGTTGATCTTGGTTTTTGGTGATCTTCTTCCTCTTTTCTTGGTTATACCTTTGAATGGTGGCTTTGTGGCCAGATATAACTCATCCCTATTCCCAGAGAAAGAAGTAGCTTAACTCACTGGATTAGAATTTCTAACCTCTCTTTACAAAGATGTTTTCACTTCACTCCAGACTGCATTTGCAGCAGACCTTGGGCCTAACAACATAAACTGTTCAGAAAGCCCTTCTGTTACCTGAACCTGGCATAGAAATTTGTTGATTTTAAGCAAATATACAGATAAAGATAAAATAGTAAAAAGAGAGGGAAGGGGGCTTCCCTGTGGCGCAGTGGTTGAGAATCTGCCTGCCAATGCAGAGGACACGGGTTCGAGCCCTGGTCTGGGAAGATCCCACATGCCGCGGAGCAACTAGGCCCATGAGCCACAACTACTGAGCCTGCGCCTCTGTCCTCTGCAACGAGAGGTCACAATAGTGAGAGGCCTGTGCACCACGATGAAGAGTGGCCCCCGCTCACCGCAACTAGAGAAAGCCCTCGCACAGAAACGAAGAACCAACACAGCCAAAACTTAATTAATTAATTAATTTTAAAAAAGGAGAGGGAGAGAGAAAGTGGAGAATGAGGACACTGTAGTTGGCAGTGGTGGGAGTAGTCAGGCAAGCCCTTTGATGGGGGCGGTAGAGGGTGGAGGTGATGGCGAGGTGAGTGGGCAGGGAGGAAGCTTCTCAGGCTTTCTTCCTAACAATCTCCCCCTGCCTTGGGCAGCTGGGGCTCTTGCACCAGGGCTATTGGTGATGTCACAGGATGTAAAGGAAGCCCCTTTCCTATTTGGGCTGCCTATCATTGATGTTGACGTTTTCAATTTCCTAATATTTAAAGAGCATCAAAAATTAATAGAGGGCTTCCCTGGTGGCGCAGTGGTTGAGAGTCCGCCTGCTGATGCAGGGGACACGGGTTCGTGCCCCGGTCTGGGAAGATCCCACATGCCGTGGAGCAGCTGGGCCCGTGAGCCATGGCCGCTGAGCCTGCGCGTCTGGAGCCTGTGCTCCGCAATGGGAGAGGCCACAACAGTGAGAGGCCCGTGTACCGCAAAAAAAAAAAAAAAAAAAAAAAAAAAATTAATGGAGAGTATAGGCATACCTCAATTTACTGTGCTTTGAAAATACTGTGTTTTTTACAAATGGAAGCTTTGTGGCAACCCCACCTTGAGCAAGTCTATATTGGTGCCATTTTTCCATCAGTGATTGCTCACTTTGTGTCTCTGTGTCACATTTTGGTAATTCTTGCAATATTTCAAACTTCATTATTATTACATTTGTCATGGTGATCTGAGATCAGTGATCTTTGATGTTACTATTGTAATTGTTTCTTTGCTTTGTATATTTAAATTAAGGTATGTACATTTTTTTTTGACATAATGTTATTGCGCACTTAATAGACTACAGTATAGTATAAATATAACTTTTATACACATTGGGAAACCAAAAAAATCGTGTGACTTGTTTTATTGCAACATTTGCTTTATTGCGGTGGTCTGGAACCAAACCTACAATATCTCTGAGGTATGGCTGTATATTGTTTTCCAAGTTGATTTTTATGTTTCTTTAATTTTACTTAATTTCTTAAATTCTCCAAATGAGAATTTTTAAAAATCTCTGCCCTTATGAAGTGTTTTCTGAGCTAGTTAGTCCTGATTCCTCATGGTTTCTTCTGATTTTTCTGAGGAGGCTCTCAGGATTTATGCTCCAAATGGCCTTTCCCCAGGCTGGCAGGGAAAATACCTCAAGCAGTCAGGAATCTGGCTCTTGCCAAGGGAAAAAAGTCAGCCCCGAACATGCATCCACCTGCCTTCAAGCCAGGGACAAGCCAGCCTTGATCAGCCTTGATCATTGACCTGATTATGAATTTCACGTTAGCTTAGACTGGGGATGATAAACCTGGGTTAGGCTGGGCAAAGAGTGTCAAATTCCCCATGAATTTGCACTAAGTAATCCAGTGCCTTGTCTTACTTCACGAGAGTCCTTGCAGCCAGTGACCCCTACATTTACCATCATGGTAACTCCCTTCTCCTACAAACATTCTCCAGGCAAGTTCTTACCTGACCTGGGCGAGATGAAGGGAGACTGACAGAGAGGGGTTCTAGGGACAGGAGGCCTCCTCTCCTTCAGTCTGAAACTTGTACTGACTTGGCTAAGAGCATCGCCATGAAACCACGATGTTCAGTGATGCATGTTAGCACACAGGCCTTGGAACTCTATTAAACGTTGGGCTGTCCTCCTATGATTGATTTAAATGTTCAATGCTTTTTGAAAAAAGTTTTATTTGAAAAAAATTTTTTTTTGAAAAAAAGCAAACTATATGGAAGGGTAAAAAGTAAAAGTGCTGCATTCCCTCTTCCTCATTCTAGCTTCCAGTGTTGAGTGTATATTCTTTCAGGTATATTCTATACATACACCCCCACACACACACATATTTATACATCCTTAAAAAAAAAACTCAGATCATACTATAATATAGCTATACAAGCTACTTTACAGCAGAGATATCCTTCGATGTCAATTCATTTTTTAAAAGGAAAAGGATATAACAATAAGTAATCTACTTTCTGATAGGTTCATATTCATATCAGGTTCTGAACCTCAGCTCAAACTGAGCATTTAGCTGAGAATCACTGGTACAACCGGCCCTGGGCTGGTGTCTCCCACAGCCGCCTGCCCCCTGCGCTCCTGTGTGTGCCCCCAACAAGGACCATGGCATCTTACTAAGTGCCCGTGGAGGCGCAGGCAGGAACTTCTGGCGAGGGAGAGTGAGTGTGTGGCCAGTTTGGCAGGAAAATTAGAAGACCAGACGGCCTCTGGGCTCCGTGGTTATCCAAGGGTAGGCGGGAGGACTTCAAACGTTGTCTGGTCCAGTGGAGGCTGGTGCTCTTTCTCATAAATGGTCCAACATCGGCTGCCAGCCAGAATCTCCAGAAACTTATGGTTGGTTTGCCAGGGGAGTCAAATTTCTGGAGTCTTCCTCATTTTATCCTCCGGGTAGTTTAGAGGCACTTGCCACTGTTGTTTGGGGGTATGGAGACTAGGGGAACTTTGCTGTTCTTAAGTATGACACATTCTTTTGGAGGATCATAATTTGAACAATTTCTGGCATTTCAGAGGCTAATTCTCTCGACTAACACCCTCTCTTCTGAACTGCATCTTCGTGATGATGACTTCCAGTCCCTCCCATCTTTTGCGCTGACCACTTTCGTGAGCTCCTGGTCTGTTAGACCAACTTCCTTCCAAAAAGTGCACACTGGATATCCAGGCCCACATCTAATTTGTTCAAAGTGAAGCCATATCTTCACCTGAAAACCTGTACGAATTTCTTATTTCCACCTCTCTGGTCACCCTAGAGAGAAATCGCTTAAATCGTTCTTAATTCTTTTTTTTTTTTTAACATCTTTATTGGAGTATAATTGATTTACAATGTTGTGTTAGTTTCTGCTTTATAACAAAGGGAATCAGCTATAAGTATACATATATCCCCATATCCCCTCCCTCTTGCATCTCCCTCCCACCCTCCCTATCCCGCCCCTCTAGGTGGTCACAAAGCACTAAGCTGATCTCCCTGTGCTATGCGGCTGCTTCCCACTAGCTATCTATTTGACATTTGGTAGTGTATATATGTCCATGTCACTCTCTCACTTCGTCCCAGCTTACCCTTCCCCCTCCCCATGTCCTCAAGTCCTTTCTCTATATCTGCATCTTTATTCCTATCCTGCCCCTAGGTTCTTCAGAACAATTTTTTGTTAGATTCCTTATACATGTGTTAGCACACAGTATTTGTTTTTCTCTTTCTGACTTCCTTCACTCTGTATGACAGTCTCTAGGTCTATCTACCTCACTACAAAAAACTCAACTTCGTTTCTTTATATGGCTGAGTAATATTCCATTGTATATATGTGCCACATTTTCTTTATCCATTCATCTGCTGATGGACACTTAGGTTGCTTCCATGTCCTGGCTATTGTAAATACAGCTGCAATGAATATTGTGGTACATGACTCTTTTTGAATTATGGTTTTCTCAGGGTATATGCCCAGTAGTGGGATTGCTGGGTCATATGGTAGTTCTATTTTTAGTGTTTTAAGGAACCTCCATACCGTTCTCCATAGTGGCTGTACCAATTTACATTCCCACCAACAGTGCAAGAGGGTTCCCTTTTCTCCACACCCTCTCCAGCATTTATTGTCTGTAAATATTTTGATGATGGCCATTCTGACTGGTGTGAGGTGATCCCTCACTGTAGTTTTTATTTGCATTTCTCTAATGATTAGTGATGTTGAGCATCCTTTCATGTGTTTGTTGGCAATCCTTGTATATCTTCTTTGGAGAAATGTCTATGTAGGTCTTCTGCCCATTTTTGGATTGGGTTGTTTGTTTTTTTTGATATTGAGCTGCATCTGCTGCTTGTATATTTTGGAGATTAATCCTTTGTCACTTGTTTCATTTGCAAATATTTTCTCCCATTCTGAGGGTTGTCTTTTGGTCTTGTTTATGGTTTCCTTTGCTGTGCAAAAGCTTTTAAGTTTCCTGAAGTCCCATTTGCTAATTTTTGTTTTTATTTCCATTTCTCTAGCAGGTGGGTCAAAAAGGATCTTGCTGTGATTTATGTCATAGAGTCCTCTGCCTATGTTTTCCTCTAAGAGTTTTATAATGTCTGGCCTTACACTTAGGTCTTTAATCCATTTTGAGTTTATTTTTGTACATGGTATTAAGGAGCCTTCTAATTTTATTCTTTTACATGTAGCTGTCCAGTTTTCCCAGCACCACTTATTGAAGAGGCTGTATTTTCTGCATTGTATATTCTTGCCTTCTTTATCAAAGATAAGTTAACCATATATATGTCGGTTTACCTCTGGGCTTTCTATCCTGTTCCATTGATCTATCTTTCTGTTTTTGTGCCAGTATCATACTGTCTTGATTACTGTAGCTTTGTAGTATAGTCTGAAATCAGGGAGCCTGATTCCTCCAGCTCTGTTTTTCTTTCTCAAGACTGCTTTGGCAATTCGGCGTCTTTTGTGTTTCCATACAAATTGTGAATTTTTTTGTTCTAGTTCTGAAAAAAATGCCATTGGTAGTTTGATAGGGATTGCACTGAATGTGTAGATTGCTTTGGGTAGTAGAGTCATTTTCACAATGTTGATTCTTCCAATCCAAGAACATGGTATATCTCTCCACCTGCTTGTATCATCTTTAATTTCTTTCATCAGTGTCTTATAGTTTTCTGTATACAGGTCTTTTGTCTCCTTAGGTAGGTTTATTCCTAGGTATTTTATTCTTTTTGTTGCAGTGGTAAATGGGAGTGCTTCCTTAATTTCTCTTTCAGATTTTTCATCATTAGTGTGTAGGAATGCAAAAGATTTCTGTGCATTAATTTTGGATCCTGCTACTTTACCAAATTCATTGATTAGCTCTAGTAGTTTTCTGTAGCATCTTTAGGATTCTCTATGTATAGTATCATGTCATCTGCAAACGGTGACAGTTTTACATCTTCTCCAATTTGTTTTCCCATTATTTCTTTTTCTTCTCTGATTGCTGTGGCTAAAAATTCCAAAACTATGTTGAATAATAGTGGTGAGAGTGGGCAACCTTGTCTTGTTCCTGATTGTAGAGGAAATGGTCTCAGTTTTTCAACACTGAGAACAGTGTTGGCTGTGTGTTTGTCACATATGGTCTCTATTATGTTGAGGTAGTTTCCCTCTATGCCTACTTTCTGGAGGCTTTTTTTTATCATAAATGGGTGTTGAATTTTGTTGAAAGCTTTTTCTGTATCTATTGAGATTATCATATGGTTTTTATCCTTCAGTTTGCTAATATGGTGTATCACATTGATTTGTGTATATTGAA
Organism: Mesoplodon densirostris; assembly: GCF_025265405.1. NCBI lineage: Eukaryota > Metazoa > Chordata > Mammalia > Artiodactyla > Ziphiidae > Mesoplodon > Mesoplodon densirostris. Next base: position 78,354,938 of record NC_082668.1, on the reverse strand, counting down.
GAATCCTTGCATTCCTGGGATAAGCCCGACTTCATCATGGTGCATGATCCTTTTAATGTGCTTTTGGATTCTGTTTGCTAGTATTTTGCTGAGGATTTTTGCATCTATGTTCATCAGTGATATTGGCCTGTAGTTTTCCTTTTTGTGTGTGACATCTTTGTCTGGTTTTGATATCAGGGTGATGGTGGCCTATAGAATGATTTTGGGAGTGTTCCTCCCTCTGCTATATTTTGGAAGAGTTTGAGAAGGATAGGTGATAGCTCATCTCTAAATGTTTGATAGAACTTGCCTGTGAAGCCATCTGGTCCCAGGCTTTTGTTTGTTGGAAGATTTTTAATCACAGTTTCAATTTCAGTGCTTGTGACTGGTCTGTTTATATTTTCTATTTCTTCCTGGTTCAGTCTCAGAAGGTTGTGCTTTTCTAAGAATTTGTCCATTTCTTCCAGGTTGTCCTTTTTTTTTTTTTTTTTTGCGGTACACAGGCCTCTCACTGTTGTGGCCTCTCCCATTGCGGAGCACAGGCTCTGGACACGCAGGCCCAGTGGCCATGGCTCACGGGCCCAGCCACTCCGCGGCATGTGGGATCTTCCCAGACCAGGGCACGAACCTGTGTCCCCTGCATCGGCAGGCAGACTCTCAACCACTGCGCCACCAGGGAAGCCCCCAGGTTGTCCATTTTATTGGCATATAGTTGCTTGTAGTAATCTCTCATGATCCTTTGTATTTCTGCCATGTCAGTTATTACTTCTCCTTTTTCATTTCTAATTCTTTTGGTTTGAGTCTTCTCCCTTTCTTTCTTGGTGAGTCTGGCTTATGGTTTATCAATTTTGTTTATATTCTCAAAGAACGAACTTTTAGTTTTATTGATCTTTGCTATTGTTTCCTTCATTTCTTTTTCATCTATTTCTGATCTGATCTTTATGATTTCTTTCATTATGCTAACTTTGGGCATGTTTCTGTTCTTCTTTGTCTAATTGCTTTAGGTGTAAGGTTAGGTTGTTTACTTGAGATTTTTCTTGTTTCTTGAGGAAGGACTGTATTGCTATAAACTTCCCTCTTAGAACTGCTTTTGCTGCATTCCATAGGTTTTGGGTCATCGTGTTTTCACTGTCATTTGTTTCTAGGTATTTTTTTATTTCCTCTTTGATTTCTTCAGTGATTTCTTGGTTATTTAGTAGTGTATTGTTTAGCCTCCATGTGTGTGTATATTTTACAGTTTTTTTTTCCTGTAACTGATATCTAGTCTCATAGCCTTGTGGTTGGAAAAGATACTTGTTACGATTTCAATTTTCTGAAATTTACCAAGGCTTGATTTGTGACCCAAGATATGATCTATCCTGGAGAGTGTCCATGAGCACTTGAGAAGAAAGTGCATTCTTTTGTTTTGGATAGAATGTCCTATAAATATCAATTAAGTCCACCTTATTTAATGCATCGTTTAAAGCTTGTGTTTCCTTATTTAATTTCATTTTGGATATTCTGTCCATCGGTGAAAGTGGGGTGTTAATGTCCCCTACTATTATTGTGTTACTGTTGATTTCCCCTTTTATGGCTGTTAGCATTTGCCTTATGTATCGAGGAGCTCCTTTGTTGGGTGCATAAATATTTACAATTGTTATAGCTTCTTCTTGGATCGATCCTTTGATCATTATGTAGTGTCCTTCTTTGTCTCTCGTAATAGTCTTTATTTTAAAGTCTATTTTGTCTGATATAAGAATTGTTACTCCAGCTTTCTTTTGATTTCCATTTGCATGGAATATCTTTTTCCATACCCTCACTTTCAGTCCATATGTGTCCCTAGGTCTGAAGTGGGTCTCTTGTACACAGCATATATACGGGTATTGTTGTTGTATTCATTCAGCCAGTCTATGTCTTTTGGTTGGAGCATTTAACCCACTTACATTTAAGGTAATTATTGATATGTGTGTTTCTTTTACCATTTTCTTAATTATTCTGGGTTTGTTTTTTGTAGGTCTTGTCCTTCTCTTGTGTTTCCTGCCTAGATAAGTTCCTTTAGCATTTGTTGTAAAGCTGGTTTGGTGGTGCTGAATTCTCTTAAATTTTGCTTGTCTGTAAAGGTTTTAATTTCTCTGTCAAACCTGAATGAGATCCTTGCTGGGTAGAGTAATCTTGGTTGTAGGTTTTTCCCTTTTATCACTTTAAATATGTCCTGCCGCTCCCTTCTGGCTTGCAGAGTTTCTACTGAAAGATCAGCTATTAAACTTACGGGCTTTCCCTTGTATGTTATTTGTTGCTTTTTCTTTGCTGCTTTTAATATTTTTTCTTTGAATTTAATTTTTGATAGTTTGATTAATATGTGTCTTGGCATGTTTCTCCTTGGATTTATCCTATATGGGACTCTTTGGGCTTCCTGGACTTGACTGACTATTTCCTTTCCCATGTTAGGGAAGTTTTCAATTATAATCTCTTCAAATATTTTCTCAGACCCTTTCTTTTTCTCTTCTTCTTCTGGGACCCCTATAATTCGATTGTTGGTGTGTTTAATGTTTTTCCAGAGGTCTCTGAGACTGTCCTCAGTTATTTTCATTCTTTTTTCTGTATTCTGCTCTGCAGCAGTTATTTCCACTATATTAACTTCCAGGTCACTTATCCTTTCTTCTGCCTCAGTTATTCTGCTACTGATTCCTTCTAGAGAATTTTAAATTTCATTTATTGTGTTGTTCATCATTGTTTGTTTGCCCTTTAGTTCATCTAGGTCCCTGTTAAATGTTTCTTGTATTTTCTCCGTTCTATTTCCAAGATTTTGGATCATCTTTACTATCATTACTCTGAATTCTTTTTCAGGTAGACTGCCTATTTCCTCTTCATTTGTTTGGTCTGGTGGGTTTTTACCTTGCTCCTTCATCTGCTGCATATTTCTTTGTCTTCCCATTTTGTTTAACTTACTGTGTTTGGGGGTCTCCTTTTTGCAGGCTGCAGGTTCATAGTTCCTGTTGTTTTTGGTGTCTGTCCCCAGTGGGTGAGGTTGGTTCAGTGACTTGTGTAGGCTTCCTGGTGGAGGGGACTGGTGCCTGTGTTCTGGTGGGTGGGGCTGGATCTTGTCTTGTGGGTAGGGCCGTGTCTGGTGGTGTGTTCTGGGGTGGCTGTGAACTTAGTATGATTTTAGGCAGCTTCTCTGCTAATGGGGGACGCTGTGTTCTTGTCTTGCTAGTTGTTTGGCATGGGGTGTCCAGCACTGGAGCTTGCTGTCTATTGGGTGGAGCTGGGTTTTAGCGTTGAGACAGATATCTCTGGGAGAGTTTATTACGTGGAACCAGGAGGTCTCTGGTGGTCCAATGTCCTGAACTCGGCTCTCCCGCTTCAGAGGCTCAGGCCTGACACCAGGCCAGAGCACCAAGACCCTGTCAGCCACACAGCATGTGGCAGGCGAAGTAATGGTCCCCCAAAGACACGGATATCTAAATCCCTGGAACCACCTGGCTGGTGTGCAGCGATGGGGACCTGGAGCCGCCGGAGGGGCAGGGTGGTGGCCTGAGGAGCACAGGGTGGTCTGGTGTCCTCGGGGTCAGAGCCAGGCAATCTGTGCTGCCCAGCACGCCAGGGACTCTGCCTGAGCTTGACAGGCGTCTGCACCCCGGATTCACCGTCATTCTTAGTTCTTTCCTTTTTTTCCTCCCTTATTGTTGATAAGTTCTATTGATTCTAACTCGAAAATGTCTTTCAAAATTGCTCCCTTTTTTCTAGTGCCACTGCCTCCATTGAGTCTGTCATTGTCTCCTGATTCAAGAAATATTTATTAACTACTACCATGTACCGGAGACATTTCTGCCATCCAGGGGTTCATAGTTTAATGATGCCATTTAACCTGTAGAGGGATCTTGCTGATTTACAAATCTGCTCACAACTCTTCTCTGCTCAAAAGCCCACATTAGCTGCTTGCTGCCTAAGGATTAGATCTGATTCCATGGCTGGACAGGGTCTTTCCACAACATCATTGAACCTGTCTCCGCAGTCTCAACTCTCATCATCTGCCCCCCTCCCCAACCACACCCTCTGTGGGCAAGTCCCAGAGGACCCACAAGTGTTTCACAGATCCTTGTTTTTACACATGCGAATTCCTCATTCTCCATATCAAACTCCTGGGACATGCCCGCTTTTTGAGATTCTGCTCAAATGCTAAATCCTTTGTGAAGCCTTAGCTCGTTGTTGGTTCTCTTGTGAGGTTTCTACCTTCCTCCCCTATATTCACCCGTAACTTTGCCCATAGTCCACGACAGCACTTAGTACCTTTGATGCATGACTTGCTCACATCTCTCAATCTCCACCAGCCCCCAACCAGACTGTCAGCAACTTGAAGGCAGAGGCTGCGCCTTCTTCACGTCGGTATCCCCAGCCCTCCACTTCATGCCTGGCATGTAATGCTAAAATGTGTGGGTACTAGATTGGCCAACCTCTGGACTCAATATTGCTTTATAGCCATCAGGGTTTGTGAGGGGAACTGTGCTTAATACCTGAATCTATTGGTTGCATGTGACAGAAATCCATCTCTACCGAGTGCAAGCACAAATTGGCTTATAGAACTGGTAACTCTAAGGGTGCAGCTGGACTTAGGAGGGGGGTCCAAACGATGCTGTCAGGGGTCTCTCTTAACCATCTCATCTCTGGTTTTCTTTGCAAGTTGGTCTCTTTTTTTCCCTGAGGTCTGGCAGCTCTAAGCCTATGTCCTTACAGTTTATGATCCAAAAGAGAAAGACATTCTCTCTCTCAGCATCCACATATCAAATCTCAAGGGAGTCTGCTTGGACCTGTTTGGTCATATGCATTGACAAATCACAGTGGACAGGTACATGAGGTACCAGGCTTGGCCAACCCTGGGTCAGGTGTCCATACCTGTGGACAGGTGGCTGATGGAGCTCTGTGAATGACAAGAACTGTGGGAGCCACAGGGGATGGGCTAGTTTTCCAACAGAAAAAGGAGTGCTGGACAGACAAAAGCATCAGACGTCCACACCAGTTGTGTGTTTCTGTCATAAAAAACATTTCATCCAATTTGTTTATCTATTAGCTCTCAGTATAGCTGAGGTTCCTGAGTGGCCCATCTTATTGTATCTAAAGCAGCATAGAGTTTTAAGACAGTAGGTGCTCCAGGACAGTGCTTCTCAAATTGCAATGTGCTCATGAATGAACCTGTTAAAATACAGGTTCTCAGTCACCAGGTCTGGGGTGGGACCTAGGATTCTTCATGTTTTACAAGATTATACTAGTCTGCTTGGGCTGCCATAAAAATGCCACAGCCTGGGTGATTTAAACTACAGAAATTTATTTTCTCACAGTTTTGAAGTCCAAGTTCGGTTCCTGGTGAAGACTGTCTTCCTGGCCTGTAGATGGCTCCTTCCTGCTGTGTCCTCACACGGCCGTTCGTCTGTGCATGCGTGGAGAGCGAGCGCTGATGTCTTTTCCTCTTTTTATAAGGACACCACTGCTATTGGATTAGAGCCCCACCCTCATGACCTCATTTAACCTTAATTACCTCCTTAACGGCCCTATCTCCAAATATAGCCACATTGGGGGTTAGGGCTTCAACATATGAATTTGAGGGGCCATGATTCAGTCCATAACAAAACTTCAAGCTGAATGTTTTCTGCAGCAGCAGCACTGCCTGCCTGGCCAGCAGCACCAAAGAAGCCAGTCAGAGGAGGGCCTAGAGCTGCAGGGCAGCAAGACCCAATGGAGCCGAGAAGCCCGTGCTCTGGGCATCTGGAAGGACCACACGCTGTGGTTGATTCTCCCAAGGTCTTCTGGGTTTTGCATTCTGAGTAGGTCTCCAGTGAATATGAAGACAAAATGTATCTCTAGTTTGGTGGTTAGTACCTGTTCAGTTATTTTCAAATTGATCTGAAAGTTTTCTAAGAGCCTTTCTTCAAGTTTGAGAAAGTGTGATTGTGCAAGTTTCTCTAAGTACCCCGATAGCTCCAGCCCCGCTAGGGAGAAGTCTGCTAAGGAAGCTACTGCCCTGGAAAGACAAGGGCTGGGCCCAAGATTCTCAGTCTTGGTTTTCTGGGCTTTATATTTATTATGGTATTTAGATGACAGCATAGCGAGTAGAGGCAGAAGAGGGGTGCAAATGCATTATATTGCCACAGGGCAATCTACCCTGCTCAATAAACTGCTCCAGACTTGTTACGGGATGAATTATGCCCACCCTCCCCCCAAATTCATATATTGAAGTTCCAACCCTCAGTACTTCACAATGTGACTGTATATGGAGATAAAGTCTCTAAAGAGGTAATTAGGTTAAAATGAGGTGAGCCCTAATCTGATAGGACTGGTGTCTCTATGAGAAGAGGGAGAGGTACCAGGGATGTGCACACAGAGAAAAGGCAGGTGAAGACACAGCAAGAAGACGGTCATCTGCAAGCCAAGGAAAGAGGCCTCAGGAGAAACTAAACCTGTCCACACCTTGATCTTGGACTTTCAGCCTCAAGAGCTGTCAGAAAATAAGTGTCTGTGTGTTGAAGTCACCAGATCTGTGGTATTTTCTTATGGCAGACTAATACAAGACCCAAACAGCTACATTCTGTTATATTTACATTCTGTTATATTTAGTGAGTGTTAATTTGTCACTCAAATGTTAATTCATTCAACAAATACACACCGACTCTTCTCCTGGTGCCGAGGCTAAACTCATATAAATGAGACACAGTCCCTGTCCTCACCTGCTGGTGGATACAGACCTGAGAGGGGCCAGAGCAGTAGAGAACGGTTTGAAGGCAGGAGAGTCTGGCACATCTGGGAAAATGAGAGCCTGGTGGCCCAGAACTGCTGGGTGGTCCAGTGAGGGTGGTGGGAATGACTAAGGATGAGGCTGCTGGGGGGAGGTCCTTGGACCCAGTTCATGTCGGGCTTTGGAGGCAAGTTGAAGAGTGACGACATTTAGGCGGAGAGTACAGATCAGGGGGGAGAACAGGGGTCTGGGGGTGTTCTGAGGAGGCAGCTGCAGTAATCCTGGGAGGGGCAGGGGGCCAGGACGGAGTGTAAGGCACACATCTATTAGCCATTCCTTCTAGGTGCCCCATGAGGCCACTACAAGAGAATGAGGGTCTTGAAACTAGGCGGCAGGCTTGCATGTTCGTTGTTAGGGTAGAAAGAGAGGCACACTGCACTGAGTTGGGTTTCTCCCTCTTCTACTGTTTGCCTGATAAGAGCAATTTCTGGGGAATTTTTCCTATATATGTCCCACCCCTAAACACACACACACACACACACACACACAGGGCTACTTGAGCAAAGATGTCATTACTAAACCCTTCTCAGTTGTTGGTACACAAACCTCATTGAGTGGAACTGGCTGGACCAGTTCTACTCGGAGGAAACTGCAGATACCATCACACGCCCAGCCACAGAAGCAGGCGGGAAGCCTAAGGGCCGCCTGGATGTCTCCCTCTCACTGACCATGCACTTTGAAATCTCTCCCTCTCCACCCCGCCTCCTTCAGCTCATCACATCTCCCTTTGCCTGCTGTCCAGCCTCGATGAGACCCAATACCTCAACTGGGTCAACCAACCCAGCCGTGCACAATACCTCAATTCTTTTTGTTAGACACCAGTGATAACCAACCCGTTTGAAGGAGGAGGGTTTTAGCTGTCGCTCCACAACCTCCCTTCCGGGCTGTAATACAGGGGTCTTAAGCTAGGATCCGTGAAACACACCTTTATTTTTATCAGCCTTTCACAGAAATTCAGCATCTGCTTCAGTCATGAATAGAGACGACAAACCACACCACAGTCAGTAAATCCCATCACTTTTTTTTTGTGTGTGTGGTACGCGGGCCTCTCACTGTTGTGGCCTCTCCCATTGCGGAGCACAGGCTCCGGACGCGCAGGTTCAGCGGCCACGGCTCACGGGCCCAGCCGCTCCGTGGCATGTGGGATCTTCCCGGACCGGGGCACGAACCCATGTCCCCTGCATCGGCAGGCCGACTCTCAACCACTGCGCCACCAGGGAAGCCCAAATCCCATGACTTTTTTAGCAGGAGCAATCATGGATATTTTTGTATCACATTACAGATGTTGCGGATATCTAGGCTTATCATTGGTACTTATCACTACAGCGTAATTATTAGAACCGTCACTGGATTATGTTATTGCACAGTTTCTGTTAACGAAGAAGCACCCAGAGGTCCGTGGCACAGTAAAGCTTAAGAACCTCTGCCCTGGATTGTAACTTAAAGGTCTGAGAACGTTCCCCAGCGAAGATGGCTGCGGCCCTGCCCTGTGGATTCCAAGTCCGGGGCCTCGATCCCTCATTTGTTCCCTTGGTGGTTTGAGACAGACCTAGAGCTGATAGTTTCTGAGAAAAATCTTGTCCTGGCCTCAGGTGAGGACTGGTCTTCTCTGTGTAGTACTGGGGTACCCTACCCCCTGCCCAGGTCCCACCAACGCCTACCCTCCTCAGTCATTTGTCTAAGCATTTGGAAATGCCTGTGACAGGACACAGGGACTTAATGCAAATATAGCTGTGAACTATGTGCCGTCTAATTTTCTACTCCTGGGTAGAGATCTCTCTAAGCCTACCTTCCCCTGGGACTCCCATCCAGCACACAGGACTGCTTCCACCACCCAGACACACCACCCATGTCCTCTGCTCTGTGCTGCTTCTGTCTTACACATGATTCTTTGACTCTAATGTCCTCCTCCCAGCCATCTGTCAAGATCCTGCTGTCCTCCTGTTCCCAGTCACCTCTTGGCTCAAGCTTTACTTAAAAAAAAAAAATTAAGGTTGAAATTCATATAACAGAAAATGAACCATTCTGGAGTGAACAATTTCATGGCATCCAGTACATTCACAATGTTATGCAACCACCATCTCCATCTAGTTCCAAAACATTCCCAGCATTCCAAAAGAAAACTGTATCCTCATTAAACTCCCCTTTCAACACTCTCCCAGCCCCTGGCAAACACCAATCTGCATTCTGTCTCTATGGATTTGCGTATCTTGGATATTTCATATGAATGGAATCACACAAGATGTGACCTTTTGTGTCTGGCTTCTTTCACTCAGCATAATGTTTTCCAGGCTCACCTAAGTTGTAGTACAAAGTACATAGTGCTAACGCACTTCAGTCCTTTTTATGGCTGAGTAATATTTCACCAGACGGATGCACCAGAATTTGTGTATCTTTTCATCCGTTGATGGACGTTTGGGTTGTTTCCACTAATATGGATGGTGCTGCCATGTCAATAGTTCTGCTATGAACATGCGTGTACGGGGCTTTGTTTGAGTACTGGTGTTCAGTTCTTTTGTATATATGTCTAAGAGTGGATTTACTGGGTCATATGGTAATTCTATGTTTAACTTCTTGAGGAACTGCCAAACTTTTCCACAACAGCTGAACCATTTTGCATTCAAACCAGCAATGCACAAGGGTTCCAACTTCTCCACATCCTCATTAACACTTGCTATTTGAAGCTTTACTTTTCTTGCAGGGAAATTTTTTTCTATTTACTTTGTGATTATTAAGCGAAGCATTGTTTAGCTCTTTCAGCCAAAATTGCTAGTCGAGCATAGAAAACATATAAGGCAGTCATTTTGGAGAGTCGAAAGTCTGATTTAATTAACTTAACTAATTAGAAAGAATTGAATACCACCTTTCCAGTTATTTCACTTACTATGATTTATGCTGAAGGTCTACTTTGTAAACTCTTCAATAACCCCTTTCCTTTTATGCCCACTCCAGACTCTCCATACCCATACCTGACTCATTCCTGCAGCATTGCCCTTAATCACACTATATTGTAATTCTATACTGTAATTCTGTGTTCACGTGTCTCTCTCCATTGTTAGACTTGGCAGGCTGCGGTTGTTTGTGGACAGAGATCCCTCAGTACCTGCAGAGCGGTGCTGGACACTCAGGTGGGCCGTAGGTTCTGCTGCCTGAATGTGTGACTGGAGGGCTCACAGGCTCCCTCCCTGTGGTGAGCAGGAATAAGCCTACAGACTCTCTCACCTGCCCTGGGCTAAACACTTTATTGACGTCACAGCAAGTCTTCAAAGGAAGACAAACGAGACACCAGATGGGCAAACATGCTGAGCTCTTTGGAGAAGAGAGGCTGTGTAAATCCACCTCTTTCTTTTACTGGAGAAACAAAGTAAATGACTCCAAACTGTGTTCGCTTTATTGTGCCTGCACAAGTCAGTCTGGAGGATGAAAAGAGCTCTTGCAGGCATCTGCATGAATCATCATACAATAAATGTAAGCCTTCTGGGGAAACTGTGACTCTGGCGTGCAATGCTCTCACTAGTGACAAGGTGAATGTGTGCCCCTGTGTGACTTAGCCCTTTCTTTTCACTCCTTGTCTCTCGCTGTAAATTTTTGCATACTTCCTCCTGCTGCCCACTTCAGAGCATTTGTCCACGTTCCATTCACCAAAAGGTATCAAAAAGATGCTAGGCCCTGGGAAGGCAAAGATAAATAAGATCCCACCCTGTTCTCAGTGTGTCCGTGTGTAAGACAATGCGTGTTAAGAAGCCACATACCTGGATTATTTTAGAGAAAGAAATCTCCATGGAAAGGAATATAACATTTGTTTCCAGGCACACATGAAAGACGTGGGGAAGAGCAGTTATAGGTACTTCATTTTGGTTTTATTTGGTCAGTTGGTTCCCATCCTTGGACGAAGAGCTAAATATTTTTCAGATGTGTTGGCAGTTTTAGGGCTGTTATAACACTGATTTTTCTAGTACCAATAGAAAAGTAGTAGATTACATCAGAGAGAAGGATTTGACTATTGAGCTTTTCTCAACTGAAGTTATTTCACCATAAAAAAAAAAACCCAACAACAATAAAAATGGGCTTTCTGTATGGGAGAGACAAGGTAGGCTAGGAGAAGAATGTGGGATTTGCAATTAAAGACGTGGGTTTGAGCCCTAGATCTGCTACTCATTTGTCACGTTCCAACAGACAAGTCTCTGGATCTGGGGTGCTCATCTGGGTCTATCTTCTCTGTCACACACCCCGCCCCCTGCCTTGGGAAATTTAAATAACTAAATCTGAAGGCTTTTCGCCATCTTATTACATCATTCTCAGATCACAGGCTCTGTTCTTGAACCCTAATGCCACATTCGTCATTTCTGAGTTGAGATGGATCGTCATCAAGGTATCTTGCTGTTGCTCTTATGATGTGAATTTTGGCATTCAGGCTGGAGTTGCTATTTAGGTGGGTAGTTGTCTCTGAACACCCAAGCCCGAACATCTGCTTTAACCAAGTTTATGCCTGTGCAACTTTACCCACTAGGGTTCCCCTCCCCCATGACTTAATTATCCAAGTTTAAATCCGGTTAAACTTGGATAATTATGGTCCAGTCCCTTCCCCTGATACCTGTGAGCTCATGGGGCTTACTTCCTTGTGCTTCTCCAGGCCACCCCACTCCTGTGCCCACGTGCTATTTTCACTTTTGCACTGACTCCGATGCAGAGTTCAGCTCCCCTTTTGAGATGCCCCAAGGGACCCCCTGACTCATTGGCCTTAGAGACTCATCCGAAGGCTTGGTGGGGTTGTAGTAGGCCCAGCCCTGGGAGGGCTCGTACGTGGAGGCGTGGGCAGCCTTCCCTCACCTGGCTTTCCCACTTTTTCATTTGTCCTTTTCTTCTTCCCTTTCTTAGGCTGCAATAAAAACAAAGCAACAACAAACAAACAGATCCTCCCCCGGGGTCTAGCCAGAACCATTCTGCCACTCAGGTCTCAGCTTCTTACCAAATATTTTCCCATCAGAAACAGCCTTCCCTTCCCGGGAGGAATTCTGGCAAGTGGATTTCCTCCAGCTCAGCACCCTTGCTTCGGGAACCCATCCAAGCTTTAGGGGCTCAGGGCTGGGAGGCCAGTGCTAGGGCCACTTCAGTGAAATGTGCCGGGATTTGTGGATAGCTTGGATATCCCTTTTAACACCTGTGACCTGTACTTGGTATTTTAAGTAAAACTCTAAAATAAGTGGCTTCCTCCTCGTGGGACTTCCTCCAGATGACCACTAGAGGGCACATGATTGCCAGCTCATAAGGCCCTCCATACAGCCAATTGCTGGGGCTTCTCTGCAGAAAGGACAGTTTCTGTTTGTCTGTTTGTTTGTTTTCCCTAAGAAACAGGAGGAAAGCACTTGAAATTCCCTGGATGCAGCTAAGGCATTTTCTATGGCATTCATCTGTGAAATGTTGGCTGCGAGAAGCAGGCATTCTGGCGGGTGAAGGAAACACTGTACTCTCTGTTCCTGTTGCTTAGTCCCACCCTGGGGAGAAGAAAAGGGCTGCAGAAAGCTGAACGAATGAGTTTTGTTGTTTCTAAGATTACTAGTAGAATATACCTGTAGGCTACGTGTGTCTACATAGGCCTCACAGTATAGTGCAAATAATGTGTTTTGGAATTAGATCTATATGGGATTCATTTCCTATCCCTAGGCTTCCTGCCAAGCTGGCAAACTAATGTCGGCTGCTGGCAGCCCAGGAGAAACTCCAATAGGAACTTGATGTGAGGTAGCAGAGAAGTTAGGATTGACCTTGGATCAGGTCCCTTGGGCCCTGCTTTCAGAGGAGGGTGTGATACACCCTACTCTGGAGGGGAACACAGATATAGTGACGGGATGGAGAAGTTAATTGGGATAAATAAACATGAGTGTGGGTCAAAAGTCAGAAGTGACCTGGATAAGATCAAAATTAGACCGCTTAACTTCTAAACTAGCAGGCAAAAATTCAACAGTAAGTGGAAATGAAAGAAGAAGGAAAAAGAATAAAAAACACCCCCCCCACCCCGTACTATCGATGAGAACTCTCAGCTTGGATGTTGAACTAAGTCCTCATAAAACAGTCGGGAAATGTTTCCCAATTCCAGTGCTGGGACCTTGGGTAGGGTATACAATTTCTCTGAGCTTCAGTTTCCTCATCTCTAATATGAGGGAAAACTACTGTGGTTACCAGTTTGGTGTGAAGAGTAAATAATGTAATGTGCATGCAAGTCCTCTCCTACCTGGCTCTAGACAGTAAACGTTCTAGTTCTCTCCTCTCTTCTCCCTCTTTAGCATGTCTAGCTTATAAACACTTATTCATTCAAGAACATTTCCTGAGTACCTGTATCAGTTATGTTGCTTTCAGCTGCAAGTGACAGAAAACCTCACCTAAATGGCAGTAAACAGTGCGGAAAAGGTATTATCTCATAACAAGCAGTCCGGAGGCAGGGAAGTTCTAGGGCGGGTTACTGTGGAGTCTTAGCAAAATTATCAGGGACTTGATTCCTTCCCTACTTTGACTCCGCCATCCTCAGCCAGTTCCCATCTGTCCCGGTGCCTCTCCCACCATGGCTTCAGGACGACTGCCACTCCACTCACCTGGGGGCAGGCCTGGGCTCTTTCCTCTCACAAGACTCTTTAGAATTCTCCTGGAACTGTTTTCCAGAAGTTGCCCCAGCTGACCTTCCCTCATGTCTCATGGACCAGAAGCAGGTCACTTCACCCCTCCCTAAATCAGTTCCTGGTGAGATGAATGGGTTTCTGTGATTGGAATGGACCAGTCATTATTCACCCTAAGATGTCCCTTAGTCTTCCGGAGTTGTTGAGACCAGAACAAAATCAATCAGTAAAGACAGAAGGGAAGAAATGGCTATTGGTAGGCAACCAAGAGTATTTTCTGGGCACTGTAGTTGGTATTGAGCATACAGTAGTTTTTAAGACAGATGCCATTCCTGGGGAGCTTGTAGGGAGGTTACAGACAAGTAAACTGGCGTTAACAGTATAGTGTGTAGGTGCTATGCAGGGAGAACTGTAGGGCAGTGACCCATATTTGGTGGTCAGGGAAGACTTCCTGGAGGAGGTGCTCTTTGAGAGATAAAACAGGAGTTTTCCAGATGATTAGGGGTAGGAATAGAATGAGAGCTTGCATGAAAGCCCCGGGAGCAAGAGTGATTATGACATTCAGGTAACTGAGAGAAGTCCACCCTGGAACGGGAGACACAGATAGAGCCCACTAGGTGGTTAGCAGGGGCCCATCACAAAGACCATGGAAACCACGTGGGGGAGCTGGAATTCTATTCTGGCTGCCATGGGTCAGGTACATTTAGAGCAATGATCTTTAAAATGTGGTTGTGAAATCAATACAGTGGTTCATAACCAGCATATAAAAATAAAATAATAACGGCGAATTTGTAAATAGTAATTACTACAGTCAGTCATGGCACATTTCTGAGAGTTTTATGTATTCACTAGTAACTCATTGATCCACCGTTATCTCCATTTTGCAGATGAGGAAACTGAAGCACTTGCCTAAGGCCTGTTAGTGGTTGAATTGTGTCCCCCTCAAAACAGATTTGCTAACCTTCACTACCTCAGAATGGATCCTTATTTGGAAATAAGGTGTTGTAGATGTCATTCGTTAAGATGAGGTCATACTGGAGTAGGGTGGTCCCCAATCCAACACGTCTTCTTATAAGAAGACGGCCGTGTGAAGACAGGGACGCAGGGAGAACACCATGTAAAGATGGAGGCGGAGAGCAGAGTGATCCAGCTAAAAGCCAAGGATGCCAAGGACGGCTGGCTGGCACCGGAAGCTAGGAGGGAGGCATGAACAGATTCTCCCTCACAGCTCTCGGGAGGAGCCTACTCTGCCGACACCTGGATTTGGGACTTCCTGCCTCCAGAATTGTAACAGAATGAATGGCCGCTGTTTTAAGCCACCCAGTGTGTGATGCTTTGTTAACACAGCTAGTAACTGAGGAACTGAGATGCAAGCCCAGAGCCTGGCTACTCTCAACCACTGTACTTTCCTCAATAGGAAAGAGAACACAGTGTTAGTAGCTGGTGGGGGCAAGGTTTTAGTTGTATGTGTGTGTGTACGTATGCACGTGTATGTGTGCTGGGTCGTAATGTAAGACGCATTTCACTGAAGTTTGAAAGCCACTGACTTAAAGGGGTTTGAATAGAGTAATAAGATCAATTTGCAGTTTAGAAGGAATAAAGACAGGTCAAGATCTCAGAACTAGAAGTCAAGTAGGGTAAACGCATCTTTAGGGATGAATTCAAAGGTCTCATCCCTTGGCAGGATGAGGTGATAAGGTTTCTGCATTAGGTAGATGGTGGTGGGCAGGAGTACCACCTAAGGTTGTAAGGGTCAAGGTGGACCTGTTGTAATCTAAGTGTATGGTGCCCTATGGCATTGTGCAGTGCACAACCTGTATGGTTGTCCTTGGTGTTCCTAGGATTGGATTAGAGATGTTCATGGGGGAAGTGGGGAGCGGCTGTACCAGTCCCTCTTCCCAAGCATGTTCTTCAAACAATGGTACGTTTGCAACAGATCCTTGAAGGTAACATGTTGACATTCTATGTATAAAATCTACAATGGGGCTTCCCTGGTGGCGCAGTGGTTGAGAGTCCGCCTGCCGATGCAGGGGACATGGGTTCATGCCCCTGTCTGGGAAGATCCCACATGCCGTGGAGCGGCTGGGCCCGTGAGCCATGGCCGCTGAGCCTCTGCATCCGGAGCCTGTGCTCCGCAACGGGAGAGGCCACACCAGTGAGAGGCCCGCGTACCGCAAAAAAAGAAAAAAAAATCTACAATGAACAGGCATCAAAGGCAGCAAGACTGTGAGATCCAGGCACGAGAACATAAGCTCCTCCAGAAGGTTGGCTCCCCAACCAGAATATAAGGCCAGGAGGACATGAACGTCGTCTATGATCCGCACTGCCGATCCCCAATGCCTAAATACTCAGCAGATGCTTAACAAATATTGTTGAATGAATATTAAAGGCAGTATAGTGAGGAATATGCATGAAAGTAAGTCACAGGGTGATCATTTTTAATGTCCTTGCTCTCCCACCAGCCCCCACTACCCACTGCAGCACCGCCCCTCCCCCAAAGGCCCTGGCTGCACATCTCCTGCCACGTCCCTTCCACCCCTGCAACTCTACAATTCCACGTCCGCCTCTCCTACCCATTACGTGACCAGAGGAAAAGGATGCTGCTGGCAAGTCGTGTGGCCTCTGGTGAATCACATCCCCCCTGACAATGAGCCCATCACTTAACAGCTGCAGAGGCGACTGTGACATCTGTGGATGCCCTGAGCTCTGTTCCCGGCAAGGGATTACAGCAGCAGGCGCAGATCCTTGTCCGCTGGGGCCACGGTGCCGGCTCAGGGTGACTGACAGAATTAAACATGGTCTAGACTGATGGGAAGTCCAAGAGGGACTTATGGCCCAATGTAAGGAAATGTAAATTGCGCTCTCATTCAAACCATTCCTATGCTACAATCGAATTGTTTTCTTCTCTAGGTGTCAGGATTAATTCAGCCTTCCACATTAGGAAGTTGACTCAATCCCAGGCAGCCCCCTAGTCAGGCTCCAAGCGGCCAGAACCCCTCCTTGCTTGGTATGCTCTCTGATGGGGGCTTGTGGCTCACGGATGCATCATAGTGTCCCAGCTGTCGCCTGAGCTTTGTTCTGGGGAGACTGTCCCTGCATCTCTCTGATGCAGGAGCCCATTTAGGGTGAGCAACTCTCCCAGGGTTCCCAATTTTAGCAACAAAAGTCCTGCGTGTGAGGACACTCCTCAGACCTGGGCACACTGGGATGGTTAGTCACAAGAGCACGGCACACCAAGAAGGAAGCAGGAGCTTGGGCCTTCTTGTCGGCACAACCAAACCGGCTCATGCTAGCTGTGCCAAAATTACAAACGTCTTCTCTCTCTGGCAAAACCGTGCTTTAGTCTCATTTCAGCAAAATAGAAATGCGAGACACCCAGAGAGAGAGAGTAGCCACAATGATTTTTACCCCACCCCCATCCCCCATCCCCCAGTCAAATGGGTGGTAAGGGAAACCCAGACTGCCTGCATTTGAGTTCCGACCCAGGTGCTTCCTACACCGAGAGTTAATCAACCTCTTGGTGCCTCAGATTCCTCCTCTGTAAGATGGGTATTAAAAAAAAGTATGTCTTTTGATTTGCAAACAAAACAAAACAAAAAAATCTACAATGAGGTATCACCTCACACAGGTCAGAATGGCCATCATCAAAAATCTACAAACAGTAAATGCTGGAGAGGGTGTGGAGAAAAGGGAACCCTCTTGCACTGTTGGTGGGAATATAAATTGATACAGCCACTATGGAGAACAGTATGGAGGTTCCTTAAAAAACTAAAAATAGAACTGCCATATGATCCAGCAATCCCACTACTGGGCACATACCCTGAGAAAACCATAATTCAAAAAGAGTCACGTACCACAATGTTCATTGCAGCACTATTTACAATAGCCAGGACATGGAAGCAACCTAACTGTCCACTGACAGAGGAATGGATAAAGAAGATGTGGTACATATATACAATGGAATATTACTCAGCCATAAAAAAGAATGAAATAATGTCATTTGCAGCAATATGGATGGACCTAGAGATTATCATACTAAATGAAGTAAGTCAGACAAAGACAAAAATCGTATGGCATCACTTATATGTAGAATCTTAAAAAAAAATGATACAAATGAATTTATTTACAAAACAGAAACACACTCACAGACTTCGAAAACAAACTTATAGTTACCAAAGGGGAAACGTGGTAAGGAGGGATAAATTAGGAGTTTAGGATTAACATATACACACTACTATATATATATAGATAATAGATAATCAACAAAGACCTCTACTCAATATTCTGTAATAACCTATATGGGAAAAGAATCTGAAAAAGAATGGATATATGTACACGTATAACTGAATCGCTTTGCTGTATACCTGAAACCAACATAACACTGTAAATCAACTATACTCCAATATAAAATTTAAAAAAAATTTTTTAAAGTATGTCTTATGGGGTCATGCTAGGGATTCGCAAAGAAAAAATATATAATACTCTTTCAACTGTAACTAGCTGGACAATTATTATTGTCACACCTCTCTCTGCAGAAATGGGGTTCTTCCATTTTCCAGAGCCTGCATTGCTTCCTTGGCAGTGGGCGGGGGCGAGTTTAAAGAATCCTGCCGCTATTTACAAATGAACGTGACTAGGAGGCAGTTCTAATGGGAAGATGTGATCTCTCTTCCCTCCCCCCTTTTTTAAACCTTTTATGTTAAATATAACAAATACATAAAGTGGCATAAAGCAAATGTATAGCTTCATAAATTACTACAGAGTGAAAACTCTCATTATAATGAGTTGGAGGGTAGAATTTTGCCAGCCATCCTAGGAGTCCTCTCCACTGCTCTGTCCAAACTCTACCCTGTCTTTCCCCTGCTAAGAGTATCCTAATATTTATTGTATCAAGAAACGATCCGTTTTTTGTTTGTTTTCTTCAGGGTAAAAAAAAAGGGGGCACTGTGGTACTACCCAATCACAACTCTCTTGATTCATCTAGAAAACAGAGGGCTGGGGTCTCCTTTTATTTGGGGGGCATAAAAAAGCAAAGCAGCATGATTTCTAAGGCAAAGGGTTTAAGTAGGAACTTGCAAACATCACCTTCTTTTTTGTGACTACATATCCTATTGCCTGGAAGGGGCACAGAGATCTCGGTGTATGCTGCTTAAAGAAAACAGACAATAGTCACAGTCCATTAAAATCCCATCTGCTTCCCATAAAATGGAAAAGTCATTACTGGCCGAGTCAGGGGGTCTCAGGCTCATGTGGAGGAAGTGATCACCTACCAGTTCTCCCCTTACAACCTTGCTGCTTGCAAAGGGGAGAGTCACCCCCTTATTTTTCTACCAGGTCAGTGCTTTTTACACTAAACCATGCTTCTCTCCAAACAGTCATTGGTATAAAACATTCCTAATACTATTTTGAATGGTGCTGAAAAGAATGCAGGGCCAGATGTGTGGGTATGGTATTAACTGCTGGATTTAGAAAGGGAGAGGCTGTAATAAGAACCTGCTGTATAAAAATAAAATAAAATTAAATTAAATTTAAAAAAAAAAAGAAAGAAAGGGAGAGGCTGGGTGGGTGTGGAAAAGGTCACTGGGACTTAGGACTTGAGTCAGACAAGGAGGGAAAATGCTTCCCTGGGGCATGCAGTGTGGAAAGGAAACAGGGCTTAGTGGAGGAGATTATTCATTGATGGGCAGGCAGTTAGAAATCCAGACCAGGAAGCACAATTTGAAATATGACTTGGTGAATCTGTTAGGATATGCCTCATTTCACAGAAGTGAAAGAAAGTCCAAATAACAGTGACTTAAATACAATAAAGACTAATTTATCTCTGATGGTATGTAGTCCATAGTGGGTGTGTTGATTCCTTGATTGGCAGGGACTGCTACCTTCCTGCTTTGTCATCCTTAGCAAGGGGATGTCCATCCTCAAGGACACCTCATGGTCCAAGATGGCTGCTGAAACTCTTACCACCATCTCCAAATTTTAGGTAGGTGGAATCAGGAAAAGGTCAACAGGGTGTGTCTTAGCCCGGTAGCCTTTTAAGTAGCCTTCCCATAAGCTACACCCAATGACTTCTGCTCACAACTCAGTGAACAGGCTGAAAGGGAAGCCGGGAAATACAGTCTTGGCTCTTTGGAATAAAACAGACCCTTCTGGAAAGTTAGATGGGGAGAATGAATGGGCAGGTGGGGCAACTAGTAATCTTTTCTACATGTAATGGGGCAGTAAATTCTCATGGTTAAGCTTGGAGCCTCCAAGGTTACTTAGGTTAAGCTCCATCACCTACTAGCTCTGTGATCAACAACAAGGCACCTAACATTTCTAAGACACCGTTTCCTCATCTGTAAAATGAAGAAAGTAATAAAACCTCTCCCAAAGGTTTGTTGTGAAAGTCAGGTAAAACTGTTGACATAGAACACTCAGGACAGTGCATGGTAGAGTGAAGGCCCTCCAAAACGGCAGCTATTACCGTGACTCTGATTTAAGAGGCTGGGAAAGCAAAATGTCTACAGCTTTTATGCTTATCCACGATAAAAATTAAACCCCATTCGAATGAATGTGTCATCCAGAAAACATGGGAGGGGTTTCCAAGCCTGTGTTGATGACTCCTCTCAAGTGTGATCCCCACAGGACTAAAGGACCTGAGGTGTCCTTGAACTCCTGTGTGAGAGGGTTTGACCAGTTTGAGGGACTCCCCAGGAACCTGAAGGGATGGGGGCTTTTCCTGATCCCACTGCTGTCAAGCTGGTAGAGATGGAAAGGCAGATGCTACACTGACCACACTCAGATGAGCCCGACTGCTGCGGGAAGTTCTGCAGCGGGACATTCTGCCTTCAGACTTGCTCTATCCTCACCCCAGGAGTGAGCCCCTTGCCATGTGCTCTCCTTCTCTGGGCTTCAGACCATTCTGCTGAGATCTCCAGCTTCCTTTACCTCTCTGCAAAGCTCTTTGGTTCCACTTTTTGGTGGTCCCGGTCTCTCCCTAGGCCAAGGGACCCACCCTCTTTAGTCAGTACTTCCCAAATGGTGTCCTGAGGACCATTAGTCTCAAACACTTTTCCACTGTAAAATACGGGTGAGAAACATTACATGCTCTAGCCCCCCTTGGTGAATCACAATGCACACTAACATGTTACAAGCTCTGAGAAGTCCTGCAAAGAAATAAGTTACTGTTCAACTCAACATTTTCCACTTCTCAACTAAAAGGCCTTGGCCTAGAGGTCAAGTTTCCTTGCTCCTGGGGGAACCTCCTACTGAGTCCCTCTTTGCAGCCAAGGAGATATCTCAGGGTTGAGGCCCATGGGCAGATCTGAGATGATCACCATTTAACTGACACCAATAAATGACGCACCCTTTCCTGGTGCCATTTACCTCCTTCTATTCTCTGGGATGAAAAATGAGATCATGTCAGTGAAAGGTGCTTTGTAAGCCATTTAAATGTTGTGTACATGTTAGTTGTTACCTGTACAATGACTCACGCCGGTGCTCCAATTCCCTTCTCCCTGGGAAATGGCATTTTCAGAATTACAGTTCCATAATATAAAAAGAGCTGAAACCTACACACCCAATAATAGCCATTTCTACCAGAGGGTCCTTTCGGTGAGTGCAATACGGTGACTGTAAAGTACACAATCAATTCTCCGTGGAATGAGGAAGAAAGAAGTGTAGACCCCAACCCCCTGGATTCCTCAGGTTACCTCCAGACCCACAAACCCCAAAACCACTCCACCAATAAGTTCAGACACTCAGAGCTGCTTCTTGCCTGTCTGGCCCCAAACCTGCAGGGTCAGGCCCTCTAGTTCCCCACAGCCTCTGCAGTGGCGGCCCCTCCCATCAGATTTCACAATGTCTGCCTTTTCAGGATCCCTGTAAACCCTGGCCAGGAAATGCCAGCAGAGGCCTGATTCGCCTAAGCCCCTAAACAATGGACACTTCCTTGTTTGTTTTGAGAGATTTGAGCTGTGGCTCCACCTTTCCTCCACGCCACAGCAGTTTTCAGAGGCACACCCAGCCAGCCGGAGAGCACAAGCAGGGCTGGCGGGGGCTCAAGGGCAAGGTTTAAGTTCATTTTGCTGACTTCTTTCCCGTCTCTCCTCCAGAGAAAACAGAAAAGCCAGGTCTCTATAGCCCAAGTAAAAACAGCCACAGCTAAAAATATTTGACTAAGCCACACACAGAACGACAAGAATTGTATGATTCCACTTACATAAGGTATCTAGACGAGGCAAATTCATAGGGACAGAAAGTAGAATCAAGGTAACCGGGGGCTGGCGGGAGGGAGGAATAGGGATTTACTGTGTAGCGAGTGTGGAGTTTTTTGGTTGGAAATGACCAAAAAGCTCTGGAGGTGGACAGTGGTGATGGTTGCACAGTGTTGTGCATGTACTTAATGGCCCTGAAGTGTACACTTAAAAATAGTTAAAATGGTAAAATTTATGTTATGTATACCTTGCCACAATAAAACAAAATAAATAGCAGTGACGCCAATAAAATATTTGATATCGGTTCTCCTAATGTAGTGTCCATCCCTGGGGACAGCTCCTAATCCGTGCTGTGTGGTCCCAGGAGAGGGGACAAGAGGCCCTGGACCTTCAGTCCTGGGTGACTGAGGCCCATGCACAGGAGCCCAGCCCGAGTGTGGCTCAGAGTGTTTGTGTAGGTCTGGGACATAAGCAGGAAGGCTCCTTTCACCTTTCTTAAGCATCTTTCTTAAGTCTCAAGACAGCCTGGAAAGTTCTTTTCTTTTGATAGAGGCCGGAACGTCCTGGGAAGACTTCCAGGCCTCCCTTAGGCCCAGAGGTCCGTGAGAAGAGAGTCTGGGGTCACAGAGAGCCAGCATTGAGGAGGTAGGAGGAAAATGGAGTTTACTCAGCAAAGACAGGTTTTCTGAGGTCTTTTGTTTGACATGGAAAAAAGATGACAGGTTGGTGGCTGAACTGTCTGAATTTCAGACAGCAGCCTCTAGGTGGTGCACACACCTTAATAAATACCCTGAGAAGAGGCAGTTTCATCTGCAAGCTGAGCTTCAAGGTTCAGTTCAGAAGAAGGGGAGCTTTTACAAATAAGCTACTCCCCACTGCAGCAGAAAAACAGCTCCCACATCTAAACCCTTCTGGATCCAATGTAAAGATGGCAGGGCTTTCATCATCTTGATGACAATAGTGGGGGAGGCACTGCATCTACCTGAGCCATCAGCGGTGGCCTTTTCATGGAGGAGAGAGAGGTAGTGTGCCCATGGAGACGTTCAGCTCCCCAGAAAGGACACCGTTCACCGGGGCGACTGTTACTCTTGAGAGAGTATCAGCAGCGGTGTTTCCGGAACACAATGGTAGAAGTGGTGATTCTCTCAGCTGTCAAGCGAGAATGTATTCAGTCTGCTCAGCCCCTGAAGTGGGTTTTTCTCCTCCCCTTTGCAAGCCTGTATCATCTCAGCAAGTGCTCAAGTGAGCAGGAGACCAGGACAAAGGTCATCAACTCGGAAGGCAGGGCCAGGCGCCAGGAAGATGAGAGAGATGAGGAGGGAGCAGCTCCTCTCACCATCCAGGGCCATTCTTATTTACACAAACAATTAACAGGCACACTTGCAAACCCAGCCAGGAACAGACTTGATAATGACCTAGATAATAAAGCAATCCATTGCTAAAGAGAATAGAGCAAGCAGCACATCTTGAGCCCAAGTTAATTCCATCTTTCTCCTCTCTCTTACACAGCTGTGTGAGGGCAGGTCTATATGTGATTCGGTGCAAAGTGGCATCACTTAGTCAATCGGTCAGACGCACTGATGGAGGGCCCTCCAAGGGCTTGACTCAAGGCTGGGGTGAGATACGGAGGAAGCAGAAACTTCTGCCTCAGCGTTCAGAGAGCTCCAGTCTAGGGCTGCACTATCCATTATGGTATCCACTAGCCCCATGCGGCTATTTATATTAAAATGAAAAGTAAAGAAAATTGAAAATTCAACTCCTAAGTCATACTAGCCACATTTCAAGTGCTCGATAGTCACATGTGGCCAGTGGCTACTATACTGGACAGCACCAAAACTCTTTCCATCATTTCAGAAAGTTCTATTAAACAGTACTGTTTGGGGCGCCTATGGGAACGATGTGAGACCACTTACAACAATGGCAATGAACTAAGAGCAAATTAATGGGAGGAAACAAAGGCTCAGGCGTGCTGTGTCTTTCAGCCAGGGAATGGTCTTCTAATTCCTACTCCAGAGTTTAGAAGCACCCTGAGGATGGCCTTAATGCTAACACGCTAAATATTTGTGTTTGGGGGGTGGTAGGTGCTGGACAGTTATTGGAATAGAATTTCAAGCAATTTAGAAACATGTTCTCTAACCTGTAGCCTCCAGCTATGTGAATGATTCATTTCTGGTTTCACTTCATCTATGATATTCTTCCCCACCTTCCACCTTGAGAAACTCTGAGATTCACTCTGTGCCAGAGGCTGGGCTAAGTATTTTCACACATCTCATTTCATTCTCACAGTCTTCTGTGAATTGGGTAATTGATGCCTACATAAGCATCATCCATCCATCCCTCGGCCTTCCCAGGAAACAGATCCCACTCCCAGCTCCAGCTCTAGCTCCACAAGTGGGTCTATTTGGTCCAAGAGGAATCATTTGCCACTGATAGGCTGAGGAACTCAGCTCTCAGCCAATCAGGGTATGGCATCCTTGCTGTCGCAGCAGTTAGTTAAGAAATGGCATGTGATTTCTCTGTGCTAATAGGAAACAAGAGGAAGTTAGTGAAGTGCTTCTGGGAAAGAAATTTGGTTTCTTCTAAGGGAGAGTTGCTGGAGGAGTCTCTTTCTGCTGAACTTGTGTGTGCATATAAGGCCTGCAACTGCTACAGCCGTTTCTCTGTTGCTGACATGTGGTGGGGCAGTGAGCCCAGATACAGACAAAGGAAACAGGCCCAGACTGAGCAGCTGCTGGTCCTCTGGTCCTCAGTAATGTCAGCCATTCAGCCCCTCCATTGTTTGAGCATTAAGAGTTAAAATTTCTGTGACTTGCAGCCCAAGAACCTCAGTTGAGAACCCCGTTCCGCGGAAAATGAAACTCGGGCTAACAGAACTTTAATAACTTGCCCAGTCTGCTAGCTAGTAAAAGCGAGAGCCAGGACACAAATATAGATTTTTTTTTTTTTTTTTTTTTTTTTTTTTTTTTTGCGGTACGCAGGCCTCTCACTGTTGTGGCCTCTCCCGTTGCGGAGCACAGGCTCCAGATGCGCAGGCTCAGCGGCCATGGCTCACAGGCCCAGCCGTTCCGCAGCATGCGGGATCTTCCTGGACCGGGGCACGAACCCGTGTCCCCTGCATCGGCAGGCAGACTCTCAACCACTGCGCCACCAGGGAAGCCCAAATATAGATTTCTTGATGCCAAAACACATGCTCTCTTGTTTTTGTCATATTGTTTCTCCTCTACATGAACTGTGTCTACACAGTTCAAAGGCTCTCAGGGAGAAACTGACAAAATAACCAAAAAATGACATCGTTAGGGCCATAAGAAAAATATTTTACCTTGGATTTTACCTGAGCTTTTTCTGATTGTCTGGGTTTTGTAGGCACATGAAAACCACATGCACACTTTAAAAACTCACCGGCAGCTACACTTTGTGGTCTTTTCTATGTATTGATCTTCCTGAGGGCCCTTAGGAAACACTTTGGGATCCTGGCTTGCTTTTTTTTTTTCCCCTAGAATGGGGGGGAAGCCTCTAAACAGAACTGCTGAAGTTTATGCCTTTCCCATCAGCTAGATTAAATTGAATACCTTGGCTCCTGCCAGAGCACAGCAAAGTGAGCTCTGAGGCAGCCAGGCAGTCACTTTACCCTTTGCTTTTATTTATCGAGTGAGTATACGGGGAGCTTGCTGGTGAGCACTTGGAGCTTGACTCAGCAACCTTCGATGTTGGAAAGCTGTAGTCATTGTCCTAGAGACCTTTTTCAATATTTCTGGACTCATTCAACACCCTGGGGGGGGGGGCGTGATTCCCTTCTCTCATGGTGTTTCTTGGCTCCCTCCTCCAATGGTGCATTTGACCTTTTACCATTTAATGAAGGCCATTCTCCCTGCAAATATCACATGAAACATATTGGGAACTGATCAGCTGAGAGATTTCCTAGCAGAAATGTCACAGCTGAAAGGCATCATTTTTCCCTGCTCCCCTTGACAATAGCACTGGAGGAGGGGCCTTGCCAGACAGCAGAAGGTACCCACTCATAAAGACGCCTTGTAACACGTGGGATTAGCATTTAAGGCGTGCCTGCTGTTGCACTAAACAGGGGCCCTAACTTAAACCATGCTGCCATCGAGAATTTTGTCTGTGCTCTGGCAGAAGGGGCAGTTCACATCGAGAGCCAATGACCTGAAAAAATTGTTCCTTTTGATGATTAGGCCTAATGACCAAGTTGTTAGACATCCAAAGTTGCAAGTTTTCCCCCGCTCATCCCTACTCTCCTTGAATTTGTTGTCCTGGAAACATTTACTGATTGTGAAAGAACCATGCGGGCTTGACTTTTCTCCAAATAAAAGACCAGGGGCTAACAACCATGTCCTAAGTATGTGACAAGCCACTGGGATGATTCTGAATAGGATGGATTATCCCCAAAGACATGAGGTGGATTCTTGGTCCTCCTGCTTCTCCTCTTGGCACTTCCTTACGCTCTCTAGCTTCATGCATCTGGTCCCATCCTTATTCTTAGCCAAGGTCCCTACTTTCAACATGAGCTCTTCCCTGCAGGTGGAACCCAGTGAGTGAGGGATAAACCTCATCCCAAAGGTATGCAAATAGGGGCTGGCTTGATCCCCAGCAGGTGTGGGGTAGAAAGCACCTGCTATGTGGCAGCAGAGCACCTGGCCCTGCGGAAGTGGGATGAACAAAGTCCCTTGGATGTGTTCAGGTTGAATTAGGGCACCTGGATGGAATGAGAGCAGTGGTCGACAGAGCGGAGGGAGCGAGGGGAGTGTCTGTGAGCAGACGTGCTGGAGTCAGACAGACCTGGGTTTAAAACCTGGCTCAGCCACTTACTACATATGGGGCTTGGTCAAGTTACTGAACTTCTCAGAGGCTTAGTTTTCTCATCCTTCAAAGTTGTTGTTTAGGATGATCTGAAAGAATGCAAGTATCCATAGAGACAAAGTAGATTAGGGGTTGCCAGGGGCTGAGGGAGGGGGGAATGGGGAGCGATTGCTAAAGGGCACAAGGTGATGCTCGGAGCATTTCTTTTCGGGGGGATGAAAATATTCTAAAGTTAGATTGTGAAGATGGTTATACAATCTTGTGAATATACTAAAACCCACGGAATTATATACTTTAAAATGTTGAAATTTATGCTATGGGAATCATATCTCAATTTTAAAAAGTGGGAAAAAGGGAATACACAGAGAACACTTAGCACAATATCCTGTCCAGAATTCCACTACCAATAATGGGTGGTGAAAGTTGTATTATTATTCCAATTACAGTAGTAAGGGATAGAATAGGCCCACTCTTAATGAATTAAGTCCTACTGCAAGGAATACAAATAAAGAGCAGGCATTTTCCTAGAGAGTTCATTTAATTTGAAGACTTATGGGGGAAAGTTATTTTTAATAACTAAATTTTTAAGTTTAGCTTGTGAATAATTAAAATATTTTATGTTAAACAAATAAATATAGAATAGAATGCAAAATGTGCAAGATGTAGGAAGACCTATGACTTTAAATAACTTCCTAGCTTGAGAAGAACCCTGGTGTCCAGATTTACACTTGTCTGCCATTAGGCTTACTTCTTTGAACAATTTTGGGTGAAACTTGCAATGGGCAGATTTTTCCCAGGGGTGGTTTTGCATTAATTGCTGAGACTCTGAGGCTCTGGGGAAACTTGGCCCCAGGCACGGTGACATCTGTCCCCAACAGTCTCAACAGGGACTTGTCAGACCGTGCACTTTGGTGAGGTTGGTCTGCCCTCTGAAGCTACTGCAGCCCTTTTCTTCCTCACCTCAGGACTGTGAAGATTGAACAGAGGACCTGAATGGAGAGACTAACAAACCCAAGGGCCTCCAAGGTTTTCACAACACCAACTCAGGGATCCAGGAGGTAGGTGTTTGAGAGAACAAGGACTATCCCAAGGACTGGGTTCCTGCGCCCGCAAAAACCACAGATAAAAGGTGAGCGAGGTACAGGATGGAATCTGCTGGCCACAGAGACCTCCAGCGTGTGCAGCTTCCTGTGACTCCTGGACCAGTACCACCGGATTGTTGTGTTTTTCGTTTCCTCTCCACAAACACCCTAAATGCCTGCCCTACCCCCCAGCAGAGATTTCCACCTACAAATACACCCCCAGCAGCCTTACGGTCTCCCACTCGAAAGCAAGTCTGCTGTGAATGGGGGAGAGAATCTGAAAGAGGAATTGTAATGAATCTAAAATGAAGAGATTCCAACAAAAAGTGATGCTCTAAGTAATGGTAAATAAATAATGCGGGGCAGATTATGAGTCTGGTTCCAAACCAGGATAATCATGCACCATTTCTACCTAAGAAAAACTGACTGACTCTGGAATTGAGATTGAGCCATATGTCCCTTCTGGAAAGGATTACGAAAAGGCAACTGCGATTATTGGAAGAGATTTGGGTGGTGTCCCGTCTCTTCCCTTAGGCCCTGAGTGATCATCTGAGATATTGTCTGGCTTTGTGGTTCTGCTCGTCAGCTGGAAACTCATTGTGCCAGCATTCACTGGAGAACAGAATTTAGAATAAGAAGGTCTCATTGGACTTCATCCTAGGGAATTTAGTCACTGCAGTTCTAAAGTTCCTGTGATAAGGTTCCAGAACATAGCCCCAAGGATGAAGCTCCAAGCTGGGGTCATAGCCTGATACCCTGCGGTGTGTGTGTGTGTGTGCATGCGCGCATTCACACACACATGGTTGGGTGTGTAAGTGGGGGTGGGTGGGTGTGGAGTAGGTGTCTGTGGTGGGGTGTGTTGGTGGTGGAGTGAGTGTGTGTGTAGTACGTGTGAGGAGTATGAGAGAGAAGAGAGAAAACGCTCAGGGGTTGCAGGTACACTCTCACTGTATAAATTGTACTGAGACTGGGGTCTCTCCTTTAAGCCTCCATCTGCGACTGGGCCTCAGAAATGTCGCCTTCCGTTTTTCTCTCCTCCTTCTCCTCCTCAATAAATGCCAGTTCAGGTGTATGTTTGCCTCAGAGGACCAGGTCCCATGCAGATGAGCAGTTCCAGCTGCAAGTGACAGGGGCTGCGGCTCTGTGAGCCCAGGACACAGCCCTTCCTGGGAGTTCTGTCCCTGAGTTCTGGATTCCTATTCACTCGGCCAAGGCCACCTGTCCTCCCACATCTGCTCTGCAGCGCCCGCCGGCCAGGCGGCGTGCCGACCGACCGCCCCCGGCCACGCGGGAAGGTGCTGCCCCCGCCCTCCGGACCCTTTCAGCTCTGCCTCTGCCCTCTCTGCTCTGCTCACAAGCCTTTGCTCTTTGGTTCCAGCAGAACCGTTCAGTGTCTCCCGCTCGCCCCCTCCCTGTGCAGGAGCGCTGACTCCTCAACAAGGCACTCAGTGGATTCCCCTCCCGAAGGTCTGCAGGGGAGGGGTCTCCTGGGCAGACACACAGGAAGAGAGGGCAGGTGGCCTTTTCTTCAATGCAGAGCGTGTTTATGAATTACACAGAGGCAACGCCAGCTACAGTCATATGAGGCAGGCGCTGTTTGGTTCTATTCTGTGCCTCCAAAGCCTGGCACAGAGAAGGGCCCCCTGCAGGTGGGCGCCTGGCTAAGGGAGAGGAGGGAGGGAGCCAAAGGCCTTCTAGGACCATGACAGCTGCCTTGGACAGGATCTGAAGCCGGCTCTTTGGAGCTTGGTTCCGGTTTCTCTTTCCTGATATTGGAACTTGTGTCTGGGGAAAGCAGAAGCTTGAGTTAGCCCGGCCCTTCAGGTGTCTATGGCCTCTGCCTCTCCAGCCATGCCTGGCTAGAACACTCTGATGGTGCTTTTATGTCACCCAATCACATGTATCTGACATTAATCATAAAAGCCTTGACTCCCAGTGCCCAGACTACATCAACTCTACCCACCCTGTTAGGCAGATGGCGCCTCTGCCACCACTTCCCTCTGATCCGATGGGTTCCTGAAATGACCTGACAGAACTGCAGACCCACCTGGTACCCTGTCTTCATACCCAAGCTATGGAGAACTCTGGGGGCAGAACACCTGGGTTCTCTTTCCAGCTCCCCCACTCACCCCCCGTGTGATCTCAGACAGGTTACTCAGACTCTCTGTGCCCCGGTTATCTACAAAGCGGGATAATTGTAGTACCTACCTGAAGACATCATAATGGGGATTAGGCAGTTAATAACACGATGTGTTTCGAACAGTACCTAGAACGTGCCAGCTGTTACTGTTGACAGTAGAAACAGCATTATGGCCACACACATCCCAATCCAGCTGCGGAGAAAGCCTACCCTATGCAACCTTCTAGAGCAGAGATTACCGCTGCTTGCTTGGACCCGGCCAACTAAGGCTGAAATGTAATCCTCGCCATGAACAAATGCATGGCTTGCTTCCTGCTGAACTATGGCCAGGTTTTCCCCCAAACACATCCACCCTGCCCCTGTCCCCATTGGGACTGAGAGTAGCATCCCTTTCGGAGGGCAGAGCCCCTGTGGCTTGGGGTGGCTGCCACTTGCCAGCCTCCCACCGAGGTCCTGGCTAGGGGGTAGCCAAGCACAAATTGCCGGGTGAGAGGAGACTGTCTCTACGGCCTGGCCATGGGCTACCCCTGATGGACAGTAGGGGTTGTCTTTGTCCCCCAGGTGGTAAGAGCTTGGCTGTCCTAGAGGCAAATTATGAGGAGATTCCTATCAGTTCCAGTGAAGGAGAGAATGAGGAAGGTGGGGAAGAGTGCTGGCTACTTGCTCCATTTGGCTCTGCAGCATGTGACACCTGGTGCTCTTTAGCTGAAACCCATTAGCTGATGGTCTGCTGTCAGATGAGACCGTCTTCCCTGTCAGCTGAGATCACCTCTCAAGTTTCCTTGTATCTACAGAACTTTCCTTTCTGTCTATGGAGTTCAAGGCTTTGGGGTGTCGGGGTAGGGAAACGTGTGTAGTGATTCTGTCCCAGATCACTGAACTCAAATGTCCACAGGCAGAGCCCAGGTTCCCCTAACTGATTCTGATGCACCTCCCTGCTGGAAGAACACGCATTTGTGGGAATTTTCCAACCTTAGGGGTCTGAAGCCAGATGGTCATTTAGTATAGGCCTAGTAGGTTCTGCCTAAAGGCAGACAAAAATGGGCATTTTTCTGTCCAGACTCTAGTTTGCTGAGAACTGCCCGAGGAAGTCAAAATCGCTCTCACATCTTTACTAGCTGAATTCGAACTCCATGCTGGGTAGTTTCCCAGCCCCCCTTCTGTAGGGCCATATGCCTGAATGGGTGCCAACACCCACGTGGCGGGTCTTTGAGTATCGGGCTTGAGATGTGTCCTCGTCCAAGTGGCAGAGCAGGCTGATAATTAGAAGGAACCCAATAGGCTAGCTGAGAGGGGAAGTGGGAGCCACAGCGGGTCATTATCCCAGATCCAGGGGAGGTTCCTGAGGAGCTGTTGTGCATGCTGCCACGCATGAATGGAGACAACTCCCAAGGATGAATGGGGTCCCGTCCCTCATAAAGAGCCTGAGGGTTGGCATGGGAGTCTGGGCACCGCCTCCAGGGCACAGCTCACTGGATGCTGTTTGGCAGCCTGGAGCAAACGTGAGAACGTGTGGCTGAGATGCTTCCCTGCAGGCTCCCCCCGGTAACAGCCCCTGGGCTGTCAGCAGGAAGCTGTTGGAAAGACCTCAAGCCTAGAAGGTGGGCTCAGGATTCACACAGTGTGAGCCCAGCTTCCAGAAATGAAGCTCAACCTGGGGCAGGCAGGCAGACCGGGCCTGTAGGACAGCCCAGCAAAGCCGTCCTCAGGGGCTCGCATGGGAGAGAAGCCTGTGAGGGCGGAGGGCCACTCTTCAAAACATAAGGA
Organism: Mesoplodon densirostris; assembly: GCF_025265405.1. Taxonomy (NCBI): domain Eukaryota; kingdom Metazoa; phylum Chordata; class Mammalia; order Artiodactyla; family Ziphiidae; genus Mesoplodon; species Mesoplodon densirostris. The sequence goes on along the minus strand of NC_082668.1, from coordinate 78,323,583 downwards.
ATCGCACATCTCACACTCTGTTGGTGGTGCCGATGGACAATGAGGATTAAACACCTGTGAGGTGCCACGTTACTCCACTAGCCAAATCACAGAGGTCTGCATTGTTAATCCGGCCTCTGTCAGCTGGACACTCATTGGTTTCTAAGGCTGGAGAACATCTGTTGCCGTTGTTTGACCTGATCTGTCTCCTCTAGCCTTGCTGTAGAGAATATTTGCAATAGTTATTTGCAAAAGCAGGTGGGGTGCTTTGAAGAAAAGCCCCATATAAACAGAAGACAAACAGCAGGTTGCTCTGCCTTGAGGCTAAGACCACCCCACGCCTATCAGGCTCTCATGTCAGCAAGGCTGCTGCCTTTCCCAGAGCAGGGCCCTTTGAGGCCATGCAGAGAAGAATACCAAGCATGGCACTGTGGTCAGAAGAGCTGAAATGGAGCCTGAATCTGACCATGTGAATTTGGCTAAGTTATTCAACTTTTTTTCATCTGAGTCTTATTCTATCCTCTGGGAGATGTGGGGAAACAGTGCTACTTTGCTTAAGAAATGTATTGGCTCATGTTGGTTGAAAAGTTACAGCTTCAGGCATGGCTTCATTCAAGGTCCTAAGGATGCCACCAAGTTTTGCCCCTTGGTCTTGCTTTCCCCTGCGTTGGCCAGTGGCAGCAAAGGAAAATGTGCACCCACAGCTCACCATTCTGACAAAGTCCAGGGATTCACTCTGCCTGGACCAGGTTAAGTCATGTGCCTACCCTGAACCAAGCAGTGTGGCCAGGACACTGAATGCATGGATTGACCTCACTCACTCACCTAGTGTCAACTGAGCACCAGCTATGTGCCAGGCACTATTGTATATTCTGGGGACACAGTAGGGACAAGACAGATCATATCTCCACCCTTTTGGGGCTTACTTACTAGTAGGAAAGAAAACAAACAAGTACATCGTGTAAAATGATACAAAATTACAAAATGACAAGAGCTACTGAAAAAAAAAAAACCAACAACCAAAGCAGATTAAGAAGGTAGAGAGTGAAGTCGTGGTGGGGGGGGGGGGTGGAGTGCTGCTTTAGATGAGATGGTCAGGGAAGGCCCCTCTTAGGAGGTAGCATTTGAGTAGAGGCCTGAATGAAAGGAGAATAGAGGTCATTTAAAGACCTGGGCAGAAGGAACAAGTGCAAAGGCCCTGAGGCAGAACAAACCAGGCTCATTAAGGAAGAGTCATGAAGGCCAGTGTGGCCCAAGCAGTGTGAACCAAGCAGAGAGCCACGGGAGAGGAAGTGGAGAAGGAGCCACAAGATGCCAGCCCAGCCAAGGGAAGGAGATGGAATTTTATTCTGACCATGGTGGAGAGACTGAAGGCTTTTCAAAGGAAAGACATGACATGAGTTATGTTTGAAAAAGATCTCCACGTACAAACGGCCAACTCGCACATGAAAAGTTGCTCAACGTCACTAATCATCAGTGAAATGCACATCAAATCGCAATGAGATATCACCTCACACCTGTTACAATGGCTTTTATCAAAGATAAGAGATAACAAACGTTGGTGAGGATGTGGAGAAAAGGGAACCCTTATAAACTATTGGTGGGGATGTAAATTGGTGCAGCCATTACAGAAAACAGTATGGTGGTCCCTCAAAAAAATTAAAAAACTGAACATGTGATCCAGCAATCCCAGCCCTGGGTGTATATCTGAAGGCACTGAAATCAGTGTCTAGAAGGGGTATCTGCCCTCCCTTGTTTATTGCAGCATTATTCACAATAGCTAAGTTATGGAAACAACCTGTGTCCACCAATAGATGAATGGATAAAGAAAACGTGGTGTATATGTACAATGGAATATTATTCAGCCAAGAAAAAGAAGGAAATCCTGACATTTGTGACAAGGATAGACCTTGAATGCTTTATGCTAAGTGAACTAAGTCAGACAGAGAAAGACAAAAACTGCATGATCTCACTTATATGTGGAACCTAAAAAAACGGAACTTGTGAAAACAGAGAGTAGAATGGTGGTTACCAGGGGCTGGGGGTGGAGAAATGGGGGAGTTGCTGTTTAAGGGTATAAACTTATAACTAGTAGATAAATAAGTTCTGGAGATCGAATATACAACCTAGTGATTATGGTCAATAATACTGTATTATAAACTTCCAAGTTGCTTAGAGACTAAATCTTAACTACTGTCAACACACAAAAAGAAATGATAATTATGTGACAGGACAAAGTGTTAGTAAGGCTACTGCAGTACTCATAGTACAATATATCAATGTATCAAACCAACACATATGCCTTAAAAGTATATAGTGTTACATGTCAATTATATCTGTGTTTTAAAAATTAAAAAATAATGAAAGACATATATACAACAGGTAACAACAACAACAAAAGCTCCCATTGCTCTTGTGTGGAGAGGGCTGCGGGAAGCATGCACAGACAACAGTGGCCGGGACAAAGGCGGGCAGAGCTGGGGAGAAGTGGCTAGACTCAGGATATATTTTAAGTTATGGGTTCCATCCCTGGAAGATCCTCGCAACTTTCCCAAATGGAAATTAGGTGCTGTTGTCAGAAGTAGTGGTGATAGATAGATGCTGGGGGACAAAAAGCAAGAACTTTCCATTACTTCCACCATTTGTAGTCTCATGCATTTTTCCTTCAGAGATATATTTTCACCATCATCAGCTTTTTCTGGGTTTGAGACTGTATCTCCAATCTCACTTCCTTCCTCCAAGGCCTAGAATCACTGCAAGGGATTTTACAGATGATGTGGTCCAACCCCAGTCTATTTACAGATGAGAATCCCAAGTCTTGTACAAGGTCCCCCTCCAGCTAATCAGAGCTGGAACTGGGCCGCAGCTCTGATTCCCAGTGCTGGCTTCATTCATGGAACAAAGGCTCAATTTGGGATGCTGCTAAGGACTGGTGGGGGCTATGGGAGAGGGCTTGGTCCTCCTGCACTCTCCATCAGCATCCCCCAAATAACCAGTGAGCTCAATACACAAGGACCCCACCACCGACCACAAAGCTACCCCCAAGGCCCCCATACTGGAAACTTGGAGCCACTCCTATGTTCAGTCACCAGCTCCTAGCCAGCAATTGAAATGAGAGTCCAAAGTCCAGGCCATAAAAGGCAGGCGCACAGATGGGAAACACCAGGGTAGTGCCTTATTTTTATTATATTTTTTAGAGGAAACTGTTATTTGAAGTACAGGCTTTCTATTCCTGCTGGGAAAGCTGCCAGTGGACAGGTCATTGCTTCTGAGTTAGAGGGACACACGTCAGCTTTTGAGGCAGGGCTGCAGCTCTGCAGTCTATAAAGCAACGGGCACGGGCAGCTTTGCAGGATGGAACAGCTCGGGAGGAAGGACTGTCTGAAATCCTCCCCGGGATGCTCAGAGTGTGCTGGCCAGTCTCCCTGTGGGAGAGGGAGCCTGAGGACAACTTGCTTTGCACTCAGGACCCAGCACGGTGCCTGACACTCAGGGGGAATTGCTATATGCTCAGTGAGGGGAGGCCCAGAGCAGCTGCACGCCCCCCCACAGATATGTACACCTACTGTGCGATGGCCTGCGTCCTCTTGGGTGTATCCTGGGTGACGGAGGGAGGGCCAGATGTCATGAGGGTGGAGACAGGTTGAGCAGTCTGTGGCTCTCACCAAAGGCACTGCAGTGGAAGGCCCTTTCTCTCTCTCTCTCTCTCTCTCTGTGGTTTTAGTTTACTTCTAAGAAAAATAATCCAGCTTCTCTTTAATCAGCAACCACGATGGTCAGGAGAAGCTGTTACAGAGCCAATGGGAGTGGTTCCTGTGTTTAATCATGAGAATGACCTGGCTGTCCTCTCCAAGGAGGGCAGGGAAGTGACGCCTTGGATGGCTTTCCGTCCTCACCCAGAGCCCACCCTCATTTCGGTGGGGAGCCGGCCGGCCGTGCAGGGCTGCGGGCTCCGCGTCTGTGTGGTGCTGAGGGGATGGACACGGGGTCGCACATATTCCGCAGCAAGCTCCACAGGAGTGCAGGGAGTCTTGACCTAACCTCTTCCCAGATACGCCGGGCAAGAAGAGCAGTGTCTCTGGCTGTGGCCGAGGATCAGAGAGGGGAGGCTAAGGAGTGAGAGGGAGGGGTACCGGCCACAGCACCCGTGCCGGCCTTCCTGACGGATCAAGGACATTCTTTCTCGTGGGCCAGCTGGTGCCAGCCAGCAAAACAGAACGAGTGCTGCACTGCAGCAGGGGTGCCCGTGGTGAGGGTGTGGCCGGGGGAGGGGCGAGAAGAGGCTGCAGTGGTGCAATTTCGGGGAGGTGGGGAGTCGGGGTACCTGGGGTCCTGACTCCCTATTCTGACTTTAGCAAAGAAGGGATGGAGTCCCCCCGACGCACACCCATGTCCTGCTTCTGACCTTAAACATGGGCTGCCCCTGCGGGCTGACACAGTCAGTGGGCTTCAGGATAATGCTCCTTGCGGCCCCTGGCAGCCAGGAGAGCGCCCTTGCCAACAAGGAGGGGCACGGCGTGGAGAAGTCACTGAGAGCGCTCAGGAGGCTTCAGCCAATGCTTCCTCTGAAGGTGGCCACCAGAAAGGGGTGCAGTCCTGCTCCAGCCCTCCTCTCCTGTCATTCCGCCCAGCCCCTCCAAGGCACGCAGCCACCTGCCCAGGCGGCGACCACCCGGCTCCCGGGCCTCCCCCCAGCGTAGCGTGGAGCCTCTGCAGCTGCGGAGGACATCCTCCAGCGCTTCTTGTGTGTGTTCCTATGTTTTCATCTAAGATTTTCCTCTCTTCTTCTCTAGGTGGCAAACACGTCCAGATGAAGGGCTGGCTTACATCTCCTCCGCCCCGCCCCCTGCCCCCCCGCACCCAGTGAAAACTGTGTTTGAAGCAACACAGCTCCGGCTTCCGAGCTCCACGTGTTCTAGAAGAAGCTGCCCATCTTTCCTCCTTGCACACGCTGCACACGCGTGCAGGGAACAGACATAGTTTTCTAACCATGCTGTATTCAGCATTCTCCTTCCCTCAAAATTTCCGCTCCCAGAATATATATGTGTGTGGATGTGTTGGCCAGTTTTTGCCCGCCTTAAAACAAATCATCTCTAACATCTCTGCTTGTATCACTGTGAAACCCCACGGGCACCATAGTGAAGTCTCACCTTAAAAAGGTGTTAAGTTGACCAAAGACTTTTTGGAGCGCAGATTGAAATGCTTAGAGCTTACAGCACCCCAGACCCAGATCACAAAGGCCATCCCTCCTGAAGGAAGGCAGCTACTATCATTTTAGTCTCACGTGCACGACATAAAGAATGCCACCTGTCATTCTCCGGTAACCACTCACATCAGAGGTACTTCTGTGGCCCTCCGTTTGCACATCACTTTAATTACAGGCACGAATGCCCACTGGGGGTGCGGTGCAAACAGGGAACCTCGGATTTCAGTAAAGTCCAAACTGCTCTGAAATCCAAATACAGCCAACTCTCAGTTATCCACACCGAGGAAAGGGAGTGTAGATAATCCTGAACAGCAGATGATTAAAAAATCATTCCTTTTGGCTTTTGGGAGGTGCCATATGCTATTTGCAACAGAGCAGCAAAATTTCCTCTCTAGTTGTGTTTTGCTCAGATTAATATTGCATTAAGCTTGCATTTCTCCTCACGAGCCAGCTGACAGCAGAGGGGGTGAGACACAGGAGTCTGTGAGGAAGCAAACTGAGTGGCAGGGGAAGCCAGCCATGAGGGAAGAGGGGTGTGGCTCAAGGTACTGATGAAAAATCAAAGGCTCTGGGTCTCCTCTCTCAACTTCAAAAGAGACTAGAATGGAAGAGGAGGAGAAGGAAAAAGAAGAAAAGGAAATAAATGAAAAAACTCTAGATGGAGAGGCAAGATACAAGAAAGCAGGCTCTCCCGGGGCATCGTCTTGCCCCTGTCTAGGGTGCACTTTATGATTCCGTGACATGAACCATCTCCTTAGAACACCTGGTCGGCTCTCTGCCTCCTTGCCTTTGCTTATGCTGTACCACCTGCCAGAAAGGCCCTTTTCCTCTGGTGTACTATGCACATTTCACTCTGCCTTTCAAGACTAGCAAATTTCCCACCTCTCCATAAAGCCTTTTCCAATCATATCCATCAGAGGCAGCCTCCTTCTTCCTCTCTTCCACCCCTTCTGAATGGCCATGACACAGTCTTCTCTCTCTCAACCTACTTGGAGCATAAGCTCCGTGAGGACGGGGAGAAACACTGTGTCAGATTTCCGACAGGTGTGGTGTTCCCTTTAACACTTGGCAGTGTTTGGTACACGGTAGGTTCCCCTATCTGGAGATGGACAGACTAAATCCTGCAGAAGGTGTGACGACACTAAACCAATGGTTCTCAAACTTGAGCTGAGTTAGGCTTTCCCAGGGGACTTGGTGGAAGCGTTTCCCAGGATCCTCTCCTAAAGATGCTGCTTCAGTAGGTTGGGGGAGCTCAGAGTCAGACATTTTCTACAAGTGCTAAGGTAATTTTGACCACTGAGAAAGTCAGTTGTGAAACACACAAATCACCAATGCTCACACATTCAACAACATCCTTGTGTACCACTCACGTAGGTGAAGCCAAAATGTTAAAAAACAGAGAGGCTGAGAAACACGTTGGGGTTATTACTGTTATCTCTCATGCTTCCTAAGGCTGATTGCAGCATTTTCTTTTTTTTTTTTTTTTTTTTTTTTTTTGCGGTACGCAGGCCTCTCCCTGCGGTGGCCTCTCCCATCGTGGAGCACAGGCTCCGGACGCGCAGGCTCAGTGGCCATGGCTCACGGGCCCAGCCGCTCCACGGCATGTGGGATCCTCCCGGACCGGGGCACAAACCCGTGTCCCCTGCATCGGCAGGCGGACTCTCAACCACTGCGCCACCAGGGAAGCCCAGCATTTTCTTAAGTAGAAAAAAGCTGCAAAGAGTAGAGGTTAAGATAGCACAGAGGTCTGCAACAGATTCTCCATATTTCCTTGAGCTGAAGCTGCACATTTTTGCACTTTTTAGCATCCTTGACATCAGAGTGTAGCTTACAATCGGCTTTGGAGTGCAGCACTGACTGTCCACACACTAACTTGTTCCTAGGTCTTTACTCCACCATCATGCCAATGAATTATGTGCATTGCCGGCACTGCACATGTTGAGTTTCACTGCCATTTAAATAATTTCCAGGAGATTATACTATAATTTGGTATTGAAATGAAAAACTGTCGTGTACACACAAGGCCATGAAAACAGAGCAGCAGGGCATAAATTTGATATTAGCGAAACAAATATTTACTGGAGGAAGAACCATACTTCCTCATTTTCTTGCAAAGAAGCAACCAATTGAACCAATTGCTTTGTAGCTTTGCTTCTCAAACTGTGGTACCTACCAACCATGTTGGCCTCACCTGGGGCTGTGTGAAAACTGCAGCATCTCAGGCCTATCTCAGACCTACTTTACATCTGCATTTGACAAGATCCCCAGGTGACTTGTATGAACATGAAAGTTTGAGAAGCATAGTGCTATACGACTTAAGGAAAAATATCCATAGGTGGATAAAGCTGAGTTATGTTTAGTTACAGAGATACACACAGAAAGATTATCACATGCTAGGCAAGAAAGCTTGCAAAAAGATGTCAGTGGCTTAGAAGATATGGGATATTATGGGACAGCATATCACCAATTCACTTGAAAGCCCAGAGGACATTACTGTTTGGAAAAATACACGCATCCATGACTGAAAAGTGATGCCTTAGCCAACTTTTCCACTGTTTTCCTTCTTAGATGCATATAAGAGAGATACATGATAACAATAGATGTTTAAATTAACCTCAAAGGGCTCTTTCAATAAGGAAAATAATTGTGAGGAAGGAAAGCATTTGGTCATAGTTAATAAGGAATATCCCTTTTCCTTCATAATACAGTATATGGTGTATCTTACAAGCAAAACCATCTCAGATTTCATGAAATATAAGTGAAAGTCCCACACACTTTACCACAATTGCCTTTTCTCTTAGAGTTTAAATTTTAATAATCATTGTTTCACTCTGATGCCTCCTAACAAAGATAGTTTAAGTAGAAAATAAAGTTTTGAGTTTGTTAATTCCACTTTTTAAGTTTTACATTTTTTTTTAGGTCCACCAACGCCACGGTTTTAATCTGCTACTAAGAAAAACAGAGTTTGTCTGCCCTAGCCACCATACTTTAGAATTTAGAAAGTTAAATAAGAATGGAGAAAATACCAAGTGAGAGATGGAAATGAGGCAGAAAGACATGGGTCCAGGCTGCCTCTAACAGCTATCGTATCTCCTTTTCCTACTTCAAACACCGGCCAACAGAAAACATTGAAAAAACCTATTCGCTGCTTTCACAATGTTACTGCATTTAATCCCGAGAAACCTGTCAAACAGGTATTATTATCCTCTTTCTCACAAGTGAAGAGAGCGAAGTCAGAGAAATGAAATAACTCACCCAAGAAGAATGCGGGATCCTCAGTGCTGGGACCAGAATTCAAAAGAAGCATCACCGCAGCCCTGCCAAGCCGGCGACTCGGGAAGCACAGCTCTGCCACGTGCGTGCACCTGCGTTTCAACACGCAGCGCTGCAATCACTCCTCAGTGTTCGTGAATAATCCATACTCCGTCTTCCGTGGATTTGAAGGCTTTCAGCTGAGTTGCTGTCCTGACATTGCCTTTTACTAAACAACCCCTTAGGCTGCCCAAGCTCCTTGCCTTTAACATGGTACCAGCCTCCCACTGAGGCCTCTGAAACTACAGAATTTCTTTCCATGTAAAATGCCCCATTTCTTGCAGTTTCTTAGAGCTCCTTTTTTTTTTTTTTTTTTTTTTTTAAATCAGATTGCATTAAGCTCCCTTCACTTCTTTCATTTAAAAGCATCTTGTGTGACTGGCCCATGCCCAGCTCGGCGTGCCTCATCTCACTGCTAACCTTTCACCCGCCTCCTGGCCTCACTACAATAACTTTGTCCTGGAGATTCTTACTCTTTTCTAATTAACTCAGAATGCCACTCTGAAGTGAACCCTCTTACTTCTCATTAATTACATGAGTGGTTCTCCATCTTTGTGACATTAGCGTCACCTGGGAGCATTAAAAAAATATCTCCAGGGCTCAGGCCACACTGCCTGCCAATTAAACCAGAATCTCTGGAGTTGGGATCCAGGATCAGTATTTTTTCCATTTTGCAGGTGATCTCAATATGCAACCATAGTTCTGAGGTGGTAAATCACTTTACTTATCTCCTTCAGCTGTCCACTAGCTCCCTTGTTGCTACCCTTTCCAATTAAGCTCTTTCAGTTAAAAGCCCTTTAATAATCGTCCCTCTTTTAGCCACTTTTCAAAAGTAACATGTTTTTATTACAAAAAAACATACATTTGTTGTACAATCCTTAGCTTTACAAATACAGTCAGGCGAGGAGAAGGAAATACAAATCACCAGTAATCTCACTACTGCTAAGCTATTCATGAAAATACTGCCAGTGTCTTTCCTTTGGGTCACTATATATTTTGCATATATGTATTTTACTATACGCATGGTTTTGTAGCCTTCTTTTCTCACCTGAACATCTTTTCACTCGGACTTAACCTCTTGCCTTTTCCACCGCTGTCCTCCATAACTTTCGTAAGTCAGTCTTTCCTGGGTCTTTCAGCCTGGCCTTCTGCTGTGAATGCTGAAGCCTCCTTTTATCCTAATGGGTGATTCAGTTCAGAAGCACTCAACATGCTCCTTCTGGAGTCACTGCCTTTCCAAATGGCTCTACCACCTGGCTGCCCAACTGCTCAAGCCAGACATACCTGAGGTCATCCCTGGCCACTTGGACACTTCACACTTCATTTCTAACCAGTTACCAAGGTATATCCATTGTGCCTCTTAATATTTTTTGAATTCACACAAACCTCTCCATCCCAAGGTTGCAACTTCCTTCCACTGAGGCCACTATCATCTTTGCCACGGCCTTCTAACTGGCCTCCTTACCCCCTTGCTTGTCTCTAGTCCACTCCCCACACCTTCTGGGTGGTCTCATAAAGTCAATCTCATTACCTTTAAGGTAAAGTCCACATTCCTTGTTAAGCCTTTCAAAACCTCTGTGATCCAGCGCTGTTTAAGCCAAGCCTCCTCCACCCTCCTCCCACAACCCAGCATACACCGGGGCCACATTGCTTCAGAAACGCTCAGCTGTTTCCCTCTTTGTTCTGCCTAAAACATGCTTCTCATTCCTTCTGATGGGTGTCTGCTCACCTTGCGGGTCTCAGTTCCTCATTCCTCTGGAGAAGTCTCCCCTGACTCCCTAAATCTGGATTAGATCCCCTCTTTGTGCTCCCCTAACATCCTGTACCTCCCCCATCAAAGCCCATCTCACAATGCACTGCAGTCTTCTCTGCTTCTCTGCATTCCCTGCCACACTGGAGCGAGGGACCATGTCTGTTTTGCTCATCATTATGTCCCCAGCATCTAGCAACACGTACCTAAACCATTTGTTGAATGAAAAATGAATGATCACATCCCTTCATAACACATCATGGAATCAATCTTTCAGCACAGAAGGGGGTTTTTGTTGGATGCAACCTTAGTTGCTGCTTAGAATGTTAGCAGGGCCGTGGTGATGCTTCTCTCTGTGCTGTAAGGGGGCCCCGTGCTAAGGGGATGGCTTTTTCTTGTCCTTAGGCCCCTCTCTCAATCCTTCTCTGCTTCATAGCCTTTCCTACCTCATTTTTCTTCTCTTCCTGCCTTCCTCCAGCTTCACAACCTTCAAGTCAAATTAGCCAGGCTGAATTTTGTATGAACTTAGTTTTATTTTCCACAGTGGAAGCTCCTCATATCTCCTCATTAATGAGGCACCATTGTAACCCAAAGCTCTGTGGCTTTTCAAATAGAATCATGTTTATGAATGTCTAATGTTAGCTTGCTATTGATACCAGCATTACTAACATTTTAGTGGTGGAGGGAAAAAAAAGGAGTTGGTAAAAGCCAGAGATAAGATTGTATGGTTTCCAGGCTTTCTCTCAAAGAGCTTGGGTTCTTTCTTCAAAATGTTGTGAAGCTTTAGTGCCTCTGAATTAGCTACATGACACCATCTAGGGTTAGATTAGGTTTTATCGAGTCTTAGATGTATGTAATTTGGGGACCTTTAAAAGAAAAGGAATGCAAATTATACATATACTACTTCTAAGCCTTGAAAAGTGCTTGTGCAAGTTGGGGGCTCCTGAAAATCAGCCTGCATTAGGTAAATCTGTTCTCCATCTTCTATCTTAATTTTTATAATTGGAGAAACTGAGGTCCAGAGTAACAGGTCCACCTGTGGGTTGCCTTGAGGGCTGATGGCTGACCTACCTGTCCCCAGTGTAGGACCTGCTGCTCGTTATGGAGCTAGATGGATTTTAAAAATTAGCTAAAGCCTTAGTTCCCTATCTCATTCACACAGGCCAAGCCAGAAGGGTAGAAACATAGATAGGTAAGAAATCAATGTTTCTTCAGCAACTTCAGGCTTTGCTTGAGCAGTGGGCTTCTTGGTCTGGTGGGAAGAGCTCTGGGATGGGCATCGGGAGAGGCAGTTATATAGGATCTTGTTTGTATAAATACTATTAAGCACCTACAAAAATTGACCTGTTTATGGGACTCCGCTGGTTGCTCAGTGGTTAAGAATCCACCTGCCCACTCAGGGGACACGGGTTTGAGCCCTGCTCTGGGAAGATCCCACATGCCGCGGAGCAACTAAGCCCATGAGCCACAACTACTGAGCTCTCGTGCTACAACTGCTGAAGCCTGCGCACCTAGAGCCCGTGCTCTGCAACAAGAGACGCCACGGCAATGAGAAGCCCACGCACCGCGATGAAGAGTAGCCCCCGCTCTCGCTCTCGCTGCAACTAGAAAAAGCCCACAGGCAGCAACGAAGACCCAACAGCCAAAAGTAAATAAATAAAATAAATTAAAAACAAAGGAAATTTCCTCCTGTGTCAGAAGTGCTTTGTTTGCTGTTGTTACTGATGACACAGATAAGCACACCCAGGAATTCCCTGGCGGTCCAGTGGTTAGGACTTGGTGCTTCCACTGCAGGGGGTATGGGCTCAATCCCCCATCTGGAACTAAGATCAGCCAACCACCCCTCCCCACAAAAACTGCATATATAGATAAGCACACCCAGTCCCCATTTGGGTCATGTTGCTTTGTCTGCAGCACTTTTCAAGTGCTGGGGCAGAGGCCCGCTATGGGGATTCGGAGCAGGTAGGTCTGGAACTGAGGGCAGGAGGTTCATTTGGGAAAAACTCCCTGAGGCCTTGGGCAGAGCCTGGGCCTCTTCATAGAGCACCAGCCCCTCTCCTATGATGCGGAGGACGGGGCCTCACATTCAGCGGTGCTCAGTTAAGGGCAGACTCCCTCCTTTCCGAGGGAGCATGAGGTATGCCCAGAACATGGCCTGTGCGAGCCGTTCCCCACCGCCCCGCTGACCCCCACCAGGCCTTGGGTGCCTGGGGAGGCTCAGGCGGAGCCTCTGTGATTTCCCTGTGGGCGCCGGGCTTGGTGACCTCCAGAGTCAATGTTAGTCAGGCTATTGTTGGGTCAGTTGTGTTTGCTAAAACCCTTTAAAACAGCTCGTACAATCACAGGCCTGTCCTGCAACTGTACTCGTGGCTCTGAAAGAGGTTCTTGTGCAGGCAAAACCCCAGAAGGCCCAGGGCAGGGGATGGGGTCACCCCCTGCTTTTCCCAGTCTGGCCGCCAGCCTTGCAGTTGCAGCTGGCACTGGGGGTGAGGCTGGGCTTGCTGACGCCCATTGAGACCCATGTTGGCGGTAGTGGTGGAAAACAAACAGGGGATTATCTTGAGGCTTCCCTGCCCTCTGCTTTGCTGAGGGTCAGTGATGGACTCGCTGGGGAGGCAGAAGGGTGGGGACTAGAAGAGTCCAGCTGCTGCAAACCCAGGCACTGCCTGTACAGAAACTCCGCTCCGACCCAGGCCAACTCCGCGGGCTGCAGGCCTGCCTCGGGTCCTCGGGCAGGGGAGGGAGGGAGGAGCTCAGGGTGGGGCGGGCCCTGCTCCCTGCACCTGGGTCAGGTGGGAATGTTAATCTTGGTTATCTGGGCATTTTTGTGCCCAACACCATGCTCAGCACTCTGCTCATATGCATCACAATTCCTGCAGCAGTATCCCCAGGGTTGGAGATCAGAAAGCAGATGCAGACGGGTTGTGTCCAAGGCCCCGTGGGCAGTAAGTACAGGGCCAGGATGTGAACCCAACTTGAATTCAAGCCCTTCACCTTGATGGGACTCAGATCTGCTCTGTAACTGTAAGCAAATCATTTCACCTCTCTAAGCTGCAGGTGCCTCATCTGTAACCGGGGCCTAAGACACCTTCCTAAGGCTGGAGTAGGGATTAGATGAGAATAAGTATGGAGAGAGCCTGGCTCTATTCCTGGCATACAGCAGGTGCTAAACGCAGCTCTTGGTCCTTCCTTGAGATCTGGGATGCTCTCATTGGGGTCCAAGGTGGGCACGAGGGAGGTTGTAGTCACTTTTTGCTTCCCTTTCAACTCCACAGCATGTGACACTGGGAGCACCTAGGTACCCACCAACCATGGAGGATCTGTGAGGCTAGGCAGTGCCTTGGCCCCTGGCTGCATCCTGGCCACCCTTCCCTGACAGGTGGACCCATCTTGAGCTGGCCCCTCCTGCTATGTTGGGACTGCATCCAGACACCAGGAAACTACAGAGTGGTGCTCTTGTCTACCCAAGATGCCCATCTCTCCCCTGGACCTGCTCTCCCTGAGGTCAACATCCTAGCTCTGGGCCCCTTCACCTCTTCCCATCCTGGCCCCATTCCTGGGAACCCTGACAGACTGTGTGGCAGGCAGAAAAAGGCTCCCAAAGATGTCCACATCCTTATCTGGAACCTGTGAGTGTTATTTTGTGTGGTAAAAAAGGACTTTACAGATGTGATTAAGTTAAGGACTTGGAGATGGGGAGATCATCTGAGTGGGCCCTAAATATAATCATGAGAGTCTTTATAAGAGAGAGGAAAAGGGAGATCTCACACAGAGAAAATAGAGAAGAAGGTAACGTGAAGATGAAGGCTGAGGCTGAAGTGATGTGGCCACAAGCCAGGAGTGCTGGCAGCCACCAGCAGCTGGAAGAACCAATGGAAGAGATCCTCCCCACAGCCTCTGGAGAGAGTGTGGCCCAGTGATACTGATTTTCAACTTCTGGCCTCCAGATTTGTGAAAGAACAAATATCTGGGTTTTGGTTTTTTTTAGCTTAAAACTCTGTTAAAATATACATAACATTTATTACTTTAACCACTTTTAAGTGTACACTTCTCTGGCATTAAGTACATTTGCTTTGTTGTGCAACCATCACCTCTATCCATCTCCAGACTTTATCATTCTAAATGGAAACGCCATACCAATCAAACAATAATTCCTCCTCCCCCTTTCCCACAATCCCTAGAAAACAGTTTTCTACTTTCTGACTCTATGAATTTCCCTCATATATGTGGAATCATACAATATTTATCCTTGTGTGTCTGGCTCATTTTACTTAGTATAGTGTCTTCAAGGTTCATCCATTGTCATAGCATGGATCAGAACTCCCTTCCTTTTTAAGGCTAATATTTCATTGTATGTCTATATCACATTTTGTTTATCCATCCATCCATCGATGGACACTGGGCTGTTTTCACCTTTTGACTATTGTGAATAATGCTGCAAATTAATGTAGTGGTAATTTGTTACAGCAGCCATAGGGAACTCATACAGGTGGTAATTTGATCCTTGACATCCCCACTTTTCTCTCCATAGGTCAAACAGAAAAGCAGTGTTTCTAAAGGTGTGGTTAATGGATTCCCCACCTGAGAATCAACTGAGGGAGAGGTGGAAGTGGGACACTTTTTAAAATTCAGATTCCTAGGTTCTACCTCAGAGCTTCAGAATCAGACTCTGACCAGATAGGACTAGGGAAACTGTATTTTTAACCTATGCACCAGAAGATTTTCATATAAAGTTTGAGAACTTCTAGCTTCATGAGCTGCTTCTTCCACATACAAAGTTGATTATATGTGTCTTCTGGATATAATCTCTTAACCTGAAGGAATGACCTTTCTGGTGGAGGTGTCAGGCATGGAGGTGAGACACAGCTCTCTGAGCTTTCAAATCACATGGCAGATAGAGTGGACAGATGGCAGAAAGCACCTGTTATTTTAGAAGGTGAAAGCAATTTTTGTTGGTCTGGGAGGAAGAATTGTTCTTAAATAGAACTGCACTTTTGTTTGGGAAACAACTATAGGAGCCTCCCAAGTGCTGAGAAAAGAGGTCCCTGGGCCTGAGCTGGATGAGTAAGGGTGAAACAAAAGAAGGCTAAACAGCTCTTGGAATCAAGAACTGTTAAAATTTTGTTGGCATCTAGGAGGAGGAGGAGGAGATGAGAAGCTAGAAGACCAGACCAGCAGGACATGGCACAGTGGTCTAGAAGGAGCTCTGAGAGAACACAGAGCACAGTGACATGGCACAAGGCTGGAGCATGCAGAAGACAGAGCTGGAGAAAAAGCCCCACTGGTAAGTAGAGGTGATCAAAATTAGGAATGGCGATGTCTGCCTAACACTGAATTTATTTTCTGCTCTGTGCTGTAAATATCCCCCTTTAGCCACAAAATCTTCAGTAAAATCTATCTATGTGAGGCTGTCTGCAAAGAACTTTGCAGGAAAAGAAGACAAGTGTTTTACATCATTCCAGGACATCTTAAGAAAGGAGAGAGGTGGGCGCTGCAGGAATTGGAGTGACAGTGAGGAAGTAGCTGGTAGCAAGGAATGACAAAACCAATGCGAGCCACTGCCCTTGGAAATTCACAGATATATTGGGAGATGACAGACTTCCTGCTGTAGGTGGAATGGGGACTTTCCTAATCCATTTTATTTGGTGTTGGTGAGAGTCTCTCTGATAGAAGTTTTGTGTATGTGTAAAACAGAAGGTTTATCCAATTTTTGAAAGGCTAATAAAAGATGTTCCAGAGGTGGAGATTAATAAAAGACACAAACTTTTCCTTTCAATATTTTCCTTTCTTTCTCCTAAGCTAAATGCTCAAGTATTTGGAATTTAAATAATTGTTTTTAAGTCAAATCAATTTTGGAACAGAGAGAGTTAGTGGTTTATAGTCTCCCTTGATCATCAGCGGTTGCTGATTAATGATGCTGGAGTCTGTAATTATACTGCTGTCAGGAGCCTGAGTGTCCTCGATAAATCAAGGCTCATGTGCCTTTCCAAGACACTGGGAGAGGAGTAGCTTGATTTATCCCCCAATTGGCACATGTTCTCTTTACTGTACCTTAGAGAACGTTCAACTACTTAATGGTTTGAGAGGTCAATTTCCATCTTGCTTGTATTGAACAACCTAGAATTTAAGTGTCCTTGCCCATGACTTAAATTGGACCTTTCTTCTCATTGCCTTTTTGGTTCAGTTATCTCTCCCTAACTAACCTCATTCATTCAAAAAACTGGGTGTGGCAAATTGCAAAAATAGTAATAACTCCCCACTTTTCTCTGAATCCATGCCCTTTAACATGTAACTTTGCCACTCTTCCCATTAAGAGACGGAATGATGGTGTCTATTTTGCTATCCTTTGAACCTGAGCTGGACTTGTGACTTGCTTTGGCTTTTAGAATGTGGTGGAAGTGACAATGGAAGTTTCCAGTCTGGTCCTCAAGAGGCTTTTCACTCTTCCACTCTGAGGACCCTGCCAGCTGCCATGTGAACAGGCCCAGGCTCAGCTGCTGCTTGATGAGAGACATGGCCGCCACCTTCCCTTACCCACCCCAGCCCTCCCCCATCCTCAGGTCAGAGCCTTCATGACTTGCAGCTGAGCCCAGCCCATAGCAGAAGAACTACCCAGCTGAGCCTGGCTTAAACAGACTAACTGCTGAATCATGAGCTAAACTATGATTGTTTTAATTTTGGTTCACTATGTAGCATTATTATGGCAATAGATAACTAATACCCTGGGTATCTACTATATACTACCACTGTTCTGGAGCCTGGAGCCACGGTACAGATACAATGATGGTACAGCAATGTCATTGTTCTTACCCTTGAGGAGCTTGTAGTCTAGTGGGGCAGATAGGCTGACAAACATATAATTGTAATAGGAAGTGACAAGTAGATTAATTTTTATTGAACATCATCTATATGCCAGGCATAATGCTAAGCATTTTATCTACATTCTCATCTCACTTAGTCTTTGCTGCAAGCCTATGAGGGCTGACACTATTATTAGCCCATTTTAGAGAATAGGATACTGAGACCTATGGAAGTTAAGTCCTGACTCCAAAGCCTGTGCTTTTTTTTTTTTTTTTTTTTTTTTTGTGGTACGCGGGCCTCTCACTGCTGTGGCCTCCCCCGTTGCGGAGCACAGGCTCCGGACACGCAGGCTCAGCGGCCATGGCTCACGGGCCCAGCCGCTCTGCGGCATGTGGGATCCTCCCGGACCGGGGCACGAACCCGTGTCCCCTGCATCGGCTGGCGGACTCTCAACCACTGCACCACCAGGGAAGCCCCAAAGCCTGTGCTTTTCCTCCCAGCTTCTGATGTCCCTTTATAGCCTGTATAAATCTTAAAGAATCAGAGGAAGGGGCAGCTGTCACTCAGGGTAGGAGGGAAAGCCTCAGTGGGGCTTGGCTAAGGACAAGGACTGGGAGCCTGAGATCACAGGCCACTAAATCAGTACAGGGGTGAGATGTGGTGATAATGAGCTGGAGAAGCCAGATAGCATGCATTTGGGTCAGGAGCCTGCTGGGGAGCCTGGAAATATCTTCAACTCATTTTTGGGTGGAGGCTGAAGAAGGCAGGGCATAACCTGGGGGAGGCAGGGGTCCAGGAAGGGTTTTGTTTGTTCTCTGTGTCAAGAAGCATTTCTGCCTTTCTCTGGGGCAGAGTATTCAGTGCCAGACAATGCCTGAATGGGAATTTCGGCATGGAATGGATTTTTAAAAAACACATCACTATTAATAGGAAATTCGGTTTTTCCCTCTGTTGCTTTCTTGGCAATGCTGTTTTCAGATGCTTGTTTTTAAATGGATTGTCCAGCTTTCTTCTGAGGACTTGGAACTGTGCAACTCAGATTGGGACTTGAACCCATCATTTTTTAACTGAGATCACACCAGATTCTTGACGTCTCATCGCAGAAAGAATTCCATGAGAGACAAACTGATAGGTAAGAAGTAGATTTATTTAGGGAGAAACACACTCCACAGAGTGTAGGCCATCTCAGAAGGCGAAAGTGGCACCAGGGTATGGGGTTGTCAGTTTTTATAGGGTTGGGTAATTTCATACGCTAATGAGCCAGAGGAAAATTCCAGCTGTTTTGGGGAAAGGGTGGGGATTTCCAGGAATTGGGCCACCACCCACTTTCTGACCTTTATGTTTGGCCTTGGAACTGTCATGGTGCCCGTGGGTGTGTCATTTAGCTTGCTGATGTGTTACAATGAGCGTATACTGAGGCTCAAGGTCAAGGTCTAGTAGAAGTTGACTCATCTGCCATCTTGGACCTATTTGGTTCTAATCAGTTTATGTCATGTCCTTGGGCTATGTCATTCTTTTAAAGGTTGTGCCCTGTCCCCTTCCCTCCTCTTTCAGACTCATTTGGCTGAAGGGATTGGTACTGTGATGTCATGGTGTGGGACGTGCCTGGCCTGGACAGCTCCTTACCCACTTTCTGCTCTAACCAGCATTTCCTTCTGTCGAGAATGTCCACGCAGAGGGGCATGGAACAGACACAGCGTGGGTCCTGACAGATGTCTGGGCTGACTTTAGACTGTGAGCTCCTTACAGGTAGCACCCAGGTCTGCTCTATCTATTGTGCCCTTATTATAGGCAGAGGTCTGCTGTGGGGAAAACAGCTAACAGGTATGGAACGCTAGGTACCAGGCACTGCTGTGTTTATATGTGTCAATTCATAGTAACATACATACTCTCATTTCCTAGTTTTGCAGATCAGGACAAAAGCAGGAGAGGGACAACTGTGTTCAAGGCCCCAGAACTGGGAAGGAGAAGGGAATGGATTTGAACCAGGCCATGTGGTTCAGAAGCCCATGGTCTTAAACTCTCTGCTTTCATTGTGTAGAAATGAAATTCCAGGGGCAATGATCTGGGGGAAGCAGGGCTGGGGAGGTGGGTGGTGTCCTTTGCTTTTTCCATTATAAAGTTCAGTTGAGATGAATATATAATAAAAATGCAAATCTGGGGAAAGAGAATAAACAATGCCTCATAATTTTTTTAATCACAGAATGTTAGCTCTGAAAGTGAGCTTAGAGATGATCTAGCCCAAGAAGGAAACTGTCTTGAAGGTGAAGCAACTGTCCCAGGCTGCACAGTGAGCTGGTGATGACAGAATCTGGAGGAAAACCTGGCTGTCCTGACTGTCCTTGTCACTTCCTCTCAGGTCCTCCCACAGGACAGTATTTATGCGCCACCTGAGGGTGGAGGCGTGGCTGAGGCAGGTTTGCTTGCTCCTTCACTGACTTTCTACATTCCTCACTTAGCATAATAGCCTCAAGGTCCATCTATGCATGGCCCATGGCAGGATTTCCTTCTTTCTCATGACTGAATAATATTCTATTGTATACATACACCACATCTTCTGTATCCATTTATCCATTGATGGACCTTAGGCTGTTTCCCTATCTTGGCTATTGTGAATAATGCTGCAATAAACATGGGAGTGCAGATCTCTCTTTGAGATTCTGTTTTCATTTCCTTTAAATATATACCCCAAAGTGGCATTGCTGGATCACACGGTAGTTCTATTTTTAACTTTTTGAGGAACCTCCATACAGTTTTCCATAGTGACTGCACCAATTTACGTTCCCATCAACAGTGTGTAAGGGTTCCCTTTTCTCCACACCCTCACCAACAGTTGGTATCTTGTCTTATTGATGGCAGCCTTTCTAACAGGTATAAGTCAGACAGACAAATACTCTATGTTATTACTGATACGTGGAATCTAAAAAAAGCCAAACTCATAAAAACAGAGTAAAATGATGGTTACCAGGAGCTGGGGTGGGGGGATGGAAATAGGAGAGATGTTGTTTAAGTGTACGAAGTTGTAACTAGTAGATGAAGTCCTGGAGCTCTAATGCACAGTATAGTGAATATAGACAACACTGTATTATAATCATCAAACTTGCTCAGAGACTAGATTTTAATTATTCCCACCACAGTAAAGAAATGATAATTATGTAATGTGATAGCTACCATGGCAATCATATTACGATGTATAAATGTATCAAATCAACATGTTGTACACCTTAAATGCACACAATGTTATATGTCAAATCTATTTCAATGAAAGGAAAATAAATGAAGTACATTCCTCCCTTCCTCTCACCACCTCTGGGCCTGCCTCAGGTGCAGGGGGCTCTCATGCCGGCACCAGGCTGATTACAGTGACTTTTCCAGGTCCTTCTGGGGCCCATCATCTGGACATGCTCCATGTTTTTCTGACCTCCCTCGCAATCAGATCTGCCTTGTGGCCACATCTGATTCCTTGAACCTATTTGGTCAAGCTGGAGAAACTAATCCAAGCGCACAAGTGAACGTCTGACCCTATTTTTTCCCTTGCAGGTTATAGCTGGATTTTTTTTTTTTTTTTTTTTTTTTTTTTTTTTTTTGTCGTACGCGGGCCTCTCACTGTTGCGGCCTCTCCTGTTGCGGAGCACAGGCTCCGGACGCGCAGGCTCAGTGACCATGGCTTACGGGCCCAGCCACTCCGTGGCATGTGGGATCTTCCTGGACCGGGGCATGAACCTGCATGCCCTGCATCGG
Organism: Mesoplodon densirostris; assembly: GCF_025265405.1. Lineage (NCBI taxonomy): Eukaryota > Metazoa > Chordata > Mammalia > Artiodactyla > Ziphiidae > Mesoplodon > Mesoplodon densirostris. The sequence goes on along the minus strand of NC_082668.1, from coordinate 78,302,794 downwards.
CAGGTGGACTCTCAACCACTGCGCCATCAGGGAAGCCCTATAGCTGGATTTTAACAGCAGTCATCAGTGACTTACAGGACTCCTGTAACCACTGCAGTAGCCAGGCCTGGCCAGTGAGGAAGCTCTTTCAGAATTTAATGCCTCAGGTAATGTTCTTGGTAGCAAGAAGAGTTGCTAAGTAGGAAGGAAGAACTAATTGTAGGCAACACTAAATTCCATTCTCTGGTGAGGCCAGACAAGGGAAGTCAACCACAAAATCCCTTGTTCTCTCTCACCTTTTCCCCACTGAAGAATTGCTCTCCTCTCTGACCATTTGCTGGGGAAAGGGTGGCTAGGACATCACCAGAAAAGAAGATAAACATCAAGGCCTTCAGACAGGGGCTCTCTTCTGGGACAAATTTTAGTTTTTACAGCATCATCCAGGGTCTCGTCTCATTTTATTCGGTGATTTTGCCCTCATGCTGAACCTCCTTAAACTAAGAGAGTAGCCATTTCCTCCTCCTGATTCCCTGAAGGCAGCATATGGCAGACAAGTCACTATTGTGTGGTTTTGGGAGGGGGGGTGAGGCATGCCACTTAGATGTGTTATGTTTACTGGGAACATTTCTTCTCAGTAAATCTGCTTTCTGAAGTCCTGGCCACTTCCTCTCTCGAGTTGCACAGTGGGCTGTGGTGGCTGAAGAGGACATGAGGGTCATGGAGCAATTCTGATCCTCATCCTGTATTTAGGATTCTAGCTTCCCCTCACCTCCCCAGAGTTTTTGTTCTGGAAAACAGCACTTATTTTCCACGGAACAAAGGTTTCTGGAAGGCACGAAGGCCATCCTGGCAGAGCCCTGTGTGGAGCAGAGAGTGAGGTTCTAGAAGCCCCGTGGGTGTGCTTCTGCTGGGGAGGCCCAGCTAAGATTCAGGTCACACGGTGCCAGCAGGCAGGCCCGGGAGGCCAGACTGCACCCGTGTCTGGCAGGACAGGGCCCCAGGCAGGAACTGCAGGGACTCAGTAACTGTGAACAGCCTTTGTAATCCAAAGGCTACAGATCCAGATTTGGATCTTCTAGGAACACACATTTCTTTGGGCCTCTGTTCATCATTTGCAAAATGGAAATAGTAATACTTTCCCCTCTTACCTTATAGAGGTAGTGTACCAATAACAATAAATCAGTAACTAAAACAAAGTAAAAGCACAGGTTACTAGAGTTGGGAAAATGCAGAAGATGACTATGTTCCCTCCACCTCTCTACTGTGCATGTTCAGTCAAGACAGAATGTCCACCCTTCTGGAGACCCAGGAGGACAGCTCACATAGTGAGGTACCAGTCCCCTCCCTTGCAGAGCCTGAGTCCTGAGATAACTCCCTGGATTATGTGTGTGGCTCAACATTTCCAAAGTGGACACTATTACAGGATATGATCAGATACTCTGGGAAAATATGTTTCATGCTCACGTTAATTTGGGAAACACTGGATTAAAAAATTAAGCACATTCTTCACTGCAGATGTTCTCAGAGCTTTTAATAAGCTAATTGCATTGAGAATCCCCAAGGGAGGGACATAAAATGAAGCCTTTCCTAGATATTTTTGATCTCAGAGAAATATTTTTCTCATGGCAAAACTGTTAATGTATCTCAGAACAGGGTGGTAAATACCAATGTCCATTTGTATGCCTTTGGCTATACAAAGTATCTATTGCTCTTGATATCAGATTCAAAAAAAGAAATCCACTGCTAAACACCATTCTCTCAGACTTCTGCTTCTGGGAAGGTGAAGTAGACGTAATTTTCCCTATCCCTCCTGCTAATCAACACTGGAAACCACTGGACGTTACATATAAAACAAACATAGGGCTTCCCTGGTGGTGCAGTGGTTGAGAGTCCACCTGCCGATGCAGGGGACATGGGTTCGTGCCCCGGTCTAGGAAGATCCCACATGCCACGGAGCGGCTGGGACCGTGAGCCATGGCCACTGAGCCTGTGAGTCCGGAGCCTGTGCTCCGCAACGGGAGAGGCCACAACATTGAGAGGCCCGTGTACCGCAAAAAAAACAAAAACAAAAACAAACAGAAAATTTTGAAAGGTGGAGAAAAGAAGGCAGCCTGACTAGGCTACTCAACCCCAGGAATGACACAGTGATGAGTTCTCTGGGTTTTCTTCTTGCCTCATTTATCAAGGTTTGAAGCTAAAGAAGCTGGAAACAGAGAAAAGGGAACCTTTGTACACTGTTGGTGGGAACTTAAATTAGTGCAGCCACTGTGGAAAACAGTATGGAGGTTTGTCAAAAAACTAAAAATGGAACTACCATATGACCCAGCAATTCTACTCCGAAATAAAACAAAAACACTAATTTGAAAAGATACATGTACCCCAATGTTCATTACAGCATTATTTACAATTGCTGAGATATGGAAGCAACCTAAGTGTCCATCAACAGATGAATGGATAAAGAAGATGTGGTATAAACATTCAATGGAATATTACTCAGACATAAAAAAGAATAAAATTTTGCCATTTGCAACAACATGGGTGGACTTGGAGGGTATCATGCTAAGTGAAATGAGTCAGAGAAAGACAAATACTGTATGATATCATTTATATGTGGAATCTAAAAAATACAACAAACTAGTGAAGATAACAAAAAAGAAACAGATTCACAGATGATAGAGGACAAACTAGTGGCTACCAGTGGGGAGAGGGAAGGGGTAGGGGTGAGACGGGGATTAAGAGGTACAAACTATTACATATAAAATAAACTACAAGAATATACTGTACAACACAGGGAATACAGCCAATAATGTATAATGACTATAAGTGGAGTACAACCTTTAAAAATTGTGAATCACTATATTGCACACCTGTAACTTATGTAATATTGTACAACAACTATACTTCAATTTAAAAAATAGTTAAGAAAAAAGAAGCTGGAAATGGCAACAAGCACAGACAAAATAAAGTTCCCACAAAAGCCTGTTCTCTCTTGCCAAAGGACCAGGAAAGGGGCCTTCTAACCAGAGAGGAAACTTTTAGACAATAACAACTTCATTCCAGCCAGACAATGCAGGAAATACTGTGGTCCCTGCCTCCCCTTTACTAGCAAAGGCCAAATAAGACTTTTGGTGTCCCAAGAGATCTAATGGAGAATCAGGATGTTTAGCATTGCCCAGTGGTAACAAGGCCATCTCCACAATGGTGTCAGTGGAGACCGCGTTGGGGAGCCAGAACTCCCACCCAGCAGTGACAAGGAGCCCCCTCACCCCTATGTGTCAGTGGAGCCTGAGTAGGGAACTTAGAATTCCACCTCCACATGGCAATAGCGAGGCAGCATAAGCCTTCCCTTGCTTGAGCAATGTCACAGAAAGACAACTAAGACAGAAAATAAGATGAACAGGTTCATATTTCAGTCGGAAGTCATTCATCATACCCAAAACCAAGAACATCTCAAATAGAATGCAAAGACAGTTGATAGATACCAACAATAAAATGACAGAAATGTTGTAATTATCTAATGTGATTTAATGCTTCAACATTATGAACATATTTGAAACAGATGAAAAAATAGAAAGCCTCAGTAAAGAAATAGAAAAGTATCAGCAACACTATAGATCATATAAAGAAGAACCAAATGGAATTTCAGAACTGAAAAGCACAATAACCAAAATAAAAAACCTTGGTGGATGGGTTCAACAGCAGAACAGAGGGGACAAAGGAAACAATCAGTGAGCTAGAAGATTGAACAATAGAGATTACCCAACCTGAACAACTGAGAGAAAACAGACTGAAACAAACAAATAGAGCTACAGGTACCTGTGGAACTATAACAAAAGATCTAACATTTGTATCACTGGAGGTCCATGTTTATAGCAGCATTATTCACAATAGCCAAAAGGTGGAAGTAACCCAAGTGTTCATCAATGGATGAATGGATAAACAAAATATAGTATACACTGACAATATTATTTAGCCTTAAAAAATAAGGAAATTCTGACACTTGCTAAGATATGGGAGAATTGTGAAGACATTATGCTAAGTGAAATAAGCCAGTCACAAAAAAAATGTGACTGGCTTATTTCACAGTCACATGAGGTACCCACAGTAGTCAAATTCATAGAGGTGGAAAGTAGAATGGTGGTTTCCAGGGGCTGGTGGGGATAGAAAAATGGGGAGCTGGTTTAATGGGTATGGAGTTTTAGTTTTAGAACATGAAAAAGTTCTGGATATGGGTAGTGGTGATGGTTGTACAACACTGCAAATGGTCTTAATGCCACTGAAGTGCACACTTAAAAATGGTAAAAAAAAAAGGATAGAAAAGGATATATCATATAAACATTAATCAAAGGAAAGCAAGAATGGCTATATTAATATTAGATAAAGTAGACATCAGAGCAAAGGAAAATACCAGAGACATTCTATCATGATAAAAGGGTCAGTTCACCAAGAAAACAATTTAGCAGTGCTCAAGGTATATCCAGCCAACAAGAGAGTTGCAAAATATGTGAAGTAAAACCAAATAGAAAAGGAAGGAGAAATAGATAAATCCACAATTATAGCTGGAGACCTTAATCCCCCTCTCTCAACACTTGATAGAAACAACGTTCCTGCCACATCTGAGTCTGGTTCTAATACTTACTGTCTCTTCAGATTGTATTTTTTGCCTTGTAGTATGCCTTGTAATTTTTGGTTGAAAGCTAGACATGATATACTGGGTACCAGGAACTGAGGTACATGGGCTGTAGTGTTGTAGTGGTAAGGTATACAGGGAGAGGAAGTATTCTATAATCCTATGATTAGATCTCAGACTTTTATTGAGCTTGTGCTCCTTGCCACCCCTCCCCGCATCTTAGGTGGGACAGGAAGTTGGGGGGGGGTGGAGTTGGGTATTTCCCTTCCCCCAAGTTCTGTTAGGCTCTGTTAAAACCTCAGTAGGTAAGGTTCTGGTAAGATAGTTTCTCTTGAGGGCAGGCCTTGTTAAGAAGAAGAGAATGCTCTGGTTTTATTTCAGAATGATTATCTTTCCCTTCCTCTTGCTGGAAGCATGAGGGGATTTTTCTCCCATCTTCCCTGTGAGAACCTGGTAGGGCTCTGGAGGTAGAACTCACAAAAGTATGCCCTACCCCCTACCCAAGACTGGGGCCCCATGGAGTTTTTAACTCTCCAAGTTGAGACTGATGAATTATTGAGCCTCCACCAATTTGTTAATTACAGTTTAGGTTTTCCTACCCCAGCACTTGTTCCCACAGCAGTTTCTGCTCTGGTAAATTGTGATTCTCTGTATCTGCCTCTTTGTTTCTCCAACTCCTGGGGCAGTGGTTTTCTCTGTGACCTCAATTCCCTGGTGGATCTAAGAAGAGTTGTTGATTTTCAGCATTTTACTTGCTGTTAGGATGGAATGATGACTTCCAAGCGCCTTACATGCTAGACCAAAAACTGAAAGTCTAAAGCGTTGTCTTAAATAAATTAATATAAAGTTCTTTCCTCAACTCTCTACAAGTTACATGGTAAACAAATTACTTCTGTTTTCATTTTGGACAAACTGTTCTTAAGGGATATGAGGAGAAAACCCCAGGGCGTATACTTGGAGAACAGGACCCCTCCCCTTGCAAGGTCTCTCATTGTCAAGAATATTTGCTGTGAGCTTAAAGAAAACATCTACACAAAGGAGCCAAATGAACACTGGTTGTGCCATCTTGGGGCAAAACATCCCCAGGGATGTTTTGATTCAATTAATCCTTCCTGAGATGCTGTACCCTTTTCAACAGTGCTCTAATTTAATTTTCTCAAGAACACAAACTTCCAGAAAACTTAATTTGCCTGAAGAATGTGTAGGTAACCACTTCAGATATGTTCTGCTCCAAGGAAGACAGCGCACAGGCTAGGAGCAAGGGACGTAGATTCAGACTGGACTGGCTCCCTAGCTGTGTTGTTTAAGTGTTCACCTACTCTATTGGACAAAACTGACACAAGCTCACCCAGATTCAAGGGAAGGGGACTGCTACAGACTGAATCTCTGTGCCCCCTCAAATTCATATGTTGAAACTTAGTCTCCAATATGCTGGTATTTGGAGATGGGGCCTTTGGGAGGTGATTAGGTTATGAGGGCAGGGCTCTCATGAATGGGATTAGTGTCCTTAGAAAAGTGACCCCAGACAACTCCCTTGCCCCTTCTGCCATGTGAGGACACAGCAAAAAAATGGCTATCTACGAACCAGGAAATGGGCCATCATCAGTCACCAAATCTGCTGGTGCCTTGATCTTGGACTTCTCAGCTAGAACTGTAAGAAATATATTTATTTTGTTTATAAGTCACCCAGTCTATGGTATTTTGTTATAGCAGCCCAAATGGACTAAGACAAGGACCTTTCAATGGGAGGAATGCCAAAGAATTTGTGGCCATGTTTTTTTTTTAATTAATTAATTAATTAGTTTGTTTTTTTATATTTGGTTGTGTTGGGTCTTCGTTGCTGTGCGCAGGCTTTCTCTAGTTGCGGTGAGCGGGGGCTACTTTTCGTTGCAGGGCGTGGGCTTCTCATTGCGGTGGCTTCTCTTGTTGCGGAGCACGGGCTCTAGGCGTGCAGGGTTTAGTAGTTGTGGCACACGGGCTTAGTTGCTCCGTGGCATGTGGGATCTTCGCGGACCAGGGCTCGAACCTGTGTCCCCTGTACTGGCAGGTGGATTCTTAATTACTGTGCCACCAGGGAAGCCCCTGTGGCCGTGCTTTAAAACTGCCACCAAAGCCACGGACTCCATACAGTTCCCATGGAGTTCATTTTTTTCTGTGCTATTTTCTGCTCATTTTATGTAAGGGGAAAAAAGCAAGGCTTTGAGCAGGAGGAGCACACAGAAGAGGATGAACCTACCTTTTTAGTGTCTAAAATTGATAATAGATGTCTGGGTATTGCCAGATTCACCTGCTTTACTTTCACTTCTCTGCAGCTGCAGCTTAGGTATTTAGGAAGTAAGGATGGGTACCCATGGCTTTTTGTTTTCTAAAACATCAACTGCCACTACTCTCAGCTAAAAAGTCACTCCTTTCTAGGATATACTGGGTTGAACAGTATCCCCTCACCTCAAATTCACATCTCAAAATGTGATCTTATTTGTAAATGGGGTTTTTGCAGATGTAATTAGTTAAGGATCTGGAGATAAAAATCATCCTGGATTTAGGGTTTGTCCTAAATCCAGTGACTGAGGTCCTTATAAGAAGAGGACAGAACACAAAGAGACACACTAGGCAGAAGGCAATGTGAAGACGAGACAGAGATTGAGTTCTGTTGCCACAAGGCAGGAAACACCCAGGGCCATGAAAAGCTGGAAGAGACAAGAAAGGGTCCTCCCCTAGAGCCTTTGGAGGGAGCATGGCCCTGCTAACACCTTAATTTAGGACTTCTAGCCTTTTGAACAGAGAGAATAAATTTCTGTTGTTTTAAGCCACCCAGTTTGTGGTTATTTTGTTACGCAGCCCTAGGAAGCTAATACATATGGTAAATGAGGAAAACCCACTGACAAGACCTTTGCCAAAGGTGAAGGCAAGAACGTATTTTGTGAAAAAATATTTATAATAATGAATTATGTTTGTATTTATTATTCATACAAATAATACTGGTCCCCAGATATCTGTAGTCATAATTAAATTCAGTCATATTTGACATCTTGCAAACTTTTAGTCATATAAAAACCATACCTTTAGGCATGCTTTAAAAATTTTGTTATGAAGAAATACTTGAGATAAATATATGAAACATTTTATATAACAGTATTAACAGATTTATATCTTTTAAATCTCTCTATATATTTACATATTTACATGGTACGTATTTCCCTGTGCTCTGCAAATGTTAAGGGTGGGCCTGCACTTTCATGCTTCTAATCATGTTAGAAGGTGAGCTAGAGTATAAAATAATGGCTAGCATTTCTTGAGCACTTTTTTGTAGGCCAGACACTGTGCTAAGTGCTTACATGCACTATCTCAGCAAATCCTACAATAACCCATTTTACAGATGATAAAACGGAGACTTGGGCTTTGCTTGAGGTCATCCTGCCAGTGAATGGGTGAGCTGGGACTATGTTCTATACACCCAACTCCAAAAGCAGAACTTTTAACCTGACTCTCCTAAACGCAGGTTTGTGTAGAGGGAACAGGTGTGTAGCTACTGCCCTGGTACCAAGCAGGATCCTCAAGGTTTCATTTCCTCTCCTTTGGGTCCGCAGCAGAAAAATTGTTAGCTGTTTCTGATTGTTCACCTGGGGATTCTCCAGAACAAGGATGCACCCAGGTCCTGTTCATCTAGAGCCATCTGTCACTCAGTCTTAAGGGGCTGGCCCAAGGGAGGGGCTCCGCATGGGCGCAGCATGTGGTCTTTATGCTCAGATCTACCAAAGCTGGTGTCTTTCCCTCTGTTCTCTTTTGTGTCTGGGCTTCAAATCTCCCAGGGCCAAGATGAAACACTGTTCCACCCTCCTCCCATGTGTGAAGAAGAATAAAAGATAGCTCTTCTTGGCTCACTTATATCATAGACCCACTCAAACCCTGCAGGAGAACAGGGCATGGATTATAGATAAAGCTTAACTCCATTCTTGCAGGAATTGGGTGGCTTACAAATGAAGGCAATATCTGTGTTTGGACAACGGCTACCTAGGGGAACTTATGGTTTTAATGAAGTTCTATTCATCAAAAGTCTTAAAAAACCCCTGTGTCAAGAACATGCAAAATGACCCTCCCTCTACTGGGCTCCTGGTGAAAAGTGATGCTGTTGGAAAGTGGTGGATAGGGGAGAGGAAGGAGTATGAGCCAGCCCAGAGCACCAGGGTGCCCTGAGAGGTGGATGCCTTGGTCATGGATGTGCTCATCTCAGGAGTAGGGAGGTGCATCCATCCCCCTACTCCTTTCAGGTATGTGCAGAGTGAGAAGGAACTGGGCTGATCATCTGAAGCAGCAGCTCTCCAAGTGTGGTCCAGGGACCCTGGGATCCTAGAGACCCTTTCAGGGGGTCCACAAGGTCTAAACTATTACCTGCATAGTACTAATATGTCATTTTCCCTTTTCACCCATATTCTCTCACCAGTGTACAGTGGCGCATTATGAAGACCATATGATGTGTGATGTCAGAACAGATTGAATGTAGAAGCAGGTAAAATACAGCTGTCCTCTGTTAAGCCAGACATTAAAGATACATGCACTCCAATGTTCACTGCAGCACTATTTACAATAGCCAGGACATGGAAGCAGCATAAATGTCCATCAGTGAATGAATGGATAAAGAAGATGTGGTACATATATACTATGGAATATTACTCAGCCATAAAAAAGAACAAAATAATGCCATTTGCAACAACATGGGTGGACCTAGAGATTGTCATACTGAGTGAAGTAAGACAAAGAAAGACAAATATCATATGATATTGCTTATATGTGGAATCTAAAAAAAAATTGCACAAGTGAAACTATTTACAAAACAGAAATAGAGTCACAGATGTAGAAAACAAACTTATGGTTACCGAGGGGGAAGGATAAATTGGGAGATTGGGATTGACATATACACACTACTATATATAAAATATATAACTAACATGAACCTACTGTATAGCACAGGGAACTCTACTTAATACTCCGTAATGACCTATATGGGAAAAGAATCTAAAAAAGAGTGAATATATGTATAACTGATTCACTTTGCTGTACAGCAGAAACTAACACAACATTGTAAATCAACTATACTCCAATAAAAATTAATTTAAAAAAAAGCCAGACATTAAAGAGATTTGAAGGAATTCCCTGGTGGTCCAGCAGTTAGGACCAGATGCTTTCACGTGGTGGCCTGGGTTGAAACCCTGGCTGGGGAACTAAGATCCTGCAAACCGTATGGTATAGCCAAAAAAGAAAAGGAAAAAAAAATTTGCAAAAATGAAAAACAGTGCCATTCTTCTGATTTTTTTGTTGTTCTGGAGAATGATAGTTATTTTTTCTAAAATGTGTAATTTATGTTAGCATGTAATGGGTTTATTTTTTAATGAAGTATTAAAATATTTTATACATTTCTGAATTTTAATTTCTAATATCATAAATATCAATAGATATAACCCACATAAATAAAAGTTCCTTGGGGTTCTCAATATTTTTTAAGAATATAAAGGAGTCTTGGGCTTCCCTGGTGGCGCAGTGGTTGAGAATCTGCCTGCTAATGCAGGGGACACAGGTTCGAGCCCTGTTCTGGGAAGATCCCTCATGCCACGGAGCAACTAGGCCCGTGAGCCACAACTACTGAGCCTGCGCGTCTGGAGCCTGTGCTCTGCAACAAGAGAGGCCGCAATAGTGAGAGGCCCGCGTACCGTGATGAAGAGTGGCCCCCGCTTGCCACAACTAGAGAAAGCCCTCGCACAGAAACGAAGACCCAACACAGCCAAAAATATAAATAAATAAATAAGTAAATTTAAAAATAAATAAATACTCCTGTTCTCTGTTTTTTTTTTTAAAAAAAAAACTTAATAAAGGGGTCTTGAGACCAAAAAGTTTGAGAACTACTGATGTTATTGAGGGTACAGAACACCCCTACATCACTCAGCATCAGTGCCTCTGGGCCACGTTATATGCCAACTCCCTATCTCCACAGAATAATTAAATGGGTTCAGATCTTAACTAGACTATCATGAATTTAAGGGGACCTTACAGTCTATGAAGATATGTTCTAATTATAAAAGTATAGATTATGTAAGGAAAAAAGAACCTTCACCTATTGAGGTAGGAGGTAGACGGGCTCCGGGCTGAACAGCTGGAGCTTGTCTCCTGCTGGCACTTAGAGGAAAAGATAAAGGCAGGAGCAGAGAGGAGCTGAGCTCTGCTTGAGTAGAAAGATAAGATGAGCACATTTTTCATTCTTGAGCTCAAGGAGACTTCCCTGACTACACATGTGCAGAAAGGGTCCTCAGGGGTCAAAAAAGGGAAGGGGCACTAGCCCATAATACGTCCTGCCAACCTCCCAGAGACCCTCATGCTGGAATCCACCTTGGCTAAAAGACGCATGTGCACATCAGGAAGGGCCCGGAGTCAGAGCAAATACAGGCATGATGCAAGACGAAGCAAGGTGACTGGCCAGAGGGAACCCGGAAAACTGCCCCCATATAAGCAATTTAAGTCACCTCAAAAGTGCGACTGTCTCTCTGAGCCCACCCGTGCGTCTTTCTGCACGTACTTTTCTTCTAATAAATGCTTTACCTGCTTCGCTACCTTTTGTCTCTGCTGAATTCTTTCTTCAAAGAAGATGAGGACTGAGGTTCTGTTTCAAGCCTGCTGGCCCTCGCGCTCTAGTGGCTGGGATTCGGCACTTTCACCACTGAGGCCTGGATTTGATTCCTAGTCAGGGAACTAAGATCCCCCTTCAAGCTGCAGCCCCTTGCAGCCCCTGAGATCACTATGCTTGAGGAAAAATAACTTTTATCTACTCTCATGTTGCACAAAGTGTGTTCCACCGAACACTGTTTTCTACAAAAGGTGCCCACTCCTCAAAACAAAATGTTCTTAGGTCAAATAAACTTGAGAAAGACTGGACTTCTGAATCCAGTATTTACTGCAAGTTTTCTCAGAGCCCCCAAAATGAGCATTAAAGGTATTGTGAATCTCTACATGAGAGATATTATGCTCCATTTTCCAGACTTACCTGAGCATAAACCTCTTCCTAGGGACAACTTGTGGAACGAGTCTTCCAAGGAACATGGGAAACTCCTTTACTCAGCAAAAGGATGAAGTGGTCTCTCGAGTGCTGAGAGCTGCCTGAAATCCACTTGCTTGCTCCCGTGAGGGAAGTTAGGGCAGGCTGCAGCGCTCACTCCAGGTGTGCAGGGTCTGGTTGGGGGTGGCATGGGCTGGAAAACATTCACTCCATCAGGTTGGATAGAGAGATGATTGGAAGCCCAGGGCAGGCCTGCGGGGAGAAGAGAAAGGGAGGCTTTATAGAGCTAGTGGGGAACGCGGGATACTGGGGATGGGAGAGCTGAGCCCCCCAGTGGGGTACAGTGACACAGTGAGAGGTGGGAAGGGAGGGCAGGGCTGGCCCGCCTTACCCATCCAGTCACAGAACAGGAAGGGGGAATGGAGTTTCCACCTGGCCCACAAAGGATGAAAGGGCCATGGCTGCTGGGAGAGGTCCCGTCCCTGCTTCCCTGCTCTCCCAGCTCAGGGGCAGCTACTCATCCGATAGGTGAGAGCCTGATGTTCCTTTAGGGAAGTGGCTCTGGAGGCAGACGCTCTGCCACTGTCACTTGGGGTGAGTCTCTTAACCTCCCTAGACTGGGCTTCCTCATCTGTAAAATGGGGTCGCAGTGACCCTTTCCTCACAACCTCCCAGTGAGACAATCCAGGCAAAGGGCTTTACTCAGTGCCTGAGACGCAGCATGAACGTGGCGCCCCGGGGGGGAGGGGGCACCAGGCGAGGGGGACGGCCCTCCCCGGCGCTCTGCACCCCAGCGGAAACACAGGGCTGGGCCGGGTCTTCCCCACCGGGATGCCCTCCACTCCTGCTTCTCCAGCCTCCCTTCAGCCTCCGACTGGGGCGGGTAGGTCAGCTCAGACCTGCACCACGGACTTGACTGTCTTAAATTCTACGTGGGGATGCGAGGGGAGAGGTGGGAAATCCGGTTTCAACCTCAGGTTCGGCCGTGCTCTCCAGAAGGACGGCTGTTTTCCCAGGGTTTTGGGTGCTGCCCGGGTTAGCAAGGCGGGCTCCCGCCCTCGGGGTATGGTGTCTGTTCCCCAGCACCCAAGACAAACCCTCTTCTTATCTTGTCCCGGGGAGGGGGGTTTCTGGCTTCCATGTCGAGATTCAGTTCGGTCCCTGTGTGGTAAGGACGCACTCCCCTCCTCTCTTGCGGTCAGAACCAGGCAAGGGCACGCCCAGGTGTATAGTGTATGCAAACGCGGGTCAGCGTTCTCGTTTGGGAAGTGGATTGAGGACCTATAGCCTGAATCAGAGTGAAAAGCAGGCTTCCATAGCTACCCGGGTGAACAGAACTCACCCAGCCAGGACTTCGGGGGCGAGGAGGGCGGTCCCAGCCACCGCGCAGGCAGGCTGGACGCTCTGGCGTTCACCCGGGCCGCTGAGCGCCCTGAGCTTACCTTGGATTTTCCTAAGCGCATCAGGTGGTCCCTCCTCTGCCCTTGAAGAGGAGCGAGGTGTAAAGCGTGAGTAAAGAGCCGAGAGACAGATAAAAGGTTTCTTTTAGCATCTTCCAGAATGCCCATGGTTCCCTTTTGAGACTTGGAGGACTGTGAGTCAGCCGTCCGGGTATGCTCTTCCTTCACAAAAGCTAGGGTAGGGGGTAGGGCCTTCTCAGGCTCGGAGGCCAGCAGCCCCTTTCCCAGCCTGCACTGCCGGGCCCCCTGCCCCCTCCTCCTGCCCAGGTTTCAGACGTTCCCAGCTGAGTTGCTCCTGCAGGCTGGGCTGCTGGCGGTGGGCTGACGGAGCTCGTAAGGTGCTCTCTCGGGTTTGCTTTATTCCTTGAGGTCTTTTGCAGCAGATCTGCCAAAACTCAGAGCATGGTTTGTGAACAGGCAACTTTATAGTTTTCTGTAGTTTTCAAAACATCTACTTTGACTTGAGCCAGTAAAGTATTTTCCTAGCTATCTTTGCTAAGTCAAACATTAAAACTAGTTTGCATTCTTTGAGCCTAATTTGGCGGAGAAGCTAGTAGGAAGCTGGAGGGGGGATTCCTGGCTGGGAGAGGGGTTGTCTCATGGGCTTACTTTAGCAGAAACTTAGACTATGTGAAGGCTGGAGGTGACTGCTCTTCCGCTTCATCGGGGAGACCCAGAAGGACTGATGGGGGTCTAGAATCCAACAGATCTCTGATTGATATCACCTTGAGCTACTCATGCTCCAATTTTTTTTTTTTTTTTTTTGCGGTACGCGGGCCTCTCACTGTTGTGGCCTCTCCCGTTGCAGAGCACAGGCTCCGGACGCGCAGGCTCAGTGGCCATGGCTCACAGGCCCAGCCACTCCGCGGCATGTGGGATCTTCCCGGACCGGGGCATGAACCCGTGTCCCCTGCATCAGCAGGCGGACTCTCAACCACTGCGCCACCAGGGAAGCCCCCCTCATGCTCCATTTTTGAGCACAGTCTTCTCTTGCACGTTGTTTTAGGACTGTTTTGAGGATTAAATGGGCTCAGGTGCGTAAAGCACTTAGCGCAGCCCTTGACATTCAACATCCTAGTAAACACTCAGCAAAGGGTTATTATTTGGAGGTTTGTTCTCACCCAAACCAGTGAGAGAAACTCTTTGTTGCTTCTTTCTGCCTTTTCCACTTGCCCTTCTCCCTGTCCTTGGGTTCAGCTGGTTTTCTCCTTAGCCCCATGCCATTCTCATTTATTTTCTGGTGGCTTTGCTTAGAATTAACCTGAAGTTAATTAACCCGAAGTTGAGTTCCTCTTACTCTATGAGGTTTACCTTGACAGCTGACTTGATGGCCGTGGTCTGTTCTGATGGGCTCAGAGGGGGCTGCTTTTGATGCAGTGGGTAGAGGGGCCAGAGTCCCTGTCCTTGACTTCTGAAGCGCTTCTGAGGACACCCTTGGCTCTGCCCCTCAGAGATTAGAACCCACCATAGGGCGGGGGTTCTGACCATAGATTACTGATTGTACCTGGCTCTCTGTGGTTAACATCTAAGCTGCGAGATGGGGAAGTAAGTTGAAACTGACCTGATGGGGAGTCTTACTTCTAGGACAACCTGAGCTTGAGAATTTTTATCCAGCTTTATCTTTCATGTCTAGTGAGGGCTGGGTACTGGCTTCTGCCCAAGCACAGAATTAGTACAACACAGGTCTCTGGCTTGGAGCCTACATTCATAGGAACCCAAGTACTGTAATAGAAATGTAGAGATCACCCCATAACATCATCTATATCTTGGGCAGAGACCTATAGAGCCTTATCCATACCCTCATTTTCCTTTCTAACAGGACCCCTACATGAGCAGAGGCAGCAATGAGTCCAGGTTAAACTACTCTTCCAGTGAGATATATGGGATGGAGTCTAGAAAAGCTCTTCTAAGAGGCTAACTCAGTTGGCAGTTCCACATTTCCCGCCAATTGAGTTGAGTGAGGGCCTCTCTTCATTGAAGAATGAGGATGTGATGGCTGGAGTTCCAGCAGCCAGCTGGGAAGCCATGAGGATGAGGGCCATACCCAGAGATTAGGGTGCAGCCTGGGTCCCTGAGGACATTGTAGAACCACCATACTAGCATTGGTATGCCTTTCTTTGTTAATTTCCGTATGTGAGGGAAAAAAAAATCCAAGGCCTTCTATAACTCATCTTGTTGAAGCCACAACTTTGGGGGATTTTGTTATTATCAGCCAAATATAATTCCTCAGTGATGATATGTCACTACCACAACCCAGTGATGTGGCCTCAGAGGATAATATTATTCATAGTTCCAGGTGGTGTTAGGCCAGCTTTTCTCTAATTAAGATGTTATATAGTGACAGGCTGGATGAGTTTCAGTATCACCTCACCTTTCCTCTGATAGCTTTTCTCCACAGAAGTGTTAATTATCAAAGAAGCAATTCAAAAGTAGGATACAAGCAGTGAAAGTGAGAAAAGGAGCACCTAATTATTTGCAAACTGATTATTGCAAAGTGAACACACCATTATCTTTAGATCACAGTTTAGAGACAAAAAGATTTCTGGTCACTGAGGCCAACCATGATTGCAGTGATGCTGGTGGATATGTAAATATTTTAATCATTCAGCTACAGAATGTGCTTTCTGGTTTGTCTTCACAAAATAGTCTGTAAAGGCTTGAAATGCATTCCTCACTGCACAACCATTTCAATAATGGCTGCCAGATCCCCTCCTATTATGGTCAGCTCCAACCTGGAGCCCATCTGGATTGAATCCTTTCCTCTAGTGCCCCAGGAAGCTGGGCACACCTGTACTCATTCTCACACCTGAGAGGAAAAGAGAGTTCCTTAGGATTGGGATGGGACAGCAACTGACTCTGCAGAACCCTGAAGAGAGACCCTGGAAGGGCATCATCCTCCCCGAAGTCATTTTATTACATTAGTACTCAGTGGATGGCAGCTCATCAAGGCACTGGAGCCAAACACATTATATCCCATCACCAGCAAGTAAAGGCAAATTTCAGGGGTGTTGCCTTTGGGGAAGCAATTGAACAGTTACAGGAGCTTTCTAAAGGAAGAATTGGATATTTTCCCACTGATCTCAGAATTACACCTCTGACCCAGCAGAAGCTGGGTTTAATTTATTTTACAAGATAATGCATTGGTCAGCTCTGGAATCACTGGGGCATGAATGGAGGGTGAAATAGCCCATTGTGTCATGAAGTCTTTATCAAAATTCCCCCAACCTTTGGATGGGGCTTTTATAATGAAAGAGCTTGTTATAGCTCATGCAAATGATTATGACAGCACAAAATGCTTTTTGGTGATTTCAAGTTAGAAATTAGGCAATAGCAATGGGCACAAATAGCCACTTAGGGGACATGCCAGCTGCTTCTAGTGAAGCTGCTGACATAAAAAACAGGGAAAAGCACTAAAACATACAATTCAAGTCATAATTTGGTTGCTAATAATTTCCTTTTTGTGTCTGCAGCCTTGAAAGATTGTCCTGAATAAGTGCATTCATAAAGACAGCAAGCCATGTCAAGCCACCACACCGATGAATAACAGCAAACTTCTATCATAAAGGTGAGTAAGGCCAGAGTCAAAAGTCAGGATCTCCTAGAGCGGGGCAGAATGGACAAGCACCAGCTGAGAAGTTTTTCTGTATGGGTGGCAGCTCATGGCTGCACATGGTCTCTGAGGCCCAGTCCAGCCCCTGGATGTCAGAAGAGGGCAGCTCTCTATCAGAATGGAAGCTCCCTATGGAATCCCCCAACACACTTTGCATCCTTTGTTCTTCAACCCCCTTGCCAGTTGCACACTAATTAAGACTGTTTGCTTCCTCTCCAGCAAGGATTTCCTTGACCTATAGCAAGATCCTCTTTGAATTCAATCCACCCTGCATTTGTAGAGTTAAAAAAAAAATCCCATTAGCTGCTCTACCTCTGATTTCACTGACCTGTTTTTGTGCTAATACCTCTCTGGTACTTTGCTGAAAGGGCTCCTTTCCCACACTCCTTCCCCTCAGCTTGGGTAGCACCAAGGTGGGTGAGGTGTTTGTTTACACGTCTCTTTGGATCATTAGATAAAAGGGGTGACACACTTCTCTCTCTTGGCAACATGTTTAAACATGAGCTTGAGTTTTACTTTTCAACTTATTTTCTTGTCAACACACACATAAATCTGTCCAGTCATAGCTCATTCAAAAGGACTCTCCCATACAGTGCTTTTCAAATATCAATTTTCTGGAATTCTATTTAACTTTAGTAAGCTGTCAGCATTTAAGCAGACTGGTGTATATAACTACAAAGAATTTTGTGCTATAATCTTTTGTGTGAGAACCATTGTAAGTAGATGTTTTATAAGGTTTGAAATTTATAACTTGGATTTTTCTCAACTCGGGAGACTAGTAAGAATAACTTTGATTCTAGGTTATAAAACTAAGTCTCAGACAATGTCATCACTCATTTCTTTCGTGATTTTTGAAGTGTTAATTTTTTTAATTGGAATTTTACATGTGATGAAATGTAAGATCTTATGTCTACATTTTGATGAGTTTTCCTAAATGTATACATCTGTGTAAGAGCCACCCCAAGCAAGATATAGAGCCTTTCCATCATCTCCTAAAGTGCTCTGGTCAATACCCCTTTAGGTATTGGTACCTCAGTAGGCAACAATGGATGTGATTTCTATCAACATAGATGATTTTTGCCTCTTTTTAAAATAGAATCATTCAGTATGTATACTCTTTTGTGTCTGGTTTCTTTTGAGCATGTTTTTGAGATTCACCCATGTTATTATGAGTATTTGTGGTTCATTCCTTTTTATTGCTGACTAGTATTCTATTACATGAGTGTACTCCGATTTAGTTATCTATTCTATTGGAGATGTGGGCTGTTTCCAGTTTTTGGCTATTATGAATAATGCTGTTATAAAAAATTTTTAAAAATCTAAGTAAGCAGCAATGGCCAAATTTGCAAATATTTTTTCCTTATAATCTGGTTTGATCATGGAAATAAAACCACCATCCAGTGGATTTAGATACATGTTCCTCCAAAGGTATTACTGAGGCTCCAAAATGAGAGGGTTGCCCAGTGGCAGATTTTAACAGGCCTGTGTTCATAGACAAGGTTCTTTTAAGGGGTGTTCTTAGCCCAACCTAAATCATCATATATATCAGAATGATCAGGACCCACATTTCCAAAAATGAGGTTCATGTAACACCAGTGGTAGTAGACAATGAATTTTGGTGGTACATAGATATTTGTACGTTTAATAGTTAAATGTTCATTTTTATGGTTGCCTTTTTTTTTTTTTAGATAAATTCAGCCCCTCAAACGTTTTATGGTTGCCTTTTATTTATGGCAAGTGATGACAGTTTTTCCTTTACCCTGTGTGATAAAGTTCCCTTCGGCAAATTTAAGACTGATGAAAAATTTTCAGGAAAATAGTTCAGTTGAAAACTCAAATTGCTGAATTTTAAAAACACTGGCATTGTAGTTAAGGTAGACTGTGGTGCTAACTAACCTTGCCTTTGCCACTCATTATGTCACCTTTAGCAAGTTACCCTCCAAGCTTGCTTCAGGATCCATAAAATGGGCTATTAGTACAGGTTTCATACATGTGCTGTGAGGGTTAAATGATGTCTGTGGTACTAGTAGCACATCGTTAGTGCTAGATAAAGTGAACTAGTGGTATTTCACTGCAAGAATCAGCAATCATGTTGGACAACCAAACATTGGCCAGGGATTGATGACTGGAAGTGTTATGGGAGGTCATTTCTTTCTTTTTTTTTTTTTTTAAATACTTACTTACTTACTTATTTACTTACTTATTTATTTTTGGCTGAGTTGGGTCTTTGTTGTTGCGCACGGGGTTTCTCTAGTTGCGGAGAGCGGGGGCTGCTCTTCGTTGCGGTGCGTGGGCTTCTCATTGCGGTGGCTTCTCTTGTTGCGGAGCATGGGCTCTAGGCACGCAGGCTTCAGGAGTTGTGGTGTGAGGGCTCAGTAGTTGTGGTTTGCGGGCTTAGCTGCTCCACGGCATGTGGGATCTTCCCAGACCAGGGATCGAACCCATGTCCCCTGCATGGGCAGGTGGATTCTTAACCACTGCACCATCAGGGAAGTCTGAAGTGATCACTTCTGACACCCATGAAACACCCTTGGGCTTTCATAACTTTTTAAAAAGTATGCATGGGCAAAAGATATATACTCTGGCCAAGAAGAAAAACCTCACTTCTGACATTCTAAATTTAAGACCTCAATTTTAATACTCCAAATCTTTATCACTCTCTTCCAGGCAAACTTCACACCCCAAACTCCAACCACTAAACTTTCAGGTCACAGGGCAGGAATGTGGTGAGGGGAAGGAATGACATGCAGGACAAGTGGCCTCTCACCTTGACTGCGCATTGCCATCAGCCAGAGAGCTTCTCAAGAACACTGATGCCTGGACCTCACCTCCTGGGGTTTCCATTGGTCAGGGTGGGACCCTCCTATTTATGAAAGCTGCCCAGGTGGTTCTGATGTGCAGTCAGGGTGGAACCTGGTCTGGTTGACCAATATTGGCTCAGTTCAGCCTTGACTCTTCAGGATTGGGTGGAAGTATGCCGATCCTGGCTGAGTGGAAGCGCAGCCCTCTTCACGAGAGCTGAATTCTGCGTTCTACTGGGTGACATTTCCGGGCAGCAACAGAAAGTCAACTTTGTTTTAGTAGAGTTTCATTCCTATGCCTTGGAGGGGGAGTGGGCTCAGCTCTTCGATCCATCATCCAGTTTTGTGTCTTTCAGGCTCCGTCTGCAGGTTCTTTTCTCTGGTTATACGGGAGGAGCCTGAGAGGGCATCTGATTTTCTGCCCAGTCCTCACCCACAGGCTTCTTTCTGGCCCCATTACAAGGTCTGGCTGGAGGCCCAGGTGAGTTCTTTGCAATCTAAATTTGGGTCAGTTTTTGAAATGCTCTGTCAGATGGGGAACCTGGGTCCACTAAGTTACCCCAAAGGCTAATGAGGTCACTAAAAGCAACAGTCACTGTCCATTAGCTCAGGCCAGCTGCAGATTCCCTTGTATTCCTGACTCCCTGGGGGAGGGCCTTTAACCCAGATGCACAAAAATCAGGTTCAGGGAAGTCAGTGATTCAAAACTCAAACGGATACCAGACATCTCCAAAGTCCTGATGCCAGTTCCTTGGGGGAAATCTGGCAGCCTCTGCCGTCTCAAGAGGGCTGTTTCCAGGGCACGTGAGGCGGAGGCAGCTGGCCAGTCTGATTGTGGGAACTGGCTCAAGTGTCATTTCAGAAAGCCTGCATGTCAGGAAGGCTCCCCATTGGCAGACTTCAGGAATCTTCCTGCTTATACTTGTACTTCCATGTCACTTTGGAGCCTAATCTTGGGTCGCAGTCCACTCAGCAAGGGAAAGCACTTTTCCCTTGGGACTCTTTCTGTGTACTCACAAATGTAAGCACACATGTTTTCGTCTAGCGTTTGTGTCACACATGCAGGATATACTGAGCTGAGTCAACACCGCTGGGATTGACTTGCCATATGGGTTGTTTCCCATGTAAGATGCAGGGTGGAAACCCCAGGCTTGGGAAGGCTTCAGACTTTGGGCCTCCTGGGGCTGATGCCCTTGTTGTCTCCAAGGATGGAGAAAAGCTCAGAAGTGATGCAGTTTGGTATTAAGACCCCTGGCTGCCATGCAGGTTGGGGCCTCCCCACCCTGTCTCTAAGCCAGGAATTATTCTGCCTCATGGAATCACTCAGCAAAATAATTTAGAATTTGTTTTGGTTTATTACATTGGTGCCAACCAATAAATGCCCGACCACTGTTCTTATGTAGTTATGGAGTTCTTAAAATGATGCCAAAAGGAGTCTGTCAATTTAGTTAGGGTCAGGCTGCCAGATGTAATTTCTCTTCGTTGCAAAGTGGTGTTAAATATACAGCAGTCTGGAAAAAAAACATGATAAAATGGTAATGGGCATTAGATTCAAAACAGAACCCAAGAAGTAAAAACACTAAGATAGGTAAAGAGGAGGAAAGTTCACAGCTTCATTCTTTGGTATAGTCCATCTCACAAAGTGTATGAACTGTACAGAACTAGGAAAAGTCCAAAATAGTTCGACATATTTAAGCTGTTTCCTACATGCAATGAGATTTGCATTTATTAATCTGCTTTTCCGTGTCATACACAGAAAAAAAAAAAAAAAGAACAGGGAACAAATTTCCAAGGATGAAATTTCCACATTTATTTTTCTTTCATGTGCATAGAAAATGGCAGTGAAGTGTCCTATGAAAGAGGCAAGGGAATGGGCATGGCGCTGCTATACCAGACTGGACTTTGTGCTTCAAAGGTACACTATTCATTTTGAAAACAAAGGATGTTGTAGTTTGTTTTTAACTGCTAACATTTCCTTGGGTTTCCCGTTTGTTTTTTAAGCTGTCAGTTTCTTCAAATCTCTTTTCAAATGACACACTGCGTTACAAATGATGGCACTTAACCAATGTGGCATTTCCATATTTACACCAACAAAAGAAATTTACAAGACACAGTAGCGTACAATCTTGACATTTAGTAATAGCAATAAAACATGAAGGGCATCCATTTTATTATTATTTTTTTTCTGTACAAACTATCAGAACATAACTTATTCACATTAAAAAAATCATCTTTAATTTGATTTGACCTACACATCCCCCATCTCTTTTCACCCATTTCTCAAACCTCTCATCACATCGCCCACACCTTCACCAGACTATAGAATCTACAAGTAATTAGATCTAATGCCTAAGTAGAGCTTAGAAAGTCCTCCCTCCCAAAGGTTGCCTCACTTCCCTGATAATTCCTCAAATAAGAAAAAAAAATTCTCTTCA
Organism: Mesoplodon densirostris; assembly: GCF_025265405.1. Classification (NCBI taxonomy): domain Eukaryota; kingdom Metazoa; phylum Chordata; class Mammalia; order Artiodactyla; family Ziphiidae; genus Mesoplodon; species Mesoplodon densirostris. Next base: position 78,280,837 of record NC_082668.1, on the reverse strand, counting down.
CTCATTCCTTCCGTGTCACTTTCACATTTCATCAGCAAATCAGCAAGACGGACTTCTCATCTCAATCCAAACAAGGTTAGAAAGAAAGAGTTCCTCTCCCGAGCATCATGATGCTACACCCACGAGTCTGGGGACCCTGGGTACTGTTCTGCTCTGTAAGAAGGTCGTTTAGTGGAATAAAAGTCTACATAATTTGTGGTCGATTTCAGTCCATACTGTGTTGAATAATCAGTAGAAGCTGGAAAGTGAACTCGGTCATCAAAATAAGGATCTTCATAGCTATGAGGAGACTGCAAATACAATCTGTATGCATCAAAGTTCTTTCTGTTGGAGTCATCTTGACTATAATACAGCTGTTGATGCTGTTGACAAAATGAAAAAGCAAATAAATCAAGGCAATTTTTGGAAGTACATGTTTAGGGAAAATTAACGTGGGCTTCCTGCTTCATATTTTTAAAGCAATATTCAGTGTTTGTGAATTTATGGTTGAAAGTTGTTTCTGGTGCATACTGTAGGTTCACTAGTGGACCGTAAGGATTTTACACTATGTTTACAGGCAGGCCGGCAGTTTGCTCAAGTCCTTTCCTATGGCCTCTAGAAGTCAGCGCCTTGGGAGAACCCAAGATACCTCCCTCCTTACTAGAGGCCGAGTTCAGTGCTCTGCTGTGGAGAAGCCTGTGACCTGGGCGTGCCCAATGAAAGGATAGACTTGATTTTTGCTTTGACACAGGGAAACCGTTAGCTCATCATGTACTTAGTTAAAGGTTGGATTTTGGGGCTTTGGGTTGTTGTGTATTTGCACAACCATCTTTTAAAACGTTTACCTCAGAGATGAAGATTGAGTCCATCCCTCAGTTTTAAAAGAAATGTGTAAAGATGTTTGTAAAAAAAAAAAAAGGAAATATGTCGTTTGGTGAACAGTCACACTTTGGAAACCCTGCTGTGGTTCTAAAGGAATAAGGCAGTCTCTGGGCAGGAGAGTAGCAAAATTAGAAGAGATACGTGAGCATATACAATTCTAAAGGAAAAGACTTCCCCAAGCTGGGGCTAATAATAACTCCATCTGTAAGGAAGCAAGGTGAGACACAGGTGGGCATCATCCATCCCTGCCCTCATTTTCTTTTGTGTTGTCTTATCTCTGACCCCACATTAATTTCTTCAAATATGTTTGGAGAAAAACTGTAATGGTTCTAATGTCTGTCTTTCCCCCGATCATGCCCAAATCCCCCTCTTAGTAAGATGTAACATACTTATCACATAGGTATCAACACCATGTTCTGGAACTAAATGCATTCTAATATTATAAGGATTTCAGAGCTAAACCTGCTTTTTAATTAGAGTTACAATTCTGAGGCTATTTCTCCTGGCTAAAGAAGATTATGAGTAACTTGAGAGGTTCTTCTTCTTCCATTTACAGAGAAAAGATGATGTGAAGGGAGGTCTAAGAGCATCCTTTTCTGCAGAGCAGGATACAGGCTTGTTTGGGAAACCCCCAGTTGCTCATGTGTTAATGGAAGGTAAGAGGAGAGATCAGATGGCCCAGGTGGACATGGCATCAGGAAGGACCAAAATGAACTTCAGGCCCCTCATGAATGCAGAGATTGAACGTTACAATCACTAGTCCCCATTGTGATGGAGAGTGGAATTCACCCCTGCAGGGCTGGGTCCACTCTGACGTCTGAGCCTAATAGAGATCTGGCTGTGGACTCAGGTGTTTGTTTTCAAACCACGGAAGCTTGGATGGGAGGGAGTCACGAAGATGGAGAAAGAGGTGTATGTACAAAAAAGAACAATGAGAAGAGAGAATGAAGTGTGCTTACCAACCTTTCCCCGCCCACAGGATGGAAGAGGTTTTAGAGATTAACAGGAAAAAAAAAAAAGAGTGGGAAAAAGAAATTGTTGGGCAAAGAATAGGAGTTAAAGACTTCTCAGCTGGTTCCCATCAGTGGCATGGTGGCACCAATTCGGATATGCAAGGACATAGGGCTATTGTGGAAGTGATTTGCTTAAACCACGGATGAGCTTCCGAGGAGCAGAGATCCCCCGGGAAAGCTCCTCGGCCCCTGCCGGGTGGGCCCAGCTCAGGTAAGTCAACCGGCGCGGACCCCTTACTGTGTTGATCCCTGCTAATCGGCCTTCTGTAAAAATGATATTGCAAATTCACCTGTAGCCGTCTATTTTGTTCTCTTGCTGGTGAGGAATAGGAACTGATGTAAATTGGTGAAGGTTTGCTGGAGCCTGTAAGAAAATATTTTACGAAATTAAAACTAGTGCTCATTACTCTGGTCCATTAGGTCGTGTGGACTCCCTGCTCTAGGGCTGGTGGCGTCCCCGACAGGCCCTGCCTTCCCCGGTGCCAGCACAGCCCCGGACCAGTCAGCAGCCTGGGTGCCCTGGATCAAGCCTGCTTGCTGCTTACCCAGGGTTCTTAGGGGCTAATGAATACGGCAAAGAGAGGCTGTGTGTTTCACCAAAAAGCAATGCCAATGCAGAGCTCATCCAAAAAGGGTTCCTTCTCAACCTCTGGTCACCGTGGGGAGCTCTTCCCACCTGTGAAGATTTCCCTGGCTGGCTCTGAAGAGCAGACTTGCTCCCTGAGCCAAGGAACATGGCTTTTCCAGGGCTCTGAGCTAGAGCACCGGGTCAGATGAGGGGGTAGGGAAACACAGTGGAACAAGCTCCATGCCCTCAGAACAGCGTTGACTCAAAATCCCAGGTCCTGGAAGGAGCAGGCACAGGTGTGTTCTAACAGGCCGGCCACCTGGGGGCACATTCTTGTGTCCACCATATTTAAGTATGTTTCAAAACAAAAAGACCCTGGTAATCAGATAGCTGTCTTCATGAGTCCATAGTAGACTCCCAATGATGTCATTGGTTACCCTTCTAGTATTGGTAAGGCTAGCAAAGATTTTTATTTTTTTTAATGAGGAAAATGAAACATATTTGAGGCAAATTAGTTTATTGAAGCAAGCAAAGAAGATACAGAATGGCGTGCATGCTAAGGAGGCGATCTTTAAAATAAAGCAGGCTGCCGCAAACCTGAAGCAACAATGCACTTCAGTTGGTATGTGCATTTCCTCTGCAAAGAGCTCGGTGTTTGAAATGTAGCATCTGCAATTTTCTGAGCTATTAATTGCCATAGTAACAATAGTTGATTAGTAAACAGTCCTGTGAAATCACAATTTTAAAGACAACAGCACAACTGAGACTGCTCCCCCAGCAGTTGTTAAATTGCCACCAGTTTTTCTTTCTTTCTTTTTAAGAAACAGTTTTTTTTTGTTGTTGTTGAGAAAGGAGGGCTTCCCCCCCGCCCTTTTTTTGGTAGCTCACACTGCCTTATTTGAAACCTCTAGAGTAGTTCTAATTTGCAACATAGTTGAGAATGGAGACAATAGGAAACCTTGGTAACCCTTCAGGTTGGCCTTCTTTAAGTAAATTATATGCAGGGCTTTCTGAATAGGACATAAAAATATTAATACTGGGTAACATCATTTTTGTTATTCTTAAAAAATAATCACTCTGAGGAGAATCCCGTTATATATTTTGTTATTCATTCAAACTCTTTTCCACAAAAATGTAAATGGAATTAATCTCCATCCGCAGGTTTGAATTTATGAGTCAGTCCAGGAGATGTGGGCCTGCCAAGTGTCACAGAGCTCAGGGTTCTGGAACACACAGGGGAGTGGGGAGGGGGGCAGGACAAAGGGCCTGCGCTGCAGGGGAGTCAGAAATGTTTTCTCGTTTGGATACAGTGCTCATTTTATTTGCGGTCACCAGACCACTACCATCACTTGTTTTTACTTAAAACAAGTGGAAAAGGCCCTGAAGCAGGAGATGGAGAAACTGGACCATGGTTTGCTGCTGGGGGACCATCTCATTGCAGGCAGAGGTTACCTCCCAGGCCACCGGCCAAGTGCCTGGGGACACGCGGCTTTTCGAGATACTCTATCACACACCCGACTGGCGTCTTACCAGGGTACAGGCCTCTATGTGTGGCATCCCCTTGGCTACTGTAATACTGCATAGGTGGCTGGGTCCTATCGTATTCAGAGCGAGGGTCTCTGATTCCTAACAGTGCTGGTGAGGAAGAGGTACTGCCGACTGAAGGGAGAGGCGAGAGGAGGAGGGAGAGAGAGAAAAGAAAGAGAAATCAGGCTGTCAGTGTCTCTAGAAAGTCCCCTCTGGAAAAACAAAGGTCAGTAATTAGAAGTGCACGTGGCTGGCACTAAAGTCAGCTCTTAGCGGTGCTGTGAGTTGTAGGGCAGCCAGCCCTGGGTCTCTGGAGGGTGACCTGCAGGCCGGCCACGGTGAGGATCAGCGCTATCAACCCCCAAGCTTGCTAGAGAGCCACAGCACGTGGTGCAGGGATCATGCGGCTTCCCCACTGACACGGTGGGTCTCAACCACCTGCTTGGGCCTTTGAAACTGAGTGATGGTAACTTCCCAGTCATGCAAGAGTTACATTTGCTGCTTTATGATCTCAGTTCACTTACTTGTAACACACCCATCTATTATCCGTTATGTATAGCTCTTCAGTAAGTAGATGTTTTATGGCATGTTTTGATTTCTGATGATTTCAGAAATATCTGCATCTCTAAATGTGTTTGAATAAGAGTGCCCAGCCCATAAAATGTATAATTCTTTTTATGGTGATCAGCTGTCAGGGAAATTTATAAACTCCGTAAGCCCTGCTCATCAAGCTCGTGGTGCTGAGAAGCCTGACCTCACAAAGGCCCAGCTTTTTTATCACAGCTGGAGCCAAACATTTCATAATAACATGTCTACCCATGGGTGTCCTGCTGGGACATTTTTGCACAGAAGGAAAACATCTTCTTCTTCTCATTAAAAGACCCATCTTGCTTGCACTGAAGTATCTTGTAATTAAGAGTGGTCACTTATTCATTGGATCCACTTCAAAGCGGCAGGCCCCAGGCCCTGCTACCAGTGGTTTTGTGTGCATTGATGCTTTCAGAGGAAGACTGACATCAAAATATTTTCCCTAGAAAGTCACTTCACTGACACACAGGGAGCATGCATGGGCAGTGTCTATGTGCTTCTCATCCTGCCTACTTTCTACAAGGTAGGAGGACAGAGGCCATCGCCACCTGCCTCCCATAATTACATCAGCAAGATATGAGATGTGCCCATAAGCAGATACCGTGCCAGTGCTGGGGATGGATGATCAGTCCTCAGAATAAATGGAGAAACAAGGGTGAATTAGATCCTACCTTCAAACGGAATCCAGAGAGGGACCTAGGAACTTGGACGGGGCCCGTCAGCACTGTCCAGTGTGTATATTTAAGAGGTCCTCAAAACAAGTTCATTGCTTAGTGACTATGTCCTGATTTGTCTGAAATTATTCTTTTGCCTGTACCCATGCCTTTTGTTAAACAGCAAACTCTCTTGCTTCCCTGGGCACCCCTCTTCCTGAGTCTCTAAAGAATCCTGAGCATTCTTATAAAGCAAGACAGCCTCAGGCTACACCTGGGAACCCAGCAAGATGTGTCAAAAATCAAGCAGACGTCTCTGAAGAAAACAACTCATAATTTAAAAACTAAGACATATACACCATATGCAGTAGGCAGAGATAATTTTTAAAAATTCCTGGTACAAGCGGAGACATCCAATTATGTGACAAGAACCACCAGTCATATATTAGTCTTTTTGGTCACATTTGTCCACATGAGAAATAAGACTGCCAGCAGAGCACAGCTGAATACAACAGGTAATATTTATATGTCAGAATGGGAGATTTAAAGCCAAATAAAAAAAGATATTTATTACTTTTCCTGTTTCATTTAGTTAAGAATTAAATTTACAGGACTGAATCGACTTGGTAGAAATATTCTGTTCTTACACGGAAACCCCCCACCCCCAGAAAAACAAAAAAAAAAACGCCCCCAAACCCAGTCTGACCCTCAATACATTCTTTCTACCAAATTAAACACCACCAATATGTAGGTAGTGTGGTTGTCAAGATTCCCAACTTACAAATCAAAGGGAATTCCTGTAAAGCCACCTGCAGGACCTGTTCCCATTAGCCATGGATGCTGGGGGTCTGGAAGGCAGCCAGAGGATGAAGCTTTAACTGGTGAGGAGTAAGGCACAGGTGGAGATCATGGCTCTCCCAGGCTGTGGGTCTAAAGCTCGTGTCTAAGGGATTCTTTCTAAGAGTTTTCACCAAGAAAACGAAAAAATCACTTTGAAGAGATTTCAGATTTATGGCCTGCAGGCAGGCAAGGGCAGCCATTTTCAGGCACAACCTAGTGGTTCTCAAAGTGTGTTCCTCCACTCCCCTGTATCCGCGTCACCGGGCCAGCGTATTAAATGCAGGTTCCCAGGCCCCTTTGCAAACCTAGTGAAGCAGAATCTTAGGGGGAACAGATGCTATTGAGGACCCCGGGATACTTTTATGCACCACAGTTGGTGTAAACTTACATAAAACTTTTAAAGCGGAAGGAGGAGAGTGGGTCTGCTGTATACAATAGCATGTAATTCCCAAAGAAGGCTTTCAGCCTGAAGAGCAAACTCTCCTTTCCTCAGTGTTTGGAGGTGACAGGCTTAATCAGCGTACGTTCGATCTCCGGATGGGAAACAATGTTCTGTCACACAAATGCTCTCACCAAGAAGGGGAGTTTACCCACTGACCTGACTGAATGACAGGTGACATCTGTTGGTTGGTGGTAGACAACGAAGGGTGTGATTTGAATCGGTCTCGCTCTAATGTTGACACAGGTGTAATAAAATGGTTCTGATTCCACCCATCCTGTGGAGTTAAAAGAGAAAAAGAAACCTCTCAAAGTGGATAATGACATTTCATTACAATAAATGATTACGACCGTGTGCTCTGATGAATGCTAATTATGCCAGAGCTATTCTTGTAAGTTACCTTTTTATAAATGCTCCGGAGGTCCCGATATTGCCATAGTGTATTCAAGACCTGGGCTGCTGCCTTCACCACTTTCAGAGATGATCTAGGGAGAGAGCGGGGTTGTTAATGAATGTGGGCGGCTCCACTTGAAGAGTCTCTGGCAGCAAAGCAATGGCCAAGAGGCCATCACTCCAAGGACCAGGGGGCAAGGAGGCTGCTGCTAGAAACCACCACCAAGGAATCAGGTGTACCTGGGAGTCAGTCAAGTTCAGGGCTGGCCTGAGGTGGCAAGGACCAAAGAGAGGCTCACAGGCACTTGGCTCTGTGGTCGGGATGAGCCCACGACTTCTGACCATGACCACACATCTCAAGTGTCTGAGGACCCTCCCAAGTTAACTTAAGTTATCCTCCCCCCATTATTAGGCCTTCATATAAAACATGTTTACTGCCTTCTTGTCATGTGTACCTCTTTGTAAACAGATGTGTCTGTGTGCTCTAGTGTGTGATTTGGAAAATAAGGTCAGTTATTACCTCCCCTCTCCCTGAGGCCTTCCCGACCAGTGTGTCTGAAATTGCGACACCCCTCCTCACCCTGGCATGCCCTATCACTGTCCCCGATTTTATTATTTGCCCTTTACTCAGCACCATCCGCAGGCGCTGCTCATTCCACTGGTACCTTGTCTGTTCCACCCACGGAATGTAAGCTACCTGCGGGCAGGTGTGAACTGCTCACTGCTGTAGCACGTGGCAGGTGGGCAAGAGACAGAAGCTTGGTGAGTGAATCAAAAGGAAAGTAAGTATATGTTCAGAAAGCTTGATTTGATCCAGGTTTTCTGAATCTCTTGTTTTGAAAAAAAAAAAAATTAGACTTTTTTTTTTCAGTATACAAAGATTTTGGCACTGGTTCAGCATCTCTCCAGCCTGTTCTTATGCCTTTCACAAATAAAGGCTATCTCACAAAATTTTAGGAGCACTAAATGTGATTTTGGTTACTCTTACAGGAGAGGGGAAGTGAGCCGGAGGGGGAGTTAGTGGAACAGGGCCTTAGCTTTATCTGTAATGTTTCGTTTCCTTTGAAATAAAAATGAGTGTGTGTGCACTTATTACTAATGAGATAAAAAAAGATACCTAAGAGAAAAGGACTGAAAGGAAATATGAATAATGTTGGTAGCTGTGGTTTCTGTGGGGTGAGAATATGATTTGCTACATTATTCTTCAAAAGTATACATAGGGGTGGGCTTCCCTGGTGGCGCAGTGGTTGAGAGTCCGCCTGCCGATGCAGGGGACGCGGGTTCGTGCCCTGGTCCAGGAAGATCCCACATGCTGCGGAGTGGCTAGGCCTGTGAGCCGTGGCCGCTAAGCCTGCGCGTCCGGAGCCTGTGCTCCGCAACGGGAGAGGCCACAACAGTGAGAGGCCTGCGTACCGCAAAAAAAAAAAAAAAAAAAAAAAAAGTATACATAGTGTGAGTTCTAGTACTGACACTCAGCCAATTAATAAATGTTTACTAGTATGGGCCAGTCTTTGTTCTAGATACCGAAGATGCAGCAGTGAATGAAAAGACAAGGTGCCCGCTCTGGGGGCTGTCAGATGCCAGAGGGGGTCGTAAATAACCCCGGGGAAGCCACTGCCGTGTGCAGGAGGAAAGTGGGGAGACGGGCGGGCCATTTTACTACTGATCCGGAGGCTACTGTCCTGTTGTGTCGAGAAAGGGACAAGCAGCCCTACACTTCCGCTTCCTTGAAGGATTCTCTGATCTGATACTAAGGCAAATTCACAGTCACCGCTATAGCTCCGTGACAAGAAACCTTCAATTTTTGCCACCAATCCTCTAATCCCTGCTTCTGCTGCTTCAGCACTTGGGTGTCACCCACAGCGAGGTATGATCCAAGCCCAGGGCACATCCTGAGGCCACACAGCAGGCTCTGGCTCAGCTGCATGTGGTGATTTTAGGACCTTCTGGGAGGAAATAATCCCAGAACTGAGGATTTAAGATGTTCTTGCAGAACAGGCCCTGGAGCCTGGAACAGAGCCAAAGGTCCAAGGGAGATGGGGCCCAGGTTTTCCTCCTCATGAAATGTCTGATTCTTCCAGGAGGCAGAACGGCCAAATGTAGCTTTAGGGACAGGAACGAAGGTAGGGGTGAGGGATGCTCCAAGAAAATAAAGAGCAGAAAAGGGGCCACATGACCACAGATACCTCTCCGAGCAAAAAACAGGTTTTAACTGCCGGAAACCACTTAGCTTATTGGCACGTGAGAAGTGCACAAATAAATCCTTCCCAATAAGCAATGTATCCTCAACCAAGGCCCTTGTCACAGGAACGAGGGCCTGGCGCTGGCGTCTCCTTGCAGCAGACTTGCCTGTCTCCTCTGCCCTTGGTTATGTTCACCAGCTTTTCTATGCCCCCCGAGTCAGCCAGGGCCTTGGCATTCTCCATGTTCTTGCTGGTGACCTCATGCAGGGCACAGCAGATGGCTGCCACGGTCTCATCCGACAGCACGCCGGGGCTGGCGCCGCCCGGGAGCCTGTTGACCAGGTCTCGCATGGCGTATTTACCTGCCCGAGGCAAAAGAGAGCTCATTCCACGTTTGGAAGGGATCTGGTTTTTGTTATTGTTGTCATTGAAAGGTTGTGACTGTGCGGTCTCTTGAAAACAAAACCTCAAAAGAGACAATAACAGGAAAGAAAAAATCCACGGTAAAGAAGGAAATGACAAACATTTTAACTGTATGGGGCAGGTTAACATCTATGGCCATGCCACTCGAGGAAATGACTGGTTTATAAAACCTTACTGCAAATTGCTGAAACAAAATGTAAATCAGTGTATAAAACTGGGTATAACAATCAAGTTGCTTTAGTTCCACTATTTTCATTAACAGCAAGAATAAAGGAATTATGATAGTAAATTTTATTCTCCATTCAGTTCCTATGCATCATGTAGGAATTACAACTTCCTCTTAAAGCTTTTAAAAACTTTTCTTTGAATAAGTTTTAAGCTGGACCAAGTAAGGCTGCCAAACAATACTTTTCATGAAATCTTTCTAGATTTCAACATGTGAACTGGGTACAGTTACACATTTTTTTCCCCAAAATTTTTGAATTTTATCTTATTTTTTATACAGCAGATTCTTATTAGTTATCTATTTTATACATATTGGTATATATATATGTCAATCCCAATCTCCCAATTCATCCCACATTTTTATCAAGTTGAGGGTTTATATCAGTTGGTCTGACATCAGTAACAACATGCTCGTTTCTTTTAAAGAAGATAGAAGTATAATTCTGGTATGAAGATTATGGGCATGTTACGTCCCAGGAGTAATGCAATAATAAAGTTCCCGACAGGACAAGGCTGAGGTGTCCCTTCGCTACTGAGGCATTTCCGTACAGATCCTCAATTCCCCTTACTCTTCTCCAAAAAGAGATTATCTCAAGCTTTTTCCATTTCAGTTACTGACTAACTAGAATAACTGTACTGCAGACCAAAGAAATTAACTAAAGCTCAAGTAAATATTTTCTTAGCTTTTCTCCCTATGCTAATAACTGAGTGGATGCTAAATGGGTTTTTTATTGAAGACCTATTTATATTACAATGTAAGCAGGAGAAGATAGGGCCTGAGTACACGCCGCATAATTTACAGCACATCAAAGTGAAGACTCGGGCATAACTCACAGAGAACATTGTTAGGAAGAGTGGAAAAGCAGTGATGACACTGTAAGCCAGAAGATAAATGTTGTTTTTAAGAACAGATGATAAGTTAGCACTGGTGATTCTGAATACTCACGAATGACCAAAAGGTCCATGACATGTAATTCGTCACTTTGCTACGGCACAATTTTAAATTGCACTCTGGAGGCTTGGGAGAAGGCCAGTCACTCGGTCTGTGAGTGACCCTAGTGGTCCCTTCAGAGCCTGCAGCCCAGACAGCTGGCCTGGTCAGACTCAGTTGAGTATGCAGCAACTTTTGTGAACGGACAAAACTTTGTTTCCTCATGAAAAATGGCTCTGGAGAGAAAGTCCGTGGCTAGTGCTGGTGATGGATGTGAGGAGAGAGTGAAGAGGTCAGAGAAGGGCATGGTTCTTAGGAACAGAAGTGCTGGGTAAATCAGAGTCAAATACTGAATATGGGAGGGGCTCAGACCACACAGGAAGGAAGGGATCTTCATGGGGAAACAAGAAAAAGTGACTCCTGAAACAGCTCAAGAGTACTCCAGCTGGGTAAAATAATGCTCATCAGTGGAGAGAGAAAACACGTGTGAAAGTTTAAAAGGGGGTGAGGACATTCACAGAAAACACAGGGATGCACCGAGAGAAGGCGAGGCCCCTTGATATACATTCGTTCTTCCCCAAGGTCTTAGCACTCACGGAGCTGGCTGTGCACCCTCTGCTCTCCCATCTCTCTCCTCCCATTTGTGCAATGACAGGCCACAAGGTGTGTGTGGCCAACACTGTTTTTTAGCATTAAGAACTCCCAAACTATACGGGCTTCTTAGAAGAAATTCAAATAATATAGATGTAACAGAAATAACTTAAAAAATATCTTTTTAGGGACCTAAAGGATTTCTCTCAAGGAAATGTGGAATCTAGGAGCTATAACACATCTATTGGAATCAGACATAAGCTGGACTATGAACAGGGCATGGAAGGGGCTCCTTTCCTCTCTGGGGCGGGTACAATTTGGCCCAAAGAAATAGTGTTTTAAGAGCAGGTTAATCCAGGCAATAATTTAAAATAGCACGTCTACCAGGCACTGTGTGAGGGGCCATGGTGACCCCTCATAGACACTCTCTGAGGTGAACACTGTTGTCCTTGTTCCTTTTCTCTCTCCACCTTTGTCTTGCTCTGTCATGGCAGGTGTATTTTAATATGAGTTCAATATATATTCACTAATCCACATAAGATCTTGTCAAATTTTCCCTCCTTCTCCCCTGGCCTGTCATCGTCAGTAGGACTGGCGTGGAGCTGGGGGGTTTACAAGGGGCATTTTCACAGCAAGCCCATGGTGAGGAGGACAGGCATGGGCAGCTCCCTTTTAGAGATGGGAACCAAGGGAGAGTTTTCAATTCAGATGAAGGAATGGAGCCCACATGGGCTCCATGAAGGACACTCCACATTATACAGCCAGTGAGCAGAGCACATCCAGGGTTTAACCTGAGGTCCACTGGAGGGTCTCTGATCTTTTCTTTTCCCCACACTCTCCTTGGGATGTGGCCATGCTCTGGAGGCAAGCAAGCTAAGCTGCCGTGGTGCACAACTTTGAAGAGGCACTCATTCTCAAGTTCATGCAAGCGCCAACCCGACATTTGGATGGACCCAAGGGTGAACGCCTCCTAAAATTTTGCACCCTGTGTACCTCACTTGCCTTATCCTCATCCTGACCCTGCCCTGGGGTCAGGCCTTGGAACAGTGCCTCTGTTTTAAGGCGAGCACTTACACAGACGTGAGAGGGAAAAGCTATAAAACATTCATGTGATTTCTTTTTTTTAATTTAGAACACAGTAGTGTTGGAGAATTAGCAGATATGTCTCAAAAATCAGAAAAGGGAGAATGAAACTTTTTGATTGTTCAAGAAATGACTCTCTGGGGAAACAGATACACCAAATCTACCAAGCAGTTTTATAATGTATGACTGAAATTGCTAGCTCTTCTGAAAATTTACCTTCCTGATCCAGTGTTTAATGAATGAGCCTGCTCTTGCTGAAAAGGAATGGTCAGAAAGGACAGACACACGGGTACCAAATATGCCAAGACACCAGGGACTAGGACTGAGTTGCTAATCATTTTAAATGTCATCTTTTTATAAATCAAAAGAAGAGTTTTATAAACGCTGTTTCTCTCTTTATAGCTCACCTGGTCACCACAACATACCTATGAGCTCCTTGTTGCGGACATCTAGGGCCATATTCCTCAAGGCAGTCGCTACAGAAGAAACAACTCGATCATTGTCCATTCTCAGAAGTTCTACAAGGATGGGGAGCCCTTTTTCTTTGCGGACAGCTGCTCGGATGTACGCTGCAAACTAGGAAATAAAACAAGGTAATAAGTAATATAAAACAGAGTTCAACTCTCAGATGTTACTGTTGCCTAAAAAAAAGATGTTTCCAAAAGATAAACTAATAGATTAAATGTTTTCTTTCCAACTGGAGATTAAATCTGTGATGCCAGTCAAGAGAAAACCAGTTTGGGAGAAAGATAAGCTAGGATGACTGATTTAAAAAGAAATCCCAAAGCCTGAAAACCTCAAGCCACCATCTGGCAGATATTTTTGGGTAGAAAAGAGAAGGCAGTGATTACTTTCTACTTCAGCTACATAAACATGATTAAGGACGGATGGCACGTCTTCTCTGCAGTTGGCCCCAGGCCAGGTCCAGAGGCTATAAATAGGATGGCAGAGAGGGTAAACTGGTCAGTGCACATTAAAGGAGAACCTGTTTCCATCAAGTCATTTCTCCCCTGTATTCTCTGCAACAATATTTACAGTTTAGTAACCTTTCAAGGAAATTGCTTGGAAAACAATCCCTTGCCTCAGAAGAAAAGGAATTCTCCAGCAACACTGAGCACTGTAATTCATACACGCTGGCGAAAAAGTAAGTACATTTGTGCGCAAAATGCTTTGCCATTCAAGATTAGTTAGCTGCTGCTGCTATTTCTTTTTAATCCACAGTCAAGAACTTCTTTTGTGATTAAGAGGCAAGTCTGTACGGTGAGTCAGTTTGGGCACCGCATGAATTGGGAACGAACACTAAGTCATCAAGGAAACAAACAAAAAAAGTAACATTTGAAAATGGGTCTTTAATCTTGTTTTGAGTTTTCACTGCCATTTTTACCAATGCAAATTGTCTTTCAAAATTTAGGATAATTGAAAAATGTTGCTCATAAAACAGCTAATACTTTCCTGCTGTGGTCAAGACACGAGGACACCGATCTGCCAGCCCTTTGTATTATTTTGAACATGAAAATATGTGACTGACTACTCAGTTTCCTTAATACCAACAGACTAGATTATTCTAATAACACAAATAAAAGGAAAAGATGCATTTCAAAGATCCTATTAGCTTTCTTCGGATGAAATCCATACTCCTGTTTTCCAAATCAAATGATATCTGCAAGAGAAATAGAATACATGACTTGCTATCAGGTAAAGGACTTGGGCAGCTTTGGCAACTTCCCTCTCTGAAACCTGCAAAAGGACAGAACCAACACCTGTCTCGCCTGGAGACCAACTGGCTCAGCCCAGCCCTGGGCGCCTCCCTGCCAGAGCACTACAGCCATCACCACTCCCAGAGAGCTTCTGACTTGATCACATCTGTGGCCATGATTATCTTGTCTTCTTAATGAGGGCCAATATTTTCCCTTTTTTTTTTTTTTTTTTTTTTTTTTTGCGGTACGCGGGCCTCTCACCGTCGTGGCCTCTCCCGTTGCCGAGCACAGGCTCTGGACGCGCAGGCTCAGCGGCCATGGCTCACGGGCCCAGCCGCTCCGCGGCATGCGGGATCCTCCCGGACCGGGGCACGAACCCGCGTCCCCTGCATCGGCAGGCGGACTCTCAACCACTGCGCCACCAGGGAAGCCCAAGGGCCAATATTTTGATTTACTATTTTAGACACTTTTGAAATCACTTCCATATAATGTTTATATTTTAAACGACCTTGCCATTGGACGTTTATTCACTAAAGATTCCAGAAAATAAAATTCTACAACTCAAACTGTATCTATTTTAATTATTGTCTTTTTTCTTATCATCATCAAATGATTCTCAGGTCATAAGAAGCTGGAGGTGAACACTGAGTCACCAACATAAATATTTTGGATACTTATGTGCTAGGCCCTCTCCTAGGTCCTCCACATTTATTATCTCACTTAATCCTTAAAACCGCCAAATGAGGTAGGTATTATTTCCATTTTACAGATGATGAAACTGAGGACAGAGAGATCATATAGTAAGGGGGGTGGGGGAGGATTCAAAGCCAAGGGATCTGGCTCCAGAGCCAGCACTTAGATGCTAAGCTATTAGCACTTTTAATTTTTTTAAAATTTATTTATTTATTCACTTGTATTGACCTATAGTTGATTTCCAGTGCTGTGCCAACCTCTACTGTACAGCAAAGTGACTCAGTTACACACATATCAAGAACAATAACAAAATAGCCACGGTGTCTTAGCACTAGGCCGTAATTATCTGTATATATTCATTAGAGCAGCTGGCCGCATGAAACAAACCTTACCTAGGCCTAGCAATGCTTTTCACTCTCACGGAAAAAATGATGGCCAATTTTCATTTGGGGAGGGGGTGATGGAGGAAGTAGTCAAAAACAAGCATTATAGTAATTCTGCTAAAATATACTTGTTAGGAAATTTCTCGAGGTTGAAATGTTTCAAACAAGGATTGTCTGGGAAGTTGTTAGATGACACTTAAAACGTTGTGAGAACTTGATTATAGTGGTAACAGTAGAAATCACCTTCGGTTTTCCTAAAGAAGTCACACACGTATTAGTGGAGGTGGAAACTTTGCCATGTGTATGTTCTATAAGTGTCTGAGAGAGGAATGGTGCGGCCCAGCCTCAGCTCTAATTCAGGCCCTTGGCATCTCTCACCAGACTCCCCTACGGAATCCCAGCCTCGACTGTCCTCTACTTCAAATTCACCTTCTGCACTGCTGCAGACGAGATCCAACAGCGTCCACAACAGCCTGTGCCGTTGGTCTGCTTAAACCCTTTCAGCGGCCCCTCTGGTCCGAAGGTCGGGTCCCAGCTCCTGAAGCTTGGCTGTCAGGCCTGATCGAGAGGCCCAGCTCCACGGTGCACTCCTCGTCCCACCCTCCACGTCCCGGCAACCGGCCTGTAGCCTCTACCCACGGCATCCTCACTGTGACGCCTTTCCCCTGTTGTCCCTTTATCTGGTTGGTTCCCTGTCCACCCCGACCTCGACTCTGCTGGCTTAATTCTACTCATTCTTAAAGGTTCCATTTGGGCAGCACCACCCTTCCAGGAACCCTCCCCTACGTTCTGGCTCCCCTCTTTCCTTGCCTCTCTCTCACCTGCCAGGCTGGGTTAGATGTCCTCTTCCAAGACCCCGCTGCACACATATCCCACAGTCTACACTGTACTGGCTCCATCTGTCTGTTTTTCTCGCCAGCCTTCAGCTTCTTATGGGGAAGGGCTACGTCATATTCATCCTTGGATCCCCAGAGCCGACTGCTATCTCCCTGCTTTTTTCCTCCCCCCTTTACCAAACTCTAAACAACCGTGTCCCTTTCCATGATCATTGCTGATCTGACTGCAAGAAGTGTGCACAAGTAGAAGACATCCTACCTTCCAGTTTCCAGCAGAGAGGTTCTGGAGAGATCCAGCAGAGCCTTCCAAGGTGGCTGGGTTGGAACTTTCTGCTAGAAGAGTCAGATATGGTTTTACCACTGACGGATGCCACAGCATCTCAACCCCTTTGGGGGACTTCGACAGTCCTGGGATAGGACCAACTCCATCCCACTGAAAGACAAAGAGCACGCATTAGTGGAAGCAAATATGTGAACACAGTATCCAACACCTGAAAACGTTCCTTTCTGCTAGACTCAGCTAGAGCTAAGCAGAAAAACTGCATCATGAGAAAAAAATTTTTTCTTGCCAAATATGTGATTTCTCACTCCCAGAGGAAACGAAACTTTAGAGTTTCATGTCAAGTAAAATGCTAACTTGATCCTCTTGTGGTGTTCTCTTTTTCTTCTTCTTCTTCTTCCCCCAGCAGCTTGGCTCCAAGTCTTTGCTGGGAGACTCTTTTCCGAGTAGGTCATCCAATTCGTTCAGCCCCAGCGGCCGGGCCTGGGGCACCTCCAGCTCCAGCCGATACGACAGGTTCCTCAGCGTGCACACGCAGTTCTCCACGGTCTGAAACCCAACACAGTGTAGGATTAAAACCACCGTGGCACATTAGTGCCAAGTGTTTCTGTACTGAGCACCAGTGATAGTAAAGAAATGTAGAACATGAAAGAACTGCTTTTCACTTTATGGGAACTGCAACAGTCTAAGGTCAGAATGGTGATTCCAGACTGTGGGCGGGACACCCGGGGACAGAGTGCAGAGCCATCCGCGGTGCAGCTGACCATCTGACTGCCTGCTGAGTGAACTGCGCGAGGCTCTGGAGAAGAAAATGCCCAGGGTTCTGCTTCAGGGCTGCCGCAGTGGCAGAGATGCGCCCCAGTTACCAGAGCGCCCCCCTGCTCACCACTGGGACTCCTCATCGTGACCGCGGGTGCGACCAGCCTCCACCCCGGGCACAGCCCCTCCCCGCAGGTGCTGCCTCTGTCACCTCCTTCCATCCCCCACCCCCCCACGTCCCTCTGTGGAAAGTTCCACGATCTCATCTCTTTCTCTGCTGGCGTTTTGCCTTCCGCACATGGTCTTTTGTTCCTCAAAGTCTGTATCACGCCTCTAATTGGGAGGCCAACCCACTTCAACCCAGTGTGTCTAAAACCAAGTGCAGTTTTGCCTAGCGAGCTCCCCTTCTAGCTTGCTGATTCCTCTCAATATCTTCTGCAGATCTTTTGGTTCAGTTGAAGCTCAAATAAAAACTTGGCCGTCACTTTGAATTTCTCCTCTAGTTCCCCCCCAATCCTACCACTCAGTCTTCTTTTCCCTCTTAGACCCCTGCTTACGACCCCAGGCCTGTTTGTGGCCCCTCTTCGTCCAGCCCATCCGGAACAAGTGCCCGGCCTGCCTGGGGACTCCTGACACTTTTAGTCCCTCCTTCCTGTTTCTCCCCACCTTCCCTGGGCCCTGATGCTGGGGCAGACCCTGGATGGCATCACAGCTGAAAAATGATGAGCAGAATTCCTTGTGAGAGGGCCGGGATGGAGGAAATAGGAGGGGAGGATAAGGGGGACATGCTGGTAACAGAGGGAGTGGATGAAAGACTGCAACCTGCATGTAGAAAGGGGCACCCAGAGTTGGTACCGAGGCAAGAAGGGAAGAGAGGTTGGGGGGATTCCAGTGCCTGGACCAGAAACTTTTATTCAGTAGATACTTAGATCCAGATGGATTCGACTGTAGCAGCAGGGGATACGGGACTGGAGGAAAGAGCAGCGGGGCAATCACCTTGACGATGAGCCCAGGAGAAACCACAGAGAAGGTCTGGACCCTGGTAGATCCTTCGCCACATGGGAGTCACTCAGTTTTCATGGTTCTAAGGCTATTAAGTTCTCATGCCCCTGTTAACTTGTAATTTTTAGAGACAGTCTCCCTTTAATCTGGAGCGTAGTCTAACAAGGAGGAGACGGTCAAGAATTCCAGAAAGAGTCAATGGCACGCGGACAGCGGCGGTCAGCAGCTGCTGTCCTCTGCCACCGCGCGTTCACGGCCAGGCGGGCACTGACCTTGCTGTCGTAGTCGGATGTGTTCACACACGTATGGATCACGTACAACAGAGAGTCCACCAGCCCCTCACAGGATCGCATCTGCTTCCGCGCTTCCTCCCCCGCGGAGCTGAGATTCCTAAACAGGCAGAGGCACGGGGGAGCTCGTTAGCTGCGGAACCTTATTACCTTAATGATCTGAGAACGGGTGACACAGCAGCACGTAGATCTGGTCTGAAGAGGCATTTGGAGCCTGCATTTTAATCTCGAGGGAGCTCACAATAATAGCCAGCCCCCTATTAGCCACACAAATAGAAGGGAGCAGGGGCACTTGAACTTTGTATCTCTCTTGTTGACAGGCCACCTTCTAACCTCCTAAAATAATTATTTTGGGGCTTATCTTCAGTTTCCTCATACGTAAGAAAGGGGGAATAATAGTAACTACCTCGTAAGGTTGCCATAAGGAAGAGATGAGCTGCTACATAGGAAGCAATTAGGAAGTGCCCACCATGTAAAAGGATGTTTGCTAGCCATGCACGGTTGCTGTTTTCAGACACCCTTTACCTTCCTTGTTAGGTCATAAGGTCTTTGCAGTCCCTGCACCTATTAAAATGTTTTGCATGTAGTAGGTGGTCAAAAATGCTTCTTGAATGAACAGAGGAAACATATTTCTTGTATAAACATTTCAAGTTAAATAGGAATACTTGCTCATGCCACAATTTTTCTTATCTTTTTAATTATTAAAAAACCTGAAAATTGTTTTAGGTTTCATCCATATGGAAATTTGTGCTATCAATTCAACTTCGTGAATTGATACCAAATTATAAGGCTCTATTTTATGTGCCATTAACAAGGGTTCTAGGCTAACTCTGAGATTTTGCAAAACTTAGACTAGGTAAGGGGGATTGGGAATGACTTTTCTTTTCACCTTTGTTTTTCTGAGGCCAGAGATACTATCACCCATGATCTCTCCACTGTTCTTTTTGTTTGTTTGTTACTAAAAAATATTTAATAGCCAAAGTAACAAAGGCACTGATTAATCATATGAAGGTGTCAACAAAGTAGAAGAGATATTAGACTAACAATCAGTTTGAAGTACAAAGTCTGAATCAGCTGAATATCAACCATGGGAATAAACAAAAAAATAAGCTACATATCTGTCCCATACAAAGAGAAAACACTTATTATCTTCAATTCCATATTAAACATTATCAAACCTATATCAATACTGACCAGCTACTAGAACATAAAAGAATCTTCAGTCAATATTACACAAAATATATTTGCTAACTAAAATTAAATAAAATTAGAAATCATATAAATTCATCTGCCCCACTTATTTGAGATATTAGAATACATACTTTTCTTTAATTCATGATTCTATTAGTTATATATTGCTGTGTAACAAATTACCCCAATATTTAACAGCTCAAAAAATAAATACTTGTTGTATTATGGTTTCTCTGGGTCCAGCATTCAGGTGCTTCTTAGCTGGGTGCCTCTGGGTTGAAGTCTCCCATAAGGCTATAATCAAGCTATTATCTGGGGTTATAGTTATCTGAAGGCTCAACTTAGGAAGGATCGACTTCCAAGTTCACACCAGTGGTTGTTCCCCGTCCTCAGAGAATCCACTTTCAAGTCCATTCACGTGACTATGGCAATCCTCAGCTTCTCACTGTTTGCCAGACGTCAGTTCCTGCCATGGGGGTTTCTACTTGGGGAAGCTCACAACATGGCAGCCAGCTTTCGCTCAGAATGAGGCAACAAGAGAAAGAGTGAGCAAGACATAGGCCAGTCTCTTTGTAACATAATCTCAGAAGTGGCATCTATAACTTCAGAATTACTATTTATTTGAAGGCTTTCACTCAGTGAAAGGGGAACACACATGGGCATAACACTAGCAGGCGAGAGTTTTTGCATCCATCTTAGAGGCTTCCTGCTACAATGGTTTAAGAGAAAATAAAAGTAGAAAATATAAATTATTTATGACTGAATGACAACAGAGCGTCACATATCTGAAGTCACTCTACTGTTCTTATCCAGGGTTACCTCTCAGTAGCTCTCAACAGCTAAGCTCTGCTGTTCCTCTAACAGGGATCCGGTATCCCTCTGGTTTTCCTCTCATCTTGCTGTCTTCCCTTCTCAGCCTCTTCTGCCTGTGGGTCCCTCTGGAGTGCCCAGGGCTACTTTGGTCGCTTCCTATCTTTATCTTTGTGCTCTTCTGGGTGGCCTCCTTCTGCTCCTTGGATTTAATACAACCTATGGACCCATGACTCCCCAGTTTTTATCTTTAGCCCAACCCCTCTCTAGAATTCCAGACTTGTTTATCCAGACATTACCTTTATCCACATGGACAGCTAATTAGACATCTCAAAGTGGACCAGACAAAACCCTCAGCTGCTCCCCTCTCCACCCTTCCTCCGCCCCTCTGCTGGACCTCATCAACAGCACTTCCCTGCTCCCAGCTGATCCAGCCGAAGATCTAGGAGCTGTCCTTACTTCCTCCCTTTTCCTCGCCCCTCATATTCAGTCCGTGAGCAAACCTTGTCAGCCTCTCCCTCCACAACGTACTCCGCTCTGCCGACCCTCCCCGGTGCCTGGCCTTTGTCACCCTCATCATCTGCCTTCCTGCCCCCACTGTTGCCCCCATCACAGTCAGAAACCATCCCTACTCTTGTGAGTAGACCCTCTGATGGTTCCCCATGACACTTGGCACGTGGTGCACTCCTTGCTCTGATCTAAAAAATCCGAGGTAACTGGTTTCACGCTGCACCTTGCCCATTAAGCTCCAGCCTCAAGCCCCCTCCTGCCCCAGAGCCTGTACACTCCCCGTTCCCTTTGTCTCCAGTGTGTCCTCCTCCCCTCCCCCACCCCTGCCCTCACAGGAGCAGCTCCTGTGGTATTTCCGACTAGGCTTAAACTTCACCTCCTATGAGAGACTGCCTGACCATCAAAGTGACACCTAGTAACTCTTACATCACCCTATTTTTTAAATGGCATCTGTTGTTATTTTCTTGTTTATTTATTTACCTGTCTCCATCAATAGAACTTGGTTCTATCCGAGCCGCGACCTACTCTGTTTTGTCCATCACTGAATTTACACAGAAGGCATTCACCAACTGTTGATAGCCCTGAACCACTGGGGGAGCCTGAGCGTGTGTCCTGTCCCTGGGCCTCCCCTGAAGCCTGGCAGGCTAGCTGAGGGCTCACGGCCTCCCCTGAGCCAGGTACAGGGAGAGGAGCTGCTGCCCCACAGATCAGCAGTCAAGGCCATGTGACCCGTCCTGTGATGCAGGAATCTGAATCAGGGAACTGGCCTGCCTTCTAGGAGCCTGACTCTTGTCGCCCCCTCCCCTCCCCTGCCCCAGTTACCCATCACAGTAGCGGAAGGCTTCAGAGCAGAAGCCCAGGCCCCTCCCTGCCCCCCTCTCTCGAGCTCTGGTGTAGAGATGCTCAGACATCTTAGCTTAACCGGTAAATAGCACTCACTGTGTGTCAGACGCTACACGAAGCATTTTATACAAGCTGAGTCTTCACAACTCTGAGATGTTATTATTACCCCTATTGTAAAGATGAGGAAACTGAGGCTCAGAATGGGACAGGAAGTCAGTCTGTCTGAAGCCAGCGCCCACTCTTGTTGTCACCAGGCCACTCTGCCCCAAGGTTTCTGTTTCAAGTTCCCAGTAAGCCTGGGAAACTGGGTGGAAATTGAGCTGATGAGAGTTAATGGCAAATAATGAGCAGCACCGTGTACAGTTAAAGGAGGCTTTATGGATTTTAAATGCTAAAGATAATGACTGAAAAGAGTATTTGGGCTCATTTTCATTGATTTATAAAACTCTAAACCCAATGATTGCTTAAACCACACCGTTTTGCACCCTTTTAAAAGCAAAAAAGTTTTATTAATCATTACATTTAAAAAGACTGAAGTCTAATTAACAGACATTATATTAGTTTCAGGTGTACAGAACAATAATTTGACGTTTGTAGACATTGTGAAATGAACGCCACAGTAAGTCTAGTTACCGGCTGTCACCGTACAAAGTTACCAAGTGTTTTTTTCTTGTGATGAGAACTTTTAAGATTTACTTTCTTAGCCTCTTTCAACTTTACAGCACAATATTAGTGACTACAGTCACCTTGCTGCACATTACATCCCCGTGACTAAGTTACTTTATAACTTGAAGTTTGCACTTCCACATTTTGAATTTAAACAAACACCAGGCTGCTGACACATTAGCAATCAGAACGTGACAACCAGAAAAATGCTGCTCAAGTGGAAAACACTGGAATTTTGACAGTAATTTCAGACTGAAAGGGCTTTTTTGACTGATCTATAGAAGAGTCATTTATAAGATAATGTCTCTCAAGCCACTGCTCTGTGCTCACAATGTTTTCCTCATAGGATAACAAAGCCCAGTGGTCTAAATTTAAAAAAAAACTTGGAAACTTAGAGAGGTATTAATAAAAATGAAATATTAAATCACCCTGAAATCAACTTAGCTATGACACATATTATTTAATCACAGACTGAATCGTAAAGAAGAAACAAACATTTACCTCAGGCAACCTGTCGTATTACGCAGAACGAGTGAAGTCTGAAATTTAATTTTATGATCGTCATCAAAAGAAGAGTTATTCCATCCAGAATGTGGAACAATCACAGTGTTTGTCAGGGTTGAGAGAGCATCGCGGATGATTGTCATCTTTACGGCATCACATGAGGATAAGTTCCAAAGAACTCCTAAAGAATGAGATTTTAAATATCAAATCAATTAGAAATCCTGCAGTTTTAGTAATGAAATAAACATATTAGCTTTAATTGATGGGAATTCAGTCTGTTCCAAACCTAATCTATGGCCTGAATTTACAACCAGGCTGGGGATGGACCTCTAATAAATGTTGACTGAACATATGTAAGCTTCTGGCAGTATATTACCAAGTTGTCCTTATCTTAAGTTTTGGAGCCTATGTATCTATCAGGCAAGATGACTATGGCTTTGCAAAGCAAATTAGAGTTACTCTGTGAGGGGGAGGGGCACAATCCAATCAAGGGTCATAAATATGATGCATCTGTGGTGGTTGTAAAAATGTGGTTCATTGTATCATCCCTTACATTCAGTGTTGTGTGTGACAAACCAATTTTAAAATTTAGTACCTGAAAAGAACTTCTCTTTCTCAAAAGAAGGATACTTTCTCTTCATCACACTTCCTTTTCTTACTTTTGCTACCGGGAAGCTCATGCTTAAATATTATGCTTGCAGTAACTTGCACAAAGGGTGGTTACATTTGTCTTATCTCCCTTATTTAGATAAGGTTTAAACATTTCTATTTCCGTAAGGTTTAAACATTTCTATTTCCACGTTAAGAGTTTTATCAGCATGTGCAAGTTACTACCATTCCTTTTTGGATACAGGTGAGACTAACAATAAATTAAAAGCTTCCGATATTGTAATTCGTATCAATATTGCTAGGACACCAGACCTTAAATGTAGCTTATTAGAGTGTTATTTGAATTATAAGCATATTAGAGGGTCCTCGTTTCTGTGTCAACCATAAGAGGGTTAACTTGTTATAAAGCACATATTTCCTAATAGTTACTCTTTTAGAAATTAGAGCAAATTCAGGATTATACCTACTCTAATGTCATTTTCACATCGATGCATCTTCCTAAGTAAGAGGGGATGGGGTGGCGGAGAGATGGTACAGCTGGATCTTCAGAGCCCTACACTCCTGATGTATCCTTGGCAAGTTGCATCAGTCAGTATAGTGATTTTAGAACTATCAACATACAAAAACGCTCGAGGCCTGTGGAGGGGAAGGAGTTGGCAAAACCCGCCCGTGTCCATGGAAGCATGTGAGGCTTGTGACATGACTGATCTAGAGTGCTGGGCCAGAGACAAGACTGAAAACTGCTGCTCTGGCTCTGGTGACCAAGGAGCTAGCCTGTAAACTGCCTGCGCAGCCTTCTCGGGGCCTAAAATCGCAGGGCCCCTTAAGAAGGAGGGAGGCGGGAGAGAGCTGACAGTTTTCTCTCTTTATGGAGGGAGGAGGGGTTCAAGCAAAAGGCTAGAACTGAAGAGAGTAAAACAATACTCTGTGAACCGCGAGGACCATCCATTCCCCGCACATCTGCCCTGACCCACTCACACCGTGGAGGGATGGTCGATGACAGCGGCAGATGCTTGGGCTCTGTCCTGGGAAACGCCCTGGGCCCTGACTCCTCTCCCACTTGGCTTTGACTTCTGGGCCTTGCTGATTGGGTTTTCCTTGCTCCCCCAAGACTTTCATCCTTTCTCTGCTCCTACCCTTTGGGGTGGGACAGCCCACCATAAGCACAGCTTTTCAGGACCTCAGCCTCAGCGGTGACCCATCTAGTCAGGCTCGGACTCGAGGGGGATTTGGACAGTTTAGCATCAGGAAAAGGAAGGACCCTGCTTTGCCTCTGAAGGCTTGCTCTGTCCACCACGACAGACCTTCGTTTCCATAACTGTCCTGTGGCTGACGGTCCTGGCGAGAGGGTAGAGCACACTGCAGGTGCTTATGAAGGGAACTGAAACTCCACAAGCTGAGCTACTTCTCTGTGGATTCTGATAAAACTGGCTGCATCTACGTGAGTGGGTTTAAACCGGGCTCCCTGGACTCTGGGGGCTCCGCCGGGCTCTTAGGGGCAGCCATGTAGGAGGTGGGTGAGAACTGGCGGCAGGGCTCCAATCGGGAGCAGCTCCATCCTTATCTGTTCTCGACACTGGGCTTCACTGTATGTTTCTGTTTGAAAAAAGGGTTTCGTGTCTCAAAGACATTTGAAAAGCACTGTATTAGGGGAAAAGTATCCGAGGACGGATGATCACAGAAGAGACCTTGGGAGCTAAGGATGAAAAACGAGTCTCTGGAGGTTGGTTCTGACCCAAATACTAGGCGAGGGGAGAGAAGACAGAAGGAGAGTGGGCCGAGGCACAGAAGCATGGATGATAGCAGCTGCCACGAATAGGGCTTTAACATTTTCTGCCAACGAGGCCAACTTCACCCCACCCAGCGCTCTGAAGGGGCCTGCCCGGGGCCTGAGTCAGCCAGAGGGGCAGCATGTGGCCCAGAGGCCAGTGGTGGGGAAGGGTCATTTCCTAACCTCTCCTGATGACAGTTTTATAACATGCGATTCTGAAGGCCACTGGAGCAGTTTTTCTCTCTCTGTGAAAGCATTTCAAAGTCCTCACTCCCCGAAATTCTACACGTGGGGGAGAGTTGCATTTTCCAAGAAGCTACGTTCTACTTCACAGAATAAATGCATTCCAGTAACGTTAATTTAAGGCAAGGTTTATGGAAAGTAAAGTCTATCATACTGTAGGTTATAGGTATAAAATTAGATACATCTCTACGGAAAATTAAACAGTGCTGAGTCACACACTTCAGGTGAAAACACGACTAAGAAGAGGGGTGGTTCTTACTGAGCACGTTGGATCTTGGAGCTGATGCCTAGAAGTTCTCCGACTGCTGGCAGAAAAGCTTGTTTTTCATGGTTCCTGCCTCCACTCCTGGCTACTTCTAAGATCTACTCTGGCAAGAGGAGAGTTCCCAGGTTTGTGGATTCGCCTGACTTTCTGTGCTGGAACAAGGATTTTGTCTGGCTCTTTCTTTTCCTTGTCAGGCATTTAGAATGACCAGTGGAGTTATATGTCATTCTACAGTTTATTATTAGCCATTACATCTACAGGGGATTGGAGAGCAGAAACATTCGTAAATCAACATACACAATAGTAACTTGGCCATTTACTATGGTTTTACTCTGTGCCAGGCACTGTGTGCTTTACACATAATACCTTAAAGAGTCAAGATGCACAAAAGGAATTCACTTCCCATTTAATTATTTGGTAGGCTTGAAATTCTACATGTTGACTTTTTACAGGATGATGAGCATTTCTTCTTCTAAATTTAATATTAAATTTCATTAGGCAAGTATAATGAGTAAGAAACACTCTATTATCCTTTCTTTTATATGTCTGGTTACACATATGCAGGGGACATAATAGGTGCTCAGAAATATATGTTGATGGATCCAATTTAATAGCCTGTATTTGCTTTGAGATTTCCCTTTTATTTTTTGCCTGTCAGATTTAGCACCTAAGTATGTATTCCCTCCCTTTCACACCTTTTCTTAAAACTGAGTGTCCTGAGAGTGTCCCTGAAGGTCTGTAAGTACATGGAGAGGGTCAGAACAGTGGTCTGGATCTTTAAGGGAATTTGCCAGCATCGTTTTGCCTGCTTTTCACACGAAGGCCAAAACGGATGGTTGCTGAAACTACCACCCTAGCTATGGGGCTAGGAGAATTATGTTGCTGCTCTATCTCCCAGAATCAGAAGTTAAGTTACACCAAAATGCCTGAATCCCCATCCCTCAGACTGCATAAAGAAAGGACTAGTGTTGCCCAATTATAAAATGTTAAGTTACTTAAAAATACGTAATCCTTCAGTAGACTTGTAGGCCAGCTGACTAGGTTATCTTTCGGTCAACTCAGATGACTCATAAAATCAGTCTGCTATAGAAATTAAAGCTACCTCTCCTGCAACTTCAAAAAATGTTCAAAATTATTCTTGATCAGAAGAAATGAAAGATTCTATTTTTGTTAAGTCTGTGGCATCCACACAAAGGCAGCTTTCTGATCCCGCATTAAAAGTTACATTATCCCTCTAATCCTGTACTTTGCTATGTAACACAAAAAACTACATTTGGTATGGATTTAACTCACCATTTTCATCAAAGCAAGTTCCAAGACATTGGTTTTTCCTCCCCACTTTCTTTTTCAAAAATAAAGGTTATGGAAAGCCAAAACAACCAGTTCTGATCAACCAACATTGGATGAAGAAGGTTCACTTAAACTTAAAAGCCTTAGCTACGGAATGATTACTTTGGCTTTTCTACTCAAAGTAAAAAGCACCATTCTTAAGACCAACTAATAATACCTGTGTGCACTTGCCTCACTAAAGCAGTAATAAAACAATGTTCTTTCCACTTACTCTGTCTAGGGCTTCATTTAATGGGTCAGGGAGAATGTTCCTAGAACAGTAAGTAATGAATGGAAAATACACCAGCTCCCATATGTAGCGAGACTGATGAGAAATACAGAAATATTAGCATTCTCCATCAACATGATAAACCTCCAGCTCCGATGTCCTAGTGCAAAATTATTTTCAAAAATATTTAGCAGCACACTCCACTGTCTCTTGGTTCCTTAAAAGAAAGTTAAAAATAAACTATAATTCAGTTTAGGAAACTTGAGGTTTTTATTTAAAGCAATTAGCTATTTGTTGTGAGGACTAAGAATATATATAAACAAACTCATTTTGAAAATATTAGGGAATTTCCTGTACACTACTGTAGAAAACGCTTATTCTCTACCACAAGAAAAAGTACACATAATTATGAGTAACCAGTAACCACAATGCGAAACTGCCATAAGAGATGAGAGTTCATTTTCCCCACACAGAATGAATAAAGTAATTAAAATACCATTCACATAAATCCTAGGCCACAGAATTTTGAAAGAGTGCACGTTTAAAACTAGCATTATAGCTATTCTTACAGCCAAATGATAATTTCATAGTTAAATTAGAAACTGATTTTAGTTGATTAATTAAAATAATAGCACCATTTGAAAAATGCATTTCTTAAAGGACATTAGAAAACCAACCAAACAACATTTTGAAAATGCGATTTCTCTGGTAGCATAAATACCTAACAGCCTACGCAACTGTTTTTCTTTCTTTTTCTGATATGAAAGAAATCTAAACCCATTAATTTTTATATAGTATTCAATTTTTGCTGCTTCCTAATTGTCAAAAAAATACCCAAACAAACAACCCCTCCTCCCAAAACTGCATAACACAAGGGTTCATGGGCATTGCAAAAAAGAAAAATAAAACAGCCAAAAAAGTGCTAGTGCACTTCCAATATCACCACTGGACATGCCCCTGCGTTTTCTTTCATCACTCATTCTCAGTGTCTGTTCCTGACATTCTTGTTTCAGACATGTTCCTTCATGAGATGTCCACGAGGCACCCAAGCCTTAGGGGTGCGAAGAGTATTAAATCAGAGAAGAGACAACCAGGTCTTGGCCGCATCATTCCCTGCACAGAGTAAGCATCATGATAAGTCACTATCATGCTTCAGCTCTCTGGGGGTCAGAACTGCCTGGTATACATGTTCATCCCCTCCCGGCTATTCTGCATCCATGGGCTGCTTGGAACAGGTTGGTGTCGTGTATACCCACCCTGCAAGCATTCTTGCAGGGGTGGAAATATTAGACTAAAAGTGAAAATATAAAACATCAAGGCTGCAGATTGCATATAAGCATCCAAGCATGTGTGCTTCTCGTAAACCCATAGTCTGTGGATAACAAGGCAGGAATATGGGCCTTTGAACCCAAGGGCCCCTGTCTGCTCCTAGCACATGCCTCCATCGTGATTCCCAAGATGGTCTCTGGCTGAAACACCCAGGATCTAGCAAAAACACGTCTCCATTTCTTCTCTCTGCAGCTGCCTTGAAGCTCTTCCCTAACCCCAGTAGGGTTTTTATAAACCTCTGCAACTTTCAGTTGGGCAGAGTAATGACAAGATGCTATGGCTACTGTATCCTGTCACAACACGGTCACCTGTATCCCTGCCCCCTTCCAGCATTAAAGCTCTATACCTCATGCCTTTTAGACACATGTTACTTACACCCAAGCACAGCCTAGACATGCACTGTCCAATACAACAGCCACTGGCTGCACGTGGCCATCGAGCGAGTGCAGTGTGGCTGGTCCAAACTGCGATGTGCTGTAAGTATAAAATACACACTGGATTAAGACGACCTGGTATGAAAAAAATGAATGTAAAACACCTCATTGTTTTTATACTGCTTACAAGTTGAAGTGATATTTTGGAACTATTGGGTTAAACAAACTACACTATTAAAATAAACACATTTTTCTTTTTCCTGTTTAATGTGGCTACTAGGAAGTTCAGAATGACATGTGCCCTGCGTTTACACTTCTACTGGAGAGTGCTGGTAGGGATGTTTTCAGGCCAGACTCTAAGGGATACCAGTAGGTGAGCCCTCCGCTCCCAGGAAGCCTTGCCACGAATAGCTGCAGCACCAGGCAGGTCTGACAAAGCACCCACCAGTAGGAAGAGCAACAGGGCCAGCTCCACAGAAACGCCAAGCGGCAGGTACTGTGTTTCTCACCGCGCAGCTGGTACCGGGGCTCACAGAGCTGGAAGGAAACAAGTGGATCTGACTCTGGAGCCCACACTCACTCCTGACCCCATGCGGCCTCTCCCTGGATGTTTTTCTTAGCAGGCAAACCTCTGCCTTGGTGTGGAACTGGAGACCGCTGCGTTCAAACTGGCGTGTGAAGGGCAGAGGCCAGGGAGAAGCGGGCTGGGGGGTGCCCTCCCAGCTGGGAGGGGCAGGAGTGGGGAAGCCTTGAGGCTAGGGTTGGCCCAGAAGGTGAGGGGAGGATAGGGGCTGCAGATTTGGACCGGCAGCTGGGGAAGGATGGACTGCAGGGACAGGTATTATCCCAGGAGGGGACAGTGAAGCTGATGGACCAGGAGGGGCAAAGCCTGTGTCGCAGGACAGTAGGTCAGGGAGCGTGTGATGAGGACCTGAAGGAGTGCAGAGGGGATGGGAAAGCAAAGAGGAAGGGAGAGTGAGTGCTTGTGATGAGAATTTGGAGCCTGACGCAAGCTGAGGGGGACGTCAGAGATGAGCCAACAGTTCGCCTCCCGTGTGAGAATATGGTACAGGGAACAGCAATGAGGAAATCAAGGGGGTAGCGAGAAAAAAGCAGTGTGAGAAGTGTCTGCCATTTTGTGGCTTCAGGTAAATGACTCAAACTTTCCACCAGGACTGGAATGCTGTGAATAAATTACGCAACTGAAACCGAACTGAAATAATGGGAAAGCAATTATTGTGAGGGTGGGACCAAAGGACTGTCTTCAGTTATAGAAATGCCTTTCTCTGGATAAATTCCCAGGAAAACAAGTCATGGTGGTGGATAATCATTTCCAGGGTTCCCAGGATGAGACCATCTCAGCAGAGGTTCCTGAAAACATGTGCAGTGAGCTGCAGGGCACCTGAACGTGCAGTCCTGGAGCTGCCTTACAGGCCCGGCTCATGGCCTTCTTCTTCCTGTGCCCCTGCTGCCAGGCTAGGCTTTGCTACACTCCTTGCTGTTTGGCACAGCTGGCATCCTAGGTGGTGGGCAGTGCAGCTGCCCTGAGAGCTGGGGTCCTGCAGGGAGGCCTGGCCTGGTCAGCCTGGTGGGCTTGCCGTGTGTCCCTCGTTGCTCCCTGAGATTACTGGCCCAGCTGAGGCATCCTCCATGCCAGGCATGGGAAGGCACAGTCAGGCCCAGCTGTGGTCACGGTGGTCAGGACCTCGGGTTCCCACCGCAGTGAGTGAGGGCTCAGGTGATCTGAGAGAAGGAAGCTGCCCAGGAGGGGGCTGTGTGGAAGCGAAGACTTGAGCTGGCCGCAGACGCTGCACACGGTAGGGCCCCAGCCTACATATTCAATCTGAAGGGGACTGTTCCCACTGCTTAAATTTGTCCCCAGCCGAAGGATCTGAATGATAGATCTTTATATTTTTAGTCTTTAAAGAACATAAGCCTTTGTTTCTGTGATTTTTCAGGTACAAAGGTGGATCACAGCATCTTTGAAAAGATCTATCGATTTCTAAAGCTCCATTTACAGAGCCACTTTGCATTTCACCATATTCTTTCTTACCTAGGTAATTTCCCAACTTCAGGGGTAGGTTGAGAGGATTAGTGACATCATGGAGGTATACAGTCCTATGTACCCTGGAAAGGCATTTCCTCTAAAAATCAATCAGTTTAAAATTCAGAACTGCTGACTAAGAATTGCCCGTAAAGGCTTCCCTGGTGGCGCAGTGGTTGAGAGTCCGCCTGCCGATGCAGGGGACACGGGTTCGTGCCCCGGTCTGGGAGGATCCCACATGCTGCGGAGCAGCTGGGGCCATGAGCCATGGCTGCTGAGCCTGCGCGTCTGGAGCCTGTGCTCTGCAACGGGAGAGGCCACAACAGTGAGAGGCCCGCGTACCGCAAAAAAAAAAAAAAAAAAAGAATTGCCCATAAGGCACGTAAAGGATGATTCTTTATGTTAGGGGGGAGTTTGTAAAAGCGAACGGGTCACATGAAGGGAAAGCCCCCTGAGAGAACTGCTCTGATACAGAGGTGGCAGTGGGAGCAGTGACCTGGCCACCCTGGGTGCTCTTCAGGTCGTTTCATGCTCTGACAGAGAATTTATTTACGCTACCACAGAGATTTCCCTGGGACAAAGTCCCACAGTTGTAGGTTCCACAGCTGACTTTTATGTGTTCCAGGAATGTGCTTATTCATTTGTAATGGCACTAAGGCTTCCACTTTGTCATCTGGTCCAAGCAGAAGAAGCTTAGAGACGAAAGTGCCTCCAGTCCTAAGTCACGGGAAATAAGACAGACTCAGAAACTGCGAAATACCCGAGGGACCTGGGTGGGGTCTCTTGGGCACCTCTTTTTTTTTTTTTTTTTTTTTTTTTTGCGGTATGCGGGCCTCTCACTGTTGTGGCCTCCCCCGTCGCGGAGCACAGGCTCCGGACGCGCAGGCTCCGGACGCGCAGGCTCAGCGGCCATGGCTCACGGGCCCAGCCGCTCCGCGGCATATGGGATCCTCCCAGACCGGGGCACGAACCCGTATCCCCTGCATCGGCAGGCGGACTCTCAACCACTTGCGCCACCAGGGAGGCCCATTGGGCACCTCTTTTTGAGAATTTCGTCATGTGCTCTCATCCTTCTCATACCGACGTGCTGTCTAGTTTACTGAGGGAGTGTCATTACGGGGCCTGTCTTGTGCTGAGAGATCCTACCCTGACCACTGGCTGACCACCTGAATTCTACAGGAATCTCTGAGTCTCCCCACTTGACTGCCTCATCTTACTCGGCATTCAGAAGCCCGCACACAAAACAGAATGTCATATTCCACTTCCAAGGTCAAATCTTTTCATACTCAGACTGTAAATCTTGAAATACTCACAAGACTAAAATCACAGCTCACATGTTTTCTAAGCAACCTGAAGCTTTAGGATTATACCTGGTCATTAGTTTGATGTGGCTGTGCTAGTGACCAAGTTCAAAAATATTTATATACCTGGGTGAAATTCAGAGAGTAACTGAGATATTATGGGATTTTTTTTCCTTTTCCCTTTTTGGTGGTAATTTGAGAGAATAAGGGAAATGACATGTGAAAATGGGCATTTGCACCCTCCCCCAGATTTTGGGGATGGGCCAGGGTGGGCAGAGGCAGGGAAGGAAGAGCTCCAGCCTGCATGTCAGAAAGCCAACCTCTGGACTCAATCTCTTTGTATCCCAGTTTCTCATCTTGTACTACAGGGGGCAGAATAGAAGATTTCTTTAGGGCCCTTTCCAGCTCAAAGTTCTGTGACTCTGAATTAAGAGTTGTTGGATTTATTAAACTATTTTTGTTTTGTTACCAATGAAACTTTGGTCATTTTATTTCTCATTACTAATTTTTATGGTTTGAAATGTTCAGTAAATAGGAGAGTGCACATTCCTCTTGCTATTATTTTATAAAGAGGGCCAAGTGGTAAGGATCCTACTGACTTGGGCTTGGAATTGGGAGGCAATGTTGCTGGATTTCTGAAAACTACCCATGAGACTCCTGACAGCTCTAGGGGCCCAGAAAAAGCAGGACAGAAAGTAATAGGCCAACTCCTCTCTGTACCAGGGAATAAACGACTGTTTTGAAGGCACATTAGTTAGGCCAAGGGGACATGTTTAATAATCATTTCATTCTGTAATGGCACATAATCATCCAAAAGGCTGAATCCATGTCCATTAGGCTCTGGCTCTTTATAGGATGTTCTGCTCTTTGCTAAACTTGAGCCTGGCCCATGTCCCCTTCCTTGGTGCACAACTATCATTTTCTTATTAATTTACTGTCTAATTAGAAATATGGAGCTAATGATCAGGAAAGGAATATGCCTAATTTCACGTTCTTCATAGCGTCTGGAATCCATTGCTGGCATCCAAACATTTTAAAATAAACAGTGTGGAAATATTTTACTTAGCCATATGGATGAATAATAATCTCTTGCTAAATTGGAAGGAATGTGAATATAGCAGTCATTTAAACAAAGTCCATTATTATTCAAAGGCTACTTTTTGGTACTTAACACCAGTGTTAATGGGGTAAGAGAAGCATGATAATTTTGGGACATCTGGTGCATTAAAAGGTAGGCCTGCAGATTCTATGCAATATCTTCAATTTATATAGTTTTAAAAAATGATGCGTTCAGGATGCTCAATAACTTGAAACTCATATATCCTAGCTTAGAAACATATTTAGTTATCTTGAACAAATGAGTTCAACATATCTCTTCTAGTGACAAGATGTTCCCACTTTCCACCCATAGTTTCTGGCCTAGCAGACATTCATTTTATAACCCAACTGGGGAACAACGATACTTCATCCAGCTTTCAGGTTTAAGCACAATAAAGGTAAAAAGTACCTTTGTAATAAAAACCTCAGCCTAAGCACCTACACATATCATCAATTACTGAAAGAAAAGCTCATTAGGTTCCAACCTGGAACATGTTCAACACAATGAAGAAAACACAAGAATCATGTCCCATACTAGGGAACTATTTTAATTAACAATGACAGCCACACTGTCCTGGGAAAATACACTGGGCCAAAAGTATTTTTCCTTCCTACCCCTGCAAATTAAGATGTGGCCAAAAATGCAGGCCCTGGGTAGTTATTACATTCAAAGCAAAGGCAAGACATCTTTTTAAAAGAATAGCTAAAATTTCTGCATTGAAGTGCATTAAAAATGCCAAACTGAAACAAAGGGAACTGGAAGAAAAGGCTTTGAATTAATAACGAGGTTGAATTATTTAATATTAAGGACAATAGAATACCTAGTTTCAAGGGGATAGTAATTTCTTCAAATAGCACAATATTTTGAACACAATGGTTCATTGTGCTTTAACATTTCATGACCCTAAGTTGACTACAGTTTACAGAGAAGAACTCATAGGCCATACCTACAAACGCCAAGCATCGTGCAAGGTTGGCCAGAGCCAAAGTATTTTGTGGAGACACTGGAAGAACATTAAATTTGGAAGGATATCTTCTAGGAGATGGGCAGCTAATAGGGAATGGTGGGTGATGCAGTCACATAGCACCCTGCTACCCATGTTTGGAGCAGACATGTTACAATGAAAATGGTTCAGACGGGGACATGCCTTCCTGGTTAGGAAAGGTCTGGAAGGCTGGATTTGGGGCTAACTGGTCTTCTCTTGTAGGGCTACTCTTAGGCAAAATGAGGTCCTGAGGGCTTATCTTCCTTGCCTCTCAAGTCATACTTAATGTCTTCTTGTTGCTTTCTGGACAACTGTGCTGCTCAGCCTTAATCCCACGAAGTAATGAGCCCCCATCCCTGTGGGTTCAAGCACATGGTGGGCAGCTACTTTGTGTGGAAGCCGTACAGGGGCTCCATGCATTGGATGGCTGATTGGACAAAATGAATTTGGAGGTCCCCTCCAACCTTGTGATTCGGTGATTTAGAGACAGCTTATGAGTATTTGACTTCAGGAATAGTTAATGAAAGAGCTCAAGGTTCTCTTGATTTTGTCATTCTTTAAAATACATCAGGGATTAGTTGCCCTTAAAACATTACTGATCATCAGTTAAAGTTGGTACCACTAAATTCTGGAACTGAGAAATGTGAATAAATAATTTTTCTTGTCTCCCTAAATCTTAACCTACAAATACATGTATACATGTAATACACACACAACCACAAGCAACTATGCTCGATTTATTATGACTTGGTAGTTTCATATTAGGTAGATAGTGTTTATGTACAAATCAAACTTGGGCTGACACTTAGCATTTTGAAACTGGAAACTCACTTCTGAAGTCCTCTGGTCCAACTCCTTTATATATTGTCATTTCAGTGAATTGTTTACACACACTACTGCCATTCCAAAGCAAAGACTACTTTTGAAGAAAACATTTCATAAGCAATCTGTCCACATATCAGTATAAACTGTTACAGGTAAAAGTATAGAGTTATAAAACAGTTCTTAATATTCCCTAACCTGTAAGTATGGCCAAAAAATACTTCTAAAAAATGCCTAAAAGCTACTGGCAGCTACTTCCAAAAAAGAAATATCAGAGGTTGTTGCTAGTTTTATATTGGAACTGATACAATCTATTAGGGAAATAGCTTTTTGCATTATGAAAACTCATATCCTCTTTCAAGGTCAAGGTCCAAGTCTTAAAACTTTTGTGTTCTCAGCAACTTAGTACTGCTCCCAAACAGAAATGAGGATATATGCAGTAAAACATCTAAATTAGCACTCCCATCCAGAGTATGCACCAGGTAAATTAGTACATAAAAGCCCTTAATAGTAAAGTCTGGCTCTTCTTCAAATAAATTTGATTTATTTTAAAATGAAAAAAAAAAATTCACCAAACTTTCATGCACTTTACTTCTTGTTTGTCACTACATCATACAAACCCCTTGAGCTCAGTTCATGAAAGACACTGTTAGAGTTTCTCCCAAGGATAAAACCTCAGAAACAAAAATGCAGCCAAGGCTTCTTCCTCCCATGGGAAATTATGACAGAAGAAGAGAAAAAAGCTGCACATCAAGGATGTAAGGACCAAGTCATGATAAATCTGCCTAGTTAATCAAAAGAGAACCAAATCTAGTAGAAGCTGTGCTTCCAAGGTCAGGTCGACCCTGGGTCACTGCTGATCCCTCAGGGAGCCCGCACACATCATTCTGCAGCTTTGCTGGCTGTACAGGTGTATTACTGGGAGAAATTACTTGAACGTTTACAGAAGAGTTCAAAATCATGGGAAAGAGACATCAAACGAGGAAAGAAAGTACTCACATACTACAAATAACACTGTCTTCCTAACGGGGAGCTTAGGACAAATTTTTGGGTGTAATCACAGTGATTGTGTTAACTTCTAGAATGGATATGTCTATAATTTTTTTTTCTTAATTCTATTTAGCTTGTTCTAATTTTCATTTCATACACACAATACATAGTATGTAAATGTAAATAATTTATTTTTTGGTGTGAGAGGGTTTGATGATGCTTCAAAAGCATTTTATAAAGAGGGAGCTAAATTGATTTACTAATAAATCAATATGTAATTGAGATGTGTTAAAGCATTAATATTCAAATTACATTAGGTCAGGCAGTCCATTCTGGAGTTTAAGATTATATATAAAGTGCATTCTACTTTTAGTACGTAATTTTCATACCTTATTTGAAGTACAGGGTACTTATTTTGAACATGACTATCTTATGAGAAAGTTGATTCCCCTTAACTAAATATTAGATTCAAGATGGTTTGCTACATTTCTAAGTGTTACTGAATAACAGCTGACAGAACCTAAAGCTCTGATTTCATAGTGGAAGCTAGTGGAGAATGGGATTCACTTGGAAAAAATGTCATTAAAACATTTTAAATTAACTATTTCAAGCATGAAAAATAGCATAGCAAATATATAACAAACACCCAGATGTCCACCACCCCTAGCTTTGTTAAATACAGTTGACTTTTGAACAATATGGGTTTGAACTGCACAGGTCCACTTATATGTAGATTTTTTTCAATAGTAAAAACTGTAGTATTGCACAATTGGTGGCTGGTTAAATCCACAGATGTGGAATTGTGGATACGGAGGAACTACATATACGGAGGGCTGACCATAAGTTATATGCAGATTTTCGACTGCACAGAGGGTCAGGGCCCCCAACCCCCAGGTCGTTCAAGGATCAACTGTATTAACATTTTGTCTTCTTTGTTTCAGATTTCTCTTTCTTTTTAAAGAAGTGGAGCCGGATTATACTCCTCAATGCCTTTTTCTCTACCCACACCCTGTAGAGGTAACCACTATCTTGAATCTGTCTTTTATCATTCTAATGAAAAATTTTACCTTTATTGCATGTGCCTATATCAAAAAGTAAAGATAGCCTCAACCTGCATATTTTAAAACTTATACCATAGTGTCATGCTGTGCTTATCATTCTACTAATGTTTCTAGAGATTTATCTATGTTGCTACAGATATCTCTAATGCACTTATTTTAGCCTTTCTATGCGGTTTCACTGTGTGAATGTACTGCCATTTATTTAACCGTTTTCCTACCAATGAATACTCAGTATTTCCCCCTAATACTCTGTTATAAACAGTGCTGTCATTAATCGCCCTCCTGCAGAATTGTTCTCTCAGCTTGACCTCAAGACAAAGCATCACTCAGTTCCTCTGGGACTCTCACTCCCCACGTTGGACCATCGTGGCCTGGCCATGAAATATTTCTCTCATTGTTTCCTCTTCTCCACTGCCCGCCCCTTCTTTCTACCACTGACACAGTCCAAGCTATTATCTCTAGACTGCTGACCTCCTCATAGGCCTCCCAGGTGCCAGGCTCATCGACTTCAAATCAATCCCCCAGCCCTACTGCCTGCTGGAAGAATGCATATAAAAGCCCAAACTAGCCACGCCATGCCCTGTAATCACTCCCACTGCATGTGGGACACAAGTTCCCCAAACCAGGCCTGTGTTTCTCTCTGCTCTTTTCTCCTTTCAGCATCCCCCTCCTGCTGGCAGCTCCGCCCCTATAACCCATGCTGTCTCTGAGCCTCTGCTTGCGACTGGAAATATTTCCCCTGTATACCCAGCCAATGCCTCCTCAACCTTTAGGCCAGCTTTGGTTTCACACTGACCAGAGAACTTCCCTACCCATCTGCTGTGCTCCCAATGCAACCTCTACGAAGTCTAGCACTTGCACATTTCACTGACATTCACAGAAAATCACTTGTGTTCCTCTGGAATCCAAGTGCTACTTGAGGGCAGGGACTGAGTTTTATTCATCTTTACACCTCCAGTACCTAGAGCAGCATCTGAGATACTAACAGGCTTTCAGACACAGGCTGAACTGAACTGGAAGGTAGCCAATCCACTAAGTACAGTTTATTTTCATAATGAAGGAGAGCCAGTCTATTTAAAACAAGTAATTACTATGGAATATGTAATGAAAAATGACGTATTCAGCCCTCTGTGACAAGATATCTGTTAGCTGATACTTATGCACTAACAAGTACAACAAATGATACTAGTCGAGGTGACTGCAGCACTGCAAGTACCTTCTGAATCATTAGATTAACTTACACACAGCCTTTGTCACCGTTGTGAGCACTGTATTGTCACCTCCAACCTAGAACC
Source organism: Mesoplodon densirostris (assembly GCF_025265405.1). Lineage (NCBI taxonomy): Eukaryota > Metazoa > Chordata > Mammalia > Artiodactyla > Ziphiidae > Mesoplodon > Mesoplodon densirostris. The sequence continues at coordinate 78,242,309 of NC_082668.1, read as the reverse complement.
TCCAAGTCCTTCACGATGCCACCATACATGGGCAGAATCTGGATGGTTTTCAACATCTCCTCCAAGACATGATCACATTCTTTACCCACCTGTGACCAGCTCCCTTACTTCTGCATCAATAGATTTTCTCAACAGTCTCAACAAGGCAGGTATCCCACCAACATTCTTCAGCGCGATTTTGTTTTCATCTGTAGACTTGCCAAAAACAAGGTTTCGGAGGGCACCACAAGCATTCTTCTGAACTTCCAAAACTCTGTGGTCCAAAAGGTCAACCAGATGCTTGATTCCCCCTAACCTACACACCTAGAATGAAAAATATTAGGTACCAGGCCTAAGTGACATGTGGTCAATCAGAGATCAAACAAAAGTCTGTTATGGAAAGATCACCGAAAACATACAACTCCAGATCATTTCAAATGATTATTTTTTATTCTAAAAAATACATGTTCTATAAATTTTAAGGACACTCTCTAAGATGAAGCTCTTTTCATGGGTTCATGGCTTAAAGAAGGGAAGGGAGACTTAGGTGGATTAACGGCCACATGCAGGTAGCATGGTCATAGGCCAGCCCTCCGAATGTACACAGGGATTATGCTGTCACTTCCAAGTGAAATGCACAAATACACAAGCACAACAAAGCTGTATGCAGAGTCGAAGACAACACAGGAAGAGATTTTTGACTGAAGTCATTTGCTTTCTAGAATTGTTTCTCTAGGTGACTCTCCCTAAATTTTCTTCCATTTGTCACTTCATTAATATCTTATGTGAATATTTTTGGGCTTTATTTACTGCATTCACCTTTAGTCTGTAACTGTGTGTTGCTCTAAATTTTAAGGGGTGAAAAACACTTAAGTTCCATATGACATTGCAGGAGAAAAAAAAGGTCTAAAATGTTAAATCTAGCCAATATCAATGACTCACTATGTTTCTGTAAAAACCCCAAAAGCTTAAAATCTGAAATAAAATATTCATATATGTTCTGTATTAGTAATGGTTATAAATCCTTTACTTAATTGTGTGTTGGCACCGATTCTGACCAGAATCTCTTAAAATACATGGGTTCACAAGTACATACTATAATTTGTACCTAATAGATTTATAGAAAATACTTTTAAAATGCAGGTTAAATTGATTTTGTTTCATGTTTTATGAATAAGCTAATGAGTGGACACATGATTTGAAAATGCTAAATGTACTTCAAGAAATCATCTCATCCCAGATTTTCCCAAGAAATATTGAAATGCATAGCTGAGAAGTAAAAGAATAACTGGTATCAGAACACCCCTTGAAAAGGGCCTCTAGATTGCATCTGGTCATTTCTTAAGCACACAAGCACGCAGCTGCTAAACGGAAAGGCACTGCTTGGCCCTCCCCATTCCCCGCCCTGCCAACTCCGGCATCCCAGGCACTGGTCCTGTACCTCCAACTTCACTTTGTTGTCGCCAAAGCACAGGTGTTGCAGGTAGGCTGCTGCGTTTGCCTGAACTGACGGGAACTGGTGCTGCAGCATGTGAATGACTTCAGGCAACTCGGGATCACGCCAGGCAAACTCCCTGCACGAGAAAAACGCGGCTTCAGAAAGGAAGGCCCATGTTCTACCGATACACTGAACAAAACATTTGTCAGAGAAGAGAGCTCAGCGGAGACAATGGGAAGTTATAAAAATCCTAACAAATATATATATATATGTATGTATGTAAATAATTTTTATGCACTGATGAACATATCACAGATGCTTATGAACTTAAAGATATCATGATGCATAGATGCAGAGAAAGATTCAGGGTAACAAAGAGGTTCTTAATATGGGTAACTTTTCCATTCTTGTTTTCCTCCTCCTGATTCTAATTTTACGCCTTTCTACCTATGTAAGAAATTCGCAGGTGTGAGGCTCAGGTAAACAAGTGCACTTCAGCTAGGTGAGATGTCACTCCTGAGGAGGGAGGAGGAAAAGCCAGTGGAAATACTGTGTGCCTGATGATTTTTAAGAAATTTAATATATATAGTTGCTCTTGATTATAAGAAACATAAAACATGATAAAAAATGTTTCTGCAGTAACCCTATATCCAGAGAAAACAACTGTTGACATTTCCCACTGTTTTTTTTTCAACATATGCAGGCAAGTGTGCACATGTGTGTGTACAGAATTTTTTTCAAAGAATTGGATTATTACTAAATAGCACGTACTATTCCGTGCCAGGCACTATTCTAGGCATTTTACGTATATTAGTTCATCTATCCTTAAATTGACCTTGTACGTTTGGAGGCTGAAGCAGAAGGGCTAAGCGACATGCCTAGTGTCACCCAGCTAGTCAACAACAGAGCAACATTTGAACCCAGGCATCTGCCTTCAGAGTCTGTGCCCTCACCCCCGTGCTATCCCACTTCTTGTACAATGAGTATACAATCATATTAAATATACATACATACTTTTATACTATGTTTTTTTCAGGTAACATCACATTGTCAGATTTTCTGATGTAACTTGATCGGCTCACTGTTTGGAATCCTTGTTAAATGTGATTTTATGCTTATGTTACATAAAGACCAGCTTCTTACAAATGGTTCACAAAGCAACAAATCTGCAGACTTTGATAACAGGATGGAGTAAACTGTTAATCAAAAATGAATTAATCCTGAAGAAACTTAAAAAAAAATCTTTAAATTAATGACCCAGTGATACTTCTATGGCCCAGTTTTTAAAGGTCCACAGCCTCTCTGGGAAGGCTCCAGTATGAACTGGTTCATCCACTACAGAGGGTCAGGTCATTCCATACCTGCACACACACATTCGTATCACACATTGGTGCATTCTTACTATGCTACAGGTGCCAGAACAGGTGCTGGATACAAACATTGAATAAGACATAATTTTATGTATGGGGCTTGTATGCCAAACTAAAAAAGTTTAGTCTTAATAGCAATAACATGAATTATTATTTACTGATTTTTTTTATTTGATTTTTCTCTTTCCCTTATCATTCTCATCCAATCCATCAGCAAACTCTGTTGACTATCTCCAAAATATTTAATATAGACCAAATCCATCCACTCTTTCTATCTTGGCTGGACCCTCTACATGCCACTTACATGTTCTCTCTGCTTCAAATATCACTCCCTCCCCCAACTATTCTTTGCACGGCAACCAGATGATCTACTGAAAACTGAAATCAAGGGTGAGATCGAGATTTCCGGCTTGGGGAACAGACTGGATGATGATGATGTCATTAACAGGCATTAAGAAAACCATAAATGCTGAGAGGCAGGATAACGCAGCAGAAAAAGCACAGAATTTGGAGTTAGATTGCCTATGTTTAAGTCCCAGGTCCTTCAATTGTGATGTGATTTTGAAAACCATTTACAGAGAACTTCAGTTTCCCCATCTGTAAATTAGGAACAATAAAACTATCATGTCTAACTTCTTCTTAGGCTGGCTATGATGACTAAATTGTGGTGATGTATATTAAAGTAGTTTACATACTTTGCATTATGAAAGATGTTTTACTAATATTCATCATCCCTGAAAAATGAACTATACTATGTTAACTATTTCTGATGAAAATCTATCTAAAGTCTTTTATATATAAATCTATAAGGTAATTAACAGAGTGCAAGGAGTGTGATTTAATCTTTCCTTGATGACTCAATCATTACAAATACACATTTCTGTTCTCTTTAAATGGCACAGGGATGGTCATTTCCTAGCATCCTTGGGTGCCTCCTGAGCCAGACAACACAAAGGGTGGGCTCCCGCTGGAGATGGGCAGTTAGGCTCAGTTGACACCAACTCCAACCTTGATTTTCAGCAGAAATTTACCCTGGAAAGACTTCTATCAATTCATGGGCTGGCTGGATGGCAGCAATGCTTGCCAAGATTTGCTTCATTAAAACTTAAGCCCAGGGCTTCCCTGGTGGCGCAGTGGTTGAGAGTTCGCCTGCCGATGCAGGGGACACGGGTTCGTGCCCCGATCCCGGAGGATCCCACATGCCGCGGAGCGGCTGGGCCCGCGAGCCATGGCCGCGGGGCCTGTGTGTCCGGAGCCTGTGCTCCGCAACGGGAGAGGCCACAGCAGTGAGAGGCCCGCGTACAGCAAAAAAAAAAAAAAAAAAAAAAACTTAAGCCCAGACTTCTGTTTTTAGCTATGATAGAGTAGTAACCAGTACTGGACTTTGCCTTCCTCCCGTAAACAACCATTAAACTGGACTAAATGTGTGAGGAAACTGTTTTCAGGCCCTAGACAACAAGTAACACAAGAATGTAATCCTTGAAGGGGTGGGGGCATCACCCTGGGAACCCCATACTCACTTGGCTTTCTGCCTGAGGGCACTTTTTGGATCATGGCACAGGAAGCAAGTCCGAATGGGCATGATGGTCTAAGTGAACTGAGGGGGAAAGATTGGAATTTGGAGATGCTAAAGAGGTTAAAATTTGCAGGGCAGGATATTGGAGAGGAGAGAGCTATGCAGAGGAGATTTAACAAGTCTGTGTAAGGATTACGCACAAGTCGTTAGTTGAGCACTGGGATGTACATGTGCCTTGCATGTACATGTACAGGTCTGGTGGAGAATAGCTGCTGCTGGAATGAGAACTAAACCAGGAGTTGATGGACTTCCAGCCCAGTCATAGTGCAGACGTCACCGATCACCTCAGCATTTAGTCTCCACAAAGGCCATGTATAGGAGTAAGAACCATTCTACAGAGTCAGGGCCATGTTCTAGGAGTAAAATAAATCTAAAATAGACCTGTCCTAGCAAAGAACAGGACCAATTGTGACAGGATCAAAAGCACTTGTCAGTAATTTAGTTACTTTCCACAACGTAACTTAGAATCCTAAGAGGAGACAACATAATACAGAGTCCCTACAATGTATTATGCACAACAATCAGCATATAATTTAAAACTGCTAGGCATAAGAAGAAACAGAAAAATGTGACTCTCAAAGATGTAAACAAACAAATAATAGAAACAGACCCAGAGAAAACTGAGATGTCAGAATGATCAGAGGACTTTAAAATGGTTTTTATAAATGTGTTCAAAGACGTAAAGCAAAAGATGTATGTAAGGAGTGAATAGATGGGGAATGTTATCAGAGACATGAAAACTACAAAAAAAGCCAAATTAAAGTGTCAGGAAAAAAAATCCACTGGATGGGCTTAATAACTGACTGGAGACCACAGAAGAAAAACACAGCATATCTGAAGACAGATTAATTTAAAAAAAAAAAACAATATGAAGGATACAGAGAAAAAAGATTAAAAAAAAAAAAAAAGAACAGAACTTCAGTAACCTGTGAGATGATGTCAAGTTATCCCAGGAGAGGAGAGTGAATTTTGGGCCAGAAAAAATATTTACAGAAATAATGGTTGAATATGTCCCAATTTTGGTAAAATCATCAACCAATATTTAAAGAATCTCAGTGAATCCCAAGCAGGTTAAATGTAAAGAAAACTATGCCTAGGCTTATTAGAGTAAAACTGCTTAAGGTTAACAATAATAAGAAAAGTCTGAAAGGCAGCCAGAGAGAAGATACATTGCATAATGAGAAGAACAGTACAAGTGTTGGCTGACTTCTCATCAGAAACAATGGAGGTCTGAAGACAAGGAACAACATCCTTTAAAGGACTGAAAAAAAACCCACCCTATTAACCCTGAATTTTATATCTAGCAAAAGTATCCTTTAAAACGAGTAAATAAAAACACTTTCAGACAAATTAAAGCTGAGAGAATGTGTTGCCAGCAGACATGCAACCCAAGAAAGGCTAAAGAAAGTTCTTCAGGCTGAAGGGGAATGAGTGGAGATGGAAACTAGAATTTATAGGAAGACATGAAGAGAACTATTTACAAATAAGTATGCAGGTGACTATAAAGACCATCTTTTTAACTTAGCTTAATTTCTTTAAAAGACAACTGACTATTTACAGTAAAAATAACAACACTATATTACGGATTTTATAATGTATGTAGAAGTAAAATATTTGACAACAACTTAAAGGTCAAGGAGATGGTAAATGGAATTATTCTGTTGAATGTCACAGCTGAAGCCCTCCTCAAAAAGAACACCATGAATGCTGTCATTCTTTCAGTCACTGTCACTTTCCATAACAAGTACTTTGTTATTCCTTTCAGATGAATTATTTGTACTATTAATAAATTTTGCTTCCAAACTAGATAACTATTTAAAAAAACTCATACATTTCCTTTTATGTATAAAACATCAACAACTTCTTAAGTCTTATAGGGTAGTTTTCAGGTTAACTATAATGTAGCATTAATGACAGAGGAAGTAAGTTTATAAGTGAATAAAAATAGTAAAATTTGCTATTTTAAAAACTAAAAATTAAGTAATAATTATCATGAGTTTTTAATTTCATGGTTTGACTATTCAAACTTTAAACTCACTTGGATTCCAGTTTCAAATAAATAAATGCACCTATTATAAGATAATAATTTATTCATCTTACAAAATGCATTATCAGTAAAGTTTCACATAATCAAAGCTAGCCATAACAGTTTTTTTTTAAATTAATTAATTTATTTATTTTGGCTGCATTGGGTCTTCGTTGCTGCACTTGGACTTTCTCTAGTTGCGGCGAGCGGGGGCTACTCTTTGTTGAGGTGCATGGGCTTCTCATTGCGATGGCTTCTCTTGTTGTGGAGCACGGGCTCTAGGCGCACAGGCTTCAGTAGTTGTGGCGCGTGGGCTTTAGTAGTTGTGGTTCGCGGGCTCTAGAGCATAGGCTTAGTAGTTGTGGCGCACGGGCTTAGTTGCTCCGCGGCATGTGGGATCTTCCCGGACCAGGGCTCAAACCCGTGTCCCCTGCATTGGCAGGCAGATTCTTAACCACTGTGCCACCAGGGAAGTCCGCCATAACAGTTTTATACATTACACTATGAAATTACCATACTATGAATAACTGAAGTATATTATCAGACATGAAATCCTTGTTTATAATGAATCAGCTCATATCAGAGGTCAAAACTGAAGTCTTCAGGAATGCATACTAAACTCAAAGCTCTTATCATATTTCACTGCTTTTCTGGGTAGCTATTCTTTTTCTGCAGATTCAGCCAAGGTATGGTCTAAATTACCTACAATTCAAAACCCTTTTGAGAATTTCTGTATCTAGTAGCATGCCCTAGTCTGTTGTTGTTGTGAGGACTTCAAAAAGATTCCACCTGCTGCAGAGCAACTAAGCCCATGCACCACAACTACTGTGCCTGTACTCTAAAGTCTGTGAGCCACAACTACTGAGCCAACACTCCGCAACAAGAGAAGCCACCGCAATGAGAAGCCTGTGCACCACAAAGAAGAGTAGCCCCCATTCACAGCAACTAGAAAAAGCCCGCGTGCAGCAACGAAGACCCAATGCAGCCAAAAATAAATAAGTAAACAAACAAACAAACAAATTTGAAAAAAGAAAAGAACAAAATCATGGAAAAAATTTTTGACTTAATTATATTGGAGGTGTTATTAGACAAATTATTTTTAGAAATCCTTAAAATAACAGAAGGGTGGCAAATAGGAATAGCAGAACCAAATGTGTGCATACACTGTAAAATATTTTAGGCAAAAGAGTGAATAGGTGGAGTGGTTTTAGTGAAGCAGTGGGCTTCCCATTCAACTCACAAGCATCTTAGGTTATTTTGTTTTAATAACCAAACCTCACTCATGCTTTTAATTCATTAGGATAAGTTGGTAGGCTGCTATAAATGAATTGATAATTATAACAATCTTTCAGTGAAACAACTATTTGTGGGCAAAGAGTGAATGAAATCTTGTTAATATATGCCTTAAAATAACACTCAAGCTGCTTAAAATTTAGAAATAATTTCACTCTTTCAGAAGCTAAAACTCTCTTTTAGTTTCTAAATATCTTTATTTCCTGAATATTTTAAATGACTTTCATTAAAGAGATGAGGCTAGTTTTTCAAAATCAATCAAGTACTAAATGACTCATCTTAATAAAACATGTTTTCTACATGGCCAAATAAAATTAAAAGCAGGAAACATCTATTATTTGCCAAATATTTTTGGCTCATGAGATGTGAGAATTTCTTGTAAACTATTTTCCCCTAAATGGCAGAAAGCTTTTCAAAGGACCTAGTTAATAAAAGCACAACACGGCACTGACCAATATGATTCAAAATGTACCTGACACTGGTCTTTCCCAGTTTAAAACAACCATATGCATTTTCTGAAGCCATCATTTAAGAGGTCAGCCAAGATAAAGGAAAAGGAATAAAATGATCCTTTAAAATCTTTTGTGTAATTCAGACTAAGAGGCTATCCCAGGTAGTTGCCTTGATGAAGTATTTCAATTGTGGATGCTGCAGATATTCACACAGACCTGTGCATTCTCTAACTTATTATTAAAGCACTGAAAGAAGGACTCTATCTCTAAAGTGAAATTAACCTCAATGACCTACAGTGCTGGAAAACAACTGGAAATATTAGAGATAAGGAGTTACTGATATTATAACAGACACGGCAACTTGAAAAAAGTCAGAATGAAGGAACTAGTTGACTCCTGAGATATGGTGGCATTCTGGAGACTCATAACCAGTACTTGCCTGGGGTCTTTTTGAATGCTGTCTATTGATGGGGATCTCGTGGTGCCATCATCAGCTGGTGCTATGTGCTGAAGCCTGTTATAATTGCACTCTTGCACTCGGTATTGTATTGGCCTGTAGGGCTCCGCATAGGTAGCTGTTGTGTTCAGAGCATAATTATTTCTTTGGTATGTAAGGGTACTTCGTTGGCTGGACGTCCTTTGCAGATTTCCAACACCTACTAGAAAGTCAGCATTTTAAAAAAGATTAGTATGTTCTCCACAAAGTGATACTTTTCAAAGTCAAAATATTTTTAGTTTTAAGAAGGGTTAAGTTTTTAACAATTATATAAATTGCTTACTTTTAGATATTACCAATCTAGCTTATTAGTGCTAACGAAGGCACTGAAGTTTTTAACATAACACAAACAATATTTATGTCAATTTTATTAGCAGGAAAGAGCAAAAATGAAACTATAAATCTGCTTACACAGTAGGTCTTAATATGTTTAAGATTTAGTAACAAAACTGAAAGTGAAATAAAGGAAAATAATTAATCTTAGAAATAAATAACAAAATTTCATAACTACATTTTAGCAATAAAAGACAAGTAAGATATTCAAACTTATAGATAACTGAAACCGTCAAACTTTGGACACCTAGTGAATACAGGTTACGTATTTTGATATATATTTTATTTATAGATTTGTGTATTTTGATAACATTGGAAAATATACTTCACAGGAAAGAAGACTGATATATCAAATTCTTCTAAAGCTACTCCCTAAAATTATTGCGTGATGCTATGTATAAAGTACTGTACATTGTATTTAACCTTTCTTTCCAAATTATTGCAGTAGGTATGTCTCCAATGATTGTGTTCATATTCTTCCTGCAATTAACATATTTTAACACTATTTACTTCTTAATCCTAATAAAGAAACTCTTCAATTTACAGAACAGAATGAGTGAAATATTTCTTCACTAACATCTATTAAAAATTGGTACATTCTATCAGGAGAAAAATACCACAGTGGACCAAACTGTCAGTTTTTGGCAAAGAACCAATTCAAATTCAGTCTTCTCCCTCATGGTGTTCTGTGAGGTATGGCTCCTAGAGCTGTGCCTTTAGGGAATTATCATTGCTACCTGGAATTCATTTATGGGCACGTTAATAAATCTGTACTAACTTTTTTTTTTTTTTAAAGCGGCCTCTTGGGACTTTGTAAGCCACACCCGTAGCATAATCTGGCAGCTCACGTGGCCACAGGCTCTAGCTTCTGCTCTATCAGCCGCTATGGTGTGGCACAAATGTGAGTCTGGGGGTGCAAGGGTGTGATGCACTAGCTGCTTATTTTTCTTCTTATTTTTAAAATTATTATTATTATTTTTTGGTCACGCCACGTGGTATGTGGGATCTTAGTTCCCCAACCATGGCTCGAACCTGGGCCCCCTGCAGTGGAAGCACGGAGTTCTAACCACTGGACCCCTGGTGAATTCCCGTTCCCTATTTTTATAACTGCCATCATTGCATTCTGTCCCAGATTGAGTCTACCATAAGGAATATTTATTTCACATTCTATCGCTTAAGAATTCAGAAGAGATTCAGTAACAAAAAAAGAGTAATACCAAATACACTTGGGCTACATACATGCTAAATCAAAGATAAGCCAATAGCTCACGTAGGGATTTTCTCTAAAGACGTGTTCTAGGAAACAAAAATTACAAAGAAATATTCCAAAAAAGGCTTTCCTTTCTATATCTGATATGCTTCCAACCTGAGGAGTCGAATTTATAGCTCAACAAACTTATTTGTGAATTAAAGTATAATCACTGGGTTCACTGATCAGATTGAACTAAGGTAAAAATATATCACTTATAAATAGGTACTAAATGAACTTCTGTTTTACTGTTTATTGATTTGTTTTCACAGCTGCTTATATGACAACCAAATGGGCAATACGAATTCACTCTAACAGGAAATCCATCTCAATAAAATCCTCTACTCTTGGGCTGGTGAAATTGGGAAAGCAGCTGAACAGAGCTGATGCCCACCCGAACCTGTGCGGTACAGTGCTGTCTGCGATCCTTGGAGCTCCACGGTTCCATGGTTTGGGCTGCGGTAAACTGGGCTGTAATAGGTCCTCCCCTCATAGATAGGAGTGATGTGCAAGTCGGGAGACACAGATGAACGAAGGTCTTGTCCAATCTGGCTGTGCTGACTAGCATAGGAACTCCGTAAGCCTACAGGCAGGAAAATTACATTATTAAAAAACTTGAAAACTGTGGTGAGGTTAAAAGTATAACTCCTAAACAACAGGACCAAATGCTGAGTCTAAACACCAAACCTAGTGAGTTTTACAAAAGAGGGATGACAGATACGAACAGGATACCATATACATTCTAAAAATAAAACTTTCTCCTCTGGCAGCAGGATAAAAGTAAATTTTCTAAAAATATATAAGAAATTATTAAATGGTTTGATACTCTGAAATTCATCCCCCAACTGTAAGCTATTTTATGATGGTGACCAAAAAGAGAGCGCCGTCATGTCCCACACCTCTTTAAATCCCAACACTTAAGACGACACCTACATAATAGCGCTTAGAAACAGGCTGATGTTCAAGAACTGTTCTGAACTTTGTCTCAAATCATTCATCCAAGATTTTTATAGAAAAAGGTGAAATTTTATGTTACAAAGTTTAAAATATCATCAGCAGACTAATAAGATTTATAAAGTATTATTTTATTATTTGTTATCACAATTAAAAAAACAAAACAAGTGTTTTTCTAGGAATCCAAATACCAGATTCTTGTTTACCTCCTTTCTAGTGTAAAGGAAAAGTAAAAAGTTAGTGTATTAAGTCATTTCAAATACTCTCATTCAAATTATTAATAATTAATGCAAATTTCAAACCCAAACATGTTATTTTCTTTAAAAAAGTGAATTGGTATATTCTACATTACGATGCTCAGAAATTTGTGAGCTGTCATCATTCCTTAGTAAGTAAAATTTGTCACTTGGTAAGAATACCAACTAAGGTTACATTCCAAATACGAGCAAGAAAAAGCACAAACATATCTGAAGTCAGTCAGCATATATTCGCTTTTAAAAAGACTGCAAATAATCAACACAGTAACTAATTACCAAAAGATACGATCGCTCACATCTTGTTAGCTGAGTTAATCATATGACAACTAAAAGTGAATGGGCCTGAATGTGAGTGATAATTACATGTTGCTTAGTGAGGAGTGGCAAGAAAGTTAATACATAAAAGCTTCTAATATGAACAATTATTACCAACCCCGGACAGCAATGTGACATGGGAAGAAATTAAATGAACAAATGTGGGTTTTGGCTACTGGCTCCTCACTTGCTAAAATGAAGATCACAGTTTTATACAGTCTTATAATTGGGAGCTCATTCAGCCAACTCTTCCCATTTTAAAATTGAGGAAACAGAGCCCAAAAGGAAATGTAGTTCATCCCCTTCAGAGAGCTACTTCCTGGTAGGGCTGAGAGGAAGCCCCCTCCATGATCTGTCATTGCACTGGACAAAGCTTTTTCTCAAGGATCAATGAGACATGGTGTGAGAAACCTTGAACTGGACAGAGCCCTCAACAGACATAAGGTTAAGGAGGGAGGTTAGCTCACCAGGGGTTCATGGAAGCCCATGTAACTCTAAAGACCATATTATGATTGCTGTTGTAAAGTACTCATCTGAGGATTTTAGCTTTTTATTCACTGGCAGATTTCTCATTCTTAGCACAGTATGAACTCCGTTTCTTTATAGAGCCCAAGAGTATCTTGAACAAAAGTTGCAGGCATTAATTTTGTTAATAGTGACGTAAAGTGGGCAGGAAAATGCACCTAGTTCTTGGAAGTCTTATCAGGATGAGGCATTATTTTAATATTCAGTAGAGCCCTTGATTTACTGTGAGACTCTGAAGATCACAAACACTTGGGTGGAGGCAAGCTGAGCCCTGGATGCTCCTGAAGTTGGCTAAGCTGCCTTGGCTCACCACCACAGTGATGTGAAAAGAGACCAAAGCATTCTGCCCCGTTCCGAATGTGATATTCTCACTGTGCCAGGATCTAGCTGGAGTCTTCACTGGAATCCATATAATATGAAAACTTTCATAAACATTTACTATGATTTCACAAGAACGGTAACCAAATGAGCTTGTTACCACTTACAACTATAAAAAGTATCCAATAAACAGCCCCCTGTTACAGGACTATTAGTGAGATGAAATGACTGTATGTGATAGACTATAACAGGAAATAAAAACTTAAGAATTATAGTGAAATAGCAATTTCTTGATATTAGAAGTCTTTGTGAATAACATTATGATGGTAAATATTTTTGTTCACCTACTCATGCATTAAAACAAAAACACACACTACTATAGATTAACATTTAAAAAATTACAAAATTACATAGCCCCTATAGATTAAATAAAATGATTGTGCAGAAAGGCTATTATAACTTAGTATCTTTTAAACTGAAAGACAAATAATATGTTGCAATTCCACAAATACATACTAGCTTACCTACTTCAATGATATATTCCTTGTGATTTAAAACCTTTATATTTTAAGTCAGTGAAAACAAACATAAATTTATCTTCCAAATATGAATTCTTCTTATTCTCAAAACCTGTCTTGATATGCTATGATTATACTGAAATGAATATTTTCAGGCAGACATATTTTTCTGTTGTAGGAAGTAATTTATATACATCATTTAAATTATGATCACCAAAATCCAAGTGTCTGTATCTATTATAAAATATTGCTTTAGGCTTATCAATTAGCAGGTTATTAAGCCTTTGAAATCAGAAGCATAGTAAATATAATGACAGGCACATCACTTTCTAAAATAAGAAAAAAAAGAGAGGAATTTACAAATTAGGATCCACATGCAGACTAATTGGGCAGGTAGCTAGATGATGGAAACCAAAGAGTCCCTAGAACATTTTAAGAAACCCTTTGCTTCTTCTGAAGACTGTCATATTCTAGGAAAAAAAAAATCCATAATAGGCTATGTATAATTTTTTCCCCCTGAAACATAAAGTCTAACTTCACCTGCATTGTCAGAGAAGCAGGTTTTTTAAACCAAAGATCAGCCCTCCAGGGTTAAACATGGAGACAGTCCTTTATGTGCTCACTTTCTTTCCTGGACTTCCTCTTCACTCTACTGCAAACACAGATTTCTGCACAGCTGTTGTTCACACACACAGGGCAGGGCTGGGGCACAGAAATCCTCAGAACTATTTATCTCTTAAGGTTTCCATCAGAGGCAGAATGTTGTAAATGATTCCACCTCACTCTGCTGCATACTTTTCAGAGGCATGCCAGAAAACATCTAAGCCAAAGACACCCCTCTAATGGCTGAATGAAAAAGAGGCAGTTTCTCCACTAGGAATTTCCTTGAGCTCAAAATCAAGTTCAATATTAATTCTTTGTGCAAGATTCTTCAATTAGAAAATTTCAAAAAGGATCTACCTTTCCCAGAAGCCATAAGGAAAGGATATTAATCTTACTTCACAAAATATTAAAAACTTCTGTAAATAAGAAATACCAAAAAGAAAGTCAAAAGACAAATTACAAAATGAGAAAAATACTTGAGAAGTATATTACAAGGGGTTAATTTATTCAAGTATAAAAAGCATTTACAAATTAAAAAAATAGACAAAAGACCTGAACTCACGGTTTGCAGAAAAGCAATAAAATGGCTGATAAACATATGAAATCATCAACCTCAGTCATTACTCAACACAGGCCACTTAAAACAATGAGGTGCAGCTTTTTAACTGCCAGACTGGCAAAGATGAAACTCTTTGACATCATGCAGTGCTAGTGAAGGTGTAGGGAACATGCGCTCAAACTACTAGTGTAAACAGAAATCTATAAAACCTTCCTGGGGGCAATTTGACAGTATTTCATTAAGAACATATACACACATACTTTGATCCAGCAATTCTACTTCAAGAAATGGATCCCATAGTTACCTTAGTACCTAGGTGCAAATATGCAGGAGGAATAATATATATTGCATCATTGTCTCTAACAGCTAAAAATGAGAAAACCTAAATGTCCATTAATAGCAAAGTGATTAAATTATAATACATCTATAAAATAGGGTCCTAGGCATCCCTTGAGAGAATGAAGTAGAACTCTCAGACATATTAAAAAATGAACAAGGTATAGAAGATATATATAATAGAATTCCAACAGCATTAAAAAAAAAAGAAACACAATGTGTGCACATTTGTATGTAATGTATATACTCATATATGTAATCAAACATTCTGGAAGATACATAAACTGGTGAGTGGGACTGGGTGAGGGTAAAGAGAAGGCTGAGACTTTCACTTCTCAATTCATATTTCCCTGCATAGTTTGAATTTTTTTACCACTATGTACATGTTACTTTTAAAATATAATTTAGAACACTAGTTAAAGATGAATTCATTTTAATCAAAAGAACAAGTCTATACATCATGTAGGATACCCGCCGTGAAAAAACCCTGAAGGAAACAGTTGGACTACCAGTGACCTGGTTGGTGTCTTTCGGACTTAATACAAGTGGCATTTGAAGGTAATTCATAAGAATTTGTGCTTTCCCATCAGGATGCTAAAAATCAAGGCAGTAAGTGAGGAAATCCATATTCTAGTCTACACTATTAGGGAATTTCTTTAAAAAAAAATTTGAACAGACATTCTGATACCACCTTTTAACATATCTTAGGGTTTTGAGTATGGGTAGGCCTAGCTAGTGAAAACTATTTCACTGTGAAAAACCTCAACAAACAGTTTAGAATTCCAACCAATTCTTCTAAAAGGCAAAAAAGTACCTCTTATATCCTAATATTGTGAGGGATGGGGGAAATGTATTCATTGCAAAAGAGGTCTGGTGATATAAATGTGTATAATTTCATGCATTAAAAATTATAGAGCCTGAAAGACAAGTCAGCCTGAAGTCTGCAGTATAAATTTTAAGATAAAAATGTAAGCTTTGGGCCTCCCTGGTGGCGCAAGTGGTTGAGAGTCCGCCTGCCGATGCAGGGGATACGGGTTCGTGCCCCGGTCTGGGAGGATCCCATATGCCGCGGAGCGGCTGGGCCCGTGAGCCATGGCCGCTGAGCCTGCGCGTCCGGAGCCTGCGTGTCCGGAGCCTGTGCTCCGCAACGGGGGAGGCCACAGCAGTGAGAGGCCCGCATACCGCAAAAAAAAAAAAAAAAAAAAAAAGTAAGCTTTTTCCACGTTACATGCTCTGTTTCAGCAATGGTTACATGGAAGACTTTCCCGCTGGGCTTTGTGTAGGGCCGTCCCCTTGTACTCACCTGTCAGGCTGTCTGGCCGAGGTGGAACCATCCTCTCGTAAATGTCATACTGCTGCTGTCCGAATTGTTCCATGTCATGAACAGTCCTTTGCAGTGAAGGTCCCAGATGCTGTGGTACAGCGGTCATCCCTGAGCGTTTGGGGGATAATGACCCCACCTGGCCTTGGGATGGGGAAGCTACTCGAGTCTGTGCATCCGTCAGGGTCAGTGGGGACCCCACTCTGGTGGTCGTTTGGTAATGAGGGGTTGGTCCGTTGGGATTGGAGGTCTGCCGGGAGGTGACCGACCCAATCCGACGTACAGCTGATGGGGAGGTGGGTCTCTGTGCAGAGTACGGAGAGGCTGCCCGCTGAGCAGGTAATGTGGTGGAGGAGTATGCACTGGGGTTCAGTGGTCGGGAGTCGGTTACTGATGGAGAGCCGAATCCACTACCAAGAGAAGTTCTCAGTGACCCCCTTGAAGGAGACACGCCTGTGCTGATAACATAAGAAGGAGACTGTGCTCTAGATGGAACTGAACTAACTCTTCTCATGGCCCGATTGGCTACTGATGGCTGATGAAAGGGGGAGAAAAGAGAATGGTTTATCCAGGGTTGTGTGTCCATTGTCATTACAGCAAAAAATGTACATAGCTCACTACAGAATGTGAATTCACTATTTATTTTAGGCATCTAAGTTTCTTTTCCTTTTTTTGCTGTAGAGCTGGATCTTAATTTTTCCTTATTCTGTTTTTCTTGTTCTACTTTTTTTTTTTTTCTCTTGGTGGTGGTTTAATCTCCAGCTTTCCCCTTCAGAATACTAAAACCAACCAGTAAGGAGAGATCGAAAGACATTTTATATTCTTTCTTCTTTTGTCTTTACATTATTTTACCCTCTGCCTACACATTTTCCACAACACATAATATGCTGTATTGCAAGTGTGAAGGGTCACTGGAGCAGTGTACTTATTTTGTACCCTGCGAGTCAAAGTTTGGCTAAGGTAACCCATTTGTGTAAAACAAAAACAAAACAAACAAAACAAAACAAAACTTTTTCAATATGTTAATCTAGATAAAGCTAGAGCAGTATCTATAACTGCCTTTGTAACTGTCTTTATGGGTTGGCCCCAGTAACAAAAGGAAGGTTCTTTCAAAGTGGAATAATTGAATGTTTGGATAGGGCCTGTGCTCTCAGCTCTCCTCTGTGAGTACTGTATTAGTGCTTTAGCCAAATCTATCTTTTCTTTTAGCTTAAGTGTGGCTGCTAGTGATTTCAGCCATTTCTTTCTGCCTCCTTTGATTTATAAGCTCTTGTCTTAAGCTGGTGGATCAAAAGAGATGCAAATAAAAGCACCCTCAATCTGTTCCAGCAGGAGGAATGCTCAAAATCTCTGGAGTTCTGGCCAGCTGCAAATGACCAGACTGGGAAATGAAGAACATTTCTGCCATGGCTAGTCCTTCTATGAATCCATAGACTTCTGCAAACACTGAGTCTCAGATCCCTTTCTTGATGCAGGACAACAATGAAGAAGAATGGTGGCTGGACTGGGGCAGTGGGTTATAAGCTCAGGACCAAGCTTTTTCTGTATCTCTTAGTGACTACTAGAGTACAGTTGTCATCAACCCCCTTTCACTTTTAGTTGGGGCAATAGAAGAAGAAAAAGGGATGAGTCACGGACTTTGTATACTCTTAGATGCCATAAGAAGAAACATGTTTTGTCTCCATGTGTTATAAGCAGTTGGCTGGCTGAAACACCTGCTCTGAGACCACTTGGGTGCTCAAACTCAACAATTCTGGGAAGGCAATAGCCATGGAAAGGAGAAGATCTGGGGAGGGAAGGGGACTGAAAATAAACAATAAGGCAAGAAAGAGGGAGTTTAAAAATTAGTAGGCAGGAGAACACACAGCATGCCTCAGGCTGTCGCAACATCATGCCGGCCTCTGCCAACGCAGGCTCGCCCTGCATTCCAATTATAACTACCGTACCTCTCCATCCCCCCGCATGAGTGAGCCAGAGCTCCCTAATCAGCCGCTGCTTTAACCCTGTTCTGTCTGGGCGGGAACAGAAGCCTGAGGGTGACCTACACGCAGAGATGGGGCCAAAACCAGAGCTGAAACCCAGGAGCTGTGCAAACAAAGAGGAGAAAGGGAAATTTCTCTGTGCAGCCTCAGGAGCAGTGGATAAAATCCCCACAATCAACTTGAGGTATCCTGCATCTGTGGAATACCTGAATAGACAATGAGTCAACCCAAAACTGAGGTGGTAGACTTTGGGTGCAACTGTAGACTTGGGGTTTGCTGTCTGCGACTGACTTGTTTCTGATTTTTATGCTTACCTTAGTATAGTTTTTAGTGCTTGTTATCATTGGTGGATTTGTTTATTGGTTTGATTGCTCTCTCCGTTTTTTTTAAATTACTTTCTTATTTTTTTACTTTGAATTATTTTCTATTATTTTATTTTATTAATTATTATTATTTTTTATTTTTTTCTCCCTTTTCTTCTGAGCCATGTGGCTGACAGGGTGTTGGTGCTCCGGCCTGGTGTCAGGCCTGAGCCTCTGAGGTGGGAGAACAAAGTTCAGGACACTGGTCCACCAGAGACCTCCTGGCCCCACATAATATCAATCGGCAAGAGGTCTCCCAGAGATAACAGTCTCAATGCTAAGACCCAGCTCCACCCAATGGAGAGCAAGCTCCAGTGCAGTATGCCCCATGCCAAACAAATAGCAAGACAGGAACACAACCCCACCCATTAGCAGAGAGGCCACCTAAAATCATACTAAGTTCACAGACACCCCAAAACACACCACTGGACGTGGCCTGCCCACCAGAAAGACAAGATCCAGCCCCACCCACCAGAACACAGGCACCAGTCCCCTCCAACAGGAAGCCTACACAACCCACTGAACCAACCTCACCTACTGGGGGCAGACACCAAAAACAACGGGAACTATGAACCTGCAGCCAGTGAAAAGGTGACCCCAAACACAGTAAGTTAAGCAAAATGAGAAGACAGAAATATGCAGGAGATGAATGAGTAAGGTAAAAACCAAACAGACCAAATAAATGAAGAGAAAATAGGCAGTCTACCTGAAAAAGAATTCAGAGTAATGATAGTAAAGATGATCCAAAATCTTGGAAACAGAATGGAGAAAATACAAGAAACGTTTAACAAGGACCTAGAAGAACTAAAGAGCAAACAAACAATGATGAACAACACAATAAATGAAATTAAAAATTCTCTAGAAGGAATCAATAGGAGAATAACTGAGGCAGAAGAATGGATAAGTGACCTGGAAGATAAAATAGTGGAAATAACTGCTGCAGAGCAGAATAAAGAAAAAAGAATGAAAAGAATTGAGGACAGTCTCAGAGACCTCTGGGACAACATTTAACACACCAACATTCGAATTATAGGGGTCTCAGGAGGAGAAGAGAAAAAGAAAGGGTCTGAGAAAATATTTGAAGAGCTTATAGTTGAAAACTTCCCTAACATGGGAAAGGAAATAGTCAATCAAGTCCAGGAAGCGCAGGGAGTCCCACACAAGATAAATCCAAGGAGAAACAGACTGAGACACATAAAAATAAAACTATCAAAAATTAAATGCAAAGAAAAAATATTAAAAGCAGCAGGGGAAAAGCAACAAATAACATACAAAGGAATCCCCATAAGATTAACAGCTGATCTTTCAGTAGAAACTCTGCAAGCCAGAAGGGAGCAGCAGGACATATTGAAAGTGATGAAAGGGAAAAACCTACAACCAAGATTACTCTACCCAGTAACGAACTCATTCAGATTCGACCGAGAAATTAAAACCTTTACAGACAAGCAAAAGCTAAGAGAATTCAGCACCACCAAACCAGCTTTACAACAAATGCTAAGGGAGCTTCTCTAGGCAGGAAATACAAGAGAAAGAAAAGACCTATAATAGCAAACCAAAAACAATTAAA
Organism: Mesoplodon densirostris; assembly: GCF_025265405.1. Lineage (NCBI taxonomy): Eukaryota > Metazoa > Chordata > Mammalia > Artiodactyla > Ziphiidae > Mesoplodon > Mesoplodon densirostris. The sequence goes on along the minus strand of NC_082668.1, from coordinate 78,222,480 downwards.
AAGTGGTAATAGGAACATACATATTGATAATTACCTTAAATGTAAATGGATTAAATGCTCCAAACAAAAGACACAGACTGGCTGAATGGATACAAAAACAAGACCCATATATATGCTGTCTACAACAGACCCACTTCAGACCTAGGGACACATACAGACTGAAAGTGAGGGGATGGAAAAAGATATTCCATGCAAATGGAAATCAAAAGAAAGCTGGAGTAGCAATACTCATATCAGACAAAATAGACTTTAATATAAACATTATTACAAGAGACAAAGAAGGACACTATATAATGATCAAGGGATCAATCCAAGAAGAAGATATAACAATTGTAAATATTTATGCACCCAAAATAGGAGCACCTCAATACATAAGGCAACTGTTAAGAGCCATAAAAGGGGAAATCGACAGAAACACAATAGTAGTAGGGGACTTTAACACCCCACTTTCACCAAAGGACAGAACATCCAAAATGAAATTAAATAAGGAAACACAAGCTTTAAATGACACATTAAACAAGATGGACTTAATTGATATTTATAGGACATTCCATCCAAAAACAATAGAATACACTTTCTTCTCAAGTGCTCATGGAACATTCTCCAGGATAGATCATATCTTGGGTCAAACATCAAGCCTTGGTAAATTTAAGAAAATTAAAATCATATTGAGTATGTTTTCTGACCACAATGCTATGAGACTAGATATTAATCACAGGAAAAAAACTGTAAAAAATACAGACACATGGAGGCTAAACACTATGCTACTAAATAACTAAGAGATCACTGAAGAAATCAAAGAGGAAATCAAAAAGTACCTAGAGGCAAATGACAATGAAAATACGACAACCCAATACCTATGGGATGAAGCAAATGCATTTCTAAGAGGGAAGTTTATAGCAATACAATCCTACCTCAAGAAACAAGAAAAATCTCAAAAAAACAACTTAGGGGACTTCCGGGTAAGATGGCGGAAGAGTAAGACGCGGAGATCACCTTCCTCCCCACGGATACACCAGAAATACAGCTACACGTGGAACAACTCCTACAGAACACCTACTGAACGCTGGCAGAAGACCCCAGAGCTCCCAAAAGGCAAGAAACTCCCCACATACCTGGGTAGGGCAAAGCGGAGAGATTCCCGCACAGAGGAGCGGTGCCGAGCGGCACTCACCAGCCCGAGGGGCTTGTCTGCTCCCCCGCCGGGGCGGGCGGTGCTGGAGCTGAGGCTCGGGCTTCGGTCAGAGCGCAGGGAGAGGACTGGGGCTGGCGGCGAGAACTCAGCCTGAAGGGGGCTAATGTGCCACAGCTGGCCGGGAGGGAATCCGGGAAAACTCTGGAGCTGCCGAAGAGGCAGGAGACTTTTTCTTCCCTCTTGGTTTCCTGGTGCGCGAGGAGAGGGGATTAAGAGCGCCGCGTAAAGGAGCTCCAGAGACGGGCGCGAGTCGCGGCTGAAAGCGCGGAGCCCAGAGACGGGCGTGGGACGCTGGGGCTGCTTGCTGCTGCCGCCGCCAAGAAGCCTGTGTGCGAGCGCAGGTCACTGTCCACACCGCCCTTCCGGGAGCCTGTGCAGCCTGCCACTGCCGGGGTCCCGGGATCCAGGGGAGGCTTCCCTGGGAGAACCCACGGCGCGCCTCGGGCTGGTGCAACGTCACGCCGACCTCTGCTGCTGCAGGCTCGCCCCGCACTCCGTCCCCCGCCCTCCCGCCCGGCCTGAGTGAGCCAGAGTCCCCGAAGAGGCTGCTCCTTTAACCCTGTCCTGTCTGAGCGAAGAACAGACGCCCTCCGGCGACCTACACGCAGAGGCGGGGCCAAATCCAAAGCTGAGACCCAGGAGCTGTGAGAACAAAGAAGAGAAAGGGAAACCTCTCCCAGCAGCCTCAGAAGCAGCGGATTAAAGCTCCACAATCAACTTGATGTACCCTGCATCTGTGGAATACATGAATAGACAACAAATCATCCCAAATTGAGGAGCCAGGAGTCAGTGCTGTGCCTCTGAGGTGGGAGAGCCAACTTCAGGACACAGGTCCACAAGAGACCTCCCAGCTCCACATAATATCAAACGGCAAAAATCTTCCAGAGATCTCCATCTCAACACCAGCACCCAGCTTCACTCAAGGACCAGCAAGCTATAGTGCTGGACACCCTATGCCAAACAACTAGCAAGACAGGAACACAACGCCACCCATTAGCAGAGAGGTGGCCTAAAATCATAAAGTCTGCAGATACCCCAAAACACACCACCAGACGTGGACCTGCACACCAGAAAGACAAGATCCAGCCTCATCCACCAGAACACAGGCAGTAGTCCCCTCCACCAAGAAGCCTACACAACCCACTAAACCAACCTTAGCCACTGGGGACAGACACCAAAAACAACGGGAACTACGAACCTGCAGCCTGCAAAAAGGAGACCCAAAACACAGTAACATAAGCAAAATGAGAAGACAGAAAAACACACAGCAGGAGAAGGAGCAAGATAAAAACCCACCAGACCTCACAAATGAAGAGGTAATAGGCAGTCTACCTGAAAAAGAATTCAGAATAATGATGGTAAAGATGATCCAAGATTCTATTTCCAAGATCCAAAATCTGGAAATAGAATAGACAAAATACAACAAACAGTTAACAAGGACCTAGAAGAACTAAAGATGAATCAAGCATCGATTAAAAACACAATAAATGAAATAAAAAATACTCTAGATGGGATCAATAGCAGAATAACTGAGGCAGAAGAACGGATAAGTGAGGTGGAAGATAAAATAGTGGAAATAACTGCTGCACAGCAAAATAAAGAAAAAAGAATGAAAAGAACAGAGGACAGTCTCAGAGACCTCTGGGACAACATTAAACGCACCAACATTCGAATTATAGGGGTTCCAGAAGAAGAAGAGAAAAAGAAAGGGACTGAGAAAATATTTGAAGAGATTATAGTTGAAAACTTCCCTAATATGGGAAAGGAAATAGTTAATCAAGTCCAGGAGGCACACAGAGTCCCATACAGAATAAATCCAAGGAGAAATACACCATGACACATATTAATCAAACTGTCAAAAATTAAACACAAAGAAATCATATTAAAAGCAGCAAGGCAAAAACAACAAATAACACACAAGGGAATCCCCATCAGGATAACAGCTGATCTCTCAGCAGAAACTCTACAAGCCAGAAGGGAGTGGCAGGACATAATTAAAGTGATGAAGGAGAAAAACCTGCAACCAAGATTACTCTACCCAGCAAGGATCTCATTCAGATTTGATGGAGAAATTAAAACGTTTACAGACAAGCAAAAGCTGAGAGAGTTCAGCACCACCAAACCAGGTTTACAACAAATGCTAAAGGAACTTCTCTAGGCAAGAAACACAACAGAAGGAAAAGAACTACAATAACGAACCCAAAACAATTAAGAAAATGGGAATAGGAACATACATATCAATAATTACCTTAAATGTAAATGGACTAAATGCTCCCACCAAAAGACACAGATTGGCTGAATGGATACAAAAACAAGACCCAAATATATGCTGTCTACAAGAGACCCACTTCAGACCTAGAGACACATGCAGACTGAAAGTAAGGGGATGGAAAAAGATATTCCATGCAAATGGAAACCAAAAGAAAGCTGGAGTAGCAATTCTCATATCAGACAAAATAGACTTTAAAATAAAGACTACTAGAAGAGACAAAGAAGGACACTACATAATGATCAAGGGATCGATCCAAGAAGAAGATATAACAATTGTAAATATTTATGCACCAAACATAGGAGCACCTCAATACATAAGGGAAATATTAACAGCCATAAAAGGAGAAATCGACAGTAACACAATCATAGTAGGGGACTTTAACACCCCACTTTCACCAATGGACAGGTCATCCAAAATGAAAATAAATAAGGAAACACAAGCTTTAAATGATACATTAAACAAGATGGACTTAATTGATATTTATAGGACATTCCATCCAAAAACAACAGAATACACATTTTTCTCAAGTGCTCATGGAACATTCTCCAGGATAGATCATATCTTGGGTCACAAATCAAGCATTGGTAAATTTAAGAAAATTGAAATTGTATCAAGTATCTTTTCCGACCACAATGCTATGAGACTAGATATCAATTACAGGAAAAGAGCTGTAAAACATACAAACACATGGAGGCTAAACAATACACTACTTAATAACGAAGTGATCACTGAAGAAATCAAAGAGGAAATTAAAAAATACCTAGAAACAAATGACAATGGAGACACGACGACCCAAAACCTATGGGATGCAGCAAAAGCAGTTCTAAGAGGGAAGTTTATGGCAATACAATCCCACCTTAAGAAACAGGAAACATCTCGAATAAACAACCTAACCTTGCACCTAAAGCAATTAGAGAAAGAAGAACAAAAACATCCCAAAGTTAGCAGAAGGAAAGAAATCATAAAAATCAGATCAGAAATAAATGAAAAAGAAATGAAGGAAACGATAGCAAGGATCAATAAAACTAAAAGCTGGTTCTTTGAGAAGATAAATAAAATTGATAAACCATTAGCCAGACTCATCAAGAAAAAAAGGGAGAAGACTCAAATCAATAGAATTAGAAATGAAAAAGGAGAAGTAACAACTGACACTGCAGAAATACAAAAGATCATGAGAGATTACTACAAGCAACTCTATGCCAATAAAATGGACAACCTGGAAGAAATGGACAAATTCTTAGAAATGCACAACCTGCCAAGACTGAATCAGGAAGAAATAGAAAATATGAACAGACCAATCACAAGCACTGAAATTGAAACTGTGATAAAAAATCTTCCAACAAACAAAAGCCCAGGGCCAGATGGCTTCACAGGCGAATTCTATCAAGCATTTAGAGAAGAGCTAACACCTATCCTTCTCAAACTCTTCCAAAATATAGCAGAGGGAGGAACACTCCCAAACTCATTCTACGAGGCCACCATCACCTTGATACCAAAACCAGACAAGGATGTCACAAAGAAAGAAAACTACAGGCCAATATCACTGATGAACATAGATGCAAAAATCCTCAACAAAATACTAGCAAACAGAATCCAACAGCACATTAAAAGGATCATACACCATGATCAAGTGGGATTTATCCCAGGGATGCAAGAATTCCTCAATATACAAAAAATCAATCAATGTGATACACCATTTTAACAAATTGAAGGAAGAAAACCATATGATCATCTCAATAGATGCAGAGAAAGCTTTCGACAAAATTCAACACCCATTTATGATAAAAACCCTGCAGAAAGTAGGCATAGAGGGAACTTTCCTCAACATAATAAAGGCCATATATGACAAACCCACAGCCAGCATCGTCCTCAATGGTGAAAAACTGAAACCATTTCCACTAAGATCCGGAACAAGACAAGGTTGCCCACTCTCACCACTCTTATTCAACATAGTTTTGGAAGTTTTAGCCACAGCAATCAGAGAAGAAAAGGAAATAAAAGGAATCCAAATGGGAAAACAAGAAGTAAAGCTGTCACTGTTTGCAGATGACATGATACTATACATAGAGAATCCTAAAGATGCTACCAGAAAACTACTAGAGCTAATCAATGAATTTGGTAAAGTTGCAGGATACAAAATTAATGCACAGAAATCTCTGGTGTTCCTATATACTAATGATGAAAAATCTGAAAGCAGGGCTTCCCTGGTGGCGCAGTGGTTGAGAGTCCGCCTGCCGATGCAGGGGACACGGGTTCGTGCCCCGGTCTGGGAAGATCCCACATGCCGCGGAGCGGCTGGGCCCGTGAGCCATGGCCGCTGAGCCTGCGCGTCCGGAGCCTGCGCTCCGCAACGGGAGAGGCCACAACAGTGCGAGGCCCGCGTACCGCAAAAAAAAAAAAAAAAAAAAAAAAAAAAAATCTGAAAGTGAAATCAAGGAAACACTCCCATTTACCATTGCAACAAAAAGAATAAAATATCTAGGAATAAACCTACCTAAGGAGACAAAAGACCTGTATGCAGAAAATTATAAGATACTGATGAAAGAAATTAAAGATGATACAAATGGATGGAGAGATGTACCGTGTTCTTGGATTGGAAGAATCAACATTGTGAAAATGACTCTACTACCCAAAGCAATCTACAGATTCAATGCAATCCCTATTAAACTACCACTGGCATTTTTCACAGAACTAGGACAAAAAATTTCACAATTTGTATGGAAACACAAAAGACCCCGAATAGCCAAAGCAATCTTGAGAACGAAAAATGGAGCTGGAGGAATCTGGCTCCCTGACTTCAGACGATACTACAAAGCTACAGTAATCAAGACAGTATGGTACTGGTACAAAAACAGAAAGATAGATCAATGGAACAGGATAGAAAGCCCAGAGATAAACCCACGGACATATGGTCACCTTATCTTTGATAAAGGAGGCAGGAATGTACAGTGGAGAAAGGACAGTCTCTTCAATAAGTGGTGCTGTGAAAATTGGATAGGGACATGTAAAAGTATGAGATTAGATCACTCCCTAACACCATACACAAAAATAAGCTCAAAATGGATTAAAGACCTAAATGGAAGGCCAGACACTATCAAACTCTTAGAGGAAAACATAGGCAGAACACTCTATGACATAAATCACAGCAAGATCCTTTTTGACCCACCTCCTAGAGAAATGGAAATAAAGACAAAAATAAACACATGGGACCTAATGAAACTTAAAAGCTTTTGCACAGCAAAGGAAACCATAAACAAGACCAAAAGACAACCCTCAGAATGGGAGAAAATATTTGCAAATGAAGCAACTGACAAAGGATTAATCTCCAAAATTTATAAGCAGCTCATGCAGCTCAATAGCAAAAAAACAAACAACCCAATCCAAAAATGGGCAGAAGACCTACATAGACATTTCTCCACAGAAGATATACAGACAGCCAACAAACACATGAAAGGATGCTCAACATCTTTACTCATTAGAGAAATGCAAATCAAAACTACAATGAGATATCATCTCACACCAGTCAGAATGGCCATCATCAAAAAATCTACAAACAATAAATGCTGGAGAGGGTGTGGAAAAAAGGGAACACTCTTGCACTGCTGGTGGGAATGTGAATTGGTACAGCCACTATGGAGAACGGTATGGAGGTTCCTTAAAAAACTACAAATAGAACTACCATATGACCCAGCAATCCCACTACTGGGCATATACCCTGAGAAAACCATAATTCAAAAAGAGACATGTACCAAAATGTTCATAGCAGCCCTATTTACAATAGCCCGGAGATGGAAACAACCTAAGTGTCCATCATCGGATGAATGGGTAAAGAAGATGTGGCACATATATACAATGGAATATTACTCAGCCATAAAAAGAAATGAAATTGAGCTATTTGTAATGAGGTGGATGGACCTAGAGTCTGTCATACAGAGTGAAGTAAGTCAGAAAGAGAAAGACAAATACTGTATGCTGACACATATATATGGAATTTAAGAAAAAAAAAATGTCATCAAGAACCTAGGAGTAAGACAGGAATAAAGACACAGACCTACTAGAGCATGGACTTGAGGATATGGGGAGGGGGAAGGGTGAGCTGTGACAAAGTGAAAGAGCGGCATGGACATATATACACTACCAAACGTAAGGTAGATGGCTAGTGGGAAGCAGCCGCATAGCACAGGGAGATCAGCTCGGTTCTTTGTGACTGCCTGGAGGGGTGGGATAGGGAGGGTGGGAGGGAGACGCAAAAGGGAGGGGTTATGGGAACATATGTATATGTATGACTGATTAAATTTGTAAAATAAAAAAAAAATAAAAAATAAACAACTTAACCTTACACCTAAAGCAATTAGAGAAAGAAGAAGAACAACAAAAAAACCCCCCAAAGTTAGCAGAATGAAAGAAATTATAAAGATCAGATCAGAAATAAATGAAAAAGAAATGAAGGACACAATAGCAAAGATCAATAAAACTAAAAGCTGGTTCCTTGAAAAGATAAACCATTAGCCAGACTCATCAAGAAAAAAACAGAGAAGTCTCAACTCAACAGAATTAGAAATGAAAAAGGAGAAGTAACAACTGACACTGCAGAAATACAAAGGATCGTGAGAGATTACTACAAGCAACTATGTGCCAATAAAATGGACAACCTGGAAGAAATGGACAAATTCTTAGAAAAGCACAACCTTCTGAGACTGAACCAGGAAGAAATAGAAAATATAAACAGACCAATCACAAGCACTGAATGGAAACTGTGATTAAAAATCTTCCAACAAACAAAAGCCCAGGACCAGATGGCTTCACAGGCGAATTCTATCAAACATTTAGAGAAGAGCTAGCACCTACCCTTCTCAAACTCTTCCAAAATATAGCAGAGGGAGGAACACTCCCAAACTCATTCTACGAGGCCACCATCACCTTGATACCAAAACCAGACAAGGATGTCACAAAGAAAGAAAACTACAGGCCAATATCACTGATGAACCTAGATGCAAAAATCCTCAACAAAAATACTAACAAACAGAATCCAACAGCACATTAAAAGGATCATACACCATGATCAAGTGGGGTTTATCCTAGAAATGCAAGAATTCTTCAATATATGCAAATCAATCAATGTGATACACCATATTAACAAACTGCAGGGTAAAAATCATATGATAATCTCAATAGATGCTGAAAAAGCTTTTGACAAAATTCAACATCCATTTATGATAAAAACCCTCCAGAAAGTAGGCATAGAGGGAACTTACCTCAACAAATAAAGGCCATATATGACAAACCCACAGCCAACATCATCCTCAATGGTGAAAAACTGAAACCATTTCCTCTAAAATCAGGAACAAGACAAGGATGCCACTCTCACCAATATTATTCAATATAGTTTTGGAAGTTTTAGCCACAGCAATCAGAGAAGGAAAAGAAATAAAAGGAACCCAAATCGGAAAAGAAGAAGTAAAGCTGTCACTGTTTGCAGATGATATGGTACTATACATACAGAATCCTAAAGATGCTACCAGAAAACTACTAGAGATAATCAATGAATGTGGTAAAGTAGTGGGATACAAAATTAATGTACAGAAATCTCATGCATTCTTATACACCAGTGATGAAAAATCTGAAAGAGAAATTAAGGAAACACTCCCATTTACCACTGCAAGGAAAAGAATAAAACACGTAGGAATAAACCTACCTAAGGAGACAAAAGATTGCGGGCTAATCGGCGGCGTTTGTGGAGGCTGGTGTTTAGGGTGTCTGTGCTAGTTGCTGCTTTTGGTGCGAAAAATGCCGGGTCTGGTGGCCGCAAGCCCTGCCCCATCTGAGTCGCAGGAGAAGAAGCCTCTGAAGCCATGCTGTGCCTGCCCAGAGACCAAGAAGGTGCACGATGCGTGCACCATTGAGAAAGGAGAAGAGAACTGTGGGCACCTAATTGAGACCCACAAGGAATGCAAAAGTTTTCTGTATGCAGAAAACTATAAGACACTGATGAAAGAAATTAAGGATGATACAAACAGATGGAGAGATATACCATGTTCTTGGACTGGAAGAATCAACATTGTGAAAATGACTATACTACGCAAGGCAATCTACAGATTCAGTGCGATCCCTATCAAACTACCAATGGCATTTTTCACAGAACTAGAACAAAAAAGTTCACAATTTGTATGGAAACACAAAAGACCCCGAATAGCCAAAGCAATCTTGAGGAAGAAAAACGGAGCTGGAGGAATCAGGCTCCCTGACTTCAGTCTATACTACAAAGCAACAGTAATCAAGTCAGTATGGTACTGGCCCCAAAACAGAAATATAGATAAATGGAACAGGATAGAAAGCCCAGAGATAAATCCATGCACATATGGTCACCGTATCTTTGATAAAGGAGGCAAGAATATAAAATGGAGAAAAGAAAGCCTCTTCAATAAGTGGTGCTGGGAAAACTGGACAGCTACATGTAAAAGTATGAAATTAGCACCCTCCCTAACACCGTATACAAAAATAAACTCAAAATGGATTAAAGACCTAAATGTAAGGCCAGACACTATAAAACTCTTAGAGGAAAACATAGGCAGCAGACTCTTTGACATAAGTCACAGCAAGATCCTTTTTGACCCACCTCCTAGAGAAATGGAAATAAAAACAAAAACAAACAAATGGGACCTAATGAAACTTCACAGCTTTTGCACAGCAAAGGAAACTGTAAACAAGACAAAAAGACAACCCTCAGAATGGGAGAAAATATTTGCAAATGAAGCAACTGACAAAGGATTAATCACCAAAATATACAAGCAGCTCATGCAGCTCAATATCAAAAAAACAAACAACCCAATCCAAAAATGGGCAGAAGACCTAAATAGACATTTCTCCAAAGAAGATATGCAGATTGCCAACAAACCCATGAAAGGATGCTCAACATCACTAATCATTAGAGAAATGCAAATCAAAACTACAATAAGGTATCACCTCACACCGACCAGAATGGCCATCATCAAAAAATCTACAAGCAATAAATGCTGGAGAGGATGTGGAGAAAAGGGAACCCTCCTGCACTGTTGGTGGGAATGTAAATTGATACAGCCACTATGGAGAACAGTATGGAGGTCCCTTAAAAAACTAAAAATAGAACTACCATACGACCCAGGAATACCACTACTGGGCATATACCCTGAGAAAACCGTAATTCAAAAAGAGTCATGTACAACAATGTTCATTGCAGCACTATTTACAATATCCAGGACATGGAAGCAACCTAAGTGTCCACTGACAGATGAATGGAAAAAGAAGATGTGGCACATATATACAAGGGAATACTACTCATCCATATAAAGAAACGAAATTGTGTTATTTGTAGTGAGATGGAGGGACCTAGAGTCTGTCATAGAGAGTGAAGTAAGTCAGAAAGAGAAAAACAAATACCGTATGCTAACACATATACATGGAATCTAAAAAAACAAGGTTCCAATGAACATAGGAGCGGGACAGGAATAAAGACACAGAAGTAGAGAATGGACTTGAGGACATGGGGTGGGGAAGGGTAAGCTGGGATGAAGTGAGAGAATAGCATGGACATATATACACTACCAAATGTAAAACAGATACCTAATAGGCAGCAGTCACATAGCACAGGGAGATCAACTCGGTGCTTTGTGACCACCTAGAGGGGTGGGATGAGGAGGGTGGGAGGGAGATGCAAGAGGGAGGGGATATGCGGATATGTGTATTCATATAGCTGATTCACTTTGTTATACAGCAGAAACTAACACAACACTGTGAAGCAATTATACTCCAAAAAAGATGTTAAAAAAGAAAAAACAAAACAAAACAAAAAAATTTGTAGGCAGTTGGAAAATTAAAATCTGTATTTGGGGTTTACTAATAGTGCTAAAGATAATTTTAAAAATCCCACATATAAGCTGTTTACTATCAAAATGGGATAACACTTGGCCCTGATATCTAGAAACTGTGTTCCCCAGAATACATGCAAGTTCAGTTTTAAAGACCGTCTTGCAATCTCCAGGAACAAAATTAACTTACCGTAAGTTAAAAAAAATAAATAAATAAAATTAAAAAGTATCATGGCCACTCTTAGGGGCAAAATAGACAATCTGTGTAATTAATTATTATTCATAAGTTTGACTTTAGACCTGCCAACATAGAAATTCACCTCAGCAGATGAACTCCTGTAAGCATGTAGTCCAAAGTTTCCCAGAGTGTTTCATCAGAGTATCCCTAACAGCAGAGGAGTAAATGTATCATCTGAGGAATGGAGCTGGTGGGGGAGGAGTCTGCAGCTGGAAGTAGTGTGCCATGGGCACAAGACTTCCTGTCTTACCTTAAAAATTCACGCACCATATTTGTGTTTGTTTTAATACAGAAATGATTCTTAATACTTAAAAGTTTCCCTTAAATTGTTGAGCCAAAGTTGTTTTGTGTTTCTCCTTTGGCATTGTGAATGTTGGCTCACTGCTGTGTGTACCTTCAGGGCTTCCTGTATTGCATTAAGAGAAGCTTAGGGTTTGCCTGACCTCTTTGATCATCTTGCCATTTTTCAGCTCCAGAGGAATCACAGGGGTACTTGGACAGAGAGATCCTCACTAGTTATTGCCACTCGGGACTCCTATTACTTTTATTAATTTTGGCATATGCTGGTGGACTGAGGTGAATAAAGTGGCAGTCAGTGAGGAGTTAAGGAGTTTTTATAAATACATATGTATTATTATTTTTGACTATCAAGTCAGAAAACCTTAACAGAATAGTTATGCTTCTATACAGTAGCTCTCTATAGGCAGGAATATCTATATTCTAGCAGGCAAAAATATACGTTTTCAGAGAACAATTCCAATGATGAAGGCAAAAACTTTGGTTAGAATGGGCCAGTCCCATTTTGTGCAGGTGTGGGAATAGTACTTTGCCCTCTAGAACTCTTTACAGCATATTTTAGCTCTAGTATTTTTAGGAACTCATAACCCCTCAGGGACTAGAACATTCCACCCAATCCTCTCACACTCTCCGTGGACTATTCCCCTCATGCCAAACTTGCTGCTTACAGAAAAATTACTCTCCAATGTCTAGAATTTATCAGAATTCATTAATAGGAACTAATGCAGTTTTAGATTTCAAGCCTAAAATTTCATTAACATCATGGACTCATAGTGTAAAATGAGTCCATTTTTAAAAAAAGGACCAAGATGTATTTGGCTTACCTGAACCAGTGTTTGTCCTTCAGCTCTTGAATTCCTCACCAGGTGGTTATTAGTTGATCCTATGAATGAATGTTGTGGCCTATTATCTGCCTTACTCAAGTTCTGGCTGTTGTGGAAACTCCCTGCTTCCTGGTATCCACTGTCGGAATAAGAATTCATTTGTGTTGAACTTCTTGAGTTACCCAATGATCCTGAAGGAATGAAACCAGCAGAATATATCTTCATTTTACACTTCTGATGCTCATTTTCAACATGGAAATATTAAAAGCAAATCTAATACTTAAAAGATAATACAACAGACCCTCACTTTCATGGAGAGACGTCTGTTCTGGTGAGTAGAGGGTTCCTTGTTCTGGCTCTGTCCTGATGAGATAGTTATTGGGATGGACAGCGTCAGAAGCTCTAGGTTTGTTTATACCAGTATTTGGCACATCTGGAAGAAGAAAAGTTTAATCAGCTAAACTCAATGAAAATAATACATAAAAACTTGCTAAAAAAAGGGTTCAGGTATTTGTCAGTAATGTCTTATAATCTGAATACAAGACTATTAACTCAAGACTTCATACAAGTTAATACAAGACTATTTTCACCTTAAATTGCACAGTCATTTTGACTCTTTTCTATATGAAAGTGTTCCATATACTCAGTTTATTAATATGTTTTGCTAAATTTCATGAATGTTTTTCATCCTGATTACCAGCGACAAATTAAGTTACATACTACATTAAATTAAAATCTGAAAACTGACCTTGTTACCCCTTGGAAAACTCACCTCTCAGGGTGAGTTCCTCCAAGAGGATTAACAGATGGAGTGAGAAGGGTGACTATGTAAAAAAAGATCCTCCATATCTCAAAGTATTGAAATGAAAACATGCATGATGTTCACATTATTGAGCTTGGTGATGAAACCTCTGAAGGTAGGGCTAGCTTTTTATGTCATATTTCATATCATCTAAAATCAAAGGAACTCTGTGCAGAGTTTTCAGAATTGCCAACAATGGAAATTTAAATTTCTTATCCATTTGCTTATTTTATTCTTTTAGTCTTTACCAAATGAATATAGACAAATCTAACCTCATTATTTTCTTTACTCAAATCTGTCTCGCCCATTATCTTGTTTTATTTTCAACTGTATCATTTTGCCATCTTGAACTTAAAAAAAAAAAACAGAACAATTTATCTTCTTCCCGATTCCAACCTCTTTTTTATGCTGTAAATTTAGGTGGTGTAGCTTATACTGCCTTTTCCCAATTCTAATCAAATATGTTCTCTTTCCTCTAGGTTCTTCAAAATATATTTGCCCATATTCTGATTATCTTCATGACACGTCTTTCTTTCCTCAAGTTTAACCCTCATGTTGCTAACAAACATTTTTTTTCAGGAATGCCACTTCACTCTCACTTTACAGATTTAAATTGAATCGGTATCACATTCTGAGTTTAACACACAATCCTAAGGATTGAAATTAGTCTTTCCTTTCTGACTTTCTTTCTTTAACTATTTATTAAGGCCCTCTATATGCCAGGCTCTAAGCATGCAGCTGAGAAAAGATACAGTGTTTGTGTGTCGCCGTGCATGCACATGTTTGTGTTACTGTTTGGGGAAAGGAGCTTAGGAAAAATTTCCTAAAGGAAATAATATCTAAGCAGTATCCATTTACCACAGGAGGCCAGTTTACCCTTTCTTTATAGCACTTATCACCATCTCTCTCCACTAGACTATAAGCTCAAAGCAGGCAGGGACTTTTGTCTGCTTTGTTTACTGTTGTATCATCCTCAGTGCCTAGGATAGGTGCATAGCACTCAGTAGGTGCTCAGTAAATATTTATTGAACAAACAAATTCCCGGTAAGAATAGCAGCTTCTCTTTATTGAGCACTGATTCATGCCTGGCATTGGGCTGTGGGCTTTACTTTATTGTGTTCAATAAGGTTTGTCTATAAAAAGCAAAGTAAAACTTTTAGGCATTGCTGATCAAGCTAGTTTGGAAAGGGAATATAGGGTTTACAGGAGAACTGGGATGCCACATTCTAAACCTTTAACTTGATGTCAGATTCAATCCAAGGTTTTGTTTCCTAGCCTCCAGAAAGATTTGCTGACATTCTTAATATAGGTTTTTGATGAACCTGTCTCTAGGTTTATCATTTGACATTACACTTCTAGGTAGCAGAGCTCTGTGACAGTTCTGAATTCTTAAGTTTGGAATTTCAATACAGATTTCAGATTGTATGTGGATTCCCTGGTACACACTGAAACATGATCTAAGTCTCTATCAGGCTGATAATACTGGAGAGTAATCTGCTTCATTTGTAAGTCTTCTGTCTTTCCACAGTTCTAAACATTCTTATACAGCAATTCTTGAAGGAGTTTTATTAGGGACTAAGTAAAATACATAGTTTGCTAGGTTATAGAGTTTTACAGGGAATGGAATGCTTCAGAGAACCTAAACAAGAGAGGGTCTGAAATCAGAGCTAGGTAGTAATCCACTTTTATTTCATCCCGGAATGGAACACTGGAAAATCACACAGGAAATGGCAACAAACTATAGACATGGAAGTACCAATCTGGCAGTTTCAAGAATTGGCATAATGGGAAAATGTGCCACTTTTAAAAAGAAAAAGACGTTTAGATAGTTCCTAGCTTCAGCTTTAGTACAAGATAAAACCTGGGATACCATTACATCAAAGCTCTTGGCTTGGAAACACTAGGTGGCATGCAGTGTCAGAATCTGAAAAATTATCACCATGGAAACCAAAACCATTAGAGTTCTGTGTATGTCTCTCTTTTTAACCATTAGGAGATATTATTTAAATAAAAGAAAAAGAGACATACTAAAAATCTATACTCCAGCAATTTTGTCTCTTTATCCAATGGAACATTTTCTCACAAACCAGGTGACAAGCAATTGTGCTCATTTACACTCTTTTCTAAGAGAAGCTATTTAAAATAATCTTGATGGGATCAAGATGGCAGAGTAGGAGGATCCTGAGCTCACTTCCTCCTACGGATACACAAAACTGCAACTACGGATAGAACAACCATGTCTGAGAATGACCTGAAGACTAGCAGAACAGATTTTCTACAACTGAGGATATAAAGAAAAGTCCACATTGAGATGGGTAGGAGGGGAAGATACACGGTCTACTCAGAACACATGCATACAGTGCAGCAACCCACAAACGGGAGAGATATTACAACCGTGGAGGACCCCTGAGGAGTGAGGGACCCAAGTCCCACGTCACACTCCCCAGACCAGGGACAAGGAAGACAAGCCCCCATAACGTCTGGCTTTGAAAACCAGCAAGGCTTAAGTCTGGAAGAGCCAGAGGGCTGTGGGAAACCAAGACTCTGCCCCTAAAGAGCTCACACACAAATTCACCTGTTCCAGGTACCAGGGCAGAAGCAACAGCTTGAAAAGCATCAAGGTCATATGAGAAGGAGATTCACTGACTAATTTGCAGGTAAGTGCCAGACAGCAGGTATCTGGTGGAACTTTCTTTGGGAATGGAAACACTGTCAGATGCCATTTTTTTCTTTTCACTTTCCTTCCCCCTGGCTGACCTGTTGCTGGCAGCTGCCATTTCTGTTTCTCTTTTTTCAACCTAACTAACACTGTGCACCTTCCCCAGGTGTTCCTGAGGACCAGCCCTGCACAACCCACCTGCCCCAGCGGGCCCCTTTAAAGTGGTTCTCACTCTGCCCCAGCCAGTGGGTAGCCCCAGCCAGCACTGGCACCCCTCCAAAGTGGCTCTCACTCCAGGGAGCTAGCTCAGCATATCAGCATGTCTGCAACGGTTCCAGCTGGCCTTGCAGCCAGTTGAGCTGGCGACCAGCCCCACACATCAGTGTGCCTGTAGCAGTTGAGGAAAAACCTATCAGCTGCTGGACCAAGGGGTAAGCCCAGCCTACCAGAGTGCCTGTAGCAATAGTGGTCTAACCACAACAAGAGGGCACACACGGGGTAGCCCTGGATATCCTGGCTCTTGTGACCAGGAGGAATTGTGATACCGGACCTCACAGGGGACTTCCTATATAAGACCACCTTTTCAGAACCAGGAGAAATAGATGATATGCCTAATGCATAGAAACAAACACAGAGAGTTAGACAAATGAGGAGACAAAGGAATAGCTTTCAAGTGAAAAAAACAAGACAAAAACTCAGAAAAAGAACTAAACAAAATGGAGATAAACAATTTACCAGGTAGAGTTCAAAATAATGGTCATAAAGATGCTCACCAAACTAGGACGAAGAATGGATGAACTCAGGGAGAACTTCATAAAAGAGAGAGAAAATATAAAAAAGAACTAATCAGAATTGAAGAATAAAATAATTGAAGTAAAAAACACACTAGAGGAAATCAACAGCAGATTAGAGGATGCAGAATAACATATCAATGATATGGAAGACAGAATGGTGAAAATCACTGAATAAGAAGAGCAAAAAGAATTTAAAAAATGAGGATCGTTTAAGGGACTACTGCAACAACATCAACTATCTAACATTCACATTACAGGGTCTGTAGAAGGAGAAGAGAGAGAGAAAAGGACAGAAAATCCATCTGAAGAAATAATGGCTGAAACTTCCCTAACCTGGGGAAGAAAACAGATATCCAGGTGCAGGAAGCACAAAGTCCCAAATAAGATGAACTCAAAGAGATCCACACCAAGACATAATTAAATGGCAACAGTTAAAGATAGAAAAACAAAAAGTCACATACAAGAGTTAATATGCCATAAGGCAATTGGCTGATTTTTCAGCAGAAACTTTACAGGCCGTAAAGGAGTGGCATGATATAGTCAAAGTAATGAAAGGAAAAAGTTACGACCAAGAATACCCTACCTGGCAAGATTATCATTCAGAATTGAGAGATAAAGAGTTTTCCAAATAAAAGCTAAAGAAGTTCATCATCACTAAACTGGTCTTAAGAAAATGTTAAAAGGACTTTTTTAAATGGAAAAGAAAAGGCTATAACTAGAAACAAACAAACAACAAAATGGTGAAAGAAAAAAATAGCACTGGTTAAGGGAAATGTATAGTAAAAGTAGTGGATCAACCACCTAAAAAGTCAGTATGAAGGTTAAAGGACAAAAGTAGTAAAATCATCTATATCTAAAATAATGAGTTAAGTGATACACAAAATAAAAATAAAATATGACCTCAAAAACATAAAATGTTCAGGGAGGGGAGTAAAAAAAGTGGTGCTTTTAGAAAGTACATAAACTTAAGTGACCATCAACTTAAAATAGACTGCTATATTCATAGGCTGTTATATATAAAACTCATGGGAACCACAAACCGAAAACCTGTAACAGATACACAAAAAATAAAGAGAAAGAAATATAAACATTACACTAAAGAAAGCCATCAAATCACAAGGGAAGAGAACAAGAGAAGGAAGGAACAGAGAAGAACTATAAAAACAGCCAGAAAACAATTTACAAAATGGCCATAAGTATGTACCTATCAATAATTACTTTTAATGGAAATAGACAACATGCTCCAATCAAAAGACATAGGGTGGCAGAATGGATTAAAAAATAAGACCCATATATATGCTGCCTACAAGAGACTCATTTCAGATCCAAACACACAAATGAAGGGATGGAAAAAGATGTTCCATGCAAACAGAAATGGAAAGAAAGCTGGGGTAGCAATACTTCTATCAGGCAAAATAAAATTTAAAATACAGACTGTAACAAGAGACAAAGAAGGGCATTACATAATGATAATGGGATCAATCCAACAAAAGGACATAACTTGTAAACAGCTATGCACCCAACACAGGAGCACCTAAATACATAAAGGGAAATACTGACAGCAACGCAATAATAGGGGACTTTAACACCCCACTTACATCAATGGACAGATGAACCAGACAGTCAATAAGGGAACACTGACTTTAAACAACACATTAGACCAAATAGACTTAATGTGTACACACACACACACACACACACACACACAGAAAATTCCACCACCTGAAAATAGCAAAATACACATTCTTTTCTAAGGCACATGGAACATTCTCCAGGATGGATCACATGTTAGGCCACAAAACAAGTCTCGATAAATTTATGAAGACTGAAATCACATCAAGCATGTTTTCTGACCATAATAGTATGAAACTAGAAATCAATAATGAGAAGAAAACTGACAAAACCACAAACACCTGAAGGCCAAACAACATGCAACTAAACAACCAATGGGTCAATGATGGAATCAAGAAGAAATAAAAAAATACTTTGAGACAAAGTGGAAACACAATATTTCAAAATCTATGGGACTAGGCAAAATCAATTTTAAAAGGGAAGTTTATAGTGATACAGGACTACCTCAGGAAACAAGAAAATTCTGAAACAAATAATCTAACTTTACACCTAAAGGAACTGGAAAAAGAACAAAGCCCAAAGTTAGCAGAAAGAAGGAAGTAATAAAGATTGGAGCAGAAATAACTAAAATAGAGACTAAAAAAACAATAGAAAAGATCAATGAAACTAAAAGCTGATTCTCTGAAAAGATAAACAAAATTGATAAACCTTTGGCTACACTCATTAAGAAAAACAGAGAGGGGACTCAAATAAATAAAATCAGAAATGAAGCAGGAGAAGTTACAACTGATACCACGGAGGATTGTAAGAGATTACTTCAAAAAATTATACACCAAAAAATCAGATAACCTAGAAGAAATGGATAAATTCCTAGAAACACAAAAATCTTTCAAAACTGAATCAGGAAGAAACAGAAAATCTGAGCAGACTGATTGCTAGTAATGAAATTAAATCAGTAATCAAAAAACTCCCAACAGACAAACGCCCAGGCCCAGACTGGCTACACAGGTGAATTCTACCAAACAAACAAACAAAAGAAAAGTTAAGACCTATCCTTCTCAAACAAAACCAAAAAACCCCATGCTTATATGATCAATTAATTTACTACAAAGAAGCCAAGAATATGCAATGGGGAAAGGCAGTCACTTCAATAAATGGTGTTAGGAAAACTGGACAACTACATGCAAAAGAATGAAATTGGGTCACTTTCTTTTTTTTACAACACATACAAAAATAAAATCAAAATGGATTAAAGACTCACATGTAAGATCTGAAACCATAAAACCCTAGAACAAGACATAGGCAGTACACTCTTTGACACCAGTCTTAGCAATATTTTTTTGGATCTGTCTCCCCAGGCAAGGACAACAAAAGCAAAAATAAACAAACGAGACTACCTCAAACTAAACAGCTTTCGTACACCAACAAAACGAAGAGGCACCCCACTGACTGGGAGAAGATATTTGCAAATGATATATATGTTAAGGGGTTAATATTCAAAATACATAAAGAACTCATAAAAATTAACATAAAAAAACCAAAAAACAGACAACAGAAAGAAATAATTCAATTAAAAAATGGGCAGAGGACTTGAATAGACTTTTTTGTTGTTATTTTTATTGGAGTATAATTGTTTTACAATGGTGTGTTAGTTTCTGCTTTAAAACAAAGTGAATCAGTTATACATATACATATGTCCCCATATCTCTTCCCTCTTGCGTCTCCCTCCCTCCCACTTGAATAGACATTTTTATAAGGAAGACATACAGATGATCAACAGACACATGAAAAGATGCTCAACATCACTAACCATATGGAAATACAAATCAAAACCACAATGCGCTATCACCTCACACCTGTCAGAATGGTTATTATCAAAAAGACAAAAATCAAGTGTTGGTGATGACGTGCAGAAAAGAAAACCCTTGGGTACTATTAGTGGGATTGTAAATTGGCGCAGCCATGATGGAAAAGAGTATGGAGGCTCCTCAAAATATTAAAAATAGAACTACCATATGATCCAGCAATTTCACTTCTGGATATTTATCTGAAGAAAATAAAAGCATTAATTTGAGAAGATATATGCACTCATATGTTCACTGCACCATCACTTACAATAGCCAAATACGGAAACAGCCCAAGTGTCCACATCAATGGATGAATGGCTAAAGATGTGGTATTCCCTTGTGTGAATATTACTCAGCCATAAAAAGGAATGAAATTTTGCCATTTGCCACAACATGGACAGACCTAGAGGGTATTGTGCTAAGTGAAGTAAGTCAGACAATGACAAATACCATATGATTTCATTCATATGTGGAAGCTAAAAACCAAAACAGAAACAGACTCATAGACACAGGGAAAGAAATTAGCTGTCAAGGGATGGGTGTGGGGGGATGGTTGGCAAAACTGGTAAAGGGGCTTAAGAGGTACAGACTTCCAGTTATAAAATAAATAAGTCATGGGGACATAATGTATAGCACAGATGAACCTAGGGGCAGGGCAGTAATAAAGACACACATGTAGAGGATGGCCTTGAGGACATGG
This sequence comes from Mesoplodon densirostris, assembly GCF_025265405.1. NCBI lineage: Eukaryota > Metazoa > Chordata > Mammalia > Artiodactyla > Ziphiidae > Mesoplodon > Mesoplodon densirostris. Next base: position 78,201,436 of record NC_082668.1, on the reverse strand, counting down.
GGCGGGGGAGGGGTAAGCTGGGACGAAGTGAGAGAGTGGCATGGACATATATACACTACCAAATGTAAAACAGATAGCTAGTGGGAAGCAGCCGCATAGCACAGGGAGATCAGCTCGGTGCTTTGCGATGACCTAGAGGGATGGGATAGGGAGGCTGGGAGGGAGGCTCAAGAGGGAGGGGATATGGGGATATATGTATGCATATGGCTGATTCACTTTGTTGTACAGCAGAAACTAACACAGTATTGTGAAGCAATTATACTCCAATAAAGATGTATTAAAAAGAAAAAGAGAATATAATCAACAATATCCCAATAACTCTGTACAGAGATGGTTACTAGACTTATTACGATCAATTTGTAATGTATATAAATGTCAAATCACAATATTGTACACCCAAAACTAATATAATATTGTATATTAACTATGCTTTAATAAAAAAAAAGAAAGAAATAATCTTACACAGATCAAGTACAAATTGTAAGATACATTATTCCATACTGGTCACCCTAACAGTAAAACTTAACAGAATTAGAATCTTAAAAAATGCAAACACAAACAAAATCAACAAAATTACCCCCAAGTAATATGATCCTCTGCCCTCTAAATGTTAGTATCTGTTTCTTATACTTTTATTTTTTATTTATTTACTTTTTGGCTGTGCCGTGTGGCATGCAGGATCTCAGTTCCCTGAACCCGTGCCCCTGCAGTGGAGGCGCACAGTCTTAACCACTGGACCATCAGGGAAGCCTATGTTTCTTATAGTTTTAAATGCAATGCCTCAGAAAACAGAATATAGAAAAGGACAGAGATGTTAACTAGAACACTAAAGTATTAAATCCCCATGTATCCCAAATCTAATTTGAAGATCTAAATAACTGGGTTTAGAGTACAGGGTACCTATTTTGTGCTTTATATTTCAGTAAATATAAAAGTTACAGTTTTACAAAGTTGGTTAGAGGTTTATTTAATATGAACTGTAAAACAACCAAATTCTATACTGTGAATAAGGTCTTCAGTCATTTTTCTACTTCTATAGTAGAGTCCAATGATAATGTATACCTGCAAAGACAAAAAGATACTGAAATCTCTTCTGAATCACTAAAAGGAAATTAAATTGTTTTCAAGATAGTTTTTGCTATTTACTGTTTCTCTGAAAACTTGTAATTCACAAATCGTATACACCCACATAAATGTATGTACATACAGCTACTATACCTCAGATATACAAACGGGTCATTTCCTAATTACTGAATAAAGTACACCTATTGTAGTATGGTGTGTCACAATTACTAATTATGCATTATTTATGCAATCTTTCAAATAAATGTCTTTTAAAAACATCTGCTTTGTGGAATGGAAGCAGATACTAGTCAAATTTACCAGAGAAACCCACAGAGACTTACAGGATGGGGTTCATCATTTCATGATCAATGCTGTAAACTACAATTAACCAGTTGGCATGCTGTTTAGCACAATCAGAACATGAAATTGAGAGATTTTTATGAGTAAAAATGGCAAACAGAATATGAATGCTACTTCTTTAACCTGTGTACTGAAGAACATGTGTTACCTTTTTGAAAAAATCATAAACATGTTTTCTGGGACACCAGAAATATACTATGGGAGATTTTCAAACATCAAATTAGCATCTTCCAAGAAAATGAATGTCTACAAATATAGAACTTGAATAAGCTTCAAGGTGGAATGAAATAATCTCCATCTGTGATTAAGACTGGGAGATTTGTGGAAGCATGGTCCTTCTTGCCTGCTACATTTCATCCGAGTGCCTGAATATTACCCAAAAAAGGGCAATTAATTAGAAAAAGTAGAAGGCCGCAGCTAAGAAAAGTATTAGCACATAAGGGACAATAATGTTGTAGGGTTATAAAAATCTGTTACATTACCCATCCCGTTAAGCTCACAGTAAAAGATGAAGTACAAAGTGAATTATTTTATCTTTTCTGTGATGTACCTTCCAAATACATACCAAGTATGCATAAAAATATGCTCAGTGAAAGGTCTAAGGCTTCTTTAAAGAACTTGAAATTCTTAAAATGCCTCTGCTTTGTTAATCTATGTGTCTGTTTATGTTATATGAAATGACAGAGGTCTACACTGTGTGTAAAATCACCACTGAAACAGGAACCTAGGGAACAGTAAGGAGATTTTTTAGTTTGTATAACCCTCTAACTAGTCTTTCACAAACCAGCAGGCTGCAACCTTATGCTAGATTCTCCTTGTCCTGAGTTGCTATAGAGTTTAGGGGTTTGCCCTTACATAAAAGGTAGTGTAGAGTGGGTTTTGGCAGGGATCTTGGGATGGTAACAGCACACAATATTAAGGCAGATGATACTTTCTTTGACAGTTAAGGGAATTAGGTATGTCACATTTCTTCCAACTCTGGTCTATGAGTTGAAGTCAGGCTATCACACTCAGGTGCAATACTGTGAAAAATATGAGTAGAGAATTTAGTCTTATAGGGACTCAACTTCCTGTTAGGCCCTGGGACTCTCACTTCCCATAGCACCGTAGGCTCAGCAGGGAGTCTACTTTCCACAGAGCTGCTGCAGAAATATTCCAGTGCCTTCAATGGCTAAGAAGTAAAGCTCTCAGCCAAATTCTGGAAGGAGACCTGGAAAATGGTCCCCAAGACTTGTCCTCTTCAGTAGCTTCTCTGATGTACAAGACTCATTTCTACAGCAGGTAACTTTATTATTGGAGGCAATGAGAACACTGGGAAATCCTGTTTCAGAGAGAAAATGTAAATAGGGTGATGGAAGCATGAAGCATAAGAACATTCTTTAATCCACATAAGATAGAGATGGATATTGACTTATATCTTAAGAATACTACAGGGCTTCCCTGGTGGCGCACTGGTTGGGAGTCCGCCTGCCGATGCAGGGGACGCGGTTTCGTGCCCCGGTCTGGGAGGATCCCACATGCCGCGGAGTGGCTGGACCCGTGAGCCATGGCCACTGAGCCTGCGCGTCCGGAGCCTGTGCTTCGCAACGGGAGAGGCCGCAGCAGTGAGAGGCCCGCGTACAACACACACACACACACACACACACACACAAAGAATACTACAGATACTTGGAGTTTGTTGACCCAACTACAAACTACTACATACATATGATATTCTTTCAAAGTTGGGTTTTAATGGAAGTAAAGACTTAGAAGAACGAGCAGAAGACCATGTTTCTTGAAGCTATTTCTAGTCTGGTTTTCTTGATGTATCTAGATTTTTGGGTCTTATGCATGCTTATACTATCTCTTAAATATTAATAAGACAATGGCCCTAAAATTTTTACTCATACGGAAAACACTGTGTGAAAAGCCTTGGAAAATAGAAACCATTATTAATGAAGTACTTTCTAGTTCACTTTAAACCTTATTCTAAACATCAACTAGTCTGCCTTAAAATCCACTGTAGAAGCTCATCTATCCGAATTGAATCTCATAGTTTAAACAAACTTCGTATCTGTATAAACTGGTATAAAGTACTTTATTTGATTTCTACAATGACAAATCTGAAAAATATTTTAGGTTTGTATGCCACCAGAGAGCTCTCCTGTTCAAAAACATTTTAAAATTCCTGAATTCTCTTCAGGGATTCAAAATGATTCAAACTAATTTTTAGGGGAAAAAATAGGAATTTCCACAAGTAGTCATATTAAGATGAGTGTTTAGTAAGTATTTTTAGTCTGGGTACTAATTAAAATACAGTTATTAAACCTACCATAAAAAATTCATACTCTATTATACCTATAAAAGGAAAACTATAAAAACAAGTTTAGAAATATAAAGATGAAAAGAAATGGATCACATCTGCAAAGTGTCCAAGTTTAACAGGCGGTGTTCATAAAAGGCCAGAGGGCTCTCACTTCCTAACGAGTAAAGCTGAACAAAGAATAAGGGACTTGCTGTGATGTAAGAAGTGTAGTCTACGGAAAATAAGTGCTCAAAAACCAGTCAAATATTTTTTCAAAGACAAATTTTGTTCCTTTTGGGGAAAAGATGTTACCAAATATATAAATGAAAATATTTGATAGTGGGAGATACATTTCTTCCGTTAAAAAAAAAAAGAAACCAAAAAAATCCTTCTCTAAAAAATTCCATACATATTCACCATTAAAAGAAATGAATGGGTCTTGTGAAACCAGGTTTTTCTGTACTTTTCTACTGGATTATCTATTTTGGTAAAGATTATCAAGTTACAGCTAAATGCAGGCTAACTTTGGCATAAAAATGAAATGTGGAGTTATAGATGGTAGCCTTTTTAATGTTTCCCAAAGTAACAATTGTAAGCTAAGGAAGTGGGGCTCTGTGTTGAGGAGGTGGTAATGGAAAAACAGGAGATTTTGGACTTTACAATTTCTATTTTATTTTAGCTAGTTAATAGATTATTTCTTCACATATCACTAAAAGCATGAGAAAATTTAAATATTTATTTCGACTTGTTTGAATTAAACGTTAAAGGCTAAAGCTGGATATTTGATTTTTACATGAAGTACTAACAATATTTAAGCTTCTGGGGGATGTGTTCATATGTCATGAATAACTGGCTCAGGAACATAAAGATACATGTTGGCTAAAACTAAATGCTAATATTCTTATTTGGTGGCACAAACACCCATGCACAAACAGAGTGATAAATGTGGAGTTCTAAGCTGATGCCCAGCACGCTAGAGGTGATTTTGCTTAATAAGAATTTTAACAAAATCCCATCTATGTGGAAACTCAAATTAAGTACCACCCACTGGCTGGGGAGCACATGTCACTGTCTCATAGTTGGTTTCATTTCCGTTAGGACCAGCCTTCAGAGTATGGGCAACAGCTTACTGGCTTTAACACGTCACTCTGATGTACGAGTTAAATCCCACTATTTTGAACCCTTTATTTAAACAATTTGTATTTAAAGTTTTTTAAACTTTTCAAACATATATAAAAACAGAGAAAAGTATAATTAACAACCCCCCAGATTTCATAATTATACCACACTTTTATGATCCATTTATCTTTTTCTTCTGTTAGAGAATTTTAAAACAGACCTCTCATATCAGATGATCAGAACTCTAAATACTTCCATTTGTAGCTCTATAAAATAAGGACTTCACAAAACTACAATTATTCCATAATGCCGTAAAATGAGTTCATATTCAGAATTTTCCTGATGTCTCAGAAATGTCTTTCTTCAGTGGCTTGTACTAGTCAGGCTGAAATAAGGTTCACTGATTGCGTTTTTGATTGTTACTTAAGTTCTTTCGATCTAGAAAGGATTTCCCATTCCTTCATTTTCATTTTCTTGGCTCACTGCTGGAACCATAGCAATAAACTCATAGGATGCGCCACATTCTAAATCTGTTTGATGGCTTTCTCATGGTGGCATTTACACATCCTCAAACCTCAATTCTTCTTGTAAGCAGAAATTTAGAGCTAAAAGCTTTCAGGTCAAACTTTTGTGGTTAGAATACTTCATGAACAGTGCTGTGTACTTCACATGACGTCACATCAGAACTTTTACATTTGCTCAGATCAATCAGCCAATTCAAGTGTGGCAGCCTGATCTTTGTATTTTCAAGTTCACCATCTTCCTTTCTACTAATGCAAGGATTCTCAACCTTGGTTGCACACTGCACAACTTGGTTGCCTGGCGTGGGAGTGGAGGGCATAGAATTTAGAAACTACTGCTAACTGAGTCCCATGCCCAGAGATTCCAATTCAATCAGCCCAAGCTGTGGTATGAATATCAGGATTTTTAAAAACTCCCAAGGTGATTCCAATGTGCAGCTAGGATTGAGAATACAGAGGTTTTTTCATACACTGACAATCTTCGCTTGAACGCGTGATTTCATTAGGGTCTGTAAATTGTCGAGTTTTCTAATTTTATTGTTCTTTCTACATTTATCAGCAGGAATTCTTTGGCATATTTTAGAAATCTTTAGATAGCCAGTAATGACTAGGGTTATTTGGTGATCCTGAAATAAAATCTGTATTAGAACAAGCAGGATAAAATTTTAATTCTTCTCTTTAATTACTAGTAACTAAGTTGATTTAATTATGAGTAAGGCAGTCGTTCTCAAACTGCAGAGTGGAATCAACTGGGGAGCTTTAAAGACTATTGATTTCTGGTTTGGGCCCCAGACTTTTGGATTTAATTGTGTATCAGGAGGCCTGGGAATAATATTTTAACAGCTCCACAGGCAATTTTAATGTGCAGCAAAGTTTGGGCACCTGTGGAGTGAGGTGTTGGTACCCAAATCATCTCCAACAGTGATAGTGTTTTTTGCTTGTTTTGGTAGTCGTCGTTGCATTTTTGTTGACAGAAAAATGTATCTGATCATTTTGAGCCAGATACGAAAAGAGAAGAAACCAAAGCTGATAGGTATCATGACAAATTTATTAAATTCCAAGATGAGGCTTACCTCCAATTTCCATAAGAATGAGTCAAATAATAGAATGGTCAGTGGTATGCTGAAGTCTCCATGCAACGTTCTGATTTAATGAATATTTAATAATTATTTCTGTAAATGATTTTACTCTATTTAATCTGTAGATAGAGCTTATGATACAGGGAAATTTGAAGCAATTTTTTTTTAAAAGCCTAATAACTTATTAAAATTTTAAATACTCACGAGGATTTACACTTTGTATGTTACTACCCTCTGGTAGCATGGGAAGCATGATAGGCATGACACTTGGTATAGGTAGGAATATATGTTTGTGGGGACCTATTTGGACCCTGAGAGCTGGCATGAAGATTCTTCTAAACTAAAGATATTTGAGATTCAACAGATGCAGAAAGAAGCCTTTTTGGAGCTTCCCTTATTTCACTAAAAGCAGAAAAGTCCTGGGAGTGAGGCTGCCATGGATCCCTTCTGGGGGAGTTTTATGGAATGAAAAAAAAAAAAAATCAGAGAGACCACTTGCACCTGCGTAAACAAACATCATCACAAACTGTTTTATCTCCTGTTTGTTCCCCTAGAAATCCACTTGTTCTTCCCATAGAAGCCTCTTCTGCCTGCTTCCTCTCCCCTAAGTTAGGTATATAAGCCCCCAACCCTAGTCATTTAGGGAGCTACTTTTTTTTTAATTTAAAAAATTTTAAATATTTATTTATTTGGCTGCATCGGGTCTTAGTTGCAGCATGCTGATCTTCGTTGAGACACGTGGGATCTTTCGTTGTGGCGTGTGGGCTCTTCATTGCTGCGCACGGGCTTCTCCCTAGTTGTGGCATGAAGATTTTCTCACTCTAGTTGTGGCACGGGTTCCAGAGCGTGTGGGCTCTGTAGTTTGCGGCACGCAGGCTCCTAGTTGAGGTGTGTGAGCTCAGTAGTTGTGGCACGTGGGCTTAGTTGTCCCACGGCGTGTGTGATCTTAGTTCCTTGACCAGGGATTGAACCCGTGTCCCTTGCATTGGAAGGTGGATTCTTTACCACTGGACCACCAGGCAAGTCCCTAGGGAGCTATTTCTTTTGTGAGCTCTCATATGCATATGAATACTTAGGGTTTTTGAAAAATTATGATTAATCTGTCTACTGTCAGTTAAATTCACAGGCCCCCAGTTACTTAACCTAAGAGGGCAGAGGAAAAATCTCCCCCCCTCCACATACTGCTAAGCATTTTCGGTGGGCAATTGGACACTATTTGTCAAAATAAAAATGTATACACCCTTGCCCAGGCAGTTCCCCTTAAAAATGTAATCAACAGAGACACTCAGATGTTCAGTGAAAAATTTTACCACTGCTTGTCAAAGGGCAAAATTGGAAAAAACAAAATATTCACTAATAAGGGAATGGTTACATAAATTTTCTAAACAATAGATAGCCATTAAAAAGGAGGCAGATCTTTATAAATTGACACAGAAACACATGCATAGTTTTACTATGTTGTTAAGGAAAAAAACCTTAAGTCATAGAACAATGTATAACATATCCTCATTGTATTAAAAACAAAACAGAACAAATTTAAATGTGTGGATATTTACACACACACACACCCCTCAGATTTTCTGTGTGTGTGTGTGTGTATGCGTAGGTATGTGGGGCAGTGGCCATGGTATGGGTAGACGTGGCAATGAAGGAAATTTTTACCTTCTACTCCAAATTCTTCTAGACAATTTATTTTAAATAAGAAGCATGCCAAAATAAACAAACAAATAAAAAAACACACACAAAAAAGTATGCCTTACTTTTGTAACAAGACATGAAAAAGTGGTGATTAGGAAGCTACAGCACTGCAATTGTGGTAAGAAGACTATAATGACTGTGTTACTAAAAAAGGTCTGAAAAAATAAGGGAGGAAAACCTTGGGACTCCAAGGCCAATATTAACAGAAATCCATATTCCTCTTGGTATTTGGAAGAGAAGCAGAAATAAAATTTTGTCATTTATACAATTTATAGCCATAATAAATCATAACATTCAAAATCTGCAGTAAAATAATAGTTCTTTATATAGGATTGCTAATTTAATATTCTATTTATGAATATGCACGATATAACTTCCTACTGTGGGGACAGACAGCACACTCCAGCTCTGGAGGCTGCTCCTTGTCCTAATCTGCAGGGAAGAGGAGGGGAGGGGTAGATTCTCAGGCTGATGCCGCTCCCCTCCCCTCATTTTACACACAAGTACTAAAATTGGCAACTGCCTAGATTCTAGTAATTTCCACCCCCCCAAACAGAAAAACTGTGAAATTGTGATTTGTGACAAAATTCACAAATTTACAGGATGTGGCTGGAGGATTTAAGTAACAACCCATGATCACTTTAACAAAAGGACTCAATTTGTGGCTTCAACAGCTTCTTTCTGGTAGGTAGGGCACATGGTGTTTGGTTATCTTTATGACTGAATTGGTGTGCCTTTTCTTAAAAGAGAGGTAAGTCCAAGGTTTTTTTCTTTAAAAGATATCCTCCATAATATAATATTTTCCATCATGAAGAAGTATAATTACTTGTGCATAAATTTGCATTCTCACTTTCTTCGGGTCTTTACCTATTATTCAAATATATATTTTCTGTGATTCTGGAGCTTATTTTTCTATTTTAGTATATGGGTTCTTAAAAGTTAACTCAAATTTTGGTGGAACGTAAGAGACTGTACAAATACATACATTGGTAAGGGATATGAAGACATGAATAGTGGAAAAATAGCACACTAACAAAAGAGGAAACAGGAACCCAAGACAACATTCCCTCTTCACTCTTTTTCAGCAGAGTATACATAAACACACCCACAAAATCCAAGGTCATAAGAAATGCAAGGCTAAGGAAAAAACAAAGCCACAACAGAAAATAATTAACTTTCCTCTTCATAAAAGACAAGAGGAGGTCCATTTATGTGTTTAGAGAGCAGACATGTAATGCTGGTAAGCTAGAAAATACAGAATAACGAAGAGAGACGGCAACAGAAAGGCAAGATAACAATAAAGCGTACATGCTTAAAACAACTTTGTTATGTCCAGGGGAGCTTCTCCTTAAGATTCCTTCCCAATCAGCCTAGGAAAATAAAAATGCTTTGTAGAATGGATGATTCTTCCCCACACTTTGGGAGGTTATCTCTTTGAGTGTCCAAGGCCTTGGCTTTCTGCTTTGCAACAGCCTGCGATCCTTGGTACAAGTTAAAAATCAAAAATCAACCAACCAACCAATCAACCAACCAGAAAACACAAGTAAGCTGATTCTCCTGAATTGAACCATAAATGGAAATCTTCTGCCTGGGGCATCTTGAGCTTTTCCTTAGAAAATGACTCTGCAGTAAGTTAGCTATTTAAAAACAAATTCAGCAGTTGGTCTCAATTTCTGGCATTTCAATGGAATATTGCTGAAAACTCCTGAGCAGGCAGGGATCTCTCCCAGGTAGTGATCAAACTATTGCCTTGCTAACAATTCACCTTATGGCTGAAGAGCTTTTCAAGCCAAATTTGTAATAAACCACACACACACACACACACACACACACACACACACACAAAAGGTAGAGAAACTGTCTTCAAGTAAATGTTCAAAATATTAAAGAAAAATGAGGAACAATAACAGAACTTCAATCCTAAATCCTTTCAAATTATCCTTTCTTATTTAGGAAACCAAGATAATTGAATAAAGATGTTTCTTTTGTCAAGACCTAGCCAAAGACAAAATAGACCAAAGACCTTTTAAGTATTTTTTTATATTTAAGCCACCCCTACCTCATTCTGGGTGGGACTGCCAAATTCTAAAAACAAGATATTTTCATATTACATTCAGGGTCTCTGCATGCAAACTGGTAAAGAAAAGATAACAGTTAAACTTTACAGGAAAAGTAGCAGCAAAACTGTCATTTCATCCTGTTTACTTACAATCAAACTTCTAAAGGGCATCTATAACTGCTCAGAAAAAGGAATATGAAACAAATCAGATTTTTCTCTTTTATTCATACAATTAAATTTCAATTTTCTACCCTTATCATTAGGTCTTATTGCTATGGTTACAATTTAAATACCTTAAGTATGGTTGAAAAGTAGGCAAATTTAAGAAAACACACAAGAAACATTAATGTAATTAAAATAATAGAGAGTAGAATAAATATCAGTTGTGTTTGCTGTGTTTGAAAGTTAATATACTTCCCCCTCCCTGCAAAAGGAAAAAGGGTAAGTAAAACTCCCAGGTTGGAATATGAGTTTGGGCAGCAGTATACTCCGACCAAAGTAAGGGATGAAGTATAGTTATCAGGTGTGAATTATGAATGTCGCTGTGGTGATGACAGATGAATTACTAGAGTTGTATTTCCCTAACACTAAAGTATTTGGGGAGCTATCTGGCATATATTAAAAATATATGAATATATAATATTTATATATTAAATGAAATATTTATAATATTTTATCTATTTATCTATCTATATTTTATGCATTAGTAAATCACAAAGATGGTGGTCAAATGACTGAAGCTGAGTAAATGCACTGGAGGGGAGGAGAGGGAGAAAGGATGCCAAGGGCCCAGATGTTCATTCTCCATCGTGCGTCTTCACAAGCGCATTCTCTCCATATGAAAATCCATGCAATTACACACCATGCCTGCCTGGCTTTTGGCAGTTAAAAAATCCACAACTGCCCCCTCTAGCTCAGTTCAGTCAGGATGTTTCTCCAGCTCTACTTCAGGCAGCACTGCTGGCATAGCTCTATCTCCTTCATGGTTCCAGCTAATGCTGGAAAACTCGCTGGGTCCCACCTCCCACCACTGCTCCAGTTTGGTGGCAAAGCAACCCAGCCCCTTGTCCCTACAGTCTTAGACATGGCAGCAGCTTCCAGGAATGACCACTCCTTTGGGTGGTTGGGCCCTGACTGACACAGCTATTCTCCTTGGGCTACAAAGAACTCTCACCTATCAAACACTAGCGCTCCAAGAGAAAAGGGCAACCGCGGGATACTGAAACATTTTGTACATAGAGATATAAACGATGACACTCATGAGGGAGTATGAGAGGACTGGTCTCATATACCTAAAGGGAGGGAGAATGGATGCAATCTTTTTAGGAAGGCAACTTGGTAATACATTTAAAGAGCCTTAAAAATGTTCATATAGTTTGAATAGTTTTCTTCCTAAAAGTCTAGCCTAAGGTAAATCAAAGCTGCAGATATAATTTTATACACAAGGATGTTTACCATAATGTTATTTATTACAATGAAAAGTTAGAAACAACCTAAATGTCCAAAAATAGAGCTATGGGTAAACATGGTTTACACTTGTAGTTTTCCTTTACAGAATCCACCCCCGTTGCCCCCAATTTTAAGTGTATAGGGTTATATACCTCCACTAGAATTGAAACACTTAAGAGGGCAAGGATATTTGTTTTAAATCTTGACAACTATGTGCTAGCCAACTAGACTCTCAAGAAATATTTTTGGAATAAATTAATGATGCAATATTAAACATGAACTTACAGGAGAATTTTACATTAAACGGTACGTGTTTGCCATAGCCAAGTAGCAAATGCACTGTATATATTTCTTTAAACTGAATTTTTCAACTCTCTTTTTAACAGTTCATAGCACTGCTATTTCTCCTGAGGAATGTTTAAATCAGGTGATTTTTTGCTCAAACGATTTCCAGTGGCTCCCCATGACGTGCAGGAAGTTCAAAGTCCCTGGTATTTACAGATCTCTATAATTTGGCCCAGTGTGGCTGTCTAGCCTTTGCACATCTTATCATCTCTCAGACTAGTTTTAAATGTTCCCATGAGACATTTCTGTCGTCTCTTCTGCCGCCCAATGACAGTGCTCTCTCCACAGCCGGGCTGCTGGTCAAGCCCCAGGCTCCAGGCTCATCCTCTCTGCAAAGCTATCTCAAAAGTGGGCTGTCCATTTAATGACAATGTTTCCCACATAATACTTACTTGGTAGTTAACCACATATTATTTCATGCCATGTATTTCCTTGTATTAAACTGCTGTTTGTAAGTCTTGTTAAGTAGCCTTTCACATGTCTCTTCCTAATCTATGGTTTGAGTAGAATACTACATTTCTTGGGAATAGGTTCTTTATAAAATGGCAAATTGCCTTGTATCCACTATAAATAACACCAGAATCCTGGTGCCAGGCTCAGGTAAACTCAGATACCAGGCATTTGGTGAGTTAAGTTTTACTCAATTCAAACCTTGTTTAAAAACAGCCGAAGTATTTAGATATCAAGGCCTATTCTAGCATTCACACATTGCTGGCATTGTCCTTTACATTACGAGAGGTGAGGGAGGTGAGGGGCATATGTGTGTGGAGCCCAACACTGTCTGACCAATGACACGTATAGTACTTGGCTCACGATGTGGTTACTCAGGAAGCGTTTAATGAGTGAAGACTGAGTATGAAGATATCAAACATCTGTGAAAGTGGCAGACATGCTCCTCAATGTAATTCATCCTTGATATGAGGTGAATTTAGGGTAAAAAGAAGAGATAAAGAGACTATGTCAGAATCTTCCAGACTATTTTAGAAGCTATCAGGTGGTCTACATCTGGATACATAAGGAAAATGAACATTTCAGGAAACTCTTCTCTTGAGTATGAGAAACACTGTAAAAGGAAAGACCTTGACTTATATAACTGATATCCCAGATTATACAAAAACCTTTGGGAGGGCATCCCTGTATTTCTTTATGATAAAAAATTCAGATATTGAATTGATATTAAAAATGTTTTGATGCCCAATGCTTTAACTTCTTTACAGCTGGCATATATAAATCTATTCAAGTATGTTAAACAAAATTAAGTATATTAAGAAAGTACTACTTCAAAGCAAAGCAGTTCAATATTGTCACTATTAAAGGCTTTGCTTGGCTGATTTCACCAAGACGTAGTAATTTAAGAGAGCAGGCTCTGTCTGTGCAAAACTAAAGGAAGATATTTTATATGATTAAAAACTCATACCTGTTGATCTCCAAGGAAATGACTTCTCAGTTGAGCTAGAGAAAAAGAAGGAAAAAAAATGGAACATTTACTTCCTTTGTCATAAAATTTAACTTTGGATCTGTTTTGCATATAGACATTTAATTTTCACATTTAATTATATAAAAGTATAAAAACCTCAAACAAAATTTAAAATGACTGTTCTAAGTTAATTTTTAGACAGTATTAAACCCTCCACATCAATTTGGGACAAAACTGTATTTCTTGGAAATTAAGACAAGTTATAAAACGACTTACAAAGTTGTAAAACGACTTACAAAATGACATAAAAAGTATGATTCTCCTTGGATAAGACTAATACAATAGCACAACTAACTGTGACCTTCATAGTACTTATATGAAGTACTACACTGCTTTGTGTGGAATAACTAATATGAAAACTATATATAAATTAAAACAACATATACATTATGCTGTACAACATATACATTAAAAAGAACCAAAAAGGCTGTTAAGAAGTTCATTCAATTTACTTATTTTCAAAAGAAGCCCTAGATGCTATAACAGACACATAAGTTAATGGGGTCATTTTGAACTGAGTGTTGCCTTATAAAATTTAAATATCCTAAACCTTTATATCAAAATATAAGGTTTTACACGCTAGGAGAAAATTTTAACTGTATATTTTTCTTGGTCTATAGAGTACCAATTTTAAAAATTTCTGCATAAAAACATATCTGTGCCTCCCTGGTCCCCCTCCCCCACTTAAAATACTCAATACGGGAAAGCATGGTGCTTAGGGGACGGTGTGGTAGAACAAAGGTACAAGAGGCTGGATTATTAGGCATTTATTAAATGTCAGAGTAAGTACCTCACATATATTATCTCCTTTATATTATTCACAACAACCTAACGAATAGGTACATTATTATCTTTACAGATAAAAACACTGGCCAAAGTCTTATGCTAGTAACTGGAAGAGCTGGAATTCAAACCCAGGATGGTTTGATTTCAAAGTCAGGGCTTCTCACCACTGTGCTATATAGTAGAATAGCCTGTGATCCCATTTTTGCATTAAACACACACACACACACACACGCACACACACACTATGCCTAGGAAGAAGTCTAGAAAAATAAAAACCAAAGTGCTAGCAGTTATTTCTGTGGGGTACAACTAAAAGGAGTTTTTTCCTGTTTAAACATTTGTACTTTTTTTCTGGAAATCAGAAACAAACACATACTGAAGTATTTTGGAAGTGTTTATTAAGTTTATGGAAAAGGTATGTGACTTTGGGCTTAAGGAAACTCTGTAACTTAAAGAAAGGGACATCCTTTCAGTGCTGTAGGTGTAAGATTTTAAGTCCTTGTTAGTTGCTTGATATTCCCCCCCAAGTCATTAAGTGGCTAATCAAACTCTTGCTGGTTAAAAACTCTAGATTCAGTAAGAATTCCCTTAACTTCAATTTTGACTGCGATTTGCCTTTTTGTCACCACAGGCGGAGCTGCTCACATTCCAGGACCTTGAACTAGCTGCAAGCAGGGGGGCATGCTCTCAGTGAATGGAGTCAGTTAATGCTAATCTTCAGCACTCCAGTCATGTTCCTGTACCTGATGTACTCCTAACTGATTTCAAAAGGGACTGATGGGGAAGAAAAAAAGATGAAAATTTGGTCAAGTATCAATAAGGGCACATCTGTCTTGTTCCTGAAGATAGGTCATCACATTCTTATGACTTCAAAAGTGGTTTCCTAGACTGAATTTCAATTCCTCTTGAATATGTTTTTATTATTTAATTCTATTATCTAAATTAGTTTTCTAATCACTGAGGTTGCTATTACCCAACTGTGTTCCTATTAACATGTTCACATTTTTTGTCAATATTAAAATACATGGTAAATCAAACTGCCATCCAGAATTGTGTAATATACCTCAAGTTTCTTGGGAGTGATAAAGTCTGTTATCTTCTGATTGAAATTTATATAAACTTTAATGAAATATGTTTACAAGATTTTTATTCTTGAAGTTATAGATCATAGAATATAATTCATCTTAACTGCTCAAATTGGGCAAGGGTTGCGGCTGTTTTGCCCATCTCTTTAGGTCAAGTGCCCAGCATACTGCCTGGCACATAGAAGATGCTTAATATACATTGTTGCTGTAACACAAATTGTGAAAAAGTAATACCATGTTCTTCATTGTTCTGAAAGATCAGGTGTATGTAAATTATTACTTACTACTTTGTTCAAACAGGTCAAATTATTCTCTCCCACTCCAGGTAGGAAATTCCAGTGGCCTCACTGCATAACAATCAGGCAAACAGCATTTTTGCTGCTGAAAAGGCCTTTGGTCATGAAAATACAATAAGGTATTCCTAGGTGAAGGCAAGGGGAAGTCTCTGTTAAAATTATTTTTCCCTACTCTATTCTAGACAAACAATAGAAATCACTAGGAAAATAAGTTAATATTGAGGATTAAAAATAAGCAAAAGTTCCATTTTGAAGACTATATATTCAGCCCGTTTACCTTCACACTGATTCCACAATTCTGTGAGATAGCTGGTCATTATATGTTATTCAGAACAGTCTATTTCTTTCTGAACCACTTACTTTATATGATTCTCAAATTGTTCACCACTCTGGGATTCAGGGATCACACAGTAAATATGTGCAGTTTTGAAATGCTGTTTTAAGTCACTGAATGTTTTAAGTCACTTTTATTGGAACAATGAAATGAGAGGCAGCTCCACATTAGACACAGGCATATTCCTTCCTTCCTCTCTCCTTCCAGCCATCTATTCCTAGAGACACTTCCCCAACTTTTACTGAGTGTCTACAACGTGTCTACAGGCACTGTGGCCATGAATGACTCCATCCCATTCCCTTTCACTTCTCATCTGAAGATGCCAAGCAGTTTATGTTCTAGGATCTTTCACTGGAATGTGAAACATTTTAAAATACAAGAATGGGATCATCCACAATAACTGTTTCAGTGGGAAAATGTATTCAAAATTTCCAATAATGTAATTATCAACAAGCTTCTAGAATGAAATCCATTTATAAGTTTGGGTCTTCTTGGTTAGATAGTGAACAGCAGTTAGGAGCAAGCTCATTTGCAAATTAATAAATCAAGGCAATTTATTTTAATGTGAAAAAAATCTTAGTTTCGTTTTAACAAAGACACCATGTCTTCAACACAGTATTGCACGAGAAAATGCAATAAATCACTATAAAATTCTGTACACTTAAGAAATTATATATTTTTTCATTCATGGACATAAATGGAGGCAAAATTACCTTTGTTGAATATTTATGGCTGTCTGTGAAACCCAAACCCCCTTTATCTTGACATCCCATGCTATGTGTGAGAAAACTAGCCTCTCACCCTCCTCTGCAGCCAGGGAGCCGGCCAGTGACCGAGGGTCTAGAAGGAGGCATGTGAGGGAGGTGGTGGCACCGTGGGGAGCAGTAGCTGGGGCACTGGCCCTGGTCACCCCGACTCAGAATCTGGCTCTCTGGGCCTCCTGGAGGTTCTGAAAGTTGTCACCTAACAGCTTCTGATAAGTTCCTTTCCTGCTTATACAAGTCAGAGAGGATTCTACCGTTGGTAGCTGAAAGTTCTGACTGGTGTTTTATGACTGAAAACAAATGCAAACAGGCCCTCTGAAAAGAGCTAAAACCTCACTCCTTAACTCTTTACCTGTATTTCCAAGTGCACACTGGATATTATACATTTTGTACTCAACACATTGAAACCCTTTTTCCCCCCAAAAGAACTCCCATTTAATCATGACCACCTAGTCACTCACACTGAAGAACATGGAGTCATTTTATTGTCTCCCCTACCCTGCCCACCTCACTAGCATGTAAGCTCCATGAGGGCAGGGAAGTCTGCCTTGTTCACAGATACGCCTCCAGAACCTACGACAATATCTGGCACATGGCGCTCACTCAAAACATACACCTTCTGAATTCATCCCTACCACCAAGAACACAGTTCGGGCCTTCATCCTCTCATTGTCTTTTGGCTGGATCATTCTTTCAGTCTCTCTCCTAACTTGTCTGCTTGGCTTTGATTTCTCATCCTTTCAGGCTCTCTTCCAGGCTGCTGCTACAGTGATTTTTCAAACCTGAAAACAGTCAAATCTGAAATTCTCCTGATGCTAACGCACAACGGATCCTTACAGGATAAATTTCAAACATCTTAGTTAGTATGGCAGAGATTCAAACATCTTTGTATGGCACAGAAGGCCCCCCACCACCTGGTTCCTTCCCGTTTGCCCTTTCCCACACAAACCTACATTCTAGGCACTTCTAATTACTTGCAGTTTCCTCACATACCAGGCTGCTTCACGCTTCCAATGCTATTTTGGGGGTAGAATGTGTAGGAACACAGTCTGGAAACTCAGATTTACACAAATTCCAGAATGGTATATGTGGTACAGTGTAACAATACATATGTCATACACCCATGAAATGGAACACTCTTAAGTTTACCTTCACTTTGTATCACTTAATAACAGGAATATCTTTGGAAAATGGTCTACTTAATAAAGTCACTACTCAATTTCCTCCTGATTTCCTACTGTGCCAGATGTGAGCTTAAGTGGACAGCAGTAGGTAAACAGTAGGGGACGGGGGAGTAGAGAATTTGATGGAGCTACACAGTAACTTTACCATGTCATTTCCCTCACCTTCTCCCTGGTCTAGATGGGGCTCTTTCTATCACTAGTAAAGTGCAAGTTACTGTCATTATTCTCCTATAAGATACACTGAATTGGGACAGAATCCGAGTTATTTCACTTTGTTTTATTTTAAAAAAGTCATCGTGTTAAGAAATTTTATACATACATATGTGTACACACACAGCCATATATACGTGAACCCTTATTAGTAGTTCAAAAAACTAAGCACAGCCAAAAACAAATTCAATTTCACTTGGCATTAAAGGACAGGAATTACTGGAATGAATATTCTAGAAACTATTTGATTTATGAATAGAGCACAGGCGTGTACCACTGTCTAGACCACACACCCTCCACAGCGTCCTCTCTGGTGAGCACTAATCATCCTTGGAGAATTAGTTTGATGAAAATTTATCACTTCCTCCTTTACATCAAGAATGTACCCATTAGTCTATCTCGAATTTTGTTTTTCATATGATTGTAATTGCAGGATTTGTTTACCTGTTTCCACTACCAGACTATGGCTCTCTTGAGGGTAAAGAGTGTGTCTTAACTCTATCTGCATCCGACCAGCATTGAATAGGATGCTAAATAAATGATAGCTGACCTTAACTTTTTGGGTTGTTCTTTATTAAGGCTAATCCTACGTTATTTTAGAAATTGTTTCAATCATTCTACAAAGGAGATTTTGGCTCTTTCTACATCTTATAGAAAAGATGTCTATTGTAAATATTATAGGGATCAATCCAACAAATATTTATTGATCATCTACTGAGTGCCAGACATTGTTAGAGGCTGGAGTATAATGGTGACAAGAGGCAAAGCCTTTGCCTTTTGCATGCTCACAATTGTCTTGTAATTACTCATTACAGTACGCATGTGACTGCCCCACTGGATCACATGCCCCTCAAAGGCAAGGTGTCAAGAGACTTTTGAAAGGCTGATCTTAAAGGGAGAAACCTGTAAAAGAGAGTACTCTGATGAGTCCAGTAGTGTAATGGTTGAAGAAGCATTCACATATCTATAAAAACCCAAAGTGTGAAACATTTGTCTTTTAAAACAAAAACAAGACCCAGCTCTCCTTCTACTTACCTATGAAAATGAGGTAAATTGGTATTAGGACTACCCAGGTAGGAATTTGAACATGAAGCCTCCGAGAGAAGAGGTATGTAGCAATGTGAAATGTATTGTCATACTCAAGAATTTGCTTCAGTTCCCACAGATCAAAAATTATACAGTGCTAGAAATCAGCCAGTTTGGGAGGCCATCAATATAATAGTCCACATGTGCAGATAAACCTGACATGTCATGTCTCCCCTTTGTATTATGACAATCTCTTCAAATGGTTGTTTAAATCACCCCAATTTAGCAGCATTACATAATCTATGTATTTCACTATTGCAACATATTCTTTCACAATATTTTTCTAAAATGACTCTTAGGTGATCTTCCTTTACTGAACAGAGGTAATTAATAGATGAACTCTCATTGATCATATGTTCATTAATCTTACTATAAATATTTTCAAAACTGTATGTGTACATTGCTGGCCTGACTTTTTACTCTTGACTTTCCTATTAGTTTTACTATTTTGAGCTCTGACCATAAATGTTGAGTTCCACACAAAGGTTCTATATTTCTGGACATTCAGATGGTCGACAGGCATGTGAAAAAATGCTTGACATCATTAATCATCAGAAAAATGCAAATTAAAACCACAATAAGATGTCACCTCACACATGTCAGAATGGCTATCATCAAAAAGAACACAAACAACAAATGTTGGTGAGGATGTGGAGAAAAATGAACCCTGTACACTGTTGGTGGGAATGTAAATTGGTGCAGTCACTGTGGAAAACAGTGTGGAGGTTTCTCAAAAAAACTAAAAATAGAACTACCATATGACAAAGAAATTTACTCCTGGGTATATATCCAAAAAAACAAAAAACACTAATTCGAAAAGATACATGCACCCCCAATGTTCACAGCAGCATTCTTTACAATTGCCAAGATATGGAAGCAACCTAAGTGTCCATCAACACTGGATAAAGAAGATGTGTGGTGTATGTATACGTATATACAATGGAATACTACTCAGCCATAAAAAAGAATGAAATTTTGCCACTTTCAGCAACATGGATGGACTTCGAGGGTACTATGCTAAGTGAAATGAGTCAGACAGAGAAAGCAAACACTGTATGATAGCATTTATATGAGGAATCTAAAAAATACAACAAACTAGTGAATATAACAAAACAGAAACAGACTCATAGCTATGGACAACAAACCAGTGGCTACCAGTGGGGACAGGGATGAGGGGAGGGGCAAAATAGGGGCAGAGGGTAAAGAGGTACAAACTATTATGTGTGAAATAAATAAGCTAAGAGGATATATTGTACAACACAGGGAATATAGCCAGTATTTAATAATGACCGTAAATGGAGTATAACCTTTAAAAATTGCGAATCAGTACATTATACACTTGTAACTTATATAATATTATATACCAACTATACTTCAATTAAAAAAAGTTCTGTATTTCTTCTGCACGTGTTAACTCTTGAATTTAAGAACTACCACATGCTTACAGATGAAATCTCAGTAGCTGGAATAAATTCCAAAATGCATTTTTCTCCCTCTCCACCAATTCATTACTAACTGAAGTTATTCCATTAGCAAATGTTCTGGATTCTAAATCCATTATGAAAAAATTTCTGGCAGCTCATTATTGGTTTGTTATAACTGCCTTTGTAATCCATTGCTCTAATATTTATAAGTCCACCTTTCACTTGATTCCAAGGTCCATTTCTCAGTTAAAAAAGAAAAAGTTGGTTTGTTTGGGTTTTTATTTTAGGCGATTAATTCATATTGAAATTACTTACTACCCAGCTATCCTCTAGGCATTACAGATTACTTTTTAATGAACCGCTTCAGAATCTTCTTAGGTATGAAAGCTAGGCTCCATAGTCCACAGGTCACTCCAGATTTCCTATTATGCACCTCGGATTTTCTCAGCCAGAATCTGGCAAAATAACTACTAATGATTCTCAACTTTTGGTCTCTATTTGGAGCGCTACCAGATAAAATTTAAAATAAATTCCCTTAACGGAGTAAGCCATTCTATCCAATACCTAAATTTCTCTATCTTCATTAATTATAATTAAATCTTGAATTATGATATAGTGATAACATCATACCACACTTTTAAGTCTTTTAAAATTTCTATCTAGTATTGCTTTGACTTTCCTTTTAATTAGTACTGTTAAAACTTTACCTAGTTTCTGTTAATGCATTTGTAAAATATTCCGTTAGTTTTTTGTGAGTTCTTAGCTGGGTAAAGCTCATTCTGTGGTTTAGCTTTCTTGAGTGCTCTTGAATTTATGCTTGAGAAAGGCACTTTTTGAAGATAATGCCTGTGGAAGTCCCAGGTTTTAAAGCATCACCATGTAAGCAGGTCAAATTTCTCCTCACCTTGACCTTGGCAAGAATGTTCTTGAGTTCATTTTATACTCATAATTAGCACGGTGAGAAGTGGGGTCTAGAAGACTAAGATGGAATCAAGGGCTCTCTAATGCCATGAGCCATCTTCTGATGTTCCAAGAACTCATACCACCTAACAATAGGATACTGACAGGTTTTTTAACAGTTTTGTTTTTCTTATGTTTGGGAAACAAGGACCTCATCTCTCCCTTATAGTTAGATAAGAATTAACTAAGGGCCTCCCTGGTGGCGCAGTGGTTGAGAATCTGCCTGCTAATGCAGGGGCCACAGGTTCGAGCCCCGGTCTGGGAAGATCCCACATGCCGCGAAGCAACTAAGCCCGTGCGCCCCAACTACTGAGCCTGCGCTCTAGAGCCTGTGCGCCCCAGCTACTGAGTCTGCGCTCTAGAGCCCGTGCTCTGCAACGAGAGAAGCCACCGCAAGGAGAAGCCTGCGCACCACAACGAAGAGTAGCCCCTGCTCGCGGCAACTACAGAAAGCCGTATGCAGCAGTGAAGACCCAAAAATAAATAAATGCAGTCAAAAATAAATTTAAAAAAAATTTTTAATGAATAAAATCTATCTTTAAAAAAAAGAATTAACTAAGAAGTAAATTCTTTACATTAAACAGAGACATACTCTCTGTCTTACTGCCAGAACTAGAGCAATTAGACAAAATTAAATACATTACAATTATTCTTCCTGAGACAGCTGTGGATAGCTATCCTTCCACTAGGTTATTTCAGTAAGTCAAAGACGGGAAGGCCAATATGTACCACAGACGATGAAGGTGAACGGCTCTGCCTGGCTGAAGGAGAGGAGGGGAGCTGGGAGGCAGACGGCTATCCCTACCCACCACGTTATTTTTCCTAAGGGGCTCTGAGGACCCTAGTTTGACAAATCACTAGCCTTTAGATAATAAGGGTATTTTAGCAGTAATAATTAGAAAGCAATCCTTCTTAGTATTTTACTACATTTTTGGGAGCCTCTTCCAAATTCACTTATTGTCTATTCATAACCAATCTCAACAAAAACAAAAACAAATCCAAAAGCTCTTAGTCCAAATTTATGATTTTTCGGGACTGAGGCTCCTTTCTGTGTCCTCTTTATTGTGCTCTCAGACCCTAGAAAATTTTCTATTGGATAGAGACTGATTTCCTTCTTCCTGCCAAAGGACCACTTGATAGCAGCAGTCAGGAAAAGTGAAACCATGACAACATGCCCATAATTGTAGTTTATTATTATTTTTGTGTGTTATGGTTTTGAATTGCCCCTGAAAATGGCACATGCCTGTAATTTGAATTGAGCAAGGCATAAAAAATGAGACAGGGCAAAGGCTCTCTTTTCATAATTATTTACATGTCTGAAGGTGACACTGAGGTTAAAGAAAAGGCACTTGAATTAAAAATGATGTCCTTCACGTAGAATGCAGCTGCTCCTGAGCCATCAGCAACAGGACATGAGCCCTGAGTTCCCTTCCATGCATGGTGATGGATATGTGCCCGTCCACCTGCACTCACTTGTCACAATCACCTGGGTGACCAACAGAAGGAACAAGCAAGGCGGCTGCAGGAAGGCAGGCCTGAGGCTTCATGGAACACGGGAAAGGTCAAAAGCTTACAGTCAGACCCACATACTCCTTGCTCAGTGACACTTCACCTGAAAAAACTGGCCACGCGCTCAGAATATGCTTTTACAATTTCAGTCTTTAAAAAATAATGAGGGGGCTTCCATGGTGGCGCAGTGGTTGAGAGTCCGCCTGCCGATGCAGGGGACACGGGTTCGTGCCCCGATCCCGGAGGATCCCACATGCCGCGGAGCGGCTGGGCCCGCGAGCCATGGCCGCGGGGCCTGTGTGTCCGGAGCCTGTGCTCCGCAACGGGAGAGGCCACGGCAGTGAGAGGCCCGCGTACAGCAAAAAAAAAAAAAAAAAAAAAAAAAAAAAAAAAAAAAAAAAAAATAATAATAATAATAATAATAATGAGGAACAGCAAAGGGTGGTATAAAAGTACAATCTTGGTTTTCCACTGGCTGCTAGCAAGTTTAGAGTCAAATGTATAACTGAACACTGTGGTGAACATTTTTGGTCTCATGACTGGCTCTATTTTGTTCTCACCCTTGTTTACTCAGTTCTTCATTCCACTCCTCCCTCATGCCACTTTACCATATTTTTGCACCCTTATAACATCTGTCTAAAATGGATTCCAGGAAAAGGTAAGATAAAAATAAATAATATTACAGCCAGTCTCTGAAAGAGAAAGTTATGTACTTGATGCACAGCAAAAACATTAAAGGAACAGGAAATATCAGATTAGCCCTTTAAACAATTCAAGTAACTTTCACAGGGACTAGAGGTGAACCCGCATTTCAGAAGATGTTAAATATTCTTTGACAAAAGCATTTTGTGTTACTGCTTTGAATCTATGAATAAAAGATCCAGAGGACCACATGGGAAGGGGAAGATCAAAAAGAATGTTGTACAAGACAAAAATGAGACAAACAGTTCTCTCTGGTATCTCCATAAATTATACAGGAAGCATGACTTCTGTTTAAGCCCATCCCACAACAGGTATTCCAACCAGTAAAAGTAGAAATCAGAATAGAAGGGTTTTCTAACATTTCAGATGACATCTGAAAGAGTGAAAGCAACTGAGATGAAAACAGTAACATGACTAAATACAAAACCAAACGCTCTTTCCTAAGTATTCTGCCATAACTTAGGATGCTATTTAGGCAAAGGGTCGAGCCTCAGAATAGACGGGCCACTGAGAAGTATTTGTGTTGAGGTCTACACAATGCTACTGTCTCCCTCATTTCTGTTCTTTCAAGTTCTTCCAAAGGCAAAGAAACAGAAAAGGAAAACAGTTATTAAAATTTAAGATAAAAAAAACCAAGAAAGAGCACACACACATATACTCCTTTTAGAAATATGTAAAACAATTCAAATCTTACATTTTTAAATAAAGCTGGCACTGGTAAGAAGCAGCGCGAGGGTCCTGTTTTTCTACTTGCTCTACAGGAGATGGAGCAGAGTTAACATGGGACTCAGCTGTAGAGATCTGTAGTAAGAGGTACACTGGCTGACATCCCAAACCCTTAAAATTCCTCATTATAAATAGTTCTGTTTATGATGCATACAATTTCATTTTGAATATTATTTAGGATATAAAATGCTTTGAAAAGCCTATATAAAAATTCACTTAAAAGCAACTTTAAGATATCATAAAATTAAATGTTTTATTAAATGTGTACCGACCACTCTTGATTATTTAGGCATTCAAAAGCAAATGATATATTCACATACGATTCTTTGATACTCATATAAAGACATTATCAAATCTGGTGTGTGTCTAAAGAATGATATTCACTTTCTGTCCATTGATTACCCAGAAGATTTTATTAAAAAATTTTCATAAACAGTAAAGTTTCTGTCATTTGTGGGGAAACTTTTCATTATGAGTGTGAAAAGGAAGAACATGACATATTTCTTAAAGTTCTGCTTTGCTTTTTGAGAAAAATAATGCTTCTCCCTGTAATAGCACTTTCAGCTCTTGATTCATGGACAAGCACCATAAATAGCTGTTTTAGTGCTGGAGGAGGAATGAATTCACATGTGGGGTAGAGTACAGACCCCGCATCATCAATAATTGTCCAGGAAGAAGAATGGATGCATAAGGATACAGTCAACATTTGGCAGAGCATATGCTAGGCTTCTAGGTAGCAAGACTTAACGAACCTAGCAAAGTGCTTCTAGAATGCTTTAAATCTCCCCTGAAAGCTCTCATGGATCCCTAATTTGTCCCACATCCCCTTTCCCACCCTGTTTCCTTCTCTTCTCTATTATCCCCCCACACATAATTATGCAAGGTTTCTAAACTACTGAATAGGGGAATGAAACGGAAAAAGGCCTGTTAGAATGAATGAGAAGGAAGGACAACAATGACAATGGAAAGTAAGGTCTCTTCAAACAGAATTCTTGATGTATAATGGGTGAGCCATAAACACTGCTCAGGCACTCTCCCCGGCAAATGGACAAGTGGCTGGACAAGACTGCTAAATTCCTAGCTTTAATACCCAGCATTCTCCTTTTAAGAAATATGAATGAAAAGAGGAACAATGGTTCGCAACGTGACACAAGTGGTTGGTCTGCTCTATCCTGCTTTCCCCTCTTTGCTCCCTCTCCCATTCATTGCCACAGTGAGCCCACATTATTGATGGAAAAGGCATTACAAAGTATATGGAGCATACTGTGTAGATTCATCATCTAATTTAACTTAAATAAATATTCTTCATTTGAACTACTGAAGAAAACATCGACCACTCAGATTTTTTAAAATATGACCTTCTTAAATTTATAAAAATGAAAAAAAAAGTTTTAACTATAATTTCAGTCAGAAAATTAAGAGCTGGATTACTTAATATTTAAACTTTTTGTTATACAGCATTTAAAACACACACTCACTGATATATAAAAGAAAACAGTATAATGAATCCCCTATGGATTCATCACCCAGCTTCAACAAATAAAAGGGAACATGTGGTCAACACTTACTTCATCTATACTTTTACCCACTGTTTTCTGTGCATTACTAGATTATTTTGAACCAAGTCTCAGGCATCTTATTACTTTAGATGTATCTCTAAATATAGAGACTTTTAAAAGACTATAACCACAATAACATTATCACACCTAAAAAAATTACCAGTAAAATTCTTCATATCAACCAATATCTAGTCAGTATTCAAAGTTCCTGTTTGAATTTTTAAAAACAGTTGCTTGAATCAAGACCAAAACAATGTCTACACATTGTACTTGGTTGCTATGCCTCTAAAAATTTCTTTTCATGCAGTCTCACCCTCCCTCTTACATCATTTTTTCCCTGTTTGAAATGATTTCAGTTGCCTTGCAAAATTCCTGATAGACTGGATCTAACTAACGCATCAGCAAAGTGTGTCGTTTAACCTGTTCCTCTGTCTCTGATTTCCTATGAATTGTTATTTATATCTAGATGGTTGAGCAATCTGGAGGCAAGAATGCATCCTAGGTGATGATATGCACTTCCCGTTGCATCATTTCAGAAGGCCAAAATTTCTGACTATCTTTGGTTTTGTAGAACATCTATCTTAGATCAGTGAGTTCAGGTGCTGTCAGCCTGATCCATTTATTGTAAAGTTTCTCATCATTTTTTCAGCTAAAGATTTTAGCAGCCATTGATGATTACTGATGTAGATACATTGTTTTGTCAGTGGTTGCAAAAAAAACTCACCCAAGATTTTAATTTCTAGACTTTGTTTTAATGTACTACTCTGGTCAATAGTAGTTTCTACCTTTGTATCTATGTTCATAAGGGATACAATACTGTTTCACTTACTATTTACAAATAAGTCTTTACTGAAAATTATTTTGCTAATGCTGCTCGGGAAATAGATATAAACCTGTATTTTGTACTTCCTAAGCACCAGTTCTTAGATGATCATTGATAATTTTGCTTGAATTTTCTCTGTGGCTCAAATAGCCTCATTATTGATAATGTACTAAAGCTGGGGGTAGATCAACCTTTAATTGGCGTGTTCTAAAGCAGAAACAACAGATCACAGGATCCTAGAATAATTGGCTGTTATTTGTTCTTTTCCAATAAAAAAAAGAAGGCTAGAAGAAATAAACACGTATACCCTAAAGACATTCTTCCTTGGCTTATAAGCAGTCCAATAATGCAAACCAAATGTTGTATCTAAACTATCTGACAGTGGTTAAAATGTGTAATTGTTTAATATAAGATTTTTAAGCTATGAAAATCTGTAGCCTACAGGCATTCTTCCTCTTCAGTTTTAGCGTGGCTCTCTCCCTATTTAACTGGGGAGTAACACAACAGCAGGGCAGAAAAATCTATGCAAAAACCAGATTAGATTGATTTGTTATTAAATAGATTGTGAAGCCTCAGGGAGGATAGCTATAATAACAATTCAGTCACTACAAAGTCTAGCAAACTTGTCAGCTGTTTTTCCCCGCCCTTGGCAGACATGCCATGTTCATTTTTATGGCAAGCTGATTAACGGCTAAAAATGCACTAATGGATGGCTCTCACTTTTAGGTGGATAATCACATTTCCAATTTCCTTTTCTATACATCATTGGATTAGAGCGTATACAGTAGTATATCTCTGAAGGGCTGAGGAAACATCTCATCACACACATCAGTCTTTCCCCTCTGTGTCCTTAACCTGCCAAATGGATTTAATGAGAATGGGAACTTAACACCAACCTTCCTTTATTTCATGGAGAGTAAAGGAATTAGATGAAGGAATGGCAAATTGCCCCCCCTTCCACATCCCAAATAATGAACTGCAGAGAGTACATTAGTGGCAATGTTTTTCAAGATTGTTTTCTAGAATCTTTGAATTAATACCTACATGACTTCTTGTAACATGTCTGTGATCAACCAAAAACAGAAAATAGAAGCCATGCCAAAGTTTCTACGAAGGAGAGACAAAATAGTGGCAGTGGAGATGGGGCTGGGGGCTAGGGGTTTTGTACTTGTCTTTGTATAGCAAGCAGTTTTGATACAGACTGTGTCTATCTGGAGTGGTGGAGTGGAGCTAAGTGGGTTGCCTAAGTCTTCTCAAACGAATTCTTGATACCCCAGTGGAAAACCAATAGAATAAAACTACTTTTAGGAGAAAATATCATCTTAATGTTAAAATCAGGTGTACAGTAATAATAAAAACCAAAGCAAACTAAAACACAAAAACAAACCTCGTGGAAACCCTGAACAATAAGCAGATAATGGGTACAAAACATCGACTCGCACAAATGTTTATTATATAACAGGTGCTCAATGGCTATTGTTCTCTTCCCTCTAATATAATTACAAAGAAGTATTTTCACCTAAGGATATGAGAATCAAAGACACCAAAGCAAGGCCTCCCTGGATAGAGTCAGGACAATGTAATCTGATCAACACACTGCTCTTCAAAAATAAAAATAATAAAATATAGACATATATTTTATGCTGCTACTAAGGTACTTTGTCATATGGCTAAATTACACACAATATTCCCTTCTACTAGACTGGAAATTCCAGGCTTCTGTATCTTTGTATCTCTACAATAAAGCAAAGGCATAACTATTTATTGAGTGAGTTTAGAGAAGACATCATAAACCTCTGCAGAAGAAAATAAATGCAGTCACTAAAGGAAATGTGGACATAGAAAGAGAAAGGAATGTTAGTATCATCTGTTTGGGCAGATTTGGAGAATTTGAGATCCATTATTATATATCACATATAGAGGGTTGTTTCTCCTACATATTTGTCATAATACTAAAGATTTATATTCTAAAAATAGATTAATATGGTATGCTTTGTGTTGTGATGTACCAAGGCCTATACTATTTTAGATGTATTGATATATCTCAGAGTTATTTCAGCTCGATAAAACTAATGATAGAACCAAAAAAAATAAAATAAACCAAATTACTCATTAGAAAAATGGGCAAAGGATATGACCATAAGCGGAAATGCAAATGGATCATAAGGATATGAAAAGATATTTAACCCAACTAGTCATCAAGAAAATGCAAAGTGAAATGAGATAACATTAGATTGGTAAAATTTAAAGACCCTGCCTAATATTAAATGTTGGCCAAAAAGAAAAGAGAGAGAGAGAGAAAGAGAGAGAACCTGGAACTTTTTCACACACTGCTTGAGAGGGTGCAATTGTTGAGGTACCTGAGAAAGCAGTTCAGCAAGATCTAGAAAAATTGAAAACATGCATTCATTATGCCCAAAGTATTCTACTTCTAATGATACCTCTTCTAGAGCCTCACACATGTAAACCAGGAGATAAGTCTCCAAATGTTCACTGCTACATTACTTAAAATACTTAAAAGTGGAACTTAAAGGTTCTTCAATAGGGGAATGGCCAAACAGTTTAATGTTCTATGACATAAATATATAACAGCAGTTAAAAAATAAACTAGATCTACACACATCAATATGAATAGATCTCAAACACTGAGTAGAGAAATCAAGATGCATAATGACACATAGATTATACCATTTGTGTATGTTAAAAAAGCACACAAAACATGGGCCATGGATGTATATGATGTATGTATATTATAAAAGTACACAAAGTAAGACTATATACTAGTTAATGCCTATTGGGAAGGGAGAATGGGGCAAAGAGGTCTTGAATTTTATGTTTAATATATTTTTATATAAAAAAGCCAAAATGAATTATCGATGCTTTTCAATTCTGGGATGTACTGAAATTTTTGTTATATCATTCTCTGTACTTTTTAGTATTTTTCACATTTCTCAAGATATAGATTAAAAAGTACAAAATAAATAATAAGAAAATATAGGATTAAAGTAATTATTAATTCCTATAAAGCAGTAAAGGTAAATTTTTCCAAAAAGCATCCTGATATATACTATGTGGCCTATTTAAATTACCTTATAATTTATCAAAATATACACATGGTTAAAAAAAACCTAATGACTAAGAGTGGGGACTAGTAATATAATTCTTGTATTGATTCAATAATTCATCACTGTTACATATTTTAGGAATAGTAATTATAGAATGTGAACCATGAAAAATTACAGAAAATGAAATAATGTTATTTTAATTAGAACAGTTCTTTAATAAATAATTAAATAATGGCATGGTACATATATTTTAGATGCATGGGCTTCTGAATTTTAAAAAGTATTTTCCTCTTCATTAATTAGGAAAATTCATACAGCTGGGCTGCCTCTATATTTAACCAAATGTATTAAAGTAGTCTTAATCTGAAACTTTGATGCTATAAACTTTGAACTATAAACTTGATCTCTTTCTGTGGTTCCTTCTAACCATATCTCCAACTTAACATTTTAAAATGCTCAGTTTAAGAAACAGGTAATTCACTTTGAAATATTTATTCACTATGATTAAGACATTTTGTTGTATAATGTTCTAGGTCCATAAAAGATTCTAATATTTATGAAAACTACTTGGCTTAAAATTCAAATTCAACATGGTCACATTCTTAGGTTAAAATAGGTTACCTTAATGGAATACTGGTTGAATTACCTTGGGCTCATGCCCTGCATAAGACTTAGTTTATGTAAGCTTAATTCAAATGTGTAGAGATAGTTGCCACTTGGATTTGTATGTCCCAGATGAAACAGGCTCGTGATCACAATGGCAATGTGCAGTAGCAATTAAAATGCTTTTTGGAAGAACTGTGCTTGAGCAAACTGCTCCAGAAAACGACTTCTGGAGAGATGCAGGTCAGCCACAGACTCATTTGTATCTTTCAGATGTGTTACTCTATTGTGTTAACACAGGAGAGTTGCATCATTAACATTCAGTGTCAT
This sequence comes from Mesoplodon densirostris, assembly GCF_025265405.1. Lineage (NCBI taxonomy): Eukaryota > Metazoa > Chordata > Mammalia > Artiodactyla > Ziphiidae > Mesoplodon > Mesoplodon densirostris. The sequence continues at coordinate 78,170,531 of NC_082668.1, read as the reverse complement.
TAAACTTGCTCAGAAGAGCATCCGCTTAATAAATATTCACTGTAGAGATCCCAAAGAGGGTTTCTGATAATTACATTCAAATATCAAATAGTTTATTCTTCAATTAGTCTGAATTCCAAATGAACATAAAGAGCTTTTATTTGTTTGACTATTAAGAGTCACTAGTGACCAAATACAATGCTAAGAAAGGAAATCTGATGAACTATATTCTGATAAACATCAGAGGACTCCCAAATAGCTTACCTACTATGCACTTAAAACTAACTCAGCTAGCTCAGCAATAGACAAGGATTTACCATAACAGAGAGCAAAGGAGAAAGAAAAGAAGGCGAGCCCCTGTGAGGGAGTAGGAGGATGGAGAGAGAGGCTAACTCTCAGTGCCTCTCCCCAGCCCCAAACTAAGAATGCCTGGAGCAGAACCCTTGGGATTTTCCCCTCGTAAAACCTGAGACATAGTAGCATTACTCTCAATTACCAAAAAGTGGAAACAACACAAATGCCCATTAGGTGATAAAAGAATAAACAAAATGTGGTATATCCATACACTGGAATATTATTTGGAAATAAAAAAAGGATGAGGGCTTCCCTGGTGGCGCAGTGGATGAGAGTCCGCCTGCCGATGCAGGGGACACGGGTTCGTGTCCCGGTCCGGGAAGATCCCACATGCCGTGGAGCGGCTAGGCCCGTGAGCCATGGCCACTGAGCCTGAGCGTCAGGAGCCTGTGCTCCGCAACGGGAGAGGCCACAACAGTGAGAGGCCCGCGTACCGCAAAAAAAAAAAAAAAAAAAGGATGAAGAACTGATACATGTTATAACATGGATGAACCTTGAAATTATCATGCTAAGTGAAAGAAGCCAGTCACAAAAGGCTATATATTTATGGTGCCATATATAGGAAATGTCCAGAAGAGGCAAGCCCATAGAGACAGAAAATAGATCATTGGTTCTCAGGGGCTGGGTGGGGGAAGGAAAAATGGAGGAGTGCTAATGGGTAGAGGGTTTCTTTTGGGGATGGTGAAAATGTTCTAAAATTAGATAGTGGTGATGATTGCAGAGCTCTATGAATATACTAAAAAATACTGAATCATATCCTTTAAAAGTATGAAGTTCATGATATATGAAATACATCTCAATAAAACTATTATTTAAAAAACTCAGGTTTTGGCCAGTGAGAGCACTGAAGGTCAAAGGGACAGAACTCTATCAAGCATCTTCCTGAAGCAGTACATTAAATAAGTAATACGCTGTCAAAACACAAACATTCAGTCTTTGCAAAGACTCTTCATTTTTAAAGAATGTTTCATTTGAGAAAGTTTATTTCACAATGACTTAAAAATATTTGCTGAAGAAAAGACCTGACCCATGAAAAAGGCTTTTCAGCTACTGTCAGCCCTACGGCATTTTTAGAATTTTTAATAGTATCAATGGAAGCCTGATGGGCACTAGCAGATGATCCTATAAACTGTAAAAAAAAAAAAAAAAAAAAGTCTGAATGGTAGTAGGGAATCAAATCTTTTCATTAAAAAATAACAGTTCTTTTCTTAAATGGCAATAAGAAGACTATTTGTCAAGACTGTATGACCTTTTTGAAACCATAAAGAATTCTATTTTAGCAGAGCTTTAAACTAACTGAAAAGGGAGAGATAATCTTAGGGAGAGTGTGAAGTTATTTAATTTTAATATTGCCACCCATTCCCCCCCTCATTCAGTTGATAGATATGGACAGGATTTTTCTCAGGGTCTAGAGTACTTCCTAACACCAATGGCAGCCAGCTAAAGTACAGACAATGTGAAGGGGCCAACTGCTTCCAAATGGCATAAACAAATTTTAAAACAATGTGCAAAAAATCAAAACAAAAATTAAAAACTAAGCTTCAATTCCAAAAGTTGTCATTAGTGTTTTCTACAATTAATAAAAGGTCCATCTTTTAAGTATCTCTTTTTGACTTCAATATAAATGAACGTTTAGTGCTTCATCTTAAGGAGCAGACAAGCTATGATTTACTTACAAGATAAAATATGTGGAACCAATTTCTGTGTCCCAAAGAAATAAACTCTCCTTTACCACCTACAACTTACCTATAAGTAAGTGAGAAGTGAAGTTTCTGTTCCTGGGCAATGGTAAGATTCTAAGCCTGTTATCAGAAATAGTTTTGAAATTCTGTACTATAGAATTTCAGAAATAATTTCTTGAATTCTGAGATGATCGTATTTATATTTACTGACTTTTCAATTTGAACTATATTTTCTTCTCCTTCCACAGTTTCTGTTACCCAAGCTGAACCACTAGTGTAATGTCTCTGCTTGGATGAAACACGCAACACAGGCCATGTCTTGTACACTCGAAGACTGAATGTGCCTTGTTGTAGTTCCCCTGGCCAAGTCTCCTGCACCCACCGAGTGCAGCTTGCCATGGGAAGGCTGTAGTGACCTCTAACCACTGCTAAATTAGCATCCCTTGGGTGCATCTCCAAGCTACTTTTCTCCTTGAGAATTCCTCAGACAGGTGGGAGCCATTAAAAGTTAGAACTGGCATATCAAAGTGGGACTTTAGGAACAAGACGAAAAGTTGGCCGGAGGGAATTATCTCACACTTAAATTTTTTTGGAAGAGAATGAAATGTGGCAAACGTTAAAAAGTGGTTGCCTCTTTTTCCGGGTTAATGGAAATGTTCTACATTTCAATCATGATGGTGGTTATACAACTACATGCCAAACTGCCAAAAATCATAAAACTGTATGCTACAAAGGGTGAATTTTACTGTAAGTAAATTACACTTCAATAAACCGGACCTAAAAATAAAGTGGCTATCTCTGAATGGTAGAATTACGATTTTTCTCTTTATACTTCCTTGAACTTTACAAATTGGCTAAAATGAGCATTATGTAACTCCAGTCAGTTAAAAAGTTAGAATACTGTTTTGGCCACACTTGTCCCCTTCTGTGCCCTTGGGAGTGTAGGTAGGCAGGGGAAGTCCCCTTGCTGTCACCCCATCCAGTGAAGTCTAAAGCAGGCTAAGGTGAGAGCAACACTCCATTGATGATACTGCAAAGAGAAAAAGAATAAATCCTACATTCATCAAAATTTGGATTTGAAGGTTGTTGCTCAGCCCATGGGGTGCAAGAGGTTTAAAGGGCATTATTTTCCTCTGAGGTGCCTGTGCTATGAGATTCTCCTGAGATGCACTGTACATACCTCTGCATCCCCTGAGGACCATTTCTGTTGCCAAGGCATGCATAACGTGCACCTGCACGGTGACCTGCAACACAGGACCTCTCACATCTTGGTACCCATTGCCACCCATGACTCTAAAAAGTTCTGCAGACAGAAGTCATCATGGCATGCTGCTTGCTTGGAGAACCCGAAATTGATCCATCCATCTACATATGCTAACTATCATCCTCCAGCCAAACTGGAGCAACAGAATGGGCCTCCTGGAGAACTGCTTTTAGCTAAGCTGCTTTTCCATCCATTTATATTGTATTTAACAACAAAAGAAAGAACCCCTATGAGTCTGATTTTATAATTTAGAAACTACAGAGGACGCTGTTTGCCTCATCACGCAGTGCTCTCAACAGCAACTCACAAGAGAAACCACTCAAGTCTCAGCCCCAGGGACAGTAAATCCTCCTGAGCAACCTGGTTTGTTTTTATCTTCCAGACACTTTGAATCATGTAATTCATTAGTGTTTTTTTCTTTAGCCCGGCTACCAGGACACCCAGAGCCAAAGTGGCTCTCTACTTTAAGCCAATGCATGCAATACTGACAACATATATTTTGTATACTATTTTAACCTTGGCTTCATCTTATCTTTCTAGTCTTTATTTTATCTTTGCCCCAATTCCCTCACTCCATTGTTGGCTTTTGTGTTTTCTAAAAATGTTCCAAATACATGTGGAGAGGTAAAATATTAAATAGTACATAGATAACTATAGTGTACTCAGTACAAATGCAGAAATGCTGTAACTTTTCAATAAACTGATTCCACACCCTACTTTCTATGAGGTGAAATACTGAATATATAAATAACTATAGTACACTCAAAACAAATGCAGAAAATCGGTATTTTCTCTATTAACTGATCCCAAGGCCCACTTTAAATGAGGTAAAAAATTAAATATATAAATATCTATACTATACTCAGTATAAATACAGAAAAGATATAATTTATCGACTATATCGATAGCCTATCTTTAATCAGGTGAAATAGTGAAATAGATGACTATTAAATGCACAGGTAACTACAGCGTACTTGGTACAAAGGCAGAAAGTCTGTAGCTTCTTTATTAACTAATCCCATAGCTCCCCTTCAGGGTTTCTCAATTTGCAGTGATTATTTGTGGTCTGATATACCATCTTTGGGTACAAGCACCATCAATTCCAGATTAAGGATCATTGTATACTGTTATTGCTGGTGTTATTACTTATGTTATTAATGCTTTTTTGCAGTAAATAAAACAAATAAAAATCATATTAGAAATGGGGTTTTTTATTGCTACTTTGTTTAGAAGACTACTACTTCCAAAGAGTCACTAATAGAAAAGCAAGCAATCATTTTAATTTTTGATAAAGGAGTCAAGAATATACAATGGAGAAAAGATAGCCTCCTCAATAAGTGGCGCTGGGAAAACTGGACAGCTACATGTAAAAGAATGAAGTTAGAACACTCCCTAACACCATACACAAAAATAAACTCAAAATGGATTAAAGACCTAAATATAAGGCCAGACACTATAATACTCTTAGAGGAAAACATAGGCAGAACACTCTATGACATAAATCACAGCAAGATCCTTTTTGACCCACCTCCTAGAGAAATGGAAATAAAAACAAAAAGAAACAAATGGGACCTAATGAAATTTAAAAGCTTTTGCACAGCAAAGGAAACCATAAACAAGACCAAAAGACAACCCTCAGAATGGGAGAAAATATTTGCAAATGAAGCAACTGACAAAGGATTAATCTCCAAAATTTACAAGCATCTCATGCAGCTGAATATCAAAAAAACAAACAACCCAATCCAAAAATAGGCAGAAGACCTAAATAGACATTTCTCCAAAGAAGATATACAGATTGCCAAAAAACACATGAAAGGATACTCAACATCACTAATCATTAGAGAAATGCAGATCAAAACTACAATGAGGTATCACCTCACACCAGTCAGAATGGCCATCATCAAAATAATCTACAGACAATAAATGCTGGAGAGGGTGTGGAGAAAAGGGAACCCTCTTGCACTGTTGGTGGGAATGTAAATTGGTACAGCCACTGTGGAGAACAGTATGGAGGTTCCTTAAAAAACTAAAAATAGAACTACCATACGACCCAGCAATCCCACTACTGGGCATATATACCCTGAGAAAACCATGATTCAAAAAGAGTCATGTACCACAATGTTCATTGCAGCTCTATTTACAATAGCCAGGACATGGAAGCAACCTAAGTGCCCACTGACAGAAGAATAGATAAAGAAGATGTGGCACATATATACAAGGGAATATTACTCAGCCATAAAAAGAAACGAAATTGAGTTATTTACGGTGAGGTGGATGGACCTAGAGTCTGTCATACAGAGTCAAGTAAGTCAGAAAGAGAAAAACAAATACTGTATGCTAACACATATATATGGATTCTAAAGAGAAAAAAAAAATGGTTCTGAAGAACCTAGGGGCAGGACAGGAATAAAGACACAGAAGTAGAAAATGGACTTGAGGACACGGGGAGGGGGAAGGGTAAGCTGGGACGAAGTGAGAGAGTGGCATGGACATATATACACTACCAAATGTAAAACAGATAGCTAGTGGGAAGCAGTCACATAGCACAGGGAGATCAGCTCGGTGCTTTGTGACCACTTAGAGGGGTGGGATAGGGAGGGTGGGAGGGAGATGCAAGAGGGAAGAGATATGGAGATATATGTATATGTATAGCTGATTCACTTTGTTATAAAGCAGAAACTAACACATCATTGTAAAGCAATTATACTCCAATAAAGACGTTAAAAAAAGAAAACCTAGCAATCATTTTAATCATTAAGATTTTGAAAATATTCTCAGCAATGCATATTGCAAATGAACTGCCAAAGGCAGTTGTGCAGCTCACTTTTTAGGACACTTCCTAAATAAATACATGCAGAGGCCCAGAGTCCGTACTGTAAAATGGGAACACGTCATGGCAGGGTTAAAAATTTAACTAAATCAAACAATATGAAAGGTAACCAGTTTTCAAATTCCCCATCTTGCTGACTAAACTTACTCCCATGTAAGAAGGACCTGAATCCGAAGGAAGTCTCCTGGCTGGAAGCAGTGATGGTGCTTATAATTTTCCTTTAGCAAATCAGAAATGGCTGATGGGAAAGAGGGCTGGGGTCTGAGAGCTATTTTCTCTATCTTTAGATTCTGGTTCTGAGACTGATGGTGGGGACTGACAGGCACAAGGGGGTCTCTCAAGTGACACAATAAAAACCTATGCTCCCTTCACTAACACTGTTTTCTAATGGGCTCTTGCCAGTGTGTAAACCTGGTGGTCACAGAGCAGAGTTCTTCTTAAGGTCCACTGAAAAGCACACTGAAACGTGTGAAGAAGGCAGATATGAGAAAGGGTGAATGCCAAGTAGGTGACCTCATGGTAAAGCATCCTTTCCTAAGGAACTTAAATCACACTGGGCTTAAGTTTCATTATTTATTCAAAGAACACTTAGCAGGGTGCCTGCCTGCTGAGCCCCAGGCACTGTGCCAGGGCTGCGGTGAGCTTTAGCTTCTCATAGGAGGCTAATACCGGCACAGAGGAACCGTTATGAGAGTTCGGATGAAGAGAGATGACTTTCCTGGAGAACTGTGGGAAAGGCTGTACGAACGGGTTAGCACTTACCTGGGGGCATCAAGAATACATGAGAATCCAACGTGAGCCGGGAGAAGGGCAATCAAAGTGGATCAATTATCATTCCAACCAGAGTTCACTGAATAAAGAAACCCACCTTACTTCATAACCATTAAGATTCCATAATAGACTCCTGTCTTGCTGCCTGGCCTCTCTTCTTTCTGACCTACACCCTACACTATCAGGACAACTGCTTCCAACTACAGCAATGTGTTTCAACCTGTCTCCTTTACACACCTAATGAAGGTGACACTCATCATCACCTGGTTCCCGGTCCTCCACAATCAAATGCCAGCTTTACTCTTCCAACCTCATAAGCCACTAGGTCCTTTTAGTACACATCCTAGAAATTACCAAGACTCTTGGAACTCCAGTACAGCAGTGCAAGATCATACACACTTCTGCACATACTTTCCCTCTTTCTCTGAGCCCGGTTTCCATTTCTGCAGGACCCACTCACTCACCCGACATTGACTGAATAAATTGTAAATTTATTCAGTATTCAATTTATTCAGTAAATTGAATGCGTTTTTCAAAGTTAGATAAATGTTATCACTTAGAAATATTTAGAACTTAGAAATATTTAACTTAGAAATATTTCTTAGTTTAAAAAAATCAATATCAGGTTTTCAAAGCCAATTAGCTTCGCCAAATAATTAGCAATTAATTGTTGAAAACATTCATTAACTTTGTCTACCTATAAGAAATCAAATTTCTAAAGGTAGCATAGTAGCTTTTGCTAGAGAGGCATACCAGTGCTGTATAAAACACTTCAAGCACAGGATTGAAAGATAATCAATATTACAAGAGGTTTCTCAAAATTAGAATAAATTGACATTTTTGGTATCGATTTCAGGAAAGCCAGTTAACAGTGACAACACTAAAAGCATCATTTGCTGCATCTAGGACAACTTAATAATGTGTGACTTGAAGGCGTGTAAGAAAATAGAGCCATCGGCCCTGTACCTGGTGCTGGCGATGCTTGGTGATTCTGCTCCAAGCCTACATCTTTCTAGCTGACTGGCAACAATCTGCCTTTCCACCTCCAGTTCTCGGGTTAGTCGCTGAAACTGAAGCTCCTGTGATTCAAGGAAATAGAAGGCATATAAGGCACCAGGTTTGCTTAGGCAGATACATGAATTCATGTACGTCACAGGAAACACAGGAACATGCCCGTAATGTAACACTACAGTGTGGCCTTATGAGATTAGGGTTTTGAATAGAACTGCGGGTCTAAACGACCTACTAATTTGTAGCTTTTACAAACTTCATTTGAAACTGAAAACATGTAGACCTTTATTTGGCCTTTTTTGTTGGTGGTGGTGGTGGTTCTAAATGAGGTCTTCAAACTGTACTTTTGCTCCAGTGATGTATTAAAATAAGGTTTGCAGAGTCTTCACTCGATGTGCCTACATTAGAGGCACACCAACCAATACAGGCTCTTCATCCTCAACAGCCAATTCTTCCATCCCTCATACTGTATGTTAGCACAGCATTAAAAAAAAAAAGTAAATTCCTGTGATGAGAATCACTTGACCGTATTTGATACAAAGCCTTTCCATTGTTAAGAAAAAAAATCATTACAATCCCACAAAAAAGTCTTGCTATATTTATCTATAATACATTTTTCCTATTGTCACAAATGCATTCATGTGTCACTTCATGAAGGGACAAGAGAAAAAATAATGAAAAAGTCTGAGCCATAATATAGAATTTAAAATTGTATTAAAAAGCTGGAAAGATCGTCTCAAGAAATTATATTCTACATTCTACGATGCATCATGAAGGCCAGTATTCTATTCTAGGAGAAATGTTTTAACACTCTTTGTACTTATCTCATTGTTATCTTGACAGGATTTTAATAAATAGAAAGCAGGCCATTCCATAAAATATCTATACATCAGGGCCTCCCTGGTGGCGCAGTGGTTAAGAGTCCGCCTGCCGATGCAGGGGATACGGGTTCGTGCCCCGGTCTGGGAGGATCCCATATGCCGCGGAGCGGCTGGGCCCGTGAGCCATGGCCGCTGGGCCTGCGCGTCCGGAGCCTGTGCTCCGCAACGGGAGAGGCCACAACAGTGAGAGGCCCACATACCGCAAAAAGAAAAAAAAAAAAAAAAAAAAAAATCTATACATCAAATCAAGTATACTCTAAAGGCTTTAAGCCACAAATAACATCTCCAGTAACACCTTAAGCTCCCTTGTACCATATTAACTCCTTATAAGTCTACCCAAAGCAAATGCTGAACTTTAAGTGGTTTAATTGGACACTGACTCCTGGTTCAAAATACCAGACAGATGAACCCTAAGTCTAGGAGCTAATCAGAACTAAAACTACCTTAGTTTTGTTTATAATAATAATATTACTGACAACATAATAGTATTTACGACAATGTATATCTGCCATGCAAACAAAAATAAAAAACAATTTAATTGAAAAGTGTATTAACTCCCTGTGGAATCAGGCAAATGTGCAGTTACTTGACAGCATTGGCTGTGCAAATTTTACAAACTATTCCTAGAATAATTCTTAAGAAAGAGTCTGTGAACTCCTTATTGCTTTCTGATATTGAGAGTCCTTTTCTAATGAGCCCAGTTGGTGTGGGCGTATAGGGCAGTGCCTGAATGAATAATAGTTGGCCCAATAATGCCATACCATAGGATCATAATGGGTAAGTGGGACACTGCCTACATCTGCTTAACACTTCCTAGACCACAGGCTTTTGATAAATGTTCGGCAACAAAAGACCAGATAGATAATAACTGCACAACATTCAGTACCAGGCTAAGATCATTGATTTTAAGGACAAAGAGTATTATGTTTACTTCACACTTAGTCTTTCTTTGTCCTTAAACAGCATCATAGTTTTTGTGATACGCTTCCATTCTTTCAATTATTTTACTCAATTGTCTTATTATACACATCTTTTCCTGGAAGACTGGCTGCTTGGATCAAGCTGGGCCAGGAAAGGACCATCTGTGAATCTCAAAGTATTCCCCAAGCCATCACATAACTTTTGTGTTCTCAGTTCAGTGGCTACTAGGGATTGAGGGCTGGAGGGTTTTCTTCATTTCGGGATAGCCAAAAGTTACCAGGGTAGGATTGAGGCATGTTTCAAATTAGAACATTAAAAAAATTTCCATTCATAGAAAAAAAATACATTTTAGTGGATTTTAAAAATCATATTTGTAGCTGCCTATGGCCTTTTGAGCATCCTTTCAAAGAAATGGTTGGGAAATATCCTGCTTGAAGGCACAGGTTGGAACTTAATGACCCATAATTCCTTCCCTTAGAAGCAGAGACAGACGACTTGGGCTCTGCCGAGAAGATGCCAGACTGTGACTTGGATGCTGAAACCAAGACGCTGACATCAGAAAATATGAAGCTCGTTTTCTCTTTCTTTCACCTTCTTGCTGTACTCCTTGCAGTAGGACTCAAGGTCAAGTTTCTGACATGGAAATGACCTCCACACAAAGTATGTTTATACTTGGTGGCAGTGGCAGTGTTTACTTGATTTGGACACTGTTCCTGGGAGTTTAGTCTCAAGGTTTGTTCTCCAGTCCCGGCAACAAATGTGGGAATTCACTAATAACCACCTAATAAGCACTTTTTTCCCCCTGCATAATTAGCCATGTCAGTCTCTTTTTCTTGCAACTAGAAACTCTGACATACCGCTAGAAACCATTTACAGTTGTCAAGTTGCTAGAAGAGCCTCTGTACCCAAGATGCAGCTACATATTTTTAGAAGTTGGGTAATTCCTTTAACACTCATATGAACTGAGTAAAGTCTACACTGTATCCCTCCTGGCTGTGGAGCCCATAATATTGAACATCACTGGCTACTTTTATTAAAACCATTTTACCCACTATTTGCCCACACTTCTCACAAGTATGACATCATTAAAGCCCCCAAAGCAGACTCTCAGGAAGCTGTAAAGCATGGAATCTATAAAGGTTATCTAATACCTGTGGATATTTACAAGTAAAATATATATATGCTTTGTTATAAAATTATTAATACTACTTCTACAGAATACAAATAAAACTCCCGCATGTGACTGGCACCAAGATGAATGAGTAGGATATAAATATTTGACAATTCTGTCTCTACTGGCTTCTTAGACTGACTGACAAGGAAGACAGTATTACACAGTCATATAAAAACACATCTAATGATTTCCAAAGTAACACTCATTAAGATGATTATGCTGTGATACCATCCATAAATTTAAAATTTTAATATTTTATCCTCTAAACATAGTGTGTGAAGGCTGATCTTTACTGCAGCATCCAAAACTGGGCATCTAAATTATAGGGGGATCCTTTGAGAAGAGCAAGGAAATAATGTTAAAAGCATTGGCCAATGATTAGTACATGACAATTTCCTCTTAAACTCTGTCAAACAAGACCATAATCAAGCTTAGAAAGAAAGCCAAGCCTACGAACATACTATAAAAGTGGAGTCAGTTCATATGTGTTTGGAAGCTTTTGTTTATATTTACCTCATCTCTCTCAGTAAGTATATTGATAAATATTCTCTGAGAGTCAAGGGAACAGAAGGAAACAAAGATTCACTTGCATGATCTTGTATGGTAGACAGAAACGCATGGCCTGAGCAGGCCCAAGGAAGGACTCAATACCCCAGTGGTCAGTGCCTTCAGGGGGCCCTCAGATGCAGAGAATCTCCTTGACCAAGGAAATTGTACCTTTCTGGGCAGGCTGCGTGCAGCCACTGATTGAGGTGAGAATATAAAAGCCGGGTCCAGATTTGCTTCAGAGCTTTCCATGGGCTTGACTGCCTGGCATGGTATTTGGACCTCTCCCCTGCCCAAGCCTGCTTTTCCTTGCCCTCACCTCCACAAGTGCTGATCTATAATAAACATTCTGCGTGCAAAACTCCACTCCAGTGAGAACCCAGCCTGGGACAGTATTGTTTTTGGATTCCTTTTATATAATGATAGAAGTTTTCTCTCACTCTTAATTTTTCAATACTGTGAGATGCTTTAAATGTACTGAAAAAGTATAAACAATAATACAATGAGCTTTGGCAAAGCTGATCCAGCTCTAGCAAATCTTACTATTTTGCTACATTTGCTTCAGGTTTTTTGAGAAATAAAATAGTACAGATACAATGGAATCCCCTGGTTTCTTCTTCCTGGATCTTATTTCTCTCTCTTCTTCCCTCTCCAGAAGAAACCATTATCTTGAATTTGGTGTTTAATATTCACATGAGTATTTTATATTCTTACTACTCCATATATACAGATCCATAAATAATATATAGTATTGTTTTGCATATTCATGCAATTTATATCAATGGTATACTACACCCAGTGTCTGCAGACTGGTTTTATTATAATACGATTTTGAGATTTATCAGTATCAGTACACATAGATCTAGCTCATTTATTTCCATTGCTCAACAGTATTCTATTGTACAACTACAGCACAATATATTTATATGTTCTCATAATGATGAGCCCTTGGGCTGCTTCCAATTTTGTGCAATTATAAGCACACTGCAAAATACTGCAGTGTATAAATCATCTTGTGCACATGTGCCAGACCTCTCCAGTAGAGACGTAGACATGGAATTGTTGGGTTGAAGGCTACGCATATCTTCAAGTTTACTTGATAACGATTATCAAATTACCTTCCAAAGGAGTTGTACCAATTTACATTCCAGTCAGCAGTGTATGAGAGCTCCAGTTTCTGTACATTTTCACTGATACTGATTTGCATGTTGGGGCTTAAATTTCCTTCCTTCCTTCCTTCTCTCCTTCCTTCCTCCCTCCCTCCCTCCCCTCCTTCTCTCCCTCCCTCTTTCCTTCCTTCTCTTCCTCCCTCCCTTCCTTTCTTTCTTTGTAATCTGACAGGCATGGGGTGCTACCTGGCATTTATTTTATTTTGTATTTCCTTGCTAACCAACATCTTTTCATATGCTTATTGGCCATTTAGGTACCCTCTCTCACAGGTATCATAAACTCTCAGGGGGATACTTTCTCCCTACTACCAGCACCCAAGCTTGTCCTCTTCTGGGGGACAGGTTTCTCAACACCCTTGTACTAATGCTGTAGCTCTGTAAAGTTTTATGTTTGGCCAAGGGATATCCCATTAGACTCCCCATCTTGGGCAGCCCTCAAAGGGCACATGGCATTTGACATCGAATGGCATGCTCAAGATCACCTAGGTTTTGACACATACCTTCAAGGTGGAAGCCAGGTTTACTGCTTACTTAGCTTAGGAGTCTCACTTTCATTTTGGTTTTTGTTTCTGTGAGTACTTTACTTCCTTGGCAGCTCAGCCTTGCTTTTAAAAAGACAATTTAAATACTTTATTCAGTATACATATTTAGTTTCTTTCAGTGGGGAGACCGGTTAGGGCATTGAATATGCCAGAAATGGGAGTCTCCGCAGCTTTTTCATATTTTCTCTTAATTTCTCTGAGAGTTTCTCAGTATTTCTTTCAATTCACTATTTCTCTGTTTGCCTTGTGAAGAGTTTATCTCATCTATTATTCACTTTTTTCCAATGACAACGTTTTCCATTTCTGAGACTTCTAGCTGAGACTTCTGTTCCTGCTGTTCATTTGGAGTGAAACCTCTACCTTTACCTAAACTCCAGGTACCTCAGTCCTAAATGCGACCTTAAACTGGTGATTCAGTGTTTTTTCTAAACAGAAATAATACTGCATACCTAGTCATGTCTCCTGCTACTGGCTTCCAGAAGCCCAGGAAGCTTCCAGCATTAGGTCCTTCCACTCCCATCTCTTTCAATAAGCAGGAAGTGCTCCATCCCAGACCTCAGCTCCAAGGACTCTGGTGCTGGCACTAAAAACAGGGCATACTTCACCCTCTTGTGGCCTCCTAGCCCCTCTCACCTTCATTAAATCCTCACTGATGGCCAGCAGTGACATATCTCCTGACCCTTTCCAACTGTGCCCTATGGAAGCCTGGTTCCAGTCTGCAAATTCTGTTCATAAACTCTTCATCTTTTACTTAGAATATTCTCTGTCTCAGGGTTACTAAGAAGACTCTCCACCTACAGACTTTAGTTGAAATGTAGTTCTTTCCTGAAAATACTGCTTCTTCTGACCTCTGTCTGGTGAAGACTATTCATTCTTCACACATCACAGCTGAGGTGCTCCAGAGAAGGAACCTGGCCTTCCCCTGGTTCCTCACTACCTCTACTTATTAGCATGAAGTTTTATATAATATTCCTCACTGTCTTCCTGTCAGTAGAATCTGTAATCATATTCTCACTTACATTCTTTTTTTTAAAAAGGCTTATTTATTTATTTTTGGGGCTGCATTGGGTCTTAGTTGCAGCATGAGGGATCTTCGTTGGGGCATGCGGGATCTTTCATTGAGGCACGGTCTCTTTGTTGTGGTGCTCGGACTTCTCTCTAGTTGTGGTGTGCGGGTTTTCTCTTCTCTAGTTGTGGCACATGGCTCCAGGGCATGTGGGTTCTGTAGTTGTGGCACGCAGGCTCCAGAGCATGTGGGCTCTGTAGTTTGCAGCACGCAGGCTCTCTAGTTGAGGCGTGTGAGCTCAGTAGTTGCGGCACCTGGGCTTAGCTGCCCTGTGGCATGTGGGATCTTAGTTTACTGACCAGGGATCAAACTCACGTCCCCTGCATTGGAAGGTGGATTCTTTACCACTGGACCGCCAGGGAAGTCTCGTCCACTTACATTCTTACATTAGTACGCTGTGTTCCCTCTTTCCTTAGATGCTAGAAACAATTATTCTTCCAAACTTGTGCAAAAGCTCATTGGGGGTCATGCCATCCAACTACAGTTGCCCACTTGTATCACTAGCATCTATTTACTTCAGGTTGTTCTAACTGATTCACTAATTCAGGAGTGGCTACAATAGTTACTACCACTATGACAATGACAATTAAGAAACAGCAGTAGGCATTCCTATCAGGCCATTACTGATGACACCCTCAACTTCCTGTCCCACATTTATGTTAATCCTCAGTCCTCTTCCAGGCTTGGTAGAGGAGTGTCCCCTTCCTGTCTAAGGCCAGACTCTCTATGCCCTCTTGCCTCTTCCAGGATCTTGCTTCTCTTTCCCGAATCGTCAGTGTTTCCTCTCAGTTTAATGCTTAAATCTTCTCATCAGAAAACATCTTCTTGACCTCAGGACTCCTCAATCTCTGTTTCCTTCCCATTTGACCTATACTACCTTTTAGTGAATATTTCTCTTTAAATTGACTCCTTTTTAAGACAAGACAGTATCATTCTAGCATTAAATCATTGAAATCCTGGTTTCTAATGCTTTTATATAATTTTAATATAAATTAAAACACATAATTTTTAAAGATGTTCATCTGTGTATTAAAAACCCATTCACATCACAGTACATGTACAGCACACCAGGGGTCAACATATATTTCCATGTCTATACATCTCAGCAGCAAAGTACTGAGTACTGGTTAGACTGAAAGAAGTAAACTGACAAGGTCATTATTTGATACAATCAGTGCTTAAGTAAGAAATAATTTTTATTTCAATCACTGTTGCTTAAAAATCTTCCAATAATAAATAATTTACCTTTCTAATTTAGTATGGTGAAAGTTTTATATCACTAAAAGATCAATCATCACTGAATAATAATGTTAGATTTTTAAGGTGCAGAGAATTTCACAGTATATGTTCTATATCAGGATATACTATAGCATTTTTTTTCTTTTGCATGTTAAAAAGATGAGTAAATTATAGTCATGATCATATATTTGATGCTCTTGAGTCAGGCCTAGAGAACTACTTTAAAAATGAGTATTTAAGAGCTAGTAAGAAATCCTCAAAGCATCCCAGATTCCATTCCCAAATCTAGGCTGATACCAAAACCAAATCAGTCATATCCTGAAAGGGTCCCTGAACTCTCAACCTTAATAACCATCCACTAGTGCAGAGGTGATCAAATGTCCTGACCTTCTATCACAGTTTACTTAATAATTGACAAGTCTTTATTAAGCCTACTTGGTAGTCACTAAAAACCATATATAATTAATTATAAAAATGCTAAGTATATGATGTTTAACCCCTCTGTACTGACCAGATCCTTCTGTTAAGAAGACACATTGACTTTCTCAATCAAACTGTGTTCTCAGATACCAGTGTCCCACTGTCCCATAGGGGTTTAAACCTTCAAGCAGGTTTGAAAAATGCTGCCCAGAAGATTCCAAAGCTTGGAGGTTCACAGTGACACTAGCATATTAAAAGTCCACCAGTAGGATATCAGCTTACCTTTGTATAACCTGGCAATTCTTTGAGTTATTGAAACTAACCACACTTTTTCTTTTTCAAGTAGTAACTATTAACATCTCAAGAAACAATATTGTCTTGCAGAACACAACTTAGTCAACACTAAAAATTCAGCTCAGGGAATTCCCTGGTGGTCCAGTGGTTAGGACTCTGAGCGCTCAGTGCTGAGGGCGTGGGTTCAATCCCCGGTTGGGGAACTAAGATCCCACAAGACAAAATAAATAAATAAATAAAAATAAAAATTCAGCTCATTTTTATTGTATTTTGGGATGGTTGAACTAAGGGGTACTATCCTGTATTCTTCATTAAAAATATACCTTACATGTTGGAAAACAAAATTTTAATTACTTTGGTCAAGGCTGAATATTTACAAAGGGCCGGTCACCACAAAGGGTTAACCTTCAAATGGAAACTCCTGACCTCACACCAACCACTCTGAAGACAGGAAGGGAATGATTGTTAGGATGCTACTGCTGGATTAGTTGCTCTAATCTATGCCCACAGCTTTTTACATTTAGATCTTCTTTAAGATAACAGAAAAACATGAGACACAACCACCAATCTGATTTTTTGTTATACTAGTTAACATTCAAATAGGAGATGATCAACATTCAGATCTTTATTGTTTTATCCTACTATCAAACCACACAGGATTATACCAGGTTTTAGCTTTGATATCTATCCTCCAGTTTTAATGAAGCAGAGAGGATGGCAAAGCTTACCAGATGCTCTAAATCTATATTCTAAACCTCAGGCTCTTATCTGTAACTGTCACCAAAGCTCCTTTATTAGGAAATCAAAATGAAGAGAGGTTTACATTAAAACACACTAATGAAAGCTTTGCGAGGAGAAGGCTGAGGCAAACAGGTAAAAGCTCAAGCCTTTCCTACAGCATCACTGATGGCTTTATAAAAACTTGTCCACCCACCAGTAGCTCACTGGCTCTTTAATCTCTTACCTGGCAATCTCTGACCATTGCAGTGATGTCCAAATCCACTATCTCTAATCAGATTCAAACTGATGTTTTCAATGGCAGTGAACTAAAGATTTTGATGGTAGTGAACTAAGCATCTCTACTTGAAGAATGAGCCATGGCTCACATCTAGCCATACTACCTCCTGCCTCCTGTGTTTTCTATTTCTCCACTGCAGTGGTCCTCAAAGTACGGGCCCTGAACCAGCAGCATCAGTATCACCTGGAAACTTCTCTGAACCAGAAGGGGTCAGGTCCAGCCACTGGTACTTGAACAGGACCTCCAGGAGATTCTCATGCACACAGAAGTTCCAGAATCACTAACCAAATGGAACCACCATTCCCCTTTTACTCAGACTCAAAATGCAAGTGTTTTCATCTTTGCATCATTTTCCCCTTTCTCTTATTCCCCATTTCTCACACGTTAAATGGTTTCCCAAATCCTGTCACTCAACCTCTCTACCACTATTGAATCCATTCCCTTCCTTGCCATTCCCACCACTACTACCCTAATTCGTACTCACATTAACTTTAGACTATTGTAATAACCCTGCACTAAGTCTTCTCCCCACTGTGGTGGTGAGGGGCCTTGACTCTGCTTTTCACATTTCTTCCAGATAAATCTGTTGAGGGTATAATACTACGCATCAATAATCTCTATCCTTTCCTGAGTGTTTCCTGGACTCCAGGCTCTCTGCTAAGCTTTAACATGCATTACATCGTTAACTTCTTAGTCAGAATGCAAGGTAGTGAAGGTTACCCTCATTCACAGAGGGCTGACTTGACTGAAGTCATTCAAAACCAAGATTTGAATCACATCAGTCTGACTCCTAACCCCATGGTGTTAACCACTGCACACCATGCCCTTCACATCCAACCGGCAGTACGGTTACCACAGCCTTATTTTAAGACCCTCTGCAGTCTGCCCCAAATACCTTTTTTTCAGTCTCCTGCCACTCCCCTTCATGCACCTGGGCAGAACTATTCATAATTTCCTATACTTACCACTCAGAGCTTTTTCTCACCTTGCTCCATCCCCCTGAAATATCACCCTCCCGTGTGCCTAGAGTCCTTTATCCAGCCCTTGGGTAAAGCACTTAGCCATTATGTGTGCTCCATTTACTAAACTGAATTCTCCTTAAAGAACAGTGATATCTATATTTCATCCATCTAGCTTCTTACAAGACCAAGACAAGAAAATCCTGCTAATTCATTCTGGGTGAATTTTACACAGTACACTTTATTTAGTATGTTATAATCGATCACATAAATTTTTAAATTGATTGATTCCTAAGTATTTTTATATAATGACAGGCATAATATATTATGGTTGATCCTTTATGAGGCTCTTAAAGCATTTCAAATGTAATAATAACCATATGCTTACAACATAGGTAAGGGAAATTAGAAAAATCAGTGGTACAAAAGGATTTTCTACCTTTAAAGTCACAGAGATATGAAGGCAGAGCTGTAACTAGAACCTGTGTTTCCCTAAATTTCGTTAACTGCTCTTTCAATAAATCAGCTCTGCCCATGCTCCGCAACAAGAGAAGCCACTGCAATGAGAAGCCCGCGCACTGCAATGAAGAGTAGCCCTCCGCTCGCCACAACCAGAGAAAGCCCGCACGCAGCAATGAGGACCCAATGCAACCAAAAATAAATAAACAAATAAATTAATTAAAATAAATAAATAAATCGGCTCTATCAGGGATTTCATATCATTCATGATGACATGGGCAAATAGGGTTTTTTTAAAAAAAATAACATGCATAATTTCAGTGGCACAGTAGCTTAATGCTGTTACTATGACTTACTCCATGCCACTGCTTCCCCTCCCCTCACTTGCTTATACCTGTTTCCATCTGCCAAATTCCTGATCTCTAAGGCGTCATACCCTGCCTCTCAGAAAATCAGGAGTTCCCCAGCCTTGGCATGACATTTTGGAAAACCTGTCCACCAGTCCAAAGACACTTTAAATTATTAAACTAGAAATGCCTTCTTTTATTTCCATTTACCTTCTCTCCTAAAGGAGAATGTGTGTGTATGAATCTATGTGTGTGTGAATATAAATGCTAGATAAGTCTTCTGTTAGTTGAGGTTTTACTAATTTATGCTTACTAGTAGTCAAACAAATATTCAGTAAAAGAGCTACAACATGAAAAATGGATGCCTGGTATCAGTGTCAGTTGCAGTTGTCAGCGACAATTCCTGCTGTCACTTCCCAACAAGGTAGGTATTTGGTAGAATTAACGTCAAAAACACAAAGGAGATTTCCCTTAAAATGTAATGTCTTGAATGTTTGATTAGACATTTTTATTTCTATTTTTAAAATTTTATTTATTTATTTATTTTTCCGGTACGCGGGCCTCTCACTGTTGTGGCCTCTCCCGTTGCGGAGCACAGGCTCCAGACGCGCAAGCGCAGAGGCCACGGCTCACGGGCCCAGCCGCTCCGCAGCATGTGGGATCTTCCCGAACCGGGGCACGAACCCGTGTCCCCTGCATCGGCAGGTGGACTCTCAACCACTGCGCCACCAGGGAAGCCCGATTAGACATTTAAAAAAAATTCATTAAGAAATTATGAAAAATAATAATGAGTTAACATTAATAATTTATCTGGTTTTCTAGTACCTAAATATTTCAAAATTAGTAAGA
The DNA here is from genome assembly GCF_025265405.1 of Mesoplodon densirostris. Lineage (NCBI taxonomy): Eukaryota > Metazoa > Chordata > Mammalia > Artiodactyla > Ziphiidae > Mesoplodon > Mesoplodon densirostris. Next base: position 78,150,756 of record NC_082668.1, on the reverse strand, counting down.
CCAGCGATGCATATCACCTAATGTTAGATGTTTATTTGAGAGCTAATTGACTGTGCAGACGATAATAATGCATATAAATCATTATTTGCTGAAATGGAAAAGTGAGAGGAATAAATGACCAACCTCCCACTTCCTCTTTGTGGACTAGTTGTTGCAAACACAACAAAGAATATGAAAAGGATAAGAGAAACAAAAACAAGGCAAAATTTAATCTTCCTTTCTTCAGTAGGTCTAATAAATAGCACTAGGGAATAAGAGGCTAATTTTCAAAATGATTAATTTAAGGTTTGGTTAGTAACTTAATGAAGTGTAATGGGGAAAGAAAACAAATACTGTCTAGTGCAGGTAGCGCTTGTCTTACGATTATACTTTTTAAATTACTAGGCTTACTTCTACAGCTGTTCTTTCTGCTTTGCAGATATTTTAAGACTAAAGTGTGGGGAAGCGAGGAGGTAACTAGAATAAGAATATACATTTATAAGCTGTGCCCTAGTCAGTTAAATGGTTCCCTGAGAAGTCTTGTTACCCAGCCCAAGAGGTATAAGTGGTATTCAATTGTTTTGCCTTTTTAACTTTTTGATTTTTACATTTTACCTGTATGGTTTCACTAACATCATTTGTTTCTAAACCTCCAGAAATTGTCCTGGGGTTCTTGAGAAATAAGGTTAAGAAAAATCAATGTAGTATTGATAACCACAGGGCATCTCTACCCTACAGAAAACATTAAAGCCTCAGGACAGAACTAGGGCACGTCAGTGTGTCTGCATCTAGACTCAGGACCATCCTTATTTTCAGGTCCACAAGTGTTTCCATACTCAGTGTCCTCTGTTTTTCTCTGACTCTCCTGCTTTCTCCCCTAACATCCAGCTCTTCTACAGGTGAGCTAAACAGAAAAGCAATTAAAATTTGTTTTAATTTTAAAATTTGTTGTTCCCAATAGCTGTATGTTCCTTACTTAGCTAAAAAAGTGGACACGTTATGGTGCTTTGTGACCACCTAGAGGGGTGGGATAGGGAGGGTGGGAGGGAGGGAGATGCAAGAGGGAAGAGATATGGGAACATATGTATATGTATAACTGATTCTCTTTGTTATAAAGCAGAAACTAACACACCATTGTAAAGCAATTATACTCCAATAAAGATATAAAAAAAAAAAGTGGACAAGTTAAATAAGGTTACTTATTACTTGTGTTAGGTCTGTATGGCTCTCAGTAGAAAACAAAGAAAAAGAAAAAAGTTCTTAGAAAAAGGTGCCAGACTTCATTACATTATTTTTATTGTTCATACTAATTTACTTGCCTGAAAATCTTTATATTACCATATTTAGAATTCTTTTTCTCTTGCACATGATATATACTCACGAAATGACACATCTGCTTATGTTTGGAGCAGACATAACTTGATATCAAATGTCTTACTCTCTTATTTTTTGTTAAGTCCTAACACTAGTGGTAATACTAGGTACCACCGAATGAAGGCCAACTGTGGGTCAGGCACTCTACATATTTTTTTCTCTAATCCTTACAAAAGTGCAGGCCACTATTGAGTTGAGCAATCATAGTGTGGGAGAGGCAAAATAAATGACTTGCTCAAGGTCACATAATTAGGAAGTGGAGCGCTGGAAATGGAACTCTAAATTCTTGCTCTTTCTGTTACAGGAAGCTGAAAAAAATAAGGTTGTCTCATTTTCTATTCCTGAAGGTTATATTTAAAACTGTATTGACTTTATTGCTTCAAAACATTTTTTCCCAAGTCAAATAAAGCCGTGGAATGTAATAAGAATTAAAGAGCCAGATGCTAGTATATATGGGAACTTAGTAATTACGACAAAGGTAGAATTTCATTCAATGGGAAAAGAACTGCTGGTATAATTAGGGAAAACAAAGCTAGACTACCACCTCAAACCACCCACCCACCCACCCACACCCCCCCCCCCCCACACACGTTCTATAACAAATGTAAGGGAAAAAACCCACTATATAAAAAGATGACCAGGGGCTTCCCTGGTGGCGCAGTGGTTGGGAGTCCGCCTGCCGATGCAGGGGACACGGGTTCATGCCCCAGTCCGGGAGGATCCCACATGCCGCGGAGCGGCTGGGCCCGTGAGCCATGGCCGCTGAGCCTGTGCGTCCGGAGCCTGTGCTCCGCAACGGGAGAAACCACAGCAGTGAGAGGCCCGCGTACCACAAAAAAAAAAAAAAAAAAAAAAAAAAAAAATGACCTAAGAGAATTTTTTTTTCAGTATCTTTTTTTTAAAAAACTGAAGTATAGTTGATTTACAACGTTGTGATAACTTCTGTTGCACAGCAAAGTGATTCAGTTATACAGTTATACATATATATATTCTTTTTTATTTTTTATTTATTTTTATTTTTTTTTTTGCGGTACGCGGGCCTCTCACTGTTGTGGCCTCTCCCGTTGAGGAGCACAGGCTCCGGACGCACAGGCTCAGCGGCCATGGCTCATGGGCCCAGCCGCTCTGCGGCATGTGGGATCCTCCCAGACCGGGGCACGAACCTGTGTCCCCTGCATCGGCAGGCGGATTTTCAACCACTGCGCCACCAGGGAAGCCCCTATATTCATTTTTAAAATATTCTTTTCCACTATGGTTTATCAGAGGATATTGAATATAGTTCTCCGTGCTATACAGTAGGACCTTGTTGTTTATCCATCCTAAATGTAATAGTTTGCATCTACTAACCCCAAACTCCCAATCCATCCCTCTCCTTCTTCCCTCTCCCTTGGAAACCACAAGTGAGTTCTCTATGTCCGTGAGTCTGTTTCTATTTCATAGATAGGTTCATTTATGTCATATTTTAGATTCCACATATAAGTGATATCATATGGTATTTGTCTTTCTCTTTCTGACTTACTTCACTTAGTATGATAATCTCTAGTTGCACACATGTTGCTGCAAGTGGCATTATTTCATTCTTATTTACAGCTGAGTAGTATTCCACTGTATATATGTACCACATCTTCTTTGTCCGTTCATCTGTTGATGGACATTTAGGTTGTTTCCATGTCTTGGCTATTGTGAACAGTGCTGCTATGAACATAGGGGTGCATGTATCTTTTTAAATTAGAGTTTTGTCTGGATATATGCCCAGGAGTGGGACTGCTTGCTGGATCATATGGTAATTCTATTTTTAGTTTTCTGAGGAACTCCTATACAGTTTTCCATAATGGCTGTACCAACTTACATTCCCACCAACAGTGTGGAAGGGTTAGGAGAATATTTTTATAAACTTGGGATGATAGAGACCTCCTTAAAGAAGACAAGAAACCGCCAAATCATAAGGAATAAAATAAGCATATTTAACTTCATAAAAATAAAACTTCATACTCCAAAATCTCATGCAAAGTAAAATGTCCAAAAAAAGAGAGCAAGAGAGAAATATTTTTAACACCTAACATATAACACACATTTAAAATCTCATATAAACAAATTTACACATAGTAAAAATAGGAAGAGTATCAACAAGCAATCCATCTAAGATGAAATGTAAATGCTAATTAAAATATCAGAAAAAATGTTCAATTTCATTCATAAGGAGAAAGAAAATCAAATAACAAGGAGCTGGTTTTCATCATATTGGCAAATATTTTCAAAGTGTCCCATCCAGGGCTGGGGAGGAACACTTGGAGAAAAGAGCACAGACACATATTGTTCATGTTAGTGTGATTTGCTATTATAATCTGGTAACCTCTTTTAAAATTAAAAATATATATTCCCCATGAGCTTGCAATTCCACTTTTGGATATATACTCTGCAGAAATAAAATCAACTGTATACATAAAATATTAATTGCAGCATTGTTAGAAACAATTTAAGAATCTATCTATATGGCAATATTTTAACAAACTATGGAATCTCCACACTACATGTAATAACTACTATATATGTGGTTGTTAAAAAGAATGAGCTGGACCTTTATCTGTTGCCTCAGAAAGACAATTACATGCAATTAAGTGAAAAAGCCAGTTGAAGAGCTGAGTAAAACACAGAAAAATAATAAAATAAAAAACCTCTATATGGGTTAGTTTGAGCATGGAGAAAACTATGATAGGAATATAGCAGATCAGGAAGATTGGTTACCTCAGGAGGGTGGGAATGAAAAAGGGGTCAAGATATTATTTACATTTATCTTCTTTTATTTATTTATTTTTATCTTCTTTGTATTGTTTCACTTGTAGCTAGCATATGAATTCCTTAATTAAAATCTAACCCCAAAAACTAAGAAGAAAAGAATAAAAGGGCTAAAAAAATACTGTTTAAATAGTACCAGGACAGATCCTGCTTAGGAAACGTTCTAATTCCTGGAAAATGGTATTCTGATTGAGAGGAGAATAGATGTTTTTACCTTTTTGAAGTTATTAAAGTACTTTGAAAGATTCAGTAATATGCTAATGACCCATTCAAACAATGAGCAACAGCACTTAGATTTACAAGTTCTTGGCACTGGTAAGGGCAAGGAGAAAAGGTGCTATGGGGATGTACATTGGTGCAAACTCTTGTGGGGGCAATTTAATAATATCTAAAAAAAAAAAAAAAAAAAAGGGCTTCCCTGGTGGCGCAATGGTTGGGAGTCCGCCTGCCGATGCAGGGGACACAGGTTCGTGCCCCGGTCCGGGAGGATCCCACATGCCACAGAGTGGCTGGGCCCGTGAGCCATAGCTGCTGAGCCTGCGCATCTGGAGCCTGTGCTCCTCAACGGGAGAGGCCACAGCAGTGAGAGGCCCACGTACCGCAAAAAAAAAAAAGAAAAAAAAAAAGTGTACTGACCTATTGATCCGTCAGCTTTTTTTTTTTTTAATTTTATCATTCAGTGCTTTTTTTTTTAATTTTTAAATTTTTGGCTGCGTTGGGTCTTCGTTGCTGTGCACGGGCTTTCTCTAGTTGTGGCGAGGGGGGCTACTCTTCGTTGCAGTGCACGGGCTTCAGTAGTTGTGGCATGCTGGCTCAGTAGTTGTGGCTCGCCGGCTCTAGAGCACAGGCTCAGTAATTGTGGCGCACGGACTTAGCGGCTCCGTGGCATCTTCCCGGACCAGGGCTCGAACCTGTGTCCCCTGCATTGGCAGGCAGATTCTTAACCACTGCGCCACCAGGGAAGCCCTGGCCCATCAGTTCTAATGCTGAGACTTTGGATGTACTTGGAAAGGTACACAAAACCAACCAACCAAATAAAACTAGAAACAAGCTAACATCCATCAACGAGGGACTGGTTAAATATATTACATACCTCTATAAGATGGGACTCCATGCAATTGCTAGAAAAGGCTGAAGTAAACCCACACGTGCTGGTGTGGAATAATCTATAAGAAAGATTACCCAGGAAAATAAAGCTGTGCAGTTGTTTTTTAAAAAAAGACAGATGCTGGAGTAAGCAGAAAACCTTTTTTTCTTGATGTATACTCAAGAAACTTAACCAGGTAAAGTTTTAACCATTGGGAAAATGGACTGGACGTTTGTAGGGTAGTTTACTTTTTATTTCATACTTTTTAGGTGAATATTTAATTTTTTTTAACTTGGGTATTCATTTGTTAATAATTTTTACAAATACAATAGAATAAGAATTTTTTTTTCATTTAAAACCACACTAAGAAAAAACAACCACACTAAGAACCTAATTTTACTACTAGTTAAAGGCTCCAATTCTGACCTATTTAAAAAGAGCATGTTTTAAGAATTAGTTTTCATAAAGGGCATGAAATACATGATAGCAGTAATAAGTACTTTACGTGAAAATAAATGTTGTATAATGAACTGATTAATAATGAATTCTCTGTATATATTTCTCTTAAAACTCTGCAGGACTCTCTAATAAGCAATTGGTGTCTTTAGAAAGGTGCTTCTCAGCTAGTTCTATAGTTTTAATGAATATTCTTCCAAAAACTTCTAACAAGCAGGGAAGGAAGGAACAACTTATGCTCAGTATAACCATAAAAATCAAATCTACATAACCTTTCTTACAAATTCTATATATCAACATACCTTTTGGAAATAAATTCTCGAAGAGGACCCTACACTTAACTTTCAATTTTAAATCATGTTAGGGTAAAATATAGATAACACAAAATTTACCATTTTAACAATTTTTAAGTGTACAACTTAGTGGCATTAAGTACATTCACACTGTCATGCAACCATCACCACCATCCATCTCCGGAACTTTTTCATCTTCCTAAATTGAAACACCATGCTCAATAATTCCCAATTCCTCCCTCCACCCAGCCTGTGGCAACCACCATTTTATTTTCTGTCTCTATGAATTTAACTCTTCTAGGTAGCTTGTATAAGTGGGTTCATACAATATTTGTCATTGGTGACTGGCTTTTGTCACTTAGCATAATGTTTTCAAGCTTCATCAATGCTGTAGCTTGTGTCTGAATTTCCTTCCTTTTTAAGGCTGAATAATGTTCCACTGTTTGTATATACCACAATTGTTTATAAATATACCTGGATTGTATATATATACCTGGATTGCTCCTATATGTTTTTTTAAAAATCCAAAATTTTGTTGCAAATTTAAGCAAACATAAGATTTTTTTATGAACACTGAAATTTGAAATTCATCTAATTTTCAGGTGTCATGAAATCACCTTCTTCTAATTATTTTTAAACCATTAAAAAAGGTAAAAAAAACAAAAAACATTTAGCTTGCAGGCTACAAAAAAACAGGCGGGGGCCAGATTTGGACTGTGAGCCAGAGTTTTGCTTACCCAGGTCCTAGAGCTTAAAAACTTGTAAGTCTCTTTAGAAGCACGTGGTTAGAGGTAGATTACAACAAAGATGGAAGGATTCTAAGACTTGCACTCCAACCTGGATCTGATTCTAGGCTCTGTCATTTACTAGCTAAATGATACTGAAAAGTCACTTTAACATCTATAAGCCCCAGTTTAACTGTCTGTAAAATGGGGATAATACCCACATCACAGAGGAATTGTTAAATGCTGCATAAACCATAAAGCTGTTTTTAGAGAGTTGGGCATTATATAGTAACAAATATACATTTGAAAAAAGCACCATATTCTTCCCTAATAGGTTCACTTGCCAAAAATTTGGGGATATACAGTATTTTCAATTCCTAAGTGGAGAAAAAAATAAAGTAATCTGGACTATAAGGAGATGCCTCGGATTCCATTTTTACTAAGCTCTTAGTATTGTATAATGCTATTATACCATTCAGTTAATAATTCACTTCTTTCACCTTCTGATCATATTCTGTTCTCAATAGCTCTGCTTTGTCATTTTTTGTTTTCTCTTCTTAAACCTCATATAAAGAGGATCCAATTTTATATATCACAAGAAGAAAGTGGTGGCTGAAGCACCACTCATGACAAACAACTAAGAAAAGAGCAGTTGCTTCTTGCTAGTATCATATGCTCTATTTTCTATTTATTAAATTTCAAAACAAGTAATTTTAGCAAATTTAGGGACCCTCACAAAATTAAAATGTATGATTTCTACAGTCAGCGTGACGAATGCCAATACAGGGATGGTGGATAAATATGTTAAGTTGTTCTTTAATACTCAGATACTGATTCAATGCAACCCAAAATCTTTGTTCAATATTTCCCATTATCTTACTCTATTAAGAACTTCCTTTAACACTAGACCTATGGTGATCATTTCACAATATATACATATATTGAATCATTACGTTGTACATCTGAAACTAATATAGAATTATATATCAATTACATCTCAATTAAAAAAAATTCCTTCCTGGGAATTCCCTGGCAGTCCAGTGGTTGGGACGCAGCGCTTTCACTGCCACAGACTCACGTTTGGTCCCTGGTCGGGGAACTGGGATACTGCAAGCCAAGCAACGTGGCCAAGAAAAAAAAAATTTTCCTTCCTTGTGTCTATTTTATGAAAATACTGAAAAACAGCTTTTTCTTCTTGTTTTTTGAAGATATTCTGATCAGTAATTGTCATGCCAACAACTCATACCTACAGTTAAGAGACATGAAAAAGATGGAGCTGAACTCTGTAACTGTCTTCTCTCCTAAAAGCAGAAGTTGATGTGCCTAGAGGGTGCTACCTCTGAGCCGAATGCTTGGTGCAGGTGGTCGGCAGAGCATCAGGTTCGGTCGGTGTGCCTGTCCAGGCCTGAGGCTCAGGAAAGCAGAGGCTAGTCCACTGGGCTACACCTGCCTCAGAGGTGCACCAGCCTCAGTGCCTGGGACCATGCCTGCTGCATGCATGTGTGAGTAAGAATGAGAAGGCTGGTCCCTTTGGGAAGGAAAGATAACTCAGTCTGCCAGAGGAGACCTTCTGAGTCCATCAGCAGAGTGAATGAAAGGGTGTGGAAATACCACCACGTGGCAGGCTATGGCTCTCTCTTACTACTCTCCTTGAAACTAAACCTAAATGATCACTTTAAGTACACATCTGTGACACTTATCTTTTAAAATAAACTAATGTGTTTATAATTAAAATATTTTAACAGTATTGTGTAATGAAAGTCAAGAATATCAGATGGTAGGTAAAAATACATAATTTGGCCAACCTTAGCATTTTCTCACAGCATACAGTAAGTTATTTTGAACAGCACAGAGTTTTAGAACAGCACATCCTTAGCTGGGTTTAATTTAAGAACAATGACATGTTCATTGTAAAGGCTGCTGGGCTGATGACTCTAGCCTGGCACCCTTGCACTCCAGGACAGTATGTAGAATGGCTTGGATGGTTTCTGGATCTCCACCCCTTTTCATTCATATGAGTACAATTGTTTTATGGTTGAATACACCGAATTTTAACCATTCTCTTATAATCTAATAAGACTCTAGCAGAGATTCACTTAAGGAATTATAATGATACTAGTATTACTAGCTATTATTTATTAGGTGCTTACTATGAGCCAGATACTGTACTAATGCTTTCCATGCATATCGTACATGGTGAGTACAACCAATAACCAATGAATGACTTCTACGTGCTAAGTATCTCTTATTTAATTTTTATAACCACCCCACGATGTACGTATCATTACTCTCATTTTTGAGATGCAGATCTTGAATGTCTAAGGTCACACACCTGGCAGATGGCAGAGCAGGAAGATGAAGCTAAGAGGTGTGACTCCAGAGTTGGTGCTCTCTGTCACTGTCTTTCAGCCTCACACCGTGACCTACAGAGTACAGCAATGAAATTGATTTCTAGGTGAAGAGAAGAAGATAATAACCTCTTAAGAACAATACAAGCCTAAGGAATCCATCAAAGTTCTCGCTGCCTGGCTTGTTATCGTACTCTGATGTGATCACCTCCTTCAATTTAATAACTGCGACTCATTTAATAACTGCGACTTTCTTTGGCATTATCTAAATAAGATGGCACTGTTAAGTAGTACCGTAGTGGTCTCAAGTTCCAGGGAAGCAGCTGTGGATGAAGGGAATCTAGTTTGCAGCTTTTTAGAGACATCTTCTCTATGGTTTCCCATCTGATAAAGAGGGCCTTCTGTGATGTCCAGCTCACTTTACAGAGAGAGTGGATCTTAAAACTCTTGGGATCACAAACAAGAACTTGTAAGTGCAAGTCAGAAAAGAAGTGCTATATTGCTTCATTTATCTATCTGGATTTCTCCATTCTGAATTTTCTATGCAGATTTCTGTTTCTAAGCTCATTATTGTCAATATATCTGATTGAGAAAGAAGCTAAACAAGTCCCAGGTGAGATTGTACCATAGCAACAGGCCCACCATGAATTCTCTGGGAAGCAGAATTTCACAGGAGTATTTGATTGCCTATTCACACTCTTGATTATAACACACCAAGCTGTTAAACTAAATTGTATGCCATTAGTGTATTGAAGAACTTTTAAAAAATAAACTACCCTGTGTGAAGGTATTTTTCACACTTAGGTTCACATTGAGATGTGTTTAATTGTATGTAGCCCATTTCCCTTCTATTTAGAAAACAAGAGAGACATTTTTAAACTGTTTCAGAACTTGCCAATGTCACAGTGTAGTAATGTGATAAATAAGGCATTACTACCCTTTATCACAGGTAACTGTTGAATCCTTATTCTGGTTCATAAATATTCGTTTAATTCTCCACTGTGATTATGACAGAATACAAATGTACTGCCCTTAGAATTTGATCAGGAGTATTAACGTGCTGTACCTTGAGTTAAATAAACAGTGGTCAAAATAACCACAGAAAAAGAAACCTTGAGGTTAAAACCACCTCAGTCTCATAGTAGATTACACTTAGACTTGGCCAAGTCTAAGTATAAAAGTAAGACCAGGTGAGAATACAGATAGCATGAGCAAAATCCATCAGAAAATCAACTCAAAGCAAATCCAAATCATCGCCATCCATCTTTCTGTTTAAATACAATACATTTAACCAACTCTTCCCACATTTTGGCTGTAAAGGGTGCTGGAGACAGAGTAAAACATTTCACAAACATTCAAAACAAAGGACAGAGGAATGTTCACGAAGTTATTTTTACACAACCAAATCTGTTATTTATGCTACTAGAAACACCCAGTGGTGTGGCTCTAATCCAAATTATTTACATTTAATTTTGTAATGCATGGTACAATGTTTCTATAGCAGATCTGCCTTTCTAATTACATTCTGCTCTATTAAAATCAGTTTACATGTCCTTAACATTTACCTGCCGTAAGGGAAAGGAGGTGTCCCAGAAGCCTACTGGGCAGGAGGACAGATGGCTCACAATTACAAATACACCAACAGGCTCCAGAGAAGAAAGAACTGACTGAACAATCTCAAACCTTAATTACTTTATAAGCACTTAAAGTTTACATAAGATTGGTCCCTTGTTTCCTTTCTTTCATTTTTAATGATGTTGTATTTGGCCTTCCTCTTAGAAGACTGGGGAACTCCCTGAACTACCTAGAGCACAATTAGAAGTTATCCTTTCACTAAATAAACATGTATTTATATTTAATTGACTAGGCATGGCTTTTATGAGACAAATTCCTTAGAATCTATTAATACAATTAGAATATTCAGGACTATTTATTTCAAGCAAGCAAATAGTAATCATAATATTGGGTTGGCCAAAAGGTTCATTCGGTTAATAAATACATTGTTCAATAAAGTTCTTGGTGAAAATGAAAAGTGTCTTTTATTTTTCACTTAAAACAGAACGAACTTCTTGGCCAATCCAATACACTGGAAATACACAGTGTTGCAAGCATTATATAATGGACACCTGTTGCTTGTGCCCCCTAGCATCTTTTTACCTTTCTTCTAGATATGGCATTCTGATTTTTCCATGGGGAGTCCTACTACCTGCCCTATTCTCAGACCATGTGAATTTAGTATATCAATGGTGGGGTTGCTCGAGGTATAGAGAAAGTGGCAAGACCAACAAATAGTTTTTAATAAAGACGAAGAATTATTTGGGGGCCAGTACAAAGGAAGTGAGCTAAAGGACAGGGTTTTTTGGTCTAAGAATACAATGTTTAAAGGAAAAGGTCGGGCTTCCCTGGTGGCACAGTGGTTGAGAGTCCGCCTGCTGATGCAGGGGACATGGGTTCGTGCCCCAGGCTGGGAGGATCCCACATGCTGCAGAGCGGCTGGGCCCGTGAGCCATGGCCGCTGAGCCTGTGTGTCCGGAGCCTGTGCTCCGCAACGGGAGAGGGCACAGCAGTGAGAGGCCCGCGTAACGCAAAAAAAAAAAAAAAAAAAAAAAAAGGAAAAGGTCACTCCACACGAGGAAGCCAGGAACTGCTCTGCCAGAGACTGGGTGGGCTGTCCGGGTGGATACTGAGGTCACCCAGAGACTCATGGTGGAGGAACTGGAGGAGTGGCCATGAACTGGGAGCTGAGTCTTCAGTGACTGAGGCTGAGTAACCAGAAGGCGGTCAAATGACAGCACTGAGGAGAAGGAGTGGGGTGGTGCAGCCAGGCAAGGGAGTCTCAAAGGAGCAGCACTAATGCAGGGGGTGCCTATGTGAAGGAGTGGGGTGTTGCAGCCAGGCAAGGGAGTCTCAAAGGAGCAGCACTAATGCAGGGGGTGCCTATGTGAATGACTGGGGAGCAAGGAGAATAAAGACTCTTTCCTGAGCTCAAGAAACCCAGAGATTAAGAGAATAACCAGATACCCCTAGAGTGGGTTTCACTGAATGTGGGGTCCGCTCAGGGGACAACCAGACTGCTATTAAGGAGAGAAGCGGGGAAGGAAAGATGAGAAGGCTGAGGATGTGGGGTTAGTGGCTGACCGCAGAGCAGGAGTTCCAGAGGACAGGGGAGAAGGGTTTGGGAGGCGGCATGGGGAGAAGGGGGTTAGGCTGGACAAGAGGACAGACAGAAGGATGGGGATGGGAAATCGTCAGCTAACAGGACAACCAGACAGGCAAGGACTTCTGGTGATGAAATGAAGGCAATGTGAGGTGTGAGACACTGAGTACTTAGGTCTCAGGAAGTAGTACAAAAACTTGTGGATTGTCAGAGGGAAAGGGGTGTAGACAGCTGAGCACAGCTATCCCACTGAGCTTCAGGTGCAGGTATGGTGGGTCCTCTAGGTTGTGGAGGGTCTTAGGCCTCAGGGGGTGAGTTGTCAGTCACCTGTCCCTTGGGGTGACAGATCTTATGCCCAGTGCGCAGTCACAACCTGGCAGTTAGTGGGGCCCTGATCCACAGTGTGATCAGGTAAAGTCTGCAAATTACTGGCATCTAGAGCCAAAAGAAAACCCTACTCTTAATATTCCTATATGACAGCACTTTGCTTGGAAATCTTTTCAGCTAAATATCCAAGTTCATTGCTTACATGCTTTCCACACAACTGTGGGAGACAATTCACTTATGACATCCCTATTTCAAAAGGGAGAAAAATGGAAGGAAAAGGAGCCACCCAGCCCAAGTAATTTCAAAATCCAGTGGGGACAAGGTTTCAAGGCCTGGGAATAATATTCTGTGGCTTGAGGCTCTACCCTTGGTGTAATTTTTCCTTTTTCTTGAAGGGTAGCACATATTTGCACCCGAGTAGCTTTATAAGCCTGTTTTCTGACTATGGAATTTTGGAAGTCCAAAAGCTTTTTTAGGTTTCACACTGTCTCTGTCCCTTTCAGTCAAACTGGCACGGTCGCTGCTGATATAATATTCTCAAAAACCTTGTAGGTCTCCTGTACATTCATGCCATTAAAAAAGAGGGTCTTCCACAGATCTTTCCTGGATGATCCTATCTCCATTCCAGTATTCTGCTGAGATGGTTGATGGGACCCATGAGTCACACATCTAATCCCTTCAGTACTAAAGACTGTCCACCTACACCCCTGGCATTCTTTCCAGAGCACACTTAACCTAACAATGAATCTTCTAATCTTACTGTCTTTTGTGATCTGGATAGGCTGAGAATTTTCCAAATCCTCAAGTTGTGGTTTGCTTTTGCTTGAGAGTCCTTCCCTCAATTTTTGTCTTTCCTTTTGCATTTTACTATGAGCAGCAAGAAGAAACCAGGCCACATCTTCAACACTTTGCTTGGAAATCTCTTCAGCTAAATACCAAGTCCATCACTTACCATGCTTTCTACACAACTGTGGGAGACAATTCATCTAAGTTTTTTCCCTCTATTTAACAAGGATCAGTTTTCCTCTAGTTTTCAGTTATATATTCGTCATTTCCTCCGAGCTCTCACTGGGAGCACCTTTAATGTCTATTATTTCCACCAACAGTCAGCTTAAGGCAATCTAGGCTTTTTCTATCATGTGCCTCAAAATTCTTCCAGCCTTTACCTGTTATCCAATTCCAAAGCCACTTCCACATTTTAGGTATTTGTTACATCAGCACCCCACCTCCTGGTATCAAAACCTGTATTAGTGTCCTATGTCTGCTATAACAAATCACCATAAACCTAGTGTTTCTTAGAACAACAGATATTTATACTCTCCTAGTTCTGGAGTCCAGAAATTTGAAATTAGCTTCATTTGACTAAAATCAAGGTTGTAAGCTGAGATATATTCATCCCAGAGGTTGAAGGGAAGAATCTGTTCTTTGCCTCTTACAGCTTCTGGTGGTTGCTGGCTTACCTAGGCTTATGGCCCCAACACTGCTATTTCTGTCTCCACCTTCACGCTGCCTTCTCTTCTGAACATGTGTCAAATCTCCCTCTGCTTCTCTTCTATGGACATTTGTGAAGGCATTTAGAGCTGACCTGGATAATCCAGTATCATCTCCCACATTCAAGGCCCTTAATTTAATTACACCCATAAAGACCTCTTTCAAATAAAGTAACATTTACAAGCTCCAGGTATGAGGACCTCATATCTTTGGAGAGACAAGCATTACTCTGCCTACCACAATCACAATACAGAAGCATGGCATATTACTACAAGTCTATTATGTTTATTTAAAAAAAGCACTGAAATTGAATTTGGCTCTTTCAAAGTGACCATTTGTTACTTAATATTGCAATAAAAGGCTGCAAGTCACTTTTCTAAAGCTATTATGTTAATATGAAATACTTATTCTGATTTTTCCATTTACAGATAAGTGTAATTAACTTTGCAAACATAATTTAAAAATGAGGTTGATAGTACAGCTAAGTAGAGTAAGCACTGGTAAATTAGCAAATATAAATAACTGCAAAGACTAAAAAAAAATTTCTGCAGAAAGTCAGAAGATTTTAGGAACAGATATGCCTATATTTTAGGAAACTACTCTTTAGGAAAATACTTTTTTCCCTTAGGAACTAGGGTAAATAAGTGGCTGACATCTCTCTTTTAAAACTTATATTCTGTTTATACTTGTATTCTTTGGGATAAAGAAGGGCCAAGGGTGATACCAGATGGGAGAATCCTGGCTGAGATGGTTTTAGTAGAGCAACAGGCAAGCTAAGTCCCTGCCAATTTGATCAATTACCCTGGGAGTGGCTTCACAGCCAAGAAATTGGCTCGCCCACTTGCATTTGCTGTTACAGCAAAGGGAAGACTTAGAGAAACACTAGTAGTGCTAAACAAATTAATGCATTTTCTCTAACCTAGAAACAAACAGCTTGGGGTTCTCTATCTGGCCAAATAAAAACTGTGTCCTTGTAATAGCTTTAATTGCTTTGGTAAAGTTAACCCAAAGACCACAGGCCTGGTGGGAATTTTAACACTAAGAAAGGAAATTGTTCTTTTCCTTTTAAGCGTATCAGGCAAACCAGAATTACATTAGAGAATGATCATTAATACTTATCAGTGAAAAGAATAAATAATGACAACTAAGTAATTGTATTTGCAAAATGTTATTCTAAAAAAATTGATTCATGCAAGTCATTTTGAATATACAGTTGTATTTTTGACATAAAAAAACATAAATAAGCAGCACAGCAACCTAATCTGTTTTCTCTGTTATTGACATCTTTAAAAGGCTAGGCTGCCTAGACTGTTCATTCCTGGTAGGGTACCTCATTCGTTTTCCAGAAGTTTTTAAATTTTCTCTTAAAGTACTAATTTTGCAAACCTAAACCTAAACTAACAAAGTAACGATAAATGTTGAATACTTAAAACACATATGTCGGGATTTCCCTGGTGTCACAGTGGTTAAGACTCCACGCCCCCAATGCAGGGGCCCGGGTTTGACCCCTGGTCAGGGAACTAGATGCCACATGCATGCCACAACTAAAGAGTCCATGTGCCGCAACTAAGAAGCCGGTGAGCTGCAACTAAGGAGCAAGCCTGCCGCAACTAAGACCTGCACAGCTAAATACAAAATAAAACAACAAAAAAACCAAAACATAAATGTCCACTCTTGCATAAACTTTAAAATCCACAGCTATAGAATTTTAGCAATGAGGGCTTCCCTGGTGGCGCAGTGGTTGAGGGTCCACCTGCTGATGCAGGGGACGCAGGTTCGTGCCCCGGTCCGGGGGGATCCCACATGCCGCGGAGCAGCTAGGCCCATGAGCCATAGCCGCTGAGCCTGCGTGTCCAGGGCCTGTGCTCTGCAACGGGAGAGGCCACAACAGTGAGAGACCCTTGTACCGCAAAAAAAAAAAAAAGAAAAAAAAGAATTTTAGCAATGAGAGCAGTTGTGAACACTGTTTTTCACTAGAACACAGAGCTCCAGGGATTCTCCATTGGGACTGAGAAGCAGGTGGACTCTACGAGTTTGCCAAATTGGAAAGATCTTATGTTGAAGAGATATCAAGCTGCCACCCTAGGAGATAGTGTAGCCAAAGAGGAGCACTAGGGATCACCCCATCATGGAGTCACAGTCTCAGTGGCAAAGTGCTTGTTGTGTCACACGGTTGTTTGTCCAAAGACGACTCACAGCCACCTTTTGAAAAACCTTTTACACAACGTTTTCTGGGATGATGGAAACTTTCTAAATCTTTTTTTTTAAATTTATTTATTTTTGGCTGAGTTGGGTCTTCATTGCTGCGCTTTCTCCAGTTGGCGGCGACTGGGGGCCACTCTTGGTTGCAGCGCGCAGGCTTCTCATTCTCTTGTTGCGGAGCATGGGCTCTAGGCACGCGGGCTTCAGTAGTTGTGGCTTGCGGGCTTAGCTGCTCCGTGGCATGTGGGATCTTTCCGGACCAGGGATCGAACCCATGTTCCCTGCATTGGCAGGCGGATTCCTAACCACTGAGCCACCAGGGAAGTCCCAATGTTCTAAATCTTGACTGTATTCATTTGCAAAACTCATAGAACTACTCACTAAAAGGGTCCATTTTATTGTATGTAAATTATGCCTCAATAAACTTGCCTTAAAAACATTAACACACATCGCCATATTTTATTTTTATTACATTATGATAATTTCATTCACAGGTACCTTTCTTATAATTCTGGCAATAATGCTATAGGTTCACTCACTAATCTGCCTTGATGTACATTACAAGTAGATGTCTATGTTTCAGGCAACATTTCTTCACATTAACAGACTGTCCGATTTAACTTCTCATTGGCAGCAGAATAATTTTTTTCCCCTGAGATATCTACAAATGTAACTTTGTTTGGAGCATAGCCACAGAAAGGGCCTCAGGAGAGTGTGTGCCTGACCCTTCTGGTGTTTTCTCCTTTAAGACGTTAGGACAATGCTATTACCATTAGCCACATTTGCTCTGAGGTAAAATGCCATTTACATTAGGTTGAATCATTTGAGAACCCTTTTTAAAACCACAACCATACATATTAGGCATAATTGTAAATATTTTACACAACTTAGATGTTTTCATTTCTAAAAGTCCATACAATTTTTAAAGCAATGATTGAAAGAAAATAATATTTATCAAACTAAGCCACTGTATTGTCAATAAAATCATTGTAATAGAAAACCTTTTTTTAATTTAAAGTTTTGTTAATAAATGTAAAATACAGGCATCAGAATATTAATGACCCTTTCCAAACTAGTCAACATGAAAGATTAAAATTCTGGGCTCTGAAGTTAAATCGATCTCTGCTTTCTCCCTCTGCTTATTAATAAATTATAAATGAGAAAAAAGTTGCCTGTTTTCAATTCCAAATTTGTCTATTTAAAATAAACTTTAACAGGAGGATAAAACATGTTCTCATAAGAAGGTAAAAGGTGTTTGACATAGTCTCTGGTGATTTGTCAAAATCTTACACGCAAGGCAACCCATGGAGGGGAGCCTTCACTCTTCTAGAAACGGTGACCTTACAAACGGTGACTGCAGAATCACACTGAGCACGAGACCACTGAAAGCACTGATATCTGCAGAGTTAAGTTCATCAAGGAAATGGATCAAGTGTTGGTGGTGACTAATATACCGCAGGAGACGTGGAGGTCATACAGCAATACACTGGTAGATGCCAATTAGCCCTAATAAATCCTATGTAGGTCTGTATGAATATTTTTGGAAGGTCTGTGTTCTTTACAAGAACCCCATCTAGGAACCAAAAAAGTCATACTGTTCAAAACTTTAAAACAGATATTTGTACAGAGAGGCAAATGGCTAGGCAAATGACCTAGCTAGGTAAGATCAAAGGTATCTGTATGTTGTCAAGGTACAGAAATACACCAGTCAAAAACTGCTGATATATTATGGTATTTGGTATAGTCCAAAAGGCAACCAAAGCTTTTGCTCCATTTTGGAAATCATGGTCCAGAGATACTGGTTAGGATATTTCATGCACAGAAGGACCAGAGGGAAGGAAATTATGCCTAAATTTTAGCTTACTCAAATTCATCTATGCATGTTAAACTGAGGGGGAGGGGAAAGTGGGAAAAGGCACATCATATTGATTTGTCCCATTATTGTTAATTTTAACTTAGAACACTTGATTTAGGTGGTGTGTATCAGGTTTTCCCACCGTAAAGCCACTTGTTTTCCTTCTGTAATTGATAACATCTTGTAGGGAGATACTTTGAGACTATGTAAATAGATTATATAAATATCCTGTTTCTCATCATCCTTATCCACTAGTTTTAGCAGCCATTGGTGATTCGTGCCCTAAACAATTATTACTATGGTGATTGCCAAATGTAGGTTTTTTTCTCTCCTAATTCTATTTTAGGATTAATTTTTTTTTTTTCCTTTTCTTTTTTGCGGTATGCGGGCCTCTCACTGTCGTGGCCTCCCCCGTTGCGGAGCACAGGCTCCGGACGCGCAGGCTCCGGACACGCAGGCTCAGCGGCCATGGCTCACGGGCCCAGCCGCTCCGCGGCACATGGGATCCTCCCAGACCGGGGCACGAACCCGCATCCCCTGCATCGGCAGGCGGACTCTCAACCACTTGCGCCACCAGGGAGGCCCAAGGATTAATTTTTCACAAGCAGATATAACGGATGATTCTGAGGAAGGTAGTCTACCAACTACACCCCAAGAAATCCTGATCTGTTTTTTTTTTTTTAAACTACCTGAGAGTAAGGCTGCCAGAGGAAGGCTGAACCAACCCCATAAGACCCTCTACCAGAAGGAAGTAGTCCCATCTGCCGAAATACCAGGTCTGGTGTGTATCGATTAAGTGCCAACTAACTGCAAACATTCCATAGGTGGGGGGCAATTTTCTTCTCTCTTCAAGGATACATCTATGTCCAGTTACAAGAACACAATGTAAGTAAGAATACAACAGTGCATCCCCTGTATTAAACACACCTCTTGATCCAAACAAGCCAAAAAACCAAATGCTTCATGATAAGGCAAAGATGAGCCAATGAGTTATTAGGGTTAAAAGAAACAGGCATGAAATATGGATGGACTTAAGAGGGGTGACTGCACCTAACTACTTGTAGGCCCAGCAGTTCCCAGAGTGCTGAACAGCAAAGGGTAGGGAAGAAGTCAAAATCTGGGGGGGGTGGGCACGTGGGGTACATATTCAACCCAATCACTCCTCCCTGACAGGGACGAAGCCGCAAGGCCACTAAGAACTTCCCCAAACTCTGAAATATACTGCAATAACATTTTAAGGAATCAAAAAGCAGAACACTGACTCAAGTTTATTTTTCAGATGTGAAATAAAACATGATCCTCCTCTGTAAAAGTACCCTCTAGCAATACTGGAAACTTAACATTTAGGGAGTTGTATAACCTAAAGCGATTTCTTCAGTGTTAACACAGAGAAGCCAGATACAAATATTAAATTTTTTCCATAGGGTTAAAATTTTACTTACCCATCCAATTCTGTTTCTTCATAAGTAAATATGAATATAACTGTTTCAATCTTAAAATACTCCTGAAGTATAAGATGTTATTTCCATAATCCTGGTCCTCAAATAGATGAGTCAGGCTTGATTTTATTAGAACTACCAACACAGGCTCCTTACATTATTTCAGTGAAATCGTTTCCTATGCTGTATAAAGTACTCCACAGACAGTTAATCCCTGTCTGCCGTCCCAAAGACTTTATCTATAATTCCAGCCATGGCAGATTACATTGCACACATGCCTCCCCAGGAGAAAAATCAATGTTAGGATGAACAAATCTAAAACGAAAACTTTATATACAACAGCTTCACCCAGCCTCGGCACAGACTGGAACTCTGGCCCTTGGGCCTCACTGGCTGAACTGCAGGGAGCTTCGTTCTTCTACTCCCAGCCTATTAGGTCACCTCGTTTCTATCTTTTACTCAAGGTATTTGCTCAAAAGTATTTATTGGACGCCTAGTACCGAGCTAAATGCAGGAGATTAAAAAATTTGCTACCAAAGAGCCTGTGCTCTGCTGAAGCTCACAATCTAGTTTAAGCCAAGCCACGTTCAGATTTTTAAAAACACATAATATTTTTTATTTTAAAGTCACCTTTGAGACATAACTTACATACAGTAAAACCCATTTTAAAGATGCAGAGTTTGCTGGGTTTTACTAAACATACACAACAATGAACTACAAACTCCAATCAGATTTAGGATGTTTGTTACCCTCCCAAAATTGACTTAACTCCTTTTCAGTACTGCCCCTCCCCCTACTCCTTGGCAACCATGGGTTTGTTTTCTGTTGTTGTAGGTGAATTTTGCCTGTTCTAAAATTTTACGTAAATGGAATAGTGTAGTATGAACTCTTCTGTGTCTGGCTTCTTTAACTTAGTATATTTTTGAGATTTATCCATATTGCTGTGTGTGCTTGTTTGGCAGTATGAATATGATTTGTTTATTCACCTACCTACTGACAGACAATTAAGCTGTTTAACTTGGGGGTACTGTAAACACCCACAAATGGTGCTATAAACATTTGTATACAAGTTTTTCTGTGGATATATTTATTTCATTCATTCCTGGGTTATACCCAGGAGAACTGTTGGATGGTGAGGTAAGTGTATGATTAACTTTATAAGAAATTGTCAAACTGTTTTCTAACATAGTTTTATCCATCTTACACTCAAACAGGCAAAAAAATGTAAAAACCATCTTAGCTCACAGTCACAGTTCATACAAAATTAGGTGACAGACCAAATCTAGCTGCAGTTTGCTGACTCCTGCTCCAGAGTTTTCTACATATAAAATCATGTCCTCTGTGTAAAAGGATAGTTTTAATTTTCCTTTCCAATTTTTGTGCCCTTGATTTCTTTTTCTTGCCTTACTGTACTGGTTAAAATCTTAGCGGGAATGTATTCAGTCTTCCATCATTAAATATAATACTAGCTTTAGGTTCTTCATAAATGCCCTTTATCCAACTCTGCTGAGAGACTTCATCATAAATGGGCATTGACTTTTTATCAAATGCCTTTTCTTTATCCACTGAGATAATGATGTGGGCTTCCTCTTTTTTCTATTAATATGGTGAATTACAATTGCTTAATTTTCAAATGCTAAGCCAACTTTGCATTCTTGGGATAAACCATACTTGGTCATGATGAGTTAAATTTTTATATATTGTTGGTTTGGTCTTGGTAATATTTTGTAATAGATTTTTATATTTATATTCATGAGGGACAGATAGTGGTTTAGAGTTTTCTTTTTTATTTATTTATTTATTTATTTATTTTTCCATTTTGCTTTAACTTTTTTTTTTTTTCAGTTTCTGCTTTATAACAAAGTGAATCAGTCATACATATACATCTGTTCCCACATCCCTTCCCTCATGCATCTCCCTCCCTCCCACCCACCCCATCCCACCCCTCCAGGCGGTCACAAAGCACCGAGCTGATCTCCCTGTGCTCTGCGGCTGCTTCCCACTATCTATCTACCTTACGTTTGGTAGTGTATATATGTCCATGCCTCTCTTTCGCTTTGTCACAGCTTACCCTTCCCCCTCCCCATATCCTCAAGTCCATTCTCAAGTAGGTCTGTGTCTTTATTCCCGTTTTACCCCTAGGTTCTTCATGACATTTTTTTTCTTATATTCCATATATATGTGTTAGCATACAGTATTTGTCTTTCTCTTTGTGACTTACTTCACTCTGTATGACAGACTCTAGGTCTATCCACCTCATTACAAATAGCTCAGTTTCGTTTCTTTTTATGGCTGAGTAATATTCCATTGTATATGTGTGCCACATCTTCTTTATCCATTCATCCGATGATGGACACTTAGGTTGTTTCCAGCTCCGGGCTATTGTGAATAGAGCTGCAATGAACATTTTGGTACATGTCTCTTTTTGAATTATGGTTTTCTCAGGGTATATGCCTAGTAGTGGGATTGCTGGGTCATATGGTAGTTCTATTTGTAGTTTTTTAAGGAACCTCCATACTGTTCTCCATAGTGGCTGTACCAATTCACATTCCTACCAGCAGTGCAAGAGTGTTCCCTTTTCTCCACACCCTCTCCAGCATTTATTGTTTCTAGATTTCTTGATGATGGCCATTCTGACTGGTGTGAGATGATATCTCATTGTAGTTTTGATTTGCATTTCTCTAATGATTAATGATGTTGAGCATTCTTTCATGTGTTTGTTGGCAGCCTGTATATCTTCTTTGGAGAAATGCCTATTTAAGTCTTCTGCCCATTTTAGAGTTTTCTTATCATGTAACATCTGCTGGTTTTGGTATAAGTATAATGTTATATGTACTATTTACAATTTAGTTGTATTAATATTTCAGGCTCTTCTTTCCTCTGTTAGTCTGCTTTTCCTCTTTAAAATATGCAAAAGAATACAAATTTGCATTTCGTAAGCAGTTCTCTTGATCAAATTCTTGAACCATACTTGCCATAGATAAGTTACTACGCTGACTTAACACTTACATTAAAAATTAGTTCAAAGTTCAAGCCAGATTGGTCAGACCCCAAGGCCATTCTCTAAACAGTGAGCATACCATCCCTGGCTACCTTGTCAGTAGGGAAGTTGAAATGCTGAGAAGTCAAGGGTCTAAAATCACCCAGCATCCAGCGACAGAATGAAAATTAAAAAAAAAAAGGCTTTGACTTACTCTAGCCTTGTGCTGTGTGATTCCAACTCATCTCTTACCTTTCACTGCCTGAACTTCGATATTTCAGCCATTTGTGCATATGCTCCACGCCTATTTTTTTCTCAATCCATAAATCATACCTCACTGCTTTTTATTCATAATCTGTGCCTCAATGCTCCCCCGGCTGGGTTTTTTTTTTTTTTTTTTGGTTTGGTTTTAATGCTTATCTTCTATGCAGCAAGCTGAACTGAGAGGGAATCTTTTTCTCAAAAGTGAAATTAGGTTGATTTGACACCTTACTTGTGCTGCCAACCACTTACATTTTTTGGCTCATGCCCATGCTACTATTTTCCCAACAAAAATTTCACTTTGTTTCCTTTATACTGAGGTCAACTGAACTCCCAAATATCTTGTGACTACTTAGAAAAGGAACATTCCAAAAAGCATCTGGTTTTAAATATGCAGTGCCTTTTGTTTTTGCCATCTAACTATCTTCACTTAAGCATCTTCTGTTTGCAGATTTCTCTGAATGCAGTAATAAAAATGGTTTTCATAATCTTTCAAGGAAAGTGAAGCAAAAATCTGAAGAAAAATGATGTTTGAACAACCAAAAGAAACCCAAAACTATATGACAAAATAAATTGGGGAAAGAACTTCACTAAGTTCTTTGGGCCAAGGAATCTAAAAAGATTGACATTTGAAATCTTTTTCTTATTCATTTTATTTAATATTATTTTGAGTATATCACATAGAATTCTCTACTTAAACAAAACTCAGTTCAGATAAATCCTAGAATAGTACTACAAATTCAGCATACATTTAAAAAATAATCTGACAGCCTAATGCAGAGTTTGATGGGCAGAATCCAAATGTCAAAAGGTATTTCAGGTGTAAATGATTGAAGAGATAATCAAGTTAATCCGAGTTTACAGCTCATTTTTTTCAAGATTAAAACCAGCAAGAATAATCCAGTAACTACCTCAACCAAAAAAAAGCTTCTAATTTTGAAATACTCTCAAAGGTATTGCATATAAACCTTTTTTGATTGATCATGAGAGAAACTATATGCAGGAGAAACTGAGTCCTGGGAATTACATGAAGAAAGCAATCATAATTCTTGGCATAACTGCCAAATGTAGAGATCTTACCTTCAAAGAATTTTTATGAACATTAATTAAATCATACAATGCACTTGTGAAGTTTTATCAATAGCTTACAGATAGGAAATTCTATGGTACCAGCTTTGAAACAAGCATGACACTAGGTGGTAAATATGCAGATATACACATAACACACACACACACACACACACACACACAAATGAATAGCTATGGCTGTTCATGGATATGCCAAATAACTACTGGAAGCAAGTTTAAGTAAGTGTGAAGATTATGAACTGAATGCAGGTATTATTAGGAAAATCCTAACTTCTGCATCTGCTTAAATCCCATTACGGTTGTGCTTTGTTACTACAAAAAGCATTAAGTTCATGAGATTTTATTAATGCTCTGCAATGTACAAGGGCACTTGCCCTCCAGCAATTTACAACTTAAAAGAACAGACTTACCCAGACCTCAAATTTTTAAAACTCTTCTCCACCTCCCTTTCTCTGAACAAAAACAACAGGAGACAGTGCTGCTGGTAGGCTTGTAGGAAGAGCAAAAAGGACAAAGCTGAGAAAGCAGGAAAAGGAAACAGCTGTTAACATGAGAGTATACAGAGAAAGAAAGAGGCGGCCTAGGCGCCAGGTGAGGAAGCCACGCCCCCAAAAGGGGAAGCAAAGAGAGGCTTCCTCCTGAGGCAAGCAAGCTAATCAGAAGTAATGCTCAACTGTCTTGTGCCCAGTAGCTCCCAACTAAATGTGGAAGTTAGGCCTGCTCTCTGCCATGCTTAGAACTCAAGACTACAAGTGTTGGGCCTCTGGCATGGTGCATGTGGAAAGGATGGAACCAGATCTGTAGAAGGTGAGTATCTGGTAGAAGGCAGCTCTGACAGATTTGGTAGAAGGCGGGGGGTGGGGAGTTAGAGGAAGAGGAGACAGTGAAGGTTCACTCATTGAGCTCCACCTTCCTTAAATGTCACCTCATGGTTACTACTCCCAGTTTGCACCTGCAGGTAAAGAGGGCTCTCTCCTGACATGGCTTTGTGCTCTCCTAAAGTCTGGACAGATGATGCATGTGAACTTATCCAACAGCCAGTTATACATGGATAACGAATGTGTGTAGACAAGAGTTGGACAGATGACCGAAGGACCTTCTGGCTTCTGGTGGCACGTTCCATTCAGACTGCATTCAATACTCAGTGCAAAAGGAGTCATCAAAGAAAACAAATTCTTCATTACTCTCACTGTACCCTTATGCAGTTTACATACCATTGGACTGAAAGGAACACAATATAACCAGGACTTTTCCCACTAAGCTGGGGGGTGAGGGGTCAGGGGAGTGAGGTGGGGTGTAGAATAAAATATCTATGGCAGGGAGAAAGAACAAAATAAAGATTTCTTAACTTGAAAGTATTTGAGGCCTAAATTACTCTAATCCTTATTTCTTAGTGCACAATACATAATACTTCCTAAATGGAAATAACTATATTCTTATTTTGCTGATTGTAAGAATACTGTAACAATGTCTTATAACAATTTTTACAAAGTAGAGGATTTCTAAGTGCTTTTATTCTCATGAGTCTCACAATGCTTTTATGCGGTAGGGAGTCAACTGATTACTTTTACCCCCATTATCCAGCACACAGACTGAGGCTTGGAAACACCATCTCACGTGGCTGGCTTAGAGCCACAAACTAGGAAGTAGTTTTGCTTCAACTAAGCATGGCTCTCCTGAAGCCTGGCAAGGGCATACTCTGCCACTGGTGGCAGAATGGGGTGAGGGTAAGATTCCTGCTAATTGTTTATGAATTGTGTGAACCACACACAGCAACTTAACCCACTTACACCTCAGTTCCTCACATTTCAAAAGAGCTAATCTGTGTTAATTCCTGAATCACAGAGCAATGGGGAATTTAATCAATACACACACTGCCATCACCTGCATGGTGCCTGGTCCAAGTGCTCAGTAAACGCTAATTATTATCCTGTCAACAAAACTCTACTTGGCCTCTCTGGTAAGGATAACTAGGATGGGTAGAACTAGTCTAGTCCCTCAGTGCTATTCTCCCTATTTACAACCTTTTAACGCATTCCTTTCTAAACCTGGCTACATGGATTCTTTATACTACTTAATAATTTTTCATTCCTCCATCATCTTTGGTAAAGAGCTGTTTCACAGGATTAAAATTTCTGGATATCCAAAGCTGATCCTTCAAATGCCAATTTATTTTCTGATTTCAAACACTCCTAAGGTATTATGCTTTCTCCTGACTTGTTAAATAGAATATATGGAACACGCATACTTTTCCAAATAACTGATAATAATAATCTTACTAATGAAACATGCATAACAACAACCACATGGAGGCATCACTAATCCCTGGAGCCTGCCCATCAGTTGTCCTGTCTCCTTCCCTGACGTAGCAATGTCACCTGGTGCTGTCACAGTTCCTCTTGGAATTTTGATCTCCATCCTTTCTCTTTCCTGCCCTCTGGTCCCTCTCCTCACCTCCCTGCCCTGCAACTCCTTGGCTAAATTTGTACTTCCAAAACATATTCTACAAAAATACAGTGACGACCAAATTATATGTTTTAAACTAGAGGGAATAAGGTTGAGGGTGAGGGCCTAAAGCCATTTTCATGGTAATTTTTAGTATGTTTCAAAGGGCTGAAGTTGCCAGTGGCCTGACCTCCAAACAAATGCATGTGTATACATGCACACAGCTGTGCATACGTGTGTGTGTGTGCATGTGCTGTATGTGAATACATTGGGTATTTGGGGGGTAGTTGCGATAGTCAAAACACTTTAAGTATGTAATTTTGCAATTTTTTAATCTAAGCATACAGATTAAAAATGGGAAATTAATTTCAAAAGTTAAATATGATTTAGTCAACAAGTATTTGAGTACTGTACTTACATGCTGGGCATTGTTCTAGGTACTGAGAATGAAAAGTTGAAAAAGGATAGATAACTTTCTTACTCTTATGGATCAAAATGTTTGAATTAGAAACCTTCTTTTGTTTTCCTAAAAAAGGAATGTTTTAGTTGAGATTACACTTTGAAATTTACTCATTTCCAATTATAAACTGCAGGGGAAGAAGTTTTCAGGTAATAGGGGGAAAATGCTGACAACTGTAACTCTGGAGAGAAACCTGATGACATTATAAAAATACATTTAAATTTAAGACCCTGGGGTAGTATAATTTTTCCAATGCAGAAACAGAGAAGTAAAGAAATAGAAATGCAACATTTAGGATCTCATAACAACATTAATTACTCATACTAGGCATATTTAGCAATTTCTATTACTCTTTTACAAGATGGCAATAGCATGAAAAGTTCAATGAGGATTTTAAAAAATTTAAGCAATGTTAACAGGGTTTCAAAAATTGGCATATTTAGGCTTAAAGGGGAAACAAACTAAAAAAACATTTAAAAATAGAACTTACTGAGAACGCAAGGAAATCAAACTCAACAGCAAAACAACTCAATCGAAAAATGGGCAGAAGACCTAAATAGACACTTCTCCAAAGACATACAGATGGCCAACAGGCACATGAAAAGATGCTCATCATTGCTAATTATTAGAGAAATGCAAGTCAAAGCTATGAGGTATCACCTCACACAGGTCAGAATGGCCATCATGAAAAAAAAATCTACAAATAACAAATGCTGGAGAAGGTGTGGAGAAAAGGGAACCCTCATAGACTGTGTGGGAATGTAAATTGGTGCGGCCACTATGGAGAACAGTATGGAGGTTCCTCACAAAACTAGAGTTCCCACATGATCCAGCAATCCCACTTCTGGGCATATATCTGAACAAAACTATATTTCAAAAAGACACATGCACCTCTATATTCATAGCAGCACTATTCACAATAGCCAAGACACGGAAACAACCTAAATGCCTACTGACAGATGAATGGATAAAGAAGATGTGGTACATATATACAATGGAATACTACTCAGCCATGAAAAAGAATGAAACAATGCCATCTGCAGCAACATGGATGGACCTAGAGATTATCCCATTAAACGAAGTAAGTCAGAAAGAGAAAGACAAATACCATATGATATCTCTTATGTGTGGAATTCAAAAACATGATATAAATGAACTTATTTACAAAATAGAAAGACTCACAGACATAAGAGAACAGACTTGTGGTTGCCAAGGGGGGAGGGATGGATTGGGAGTTTGAGATTAGCAGATATAAACTAGTATACATAGCACAGGGAACTATATTCAATATCCTCTGATAAACCATAATGGAAAAGAATATGAAAAAGAATGTGTATATATATATATATGTATACATATACGAATCACTTTGCTGCATGGCAGAAATTAACACAGCACTGTAAATCAACTACATAACAATAAAATAGATTCTAAAAAAAGGAACCCAAGGAAATAAAATTTTGGTCTATCCTCCACAGTATTTCTTATTTACAAATGTTAAACAGAGAATATAAAAATCAGTGTAGTGATTCTGATTCTGTTCCTTTCTGGACCACCATGAACATCCAGTACAGCTCAGCCCAGCCTAGTGCTAATCAAAAGGACGGTAGAGTAAGGCAGGTAGAAAAGACGGCAGAGGAGTAACGAGGCCCAAGTGCCAGGGCACCCACACGCTTCCCAAGTAGACTGTGGCAGAAACTGCTCTTTGTTGATAATCATTTTACCTGAACCCATGGCTGTTCAGCTGGAGACTGCATTTCCAGCTTTTGCGGCAGCTCCTTGTGGCCAAATGACCCAGTTCACGCAGTTCAATGCCTAAGAGGAACAAGCCTCTTTAGACCACGCCCTCCAAAAAGGAATGCATCTGTTCCCCTGGCTCTTTATCCCTCCCTACCTCCTGGCAGGACCTAATGAGACCTGGGAGTTGCCTGACACCAAGAGACAGCAACCATGCAGCAACACTGCCTTGGCAGCTCTGGACCACTACTCTCTGGAATGTTTCATGAGAGAGAAATATATTTCTATCTTGTTTAAGCCATCATATTTTGATGTCTCATTGTTTACAGCAGCTAAACCTGAAGCCCAATTAACACATATTTATGGCAGAGCTGAGTGTTTTAGTGCCTAGTTGCCTCAATTCCTATTTCAAAGCTTAGCAAGCATATTCTGATCATCTTTACTGGGTTGTAAGCATCTTCATTGGATTATGCATCTAGAGGGCGGGAATCATGTCCTCTATTTCTCTGAAACTGTCTAATACAGGGCTGATTGAAGGAGGGGAGGGGCAGGAAAATGACATAAATTTAAGCTAGAGGCTTTGGCGTCTGAGAGTCCCCTGGAATTAAATCCTTTGTCAATCCCTGGATTCTGACCAGATGTGTGAACTTGAGGAAGTTCAGTCATCCAACATATATCAGTTGAGTGTCTATTATGCAGCAGGTCCCATTCTGGGAACAAGGGCTTCTGCTATGGATGACGCTGTCTACACTCTGGTAGACTTAAGTTTCACAAACTCTCTAAGCCTCAGCTGCTTCATCTGTAAAATGGGGATAATAATAGTGACAGACTTTTAGAACTGCTGTGAGGATTACATGAGGTGACACATACAAAGTATGTGAGTCAGTGTCATGCACACTGGTACTCAATAAATGTGAACAATAACTAAGAACTGTCAATAATTTGTGCCTGGTACAGATACTCACTAACTGCCACGGCATCAGAGCACTGTTTCTTAGCACCAAGTAAGAAAAGCAAATCAGGAATTGCTATTTCCTATTAGAGTCTCATCTCTGACATCTGTTTGATAGGAATTCTAGACATGTCTTACAGATAAATAAGGGCTTACTAAATACAATATATATTACAGACCACTTGGGGCCTAATATTTAAAATTGAAAATATTAAAATTGTTCAAGAAATAATTCCTTTTCATGAACTTATTTAAGGAAATGAGTGGATTCTTTGCAATATGATGGTTTGAAAATCTCCTTTAAGGGGTTGGGGTTCAAAACAGAGCACTGCCCACCCCCCCGTGACGGCTGCAGGATCTGAAGCACACCAGATTGCTTCAGAGCGTCATCCTGCACTGAGTCAGAATCTGCCGCTTCAAGCAGCCATGGCTCATATTCTCAAAACAATTAATGGCTTCTCGGATCCAGCAGAGAGCTCTTTCAGAATAATCATACTACATTATTTTGGACTGCAGAATGTTCAAATGCATTTCAGGTAAGGAAGAGTCCTAAGGCAGGCTTTAACAAGAAAAAAGGAGGTGGGTGTGGGATTTTCTCAACTCACCGAACAAAACTGAAAGATTGGGAATTAAAGATTTCTGGTAGATGAAGATGAAAAATAAACTTAATGCTCTGCAGGAAACAAAGAGCAATAGAGTAAACAACACTCAACACTGGTGGGTGGCTTCATTTTGCTATGGCCATTTCAGGGGCAATTAGATCTGAATGCCAGTTTTATCACTAAAAGCCCAAAGACAGAAAACTTCAATATTCATGAAACACCTGAGACAGCTCTGCTTCTAAATAGGGGCTTGACCACCTATTAAGTACCAAGCACTTTATTAGCATTTTAAAATATATGACCTATACCCCACAAACTGGGCATTGTTGTAATTTTACAGAGGAAACAGGCTATGAGAGGTTAAAGGGCTTGCCCAATAGCATAAAGCTCTTTGTGGGACTCTGGATTTGAACCCAGGTCGGCCTGACATCAATGTCTGCATTCTTCCCATTCTACCAAGAAACTACTGAATTCTTTACAAGAGTACAGTGAAACTCTGTAAGAGTTCACTGATGAGTTAGGATTATCAGATTATTACCATAAATAGTAACAAGCCTAACATTTAAAATATTCACTATGGTACAGTAATGTCCTCAGGACAAACTGTAGCCCCCCCAGGGCTCTGTGTGCCTCTTCTAGAGGGTCCCAGGGGCTGGCTGGCTGGCTGTGAGGATGCCCTGGCTGAAGGGCTGATCATGACTGGCCTGCCCAGCAGTGCCCTCCGGAGCATCCAGCTGAAGGGAAAGGGAGAGAGCTGGGCTTCTTTGGCTCAGTTCTCCTGGTTGACGTCCTTCCCGGCCTGGCTCTCAGGTGGCCATTTGACATTTTTCTGAGCTGTAAAGGTGCTGGACCTTCCAACTTGCCAGTACTAATCTGCTACGGGAATCAAAACCTGTACTTGGGGGCTTCGCTGGTGGCGCAGTGGTTGAGAGTCCACCTGCCGATGCAGGGGACACGGGTTCGTGCCCCGGTCCGGGAGGATCCCACATGCCGCGGAGTGGCTGAGCCCGTGAGCCATGGCCGCTGAGCCTGCGCGTCCGGAGCCTGTGCTCCGCAACGGGAGAGACCACAGCAGTGAGAGGCCCGTGTACCACAAAAAAAACCCCAAACAAACAAACAAACAAAAAAACAAACCTGTACTTGGGAACGATGGTTTTCTCAAGATGTTTAAAAACCTATTTCGGGCAGTCAAAATGCTAGCTAAAACAGTCACAGAATACAAAAGGGATCTTGTACTTGGCAATATTTTGTGATCAATCTACTCTATTTTGTTGTGCATTTCTAGTCCGCCTGGGATAAAGGATTTTGAAGCTGGGATGTTATTTTCCAGATACAAGTATTGTATTGGAAATGGCTCCATATTTTTTGCATAGTTCTAGTCATAAAATAGGACAGTCCTAATTACTACATTTACTTTCTTCTGTGTAGGAATATATCATAAGGGAACATTTAGAGTCTACCGGTGTAAGCTCTGCCAGTTCAAATAAATCAGTCAGAGTGGATACAATTGGGTTTGGATTGTATCCAGGTTATGGAAGGCAAGAGTAGATTAGAGGTATGTGCCATCACAGCAGTGACAAACTCTCAACTTCTTTGTAAAAGCACCAGTGTTTCTTCAGGCTTAGACATGACTCACTAAAGCTACATTTTCAATGAAATATGAAATATTGCTGGAAGCACTTAAAAGCTGGAAAATATAATCATGTCAGTACAGATGCTTTGCTTCCCACCCCCAAAAGAGTGACATCATTTTGAGAAGTAGTCAGTCTGCTGTTACTAGGCTGTGGGGTTGGAGAGGTGGCTGTCTGCACAAGCAAAGGAAGCCCAAGTGTGGTGTGGTCCTGGTTAAGATGCGAGGACCACTGTTTCACTTTAGACACAAACATCCCTCTTTGAACAAATCTCTTATGACTATCACTTTTGGGCAGAATTGATTTTTCTAATGGAAGGGAAAAAAGGGTCAGCTATAAACTTTCATACACATGTCATGAGGAAACTTTATTTTTTTTTACTTTGGATCTATATCCCCCTCCTACTCTGTTTTTTGGGGAAGGGGCTTCTTACTTCCTCCCTCACCATCCCTCGGTAATGAATGTGAGTTTGATGTGTACTAGTATGTTTGTGTTTTGTTCCCTACTTATTTTCCATGAATACACAAACATTTTCAACAAATATATTTTCAACAAGTATTGAGAGCTGATTAGTGCCAGACACTACTCTAAGCTCTGGAATATACTGGAAAGCATCCTTGGAGTTCATATCCTGCAGTGGGGCAATCCAAAAAAATGGGTGTTTGGTACACTTCTCTGCATCTTCCTTTTCTTACTTAATGATACTTTGTAGAACAGCCCTCCAAGGCAACTGGTAAAGATATATCTGAGGAATCTCTTAATTAGACTTCTGAATATACTATGTAAAGATATCTGCAAAGAGTTGGATTTGCAGAATTACTGTAAGATGACACAACCATATCTCCATGGGTCCAGACAGATAGATGTTGGCTCCTCCCATCAGCTTCATCGGCATTACGCCATAAGGGCCCTAAGGCGTATAACCTCTGCCTGGTCCTCTGGATGGAACCCCTTCAGTGAGCCAGGTCTCAGCCTCGGCCCTTGCCTTTGAGTATTCTTCAGTTTGGATGCAGGTCCTTCCTCAGTGGCCCCGGGCTAGAACATAATGCTTCCACAAGCTTTCTACATATCATCTCAGAGATAACAACGGCAGTGAACCGTTACTGAGTACTCACTATTCTAATAAGATTGGAACCATTATCCTCATTTTACAAATGAAGACACAGAAGGCTCCGTCTGAAGTAAGCTGACGTCACACGGCATAGCCAGGGGTCGTCATGGGAGCCCCTGCTCTTAACCACTGTGCCATGATACCCTGTCTGAAGACTGCCATCACAACCACGCTAAATTTTCCATTCCAACCATGAGTTATCTGACAAATGTGCCACACCTTGTAACTTATATACACTTCTTTCCTTTCCTTCTCTGTCAACCTTAGTCTATGGTAACCTTTTATTATTATCTTTTTGAAAACTTCAAAAGTCACATTATCTTATGGCTTTAGAACTTTTATTAAGCATTACATGATTTTTGTAAGGAAATTTGCAAAATACAAGGGAGAAAGCCTGAAGATACTTACTCAACATTTAGGAGTGTTTCTTTATTTTATTAATGAGTGCACATGCATTTGTTTGTGTGTGTATGTGTGTGTGCACACACATACACACACAAATATGCATGTATTTCTATAGCAAATTTGTACATATATGGTTAGATGCCTTATTTTTTCCTTTGTATTGTTAAGTTTTCCTGTCATTAAAAATTCTTTAGAAGTGTGATTTTTAAGCTGTGTAAAGCCCATCATATTTGTGTACTACTGTTATGTAATCATTCTACTTGTACTGGACAATCAAGTTGTTGCCAATTTTTAGATATTATAAACATCACTATGACTAATATTTTTGTGTTAACATTTACTATTTCCTTAGACTGGACACCTAGAGTTGGAATTATTGGACCAAAGTGGTTTCCAAAATGGTTGTGCCAATTTACTCTCACCGATACTGCATGAAATCGCTAACATCACTATGCTCACACCGTTTTAATCTTTAACTGTTGCCAATATGAAAGGCAGATATAGTCTCATTATTTTAATATGTATTTCTGCAATTACTAGTGAGCTAAAAATATTATTTCATATGTACATTAGTTATTTATATCTCTTCTTTTGTCAACTGTCTGTTAATGTCAAATACCTCTCTTCTCTGTTTTTCCTTTCTCATTTCTAATTACTCTGCACAGATTGCATTCACTTTATTCACTCATTTGATAGGTACCTACTAAACTCCTGTTGCTTACTTTGTCCTGTGCTAAGGACACAGTTCTATTCTTCATAGTCCAGAATACCTTTGGAAATTTCCTTACAAGACTTTTGTAAGTGAATGTATATTTTAACATAACTAAGATGATATTACCAACACTGATGTTTTAAACACAGTTAAAGCACTCATAGATCCAACAAAGATAAAAACATGTATAGGAATTTGTTCCCAGTTCAAACTGAAGTTTTGTTTTTTTTTTTTTTTTTGCAGTACACGGGCCTCTCACTGTTGTGGCCTCTTCCATTGCGGAGCACAGGCTCCAGACGCGCAGGCTCAGAGGCCATGGCTCACGGGCCTAGCCGCTCCACGGCATGTGGGATCTTCCCGGATTGGGGCACGAACCCGTGTCCCCTGCATCGGCAGGCGGACTCTCAACCACTGCTCCACCAGGGAAGCCCAAGATTTCTTTTTTTTTTTTCTTTTTCTTTTTGTCTGTGCAAATCCAATAAGCCAACAAACCATGACTCAAAACATTCAATATAAGTTTACAAGTGGCAAAACATCTTAAGTGCTGGGACAATGAAAAACACCACTAAACGTCTAAATGATACCCTACATTGACTGGGCATTCTCCCTGTGGAGTATCTAAAATATGTAAGCAGTTTACCTCCTGTTATCAAGAGTGAATCAGAATAGTACCAATGGCTAATAGGGACAGTCACCAGAGTAACATATCCATCTGAACTACCTGAAGGAGTATATAGATTGGGGACCATGAGAAGCAGGAAAGCACTGGAGAAGAACTGCAAAATCTGATTGATAGCACATAATAACCCTTGATTCCTGGTTTGGAATCTTAATTGAGTAAGAGATGATGCACTAGTTACTTTATACCATACATTTCTCATCCTTGAGTCTTAAATTTGATTACTCTCTGAAGGGAACACATCTTCAACTATTGAAGGGTACCAGGGTACAAGAGAGAACACATTTCATGAGTTCAACACATTCAACATGAGTTGAATGTCTGAGAGTATCTTTTTCATTCTTCACACATGGAAGACAATTTAGCTGGGTATAAATCTCTTGGACTATAAGAATTTTTTCCCCTCAATACTCTAAACACAATGCTCTACACCAAGCTATAGCTATATGTCAGTCTGATTTTATCTTTTGCAGATAAACTATTTGTTTAATCTGGATTCTTGTAGTCTTTTTCCCCTTTATCTTTGTAAATACAAAATTTTGTCAAAGTTATTCCTAGACAGGTCTCTTTTCCACAGGTGATGCCTGTAATATGCTGACCCCTTCAAATCAATATACTCAGGACTTTATTTTCTGCTTAGAAAATCTGTTTTAAAATTATATTTAAGTATTGCTTCTGCTCCAGTTATTCTAAAATATTTCTCAGGAACATCCACAATGCTTATGTCAGATTTATTCTCTACAGCCTCCATGTCTAGTGACATCTATCATATCCTTTTTGTTCTTTTCCTCCATATTCCAAGATAACTTCTCAAATAATCTTATCAACATCAGTGATTCAATTTTCTTCTGTATCCAATTTTCTCCATTGACTCCACTGTAGATTTTAACTGTTTAGTATGCATCTCTAGACTGTAACTGCCTGGATATGAATACCAGATGCCCTATTTATTAATTGTGTAAGTGGGGGCAACTTACTCAACTTTTCCTGAGTTTCCATTTTCCCATTTGTAAATGGGGGTAATAATAATAACTATCTGCATAATTCAAGGTTTTAATTAAAATCTTTTTTAAAATTTTTCATTTGCTTCTGGTAGTAGTAGTGGTGGGGGTGGTGGTAGAGAGACAGCAATCTGGTTGTATCAAAAAGCTGGCAAGCCCAATAAAAGCAATGTAGGCTCTTTGTCCTTATAATGGAAGACCTAGCATAGATAATCCACTGACCATTCTTCTCAATCCTGTTCAATTGTCCTTATAGTAGAACTCCTCTCCAACTCTGACAATAGGGTGAGTGTCTTCAGGGTTTTTAATGGGAACTCAAAAGAAGTTTTATCAAGTGTTACGAAATTTAGAAAAGAAATTCAACCAAATAAAAGTGTTGCATGCATAAAATATATTGCATGAATAAAATGTTTTTCCTATTCTATAGTGCTGATCAAATAAACTAAGTGAAAGAGCATTCTGTTCAGTATCCACAGCTATACAAATATAAATTTCATATTCTTACCTACAGACCATCAAATCTTCTAATCAGCTGAGAATAATGCCAACAGCAGCAATTACTATGAAATTTTTCCACAAAATAATTTAATAATAATTCACTTTTTCATTATACCTTGCTAACTAAAAGAAAAATCAAGATCCTGCTGTTCACTGTTTACATTACACAAAAAACAATATTCACCTTATTAAGAAACAAATGAGAAAATGGGTGCAAGAGAAAAGCTCCAGTAAGTTTGCCCCCTTCCAACAACTGTCACTTTTAAGCAAGAAACATATGAGGTAGCTAAGGTCATGAGTGAAAAAAGGAGGTGCCAAGTTATTCTAGACTTGGGCAAGACAGGTTTACTCTTTCATTAATAAAACAATTCATGAAAATATTTTGTAAAGGGGAAAAATGATGGTTTATCTCAACTTTTGATGCAATTTGTAACGGAATAACAGATGCAGAGATGCTAAATACAGAGGAAAAAGTAAGAATTGATTCCCCCAGAATAGCTTATTAGAAGGCCATATGCAGTGGCTGAGGACTTTTATCTTGATTTAAACTTTAGGAATGATTTTAGGAAAACTTATAAATCAGACATATGCCTATTACAGTAGATAATACCACATGATGAATACTTTTCTGACGTGCTGCTTTATAGGAACTTTCATATGTAAAGGTCTACAAATTAAAATACAAATTTGAAATGATTAGGTCTCCAATTTTTAAAGGAAAATTAAATTTTCTTTCAAGAGCCAAGAGATTTCAATTCTACGAAAACTATCTTCCACTTTATGATAGCCATTTTCATATCTGAAATATGATTTACATAGAACTTTATAACATGCATTTATCTTCATGTTTCAATAAAGTGTTCTTTCAATTTGCTTGCAGAGTGTTTTTATTATTTTCAATCTATATTATTAAGGTTTCAGCGCATAAAAACTCTTAAGATTCTATAAGCTAAGACATAGATTTATCTTTGCATTACTTGAAAAGAACGTTACATTTTAAATAATTTTTCTTAGGAATGCCTAAAATGAAATAATCAAAACCTAAATTACTTTGCTGAGGTACAAGTAGATCCAATCACTCTGGAAAGAATACACGCATAAAATAAAAACAGATGCAGTAAAACTGTATGGGTCCCTTTCTGCAAAAGTAACAAAAACAGCAATTTAGAAATTGAGAACACAAACATGAAGACAGGCTGTTTCGCTATAGCTATGGAGTAACTTTAGGGTTATTCCTGAGGGAAAAAGTATGTTTCTGAAGTGTTTTTCTCTCCAGAAGTGACTCTAAAAAGAAAAACGATCATGCAGTGTAGAGAATTCAACGCTGAATAATCCTGTCACTCATTTAATCTCATCAACTCAGCAGTCACTCATTTCACATTTAGTAGCATATAGTTTGCACGTACAGGGGAAAAATTATTCCATATATTCATAATTTAACTCTGAACAGGAATTGTGAACTGAGATATTCAACTGAAAAGGAAATTATTGTTTTAAACATGCAAAGTTGGGGTTGACTTTAAGTGTTAATAAAGGAAAAATATTCTATTGCTTTCAAATGTTAACCAAAGGTAAAGCTAATTCAATGGTAAAAATTAAAGTTAATAATGCCTAAATTAACAAATTTACAAAAAACCTACATAATACAATACATATCTATAGGCTGCTTAACTAAAATAGGGGGCAAAAGTACATATATTCTTGGATTTTGTGGTTCCAATGAATGAATATTCATTATGTGCCAATTACCACACATAAAAATATACAATAAGGTTTGTGACTGCATTCTTCTGAGGGTAGAAACTGTATGAAACAGACCATTTTCATAGGTCTCCTTACCAGCCCTCCCGATTCTTTCCTGGGCAGTCTTTGCTCACAGTAGGCTTTCAATCAATATTTTTTATCTAGTTAAAAGCAAGGGTAAAACAACTACAGTGGGATAGTAAGCATTTTTACATTCTTAGTTCATTTACCCAATAAATACTTTGGGGGTACCTACTATGCATATCATGTCTGCAAGTGTAATTCAGCTATATGTGAAGAGCCAGACAGAATCTGTTCAAATTCCTGGAATTTAAGAGCTCTTCAAGAAAAACAAAGTAAAAAAAAAAAAACAAACACCTATAGTGTCAATACACCTAAAAAGATGTCTCTAATGCAATCAAATAGAACAAAAACTCAGTTATTCAAAAAGTATGCCTGGGACATGTAAGCCTGGGAACTGTGCTCACAAGTCCAGTTGATCATTCATCAGACTACTGGAAAACATGAGCAGATGTAAAAGTATATATGCTTGTTGTTAGCCAACTTGGCAATCTAAGGACTATTTTTTTTTTTGTACACTCAAATACTGAATAAATCTGTTGGCTATACTCTTTTGTATTGTTTAACCACAGAGATACTTGAAGTGCGGGATACGCTACGCATCATTAACACATGGAAGAGAAACATTAAATTTTGACCATGTCACATGCAACTTAAAAGGACTGATCTCTTGAGAACCAAGCATCAGTGTTAAGAATTCTTGAATCCAGGTCAAAGACTGTCACAAAACCTCTACCACTTGACCTCATTTTGAACCTGATTTCCATAATATTCAAGAGGTAAAGCTGTAAAATTTGATGATCCCGCAGAAGTCACTAAGAAAAGATCCAATCTTACCTTGTGTTTGATGACGCAGGTCAGGCACAGAACACTTCCTTATGCATTACACAATAATTACAATTGCCAGGATAATTCAGTTACCAAGAGGAAAAATTACTAAGTTACTAAAAGGAAAAACGTGAAGCTTCAGGAATTGTACTTACAGTACAGTGCTTTTAGCTAAGCTACAAACTATGCTTGTTTACAGCTGAAGTAAAAATTCTGTCTTCTGCATGTGGTTGAGGTGTGTCAGGGAGAACTATTTCATTGTAAATAAACTTAGGGGCCAAATAAAAGGAAGTTGCAAAGGCAGGTGTACAACAGTTGAGTTGTTTCGGTTTCAGAGAAATAAAGTAAATAATTGTACTGGAATCTGTTCAGTTCTGGGCATTCTGCCATACAGGAAAGGGTGTGTAATTACTGAAGCTAACATATCCATGTAAAAATGAAGTAATATCAGTAGGACACAGTTGGGCTCCAAATTTCCTTTTTTATCTTCAAAAATTAAGGATCTCTAATGACTCTTATTTCACTCTGTGATATTTAAATATCACTTAAACTAATATGGACACACTAAAGGTAGAATTGTAATTTTCACAAAGTCAGATATTATCTTGAGAGGTAGTATTCTCTTTGAAAGCCTCACAAGTGAAGAACATTGCAATTTTCACTCATCAAAGGTAACAAAAGAACTACGCACAGTATCTAATTTAGGACTTCACCAGAGTAAGAGTAAAATTAGCATGTTTTACCAAATCTATTCTTTGCTTACCATTTCATGCTATCTGGATTGGCCTCAATCTTAAATCTGGATTCCAAACTTCTTAAACCATAAACCAAAAAGAAGAGGGTGTGGTTTGTGGGAGAACAATGGAAGTTAGAGCACCTAGGGAGTAAGGCCAAGTTCAAATAGGGGTCTCAATTATTCAGGAAACTTTACAACAGAAGATGAAAGAGTGTAATAAATATTACATGTGTGATTTTATAGAATGCAAATCAACTTGCACCTTTATAGAGCTATGCAAAGTACTTAACCCTATCCAGGATTGGCCATATGGTCTTTTAGAGTGTTTCTACAATCCAGGATGACGTTCTATTAATTATAAAACTACTATATACTTTCCCAATCGATAGTAATAGCCTACTCGGGGCCCTTGGCTCACTGCTTCCTTGAGCCTGTGAAATTAGCATGCTGACACATCTAAGTTGCAGGGTGTGGCAGCGAATTTCTGGATGAGTCAATGTCTTATCAAATTCCAATTCCTCTGTACCCAAAGGCGTGCTGTCCATTTCAGGGACGAATCAATTACTTTAGTCTAAGGTTTTCACAAGAAGAGGCAAGGCTCTCTGAGGGCACCGCATTTGGCCATGTTTCTTTTACAAGATGTTAAGCTAGGCACTAGATCATTCTCAAGTTAGCCTGAAAACTATCAGGATACAAAAAAATGTGTTTCCAACATCTATATTCATCTTGGACTCCTGGATTTTCATTAGGAGTTGAGTTGAACAGTAGAAACTGCCAAATGATGATCCTGATTACAGCCAACAACCAACTGGTAGCTTAAGTTCAACATACTTCTGTAACTTTACATTCGAGTCCAAGGATCACATTACTTTGTTATTCCCATAGGCTTTTTATTTCTCTTAATGTATGATCCTTAACTGAAAGGCATTTCTTTTGTGATTACCTGGTATACATGATGCCGGTGGATATTTTGCAACATCACCAAGATAAACCACATCCTTTCCTTCCCTGCACTTAATTTTCAACTAAGTTGGACAGATGGAAGATGGAATATAAATTTATTTCCTATTTACAAAACACCTATGCCATTATTTGACCATCCATATGAAATAAAATTTTTGTTTGCTCCATGCAGATATCAGATTTAATTTCTAAATCAACAGGATATAGTGCAATTCAAATTGTCTTAAAGACAAGAATGTACAGCTGGGTAACTAGTTTTCTAAGTGCTGTCTGTGAGATTCTCTTGCTTAGTAATGTTTCTATGAATGTGGCAACAGATTCCATTATCCTCACAAAACATCCAGTTGGTGACAAACTGATCTGATAGTCAGCATTATTTATCTACTCCTTCCTTGAACAATCATTTATTGCAGCTCTAGTATATTCAAGGGCCCAGGCGAGGAGTGGCCTGTAACATGTGTGTGAAGCAGCATATAAAACGCAGCTCTATCCTTAGGTAGGTTTTTATTATATCATCCAAAGGAGCATATGACAAGAGTCAGAGCAGTGGTATAGAGTGCTAAAGAAGATCAGGAGAGAGTTGACTTCAGGCTGGGGTAAACATGGCTTCATGAAAGAGGTAGCACTTGAACAGAAGTAGGTTCCTTCTTTCTATCTGCAAAAGAGCAAGGACTTTTTCTATAACTACACATATATGCACCTATGTGACTGACATCAATGTGAAAGGTCATCACTTCATAAAAGAGAGAGAATACGAATCTCAGCATTTTGTCAAGAAATAAGGAACAGCTTCCAGCACAGGAGGATCCTAGGGAAAGTGTGGCCCCGTAGAGGAAGATTTCATTGTTCCTATGACATCCTAAATCCAATTTCAGATATTAACAGACCAATGATTTGTTAACAAGACTGCTACCGGTCACTTCCCTTCCCTTCTACTTACAATGAATTACCCAGGGGGAATTCATGTGAGGTATTTTAGTGGCTTGGATATAATTTACAAGAAGAACACAGACTCCTCCTCTCAAAATTCAGTTGCATGTTGAAATATATTACTTTCCACTTCTTTAACAAAGTGTCTTGACATTATGTTTGGGGTTGTACTACATCAGCATGTTAATAAAATTTATTTTCACATGTTCCATTTCTTATAATAAATACATAAAGCTGTTTTAACTGGTGAGACCAGTATGGTGAAGTTTGGAAAGTTTAATGTCATGCAGAAGTAAATACTGTCACAACATAAACATGGCTCAATATTCAGAAAGTTTTTGTCTTCATATCAGTGTCCTGAAAGAAGTGTCACTCAATCCCTATAGATACATATTTAAAAGTAAAACCACCAGCTTCTCTTAAGGAGGGCATTTTCTTCTTATGCAGAGATGATGATAATAATATTAGCCTTTACTATGAGCATTTACTAAGTGCCAGGCAGTATAAAAATTTTACACAGGTTAATTTAATGTTTTCAATAACTATTATTATCCTCATTTTATAGATGAGAAACTGAGGCACGGAGAGGTTAATAATTTTCCCAAGATCACACAATAAGTAGTAGAGCCATGATGGGAACCCAGCCACTTCCCCCCTTGCACTAAAGGGGTCTCTGTACCCGAACGAAACATCCTTCCTGAGAGATGGTTGCCACCAAACAAGGTCTGTTCTTTGAGATCAGCGGAGCTGATCCTATCACGTCATGGCTATGAAAATGAGGCACTCTTTTCTTTTTCTCCTATAATTATACATCCCACCCAAGAATATTGCTCTTTTGATACAAAACATGACCAAGGACATAATCTATAATTAACTATTCCATTTGAGTCTAATGCAACTAAGAGCTGATATTCTGACTAGTATTTTAAAATCAAATATATAAGGTAAATAGTAATTAACTTTCTTATTCCTAGTTAACTTTTCTGTGCTCTGTCTCATTTGACAGAAAAAACGAGTGACATATTTCAGGAAAGTCTAAGAAATTTTTACTATGGAGAAATTAGAGTATCTTGCCTGGTGCCACAAAAATCCTATGGGAACTAGAGTTAGCTATTTAAAATCAGGCAAACATCTTGGAACAAGAGATAGATATGGGGGCCTCCCTGGTGGCGCAAGTGGTTGAGAGTCCGCCTGCCGATGCAGGGGATACGGGTTCGTGCCCCGGTCTGGGAGGATCCCATATGCCGCGGAGCGGCTGGGCCCGTGAGCCATGGCCGCTGAGCCTGTGCGTCCGGAGCCTGCGCGTCCGGAGCCTGTGCTCCGCAACGGGGGAGGCCACAACAGTGAGAGGCCCGGATACCGCAAAAAAAAAAAAAAAAAAAAAAATAGATATGGTGTCTTGGGTTGAATGATTAAAGCACTGAGTAATGAACACTGACAATCTTAAAAGAAATTAAGAATGAAAACTGTAAATGTATATTAATGGACTCAAATTCTTAGAACAAGAATAGAAGAGTATCTCTTCCCACTAACTAAATAAAGTGGGAGACATATGATAATTCTAACAAATATCTGTATTTTTTTTGGTTACCTCGAGAAACCAGAACCCCTTTTGCTTTCTCCCACAAAACATCCATTCAGAATACTATTCTTTGCCAAAAGATAAAATTTTGAAGTCATCTGAGGCCGTCAAGGAATTACAGGGCAAAAATCATGATAGGTTTCCAATTTTCTTCAACATGCAGGGTTATCTGGTTTCAAGGTACAAACCCAAAAGTTCCTGTTGCTATGCCTACTGAACACAGTTTCTGGTTTTAAGTCAGTTCTGGGCATTTTGATAAATTTACCGTCATGTTTCACCAAAACGCAGTATAAGCTAAGAGCCGCAAATAAATCAGAGCCTTTTCATTTTATAGCTCCTTGGGTCAAATCTCAACAACTATGAAGAAAGAGTCCTTTTTTCCTCCCTAAAGGTGACAGAAGCTTAGATAATCTACAGTTTAGTGGAAAACAGAAACAGTACTGACTCTAATTTTCTTGTGTCTTCTCAAATCCCTAGTTTGTGAAATGTTTAAAAACTTCAAATTTCTGTGAGGAATGAAAAAATATTTTGACATCTTGCTACTAGGTAAGTTGTGAAATCATTTTTTTCTTGAAAGTACAGCTCTAATGGCAGACACATCTCCTAGTTCTAGAGCAATCTTTCATGCACATACTCAGCTTTAAGTTACAGCAAACAGTAAAATAATGAAGTTTTCAACACGCCTTCATTCTTTGTCATCATTAGTCATTTGAGCTGCTGATACTGATTTTTCAAAAAGTAATTCCAGCCTATATTCAACATCTAGCTTGTATCTCTTGAGAAAAAAAGACCAGTCACTTAATCATTAGATTTAAAAAGAGGATTTTACTATTAGATTATCTCCAACAAAATAACCCTCACGGAGGGCATAT
Source organism: Mesoplodon densirostris (assembly GCF_025265405.1). Taxonomy (NCBI): domain Eukaryota; kingdom Metazoa; phylum Chordata; class Mammalia; order Artiodactyla; family Ziphiidae; genus Mesoplodon; species Mesoplodon densirostris. The sequence goes on along the minus strand of NC_082668.1, from coordinate 78,106,929 downwards.
ACTTTTTGTCTGCTTGTTTGTTTTTTGAGGGAGGGGGCAGAAAAGTCTCCCTGGAGCTTTACATTTACCCTCACCTTATTAAGCTTTTAAATCTTAAACAATTAAAACCAGTAATCCCAATTTCTCTAAGCCCGCCAGATAAAAATCTAATTTAGAAGGTTACTTGGGTTTGAAGGATAAATAATATTAAGTGCCTTTAAAAAAATCAACATAAACAGGACATTTAAGCAAACTGGCACAGTGTGACAAGTTTTAGAACATTAGCTCACAAAATGAGTATACTCTGATTCAGACAAACACAACAAATAGAGAGCCTTTTATCCAAAAATCACCGAGACAACCCTATGTAATACCTATGTTAAAACGTTCAACAGATCTAAGGATATCACAGGCCTCAAGTTGCCAGAGTCCTGACAGAAAGTCAGTGATGTGAAACACGCTTTATGAAGCTTGGCGTGCATGCACACACTCTGCAAGGTGAGCGAGACAAGAGACACCGATGACCACCGATATTGTCCTTACTTGCAGACGCACAAGTATCCTGCATGTTCCGATTCTGACTGGCACCTGGAGCGGCTCTACCTGCCAGTCATCCCAATGTATTCAGGGATGTAAACACCTTATAATTAGAAAACGTGAAGGCGTCAAGGACGTTAGACAAATTGAAAACACATCCAAAGATTAATTTTTAAAGGCATTGAAGAAATAATTTATTGCAAAGTCTAAAATCAGAGGATGTACCTGCTCCTTCACGGAAGCTAGAATAGTGGTGGCTGTGGTCTCGGGTTCCATGCCTGGGCCAGTGGGGGCAGCTTCCTGGCGGGTCTGTGGTTGCCCCTCCTCCACCAATGAGGCCTGCTCAGGAGCTGGCATTCCTCCTGCAATCAAGCAGGCAAAGGGTTAACACTTTCTCCTCCGCTCCTGGGCAGGAACAGGCAGGGGCTGAGCGTTTGCAGATGGTTCCTAGGAACTACTACAGATTCTACACACCATGATCACAACACCATACGGCTATGTGATTTCTAAAAGGCAACATCTAGGGCCAAGGTATAGCTAGTACTACCAAATACTAAAAAATAACAACAGAATAAGAATGATAATAATAATAAACACTGAGAAAACACTTAAACAACATCATAGTAAAAAATGATGTGAAATGGGTTAGGGAAGAGGACTCAAAAGTATACTGAGGACACTAAGGCTGTTAGATGCTATAAAATCGCTGAATTTTCTAAACAGTTAACCATTAAGTAAATATGATTTTCTTATCACGAACAAAATAATAACACTCTAGATTGCTATACGGGTCAGTTTTCAGAGAAGTGTACGCACAGGAAGACACCTACGAACGTGCAAATGCTTTATGATTATAGAGAAGAGGTTTATTCAACAGAAGAAAAAGGGGTTAAAACTTATGAAAGGCTTGAAAATAAGCAAAATTCTGCTGTATTTAAAAGAAATACAAGGCATTAATAACCAGCAATAAAGATAACATTGGTGGAGTATTATAGCTAGCTTGGTTTCTTTAGAGGAATATGATTATGCAAAGATGACAATGGCTATGGAGCTGGTGTTGAAAGAGATTTTATTTTTCAGGACCATAGCTTGTGACAAAAGAATGGGTTCTTGGCAGGAGATGAGGTGCCTCTCCTAAGATAAACACATACTGAGAGTGGTATGTTTGCCAGGAAACTTATTGATCTGATGTGGACTTTGTATAAATTTGCAAAAGATGTGGAAAAGGTGTAACCTAAAATGTTGTAAATATTTTAATAACTTGTTTACCTGTCAGTCTCTCTGCCTGTTTCCTCAAGAGTAGAGTCTACCATACCATGAGACTAGCCTAGTGCCTGGCATATAATAATAGATACTCAATGTTTTCCAAATAATTGAATACATGAATGAAGGACTGACTGTTTCTTCCATGTCTCATGACAGTCATTAGGCAAATCTGACCAAGTGCTATGATGCTCATGAGACCTTATTTGTTCAATGCATTACCCTGTGTACCTGTATAGGGACATTTGAGACCATCAATGCTGTTTCTGACATTCTTCTTTTAGCTTTCTCCTAAAAATGACTCTACTGTTGTATTTTGATTTCTTATCAACTTCCACAATGTAGGGCTTCCCTGGTGGCGCAGTGGTTGTGAGTCCGCCTGCCGATGCAGGGGACACGGGTTCGTGCCCCGGTCCGGGAAGATCCCATATGCCGCGGAGTGGCTGGGCCCGTGAGCCATGGCCGCTGGGCCTGCGCGTCTGGAGCCTGTGCTCCGCAACGGGAGAGGCCACAACAGTGAGAGGCCCGCATACAGCAAAAAAAAAAAAAACAGCAAACAAAAAAAACTTCCACAATGTTCATTTCTGTAGGATGATCTGGGGATTTTTTCCCCATTCCCTCAAATGTCAGTATCAGCTTGCTGTTTATTTCCAAACTCATAATCTATAAGACAGGGGAAGATGAACATATCACCTGAGCCTCCATCTCATTCTTTACTCTCCTGACTTCCACATTAGTGAAGATGGGGTTAGGTTCCAGGTTGCCACCAGTGGTTGCTTTATTCCTACAATATTAGAAATAGACAATGGGTCTGATGAGTTGGAGCATTTTCCCCCGAGGAGTTCTCATGCCAGCTCTAGCAGGTAAATTCTTTTTTTTTTTTTTTTTTAATTTATTTGCTTTTGGCTGTGTTGGGTCTTTGTTGCTGCACACGGGCTTTCTCTAGTTGCGGCGAGTGCGGGATACTCTTCATTGCAGTGCGTGGGCTTCTCATTGCAGTGTCTTCTCTTGTTGCAGAGCACAGGCTCCAGGCGCGCGGGCTTCAGTAGTTGTGGCATATGGGCTCAGTAGTTGTGGCACGTGGGCTCTAGAGCACAGGCTCAGCAGTTGTGGCGCACGGGCTTAGTTGCTCTGCGGCATGTGGGATCTTCCCAGACCAGGGATCAAACCTGTGTCCCCTACATTGCAGGCAGTTTCTTAACTACTGTCTAGCAGGTAAATTCTTTATCATCCATTTCTGTGGGGCCCAAGGCTGGGGTGCAGCCTCATCTGCAAGGAGGAGAGCCTCCTCAAGGACAAGTGAGAGGAGGACCCTTCAGACTTGGAGTAAGTGGCTCCAGGATCAAAACCTAAGTGCCTTGAACATGAGCCACCCTTTTCTCACTTACAAAAATGGCTTACTATTGCTTAAAAAAAAAAAAAAATGGCTTACCAATTCTTCATACAACACCATGGAATGATTTTTATGGCAATCTTTATTTTTGAGTATGTATGTTGTGTTGAGATATAAAATAGTACACTTAAAATATCATCAACTGGATAAAATAACTGTATTCAACCAGTGCTCATTATGTACAAGATTTAAGGTCTATGAAGAAAAAAATGCCCCACAAAGATCTTAGCTTGGCATTTAAGGCTAGTAAAGATATGAAAGCACTCTATGCCACTGAAAAACTACACACCTTAAAATAAGCAGGTGGTTGCAAAGAACAAAAATGTTACTATGCAACAGTGAAATAAATAATGCCAAGAAACAAAAATTTAAAATATCAAGAGTATAATACCATGAAATAACCAATGTGTAAGAAAAAGAGAAGCAAAATTTCAGTGAACAAAGAGAGTTTGAAAAAGAGAGAAACAGAAACATCACTGGGGAAGTAATTATTCTCTACTAAAAATAGGAGGATCCTTACTGTTTAAAGAAAGATACTGAATTATATTTTTGTAATTATATTACATCACTGTGAGTATACCATACTTAATTTCATACTATTTATTTTTTGATGACTGTCCAGATCTATGACAACAGATGAGCATTTTCTGAATACCACTTTGCCCATGTAATATGCAGGGTGATAAGGGAATACAGGTATAAAGCAAGGTCACTGACCATTAGTGGCTCATCATCTAGCTGAGGCAGCAAAATATGAATCAGATCGAGGCAAAGTATAGCAAGACACAAGTGATGGAATAACAATGCTGAAGTTGATAGGAAGAGGTGGTGGAGGTTATAAATTTGTACAAGAAACTACTATTCAGCAAAAGAGGAGACTTTCATAGGTAGGTATGATGTTTTTATTCTCAGATTCCTCAAAGACTAGGAGACATTGCAGGCAATCACACCTATGGGATACAGAATGATGACCAGGGTACCCAGGCATAACTGAGGACGAGACACTTCTCTACACCTCTTCTCTGGAACAGTCCCCAAATACCATTACCAACATGGGACACAGGAGGGATGCCATAATACTGACAAGCTATACACCTACTGAAGTATTCTGTTCACTTACTTGTAGTTCTCATAACAGTTTGAGGAGTTGAAGGAATCAAGCTAAGACTAAAGTCACAGAATATTATTACCTCTCTCCATTAGCAAAGAAAAAAAAAAAGCAATAGGTACTTATATAGCAAAGAGAGGGTGAGAAATTAGGCCTTGTGCTTCCCTCAATGGTCTCAATTTGCCCGAGTTGGGCAATTACATTTTAGGGACCTGAGAAAACTTACAAATAAGTTGCTGAACCATTTTGGCTTTTTGGAGAATCACAGAGAATGGAAGAGGTGCCAGAAAACTGGAAGCAGGAAAATGCCATTGCTGTTTTTGGAAAGAAGAAAGTAGACTCTCTTCACGTTACAAACTAGAGAGCTAGACATAGATCGTGGGTGAGATTCTTACAAGGATTTTATCCAAGAGATGATTTGTGAGAACCAAAAAGGGGCACGCCAAAGAAAAGTCATGTTAAGCTGGTTTAATTTCTCTTTGGCACTGTAACCGTGGAAATGCAGTGTGTCTAGACTCTGGTGAGGCATGTATGGTGTTAGAAGTCCCCTATGGTATAATCAGCAGAGAAATGGGGCTGGCACAAGGTCAACTGCTGACTCTGACAATCTGTAAATAGCTGAACAAAATATATCAACCTACAGAGGTTTCTAATGTAATGCCAGAGAGCTCTGATCTTGGCCCAGCCCTAACCAAAAACTTTGGCCATAATGTAAATAATAATATACAAGGCATGTTCAAATTCTTCAGTGAGTAAGAATACTGTATTTACCAGATGATGAAATTCAAATACAAAAAAACCACTGCTACACTGCAGTGATGAGCTGCCTCTAATGAGATAAAAACACCAGGGATAAACGTAGGGTTTTGTATTTAGTTCAGCTCAGCAGCACACAGGGGAGAAGATTTAGGCACTTCAGACTCAAGAGCAGAATGAGTGAACCATGAGTGAAACAAGGCTGCTGCAAAACCAAGGTGATGCTATGCTGTATTGATATCAGCATTTAAAAGTGATAGGAAGAAGGGGACAAGTGAGTGTACACCTTTTCCTCAGGTGCCTTGGGACATGTCCAGTTATGGGTGGCACATTAACAGGAATGAACACAAATGTATCCATTCGAGAGGATGAAAAGATGAGGAAGGGATTTCAGGAGCAAGAACAAGGACAATGAGCTCAAAGCTTAGCTGAGAACACAGGAGGAACAGCTGATGAAACAGTAAGAGGAAGTGTGACCTGAAGAAGAGAAGGACCACGCAGACAGGCAAAAGGTCTATAAACCTCTTCAGGACTGCCAAGTAGAAGTAAAGTTAGACTTTTCAGGTTTAGACTTTTTGGTCCCAAAAGATAGACCAAAAACTAATGGTGTTGTAACAAACTTCTATTAACCTAAATTACTACTGTCTTTATACTCTGAAGCAAATTTGGCTAATAGTTATATTTTATTATATTTATATATTAATATTATATTATAAAACTAAAGATTGGAGCCATGAGGGCAAGCTCATGAGGTCTTTCCTTTTGGAGTGAAGAGTCAAATGTCCATAATTTCAAAAACTGATAACCCCAAGGGTGGTACAATTCCCCATCACAAGAGGTCTTTAATCACAGTTCAGATGATCAAGTAGCAGGGATGGTACAGAAGGCATCCTTCACTGGGTGTGTGTTAGAATCAGGAAACAAAGTTCTCTGAATCTTGAGGCTGACACTAGGATATGACAACATCTACATTTTGAATTGATGTGAATGCTCCTCAGGGGTTTTCAGAATGTTGTCTACCATAACACACCTCTGTGTAAAAAGGCACCTGAAGGCCAGGACACTGTGTTTTCCTGAGGGAATGATGGGCACTGGAAATCTTGGTGCTGACTGTTTCTGTTCAGCTACACAAAAAGCTCAGAGGAGTCTGTAACCAACTCTTACAACTGTGTTCCCATTTTATCCCAGCCTTTCATTACTAAATTTCCTCTTTGCTCAGGTCTCTATTTTTATCATTCTATTGGACGGCATTCTTTTTAACCTTGTGAAACCCTTTTTGGAAAGCTAACTATGAACAGTTATGTGTTTTCACTGCTACATTTATTGAACACAAATAAGCTTTTGTGTGAAACTGTTAGCATAATATTGTGTGTGTGTCTTACAGTGAACTCTTACAAATTAACAAGAAATTTTTCTGCTCAAGGATGCAGGCCACATACATTCTAGTGTGATTATCTAAGGCTTTCTTTGCAGGCTGTGGATGTAATATATAGGTATAACCTAAGACTCAATAACTACAATCCCTTTTACCACAGATAACACTAATCCACAAAATCATCTTCACTAAATTTCTGAGATAGAAGATGAACTAGATACTGGATTTTCCTCTATTTACTCATTTTACTCTCCTTATAGATAATTTTTGGTCAAAGTATAAGTATAGTTTATTTTGTCTTATCCAGTGAAATAAATTAGACTATGTATTTTTTTCCTACTCTTTTGCATTAGTAATCTGGAGTATAACACACATCTCATGACTTCATTTTGAATGCTCAGAAAATGTTATGATGATTGATAACAACCATTTCAAAATTGGTAGGATAAAATAAAGATGTCTAAGAACAAATTAAGACTAATAAAGGACAGAAAATAAGCACAAATATTTAAATTTGACTCAAAGCAATATATTAATAATATAGAATAAAAGTTTGTTAAATAAACATTAGATAAACAAAATATTATGAGTAAAAATTTTTAAAAATTACTGAGTATCATATGTAGCAAAGATAAGTTTCTTTGCTTTACTTATAATGAAACTGGAACAGATATTACAGAAGAAAAGAATGAAGTACTGGGAATTAGGAATATGCCTCAAAAGTAAAACACCTCAGTACCATATGGAGTCTATTCTAGAATTCTAAAAGGAATACTAGATACTTTTCACAGTTATAGTTTAAAAATATCTTGGAAATAAGAAGCATTACAAAAATCTGCAACTGTTTAGGAAGCCTAGAGATAGTTACATACTGAACTTCTAATCAAACAGTTCATCCAAAAAATTTCAATTTCCTGGCAAGAATTTATTTAGAAGGGAGCTATATGCCAAACAGCAGAGTAATTCGAGAGAATGGATTAGATATAGTGGTTAATTATTTTGACTTATGGATTTATTATTACAATCAAAAGATCAATGCACGACAACCTCACACAAAAATAAGCAAAAGGGATGAATAGGTGTTTCAGAAAAGAGAAAATCTAGATGGCCAATAGTGAGTTGCTCAAACTCTTTAGTAATTAGAAAAACGCAAATTCATACTACAATGAGATATCAATACAAAACCACCAAAAGGGCAATACATTTTATCAATATCAAATTTTGGCAAAGATGTGGAACAATGGTAAAAATCACAGGCTACTGATGAGTGTGTAAATAGGAACCATAACCTTGGAACGCATTTTGGCATTTATCTAGTTGAGCTGCTGATAACATATATTACACAGCCCAATAATTCCATTCTTGATTATATAGAGATACTTTTGCACACAAACACCTGGAGAGACATATAAGTACGGTCATGGCAGCACTCTTTGTGAAAGCCATGAATTGCAAATAACCCAAATGACAATTAACAGTGGAATGAATAAATACATTGTGGTATACTCATGCAATGTATTTCACCTATAGCAATAAAACAAATGAACGACAGCTGTGTAACAAGAGTGACTCTCACAAGCATAATGTTGAATAAAAGAAGCAAGTCACAAAAGAAACAAACCGTAGAACTCTGCTTATGTAAAGTTTAAAAAATAGGCAAGATAAAACTATGTTTATTAGGGATGCATGCATTGGTACCAAGGAAATGGTTATCACCAAAGTCAGAGGAATGGTTACCTCTTTGGGTAAAGAAGAGGCTGTGATCTCACAAGGATGCATGAAGAACTTTTGGGGTGCTGGCCTGGCATGGGCAGTAATTAACGGATGTGTATCTTTTGAATTTTTATAATTATATATATATATTTTTTATTCACTCTCCCAGTTTTTTGTGAAAAAGAAAAAATATTAATATAGTGGAACGAGCATATGATAAATTCTTATTAGATATAATTTATAGACAGAATAATTTAGCGTATTTATAAACAGAATACAATAGTGTTTAATAGCTTATATACTAAAGATTATCCATTTTTAAGAGAACTGAATTACTTCTGGTTATAAAGCTACACCAAATATAATTTCATGGTTCATAAATGTCTGGAATTCATTTCAATAAAAGGGGGCTCACATTACAAAATAGAATGCCCTCAACCCTGTACACTATTCAACAGTACTTTCTGAAAATGAAACACATGGTTAATAATAGCACGGCTCACACCTTGGGGCGGCCTCTCACATTGTGTGCGGTGTGAGTGGTGCCCCTTGGAGTCAGCTGGAGTGCTGACATGGTCCCTGTCATGACAGGTAAATCCTGAAAAACTGTTAATAAAAACTAAAAATTCTATGTGGCATAAACACAGACTGCACTCTGGTATTTTCAACCTTTCCAAAAATCATTTCTTACGGGGAGCAAAAGAGGAAATCTTTTTGGAAAATAATACGGGTTCAGTTTTTTTAGGATTTGGGATCTTTTGTAGCATACAGATGTCTGGCATGTTAAAGAGTGTAAAAGAGACAGGATGGGGATAACCAATAGGATAAGAACATAATTAACTCTGAGGGGGGATGACTGGATGGAGACCATACATTTCCGATGACCATACACTTCCGCTCTTTTCCAACTCACGACGCCATGAAATAACAGAAAAGTCATTTTCTCTTTTTTAAGATAAGAAAATTAGCCAGTCTAGAGATTCAAAAAATGCCATTGGTGTGCCAACATACTAGAAAAATAATGGCTGCAGACCTATGGCAAAATAACCATAAGAAACCAAAACGCGAAAGAAAAAAAAGCCTGCTTGAGAGGCTGGAGCAGTTGGTGAGGGAGCTCAGAGTCAGTGGATCCCAGAACTTGAGGCTCTTAGGCCTGGCCACGATCAGATGATCAAAGGGAGAGAGACAATGCCACTAGGTGGTCAGTTGGCCCCTGCCCTGGACATGCTCTAGCAGTTGCCACAGGCAAAGAAGGAGGGATCCAGACAGAGCAGGGCCTCAGTCAGCATTGATACCCAGAAGAGGCAGATTCCCTAAACAGAAAACGTAAAGTGGAATAGGTGGACTAACACCCTTGGTGTTAAAACTGAAAACTGTACTGTGCATGTGAGAGAGAAGCAGCCAGAGACCTTGAAAAGAAGACACAGGATAAAAGCAAAAATCTCAACCCATGAAATGAACGGCAAAATGAATTTATGTGAAAAGAGGATTTCATAAGAGTGATGTAAATAATTCTATCTGAGCGCCCCACTCCCCATCCCCCCACCCAAAAAAAAGAGACAGAGAAAGAAAGAGATGAAAAAGATAAAAGAACAATTTGAAGACTAGAGACTAGATGCATAAGTTACGTTTATTTACCAAGAGTACTAGGAAGAGAGGAAAAAGGAGAATAAATACTAAAAGAAGTAAGAAAGGAAAATTTCTCCGAGGTGAAAACTAATATTTAATGGGCCAATAAGTGAATAAAATGAATGAAACAGACTACATCTAGAACAAATGCATTGAAACTTCTACATTCCAAGGATAAGGACAAGACTGTAAATGTTACCATGGAGGAAAAATAAACTGCTTACAAAGGAATGAGAATCAGTTTGGTATCAGACCTCTTATCAACTACAGTGGATACAGTAATAACTTCTAAGTACTGACCAAAAATTATTATTCAAATATGAAGAAAAGAAAGGCATTTTAGGACATACCAGGACCCAAGAAAATGTGGCTTCAATACTCTTTAAAGGAAGTTCTGCAACCAAATAATAAATATGATCAGGGAAGGGTTAGTACACAAGAAACAAGCGTTAAGCAGATAATTCAGGAAATTGAAGATTAAGTCGAAAGAAACTCCCCAAGATATCAGCAGGAGAGGTGTGGGGAGCTGAAGAAAGTAAAACTGGGACTTCCCTGATGGCAGAGTGGTTAAGAATCCCCCTGCCAATGCAAGCAACATGGGTTCGAGCCCTGATCCGGGAAGATTCCACATGTCATGGAGCAACTAATCCTGTGCACCACAACTACTGAGCCTGTGCTCTAGAGCCTGTGAGCCACAACTACTGAAGCCCGCACTCCGCAACAAGAGAAGCCACCACAATGAGAAGCCCATGCACCGCAACGAAGAGTAGCCCCTGCTTGCCGCAATTAGAGAAAGCCCACACGCAGCAAAAAAGATCCAATGCAGCCAAAATAAATTAATTAATTACTAAATTAAACCAAAAAAACCGCCTAAAACTGTACTAATGTTCTTATTTAAATTACTGGGATGAAGGGCAAACAGAGGAACTCCAGAGGACTGTCCCTTTGCTGCTCCTCTCAGGAACAGGCAGAGCCCACTGCCCGCCCCTTGAACGTGGGGATGGCCTCTGATGACTCAGAATGCGGCCCAAGTGATTCTGTACAACATCTGAGGCTAAACCTTGAAAAGGATTTGCAGCTTCTTTGGGAACCTTGAGATCACTATGCCATGAAAGAGCTCGGGATTAAAAGATGCTACGGGAGACCTTCAAGATGGCAGAGGAGTAAGACGTGGAGATCACCTTCCGCCCCATAAATACATCAAAAGTAACATCTACATGGGGAACAACTCCTACAGAACACCTACTGAACGCTGGCAGAAGACCTGAGACTTCCCAAAAAGCAAGAAAATCCCCACGTACCTGGGTAGGGCAAAAGAAAAAAAGAAAAAACAGACAAAAGAATAGGGACAGGACCCACACCTCTGGGAGGGAGCTGTGAAGGAGGAAAGGTCTCCACACACTAGGAAGCCCCTTCACTGGTGGAGACGGGGGTGGGCGGGAGGGAAGCTTCAGGGCCACGGAGGAGAGCGCAGCAACAGGGGTGCGGAGGGCAAAGTGGAGACATTCCTGCACAGGGGATCAGTGCCAACCAGCACTCACCAGCCTGAGACGCTTGTCTGCTCACCCGCCGGGGTGGGCGGGGGCTGGGAGCTGAGGCTCGGGCTTTGGAGGTCAGATCCCAGGGAGAGGACTGGGGTTGGCTGCATGAACACAGCCTGAAGGGGGATAGTGAGCCACAGCTAGCTGGGAGGGAGTCCGGGAAAAAGTCTGGAGCTGCCGAAGAAGCAAGAGACCTTTGTTTCAGGGTGCGCAAGGAAAGGGGATTCCTTCCCAGTGTGCCCACAGAAGGCAGAGCACCGCTTATACAAGCTCCAGAGGGGCGCGAGCTGCGGCTATCAGCTCGGACCCCAGAGACGGGCATGAACCACTAACGCTGCGGCTGCTGCCACCAAGAATCCTGTGTGCAAGCACAGGTCACTATCCATACACCCCTGGGAGCCGGTGCATCACGCCACTGCCAGGGTCCCATGATCCAGGGATAACTTCCCCAGGAGAACACACGGCGTGCCTCAGGCTGTTGCAACGTCATCCTGGCCTCTGCTGCCTAAGGCTCACCCTGCATTCCAATTATGACTACCGTACCCTCCCTCTCCCCAGCCTGAGTGAGCAAGAGAGCCCTAATCAGCTGTTGCTTTAAGCCCCTCCTATCTGGGCAGGGAACAGACTCCTGAGGGCTGCCTACACACAGAGGTGGGGCAAAAACCAAAGCTGAACTCTAGGAGCTGTGCAAACAAAGAAGAGAAAGGAAAATTTCTCCGTGCAGCCTCAGGAGCAGCAGATTAAAACGCCACAATCAACTTGATAAATGCTGCATCTGAAGGATACCTGAATAGACAACGAATGTTCCCAAAATTGAAGCAGTGGACTTTGGGAGCAACTGTAGACTTGGAGCTTGCTTTCCGCATCTAATTTGTTTCTGGTTTTAAGTTTATCTTAGTTTAGTATTTAGTGTTTATTATCATTGGTGGATTTGTTTATTGGCTTGGTTGCTCTCTTCCAATTTTGTTTTTAAATATATATATATATATATTCTTTCTCCTTATTCTTTTTGTGAATGTGTATGTGTATGCCTTTTTGTGTGATTTTGCCTGCATAGGTTTGCTTTTACCATTTTTTTTTTTCTTTCTTCCTTTTCCTCTGAGCTGGGTGGCTGGCAGGGTCTTGGTGCTCCAGCCAGGTGTCGGGCCTGAGCCGCTGATGTGGGAGGGCCAAGTCCAGGACACTGGACCACCAGAAACTTCCTGGCTCCAAATAATATCAATTAGAAAGAGCTCTCCCAGAGATGTTCATCTCAACACTAAGACCCAGCTCCACCCAATGGCCAGCAAGGTCTAGTGCTGGATGCCTCATGTCAAACAACTAGCAAGACAGGAACAGAACTCCACCCATTAGGAGAGAGGCTGCCTAAGTCATACTAAGTTCACAGACACTCCATAACACACCACCGGACGCAGCCCTGCCCACCAGAAGGACAAGATACAGCCTGACCCACCAGAACACAGGCACCAGTCCCCTCTAACAGGAAGACTACACAAGCCACTGAACCAACCTCACCCACTGGGGGCAGAAAATAATAACGATAACCAAAAATAACAGGAACTATCAACCTGTAGCCTGCGAAAAGAAGATCCCAAACACAGTAAGTTAAGCAAAATGAGAAGACAGAGAAACACAGAGCAGATAAAGGAGCAAGGTAAAAACGCACCAGACCAAACAAATGAAGAGGAAATAGGCAGTCGACCTGAAAAAGAATTAAGAGTAATGACAGTAAAGATGATCCAAAATCTTGGAAACAGAATGGAGAAAATACAAGAAACGTTGAACAAGGACCTAGAAACTAAAGAGCAAATAAACAATGATGAACAACACAATAAAGGAAATTAAAAATACTCTAGAAGGGCTTCCCTGGTAGCACAGTGGTTGAGAGTCCGCCTGCTGATGCAGGGGACATGGGTTCGTGCCCCGGTCCAGGAAGATCCCACATGCTGCAGAGCGGCTGGGCCCGTGAGCCATGGCCACTGAGCCTGCATGTCCGGAGCCTGTGCTCCACAATGGGAGAGGCCACAACAGTGAGAGGCCCGTGTAAGGCAAAAAAACAAAACAAAACAAAAAAAACTCTAGAAGGATTCAATAGCAAAATAACTGAGGGAGAAGAACGGATAAGTGACCTGGAAGACAAAATGTGGAAATAACTGCTACAGAGCCGAATAAAGAAAAAACAATGAAAAGAATTGAAGACAGTCTCAGAGACCTCTGGGACAACATTAAACGCATCAACATTCAAATTACAGGGATCCCACAAGAAGAAAAGAAAGGGTCTGAGAAAATATTTGAAGAGATTATAGTTGAAAACTTCCCTAATATGGGAAAGGAAATAGTCAATCAACTCCAGGAAAAGCAGAGAGTCCCATACAAGATAAACCCAAGGAGAAACACGTCAAGACACATATTAATCAAAAATTAAATACAAAGAAAAAATATTAAAAGCAGCAAGGGAAAAGCAACAAATAAAATACAAGGGAATCCCCATAAGGATAACAGCTGATCCTTCAGCAGAAACTCTACAAGTCAGAAGAGAGTGGCAGGACATATTTAAAGTGATGAAAGGGAAAAACATAAACCAAGATTACTCTACCCAGCAAGGATCTCATTCTGATTCAGTGGAGAAATTAAAACCTTTACAGACATGCAAAAGCTAAGAGAATTCAGCACCACCAAACCAGCTTTACAACACATGCTAAAGGAACTTCTCCAGGCAGGAAACACAAGAGAAGGAAAAGACCTACAATAACAAATCCAAAACAATTAAGAAAATATTAATAGGAACATACATACTGATAATTACCTTAAATGTAAATGGATTAAGTGCTCCCACCAAAAGACACAGACTGGCTGAATGGATACAAAAACAAGACCTGTATAGATGCTGTCTACAAGAGACCCACTTCATATCTAGGGACACATACAGACTGAAAGTGAGGGAATGGAAAAAAGATACTGCATGCAAATGGAAATCAAAAGAAAGCTGGAGTAGCAATACTCATATCAGACAAAATAGACTTTAAAATAAAGACTATTACAGGAGACGAAAAAGGACACTACATAATGATCAAGGGATCAATCCAAGAAGAAGATATAACAATTGTAAATATTTATGCAATCAACATAGGAGCACCTCAATACATAAGGCAAATGCTAACAGCCATAAAAGGGGAAATCGACAGTAACACAATAATAATGGGGGACCTTAACATCCCAATTTCACCAATGGACAGATCATCCAAAATGAACACAAATAAGGAAACACAAGCTTTAAAAGACACACAGGACCAGATAGACTTTATTGATATTTATAGGACAGTCCATCCAAAAACAACACAATACACTTTCTTCTCAAGTGCTCACGGAACATTCTTCAGGATAGAACATATCTTGGGTGACAAATCAAGCCTCAGTAAACTTAAGAAAATTGATATTGAATCAAGTATCTTTTCTGACCAGAGCCCTATAAGACTCCATATCAACTACAGGAAAAAAAACTGTAAAAAATACAAACATATGGTCGCTAAACAACATGCTACTAAATAACCAAGAGATCACCGAAGAAATCAAAGAGGAAATAAAAAAATACCTGGAAACAAATGCCAATGAAAACATGAAGACCTAAAACCTATGGGATGCAGCAAAAGCAGTTCTAAGAAGGAATTTTATAGCAATACAATCCTACCTCAAGAAACAAGATAAATCTCAAATAAACAACTTAACCTTACACCTAAAGCAATTAGAGAAAGAAGAACAAAAACCCTAAAGTTAGCAGAATGAAAGAAATCATAAAGATCAGATCAGAAATAAATGAAAAAGAAATGAAGGAAACACTAGCAAAGATCAATAAAACTAAAAGCTGGTTCTTTGAGAAGATAAACAAAATTGATAAACCATTAGCCAGACACATCAAGAAAAAAAGAGAGAAGACTCAAATCAATAGAATTGGAAATGAAAAAGGAGAAGTAATAACTGATACTGCAGAAATACAAAGGATCATGAGAGATTACTACAAGCAACAAAATGCCAATAAAATGGACAACCTGGAAGAAATGGACAAATTCTTAGAAGAGCACAACTTTCTGAGACTGAACCAGGAAGAAATAGAAAATATAAACAGACCAATCACAAGCACTGAAATTGAAACTGTGATTAAAAATCTCCAACAAACAAAAGCCCAAGACCAGATGGCTTCACAGGCGAATGCTATCAGATATTTAGAGACGAGCTAACACCTATCCTTCTCAAACTCTTCCAAAATATAGCAGAGAGAGGAACACTCCCAAAATCATTCTAGAGGCCACCATCACCCTGATAACAAAACCAGACAAAGATGTCACACACAAAAAAAGAAAACTACAGGCCGGTATCACTGATGAACACAGATACAAAAATCCTCAGCAAAATACTAGCAAACAGAATCCAAAAGCACATTAAAAGGATCATGCACCATGATCAAGTGGGGCTTATCCCTGGAATGCAAGGATTCTTCAATCTACACAAATCAATGTGATACACCATATTAAGAAACTGAAGGATAAAAACCATATGATAATCTCAACAGATGCAGAAAAAGCTTTCAACAAAATTCAACACCCATTTATGATAAAAACCCTCCAGAAAGTAGGCGTAGAGGAAACTTACCTCAACATAATAAAGGTCATATATGACAAACTCACAGCCAACATCATCCTCAATGGTGAAAAACGGAAACCATTTCCTCTAAAATCAGGAACAAGACAAGCTTGCCCACTCTCACTGCTATTATTCAACATAATTTTGGAATTTTTAGCCACAGCAATCAGAGAAGAAAACGAAATAAAAGGAATCCAAATTGGAAAAGAAGTAAAACTGTCACTATTTGCAGATGACATGATAATATACAGAGAGAATCCTAAAGATGTTACCAGAAAACTACTAGAGCTAATCAATGAATGTAGTAAACTTGCAGGATACAAAATTAATGCACAGAAATATCTTGCATTCCTATACACTAACAATGAAAGATCAGAAAGAGAAATTAAGGAAACAATCCCACTCACCATTGCAACAAAAAGAATAGAATACCTAGGAATAAACCTACCGAAGGAGGTAAAAGACCTGTACTCAGAAAACTATAAGACACTGATGAAAAAAATCAAAGATAACACAAACAGATGGAGAGATATACCATGTTCTTGGATTGGAAGAATCAATATTGTGAAAATGACTATACTAACCAAAGCAATCTACAGATTCAGTGCAATCCCTATCAAACTACCAATGGCATTTTTCACAGAACTGGAACAAAAAATTTTACAATTTGTATGGAAACACAAAAGACCCCTAATAGCCAAAGCAATCTAGAGAAGCAAAAGCGGAGCTGGAAGAATCAGACTCCCTGACTTCAGACCATACTAGAAAGCTACAGTAATCAAGACAGTATGGTACTGGCACAAAAACAGAAATACAGATCAGTGGAACAGGATAGAGTGCCCAGAGATAAACCCAAGCACATATGGTCACCTTATCTTTGATAAAGGATGCCAGAATATACAATGGAGAAAATACAGCCTGCTCAATAAGTGGTGTCTGGAAAACTGGACAGCTACATGTAAAAGAATGAAATTAGAACACCTCCTAACACCATACACAAAAATAAACTCAAAATGGATTAAAGACCTAAATGTAAGGCCAGACACTATAAAACTCTTAGAGGAAAACACAGGCAGAATACTCTATGACGTAAATCACAGCAAAATCCTTTTTGACCCACCTCTTAGACGGAAATAAAAACAAAAATAAACAAATGGGACCTAATGAAATTTAAAAGCTTTTGCACAGCAAAGGAAACCATAAACCAGACGAAAAGACAACCCTCAGAATGGCAGAAGATATTTGTAAATGAAGCAACTGGGAAAGGATTAATCTCCAAAATATACAAGCAGCTCATGCAGCTCAATATCAAAAAAACAAACAATCCAATCAAAAACTGGTCTTAAGTCCTAAACAGACATTTCTCCAAAGAAGACAGACTGGTTGCCAACAAACACATGAAAGGATGCTCAACATCACTAATCATTAGAGAAATGAAAATCAAAACTACAATGAGGTATCACCTCACACTGGTCAGATGGCCATCATCAAAACATCTATAAACAATAAATGCTGGAGAGGGTGTGGAGAAAAGGGAACCCTCTTGCACTGTTGGTGGGAATGTAAATTGGTACAGCCACTATGGAGAACAGTATGGAGGTTCCTTAAAAAACTAAAAATAGAACTAACATACAACCCAGCAACTCCACTACTGGGCATATACCCTGAGAAAACCATAATTCAAAAAGAGTCATGTACCACAGTGTTCATTGCAGCACTATTTACAATAGCCAGGACATAGAAACAAACTAAGTGTCCATCGAGAGATGAATGGATAAAGAAGATGTGGCACATATATACAATGGAATACTACTTGGCATAAGAGGAAATGAAATTGAGTTATTTGTAGTGAGGTGGATGGACCTAGAGTCTGTCATACAGAGTCATGTAAGTCAGAAAGAGAAAAACAAATACCGTATGGTAACACATATATATGGAATCTAAAAAAAGAATTAAAAAAATGGTTCCAATGAACCTAGAGGAAGGACAGGAATAAAGACACAGACCTAGAGAATGGACATGAGGACCTGGGGAGGGGGAGGGGTTAGCTGGGACGAAGGTAAAGAGCAGCACTGACATGTATACACTACCAAATGTAAAATAGATAGCTAGTGGGAAGCAGCTGCACAGCACAGGGAGATCAGCTCCGTACTTTGTGACCACCTAGAGGGGTGGGGTAGGGAGAGTGGGAGGGAGAGGCAAGAGGGAGGGGATATGGGGATATATGTATATATATAGCTGATTCACTCTGTTATACAGCAGACACTATCACAACATTGTAAAGCAATTATACTCCAATAAAGATGTTAAAATGAAACAAAAGAGATTCTATGGAGACACAGACCCAGGGATCCCAGCCATAACAGCTAAGACCTTGGAATATGTAAAACAGGCCATGTGAGAAAGTCCTGCCCTGATCAAGTCACCAGCTGTCTGTAGCCACCTGAGTGAACCCAGGCAAGATCAGCAGAACCTCCTAATTAACCTAGAATTGTGAGAAATTTAAAAATCGTTGTCTGAGTCACTGAAATTTCAGATGACTTGTTATATGATGAATAAGTAAAACTAACTGATACAACCATGAAGACAAAAAATGAGGATAAAGGGAAAAAATTAACTTACATTCTTTTTAAATGTTAGAAGATTAAAAAATTAAACTTTACATGCTGAATTACCTTCTAATGATATAGTTTATTTAATGCATTATTGATCTACCACTTACTATGTACCACACTATAAACTAGGTGTAACTGAAAATATAAAGATGAATAAGACCCTGATCTCCAAGCCAATTTACAGTCTAAAAGGAAAGACAAGGTAAATAAAGATCTATAATAAAATACACATCTCGAGATAAATGGGACACTAAGAGCTCAAATACAGGAAGCAGGTGCTGAAAGCAGGGTTTCAGTAGGTATGTATAAATGAAGACACACTATACCAGGTGCAGCAGCAGGACCCAGGTGGGGAAACAAGTCCACCTATAATGTATTAATTAATTTTATTAAGCTTTTATATGTAAAAATTTGCTCTAGGTTCAACAGATTTCTCAAAAACCTCCCTAGACTCTTGTTTTATACCATATGCAATTAAGGGTATGGCAAGCCATATCAAATCTCAAGCTGTTTAAATAAAAGATTTATTTTTATCATTAGTTTTTCATATCAAATGCTAGTGTTAAAGATTAAAGACTAATAAAACCACTAGCACAGCACATATGGGGATTTAGAAAAATGGTAATTTATAAATCAATTACTAGAGGCAAAAAAAACAAAGTAAAATTGTTTAATTAAGGACTTGGGCATTTAATAACATTTACAAGGTCTGTTAAAAAAAAGTATACAGTCTAGTAACAACCTGTTATCTTATGCAGAGTCTGCCTATTTAGTTCATGATAAGTGATTTTTCTTTTTACATGGACTAGCTAAATATTTCTCAGTGTCTTGGGATTTACACTAGGATGTCTAGCTGAAAATAACCCGCAAGTTCTGTATCAGACGTCTCAGAAGCATTGCATTAGACTTCTATTTAAATTACAAATTCATTTGTAATTTGAAAGATTCAATTTAAAATTTAAAATTCTCAAAATATGCTCCATGGACTACTTCTAATATGTCAAAAACAATGTCCCTATGGTTAGTAAGTGTGGCAAATACCTCAGAGCATGCTTCCTCTTGAAGATTCCAAAAAACCTTTGTTATTTAATGTGAGACCTGTGGCGCAGCTACACTGGCAGCACCTTAGAGCTTATAAGAAATGCAGAATTTCAGGCCCTACTCCACACCTACTGAAACAATCTTCATGTGAATAAGACCACCAGTGTTTTGTATATACCTTCAAGGTTGAGAAGCAGTGGTGCAGAGTATTTAAAGACTGAGAAATCTTAAAAGTAGATGAACCTGTTTAATCTCATCTAACTCAGTATCTCACACTTATCTGACCCTCAATCATTCTGAGGTCACCTATTAACATTCTGAGGAACATGCTTTGGGAAATCCCACAATATAACAATAATTATTACTAATGAGTAAATAAAGTTAGGGTACTGTCCCATCCTTCACAATTAAAATTTGGCTCTCTCAGCTTTTCCAATGATGTCAGTCCATTAAAAGAAAAACAATAATTAAGTACTTTTAAGAAAGTGGTACAGAAAATTTTAAGTTTCCTGCCAACAAAATTAAGCACGGAATTGTGTTTTGGCTGTAAGTTGGGTACCAATTTCTTGGAAAACTTCATTTCTAAATGAAGGAATAAATGGTTTTCCAGAAAAAGAACCCAGCCTGCTCCAGGCCAGGTGCGAGTTTTAATTCTATTTTTCATACTTGTCTTGTGAACAGTCATGTGGAAATAGACCTGGTGTATGGCACACATTGGTATTTTGGTTGGGAAGATCAACTCCCCCTTTGGGATATATAACAATTAGCCTAAAACATGTCCAGTTTAAGATAGATGTTAGTCTAGAAGGCACTTTACTGAAAGCACAGGTGAAAAAGGAAAGCTGACAGTTGTGAACTGGAGTATCATCAAAAACATTGATCTTATACATGCTTAAAGTCGCTTTTAATAATACCGATTTAAGCAATAGTGCATGTAATGATTCCAATTTTGTAAGTAGCTCTTTAGAGTAAAAGGGAAAATTCTAGACTTAAAAAGGCATCAAAACTGGAAGTATGGTAGATAAACAACTGTAATAACAATCCTTTTTTTCTGTCCCTGTTTTCAGCAAGTTAAAATCAGAGAAATGATGGTTAACTTTCAGTCTCCTTTAATCAGTTTAAATCCTGTACACTTAGTACTATATTTTGTTTTCAAGAAGACAGACACATTTTCACATTTAACATCTCCAAACAGCTATGTGAAGAAAGCACAAGAAAAAACTACAAAGCTTCTGGCATTTTGTTGATCACAGATGGAGCATGCAGTGGACTATACTGAATTTCCTATCCACTGTTGTGTATCCCCTAACCATATACACTAGATTCAGTGAGAGCAGGGACTGTTTTCATCTGAATCACCACTGTATTCTCAGCACCAATACAAGTGCCTGAAACACAGTACGTGTTCAATAGCGTTTGTTCAGTGGAAGAATGAAACAAACTGAAGGAAAGAACAACAATACACCTGCACTTCTATCAAAAAAAACATCTATAATAGGTGCCAGGCAGTGTTAGGTTTCAGAACCATTGAGATGCTGAAGGAGCTCACAGTCTAATAGGAAAGAAAGGAATAAAAATAGTGTGATAAATGCAACAGTAAAGATCATAAAACATGCCATAGGAAGAGGGACATCAGGCAAGATGAGAGTTACTACAAAGACAGAGGTATAAAACATCACAATGTGTTGTGTTCAGAGAATGCCAACAGTCTAAAATTAGGGTGGCGAGGAGGAGGAGAGAGAAAACTCTGGAGATGAGAAGACGAAGGAACTATGAAGGCAGGGAAAGCATGGGTCGTCTACCAGATCTTTAAAATTGCCTAAGATGATGGTGAAAGTTGAGGCAAAGAGTCCAACTGAATCAGATACCAGCGCCCCAGTGAAGGCAGTAATGTGACCCGGAGTTAGATAAAACGGCTAAGGAAGAGTAGGAGAGGGTAAAAGCTAGACAGTGTCAGCTTAGAGCAGCGGGAAAACATCTGGAAAGCCCAGTGAGGAGCCAGAAAGCAACTGTGGGGAAAAGAGCAACAACATTTAAGAAGACTTCAAAAAGGACACACCATGCAAAACCTGTAACAGGAAACAATTATTCTTCTGTCCCCCATGTGCCAAGTTTCTGGGGATACAAGGATGAATATAATCCTGGGAAACCAGTCCTTCACTGTTTGAGTGGTCTGTTTAAAGAAATTACGAGAAGTCCCCAAGCATCACTACCCTCTTTGCTTCCATATCCTCACAGGGAGCATCCAAATACAATAGGGAGAGAGAAAGAAAAGAGGGCTGCTCCCAGGATAAAAAATTTAGAAAATTTAATAAAATAAGGATAAGACTGGCTGCGAGGGGAAATAAACCAAGAACCAGTAAATGCATTCCCCTTAAGAACTTTATAAAAACTATAATCAGGAAAAGACTACAACATCCAGACCAGAATCAAAATGTGACTTATGCTCCATTACATGTAATTACCATCAGAATCAGAGAAGGGGATAGTTGTGAGTGTGAAGCACTGAAGAAGAAAACCTAGATTCGGGCCCTGTCTGGAGAAGTCAAATAAGAGATTACTAGAAAGATCTTCTCTATAAGATCTTTCACTATAAGGAACAGAGACAGTCCTGAAATGAAATCTCTCTTGAAACTCTCCTCACCTTTGACAGGTCTCTAGGTTCACCACTGCAACAGTTACCCAGATGCCAGAAGGGAGAGGCCTGCTCAGCAACCACGGACATTTTGGCAGTTATGAATTCATAAATGAGTGGTCTGGTTTATAGATTAGTCCTGGTTCCTAGAAGTGCAGAACTGAGGACAGGCTCAGGTCAGGACTGTGGGGACTTCAAAGCTCAGGATGGCGTTTGGGGAGGCCTGGCCTCTACCCCTAGTTGTTCTCCCCAGAAAACAATCTAGCTGAGGAGTGGCTCACTTCAATTCAGAAATGTAAGAAAGGGTTGACACAAAACCCACAAAAATGAAAAGGTCAGCTACCATGAGGAACATATGTCCATTAGTCACTCTAGAACAGGATGAAAACAGTTACATGCTCACAGAGCTGCCCGTGAAGGTTTTACATGTCCCGTGCATAATCTCTACCACTGCCATGCATCCGCTGTGCTCCTGCACTGCATGGCCACCATATGCATGGCAATGAAAGTCAACTCATTCAACACTCACTGGTTTAAATCAACTTCTGCAGAACCATGCCTTAATTCTGGGTTATCATTTATCTTTAAAATCTGTTTTAAATTTTCCTTTCAAAAACCAGTGCATTTACAGGGAACTGTATTCAATATCCTGTGATAAATCATAATGGAAAAGAATATAAAAAAGAATGTCTATATGTGTGTAACTGAGTCACTTTGTTGCAGGGCAGAGATTGGCACTACACTGTAAATCAACTGTACTTCAGTTAAAAAACAAAACAAAACAGTGCATTTTATCATCTGAAGTGCAAACAATTTCAAAACCAAGAACCAGGAAAGCATGGTTCTGTGTTCCACATGTGACATCCAGAAAGCACCTAGGCGATTTTATTTTGTACATTTTAAAATAAAAGCCTGTCTTTGTTAAAATTCACAGTATTTGTGTATTCCTAGTCTGGTCACCCGGGAGCACAAATGCCTACGAATGAATATATAATAATACAGAACTGCCTTCAAATTTGCAATAAGCAACCAGAAAAACTTTAAATGTTTAAAATGTTATAACATTAAAAAAAAATTAAGATACAATTCATACCATACCATTTCTACTGGCTTTACCACTGCCCATTTTTATGACTAAATATGCTTTAGTCAGGATTTTTTATTAAACACCCAATGGAACGGATTCAGAGTGGGTATCTATTATGACTAGCTTGTGTTTACATATGCTCAATTCATGTGTAAAATTTAAATAGCATGTCATAGAGGGAAGGTAAATAAATGTTTTCTTTACGAAAGCTTGAACAAAAAACAAATTGGAAAACAGAAAATGTTTCACTCTGAAAATATCTTCCTAACTGGTCTCAGTGCCTGTCTGTCTGCGTCTCTCTCTCAAATAAAATTCGTTACTGCTTTCCAGAAGAAAATTCAGTCTGGTAATAACAGTTAACCGAGCAAATGTTATTCATCAGATAAATAACACATTAAATTTTTCTAAGTTTCAGCAAATTCTTCTCCTCCAAAGGGTAGAACATTTGTTTGTTTCGAAGTACTGATAAGTTTCAGCATTCAAATAAAACTCATTATGTCTCAAATTAACAAAAAACCACACTTTTGATCAACGTAATACAATACGTATGGAAAATAAAAACTCGACCTCAAGGATTTGAGAAAAGGTTCTGTGAAGACTGGTATCACAGTAGAGGACTCTAACCTGGGCTTTATACACATTTGTGTGTCCCCTCTCGCCTGCATTCTTCTCCTCCCGCAACTCACTCGGGCTCACAGAGGTCATCCCTGACCACTGTGGTCTTCTGGAACAAGAAGAGTTGAGCAGGCCTTTGAAGGATGAAGAATGGTGGACGGTGTGGGTATGTATAGCAGTACAGATCACCACAGAAATCAGAGGCAAAAGTGAGGTGGGAATCTGGAAGGAGCCCCACTGCATCTGCTTGTCCCCAAACCGTGGGCATCCTTGCAAGCAGGCAGTGGCTCCCTCAGCGTGGCCTCTCATTATGGTGCGATTTCCAGGCCTGTGATCTGCTGCCTGAGGCTGGGTGAGTAGAGCGAGCCCCTCCTCCCCGCCCCAGAGCTCCAGCCCTGGGCTTTCTGCTGCTTCCTGAGCGTAGCCACTCCACCTCCAGTCATTTCAAACTCCACAAGCAAGCGTAAAACCAAGTTCACTGCCTTCTGCTTCACCAAACTGTTTCTTCCTTCTGCACACACAGACTGTGTATGTGCCTCTTGGTGTGCTCTGGAAATGCCTTTTTTTTTTAATGACTCACCCCTCTTAGTCTAACTAATCTAGTTAAACTCTTAACACCACCAGCACACAATGCTCATTTTCACCCACTTGTATCTGCTCTATAAATGTTCCCTCACCTATTTAGACTTAAGTTTATTGAAACCAGGACCCTTGTCTTAGACGTCTGTCTTTTCTTTGGTGTCTAGCACATGTGCTGGGGCATTTCATACAATGCCTGCTAACAGAACAGGTTTTACTATGTGAGGAGTTGAAAACAGAAACTGGCACTCTACTGCTGTACTTGCTGAAAAATGTTTAATATATTAGATGGCTCATATTCAAAGAACCACTGAATAAACTGCTTCCCTAAAAAAGTCTTTTGTTCAGTAGTTGGCACTAAAAATACCAGAAAGAGTCAGACTTCATTTTCAATCTTCCTACTTAAGTAACTTGTTTCTTTTTAGGTGAGGGTTTGACTTTCTTGAGGGAAGAACTTAGGAAAATAGCTAGTCAAGGAAGCTACATTCCATTAGCAGGAGATAACACAACCTATGTCACAATGTGGTCACACTAGTATTTCTAAATTCTCAGTTGCAGATCTAGTAAATAAAGTGTATTTTTAATGAGACCCTATAAATCAGAGCTATGATTCCTGCAATAATCTAGAAAGCTGTTATCAAAGTCTTGATTATGTTTCAATACACTGAAACATCACCTGTTCCAATTAAATGGGCAGGAAAATAAAGGGACTGAATTATTCCATACTTTAAAGACATGTTTTTTACTGCTGCTAATAAAAATATAGATATCTGTGCTGTGATTTAATGAACAGATCAAAGGCAGCATTTTGTGATTCTAAAACAGTGTGGTAAAATACCTCAAAGATTAACTATGTTTATATACATCTCAAACATTTTTTACTTTTCTTTTTTTGCTTAATACTTCATTATTCAGAGTGCAAAGATAACTTTATCAAAATGAATTGATTACAAATTCATAATCTATCAGAATCTAAATTAGTGTGACATACCAGATCTCAAAAAATAAGTATGAATTTTGAGTTTAAAATATTGTGCCCTAGATGCATTTTCGTATCATTCTAATTTGGTGGGGGAGACTTGCCTTTATTAATCTGAAGATCATAAACTATGATTCGAAGTTCACTGATAGGTTGACAGGGAAATGCCCATATGTCTCTTATATACTGCAGAAAACCTACCTAATGCCCTCTGAAAGGTGGAACATTCACCAATAAAGTATCGCATTACAGAGTATAAATAAGTGATGATTAGTAAATATTTAGAACTCTGGCAGTGCAAAGAAAGAGAACACATGTCAGATGACTTTCCAAAGCCACCCCCAGAATCTCTCTACAATTAAGGTAATAGTGTGAATATAAAATTTTGATGCCCAATCAGCCTACTGGGATTATAAAGACTGTGTCAAAAGTACCATCTGTCCACATGGAAGTATGTACCCCCACAACTCATAAGAATTACAGTAACATATATAATTTTGAACATCAGAGGCATCGTGATAAATAAGACATTTAATTTAAAATGGATGGTGAAGATAGAGCAAACTGGCACTTTGATGGGATAGAAAAAGATACTGAAATGGCAATCTGCTCATTTTACAGCTCAACAATTCTCTCCTCTTTCTGAGTCACTACACTCCTATTCTGAGAGCAGCTGGATCTCAGTATCAATTCCCTACCTATATATCAATTATAAACTACTACAAAACACATGGAAGAACTGTCAGTGGGAATGAAGAATTGCCTAGGACACAAAGTGGTTCCTAACTTTCCCTCACTAGCATCTTCCTTTCTATTTTCAGTGTCTTATACAGAATGCCTAAAGGATAAAATGTTCTCTGAGTGGGGAAAATTGGATGCACCTATTAAAGGAGAAAGGCAACAGCCACCCTGTGGTGGAACCACAATGAGCAGAGATGGAGGAAGTCTACTCCTGGGGATGGATCCAGGAATATTTCAATTGTGGACCAACACTCACCCTGGAGGGCACTGGGTTCACATTACTCACATTCAATTGGCAACAAAGGTTTCGAGAGCTCTTCCTGGTAGCAGTCTACATTCACAACATTCTATGGACCCCACAGTCCCAAACATCACTTTCTTATCAATTGCTTAATAGAATGTATTTTCTCTCCTCTTTTGCTATCTGTGAGAGAGACAAAAGAAGTTTGAGCAAGCCATCAATGTTAACTTCAATAATCTCATGATCCAAAAGAACTGAAAAATACTAAACTAACCAAGAAGCCAAGTCTGTTCCCATTTCAAGACCTGCAATTCATTCCCCTAAGAAAGTAAAGTTTTCAAATGGAGCCAGTTCAGCAAGGGACAGAGCTGGGGAAATGTCAGATGAAACACATCTGAGAGTAAGTTCGGAGTCTCATGTTGCCACAACCGAGTCCTGGTTTCACAGTACCCTGCTGATCTTCACCACTGTGTTACCTAAACCAGCTGGCTTTCAATTTACGTTCGACTCACAGCTGCCATGAGCAGCTCCTGAAATTACATCACAACAAAGCCACTCCATTAACAGCATAAACTCATTCTCATACATCACAGTGGTCAGTCACACAGAAACACTGAGAAACACACAGGTCTCTCTCTAGACTTGAATTCATGTATTCTGATTCAGCATGTGATATCAATCATTTATGGATCAATACATCTGCACCACTGCAAAACATATGTATCATGATAAATGTACAGAATATGAAAACACCCAAGTGATGCGCATGCCACCTTGGCCTTCAAAGCAAAAGAAAGAACAAAATAGTCGATGTCTGGATGGAACAGGCTTTAGGTTGACCAGAGGAATCCCTCGGCCGTTTCCCACCCGACTTTCTATAATTCCTCACTGTTATTCATGAGAAAGTAGTGGCAGCACCCCACAAGACTATGTCCTCTAAAAGTGAGTGCAGTAATGAAGGATGACCATAAACTAAACATGGTACTTTTAGAAAACACTTAGCAGTTCTCTTATTAACCGAACCACGTCTGATTTTTCTTCCCTAGTCAAAAATAAAATATTTTAACTAGCAGTTGGCTGCTCCATCCCTTCTGAAAGTACACAAGGTAAGGAACTTCCCTGGTGGTCCAGTGGCTAAGACTCTGCGCTCCCAATGCAGGGGGCCCAGGTTCGAACCCTGGTCAGGGAACTATATCCCGTATGCCACAACTAAGAGTCCACATGCCACAACTAAAGATCCCGCATGCTGGAACTAATATCCGGCGCAGCCAAACAGATAAATAAATATTTTTTAAAATAAAATAAAAGTACACAAGATGAAATTACATCTATAGGAGCTTCTTGGCAACATTTCATATACGCATTTTAGTCAGAGAGCATAGGGAAAAGTTCCACTCTAACCCTTTCCTATTCTCTTCAGAGTTTTGGAATATTTTAATTCATAAAGCTTTACTAAAAGGTTAAAAATAAATAGACATAAGTATAAATTTTGAAGAGATAATTTTGTCAATTCTTGATCAGATTTCAAAAATAATCACAAAAGAAGGAGTATTAAACATAGTAAAGGGCTTCCCTGGTGGCGCAGTGGTTGAGAATCTGCCTGCCAATGCAGGGAACACGGGTTCGAGCCCTGGTCCGGGAATATCCCACATGCCACAGAGCAACTAAGCCTGTGCGCCACAACTACTGAGCCTGCGCTCTAGAGCCCATGAGCCACAACTACTGAGCCCTGTGCTACAACTACTGAAGCCCACATGCCTAGAGCCCACGCTCCGCAACAAGAGAAGCCACTGCAATGAGATGCCCACGCACCGCAACGAAGAGTAGCCCCCGCTCGCCGCCAACTAGACAAAGACCGCGCACAGCAACAAAGATCCAATGCAGCCAAAAATAAATAAAAGAAATTTATATTAAAAAAATAGTAAAAACCCTTATCCCTAAGGATGCTCTTGTACCAAATACATGATTAGTCAAGAAGCACTTCTGTCAGAAACATCCGAGGTCACCAACACAAATCTAAACATTTCTGTGGCTAAATGACGTGGAAGCAACATATACTTGAGGACTAATAAAAATAGTAGCTCTGGATACGGGAAGGACCTTGACGCTTATCTAGTTGAGTGGTTTTCCAAATTCCTATTCTTTTAACTTTTTTTCCAAAATAAACTCGGGAGTAATACCAATACTTAAAAAAGAAAGAAAAAAAGAAAAGTAGAAGCTACTCCTCCGGGACCTTCTTCCCCTCCTGGAAGGAGAAGGGAAGCTCCCTGAGGAAGGTCATTTAACAGCAAGGCTCACACTTCAGAGAGATGCCTGGAGGCTCAGAGCAGGGACACATTTGCCCAGTCTTGCTAATGGGTTTGCTGGTTCTCAAGGCAGGTTCTTTCAACCGTTGCGAGCAACTAAAGCAATACAGTCTTAGAAGAAACGTGAGTTTGTTACCATCCAACTCAAAAGTACTACATGATCTTTTTAAAATTCAAATTTCACAGCACAGCTTTGAGGGAAAAAGTTCAGATGTACTATTTTCCAAATGTTTTAACATTTCAGAATGAAGACTGCTCAAACTTGCAGCTGAAGGACGTGCCCTCTGAGTATTGCAGAGATCTTCAGCACCAGAGCCGAGGCTGGCAGAGGTGGGCCACAGCCCATTCCAGGGCCCCTTGCCTTGCACCTGCACTTCAGGGACCACGGTACCCTGCCCCTTCCTCTAAGTGCCCCTGTACCTGGTGGTCCAGGCACTGACATGCCTGCGTCCCAACTCTTCGTCCCTTACCTCATACTGCTGAGTAACTTCATCTGTGACTTTTTTTTAATGATCCACATGTTTTTCTGTTGTACAACATGTATTTTTAAATTTTTATTTATTTATTTTTGGCTGCGTTGGGTCTTTGTTGCTGTGCGCGGGATTTCTCTAGTTGCAGTGAGGGGGGCTATTCTTCGTTACAGTGCACAGGCTTCTCATTGTGGTAGCTTCTCTTGTTGTGGAGCCCAGGCTCTAGGCGCGCGCGGGCTCAGTAGTTGTGGCGCACGGGCTTAGTTGCTCCGCAGCATGTGGGATCTTCCCGCACCAGGGCTCGAACCTGTGTCCCCTGCATTGGCAGGCAGATTCTTAACCACTGCGCCACCAGGTAAGTCCCCATCTGCGATCTTCTTGACCTTGAGCCTGACCTTACCAACCCCCTCCCAGTCATCCCATGGCCCTCTCTCCTTTCCTCGCCCACCCTGCTATTTTTCATCGTAAACTCAACACCACCTGATCTCATCCCCCTTCGTCTCAAATATAAGCTGCATGAGTATAGTAGAGACTTTGTTCACTAGTTTATCAAAAGCAGCAGCAGGCTGAAGAACCTCGGCCTCAGTGAAACTCTGCTCGTATGACTAGGACTCAGTTTCCTGATTCCTGATTCCTCCTAAGCTCCAGGAGTTCCTAAGGCGTGTGGTTTTCCAAACAAGATCTATCTGGGAGGAAGGGGGCTGGGGGAGGTAAAATCTTAAGGCTTTGGTGACCCCTTCTAGGCTAACCACTAAAAACAGGATCTGGAGCCCTGAGCTCAGTTTCAATTTTCACGTTTCCTGGCCATCAACAGGGTGTCCTTCCAGACACTCAAAAACTCTGCATGCCCACAGCTGAGTCCATCATCTTCCCAAACCTGTAGAGTCTACAGAGTACTTATCTTATCAGGATCATAACAGTTTTCTAATTCAATCTTATGATATCCTCATGAAACAAGCAGAAGCAGTAGAGAACTGTTTTATGAGTTACAGTCCATGAAATGATGGCATCAGAACCAGGACAGGAATGGAAATTTCTCTTGCTTTCCACCTGAAAACACTATTAAGCTCTTCTGTTCATTTTCTCACATGGAAGAAGCACTTTGGCCAACACTGATATGAGCAGGTAGTTTGGCAATCTACAGTGACTCCATCTGTCATAATTAACAGGAGAGCCATCAAAAACAAAGCTAAAACATCACTGAAATTGCACTGAAGTAACTGGAAAATGTTAACATTACATAGATATTCCATGGAATTCAACATTTTAGGAACTATAACACTAAACCTAGTTTGAATGTAATGACATAGGACTGGAAATTCCCATGAATTTGGAAGAAGGGTATAAAAATAATATCTAACTTGCTATATACTTATATTCCAGATTAGCTAATAAAGTTTTTTGAAAATATATAATTAGAAAATTGAAAGTCCAGCTTGAATAGTGAACCCAAACCATCCCCAAAGGAACTTTTTTAAAAAGTTAATACTACCTATTCCAGTAATTATTACTAACAAGTAAGAGAAAAGTGAAGGCTTAATTTTTTTTTTTTTTCTTTTTTTGGCGGTACGCGGGCCTCTCACTGTTGTGGCCTCTCCCATTGCGGAGCACAGGCTCCGGACGTGCAGGCTCGGCGGCCATAGCTCACAGGCCCAGCCGCTCCACGGCATGTGGGATCTTCCCGGACCAGGGCACGAACCCGTGTCCCCTGCATTGGCAGGTGGACCCCCAACCACTGCACCACCAGGGAAGCCGTGAAGGCTTACTTTTACGTTTAACTTGCTTCCCGCTTTTGATAGTAGAAGGGCTAAATTATCAGTGAGATAACCATCCCTCAGGAACACAAGTATGAGAAGCAAAGGTGATAAAAACGGCCAGGTTGATAAACCAGATAACTCTCAGATAGTCAAAGTTGGATCAGCTGTTTTCAAGGAGTAACTCCATGATGCCGGGGGAAGGTGAACTGCTATACATTCATTTGCTCATTTCATCATTTACTGGATGTCCCCTTTATAGAAACCTGGCACTGGGCATATGCTTTATAGAAACTTATTTATACTGAGTTCCTAGTACTGATACGAAGTTAATAGTACAGAAGTCATTGCAATGCTCCATTCACCGTCTCTCAAATTATTAATGAAAACTAGCAAATGCACATTTGGTCATTTCCCAAGAAATACCAGTCACACTGTCAGCACTATATACATTTAAATCAAAATAAGTAAAATGCAATATCCTGAGAACCACAAGAAAGGGAATATGGCTAAAAAGCATCTTACATATAACTTTGGGAACCATAAAAACTCTGGCAAACCATTCTTATCTTTCCTTTGTTCTCTTGTACCTCAAACTCATATTTGAAAATCACAACAGATCACTACTTACTAGACTTCCTAAGCAGTAGTGCTGAAAGCATGGTGCACCAGAACCAGCAACATCCCATACCTGGTGATTCACTCTGGGAGTAAGGCTCAGAACTTTGTTTTTAACAAGCCCGCTGGGTGGTCCCGATACACACTAAAGGCTGAGAACCCCCAAAACAACAAATCAGAGGTGAGAGAATGAAGGAGAGTGCGTTCATAATTGCATACATAAAGATGAAGATACAGTTTGGGTTTATACTTAGAGAAAAGTTTATAGTAAAAATGTTAAAGATCATAATTTTCTTCTTAACTATAGGAATAATGCTGTACTTCTAGCATGTCGAAAAACTCAAAAATATTTCATTTACTGGGCTTGGAATTAAAAATAGTTCTAAGTAAATGAGGGCTTCCCTGGTGACGCAGTGGTTAAGAGTCCGCCTGCCGATGCAGGGGACACGGGTTTGTGCCCCGGTCTGGGAAGACCTCACATGCCGCGGAGCGGCTGGGCCCGTGAGCCATGGCCGCTGAGCCTGCGCATCCGGAGCCTGTGCTCCGCAACAGGAGAGGCCACAGCAGTGAGAGGCCCACGTACCGCAAAAAAAAAAAAAAAAAAAAAAAAGTTCTAAGTAAATGAATGGTTATCAACTTTGCCCAGCTGCTAAAATTTCTGATTAAAAAAAAATAGGAGGTGTTTAAAATATTTGGAATGTTCAAAATTTCAACATAAAATTTCAATGAGATATGTAAGATCTTAATTTTCCAATGCATAATTTTTAAAGTTACAAGTATATCCCCACTAAGAAAATATGATTTGATAAAATATTAATTTTTATATGAGGCTATAGTTCCACTTTACAAAAATATTCTTTCCTTTATAAAATTACTTAATGGGATTTTGTTTTAATGGCAAGTTCCCTTAGTCAGCCATTGAAATATCTGTTTATAAGTTATCACAATATTTTTGAATTCTTGGAGAAGGAGGAAATTAGAGGTAAAAGGAGAATCAAGAGAATCTACGCCAAAGTGTTAGCTACTGATTAAACTAAATATGAAACAAGTTAAAGATAAAGCATCAGTGAAATTCCCATTGACATATCTTCTATATGAGTAGACACGCATCTAAGAAATATCAGAAGCATAGCAAGTACAGCTAACAACTTGGATATTGCTTATATCATCTGACAAATGTTGCTTCCAGGAGCTCTTCCAATTCCTTGGCATGTGCTATGGCTCAAAGTTTTAATTAGGCTGAAGAATTCCTAAGAGGGGAGGTTCTAACTGGACTTACGCAAAACAGATGTGGACAGCAATGCTAAGAGAGGTATAAGATAGGCCTCAAGCCTTTAGCACTTCTTACCAAGAATTCACACGGCATTCTTAAATATACAAATGTAAGACCACAGAGCAGAAAGTCTCAAGGATTTGTGCCAAAAGTTTATTTTAAAACAGGGAGAGCTTATTATTCTTTGCTTTTATGAATGTCGAACTTTTATTCCTACAAAACCCATCTCTAACACACTGCAGAGGCTGGTAAAAATTCTGTATCACCATCAGCATGTGAGTTACCTTTGTGAACTATCTTTGTCTTCCGCTGCACCAATTGCACTTGGATAGTTCTCTAAAGGATAGCAGCAGTACCTTGGAAACGTTTTATGTTTGACATGGGACTAGTTGGACTGAAGGACCACAGAGAAGTCCAGTGGGGGCAGGAGTTCAGCTGGAAGCGACAGGGGTGATCCACATGGAAGGTGAGGGGTGACAGGAAGACACTTCAACTTCAGACCAGATGGGACTTCGAGATACGTAAGAAGTCAGAGAAAGAGCAGTGGCAGGAACTGAAGGTGAAGCAACGTGTCATGGAATTTTAAAACTCAAAGGGACTTGAGAGATTATTGAAACTTTCCAGCCCAGGGCACTTGTTTGGGAATGAGGGATCTAGCTTCTTTGAAAGACTTTTTGGGAGCCCTACAATAGGAATAGGAAGATATCAATCTCAGAAGAGACTAGAACCAGAGTTCCTATGGACCCAGTGCTACAAAGGCAGGAATCTGGGTTCTAATGAAACTCAAGGCCACTAACGTGTCCCGTACCTTATTTCCAGGAACTATCATCAAGATATCGGCTAAGTTTATATCACCAGCCAACCTGGATTATCCCAGTTCCTAAAATATGATTGCTCTTATGTACTCACTGAGATCCTGAGGTTTCATGAGCATAGTCTTTTAAATCCATACAGATGGTCATGAATGCAATAAAGCAAAGTCATATGATGGCTTCCATCTTACTCTATTTTACTTCACCAAGTGCTTTCAGCCCTCAGAAGACCTGAATGAGACTGTACGCATAATCCAATGCACTTTACAAATGCTATTGTCCAGAAGCTGCACAATGCCAACAACCATGCTCCTGGAGTACATATCTGGGTGAGCCTCTGAGTGATTACAAGTGATCCTGTAGTCTTAAAGATACTATGGACTAAAAAGTACATGGGAAGATCAAGGTTACAACCTGCATTAGGCAAGAAAACCTTACATAGTAAACAATGCATGGTGATACTGCTGAGAAAACAGTATAAAAATGAATCAAAACCAATACACTTTAGAGACTGAAATGATAATCAGGCACCTTTCACAGAGCTATGAAATTTGGTTCTGCCCTCACTAGAGTGTTTAAATCTGTCTTTTCAACAAAACACTTAACATCAGATGGTAAGACAGGAGTGGCAAGACTGGAGCGTAGCCAGTTCACTGGCACTGAAGCCGTGCTTACTCCAATTTAGCTCTGTTGGCTGGACGTGTGCTGTGGATGGATATCACCAGAGTGTGCAAGCAGCTGCTACATGAGAACCTCAAGCAGGGAAGCTGTGCAGGGCAGGGAGGGAGAAATCTGAAGGTGCTCTAAAGCACAGCTTTGAGTAACGTGGCATCTGTGGAATGCTGAGAAACAGAAGTACATAAAACAACCTGGCATGTAGCAATTAGAAATAAAATGGTTCCTTTAGGCGACATCAGTGGATACCCAGAAAGGCCAAAAAGGCAGAGTTGCAAGGCAATGATAAATGCTGGGATTTTTGTTGCGGTTGCTGTTACTATATTTTATTAAGTGAGAGGGTATCATTGGTAATAATAGCCTTTTTGGTAACACATGTCAGAAGTCAAACAGCCTACTCGAGGCCACAACCCAGAAGGCAGCAGAGTAGGGAGGTGTGCCCCAGGGAGCACAGTGTTCGCAGAGCACTGCTGAGCTAGGACCATTGTTGTCCCTGCAAAGTTCAATCTAAAACCCCTCTTGTGCTCAGGTCTAGCAGCCATGCTAAATTTTCCTAGGTTTCTGAGGTCTCAGACAAAGCAACAGCTCTACAAGATGGCTCCTAGCTAAGGGCAGCCTCAAGCAACGGAATCAAAGCAGGGAGGCTGGGCATTCAGATTTGGGATCTGTCACAGCCCTCTGGTATCCACTCTGCCCAGAACACAGCTGCTAACCAGAATAACTAGACTGGCCCTAACTGTCATCGTAGCTCAGAATATATATACCTTTTCACTAGTCCATGCCCTCTCCCAGATACCTACATCTCTCTGCATTACTTTTTCTCTAATATTAGAGTCTAAAATGTTCTCTCTTATATGAATCCTTTTCTAATTAACAGAGGAATGGAAATCATTTCTTATGGTAGTCAACCCTTACAACTTCTTCAACACACAAACTCCCATAGAGACTTCCGGGTAAGATGGCGGAAGAGTAAGACGAGGAGATCACCGTCCTCCCCACGGATACACCAGAAATACAGCTACACGTGGAACAACTCCTACAGAACACCTACTAAACGCTGGCAGAAGACCCCAGACCTCCCAAAAGGCAAGAAACTCCCCACATACCTGGGTAGGGCAAAGCGGAGATTCCCGCACAGAGGACTGGTGCCGAGCGGCACTCACCAGCCCGAGAGGCTTGTCTGCTCGCCCCGGCGGCGCTGGAAGCTGAGGCTCGGGCTTCGGTCAGAGCGCAGGGAGAGGACTGGGGCTGGCGGCGAGAACTCAGCCGGAAGGGGGCTAATGTGCCACAGCTAGCCGGCAGGGAGTCCGGGAAAACTCTGGAGCTGCCGAAGAGGCAAGAGACTTTTTCTTCCCTCTTAATTTCCTGGTGCGCGAGGAGAGGGGATTAAGAGCGCTGCTTAAAGGGGCTACACAGACGGGCGCGAGTCACGACTGAAAGCGCGGAGCCCAGTGACGGGCGTGGGACGCTGGGGCTGCTTGCTGCTGCCGCCGCCAAGAAGCCTGTGTGCGAGCGCAGGTCACTGTCCACACCGCCCTTCCGGGAGACTGCAGCCCGCCACTGCCGGGGTCCCGGGATCCAGGGATCCAGGGGCGGCTTCCCTGGGAGAACGCACGGCGCGCCTTGGGCTGGTGCAACGTCACGCCGACCTCTGCCGCTGCAGGCTCGCCCCGCACTCCGTGCCCCTCCCTCCCGCCCGGCCTGAGTGAGCCAGAGTCCCCGAAGAGGCTGCTCCTTTAACCCTGTCCTGTCTGAGCGAAGAACAGACGCCCTCCGGCGACCTACACGCAGAGGCGGGGCCAAATCCAAAGCTGAGACCCAGGAGCTGTGAGAACAAAGAAGAGAAAGGGAAACCTCTCCCAGCAGCCTCAGAAGCAGCGGATTAAAGCTCCACAATCAACTTGATATACCCTGCATCTGTGGAATACATGAATGGACAACAAATCATCCCAAATTGAGGAGCCAGGAGTCAGTGCTGTGCCTCTGAGGTGGGAGAGCCAACTTCAGGACACGGGTCCACAAGAGACCTCCCAGCTCCACATAATATCAAACGGCGAAAATCTTCCAGAGATCTCCATCTCAACACCAGCACCCAGCTTCACTCAACGACCAGCAAGCTACAGTGCTGGACACCCTGTGCCAAACAACTAGCAAGACAGGAACACAACGCCACCCATTAGCAGAGAGGCTGCCTAAAATTATAAAAAGTCCACAGACACCCCAAAACACACCACCAGACGTGGACCTGCCCACCAGAAAGACAAGATCCAGCCTCATGCACCAGAACACAGGCGCTAGTCCCCTCCACCAGGAAGCCTACACAACCCACTAAACCAACATTAGCCACTGGGGACAGACACCAAAAACAACGGGAACTATGAACCTGCAGCCTGCAAAAAGGAGACCCTAAACACAGTAACATAAGCAAAATGAGAAGACAGAAAAACACACAGCAGGAGAAGGAGCAAGATAAAAACCCACCAGACCTCACAAATGAAGAGGTAATAGGCAGTCTACCTGAAAAAGAATTCAGAATAATGATGGTAAAGATGATCCAAGATTCTATTTCCCAGATCCAAAATCTTGGAAATAGAATAGACAAAATGCAAGAAACAGTTAACAAGGACCTAGAAGAACTAAAGATGAATCAAGCATCGATTAAAAACACAATAAATGAAATAAAAAATACTCTAGATGGGATCAATAGCAGAATAACTGAGGCAGAAGAACGGATAAGTGAGGTGGAAGATAAAATAGTGGAAATAACTGCTGCACAGCAAAATAAAGAAAAAAGAATGAAAAGAACAGAGGACAGTCTCAGAGACCTCTGGGACAACATTAAACGCACCAACATTCGAATTATAGGGGTTCCAGAAGAAGAAGAGAAAAAGAAAGGGACTGAGAAAATATTTGAAGAGATTATAGTTGAAAACTTCCCTAATATGGGAAAGGAAATAGTTAATCAAGTCCAGGAGGCACAGAGAGTCCCATACAGAATAAATCCAAGGAGAAATACACCAAGACACATATTAATCAAACTGTCAAAAATTAAACACAAAGAAATCATATTAAAAGCAGCAAGGCAAAAACAACAAATAACACACAAGGGAATCCCCATCAGGATAACAGCTGATCTCTCAGCAGAAACTCTACAAGCCAGAAGGGAGTGGCAGGACATAATTAAAGTGATGAAGGAGAAAAACCTGCAACCAAGATTACTCTACCCAGCAAGGATCTCATTCAGATTTGATAGAGAAATTAAAACCTTTACAGACAAGCAAAAGCTGAGAGAGTTCAGCACCACCAAACCAGCTTTACAACAAATGCTAAAGGAACTTCACAAGGCAAGAAACACAAGAGAAGGAAAAGACCTACAATAACGAACCCAAAACAATTAAGAAAATGGGAATAGGAACATACATATTGATAATTACCTTAAATGTAAATGGACTAAATGCTCCCACCAAAAGACACAGATTGGCTGAATGGATACAAAAACAAGACCCATATATATGCTGTCTACAAGAGACCCACTTCAGACCTAGAGATACATACAGACTGAAAGTAAGGGGATGGAAAAAGATATTCCATGCAAATGGACACCAAAAGAAAGCTGGAGTAGCAATTCTCATATCAGACAAAATAGACTTTAAAATAAAGACTACTAGAAGAGACAAAGAAGGACACTACATAATGATCAAGGGATCGATCCAAGAAGAAGATATAACAATTGTAAATATTTATGCACCAAACATAGGAGCACCTCAATACATAAGGCAAATACTAACAGCCATAAAAGGAGAAATCGACAGTAACACAATCATAGTAGGGGACTTTAACACCCCACTTTCACCAATGGACAGATCATCCAAAATGAAAATAAATAAGGAAACACAAGCTTTAAATGATACATTAAACAAGATGGACTTAATTGATATTTATAGGACATTCCATCCAAAAACAACAGAATACACATTTTTCTCAAGTGCTCATGGAACATTCTCCAGGATAGATCATATCTTGGGTCACAAATCAAGCCTTGGTAAATTTAAGAAAATTGAAATTGTATCAAGTATCTTTTCCGACCACAATGCTATGAGACTAGATATCAATTACAGGAAAAGAGCTGTATAAAATACAAACACATGGAGGCTAAACAATACACTACTTAATAACAAAGTGATCACTGAAGAAATCAAAGGGGAAATTAAAAAATACCTAGAAACAAATGACAATGGAGACATGACGACCCAAAACCTATGGGATGCAGCAAAAGCAGTTCTAAGAGGGAAGTTTATAGCAATACAATCCCACCTTAAGAAACAGGAAACATCTCGAATAAACAACCTAACCTTGCACCTAAAGCAATTAGAGAAAGAAAAACAAAAACATCCCAAAGTTAGCAGAAGGAAAGAAATCATAAAAATCAGATCAGAAATAAATGAAAAAGAAATGAAGGAAACGATAGCAAAGATCAATAAAACTAAAAGCTGGTTCTTTGAGAAGATAAACAAAATTGATAAACCATTAGCCAGACTCATCAAGAAAAAAAGGGAGAAGACTCAAATCAATAGAATTAGAAATGAAAAAGGAGAAGTAACAACTGACACTGCAGAAATACAAAAGATCATGAGAGATTACTACAAGCAACTCTATGCCAATAAAATGGACAACCTGGAAGAAATGGACAAATTCTTAGAAATGTACAACCTGCCAAGACTGAATCAGGAAGAAATAGAAAATATGAACAGACCAATCACAAGCACTGAAATTGAAACTGTGATAAAAAATCTTCCAACAAACAAAAGCCCAGGACCAGATGGCTTCACAGGTGAATTCTATCAAGCATTTAGAGAAGAGCTAACACCTATCCTTCTCAAACTCTTCCAAAATATAGCAGAGGGAGGAACACTCCCAAACTCATTCTACGAGGCCACCATCACCTTGATACCAAAACCAGACAAGGATGTCACAAAGAAAGAAAACTACAGGCCAATATCACTGATGAACATAGATGCAAAAATCCTCAACAAAATACTAGCAAACAGAATCCAACAGCACATTAAAAGGATCATACACCATGATCAAGTGGGGTTTATTCCAGGAATGCAAGGATTCTTCAATATACGCAAATCAATCAATGTGATACACCATATTAACAAATTGAAGGAGAAAAACCATATGATCATCTCAATAGATGCAGAGAAAGCTTTCGAGAAAATTCAACACCCATTTATGATAAAAACCCTGCAGAAAGTAGGCATAGAGGGAATTTTCCTCAACATAATAAAGGCCATATATGACAAACCCACAGCCAGCATCGTCCTCAATGGTGAAAAACTGAAACCATTTCCACTAAGATCAGGAACAAGACAAGGTTGCCCACTCTCACCACTCTTATTCAACATAGTTTTGGAAGTTTTAGCCACAGCAATCAGAGAAGAAAAGGAAATAAAAGGAATCCAAATCGGAAAAGAAGAAGTAAAGCTGTCACTGTTTGCAGATGACATGATACTATACATAGAGAATCCTAAAGATGCTACCAGAAAACTACTAGAGCTAATCAATGAATTTGGTAAAGTTGCAGGATACAAAATTAATGCACAGAAATCTCTGGCATTCCTATATACTAATGATGAAAAATCTGAAAGTGAAATCAAGAAAACACTCCCATTTACCATTGCAACAAAAAGAATAAAATATCTAGGAATAAACCTACCTAAGGAGACAAAAGGCCTGTATGCAGAAAATTATAAGACACTGATGAAAGAAATTAAAGATGATACAAATAGATGGAGAGATGTACCATGTTCTTGGATTGGAAGAATCAACATTGTGAAAATGACTCTACTACCCAAAGCAATCTACAGATTCAATGCAATCCCTATCAAACTACCCCTGGCATTTTTCACAGAACTAGAGCAAAAAATTTCACAATTTGTATGGAAACACAAAAGACCCCGAATAGCCAAAGCAATCTTGAGAACGAAAAATGGAGCTGGAGGAATCTGGCTCCCTGACTTCAGACTATACTACAAAGCTACAGTAATCAAGACAGTATGGTACTGGCACAAAAACAGAAAGATAGATCAATGGAACAGGATAGAAAGCCCAGAGATAAACCCACGGACATATGGTCACCTTATCTTTGATAAAGGAGGCAGGAATGTACAGTGGAGAAAGGACAGTCTCTTCAATAAGTGGTGCTGGGAAAACTGGACAGGGACATGTAAAAGTATGTGATTAGATCACTCCCTAACACCATACACAAAAATAAGCTCAAAATGGATTAAAGACCTAAATGTAAGGCCAGACACTATCAAAGTCTTAGAGGAAAACATAGGCAGAACACTCTATGACATAAATCACAGCAAGATCCTTTTGGACCCACCTCCTAGAGAAATGGAAAGAAAGACAAAAATAAACACATGGGACCTAATGAAACTTAAAAGCTTTTGCACAGCAAAGGAAACCATAAACAAGACCAAAAGACAACCCTCAGAATGGGAGAAAATATTTGCAAATGAAGCAACTGACAAAGGATTAATCTCCAAAATTTATAAGCAGCTCATGCAGCTCAATAACAAAAAAACAAACAACCCAATCCAAAAATGGGCAGAAGACCTAAATAGACATTTCTCCACAGAAGATATACAGACTGCCAACAAACACATGAAAGGATGCTCAACATCTTTGCTCATTAGAGAAATGCAAATCAAAACTACAATGAGATATCATCTCACACCAGTCAGAATGGCCATCATCAAAAAATCTAGAAACAATAAATGCTGGAGAGGGTGTGGAAAAAAGGGAACACTCTTGCACTGCTGGTGGGAATGTGAATTGGTACAGCCACTATGGAGAACGGTATGGAGGTTCCTTAAAAAACTACAAATAGAACTACCATATGACCCAGCAATCCCACTACTGGGCATATACCCTGAGAAAACCATAATTCAAAAAGAGACATGTACCAAAATGTTCATAGCAGCCCTATTTACAATAGCCCGGAGATGGAAACAACCTAAGTGTCCATCATCGGATGAATGGGTAAAGAAGATGTGGCACATATATACAATGGAATATTACTCAGCCATAAAAAGAAACGAAATTGAGCTATTTGTAATGAGGTGGATGGACCTAGAGTCTGTCATACAGAGTGAAGTAAGTCAGAAAGACAAATACTGTATGCTGACACATATATATGGAATTTAAGAAAAAAAAATGTCATGAAGAACATAGGGGTAAGACAGGAATAAAGACACAGACCTACTAGAGAATGGACTTGAGGATATGGGGAGGGGGAAGGGTAAGCTGTGACAAAGTGAAAGAGCGGCATGGACATATATACACTACCAAACGTAAGGTAGATAGCTAGTGGGAAGCAGCCGCATAGCACAGGGAGATCAGCTCGGTGCTTTGTGACCATCTGGAGGGGTGGGATAGGGAGGGTGGGAGGGAGACGCAAAAGGGAGGGGATATGGGAACATATGTATATGTATAACTGATTAAATTTGTTATAAAGCAAAAAATAAAAAGAAAAAAAAAAAACTCCCATGGACTGTCAGAAATACAAAAAATGCATATAACCTATCTTATCAGATTGATTTATAGGTTTATACTGCAAAGCACAAAAAGGTAGGTGTGTCTCCATTCTGTTTCTATGATAAGAAGGCTATCTTTCCCTGCTTATTAATAGAACATAATTAAATTTTACCACAAAATCCTCATAAATTGATTAACACACAAAGGAATGTTAACTTTTATTATCACTGGCCAAGGTTTTCTCAACATTACTTTCTATACAATTTTATATTACCAAATATCAAAGGCACGTTATAGAGAACAAAACACAGATTAAGTGGGAATCTTAAAAATCAAGATCTCTGGATCCATTTATTGATTTATGTGTGGGACACCATACCCAGCATCATGGAGGATGGAATGGTGAATCAGAAGCTAACTCTGACTTCAAAGAAATTAGTTCAGAAGTAAATGATGGGACATACGGCTATAAACACATCATTAAAAAGTATCTGAGGTAATTAAAATAAAAGCAGTACAAATAAAGTGGGAAATGGTGTGTACATGTGCATGCGTTCAAGGAGAAGGAGGGTGCTAGAGTCAGGAACATCTTCATGGAAGAAATACTTGAGCAGGGCCTTGCAGGGTGTAAATCCCTTGGCCAGTGAATAAAAAATGTGAAGAAGAAGATTTGAGGTGGAGTGAAGAGCATCATGAGAAAGAATGGGGGCAACACACTGTAGGCTGTGTATAGAGTGGATGACCCTTCTGGTTCGGCTGAACGACAGTGTGCCTGAAGGGGACAGTGGTGAATCCTGGGAAATGCAAAGATGGTTGGTCTTGCAGATGAAGCCTCATCTGCATGATAGGCATTAGGGCTCCAATGGAAATACCTGAGCAGGAAAATTATGCCACCACCTTCATGTTTCAGGAAGACCACTTTAGTACCATGTGAGGCTGACTGAAAAGAAGAGGGGACAGGAGGCCTTGTTGGGAGCTATCCCAACAGTTCAGGTAGGAGGAAAAATGGAAGTAGGCATTGAGCTGAGACTATAGGTTTGAGAAATATTACAGAAATAAGTCATCAAACAAATAAGTCAGTCAGACTTGATAAATGACTGGACATGGGGGCAGAGGAAGGAGCAAAATCAAAGATGAGCTATGGTTTGATGTCTGGTACCATGAATGAAACTAAGGAAAATGAGAGGAAGAGCCCAGGATAGGAGGTCAGTTTGGACATGTGGGGTTTGCAGACCTGGTGGGTTGCTCTGATGGAGAAGAGGTCAGCAGAAAAACAGCAAGGACCTAACCTGGAACCACAACTCCATCAGCTACTGACTGCTTTTACTCAGTCCAGGCTCAAGCCCCAAAGTGAGCAACTCCACAAGAGCAGCTCCACAGTCCAGAGGGGCCCTGGGCCAACAACGCAGGAGAGCTGGCTCAATTGCATACACACTGTCATGGACCCCGGGATGAAGTAAGCCTAGACTCTAACTTGGAGGTACCTCTGTGGAAAAAAATGGAGGCCATTACCATCTGCAGGCTTATATTTCCCCAAAGCATTGCAACTAAGTCAAATAAGGACTGCATTTTCTGTGGCTCAGGGAAACAAAACATCTATAAACGTTGTGTGCCTTTTCTTTATAGAACTCGGGTTTTAATAAGGATAGATTATCTTTACTTTTTGCTATTATGCATGTTTTACCAACGAACAAAAACATATTTGTAAGGCAAAACAAAAACTTCGCCATGCTTTATAACAGACCTTGACTGGTATCATCAACAAGGTCGTCATTACTGGCAGTTATCGGAATGACTGCTTTCTCTACAGAAGCAACTGAGCTGACTGGGGCCTTCACATTTGCTACTGCACCATGGGTGCATGCACCGCACTACGTTCAGGTGTTCCAGT
Organism: Mesoplodon densirostris; assembly: GCF_025265405.1. Taxonomy (NCBI): domain Eukaryota; kingdom Metazoa; phylum Chordata; class Mammalia; order Artiodactyla; family Ziphiidae; genus Mesoplodon; species Mesoplodon densirostris. The sequence continues at coordinate 78,063,120 of NC_082668.1, read as the reverse complement.
AGAAAGAGAAATGATGGGGGTGCTAAAAATAGAGCAATTAGGAAACAAACATGCAAGATTAGTCTGCCCTGATTATCCATGAATATAAAACATGCCAAATTACCTTACATACTGTCCATAAACGTACCAACAAATTACTACTGAAGATGACTTTCTTGACTGCTTTCTCTAGCATCAGTATAATAATTAGAACTTTCTAACATATCTGGTAGAATACCATCTACCATCTCACTTTGATACATGTTACTGTGCTAATAATAGAATCAGAAATTGCAAATTCAGGTCTGGGGAGGTGAGACTTTGATCAATTCATGCATCCTACTCTCTAAGGCTGGAGTCTCTATACTCTCTGTGTTCCAATATCCTTCACTTTATTCAAGAAGCCTGAGACTAATCTATGGGCAAGGGCATTTTTTTACTTGGTGCAAGTGTTACCCATTTTTTTTCCAGAAATAATTGACCTCATTTTTAACCAAGAAGATGAAGAAGAAGTACTAAGACAATCTTGTGATTTAGAACACACTGTCATGAAGTCAGGCCACCTAGCTTTCAAACTGTAGTAGGGGTCAGTGGTGCTCTGCTTGGCTACCCACACAAATACAAATTCTTCTCCAGGCCAGTGGACACACGGCCAATCATCCTTTAGGAATATCAGAACACTGACCTCTGCTATTCTAACTTAAACGCAGACACATGTTAAACATTATTCGGCCAAAACTCAGTGGCGGTACAGTTTCTCTAGGGCTAGAGACACAGTGGGGTCACAAGGAACTAACTTCTAAGAACAAGCCAGGAAACTGAGCGAGGTGGGTCACTGGCATGCTTCACAGACAGAGGGTTCCAGCTGGGGCAGGGTGCTCAGCAGGAAGGCTGTGGGACCTGCTCCTGGTTCGGCGGGGCGGGGGGGCATCCACTGGAACACTGCCCACTGGGGTTGGCGGTTGTACACCCTTAGGCAATGTTCACATCTACAGTGCTGATGTCAAAGGGGTCCACTTTTTAATTAAACAAGAGCCCGACGGGTCATTTAGTCTTACGCATTTAAAATGAGGTTTCACAAACTGTCCTCCTTAGCCACCATAATAAACAGCTCAAACAAGCAGGGAATCTCAAGTAATTGCTATTCTGGACCCCTGAAGGCAACCCCACGGCAGCCTTCTTTCATGTGGGGTGTTTTACTGCTCTTACTGCACAAGCGGCCACACTTATTTTGGATTCAGGAGCACTCAGCTGATGCACTAGCCCCAGGGGCTCAATCCCTAGGTGAGGTGGGGAACTCTGCTCTCTTCTGTGGCCACAGGCCGTGATATCACTGTCACAAGCTGTGCCAGAGAAAGCCATGTCTGGTCAGAAGAGGCAGAGCCCTTGGATCTCCCCCAAATCTCCCACCTTTGTAGAAAAACCCCACAACCTTCTCGCTGCTGGTACAGGGCAACAGCATTTGTCTGAACAAAAGGATAAGGAGTGCATATGAGAGCAAAGCAGAGAGGAACACGTTCTGGAAGGGCCTCAGACTGTCTACTCTACCAACTTACCTCCGAGATTCGACACTGCAGAATCCCCAGATATTAGAAGAAGTATCTTGGGGAAGATGGCTATATGGCCAATATCAGCATAATAAACTGGATTCCCAGTGATTTGCACCACTGAAGAAATGCCGTAAACAAAAATGAAGCCCCTAAACAAAGTAACTTTTCACAAAACAACATTTTGGGAACACTATATAAAACTAACAAAATAATAAAGTTCTGAGACAAAGTTCCAAAATACAGAGTTTATCATGAGAATGTAGTGATAAAGACTAAAAAAATGTTTTTATATCTGGATAGGTTTTTCTGTCCTTTCCAAATCACCTTTATATTCATATTCATTTAAAAATGTGTGAAAAGATGCACAGTTTAGAATCCCCTCCTCTTTTCTGCCCATCCTCACATTGCCTCAAGGTAGTCATCCGTTGATCATTTATCTTTTTATTTAGTCAGCAGCTGAGACTTGTTTTTTCCCCCTTCCCCATAATCCTTTCCTCATTCTCTTTCTGCCACATTCCATATCAAAGTTTATAATACTTCTGAACATGAGATAAAAACTTTGAGTTCTACCCCATACTTCTGTCTTGTTGACTTGTTTGGTTTTTGACTATACACTGAGTAGGCAATGTTTACTGGCATTTTAAACGTTGACACAGTATTTTAAATAAGATGTCTGGCCTCCATTTCATCTTTGAAAACTTGATGCAATCATCTATTGAATACTTCTTATGAGTCAGCTCTGAGCACTTTACAAACATTATATCATTTAATCTTCAAGGCAAAATTGAGTTACACATTATCCCTGTTTCACTGTTGAGAATACAGAAGCCAAAGAAGTTAACTTGCCTAAGGTCACACACCGAGCAGGTGACACAGTGTGGATTCAAGCCAAGGTCTAATCAACTCCTAAACTCTTAACCACCACCCTGTATGTTTCCAGAAAAAATGGCAGACCATTTTCTACAGTCTCACTTTAAAGAGTTGGAAGATGATTTTTCTTTTTTAAAGAGAAGATAACTTCTCCTCAATCAGTATTAATTTTCTTACATGATTTATATCTAGCACTGGGTAAGCAAAAGCAAAGGAACTAAAGAGGAGTAGGAAAAGCAGGCAAAAGGGAAGGGAACTTGGAGCTATAAACTAGGCAAAGAGCCAAGGAAGAAGGAGGGACACTCAAAAATGTATAAACACAAATGTAGCCAAACAGAGAATAGAAAAAGTTCGCATATCACTGTAGTCAATTAAAAAAGATATGATTAAACTGGTATCCATTTACTGAAACAAAGGTTAAAAATATGTATGTACACCTCTCCTTTTTTTTTAAACACGTGGGTATTTTTATTGGCTATACAGAAGTCTATTGTATGATGTATCTGCTTAATATTTATATTTTTATTCCTATACTTTTTACAGAAGTACAGTTGATTTACAGTGTTGTATTAATTTCTGCTATACAGAAAAGTGATTCAGTTATACATATATATACATTTTTATATTCTTTTCCATTATGGTTTATCACAGGATACTGAATAGAGTTCCCTGTGCTACACAGTAGGATCTTGTTGTTCATCCATCCTATATATAATAGTTTGCATCTGCTAACCCCAAACTCCCAGTCCATCCCTTCCCCACCTCCTCTCCCCCTTAGCTTAATATTTCGATGTATAGTTTTTAATACTCTAAATAACTCAGCAGAAAACAGTCTTTGTCCACTTGAGTGATAACTGCCTTACAGTACATTAGACGTTGTGGACCAAATGTACTTTCTGGATTTTTGAAGGCTGTTGATGCCTGGTGCCAACTTCCTCTTTAGAAGAGTTGTGGCAATGTGAGCTGGTGTCACTGACCCTCATCAGTACGAGGTTCTATCATTCTTTCCGACCTCTGTCAGTCTCAACAACTGGTACCATATTGTTTTAATAGTTTTCTTTTATTACTAAAAAGGCAAAACTTAAAAAAAATAGAATGGCCATTTATTTCATCTCACTGAATTTAAAAAAACAAACAAACAAACAAAAATCCTAGAGGTAGGAATTACCTTGACTTCATCGATAACAAAATAGGCTCAAAGCAGTTAAAATATTTGCTCAAATTTAAAGGACAAGCAAATTGCAAAACTAAAACTTTTAGTTGGTTTTACAAAATCATAACTGTTTACTTATAAATTAAAAGAAACATTAAATGTATTTTATCTACAATGAGAGTATTTCATACCTCAAAAGTCTTTGCAGTTCATTCAGAAATTTTCATATTAAAAAATCTAAATAAAAAAATCGAATAATGAAAGCAATCTACCATATTTTAAAGTGTTTTTACTATCTGTGATTGTGTCGTTCAAACATTTTATTCCAAAAGAAATCATCCTTAACGTTATTAATCATCACTTCAGACATATCAGATTCATAATTTGCTCATCTACCTTCAAATAACTAAGGTATATTTTAAGTTACTTATTCACACTATTGCAAATAACTTCCTAGTTCACAGCATATTTTTGGCACAGTTGATATTTCAAATAAACTTCAGGTAAGACTGTATAAAGGTCACAGCTTTTTGCTACTAAGAAGTCTTTTTTGTTTTAAACAGAACTCATTTCCCATCCTACAATTAAAAAAAATCAATTTTAGAGCTGCGGTGAAATGATTTTCACAATGCACATAATGAAAACATATAACCTCTTGTCCCAGAGTGCTGAAAACAGAGCAAAATGTTTAAAGTAGTGTAACAGATGAGGATCTTGAGTGGTGTAATGAAAAATATGCTAAGTGCAAACAGCTTTTCCCTCTTCATCAGTGAATCACTTAAAGTTCCTAAATTTCAAAAAGAAAATGATCCAACTTTTATAATAGTAAGAGTCTGCCTACTTCCCAAAGTCTGAAAATGTCAACCTCATTTTAAATGAATCTTGCACCCCTGGATTCCATTCCTTTCTTCCCAAAAGACCAAAAAAATGTTAGCAGTACAATCAATTATCACACAGGAGAATGAAAGAAGATTGAGAGAAGGGATGTACACAGGGTGGGGAGAGAGGAAGTGGAAAAGAGAGGAAACCAATGGTCAGAGCTAGACTAGCATCCTGATACATCAAGAAGTGTGTCAACCGGGCTTCCCTGGTGGCGCAGTGGTTGAGAGTCCGCCTGCCGATGCAGGGGACACGGATTCATGCCCCGGTCCGGGAAGATCCCACATGCTGCGGAGCGGCTGGGCCCGTAAGCCATGGCCGCTGAGCCTGCGCGTCCGGAGCCTGTGCTCCGCAATGGGAGAGGCCACAACAGTGAGAGGCCTGCGTACCGCAAAAAAAAAAAAAAAAAAAAAAAAAAGAAGTGTGTCAACAAATGAGCAGGCATACACAGATCAGAAGGCTAGGCTGAACCATGCTCATTGTCAGCAGCAAGTGCTTGACACCTATAGGGACTAGAGGCTTTCTGAGACCTTCTCAAATGCCCATGTTTGCTAACATCATCATATCAGTGAATTTATCTCCCAGCATGCTGGAGTGTCAGGGATTCCTTTAGTCCCTCGATGAGGGTTACTCAGGTGCAATGAAATTGTGAAGCAGCCCTGGAGAGCAACAAGCCCAGTCTGGAGCAGGAAGACAGAAGGGCTGGCCCCAACAGGGTGGGTCAAAAGAAAACAATGAAACACAATTATTATCTGCTAGACTGACCACCACATGGAAAATGGCACTAAGAGGCTGAAGGAGGGTATGGGAAGATTTAGCCATAGATCAGAACAAAATTAAGAAAAATGGAAAAATGAGGCAAGTGTTTCCACTGGAGGATAAATACAAAAAGAAAGACAAAAGACTACTTGGCTCCTTGGTGAATCAATAATGGTGAGTCAAAATAATGCAAACAATTAATGGTGATTTATTTTTTCGTACCAATGTTTTCATAGGTCAGTCTCTCAAGGCAATAGAAAGAAAAGCAAAAATAAATAAATAGGACCTAATCAAACTTACAGGCTTTTGCACAGCAAAGGAAACCATAAACAAAATAAAAAGAGAACCTATGTAACGGGAGAAAATATTTGCAAACAATGTGACCAACAAGGGCTTAATTTCCAAAATATACAAACAGCTCATAAAACTCAGCAACAAAAAAAACAAACAACCCAATTGAAAAATGGGCAGAAGACCTAAATAGACATTTCTCCAAAGAAAGCATACTGATGGCCAATAAGCACATGAAAAGATACTCAACATCACTAACTGTTGGAGAAATGCAAATCAAAACTACAATGAGGTACCACCTCACACTGGGCAGAATGGCCATCGTTAAAAAATCTACAAATAGGGGCTTCCCTGGTGGCGCAGTGGTTGAGAGTCTGCCTGACGATGCAGGGGACGCGGGTTCATGCCCAGGTCCAGGAAGATCCCACATGACGCGGAGCGGTTGGACCCATGAGCCATGGCCGCTGAGCCTGTGCGTCCGGAGCCTGTGCTCTACAATGGGAGAGGCCACAACAGTGAGAGGCCCGCGTATCGCAAAAAAAATATCTACAAATAATAAATGCTGGAGAGGGTGTGGAGAAAAGGGAACACTCCTGCACTGTTGGTGGAAATGTAAATTGATACAGCCACTATGGAAACCAGTATGGAGGTTCCTTAAAAAACTAAAAATAGAGTTGCCATATGATTCAACAATCCCACTCCTGGGCACATATCCAGAGAAAACTCGAAAAGATACATGCACCCCAATGTTCACAGCAGCACTATTTACAACAGCCAAGGCATGGAAACAGTGTGGACACATCCAAATGAGAAGAAATGTGTGCGACAGACCTTGAGAGGCTTCATATGCCCTCTGAGTGCTCTGGCTTCACTCTGTAGATAACTTAGGTCCCTTGAAACCTTTTAATCAGGGCAGTGGGACACGATGTGAACTCCAGATGGAAGAAAGCCAAACTGTAAAAGGTAAACTATAAAGTTAAAAGAAGAGGGCTTCCCTGGTGGCGCAGTGGTTGAGTCCGCCTGCCGATGCAGGGGACACGGGTTCGTGCCTCGGTCTGGGAGGATCCTGCATGCCGCGGAGTGGCTGGGCCCGTGAGCCGTGGCCACTGGGCCTGCGAGTCCGGAGCCTGTGCTCCACAGCGGGAGAGGCCACAGCAGTGAGAGGCCCGCGTACCGCAAAAAAAAAAAAAAAAAAAAGCTATACACAAAAAATTTACAGAAGACGATACCGCCCCCCAAATAACAAGCAGATGAAGGGATGAAGTTCACACATAGTCAGAGAAATGCAAACTAAGAGTGAGATATTTTATACCTGATACCCTGGCAAAAATCAGAAAGCCGTACCATGCCAAGTGTTGGTGGGGTGTGGGGATATATAGATGGAGGCAGCCATTCTAGAGACCATCAGGTATGACTTATGCAAATTAAATGCACTCACCAGTCTATGACCCAGCAATCACAATCCTAGACATAGTTCCCAAAGAAATTGTCACATAGGTCCCAAGGGACATGCAGCCCACTTTGTGATGATGTGGAGGTTGAAGCAATCTGAATCCCCATCACAGGAGAAGTAAAACTGGATGAATGTACATCATAAAATACTCAACTACAGTCAGAATCAACAAGGCAATATTCACACAGGACCAGAGACAAATCTTTAAAATAAACTGCTGAGCGAAAACATTAACTGAAGGAGAATAATATCGTTTATGTAACAGTTTACATAATATAAAATATACATTATACAAGAGCACATACAAACAAAAAGAAATGCACTAACCACATTAGACTAGTGCCCATGGTAATGGGGTGGGGGGAATATGTAGGGGATGGTGATAACAAAGAATCAATAAATAAAATACTGGCTTGGCCCAGACCAATGAAGACAAAGTGCCACCAACCGACGTGTATGAATAACTCAACCCTCACTAATGTCCAACTAGAAACTTTGTACAAAATAAAGATAAGCAATGTGAGCAAAGTAGGGAGAACAAATAGAAGTGAGGAGAACAAATGAAGGCAGTTTCGTCAGTCTTCTAGAGTGTTCACTACTGGAAACCTAGACACTCATGCCCTCCTCAAGACAGATTAGATGGATGTTTAAAACCATCCCCTACACTGACTCCTGAGGAGCACTGCTATTTGCATTTCTTCCTCCAGAAAAATACCTCCTTATTCCAACTTACTATTTCCCACTTCCAAACTTCAACTCCCTATTGACAAATCAGCTATTATCACCAGGTAAAGCCTAACAGCAATTTTTAAAAACAGCCATTTAAAGTGGAACTTTGGGGGCTTCCCTGGTGGCACAGTGCTTAAGAATCCACCTGCCAATCCAGAGGACACGGGTTCGAGCCCTGGTCTGGGAAGATCCCACATGCCACGAAGCAACTAGGCCCATGAGCCACAACTACTGAGCCTGCACTCTAGAGCCGGCGAGCCACAACTACTGAAGCCCTCCCGCCACAACTACTGAAGCCCGTGCGCCTAGAGCCCATGCTCTGCAACGAGAAACCACCGCAATAAGAAGCCCGCACACCACAAAGAAGAGTAGCCCCCGCTCGCCGCAACTAGAGAAAGCCCAACACAGCCAAAAATAAATAAATAAATAAACTTTTTTTCAGTGGAAATTTGTTATGTTTTTTTGAAAGTATACAAAAATACATATACTTTACTTATGTATGTTTTAACCCCCTCAAAACATTCTAGTAAACGTATTTGCCTGCAGATATCATATTTGCTTTCCCTTGAAAGCTTTTTATTTTTTTTTGATTTGGTAACCAGGTCTGTTACCACATAGGTACCAGAAGCCTAGCAGGAAAGAAAGGTGGACAGTTAATGCCCTAAGTCCCCTTGCATCACTATGTGCACAGTGATACCAACCTGCTGGCCCAGGTGAAGGAATTCTGGTAAGGATAACGTGTGCTAGTGAGTACTAAAGAAGAGGATGCCCCAATCACATCACAGGGTAAACAAATATTTGTTAAATTAAGCTTTTATATGTTTTTTAAGTTTATACCCTATCTGCATCTTACATCTCTTCCTCAAAAATATTTTTATAATCTGGTTTCATGATAATGTGAAATTTGATTTGTAGTAATGTGTACAGAAATCTCCTGTAAAATAGTTAGGAATGATTTAGTGGGTAGCAGTGATAAATTTGTGGGTATAGAGGGAAGAAATGGAAAAATGTGGAGGGTCTACCTAGAAGATGATCTCATCCTGTGGAACGAATTCAGAAGTGAATAATTCCCTAACTGAAGAAACAAATCAACCTTTTCATTTATGATTTAGGCACATCTCAGGAGTTTTCTACTTAATTTATCATACACATTATATTTCATCACCATATTTATAAGACACAAACATTGGCCAAATCTTTGTTTTTCATTCATTCATTTGACATCACTGAGTCCCTATGAGCCAGGATTGTGCCCGTCAGTGGGATAGTGCAATGTCTTTACTCAGCAATCAAAATGTGTAAAGAAAAAAAAGTGTGGAACAGTATCTGCAGAAACTATTCCAACGCTCAAATTCTTTTAGCACAAATCTATCAAAATTTAACTTGAACAATTATATAAACATTATACCTGAACAAAACAAAACTCTAAACCCATCGGTGCTTTCTACATAGGACATCACTCACATTTAACTCACAACAGCAGCATGGTCAAACAGAGGCCTTTTCTTTTTACATCAGAAAACTAAGCTTTGGATTCCCATTCTACTACTTACTAGCTTCAAGATCCTAGGCAAGTCACAGATAATCTTTCAGTCCATTTCCTGGTGTGTAAAACATATACGATGATAATATTGTATACTTACAAAGATGATGGTGAAGACAACTGGTAAATAAGAAAATATACAGAACCACTGTATGGTTCACACAAATGTACTTTTTTTTTTAATAGTGCATCTTTTTTTAAAAAATAAAATTATTTATTTTATTTTGGCTGCATTGGGTCCTCGTTGCTGCGCACGGGCTTTCTTTTAGTTGCGGCGAGCAGGAGCCACTCTGCATTGTGATGCATGGTCTTCTCACTGCGGTGGCTTCTCTTGTTGGGGAGCACGGGCTCTAGGCGCGCAGGCTCAGTAGTTGTGGCTTGCGGGCTCTAGAGAGCAGGCTCAGTAGTTGTGGCTTGCGGGCTCTAGAGCGCAGGCTCAGTAGTTGTGGCGCACGGGCTTAGCTGCTCCGTGGCATGTGGGATCTTCCCGGACCAGGGCTAGAACCCATGTCCCCTGCATTGGCAGGTGGATTCTTAACCACTGTGCCACCAGGGCACTTTTAAAAAGGCTTTGTGCCAGTTTAAAATGTCCCATTTATGGCCTTAAGGCTCCACTATGTCACTTGCTTTTAACTATTACACAAAGCTCACAGGCTCGTGCTGTAATCACTACTACAGGCTGAACCACACTGTGTGATAAACTCCATGTTCCAGCCACTTCTCTGTGTTCTCTGTCCCACCCTTGTTTACAGTTATACCATATATAAGGATCTTGATGTAACATTTCCTAAGGCATGTATCACAGGGCTGGAAACAGGTATATGACTATGAAGTTATATACAAGTTACATGGAAGATACTTTTGTGTTTAAAACGTTACCGTAATTCTGACAATAACCATTCTTTGCATGCACAGCTATGACTGAAACAACCAGTGCCCAAATAACCTTACTCAACCTACAAGGACTGTCACTGGACTCATGCATTGTCTATGATCCAGCCTCGAGCTTTCCACATTCAAGAGGGACCATCCCAAGCAAATAGAATGGCTTTCAATCACCGTTATTTTATACTTCACGATGATGGCATGTTGCTAAAAGGTATATCTTTCAAGTATCTTTCCAGACTACTTCCCAAATTCAGTTTGCCATGTAGCAGGTATTAATTTATTATGCTTTATTTAATCAATTCTCTGCCTTATGGTTTAGTTGAGAAGAGCTGGATTTGGAATATGGGCCACTTTGTTCTAAACCCCACCCTATACTTGAAACCCACAGCTCTTAGTAAGCTGCAACACTGCTCAAACAGCTGGATGAGATCTGTAGGTCTTAGGGATCTCACAGTCATTCAAAACTTTGTGCTATAAGTCTCTAGTCTCACCTAAAACTCAGCCCTACACTGCCACTAAACAATTAGCTCTCAAAAAAATCCATTAGATGTAATGGAAAATGTTCAGTCATATTTTGTTTAGATTTCTTGACTTCACCTTATTAAAGGTTACTTTAATAACCTCAAAGGATCTACTTTTTTATGACACAATTAATATTGTCTCCATACTTCATATAACTTAAAATAATAAAATTCTCTTTTTGTATCATATCAAACATATTCAAATAGGAAGAAACTAGTTAAATTATAACCTATCACAAAAGTAAAAATTTAGAAACTGAGCTGCCAAGTATGTTCAAAATAATTTTACTAAGATCATAAATCAAATGCCAAAAACACAATTCTCCTTATCAAATTCCATTTTTGTAATGCTTTTAGTTTGAACTCCACTCTTAATGATTACATAGATTTAATTAGAAATAAAAAATTCAATGTGGCCCAAATCAGAATATGTATTCTTTTGGTAATAAAATATGAATGTTGTTTAAAAGTGTTAAATAAATTAAAATAACGAGTTACTATAAACATAACCTTAATTAGATTGCATATGCCAATGTATTTTAATTATTGACATAGTGGATGGCTGTTACTGAACATAAGCTAATTAATACCCATTCTCACACTCGCGATCAAAGCAAAACTACAAAAACAAATCTCTAACCATTATGAAGTTACACATTTTTTATATTAGAATCCAACTTGCTTTATAGAAATTTCAATATCATTCCCCAATTTTACAAATGATAATGAACTAAAGGATTAAACATCTTTGCTTCTAAAAGGTTCTGATCTCATGTTCAAGCTCAGAGATGAGTCATGGCAGACCACTTTCATTTATTCTTTCAACAAATATACACCAACCACCTAGTACATGTCAGATGCTTATAAAGAGCTCTAAAAACACAATGATAAAGGGGGAAAGGACACAGATCCTCCCTCATAGGATTTACAGTACCTTCATGGAACTTACAACTTGCTTGTGGGGGGGAAAGACTTCAATCAAACAATCCTACAAATGAATGTGAAATTCTGAACAACAGAGAGCCTATCTCAGGCAGCACAGAGAGTGGTTATGAGCATGGGGTCTAGATTAATGGTCCAGGACTGAAATTCCAGCTCTGTCACTTCCTAGCTGCATATCTCTAGATGACATACTTCACTGTTTTGTGTTTCTATGTTCTCTTCTGTAAAATAGAGCTATTAATCCCTGGCTCCGTTGGGTTTTTGTGAGAATTAAATGAATTAATTCACATAATATGCTTAGAATAGTTCCTCCATATAATAAGCACTCAGTAAACAATGACTATTATTTTAAGAGAAGCTGGAAATTTGGACTTGTGTGCACGCCAGGCTGCCAGTTTGGAACTTCTGCTTAGAGAGGAAGGCAGGTCACGCAAGGCCTCGTAGATCATAGTCAGGCTTTCAGTCTTTATCTCAGAGCAATGGTCAGTCATGTAAGTACTGAAGCAACCTAATCAAATGGCACTTTATTTTTTCTTTTTAAAGATCTGGCACTTGAGGAAAACAATAAAATAATTCTAGACCATCACCACCCAATTGAACTTCCGGTGATGATGGAAATGTATATTTGTGCTGTCCTGTGTGGCAGCCACTAGCCATGTGTGGCTATCAAGCACTTGAAATGCAGCCAGTGTGACTGAGGAACTGAGGTTTTAATTTTAATTAATTTAAATTTAAACACAGCTAAACATGGCTCGTGGATATATATTAGACAGCACAGATAGATAATTAAGGCATGACAGACCCCATTTAACAAATCTACAAACTTTATCGATATTGCTCTAAGTAGAATACAGTAAAATATCACTAACATTCACGACAATGTTTTAAAATCTGACACTAAAGCTATAAACTAATTTGGCACCATTTCAATAATACATATGGGTGAGTAATGTTAATTAGTATAACCAGTTTTGCTTTTCATGTGTTATGTGATAGTCAATTCTCCACGTATTTTACCCATACATTAATCATTCATTCCTACAAAATTTCCTTTCCCCAAAAGTAATCACATACTTGTAATAAAAGCACTTGAAATAAGCCAATCTAAAAATAGGCAAGGAAGTGAATAGACATTTTTCCAAAGACATACAGATAGCCAATAAGCACATTAAAATATGCTCCAATGTCATCAGTCATTAGGGAAATATAAATCAAAACTACAATGAGTTATCACTGTATACCCATTAGGAAAGCCTATAATTAAAGACAGACAATACCAAGTGTTGGTGAGAATGTAGAGGACTGGAACACTCACATACTGCTGGTGGGAAAGTAAAACAGTGCAGCTGTTTTGGACACAGCCTGACAGTAACTCAGAAAGTTAAACAGAGAGTTATCATATGCACCAGCAATTCCACTCCTAGGTATATATCAAGAACTGAAAACATATGTTTATGTAAAAACACACATGAATGTTCACAGCAGCATTTTCTTAATAGCCAAAAAATGAAAACCCAAGTTCCATCAGTTGATGAAGGATAAGCAAAGGTGGTCTGTCCAAACAATACAATATTATTCAGTCATAAAATGGAATGAAATACTGATTTGTGCTACAATATGGATGAATCTTGAAAATACTATGCTAAGCGACCTGACACAAAAGTTCACATATTGTATGATTCTATTTATATGAAATATCCAGAACTGGCAAATCCATAGAGGAAGTAAACAAGTGGTTCCCGGGGATGGGGGTGGGGGGGAGGAAATGGGGAATGACTAATTAACAGGTATGGGGTTTATTTTGGGGGTGAAAATGTTTCAGAATTAGATGGTGATGATGATTGCCCAACTCTGTAAATGTACTAAAAGCCACTGAATTGTTACGTGAATTATATCTCAATTTTTAAAAGCACTTCAAATTTTGGTTTTAAAATTTTGTTAATTTCCTGTTCATATAATTTTTCTTTAAACATCTTGGGGTGCTTTTTTCCCTATCTCTCTAAAGAAATAGTAGCCATTTTATTAGGTGGTTTTGTGTAAGAATAGGTATTTGCAAACAAAAATTCTGTATAGGAGGCAAATTTTTTTTTTTTTTTTTTTTTTTTTTCTTTTTGCGGTATGTGGGCCTCTCACTGTTGTGGCCTCTCCCGTTGCGGAGCACAGGCTCCGGATGCGCAGGCCCAGCGGCCATGGCTCACGGGCCCAGCCGCTCCGCGGCATATGGGATCCTCCCAGACCAGGGCACGAACCCGTATCCCCTGCATCGGCAGGCGGACTCTTAACCACTGCGCCACCAGGGAGGCCCTAGGAGGCAAATTTTAAAAGCTGCTAGTTACTTAAAAAGGACATAGAGATACAGAAGTCTATCTGGCTCTCTCTGTGAAGCAATAGCAGTTCTGAGCTAAAGTTTGAGAAGACAGAATTCCTCTCTTTCTGACATTCTCCTGAGCTGACAAAGGAGGGATCTGAAAGATGAAGACTGAAGCCACATGGGCAGCCCTGGTTGACGCTTAGAGCTGAAACAAAACTGAGAAGCCAAGTTATGGGCAGACCCTGGATTTCAACATTAAATCAAGTAAACATGAGAAATGAGCTGAAATTTCTCTCCCTGAAGATACAAAGAGAAACTGGGGTAAAGAATAAGGCAAGTAAAGAAGCAACCCAAGTAAGTGCCCATCAATCGATGAATGGATAAAGATGCAGTATATGTATGTATGTGTACGTGTACACACACACACACACATACACTGGAATCATACTCAACCATAAAAAATGAAGTTTTGCCATTTGCAACAATGTGGATAGACCTAGAGGGTATTATGCTTAGTGAAATAAATCAGACAGAGAAAGACAAATACTCTATGTTATTACTTACATGTGGAATATAAAAAAACGAATGTATATAACAAAACAGAAATAGACTCACAGATATAGAAAACAAACTAGTGGTCACCAGTGGGGAGGGGGACGAGGGGTAAGATAGGGGTATGGGATTAAGAGATACAAACTACTATGTATAAAATAAATAAGCAACAGGGATATATTGTACAGCACAGGAAAATATAGCCATTATTTTGTAATAACATTAGAATGGGGCTTCCCTGGTGGTGCAGTGGTGAAGAATCCACCTGCCAATGCAGGGGACACGGGTTCAAGCCCTGGTCCAGGAAGATCCCACGTGCCACGGAGCAACTAAGCCTGTGTGCCACAACTACTGACCCTGCACCCTAGAGCCCACAAGCCACAACTACTGAGCCTGTGCTCTAGAGCCCACAAGCCACAACTACTGACCCTGCACTCTAGAACCCGCAAGCCACAACTACTGACCCTGCACTCCAGAGCCCGTGAGCCACAACTACTGAGCCTGCGTGCTGCAACTACTGAAGCCCGCGCGCCTAGAGCCCGTGCTCCACAACAAGAGAAGCCACCGCAGTGAGGAGCCCGTGCACCGCAACGAAGAGTAGCCCCCGCTCGCCACAAGTAGAGAAAGCCTATGTGCAGCAACGAAGACCCAGCACAGGTTGGGTCTTTATGTTGTATTTTTATTTTACAAAAATAAAAATAAATAAAATAAATTTATTTTAAAAATATAAAATGGAATATAATCTGTAAATACTGAATTACTACATACACCTGAAATTAATATTGTAAATCAACTATGTTTCAATTAAAAAGAAAAAAGACAAGGAGAGGGAAGTACAAAATTTGCATAAATCCAAAAGAAATCATAAATGCTTCAGAAATACATTTCCATTTCATGACTTGGAAAAGAACTGTTTGTCTGGGTCATACAGTAAGTCAGAGACTAAATAATAAATCAAAGAGTAATTAATACTTATGAACTCTTATTCAGCTGTCATCAATGACACAGAGTAGGATTACCACCTGTTATAGGTTAATGAAATTTTTTTCCCTTAAAACAGTTGCTATTAGTTGAATTCTTTCATGATTGATAAATACATCGAAATTCTCATTTTAAGTACAAAAATGTCAAACTGCCTATGGAAACTTAAACAGGAAAATACCAAGAAAAAGAAAATTTTTAATTTATGCTACATTTAAAAGTTAGCTACTACTTAACATCTAAATTGTTGAAGAGCTGAAAGGTTGAAAAAAAATAATACCGCTTAAGTAACTCCTACTAACAGAAAAAGAAAAATAAGAAAAACCTCCTGGAGGATCCTGGCTTGGCAGCCCTGCCTAGAAAAGAAATGGGAACAAGTCCCTTCCATCAAAGTACTTCAGGGGTGGAACTTACTAACTCTAATATACTGGGGGAAAAGTGTCAAGAAATCATACAACCATAACAAAGATTTTCAGCATCTAAAAGCCTATATATATACATATATATGTATATATATATATAAATGATACATATATATCATTTTATAAAAACATAATGAAAAGGATAAACACTGACTTCAGAAACCCTAAGCAAATTTGGTAAAACAAGATTTCTCAAATCTGAATGACAGTGTTCATCCTAATGGGTGTTCATTACACTAGTCTCTGTACTTTTCTGTATTTGAAATATTCCATAAAAACCCTAAACAAAGTCTCATTAGCATTAAAGATCACCAGTTTCTATTTACCCCAAAAGTTCAAATTGTGTTTTTCTTTTTATTGAGGTATAATTGACATATAACATTATATTAGTTTCAGGTATACAACACAATGATTCTCTATTTGTACATATTGTGAGATGATCACCACAATATCTAGTAAACATCTGTCACCCCAGTTACAAAACTTTTTTTCTTGTGATGAGAACTTTTAAGTTCTACTCTTTTAGCAACTTTCAAATATGTAACAGTGAAATAGTCACCATGCTTTACCTTACATCCTCAGGAGTTATTTATTTTATAACTGGAGATCTGTATCTTTTTTAAAAAACATCTTTATTGGAGTATAATTGCTTCAAAATGGTGTGTTAGTTTCTGCTTTATAACAAAGTGAATCAGCTATACATATACATATATCCCCATATCTCCTCCCTCTTGCATCTCCCTCCCACCCTCCCTATCCCACCCCTCTAGGTGGTCACAGAGCACCAAGCTGATCTCCCTGTGCTATGCAGCTGCCTCCCACTAGCTATCTATTTGACATTTGGTAGTGTATGTATGTCCATGCCACTCTCTTTGTCCCAGCTTACCCTTCCCCCCACCCCGTGTCTTCAAGTCCATTCTCTGCATCTGCGTCATTATTCCTGTCCTGCCCCTAGGTTCTTCAGAACCATTTTTTTTTTTTTTTAGATTCCATATATATGTGTTAGCACACGGTATTTGTTTTTCTCTTTCTGACTTACTTCACTCTGTATGACAGACTCCAGGTCCATCCACCTCACTACAAATAACTCAATTTCGTTTCTTTTTATGGCTGAGTAATTGTATTGTATATATGTGCCACAGGAAATTTGTATCTTTTGACCCCTTTCACCCATCACACTTCAAATTATGTTTATGTTTTTGAACAACTACCAAAATATTATGCAGCTAATTAATATTTTGTTTGTACTTCACCATGTTGCTTCAGGTTTAAGCCATTACTAATAACTTAGGTGATTCAGTCAAAAATATTTATCAAGCTATTTAATAGAAAAAATGAGATATTGCCGAGGTGGACAGATGACAGAAGACATATGCTTGTTAATGATTCCATTTATCTTAATTATACCTACTACAACACTTTTAAAACATGTATCTTTCAGTACAAAGAATTTAAAGACCGCATATATTGTCGGCATAGTCCAAAGTGTTTATTAAACTTTGAAAATCAAAATCATAGCAAGTCATCTGCTTGTGAGCATCTTATCTTACAATATTCTAACTCACTGAATGGGAGAAACAAAGCATACAACATAATGTGATTACTTTTAAGGCACAGCAGTAAATTTATTGAATGCTTCCCTAATTAAAAAAATAATAACCTAAGTAATGATTATGCCTTTATAATCTGGGATAAAGCTAAAATTCCTCCTTATTCAACAACCTCACATCTTGTAGCTAACATGAGGTTAAATTTCAAACCACATCCTTTCAGAAAGAAAACTGCAAATTTAAGATCTCTAACCTTTGCCAGGCTATTTTAGAACACTGAAAATGTTTTTAGCCTGAACCAGAAGTTTCTCTCTAGAACACAAGAGCTAAGCCTATAAACTTTGTTCCTGGCTTATTGGTTACGTATATGAGGCATTATAATAGTTAGCAACTTATTATCTGCATACCTCAGAAGCTGGTCCCTACAGCTTAGCTGGCATGGGGCTTTAGTCATTTTTTTAATAAGGAACTGTTACCAGGAAATTGAACCTCAGCCTAATCCCAGTTGATCAATATGATAGAATTCCAGGGAACCTTGTTATCTCACTTCTCTTCACAGGGTCTGTTCCTTGCTGCTTGGCTTTCAGAGAAATCAGGCCATAATTAATATTTCAACGGCACAGGAGCTGATACTTCTGTTGCAGTGAAGTAGTTCATTCACTTTGGCAAGGATTTCTCCCGATTCCTTATTTGCAAAAAGCACGCCAGGTTAGTTGGCCTAGATCATCTCCTGTTTTAAAATTTTTTTGTGTGGGGGAGGGAGGGGATTAAAGTCCTGAATTCTCATCTAAATTAGCTAATGAGAGACATGGTACCTTGCCCAGGATGCTGCGATGCAATCCTACCGGACTTGCAGTTTTGAGAAAGTTTCCTGTGGCCTTGAAACAGCTGGGCCATCAATTGCTGTCAACAAGTTTTCTTCCTCTCCTTGGCACACATAATGGAGGCGGACTGTGGATTAAAGGCTTATGGAATGCACTGAGCTTCTGTTTGTGTCTGCACAGCACTGGGCATGTAGACATCTAAGGGTGGAAGTACCTTCTGGCCAAACTAAGAGGTCAGGTTCAGACTCCAGACCTAAAGATCTGGCCATCTCCAGTGTTCCTAAGTCAGAGATACCTAACCAGCACTTAAGACTTCTGTAATTACTGATGATGCTTTCACTGCTTTACTTTGATATAATGACTAATGGATACAAACTGGTTCCTATCCTGAATTTGTTTCTGGTCACCAACAAATTCAGGATAGGAACAAGTCTGATACCAATGAAGCAAAGACTTTATGTACTGAACAAATTACAGCAAAAAGTGCCTCACAGCTACACAAATTTGGATAATGTGAATTCACATACAAAAATTTATATATAACCAAACGTACTGGCAGCCAAACTCCTGGAATTTGTGGCTGGCTAGCTTGGTAGGCAGACCTACTTTGGTGACTTCATTAATCTTGCCGTGATTCACCTCCACATTTCATAGGACTGAATTTTTTGTATCCCACCCACGCTATCATGGCAGGGTTTGACTGTTGCCCTCAAGAGATTATTTTTAAATTGACTAGCTCAGTAGCATGGATAGGCCTTCCTCGCCCCCTTTGAGTTTCTTAGATTTAAATAAAATGACCATAAGACATGATACTTGAAGCAACAAGAAAACTGAACTATATCAATAGAAGCCAAATCCTGATGCAAATTTCTTTCACATATCACTCACTGCCACCTCACCAATTTCTCTTGCGGCCTAAGATTTTGTTCAATAGTATCTTTAGTATAATAGTATCTTTAGTATCTTTACTACTTCAATAGTAGCTTCTCATATTTACTTGTCAACATCCTAATGCACCACTAGACCAAAGCTTCAAGTACTAAGGCCAGCTATTTAACACGAAGCAGAAAGATTTTCCTGGGTTAGGCCATTTCATCAAGATAATAAGTCCAAGAATAGATAGAGGGGGACATGTGAATGTCTTGGTGACACAGTGAGAATGAATGATTCAGGGACCAGCGGCTTGATTCATCTCACACTGAACATTTGAGTCATTCAGGAAAAGTATCTTGTATTTACTTTTTAGAAAAAGGTACATTTTGAATATGCAGAACAGTTTGATTCCATTTTTTTGAAGACATTTGAATGTCAAATCTAGGGCTATATCTGGATTCCATAACACTTGTGTGTGGTGAGGTGTTTTTTTTTAGCACTTCCTAAAATTTTAAAGCATAAAGCAGCAATTACTATATAAAGATAAAAAAGAACTAATACAACCTAAAACCTAAAATCAAACACAAAATTAATCCAAGAGGTGACAGAAAGGGATGTTAGCTCTCAGTGAGATCAACATATCTTTTCAACAAACCTGGCTAATAATCTGGGGATATTAACATGGTTTTTGGTTTAGGCTTCAGGTCATGACTTAGGTCTCACTGTTTTTCAGCTTTAAATTTGGACCTGCCTTGGAGACTGGATGACCAAAATGATACCAGTAACACAAATTCCAAAGATGCTGCATATGCGCCATTGTTTCCTGCCACCCAACCTGAAGTCAAGTCTCCCAAGTAACTCTCCAGAGTAACCCAAGTAGAGGTAACCACTGGAGCAGCAAACTGATCACCTTAAGAAGGAAAGCAGAGATGTGGCCCACAGAGAACAATCTGGCATCCATCAAGGGAAGGACTCAGTGGGATTCTGGGAGGCCCAGACTGCAAAGGCTATTCCCACAAAGGATGACCAGGCTGAAGATACACACAGACACAACCCCTGAGGAAGCAGCTACATCTTCTGATCCAGGAAAGTACATGAACCTGAGTCACCACCTCTCCAGATCTCAGGTTCTTCTCCTGTAAAAGGAAGGGACTGCATATTGTGATTCCATAAACATTAACCTTGTCAGCAGTGTTCTCCTCAAAGTGTGACCATCATATCTGTGGCTTAACTTTAACACAGTCATACATTTAAAAAGGAATTTGATGGTTTATAACAAAATACCTACAGTGATCACCTCTGGATGCAGGTAAATATAGATGGGTTTCAATTCCTTCTTTTGTAGTTTTCTGCATTTAAAGATTTTTCTATAACGGTATGGATCACATTTATAATTAGAAAAAAAAACTATTTTAAAAGTGAATTTTCCTATATTTAAAATAGCAGTTCTCTAATCCAAACTGATACTATTTTAATTCAGTTAAACCTTCAGAGGATGAGCTCCCTATTCAAAGTGAGGAAAGGGATGGGAAAATGTTGACACCACAATACATTTTTGCTGTGCATGTGGATGATAAAGTTAAACCTGAAATCATATCTTTAAAATCCAGGGTTGAGATATGCCCACATGTGTACCTATAATGTCCCAGTGATTTCCTGATCACATCTAAAAAGATTCACTGTAAAAGTCCTCTGAAAGGGAAAGAACTGCTCTAAAGTCTCAAGCTAAAGGAAAAAAAAAAAAAAAAAAGATGTTTCTTTACCTTTATTGCAATTATCCTAACTCTTTGGAGGGGAGAAGCAAAGAACCATTTGAAAATCTGTTGAAAGTTATAACAACTCTCAAAAAAAAAAAAAAAAGTCAAATCTCCTTGATTTTGTTGATTGTTCCTAATATACGGAACTTCAAATGTCTGAATATTTATGTGAATTATAACTGTACTGAGTTGGAATTCCCCAGAATCAGACCCAAGACAAGGATTGGAGTGCAAGTAATTGACTTGGGAGGTGGACAAGTAAGGTAGGGAAGAAAGTGACTAAGGGGTACATTAGTGAGCAGGTCACTGCTCTGAGCAAATGGATCTCCTGTCTGCTGGGGACCTCAGGGAGCCTGCAGAGGACAGGCCTCAGGGATGTCTCAACTAAGGGGCCAAGAAGCTGGGCTACTGGTCCAGCTCCCATTAGTTGATGGTTGGGGGCTACTCCTAGGGATGATAACCTCCTGGCATTTCTGACCTGACCCAACATTGGTAGCAGAGCCTTCAGGCTAGAAGTCCCAGGGGTTTGTAGTAGGAAGCTGTCAGGTCAGAAGACAATGACGTGATGGTGAGTGCCATGGCATGTGGGCAGGGCACAGACAGAATATGCTGCCACCATTAAGTATAAGAAGAAAAGTGCCCTTATTTAGATTAAAATGCAAACTACAACGTCTACACTTACTGAGCGCCCACTCTGTGCCAGGCACAGTTTTATGACTGTTAGTCCACAACCTAGTGGCGAGACAGCACATAGACAGGTTATTGAAAAATAAAAAAGCTCTAATGAAAAGATTTTAAAACTGGGGCCAGGGGTTCTTGACACTGGAAGTGGAAAGATGAGCTTCTTCACAGGGGCTGTAAACGTATATAACATTTCCTCCAGGAGAACAAAGAAAGAGCAGAGATTTCACCCTGATGACAGCCACAAAAACACCACAGTCTGCCAACTCACAATTTTCTTCAACTCAGAGAGCTGAAACCTCAGTATAACCAACTAACCTGAAATTAAGGAAAGAGAGGCACCTCCAAGGAGATGGACCTCCTTACCTGGGTCAATGCTGCTGAATGCTGGCAAGAAGAAATGAGCTAGTAAACTGGTAAAGGCTAAATGTGGGCAAGCAAGAGAATACAGAACTCTGAAGGACCACAGACAGGAG
Organism: Mesoplodon densirostris; assembly: GCF_025265405.1. NCBI lineage: Eukaryota > Metazoa > Chordata > Mammalia > Artiodactyla > Ziphiidae > Mesoplodon > Mesoplodon densirostris. The sequence continues at coordinate 78,041,136 of NC_082668.1, read as the reverse complement.
GTGAACCCACACTCAGGTTCTTCTACGTGGACCTCCCCAGGTGCCAACATAAAAGCCTGGCCAGAGTCCGGAGACCGCCTCCCACTAGGTGCAGACCTGGGGAGGAGAACAGCAACTGCCTTGGGACAGGCACGAAATACCACCTGGATCCTTCTCTCCTATCTCTGCTAGAGAAAAAAGGCCTTAAACTGCTGAGGGAAGGGCAAAAAACTCTGTGTTCCTTAGGACACTGGTGAAAGCCCACTGTAGCTGGGAATTTGTCAGTATAGTGTAGTCACCCTATTCTATGAACAGTTTAACTCAAAAACAGCATGCTTGTTATAAACACAGCTTCCAGACCCTGGTCCCTCCTTCAGCCAGGCCACCAACCTAAGCCCCTTCTCAACAAGCACTATGGAGCCACCCAGGGTAGAGGAATCTCTCTGGGATTTGGAGGGGAAGGAGAGAAAACCATGGCCCAAAAGGGGGCTTTGGTGGAAGAAATGTTTTAAAGATGAAGACGTGAGCCTGTTTACGGATGGGGCCAGGAAAGTCAAAGAACAGGATTAATAATAATCAGGGAGTAAGGAGGATGGGTTATAAATCACTTGGCATGAATTTTCTTCTGAATGTTACATCAATGTAGTTGCTTAGACATGCAAGTTTAATTTCTGTTTGAAATAAGGGGGGAAAGCCTACATGAATAGATTCTGGATTAAATTTAGTATCAGATTTAATTTTTACAGTCAAGAACAATTAAATTGTCTGCTCGAATTTTCTGGATCACGAGAGCTATTCACACTGAAATGTCTAACGTTTTGCTCGTTGTCAAAAAGAAAAAAAAGCCTTCAAGTGCTGACACGAAAAACTGTGCTTTATTTCAAACTGTGCAAATCACTGCAGTGACAGAAGCTCATCACACATATGAGAGAAGACATACTGGAAGTAAGATTCATCTCTTCTCCTAGTGGGTCTGCCATAAGTAGTAGCTTCCAACTAAATATCAATGAACGCCTGTTTTACTATTTCTCCAATCTTATTCATAGTTACAAAATCAGGACAATTTCCTTCTTCTATTAACTGCCATTTATTGATATAAGCATTATTTCAAAGAAACGAAGCGCTAGTCATTGAAAAGTAATTCCATTTCAGATACCACATTAAACTTAACAGAGGCATTTAAACATTTTTGATGATTGAAAAAGTAAACATCTTTAAGTTATTCAGTCTCGTTCTACAGCTAACCCAAACTTAAATAAATCTTATCACATGGTTTCTAAAGGATATAGAGTAAAAATGTATTCTTGGGCTTTCCTGGTGGCGCAGTGGTTGGGAGTCCGCCTGCCGATGCAGGGGACACGGGTTCGTGCCCCGGTCCGGGAAGATCCCACATGCCGTGGAGCGGCTGGGCCCGTGAGCCATGGCCGCTGAGCCTGCGTGCCTGGAGCCTGTGCTCCACACGGGAGAGGCCACAGCAGTGAGAGGCCTGCGTACCGCAAAAAAATAATAATAATAATAAATAAAAAATGTATTCTTCCCCAGCTCTCTCTCCTCCAAAAAGCTTTAAGAAGCTCAGCACAGAACTGAAAATTAAAATGAATCAAATAAAAGTGAATGAAAAATTATCTTCAGACCGACTCTATCAGTTTTAATGTCTTTACAAGCAAACTGAGTCACAGAGAAGGGGCCTGCACACTAGTTACAGCCTATACTTTCCCTATCAGGAGGGTCAATCACCTAAGCGTCTTAAAAGCAGTAAAAAATGAGACCATAGGATACAGCATAGATTTGTTATATCTTAAATATTAAAAACATGAAATGTCAAGATATATTTATTTAAAGTAACTGAAATTGTATGTCAGGATTTTTCTTTTTTTTTCTGCTCTGAAGCTACTCTATGGAAATTTAAAAATCAGATGAAATTTCTGTCTTAGATCAGCATTAAAAGAAAAAATAAGGGAAGGGGGAGGGCTCTGCTTTGCTTTCCTTCAATTATGAAGCAAGGTGATACTCTGCATACTAAATTAATTCCATTTCGCATGTTGTTTAACTTACTTTGCATACCTACACTTCTATGTGTTCCTGGCAGTTTTTAAATTTAATTTTCGAAGCAAAACCACAAATCAAAGATGTTCAGAACAACCATTTTCTTTCTCTTATCCCCAGAATCATGGACAAGTTTTAACATAAGCTTCTTGAGGACAAGCACTCAAAATTTTATACCTCTGCTGCCCTGACATGTCTCAGCCTGCAGGCGGAACGCAGGAGAGGAAAAGACTGGCAGACTTGAAGTTGCCACACAGATCAAGACAATCGAGCCTCTCTGCAGTCAGTAAGGACATTTCTGGCATCTCTGAGGCTCAGCTGCTACTGTAACATCACTTCTAAGAGTGAATGTCCTGAATGTAGGGACTAGGCCTTTCCCAAATCATTTCCGTACCCCTTCCCATACTGAGCACTGGGCCTCTGTAATGAATGGTTCTTGACTACAATTCTCCGAATTCTACTGAAAATTTCAAAAGATAAGCCCAAGTTTTTTTTAACTTGAAGAGTTGTTTTTTTTTTGTAATATACTTGTGAGCATGGTCCTTTCTTTTTTTAAAAAAATTATTTATTTAATTAATTTATTTTTGGCTGCGTTGGGTCTTTGTCACTGTGCGTGGGCTTTCTCTAGTTGTGGCGAGCGGGGGCTACTCTTCTTTGTGGTGCACGGGCTTCTCACTGTGGTGGCTCCTCTTATTTCGGAGCACGGGCTGTAGGCGTACGGGCTTCAGTAGTTGTGGCGGGAGGGCTTCAGTAGTTGTGGCTCGCGGGCTCTAGAGCACAGGCTCAGTAGCTGTGGCGCATGGGCTTAGTTGCTCCGCGGCATGTGGGATCTTCCCGGACCAGGGCTCGAACCCACATCCCCTGCATTGGCAGGCGGATTCTTAACCACAGTGCCACCAGGGAAGTCCCCTTGATGAGATTTTAAGTGATGAAAAAAATAAGATCACACATTCTTGTACATCAAATGCTTTCCATAATTCATTAACCAAATATTAACTACTAAATAACAACTATCTTATTTCAGTATGAAGAACTGAACCACAAACTAAACTTACATTTTGATACTTTTTTTTATTACTGTGACTCTCTTATAATTTCTGTGCTAGTGAAATGAAGGTAGTATATCACCTAGTTTTACAGAGTTATTAGAAGGATTAAATAAATATTAATAGAAATGCTTTGGAAACTGCAAAGCTATATCATATTGCTTTGTTAACCAAAAAACATTTACAGTTTTGTTATTTTATTTATAATTGGTCCCAGCTACTCTCTACACCAGCTGCAAAAGAATTTTCTGCAATGACAAAAATGTTTTGTATCTGCCTATTACTATAGCCACTTGTCCTATGTGGCTATTCAGCACTTAAAATGTGGCTAGTGAGGAGAAGAAACTGAATTTTTAATTTAAAATTTTCAGTAGTCCATGTGGTCAGTAGCTACCAGATTGGACATCACAACTCTGTAGCTTCAAAAACATATAACTTTTCACTGTTTAAAAAAAAAAAAGTTCAAGAGATAAAATTTTCTTTGTTTTCTCACAGTGTTCACTCTTTTCAACATGGGACAGTACTATTTAAAAATAAGAGACAACAACTTAGAGAAGCAAAACCCCACTTAATACACATTATTTGGCAAAAGGGTCTTTAAGAACAAACCATCAAAACTTCATTTTGATGTAGCTTATTTGACAGCTGAGGTCTCCAAAACATCTAAATGGCATATACTAAAAACTGGCACATACTAGGTGCTTCGCAAATAACTAATAATGAAAGAAGGACACGAGAGACTATCTTTCGTATATATCTCAGCATTCCAAAGTTAGAGGTTGGCCCTGCCCACCAACATCACCAGCAGGCACAACCTCTACTTCCTGAATGAGCTCTACTTGAAATGTGTCACCTGGTAGATAGCAAACATACAAGACAAGGGCCCTGCCTGTAGAGCTACAATCAACTTGGAGGAAAGAGACAAGAGAAAAGTTAATCAGTAGATGTTAACAGTCCAACACAACAACAGAAAAACCACCATGGGGAATTTATCATTAAACGCCAGAGAAAAGAGACATTTGAAGAAGGAGAGATGACCATCAGCCAGCGGTCTTAGGTCACACACACAAGGAAGGATTTGAACTAGGTCTTGGAGGGCTGTGAGGATTGAAACAGACAGCACAGGGAGTCAGGAAACAGTGAGTAGAAACCGGTTTTGCTGACGCAGAAGGTTCAGGAAGGAGAGTAATTAAGGTTTGATTGTGAAGGGCCTTTATTGGTAGGCAGGCTGGAGTCTAAAGTGATACTGCAGGGTGAAAAATGGGGACTCACTAAAGGTTAGAGTGGAGAGGGATGACTAAGGTTATAAACAAAGTATTTCATTATTCATTTACCCAAGGCAGGCATCTGGTGCTTAATATGTATGTCAGGCACATTGCTAGGTGAGGGTTACAATGACGGCCGTGACACAGTCCTAACCTGGACAGTGCTCACAATACAGCCAGGAACACAGACAGAGAAATAACTTGAACACTGTGTGACACATATTTGTAGCAGAGTTACATGCAAAGTGCTAAGAAGCACAGGTGGGAAGGTTTAAATCTGCAGAGAAGGGCAAAGGAGGCTTCACCAAGGAGGGGTCATTAAGTTAGACCTTGAAGGGAAAAAACCATGGACTCACCAGGCAGAGAAGGGCATACCAGCTACCTACAGAAAGCCTTTGGGAAATCTAAAATTTGTTGGGAAGATCGTACTTCTATGAAATTAAAAGGTGCTAAGGTTGTATCATTCAAATGTAGAGAAAGGGGCTTCCCTGGTGGCGCAGTGGTTGAGAGTCCTCCTGCCGATGCAGGGGACACAGGCTCGTGCCCCGGTCCGGGAGGATCCCGCATGACGCGGAGCGGCTGGGCCCGTGAGCCGTGGCCACTGGGCCTGCGCGTCCGGAGCCTGTGCTCCGCAACGGTAGAGGCCACAACAGTGAGAGGCCCGCGTACTGCAAAGAAAACCAAAAACCAAAAACCAAAAAAACAACTCGGTAATAAAAGATGAAAGACCCGGTTTCACAGACAAGGTTTTTATAATTTACCAAAACTATAAATCTAACTTTTAAATTACCGAGGTCACATGTAATTCAGTGTATAACTATGGAAAGGAAGCTTTAAAAATTATAATTTAACCCAGTAATTGCATTCCTGGACATTTCCCTCAGAGAAATATAAACTTATAACATAAAAACCTGCATAGAGATATGTCTAGTAGCTCTGTAAATTGAAAATAAATTCAGATGTCCCTCAAAGTGTGAATGGTTAAACGAACTGTGGTACATTCTTATTATAGAATACTACACAGCAATAAAACAGGAGAGAACATTGATACGTGTAACAACTTGCATGAATTTCTAAAAAATTATGCTGAGGAGACAGATACAAAAAACTCTCCAGTTACATACTGTATGATTTCATTCATGTAACATTCTAGAAATGATGAAATTATATAAGTAAATTATATTTCTATAATGTATAGAAAGAGGACAATTAGTGGTTGCTAGAGATTAAGGAGGGGGTGAGGATGGAAGAGAAGTGGAAGTGTGACGGCAAAAGGGCCACATGAGAACCCTTGGAGTGATGGAAATGTTCTGTATCTTGATGGCATCAATGTTAATATCCAGACTGCGATACTGTTCTATGGTTTCGCAAGCTGTCACCATTGGGGTTAAATAGGCAATGGGTACACAAGATGTGTGTATTATTACTTCTAACTGCATGTTCTGTGAGTTATGAGTTCATAATCATCTCACAATTAAAAGTTTAATTTTTAAAAATTATAATTTATTCAAATTTTATCACAGTGATTACTTGAGGTTGGGGGAGGAACCACCAAAATGTTTAAGAGTGTTTCTAACTACACTTTTATTTATTTTTTATTTTTTTATTTATTTTTTTTTGCGGTACGCGGGCCTCTCACTGCTGTGGCCTCTCCCGTTGCAGAGCACAGGTTCTGGACGCGCAGGCTCAGCAGCCATGGCTCATGGGCCCAGCCGCTCCGTGACATGTGGGATCTTCCCGGACCGGGGCACGAACCCGCGTCCCCTGCATCGGCAGGTGGACTCTCAACCACTGCGCCACCAGGGAAGCCCCTAACTACACTTTTAAAACCAAACAAAGGTTTGCTGCACCCACTACATCAGAAACAAGCTGCGAAATTTCCTGTTTTATGAGTATTAATGTTCATGTAATTTTATAATGCTAATTATGCTTGTATTATTTTACTAACTTTTTCCTTTGAAAGACTTCATGTGCTTAAAAATGCATCTACTTTTCACCTCAATTCCTCAGCTGAATATAACAAAGATATTACTAATTCACAAAAGGCAAGGACACAGAAAGTTTGCTCAATGTTATATGGCCAAAACCTGACCAAGCTTGTCTTGGTGCTTCATAGCTACATGTTAATACTCTGAGAAAGAGCGTGCTATGTAAACTCATCTCACCATAGTTATAATCCAGGCTATAATGAATATGAATCAGTCTGTTTAAGATTTTCTAATTAATGTCTTCAGCAAGGAATTTGACATAATTATTTATCTACCAAACTGTATTACAAAGGTAGTTGTTTAAATAAGGCAGAATGCAGTTTTTCCATTGAAACATGTACAATAAATAGTTTTGAGTGTCTAAGACCAAACAGTTTACAGAAGTAGTTTACAAAAGGAAAGAGGGACGGCAATAGGCAGGGAGAGGTTGATCCTAGAGTAGAAGGTGAAGGTATGCCAAGACTGGAATTAAAAACCCATTCATTCAATTAAGGTATCCAGAAAGACTGGAGGTCAAGATTAAGTCATGCAAAAAAAAACAAAGTCCCTGCTCTCAAGTAGCTCAGGGAAGTAGAAGGACCATAGGAACCTGGAACTGATATACTCCAGTTACATCTTAGGATGATGGATTTATGGATTTATGTTGTTTCTATGGAAAATTGCATTCAAAGTTCTGATCAAGTAACTCAGAAACAATATTTTGGAAGACTGACACCTGCCAATATATTGTCCAAAGATTTCAGACTGACACATAATTCTCATATGTGGACAGTCTAAGTTAGACATTTAACAGCTGAATTGCTTATTGCAGGTCTCAAAATAACAGCAGTTCTTGTGAAAGTCCAATTGGGTTTTCTGATTCCTCTTTCAGTGCTTTTTAAAAACTGACTTTGCTGCTTTTTCAGTCATTGATAAATTGACAGTAAGTGGAAAATTCCCATCAGGGCATCAGTCTGAGGTTCAAGGTAAGATTCAATGAGACCATTTATTCTAGCAGATGTCTCAAGAGATTTTCAAAACATTCTTCTGTTTATTCATAACAACAAAAGGGAGTATTTTCAATAACAGATAATAAGTTTGGACTTATAAAGGCATAAAAATTGTATAAAGAAAAGCACAAAACACAATAAACTAGAGTAATGCTATATGAAAACGAAAAAAAGAACTTACTTAAAATGGCAGGTCTTAAGGCATAAATTATGGTTCTTCATAAATAATGCATTTTCATTGTGACCAATTATTTTACATAGGCTATGAGGTAAAGTACTTCAAGAAATATAAACCAAATAATCAAGTTCATGATTAAAGCCTTTTCTGAAATCACTATTATTACTGGTAGGCAGCACTTTTTCAAATGCAGGCTTTTTCCTAAGAAAGCCGCTGACAGTGGTTAACACAGCCGTCTATCTAGATTCTGGTAATGTGTCACATAACACACCTAAAAAGTAGGTTTAGATAAAACCTAGTGAATACAAAGTCATTTTACAGCTCATCCTTAATACTTACAGAACAATTTTGCATGTTTATTTATATACCAAAGTTTTCTAGAACAATTTTTTCCAGTTCATGTGTATTATCTTTACCAACTAAATGGTAAAATTAATCACAGCTTCCTCAAAGATGGAGAATACTGAATTCAACATAGACTATAAAACTCCCCAGGAGACGCAAAAGGGAGGGGATATGGGAACATATGTATATGTATAACTGATTAAATTTGTTATAAAGCAAAAAACAAAAAAAACAAAAAACAAAAAACCTCTCTAGGGAAACTCATCTTTTGGCCATGAGGCCTAGCATTGAGTCTCACACAGAGCAGGGGACAAATGAATGATGACTAAATGGAACCAAAATGAATCATGTATCTTTTAAAATAAGAGGTATATAAAACAAAACACAATTCTTCACACACAGTAGGACTCCAGCAAATATCTGAAGTGCTAATTGTGTTCAGTCCCCTCACTTGGACCCCTGGTGGTACTTAGGACTAAGAAGTTATTCTAACTAGATTAGTCCTTGTTCCCCATTCAATCCAGGTTGCAGGTGTCAGACAATATGATGAACCTCACTGCAAAGTGGTTATTACTGGTTTCCACTTTGAGTGTTTACAATTCTCTTGAAGGTATAGAAACTTAAGAGCCTGTTCAAGTGTTTACTTTGATCATACTGAGAATTCAATCAATATTGCATGTATTAGTAGTATGATTCTCCTTTTTGAAAATAATGTACTTATTGTATTAGTAAAGGGAAATAGTCAATCTCAATATTTTTAAATTACTGTATATGGAGGTATACATATGTAAGTTCTATAGGCATTTTTCCCCCTTTGTGGGGGAGAGCAGGATCTAGGAGAAAATCTCTTTGCTGGATTTTTTAATTGCTTAAAAAAAAAAAAAAAAAACCAAAAACAGACACAAGAGCACAAATCTAAGTAAAATATCATCCTGTTGAAATATGCTGCAATTTCTGAACACTGGTTGGTTGGCCATGCATGAAAAAAACAGAGTTAAATGAAACGACCTATATTCTATAATGAGATATAGATCAATGAGTTCTGTTTATGGAAAAGCAACAGTTTTTCCAGAGGAACAACTCTGTCTCAGTTGCTTAATTTCTTTGAGGACAAATCAAACCTTTTAGGGGAAATCGAACCAAAGCAAATGGTAAATGGACCTTTCTCATTTTAACAAGACCAGTCCCATCTAACCACCACCTAAATTAACTTCCCTTCTATTTCCATCCAACTTCTGGAAAATTTAGCCTCAACAAGGGCTTAAGCCTCAAATGTGCACAGCAGACTGGTTTGTTAACAAATGAGTCCAAGAAGGTAGCCACTAACTCAGCCATTATGGGGACAAATGTTTGTCTGGCTGCAACATTTATATTTTTAGAAGCTGAGCATTTCATATGTATAACTCCAATTTTCTCCCCTTACCCCAGAGGGTAAATTGTAATAAATTCTTGAGAAGACAGTACATTCTTGCTGAGGAAAAAATACAACAGAATGAGAATGCTGGCTGTGCTAAGAGAAGTGAAATGTAAGTACTAGAAGGACTCTAGAGAGCATCTGGTCCAACACCTTCATTTCGTAAGATGAGAAAACCAGAGCCCAGAGGAGTTAAATGACTTGCTCATGGCACACACAGCAGCTGAGTAATACGGCCAGGTCTAGGACTAGAGACTACATCTATTAAACCACCGTCTTTTGGTTTACATCAAGTATTTTCCAAACTTTTCTTCTAGTTTTTCTTGCTTTGGTAGTTTCCTGCCAATTTCAAGTGTGAACTTCAGAGAGAAAAGGCAGCTTTTAAAGAGTTTATTTACAACGTGCATTTTAGTCCATAATTGGTTAACACTAACACTTTCTTCACATGTTGACTAGCAAAGACATTTTATAAAATGACTACCACTTAGAATTGCAAATGCAATAGTTGCACACACATTTAAAAGGTATGTTTTACATTTTGCAAGTGTATAATACTACCAGTCTTTACCTTTTAAAGGTAACAGTTTATTAAGATGTGTTTACCCAATCTCCTACACATTAGTGGTGTTTACATGCCTCTAAGTACTGCCTGCCGAACAAGGTCTAACTTCCCTATTTTAAAAAGGCCCTGAGTTGATTTATTTTGCTGGATTCTCTTCTTTAAAAGCAATCTCTTGCGAACTATCAAGCTCATAATACTTTTTCTTCAGTAGTTTATTTCTTCCCCGCAAGATCCTATTTAGATTCATAATCATATTGACTAAGATCACAGAAAACAAGCCAGTAATTTGCCTGGCAAATAGTAGATGCTACAGAAAGCATCATTAAGTACCACAATGGAAGAATAAAAACAACTTAAATGTATTATGAGTTGGCCCTAAGCCAGGCCCTGTTGTAAGTGCTTTACATGTATTAACTCATTTAGTCCTCACAACTACAATATGAGGTGGATAGTTTTGTCATTCTGTTTTACAGATGAGCAAAATGAGATCCAGAGAGATTAGATAATTTACCAAGTTACACACCTAGCAAACAGAAGAGGCAGAATTGAACCATGACACTCTGGCTGCTAACTACAACACCTCACTGCCTTATAATGACACTTCTCATGGGCTTCACTCTGTGTGAAGGTAAAATCCCAAAGACTTTCCCTGGCCTAAAGTACCTTGGTTCACCTTGAACTGGGGTGGGGGTAGACAGAGACCTTAAAAACATTATATGGTTCATTCCCTTCCCCTCACTTCCCAAAATTATACTGTTAAAGAAAAAAAAGCTATTTAAGATGAACATGAAGGAGATTCAAAAGTCTCAAAAGAGAACCCCAACTTCCTGTTGTTATGATTTGGGGTAGAAGGGAAAATAGGAATGATTATATACAGCAATGCTTATGAAACCTTTTTTCTTAAAACAAAAAAACCCTGAGAACTTTGGGAACCTTGAGTTGAAATATATCTTAGATCAATGCAATCCAAAACCTGCACTTTTAAAAGGAGGAAGCTGTAACCCAAATATGAAATGGTTTGTGGAGGTCATAACGTTTAATGGCAGATCTCCTAATTTCTGGCTTAGGGTGCTTTTCACCTCTTCTCATGTTTGCAATTAAAGAGAGAGCTTACAGTGGGCCAGAATTTCAGATACCACCTACCCACTGTTTTAAGTCTATTTGTAAATGGGCTGTGGGTGTCCATGAAAAATTATATTCTAAGTTCCAGGCCAGGCCCCCAAAGCCTGCATGGTACTCTGATAGCCCCCCTTCAACCTCACATTTTACATAACTTTCATAAAAATATAATCATTTTTATGACAAAAACCCACATCTGCTCTAAATTCAACCTGGAACACTAGGCACCAACTTCTATATTCTATGTAAGTGGTCCCTGAAAGGGGGCTTTCTCCACCTCTCCAAGCAGACAGATGCATTGGTAGTGGTAGTGGTATGTGTGTGTTGGGGCGGGCAAGGACGACAGAGGGATCCAGATTAGGGAAGAGCAGAATAAACACCCTTGGATGTTTGTAACTCACTAAATTCATACTGAATAAGACAATAACTATAGAAGTTAAACATGCCTTGGCTGTTGATGAAAAAAGGGTTACTGGTTCCCCTGACCCTCTCCCTCCCCATCCTTTATTTGTGAGTTCTGGACTTTGTGAGGGCTATATTGTATATCAGCCTACAGGGATTGGCATCTAACCAAACATCAGGCATTATTCAGTTCATGAAAAATGCTTCACAATGATATGATTTAAAATAATTCAGACACTTCCATATTTTAATTTATGTATTTTATAGTATTAAAAATGTACAGTGCAATCTCTAATGACATTTTATCACCTGCAATGAATCACTATATATGAGTCATAATAAACTATATTATCAAGACTATGAATAATGAAATGATCAGCAATGTAGCCAACATTTATTGGTATATCAAATATATTGGTATATCAAATTTATTTTAATAAATAAAATTATCAAATAAATCTAAATTATAATTAAAAAAACTCCTCAGACCAATGACAAATGGAATGTCTATAACATTCTAAGTTTAACTGAAGAGCACCATCATGTAATATCCCCAATTTAGTTATGGTAACATAGCCTCCAAAAGATGAAGATAATTCCACTAAATTATTGAAGTGACAGTGGGAGCAACTTTTGAATGTTGTACAACTTCTCAACTGCAACCAGTAAGCACGTGAATTACTGCTGTTTGTGACTTAGGGTCTGATGCCCTTACCCTTGAAGAAGTCTGTTATTTTTCACTGCTGGGCATCAAACTGACTTGCTAACTGTTATCATCACTAACTGGAAGTATACAAAGCCTTACATCCAGTTTTACTTTGTCTGTCTCTGTCTCTCTCTGTTTGCAGCTATTTATAGTTTCATTTTGGGCATGAAATAGTTACTTAATATTCCTAACATATCCAGCCTATTGGTGTTATGAATTAGATTCTTCTTCCCCCTTCAGTGCAGAAAAAGCACTACAAAACCATTTAACACATTGAGGAAGTAATTATCTCCCAGTACACTGAAGGTGTGAAGGCAACTTCCCAAAGTGACATACAATTCCATGAATTAAGCCCTAGAAGAACCCTAGAATAACCTCTACTTCATCTTCCAGTTAAAAACAAAGGAATAATGTCCATTGTAAAATGAAACAAATTATGGGCATACCTTTTGACTGGAACAGAAAAAAAAATTAGCTTATGAAGCATCTCAAAATACCTTAATATTTCAAAGTAGTAATGTGAGGCACTGGACTTAAATGATCGGCATCATCCAGGGTATGAAAATTCTCTATTTAAATTAACCCCTGGTCAACAGCAAGGAAATAACTCAGTTTGAAAACTGGCAATAATTGGATTTTAAAAATTAAATAGGGCTTCCCTGGTGGCGCAGTGGTTGAGAGTCCGCCTGCCGATGCAGGGGACACGGGTTCGTGCCCCGGTCTGGGAAGATCCCACATGCCGCGGAGCGGCTAGGCCCGTGAGCCATGGCCGCTGAGCCTGCGCGTCCGGAGCCTGTGCTCCGCAAGGGGAGAGGCCACAACAGTGAGAGGCCCGCCTACCGCAAAAAAAAAAAAAAAAAAAAAAAAAAAAAAAAAAAAAAAAATAAATAAATAAATAAATTTTAAAGTTTTAAATTAAATTTATTTTCCCAATTTGTATAGAAAACAAAGAAAATTGCAATTCTGACTTAATATAGACAATCCAGATACTCAAGGTCATACAATTGCTAAAGTTTTTATTGAACTCAGTTTGGTAGTAGTTTCCTTAAATTCAAATTGTGTCAGAACTACTCACATAATTAGATTTGGTTTATTAAGCTTGTAAATGCAGCAACAGCCCTTTCCCCCCCCCCACCATGAACGCCAGCTGCTCCTACTTTCTGCTTACCTTCTCTCATGCCTTCCATCTCCACCGTGGCTCCTCTATCTCCCTCCGAAGACAGTACAGGTAAGAATTCAGATAACTGGACGTTTCGCCCCCCCAAGTTAGAATCTTCTACGTCATACATAAGACACGAAATGCAGCTACCTTCTCTTATGTAATAGTGGGGTTGGGGAGGGAATGCACTCTGATCCAAACAGTTTATGTCATTTTACTGTGAATGATCACCAGTTTCAAAACTTCCTCCCTTCAAATATCTATAACAAATAGAATATATTTCTAACTGAAAGCCTACCTTTACTTGAAGCATGTAAAACTATTTGTACAGCCAATCATTCACACACACACACACACACACACACACACACACACACACACACACACACACACACACACATATTCTCTATATACCTGAACGGGCTATTTTGATTTCTAATGTGGCAGAGAAACTCAATGTGCTTTTACTTTCTAATCTTCACATCAAATCAAATATGCACGTGTTAAACTCTGCTGTGAGGACTGTGTTACATAAGTTTCCTGTCAGCATCTCCAAACACTTCCCAATATCCTACACAGTGTTACTAACTCTAATTTAGAGCTAAATCTCTAAATTAGAAGGTCCACTAATTACGAACATACCTGAAAAACAATGAAGCAGCCAAAAGACACTACCTTACCCAGCACAAAGTTTTTTCTTTTCTATTTTTCCTTTCCATTGGGTCCTTAAGTAAATAAAAGGCTCTCATCTTATACTTTTCAATGCCCTTGATCCCTACACAGTAGTGTTAGAAGACAGCTGGACAATCAACTTATTGTTTTCCTGAATCTGATACAAAATAGCCAAGTGTGGAGAGGCTTATAGTAAATTCAACCTCCAAAGAAAATTGTGTCAAATAAAAGCACACATAGCATGCTTTTCCAAATCCAGAAACACTTATTTTGGACATCAATTATTCTCATTTTCATGTTACCATTTTCCACAACTGTTTCACAGGTACCAGAAATTAGGATACTTTCTACAGTAATATACTACATTCAAAAAGAGAAGCAGTCTTCTACTTTACCTTTAAAAATAAGAGAATCTAAGCCCAATTCTAGAAAAGCAACTTCTGTCAAAAATTTGCTTTTCTGCATTAAGGAAAATAAAATTTGATTGAAACTGTATACTAATCACTTTGGATTTATATATAATTACCATTCTTTAAAAGTTGTACAGCTGTATTTTTATTTTTCGGTCAAACTTGGGAACAAAAAAAGAAAGAACTGTGACCTCAACTAATAAATTACATCTTGAAATATACATGATCTTGTAGTACCCATGTTACTTCCAATGGTAACTGACACGCCCTGAATTGAACTGTGCCAGACAGTCCTATCTGTCCCATCGCTGACCAAACACTGCTTCTCTGTTTCTATTCATTATGTATTATAAGAGGTCCAAACACAGTCCAGTATGCAAGGAAAAAATTACAATTTTTATGACAGCAAAGTGATGCATTCAAGTTCTTTCTTGAACTATAACCCCGTCCATGAGCATTAACAGACATTTTTTGATAGAGCTAAAATTACGTTGGCTGCAAGCTTTTTACTCTAAGAACCTTCGGCACCCTTTCCTGCAGGTTTTCAAAAAACCCTCGTAAAAGTCAGGCACTATTCAAACCCTGCAAACCAAACTTGCCAAGAACCTCGTGCAATTATCTATAACCTTGGCTACACCGCCATCGGCCCGAAATTCACGGTCCTGGAGACCAATGCACCAAAATCCCAGAAGAAAGGCTATCTGAAGCCCGAACTGCCGGGCTTCCTCTCCGCCGCCCTCTCTGCCGCATGGAGAAAAGCAAGAGGAGGAGTGGAGCGAGGCTCACCAGCTCCGAAGATGCTCCGGTGACCTCTGGCTGCTCGGCGAGAGCTGGACCGGGAAGGCGCTAGTTCTGACGCGGCGGGTCGTGTGGACTATGCCCCTGGTGCATTCCTCGCATTCCTGCACAATCTGTCGCCAGCCGAGAAGCCCGCGGTGCACGTTCCCCCCGGACACACACACCTGCTTACTGCTGCGCCCCGCGCGGCCACGGCCGCCGCGGCGCCTCTACTGCCCGAGCTCGCTGTCGCACTCAGCCAACACGCAGCCAAATCTCGGCCCAGCCGCTCACCCCCTCGCTTCCCGGGGGGGAAAAGGAGAGAGGCCTGAGCAGCCCCAGCGGCGGGCAGGGACACTCGTTCCGCCGGAGGGGGGGCGGGTGGGTGGGTGCCGCAGCTCCTCTTCAACTCCTGGCAGGGAGAGAAGGAAGCGGCAGCGCAAGAGGGCAGCCGGGGAAGCTTGGGGCTGGAGAACCGGGAGGGGTGGAGCGTGAGGATAGGCGGTGAGGGGAGAGGGGCGCACTGGACTGGGCGGTGAGCAGGACCAGCAAGGAGCGCGGGGCTCAGAGGGCAAACACAAGACCGTACAGGCAGAAGGGACGTGGGAGGAAGGGGAGGGGGCCAAGAAGCGGGAGTTGGGGCTGGAGAGAGGGACGGACAGCCCCGAGGGCTGGAGAAGGCGGGCGCCCAGGGGTGTTGGGGGCGCGGAGCAGCGTGCCAGGCGGGCAGGAGCTGGGAAGCCTCCGAGCAGACGTCCAGGAGGGCTCGGCGTGGCACTCAAGTTTGGGGCTGGGGGCCCTTGATCCAAGAAGGCTAACGTGGGGAGGGGTCGTGCGCGGCATGTAGGGGATACCGGGGCAGAATAATCGCAGGGAAAAGCAAATGGAGGGTGAAACTTGTGCGCCTGCCGGGGGGAGGGGAGCAGGCAAGCTAGTGCGGGCAGAAACACGAGGCGGGGCAGGAAAGCCGAGGCGGCCGCGAGGCGGTGGGGACGGAGTAACGGGAGGGAGGCGCCCGTCCCCGTCTCCCTCCCTCCCTGCCCCGCGCCCCTCGCAGGCAGGTCTTGGCTCCGGCGCGACGGGGCGAGGGCCGGGGGTCTCGTGAGCAGGAGTCTCCGCGCCCTCCCGCGAGCCCGCACACTTACTTTCCAGGTTAGGCAGCAGCCGTCGTCGCTCCGGGGATCAGGAACATCGGCGCCGAGGGGTGGCCGCTGCGGCACCCGAAAAAATTAAAAAAGTGCCGCGGCCGAGCGACTGCCCGCCCCTCCCTCCCCCTCCCGCCCCCTACCCCAAAGCGGCTCGCCCACCACCCCCGACGGCGGCGGTGGCCAACTTGCCCCTCTACCCCTTGCCCATGGTGCCGCCTCCGCGGCCGGCGTCGACGCGGACTCAGCCCCGGAGCCCCCTCTACTGCCCAGAGGCCGCCGCCGCCCGCCCAGCCGCCAGCCCGCCTGCCCAGCCAGACCCAGGCTCCCGGGAACGTCAGCACGCCGCCGTCTCCGGACCTGCTCCCTGCCAATCCCATTGGTCGGAAGGAAAAGGCTGGCCCTCCCCATTGGCCCGGCCCTCATATTGAACTGACCAATGGGAACTGAGGTTTCAGGTCGCCATAGAGACCGATGCCGTTAAGAGCTAGAGGGCCTGGAAACGGTGAGGAGTAAGGATGAAGGTATCTCTGGCTTTGGGCGCCGGAGGGGGAAGGGGAAAGAAGTACCGGGGGATTCCCGAGTGCTGGCTCTGAAATTGGGGGAGCTTTCGCTTTACCTTCCTGGCAACAGCAGCTGTGCATGGTAGGGTTTGTCCGTCGCGTCAAAGACAGGGACAGCTGAGCCCCTATACGAATCCTTGAGAGCCTGGGAGTGGGCGTTTCACTTTTCCTGCGACTGGGGAGTCCCTCAGCCTCTGCCCTTTGACCTTTGACATGTGCGCAGCTTCTGCTTCTCCAGGTGAGTTTGCACCCCATCCTTTAGATCATTGCTTCTTCCTGACGTCACTGATCCACATGAATTCTACTTGTTCTTCCCAACCACTCCCCCTTCCCTGGGGTGGATCTTGCCTCAAAATTTGGGGTCTGAAGACTTAAAGGAGACTCAAAGATGATTTCCTTTGGATGATATTTTGATGAGGAAACAGGCTGACGTATTGTATGATGGATGTCATTGAGTCAATGCATGAGATAATGTGTTCCCCGCTTCCCAGAGAAAACCTCTAATCTCTCCATTGAAGGATATTTATTAAACACCCATCTGTGTGTACATTCTGCACTGTTAGCTTGACAGGTACATGGTCTTTCCCCTAAGAGTTTACAGGGTTGGGAAAGACACAGGTGATAGAGTTGATCCTGCATGTCTTCTGATAATTTCACAAGAGAGTAAAGGAAATAGATTACAGTTGATGGATTTTGTTTTCTAGGTGTTTTCCAGTTTATCTCTAAATTTGATAAAGAAATTAACTGAGACATGGAATCACACAAAAAATCTTGAGCTTTAATTACAGGTGCTTTGCTTTCATTTAAAGTCACTTTGTTCTAGTTTGTCAATAGCAATTGTTTTTTGTAATTAACTTTCATATTTAGATACTAGCTATTAAAATAGGACTTCATGAACATATTAGGCTTTTAAGCCTATTGCCTATGATATAATCATTGATATTCTTATGTTCCTTCTTTTTGGTGATTTTGCCATTTTTATACTAATTTCTTTAGAAAGAAGACTGTGTTTATGTTATTGCCCTTCAAGTTGGAGGGACCATATTGTGTGAAAATGCTGATAGGATTTTGGAAATTACAAATATTTTGTTGAGAGAAACAGATTAATATGTGTGCAAGCTACATATGTCTAACTACTGTCCTGAATTTTAAGTTGGATAATATGCTTTGCTTTTGGTTTTTATCTTACGATAATTGAAAATTACAAAAATAGATAAGAATTGTTAACCTGGTACCTTGATTAGAAAAACATCTTTCAAAAAAAAAAGAAAAGAAAAACATCTTTCACAACTTGTAGTAAAATTGAACATCGTTGATAATCCTGTGCAGGGTTGGACTGTGGAACAAAACAGCTGAACATGAGTGTTCCCCCTAAATATTTCCAGAACTGGGAAGAAATCAAAATTGGAAAAACATTGGAGTGCTGTCTCATGCCTTACCATCATGGAAATTAGCTCATCATGCTTTCAATTTCTTACTTTTGCTTTCTTTTTGGTGTTTGTTTATAGGAGAATAGAAAAAGTAAAATGCACATTTTTATAAATAATACTCATATTTAATGTACTCACAATATACCAATGACTTGGGTTTTTTTTATTTTTATAATCATGGAAGATGTGTCTAGTGGAAAGGAAAACATTGATATTTCCTTTTTCCTTGCCTTAGGCTAGCAAAGAAAGAAGAAAACAAGAACTAACTGATTTTTTTACTCCAGTAATCTTTTCTTTTTGCATTTTTCTCAGATCACATGTTTGATGAGTATTTTGATATTGTGTATTTCATGTTTGTAATGATTAAAATGTTACTAAAATCCACCATGAAAAATGTCCCTTAAAATGTTGTCAATCAACATTATTATTATTATTATTATTATTATTATTATTATTATTATTGGTAATTCTCATGCTTCAGTGAAAGGTTTCTTTTGAACTTGCTCCTGTACAACCAAGCATTGCTGGATAAAGAAATCACTTTGTTCCACTAAAAGTTTATGCTATCCAGACTTGGCTGGGTCTTCACTGATTCTCTAAATTCCTTTCCTCATCAGGAGGGTGATTATCCAGGATACTGATCCAAGGACATTATTCAGGGCACTTCTCCCATATTTGTCCTATTTCTGCTCTCCTCAGGCCTCCACTCTACTTGGTCTTCTTCCAGTTCTGCAAGTGATCTTGCCTCCTACTTGACTGAGGCATCCACCACGAGGTTTCTCAACTTAACTTTCCTAAATCTCAGTCTCAATTTTCACACTTCATCACTTCCTTCAGTCCTGGCTGAGAAGGGTGACAGCCTTCTGTTCCAAGCTCACACTCTACTTGTGCTCCTAAACATTGGCCATCCTCCCACCCCAGAATTTTCCTCCATTGATTATAATTGCTCTCTTAGATCATGTGTTACATCCTCTCCTTCAAACTTTTTTTCCTACACCTTACAAATATCTGATCTTTGGTAACACCACTATCCTCCTCCCTCCATATCCATCTATAGGCTCTTCTTTTCACCAAGAAACAATTTGAAAGGAATTTCTTGCAGCTTCTATTTTTTCACTCCCAATGTTCTGCCCTTGAATACTACTCAAATGATTCTGAAGATTGTGCTCTTTGCCCTCAAAACCCTAACTCTTTTTGCCAATAAAGTTCTCCTCTACAAAAGTGCCCTTTACTTGCAAATTGCAATGCCTCAATTCCAGATTTCCAGTGAAGAGTAGAAACCATTGTCTCCCACCCCGAGGGTCCATAGAAATGCAAATTATTTACATGTGAAGGGGAAGCATTTCACCTGCTAGCCACACTACCTTGGTGGATCTAACTGCTGGGAAATTGAGATAGGAAGCAGGGCCTCTGCTCAGCTGACTGTGGGGCATCCTCAAGAACAAAAGTAAACAGCAGAAATCCGCGGGAACTTTTAAATTACTATCTCACTATCTCAGAAAGAAGTCAACCTGAACCTTTCATGATTATGAAAACTTTGTAACTTTCCAATGTTTGTTATTTTCACATTAGCCCATAATGACTAGTAGTGAATTTCTGACAAAGAATAGCAGAGGCAGCAAGGAAAAGAAAGAAGCAGGAACACTGTCTCTTTTCTCATTCTTGGATGCCTACAGAGGAGGTGGGAGCAGTTAAGATAAGAACTCCGCAAACACACTGCTTGGGCGGGGGCGGGGGTGGTGGTGGTGGTGGTGTTTGTTTTTAAAAGGAATGTTAAAACAGAGGCAGGTGGCAAATGAGGGAAAGAGAGCAGTGGAATAAACTTGTCCTGGGAGAAGATGCTAGAGCTTAATAATAATTCTACTCAGGATTGCAGAATTGGCTGTATCCCACCTCCAGCACATTCTCTGAATATGCAAATCCTCCCCTGCCTTTAGAGGCTCAGCCAAATAAACCATTAAACCTGTAAAGCCTTTTCTGAAAATTTCCCTCTGGAGAGGATGATTTATGATTTAGTGTATTACCGTGGCACTTAAAACTCTCTACCCCGTGGTGTAGTTATATAGTGTATGAGCCTTCTCTCCTAAAGGATCAGATAACATGTCATGGTCATGACCTTAGCCTCCATAGTGCCTTGGACTACTGAATTGCCTCCCACACTAAGAAAAGCCAACAGTCATGAATCCTTGTAGTCTTTGGAAGAATTTGACTTCCAACAGTGAAAAATTAGAATCAGTAATGTTGGGAGGTAATTAGAAAAAGATGGACTAGAGGTTCAGTGTGGAAAAGTGAGGTAATGTATGGCAGAACAGAGTAGAGGTTTCTGCCATGTAACCTGCTAAGAGAGAAAGGTCTCAGATCTCATCTCTACCAGGACCTATCTCCTCTATGAGGGAGGGGACCTGTGTGAAAAGAACTGGCTGAATGTGCTTTGGCTTGAAGTTATCATATTCAGAGCTAAGGCTATAAAATTCTGTATATTGGGGAAAGCAGTTGAAACTCAACTTTGTGAAGCAGTTTAAATAAGGGTTGCCTACATTTTTTCCATCTAAAGCATCCAGGTTGCTCTGTCTTTTGGAACACCATAGAATCATGCAAATTTAACAACTTCATAAAATCAGAAAGGCATCAAACATCTGGTAAGTATAATAGACATGTTTTCAAGAACCTATATGCATAGCCCTTGAAGTAAGCAGTCCTGCATACCTCATGACCTTTCATCTGGCCATGGAATCAACCCTGGTGGGGACCCAATACAAATGTAGCCAATCCACTGGCTGACCACTGACCCATAACCTATACTAATACCAATCAGATTTTTTTTCCCCTGGAAATTTGGAAATGAGAGACCAAGTGAGCCAGAGAGAACAGTTGCCTTGGTCCTAATGTTTTCTGGGTTTTTATTCTCCCCATGAAGACAGAATATAATTCATTTTTTAATTGTTCCTTGATATTTTTAAAAAATTAAATATACTTGACATATAACATTGTGTTAATTTAAGGTATACAGTGTGTTACTTTGATACATTTATATATTGCAATATGATTGCCATTGTAGTGATATTTATCACATTACATAATTATATTGCACTATTGTTGTCTATATTCGTTATGCTGTATATTAGATCTCTATGGCTAATTTGCCACTCATTGCAAGTTTGTAGCCTTAAAGATGAACCATATTTCCCTACCCCCTATCCCCTCATAACCAGCATTTTACCCTGATTTTTAGAAGTTTGACTTTTTAGTTTATTTTTATTTTATTTATTTTTGGCCGTGCCACACGCATGTGGGATCTTAGTTCCCCAACGAGGGAGCAAACTCACACCCCCTGCATTGGAAGCGTGGAGTCTTAACCACTGCACCACCAGGGGAGTCCCGAAGTTTGACTTTTTTTAGATCCCACATATAAGTAATATCATACAGTACTTGTCTTTTCTCTGTCTGAGTTATCTCACTTAGCGTAATGTGCTCAAGGTCCGTCCATGTTGTTGCAAATTGCAGGCTGTCCTCCTGTTTCATGGTTGAATAATATTCCATTGTGTATATATACAACATCTTTTTCATCCATTCATCTGCTTGATGGACATTTAGGACGTTTCCATATCTTGGCTATTGAGAACAATGGCCCAATACACATGGGAGTGCAGATATCCCTTTGAGAGATTTGTTACTTATAATCACCCTTAACCCATTCTTTTCCTGTTTTGCCTTTAATGAGTCTTTGTTCTTTACAATCAACAGGTGTCACGAAAATATTATGCAAATATTTACAACAAAACAAAGCACACATTATGACCATCATATTGGACTATGAAGAGCAACAGTCTAAAAATTTCTAAATTTCTATTCT
The DNA here is from genome assembly GCF_025265405.1 of Mesoplodon densirostris. Lineage (NCBI taxonomy): Eukaryota > Metazoa > Chordata > Mammalia > Artiodactyla > Ziphiidae > Mesoplodon > Mesoplodon densirostris. The sequence continues at coordinate 78,019,088 of NC_082668.1, read as the reverse complement.
TCATTAGAATAGAAAATGAATGATCTGTCTAGTTCCAAATATTGCCAACCTAATTTAGGTAAAAGAGCTTTACTTAGTGTGGTGTCTATTCCTCCCCACTTCCCCAAAAGCCTTATATTCCTTAACTCTCAGTTTTCCTCCTTTGAAGTTGGGAGCAAGAGAGGAACTTTGAGAAGAGGAGCAGCATGATTCCTTTTTCAGGGTAGAGTGATTTTACCACACCACTGGTATGGGAAGAAAGTATTAGAATTCATATTATAATTTATATTATTTTTTAGGAACATTTATACTAATTTTTTAGGAAAGAGGCTAAAAATTAAAAATAAGATAGGAAAATTTATCAGAGACACTAGTAGCCCCATAACTCAGGAAAACAGATTCTGAAGTTCCAGTAATTATTGTTTTAATAAAACATCTCAGGAGGAAAACCAGACTCCATCCAAAATTTTTACAGTGTTTTATGTAAAATATCTAGCTTTCAACAAAAAATTATGAGACATCTAAAAAAACAGAAAACTGTGACCAAATTCAGGAAAATAAGTAGCCAATAGACAGGCTGAGTGAGCCCACTTGTTGAATTTAGTAGACAGGTAATCCAAAACACCTACTATAAATATGTTTAAAAACTTAAAGGAAAAATGACTTAACACATGGGGACTCTCAGTAGAGAAATAGAGATTGTTTTTTAAAAAAAGGAACTAAAGGGAAATTCTAGACCAACAGAAACTATCCAGTATGAAAAACAAATTTTAAAATATTGAGAAAAAATGAACTGAGCCTCAGAAACCTGTGGGACAACTGTGAGTAAAAGAAGGAAAGGAAGACTAGAAGGATGTATAAAAAAATATTTGAAGAAACAGTGGCCTAAAACTTCCCAAATTTTACAAAAATTTTAATCTATAGATCCAAGAAACACAGTAAATCCTGAGTAGAGTAAACATAAGGAGACCCACTAGCATGGGTACATCATAGACTGCTGAAAGATAAAGATGAGAAAGTTTTGAAGCAAAAATAGAATAACAATGCATCACATATAAGGGAACCACAATAAAATTAACAGCTGACTTCTTATCAAAAACAAGGGAAACCAGAGGGTGGTGGAAAGACATATTCAAGGTGCTGAGAGAAAAAAGCATGTCAATCAACTTTTCTTTATCTAGCAAAACTGTCAAAAATGAAGGTGACAGTCCTCATAAATGAACCTATATTGGAAGTATGCTAATTACTGACAGAACCCATATGTCTACCACCTTTGAGGGAAGCCCAAAGCAAGAGAAGGCAGTCAGACAGATATAGGGCACCTGGCAAGTCAACAATCTCCATTTGAAAAGCAGATCTTGACTCAGTGCCAACCCTGGAACATCAAATGATCACCACATTAAAATACTGTTTAAAATATTAGATTTGAAGTTCTCCTAAAATAAATTCAGGGAAAATATGACCTCATCATTTTTCTTAACTAAAGAGCTCTTTGCCTGCTTCATAGAGGTGACAATAAGCTGACCAGAGCAATCGGGAGAGAAAAGCAAGAGCTCTCCCTCATCCTGTTCTCTGACCATGGCAGCCAGCCCTTTCCATCTCTGGACCACTGTTTTCTTTACACAATAGGTCAACTAACTGTCGTCACATTTGGTTACAGCTTCTATGCATCTCTGGGGTTGAGCTGGGGAATCAGGTAAACAGGACCTGCTAGTACATCCTCTGTCAGGAAACAGAAGTCAAGAACTGCCATATTTTTCTGTAGTTTAATAGAGATTTTTTAAAATAAGAAAAAAATGAAGATGAAAATAGATGAAGAAAAAGCAATTGACAAGATCTAATACCCATTCATGATGAAAATGCTAAAAAACTATCAGTAGAAGGGAATTACTTCAATATGACAAAGTGCATTTATGAAAAGCCTACAGCTAACATCACATTTATGGTGAAGGCTGAATGATTTCCCCCTAAGACTGAGAATAAAATGATGTCCGCTCTCATCTCTTTAACATTTCACTGGAAGTTTTAGCCATTGTAATAAGGAAAGAAAAATAAAAGCATATAGGTTGGAAAGGAAAAATTAAAGCTCTCTTTATTCACAGATGACATGATCTATGCATGAAAATCTAAAGAATATACAAAAAAAGAGTAATACTAGAAGTGATAATAAATTTAGCGAAGTCACAAGATATAAGACCAATATACAAAAATCAGTTGAATTTTTATATGCTAAGAAATAGCAAATTGAAAATGAATTTAAGAAAACAATTCCATTTATGATAACATGAAAAAGAGTATAATACTTAAGAATAAATTTTAGAAAAGAAATATAAAACCTCTGACTATTGATTCAGTGTGATCCCTATTAAAATCCCAGCAAACACTTTTTGTAGAAGTTACAAGCCAGTCTTCAAATGGACAAACATAGGAACAAGAACATCAAAACAACAACAAAGTAGGAGGAATTATAACATCCAATTTCAAAAGTTACAATAATAGAATATAATATTGGCATAATGATAGCTGTTCAGATCAATGAAATAGAATAAAAGGTACAGAAATAAGCCCTTACATTCATGGTCAATTAATTTTCAACAAAGATGCCAAGGTAGTTCAATGGGGAAAGGGATGTCTTCTCAAGAAATGCTGCTAGGATAATTCAACATTCATGTGCAAAATAATGAACTTATACTCTTAATTTATACCATACAGAAAAAATAACTAAATATGCATCATAGACCTAAGAACTAAAATTATAAGATTTCTGGAAGAAGACGTAGTACAAAATCTCTGTGATCCATGCTTTAGGCAAAGATTCCTTAGATATTACACTATATCATGATCCATAAAAGAAGAAATTGATAAATTGGACTTTATAGAAAATTGTTTTGTTCTTCAAGAGGCATCAGTAAGAAAATGAAAAGACAAGCCACAGACTGGGAAAAAATATTTGAAAAGCAGAATCTGATAAAGGGCTTGTGTCAGAATATATAAAGAACTTCTAAACATCAAAAATAAGGCAAACAGGGCTTCCCTGGTGGCAAAGTTGTTAAGAATCCACCTGCCAATGCAGGAGACACGGGTTCGAGCCCTGGTCCAGGATGATCCCATATGTCACGGAACAACTCAGCCCATGTGCCACAACTACTGAAGCCCGTGCATCTAGAGCCCGTGCTCTGCAACAAGAGAAGCCACCATAATGAGAAGCCCATGCACCGCAATGAAGAGTAGCCCCCGCTTGCCGCAACTAGAGAGAAAGCCCACGCACAGCAACGAAGACCCAACGCAGCCAAAAATAAATAAATAAATAAATAAGTTCTTTTAAAAAAGGCAAACAAATCAATTTTTTAAATGGACAAAATATTTGAATAGATATTTCACCAAAAAGTTATACAAAGTGGTTAATAACCAAATGAAAAGATGTTCAACATCATTAGGGAAATGCACATTAAAACTGCAATACAATACCACTATACAACTACTAGAATAAGTATAAGGCAGAAGATTGACAATACCAAGTGATTACAAGGATGTGGAAAAACTGTAACTGTCATAAATTGCTGGTTGCTATACCCACTTTGGAAAACTGTTTGACAGTTTCTTTAAAATATAAACTTACCATATGATCCAGCAATTCTACTTCTAGAAGTCTCCTCAAGAGAAATAAAAACATATGTCCAAACAAAGACTTTATACATGAATTATTACAGTAGTATTTGTAATAGGGAAAAACTGAAATAATTCAAATTTCCATCAAATAATGATTAGATAAAATGCTGTGTAATGGAATACTATTTAACAATAAAAATAATGAACTACTGATATATGTTACAATATGGATAAACCTCCAATATATTATGCTGAGACGAAAAAATCCAGCCACAAAAGACCACACTTCCAAAAAAGGAAAATAGAGACAGAAAGCAGATCAGTGATTACCTTATGCTGGGATGGGAAGACTGATTGCAAGTGGTTATGACAGAACTTTTTCAGGTGATTGAAATGTTCTAGAAATAAATGGTGGTGATGGTTGTACAACTATACATTTTTTAAATGTTATTTATTTTTTATATTTATTTTTGGCTGTGTTGGGTCTTTGTGGCTGCGCACAGGCTTTCTCCAGTTGGCGGTGAGCAGTGGCTACTCTTCGTTATGGTGCATGGGCTTCTCATTGCGGTGGCTTCTCTTGTTGCAGAGCATGGCCTCTAGGCGCATGGGCTTCAGTAGGTGTGGCATGTGGGCTCAGTAGTTGTGGCTCATGAGCTCTAGAGCACAGGCTCAGTAGCTGTGGCCCACGGGCTTAGTTGCTCCGCGGCATGTGGGATCTTCCTGGACCAGGGCTCGAACCCATGTCCCCTGCATTGGCAGGCGGATTCTTAACCACTGTGCCACCAGGGAAGCCCTGCACCTATACATTTACTAAAAATAATTGCACTGCACACTTATAATGGATGTATCTTTATGGAATGTCAGTTAGATCTCAATAAAGCTATTACAAATAAAAACATTTAAAAATGGCATAAGCACATCATCTTAAAACTCTCATATATGAGCACTTAGTAAATTTGGAAACAATTTTCTAACATGATTGAAAATCTTCCAAATGCATGTCAGCGGATTTAGACCCCATTTGTTAAACGTTAAAGGGGAAAAAAAAAAGAAAAAAGAAAAAAACTTTGCAAGGAAAATGATTGATATCAGGGAAGTCAGAAAATTACTAGAGAAAAATACTAAGCTACAACCTTTGTATAATTAGTGGATGAAATTGAAATTTGAGTATCATAATTGAGTACATGAAGCCAATTTTGCACTTCTTCCATATCTCATTGTGGTATCTATTTTAACTATTATAGTCCTTATAGCTAAGTATGGGAATAAACTGACCTTAGACTTTGAACCCTCTATGGTCCGGTATTAAACCAAGATTTTCAAGGTAATACATTTTTAATCACATAACTCTCACTAAAATCTACTAAAATTATCAATACTATATACCTTTTTTGTATTTATGGATTTATCTGTATTTGTGTTTTACAATTTACATGTTAGTACAATATTATACTTAAAGAATTTATAACAATAATTTTATATGTACTTGCAAAAAATGCTTATTAATGGAGGGTGTGTTGGAGAATGTTTAGGGACCTTAGTTTTAGTAGAATATCTTTAAAGTGTACATTCTTTCCCTCCTGTTTTGGTTTGTTTGCTTTTGTTTTTTTAGTTTTTCTCTCCTGTCTTCCGCAGGTAGTAGAAATAAGTCTTTGGAAGATGACATTCAAATCTAAACTTTTGAGGTTTTGTCTTAAAGATCACTCAGATCATTTGTCCCCAGTAAATCACATTTAAATCTCTAACATCATTAGAGATGCTGATCATTATGGTCATCCAACCTGGGAGAGGTCAGTGAAGTCTTGAGTGGTACTGAGACAAGTATTATTCTTTTGACACATCCAAATGGCTTGAAAGTGAGACATAAATAACAACACAATGGAAAGAAAGCAAAGGAAATTGCTGTAGAGAACGTGAGAAAAGAAAAAAATTCCACCCACACAGAATTAATGCATTTTTATGATCAATAAACCTGATTTCAAAATCCTAGGCTTTCAATGATCTATTATTTAGCACGGGAAATGTCACTTTTTCACTGCCTCTGCCCCACATCTATGAAAATGAGACAATACACTTCTCCATTCTTAATACACTTCTCTATTCTCACCTTTTTTAAACTTAAAAAAATGTAAAATATGCAAACTTCTGAATTTTTAGTATGAGCATGCTACTGTACCTATAGCTGACCATAAACACAAGGGTCTTTGACATCTAAGAGTTTACCTCAGAAAAGGCCTCTTTATTTCTACTTTATGTCAATTTTTCTTTTTTCATCCGTCCTTCTATTTGTTAATATTAGGTAAAAATTTCTTTATTAATTGACATAATCTGAAATACCATAGGTAGCATAATCATTAGCATTTTATGAACTTCTAATAAATCTCCATTTGTTGAAGCCACTATAAACAGTTTTCTTTACAAGCTTATGTTAGGTGGTATATCATAATTTCATTGGTCAAATACACTTAAATTCAATATTTAATCTACTGTTTATTTCAATTGCCAGTTTTCTAAATTGTAAAATTTTAGAGCTGAAAGAACCTTTGAAATTACAGACCAGCATAAAAACTGGCTGTACAGCTAGCCTAAGACTCCTTCTGAATTCAGTCTCTCTAATAAGAAATCAATACGATTTAGATATTTTACTGTGTTTGCTGTATACTATTTGTGTGTGACTCATTTTCCAAAACTAAAAAAGTCAATTTTAAAATGTTTATGGGGAAAGAATACAAGGGGAAAATATGCATTTATATCAAGAGTACTCTTTCTTGCATTTATAAATGACTATGCTGCTCTCCCACAATATTATTTGACTATTGAGAATATAACTTCAGGGACTTTGTATTTAATTTCCAATATGTATACACTGTAGCTATTTTTTATGTTCTTGAAATTGAGTCAAAACCTATTGACCATCACCTCTGTATTTTTTTTTTTTTTTTTTTTTTTTTTTTTTTTTTTTTTTTTTTTTTTTCTGTACGCGGGCCTCTCACTGCTGTGGCCTCTCCCGTTGCGGAGCACAGGCTCCGGACACACAGGCTCCGCGGCCACGGCTCGCGGGCCCAGCCGCTCCGCGGCATGTGGGATCCTCCGGGATCGGGGCACGAACCCGTGTCCCCTGCATCGGCAGGCGGACTCTCAACCACTGCGCCACCAGGGAGGCCCTCACCTCTGTATTTTGAAAGCTGACAAATTGTGTTTGTTATAGTTGGTGGAAGGGCACTGAGCTCAAAGTTAGGAGATATGGTTGGGCTTTAGCCTTGTCTATGCTACCTGCTTCTTCAAGTCTTGGACAAAGCATTTAATCTCTCTGTCCCTGTGTTTACTGATCTATAAAATGTATCAGACTAAAATCTGTTCCGGGCTTACGTTAATTCACGTGTAAAATGACATACTGCATGATGTCATTCTAAATCTTGGCTTTGTTTTCTTTTGAAAGAAGTTTGCCACAAATGTTTCTCACTTTGCCTTAGCCCTTAAGTCTATTTCCACCATGCTCTTTCTTTTCGTTTTTCCATAAACTAGTATTTTGAATAGACTTCTTTTTCCTGTTCAAGATCTCTCTCTTCCCTTAACTTCCGCTTCTATCTTGTCTTCCTTTCTTTCCCTCTAGCACCTTACCCTTAACCTAACAAGGAAGGAGCTGTTTACTAAAATAAAAATGACAGAAGTCCACTTCTCTGTGTGTTGAGGAGCACCACCACCTATGCTTTGTCTCCATTCCTGAGAGAGAGTAGAATACAGAAGGCAGTTAGGTCCATGGGCTTTAGAGCCACACTGCCTGGGTGTGCATCTGGTCTCTGCCACGCAGCAGCTGTATGATCTTTGACCTTAGTTTCCCACTCCGCAAAATAGGAGAAACAGTGTTAACGAAACATTATTGTGAGGATTAAATGAATCAAAATAGATAAAGCTCCTAGGATAGTGCCTGGCTAGGAGAAATTGCTACATAAATGTTGGTGATTATTGCACCCGGCTACATAGACCCTCATAAAATGGTAATCACTTCAGCACAGGGTAGAAGAGGAAAGGTAAAGCTGAGGCAGGGGAATGTACGTGGGAGAGTGGAATGGTGTGTTCTTACAGTTCTGGGCCTTTTGCAACAACTCTTTATTCTCTACTTCCATCCTCCTGGGATGTAAATGTTAGGCAAAAGCATGATGAAGAGGAAGACTGGCCTTTCATTTAATTTGCAGGAATGGCTACCTATGGCAACTTTTTCTTCAAGTAAATTATCTGTTTGAAATGTGATTTTTTTTTTGTTTTCTTCCATAATTCAGAACTGCATGCCATAATTATTATACTCTAAGACATCAAAGAAAAAAGCCCAGGAATTGTCTTTTGGGCAGACCTATTTATGTAATACTCCATTTGAGAAAAAGCACTGGAGAAAACTGTTCTTAGCAAAGAATGTTAATTGATGAAAACATTTCTTTGCTAACAATCTAAGAGAAGCAATCTGTTCTTAGCTCTTTCAAACCACAAAACAGATTTAGCTATTCATGAACAAAAGCCAATTATTTATTTTCAATACTACCTTTAACAAGTCTTTGTTTTTGATAATGGTTTTTTTCCTATTCTTCATCAAAGCAGGTTTTTAATGTATAACAGTTCTTTTAATCAGGAAAAGGCAGCCAAATCTAACAAGATTCTAATTTGGGTGCAAAGTATATTTTCCACCTCAATATTTAGCCCTATGATATTTTTTAAAGGGGGTGCTTATTCATTTTGATTACGGAGTCACATTGTATCTAATATTCTGTAGAACAAGCATAACAAATATGTCATATAAAAAATAAAAACGCAGGCTTCCCTGGTGGCACAGTGGTTGAGAGTCCACCTGCCGATGCAGGGGACATGGGTTCATGCCCCGGTCTGGGAAGATCCCACATGCCGTGGAGCGGATAGGCCCGTGAGCCATGGCTGCTGAGCCTGTGCGTCCAGAGCCTGTGCTCCACAACAGGAGAGGCCACAACAGTGAGAGGCCCACATACCGCAAAAATAAATAAATAAATAAATAAATAAAAACAAACGCAAGTAAAGATTTTGACTGGTAAGAAGCCAAAATTCTATAGTATTTAGAAAATTATAATATTGCACATAACTGGTGAACATGGGAGAGATTGAATCTGGATAAATCAATGAATATTTTACTCTTCCTCACTCTCTTCTAGGATGGAGAGAAAACATGATACTAAACAGTATTGACAAAAAATTACTTAGAACATATACTTTTTCAGATCATAGATATTGTGTTTTAACCTCAAAAAGAAATATATCAACAAAAGAAGGAATTAAAATTCCTAAGACACAGGATGTCACATAGCAAAGAATTTGCTTTTTAATAAAACATCTTAAGCATATTTTTATTTCAAATACTAACATAAGAGAAAATTGCATGTATATGTAAGAAATTGATATACAACAAATAACAACAACAAAAAACAAATGACCTGATTAAAAAATGGGCAGAGGAACTGAATAGACAGTTTTCCAAAGAAGACATACAAATGGCCAAAAGGTACATGAAAAGATGCTCAACATCACTAATCATCAGGAAAATGCAAGTAAAAACTACAGCAAGCTCTCTCCTCACACCTATTAGAATGGCCATCATCAAACCGACAAGAAATAACAAGTGCTGGCAGGATGTGGGAAAAAAAAAAAAGAACTCTTGTACACTACTGGTGAGAATGTAAATTGGTACAGCTACTATGAAGAATAGTATGGAGGTTCCTCAAGAAATTAAAAACAGAACTACCATATGATCCAGCAATTCCACTTCTAGGTATATATCTGAAGAAATGAAATCCCTATCTTGGAAAAAATATCTACACTCGCCAATTTCATTGCAACAGTATTTACAATAGACAAGACATGGAAACAACCTAAGTGTCCATCGATGGATGAACGGATAAAGAAGATATGGTATATGTATACAATATGAAATTTTATTCATCCATAAAAAAGAAGGAAATTTTTCCATTCATGATTTTGCTAAGTGAAATAAGTCAGACAGAGAAAGACAAATACTGTATGATATCACTTATTTGTGGACTCTAAAAAAAACCCAAACACATAGATATAGAGGGCAGATTGGTCAGTTGCCAGAGGAAGGGGTAAGTGAGAGTGGTCAAAATGGATGAAGGTGTTCAAAAGGTACAGACTTTCAGCTCTAGGGTAATTAAGTACTGGGGATGTAACATACAGCATGGTGACTAAAGTTTAAAACAACGTATTGTATATTTGAAAGTTGCTTAGAGGGTAGATCTTGAAAGTTAACACACATGCACACACAGAATTTGTAACTATATGAGGTGATAGATGTTAACTTATATTGTGGTAATCATTTCACCATCTATTCGTATATCAAACCTTCATGCTGTATACCTGAAACAAATAGAATGTTATGTGTCAATTATATCTCAACAAACCTGGAAAAATGGTAAATTTTATGTTATATATCTTTTACCACATTAAAAAATCGTATTATCACTCCTACTAATAAAAAGAAGCTACAATTACATTGAAAAAGGAAAGAAATCAATAAACCTCTCAGGATATATATAAGGCAACTAAATCTGAGCTTATTTTGCAACATTTAAATTAGATATTTCTGATTTATTTTAGATTTTTTGGTGTGATACTTTATAAATGTTATGGTTAATATAATTAGTTCTGAGAATCTCTTAATTTTGCTTCTTATGTATCGTGCATTTAGATCTTCATAGTTAACTTTGGTAAACTGACAGCTTTAGAAATGAAAATTTCATTTTTACAAAGACCCACAGAAAAGATGTTGAAAATTGTCCTAGTTTGTCCAGACTTGAGACTCTATGCTAATCCACTCACCTCTGGATTATAATAATACTTCAGATTCTGCTTCAGGCTCTCTTTCCATGAAATCATTGGTCTGTCTGCCTATATAGCATATAGGGGGTGATTTTCATTGTAAAGTGTGTTAGATTTACTTTTTAATAGACTATTGAACAGCCATCAGATAAAAACAACTCAGATATGAGCAGCCTGGAATAAGTTTGTGGTTGTTTTAATTTGTACAATAATAGCTAACATTTACATATCAATTACTGTGTGCCTGACACAGTTGTAAGCACTTCATATAATTTCATTCAGTCTCTATAAGAATGATACGAGGTAGGTATACTATTATTATCCTCACTTTATAGTAAATTATGGCACAGATAGTTACTTAAATTGTCCAGAATTACTCAGCTACTAAGTGTCAGAGCTAGGATTTGAACCCTGGTTTTCTGCTTCTGGAGTCCATCATTATAAACAATATATTCATGAAAGACTTAAAATTGAGTTTCTAATTTCCAAATTATTCAGTTTCCTGATGAATCTTTATCATCTTTCCTGTTTCACATTTTCTCTATCTTTTAATATTGAACATTAGGATAGAAATGAGGTGTATTACTTTAAAATCAACTTTACTGTGATATAATTTACAGAAAGCAAAGTGTACCTATTTCAAGCATAGTTTGATGAGTATTGACAAGTCAATCACCCATCTAAGCACCAAAAGAATCATTTCCATCCCTTCAAAAATTTCCCTCACTGCCCCTTCTGAGGCAAGCATTGATCTGCTTTTGTCATTTTAGATTAGATTTATTTCACATAAATGGAATCATACAACAGGTAGTCTTTTGTGTCTGACTTCCTTCATCAGCAGAGTGATTTGAGACTAAGCCATACTGTGTGTATTATTAGTTTATTCCTTTTTATTGCTGAGTATTATTTCTTTTTATGTATATACCACAAATTGTTTATTCATCTACCTGTTATGAACATTTGAGTTGTTTCAGTTTTTGGTTATTACAAGTAAGCTGCAATGAACATTTGTGTACAAGTCTTTGTGGAGTCATGTTTTGTTTCTCTTGGACTTGCTGGGCCTATGTTAGTTTTATGTTTAGCTATTTAAGAAACTGCCAGTTTTCCAAAGTAGCTATACCATTTTACACCCCCAACAGTAATGTATGAAGTTCCAGTTGCTCCACATTCTTGTCAACACTTGGTATTGTCAATACAGTTGACACTGAAGAGCAAGGGTTTGAACTTCAAGGATCCACTTATGTGTGGATTTTTTTCAGTTGTATATACTACTGCAGTACTATACTGTCTGCTGTTGGTTGAATCCACAGATAGGGACCTTGGAGGGTCAACTCTAAGTTACACACAGGTTTTCAGCTATGCAGAGGGTTGGTGTCCCTGACCCCTGCATTGTTCAAGGGTCAACTGTATGTTGAATTTTAGCCATTCTAATGTGTGTGAAGTGGTTTAAATATGCATTTCCCTGATAACTAAAGACACTGAACATTTTTTCCTGTGCTTATTGGGCATGTGTATATCTTTTATAAAACATCTGTTAAAATAATTTGCCTTTTTATTTTTATTTTTTTACTATTTATTTGTTTGTTTTTGGCTGTGTTGGGTCTTCACTGCTGCATGTGGGCTTTCTCTAGTTGCGGAGAGTGGGGGCTACTTCATTGTGGTGTGCATTCTAATTGCAGTGGCTTCTCTTGTTGTGGAGCATGCGCTCTAGGCACTTGGGCTTCAGTAGTTGTGGTTCATGGGCTCAGTAATTGTGGCTCACGGGCTCTAGAGCACAGGCTCAGTAGTTGTGGCGCACGGGCTTAGTTGCTCCATGGCATGTGGGATCTTCCCAGAGCAGGGCTTGAACCCATGTCCCCTGCATTGGCAGGTGAATTCTTAACCACTGTGCCACCAGGGAAGTCCCTAATTAGCCTTTTTAAATTGGGTTGTTTGTCTTACTATTGATATATAAGTTCTTTATGTATTGTGAATACAAGTTCTTTGTCAGATGTATATATCACAGATATTTTCTCCTAGTGTTTTGTTTGCAACTTAAGTTTCTGAAGATGTCTTTTGAAGAAGAAAATTTTTAATTTTGATTAAGTTCACTGTGTCAATTTTTTCTTTTATAGTTTGTGCTTTACTATCTTATCTGAGAAACCTTTGCCTATTCCAAAGTGATGAAGCTTCTTCTCCAATGTTTTCTTCTAGAAAACATTATTTATTTTGCTATTACTGCTATTTTTTACTCTTTTTATACAATTTTTAAAGGTTACTTTCCGTTTACAGTTATTACAAAATATTGACTATATTCCCCATATTGTACGATACATCCTTGAGTCTATCTTACACCAATAGTTTGTATCTCCCACTCCTCCACTTCTATATTGCCCCTCCCCCCTCCCCACAGGTAACCACTAGTTTGTTCTCTCTATATATATGTCTGTTTCTTTTTTGTTATATTCACTATCTTGTTGTATTTTTTAGAGTCCACACATAAGTGCCATCATACAGTATTTGTCTTTCTCTGCCTGACTAATTTTACTTAGCATAATGCCCTCCAAGTCCATCCATGTTGCTGCAAATGACAAAATTTCATCCTTTTTTATGGCTGAGTAGTATACCATTGTGTATGTATACACCACATCTGTTTTATCCATTTATCTGTTGATGAAGATCTAGGTTGCTTCCATATCTTGACAATTGTAAATAATGCTGCTATGAACACTGGGGTGCATGTATCTGTTTGAATTAGTAGTTTTGTGTTTTTTTTCAGCTATATACTGGGAGTGGAATTGCTGGGTCGTATGGTAGTTCTATTTTTACTTTGTTGAGAAACTTCCATAATGTTTTCCACAGTGACTGCACCAATTTACACTCTCGCCAACAGTGTACAAGGGTTCTCTTTTCTCCGCATCCTTGCCAACATTTGTTATTTGTGTTCTTTTTGATGATGGCCATTCTGACAGGTGTAAGATGATATCTCATTATGGTTTTGATTTACCTTTCTTAATGATTAGCAATGTTGAGGATCTTCTCATGTGTCTGTTGGCCATCTGTAGTTCCTCTTTGGAAAAATGTCTATTCAGTTCTTCTGCCCATTTTTAAAATTGGGTTCTTTGGGGTTTTTTAAATCAATTAATTAATTTAAAAATTTTTTATTTTATATTGGAGCATAGTTGATTAACAATGTTGTGTTAGTTTCATGTGTACAGCTAAGTGATTCAGTTATGCATGTATCTATTCTTTTTCAAATTGTTTTCCCATTTAGGTTATTATAGAATATTGAGCAGAGTTCCCTGTGCTATGCAGTAGTTCCTTGTTGGGGGTTCTTTGTTTTTTTGTTGTTGTTCAGTTGTATGAGCTGTTTATATATGTTGGATATTAACCTCTTATTGGTCATATCATTTGCAAATATTTCCTCCCATTCAGTAGGTTGTCTTTTCTTTTTGTTGATGGTTTCCTTTGCTGTGCAAAAACTTTTAAGTTTAATGAGGTCCCATTTGTTTATTTTTGCTTTTATTTCCATTACTCTAGGAGAAGGATCCAAGAAAGATGTTGCTGTGATTTATATCAAAGACTGTTCTGCCTATGTTTTCCTCTAGGAGTTTTATAGTATCCAGTCTTACATTTAGGTCTTTAATCCATTTTTAGTTTATTTTTGTATATGGTGTTAGAGAATGTTCTAACTTCATTCTTTTACATGTAGCTGTCAGTTTTCCCAGCACCACTTATTGAAGAGACTTTTTCTTCAGTGTTTGTTCTTGCCTCCTTTATTGTAGCTTAATTGACCATAAGTGCGTGGGTTTATTTCTGGGCTTTCTATCCTGTTCCATTGATCTTTTTGTCTGTTTTTCTGCCAGTACCATACTGTTTTGTTTACTGTAGCTTTGTAGTATAGTCTGAAGTCAGGGAGCCTGATTCCTCCAGCTCTGTTCTTCGTTCTTAAGATTGTTTTGGCTATTTGGGGTCTTTTGTGTTTCCATACAAATTTTAACATTATTTGTTCTAGTTCTGTGAAAAATGCCATTGGTATTTTGATAGGAATTTCGCTGAATGTATGATTTTACATGTTAATTTTTGTATATTGTATGAGGCAAGGTTTGACTTTCATTTTTTTTAATAGGCATCCTGCAGAATTTATTAAAAAGATCAGTCTTTCCTCATTGAATTATCAGCATACATTTGTCAAAATCAGCTGAACATAAAACCACAGTGAGATATCACTTCACATCCAAGAGGATGGCTATTATTCAAAACAAAACAAAGCAAAACAACAAACACACCAGAAAATAGCAAGTGTTGACAAGGACATGGAGAAATTGGAATCCTTGTGCACTGCAGGTGGGAATGTAAAATAATGCAGCTGCTGTAGAAAACAGTACGTTAGTTTCTCGAAAAATTACGTATAGAATTACCATATAATCCAGCAATTCCACTGCTAGGTATATACACCAAAGAGTTGAAAGCAGGGAGTTAAACATATTTGTATACCCACAGAATACAAGTGTATTATATATTTACAGAAGCATTATTCACAATAGCCAAAGATAGAAGCAACCAGAATGTTCATTGATGAATGAATAAGCAAAATATGGTATATACACAATGATTTATTATTTAGAAGGAAATTCTGATACAGCATGGATGAAGCTTAAAGACATGCTAAGTGAAATAAGCCAGTCACAAAAGGATAAATTCCACCTATATAAGGAACCTAGAGTAGTCAAATTTATAGAAACAGGAAGTAGAATGGTGGTTTCTAAAGGCTGGAGACAGAGGACAATGGGGAATTGGTGTTTAATGGGGACAGTGTTACAGTTTGTGAAGATGAAAATTTGGTGATGGATGGTGGTAATAGTTGCACAACAATGTGAATGTACTTAATACCAGAGTTGGTTAAAATGGTACACTTTATGTTGTGTATGTTTATCCACAATTTAAAAAAAATTAATTGACCATATTCGTGGGTTCTTTTTCTGGACTCTCTTCTGTTTCATTCATTATATGTCTACCCTTTTACCAATACTACATTGTCTTGATAATTATACCTTTTATAGTAAGTCTAGAGATATGATAGTGTAAGTTCTTCAACTTTGTTTTTCTTTTTCAAAAGTATTTT
This sequence comes from Mesoplodon densirostris, assembly GCF_025265405.1. Taxonomy (NCBI): domain Eukaryota; kingdom Metazoa; phylum Chordata; class Mammalia; order Artiodactyla; family Ziphiidae; genus Mesoplodon; species Mesoplodon densirostris. The sequence goes on along the minus strand of NC_082668.1, from coordinate 78,003,544 downwards.
GGCTATTCTAAGTCTTTTACCTTTCTGGATAAATTTGAAAGGCAGCTTGTCAATTTCTACTTTAAAAAAACAACTGGGTGGAACTTCAAGATGGCGGAAGAATAAGACGCAGAGATCACCTTCCTCCCCACAGATACATCAGAAATACATCTACATGTGGAACTGCTCCTATAGAACACCCACTGAACGCTGGCAGAAGACCTCAGACCTCCCAAAAGACAAGAAACTCCCCACGTACCTGGGTAGGGCAAAAGAAAAAAGAAAAAACAGAGACAAAGTATAGGGACGGGACCTGCACCAGTGGGAGGGAGCTTTGAAGGAAGAAAGGTTTCCACACACTGGGAAGCCCCTTCACGGGTGGAGACTGCGGGTGGTGGAGAGGGGAAGCTTCTGAGCTGTGGAGGAGAGCGCAGCCACAGGGGTGCGGAGGGCAAAGCGGAGAGATTCCCGCACAGAGGATCGGAGCTGACCGGCACTCACCAGCCCGAGAGGCTTGTCTGCTCACCCGCTGGGGTGGGCGGGGGCTGGGAGCTGAGGCTCGGGCTTCGGTCAGATCGCAGGGAGAGGACTGGGGCTGGCGTGAACACAGCCTGAAGGGGGCTGCTGTGCCACAGCTAGCCGGGAGGGAGTCTGGGAAAAGGTCTGGAGCTGCCGAAGAGGCAAGAGACTTTTTCTTGCCTCTTTGTTTCCCAGTGCACGAGGAGAGGGTATTAAGAGCGCTGCTTAAAGGAGCTACAGAGACGGGCGCGAGCCGAGGCTAACAGCATGGATCCCAGAGATGGGCATGAGATGGTAAGGCTGCTGCTGCTGCCTCCTTCAAGCCTGTGAACAAACACAGGTCACTCTCCACACCTCCCCTCCCAAGAGCCTGTGCAGCCCGCCACTGCCAGGGTCCCGGGATCCAGGGACAACTTCCCCGGGAGAACGCACGGCACGCCTCAGGCTGGTGCAATGTCACGCCGGCCTCTCCTGCCGCAGGCTTGCCCCACATCCATACCCCTCCCTCCCCGCGGCCTGAGTGAGCCAGAGCCCCCAAATCAGCGGCTCCTTTAACCCCATCCTGTCTGAGCGAAGAAGAGACGCCATCAGGCGACCTACATGCAGAGGCAGGTCCAAATCCAAAACTGAGCCCCAGGAGCTGTGTGAACAAAGAAGAGAAAGGGAAGTCTCTCCCAGCAGCCTCAGGAGCAGCAGATTAAAGCTCCACAATCAACTTGATGTACCCTGCATCTGTGGAATACCTGAATAGACAACGAATCATTCCAAACTGAGGAGGTGGACTTTGGGAGCAAAGATATATTATTTTTTCCCCTTTTCCTCTTTTTGTGAGCGTGTATATGTACACTTCTGTGTGTGATTTTGTCTGTATAGCCTTTCTTTCACCATTTGTCCTAGGTTTCTGTCCGTCCTTTTTTTTTTTTTTTACTTAAAAAATTTTTTTTCTTAATAACTATATTTATTTTTTATTTTAATAACATTATTATATTTTCTTTTATATTACTTTATTCCCTTTCTTTCTTTCTTTCTTTCATTATTTCTTATTTTTCCCCCTTTTATTTTGAGCCGTGTGGTTGAAAGGCTCTTGGTGCTCCAGCCAGGCATCAGGGCTGTGCCTCTGAGGAGGGAGAGCCAATTTCAGGACACTGGTCCACAAGAGACCTCCCAACTCCACGTAATATCAAATGGCGAAAATCTCCCAGAGATCTCCATGTCAACGCCAAGACCCAGCTTCACTCAACGAACAGCAGGGTACAGTGCAGGATACCCTATGCCAAACAACTAGAAAGACAGGAACACAGCCCTGTCCAATAGCAGAGAGGCTGTCGAATATCATAATAAGGCCACACACACCCCAAAACACACCACCAGACATGGACCTGCCACCCAGAAAGACAAGATCCAGCCTCATCCACCAGAACACAGGGACTAGTCCCCTCCACCAGGAAGCCTACACAACCCACTGAACCAACTTTAGCCACTGGGGACAGACACCAAAAACAACGGGAACTATGAACCTGCAGCCTGCAAAAAGGAGACCCCAAACACATAAGATAAGCAAAATGAGAAGACAGAAAAACACACAGCAGATGAAGGAGCAAGATAAAAACCCACCAGACCTAACAAATGAAGAGGTAATAGGCAGTCTACCTGAAAAAGAATTCAGAATAATGATAGTAGAGATGATCCAAAATCTTGAAAATAGAATAGAGAAAATACAAGAAACGTTTAACAAGGACCTAGAAGAACTAAACAGCAAACAAACAATGATGAACAACACAATAAATGAAATTAAAAATTCTCTAGACGTGATCAATAGCAGAATAACTGAGGCAGAAGAACAGATAAGTGACCTGGAAGATAAAATATTGGAAATAGCTACTGCAGAGCAGAATAAAGAAAAAAAAATGAAAAGAACGGAGGACAGTCTCAGAGACCTCTGGGACAACATTAAATGCACCAACATTCGAATTATAGGGGTCTCAGAAAAAGAAGAGAAAAAGAAAGGGAGTGAGAAAATATTTGAAGAGATAATAGTTGAAAACTTCCCTAATATGGGAAAGGAAATAGTTAATCAAGTCCAGGAAGCAGAGAGAGTCCCATACAGAATAAATCCAAGAAGAAACATGCCAAGACACATATTAATCAAACTGTCAAAAATTAAATACAAAGAAAACATATTAAAAGCAGCAAGGGAAAAACAACAAATAACACACAAGGGAATACCCGAAAGGTTAACAGCTGATCTTTCAGCAGAAACTCTGCAAGCCTGAAGGGACTGGCAGGACATATTTAAAGTGATGAAGGAGAAAAACCTGCAACCAAGATTACTCTACCCAGCAAGGATCTCATTCAGATTTGATGGAGAAATTAAAACGTTTACAGACAAGCAAAAGCTGAGAGAGTTCAGCACCACCAAACCAGCTCTACAACAAATGCTAAAGGAACTTCACAAGGCAAGAAACACAAGAGAAGGAAAAGACCTACGATAACAAACCCCAAACAATTAAGAAAATGGGAATAGGAACATACATATCGCTAATTACCTTGAATGTAAATGGATTAAATGCTCCCAAAAGAAGACACAGACTGGCTGAATGGATACAAAAACAAGACCCATATATATGCTGTCTACAAGAGACCCACTTCAGACCTAGAGACACATACAGACTGAAAGTAAGGGGATGGAAAAAGATATTCCATGCAAATGGAAATAAAAAGTAAGCTGGAGTAGCAGTTCTCACATCAAACAAAATAGACTTTAAAATAAAGACTATTACAAGAGACAAAGAAGGACACTGCGTAATGATCAAGGGATCGATCCAAGAAGATATAACAATTATAAATATATATGCACCCAACATAGGAGCAACACAATACATAAGGCAAATACTAACAGATATAAAAGGGGAAATCGACAGTAACACACTCATAGTAGGGGACTTTAACACCCCACTTTCACCAATGGACAGATCATCCAAAATGAAAATAAATAAGGAAACAGAAGCTTTAAATGATACATTAAACAAGATGGACTTAATCGATATTTATAGGACATTCCATCCAAAAACAACAGAATACACTTTCTTCTCAAGGGATCATGGAACATTCTCCAGGATAGATCATATCTTGGGTCGCAAATCAAGCCTTGGTAAATTTAAGAAAATTGAAATTGTATCAAGTATCTTTTCCGACCACAACGCTATGAGACTAGATATCACTTACAGGAAAAGATCTGTAAAAAATACAAACACATGGAGGCTAAACAATACACTACTTAATAACGAAGTGATCACTGAAGAAATCAAAGAGGAAATTAAAAAATACCTAGAAACAAATGACAATGGAGACCCGACGACCCAAAACCTATGGGACGCATCAAAAGCAGTTCTCAGAGGGACGTTTATAGCTATACAATCCCACCTTAAGAAACAGGAAACATCTCAAATAAACAACCTAACCTGGCACCTAAAGCAATTAGAGAAAGAAGAACAAAAAACCACCAAAGTTAGCAGAAGGAAAGAAATCATAAAGATCAGATCAGAAATAAATGAAAAATAAATGAAGGAAATGATAGCAACGATCAATAAAACTAAAAGCTGGTTCTTTGGGAAGATAAACAAAATTGATAAACCATTAGCCAGACTCATCAAGAAGAAAAGGGAGAAGACTCAAATCAATAGAATTAGAAATGAAAAAGGAGAACTAACAACCACACTGCAGAAATACAAAGGATCATGAGAGATTACTACAAGCAACTCTAGGCCAATAAATTGGACAACCTGGAAGAAATGGACAGATTCTTAGAAATGCACAACCTGCCAAGACTGAACCGGGAAGAAATAGAAAATATGAGCAGAACAACCACAAGCACTGAAATTGAAAGTGTGATTAAAAATCTTCCAACAAACAAAAGCCCAGGACCAGATGGCTTCACAGGTGAATTCTATCAAACATTTAGAGAAGAGCTAACACCTATCCTTCTCAAACTCTTCCAAAATATAGCAGAGGGAGGAACACTCCCAAACTCATTCTACGAGGCCACCATCACCCTGATACCAAAACCAGACAAAGATGTCACAAACAAAACTACAGGCCAATATCACTGATGTATATAGATGCAAAAATCCTCAACAAAATACTAGCAAACAGAATCCAACAGCACATTAAAAGGATCATACACCATGATCAAGTGGGGTTTATCCAAGGAATGCAAGGATTCTTCAATATACGCAAATCAATCGATGTGATACACCATATTAACAAATTGAAGGAGAAAAACCATATGATCATCTCAATCGATGCAGAGAAATCTTTTGACAAAATTCAACACCCATTTATGATAAAAATCCATGCAGAAAGTAGGCATCGAGGGAACTTTCCTCAACATGATAAAGGCCATATATGACAAACCCACAGCCAGCATCATCCTCAATGGTGAAAAACTGAAACCATTTCCACTAAGATCAGGAACAAGACAAGGTTGCCTACTCTCACCACTCTAATTCAACATAGTTTTGGAAGTTTTAGCCACAGCAATCAGAGAAGAAAAAGAAATAAAAAGAATCCAAATTGGAAAAGAAGTAAAGCTGTCACTGTTTACAAATGACGTGATACTATACATAGAGAATCCTAAAGATGCTACCAGAAAACTACTAGACCTAATCAATGAATTTGGTAAAGTAACAGGATACAAAATTAATGCACAGAAATCTCTTGCATTCCTATAGTCTAATGATGAAAAATCTGAAAGTGAAATCAAGAAAACACTCCCATTTACCATTGCAACTAAAAGAATAAAATATCTAGGAATAAACCTACCTAAGGAGACAAAAGGCCTGTATGCAGAAAATTATAAGACACTGATGAAAGAAATTAAAGATGATACAAATACATGGAGAGATATACCATGTTCTTGGATGGGAAGAATCAACATTGTGAAAATGACTCTACGACCCAAAGCAATCTACAGATTCAATGCAATCCCTATCAAACTACCACTGGCATTTTTCACAGAACTAGAACAAAAAATTTCACAATTTGTTTGGGAACACAAAAGACCCCGAATAGCCAAAGCAATCTTGAGAATGAAAAAGAGAGCTGGAGGAATCAGGCTCCATGACTTCAGACTATACTACAAAGCTACAATAATCAAGCCAGTGTGGTACTGGCACAAAATCAGAAATATAGATCAATGGAGCAGGATAGAAAGCCCAGAGAACAACCCACCCACATGTGGTCACCATATCTTTGATAAAGGAGGCAAGAATATACAGTGAAGGAAAGACAGCCTCTTCATTAAGTGGTGCTGGGAAAACTGAACAGGTGCATGTAAAAGTATGAAATTAGAACACTCCCTAACACCATACACAAAAATAAACTGAAAATGTATTAAAGACCTAAATGTAAGGCCAGACACTATCAAACTCTTAGAGGAAAATATAGGCAGAACATTCTATGACATAAATCACAGCAAGATCCTTTTTGACCCACCTGCTAGAGAAATGGATATTTAAAAAAAATAAACAAATGGGACCTAATGAAACTTAAAAGATTTTGCACAGCAAAGGAAACCATAAACAAGACCAAAAGACAACCCTCAGAATGGGAGAAAATATTTGCAAATGAAGCAACTGACAAAGGATTAATCTCCAAAATTTACAAGCAGCTCATGCAGCTCAATAACAAAAAATCATAAAACCCAATCCAAAAATGGGTAGAAGACTTAAATAGACATTTCTCCAAAGAAGATATACAGAGTGCCAACAAACACACGAAAGAAAGCGCAACATCATTAATCATTAGAGAAATGCAAATCAAAACTACAATGAGATATCATCTCACACAGGTCAGAATGGCCATCATCAAAAAGTCTACAAACAATAAATGCTGGAGAGGGTGTGGAGAAAAGGAAACCCTCTTGCACTGTTGGTGGGAATGTAAATTGATACAGCCACTATAGAGAACAGTATGGAGGTTCCTCAAAAAACTAAAAATAGAATTATCATATGACCCAGCAATCCCACTACTGGGCATATACCCTGAGAAAACCATAATTCCAAAAGAGTTATGTACCAAAATGTTCTTTGCAGGTCTTTTTACAAGAGCCAGGACATGGAAGCAACCTATGTGTCCATCAACAGATGCATGGATAAAGAAGATGTGGCACATATATACAATGGAATATTACTCAGCCATATAAAGAAACGAAATTGAGCTATTTGTAGTGAGGTGGATGGACCTAGAGTCTGTCATACAGAGTGAAATAAGTCAGAAAGAGACAAACAAATACTGTATGTTAACACACACACACATATATATATATATACATATATATACATACATATATATATATATATATATATGTATGTATATATATGTATATATATATATGGAATCTAAGAAAAAAAAGTTCATGAAGAACCTAGGGGCCAGATGGGAATAAAGACACAGACCTACTAGAGAATGGACTTGAAGATATGGGGAGGGGAAAGGGTAAGCTGTGACAAAGTGAGAGAGTGGCATGGACATATATACACTACCCAACGTAAAATAGATAGCTAGTGGGAAGCAGCCACATGGCACAGGGAGATCAGCTCGGTGCTTTGTGACCCCCTAGAAGGGTGGGATAAGGAGGATAGGAGGGAGGGAGATGCAAGACAGAAGAGATATGGGAACATATGTATATGTATAAGTGATTCACTTTGTTATAAAGCAGAAACTAACACAGCATTGTAAAGCAATTATACCCCAATGAAGATGTTAAAATAAACAAAACAAACAAACAAAAAAACAACAACTGGGAAGTTGATTGGGATGATACTGACTTTTTATATTACCATGGGGAGAACTGACAACATCAAGGTTTTGACCCATGAACATGGTATTTCTCTCCTTTTACTTAGATCTGTAATGTGTCTTGGGAAAATCTGCAGTTTTTAATGTAGAGATCTTAATGTATATTGTTATGATTCCTAAGGATTTTATAGTTTTCATGCTATTGTAAATGGTGTTTCTTATTTCTTTTTCCAGATGTTCATTGCCAACATGTAGAAATACAAATGAATATGATATATTGTCCTTATATCCTGTGACCGTGCTAAACTCTCACATTAGTTTCATTAACTTTAAAATTTTTCTTAGTTTTCTCTTAGTATTTTCCATGGACACAGTGTGCTGTCTTTGAATAAAGACAGTGTTAGTTTATATTACTGTGTGTGTATGTGCTTATGTGTTGGATATTCTTGGCTGCTTCTTTCTTAAAAGATTGTCTTCCACTGATTTCTGGAATACATGCTAATCTGATTTTCCTCCTTCTTCTCTTGCCATTCTTTTAATACTCATTTTCAGGTTCATCATCCTCTACCTGGGCATTATATCTTGGAATTTTTCAAGGCTTAGTTTAAATCCATTTTTCTTTTTATTTTCTCTCTCTGGGAAATCTCCCCTATAACATTAGAGGTCACCAAGGACCTTCAACCCTCTCTCCCCAGCCTAGACCTCTCTTACATACTCTAGATCCTTCTGCCTTCTTGGATGTCTCTGAAGCAACTCAAAGTCAAGTTAATAAAATTGTGATCTTCTCACCTGTCCAGACACCAGCCTCCAAACCTGGCCCTCTTCCAGCGTTTCATACTTCATTGAATTATACCTTCGCCCTATCCAGTTGTGCTGGTCAAAAAACAGGGAGAGTGTTGGACATTTTCCTGTCCCTTATTCCTGTGCCATCCCTAGCTATGCCTCTCTATGTATTCTCTCCATCAGGAAGTCCTGTCAGTTTTACCTCTTAAAATTTTTGGACTCCATCCATTTATCACTATTGCCACTGAATTAACCCAAGCTAAATATCACCTCTCATCTGACCTACTAAAACAGTCTCTTAACTGACCTCTACATATCCCTTCTAATTTTCCAATCTGTTCTCAATACCTCAGGCTAAAGTGATCTTCCAAAATGCAAATCAAAGCATGTCACCTGCTTTCTTAAATCTCCTCAGTGGATCCTTATTGATTTTAAGATAAAGATCCTAATCCTAAACAAAGTCTCAAAGGCTCTACATGTTTTGGACCTTGCCTACCTCTCTTTTTCTGACACCACAATACCCCTCACTATGTTCTCCAGCCACACTGGCTTTCTTTCAGCTCTTGGAAGATGTTAGCTTCCTTCTTTCCGTAGAACCTCAGCATATGCAATTAACTCTGTTTGGAATTGCCTTTCCCACCTTCAAATCATACCCTTCTCCAGGTTAATCCTTATTTATAGATTTCGGCTCATGTCACCTCTTCAAGAAAGCCTTTCTTTCTCTTTAAACATGAACTTTGCATATAATTGTATAAAACTAATTATGTCACAGCCAGTTTGTTCCCAGGGAAATAAGCTTCATGTCTTCAGCCCTAGGTACTACAAAAATATTTGTTCAGCAAATGAATGATTGAGTTAGTGATTGCCTTTTTATTTTTATAGAATCATGAGCATGATAGATCCTAAATGAAAATTTATTGACCACTTTATGAATTATTGCCTAGTGTGCATCATTTCATGTATTCGGAATGATAGTTTATTTATAGCCTTTTAAAAATTAGTTCATATTTCATTGAAAATAATAGCATAGGGAGTTCCCTGGTGGCCTAGTGATTGGTATTCCGGGTTTTCAGTGCCAGGGCCTGGGTTTGATCCCTGGTTGGGGAACTGAGATCCCACAAACCACTTGGTGTGCCCCCCTCCCCACGAAAAAAATAGCATAGAAGAATTTAATTTCATATTAACTTTCATTATGAAGGCAAATTTTCTTTTAATATAGTGAAAAAATTTACCTCCTAGATGCTGTTTGCCATTTTCTTTCCAGGGGAAAAATGGCCTACTTTCAAAATATTTCAGTCAGTTTTCAACTGTACAGATTGTGTATTTTACAAAGAAAGTGATCATATCCAGTTTCTAGAGAGGGAAATGGGCTTGTGGAGGTAGTTCTGACCTCTCTCCTGTCTCACACACATACTCCCAAGCACCATAGCCTTACATTGCCAGTCCATCTTCATTCTTCAACTTAGCTGCTGTTTATTGTCTCATATGTGCTGAATCCCATGTTTAGTGCTTTAGAGTATGGTGAATTTTCGAAGTAAGTATTAGTAATAATGAAAAACATGTATTACTCATCCTGTTTTACAAATTAAAAATTGAGGCCCAGAGAAATTAAGTGAATTGCTCAAAGCCATAGTTAGTAGTGCCAGATCCAGGATTCACGAAGTTCCAAATGCTTTACCTTCTCTGCTACAATTCCTGAGTCTACCATGGAAAATTGAGAGTTGACTTCAAATTTGTCTGTTCCTTGGACTTTATGGCATCTAATTCAGTTAAATGGTTTCTTTAAACTTCTATGACTCATTCTTAATGTCACCTTTCTACAGTAATTAAATTTCCATCGAGCTATTTCATGACTTTATTATTAGGGCTTGTGATTTTCAGTTCTTTGGAAATCAGTAGAATTATTTTGATACTTGCTTCTTTCCCAGTATTAAAAACTAAGTAATTTAAGCCTTTTTGCTCAGTTAGTTAGAACATGATCTTGGTATTGATCAGCATACAATTCTATTGACCTTCCATAAAAAAACCCAGCCCAAAGCTAAAACCAGTGCTACTTCTGGCTTACATTTGGGTTATTATTGTCTCAAATTGTGAGAAACAACATACAGAACCAAATTTATGTTCTGCTTCTATATAACTCTGAAAAAAAAAGAATAAGAAATAATTTTTATAACTCACTCTTCTAAAAGTTAATGTTTTCTCTTAGGGTGCATCTATTCATTTGCTAACTCATCTGTTCATGTAAAAAGCATTTACTGAGTGCTTCCTCCATGCCAGGCATCATTCTAGGGGATACAGTTATACCCAAGACAGATGAAATGCTTGCCCCATAGAGATTCTATTCTAGTGGGGAGAAATGGACAACCAAACAATGAAATAGTGATAACTGCTGATGAGTAAACATACAGGATATTCTGATATAGAGGGTTGAAGATGGTAGGGGCAGGAGCTTTAATTTGGACAGGAATAAAGTATTAATAATAATTATAGTATGAATACATAAAGTATTTTGGTGGAGGTGACCTTTGAATCAAGACGTCAACTATAAGGAGCCAGCCATCTGAAAAGCTGTAAGAACTACTTTCCAAACCAGACCTAGAGGCAGGAATGACCTTGGGAGGTACCAGGCAGGTGTTGCTGGAACATAGTGTATAAATCTGGAAAAGGAGGCAGGGGTCGGATCTTAAGGATTTCAAATAAACTTAAAGTTACCATCAGATTCTTCTGAAGTAACATTATTGATATTATTACATTAGCCTTAGAATTAACTTTATCACCCTGGCACTATTTGTAACTTATGCCACAGAAAGAAACATATATTATCATAAAATTTTAAGAATTTAAAAGTTCCTTAAAATTAGCTAGTCCAATCCCTTCATCTTAGAGATAAAGCAATTTTAGCCCAGAAAAATTAAATGACTTGTAACGGGTAACTCAGCAAGCCTGGGCAGGCTAGGATTTGGGCTCAAGCTTCAGTATTGCAGAGTCCAGTGTTTTTTTCCAAGAAAAGAACACTCCTAAAAAGAACAATTGTTTTAAAAAGAACATTAAAACAATTTTTTTAATTTATGGCATTTCTGTGGCTCTCCTGTTTTCCATTAGGTTTTTAAAAAAATAATAGATTACTATAACTTATTATTACCAGCATTTAGGTATCTTTAATTGATTTGGATTGTACACTTTTTAAAAATCACTGGTCAGGGCCTCCCTGGTGGCGCAGTGGTTGAGAGTCCGCCTGCCGATGCAGGGGATACGGGTTCGTGCCCCGGTCTGGGAGGATCCCATATGCCGCGGAGCGGCTGGGCCCGTGAGCCATGGCCGCTGGGCCTGCGCATCCGGAGCCTGTGCTCCGCAACGGGAGAGGCCACAACAGTGAGAGGCCCGCATACCGCAAAAAGAAAGAAAAAAAAAAAATCACTGGTCAGATTCGTATAACTATCAAAGCAGAATAATACAGATATTGACTTAGTATCTTTCATTTCACTTTCACTGTACCATCTTTCATTTCACTTTCACTGTACCGTCTGCATAGGTTCTTAACCTGGTGTTCTTACACTCCAAGGGCTCCACAAATGGGCTTTGAGGTTCTTTCTGCTAACCCTCTGAAAGGTGCACAACATTTAACATGCTTGTGAATATCATTTTGCGTCCTCCAAGAACCCGACATCAAGACAGGATTAGACAAGCTCAAATATGGGGAAATCCCTGTGAGAGATAAAGGAGAGGGAGCAGGAATAGGTAGCAATGAGACCACAATGCAGGTCTGACATCTGTGAGGGGAAAAAGGGAAGGGAGGATTGGGTAGAACATCTCAAACTGCAGTACAGTTCCAAGAAAGGTCAGCCAGGCTGATGGCGAGTCCCAAGGACAAGTTGCTTGTTGGAAGCATCCTATGTCAGGCAGAAAGGCACTGGTACTAGTATCCCTGACATGCTCAGTTATTGGTTCCAAGCAACCCCAGGGGAAGTGAGGTTTTGCTGTGAACACTGTCTTTAGATCCAAGGGTACAGTAGCTGGGGCTGTGCATCAACTCTGCTGCTGGCAGGAGTTCTCTGGAAGGAGATATGAGCAGTGCACTTACAGGGCCATCACACTATACTTATGTGCATTCCTTTGGGGAAAATATCTGTGGCTTTTGTCATATTTACAACATGTTTGGTTCTGACATGTAAGTCGTTGAGTTGTAGCCCTCAGGAACCAAAGTATTAATACCAATTTATTGCCAAAAGTCAATAAACAGGAGTCATTCACCAAACCATTGAAAATTTTGGCATTGTTTCCATTATTTCTTCATGAGTAGCAGAGACATTCATATTTTTCATATTTATATTTATCACAATGAAAACAACTAGTGTCAGAATGCTGATGGTAGGGTTACGTGATAGGGTGTGTACATACTTATTTTTCCTCAGGGTAAGCACTAAAGATTCAGAGCATGGATAATGGAGACAGAATTCCTGGGTTCATACTGTGATTCTGCCACTGATAAGCTGCTTGACCATAGGTAAATTACTTCCCCTGTCTGTGCCTCAGATTCCTCAATTCTAACATGGACAAAATAATTAATAGTGCCTGCATCCTTGGATTGTGGGAAGGATCCAGTGAGATGACTTCCAGAAAGCTCCTCACACTGTGCCTGGCACGTAATATCCCCGTGGTGACAGGCTTTTGCACACTGAGCATTGTAGCCATCGAAAATGTGAACGTAGGGCATGAATGATTGGATGAATCTCTGATCCTTCAAGCTGCAGGAGGACCCTTTGAGGAGTCAGCTCCTCTAACACATTTGAAAATTATTCAGTGAAAAAGCAGTGTCTCTGGGTTGGTAGTATTAGAGGAGATATTAATTTTTTTTTCTTTGTGCTTTGTTTTTTTAATTGAAAAAAATGTTTTTGCATTACATTTTCAATTTTATGCCCAATTCTTTAACACATGTGCTTTTTAAAAAAATTATTATTGAAGTATAGTTGAAAACATCTGCTTTTTAAAGCAAGTTAGAGCTATAAAGTTGTTTTGAATGGAAGTGGATTATTCTATAGTATATTATTATTACTGCTGTTATTGCACAAATGTTTTAAAAGTTTTCAAACTTGCTTAGGAGAGCGTGACTGCTCTTGAATCACTTTCTGTTCGGGTGATACTGCCTTTCCTCCTTTAATAACTTCCTTAATTTCTCTCAGCCTATTTTTTCTGTAATTCTTTAATTCCCTATCTCCTTAGCATACCCAATTTTCATTATTCCTGGTCTAAACATTTTTAATAAAGCAGCTATGATATAAGGTTAAATGAGCATTTGAAAAGTTAAATGAGCGTTCACAAATTATTTAGTCCAGTGGTTGGCAAACTAGCCCAAGGACCAAATCTGGCCAGCAGACTGTTTGTATAAATAAAGCTTTATGGTAACCATGCTTTTTACATTAAATATTGTCTATGGTTGCTTTCATGCTACACAATGGAATTGAATAGTTACAACAGAGACTATATGGTATGCAAAGGATAAAATATCTACTATCTGACTTCTTACAGGAAAATTTGCCAACTCTTGATTTAGTTGACCCAAAATTTTAAAAATCAGGAAAAAAAATTGTTTTAAATCTAAAACAGGATGACTTCCTGAGGGTAGGAATTGTGCTTTACTCATCACTTTATCCTCAGTAGCTAGCCTAGAGCCAGGCTTATAGTAGATACTAAACAAATATTTGTGGAATTGAATTGATTACATTAATTTAAAAAGTTAAATACTTAAAATTAAAAAGAAATTTCCTCCTTGTATGTTTTTATTAAAATTGGCACTGGAGAGTAAACTAGCTGGGCTAGCCCATTAGGGTGACCATTATAAATAATCTCCCTGGTGTGATGTGTAATACATTAGAAAAACATTCCTTTTGGGAAAAAAGTATTAGTTTAATGGAATCATATGTCTGAGAGAGAATACTTGACCCCCTGCTGCTTCTTTTAACATTTTGCTTTTTATGCTAAGATTCCTTGAATAACTTCTTAATACTTCAGGCATGATCATTCATCAAATTCCAAGACTCACATGCATGAAGCTCTCCAAATATTTGCAGTAGGTGTATTGTAATACCTGGTTTGGAAAAATTGTTTGAGTAGAAAAACCTTTGTGTGTATCTGGTTACAGATGTATTACAAAATTAATTTTAATACTTGTTGTATTGCTATAAAGATCAAAATGTTCTAAACTATTATAGTTTATTAATCATTTGCATTCAAAATTTCACAAAGAGAGGAATCTAATTTTAAGAATTGATACCTTTTAAAAATCAGGGCATGGGTTTCTGGCTTTCCTTCTGTTAGTCCATTCATTTTTCTGTGATGAACAAGGATATTAATAACAATTTTGGAAAATTTTCATAAAATTCTTCTTATTGATAGGAATCACCTGTGACACTTGTTTAAAAAAAGTTCCAGGGGGAAAGGATGAATAGGCATAGCACAGAGGATTTGAGGGGCAGTGAAACTACTCTGTCTGATACTATGGTGGATACATGTCATTATACATTTGTCCACAGCCATAGAATGTCCAACACCAAGAGTGAACCTTAATGTAACTGTGGACTTTGGGTGATACTGATGTATCAAATGTAGGTTCATCAATAGTAATGAGTGTACCACTCTGGTGGAGGATGTTGATAACAGGTGTGCATGTGTGGCACAGGGGGTACATGGGAAATCTCTGTGCTTTTCTCTAAAGTTTGCTGTGAACCTAATACTGCTCTAAAAAAATAAAATCGTAAATAAAAAGTAATTAAAAAATGCCTAGGCCTCCCTAAGTTCCCATTCAGTATTTGTGGGGTGGGGCCCAGGACTTTTTTTTTTTTAATATAAATACCCCAAGTGATTCACATCATCAGAGAAGTTTTAGGAAATGCTACTTTAAAAAATACCTTCACATTTTCTTGATCATACATGAAACGATTTAAGTAAGCTTGAAAAACTTACCTGGTTCTGTAATATACTTCCACCAATGATGAGATCATTTTAATACATAGAATTTAATATTTGCACTTTAAAAAGCTAAATATTAGATAATTTATCAATTAGTGAGGTTCTTTTGATATTTCAGTCACTGACTCTCCTTTAGTATTTTAAGCTTATTTGGGTCAGAGATTCCCCCTGAGAAGTTGATGAAATCTGTGTAATCTCTCCCCAGGAAAGTTAACACAAAAACTTTTTGCATATAATTACAAGGTTTCGACTTACCCTAACATATAATAATGGACTCCAACCATGGACCAGTTTAAGAAATATTCTTCAGTTGGAGCCCGTTTGTTTTTAATTTTGTTCTATATGTAGTGTCTTTACCCTTCATATTTTTTCTTATCAGTTGCTATACAACCAAAAATTTAATAATTGTGTCAGTATCCTGACTGTATGTATCTCTCTTTTCAGTTAAATAGGACATATATGGTCACTGTACCTCTTTTGCTTAATATGTCCTTTAAAAAAAAAGAAAAAGCAAAACTCATGGATTGTGATACATCTGGGGGGGATGCTATTTATGGAAAGGAATTTGACAGTTTGTTGGTGGAATAATAGAGGGACAGTTGCCTTGAGACTGTGACTCCTGATAGAAGTGTGATGGAAGGAGGAAGGTGCCTAGAGAAGGAGCTGAGGGGACCAGAAGCCAGCAATGAAAAACAGAGGGCAGACCGCAGTCAAAGGGTGAGTTCAGAGGAAGCTGGCAGTGCAGGCCCTTGATTCCTCCCTGGTTTTAGAAATGGGAATTCAGTGAAGGATGCAAACAGCTTGGGTGGCAGATGGCTTCGGAGGGAACAGTTTCAATCCAAATTTGAGCATTGTATCGAAAGCTCAGGCAGAAAGAACCTTGTTTTCTTCAAGGTTTTAGGGATGAGGTCGGGGCGGTGGGGAGAGAGAGAGGAATATTGAGTGGGAAAGAGAGGGAAGAAGAAGGGAGAGAGAGAGAAGTGAGACAGAGAGGAAACCAGAGACAAGGAGGGAGAAGTTCAGGAAAGAAACCATAACTTGTATCAATCTAGACAAAACTGGGCTCGTTGATTGCACTGGAAATGTAATCTGCCTACCTGGCTGTAACGTCAAGAGCATGTACTTAAAAATGATTTCCTGGAAATGTATCTTGTAGTGTTTTATGCCTCACTGTGAGGGGAAGAATATCAGAGAATACAAGAGGGCCAGTCTCTTACCTGTCTACCCAAATTGTGGCTTGGGGCTCACACTAGCCCACAGGACACTTGCGTGAATTAGAAACAGGCAGATGCAGCCCCACACCAGGGCATGTGGCTTAGTAAGCAGAGCGTAGCTGAGATATCAGCCCCATTTCTCTCCATTGCCAGGCCCGCTTGTGCAGTGAACTCCCTGCCCAACCCTATGTGTTCACCCTGTTACAAAGAGTTGAATTTCTGCTTAGGCCTTGGGCAGTAGAAAGGATGAGAACCCTCTGATCTGTGTAAAAACTATGCCTCTACAATACTAACTTTTTTTTAGGATTCAAACTATCCTATTAAATGTGAATCTGGGCAGCAAGGTCACAGAGCAGGCAGGTTTGGGGGAGATGTACATTGAGATCAAGGAGGAAGGAGGTGCCTGTCCAGCCAGCCACATCACAGAGAACCACCCTGGCAATCAATAGAGAGGCAGATGTTTCAGCCAGATTGTTCTCACACCCATAAATACTAGTTATAATTTTCGTGTTTTCACAAATAATCACAGAAATAGTTTCAGAAGTCACCATGTTCATGTATGTTACTGTTGTTTGTAATTTCTCGTTAATCTTTTCCATGTTTCTTAATGAAAATAAGAGAAAACACAAAGATGCATTTTTGGTTTTTCCCCTGTCTTTCAAAACCAGGAAAAATGTTTAAATTCTCCCCATAATGCCCTTTTAAGCCTTGCTACTGACTCATTTGTCGGTTGGTAACTTACCTCTTCACTTCAAAGAGGATTAATGAAATCGTTTACAGATGCATTCACAGGGTCTCTATAAAGTTATCAAAATTAACAAAAAGTACACACTACTATATATAAAAATAGATAACCAACAAGGACCTACTGTACTGCACAGGGAATTCTACCCAATACTCTGTAATGGCCTATGTGGGAAAAGAATCTAAAAAAGACTGGCTATATATATAGTATAACTGATTCACTTTGCTGTCCACCTGAAACTAACACAACATTATAAATCAACTATACTCCAGTTAAAAACAATTAACAAGATGATTTTAAATAAACATTTGTTGATTGCACTCTTACAAGTCTCAAGATGGATTGGCTAATTTTCTGGAAGCACAATGCTGAGTTTGATGGTTTGATGATTTAGACAACTGCTGTGCTATTTCTTCTATAACTTTAAAATTAGTTTAATTTCTAGCATAAAAGCTATGCTGAAAACACCACATAGAAAAGTGTATACAGATCTAAGAAATGGTTAAGGATATTTTATGATAAATGCAAATTTTAAAAACTCTTGACTTCAAAGTCTGCTGTAAACTGTTGCAAAAGAGCGTGACCTGTTTAAATTCAGACTGCTGAAACAGTCTTGACATGAACACTTGTTTCTGGTGTGATCCTATCATCAACTAATTGATTTCAAAACTAGAAATTTTCAGTTAACTTGAGTTCTTCCTCACTGCTAATATTTCCATTCAGGGGTCGCTTGGCATGCTCACTTGCTACTACGGTTTGTGTTTCATGTTGCTTATCACTAACATCTTGCTCCTAGTCCCCAGGATTCCATGCTACTAGACTGTGCTCCACAGACAGTGATTAGATTGTCCTTCCATCCCTGCCACCCTATTGCTAATAGAGCTCCCTTTCAACCTCAAAAGTATCTTGGACTGGATAAGAAATCATGTGGTCCCTCTATGAGATTTCTCATTGATAATAACAGCTAGATTTTGGGGACATTTGCTCTATACCAGACACTATGCTAAACTCTTTACATATATGATTTCATTTATAACTGAATATAGCCTAACTTCCATTAGGCAACTAGGGTTATAATACTTATATTACTAAAGACAGTAGAAGCTAAGAGGTTAAGTAATTTACCCATGGTCATACAGCTAGTAACTGAGGAACTAAGACTTGAATTCAGGCCTGTTGGATCTACATGATTGTTTGTTACTAAAACTGTGTTATTAGGACCAGTTTGTAGCCACCGGCACCCACGTTAGTTTGACAGCAACTTGAGGAGCTGGGGACCACTGAGTTTCTTTTGATTACCTGAAATGTATTCAGTCCATTCATCTGATAAATAAATAACTTAGTTCTTTTTATTTTTTTTTAATAAATGACAAAGCAGAACCATGAATTTTTTTATTGAGACAGGACCAATAATCTTGACAGTGTTATGTTACATGGCGTTTTAAATTTTGTGCTAGATGCCATTTCAAAAAAATATTCTTTTTTTTTTGTTTGTTTGTTTGTTTAATTTTTATTTATTTATTTATGGCTGTGTTGGGTCTTCGTTTCTGTGCGAGGGCTTTCTCTAGTTGCGGCAAGTGGGGGCCACTCTTCATCGCGGTGCGCGGGCCTCTCACTATTGTGGCCTCTCTTGTTGCGGAGCACGGGCTCCAGATGCGCAGGCTCAGTAATTGTGGCTCACGGGCCTGGTTGCTCCGCGGCATGTGGGATCTTCCCAGACCAGGGCTCGAACCTGTGTCCCTTGCATTGGCAGGCAGATTCTCAACCACTGCGCCACCAGGGAAGCCCTAGATGCCATTTCAATTGTTTAGTTTGATGGATGCATTAGGGACAGTGGTTCACTGTTTCACTTTGGAAAAGCTGCTCTCTGTCAGGTTTGTGAACAGCCTTATTGTTTAGTTCATATAAAGGTCAGTAGCTCTAAAAATACTTTAATGGGTGATATAATAGATATTTTATATGTGTTGCAGGTGCTTTACCCCATTGGTTGAAATGAGTACCTTGGTGCCATCTGGAGACAAGGTGTATGTATGTGTGGTGTGTGCATTCATGTGTGTCTGTGTGTGTGTGTCTGTCAACTCACATCTTGTTTGAAAGCCCACTCTTACAAACTTACACACTAGATTCTTTAAAATCTTTCTCAAGAAATATCAACATCCCTTATGACTCTCTTTCATATCATTGGGTTTGACAGGTATTTTTGTCTGTGTAACTTCGAAACACAGACTCTCAGTCAGAAGAAAAGAAAAAAGATTTGTGGTGGGTTTTGTTTGATTAAAAAAATTGAATCAATTGATTCAGTTTAGTTTGGGCAGCCTTACAGGTAACTTCAGCTTCTGCATCTTCAAACCTATCTCAGCTTTTTCCTGGCCAAAGAGACTATTTCTTTCCTTTTGTTTCTTTTCTTAGCTTGATGAAATGTTAAGATGTGTTCATTTCAAAACAGACCATTTAAAAATGAAGAAGCCACATTGTTTAGTTCACTGGACTGGGAGCCTTAGAGACCTGTTCTATTCTCGGCTCTGGAAAAATCTCTTAAAGCAGAATCACATGACCTGAAAAAAGATATTACTCTAGTTTGAGATAGTACATTTTACTTTCTAATCAGTGTTGAAAGCATAGTATTAACTGGAGAGTTCTTGGCAAAATTATGCTATCTAAACAGGCAAGTTCCAAATCCTGGCAGAGACTATTCCTTTGAGTTACATTTTTTGACAACTTTTTAAATTTATTTATTTTTTACATCTTTATTGGAGTATAATTGATTTACAATGCTGTGTTAGTTTCTGCTTTATAACAAAGTGAATCAGTTATACATATACATATGTTCCCATATCTCTTCCCTCTTGCATCTCCCTCCCTCTCACCCTCCCTATCCCACCTCTCTAGGTGGTCACAAAGCACCGAGTTGATCTCCCTGTGCTATGAGGCTGCTTCCCACTAGCTATCTATTTTACATTTGGTAGTGCATATATGTCCATGCCACTCTCTCACTTTGTCACAACTTACCCTTCCCCCTCCCCATATCTTCAAGTCCATTCTCTAGTAGGTCTGCGTCTTTATTCCCATCTTACCCCTAGGTTCTTCATGACATTTTTTTTCTTAGATTCAATATATATGTGTTAGCATACGGTATTTGTCTTTCTCTTTCTGACTTACTTCACTCTGTATGACAGACTCTAGGTCCATCCACCTCACTACAAATAACTCAATTTCGTTTCTTTTTATGGCTGGGTAATATTCCATTGTATATATGTGCCACATCTTCTTTATCCATTCATCTGTCAATGGACACTTAGGTTGTTTCCATCTCCTGGCTATTGTAAATAGAGCTGCAATGAACGTATTGGTACATGACTCTTTTGGAATTATGGTTTTCTCAGGGTATATGCCCAGTAGTGGGATTGCTGAGTCATATGGTAGTTCTATTTGTAGTTTTTTAAGGAACCTCTGCACTGTTCTCCATAGTGGCTGTACCAATTCATATTCCCACCAGCAGTGCAAGAGAGTTCCCTTTTCTCCACATCCTCTCCAGCATTTATTGTTTCTAGATTTTTTGATGATGGCCATTCTGACCTGTGTGAGATGATATCTCATTGTAGTTTTGATTTGCATTTCTCTAATGATTAATGATGTTGCGCTTTCTTTCATGTGTTTGTTGGCACTCTGTATATCTTCTTTGGAGAAATGTCTATTTAAGTCTTCTACCCATTTTTGGATTGGGTTTTATGATTTTTTGTTATTGAGCTGCATGAGCTGCTTGTAAATTTTGGAGATTAATCCTTTGTCAGTTGCTTCATTTGCAAATATTTTCTCCCATTCTGAGGGTTGTCTTTTGGTCTTATTTATGGTTTCCTTTGTTGTGCAAAAGCTTTTAAGTTTCATTAGGTCCCATTTGTTTATTTTTGTTTTTATTTCCATTTCTCTAGGAGGTGGGTCAAAAAGGATCTTGCTGTGATTTATGTCATAGAGTGTTCTGCCTATGTTTTCCTCTAAGAGTTTGATAGTTTCTGGCCTTACATTTAGGTCTTTAATCCATTTTGAGCTTACTTTTGTGTATGGTGTTAGGGAGTGATCTAATCTCATATTTTTACATGTCCCTGTCCAGTTTTCCCAGCACCACTTATTGAAGAGGCTGTCCTTTCTCCACTGTACATTCCTGCCTCCTTTATCAAAGATAAGGTGACCATATGTGCATGGGTTTATCTCCGGGAACTCTATCCTGTTCCATTGATCTATCTTTCTGTTTTTGTGCCAGTACCGTACTGTCTTGATTACTGTAGCTTTGTAGTAGTGTGAAGTCATGGAGCCAGATTCCTCCAGCTCCGTTTTTCGTTCTCAAGATTGCTTTGGCTATTCAGGGTCTTTTGTGTTTCCATACAAATTGTGAAATTTTTTGTTCTAGTTCTGTGAAAAATGCCAGTGGTCGTTTGATAGGGATTGCATTAAATCTGTAGATTGCTTTGGGTCGTAGAGTCATTTTCACAATGTTGATTCTTCCCATCCAAGAACATGGTGTATCTCTCCATCTATTTGTATCATCTTTAATTTCTTTCATCAGTGTCTTATAATTTTCTGCATACGGGTCCTTTGTCTCCTTAGGTAGGTTTATTCCTAGATATTTTATTCTTTTAGTTGCAGTGGTAAATGGGAGTGTTTTCTTGATTTCACTTTCAGATTTTTCATCATTAGACTATAGGAATGCAGAGATTTCTGTGCATTAATTTTGTATCCTGTTACTTTACCAAATTCATTGATTAGCTCTAGTAGTTTTCTGGTAGCATCTTTAGGATTCTCTATGTATAGTATCATGTCATCTGCAAACAGTGACAGCTTTACTTCTTCTTTTCCGATTTGGATTCCTTTTATTTCCTTTTCTTCTCTGATTGCTGTGGCTAAAACTTCCAAAACTGAGTTGTATAAGAGTGGTGAGAGTGGGCAACCTTGTCTTTTTCCTGATCTTAGTGGAAATGGTTTCAGTTTTTCACCATTGAGGATGGTGTTGGCTGTGCGTTTGTCATATGTGGCCTTTATTATGTTGAGGAAAGTTCCCTCTATGCCTGCTTTCTGCAGGGTTTTTTTTTATCATAAATGGGTGTTGAATTTTGTCAAAAGCTTTCTCTGCATCTATTGAGATGACCGTATGGTTTTTCTCCTTCAATTTGTTAATATGGTGTATCACGTTGATTGATTTGTGTATATTGAAGAATCCTTGCATTCCTGGAATAAACTCCACTTGATCATGGTGTATGATCCTTTTAGTGTGCTGTTGGATTCTGTTTGCTAGTATGTTGTTGAGGATTTTTGCATCTATGTTCATCAGTGATATTGGCCTGTAGTTTCCTTTCTTTGTGACATCTTTGTCTGGTTTTGGTATCAGGGTGATGGTGGCCTCGTAGAATGAGTTTGGGAGTGTTCCTCCCTCTGTTATATTTTGGAAGAGTTTGAGAAGGATATGTGTTAGCTCTTCTCTAAATGTTTGATAGAATTCACCTGTGAAGCCATCTGGTCCTGGGCTTTTGTTTGTTGGAAGATTTTTAATCACAGTTTCAATTTCAGTGCTTTTGATTGGTCTGTTCATATTTTCTATTTCTTCCTGATTCAGTCTTGGGAGGTTGTGCATTTCTAAGAATTTGTCCATTTCTTCCAGGTTGTCCATTTTATTAGCATAGAGTTTCTTGTAGTAATCTCTCATGATCTTTTGTATTTCTGCAGTGTCAGTTGTTCCTTCTACTTTTTCATTTCTAATTCTATTGATTTGAGTCTTCTCCCTTTTTTTCTTGATGAGTCTGGGTAATGTTTTATCAATTTTGTTTATCTTCTCAAAGAACCAGCTTTTAGTTTTATTGATCTTTGATATCGTTTCCTTCATTTCTTTTTCATTTATTTGTTATCTGACCTTTATGATTTCTTTCCTTCTGCTAACTTTGGGGGATTTTTGTTCTTCTTTCTCTAATTGCTTTAGGTGCAAGGTTAGGTTGTGTATTCGAGATGTTTCCTGTTTCTTAAGGTAGGATTGTATTGCTGTAAACTTCCCTCTTAGAACTGCTTTTGCTGCATCCCGTAGGTTTTGGGTCGTCATGTCTCCACTGTCATTTGTTTCTAGGTATTTTTTGATTTCCTCTTTGATTTCTTCAATGATCACTTCGTTATTAAGTAGTGTATTGTTTAGCCTCCATGTGTTTGTATTTTTTACAGATCTTTTCCTGTAATTGATATCTAGTCTCATAGCGTTGTGGTCAGAAAAGATACTTGATACAATTTCAGTTTTCTTAAATTTACCAAGGCTTGATTTGTGACCCAAGATATGATCTATCCTGGAGAATGTTCCATGAGCACTCGAGAAAAATGTGTATTCTGTTGTTTTTGGATGGAATGTCCTATAAATATCAATTAAGTCCATCTTGTTTAATGTATCATTTAAAGCTTGTGTTTCCTTATTTATTTTCATTTTGGATGAACTCTCCATTGGTGAAAGTGGGGTGTTAAAGTCCCCTACTATAAATGTGTTACTGTCGATTTCCCCTTTTATGGCTGTTAGTATTTGCCTTATGTATTGAGGTGCTCCAATGTTGGGTGCATAAATATCTACAATTGTTATATCTTCTTCTTAGATTGATCCCTTGATCATTATGCAGTGTACTTCTTTGTCTCTTCTAATAGTCTTTATTTTAAAATCTGTTTTGTCTGATACGAGAATTGCTACTCCAGCTTCCTTTTGATTTCCATTTGCATGGAATATCTTTTTCCATCCCCTCACTTTCAGTCTGTATGTGTCCCTAGGTCTGAAGTGGGTCTCCTGTAGACAGCATATATATGGGTCTTGTTTTTGTATCCATTCAGTCAGTCTGTTTCTTTTGGTCAGAGCATTTAATCCATTTACATTTAAGGTAATTATCAATATGTATGTTCCTATTCCCATTTTCTTAATTGTTTTGGGTTTGTTTTTGTAGGTCTTTTCCTTCTCTTGTGTTTCTTGCCTAGAGAAGATCCTTTAGCATTTGTTGTAAAGCTGGTTTGGTGGTGCTGAACTCTCTCAGCTTTTGCTTGTCTGTAGAGGTTTTAATTTCTCCATCAAATCTGAATGAGATCTTTGCTGGGTAGAGTAATCTTGGTTGTAGGTTTTTCTCCTTCATCACTTTAAATATGTCCTACAAGTCCCTTCTGGCTTGCAGAGTTTCTGCTGAAAGATCAGCTGTTAACCTTATGGGGATTCCCTTGTGTGTTATTTGTTGTTTTTCCCTTGCTGGTTTTAATATGTTTTCTTTGTATTTAATTTTTGAAAGTTTGATTAATATGTGTCTTGGTGTATTTCTCCTTGGATTTATCCTGTATGGAACTCTCTGTGCCTCCTGGACTTGATTAACTATTTCCTTTCCCATATTAGGGAAGTTTTCAACTATAATCTCTTCAAATATTTTCTCAGTCCCTTTCTTTTTCTCTTCTTCTGGAACCCCTATAATTCGAATGTTGGTGTATTTAATGTTGTCCCAGAGGTCTCTGAGACTCTTCTCCGTTCTTTTCATTCTTTTTTCTTTATTCTGCTCTGTAGTAGTTATTTCCACTATTTTATCTTCCAGGTCACTTATCCGTTCTTCTGCCTCAGTTATTCTGCTATTGATCACTTCTAGAGAATTTTTAATTTCATTTATTGTGTTGTTCATCATTGCTTGTTTCATCTTTAGTTCTTCTAGGTCCTTGTTAAATGTTTCTTGCATTTTCTCTATTCTGTTTCCAAGATTGTGGATCATCTTTACTATCATTTTTCTGAATTCTTTTTCAGGTAGATCGCCTATTTCCTCTTCATATGTTAGGTCTGGTGGGTTTTTATCTTGCTCCTTCATCTGCTGTGTGTTTTTCTGTCTTCTCATTTTGCTTATCTTACTGTGTTTGGGGTCTCCTTTTTGCAGGCTGCAGGTTCATAGTTCCCGTTGTTTTTGGTGTCTGTCCCCAGTGGCTAAGGTTGGTTTAGTGGGTTGTGTAGGCTTCCTGGTGGAGGGGACTAGTGCCTGTGTTCTGGTGGATGAGGTTTGATCTTGTCTTTCTGGTGGGCAGGTCCACGTCTGGTGGTGTGTTTTGGGGTGTCTGTGGCCTTGTTATGATTTTAGGCAACCTCTCTGCTAATGGGTGGGGTTGTGTTCCTGTCTTGCTAGTTGTTTGGCATAGGTTGTCCAGCACTGTAGCTTGCTGGTCATTGAATGAAGCTGGGTGCTGGTGTTGAGATGGAGATCTCTGGGAGATTTTTACCATTTGATATTACGTGGAGCTGGGAGGTCTCTTGTGGACCAGTGTCCTGAACTTGGCTCTCCCTACCTCAGAGGCACAGCTCTGACGCCTGGCTGGAGCACCAAGAGCCTTTCAACCACATGGCTCAGAATAAAAGGGAGAAAAATTAGAAAGAAAGAAAGAAAGAGGATATAAGAAAATAAAATAAAGTAAGATAGAATAAAATAAAGTTATTAAAATAAAAAATAATTTTTAAGAAAAAAAATTTTAAGTAAAAAAAAGGATGGATAGAACCCTAGGACAAATGGTGAAAGCAAAGCTATACAGACAAAATCTCACACAGAAGCATACACATACACACTCAAAAAGAGGAAAAGGGGAAAAAATAATAAATCTTGCTCTCAAAGTCCACCTCCCCTATTTGGGATGATTCGTTGTCTATTCAGGTATTACACAGATGCAGGGCACATCAAGTTGATTGTGGAGATTTAATCCCCTTCTCCTGAGGCTGCTGGGAGAGATTTCCCTTTCTCTTCTTTGTTCGCATAGCTCCCGGGGTTCAGCTTTGGATTTGGCCCCGCCTCTGCGTGTAGGTCGCCGGAGGGCGTCTGTTCTTCGCTCACAGGACGGGGTTAAAGGAGTCGCTGATTCGGGGGCTCTGGCTCACTCAGGCCAGGGGGAGGGAGGGGCACGGAGTGCGGGGCGAGCCTGCGGCGACAGAGGCTGGCGTGACATTGCACCAGCCTGAGGTGCGCCGTGCGTTCTCCCGGGAAAGTTGTCCCTGGATCACAGGACCCTGGCAGTGGCGGGCTACACAGGCTCCCGGGAGGGGAGGTGTGGATGGTGACCTGTGCTCACACTCAGGCTTCTTTGTGGCGGCAGCAGCAGCCTTAGCGTCCCATGCCCGTCTCTGGGGTCCGCGCTTTTAGCCGCGGCTCGCGCCCGTCTCTGGAGCTCCTTTAAGCATCGCTCTTAATCCCCTCTCCTCGCGCACCAGGAAACAAAGAGGGAAGAAAATGTCCCTTGCCTCTTCCGCAGCTCCAGACCTTTTCCCGGACTCCCTCCCTGCTAGCTGTGGCGCACTAGGCCCCTTCAGTCTGTGTTAACGCAGCCAACCCCAGTCCTCTCCCTGGGATCCTACCGAAGCCCGAACCTCAGCTCCCAGCCCCGCCCGCCCCGGCGGCCGAGCAGACAAGCCTCTCGGCCTGGTGAGTGCCGGTCGGCACCAATCCTCTGTGTGGAAATCTCTCTGCTTTGCCCTCTGCACCCCTGTTGCTGCGCTGCCAAAGCTACCCCATCCCCCACACGCAGTCTCCGCCCGTGAAGGGGCTTCCTAGTGTGTGGAAACCTTTCCTCCTTCACAGCTCTCTCCCACTGGTGTAGGTCCCGTCCCTATTCTTTTGTCTCTGTTTTTTCTTTTTTCTTTTGCCCTACCCGGGTACGTGGGGAGTTTCTTGCCTTTTGGGAAGTCTGAGGTCTTCTGCCAGCGTTCAGTAGGTGTTCTGTAGGGGTTGTTCCACGTGTAGAGGTATTTCTGATGTATCTGTGGGGAGGAAGGTGATCTCCGCGTCTTACTCTTCCTCCATCTTCCCCCTCTCCTACAACTTTTAGAAGTCTCTTCTTGACAGTAATCCTTCATCTGCACTAGAATAATACAAGAGTAATCTATCCATTGGGATGATGAAGATATTTTGGATGAAGTTACTATAAATCCTCCATGAAAATATTACCACATCATAATCCCCGACTCTAGTGGTCTGGGGCTTGGGATGGTGGTGAGGAGATTGCGTTACTCTAGTTTGTAGCTGGAACTTTTGGTGACCCCATGCCTGACCAAGGAAATTAATTTATTTAGCTATGCCATTCCAGACTTTGACATATCTTTTCCTTGACCTTTGTCCTCTGTATTCAACCAAGGCATATCTGCCTTAAAAATAAGAAACAAACAATAAAAAAAACTTCCTTAAACAAGAAAATTTTAAAGGTAAAAACAAACTTGGAAACCACACGGTGAACAAAAGGTAATTTCTGAAGACGGTGCAGTGAGCAGTGCAAAGTAATGGGTTTCAGAAGAATTAAGCTCTAGCAAGCTTCACCATTTACTAGATTTGTGCCTTTAAGTAGTGGTTTAATCCCTTCATCTCTATTCATCTGTAAAATAGGAGAATTCCATTTTGTACAGCTAGTCTTGGATCAGTGATAAACAGGAAAGTACTTTGAAAGGTGGATGCTGGTTGTGTTGATGATGAACTTCCCACTTTGGGGCTGTTAAGTATATTCAGTGCACAATCCAGTTTTCCTCTACTTTGTGGAAGCCCTAAGGAAAAGTAATTTCAGATTGTGTGCCATCATGTGATCTCCCTTGCCTTCTGGTCTTGTCTTGGGTTCTCTAGCAGAGGTCGGGGCTTGTCTGCTCTGGCCCTCTTGACAGCCACCTGCCTGCATTCCCGCCCTCTCCCCCTTGCTCTGTGCAATACCTCATTCCCTTGTCTTCCCTGGGTGAGTACTAACTTAAGGGTACCTATCTTGCCACTATGAAGTTTTCTAGCTTCAAGTCTTTAGAGATCCTGTCTTCTCCCCACTCTGGTTTTGTTGGCTGGGTTGGCTTATCTGAAACATATTTCCTATTGGGGTTTTGGGACAGAGTCTTGCCTTCTTTCCCTGGACTGGACTGGAAGTCTGGCTTGTATTGGTCTCGCTGCCTTTGAGATTGGAAGCTCTTTTGCTTTACTCTGTAGCCGATCTCATTGTGCTCCTGGGCAGCTGCAGATAGAAACTGCTCTTTCCCACTTTTGAAAGGCTCCATGTTCCTTAGGGCTTTCCAAATGAAATTACCTACAGTAGTAGGTAACTGTGGTAATACTACTTAGAGTAGTCATAGTGATAATAGCAGCAGCAGCAACAGCATCATCATCTCCTTCTTTGTAGTAGTTAACGTTTATTGCCCCTAACCAGGTACGATGAAAAGTTCTTAATATGCATTACATCGTTTAAACCTCACAACAACCCTGGGAGATGAATCAGTTACTATTTTTCTTGTAGGGTTGAAGAAACTGAGACTCTGAGAGGTAAAGTAACTTGCCTGAAGTTATAAAACTAGTAATCTGGAGAATCAGTATTCAAACCCAAGTTATCTGATTTCAGAACCTGAATACACTGCTATATATTGTGGAATATACTGCTATACATTGTGAAATATACTAATTCGTGCTTGTGGCAGAGGTCACTAACTCACTTGTCCATAGGAGCCAGGCCAGAAGTGAAAAGTAGCAGAGAGAGCCCAGAGTTAGCAAGGCAAGAGTGCAAGCTGGATGGTAAATGGTAACTGATGTTCTTCCTCCATGTTGGGGAACTCTAAGGCGTGGTAACAACTGTGGCTTCCTGGAGAACATGTGTCCTAGCTAAAAAAGCTAGCTGTGACTTTCTCCAGTAGTTGTTCTTGTGAGGGAGTACGCTTTTGAAGCATGAATTTGTTTTTTAATTGAATTATAGTTGATTTACACTATTGTGTTAATTTCAGGTGTATAGCAAAATGATTTGGTTACACATATATATCTATATTCTTTTTTTTATTCTTTTCCATTATAGTTTATTACAATATAGTGAATGTAGTTCCTGTGCTATACAGTAAATCCTTGTTGATTACCTGTTTTATATACGGTAGTGTGCATCTGCAAATCCCAACTCCCAATTTATCCCTGCCCCCACCTTTGGAAACCATAAGTTTGTTTTCTATGACTGTGAATTTGTTTCTGTTTTGTAAATAAGTTCATTTGTACTAGTTTTTAGATTCCATATATATGTGATATCATATAATATTTGTCTTTCTCTTTCTGACTTACTTCACTTAGTAGGATAATTTCTAGGTCCATCCATGTTGCTGCAAATGGCATTATTTCATTATTTTTTGTGGTTAAGTAATATTCCATTGTTTATATATACCACATCTTCTTTATCTATCAATGGTCACTTAGGTTGAAATGCAAATTCCGTAAAAGATGATGGAAATAGGGCTTCCCTGGTGGCGCAGTGGTTGAGAGTCCGCCTGCCGATGCAGGGGACGTGGGTTTGTGCCCCGGTCCGGGAGGATCCCACATGCCACGGAGCGGCTGGGCCCATGAGCCATGGCCGCTGAGCCTGCGCATCCAGAGCCTGTGCTCCGCAACGTAAGAGGCCACAGCAGTGAGAGGCCCGCATACCGCAAAAAAAAAAAAAAAAAATGATGGAAATAGGGATTTTATGTCGTATTTCTGATTATTAAATGCTGAAAGCTAATTCAAGTTTAAAAAATAAACTTAACACTGTGAAGATTAAAGTATTTATGTCTGGGGACCAAATTTCACCTGGTTTGTAACCTCTCGGGAAAAATGTACAACATTCTAACCATTTCAATGAGTGATGACGCAATATGAAAGGAGGCGTATTGGTCCCCATTGGCTAGTAGTAAGACCATCCTTTCACTCCATCAACTGTTGCTTAATAGAAGACTGGGAAAATCCCAGTTTATTAAATGTGGCATAAAGCCTAAAAGAAGTAAGCAATAACTTCTATTATTGAGTACCTACTGTGTGCCATGCCCTTTATATGTACTATTTTATTGATTTAAATTTTCATAGTAACCCTGCTTAACAGGTGAGGAGAGCCTTCTGAGAGGTTGAATGACAGCAACACAACAACATCTGGCCAAAGGCATTCCTCTAGTGAGGAGCGGGGTGGGTTTGAATCCACAGGTACATTATTCCAAAGCCCTTGATCTTCCTCCTGGCTCTCCTGCCTTTACAGTGTAGTACTGCAACAAGATTAGCATTATGCTAGAACTCAAGTAGCTGGGGACAGACTTTCCATGGTGTTGTGATTTTCGCTTTCACTGGGGGATACTTCTTCAAATCAAAATGATCTCTGCACACTACTGGAAATTCTCCCATTTCACTTTATCATGCAGCCTGAAATTCTAGCCTTTGGAGTTGTTTTTGTGTTAACAAGCATACTCCTGGGAAGGTCCCTGCTTAAGCAATCTTTTCTTCATTCATATGTTAACCTGAAGTGAATCAGGTTACATGTTTCCAATAACTAGCTGAGATCATGGGAATTTTTCTAGGACAGCAAGGAAGAAGGGGCCATTCTGAAATATGGGCCACCATTCAGGTAGAATAACTAGATTGTGGAACCTGGCCCCCCATTTGGTCCCTCAGGTCACAGGCAGGCTTCTGGCTGCATCAGAAGCAGGACAGTGGACACACAAGTTTGTGAGCTACTTTACTTTTTTATCAGGAGCTATCCCTTCAAATAGACAAGGCTGTATTATTGCTCGGTGCTTTTTATCCTATTACATTTATACTACAAGAATGCAGCATTTTTGCTTTAAATAGATTCTGAACATCTTTTATACTTCTGAAATAAAAATATAATCTTTTAAAAAAATAATATATATATATATATTTTGGTTCAGATTAAGGAACAGACCCAATGAATAGTGAAGGAGAAAACAAAGTTGAAGAAATAATCACAAAAAGGCTGTTTCCAAGGGATAGGATTATGATGGACTTTTTATGTATTGTTTGAATTTTTTATAATAAGATAACTCACATTAGAAGGAGAACATATAACAGAGTTTTGTTATTGGAGCAGAATGAATGAAAAAATTGTTAGTTGTCAGGGTCTGGTAAGAACAAGGTGGGCAAGTTTTACTGCTTTAGTGAGGTAAAATCTGGAATTACCTCAAGGAGAGAGAACCTACTAAGGGCATAAGGTGCATGGAAAGGAGCAGCCGAGGGGGTGACTCTCAAAGTCCTCTTTGGTCTTTCTCTCCCTGTGCCCACTCCTGAAGCTCCAAGAGTGTGGGTTTCTCCCAGATTTCTTTTTCCCTTCTGCAAGCGAAAGTGAGAAGAGTTGGAAGAATTCAGGGAGATTCCATGCTAAGAGTTCCCTGACATCTGCTAAGCCTGTTATTTATTAGACAACTTTGCCCAAAACATCCCCTTAATGTTTAGTGTGCCAACTCTCGTAGAATTTACTCATGCATCTGTGCAACATGGATCCTTCTTCTCACAACTTCTTGGCAATCCCAGAATACTTCTACTCTCTTCCCCTTTTCTTTCATTTTGGAAACCAGTTATGAAAAAATTTTATTCTTTCCTTGTGGTTCAGAGGCAACTTGCGATCCTCAACTCAATTCCCTAATGATTTATCAATGGTAATTTTTGCTTTGCCTTAACCATAGTATATTGTCCTTCTGCAAAAGTTTGGATTTTTCCAGGAATAGAAGAGTAGTAGGTTTTTCCAGCTTTATTGAGGCATAATTAAAAGGAAAATTGTAAGATATTTAAGGTGTACAGCATGATGATTTCATATAAGAAGAGTCATGTTTGAATATATGCATGTATTAATGTAGAATAGCTAGGCTTTACTTTTCGCAAATAAACTCAAAACTAGTGGACAGTGGTTGTAAGTGGGATACGGTTCAATTATATGGACTTAGCTATTTGAACTTACACCTCTCTCACTGGTCAGTCTCCAGAGTTTCTTAGAGGTACTGAAGAGTAAGAAGGCTACAAAGGGGAATGTCAGAGGCTAGGACTTCAGAAAGACCTTTGGCCATTAAAGGCAAAATGGTCATCGTATCCTTTAAAAATCAAATGTGTTATGTAATTATTCCATTCGTGTAACCCACAGATATCTGGTTCTAGGAAAGGCTTTTATGGGTAACTGCTCCACTCTCTGTGATATTCTTAGCATTAAGAGCCATTTATTTAGTTCCCAAGAAAGCTGCTTTTCAGCAATGTCTTTTAATATGACATGTTCCTCAATGATTTCTCTTTAAAAACCTATCCACCTCTGTGATCTGCTCTTTCCTCAGCTCATCTCTTTAATTTTGGCTGCCCTTTTCTAAATTGAAGCCATCAGTGTTCTCAGCACCAGCAGATTTCTGTCAATCCTCTTTTCATCTATTATGTCTCTGTAGCTAAGCCTGCCCACTTGGCTCCCTAACCTGTAAACACCCTGAATTGCTTGCCTGTGCTCCTCCAAACACGTTCTGCTTTTGTGCCCCACAGACTTAAACAGCTGTGTCTTCTAAGGCCTTCTCTCTCCCTATATGTAATGAAACCGCCGTACTATAAAACACCTGGCACATCACCTGCGCTGCCTTCCTCCACCTTTAGCTTTCCACCTCAAGCAAAATGAGGCTGTCTGCCTTTTGTGTTCCAGTACCTCGGATGGCAGCACCTTTGTTTCACTCTGCAGACCATTGTTTTTCCAAACCAAGTACAGGTCAGTCCTCTACAGGAAGGTACAAGAAGGCTGTGTTAGATATTCTACTTATATTTATTTCAAATCTAAGGAAATAAAGTAAGCTTTTCTAATCTTTAATGAACGGAACTACCCTGGTACCTTCATTCAGTCCCCCATTATACCAAGTTTGCTCTCATGTATTTGCTCATATTCAGCATATTATGAAATCTTGTAATTACTTTTTTTCTGGTTTTAAGAGGATTTACAGATTATGTTAACATTTTTCCTAACCAAAGCTAACCTGCATGAAATGGACAATAGCCTTAAATGTATTTCTACAAGGGTCTCTGGATTCTAGATCATAATTGTAATGTAGACACAACGAACAACAAGAAAAAGCCAGAGCTGACTCCTCTGTACCCCTGTGAGCACTTCCTCAGCAGCAGGATGACACGTGCTTATGTGTAATAATATGCAGTGGCCCTGCTGTCAGACCCATTGTAGGTAAAAACAATCACAATAGCAAACATTGCATCTTACAGAAGATTTAAAATTATTAAGATCACGTAAAATGTAGATTTACATCAACTATTGCTATCTAGGAACATTATTTTAAGGGTTTTAAAAATAATTAATTAATTAATTAATTAATATATCGGCTGCGTTGGGTCTTCATTGCTGCGCACAAGCCTTCTCTAGTTGCGGCGAGCGGGGGCTACTCTTTGTTGCGGTGCGTGGGCTTCTCACTGCAGTGGCTTCTCTTGCTGCGGAGCATGGGCTCTAGGTGCACGGGCTTCAGTAGTTGTGGCTCGTGGGCTCTAGAGCACAGCCTCAGTAGTTGTGGCGCACAGGCTTAGTTGCTCTGTGGCATGTGGGATCTTCCTGGACCAGGGCTTGAACCCATGTCCCTTGCACTGACAGGCGGATTCTTAACCACTGCTCCATCAGGGAAGTCCCCTAAGGGTTTGTTTTGCCCTGAGATATTAGATGAAAGGAATACGATAATGGAAATCTATAATAATTATAATAAGTTACAAATGGTAAATATCCATGATTGACAGAACATACTGAATCATTTATTAGGAGTATGTTATACAAAAGCTTAGAGACCACTGCCATGACACTGAATGCTTAACACTGTTGGAGGATAGAAACTGTGTCATCTTCATCTTTGTAGCTCCAGTATCTCCAGCACCAAGCACAGTAACTGGAATATAGTATATGCTCAGTGAATACTGAGTGAGTGGATAAATCAGTGGAAGAACTAGTACAGGAGGGGAATGCTCTGCAGAGAACCCCAAGCCATTTTTTTTTCTATTTTAAGCTTGTACCCAGTACAACCTCAAACTAGTGGGGAGGAACCAGGATGAAAGAATCATCTTGACTCAGATGCTAGAAGTGGATTTATGTCTAAGTACATGTGGTGAAATGATGATCTTGCAATGTGAATATGTCTGGTGAGGTCATCACTTCCTGTCTGATGGAGAAAGAGAATCTGCCCATTCAAGGGAAGAATTGGGGATTATTCTCCCTATGATTTCACCTTGAAACTGCACCCCCTTGCTCAGATCCTCATACAGGTCTTGTCCTTTCACACCTTCCACTTGCGCCTCTGTTACTGTGGAAATTGTGGAACCTTGAAATGCTCACCTGAGTTCCTGAACTCTAGTGTGGTCCCAGCCCCACAGGTATTTTCTTGTAAATGATTACAACTTTACTTACGTAACCCTGCAAGCCCAGGCCTTGTCCTTCAAAGTAGTAGCAAAATTCTTTCAGATTCATGTCATCATACTGCAGCAACAAATCTCACTTTAGGACTCAGTTGTTTTACTATTTAAGGATTGGTTATCTTTGGAAATTATGGATTCCTAATAGAGGGATCCTTTAGTCATTTATATTCATAAATAATAATATTAAGTGCTAAGGAAAGCAGTATGGACTAGCAGTTAACTTGTGTTTTTGGAAGTAAAGAAAGATATCATTTCTCCAGTACTTTAAAGGAGCAAAACAATTTCAATCACTAGTAATATAAAATAAAGCCTCATTACTTTGGTAGCAAATGTTTAATTCATCTATGTCATCTTGATTAAATGCTCTCTCAGATTTTATGGTAGATATAAGCTGACCTAATATGTCTTAGGACTAGTGATGTAGGCATTTCACAAATGATATTGATGTGTAATTAAATGTTCATGATAAATATACAGTATTCATTTTAAGCACTAATATTTTTCATTGCGTTATTATGAAAGAGTAGCAACCATCAATAACAGGGAGAGATGGCCTCCTGTAATTCACTGCCCATGAGCACACCAGGCCACTGGATAGTAAGCACCATGAACGCAGGGAACACATCTCTTTCATCCACAGTTAGAGCCCCGGTGTCTAGTACAGTGCCTAGCACATAATAGGAGTCCAATAAATATGTGTCGCGTGAATGAATGAAGTATATGTGAGTTCATCTCTGTCCCTAGCCACATATTATACCTCTGTCTGCTCATAAAGGCAAGTCTCAACAGCTATTACTTAGGGCAGTGGCTTTCAGTTTCTGACCTGGGGAACCATGGTGCTTTGTGGAGACGCTGAGGTTCTGCAAACAGTAAATGACTTTCTGCCAAACCTTTACATTGCTTGAGTGGATTTTTCAGGGTTCTTAGCTACAATTCAGTCTAGCTTAAGTCAAATTAAAAATTACTGTTTCAGGAGTACCAACAAAGGTGGAACAAATGAAGCTGAGGAAAGGGCAGGACTCAGCCTTGGCTTCAGAAAAATTCACCACCTCCATCTCTCAGCAGGTGGGCTTCATGCATGCTCACTGCAGGCCAGTTTCTTTTAGTGGGACATATGGTTTATGACAGCCATTAAGCCTTATATCTAGGAACTTTAGTCACTGGGTAAAGACTGACTTCAAGCTTTCTTTGGCCTTAATTTTGAAATCTTGGAGAAGGAATTTTGTTTATGAAAGAGTTTGTCCTTTAAAAAGGGTTTGAACATTTTTTTGCCTAAGCAATTAATTTGCAATCCCACCACACTTTTCTTAAACTCCTGGTTTTATTCTCATCTGCTTTTCTTCAGCATCGTTTCCCTCATTCTGAGCTTGGGTCTCCCTGCCCAGTCTTTCCCCCTTCTTAACTCTCCTCCAGGCATATTTGGCCCTTAGATTTCCTGTTCCCTGTGCTTGATATGCCTTTTAGTCTTTCTATCCTCGTCTTGAGTGAAGACTCTTAGCCTAGGGAGTCCCCTTGCAAATTCTGTCTGAAAGGAATTGAGGCATGTAATGCATAAATTTCAAGATGACATAAAGCATAGCTGTATTAAATCTTTCTGGTGCTTTTAGAAGGTTTTCACTTAAGGACAAAAGGCAGTTATTTTATATCTACTGTAGTCCCGAGCAGCATGTAAATAGGGTAGAAGTTCTTAAAGTAACTTTTTTTAAATAAAGTGGGACACCTTAAATCATCAGACAACTAGAATTTTCTGTGAAACAAGTGCTAAGAAATGACCTTGATTAGTAAAAAGGTACATATATATATGGAAGCATGAATAATCAATGCAGTCTTTCCTTCTGTTTCTGGATAGTCAATTAAGGCTCCTTATCCACCAGCCACAGCAGAACCTTCACCTGAGTCAGATTTGACAATGACATTATTTCACTATGACCAAAGGGCGTAATAGCCCATTTTTAGAGCAGGACATTTCATCTTCCCTATTCTACTTAAACTTTTGTGCTGCATTTAGAAAATGTGAGAAACTTACCCTGGAAATACATGTTAAACATTGAGAATATAATTACTAATTAAGTCAGAGAGCAGGATGGATCTAAACAGTTAAGGTAGTGGCCCTACAGAGCATTCTTCTCTTAGCTCTATGGTGAAATTATTTAAAAATGAAGAAAAGTGACGTTTTATTTTAATTAGTTTAGGAAGATGTGGATAAGGTCTTTTGAAAGAATAGTGATGTAGCCCTTAACAGAATGTCAGTTGAAAACTGGGGTTGATCTAGGATCCACTCAATTAACTATCATAATCTCATGATCTGCAGTTGATGAGCATGAATTCTATCATGCATAAACTTTCTTTTCTTTCTTTTTTGTTCTAGGTTATTCTTATTTAGAATAATTGAAAGAAGTCCTGCTTATTTAAACTAAAATCAACTAAAAACAAAGACTATTTAGTCCTTGTTTATATTACCTCAAGTTGTAGAGAGAATGAAAATATATTATTATGTTATAGGGAGTGATTCTCATACTGGAGACCACCAACATATGCTAGGAGATTTGTAAGTTCTCTGTGAGAATGTAAATATTTTATGTTTTTATTTCAAACACAATCTTTAAGGAAGAATATAAAAATATAGGCTTAAATTCATTAGTACAATTTTGGTGCCTATTTTGGTTTTCATGGATTTATGATGACATTAGTGCCAAGTGATCACCTAAGTGACAGAGTCTACATTTTAATATGTTGTTTCTCAAATCAGAGTCTAAGCATCACAGTCTATGGACACAGTTTCAGGCATCTGTGAGTACCTTATAATAACATTAATAACTAATATATATATTTTTTTAAATTTATTTTTGGCTGTGTTGGGTCTTTATTACTGCACATAGGCTTTCTCTAGTTGCAGTGAGCGGGGGCTACTCTTCGTTGCGGTGCACGGGCTTCTCATTGCGGTGGCTTCTCTTGTTGCGGAGCACAGGCCCTAGGCATGCGGGCTTCAGTAGTTGTGGCACACAGGCTCAGTAGTTGTGGCTCGCGGCCTCTAGAGCGCAGGCTTGGGAGTTGTGGCGCACGGGCTTAGTTGCTCCGCGGCATGTAGGATCTTCCCGGATAAGGGCTCGAACCCCTGTCCCCTGCATTGGCAGGTGGATTCTTAACCACTGCACCACCAGGGAAGTCCAATAACTAATATTTTTGATGATATTTTTTATGTTAGATGCTCTTCTAAGAAATTTTTGCACATTATCTGCCGTAATCCCCATGAGTCTAAGAAGTACCACTATTATCCTCATTTTACAGATAAGAAAACTGAGGCACAGAGACTCTAAGGAACTTACCAAAGGCCCCAGAACTGGGTTTTAAACCTAATATTCTAGCTCCAGAGCTCACACTCTTGAGTGGTTTGATATTTTTCTTCCCTGATAGAGGTAATGGGTACTGTTCCCTTTTTTTTTATCATTGGTTACCCATATTTATGGTCATTAAAAAGTAATTACTTTCATTAATTTAATGGACATAGATTTCAGTTTCTTAGAATGAAAAGACTTCAGGAAATGTTGGCTGGTCCCCATTTTAAGAGTATGATTACTTATAGAAGAAATTAATTTATATATCAAATATTTTGAAAGTTGTCAATGGAAAACTGTTCAATCATAACAGCAACAAAGTGGAGAATTTCTGTTGAGGTACGTGATCTATTTAGGAAGAAGACAATGTATCCTCTACCCAATTTTCTCTTCTTTCTCTTCCCTTCCTGAATAATCAGTCCTAAAGTCATTAGATGGGGCAGAACAAGGCTGCCTTCTCCACAGGGAGGGAGAGGGAAATGTGGTGGTCCAGAGCATGGTACTGGAGTCCAAGAAAGAAAAGAGGGGATCCATTTGGGAGACCTGACCTGCACTTATGTCAGAGACCAACCAGGATAACAACTGTGTTCATGTGGAGGGGCAGCCTGATGTGGCTGTCAGCACTCAAATAAAGTGGTGGGGGGAGCACCTATGGCTGGGGGTGACCCCGTATAGTGTGCCAGAGCCCAAGCAGGGTGAGGAGAGTGTGAATATATGGGGAGGGACAGCCTGACATGAGATGTAGAAACTCAACTGGAGGGGGAGGCCTGTCCATGCCCTGGGACTGAGGACAGCATGGGGAGTCAGAGTGAGAAAGGAGTCTGTTTGGAAGTGTATAATCTGCCATGGAACGCTGGAACTTATATGGTGGTAGGGGAGCACCTTCTGTGGGTTGTGGGAACACAAGTGGGCTGAAGAAGGCATTTGGGTAGAGGAGGGGTGGCATTAAAGGTGGGGGATTGGTTATATACAGGGAGTTGATCAAATAAAAGGTATAAAGGGTAGTGGGAGCTGGGTTTCTCACTGTTTGAATAAGAAGTTACAAACAGAGAAAGGGAAAAAATGAGAATGAACTTTATACTGTTGTACTGCAGTGGAGGTATCAGTGTGCATGGTGCTTTCTCTTTATTTTTAAAAGAGAAATAGAGCTAAAAATAAACATAGGTGTGTGTGTGTGTGTGTATCTCCTAGCTTTGAGGGTCAAAAAGCAGTGACATCTCAATAGCCACGAGCATATCTAGTGTCCAGATCGTGACTTCTAAATACCATCCTCCAAGGGATCAGAGCTCCTTGGGAAAATAGCTGATTCCAGGACTGTGACAAGCAAAGCACAAGACGAGAGTGGCAAAATATGTTATTCCAGAAGAGAAGGAAGTACTCAAAAATGATTTCAAAAGGACACAGAACTCTCAACCATATGTGTATTTTTTTAATGAATTTATTTATTTATTTTTGGCTGTGTTGGGTCTTCATTTCTGTGTGAGGGCTTTCTTCAGTTGCAGCGAGCGGGGGCCACTCTTCATCATGGTACGCGGGCCTCTCACTGTCGCGGCCTCTCCCGTTGCGGAGCACAGGCTCCAGATGCACAGGCTCAGTAGTTGTGGCTCATGGGCCTAGCCGCTCCGCGGCATGTGGGATCCTCCCATACCAGGACACGAACCCGTGTCCCCTGCACTGGCAGGCGGACTCTTAACCACTGCACCACGAGGGAAGCCCCATGTGTGTATTTTTATATAATTTTTGTTCTCTGCAATGACACATGTTGTATCCTGATGTAATAATGGACTTGAGTTGACTGGCCAGAGATAGACTGGCCAAAACTAGAATGGGAGTGGCCAGGTTGTTAGAGCTTGAGATGGACTTGCATCTATTTCTTAAAGGTGATGAAGGTGAATGTAGGTTGAAGAGTCCTGAGAACTAGAGGGAAAATAGAATATATGGAAAGGAGTCTGGGGAGGATAGGGGGAAAGTCCTTGAAGAAAAAATGAACAATTGGGGCCTAGGCATTGACTTTTATCAAGAATTGTGTCAGAGAATAGCAAGAGATACAAGAAACTGTCCTGGGTTTTTGGATCTATGGAAAGATGCTAGTTCCAAAGACTACAGAGTTTGGAGTGTCTCTCTTTGGGTTGAGAGAGCAATGGGAAAAACTGTTTCAACCTGAACATGTGGTGATATCTGGATCCCCCTGTTAAAAGCACATCTTTAATTTGAAAGTTAAAGTCTGAGGGGCTGGAACTAAAAAAAGCTTAGGAGAAAAAAATTAATCTGCTCTGTAATCACATAGCTTATAGCTAATTTGCCTTCACTTATAGGGAAGCAGTCATGTGCACTGCAGTAGGTCATAAGTTAGGCTAATCATTAAGATTTCTTGCGGCGTTTAAAAAATATGTAAGATCTCAGAAATCACTAGGAATCACTGGTGTGGTGAAAAGGGTAAAGCCAGTTGCTTCAAAACCTATTTTTACCACTTCCTAAATGTGCATCCTTGAACACGTTATTTAACCGCTCTGAACATCAGTTTTCTCACCTGTAAAATGGAACTAATAGTAGCTATTTTATAGTATTATAAAGTGCACTATAGATGCTCTCTCAATAATTGTCAACTTCTGTCACCTCCCTCCTCAATTAATACATATTTTTTACCTTGGGATGCCTCTCATTATAGCTAAAACCAAACAAAAATCTTAGTCTAAAATCTTAGATGAGAGTGTAATTTAACCAATTTAGTATAAAGGAGGGGGCTATGCGTTAGTAATGAAAGGACACAGAGAGATGATGCAAAATCTCCCTTTTCAGGATACCCTTGTTTTGGTGAATGACACAGCTAGACAGGTGGTGTCAGGGAATGTTTTCTCCCTTTTTATGTGACCCTCTCTTGCCAAAAGGCCACCTCACACTCTAGGAAGGATGCTGGGGTTCCCTAAAGAGTTGCCAGAAACCTTTTTTGACCTACAGCAAGGTAAGGAGGCTAAGATCTATCTTGCCATGCCATAGAAGCTTAACTATAACAGAGCTCAAGGGAGAGAAAGAAAAGCAGGAATCCATTTGGTGTTTGTATGAAAACTGGATATGGCTACATGGGCAATTTTGTAACTTTTAATCCTTTCACTTGTAACATGAGTATGTCCTCTTCTCATTAATGTTCTTTATACCATGTTTTTTTTTTTAAGAAGATGTTGGGGGTAGGAGTTTATTTATTTATTTTTATTTTTGGCTGTGTTGGGTCTTCATTTCTGTGCGTGGGCCTTCTCTAGTTGTGGCAAGCGGGGGCCACTCTTCATCACGGTGCGCGGGCCTCTCACTATCGCGGCCTCTCTTTTTTTTATTTTTTTATTTTATTTTTATTTTTATTTTTATTTTTCTTATTTTTTGCTTTATAACAAATTTAATCAGTTATACATATACATATGTTCCCATATCCCCTCCCTTTTGCATCTCCCTCCCACCCTCCCTATCCCACCCCTCCAGGCGGTCACAAAGCACCGAGCTGATCTCCCTGTGCTATGCGGCTTCTTGTGAATTGGTACAGCCACTATGGAGAACGGTATGGAGGTTCCTTAAAAAACTACAAATAGAACTACCATATGACCCAGCAATCCCACTACTGGGCATATACCCTGAGAA
This sequence comes from Mesoplodon densirostris, assembly GCF_025265405.1. Taxonomy (NCBI): domain Eukaryota; kingdom Metazoa; phylum Chordata; class Mammalia; order Artiodactyla; family Ziphiidae; genus Mesoplodon; species Mesoplodon densirostris. The sequence continues at coordinate 77,962,392 of NC_082668.1, read as the reverse complement.
AACCATAATTCAAAAAGAGACATGTACCAAAATGTTCATAGCAGCCCTATTTACAATAGCCCGGAGATGGAAACAACCTAAGTGTCCATCATCGGATGAATGGGTAAAGAAGATGTGGCACATATATACAATGGAATATTACTCAGCCATAAAAAGAAACGAAATTGAGCTATTTGTAATGAGGTGGATGGACCTAGAGCCTGTCATACAGAGTGAAGTAAGTCAGAAAGAGAAAGACAAATACTGTATGCTGACACATATATATCACGGCCTCTCTTGTTGCGGAGCACAGGCTCCAGATGCGCAGCCTCAGTAGTTGTGGCTCACGGGCCTAGTTGTTCCGCGGTATGTGGGATCCTCCCAGACCAGGGCTCGAACCCATGTCCCCTGCATTAGCAAGCAGATTCTCAACCACTGCACCACCAGGGAAGCCCCTATACCATGTATTTTTGTTTGTTTATTGTTTTTGTTTTTAGGGATACAGAGTATTCCATTGAATAGCTATGCCTTATTATTTAACCAAACCCCTAAAAGGAGATTTTGGTTTCTGTTTAAGTATTTATTATTATAAACATACTATAATTAATATCTTCTTTCATATATCTCTGTGTATACCTCTGATCATGTCCTTAGGATGAATTCCTAGAAGTAGAAATACTAGGCTTTCAATACACATTGCCAAATTGATCTCCAGAAGCTTTTAGAAATTTTTATTTCTTTGATGGTGCATTGAAGTGTCATTTCACTACACTCTCATTATTACTGGGTCTTGCTCTTCTTAAAATTTCTGTGGATTTGTCAGATAATCAATAATAATAATAGCTAATACATGTACAGTATAGTGTTTATAAGGTACCAGGCACTGTTCTAGCACTTTACATATGTGTAGGAAGAATTCTAAGATGGCCCATAAGACTCCCAGCCCCCTAGTGTAAGTACCTTGTGTAGTACCTGGGAGTGTGAATATCAGGAGATAGTACTCCTGTGATTATGTTATTTTATGTGACAAGAGGGATTTTGAAGAGGTAATTAAGGTATCGTAGTTGACCTTACGATAGGGGCCCTTTAAATCTGGTTTACAGGTCAGAGACAGAGGAAGTCAAAGAGATTCAAAGCATGAGAGGGATTTAACATGAGAGTGATTATCCCTAGTCATCTTGAAAATAGAGGGCGTCCCATGGCAAGGAAAGCAAGCAATATTTAGTTTCTGAGAGTGGTCCCTGGCTGACAACAAGTAAAGAAATGGGGACCAATCCTATAGCTGCGCATATATGAATTCAGCCAACAATAAGAATGACCTTGCAAGTGGATTTTCTCCAAACCTCTTTAGAAAAATTTATCCTGGTTGATGTGTTGATTTCAGCCTTGTCATACCCTGAGCAAAGAACCCAGCCATGACATACAGACTTCTGACCTACAGAACTTTGAGCTAATAAAAATTTTCTTTTAAGTAGGACATAGAAGCCAGCTTGAAGAGGTTTCCACTGGCTAAAGTGGGGATAATTTGAGTATCAAAATAAATAGAGTAACAGATGGCAGCCCACTAAATAAAATGAATCTATATAGATAGTATAGACAAATTAATAGATATATAAATTAAATGTTTAATAAGGAGTGAGGTATTTACAGCATTTCAAAGTAACTCTCCACAAAATACTTATTAATTGCAAGTGGGGGAAAAAAGTAGCTCTAGGGGACAAACATGGCAGATGCTACCTTAATTAAGTGTTCAAAGTGAACATCATCAGTAATGGACACATGGACATCAGGTGATAGAATGCAATGAGAAGAACACAAATCACTTCTGTAATATTCCTGCTAAACATGCATAACCTGGCTCTAATCATGAAGATAATCAGACAAACCCAAACTGAGGGGCATTTGACAAAATAACTGGCCTGTAATCTTCTAAAGTGTCAAGATTGTGAAAACCAAGGAAAGACTGTTCCAGACAGGAGGGCTACAATTTATTTATTCAACCACTAATAGACATTTAGGTAGTTTCTAGTTTGGGGCTATGGAGAATAGTGCTGCTGTGAACATTCTTAAACGTACCTTCCCGTGAAAATAGGTGCACATTTCTGTTGGGTATATGTAGGAGTAGATTGGCTGTGTCATATAACTGAACAGATTTCTAAAGCAGCTGAACCAACTTACACTCCTACCAGCAGTGTATGAATGCTCTGGTTGCTCCATCTTCTTACCAACATTTGGTATTTTCTGTCTTTTTCATTTTAGCCACCCTAGTGTGTTTATAAAGGTGCTGCAATTTGGTTTTAAATTGGATTTTCCTAATGAATAAAGTTGAACCCTTTAAAAATATTTATTGGCCTTTTGGTTATTTTTTTATTTTTTTGGTGGAATGTCTATTCAGGTCTTCTGCCCCAGTTTCTATCGTGTTGTCTCTCTTTTGCTTATTAATTTCTATGTGTTTATATATATATATATATATATATATATATATATATATATATATATATATATATATTCTGGATACAAATCCTTGTTGAATATATGTATTGCAAATATATTTTCCTACTCTTTGGGTTGCCTTTTAACTCCCTGAGTGGTATATTTGGATGAACAGAAGTTTTTTTTTCTTTTTTTTTAATATAGCAGGTTATTATTAGTTCTCTTTTATACATATTAGTGTATATATGTCAATCCCAATCTCCCAATTCATCACACCACCACTACCCCCCACTACTTTCACACCTTGGTGTCCATACGTTTGTTCTCTACACCTCTGTCTCAATTTCTGCCCTGCAAACCGGTTCATCAGTACCATTTTTCTAGATTCCACATATGTGTTAATATACGATATTTGTTTTTCTCATTCTGACTCACTTCACTCTGTATGACAGTCCCTAGATCTTATCCACGTCTCTACAAATGACCCAATTTCATTCCTTTATGTGGCTGAGTAATATCCCATTGTATATATGTACCACAGCTTCTTTATCCATTCGTCTGTCGATGGGCATTTAGGTTGCTTCCATGACCTGGCTATTGTAAATAGTGCTGCAATGAACATTGGGGTGCATGTGTCTTTTTGAATTATGGTTTTATCAGGGTATATGCCCAGTAGTGGGATTGCTGGGTCATATGGTAGTTCTATTTTTAGTTTTTTAAGGAATTTCCACGCTGTTCTCCATAGTTCTGTATCAATTTACATTCCCACCAACAGTGCAACAGGGTGCCCTTTTCTCCGCACCCTCTTCAGCATTTGTTGTTTGTAGATTTTCTTTTGATGACCATTCTGACTGGTGTGAGGTGATACCTCATTGTAGTTTTGATTTGCATTTCTCTAATAATTAGTGATGTTGAGCAGCTTTTCATGTGCCTCTTGGCCATTTGCATATCTTCTTTGGAGAAATGACTATTTAGGTCTTCTGCCCATTTTTGGATTGGGTTGTTTGTTTTTTTAATATTGAGCTGCATGAGCTGTTTATATATTTTGGAGAGTAATCCTTTGTCCGTTGATTCATTGATATTGATATCTTGATATCAAATATTGATATTCAAATATCTTGTCCCATTCTGAGGGTTGTCTTTTCATTTTGTTTAAAGTTTCCTTTGCTATGCAAAAGCTTTTAAGTTTCATTAGGCTCCATTTGTTTATTTTTATTTCCATTACTCTAGGAGGTGGGTCAAAAAGATTTTGCTGTGATTTATGTGAAAGAATGTTCTTCCTATGTTTTCCACTATGAGTTTTATACTGTCTGGTTTTACACTTAGGTCTTTAATCCATTTTGAGTTTATTTTTGTGTGTGGTGTTAGGGATTTTTCTAATTTCATTCTTTTACACGGAGCTGTCCAGTTTTCCCAGCACCACTTATTGAAGAGACTGTCTTTTCTCCATTGTATACCTTGCCTCCTTTGTCATCAGTTAGTTGACCATAAGTGCATGGGTTTATCTCTGGGCTTTCTATCCGCTCCATTGATCTATATTTCTGTTTTTGTGCCAGTACCATATTGTCTTGATTCCTGTAGCTTTGTAGTATACTCTGAAAACACAGAGTCTGATTCCTCCAGCTCCATTTTTTTCCCTCAAGATTGCTTTTGCTATTTGGGTCTTTTGTGTCTCCATACAAATTTTAAGATTTTTTTGTTCTAGTTCTGTAAAAAATTCCATTGGTAATTTGATAGGGATTTCATTGAATCTGTAGATTGCTTTGGGTAGTATAGTCATTTTCACAAAATTGATTCTTCCAATCCGAGAACATGGTATATCTCTCCATCTGTTTGTGTCATCTTTGATTTCTTTCATCGGTGTCTTATAGTTTTCTGAGTACAGGTCTTTTACCTCCTTAGGTAGGTTTATTCCTAGGGATTTTATTCTTTTTGTTGCAGTGGTGAATGGGATTGTTTCCTTAATTTCTCTGTCTGATCTTTCATTGTTAGTGTATAGGAATGCAAGAGATTTCTGTGCATTAATTTTGTATCCTGCAACTTTACCAAATTCATTGATTAGCTCTAGTAGTTTTCTGGTGACATCTTGAGGATTATCTATGTAGAGTATCATGTCATCTGCAAACAGTGACTATTTTACTTCTTCTTTTCCCATTTGTCTTCCTTTTATTTCTTTTTCCTCTCTGATTGCTGTGGCTAGGACTTCCAAAACTATGTTGAATAAATAGTGGTGAGAGTGGACATCCTTGTCTTGTTCCTGATCCTAGAGGAAATGCTTTCAGGTTTTCACCATTGAGAATGATGTTTGCTGTGGGTTTGTCATATATGGCCTTTATTATGTTGAGGAAGTTTCCCTCTGTGCCCACTTTCTGGAGAGTATTTATCATAAATGGGTGTTGAATGTTGTCAAAAGCTTTTTCTGCATGTATTGAGATGATCATATGGTTTTTATTCTTCAATTTGTTAATATGGTGTATCACATTGATTGATTTACATATATTGAAGAATCCTTGCATCCTTGGGATAAATCCCACTTGGTCGTGGTGTATGATCCTGTTAATATGTTGTTGGGTTCTGTTTGCTAGAATTTTGTTGAGGATTTTTGCATCTATGTTCATCAGTGATACTGGTCTGTAATTTTCTTTTTTTGTAGCATCTTTATCTGGTTTTGGTGTCAGGGTGGTGATGGCATCATAGAATGAGATTGGGAGGGTTCCTCCCTCTGCAATTTTTTGGAAGAGTTTGAGAAGGATGGGTGTTAGCTCTTCTCTAAATGTTTGATAGAATTCACCTATGAAGCCATCTGGTCCTGGACTTTTCTTTGTTGGAAGATTTTTCATCACAGTTTCAATTTCATTACTTGTGATTCGTCTGTTCATATTTTATATTTCTTCCTGGTTCAGTCTTGGAAGGTTACACCTTTCTAAGAATTTGTCCATTTCTTCCAGGTTGTCTATTTTATTGGCATAGAGTTGCTTGTAGTAGTCTCTTAGGATGCTTTGTATTTCTGCGGTGTCTGTTGTAACTTCTCCTTTTTCATGTCTAATTTTGTTGATTTGAGTCCTCTCCCTCTTTTTCTTGATGAGTCTGGCTAAAGGCTTTTAGTTTTATTGATCTTTGCTATTGTTTTCTTTGTTTCTATTTCATTTATTTCTGCTCTGATCTTTATGATTTCTTTCCTTCTACTAACTTTGCATTTTGTTTGTTCTTCTTTCTGTAGTTCCTTTAGGTATAAGGTTAGATTGTTTATTTAAGATTTTTCTTGTTTCTTGAGGTAGGATTGTATTGCTGTAAATTTCCCTCTTAGAACTGCTTTTGCTGCACCCCATAGGTTTTGGATCGTCATGTTTTCATTGTCATTTGTCTCTAGGTATTTTCTGATTTACTCAGTGATCTCTTGGTTATTTAGTAACGTATTGTTTAGCCTCCAGGTGTTTGTGTTTTTTACATATTTTTTTCCCTGTCATTTATTTCTAATCTCATAGCGTTGTGGTCAGAAAAGTTGTTTGATATGATTTCAATTTTCTTAAGTTTACTGAGGCTTGATTTGTGACCCAAGATGTGATCTATGCTAGAGAATGTTCCATGTGCCCGTGAGAAAAAAGTGTACTCTGCTGTTTTCCAATGGAATGTCCTGTAAATATCAATTAAATCTATCTGGTCTATTGTGTTATTTAAGCTTGTGTTTCCGTATTAATTTTCTTTGTAGATGATCTGTCCATTGTTGTACGTGAGGTGTAAAGTCCCCCACTATTATTGTGTTACCATCGATTGCCTCTTATAGTTGTTAGCATTTGCCTTATGTATTGAGTAGCTCCTATGTTGGGTGCATATATATTTATAATTGTTATATCGTCTTCTTGGATTGATCCCTTGATCATTATGTAGTGTCCTTCCTTGTCTCTTGTAACATTCTTTATTTTAAAGTCTATTTTATCTGATATGAATATTGCTACTCCAGCTTTCTCTTGATTTCCATTTGCATGGAATATCTTTTTCCATTCCCTCATTTTCAGTCTATATGTGTCCCTAGGTCTGAAGTGGGTTTCTTGTAGACAGCATATATATGGGTCTTGTTTTTGTATCCATTCAGTGAGCCTGTGTTTTTTGGTTGGAGCACTTAATCCATTCACATTTAAGGTAATTATCAATATGTATGTTCCTATGACCATTTTCTTAATTGTTTTGGGTTTGTTTTTGTAGGTCCTTTACTTCTCTTGTGTTTCCCACTTAGAGAAGTTCCTTTAGCATTTGTTGTAGAGCTGGTTTGGTGGTGCTGAATTCTCTTAGCTTTTGCTTTCTGTAAAGCTTTTGATTTCTCCCTCGAACCTGAATGAGATCCCTGCCAAGTAGAGTAATCTTTGTTGTAGGTTCTTCCCTTTAATCACTTTAAATATATCATGCCACTCCTTTCTGGCTTGTAGAGTTTCTGCTGTTATCCTAATGGGAGTTCCCTTGTATGTTATTTGTCATTTTTCCCTCGTTGCTTTCAATAATTTTTCTTTGTCTTTACTTTTTGTCAATTTGATTACTGTGTATCTCAACGTGTTTCTCCTTAGATTTATCCTGCCTGGGACTCTCTGCACTTCCTGGACTTGGGTGGCTATTTCGACTGTAATCTCTTCAAATATTTTCTCGGGTCCTTTGTCTCCTTTTTCTCTGTCTGGGACCTCTATAATGCAAATGTTGGTGTGTTTAATGTTGCCTCAGAAGTCTCTTAGGCTGTCTTCATTTCTTTTCTTTCTTTTTTCTTTATTCTGTTCCACAGCAGTGAATTCCACCATTCTGTCTTCCAGGTCACTTATCTGTTCTTCTGCCTCAGTTATTCTGCTATTGATTCCTGCTAGTGTATTTTTCATTTCAGTTATTGTAGTGTTCATCTCTTTTTGTTCTTTCTTTCATTCTTCTAGGTGTTCGTTCTTTAATTCTTCTAGGTCTTTGTTAAACATTTCTTGCATCTTCTCAATCTTTGCCTCCATTCTTTTTCTGAGGTCCTGTATAATCGTTGCTATCATTATTTTGAATTCTTTTTCTGGAAGGTTGCTTATCTCCACTTCGTTTAGTTGTTTTTCTGGTGTTTTTTCTTTTTCTTTCATCTGGTACATAGTCCTCTGCCTTTTCATTTTGTCTGTCTTTCTGTGACTGTGGCTTTCATTCCACAGGCTGCAGGGTTGTGGTTCTCCTTACTTCTGCTGTCTCGAACAGAAGTTCTTGATTTTAGCATTTCCCAACTTAATACATTTTCCATTTATGATTAACATTTTTTGGTGAACTGTTTAAGAAATCTTTGCCAACTCCTGGATCATAAGTATGTTCTGCTATGTGTTCTTCTAAAAGCCCCATTTTTTATCTTTTGCATTTAGATCTTTAACACATCTGGAATTGATTTTTGTGAATGTTGGGAGGTAGAGGGTCAAGATTCATTTTTTCCATATGGACAACCAATTGACCCAGGACCATTTATTGAAGACTCTCTTTTGCACACTGCACAGCAGTGTGACTCACCTCTGCCATAAGTCAGGTGACCATATATGTATGGATCTGTTTCTTGACTCTCTATACTGTTCATTGCCCTATTTATCCATCCTTGTTCCAATAACACACTGTCTTAATTACTATAGCTTCATAACAGATCTTATTATATGGTGCCCTAAATCCTCCAGCTTTGTTCAGCTTTGTTCTCTTCTTCAAGATTCCCTTGACTATTCTTTGTTTTTTTCATTTCTATACACGTTATTAAATCAGCTTACCAGTTTCATATGCACACAAAATATCTAGGATTTCAATTGGGATTTTATAAATCAATTTGGAGGAGTTGACATCTTTACAATATTATGTCTTTTTCATTGTTTAAATAATCTGCTGAGAGTCCCACAGTGTGGAAGTGGTGGAGTTGGAATTTAGTCTTCCATAGACTTACTTCAAAGCCCAACACTACTCTGGAGTTAAGATATACCTTAGTTTTGAAGACGTGCAGTTTGATTTCAATTATATTTTAAACAAAACTATTTTGGAAGTCTAATATAGTGTTTTGTTTAGGGCTCTTTAAAACCTATTGCATGGATATCTTGTGTGTCTACATGTCTTTGATTGCCACCAATAGACAGTAGTCATATGTTATGACTATTTCATATATTACTGATCATTATATTTTGAACCAACATACTTTGATAGTACTTTTAGAGTCAAGGGGAAAATCCCATACAGACAAATTCTTACTGTTTGTCCTTGTGTCACACAATCATTTGCTCCTCTCACCACCTCCCACCTCTGACCCCACAGGCAGTAAAGAGAACTAACTCTTCCTTCCCTCTTTCTCTGAGGGAAAGAAACATTTTTAATTTTTATTTTTATTTATTTATTTGTTTGTTTGTTTTTTTACCTCCCCAGCTTTCATAGGATATTTTTGAGATTTTTTCATATAAGGAGTTTCAAATTATTGTTCAGAGAATATGGATCCCTGTGGAGAGAGATCACAAAACAAAGGATAGAGAATTTCCCTTTCCTTTTCTGTGTGAAGGACTAGGTTGAAACAAAAATTGAAACAGGAAAAAGCTATTTGACATCTTTCACTACATCCTCCCCATTCAGCCCCTCTTCCCACATCAGAAGTTCCCTCCCTCTTCTTCACAGTAGGCTCCTCAGCCTGAATTAGGTGCCTCCCATCATTGGAAATCCAACCCAGACCTGCCTTAGGGCCCACCTTTGATGGTTCAAAATTACCTGCCCTACCTCCTCTGTGGTAAAACTTGTAACCACTTCAGTGCAGCTGATCTAAACTTTCTAGGGAGTGAGGATGTTTTTTGTTTTGTTTTGTTTTTTTTGACCCAAATTTGAGAGAACTAGAGAGAGGAAATAGGAAGTAAACACAATTTTCTTCCCTCAGATTTTAGTCTTCCTCACTCCCTCTAAACTTTATCTTAACTCCTTTAATCTTTCTCTTTGTGTCTTCACATCTTAGCCTAGAGGTCTTTTCTTTAGCAATAACAGAGAAATGATTTAATATTTCTTACCTATTATTATTTCACTCATTCAAAATGTATTAGTGTGACCAGGTTCCAGGCACTGTCATTTAACAGAATTTTAGAGTCTTTGTTGTTAAAGAGTGGTAGATTGCTATTTTTCTTTAAAAACTAAAAAATACCCAACACTTTTGTGTAGCATTTAAAAGGAAAATTCCTCGCATAATTGATTCTTTGTGCAAAAATGATTTTTTCTGGAGTATTGAAAACCCACAGATACATTTCTCTGTTTTACTTTTTGATAGTGGAATTAAGTTTCTGAGGATTTTTATCTTTCCCCTTCCAGAACCACCTACACATCTTTTTACCTATAGTCTCATTCAACTATGTTGAAACTACAAATGAAACTCTACTGGAGTTTTAAAATAGTAAATTTTGTTAGCTGTAGTTTTTTCATGCTACTATTGAAGAGCAATGACAGCAATATTTTTTAGTATTTTATCCTGTGCCTGTATTGATGGGTACTTTTCTAGAAGAATTTTTATACTGCTTTATATGGAGAGGCATCAGAGTCAACTGGATGCTTCATATCATCCCTGCCTGCATCATCTGGGAATTTTGTTTGGCTGAAAGTTATAGAACCTGATGGCAGAAGCTTGGGGATTTATTCTTTATTATATATATATATATATATATATATTTGTATATATATATATATATATATATTTGTATATATTTATTTATTTATTTATTTTTGGCTGCATTGGATCTTTGTTGCCGTGAGCCAGCTTTCTCTAGTCACAGTGAGTGGGGGCTACTCTTCATTGTGGTGCGTGGGCTTCTCATTGCAGCGGCTTCTCTTACTGTGGAGCATGGGCTCTAGGCATGGGTAATCAGAACTGTCCTACATACTTAGTTTCACATCCACATTTCAAGCAGGAATAAAGGAGGAAGGACAGGGGAGAAGGGGCAGTGCCCATATAAAAAGGCAAATCTTGTCCCCAAATTCCCAGCAGACCTTGGCTTATATCTCATTGACTGGAACTGTGTCACATGGTCACTTGGATTCTCAGGGGTATCAAGGAATGCCAATGTTTGAACAAAACTGGGTTCTATTAGGAAGGAAAACAGGGAGAATGACTACTGGCAACCAGCTGTGTCTGCCACAGTTTTAAACATCAGATGATAACATTTCCTCAGCAGTAATAGTGAAAAGCACATCAAAATTCCATTTAATTATTGAACCTGTAACCTTGCCTGTGGCCTTGACATTGGCACTTTTCTTTTAATGAGCAAGCTTGTAATCAGAACAAAGAGCAATGCGTTTGTGGCCATTAATCAGGAGAAAAAGTACTGTGTTTCATTTTGTTAAAGAAGATGTCAGAAGAAATTTCTTGTACAAGGCACAACAAATTTGTACAAAAATTTATTTAATTATATTCAAAATTAAAGGTAAAGTTAACTGGGTGTTTCAGACTGGGCTTCATAGGGTTGTTGCAACTTGGTAGGTTCAAGGTGCTCCAGAAGTAGTCCAAGTTCGGCAGGCTCAAAGATGTGTATGATTGGTAATCAGGCTATGGGGCTCTCACTAGCAGAACCCACTGAATAATCATTTATAAACTCGAATATAATTGCATTAATTCTACAATAGGTAATATAATTATTTAGGGATAAGACCTTTTTGGGTAATATTTATTACTCTTAATTATACAAATATACATATATATGTTCTCTTTGTTAAAAAGCCAAGATTTCATTACAGATAAAGCTAAAGTCGCTTTTGAAACTAACCTCCAGTTGCAGTATCCTCTTTAGTTTAGTCTGTTTGTATAACCTGTAGACTTTTTTCCTTTGGAAAGAGAGAAGGAGAGAGAGAGAGACAGAGAAAGATGCATAGCATTCTTTTGAGTCTGTGCATGTTTATGTAATGATATCATATGGTATGTATCCTAGTGCAACTTGCTTTTTTCACTCAATATATGTTGGAGGTGAGAAAGACCAGGTATCTGTGAAGAACAAAGAATGTCCTTCTTAGCCTCAAGGTCTTGGAAAAGTAAAATGACATAGACATCCTTCAGTTACTAATAAATAGAGACATTGCCCAGGTTTCTGCATGTGGTGGGGAGATTGTATGCTGTGATTGGCAGCTGAATAGCTGGTCAAGGGGCACCTTCAACTGTAGTAAATGTGAATTCACAGTCAGTGCTGAAACTCACCAAGGTAACATGGGAGTGTTTCTCCTTCCTTCCTTCTTGACATACACCTCCCTCCTCTGCCCATTTTCGTTTGGAGTCTGTCTTTTATAATAATTTTCATCTCATATGGGTGAGCTTAGATTTTAAAAATAGGAGAAGAGGAGGTGAAAACTATGTGTCTGTCTCTAATACTACCAAGCTTTAGAGACTGAACTGTGATCTGTAATACAATCAATCCCTTGATGCTTTTTCAGCAAATGTGTATTGAGTGTCTAATATGTCAGGCACTGTGTTAGGCACTTTGGAGAAACTGAGATGATCAGCCAAAGGCCTTGCTTTCATGGAGCATACATCCTAGTTGCAGAAGTGAGCAATAGGTAACTAAACAAACTAATAAATACATAGTATAATGCCATATAGTCAGAAGTGCTATGAAGGAAGAGAATTAGATTGAGGGCATAAACAGTGATTGAGGGTAGAGGGGGCTACTTCAGATGATATGGCCAGGGCAGGTCTCTCTGCAGAGCCTGAATAAATCTATATCCTTTAGTCTAGTATATGATGATGTTCAATACACATTGAAGAAATGAATAAATGCATCAGTAGGGAGGTACACAAAGTACAATAGTAGCACAAGAGAGGAAAATCATCATCATCTGGATTAGGAGAAGCTCCAGAGGGATGCTTAAAATGCGACTGAAAAATGAGTAGGCATTGGCCAAAGAAGCAAGGTTTGGGAAAGGCATTCCAAGCATAGGCAGGGAGGGGTGAAAGAGCATTGTCAGTTTACCACTGCTAAATGACAAATCACAAATAACAAATTAGTGGCTTAAAACAACAAATATTTATTGTCTTACAATTCCACAGGCCAGATGCCTGTAATAGGTCTCATTGGGTTGAAATCAAGGTTTCAGCAGGGCTGTGTGCCTTCTGGTGGCTCTATGGAGGAATATATTTCCTTGCCTTTTCCAGCTTCTAGAGATGCCTGCATTCCTTGGGTCACAGCCCCATTCCTCCTACTTCAAAGCCAGCAGGGTAGCATCTTCAAATCTTCTCTCTGACCTCTGCTTCTGTCATCACATCTTCTCTATGACTCTCCTGCCTTCCTCTTATAAGGAAGCCTTGTGATTTACATTGGGCCCTCCTGGGTAACTCCAGGTACTCTCCATAGATAAAATCAGCTGATTAGCTGCAGCCTTAATTCTCCTTTGCCAAATAACATAACGTGTTCACAGGTTTTGTGGATTAGGATGTGACAATCTTTGGGGAGCTGTTGTTCTACCTACCACAAGTATTGTTTGTTCAGGGACCTGCAAATGGTTTGGGAATGCTGGAGTATAGAGTGCATATGGGGTAATGGCTAAGGAAGGGGCTAAACAGGCAAGAGCTGGATTTAAAAGGTCCTTGTCAACTATGCAGAGATCGAACCTTTTTTCTGGAAAGCAATGGGAAACCATTTGGTAGATCAGAAGTCCTTAGGTTTTTGAGGCATCACTCATTCAGACACTTCTGTGATGGTAGCTGGGGCTAGGAGAACAGGTAAAAGGATATTGCAAAAATCTATACAAATGATTTTCAGGGAGTGAATTATATGATACCCCTCTACTGATGAAGAGGTTAGGAGTAAAAGGGCCAGGAGGAAGCAGACAAGCTTTTTACTTCAAGTCTAGCTATGCAGGATAAGAAAGTGGATTCCCAAATTGTGTCGGAAGAAAGGTAACAAAGTCTTCAGTTTAAGCAGGTCCAAAATGGCAAGTCAAGTAAGCAGGACAGGTTGTGAGTCTTCATAACAGATGATCAATTTTATCTTTTATGGGGAGAAAATTACAGACAAAATGGTATTTCTTCATAAATAATTACTTAACTTCCCCAGTTGTTTTGCCAAAACTTGAAACTTCTAGTCATGGCTTCTGGTCAGATTTCTGAGACTAGCAGCATGAGCTGTGTGAATTCATCTAATCCCCCACCTCAATGTCTGGAATCCACCCACCCCTTTTTTTAAACTATGTACTGCTTTAAACTAGGTACGTATGCATTTTCTCCTGGCTTTTAAAATGATGGAAATACTTTAAAGATGTAGCAGGAGTGAGGGCATGAGCGACTCCACTGAAGTTACCTACACTCTCTGTGGAATTCTGAAGTCCCTCAGAAACTTCTAGGTTCCTTGCCTTGGTTAATTCTTTTCTTTCTGCTTGACTCTGCTCCCCATACTTTTCCTGGAAAAGCATACGGGGTAAGTAGATTTGTATTTGAATCCTTTTCATAATGAGGTTGATTTAAGCTCTCCTTTTTGAGCTATTACAGACATAAAAACAGCAAAATTCATAAAGGTTGACTATGTGTAGAATTTGCTTCATAAGCAACTTTATAAGAATTATGAAAAGGGCAGGGATTTTATAGATTTTCTTTGTCTGATTATGGATTTTGTTTTGCAGTGAAAGGGCAGAATTTTTTTGGAATTTTCGTTCTTGGATTCTTGTACTGGTTAAATAATATATATATTAATAGTGTTGATGATGATAACATATATGTCATATAGCAGCCATTAAAGATAAGTATATATAAACATGGATACACAAATAACATGATATAGAAAGATAATCAGGTTATTAAATGAAAAGCAACTTGTAGGAATTCCCTTGTGGTCCAGTTGTTAGGACTCTGCACTGTCACTGCCAAGGGTCCAGGTTCAATCCCCGGTCGGGGAACTAAGATCCCACAAGCCATGCGGCATGGCCAAAAAGAAAAAAGAAAAATGAAAAAAAAAAAAAGAAAGAAAAGCAACTTGTAGAACTGTACATATATCATGATTGCATTTGTATAAAAATTGGATATGCACTTCTTTTTTTTTTTTAAGATGTTGGGGGTAGGAGTTTTTATTTATTTATTTATTTTTGCTGTGTTGCATCTTCGTTTCTGTGCGAGGGCTTTCTCTAGTTGTGGCAAGCGGGGGCCACTCTTCATCGCGGTGCACGGGCCTCTCACTATCGCGGCCTCTTGTTGCGGAGCACAGGCTCCAGACGCGCAGGCTCAGCAGTCGTGGCTCACGGGCCCAGTTGCTCCGCGGCATGTGGGATCCTCCCAGACCAGGGCTCGAACCCGCGTCCCCTGCATTAGCAGGCAGACTCTCAACCACTGCGCCACCAGGGAAGCCCCTATGCACTTTTATATGCATAAAAAAATCCTGCAAAGAATATAAAAGAAAACATTAAAAATGACTACCAGGGCTAAATACAAGTGCTGGCAATTTTAAGTTTTACCTTATAGTTTTCTATACAGTTTGATATTATTTAACCAGTACTTTTATAATTGAAAAAATAGTTTAATATATTTATTTATTCCCAATAGAGAATTAAAAAATGACCTTGTAAATATTTTACTGCTAACTTTTTCAAGTTCTATAAAATTCTACAAATGTACTTAATATATCCTGTCGTTTAATAAAAAAAAAGATTGGTAAGAAATAATTCAATTCAGTATTAGAGTGGAAAACTATACTCCTGTATACAAGTTCACATTTTAAAGGATTCTTGTTGTCATGAAATTGTTTCTTTTTTTTACTGGTAAAATATGAAAAGTGCAGTAGCATTGCCCCCCATATATAGTGAAATAACTAGTGGCCCCTGCTTAGTGTTTTTTAAAATGTGTTTTTCTTCTCCTGTTAAAAAGAGAAAAATTTAGAAACTGTGATCAAGCAAAAAGAAGAAATCAAAATCAAATCCTACTACCCCAAAATTGCCACTATTAAATATTTGGTATACAGAATTAGAATTGTTTCTCTCTGATCAAGCTTTATCTCCTGTACTACATTGTTGTGGTTTTTTGGAATACAAGTCCTACAAACTTCTTGTACAGTTTATGCCTAGATACTTTGTTTTGGTTGCTCTTTTGAATGAGATCTTTTCCCATTATGTTTGAATTGATTATGAGATATTTATTATATAACTGAGTGCTTTATGTAGCCTTTTTTTTTTTTTTCGATACGTGGGCCTCTCACTGTTGTGGCCTCTCCCGTCGCGGAGCACAGGCTCTGGATGCGCAGGCCCAGCGGCCATGGCTCACGGGCCCAGCTGCTCCGCGGCATGTGGGATCTTCCCGGACCAGGGCACGAATCCGTGTCCCCTGCATTGGCAGGCAGACTCGCAACCACTGCACCACCAGGGAAGCCCTATGTAGCCATTTTTTAATTAGCTCTCATAGTTTGTCTTTTGGTTCCATTTGTTTTTCCAGGACAATAATTTTACTTTATACTACTGATACAATGCATAATGTTTCATAATGGAAGTAATATTGCCATTCTGCTTAGAATTTAAAAGAGAATATGGCAGGTTGGAAAAATACTGCTTAAGCTAGACATTGGCAGTAGTATTTTAACTAATACTTAAAATGTCATGAGATCTTTCATTTGAAAAAGGTTATAATTTGATGCTACATACAAGATATTTCTTCAGACTGGTATTGTTCTCACACTGTTTGGCCTGGCAGAATCCCCACCATCTTTGAAAACTTACCCTCATGGGATAATTGGCTAATCTACACAATTAAGCAGTTTAGAATTAACAAACTATCCATATGTTGCACAATTTTAAGCTTAAGTACAACTGACATTTTCTTCCTTGGTGTATTAAAAGAGATTTTCTTAGGAAAGAGAAGAATACAAATTTTAACAGTGTAAAAAGATTGCCTTGTTACATAAATGATCTCTTTCATCTCTAGAGAAGTCCTAATTAGGACTCAACTAGTTGAGGTTGTAATTTTTTTTTTTAGATTCTCTATCATATGTTAAAATTAACTTTATATTAAAATGTTTTTCAGCTCTCTAGCTACTGCAAAGCTATCATTAGATTATATATTAAAATGTTCTTCCTACATAATGGGAAATTTCTCATAAAAATATATTATTTTTAAATATTTTCAGTAAATGGGTAGATCTAAGAGGCTTAACATTTTTATAACACTCATAAGCAATTTGAAAAATGTCACATAATGTGAACATGGAAATAATTTCTAAAACTAAATGTTCTTAAATTATTTAACATGGAAAATTCTGTTCAAGTAGCCATTAGTCAACCAAAAGCATTTTAACTATGGGCTGAAGTTGCCACTTTGAATTTCTCACAAGTAAGCATAAAATGGAAATGGCTTAGTTACACAAACTGTAATCAAAATTGCCAATAGGAGTAACAATGTCATTAGTAAAGGTTTAAGCCAAGATCCTCCTAAACCAAACCATTTTCCTAGTATTTCCCTTAAACTGGGAAGAGGATCATTCAGAGCAGAAATCTGATTCTTCATATGTGTCATGAGATGAGTTACATCAGAAGACACTTCTTGTATAAAAACCCAACATTCGGGCTTCCCTGGTGGCGCCGTGGTTGAGAGTTCACCTGCCGATGCAGGGGATACAGGTTCGTGCCCCGGTCCGGGAGGATCCCACATGCCGCGGAGTGGCTGGGCCCGTGAGCCACAGCCGCTGAGCCTGCGCGTCTGGAGCCTGTGCTCCACAACAGGAGAGGCCACAACAGTGAGAGGCCCATGTACCGCAAAAAAAAAACAAAAAACAAACAAACAAAAAAACCCAACATTCAGTATGTATTATAGTGCAAGTTTCCCCCAGGGAAGCAGTTAGACTCTTGAGGGCTATGCATTGAATTCTGTAGGACCACTTTTCTCATCGTGGAGACTTCTGAATTAAGCAAGCTATTGGCTTGATTACTATTATTCGAAGCAGCTTCATAAATTTTGTTAAAGCCTCTATATGATTAATAATATCTTCTATTACAAGTGAAAGAACGAATATAGCAGCCAATTGGTCACACCATTAAAAACCTTTAATGTGAGCACCCAGTGTGCTCACATTAAAGGCAGATTGGAAGGGGCTGTTTCCAGGGCTACTTGTAGGTGACCTCGAGTCCAAGGGAAACAAAGTGTACGTCTTCCTAACCAACCTGGGGAGAGTCAAAGGCCATAAACTTGTTCCATAAATCCACTGAGTTCCATAAGAGGCATTTAACATCTAGTGAAAGGAGTATTTAGGGCCAGGTTCAGAACAGGTGTCATTAACTGGCCAGGTAAGAGGGTCCCACTTAGTGATATTGGCTTGCCCAGTGCTAGAGTTTCTTTCTTCTAAAATAAAATTTCTAAGGACCATCCAATTAGAGCCTTTGAGAGGAAAAATCCACCAAGGTAACCTAAGAATACTGGATGTAGGAGACTGGCTACAAACCCAGCAACTGGATTGGTTTTTGAAACTTGCAAATGATTGAGCCCAAGGAATAAATACATTTGGTTCATAAAGGAAAGTGTGAGCATTCTCAAAGCAATTAATATGTAGGCCTGGTCTGGCATCTTGTATCAGCTGTCTACTTCAGATGTTGTCTTCTTCTTGCCCTGGCCTGGTAGTGCTGGTCTTAGTCAAAGTCATTTGTCAGAAACAGAAGTTGCCGTTCTTTCAGGAGAGGAAGCCTGATATGATCCCTTCCAAAGTGGTGGTAAAGAGTCCTTAATTTGATGTCTTTTCCAGTATGCATGATCCTCTGGTTGCAGGTCATGGGGCATCTGATCTTCATCCAAAGATAGATTACTGTGATAAGCTTCAGAAACAAACTTTACAATAGTGTAATGCAGCGACACGGAGCCATCTGAAAATTGAGTCTTAGGCAGTAAATACAACCCCCCCCCCCAAAAAAAACCCTCAAAGACAACAACACTGGAACTTAATGTCCACTGAAACTTAATTTTTTCTCTTTAAAATTACTCTCATTCCTACCACATATAGCTAAATTTATTTGTGAAATAAGTCTGGTTTCAATAAACTTGGCCTGATTATTTACATAAGTGTAACTGATCATAGAGTCTCTTTTAAGTTGGCTGTGCTGGAACTTTTTATAAAGAATCTCAAATTGAACTTTTTTTAATAATCTTTGAAAATACTCACTTTTAATCAGATTATCTACTTTACTTTTTCATTAGTTACAGAAATCTAAACATAGCAAAGACAACACATTTTGGAAAAAGATGAAGTATAATAAATAAAGTCATGCTACTTTTAAACAATCAAATTGAACTTTTAAAAGGCTGTTCAAGGCCAGGAAAGCCACATCTAGGGCATGGCATCAGATTCTGCCTGCGATATCTATAAATTTGGATGAATTCCTTTCTTCTTGAGGTCCCCAAAATATCTCGAGATTCTTGCACCTGCCAGGAGGCAGCCTTCCTTATTCACCTGATAAGGCTTCTGGGAACCTAAGGTTTGCAATTTCTGGAGGAATCAGGTAGAGAGAAAAGATAAATGTTTCAGTTCTACTTAAAAAGGTATAATTTACCAAATTACTATAAGTCATAATTAGCTTGAGGGGAACGGTTTCCTTATGACTGGAAAACACAGATTAAAAACCAGTAATATTTCAGACAAAAAACCAAAAAAATTTATAACCATATTCATCAGTTTGCTGAGTCTTATGTGACTAATCCTTGATCTTAATCTTCTGTTAACAGTTTTATGAAGTCATCAGGTTTTCCATTAGAATTCTGTAATTTCTTACCAAGTTCAGTTGTATGATATGAAAAAAGTCCTTTCTATGAATCTTCTTGAAGATGAAGCATTTTTTGCAAAAGCATTGGAGTAAAATAATAACTGTCTATAAATGACAAAAGACTTAAAAAGGCATGGTTAAAGATCTGATTACAATACAGCTGACAAAGATACTTGGTTACTGCTGTAGCATACATTTTAAGATAATTACTAGAATTGTGACTGATTTACTAGGACATATTCAACTTTTAGAATTTCATATAATTTCTAGAATGTTTATATTAATGACATTTACCCATACAATATAACCTAAGAAGGTTTATTACCACTCATTTGACAATGCTTCCCATATAATTTAACTTACCAAAGAAGGCCAATTAGTTTAATATTTCTCTCTCCACAATGCTTCAGGGGCCCTTTAGCAAACCTCAAAGTTAGCTAGCAGTCAAACAAAATTCAATTAGAATTTGATCTTTGGGAAGTTTGTCAAAAATATCAAAAAGATTTTAAAACACTTGGTCAAATAGGATCATATGTCACTGTGGAACAGTACATATTCACTTAGCCAAAGTGACAATAAAAGACTTCAAAAGCAAATACAAAAAGTTATAACAGATTACTTAAAAGGTAGAGAAACTTTACAGTTGGTTATCAAAAGCAGATTAATATTCTAAGAAAACTTTGTCCTCTTAACAGAGAGAAAACCAAATTCAGGTTTTGCACCACTTTACCCTTAATATTAAGATTCATTTACTCAGTTAAATTTATTCCAATCTCAGTCAGTACTGACCACACATAGAATTCCTTTCTAAGATTCATTTTTTTCCCTCACAAATCTTCTACAACTTTCTATATCCATATAAATTTGTCCCTTGTTTTCTTTCCCATCTAGAAATAACCAGCTTTAGGACAAAATCACTTTCTTTTCCCTTAACAAAATACATTTCCATTCCTTATACTTTCTTTTTCCTTGCATACAAAAATGTTTTCCTTATTAATTTTTAATAGTTTTAATTATACATTTTAATTCAAATTCTTAACCTTAAAACCTTAGTTTCTAGTGAAAACTAAGAAGCAAGTAATTATGAACTGTTTGTCATACCAGCATTTCCTGACTGGCAAACTTATGAACATATTCTATAACCTAATTTTCTTTCCTCAGTGGGGTACAAGATGTGTCCAATGAGCCCAAACATTTTTAGTTTTTCTCTAATAAGACAAACATAGGTAAAATTAGATTTCTTTAGTAATTAATGTTCCAGTTCTTATTTGGAAATGACCTGGATATCCAATGATCACATCATGTAACTTAATTTAGCAGTTTCAAGTTATCGAAAATCTGGAATAACTTATTTTAAGGAGACAGTCCAAAGTATAATTATTCCTAAAGAATTCACCTAAAAACTCTTATCTCATTTACATTTAATTTACTCAAAAGTTTCATCATATCTAGTTATTTTTCTTGTTGACAAACTTTGTAACAGAAATAAGATCTTATTTGATTTCTAGTAAACCTAGGCACAATAAAAGTATTATATTTAATGTTGATGACTAAAAACATGCCTGTATTAATTAAGCCAACAGACTTAAAGTTGTTTTCATTTATTAAAACGTAATCCTAGATCATGTGATCCTGAAATTCATTTGGGTTAGTTTCTTTTTTATTTCTAAGTATTTATATACGTGCTGAATTCCTTTTAAGCCAATTAAATAGAGCTCTTTTACAAATTAATTTTGGCAATGCCACACATCTGTAACACACATATATAGATACATACAAACACACAAATAGACACAGTGACCCCATAGTTTCCATTCCAAAATTTCAGCCATGAATCAGGTACAATAATACAAAAACCATCAGTTACAAAAGAGGTTGGATTCAAATTGAGTTTCTGGCAGATGGAACAAATCAAGGTCACCTGTTTAAATGGCTAAACACTTTTTATTAATATTTATAGAGAAGACACTTAAGATTTGTGTTTGTCCTTAACAATTCAAGTTCTGAATTACCTATTGCCCTTTTGTTTTTAATAAGAGTTACCTTCCTGAAATTTGCATTTTTAAAAGATGGCCTAGATAAGAGTTCCTGGAGAAGACCAGGTAGAACATTTACATCTCAAAGGCACAGGAGGATTAATGCAAGTTCCTCCTAGGAAGACTTTGTTCTCTTAAGGCCAGAATTTTTTACTTAAAAGCCTCTTAAGATAAATAGGGAAGGTTTGGGGAGTGATAAAAAGATTGGTGCGCTTTGAATTGTCTCTGGATCCACAGCTCTTTAGATTTGTAAAACCAAGACACTTAGTTTTAATTCCGCAAAGAATTGGGTGGCCACCTCAATGATATCAAAGGACTGATAGACACATTCACTTAGGTTGGAATGTTTTTCTTTCCTTTATTTAGCATAGGGGAGAAGACCAAAACAACAAAAAAATTCTAACAAGATCTGAATATCAGCTATGGTCAGTTTAGTCAGACCAGTGGCCTCCCATCTCAATAATCTATTTACAAAAATTTTGAGGATCCGCCCTGGGTTTAAGAAATTCTTTATGGCCTTCAGTATGGTTTCAGTATAGTCTGAAGAGGCTCACCTATAGCCTCAGGTGATCCTGTTTCTAAAGGTAACCATTTAATAGTCTCTTCAGAGAGGAATGGGAATTCAGAGGATTACTAGAATGAGCACTCAAATAAAGGAGAATAGAGGGGAGCAGTTGTTACATCGGTCTTAATTTTTGTTTTCTTTTAGGTACATTTTATATCTTTAATCTTTCATTAGCCTGCTACAACAAATCCTTCAATTAGGCTATTTTCACAGTTTGAAGCCTTTTGAGACTTCTCTATATCAATTTAAATAGGTACAATATTTTAAGATTATAGTGAAACAGGAGGGAAGGAGGCAGGGCACAACTTTTAAAAGAATGACATAGCCATAGGACATGACAAAAACTGGTTAGAACCAACTAGGTCCAATATGGCAGATTTGACTTCCAGTGGACCTTAAGCCTCATTATATGCTCATTATAATACATTAGCATAAGCTAAGTGACAGATCCACCAGTGCCATGACAGTTCCCAGGTGACTGTCAAAGATCAAAAAGTGGGCAGTGGCCCAATTCCTGGAAATCTCCACCCCTTCTCCAAAATAGTTGAAATAATCCTCCTGCTCATTAACCTATGAAATTACCCAGCCCATAAAAACTAACCAAGCCATACTTCAGGGCCTCTCACCTTCTGAGATGGCCCACACTCTGTGGAGTGTTTTTTTCTCTAAATAAAGCCACTTCTTATCTATCACTTTGTCTCTCTCTGAATTCCTTCTGTGGTGAGACATCAGGAACCTGAGCTTCATTAAGTCCTGAGACCAGGTGTGTGATCTCAATTAAAAGACCATGGGTTCAAGTCCCAATCTGGGTTTTGGCTGAGTTTGAGTCCCAATCTGAGTTGCACAGTTTCAATAGCTTTCTAAAATTTTAACAATTTAGAAGTTTTTCCAATTCAGAAGATCCAAGCATCTAGCCCTACAAATATTTTCTCCTGATAATCTAATTTTAGAAATGAAGAAAACTCTTACCTCTCTTGTTTATAGTAGACCCTGCAGGCAGAGATCCAGGAGACTGCCATGGTAAGAACTTACCTTCTGCTGGCTTTCTCTAACTCTGTATCCAAAAATCAGTTTTGGAGTGCCAAAAGAACCCCATCTTGGCCATTTCAGGGAGGGATTTCTTTTTGTCACTGAACTCAGGACTGGGCTGCTCGCCCCTTGAAGCCAATACTTGAGAGGCAAGTATTGGTAAAAAGGAAAGTTTGCCTTATTCAGGAGGCCAGCAACTGGGGGAGAAGGCAGACTCATTTCCAAAGACCAACTCCCCACTGTAGATCAGTGGGCAAGAGCTTTTAAAGGGGAGTTTCAGGGGTGTATAGGCAGAGGGAAGGGGCTACGTGCAGAACAGCACAGTC
Organism: Mesoplodon densirostris; assembly: GCF_025265405.1. NCBI lineage: Eukaryota > Metazoa > Chordata > Mammalia > Artiodactyla > Ziphiidae > Mesoplodon > Mesoplodon densirostris. The sequence continues at coordinate 77,939,332 of NC_082668.1, read as the reverse complement.
AGCTCTGACAGTCATCTTGAAATTAGTCATGCAGTAGTCTGATCAGTATCATCTTGATTGTTTTAATTACAGCTAATCTTCAGTCACAGGATCAATTTGTTCCCATTTCCTTGAGGCCAGTTCTCACAATTGAGGCAGCTTATGTCATGGCTTATGTCTGGTCATCATGTAGTTAAATTCTTCCACCTGGTGGGAGTTTCAGTATCTACAAAACAGCTCAAAGGATATGGCTCAGAATATTATCTATAGCCCTTGAAGAGGAACTAAATGTCCTTGACTTTGTTTAATGACTAAGCTATTATTATTTTGTCCTGTTTCATTGCTTTCCTTTGCTTCTGCATTTTCTCATTTGTCTGATTAAATTTATTCTTTGGCTAAAGTTTTTCTGCAGACAAGAGGCAGGCAGAGGACATGGGGTAGGGGGTTATTCTGTCATGGGAAGGCCCCATAGGGTCTTGCTCCATTTCACTTTAATTCCCAACTAAGTATTAATAAGTACTTGCAAGCATGCATAAACCCAGCTGGAAACCCCATAGGTAGCTGTCCTCAAGGGAGCTACTTCACCTTTGAGGAAAAATTTCCCATTATCAATTTGGGAGCCTAATTTATTTATTTTATTTTTATTTATTTATTTATTTATTTGTAAGAAAAGCATCCTGAGTACAGTCATTTTTAATTTTTTCCAAGACAGACTTTCTGGATATGTAGGAGCCAAAGTTCTGTTACAGTTCTTTTTTTTTTTTTTTGTAACATCTTTATTGGAGTATAATTACTTTACAATGGTGTGTTAGTTTCTGCTGTATAACACAGTGAATCAGCTATACATATACATATATCCCCATGTCCCCTCCCCCTTGAGTCTCCCTCCCCCTCTCCCTATCCCACCCCTCTAGGTGGTCACAAAGCACCAAGCTGATCTCCCTGTGCTATGCGGCTGCTATCCACTAGCTATCTATTTCACATTTGGTAGTGTATATACATCCATGCCACTCTCTCACTTCGTCCCAGGTTACCTTTCCCCCTCCCTGTGTCCACCAGTCCATTCTCTACATCTGCATCTTTATTCCTGTCCTGCCCCTAGGTTCTTCAGAACCATCTTCTTTTTAGATACCATATATATGTGTTAGCATACAGTATGTGGTTTTCTCTTTCTGACTTACTTCACTCTGTATGACAGACTCTAGGTCCATCCACCTCACTACAAATAACTCAATTTCATTTCTTTTTATGGCTGAGTAATATGGGGAGCCTAATTTAGATATGAGCTATCATCTGAACAACTATCTGAGGACAGTGTGGTGGATTGAATGTGTGCTACTTCTGAGTCTAGCTCCCCAAGGAGTTGCCCTTGCATCTATTCATTTTATGTGTCTCTGTTTCTACCTCCAGCAGTCTAAAACTGCTGTAGGTGCTCAGAGCACTGATGACCATTCTTTATCTCATGTGTCCCTAGAAGAGCAGTATTTACTTAATAGTTATAGTGGGGCTCCCCTGTAAGACCACTGTACATCATGAGGATTAATCTTAAGACGGTTCTGCTAGGTTCTCACCTGAGAACACCTTGTGGCTGGAATGAGCAAATGTGCCTTGTTCTTTGGAGATGAATAATTCAGTCTCTCATTTCACTAACAATATTTTGTTCAGATCAAATGTCAACTTTTTTTTTTTTAATATAAGCCAAATTTAACAAAACCAGCCACCCGTGCTTTCCTGGGCCTCCTACCCAGATCGCCCTAGGTCTCTGCCTAGGAAATTCACCAGTACCCCCTAAGACTCCAAGTCCTTCATAAAAACAGCTCAAATACAATTTTTATAATCATCATTTAAAAGCAGTGAGACCTGGATATCAGGGGTATTCACTGGAACACCTGAGGAGTACTGAGAAGCTGGTGGGGCTCAGTGGATCCATGCTGGTTTCAAGTCTTCATTCGGCATAGACTCCAAGTGTCCTCTGGCATTTTTTTTCTGATACCCTGCCAACTACACCATGCATATGTCAATGAAAAAATAAATTAATAGTCAATCTAGATATAAAGTCATATTCCTTGCCTCAACACCTTGTCTCCCGATTTATTGGCCTGTCGTGCAGTGAGCAGAATGAGCTTGGGCTCCGTAACAAGTTGTCAGGAGACCTTCAAGATGGCGGAGGAGTAAGACGTGGAGATCACCTTCCTCCCCACAAATATATCAGAAATACATCTACATGTGGAACAACTCCTACAGAACACCTACTGAACGCTGGCAGAAGACCTCAGACCTCCCAAAAGGCAAGAAACTCCCCACATACCTGGATAGGGCAAAAGAAGAAAGGAAAAACAGAGACAAAAGAATAGGGATGGTACCTGCACCTCTGGGAGGGAGCTGTGAAGGAGGAAAAGTTTCCACACACTAGGAAGCCTCTTCACTGGCAGAGATGGGGGTGGCAGTGGTGGGGGAGGCTTTGGAGCCACGGAGGAGAGCGCAGCAACAGGGGTGCAGAGGGCAAAGTGGAAAGATTCCCACACAGAGGATCGGTGCCGACCAGCACTCAACAGCCCGAGAGGCTCGCCCCCCCAGGGCGGGTGGGGGCTGGGAGCTGAGGCTCAGGCTTCAGAGGTCAGATCCCAGTGAGAGGACTGGGGTTGGCTGCGTGAACACAGCCTGAAGGGGACTAGTGCTCCACAGCTAGCTGGGAAGGAGTCCGGGTAAAAGTCTGGAACTGCCTATGAGGCAAGAGACTTTTTCTTGCTGCTTGGTTTCGTGGTACCTGAGGAGAGGGGATTCAGAGCGCCACCTAAACGAGCTCCAGAGATGGGTGTGAGCCACAGCTATCACTGAGGACACAAGAGACAGGCATGAGATGCTAAGGCTGCTGCTGCAGCCACCAAGAAACCTGCGTGCAAGCACAGGTCACTCTCCACACCTCCCCTCCTGGGAGCCTGTGCAGCCTGCCGCTGCCAGGGTCTTGTGATCCAGGGACAAATTCCCCAGGAGAACACATGGTGCACCTCAGCCTGGTGCAATGTCATGCCGGCCTCTGTCGACAGAGGCTCGCCCCGCATTCCGTACCCCTCCCTCCCCCCGGCCTGAATGAGCCAGAGCCCACTAATCAGCTGTGACTTTAACCCCATCCTGTCTGGGCAGGAATAGATACCCTCAGGACACCTACATGCAGAGGCAGAGCCAATCCAAAGCTGAACCCAAGGAGCTGTGTGAACAAAGAAGAGAAAGAGAAATCTCTCCCAGCAGCCTCAGGAGCAGCAGATTAAATCTCCACAATCAACTTGATGTACCCTGCATCTGTGGAATACCTGAATAGACAACAAATCATCCCAAAATTGAGATGGTGGACTTTGGGAGCAACTGTAGACTTGGGGTTTGCTGTATGTGACTGACTAGTTTCTGCTTTTATGTTTATCTTAGTTTACTATTTAGAGTTTATTATCATTGGTAGATTTTTTTATTGATTTAGTTGCTCTTTTCCCTTTTATATATTGATAGATAGATAGATGTATATATATTTTTCCTTTTTCTCTTTTTGTGAGTGTGTATTTGTATGCCTCCTTGGGTGATTTTGTCCGTATAGCTTTGCTTTTGCCATTTGTCCTAGTGTTCTGTCTGTCCAGTATTTTTCTTGTTTTGTTTTTTTTTTTAGTATAGTTTTTAGCGCTTGTTATCATTGGTGCATTTGTGTTTTGGTTTGGCTGCTCTCTTTCTTTATTTTTTTTTAATTTTTAATTTATTTTATTTTTAAGAATTTTCTTATTTTTTATTTTAATAACTATTTATTTTATTTTATTTTATTTTTTTCTTTCTTTCTTTTGTTTATTCTTCCTTTTCTTCTGATCCATGTGGCTGACAATATCTTGGTGCTCTGGCTGGGTGTCAGGCCTGTGCCTCAGAGGTGGGAGAGCCAAGTTCAGGACATTGGTCCACCAGAGACCTCCTGGATCCACATAATATCAAATGGTGAAAGCTCTCCCAAGATCTCCATCTCAAGGCTAAGACCCAGCTACCCTCAATGACGAGCAAGCTCCAGTGCTGGACACCCCATGCCAAAAAACTAGCAAGACAGGAACACATCACAACCCATTAGCAGAGAGGCCACCCAAAATCATAATAAGGGCATAGACACCACAAAACACACCACCAGACTCAATCCTGCCCACCGGAAAGACAAGCTCCAGCCTCATCCACCAGAACACAGGCACTAGTCCCCTCTATCAGGAAGCCCACACAACCCACTGTGCCAAATGTAGCCACAGGGGGCAGACAGCAAAAACAATGGGAACTACGAACCTGCGGCCTGCAAAAAGTAGACCCCAAACACAGTAAGTTAAGCAAAATGAGAAGACAGAGAAACACACAGCAGATGAAAGAGCAAGGTAAAAACCCACCAGACCAAACAAATGAAGAGGAAATAAACAGTATACCTGAAAAGAATTCAGAGTAATGATAGTAAAATAATCCAAAATCTTGGAAATAGAATGGAGAAAATACAAGAAATATTTAACAAGGACCTAGAGGAACTAAAGAGCAAACAAAAAATGATGAACAACAAAATAAATGAAATTAAAAATTCTCTAGAAGGAATCAGTAGCAGAATAACTGAGCCAGAAGAACGGATAAGTGACCTGGAAAATAAAATAGTGGAAATAACTACTGCAGAGCAGAATAAAGAAAAAATAATGAAAACAATTGAGGATAGTCTTGGAGACCTCTGGGACAACATTAAATGCACCAACATTCGAATTATAGGGGTCCCAGAAGAAGAAGAGAAAAAGAAAGGGACTAAGAAAATATTTGAAGAGATTATAGTTGAAAACTTCCCTAATATGGGAAAGGAAATAGTCCATCAAGTCCAGGAAGTGCAGAGAATCCCATACAGGATAAATTCAAGGAGAAACATGACAAGACACATATTAATCAAACTATCCACAATTAAATACAAAGGAAAAGTATTAAAAGCAGCAAGGGAAAAATGACAAATAACATACAAGGTAATTCCCATAAGGTTAACAGCTGATCTTTCAGCCGAACCTCTGCAAGCCAGAAGGGAGTGGCAGGACATATTTAAAGTGATGAAAAGGAAAAGCCTACAACCGAGATTACTCTACCCAGCAAAGATCTCATTCAGATTAGACGGAGAAATTAACACTATTAAAGACAAGCAAAAGCTAAGAATTCAGCACCAAAAAAACCCAGCTTTACAACACATGCTAAAGGAACTTCTCTAGGCAGGAAATACAAAAGAAGGAAAAGACCTACAATAACAAACCCAAAACAATTAAGAAAATGGTAATAGGAACATACATATCGATAATTACCTTAAATGTAAATGGATTAAATGCTGCAACCAAAAGACATAGACTGGCTGAATGGATACAAAAGCAAGATGCATATATATGCTGTCTACAAGACACCCACTTCAGACCTAGGGACACATACAGACTGAAAGTGAGGGGATGGAAAAGGATATTCCATGTAAATGGAAATCAAAAGAAACCTGGAGTAGCACTTCTCATATCAGACAAAATAGACTTTAAAATAAAGACTAATACAAGAGACAAAGAAGGACACTATATAATGATCAAGGGAGCGATTCAAGAGGAAGATATAACAATTGTAAATATTTATGCACCCAAAATAGGAGCACCTCAGTATATAAGGCAAATGCTAACAGCCATAAAAGTTGAAATCAACAGTAACACAATCATAGTAGGGGACTTTAACACCCCACTTTCACCAATGGACAGATCATCCAAAATGAAAATAAATAAGGAAACACAAGCTTTAAATGATACATTAAACAAGATGGACTTAATTGATACTTATAGGACATTCCATCCCAAAACAACAGAATACACTTTCTTCTCAGGGCTCATGGAACATTCTCCAGGATAGATCATATCCTGGGTCACAAATCAAGCCTTGGTAAATTTAAGAAAATTGGAATCGTATCAAGTATCTTCCAACCACCACGCTATGAGACTAGATATCAATTACATTTAAAAATCTGTAAAAAAATACAGACACATGGAGACTAAACAATACACTACTTAATAACCAAGAGATCACTGAAGAAATCAAAAAATACCTAGAAACAAATGACAATGAATACACGACGACCCAAAACCTATGGTATGCAGCAAAAGCCGTTCTAAGAGGGAAGTTTATAGCAATACAATCCTACCTCAAGAAGCAAGAAACATCTCAAATAAAGAACCTAACCTTACACCTAAAGCAATTAGGGAAAGAAGAAGAACAACAACAAAAAAAAACCTCCAAAGTTAGCAGAAGGAAAGAAATCATAAAGATCAGATCAGAAATAAATGAAAAATAAATGAAGGACACAATAGCAAAGATCAATAAAACTAAAAGCTGCTTCTTTGAGAAGATAAAGAAAATTGATAAACCATTAGGCAGACTCATCAAGAAAAAAAGGTAGAAGACTTAAATCAACAAAATTAGAAATGAAAAAGGAGGAGTAACAACTGACACTGCAGAAATACGAAAGATCATGAGAGATTACTACAAGCAACTCTATGCCAATAAATTGGACAACCTCGAAGAAATGGACAAATTTTTAGAAAAGCACAACCTTCAGAGACTGAACCAGGAAGATATAGAAAATATAAACAAACAAATCACAAGCACTGATATTGAGACTGTGATTAAAAATCTTCCAATGAACAAAGCCCAGGAACAGACGGCTTCACAGGCAAATTCTATCAAACATTTAGAGAAGAGCTAACACTTATCCTTCTCAAACTCTTCCAAAGTATAGCAGAGGGAGGAACACTCCCAAAGTCATTCTAGAGGCCACCATCACCCTGATACCAAAACCAGGCAAAGATGTCACAAAGAAAGAAAACTACAGACCAATATCACTGATGAACATAGATGCAAAAGTCCTCAACAAAATACTAGCAAACAGAATCCAACAGCACATTTAAAGGATCATGCACCATGATCAAGTGGTGTGTATCCCAGGAATGCAAGGATTTTTCAATATATGCAAGTCAGTCAATGTGATACACCATATTAACAAATTGAAGGATAAAAACCATATGATCATCTCAAGAGATGCAGAAAAAGCTTTTGACAAAATTCAACACCCATTATGATAAAAACCCTTCAGAAAGTAGGCATAGAGGGAACTTTCCTCAATATAATAAATGCCATATATGACAAGGCCATATATGACAAACCCACAGCCAACATCATTCTCAATGGTGAAAAACTGAAACCATTTCCACTAAGATCAGGAGCAATACAAGGTTGCACACTCTCACCACTATTATTCAACATAGTTTTGGAAATTTTAGCCACAGCAATCAGAGAAGAAAAAGAAATAAAAGGAATCTAAATTGGGAAAGAAGAAGTAAAGCTGTCATTGTTTGCAGATGACATGATACTATACACACAGAATCCTAAAGATGCTCCCAGAAAATTACTAGAGCTAATCAATGAATTTGGTAAAGTAGCAGAATCCAAAATTAATGCATAGAAATCTCTTGAATTCCTATACACAAATGATGAAAAATCTGAAAGAGAAATTAAGGAAACACTCCCATTTACCACTGCAACAAAAAGAATAAAATACCTAGGAATAAACCTACCTATGGAGACAAAAGACCTGTATGCAGAAAACTATAAGACACTGATGAAAGAAATTAAGGATGATTCAAACAAATGGAGAGATATACCATGCTCTTGGTTTGGAAGAATGAACACTGTGAAAATGACTATACTACCCAAAGCAATCTACAGATCCAATGCAATCCCTATCAAACTACCAGTGACATTTTTCACAGAACCAGAACAAAAAACTTTACAATTTTTTGTAAAGCCAAAGCAATGTTTAGAAAGAGAAATGGAGCTCTAGGAATCAGACTCCTGGACTTCGGGTTATACTACAAAGCTACAGTAATCAAGACAGTATGATACTGGCACAAAAACAGAAATATAGATCTGTGGAATAGGATAGAAAGCCCAAAGATAAACCCATGCACATATGGTCACCTTAATTTTGATAAAGGAGGCAGGAATATACAATGGAGAAAAGACAGCCTCTTCAATAAGTTGTGCTGGGAAAACTGGACAGCTACATGTAGAAGACTGAAATTATAAACTCCCTTATACCATACACAAAAATAAACTCAAAGTGGATTAAAGACTTAAATGTAAGGCCAGACACTATCAAACTCTTAGAGGAAAACATAGGCAGAACACTCTATGACATAAATTACAGTAAGATCCTTTTGACCCACCTCCTAGAGAAATGGAAATAAAAGCAAAAATAAACAAATGTGACCTAATGAAACTTAAAAGGTTTTGCACAGCGAAGGAAACCATAAACAAGAGGAAAAGATAACCTTAGAATGGGAGAAAATATTTGCAAATGAAGCAACTGACCAAGGATTAATCTCTAAAATATACAAGCAGGTCATGGAGCTTAATATCAAACAAACAAAAAATCCAATCCAAAAATGAGCAGAAGATCTAAGTTGACATTTCTCCAAAGAAGATATACAGATGGCCAAAAAACACATGAAAGGATGCTCAACATCACTAATCATTAGAGAAATGCAAATCAAAAGTACAATGAGTTATCATCTCACACCATTGAGAATGGCCAGGATCAGAAAATCTACAAACAATAAATGCTGGAGAGGGTGTGGGGAAAAGGGAACCCTCCTGCACTGTTGGTGGGAATATAAATTGATACAGCCACTATGGAGAACAGTATGGAGGTTCCTTAAAAAACTAAAAATAGAATTACCATATGACCCAGCAATCCCACTACTGGGCATATACCCTGAGAAAACTACACTTCAAAAAGGGTCATGTACCACAATGTTCATTGCAGCTCTATTTACAAGAGCCAGGACAAGTAAGCAACCTAAGTGTCCATCGACAGATGAATGGATAAAGAAGATGTGGCACATATATACCGTGAAATATTACTCGGCCATAAAGGGAAATGAAATTGAGTTATTTGTAGTGAGGTGGATGGACATAGAATCTGTCATACAGAGTGAAGTAAGTCAGAAAGAGAAAATCAAATACCGTATACTAACACATGTATATATGGAATCTAAAAAAAAAAAAAATGGTTTTGAGGAACCTAGGGACAGAACAGGAATAAAGACACAGACGTTGAGAATGGACTTGAGGACACGGGGAGGCGGAAGGCTAAGCTGGGACGAAGTGAGAGAGTGGTATGGACATATATACACTATGAAATGTAAAATTGATAGCTAGTGGGAAGCAGCCACATAGCACAGGGAGATCAGCTCGGTGCTTTGTGACCACCTAGAGGGGTGAGATAGGGAAGGTGGGAAGGAGAAGCAAGAGGGAGGAGATATGGGGATATATGTATATGTATAGCTGATTCACTTTGTTATAAAGCAGAAACTAACACACCATTGTAAAGCAATGATACTCCAATAAATATGTTAAAAAATTCCGTCAATCTAGAAATAAATGGACAATTTTATTTGAGCCATCCTGAAGATTATTACCTGGAGACAGTCTTTCAGATAGCTCTGAGGGCTGTTCCATCAGTTAGAGGTCAAAGCCAGTTATATAAGTTTCTGAGACAAAGGGTTATAAGTCAAATGACAGATTACACAATCCAGATCTGTGCTTACAAAGCTAATAGTGGGTCATCATAACGCATTAAAGGATTAAGGAGAAAGGGGATCTCCTGAGGAGGTCTGGTTAATGCAGATGCACAGTACACTCTAAAGGGGAGGGAAGAGGCCCAAGCAGGCAGATGAAAATTTTGTTTAAATTTTTTTTGTCTTACTCTCAGATATAAATTTTATTTCATCAAGATCATAGTTAAGTTTGAACCATATAGTGTTGGGGAAGAAGAATTTTCCTCTACTGTTCTAGGTTCTTCTGGTTGTTCTAATAATTAAATTGACATGAGACAGTTTAACAGGGGAAAATCACATTAAAGTTTAATAGCTTGTATACATGGGCAAGTCCCAGGAAAACTGAGTAAGTCGCCAAAATGACCAAAGCCCTCACCTTAAATACCAGCGGGAACTGCAAGTGGGAAGGCCTTGAAGCAGAATGAACTTGGTATGTTTGAGAAATAGAAAGACCAGTGTGGTTGGAATGTGTGAATGAGATGAGGGTAGAGAGATGATTGAAGGCAAGATCACCCAGGGCCTTATAGGCCATTTAAAGAAGTTTGGATACTATCTTAAAGGGTATGGGTACAATTGAAGGGATTCAACAAGGTCAGATTAGAGCTTTTAAGAGGTTACTTGGGCTGCTGTTTGGAGAATGCACTGTAAGGGTACAAAGAAGAATGCCTCTGTCATCTGGGCTGGAGGTGATGGGGGCTTGAGGCAGTGCAGGTGGACAGATTAGATGTGCAAAATCTTCCAGAGTGAAAAAGAATCTTAATGGATAGGATATGGGTATGAGTAGAAAGCAGATGGTATGAGGATTGTCAGTATTATCAAAGGCTTAAAACAAGAGACCCTATAGAAATTACACACTGAGGTTTATCCCTATATTCCTAAAGCTGGTGAGCAATCTCCATGATTCTTGGTAACTTGGCAGAGTTTCTGAAAAGTATGGACTTGTGTGACTTTTTCTTCCATTTAAGAAGATTTAGGTTACTGCAAAGGCTACTAGACACGATCAGTTCAACCTAGTAGATATGGAACGAAAATGTATGAAAAATGTGTACTGTTATTTAAAGAACCACTTGACTAGTATCTTGCCCTGGGGGTGCCATAAAAAGATGTCAGTTCAGCTTGGTGCTGCTCAGGTTGGGTTCTTAGGAAGGAGATGCTGAGGCAGAGTTTGGGGTGCTAGATATTTATCAGGGATCCATACCTATGAAAGGAAGAAGGGAGAAGCAAGATTGGGCAAATAAAAGTCAGTTTCAATGCTGGTCCAACAAAGTGTGGGTCGACCCCGAAGGGAACTCTGGAGCAAATATTGCCCATCAGAGTGACCTGCATTAAGCCCAAACTGCTGGGTCTTTACATCCTTGCCTCACTCTGTCATTGGGTATAGGCTACCCCAGGAATGGTGTGCCTTTGGGCGAGGCTGTTCTCTGCAGCTGAGTCCAACCCTGAAGCTGGTGACAGGTAAACATCAAATGCTTTCTAGAAGTGGATGGCACATCCCCATATCCACCACAAGTACTGCATTGCTGAAGAGAAGTAGTAAGTAATTTGGCTAGCTGATGTATTCTTTAATTTACGTATTTGTTTCCTCTCGAGATCTCAAGATAAAACATACACAATTTTTTAATCACAAAATATTTACCAGTCACTGGGACAATCCAAGAGAGGGTAACTAAGAGATAAGAGATTGGTTGGAGAAACCAAGATCAGGAAAAGCACAAAGAGAAAAAACTAATGGAAGGAGGCTTCTAGGAGCAAAGAGAAACAAATTTTAATAAAATACATGGAGTTATGGCATCTGGTCCTGGACCTTATTTCAAAAATCACTACAATGAACATATCTTTAAAACAGTTTTTAAAATTATATTGTAAAATGTTATTAGCTCTGTTTTGTTCCCTTGACAGATATGGAAAACATGGATAAAAGAGACCGACCATTCATGACAGTTGAGAAAAATGATACCTCAGGTATTTTTTCTACTTCTAAGCCCGTTGTATGATTTATGGTGGATTATTGGTGATATAAAATTGGAATGTTGATTTTCAAAAGTTTAATAATGGAAGGTTCATTTTTTGGTCACATTGAAGATTTCTCCAGTTCCCTTACAATAGTCAGGCCAACCATTCTTTCCTGTGCTTGTCCTTAAATCATTTGGAAGCTTCTTGCAGTCGCGTGATCCATGATATACTTAATAAATCTTAATTGCCTTACATCGCACAGGTGAATTTTTCACATCATTGAGGCAATGATGCTTGAATTACCCAAATTTTTATACTTCACACTACTTGGGCTTAGAGTGTCCTCTACCTATGTTTTACTTTATCAAAATAGTTAGGATCAAACTAAACTAGGATATTTTATATGCTTGGATGGAGAATGGCTGCCCAAACATTTTGTATCATTTAAATTTTATCTGGCCTATTAAATTTTTTAGGTTTCAGTTTCAACCTTTTTTCGTATTTAATTGAAATCAATTTTTCTAAGTTAAAAATGCAGCTATGACTTTAAAAATTCTATTTACTTAATTTGATTCATAAGAATGTGATACTTAAATATTCACAGTTGATGACTAATACATTTTAAATAAAAAGAATGGTCACACTTTGTAACTTGACAATATAATTTTCTAAGATTCTCAATGTACTAACTTAAATGGAAGTATTCCTTTTATGCCCTTTTAGAAGTAATTTTATGCAAGGAATATAGTGGTAATATTTTTTAAATTTCCAGAAACTGAGGTTCAAATATACTACGAATATTGCAATATATTACTTCTCATATTTGCTTTAAAATCTTTAAAAATAAGACCTGCAGTCAACATGTTGCCATAACTCTATTTTGACTTCCAATAACATAATACTATTTCTTTGTCATTTTCTGTTTTTGATGAAAAACAGGTAATCTGGTATTTCGTATGAAAAATGAAATGAGAAGCACCAAGTATAAACCAGTAGACTATCAACAGTTGCATGCATTAACCGAAGCAAAAAAATTAGCTTCTGCCTCTACGGAGCTAAAGGTTAGAAGTTGTATGTGTGTGTGTGTGTGTGTGTGTGTGTGTGTTTTCTAGTTTTGGAAAATTGAATTGCTAGAAAGTAAAATGGTAGTTACAATGAAATGTGAAAATAAATAACATTCTAAATAGTTTTTAGAATCTTCCAACTATTGGTAATAGTGAATAGCAACATTTTTTTTTCCTATTTATTTTTTTGGCTGTGTTGGGTCTTCGTTGCTGTATGTGCACTTTATTTGTGGCAAGCGGGGGCTACTCTTCGTTGCGGTGCACGGGCTTCTCATTGCGGTGGCTTCTCTTGTTATGGAACACAGGCTCTAGGTGCATGGACTTCAGTAGTTGCAGCACACAGGCTCAGTAGTTGTGGCTTGAGGGCTCAGTAGTTATGACTTGTGGGCTCTAGAGCGCAGGCTCAGTAGTTGTGGCGCACAGGCTTAGTTGCTCCACGGCATGTGGGATCTTCCTGAACCAGGGCACAAACCCGTGTCCCCCTGCACTGGCAGGCAGATTCTTAACCACTGCGCCACCAGGGAAGCCCTGTGAATAGCGACATTTATTGAATGCTGTCAGACACTGTGCTATGTAGTCTACACGCATTACTCATTTAATGTTCTTAACAACCCCATGAGGCCTGAATTCAACTTTATTTTTAGAAAGATAGCTATCTCATTAATTTTCAACAATTTCTAACATAATCTAAACGAAATAAAAATTGCTAGTATGTGCTAGCGATGGATTATCATCTAATTTAAAGCTCCTTCTGCAACACCATACAAAGTATGCCCCCAGGTGCCTCTCTTTTCTCAAATTCCCTTTTTGCCCTGATCTAAGCAGAGGTGAGCCTCGACTAGATTTGAAAGAGGTTTATGTGCAAGTGATTGTGCATAGTATTTTAGGACCACGGATGGGTTTAGGATTATTCAGGCAGTATGTTTCCCTCTTATGCAAATAATAGAGTACATTATAAACAGCATTTTTATTGCTTGGTTAAATTTAAAAATCTGGTTTAGCAAAGCAACATATTAAGCAATTTACAAGCTTTCATGTGTATTTAATATTTTTGTGTTATATTAGTTTTACATAGCTTTTTATTGTTAATATCTTTTTAAAAAGGCAACTCTCATGATTTCAAGGCACATTTGATACCCTATTCTGGGGAAATTACCATATATTCATGAGCTATGTCCCCTCAAACTAAGGAGACCACTTAAAAAGTAGGGCATTATTTGTTTGTTTCAGATATAGCTTTAAAATAATTTAATGTTATTCAAAGAAATTTTATGGCAAAATCACTTACATAACTATCATCCTAATAAAACTATTTTCATATTTCTGACTTCTGTGCTGATCTGTTGTATATATACCATCTATACACATATGTATTGATACATATAATAAATTATGTGCCTTGAATATATAATGGTGAACAACATATAACACCTACCCTCATGGGTGTACTATTTGCAGGAGAGAGGGAGGAGAGAAGCCAGTGTTTATCAAATAAGCCCTGAAATAAAATTATATTAAGTATAAACTCCAATAAAAAAGGCTGTCTGGTGTATAATAACAGGACTTGATCCTAACTGGATGGGAAGGCTTTTCTAAGGAAGTGACATTGTAATTGGAAGCTCAAGGACAATAAGAATTAGCCGAACAAAAACAGGAGTGATGAGTACTTCAAATAGAAAAAGATGCATACCTTATCACATTCCAATTGTTGGATATTTAGGTTGTATCCAAGTTTGTGATATTGGAAATCATGTTTCCGTAAATATCTTCATGCATAGACACTTTATGTGGATAAATTCCCGTGATTGGGATGTCTGGGCCAAAAAGCATGAATGTTTTTTACTTCTCTCCCAAAGTACTGTTGTAGTAAAGTTGCCACTACAAACATTTTGTCTACACCCTTTTCAGTATTGGAATGTGTACAGTTGACTCTTGAGCAATGCGAGGGTTAGGGGTGCTGACCATCTATTGGAAGAAAATCTGTGTATAATTTATAGTTAGCCCTCCTAGTCAGCCCTCTGAATCCAAGGTTGCTCTATATCTATGGCTCTACATCCTCAGATTTAACCAGCGGATTGTGTGATACTGTAGTATTTAGTGAAAAAAATGCACGTATAAGTGGACCCATGCAGTTCAAACCTGTGTTGTTCAAGGTTGACTGTACATATATGTTCATATATATATTCCAAATATTATCTATATATCTGTTCATCCATCTGTCTGTCCATCTGTCCCTCCATCTATTCCTCTATCCAGATGCACATTTTGGATGAATGGGGAATCGTTGAATGTTAAAATCAATATTTGGTCAAAGTGAATTTCTCTTTGATGATAGGATTTCTATCAAAGAATAAACATATTTAAAATTTTAAATTATTAATGTGGTTTTTTGAGTTTGACATTAAGTTCAGGGACAATAATTTCTTAGCACTGTCAGCTATCTATATTGCTTCTCTGGTCACTGTGTTATACATTTATGAGGTTAAATGGATGATCACTCTCAACTGACATTTTAAATAACATCAATAACCTTTTTGTTCACAGAATACCATTCATGAAGAAGCTTTTTAGTTATATATTTTCTAGAAATAACTTGGTACCTGGGATTCATAGCTTGGCAAATCTCAAAAAATCTCTTGCCATCAACTACTGAAAATGGTTCACAGTCTGTAGCAATCATTTTGACAAGCTTTTTGCTTCCATTTTTAGTCTCCATAGATTCATAATAATAAATAATTGTCCTTTTAAAGCATTTTTGTAATATCCGTTGTTTTGAATTTGGTCAGTGAGAACAAAATGTGTCCTGGATACCTCATCATTTTCAAATAGTCTTCTTTCCTTTATACAATCTTCATTTTTTATTGTATCTAGTTTGAGGAAGATTTATTGGGAATGTCATTTTCATGATTTTTGGACTCTTCCCATCTCATTTAATTTAGAGATATCAACTTGACATTTTGCTTTTAATTTATTCTTGTAAGATGTGAACAATTCCTAAATAGGGCTTTTTCTTGAAAGACACATGGCTTAAATGGAATCAGATAGCTGAAAATTAAATACAATTCTTAAAATTTATTTTGTTTAATGTTATGAATGCTAATATATCAAACAGCCTACACCAACTGGAATTATGATAAAATTGTCTCTGTTATCCTTTCTTATACTATTGTTTAACATTTTATGAAATATGTGTTGACTGAAGAATAATATTTTATTCTTTTTTTTTTTTTTTTTTTTTTTTTGCGGTACGCAGGCCTCTCACTGTTGTGGCCTCTCCCGTTGTGGAGCACAGGCTCCGGACATGCAGGCTCAGCGGCCATGGCTCACGGGCCCAGCCGCTCTGCAGCATGTGGGATCTTCCCAGACCGGGGCACGAACCCGTGTCCCCTGCATTGGCAGGCGGACTCTCAACCACTGCGCCACCAGGGAAGCCCAATATTTTATTCTTAATGTTACATAGTTAACACATTCTCTCTTAGTATTTGTATTATCAGTCAATTCCCAATTTTTTTTACTAATTAAATATGCTCATTTTTTTGCACATGAAATTAACAGCTTTAACAATCATTATTACTACGGCACTTTACTGTGGCAATATTAAATGTAAACATACTCAAGCTGAATGATAGAATGTTAACATTTAAAGCACATAAGAAGGACTTCCCTTGTTGTGCAGTGGTTAAGAACCTGCCTGCCAATGCAGGGGAGACGGGTTCGATCCCTGGTCTGGGAAGATCCCACATGCCACGGAGCAAATAAGCCCATGCGCCACAGCTACTGAGCCCGTGTGCCACAACTACTGAAGCCCACGTGCCTAGAGCCTGTGCTCCACAACTAGAGAAGCCACTGCAATGAGACGCCCGTGCACTGCGACGAAGAGCAGCCTCCGCTTGCTGCAACTAGAGAAAGCCCGCGTGCAGCAACGAAGACACAACGCGGCCAAAAATAAATAAATTAATTATTTTTTTAAAAAGCACGAAAGAAGATCTTTGCTTCAAGTAACATCTAGAATGCTTAGCTGTATTTGAAAAGAAATTAACAGTAAGTATTTTTAATTAACAATAAATTAGGAAGTCTTGCCTGATTCGTTTTGCTGGTATTGTTATACTGATTAGATGTGATAGTGACCTATATAATTGCTGTGTTATTGATCCTTCACAAATTCTGGGTTGCCAGATGAGACACTGATGTGCACATTGAGTAATCTAGTCTTTCAAAGGCTGAGACTGAACCTGAGGCCAAATAGTAGATGTGGGCTGAAAATTGAGACCAATTTTTGGTACATTACATATTAACTGTTCATTCCCAGTTTAAGTACAAAAGAGATCTTTACAATTATTTTTATTTGAATTTCTTTGCTTAGCAAGAATGAATATTTCTTGTCCAACCCAAGTAATCCATCTACTAATTCTTTTTTTAAAACACTATATTATGGAAAATTGCAAGAATATGCAAAATTAGAGTGAATGGTATCATTAATCTCCACGTAACATTATCCAGCTTCAGCTATGAACAACTCTTGGCCGTTATTTCCTCTGTACTCCCAGCTACGACTTCCCTCTGCACCAGATTATTTTGAAATCTCAAACATCATAATATTCACCATAAATATTTCAGCATGTATCTCTAAAAGATTAGGGCTATAAAACCCCAAACCCTACAATACCATTACTATTAAAATGTTCATGATTTCTTAATAATTTCAAATTATCAGTGTTAAGTTTCCCTGATTGTCTCCAAATTTTTTTCTTAAAGTTTATTCAAATTAGTATCTAAATAATATCCATATATTACAATTGATTTTTATTTTTTTAGGTTTCCTCCTCCATCCTCTTGTGTCCTTTTTTTAATATAAATTTATTTCATTTTATTTATGTATTTTTGGCCACATTGGGTCTTCGTTGCTGTGCGCAGACTTTCTCTAGTTGTGGTGAGCAGGGGCTACTCTTTGTTGCGGTGCACGGTCTTCTCATTGCAGTGGCTTCTCTTGTTGCAGAGCACGGGCTCTAGGCGCATGGGCTTCAGTAGTTGTGGTTCACGGGCTCTAGAGCTCAGGCTCAGTAGTTATGGTGCAGGGACTTAGTTGCTCCGCACCATGTGGGATCTTCCTGGACCAGGACTCGAACCCATGTCCCCTGTATTGGCAGGTGGATTCTTAACCACTGTGCCACCAGGGAAGCCCCATCCTCTTGTATTTTTATAATTTATTTTTTGAAGAAAATGTAGTGTTTATCCTTTATATTTTCTTACAGTCTGGATTTTGCTGATTACATCCTGGTGGTGTCATTAAACATATTTTCCTATCTCTTGTATTTCCAGTAATTGGTAGTTATATCTGGAGACTTGATCAGATTCAAGTTCAATTTATTTTGGTAAGAACACTTATTGACAGAATCTCTGTGCTTGTCTTTTTCTATTATAAGTAGTGCTGCAGTAAATAGCTTTGTTCACCTATCTTTTTATACTTTGGCCAATACAGTTTTCAGATAGATTTCTATAGGTAAGATTGCTAGGTCAAAGGATAAATCCATATGAAACTCCAAATTCCCTTCTACCCAGGGTTGCATCATTTTGTATTCCCACTAGCAACGTAAGAGAGAGAACATGTTTTCCCATAGCCTCACACAGTGTTTTGTTAAATATTTGAGTTTTTGCCAACCAGATAGATGAGGAATTGCGTCTTAGTAGAGTTTAAAAAATTTTTTTATTTCTTCAGTTCTGTATTGAGTTATAACTCACATATAGTGAAGTACGCAAATCTAAAGTGAACACATCAATGAATTTTGACATAGGCACATGTAACCAACACTTAAATTGTCCACTAATTACTGTTGTTTATATCTAAAGATGGATCATCTGGCCCAAAGGGCTTTCACGGTATTTCAGGGTACCTATTTAGGGTTTTATTATCTTGGCTCATCACAATAAACTACTTTCGAATGTATTACTTTTGTAATTTTAAATTCATCAGCATTCTGCATAAATCATCATCCACCTAAAATATTGCTTTCAAATGGCTTATTGCTCAACAAAATGAATTGGAATCACCTAGAAATTACTCTATTAAAAAGATACAATTTTAAATCTTCTTGTTTGTTTAAAAACTTTATTTTTAAAAAAAATTTTGGCCAAAGATAGAAGTAGAGTCAATGAGTGAATTTACAAAAAAGTCAGAATGTTCTGCAAAATATTGGAAGTGTCTAGTGAAAAACTGTAGCTTTATTTTCACTTTTATAGTCTACTTAATTGGTCTTTCCCTGGGATCAAAGGCAGCAGCATTGATTTTTTTTTAATTATAGAAATGTGTCTACATCTTTCACCAATGTGTTTTAATTTTTTTGTACAGTATGGACCAAATATGTCAAAGAAATCTAATTTTAAAAGTTGTGCCTGCTGCAACAAACTTCAGAGACTATAGATGGTAAATAGTTGGAATGAGTTTTAGGCATTCTTCAAGCAAACACAAGTGTCTGATTTTAGAAACACTACATAGGTACTTTTATTTTTTCTGTGAAATAGAGAGATGGCTGTATGTTTTCCTGCAATGTCCTGTTCTGACTTATTTATTTAATACATTTATTTATTTTATTTATTTACTTTTGGCTTCATTGGGTCTTCATTGCTGTGTGTGGGCTTTCTCTAGTTGTGGCAAATCTGGGCTACTCTTCATTGCAGTGTGAGTGCTTCTCACTGTGGTGGCTTCTCTTGTTGCAGAGCACGGACTCTAGGCACGCGGGCTTCAGTAGTTGTGTCACGTGGGCTCAGTAGTTGTGGCTTGCGGGCTCTAGAGCACAAGCCACAGGAGTTGTGGTGCAGGGGCTTAGTTGCTCCATGGCATGTGGGATCTTCCCAGACCAGGGATCGAACCCATGTCCCCTGCAATGGCAGGCGGATTCTTAACCACTGTACCACCAGGGATGTCCCTCCTGTTCTGACTTAAATGTACTTTTCTCCTAAATTTCATAATTGTAGCACTCTTAAGAAAAGATTTGACTTTGACTTTGTGTTTTTTTAAGTAATGTTTGGGTTATTTTGTTTTCTTATACTCCTGATTTTGAATCAGTAACCAGAACAGTGGAAAGATAAACTCAAGGTTATGGTAATCAGTGAATGACAGCTAGAAATAGCAAGCATTAAAGAGTCTTTTTAGAACTTCTCTTCTGAAGTTTTTACATCTTCAGTATTGATCTGTTAAGCCTTTCAGGGTACTAAGTATTCTAGTAACAGGGAAAATATAAAATATGCATATTTCATCAAGTTTCTGATTTCAGATGAACACTTTTATAGATGTTTAAAAGTATTAATATGAAATACACAAGTTCAGCATGTACATGTCAGTCAGAGTCTAACCACTTAAGGATTTAGAATAGAGGGGTCTTTAATGCAGGAAATGGTTACACAGGTGATAGAGCTGAGAAGCCAGAGGACTGTGAACCAACACAGGGATTAGAACAGAAGTGAGTCATTGCCTTGCCTGGGTTGGAGGGACATTTAGAAAAAGCAAGGTTGTAGTACATCCCATAGGCTGAGGTTACCCAGAGATAGTTAGAACCATAATAGAAATGTCAAGAAATGTTGGAGCAATGGAGAAGTTACAGATGCTTGTGGAGACCCCTCTGGAGAGAGAAGGCAGGAGAAGTGAGTAATCCTTTGGCTTCTCCCTTCCTCCCTCCCTCCCTCCAGTCTCCCACTACCAGTGTCTCCCTTTGGCTGAATCCAGCTGGAAGGCATTTGCTAGGGGTGTCTGAGAAACACAGGCTGCTCTCTGATGTGGAGCAGACAAGGAAAATGGCCAAGAATGGATCTTAAGGTAAACAGACCCAGACCTGACATATCTTATCAACACAAACCCAAAAGCATTTTTTAAAAGTCATAAAATTTGGGAAAAATTTAAATTTAGTTGAAAATTTGGGTTTCAATGCTACCTGATTTTTCACTGTTTCCTTGTTTAGTACCTTCAAATAAAGATTTGCCTGAAATTTAAAATTTAAGTTTTAATTTAAATTTTTATTTACAAAGTCATGGAGTTGAAAGATTAACATTGTATATACAGTTCAAGGTCACATTTCTAGTAGATACTGAAGCTGAGACTAAAGCCAGGCCTCCTAATAACTTATCCATTGCCCCTTTACCATCCACTGCTGAAGGATCACATAAAACCAATATGAACACTGAGGTTCTATGTGATTCTGATGTTTATGAGTTTGATGGTCCTTGACCAAGTCTTTTAACCTCTCTGAACTTCACTGTCCTCATCTGTAACATGGGAATAGTGATGCCTATGATGCCTGGCAGGGAAGATGTGTAAAAAGGCAAGAAAATATATGGAATACTCTTGCAGATTTTCTGGGGCTAGATGAATTAAGGTGTTATTTATTGTATGTATGGAAAATAGAATTACTTCACCTTTCTTTAGAAAGGTGCTAATGTTAGAAAATGCACGAATAGGATTGAAAAAGAATAAGTATTTAACTTAGAAATTACAGATTAAACATTTTTATTGTGGAAAACACTTAAAAGACATGGAAATTGCTCCTCTTTTTTTCCCTTTAAATCTAGATCAGAAAAGCAGTGCAGACTTCAAAGATATCTAAAGAGCAGACACTAATAAAGCAACACAAGCAAGTGTGGTGGAAAGAACACCAAAGGCTAAATGAAGTCAGGTAAGAACTGAGGGAAATCTCAATTAAGAACACGCAGGGGGCTTCCCTGGTGGCGCAGTGGTTGAGAGTCCGCCTGCCGATGAGGGGGACACGGGTTCGTGCCCCGGTCCGGGAAGACCCCACATGCCACGGAGCCATGGCCGCTGGGCCTGCGTGTCCGGAGCTTGTGCTCCGCAACGGGAGAGGCCACAGCAGTGAGAGGCCCGCGTACCGCAAAAAAAAAAAAAAAAAAAAGAACACGCAGGAATTACTGAGATGCACTTACCTAGGTAGATGTTCTGTAAATTTCCATATTAATTAAACTATTATAATCAAAATTTCATTTCCTCAGTTTAGTTTGGAATCCAGTGAATATATTAATATGGCTTTTCCTTTCCTTAGGAAAAAAAGAAAGAGATAATCTTTTATGTCTGCTAACCACTTACTCTTCTGCACTCCCATTCATACATGTATTTATTTATATTATACTTAGTACTTTGGACTATAATGTTTTGCTTACATATTTGTCTTCTTATGAAGTGATAAACTTCTCAAGGACAAGCATCCCATCATATTCATCTTTATGTAGGATACATAGAAAGAGACAGATTAAATGCTTTCAGTAAATGAATAAACTAAGGGATTCAAGTTGAGTGATTTCTAAATGTAACGGCATCATGACTAACTTGTTCAGTTTGGATTTTTTACTTTTACTATTATTTCCAACAGTCACTTCAAGATGAATTAAAACAAAATAATGATTTTATACTTGATCTTAAATGTTATCTTTGAGAAATAAATTTTTTTTCAAAGGTCAACCAGAAAGTGAAGGCAGATGTGTTTCCCCTCCTTTTAAGGCATATATATTAGTTTTAATTATGGTGGTATTTATAAAGTATGCTTTTTAAAATATATGCTTGTAAGCATATATTTTATATAAAAATAGATAATTTTGTGGTCTCATTCTAAGCTAAATTTCCAAATACTATTAACTTCACTTTTGACATGGGTGCTTTTCATATTGATAGGAGTTTCCTATTCTGGCAAGTAATTCCTAAATGTGACATAAAAGACTCATGATTGGAAATAGTTTTACATCATTACATAACTTAAAACAGAGAAAAACAAAATTATATAGACTTTGTCATTCATACTTCCACTATAGAAACAAATCAGGCCCATTTTATCCCTCAAAATGTCACCTTTTACAGAGAGAACTTTTGAGCCCATTGGAAATTTTTTTTAGATTTGCATAATTGAAATATGATAAAAACAAAAGCCATTAGGAGGTTTTAATTATTGTGCTCACTGATGCAGGCTCAAATGTAAGGATGCTGGAGAAAGTTTTTTATCTTGGCTGTTCCACACCCTTCTTACTGTGTATATACCTTGTTCTTGAGTGAGATAAAGGAGGCACATAGATTTCATTATGGAAAGTAATTCTTTTGGCTGACCTGGAATGACACAAAGGCGATGAAAATGAGGAATATTCAAGTAATAATGTTATGTCTTGAAACTTGTAAGCGTTGAAACTTGGACAAAAAGGAAGAATTCCAAGATAACTTTCTGTGTTATTCTAGAATGTAGGCTAATTACAATGTGTATTCAGTGAAATTAAAAACTATTAGTGATAGGAGGAAAGTTCAAGAAATGGCAAGAAAGTTCGAGAATTTAGGGACCACCAGAAAATCAGGAGTTTAAATTCTATCAGTGTCTCTCAATCTTTAAAATCTACATTCCTTTTTAATAAAAGATGGAAAGTAAAATATTCTTATGCATCACCATAAGAGACTCCCATCTGCGAATTTCAGGTCCCCAGCAGGTAAGGGCCTCCAATGACATCTGACTTTTGCTGGGTAACTTAGTGTATGCCATCGTATGTTAAGTACTTTACATGCTTTGTTTCATTTAATCCTTACAGTTACCCTACGGAGTAGGTATCATTGTTATCCTCATTTTACAGATGAGAACCTTGAGGTTCAGAGGATTAAAATTATTTGCATAAGGTAAACCAGCTAGATTTTGTGGAGGTGGTATTGAATCACTTGCCTTTAACTCCTGTGCTCGCTGACCTTGGAGCTGAGGAGCTTTTTCTTTTTTCCATAGGGTTCCATTCACATCACCTGAGATCTAAATGGTCTAGGCTTACTAGAAAAAAAAAAAAAGATTTGCCGAACCTTAATTCTTTAAAATCTGTCATAAGAAAACTAGACAATTAAAATTTCAAGATATAAAATTACATTTTATATTTAAATTTATAGAATTTAATATTTAAATGTATAAAATTATATTTACTATTTACTATGCTTTCCACACTATACCTCTTGAAGACCTTGATACACTTTGCCAGGAGCACTTTCTTCCTTGTTTCAGAGTGACTGATTTTGAAATTAAAGA
The DNA here is from genome assembly GCF_025265405.1 of Mesoplodon densirostris. Lineage (NCBI taxonomy): Eukaryota > Metazoa > Chordata > Mammalia > Artiodactyla > Ziphiidae > Mesoplodon > Mesoplodon densirostris. Next base: position 77,915,632 of record NC_082668.1, on the reverse strand, counting down.
GGAAGTTATTTATATTGGCCATGTGGTAAAGAATTACAATTATTATTTTAATAAGAACTTTTGACTAATAAAGTTTGAGGGATTTATTTGTAAGCTTTACTACTTTTACTGTAGTTTCTGTTAGAAATATGTGTGGTCTCTTACAATTTCAGTTTTAAAGCATTATTTTAAAAGTATCACCTTTATACAGAATATATCATGGAGCTTTACCAACAACAATTAAATATTGTCTGGAAAAGTGTCTTTAAAGATGAAATTGAGGCCATTATTCATAACTGTGTGACTCAGGCCATCTGAGAATTCACTCTGATTCATTCCTTAGCCAACAGTTGTGAGATTTCCCTCTCTGCCCTCTGTGGTACACAGCTTGGGACAGACTCTTAAAAGAGAGAGAAGCAGATCAAATACCTAGTCTGAGGTACCAAGCTGTCTGAACTGCTGAGTTCCTTCCTTATTGGAGGGATAGAGCTCTGGCCTTCAGCCTGCTCTGGTGCCCTAATTTTCTGCTGATCTCCTGGCTGTTAGTTCCACTAAGGAACTTTAACATCCTCTCTTACTCTGCCTTTCACAATCCATGCCCCTTTGCTTATTGTTTGCATAAATGGCTTTTGATTCTACCAGTCTCCAGTGCCCTATGTTTTCCTTGTTCTGCCGAAATTGGTAACTAAGTGTACCCTAGAAATCCTAGGAAGCTCTGGGTAATTTTTGATGTTCTGAGGAGACTGATTTTACTACACCTAGAACTTTGGCAGCATCCTGGGAGGACGAGGACCTGTATGAAAGTAGAGTCCTGAGAGTTCAAAAATGTCCTCACCAGGCAGGTGGTTGCATTGCCACTGGGCATATCTAGGAAGTAGATTAATATATCATCTAGGCAAACAGTCACACAAAATCTCAGGAGAATTTTTATAGTATCATCAGATTCAGTGGTACCAGAGGACAGGCCAAGTAACAGTAGGAGGTACTTAAGTTGGCAGATCTGGATGTGGAATGTTGCCTTACATTTGTCCCCTATTCAGATGTGGAGACAGTTGTCTGTGCTGCAGAGTTCCGACTTGGTGAACACCTGGGACTGAGTTACATGTCAGTGAACAGGCAGGGTTTTCCTCCCCAGAGTTTATCATTTTAATGCTCTTGAGTGCATCGCAGTTTTTACCTATATTTCCTAAATCATATTCTACAAAACAGAAATATTCTTCAAGATACTCCATGGAGAATAATGAATTTCATCATCCTAAAAATTAGGAAAATACTTCATATTTCATCCCCTTTTTGGAGAACCTCAATGCACTTTAGCATAATCAAGTTTCTGAGAAATCCTGCACTATGGAAACTTGTCTGAATTGTTTAGTTCACCATTTCCCAGTCTTTCCTAGCATCCTATTGATGTTTCTGTTTTACAGGACACAATTTGGGAATGTTAGCCTGCATTCACAAGCTAGTCCCAGAGTCTTGTAGTACTTGCTCCTGGATTTTGTTAGGCAATTAGGACAATTATAGAAATAGGCTGGTCTTGTCTGATGGTTCAGGGTTGTTAATCTACAAAGCCAGGATGGAGCTTACTAGAATTATTATATGCACAGTAGCAGGTTGATCTCCTATATGAACAAAGCCACTTCTCCTCTTGGTTTTCATGTTCTGCTATGGCATTCTAGATGCTGAAAATATAAGAGGGCTGAGCTAAATGGTTTAAAGTGCTATATTTTTGTTTTTAAAAATCCATTATGAAATAACTTGTGGGTTTACTCCACTATTATGCACTTATTCTCCATATAACACTTTCAAATGTAATCTTAAAAATACCTTTGACTGGGACTTCCCTGGTGGTGCAGTGGTTGAGAATCCGCCTGCCAATGTAGGGGACACGGGTTCGAGCCCTGCTCCAGGAAGATCCCACATGCCATGGAGCAACTAAGCCCGTGTGCCACAACTACTGAGCCTGTGCTCTACAGCCCAAGGGCCACAACTACTGAGCCTGCATGCCACAACTACTGAAGCCCACGCACCTACAGCCCCTGCTCTGCAACAAGAGAAGCCACCACAATGAGAAGCCCGTGCACCGCAACAAAGAGTAGCCCCCACTCGCCAAAACTAGAGAAAACCTGCGTGCAGCAACGAAGACCCAACGCAGCCAAAAATAAAATACATAAAATTAAAAAAAAACCTTTGACTAAGACCACATGCTAGAAAAATAGACAGTAAGTGTCATCTACAATAGGATCTCTCCTTTATATATATAAACAAAACCCTGTCCCACATTTGTGAATTGGCTTTGCAGATGATGGCACATATGTAATATAAAATACTGTGCAGCCACTAAAATAAATGATAATTATGAAAATTATTTAGAAATATCTTAAAGTAAGTAAAAAAAAAAGACCCTAATATCAAATGGTAAATATGCCATAATTACAACTAGTTAAAATATTCATGCATGTAGACAAGGGTTAGAAACTTATATGCAGAAATAAAAATAATCATCGTATTAGTGTTGTAATTGTTGCTATTTTCTTATTTTATACCATTTAAAATATTGTATCTTAACAGTCATAATAAATCAAAACTTTTTTATGATTTTATTAAACCTGCCATAAATAAGGGATAGACTGCAATATTTTTAGATGTCCATTTAGAGCTGGTTATAGTTTTACTCTAAAATGACTATATTTAAATAATATAGTAAAAGATTATTGAGATTTATTATGTTTTGGGTATATAAAACATATACTTTTACTCCCATTTCCCTAGGTCAGGACCTCCTCATCTCTGAACTTTTTAAATAACCTCCTTGTTGATCCAGGTTTGCCTGATCCCCTCCTCTTCATCTTCCACTTTTATTGTTCACCCTCCTTCTAGCCCATCCTCCATCTTGCTGCCTTGGAAATCTTTCCAAAACACAGATCTGAGCTGGCATGGTCAGCTTAATATCCCTCAGCAGCTTCCCAGTGCCCAGAGCTCTCTCCACCCAAAATAGTGCCAGGATGTACCCCGTCCTTGCCTTGCTCACGCTGTTACTTCTCCTGGAGTATTCACCTATGCTTCTGACTATCTCAGTGTCCTGGCAAGTACCTAGTCCATGTTAGGAATTTAGTATGTGGTCTGAATTAGTGAACAGGTGAATAAAACCACATTAGATTGAGTGTTTCTACTGTTAGTTATTTTTTAAACCTATATATATGTTTATGATTGTAAAATAATTGATTGAGATAATGTCTATTTCAGATGTAAAATCGAATCTGAAATAAAATCCTTACTCAATGAAGAGAACATTGGAAATGAATGTCTTTCTGACCTTAGGAATTTCGGTAGGTTTTTTTTTTTCTTTTTTTTTTTTTGGGTTCCACATTTAAAGGGGAGCTTTGTTTTGAAGATGAAAGTGGGCCACACACTTCATGTTCTTTTAATATTGCTGTTTGCTTTTTTCTAAAGGAATCCAACAATAATCTGCATCTAATGACCTGTTCTTGAAGAAACTTAAAATAATAATGTGTTGCTTTGATTTAATTTTGTTTCACCACAGAACAAGAGTTATCAGAACAATGGTGCACATATCTTAAAAATGTAATAAATCCTCTTCAGCAATTGAGAGCAGATCTAAAATACAGACAGCATCACATTTCACAGCATTCACACTCGCACAGTGACTCTAACTCTGTGAAAGTACTGGAAGAGGTCAGTATATTTCCTTTACTTTTAATAATGTAATATTTTATTTTTACCCAATTGGAAGAGTTGGAGATAAGAAACATGTACGTCTTATGTATATAAATAGAAGGTATAGCAAATTCTATCTACTCGGTATCTTAAACATATCCCTGAATCTGTCCAAACACGCTAATTTCTCACTGAGAATGTTTTGATGACCTCGTAACTGGCCTACCCGCTTTCATTCTTGCCCCTTCTTCCAGGGATCAAGTTACCCCCCTGGGAAATCCCTTCAGGGCTCCTACCGGCCCACAATTCCTCCTACGATAGGGGCGGGGCGGGTGCGCAGCCGTTAGCACTGACTTATCGAGAGATCGTTAGCGCGAAACCGTTAGCACGTGACCACGAGCGAGCGACCCTTAGCGCTGCGGCTGGAGGTCCCGCTCCGGCACCAGTCAGCTTTATGGTGATCCTCGCGGCAGAGAATGTGGTGAGAGGCGGGTCGCAGCCTTCTCCCCCGGACCCTCCAGGCCCATTAGCCATGGGCCAACGGTGAGCTGGGGGGCGCCCCGGGACAGCTGTCGTCTGCGGAGCTCCAGAGCCCCTGCCACGGCCGCCCACTGGCCGGGCCCAGGCCTTGAAGCAGCCGCAAACCTCTCCTCCATTCCTACCTCTGAGACCTAATGGCGTCAGCGGTCTCCGTGGTCGCAGTCCGTGGGTCCCGGCCCTGTTTGGGCGACCTGAGGGCCGGCTGGGTCCTGGGTGTCTTGCTCCCTCAGTGATGTCGGTTGGGCAGGGTCTGGGGACCCGGCCCTGAGGGCACTGCCCGCTGAGATCTGCCTCCTCAGCCGGGCCTGGGCACTGGCTGGAGGACCCAGACGGGTGCTGGACCAACGTTCCTGGGTCTGGTAAGTGGCCGCGCAGGGACCCTTTCCTCTTAGCCTGGGCCTGGACCTCGGAGGGCGAAAGTTGAGCCTTGGGACCTTGCCCTTTCTTGTAGAACAGAGAGTAACATTTTGTTTTGGTGGAGGTTTACAGGAACATCATGACCTGACCACGACCTGGCCTCAAGAACAAAGGATCTGACACCAAGAAGTTTGCAACAACTAACCACGCCCTTCTCTCACCTTTCCTGTAACAGGGCTTTGCTGAAAGCCTTCGGGGAGTTTGGGTTTTTTTAAGGCACGAGCCACCCGTCTCCTGGCATGGCCCTGCGATAAACCTTTCTTTGCGCCAAACTCTGACATTTTGGTATTGTTTGGCCTCGCTGTACGTCAAGCACACGGTAACACTCCCTGTACGTCTCCCTATCTGCCTCCTTTAGTCTCACCTCCTACGTGACACCCTCTTTTTCCTACTAGACCTTGTCCCACCGACGCTGGCCTTCTTCCTATTCCTCACATAAGCCAGACTCCTTCCTGTCTCGAGGCCTTTGCACTGGCTGTTTCTTCTGTCCTACTCATGGCCCTTTTTGTCTTTTTGGTCTTAGCTTAAATGTCCTCTCCTCCGAGAGGCCTGTCCTGACCACCTGTATGAGAGAAGACCCAGTCACTCCCTATTTCCTCAGCCAGTTTTTACCTCACTTACCTCCTCCTGATATTTTCTTACTTACTTCTTATGAGTTTAAGACTATCTTCCCTGACTAGGGCATAAGTTCCATTATCATAGTTGCCCTAGATGTAGGCTTTTAGGTGATTTTTCTTACTTTTTCAGTTATTCTGTAGTATTGTCATATTGCTTTCATAAATAATAATTAAAAATAAACATTAAAAATCCATGCCCAACTGGGGATTAGAGGCAAGGATGCAAGGAAAGGAGGGGGTGATTAAAGCAGAGGCAATCTGGAAAGCTTTCTGCTTCATCACAAACAATATCCAAATATGAGTGCAGAGTGGCTATGACTGAGCCCATTTTTGGATTATGTGTCTAGAAGCTCCTTTAAGGCTCCTTTGTCTGATGGGCGCTGCTTGGCTATGGCATCTCTTGAACCCTCTTCCATGGGTCCTCAAAGGGACTTTCCCTTATCTAATTTGTCATCATTTAATGGCTTTTGAGAAAAATTCCTGTGACTTTAAATATAAATATTGGATAAATCAATAATTTGCATACCACTTGTTCTTAATGTCCTATAGGTTGACTTCGTGAAGAAACAATTGAAAGCCGTCTATGAAAGACTTAGGCTAGAGCAACAGAAAATAGAAAATTATCTTTCAGACTGGAGTTTGAAAGTAAGTGCGATATAGGTAGTAATTTATCAATTTGTCATTTACATTAAATAAAATAATCATACAATTTTTTTTCAGACACTTGATCATTCTTCAGAAGAAAGAAGTAACCTGCTTAGTGAAATGCCCGTGGAGTTAGAAACTTTGGAATGTCCATACCCTGACTTGAAGTTTTCAATCCTTAATGAATTCTGTAACTTTACAGAGAAATATCAAAAGAGACTTCAAGATTTTGATATGCAGTTAGAAGATATATACAGGTAATAAAACTACTTGAATTATCTAAATTTTTGCCACCAAATTTTTACTTTTTTAGGGGTCACTATACTTCCTGTTTACTGTTTTCATAGATACTTTGTGATTGGAATACAGACTATCAATAAATGTTTAGATTTACTATTTGTTGAATAGAGAAGTTTTTTTTTTCTCCAAAGTAATTTCCTTGAAATAATGGTTTTAAAGATTTTTATAAGTTTGAACCTTGCTGAAAATATCCCTCTTATTTATCTCTTTACTACACAGGTAAGAAATAGTTTTCAAACGTGAATTTTTGATAACTATGAATTTTTATTTCAAGATGTGAGGCTCTTCTTCAATGGAAATTTACAAATCAGTACTAAAAATCGATTACAATGGAAAATATACCCATGGAATTATGTTACTTGTAATCTACTGTGATTTTGCCCTATAGTGATCACAAAGTATGTTTTATAAATATTTTTTTAGAAAATGCACTTTTTTTTAATTGAAGTTAAAAAAAAGTGGATTTACAATATTGTGTTATTTTCAGGTATACAGCAAAGTAACTCAGTTATATATATACATATTTTTTCAGATTATCTTCCATAATAGATTGTTACAAGATATTCAATATAGTTCTCTGTGCTATACTGTAAATCCTTGTTGCTTATATATTTCATGTGTAGTAGTTTATATGAGTTAATCCCAAACTCCTAATTTTTCCCTCCCTGTCCCTCCCTTTCCCCTTTGGTAACCGTAAGTTTGTGTTCTATGTCTGTGAGTCTGTTTCTTTTTTGTATATAGATTCATTTGCATTATTTTTTAGATTCCACATATAAGTGATAGTATATAATATTCGTCTTTCTCTGACTTAATTCACTTAGTATGGTATTCTCTAGGTCCCATCCTTGTTGCTGCAAATAGCAATAAGAAAATGCACTTTCGATTGTATCCTGAGAATGACAATCCTTTTCTGAATGACAACTATAATGTTAAGTGACTTAAAATTCAGTGTCGGCAGGGCCATCTTCTCTAGTGTAAATTCTATATTAAAATTCATTTAATGAACAAACCCAGAAGTGCCACCCTGGGTCAGATCAGTAGCCTACTTCATGTAGTGTTCTGTATATGAAGTTTCTGGGAAATGTTTTGTAGGAAAATATGCTTTTTATTATATTGACCTCAAAAATTTCCCCAAAGAATATATACCTAAAAAGAAAGGAAAACTATTGAATATTGTATAGTAAATTAGCAATAGAAGTAAAAGGCTCTTCCTTTGAAATGAAAGAAGATGAATGTGATAAGTATTAGTATTTCTTATATTTCTTTTTTTAAAAAATTAATTAATTTTAGTTTTTGGCTGCATTGGGTCTTCGTTGCTGCATGTGGGCTTTCTCTAGTTGTGGCGAGTGGTGGCTACTCTTTGTTGCGGTGCGCGGGCTTCTCATTGTGGTGGCTTCTCTTGTTGCGGCTCTCAGTGCATGGGCTTCAGTAGTTGCGGCATGTGGGCTCAGTAGTTGTGACTTGCGGGCTCTAGAGCGCAGACTCAGTAGTTGTGACTCCTGGGCTCTAGAGTGCAGGCTCAGTAGTTGTGTCTCACGGGCTGTAGAGCACAGGCTCAGTAGTTGTGGTGCACAGGCTTAGTTGCTCCACAACATGTGGGATCTTCCCGGACCAGGGATTGAACCTGCGTCCCCTGCATTGGCAAGCGGATTCTTAACCACTGCGCCACTAAATGGGCTGTTTTGAATAAATAGAGGTGGTGGGCATCAGAAATCTGTGGCTGGTGGGGAGTAAGGCATGTAAATGCACTGTTCTAACTAGTGCAGTGAATTATATATTCAATTGTAATATTTACTGGACTCTCATTTGCCAGTATCTGCCATTATTTTGATAAGGCCATTTCCCCTTTTGGTTCTAGTTATTAGGCCTTGTGAGAATTCACATAGATTGTATACATATAGTGTACACCTGCACAAGTGAGTGTGTGCATATTTTAAATAGGTGCCTACTGCTACAACATAAGAAGGCTGAAAGATCTAGGGGACATTTTTAAATTGTGAAAAATTTTTATTGGGCTAAAGGCAGTGAACATCATGGTTAATCCCCAATATTTATTTTAATTCTTCCTATTTTGTAGCAGCTTGCCAGTTTGGGTTGGAATGACTCCAACCCCAGATCCAAAGGTAGACCCTGATTGGGAGTGTGCACCAGACCATAACTTCATTCCCCCTGGTCACAACAATTAGCTCAGGGTGGTCCAAATCTAGGCAAAGCTCAGAACTTTTGTTAGATACTTGTGAGGAGTAGTGCATTTTCTTCCCTGTGGATCTACCAGGAAAGTACATGGCTGTGGTTGCTGCTGGCAACCATCTTGTGAATGAAGGACAACAGCACACAAGGAGAGGAGAGGGCCCAGACAATCATGGGGAAACTGTTCTGGTACCCTGTTTGAACTGCGTGGGAAGCCAACCTCACTGCTGAATTTTCAAGGGCAATTAGTCTATATTAATGTCTTAAACCAGTTTGAGTATAAAATTCCTAATTTTATATAATAGTTGATTTGATTTCAAAATATCCATGACTCATGAAATTAATCTGTCAATTTAGTACAATTGCAATTGAGGAATTGTTCAACATTATTCCAAAAGTTATTAGGAAGATTAAGCTTGTAAAATCACCCAAAGTGAAGAATAACTTCTTCAAAATGAAGAATAACTAGGGTGGGGGAGTGGTAAAACTTGCAGAGCCAAATATAAATATATATTTTAATATCAAAATAAATTAGGAAGTTCATACGTCTGTAGCAGATCAATGGAACAAAATAGAAATACAGAAAACAGAAAGTATCTGTAATAATTTATTGTAAAGGTAAAATTTTTATACTGTGAGGGATTATTTATGTGACAGCACTAAGTAACAGGGAATTAGAAAGTTAGGTTAGATCTCTTTTTCCATATGACTCAATAAACTCCAGGTGCATTAAAATGTGAAGAAGAAAATAATCATAAAAGAATTAGATAAAAATAAAAAGTATTAAATAATCTTGGAGTGGAGAAGGCCTTTTAAAAACACATTACCTGCAGTGAAAATCGTAAAGAAAAAAAATTAAATAAATGCAATGACATAAACATTTAATAAAATATAACGGGATGTTTCCTCAGGCAAGTAGTAAATCTTTAAAGAATCAAAGGGACTTCCAGTTTTCTGTCCAGCAAGTAAGGAGCTTAGAATTTGCCACTCTGCTCTAATGAGGAGTAGAAAGCTGAACAAACTGGAAAATCAACAACTCTTCTTAACTACCTCAGAGAAGTTAGGTCACAGGACAAACCACTGCCCCCAGAGCTGGAGACACAGGTGATACAGAGAATCACAAATTACCTGAGAAGAAACTCATTTAGCAGAAACCTTCAGGGGAACCAGTGTTGGGGTAGGAACACCTGGACTGTAATTGATGAATTGCTTGAAGCTGAGTTGTGGACAACTTTGAGAGCTAAAAACTCTAGGGGGCCTTAGTTAAGGGGGTTGTCACCACACTTTTGTGAGTTTTACCTCAAGAAGTTCTACCAGGTACCCACAGTGAATATCTGAGAAAAATCCCCTCATGCCTCTGAGGGGGGAGGGGAAAATGAACCGTTTGGAAATACTCCAGAGCATTCTGTTCTTAACAAAGGCTGCCCTCAGGAGAAACTATTTTATAGAAGCCCAAACTGCTACAGTTTTATCAGAACCTAACCTACCTGGGGGCGGGAAAATACACAGGTCCAGCAGCGCTAGCCTTCCATGTGGGGGACGGAAATACCCAACTCCAGCCATCCTGTCCCACCAAAGGGAGGGAAAACTGAGAAGGATTGGTAAAGTTCATAGTCCCCAGATTTTCGACTGTGCTGAGGGTCAGTGCCCCTAACCCTCCCCTCCCTACCCATCTTCCATGTTGTCAAAAGGTCAACTGTATACTTGAATATACAATGACTTATTTTTAGTTATTCATTGTAGTAGCTAAGGACTGAGGAAACAATCTTTTTTTTTTGCTTTATAACAAATTAAATCAGTTATACATATACATATGTTCCCATATCCCCTCCCTTTTGTGTCTCCCTCCCACCCTCCCTATCCCACCCCTCCAGGTGGTCACAAACCACTGAGCTGATCTCCCTGTGCTCTGCGGCTGCTTCCCACTAGCTATCTACCTTACATTTGGTAGTGTATATATGTCCATGCCGCTCTTTCACTTTGTCACAGCTTACCCTTCCCCCTCCCCATATCCTCCAGTCCATTCTCTAGTAGGTCTGTGTCTTTATTCCTGTCTTACCCCTATGTTCTTCATGACTTTTTTTCCCTTAAATTCCATATATATGTGTCAGCATACAGTATTTGTCTTTCTCTTTCTGACTTACTTCACTCTGTATGACAGACTCTAGGTCCATCCACCTCATTACAAATAGCTCAATTTCGTGAGGAAACAATCTTAATGTCAATAGGAACTAGTTTTGTAGATTATTGTACAACCATACAATGTATTATTTTCCAGATTAAAAAAAAAAAAAAGATGTAGGGAATTCCCTGGCAGTGCAGTGGTTAGGGCTCCACACTTTCACTGCCGGGGGCCTGGGTTCAATCCCTGGTCGGGAAACTAAGATCATGCAAGCCACACAGTGTGGCCAAAAAAAAAAAAAAAAAAAAAAAAAAAAAGTAAATACTTACCATTCACTGATATGGAACACTTTCCAAGGGTCAGGGTTAAGGTGTGATATAAGGTTAATAAGCAAGCCTTCTATACAATGTACAGTACACATTGTGTAAAACAGGAAAAAGTAAAACAAATACACACATACAGATACATATTTGCTTTTATATGTCTGAAAAAATATGTGAAAATTGATAACATTTGTTGCCTTTGGGAATGGGAGCTAGATGCCTGGGTGGGGGGAATGTGAGAGAGAATTTTTATTGTAACTCCCCCCTTTTATTATACCTTTTGAATTTTGAAACCTGTGAATATACTGTCTATTCTAAAAACAAGGAATTTTTTAAGGAAAAAATAAGGGTAAAAAACAAATGACAAATAGGAAACGTTGGCAAATATCAGGCACAAAAAATTAAAATCTCTAACATATAAAAACACTTTGCAAAATTAATTGATTGTTGAACAGCCAGAAGAGAAAAGGTACAAAAGAGAGGAAGAAGTGACTTATCATATATATTTTCTGCAAATATTTGTTGAACAATTACTGGCATAAAATAAACAAAAACCCCTGTACTCATGAGGCAGGTTGGAGACACACAACAAACTATAAACACCCTAGGTAAGTAAATTATCCACGATAGTATATTAGAAGGTGATAAGTGCTATGGAACAATAGAGATTAGAGGAAAAGAGAAGTTGCTAGGATTGTGGGGGAGGGGACAGACTGCAGTGTTTTTTTGATTCTTTTTGCATGTGGACCATTTTTAAAGTCCTTATTGAATTTGTTACAATACCGCTTCTGTTTTATGTTTTGGTTTTTTGGCCACCAGGCCTGTGGGATCTTAGCACCCCGACCAGGGATGGAACCTGCAACCCCCCGCATTGGAAGGCGAAGTCTTAACCACTGGACCACCAGGGAAGTCCCAACAGGTTGCAAATTTGAATAGAAGTTTGGGGATAGTCCTGGTTGAGGAAGCGACAGTGAAGGAAAGTCATGAAGGGGGTGAGAGGGCTAGCCATGCAGAAATTTGCAGTATGAGTGTTCTAGCCAGTGTTTACTGAGGTGGGCACGTTTCTGGCAAGAGGCTTGTGTGGCAGGAATAGAGTGATAGACGGGGAGAGGAATAGAAGGTATGGTCAAAGAAGTAAGGGTGAGGGTGGGACATTTAGAGCCTGGTAGCCATTTATAAAACTTCTGATTTTACTCTGAGTGATATGGGAAGCTACTGGAAGCAGAAGTGTGAGGAAGTGTGCTAACTAGACCTAACTTATGTTTTAGCAGAATCACTTCGGCAGTTATTGTGTTTAAGATGGAGGAAAGGAGGGCCAAGAAAAGACTGAACCCTTAGAAAGTTATTAAACCCAGGTGGGATATAGGGGTGGCCTGCATCAGGAAGTGGAGATGGTGTGAAGTAGTCAGCTTCTGGACACATTTTAAAGGTAGAGCCAACAGCATCTGCTGACAGACTTAAAATAAGGTATGTGAGGAAAAGAAAGCAGTGGAATAGTCCAAAATTTTGTGGTTGAGCAACTGGAAGGATGAAGTTACCATCAACTGAGTTGGGGAAGATTGTAAGCAAAGCAGAGGGGGAAATCAGGCATTCAGGTTTGGGCATGTTGAGTTCGATGCTATCAGATGTCCAAGTACAGACTTTATGAAGGCAGTCAGTAATATGAGTTTGGAGTTGAGGAGAGAAATCTGAGCTGGAGATACGTTTGTGAGTCACCAGCATGAAACTGGATGTGATCACCAAAAGAGTGTGAAGGGACGAAGGAGAGGATCAAAGACCAGTTCCTTGTGAAACTACACAACTCAGATCGGATTTGCACACAGCCAGAACTATGACTGGGACTTGAACACTCGGGCTGAGACTTTCACTCAGCCGAAACTCGGATTGGGACATGAATTCATGGGCTGGGACTCAAACCCACGGTCTTTCAATCGAGATTGCACACCTGGTCTCAGGACTTAATGAAGCTCAGGTTCTTTATGTCTTAGTGCAGGAGGAATTCAGGGAGAAGTAAAGTGATAGGTAAGAAGTGAATTTATTTAGAGAGCTACGCATTCCATAGACAGAATGCTGTCAGTCTCAGAAGGTGAGAGCAGCCCCAGAATATGGGATGGTTAGTTTTTACAGGCTGGGTAATTTCATAGGCTAATAAGTGGGAGGATTATGCCAACTATTTTGGGGAAGCGGCAGGGATTTCCAGGAATTGGGCCACCACCCACTTTTTGGCCTTTTATGGTCAGCCTCAGAACTGTCATCGTGCCTGTGGGTGTGTCATTTAGCATATGCTAATGCATTACAGTGTGTGTATAATGAGGCTCAAGGTCTACCGGGAGTCGAATCTTCCAACATCTTGGACCTAGTTGGTTCTAACCAGTTTATGTCATATCCTTAAAGGCTATGTCATTCTTTTAAAGGTCGTGCCCTGCCCCCTTTCCTCCTGTTTCACTTGGGTCTGCTGTCATTACATTATCAGCAAGAAGAAGGGTAACCAACAAAGGACACTGAGGGAAGGTCTGTGAGATACAAAGAAAACCAAGAGTGTGCTGTCCCAGAAGGCAAGGGAAGAGGGAGCGGGCAGCACCGTGAGGAGGAGGGGCGACCCACTGAGTAAATGTTGCTAGGTCAAATAGGACTGATGGTTGACTGCTGGCTCCACATGGAGGTCTTTGTGACCATTTTCACTGAAGAAGTGGGAACAAATGCCCAACTGGTTTGGGTTCAAGTGAATGAGAGGAAACAATTGAAGGCAATGAGCATAGATAACTCTTTTGCAGTTATTTTGCAAAGGAGAGCAAGAAAGTAAGGTTAGACTTTTATGTTGTTGTTATTTTGTCTTTTGCTTAAAATGGGACAAATATTAGTATGTTTGATGCTGATGAGAATAATCCAGTAATAAGATTTAGTGCACAAGTGGAGGAATAAGCACGAATGGTTCATCTACTACAGTAACGGGTGGGGATGCAAGATTCTATGGTCAGATGCTGGGAGGTGAATTGATATCCTCGTGACAGTCCATGGAACTCTGGATGGTAATTCTAAATACAAATGACAGAGAAATTTTTGAAAACCTCTCTCCTCATCAAAGCAATGAAAAATTTTAAAATACTGATTTTTACCTATAAAATGTTAAAACACAAAAGAAGTTTTTAAGAATCTTTCTTATTTATTTATTTATTTATTTATTTTTGGCTGTGTTGGGTCTTCGTTGCTGTGTGTGGGCTTTCTCGCGGTGAGTGGGGGTGCGTGGGCTTCTCATTGTCATGGCTTCTCGTTGTGCAGCATGGGCTCTAGGCACTCAGGCTTCAGTAGTTGTGGCACATGGGCTCAGTAGTTGTGGCTTGCAGGCTCTAGAATGCAGGCTCAGTAGTTGTGGCACACGGGCTTAGTTGCTCCGCGGCATGTGGGATCTTCCCGGGCCAGGGCTTGAACCCATGTCCCTTGCATTGGCAGGCAGATTCTTAACCACTGCGCCACTAGGGAAGCCCAAAACACAAATTTATCCAAGTTTAAAAATATGGAAGAAATGGGCATTTTTATACAGGACTAGTGAATAAACACTTTTGGAAGACAATCGGGCAATATGTCATCAAATATCTTTATAAGTGTAAATTCTCTTTGTCTCTTCAGAAATAATCTTAAAGGAAATAATCATAGAAGTGAAATAAATAGTTGGCTTCAAGGGTGTTCAATATTGTTTTTCTTTCTTAAGTGATAGCAAAATCTTCAAAATGACTAAATAGCCAACAAATAGCTTCATCAATTATGATATATCCACACAATTGAATACTACAGTCATTAAGAATTATATTAAAGAATTTTAATGACACCGGTAGTTGCAATAATTTGCTGTGCAATTAAAAATCAGGCCACAGAATAGCTTGCATAACATGGGTTCTCTTTTTTTTTTCCCCTTTCCCTCTGAAAGTGTTACAGCCATTTAGCCACAGAAAAAATAGACTGAGAGGTTATCCACCCAAATAAACAATAACAATAGCTGTCCCCAGGTAGTAACATTATAAATAATTTTGGCATACATACTGTTTCTATTTTATAAAGCAAAAATACAGATCTTTAAAAATCTAAGATAAAGAGGGAAGACGGAACCATTGATATTTATTGAGTGCCTATTACATGATGTGACAAGTACATGTAATTTTAATCCTCAGTACACCCCATTTCAAAAGCTCTATTTTACAGATTTGTTTTACAGCTGCAGCTGTAGATGAGCAATTTTCCCAAAATTTCTGAACTAGTAGATAGCTGAGCAGGAATGAGTTTCTTCTGCTCATCTGAATAGAAAGCTTCTCCCTCACACCACACTACTTCAAGCATGTATATGCACCAGGATGTTGGTAAATTGGGTTGACTACTAGAGCAGTGCTATTTAATAGAAGTAGGATGTGAGCCACATTGATAATTTAAAATTTTTATGTGGCCATATTAAAATATTTTAAAAGATAAAATGTATTATGGTAGTATATTTTAACTTAATAGTGCCAAGTGTGATTAATAATAGTGCCAATAGTGATTCAATGTAAATAGTGCCAATAGTGATTCAATAGTGCCAACAGTGATTCAATGTAAATCAGTATTTAATTATTAATAAGATATATGACATTCTTTTTTCATACAAAGTCTTTGAAATCTGGTTTGCACTTCACACCACAGCACACCTGAATTGGGACTGGCCACATTTCAAGTGCCGAATAGCCACTTGTGTCTAGTGGCTTCTATCTTGGACAACAGACCTTTAAAGGATATTGTCTTTTACTAAAACATTTTTTTTAAGAATTGGCTGCAATTGAACCTATTTATTTATTCAGTATGTTTGTGAAGCTATTTAGATTCTGTTTGGGCTGTATTTCATTAGTAACATGAAGACAGTTTAATTGCTTGTTTTAGACTCAGATGAGATTGTGGCTTTAATTTTCTAACATTTGGATGAATGAATCATATGGATGAGACATAATTGATGCTCCATTCAGCTATGTCAGATCTGAAGCTAATATGTGGCAAAAGCTATAGAATGATAACAAGTAATTTCTACTTTATTGTTTGATAAGTTATTAAATTTTATAGTGTTGATTCATAATCATTATTCTAATTATAATTATATAATTATTCTAGTAATAATTATGAGATCTAAATCTTGAATGCTATTGAAAATCCACAATGATTTTTTTTGAATTTTATATTATTTATTTATTTTTACAACAGGTTCTTATTAGTTATCCATTGTATACAAATTAGTGTATATATATCAATCTCAATCTCCCAATTCATCACACCACCACCCCCCTGCTGCCACTTTCCCCACTTGGTATCCATACATTTGTTCCCTACATCTGTGTCTCAATTTCTGCCCTGCAAACCGGTTCATCTGTACCGTTTTTCTAGGTTCCACATATATGCGTTAATATACGATGTTTGTTTTTCTCTTTCTGACTTACTTCACTCTGTATGACCATCTCTAGATTCATCCACGTCTCTGCAAATGACTCAATTTCGTTCCTTTTTATGGCTGAGTAATATTCCATTGTATATCTGTACCACATCTTCCTTATCCATTCGTCTGTCGATGGGCATTTAGGTTGCCTCCATGACCGGGCTATTGTAAATAGTGCTGCAATGAACATTGGGGTGCATGTGTCTTTTTGAATTATGGTTTTCTCTGGGTATATGCCCAGTAGTGGGATTGCTGGGTCATATGGTAATTCTATTTCTAGTTTTTTAAGGATCCTCCATACTGTTCTCCGTAGTGGCTGTATCAGTTTACATTCCCACCAGCAGTGCAAGAGGGTTCCCTTTTCTCCACACCCTCTCCAGCATTTGTTGTTTGTAGATTTTCTGATGATGGCCATTTTGACTAGTGTGAGGTGATACCTCATTGTAGTTTTGATTTGCATTTCTCTAATAATTAGTGATGTTGAGCATCTTTTCATGTGCTTCTTGGCCATCTCTATGTCTTCTTTGGAGAAATGTCTATTTAAGTCTTCTGCCCCTTGTTTGATTGGGTTGTTTCTTTTTTTAATATTGAGCTGCATGAGCTGTTTATATATTTTGGAGATTAATCCTTTGTCCGTTGATTCGTTTGCAAATATTTTCTCCCATTCTGAGAGATGCCTTTTCGTCTTGTTTGTAGTTTCCTTTGCTGTGCAAAAGCTTTTAAGATTCAGTAGGTCCCATTTGTTTATTTTTGTTTTTATTTCCATTACTCTAGGAGGTGCATCAAAAAAGATCTTGATGTGATTTATGTCAAAGAGTGTTCTTCCTATGTTTTCCTCGAAGAGGTTTTTTATTTTTATTTTTATTTTTTTAATTTTGCGGTACATGGGCCTCTCACTGTTGTGGCCTCTCCCGTTGTGGAGCACAGGCTCTGGACGCGCAGGCTCCGCAGCCATTGCTCACGGGCCCAGCCGCTCCGTGGCACGTGGGATCCTGCTGGACCAGGGCACGAACCCGTATCCCCTGCATCGGCAGGTGGACTCTCAACCACTGCGCCACTAGGGAAGCTCCCTCGAAGAGTTTTATAGTGTCCAGTCTTACATTTAGGTCTCGAATCCATTTTGAGTTTATTTTTGTGTATGGTGTTAGGGAGTGTTCTAATTTCATTCTTTTACACATAGCTGTCCAGTTTTCCTAGCACCACTTATTGAAGAGACTGTCTTTTCTCCATTGTATATCCTTGCCTCCTTTGTCATAGATTACTTGACCATAGGTGCGTGGGTTTTCCTCTGGGCTTTCTAACCTGTTGCATTGATCTATATTTCTGGTTTTTTGCCAGTGCCATATTGTCTTGATTACTGTAGCTTTGTAGTATAGTCTGAAGTCAGGGAGTCTGATTCCTCCAGCTCCGTTTTTTTCCCTCAAGACTGCTTTGGCTATTCGGGGTCTTTTGTGTCTCCATACAAATTTTAAGAGTTTTTGTTCTAGTTCTGTAAAAAATGCCACTGGTAATTTGATAGGGATTGCATTGAATTTGTAGATTGCTTTGGGTAGTAGAGTCATTTTCACAATATTGATTCTTCCAATCCAGGAACATGGTATATCTCTCCATCTGTTTGTATCATCTTTAATTTCTTTCATCAGTGTCTTATAGTTTTCTGCATACAGGTCTTTTGTCTCCCTAGGTAGGTTTATTCCTAGGTATTTCATTCTTTTTGTTGCAGTGGTAAATGGGAGTGTTTCTTTAATTTCTTTTTCAGATTTTTCATCATTAGTGCATAGGAATGCAAGAGATTTCTGTGCATTAATTTTGTATCCTGCAACTTTACCAGATTCATTAATTAGCTCTAGTAGTTTTCTGGTGGCACCTTTAGGATACTCTATGTATAGTATCATGTTATCTGCAAACAGTGACAGTTTTACTTCTTCTTTTCCACTTTGTATTCCTTTTATTTCTTTTTCTTCTCTGATTGCCGTGGCTAGGACTTCCAAAACTATCTTGAATAATAGTGGCGAGAGTGGACATCCTTGTCTTGTTCCTGATCTTAGAGGAAATGCTTTCAGTTTTTCACCATTGAGAATGATGTTTGCTGTGGGTTTGTCATATATGGCCTTTATTATGTTGATGTAGGTTCCCTCTATGCCCACTTTCTGAAGAGTTTTTATCATAAATCAGTGTTGAATTTGTCAAAAGCTTTTTCTGCATCTATTGAGTTGATCATATGATTTTTCTTCTTCAATTTGTTAATGTGGTATAACACATTGATGATTTGCGTATATTGAAGAATCCTTGCATCCCTGGGATAAATTCCACTTGATCATGGTGTATGATCCTTTTAATGTGTTGTTGGATTCTGTTTGCTAGTATTGTGTTAAGGATTTTTGCATCTATATTCATCAGTGATATTCTTTGGCTATTACTAAAAAAAATCAGTAATTTTCTTTTTTTGTAGTAGCTTTGTCTGGTTTTGGTATCAGGGTGATGGTGGCCTCATAGAATGAGTTTGGGAGTGTTCCTTCCTCTGCAACGTTTTGGAAAAGTTTGATGAGGATGGGTGTTAGCTCTTCTCTAAATGTTTGATAGAATTCACCTGTGAAACTATCTGATCCTGGACTTTTGTTTGTTGGAAGATTTTTCATCACAGTTTCAATTTCATTACTTGTGATTGGTCTGTTCATATTTTCTATTTCTTCCTGGTTCAGTCTTGGAAGGTTACACCTTTCTAAGAATTTGTCCATTTCTTCCAAGTTGTCCATTTTATTGGCATAGCGTTGCTTATAGTAGTCTCTTAGAATGCTTTGTATTTCTGCGGTGTCTGTTGTAACTTCTCCTTTTTCATGTCTAATTTTATTGATTTGAGTCCTCTCCCTCTTTTTCTTGATGAGTCTGACTAATGGTTTATCAATTTTGTTTATCTTCTCACAGAAGCAGCTTTTAGTTTTATTGATCTTTGCTATTGTTTTCTTTGTTTCTATTTCATTGATTTCTGCTCTGATCTTTATGATTTCTTTCCTTCTGTTAACTTTGCATTTTGTTTGTTCTTCTTTCTCTAGTTCCTTTAGGTGTAAGGTTACATTATTTATTTGCAATTTTTCTTGTTTCTTGAGGTAGGCTTGTATTGCTATAAACTTCTCTACTCATCTACAGCTGCATCCTGTAGGTTTTGGATCGTCATGTTTTCATTGTCATTTGTCTCTAGGTATTTTTTGATTTCCTCTTTGATTTCTTCAGTGATCTCTTGGTTATTTAGTAACGTATTGTTTAGCCTCAGTGTTTTTGTGTTTTTTACGTTTTTTTCCCTGTAATTTATTTCTGATCTCATAGCATTGTGGTCAGAAAAGATGCTTGATATGATTTCAGTTTTCTTAAGTTTACTGAGGCTTGATTTGTGACCCAAGATGTGATCTATCCTGGAGAATGTTCCGTGCACACTTGAGAAGAAAGTGTAATCTGCTGTTTTTGGATGGAATTTCCTATAAATATCAATTAAATCTCTCTGATCTATTGTGTCATTTAAAGCTTCTGTTTCCTTATTAATTTTCTGTTTGGATGATCTGTCCATTGGTGTAAGTGAGGTGTTAAAGTCCCCCATTATTTTTGTGTTACTGTCTATTTCCTCTTTTATAGCTGTTAGCATTTGCCTTATGTATTGAGGTGCTCCTATGTTGGGTGCATATATATTTATAATTATTATATCTTCTTCTTGGATTGATCCCTTGGTCATTATGTAGTGTCCGTCCTTGTTTCTTGCAACATTCTTTATTTTTTTTTTTTTTTCTTTTTGCGGTATGCGGGCCTCTCACTGTTGTGGCCTCTCCCGTTGCGGAGCACAGGCTCCGGATGCGCAGGCCCAGAGGCCATGGCTCACGGGCCCAGCCGCTCCGCGGCATATGGGATCCTCCCAGACCGGGGCACGAACCCGTATCCCCTGCATCGGCAGGCGGACTCTCAACCACTGCGCCACCAGGGAGGCCCAACATTCTTTATTTTAAAGTCTATTTTTTTCTGGCATGAGTATTGCCACTCCAGCTTTCTTTTGATTTCCATGTGCATGGAATATCTTTTCCATCCCCTCACTTTCAGTCTGTATGTGTCCCTAGGTCTGAAGTGGGTCTCTTGTAGACAGCATATATATGGGTCTTGTTTTTGTATCCATTCAGTGAGCCTCTGTCTTTTGGTTGGAGCATTTAATCCATTCACGTTTAAGGTAATTATCGATATGTATGTTCCTATTACCATTTTCTTAATTGTTTTGGGTTTGTTTTTGTAGGCCCTTTTCTTCTCTTGTGTTTCCCACTTAGAGAAGTTCCTTTAGCATTTGTTGTAGAGCTGGTTTGGTGGTGCTGAATTCTCTTAGCTTTTGCTTGTCTGTAAAGCTTTTTTTTTTTTTTTTTTTTTTTTTTTTTTGCGGTACGCGGGCTTGTCACCACTGCAGCCTCTCCTGCCGCGGAGCACAGGCTCCGGACGCACAGGCCCTGCGGCCACGGCTCACAGGCCCAGCCACTCTGTGGCACGCGGGATCCCCCCGGACTGGGGCAGCAACCTGCACCCCCTGCATTGGCAGGCGGACTCTCAACCACTGCGCCACCAGGGAATCCCTGTAAAGGTTTTGTTGTCTCCATCAAATCTGAATGAGATCCTTGCTCAGTAGAGTAATCCTGGTTGTAGTTTCTTCCCTTTCATCACTTTAAATATGTCATGCCACTCCCTTCTGGCTTGTAGAGTTTCTGCTGAGAAATCAGCTTTAACCTTATGGGAGTTCCCTTGTATGTTATTTGTCATTTTTCCCTTGCTGCTTTTAATAATTTTTCTTTGTCTTTAATTTTTGCCCATTTTATTACTGTGTGTCTCAGCGTGTTTCTCCTTGGGTTTATCCTGTATTGGACTCTCAGTGCTTCCTGGACTTGGGTGGCTATTTCCTTTCCCATGTTAGGGAAGTTTTTGACTATAATCTCTTCAAATATTTTCTCGGGTCCTTTCTCTGTCTCTTCTCCTTCTGGGACCCCTATAATGCAAATATTGTTCCATTTAATATTGTCCCAGAGGTCTCTTAGGCTGTCTTCATTTCTTTTCATTCTTTTTTCTTTATTCTCTTCCGCACCAGTGAATTCCACCATTCTGTCTTCCAGGTCACTTATCTGTTCTTCTTCCTCAGTTATTCTACTATTGATTCCTTCTAGTCTATTTTTCATTTCAGTTATCGTATTGTTCATCTTTCTTTGTTCTTTAATTCTTCTATGTCTTTGTTAAACATTTCTTGCATCTTCTAGATCTTTGTCTCCATTCTTTTTCCGAGGTCCTAAATCATCTTCGCTATCATTATTCTGAATTCTTTTTCTGGAAGGTTCCCTATCTCCTCTTCATTTATTTGTTTTTTGGGGTTTTATCTTGTTCCTTCATGTGGTACATAGCCCTCTGCCTTTTCATCTTGTGTATCTTTCTGTGAATGTGTTTTTTGTTCCACAGGCTGCAGGATTGTAGTTCTTCTTGCTTCTGCTGTCTGCCCTCTCTAAAATCCACAATGATTTTTAACAATTTTTTCCCTCTGTGTATAAATTGCTAACACCCAAAAATTTTATACTTTTTCAACTAAATTATTTCAATTTACCTAATTATTAGTAACTTTCAAAATAACTAGTCAGTAGCTTATGGACTTTCCTTATTGTTTTTTCTCTTAATACAGAACTAATTACATTTATTAGAGAAAATTTTTTAAAAGTTGAGGCAAGCAAAGAGACGACTAAAAGCTTATCTAAGTTTCTAACACCAGAGATATCCTCTGGTAGCATTTTGTACATTTCAGATATATGTATATTGTTCATAAAAATGAAAAAATACTCTACACTCTCCATTGTTTTTTCCAGTTTGTGATCTGGATCCAATATTATTCATTTTTTCTATAAATGTTTAGTAACCTTTTTCTATTTTTTAAGTCACTGTATTAAATATTCTTTACAGCATATTTGTTATTACATGCATGGTATTATGATATATTGTTATAATTCATCCACACAAATGTAACCCATTTTCTGGTTTTAGACAAATATGTATGTATTACATATTTTGATATTTGTTTTAAAACCTTGGAATTAAAAACCTTGTCACCATACTTTGAGTAATCCCACGGTTAATCCTTTTAGATGAATTCCTAGAAATGGAATTGTTGGCCAAAGGGCATGAAAAATTCTAAGGCTTTTGAGAGTATTGCCATATTGCCTTCCAGGAAAGTAGAAACAATTTATACTTTCACCAACAGGCTATCATTTGGTTCATCTTTTGGACTTGTTGGTCAAGGTATTGGCTATGGCTCTCATGTGTGAATATCACCAGTGCCTTGTTCATATTCTCTTTCTGTCTCTTTTTCAGTATTTATATAGCATAGCTGTAACACTGTACTTATGTCAGTTTTGCCAACAGAATTGGCAAAAAGATAAAAGATGAAATAGATAAAAACCAGCATTAGAAGCCAGCATTCGGGAAACAGTGAGTGGCCTCACATGATTTTTTTTCTTTTATTTTTTTTTAAATTGAAGTATAGTTGGTGTACAATACTGTGTTCGTTTCAGGTATATAGCAAAGTGATTCATTTATCCATATATATGCATATATCTATATTCTTTTCTTGATTCTTTTCCATTTTAAGTTATCACAAGATATCAAATATAGTTCCCTGTGCTGTATAGTAAATCCTTGTTGATTGTCTATTTTATATATAGTAGTGTGTATCTGTTAATCCCATAGTCCTAATTTATCCCTCTCCCCACCTTCTCCTTTGGAAACCATAAGTTTGTTTTCTATGTCTCTCACATGATTTTCTTCAAAAAAAATTTGAATAAACATATGCTTACATATGCTTGGTGAATACAAGATAGAAGAAGGAGAGGGAAAGGAGCATAATAAACCACTGACATTTGCTTACTTGATGAAGTTACAGGAAGTTAAAACACTTTAAGTAGCAGGTGGCATTTTTCTCTGAGAATGTATTCTCAGAACTTTTGGAAAGATTCAGGACCTGGTCATGTCCAGTCTGAGGTTCTTCATTTCTGGTCTGGGCTGATTGTATGTCAAGGGTGGTTAATAAGGGGAGAAGTGCTCAGAAACAGGAGCATAATTATTTGAACACTAATGTGTTCACTTAGTCACATTGGTTATATGACCCCCTCAAGCAATGTCCTTGGTCAGTGCAACTCCCGTTGTCTCTTGGCCTATTCCAACATGGATTGTCCAGCCTTACCTGGGAATTTGTATTTCTTCTGGGGAGGTAATAATTGCAGACTGTGATTTTTTTTTGTCATGTGTATTTCATAGCTTTCTCTTAAAATAGATACATCATTGAAAATACTTAATTACTTTATGGTCATGAACTAAAAGCCACACTTGGTGATTGTTCAGCCTACTCTGGGTTTGTTGTGGGAATGAAGTATATTTTAAATTCTCTTGACTACAGTGGAATACATTTTATCAAGGAAAAGAAAATGGGTCCAATTTATGCAGGATATGCCAAAAATGAGTCTTAGATTTTTGCTTTTTCTTAATTAATAACTCAGTCTGTGTATTTACTGATATGTTATGTTTGTTTAAATGTCTTTGTGAAAAGTACATCTAAGAATAGTGGCCATAAATTTCTAGTTCAGCAGGCTTTATTGTTAGTATCACTGCAGCCCACAACTGCCTTCTTGATATAATTGCCTCAAATAGAAACTATACAGTGTAATGTTGCACAAGTATTCATTTTTAATACTTTAGGAGACTGAAAAATCAGGGTTCTACAGGATGGAGTGAGAGTTATTTATGAGAGGTTTTTGTTTTTTGCTGGATATGAAATCAAATTAATCTTGATTAAATCAGATTGGAGAAAATGGAAACATAGCAGCTTGACAGATTTGTGTCCAGCACAATTGATATATGTTCTTTTTAAACCTGGATGATACAGATAGAATTTGTTATTTAAATAATAAAATCTGTGTAACTATAAGCAAAGACAAGATTAAAATTTCTATAGACAGGATTGTTAAATTTTTACATGAGAGAAATTATAATGCCTACTTTATATATCAAATCAATAATTAATAACAAGTTTTTCCTGCTCCTTATACATTGAAGTCCAACTGTGGGTAAATACAATCCTTTGAGGAAACTGTATCATTAAAACTGAGACTATGGAGAACTAGTAATGTAGGAAATTGTAATTACCACACTCACAGGCGTGTGTTTATTTCCAACACTAGTGCCTATAAAAGAACATAAAGTTGAACATTGTTAATGTCTAAGAAATAACAAACTGAGAAAAAGAACCATCATTCTTCTATTCCAGTCTTACAGTTTCTTAATGATTACTGGTAGTTGGTTTGAGGTGATATTATAAGTGTTTTTATGTGGCAATTAAAATTTCAGAAGCCCTCATAATTGTTAATTAAATTTTTCCTCATCCCACATCCCAAACAAGTAAGCCAGTTCTATTATCCTTGCTTTTGAACCTGGAAAATTGAATAATAATATCCATATAAAGTAACTTTATTCACATCAACTTTATTGCACCTAAAAATATTCTTGCTCCCCAAAAGTGAAGAATAAAATGGTACATGGAAGCAGATTTTGGCTCAATAGGATTTTTTTTTAAATTAGAGCAAATAATGTGTTTGTGGATGATCTTTTCTTTACTGATTCTGTTCGTTTGAGTTTGAGCTGTTTTTGTTTGGTTTTCTTTTTTGTCTTAAAAATGGCCTTTGGTGTTAAACACTTCTCTGTTCCCAGTCAGCTCAGGAGTGTCACTGTAGATGTTGGTCACTTGGCCACATTGGATCTGCATCTCTTGAATCTACATCCTTCATAGTACATTCCTTCCAAAGCAATATTAGGATGCTACATTTTAAAAAGTCATTTTTCTTCCATTCAGCTGTCAGATAGGATATCTTTAGCTGAAAGTAAGAGAATACCCAACCCAAGTCAAAGTAACATAAATAATAAAGTGATTTCTTGTTTCATTCGAAGCATAGAGGTAGAGAAGTCCAAGCACAGCAAGGCCTAGTTTTCTGCATTCTCTTGCCCTGCCTTCCTGCAGGGTAGATAGATGACTTTCTGCCAGACAAGTAGAGCAGTTCCACACTGCCACACTCAGAAGCAGAAGGGGACCTTTTCTTCCTTGTGACTTGTTTTAAGAGCTAGGAAACCTTTGCCCCCAGAAGACTTCTTCTCCCATTTCGGTGGTCTTTTGGGCCTTTTGTCCATGATTATATCAAACCCTGGGAAGAGGAACGGAAAGCTTGAGAACAGATGTTTGTGAATGGCTTAAGATCAGTCAAGATTCACTCCCGGGGCTGGAATGGGGCTCACTTTCCCTGAAGTGGGGGGCCTGTTCAGGAAGGTAAATCTTGAATAAAATCAGGATTATGGTGAGCAGGAGCAAGACTAGAGGCGATGTCTGCTACAATTACCTTTTCCTTACAGTTTTTGTGATGAATATAATTATTTAAAACCTAGCATATGGGATGGCTGAGCCATTACATTTTACTTTTAACAAGCTGTTTTATCTTGATCATATTATTTCTAAACTTCCACTAGTAATTATACTGCCTTTTAAAACTAGTGGTGGATGGAGGTAGGCACAAAAGATGGTTTAGGTGTATTGCCACCATCCCAGCTACTCCACCTCCAAAAAATACACATTCTAAGTAAAAAAATTCAGCTTTCCATGCAAACTACTTTTAAACAGTATCTAAGTAAAAACAGATACAAAAAACAGATACAGAATGCTTGTTATGAAAATAACAATTGCAGCTTCCAAATAAATCACTTAGCCTCCTCTTCTGACCAGATTCTCATTCCTAAACTCTCCTATAAGAAATTCTGGAGGGTCATATTTTCACTTTCCTGTCACCCATCAGAAGAAGGTGGCTTTGGATGCTGGTACAAGTTCTGGCTTTATCTTCTGGACCACTTTTCTTGTTGCTGTTGATTCTTCAATTCAGTGGATTTTGACCATACTCCTAAGAGCCCACTTTATTCTGGCTGTCAACTCCCACCTGAGTAGGTAAACTGGGCAAAGCCTGGGGAGCCAGGAGAGTGAAGACTGCTAAATGGGAATGATCTCCTGGAAGACAATGTACATACCCAAACAACATCTAAGGAGCCGATTCTGTTGGTCAGAAATGAGTCTGCAGCCAGAGGGCCCTCTGTAAACCAGGCTGAAAATCAAAGATTTGTGTTTGTACAATAGGCCTGGGGTGGGGTGGTGAATAGCTGGGGAGACAATTTCAGGAACCAGGCTGATTAGATTCAGTGTTTGGATGGGTATGATTTGGAAAGACAACTTTGAAAAGTGGTGTCAAGTTGTATTTTCTAGAGGGTCAGACCTAATGCTGCCAAACAAACAGATTGTGTCAGAGCCATCTATATCCACGTTATTCCACCAGTGGCTCACTCCCCTGACAGCATTACACTTGAAGAGACAAGAGCTTTTCTTCAATCCAGATTCACTATGGCCATTTGCCAGTCAAGGTAGTCATCAGATGCTGGTAACCGCATCGGCTAGCGTCAGGAGGCCCTAATTACCATTTTGCTGGAAAGCCCCCTTCACTCTGAGAAAATATAAGACAACTTCAGCCAGTTTGAATACACAGTGTTTAGTCTCATAGACATGTCCCTGCTGTTAAGGTACCTGTTGCCCTACGTGGGCTGTTTGCCATCGCTGGTTGCCCCCACCCCGCTAAATGTCTTTTGATGTCATGGAACCAGAATCCTGGGGAAGTGGTTTAACACGATTATGAAGAAAACTGGTAGTTAAGTTGATTGTGAGTCAGGTTAGGATTTTTGTAACGATTCAAACAGGTAGAATTATGGAGACAGTTGGCCTTGGTCTCGTTGAATTCTCACAGCCCTGTCATCCTCCTTTTCTGAGTTACCTGTTTTGTCTCATATCCTGGGAAATCACGATGAAATTATATTGGTGGACCTCAGTTGGCAGTGGGGGATGGAGGGTAAGGACTGAGCAATAAATACCTCATCCTCCTGCAGGCTGAAATTTCCTGAAACATTTTAAATTAGAAAATTTGGATGGACAGAAAAATGGAAATTGCAGAGACCTACCAAAGATCTTTTGTCTGAAGATATTTTTTTTAAGTACAAAATTTTAGGATAATTTGCTATTTTATATAGATTTTTTTCTACAATGAAAAGATGAAGGTTAGAAAAGATAAATGTCCAGATTTGAATTTAGAAATTCAGATATGTTAAATTTGATTTTATTTTAGATGCTAAGTAGGAAATGGCTACTTTGTTATTGTGAAGAAGCTATCATGTTTGAATATTCATCTTAGATTTTTACTACCCAGAAGACTCAGTATATATATATATATATATATATAGTGGTGGGAGTTTTCTCCCTCACAGACAGCATCCTAATGGAGATGCATGACTCTGCCAGTAGTGTTGCTGATGTGAATATTTGCTTCAAAATTTAAGCCGGCAGCTCTGGAAATTGCTATAAGTACTCTAAAATAATAATATTATGAGTATTTATATTATCATTTCTTTTTTTTAAGCTTTTTTAAAATATAATTTTATTTATTTTTATTTTTGGCTGCATTGGGTCTTCATTGCTACGCGCAGGCTTCTCTCTAGTTACAGTGAGCGGCGGCTACTCTTTGTTGTGGTGCACGGGCTTCTCATTGCAGTGGCTTCTCTTGTTGAGGAGCACTGCCTTCTAGGCGCACGGACCTCAGTAGTTGTGGCACGTGGGCTCAGTAGTTGTGGCACATGGGCTCTAGAGCGCAGGCTCAGTAGTTGTGGCGCATGGGCTTAGTTGCTCCGCGGCATATGGGATCTTCCCAGACCAGGGCTTGAACCTGTGTCACCTGCATTGGCAGGCAGATTCTCAACCACTGCACCACCATGGAAGCCCTATCATTTCTTATAAGCATGTTTTTCATTTTTATCCTACATCTAATAGAAAAATGACTTACAATTTGTGTAATTGTGGTAATTGGAAAAAGCTGTTGAGATGTGAGGTTTCCAAAATCAATAGGAGCAAAACGGATGTGATCATTGTTCATAGCATACTTGGTTTGAAATATCTAGTTTTAATGTTATATTATCTTCATATGTTTAAGTGGTTTTAATGTCACTAAAATGGCACCTAATTAATACATTCATGCAATGTATAAAAATGTACTGAGTGCCACAAATTCTTCTGCTGCTATGTTTATTTATAGCAATGCACACTGCTTAATGTGTGCTTTTATTTAAAAAACCATTTTTGTAAATGTTTGCTATTTGCACTTTGAGGATAGCCACAATCTTACACCACAATTCAGTATGAGAGATCATCAAAACAATTAGCTTAGAAGTACCTCTCCATTTGCCAAAGGATTTAAATAATTTTTGACAATTATGGGTAAGGTTGCTCATAGATTATCTTAGGTCAGTTCTGTAAAAGCAAATCTGAAGCAGGGATTGTAAGAACGTGTGATTTGTTGGGCAGTGCTCTCAGGAGAAGGATGGTAAGGGAAGCAGGATGGAGGAGGGGAAGATGTCTGTGGCAGAAGATCTCGGTGGAAACAGGTTACAGTTTGCTCCCACAGTGAAACTCTGGAGCACAAATGGCATCACAGAGTTGGTCTCATCTTGAGGCAAGTGGCCTGGCCTTCTGTACCCCCATGTCAGCCAGTCGTTGGTTGGGGTTGGCTCTCAAAGGTAGTGGGAGAATAGCCTCCTGGGTGAGGCAGTTCCCATCTGGCCCAGGACAGTTCTTCAGAGGAGGAAGGTACATCTGTGAATTACCAGCATTTTGAAGATAGGAATTCTAGCTCATCAAGGTGATCTAGCCTGGCACCAACAGCATCCTTTATATAGATAAATGACAATTTAAAAGAACAGAGAGCTTATTGGACCTAGATTCTGTCACTTCCTCCTCCCCAGCACATACACTCCTACATGTCTATCCTTGTAATCAAATAAAGATGGAAATTCAAACTGCATTCAAGTCCCTTTGATTACAGAAACAGTTTAAAAGCATTAATGAGGACATCGACTCTGGGTCTATTCCTTTTTCTGATTGCTTGCCATGTAGAAATGTGGCTAACTCTGCTATTAAAATGCATTCATGTTATCATGAATGAAATAAGTTCCTTGAGAGAGGACCTGAGATACTGTCCCTGAAGACTTGAGGGTGTTTTAAATGCCAAAACCACTCAGGCAAGCCTTTCTCCAGGCTTAATACTCCTATTTGAGATGCTTTATTTGCAGAAGCCTTTGGCTTAACTGATTCAGAGAGAACCCAAACACTCAGTGTGTTCAATGAATGAAATCTCAAATTCTTTCTCTGCAATATATTATTATGAAGAAATGTAGAGTTTGCTTCTTCCTAATGGAACACTTCCAGCCCACTTTTTCTTCCTATTATAGAGCTGTTAGAGAAGGTTATCTTCTTTGAAAAATAATTTTGTTTCTTTCTTGCTACTTATCAGTATCATGAAATATCTATATTTCAGAAACTGGGTAAGTTGGATGAGGATGGTAGAATCCAGCTTACCCAGAAACTGGGAAAGTTGGATGAGGATGGTGGAATTCCCATTAGTGTCACTGATTTAAAGAGGTTTTTATTGTTTTAAATTGTCAAATATTTTACAAGGGCATAGAGGACATACTGTAAAAATTCTTTAAATAACACAATTAACTTTAAAGTAGAAGGCCAATGATAGAAATAAACAATAGCAAGTCTCCATCTTAGATCAAAGAAATATTTGTTGCTAATAATATTCCCTCTGATTGCATCTGTATTTGATTATTCCAACTTATTAAACAGGAATGATGATATGCAAATAAACTCAGAATAATAAAGAAACATTAATTCAGTCTAGAGTTCAAGCTGATATTGTAACCTTTTTACTTTGCATAGGGCTTTGCTAATACTTTCTATGGAACACAAACCAGGCCAGTACCTTGGAAAGTTCTGAACTAAAAAAGGTATTTTGGAGCATGGTGGATATGTTATTGGGAAGGTGACTTAAAGGGATCCTGTTACAAATGACTTCTTTAGTGATCTGAAATTTAATGCCACTGGTTATCTTTTTACTAACAATATCTAGTCTTACCTCCACAAAGCAAGAAGCTGAGCGGGTAAAATAAAAGATAATTTTAGACTTACTTTTTTTTTTGGCTGCATTGTGTCTTTGTTGCTGCGAGTGGGCTTTTCTCTACTTGTGGTGAGGCGGGGGCTACTCTTCCTTGTGGTGCACAGGCTTCTCATTGTGGTGGCTTCTCTTGTCGCGGAGCACAGGCTTTAGGTGCACGGCTTCAGTAGTTGTGGCACGCGGGTTCAGTAGTTGCGGCTCACGGGCTCTAGAGCGCAGGCTCAGTAGTGGTGGTGCATGGGCTTAGTTGCTCCACAGCATGTGGGATCTTCCTGGACCCGGGCTCGAACCCGTGTTCCCTGCATTGGCAGGCGGATTCTTAACCATTGTGCCAAAGGGAAGTCCCTAGACTTACTTTTAAAGTCAACCTTAATATGTGCCTTCCTCAGGCCTTAGTTTCCCTTGTGTATTGTTTATTTGACTCTCTACATTTCTGTTTTCCTCCAGTCTAGAAACAGGAAGTTTGTTGAATTAACAAAATTCCTTTTTAATCTGTAGTTAATAATTTATTATTTCATTCATTGGTCATAATTTTTAAAATATTGTTATAGGCAAGATAGAATAAATATTTTAAAAATATTATGTCTCATTCTTAAACTTCTTCAAATTATGCCTGGAACTCATGGCAAGACCAAATAAAGGATTGAAAGAACCCATTATGTTATAATTTAGAACTTTTTCTATAGGAGACATTTAATTTGGCTAATGTATTTTTTGAAAAGTCTTTATTTAATGTAATCATTATCATTCGCTAACAGCTCAAACAGTTTGAGGTCCCTCAAACTCCATGATTGCTTCAAGAGTTGTGACATTTTAATTTCTTCCAGAAACTTCCAATTAAGTGATGAAGACCACTGGTTTTACCAGGCTCTTGTGGATCAGTATCCTGGGGATCTCAGTGGCAGAAGGACTCTGTATCTGGACATGTTACAAAGACATTTTCCTCACAAATCGAGGCATGATTTGGTGAGTACTGGACCCTATATGCTGGCAAGTTAAATTGTTTTAGTGGTTGATAATTATTGAGCAAAATATATATATACTTTAAATGGTGCTCTAAAATGATTTTTTTTCTACACTCTAGTAAATAATAGGGTTATAGTTTGAAAGTCTACCATTTTTCAGATCAGTGTGGTACATAAAAAGGTGGGAGATCCCTCTGGCCACATTCACTCTTCTGTGGCTTACTTGCCACAGAGAGCTTCACCATGGTCCCCTGGGTTGCTCTGCTAGTGTTGACCTCCAGGTGTCTGTACATTCACCTGCCCATCTCAGAGGTTCTGCCATCTCTGTGTCTTGCCTGAAAGTGGGGTGCCTGCTCCTGCATTCACACAGCCTACCACACCTCAGTCCTTCTAGTCGTGGGGAAGCCAACACTTGCCTTGGGAGCTGGTGCCTACCTACACCATCCCCACCACAACTCCACTTGATCCCCCTAGATGGGTCTAAACACAAATGCCCCAAATTCATAACTCAGAGTCCTGGCTGAAATTTCCCTGGGAAGTTATGGTTACATTCTTTAGTGAACAAGGTCACATAGACAAGGAAACAGCAGTTACCATGTCACCAGTGAATTTCATAGTAGCTCACTTTAAAACATATATGTAAACAAACATGCATAGACTCTTACCTTTTTTTAAAAAAAAAATATTTATTTATTTATTTATTTTTGGCTACACTGGGTCTTCGTTGCTGTGCACAGGCTTTTCTCCAGCTGCGTCGAGCTGGGGCTACTCTTTGTTGTGGCACTTGGGTTTCTCATTGCAGTGGCCTCTCTTGTTGCAGAGCATGGGCTCTAGGCACGTGGGCTTCAGTAGTTGTGGCACATGGGCTCACTAGTTGTGGCTCGTGGGCTCCAGAGTGCAGGCTCAGCAGTTGTGGCACACGGGCTCAGCTGCTCCACGGCATGTGGAATCTTCCCAGACCAGGGCTCGAACCCGTGTCGCCTGCAGGGAAGTCTGACTCTTACCTTTTAAATAGGCCATGCTATAAAATATTATCACATACTCTGCATTTTGTAATTGTTTTAAATCAAGCAAGTAACAATACTAACATGTGTATAGAATTTATCCTATGTCAGTCATGTGTAAACTCCCGTAATGCACATAACAGTGGATTAGAGAAGTACTATAGTTATCCTTACTTTTCAGGTGAAGAAACTGAGACAAAGGCCACACAACTAGTATGACCAACCTCTCTTATCTTTTCCCACCCACCAACCCCCACCCAATTATTTGTTTTAATTCTGACCTTTTATTTTTTTATTTTTTTGCGGTACGCAGGCCTCTCACTGTTGTGGCCTCTCCCATTGCGGAGCACAGGCTCCGGACGTGCAGGCTCAGCGGCCAGGGCTCACGGGCCCAGCTGCTCCATGGCATGTGGGATCTTCCCGGACCGGGGCATGAACCGTGTCCCCTGCATCAGCAGGCGGACTCTCAACCACTGTGCCACCAGGGAAGCCCTCTGACCTTTATTTTATAGCAAGTTCTTGTTGTGTAAAAAACATGTTATATAATAATTCATTCTGGATTTTACAAAACTCAATTTACTAAATTAGATCTTTCTTTTTATTCTGTATAGATCCTGTTTGCTTCTGTGACCAGCTGTCATTTTTAACTATGTAGATTTTTATATTTGCCTACTATTAATATGATAAAGATTTTTGCATTTACTTCTTACATTGGGATAATTAGTATGCATTTCTGCATGGTGTATACTTCCTTTCTTAATGTTTGCCAAGTTTTAAGCATATTCTTGGCTTAGGGGAATAAACCTAAGAAGTTTACCAAACAGAATTTAGGAGCTGATATTTGGTTTAAGTGAAGCCAGAGCCCGTTTCATTATGTACTTAATTAACCATACCTAAGTTATTTTTTTTAGGTAGGACCAAGCTTATGCTGCTCGCTAGCTTCTTTTCTCACATCACTTAGGGGTTAAGTAATGTATCAAATTCAGAGATGTGGTCTATACTGGCAAAATAAAGAATTATTTAGATCACTGACTCTCAATTACAGGAGACACACCTTTATATAAGTGTTTCAGAATCACCTACAGAGATTTTTCGAACTACTCAGGCTATCTCCCATCCTGTTCTTTCCCTCAAGACTCAAATCTCCCAGGGTTGGGATTCACTGGCAGCAGGAACTGTTGGTACCTATGTAAGAATATCATGTCCCTCAGGAGTGTGGGATGGGAAGGGCTACTGTCATTGCTATAAATACTTCAAGTTTAGATGTCCGAACATCTGATTGTTTCAGTCATCAAGGGCAAACTGAGTTTTCAGGATTATTGTGGCAATTTTTAATGTTTATTAGCATATGTCTAACTGAAGCACCTGGAGTCATTGTTAATACAGCAAAGCTGATTTAAAGATGGACTATTTTTGAAATTATATGTAGGGGAAATCATATTTTCTGCTCATAGATTCATTGCTATATAGGGGTAGAAGTTGTTTTAGGGCTGTCTGGCCTGACTCCATCCTGTATAAAACTTAAAAACATTTAATGACTGGTCCTCAGTCACCAGTTAGCCATGGGCTCAGAACTCTGGGACTGGTACTTGGTCCTGGTTGTTGTATTTACTATTAAGATGTTTGTCCCTTATTTTTCAAAATCATTGGTTATAATTCATTTTATTCACTTTTGTAACAATGACATAAAGCGTAGGCTCAGTTTCATAATAAGCGTTTACCACCTGTTATCTTTTCAGGTCGAACATGAAAAATATTGTGACCAATATCGCTTTGCTAAGGAGCAGCGAAGGATCCTGATATCAAGTTGGAGTAAGAATAGGAGAGACTTTATACAGAAGGCTGTGCTGACAGTGGCCGAGGCCTGTGCAACTCATGAAATGGAAAACATGTTGGTTAAGGACAGGAAAAAGCAACAGGAAGTGTGTGCTGATCTGAAAGCCAAGGTGAGACGCTTTGCAGAAGGTACTTCAGTATTTGCCTGGGTATTCACTTAAGAATTCACTTTTCCCTTTTGTTCAGTTCCAACCTAAAGTCCCATTTCTCTAAAAAGCCTATTTTGAATACAATTGTTAGTTCGAACCATATGAAATTGAAATTCTTTTAGATCAAAAATTGTGAACAATCAACAATTTCATACGGTTCAACCTGAAGTTACTATAACAGGAGGTGAGTATTGAAGTTTTGTTTGAGGATGTCCAATACCAACCACAAATGCTGTACGTCAGAGTGAGGTGCTGGATAAAAATGCAGAATGTAATTATAAAGTAAATGTCTGACGCCGCTTTAGACTCATGGACCTCTCATTCACATTAAAGATGTTTTTTAAAAAAAGGGTCAAATTATGAAGAGGAAGGAGGATTTGTGAAGAGATACATTGAGGAGATCTTGATGGACTGTGTGTGAGCACTCAGCAGAGTGAGAGGGGGAGCAGACAGGGTTTTCCTCCTGCTCAGACCCAGCGAGGGGCCTCCAGGATGACTTGGAGAGTTGAGTGGGTAACCCCTGTAGTTGGAGGCTTGAGCACTGGTATCTGACGCTCACAGGGAACTATAGAGGAATTACGTTAGTGGCAGAACTAAAAATAAGAGTGGCTGCTGTGTCTGGTCATGGGTGCATGAGTCCTGGAGGCCCCGTGTGAATATGGCCTCTCTAGGAGCATTGGAAGGGCCACCAAACATGAATTGTATCATGCCTTAAACTTATGAGTAAGGAAAATAATGATTCGGGGTGGTGCCAAATCCTTACTGCTAATGTGAGGTGAATTTTTGAGTGGGTAAAGGTAGCCCCTAAGGTGACCTGCTTACTTTGCCGGATGCCTGGGAGTTGTGATTTGGCAATCCCCCTTATACTTAAAGAGTAGAGTGGTCTGGACCATACAAACTGGAGAAGCTGAGACAGGACCCGGGAGCTAACTAATTCCCCGAGCAGGGGACTGGTCGGACCTCACAAAATTGCCAACAATATTATTACCCATGAAACTGTTGAACCTGGAGTTGGTGACCTTAGCCAGCTCTCTGAAACTTAGTAGTTCTGTAACTGCAGTATAATGCCAACTGCTTGTTTGTGGTTGAGAAATAAAGATACATGCGGCACACGCACACACACAGTTGTATTGAGGTACAGCATACATACAGTGCCCAAATCTTAATTTACTGATAAATGACATGGTAGGATGATGATGGTGCAACAAGAAATTATATTCTCTTGATAGAAAAAATAAGCCGGTAGATGTTATATTATAGCAGTTAATAGCATATAGAAACAAATGTCTCTATTTTAAAACATGAGAGGAAAAATGCCTGCTCTGCATTTTTTTCTTTTTTTAATATTTATTTATTTGGTTGTGCCAGGTCTTAGTTGTGGCAGGTGGCCTCCTTAGTTGTGGCATGCATGTGGGATCTAGTTCCCTGACCAGGGATTGAATCTGGGCCCCCTGAATTAGGAGCACAGAGTCTTAACCACTGCACCACCAGGGAAGTCCCTGCATTTTTTTAAACAAAAATATATTTCTTTTGACATTGCATAAGCTTAGAACCTAAAAGCAATAGACTCTGCATCAAACCCTATATGCCATGGGCTACAGAGCTAATGTGTGTTTCTTCTCCATCTGTGACTGATTAGGAACACTCAGTGACTCTAAAAAAAAAAGGTGGAGGGTGGTCAGGGGCCACGACAAGTCCTTATATACTCCTAGTCTGTTTATACTCCTAGTCTGTTTATACTGTTTATACCTAGTCTGTTTATATTTTGCACACATTATCATTAGTCCTTGAACTATGCTGTAGGTGATTTTTTCTTTTTATTGTATTACCTTGAGGTAAACATACATGCAGTAGAGCACATAGAACCTAAGTGTGCTATTGAATAAAGTTTTACAAATATATGCTGCCTGTAGAAATACCATCAGGGTCAAGGTATAGAACCGCTCAGAAGACTCTCTCATGCCTTTTCTCAGTATATACTGGCCCCATCCATGACCACTATTCTGAATTCATCACCATAGGTTAGTTTTGCTTATTGGTGAATTTCATATGAATCGAATCATACAGTATATACTCTTATACTTCTTTCACTCATCATATCTGTGAGTTTCGTCCTTGTTGCAGGTTGCAATTATTTGTTCTTCTTTATAGCTGGGTAGTACTTCCTACACACACACACACACACACACACACATATGTATGTGTATGTATATATATATATATATATATATATATATATATATACCACAATTTATGTGTATGTTCTCCTATTGATGGGAATTTGAGTTGCTTTCAGGTTTTTGCTGTTATGATAATGGTGCTATGAACATTCTTGAACATGTCTTATGGTGGACATAGGCCCTCATATCTCTTGGATAAGTACCTAGGAGTGGAATCGCTGCATCATAAGGATCATGGGTGTTTCACTTTAGTAAATACTGCCAAATAGTTTTCCAAAGTGGTTATATAAATTTGCAGCCACTTTAAGTTGCTGCACATCCTCACCAACATTGATGTTGCCAATCTTTCATTTCAGCTAATCTGATGGATGTGTAGTGGCACCTCATTATGATTTTCATTTGCATTTAGAATAAAGATATTGAACAGCTTTTCTTATGCATATTGGCCATTTGAATATTCTCTTTTGTGAAATGGCCACTTAGATCCTTTGCCCATTTTTCTATTCCATCGTCTGCCTTTTTTTCTTACTCATTTGTATGTTCTTTATATATTCTGTATGCAGGTTCTATTTTTTTCTCCCAATCTGTAACTTGTCTCTTCACACTCTTAACATTGTTTTTTCATAAACAAACCTTCTTAATTTTAATGAAATTCTTTTTTTTTAATTTTAAATGTCTTTGAGGTATAAGTTATATACTGTACAAATCACCCTTTTTAGTGTACAGTTCTGAGTTTTGACAAATGCCTGACACATAACCTCCCCCGCAGTCAGGATGTAGAACTGTTCCATCACTGTCAGCCATCCTTCATGCCTCTTTGTAGTCAACACCTCACCCACCTTCAGCCTTTGGCAACTACTGATCTCTGTCCCTATAGTTTGCCTATTCTAGAATGTCATATAAATGTAACCATTATAGTATGTGCTCTTTTTTTTTTTTTTTTTTTGCGGTATGCGAGCCTCTCACTGTTGTGGCCTCCCCCGTTGCGGAGCACAGGCTCCGGACGCGCAGGCTCCGGACGCGCAGGCTCAGCGGCCATGGCTCACGGGCCCAGCCGCTCCGCGGCATATGGGATCCTCCCAGACCGGGGCACGAACCCGTATCCCCTGCATCGGCAGGCGGACTCTCAACCACTTGCGCCACCAGGGAGGCCCAGTATGTGCTCTTTTGAGTCTGGCTTTTTTCGCTTAGCATAATGCCTTTGAAATCCAGCCATGTTGTTGTGTATGTCAATAGTTCGGTCGTTTTTAT
Organism: Mesoplodon densirostris; assembly: GCF_025265405.1. NCBI lineage: Eukaryota > Metazoa > Chordata > Mammalia > Artiodactyla > Ziphiidae > Mesoplodon > Mesoplodon densirostris. Next base: position 77,877,864 of record NC_082668.1, on the reverse strand, counting down.
TGCTGTGTAGTATTCCATGATATGGGTTTATCACAGTTTATCCATTCACCAGTTGTCTTCAGTTTTTGGCAATTAGTGGTACTTTGCTTATGGTGGGAGTAGGCTTCAGGCTTTTCCTGTGAACCTGAGCCCAAGAGAGAGACTTGCTCCTCTTGCACCTTCCGCTGCAGTAGGTTCTTACTAGCCCCTTGCTAGCCTGGCTGGGGAAGAGGCATTCTGCTTTCTTGTTTCAGCCTCAATCTCGGGCAGGACCTATGTCCCTGGGTCTTGGGGCCAGGACCCACTCAGTAGCTGTGCCCTCCTCCCCAGGGCAGATGAACTCCAAACTCGCCTCGGGTCTTGCTTGTTCCTGTGAGGGAGAGAGCTTGCTTCTTCTTCTCCAGGAGAGGAAGATTTCTTTGTTCCCTCTCCCCAGCTGTAAAGGGTCTACACTCACGCCCTGGTGGGTTTGCTGCTCTGCATCCCTCTCCACCCACAGCGCCTTTTGTTCAGTAGGGTTTTGTTCCTCTCTCGCTGATTTGCACACCCATAGGGGACTTCCTCTGCTCGCCTACCCTGACCTCCATCTTTCTTAGGAGCATTCTGTGAGGTTTGTAGAGAAAAGCCTGTGACGGGGTGTAAATTCCCCTTACGTCTGTAGCTTCCTTGGGTTCTATACAGAAGTGAACACTCTGCCACAGCAGCAGATTGTTAAAGTGTAACTATGGGATCATCACAGAGTTTTACCTGCAATCTTCTTATCCCTTCTAGGATGGCCTTGTCTTTCCCAGGGGCTCTGCCTCAGGTAAGCCAGTTCTCACATTGCCTCTCTTCCTGAAGACATCTACCTTTCTTTAGATCTCAGGCTAGTTTATTGCCCCATGACCTCTTCTCCGATGGGTTCAAGAAAAGTTTTGATGTTGTAGGCTATTCAGCTTTTTCTTGTGGTTAAAATCGGAGCAACATTTTCCTGCTTTCTGGAAGGTCCTAATGAAATACTATTTATCAATCTTTTATGTGCTCTATTTAAGAAATCATTGGCTAGTGGCATGGGGTCATTTTCAAAGGTCTGAGATTTTTCTGCCCAGCAAAGCTCCTGCCAGGGGTTTGGGCTCCACCCAAAACAGTGAGGTGGAACAGCAATAAATGGGAACCTGAATGTGGAAGAGAATTAGCTAAAGGAAAATGTGTATGGGGAATTTTCCAGGAGCAGTCCAGACAAGAAAACTGATAGGAGGGCAAGAGTCAGCATTAAGCACCTGCCAGGTTTACTGGGGACAGTGTCAGTCACCAGTCCAATGAGAACTCTGCTTCTCCCCTTTACCTCTCCTCCCCTTTTCCCTCCCACTCCTGGACTCTGATGGTCTAAGCACGTAGGGAATGAAAGGAAATGTTATCTTCTGAATAAAGAGGGAAGAGTTGCTTAATCTCTTAGAACTAGACAATTTAATTTTGAATCAAGACTGTATTTTGTGACTTAAAGTGACTGTGGGACCCTCTGTAACCCAAGAGTGAGCCATGGGTTCTGCTTAGTTTTCATCTAGTGACAGGAGAAACATCTGCATGGGGGACAGAAATAAGGCAGTGTTTTGATTATTTCCCATACATCATGCTGCCCAACGTCTCAGGCGTTTGAATAGATGCTTTATAGGCATTTTCTGATGTTACCCTCAATGACAAATCCAAGTGAAGATGTGCAAGGGGTGCTGTAGAGCACTCACGGATGAAATCAGGAGCTGGGTCAGTGGAGGCAGCGTAATATGGAGTCTCGTCAGAGACAACATGGTCACGATATAGTGAACAACTATCTCTGAACTTTTGGAGTTGCAGCCTCCAAAGAGTAAATGTGGGCAGAGAGTGGAGAAATTAGAACATAAAGTAAATTGTGGTAAAATGGATTCAGTTTTCCTTAGAGACAGTGTTATCGTTGGAGTTTGTGTTCCTGATCAAGGACTGAGACTCAGTAAATTATAGCTTGGACCAAAAATATATCATAAAAGAATAGGGGTAACTCTATCAATTTGGTAGTAATTAAAAATATTAAATGATGCTCATTTTTTTTAACCTGGAAAGAAACTTGGAGATTTATCCCTAGTCTTCATCTTACAAGTCTGAACGGTGAAGTCCTGAAAGACAAAGTGACCCGCCTTAAGGTTCACGCCAGCTCATTTGATTTGAAATTCCGTATTATCACTGCCCTACACAGCTTTGCATACGAGAATCTTACAAAATAATAGAAGACATTTATTATACTGTGGGCCCCAATGTGCTATAAAATAGACTCACAGAATGTGAAAAATACTACTTCATTGTATCATAAATTTGACCTTTCTAAAACCAACATGCTAGCTATAATAAACATTAGTTAAACATTTAACCATAATTTTGTTCTTAGTCTTGGAATTTAAAAGGGCTTGTGGGGGATGATTCAGACGATTTGTGTCTTTAAGAAAAGAGTAAAAGGAATTTTGAAATAATGAGTTCTCTGTCTCTGTTTTATTTTGGTTTTCCATCAGTAACTGCTGCTGTAGCAAGTAGAGGCTTTTAGGCCTCTCACAGAGGGCTGAGATGAAAGTGGGAAAGTAGAGCTCTTATTCTCCTGCTCCCACAAAACCTGCTCTTTGTTGCCCTAAATTTTCCTAGACTACCAGCCCCAGACCCTCCTGGCACTAGCCTAGACCACTCTGTTAGCTGTGCACTTGATTCCTTAACATCCTCATCTGTCTACAGAATGGCTGGGGAGCCTCATTCCCAGATCTGTCTCACAGTTGACTTTCTCTGTGTCCATACTAGGTGGCCAAGTACTACTAAGGAAAAGTCATCTTATCCGGACTCTCAATGAAATGTCCACATGGGAATCCTTAGTCTTGTCCTTTGTTCACCAGTTCTTCCTATTCCCCTTATCACTGTTTCAGAGGATCACCGGTCCTTACAAGACTCTTACCTAACACCATACACCCTCCCCACCAGACTCACAGGAGACAACTCACTTCCTACTTTATCAATAATATGAAGTCATGGAGGTATGAAATCGACCCTTAATTCCTGCCTCACCCACCCTGTGTCTGTCTCCTGCTAGTCCCCTGCTTTCCTCCTGATGCAGGATGTGATATCTTCTACACAATCACATCCAGTCCTTCCCTCTGATGTTTGGGACTCTGACCCATCTAACCACTTTAGAAATTGGGTTCTACTGATTATCCCCTTTCCTTATTTTTTCTTTATTTTTATTCTGTGGGGTATTCCTCTCAGTCATCCTCTAGGACCTGGGCAGTCCCTATTCTCTACCCTTTCATTTGAAATCAACCTTTTGAAAGAATAATCTAGATTATATTTTTCTCCAGGACTTGTGACCTCTCCACTCCACCAAAATCCTCTCCTCTCTCCAAAGTGACCAGTGACCTCCATATTACCTAATCCAATCAACGCTTTTCCTTCCTGATCCTAGTGGACCTCTCACACTGAAAAATCTATGTCCCCTATACAACTGCAAGCAGGAACCCCATCTTATTCATCTTGGTATAACAGACACCCCCTCCAACTCCTCTACCCCTCCAACACCTCCCCCGCATCAGATTTTTCAGTGATTGGAACACACTTGGTGCTGAGTAACTTTTGTTGAAGTATGTAATAAGGCTTAGGCATTTTTTTCTCTTCTTCTTAATAACCTCTTGAGATAGTACTATTTTCACTACCTTCTTTCTACCTTATTTATGAGGGAATCTTGCTGTAGAAACAAGTATGTGGATATGCAAAGTCATTAAGAAATGAAGTACAAATCTTAATTGTCAACACTGAATACGCTGCAGGGTCACATGTGACTTTAAAAAGAAAACCTGATAATCTATAAAACTGAGGTATATTTTGGGCATGAATCATGTTACCAGTCACTTAGTTTTCTTCTCGACTTCATCTTGTTTTTGTCCCCTTTTCCCCCATCTCTAGCTAATGAATGACTTGGCCAAGAAGCCATAGTAGTTAGGGAAGTCAGATAATGATGGGGTAGAAGATACCTTTTTGAGTAAATAGCATTTGAACACCCTTTCCACACTTTGATCATTTCTCATGGCATCAACTCCTCCCATAATCTCCCTTCTCCACAGATTTCAGCCTCCTTTGCTGCTGGAGAACAGACTTAGACTTAGGTTTTACAAATCGGATGGTGTATGGTACTTTAATTTAAAATATAGTTTTTGAGTTCCAATTCCAGTGATAATGAATAACCGATACCACCATAAACAACTATAAAACATGAACAAAATATTATTTTAAAAAATGTTTGCAGGCCTTGGACAGCCAGTGCCTGGATAAGATCCTTGAAATAAAACTTTGAAGGTGAGCCCTATATTTGCTCAGGATTTCTTCCTGACATCCTGTGTTTTTTCTTTTTTCTTTTTTTTGCCCATGCTACACGGCTTTCAGGATCTTAGTTCCCCAATCAGGGATTGAACCTGGGCCCTCAGTAGTGAAAGTGTGGAGTCCTAACCACTGTACTGCCAGGAAATTCCCCTGACATCATGTTTTTTTTTTTTTTTTTTTTTTTTTTTTTTTTGCTGTACGCGGGCCTCTCACTGCTGTGGCCTCTCCCGTTGCGGAGCACAGGCTCCAGACACACAGGCTCCGCGGCCATGGCTCGCGGGCCCAGCCGCTCCGCGGCATGTGGGATCTTCCGGGATCGGGGCACGAACCCGTGTCCCCTGCATCGGCAGGCGGACTCTCAACCACTGCGCCACCATGGAAGCCCTGACATCATGTTTTAATATAATGTGGAGAGAGAAATAACCCAAGCAGAAAGTTATAATCTTGATAGGTGAAAGAAGCAGATATTGGAGTTTGGGCTACAAAGGCACCTGAGATTTGGAGGATAGGGTACCAGAGATGAAGGTACAGCAGATAAAGAGCCTCCAAAATGCCTACAAAAATATCTCATGGGTCCTTTGCCAAATTATAAGCTCTGAATGCAGAGGATGAGATGCCAAAAGGCCAAGAGAGAAAAACTACTGGAAGGTTGAGAACTGAATAGAAATTTCAGAGGTCACACAGTTTTGGGGAGGTGTAGATATTTGAGTCCTAGCCCAGCTCATGTGGAGAAATCCTGGTGAACATTCTAGACCTTCAGCTGAAACTCCAGGAAGGTTGCCTTAAGGGTATGGGCTGCACTCGAGGATTATGGACAAAACTGAAACAGACCTACCATAAAAAAAGTAAAAATAAATCATCAACACAATCCAGGAGATTTTGTGGCAATTTAACTACCTTCCAGACTAAAGACTCAACACTGTTTAGAGGAAAATAATATAACTTAGAGCCTCTAGGATGTATCCTTCACAATGTTCAGCCCCAGATAAAAATTACCATTCAAAGAAACAGGAAAAAGTGACTGATTATAAAGGAATAAAACAGTCTCAGAAATGAACTAGATATTGCAGTTAAAAGGTAAGAACTACAAAATAATTATGACAAATGTGTTAAAGAAAATGGAAGAAAAGATGAAAAAATGGATGAAAATATGGAATATTTCAGTAGAGAATTAGAATATATAAAAATGAATCAAATGGACATTCTAGAAATGTAAAATATAATACCTGAATTCAAGAACTCATTGGATGAGCCTTAAGAGCAGATTAGACATTATGAGAAGGCAGAATTAATGAAATTGTAATTCAATAGAAGATCTTCAAAATGAAGTACATAAAGAGAAAAATAATAAAATGAAAAGCAGAATAGAGAACATAAGAGAGATATGGAACATAGTAAAAAGGTTTAATATACAAGTAATTGAAGTCCCAGAAAGAGGAGAGAGAGAATGAGATAGAGACAGTATTGAAGAAATAACATACAAGAGCTTACCAAATTTGATGAATGACATTAATCTATATTTTCAAGAAACTCAGCAAACTCCTAAGATGGATAAATACAAAGAAAAGTATTCCGAGGCACATATAATGAAACTACTGAAATGAAAGGGAAAGAGAAACACAGTTATATGAAGGGACAGATATGGCATGGAGAGCCATCTTGCTGGTGTGATCCCAAGCAAATACAGCATGTTCTGGGGCCAGTGGTGATGGCAGCAACTTCCTGATTGTGCCAGAGCCAGTATGACCTTTGCCAGAACAGCTCTGTGATGTGTGGTTCTAGATGTTATTCCTGGAAGCTTAGTCTAGAGCTTGCTTCTCAGACCCTTCCAAAGACTGTGAACTTTCTAAAGCCCTTTAATTCTTTCCTTCTTAAACTAACTAGGGTGGATTCTCTTTTGTACAATGAATAAATTGACACAGATGATGTCTGGGTCTTGCTGTGCTATTCTAACTTGCCTGTGTGCTGACTGCAGGTTAAGATGAGCAGGAGTTGGAGCCAATAATGGCCCATCACTTACCTAGTCAAGCTGGAATTGATGCTCTAGGCACACGGGACCCTATATAGGATCACCTCAAAGGGAGAGGTAACCACAAAAAACTTACCCATCAGTCACATGGCCTGAAGGACTAGATGCAGGGGAAAGGTTGCTTTTACCACATGATAACAATCTTTCAATGTCCACAGTGTTATTTACTTCTATTTATATTTCTGGCATCATCTCAGGGGTGTTTTCTTTGGTAATGAGAGATAATGCAAATTTCTTCTTGGGAATTAATGATCCTCACATTATATGCTTCCTGGATCAAAAAAGAAAAAAAATGCAATTAGAAAAACTTGGATATTTAGTTTACCACAGGAACTGGCAAGGATTCAGTGATTTCTGCCAATTTAGAGCATTTGTTCATGAATATCTTGGTGTCGTTAACTGTGCCATGCACCATCCGCACAATCAGTGTTATCAATGAATCTCGTGCAGTGCTGGATGGGCCCAGGGGCCCTACAGTCTCTGCAGTTGGAGACATTCACAGAGAAGTTCTCTGTGGTTAACCTTAGATATAGTATCAGCGGAATCAAGAGAGCTTTGAGGAATCATAGGCATTGATACTAGAGTGATTTTTGCTCACAGAGGCAGATGGCACTTTCTCTATACAGCTATATTATGCTATCTGTGGCTCTTGGCAGGTAGCTAATTGAAATTGCACAGGGCTTAGGGACTTGATGAATCTATGTATTTGTTCCAAGTAATATATTCAAAGTAGCCCTACTCTTAAAATGTCTTAGTTTTCAAAAACATATTTGTCAGCATTGGGGTCTATTTATAAAGTCTAAAAGAGACTGTACTTTTTAATGTTCTTTGCAACAAGAGCCTTATATTTCAGTGGCAAGTCATAACAATTCACAAGATGTCTTGCAAATGAGGATACTTCATGTGACATATATTGTATGGGATATTTGTATTTTACGGTAACTTTGTTCAGTATAACTTCAGGAAATCATAATTTCAAGGACTGGGTAATTGAGAGGAAGCCACAACTTGGAGTTGGAAAGCCAGTATTTTAAAAAAATTTTATTAAAAATGAATACACATCTACTAAAAAAAAATGTGTGCCTCAATTAACAGAATAGAGAATCCAGAAATAGGCCCACACATCCATTGTCAATTGATTTTAAACAAAGATACAAAGTGAATTTTGTGGAGAAAGGGTAGTTTTATGTACAAATGGTGTGGGAACCATTGAATATTCAGATGCAAAAATAAATGAATCTTGATACATACCTTGTGACCTATACAAAAATTAACTCAAAATGGATCACTGACCTAAGTGTAAAGCTGAAAACTACAAAACACAGGGAAAGACAACATAGAAGAAAATCTTTACGACCTTGGGTTGGGCAAAGGTTTCTTGAACACGACACCAAAAGCACTACCCCTAAAAGAAAAAAAAAATGACCATTTGGACTTTCTCAAAATTAAGAATTCCTGCTCATAGAAAGATACTGTGAAGACAATAAAAAGGCAGGCCTCCCAGTAGGAGAAGATATTTGCAAATCACATATCTGATGAAGGACTTGTATTTGAATTTATAAAGAATTATCAGGATTTACAAAGTGTTTTGTTTACTTAATGATAAGTAAACAACCCAATTAAAAAGAAGTAAAATATTTGAATAATCACAAAACAAGTTATATGGCAAACAAGACATGAAAATATGCTCAATATTATTAGTCATTAGAGAAAAGCAAATTAAAACCATCATGGGATATAAGTATATACCTATTAGTCTAAAATAAAAACTCTGACCATACCAAATATTGCCAAAAATGTGGAACAGCTTGAATTCTCATACATTCCTGGTGGGACTGCAAACTGATAGTCACTTTGCAAAACATTATTGCATTTTTTTTTTGGAAGTGCATCAAATGAGTTTACTGACACTTCTAAGAAGCCCCAAAAGACCTATTTTGAATAGGTTTCTAAATACAGAATTTTTTATAAGTATTTATGCAGACCTTTCACGATATATATTACAGAGAGGCAAGATTTCCTACTCTTTTTTTTCTTTTATTGTTCTTTTTTTTTTAATTCAAACAGAAAGTCACAAAAATTATAATCATCCTCATCACTTCACTCAGTCCCATGTAATTAATTTTTTTATCTTGATCTTTTGTTAGCACTTTTATGAATTCATCAGTTTTCCATTAGAGTTCTGAAAATGCTTATTCATTCAGTTCAGCATTATAGTCAGTTACCAGAAACTTGTAGTCAGAGTCTTTTGCATGATTCCTTGAAGATGAAACCCTTGTATAGGAACATTTTTGAAAAGCATCAGAGTACACCCAGAACTGTCTGTAAATGACAAAAGACTTAAAATGACCATGGTTAAAGATTTGATGAAAGTTCATAATAATGCAGTAGACAATGAAATTTAGTTATTTCTGAGATATACATTTTATTTTGTTTTATTTTATTTTATTTTTTCTTTTTTTGCGGTATGTGGGCCTCTCACTGTTGTAGCCTCTCCCGTTGTGGAGCACAGGCTCTGGACGCACAGGCTGAGCGGCCATGGCTCACGGGCCCAGCTGCTCCGCGGCATGTGGGATCTTCCAGGACTGGGGCACGAACCCGTGTCCCCTGCATCGGCAGGCGGACTCTCAACCACTGCGCCACCGGGGAAGCCCTGAGATATACATTTTAAAGTAATAACTAGAATTATGACTTATAATATACCAGAACATACAAGATTTTTAGAAATTTCACGTAATGTCTGAAACATTTATATTTACATATTTCCATACAAATAACCCAAAGAAAGTTTAGTATTAGTTGTTTCTTGTTTGTTTCTTTTTTTATACTGCAGGTTCTTATTAGTCATCAATTTTATACACATCAATGTATACATGTCAATCCCAATCGCCCAGTTCAGCACACCACCATCCCCACACCACCGCGGTTTTTCCCCCTTGGTGTCCATACGTTTGTTCTCTGCATCTGTGTCTCAACTTCTGCCCTGCAAACCAGTTCATCTGTACCATTTTTCTATGTTCCACATACATGCGTTAATATACGATATTTGTTTTTCTCTTTCTGACTTACTTCACTCTGTATGACAGTCTCTAGGTCCATCCACATCTCAACAAATGACTCAATTTAGTTCGTTTTTATGGGTGAGTAATATTCCATTGTACATATGTACCACATCATCTTTATCCATTCGTCTGTCGATGGGCATTTAGGTTACTTCCATGACCTGGCTATTGTAAATAGTGCTGCAATGAACATTGGAGTGCATGTGTCTTTTTGAATTATGGTTTTCTCTGGATATATACCCAGTAGTGGGATTGCTGGATCATATGGTAATTCTATTTTTAGTTTTTTAAGGAACCTCCATACTGTTCTCCATAGTGGCTGAATCAATTTACATTCCCACCAACAGTGCAAGAGGGTTCCCTTTTCTCCACAACTTCACCAGCATTTATTGTTTGTAGATTTTCTGATGATGGCCATTTTGACTGGTGTGAGTTGATACCTCATTGTAGTTTTGATTTGCATTTCTCTAATAATTAGTGATGTTGAGCAGTTTTTCCTGTGCTTCTTGGCCCTCTGTATGTCTTCTTTGGAGAAATGTCTATGTAGGTCTTCTGCCCATTTTTGAATTGGGTTGTTTGTTTCTTTAATATTGAGCTGCATGAGCTGTTTATATATTTTGGAGATTAATCCTTTGTCCATTGATTCGTTTGCAAATATTTTCTCCCATTCTGAGGGTTGTCTTTTTGTCTTGTTTATGGTTTCCATTGCTGTGCAGAAGCTTTTAAGTTTCATTAGGTCCCATTTGTTTGTTTGTTTGTTTCTTTCTTTCTTTCTTTCTTTATTTATTGCGGTACGCAGGCCTCTCACTGTTGTGGCCTCTCCCGCTGTGGAGCACAGTCTCCGGACGCGCAGGCTCTGGGCCATGGCTCACGGGCCTAGCCGCTCCATGGCATGTGGGATCTTCCCGGTCCGGGGCACAAACCCGTGTCCCCTCCATCGGCGGGCGGACTCTCAACCACTGTGCCGCCACCAGGGAAGCCCTGTTGGAAGATTTTAAATCACAGTTTCAATTTCATTACTTGTCATTGGTCTGTTCATATTTTCTGTTTCTTCCTGGTTCGGTCTTGGAAGGTTATACCTTTCTAAGAATTTGTCCATTTCTTCCAGGTTGTCCATTTTATTAGCATAGCGTTGCTTGTAGTAGTCTCTTAGGATGCTTTGTATTTCTGCGGTGTCTGTTGTAACTTCTCCTTTTTCGTTTCTAATTTTATTGATTTGAGTCCGCTCCCTATTTTTCTTGATGAGTCTGGTTAATGGTTTATCAATTTTGTTTATCTTCTCACAGAACCAGCTTTTAGTTTTATTGATCTTTGCTATTGTTTTCCTTGTTTCTATTTTATTTATTTCTGCTCTGATCTTTACGATTTCTTTCCTTCTGCTAACTTTGGGTTTTGTTTGCTTTTCATCTCTAGTTCCTTTAGGTGTAAAGTTAGATTGTTTACTTGAGATTTTTCTTGTTTCTTGAGGTGGGCTTGTATAGCTATAAACTTCCCTCCTAGAACTGCTTTTGCTGCATCCCATAGGTTTTGGATCATCGTGTTTTCATTGTCATTTGTCTGTAGGTATTTTTTTATTTCCTCTTTGATTTCTTCAGTGATCTCTTGGTTATTTAGTAACGTATTGTTTAGCCTCCATGTATTTGTGTTTTTTATGTTTTTTTCCTTGTAATTCACTTATAATCTCATAGCATTGTAGTCAGGTTTGTAGGTTGTAGCGTTGATATGGTTTCAATAATCTTAAATTTACTGAGGCTTGATTTGTGACCCAAGATGTGATTTATCCTGGAGAATGTTCCGTGCAGACTTGAGAAGAAAGTGTAATCTGCTGTCTTTGGATGGAATGTCCTATAAATATCAATTAAATGTATCTGGTCTGTTGTCTCATTTAAAGCTTTTGTTTCCTTATTTATTTTCTTTTTGGATGATCTGTCCATTGGTGTAAGTGAGGTGTTAAGGTCCCCCACTATTATTGTGTTACTGTCTATTTCCTCTTTTATAGCTGTTAGCAGTTGCCTTATGTATTGAGGTGCTCCTATGTGGGGTGCATATATATTTATAATTGTTATATCTTCTTCTTGGATTGATCCCTTGATCATTATATAGTGTCCTTCCTTGTCTCTTGCAACATTCTTTATTTTAAAGTCTATTTTATCTGATTTGAGTGTAGCTACTCCAGCTTTCTTTTGATTTCCATTTGCATGGAAGATCTTTTTCCATCCCCTCACTTTCAGTCTGTATGTGTCCCTAGGTCTGAAGTGGGTTTCTTGTGGACAGCATATATATGGTCTTGTTTTTGTATCCATTCAGCAAGCCTGTGTTTTTTGGTTGGAGCATTTAATCCAGTCACATTTAAGGTAATTATCGATATGTATGTTCCTATTACCATTTTCTTAATTGTTTTGGGTTTGTTTTTGTAGGTCCTTTTCTTCTCTTGTGTTTCCCACTTAGAGAAGTTCCTTTAGCATTTGTTGTAGAGCTGGTTTGGTGGTGCTGAATTCTCTTAGCTTTTGCTTGTCTGTAAAGCTTTTGATTTCTCCATCGAATCTGAATGAGATCCCTGCCGGGTAGAGTAATCTTGGTTGTAGGTTCTTCCCTTTCAACGCTTTCACTATATCATGCCACCCCTTCTGGCTTGTAGACTTTCTGCTGAGAAATCAGCTGTTAACCTTATGGGAGTTCCCTTGTATGTTATTTTTCATTTTTCCCTTACTGCTTTCAATAATTTTTCTTTGTCTTTAATTTTTGCCAATTTGATTACTGTGTGTCTTGGCGTGTTTCTCCTTGGGTTTATCCTGATTGGGACTTGCTGTGCTTCCTGGACTTGGGTGGCTGTTTCCTTTCCCATGTTAGGGAAGTTTTTGCCTGTAATCTCTTCACATATTTTCTCAGGTCCTTTCTCTCTCTCTTCTCCTTCTGGGACCCCTATAATGCGAATGTTTTTGCGTTTAATGTTGTCCCAGAGGTCTCTTAGGCTGCCTTCATTTCTTTTCATTCTTTTTTCTTTATTCTCTTCTGAACCAGTGAATTCCACTATTTTGTCTTCCAGGTCACTTATCCGTTCTTCTCCCTCAGTTATTCTATTGATTCCTTCTAGTGTAGTTTTCATTTCAGTTATTGTATTGTTCATCTCTGTTTGTTTGTTCTTTAATTCTTCTAGGTCTTTGTTAAACATATCTTGCATCTTCTTGATCTTTGCCTCCATTCTTTTTCCAAGGTCCTGGATCATCTTCACTATCATTATTCTGAATTCTTTTTCGGAAGGTTGCCTATCTCCACTTCATTTAGTTGTTTTTCTGGGGTTTTATCTTGTTCCTTCATGTGGCACATAGCCCTCTGCCTTTTCATCTTGTCTCTCTTTCTGTGAATGTGGTTTTTGTTCCAGGCTGCAGGACTGTAGTTCTTCTTGCTTCTGCTGTCTGCCCTCTAGTGGATGAGGCTATCTAAGAGGCTTGATGGGAGGGACTGGTGTTGGGTAAAGCTGACTGTTGCTCTGGTGGGCAATGCTCAGTAAAACCGTAACCCACTTCACTGTTGATGGGTGGGGCTGGGTTCCCTCCCTGTTGGTTGTTTGGCCTGAGGCAACCCAACACTAGAGCCTACCTGGGCTCTTTGGTGGGGCTAATGACAGACTCTGGGAGGGCTCATGCCAAGGAAAACTTCCCAGAACTTCTGCTGCCAGTGTCCTTGTCCCCACGGTGAGTCACAGCACCACCACCACCCCGCTGCCTCTGCAGGAGGCCCTCCAACACCGGCAGGTAGGTCTGGTTCAGTGTCCCCTGGGGTCACTGCTCCTTCCCCTGGGTCCCGATGCGCACAGTACTTTGTGTGTGCCCTCCAAGAGTGGAGTCTCTGTTTCCCCCAGTCCTGTCGAAGTCCTGCAGTCAATTCCCACTAGACTTCAAAGTCTGATTCTCTAGGAATTCCTCCTCCCTAGAAGACCTCTTCCCATTGCCAGACCCCCAGGTTGGGAAGCCTGATGTGGGGCTCAGAACCTTCACTCCAGTGGGTGGACTTCTGTGGTATAAGTGTTCTCCAGTCTGTGAGTCACCCACCCACTACTTATGGGATTTGATTTTACTGTGATTGCGCCCCTCCTACCATCTCACTGTGGCTTCTCCTTTGTCTTTGGATGTGGGGTATCTTTTTGGGTGAGTTCCAGTGTCTTCCTGTCGATGATTGTCCCACAGCTAGTTGTGGTTCTGGTGTTCTCACAAGAGGGAGTGAGAGCACGTCCTTCTGTTCCACCATCTTGGCTCCTCCCATCAAGAACTGCAATATCTTATATTAATAAACATACACATACCACATGAAGCAACAATCCAATTCTAGATGTTTACTCATTAAAATGAAAACTTATGCTCACACAAAAACCTGTAAGTGAATATGTATAGCAACTTTATTTGTAATTGCTAAAACTGGAAGAAACCCAAATTCCCTCAACCGGGGGATGAATGAGCAAACTATGATACTTCCATACAATGCATTATTACTTAGCAAAAAAAGTAACAAACTACTGACACGTACAACAACACAGACAAATCTCAAAGGTATCATCCTAAGTGAAAAATGCCAGACACAATAGGCTACATACTATATGATTTCATTTATAGGGTCTTCTTGCAAAGACAAAACTATAGGAACTGGGGAAGGAGGGACTTCCCCAGTTAGCTGGAAGAAGGGAATGAGAATGCTTCATGACTGCCCTTCAAGTTTATTTTCCAGAAATTGCACAGTCTGGTCCACTTAGCCTCCCATGAACTAACACTTTCTCATACCTGACATACCTGGCAGCATGCTGAACAGTGTAGTCCATTTTAGGTGGTTGATATCCAGCCAAAATTAAGAGGTCATTACTATGAAAGAAGAGGAGAATAAATAAGAGGGACAATTAGCAGACTATGGCTGTGAGTTACCAGCATGGGATTTGGGGGTCCCTGCCTCCCTAAGACTTTACCTCTGCTTCAGGCATTCTCACAGAGGGTCTCTATGGCCTGTTTTCTGTAAGAACAAACAAGGACTTTGAGCTGCACAGCTCTCTTGGAGGGCTGAGTCTATGGCACTCTTTAGGGGAAATTTCAGGGCCAAAACAATTTGGTTAAATGGTAGCCATAGTCCTTAGCTTCCCTTAGTCCCCGTTGGTGCGGCTACTCTTCCTCCTCTCCATTCCTCTTCTACCTGCACTTGCTACATGATGACCAAATATATGTGGAATAAATAAGTGAAATTTTTCTTTGAAACACATAGGTTAAAACATGTCAAATTACTGTTTCTGTGTGTCAGAAATGGCTAAATATCAGCACTTTCATATGGCATAACCTAGTCTGTAGAGAAATATAAGGTGTATTGGCTCCTTTTACGTTATATATAACATATTAACAGTGTGGCTTTCTCTAGAGATCTGATTTTTACATATAACGCAATAGGTAAATGTGCTCTTTTGCCCCTCCCCACATTGTTCTCGCTGTGCTTACCTCCCATATTACATTTATTACATCTGAGGTAAGCGTTTGTTTATATGTCTATTGCCAGACTCTAAACATATGAAGAGAAGGGTCTGTTTTTATTCATCTTTGTATCATAATGCCTAACACCAGTTATAATCCATAATAGATACTCAATAAACACCAGTATTGCCTTCATATACCATTGAATAAGTTATATTTGTATGAAATTTATTTCATTTTTTTAAAAGTGCTATAGGAAGAATCTTGTGTACTTATTTATGTTCTCTAATAATCTACTTGTAGTTCAAATTGTTCACATATGGCTTTGATGTTCCTCATGGTTTAAGAAAGTTTGAATTTTAAAATAAATTCATGGTGTTAACTCATCTAAGTCTGTTTGAGGCCATCCCCATAGTTTTCATCACACCAGAGCTCATTCTGGTTTCTATATATACTTTTCTCCAACTAGAAACTCAGAGGGCAGATTTGCTTTTTGTAGTTTGCCCTTTCACCTTGGCTTTGTTTGACTGGGGAAACCTTAAGCAGTGAATGAGAGGATAATTGGGTAGAAAAACTCTAGTCCTGATTCCTTGCTCTTAGCTCCAGATAACCCAGGAAATCTTTTATCAAAGAATTTCAAGTTTAGGATTGACAGGTTAGAAATAGACAGATGAGGTCATCTTTTTGATGTGCTGTGTATTTTCACAGAACTCTCTGGCTGATAATAGAGAAATTAAATATATTAATTATTGATATATGAGGTATTTATGTACATTTCTACCTAATGAAGCATTAGTGCTCTGAATACAATGACTGCTTAACACTTGTTACCAGGCCAAGTCTAACCCAGTGAATTCCCATTAGAGTATTTTCACTGTAGACTACCTGAGAAAATCCCCATTTTATAAATGTCTAAAATAAGGTGTATTGAATTTCTCCTATATTGTCTCATTATAATGAATATTACATTTGGTTATGGTGGCTTGCTGGAAGTTCTTTATTGTGGGTGAGAGAGGCAGGCTAGTGAAGGGATAAAGTTGAACAAAATATGAGAAAAATGATCTGTTGGTGCCTGAGGCATTTATAATAAAGAGAGTCAAATTTCGGGGCATGAAAGAACCATAAGAGACATGTTAAATGTGATTCTTCTGGGCTCTGTGCCTATTTTTTTGCTGTCACAAAAGATGGAATTTGTAAAAGACATATGTTGAATGCCTGAGTATTTGAAAGTGACACATGTTGCATGTTTCTAATTTATTTAGTGATTATTATAAAAATTATTTTTCTTTATATTTAGCATAAGTCATTCTTTTACTCAATCACCAAAGATTTTTTGAGCACCTGTCTCGTGCCAGACACTGCGATAGGCACTAGGCATACAGAGGTGAATAAGATGCCCTCAAGGATCTCAGATTCCAGTAGAAGAGACATATAGTTATTATGGAGTATGGTAAGTGCCACAGGAGAGATGTGTGTGAAAATTATGGGAGCAGAGAGGAGGGTACATAGAGGCAGCAGTAGTGAGCACTGGGAGAGGCAATGATTTGAATTAAATCCTAAAGGATGGTATTTGTTAGCTTGGTCAAATGAGAAGCGGGAAAACCTTCCAGACATGGGATGTATGAGCCAGTCTCCCACAGATCAGAAACAACATGTCAGGGCACAAAAGCAGTTTGATGTTTCCTCTTCATACATTGTGGGTCAGGGAGTAATGAGGGGAGGCGAGAGGGGAAGGTGTGAGCTAGACCTTGCAGGACCTTGCATGCCACGTCAAGGAGCTGGAGTTTTAGTCAATGTGTGTGATGAAGAGCCATCGAAGGGTTTTAGTAGTAAACCGACATATTTTAAGAAGATGAGTCTGATCGCAGGGGAAGATGGATTTTATGGGGACAGGGCTAGAGGAAGGGAGAGAAGTTAGACATCTATTGCCATAGTCTGGGTGAAAGATAATAGTTGTCTGAACTGGATAGTGATAGAGATGGAGAGGAAGGGGTGGAGGGATATTTAGAAAGTTAGAAAGACAGAACTGGGTGAGGGAGAAGAAAGAGCCAAAGGTACCCAGATTTCTAGCTTTCATTATTGGATGGATGGGTTCATTCATTCACTCATATTCATTCATTCATTCAATAAATATTTAGTGAGTGCTGAGTATAAACTGACATTTTTCTAAGTACTTGGGAGTCAAACATGAAAAAGACCCCTAAATCCCACCCCTTATGGTGCTTTTTTTCTAATGGAAGTTAGGATGACTAACAAGATAAATAAGTGAAATATATAGTGCAAGAGAGTGATAGGTACTAGTGAGAAAAATATTAAGGAAAGAAAAGAATAAAAAGTCAGGGTGAGAAGTAGTTAAAAATTTAGATAGACTATCTCTGGAAGCTTTAAGGAGAAGGTGACAATTGAGTAAAAACTTGAAAGAGATTTTTACCGAGTCCAAGAGGTTTTTACCAATCCGCACGATGGACCAATAAATCGAGAGACGATTTGTTGGGGCAAGGAATAGTGACTATTCAGGAAGCCAGCAGACCAAGGAGATGGTGCACTAGTGTCCCAAAGAACCATCTTGCCTGAGTTAGAATTCAGGCTCCTTTTATACTAAAAGGGGAGGGAGTAAAGTCAAATACTTCCTTGTTCCCATCAGCCTCTGGAGGGGATATGTTAATTTCTTCCTCCCTGTAGTCGTTCACCAGTGGGTCTGGTCAGGATGTTTTGTGTGAGCTAAGCAAAGGTATTTTAGCTTAATGCTTGTGAGCTGGGAGGCAGGGTTCCCAGAGATGGGCCATTATGTACAATTTAAGCTAATAGGCAACATCCCTTTAGTGATTAACTTGTGATAGAATACAAAGGTTCTTCCCTATTTCAAGATGAGAGAGCAAGCTATGTATCTAGAGGAAAGGTAACAGGTAAATTTAGGCGAAGGAACAGCAAGTGCAAAGGTCCTGCCTATTGCATTTGAGAACAGAAATTAGAATAGTATGGTTGGGGTGAGCAAGGAATGACATGATCTGACTTAAACAGTTGAACAGAATCCCTCTGACTGTTGGTTTGAGAATAGATTAAAGGGACAAGGGAAGAAGCTGGCAGACCCGTTTGGAGGCTTTTGCTGTTGGCCAGGCTGGAGATAATGTACTGAATGCTAATATATAATGACAGCCTGTACTGCCTGGCAGAGCATGCCCTGTGCCCAGTTCTTCCCAGCTGCCAGCCTCCTTTCTTCCCCAGCTTGTTTAGGTGCCACCAGCTCATCCCCTCCTCAGCTGCTGCCAGGCCTCAGCTCCCTTTCTCCAGTGACTCACCTTAACCTCCCTACCTGCATCTCACACGTCCCCTCAGGTCCACCCCCTGGCATGCAATCCTTCTTTGCCCCCTCCTCCCCGAGACTTCAACCTCACCCCAGTCCCCACCCATATTCTTCCCTCAGCTCCTTTCTTTCAGTCTCTCCCCACAGTTTCCCCCTCAGGCTCTATTTGTAGCCGCAACCCCTCATCTTCAGAATTATATAACCCAATTTTTGCCATAATCATTTCCATGGTTTTATTATTTGATGTGCATCCCAGAGCAATACAAGTTAGTTTTGCTTGTGCTTGAACTTTTGTGAATGGAATCAAATAGTATATTATTGTATTGTGTGTGACGGTAGTATATCACAATTTATTGATCTGTTTTGCTATTGATGAACATTTGGGTTATCCTTATACTAGAGTTTTTAGGAACAATGCTGTTATGAACATTTTCACAAATGTTCCCTGGTACCACAATTCTGTAGGATCTACAACTAAGAGTGGATTGCTGGGTCATAGAGTATGTGTATTTACAACTTTGCAAGATATAACCATACTTTTCCCCAAAGGGGTTGTGTTACACCAACTATGTATACACGTTCCCATTGTTCCACATCCTTGCTAATGCTTGTATTCTCATATGTTTTTATTTTAGCCAATCTGGTGGATGTGAAGTGGTATTTTGTGGTAGTTTTCATTTGTTCTTTGATTTCTAATGAGGCTGAGGGCCTTTTAACACATTTATTGGCTATTGAATTTCTTCTTTGTGAAATTGCCTGTTCAGATTATTTGTCCTTTTTTTTTTTCTATTGGGTTGTCTTTCTTTTTATTATCAATTTGTACTTGTTCATTAAATATATTGGATATAAGTTCACTGTGGGTTAGATGAGTTCCAAGTATGTTTTCCCACTCTGTAGGTATCATTTTTACTCTCTTAGAAGTACCTTTCCATTATTTATAAAAGTTTTAAGTTTTTAAATAATGAATTTATCAGTCTTTCCTTTTTTGGTTAGTGTGTTTATATTTTGTGTAAGAAATCCTTTCCTACTAAAGTCATAAATACAATATATTTTCCTTTTAACCTTATAAAGCTTTTATTATTTTACCTCTGATACTTAGGTCTATGATCCACCTGGATTTTTTTTTAATAGCATGAATTAAAGGCTCAATTTTATTTTTTACCATAAGGATATTCAGTTATTCCAGCACCTTTTATTATAACGTCTGTTCTTTTCCACTGTTTTCAGTTCCATCTGTGTCATAAGCCAAGTGTCTGTAAATGTATGGATCTGTTGCTATACCCTCTATTCTGTTTCTTCTGTCTGTGTGAAATGCATGGGCCAATAATATGCTGCCTTACTTACTATTGCTTTATAAATAAGTGTAGATTCATGATAGAGTAATCCTTCCTACCTTGTTCTTCTTCTTCATAAATGTCTTAGTAATTCTTGGACCTTTGCACTACCATATACATTTCAAAAGATTGCCATAGTCTAAAAAATATCCTGTTGAGGGTTGTTTAAGATTAGAATGAATATATAGATAAATTTGGCATTAATGGAGATCTTTACAAAATAAGGAACATGGTGTATGTTTTAAATTACTTAAGTCTTCTTTAATTTTAATTTCTTTTATAAAGTTTTATAGTTTCTTTGCAGATATCCTATATATATTTTGCTAGATTTATTTCTAGATACTTGGTGTTTTTGATGCTATTGAAAATAGTTTCTTTAAAAATATTATATCTAATATTTATTGCTAGAACATACAGTATAATTTATATTAACTATAACTATAGTATTCTAATATTAATCTATTAAGTGTTATTAATTCTAATACATTATCTCTATGCTATGTTAGGTTGTCTATGTATAAAATAGTATTATTTACAGATGACAATTTTGCTGCTTCTTTTTCATTGCTTATACCTTGTGTTTATTTTTCTTGCCTTACTGCACTGGCTAGGATCTCTAATACACTATTGAATAGAAGTGTTGATAAGTGTTGTCTTATTCCTGATCTCATAGAGAAAGCTTTCAGATTAAGGAAGTTCTCTGCTATTCCTTGTTTGCTGGAAGTGTAGTATGTATGTATGTGTATGTATATGCACATATATGTACATATAAATATATTATTATTAAATGCTTTTTCTGTTTCTATTGTTGCCTTCTTGCCTATATATCCCTTCTATTTTATATTCTGTATTTTATTCTGGATAGTTTCTTCTGACCTATCTTCTGGGTTATCAGGTTTTTTTCGGCTATTACAAATCTGCAATTACATCCACCACTGAATTCTTGTTTGGTTATTCTGGTTTTCAGTTCTAGTATTTCTATTTGCTCCTTTTTTGAAATCTGAAATGTCGATGTTAATAGCTCATAGATGTTCATAGATAAATTCATGGAGCTTAAAATTTTAAGCTCAGCTTTTATCCTTATAAACATAGTACATTACAGTCTGCTTCTGATGGTTTTTGCAGAATTTCAGATGCCTTTTGATTTTGCCAGTCCTTGCTGAAGCAGGGTCCCACTGCTGTAGCCCTTCAAAACCCATGTTTTCTCTATGATCTTTCCAAAGCACTGCTCTTCCTCCCTCAGCTGGATATTTACTAGATATTGAATTTAAAATGCTGATAGAAATAATTTGATGCCTAAGTGATATTATTTGCTTCTAGAAAACATGCTGCATCCTTCTACCATATACCTGAAAGCATTCAAAGCCCAGGACTGAGGCTTGAAGATTTTTGAGTCACTCAAATTATCCAAGATCCCAGCCCTTAACAGAGGATGTTTCACTCAGATCTCCACTCTTGGTGAAAGCTAGGCTCCATTCTCTGTTCCTCCAGCCCTAAGGATCTATAGCTGCTTCTAGTCAAGTGCCTGTAGGACCAAAGCAGGCTTCCACTGGTACAGCCCTTCAAAATCCATGTTTCCTCCATTATCTTTTCAAAGTTTTGCTCTTCCCCCCTCCCCCTGTTGGTGAATGCCCCCAAAATGCTTACCTCTCAGCTTTTCAAAAATGAATTGATTTTGAGTAGCTTTCCAAATTCCCCAAAGGAAATCTTCACTTCATCCACTAATTTCTTTTGATCCTTAAGAAGTTTTCTTAGCTCTTTAAGAAGTTATTATTGACAACTAGGGTGCCTGGTGGGTGACTCTGACACCCAAGGAGACAGGAGGAACCCCAAAGTGAACTGGTGACTTGCAGGATCTTAGTTCACGAGCCCAGGGTCAGGCAGAAGCTTCTGTGGTGGGAGCTCCAAGTCTGAACCACTGGACTAACAGAGAACCTCAGACCCCAGGGAATATTCATCAGAGTGAGGTCTCACAGAGTTCCTCATCTCAGCACCAAGACCCAGCTCTACACAATAGTGTACAAACCCCAATGTTGGAAGCCTCAGACCAAACAACCAGTAAGACAGGAACACAGTCCCACTAAAAAAAAAAAAAAAAAAAAGATGGCAAAAAAATATGTCACAGATGGAGGAACAAGGTAAAAACCTACAAGACTAAATAAATGAAGAGGAAATAAGCAATCTACCTGAAAAAGAATTCAGAGTAATGATAGTAAAGATGATCCAGAATCTTGGAAACAGAATGGAGGCACGGACTGAAAAAATATAAGAAATATTTAACAAAGATCTACAAGAACTAAAGAACAAACAAACAGAGATGAACAACACAGTAACTGAAATGAAAAATACACTAGAAGGAATGAATCACAGAATAATTGAGGCAGAAGAAGGAATGAGTGAGCTGGAAGACAAAATGGTGGAAATAACTGCTGAGGAGCAGGATACAGAAAAAAGAATGAAAAGAATTGAAGACAATCTCAGAGACCTCTGGGACAACACTAAATGCACCAACATTCGAATTATAGGGGTCCCAGAAGAAGAAGAGAAAAAGAAAGGGGTTGAGAAAATATGTGAAGAAATTATAGTTGAAAACTTCCCTAACATGGAAAAGGAAATAGTCACCCAAGTCCAGGAAGCACAGAGAGTCCCATACAGGATAAACCCTAGGAAAAATACACCAAGACACATATTGATCAAACTATCAAAAATTAAATTCAAAGAAAAAATATTAAAAGCAGCAAGGGAAAAACAAAAAATTACATATAAAGGAATCCCCATAAGGTCATCAGCTGATTTTTCAGCAGAAACTCTGCAGGCCAGGAGGGAGTGGCAGGATATACTTAAAGTGATGAAAGAGAAAAACCTACAACAAAGATTACTCTACCCAGCAAGGATGTCATTCAGATTTGATGGAGGAGTCAAAAGCTTTTCAGACAAGCAAAAGCTAAGGGAATTCAGCACCACCAAACCAGCATTAAAACAAATGCGAAAGAAACTTCTTTAAGCAGGAAATACAAGAGAAGAAAAAGACCCACAAAAACAAACCCAAAACAATTAAGAAAACGGTCATAGGAACATACATATTTATAATAACCTTGAATGTAAAACATTAAATGCCCCACCAAAAGAAACAGACTGGCTGAATGAATATAAAAACAAGGCCCATATATATGCTGTCTACAAGAAACCCACTTCAGACCTAGGGACACATACAGACTGAAAGTGAGGGGATGGAAAAAGATATTCCATGCAACTGGAAATCAAAAGAAAGCTGGAGGGGCTTCCCTGGTGGCGCAGCAGCTGAGAGTCCGCCTGCCGATGCAGGGGACATGGGTTCATGCCCGGTCCAGGGAGATCCCACATGCCGTGGAGCGTCTGGGCCTGTGAGCCATGGCCGCTGAGCCTGCGTGTCTGGAGCCTGTGCTCCGCAACGGGAGAGGCCACAACAGTGAGAGGCCCACATACCACAAAAAAAAAAAAAAAAAAAGAAAAAAAAGAATAAAAGCTAGAGTAGCAATACTCATATCAGAAAAAATAGACTTTAAAATAAAGAACGTTAGAAGAAACAAGGACTGACACTACATAATGATCAAGGGATCAATCCAAGAAGAAGGTATAACAATTATAAATATATATGCACCCAACATAGGAGCACCTCAACACATAAGGCAACTGCTAACAACCATGAAAGGAGAAATCGACAGTAACACAATAATTGTAGGGAAATTTAACACCCCACTTACACCAAGGGACAGATCATCCAAACAGAAAATAAAAAAGGAAACACAAGCTTTAAATGACACAATAGACCAGATATATCTAACTGATATTTATAGAACATTCCACCCAAAAGTGGCAGAATACACATTCTTCTCAAGTGCATGTGGAACATTCTCCAGGATAGATCCCATCTTGGGTCACAAGTCAAGCCTCAGAAGATTTAAGAAAATTGAAATCATATCAAGCATCTTTTCTGACCACAACGGTATGAGATTGGAAATCAGTTACAGGAAAAAAACTTAAAAAAACATAAATACATGGAGGCTAAACAGTGCACTTCTAAATAACCAAGAGATCACTGAAGAAATCAAAGAAGAAATAAAAAAATACGTAGAAACAAATGACAACGAAAACACGATGACCCAAAACCAATGGGATACAGCAAAAGCAGTTCTAAGAGGGAAGTTTATAGCAATACAATCTCATCTCAAGAAACAAGAACAATCTCAATCTCACTCTAGACTTAAAGCAACTAGAGAAAGAAGAACAAAGAAAACCAAAAGTCAGTAGAAGGAAAGAAATCATAAACATCAGAGCAGAAATAAATGAAATAGAAACAAAGAAAACAATAGCAAAAATCAATAAAACTAAAAGCTGGTTCCTTGAGAAGATAAAATTGATAGATCCATAGCCAGACTCATCAAGTAAAAAAGGGAGAGGATGCAAATCAATAAAATTAGAAATGAAAAAGGAGAAATCATGACTGACAATGCAGAAATGCAAAGGTTTATAAGAGACTACCACAAACAACTATATGCCAATAAAATGGATAACCACAAAGAAATGCACAAATTCTTGGAAAGGTACAATTTTCCAAGACTGAACCAGGAAGAATTAGAAAATATAAACAGACCTGTCACAAGTAATGAAATTGAAACCGTAATTAAAAATCTTCCAACGACCAAAAGTCCAGGACCAGATGGCCTCACAGGTGAATTCTATCAAACATTTAGAGAAGAGCTAACACCCTCATCCTTCTCAAACTCTTCCAAAAAATTGCAGAGGGAGAAACACTCCCAAATTCATTCTACAAAGCCACCATCACCATGATACCAAAACAAGAAAAAGATATCACACAAAAAGAAAATTATAGACCAATATCACTGTTGAACATAGATGCAAAAATCCTGAACAAAATACTGGCAAACAGAATCCAACAACACATTAAAAGGATCATACACCATGATCAAGTGGGATTTATCCCAGGGATGCAAGGATTCTTCAGTATATGCAAGTCAATCAATGTGATATGCCACATTAACAAATTAAGGAATAAAAACCATATGATCATCTCAATACATGCAGAAAAAACTTTTGACAACATTCAACACCCATTTATGATAAAAACTCTCCAGAAAGTGGGCATAGAGGAAACCTACATCAACAAAATAAAGGCCATATATGACAAACCCACAGCAAGCATCATGCTCAATGGTGAAAAACTGAAAGCATTTCCACTAAGATCAGGAAGAAGACAAGGATGTCCCCACTCGCCACTCTTATTCAACATAGTTTTAGAAGTCCTAGCCACAGCACTCAGAGAAGAAAAAGAAATAAAAGGAATAAAAATTGGAAAAGAAGAAGTAAAATTGTCACGGTTTGGCAATGACATGATATTATACATAGAAAATCCTAAAGATGCTACCAGAAAACTGCTAGAACTAATCAATGAATGTGGTAAAGTTGCAGGATACAAAATTAATGCACAGAAATCTCTGGCATTCATATACACTATACACCAACAACAAAAAGTCAGAAACAGGGCCTCCCTGGTGGCGCAAGTGGTTAAGAGTCCGCCTGCCGATGCAGGGGATACGGGTTCGTGCCCCGGTCTGGGAGGATCCCATATGCCGTGGAGCGGCTGGGCCCGTGAGCCATGGCCGCTGGGCCTGCGCATCCGGAGCCTGTGCTCCGCAACGGGAGAGGCCACAACAGTGAGAGGCCCACATACCGCAAAAAGAAAGAAAAAAAAAAAAAGTCAGAAACAGAAATTAAGGAAACATTGCAATTTACCATTGCAAGGAAAAAGAATAAAATACCTAGGAATAAACCTGCCTAAGGAGTTGAAAGACTTGTACTCAGAAAACTATAAGACACTGATGAAAGAAATCAAAGGTGGACCCAAACAGATGGAGAGATATACCATTTTCTTGGATTGAAAGAATCAACAATGTGAAAATGACTATACTACCCAAAGCAATCAACAGATTCAATGCAATCCCTATCAAGCTGCCAATGGCATTCTTCACAGAATTAGAACAAAAAATTTTACAATTCGTATGGAAACACAAAAGACCCCGAATAGCCAAAGCCATCTTGAGAAAGAAAAACAGACTTGAAGGAATCAAGCTCCCTGACTTCAAACTATACCACAAAGCTACAGTAATCAAGACAGTATGGTACTGGCACAAAAACAGAAATATAGGTCAATGGTACAGGATAGAGTACCCAGAGATAAACCCACACACATATGGGCACCTAATTTACAACAAAGGGGGCAAGAACATACAGTGGAGAAAAGACAGCCTCTTCAATAAGTGGTGCTGGGAAAACTGGACAGCTACATGTAAAAGAATGAAATTAGAACACTACCTAACACCATACACAAAAATAAACTCCAAATGGATTAAAGACTTAAATGTAAGACTAGACACTATAAAACTCTTAGAGGAAAACATAGGAAAAACACCCTGACATAAACCACAGCAAGATTTTTTTTTTTTGCAGTACGTGGGCCTCTCACCACTGTGGCCTCTCCTGTTGCAGAGCAAAGGCTCCGGACGCGCAGGCTCAGCAGCCATGGCTCATGGGCCCAGCTGCTCCACGGCATGTGGAATCTTCCCAGACCGGGGCATGAACCTATGTTCCCTGCATCGGCAGGTGGACTCTCAACCGCTGCGCCACCAGGGAAGCCCCCAGCAAGATCTTTTTTGACCCACCTTCTAGAGTAATGGAAATAAAAACAAAAATAAACAAATGGAACTTAAAAGCTTTTGCAAAGCAAAGGAAACCATAAACAAGACAAACAACCCTCAGAATGGGAGAAAATATTTGCAAATGAAACAACAGACAAAGGATTTATCTCCCAAATATACAAACAGCACATGGAGATCAATATCAAAAAAAACCAAACAATCCAGTAAAAAAAATGCGTGGAAGACCTAAGTAGATATTTCACCAAGGAAGACACACAGATGGCCAAGAGGCACATGAAAACCTGCTCAACATCACTAATCATTAGAGAAATGCAAATCAAAACTACAGTGAGATATCACCTCATAGCTATGAGAATGGCCATTATCAAAAAAATCTAGAAACAATAAATGCTAGAAAGGGTGTGGTGAAAAGAGAACTCTCCTGCACTGTTGGTGGGAATGTAAATTGATACAACCACTAAGGAAAACAGTATGTAGGTTCCTTAAAAAACTAAAAATAGAACTACCATATGACCCAGCAATCCCACTACTGGGCATATACCCTAAGAAAACCATAATTCGAAAAGAGACATGTACCACATTGTTCACTGCAGCACTATTTACAGTAGTCAGAACATGGAACCAACCTAAATGCCCATTGACAGACAAATGGATAAAGGAGATGTGGTACATATATACAATAGAATGTTACTCAGCCATAAAAAGGAACAAAATTGGGTCATTTGTAGAGACGTGGATGAGTCTGGAGATGGTCATACAGAGTGAAGTAGGTCAGAAAGGGAAAAACAAATATCGTATATTGATGCATATATGTGGAACCTAGAATAATGGTACAGATGAACCAGTTTGTAGGGCAGAAATTGAGACACAGATGTAGAGAACAAATGTATGGACACCAAGGGGGGAAAGTGGGGTGGGGAGGGGTTGGCAGTTGATGATTTGGGAGATTGGGATTGACATCTATACACTAATATGTATACAATGGATAACTAATAAGAACCTGCTGTATAAAAAAATAAATAAAATAAAATTCTAAAATTCAAGGAAAAAAAAAGAAATTGAGTTCTTCATAGTGAGGTGGTCATACAGAATGAAGTAAGTCAGAAAGAGAAAAACAAATACCGTATGCTAATGTGTATATATGGAATCTAAAAAAAAAGAGAAAATGATACTGATGAACCTAGTTGCAGGGCAGGAATAAAGAGGTACACATAGAAAATGAACTTGAGGACATGGGGTGGGAGGGGGAAGCTGGGGCAAAGTGAGAGTAGCATCGACATATATACACTGTGGAATGTAAAATAGTTGGCTGGTGGGAAGCAGCAGCACAGCACAGGGAGATTGGCTCCGTGCTTTGTGATAACCTAGAAGGGTGGGATAGAGAGGATGGGAGGGAGGCTCAAGAGGGATGGGATATGGGGACATGTGTATGCATATGGTTGATTTGCTTTGTTGTGCAACAGAAACTAACAGTATTGTGAAGCAATTATACTGCAGTAAGATTTATTTTTAAAAAGTTATTATCATTTCTCAGCACTTTAAGTAGCTATTATCGGGACTTCCCTCATGGCGCAGTGTTTAAGAATCCGCCTGCCAATGCAGGGGACAGGGGTTCGAGCCCTGGTCCAGGAAGATCCCACATGCCGCGGAGCAACTAAGCCCATGCATCACAACTACTGAGCCTGCGCTCTAGAGCCCACAAGCCACAACTACTGAGCCCGTGTGACACAACTACTGAAGACTGCGCGCCTAGAGCCCATGCTCCTCAACAAGAGAAGCCCGCACACTGCAACAGAGTAGCCCCCACTCGCTGCAACTAGAGAAAGCCCACGTGCAGCAACAAAGACCCAAAGCAGCCAAAAATAAATGTATTAAAAAATAGAAGTTCTTATTATTTTTAAAATTTTTGGCTAGTTTTCTTTTAGTTCAGTAGAAAGTTTAATATGAAATACGTAATCTATCATTTTTTTGTTTTATTTTCAAATTAATATTTTTTAAAGTGAGTCAATTTAAAGAAAAATATTAATATCCACAGATTATCTGCAGATCCGGTTATGAGGGGACACTAGTGACTGAAGTTTGTCAAACCCTGATGTAGTGGATGACACTAGAGGGACTTACTCAAATTGTCTTGGCTTATGTCTTATCTAGATTGCTTATGAGCTCATTAACCTTGAAGAAGTTAACTTAACCTCTCCAAGCCTCTGTTTCCTTATTTATAAAATAGAGAAATAAGAGACCTAACTCACTGTGCTGTAGTGAGTATTCAATGAGGCCACATGTGTAAATCACATGGCATAGTCCCTGGCATTTAATAATGTTTCATAAATGTTAGTTATCATTTTCCTTATTTGTCAGTCAGAGAGAGGAATGGTAATGATATATTTAGGTGAATCATTAGTTTCCTTGATTATAAAACATTGTTAGCCTAGTTTGGAATATTTCTTAGTGGGTGTGAACTCTGAAGTATCAAGAAGAATCATCATTACATCAAAGAAATGTAGGTTGCCTTAGATAGCTCCCCAAATTCTCAGAAGTACTTTTTGAATGAAATAGTCAACCCTGCTGTGAATAGTCGTTTAGGTTGTGTACTACCCAACTTTAATCTCTGAAATGACACCACCCCCTTGAGATGTGTTCTGCATTCACCCAAACAATTACATGCAGTAGCCCTGGGCATATCCTTCAATAATAATATATTCTTAACACATTTGCAGTATTAACTTTTAAACCATAATCTGTTGTAATTACTCCAATTTTTATTTTTTAAGAGAATTTCTTGAATTTTAGTTTCTGTCCTGGCACTTATCTGTGTGGATGTGGACAAATCACTTAATATCCCCAGGCCTATGTTTCTCTACCTGTTAAAAACAAGAGTTGGACTAAATTACCTCCAGCTCTAAAATTCTAATATTCACATGTAAAATGCAATTTTAGTATCTCTGTAGTTAATTTCCATCTTTAGTGAATTTCTAGTATTAGCTGTTCAGTTTGAAATTGGTATTTATAGGCTGATAATTAGCATGAAGTATCATACTTTTTCCGTTTGTCATGTTAACAAAGCATACATATTCTAGGAAAAATGTGCCACATTTAAAATAATGGGGCTTAGTCTGACCTAAGAGGCCTTTTCAAAGTCTGTTCCAGCACCATGATTATCTGTGTATAAACGACCATTTTGGATGCCTACACATATTCACAGTATCTCTTTTTTTTTCTTGAATTTTATTTTTTTCAAATGCAATGATTTTATTTGAAATTACTATGCTAGTTTAGCATTTTATTTTATTTATTTTAAATTTTATTTTATTTTTTTATACAGCAGGTTCTTATTAGTTATCTATTTTATAAATATTAGTGCATCTATGTCAATCACCTTGGTGTCCATACGTTTGTTCTCTACAGCTGTGTCTCTATTTCTGCCTTGCAAACCGGTTCATCTGTACCATTTTTCTAGATTCCACATATATGCGTTAATATGCAATGTTTGTTTTTCTCTTTCTTTTTTTTTTTGAGTTGTCAATAGACTGTATTTCTTTTTTTTTTAAGTGTAGAATTTTTTTTTTTGCTTTATAACAAATTTAATCAGTTATACATATACATATGTTCCCATATCCCCTCCCTTTTGCGTCTCCCTCCCTCCCTCCCTATCCCACCCCTCCAGGCGGTCACAAAGCACCGAGCTGATCTCCCTGTGCTATGCGGCTGCTTCCCACTAGCTATCTACCTTACATTTGGTAGTGTATATATGTCCATGCCGCTCTTTCACTTTGTCACAGCTTACCCTTCCCCCACCCCATATCCTCAAGTCCATTCTCTAGTAGGTCTGTGTCTTTATTCCTGTCTTATCTCTATGTTCTTCATGACATTTTTTTTCTTAAATTCCATATATATGTGTCAGCATACAGTATTTGTCTTTCTCTTTCTGACTTACTTCACTCTGTATGACAGGCTCTAGGTCCATCCACCTCATTACAAATAGCTCAATTTCGTTTCTTTTTATGGCTGAGTAATATTCCATTGTATATATGTGCCACATCTTCTTTACCCATTCATCCGATGATGGACACTTAGGTTGTTTCCATCTCCAGGCTATTGTAAATAGGGCTGCTATAAACATTTTGGTACATGTCTCTTTTTGAATTATGGTTTTCTCAGGGTATATGCCCAGTAGTGGGATTGCTGGGTCATATGGTAGTTCTATTTGTAGTTTTTTAAGGAACCTCCATACCTTTCTCCATAGTGGCTGTACCAATTCACATTCCCACCAGCAGTGCAAGAGTGTTCCCTTTTTTCCACACCCTCTCCAGCATTTATTGTTTCTAGATTTTTTGATGATGGCCATTCTGACTGGTGTGAGATGATATCTCATTGTAGTTTTGATTTGCATTTCTCTAATGAGCAAAGATGTTGAGCATCCTTTCATGTGTTTGTTGGCAGTCTGTATATCTTCTGTGGAGAAATGTCTATTTAGGTCTTCTGCCCATTTTTGGATTGGGTTGTTTGCTTTTTGTTATTGAGCTGCATGAGCTGCTTATACATTTTGGAGATTAATCCTTTGTCAGTTGCTTCATTTGCAAATATTTTCTCCCATTCTGAGGGTTGTCTTTTGGTCTTGTTTATGGTTTCCTTTGCTGTGCAAAAGCTTTTAAGTTTCATTAGGTCCCATGTGTTTATTTTTGTCTTTCTTTCCATTTCTCTAGGAGGTGGGTCCAAAAGGATCTTGCTGTGATTTATGTCATAGAGTGTTCTGCCTATGTTTTCCTCTCAGAGTTTGATAGTGTCTGGCCTTACATTTAGGTCTTTAATCCATTTTGAGCTTATTTTTGTGTATGGTGTTAGGGAGTGATCTAATCTCATACTTTTACATGTCCCTATCCAATTTTCCCAGCACCACTTATTGAAGAGACTGTCCTTTCTCCACTGTACATTCCTGCCTCCTTTATCAAAGATAAGGTGACCATATGTCCGTGGGTTTATCTCTGGGCTTTCTATCCTGTTCCATTGATCTATCTTTCTGTTTTTGTACCAGTACCATACTGTCTTGATTACTGTAGCTTTGTAGTATAGTCTGAAGTCAGGGAGCCTGATTCCTCCAGCTCCATTTTTCGTTCTCAAGATTGCTTTGGCTATTCGGGGTCTTTTGTGTTTCCATACAAATTGTGAAATTTTTTGTCCTAGTTCTGTGAAAAATGCCAGTGGTAGTTTGATAGGGATTGCATTGAATCTGTAGATTGCTTTGGGTAATAGAGTCATTTTCACAATGTTGATTCTTCCAATCCAAGAACACGGTACATCTCTCCATCCATTTGTATCATCTTTAATTTCTTTCATCAGTGTCTTATAATTTTCTGCATACAGGTCTTTTGTCTCCTTAGGTAGGTTTATTCCTAGATATTTTATTCTTTTTGTTGCAATGGTAAATGGGAGTGTTTCCTTGATTTCACTTTCAGATTTTTCATCATTAGTATATAGGAATGCCAGAGATTTCTGTGCATTAATTTTGTATCCTGCAACTTTACCAAATTCATTGATTAGCTCTAGTAGTTTTCTGGTAGCATCTTTAGGATTCTCTATGTATAGTATCATGTCATCTGCAAACAGTGACAGCTTTACTTCTTCTTTTCCGATTTGGATTCCTTTTATTTCCTTTTCTTCTCTGATTGCTGTGGCTAAAACTTCCAAAACTATGTTGAATAAGAGTGGTGAGAGTGGGCAACCTTGTCTTGTTCCTGATCTTAGTGGAAATGGTTTCAGTTTTTCACCATTGAGGACGATGCTGGCTGTGGGTTTGTCATATATGGCCTTTATTATGTTGAGGAAAGTTCCCTCTATGCCTACTTTCTGCAGGGTTTTTATCATAAATGGGTGTTGAATTTTGTCAAAAGCTTTCTCTGCATCTATTGAGATGATCATATGGTTTTTCTCCTTCAATTTGTTAAAATGGTGTATCACATTGATTGATTTTTTGTATATTGAGGAATTTTTGCATCCCTGGGATAAATTCCACTTGATCATGGTGTATGATCCTTTTAATGTGCTGTTGGATTCTGTTTGCTAGTATTTTGTTGAGGATTTTTGCATCTATGTTCATCAGTGATATTGGCCTGTAGTTTTCTTTCTTTGTGACATCCTTGTCTGGTTTTGGTATCAAGGTGATGGTGGCCTCGTAGAATGAGTTTGGGAGTGTTCCTCCCTCTGCTATATTTTGGAAGAGTTTGAGAAGGATAGGTGTTAGCTCTTCTCTAAATCCTTGATAGAATTCGCCTGTGAAGCCATCTGGTCCTGGGCTTTTGTTTGTTGGAAGATTTTTTATCACAGTTTTAATTTCAGTGCTTGTGATTGGTCTGTTCATATTTTCTATTTCTTCCTGATTCAGTCTTGGCAGGTTGTTCATTTCTAAGAATTTGTTCATTTCTTCCAGGTTGTCCATTTTATTGGCATAGAGTTGCTTGTAGTAATCTCTCATGATCTTTTGTATTTCTGCAGTGTCAGTTGTTACTTCTCCTTTTTCATTTCTAATTCTATTGATTTGAGTCTTCTCCCTTTTTTTCTTGATGAGTCTGGCTAATGGTTTATCAATTTTGTTTATCTTCTCAAAGAACCAGCTTTTAGTTTTATTGATCTTTGATATCGTTTCCTTCATTTCTTTTTCATTTATTTCTGATCTGATTTTTAAGATTTCTTTCCTTCTGCTAACTTTGGGATGTTCATGTTCTTCTTTCTCTAATTGCTTTAGGTGCAAGGTTAGGTTGTTTATTCGAGATGTTTCCTGTTTCTTAAGGTGGGATTGTATTGCTATAAACTTCCCTCTTAGAACTGCTTTTGCTGCATCCCATAGGTTTTTGGTCGTCGTGTCTCCATTGTCATTTGTTTCTAGGTATTTTTTAATTTCCTCTTTGATTTCTTCAGTGATCACTTCGTTATTAAGTAGTGTATTGTTTAGCCTCCATGTGTTTGTATGTTTTACAGCTCTTTTCCCGTAATTGATATCTAGTCTCATAGCGTTGTGGTCAGAAAAGATACTTGATACAATTTCAATTTTCTTAAATTTACCAAGGCTTGATTTGTGACCCAAGATATGATCTATCCTGGAGAATGTTCCATGAGCACTTGAGAAAAATGTGTATTCTGTTGTTTTTGGATGGAATGTCCTATAAATATCAATTAAGTCCATCTTGTTTAATGTATCATTTAAAGCTTGTGTTTCCTTATTTATTTTCATTTTGGATGATCTGTCCATTGGTGAAAGTGGGGTGTTAAAGTCCCCTACTATGGTTGTGTTACTGTCGATTTCTCCTTTTATGGCTGTTAGTATTTGCCTTATGTATTGAGGTGCTCCTATATTTGGTGCATAAATATTTACAATTGTTATATCTTCTTCTTGGATCGATCCCTTGATCATTATGTAGTGTCCTTCTTTGTCTCTTCTAGTAGTCTTTATTTTAAAGTCTATTTTGTCTGATATGAGAATTGCTACTCCAGCTTTCTTTTGGTTTCCATTTGCATTGAATAAATATCTTTTTCCATCCCCTTATTTTCAGTCTGTATGTGTCTCTAGGTCTGAAGTGGGTCTCTTGTAGACAGCATATATATGGGTCTTGTTTTTGTATCCATTCAGCCAATCTGTGTCTTTTGGTGGGAGTATTTAGTCCATTCACATTTAAGGTAATTATCGATATGTATGTTCCTATTCCCATTTTCTTAATTGTTTTGGGTTCATTATTGTAGGTCTTTTCCTTCTGTTGTGTTTCTTGCCTAGAGAAGTTCCTTTAGCATTTGTTGTAAAGCTGGTTTGGTGGTGCTGAACTCTCTCAGCTTTTGCTTGTCTGTAAACGTTTTAATTTCTCCATCAAATCTGAATGAGATCCTTGCTGGGTAGAGTAATCTTGGTTGCAGGTTTTTCTCCTTCATCACTTTAATTATGTCCTGCCACTCCTTTCTGGCTTGTAGAGTTTCTGCTGAGAGATCAGCTGTTATCCTGATGGGGATTCCCTTGTGTGTTATTTGTTGTTTTTGCCTTGCTGCTTTTAATATGATTTCTTTGTGTTTAATTTTTGACAGTTTGATTAATATGTGTCTTGGTGTATTTCTCCTTGGATTTATTCTGTATGGGACTCTCTGTGCCTCCTGGACTTGATTAACTATTTCCTTTCCCATATTAGGGAAGTTTTCAACTATAATCTCTTCAAACATTTTCTCAGTCCCTTTCATTTTCTCTTCTTCTTCTGGAACCCCTATAATTCGAATGTTGGTGCGTTTAATGTTGTCCCAGAGGTCTCTGAGACTGTCCTCTGTTCTTTTCATTCTTTTTTCTTTATTTTGCTGTGCAGCAGTTATTTCCACTATTTTATCTTCCACCTCACTTATCCATTCTTCCGCCTCAGTTATTCTGCTATTGATCCCATCTAGAGTATTTTTTATTTCATTTATTGTGTTTTTAATCGATGCTTGATTCATCTTTAGTTCTTCTAGGTCCTTGTTAACTGTTTCTTGTATTTTGTCTATTCTATTTCCAAGATTTTGGATCTGGGAAATAGAATCTTGGATCATCTTTACCATCATTATTCTGAATTCTTTTTCAGGTAGACTGCCTATTACCTCTTCATTTGTGAGGTCTGGTGGGTTTTTATCTTGCTCCTTCTCCTGCTGTGTGTTTTTCTGTCTTCTCATTTTGCTTATGTTACTGTGTTTGGGGTTTCCTTTTTGCAGGCTGCAGGTTCGTAGTTCCCGTTGTTTTTGGTGTCTGTCCCCAGTGGCTAAGGTTGGTTTAGTGGGTTGTGTAGGCTTCCTGGTGGAGGGGACTAGTGCCTGTGTTCTGGTGGATGAGGTTTGATCTTGTCTTTCTGGTGGGCAGGTCCACGTCTGGTGGTGTGTTTTGGGGTGTCTGCGGACTTTTTATGATTTTAGGCAGCCTCTCTGCTAATGGGTGGCATTGTGTTCCTGTCTTGCTAGTTGTTTGGCATAGGGTGTCCAGCACTGTAGCTTGCTGGTCATTGAGTGAAGCTGGGTGCTGGTGTTGAGATGGAGATCTCTGGAAGATTTTTGCCGTTTGATATTATGTGGAGCTGGGAGGTCTCTTGTGGACCAGTGTCCTGAAGTTGGCTCTCCCACCTCAGAGGCACAGCACTGACTCCTGGCTCCTCAATTTGGGATGATTTGTTGTCTATTCATGTATTCCATAGATGCAGGGTACATCAAGTTGATTGTGGAGCTTTAATCCACTGCTTCTGAGGCTGCTGGGAGAGGTTTTCCCTTTCTCTTCTTTGTTCTCACAGCTCCTGGGTCTCAGCTTTGGATTTGGCCCCGCCTCTGCGTGTAGGTCGCCGGTGGGCGTCTGTTCTTCGCTCAGACAGGACAGGGTTAAAAGAGCAGTCTCTTCGGGGACTCTGGCTCACTCAGGCCGGGCGGGAGGGAGGGGCACGGAGTGCAGGGCGAGCCTGCAGCGGCAGAGGCCGGCGTGACGTTGCACCAGCCCGAGGTGCGCCGTGCGTTCTCCCAGGGAAGCCGCCCCTGGATCCCGGGACCCTGACAGTGGCGGGCTGCACAGTCTCCCGGAAGGGCGGTGTGGACAGTGACCTGCGCTCACACACAGGCTTCTTGGCGGTGGCAGCAGCAGCCCCAGCGTCCCACGCCCGTCACTGGGCTCCGCACTTGGAGCCGTGATTCGCTCCCGTCTGTGGAGCTCCTTTAAGCAGCGCTTTTAATCCCCTCTCCTCGCGCACCAGGAAGCCAAGAGGGAAGAAAAAGTCTCTTGCCTCTTTGGCAGCTCCAGAGTTTTCCCAGACTCCCTCCCGGCTAGCTGTGGCACATTAGCCCCCTTCAGGCTGAGTGCTCGCCGCCAGCCCCAGTCCTCTCCCTGTGCTCTGACCGAAGCCCGAGTCTCAGCTTCCAGTGCCGCCTGCCCCGGCGGGCGAGCAGACAAGCCTCTCGGGCTGGTGAGTGCTGCTCGGCACCGATCCTCTGTGCGGGAATCTCTCCGCTTTGCCCTACCCAGGTATGTGGGGAGTTTCTTGCCTTTTGGGAGGTCTGGGGTCTTCTGCCAGCGTTCAGTAGGTGTTCTCTAGGAGTTGTTCCACGTGTAGCTGTATTTCTGGTGTATCCGTGGGGAGGAAGGTGATCTCCGCGTCTTACTCTTCCGCCATCTTCTGTTTTTTTCTTTCTGACTTACTTCACTCTGTATGATAGTCTCTAAGTCCGTCCACATGTATACAAATGACCCAGTTTCATTCCTTTTTATAGCTGAGTAATACTCCATTGTATATATGTACCATATCTTCTTTATCCATTTAACTATTGATGGGCATTTAGGTTGCTTATATGACCGGGCTATTGTAAACAGTGCTGCAATGAACATTGCGGTGCATGTGTCTTTTTGAATTATGGTTTTCTCTGAGTATATGCCCAGTAGTGGGATTGGTGGGTCATATGGTAATTCTATTTTTAGTTTTTTAAGGAACCTCCATACTGTTCTCCATAGTGGCCCTATCAATTTACATCCCCACCAACAGTGCAAGAGGGTTCCCTTTTCTCCACACCCTCTCCAGCATTTATTGTCTGTAGATTATTTTGATGATGGCCATTCTGACTGGTGTGAGGTGATACCTCATTGTAGTTTTGATCTGCATTTCTCTAATGATTAGTGATGTTGAGTATCCTTTCATGTGTTTTTTGGCAATCTGTATATCTTCTTTGGAGAAATGTCTATTTAGGTCTTCTGCCTATTTTTGGATTGGGTTGTTTGTTTTTTTGATATTCAGCTGCATGAGATGCTTGTAAATTTTGGAGATTAATCCTTTGTCAGTTGCTTCATTTGCAAATATTTTCTCCCATTCTGAGGGTTGTCTTTTGGTCTTGTTTATGGTTTCCATTGCTGTGCAAAAGCTTTTAAGTTTCATAAGGTCCCATTTGTTTATTTTTGTTTTTATTTCCATTATTCTAGGAGGTGGATCAAAAAAGATCTTGCTGTGATTTATGTCAAAGAGTGTTCTTCTTATGTTTTCCTCTTAAGAGTTTTATAGTGTCCAGTCTTACATTTAGGTCTCTAATCCATTTGGAGTTTATTTTTGTGTATGTTGTTAGGGAGTGTTCTAATTTCATTCTTTTACATGTAGCTGTCCAGTTTTCCCAGCACCACTTATTGAAGAGACTGTCTTTTCTCCATTATATATCCTTGCCTCCTTTGTCATTGATTAGTTGCCTGTAGGTGCATGGGTTTATCTCTGTGCTTTGTATCCTGTTCCATTGATCTGTATTTCTGTTTTTGTGCCATATTGTCTTGATTACTGAAGCTTTGTAGTATAGTCTGAAGTCAGGGAGTCTTGATTCCTTCAGCTCCGTTTTTTTCCCCTCAAGATTGCTTAGGCTATTTGGGGTCTTTTGTGTTTCCATACAAATTGTAAAATTTTTTGTTCTAGTTCTGTGAAAAATGCTATTGGTAGTTTGATAGGGATTGCACTGAATCTGTAGATGGCTCTGGGTAGTATAGTCATTTTCACAATATTGATTCTTGCAATCCAAGAACATGGTATATCTCTCCATCTGTTTGGGTCCACCTTTGATTTCTTTCATTAGTGTCTTATAGTTTTCCGAGTACAGGTCTTTTACCTCCTCAGGTAGGTTTATTCCTAGGTGTTTTATTCTTTTTGTTGCAGTGGTGAATGGGAGTGTTTCCTTAATTTCTCTTTCTGATCTTTTGTTTTTAGTGTATAGGAATGCAAGAGATTTCTGTACATTAATTTTGTATCCTGCAGCTTTACTAAATTCATTGATTAGCTCTAGTAGTTTACTGGTGGCATCTTTAGGATTATCTATGTATGGTATCATGTCACCTGTAGTGACAATT
Organism: Mesoplodon densirostris; assembly: GCF_025265405.1. NCBI lineage: Eukaryota > Metazoa > Chordata > Mammalia > Artiodactyla > Ziphiidae > Mesoplodon > Mesoplodon densirostris. The sequence continues at coordinate 77,839,792 of NC_082668.1, read as the reverse complement.
TTACTTCTTCCTTTCCAATTTGTATTCCTTTTATTTCTTTTTCTTCTCTGATTGCTGTGGCTAGGACTTCCAAAACTATGTTGAATAATACTGGCAAGAGGGGACATCCTTGTGTTGTTCCTGATCTTACAGGAAATGCTCTCAGTTTTTCACCATTGAAATGATGCTTGCTGTGGGTTTGTTGCGTATGGCATTTATTATGTTGAGGTAGGTTCCCTTTATGTCCACTTTCTGGAGAGTTTTTATCATAAATCAGTGTTGAATGTTGTCAGAAGCTTTTTCTGCATCTATTGAGATGATCATATGGTTTTGGTTGTTTTTTTTTTTTTTTTTTGAAGATTTATTTATTTATTTTTTGGCTGTGTTGGGTCTTCATTTCTGTGCAAGGGCCTTCTCTAGTTGCGGCGAGCAGGAGCCACTCTTCATTGCGGTGCGCAGGCCTCTCACTGTGGTGGCCTCTCGTTGCAGAGCACTGGTTCCAGACATGCATGCTCAGTAGCTGTGGCTCACGGGCCCAGTCGCTCCAAGGCATGTGGGATCTTCCCAGACCAGGGCTCGAACCCATGTCCCCTGCATTGGCAGGCAGATTCTCAACCACTGCGCCACCAGGGAAGCCCGACCATATGGTTTTTATTCTTCAATTTGTCAATATGGTGTATCACATTGATTGATTTGCATATATTGAAGAATCCTTGCATCCCTGGGATAAATCCCACTTGATCATGGTGTATGATCCTTTTAATGTGTTGTTGGATTCTGTTTGTTAGTATTTTGTTGACTATGTTTGCATCTATATTCATCTAGTGATATTGGTCTGTAATTTTCTTTTTTTGTAGTAGCTTTGTCTGGTTTTGGAATCAGGGTGATGGTGGCCTCTTAGAATGAGTTTGGGAGTGTTCCTTCCTCTGCAAGTTTTGGTAGAGTTTGAGAAGGATGGGTGTTAGCTCTTCTCTAAATGTTTGATAGAATTCACCTGTGAAGCCATCTTTCCCTCTACTTCTCTTTGTTGGAAGATTTTTTATCACAGTTTCAACTTCATTACTTGTGATTGGTCTGTTCATATTTTCTATTTCTTCCTGGTTCAGTGTTGGAATGTTACACCTTTCTAAGAATTTATCTATTTCTTCCAGGTTGTCCATTTTATTGGCATAGAGTTGCTTGTAGTAGTCTCTTTGGATGCTTTGTATTTCTGTGGTGTCCATTGTAACTTCTCCTTTTTCATTTCTAATTTTATTAATTTGAGTTCTCTCCCTCTTTTTCTTTTTATAAATTTATTTATTCATTTACTTATTTTTGGCTGCATTTGGTCTTTGTTGCTGAGTGTGGACTCTCTCTAGTTGTGGCAAGTGGGGGCTACTTTTCATTGTGGTACGCGGGCTTCTCATTGCAGTGGCTTCTCTTGTTGAGAAGCACAGGCTCTAGGCATGAGGGCTTCAGTAGGTGTGGAACACTGCTCCGTAGTTGTGGCTTGTGGGCTCTAGAGTGCTGGCTCAGTAGTTGTGTCGCATGGGCTTCATTGCTGCACGTCATGTGTGATCTTTCCAGACCAGGGCTCAAAGCCATGTCCCCTGCACTGGCAGGTGGAATCTTAACCACTGTGCACCAGGGAATTCCTCTCTCTTTCTCTTGATGAGTCCAGCTAAAGGTTTATCGGTTTTGTTTATCTTCTCAAAGAACCAGCTTTTAGTTTTATTGATCTTTGCTGTTGTTTTCTTTGTTTCTATTTCATTTATTTCTGCTTTGATCTTTATGATTTCTTTCCTTCTGGGTTTCATTTTTTCTAATTTTGGGTTTCGTTTGTTCTTCTTTCTCTTGTTGCTTCAAGTGTAAGTTTAGATTGTTTATTTGCGATTTTTCTTGTTTCTTGAGGTAGGATTGTATTGCTCTAAACTTCCGTCTTAGAACTGCTTTGCCTGTATCCCATAGGTTTTGGATCATCATGTTTTCATTGTCATTTGTCTCTAGGTAGTATTTGATTTCTTCTTTGATTTCTTAAGTGATCTCTTGGTTATTTAGTAACGTATTGTTTAGCCTCCATATGTTTGTGGTTTTTATGGGGGGTTTTCCCTGTAATTCATTTCTAATCTCATAGTGTTGTGGTCAGAAAACATGCTTCATGTGATTTCAATTTTCTTAAATTTACCGAGGCTTGATTTGTGACCCAAGATGTGATCTGTCCTGGAGTATGTTCTGTGTGCACTTGAGAAGAAAGTGTAATCTGCTGTTTTTGGATGGAATGTCCTATAAATATCAATTACATTTATCTGGTCTGTTGTGTCACTTAAAGCTTGTGTTTCCTTATGAATTTTCTGTCTGGATGATCTGTCCATTGGTGTATATGAGGTGTTAAAGTCCCCAACTATTATTGTGCTACTGTCTATTTTCTCTTTTATAGCTGTAAACATTTGCCTTATGTATTGGGGGTGCTTCTATGTTGTGTGCATATATATTTATAATTGTTATATCTTCTTTTTGGATTGGTCCCTTGATCATTATGTAGTGTCTTTCTTTGCCTCTTGTAATATTCTTTATTTGAGAGTCTATTTTTTCAGATATGACTATTGCTACTCCAGCTTTCTTTTGATTTCCATTTGCATGGAATATCTTTTTCCATCCCCTCACTTTCAGTCTGTATGTGTCCCTAGGTCTGAAGTGGGTCTCTTGTAGACAGCATATATATGGGTCTTGTTTTTGTATCCATTCAGCCAGTCTGTTTCTTTTGGTGGGGCATTTAATCCATTTACATTCAAGGTAATTATCAATATGTATGTTCCTATTACCATTTTCTTAATTGTGTTGGGGGTTTTTTTGTAGGTCCTTTTCTTGTGTTTCCCACTTAGAGAAGTTCCTTTAGCATTTGTTGTAGAGCTGGTTTGGTGGTGCTGAATTCTCTTTGCTTTTGCTTGTCTGTAAAGCTTTTGATTTCTCTGTTGAATCTGAATGAGATATTGCCAGGTAGAGTAATCTTGGTTGTAGGTCCTTTCCTTTCATTACTTTAAATATATTGTGCTACTCCCTTCAGGCTTGTAGAGTTTCTGCTGAGAAATCAGGTGTTAATCTTATGAGAGTTCCCTTTTATGTTATTTGTCTTTTTTCCCTTGTTGCTTTTAATAATTTTTCTTCATGTTTAATTTTTGTCAGTTTGATTACTATGTGTCTCAGTGTGTTTCTTCTTGGGTTTATCCTGCCTGGGACTCTGGGCTTCCTGGACTTGGGTGTCTATTTCGTTTCCCATGTTAAGGAAGTTTTCGACTACAGTCTGTTCAAATATTTTCTCAGGTCCTTTCTCTCTCTCTTCTCCTTCTGGGACCCCTATAATGCAAATGTTGGTGTATTTAATGTTGTCCCAGTGGTCTCTTAGGCTGTCTTCATTTCTTTTCATTCTTTTTTCTTTATTCTTTCCATGGCCGTGAATTCCACCATTCTGTCTTCTGGGTAACTTCTCCATTCTTCTGCCTCAGTTATTCTGCTATTGATTCCTTCTAGTGTATTTTTCATTTCAGTTATTGTATTATTCATCTCTGCTTGTTTGTTCTTTCATTCTTCTAGGTGTTTGTTCTTTAAGTCTTCTAGGTCTTTGTTAAACATTTCTTGCATCTTCTTTTTTTTTTTTTTTTTTTGCAGTATGCAGACCTCTCACCATTGTGGCCTCTCCCGTTGCAGAGCACAGGCTCCGGACGCGCAGGCTCAGCAGCCATGGCTCATGGGCCCAGCCACTCCACAGCATGTGGGATCCTCCCAGACTGGGGTACAAACCCGTTTCCCCTGCATCGGCAGGCGGACTCCCAACCACTGCACCACCAGAGAAGCCCCTCTTGCATCTTCTTGATCTTTGCCTCCATTCTTTTTCTGAGGTCCTAGATCATCTTCACTGTCATTATTCTGAATCCTTTTTCTGGAAGGTTGCCTCTCTCCACTTCATTTAGATGTTTCTCTGGGGTTTTATCTTCATCCTCATCTGGTACATAGTCCTCTGCCTTTTCATCTTGGCTATCTGTGAATGTGGTTTTCATTCCACAGGCTGCAGGATTGTAGTTCATCTTGCTTCTGCTGTCTGACCTCTGGTGGGTGTGGCTATCTAAGAGGCTTGTGCAAGCTTCTTGATCGGAGGAACTGGTGGTGGGTAGAGCTGGATGTTGTTCTGGTGGGCAGAGCTCAGTAAAACTTTAATCCACTTGTCTGTTGTTGGGTAGGGCTGAGTTCCCTCCCTGTTGGTTGTTTGGCCTGAAGTGACCCAGCACTGAAGGCTACAGGCTCTTGGTGGGGCTAATGGTGGACTCCGGGAAGGCTCATGCCAAGGAGCACTTCCCAGAACTTCCGCTGCCAGCATTTCCGTCCCTGTGGTGAGCCACAGCCACCCCCACCTCTGCAGGAGAGCCTCCAACACCAGCAGGTAGGTCTGGTTCAGTCTCCTATAGGGTCATTGCTCCTTCCCCCTGGGTGCTGATGCACACACTACTTTGTGTGTGCCCTCCAAGAGTGAAGTCTCTGTTTTCCCCAGTCCTGTCGAAGGGCTACAATCAAATCCCGCTAGCTGTCAAAGTCTGATTCTCTGCGAATTCTTCCTCATGTTGCTGGACCCCCAGGTTGTGAAGCCTGATGTGGGGCTTAGAACCTTCACTACAGTGGCTGGGCTTCGGTGGTATAATTGTTCTCCAGTTTGTGAGTCACCCACCCAGTGGTTATGAGATTTGATTTTATTGTTATTGTGCCCCTCCTGCCATCTCATTGTGGCTTCTCCTTTGTCTTTGGATGTGGGGTATCTTTTTTAGTGAGCTCCAGTGTCTTCCTGTCGACTTTTGTTCAGCAGTTAATTGTGATTCTGGTGCTCTCGCAAGAGGGACTGAGTTCACGTCTTTCTACTCCACCGTCTTGAACCAATCTCTCACAGTATTTCATACAGCTGTGAGAAGTCTTCTCGGCGGGGGGGGGGGGGGATAATGGAAATGCCATTTTGTGTGTCTGAATGGGGTTTCAGCTCACCTAATATAAAACTTTATGTTCAGTCTTAAAGTTGGCTCAATGGCAGAATGCGGCTGTTTTGAACAGAAACTCAGTAAATTTCTAGTGCCTCATCCTGGCCTGATAAGGCTTTTGGAGAGCTTCAAGTCAGATAAATAATTTATAACTAAATTAGCAATTTAACATGTTCATCCTTTTATTTAACTAAGTCAATTTACTTTTTGAAAAAGAGAAATTAGACATTTATTTCTATAAAAATAGATCCTCTCAAGGAATCTATATGTATAGTGGCAGTTCTTTAATTTTGAAGTGAATAGATGCTCAGGCTCTAAACTTTTTTTTGGTACTGACAAGTACTGCTGATGGAGTAGGTGGGTGATTCTGTCTGGAACTTCCGTTGCCAGCAAAATGCTCACCAGACTATGCTCAGAGTCATCATGACTACTTACACTTTGCTAGAGTAATAATCATTTCTCCAGAGATTTTTTTCAGGTTAAAATTTCCTTATCAAGAATCTTTTACAAAATACTTTGAGTAAATATAACAAACAATAACTCTGACTTCCAGCTGTCATCAAAGGTCTCCAAAGAATATACTTTGATTATAAAACTAGATTGATGGGGATTTTAGAAAAAAAGAGACTTCAAAAGTCAAAGAATTATTAGGCCCCTTTGTTCACATAAATTCCCTAGTATGAAGCCATAGAGAAGTGTTAATATCAGAAAGTTCTTTCTTTCTTTTTTGAGAAAGGAAAAACCTAATTACTACCTAGAAGTGAATGGTGTGGCTACCACTTGTGCATACAGATGATCTGAATGGAAACCTATTATATTGTCTAAATCTAACAATAAAACAATCATAATTTAGTTATCTTCCTTAATTTTCAAAGTATTTTGAGATATATTCTTCTGTCACCAAAGCTATCTTCTGAGAGAGGACAAATTATTATCCCTAAGCCACGGATAAGAACATTGAGTCACAGAAAATTGGCCTGCCAGAAGTGACGTATTTGGCATTTGATTTAGGACTAGAATTCATTCTGCAGTTTCTTAGCAATGCCATTTCCTAAAGGCTACAGGATCATTTGCAGGGACATAGGAATAAAAGGGGAAATGCTGCCCAGAGAAAACCAATAAAACATTTCTTGCTCTTCTTTTCCATGTTCATTTCCCTCCAACACTTATGCCAAGGCAAAGTTAATTGGCTTTGTTCACAGCTGTGCATGCATTCTTTATGGCCACCTAGCTACTAATTTACATAATTCCTATAAGTACATTTGAATCTGTTGACTTGCCCCTTTCTTCCTGAAATCCTCTCATCCTTGCTTCTGAGAATCCTTTCTGTCCAGTTTTTCTTCTAGTCTGTGGCCACTCCTGACACTCACCTGGACTGTAGTCGCAGTGTCCCACATTGATTCTTCTAACACCAGCCATATGACCCTAAATCTGTTTTCCAAACAGCCTCCAGAATAATCTAGCTGAAACAAAACATCTGACCATGTTACTCCTCTGCTTAAAATCCATGAAAGGCTTCCTGTGACCCTTGGCAGTGGTTGTCATTGTCCTCAGACCCAGTGCCTCCTATTTGCAACAAATATTCTATAACATCTCATTTACTCTCCCAAAATGAAATCCATAGAAAATACAATCAACATGCATACACTCCTTGAAAATAAAATCAATATAGTATCCTAACAATAATGTAAAAGGGAAGTGAAATAAAATAATTTAGTATAACATAATATGTATTTCAATGTGTACATGTTTGGGTGTAACACCACCAGAAGACACAGTGATCAGATGCTTACACCCGTGAGTAGAATCACAGTGACTGTGAGGGCTGCAGATGCAGAAGCATATGGATGTGTGTATTCACAACTCAAATCCTTTAACAGTATTGCTGTCAGTGATGTAATTTTCTAAAATGGCAAAATTTTGTGATATAGTTTATAATATTACCTTTTCATACTTTAATATAAACATGAATCACCTGGAGATCTGAAGCTGCTCATTCTGGGGTAGAGTCTGAGCCTATGCTTTTCTAATGAGCTCCCAGGTGTTGCCTATGCTGCTGGTCCATGGATCACAAGTTGAATAGTCAGAGCCTAGACTTTATTTGTATCCAGAGGCTAGTGACATCCAGGGATAGTCTATTAAAATCTTGACATCCCGTGTAAGACTTCATAAATCCTAGCATGGGGTCATCTGTATATTGGAGTAACTGCTCTCCTGGAACTTAGCTGTGGAAGCCAGCAACCTTAGGGTCTGAGCCCAGAGCAAGGTCCAGGGAACTGCAGAGAAAACACTATTTCCTTCTCTGAGAAAGAGCCAGTGACTGAGGTTGGAATCCTCTCCAAGGGACTTGTAATATTTTTCAGGAGGTAGTGGAGCAAGGTAGATCCTGATGAGCCTAAATAGATCCTCTAATTTTATGTCATGTATCTATTCATGTATTCAGGTGCCTGAGACAAACGCATGAGAGGTAATGATGGAGGGATGGTACTGCATCTGAGTCCTTTGAAATAGGTAGTGATGAGCATGACTCATTCTTGTAAGGAACCCAGAATCACTGTGGCACTAAAGACTAGAGGCAATGCAGGACTGGTTAGCACCTCTAGAGTTTGGTAGCTTTGCAAGCACCAGGGATGACATTTAAGAAGAGCCTCTGTAAGAGCTGAAGACTTAGTGGATGCAAAGTGGAGACGGCAGATCCTCCCCCGAGGTCTAAGAGAGAAGCAAATGCCCATCAGACATGTAGTTGTTGGTACACGCTCTGTTAATCCCCAGAAACACTTGGGGACACTTTACAGTGGGCTGAGGAGTCAGGCACAAATGCTAATGTGACTTCATTTGTAGTCACAGGTTGAAGAGGTATGGGGACATTGGGGCTATATATATATATATATATATATATATATATATATATATATATTTTTTTTTTGCGGTATGCGGGCCTCTCACTGTTGTGGCCTCCCCCGTTGCGGAGCACAGGCTCCGGACGCGCAGGCTCCGGACGCGCAGGCTCAGCGGCCATGGCTCACGGGCCCAGCCGCTCCGCGGCATATGGGATCCTCCCAGACCGGGGCACGAACCCGTATCCCCTGCATCGGCAGGCGGACTCTCAACCACTTGCGCCACCAGGGAGGCCCTTGGGGCTATATTGTTAATTATTACTGATAATCATCAAATACCTCCTTCATTGTTGGTCTCTATATACCATGCCTGTTGTCACCATCATGTACACTTTTTTTATCCATCTTCATTTGCTTTTAGGTTGACATCTTCTATGTCAGATCTGTATGACTCTGGCCAAAATTTTCTTCCAGTTCTTTATAAAATGCTCATCTAGGAGTTTGCCAATCTAGAATCATAACTTACAGTGCAGAAAGCAAATCTTCTTAATACTTTTTTTGGAGCCAGCTATTTACTTCTCACATTCTCCAGCCTCTTCCAAAGTCATGACCTTTAATTAGAAGAAAAAATTAATCTACCTTTTGTGTCTCCAAGGCTTCAATTTATGATTACAAGTTTTTAAGGTCCAAGAGGTACATTTTGGATTTTATTGTTTCATTCTTTCCCAGTGAAAGAGAAGTGTGGGAGGGGGTGAGGGGGGTGTGTGCCCGATTCTAGGCAAGCTCTCCTTGAACCTTGACTGGATACTCCAGGAAGGTTAATTTCCCAAATGGAACTTGTACTCAGCTGCCCCATCCTCTGCAGTAAGTACGGCACATCCATCCTGGCACAAGCACTACGTGTTGTACTCTGGGGCAGGGCTTCTGCAACTTCATCAGAACGTGTGAGTCCACCTTGCCTGGGGAGTTTCATGCCTGATGTATAGTTGAGGCATTACAGAGTTTCTCTTTTTTCTTATCTATGTCAAAGATAAGAATTGCCAAAGAATGGGCAGTAGTTGTACTCTTTTTCTTTTTGAATTTCGTTTAAGGGTAATTTATTCCATTCATCCAAAAACTATACTTCACCTTCTATAAACCAGAGGTGTAGAAAGGAATTACCAAAGCCTTCTCCTCCATCAAGGAGACCAACTTGCATTTAGGACCCATATATTTGTCTCCATCTCCAGCATATGCTCTGCTTGTCCCTGTGATTGTTCCAAGATCATTCGTAAGTCTCAAGCGGAGCTATAGCTCTTTGTACCTTCCCCAGAAATTTCCCCTATAAATCTTATGAAAACCTCTCGAAATGCTGTATTTAAGATTGTCAGGTAATGTTCATGTCTCCTCAGAGCTCACTGATAATTGACCCTGCTAGTAACAAGCTGAGCATCAGCCTAGCCTTTTGAACCTGGATAGGAGGAGAGGGAATGGAGAAGAAGAATCAAATAAAACAAAGGATGAATCAATAGAAGTTAATTTACTATAGGGAGGCAAAGAGGATGTAAGATGCCTGAGCTTTCTAATCTGGAGTGTTTAGGGAAATAGAGAAACGAAAAGAACAATTTACTTTTTTTTTTTTTAGGTAAGAAGTGGATTTATTTAGAGAGATATACATTCCATAGACAGAATAAGGGCTGTCTCAGAAGGCGAGAGTGGCCCCAGGGTATGGTGATGTCTCGGAAAGTGAGAGGGGCCACGGGAGAAACACACTCCACAGACAGAGTGCGGGCCATCTCAGAAGGCAAGACGAACAATTTACTTCTGTGACAAAATCACTATGTTTGGTTTTAAGGCTTTAAGGCATGTTGTTTAAATGATAGTTATATCCCTAAATGAAGATAGTCAGCAGACAACATTTTATCTGATTTCAGTATAAGAAAATAGATGTATTGCAAGCTACTCATATACTGATGAATTATTATCTAAAAGATTTAGAAGAGTACACATAAAACCCTCAGAATAGCTTATTAACTTTAAAAATCTGCATCATTAATTCTGTTGGTGAAAGTGAAGGTGATGATGATTATGCTGAAACAGGATAGATCTGTTGCACAAAGGCAGGATGTTGTAAATGTTTACAATGCTTGATTATTGTAAACACTAAGCAGTTATTTGTATAATTTTCTCTTAAACATTTTAATCTGAAATCACATCCAACATGAATTGCTCATTTTTCCCAGGAGCTTTTTCTCTACCATTCATCTATGAAGCCTATAAACTGTGAATGAAATCCAGGATTGTCCTCTAAGAGTACACACATGTGGCTTCTGTCTACCAACATGTCAGCTTTTACCTTTTATGAAAATACTAAGGGTGCTTCCACAATAGGAAAAAGAACACCACACAAAGAGTGCCCATAGATGTAATCCACACATATATGTAATGTATACGTGCCAGAATAACCTGTGCCAGAGAGTTGTTATACTTGTATTGTCATCAAGAAAATTGAGAAATCTATCCTTCTGAATAGACTAGATTTTTTCTCCTTGCTAACAAAAGCTACTTTTGTATGCACAACCAGAAAAGTGATATATGTTGTCAAACATGATAATAATAATACAAACCTTTACAAGATCCCAAGTTTACCTATTAATAGTTCCCTCTATGGACATTTCTTAGAGGTAAGCTTTATTGGAGACACTTGAGTATAGCTTTAGTAGCCTAGCGTTCTCAGGATCAAGGACTCTGTTCCTCGTATAAAATAAAGTAATCCTTTCCTTTGTTATTTGCTTCTGTTCTAAATGGCACAAGAGTCACTGTCACTCATGTCCTCTCTCCAGACCTGGTGTGAACCCTTGTACAGAGTAAAGCTCCCTCGAGTAAGAGACTACACCTAGGCAAGCCACCTCAGTAGTTTTCCATATCACTCCAATGAGGCTCTGTCACAAAATGTGCAAGTAAAATAAGACAATGCAAATTTACAAATTACTTTAGTGAAGAATGAAAGTTAAATATTAATGTTTAGGGACTTCCCTGGTGGCGCAGTGGTTAAGAATCCACCTGCCATTGTAGGGGACACGGGTTCAAGCCCTGGCATGGGAAGATCCCACATGCCGCAGAGCAACTAAGCCCATGCACCACAACTACTGAGCCTGCGCTCTAGAGCTTGGAGCCATAACTACTGAGCCCATGTGCCACAACTACTGAAGCCCGCGTGCCACAACTACTCAAGCCCGCACTCCTAGAACCCATGCTCCGCAACAAGAGAAGCCACTGCAATGAGAAGCCCGCGCACCACAATGAAGAGCAGCCTCCTCTCACCGCAGCTAGAGAAAGTCTGCACGCAGCAACGAAGACCCAACACAGCCAAAAATAAATAAATGAATTAATTTTAAAAAATAGAAAAAATATTTTAAAAAATGAAAATAAGTATTAATGTTTAACAAGTTGACATTAATATTTTACTGTTTTCAATAAATTTAAAATACTATCTTTATATATCTCCTTAAGGTTCTAATTGAAGAGACACTTAAGTATTAAAAATCCAACAGTTTAGTCATATAACTTTGCAGCCTTATATCTCATGCTAGAAGACATGCCTAAATATAGTACTCACCAAAGAGGGAAAAAAAATGTGTCCCTTATGGAGAGTAGCAGCATAGGTTCTGCTCTGTTCTGTTATTTACTTCCCCTTTGAGCTGAGATACTTTCCAAAGGTGACTTAGCCTGTATACCACCTAAGGCAAGAACCAAGATAAGAGTTTGTGTGCAGGTAATTTATTTTGGAAAGTGACCTCAAGGAAGAAAAGTAGGGGCTTTGAAAGAGTCAAACAAGGAAGGAGGGAAAGCCATGCCTAGGATATATTATTATTTTGCTGATCACCACTGTGGGCAACATAATGTTAGTCTGTGTTCATTTCTACTGAGGAATCCTGTGAGGCACCATAGAGAAAATATCTTAGAACTAACTATTCTTCCAAGGAATGGAACTGTCCTTCCAAGGGGAGGAGTATGTATTCACCAGCTTCAATTCACCATTGGTCAGGAGTTGTCCATTAGAGTGTAAACTTTCTTGCCTTTCTAGGTTTACACATGCATCAGAATGAGAAGGTTTTTACACACATTTCACATGTGGGGTGGGGACAGAGAAGCCATGGGGCAGAAAGTGTGAGATACATGGTGGAAGTGAGGTGAGGTTGAGTTGCTTTCAGGTCCCACCTGTGAGCAGCTGGTTGCCACAACAACAGCTGCAGTCAAACGGTCGGCCAAGAGGGTATGAGGTGGGACAGAGAGATATCTGATATAGCAACTAATAAAGAAGAGTGAAGAAAAAATGATTTAGAAGAGGTCAGGCAAACTGAAACCACAATGATAAACTACTACACTTCTGTTAGAATGGCTTCAACCACTCCTACTCCCCCCCAAAAACTGACTATCCAGAAATCTGACAATATCAAGTTCCAGTGAGAATGTGAAGCAACTGGAACTCTCATACATTACTGCAGGATGGAACTGCAGGATGGTACAGCCACTTTGGAAAAATAGTTTGACAATTATAAAGTTAAACTTACGCTTAACCATATGACTCAGCAATCCTGCTGGGTATGTATCTGAATGAAATGAAAACTTACGTTTATACAAAAACCTGCATGCAGCAAGTGTTTATAAACAGCTTAATTGTAATCGCCCAAAACTGGAAACAACCCAAATGTCCTAAAACTAGTGGGTGGATAAACAATCTGTGCTGCATCCACGCAACAGAATGTTTCCCAATAACACAAAGGAATCAACTTCTATACGTGCAACAACATGGGTGAATCTCAGGTGCGTTATGCTAAGTGAAAGAAGCCAAGCCCAAAGACTACTGTTGTATAATCCCTTTTATATAAAACTGGAAAAGACAAAACTTACAGGGTCAAGAGACAGTAAACAGGCCTGAAGCCACGGCATAACGACTGAAGGACTGACCAGCCTAGGAGAAGAGGCAGGTTAAAGTATTTTTCAGTTAAAGCTGAAGCTGTTCTACTTATATGCAAGCAAAACTTAGTTCTTTCAGACATCAGTGAAAAGCTTGTTTTCCTATAATTAATACTTTGTTATCAACTGGAGAAAATGGCACAAGTCTCTTATCTCCTATTTAGTTCTAATACTATTATGTATTTACTAAATAAGCTGTGGGCTGAGAATAGATGTAAAAAGCTGAAATAAGTCTTTGCTCTAAAAGAGGTCCCTTGTCTGATAGAGGAGGCAACTTTAAAATAAATGATTTCAATTTAGTGAGATTAATTTTATAGTAATTCTATTAATTCACTTGGATGCATACCAGTAGGACTGGTGAGTCATATGGTTATGTCCTAGAGGTGATGGTGACACCAAAGATAATTGTCTTATCATGACTGGATCCAGGAAGGCTTTCCAGAGAAAGAGATGCTTGAGCTAAGACTGGAAAAGTGAATAACAATTTCCTACTAAAACAAGAGTTGGGTCGGGGATCAGGGTATTTCAGAAGTAGGAAAGACTATTCAAAGGCATGGGGAACTAAAACAGCATGACATATTTGAAGAATTGCATGTAGTTTGTTATAGGTGCAAGTAGTATGGTTTGGGTACAGGGAGGGTAAAGAAAGAATATTTTTGATAGATAATGGGGGAAATGATATGTCATGCTAAGAGTTTGAATTCTATCTGGTAGATGAGAAGTTGAAAACTGATAGCCTAAATATGAAATTGGGGCTTCATATATTTGTTTTTAAAAGTGTGGGTATATTTTCAACATTAAAATATTGGAAAATGTGCATACAAATCCAAACTTTCAGATTCTCTTGAAAAGTTGGAATATCTGGTTACCTGGGCCCTGCATTTCTATGTGGCAACAACTGGTGAGAGTCAAAAGCAACTGCCTTCCTTAGGTGCCTTTAGGTGGAGCATGTGCCTGTCCATCTGAGTCCAGTTCCTACCACCACTTGGGTGTCTTACACCCAGCCCCCTTTCCTTGCTTTTGATATTTGCCTGGCCCCAACAGATATTTGAACTTACGCGTCTGCTGGAGACAATGGGGAGCCATTGAAAGGCTTGAGGCAGTGGAGTAATATCAGATTTTTCACTATAAAAGGATTTTTCAGGCATGATGTGGAGGATGGATTGACATGGGATAAATCTGAAAGTGGGGAGTCCAGTTAGGACTAATTCTCAAAGTCTAGGAAAGGATGATGAAAGTTTAACTGAACTTAGTAGCTTTGGGGCTGGAGGTGTCATAAAGGAGTCTAGACATATTAAGGAGGATTTAGTGAGAGAATGGGAAGGGTATTGGAGAGAAAGGAGTCTAGAGTGGCTCTTGGCTTGGGCAACGGGGTGATGATCTATGATGCCATCAACCTGGATAGGGAATACAAGTTCTTGAAGGAAGGATAGTGATTCTGTCTTTGAATGTGTTGCTTTTAGAGGGCTGTGGATTACCCAGTAGACAGTTGGAAATATGGATCTAGAGCCATGGATTTGGGCGTTGTGACTACATTCATGGTACTGGAGGCCCAATGGGCTGAGTGAAAAGGAAAGAATAAAAAAGGAAAGCCTGGGAACAACAGAGGCAAAACAGTTTTAAATGTAAAAAATCCCCCAGACATTTGCACATAATGTATAGAATTATTGGTCAGTTACATTAGCTCTGTAATGACAGATAGGATCTTTTTTCTAGCTGGGAGTAATTATCTATACGCAGGAAACTTGCAATAGAACATAGACTTAAAAGACCAAATTCAAATTTCTAAATCTCCTGGCATAAGTAGCAGTTAGATTCACACCATCATGCTTCTGTTTAATATGTTTTTATGGATTAGGACAGAGTTGTCTCCTTGGCTGAATAGTATATAATTTTTTATAAGGGGTCATAGCTATTCCTTCAAGAAATGTATACAGAATAAGTAATTAGAAGGTTGGGGAAATTGGAGGAATGTATAAATGAGCTGCAGTGGAGTTGTCATTTAGAAGCAAAACTGGCTCAATCTTAAACATAAAACAAATGAATTCAAAATAATGCAGATTGTTCTAGTTTTTTACCTGCTCAGAACATTCATTTCAGAGGTTTACCAAGACTTTATGGAAAAGAATAAGATTTTCCATCTCCACGAACATATTGTAATATCAGTATAGCATCCTGCCTCTTTCTTAGTATCTATTTGGAGAAAGTTCAAGGTGACAGGATTTATCATCTTGTGCATGCTCAGGGAATTGATGTCTGTAACTTCTGTTAGCATTTTTGGGGATCATCTGAGTGAGCCCCCTTTGCATGCATATAATGGTTCCTTAACCTTTTATCTTCCCCTCCTCCCTTTTTTCCTATTGCTTTTATTTTTCCCCTAAGAAGATATTGCTTATTTTTTCTGATATGTTCTGACTGTTCTTTCTGCAGGAAGGCATTCAGGCAATATGCATAAATCAATATGCACTATATGTAGTTTGAAATATTTATTGCTGAATAACATACTAAGTGAAGGGGGGGTTTGCTGATGATAATGGAAGTCACTTTATGATTTTTCCCAGTTAATCTTCTTGTGATCTCCACTTCTCTTCTTGGCTCCCCTTTATAAGTAAGATGTAATGAGTTTGTGTGAAGAGATTAAAAGTATTGCCAAGTTCTTTAAATTATCTGTTGTTGATTCTGTGCTATATCTAGAAAGAACTGTGTTGATAAGTAAGAAAAGTATTCTCATTGATGGCTTCCTATTTGGGTCCTATGAGTTAGGAAATCCATAAACTGTAATCATTTTTTGTCACACTCTATAATCACTTTCCTTAATTTTTGTTCTCAGCAGTGGTCTCCATTTCATAACTCCAAAATTATCTTATTCTCATAAAAAAAGTCTATTCCAGTGGTTACTGATCTATGAGCATTTCTCTTAAGGTTTTATTCATTAAAATAATAACTCTAAGAGAAAAATATCAGAGCTTTGAGGTGTATGGTTATGCTACTATAAACCTGTGAATTTAAAAATAGTTTACTAATACTTATTTACATTATTTAATACATATCTCCCTCTTTCTCCCTATAGACAGCATACGATCCTAATTATAGGAAAGGATTCTAGATAAGTCATCCTCCTTTCTGTAATCTATTTCACTTGCTTTAATAAGGCAAATGCCTTGTTAGGCAAATATGCTAAATATTTTATTTGTATTTTATTTTTAACCATAGCTTAAGATAAGAAAGCTCAAATTGCAGAATCAAAAGTGTAGTCATTGGGCTTCCCTGGTGGCGCAGTGGTTGAGAGTCCGCCTGCCGATCGATGCAGGAGATACGGGTTCGTGCCCCAGTCCGGGGAAATCCCACATGCCGCGGAGCGACTGGGCCCGTGAGCCATGGCCACTGAGCCTGCGCGTCCGGAGCCTGTGCTCCGCAACGGGAGAGGCCACAACAGTGAGAGGCCCGTGTACCGCAAAAAAAAAAAAAGAAAAAGTGTAGTCATTTCTGGGGTTGATGGCTTTGTGGAAAATCCCTGATACTGAAATTAAATTTAGGGCTCAGCAGAAAGTTGTTTCAACTTTCTTGCAAGATGTTTGTTAGATCACAGATATCTTTAATAATGACTTTTACAGAGTACCTTCTATGAATTTAGCATTGTCGTTGATTTTGTAGATTACAAAAATTGTCTAAACTTTGACCTCAGAATATAAGAAGCATAAGATCTAGTTGGGAGCTGGGATATGTATGTGAAATGGCTAATTAACAAAACCTTTTTTCTTTCTTTTTTAAAATCTGAGATATAATTGACATAATTTTGTGTTAATTTTAGGCATACAGTATAGTGATTTGAAATATGTATATATTGCACGAAATGATTATCACAATAAGTTTAGGTAATATTCACCACCCCATGTAATTACTATTTTTTTCTCTTAAGATTTACCCTCTTGAAGGGATATGGGAACAGATGTATATGTATGACTGATTCACTTTGTTATAAAGCAGAAACTAAGTAAAAAAAAAAAAAAAAGATTTACCCTCTCAGCAGTTCTCAAATATACAATACAATATTGTTAACTATAGTCACTATGCTGTACATTATATCCCTAGGACTTATCTTATAACTGGAATTTTGTGCCTTTTGACCCCCTTCACCCATTTTGACACTCCCCACGCCCTGCCACTGTCTCTGGCAACCACCAATCTGTTCTCTGTATCTAAAAGTTTATTTTTGGTTTGTTTTTTGTTTTAGATTCCATGTGTAAGTGAGATCATACAGTATTTGTCTTTCTCTGTCTGGCTTATTTCACTTATCATCATGCTCTCAAGGTCTATCCATGTTGTTGGAAATGGCAGGGTTTCCTTCTTTTTAATGGCTGAATAATATTCCATTGTATTTGTGTACCACATTTTCTTTATCCATTCATCTGTCAGTGGACACTTGGGTTGTTTCCGCATCTCAGCTATTTTAAATAATGCTGCAATAAAGTTGGGGGTATAGATATCTTTTCAAGATAGTGATTTCATTTCCTTTGGGTAAATACCCAGAAGTGGAATTGCTGGATTGTATGAAAGTTCTATTTTTAATCTTTTGGGAACCTCCATACTGTTTTCCATAGTGGCTGCACCAATTTACTTTCCCACCAACAGTGTACAAGGGTTCCCTTTTCTCCATGTCCTCTCCAACACTCATTAATTCTTATCTTTTTGATGAGAGCCATTCTTGTTCATTCAACCAAGAAATATTCATTAAGCACCTACTTTGGGTGAGGCACTGTTCCAGGAGTGGGGTTAGAAAGTAAAGAAGGCCAAGTCTCTGCTGTCATGGAGTTTAAGTATAGTGAGAAACAATGATAAGAAAATAAATCAACTGATCAATAATATAATATTTTCCAGTTTTATTGAGAAATAATTGACATACCTCACTGTATAAGTTTAAGGTGTATAGCACGATGGTTTGATATACATTTATTGGAAATGATGACCATAATAGGTTTAGCTGTCCATCATCTCATATAGATACAAGAGAAAGAAAAAAATTCTCCTTTTGTTGAGAAATCTTAGGGTAATAATATAATTTTATATAGTGACAAGTGGAATGAAAATAAAGCAAGGTAATTAAAGAGTGCTTGGATGTCATCTATTTTTAGACACTATCAAGGATGCACATCAGAGATTGGATTGACAAATGGTGGAGAAGTCATTAGGAAGGGGCCCTGAATGACCTTGAAGGACAGATGAGCAGGAGTGAGGGCTTCTTGGACAAAGGCCAGTGACAGAGATAAACATGGGTGTGTAGCAGTAGGGAAGAGAGGAAGAGACAGAGGAGGAAGAGGAAGGTCTGGCCTATTTGCTCTGGGTAGTAATAGGAAATAAAGTCATATGCGTGAGGTCAAGTTCACATATGCCTTAAAAGATGGAGTCCTCCTTTGAATAAGGTGCTGTCCAGATAAATA
Organism: Mesoplodon densirostris; assembly: GCF_025265405.1. NCBI lineage: Eukaryota > Metazoa > Chordata > Mammalia > Artiodactyla > Ziphiidae > Mesoplodon > Mesoplodon densirostris. Next base: position 77,821,582 of record NC_082668.1, on the reverse strand, counting down.
AATGTCCATAGGAGCCACTTGAAATGGTGGCAAATGCAAAGCCACTGCTATTAGAATCATGTGTAAGGGAGCAAAAATATGTGAAAATCCAATAGACAAATATCTACTGAATGCATTGAATCAAAATGACACTGAAGTCAGGAAAGTCAGCTAGAAAGCAATTGCAGCAATCCAGGAATATAGTAAACATTTGTGTAGCACTTATGCTTTCTTATCTCATTTATTCACCCATTCAAACATATTTATTGAGCATCTATTAGGTGTCAGGTGGTGTGTAAGGCACTGGAGATACCATAGTGAGCCAATCAGATATGGTCCCTTCTTCATGGAGATCACAGTGTAGTGGGGTAATAGACACTGGTAATGTAATCACAGGGCTGAATGTCTGATTTCAAACTGTGGTAAGTACATTGAAGAAAAAGTAAACAATGTTATGGGAGCATGCAGCTAGAAGGCTTTATCTCCTATAGGGTGGGTAGGTAAGGCTTCCCTGACAGACACTGGAGCTGAAATCTGGGACTAAGTATTGGTTAGGAAAATGTGTGGATGAGGCAAAGAGGAGGGGAGGAGCATTCCAAGCAAAGGAAATGTCTTGTTCAACATCCATGTAGCTGGAGGAAATGTGGCTTGTTTAGGGGCTGAATGATGGCCAGGGCTCCTGGAGCAAGAGGGTGAGTCTGTGATTGGTATGAGGTTAGGAGTTGGGGCTGAAGGCATAGGCAGGGCCAAACCCTAGAGGTCTTGTAGTCCATAGTTCGGAGTTCAGACTTCACCCCAAGAGTGCTGGAAACCATTGAAAGTGTAGGAAGTGAGATAGTGGTGTGGGCAGGGAATGAAACCAGAGTGGATGCAGGATATATCTGGGTAACACTAGGATGGGAGCCCTGAAGATAGAATCGAATGTGGGTGCAAGTGATAGTCAGATGCACAGTCTACAGGACTTGGTAATGGATTATATGTGGAGTGTCAGGGACACAGCGTCAGGATGATTCCTGAGTTTCTGGCTTGTGCAAATTGATGGTATTTGCACAGCAATCCTGTAAGGTGTGTGTCACTGTTATCCCATTTTACATTATTCCGAAGTTACAGGTGGTTAAACAATGTACCCCAGGGAATATCATTAATAAGTCACGGAGTAGGACTCAAGGTTTCTGACTTCAAAACCTGGGTTCTCTCATCATGCTTCTGGGTTGATTGTATTATAGAAAGAATAAGGACTGTGGCTTAATGATGGCAACACAGTAGCTTTGGTCTTTATATCAGAGAGCCATAGAATCTCAGCATTGGAAGCGATTATAGAGAACATCCTGCTGTGTTTTTCAAGCTTCTTTCACTGTGACCTACAGTGAGAAATGTATTTTACATCACAAATGAATACACGCACAACACACACAGATACATACACACAATGGAAATTAAAATTTCTTGAAACAGCATTACTGTAATGACATGAGATGCTCTCTGATACTTTCTTCCATAAAGAAATGCTAGTTCCCATCCATAAAATTTATTTCCTTATCCACTAGTGTGTTGTAACCCTTTGTTTGAACAACCGATTTAGTTTTCATTTTTCAAAGAGAATTTGAGGCCCAGAAATGGGAAATGATTTCCCTAGATCTCATAGCCAGCAGGCAAGTGATTTCCTGACTGTTAGCCCCATTTTCTGTCTCCATTATACAGTCTGGCTTTGTCAGCTTCGTAAATAAAATAGACTGATAGGTTTGTAACTTTTGTCCCTTAGGAAAAAATATATGTTGATAGTTTTCCACTTATTAACATTTAGTTTGTTTCTTCCTCTGCAAGTCTTGTTTTACACTAAGGTTAAGACCCTCTGGGACCCAATTAAATGAAACTTTGCACGATTTTATTTGAAAAGAAAAGGACATGAAACAATCAAGATAATAGTGCATAATCATTGAGATTCTGTAAACGACTGATAAAAAGTCACAGAAAATGGGAAGTAGTTATCAAAGAGAGGTGATAAAAAATGCACTTATGAAGTCACCCAAGAAACCAAGGGACAATTGTGAAGCCAAGAGGAAAAGACAAATCTTTTTGCTAAGCAAAAATGCTAAGAAGAGTATAGAAAGCTTTAATAATGTATGCGAAATCACAGGTACTGTATTTCATGAGTGGAGTTTAAACATAAATGGAACACATAAGATAAAGCTTAGTTAAGCAATATTGAAAAATGGTGAGACATGTGGAAATTTTAATGGAACTATCACACTGTTGAAGATTTAATAAAATGAAAACTTGAAGTTTACTCAGCTGAACTGAATTTAGAAGCTTATAGAAACATTTAAGGAGAAGACAGAAAAGGATTTGCTTGACACTTTTTTGGACACGTCCTCTAACATTGCTAGAAATAGGAATTCATTGTTGAAAATCCTGACAAGGTTTTCTGGATATTTTCCATGAGGCAATCAGAGGTAGAGCTTGGGAATCCTGGAAACAGCTATGACCAGGAAAGCAAGGATCCGTCATCACAGGGTGGAAGAGTCAGAAAATGGTAGTATGTCTGAGGAGGGTACCTTTCTTTCCAAAGACCAGTCCAGTGGGGAGAAAGGGAAATACTGTCAATCTAACTCACAGGCATAGTCTCAGAGACTTTTCCATGCATTTACCAACAAGTATTTCTTGAACCCTTACTAAGTGCTAGATGCCAAGCAAGGCTCTGGAGAGAGCCCATGAATAAAACAAATCTGGTCCCTGCCCTTAAGAAGTTTGTAGCCAAGTGTGAGATATAGGCAAATCCACATGGTTCCATGCTGATGTGTGCTGTAATACAGGAGAGGGACAAGTTGCTAGGAAAGTAGGGAAGTAGGAAAGAGGCAGCTGACCTGAACATGGTAAATTAGGGAAGGCTTCCTGGAGCAAATGATGACTAAGCTTAGGGTTGAGTAGGATAGGGAAAAGTTAGCCAGATGAAGCGTGAAGATGATAGCTTGTTTGTTTCAAGGATTACTTCACACCATGTGCTTAATGCCTTTATAAAGCATAGGCCTGGCACACAATAAGCCTCATATATGGCAGTTTTTAATATTTTATAATCATCAGTTACAGGCACTGGTCAATGGTACTTTTCCCATATAAAACAACACACATGATACAATGGTCCATAAATAATAGCAGATAGAATTCACAATTAATGTTTAATTGTCTGTTATTATTTAACAGGCTTATAAAACACTGACGTTCCTCATTGCAATTCATTTTGCTTGAAGAAGACAATTGCGGAGCATGCCATATTGTGGTCTCTCTATATAAGGAAAATATAAAATAGAATCAGAATATTAGGACTTAAAGATTAAGTATAGAACTCACCTGATCCAGTCCTCCCCTTTAACATGCGAGAAAACTAGGTTAGCCATTTGCTCAAAGTAACATTGTTATCCGTTAGTGGCAGAGAGAAGACAAAAAAGCTGGTATTTTGACCAGCAGTTCAATACTCATTTCCTTTATACCGCATCGCCACTTAGAGTTATTTTCAAAGCTTTCAATTTTGATGTAAAATTGTGTTAATATTGTTGCCTTGATGTTAATTTCCACTATTGCCTTTGAAGCTTTCATGGGCTTCATTTTGTGTTTTTCTAGTACTTTATTCACCCTGAAAATATGTATGTTAATTAATTTCCCTTGAACCATTTAACTTTTACATTAAGAGCAAGGGATACATGTAATACTACTAACCATTTTCATTTTAAATCCTTAATTTATTATTTGCAACAGATGAACATATTTTAAACTTCATTTGTTCTCTGTTAGGTTAAGGTTTCATTCAAAGACTGTATTAACTAAAGAACTGGGAAAATGTCCTGTAGTTAATAATCTAAATAATGCTTTCCTTATAATGTGCTCCTGACTGCCACTGTGGTAATGTTCTTTCATGATTGCTAAACTTGCATTTGTTTCATGATTTATGGTGTGTGCCCAATTTAAAAAACTACATTATCTTATCTTTTCTGGAGAACAGGAGAAACATCATTTAGACTTGCAAATGACAAGGAGGGCAATTAGGTAAATTGGATAAACTGGGTTACTTGAGTTTTATTGGTCTGGTTATTTTCTTGCTATACTTACCTTTTGAAACAGAAATCTTGACCAGTTATAAGTATTTGCTTATATTTAGCTTCATAAATCATATGACATCACATGTGCAAAGGTCATTCAATGATAATTCCCATAAATTAGTCTTAAATCAAAAGGTGATAAGACTAGTTCCAAAACACAAACTTCTTTCTACTGAAATTTATAGAAATAGTCTCAGTACTTGGAAAGGATGAATGTATGCTATTTTTCTTTACATTAGTTCACTGCATCTCTGGTCTCATAGTCTGAGAACCTTGAGACTACAGTCTTTTAATATACAAATCTCTTTGGACATACATTATATTTTATGGTTTATTTTGTTTTTTTACAAAAATTTTAGTATGGAAAAATGTAAAAACATACAAAATCTATCATCACTCAACTTCAACAATTATCAGCTTATCAGTCAAATACCCTTACGTACTGTCCCATGCCCACTGGATAATAGTTAGCAAATCCCCAAATATCATATCATTTCATATGTATTTCAGTATATATCTCTAAAATGAAAGACTCTTTAAAAAAAATAACCGTACTATGATCGTACCTAAAAACTTTAACAGTTTCCATAATAGTATCAACTAACTAGTCAATATTGAAATATCTCTAATTGTTTCAAAATTTTTTTACATTTGGTTTATTCAAATCAGAAACCAAATACTATCCACATATTGCATTTGGCTGATACTGTTTCTTTTTTTTTTTTTTTTTTCATTAGTTTGCTTTTAATTTTTATCAGAGTATAGTTGCTTTACAATGTTGTGTTAGTTTCTACTGTACAGCAAAGTGAATCAGCTATACGTATACATACATCCCCTTTTTTGGATTTCCTTCCCATTTAGGTCACCACAGAGCACTGAGTAGAGTTCCCTGAGCTATACAGTAGGCTCTCCAACGGTGCACTTTAGTTTTTAGGTTTGCCTGACCAGAGGATGTCCCTCTGCTGGCTTGATTTTTCTTCCCAGCAGCACCCAAACTTCCAATCTTCCACCCTTTCTAACCAGGTTATTTGTCCTGGTCTGCGCCTTTAGTACTTACAATGGACTTGACTTGGTGAGTGGTGCATGATATGCACAAGGTTTAGATTCCCTCATCCTGCCAGCAACTCATAACCAGGACAAAACTAAGCTAATTCAAATCCTTTACTTTGCCCTCTAGTCTACCAGTACCGTATTTTTGAGTTGGCACTTTCATTCTGTACCATCTTGCACACCATTTTTCAACTAAATATATCATGTTAATCGCTTGACCTAGGCCTCTCATGTGACCTTTTACTGGAAGTGGGAGGGTGGGGGTGGGCAAGGGAATGCTTAACAAGCCAGAATGTCCACCAAAGGCCTTTCTTGTTGGTTTAACCTGAGGGTGCTGGGGGAATTACAAAAGATATTAGGTCCATCGGCTAGACTGGTAGTTTCCTCTCCGGCCTCACAGTCCCAAAGCCTCCATTTTGGCCCATTCATCCAGCAGGAATTATACTCATCAGTCATTGCTCTCGCATGCATATCTAAAAAAGCCCGGACCAAAGTGTTCCTGGCCCTCTTTCCAAAGCACTTTTTCAGGACACCTGACCCCTCAGGCCTGTTTCTAAGTGGGGTAAGGCCACAGTGGACTTCCAATGAGCCTTTCACATGACATACACAGGGCTGCAAAAACTTATGGCTGGGATACCTGAAACCAAAGCATAAGCATTTTCACAGGGGGTGGAGATCTGGAGTGGCAGAACTGATTTGCCATGCTCCACTCTCAGTGATATTCCAGGAGAAACACTCTAGGACAGGAAGTACAAGTCTGGCACCAGAGTTTAGGACTTTTAATTTGTCCCAAAGTTGCTAAAGCAAAAATCATGATAAAACATTCTGCTTTCCTTTATAACCCACCAACGCAAAAAAAACAAAACAAAACCAAAAAACTCCGTAGGAAAAAAATGGTTTTGTACATGGGAGGAAACAATATAAATTCAAAACTTACAGATAAGGGTTAGCTCTATCACGCATCTCTTTAAAAAGTTTATACGAATATCCAGTCAACACCAACAGGGTTATCTCCCTTGAAATGTTATCTATACGGGTTTCCAAGTAGACCACAGGGCTGTATACTGTCTTGGAATGTCCTCAGAAGGCTCCGTCATTGAGCAGGTAACAGAGTAAAAACCTCAGAGTCCTTTCTTTCAAATGGAAGAGGGGAAGACAGGGATAGAAGAAACTATTCAAACTTCGTCTTCTTTCCTTGTGGCTTGTGGTCTCCTCCTCCTCCTCTGCCGCCTCGGAAGCCTCCTCGCCCTCCAAAGCCTCCCCGGCCTCGGCCTCCAAATCCACCTCGGCCGCCACCTCTGCCTCCTCCTCGGCCACCGAAGCCACCTCTGCCTCCTCCTCGGCCACCGAAGCCACCTTCACCCTTAGGCTTGGCCCAGTCCAAAGTAACTTTGTTTCCATCGATTTCACCATCTTCCATGGCCTCCTTGGCAGCTTTGGCCTCTTCCTCGCTGTTGAAGTCTACAAAACCAAACCCCTTAGAGGATCCAGTCTCCCGGTCAGTGACTATCCTTGCACGAATAGAGCCGTCAAACGACTCCTTTAATGTCTCTTCTGTAGTATCCTCAGACAGACCTTTGACGAACAGAGTTTTGGATGGCTGGCTTCTTGCATTAGGTTGTCCCCTGGGTCCTTGCAACTCCAGCCTGATGGCTCTGCCCTCAATTTCCCTTTTATTACATGAATTTAAAGCTTCTTTAGCATCTTCAAATGACACAAATTCTATAAATGCATACCCTTTAGATTTGCCACTTTGGTTCTGGGCCACTTTGATAAACGTTGCCTTCTCAAATACTTCCTGAAGAGTTTCTTCCGTTGCACTATAGGAGAGGTTGCTTAAAACCAGGGTTTTTGATTCACCAGTCCAAGTGCTATTCTTTCCACCTCTATGGTCTTGACCTTGACCTTTCTCTCCAGTATAGTACAGGGAAATGGATCGCCCATCTATCTCTGTTCCCTGCTTTTCTTCCAAGGTTTTCTCTGCATCAGCTTCTGTCTTAAATTCAATATAAGCAATCCCTTTACTCTTTCCATCCTTGCTGACTAATCTGATCTCCACAGCATCTTCAAACACTTCTTTTAATTCTTCCTGAGTAATTTTATAAGGAAGATTTTTAGCCAAAAGTGTTCTCGCATCTCGCTCTTTCTTACTGTCTTTTCCCTTTGGTTTTTCTAGTTTAATTTCATTGCCAAAGACTTTTAAACCAGTGAGTTCCAAGGCTTTTTCCAGGTCTTCAGCAGATTCAAAATCCACGTAGCCAAACTTCCTAGACAAACCAATTCTGACATCAACAACTGCAAGATCATTTTTCGCAAAAAGGTCACTGATAGCCGTTTTCAATTCAGGAGCAGATTTACTGAAGTTCAGGTTTCCAACAAAGAGATTGAAAGATGTAGTTGGTTCTGTGGCTTCCACTTTCTGTTTCTTCGCTTCAGGAGCTGCTTTTTGTTTGGCCATTTCCTTCTTTCGCTTTCCAGTTGCTTCTTTGACAAGTTCTTCCTCCTCTTCCTCCTCCTCCTCCTGGTCATCTTCTTCCTCCTCCTCGTCTTCATCCTCCTCCTCCTCCTCCTCCTCCTCCTCCTCATCGTCATCGTCATCCTCATCTTCATCTTCAGCAGTGCCCTTTGCCTTCACAGGAGCAGCTTTTGCTGGAGCTTTCTTTCCTTTGGCTGGTGCAGTCTCCATAGCTTCTTCTTCAGAGTCATCCTCGTCATCCTCGTCATCCTCATCATCGTCTTCACCGTCATCTTCATCCTCGTCATCCTCATCATCTGAGGCAGGAGCAGCAGCTGCTTTCATCACCGCTGGCTCGAATTCATCCTCATCCTCCTCTTCATCATCCTCATCCTCCTCTTCACTGTCATCTTCATCTTCCTCATCACTGTCTTCCTTCTTGGCATTCTTGCCGTTCTTTGCTCCCTTGGCTGGAGCGGCTGCTCCCTTCTTACCAGGGGTTGCTACCAATGCTTTGCCTGGTGTGGCTCCCTTTTTGCCAGGTGTTGCTACTGCTTTGGCAGGTGTAACTGTCTTCTTGGCTGGCGTAGCAGCTGTCTTTTTGCCAGGGGTGACAACTGCTTTCTTTGCCGGTGTGGCAACTGCAACCTTTTTTGTTGGGGAAACCATCACCTTCTTTGCTGGAGTTGTGGTAGCCTTTTTGCCTTTTTTCTGAGGAATAACAACCTCTTCTCCACTGCTATCATCCTCTTCATCTTCTGACATTTCCTCATCTTCACTATCTTCTTCTACCTCCTTTGGGGGAGGAGCCATTTTCTTGGGGTCACCTTGATTTTTACCGGCCTTTGCAAGCTTTACCATGATAGCGGCTTAGGACTGCGGAGTGTGTGGCGAGCGAGTGGCGCAGATGAGGCCAGAAGAAGCGAAGCAACGTCAATGGTGGCCGCTGATCGCAGAGCTCGTACGCTTGGCTGCCAGCTAGAGCTCGAGACTCTGATACTGTTTCTTAAATCTCTTTTAACTCATATTTTCCCTTCCTTCTTTTTTCCTTATAATTTGTTAAATCCTTGAAAGTTTTTCAAATTTCAATTTTGCTGATTGTATTCCCATAGTGTTCTTTAATGTGTTTTTCCATTGACTGAATTTTCTGTAAACTGATAGATAGGTCTAGAGATTTGATCATATTCATTTTCATATTTTGGCAAGAATGGTTCAGGAGAATGTTGTATACTTATACCAGTATGCCAAAATGGCTGCTTGTTTCTCAGTGATGTTAAGATTATTCAGCGTTTTCAACAGTTGTCAGACTGATCCATCCATTATAACGTTTCCTATCAGCTGTCAAAATGAAGTTTTTAGTAGCAATTGATGATCATGAACAAGGATCCATTATTTCATTATGTGTTGCAATATGGTATATTCTCATGCTATCATTTCTTTTTTATTTATTTGGTTCCACTTTAAATGTGTTTTTGGTAAATTAAATAGGTACTAATTGAGCACCTATGTTGTGCTAGCACTCTGCTAGACAGTATAAGGGGAAAACAAAATACGTATATACCATGGACTCTGCTCTAAATGAAAATAGAAACATTATGCTCAAAATGATTAGAGAACAGTTATCATATGGTAAGTGAAATAAAAGAGAGATGAGTGTGGGTTGGAGAATGTTTCATGCAAAATGTGAGACACGTGGTGGACCAAGAAGCACTTTATGAAATAGAGGGGAACAGAGGGCATTTCAGGTGGGGGAATAGTTTGGGTCACGCCATGAGGCTAAGAACAAGAATGGTGGTATAAGGAAAGGCACAGGAAAAAACCTACCTAGAGATTACACATTAGCTAGATTAAAGTAGGGCATTGGTTGGAAGTGAGAAAGCTAAATTATTTAGGTCATATTTGGAGAAATTGACATCACCCCATGAGCTTTCTGGTATTGTTCTAAATACATTTGGCACATAGACTTTGGGTGGACTAGGAAATTACAGCACAGTGGCTTAGGGAAATTCAATAGTCTAGAAGTTGATTTGTTATAAATAAAAGCTCATCTGAGCTTAAGAAATATAAGATTGTTCAAGTAAAAGGTAAAATGTAAAGAATTAGTCATGTTGATAGATGTACATAGTAATAAAAGTGGAAACTACAGAGATACTTGTGGTTTCACAGAACAAACAAGATTGTCTGAAAGAAGAGGCAGATGCACAGGGCTTGGTGTGAAGCTATGGCAAAGTTAAAGAAGTTGAGTTTAATTTTGGAAATGTTGTGTTTTGGGTGCACATACATACAGCAAAGTCTTTAAGCATTTGTTAGGATGGGATTGCAGACAAAAATGCAGAGTTGATATTGTACATTTTAGAGTCAGACCAACAGAAGTGATAGGTTAACTCATAGGAGAGGATGAGCACATCAGATAACGAACAGAGAGAGGCTGAGGTTGAGAAAGGATAGCAGTAGAGTTGCGGCTATAGGGTAGACACAGGAAGCAGGAAGAAGAGAAGAAGGTAGTATTCATTGGTGGAGAAGCAGGGGACAGTGTTATAGCTGAGGAAGGAAAGAGTTTTAAACATGAAGAGATGGTTGACAGGGTTAAGTACCAACCATGAGGTTAAGGAAAGAGGGACCAAAAACTATCATTTAGGTATTCAGGAGAGTGATCCCTGGCAACACTTGACAGGACACTTGATTCTGATATAGCATGTTGCAGATGGAAGGTGGGTACAGAAAGGAATAGTTGGGAAGTAGGAGGTCAGGACAGAAGGCATAGATGATCTTATTCTAGGAACAGGGTTCAAATCAAGAAGATAAATATGGCCAAGATAAGCAGTAGATGGGGAAACCTAAGTGTGCTTGAAAATCAAGGGTCTGAATTTCCGTGGTTATTTTGATAAATAGAGCAAAATATATTTTTAGAAAATAAACTTTGAATAATGAAAGTGCAAAAAGAGCTTAACTATTTAGTCATTTTAGCTCATCATATTTCTATGATATTTATTTATTCAATTTTCACTTTATATATTACCATAATTAGTCATGCTTATATCAAATATGTAAGGCAAAGAGGTATTAAACTGAGAATGCTAGTTTCCTTTTCCAAAAAAAATTTCTGCATACTTCTCCATCTCCCTCCTCTCTGCTTCGTTAGCTACGTGTGTACATGGAACATGTGTTTGTTTTTATTTTGTTAGTTTCATTGGTTTACTGCTTGCAAAGATAATACATGTTTATTGTAAAAATGTCACTTGGCATAGAAAGGCTTAAGAATAAATTTTTTAAATTCCATGAAATGCTACTATTCAGAGATAACCAATATTATTGTTTTGGTAAACCTCCTTCCAAATCTCTTTCTATGTGTAGATACATAGATGATAATTTATATTAATGAGATCATACTATAAATGTGGTTTTGCACCTGCTTTTTTGCATCTAATAATATGTTGTGGATATTTTCTATGTTGATGAATATGGAAATATAGATCCTTTTTCAATGGCAGTCATTGTATGACGATACCATAATTAATTTAAGCTATCTCTTGTTGCCAGACACTTAGACTCTTTCCAGTTTTTCTGTTTAAGCAGAACTGCAGTGAATATTCCTCATGGGTACATTTTTGTGCGCTTGTCCAGTTGATTGTCTTCTTTGAATAACTTCCCCAAAGTGGGGTTGTGGGTCAAAGACTATGCATGTTTTCTATTGTGATATGTATTTACATATTGGCCAGTGTCCTCTAGAAGTGCTGTGCCAATTTTACTTCTACCAGTAACACCTGTCAGTACCCAGAAAGTTTTTTTTTTTTTTTTTTTTTTTGCTGTATGTGGGCCTCTCACTGCTGTGGCCTCTCCCGTTGCAGAGCACAGGCCCCGGACGCGCAGGCTCAGCAGCCATAGCTCATGGGCCCAGCCGCTCCGCGGCATGTGGGATCTTCCCAGACCGGGGCACGAACCCGTGTCCCCTGCATCAGCAGGCGGACTCTCAACCACTGCGCCACCAGGGAAGCCCCAGAAAGTTCTTTTAAATGTCTTATCATTTTTTTCATCTTCATTCAGGTTCATTTTATTCACTTACAAAAATCAGGATGAAATATATCAGTAATTCTTAAAAGTTTTAGAATATTAGGACCATTTGAAAACTGTTGACCAGAAACTGGAACTATTGTTCCAGAAAATCACAGCTGTGCAAAAACACAAAACTTTTACATAATACTTACGAGAATTCACAGATCCTTTGAAGTCAGTTCACGGACTCTTTAGGATTTCATTCCATGAATCCAAGTGAAGAATCTCTGAATGAGGTGATTTTAAAGTTGCTTTCTCCTTTTAATACTAACACACACACACATCTTACACATATATCACACACTCATGTGCACACAGAATTTTAATGTGTACTTGGAAAATCTTTGACATCTGCTTGATCCAGAACCTAGTCTCCTTGTGATCTGTGAAATCACTTGAGTGTGTATAGTTATTGGAATGAATTTCTATTTCAGGTTCTTCAGTGGCGAGCCCACCAGGAAGAGGTAGCAAGACTGGAAATGGAAATTTCTGCCAGAAGAAGAGAAAAGGAAGAGGAGAAAGAGAAACTGTGGAAGAAGAAGGAATTGTTACAAAGAGAAGAGAAGAAAGAAAAAGTATTTATACTGTTGCTGTGAATGTGTGAATGAATGTTTAATTGCCTGATTGAGATTTGATTGACCTTGGTGTTTGGCATGGAAACCTCATAAGCAGTTCTTAGAAAGATTCATAAGGTTCTAGTGGAGTCTTGCTTAAATATATTTGAGCTTCAGAGACATGGAGGAGAACCCACTTTATTGACCTTCACAAGCACAAGTACATGTGATTAGAAGAGATGCTGTAGATAAAGAAAAGATAGGGTTTGTGATTGTTGTTAAATCGTGTACTAAGTAGGGACATGGCCAAACCAGAGGTACTGAGATACCATTTTGGTTGACTGCAGTACAGCAAATGACTATCAAAAGATGTCCTTGGGCTTCCCTGGTGGCACAGTGGTTGAGAGTCTGCCTGCCAATGCAGGGGACACGGGTTCGTGCCCCGGTCCGGGAAGATACCACATGCCGCGGAGCAGCTGGGCCCGTGAGCCATGGCCGCTGAGCCTGCGCGTCCGGAGCCTGTGCTCCACGACGGGAGAGGCCACAACAGTGAGAGGGCCGCGTACCGCAAAAAAAAAAAAAAAGATGTCCTTATTGGGAAAATACATTATACTGCGGCCAGTACAATTCATGGAATACCAAAAGGCCCTTTAAAGAATTTACTTCTTGGTTTATTATGTGTTAGATTGTTTGGTGTTTCATATTGATACAAATTCATCACCTACTTTTGAACGAACATTTGTTTCCCAATCTTCAAAATATTAATCAAAACACTTATTTTTTTAATTTTTAATTTTTATGTGGGGGCTGTGCCATGCAGCTTGCAGGATCTTAGTTCCCCAACCAGGGGTTGAACCCATGCCCTCTGCAGTGGAAGCATGGAGTCCTAACCACTGGACCGCCTGGGAATTCCCCGAAACACTTATTAACAGCTTTAAAATGATTTCTGACAACCTGTGGAAAGTAAAACATATTCAGAGGAGATTTTAAAAAAATATATGAGATATTTGTTTAGATATTTTGTTTTTCCACACCACAAAAGTGATAGAATTTACAGTAAAAAGTATTTTTCTTTAAGATTTTATGACTTCTGTGGAAATGATTCACAAAAGGCAATTTATGATCAATTCCATAACATAATGAGAGGAACTTCCATTAACCTGTACACCTGTATTGGCTTGGTCTGCATGATATGTAAAATATTTTCTTTTGGAGTTGCTTAAAGTGCTAAAAATGACTAATTCACAGTCCTTGATGAGTAAATTTTTGCTTTTGTGAACACAGTTGATACTTTATATGGTCAACCAGGTTTATGAAGCTCTTGTCTAGAAGTTTTTCCTTTAAAATTAAACATGAGGGGGAAGAAAAGGCACTATGGTTTTTTAGCTAGAAGTCAGATTTCTGCACTTTATACTTCAGTTGCCATTATTCTTGCTTGTTTTGTGCTCTTATATCAGCAAATTGGTGTCAAGTCAGCATGTGTAAAAAATAACACGTAGAGAAGTTATATGATATTTGACAAAGTAAGCTGCAAAGAAGATGGAATTTACAGTCTAACTTCTAAGGAAGTTGGGTGGTTTCATCAAGTCCCCATCAAGAGAGAAACTCATAAATATCAATCATGTTTCAAATAACATAGGTGAACTATACACATCTCTGTGGGAAAACTTAACAATTATTAACTGTTATGAAACTACATATCCTTAGAGATTTGTCATCTACCTGGGCCCCTTGCATAGCCCTTCCTCTCTATGAATTAGTATAATCATGAAAAGTAATGTATTTTTAAGCATTTGTTTGCATGTAGTGTCATTTTAAGTGCCATATAAAGAGATTTAGATACAGTTCCCCTTTCTGGGAACTTACAAAGACAGTGAAAGAATACACAAATTAGTAACTCAAGTATTGAGAATTGAAGTAAGTGCATTTCATTGTTAAATTTGAGTTGGGGAATTGGCATGGTTATACAGGAATGGACAGACAGACTGCTTGCTGTTTTCTCCTCAGTCTCTTACATTTCTGGAAATGAGAGAAAGGTGTTTTGAAAGATGAGAGAGAGACCTTTATTAGCTTGCAGATAAGCTATTGACATTTGGCTTGAAATCTGCCCTGACACCAAAACAACAACAACAAAACAAACAGTGATGGAAGGAATAATTAAGCTCTAAGCCAAATTCATGGTCAATCTCTTGAAAGTGTATGGGCCCGAGGCATATATTTTATTTTATTTATTTTCTTTTAAAAATTATTTCTTACATTTAGAAAAAAAGTTTAAAATACAGAGATTGATGTAATAAATACATTAGTACTCATCACCTAGCATTGAAACTGTTGACATTTTTCATTGTTTCAGGTTTATTTTATTTTATAGATAAAGTTGAAGTCTTCTTTTGAGGACTTAACTCAGTACCATTTGCCTTCTTACCACACCAAAGGCAATCTCCATCATGAATTTTATTGCTATCTTTCAGGCTATCTATTGCTTTTAACCTATTTTATTTTATTTTATTTATTTATTTATTTTTTTAGCACGGTATGTGGGCCTCTCACTGTTGTGGCCTCTCCCATTGCGGAGCATAGGCTCCGGACACGCAGGCTCAGCGGCCATGGCTCACGGGCCCAGCCGCTCCGCGGCATGTGGGATCCTCCCAGACCGGGGCACAAACCCATGTCCCCTGCATCGGCAGGCAGATTCTCAACCACTGCGCCACCAGGGAAGCCCTAACCTATTTTAATATGTATTTCATTTCTCTTCTCTCATGAATATTATCACACTGTATTATTCTGCAGCATGTACTTTTTCATTTACCCTTACATTTTGAGATATAGCCATGTTAATACACAGAGAGCTAGTTTATTCTTTTAATGGCTATATAATGTTCCACTGTAGAACTAGGATACCATTTATCCCTTCTTTTAGTGGATGACATTTAAGTTTCTTAAGTTCTGTTCTTGAAAGTGTGCTGCAGCAGCCGCTTCGTACACATTGACCAGAGCATGTATGCACAGCTTTCTCTAGGGTGTACCTGGGGTGGGAATCACTATGTTGCAGGATGTGTATGTTTTCAACTTTATAAGACTTTTTTTTGGACTTTATAGGACATTAAAACTATTCTTTTTGACTTTTGCCAATATGTTAAATGAGAACAGTATCTCAGTGTTTTAAATTGGATTCTCCTGGTCACTTGTGAGATTGGAAATCTCATGTTTATTGGGCAGTTTTCTTCCTCTCTGAATTGCTTATTCATGCTTCTTGTCCATTGTCTATTTTTTCTTTATTTAATATATAGATGTTCTTTATAAATTCTGAATATTATTTCTTTTTATCAGTTACATGAGTTGCAAATATTTTCTTTCATTTGTCATTTGCCTTTAAATTTGCCTCAGTGTCTGTAGTTCC
The DNA here is from genome assembly GCF_025265405.1 of Mesoplodon densirostris. Taxonomy (NCBI): domain Eukaryota; kingdom Metazoa; phylum Chordata; class Mammalia; order Artiodactyla; family Ziphiidae; genus Mesoplodon; species Mesoplodon densirostris. The sequence continues at coordinate 77,805,997 of NC_082668.1, read as the reverse complement.
ACGGAAATTTCAAATGATCAAATAATCGAAGTTCTTAAACTTTTTCTTTGTGAATTGTGCTTTCCTTTATGAACTATGACCTGGTAGTGAGAACATCTCTACAGAGAGCTTTTATGTTTGCCTCTGCTAAGGGCCCTATGCGTTTTACTGGCCCAGGACCAGTTTGTATATTAACTTTGATACTTGGGACCCATGCTGTGAGCTGGGAGTGGGTGCTGACTTAGCACTCATGCACAGCACTTGGGTTCTGCACTTGGCCCTTTTCTTCCTCTGGTCCCAAGCAGAAAGTTAGCTCCTTTGTCACTCTCCTGGGGAGTGGTCACGGTGTAGCTAGTTTCCCTTGTGTGTATGGACAAGTCCTACATGACTTCTTGCTCTTCGTAGGTAGCTTGTTTCCTGCACCCATGTGCACAGGTCCCACAACTAACACTGAAGGCCTGGCCACCAGCTCCTCAGACGTATCTCAGGTCCAGTTCTCCCCAAGAGTCACTTGGCTTTGGCTCCTTCTCACTGCTCTGACTTTGAGTTCCATCTTTATTTTCAGCACTGGGACACTGGGTGTGTGTGTGTGTAGTTGTGGTATAGTTTGTCCAAAATTTCTGTGTTTAAAGTGGGAAAAAAGATTTCTATGTCAATTCAGACATACTGACCAAAGTTCTGACTACCTTTATATATACTAACCGCAAATCTAGATTCCCTTTGTTTTAACTATTTTACGTGTTGGAGACAAATTTTAGTTCTTCAGTGCTTAATAGAAGCTTGGCAGAAAACCCCCTACAGGCAGCCTCCCCCTGACTAGAGACTAGTTGCTTTATTACCTGGTGTTCTGTCTCTCCCCATCTACTGTTTCACTTGCCTGACTTGACTGTCTCTTCTCGTAAGAGAGCAGCAACAGAGGTAGAGAAACTATGCCATGTGTAAAACCCCACATTAGGATTTCTGAACAAGAGATCAGCTTTATCCTAATTCTTCTTCCCAGTAATTTGTCTTTTAGGAAATAGTATTTTCTTTTTGCGGGAATAACATAATTTGTATCCAGTGGCAAAGTTTATCCTAGTAGGTGCCCAGCTCCTTGCAAATGTACATTTATGAGATCACTTTTTTCTTTTGTGCTTTAAAACTCTAGTTGAACATAATATTCACAGTTTTCATAGTTTTATCTCAAGACTCAAGGAAAGTTTTGATTCATAAGCTGTTAGGTGACAATGGTAATAATATTTCAGAAGCATCTCTCCACTTTTGCAGTTGTCATGGTAAAATCAAGAGATGATGCCTTTCCATAAACTATCCCTAGGAGCTATTGTAAGAAACAAGATTACCATGCTAGATGAACCTCAAAATGCTTGATATGTAATATTGGTCCCAGAACCACCCTTTTACTGGGAATGGCTCTTTGGATGGCTTGAATAACAAAAAAATTGCTCTGCATCACAGCATTTTAGGAGGTTTTGTTGCTACATGATGCTTGGCATTCTATGGGATCCACGGCGAGGATATTTTCAGCCTTGCTCCCAAAATGGAGATTTTAAGCAAGGCTCACAGAAAAAGGAGACATATCCCTTCCTTGATTTATCGTGTCACAGTTCCCTCCCAATTTTCACCAACTCTGAATCCAGCATTGAAACCAGTCATATTGTACAACTGAGGGGTGGAGAACATAGTCAGAAAAGTCAGAATAACTCCACCAGCCATGTGACCTTCAGCCTTACCTCAGAGATGTTTCTGGGGAGCCTCAAGTGACATTGCACCAGTAAATACCAATAGACCCAGTCTTCAGTAGAACCTTGGCTCTTGGGTGCTTCCCCTTGTCCTCAGGTGACCTGGCAAACACTCAGAATTATATTCATCTGACAGATAACCAGGGAAGAGAGGAAAGAATCTAAAACAAAAGAGGGTAGGCTATCTTAATCAGAATGCAGGTGAAAGGGATGGAACAGTACTACTTATCAGAAGATTCAAAAAACTGTGCTTAGGAGGGAATCCAGAGTACATTCAGATCAAAGCCATTCTCTCTTATGTGGGGATTTATGGGTTCTTATGAGAGTAATTCATCATGATATTATGAAATCTCTTCTCCAGTGTTTATCAATCTAATAATATACTGATCTAAAGAGCCAAGAGTAGAAAAAAAGGTGGACACAGAGAATGATAAAAAAAAATTCCCAGGTTTTAAACTCTGCTTCTTCAGGATTGTTGGGACTTAAAGGGGCCAATGAATAGCCCTGTGACAGACAGCCTTCTAAGATGGGTCCCGAGACTTTCTGCTGTCCTGGGATACATACCTGTATAATTGCCAGGACTGTAAATACCTAATTAGGTTATATTATATGGCACAGACAATGTTGAGAAAGGGAGATTATTTGGGTGGACTTGACCTAGCCACATGAGCCCTTTAAAAGCAGAGAGGTTTCTCTGGCTGGTCACAGGATGGGTAGCCAGAGATTTAAAGTATAAAAGGGACTTGACCCACCATTGTTGGCTTGGAGATGGAGGAGGTCACATGGCAAGGAATGTGGGTGGCCCCTAGGAGATAAGAGTGGCCCTAGCTGACAGCCAGAAAGGAAATAGGACCCTGTAACCTCTAGTCCTATAATTGTAACAAACTGAATTTTGACCAAAAAAAAAAAAAAAAAAGGAATGAGCTTGGAAGCAAATTTTTCTCTAAAGCTTCCAGATGAGAAATCAGTTTTGGCAACACCTTGATTTTAGCCTTGTGATGTCATGAGCAGAGAGCCCAGCCATGCCTTGCTGAACCTCTGACTTATAGGATTCTGAGCTAATAAGTGAGTATTGCTTTAAGTTGCTAAATTTGTGGTAGTTTGTTACACAGCAATTTAAAAAATCAATACAGATTTTGGTATCTGGATGTGAAATGCTACTCTAACAAATACATAAAAATGTGGAAGTGTTTTTGGAGTTGGGAAGTGGAGAGAAGTTGGAAGAATTTTGAGGAGCATGATAGAAAAAAGACTAGAATGCTTTGAACAGACCGTTAGTAGAAATATGGATAAGATGTGGCTGATAAGGGTTCAGAAGGAAGCGATGAACATATTGGAAACAGGAGAAAGGAGGATCACTGTTATGCAGTGGCATAAAGCCTAGGGAATTCTGTCCTGCAGTTAGGTGGAAAACCTTCCTAAATAATGAACTTCATATTAATGAACTAAGAAGATTTCCAAGGTGTTGAAGATGCCACCTGGTTTTGTTTTTTGGGTGTTTTTTTTTTTTTTTTTTTTGCTACTTATAGTAAAAAGGAGAGAGATAAATTGAGGGAAGAACTGTTAAACTAAAAGGAACCAGGACTTGATGCTTTGGGAAACTCTCCATCTATCCTAATGGCAAAAGACTCTAGAGTTAAGAGTTTATTTCCAACAGCATGGCATAGGGAAAAGACTGAAAGTGTGAATGTACAACCCTTTGTTATAGCCTCGAAAAGATCAAAAGGTCAGTGTATCCATTCATATAAGCAACACTTCCAAGAGATAAGGGGTGTTTCTCATAGATATTCTCAAACTAGAGAGCCTCAGAGAAGTTTAAGGGCAATTTCTCTCAGCCACATCAGCAGGAGGCCAAGAGAGAGAAGGGTTCATCTCAAAAAGACCTGTGTTTATTGGCTTTTTTCTAACAAGGTGAATCCCATAAAATCCACAAAAGCCCATTTGGTTCTTGGGGAACCAAATGCTCTGGGGAGCAGAGGGAGGGAGAGGGAGAGAGAAAGACTGATTGGTCTAACTGGATCCCATTTAGACTAAAATGACTTAAGATATACTGTCAGTTTATGTAATATACCACTGGGGACCAACTGAATTGTGAACACAAACAAAAAACACTGTGGCAGCACTCAGTCATGCAGTGACATTCAGATAATCTCAGATTGGTTTACAACACTTTTTTACATTTTTATAAAATGGAGAATATGGAATATAAGAACTCTCATAGACTCTTTCGAACCTAAAAACATGTCTTTGAACCTCTCTGAACGCCAGTTTGACCTCTGCTCTAAAATCCGCCCACCCAGATCTCTCACTGCAAGCATCTCTGCAAAGGGACCACCTGCAGCTAGAGCTGAAGCAGCCCCATCTGGCTGAGGACCAATCTGTTGAACTACTTCCCACTCTCAGTTTTGTGGTGCTCTCAATTACTAACTCCTAGAAATGTGATCTTGCAGTCAAAGTTTGAGCGGGTGTTTTTCTTTTAATTTTTGGTCCTTTTATTTGAAAATCTGATGAAATAGCCAAAATATTGGCGCCATAAAATCTAGTAGGTAAATTAACTATCAGGACATTACAGTGGTCAAAAAGAAAAGATAGTTAACGTGTATTTTATGTAGAAATGACTCCAGAATAAACTGGGGGTTCAAACTTTATCTTCTGAATATTTAACCAGTCCTCTGAATGATATTGTATGAGTAAAGAAATGAATGCAGTATGGGAGAAAAGAAAATAAATCAAGGATCATATAATTTAAAAATATTCATAATGTTCCTTATTTTGTCATTAAAATTTAGAAATGAACATTAACATAGCTTATTAACTGATTATGACCTTCTAATATGAGTCAAAAATGTAGGGTCAGCTCTCAGTATATGAGTCAATAGGTGACAGAAAAGTAGGATGGTAATCCAAGAGGCTCACTTTTCTGGTTTCCATGTCTTTTAAAAGTGAAGATTTCCATTAGAACTTCTTTTTTAAAAGTGGAAATTATGGAATCTTCCTACTCTTTGTCAGGACACAATTTTAAGAAAAAGTCAGATGGAGGGAAAAAAATACCCTAGATGATCAAGAGACAGATGTATTTGTTTTTCTGTAAAAGATTTCCCAGTAGGCAGTTTTAAAAGTCTTAAAAATTAACTCCAGGTGTCAATTTTTGGCTGCATTTCTGGCTAGGTCTTGATTATTCACAGTGATATGATTTAATTAACAGAAACCTATACAATGCTTGCTATGTGCAAGGTACAGTTCTATGTTCATTTAATCTTCTTAATAACCCTAAGGGGTGGGTACTAATATGATCTTCTTTTTATAAATGAGGAAACAGAGACACATAGAGGGAATATGATTTCCCCAAAGTCACATAGCCATTAAGCAGTGCAATTAGGATGTGAACCCTGGAGGTCTAACTCCATCGTTCATGATTTTAAACACTGTGCTGTGCTGCCCATCACTGTGATTGCTGTTTGCTATTAATTTTGTGATTAATCAATTTTGAGAAAACTTGGTTTCAAACTGTTTGCTTTAGGGTAATTTTCATGGCTTTGATCCTGTCCTAGTGTACTCAGAACTGTTAGATTGATAGGTAATTGATAATTTAAAATCTCTTTAGTAGTCTGCTTACTAGGAGTATTTCTTTCATGTTTTACAGGTACACGCAGTCTGTCTTATTAATATTCTCTCAGGATTTCTCTCCTTGGGTTAATGAACCACTATAGCCAAACACTTTACAAGAAGCCAGACCATTATTGTTTGATCACAGTTGAAGTGTCAAGTATAAGACATGTGTTATGAGCAGGTTAAAAAAAAAACAAAACAGCTTCATTGCCTCCTTGGTGTTGCTCTTTTGTTAAGTTGACTGAAGAAAATATTAACAATTTTGATTGTGCGTTGTTTTTTTTTTACCTCTCATTATCTTATTTCACAAGAAGAAAATTTCCACAGGCTTCCAACATTGCATCTACCAACCTATCAGAATCTGTACCCACTCCCCACCTTACCTCCTTTCACAATGCATTAAGTATCTGTACTCCTGTCTATGGCCAGCCCCTTCACTTATGCACAGAATCCTATTCCCTCTCTCCTACGCAAGGTCATCCAAATCTCTCTCCCACCACCACTTCCCCCTTTTATTCTAGATCTTTCCTATTAACCTATAAATATACCATTCTCACTTGTATTTAGAAGCACACTCTCCCTTGACCTCATGCCTCCCCCGTTAAGAAAATCTCACCATCCTGTAGCCTCTACACACAGTCCTCGCTTCATCCCACCCATTGTCTCTTGAGCCATTTTGTCCCTCGACTCCAGCAAAGCTGTGCTTGTCAAGGTCATCAGTGATCTCCATGTTGCTAATTCCAGGGGTCTGTTCTCAGTCCTCACTTTACTTGAACTATTAAGATGGAAGTGATCACTGCCTCCTCTTTGGAAAACTTGATATTTAGCTTCTAGGAAGCCATCCTCTGTTCTTTTATCTCACTGGGTTCTCTTTTTCCATAAACTTGGATGGATCCTCCTCATCATTCTAAGTCTTGGAGTTCCCTGGGGCCTCAGTGCTCTAAGTATGTGTACTTTCTAGGGGATCTCAACCAATCAAATATACTTCATATGCCATTTGTATGCTGACTCAAATTACCAATTAGTATCTCTGGTCTAGATTTCTCTCTTGAACTGCAAACTCACACATCCCACTGCCTCAAATCTAATTTGACCCAAATGTAATCTCATTTTTCTCTCCAAACCCACTCTTTCCCCCATATTCCTTTTCTCAACAAATGGAATCCTATTCTCCCAGTGCTCAGGCCAAAAGCCTTGATATTTTGACTCTTGTTTTCCCCCCTCACACCCTATACTCACACCCTTACCTATTGTCATGAATAGAAGGCTCTGCCTTCCAAATCAGAACTATTATAAACCTCTTACTCTTCTAATCCATTTCTCTGCCTCCTCCCTTTCTCTTCCCTCCCTCCCCCTCCATCGATCTCCCACGCAACAGTCAGAGTGATGCTTTTAAAAGGCATGTCAGATTATGTCACTCCCCACATTATGCTCAATATCTCTTGGATCTCATATCCTGTCACTTCCCCCATCACTCCTCCTGCTCCAGCCATCACAGCCTACTTCTTCCTCCTCGAACACCCTAGCACATGTCCCCTTAGCCTTTTGCACTGGCTGTTCCTTCTGCCTGGAAGAGTCCTCCCCCAGATGTCTGTATAACTCACTCTCTCACTCCATTCAGGGTCATGCTCAAACGTCATCAAAGAGAATGTCTATCCTTGACTCCAAACTTAAAATAGCATCCTCCTTCCTTGTCACTCTGTCCATTTACCCTACTTTATTTTTTTCTTGGCATTTATCGTTCCTCTGACATATCTTTAGTTATTTATTGACCGTCTTCTCTTTCTCTTCTAGAATGTAAGCCCTGTAAAAAGGGGGGATTTGTCCATTTTCTTCATTGTTTTATCTCCAGTGCCTGACACAAGGCACTCAATAAATATTGTTTGAGTGAGTGAATTTAATGAATGAACAGAATACAACTGTACTTTGATGTTGAGATATAGAGGAAAATATGCCAAACTAGGAGGCCCTAACAAGGTGGATGACCTTGAGCAAGATATGTAGGCTCTGCAGGATTTTCCCTCCCCAATTGTAAAATGAGGTGTTTGAATTAAATGATTGCTAAAATCACCTCAGCTCTAAGAAGTCATGATTGAATGACTCTGAGGTTTGATTACTTTTCACTTTTCACTCTCCCTGACACTTCAGGCTTTGAAATACAACATCCTCAGTATATATACTCCCTTTTTAATGAACAGTGAAAACAGAGAAATTAAATAAGATTACAGACAAATTCATTTTAGCAATATCAACATATGACATGATCATTATGTAATACTTCAATGCGCAGACTGAAAATAGACCTTACCTCTAAAGTAGACATAACAGTTATTTTTAAATCCACCTGGAATTTCAATTAAGAGGGAGATAACTAATGTGTTTACACCAGAATACTTTCTTGGCTCATCATGCTCTAAGGACATAAGACTACATCATGGCAGAAAATAGCTATTGCCAATTTGAGTAGGCAGCTCTGCTATGGAAAAAATGCTCACATAAGTGACCAAAGTGAAATCACCTAAAAGATTCATGTTATTTACTTACACATATAGACATCACCTACTTCCAAACAATTTATAATAAAGGCACTAACGTTATTGTGCTAGATATCTACCCATTGGGGTGTATCTACTCTCCATCCTGCTCTGTGTCCCAGGGAGTTGCCCTATAGAAGGCTCCCTTGCCCTCTGGCTTCTGGTTGGGTTCAGTCAAAGTGGAACACTAGAGATGAGGATGAGGGAGGAGAGTGAGGTTGGGAGAGCTGCTCCCCCAGCTCCTGGCCCTGCAGAGTTGTGTTGACTAGCTGTGTCCTCCACCAAAGGTCTCAGCCCCTGTCAGGTGGCCCTCCCCACACAGCCTTCTCTGGCTCTGGGTAAAGCAGCATGGCTACTACATGATCCCTTGTGATTGCCCTGCATTCTAACCTTCTTTGTCATTGTCCCCTTATTACATTCTTCTGGATTTAACCTAATTTTGAGTGTGCCATCTGTTTCCTATTGGGAATCATTAAAATAGAAAATTAGTAAGAGAATAAGAGACAAAAAACTAAGAGGATGGGAATATAGTTATGTCAGCAAACCAAGACTAAAAAGGGGTGCTGTAATTGAACATGGTTAAAGTTAAAAGGAAGCATTTAGCTCTTATTTGCTAATAATAGACAACATCGAGCACATCAGGAGCTGGCAGGGGGAGGGAGGCAAACCACCCAGAAGAAAGCATTTTCAATAGAAGTTTTACTGAGTCTAAATCAACCCTTATATGATATTGTGTTAACCTTTATAAGGCCTATGGCATAAAATTAAATCATAGTTCTGTGAAACTTTTCTATAGAAAGTGAAAATAATGCTGCATGCAAGGTGATAAAAAGTGAAAATGTTATATACAAGGATATACAGTATTTTTGTCATTTAATTTGATATGGGAATAGAGTTTAAAAACTTCCAGAATGAATAACAGTCATGTCCCTTAGATATTCCTTCTAAATTTTGATTTTTTTTGGACAGACTTTTAAAACATCCTTTTGTAATTATAAAGTCTTTTATGTCCATAGTAAATAGTTTGGAAAATACAGTCAACCACACAAAATACAATAAATATCACCCAAAATCCTAAACCACTAACAAAAGATTAATAACAATGTTCATATATTCTTTTTTCTATATACACAAAGATTTTAATTTAACTAGATAATACTGCATATATTATTTTTAACCTGATTTTTTGTGTGTATGTGTGGTATGCAGGCCTCTCACTGTTGTGGCCTCTCCCGTTGCGGAGCACAGGCTCCGGACGTGCAGGCCCAGCGGCCATGGCTCACAGGCCCAGCCGCTCCGTGGCATGTGGGATCCTCCCAGACCAGGGCACGAACCCGTTTCCCCTGCATCGGCAGGCGGACTCCCAACCACTGCGCCACCAGTGAAGCCCAAAACCGGATTTTTTTCATTATCAATATATCTTGCATATTTTCCTCTGTATTCCTACCACATAATCTTTGGTGTTTGCATAGTGTTTCATTATGTGAATAATTGCATTTGACCAATTTCTTATTTGGTGGTGTTACAATATTTCCAATTTTTTTACCCTTTTAAGGCTGTAATAACATACCTGTATATAAATCTTTGCATAGGTGGCTGCATATTAATTCTTAAACTTTATTTCTTAATTCTGAAGGCTTTTGCTAGTTATTTCCCTATTTATTCTTCAGAAAGAGTATGACAATTTACCCTCTTCCTGTAGGTAGATGTGCTTGTTTATCAGATTAGAGATTGGTGGCAAAAAAGTTCAAGTTTAGGACAATGAAAATAAGTAGCTGAAATACAAATAGTCTGAATTGTGGACTGAAAGGAGATCCATTAAATTCAAATAACCAGGCAGGATGGTGGAAAAACTGACTTTTTATTTTTAAAAACCAAAGAACTAGCTTTGATTTCTTATCCATGTAGAGAGTTTTCCCATCTTTGCATAAAGAATGACATGCAAAATAATTATTTTGGAGCCACAGAGATCTCTATACCACAAAGTATAGAAGAGATAATGTTGGCTGAAAGGTTCTGAGGATGGAAGTGACCAAGTGTCCACCTTTAGCCCAAAAAACTTTGAATCTGGCTTCCATGGACAATTTGACTTAGAGAAGTACCACGCCCTTGTGGTCTTTGGGGATTAAATGTACCTCTACACCCCACATGACTAAATGAATTGGTTCACTGATGTCTGTGGTCTATCATTATTTTCTGTCTGGATACTTTATTAATAGTTTCGGATTTATATGAATTGATATAAGAAAAGTACTGTGTGCAGTGTTGCCTTTCCATATTCTTTTCCACTGGAGTAGTTTATCTTGTACCTCTCATCTGCAAGGTGCAATACACTGGATACAAATAAATATTACAGGATAAGGCATGTTCCTTACCTTTCAGAAGTTCACACAAGTGTGTGAAAATTTACTTGGCAAAATACAGATGATTGTCAAATAGATCGCATAGAAATAAGAGTCAGACTTCGGTTGGTGGTGACTTTATGTGATACAGACTCATCTACATGAAACACGTGGGAAAAATTTAAAGTAAAAGAATGACTCTTTTTAATGAAGAGGCCCTGCTGTGTTTTCATGCGGAGCAACAACACTTTTTCTGTGGGTGCATATTCCAGGCCAAATGTAGAAAAGGTGTGAGATGCGAGGAATTAGCTAAGTAAATGAGAATCTAGAGAATGGAATAAAAATCACTCCGCCTCAGTGGTCTATGAGGAAGGCAACTGGATATTCTGTACTTCATATTTCATGTATTTTGTATATCTGGTTAAGAATTATGACATCCTCCTGAATAAGTCATTAGAGCCTTTGGAATAATGACCTAGGAGCAAGGTATAGAAGATTGCTTGAAATCAGAGACCAAACTGTCTTCCTACTCTAATGCTTTAGTCCTAACTTTCTGGTTTCTATGTGTAAATAAGAAATTCTTCTTCCATGCAATTATAATTTTTGGACTGAAGGAATGAAAATAATTGAATGGTTATGTAATATTACTCCAAGTTTTTAAAAATTAAACTCTGATATACTCTTAATACCATAAATGTCATGTTTACTAGTGGAGCTTTTAACTGGAGACAAATTGTTTGGAAGATTACAAAAGTAAGGTGGGATATAAAAATGATCTTAAACCCTCTGAAAAGATAGCACAGCATTACTTTGGCTCATAAATCTATATAGAGAATAGTTTCTTCAGTTTGTTTATACTTTTATGGGCTTAACTCTACCCAAATGAACAAAATGTGGGACTACGAAAGAGGACTATCCAGTACAAATCAGAGATAACAAGCGGAGATGGGGGATAATGAGGGCCCATTTTGGTTTTCAGAAAAGTAAGCTTTTTCTAGAAACCTTATCTGCAAGTCTAGAAGAGACAAGCTTTAAATTCACCTCTTACCCCGTGCGCTAACTTTCTGGTTCCTCTATTGTTGGAAAGTTATAAGGATCACTAAAAGAATCTAAACAGTAGTGTGTTTAAAATCTGTGTCTCAACAAATGTTCCAAAAGGCTAGTTAAATACTCTTAACCTTAACTTTAGTTTGAACCTTGCAAAGCCAATGTTTCATGACACACACTTCCTGCTCTTATTAATTGATGGAAAGTAATGGAACTGTCCTAGGGAAATGTTTAGTTCAGACTCTACCATCCTGCAAATAAAACTGCTGGCCTGGTTCCCATCCATAACTTTGTTATTCTCAGACCAGAGACTAGAAAGTGCTTCCACTCACCTAATGATGATCACTTAAGCCCTTCTATGTGTTATTTACAATACAACATACTAGGGATACAAAGATGAATAATGCAGATCAATATGGAAAGTGTTATGCTAAGGATACATAAATAGTGCCTTAGAAGGTACACCTAGTTATGTCTGGAGGAGAGGGGGAAGGAGGAAGCCTGAGAAAGCAAAGCTACAATTGAGTCTTAAATGATGGACAGGAGGGATTTAGCAGGTAACAAGGCAGGGAAGAGCATGCCAGGCATGTAGTAAATGTCCAAATATATCAGTAACAATCCAGTGTTAGACTCTCCTGAAAAAGAATCAAGGAATACAAGGCAGAACAAAGAAGGGAGGGTAATAAATCTTTTTTTTTTTTTTTTTTTTTTGCGGTATGTGGGCCTCTCACTGTTGTGGCCTCTCCCGTTGCGGAGCACAGGCTCTGGACACGCAGGCTCAGCAGCCATGGCTCACGGGCCCAGCCGCTCCGCGGCATGTGGGATCCTCCCGGACCGGGGCACGAACCCGCGTCCCTTGCATCGGCAGGCGGACTCCCAACCGCTGCGCCACCAGGGAAACCCCAGTAATAAATCTTAATTAAGGATCATTGGTGTGCCAAGGATTGAGCGAACATTTTCTTTTTTTTTTTCAAAATATTTTTGCTATTATTATTATTTTTTTTTTATTATTTTTAATGAAAAGATGGAATTCGAGCTAGGAGCTCTCTCTCTCTCTCTCTCTCTCTTTTTTTTTACTATTTATTTATTTATTTGGCTGTGTCGGGTCTTAGTTGCGGCACGTGGGATCTTTTGTTGTGGCATACAGGATCTTTCGACGTGGTGTGCAAGCTCTTCACTATGGCATGTGGGTTCTCTAGTTCTGGCGCAAGGGCTTAGTTGCCCTGCAGCATGTGGGATCTTAGTTCCGTGACCAGGGATCAAACCCGCGTCCGCTGCATTGGAAGGCAGATTTTAAAAATTTATTTATTTATTTATTTATTTATTATTTTTTAATATTAGGGATTTTTTTAACATCTTTATTGGAGTATAATTGCTTTACAATGGTGTGTTAGTTTCTACTGTATAACAAAGTGAATCAGCTATACATATACATATATCCCCATATCCCCTCCCTCTTGCTTCTCCCTCCCACCCTCCCTATCCCACCCCTCTAGGTGGACACAAACCACCTAGCTGATCTCCATGTGCTATGTGGCTGCTTCCCACTAGCTATCTATTTTACATTTGGTAGTGTATATATGTCCATACCACTCTCTCACTGGAAGGTGGATTCATAACCACTGGACCACCAGGGAAGTCCTACTAACATTTTCCCTAGAGGGTTCAGAGGAAGATTCAAGGAGATGGCATTTGTTCTGGTCTTAATGGTAGAATAAAATTAACAGGTGGAGGAGGAAAATGAAGTTATGCTGGTTGAGAAAACTGCAAAAGGCAGATAAACATGAAAGTGCATGATCACCTTTTCTCTTCTATTTATGTTCACACTCTATAGATCTTTTCCAGTCTTGTAGCATCAAATAGCATTTGTATCATTTTAAGTAGATATCTCCTTAATTTAGACCAGCCCTGAATTCTCCATTGAGCCGCCCATCTGTACTTCCAGATGTTTATTTGGAATCTCTACTTAAATGTCTTACAGTCACATCAATTGTTTAATGTTTAATACTGAGCCTCCTGACTTTCTTTTCCAAACCTGTTATTCTTCCAATTTCCCATCTCAGTTATTGGTAAAATCATACAACCAGTTGCTCTAGCAAAAACCTAGGAATTATCCTTGATTCCTTTTAACTTCAACAGCTGTGTCTAATCCTTAAATGAACACTCTGACTCCACTCAAAAGCACATCTCAGGGCTTCCCTGGTGGCGCAGTGGTTGAGAGTCCGCCTGCCGATGCAGGGGACATGGGTTCGAGCCCTGGTCTGGGAAGATCCCACATGCCGCGGAGCGGTTAGGCCCGTGAGCCATGGCCACTGAGTCTGCGCGTCTGGAGCCTGTGCTCCGCAACGGGAGAGGCCACAACAGTGAGAGGCCCACGTACCGCAAAAAAAAAAAAAAGCACATCTCAGATGAATAATTAATTTCCTGGATCCCAGTGATCATTTTTGCCATATTCTCTTTGGTCTCTGTTTCTCCTTTGCTCCTCTACTATCCATTCTTCACTCAATATAGCCCAAGCTATATTTTAAAAATCTAAGTCACATTATATCACTCTTTGCTTTAAACTCTTCAATATCTTTTTTGTTTTGTTTCTAGAACTAAATCTTTGCCTAATCATCTAGCCCCCATCCAGCTTGCCAAACTTACCTCCAGTCTTAACTCACACTACCTGCTCCAGCTGTGCTGTTTTCTTCCCAATTCTGAACATGTGCAAGGTCGTTCCCACTCAATACTGTTGCACCTAAAGCTCACATTTCCTGCAGTGATCTTCCTCATCTCTTTCCATGGTTGTCTCACTCTCATCTTTCAAATTTTAATCCAAATGTCATTTAAAAATATGCCTTCTAGTGGTTCTACACAGATTTTTCTAAATCATCACCATACTTACTTCCTTCTTAGAATTGAACATGTAATATTCTTTTCATTCATTTACTTGTTTATTTTCTCTCTTTCTGAAACTCCCAGCTCCATGAGGCAAAGGCCTAATTTTTCTTTAAGCACCATATCTCAAGTACATAGCACAGTATCTGGCTTAAAGCAGATGCTCAATAAGTATTTTTTGAACGAATGAATGCCAAAGTCAGTAGTTTCTTAAGACTGTAAATAAGGGTTTGTAGAATCAAATACAGAGGCATTACATAAAATAAGGATTGAATTTGCTTTGATCATTGGGAAGTCACTGGCAAGAGTAGTGAATTGGGGTAGAGGCAGAGGTAGGAATGACTTGGGTGAGGACTAAAATAAGAGATGTGAAATTGGAGAAGAATAGGTATCATTGACTGAAAGGGAACAATGAAGGGTGTGGTGCTACAGTCTTGGGCATCTAAAGAAAGTCCTTTAAAATTTTTGTTAATGGGTGAGATTTGTGTAGATTTTCATGTGAGGAGAAGGGAGCAGCAAAGACCAAGAGGTTGAAGTTACAGGGGAAAGAAGGGTAGGTGATGGACTAAGGTTATGAAGATGGAATTGGGGAATAGGTTCTGGAGCCCAGGTGAGGGTTGCCTTGGAAAGAAGGAAGGACAGCACTTCCTCTGAGGAGCAGGACATCAAGGAAGGAATCTTTTAGGGTCTGCCTTTCCTCTGATAAAACTGAAGAAATAGAGGCAGGTATGGAGTTTAATATAGTGAATGGGTTTTGAAATACCACTGTGAGCAATCGAGAGGCACTGGCCAGGATTCATAAAAGGAATGCTGATTGTCAATAAAGATTCAGCTGAAACCATCAATTTGGTACAGTTGCTGTTGGAAGTCCCAGGATAATAAATCACAGTTTCTGCAGTCTAGTGGGAGAGAGGAGCAAGGATACTAATTAGCAAAGCCTTGTGGTGAGGGCTGTACTAGAGGAATAAAATTATATGACCAGAACACAAAAGATGATGGGGAAGGGCTCGTAGGTTCTGGTCATAAGATCGATGGCTATAATTGAAGCTTTTAGAGTTGGAGCTGTTCTCCATGGTGGTAGAATCCTGGAGGAGGAGGTAGCTCACTGGAATAGAGGAAGTCATGGGACTCTGAGTTGGCAGGTCAGAGGGGCTTCAGACTGAAGTTGCGTAGGAAGGTAGAAGGAGTTGTTCTGGACCACAAGTCCTATGTGGCTGTGACTCACATATCTGAATTCTCAATGAATATTTGAGAATGACCTGGAAGTCCACACATGCCAGTGATAAGGACATGTAGAGGCTGATATAGCCAGATGTTGTAAACATCAAAGGAAGAAGGCATTGTACATGAGAGGGACAGTATCAGTGTCTCAAAGTAGCCATTAACAAGGAAGAAAATGCCCAAATCATTCCCCAGCCTCCTGGCACATGGGACACCAGAAGAAAAGCATCCTTCACTCAGGAGAATTTCAGTCAAAACCATAAAGAGAGGGAAAGAGAGAGAGAGAGAGAGAGAGAGAGAGAGAGATTGATTCTCTTGCTACAACAATGGCTGAGGATACCAGAGTCAAGGATGGAAATAATTGGTCCTGAGATGCCAAGAAGCCTCAGGTGTGATATACTTCTAGGGCCTGCACAGGACACTGCACCAGATGGTGTCAGTGATCTGAGGACACCAGCAACCTGTGGTTGGTATGCTTGTTGTCAAGGGACTGTCAGCAGAAGGACCACTGACTTCCCTCCAAGGTCAGTGCTGGGAATAAGCAACATTATTGGTCTGTCAGAACCCAGAGAAAAATGCCCTTTAATCCAATATCTGTTCTTTTGAAGTATCTTCTTTTTCCCTCTGATTATGAAAGAAATATATATTCATTTCCCAAAATAAGGTAACACAGAAAAATACAAAGAATAAAATAAAGATCACTTATAAACCCAGAGGGAGATAATATAATGGTTGTTAACATTTCCATATCTGGCACTAATAGAATGCCTTGGCATTTATCAGTTAGGACTCTGAAATATCAGTCAGTGTTTCCTTTTTCTCCCTTTCCTACCCTTTCTTTCACTTTACATCTTGGTGTGCTGCTACCTTCCTAGCTTCATCTCTGTTCTCCCTAGATTCCGATCTCCATCATCTCTGGAGTAGAATCACTTTACCTTGGAGCCATCAGTAACTCAGTAGCTCACTAAGCATTGAATGAATGTCACTGGTGTGACTGCTCCTGTTGCAAGCCCTGCTGCAGAGTTGCTATGGCTGTGGCCATGGTACTGGGATGCCTCTTTTGGTTCTGCCAGATGTCAGAGCCTATGCTGCTGGGCAAGTCTGGAAACCACTTGGCTTTTCATATTCATTTCTCAAAAGAGAAAATGCCACCTTGGGGATGAGGCTAACCCATACTCTACCAAGACCCCTTGGCTGGTAGCCACTCACTGCCATTCACCATTAAGGTACTGTTTTTTGGGGGGGTTTTTTTTTTTTTTTTCCTGCGGTACACGGGCCTCTCACCGTCGCGGCCTCTCCTGCCGTGGAGCACAGGCTCCGGACGCGCAGGCCCAGTGGCCATGGCTCATGGGCCCAGCCACTCCGCGGCATGCGGGACCCTCCCGGACCGGGGCACGAACCCGCGTCCCCTGCATCGGCAGGCGGACTCCCAACCACTGCACCACCAGGGAAGCCCTAAGGTACTGTTTTTTACCAGCAAGAATCCACTCTCTTGACCCAGACACAACATGGCAGGCCAGAGCGGTTGAATGGTCCTCTGTCAATTAAATATAAACTTCAACTGCCCCATCACTAGGGGAATAATTTTTTTAGCCCCCTAAAAATAGCTTATGTGTGCTTCAGGTTTTCTCATTCTGCCTCCATTCCCAGAAAAAGGAAGTAAAACATGCCTAGTGAGAACAATGCTTTCACCTTTTTGAGCCTGATAAATCTGTCCTTCATGTTACCACATGAGTCAGAACTACTATTTATCACAACCCTGCTCATTTTTTCTTTTCCTCCTTCCTCCCACCTATCTCCTGCCACTTCCCCAGAAGCATAAAACTTTCAACATCCTGCTGTCCATTAGCATAAATAAACTCGAGCTTTTAAAATAAAAATAGGTTTAATGCTATATTTGTTAAAGACTACATTACCATAAGAGGATAAAAATATTCTTGAGTAACAGGTAGATCATATACTTTAGAGACAATAACATGCTTTTATTGTGGTTCCCTGAAAGCCGATTATTTTAGCCATAGATTAAAACCTTAGGTCTCAGCACAAGTTACATTTCCACTTCAGAACCTGTTAAAACATGCAGTTTCTCAGGACATGTATTTTTGTGTTTTAACTTATTTTTTCTGTTGCCAATACACTGTAGGCAGATCTAAGAGATAAAAAAGATGAAGGGTCATTTAAATTCAATATTTGCTATATGAAACAATGGATAATGTTATAACTTTGTTCCTTGTTTTTAACATACCTGTTGTTAATTTAAATTTTATGTGATATTTATGCAATAGATAAGAAAATACTGGGCGAAAAGAGAGCAGAAATGGCAAGAAATGGAAATGAGAGATCTTCAGCATCTAGAAGAACTGAAGAAATTAATGGCTGAACAGTCAGTAAAAGACAGAGAAAGGTAAAAGAAAAAATTTAAATTGCGTGGTAATGGAATTCTGTAATGTGTTAGGTGAATGGAGTCTTCCGTAATGTGTTAGGATAAATAATATCAGAGGGAGCATTTTTCTATACTTAATGTGTCCTTACAATATTTATATTCATAAATGTATAAAATGATACTTACAATGTATTTTAAACTCTCATATTCATACATGAATCTCTAGTTTTCCATTTTGTTCCTTAGAGAGCTTCCTAGTTAAAATCCTCACAGAGGATTTCATAGTACTTGATTGCCCACTGTGTGTGTGAAATAATACTGGGTGCTTCTGTGACTTAATATTTTGACCCAGAAGGAGGAGACCATTATTCAGATAAAAAGTCATTTACTACGACTGAGGCTGAGGAAGACAGTACACAATTATTCTGTGCTCTGTGGTATTCATTCTAGTATACTTAAGATGTACCCAATGGTATAGGAAAAACCTGAATTCTCTAGAATAACGCAATTTTAGAGCTGGAAAGGACATTTGAGATCAACTAATCCAGTTTCCTCATTTTATGAATGAGTGCACTGAAAAATTAAAATTATTTTTCTCAAGGTTACTACATCAGTCAGGGTCAGTGAGGAGACAGAGACAACATGGTAATTAGGATATGAAAAGTTTAAGATAAAGAATTATTAATTCTAACCAAAAAAAATCTCTGTTATATAAAGGGATAAAGAACTTTAAAGAATGCCGCAGGGCTGAAGGGAGGGTTCTCATGGAAGGAACAAATTTGGAGGTGGGGCCCCCCTCTCCCGTGGTTGGGATTCAGACCTCATTGTAGAAGGTGTGGTTGTAGCCTGCTGCATGGTGGAGAGGTTCGTGGATGGGCTCATCCATAACTTGTTCCTAGTCATGGGGCGAGCAGGCAACACCCTACCTGCGTGCAGGAGACCGAAGCTGGAAGTCAAGTGTTACGATGCTTATGCCTGCAAGACTCAGTGGGAACCTGACCATGGGAGTACCTCTGAAATTTGATGGGAAACTGGCCACGGGGTGCAACTGAACTCCACGAACACCACTGGGTGTCCCCCACACATGCTGCTGGTAGCCACGAAGCAGGAACAAGAAGGAGTAAACACTGGAACTAGGAAGGAAAGCCCCTTCCTTCTTCAGCATCCCTCCTGTACCCTTTTCTGACATGGCTAAGCATTGTACCAGCTGCAGAGAAGAAATAGTTACAGGGTCCAACTCTATTTTCATAGAGCAGACAATGAAGGGAGATTTGGAGCTGAGAGACAATAAAGTGGTAACTGGCATAGTTATCTAGTTCAGCTATCTCCTGAGTAGATTTTCCCAAAAGATAAATTAAAAATAGATCTTACATTTCATAACATAAATCACAAGTTTTCTTTACAGTTCGTCAGTATAAAAAAATTGCACAGAACTCTTTATACTTTCTGCTTAATTTCACTGTGAACCTAAAACTGCTCTAAAAAATGAAGTCTACTAAACTAATAAAAATTGCATTTTAGACTTATCGTAACTTAGCATGACATAACTATTTTACACACAAGGTTCACTTATATCTAGGAAGCTTCCTTTGTGACCCATGGGAATTATGTCAAACTCCAGTGACCAAGCTTGCAGAGTGAATCTGTGGTTCCACACAGATGCCATGCAGTTCCCAACAACTTTCTAGATAAAATTCACATGATTTTCCAGGTATCTCAGGATTTATAATTGAGTTTAATCTATTATGAAGAAAGCCAAGAATATAGCAAAGCTAGGGCTCAAGGCTAAGAGATGAAACAACCAGTGAGAAATCAGTTAAACAAGCACAAACCAAGATATAGGAGGATACCAGAAGGCAGACCAGGCCATGGGTCAGACAGAAACAAGCAGCTAAATACTAAAGGCAAGGCAAATGTGGGGGTCAAAGGCTGGTTGGATAGTCTGAAACTACACTGGGGAAACAAAAGAGAGCCACAGGAATTAAAAGGGTAGGTAAAAAGGAACAGATGTGAAGTCCCAGCATCTAGGAGACATGCTTCTGGTAAAATCTGCCTTCATAGCCAGGAAGTTTCTTTGATTACAGAGCCATTTCAGTTGTGTGTTTCTTGTCCCAATAATTATCAAGCTGACAGCCTCTACGAGGCTCTGTTTTGTCCTTTGTAAAATTGAAGTGGATAACTTTTGAGGGCTAAGTAAGCTATCAACTTTTAAGGGTTTATGATCTGTGTATTCAACTCATATGAAATTTTGTAGATTCAGATAATTATGAATCCAACGCTTGCATGACAGTGGGAAATCAGTGAGGAAGGCCATTAAAATATCCAGAAAATAATTCTCAGAAAATTTTGGATGATATTGTAGATAAAAAAACAGTCCTCATTTTGTGATTTAGAGAGATGGAATTTAACATGCAAAAATGCTGATAGCTTTTGCTTCTGACAAGAACCAGAAGTTGTGTTTATTTGTAACCATTCTGATGCTAAGAAATGTGGTTGATTGGTTAAAACGTTTTTTTCTAGTACTGAAATACAATTCATAAATCTCATGTTTGATATTTTAGCTGTAGGCACATTTTTCTCATGTCAGAATAAGAAGGCTTGAAGCAATTTGCAGATCTGTTAAAAACACACATACAAATAGCCTTGAGGGTTTGAAAAGTTCTGTTGTTTATTTCCTTTTTCTATTTTCTAATTCTAAGATTAAGTGTCTTGAAAACAATACTCGTAAATTAGCACATACATCAGGTTGAATCATAAGGAAATTGCATTTTTGTAGGTCAACAAATGGTTAAGTATTGGCAATCTTATGAAGTTCAACATAATAAAGAGATATAGCAATTCCTTTTATTTATTCATTAGATTTCCCATCTCAATCTATTACAAGCTGTCTTTTGCCCTCATCACTTTTTTTTAGAAGGTTTATTTATTTATTTATTTATTTTTGGCTGTGTTGGGTCTTTGTTGCTGTGTGCAGGCTTTCTCTAGTTGCGGTGAGCGGGGGCTACTCTTCATTGCGGTGGCTTCTCTTGTTGTGGAGCACGGGCTCTAGGCGTGCAGGCTTCAGTAGTTGTGGCATGTGGGCTCAGTAGTTGTGGCTCATGAGCCCTAGACCGCAGGCTCAATAGTTGTGGTGTACGGGCTTAGTTGCTCTGCGGCATGTGGGATCTTCCTGGACCAGGGCTCGAACCCATGTCCCCTGCATTGGGAGGCAGATTCTTAACCACTGCGCCACCAGGGAAGTCCCAACCCTCATCACTTTTTAAAATTGTTTTTGCCAAAATTTCCACTCGCCTCCTAATGCCCTATTTTCCTTTCTCAACATGCCAAAGAGGTTGAGGCAGAAGACTCTAGAATCAGGTTGTGAACATTAGAATCCTGGCTCTATCCTTTATAGCTGTGTGATCTTTGGGTAAGTTATTTCACTTTTCTGTGGTTCAGTTTCTTCGTCTGTAAAATGAAGACATAAATAGTATCTACATCATAGGATTGTTACAAGGAGTAAGTGGGATGTTAAATAGAACACACTGACAGCAGGAACGTAGTGAATATGCATTAAATATAATGATTACTATCAATTGACTTTTTAAAACATGAGACACCATCTAACATAATTTGTTTTCAAAATATTTAAGTATTTAAAATATTTTAAATAAAACGTGTAAGAATGAGGACACTCATAAAAAATAAAATGTTGGGAATTCCATGATGGCCAAGGGGCTAGGACTCGGCAGTTTCACTGCTGTGGCCCAGGTTCAATCCCTGGTCAGGGAACTAAGACCTCTCAAGCCACGCGGCATAGCCAAATAAATAAAAATAAAATGTTAAGGTTAAGGAAACAGTGCCCCTTGATCACTAGCCTCATGCAATCTCTCTTCTAGAAATTCTCTCTGTTATCAGTTGTTTAATACATATACATACAAACTAACTATATACACCTACATAAAAAATGAGTTTAAGAACAACAACAAAGAGCCCATACATTTTACAATATAATACTATTGTATTCGCTCCAGTTGCCATAACAAAATACCGTAGACTGGTGGACAGAGATTTATTTTCTCACAGTTCTGGTGGCTAGGAGCCCCAAGATCAAGGTACCAGTATGGTCTGTTTCTGGTAAGAACTCTCTTCCTAGCTTGTAGACAGCTGCCTTCTTACTTTATACCTAGAAGGTGGGAAGAGAGACAGCAAGCTCTCTGGTGTCTCTTCTTATAGAGCACTAATCCCATCATGAGGGCCCCACCCTCATTACCTCATCTAAACCTAATTATTTCCCAAAGGACTCATCTCCAAATACCATTGCATCAGGGTTTAGGACTTCAACATATGAATTTTGGAGGAACACAATCAGTTTATAGTAACCATTTGTGTAAAAACAAACAAACAAAAAAACGATTTATGTATGTACAAATTACCTGTTTATTATTAACTACTATTTATTGTTTGCTGCTAGCATATAAGGCTTTTGTGCCAATTAGAAAAGCTGCCCCTTTCCAGGGGCAAAGTACATAGATCCCCTACAGGAAGCAGACAAATTAGGAAAAGACAAGATGCCCCTTCTGAACCATGGCACACAGCTTGACAAGCAGAGGCAAAGCTGGACATCATACCCCCTTTTTACTCCTGGTTGAGTATCACTTTCTGCAAAGCACAAACTTCACAATGGGTATCCCTGCAAATAGACCTACCTAATTTTTTTTTTGTGTGTGTGTGTGGTACGCGGGCCTCTCACTGCTGTGGCCTCTCCTGCTGCGGAGCACAGGCTCAGGATGTGCAGGGTCAGCGGCCATGGCCCACGGGCCCAGCTGCTCCGCGGCATGTGGGATCCTCCCGGACCGGGGCACGAACCCGTGTCCCCTGCATCGGCAGGCAGACTCCCAACCACTGAGCCACCAGGGAAGCCCCCTACCTAATTCTTTAAAAATATTATATATTATCCATGTTTCTTCTAAAGTTTAGCCATCTGGGATTTCTTTTCATAAAAGATTGGAGCAAAATATCTGACTTTCATATTTTGGTCTAAACTGATAGACAGGTATCACGACACCAATTATTTAATGATTCATCCTTCTGCACTGATTTGAAATGCCACCCTTTATTATATATTACACTTCTAACTGTGCTTTTATATTCATATGGGCTCTTGATTAGATTAAATAAAAACTGATCTATATTTATATTTCTACATCAGTACCATGCCATTTTAATTATTCTGTTTTGCTGATAGTACAAGGGTTCACTCATTGTTCTTTTCAAAAATATATTAGTTATTATATCAAATTTCAATGCAAAAAATCAACAGATTTTGAAATTTTGTTAAGGAGAGCCGACATATATGCCAAATTTAATCTCCAATCTAGGATCATCCTTCCAGAGTAGCTCTCCAGTTCAAGTCTTCTCTTAGGTTCTTTAGAAGATTTCATAGTTCCCCCTCCCCACTCTGGTGAAGGCCTGGAAATTATTTTGGAATAAGTAGAAATGAGTGACCAAGAAGCCAATTATAAATTTTCTTTAGTCGCTATGTGAGAACAGTGTCTGAACTAAGAAGTGGCAGTGGGAATGCAGAGGTGACAGATGCTTATAAAGTATTTAAATTAGGTAAAATATGGTGATTCGTTTCACTAGGGATGGTGTTTGAGGGAAGACAGAGGAAGAAACATGATTCTGAATATTATTGAGCTTTTCTTGTCCTCTTGGGTTGAAAGCTTTTAGTTATTTTGTTTTCCATCTCTTTTATTTTCTAATAAATTCAATTGGCTATAGGTTTTTATTATCTGTATATCTTTGGCCAATTTCTACAAGGCTTGAAATATGTTTTTATTATTTAATTTCTAAATAGTTGACGTTTCACTTTTGATGTCCTAACAATAAATTGGTAGATATTGGGGTGCTTGCCAAAGACAAGGTTGATGGTAGATTTCAGTTTCTTCTACTTTTCTATTTTCTGTCTTTTCATAAAAATGTGCAAAAATTCGGCATGATTTATGGGAAGCTACCAACACTGCTACTTTTAATGTATTAAAAAACTCTTTATTGAAGAATAACTCATATATTACAAATTCCCCTCTTTTAAGTGTACAATTAAGTGATTTACACTTATATAAATTACATTTATATAATTGTATGACCATCACAATAGTCCAGTTTTAAATCATTTACCTAACCCCCAAAAGATTTTCATACCTATTTGCATTAAGTCCCAATCCCACTCCCAGCCCCAAATGACCACTGATCTATTTCTTACTCAGTAGATTTGCCTTTTCTAGACATTTTATATAAATGTAATGCATCTGAGTTCTTTCCCTTAGCATAATGTTTTTGAGGCTCATCCATATGGTAACGTGTATCATTCATTTTTTTCCTTTTTACTGATGAATAATATTCCACTTCAGCATTACTTTTTTTGTTGTTTTTTGTGATACGCGGGCCTCTCACTGTTGTGGCCTCTCCCCTTGTGGAGCACAGGCTCCGGAAGCGCAGGCTCAGCGGCCATGGCTCACAGGCCCAGCCGCTTTGCGGCATGTGGGATCTTCCCAGACTGGGGCACGAACCCATGTCCCCTGCATCGGCAGGCGGACTCTCAACCACTGCACCACCAGGGAAGCCCCCAGCATTACTTTTTAAGTCTGTTTTGCCAAGGCAATATAGTTTCCTTTCTTGTTGGTAAAAGATTAATATTAATGTATGCAGAATGGTTTAAAAAAAGGAAGTTTTAAAATTTATGTAAAGTATGATTTTATAAATATGTTAATTTTGTACAAAGGTCAAATATTCACTCACATTATCCCAAATGTATGAAGAATAGTAACTGATTTCAACTTTTTTATGAGTCCCCTTCCTGTAGGGTAGTGAAGAAAAATGGAAACTTTTAAAATTAAAAGTATCTCAGGCTCTTTCATTTCTAAATGGTCTCATTTCAGATTATCTCTGTCTCTTTGGGGGGTAAGGTAGAAACTCTGCTGGAGGTCAGACAACCTCCCCCAGTAGAAGGGTGGGATGGCTAGTCAGCCTGCAGGTTCTGGTGCCCCTCAGGGTCCTCATTACCCTCCACAATTTCACCTCATCCCTCGACCTCCCCAGGGTACAAGGCAGTGCTATCCAATAAAAATATTATGTGAATCACATATGTAATTTAAAATTTTCTGGTATCTACATTTAAAGATGTAAAAAGTAGCATGTGTAATTGATTTTAATAATATATTTTATTTAACCTGATCTATCCAGAAACATTATTATTTCAATATGCTGTCAACATAAAAATTATTAATGACATAGTTTACATTCTTATTTTCATACGAAATCTTTGAAATCTGCTGTACATTTTACACTTTCAGCACCTTTCAGTTTGAACTAGTTACACTTCAAGTGCAGAATAACCTCATGTGGTTAGTGGATCCGTATTGGCCAGTGGAGGTGCACAATAAAGCTTAGTGGCCTCCTGTCAGTGGAGGGTTGAGTGACTGATCTACGTGCAGATTCTGACTCCCTTATAGAATTGATATCATATTTTATATAAATTTTGAACCCTGCTTTTCTCATCATCTTGTATCTTTCAAGGTCTTCACTGTCCTTACCAGTTTGTCCTTGGTGTTGCTTGTCTTTGGGAATAGGCCTTGGTTCTCAGGTAATCTGCTGGTAACATAACTGAGCCTTAGGATGCTGGTTAACATATATGCTGCTGCTGACTACACACCCTGCCATTGCCTCTGGTCCCGAGGTCCCCTCCTCAGGTCTTGCCAGCCCTGGTTTTCCCAGCACATGGCTTATACTTCCAGCAAAACCTTGCACAAACCATGGGGAACAAATGTTCTCTCATGTAATCTCTAAACACCTCCCCTTCCTACGTCGTGCTGGACAGGATGCCATACTAAACGCAGGGCTTCCCTGGGGGGCATTTTTTACCAGGAAAGTAGGAAACTAGCCCCATGTTCTTGGACTCTCTCATAGCTATCTCAGTGTTTCTAATAAACCCCCACTAGTTACAGTTGATTCACTAAGTGGTAGAAAGTGATGAAGCTGGTATCTGAGAACTTCACCTACTTCTTCCACACCAGTGGAATGGCCAAAGGGAAACATGATATCCAGGAGAAATAAAATAGATGAGGTTAATATTTTCAAAATGTTTTTGCTTTAATATCTATATCATGATAACAGTTTTTGTTTCCAGGTAACGAAATGAAGGACAGTTTTGATTTTCTTCTTTATATTCCTGCATTTTCCAAAATTTCCACAATGAGCATAAATTTCTGGTGGTAAGAAAAAACCCACAGTATTTTTAAAAATAATAAATAAAACATACTTTTCTATTTTCATTGATTGTTTGGCTGTGGGCTTCAAATTGGTGGGAAAAGTAGGAAGTAATGGGAAATGTATAGAAGTGAATATATGAATCCAAATACAAGAGTACCCTTTTCAGGTAACAGAAATAGCAGTCTTCAAAATAGATATAAGAACATATACTTCTCCTTGGCTTTTTACCACAATGTTTATACCTGGTATTATCTAATTTCACTGATTCTTCACTCAGAGCTCTTTTCTGGTCTTCCTGCTTCCTTGTCATTTTATCTCCTGATGGCTTTCCCCAGAGCCTTCTTTTCCCACCCACTGATGGAAGCTAAACTTTCTCTCTTCTTTTACATACAGTGGTTCTTTCTTTCTTTCCAGCAGGACTGTGAATGCACAGCCTTCCTCCTGGGGCCTGTTGGGGCCAATGGCACAGCCCTAGTAACTGCGGCGTGTAGCTCTGTAAGCTGTGATGGTTCTGTGATGTTTATGTTTCTTTTGTTTTTGAGTAATTTTAGACATACTTGTATTGTCTCCCAAAACTTTCTTTACCAAGTATTCTTTATGTTAGATACACACAGGGAAGAGTAGGAAGTAAGGACTCGTAATGGTCATATCTCATTTTTTGTCTTTCCTTAACATCATTGCTTCCCATTACTATTGAAATTTGCAGAGTAAACGAGCAGAAATTAGATCACCCTTCCATGTGTGGGCTCCTCTAGTCATTAGGACATTTTGTAAATCCTTGTTCAAATGTTCAGTCTCTAACTTTTCTGCAGTTGAGCTCTCTTGCAGCTAACATATACCTTCCTTCTTCTGTATTTGCCAATTATTGTTTCTACAAGGATGGATATAAGTGTGGCCTTTCATAAATAGTCTGCCTTTTCCATTTACCTCCTTCGTAATAATTTTAGCATATTAAAAATGTTTTAAACTATATGCTGTAGAAGGTAATTTTAAAGATTTCTAAAAGCAAATTAACTTGGCTGAGCAGTTCTTCTGGATATCATTTTGTAACTAGAAAACTGAAGCTGGGCACAGCCAACAAATAGAAGGTACAGGCTCTAAGCACTTCATTGGTCAATGCTAATGTAACACAAGAACAGGATTTCCATTCTTTGCTACAGTAGAATCACCTGGGAAGCATTCGAAAGTCCTGATGGTCCAGGTCAGGCCCCAGACCAATTAAATCAGAATCCCTGGCCATGGGATTTCTGCCCCAGCAGTTTTTGAAAATAATCAGGAGATTCTGAAGTGAAGCAACATTTGAGAACCAGTGTACTAGAGTTCTTTCCATACTTTCTGAAGTATGGGCCTCAAATCATCTATTGGATTCTTGAGAAGATTCCACTTTTTGTAGAAGTGCTCCTAATTTCTCTTTGCCCAATGCTATACCCTCACTGAAATTGTTTAGGGAAGTCATGTAGGTGAAACTTTATACTCATGGGGGAGTTTATCAATTCTAAGAATCCTCTTTAAGGAAAAATCTTGCATTTCTCTCCAAGCAGTGGTGTGTGTGTGTATGTGTGAGGGGTGTGTGTGTGTGTGTGTGTGTGTGTGTGTATGTGTGTTTGAATGCAAATGTGTTTGCTTTCTTTTTTTTTCTTTACAGTCCAGGTCTTTTATTTTCTTTACACCCATGATGCCATGAATTCCTCGGGAATGGGCTCCAACAGTTCAGGCTCCTTTCCGTTGGTTCTTACGAAGTGTGCTTCTCTGGGTGGAGGCAGGCTGGCACTTCAGTTAAACCCAAGTACCTTTCTCTTTGGCTTCCTTCTTTTTCTGATCATTTTCCTTCACATGTTTCAGGAAGCTATCTCGGCTCTTAGAGTGCTTAATATGCTCAATATGCACATTAATTCTCTTGGCAAGAATCTTGCCCTTGTTTGTTTACAATGATACCAACATCATGCTGGGCAACATTGTAGATTCTTCCAGTTTTGCCATGGTAACATTTGTGGGGCATTCCTTTTTGAACAGTGCCCATTCCCTTGATATCTACAATATCACTGTTCTTGTAGATTCTCGTGTATGTGACCAAAGGAACAATTCCATGTTTTCTAAAAGGACTAGAGAACGCGTAGCAGGGTGCCCCTCCTGTTTAGCAGTAACAAACACTGGTTTTTAGTTATTGTTTCTGAAAGAAGAGAGTTTTCCTATGTTGTAAAACAAACATTTGAAGTTGAAGATGGCGGTGACCGTTTGGAAGGAAGAAACTAGAGCCAGCTGCCTTCCTAACACTAAATTGGCTTTCTTAATCTAGTGTGTGTTTTTGGGTGCTTGCCAACAGCAGGGAATTGTCAGTTATTGCATTTTCTAAGTAGTAAAGCCAGATGTTTCTCTGTATTTTCATCTTTTCTTAACAATATGCAAAATTCAGCATGTTATATTAGAAGACATTAGGACATTTGAAGTGGGTCCATGGTCTAATCCTTGAGATTTTGATAGAGCATGTTCAATAAAGTGACTTCAACAGAAACTTTACAAACATTTGTTATGTTTTTGCTTCTCAGCATGAGATTCCCCCGAATTAGTGGGAACGTTCTTGTTCATTAAATCTCTGCCAACCAAATCCCCATTCCAAGTGGTTGTGCCGAATGATGTTGACCAAGGGTCACTGTGAGGCACTAAGCAAACATAGTTCCTAGAAAGACTGCTGTTCTGTTTTTTAAAAGATATCATAAAAGTTTCACAAATTAACATTCGTTTAAAAGGCTGCAAGAGACCCCAATGTTAGCCAACATGCTGTCTTATAACCCACAGAGGTAATTTTGTCTAAAGAAAAATAATAATAACATGTAGAACCTGCTCATCAATGTAATATAACTGGCTATGGCATGTGTGTATATGTGTATCTATGTTTTCACATACTGGGGCATTGATACACACATCATTTGGACATAATCATAGTACTCCTTGAATGGATCTTAGCTGAGCAAGCATGATCAACAGAAGGAGGCCCAGAAATTTATGGACAAAGCATAATATGTAGTGTCATTTTAATGTGAAAATGAATAAACAAACTTGTGCCATGGGCAGACGGAGCACCAGCTGGGCAGGGATGGCTCAGCCGGTTGTCATTCTAAAGGTCTCGGGCGGCGATTTATCTCCTGAGTTACACAAGTCCAGCTTCAGGTCTGTGGCTCTTTCCAAACCACAGGTAATTGGAGAATGCCTTTTGTATAGTAGTTTGGGCTGCTTTTTTTTTTTTTTTTTTTTGCAGTACACGGGCCTCTCACTGTTGTGGCCTCTCCCGTTGCAGAGCACAGGCTCCGGACATGCAGGCTCAGCAGCCATGGCTCATGGGTCCAGCCGCTCCGTGGCATGTGGGATCTTCCCAGACCGGGGCACGAACCCGTGTCCCCTGCATCGGCAGGCAGACCCTCAACCACTGCGCCACCAGGGAAGCCCTGGGCTGCTTTTACTTTAATGTTTACAACCTTGAATTTTTTTTTTTAATATTTATTTATTTATTTATTTATTTATTTTTAGCCGTGTTGGGTCTTCGTTTCTGTGCGAGGGCTTTCTCTAGTTGCAGCAAGCGGGGGCCACTCTTCATCGCCGTGCACAGGCCTCTCACTATCACGGCCTCTCTTGTTGCGGAGCACAGGCTCCAGACGCGCAGGCTCAGTAGTTGTGGCTCACGGGCCCAGTTGCTCCGCAGCATGCGGGATCTTCCCAGACCAGGGCTCGAACCCGTGTACCCTGCATCGGCAGGCAGATTCTCAACCACTGCACCACCAGGGAAGTCCCTACAACCTTGATTTTTGATTTTAGAACTCTTTGCTCATTAAAAAAAAAAAAAAAAGCTACTGGATTTCTGCTATATGTCAAGTTGATCTGTCTGTTGCAGTTACTTGTTTAGGACATAAAATGGAATGTCAGCAGGTATGTGTTTGGTAGAGGGCAAGCAATATTCAGAAACCCTTTATAATACGTTTTTAATACAAAATGAGCATTACTGCATCCCTTTAATGCCCACCATTATTTTTTTTCATATGTATATGTCAATGAAATGATCACAGATGCTATAACTCCAAATAGAAGAGCTAAATTCTATGGTATTTTCAAGATTAAGTTATCTCATATTCTCTTCCCCCGGAACACACACTTTTATCTTGGTCCACAGATATTTGAAAGTTTCTCTTTGGGCATTGGGATGTTTTGAAACTGCATTACCTTTCTCACATTCAGCATTTATACAAATGCGTAGTGGTAGATGATTTGCTGTGTTCCTCTTCTGCAGCAAAGGGATGCTGTGTCCTCCAACACCCCACACAGTATTTGGAGTAAATACTGAGTAAAGTGGAGCAACCACTTTGTATGGTATTGATGTCTTTATCACCAACCCCTTACCTAGGGAGTTTTACTAAGCACTTTCAGGTAATGAAATAACTTTTAGGCATAAACTTTAGGAAGATTTTATAAAGCTGCAGGGCTAGGTAGGCAGAAATTTAGCAGCTATGATGGAAGTATAAAGCCATGGAGTGGGAGGAATGTAATGGCAACTTACACGAAATGCCACCATTGTGGCAGATACAGTATAGATTTAAGCACTTGATGTTTATCTTTGTTTGGAACTACTCCTGCAAAAAAAAATATATACGTACACACACACAGAGCTATCAGGTGATATTAAAGTAATTATTTAGTTAGTGAAAGGAGCATGTTTACATTCAGGGTTGTTTTCTTACTTTATATATTTTAATATGAGTTCTATAGAGTCATATAATTTTAGAGCTGGGAGGAATCTTGGAAAGAATCTAGTCCAGCCCTCTTGCATTAACTAGGGTTCTAGTTTGCAAACAACAGGAATCATTTCTAGTTGAATTTTGCAGTAGAAAGATTTTGTTTAAAGATATTTGGGTAGCTTACAGAATTACCTACAGAACCAGCTCAGAAAATGGCTGGGAATAACAGAGGCTGGGAAGATTAGAAAGACTCAAGACAGTAACCCAACTCCTTCTACAGAATCATCCCAGTGAGTCCAACCACTGACCATTAGATGCCCTGCTTGCACCTCTTCCTCTGCTGTCTCTGGACTGTGGACGTCACTGTTAGCAATGTGCCTCTGTTCAGATTCCTGCCTGACTGCCACTAACCATGGCCTTAACATAATCTCCACGGGCCTTGCTTCTTTGCATCACTGGCTTCTAAGTGAAGCTTGTGGTGGGCTGAACTCAGGTCAGATGCTCATGCTGTAGCTGCAGAGGAGGCTGGGAAAGCAAATATCTGGCATCAGCTTACAGTGGGGATTTCTTCAAAAGAGGAAGGGGGCGCAGAAGCTGAGAAAAAAAAGAAAAGGAAAAAAATGTCTCTTATAGTCATAACTTTAACTGGCAAAATCAATATGTACCCTTCTTTCTATATTTAAACTACCCAAAAGTTTCCTTCTACCTAACATTGTGTAATTTTACCTTTTACAACCCAAAACATGCTTACCTCATTCCTAAAAGGAATCAACTCAAAGTCCCATTTATTATAACATCCAGCCCTAAATTTAATATCTACAGGTGATATCTTTTTGCCCTATCATTCTCTAGTCTGTCATGATCCATCTTGATATTCCGTGACCTGTGAACTAAATTTTAAAGTTTACTACCAATAAACATATCTCATGTAAAATTGTAAGGAAAAGAGAGGTGAAGGAAGCAGACAGAAAATTAGTTTAAATATATATATATATACATACATATATTTATACACATTGTATGTATATAGATATGTATGTGTATGTATGTATATGGCAGATCAAGGATGAATGCCTTCCTTTGGTAAATAGTTAAGATCACAATTCAAATTTATAATTTTTCTTCTCTATTATGCATTACGTGTGTCCTTTCCTTTTAGCCAGCATCTTGGTTGTGTGAGATTCTTTACCTAGTGGGTCAACCTATTCTGGCTTGTATAGGGTGACTTTTACCACTGGCCACGTGATACCGGAAAGTATCCTGGGAATTCCTTGAATTCCCTCTACTTCTCCCTGCCTCTATTAAATAATAGCAGTCCTACTTCTCTTTGATAAGCCACTTTTTCCAGCAAGCACTGTAACCTCCTTTTCTACCTGTTTACTTACTGTTATTATAAACCCCCAAAGAAAAATACTTACATCAGCTCCTAATTCAATGTTACTATTGTCATCCTGGTGGAAGTATTAGAAGCTAAAGTGAACAGAGCCTAGAGTCTCAGGGATGGGAATCAGAAATTTTGCAAATGGGTCTTTAGGGTTTGTAGTGAAAAGCACCATTCCCACTTGTACTTTTTGGTCCACCTATGTTCATATACTGGCCATGCTGAGAAATAACACCATATATTGGTCACTACTTCAGAGCAAAACCACCTCCTATAAAATAGCACTCAACCTCACAAAATATTAGTCCCCAGCTCATGATGTATCTGAGTCATCAATAGGCCATTCCTCTGTTTTATAAGGATGGCAGCATATGGGCTGCAGCCTATTGTCTTACATCTTACAGAGTAAAGGGAGTTCCTTAGGATGAAGCAACATTCTGTGGGATACTGAGTGCACAGATGGTGCAAACATGGTGTATAAGGAGAGAAAATCCAAATTGTTTTTCTGCCTTTCCCATGATAGAACAGGTGTGATATAATGTACCAGCTAACACCGGCTAATTCCCCGGGTGTGTTATATACCCTGTCAAGGGCTCAGAGTGGCAGTAGCCAGATCAGTCTTCATAAGGGCAAATCCGTGTAGTTGAGCAACATGTAGTTTCTGTTCGCACCACTGGGGGCATTTTATCATGAGTCCATTGAGCAAGTACCAGGCTTCTGGAGAAGAAGATCGATACACACATAGCACATCATCTCTTCCACCTAATTCTTCTAAATCACCTCCATAAGTTACTTCTACCCAACTCCATCAGGTCCACCCATATAATCTGTCTGAGTCTTCTTGTCACAAATCTTCCAATCATATTCCTTCCATGTCCCTAACCAGCTGGCCCAACCATGAACTATTTTCCACAAAATGTTATTTTTTTTCACAAAATGTTATTAATTCATCATTTATTCATTGACTCAAAAAGTATCTATTGAGTCTCTAATATGTGGCAGTCACTAATCCTTTAGCTCAGGTAAAGTGGACATTGAGATGTTCCTCTTAAAATTATACTCAAATGAAAATTTCCCTTCTTTACCACCTCTCAGGACACCTCAGAGCAGGGCTGTCCACCAAAGCGGTCTACTTGTGTCTGGTTCATTTTTTTTTCTCCCCCAGTCAGTTCATCATTGAGAATGTCCCACAGGCCATAGTTGTGGGTTGAGGGAAGGATGTCAGTTGGAAGGAGAGAAAGCCACCCGTTTGGGCAAATTACTTGTGTCTTCAGGTCATGCTCAAGTCCAATGCACTTTTGTTTCATTAGTCTGTGCTGCAAACCACTCCCAGCTTTATGGCCAGGGGGCTCAGATAATACCCAGGTTATTATGAGTAGCTAGTCTCCTTGTCATCTGGCGTCTTAAAGTCAAAAGTCCAATTGATACCTATAAAATAGAGATAAAAAATAATACCTGGTTGTTGAGAGGAATAAATAAGTTAAAACATAGAAGCACTTACTACAGTGCCTATTATATTGTACTTGCTTGACCGACAATAGTTATCATAATAATTTCCAGGGTCCAATAGTAAGCCAAGAGCTATTTCTCAAAAGAAAAAGCATAACTTGCAAAGAAATCATGAGCGTGCCACTGAATCATGAGGGTTTCTTTGACACAAAAACCTATAAAAGTTTTTGGCAGGCTCTGCAGAACATTCTGGTCATCCAGAATACACCAGTGCACCAGTGAATCCACAGTGTCCTAGGGCCAAGTGGCATTGCTGTCTGCACTGTGGCTTAGACCAGCTGGACAGTTTCCTCTTGCTCTGGCCACTGTTCAAAACTGCTAGCTTTTCGGGTCACCCACTAAACTGAATGGAGAAGCATTCCCAAATGCTGACTTTGCTGCTATCAAAATCCAAAGAGTATTGTGATTTTTTTTTAAGTGGGAAAGAGTACCATGTGTCTTTCACTATGAACATGGAGTAAGAGGGTCTATACTGAAATCCCTACATTACCACTTCCTGTATCTGTGACCTTTGGAAAGTTACCTACCTCTCTGAACACTCCCACAGGGTTGTTAGCAGAATTAAAGGAAATGACATCTATAAAGCACTCATATTAAAATACACTCGGTAATGTTAGTTCCTCTCCATACCCTCCTCCTTAACTGTCATGCTTAGCCAGCTGTCTCCTGGCTTTACCACATGGATGTCTCACTGGCGCTTCAAATTCTCCATGCTCCAGATGGAGCTACTCATCACCCCTTCCACCTGTTCTTCTTCCAGTGTTTCCTTTTTGTAAATGACTCACCCTGCTCACCCTACTGCCCAGTCAGAAGCCCAGGGGACTCCTTCTCTCACTCCCTGCTGCCACCTCTCCCAGCTAAGGGCTTGGTAAATCCCATGAATTCACCTTTTCAATATTGAGCTTCTTTGACATCCTGATCAGCCTACTATCATCTCCCACTTGAATTAGGGCTACAGCTTCTCCCTACATCAGCCTTGCCTGCTATGCAAACACATCCAGTCACAACATTCTGATACTGAAAACCCTTCAGTGATTTGTCTTCACACTTCGGATAAAGTTCAGATGCTTTGATGTTGCTTACGAAATGAGCGATGGCCAGACTCTGTTTCATCTCTTATCTCCCACTGGACTCTTGCCCAACCCACTTCTCTCCAGACTACCACACTCTGTAAGTTCCTGCAGGGCCCCAGGGTTTTTTTTTTTGCCTCCGCTGGCTTTCAGACAGACTGTTTCTTCTACTGAGAACATTCTTGTGGCTAACTCCTACTTCTTCCTCATGTCTCTTCATGCTCAAATGTGACTTCCTCAGAGAGGTCTTTTCTGGTCCTTAGACAGGGTAGGTCTTGATATATATTCTCATGGTGCCTGTTGCAATAAACTATTGCTGGGCTTCCCTGGTGGCACAGTGGTTAAGAACCCACCTGCCAACGCAGGGGACATGGGTTCGAGCCCTGGTCCGGGAAGATTCCATATGCCGTGGAGCAACTAAGCCCATGCGCCACAACTATTGAGCCTGCGCTCTAGAGCCCGCAAGCCACAACTATGGAAGCCCGTGCACCTAGAACCCATGCTCCACAACAGAAGAAGCCACTGCAATGAGAAGCCCACACACCACAATGAAGAGTAGCCCCTGCTCTCTGCAACTAGAGAAAGCCCACGTGCAGCAACAAAGACCCAATGCAGCCAAAAATAAAATATAATATAATTAATTAATTAATTAAAAAAATAAACTATTGCTGCCTTATAAACCACCCCATAACTTATTGGCATAAAACAACAACAACAACAATATTATTATTATTATTATTATTATACATATGGATCCATTGGCTCAGGAATTTGGACAGGGCCCAGAGAGGATGGCTTGTCTCTGCTTCATGATGTCTGGAGTCTCAGCTGGGAAGATGTGAATGGATGGGAGTGACTTGAATGAGTGGGGCTGGAATAAGCTGGTGACTTCTTTCATTTGGACTGGGATAACTAGAAAGTTAGGAATAGCTGGGAATTGTCAACTGGAGCTCTGTATGCTTTCTCCATAATGCTTAACTTCTTCAAAGCACAGTGGGCTTAGGGGAGCTGAACTTCCTACATGGTACCTCAGGGCTCCAGAAGCTCATCTTCCATCAAACAAGGCAGAAGCCTCATGACCTTTCATGACCTAGCCTTGGAAATCACATGGGCCCATCAAGGGAATTTGGGGACCCAAACTGTCAAAAGGAAGAGTATAAGTGAATTTGTGATCATGTTTAAAGACCATCACTGTGCCCTATATCTGTAAAATCTCAACACCCATGTTTTAATTGTAATTACTTGTTACATTTTTAATTTTTTCTAGCAAATGGTTAATTTTATGAGAGTGAAATCTGTGTCTGTCTTCACCACCATACCCTCATATTTGGCACACTGGGGGGAACTCAGTCTCAATAAATATTCATTAAGTGTAAGAATGAGTATAACTAGAGTAAACTATACACTACTAGGCAAATGGTTGGGCCTGGTTTCATTGTAGATGAATGAGCCACACTTATCTTCGTTGTGGTTAAACTAGAGAAATAAGGAATTGCTTCACTCTTTTCGTTGCTTATATTTGTCTTTTTTTCCTTAACAAAGAAAAGAATGCCATCTCAAAATAGTCAAGCCTAAGTTTT
The DNA here is from genome assembly GCF_025265405.1 of Mesoplodon densirostris. Lineage (NCBI taxonomy): Eukaryota > Metazoa > Chordata > Mammalia > Artiodactyla > Ziphiidae > Mesoplodon > Mesoplodon densirostris. The sequence continues at coordinate 77,769,749 of NC_082668.1, read as the reverse complement.
AAAAGTCATATATCTTAAAAGTAATATAGTTCAATGATTTTAATTTTTAGATCTCTTCTACTACCTCTCCACTAAGTGGTCATATATCCTAGGCATGTGTGTACGTACTTCCTGATATTAAACTTCCTGTCTTCCAGGGCAGTCCATTTCATCTTCGGACAGATACTGGATTATTTTTTTTCTTTTCCTCTTTTTATTTATTTATTTTTGGTAGTAAGCCCGGATCTGTCTCACTGGCTTCCATACATTAATCCTCCTGCTATTTCTTGAGACCATGTGGAACAAGTCTGAACCTTCTTTTCCTTGACAACCATTTTAACATTAAGGATGGTTATGTATTTCTCTTCCCACATATCCATTCTCATCCCTATAAGTCCTTTCTTTTATAAGCTGTTTTTGGAAGGGGTATGCTTTCAACTCATTTGTCATTTATAGTGGAGGAAGGCTTAGGGGAAAACTCTCACTGGCCAAAGGAGCGCACCATCATGATTCAACACATATCATAGTTCAGGGTCACTATGGAAGTAGTATCAAAGGATATAAATTATTGTAAATAAAGGTTATTACTTAGGAAGTTGCCTGTATCAGTATCTAATATACATTTGTTTAAATAAGACACATTCATATCTAGAAGCAAACTAATTTGATTGCACAGAGATATTAACATGACATGGATCTGTCAAGGCAAAGACCCTAGAGTGCAAAGACAGTGGGGGTGGCTTCCCTTGCAGAGGGAGCGAGGGGGACACTTCTCTCTAGTTCCAGGTGGAACCTGGGCTGATAGATCACGGTTCTAGTTATGATTACCTACATTATGACTCTTCCCAACTACACTGATTACAAACTTGAAATGAGTCTTCCTATTTAGAGCAGTTCATGGCCTTCTTTAATCTTGAAGCTCTGGGAAGAGACTCCTATAGTCTACTCAATGACATAAGAGCACAGAGCTTGGAATTCCCTGGTGGTCCAGTGGTTAGGACTCTGTGCTTCCAATGCAGAGGGCCCAGGCTCAATCCTTAGGGAACTAAGATCTTGCAAGCCTCACAGCACAGACAAAAATAAAAAAGAGAGAACACAGAACTGCTTTGACCTGTCATACCATCTAAAGGAGCCCCTTTCCCTCATCAAAGCCAAGTGGGGCAGCTAAAAGGCAACCAACACAAAGGTACAATTGTAAGTTTTCCCCTTTCTTCTCTGGGTTTAGCCATATCTAGCCCTCTGTCTATTTTTCACATTGCTTACAAGCTAAGAATTTTTTTTTTTACATTTTTAAGTGGTTGAAAAAAAAGAAGAAATCATGTTGTGTGGAAACTATATGAAATTTAAATTTCTGTGTCCATAAGCAAAGTTTTAGTGCAACACAACCATGTCCATTCATTTGTCTATGACTGCTTTTGTGCGCCATAGTGACACCTATGGTGTAACACATACAGAACACACACAGAAACTCCATGGCCCAGTGTGACAATGACAATATGATCCATACAATGACTGTATGGCCCACAGGCCTAAAACATTTATCTGGCTCTTTACAGAAGAAGTTTGCTAACCCCAGGTCTAATGGGATGGGCAAAGGGAGAGGCATTAATGCTGTTGCTTAAAGAAGCAAAAATTTTTAATATACTTGAGTTCTAGCCTTAAGTAGCCTCTAAACTGACCTAACTGGAATGAAGGACAGCTAAGAAAACTTGACATTTACTCAACCTAATGCACCATTCTCTCCTCTCATTGCATTCCTTTTTGTCTGTTCCCTTTGACAGTAAAGCACTTGGAGCTCTAGGTATGGTCTGATCCTCCTGCCAAAGCAGAGCAGAATTAAAAGCTTCTTCCCCAAGATAAACACATCAGTTAATTTTGCCCAAGGTGGCAAAGTATTTATGCATGTGTATATGAATCACTTTTAAAAATCCATGTTGGACTAATAATCATCCTTCTCTTTTTTCTCCACCTATTTCTTTAACTTTTAACTTCATTAAAATTTTAAGCTTAAAGAAGAGTTGCAAGAACAGTACAGAAAAATTCTACCAAAATTTATGGATTTTTAGTACTGTGCCCTATTTGCTTTATCATTTGTAATCTTGCTCTCTCGCTCTCTCAACACACACACACACACACACACACACACACACGCTGTGTTTTGCCATACTATTTAAAAGAAAGTTGCAGACATCATGACACCTCACCATTAAGTACTTTGGCATGAAATTGCTAAGAAAAAGGACAATTATGATATCTAAGAAAATGAACAATAATTCCATAATATCATCTAGCATCCAGCCCATATTCAAATTTCCCTGTCATAAAAATTTTTATAGCCTCTCCAACTAAAATAATATAACCACATGAAGAAAAAATTATTTCAAGTGACTTCTGAAAATAGTACATCCTTATTTGGTTGTATTCTAAGTGAAAAAGTGCTAGAAAGAAATCCTAAACTTCATTCAGTGGGTTTAATATTAGTGGTAACGTTGGTATTGTGAGCTTGAAATATTTTATATTTGTGGTAGGATAAAACATACAAGTGAATATTTTAATGTTAACCGGACTAGGACTCAGCGTACAAGAAAAGATACCTATATTAAATACGTGTTTGAGAGACTATAATATTAAATATAAAATTAAAATATCAGTAAGGACGTGTGATTTTTTTTCTTTTCAAAATAAACTTTTCTTCCTCTGGAGAGCATCACTGAACGTATCACTAGAAACAATGACACTTCAGTAGCAGTGAGCATACCTACTACCATTTAAATATGTGGTGCCCTTCCCTTCTGTCATCCCACTAGATGGGATCAGTAAACTTCTGTAAAGGGCCAGATAATAAAACTATTTCAGGCCTATAGGTCATACACTCTACGTACTAAATCATACAGTCTAGTATCTAAATCAATTTAGATATCGATTTCTAAATACCGTCTTCACCTAAAGAAACCAGGGCTAATTGGAAAACAAAATAGCTGATTCGACTTTATAAGGTGAACTTAGGCTGTTTTATTGTGCCACCTGATAAATGTTGAAGAAATGATAGATTTGGAAAATGACCTTTTTCATCCCTAATGTAATAATTATTTCAGGCAAAGATCATCAAAGAATAGTAAAGCCTTTGGATGGAAGATTTTTGAGTAATAGGATATTTACACAGAGCCAAAATATCACTCCATGAATTACTTACCAAACGAAAAGAGGGAAAAAATGTACTTTACATACAATGAGGAGATCTGGCTATCACCAGCTTCATCAAGGGTACTAATTTAGCATCACTGATAGTTGAGTAGCCTGGCATTGATGAATAGGAAATACATCACCTTTGTGATGTATTGTAATTATTTTAGTTTTTGTGGGCCACATGGTCTCTGTCACAGCTACTCGACCCTGTCCTTATAGCGGAAAGGAGCCATAGACAATATGTAAAAAAATGGGTGTGGCTGTGTGCCAATAAAACTTTATTTACAAAAATAAGCAAGGGATTGGATTTAGCCTGTGAGTTGTAGTTTGTTGACCCCTGTTTGAGACCTAACTTACAAGAAATTCAAGGGGAAGAGGAATAAAAGGAGATTATTAGATACCAAGAGGAAATAATCAGACAAGTCCGAAAACGAGGGACATTCTACAAAACAGCTTCTTTAAATGCTTCGAAAAAGTCAGTGTCCCGGGAAAAAAAAGTGATGGGATTGTTCAGACTAAAATAAACTAGTGAGACATAAAAATCAGTCTCAATGTGTGAACCTAGATAAAGGCCATCTTCTTTATACGTGCTGCCACTAAACCCTGTCTCCCCATCCCTGTCTTGTGCAGATGATTTTTTGGACCAGTGTGCAGAATCTTTCAATTATCCTCCTCCCTCCATCAGAATGATTTGCAATCACTACCAGAATGATTAGTTTGAGAGTTTTCAGCTCTCTTGGGGTGCTTTTTAAAGCCTCATGACATAAAATCAAAACTATTTTTCTCTGAACTTTTGATTAAAATCATTAAGAAAGCAAGTTTATAAAGAGAGGGAAAGGCAGAGAAGAAAATGTCTATGCTTTAATCACCAATCTTTAATTGTCATCAGTCACAAGCTGGAGGTTTATATCATTTGACCCTTTTATTCCCAAATGAAAAAACTTGTTCTGAATAATAATTTAAGCGAATAACTATATATTTTTTACTAATAATTGTAATAAAATGATCATCCTTATTCACCTGCAATTTTCCTATATGACAGAAAGAACTTGGAGTTAAAAATCTTGATTTATTTCAGAAAATGTCATCTAGAAGCGCCTAGGATCTGTTATAGAAACTAATTTAAAATATCATATAAACTGAAAACTGGTCTTAATATCAACGTATCTCTTTATTGAAACCATTTACGAGAAAGTTATTTTCCAAGCTTAAAGTATCATATACCTTAGAGCAAACTAATGAAGTCAAGTAAGACCTCTTACAGACCAAGATATTTTTTAAAAAATTCATACCTCGCTGCCATGACCCTCTTCTATTCTCATAAAGCCTATGCACAACTTTACAGCAGACTTCTTTATGTTGGACTAATCTTTACTAGTCTGATTGTTCCTGCCTCTATTTTTCCACTCTAGTTTTGGCTTCCTCCCTTAGGAAGTCACCTTTGTGAGGACAAAGCTGTTTCAAAATCAAGTTTTGTTTGATTTCCCTCATCACGATGAAAGTTTCTTCTACTTTTGTTCCTTGGAGGAGGAGATGTTCTTGAACTTTACAGTGGCTTTTCAGTTCTGCTCAATAAAGGGCTAAAGTTTGTGCTGCCAGTAACATACAAAATCATGCAAGATAAATTGAAACTCAGTTCACCATTTCTGCTGCTTCTATCTACAAACCATGCTTATAGGATGATAGTTCTAAATGATTCTTTAAAACCTGTAAAAGAGATCTTGAGGCCACTACATGTAGTTGCTTGAAGATATCAGCCAAAAAGACCAGTGAAATCCAAGATAACACTGGGAAAGAATGCAAAAGCATGAACTGGCATGTGTATAAGATTGTTATAAATTTGCATTTGGGGGACTGCATGATTCCTATTGTGATTCAGAAAATAATAAATATAAGGGCCATGAAGTTGGGCCATGATTATAGAGGGCCAGAGTTGATGGACTGAGCCAGGATGCAAACACAGTGGTACAAACACAGTGGTGATATTATTTTAAATCCATCGAGCTACTTACTTTATAAATTTAATAATTATTATTGAATGCCTACTGTCTTGGCATAGAGTAGTGAACAAAGAAGACACAGTCTCTGTTTTCAAGGACCTGACAGTCTAATGGGGAATTCAAACATTCTTCATGAGGGCAAGCAGCTGTACTATGGAAACATTTGGGAGCAGCACCTAAACCACCAGGTAGAGGGTGGCAGAGGGAAGTCAGGAAGTCTTCATGGTGGAAAGAAAACATCTTCCAGAAATGGGAAATGTCAACTGCCAAATTTCTATGGCAGTTTAAGGAACTAAAAATAAATTAGAATAGTTGAAGCATACAATTTGCGGTGGGTTGGGGAAAGTTTGTGGTGAGAGAAGATATGGGATAAGTAGAGGCCAAATTATGAAAATCCTTGGAAGTCTTAAATCTTGTGGGATTTAAGTAGGGTAAACTCTGTTTTAACTACTTGATTAATTATAATTAATTGCATTAAACAATTAGTGAATACATTTAGTGGTTTATATACTTTCTATTTCCAAAAGGATTTTAATGCATGCATAGAGATTCAACAAATTCCACGATACTAGAAGAACCTCACATAGAACCTATATCTACCATGAGAGTGGTAGTAAAAACTAAGGAAGTGATTACCCTAGGAGGTTGCACATATAAATACATGAGTGAGTTCAAAATGGAATTAGACACACAAATGGACCTAGTGGATTAGTAAGGGAAGTTGTTTATTTGAGCCCCTCACATGCCCTCCCACAAAAGGACCTCATTGACATGATCAGAAACCGAGTTTCAGATATAATGTTTCTTTGGTCTGATTCGGTATTACATGTCTTAGGTATTTATATCCTTATCCCTTAATTATACATGCCTATCTATTTGGGTTAGCCTTAGTAAATATGACCTTCAATTGAGCTTAGAACTTTGAAGAATATTTAGAAAGCTAAAGTCCATATCTACTTGTGGGGAAAATCCAGACATCCCACCTTCCATTGAGTGCCTTTTGGGGTAACTTTTTAGTAATAAGACTCTCTACCTTTAATTTAAGCTTCTGTGGGATCATTGATTAAAATGGCTGATTAAAAACAACTTTAGGAGAAAAAAACCTTAAGATAATTTTCTCTCACTGAATTGTTGTAAAGTTCTCTCTATAAAGTGCTGTAAGTTGAATCCCTCTTGACTTATCCTGAGTGGAAACAGAGAACAATGACACCTCTGTATAAAATTCCCAATCAGTCTCCAAGATCACTTTCAGTTTCCCATTAGCCTTATCATTGCTATATAAGGAGCCTTACTTTCTTTAGATTTTCCTGAGTCAGTTTCCTGATCCTTTAATAACGTTTGCTGACCTCCTCCTGAATTTCCTCCTAAGAATTCAAGTATTGATTCTAAGACATTTAATGATCTCCCTTTCTACTGTTTTATAGATACAGAGCTGGGCTTAAATTGTAGTTATTTTAAGTTAAAGTTAGCCAATCAGAAATAACCATATCTGTGTACATATAGTACACACAGATATGTACATACAAACACAAACACAGAACACAAACACTGATGCAAATACACATCAGGGTAGGGTCTAAGAGACAATGTGAGTAAAAGAGAGGGGATTTTGAGTACAGAAAATTTAGATATAAAATTTCTTTAAAGGAATTTCTGACTTCATCTTAGAGAGGAAAGCCAATAAATAAACAACTCAGACTGAACATTATTCAAATGAGTTATTTGATATAGATTCTTCTTCCAAAGGCCTTGATTTGGGAGCTGTTAGACCACGTTGAAAGGAAAGCAGATTGGAGGGAATTGTCAAATAGGGAATATCACATGACCGTACTGTACTTTTGTGTTTTTTCATCTTATTACTAAGTGGGTTCACAGCAATAATGTACTGGTAAATATTTAACAACTGGCTGAAGGTGGGAGGAGAAGATGGGGGTAAGCCCTGATTTGTAGCGTTTGAGGATTTCTGGGGTATAGATCCTCCCCCATGGCTTATTTCAAATGACCAACTTGATGTCACTGAACAGTTGGGAAGAAATATGCCATTACACACCATTATATTTCTACCATATAGATACAATAGCTGTAAACAACCCCAAGAGCCTAGATAATAGTAATTCGACAATGATGAGTTTTGAGTACTTTTATCTTAGTTTTTAAATACAGTCTACTTCATTTTAACTTTCTGTAATTTAATGTTTATTAATGGCTATGTTTAACAACTAGCTTGCAAAGATCCTGAAAGCGTAGCAGTCAGCTCTCCAGCTGGTGTGAGGCAGCTCTGGCACTTGACTGAGAAGCTTCTTAGGCACCCCCGCAGAGGGAAGAAGTCACAGGACTAAGTCCCGTGAAGCGATCACTGTGACTCCCTACCCACCGATATGGAATGCCAGTGAACAGACCTTCCAGGCCCTATCAGCTGAGCTGCGCCCCCTGTAAACTCTCCCGCAATTCAGAAGCGAGTTTCTAATCTCATGCACCCACCAGGCACTCTGCACTTGTTCTGGCTTGGATGGTGAGTTTGAAGAAAAGTGGAAGGTGTCCCGAAACTTTGGTGTCTTAAGTAAAAGACCGAAGGAGCTGGGTGTGGAGGCAGTGTTTCCACCTGATCTTCCTATTAATACTGGCAGCTTTTGGAAGCAAAGTTAAACAGAAAAAAATTCTCAGGATATACCGTATATGATCTTTTAAAAATGGTTTCCTGGGTGGTCTATGACCAGAAAAAGAGGCTCTGAGCTAGGAACAGAGGATACTTCTCAAAGATGGAGAAAGTATTTTTGACAAGAGTTTTACAATCCTAAAATGGGGGAGGGAGCAGTGCAGAGTATTATCCTAAATTTGAAGAGAAAAGGCAAAAAATCACAAGAGAATGAGAGAAAAATCTTGGGGACAAGTGAGTGTTACAGGTTGATGAATTGATTCCCAAGTGTATGACTGGAGGACTGATAATTACAGTGTAGAAATTAGGACCATAAACTTTGAAGTCAAGATGTTGGGTGTGCCTTCATGTGAAATTGTCAGACGTAGGAGGCACATCAAGTGTAGAAGACAATAGTATAAGCCAATGATTGTATTGAGGAAAGCAGAAAATGACAGGGGTGGTAGACTGTGTCTAAGAGCATTTGGAGAGTGGGAAAAGCATAATATATGTACCTCAAATATAGAGAATAATTAAATAAAGCCTATGAACTGGAAATAACATTAAAGAGCAGAGATCAGATCATTTCTTCTACCTAGGGCTATATCTGGGCATCGATGGCCAGAAGCTGGAGAGGGAGTGTCTCCCAGGTTCCCATGAAGGGCAGTGGAGTAATCTGATCCCAATTGAGACAAACAGAGAGTGTAGTAGCATGTGCGGAACTATCAAAGTGAGTTTAGGAGTAACCATCAGGTGTTGGAACATACACAAATATCAGGAATCTGTGGCAGGAATTTTTTAAAAAGCTGATGAGCAGGAAGGGGATGGGATGCTGGAAGGAGAATAACATTACAGCCAGAAGAGGCCAAGCACACGGGGCCATTCAAAGTAAAACATCAAGTGGGCAATGGGCAAAACATTTGAAAGTAGGATAAGCACAGGCAGAAACAGGAAGGCATAAAGCAGTATCCAAGGGACTGATCACTCTAACAATTTTCTACCTTCTTGATGCTGGGTTTTCTATAGTTCCTGTGCAGCAAGCACTGATCCCAGCAAAGCAGGGTTTCCAAACTTTCAAGAGCAAAAACATCACCTGATGGGTATGTGAAAATATAGATCCCAGAATCCTACAACCAACGATCCTAGGTCAGGTCCAGGAAAATAACATTTTAAAAATAAGCACTGTTAAAGATTCCAGTGCAGTTGGTTTACCAACCACTTTCTGAGAAGTGCAGTAGTATAATTAATCCAGGGACCCTGCTGGTGAGACAGGTCTGGAAACATGCTGTTACACAGGCCCAGAGTTTCAGCATTCCCACCTGGTGAGCAAATGCTGACTCCTATGAGAAGCAAGTTCATGGCCGAGCTGTGACAATTTGTTGCAGTTGCTTAGAAACATCTACTCCTTTTACTTGGTTCTGTAAAATATCTTTGATTTGTAATGTGGCTGTTTTTCCATGGGTTTAATATTATATATCATTTCAAATCTTGTTTGGAAACAGGTAGGGTATAAATCCTAATTAAATTTAAAAATGCTGACACCCTCTCTCGTATAATCAGGAGAAGTGGAGTAATGCTCTTTAGATATTAGTTGAATAATAAGTTATTTTTTATACAGAATCTGTCCTGATTATGTGAGAGAAACTTGAAAACTGTAAAGTTTTATACAAAAGGTGATTTTTAAAAATATCGGCACTTTATATATACCAGAGAAGTGTGTATATTTATCTGTTGTGTTCCTATAAAGTCTTCATATACTCAAACGTTGTTGTATTTATTACATTGTATTAACCAAAGGGGGAAAGTCCAAAAGTTTCCATCAAATACACCTAAAGAGAAGAATATATCACTTTGTCAAAATATTGTGGCTCTTCATTCTTTGTAGCTCTTCCAAATCCCACAAACAGAGAGGATTATCAGTACTATCTGAGTGTGTGTGGGCTTGAAACCTTTAAATGTTTCCAAAAGAACAAAGCTTTTTGATGCTTTTTTTTTTTTTTTTTTTCAATACTGGGAGCTTTTGGTGCAAGTTAATCCTTATGATCTGTCAGAGTATTGTCCCACAAACCACACCTTCCCAGGCGTCCGTGCAATGGACATAAATGATTTTATGGAGGCTCAGGTTGGGTCTTCCTGTGGTCCATATGTAGCAATTGGCCTCTTTGCAGAAAGGCTTGTCTCCATCTGCAATTATGCCAAATTCTGCATGTGAACATTTTTATGCATAGAAAAAGAACAGCCCAAGCAGGTCTTTCTACTTGAACCGAAGAATACGTGTAAGAGAGAAATGTTAGCTGTGCCTGGCCAAGGTGGTAAAATTATTTTCAAAACCAAGGATCCAGGCAGAAGATAGATTTGTTGATGTGACAGCCTTCAGGGAAACCAGAGACATGGCCTCAGAAAGATATATATTCAAAAGGAGGCCTCAGGGAATACTCTTGTCTTTTGAAATAATGGGGAATCTGGCAGAGAGGAGTTGTGACATCTGGGAGAGAACAATAAAGATTAAAATTTAGAGTCACTTGGAGAGAAAAATGTGAGTTGCCTTTCATATATGTGACAAGGTTGGCTATATCTCTAAGACATTAGAATTGTGTAGACACTCAGCTTATGGCTTTTAGAGGAAATAAAATAGCCTTCTTTTCGCTTCCCAGGCCATTGGATTGCCCAGTAGCTTGGCTTAGAGTAAATAATCTACCTTTGAGGAGCAAGATGCACACCCCTTTTGTCATTTTAACATGGACTAGGTGGATTTTCTTGCGGGTTCACTGTTTGGGGGTTATGATTAGTCCCCTTGGGAAGAACAGGTCAGCCAATTTTCTGAGCTCAATTACTGTGAACTTCTTGTGATGGGAGGGAACTCTTCTTCCTAAGGAACCTCTCACGCTGTTGCTTTGTTCTCTGTGCAAAATTTGAACACACAAGACACAACCACCTCTCCATGTCCTTGTTAGCTGTGTCTAGATGGGCCAACACTGGGCCAGTGCAACGTTTAGTAAAATACAGTTTCATAAAAGTTAATTATCTATTGTGTTTACACCACCAACTTACTTAGGAAACTGCCCTACTTCTCTTCAGCCTCTCCACCCTTTTCCCAGCTGCTCCCCAAGTTTGGGATTTAATTGCAGTTCTGATATACTGTTAAATTGTACGAATTGTGCGTTTTTTGTAAGCCTGCTTTATTGTACTTCTTTGGCCCATGACCCTCCTCTAGGAATTTCTCCATTTCCTTTGAAAGGCTTCCAAAGAGAAGTCCCATGGAATATGGGTGTGGACATCTTTAATTTAATGTAGGAAAGGAAAATACAGGGCTTTTGGAGATTTATTTCTGCCTGTACCTAATAATGCTGTTGAGAAATTATGGGTCTCCTTTAAAAGAGGTCCTAACAGTCAGGGACCTAGGTATTATTTGTAAATCTCTATCCAGTTTATTATTTTATCTTTTCCAATAAAGTTGGTTCCCTATCAGTTTAGTCAATAATATTATTTTCAACTTTGTTTATGTGCTTGGGCTCTGGAGAAAACCACACATCTCTCTCTCTTGGCCTCAAGTAATAGCCTTTCTAGAACATAAGCTTTGACCTCTCACCTGAAAAACTGCAGTGTAGGGAACAAAGCTCTTGAAGGTGTCCTAGGGACTGGCCCTGTGCTCCCAGATCCAAACGCCAATGTTCACTTGGCAGGACTGTAGGGGGCGCTGCGTTGTGGAAGTGTCTGTCTCTAAAGGAATAAGGAACAAAGATTCCAGAGCTCACATAGGGAGGCTAAACTCTGAGAGAAAGGAGACTGCTAAGAGAGGCGAGCCTTGGCAGGAAGTCACCTGAGAAGCTAGTTGAAACTTGAAGGGGGAAACTCCAGCTGCAGCAGGAATAAATCACCATTTGAGGGACTGAGCAAAGGAAAAGAGGCACTAGAAATGTCACATCCAAAATGAAATATATTTTATCATTTGTTTTTTAAAAAGTGTACTTTAAATGCCTAACCAAAAAATTTTGGTAAAGAAAATATTTTATAATGTTTGTATGGGGGGGTGTGGATTAGAAGAGTTACTTAAAAAAAAAAGGCAAAAAGAAAGGAAACAACCCCCCCCCCAAGATATTTTTGAAAGTAACCTTTCTGCTACACTGATTTTTTTTTTTTTTAACCTCAAATGTTGAAGAGGCTATTTGTGAAGCCTCTTTGCTGATCTTTTCCTAGGCTGAAAGAAAATCAGGGTTTACTTCATTGCCGTGGGTGGCTGAATCACTATAAAAATCTTCGGTCTTTTTGATGTTTGCCGTCTACAGAAGTTCTGAGAGACCTGGGAAGGAAGAACGAGAATGTAAGGGGGATTTTCAACCAGTATTAGAGAAGGCAAGTTTTATTAATCTTATTTACTTAAATCATTTGTTTGAGGGAGAGGACTGTGGTTTCTTTTGTTGTCTCAATGCCATCCCATCAAGACTTCTGAAGAAGAAAAACCAGTTCCATCATAACGATACAGGTGTCTGTCCCTGGAAGAACTGAGGACCAATTAAAATCAGAAGTTAAAAAGAGATAAAACCAGACTGAAATATTATGATTCGATAACACAGTGGTATATTTTATCAGTGTGACTTTTCAAAGTTCCACACTAATGCAATGCTTCTTTCAGTATTTGTGATTCTGAAAACACTCTTATTGAAATTAGGGTTGTCAGAAATTGTATGTATCTTCTAAGAATCCTTCAGAGGGAAAAAAAGAAAAAGCTCCAATAAAACTAATCACCCATGCTTATCTTTTTCTTACCTTTAAATCATTTCTTTTTCTTTACAAACCTAAGTGGGAAGAATTTAAAGATAGCTTCTAATATTGTGAGATAAATCAACACAAGTTCCCTTTTTATACAGCGGATAAAATGATTATGTAGCATCTTAAAGATTTTTAAAATGCAGTACATATAAATTGTGATGTTAAACTGCTATAAACCATTTTTTATCTACCGTAAACCATTTGTGAGTTCAAGAGTCACTGTGCAAACTACCCAATTAGTGTCGAATGACAGATGTCTTTTCTTAGTGAACTCATATGATGGCAAATGGCAAGCTCCAGATACAGGCTCAAAAATCCAGATATAGGCTCTGCTCTTGTCTACTTGATAGGTGTTTCCAGCTGCTCTGGGCTTTTCCTATGTTTTGCAGAATATGATTTTTATACATTCATGTATGTGGCATTTAATATGAATACATTGAATAAATGAATGTAAGGAAGCAATCAGGCAAATAAATGCAGATTTGCCTGGGTAGCCTTTTAAATTTCAGTTCATAATAAATAATTCCTGCAAGCCAACATGTGATGATTCTTCCCTGTGCTGCCCCTCCGAAATCACAGTACCAGCAAGTCTGCTCCATGGATGTCATTTGAGTTTGCCTTTTACCATCAGTGGTTCCTGATTGTCCAAAGAAACTGAACACCTGATTTGTTTTCCAGTAATTCAACTTCTCTTCACTCCTTAAATGATTAAATACCTTACAAAGGAATACCCACTGACTAATTTGACAGGCTTAATGGAGAAGTGTGTATTCAATTTATTCTTAACTTTTTATTTTATCAACTCCCATATCCTGTCATTTACCTTCTACTTAGGAAGTTCAATTGGGTGCTTTCCATAGCTTTAGAAATTCATTCATCATTCATTCTGTCTTTCATGTATTGGTGCATACCTTCTGTTTTAGGCCCTATTCTAGTTATTGGGGATACAAAGGCAATTAAGACATAGCCCATATACTCGGGAAATGCAGTCCAACAGAAGCAACATGTGAAAACAGATAACTATAATACAAACCAATAAGTGTATTTGTGTTTATGCCCATTGGTTCATTTACTTGAATATCTCTGCTTGTTCATGGAAAGGCAAGTAACATTTCCCAAACCGGGTTCTATGGAAAAAGTTTCTATTATCAGATAATTTGGGGAAATTAGCACACTAAGTCCTCCTTTTGGAGATTCATAATGCATACCACTGTATCATAATAAATATTTTGAGAGATCCTACTATAAAGAAACTTATTTCACTTTATCTTAGTTTTCCTCAAACTTACTGGAACATCCAACACATTTTTGATGGCACACATGTTAACATCCTGTGGGATCTTAACATTCCATGGGCCATCAGTTTGGGAAATGAACTGATTACCACTTGGAACAGCTCTGTATGTGCTCCCCTGTTAGAGAGAGTAAAAAAGGTAAGTGTTCCCTTATAAATAGAAGATATGTCTATTAGTCAGGATTCCTCAGAAGCAACTGAGAGAAACCTAACTCAAACTAGCTTTGGCAGAAAAGAGAATGGATTGATTCATGTGAGTGGAAATCCAGAAGTGGGTCTTGCCTCAGGGACTCAAATGGTATCTTCAGGTTCCTCTCACTCTCTACTTATTTACTCTGTACCTGTTTGCGCATTGAAACGGACTTCCTCATGTGTCTGGGAGTGGGGAGGCAGAAGGAGAGGGAGGCATGGCTACAGGCAGCTCCAGGGTTAATCACATGATTCAAGGTTAGTAACTTCAGAGAGAAAAGAAAACTTTTCTTCTTCAATATCCATATATAAATCCCCAGGGAAAGATTCCAATTGGCTCAGCTGAATTCACGTGCTCACTGAGGGCCAATCACTGTGGTCCTATTTGTAATATACTACTATAACCATATCTGGTCACATGTAAACCCCTAATACGAGGAAAGGTGGGGAGATTCTTGATTACAGGCTTCAACAGACCTACGTGGAATGAGGTGAGGCAGTTTGAAGGGGATTGGTGTTACTAGGTTGATGCTAGAGGGTAAAAAAACAATAGATGTTTACCACAGTGTGGTCTAATTATTAAAATCTAATTTGGCCATAATAGGCAGTAGCCCTATACAATTACTATCAGAAAGCAGGGATTAAAAAAATCAACTCTTCTAATATTAAAGTCATTATTTTTGGAAGATATCTCCTATTTATAAAATGGTTTATAGCTAGTAATCCCAAATGTGGTGTGCCCAGTCAATTGTTTAAGCACATAAAAAATTTTCTTGGTTCCAAGAAGTTATATTGCTCAAAGTTATACATTCTATGATTTTTAAGTAGCTGAAGTGACTAACTGTACTATAAATATTTCAGGCTAAAATTGTTGCAGCCATGTTATAAGGTATTAAACATTGGGAACATAAGTCTCAGCCTTTGGATTAGAGCGAACCCAAAATAATTGGCTAGGCAGAATCTTGGCCCTGTCCATGGTACCCATGGTGCCACGGTGGTTCATTTCTAAGAGGATCTGGGGAGAAATTTCAGACTTCTACTTAGCCGTGTGTCATTAGGTTTGTTCCTAAGTTTTCACAAAAGGATGTCAACACTATACCAAGCTCAGGTGCCCATTAAGGCAGAAGCTGTGCATTTAACTATCACTGTAATATAGTTACATTTGAGGGACTTAACTGAAGTCAATCCTGAAATTACATAGAGAAAAAATAAAAGATCAAAGGATTTGGGGCTTTGAAGGAGTTGGAGGCTGCAGCTATTCATGCCTTGATTGTAACTGAAGTCATATTTCCCAGACAATGTTTTTAAATTGTGGATTTAAAAAGAGGATTTATGTTGGCAACTTGGGTGGACAGATGAGGAGGAGCCAGTAAAATATGAGGAAAAGCAGTCAGAAATAGGATGTGCATTCATGAAGGAGGTAGTCATCAGTACCAGGCATTGTTAGGTCAAGTCAGAGGAGCTTTAAAAGAAGGCTCTGAGTTTACAGTTTGGAGACACTGGGGAGAGCAGTTTCCACAAAGTGGAAAGGTCAGAGGCCAGACTGCAGGGGGTTTTGGACTAAATCAGACACAAAGAATTAGAGACAAAGTATGGCTACTCCATTTAAGAAATTTTGCCGGGAAGGGAAAAAGAGGATGGTAGCTGAAAAGAGAGAGTTGAGAGATATGTATTTTCCCCATTTGAAGAAGTTTGTATGCAGAGGAAAAGGAACCGTGGAGGGGAGAAAGACTGAAGAAATAGGAAAGGAAAATATTTACTTCCGGAGCCAGGACCTAGAGACGACTAGGTTTATGGCATTAAGAGCCCAGGTTTAAGGAGGAAAGGATGAATAAAGATGAGTCTTGACAAGATTGGAAGTGAACAAAGCATGGTAGGGAAAGTGGACGCTTATGGCCTTTTCAGTAAAGTAGGAGGTGAGGTTCTCTGCTAAGAGGGAGACTATCAAGCAGCTGGGGTAAATGAAATCATTCTGGAGGAGTGTTAAATGTCTAGGTAAGGTTCAAACCTCACAAATATATAATAAATTCAATAAAGAATGAGGGTTGGAAATTGTCAGAACAGATGTGGAAAGAAAAGAAGACAATAAAAGAATATTAATGATAATGCCTTTGAAGAGATATGCCCATCGATCCAAAGCTGGAGAGAGAATTAAGTAAGATCTGATTGTGCCTCATAGCCTGGGGAAAAGGAAGAGGTAGAATGACAGTAAACTTCATGAGGGAAAGACCTAGCCCAGTGCCTGGCACAAAGTTCATAGTTCATAAATATTGTTGAGAAATGGAGAGCCTGATAAGCTAAAGTAGTAGCAGGTTGAGTAAGGTTAAATGAGTGAACATGAAAAGGATGGGAGGTTGGAAGGCAGTCCATTCCTAGAGTCATGCAGCATGCAGCCTTCATCAGTATATATGGTGGCCCTAGAGATTGGAGTCAGAACAGAATCCCTCAGTGTAAAATTTGGGCAGGGAAAAGGTGTTCCCAGACCAGGTTCGTTTTGCCTGACAGGCAGCAAGGCAAAACGCTGAGAGGCCAGAGGTGTACAGCAAAGAGAGCGTTTATTAGCTAAGCAGCCAAGTAAGGAGACAGGAGAACAAGTCTCAGAGCCCCCTCCCCAGAGGCAAGGGGCTCCGTGTATTTGTGGGATAAAGAATAAAGCAGCAGGATGGTCTGAGGTGTAGGGAGCATGGGGAAAGTTGGTTGGAAAAAGGTGCAGCAATCATCGTTCTGCTCAGGTGTAACTAAGCTACAGGCCTCTGCATGTTCAAAAATGGAGATGCTTAGCACGATTTGAGGGTGGAGTTTTCAGCTCTCCGACATCAAAAGGTCACCTAGCGGACACTCATGCATGCTCAGTTGGAGGGTTGGTGGTCCTATCCAGTCTTAACCAGCTCAGCTGAGCTAGACACAGCTGACTCCTAGTTCCCAGAAAACAACTCAGGTAAACCTCTTATTGTATAGGCTCCGTGCAGCTTGGAGAACATGCGTGTCTTAAAATGGCCTTGATTAGTGAAGGTAGGTGAAATGGATTTGATAATGATGACCCACAGTTTCAATAGGTGATGCCAAGCTCCAAGTTTGGTCTAAGGAGTGGGCTGTTGAAGCAAGGGAGAAGCAAATGCTGCTGGGGAATCAAGGAACTGTAAGAGTGGAGTTTTGAATAACCCTCAGGAAATGTCGGGCAGTGACCTGGGAAGCCAGTATTTGATCCCAAGAACCCTATTAGAAAGAGGATGGTCTAACCCAAGTCAATGGATAAAACTTTTCTGGAATTGTTGGAGAGCCAGGAAAATGCTAGCCTTCTTCCCTCACCATTGTAAAAGGGTAACAATGGAAGCAGGATCACCTGGGAAGCACTGGTTTTCAGTTAAGGGAAACATTTGAAAGGAGCAGCCGAGAGTCAGTGAGATGGGGCTGCATGCTCCAGTGGAGGGAGTTTTTATCACTAACTTTGCTTAGAGTTGCTGATGCACAGTGATTAAAAAGAAAAAAGAAGAGAGGCTTTTATTATTGCTTTTAATTCCCAATAGACAATGCATCTTTTATTTCTTGTACCATACTTGAAATGCTATTGGAAAGGAGTATTCTAGGAAATTTTTGAGGCTATGTGAGGGTATAAAAGGATTACTGAAAACTAGATGGAAAGGGTTAGGAGTAGTTCGAAAAGAGGAGGATAAATGTGGCAGAACTGTCTTTCTACACTAACTTGAGGCAAGGGCTAATATGATATTTGCAACATCCTTTCAGTAACCCTCTCCTCACATCTTGTCCTGTATTCTGGATTCCCAGGTTTAAGTCCTTGTTTCACAGCTGTTTATATCTCTGCATTTCTAACTCAGGTGAACTCAGATGGCTAGGTTGGAACTGATTACAACCAACAGGAAAATGTCCATGATTCTTATTTATGGGTTTTCACTTCCAGCATGAAAAATATTTACCCCCCTGGAGTTGCAAGAACGATTCCCAAGGGAAGTAAGTGGCTCATAGCTGAAATGCTTTCAAGTTGTTTCTTCCTTCCTTGATTTTACTGAATAGACCCTTTAAATATCACCAGGAGTCTGAGGTTTTCAACTGTCATCAGGATACACCAGTGTTTTGTCCACTGGAGGGAAATAAAGAGGTTCAGTAACAGCCGTTGTTGCAACTACCCATCACTGACACTGACCCAAGCCGGGGTGGACCACTGCCACTGAGGGAACCTGTCATCCATGTGTGTTAGGGTCATGGGGGTGGGATGGGGTTGAAAGATTCTGCTCTTTTTTTAAAATTGAAGTACCCTTAATTTACAATGTTGTGTTAGTTTCTGGTGTACACCAAAGTGATTCAGTCATACATATACATAAATATTCTTTTTCATATTCTTTTCCATTACAGTTTATCACAGGACATTGAATATAGTTCCCTGTGCTATACAGTAGGACCTTGTTGTCTATTCATTCTCTATATAATTGTTTGCATCTGCTAATCCCAAACTCCCAATCCAACCCTCCCCCATCCTCACCCCTGCTTGGAAACCACAAGCCTCTTCTCTATGTCTGTGAGTCTCTTTCTGTTTCATAGATAACGAACATGTGGTATATATATATACAGTGGAATATGACATCACTTATATGTGGAATCTAAAATATGACATAACTTAAAGATTTTGCTCTTGAACATCAGTAGCATGAAAGCAGGAACTTCTAGTGTGGGTCAATCCTGAGGCATATAACTGTTTAGCACATGCAACCATAAATAAGAAGCCCTATCTGGGTAGTAATTTGTATCTGGTTTTGTCTTGATAACAGTTGGCAGAGTCCCTCTAATCAAAATATTTATCTTTGCTGTAGTTCTCAAAGTGTGGTCCCCAGACCAGCAGAACCAGCATCACCTGGAAACTTCTTAGAAATGCAGATTTTTCAGACCCCGCCTCACTACTTCTGGATCAGAATCTCAGGAGGCAGTCAAGCAATCTGCGCTTCAACAAGCCCTCCAGGTGATCCTGACATTAGCACAAATTAGGGACCCAAGGGGCCAGGTGGTGCTGCACTCAGACCAGACTGCTCATTAGAATCACCTGGGGAACTTTTAACAAAATACCAATGCTGGAGCCCCTGAACCAGATTGTGATGTAATTAGAGTGGTGTGGGGCGCTGGCATCAGAATTTTTTCTAAGTTCGAATAATTCCAATGATAGTCACAGTTGAGAACTGTCGCTTTAGAGCAATATAAGAAGGAGCTCTTTAATTTAGGACTTTGTGATAAATTCAAAAATAATTTATTAAAACAATTTTATGTATTTTACTAGGATGTTAATTTAAGCATGCTTATATAGAATAAACCACAAATAAGGTAAGATTTAAGAGGGGGGATCTTGTCTGGTTTTTATTTTTCACTATTGTTATCCTGAGCGCCTGGGGCAGTGCTTGGCACATAGTAAGTGCTCAAGTAACTCTGTTGACTAATTGAATTAATCAATTAAAGACTAGAGTTCCAATACGAACTTGCCTTTACACCGCACAAAGGAACCAGTAAGCACTCTGAGCTAGAAGAATAGTATCTTTTTCTGGGGCTGGCGTGAGTTCATCTCCTTGTGGTTCTGCGGGTTCTCTGTGAATCCTCTTTGTTCTTGTCCCATGCTGATCTGTACCAGGATGTCACTGCTTTGTATCAGGATTCACATTACATTTGCAGGAACTGGTCTCTGCTTATGCCCTTAGCCAGAACACCCACTGAGTCGATCACCCGGATTGTTAGAGGCGCGATACCGGCACTGGTTATGTTATCTCCCTTCTTTTCTCTGGGCTGGCTTCTCCACCTCCTCTCCCCCCGGCCTCCACCTTTGGACGGGTGCTGCCAGCTGGCCTGCCTATGTTTTGATCTGCGCACTCTTTCCTCTTGGAGTTCCCTAGAGCTCATGGAGGGGTTCTCTTTGCTTGGTGGACAAAACTTTCTGAGTGGGGTTTAAGCCAAAACTGGATTTCCCAGCAGGCAGAAACAGGTTCACCATGCTGCTGCCGCTCAAACCCCTGTGGCAGTAGCACCTCCAGCGTGTGCCTGTTAAAGATTCCTTGTTCAATGTTGAGTAAGCCACATCACCTAAAAATGAACTAGCAGATTTGTTTAGAAACTGCCTCTAATTCAATAGGGCAAATTACTTCCCTGAAACTTTTTTTTTTTTCTCCTTGCGGTACGCGGGCCTCTCACTGTTGTGGCCTCTCCCGCTGCGGAGCACAGGCTCCGAACGTACAGGCTCAGCACTATGGCTCACGGGCCCAGCCGCTCCGCAGCATGTGGGATCTTCCCAGACCGGGGCACGAACCCGTGTCCCCTGCATCGGCAGGCGGACCGCCAACCACTGTGCCACCAGGGAAGCCCCCCGAAACATTTTTGATGGGAGTTCCGTACTGGTTAGAGTAATCTAATTAAGATGTGTTGTTAATGCTGTTTTATTTACTGCTTAAGTTTAAAAAAAAAACAAACAAAAACTGTAGAACCTCCCACTATCAGCAATTATTCTGAAGTCTTTTTTCCCCTCTTGTTTGCTGTAGCTTCCTTTTAGACTGAAGTTACCTGTGTCTCCAGATAGGAGGGAGGTCAACATTTTGTACTTAATATTTTGCCCAGTTCTTACTGAAGTTTCACTAAAGCAAAGGGAGGCTGTGAAGTACATGGTGTTTCCAAACCATTTGCATTTGTATACTCATCTCTTAGAGTGCAATACACACATAAAAATTATCCAGAATTATACATAAATTCTCCATTTCTACATGAAAGCTTCTTGTCCCTTCAACTACACTCAGGTCCAGAGGCTTAAACAAAATCCTTTTCAGATTATTGTTAATGCTGTGCCTGATTCTGCAGCAGCTGTTGCTTTTGAACAATATGATGCTTCTCCTCCCCCAAGAGGAGTGGAGAAGGTCTCCTCTACCACACTCTCAACCTTCGTCAACTCAAGGAGCATAAAACAGATTGAGAGAAGAACCTAGGATTCCTGTTTGGGAATTCAGTGCAGAGCTTAAAGACTATTGAGTTTTGCCACTTCCTGACATTGACTTTCATAGCAACAGTTTAATTTGGAGAAAAGCTGCTACCTCAAATGGCTGAAGGTATTTATGTGGAAAATTTTCCAAATGATTGACTTTACTGTGTTGCTATTTTCTTTCTCCATGAATATGTGAGTATTTGGCTTTCTCCCAGGAGTTTTTCTGTATCACTTCTCTTTAGGCAAAGACATTTTTCTATCCAGACTGGAAAAAGAAAGATGTACCAAGAGCTTCCCCCTTTACAGTGAATTATTATTTGAGTTTAAACGATAACATCTCTAAGAATGAAGAATTTGAGTGTGTCTGTTTCCTGAAATCTTCCCTTGGCCAATCTTCATGGTAGTCAGAGTCATCTTGATCATCACTTTGGAGCCAGTGCAACTGTGATCAGCTTCCTCCAGCACTGCCCTGCCTCTCTCCTCCCCGTTGGCATCAGTCTTACTGAAGGGGTTGTCTCTGCTCCCTCTTACTTCCTTATCTCCCGCTAATTCTTCAGCCACCTCTCTAATGCCGAGGTCGCCAATGGCTCCCTGTTATTTAATCCAATGATTATCTTATATTATAACTGATTTGTAGCATGTGACATTGCCGTTCCCATCTTCCTTCGCTTCTTTGCCACCATTTCTCCTCATTCTCTTAGTTTCCTCCTCTTCTGCCCCTTTCTTAAAAGTTGCTTCCTTGGGTTGTAGCAGAGTGGGGAAATTAAACTGATAATATCCCCCACCTTTTGAAAAGAAATTAAACTTCTAAATAGATGAATAAATATATATGTCTAGAATTGAAACTCTGTGAGAGCCGGGTTTTTTTGTTTTAATCAGCATGGATCACCCACCCTAGAACGGTGCTTGGCACAGAGTGGGCACCCAGCCAACGAATGAATGAATGATATAAAATTCATAAATACTGAAAATATATATAGAAAAGAAGGAAAAAAAGTTGTTTCCTTGGGAACCAATGCAAGGCCTGCCTCTCTTCTTACTCTACAGTCTCTTCCTGGCTGGTGCCATCTGTCCCTCAGACTCAATCCCATGCCATTGATAAAGATCCCCATCCACTTCTCCAGCCCAGATCTTATGACGGCAGATCTATGTCTAAACTGAACCTAATTCCTTCTCTTCCTGGTTTCTCTAAGTCCCCAGTTTTAGTGAGGGATGCCATTGTTCATCATGCAAGACAGAAACGTTAACTTCCTCTCCCCTCTTCCCATAAAAAAACACTAACGATTCCTACTTATTCTATTTTCTACATAAATTTTAAATCCACGTCTTCTCCCTAACTCCTACCAGCACCACCCCCCCGCCCTAAGTCAGGAAACCACCAACTTGCATCTGGATAATTCTCTCTGGTCTTGCTTCCTTGTAATCCATCCTCCATATTATAGGAGAGAGCTTTCTGATCCCATTGCCCTGATCAAAGCCCTCATGCTTGCAAAGCCCCCATGCTTGCAAAGCCCCCGCAGTCTGGCCTCTCTTGCCTCCCCAGCCTCAGCTCTTGGCACTCCTCACCTTACATTTTTCATTTTTGGTCATTCCAAATATTTTTCAGTTCTTCAAAAGTACCATGCCATGCTCTCCCACCTTCTGGACCTTCATATTGCCATTTCTTTTTTTCTACCTAGAACATTCTTTCTATTCTCTCCCCATCTGGAGAATTCCTGCTCCCTTTTTAGATCTGAAATTCAGACCACTTCCTGTTGGATGCTCCCCTGAATGCCCCAAGTCTGGCAAAGGTACCTCCCCCATGACCTCTGCCCCATTGTCCCATCAGAGCAAGAGTCCCCCTGTGTCATAATTGCCTGGGTCTTTGTATTGGCATTATATGGTCACTTCTGTGAGGACAGGAGTGTGTCTCCTGTGTTGAAATCGTATCTCCAGTGCTTAGCACAGTGATTGATGCAGAGGTGCTCAAATTTTTGTTGAAGAAATGAGTGAGCCTCAAAGTAAAGCATGAGCCAGCTTTCTTTACCACACAGCCACAAATGCCTCACTCCGCAACCTCTTCCTCACTAGTCAAGCTCCTCCAAATAAAACAACTATTACTTTCCCACAAAGTAGCCAAAACTTTGCTGCAGACAAAGCAACCTATACATCCTGAGGAAGAGAAACTTTTCAAAAGTTCTGAGAATTAACATATGGTAATTGTCAAATCCCAGGTTGTCTTTTTTTTTTTTTTTTTTTTTTGCAGTACGCGGGCCTCTCACTGCCGTGGCCTCTCCCGTTGTGGAGTACAGGCTCCGGACGCGCAGGCTCAGCGGCCATGGCTCACGGGCCCAGCCGCTCAGCGGCATGTGGGATCTTCCCGGACCGGGGCACGAACCCATGTCCCCTGCATCGGCAGGCGGACTCTCAACCACTGCGCCACCAGGGAAGCCCCCCAGGTTGTCTTTTAATTGAACCTTCACAGTAGTTCCCTTAGCTTGTACTCAGTGCTTAAGCTGAGTAGAACCTCATTAGGGAGGTTGTCATGCCTTAGTGAAAATGGAGGGAAAGAGAAATAGAGCTTTCCATGACAGGGAGGCGGCAAAGAAGGGGAGCAATCTGGTCTGCAGATTCTTTAATCCACGTAGCTGACTGTACTGACTCCTGAAATGGGAGATGATGGCGGAGAACAGCCACAGCCATCAAGGGAGCCTAGTATCTTCCTTCCAAACCCCATTCTGGGTTTTGTCCTCAAAAAGCATCTGCTACCTGCTTTCCTTCTCTCCTTTCCCAGAGCACCTTCTTCAGTGCCAGCCTCAGGAGCAACCTGATTTTAAAGAGTTTTCCTCCCCAGGAGCAAATCATTGAGGGAACCATGTAACTACCAGGTTCAGCCCCCCAGTGCTTTTCTGGGCCTCTCTGTCACTGCTCATCAACTTGCTCTGTTCTAGCCACCGTGAACACTTTCCTACTCAGGGCTGTGATGAGGTGGGGCAAGTGAGGCCCCCGGGGGTACAAAACTGAAGAAGTCGCCCACTCTTGGATGCCAGCGCTGCACGTGCAGGAGCCTGAATGCGAGTGCCTCCCTGGACTCACCCCCATCCCGGCTCCTGCTCTGCCCTACCTCGGCCGCCGTGTCTCCTGGCCTCTGCAAATTCTAGTCCTCCAGACCCAGCTCAGATGCTGCCTCCTCTAAAGAGCTCTTGCTAAAACTCACCAGTCTCTCTCACAGCCCAGCAAGTGGTCATTGCACCTTCCTCTGAATTCTCAGTGGACCTTATTTATACCTCTCTGAAGACACTGTATACCTTGTTTAGCTCTTGGGCTTGTCTTTGTTTAAGAACAGTTGTTTTCTCAGTGTTCTTTCAATATCTAGCTCAGGGTTTGGCACACATAAGTCAGTGAGGTGAGTGGGGCTATCAGGAGGAGAAGATAGAAGGCATAGTGGTTAGTTGCATGGGGGCGAGAGGTGAGGAGTAGGCATGGGCCCTGGGGCCAGTCTGCTTGGGTTTGACCTCAGGGTCTGCCATTTACTGGGTGTGAGAGCTTGGACAATTTACGTCACTTGTCTATGCCTCCATTTCTTTATCTTTAAAATGGGATCAATAGTGATACCCTAACGTGGGATCAATAGTTGTACCCCAACATGTGAAGTCTAATTGAGCTAAAAGAGGTAAAGCCCTTAGCACAAGACTTGGTGCCTAGTGAACACCTCAGTAAATGTCAGGATTCAGAATAAAGGAGGGTCTAGCGAAGGGATATCCACGGAAAATGCAGGTGTGCACGCTAAGGGTAAAGCACATTTGTGATTGATGCCATAGAGGAAGTTAAATCTAAACCGTTAATGATGGAAGACAGAGGCAACAGCCACCTACTCCCTCGAGAACCCAGGTGCCTACTGTTTTCGAAAAGACAAATCTTATCTCTACAAAGAAGATGGTTAGGGAGGCTGCCTGAAAAGGCAGCCGAGGAGACCCAAATGAACCTGGGAGTATTAAAACAGATATTTAAATATGCCCTGTTTTAATATCTGCTGTTAAGGGGGATGGAAACAGAATGCTAAGGAAAAGTCATGTTTTTGCTGCCATCTACAGTCAATGTGCAGTTTTCAAAGTTTCTTACACACACACACACACACACACACACACATATATAGTTATGAGTAACAGTTTGGTTGAAAGTCTAGTAATTGAGATACTTTGGGCATATTATTCTAGTATTTTATTTACCAGTGTTTCTAAAATTATGTATATTTAATCAGTAATATAGCCTTTTTAACATCTCAAATTGTGTTAGAACTTACCAGAAGACGGCTGAAATAAGAGTGAGGCTGTCATCTGTCGGGTTGGATTAGCTGCAGCTGTGGCAGATGACAGTTCATACAAAGATTTTAATGAAGAAAGAGATAGATTGGATTTTACCCCATGTTTTCCTGCCCCATGACCTGCAGTTCTATGATTGTTATTAGAATTATTATAAATTGTATTTTATACAAGCATCCTTTATTGTTTTGATATGAGAAATCAACCAAAAGCAAGTAAAAACAGTATGACAGTGATGTCACTTATGAGATACCTTCTGTCCCTATGCGCCTATCCACGTAATCTCCATTATCATGATGTTTTCCTAACTTTCCTGTGCATTATTTTTCAAGGGTTAAATATAGACAAGAATTATTGGAAAAGCGTTTGATGGAGAAAAAAGAAGTGACCCTTCAAGAAGCACTTGAAAAAGCAGAGAGAGAGAAGCGAATAGAAGCCCTGAGGAAACAGGTGTTTTTAATTTGGAAAATTTCATGGGTGGTTTAAAAAAATGTTTCTAAGTGCTCTTAATAACATTATTACTAGGGCTTAGTTCATGACATCTGCTATAAGAAATGTAACTTTCCCAAATTGGGACACTGGTCTTCATTGCTGGGAGCAATTAGATTTATGTTGAACCATTTCCAGTTTCTTAGTGTATTAGAAGAATTTTATCAGCACCTTTAAAATAGCTCTCCCAAGATTTAAATGCATCCATATTACCTCTAGTTTATAAGCTGAATAGTATCCATGTACAGCAGTGAAACTCTGCATCTAGCCGAAGGATTTTACTCTCCTCGACAAAACGTGGTGGAGATTGAGCAAGATAATTCTCCCTAGGGTAGGAACCTCTGTTTGGAAACATCCCACAGTTAACAAACAGGTTAAAAACCACTTTTAAAAAATACTGTTTTTGTGGAGAAATAAAAATCTCCCATTGCTTTGGCTTGTAAAAGTAGGCAAAAGTCCGAAGGTAGTAGTCGGCAAGAGCAAGAATTTAAGACCTTGGGAAATGTGATAAAATAGTTTTACTTGGTAATTTTTCATAGTTTTTAACCTGAAAGTGATTAGCTCAACTCACAAGCTCTAAAGTCTTCATTGACACCATTTCCCAGCTGATAGGAAATGACCGTCTGGTTTCTCTTCTCTGTCAGTGAAGGCAGTATAGAATCTTGGGTAAGAACTTGGCCTCTGGTGTCCTTCAAAACTGGTACAACCTGGTTCACTACTTACTGGCAGAGGAAACTTAGGTCTTTTAACCTCCCTAAGCTTCATTTCTTCCTCTGAAAAATGGGAATCATAATAATAGTACCTACTTCACAAGTTTGTAGTAATGTGCATTCACATTTTTTGAATATTTAGTAAGTATAAAGCCCTCTTCTAAATGCTTTTAGGTTTTACCTCATTTAATCTCTACCACAACCCTATGATATGATGTAAGAATTATTATTATTCCTACTTCATAGAAAACTGAGGAGGCCCAGAGGTTCCCCAAAGTCACATAGCTGGTAAATGTCAAACTGGATTCAAACCAAGGAAGTCTAGTTAAATGAAATATTTAGTAAAGAGGAAGTGTAAATGCATACAACTATTATATCATCTTTTATAAAATAGATTATAGAAATACATTCCTGTACTTTGAATTTAAGTCCTGGTCATCTTAGATTCAACAAAATTTAAATTATTCAATCATTAGCAAATAATTATATACCATGGCCTTCGGGAGACAAAACTTAATGTCACTCTTACTGAACACATTCTTGTTCAAAATATAATTTTGATAACTACAGAGTCCATATGATTAGGATTCTTTCCATCTGTGAGCCCTTTGAAAGAGGAAATATCTGTGCCCGTTATCTGTAATCAGTGTTTAGAACTACAGTAAAAGACATTTTGGCTAGGAAACCTATCATAATTAAAGTATGTTCAACCCCAAGTTATGTCATTACAATTTCTAAATGGCATTGAAAATGCCATTTTCTTAATGCTAATTCTTGACTTTAGGAATTAACAGGCAGGTGTTATTAATGGTGCATATAATTTACAAAATTAGTGGCTTCTTTTCATTAGGATACAGGTTTGAACAATTTCAATTATCATAAAGGACAAGGGCATTTGGGTTGAAACGACTGCAGTTTTTCAGTGGAAGGGGAAACAATGGTTTTTAACAGTCCCTGGAAATCTAGTTGCCTGGTACAATGAAAACTCACCCATCTTGCTCAATAATGCCAACAACACACATGACTTTACCCATAAATGACATGCTCCAGATGCAGCTTAATCAGATTAAACTTTCTAGAAAACTTCATGTGGTTGTTACCATGGCCGTAGATTGCTAGTGGTTAAAAATTAACCACTTTTGTTTTCTACTTTTGGTTACTTTCAAGGTGGTTGAATATGTGGGTTTTCTATATAAAATTTCCCTTGACTTTGGATCAAAAAGAAATTTTTATCTAAATTTAATCATAACTGTAATTATGTAATCTTTAATAAAATTTCTTAACTTTAATGGACATTAACATTAATAATGTTGCCCAGAAGCATTTTGCTTGTATCTTGTTCCAAGTAGCCATGTTTTTTCTTCTTTTAGGTTGCTATTGTCGCTCAATTTGATCCTGTTAGAATGATGTCAGACACAATGGCATCAAAAGCGAGGATGGGTATTGGAATCGAAGAAGAATTTATTCTTCAAAAGCCACTCTTCACATTGAATACATACAATGAACAGCAGGTAATTATGGAAATTAGCACAATTGATGCAAAAGCCATGATGATAAGAATTGTAGAAGTGTGTGTTTTGGGTTACAAATTATTTTCAATATTTACATTTGAATACCATCCATATTAGCATAATTTTTATTTCCAAATGAGAGCACATAATTACTGAACAATTCTTAATATAAAATAGTTGATAGATGACCATAGAACAAAACACTGTATGTGAAAATGTTATCTGTCATTGAAAATTATTTTAATCTAAAAAATAATTTTATAAAATTTTAAAGTTGTGTTAATAATGTATTTTGTTTAAATATTTATCATATTCAGAATTTTTTAAATGCATAACATAAATCCTATTAAAGAAACAACTAATGATACTGATAAGACAAAGCAGAGGGAAGCTTTCTGAAATTAAAATGAACAGAAGATAATGTATAAGTGCTAATGATGAAACATTTGCTGTGGGAAAAGGTATTAAGAGGTTATTTAACTGTTTCTAGGAACTTCTGAATCATTTTAATCTGTTTCTATAGCTTGGAAAGAATTTTTTAAAGTTTTTTTAGATGGATGGATGGAAGAGAAGGAGCCAGGACATGTGAATGAATGGATATCACTGAAGTTAAGGGAGAATGTAGTTGTTAACTTTACAAATCTAAGAAAAGCTAAATGCTTATTTAATTATTTAAAAAGCAGGAAACTTCATCCATTCACTCAGTGACAAATCTAGTGTGCCTCTTTTATGTGCTGCATACTTTGCTAGGGAATAAAAAGATGAACAGATCACATATTAATTGGGCAAATATTTATGGAACATATACTGTATCTGGCACTGAGCCTGGTGCCAGGGCTGCATCCTGAGAAAGATAAATTTGTCCTGTGTGGAGGAAGTGAGCAGGGGAGTTGGGTTGGGAAGGAAAGTAGCATGCATGGGAATAACTCCACTAGGGTGAGATCGCCTCCGGCTAAGGGCTGCAGCGGCTTAGAGGAAGGGAATGAACGGGCAACCCTGAATGGGAAGGCGGAGAAATGGAAAAGGAAAAACTAAGCTCCATCTTAGTTGAGGAATCTTGGCAGCAGTGACAGAATTCATTCCAGATAATTTAAGTTAAAAAACAAACAACAGGGCTTCCCTGGTGGTGCAGTGGTTGAGAGTCCGCCTGCCGATGCAGGGGACACGGGTTCGTGCCCCGGTCCGGGAGGATCCTACATGCCGTGGAGCGGCTGGGCCCGTGAGCCGTGGCCGCTGAGCCTGCGTGTCCAGAGCCTGTGCTCCGCAACGGGAGAGGCCACAACAGTGAGAGGCCCGCGTACCTCAAAAAACAAACAAACAAAACAAACAAACAACAGCAAAGCTGGATTGGGAGGAGGGGTGGGTGTAGGGAGAGGGATTAATTAGAAAATGCACAGATATCTCCAGAAGCCAAAGCGGGGAGGGCAGTTGGGCTTACAAAGAATTGAAGTCAGAAGCTGAAAAGCTTTCAGGTACCTGGGCTGAGGAAATAAGTGCTTCACCAAGCAGAAGAGGGTGAAAAGAGGCCCTTACCGGTATGTGTTCAGTGTAAGGTACATGATAAAGGTGGGTGCTGGGGGATGAGACTGGAGACATAAATTCCAGTCAGACTGTGAAAAGTATAGTAGATCTTACTTGCTAAGACTTTTGACCTTTATCCTGTGAGCAGAGGTGAGACTCTGAAGCAGGTGAATTATATAATCAGCTTTATGTTATAGCAATGTGTCCTGAATGGAAAATTGGTGGAGGTGGAGTCAGGTCCTTTTAATATGGTGGAGCCCTCATAGAAGTGGCGTGGAGTGGGGGGAGGGTGGCCTGTCAGGGGCATGGATGGCTCTGGCTGAGAAGAGGAGGGGGGATAATGAATGAGGGTGATTCTAAACTAGGCAGTGAGTGATATTGAGAAGAGCCTGCATTTTGGATTGAAATCCACATCCACTATTTACTGGCTGTGTGAACTTGTGTAAGCTATTAACATCTTTATGTCTTGTTTACTTCATCTGTAAAACAATAATTTGTAAGGTTCTTGTGAGGATTAGTGTAATAAATGTCAATTGCCTAGAATATTGTCTGGCACCTAGTAGTAATTCAGTAAATTATAATCATTAGGTGGTGCTGTCATTAACCATATAAGAATTCAGAAGGAAAAGCAGACTTAGGGAGAGAGCATTTGTTTTGTTTATATCAGGTTTAGGTTGAAGATGTCTAATACACACTTACAAGAAACTGATGGGCTTCCTCTGGGTAGGAGAATTGGGGAAATGGAGGTCAGTATGTGAGGGAGATCTTCATTTCACTTGATACGTATTGAAAAAAACAGAATTATGAAAACATTTTAAAACTCACAGTTCTGGAGCTGGGGGGAAAAATGGTGAATCCTGGAGATAATGAGGACGTCAACAGCACACAGGTGGAGCATGAATCCTTCAAAGTGGATGAGAGTGACCAGGGAGACTCTTTTGGAGCAAAAGAGGAGAAACCTAGGACTAAGGCTCAAATACGTTGCTTTTCAGGCACAAATCTCAGGGTTATTCCTGACTTATATGCATCATTGTCCCCAGTCCCTGTATTGATCAGTTGCCAAGTTCTATTGATTCTTCCCTTCATAGTGTTTTGGACAGTTCTCTCTTCCTTGCTACCAGCCAATTTTAGGCATTTATTATTTCATGTCTAGACAATTGTAGTGGACTCTTAAGCACTCTCCCTGCCTCTGTCTCTTCTTTCTCTGCCACCTTAATTTATCCTGAACTTGTAGTCAGATGCATCTTCTTACACAACAGCAATGGTTATATTAGTTCCATGCTGAAAACAGAAACACAACCTCAGTAGCTGCCCAGACTCCTTGGCATAGCCTTCAACCCTTTAAAATTCAAGGCCCAGTCTTAGAAGTGTCCTTTTTCAGTGTTCCCCAATGGTACCAAGTACTCTACCCAGATTACCCCGATCCCAACTTAACCTATTTCGTCTCTGAGTTTGCATGTGCCTTTCTTTCTTGATCTCTCTTCCTCCCCCAGCCCCATTCCCAGCTTTATAGAAGAGTAAGTTGAACTTTAAAGTTAGCTCAAGTGGTCCTTCTTACCTGAGACCATCCTAGTCTCCTTGGCACCAGGAGATGTCTCTCTGTATTCTACTACTCTTGGAGCATCTGTCACATGTTGCCACGGACTGTAGTTATCTGTATACATTTTTTTTACCTCTGTTAGTGTAAGAGCTCCTTGAAGGAGGGGTTGCTTTCAACGGCTTATTATCCCATCCTCTAGGGGGACTTCAAGTTCATGTAAAATGTTTCATTAGCTGAAATCCATACGTGGCCACCTTCTTATCATTGCAAACAGTGTCTGTTGACATTAGTATTCATAGAAGGAGGAATAATGTCCAATCAGCTATAAATGAAAAGGGAAATTGAGCTACTCATATGTCTATACCCCTTAGAGTCAGATTGATGGAAGCATTTTCTAGTTCTGCTTGAAATAGAAATCTGGCCTTGGAAGAAAAGTTCTATTGATTTTGTTTTTCAAGTAGTGGCCATGTGTTTGAACTTAATTTACATATTTCCAAATGATGGAGAAATTAAAATGTCTGTTTAAAGACAGATGTACAAGGTTGTGGTTTAGGTTTATTTTAATCAATCGTTGTTTATATTTTATAATTTCAGCTAACAATAAATAACAAATCAATGATTGTACTGAAAGTAAGCTTTTATCCCATCTTTAATAATTTTAATGTTTTATTTTGACTAATCTAGTATACAATATTCTGTACATCTTATGTTGGAAACCACTGATATACTGGAAAGTGATAATGTCAAAAAGGTTTGGATATTTTCAGTAAGAATAAACAGAATATAGTCACTGTATACACAGAATTTACTGTCATTTAGTCATCTATCCAGTAAAAACAGATTACACGGCTTGGGGAAATACAGAACTAAATGATAAAATTTACTTCAATGAAATGCTATTTATTTAAATCATTTTATTCCTACAGATAATTTCTGACCCTAGACTTCGTTTTGAGTTAGCACTTCGAGAAGCTGGACTTCATAAAACATTTTATGCCAAGGAGATATTACCAAAAATCGGTCCCCAGAAACCTCCAAGAAAGGACACAGAGTCTACTGTATTCAAAATCTAGAGTTCATCCTCAAATCCTGTTATACATAAGTAAGATTTTTCTTTGAATACATTTATATGGATAACAATTAATACTACTTTCTAAAATTTTTTCAAATATCAGACATAGAAATCATAGCATCTGTTAAAAACAACTTTTTCTTTTATGATTCTTAGACTTTTATGGACTATTTCCAATATCTTTGTTATGTTTAATAGTACTAAATTCTCCAAAGAACTTAATTATGACACATATGGAACATATATTATCATTTAGTAAATTGAATTTTGGAGGTTGCATTATGCCATAAAAAGAGCTCAAAATAACCATTTGCAAGAACTACAGTTTATGTTGCTACTACCTACTAATGTTCATTTCTGCTTGTTATTTCAGAATTTGAGTTTTTTAATTATGGAAGTTTCATTATCATTAATACTTCTATTATTTCTCGATTATTATAAGAGGAGACTCAACCTTTCTCTAAATTTAGAAGCCAATTTGGTATACCATGTTTACTGCAAACCAATCATCCAAACAACTTCATTTTGCAAATTAGCCTGTAAGAATAAATTAGAAATTAGAAATAGCATTTCAAGCATAAGGATATCTGTTTTGGCTTGGAAAAATGTATTTGTATGGTTGTTTGGAAGGAATGTTTTAAAATTCAGAATGCTATCAAAATTTCCATGTTATCTATTAAATATCTAGATGACTTTATAGAAAGGAAGTGTTTCAAATAAAACTTAAGCATAATTTTTTACTATTTCTAAACAATCACACAGATACAAGTAGCTGGTGATACACAGCAGGAGGTAGTGTCACTATTTTGAGAACCATGGAGTTGATACTTGTGGTTATGATGAAAATATTAGTTGAGGTTTGGGCAGCAGCCTAGATGCTGGCTATGCCCAGACTCAGACCTTATTAATTTTCTTTGTTTTAAAAAATAGTATTAATAATAGTTACCATTCATTGAGCACAAACTGTGTGCTCAGTACCCTATATGTACTTTACATATAATGTCTTACTTGACCATCATAACAACCTTATGAGATTGTCATCTGCATTTTACAGATAAGGAAATAGATTCAGGAAGGTAAAATAATATGCCCTAGATCAGTTGTTTGTCAAACTGTGGGTCATTAAATCAATCTAGTGAGTCCTGACCAGTATTTTTTAAATGACACAAAATAAAAGAAATCTGAAATCCATGTGAGATTTGGGTTTCATCCCCTCTCAGGTCCACAAGAATTTCTCATGTTTGGTTACCCTCTTTCTCTCCTATGTCTTCAAGTTCTCCTTCAGCATACAAATACGCTCGAATAAATTCCACTTAAAAAATTGATTTCCATTAAGCCCACATTTTCCGCTAGCTACCAGGCTATTTCTCTGCTCCTCTTCTTAAGTGAACGTCTTGAAAATGTTGCCTCTAGATATTTGGTGTCTTCTCACTTTCTAGTTACGGTCACTCGTTCTGAGCCAGCTTTGCCCTCACCCTCCAATGACACTGCTCTTAGCAAGGGCACCAGTGAACTCCGTACTGACAAATTTGATGACCATTTTCAGTCTTCATCTTACTGACTTCATGGCAGCCTTTAAACTCTGTTGACAACCACCCCATCTTGGAACATGTTCTTCTCTTGGCTTCTGTGACACCAGTCTGCTTTACCTTCTGCTTCTTTAGTCACTCCTCAGTCTTCTTGGCTGATGCCTCCATCTCCATTGATCTCTAAGTGATGGAGAGTTCTGGGATTAGACCTTCTAGCTGTCTCTTTCTTTACTGTTGAATCACCTAAGGGAAGATCCTTAAACACTGTATTTTAGTTTTAGTTATAAAATTATGTCTGAGTGTCTTTTAATCTATAGGCCTCCCCCTCCATCCTTGTTTTTTCCCTTGAAATGTATTTGTTTGAAAAAACAAATATATTTACATGTAGAATTTCCTCTGTTGGATATTTTTGATGGTGTCCTCCTGGTGTAGTTTAATATGTTCCTCTGTCCTGTTCTTTGTGTGTGCTATAAATTGGTAGTTGAACTTAGAAGCTATATTAGAGTCAGGTTTTTTTTTTTTTCGAGACCACTTAATTTTACTGTTGTGTTCTGTCATCTGAGCATTTTTTTGAAATTTTAGCTATTACTAATTCTTAATGCCTAGAGCCATTAATTAATTATAGATTACATGCTAGAAATTCTGTAATTCAATCACTCCTTCCTTTATTAGTGGAAACCTTACATAAAGAAAAATTTCCTTCTTCTCTATTTGGTAGAGAAGATAAGAAATGTAAGCTAAGTGTTTGAGGCTTTTTTTTCCCATTAACTTATGAGGTTTGAAAATAATGAGTTGGCTTTCTAATATCATCCAAAGGTAATCAGTTTTGTTGTATCTTTATGAAGTCATAGATTTAAAGGAATTTGATGTTTCAATCTGTTGAAGTATTATCCTATTTCTGCTCAAATTATCTCCTCCCTGCCCAAAGGAAGTCTTTTCAGTTTGGCTCATGGGTTCTTTAAAGACAACTTAATAGACTTGATAACTTCCTTGCTATTCTAGTTATCTGTTGCTTTTTAACAAAACTTAGTGGTTCAAAGCTACGTTTTTGTTTTTTTTTTTCACTATCTTTCATGGTTTCGTGGGTTGACTGGACTTTGCTGTATGGTTCTTGCTTGGAATTTGTATTAACTTTATATCACTGTTGTAACAAATTACCACAAACTTAGTGGTTTGAACAATACAAATTTATTATTGTTCTGAAAGTTGGAAGTCTGATTTGGGTCTCACTGGGCTAAAATCAAGATGTCAACGGGGCTGCATTCCCATCTGGAGACTCTAGTGGAAAATCTGTTTCTTTGCCTTTTCCAGCTCCTAGAGGCTGCTCACATTCCTCAGCGAAAATGTTAGAATTAGAATATATTACTCATTTACATTATCTCACATTTTATGCACAACAAACAGTCTTAGAATAAAATACCAGTATGATAAAAACAACAATAAAAAATTCTATGCACTTTCTATTCTTTTTCCTTTTGTTATAGTTGTACTTTATATTGTCAAAGCTTATGTAAATATTATATTCTCTCTCTTTTAACTCTAATTTAATCTTAGTTCTATAAGTAAATATGTATTTACTGATCGCCACCAATCTTTATATCAGTGTCTTTCTTCTCATTTTGGTTGTCTGTTTTCTAGAAAAATCTTCAGAAATTACTCATGGAAACAATATTTTCTGAATTCTTGAATGTTGATAACAGTTTGTCAGAGGTCTTTATAGTTGAAAGTCCGTTTTGCCTGAGTATCAGATACTTTATTTATATTTACTTTCCTTAGCATAAAATGTCAAAAGGCTGGTTATAATCCGATTTTAATTTCCCTGATGATCACTTGATCTTTTGCCCGATTGTACCAAGGATATATATTTTTTTCTAATCATACAGTAGTTTGTTTTATGGACTTGATCTTGATGTTGGCCATTCTGGGTCAGTATACCCAGTCATGGTATTCCCTTTCACAATATAAATTTAATTTCATTTCAGGATATTTTTAAAATTATAATTATTAGTATTATGTTCCCTTTTAATTTTCTCCCCAAGGACCTCTGTTATAGTATTATGCTATGTTGAGTCTTCTTTACTTGTAGTCTTTATTTGTCACTTTCTCTTGAATCCCTTTGATCTCTTTATTTTTCCCAGGTTTTGAAAATCTTTTTGTATAGAATTTCATTCCTTTTTAAGGCTGAATAATATTCCACTGTGTTTACATACCACTTTTTAAATTTTTTAATTTAATTTTATTTTTAAAATCATTTATTTATTTATTTTATTTTTGGCTGCATTGGGCCTTCATTGCTGTGCCCGGGCTTTCTCTAGTTGTGGCGAGTGGGGGCTACTCTTCGTTGTGGTGCATTTGCTTCTCATTGCAGTGGCTTCTCTTGTTGCAGAGCATGGGCTCTAGGCATGTGGGCTTCAGTAGTTGTGGCTTGTGGGCTCAGTAGTTGTGGCTTGCGGGCTCTAGAGCACAGGCTCAGTAGTTGTGGTGCATGAGCCTAGCTGCTCTGCAGCATGTGGGATCCTCCTGGACCAGGGCTCGAACCTGTGTCCCCTGCATTGGCAGGCAGACTCTTAACCACTGCGCCACCAGGGAAGCCCCTATATACCACTTTTTTTAAACCACATTTTGTTCATGTCTCAGTGAACATTTGGTATGTTTCTACCTTTTGACTATCATGAATAAGGCTTCTATGAACATTGGTGCACAAATATTTGTTCACACCCCTGCCAACAATTCTTTTGAGTATATACCCAGAAGTATAACCACTGGGTGATATGGTAATTCTATGTTTAATTTCTTGAGGAGTGGTCAAATTGTTTTCCACAGCAGCTGTTTCTCTTTACATTCCCAACAGTGATGCACAAGGGTTCCAATACCTCCACATCCTCTACAGCTCTCTAGCACTTATTTCATTTTTTATTTGTTTTTAACAGCCATCTTAATAGATATGAATTGGTATCTCATTGTGGTTTAGATTCCCATTTACTTAATGATAGTGATGTTGAGCTTTTTTTTTTTTATGCGCTTATTGGCCATTTGTGTGTCTTATTTGGAGAAATGTCCATTCAAATCCTTTGGCCTTTTTTGTTGTTGTTGTTCCTTCTAGTTAACCTCATTTCTGAAATGTTTTTCTTTTGTTTATAATTTTCTCCTGAGAATATATCACCTAATTTCTGAGTTTTCCTAATTCTGATTAATATTCTTTCATATCTTGTATCATTTTCATATTTTGTTAATTTTTAGATTATAATTTTAATCTATTTCTGATGTTTTTCTGGTGTTCATTCCTTATCTGTAGGGATGTTATTCTGCTTCTTAATCTGTTTCTTCCTGTTAATGTCCAGATCTGAACTTTTTCTTCACTCATTTATACTTGAAATCAGGTTTTTCTTAACTTTCAGAAGTGGTTGTGACTAAGATAGTTCTTCTAACTTCACAGTTCTAGAGTTTTTTCTTTTGTTGTATTTCTGCAATGTTCAAAAAAATTGGCAGCTTATTTTCTGGAGATACGTCTTCCCTTACTTTTATCTGGACCTGCTATTTCCTTTGACTCTTTTGTTCCTGTGCTGCTCAATTTGGATTCTCTTTGCAGAAGTTTTCTCATTATTCTGAGGCTTTGTCCTATAAGTAAGTTTTGACTTGTTAGTCTGGGAATTCATGGGGCCCAGATTTCTCTGGCTCCTTCAGACTTTACTGCAAACTCCTGTACTCATTTATTATTAGGGAGTGCAAAACTCTCAGTTTCAACTGAAGTTTCCAGTAAATACTTCTTGGCTCTTTTAGGTTTCTCAAGTCCATCTGATACCCTTGATTTCTTCTGTCCTGCAAAGATGGTACATTCAAGTCTTATAACTCTCAGTGGTTTACTCCTTACCCATTCATATTTTGCAGTGTATGGCAATACCTTGTCACCTGCTATTGAAGATTATCCCCATGGTTTTTGGCATTGTTGTCCTATTTATTTTTGTTTCTTTTTATAGGATAATTGGAAGAGATTCAAAAACTGTGCCACCTCTGCTGGTATCTTCCCAGAATCCCTTCAAACTGAACTCTTGATCCTTTCTTGCACTAAACATGTTCCTCCCTCTAGCCCACCCCATCAAAGTAATGGTACCACCATCCACCACATTATGCAAACCTGAAATCTGGTTGTCATTCATCATGCTATGCACCCCCTCTCACTTGTAATACCTAATCTGTCAAGACTTATTGCCTTTCTAGTTCCAACTCTGGAACCATAGTGCCCATGTTTGATATTTGCCATGATTTTTGGCTTCCTTGCCACACCATTCTCACAGTTGGGGAATACCCCACATTTTGCATTCATCTTCCAGAGTAGAAGCTAGATACTCAGTTTTCCCAGCCTCTCATGTTATATTATTTGGCAATGAAATGCACCCATTTGGTACTTCATTGCTAAAAGAGCTATGTGAGAAAGCAAGAATCTACTTTCTAGTGGTAATGGAAGCTTTCAGCTTGGGGTCTAATAGTTGCATGGCTTTTCTTTATTTATTTTAACTACAGGCATACCTCATTTTATTGTGTTTTGCTTTATAGTGCTTCACAGATATTGTGTTTTTTACAAGTTGCAGGTTTGTGGCAACCCTGCGCTGGGCGCGATTTTTACAACATTTGCTTACTTCGTGTCTCTGTTTCACATCTTGATAATCCTCGTAATATTTCAAAATTTTTTTATTATTATATTTGTTATGGTGA
Organism: Mesoplodon densirostris; assembly: GCF_025265405.1. NCBI lineage: Eukaryota > Metazoa > Chordata > Mammalia > Artiodactyla > Ziphiidae > Mesoplodon > Mesoplodon densirostris. The sequence continues at coordinate 77,731,349 of NC_082668.1, read as the reverse complement.
TCTGTGTTCAGTGATCTTTGATATTACTGTTGTAATTGTGTTGGCACCATGCTCATATAATACGACAAACTTAATTGATAAACATTGTGTGTGTTCTGACTGCTCCACCGACTTGCTGTTTCCCATCTGTCTTCCTCTCCTTGGGCATCCCTATTCCAGGTGACACAACAATATTGAAATTAGGCCAGTTAATAACCCTTAGCCTCTAAATGTTCAAGTGAAAGAAGAGTCGCATATCTCTCACTTTAAATTAAAAGCTAGAAGTGATCAAGCTTAGTGAGGAAGGCATGTCAGAAAGCCAAGATGGCTGAAACCTAGGCCCCTTGTGCCAAACAGTTAGCCAAGTTGTGCCACATGATTCTGCATATTCAAAATGGAGACACAGCATGATCTGAGGGTGGCATTTTCCAGCACTCTAACATCAAAAGAGCATTCATTGGACATCTGAGCAGGCCCAGTTTTAGGGTCATAGTTCCATCTAGTCCCCAGCCAGCTCACACTGGGCAGGAGCTGACTTCAAGTTCCTATAAAACAACTGGGCTGTATGAAGCTAGGAAGGTATGCAGCTTAAGCGAGGAAAAGAGAAAGAAAGAAAAAAATACTAAAGTGAACTCAATCAATGAAGACAGTTTAAAAGCAAAGGGGTTTTAACAAGGTGATCCCTTATCTGTTCTTCTGTAAGACAAGTTCAAGAATTTCTATAGTTATCAGCTTCTGTTAATTCTATGGGGCACAGTTTCAGTGGCTACACTAAATAAGAGATGATTTTCAGTGTAGGTGAAACAGCCTTCTATTAGAAGAATATGCCTTCTAAGACTTTCATAGCTAGAGAGGACAAGTCAATACCTGGCTGACTCTCATTAGGGGCTAATGCTGCTGGTGACTTTAAGTTGAAGCCAGTGCTCATTTACCATTTTGAAAATTCTAGGACCCTTGGGTTATGCTCAGTCTACTCTGTCTGTACTCTATAAATGGAACAACAAAGCCTGGACAACAGCACACCTGTTTACAACATGGTTTACTGAATATTGAAGCCCACTCGTGAGACTTACTGCTCAGAAAAAAAATGATTCCTTTCAAAATATTTCCGCTCATTGACAATGTCCCTGGGCACTTAAGAACTCTGATGCAGATGTACAATGAGATTCATGTTGTTTTCATGCCTGCTAACACAACATCCATTTTGCAACTCATGGATTTTGTAAGGCTATAGCTGCCATAGATAGTGATTCCTCTGATGGATCTGGACAAAGTAAATTGAAAATCTTCTGGAAAGGATTCACCATTCTAGATGCCATGAAGAACATTTGTGATTCATGGGAAGGAGTAGGAGTAGGAGTTTGGAAGAAGTTGATTCCAACCTACATCGATGACTTTGAGGGGTTTAAGACTTCAGTGGAGTAAGTAACTGCAGATGTGGTGGAAATTTCAAGAAGACTAGAATTAGAAGTGGTACCTGAAGATGTATCTGAATTGCTGATAAAACTAACAGATGGAGAGTTGCTTGTTATGGATGAGCAAAGAAAGGGGTTTCTTGAGACTGAATCTACTACTGGTAAAGATGCTATGAAGATTGTTGAAATGACGACAAAGGATTTAGAATATTACATAAACTTAGTTAATGAAGCAGCAGCAGGGTTTGATCAGGTTGACTCCCACTTTGAAAGAAGTTGTACTGTGAGTAAAATGCTATCAAACATCATTGCAGGCTACAGAGAAATCCTTTGTGAAAGGAAGAGTTCAGTGATATAGCAAACATCATTGTTGTCCTATTTTAAGAAATTGCCACAGTCATCCCAACCTTCAGCAGCCACAACCCTGCTCAGTCATCAGCCATCAACATTGAGGCAAGACCCTCCACCGCAAAAAGATTACAACTCGCTGAAGGCTCAGATGATGGTTAGCATGTTTTAGCAATGAAGTATTTTATAATTAAGGTACAAACATGTTTGAACATAATGCTCGCACACATAATAGACTACTACAGTATAGTGTAAACATAACTTTTATGTACACTGGGAAACCAAGAATTTTGTGTGACTTGCTTTATTGCAATAGGTGCTTTATTGCAGTGGTCTGGAACCAAGCCCGCAATATCTCCGAGGTATGCCTGCATGTCGTATTTTTTCCAGCTAGCTCTGCCAGCGTGTCATCATCATCATCATCATCTCCTCCTCTTCTCCCTCCTCCTCCTTCTTTTTAAAATTGAGGTATAATTGACATATAACATTAAATTAATTTCAGGTGTACAACATGTTTTAATATTTGTATATATTATGAAATGATAACCGCAATAAGTCGAGTCAACATCTATTACCATACTTTTAGTATCTCGCTCTCAGGATAGGTGATGCAAGCAAAGGTGCATGGGACTAGCAGAGCTGCAGTGGGTCTTCAGGGAAGCAGTCTCCTAGTGAGGGTTGAGCATCTTCTCTGGCCGTCCCAGAAATTCTAGGAACTACCTAACGCCCTTTAATAAATGGCTTTCCTATTTCAACTAGCTTAAGTGGGTTTTGCTGTTTGCTACTATGGATGCACTGATACACTGTTCTTTTTTCAGTTCCTCTAATGTACCAACCACAAAATTTCCTCTTTTTTCAGTCTCATGCCCTCTGTAGATAATCCCTCCATCTCAGTAGTCTGTCCTCCCAATTATCATTTTCTCTGTCTCCAAAAAGTAGGATAAAAACAACATTTACATGGTGTTTTTGGGGTTTTTTTTGAATGTCACATTAGTTGCTGACTGCTATTTTCCACAGCATTGTTTTCTACTCTATGAAAGGGCCTACTGAAAATTACTTTCTTCTTAAAAAGTTTAGCCCATTTTCCCATACCTAAAGTCCTATGTAGTATTTTTATTTTTAAAAATCATGAAGAGGGTGAGGCTTCCTACATCTGGCATATATTTAGTTATTCTTTATGGGGACTGCATTTTCTTGGGTTTTATTTTGCCCCCATTAACACAGTTTCATCATCTCCTTAGTTATGCTAGATTTTAACTGTAGGACACAGAGGTAAAATATTGTCATTCTGAAGGTAAAAGACATTTTTAAGGAAACCTGGGAAAATTGGAGACCTCTTAAGACCAAGACTTTACCTAGAGAGGTTATGAGAAAAATCTAAGATACAGACTTTTAAAGATCTCAGTCAAATCCCAGAAATGATGACGCTTGATCTAAGGAGAAAAAAAAGGTCTGAGAATTCTACTGTTTCTGACATCTGATCAAGTTATTTTGGAAAAATGGTTGTATGTTGGCTGATACATTTGAGGATGAACACTTGATAGATTACTGATGAGTGCTGGAGAGGTCCTGAGTGGGAAACTTTTCAGGAACTTAAACATTGAACATTTTGAAACACTGAGTATTTCACTTTGAGACTCAGTGTGGGACTGGATTATAATAATAGAATTCACAAACTATGTGACCCCTTATGGAATCAAGTCTCAATCATTAGGGAGGAGTGTGGTATCAAATCTGTCCTGTTCATATTTTTAAAATCTCTAGGAAGATGTTTTCCAACCTCTACAGTAATTCTTTTTTTATTCTAACAAGTGACTGTGTTCTTGTCCTTTGCTACCTTCCATAGTATTTGAGTCTGTTTTTTTTACTGCTTAACTTGACTCAGGTTTGTTTATTTAAATTATTTAAATACATGTTTCTAATGTCAATGTAGGCCTTACTAATACTACCAAATACCTTTTTTTTTCCTTTTTTGTCCCTTAGAGAATTTGTTATTTTATATGTGGGAATGTAATTGTGGGGAAAGAGTAGTCACATTATTTTCCTTCTACTTTGCACGTTTTCCCAGACATGTCAATATTACTTAGCACCACATATGCTTAAAACTCCTAATATTTATAAACAATTTCAAAAACAATTTGCTTGCATTTCCTTACATTTTATAAATATTGTATTAATCTAAAATAATTACCTTCATATATATTTAAAACAAATGCTGCAAAAAAATTGTCCTGTTACTATTGACATATTATAAGCTTAGTTTGAGAAGATTATTAAAGGTAATATTTACTTTTAAACTTACTAAAATGAAATAAAACTTTACTTGGAAGTAAAAATAATTCACTTGCTAAAGAAAATCCAGCACAATGAAACTTGAAGTTATGTCCATGTGCATTGTGACTCTATTATCTAGAAAGAAAATATCCAAATAATGTGAAGAAAATATTTTCTCATCCATGTTTCATATCAATATAGCATTGTTACTTAAAATTGACTTAAAAGACCAGCAGAAGCCTCAGAGCTTCTTTATTTTTATGTTTCTAGAAAATCTGCTTTTTTACCCTACTTTCTCTGTCCAAATCTATGGCTTAATTCAATTCAACAAATATTTACTGAAATTATGGCTTAAGAGAAAACAGAGTCTCTGCAACCATTAAAAAGAATGAGGATTGTGGTGATGGTTACACAATTCTATGAATATTCTAAAAACCATTGAATTATACAGCTTAAATGGGTGAATTATATGGTGTGTGGATTATATCTCAGTAAAGCTGTTACAAAAAAAAAAAAAAGCAGGGAGAGTTACATGGACTAATATGAAAAAAGAACCAAGGTATATTATATAGGTGAGGCGTGGGGAGCAACAACGGAAAAATACATATAGGATGATCTCATTTATGTAAAAAGAATAATGCACATTTCTGGAAGGATATAAGAAACTATCAGCGACTGTTGCTTTTGAGTAATTGGAACAGAAAATTTTGATGGAGTGGTGACCAGGGAAGTTTTACTTTTTTCTTTATACGCTTTTACACTGTTTTAATGTTTACCATGAGCCTGTATTACTTTTATAATAATGGTTTTCAAAGCTGGATTATTTTATAGGTGCTATGTATCAGATGCTGGGGAATGTAGGAGCTCTAGAACCTGCATAAACCATTCACTGTGATGGGCAACATCTAGCAGGGCTTCAAGGTGAATAGGGGTCTGTCAATAAATGCTTGTTGACTCAGTGAATGGATGGATTGAACTATATGATTTTGCCTTTATATGGGATACTCAACCAAGAAATAGTTATCTATAGCTTCTCTGGATAGGATAAATATACATGGTAGAAAGACAAAGTTCAAAACCCCTTGTCTTCCTAAAGCATGCTCAGAATTTGGGGAGATAAAACATCTCACATATTTAGGAAAAAATACAAGTAAAAGGCAGTAGATATGAGAGAACTACAGAGCAGGACATGTCGTATCCCGCTTGCTTCCCTAATGTCTGTGGTCCAACTCCTCAGCTTCTTGGGACATTGGAACAACTTATGTCTTCTCAATTCCTTCTCTGCTCTCCTTTTCCACCTTATGCACAGAGATAAGAAAGAGCTAAGAAGTGAAAGGAACAGAAAAGGTAGACAGGGTTGGATGGGTCCAAAGGACTGTGTCAAGGAGGAGAAAGAGTTTTACAGTAGACTTATGACCTAGTATATAAGTTAAAACATGAAGTTGGGACGCCATTGCAAAGGACTTCTGTGGAGACCATGACCAAGACCACCCTCAGAAAACCTCTGAGGGGAAATGGAAAAATCTCCTAGTCCTCTACACACATGTAGATAAAGGAAACTGTATAACCTGTGGTGCAGGCACAGAGCAAACGATTGTAGAATATTATGCAACCAGAATATTGAGACCCAGAACTCAAACATTAGGCATGGATAATTATTCAAAGTGTCATGGTTTGTTGAGTGGCTTTACAAGGTAGCAGAAGTTGATATTGGGACCCTTCCAGTAGGGAAGAAAATAAATTTCTGTGAGTCCTTTTGTTCAGACCTGGCAGAATTTTCACTCCTGCAGGCTGATGACCATCGTCCCCTCCTTGGTCTGTCCCCATGACAAAGGAAATGATGCACCATTCGGATATTTCCTTTGTGCTGTTTGTGTACCCACTAAGGCTTGATAAAGCTAGAAATTGGTACCTATTGGTATCTGCGAGTTTCACTTCTGTCATCCTCCAACCTAAGCCCGTCCTTCTCTGACACAGGCCTATGGACCCTTGAATAACAGCCTAAGGTGTTTGAACTTTATCATGTTGACAGTATAAATAGTTCATGCTTTATTGGATACAGAAACAAAGACAGTGCTTTTGGAAGGTTAACATGAGAGCAGGGTACATGTTGGATGGAAGCAGAAAGAAGACTAAGATTGGGGGAACTCCTTATGATTAGTTAGAATAAATCAGGTGTGAGATGATGTGAAAGTGGGCATCAGAGGAGTCTGTGATTCTTATCACTTCAGGAGAAAAACTCAGCTCTGAATTTATTAATTCCTTTCCCTCTTGCAAAGTTCCTTTAGATGAGTAGGGGAACAGAGGAAGCCTTGAGCAAGTAGATATGCAAATTAAAATATGCATAACACTCCTGAGCACCAAGGTGTGATAACTGGGCTGGCTCTATTTTCTTTTCCTCTTGCCCAAACCAAGTATTTCTGAATCTCAAACAGTACACTTACTGCTCTTCCAGAATCTGTGATCAGTCCTGATCCCAAGCACAGGTGATAAGGAAGCCCCCCTCACTCCGCATCAAGCCCTTGAGGCTGCTTCTGTGGCCTGCGTGTCACTCCAGCACCCAGGGCCTTGTCTGTTGCACCTGTCATGTTGTCTGTGGCTACTTCCCTGTGCTTCCTTGGTGATGGTTTTTCTGCCTATAGTACTCTAGGACCTAGAGGTGGTGTTCTCTGACCGAAACCTGCAGCTGCTCTGATCCCCGCCTTCACTCATCTCCTGTTACTAACCAGCTGCCCCATCCCATCCCAGCTTGAATCTCTCTTACTCTCTGTCCACTTCAGTTATTGGTTCTTCTACCTTATCTGTCCTTCGTTTTGAATGTGCCATACTCTACATACTCATTTCCACATGCCAACTATGCTAGCTGGCACCAAAGACCACACCCAGTGAGCCAGCTTCCCAGTTGTCAGGCCCTTCTGTAGTTCCTTCCCTCCACATTGAATCTGGGTGGCATTGTGACTTCTATAATATAACAGACAGAAGTGATGGCTGTGCCAGTTCTGGCCTAACCATTAGAAAAGGCTTGGCATCTTCTGCTTCTGTGTTCTCAGAAGCCAGTTGCCTATGAGAAGTCTGACTACCCTGATGAAAGATAGGCCACATGGAGAGCCCTGGAGGATGAGGAGCTCTGTAAAGAGACATGCTATGTGGTGGAGCACTAAAGCACCAGATACAGGAGGGAAGAAGTCATCTGGAACATTCCACTACAGTCAAGCCTCCAAATGACTCCAGCCCCAGCTGCCATATGACTACAACCATATGAGAGACCCCCAGTGAGACCAACAGAAAACCACCCATCTAAGCCCAGTTAACCCACGGAATTATGAGAAAGACAGTAAGTTTGTTGTGTAGAAGCAGATATCTGAATCAAAACCTTCAAGCAAGAGATCCTTGACTATATCCAGTCCTTTCCCTGAACTTCTAATAGTAGTTGGGTTGGCCAAAAAGTTCATTTAGGTTTTTGTAACATCTTACGGAAAAACCTGAACAAATTTTTTGACCAACTCAATAGTAGTCAACCATTTTTTTTAATGTATAACTGAGTCACCTTACTGTACAGCAGATATCAACACAACATTGTAAAACAACTGTACTTCAACAGCAACAAAAAAAAAACTAAAAAAAAAAACCCTGTAACTATACATCTCAATCCTAGTTATATATATACACGTACCGGCAAATAAATGAGAAATAGGCTAGATATTAACACTTGTTGTTTTGGGGTAGGAGAACTCTGGGTGACTTTTTTTCCCCTTCATCTATTTGTCTAATTGGCCCAAGTTTTCTTTAGTGAGGAAATCTATATAATGAAGGTATGGAATTTTTAATTATGTCACAATTGGGAGTAATTTAAGCAAAATTTGCCTAAGTGTACAGAGTGTGGTGGACTAGAAAATTTTTCAAAGTTCAGGTTGCTGTAAAAGGATTGGTTCTAGAACTTGGCATTAGATGAGTGGGTTAGCTCAGGAAGAAAGCATAAGAAGGGGATATGATGGTTGCACACAACCCTTATTGTCATTCAGTGGGTGGTATTCCCAGGTGTCATGTTGACCACAATCCCACGTGAGCTGGGGAACCCTGGTCTTCTTTTCTGCTCAGGGTTAAACATGCTGAGAGAGGGTGGTTCACACAAGTCACCCACAGAACACACCTGTGACTCTCACAGCTGAATCCAAGTTTTCCTTTTCACCTTTCTGCCCACTTGGCTGGAGCCAGAGGGAAGGGAGGAGGAGGAACACAAGACACGGTCTGTGCTCTACAGCTGATCCACATCCGCTGATCATGCCTCCTGGCAGCACACAAACGTCCTCACAGTAAACCTCTGGCAACTGATGATATTTATTTTCCAAATAAGCTCATTGTTCATGGAAGAGACAGGCTTAAACTTGGGAACATTATCATCTGTATAGCTCAGTATCATCTTTAACCCAAACTGAGAGCTTCCGTGTTGGAATATGCAATGGAACACAGGATATCATCTCCGCTCTCATGGAATTCACAGTTTAGCTGCACTGCTGAGATATTTACATATGAAGAAATTACAATATAGGAAGATTATAGATACTACTTTTTTTTTTTTTTTTTTTTTTTTTGCGGTACGCGGGCCTCTCACCGCTGTGGCCCCTCCCATTGCGGAGCACAGGCTCCAGACGCGCAGGCTCAGCGGCCATGGCTCACAGGCCCAGCCGCTCCACGGCATGTGGGATCTTCCCGGACCGGGGCACGAACCCGTGTCCCCTGAATCGGCAGGCGGACTCTCAACAACTGCACCACCAAGGAAGCCCGATACTAATTTTTTTAATAGATCTTTATTGGAGTATAATTACTTCACAATACTGTGCTAGTCTCTGTTGCACAACAAAGTGAATCAGCCATATGCATACACACGTCCCCATATCCCCTCCCTCTTGAACCTCCCTCCCACCTTCCCTGTCCCACCCCTCTAGGTCATCACAAAGCACTGAGCTGATTTCCCTGTGCTATGCGGCTGCTTCCCACCAGCCAACTACTTTACATTGTCTAGTTTCCCCAGCACCACTTATTGAAGAGGCTGTCTTCTCTCCATTGTATGTTCTTGCCTCCTTTGTCGGAAATTAGGTGCCCATATGTGCGTGGGTTTATCTCTGGGCATTCTATCTTGTACCGTTGATCTGTATTTCTGTTTTTGTGCCAGTACCATACTGTCTTTTTTTTTTTTTAACATCTTTATTGGAGTATAATTGCTTTACAGTGGTATGCTAGTTTCTGCTTTATAACAAAGTGGATCAGTTATACATATACATATATCCCCATATCTCTTCCCTCTTGCATCTCCCTCCCTCCCACCCTCCCCATCCCACCCCTCTAGGTGGTCACAAAGCACCGAGCTGATCTCCCTGTGCTATGCGGCTGCTTCCCACTAGCTACCAGTTTTACATTTGGTAGTATATATATGTCCATGCCACTCTCTCACTTCGTCCCAGCTTACCCTTCCCCCTCCCCGTGTCCTCAAGTCTATTCTCTAGTAGGTCTGCGTCTTTATTCCCGTCCTGCCCCTAGGTTCTTCATGACAACTTTTTTTTTCTAAGATTCCATATATATGTGTTAGCATACAGTATTTGTTTTTCTCTTTCTGACTTACTTCACTCTGTATGACAGTCTCTAGATCCAGCCACATCTCTACAAATGACTCAATTTCGTTCCTTTTTATGGCTGAGTAATATTCCATTGTATATATGTGCCACATCTTCTTTATCCATTCGTCTGTCGATGGACACTTAGGTTGCTTCCATGTCCTGGCTATTGTAAATAGTGCTGCAATGACCATTGTGGTACATGACCCTTTTTGAATTACGGTTTTCTCAGGGTATATGCCCAGTAGTGGGATTGTGCTGGGTCGTATGGTAGTTCTATTTTTAGTTTTTTAAGGAACCTCCATACTGTTCTCCATAGTGGCTGTATCATTTTACATTCCCACCAGCAGTGCAAGAGGGTTCCCTTTTCTCCACACCCTCTCTCCAGCATCTGTTGTTTGTAGATTTTTTTTTGGGGGGGGGAGGCGGCTCTGATTTACTGATACGGCTTTGTGAGGACAAATACGTAGCTCAGGTGGGCATCTTTTGAGGGGAATATCAGATGGCTATAAGGTGACACACAAGCTTTGATGTCAGTGGCAGAACCACACCGTTCTGCTTGTTTGTGGAGGACACACAGGCTACCTGCTCAGGCGGACGGGTCTCCCGCACCTGCTTCCCAGTGACCAAGTGCTTCTCCCACACTGGTGGGTGCTCGGCTATCCTGAGGGTGGGGGCATGAGGGGAGGGCACCAGCCCGGGTGCCAGGACCCTCATCCTGTCAGCGACCCCTCCATCTGCTGCATCCCGGCCATCAGCAGCAGGCAGAGGGGACGATGGGGAAGAGAGTGGTGGTTTGCTGGCACCTGGCCAATCCTGGGAGCTGGAGGAGAACGTTGGGGAATCAGCAGCTCCTGTCCCGTCTGAAGCCAGAGGCCGTGACTTGGACCGGTGGCCACAGTGAGGGTGGAAACCCCTAGAAGTCCAGAAGCAGCTGAGGCAGCACCTTCTCCAGCTGCTCCACGTCCACTTGGGCCAGGTCCTCTGCCTGGGCCTGCCGGATGCTGCGGATGGCCGCTTCCACAACGAAGATCTTGAGCAGCTCGGCCGTGAGCTGCAGCGCGTCCCCGCTGACTTTGGTCTTGTTGTCTTTAAAATGCAAGTGCAGCAGCTTGCTCACCAGCTCTTTCCGGAAGCCAGTGCCGATTTCCTCCATGACCGCCACCAAGGTGCGTGCCCTCCGGAGCCCCCGTAGATTTTTGTTGATGGCCATTCTGACTGTTGTGAGATAATATCTCATTGTAGTTTTGATTTGCATTTCTCTAATGATTAATGATGTTGAGCATTCTTTCATGTGTTTGTTGGCAATCTGTATATCTTCTTTGGAGAAATGTCTGTTTAGGTCTTCTGCCCATTTTTGGATTGTTTTGTTTGTTTTTTTGATATTGAGCTGCATGAGCTGCTTGTAAATCTTGGAGATTAATCCTCTGTCAGTTGCTTCATTTGCAAATATTTTCTCCCATTCTGAGGGTTGTCTTTTTGTCTTGTTTATGTTTTCCTTTGCTGTGCAAAAGCTTTTATGTTTCATTAAGTCCCATTTGTTTATTTTTGTTTTTATTTCCATTTCTCTAGGAGGTGGGTCAAAAAGCATCTTGCTGTGATTTACATCATAGAGTGTTTTTCTTATGTTTTCCTCTAAGAGTTTTATAGTGTCTGGCCTTATATTTAGGTCTTTAATCCATTTTGAGTTTATTTTTGTGTGTGGTGTTAGGGAGTGTTCTAATATCATTCTTTTACATGTAGCTGTCCAGTTTTCCCAGCACCACTTATTGAAGAGGCTGTCTTTTCTCCATTGTATATTCTTGCCTGCTTTATCAAAGATAAGGTTACCATATGTGTGTGGGTTTATCTCTGGGCTTTCTATCCTGTTCCATTGATCTATATTTCTGTTTTTGTGCCAGTACCATACTGTCTTGATTACTGTAGCTTTGTGGTATAGTTTGAAGTCAGGGACCCTGATTCCTCCAACTCCATTTTTCTTTCTCAAGATTGCTTTGGCTATTTGGGGTCTTTTGTGTTTCCATACGAATTGTAAAATTTTTTGCTCTAATTGTGTGAAGAATGCCATTGGTAGTTTGATAGGGATTGCATTGAATCTGTAGATTTCTCTGGTAGTAGAGTCATTTTCACAATATTGATTCTTTCAATCCAAGAACATGGTATATTTCTCCATCTGTTTATGTCATCTTTGATTTCTTTCATCAGTGTTTTATAGTTTTCTGAGTACAAGTCTTTCATCTCCTTAGGCAGGTTTATTCCTGGGTATTTTATTCTTTTTGTTGCAATGGTAAATGGGAGTGTTTCCTTAATTTCTCTTTCTGATTTTTCGTTGTTGGTATAGGAATGCCAGAGATTTCTGTGCATTAATTTTGTATCCTGCAAACTTACCACATTCATTGATTAGTTCTAGTAGTTTTCATCTTTAGGATTTTCTATTTATGGTATCATGTCATTGGCAAATAGTGACAGTTTTACTTCTTCTTCTCCAATTTGTATTCCTTTCATTTCTTTTTCTTCTCTGAGTGCTGTGTCTAGGACTTCCAAAACTATGTGGAAGAAGAGTGACAAGAGGGGACATCGTCGTCTTGTTCCTGATCTTAGTGGAAATTCTTTCAGTTTTTCACCATTGAGTATGATGCTTGCTGTGAGTTTGTCATATATGTCCTTTATTATGTTGAGGTAGGTTCCCTCTGTGCCCATTTTCTGGAGAGTTTTTATCATAAACGGTGTTGAATTTTGTCAGAAGTTTTCTCTGCATCTATTGAGATGATCATATGGTTTTTATTCCTTAATTTGTTAATGTGGTGTACCACATTGATTGATTTGCATGTTTTGAAGAATCCTTGCATCCCTGGGATAAATCCCACTTAATCGTGGTGTATGATCCTTTTAATGTGCTGTTGGATTCTGTTTGCTAGTATTTTGTTCAGGATTTTTGCATCTATGTTCATCAGTGATATTGGTCTATAATTTTCTTTTTTGGTGATATCTTTTTCTGGTTTTGGTATCAAGGTGATGGCAGCTTCATAGAAAGAGTTTGGGAGTGTTTCTCCCTCTGCAATTTTTTGGAAGAGTTTGCGAATTTTCAGTGTTAGCTCTTCTCTAAATGTTTGATGGAATTCGCCTGTGAAGCCATCTGGTCCTGGACTTTTGTTTGCTGGAAGATTTTAAATTACGGTTTCCATTTCATTACTTGTGATAGATCTGTTTTTATTTTCTAATTCTTCCTGGTTCATTCTTGGAAAGTTGTACCTTTCCAAGAATTTGTCCATTTCTTCATGGTTGTCCATTTTATTGGCATATAGCTGTTTGTAGTAGTCTCTTATAATCCATTGTATTTCTGCAATGTCAGTTGTGATTTCTCCTTTTTCATTTCTAATTTTATTGATTTGTGTCCTCTCCCTTTTTTTCTTGACGAGTATGGCTAAGGGTTTATCAATTTTCTTTATCTCCTCAAAGAACTAGCTTTTAATTTTATTGATCTTTGCTATTATTTTCTTCGCTTCTATTTCATTTATTTCTGCTCTCATCTTTATGATTTCTTTCCTTCTACTGACCTTGGGTTTTCTTTGTTCTTCTTTCTCTAGTTGTTTAAGTGTAGGGTTAGATTGTTTATTTGTGATTTTTCTTGTTTCTTGAGGTTTGACTGTATTGTTATAAACTTCCCTCTTAGGGCTTCCCTGGTGGCTCAGTGGTTGAGGGTCTGCCTGCCATTGCAGGGGACATGGGTTCGTGCCCTGGTCCGGGAGGGTCCCACATGCCACGGAGTGGCTGGGCCCGTGAGCCATGGCCGCTGAGCCTGCGTGTCCGGAGCCTGTGCTCCATAATGGGGGAGGCCACAGCAGTGAGAGGCCCGCGTACTGGGAAAAAAAAAAAAAAAAACTTCCCTCTTAGAACTGCTTTTGCTGTGTCCCATAGGTTTTCGGTTGTCCTGTTTTCACTGTCATTTGTTTCTATGTATTTTTTAAATTTCTTCTTTGATTTCTTCAGTAATGTCTTGGTTATTTAGTAGCACACTGTTTAGCCTTCATGTATTTGTGTTTTTTACAGTTTTTTTCTTGTAACTGATTTCCAATCTCATAGTGTTGTGGCCAGAAAAGATGCTTGATATGATTTCAGTTTTCTTAAATTTTCTGAGGCTTGATTTGTGATACAAGATGTGATCTATCCTGGAGAATGTTCCATGTGCACTTGAGAAGAAAGTGTGTTCTGCTACTTTTGGGTGGAATGTTCTATAAATATCAATGAGACCTTTCTGGTCTGTTGTGTCATTTAAAGCTTGTGTTTCCTTATTTATTTTCTGTTTGGATGATCTGTCCACTGGTGTAAGTAGGGTATTAAAGTCCCCTACTATTATTGTGTTACTGTCAATTTCTCCTTTCATGGTTGTTAGCACTTGCCTTATGTATTGAGTTGCTCCTATGTTAGGAGCAACATCTATTATTGTTATATCTTTTTCTTGGATTGAGCCTTTGATGATTATGTAGTGTCCCTCCTTAGCTCCTGTTACAGTCTTTATATTAAAGTCTATTTTATCTGATACAAGTATTGCTACTCCAGCTTTCTTTTGATTTCCATTTGCATTGAATACCTTTTTCCATCCCTTCACTTTCAGTCTGTATGTGTCCCTAGGTCTGAAGTGGGTCTCTTGTAGAAAGCATATATATGGGTCTTGTTTTTGTATCTGTTCAGCCAGTCTGTTTCTTTTGGTTGGGGCATTTAATCCATTTACATTTAAGGTAATTATCGATATGTATGTTCCTATTACCATTTTCTTAATTGTTTTGGGTTTGTTTTTTGGGTTTGTTTGTTTGTTTGTTTGTTTGTTTTTTGTGGTATGCGGGCCTCTCACTGTTGTGGCCTCTCCCGTTGCAGAGCACAGGCTCCGGACGTGCAGGCTCAGCGGCCGTGGCTCACGGGCCCAGCTGCTCCGCTGCATGTGGGATCTTCCCAGACCGGGACACGAACCCGTGTCCCCTGCATCGGCAGGCGGTCTCTCAACCACTGCGCCACCAGGGAAGCCCCTGGATTTGTTTTTGTGGGTCTTTTTCTTCTCTCGTGTTTCCTGCTTAAAGAACTTTCTTTAGCATTTGTAGTAAAGCTGGTTTGGTGGTGCTGAATTTTCTTAGCTTCTGCTTGTCTGAAAAGCTTTTGACTTCATCATATCTGAATGAGAGCCTTGCTGGGTAGAGTAATCTTGGTTGTAGGTATTTCTCTTTCATCAGTTTAAGTATATCCTGCCACTCCCTTCTATTTTTTTAAATTTATTTTATTTTATTTTATTTTATTTTTTTGGCTGTGTTGGGTCTTTGTTGCTGCACGCGGGCTTTCTGTAGTTGCCACGAGTGGGGTCTCCTCTTCATTCTGGTGCACGGGCTTCTCATTGCGGTGGCTTCTCAACACGGAGCACGGACTCTAGGTGAACGGGTTTCAGTAGTTGTGGCTCGTGGGCTCTAGAGTGCAGGCTCAGCAGTTGTGGCACACGGGCTTAGCTGCTCCATGGCACGTGGGATCTTCCTGGACCAGGGCTCAAACCCATGTCCCCTGCATTGACAGGTGGATTCTCAACCATTGCGCCACCAGGGAAGCCCCATCACTCCCTTCTTGCCTGCAGAGTTTCCACTGAAAAATCAGCTGATGACCTTATGGGGATTCCATTGTATGTTATTTTTTGTTTTTCCCTTGCTGCTTTTAATATTTTTTCTTTGAATTTAATTTTTGTTAGTTTGATTAATATGTATCTTGGTGTGTTTTTCCTAGGATTTATCCTGTATGAGACTCTCTGTGCTTCCTGGACTTGGGTGACTATTTCTTTTCACCCATGTTAGGGAAGTTTTCAACTATAATCTCTTCAAATATTTTCTCAGATCCTTTCTTTTTCTCTTCTTCTTCTGGGACCCATATAATTCGAATGTTGGTACGTTTAGTGTTTTCCCGGAGGTTTCTGAGATTGTCTTCAATTCTTTTTGTTCTTTTCTCTTTATTCTGCTCCTCGGCCGTTATTTCCACCATTTTGTCTTCCAGCTCACTTATTCCTTCTTCTGCCGCAGTTATCCTGTTGCTGATTCCTTCTAGTGTATTTTTCATTTCAGTTATTTTATTGTTCATCTCCGTTTATTTGTTCTTTAGTTCTTCTAGATCTTTGTTGAACATTTCTTGTATTTTCTCAATCACTGCCTCCATCCTATTTCCGAGATTCTGGATCTTTACTATCTTTACTATCATTTTACTATCATTAGTATCTTTACTATCATAACTCTGAATTCTTTTTCAGGTAGATTGCCTATTTCCTCTTCATTTATTTAGTATTGTAGGTTTTTACCTTGCTCCTTCATCTGTGACATATTTTTTTGCCATCTAATTTTTTTTTTTTTAATGAGTGAGATTGTGTTCCTGTCTTACTGGTTCTTTGGCCTGAGGCTTCCAGCACTGGGGTTTGTAGCTATTGAGTAGAGCTGGGTCTTGGTGCTGAGATGAGGAACTCCGTGAGACCTCACTCTGATGAATATTCCCTGGGGTCTGAGGTTCTCTGTTAGTCCAGAGGTTTGGACTCAGAGCTCCCACTGCAGGAGCTTTGGCCCATCCCTGGGCTCATGATCCAAGATCCTGCAAGCTGCCTGAGGTGGCAAAAAAAAAAAAAAAAAAAAAAATTAAAGGAAAAAATAAAATTAGACTAGGAAACTAACAGATTTGTTAGGAAGAATATAAAAATAAAAATATAGATGAATCAACAACTGGGAGGTGCATCAGTACCACAGTAGTAAAAAAGAGGAGGAGGGAAAAGAAAAAAAAAAGGAGGGGGGAAAGACCTTGGTTGTGGAGAGTGGGGCCTAAGCAAGGGCGAGGTTTGGGTGGTGGTCGGGGCCAATGCTCAGTACCCACAGGGCTGAAAAAGGCCCTGGGGGCTGTGGGGGGTGGGACTTAGGCTCAAGGAACAGAAGGGGCCCAGGCGTGCCCCCCACCCCTGGTCTCAGAGGGCAGGGGACCTCACCTGGGAGCCCAGCAGGCTTCCTGGGCTCAAGTAGGTAGGCAGGGCAAATGCCCTCCTGTCCTCTCCTGCTCCTCCAGTCTGGGAGGGCCCCTCCTGCCTGCCTCTCCTGATCTCCCCAGCCTCCCTCCTATGCCCTCAAGAACCCACACTCAAGATCGAGTGGGCCAGGCGATCACCCTCTGCTCCTCTCCCGCTCTTCCCAGAGAGTCCCTCCCACCTGCCTCTCCTGATCTCCGTGGCCTCAGGGGCACTGATCCTGTCTGGCCTCCACTTCTCTTCCCCCCTTAGTCCCCCTGCATCCTACTGGTTCACTTTGGGGTTCCTCCCATCTCCTTGGGTGTCAGAGTCCCTCACCAGCAGCCGGCACATGCCCCAGTTGTGGGGAAAGACTAACTATGCATCTTCCCACACTGCCATCTTGACTTCCATATATTAGTCAGCAATTATTGAGCACTAACTGCATACCAGGTGTATGTTATAGGTGCTTTGCATGTATGAAATAATTCGATATGCAACAACAACCCTGTGAGATATGCACTATTTTTAGCTGTGTTGTGTAGTTGGGAAACTAAGGCACAGGAAGGTGACTTACCTTGCCCCATATTACACAGCTCATAAGAACCTAGATTTAAAACCAGGTAACCTGGCTTCTGAGCCCTGAACTCTACTGCCTCCTAGTCTCAGGATTTGCCAGTCTGGCCATCCTGTGATGTCACAAATATCTAGAACTATGCTGAGAATCTATAGGAAATTATGGGACATAGTCACAACTCAGGCATGGGGACTCTTTGGATTTTTACCTGGGTATGAACTCAAATGTATCATAATGGTGTGATTTAAGAAGTGCTGAAAAAGTCCCCTAGGAACCCCCATTATCTGGAATAGATGCTAAGTTCCTTTCAATAGTTGAAGCACTTATGAAAATGTGAATCCTCCAGGAGGACTATTCCCTTAAGCCATCATTTCCAAGGTCTATTCCATAGAACTTTCTTTCCCAAGATCTATTCATGCACCAAATACTGTAGTCCCAGCTAGTGAGTCTAAAAATAAGGCCTCACTTCTTTTTTATATATAAATGGTTTTGCCATAACCACCATCCAGTATTTTTACCTGTTTCTCTTCTACACGTTTTTGGAAATGCCTGCATGTTACACAAATGTGTCCTGGTTGAAGCTCATCATTGTAGACAGCCCTGTGGCTCCATCCACAGGCCCACTGCTCAGCAGATCATCTTTTGCCATCTCATATCTGGCTTCACTTAGGCAGTTGCTGTTCTTCCTTCAAGCTTTGCTCCAAGCATGAAAACAGAGAATTTCCTTAATTCCACACACTAATAGCCTGTAGCAATTCACAAGACTTATTGAAGGCTTGGAGGCTAAAAGGGGATTATGATCAGAGAAATAAGGAATGAATATACTAGTTGTGATCAGAGACCAACTCTTCCACAGGTCTCCCACTAGCCACCATTCTCCTTGGCATTGTGTGCCATGATGTGGTAGTGGCCAGCCACCTACATCCAGGAGGGAACCTGTGTGCCTCCTCCACCTAGAGGCCAGCCTCCAACAATCTCAGTCCCCAAGGGATGAAACTATTCCACTCCTTTAGAGTCTTTCCAGGACTACTGATGGGGGTAAGGAAAGAAGGCTGTGGGGAGGTGATGCAGAGAAAAATGAAAAATCCATCCCTTCCCAATGGGGTTGACTTGCCCCAAGTGCTCACAAAGTACCCATCAGAAGCTAGCACTCAGTGCCTTCTTCAATGAACTATTCATTATTGGACAACACTGTGTTAGGTACACCAAGAATTCACTGCACCAAACCCAACCTGTAACTTTCCAATCTCTTCTCCAGCATGCTGT
Source organism: Mesoplodon densirostris (assembly GCF_025265405.1). Taxonomy (NCBI): domain Eukaryota; kingdom Metazoa; phylum Chordata; class Mammalia; order Artiodactyla; family Ziphiidae; genus Mesoplodon; species Mesoplodon densirostris. The sequence continues at coordinate 77,712,872 of NC_082668.1, read as the reverse complement.
GAACAACCCCATACCTTCTGGTCATGGTTCAGTCACTGCCCCAAATCTCCTATAAGCAAATACCTAGGCAAGAACACAAAGAGCACTCAGGAACAAGGACGATGTTCAGGCATAAGGTAGTCTAAATGTAGATTTAGAAGAAAAAAAAATAGTTCTTAGTCTTATCATTCTGCTAAAAAATAAATCCAAACACATTACTAAATGAAAGTTAATATTTCAATTTGAAGCATCTACATTTAGTTGTTTCTACTGTATTCAGGTCTTCCAAAAAGAACAGTGATGTATGTATATTAAAAAAAAAAAAACCCTGCATGCTGTAATATTGTGCATTAAAAGTAGCAGAAAGCAAGCAAGCAAGCTGGGGTTAGGGACAAGCCACTCCAAACCCATGCAGCTTTCTAACCAGAACACTAACATCAACATAAATGTTACCTGGGGAATTAACTGGGACCACCCAGGAGACTACCATAGTGAATAAAAAAAAAAAAACCATAAACAACAGAGAGGAAATGCTGCTAACACCTCATTTAGAGCACAGGTGGTAGGTGCTGAGAAATGCCCTTGAAAGTGGACCTCTGAGCTGGCAGTCTGCTTTTGTGGTGGGCCTGGGAGGCAGTGTGAGTTCAGGCCATGGCCGCCAAACTCAGAGTAACCCCAGCTACAACAGGGCCTCAGGCTGCCAGCTCTCCTCATCCGTGCCCTTTGCAAAGAGTCAGATTTTCTCTCAACCCGTTCTTTTGCAGAGAGTGAAGTGGTTTCAAGTGTCCTATTTGTGGGGAGTCTCCATTTCACCTTCTTCACTGTGCACAGACTAATGGCCTGGGCTTTGGTTTCTACAGCTGACTCCATGCCTCCTCACTCTTGCCCCCTGGAACAGAGGTCAGCAAACTTTTCTTTAAAGGGCTAGATAGTAAGTATTTTCACCGTTGCCAGTCATATGATGTCTATCGAAACTGCTCAGTTCTGTTGTTGTAGTGCAAAAGGAGCCAGAGACAAAATGTAAACACTGGGCTTGGCTGGGTTCCAATAAGACTTGACAAAAACAGGAGAGGCGATTTTGGCTCCCAGACTGTAGTTGGCTGACCCCTGACCCAGAGAAGCACCACTTTCTGTATTGTGTGTTCATTTGCTTCTGGGATATGGGATTACTCTTTGTGTTTTCTCTCTCTTAAGGATTTCCCCTTATTTCTTGTGAGCTTAATAAGATGTTTTAAAGTGTCTTTGTGTGATTTATCCAGATCTGGGTGTTTCAGGGTGGTAGAGGGAGTTTTGTAAAACCTAGTTCTCCATCCCGTTGGAAACAGAAGTCTGGTATGTCTTTTTCTATCTCTTTAATGTCAATCTTCGGTATTATGTTTTAGAAGTTCTCCCATAAATAGGATATAGCTGGATTTTGTTTTACTTTTCAATCTGATAGTCTCTGCCTTTTAACTGATGAGTTAAATTAGTTTACATTCACTATGATTACTGGTACCTTTAAATTTATTTTAGTCACTCTATATTATATTTTCTATTTATCATGCTATTTCTAATCTTTCTTGTTTTTCCTCTTTCTTCCTTCAACAACATTAATCAAGTTTTCCTTTATTCTATCATTTCCCCTTCCGTTGTTTGGAAATTCAACATTTAACTACCATTCTGTGGACAGTAGCCCTTATATTTTAAATATGCACAAGTAACTTAATAAAGTCTAGTGTCATTACAACCTCTACTCTCCTCCCAGTGATGGTGGGCCTGTAGGACCCGCCACTGATCACACTTCAGTTTTCCATTTTAATTTTATCTAGTTCTGGGTTTTAATCCCCCAAATTGATTTTTCAGTCAGTTTTTACCAATTTCATTGCTCACCATTGCTTCTTGCATTCTACACATTCTTCTGAGCTCCTTTCCCCTCCGAAATACATCTTTTAATTAGTTGTTCTTTCAGCAAGTATCTAAGTGTAGGGAATACTCTCCACCTCTGTTTTTTAAAAGGTTTTTACTTTATTATTCATGCCTGAATAATATTCTACCTCGGTGTAAAATTCTGAGTTGACAATATTTTTCTTCATGACTCTAAAGATATAATCTCCTAGATAATCTAGGATCTTTCAGATTCTATGGCTGCTATTGAGATATGTGTTATCAATCAAATTATTCATTTGTAGAGAACCCCTCTCTTTCCTTTTTTGTTTACTTTTAACATTTTCTCTTAGTTTTCTTAGATAACTTTACTACAATACTCCCATGTGTGATTTGCCTTTATTTATATTGTGCTTCTCGAATATTTATGTCTTTTGCCAACTCTGGAAATTTCTTAATCATTATGTTTTTGAATATTTTCTCTTTATTGTTCTGTCTACTCTTTCTTTCTAGAACTTCTTTTAGGAATTTATTAGATCTTCTCATTTTATTCTCTTATTTTATGCTTCTTACTCTTACTTTTATATTTTCCATCTCTATTTCTGTGCTGTATTCTCATTTTTTTTTCAGTTCTATTTTAAAGTTCACTAATTCTTTCTTCAGCTGTGCCTAATCTGCTATTTAACTCATCCACTGAACTTTAACAATTACAAATTTTTTTCATTTTTATAATTTTCCAATTTTGAAATGTTTTGAAATTTTACATTTTATTTGGAAGTAAAATTTGGTTCTTGGTTTAGTGTAGTGGTTCAGACCATATACTCTGGTGCTATAGACTGAAAGTTGTGTTCCCCAAATTCATATGTTGAAATCCTAACCCCCAATGTGATGGTATTGGGAGATGGGGCTTCTGGGAGGTGATTAGGTCATGAAGGTATAGCCAAATGAACCAGGTTAATGCCCTTGTAAAAGAGACCCCAGATAGTTCCCTTGCCCTTTTTGCCATGTGAGGTTACAACAAGAAGATGGCCATTTATGAACCAGGAAGTGGCTTCTCACCAGACACTGAATCTGCTGGCACTGAACTTGGTCTTTCCAGCCTCCAGACTAAGAGAAATAAATTTCTGTTGTTTATAAACCACTCAATTTATGGTATTTTTGTTATAGCAGCCCAAATAGACTAAGACATTTGGATAGAGAATGTTTTTGTACAAACTTCAGCTCTGTTTCTTATTAGACTTGTGACCTGGAGCAAGTTACTTAATCTCTCTGTGCTCCAGTTTTCTCATCTATAAACTGGTAAAATAATAATACCTCATAACACAATATGACAGTGCTGTTTGAGGATTAAATGAATTAGTATTTGCAAAGCATTTTTAAATTAAAATTGGAATTTATTTTATTTATTTATTTTTAAAATTTGTTTATATTTTTGACCGTGCCCCGCGGCCTGCGGGATTTTAGTTCCCCGACCAGGGATCGAACCTGCGTCCTTGGCAGGAGGAAAGCCAGGAGTCCTAACCACTGGCCTGTCAGGAAATTCCCTTGCAGAGCATCTAGAAAAGTGGTCAGTGCTATGCTATAATTATTACCATCATCAACATCATTCAAAGCAGTCTTGACTTTTTCCATTTCTCATTTCTGTGCTTCAATTACTTCTGTTACAGCTTTAATAATTTTAAAGATATTCTCTTTGGTAGTCACTTTCTATATCCCATCTAGTAACTCAAATTCTTGAATATAATCTTCCTGTATTTTATGACCATTTACTGTGCCTCACACAAAAATTGTTATGTACTTATTCTGTGACTTTTTATCATGAGTCTCATATTCGATGAGGCTGAATATTTTGTGAAAATCCCCTGCCATCTGTCTGTGTCTGTTGTACCATGTGGTTTTGCTTTTACTTATGCCAGGAGTGCCAGGGACATCTCTGTTCATAACCTAATTTTCTGTTTTTATTTTGAAATGGGGTTTCCTGGAATGCAGTATAAATTTAAACTCCAACCCTGAGTAAGGATCAAGCATGGATTTTGTATCTCTCAGGGAATTACATGTTTCCCCCCACAGGTTGCCTAGACAGAGGCAGACAAGATTTACTAGGGTCCCCTCTGCAGGTGGGCAGATTTTTTTCTCTTGAGTCTTAGTCCCAACACCTCACCCAAAGTGTGTCTACATAAACTTTAATTCCAAGCCTCCAGGCTATCAGGTCACTACTCTGGCCTTAAGTTTCTTCCTTCCTGTTAGCATCTTTTGATTCTCTTCCAGAAATGTTTTATGCAGAATTTGCAGGTGTTTCCAGTGCTTTGGGATATGTTAGCTCTCCATCTTGCAGAACCCTCAGTAGACTTCTTTCTTCTCACAACATTATTTCACAACTGTCTTCCTTCCTTACTAGTCCCCTTCCTTCTCAATATTTCATTTTTCATCTTATTATCTTCCCCCACTTCATACCAGTTTCTTTCCTTCCCTGGTAGTATGTTTCCATCCTAGAGAGTCCCATATGTGCTATGACAACCTGAAAAGATAAATAGCCTTATTAAATGGTCTTTTACTGTCATTGAGATGCCAAAGTATTTATACCAAGGGCAATGCATATTGGGTTGTTGCAGGCAATTTTCATTTTAGAATCACAGACTTTGATCCTATAGGAATATTTCCTGATGTTGCTCTTCTTCTCTTCTCTCTACTGAGTATTTTAGATTTCATCACTGTTTCTGATAGCTATTGATGTGTTAGTCATATTCTCTGATAAACTGTGATAAACTGTGCTTTGAAAAATAACCTTGGTTAATTATACTATCTTGAGGAAGAGTGCCCAGACTGGCTGATACAAAGATTCAGGCCTCCTTGGCAGATATATTCCTATATTGAAGATGAGAATATTAGGCAAAACAGTCTCTCTACTGGTAATCATAACCATACCCAGCTCCTTGCTCTGATTTCTCACTCACCGAGCAAGCTTCTTAGAGCCAATGTGACTCCTTCTGTAGAACACAGAAGCCCATGTAGATTGCCAACCAGCAGGCATGATTCCATCAGGCCATATCGCATGAACTTTCTTTCCAAAAATTAGGAAATTAGAATTTGGTACTATAAAAACCACAATACAGACCTCATTGAGCTTTTACTTTTTATTGTAGTAAAATATACTTATCATAACATTTACCATTTTAACCTTCTTTTGAGTGTACAAATCAGTGGCATTAGATACATTCACATGATTTTGTAACCATCGCCACTATCCATCCCAAACTGAAACTCTGTACCCATTAAACAATAACTCTCCCTTCCTCTTTCCCTCAGCCTCTCATAACCACTTCTGTCTGTTTGTATTTTGAAATGGGGTTTCCCATTTTGAATTTGACTATCTAGATACAATAATTGTCCTTTTGTGTCTGCCTTATTTCACTTAGCATAATGTCCACAAGGCTCATTCATGTTGTAGCATGTGACAGGATTTCATTTAGCCTTTACTTTTATTTTTAAATTTTATTTATTTATTTTTGTTTGGTTTACTCTAAAATTTTTTTTAATTTTTATACAATTTTTAAAGGTTACTTTCCATTTACAGTTATTAAAAAACATTGGCTATATTTCCTGTGTTGTACAATACATCCTTGAGCCTATTTTATACTTAACAGTTTGTACCTCCCATTGCCCCACCCTTATATTGCACCTCCCCACCAACCACCAGTTTATTCTCTACATCTGTGAGTCTAGCCTTTACATATATCCTCTGGGGGATAGAAGATTCTTTATTAGCCACAAAGCCATAAGGAGTTTTATCTAAATAGATACTGAGATCACTGCTGACATCTCTCAGTCATCAGCCCTTTAAATGCCACTCTCTCCCACAGCTACTGCTCTGGCTCTGTCATGTTTGAACTTTCCTTAGCCTTTTAGCAAAAGAAAGACTTTGGAAGCACATTATCTTCACATGAGAAGGGAATTTTTATTCTGAAATATGTAAGCTGTTTAACTTATTAGGTGAAAATTTGAAGGCGCTGACCTTCACAGTAGAGGAGCTGCCTAGTCTAACAAGAAAGCAATGTCTTTGACAGCCCCAGCTTATCTTTACTCCATCTCTGCCCTTCCCCCAATGTTGGAATACTGTGAGAGGGAGCTAGTCATGTCCTGGTCACCTACACCAGGTACAGTTTTTTGTTACCAGTAATTATCTCAGCCTTACTCTTCCTCCTTCCTCTTACCCCTTCAGACTGCCAATCAGTCCTGCCCTATGTGTTTCAGCCACTTCCCTTTGCCTGGGAATAAGGTCCAAACTCCTTACTCTGACTTTTAGGGCCTCACATAATAGAACACCAAATCACCTTTCAGATCCAGCAAAACAGGATTCTTTACTGTTCTTATATATGTCCTGTATTGTCCTCCTTTGTCTTATTTCATGCTTTTTCCTTTGATGGCAACACCCGCTTTAGAGTTTCTTTCAAAATTATGGCCCTTAAATAAAGTTCATCTCAAATATCCACCTTGTCCAAGGAACCCTTTCAAATTTTTCCATCTCCATACAATCATTTCCCCTGGTAAGTCCTTAGAACACTTTTATTTCCACCTCTCTTTTCAAGTCTATCAGATTATTCTTTTTTTTTTTTTTTTTTTTTTTTTTTGCGGTATGCGGGCCTCTCACTGTTGTGGCCTCCCCCGTTGCGGAGCACAGGCTCCGGACGCGCAGGCTCCGGACGCGCAGGCTCAGCGGCCATGGCTCACGGGCCCAGCCGCTCCGCGGCATATGGGATCCTCCCAGACCGGGGCACGAACCCGTATCCCCTGCATCGGCAGGCGGACTCTCAACCACTTGCGCCACCAGGGAGGCCCCAGATTATTCTTGAATTGTAGTTATCCACACATTTGCCTTAGTGCCTCAAACTTAATAGGCTGTGAATTGTCTAAAGGAGGTGACTGTGTCTTGCTTTCCCACAGCACCTAGCACTGTGACTTGTGCAAAGTAGGTCCTTAATGTTCCATAGGGGATCCAGGTATTGGATAGGAGATTAAACTGAATGTCCCTAAAGTAATTTCTGATGTAGCTATTCTTTGCTTCTGTGACTGGGAATTCTAGCTGATCCCACAGAGTCACACGGGGCAGATTACCAGATGCTGGGAAGAGAAAACTCTTCCTCAGAGGTGGGAGGAAGATGGACTTTAAGAGAAGTGGTGAGCATCTGCTTTCTGGTCAAGATGGATCAGAGAATCTGGGATAGTCCTCAGAAGACAGCTGGTGGCTTTTTTTGCCATTTGCCCTCAATGATGCTTCCTACATGGTCTATTAAGCTGTCGTTAGACCTTGATAAAGCAAGAATTTGGACTATTTCATTCTCACATGATAAGTTATAACTGGAATGGAACAGTGGAGTCATTCCTTTAGCCCTTTATTTTGCCTTATGTCATGATGCAAAATTCTTGCATGCTTGCTATGTTGTAAACTCTTTGTTAGAGAGTAGAGGAAACGTTACCTCATGTGATATTGTGATTTATATTAAATATATATTTGGTCTTCATGCCATTCCTAGCACACAGCTGAAACCCCTGGAATTTCCTGTGAGAAGAGCTATTAAATTGTCTTTGGTTAAAAAAAAAAAGAAAGTAGGTCCTTTATCAATATATTTGTTCTATCATTTACATGTTAACTTAGAGCATGTCCATGGCACTGCAACCTTGAATCAATCATGGAACCAGTTCTAGAATAGGTGTGACCTCTGGAGACCAAGGGGAAGGAAGGAGAAGGTAGGACCAGGCAGTGTAGGAGGCAGATCTGGCTAGTAGATTCGTGTCCACTGCTGATTATTTACCCAGAGTAAGTGGGACATGGATAACATTTTGTTTGCCCCATCATTGGTTTCTGTTGGTTACAATGTCGGGAGGAAGTGCAAATGCATAGGACCTTAAACTCAGATGAAGAAATAAAGTGATATGGAAGTGAAAAGAAGAATCCAGATTTTTAAGTATTTGTACTTCCTTTTTTAACAGAGGAGAGAGCAAAATCAGATTACTCAGATGATTTCTGTAACTCTGAAATGTGCCCAGTGCTTCACAATGTTAATGATTAAGTTACTATAGAGAATAACAGATTTTCTAAGAAATTTTAGAAATTTAGAAAATAAATAGACACAATCTTAAATTACTACCTTTTGGAGGGTAATTTTTGACTAATCCTGTACAAACTAGATGATACTGGTTTCTAGATTGTTTGCCTGATGATTTTTTTAAACTATGTTATACTTATAAAAATAATGTCCAAATCATATTTAAGGTTTCAGGGGAAAAGGTGATTTAATGGTGGGCTTTTATTCTCAAGTTAAAATTGCTATGCTCAGTTTTTAGAAAAATAAATGTTAAGTTGATTCCAGGCCGAGCAACACCTATTTAGGAGGAGTGAAAAAGCAAATAAGAAATGAGGCAAACCCTTGAGGAGTAAATAATGAAGCAGGTTGCAAATTATAAGTATTTTTAGTTCTTCATCTTAGGAGACATTGGATGGTAGACCCCCACTGGCCAATATTTTAGAATTCTTAAGAGATAGAGAAAGTCCTGGAGGACTGAGGAAAGAAATGTTTATAGAGTTTCTTTATTTTTTTAAAAAGGACAAAGAGAGACCCTAATAACTAAGGATTGCATTTACTTAAGCTCTAATCCTGAGATGAAGATTGTAGGTCAAATCCTCAAAAAATCTACTTATGGTATAGACATCTAGAGGCACACAGGATCCTGGAGAGGAATGGTGTGGCTTTATGAAACTCAGTATGTCAGACAATTTTAATTTCCTTCCATGACAGGGTGATGGAACATGTAGCTTGGAGGCAAGCAATAGAGGCCATTTATCTGTCTTTTACTCAAGCTTTCAATTCTATCATACATGGGATGCCCAGCAGCCAGCCAAGAAAATGTAAGTTGAACACCATATTTTTCAAGCTGCAAGTCCTGGAGAGTTCCAGGAGAATTTTAAATACAAGCATACATTCTTGAATAGAGGGTTATATCTTTTTTTAAAGTGCTCTAGCAGTTAAGAAGAAAAATACTAACTTCTGTTTTGCAGTAAAAGAATTATAATTGAAAGATCTGCATATAGAATGACTTTAGCTTCTTACATTTTTCCGAATGGTTTTGGGTCCCCAGATGTATTTTGGAGGCTGTATTAATGGATCCCAGCAGGAACCAGATGACACAATTAAACTGGGGAACTGAGAGGATTTCCTGAAAGGACTATCCACAAAGGTGTGGGCAGGATTTAAGGAACAACAAAGGGTGGTGTAGCTGGAACAGCTGTTATCAGCCCTGATGTGAGGGGGCTGGAAGGGAGCAATAACCAGAACCTAGAGGACAGCAGTATGACTAGGGCCACCCAGAGGGACTGTGGCCTGTGGTAGGGGACACAGGTATCCTGCCATGACTCAGCCCAAGGAAAGTGTGCAAACCCATGAAATTATATGCAAACGTAGGGATATACATGTGAATGTGCATTTTTCTGCTGAGCAGGTCCATAGATTTTTATCAACGGTCTCCAAAATGAATCCCAAATGTTAAGAGCTATGTTTTTAAAAGAAGGATATAAAATTTAAACTCACTTTGCTGTATTTCTGAAGTTGATAGTTTGTAGTCCTTGTTAAGTACCTACAGGGTGCAAAGCACTAAATAACATTCTATAACTGGATAAAAATAAACCAGGAGAAGTTATTGAGTGTATTTTGGACCAAAGATTGTGTTTTACTAAGATTGTGTTGTGTGTCAATTGTCTAGTGTGTTTGGGAGTGAAACATGGAGCAGAGGAACTGGTCTGGCTGTTAATGATATCACGTAGCAAATTACACTGAATAATATACACGTTACTTGGAAAGGTTGGTCAAGGGATAACATTTGGGCAAAATTAACTTGACAGGTAGCTATGTATTTGCTTTAATTGGCTGATTGATTGTGGTTTTGTTTGTTTTTTGGGGTTTTGTTTATGTATGTACACACACACACATGTAATTCATATATATGGTATATGTCTTAGCTGTGGGTACCATAACAAAATACCAATGACTGAGTGGCTTAAACAACAGAAATTTATTTTCTCACAGTTCTGGAAGCTACAAGTCCCAGACCAAGATTCCATCTGATTCCATATCGGTTGAGAGCTCTCTTTCTGGTTTGCAGATGGCAACCTTCTCACTGCATCCTCACATGGACTTTTCTCAGTACATGTGTACAGAGAGAGAAAGAGAGTGAGCTCTCTGGTGTCCCTTCTGATAAGGACACTAATTCTATCAGATCAAGGCCCCATCCTGTGACCTCATTTAACCTAATTCCTTATAGACCCCCATCTCCAAATATAGCCACACTGAGGGTTAGAGCTTCAACATATGAATTTGATGAGGGGAACACAAAAATTTAATCCATAACAATATATATAAATATATTAATATGTATAATTAATTCACTTTTACTCTGTGTCAGGCACTGTGCACGTTTCTGGGGATATAAAATGGTTAAGATATTGTTCCTCTTTTTGGTGAGAATGCTAAAAATCTACTCTTAGCAAATTTCAAGTGTACAGCACAGAGTTAAACTATAGTCACCGTACTGTACATCAGATCCTCAAAACTTATCATCTTATAACTAGAAATTTGTACCGTTTGACCACTTAGACCAACATCTCCCCATTCTCTGCCCCCAGCCCTTGGTAACCCCCATTCTATTCTCTGTTTCTATGAATCTGACTTTTTTTTTGGATTCCACATGTAAGTAATACCGTACAGTATTTGTCTTTGTCTGGTTTATTTTACTTGGCATAATGCCCTCCAGTTTCATCCATGTTGTCACAAATGGCAGGATTTCCTTTTTTTAATGGATAAATAATATTCCATTGTGTGTATCTGTCTATCTATAGATAGATACACACGATGCATTGTGTGTATGTATGTATGTGTATATATATATATAGATATACATATACATAAACATATATAACGCACACATATATATAACACATTTTCTTTATCCATTCATCAGTCAACAGACACTTATGTTGTTTCCATAGCTTGGCTATTGCATGAAAGGTAACTATGTGAGGTGATGGATGTGTTAATTAACTTGATTGTGGTAATCATTCCACAATGTGTGTGTATTATCAAGTCATCATATTGTACACTTGAAAATATATACATTTTAGCTGTCAACTATACCTCAGTTAGAGAAAAAAGATACTGTTCTTGTTGAGGAGTAAGAGTCAAGTAAAAGAGCTTGACCTTTATATAACTAGTCCAGTGGAGGCACCATTGAAAGACTTCTAGAAGTTCAGCTGGAGGAGTGCCTGCCAGATTCCCATATTCTTCATTCTTTTAAATCAGTGCCTTTTGACCCAGGCTGCACATCACCAGGGGAAATTTTTTAAATAGGGTTTCCCAGTCCCACTTCCAGAGATTCTCATTTAGCTGGCCTGAGGTGGGGCCCCAAATGGTGGTTTTTGAAGGCTTCCCTGCTGACCCTAACGTGCAGCAGTGTTGAGAGCCACCTGGAGTAAAGGCACTGACACATACACCCCTCCCCCACCCCACACCCCACACTCACCACTACCCTACACTACACTACACTCTGGCCTCTTGGAATCACGACTAGTTGTTCTTCTCCTGATGATTAGTTCACATTTTGTCTTAGAGATGCTGTAAAATTTTTCTCTTTATGAAGCAGCTGCTAGGCAGCCCAGAGCCATTTCAGCACCTCCTGTCTGCCAGTGCATGGACTGTATGCGACGCATCTCGGTATTAGCTTCAGGCTTTGTGCCAATGATGCTCCTTCCCTTCCCTTTTCCTTTTTCTTTCCCACTTAGGTCTAATTTGTACTATCTTGATGTGCTTTTATTTATCCTTGTAAACTGTCTCTGATTCTTTTGGGGAAGAGGGAGAGAGATGGATTTATAATGAATGAATGAACAAAGAAAAAACATACCAAAAATACTTGCAACACCCATACATAGAAATCACCAGAAGAGTTTTTGCAAGACTGTCTGTTTCTTGAATAGATTTCTAGGAGGGCGAGACTGAATGAGTGGAGAAGGTGGGGTTAGAGGTGAGGTGAAGAGCTGGTTCCCAGACTTAGCGCAGGAACAGGTGAGTAGTGACTGAATGCCTGCGTCGGACAGCCCTCCATGGCAGTCGAAGGGTAGAAGGAGGGCAGTCGAAGGGAGGCATGCGCCTCCCAAATGAAGACAAGCTGGGCAGCCATTATCCAAGTTCATGAGAAAGGACAGGTGTTCTCAGCATAGCCTACAAACGAGGACACATTGATATCTTCCTAGTGCAACCCTAGTTCTAAGGGAACTAGATGTGATGAACTGAGGGGGAATTAAACTTGGAGACCTTCCTGAAGGAGGTGAATCTAGGGTTTGGTTTTGACAGAGGGGAAAGCCATGTGCTATAGCAGAAAGCAAGAAGTTCTAGACATCACCACAACTCTACACTGATGGTACAGAGGACTTTCCACCCCGTAAAGTGAGATGTCGTGGGAGGGACAGCCAAGGAGAGCTGAGATGACAAGGGACTGAATAAGGAAAGGGTAAGTCTCGCAAAGACTAGAGGCATTTTAGTGAGAGTTTATGAAGGAAATGTATGAAGCGGATTCATTCTTCATTTAACAAACATTTACTGAGCACCTAGAATGAGACAGGCACTGTTTGGGTGCTTGGGGTACATCAGTAAATAAAACAAATGCAGTCTTTGTCCTCATGAGCCTTATAGCCTAGGCACATTAATTCTATAGAGACACAAATCATGACATAATTGCAAGCGGTGATGAGTAATTTAAGGAGGCTGCAGAGGGCGTTGTGGGAGGCTGTGGGTGGGGCTGGGAGGAAGCTGGCTTGAGGAGCAGGAGGGCTGTCCACTGGTGGAGAGGTTGGAGAGCTATCTAGGAGAATCAACTCATAGGACTTGGCAATTGTTTGGATGTGGGAATGAGGAAGGCAGATTCGTCAAAGAGGTGTCCCAGGTTGCTGGCAGGTGCGTGCACATACACCCTTCCACAGGAGCTGAGGGGAGGACTGACTGCGATTCTTTCTTTCTTCTCTCTCTCTCTCTCTCTCATAACCTCTCCTCTCAATAAAAAGGAAAATAAGATTTCCCAGGAACAGGTAAATAAAAGTTCATATTGAAGGCTTACGGAGAACAGTCTGAAGTAGTTTCCACTTGGTCTAAAAATATATATGAAACACAGTGAAAACCGCACTAATGACTGCAGTGTTATTCTACCTTACTTTTAGTTCTGATGCTGGTATTTGATGGTGAATTACTGGAATACTTTAAAAATTGCACTCCAAGCATATCTATTGCCAAAAAAGTTCCCCAACGGATGCTCCTCTCAGGAGATTGTTTATTGTCTTTGATTACAAAGAGACAAAAGAGATCTCTCTCATGGTTGGAATTAAATTTTATTTGAGCCACAACAATATAAATATATGTACACAACGTTACATGCTCTTCAAGATTGTAAGCTCTACTCCACCTTTCCGCCATCCATGCTTCCCAACTCTTAAGTGTATCAGCCTTAGAAGAACCCCCCAGGAGGCATCAACTCATACAGAGCAAGGTGTATCCCCTAAGTGGCACCATGCCTGCCAGAGGGTCAAACTGAATAGGGGTACAGGTTGGGTGCAGGCAAGACCTACTTCAAAGTCACACAAAAGGATGACTTTAACATCTTGAACTCAGGTCTAAGTTCACTTGTTATTACTTCCTCAGCCTATGAGGTTAATATTGAAATGAAATTTTAAAAATACAGCCTCGGGCTTCCCTGGTGGCACAGTGGTTGAGAGTCCGCCTGCTGATGCAGGGGACACGGGTTCGTGCCCCTGTCCAGGAAGATCCCACATGCCGTGGAGCAGCTAGGCCCGTGAGCCATGGCCGCTGAGCCTGCACGTCCGGAGCCTGTGCTCCGCAACGGGAGAAACCACAACAGTGAGAGGCCCACGTACCGCAAACAAACAAACAAACAAACAAACAAACAAAAAACAAACAGCCTCTTCAAAATGCATTTCCTTAAAAGAAAAAAAAATTGCTAGAAGGTGATTTAATCATTTGTGATTTCTGAAGAAAAATGAAGATCTTTCTTTGCATTTCCAAGGGTTTTCATTTGAAAATCAACGTGTGATCTAGAGTTGTTACTTTTTGTGATAAAATCACAAACATGGGCAAACCTAAGCCTCTAACCCTATTACATGGTGCACTGAAATCCTGCAGGGGAAAAAAAAGAAGTATGGTCACGTTTCCCTAAGTGTAGCTTTTTCATATAGACCTACATTACACTGACACTTTTTTCTGTAAATATTTTGAATATGCATGATCAATTTCTGTCACTTGTCCAACATCTAGAAGTGCCTGACAACGTTCTAACATGAATTTCTGGATTAGTTTCAGAAACAGAGTGACGGGTAACTGTATCCACAAGTGGTTGATCTATTTTGATGTGAACCTAATTAATGCTGCATATGAAACTCCAAATGTCACAGTACAGGAGTTTTACAGTTTTAATTATTAGACCGACTTAGCTAACTCATTCTAAAATGAAATTTGAATTTAATGTAAGTTATTAAACTCTTTTACAATAAATTCTTTTTTTAAGAGAAAGGGTTGTATAAAATCATTCAATTATGATTTTAGCATGTGGATGAGAACTATATAAAAATGCCACAATTAATATATGACTTCAACATTATGACTGGAACTACAAACTTGTAGGGAAGGATTGGGCTGCCCAGCTATGATGTCTGGTCACGAAGTCCAAGCCGCCGTTTGATGAATCTGGAGATTAGGAGCTGAGGCCGTTTCTGGTACTCCACCAGAACATCATGGGGAGAGGTGATCTGGTCACATTCAAGTCTGTTGAGAAGTGTCACACAGACCACAGCAGCTAGAAGAGCAAATAAGACCATTACCAAACAAATGGGTTTATCTTTTGTATAGAAACATTAACCAGACACCCCCGTGTCCTTAGCACATGTACTTTGTGTTTTTTTTCCCTGTTACGTAAATGCAATCCACTGAACCTTCCAGATTTCCATATGAATTATAATTCATATTTCTGTGGACTCCCACCAAGCACTCCACCTAAATAAGTTAATTGAAATAATTTTCAGCACTCTCCCTTCTCCTTTCCCCTATAATTGGCCACATTAAGGCTTAGAAAAGGTTTGTGTTCAAGATAAGAACAAGGAGGGATCTTTGCCATCCAAGATACACAAACCTCCATCTTTCTGTCCCATTTCCAATTCTTAGAGCAGGATTTTCTTTTTCTTTTTTTTAACATCTTTATTGGAGTATAACTGCTTTACAATGGTGTGTTAGTTTCTGCTGTATAACAAAGTGAATCAGCTAAACATATACATATGTTCCCATATCTCTTCCCTCTTGCATCTCCCTCCCACCCTCCCTATCCCACCCCTCTAGGGGGTCACAAAGCACCAAGCTGATCTCCCTGTGCTATGCGTCTGCTTCCCACTAGCTATCTGTTTTACATTTGGTAGTGTATATATGTCCATGCCACTCTCTCACTTCGTCCCAGCTTACCCTTCCCACTCCCCATGTCCTCAAGTCCATTCTCTATGTCAAGCAGGCCTTTCTTACTTCAGGATATAACTAGAGAGCTAGCCATTTTTTTCCTGAGATGACATTTTACTCCTTGGTGCAGTGTTTGAGTTTGCCTACCGGAGAGGGAAGTAAATAGAGAAGAGATATGACCACTAACCTTGGGAAATAGCAATAAAGGCGAGTACTGACTCTTTTGATATCTGAGAAAAAAAATGAAATGATATGCTTAAATGAAATGATATGCATAAATGATATGCTTAAGAATCAGCTCCATGAAGGAGCACATTTATTAGCATTTAGTTTCTAAAGAATGAGTACAAAATCTTGTGATAGTTACAAAACTAGGGGGAAAGAGCAAACATCTTTCTTTAAAAAAAAATGAAATTCTCATTTTTGAAAACACACCATAAAAGCGGTGTCTTTGGTTTGTTCCAGCAAGAACAAGAGAGAGACATTGGGTCCCCTGCAAATTCTTTATCATCAATTTCACATGAAATCTTTGATTTCAAGGAATGTGGTTATACATATTGAAATCAGTGACAGCCACTTTGAATTGATAGCAGTGTCACAATCTCTATCTTCATCTGTATCATTTTATTTTTTTTTATTTTATTTTTTTTTTTGCGGTATGCAGGCCTCTCACTGCTGTGGCCTCCCCCGTTGCGGAGCACAGGCTCCGGACACGCAGGCTCCGGACGCGCAGGCTCAGCGGCCATGGCTCACGGGCCCAGCCGCTCCGCGGCATATGGGATCCTCCCAGACCGGGGCACGAACCCGTATCCCCTGCATCGGCAGTCGGACTCTCAACCACTTGCGCCACCAGGGAGGCCCCATCTGTATCATTTTAAAAAGGATTTCAGCAGATCTGGGATTAGATGTAGCTACAGTCACAAGCTTTGAGGTCATGAAGATAAAGTTGGGTGTGAGTGTGATATTTATTTCTTTGACTCCTGCACTATCTCAGACTTCTGGATTTGAGAAGGATAAATGGACTGTAATTATAATAGATGCTATCTTTTTTGTTTGGTTTAGCTCTTGCTATATGCTGGGTATTTATGATACCATTTAGACTTCATAGCTGTGCCATGAGCTAGCTATTATTTTTATCCCCTTTGGACAAATGATGAAATGAGGGCTTAGGGAGGTCAAATGGCCCAGTAGGACACAGCTAGTAAATAGCCAATCAATTCCCAGCTTCATAAACCGCTGAGAAGACTCCTCTACCTCCCATCCCTCCTCCTCTGCACATGGCGAACCATAAGGCAGACATGCCCTGACCGATCAGTTAAACTGACCCTCCTGTTCAGTGAACTGAACAGCAATTGAAAATATCCAACTTGAGCTGAGTCAAGTATTTTCATCACCTAGGACCCTGTTTATTCAAAACTCATTCAGTTGTAAAGCAAGTTGGCCCAACAGGTAAACAAGTAAATGGAAGAGCTAGAAACTTCCTCGGCTTTTCAAGTTAATGATCAGCAAGTCTGTGACGGCTGACATGAGCTGGTGGCAGCAGGGAAAAGATGAAAGTCCTTCTCTAATCCTTCACTTGGCAGAAGGATAAAAGGAAACAAATGTTCTGTGCTTGTCAAGGAGCGGGAGCTGACTTGACTTAACGTCTTCTCCGGCTATTTCAAGGGTGAGGCCAAAGAGGGACAAGAACAGGTCATCGCAATCTCAGTGGTGTTTTCTTGATGCTGGAGGACCCATTAACAAGCAGCCTGTAATAATCTTGTCATCTAAAATTACTATTTCCACAAGCAATTAAAAGGGACTAATTTACCCAAAACAGTTTGTCAAAGTTAAGCCTGACAGCTTTGCTACCATAATCCTCAGGTTGGGCAGGGAGGATGGCTCCTGCAGAGTGGCATTCAGTGACCTAGCTGTCACCAAGGAGGTTGTCAGCTAACTGACCTCAGGCTGCAATGGGATGGGAACACACCAGTGTTAACGTGAAGCTCAATGTACCCTCGGCCACCAGGAACTCCCAGTGATTCTACCTCTTTGATTGTTTTTGTTCCCTTTGCAAATCTGATGAAAGTTGTTAACTGCAACCTCTTTTCACAAAAATACACATATGCACATACACACAAAATATTGTATATAATTTCAAGGGTTTCAGGGCTCCTGAAGCCCACCCTGAATTATTAGAAATCTATGGTCCCTCATGGATCCCTACTTTAGCCCCACCTCTGTGATTCAGAATGGAGTTCCAGGAAGGTTTTCCCATGAATTGTAGGCAAAGGCAGCAATGTGAGGCAGAAACTCCCTGTGCACAGCAGAACCAAATAGGGCTGGGTCTCAGAAAATGGCAAAGCAGCAAAGGTTGGCTTTGGAGTTTCCAGCCTGGCCCTTAGGACTGCTCCTCTCCCACCTCTCCCCGGCCCTTTACAGGGAGTCCTTCACTTCTCAAGGTTTGAGCTTTTTAGGCAGACCCCATCTTTATTCCCTGGGTGCCTGGTATATAAAACACAGAAACCTCAACAACCCAGAACCTTTGCACATCCTCTGTCTCCTCTGAGACGTCTGTCTCAGGCTGTTGACTGCTAATCAAAAACCAAGTGGAGAAAATTTATATTCAAAGGATCTGATCAAAGCTAAGGAGCATAGGAACAAGTTGTTCATCTAGACTGGCATTTCTGAAAATGTGCTCCACTGACCACCTGCGTCAGAACCAGAGCTTGTTAATAATGCAGATTTTTAGACTTTATCACAGACATACAGAAAAAGAAGTGAGGAATAAGAAAGGGCAGTTAATCTGTATTTTTAAAAAAAATTCAGTTAAATTATTTGCACATTGATATTTGACAGCTATTGCTTTAAAGACTTTAAACTCTATCCTGAATTAAATCAAATTAAAGCAAATGTTCATACCTGCACCCTAGTACTTTAGGTTCCCAGAGAACCAAGATTTAGCATTAACTCTATCAAAAATTGTCCCATATCTTTTATAAAAGTGTTACTAAAGACACTGTCGATGTAATATAGCTGATAATTTCACTTAAGTTTAACATTTGGATAACGTTTTTATGACAAACCTTAAATGCTTTCTTTATAAGATAATGAGAGCTGTGTAACTCAAAGTGTTTCCATTTTCAACTTGGCCTCTAGGAAACTCAGAACTAAATCTAAGTATTTAGATTTAGTGTTGCCCTACCAGGTAGCTCTTTGATATTGAGAACTCCCCATCCACTCCCTTAAATACATGCCTCTTATTCTCTTTACCTTTGCTTAAATTACTTATACATTCATCTTTTATTGAAAGCTGCTGCTAATGCCTTTTAGAAAAAGGAGAAAGTATAAGCAATCTGTCGATAGATAAATATGATACTCTTTTATACCTATGGAATAGTTCTGGGAATGGGGGTGAGGAGGCAGGAGATAACAGGGCTAGTCCATCTTCATTTTGATCTGGCTGTGTTTCCTTAGGTCACTTTTTACTCTCTGGGTCTTATTTCATTCTCTGAGAAAGGAGCAGGTTGGACCTCAAAGGTCTTGCTCAGCTTCTGTGCCTCACATTATCTTGGTATGAGGACCATGCTTTCATCTCCAGGAGGTTCAGCTGCAAACTTAGGGACTTGTGCTTCTGCTGGATGCTGAACCTCCAACCAGAGATGTGTCAGGATGGGCAGAGGATGTGCCTGCTGTGCTAGGGGCGGAGGCTCCAACAGGGAGAACCCAGGGAGCCCCACTGGGGTCACAGGAGGGAAGAGGCGGGTCACAGGTAATGCCAACACACAAAAAGTTGAATCTATGGCCCCAAATCATTCTTTAACGTGTGAGTGTGTTGGTACAGGAAGGCAGGAGTAGGATAGAGGACAGGAGAGTAGAATTAAAATGAATCAAACAAAACTCTAGACACTGACCTTGATTTAAAATATGTAAAAACCAGCAAAGCAAGAAGAAACAATTTTTTAAAATCCTGTCTTTATAAGCGTAATAAATGAATTACTTAACCATTTATGCCTGATTTCCCAGACACACTGACTTATTTTCTTGGTAAAATAATAACTGTGCATACTACTGAATAAGTATCAATGTAATGCTTTATTTCATTCCAACACTAACCATCTTGGTATGTGGTTAGCCCTTAGGGGGTTTGCTTTCTTTCTAAAGTAGCACAGCTAACTTTTAAAATAGAAAAACCTGCAGTTGTTTTTGTTTGTTTGTTTTTTTGGTTCCTCTGAATAGAGATCTGAACCTTGTGCATCCATGGGAGGCTGCTGGGAAGACACAGCAGGGCATGGTACACAGGGACCTCAAGTCAGACAGAGCTCCGTTCCAGTTCCAGTCCAGCTACTTCTTATTTACTGTGAGAACTTGGGAAAGTAATTTAACCTCTCTGAGCCACAGTATCTCTCAGGAGATACTGTGAGGGTGAAGAGCTGCAATGGGTTGCCTTTTGCCTTTGTGTAATAATATTTCAAAACCCCAATTTTCCTCATTTTTGAGTTAAGAAACGGTCCAGTTCCAGACTGAGTATAATCTTTAATCCTTGTTGTAATATCTTTTTTACTTTATCAGTGTTCATCCTGCAGTTCCCAGAGCCCAATAGCCTTCATTTCTGAGACTAGCAGAAGAATATAAAATGGAACTAAAGCCAGATTCTGCTCCCTTTCACTGAGCTGTAATATTATAAAGACTGAATACATTCCCAAAGTTCCCAGTATCTGTCAAAAGAAATAACACTGAATTCTTCCATTACCCTTAAAGAAAACCCACTGTGAGTGCTGCCAACAACTAAAGACAAAGATTTAAGTGGAACTAATCTTGGATAAATATTATGTTTCATATATTGCCATGCAAGCAAGCGTGTGTCAAAAGGCAGCAGGCACTGTCTTTTAAAGATGGATAAAAATTGAACGTACTTATCACAAGTTCACAGTGCAAAAGGATTAACATCTTTAATCAGAATGTTAGGGGTTTAATTAAAGTAGATTTTGCTTTAAGAGAGGGACAGATGTATGCATATTATAAAACCATAGATGAATGCATTCATACAGCATTGTAAAGTGGGTTTACCTTGTTCTGAAGGTTCAGCCTTTCAAGGTAGAATAATTCTGTGATGGCCACTATTTCCCTCATCCAAATCTTTGTTAAAGCAACAATGGATTCCCACTATTATTTTTCAGGATAATGAGATCAGGATAACAGTAGTGACTTAGGGGTGTCCGTGGCCCCATTTCAAGCAGTTTGTCCACCTATCAAATATCAGGAGATCTAAGGGCTACAGCTGTAGCAGAAGTATTGTATGAAACTTACAGCAAAGGGAGGCTTAACTTTAAGGCTTTGCCTCTTCCTAGTTGGACAGTTATGTGGCACTCCGAAGTCCTTTAGAAAATTCCAAGCCATAAATGTAGCTGGGTAATGAAGGAACCAGTTGAATTTGTTATAGCCGTCTTCCACGGTCAGTAGGGGTTGAGTGGTCATTCTGTTCACTCATTTGTTCATTCATTTAGTAAATATTTATTGAATGCCCATATGGCAGATATTATTCTAAGTGCTAGAGATATAACAAAAAAAATAGACAAACAAGGTCCCTGTTCTCATGCTACTTATACTGTAATGGAGAGAGATGCTAAATACATACCCCCATGCATTAATACATGTAAAATACTATGTAAGTTAATATATAAAGAAAACAGAAATGTAGCCTGGTATAGTGGTAAATGTGATGCAGAGAAATGAAGTGGAATGAGTGAATGAGTGAGTAAGTAGAATGAATGTGAGTAAGTTTAGTTTAGGTAGTCATGCAAAACTTCTCTGATGAAGTGAGACTTATGGTGAGATCTTATATTAATCATAAAGAT
Source organism: Mesoplodon densirostris (assembly GCF_025265405.1). Lineage (NCBI taxonomy): Eukaryota > Metazoa > Chordata > Mammalia > Artiodactyla > Ziphiidae > Mesoplodon > Mesoplodon densirostris. The sequence goes on along the minus strand of NC_082668.1, from coordinate 77,691,646 downwards.
AAGAAGTGGTAATCCATGTGGTCCCAGGTGAATGCAGAAAGATCTGTTTTTGCAACGGTCCAAAGTCAATGACTGACTCCTCTGAGTTAGGACAATGAGCCTCTAGAAGACTCTTGTTTAAATAAAAAGTTGTTATTTATTAGCCAGCATTGCCTTAGTATGAAGTCAGATTGGCTATCCAGTCATCTGGTAGTATTAAAGGGACATAAAAAGACCATTAGAGAAGGCTGTCTGGAGAGACTGGGTGGAAAGGGCCATTGCTGACAGTGGGAGAGGGATTGAGGGGGAGGGGCACTAGGCCTGGGAGCCCTGAGCTTTCGGTGCCAGATGAAACACATTTTCCAGTGTCACTTACCACTGGTATATAACCTCCCTAATAAGTATGTTAAAACAGCTGCTTGTGAAGTCTCTCTCAGCCCTTCCCCAAAGCAAGCTTTTCTACCTCATACAGAGCTTTTCCAAGCTTCACTGCTTTTGCGGAAGGATATAATGAAGTGGGGATGAAAGATAGGAACATGTTAGCATCATATGCATGGGGTTTTTTGTCTGTTTCCTTGGTGGTTGATCTTCCAGGTGTTGATCTTCCTGTACCAGGAGTACACCTTTGGAAATGGTGTCTGAGGTAGATAAAGAGTCCCTGTCACCATGAAGAAATTTGGACAGAAATACTCCCAAGAACTACAGAATTACAGAGTTACAGATACAACCTTTAGTGTGAATGTTGACAGCCCAGAAGGGGTCGTCTGCTCAGTGGAAAGGCTGCAGCAGTGGCCTGGAAGAGAGCTATCGGCAGGCTGAAATCAGCCACCAACAGCTCCAATAGCAGCAGAAAAAGGAAAACGCAGCATGGGGCAAGCTAGAGAGGACAGAGTCCAGGAAGGTACCTGCAGCTGGCAGAGAAAGCAAGGTCACAAGGATTCGTGGCAAGGACAAAAAAAATCCCTCATAACAGAATAACATCGCTGAGGTTTTAGCAACACCCTCAAAGAGAGAAAGACTAGGGTCCGGGGTTCACAAGCCTAGAACTCTCTCTGGCTGCCTCTTAAGAAAGAACTGATGGTCATCACTAAACTTACATCAGGGCAGCAGTTCGTGACGTGGCATTTTATGTTTGACTAAACTGGTTACCAAATTTTCCTCCATCTGCATATCAGGTGGAGCCATGACTCAAGTGACCGCTTGCTGTTTCCATAAGAAAGAAATGTGAGGAAACATTTCCTGGAGCAGAAACATCTGAATCCAGGTGTTCCTGCAGGTCATGTGCATGTGACTCTTCCTTAGTTTCTGCTGGATCTCCCTCACCTCCCCTGACTTTTTCATCCGTTTCTACACTCAGGCACTTTGTCATCTCATTTGTTACATGGCTTTAAATGCCATCTATATGCTGTCAACTTCCAATTTTACTTCCCCAGTCCAAATTTCTCACCTAAACTCCAGATTCATAAATCCACCTACTTACTTAGCCTCTATTTGATGTCTACTACAGTACTGCCAAATCCTCACCCAATTTTTTCTATCCCAACTGTGATAACTCCATCCTTCCAGCTGTTCAGGCCAAAAACCTGGAAATCATTTTTCACTCACGTTTCTCTCCAAATTCACATCAAATTGTCAACAAATCCTGTTGGATTTGCCCTCAAGACGTATCTAGCATATGACTGCTTCTCACCTCCTCCACGGTTGTTGTACTGGTCTATCACCTCTCCCTAGACTACTGTATCAGCCCTCTTACTTCTCTCCCTGCTTGTGCCCTTAACCCCAGTAGGCTCTTCCCAGATCAGCAGCCAGTGTGCTCCTGTTCCAACGCAAGCCACATCCCGTCACCTCTCTATTCAAAGCAATGACTTCTCATATCTCAGAGTGAAAGTCACAGTTCTCATAGGGACCACACAGTCCATACTCCCTCCATCTCCTACCCTCTCCACTGCTGTCACTCCCCTCCAGACACACTGGTCTCCCTGTTTCTCCGTCACACTCTGAATGCTCCTGCCTGGTAGCCTTAGCTTTGCATTTCCTGGACTCCTTTTGCCCAGACACCCACGTGGCATTTTCCTAAATGGCACCTTCTCTGTGTACCCTTCCCTATTTTAATGTATGGTTTTCCTTCCTACCTTGGTTGTCCCTGTGCCCTTTCCCTGCCTTATTTCTCACCATCATGCTCCTCAGCATCTAACATATTACCATATTATTATAGATTGCTCTCTGTTGTTGTTGTTTGCCTCCCCCCTAGACTCCGCAAGGGCAGAGATTCTGTCTGTGTCATCCTCTGCTGTGTCCCTACTGCTTGGGTGCTCAGGCCACTGGTAGATGCACAGAAGTCCTTCTTTCTTTAGGAAGATAATAATTGAGACAAATCTTATCAGCCAAAGATTTGATTTAAAAACCAAGCTTCTTGTATTGTGCTATGCACTCAGTAGGTGCACTATAAAACACGTTTGATAGATGACATATTTTATGGGCTCTTTTCTGAAAAAAAAAAAGATAATTGCTGTATGAAAAACAAAACTATGAATTCTAAAAAAGGTTGCTCCAACATTTTCTTAGACATCATTGTTCATAATTGGGGACTGCTTCCCACTCAAAAATAGTATTTTAGATGGTGCTCTTTTGCTTTAGGTCTGAGGCTTTCATAGCCAATTTAATAAAGAATATTTAATTAACTGCAGGTTTACCTCTTCCATCAATAAAACTTGAATTTTTTTAACATCTTTATTGGAGTATAATTGCTTTACAATGGTGTGTTAGTTTCTGCTTTATAACAAAGTGAATCAGTTATACATATACATTTGTTCCCATATCTCTTCCCTCTTGCGTCTCCCTCCCTCCCACCCTCCCTATCCCACCCCTCTAGGTGGTCACAAAGCACCAAGCTGATCTCCCTGTGCTATGCGGCTGCTTCACTAGTTATCTATTTTACGTTTGGTAGTGTATATATGTCCATTGCCACTCTCTCACTTTGTCACAGCTTACCCTTCCCCCTCCCCATATCCTCAAGTCCATTTTCTGGTAGGTCTGTGTCTTTATTCCCGTCTTAACCCTAGGTTCTTCATGACATTTTTTTTTCTTAAATTCCATATATATGTGTTAGCATACGGTATTTGTCTTTCTCTTTCTGACTTACTTCACTCTGTATGACAGACTCTAGGTCCATCCACCTCACTACAAATAACTCAATTTCGTTTCTTTTTCTGGCTGAGTAATATTCCATTGTATATATGTGCCACATCTTCTTTATCCATTCATCCGATGATGGACACTTAGGTTGCTTCCATCTCCTGGCTATTGTAAATAGAGCTTCAATGAACATTTTGGTACATAACTCTTTTTGAATTATGGTTTTCTCAGGGTATATGCCCGGTACCGGGATTGCTGGGTCATATGGTAGTTCTATTTGTAGTTTTTTAAGGAGCCTCCATACTGTTCTCCATAGTGGCTGTATCAATTTACATTCCCACCAACAGTGCAAGAGGGTTCCCTTTTCTCCACACCCTCTCCAGCATTTATTGTTTGTAGCTTTTTAATCTAGAGGATGACTATGAAAATAATTTAAAATCACAAACAATAGTTATATTGATTAGTCCTTGTGAAAATTATGTTTTACTTCAGTAGGTTTTCTTGGTGTTGGTCAGAGATTAGTGGTTCTATTGGAATAATTTCACCAAAAATAAAAATGCATGCCACACACATGTTTGGTTTCTTAATGCCACTCTCCACCCAAAGGAAGCAGAGATTCTTGGAGAAATGGCTGATCCCAGACCTGAGGCAAGGAAAGTGTAAGTGGTACCTAAGAATCCCATTGTGCCTGAAAGCAAGAAAATTCTCAAGAGTTAAGAGAATTATGTCAAAAGGACAAAAGAGTGCACTAGAAGGGGCTCTTCCTGGCCACATTTGGGATAATTTGAGTATCAAAAAGAATAATGACAGAAACTGCTTATAACACACTGCTTTGAAGAAAATCCACCAAACAATAACGATTCCCTGCCACCAAAACGAAAAAAGAGAGAGAAGAGTGTGAGAAAGAAAGGCTCTTCTTAAAAGAATGGTAGCTAACAAACGTAGGAGGAATGATGGAATTAGAAAATCATCATTTGTATTCCATGCTAAAATCACTGGGAAAAGACGATTGGGTTACAGGATATTCGTTCACACAGTGCCAGATTATCATCCCAGAAGTTACTTGCTACTTACAGAGAGAAAACATTAATTTTTCAGAGGAGGGAGATGACAGTTACCCCTTGATCCAAGTGATCCAACTCAAAATTACTAACAGTGGAATATCTTCACATTACCTTTCCCTGATGTGGTGCAATGGAAAGTTTACATTACTATGAAGTGTTCTTACCACATAGCTGAATCTAATCAAGCCACTAGACTTTACTTCTGCTTTACAGGAAATAAAGTGAAATCCCACGATGACAAGCACAGACAAATCTAGAACATGGATGTTCTACAAGATAACTGCCTGAACTTTTCAAAAATTCCTCTGTCCTGGGGAAAAAAGAAAAGTAGGGGAAACTATTCTAGATGTAAAAGTATAGAGATACAATAACTAAGCAATACAGTGTACGAAGTTAATTCAATATTAGATTTAAATAATCTTTAAAGATATTTTTAGGAAAATCAGAAAATTTAAATATGGAATGGATGTTAAATGACATTATGAAATGATTTTTACTTTTCTTAAATATATATTTTTTTGGTTTGATACTTGTATTGTGGTCATTAGGAGGACATCCTTATTCTTAGGAAATGATGCTAAGTTACAAGAGTTAAGTGGCATAATATTTATAATTTATATACAGTGATTCAGGAGAAAAAAGCAAATAGGTGTGTTTGTGTATACGTGTGTGTGTATATATATGTATATATATATATATATATACACACACACATATATACATACACACTATTTCAATTTTTCTGTATTATTGATTTTTTTTTCAAAATAAAAAAGTTGGGAAAAGCAAGAATGCATGTAAATTAACTTTAAAAACACACTACTCCACTGATATTTTGTCCTTTGATGGACTGTTTTAGGAATATTTTATTTGTGTCATGTCCCAGTAAATTCAATTGTAGTAGAAAACAGCATCCACTACCAGGATGAAGAAAGCGGAACAATCTATCAAGTCTTGGCTATGTAACCCACTAGCTGGTGACCTTGGGCAACTTACTTTTGACCCTTGAGGCCTGGTTTCCTCATTTGCCTAGCAAATAATGTCCTGCCCACTCACAAGATATTATGAGATAACCGTGCATTCAACCCAAAGTAATATATAGCTGGATTCCTTTTTATTCTCCTGAAGAGTGAAAATAACTTCATGAAAGAGGAGAATTTGACCCTTAGGCATTCATGAAAGTCTTACCTTTTAGACCACAAAGTCTACACATGGCCGCAAACACCGTAGATTCCATTTCGATATTCCTGATGCCGGCATTATATGCTCTTTTCAAGTAATCTAACCCCTTTTCTCTGGAAAAGGAGCACAGCGCTCCATCAAGTCGACCCTGGCCTGAAAGAGAATGGAGAATGTTTAGCGACTTGATGTCCCACGGTGGCTGTGGCATCACTAAGAGGCTTGCTGTCAGCCCAAGTGCTCTGTGGCTGACTCTAACTCATGGGCTTGCACCCCAGGTAGGATAAATCTGGCCATCTGAATCATCCTATCAAAGGACCTGGGGCAAGGCTGTGCCCAGCTCAAGAGTCTCACACAGAGAGGAATCTCCATGGCACTGAGCTCCCCCAGCTCTGGGGCAAGTGACCATTGAATGGCCACAGCAGCCAGCACTGTGCCCAGAGACAGCAGGACCTGGAGGGTCTCTGGAAGATCTGCCCTTTGAGGAAAATCTCAGGTTGCACCTGCGACTGGCAGCTGGCCCAGGGACAGGTGCTGGGGAAGAAGAAAAGGCTCCAAGCCCCAGTGATGATCCTAAGCTACTTGAGGACCAGGGTGGTGGTTTGGACATTGCAGCTCCATCTGTGCCTCATGACCATGGTAGCCATACGCAAATGGTCGATTTGTCCACCTTTTCCTTGCCACACACCTCAGGCTGCACACCATTCTTTTGCGATCACATTTTCCCTTCTAGGCTGCTCTGGGTGTTTACTTAGCACTTGAATTCCATCTGTACCAGTGGGGCCAGAGGAGGTGGAGAAAAGCCTGATGCTGTTACTCCTCCAACACCATGGCTGCGCTGGGAACAGGCTTCACTGCGCCCCACCCCCAAGGGCGTCCTTTTGAAGTAGGGAGGCCAGTAGACTCTGTCACCATCCATATTGCAAAATCCTCTTTTTTTTTTTTTTTTTTTTTTTTTTGCAGTACGCAGGCCTCTCACTGCTGTGGCCTCTCCCATTGCGGAGCACAGGCTCCGGACGCGCAGGCTCAGCGGCCATGGCTCACGGGCCCAGCCACTCCGCGGCATGTGGGATCTTCCTGGACCGGGGCATGAACCCGTGTCCCTTGCATCAGCAGGCGGACTCTCAACCACTGTGCCACCAAGGAAGCTCCTCTTTTTTCCCTTTTCTCTATCTTTCATGCTATTTCCATCCTTGCTGTCTGCTTCTCCTTGTGCCCTCCTTCTTAGGGCTGCCTGCCAACACCTCTAATGCAGTGCTATTTTAGCCAATTCAAACTCAGATGTCCCACAGGTTAAGCAGGTAATGTCAACGAGGTCTACCTGTTGGAAGGGAGCAGCCTCACCTCACCTTCAGTGAATGTAGCCCCAGATGTGGGCCGAGGCTTGCCAGGGCTGCCATGAATAAATTATTTTATATTTTTAATGTTATGTTATTTCAAGAAGCCAAAAATCTGGATTTTCATATGAAATCTCCAGAAATTATAAATGTTGGCAAAATAATTCATATTCTAAAAAATACTGTGCAGCCCAAAGAAAACATTGACTCCAATGGGTACCATTTGCAAGTTCTGGCTTAAATCCGTCAGTGACCCACCCCATGAAGGGGCTAGTGGCCTGAGACAAAGTCTCAACCCTATCAGACCCAAAGTGGCCCCTATTTTATAACGCATATTGGTGACAACACCTTTACTAACCTGAAGTAATGTTTATAGATAATATATCTCCATATATAACTGTTTAGAATTCAATATAATAGTCTAAGTTTGATCCAAAGGGAAAAGAAAAGAAAAATAATTTAAAATGAGGTAAGGGCTTCCCTGGTGGCGCAGTGGTTGGGAGTCTGCCTGCCGATGCAGGGGACACGGGTTCGTGCCCTGGTCTGGGAGGGTCCCTCGTGCTGCGGAGCGGCTGGGCCCATGAGCCATGGCCGCTGGGCCTGCGAGTCCAGAGCCTGTGCTCCGCAACGGGAGAGGCCACAACAGTGAGGGGCCCGCATACCACAAAAAAAAAAAAAAAAAAGAGGTAATACGTAGTTTGATGAACATACACAAACACAGCTACACTGAAAGATTTCTAGAATGCCCTCCAAGGAATGGTACCAAGCCTGGTTAGATTCTTTCTTATGGAATGAGCAAGGTCTGTCCTGGAGGGTGTTTTCTCCTGGTCCCTCTCCGCTTGTGGCAAGAGCTGCTACTTGGGAGTCACCATCAATTTTGTTCCTAAACTTGATTTGGGGACATTTTACTCATGGCCAAGAGAAAAAAGAACTGCTCTGAGACTACCCCATCCCTTTGGGATTTCCTCCCCCAAATATCTCTTCCCATTTCCTGGTTCCGACTCTTTCCTGGGTACCAGATCCCTTCCAAGGTACAGGTGACTGTACTTCAAAATGGAAGAAACATAGAAGCATATCCCCCTTTTCCGATTTAAATTAAAGGCATCAACAAAGATAAGATTTTGCTAACATCACAAATTGCATTTGAGTATCCAATTTGTTCTAGGAGGATTAAACCCACTCTCAAAATGTGTGTGTCTCCGCCGCTTATTATGTCCTTACGTTCCTATGCTTTAGTAAGTTGAAAAGGCTGTTTCAGTTCCTTTTTTAATCCCCAACTATGAATTTCTAAAGTGGAGTTTTTAATATAAATTGTGGGTTTGAATAACAAAGTATTGCTGGCAATTTTCTGCTGCTTTCACAGTTTATAAATTCTTCTCACCTTCATAAAAATCATAGGTACACATCGTATGTCCAATGAGGGTTGGGAAGTCGGGAATTTCTTTGCTACAGTTGAATAGTTCCTCAGCCAGTTCTTTGTCAAGTTCAGTACTTCTGGTGACAACATTGTCCAAGATTACCTGTTCAAACTGGGGCTTAAAAAAGGAGTCTACGGCTCTATCTGTTATTACAACAGACCCCGGTGCAATCCCTGCAGTGTGGGAATAAATAGGTGATTACAGAAGAATGTCACTTAGGTTTACTTTTGACACATAGTATGTAATCTCTTCTGCTAACATTAATTAATGCTAGTTGCTAATGATTCTCCCCATTGTCATCTTTTAAATTATTTTCTTTTCCAAATGCAATTAAATAATAACATTCCGAACAGGCATTTACATTTGCTTGCTTTCCAGATTCACATTTACAATGTGATGGGGTTTAAATTTCAAGACAAACATGACTCTTGGACATGCAAATTAGTACTGGCCTTCAGGTTCAAATTTGAATAAAGTAGGTCAGGAATAAACTAAATGAGCCTGCCAGAAAGTAGTTTTCATAAAGTGATGTGACTACTTGATATTTAATCTTCTCTGCAACTCCTTGATTACTATAATTTCCTTGCATCTCTGTCCTCTCTTCCTTTTGATTCTCATTACATCCATTCCCTCCTCCCCTCTCCCATCCCATGTAAATTAGGCCTCTTGGCTGACCTTCCATTGCTACAAAGTCTGGCTTGCTCCTGGGACTCAGGAACTCAAGTCTCAGGGACTTGAGAAACCATTTTCTGCCAGCTGTTATTCCCCTGGCCTGGTGTGTTCCCTCATCCTCCCCCCCACACTTTCATCAGACCAACTTCAACTCATTCTTCTGGTGTCAGCTTAAGTCACTTCCTTCAAAAGACCTGAATCCACAGAGGGGGAAAAAATTAAAAGGCAACACAGATACATTACATTCAATTTTCCCAGGCCCAGCTTTTCACCTAGTTTTTGACCCGTTCTGATTCCTGTTTAGAGCCTGGATGAGGGGATATATATTGATAGGGCCCTAGACTCTCTCTGTCCTAACATTCATCACATTTTTTATAATTACTCATTTGTTTGTCTATTGCCCTGATAAAACATAGGCTCTATGAAGGCAAGAGCAGTATCTGTCCACTGTTGTCTCCCCAGTAGCATTATGCCTATCACATTATAGGTATTCAATAAAAATTTGTTGAGTGAGTGAATGTTTCCATAGAGATGCCATAGACAGAGATCTGCAAACTACAATCCATGGACCAGACCTAGCCCATCTTTGTTAATAGAGCTTTATTGGAACACAGCCACATTCACTCATTTGCATATTTTCTATGATTGCTTCCACACTCTAATGGCAGAGTTGAGAAGTTGCAACAGAAACCATATGGCCTGCAAAGCCTAAAATATTTACTGTCTGACCTTGTATAGAAAAAATTTACCAACCCCTACCATAGCGCATAGCCATATCCTTCTGGGTTCTTAATAAATTCCAATGTGGATCAACATGGGGTTAATTTAGAAGATCCAGCTAGACACCCAAGGTAGGCTCTGATGATAGAGCCTCGGTGAGTCAGATACTTTTTAAAGAAATCAAACAAATATCTTCTTGAATTATTAACAGTGTCCTAAAAACAGGAAAGTGACTGAGAAGGAAGTTGAAAATGTAGAAATCAAAAATGAAGTTATTCACATGACATCCTAATACTTAGATGCATTAGAGCATTTATATCCCAGTTAAAGTCTCTTAAAGGCCAAGACACTATTTATTTGAGTACCTCATCATCATGAAGTTTTGTTGGTTCATCTAAAGAGTGGTAAGATCAGCAAAAAAGCAAAAAACAAAAAACAAAAAACCAACAAGCTACACCTCCTTCATCTCCAAATCAATGTTTTTAAGACAAAACAAACACATCTTATTGATAAGCTAAGAGTCCTTAATGAGAACAGAACTGCAAAATGATGGATAATCCACAACAGCACATTGCTTTAATTTCCCACAATTCATAGACCTTCATTGTGCTACATGGGCTGTATGTATCACGTTACCATCAAACAAAAGACCTAGAATCCATGACCATGAGCTGGATGGTCAGCAGGTTGCTTTGCCCACACTGGACACTTGTTAATATCAAGGGGCAACCACAGCAGTCAGGATGGTACATTGCATGGGCATGGGCTATGCAGACAGATCCTTGTATCCCACAACTCAAGAATTATGAGCAATCTTAATAACAGTGTTATCCATTTCATCCCCAAATGCATCATTCGCTACTATTGCTTATTTGGGATAACATTGGATAAACAACAGTCCAGAAGGATGCCTGATCTAATAATGATTGCTAACTAACATTCTCCTTCTCTTTCTGGGTGGACATCCATAGATGTCCTTCTTTAATCCATCTGTGAGGGTCTTGGCTGGACTTTATTCCTGTACCACAGCTGTGGAAAGGGCATGATATTTTTGAACATGTTTGTTTCTAGTGAAACATGACTCAGCCACCTGTGTAATTCTAAGACCAAAATCTCAGCCTTTTTTTTTTTTTTTTTTTATAATTCTCATTCAGTCCTGTCACTCGGTCAACCAAACCTTTCCAGTTACAATGCCCTGTCTGTATTTGCATTTGGTGACATAGTAGAATCATCCCCTCACAAGATCTGCTCCTGAAGAAGAGGTTGAAAAAGAAGAAGGTCTCCACAGAACTTTACCTCAGCCCAGGGTGGATGTATAAACAAGGCTCCTGACTAGCTGCCTGACCAGCCAAGGAAGAAGGGAGGAGAGGAGGCTCTGAGCAAACCTTAGGAAGCATCACCCAACTCTTCCCTAAAAGCCTGGCCTGATCTCTTCTGCTGTGTTGATGAGGAAAAGACCCAGCCAAGAAAAGGGTAGTCACTGACATGAGCTAAAAGCAATGTTTTCCTAAGAGCTATTGATGTCTGCTTACTTAGCTGATAAACAAGGCAAGTCTTAGTGATTTATTTTTTTTTATTTGAAAGCACTTATTTCTGTCACTTATAAAATTCTTAAGCTTCAAAATCTATTCGAACCCTCAAAACTTACTCTTATCCTCAAAGCATATTTCCTAGCAAGTTTCCACTCCTCCCCTTAAGAACACCTAGGTCCATCTGGGCAGTGGGCAGTGGGATGTCTCACTCCAGGTTTCCATGCAGGGGAAAAGAGAAAGATTGTATACACATCTATTTCCTTAAATTCTTTTAATTTTCTTTAAATTTAAATTTCTCAATTGCCTCAAGCCCAGCCTCCTGACACTTTTTAGCCCATCTGGGTTTCTTCTGGGCTCTGAGTACCTTGGTGTGTTACCACACCAACAGCTTACCCTGTATGGAACAACCACTTGGATTTAATAGTATATAAATCAATCCATCTCACCTATTCCCCCTGATGTACCAATTCTGATAATGGTAACATCACAGCACCGGGCATGGTACAGTAATTTAATGAGTTCATGAAGCATAATAGAAATGGAGGGGATGCCCATGCCATGCTGTGGAGAGAAAAGGGAAAGTCATTATACATCTTGCAGAATGATAACACACACAGGACATATTTACTTCCTTCATTACAAGTTAACAGCCCTCAGGTAAATTTACGTAATCATTATGACTTTGCCATAGCTGAGGAAAACGTAAGTCAGCTCTAACCGACGCCCATATGACATGCTGATAGATGGGTCCATCTGTGACGATCAAAGACAGGCATCTCCCTGTCAGTTAAACTGAGTTCAGCCCTCATTGTCAAGAGCAGAAGGTGGGGATGGCGTGGTGTACTGGTGTGTCAGGGCAGTGCCATTTCTCAGTTCCCCACTGGGCTCTTCACAGTGAGTTTTGAAAAAGAGCTCTCTGCAAGATTGACTTGATTTTGAAGAAATATAGATTTGGCTACCATGTACTTAGTCCTTTTCCACTATACTAAATGAAAGAGTAAATCCATTTCATTGCTCTCATGTGTCCTTGTTCATTTGTTGATAATTCTGTTGAGCTCTGAAAGGCACAAGGGTAGAGATGTGGGTTACATCTACACCTAACAATTTGGAGTATATAATGGATACACATTCAGTATATAGATCATGACTGCAACTCTGGTCTTCCTCAGCATTTGGAAGAGTAGAATCAATGTCACAGAATAAGGGTCACCACAGGTTTAGGATTTGGCTGCTCCTGGTGGTTACAATATGTTCTAATAATGCTCCAGAAGGATCCTTCATGCTGGAATCTGTAGTAGCTGGAGCAAAGTTTAGAATTGGTGTCTATTTCATTCCTAATATAACATGAGAGAGTCAAATGTGGTCTTCAGTATTCTACTCTTGGGCACAAAGACTTTGTGTGCAGAAAAGCATCAGGGGCATCTTGGCAGTTAGGTGATGGCTGACACTAATTCTTCATTAACAAATCTAGAAAACCATTACAGGCATGACCACAATATTTTCACCTGAGTTTCCTTCTTCTCACCATCAAGAATATTAAACTATGGAAACTTTGAACCTCTGGGTTTCCCATTTTTGGTTGCCATGGAACATGTTCTGACTTCCAAATGCATTGTAAGTCTCCTAGAGGATATCAATCAAACCTCTATTAGTTGTATGTCCAAGATTCAGTAACACAATAATACTGGGGGACTTTAACACCTCACTTACACCAATCGACATATCATCCAGACAGAAAATTAATAAGACAACACAGATTTAAATGACACAATAGACCACATAGATTTAATTGATATTTCTAGGACATTCCATCTGAAAACAGCAGATTACACTTCTCAAGTGCACAGGTAACATTCTCCAGGATAGATCACATCTTGGGTCACAAATCAAGCCTTGGGAAGTGTAAGAAAACGGAAATCATATCAAGCATCTTTTCCGACCACAACACTATGAGATTAGAAATAAATTACAGGGAAAGAAATGTAAAAAACACAAGCACATGGAAGCTAAACAATACGTTACTAAATAACCAAGAGATCACTGAAGAAATCATAGAGAAAATCAAAAAATACCTAGAGACAAGTGACAGTGAAAACACGACAGGCGAAAACCTATGGGGTGCAGCAAAAGCAGTCCTAAGAGGGAAGTTTATAGCAATGCAATCCTACCTCAAGAACCAAGAAAAATCACAAATAAATAATCTAACCTTACACCTAAAGGAACTAGAGAAAGAAGAACAAACAAAACCCAAAGTTAGCAGAGGGAAAGAAATCATAAAGGTCAGAGCAGAAATAAATGAAATAGAAACAAAGAAAAAAACAGCAAAGATCAATAAAACGAAAAGCTGGTTCTTTGAGAAGATAAACAAAATTGATAAACCTTTAGCTAGACTCATCAAGAAAAATAGGGAGATGACTTAAATTGATAAAGTTAGCAATGAAAAAGGAGAAGTTACAACGGACACCGCAGAAATACAAAGCATCATAAGAGACTACTACAAGCAACTCTATGCCAATAAAATGGACAACCTGGAAGAAATGGACAAAAACTTAAAAAGGTGTAACCTTCCAAGACTGAACCAGGAAGAAACAGAAAATATGAACAAGCCAATCACGAGTAATGAAATTGAAACTGTGATGAAAAATCTTCCAACAAACAAAAGTCCAGGACCAGATGACTTCACAGGTGAATTCTATCAAACATTTAGAGAAGAGCTAACACCCATCCTTCTCAAACTCTTCCAAAAAATTGCAGAAGGAACACTCCCAAACTCATTCTACGAGGCCACCATCACCCTGATTCCAAAACCAGACAAAGATACTACAAAAAAAAAAAAGTTACAGACCAATATCACTGATGAATATAGATGCAAAAATCCTCAAAAAATGCTAGCAAACAGAATCCAACAACACATTAAAAGGATCATACACCATGATCAAGTGGGATTTATCCCAGGGATGCAAGGATTCTTCAATATACAAAAAATCAATCAATGTGATACACCATTTTAACAAATTGAAGAATAAAAACCATATGATCATCTCAGTAGATGCGGAAAAAGCTTTTGACAACATTCAACTCCAATTTATTGATGAAAACTCTCCAGAAAGTGAGCCTAGAGGGAACCTACCTCAACATAATAAAGGCCATATACAACAAACCCCCAGCAAACATCATTCTCAATGGTGAAAAACGGAAACCATTTCCTCTAAGATCAGGAACAAGACAAGGATGTCCACTCTTGACACTATTATTCAACATAGTTTTGGTAGTTCTAGCCATGGCAATCAGAGAAGAAAAAGAAATAAAAGGAATACAAGTTGGAAAAGAAGAAGTAAAACTGTCACTGTTTGCAGATGACATGATACTGTACATAGATAATCCTCAATATGCCACCAGAAAACTACTAGAGCTAATCAATGAATTTGGTAAATTACAGGATACAAAATTAATGCAAGAAATCTCTTGCATTCCTATACAATAACAATGAAAGATCAGACAGAGAAATTAAGGAAACAATCCCATTCACCATTGCAACAAAAAGAATAAAATACCTAGGAATAAACCTACCTAAAGAGGTAAAAGACCTGTACTCAGAAAACTGTAAGACACTGATGAAATAAATCAAAGATGACACAAACAGATGGAGAGATATACCATGTTCCTGGATTGGAAGAATCAATATTGTGAAAATGACTCTACTACCCAAAGCAATCTACAGATTCAGTGCAATCCCTATCAAATTACCAATGGCACTTTTTACAGAACTAGAATAAAAAATCTTAAAATTTATATGGAGACATAAAAGACCCCAAATAGCCACAGTAATCTTCAGGGAAATAAATGGAGCTGGAGGAATCAGACTCCCTGCCTTCAGACTATACTACAAAGCTTCAGTAATCAAGACAGTATGGTACTGTCACAAAAACAGAAATATAGATCAATGGAATAGGATAGAAAGCCCAGAGATAAACCCACACACCTATGGTCAACTAATCTATGACAAAGGAGGCAAGGATATACAATGGAGAAAAGACAGTCTCTTCAATAAATGGTGCTGGGAAAACTGGACAGCTACATGTAAAAGAATGAAATTAGAACACTCCCTAACACCATACACAAAAATAAACTCCAAATGGATTAAAGACCTAAATGTAAGACCAGACACCATAAACCTCTTAGTGGAAAACATAGGAAGAACACTCTTTGACATAAACCACAGCAAGATCTTTTTTGACCCACCTCCTTTTATTTATGGAAATAAAAGCAAAAATAAACAAATGGGACCTAATGAAACTTAAAAGCTTTTGCAAAGCAAAGGAAACTATAAACAAGACGAAAAGGCCACCCTCAGAATGGGGGAAAATATTTGCAAACGAATGAATGGACAAAGGATTAATCTCCAAAATATATAAACAGCTCATGCAGCTCAATATTAAAAAAACAAACCCAATCCAAAAATGGGCAGAAGATCTAAAGAGACATTTCTCCAAACAAGATATGCAGATGGCCAAGAGGAACATGAAAAGCTGCTCAACATCACTAATTATTAGAGAAATGCAAATCAAAACTGCAATGAGGTATCACCTCAT
This sequence comes from Mesoplodon densirostris, assembly GCF_025265405.1. NCBI lineage: Eukaryota > Metazoa > Chordata > Mammalia > Artiodactyla > Ziphiidae > Mesoplodon > Mesoplodon densirostris. The sequence continues at coordinate 77,676,018 of NC_082668.1, read as the reverse complement.
ACCGGTCAGAATGGCCATCATCAGAAAATCTACAAACAACAAATTCTGGAGAGGGTGGAGAAAAGGGAACCCTCCTGCACTGTTAGGGAATGTAAATTGATGCAGCCACTATGGAGAACAGGATGGAGGTTCCTTAAAAAACTAAAAATAGAATTACCATATGACCCAGCAATCCCATTACTGGGCATATACCCAGAGAAAGCCATAATTCAAACAGACACATGCACCCCAATGTTCATTGCAGCACTATTTACAATAGCCAGGTCATAGAAGCAACCTAAATGCCCATTGACAGATGAATGGATAAAGAAGATGTAGTACATATATACAATGGGATATTACTCAACCATTAAAAGGAATGAAATTGGGTCATTTGTAGAGATGTGGATGGATCTAGAGACTGTCATACAGAGTGAAGTAAGTCAGAAAGAGAAAAACAACTATTGTATATTAATGCATTTATGTGGAATCTAGAAAAATGGTACAGATGAACTGGTTTGCAAGGCAGAAATAGAGACACAGATGTAGAGAACAAACGTATGGACACCAAGGGGGGAAAGCAGCCGGGGGTGGAGGTGGTGGTGTGATGAATTGGGAGATTGGGATTGACATATATACACTAATATGCATAAAATAGATAACTAATAAGAACCTGCTGTTTAAAAAAATAAAATTCAAAAAAAATGAACAATGCTAAAGGAAAAAAAATAAGTAAAAATGATAAACGCCCCTAATAAAGTCAGCAATTAATCAGTTAAATAAAAGCAACTACAATATCAACAAAGAGAAACAAATAAAATTTATATTCCATCACCCATTGACACAATAATACCAAAACATTAGAAAAAACGATCTGAATTGATACGTGAAATACACACAAAACAGCTGTTATAGCAGACTATTTGAAGAATAGAGAAAATTTGAAGGAAACTTAAGAGAGATATATACATACATACATACCACATACATCCATACAAGTATAGGTGATTGATGGAAGGAAAAAGAAGGAAAAAAAGAAAGCGAGAGAGAAAGAAAGAAAAGAGAAAGAAAAAGAGAAAGAAGGGAAGAAAGGAAGGAAGGAAAGAAAAAAGGAAGAGAAAGAAAGAAATCAGATGGGTAGATACATACACAAAAGATGGAAACGTATATCACTAATTCTGAATATGGCTACAGTTCCTTATTTGCATTTTTCTGTATTTTTTAAATTAATCAAAATTAAAAACATTGCTTAATCAAAAAAAATGTATGTCCAAGATTAACAAGACTGGACTCTACCACTAATGAGTAAACTCTCTAAATCTCATTTCCTCAATTGTATATTAAGAAAATGAACCATTATTTAATCTATTAGGTTCCTCCTAAATCAGATATTTGATAGGTTTATGACTATCACTTAATATGCGGCACAGTGATAAAATGACAAATGGGCTTGTATGTTTCTGCTAGACTCTCTCTCTTTCTCTCTCTCTCTCTCTCTCTCTCTCTCTCTCTCTCTCACACACACACACACACACACACCCCTCAGCAGCTGCTGGAGAGGAAGAATTTTCAAAGAAGTGGTCTCAACTGGAAATCCTCTTTCTGCCTAGTGAGGCTCATTTCTAGTTGTCTGACCCCTCTGGACATGATGCATATTTCAGTTCTTTTTCCCTGATGGACAGCAGGATCAGTCTACTGCTGTTTTTATATCTTACTCTGAAGTTTTACTACTTGTTTATGATAGTTACACATTTTTATAAATTTTACTTTTCTGTCCTTACCCATTTATTGTGCAAAAAAAAGGACAAAGAGTTGTAGTCTAAAAGTCAAGCAAAAGTTAGCAAGACAAAATGTGCCAAGATCTGGGGATACTCAGTTTCTTTCTAATGTAGCTTTTCTGTAATTGTTGAATGAACAAATGAACGAATGGATTCTCCCATGTGAGCCCAAAGCAGGTTTCATGTATTTTGTCCCAGAGGGGAGACCAACTTGGCTGTCCCACTGGTATTGCATAATTTTCCCTTCTTCAGTCTAGGCTTCCAACCATGATCATCCATCCTTCCATCTCCACGTACTATAGAGCAATTGATAGATAGTTATTCCCTGGTTCGGGAGTCACATATAATCCAGCTCCTTAGAATTATCACATCTCTGCAGTGGATTCTTCCCTTGTCACCTGGCATGCTTAGCTGTGCCCCTTATGAGGGCTGCAGTGTCCAGATATGTACAGACTCAGAGCTATTGTTTCAGAATACAGCCCTGTGGCATAGAGACCCACTTGGAAGGCAAGCTGGGTGCACACGCATGTACATTCTGCTAAGTGTATGCTATCCTGAGTCCAAGAGGGAAACGGTCTCTGTGTTCCCTAAAATTGCAAGTCATTCCACTTTCATATTGTCTCAGGACACTGTGTGTCCAGAGCTGTTAACATGTTCTAAATACAGGAGAGCAGTTTGCAAGAGCTCCATGGAAATGCATTAGCAGCTTTTCAGTGAGCTTATTACAGTGTTAAATGGCACCACTTGGGTAATCCTGAAAATTGGCCCCTGTGTACTAAAAGCCCAACATTCCCAAAGCTGGATAAAGGGTAGAGGAGAAAAAATTCCTGGTGGCTTATTAATCAGTTACAAACTAAAGAGAGGAAGTGTGCTTTGAGGGTTTTTTTCCCCTAACATGCATAGCTAAGTGGTAACTAATAAAGCAAACCAAAGTATCACTGAATGTTATTTTCTGCCCCTAGGACTTTTTCCAACTATGAATGTCACACCTGGACACTTAATTTATTGTGTGAAAATGCAAAGCAGGAGGGGAAAAAGAACTCCTATATTTGGAAGTTCCCACTTTCTTTTGCTAGCTTGTGATGACTACGTGACGTGCAGCCATTGAGTACTTACACTGATAGAGAGCACGGGACCAATTTTGTACATACAATATCTGTCAGTCCCGGCGCAGATGTTCTTGACATCCTCTTCACTGTCTTCCAATCTGAGCTCCTTGTGCATAAACACTGCAAATGCTTTCATTCTGTTAGGGCTTCCACCAACACAGACAAACTGTTAATAAAAATAAACAATGACCTGCCTTAGTAACTGAGATAAAAAGCAAGGGTCAGCTTTCAACTTTAATGTTTTTATTTTATTTTTCAATTATATTCTTAACGGTATATGTAGATGTTATGGGTTATGTTCATGAGTTAACTAATTGACGTCATTAACCGGTAAATAAGGCAACCAGAAACATAGTATATGCACATAATTAGTAATGAAAAAGATAATCACAAAATCAAAGTAAGTGTTGATTTTGTTCAGGTGGGTGTTTCCTGGTGTTTTTGTCATGGTGAACATCAAGAAGCATCTTAAGTGGATATAGGCAGCTTATTGTTGGGCATTAGCGGGCTATAGGCTTAATGTGTCAATTCCGAGGACATGGAAATACGTAACATGAGAACTACAAGTTTAGATGTGTCTTCTGATTCCACATTCCCAATCATATGTTTTTATTATAAAATATACTATGTTAATTTAAAGCTTTAAAGAAAGCACATCAAGACTTTCCAACTTCTCATTCAGAAGACATTTTCATGGAACAAGCCTTATCATTGTAGACTAGAAATCTCACTACGGTATTTCTTCATTTCCAACAATTTGGTTTCATTTTTGTCTTATTCACATTTTAACATCTCTGAAATTACAATATGGATTGCGGTCAAGGGTGTCAAATCTAATAAAATATGGTAGTAAAATTGTCTGGTGGTTGCTTGTGCAATAGCCTCTTAGGTGTACATCAGTCCCAGGGATGGGAGAGGTGGATGTCAGAGAGAGGATGGGCATGGCCTAAGAGCAGCATGGATGAGCAGCCAGACTGGTGGGGACCAGGGCTCAGCAGCAGGGAGGAGGAGTGGCAGCAGATGTCAAAGACCTGAGGAAGCACAGCCCACAGAAAGGTGCCAGGTGCAAAGTCATTCTGAAATCTGAGCTGAGCAGTGAGGTGCACAGAGACTGAAGAGGCTCCAAGTCAGAGAGATAAGGCAACACAGTGGTTAAAGGACTAACCTTTGAGGTTAGAGAAACCTGGCTTTGCACCCCAACCCTGTCTCTGATTAGTTTGTTCAGTGTTATACATGTAATCTCTACGTGCCTCAGATTATCATCTCCAAAATAGAAACAAACAAACAAAAAAAAACCCCGTAGTATCCTTCAGAGGGTTTTTGTGAGGATAAGATGGGATTGAACATGATGGGGGACAAAGCCAGGCACTTTCTGAGTGGTCAACAAATGGCAACTTCCATTTTTCATATCATAGAGCAATTTTCTGGCCCTGCTTTTGAGCTTGCTTATTTGTTTCTGTATTTGTGGAATTTAGTGCAAATGAAACTAGTTCAAATCCAGTAAGGAAAAGGCATCTGGTAGTGCCTGACTGATGTGGGCAGCGTTAGGCAGAGCTTCAGAAGGATTGCCAGTGAGGCCCCTCACAAGGATAAAGAGTATCTGCCTAAGGAAATAACTAACTGAGGTTGTAGAATTAGGTGCCTGATTCACAATTTACTGTGAGTATTGGGTGGTCTCATTACATGATGCATTTTGTTTAGCAATAATTCCTGTGCCACCCTCATTCTCAATTGTGGGATGTAATTATCCTTTTATCCAGGCCCTCTGCCTCTCTTCTACCCTCATTATTATCTTTTCTGTGTCTTCTCATGAGTTTCTCTGTTGGGGCCTAAAGTTGGTAATGAACTGCAATGAAAGTTAGCCATCAAGGCTGAGTAGCAAAGAGGATAAGGCCATGGTCTAAGGTAAGTTTTTTCATTAGTATTGATTATTCGTGAAATTTTCCCCTCTGTTCATATGGATAGTTACTTGGCTCAAGATCCAAGTACAAGGAGGTCATTTTTGTTGTTGTTGTTTCCTTTTTACAAAATACAGTAGTTTGAAAATAACCTCAGTGTGTGGTGCCAGTAAATGTAAATTATAACTATTCAGATTGACCATAAAACCAAAACAGATGTTGGAATAGCTTGTGGTTTGAATTCTTCTTTGAACTGTAGATATTACTGTAATCAACAGGAATTTCTGAATGTTTCTGGAGACATAAAGATGATAAGTGTAGACAAAAGCGTTTTTGTTCTTGAAGACTTACTTCTAAATCAGACTTACTAAATATCACCTCTGGACACAATTTTCAGTCTGGCTGCTTTGACGAGGAGTAAAATATGTCTGAAGACCACTGACAAACAATGACTTTAAGTGACACTTTCTGTGATTTATGTCCCCCCCAAAAAATTATCATTTGTCCTGGTTTTATCAAAGAAGATAGAAATGTCTTGATAAGGAGTCTGAAGCATTACAAAACTATGTTAAGGACTTTGCCTAAAGACTGCCAGAATGAACTCACTTTCAAATATGCCTAGTGTCTTGAAAGACTTAGCTTTGCCATGTTGTATTTATCTGGTCCTACTGCAGTATATGTATCTTGTCTGTTAATAAAGGAGTATAGAGAATTAAAATACATATTACATAGTGTTATAAGATAATGCTTTTCCATGTTACTTGAAATTTCTAGGGAGAGATTGGAGGGTACCAGTTAGTGATTTTATAAAAGATATATTTGGAGGTTGAATTTGAGTAGATAACTTCTAAAGATACTCCACTATATTTTTCAACTGATTGATTGATTCAAGTCTATATGACAAAAGACATTAGCTGTTTACCAAAACTGTTCCCCCTTCTTTCTGGGCACACTACTAAACTCAACTTCCCAGCCTCCTCTTCAGGTAGATGAGGCCATATGCCTGAGTTCCAGCTACTAGAATGTGAACAGAAATGATGAGTGTCACTTCCAGTTCTAGCCCATAGAAATCTCCCATTGGTGATCCTATAGATTGTCTTCTGTTTGTCTGCTGAATGGGTGCTGACAGCCAGTGAAACTTTGCAAGGCACTCCTTGAAGGTGACAGAGCAACAAGATAGAAGGAGCCTGGGTCCCTAATCACCAGTTGGAGGAAAGCCACTGATTGACCAGGAACACCCACTTGGTACTCAGTGTGAGTGAGAAACAAACGTACATTGTGTTAAGCCATTGATATTTTGAAGTAGCAACTAACAAAACCTTTTAAGTACAGTAAGTAAGAAAATGAAGAAAATAGGAATGGTTGTCAGAATCTTTAAGATTTAAAATTTTACACACCCAGAGTTCTTTTCTTTGAAGATAGTGCTGTTAATAATGATTATCATCTCTGTGAAGACAAGGCTGAGTTTTCAGGTACTGATGGATTATGTCCTCTCTTGTTAGCTAGAATTGCTACCCTGGGATTTAAGGGAGTCAAGAAATTGAACCTAGCATGTCCTTATTCAAAGATAAGAACGTAACTGGAAGGAGGCAAGTTTCTGAGAAGGGCATCTATAAATATAAGTCAGGCTTTACCTGTTGCCTATAAAGAATAGGTTAAACACCAATTCTGATCATTTGGAACTACGTTACCTGCTCCCCAATCTACACCCCCCCACACACACACACACTTTTGCCTCCTATCCATCAAAATGGCCCAATCAATAGAGTTGTTCTCTGGTAGAAAAAAATGGGTTCTAAACCAGAGCATGTCTTTTTATCCAAGAGAGAATCTATTGAAATGGTCCACAGCCAGGTGGATTATGAGCTTATAAGGTTGGATAGTGGTTATGACAAAGTATGAGAATAAGTGCTGATAAAAATCTAGTCAGGTAGAGGAGAGACAGATACCTAGATATGTAAATAATAGATCACTTTCTATCTCAAAAACATCAGTCTTTTTAGTTATTAATTAGATGTTCATGTTAGTTTATTAATTATGGTAGATCATTTAATTAATCAGAATTATCCTTATGTAAGTGTCCTGGAAAAGTCTTTGTGAAGCATGAACCTCAAACCTCACATTTGAATTCAGGTAAAGTCCAATTAATGAGTATCAAAGACAGCCTTGATCAATTTACTCTTGGAGCATAAACATCAGAAACAGCAGTAGGAAAAGAGGTTCCACTGAAAAGATGAAGCAAAAGATTGAGGGAGGCCATGAAAGAGCAAAGAGCCACTGACTGCAGAGGAGTAGGGAAATGGGCAGGTCACATCAGATCAGCCCACACCATCACACCTGTGCCCTAGGAAAGATGGGAAGGGGAGGGAGCAATGTAGCCCCTACTGTTAATGAATATCATTGATTTATTTCTTCTCCTCCCCACCCCGCCACCTTTCCTTCCTTCTCCTCCTCCTCCTTCTTGGTCTAGCTAACCGCCTCCTCCTCTTCCTCCCCTTTCTTCAATGCTCCCTGTCAATTAATGGACTATTCTCAGTTACGATGACTCAAAAAGCCCAGCTAGTGCAGTAGGCAAGAACCCTGGAAATTGGACTTAGAAGAATTTGGTCCAAGTCCTAGCTCTGCCACTATATGGTGTAATTTGTTAACCACTTTTGACCACTCTGAATTCAATTTCCTTGTTTTATGGAGGAAATGAATATCTGCTACACCCACCTAAAAGAGGGAATGTGAAGATTTGAGATAGTGGATCTGAGAGCTTTTATTTTTGTTCTTGTAATTGCTAAAGGAGTGAATAAAAGTCAGATGAAAACTGCACAATTCTCTAGTGGTGGGGCTGTGATTAGGTGTAGGCCTTTTAGAAAACAAAAAAATTTTTTAAAGTTCATTCCCTTTGACCATTTCTGTAAATCATCTTAATAGACTTAAATGTTAAAAAATTATAGGTACAAAAATATCCATTTGAGTGCTGTTTATGATAGAAAATACTTCAACATTAAAGTCAATAGTAGACTATGTAATATATGGCACAGGCACTTGGCATACATAAACCATGTGTTTCAAAGAGAACATTATAATATGGGGAAATGTTAATGACATAAAGTTAAGTGAAAAACACAGACTGTAAAGTTATGTAATTCCAACTATTTAAAAATCTATTTGTTAAAAAGAACTGAAAGAAAAGAAAATAGGTTGATGGAATCTTTGTTTAGCTGGTAGGGGTTTTTTTTAGACGTATTTTTAAAAATCATTGTTCTAGATTGGTTCAAGGTGGCAGAGTAGAAGGACATGCGCTCACTCCCTCTTGCAAGAACACTGGAATCACAACTAACTGCTGAACAATCATTGACAGGAAGGCACTGGAACTCACCAAAAGAGATACGCCACACCCAGAGACAAAGGAGAAGCCTCAATGAGATGGAAGTAGGGGTGCAATCACAATAAAATCAAATCCCATAACCACTAGTGGGTGACTCACAAACCAGAGAACAATTATACCACAGAAGTCCACCCACTGGAGTGAAGGTTCTGAGCCCCACGTCAGGCTTCCCAACCTGGGGGTCTGGCAATGGGAGGAGGAATTCCCAGAGAATCAGACTTTGAAGGCTAGTGGGATTTGACTGTAGGACTTTGACAGGACTGGGGGAAACGGAGACTCCACTCTTGGAGGACACACACAAAGTAGTGTGCACATCAAGACCTAGAGGGAAGGAACAGTGACCCCACAGGAGACTGAACCAGACCTACCTGCTAGTGTTAGAGGGTCTCCTGCAGAGGTGGGGGGTGGCTGTGGCTCACTGTGGGGACAAGGACACTGGAAGCAGAAGTTCTGGGAAGTACTCCTTGGCATGAGCCCTCCCGGAGTCCACCATTAGCCCCACCAAACAGCCTATAGCCACCAGTGCTCAGATGCTCAGGCCAAACAACCAACAGGGAGGGAACTCAGCCCCACCCATCAGCAGACAAGCGGATTAAACTTGTACTGAACACTGCCCACCAGAGCAACACCCAGCTCTGCCCACCACCAGTGCCTCCCATCAGGAAGCTTACACAGGCCTCTTAGATAGCCTCATCCACCAGAGGACAGACAGCAAAAGCAAGAAGAACTACAATCCTGCAGCCTGTGGAAAGAAAACCACATTCACAGAATGATAGACAAAATGAAAAGGCAGAGGATTATGTATCAGATGAAGGAAAATGATAAAACCCCAGAAAAACAACTAAATGAAGTGGAGATAGGCAACCTTCCAGAAAAAGAATTCAGAAAAATGATAGTGAAGACGATACAGGACCTTGAAAAAAGAATGGAGGCAAAGATCGAGAAGATGCAAGAAATGTTTAACAAAGACCTAGAAGAATTAAAGAACAAACAAACAGAGAAGAACAATACAATAACTTAAATGAAAAATACACTAGAAGGAATCAATAGCAGAATAACTGAGAAGTGACCTGGAAGACAGAGTGGTGGAATTCACTGCTGCAGAACAGAATAAAGAAAAAAGAATGAAAAGAAATGAAGACAGCCTAAGAGACCTCTGGGACAACATTAAACACACCAACATTCACATTATAGGGGTCCCAGAAGGAGAAGACAGAGAGATAGGACCCAAGAAAATGTTTGAAGATATTATAGTTGAAAATTCCCTACCATGGGAAAGGAAATAGCCACCCAAGTCCAGGAAGTGCAGAGAGTCCCAGGCAGGATAAACCCAAGGAGAAACATGCCAAGACACATAGTAATCAAACTGACAAAAATTAAAGACAAAGAAAAATTGTTAAAAGCAACAAGGGAAAAATGACAAATAACATATAAAGGAACTCCCATAAGATTAACAGCTGATTTCTCAGCAGAAATTCTACAAGCCAGAAGGGAGTGGCACGAAGTGATGAAAGGAGAGAACCTACAACCAAGATTACTCTACCCAGCAAGGATCTCATTCAGATTTGACAGAGAAATCAAAGGCTTTACAGACAAGCAAAAGCTAAGAGAATTCAGCACCAGTGAACCATCTCTACAACAAATGCTAAAGGAACCTCTCTAAGTGGGAAACACAAGAGAAGAAAAGGACCTACAAAAACAAATACAAAACAATTGAGAAAATGGTAATAGGAACATACATATTGATAATTAACTTAAATGTGAATGGATTAAATGCTCCAACCAAAAGACATAGGCTCGCTGAATGGATGCAAAAACAAGACCCATATATATGCTGTCTACAGACAACCACTTCAGACCTAAGGACACATACAGACTGAAAGTGAGGGGATGGAAAAAGATATTCCATGCAAATGGAAATCAAAAGAAAGCTGGAGTAGCAATACTCATATCAGATAAAGTAGACTTTAAAATAAAGAATGTTACAAGAGACAAGGAAGGACACTACATAATGATCAAGGGATCAATCCAAGAAGAAGATATAACAATTATAAATATATATGCACCCAACATAGGAGCACCTCAATATATAAGGCAAATGCTAACAGCTGTAAAAGAGGAAATCAACAGTAACACAATAATAGTGGGGCACTTTAACACCTCACTTACACCAATGGACATATCATGCAGACAGAAAATTAATAAGCATGGACTTGAGGACATGGGGAGGAGGAAGGGTAAGCTGGGATGAAGTGAGAGAGGGGCACTGACATATATACACTACCAAATGTAAAACAGATAGCTAGTGCTAAGCAACCACATAGCACAGGGAGATCAGCTCAGTGCTTTGTGACCACCTAGAGGGGTGGGATAGGGAGGGTGGGAGGGAGACGCAAGAGGGAGGGGATATGGGGATATATGTGTACGTATAGCTGATTCACTTTGTTATACAGCAGAAACTAACACAACATTTTGAAGCAATTATACTTCAATAAAGATGTTAAAAAAAAGAAAATTAATAAGGAAACAGAAGCTTTAAAAGACACAAAAGACCAGATTGATTTAATTGATAATTATCGGACATTCCATCCAAAAACAGCATATTACACTTTCTTCTCAAGTGCACACGGAACATTCTCAAGGATAGATCACATCTTGGGTCACAAATCAAGCCTCGGGAAATTTAAGAAAACTGAAATTATATCAAGCGTCTTTTCCGACCACAACACTATGAGATTAGAAATAAATTACACAGAAAAAAACATAAAAAGCACAAGCACATGGAAGCTAAACAATACGTTACTAAAAAACCAAGAGATCACTGAAGAAATCAAAGAGTAAATCAAAAAATACCTAGAGACAAGTGACAATGAAAACACGGTGACCCAAAACCTATGGGGTGCAGCAAAAGCAGTCCTATGAGAGAAATTTTTGGCAATACAATCCTACCTCAAGAAACAAGAAAAATCTTAAATAAATAATCTAACCTTACACCTAAAGGAACTAGAGAAAGAAGAACAAACAAAACCCAAAGTTAGCAGAGGGAAAGAAATCATAAAGGTCAGAGCAGAAAAAAAAAATAGAAACAAAGAAAACAATAGCAAAGATCAATAAAACGAAAAGCTGGTTCTTTGAGAAGATAAACAAAATTGATAAACCTTTAGCTAGACTCATCAAGAAAAATAGGGAGATGACTTAAATCGATAAAGTTAGCAATGAAAAAGGAGAAGTTACAACGGACACCGCAGAAATACAAAGCATCATAAGAGACTACTACAAGCAACTCTATGCCAATAAAATGGACAACCTGGAAGAAATGGACAAAAACTTAAAAAGGTGTAACCTTCCAAGACTGAACCAGGAAGAAACAGAAAATATGAACAAACCAATCACAAGTAATCAGATTGAAATGGGATGAAAAATCTTCCAACAAACAAAAGTCCAGGACCAGATGACTTCACAGGTGAATTCTATCAAACATTTAGAGAAGAGCTAACACCCATCCTTCTCAAACTCTTCCAAAAAATTGCAGAAGAAGGAACACTCCCAAACTCATTCTACGAGGCCACCATCACCCTGATTCCAAAACCAGACAAAGATACTACAAAAAAAGAAAGTTACAGACCAATATCACTGATGAATATAGATGCAAAAATCCTCAACAAAATACTGGCGAACAGAATCCAACAACACATTAAAAGGATCATACACCATGATCAAGTGAGATTTATCCCAGGGATGCAAGGATTCTTCAATATACAAAATGTCAATCAGTGTGATACACCATATTAACAAATTGGAGAATAAAAACCATATGATCATCTCAGTAGATGCGGAAAAAGCTTTTGACAACATTCAACACCCATTTATGATAAAAACTCTCCAGAAAGAGGGCATAGAGGGAACCTACCTCAACACAGTAAAGGCCATATACGACAAACCCACAGCAAACATCATTCTCAATGGTGAAAAACTGAAAGCATTTCCTCTAAGATCAGGAACAAGACAAGGATGTCCACTCTTGCCACTGTTATTCAGCATAGGTTTGGAAGTCCTAGCCATGGCAATCAGAGAAGAAAAAGAAATAAAAGGAATGCAAATTGGAAAAGAAGTAAAACTGTCACTGTTTGCAGATGACATGATACTGTACATAGATAATCCTAAGGATGCCACCAGAAAACTACTAGAGCTAATCAATGAATTTGGTAAAGTTGCAGGATACAAAATTAATGCACAGAGGGACTTCCCTGGTGGCGCAGTGGTTAAGAATCTGCCTGCCAATGCAGGGGACACAGGTTCAAGCCCTAGTCCAGGAAGATCCCACATGCCGTGGAGCGATTAAGCCCGTGTGCCACAAATACTGAGCATGCACTCTAGAGCCTGCAAGCCACAACTACTGAGCCCACATGCCACAACTAGTGAAGCCTGCATACCTCGAGCCCGTGCTCTGCAACAAGAGAAGCCACCACAATGAGAAGCCTACGCTCCACAGCAAAGAGTAGCCTCCACTCGCCGCAGCTAGAGAAACGCCATGCAAAGCAACAAAGACCCCATCGCAGCCAAATAAATAAATAAATAAATAAAAATTAATGCACAGAAATATCTTGCATTCCTATACACTAACAACGAAAGATCAGACAGAGAAATTAAGGAAACAATCCCATTCACCACTGCAACATAAAGAATAAAATACCTAGGGAAACAAAAGACCTGTCTGCAGGAAACTATAAGACACTGATGAAAGAAATTAAAGCTGATACAAACAGATAGATAGATATACCATGTTCTTGGATTGGAAGAATCAATATTGGGAAAATGACTCTACTACCCAAAGCAATCTACAGATTCAGTGCAATCCCTATCAAATTACCAATGGCATTTTTTACAGAACTAGAACCAAAAATCTTAAAATCTGTGTGGATACACAAAGACCCCAAATAGCCAAAGTAATCTTGAGGTAAAAAAACAGAGCTGGAGGAATCAGACTCCCTGACTTCAGACTATACTACAAAGCTTCAGTAATCAAGACAATATGGTACTGGCACAAAAACAGAAATATAGATCTATGGAACAGGATAGAAAGCCCAGAGATAAACCCATGCACATATGGTCAACTAATCTATGACAAAGGAGGCAAGGATATACAATGGAGAAAAGACAGTCTCTTCAATAAATGGTGCTGGGAAAACTGGACAGCTACATGTAAAAGAATGAAATTAGAACACTCCCTAACACCAAACTCCAAATGGATTAGAGACCTAAATGTAAGACTGGACACTATAAAACTCTTAGAGGAAAACATACGAAGAACACTCTTTGACATAAATCACAGCAGGATCTGTTTTGATCCACCTCCTAGAGTAATGGAAATAAAAACAAAAATAAACAAAGGGGACGTAATGAAACTTCAAAGCTTTTGCACAACAAAGGAAACCATTAACAAGATGAAAAGACAAGCCTCAGAATGGTAGAAAATATTTGCCAACAAATCAATGGACAAAGGATTAATCTCCAAAATATATAAACAGCTCATGCAGCTCAATATTAAAAAAAAAAAACAACCCAATCCACAAATGGGCAGAAGACCTAAAGAGACATTTCTCCAAAGAAGACATACAGGTGGTCAAGAGGCACATGAAAATCTGCTCAACATCACTAATTATTAGAGAAATGCAAATCAAAACTGCAATGAGGTATCACATTACACCAGTTAGAATGGGCATCATTAGAAAATCTACAAACAGCAAATGCTGGAGAGGGTGTGGAGAAAAGGGAACCCTCTTGCCCTGTTTGTGGGAATGTAAATTGATACAGCCACTATGGAGAACAGTGTGGAGGTTCCTTAAAAAACTAAAAACTAGAATTACCATATGACCCAGCAATCCCACTACTGGGCATATACCCAGAGAAAGCCATAATTCAAACAGACACATGCACCCCAATGTTCATTGCAGCACTATTTACAATAGTCAGGTCATGGAAGCAACCTAAATGCCCACTGACAGACGAATGGATAAAGAAGATGTGGTACATATGTTCAATGGAATATTACTCAACCATAAAAAGGAATGAAATTGGGTCATTTGTAGAAACGTGGATGGATCTAGAGACTGTCATACAGAGTGAAGTAAGTCAGAAGGAGAAAAACAAATATCGTATATTAATGCATATATGTGGAATCTAGAAAAATGGTACAGATGAACCAGTTTGCAAGGCAGAAATAGAGACACAGATGTAGAGAACAAACGTATGGACACTAAGGCGGGACAGCTGGGGTCGGGGGGAGTGGTGGTGGTGGGATGAATTGGGAGATTGAGATTGACATATATACACTAATATATATAAAATAGGTAACTAATAAGAACCTGCTGTATTAAAATAAATTTAATTTAAAAAATAAAAATCTTTGTTCTTGGGCTTCCCTGGTGGCGCAGTGGTTGAGAGTCCGCCTGCCGATGCAGGGGACACGGGTTCGTGCCCCGATCCCGGAGGATCCCACATGCCGCGGAGCGGCTGGGCCCGCGAGCCATGGCCGCGGAACCTGTGTGTCCGGAGCCTGTGCTCCACAACGGGAGAGGCCACAGCAGTGAGAGGCCCGCATACAGAAAAAAAAAAAAAAAAAAAAAAAAAAAAAAAAAAAATCTTTGTTCTTATTTATATTTTTCCAATTTTAAATAATGAACATGAGCCATTTTTATAATTAACATATATATTAAGATAAATAATACTGACATAAAATTTTCCTAGTAGCATTCCAGAAACGATTATTTCATAATATTTTATTATGAAATAACAAAAATCTTAATAATATGAAATATTGAATAATGGTTGTTTTCAAGAAGTGATATAAGATAGTATTGTTAGTTTTGTTGAGTTATTTCATGATTTGATAAAATGAGAATTAGTGAGGTTCATCTATAAATGAAGATGTTAAAGAGTGAACTGAATCGTAATGAATTCTGAACACCCAGCAGTATTGTCAGTAAAATTGTATTTATCTCTAGGGACCAGAAGAGTCAAATAACCATGTTTGCATTAGATTTAGTTTGGGAACCTTTATATCTTGTTAAGGTGGAAATGACTGTTCATGATGTACACATTCTAAATTGTTTCAGAGAACAAGCACAGCTTTTGTTCCTATTGGGACCTCTGACATTTCTCTAGCCAAAGGTGTAAAGTTTATGTTAGGAAAATAAGGAGAAATATCACCAGAGGAAACTCAATTGTTTTTCCTAAAGTTAGAAATACTTTTACCTTTACATCCCCAAACATTTCTGGTAGGTTGTGTGTTTTTGTTCCTAAATCCAAGTGATAGAGAACATCTTCATCCATAGAGTCCAGGTAAGGATTTTTAACATGAACAAAACCTTTTCTGAAAAAAATAATACAAAGAAGGTCTAAAGGAATTTGGAGGGATACCACACAAAAGGGAAATATCAGTCTACACCTATGATAACCACTAGCCCAAATATTGGACAAAAACCTTCATTTAGGATTAATTGATTTGTAAGGAAGCAATGTGGTATAATAATGAATAAAATGGCTAATATTTGTTGTGCACTTACTATGTACCAGGCATAGCATTAAGCATGAAAATTCTACAGTGTCATAAAAACTGCATATAATAAACACATTACCTCGTTTAATCCCATGACCATTCTATTAGGTAAGTAATACTAATAATTCATAAGAAGCCAAGGCTTACAGAAGTTGAGAAACTTGTGCAAGATTATACAACCAGTAGATTACAGAACAGTCATTTCTACCCAATTCTGTCCAGCCCTGGTGGCTATTTTCTTTCTTCGAAAGAGAGGCTGTGTAACATAAGCTACTGGGCTCTGGAATCAGACTGCCTGGATTCCCCTGCCAGTTCAACCATATATATACTAATTGTGCAACCTTGGGTATATTATTTTATCTTTGATGTTTGGCTTCCTCATCTGTAAGATTGGTATAGTGAAAATAATAACTGCTTTGCAAGATTGCCTAAGGCCTGAATGAGATAATGTAACACAGCTGATGTACAGTGAACATAGAATAACTAACTCTCATTCTTATACTTCCCAACATGGAGGACCTGACAGGCACTCGCTTTAGAGAGACTGACATGAAAAAGTAAGGTGTGGCAAAGAATGCAATGTGTTCATCAAACCCCAATTCTTTTTCCTCCTGGGCACGTTGCTAGACCACATTCCCAGCTTCTCTTGCAGTAAAGTGAGGTCATATGACTGAGTTCTGGCCATTGGAATGTGGGTGGGAGTGATGTGTCTCCTCCTAGGCCTGGCTCCTAAAAAACCAGTATCTCCCTCAAATTTGTTTCTCTTCCTCTCTCTCTCAATGGATGTGCAGAGTAGACACCAGTCCTTTACTCCATCAGCCTGTTTTGGATTGAGCAAGGAGCCACTGACATTTTAAACAGCATTAGCCTGCTGACCAATAAGAGGTTCTTTGTTAACATACTATGAAATGATCTTTTTTCATTAGAAGATCTAAATGAGAAGTAAGTGAAGCAGGATGATGGGGTCAAAACAGAAAGCTGAGTAGGATCCTGGAGAGACTGAATGTAGGTATAATAGGGGAAAAGGAAGAATAAACAGGCACAGAGTTCTAGAGAAACAGGATTTAGAGCTTATAAAAAAGAAATGCTCAAGAAAAAGCATGAAGGAAAAGAAGTGAGACTAAAGAGCTTGGAGAAAGGGGAAGTGATAAAGTGAAAGACCTAATTTTAGTAATCATGTGAAACCATAAGAGTACAAAATTATTGTAACAAGGAAAGTAAGACTTAAAAACAGAAGGTAAGGTAAGAAAGAGGACACTTCAATGTAGAAACTCTATTTTCCAGCAGCCTCCTTCTACCAGATGCCCAGAAGAGAATGTGGAGATATTACTAAGAAGCCAATGGAAAGACAAGCTTACCAGAAAGAAAGGACTACAACTAGAAGGCCTTAAAGCCATTCTTTTTTAAAAAATTCATTTTGTTGTAGTATAGTTGATTTACAATGTTGTGTTAATTTCTGCTGTACAGCAAGGTAATTCATTTATACATATACATACATTCTTTTTCATATTCTTTTCCATTATGGTTTATCCCAGGATCCTGAATATAGTTCCCTGTGCTGTACAGTAGGCCCTTGTTTATCCATTCTATATATACTAGTTTGCATCTGCTAATCCCAAACTCATAATCCATCCCTCCCCCGTCCCCTCTCCCCATTGGCGACCACAAATCTGTTCTTTATGTCTGTGAGTCTGTTTCTGTTTCGTAGATAAGTTCATTTGTGTCATATTTTAGATTCCACATATAAGTGGTATCATATGGTATTTGTCTTAAAGCCATTCTTTTTTTTTTTTTTTTAAGTCGTAGGACTCCGGAGATGGACAGGGGCCTGGGGGTCTCTAGGTCCACCTGCTCACCTTTTATTTATGTATTTATTTAAGATGTTGGGGGTAGGAGTTTATTAATTAATTTATTTATTTTTGCTGTGTTGGGTCTTCGTTCCTGTGCGAGGGCTTTCTCTAGTTGTGGCAAGCGGGGGCCACTCTTCATCGCGGTGCGTGGGCCTCTCACTGTAGCGGCCTCTCTTGTTGCGGAGCACAGGCTCTAGACGCGCAGGCTCAGTAGTTGTGGCTCACGGGCCTAGTTGCTCCGCAGCATGTGGGATCTTCCCAGACCAGGGCTCGAACCTGTGTCCCCTGCATTAGCAGGCAGATTCTCAACCACTGCGCCACCAGGGAAGCCCCTTAAAGCCATTCTTGATGCCAGCCCATCACTCCATTACCCAGTGCAGTTCAGTGGTTACCCGTTCGCTCCCACTCATCTTGGGTGTGACATCCCAGCACACCCTGGCCATATCAGCCATTCTGGTGATGCCGTGGCTGCCAGCCCTCCTGCCCTTTCCCCTACTGCATGAACACTGCCTCACACCACGGTGGATCCAGCCATCTTTACCAAGAACCATCTGGAACTTCTCTGCTCTACAGTCCTCCCATTTCCCTTCAAATACCTTAAAACATCTTAACAAAAACCTTGTATGTTTCTGTATCTCCAATGGTCCTCAACCTGATTGTGCATTAAGATCACCAGGGGGTTTTGAAGAAAACACTGTTGCTCAGGCCCCAATTAATTTAGACTCTGAAATTATTTTTAAATCTTCCTGGATTATCTGATGTGCAGCCAAAGTTAAGAACCCCTGCTTTAGGCCTTTGTTCCTGAAACATCCTTCTCCTTGCCCTCAGTTTTTCACCTATTAGTATCCTACTCATTCTTCAAGGTCAAATTCAAATATCACCTCCTCTGTGAAGGCTTTTCCAAGTATCTTTCCTCTCTGGTCAGTATGAATTCCCCCCCACTGTGCTCCTAAAGCATTTATTTGGCATTTCATAGGTTAATTTTCTGCCTTCCCAGAAAGATTTTGAATTCCCTCCTGCAAGCTGTCTCATGTATCTTTTTTAATTCCTAAATCTTTAAAAATTTTATTTGTTGAATTAACTGTTCAGAAAGTAGAACAGGAATACTATTAATTTCAAAAACATTTAGGACAACAGATTCTTAATTAGTTAGTGGATCATAGCTGGTTTCAAAAACAAAGCATTCCATGATGCACTTTCCTACATCAGAAAAAGCCTCAAAGCCTCAAAGCAGAAGGACACCTTCTTTCTTCTCTTGCTGAGGGGCAAGAAGATATTTACCCACTGTCCCTTGCTAGACAAAGTGTGGTCAGTGAACCAGGAGCATCAGCAGCATCGCCTGGACAGCTTGTTAGAAATGCAAAATCTCAGTCCCTACCCTAGACATACTGAATTACAATCTGAATTTTGACTAACTCTTACGTGATTCCCATGCACATTAAAGTTTGAGAAACACTGCCATACACTTTATCTTCCAGTTTCTATTATGCTTTCGGTTTTACTCTGCCAAAACTGCTTTCACTATCTGGAGGTTTTTCCTTTGGATTCCCAGATGAATCTGTGAATCATCACTCTATGAAAGAGTGTCATTCATCTACTCCAGTGAGTCAAACTCTAACTACATATCAGAGTCACCCGTGGTGCTTAGTACTGATACCTGGGCCCAACTCCGAGAAATTCTGATTCGGTTGGTCGAGGAGATCTGGGACTTTGTATTTTTTAAATCACTGATCTACTCCACCTCTCCTATCTTCAAGAAGAAATTCTCAGACTGGGATAACCATTCATTATATTCTCTTGTGTTAATTATAATACTTCTCTTATTTCATTCTTTAGTTTTCTTTGATGTCTGTCCCAATGTCTAATGATCTCTTGGTCCAAAAATTGGGGCAGGGAGACGTCTATAGAAGATTTTTATTCCATTAGGCTCATCAAGAAGCACTTCTAAGATGATCACTCTATCAGTGACCAAAGGAAGGACCAATTTGGGGTATCATGCCAAATTTAACCCAGTATGAATCAGACAATTGCAATACTTCAATCTTTCCAAGATACATAATTTTTATTAAATAGACTTGCATTTACTGTTTTCTCCTCTATCTTGTTTTTCAGTTTTTCCCAAAAACATAAGCCAAAGATGCAGTTGGAAATAAAGTCTTTTAGCAAACTATGACATGCTACATAGCATGGTCAGTATTAAATATTGGTAACCAAAGTAAAGTGATGGGTGAGCAGTCTTTCCATTTTACCATTACCTTCATCTTCGTAATGTTTCCTTTTCCCTCTCCTTGGCTTCCCTGAAGAAATGAACACAGTGGGAGGCTACCTCTGTTTGGAATGGGTAAGTGGAGCATTTTCTGAAATGCTGTCCTGATGGAGCCTTTAAGCCAGACATTTAGAAGGAACTTGAAAAAATTCCTTAAGCCTCATGAAGATTAATGCTCTATTATGTTCTGTGAACCTGGGGCAGGAATTGGAGCTAAATTTGCAGACAGCTTTGGCAGATTTATGTCTACCCCTGAGATGAATAACCTACACGGTATTTTAGAAGGGCATTCTATGTAAAGTCCACCACAAAGCACGTGAAATCACTTCATAATAAGCTGCAACACAGTTACATCTCCCTTAGACACTGGGAGGCCCCTTTAATTATTTCTCAGATACCACCCACGGTCCTGGGATTAAAGACTGAACTCCAGGCTGAATTCCAGGCTGAACTGTGAATTTGTTCATTCATGCATGTTGGTTCAACTTTTGCATGTTTTTTGTGACTTGTTTTGCCCCACTTTCTTTTTTCTTTAATTGAGATGTGATTGACATATTGCCCCACCTTTTTTTTTTTTTTTTTTTTTTGCGGTACACGTACTTCTCACTGTTGTGGCCTCTCCCGTTGCGGAGCACAGGCTCCGGACGCACACGCTCAGCAGCCATGGCTCATGGGCCCAGCCGCTCTGTGGCATGTGGGATCTTCCTGGACCGGGGCACGAACCCGTGTTCCCTGCATCGGCAGGTGGACTCTCAACCACTGTGCCACCAGGGAAGCCCTGCCCCACTTTCTTAGATGAGCTAGCCCCTTCCAAGAACTGAGAAATGAAAATGCCATTGAGAAGAAAATTGGCATTGTTTTTATTTCGTTTTGTATTCTGAGCTGTGTTCCAACTATATGATCTCTAAACTTAAGAAACTTACATAACTGTAGAAATCCATCTTCTGAATATTTAATATAAAATCCAAAGAACCTCCCATCTCATCAAAACCAATAAAAGATCAAAGTTACTCACCCAACATATGTATTCCTCTCAGATCTCATGGATGTATTGGAAGCAGGAAAACTCGAAGTCATACTTTGTATTATGAGGATAGTCACTCTTAAGTTGATATCAGGAAAGAAAAATATTGTGATTTACTATTAAATTATAGATCAAACTATGGTAGAATGACAATTTAAAATGCCACTGTCCCTTAAAACTTGTTTTCTTCCGAAATTGCTAATGGAACTTTTCCCTTAGCATTCTAAACTCCCTCATTAATTCAGAAATATTCTCCCTGACATGGCCTTTTAAACTACAGCCCAGCTCTCAGAGCAACACTTCCCCAAGAAGATAGGTTCCCTTTGAAGGTGTGGCATCCTACCTCTTTAATAGGATAGGTTGGTTAGCTTGTTAACTGTTGACCAGCACACTTTTCGCTTACATCTGGCCTTGGTCCAGCATGGGTCTGGGGTAACACACAGACTTATTTACTTTTAGACTACTGTATATGGTTGCAAGTCCTCCATTGATTTCCATAACAAATCCACCAGGTTGTCTCAGAATGTATCCAGTACACGTGAGAACTTTCAGTTCCCAAACATTTCATTTTCTCACCTCATCCTACCTCTTATCAACTTGTTTTCATTCTTTGTGATCACAAGTGAGAAAAACACACAAAGTCAGGACCTCAGAACACCCCTTCATCTGACCTTTGCCCATTCAAATTCACACAGAAGTTCTGATAATTAAACAAAGCCTGTTTCCCAGGACCTCTTTATTTAGCTAAACCCGAGGCTGCCTGTAAAATCCAATGAAGCAGCTGTCCAAAGTCAATCCAGGTAGAATAACAAAATACAGACTAGTATTTTCAGAAAACAGGGTACTTCTGTTAAGAAATCCATGAATTTACTATGGTTGCTGCTACTTCTCACTTTATGCTTCTGGGGACAGAAAATCTAAAAGACTTTAGAGGAACTTTATCCTGTTTCCCTTTTGGCTCAGCTCCGATGGCAATCAGCTGAAGTTCTATGATGGTGAGAGCATTAGGAATATTAGTCTCATGACTTTCAAGCACATCAAAATGTCCATAAATGCCCAAACAGCAGCAGACACAAGGCATTTCATAATGTGCATGGATTTCTCTGTAAGAATGTGTGTAACAGTGAAGAATCAAATGCCCACATCTTACTAGGGAGCTCCATCTTAAGAAATACTCCTCTTCCTGGTGATAGTCGTTGTAGACAAACCCCTCGGATTCCATGCTGTCCTCCTTTGGTCCATCTTGGTCAGCTAGCAAAGTTTACAGATTGAGAAGGAAAGAGAATAAGTAGGGAACCAGTGTAGCAGCCTAAATCTTGCCACTGCCACCACCAAATGGACATTTGTCACTTTGCCCTAGGCATCCAAAAATCGCCAAGGAAACTGATCTTGGTGAAGGTAATGACAACTTTGAGGCAAAATAAGCCTGCACATGTGTGTTGCTTGTAACTTGGGATGGTAGTTCCTGTTTGTAGTTTATAATAATACATATTTTCTCTGACCTCATGACCCACTTCAGAGCGGTGTACCTGCTGCTCTTTCCCAACGCCCACTGAGAGTTTTCAGGCTCAGCATGCCCACTTACACTGCTGGGGCCTTCCCACTTGTATTTGGTATTCCATGCTCTATCTCTCAATTTATTGTTGGGTATAATGAGGATGACCCCCACCCAATTCCAGTCTAGCATTTACCTCTGGCTCTGACAGGTGAAAATATTAGCTAATTAGATAAGTGCTAGATGATTAATTACTCCAGCAAATTAATTAGACTAATTAACGTGTTGGTTTCCAATACAAATTCTGTCAGCCAATGGTCTTTTTTTTTTTAGTTGAAGTATAGTAGATTTACAATGTTGTGTTAGTTTCTGGTGTACAGTAAAGCGATTCAGTTACACATATATATGTATATATATTCTTTCTCATATTCTCTTGGGTTATGGTTTATTACAAGGTTCCTTGTGCTATACAGTAGGACTTTGTTGTCTATCTATTTCATATACAGTAGTTTGTATCTGCTAATCCCAAACTCCTAATTTATCCTTTCCCACCCCCTTTCTGCTGGGATAACCATAAGTTTGTTTTGTGTGTCTGTCAGCCAGTGATCTTCATCACTGACAGTGCCAGGTAATGCCAGCAAAGATTTATGGACCCCATATACCAGCTTCCCGGGACATTATGTAAGTGGTCATCATCTGGGTGAAATGCAGAATAGTCTTGTACAATCTATGGAAGCAGAGTGTTAATTCATGTTTTCTGAGTAGTCTTCTTTTCCCTAGTTTTCAGTCTTTTTAAGACTCAATCCTACTCTTATGATAGATTGTTCCTCGATAATTGTTTTTAATTATCCATATTGCAAAAGGCTAGTCACCTGAACAGAATGGGAAAAGTTTTCATTTTTAGAAAGCATGCACAAGGCAAACTCACGCCATCACTGGGCGTTTTGTGAACAAAGGCCACGTGCCAGGAAGAGCCCATGACTCAGCAGCACAGCTTTGAGATTAGCAGAGGCTGCATCAGTTCCACCAAATCCATGCCCCACAGTGTCTGGCCTGGGACAAAACATTTCACTTCCCACTGTCGTCCTCCACAGTGCCAACAATTTCTTATTCTCGCTCTCATGAAAATTTTCGCTCTGCTTTAATTTTGCCCCTGAACCTCTAATGTTGGAGAAAAGAAATCAGAGTCCTGGCATGCAACTGGGTAGCATTTGGATCTCTCCCCAGTTGACACATTTTCTGCTGAATCTGTGCTATTTACTCATGTAGACTTAGGACCATACCCTCCCCCTAAAACAGTGCTCCTATCACGTGGGGGAGGGACATAACTAGGAATTTGGGGCTCTTAGAACCTTGCTGTAAAGCCTGGGTAACTACCGAGTATCAGACACTGAGCCAAATTCTTTTTTTTTAAATTTTATTTATTTATTTATTCATTCATTCATTCATTCATTTATTTTTGGCTGTGTCAGGTCTTTGTTGCTGCGAGCGGGGGCTACTCTTTGTTTGCAGTGTGTGGGCTTCTCATTGCGGTGGCTTCTTGTTGCAGAGCACGGACTCTAGGCGCGCGGGCTTCAGTAGTTGTGGCTCGCAGGCTCTAGAGCTCAGGCTCAGTAGTTGTGGTGCAGGGACTTAGTTGCTCCACGGCATGTGGGATCTTCCCAGACCAGGGCTGTAACCCATGTCCCCTGCATTGGCAGGTGGATTCTTAACCACTGTGCCACCAGGGAAGTCCCCACTGAGCCAAATTCTGAGAACACAAAGAGGATGAAATGGATGGTGTCTTCCCTAAAGGAATTTACACTCTAGTGGGGAAGAGAGATGGGTGGTAAATATGACAGGTGCTTTGAGAACTCAAAGGAGAGGCCCTGAATCCAGGCTGGAGGAAGGGGGGTGGGGCGTTTCTAGGAGGATGTGATGCCTAGGCTGAGTCCTGAAGAAAGATGAGGTCCCCAAAAATATTGCTGAAGGTGGAGGTGGGGTGAATATGAGAAGCCTGTGCTCCCTGCCCATGGAACAGTGTGCAAAATGCGCAGAAGTGACAGAAAAAGCATCACATTGAGAGAGCTATTAGTAACACTGTGTGGCTTTACTTCTGTGTATTTGCACCAGAACATCTCAGACAGGGCCTTTGGTGGCTTTCAGTTTTTGAGATTCTGGTATTTTGAAAAATAGAGAAAGGCCAAAACAGACTTACAGTAATTGTAATATATTTTAAATGTTGACATTGAATGAACTGGCATCTTAACTCTTTTAATAAATGATTGTCAAGTTGTGCTATTCACAAGATATTGCAGGGCTATTAAAACATTTCTTAATTCATCACACACTATAAGTTTAATGGAACACAGTTTAAAAGTACCTTATGTTCTTCCCTTTCTTTCAGTGTAATCAGTGAATTATGGGTATATGCATATAAAGTCTAATTTTAGACCTAAGGCCCCCCCTGGACCCACCGGGCTGGGCCTGCCTCCCAGAGGCCATGCTGTGGTGCCCTGTTCCATCCTCCCAGACAATCCCTTCTGCTGTGGCCCAGGATCTCTGCTCTTAGGGAGCCTCTCCATGAGGTACCCACTGAAGGTCACATCCATCCACCTAAGGCTGCAGCAAGCACCTTCGCCCAAGAAACAATCACACACACCCCAGCACCAACCTCACAGCCTGGTGGAGTTAGGGGTGAGAATGCACCGCAAAGTCCCCACATCCACTCCCTTCTTTTTTCCCTCTTTCTGTGCAGGTCTCTCAGGGTGGGGATGGGGTAACAAAGAGTTCCTACCTCTGCCACAGCAGACCCCCAACTCCACCATTTGGCCCATATGGCACCATCGATGGCTTGAAAGAACTCAAAAATGACTTGTTATCCATTCAGATGCTAAGCAGTTTTTTTTCTTTTATTCATTCAGCAAATATTTACTGAGTATACACTATGCTCCAAGAAGTCTAGGAAGTGCTGGAGATACCGGTGTGAGTAGGATAGTTCTGGCTTCTGTGATTTCTTCCACAAACAGATTGACATTCCATGAATAGAGAAGATGCAAGTTATCACCCGTCTCATACTACCTTCCTAAACGTTGTAACACATGTATTAAGTGTATCTGCAACATTCTATTCTTTATGCCTAATAACTAAAACTTACTGAATCTTTGGCTCTTTCCTTAAGTGTTTACTTTCTTTTTTTTTTTTTTTTTTTTGCGGTACGTGGGCCTCTCACTGTCGTGGCCTCTCCCGCTGCGGAGCACAGGCTCCGGACGAGCAGGCTCAGCGGCCATGGCTCACGGGCCCAGCCACTCTGCGGCATGTGGGATCTTCCCGGACCGGGGCACGAACCCACGTCCTCTGCATTGGCAGGCAGATTCTTAACCGCTGCGCCACCAGGGAAGCCCATGTGTTTACTTTCTAATACGTAGATTGTAATTGCCTCAAATCTTTTTTGGAAGAAAGGAGGTATTAAAAAATACACAGCTGTTTCCTTTATAGTGTAGGTGTGTTGCCACTTGATATTTTCACACATATATGCAAAGAAAATGTACCTTATTTTCTATTAGCCATGTAGTCTTTCTCACGGTGCCCACTGTCCTAGAATTTGGGGCAGAAGGTAGTGATTTTAAACTTGCCAGTCAACAGCGTCTTCACATCTTTGGTTAAATCGTCTCATTTATATGACCTGTTCTGTTTGAGAGGCATGCTCTGTCTTTTCGATTTCCTGCCCCTGTCCACTGCTCCTATGTGAAATGACACCTACTGAATGGAGTGGGTGGGAGGGACTTACTTGATTTCTTGGCAGTGAGGAAGAGGAGAGCTCCCGGAGCCATGAGCTCAGTTCCTTGTCCTTTGGCAGGTGACAGGTCAGGCAGTCTCTACTGTGTCCTTGTGAGGAATCTGTGGCTACTTGGGTTGGTCTATGAGTCCCTGAATGAGGCCACTGAGATGCAGCCAATCCCATCTCGTGCTAATGGAACATCATGCAGTCATCTCTGATGTCTGTGGCCTACTATTTGTCTCCAACCCCAAAGCCCGCTTCCCTTGTGGCCTCTCTGTTCGGGCCTCTGGCCTCTGACGGCCCACTAGCATCCAAGAATCTCTACGTCCCTCGAGAGAGCACTCAAGAACTTTCAGGCCCCTGCCTGCCAGACCTAGGCTTGGGGAGCCACTGGTGTCTCTGGCTTTCTCTCCTGATTCTTCTCTCTCCACCATGGCTGCACTAATTCCCTCACCCCATGGTGGATGTGGGCCCAGGCTGAATGTGGAACTTCTCCTAGAGACTTGCAACCTCCCCTAGGCAACATCAAAGGATGCAGGCCTCTGGCTCCGATGTTCTCAGGCTGACCTGTGCTTAGTTGGATATTTATATAGTACTCTCTCCCTTGAATTTCATCCCCAAGGGTGGATGGTGACCAAGGACCCTTGTCTGACCTTCTTGCCCCACTTCTCCTACCCGCTCATTCTTGTAACTAGAAGGTAATGTCCTCTTCGGACCTTTTCTCCCTGTCTGATGTGAAATACCCTTGTATACTGAATTGCCCCTGACTTCCAGCAATCTCCGTGTACAATATTAGCAGACCTAGTTTTCAGTATGTTAATAGAAACATAAACATTTTGCAAATCCTTGTTTTTTTTCACATTGCCTGACTAGGGACTCAAAATTCCTATTCAAAGCATCAGAATTCCCTACTCCATAGATAAACAAGGTCCTACTGTATAGCACAGGGAACTATATTCAATATTTGTAATAAACTATAATGGAAAGGAATCTGAAAAAGAATATATATTCATATATATGTGTATATAACTGAATCACTTTGCTGTATGCCAGAAACTAACACATTGTAAATCTACTATACTTCAATTTAAAAAATGAAACAAAACAAAACAAAACAGAACTCCCTACTCCAACTCCCGTCCCCTGGCAGATAAGTAGGAAAATGGACTATGAAAATGGCCATGTACACAAAAGGAAAAAAGAGCTTAGTAATATGTTTCAAAAGTACTATATCTCCATTACGATTTTAAGCAGTAAGAATTGACTTCCTAGCGCAAATGCCAGGAACACCAGTGTTTGTGTTGTTCTTTTTTGGAGTGCTTGTCCCTCCACAATTCTGTTAAAACGCTGTACTTGGTCTGAGACTTTTCCGGGCAGGGCCATATAGAGGGGCAGCAGATGAAGCCTCTGCCATGAGCAGGGCTGCTGGAAGGCTACTTGGTGGAGGCTGAACCATGCAGAGACCATTCCCCCAGCCCCCACACAGTGCTGCAGCTTCCTGTTTTCAGTCCCAGGGGATGCTAGAGTTACTGTGGTTATGTTTTCAAAGTTCAATAATTGTGCATGAGACTACAAGTACAAAACAGTGATGTATTTTCCAGGACCCACAGAGCACTGACATCTGGAATCTTTATAAAGTTGAAATTCTCTCTAGGAAAATAACATCTCTTGATTTACAAAATTTTATTGATCTATTTTTCCTTCCAGAATTATATTTTCTAATATTTAAAGTATATATAGCCCGGAATTTTTCTTTAGGCAATGATTGAAAATAATAAATAGAAGAACATAGTTCATGTTGCATGGACATTTATTTTTAGGGCTTTCTGGGGGATGGGGAGGACTTGACTGTTGTCAACCATCCTAGATAGTGTCTGTTTTTTAGTCTCTTTGGGGTGCTACAACAAAATGCCACAGACTGGCTGGCTAATAAAAACTAACATTTATTTCTCACAGTTCTAGATGCTGGGAAGTCCAAGGTCAAGGCACCTGCAGACTGCTTCCTGGTTCATAGGCCACAGTCTTCTCTCTGTGTCTTTGCATGGTGGAAAAGGGGCAGGGAGCTCTCTGGGGTCTCTTTTATAAGGGCACTAAGCCCATTCATGAGGGCTCCACCCTTGTGACCTAGTTACCTCCTAATATCATCACCTTGGAGTTTAGTATTTCAACATATGAATTTGGGGAGATACAATTAGTCTATGACAGTCTGTCTTGAGGTGACTCCCCATGGCGGCATTATACTTATCACTCAGCAAGTGACTATCAAGTACCTGCTATGTTTGTTCATGCCTGAAATTGCATAAGAGACATAAAAGAATGGTCCTTGTTCTCAGGCTCATTCTTCTGGCAAGTCCTTCAAATGGAAAGGACTTAACTTACAACTGCCCTGCCTGCTTTGGTGGCCTTTCTTACTGGGAATACAACTCCCACAGTGTGATGAAAGCTTACATTTCCTGTTCCCCAATGGCTGATCTTAAAACCAACACCAGTGCCTCAGTGATTTAATAGCCACTCTGAGAAGCCAGCAAAGGTCAGCAGTACCCCAAGTGGCTTGATCAACAGAGGTGCTTAAGTCTGAAACCACTTGACTTCTGAATATACTTGACTTTAATTTTTAGAATGTTTCTGTTCTTAATGATGTTAGAGAAAAGGAAACGTGAGACAGAATACCAAACAAAATTCAAGAAAAGCTCTTTTATTGGAAATGAAGCATGATATTTTGAATCAATAGCAGACAGGAATAAAATTAAAATGCTTTCTCTAAGTTCTAAATAATCACTCTTGACTCAGAATGGAAATCTGAAGGACAAGGAAAAATAATGCAAAGAATAAGAAGCAGAATGTCTGTAACAATAGTGATTAATTCAGCATTATGTCAGGCCAGACTCTGGACTATCTCTTTCAGTCCTCACAACAAGCCTCTGAAATGGGTCTTATTATTTTCCCAATTTTCAGATGAGACAGTTGAAGCCCAAAGAGGTTAAATGAGGTGCCTAAGATCCTACAATAAGTAACCTGAGACTGGAATTCACACCTAGGTCTGCCCAACTACAGAGTTGTGAGAACTCTTTCTATTTCACCACTGTTTTTATTTTTATTATTTTATTATTTATTATTTATTATTTTATTTTATTTTTATTTTTTTGCGGTATGTGGGCCTCTCATTGTTGTGGCCTCTCCCGTTGAGAAGCACAGGCTCCGGACGCGCAGGCTCAGCAGCCATGGCTCACGGGCCCAGCCGCTCCGCGGCATGTGGGATCTTCCCAG
Organism: Mesoplodon densirostris; assembly: GCF_025265405.1. NCBI lineage: Eukaryota > Metazoa > Chordata > Mammalia > Artiodactyla > Ziphiidae > Mesoplodon > Mesoplodon densirostris. The sequence goes on along the minus strand of NC_082668.1, from coordinate 77,646,655 downwards.
ACCAGGGCATGAACCCGTGTCCCCTGCATCGGCAGGTGGACTCTCAACCACTGCGCCACCAGGGAAGCCCTTCACCACTGTTTTTAAATTTTGGTGTCCTTTAAAGAAGACAAGAGTCCAAGGAGAATGGCATCAACAAGAGAAGGGAATTTGATATGCATCTTAAAGGTGGTGTAGGACTGGGAAGTGAAGAGCATCTCTGCAATACCTTACCCTGCTGGTCAGAAGGGTTGTTGATTTCATGCATTTCCAGGAAAGGAAGACATAGCTAAGCCATAGCCGGTGTGAGCTCTGTGGAAAGCGCTGAAGTGAAATAGCCCCAGTAAAATGGTAGCCCAGTCCTAATGCAGATTTTAAAAATCATCTCACTGCCAAAATTTAAGTTGACCTTTAAAATGTGCCTCAAACACACTTTAATTTACAGTTTAGCTCATCTCAGGCTTACTACTTCCCATGGTTTTACCCCCAAAGCTGAGTCCAGTTCAACACCCTGCCTGCAGCAAGTTCTGTCTGCTCCTGAGCTGTCCCTGAAAAGGGAATTAAAAGGCACAGAGCTGAGAGACTCCTAATCATTCCGATGACTTTGGACCTTGGATATTAAAGCCCGTGTTTGTTTCTCAGCACCAGATGAAAGTGCCCCAAGTGGAACTTGAAGAATATTCTAAATCAGACTCGCACTTGGAAGGAAGCTCTGTGAGCTTGACAAACCTCAACATGAGAGGGGGGCTATTTTCCTTGGAACACAAGGAAGGTTCAGTTCTAACCTCTCACAAAAAACCAAGGTTATTACTGCTGCAGCCCAAAGGGGCTCAGATGGGAATATAATGCTAATACTTCACGGAGGTGGTGAATTCTAGGCCCAGAAAGTCATGAAATGTCAAAGCTGCCTGATTCTAATTTGGATTTAGCTGAGGCACAGAGAACGGCGTGTTTTATGGTGCTCTGCTAACACTACTAGGTGCAATACATTGAGTTAAACATTAATTCTTTTGCTAAAAAAGTAGGAAGTCTTGAGTACATAATCATGATTACAGTTACATTTCTGTTAATGCCTCACCTTAGGAATGTCATGACTTTCCAAAAGTGTGATTCCTTTGAACACTTCACCTTAGCTTTGCATTTCATTCTCTGCTGTGTAGATTGTTGGTGCTTCTCTGAATATTTTATGTTAGTATTCTTTATATTTTAAATTATGAAATATTTCAAGCATATAGAAATGTGCAGTTGTAACAGATGACTGTGAAGTTGCCACACACATTTTACAATTGCTAACATTTTGCCATATTTAATACAAAATTTTTTTCTTTTTAATGAATCCATTAAAACCCTCTCCACCTTCTTTCTCCTTGGATTACTTTTGCTTTCTCCCCAGAGGTAACCACTACCCTGAGGTTGATGGATATCTTCCTAGGGCACATTTCGTAACTTCTACTTGTAAATGTATATATGTATATATGTGTATATATATATATATGCTATACACAGACAGCACGGGCAGATTTAAGTTATGTACATAACCTGCTCATGTAGTTATAATGTACTTATAAATACATACTTTAAGGTATATATATATATATATATATATATATATATATATATATATATATATATATATATATGGCGAGAGAAAGAGAGACAGGAGAATACCATATATATTCTTTGCAGTTTCCTTTTTATAGGTTGCCTTATACCTTACATTTTTAGGTTGCTTCCAGTTTTTCCCAGTGAGCATCCTTATATATATATCTCCTTGTGTATGCAGTGAGAGTTTCTCTAACGTCTGGACATATATTTGCACGTATTCAATTTTACTAGGTATTATTACACTGCCTTACAAGGTACCAAGTTATACGTGTGCCAACAGTGTATAACATGCCTTATTTTCCCGTATCCTTGGCAATAAATCTGGTGTTATTAGCTGTTTAATTCTTTTGACAATGTGATGGTCATAAAATGGTATCTCTTTGCTTCATTTTACATTTCCCTGATTATTAGGAAGGTCAAGCATTTTTTGAGTTAAATACATTTACAAATATTTTGATTACTGATGTATTTTTATTCATTTCTTCTATCTTATTTTGTGTTTCTAATTATATAGCGAGGTAGAGATAGAGAGCACTTCTTTTCACTTCTTTCCTGCCTTCTATAGAATGATTAGGTTCTCTGTAGACTCCATTTCCCTCTGTTGGTTTTGAAGTTATATATACTACTTCTCTTCTTCTAATAGTTACCCTTACATTTTAACAAGCATACTTGACTTAACAAAATTTATGGTTAATTAATGCCTCGACTCTTCTCCCGAATAACACAAGAAACTTGGAATTCTTTAACTCTAGCTATTACTTCACGTTTTCCATGTGAAGCACCTTAATCTACCCTGTTTTCAGGTCCCCCCACCCCCATTAGTCATTATTATGGCTATTGTGGTATTTTCAGTTAATAATAATTTCCATTATCCACATCTGCCAATGTCTTTGATCATTGTTGCTTCTCAGATCTTACTCCTTCCTTCTGTGTTTAATTTCTTTCTTTCTAAAGCACATTATGTAATAGTTCTTCAGCATGGGCTTTTGTCTGAAAAATGCCTTTATTTTGCCCTCATTTTGCAGTGATTTTTTAGTATGGTATAGAATTCCAGATTGAGGGTTATTTTCCCTCAGTCCCCACAGGATATTAGTTCATTGTCTTATGGTACCTGTTGTTGCTGATGAAGAGTTTGCTTTCATTTACTGATTTATTAGAGTAAGTAATCTGTCTGTTCTTCCTAGTGGCTTTGAAAATTTCTCTTCATATTCTCAAGTTTGCATTTAGGTGTGAGTTTTAAAAAAAATAAAGTTCTTCTCAGGGCTCATCATGCTTCCAAATTATGAGAAAATAGGTCTGTTATAAACTCAGGAAAATTCCCACTATTTCTTCCTTTGTTATATTGTCTTCTCCGGCACTCCTGTTAGATATATGCCAGGCCATGTCAGTCTGTCCTCCTAATGTCTTAACTTTTTCATATTACCCTATTTCTTTGCTTCTCTGCTACAAACTGAGAAATTTTCTCAAGCTTTTCTTCTTCACTCATTCTCTTTTTAGGTGTGTTTAACCTGCTCTTTCATTCATCTGCAATCTATTGCAGTAACAGCTTAAATTCTTCACGTCTCCCTGTATCCATACCCTATTCCACATACCTATGCAATGCAATGTCCTCTCACCATGAATGGGAGTGTCTGTCCCCACTCTTCACTCTGGGCTTAATCATTTCACTGTTTTGATCAAGAAAACGAAGCAGAAGTGACAGCGTGTCGGTTGTTTGTGCCCTCGCCCTATCATTGTCATAAGAACATGCTCACTAGTCTGCTGGAGGATGAGAAACATGTAAAACAGAGCCCGGTCACCCCTGTCACCCCAACTGAGCCAGCTTAGATCAGCCAATAGCCAGCTGACCACACCCCGCCCATAAGTGAGCAAGCCCAGCCAAGGGCAGCAGAGTCACCTAGCCCCAGCTGACCCCAGGAATGTAAGGAACAAATGCCTATGGTTGCACACCTCTCAAGTCCAAGGCAATAGCATTACTCTGGCAATAGATAACTGATACACCACCCACTGGGGTTCTTTTCAATGAATGTTTTTCACTTGTAGATATTCTAATTGATACTTTTTCAAATTTGCCTATTCTTTGTAATTCCTATTGTTTCTATATGTTTCTATTCTGTCTTTTGTCTACTTAATCATTTTAAACATAACCATTTTATAACTTCTTTCAGACTGTTAAATTATCTCAAGTTCTTGGGGTGCTCATCTTTCTGTTTGTTGTGTCCACTGATTTCTCTCATAAGGGATTGTTTCCTCATTTTATCTATAATTTTAACTTTTGAGCCCATATTTGTTTTTTCTATGTGTGTTCAGTACAGATTGATTTAGGAAAGTGTTCCAAGGTAGTGGTCTTGTATTTGCTTCTGCTGGGAGCTCCAAGTGTATCCCCAGTCCAGGACCAGATTTACATTAATTTCATGTCCTGAGGATTTCAGCACCAGGTGGCTAGCATAAATTGTTATTCTATGACCACACATCATACTTTGTTTCAGTTTCTCACTAGAAACTTTTTCTATTCATATCTACTGACAGAGGCAAACTTCCTTTGCATTTCAAGACTGGTCATCTGAACTTTTAATCCTCTTTCACTGAAGGTACAGAATTGCCAAGGTCCCAGCCTAATGCAAGAGTTTCAGGTCCAAGTTCCACCTCCTATGGGTCAGGACCATATGTGTGTGTGTCCTGTAAAACCCCAGCACCTTGGCATGAGGGTCTACTCCAAGGCAGATCCTCACTGGGCCATGATGACATCAGCTTGTGAGCTGACACTCTTCATTTCTGAAATTCAGGATAACCTTTGTTCCTTAAAGTTCACCCAATATTGACTTTTACACAGTATTCCTTTTTATTTACTTTAGGAGAAATGTCCATGTTGCTCAGTTTTCCATGTTGCTTGCACATGCTTTGTTTAGTAAGCACAGACAATTGATTGTAGAAATTAGACAGAGAATTTTTTTGAACTGACCCAGTCCTCAGGCAAAAGAAAAACAGGTTCATTACAAAGAATATGGCTCAGTTAACAAACTGAAGAATAAAAACCATATGATCATCTCAATAGATGCAGAAAAAGCTTTTGACAAAATTCAACACCCATTTATGATAAAAACTCTCCAGAAAGTGGGCATAGAGGGAAGCTACCTCAATATAATAAAGGCCATATACGACAAACCCACAGCAAACATCATTCTCAATGGTGAAAAACTGAAAGCATTTCCTCTAAGATCAGGAACAAGACAAGGATGTCCACTCTCACCACTATTATTCAACATAGGTTTGGAAGTCCTAGCCATGGCAATCAGAGAAGAAAAAGAATTAAAAGGAATACAAATTGGAAAAGAAGTAAAATTGTCACTCTTGGCAGATGACATGATACTATACATAGAGAGTCCTAAAGATGCCACTAGAAAACTACTAGAGCTAATCAATGAATTTGGTAAAGTTGCAGGATACAAAATTAATGCACAAAAACCTCTTGCATTGCTATACACTAATGATGAAAAATCTGAAAGAGAAATTAAGGAAACACTCCCATTTACCATGGCAACAAAAAGAATAGAATACCTAGGAATAAACCTACCTAGGGAAACAAAAGACCTGTATGAAGAAAACTATAAGACAGTGATGAAAGAAATTAAAGATGATACAAACAGATGGAGAGATATACCATGTTCATGAATCGGAAGAATCAATATTGTGAAAATGGCTGTACTACCCAAAGCAGTCTAGAGATTCAATGCAATCCCTATCAAATTACCAGTGGCATTTTTTACAGAGCTAGAACAAAAAATCTTAAAATCTGTATGGAGGCACAAAACACCCCAAATAGCCAAGGCAGTCTTGAGGGAAAAAAACGGAGCTGGAGGGGTCAGACTCCCTGACTTCAGACTATACTACAAAGCTTCAGTAATCAAGACAGTATGGTACTGGCACAAAAACAGAAATATAGATTGGTGGGACAGGATAGAAAGCCCAGAGGTAAACCCATGCACCTATGGTCAACTAATCTATGACAAAGGAGGCAAGGATATACAATGGAGAAAAGACAGTCTCTTCGATAAGTGGTGCTGGGAAAACTGGACAGCTACATGTAAAAGAATGAAATCAGAACACTCCCTAACACCATACACAAAAATAAACTCCAAATGGATTAAAGACCTGAATGTAAGGCCAGACACTATCAAACTTTCAGAGGAAAATATAGCCAGAACACTCTATGACATAAATCACAGCAAGATCCTTTTTGACCCACCTCCTAGAGAAATGGAAATAAAAACAAAAATAAACAAGTGGGACCTAATGAAACTTTAAAACTTTTGCACAGCAAAGGAAACCATAAACAAGACCAAAAGACAACCCTCAGAATGGGAGAAAATATTTGCAAACGAAGCAACTGACAAAGGATTAATCTCCAAGATTTACAAGCAGCCCATGCAGCTCAATAACAAAAAAAACAAACAACCCAATCCAAAAATGGGCAGAAGACCTAAATAGACATTTCTCCAAAGAAGATATGCAGATTGCCAACAAACACATGAAAGAATGCTCAACATCACTAATCATTAGAGAAATGCAAATCAAAACTACATTGAGGTATCACCTCACACTGGTCAGAATGGCCATCATCAGAAAATCTGCAAACAATAAATGCTGGAGAGGGTGTGGAGAAAAGGGAACCCTCTTGCACTGTTTATGGGAATGTAAATTGACACAGCCACTATGGAGAACAGTATGGAGGTTCCTTAAAAAACTAAAAACAGAACTACCATACGACCCAGCAATCCCACTACTGGGCATATACCCTGAGAAAACCATAATTCAAAAAGAATCTTGTACCAAAATGTTCATTGCAGCACTCTTTACAATAGCCAGGTCATGGAAGCAACCTAAGTGTCCATCATCGGATGAATGGATAAAGAAGATGTGGCACATATATACAATGGAATATTACTCAGCCATAAAAAGGAATGAAATTGGGTCATTTGTAGAGACGTGGATGGATCTAGAGACTGTCATACAGAGTGAAGTAAGTCAGAAAGAGAAAAACAAATATCATATATTAATGCATATATTTGGAACCTAGAAAAATGGTACAGATGAACTGGTTTGCAGGGCAGAAATAGAGGCACACATGTAGAGAACAAACATATGGACACTGAGGAGGGGAAGTGGGGGGGCAGCGGTGTGATGAATTGGGGGATTGGGATTGACATATATACACTAATTTGTATAAAATAGGTAACTAATAAGAACCTGCTGTATAAAAAAAATAAATAAAATTCAAATATTCAAAAAAAACCCCAAAGAATATGGCTCAGGGCAAAAGTTGTTTTTTTTTTTTAATAGCCTTTATTTTTGTTAAGCACTCAAAATAGCCTCTATCTCTTTTAAGTACTAAAGAATTGACATAAGCAGGTTTTGGACTTATGATAATGTTTTTCCAATATCAGCATCTCTCGTAACTCTGTTACATTCTGTGATTTACTTTATGAGAATATGTCTATTCCTTTATTTTCCTAGTAACACTTGATTCCTATTCTCTAACTCATTTGAGTTGTAACAACACAGCAAATCAACCTTTAGAATAGGACAGAGGCATGGCACACCACTTTTTTTTTTTTTTTTTTTTTTTTGTGGTACGCGGGCCTCTCACTGTTGTGGCCTCTCCCGTTGTGGAGCACAGGCTCCGGACGCGCAGGCCCAGTGGCCATGGCTCACGGGCCCAGCCGCTCCGCGGCATGTGGGATCTTCCTGGACCGGGGCACGAACCCGTGTCCCCTGCATCGGCAGGTGGACTCTCAACCACTGCACCACCAGGGAAGCCCACACCACATTTTTAAGAGTAAATTTTATTTGAAAAAAAAATTTTTTTAAATGCCTTTAAATGAATACTTTTTAAATGCCACATTGTGTGGTTTTCTAACAAATAACCTGGGTTACTGGGCATCTCCCCTCTCTTCTAGGCAGAGCCTGATCTTTCTCCTTTCTTAGAGTGAAGGAAGGGGCTGGGGGACAAGTACCAGAGATGTTCCTCCTGATTCTAATCCTCTATTTCTTTGCCTTAATCACTTCTTCATTCCCACACCAATGAGGCCATAGTGAACAAAATGCAGAGGCTGGGATTTTGGTAAAAGTGTCACAGTTCTGTTTCAAAGTAGAAAAAACATTTGCAAAGTTTGGCAAGTTTTGACTTGAGTTGAGCTAGCTAGGAAAGAGAACTATGGCTTTAATAAGCTTGAAGAAAAGAGAGCATCAAGATTTATAAAAATAGACCAACAATATACCAAATGATATATTGTCCTTGAGTATAATCAGTGTGTGGATAAATGGAAAGTCTTTGTTTTCAGAGAAAAGCCATACTCTTGACTCTGGAAGCAGAAGGAAACAGTAAGCACAATTCTATGACAGTATATGGATGCTGTTTTGTTTCAAAATGGTAGACTAAAAGTTTGCACCTAAAGAGGCAATAATGTATACTGAAAAGATCATTCTTTTTAAGCCAAATGGACCCATGTACTGTTGGGCAAGCTCACAATCTCTCCAAACTTTAGTTTGTTTTTTTTGTTTCCTGTAAAGTGAAATAATAGTAATTACTAGGGACTTCTCTGGTGGTCCAGTGGTAAAGAATCTGCCTCCCAATGCAGGGGACGTGGGTTCAATCCCTGGTCAGGGAACTAAGATCCCACATGCCACGCAGCAACTAAGATAAAATGGGAAGATAAAATGAGAAAATATATATTAAATACCTGGTTCATTAACACATAATAAAGAATGGCAATTATTGTCTTAATACCATTTATTATCTTATTATGTTAACACACTGTTTTTAAAAAATTATGGAACATGAAAATAAGGAAATGTAAAATGATATGTGGTTCATGGAACCCAAATCTCGTAGTCAAATAAGAAGACTCAGAAAGAGGGATTCCAGGAGAGCTAAGGCCAGGCATGTTTATGTGGCTGTGTTATATCTTAGCAAGGCTCTGCCCCAGAGAGTCAGACTTCAAGCACAGATTGTGATTGTCCTGGATGTCTCCATGCCTGACAGACAAGAAAGTGATTCTCATTCTCATACATTTCTCTGGATGCAGTTAACTTTCCATTTATCCACGATGATTATGTGAAGGAACAATGAACCAGGCAGCATGAAGTGCACCCCTCTCTCAATGACTGACTCATTTCTACTCATTCAGTCTTTCTCTGCTAGAGGCACGCTCATCATTGGAGGGCAGAAAAAATGGCAGTAAGCATGAAAATATTGGAAAAGGCTTTTCTTCAATTCTTTTTCTTATAATATTGGTGGAATTCTGGGTATATATCCAAAGGAAATAAAACCAGGATCTGGAAGAGATATGGAAGGGATATCTATCTGCACTCTCATGCCCTTTGTAACATTATTCACAACAGTTAAGATATGGAAACAATCTAAATGCTCAGTAACAGATGAAGAAAAATGTGGTATACACGTACAATGGAATATTATTCAGTCTTAAAAAAGAAAGAAATCCTGCCATCTGTGTCACGTGGATGAACCTTAAAGATGTTAAGTAAAATAAGCCATGCACAGAAGACAAATACTATACCATCTCACGTTTATGTGGAATCTAAAATAGTCAAACTCATAGAAGCAGAGAGTAGAACGGAGATTGCCGGGGACTGGGGGGAAGAGGAAATGGGGAGATGTTTGTCAAGGGCAAGAAATAAACCTAACTTAAATGTGGATTTGTCTCAAACATTTCTACTGGATTTGGGCTGTTTGTGTTGTGCAGACTTTGTTCATTTACATAAAATCAGGAGATTGTTGGAAGAAGTGTGTTCAGGTAATGCTCTTTGGTGAGCTTATAAAGACTTGTTTCTCCTTGGGTTAACTACACTGGTATTAATTTTGCCCTCATGTAAAAAACCACTCAAAATCTCTTAAGACCAAATCAGCACTTCACAATCTGTAATCACTACTACAAAAACAATTTCATTAATTTCCCCCTTAAAACCTTCCTGCATTTCCACAGCCATGGCTTTTCATCTGATGAGGTTGTAGAGATTCATATCACTTCACCAGAATGGGAAATCTATGCTATTTTCATTAAGTAACTAAATGTTCCATGATTTCCAAATCTTACATAATTTCACACTCTTAGCAAAGTGAGAAAGAAAACTTTATTGCAATATTTTTTTCAGGATTGCTGATAAAGATGATAGTAGCAAAGGCTTACTAACGCAGAATACTTCATGGTTTATGATATATATGTCTATACATTATTTCATTTGAAATAAATCTTCAGAAATTTTATTTGCCAGTAGCCTTTTATTTTCTAATGAAGAAGCCTAATTTAAAATACATTGCAGCATAAAGATGTTAAGGCAAAACATAATTAAGAAAAGATTCCAGTTAATTTCAAACAAAAACTTAATCTCCATAACCTAATTGTTATATTAAAAAAATAAGGACACCTCCAGAAGTTGCCAACTATCGAAATTTTAGGTAAATAAATGAGTTTCAGAAATTAATCTTGGTTATAGTAGTTATAACCAAGTAAAGAATGGGTGGACACTTGGAATTTGGGAAACAAGGCATGTGAATTTATATATCTTCTCTGCCAGCAATGGGTCATCACTTAACTTCTCAAAGTTGTGGGGTTTTAATGCATGATGCAGGTGGGATTCCACATTCTTTTACAACTTTTGCCCCTCACTATCCCCACCAAGGCAGTGAAGAGGGATTCTCTATAACCTTCCTCTCCTTTGGCCTGCTCCATCTTCACCCCTGGTGTGGAAGGTATTTTGTTTTTAAACATCAGAATCATCCTATGAGGTATAATCTACATGTTTTTATTCATTCAAAAATATTTGAGTACCTACCTTCCGTCAGGAGCAATTCTGTATACTAAGAATACAGCAGTGAACCAGAGAATTTCTGCTCTCATGTAGCCTATATTCTGAAGGCAGAGACAGGAAATTAGTTAATTAGATAATCATGAAGTTTGACAGGCGGTAACTGCTGTATCAGGTATAAGTGCTATATAAAGGTAATGGATGAGAAAAATGTCAATTATTCAAGAAAAGACCATGCTTATATTTTAAGTATTTCTTTGAATAATCTGAAGCAGATTCAAAGGGATGATTGGGAACTGTACTTATCAGCTTGGGGAGAGGGAAAGAAAAGGGAGAGAAGCAGAGTGGGTCCTTTCTAGCAGTGGGTTGAGGGCTTGAAACTTTAGGTACTCAACATAATGCGCATTGAATCTGAGCATAGTCAAAGTTCTAATCTTACATAAATCAAGTTAATGCAGCAGTCCTATGAAGGACATGTTTTGGAATGCCAGCATGATGACCCTCTCTTATGGTTAAGCTGTTTTCTGTCTCTGTACCTCATCCATCTGATAGTCCTGGAAAGGAAAAAGAATGGCTGTGATCTCAGGGAGGATGAGGATATAGCATCTTGTAAGGGAATCCCAGCCGCACATGAAAAGAGGGAACACTGCCCTTCCCGACCCAGTGGACTATGGAAGAAAAATATCCCAGAGTTAACTCTTCGCAGCCTATCCCTGGGTCAAAACCTGGGACACTGGTGGGTGGTGCTGGATAGCAAACATCTGATAGATATGGAAGAATCTGGAACATTAGGGACTAATAGCACATTCCTCTTCCCTCCTGAGGAAAGCTCCATACCCCTAGTTGAAAACCTTGAATGTGAACCCATGTCCCCAGAGTGAGAATGTGGAAGCCGAGGAAAGGGTCCAGAGAAGATCCTGAGGCAGAAGTGTTGGCTCCCGGAGAGCTGTTCATGGTGTCTACAGCTCCACTGTCCAATGTGGTAGCCACTAGACGTATAAGACTACTTAATTAAATTTTTTTCCCTAACTTATGTATCTTTTCTTAAATTGAAGTACAGTTGCTTTACAATGTTTCAGGTGTATAGCAAAGTGATTCAGTTTTATATATATATATTTTTTCAGATTCTTTTTCATTATAGGTTATATAAGATATTGAATATAGTTCCCTGTGCTACACAGTAGGTCCTTGTTTTTATCTATTTTATATATGTGAGTGTATATCTGTTAATCCCAAACTTCCCATTTATCCTTTCCCTTCCTTCCCCCTTGGTAACCATAAATTTGTTTTCTACGTCTGAGTCTACTACTGTTTTTGTAAATAAGTTCGTTTGTATCATTTTTTGGATTCCACATATAAGTCATATCATATGATATTTGTCTTTCTCTGTCTGACTTACTTCACTCAGTAGAATAATTTCTAGGTCCATCCATGTACCTGCAAATGGCATTATTTCATTCTTTTTTATGGCTGAGTAATGTTCCATTGTGTGTGTGTGTGTGTGTGTGTGTGTGTGTGTATAAATATATATATATACCACATCTTTTTAAGCAGATTGTTTGTTGATAGGCACTTGGGTTGTTTCCATGTCTTGGCTATTGTAAATAATGCTGCTATGAAACTAGGGTGCATGTATCTTTTCAAATTAGAGTTTTAATTGTTTCTGGATATATACCCAGGAATGGGATTGCTGGATCATATGGTAGCTCTATTTTTAGTTTTTCAAGGAATCTCTATACTTTTCTCCATAGTGGCTGCACTGGTTTACATTCCCACCAACAGTGCAGGAGGGTTCCTTTTTCTCCACACCCACTCCAGCATTTATTATTTGTAGACATTTTGATGATGGCCATTCTGACTGGTGTGAGGTGATACCTCATTGTAGTTTTGATTTGCATTTCTCTAATAACAATGTTGAACATCTTTTCATGTGCTTTTTGGCCATCTATGTCTTCATTGGAGAAGTGTCTATTTAGATCTTCTGCCCTTTTTTAAAAAATAAATTTATTTATTTATTTATTTTTGGCTGTGTTGGGTCTTCGTTGCTGCACGTGGGCTTTCTCTAGTTGCGGCGAGTGGGAGCTACTCTTCGTTGTGGTGCGTGGGCTTCTTATTGTGGTGGCTTCTCTTGTTGTGGAGCGTGGGCCCTAGAGTGCATGGGCTTCAGTAGTTGTGGCTCGCAGGGTCTAGAGCGCAGGCTCAGTAGTTGTGGCACACAGGCTTAGTTGCTCCGCAGCATGTGGGATCTTCCCGGACCAGGGCTAGAACCCATGTCCCCTGCATTGGCAGGCAGATCCTTAATCACTGTGCAACCAGGGAAGTCCCTTCTGCCCATTTTTTGATTGGGTTGTTTGGGGTTTTTTGGGGGTTTTTTTATATTGAGCTATATAAGCTGTTCGTATGTTTTGGAAATTAATTCCTTGTCTGTCTCATAGTTTGCAAATATTTTCTCCATTCTGTAGGTTGTCTTTTCATTTTGTTTATGGTTTCCCTTGGTGTGCAAAGGCTTTTAAGTTTAATTAGGTCCCACTTGTTTAATTTTGCTTATGTTTCCCTTACTCTGGGAGACAGATCCAAAAAAAATTTCCTGCGATTTATCTCAAAGACTGTTCTGCCTAAGTTTTCCTCTAGGAGTTTTACAGTATCTGGTCTTACATTTAGGTCTTTAATCCATTTGGAGTTTATTTTTGTGCATGGTGTTAGAGAATGTTCTAATTTCATTCTTTTACATGTTGCTGTCTAGTTTTCCCAGCACCACTTATTGAAGAGATTGCTTTTCTCCATTGTATATTCTTTCCTCCTTTGTCACAGATTAATTGACCATAAGTATGTGGGTTTATTTCTGGGCTTTCTATCCTGTTCCATTGGTCTATGTGTCTGTTTTTTGTGCAGGTACTATACTGTTTTGATTACTGTAGCTTTGTAGTATAGTCTGAAGTCAGGGAGAATGATTTCTCCAGCTCTGTTCTTCATTCTCAAGATTGTTTTGGCTATTTGGGGTTTTTATGTTTCCATACACATTTAAAAACATTTTTTCCCGTCTTGTGAAAAATGCTATTGGTAATTTGATAGAGATTGCATTGAATCTGTAGATTGCCCTGGGTAGTATGGCCATTTTAACAATATTGATTCTTCCAGTCAAAGAACATGGTATGTCTTTCCATCTGTTTGTGTCATCTTCAATTACTTTCATCAGCATCTTATAGTTTTTGGAGTATAGGACTTTTGCCTCCTTAAGTAGGTTTATTCCTAGGTATTTTATTCTTTTCAATGCAATGGTAAAGGAGATTGTTTCCTTAATTTCTCTTTCTGCTATTTCACTGTTAGTGTACAGTAATGCAACACATTTCTCCATATTAATTTTTTTGTACTACAACTTTACCAAATTCATTGATGAGCTCTAATAGTTTTCTGATGGTGTCTTTGGGATTTTCTATGTAGAGTATCATGTCATCTACAAACAATGAGAGTTTTACTTCTTCCTTTCCTATTTGGATTGCTTTTATTTGTTTTTCTTCTCCGATTGCTATCTCTAGGACTTCCAAAACTATGCTGAATAAAAGTGGTGAGAATGGGTGTCCTTGTCTTTTTCCTGATCTTAGAGGGAATGCTTTCAGCTTTTTACTGTTGAGTATGATGTTGTTGTTATAAATGTGTAATAAATTTTAAAGTTATTCACATTAAATGAAATTTTTAATTTGGTTCCTTAGTCACATTAGCCACATTTCCAGCACTCAGTAACAGTATGTGACTGATGGCTACTGTATTGAAAGGCAAATAAGAAACACTTCCATCATAGCAGAAAGTTCTATTGGACAGCAGTGGTCTGGAGCAGTGAGCAACAAACATTTTCTCTAAAGAGCCAGATAGTAAATATTTTTGGAGTTGAGGACCAGTTCCCTTCACAACTACTCAGAACTGTATTTGTAGCATGAAAGCAGCCATAGTCCCTGTGTAAATAAGCAGGCATGGCCATGTTCCAATAAAACTTTATTTACAAAAAACAGACTTTTGCCTAAGGGCTGGATCTTCTGGCCTAGAAGATCTGAAAGTTCCCACATGCTTCAGTGTAGGGACAGGAGCCACTGAAAGATTTGGACTAGTGGAGTCCCAGGATAGGACTAAATTACCTGATTTTGCACCCAAAACAATGCAGGTCCAGGTGCAATTTAGCAGACCCAACCTACCAAGGACCAGACTTAGCATTGAAGAACAGCACACAAACTTGCACACACAGAGTCAAGACCATCTTGAGAAGGAGCAGGGAGAGAGGGAAGAAACCCACAAGGCCAACCTCAAATAAGCCAAATGATGTAAAAGAGACTGTTTAAGTGGAACAGACAGTGATGCCGTTTGTTGGCAAATGTAAATGTCATCACCCACTGTCCCAAACCCACCACCTCAGTCTACACTGAAGGAATAGGGTGAAACTCAGGAGGAACTTTAGATCAATTCTAGAAAACAAATAAGCCATAATTTCTTTGCATCTCTGAGTTAGAGTAAATAAAAGGTTAATACTGCTACACAATATTTTCTCACATGCACATGAAACTTAGGAAAGAAAATCTTTGCACTCTTTCTAGGAGCTCTGGTTTCAGCTAATTCATCTCTACGGCCCCTACAGGACCTCCCTGTGACTGATGATCTGCACTGAGGCATTGTGTGAAGAGAACACGGGCCTCGGATGGAGAGAACCTGGGCTCCAGCTGTGCAGCTTCTGCTGAGCCTCTTAACCATTCTAGGCCTCAGTGACCTCATCTGCCACACAGGAATGTGAATCAAATGATTCCTAAGTTCTTATCCAGCTCAGATAACAATTTATGATTCATCTAAAAGACATTAGGCTGGGGTTGTAGCCTGTGATTATAATTAACATGGTGAACCAGATCACATGTTAATGAGTAAAGTCTTAGCTTTATTAGTAAGTTTTTATCAGTTCACTGAAAAGTTCTGACATTTTATATTTGGTTGGTTGTGGGATCATCTTATCATTCAAACTGTATTAGTCTGCTTGGGTGGCCATAACAAAACACCAAATGCCAGGTGGCTTAAACAACAGACATTTATTTCCTCACAGTTCTGGAGGCTAGAAGTCTGAGATCAGGGTACCATCATGGTCAGTTCCTGATGAGGACCCTCTTCCTGGTTGCAGATGGCCACCTTCTTGCTGTGTCCTCACATGGCAGAGAGAAATACACAGAGAGCTTTCTGGTGTCTCCTCTTATAAGGGCACTTACATCATGAGGTCCCATGCTTATAACCTCCTCTAAACCTAATTACCCCCAAAGGTTCCATGTCCAAACACCATCACACTGGAGATTATAGCTTCAACATATGAACTTGGCAGAGGGACTCAATTCAGTCCATAGCACAAACCTTGAAATTACTTTATGCTTGGATGCTGAGTTCTTGGAATTTTGCTCTCTGGTTATGTACAAAACCAAAGGAGATGCTCTTCTCATCAGTAGGAAACTTTTGAGGAAGAAGTATCAAATTGAGTCTCACCTTTTCTGAGGTTCAAAGCAGAGGTAGGATGTGGAAATGACTGCCTTGGTTATCAGCTATCATGATAGCTAATATTTACTGGATAGCTTATTTCCACGAGGCACTCTTCAAAGTGTATTATATGAACCATCTCATTTCACCCTACAGCAACATTATTAGACCTACGTAGAGATGAAGACACTAATATGTGGAAAGCCTAAGGAACTTACATAAGGTCCCATAGCTAATATGAGACTGAGTCTGGATATGAAACCCCGCAGACGAGTTCCAGAGCCTGTCCTCCTAATCACCGTGCTCTACAGCCTCAGGCTGGACACAGATTATGGGGAGAGTCCACATACACACACACACACACACACACACACACACACACACACACCCCACAGATGTGCTTGAACAAAGTAACATGTATTAATGTATTAATAATGTATTAATTAACATATTAATGCCTATAAGCTATTTATACTTTATGATGGACTTTAACCAACTCAGCAAAATGCTTTTTCTTAACATCTGGCTAAGATCAGAATTTCAGGATATGGGAGTTTTGATGAGTGGTGAAGAGAAAGAAGCTATTATGGTTTGGGGCAATTGAGGGATGAGAGGCCTGGTAAGAAGGCTGAATTTAGGAGCCATGAACTACTAGGGTATGAGACAAAGGCTTAAGTGTTTGAAGAGAGGAAAAGGGTGGGAGAGAAAAAGGAGACCATAATGAGGAGGAGAGTGTAGAAAGCTGGGTGCTCACTCTCCAGAGCTCTGTGTGCCAGACACTGTTCTCAGGACATTACAAATGTATTCTCTAATTTATCCCCACAATAATCTTTGGAAGTAGATTTTACTACTTCCATTTTGTAGCTATTGAATCCTGGGGATATTAAAAACACACCTAAAGTTACATACCTGGTAAATAGACAACCTTTGAACTAAAAAAATCTGTTCTCTGTTCATCCTTCCTAGGACACGGTTCATTTACTTCTGCCCTTTGGTCCAACATAGCCAACATCAGCCACTAAAACCTATCTTTGTGCCAGCAAAGTGTTGAAGGTTGGTCTTGCCTTGCCATCCAGATGCGATATATGGCTTATGTTAAAATGTGACTTCACATGGGACAACACTCAGGAGAAGCTCAAAAAGTTCAGTGGTCCAGTTCAGTGACAATAGATAAATAGCCAGTTATCCTAACCATCATTTCAAACAGTCTCATAAGCGAAAGGCTGGTAGGCATTCATGTCCAATATGAAGGTGGCTGAGAGTACCAGCTGGGTTTGCTGATGGTCAAGTTCACTAAGTGGCTAGAGGTAGGAAACAAAGTCTGTAAGTGCAGAGATTCCTTACCATGCGTTTTCCCATCTTGCTTGGCTTTTTGAAGGGGTCTAAGACCTTCAAGACCCTGAAGTTACAACCAGGTGGATAGTTGTTTTTTGGGGTGGGACAGGAATGGAACATTGCTATCTTTAATCAGTTATGGAAGATCTCCTCAATGACTGATAATCAGCAGCTCAGCTAATAACAAGGTCATTTGCTTCAATGCCTCTTGGTTGACTTTGGGACCCACCATCCTTGTCCTCTTCACTTATGTCCCTCTACTCATCTCTCTCCTCCTTAACCCCTCTGAACTCTAATCAGGAACTCTTTGCTTAGCCTGGGCAATTCCCTTCCTCCTTTTTCATGGGTTTTGTGCCTACAACTCTCTTCTCCCTCTCAGCTTTCATTTACTCCCCTTATCCAAAACCCTTTTGTTGCCCCAATATTGGTTTCTAATACCATTCTCCGATAAAAGGAACCAGGGCTCCTTGGAGAATTGACTGATACTGGGGCAGAAATATACAAAATGAGCCTGGCACATCTTATCTTGTAGCACCAGAAAATAAGGAAGTGCTTAAAAATTTTTGATTGGATTATGTCAAAGGGACACAGGAGTCAACTAAAAGAGTTCCCAATGGCAAAGCTAAAGCAATTTGAGAAACAAAATAAAGTAGTATTGAATTATGATACAAATTAGAAAATAAACATCCATGAGTTCATACTGATATAAATAAATGATTGAATAAATTAATAAATGGCAAGAAGAGACAAATCTCCCATGCAGATAAATTTCAAATAATTTATGTATATACTCCACACTAAAGGAGCAGGAGCATAACTCCCCACTCCTTAGGGGCTGTGCTTAGTGACTTCCTTCCAAAATGTACAGTATGGAAAGGGGAAAAATGAGCAACTTTCCAGTGGAGAAACCTGCTAAACATGACCTCAAACAGGTGATCAAGGTGAACATCAACAGTGATAGATCGTGTTGATAGTATGCACCCTGGATATTATGTGATGACAGTATCTCTTTACCTCTGTGGATTTTCTACTGTGAGTAACACAGTATTCTGGTCTTATCATGAGCAAAACATCAGACACATTTCAACAGTGAGGCATCTTACAAAATACCTGACCTGTATTCATCAAAACTCTCAAGGTCATCGAAACCAAGGAAAGTTGAGGAGACTGTCGTGGCCAAGAGGAGCCTAAGGAGACTCAACAACTAAACATAATGTGGTATCTTGGATGAAATCTGTTATGGATTGAATTGTGTTGCCCCCCCCCAGAAAAGATATGTTGAAGTCCTAATCCCCAGTATCTTAGAATGTGACCATATTTGGAAATAGGGTCATTGCAATGTAAGTAGTTAAGATGAGCACATACTGGAGTAGGGTGTGTCCCTAATCCAATACTACTGGCATCCATATAAGAAGATGGCCGTATGAAGAGAGAGACACAGGAGAAGGCCACTTGATGACAAAGGCAACGGTTGGAGTATGCAGCTGCAAGTCAAGGAACATCAAAATTGCCAGAAAACCACTAGGAAGAGGCAGGGAAGAATCCCTCTTCAGGTTTCAGAGGGAGCATGGCCCTGCCGACACCTTGATTTCAGACTTCTAGCCTCCAGAACTGTGAGACAATAAAGGTCTGCTATGTCAAGCCACCCAGTTTGTGGAATTTTCTCAGAGCAGCCTTGTGGAACTCACACAGTATCCGGGAACAGAAAAAAAAAGACAATAGGTTAAAAACTCAGTCTGAATAAACTGTTAATTATTAGTTAATGTATTGATACTGGTTCATTAATTCTAACAAATATACCATACTATTATGAGAAGGAGAAACTGAGTGTGGATATATGGGTTCTCTGTACTGTCTTCTCAATTATTCAACAACGGAAAATGTTGAATAATGTCATATAATGGCAGTGTAAAACTCTAAAAATAAAGTATAACTTTAAAAAATCCTTTTCATATTTCAGCAGTTGTTGAAATAAGTCCTCTTAATTCCTCCAAGCTTTGGTTTTGAAATCATCTGCTTCTATGTTGTTTGTATCAACTGCTTTCTAATTTTAAAGAATCAGAGATGGCCCCACAGAAAGCTATCTTAAAGGCATCATGCCCCTGAGTTACTCTTATCTCCTTCTTCTTCTCTTCCCATCCCCATTTGAGGTCTAGTTATCCATTCACCCCTTCATTCTGTGCCAGGACATGTGCCAGGAACATGGGGTGCCCTTGCCATCCAGGGAAGAAGACAGATACCACAAACATAATCACACAAATAGATGTCACATTGCCCTGTGAGCTTTTAAACTGGGATCATTAACTGTGAGGACAATGTAAACTTTGACATGGGCAGGGAGCTTGCCAGAGAAAGAAACCAACGTAGGGGACAGCAGAGGAGAGGTCCTAGGACATTATTAGACCCTCAGGAGTTGGTTATGCCTGAACTCACTGCTCTCCTTTGACTTAATAGATATATGGTGATACCCATTTTAACTTAAAATCACAGCTTTTATAGGTTCTGTAAAAGAGAAATTCATAGTTTATGAGAGCATTTTTAGAGGGATATCACTTAGTCATGGAAGTCAAGGAAGACAGCTTTGAGGGTGTAAAATCTGAGCTGAGATTTGAAGAATGTGTATTAACTAGGCAAAGAACGAGGGGGTAGGGACTTCCCTGATGGTGCAGCAGTTAAGAATCCACCTGCCAATGCAGGGGACATGGGTTCGATCCCTGGTCCGGGAAGATCCCACATGCCGTGGAGCAACTAAGCCCGTGCGCCACAACTACTGAGCCCACGAACTGCAACTACCAAAGCCCACTTGCTCTAGGGCCCGTGTGCCACAACAAGAGAAGCCACCACAATGAGAAGCACACTCACAATAACGAAGAGTAGCTCCCGCTCACTACAGCTAGAGAGCGCCCGTGCACAGCAACAAAGACCCAACACAGCCAAAAATAAATAAAAATTTAAAAAATATATAATAATGAGGGGGTAGGGATCCCTGGTAGAGGGTGGTGGGAGGGAGCGTGTGAAGTATGAGGGACTGAACAATTACTAGTGTTTCTGGAGCCGAGTGAGGGAGGGTGAGTATTGTGGGAAGGTGCTAGAAAGAGAAACAGGGGGGCCAGACCCCACAGGACCTTGAAACCAAGTCAAGGGTTTTGTCTTTCCCTGATAGCAATGGTAAACTATAAGAGATATTAAGAGTTTGTGGGGAGGAAGACATGACATCATCATCATATTTGTATTTTTGAAAGATCACTCTGGCTGCAGTGAGGAGAATGGATTGGCAGGGATGGGGTGGATCTAGTATCCTAGTTAGACAGCTACTGCAGAGACCCAGGTGGAGGCTGATGGCAGCACAGACCAGGGTGGTGGTAGAGGTAGAGGAGATGGGGAGGCATAGATAGACATGAAAGATATAGAAGGTGAAATTAATGGGATTTGATAATTTGGTCGTGAAGCTAAGGAAAAGAAAAAAGTTGAGGATGACTTCTAGATTGCTGGCTTGACCAACTGGATGGATGTCACTCACTGAGACAGAGAACTGAGAAGCCTAGAATAAGACCAGCTATGCCAAACTCCTTACCACTTCTGAAAGGCACCATGTTATTTCATGCCTCAGTGCCTTCCAACATTCTGTCCTCAGCACATGAAAACCTGGCTTCTCTCTTCCTCTGTTTTGAGGGAGCTGTGTTGTATTTAATAGCACTGGCACTGCAATACGGTATAGGTATAGGAGTCAAGCGTCCAGACGGTGGGGGCAGACTGCTTGAATTTAAATTCTGGATATCTGTGTGATCATGTGAGTCTTCCCAAACCCCAGTTTCCCCATGTGCAAAGTGAGGATAGTAATAGTACCTGTTCTTTGAGAGTCTGGACTGCACTGAATGAGATAATGTATATAAAATGCTTATCACAGTGGTCAACACACAATAAGCACCCAGTATATGTTAGATTTTATTATAAAAGTGCATAAAAGTCAACTCTTGCCCTTGGGATTTTGATAGAGAGTCTATATCTTTCTTACTCATTCCAATCAGGGCTTCTCAAAAGGCAGGTGCACTGAGAGAAAATATTTGCAAAAAACGCATCTGATAAAGGGCTGTTATCCAAAATATACAAAGAACCCTTAAAACTCAACATTAAGAAATTAAACAACCGATTAAGAAATGGACCAAAGACCTTAACAGACACCTTACCAAAAAGATATACAGATGGCAAATAAGCATTTGAAAAGATGTTCCCCATCATATGTCATCAGGGAAATGGAAATTAAAACAACGAGATATCAGTTCACTCCTATTAGAATGGCCAAAATGCAGAATACAGACACCGCCAAATTCTGGCGAGGATGTAGAACAATAGGAACTCTCCTTCATTGTTGGTGGGAATGCAAAATGGCACAGGCACTTTGTAAGACAGTTTGGCAGTCTCTTATAAACATATTCTTACCATACAATCCAGCAATCATGCTACTTGGTATTTACCCGAAAAAGTTGAAAACTTCTGTCCATTCAAAAACCTGCATACAGGGACTTCCCTGGTGGCGCAGTGGTTAAGAATCCGCCTGCTAGTGCAGGGGACACGGGTTCGAGCCCTGGTCCAGGAAGATCCCACATGCCGCGGAGCAACAAAGC
Organism: Mesoplodon densirostris; assembly: GCF_025265405.1. Taxonomy (NCBI): domain Eukaryota; kingdom Metazoa; phylum Chordata; class Mammalia; order Artiodactyla; family Ziphiidae; genus Mesoplodon; species Mesoplodon densirostris. Next base: position 77,624,789 of record NC_082668.1, on the reverse strand, counting down.
CCATGCGCCACAACTACTGAGCCTGCGCTATAGAGCCCGCGAGCCACAACTACTGAGCCCATGTGCCATAACTACTGAAGCCCGTACACCCTAAAGCCTGTGGTCCGCAACAAGAGAAGCCACCGCAATGAGAAGCCCGCGCACCACAACAAAGAGTAGCCCCCGCTCACTGCAACTAGAGAAAGCCTGCATGCAGCAATGAAGACCCAACGCAGCCAAAAATAAATAAATTTTTAAAAACCCACCTGCACACAGATGTTTATAGCAGCTTTATTCACAATTGCCAAAACTTAGAAGCAACAAGGATGTCCTTCAGTGGGTGAATGGATAAGTAAACTGGTACATTCAGACAATGGAATATTATTCAGTGCTGAAAAGAAATGAGCTGTCAAGCCATGAAAAGACATGGAGGAACCTTAAAAGCATATTACTAAGAGAAAGCAGCAAATCTGAAAAGGCAACATACTGTATGATTCCAACGATGTGACATTCTGGAAAAAGAAAAACTATGCAGACAATAAAAAGATCAGTGGTTGCCAAGGGTTGGAGGGGAGCAGAATAAATAACTGGAGCACAGAGCATTTTTAGGGGAGTGAAAATACCCTGTGTGATACTGTAATGGTGGATACATGTCAGTATACCATGACATATACATATATATCCAAACTCATAGAATGTACAACAAGAGTGAGTCATAAGGTAAACTGTGGACTTTGGGTGATGATGATGTGTCAATACAGATTCATCAATTGTAACAAATGTACCACCCTGGTGGGGAATGCTGGTAATGGGGAGGCTGTGCCTGCGTGAGGGGAGGAGGGTACGAGAGATCTCTATACCTTCCTCTCAGTTTTGCTGTGAACTTAAATTGCTCTAAAAATAGAAAGGCTATTAAAAAAGAAGCGGTTTGCTATTCACCCCATACAACTGGTGCCCTGTCAGAGATAAATTCCTGCTAGTTCACCAGGTCCAGCAGTATCCCTTTCCTTCTTTCCCCATCCTTTCCCCGTGATGATGAGATTTGGGAAGAGATTGGGGAGCCCTGCTTTAAATCAGGGATCGGCATACTACAGCCCTCAGGCCAAATCCAATCCAATACCTCTTTTTGTAAATGAAGTTTTATTGAACACAGCCATTTCTGTATGTTGTTTGTGGCTACTTTCTCACTAGAATGGCAGAATTGAGAAGCTGTGACAGAGCCATTATGGCCCATCAAATCTAAAATATTTGCTATTTGGGACTTTACAAAAAATGTTTACCAATTCCTACTCTAGATTATGATGAGGAGGAGAAGGAAGAACATAAGCCACTTCTGCCATTAATTGAGTAAAATAGTTCTTAGAGTAATATAAACTCTATTATGCAAATATAGGCATTGAAGCTCAAAGACAATATGTAACCTGATCAAAGTGACAGAGTTAATACCTGGTAGTTAATATCACTCCAAAGTGTGTGCTTTTAATTCAGTCACTCAGGACCAAAATAATGAGTGGCTACTCTTGGTGTCCAGGGCATTAGCCATTAGGGATCTACCAGTACACGAGCCCTTTCCAGATGATAGTAACTCAATGTGGTCACTGTTTATTGAACATTTACCACAAGTGTACTTCTTCCCAGTTTACACACATCCTGGTATCTCTACCATCACACTTTCTCCTGCAGCTTCATGTGAAAATTAAGTTAGTTAAGGTACAGCTTTTTTTTCCTTAGGAAGATCTCTCACTGTTTATTGGACCCTAGACTCATTGTTGAGTTCCAATTTCTTACCTGCTTTTTCCTTCAGGTTCCTCCTTTTCAGCAAGTGCCCATAGTTCCCCACCTAGGATTGTCAGATAAAATGCAGGACAGCAGTTAAATTTGAATTTCAGATAAACAACGAATAATCTCTTAGTATGAGTGTGTCCCATACAATATTTGGGACATATACAGGGTGTTCTACATTTTTATTTGCTAAATCTGGCAGCCTTAACCCCAGGTTAAGGGGGTTAACAAACCCCCTGTGTTTTTACAGCTGGAAGATGAATTACCCACCATGGAGTGGAGAGCATTTACTTGGAAGGCCTTTTGGGTTAGGAAAAGGAGCGCATGATTTGTTGTTAGAAGATGTGTGTGCCAGGACAGCTAGGAAAATTACCTACATTTCAAAATACCTATATTTCACCCCCATGAAATGGGAATAATAGTATCCTAATAGCTGGCTTTTGTGAAGACTCAGTGGAATGTTGTATGTGAATAGCACTGTGCTTGGTACAAGCTAGTAACTGTTGTCTTCTATCCAAGTAAAATTTGTTAATTCTTTTTAATTATCCCTTCTGATGTCTGGATTCTGAAAAACAGATATTCCTCCATATGCCCTCAGCACAGTGCTGTAGGATTTTGTCCCCCCAAACCCCTTCCTTTCTCAGCATCTGAGGAATTTAAATGATCATTAAAGTTGATTTAATCATGAAGTATACAAAATCCTCCCCTGGTTTATAAATTTCATAGGAAAAAATTAAAATAAATTCAGTTATTATGAAATGAAGGATGTTCCATACATATATTACTTAGAGTGTCCCTCGGTGAATTTAAATAGCTCACAACCAGCTATATTATCTGCTTCTGAGTGTCATCCTGTTTCAAATTCCATATTCACATTTGATTGCAGAAAATAAAAACTCATTTTAAAAAATTCCTTGAATCATAGAATTTTTGTTCCCTTTGTTCACTCAGTAAATGCCAGATCCTTCTTATTCTAAGGTCTCTTTTAGAGGCTGGAATTTTACAGTTGGAGTTAATGCAGTTTTTCATCTCTCACCTTATCAGGGAACAAGGACAGGATAAAGTAGTACATAAAAAAAAAACAGAAAAGAAACTAAGCCAAGTAATCCATGTGAACAAGTTGGAACCAAACTGTTTACTTCTCAGTCTTCACTTAGAGTCTCTGCCTCTATGCTTTTAGCAGATAGTTGCTAATGGCTCTCACAGGATCTTAAAAATGCAAAATAAAGAAAATAATACGTTACCTGTCTCCAGGAGATGGTCTATTCTGGAATACACTCATGGAAAGCCTTAGCCCTTAAAGGAGCTTATTTATTTCTTATGAATCTCTTTAGCCAAACTCTTCTCTGCTAAATTTCTGTGTGAGGAACAAAACATAAACCCCTCCACTCTCCGTTGTTGCCTATTATTCTTAATATTTCCACTTCTCCACTCAGGAAAAAACAAAAGAAAAACAAAACTGAGGAAATCAAGGAGATTGACTATTAGAAATAAAAAACAAATCACCACTGTGAAAGAAGAACCCTGGAGCCAAAGAAATTTTTATTTCAAGTTGTGATGGGGCTTGTTGGTCCAAATAAAGAATATCACCTAAGAGCCATTCTGCTCAAGTCTCTTCCAAGGTAAACTGTCAACAGGGTGTAAGCCTTAAACAAATATGTTCAAATTCTAATGTATGATCATAAGAAACGAAGGGAAAACATTTACAAACTTCTCTGCAGGTAATATTCCCCAGTTCATTTTAGAATTTCAGATGAAAGCTGACAATTATTCTACTGCAGACTTAGACCTTTGAAACTGTCTTAGAGCCCAAGTTCAGGAGGCAGTTAACGTGCCGGGGCTCCTACTTCCCACAGAGTATGTGAAAGTCTGATGGCTTACAGCCTGTTCTCCCGGACTACGATTTCCATGCACCTATCTTTCACAGTAAGAAAAAGACTCACTAATGTATCACCCCCTCAAATGAAAGAGGCTGAAAAACCATTCTCTGCTATGAAATGCTGGGCCACAAACAGATGAGGAAACTTAAAAGGGAAAATGCGGGAAAGAACACTTAACAAGACCTGACGTCCTCTGGTTTGCATTGCACCTGAAAACAACTTGGAACTTAACTGATGAGGCTAAAATAAGAGAGAAGGATTGTGGCATGAAAGGGGAGGCTTTTATTCCCTCCCCCCACAACGTGCTGTGATTTTGAGTGTGCCGCTCTCAGATGCACAAGCCCCCAAATCACTCTCCATCTGTCCCAGAGCCTACTGTGACAGCTGCATGCCTTCAGAATAACTACCTATTTCTCATCCTTTGCTTTCTTTTTTTTTTTTTTCTTTTTGCGGTATGCGGGCCTCTCACTGTTGTGGCCTCTCCCGTTGCGGAGCACAGGCTCTGGATGCGCAGGCCCAGCGGCCATGGCTCACGGGCCCAGCCGCTCCGCGGCATATGGGATCCTCCCAGATCAGGGCACGAACCCGTATCCCCTGCATCGGCAGGCGGACTCTCAACCACTGCGCCACCAGGGAGGCCCCATCCTTTGCTTTTAATCTCTGTCTTTCTCTGAGGAAGAAGTTAGACATGGGTCCATAGCCAGCCATTATTTTAGAATATGGTACTTTTTAGTAAAAGTCACCTAGTGGAACCTGAAGGGGGTCAGACACATAATAATTAAATTGTGATGGGGCTGGGCAAGCAGAATGTCTGGAACCACACTGGGGAGACCTAAATTGTCAGGGCTCAGCCCTGGAGGAGGGGAGATGTTGCAGTGGAAAAGGAGAGACGGCCAAGGACACAATCACTCCCTTCACATCTTTCAAGAGCCTGCTCTGTTTAGCAGCAAGAGGGGCACAGGTAGAAATTGGGTGGGTCTTCACCTCTATTTCCAGAAACCCCTCAGGTCCTCATATGGCTTTCTGATTTCCTCCTGTTCAAGCTACTCAAATGCTAGGTCCAAGAGAAACAAGAAGAATATGGTTAGACGTGGAAGCGGGAATCTTGGATAGCTAATACTTTGCAATTTTTATTTATTTATTTATTTATTTATTTTTGCGGTACGCGGGCCTTTCATTGTTGTGGCCTCTCCCGTTGCGGAGCACAAGCTCCGGATGCGCAGGCTCAGCGACCATGGCTCACGGGCCCAGCCGCTCCGCGGCATGTGGGATCTTCCTGGACCGGGGCACGAACCCGTGTCCCCTGCATCGGCAGGCGGACTCTCAACCACTGCGCCACCAGGGAAGCCCACTTTGCAATTTTTAAACCAATCTTCTTTAAATGTTTGTTTGACTTAGAGGAGAGACTATGTGCTACATCGGGAGAAACTGACAGGGAGGGTATGTGGGAAGCCTTCAGTTTCATTTGCTTTCCTGAGCAGTTCAGTTCAGCCCCGGCTACGACCACACGGAGGAGCAGCAAAACAAAAATACGCTTTAACGTTCCTTGTTACGAAAGCCTCCCGAGTGGGCAGTCTCACACTGCCCCAGCCCACTTGTCTTGTCTAAGTATCCCTTTCAACCACACACAGCACAAAATATGAGAAGAGTTCTTGCAAAAACCTATGTTCTTTCTCATTTCACATCCAGTAATGGTTAGTGTACTCGATTAGGTGCTTGGGGGGAGAGGTCCAGCAATTCCACCATTTCATCCATCTCTGGTTGAACAGCCAGCTGTGGATTCTCAAAGGCCCCTACCCTTTCACCCCCCTGCCACTGAACACTGCTCAGGAGTCTTCACCCTACATACCTCTTCTCTCTTCAGATTTTGAGCTGTGCTAAGAGTAAAAATCCAGCAAAACAAGCAAATATCCTCATACATCAGGGCTGAGTTGGGAGAAAAGGTAGCTGAGAAGATTTGTGCCCCAGCAATTTCAAAGAGTCTGGCATATACTAAATGTTCACTGAATACCGGTTGAATAAAAATGTACTGACGGATGAGCCACGGGGGGATGGGATAAGGATGATGAACTGTCCCCTACCTGCAAATATAATCGAAGGTACATTCATTTATAATGTGCCTCTCTCAATTTATTTTTCAACAATTACAGCTGATATTGAAGTGAATGTTGTTTACACATGTGACACTAAGGAGTGGCACTGAATTAGAAAAAAAGAAACTTTTCTGTGCTTTCCCATTTCTGTTGGCCTCTTGGTTTGGCCTTGGGCAAACCCATGTGATCTCTCTGAGTAGACACTAACACCCAGGTTTAAAGCTGATGTCAGCTACCAAATCCTCATATCAGCATGTTCTTCTTGCCACTGACATACACATTTGAAAAAAGGGCAGGTTTCAACTTATGCTGACGTTAGACGAATGAGTAAACCAGCAGCCACCTACATTTCCAAACACCCCTCAGGTCATCATGTGGCTTTCCCATTGGCTCAGCAGTCCTACAGTCATGTTACAGTGTGGATCACCTGGCATGGGCTTTACGATTGGTTTCCCTTAAATGAACCTCAACACCCCTGCTGGGTGAACATGTAGAGTTTCTGACAAAGATGTTTATGGGGTAGGAGATACACCACAGGACACCTCGAAGTTGCTTTTGGATGGAATGAAACTTGGAATAAATGCAACGTGAGATAGAATTATAAACTTAGACTATTAACCATAACTCTCTCAGATGCACACATAAAGAAAATGATAACTGATTTTCATAATTACAACCAGAGAGACTGCAAAATGTGGAACTCTCTTTTGAATCTTAAATGGAGGATAGTGTGTACTGTGATTTTAGTTTCTGTTTCAATATAGTTGGATTCTATGAAAAATCATATTCCACTGTAACATATAATGCCAACACTTTATTAACTGTAATGTCAGAGTAACTAGAATATGTAAATGAAATGCTGCATAAGAAATAATTGATGGATCCCTGATTCCCCATAGGGGAAAAGGAGGTGAAATTTACAGAACTCCTCAAGCTTATCTATGGTAGTAGAGAAACTCAGTCACAGTTATGTAAGTCTACTGGAGAGACTCAGAGGAAAGAACATGTTGTCAAGATTCAACATTTTTATACCTTCACAGGGCACTTTTCCCAGTTTTACTTTGGTCATGACTTTAAGCATAGGTGGAAGAGTAAAGAACTGGCTGTTCTATTAATTTATCTACCTCAGACACTTTCCTGGAACTTCCCCTGTGTATGGCTCTGTCTCCTATTTCCTAACCCAGAGGTCAGATCCCAGTCCTCACAACCTGGCTCAAAAAGACGATCTAGGCCCAGCAGATTCACTGACTGCAGAGTCCCTGAACTAACACACTGTGTACAAATCAGATACGTAGCAGTGGGAAATGAAATTGTAGGTAATGATTTAGCGAGCAATTGAGGAGTTGGCTGGGAAGTCATGTGGACCATTTTCAAGTGAGGTGTTTTTTTTGGTTTTTTTTGGTTTTTTTTTGCGGTACGCGGGCCTCCCACTGCTGTGGCCCCTCCTGTTGTGGAGCACAGGCTCTGGACGCGCAGGCCCAGCAGCCAGGGCTCACAGGCCCAGCTGCCCCGCGGCATGTGGGATCTTCCCGGACCAGGGCACGAACCCATGTCCCCTGCATCAACAGGCGGACCCTCAACCACTGCGCCACCAGGGAAACCCTCAAGTGAGGTTTTGAGCGAGTGCGAACTATGAGCAAGCATTTGCTCTCGTGGTAGGTTTATAAATTCATTTAAACTACAATCCCACTGTGCAGAGAAAATATAGCTTCTTCATTTGATTTATGATTCCTTTAATCTTCTTCATGAACCCCCATCCACTGAGTAACAAAAGGAACAAAGCAAAATAAAACAAAGTACTTTAGTTCTTAGCTTGAGGTACTAATTTTGGTATTTCTTTTGTATTACTCAATTTTTTAGAATTTTATTGCTTTCCTTCTCTATTTCAATATGGCACCTGAGTCAATGGGGTGAGTGGGGCTTAAGTGACCTTGTGATTCTGAATGGAAAGAAGCCTAAAGCCATTCAGTATCCTCTGTCTCCTCTAGTCTCCACAACCATCACCCTTGAACACCTGGTCACAGCTGGCCCTGCTGGCACTCACAACAGCCATTGGCAGGTGGCATCACTTGTGATCTGGTCTCTTTCAGTGTGGACCGTGGCTGGTGGCCCTCCTTGGCTCATGTGGCCTCACTCTGCTCTTGTTGAAGCTAAAGGGCTATGACTCTCTCCCATTCATCTGCTGCTGCATCAAAACACTCTTGCTAAGAAAGAGAGCTCCCCAAACACTCAGGTTCCTCCACGTTGAATCCACATCACTGGAGCACCAAAGGCAAGCCCAAAACAGTAAAACATCAGGAAGTTCATCTTTTCTGCCACACAGCACCTCTAGGTTTACCTTGATGAGGCTGTCGCAGAGAGCTGCAGAGGGCAACATGGGAATCATTGCCTTCCAGAGTTCCAGGTGTGAAGTGCAGCAGAATCTTCATGTTATTTAAATACCCAAGGTTATCTAGATGTTCCTAATGCTACCCACTGCCCTTGACCTTCAACGGCAGGAGGAGATAAGAAGAAGAGAAAAATAGGTGTCTGATGTCTCCTTTCCTCCACCTCTGCCTCCTTCTTTCTCCCACCATCCTTCAGGCTAAAAAGGGTGGGGTTTTCCATCACTTCATGTGCATCATACTATCCTCCCACCATTACTAGTCAAGCCTTGGGACTTAGCTAGGTTAGATGGAAAAAGGTTTCATCTCCATTCACTGGGAGGAATTCCATGATCTCATCCGTCCAGGTTAGTCCCCAAAATTCTAAAGGGATTTAGAAAATCCTCTCTTTCATCCAAGACTGGTTTTCAAACCTGTTACTTTCTCACAGGACAAGGGATTTTATGGCTGAGCAAGTGTCAGAGGTGGAAAGGTACAAAGAATATGACTTGGGACTTCCCTGGTGGCACAGTGGTTAAGAATCCACCTGCCAATGCTGGGGACACGGGTTTGAGCCCTGGTCCGGGAAGATCCCACATACCGCGGAGCAACTAAGCCTGTGTGCCACAACTACTGAGCCTGTGCTGTAGAGCCAGCGAGCCACAACTACTGAAGCCCAAGTGCCTAGAGCCCTTGCTCCGCAACATGGGAAGCCACCGCAATGAGAAGCCTGCGCACTGCTCACCACAACTAGAGAAAGCCCATGCGCAGCAACGAAGACCCAACACAGCCAAAAAAAAAAAAAGAAAAGAAAAAAAAAGAATATGACTTAAGGGGGAAGGTAAAACATATTAGTTTAATATTTTGCAATAGTGTCCCTATTGCACTATAGAGAATAAGAAATATATTTATAAAGGGTGAGGGAGTTGGTCAGAAGTGAGAAAACTGAGATGCAACACATAGAGAAAAATTAAGTCTGTTATTGGTAGAGCAGTAAAATGAAACCCACAGTCATCTTACTAGAGCCATTTGGGTTATAGAAGACTCTCTCCAGCTACTGTCTCCTTGAGGACTCCTTTTGTTCATCTATTTGTTGAGCTTTTCCTGAGTCCCCTTGCTTCTATACAAATCTTTAATTACTTGATTTAACTTGAGTGCATTTCTGTTCCTTAGAACGAAAATATCTGAAAAAACAAAAGCTTTCGATTAAGGCTTTCATATTCCACAATGTATACATTGTGCACATGAGGGTCACCAAGTCTTATTTCATGTTTCCTGGAAAAATATTTCTAATCCATCCCTCCACCTTACCCTAGATCCCAATTGTCACGTTCCCAGGTCACCACCATGTCACCCTAGCTGGCTGGGCTGACTACGGTTTCTCTACTCCCTTATCCTGAAATTCTTGCCCCTATAGTCTTCCTGAATCTCCACCTTCACCACATCCTCTCCTGTTCAGAAACTTACACGTTCGACTTCTCCCTCCTCCCTATCACATCGACTTGGATTTGCCTCAGTCCAGTTTTCAGGCTCTGCTCTTGTAAACTAATCCAGAACCCCTCCACGCTCACCATTCCCCTGCTCTAGGCAGGCCGATGTGCAAACTGGATCAGGAATAGAAACATTGCTGTCTGTGCCTTCTCTCACTTTTTTTAATTTTTGCACGCTTTGAAATGATTTTTGCCCCTCTCCACTGATAATTTAATTCCAACCTGTTTTTCCAAGCCTATCCCAAATGCAACTTATTTTCCATTTCTCGGAATTGTTAGTTACTCTGGGCCATGCCACACTACTTTAGAGCTTTATTACATTCCCCCTTTGAATAACACATAATATCAATAGCTAATATTTATTGAGTACCTTTTATGGGCTAAGTGCTTCACAGGCATAGCTCATTTAATCTCTACACCAACCCTGTGAGGTGGGTACAATGATACGCACATTTGAAGGTGAGGAAACTGGGTCTCCTGGCAATTCAGAAGCTTTCCCAAGCTTACAGAGCTGGCAAATTGTTGGAGGCACAATTCGTGCAAAGAAATCAAATGCCAGAGGCGAAACTTTCAGTTAATATGGCATTTTACCCCCAAAGAATTACTCCTTCTAACTTCAAGTGTCTTCATCGTATCTCCCCCACTAGACCACTAGCATCTCTATGGGCAGGATCTCGACTTCTGTGCTCTCTGGGTCTTCCTAAGCAAGCACGTAGTAGACCCTTGAATTATACTTCTTATCTCCCCATTACTGGCCTCTCCCATAGAATCATCATTTTTCAGACAGAGCAACACGACTTTTCCATTCAAGGTGTCCTCAGACTCTGCCATGTTTATGCACTGCATCTCTCCCCTTTGTTTCCATGAATGCTCTGGGAGCCCCTGCATGGCTAAGGTGACAACCACCAAAGGTAGGCGGCATCTGATGCCCCCCGTGGAGACTCCAATTCTCTCCGCCCATCTGCCAGGCATGACTTCTGACATCCCAGGACGCTGGCCACCACCTGACGCCCTTTTGCAGTGCCAGCGTGACCCAATGCTCCTAAATCCACCTTCCAGACACACCAGTCCCAAAGGATTTTATAAATAGGATAGTAGCCTGCAGGAGGTGGTCTCAGGCCAGTCCCGCTGAGGCTGGGCTTTTAGAGCAGAGTTTAAAGGAGACCCCAAAGATCTCTCATTAAAATACTCCGCAGCCCTGGGATTTATTTGGAGAGAAAACAGCTGCCCCAGAGAGAGTGGAGAAGTGTGTGGTTTGCTAACAGATTTTAAACATTAGAGCTTAGTGTTGCAAAGGGGATTTTCCCCAGAGGGTTTCTCTTTCCTCTCCTAAATAAGAAGCTACAAGTATTTAGGACTGCCTTAAGATGCAGAGAAGTGAGGCTCTGAGGAAGTCAGCATTTGGTTTGGGTCTTTGTGGACGGGGTGTGGGAGCTTCTGCAAGCCTAGACCTGGCAGCAGGAGGTTCTGCAGCGGCCACTTTGTCGTGAGAGGACTTGGGGTGGGGGAGGGGTGGAAAGCGCTCATTTCCTCAGAAGGCCTCCTCCCAACAGTATGGAGTCTCCCTTCCTCTCCAGCCAGCACAGCAGTCTCTTCAGAGGCCCCGGCCTCTCTCTCCTTCCCCTTCCCACCTGCTGTCCTCCTTGGGAGGAAGAGGAGAACAAAGCACACTGAGAAGGGTCTCCCCAGTTCCTCAGAGCACAAGCTTCTTGTGATACTAAGGTCGGACTGTGGGAACGAGCGACAAGGTCAAGGATGACAAGATTATTTCAGGATCCCCTTAAAAGGCCTGTTGTTTGTTTAAATTTCTGCCCACAGCTGCCTGTTTAGGAAATCTAACAAAAGCACCATGAAATCCTGTTTGATCTCGGCCGTATTCACTGCTAATCCCACAGGATAGGAAAGCGGAGTTTGGTTCAACGTGGGGGAAGAGTGGCTTTTGTGATCATGACAAACATCAGACACTTCCCTTCCAGACATGTCAGGGGACGTTACAGGCTATGGGAGGCGCTCAGGAAAAGATGAGGTTGTTCTTTCCTGGCCTGCTTATGTCTTTAATCATCAACTCTTCTTGCCTGCAGAGGATGGAAAAGAAAGAACTCCACAGGCCTATATTAGTCAAGGCAGCACGGAAAGGGAGAGGCGCTTCCCGTAAGAATTCACTCTTTCCCTGCAAGTAGGGGACTTATTTCTATGCCTGCTCCACCTGTGCCTATTGCAAAATGGTCTTGGACCTGGTCCCTTGCCTGCAGAGAGAAAAGTGAGAAAACATCACTGGCCCCAACTCACCGAAGAAAAGTGGATGTACCCTGCTCTAAGAAAATCTGATTCCTGGAAATCCAGATTTATGAAAGTAAGATCAAGTCAGCGATTAGGTAGGGTTTTCATTTTACTTGAGAAACATCAAAATAGTGTCTCCCATCCAAGGGCATTTGAAACACAATCTGGTTCTTAAAAATTTGATCCCAATCAAATTCTTGGGAATTGCATCATATACAGTTTTAATGGGAGTAGGGGAACTCATTAACTACATCTATGCAGTCCCAAGATTAGGTGGGGAAGCAAAAATTCTCAGGACAGAAAAAGGTTCACTAATCAACTGACCACTTTTGTAATTAGTTTCCACTTAATAACCTCCTATTATGTTGGTGTCGACCCTCAAACAAGGCAACAAGATCTTTGTTGGACACTCCCATGTGGTCAATAATACAATACAAATCAAATGCAAATTGATTGCAACAAAGTGAAATTGCATATTCTGCAAAAGATGCAGGCTTTCATCTGACTTGGACGAGGACACAGCTTGAGCTTCATAAAAGAGTGATTTAAATATCAGAGAATTAAAAGACCCTTGGGAGAATAAGTGAAGTCCTTTAATATTTTTGCAAAAAAAAAATGACCTCTTCAGTAACTGTGTAGCAAAAGTCAAATGTGAAGTGGGTCTTAAAATTTTGTCAAACTTTCTCACACCATATACAAAAATAAACTCAAAATGTATTAACAACTTAAATGTAAGACCTGAAACTGTAAAACTTCTCTAGGAAAATGTATGCAGTACACCCTTTGACATCGGTCTTAGCAACATTTTTTTGGATCTGTCTCCTCAGGCAAGGGAAACAAAAGCAAAAATAAGCAAATGGGACTACATCAAACTAAAAAGCTTTTTATACAGAGAAAGAAACTATCAACAAAATGAAAAGGCAACCTACTGAATGGGAGAAAATATTTGCAAACAATGTATCTGATAAGGGGTTAATATCCAAAATATACAAAGAACTCATACAATTCAATATCAAAAAACAAACAACCTGATTTAAAAATGGGCAGAGAACCTGAACAGACATTTTTTTGAAGACATACAGATGGCAATGGGCACATGAAAAGATGCTCAACATCACTAATCATTAGTGAAACACTAATTGAAACAACAATGAGATATCACCTCACACCTGTCAGAATGGCTGTCATCAAAAAGAAACAAATAAGTGTTGGTGAGGATATGGAGAAAAGGGAATCCTCATGCACTTTGCTGGGAATGTAAATTAATGAAGCCGCTATGGAAAATAGTATGGAGGTTCCTCAAAAAATTAAAAATAAAACTACCATATTATCCAGCAATTCCACTTCTGAGTATTTTTTCTAAGAAAACCAAAAAAACACACTAATTCAAAAAGGTATATGCACCCACATGTTCATTGCAGCATTATAGCCAAGATATGGCAGCAACCTAAGTGACCCTCGATAGATGAATGGATAAAGAAGATGTGGTATATATAGACAATGGAACACTACTCAGCCATAAAAAAGAATGAAATCTTGTCATTTGCAACAACATAGATGGACGTAGAGGGTATTATGCTAAGTGAAATAAGTCAGAGAAAGACAAATATCATATATTTTCACTTATGTATGGAATCTAAAAAAGCAAAACAAATGAACAAACATAACAAAACAGAGTCATAGATACAGAGAACAAACAGGTGATTGCCAGAGAGAAAGGAAGTGGGGGAATGAAAGAAATGGATGAGGGAAATTAAGAGGTACAAGCTTCCAGTCACAAAATAATTAAGTCACAGGATGAAATGTACAGCATGGAGAATATAGTCAATAATATTGTAATAACTTTCCATGGTGGACAGATGGTAACTAGACCTATCGTAGTGATCGTTTTGTAGAAATAGTGAGTCACTATGTTGTGCACCAGGAACTAACATAGTGTTGTAGGTCAATTATACTTCAAAAATAAAAATACTCACAGAAAAAGAGAGCAGTTTTGTGATTCCCAGAGGTGCGGGTTAAGGGGAGGGGGAATTGGATGAAGGTAGCCAAAGGGTACAAACTTTAGTTATAAGATAAATAAGTACTAGGGATGTAATGTGCAACCGGATAAATATAATTAACACTGCTGTTATGTTGTATATTGAAAGTTAAGAGAGTAAATCCTAAGAGCTCTCATCACAAAGAAAAAAATTTTTTTCTTTTTCTTTTATTTTGTATCTAAATAAGATGATGGATATTCACTAAACTTATTGTAATCATTTCATGATTTATATAAGTCAAATCATTATTCTGTACACCTTAAGCTTATACAGTGCTGTATGTTTGATTATATCTCAATAAAACTGGAAGAAATTTTTTTTTTTTTTTTTTTGTGGTACGCGGGCCTCTCACTGTTGTGGCCTCTCCCGTTGCGGAGCACAGGCTCCGGACGTGCAGGCTCAGCAGCCATGGCTCACGGGCCCAGCCGCTCTGCGGCATGTGGGCTCTTCCTGGACCGGGGCACGAACCCATGTCCCCTGCATCAGCAGGCGGACTCTCAACCACTGCGCCACCAGGGAAGCCCAAGAAAATTTTATTTTTAATTAAAGAAATTTGTCAGCCATGTTAAGCCAAAAAATCAACACTTGATTCATTTTCTGATTCTAAAAATTAGCAAATAATTACAATTATAAGATAAGATTCTGGTAAATATAAGATAGATACTAACTTGTTTTGTTTCATTTCTAACAAAATTCAATCAATACATTAAAAAATGCCATGTATGGTGAAATTCTGGATCTTGTTTTAAGTGATTTCTCCTTTAATTTTTAAAACACCAGTTACTAAATATCAATTACCCTTAAGTAACGAGGACACCTGTGGTTCTTTATAATTTCATCTATATTATTTTATTTAATACTCACAGCCACCCTATCTCTTAGACTGAGCAGCTATTAGCACCATTTTACAGGTAAGAAAATTGAAGCCCTGGGAAGGTGATTTAAATAGCACCACAAAGTTAGTAAATATTAGATTCAATTATGTAGGCAATGCAAGTATTCTTATTATGTAAATGAGGAAATTATGTCTCTAAGAAGTTTAACCCTGGGCCACATGACTAGGAATATTAGTCATATTTGAACCCAGGCCTTCTGACTCCCAGATCAGGCCTTATCCTACTGTATCATCAGATGTTTTTACAGAAAAAATTAGCAAATCATGGTATAACCAACATTTTGAGCACTTAGTATCTACCAGGTACCATCCTAAATGTCTTATATGTTCTTCTCATTTAATCCGTACAGTAATCCTGTGAGACAAGTACTGTGCTTTATGCCTTTATCATTTTACAAATGGGGCAATCGAGACTCAGGGTGTTTAAGTAAACTGCCCAACGTCATACAGCTGGTAAATCACACCAGCTAGAATTAGAATCCCTGTGTTTGTGCTCTTAACTGACACACTACTGCTTCTCCTTTCAGGAATAGATCTATTCCACAGAGTACACTGTGGAAGGGAAAAGATCAGGGTCTTTTCCCTTAACAGTTATGAGACAACCTTGCATTGTGAAGTATTCAGTACATTATATTGCCAGGAGTGCTCTTTCTTCACCTGGTTTAACGGCAAGGAGGAGCCTGAAAGAATGGGGCACAGGATAGTGAAATTTGACTGGAATGCTCTGAGAGCAGAGATGACAAATAGGCTTCTTCCAAGTCAGATATTGGTACTTTACTACTGATGAGTTTATTGCTGATGGTTATCACTGCTAGAATGCAGCCTGAGGCCAAATCTGGGTTCCTAGGCAAAGAATTGCATGAGCTTTGAACAAAGTTGCCTCTGGAAGGGGGATTGGCCCATGCAGAGGCCATGTATCAATATTTCCTATTTTACCCTAGGGTAGAGTGCCAAGGTATAGGCACTTTAAGATTCAAGGGACTCATGAAGATTATATTCCCTAATATTTCACACCACGCACGATGAGTGCAGAGGCTGCCTGAGATGGCAGGGGGTGGCCAGGAGGAGGTGAACATAAGAAGTGCCAATACTCTAAATTCAAGAAAGACTGACTGCCCTTTGATCATAACAACAAGTAACTTCCAAATTCAGGTTTAAACCCTTGCCAATCAGTTAACAACCTTGAATTGGTAACCATGCTTCTGAAAGTCAGCCAATCAGCAACAACCATATACTTCTGAAAGTCAGCCAGTCATCAGCAGTCACACTTCAGTGACTGCTCTTTCCATGGCAGCAGGTCAGCCAATACCTGACCACGCCCACTTCTGAAAGGCCACCAGTCTCTGAGCTTGGTGCTTCCCCAAACCCTATTTAAGAGCAGTCATTTGCTTTCTTCAGAGTTTGTGTTTTACAAACAGAGCTCTCCATTACTTAGTGAATAATACATCCGGCTCTTTGTTTCAAATATTACGTGGTAGCTTCTTCCTTGTCCAGGGGAAAGAGAAGGAAAAACATGGAAAAAACCATTGTTATCATATATCTGAAAAAGTGGAAAAGGTGAAAAAGAAATCTCCACCATACATAATGGGAGCACAAAAAGCCTTAGAAATTCTCTCTCTCTAATTTTGCCCTAAAAATGTCAAACGGAAACCTCTAGAGTATTCAGGAAACAAGGATCTGTTGCAATCTCCATTGCTAGGGAGGGATAATCACTGTTAAAGTATATGTTTAATTCATTTTAGATTGAGTTAAATGGGCATTTCAGTCATGAATACACCAGACTATATTTTTCTTCAGTGACCCATTTGCCAAAAGTACTACAGTGATTAAACACTAAGCAAATACATACATAGGTAAGATAAAAAATAGCACTGAGATGTTGAAAAACTAAATTTACCCAACACATTTAAGCCTAGTGCAGCAAGGTATATGTGGTATCTGTTTTTATTAATGGATTTCTATTTCTGGCTTCTCTTTCCCTTCCTGCTTTGGTAACACTAGATGTAGGTACAAAAATCTAGATATTTATTCAGAAATTGGTACTGTACTATTGATGAGTTTATACAAACAATATAACTAGGGCCCTTATAATGTTAAGTGAGTTTTGAACAAACAGAGTTAGAAATCCAATTATCTTTCCATAGAAAGCTTTTGTGTAGAGACATTGTTATATAAATGAAGGGAGTGAGTGGGAGCATTAGAACAGTAATTTCTCCTGCCTGCATAAGGACATTGGAGAATTTCATCCTGCACATGCATTAATCCATTCATAATGGCCTCCCCTCTGTGGTCAACCCACAAAGATCTCTTCTGGCTACTGGACGCTTCCTTTTGGAAGTGGAGCAGAGAGTCAGGAGCAAATGACTTGGGTAAGAAATTAAAAGATGAAACACAAATTCCTGCACTGGGCAAATGGCTTAGAACTAACTTCAGGAAAGAAGGCACCCCTCTGCTGGCACCTCAGTCTAGGGCTTTCAGACCTTACCAGAGGTGACAGAAAACAGAAATTCCTTGCAGTGCTTCCAATTTGACTGACCTATGGTCAGCCTTAGATCAGTGCCTCTCAATATTTAATAAGCATCTAGTTAAAAATGCCGGTCCTGATTAATAAATTTGAAGTGAGATCTGAGATTGCAAATTTCCAAAAAGATTGCAGGTGATACCCATGCTGTTAATCCATGGACTTTGCCTAGCGAGAATCTAAATTAACCTAAGCCTTAATTGGGACACAGGGATTTCCACTTGACTCTCAGCAATGGCCGTTAGAATCACAGTCAGGAGGTAGCTTAGAACTAACTGGTCTTTGAAAATTACTAGCTGTGTGACCTCGGGTAAGTTACTTATCCCCTCTGTGCCTTGTTTTTCATAAAAGTTTGGTTATGGGGATTAAATGAAATAATGCTTACTACATTAGTAAGTAATATCAGTGCCTGATATTCAGTGTTTGTTTGTAAATATACTAACAAAAGCCATCTGGCTTTACTCCTTCATTTTGCAGAAGTAAAGAAAGATAAGTCATTCTGAGGTGAAGAATCTTTCTCAATGTGACGCAGCTTGCTAGTGCCAGAGATTGAGCGGGAACACTATCTCCTGACTTCTAGGCGAAAACGCTCTCTGCCATCTAGTTAGAGCCCATTGCTAATTGAGAAAGTTGGCCACAGCATGCAGTCAGCCCTCTTCCCTGCCCCAGCCTCAGACACCCACAGAGCAACTGTGGCTTAACTCACACACCCAAATATTTTTGCTCTAGCCGGTCCTGACGGCTCAAGTCTTCTACTGTTAATTATGAAGATTACTCAGATAATTGACTTAATTGAAAACAGAGAGTATCTCAGTGCAACCAGCCAAAATGGATTAGATCTTCTCAGTGAGGGATGCAGAACCCTACAGCTCTCAAGAAAAGGCATTTCATTTCCTCCCTGGGGAAAATTATGAATGCCCCAGTAGAACCTATGGTATAAACTCTGCAAAACATTAGTCTTGGTGACCTGGTCCACAGGGATAAAGTTAAATCTACTCCAAGTGTTGGGCCCCTACAGCCCTCTCTTCTTCCCTTAGCATCTATATAGAAACCCTCAAGAAGAGTTTTTAATGCCCGCACTTGACAGTGATGTCTGTGGGGAGGTCAGAAAGCAGAGACAGTAAAAATTCTCTCCCAGTGTGGTTTTGCAAATAGGCATTAGCCACAGGCTGTTCCAGCTCAACGGCAAACAGCAACACAAACTCTTTCCTTTCTCCGCAGTAAAAGGAATGAAATGACTTCTTTCTACAGTGCTGAGCTATGAATAACTGAACTGGAAAAAATATTAGCTGTCTGTCTAGTGTTGCTACATAATATAAAATATATCATTCCAGCATCTGCCCAGTGAAAAATTACAAACACAGGGGCTTCCCTGGTGGCACAGTGGTTAAGAGTCCGCCTGCCAATGCAGGGGACATGGGTTCGAGCCCTGGTCTGGGAAGATCCCACATGCCACAGTGCAACTAAGCCCATGCACCACAAATACTGAGCCCGCAAGCCAGAACTACTGAAGCCCTTGTGCCTAGAGCCCATGCTCCTCAACAAGAGAAACCACTACAATGAGAAGCCTGTGCACCGCAACAAAGAGTAGCCCCCACTCACCGCAACTAGAGAAAAGCCCACGTGCAGCAATGAAGACCCCAAAACAGCCAATAAATAAATAAATAAATAATAAATTCTTTAAAAAAACAATTAAAAAAATTACAAACACACTAGCAAATGCATGACAAAAAGTATCATCACTTTGGTTGTCCTCATTATTTTTTTTAAATAAATTCATTTATTTATTTAATTTTGGCTGCATTGGGTCTTCGTTGCTGCACGCGGGCTTTCTCTAGTTGTGGCCATCGGGGGCTACTCTTCTTTGTGGTGCACGAGCTCCTCATTGCCGTGGCTTCTCTTGTTGTGGAGCACGGGCTCCAGGTGCACGGGCTTCAGTAATTGTGGCACGTGGGCTCAGTAATCGTGGCACCCAGGCTTAGTTGCTCCACGCATGTGGGATCTTCCCGGACCAGGGCTCAAACCCAGTCCCCTGCGTTGGCAGGCGGATTCTTAACCACTGCGCCACCAGGGAAGCCCTGTTCTCATTATTAGTGCAACCAAAAGGGGGCAATCAATCTAGTTCTTTGAAATTGACTATTTTAGTATCCACTTATCCTAAATACACAACCCTTTCAACAACTCAGCCCCACATCACTTTAACCAATGTGGAATATTTTTTTCTGCTTCTGCATGCATTGAAACCATGTCAAAAATCCAGTAGGTAGGGCCTCCCTGGTGGCGCAGTGGTTAAGAGTCCGCCTGCCGATGCAGGGGATACGGGTTCGTGCCCCAGTCTGGGAGGATCCCATATGCCGCAGAGCGGCTGGGCCCGTGAGCCATGGCCGCTGGGCCTGCGCATCCGGAGCCTGTGCTCCGCAACGGGAGAGGCCACAACAGTGAGAGGCCCGCATACTGCAAAAAGAAAAAAAAAAAAAATCCAGTAGGTAGAACACCTTGGGGAGAAAAGTCAGCTTAACAAGATACAGAAAGCTGGTGCTATTGATACAAATACTGAATGGTATGTTCCTGGCATCTTCAAATTTGGGAAACTAAAAATAAGGTGGTTCTGGACATTGGTGATGGGATATGGAACCTTTATCTTTTAGGTGGCTGGTGACATCCTAATCAGAGTTGAGATGGAAAGTGACAGAATAGAAGCGTTTCTATCCTTTGTGGGTACATTATAGGATGTCTTAGTTTCTTTCAAAAGCCCCCATGAACCTGCCATCACAAATCAAACCTATCTGAGACATTACCTTACATGCTTTGGCAACATTAATTATTTGATAGAGTCTGATCATTTCTCATCCCCTGTTATGGATTGGATTATGTTCCCACACCCCCAGAAAAAAATATGTCAAAGTCCTAACCCCAGTACCCGTGAATGTGACCTTATTTGGAAATAGGATAATTGCAGATGTAATTGATTAAGATAAGGTCACACTGGAGTAGGGTGGGCCCCTAATCCAACATTACTGGTATCCTTATAAAAAGACGGCAGTATGAAGACAGACACAGACAGAACATGTGAAGATGGAAGCAGAGGTTGGAGAGATTGCCAGCCGTCAATCCCTGAAAGTCAACAGAAGCTAGGAGAGAGGTAGTGAACAGATTCTCTCCCAGGGCCCTCAGAAGGAACCAACCCTGCTGACACCTTGATTTTGGACCTCTAGCCTTCTCTTCATTCTGTGAGAGAATAAATTTCTGTTGTTTTAAGCTACTCGGTTTGTGATACGTTAGTATAATAGTTCTAAGAAATGAATATATCCCTTTTATAGGGATTGTTACATTTCCATCCTCTATGTCAAGTCATCATTGGGTTGGCCCTCTGAGATGAGAATGAATCTGAGATTCCAGGGAGCTTGAAGATAGAAAACTTTCCCAGTCCAATGCAGGCTTTGGACTGAGCCAGTGTTTTGTTGGCGATGTGTCCTTTTTTTTAAAGAACATAGAGATGACCTTGAGTCTCCTTGACTGTCTGTCTGGGAGCTGTCAGTGTGAAGCAAAACACATCTGGAAATGTGAAATTTTCACTGCACCCCTTTCAAGGGATCACCACTCTTTCATTCATTCCATGAATATTTATCTTCTGCCCTTAGGGACAGGAAACTGACCTGTGGAGTACTTAGAAGTAACTGGTCTTATCTTCATTTGCATTTCCATAAACATTTATATTCACAGCATCAGTGTCACAATCCATAGTTGATTGATTTTGGAGTTGTGTGTTTCTCTAAACCTTACGAACAGATAAGAACATACGAATGGACAAGAGTTAGCAAAATTCCTACTCAGGGTCTTTACATAAACCTGCACCACTGGTTGTAGTTTATGCTGGAAAATAGCTTTCATCTCACATGGCATACAGTAGGCCAACACTGATGGATTAGTAATGAATGCCAAGGCCGAGAGCTTTGTATTGAAGTCAATTATAAGACCACCCCTGGACCCAGCAGGAACATGTGATGTCTCTGCTTAGCACATGGGGGTACAGCAGCAGAGAATGGGCTGAGTATTTCCTCCCCCTGCTCTTCAGACTCAAGTGAAAACACTTTAGGTTCGACTCTGAAAAAGAAAACTGCAAAACACAAAAGATAACTTTAATAACAGATGTGTAACACTATGAATCTTGGAGAATGTCTTAAGAAGCTCAGCAAGCACTTTCCCCAGCCCTTCTCTAATGATAGTGTATCCTTCTCCTACTGCCTAAGCAGCTCACATGTCAGCAGCAGCAACTCCAAGTGCTTGGAAACTCTCGGCCAACTATTGGACACAATCTTGGTTCCTCAGAACACATTAATCTAGGTTTATTGTGAAAATCAACTTTCTAGACATTCCCTATGCAAGTAGCTTGTAAGGATAATAGGTGTTAATCAGAGGAAAACGAGTTTCAACACTTGTGTATTTAAACAAGTGCATCCCATATAAAATAAGAACATCTCTGAATCAGTCAGTCTCCTCCCTGAGGAATTTCATGCTGGTTTTTATAGTTTGGCAGATCAAATATCATCAGTCTATGGATTGGTTTCACTCCTTTGGCTGTAAGAAACAGAGAATGTAGGGATACCAGTGTAGACTGATTAGCCAGCCTAGGTCACAATCCCACCTCTGTGGTAGTAGGGTGTGGAGCTTGATTGATGACCCTATTAAGATCCTATAAAATGGGGGAAGAGTTCCTCTGATTGGAACCGGCACACCAGGGATGGGAGAGCATTCTGATCAACAACTGTGAATACCAGAGTCCACTTCAAGATCCCGAGCCCCCTAAACTCAGGCACCCCATATTATATCTCTGTGTATCCTCCATAGTTTCTAGCACTGCACTTGAAAATAGCAGTCTTTCAATAAATGCTGATACAACAAAGAGGACGCAGTGAGGTATAGAGCTCTTTTTCATACCTCTGCCTCACCTCTTCTAGAACCTGGTCTGACGCCAAGCCAGAAACTGGACCCCAATCCAAGCTATAGTGGCTCTAGGGCTTCCAATTTGCACAACTTTATGGGGGTGGAGGGTCACTTTAGTGTAGAATGGAGTCCTCTGGGCTGGACGGACCGTGCCTGGGCTCTTCGCAGTTAGCTCAGTTAAGGCCTCATTCAAACTGAATGAGAAACCTAGGGCTAGTTTGAACAGGTTGCCCCTAGGTGAGGCCAGAACCGGACTTTACCCTGTGGCAGTGAAATAGGCAGAATGGACTGCTGTCTGGAGCCTCCCAGTATCCACCTCGTCAATCACCAGGCATTTCTCAGCCTGGGCTCTTATAGCACAGGCTTCCTGAAATCCTCAGACACACGACAAATCTCAGTTCTTCTCTGCAAGGACGTGGACTGCTATTTCCCCTCTTGCTCTCGTCTTCGGGAGCTCCCCTACTAAAGGCCCTCTGCTCAGTCACATCCCCTCTGAGGTCTTTGAGTGATAAGCTGATTTGGAAAAGAGAGCACTTGACTGTCAAGCCGGGCTCCCCGCAACATCTTAGAACTTACTGACATCTGCTGGACAGTTTCCCTCTCTCTGGAAAACATCTGAGCCGAAGCCTGTGCTCTATGTGTGATGGTCCCAGGACGTTGGTTTCTGGACTGGGATAGGAATGGAGAAATTGCCACACCCTGCGGAGTGCTGTGTCTGCTCAGTGAAAATGGGGCCCCTCCCCACAGAGAACAGACTTGAGACTCTCCAGCCAACTTCAAAGACAAAGGCTGGGATGGTGAAAATGAACGCAAGGCAGAGTTGGGCAAGTTTGGAGGGCTGGAATTGGTGATCATGGTCAAAGTCTGGATTCCCGTGTTTTTTCCTCCTGGAGAGACCAAACATAAAGCTGCGCTCAGAAGCATCAATTTCAGGGCATAGAGCCTTATCCTGGGCTCTGGGTTTCCAGAGCCAGGTGATGTTGCTTGACTGGGTCTGTGTTGGGCCAGGACAAATGCTGAAGGAAGTAAGTGTGGCCCTCGGCACTACCTGCTCTCTCAGTTCAAAGCATTTCGTTGTCTCTGGCTGCCTGCTGCCTGATGCTTTCAGGGCAGTGCACTCCTGTCAGGGAGGAATGAGCCAGTAGACTAATTTATTCCATCTTGGCGAAACTGCATTTTTAAAGAGAACCTCAGGGTGAGATTTATGCTGAAATCCAGTACCTCCATCCTAATGGTAGCATTTTAAACCTCAGTGTAGGCTAACGTGGGGCTTCTGGGACCCCTCAGATGAGCCCAAGTGGGGCAGCTGTCGGCAGGCAGCCCCTGTAGCGAGCAGAGCAGTTATTACTGCCATCTTGGCCACGGAGTCACCCCACAAGGAGACCACCTACTGGACTGCCCACTTCCCAGCTTCTTCCCCTTCTCTCAGGATATGGGAGAAGTGCTAGATGGCTGCTGGCTGCTCACAGGCTCACTGGGAGGCCCCTTCTGGAAAAGCTGCCTTTCAGCGCTCCCTGTCTGAACCACCCCTCCCATCTGGGGTAGTCTCATCTACCGCATCTCATCTACCTCTGAGTCTCATCTGGGCTTCCCTCCCAAGACGCCAGCTCAGTGCAGAAAGAGGGAGAACAGCTGAGTAGCTGCCCCTGAGGAGGCAGGGAGGCCTGGAGCAGGCCTGCAGCCAGTGCTGAGGAGGGGGGCCTCCCGGAGAGGGGAGCTACACCCTCCCACCAGGCACACAGCCTGCCCAGGCCAACCTCACAAACCGCATGCAGGAAATACCAACCTCAAAGGCCACCCACCTTTGGGGCCCCGTCCCATCTCCAAAATGCTTCGGGCCAGAATTTAGGGAGAGCTCTGAAATTTGACTTCTAATAGCTGGGCGTTGCCTACACTTGTTCTAAGTGACCTCTGGCCTCCTGGGGGTAATTATACAGTGGGCTTTGAGGGTTTAGGGGTGGGTAGGCTCATACTGGCAAATGCCAAAGGAAGGTACTATTTCCCTTAAAAGCCTGTTAGGGCTAGATCCTCCAGTGATGAAAGAGGTCAGAAAAATACCATGATATTACTTGCTGTCTACCCTAGCATTTGGCCTCCCTGAGGTACGACACAAAGAAGCCAGCACTGCCCGTCAGATATGAAAGGCATCGCTATTTAGCAATCCAAGGACCGGCAGAGGATTTATCCCAACCACCTGTAGTTCAAGAGTTCCCAGGATCTGGTCTTCATAGTGGTCTCCAATATCCTCAAGGAGCCCTCTCCTCACAAACCCTCCTCTCTATCCTAGGCGGACTCATTGTGCTGGCACAATCGTTGGTTCACGGTCTCGTTCCTGTAGCCCCAGCTGCACCCCTGGAATCTCCCTCATTGCTTACCTGAGTCCGGGTCACACGTTTCAGCAAGCACCCCACATCCCATGTCCTAATGAAGCCTTCTGCATCTATTCCTTCGCTCCCCACCCACACCCTCGTCTGTTTCATGTACATTGTTACTTATGTATTTACTTAGGTGTCCTTTCTTGTGGAAGACAGTGGGTGTTTTGTTGTATGTCTTTCTGTATCAGTACTTCAAACACAGAGCCTTTCCCTGCAAGTTACCCTGGGAGAAGTCCCTGATACAGCATCCCTGAAAGATGCTCACCTGTCTCTCCATGAAAATTTATGGTGGCAGGATGCTCACGACTTCATCCCTGGCCATTCCAATACCCAATAGCTCTAAGTTTTATTAGGTTCTTCTTTACACAAAGCCAAAATGGGCCATATCTGGTCCCAATTCTGCATTATGGGCAGTTGCGAGCTCTCAATATTTGAATTTGGATTCTCTTCTCCAGACCAGAGAGCTGCAATAATTTTGCCTGTTCTTCATTTATTGTAGTTTCCAGATCCTGCATCGTCCTGGCAGCTCTCTCCTGGGAACTTCCTGGTTTCCAATATCCCTCATGAAATGTGCTGCCCAGAACTGACTGCAATATTCAGCTGTTGACGCTGTGCATTCTGGGTAATGAGCACAAACTACAGGGGGGAGGCACACAAGGGAGGCGTTTTGATGATTATTGTGATGATAATGATCATGACTGGATTCCAATGATCTTTGCTTAAAACAAGAGGGAGATGCTTTTTAAAGAAAGAAAGCAAACATTTTACCCAACCAAGGGATTCCAGTTTTAAAGAAAACCAAGTGTAGGAATTAGAACCACCTGGATTGCGGCAGATGTGGAATTCATTTTCTCAATTTTATCTCATAGCTTTCTGATGGCATCATTGTGGTTCGTGTGAGTTCTACAAAGAAGATTATGTAACTGGTTTTCCAGCTATAAATGGGCCAATTCAAAAGGTAAGTAGAGCAAGTTGGAGAATGAAGGGTGTCAAAACTATAAACCTCCCAACCCGGCACTGGCTGACTCTTCAGATCCTTGTTAGAAAACAGCTGCGTCAACCAAGTAGCCTCAGTGGTCCTGGAGGTGCTCCCACATCCCCAGGTCGCCATTCCTGCACTCCTCACCCATCCCTAAGCCTGCTCCTAGCACCTCACAATCTCTGCGGTTCCTTTAAAAAGCCAAATCGGGAGAACAGAGTCATCAAATTTAAGAGCATGGCCACCAGGAACACATGATTTCCTTTTGCACAAGACGCTCAACATACTAAGTGATATCTTACTTTAGGGCTTGGGAGACCGGATGATTTTCTTTGGTTCTTAAGGGCCTTTTGTGTATCTCTATGGCCTTAAGTAAATGGATTTTCCTCCTCTGACCTTCGGTTTACTTTCTACTCCAAAATCTATAAAACCAAAAGTCTACAGCTGGGCTTCCCTGGTGCCGCAGTGGTTGAGAGTCCACCTGCCGAAGCAGGGGACACGGGTTCGTGTCCCGGTCCGGGAAGATCCCACATGCCACAGAGCGGCTGGGCCCGTGAGCCGTGGCCGCTGAGCCTGCGCGTCCGGAGCCTGTGCTCCGCAACGGGAGAGGCCACAACAGTGAGAGGCCCGCATACCGCAAAAAAAAAAAAAAAAAAAAGTCTACAGCTAATGGAGGAGGGAAGCCTAATTTCCTTTTTTCAGGAAAGCCTAAGAAATCAGACGATTTTCCTAATCACTTCAGCCACACTGACCTTTGTTTCTTTTTACTTCTGAGGTGTTTATTTTCTGTATCATTTATGTTACATTTTCACTGTCTTCTTACTTTTATTTTCATAGAGAAAAGGGATAATCAGCTCTGGAAGGAGACTATCCTAACTCCCTCAGCAAGTTTAAGGGACTTGCCTAAAGCTGCAGAGCTGGTTAGTACAGGAGCATGCCTTCTCCTCCTGCAACTAGACGTTAAGCTCCCAAGAGGCCGGAATAGACCAGGTCGGCACATTCTTCTTTCCAGATCCACCCAGTAGCTGGCTTTGGATAAAAGTACCCCAGGCCACCTTAACCCCAAACTGGGTTAGAGCTTGGATCTGTGACTGAGGCTGCTTAGAGATGTGTGATGGAAAGGAAGTGCTCCTGGGCGTTCAGTGTAGCCCTGAGAGACTTTTGGTTGGAGAGACCCTGGTAGTCACCTAGTGATCTTTAGAATCTGCTCATCTTCATCACCTTACCCCATGCATGGTGGTATTTTGAAAGACAGCAGCTGGGCTTAGGATAAGGAAGACATAGCTCATAGGCTAACGGCCTGCTCTTTCACCTGGAGTCCTGATACGTTTTCTGCCCAGACAGGAAGCCAGGGGGACCCCTCATTCTCCCAGGCTTAATCCCAGGAGCCTGTCACTCCAAAACTACACAGAACAGAAACCCATATGGTGGTTACAACATATGCCTGGATATAAGCTGACCCCAAATACAAAATGATTCCTTATATAAAAAAAAAGCCAAAGGAAAGTTTTTGGCCAATTTAAATGTATCAACTTTTAGGGATATGGATGAAATATCCAAGTGTCTACTCATAATATTTAATTTGTTAATTAAATTATATATTGATATTAAAAATCATGCATTAGATAAAATAATGCTTAATTTAGAATTTTTTCATATTCAGTCATTTGAATATGAGTCATTTGCTCATATTCAATCTCCACCTATATGTTCCATCTTCATTATCTCCTTCAACACAATGGCCAATTTTTTTCTTTTTATCTTTTACTAAGTTTTCCGAGTACATGCCTTCATGCTTCATTGTTTGACAGACAACACTCTGAAAAATCACGTCTGATGATGTTGCTGAAAAATGTCTTTCAAACCATAAGCTTTCATAACAATAGGAGCTTCCATTCATCCTATAGGTTGACAGCACAACCACTTACTTTTCAGCTTTTTTAAATGCTTGCAAAATTCAACAACTAAAATTTTGAGGACTACGCCCAGGAATAATTACTAAATCTGCGTCAAATTTCTATGCCTCCTTTTAAAAGGAGTTCCTTTCCATTAGCCGACCTCTATAAAAATGCAAAACCAGCAGTGATTGAATTGTTTCAGGATTTTTTAAAATTATATTTTATCATTAAAATAGAAAGGATCTTGACCTGGAATATGAAAAACTTCATGAGAATTTGAATAATATCTATATTTATATCTGCATCTCCCTCCTTTCTGTGAAATAGCTTTGAAGAGGAAACCTTGGCTAAAAATAAGGAGGATCCAATTTATAGGTTTTCCTGGGGTAATTATTACTAGTGCCTCCTTTTAGTCTCAAAAGTGTCCAGTTTGGACAGTAAATTATACAGTTACTCTACTTATAACAAGGAGTGTATATTGCTCTATATTGTAATTCTGTGGCCTTGCCAAGGCATCCAACATATTGGCCGTTCAGCAAGTTTCCTGTGAGACTAATATCTGCATGACTGCCAGACAGAACCAAAGGCACGGTAGTTGGAAATTGAAGCAATGCAGCTAATTATCTAAAATGATATTAAAATGTCTAAGATTCTGGTAATTTGACAAACAGTCAACACAGCATCTGCTTCCAAAGGAAACATTATTTTTTTTAATAATTCTTTTTTTTTAAATCTGATTACAATTAGTTAAGAAGGGCTGCTTTGATCTGAGAATAGTGCATTTCGTTTATTATTAAACTAAATATTTAGTATAACATTTCTAAGTAGTTGGAGGGAAATTGTCTTTATTTCTTATTTTATGGTTTGACCATTCATACTTACAAAGATGTCTCATTTAAGGAAACTTTCATTTCTAACTCACTGTCTTGCATGTGAGTGTGTCGTGTGTAATGAGGGGTGTAGAAGAAGGCAGAGCAGCTGCTGAGAGCTCTGGGCCTGTGAGGCTCACGTCAGAATTCCAGCTCCTATGCAAGCCTGCGAGCTTTCCTTGATTTCTTTGGGTTGGGCTACTGCCTGTACAGTGCTGATGGTTATGCAGAGACTAAAGGTGAGAATGTGGACAAATCTGTGCAAATCCACTCCCACTCATCAGAAAATCACTGTGAGCACCACCCCCCCCCCACATTATGGATCAGAAACTTCATCTTCAAACATGAAGTCTACCATGCAAGGTAAAAAACAACAAAGACTCAAAATTTGCTACTTAAAACTAACCTCCTCGTGACTTCCCTGGTGACGCAGTGGTTAAGAATCCGCCTGCCAATGCAGGGGACACGGGTTCGATCCCTGGTCCGGGAAGATCCCACACGCTGCGGAGCAACTAAGCCCGTGTGCCACAGCTACTGAGCCCTCAGGCCACAACTGCTGAAGCCCGCATGCCCTAGAACCTGCGTTCCACAACTGCTGAGCCTGCGTGCTGCAACTACTGAAGCCCACGTGCCTAGAGCCCGTGCTCTGCACCAAGAGAAGCCACCGCAATGAGAAGCACATGCACCACAACAAAGAGTAGCCCCCGTTCGCCGCTACTAGAGAAAGCCCGTGTGCAGCAATGAAGACCCACCACAGCCAAAATAAAAGTAAATAAATAAACATTAAAAACAAAAAACAGGGCTTCCCTGGTGGTGCAGTGGTTAAGAATCTGCCTGCCAATGCAGGGGACACGGGTTCGAGCCCTGGTCCGGGAAGATCCCACATGCCACACAGCAACTAAGCCCCGTGCGCCACAACTACTTAGCCTGTGCTCTAGAGCCTGTGAGCCACAACTACTGAGCCTGTGCTCTAGAGCCCGTGAGCCACAACTACTGAGCCTGTGCTCTAGAGCCTGCGAGCCACAACTACTGAGCCCATGTGCCACAACTACTGAAGCCCGCATGCCTAGAGCCTGTGCTCCGAAACAAAGAGAAGCCACCGCAATGAGAAGCCCACGCACTGCAATGGGGAGTAGCCCCCACTCACCGCAACTAGAGAAAGCCTGTGTGCAGCAACAAAGACCCAACGCAGCCAAAAATAAAATAAAATAAATAAATGTATAAAAATAAATAAAATTTAAAAAAAACAAAAAAATAACCCAAAGAACAAAAACCTAACTAACCTCCTCTGTTTCTCCATTCCTGCCTCTGAGCTGACTGCCTGAGTATAATAAATGAGTCCAGGTCAGAGAGACATGTACCCCAAAGATAAGGCATTTATCATACTGGGTGTAGGATAGTTTTAATTTAAGGGGCCATTAAATAAACCGCTTGCCTTTATATCACCTACTGTATTTTACTTTAAACATGGCCCAGCAGTCTCACAAAAGCTGGCAAGATCTGAGCTCTTTCTCTGTGCCTAGCTTTGAGCAGCCCATCTCCCTGGATCCATGCATAATGTAATGGAAGAGGGTCTTGCCAGGGGGATGTCTCTTAGGTATCCCCTCTCCTCAGCCATGTAAGGGTCTCCTCTGGCTGCCTAGCAGCACAGGAAAAGTTCTCATGGGCTACAATCCTGGGGACACACTTGCTCTGTGTAGAGAACCTCTATCCTTTCTGCCAGAGCTCTTGTCTGATTTCCCCTGAACCAAAGGACAGCTGTCCCTCAAAACAACCAGGACCTTGAGGCTTTGCCCTGACCCCAGGCTGTGAAGAGAAAAGAGAAAGATTTCTTTTCTCTCCTGCACTCTCCAAACCTCTAAAGACAATGGCCTCCTCACCTCTTTCTCTTTGAGAGAGTTTTCTTCCTCCTTCCATTTCCTGACCAAGGGTACAATGGGAGAAACAAGGAAAAGTGAGGGTAGGATGTGAAGCCAACTTTCTCCTGTGCCCTTAGAAAGGAAGGATGTGATTTTTTTCTTCCCTCTACACCCCCCTCCCCCAAGTAACCTCCTTAGACACATTGTTCCTGCACTGAAATGTGTCAGGGACATTCTCAGTGTCAGGCTCTGGCCAGCGGCTGCTCCCTGCACTGTATACAGATGTGTACCTATACGGCCCAAAGACCACTAAGTAACCAGCAACACTGTCCCCTGCACTCTCTGCTGGCCTGAGGCCTTTGCTGTCTTTTGCAGCCTGTCCCTGTGGAATGGTGCCTTCACCTCACTGTATGCCCAACCACTGGCCTGTCTGTCCCTGAGGTCCCAGGATCCTAGTGACCTTGACAATGGCTTGGCCTTCCAGTGGTCCAAGGCTGTACTGCTCAGCTTGAAGTTGTGCTGCGGTGACCCTCAAGGCCTCTTCTTTCTGCTCTCAGCCCACTGGCTTCCTCACATGCCACTGCCTCTCCTGGGGAGCTGAGTGGAATGGCTGGGAGAAAGGCTCGGGTCCACACTAGCCATGCTACAGCTTGGCTCTTATTTTCGGTTCAGGACAGCCCTGGTATTATGTTTATCCGGAGCCTTTTTCTTCTTTCTTCCTCCCTCCCTTCCTTCCTTCCTTCCTTCCTTCCTCTCTCTCTCCCTCTCTCTCCCTCTCCCTCTCTTTCATTTTCTGATACTCACTACAAACCAATAAAAAGGAAATTTTTACCAGATGATGTTTTTTTATTTTTTAATGACCAAATTGCATCTGCTAGTTCTCCAAAAAACCAACTTCTCGGAAAGCTTTCAAGATGCTTTCTTTGAGTGACATTTTTCATTTTGCAAAGACCACAGCCTTTTCTCAAACAGATTTTTATCTTTTTTCTGGGGTCTGATGTGGAAATCTCACTAAATTCCTCCATCTAGAGTATGTCAGTATTTGACTGAAATGCGAGTTTGAAGCCTCGTCTGTTAAACCATTTTTCCTTGCATCCTTTTAAAATAATACACACTTTTAAAATTAATGATGTATTTAATATTGAAAATAAGCTAAAACAGGATAACGGGCAGACCATTTCAAATAGACGCAGAAGATCGCCACCTTGTGGCCACCATGGAATCTGCCACTTGGACTTCTACTGGTTTTTCTACTGCTAATTAAATTAAAGGACTCGTAATATGATCTTTTCCCATGCAATTCACATCCCAGTCCTGCTCCTTCGCAGGTCAACTTGTGGAGATTTCCTGGCAATTCGGAGGAAGGAGACTATTCTAAGTGGCTTCAGTGGATTAGCTGAAGGAAGCCTTTTGAGTCCCTAAACCTTGTTTTGGTCAAGAGAGTAAACAACTTTCTGGGAGCCGAGGTCTTTATTTTACTCAAACCCTATGTGCTCTGAATACAT
Source organism: Mesoplodon densirostris (assembly GCF_025265405.1). Classification (NCBI taxonomy): domain Eukaryota; kingdom Metazoa; phylum Chordata; class Mammalia; order Artiodactyla; family Ziphiidae; genus Mesoplodon; species Mesoplodon densirostris. Next base: position 77,593,038 of record NC_082668.1, on the reverse strand, counting down.
GTGTCAGCATCTTTGAGGACGATATTAAAAAGCCAGGTTTCAGGGCTCCCCTATCCTAAGACCTGAGAATTGCAACGTCTAGGGATGGGTTCTGGGACTTGCATTTTTAAAAAACTCCTTAGGTGATTTTTCTGCACATTAAATGTCTAACAATTCTGAATTTTAGCCTACCAAAGGAAGAAATTAGAGGACTGAAAAACTAAATGGGTTTGTCCCTAAGGAGTCTCCCCAGACACTGGGAGGGAGGGGATCCGGAGCAGGAGAGAGCTCAAGGGACCAATGCGGTGAGTTTCAGAAGCTCCTGCCAACCCGAATGTTTGCTTGAACAAAGTCCCCTAGAGACTGCAGTGGCCCGCTGACTTCAGCTAAACCCTCTGAGAAGCCATCACCTACGGAAAGGGTGGCCCACTTGTGGAGGGCGCCACCCTCTGGCCAACGTAGAAAGCAGCAAACCTCAGCGAGACCAGGGAGAGGCTCCCCACCCCTCCAGAAGTTCCTTGTCCTGCAATCACCGGGCTGCACCCTGGCCGGTGCCGGAGGCAGCATCTGGGACGACTCTCCCACTGACCACTCCCACTGACCACTCGTGTGGACTTGGGCAGGTTGTCCTCGTCTGTAAAATGAGAGCATGTGCATGACCGTTATGATTTTCTTCCCAGCTCTAGCATTCTGTGATCTCATAATTTTGAGCTTTCAGTGGAAGACTCTTCCTAAGGAGTGATCTTAGGAGCCCTACATTCACTCCAAGCTCAGGATTAAGTCTTTGCTGTTTGAAGAAATTAATTCTTAGGAAGTGTCACAACCAAAGACAAGATCTTCTGTCAACATGAAAATAACACACGTTTGCAATGTCACCTCTCTGTGGGAGGAAAAACTGAGCACTGGGCCCAGAGCCCTTCAGATTGCCCCATAACCCCATGACTTCATCACTTCCTCTCCCCCCCCCCCCCCCACTACTGTCCAAAGACTTCAGCTCACCCTGTCATCACAGACTCCCTTCACATGCCCACCGCAGCCCTAGGACTCTGGTCCGTGGACCGATCTCCTACCCAAGAGCCTATTTTGCAGGGCAACCAGATCCCTGCAAGAGATTGTCTAGTCAGAGGCTTCATCCGGCCCAACCTTCTTAGTCTTTCAAGCTCACTGCCACCAGGTGCCACTCGTCTGTGACTCCATTGCTACCTGGGCATACCTGGCTCAGTTCTTAACACGTGACATCATCTGTTTATATGCCCATAGCCCTGGTTGTAAGACCTGTGTCTGCCACACAGTGAATATTGATAAATATTTCATTGAATAAGTGAAACTAGGAACGAAAAAATGAGTGAGAAAAGAAATTAAAGAATTAAGGGGATAGAGGCTGGTTATAGTATGGAACCTCCACACCTGTTCTTCGAACAAGCCTGGTTAAAGAAAGAAGGACCTGGTCCAGACTTGATGGGCCCTGCAGTTTCTGGCGAGAAGCTGCGAATGGGCGACTGTGCCTAGGGTTGAAGAAACATGGTGACATCATAACACTGTTTGTCGAAGTGCAAGTCACAGGCCATTAGAGGGTTGTGACATAAGTTTAGTGGTTTTAGAACAAAATTTTAAAATGAAATAGAGTAGAATAAAGTTAGAAAACACATCTCTTAGTAAGAGCAAACTGTTTTCATGGAGCTTTTGTCTTTATGAGCAAGTACTGCTTCATGGAACTTTTGTCTTTATAAATATGTGAATATATATATATATATAATACCATATATAAATATATATACCCTATATATATCATGATGCAAAATGTACTTCTATTCACGTCATGGTCCAAAAAATTTAGAAGCACTGATCTAGGAAAGGTCATTCCTTTATACTTCACTGACTCCATTTGAAAAAATAGCTTACTGGTTTATGGTGTGGCTTCCATTTATTGGAATGTAGGGACCTTTTTGTAAGTAAGTGTATACAGATCCCATGACTCTTTGGAGATCAATATATTTTCTAATTATAAGAAATGATAATGATCTGATCTTACCTTATTTCAATTATGTCCAGAACAGGTAAAAATCCTTTCTAGAGATTATTATTGTAAGACATTTTTACTGAAAGAGACCTTACCCTTGTTTTTCCTTTGGTTTCTACCCATGTATTACCTTTCTATGATGATAGCATGACACCAGCTCTCCCCTCTTTTCCATTGGGGTGAAAAATCTATTTCTACTAAGAGTTAGTAGAAAGAAATGATAAAAGCAAATTAAAAACCTTAAATCCCAAAGCCAAACTTAAAAAAAAAATCTATCTAAATATCTCAGTGGCAGATCACAGTGGAAAGTTGAGATGCTAAAATTAAAATCACAAAAGAAAGAAAATAATTACTGACCTTGTTATGAACTTGAATCCAAGCACATAGGATACATACATCCTCTCCACCATGTTTTATCCTCTTCCATTGGACAAATGGCCATTTGTTAGCCTATCCCTGGTTTGGTCAAGACACTGTCCCCAGTCTTATCTGTTGAATCATATGGGATCTTGTTTACAAAAGGTCTCCTACAATCTCTAATATTATAAGAATGTTTCAAAGTGATGACCAGCAGACATGTGCTTAGGTAGACTGGCTCAGTGCTTAAAAAAAAAAAAAATGTTGACACTCAAAAACTCAGAAAGCTTCATTTAAAAATTTAGAACTTGGCTTCTTTAAGAAAATCAAAATATTTGCACTATGAGGCCCTTATTGCTGCACAGGGACAATAGTTCTTAACCTAGATCTATGGGATTCCTGTATTTTGATATAATTAATTTCCTTTGTAATCTTACATATTTTATTTCATTAAAAAATATCATCCTGAGATGGGATCCAGAGGCTTCACCTGGCTTCCAAAGGGGCCCAATAAATGTTAAGAATCCCAAGTCTATAACCAAATAGCATCTGCCCCCTTTAGCTATATCGGTGGCCACCGTTCACGTCATTCTTTACTTGCTCTGAGGCTGTGCATTTGTTTCCATTTTCCACTGCACTGATGCTTTTTCAAGAGTCGTGAAATATCTCCCTGTAATCATGTCTTTTTCAAATGTTGGAAAAAGAGAAACGAACCAAGAGGATCTTGGAATTGTTATACTAGGCTGTCCCACTTATTTATGCTGCCTCAATGATCTCTTCCCACAAGGGTTACACTCAGCACCATGGAACTTTGGTGGAGCACCAGGTTGACAATTGCAAACAGACAATTCTGGCGCGTACCATCCAAACTTCAGCCCTGTGCCAGGAGTCCTTCTCATCCCTAGTGCACTGGGCTTCCCTAGCTCTCCGGACATCACTCCCTGCTGTGTCCTCCCTTCTTCCTGGGATATCAGGGTGTCAGCAATGGGGCTGTTTAGAGCTTGCTTGGGAGTGTCAACACTTACAGTCTCCTGGGGAGCTCAGAGAAGACTCCGTTTCTGTTTCTCCTTTTCAGCAAAGGAGCAGAGATGCCACTTCGAGCCTACTATCCAGTCTTTGGACTTGAGGGAACACAGAGCTGGTCCCAATAATATCCACACTTGTCATCCACAGAGTGGTTTACACAGCTCTCTCCCCAGACCTCACCTGAGGGGATCCTCATAGCAACCCATCTGAGGAAAGAAAAGGAATGACCCCCACTTTGCAAAGGAGGACCACTGAAGTCCAAGGAGAGTGAGATGCAGTGTCAGAAGGAGAGCACAGACCTGCTGAATGTGAGTCTATCTGAACACCCTGAGGGGAAAAACAAAACACCCGCTCCTCAAGGAAAGTGACTTTTGGGGAATTCCACAGCAAGTGTTTAACAAGTATTGTTTAACTGAGTGCATTAATGTTTTAATAGAGTCTAGACCTTTCAAGTAAATCTATTTTCTTCCAAACAGCCACCTTAGCCTTTATGCTAATTACGGGGGAGGAGGGGAGAGACACCTTGGATCTTACAAGGGAGCTGGGCTTTTTTTTTTTTTTCTTATCGCAGTAAAATGTATTTTATTTTACTTTAAAAAATTATAATACAGTGAAATTGACTTTTTTTGGTATATAGCTCTATGAATTTTAATGTATGTAGAGTTTTGTGTAACCACCTTCAGGATACAGATTCATCACTCCAAAAAGCTCCTTAATGCTAGCCCTTCGAAATGGTTTCAAAAATAATTACACTACAGGGATATTTGTAAAATAAAGTATGAATTTTGATGGTAAGACAGAATTTCTGTGTGTATGTGTGTGTATGTGTTTTAAAGGATTTGATTTCCTTCCACTTGGGAGGATTTAAAATTGTTGAGAAATATCTGGCACAGGCCATTGTCGAAGAGTTTTTTCAATAATTTTTTAAAGGAAAATGATGGTTTGACTATTTTCAAATTGTGACAGAAGACCTTAGAGAAGTCCTGCGAACAATGGGGTGAGGCCTAAAGTGGCCACGGGAAGGAGGCCTGTGAGCACCCCCCCTACAGTCTGCACAAACAGCAGCTTACCTCCTGCCCCACCTTCGGGGCTGCCAGTCCCCAGCCCCCTCCCAGCGCCGGATCCTGGCACCTCTCTTCCTCTTTCGCCCTCCCCCCTCCCCCGCCACCTTGTAAATCCCACCTACTTGCCTCTTCCTTCTCTTTGCCACTCTTCTCTGATTTTCTATATCTCCTACTCCTCTGGTGAGTATGATGGGAATGGAAGAGTCTATTGACAAAATGGAAAGGATTTCCTTTTTTCCTTCCACTAAAACTGTACCTAATACAGACTTCCTGTTCACCTAACATTACCTGAAATAAAGGGCAACTGTCTGCACCGCCCACCTGCTTTTCAGCCAGAGAGACTAAGCAACGCACTTCCCCCGAAGCCACTTGGAAAATAACCAAACCCAAACCTTCCAGCTTTCCAGCCACTAAATTCATCTGGCTGCAGCCCCTCTTGACTTCTTCCCTTAGCAAAAAACTGAGGCTGGGAGTTAAGAGAGAAAAGAGAAGGGATGAGCAACTGAGTACAGATAAAAAGGAAGCTAATGCTCACACAGTAGAGTCCTACTGAGAAAAAAAGACAGTGCCACGTGCCTTGCCCTCTATAAATACTGAAACAGAGGGTATTAGTCTTTTTAAAATATTTATTTATTTATTTTATTTGGCTGTGCCAGGTCTTAGTTGTGGCATGCGGGATCTTTTAGTTGTGGCATGTGGGATCTAGTCCCCTGACCAGGGATCGAACCTGGGCCCCCTGAATTGGGAGCACGAAGTCTTAGCCACTGGACCACCAGAGAAGTCCCCAGAGGGTATTAGTCTTAACCAGACCCCTGAACTCAGTAAACAGTTGCGTTCTTACTAAGTGTTTTTGGAAGTAGATTTTTCATGAGAGTTCACAGAACTTTCAGTCAGTGACTTAGACTAGTGTTCTTTGGATAATGCTTCATATAGCACCACGTAAATGAAACTGTTTACTAAATACCTTTCATTGGTTATGACACAGTCTAGTTATTGTAGGTGACTTCAGTGGGAAAGAGAAGAAATAAATAGATGAATCACTTTCTCATTTTTAAAACACTATTGTCATTATATCCAGACAAGATTACACATATTGCGTTAAGCTGAAGGCCATACTGTGTGTGTATGTACTCTCTATATATATAAATATAGATATATTTAGTGGACTACAACTATTTTCAAAGAATGTAAGCTTAAAAAGAAGAAACAAAGGTAGAAAGTAAATTGTGCTTCACTAAGAAATGTACAGGAGCTTGATATGATCGGAGAACCACAACTCAGTGATGAGACTGGCAATAAATAAAAGGCATTTGAGTATCTTTTTTTAAAATTAATTAATTTATTTATTATTTTTGGCTGCGTTGGGCCTTCATTTCTGGGCACAGGCTTTCTCTAGCTGCGGCGAGCTGGGGCTACTCTTTGTTGCGGTGCGCGGGCTTCTCATTGCGGCTTCTCTTGTTGCAGAGCATGGGCTCTAAGCACGCGGGCTCAGTAGGTGTGGCTCACAGGCTCTAGAGCACAGGCTCAGTAGTTGTGGCACACTGGCTTAGTTGCTCCGCGGCATGTGGGATCTTCCCAGACCAGGGTTCGAACCCCTTTCCACTGCACTGGCAGGCAGATTCTTAACCACTGCACTGCCAGGGAAGTCTGCACTTGAGTATCTTAATTAGTTTTTGGACTTAAAATTAGTTCTCCTTATGTGGGAACAAACTTATCCCACAGGCCTAAATCAGCTTTTTTTTTTTTTTTTTTTTTTTTTTGTGGTATGCGGGCCTCTCACTGTTGTGGCCTCTCCCGCTGCGGAGCACAGGCTCCGGACGCGCCCGCTCAGCAGCCATGGCTCACGGGCCCAGCCGCTCCGTGGCATGTGGGATCCTCCCGGACCGGGGCACGAACCCGTGTCCCCTGCATCGGCAGGCAGACTCTCAACCACTGCGCCACCAGGGAAGCCCCTAAATCAGCTTTTGTATGTCCAAAAACAACATCTCTAAACCAGGTGTTGAGGGTATGAACTTTTCACAGTTTCAACACTCAGGTATACAAATATTTGACTTTCTCTAAGTTTCTATAATAAGTGGTGTTAACTTTTGAATCCTTGTTTCAACTTAGTGGCAGAAAATTTGTTTGCCCATTTGAAGTACAATTCAGTCACTTCTGGAGTTAAAATCAGTGTTTTGGGTAAATGGTCCATTCTAGATTCTTCCGTATTCCTCCTTCCATCCAGGAGAGATGTGAGTACCAAGAAGGCTTATGTATTGTCTAGAGAGGTGAATTTAATAGCTTAAATATGTTATTCTATAATTCACAAGGTACTTCTGGGTCACCTTTACTATAAAAGTGGAGAATATTTTAAAAATAAAGTTAGGGCATACTCCATAAAAGTTTTACAACCCACTTAAAATCATAGAAGAGCTGTGTATTTCGAGATGAAGATTTAAATTCTGGTTATTTAGCAAGGTCTTGGGAGGCAGGAATTGCTATGTCAGCTGATGTTGTGCTCCATGTTTCATTACTGCCTTTATGTTTTTTAAATACCTCAAGAATAAAGTTTATTCAAAATGTCACACTTTGCCAGCAGCACATTATGTCGTAGAGTATACTGGTACCATTGCCGTTCCTCTTATTTATTACGGTAGGTTAGTTATGGACGCTCTGCCATGATATCTCGGCCTATTAACATATTGCATACGAAAAAGTATAATGAATGTCCCCGTCATGAGCAGTTACAAAGTCTAGTCACTCCTCCTTGGCTCTCCTTTTTGTGCCGAGTGAAAACTTGAAGAGGATTGGACTTATACCTGAAACATGGACCACCTGATTGAGCTTGTGAGGTGAGGAGGGAAGGGGACCATCTCAACACTTAATTATTGAGAAATCCTTGCTCTCGCTCCAGGGTTAGAGATGAAGGCTAGCAATCATCAACGTTGCCTGAGCTAATCTCAAGTTCAAATTCCACAGGAAGAGGGGATAGGCTGTGTAATCGAGACCTAGGCCCGTAGCATTTGTTTATCGAACTCAGTTTTAGAAAATGAAGTGGCAGAAATACACAAACAGTGTAGAACTCCACAGCACTATCTAGTTCACTAGAATATTTTTTGCTTGCATTGATCTCCCATCAACTTCTGCGCAGCTGGAGCCTTTTAAGAGATCCCTACAAGGTACTCAGTAAATACCAAGGACACTAAGAGAGGGTTTTAATGGAAAGGACTGATAAAAATCTTTTCTCGATTGACATTTTTAAAAAAGGATCTCTCATTTGAAAAAAAATTGTTAGTTTTTTTAATGACCATAATCAAGATAAATTAAACGATGCTCCAAAGATTCCCTACGGGATAGCAATGTGGGTAATTTTATTATCCATACTGTTGCTAGACCAGGTTTTCTGCCTCCTACAAATCAACTTGGCTAAGCATTCCAAGATACTCTATCACCATATAACCCAAGTATTCTTTTGGAATATAAGCATAATTTTCAAAAGAACTTGTGACCCAGCAGTTACCTGGAAACCAAATTTCCCTAGGAAACTCAATGGTTTGGTTGTTTTGTTGTGTCGGGGTGGAAGGTATGATAGGATTTGATCTGGTCCTGCTTGGGGGGCTGCTTCTGTGCTTTGATAATAGAGAATAGCTGTACCCAGCTGTAGCAAATTATACAAGGCACATGTCTTACATTTCATTGCTTAGTTTTATACTATGCGGCAGCAATTTGCCAACCACAGTCCTGATGAAATTTAGCTGAGCAGCAAAGGGAGCATTTATTATCAGAAACACATTTCTTTTCTGACATGAAGGGGAAAAAGAGGTCCAGATAAACTATACTTTTAATAGGAGATGGGGTGCTATTGGAAAACTGTTCAGGAAACTGGCTTTAGCTTGGATTCTGGGAAGCCTATAACTAAACTTTGCTACCTTCCAGCTTAATACTGCAGCAAAGCTTCTGCTCCAGGGCCCACCACTGCTTGAATAACTCTGGGGAAGATTGCTAGATGGGGTTCTAGGAGAGACAGTCGCCCACTGATGGGCTCCCCTGCTTAACTTTCTTAATTGATTCCACCAGACCCTCCTAGTAGACTAGCTGTCACCCCAACCCGTCTCCAGCCATAGTCTGCCTTTTAATGCCGGCAGAGTCTTCTGAGACCACTTGCTGGTTCCGAGCTGGATCTCAGAGCTGCGGTTCAGCCTTGACGAGCAGATGCGTAGTAGAGGCTGCAGCCAAGTGCACAGCACATTTTCCGCTGTGGAAAGCCTGCATCAGAGACAGAACATTACTTAACAGTAGGTGGGATGTTCATTCCAAAATAGCTCAGTTCTTCCGCATCAGATACCCTGCAGAAGCACACTTCTGCCAGCTGTGGGAGTAAGAGACAGCTCTGGGAACTGCTGGGAGCACACAGTGGCTACAGAAGACAGTCTCTAAGGAAGCCCCTGTCTGCGACTTTCCGACGTAAACAACATAAAATAAAGCCCCTGGGCTTGGGCTTCCCTGGTGGCACAGTGGTTAAGAATCCGCCTGCCAGTGCAGGGGACACGGGTTCGAGCCCTGGTCCAGGAAGATCCCACGTGCCGTGGAGCAGCTAAGCTCATGCGCCACAACTACTGAGCCTGTGCTCTAGAGACCATGAGCCACAACTACTGAGCCCGTGTGCCAGAACTACTGAAGCCCATGCGCTCTAGAGCCCGTGCTCCGCAACAAGAGAAGCCACCGCAGTGAGAAGCCCATGCACCGCAACGGAGAGTAGCCCCCGCTCTCCACAACTAGAGAAAGCCTGCACGCAGCAACAAAGACCCAACACAGCCAAAAATAAAAAAATAAAATAAATTTATTAACAAAAAATCAGAAAAACCCTGGGCTTGCCTTCCATACAAACAAGCGGTACAAAACTTTCCTTCCCGTGCGTGTGCTCGTTTGCTGTTCGTCCTTCACAGCTCCTTTGGCTGCTGCTTAAAGCTGTTTTTGTCCAAATACAAAGGTGTCTAGGAGACCAATAGATAAGCACCCGCCTCCTTCTCAGGAAAAAGAATGAGTATTATTGAGTGCCTGTTGCCAGCAGTTAGAGAGCTGTGACAGTGTGAGCCTGGAAGCAGCAAAGAGCCAGTTAAGAAGCAGAGGAGAAAATGAGGCAACAAGCAAGGATACTCAGACACACCGGATGGAAAACGAGTTCTGCTGGCATTCACATTCTTGCTTCAGCTCTCCCTGAGTTGACCACTTCTTCTGTCCCTCTGGCTGTTTGGTTACCTTCCTGTTCTTCGGATGCTAGTTCCAGTTGTGTTTCAGCCATGTGAAATCAGAGTTCTCCCCAGGGCAGGGGCCTGGCATTGCAAAGCTCTGTGTTAAGAGGTAAGGATACAGAGGTGGATAAGAAAGCCTCCCCAGTCTAGTGAAGCAGACAGGCACAAGGTCAAATGCTTTCGCAGGTTAATGAGAGAGCTGACGGTGCTCCCTCTGAGGGACCTTATCACACTCCCTCTCAGCTTTTAACACAACTCTCCCTTCACCCATCATTAATTCAACCCACTTTTAGTGAATCCCTTCCATGTACTCCCCTCTCCAGCCTGTGACCTTTTAAACTGAATTGATGCATGCTCTTTCTTCTTTCCTGCTTAACTTCATCCAACCTACAGCGAAAATTAAGAGAGGATCCCACTTATGCCCGTAACTGTGAAAATGCAACGTATCTTTAGTGGAAAGTTTACAAATAACCACCAGATGGGGCTGCTACACAATGAAAGTAAAATGTTATGGGGTGCGAGGAAACGATGCAATATCCTCCAACTTCCAGAACCGAATATTTAAATCTTTCCTCACTAAAAACTAAGGAAAAAATATTTTATGGATCCATATGCTTCTAAACTTTTTATAAAATCAAAGCACTGCTTATAACAAATTTAGAAAATACTCCTTTTAAAACCCAAGTGATCCTTTTTTAGAAAAAAAATACATGCTTATTACATTAGATATTTTCCCCTCGGAGATTCTGCCCACATCAAGGTTGCTTGCTTGGCTTTCTTCCTGGTTTCATCTTTATTCCTCTGTCTCTATCAGTGAAAGACCATAATATGAAACGGAAATGCATTGATTTATTTTTCTGTTACAGATTTCTATGTGCTCTGTATTCAGTTTCACAAATAAATGAATGACATTCGACATTTTCTATCAGCATGCTCTCGTTTCCGGGTCTCTTCCATCTCGACCTAATTTAAATCACTTTGACCTCACTACTTTTCCCTTCAGGTTTATAGTTTGAAGATCTAGACAATTCTTGATTAATAACGATAACATAAGGTTGCCCCTGTCTCAGAAAATCCAAAATAGACAAAAGGAGGGAGAGCCCCGAGTATACCTTTACTATCTCAGGGACCGTCCTCCTTAATAGGGCAAGGTGACCACAGGAGACGGCCAGCTGGATGGTGCCAATCCACCCCTGGGGTGCACGAAGCAGGGAGTCTACGGACAGAAGCAGGAAAACCGCAGAGAAGAGGCTTCCCTCCTCTTTCTACAGCATGATGCAGTCTGTGTCGCACTAACTCAAAACCCGGAATGTCCTGGTGAGAAATGGGAAACCTAAAAATAGATCTGCAGAAAGGACTTTGACCTTGGCTTGAAAGTCAGCCCAGTGCTATGACAAGAAAGACCTTTTCCATGAAGATTATGTTCTTAAAAGCCATATTTCATCTGAGTGCAGACTCGCAGTGAAACCACACTCAGAAAATCTGCATCTTGGCTATCCTTCAACTGTAAAATCATTATATTTGGCTCTGGTTATTTTGGACATTAGATATCTGTGTAAGTGTTTCATTTTGAAATTTCTCCCATAAAATGTTAGAGGTTATAAAGTGGATTAATAGTGACATTTAAGCATGTCTGCTATTACTGTATGTATGCAGTACTTAATGATTTTTGGAAAGAATTCAAGGACAGAGCAGGAAAATGTTGCATTCAAGTAATAAAGAATGTACATGCTTTAGAATTAACTACAATAAATTAATAACTTCTCTTTAAGAACTCTATCCAGAGTACGAAAGAATATATATTTTTAAACTTTTAGTAAGAAAATCCAAAATTACAGGATACTGTCCTATAATTTCTTGCATATGTTTGAGTTATAATATTTGAAGTTTTCAATATCAAAGAACTTCAGGGGGCCTTTATATGTACTCCACATATATGTCAAGGATAACTTAAACTGATTTTTTTAAAGAGCTGTTAAACAGGGGGAAAAAACACTTTTATATACTTAGGTAACTTTCTAAGGAACAGCTGCCACCAATTAAACAACACATACTTTTTAAAGACTCTTGGGGGTTCATTGTGCCTTCAGTGGACTGAAAAATCTGGAAAAATGGACTTCATTAGCTACTAAAAAATTATTGAAAGGATATTTGAAATGGCGTTTAATACCTGCAAAGCCAGGAATAATCAGTGGTTTAAAGTTTCACCATAAAGATTGGTAAATAACACTGATTACAGGTCTTATTCAAATGGAAAATAATGAATATGTGATGAAAGGAGAATAATGATCCAAATTGCTCTTAATCTTGGAACTGTGCCTATTGATTGGCCTAGAAATAATGGTGCTAATCGTATGGTAAGAAGGCCAACTGCTTGAGAAAGTCATTAACTTTGGGGAAACAGGATACCCACTACTTCATTGTACTAGTACAGTATTTTATTGAGTAAAGCCTTCAAACAACTGTGTGTTTAGGAAAACTTCCAGTGTTAACCCAAGTCAAAGAACATTCCTTTCCACTTCTCCCGAATTTGTAAAAGCTATTTAGGTACTCTTTATAATTCATCAAACACTGACTGAACACCTACTGTATGCCTGGCACACAACAGAATCAAACAAGTAATTTAGCATTCTGAAAGATAATTACTAATCTCGCACTGGCTTATTTCTAATAAGCTTAAGAAGTAATGATCGGGCTTCCCCGGTGGCGCAGTGGTTGAGAGTCCACCTGCCGATGCAGGGGACACGGATTCGTGCCCCGGTCCGGGAGGATCCCACATGACGCGGAGCGGCTGGGCCCGTGAGCCATGGCCGCTGAGCCTGCGCGTCTGGAGCCTGTGCTCCGCAACGGGAGAGGCCACAGCGGCGAGAGGCCCGCGTACCGCAAAAAAAAAAAAAAAAAGTAATGATCTTCTCAAAATAGTAAATTTACACTTTAGACTGGCTTTCCTAAAACACTTCAGCAAAGTGTCATAAACAGACATATGTACAATTGTCCTCTCTTATTCGCGGTTTTGCTTCCTATGCGTTCAGTTACTCAAAGTCAACTGTGGTCTGAAAATAGTAAGAGGAAAATTCCATAAGTAAATAATCAGTCAGTTTTAAATTGCAGGCCATCCTGAGTAGCATAATGAAATCTCGCGATGTTCTGAGTAGTGGTTAAATCTCGCGATGTCCTGCCCGAGACTTGACTCTTCCTTTGCCCGCGTTTCACCTGTTGTTAATTGGGTCCAGCTTTCGTTTGTCAGATAATCAGTCAGGGTATTGCAGTGCTAGGGTTCAAGTAACCCTTATTTTACCTAATAATGACCCCAAAACGCAAGAGTAGTGATGCTGGCAATTAAGTTATGCGAAAGGGAAGCTGTAAAGTGCTTCCTTTAAGTGAAAAAAGGTGAAAGTCCTCAACTTAATGAGGAAAGCGAAAATACCGTATGCTGAGGTAGCTAAGACCTGTGGTAAGACGGAATCTTCTCTGTGAAATTGTGAAGAAGGAAAAAGAAACTCGTGCTGGTTTTGCTGCCGCACGTCAAACTGCAAAAGTTATCGCCACAGTTCATGGTAAGTGCTTAGTTAAGTTGGGAAAGGCATTACGTTTGTACAAGATGTTTTGAGAGAGAGACCACGTTCACTTAACTTTTATTACAGTATATTATTATAATTGTTCTATTTTATTATTAGTTGTTGTTGCTAATCTCTGTGTCTAATTTACAAATTAAACTTTATCATAGGTATGCATGTATATGAAAAAATATAGGGTTTCAGGCATCCACTGGGGAGCTTGAAACGTTTTCCCTGCAAATAAGAGGGGACTACTGTATAAGCAGGATAAAGAGATGCGGTCCTTTTAAAAATTATAATTTCTCATCTCTAGGAAAAGCCTCAAAGGATTTTGAATTTGAAATATTCTTACTTCCCATTAACTTTTCTTGAGGGTCCATGTATCCAATTACAAGTTAAATTTACATTCTCTTTAATCCATTTTCGAGGCCTTAAGTATATTCTTAAGATCCTGGTCTTGACAATTTATCATTATTATTTTAATTTAAACAGTAGTACATAAGCATGTGATTCATGGAAACAAGTATACGGAAAAGTCACGCTACTCTTAGCAAATGTGTGTTGACCAAGGAGCTAATTAATCCTTGTTAAGACTTGCCAGGTGAGGGCGGCGGAGAGCACTTGCAAAGCACGGGTTAGCTGAGAACCTCAAGGCCTGGTGGTTGCCAGGGAACCCTCAGGGCACTGGGGAACGGAGCAGGATCAGTCTGTTGTGAGGAAATTAGCTGAATGGAGAAGCTGGTAACCGGAAGCACTGGCCAGGAGAAACAAGGAAAAGTAACAAGAAATGGCTGAATGCAAAGAGGAAAGAGCTAGGGCCTTGAAGTCACAAAAACCTAACTTCTGACACGAAGTGTCTCACATTAGGCAAAGGGCTTCATTTCTTGGTTGGTGCTTTCTGTGTATAAAATGAGTACAGTGATCTATATTACTGTTTCCCGGAATTGATACAGGGTTATAAGACGATGCCTGTAAAGTGCTTACCACGTTGCCTACCAGTGTACGGAAGGGGCTTAACAGATATTGTGAGCTATTATTATTATTTACTGCTGCTGAGGCCAGAGAAGCTGGCAACGTGGAGCTGAGTGCCTGCCTCAGAGAAGGAAATAAACGGGTACCCTGAGGTCAGAGAGGAGAAGGAAGCAAGGCAAAGGGAGCCAGGATGGTGAGGACTCCCCTCACTATGCTTGAGTTGTGCTGATGGCTTATTTGGACACTTAAATCTTTCCTCTAGGGATGTCCACCCATCCCCACCCTGTCTTAGAGATACCTTCTGAACCCAGTCATTGGTTGCAGCTGCTCTGGAAAGCAAAAGTTCTGATTAAGACCCAGCTATCTGACAAGTGCATTTATTAAATAAGAACGAGAGTGAAAAGTTAATTCCATAGAAAGGCTTCCTTAGGTACACGTGGTAGGGCATTGACTGGAGATTGTTAGCTTGTTTATCCAAACAACTGATACTTGGAAGTTACTTTTATTTTTTATTTATGTAAATGGCCCCTTTATTTGCAAAAAATGTGAAGCAAGTCCGTCTCTCTTACTTAGAGAAGGTGGTGAGGTTTCCACACCTCTGAAAACATGCCACAGTTTGTGAGATGTGAAATGTTCTGCTTTGTAATGGGAATTATGAGCATTTTTAACTGGACTGTGCTCCAGAGCACTTTCTCTGGCCATAAAATGTTTGTAACCTGGACTATCCTCCACTTGCTGTAGTTTGAAAGTGGAGAGCCCAGACTTTGTAAAATGTACTTTGGGACATTTTGCTGATTGCCTTAGCTGGGCAGTGTAGCTGAGGCCATCCTCTGTGGGGGATGGTTTTTCCCATCCTTAACCATCCTGAGATGGAAATGCACATGCCTCAGAATAGAAGAGAGAAACTGCTTTGCTTCAAGGGGACTGATGGCTTAGGGATGGAGCTGAGGACATTTTGCAGGTGAGTTTGAGCCGGTTCTGGCCACGCAGAAGTCCCCAGGGGCTAGCCTGGGACCCTGAGGTTTGTTTTAGGCCAGCTGTAAGCCCCCAAAGTACCCATTGGTCCCTGCAGTGTCAAGCACTCAACTTGAGATTCCTTTAGCACTTAGTCAAGTTTTTATGAAACATCATGCTTTTTCCCATTTTTAATAAATGGCACAGCCGTATAAATTCACCCACATGTTCAAGCTGGCAACTTCCCTACTCCTTCCCACTCCAACATCAAATCCATCAGCAGTACTATCAGTTCTGCCTCCAAAACAGCCAAATCTCAAACCTGTGCTGCTTCCCTTTCCTCCCGGCCCTCCTGACCCCGCATCCACTGTTTCCCACCCGGGTTACAGCAGGTGCATCGCCACTCTCCCTGCATCTTCTCTTGACTCTTAATCCCCATTCTTTACACAGCAACCTGAGGATTCCTTTTACAGTATAACTGAGGCCAAGTCATTCCCTTCTTAAAACTTTTCAGTTTCCTCAGTGCTTTCAGGATAAAGACCCAAAGATTCAGCATATTCTGCAAGGCTAGGTCTGGACTTGGCATGCTTTGGAGAGGTTAGTGCGAGCTGTGGCCTCTGAGAAGAGTGACCTGGGACCCAATTACAGGGCAGTGCAAGGTGACTGTTCAAAGTGTGGGCTGCTGGGTAGGTGACAAGAGACCATGACAGGCTTCTTGGGATTTCTTCTGGAAGGCGACCCAGTAGAAGATGGACTCCCCATCCCTGTGGGTGGGAGGTATGATAGGACAGTTAAGAAAATGTGACTAATGTCGTGGGAACAGGTTATTGAGGTCTGGGGACATATTGGTGATACACCCAACCTGGGGTAGGAAACAGCTTCCCTGTAAATCAAACCCACCCCCTTTCTCTTAGTCTCAAATTCGAGATCCCAAAATTGTACAACTTATACCTAATAATGGCTTCTGTTTATCAAGTACCTGCTAAGGGGCTGTCTTTATGCTGGGCACTTAACGTATTTGATTACAGCAAACTTATAAGATAATTATTGTTATCTCCATTTAAAAAACTTTTTTATTGGAGTGTATTTGCTTTACAATGTTGTGTTAGTTTCTGCTGTACAGTGAAGTGAATCAGCTATATGTATACATATGTCCCCTCCCTGTTGGACCTTCATATGTGGAAACCCAGGCTCAAAAGTTTACTAAAAGTTAAATGATTAATAAGGCACACACTTTAAAAAATTACCAAATTACCTTTCTTAATGAAGGGAAGGGACTGATCTTGTGTTTAACTTATCACCAAATAATGTATCATATAAGACTGGGTGTTTGTTTCTTATCGGTCTTTCACTAGAATGAGAGAGCCCTGTGAGGGCAGGGGCACTGTTTACTTCACGGCTGCCTTCCTAGCACATCCAACAGTGACTGATCACAGCAGTCCTTAAATAGGGATTTGTCCACGGACTGAAGAAATGATTAAAAGAATGAATTTTGACAGCTGCTCTAATTACCCGGTGCATTTGATTCCGAGCTTTACAAAAATAGGAAAAATTAGTGTGAATATCTTTGTGTCCACAGATGTGGTTTTGGATATTTTTTTCTTATACTCTCCACTCAAGAGCTGCTATTAAAATATAACTATGCCTGTTCAACCAGAGGTTTCCATTAGCAATGAGAATTAATTAAATTATGAGTCATCAGCAGATGACATACTAAGGCAGATTATCCCCCCAACAATTATTGTTTTTTGTTTTTCTAATTATAACAATAACATAATAAAGAACACAAGCTAGATTTATTAACTTTACAAAACAAGATATGAACTGTTATGAAAAGATTTCCAAGATATATTTTTAGTGGGAAAAATACCCCAAGATACAGAGTAATGTTCATGGTATGCTTTTATCCCAGGGGATAATAATAAGAATAGTTACTGAGAGCTGACTATGTGCCAGGCACTATATTATACCCTCTCATTTAATTTGTTTAACAATATCATGTTGTTAGTACAATACCTCCATTTTATTTTATTATTTTATTTTATTTTATTTTATTTTATTTTTGCGGTACGTGGGCCTCTCACTGCTGTGGCCTCTCCCGTTGCAGAGCACAGGCTCCGGACGCGCAGGCCCAGCGGCCATGGCCCACGGGCCCAGCCGCTCCGCGGCACACGGGATCCTCCCGGACCAGGGCACGAACCCGTGTCCCCTGTATTGGCAGGCGGACTCTCAACCACTGCGCCACCAGGGAAGCCCAATACCTCCATTTTAAAGAGTGCTTTTCTTTTTTTTAGTTTTTATTTTGAAACAAGCCCAAACTTAGAAAAAGGTTGCAACATGCAAAGTATACACAAACTCATATAGGTACATTTTACATATATTTACCCTGTATCTACATATATTAAAAACCATGAGATCATATGAATATCTATAATTCAATTCTTTTTTTAATAATGAATTTTATTTTTATTATTTATTTTTTTATTTTTGGCTGCACTGTGTCTTCGTTGATATGGGATCCTCCCAGACCGGGGCACGAACCCGTATCCCCTGCATCGGCAGGCGGACTCTCAACCACTTGCGCCACCAGGGAGGCCCGGGGCTACTCTTCATTGTGGTGCGCGGGCTTCTCATTGTGGTGGCTTCTCTCGTTGTGGAGCACGGGCTCTAGATGCGTGGGCTTCAGTAGTTGTGGCATGCAGGCTCAGTAGTTGTGGCTCGTGGGCGCTAGAGCACAGGCTCAGTAGTTGTGGCTCATGGGCTTAGTTGCTCCGCGGCATGTGGGATCTTCCCGGACCAGGGCTCAAACCCGTGTCCCCTGCATCGGCAGGCGGATTCTTAACCACTGGACCACCAGGGAAGTCCCTATAATTCAATTCTTATATCAAGTTTTAGTTTTCTCTCCTTTTATATATTTACTTCTCTTTTCCGATAATAAGAATCCTAACTTCAATTGTCCTCAGTGTACTTTTTTTGTTTTTTTTTACTAATTGGTTATTACTAGCTCTTAACTTTTAAAAAATTTTTGAAATTTATTTTTGGCTGAGTTGGGTCTTCATTGCTGCACGCAGGCCTTCTCTAGTTGTGGTGAGCAGGGGCTACTCTTCGTTGGGGTGCGTGGGCTTCTCATTGTGGTGGCTTCTCTTGTTGCAGAGCACAGGCTCTAGGCACATGGGCTTCAGTAGTTGTGGCATGCACGCTCTAGAGCACAGGCTCAGTAGTTGTGGCGTGGCATGTGGGATCGCCACAGGCCGTGCTTACTTGGTCCGCGGCATGTGGGATATTCCCAGACCAGGGCTTGAACCCATGTCCCCTGCATTGGCAGGCGGATTCTTAACCACTGCGCCACGTGGGAAACCCCTCAATATACTTCTTATTAAATTGATCCCCTGCATATAACCAACCTCCTGTCACTTCTTCTGTCCCCATCCCTGGCAAGGATGTCTTTCTCTTTCACCAGTCTCCCACACCCCATAGCAGCCCCTCCTGTACCGCCTTTCCCTCCCACCCAGTCTCCATCACCCCTACCAGCACAAAGCTCCGAGACCCTTCTTCCTCTGTGCCCGGCTCTCTGTACTCCACTTACAATGTGACACTCCATGCCCCCAGCCAACCCCAACACAACAGGGACAGCTCCCTTTTGCCCATTCAGGGGTAGCCATAAGGAAGTGGCTCCTGGGGATCTAAAGTTTTGAAACTGGGTCAAGCTTAACATGTGTTAGCATCTTGGTAGCCCATTTTTGAAAAAAACAGAAGCATAGATGGCCATTTAGCCAGTCATTTGCATGAGGATGAAGCATGGAAGGTGAAAGAAGAAGAAGAAAAAAGAAAGGAAAAAACAATTGTATCAGGGAGGAAAATATTTCATGAGCTGAATCCCAAACAGCCAAGTCACCACTGATGTCACAACCGTGTTGCCAGCTAATAATGGGCTGCTTCTTAACTGTCGGGAAATGCAAACAGCACAACATTAAAATGGTTCTATTTTTTTCCATCCTTACAATAGCAACACAGCAACAGAGTGCTGATCTCTGAAAGACAAAGGCTGTGAAAATAAACATGCACTTGAGCCAGGGGGCACTTAGGTTATGAATTTTCTTTTGAAATATTAGGTAATATATCCAAAATATTCAAACCAACCCGGGACCATCTCTTGAGGTACCAGTCTGAGCTCACCCACCAATCTCAAATTGCTCAGCAAAGCTTTTGGTCAGCCAGACAGCTGGGCTTCCTCTTTTCCTCACTTGCTTTGGCTGAGTTGCTTCCAAGGTGTTTCAGAGAGCAACATGCCAGATTCAAAAAAGAGCAGACACCCGGGCCAGGCCTGCATTTTCTTCTAACTGCGTTAATAGGCAGCTGCTTGGCCTCTGGTTCATCTGCCACAGCCAAAGCCGGGCTTAGTCCTGCTCTTTTTCTGTAATTGCAGGATTGCCTGTGGTTCCTGAGTTGAAAGTTTATCTTTAGTACTACTCCCTTCCCGTTTTGTTGTTACTTTGCTCATTCCCTTGACTTCATTTTTATCCGTATATTTTTCCAACAACGTGTTTTTACCTCATCTCCCTCTCTTTTATCAGTATTGTTATTTTTTATTACCTCTGCCCACATCCCTGGCTTCCTCTCTAAGGACTTTGGAAAACAAGGTAAATTTTGTGTCTGTGGAAGATGCTGAGGGGCAGATCTTTAAACCTAACCCCAGTTTTCTCCTCCCACTTGAGTCCACATAAGGTGACAGCTCTCCTTTCTTGATGCGAATTCTTTCCAGTCCACCAGTAAAGCTGCCCCTTTCAAGAAATGGCTTGATTGAGGATGCACTCAAGGTTCACAACTATCAAACAAAACCTCCTGTTATGAGACTGCAAATTTCCAGGCACTTGTGACCTCATTGTCATAAATACGGACTGTATCTAGCAGTCTTTTACCCCATTCCAGGTTATAGAAGTTCAGTGTTCCCTACCTTAGGACCAGGGAAATCCTGAAAAGACATAGGTTTTGTGATCATGACCAGGAATATATTATTCTTAGAACAGAGACAAAATGATGAGTCCAAAGGGACTGGGAAATCAACCAATAGGGTCAAATAGGTGTGATACATAACACCCAGAGAGAACCATCCAAACTAAGATGACCTAGGGCATGCTGGACATTTTCCATTTGTTTCTCTAGTCTACTCTTTGCCACCCTTCTCTGTGTCCCAGGCAGCAGGCTGGCCTTGGACTGGAATGACAGGCTCCTGTGCCCTTTGGCTTCCTGTTAGATTCACCCAGTGGGAAACGCAGGAGACCAGGAAGAGGTAGAGGTCAGGGTATTTACTCACTGGCTCCCTCTCCGTGGGGTCACAGACTGGCTGAATAGTCCAGCTCCTGTCAGGTGTCTTCTTTCTCTGGTTTCAGTCACCATTCTGTCCTTTGTCACTTCAGGCCTTGGAGAATAAAAGTACCCTTCTATTAGCCCAGGTTACTGCACTACCCCTTGAGATTTCCCTATAACCTGCCAACACCTTTGTTAATAATCCCTTTATTAAACTCTCGTCAAATTACCCAACTCAAGTGGACCATCTGTTTCCTGCTACTAATTTGATGCTTACACAAGATCTCTGCTTAGGCAAGGCAGAAACAGGTATTTTGGAAAATTGTAATGGGAGATGATCAGGACCCAGCTACCTGGAAATTGAGGCCCCACAGGTAGGAATTTAAGTTGCTCTTGACACAGAGGGACAAAGGAGTAACTTCTTTATTGAAAATTAGTGATGCAGAGAAGTGAATAAATTTACTGACACCTGGAGGTGCCAAGCTCAGATTATTGATAATAACATAAGATTTACTGTGCTTTTATCATAGGCCAGACATTGTGCTATGCTCTTAATACAGTATTACATTTTAGATTATTTCACCCACTTTACTGGGTGAGAAAACTGGGTGCATTGATCATTGCTGTTTTGTCTACCCACGTCCCTCCCTCAACATCTTCCAGTAACAAAACTGTTTTCTGCAAGGAACTCATTTTACATGTTTTAGGTAGGGCTAACTTTGGCCTTGCCAGAGTGCACCTCCCATGTGCAATATTTGGTTCAGTGATGAGCATGTAACCCAGACAGACCAGTAAATCTTCCTTGAGTTGTTTTTGTTGTTTTTTCCTACAAATTTATTTATTTATTTATTTATGGCTGCGTTGTGTCTTCATTGCTGCGCGTGGGCTTTCTCTAGTTGCAGAGAGCGGGGGCTACTCTTCATTGCGGTGCGTGGGCTTCTCATTGTGGTGGCCTCTCGTTGCGGAGCACGGGCTCTAGGTGCGTGGGCTTCAGTAGTTGTGGCTCACGGGCTCTAGACCGCAGGCTCAGTAGCTGTGGCACACGGGCTTAGTTGCTCTGCGGCATGTGGGATCTTCCCGAACCAGTGTTCGAACCTGTGTCCCCTGCATTGGCAGGTGAATTCTTAACCACTGTGCCACCAGGGAAGTCCCCTTCCTTGAGTTTTGATATATGAACTTAGGGAAAGAGCTAGAAGGATAATGATGTTAGCTGCCACTTCTCGTGGCCACCTTTCCCTAGGCTTGGAGGAAGCCATCTCCAGTAAGAAATCATACAGTATTATGCAAAGAGAACCAGTGAGAAAAGATAGATTGAGAAAGCCAAGAGCAAGCCCAGGAGAGATGACCTCATTTCCTCCTGCATCCACTGTCATCAAGTAGCTTCTATCCCTAGGTTTTTCTTATGAGCCAAAAAATATATATATTTTTACTTAATGTCAGCTGAGTTTCTGTTATTTATCATCAAAAATATCCTATAAATATATTGAGGTTTACTTAGAGATCCTTCAGCTGAGCAGTGATCAAGACATGTGTGTGAGGAAACCACCCAAGGTTGGGGAAGGACACTCAAATGGAGCAGGTGGAACCATCCTCAGAGCCCACATAGATTCAGAAACAATTGGTGATCCCACAAGCCAGAATGAAAAAACTTTCTGGTACATGGGACACCATGTAGAGTACTCAGAAATGTATTACATGGTTAGTAGGGAAAAACATCAGTCCTCAACTTTGTTTAGTCCTGCATAACAAACCTTAAATGCAAGCATTAAAAGGATCAAACTGTTTCTAAGTAAATTAACTATATCCTAGAACAAAGCTCAAGAATACATGTAGAAATAAAAGAATATGCAGCATATAAAAATGTAAAGGTCACACTTGGTGGTATCCAATCAAAAATTACCAGGCATGTAAAGAAGTAGGAAAATAT
The DNA here is from genome assembly GCF_025265405.1 of Mesoplodon densirostris. Lineage (NCBI taxonomy): Eukaryota > Metazoa > Chordata > Mammalia > Artiodactyla > Ziphiidae > Mesoplodon > Mesoplodon densirostris. Next base: position 77,570,644 of record NC_082668.1, on the reverse strand, counting down.
AACCCATATGATGGAGAAAAACCTATTAAAACTAACCCAGAATGACACAGATAATAGAATTAAGTAGTCAGGGGCATGGTAACCACGTGTTCAAGAAAGTAGAGGAAGCCATAAATGTGTTAGGGAAAAAAAACAGATGATGGCATGAAAATGACCCAAATCAAACTTCTAGAGTTGAAAAATGCAAGTCTAAAATGAAAAATATACTGAATGGAATTAAGTGCAGATCAGACACTGAAGGATAAAGCATTAGTGAATTCAAAGACATGTCAATAGAGACTATTCAGAATAAAACCCAGAGAGAAAAATGACTAAAAAAACAATCAATAGAGCATCAGTGAGTTGTGGGACCAGCCCAAGCAGCCTCCTATACATGTAATTATAGTCCCCAAAGGAAAGGAGAGAGAATAGGGGACAAAAAAAATATTTGAAGAAATAATGGCTGACATTTTTCCAAATTTGTTGAAAAATGTAAACATCCAGATCTAAGAAACTCAGCAAACCCTAACTGAAAGAAGCATGAAGAACCCATACCAAAGCACATCATAATCATATCAGGGAGCCTGTCTCAATGGCAGCATTCCTGACAGTCATACCTGGCCTTCCAATGAGGGCAACCACAGAGTGTTTTAAAGATGCAGATATTCTTAATATCACTAATTTATCACTCAGTGGCTTAATGAAAGGAATGAATTTGGGGCCATCTAGTGGAACAGAAGGGTGGGGATGGATATGTAAGTTGCACATGATAAATTCAGTCTAGTAGTCTTATCTTCCTAAGCTTGTGGATTCCCTCCTCCACATCATGCCAAGGAAGCTCTGGCCTGTCATCTCATTAAATGTAGGCCACCACCAAGTCCAAGTTTTAGTCAGTCAACCAAGGAAGATGTTAGAGTCACCTTCAGCTGCACAAGCTAACACATTAAATCTAAAATCTCTAGGGAAGTGCTCTTATATCAATGAGTTCAACCCAATCTACTGTTATATCTTCTTTGGACAAATGCCCTTAAAATGCACCACTACAAATGTTCCCCACGTTTCTGTTGATACATATAATTAGCAAGGCCTTGAAAGTCCTTGGGGGTATAAGTTATTTTCTCCTAGATCATAATGCGTACCCATTCCCTGGAATATGCTGGATTTGACCCAGTCCACAGGTTCAGTGGTAAGAGGGGAGGGTTTTGGTAAGTTTTGCAGAGAATGGACATCCCCTTTCAAGGCATTTGCCCCAGAGAAAATTATCACAGGGTTTTCCCAGCAAAAGAAGTATAACAATGGACTAAAAGCTCATGGAAATACATGGTCTTACCACAGACCCATTTCTTAGAAAAGGCTAGGCTATTGAAAGCTAGAATGGCTTACCAAAGACTCAGGTATGGTGGCAGTTGAGAGACAACAGCCTGCAAAAGTGGAGTTCTGTATATGCTTTGAATCGGCGACCATTACATGATGGCATCTCCCCCATAGCCAACATACACAGATCTGAAAACTAAGGAGCAGGAGTAAAGGAACAATCGATCCTGAAAAGGGAATTCAAAAATTTATCTCTAGAGAAACCAGAATTTGCTACTATTTTTAAAATAGCTAATAGCCTTCTCTCCATTACTTCTAAGAAACAGTGTTCTAAAAAACATTGAACTCCAACTTTAGCTACCTAAGAATGTGGGGGATCTTTACACATGTTCAATGTTGTATATTGTAAAATGATTACCTTATAATAGAGAAATGAGCAAAGATGCCCAAAATGAGCAGTCGAGTACCTGGGAGCAAAACAAAAAATAGGAGAGCCAGAAACAAAATATTATGTGGTACCCCGAATATGTTTTATTAATTCCCTAGTAAATTCTCCAGTTCATCCTCCTATTTGATCTACTAATCAAGCAGAGAAGCAGTCCTCCTGATGTTATAGGCAGACAAATTACCCTTAGTGTTTAGGGCACTATTCCAAAGAAATGTTATGAGAAAACAACAGGGAAGGATCTCTGCATGTAGCCCTTCTTTAGCCTGAAGCACTCTGCTACTACAGAGGTGTGAGGACACACTGCTGAGGTTAAAAGTTAAAGGTCAAGTTGATATTATTCTCTTGGTCCTTTAGTTGACTAAAAATGTTTGCTGAGATGCAAGCAATTAATGAAAAGAATTATGGTTACTTTATTAATATGACTGAATAAATGTCTCTTCAGAATGCAGTTTATCACTCAAAGCATATCATATTGCCTTAAAGTTACTTAGTCACTTTCTGGCCAGAAAGGGCTTCATTATAATAATTCCTTATTAAACTTCTCATTGATATGGGCCCTGATCAGTATGGCCTCCAGCAAAGCAAATCTAGGATTTGGAAAAGTGAACCCCTATGAGTACTAGCTGAACTTACCCAAAACATTGATTTTCAGGCTGCTTCTTCTCTTCTGAACTCTAGAAAGCTCAAGAAGGATTTGATAGCCATGCAAATTCTCAAAGAACACCACTGAACCATCAAAATGGCTTTCAAAGGTTTAGAATTAATTGAAAGAATTATTTTCTTTAGCATCTAATTCTTATTTACAAGTCGTTTTTAGGGGTTCAAACTTAGGCAACAGTGTGACTAACTCTTACTTCATATTGGAAACTATTCATTTATTTGGTAAAGAGTAAACAAGTTCTATGGGAAATAGGTGAGTGAATAAATTAATCATAAAATCATTTAGCAAGAAAAGAAGGACTCAGAGAAAATTCGAACCTAGATATTTTTAAAAAGTATGTTTAGGAATAGTCATGTCTCTTAACCAGAGCTATGGTAAATTAAGGTATAGCCAAAGCTATGGCAAGCCACAGAGAAAAGCTCTTCTCTTCAAAGGAGACAGAATTATTATCTCCACAGTCGTGGACATAGTGGGTGTGGTGCCACGGTCAGGCATCTCCTGCTCACTCAAGGTTCACAAGGTGCACCTCGGTTTGACAAGCAGTTAAAAACTAAATAGATTTAGATACAAACTTTAAAAAAAGGTTCATGCAAACAGGCATTCTCACACTGAACTGGGACTATATATTGGTAAAACCAATCTGTAGGGCAGTTTAGCAATATATCAAGGGCCTTAAAAGTATGCATGTCCTTTGAATAGGATATTTCACTTTAGCCTAAGAAAATAAGTTTTTTTTTACAGTGGTCTTCATATTCATAGGAAAGAAAGAAAGGGAGGGAGGAAGGAAGGAAGAAAGAAAGAAAGAAAAAGAAAGGAAATGCCCAAGAAAACTGTTAAAGGTTTTTAAAATTATTAATGCTCAGGAAGGTCTTAGAATAATTTTTCTAGAGTTTTTGTATTTTAAAATTTTTCTGTAATGAAAAAAATTTTTTTTTAAAGATTCAGAGTAGCCACCTACCTCAAAGAGTATTATGAATTCATGCTTAAAGAAGCTGATTAAAAACAAAGCACCAGTGCAGTATTGCTCACATAGCATGTTCTTCCAAAATACCCTCCCCCATCTTCTGTAATAGCTGCCTGCCTTTCAGTGGCCTGTAGCCTCAAAAAAGTTGTGGAATTGTGCCAATGTGTGTTCCATCATCCCTTAATTATTTGTGCCAACTGATGGGAGCTGAAATATGGAAAGCATCAAAAAGATAATCCTAAATTAATTTGTTCTTGGACTTGGAATACGACCAGACACATGTGTTTAGACATGAATGTATTTACCCCCCACTAAACCTCATACCATTTCCTCACCACTTCTTGGCTTGGCTCCCACTTACAGCACTGGGGAGGTCCCAGGAACCAAAGAAAATCTGAGCAAGGATTGTCTGGTGATGGAGATTTGGCTCTGAACTGTGGATATTTGTATGTAGAAATGCAAAAGCATCCATACATAATTGTCCACATATTTATATTTCACCTACAGTAGTTAATTTCCCATAGTTCTTTGATTAAAAGGAGAGTTTTATTTGTGCAGAATCCTCCAGATTTGGTGAAAATGGAGACTGGGGTAATGGAAAGAAGTCTTGGCAGGACTGGTTACCTAATTTATGAAACCCAGTGTAAAATAAAAATGTGGGACATCTTGTTCTAAAATTACTCAGAATTTTAAGATGGTGACAGCAGAGCACTATACCAAGCACAGAGCCCGGTATAAATGCACAGGTCACATGCCCATGAAGCCAGTCCTGAGGCTTAGAGTCAGGTAGACATGACATCAAATTCTAGGCTTTTCATTTACAAGCTGAGTGTCTTGAGTAAGTTATTTAAACTTTTAAAGCTTCAGTTTTCTCCTCTGTAAAACAGGAATAATGATTATGTATCATTCTCAAGAGTATTGTGGTAATTAATAGAGAACATTATGCTAAGTGTATAGCATAGTGCCTGGCTTGTGGACACTGTCTTTTTTTGTCCTACATACTACAGTTAGAGTTCTAAAATGTAACCTTGAGGGTCTCTCCCTGACTTAAAACTATTTTTAGTTACCCATTGTCTACGAAACAAAATGGAAATGCATATTATAGACAATGAAGACCTTCGCTGTTCGGGTTTCATCCACTTTTCTAGACTTGCCACCTACCACTCTCACATGTGTATCAAGGTCCAAAATATAATTTGTGAGCTTTTTCACTTTTCCTTAAGCGTCAGTAATTATAATAAACATAGGTGACATATGTTAACAAGACAGCAAGCCCCAAATGGGGTCACTTATGCTAAGTCCCAGGTCACCGAACTGAGAGTTAATTACAGTTTCCACTCTCCCAGAAATGGAATCTTAAACCAGTCAATCAGGAATCTCCTGATCATCACTAGTTAGGTAATCTGCCCGATAGACTCCTGTCATCCCCTAAAGGAAAATACCTTTGCAATAACCAGCCTACTTTTTTGCCTAGTAAAAAAAGCCTGCTCCCTTCTGCCTATAAAAATCTTTCATTTGGGGGCTTCCCTGGTGGCACAGTGGTTGGGAGTCCGCCTGCCGATGCAGGGGACACAGGTTCGTGCCCCGGTCCGGGAAGATCCCACATGCCACGGAGCGGCTGGGCCCGTGAGCCATGGCCACTGAGCCTGCGCATCCGGAGCCTGTGCTCCGCAATGGGAGAGGCCACAACAGTGAGAGGCCCACGTACTGCAAAAAAAAAAAAAAAAAAAAAAAAAAATCTTTCATTTGGTATACAGCTCCTTGGAGCTCGTTTCTGTCTGCTAGATTGGATGCTGCCCAATTCAAACCGATTTTTGCTCGAATAAACTCTTAAAATTTTTAATATATCTCAATTTATCTTCTGACACATATAATAAATGTTTCTTTGTGCCAGGCACTGTGCTAAACATTGTGTTGGAAGGAAGACTCATTGTCCACTCCTGATGTTTTCTCCCGTGAGAGGGAGCTCCATGAGCTGTAACTCTCCTGGATACGTCCACCTCCTCACTTACCCTCCCTGGGAAGAGTGATTTATCTCACTGGTGAGCTTGGAAGAAACTGGGTATTTATAATCTAGCCTCTTCCTTTCTCTGTAGCAAATCCCCCCACAGGGAGCATGTGCTCCCAATTGATCTCAGGGAAACTGTAAGCTTAGTAGCAAAAACCTTTGCCCAGTGGGAGACCTATTGCCTAGGACTGTGACCAGGTGGTAAATCTATTTCTGGTGTTCCAGGTCAGGAAGCCTATACTCTCCAGTGTCAGCGTTATTGATGATATTGTCTCCTGTCTGTCTTACTCTTTGCCTATTTCTTAATTGGTTCAGGACTTGGGTGAGGAGAACGGGTATTTATAAAAGCTATGCAAATACCCCAATACAATCTACATCTATGAGCTCCTTTCAGTCTCATAACTGCCATATGAGATAAGCATTTTTCTCATCCAGTTTTTTACAGGTAAGTGAGGAATACCAATCAAGTAAGTGGCGTAGTCAAGATCTGAACTAGATCTATCTAATGCCGAAGATTATGCTCTTAAAATTTCCCATTTTGTTTTTGCGTGCAAATTTCATAATAAACGATAAGAACATTCAAATTTTGGGTTGAAAAGAAAGCTAACACAGTATTATATCCAGTATACTTATATTCTATTTGGCAGAAAAGTAAGCCAAGCTAAACTTATATTCAGCAAATGCTGAATTTTATTTTAGGAAGAGCAAGCTGCAACCATAACAAAGAACTGTATTTACAGCTAACAGCAATAACCATGTTACTGTATAGGTCTTACACTACGAACTGAAACTACATTTCATGATTTACAGGGTCTGAAAGGTAAACAGTAAAAGGTATTTTTGGGGGGATTTCTCATTAGCAACCACAAAACTAGCAATTTTGTGAGGAATTATGTTGTCTATCCTTTCTCAAAACACACGCAAGACATTTCTTTGATGGTGAACCCATTCTGATTCCAACATCAGACTATTTTCAACATTCTGGGAACTCCTCCACACCCTGCCTATCTCTGGGAAGGTTTGATTCCCTACCCACTTGGTGAAAAGAAAGGAATTTAGAACATTTAAGGTAGCAGACTGCCTACTTATGACCTCCTGAGGAATGAGCTCTGCCTACCTAGTCCCTTCATGCAGGTACATGAGTGAGTCATCAAAAATTCACTAACACTTCAATTATTTATGCTGATGGCAGTTGTGCTAATAAGAGAAATGACAAAAGGGTGCAGTGCCCAAGAATTTGTAGATCTGGCAGATTTAATGCATCCACTTATATCTGTAACTCAGCCCCCCCTCCATATGATCCTAGTTATTGTGTTCCATAAGAATTCCTACCAAGACTCCACCCCAGTTCACCCCTCTCTCTTGTGGTCTTAAGAATGTCAATGCTATGCAATATTTTCTTCTTTATCACATCTATATCCCTTCATGCTTTGCTTACCAAGATGTGTTTTTCTCTCATCATGTTTGTTTAATCCTATTGATTCAATGCATTATATTTCTACCAGGAAAGCAATACTAACAAAATATGTAGTTTGACACATATAAAGCACTGCCACGTATATACACACTTTTGTGTGTATATATCTTTTCCTGCCTTTCCCATACATTGCCTGACTTGACATCTCTTTTTTTTTTTAATAAAAAGCTTACCACTCATGATTATCTCTTGAACATTCTATCCAAAATTGCAGCTGGAAGGGCAAAGAAAAGAAGGTGAAGGAAGGTAATTTTCACTTCTTGTAACCTTCATTATTTATCAAATACACTTTTTTTTTATAACCATCTTTGTAGCACTTCAAGACATGCCTAACTGCCAGTGTTCACTTTTACAGGCCCAGTGGATAATGGAACTCCCAGAGAATCCTGGCTTGGAAAGGCAATCAATAAGGTTAGTTTGACACTACTCTATTGAAGGAATTGTCTTTTCTTTGAGAGAGAAGGTTGACTGATGGCAACCAGAAGGGGTTCTAGAGAGCAGCTATAGACTCAGAGCACGGATTTTAGTCTGCATGGGTGCAGCACCCTGTGTACACTTTTATCACCTCACTGATATTCATATACCCCGGTGACATAGGGAATGCTTTGCCCATTTTTTAAATTGATAACTTGAGGCACAGACAGGTGAATGACTGGCTCAATAACATGTAGAGAATTCAGGAGCATGGCACCAACATAGAAGGCTATGCAACTCAAGGTTGAGAATTCCACATCAGTCTGTATGGGCCTTTTACTCCCCCCAGTAGTCTCTTGTTGCCTACCTTCAATATTCTCCTGCCAACAGCGACCCTTACCTCTCTGGTTAAAGCAGGCGGTTCTAAATAGTTGTTGTTGGTTACCGTGGTAACAGATGGCTAGGTTTCAGCTTCAAATGCCCCTTTTAATGAGGCAATTTCAAGAATATTCACGATAAATTACCAGACCACAAACTCAACTGTGGGAAATTTTGCTTTGGAAAATCTAATAAAAAGAAAGCAGAAAGAATGAGCAGCAAATGCGCTAGAGAAAATGGGGCCAGATTTGGAGAGGCAAATGGAAGGGAAGCCAGGCCTGACTACCAAAAGCCAGATCAGAATCAATTCAAACCAGAGCTTTAAATTATAAATGGTCCCTGAAGGGCTACCCGCCAGATGGAGCCAAGATTCCTCGGGAGGAAGAATGGTAAAATGAGAGGTGGAGAGGGCAGGAGTTGAGTACATCCTGCAGGAGGCTGCGTATTTTAAAGAGCTTCAGTTTTCTATTTTATTGCTGACTGTGGTGACTAAATGTCAGCAACAGTCTTCCTCTTGTTTCTCCATTTATGGAACCAAGAGACACTGTGACCTGGAGAGGACACACTTAACTAGACTGTGGAATTTGGCATACATGAACTTCATTAGCAACCTAGGTTATCCACAAGTCCCAAAGACATAGCATTCTTGTTAATGTTCCAGGATTCTGTTATTAACCTCTTAGCTCTTCTACCTACTAAAAATCTCAGAAAGATAAAAGAAATTTAATACATCGCTACACTATTACATGGAAAGAAACATCATAATTACTTAAAGGAAGACATGTCAATAATCCTTTTACGTTTTAATATAAAAACATGCCTTGCCTGTGTAGGATAGTTGAAGTGTATACCCTGTTGAAGGCAAAAGGATAGCCTAAAAGAGCTTTCACAGACATTTTAGATCTCTGGCCAAGCTCCTTAGGTCGCTACAGGACCGTCTTACTCTTGCTGCTCACGGAAAGCACCAGGGAACAGATGCATTACAGTTTGTGACAGGAGAACAGCCTGTGGATTCCGCCTACTCCCTCCCGTCCATCTGGGAGGTGGGTGAGACAGGGAGCCCACCGAGAGGGAGGCTCTCCTGGGAATCCCTGGGGGTACCATGGTTATTGGTGCTTTATTTTCAGTAGATGGCACTGTGTCTATTGACATAAGCAAAAAGAGAGTCTAGATAGGAAATATAATTGTTTCTGGAGAAAGCATACTGCATTTGAAAATAATGCATGGTATATATTTTTTTACTGAGTAACATTATAACACAAATACTGTTTAGTATTCATGTTAGCACTCTCTTTTGGAGCTCAAGGAACTTTATGATTTATTATTCTGGCTCAGACTCAGAGCTGTGGTGGAGCCCAGGGCCATTCTATGAGGGATATAGTTGGGATAAGAGTAAATCACTCTGAATGTTCACCCACTTTACCACCCGAATATATCAGCACCTGTACTCTATCTATGCCTGGATTCCCACCCTGGGCACTGGATTCCCCTTTACCTGAGACAGAACACTCTGACACCTTGGTTCCTGCCCAGCACACAGGAATCCTCACATCCCCAGAGTCAAAGCAACCAGATCAGTTTCTTACACATGGGTGGTCCTATGTAGTAAATACTGTAAGTTTCCCATGCATGCTTTTTCCTTTATAACAGACATCTAAATATTTTTTCTCTCTTTTGAGTGCTTTCAGGAAAGTAGTCCCCAGCACCAGAAGATGAATCAAGTTTATTTTAGGCTGATTGTGGTCTCCCATTTAAAAATGGGAGAAGGACCTCCCTGGTGGCGCAGTGGTTGAGAGTCCGCCTGCCGATGCAGGGGATACGGGTTCGTGCCCCGGTCTGGGAGGATCCCATATGCCGCGGAGCGGCTGGGCCCGTGAGCCATGGCCGCTGGGCCTGCGCGTCCGGAGCCTGTGCTCCGCAACGGGAGAGGCCACAACAGTGAGAGGCCCGCATACCGCAAAAAGAAAAAAAAATAAAAAATAAAAAATAAAAATGGGAGAAGAACCTCAAGTTTGCTTCTTAGAAAATGAACTCTAGACACAGTGTGGAGGATAGAGTAGATGAAAAGAGGCTCTGTGAGTCAAGCACTGTGCTATGCACTTAATAGAATATTCTGTTTTATCCCTTATTATAATCTTGAGGTAGGTACTATACTACCCATTTTACAGATGAGAAAACTGAAGCTCAGAAAGTTTAAACAACCTACCTAAAATCACTCTTGCTATTGACTGAGCTTATGATGAGATTCTAAGCATTAGAGAAGTCTGCTGTGGGACTTCTGGGAAAGGGACATGCAAGGAGAAGCCTCCCATTTCTGTCCCTTGACATGACCTTTTGAATATGACCCCTTGGACTGCAGCATTGATCTTGAGACAATTACAGGAGCCAACCTAAGAGAGTAAGACAGAAGTCTGAGGATGACAGAGTAGAATGATGGAAAGAACCTGGGATCTTGATGATGCTGTGGAGCTCTGAATTAACCACCCCTCAAACTTCAGATTTATGTTTCAGCCTCTTTGAAACATATCTTCTGTTACCTGTAGCGCCAGCCTCCCAAATCCTAACTAATACAACCTAAGACCCTAGCCATAATTATTTAGAAAAATGATTAGTGCCTGAGCCAAAAGCAGCTATCCATAGGGTAACTGCCAAGGAGTCAGGATATGAGAGTCCACCCATCAGGACCTCTTTGCTGGATCACACCTAATGAGACCAATCAGACCCTTTCTGGGGGAGCCTGAATAGCATTTTCTCCCACCTCTTCAGGAGCTTCCCTCCATCACTCTTCTGTATCGTCAATGTTTTCTGCTTATACTAGCACCTTCTTAAATACCATTTAAATTGTTCATAGTAAAAAAACTAACATAACACCTCTATCAAATATTGACTGTCTTACATATAACACTCTAACTAGCTTCTTTCTTTCACAATCAACTTAGTTGTCTCCAGTTCCTACCCTTCAAGTCACTCTTCAACCCACGGCAGTTGACACCTGCAGTGCTCCAACAGGACATCATCTCTTACGGATGTTACAGGATGGTCATAAAATAGGTTATCAACTGAGTAACAGACAGACCAAAAACTTAATCATTTAAAACAGCAGCCACCTGAGGTCTACTTTTCAAAATTTAAGAAAAAATTGCACTGTAAACATATGACAGATAGTATAGCACAGTAGTTAAGAGCAAAAATGAGTTATGAAGTCAAACAAACCTGAACTGGTAATCCTAGATTCCTTAAGTAACAATGAATGGGTTTCTTAAATTCTCTATGCTTTTGTTTATTCAAATATAAAATGAGGAGAATACCAACTTACATGGTGGCCATAAGAATTCTACTGCAAAGTCACAGCCTGTCATTTTATATATTTCACTCTGATCACAACAGTTGCTAGCCACCTGATACATTCTTCTTTATTTTTCTTTTATTGTCTGTGACTACCAGCCCCACACTGGAGTATCAACTCCTTAAGAGCACAGATATTATTTATCCTGTTCATCACTGCATTCCCAGTATGGGTAATAGTTCCAAGCACTCAGCAGATGCTCAGCAGATGGATGATGAATGGAAAGAAGGAATGGAGGGAGGCAGGCAGAGAGGGATGGAATGAGAAGAAAAGGAGAGAAGGAAAGATGAAAAATGGAGAGTACTAAAATAAAACTTCAAAAAGTGGTAAACAAAAACAAAAACAAACAAACAAACAAAAAACTCTTTAGAAGCAGACCCCTCCACATGCCTCAAAGGGAAGATGCAGACCTGTATGTTTCAGGATCTTCCCACCAAAACCCCACACAATTCCTTTACTATTCCAGCCAAGTATGGCCTAGCCCTACCCTCATACCTGTTTTCCTTGGTTTAGTAATAAAGAAACATAGATGGAAATAAAGAAGAGATATCAGGTAGAAAGATATAAAATAGTGGGAAAAATATATATATATATTTTTTATTTATTTTTATTTTTTTATTTTTTTTTATTTTACAAATTTAATCAGTTATACATATACATATGTTCCCATATCCCCTCCCTTTTGCGTCTCCCTCCCACCCTCCCTATCCCACCCCTCCAGGCGGTCACAAAGAACCGGGCTGATCTCCCTGTGCTATGCGGCTGCTTCCCACTAGCTATCTACCTTACATTTGGTAGTGTATATATGTCCATGCCGCTCTTTCACTTTGTCACAGCTTACCCTTCCCCCTCCCCATATCCTCAAGTCCATGCTCTAGTAGGTCTGTGTCTTTATTCCTGTCTTACCCCTAGGTTCTTGATGACATTTTTTTCTTAAATTCCATATATATGTGTCAGCATACAGTATTTGTCTTTCTCTTTCTGACTTACTTCACTCTTTATGACAGACTCTAGGTCCATCCACCTCATTACAAATAGCTCAATTTCATTTCTTTTTATGGCTGAGTAATATTCCATTGTATATATGTGCCACATCTTCTTTATCCATTCATCCGATGATGGACACTTAGGTTGTTTCCATCTCCGGGCTATTGTAAATAGGGCTGCTATGAACATTTTGGTACATGTCTCTTTTTGAATTATGGTTTTCTCAGGGTATATGCCCAGTAGTGGGATTGCTGGGTCATATGGTAGTTCTATTTGTAGTTTTTTAAGGAACCTCCATACTGTTCTCCATAGTGGCTGTACCAATTCACATTCCCACCAGCAGTGCAAGAGTGTTCCCTTTTTTCCACACCCTCTCCAGCATTTATTGTTTCTAGATTTTTTGATGATGGCCATTCTGACTGGTGTGAGATGATATCTCATTGTAGTTTTGATTTGCATTTCTCTAATGAGTAAAGATGTTGAGCATCCTTTCATGTGTTTGTTGGCTGTCTGTATATCTTCTGTGGAGAAATGTCTATTTAGGTCTTCTGCCCATTTTTGGATTGGGTTGTTTGTTTTTTTGCTATTGAGCTGCATGAGCTGCTTATAAATTTTGGAGATTAATCCTTTGTCAGTTGCTTCATTTGCAAATATTTTCTCCCATTCTGAGGGTTGTCTTTTGGTCTTGTTTATGGTTTCCTTTGCTGTGCAAAAGCTTTGAATTTTCATTAGGTCCCATGTGTTTATTTTTGTCTTTATTTCCATTTCTCTAGGAGGTGGGTCAAAAAGGATCTTGCTGTGATTTATGTCATAGAGTGTTCTGCCTATGTTTTCCTCTAGGAGTTTGATAGTGTCTGGCCTTACATTTAGGTCTTTAATCCATTTTGAGCTAATTTTTGTGTATGGTGTTAGGGAGTGATCTAATCTCATACTTTTACATGTCCCTGTCCAGTTTTCCCAGCACCACTTATTGAAGAGACTGTCCTTTCTCCACTGTACATTCCTGCCTCCTTTATCAAAGATAAGGTGACCATATGTCCGTGGGTTTATCTCTGGGCTTTCTATCCTGTTCCATTGATCTATCTTTCTGTTTTTGTGCCAGTACCACACTGTCTTGATTACTGTAGCTTTGTAGTATAGTCTGAAGTCAGGGAGCCTGATTCCTCCAGCTCCATTTTTCGTTCTCAAGATTGCTTTGGCTATTCGGGGTCTTTTGTGTTTCCATACAAATTGTGAAATTTTTTGTTCTAGTTCTGTGAAAAATGCCAGTGGTAGTTTGATAGGTATTGCATTGAATCTGTAGATTGCTTTGGGTAGTAGAGTCATTTTCACAATGTTGATTCTTCCAATCCAAGAACATGGTACATCTCTCCATCTATTTGTATCATCTTTAATTTCTTTCATCAGTGTCTTATAATTTTCTGCATACAGGTCTTTTGTCTCCTTAGGTAGGTTTATTCCTAGATATTTTATTCTTTTTGTTGCAATGGTAAATGGGAGTGTTTCCTTGATTTCACTTTCAGATTTTTCATCATTAGTATATAGGAATGCCAGAGATTTCTGTGCATTAATTTTGTATCCTGCAACTTTACCAAATTCATTGATTAGCTCTAGTAGTTTTCTGGTAGCATCTTTAGGATTCTCTATGTATAGTATCATGTCATCTGCAAACAGTGACAGCTTTACTTCTTCTTTGCCCATTTGGATTCCTTTTATTTCCTTTTCTTCTCTGATTGCTGTGGCTAAAACTTCCAAAACTATGTTGAATAAGAGTGGTGAGAGTGGGCAACCTTGTCTTGTTCCTGATCTTAGTGGAAATGGTTTCAGTTTTTCACCATTGAGGACGATGCTGGCTGTGGGTTTGTCATATATGGCCTTTATTATGTTGAGGGAAGTTCCCTCTATGCCTACTTTCTGCAGGGTTTTTATCATAAATGGGTGTTGAATTTTGTCAAAAGCTTTCTCTGCATCTATTGAGATGATCATATGGTTTTTCTCCTTCAACTTGTTAATATGGTGTATCACATTGATTGATTTGCGTATATTGAAGAATCCTTGCATTCCTGGAATAAACCCCACTTGATCATGGTGTATGATCCTTTTAATGTGCTGTTGGATTCTGTTTGCTAGTATTTTGTTGAGGATTTTTGCATCTATGTTCATCAGTGATATTGGCCTGTAGTTTTCTTTCTTTGTGACATCCTTGTCTGGTTTTGGTATCAAGGTGATGGTGGCCTCGTAGAATGAGTTTGGGAGTGTTCCTCCCTCTGCTATATTTTGGAAGAGTTTGAGAAGGATAGGTGTTAGCTCTTCTCTAAATGCTTGATAGAATTCGCCTGTGAAGCCATCTGGTCCTGGGCTTTTGTTTGTTGGAAGATTTTTAATCACAGTTTCAATTTCAGTGCTTGTGATTGGTCTATTCATATTTTCTATTTCTTCCTGATTCAGTCTTGGCAGGTTGTGCATTTCTAAGAATTTGTCCATTTCTTCCAGGTTGTCCATTTTATTGGCATAGAGTTGCTTATAGTAATCTCTCATGATCTTTTGTATTTCTGCAGTGTCAGTTGTTACTTCTCCTTTTTCATTTCTAATTCTATTGATTTGAGTCTTCTCCCTTTTTTTCTTGATGAGTCTGGCTAATGGTTTATCAATTTTGTTTATCTTCTCAAAGAACCAGCTTTTAGTTTTATTGATCTTTGCTATCGTTTCCTTCATTTCTTTTTCATTTATTTCTGATCTGATTTTTATGATTTCTTTCCTTCTGCTAACTTTGGGATGTTTTTGTTCTTCTTTCTCTAATTGCTTTAGGTGCAAGGTTAGGTTGTTTATTCGAGATATTTCCTGTTTCTTAAGGTGGGATTGTATTGCCATAAACTTCCCTCTTAGAACTGCTTTTGCTGCATCCCATAGGTTTTGGGTCGTCGTGTCTCCATTGTCATTTGTTTCTAGGTATTTTTTAATTTCCTCTTTGATTTCTTCAGTGATCACTTCGTTATTAAGTAGTGTATTGTTTAGCCTCCATGTGTTTGTATGTTTTACAGCTCTTTTCCTGTAATTGATATCTAGTCTCATAGCATTGTGGTCGGAAAAGATACTTGATACAATTTCAATTTTCTTAAATTTACCAAGGCTTGATTTGTGACCCAAGATATGATCTATCCTGGAGAATGTTCCATGAGCACTTGAGAAAAATGTGTATTCTGTTGTTTTTGGATGGAATGTCCTATAAATATCAATTAAGTCCATCTTGTTTAATGTATCATTTAAAGCTTGTGTTTCCTTATTTATTTTCATTTTGGATGATCTGTCCATTGGTGAAAGTGGGGTGTTAAAGTCCCCTACTATGATTGTGTTACTGTCGATTTCTCCTTTTATGGCTGTTAGTATTTCCCTTATGTATTGAGGTGCTCCTATGTTTGGTGCATAAATATTTAAAATTGTTATATCTTCTTCTTGGATCGATCCCTTGATCATTATGTAGTGTCCTTCTTTGTCTCTTCTAATAGACTTTATTTTAAAGTCTATTTTGTCTGATATGAGAATTGCTACTCCAGCTTTCTTTTGGTTTCCATTTGCATGGAATATCTTTTTCCATCCCCTTACTTTCAGTCTGTATGTATCTCTAGGTCTGAAGTGGGTCTCTTGTAGACAGCATATATATGGGTCTTGTTTTTGTATCCATTCAGCCAGTCTGTGTCTTTTGGTGGGAGCATTTAGTCCATTTACATTTAAGGTAATTATTGATATGTATGTTCCTATTCCCATTTTCTTAATTGTTTTGGGTTCGTTATTGTAGTTCTTTTCCTTCTGTTGTGTTTCTTGCCTAGAGAAGTTCCTTTAGCATTTGTTGTAAAGCTGGTTTGGTGGTGCTGAACTCTCTCAGCTTTTGCTTGTCTGTAAACGTTTTAATTTCTCCATCAAATCTGAATGAGATCCTTGCTGGGTAGAGTAATCTTGGTTGCAGGTTTTTCTCCTTCATCACTTTAAGTATGTCCTGCCACTCCCTTCTGGCTTGTAGAGTTTCTGCTGAGAGATCAGCTGTTAACCTGATTGGGATTCCCTTGTGTGTTATTTGTTGTTTTTGCCTTGCTGCTTTTAATATGATTTCTTTGTGTTTAATTTTTGATAGTTTGATTAATATGTGTCTTGGTGTATTTCTCCTTGGATTTATTCTGTATGGGACTCTCTGTGCCTCCTGGACTTGATTAACTATTTCCTTTCCCATATTAGGGAAGTTTTCAGCTATAATCTCTTCAAATATTTTCTCAGTCCCTTTCTTTTTCTCTTCTTCTTCTGGAACCCCTATAATTCGAATGTTGGTGCGTTTAATGTTGTCCCAGAGGTCTCTGAGACTGTCCTCTGTTCTTTTCATTCTTTTTTCTTTATTTTGCTGTACAGCAGTTATTTCCACTATTTTATCTTCCACCTCACTTATCCGTTCTTCTGCCTCAGTTATTCTGCTATTGATCCCATCTAGAGTATTTTTTATTTCATTTATTGTGTTTTTAATCGATGCTTGATTCGTCTTTATTTCTTCTAGGTCCCTGTTAACTGTTTCTTGCATTTTGTCTATTCTATTTCCAAGATTTTGGATCATCTTTACCATCATTATTCTGAATTCTTTTTCAGATAGACTGCCTATTACCTCTTCATTTGTTAGGTCTGGTGGGTTTTTATCTTGCTCCTTCTCCTGCTGTGCGTTTTTCTGTCTTCTCATTTTGCTTATGTTACTGTGTTTGGGGTCTCCTCTTTGCAGGCTGCAGGTTCGTAGTTCCCGTTGTATTTGGTGTCTGTCCCCAGTGGCTAAGGTTGGTTTAGTGGGTTGTGTAGGCTTCTTGGTGGAGGGGACTACTGCCTGTGTTCTGGTGGATGAGGCTGGATCTTGTCTTTCTGGTGGGCAGGTCCACGTCTGGTGGTGTGTTTTGGGGTGTTTGCGGACTTTTTATGATTTGAGGCAGCCTCTCTGCTAATGGGTGGTGTTGTGTTCCTGTCTTGCTAGTTGTTTGGCATAGGGTGTCCAGCACTGTAGCTTGCTGGTCGTTGAGTGAAGCTGGGTGCTGGTGTTGAGATGGAGATCTCTGGAAGATTTTCGCCGTTTGATATTATGTGGAGCTGGGAGGTCTCTTGTGGACCAGTGTCCTGAAGTTCGCTCTCCCACCTCAGAGGCACAGCACTGACTCCTGGCTCCTCAATTTGGGATGATTTGTTGTCTATTCATGTATTCCACAGATGCAGGGTACATGAAGTTGATTGTGGAGCTTTAATCCGCTGCTTCTGAGGCTGCTGGGAGAGGTTTCCCTTTCTCTTCTTTGTTCTCACAGCTCCTGGGTCTCAGCTTTGGATTTGGCCCCGCCTCTGCGTGTAGGTCGCCGGAGGGCGTCTGTTCTTCGCTCAGACAGGACAGGGTTAAAGGAGCAGCCTCTTCGGGGACTCTGGCTCACTCAGGCCGGGCGGGAGGGAGGGGCACGGAGTGAGGGGCGAGCCTGCAGCGGCAGAGGTCGGCGTGACGTTGCACCAGCCCGAGGCGCGCCGTGCGTTCCCCCAGGGAAGCCACCCCTGGATCCCGGGACCCCGGCAGTGGCAGGCTGCACAGGCTCCCGGAAGGGCGGTGTGGACAGTGTCCTGCGCTCGCACACAGGCTTCTTGGCGGCGGCAGCAGCAGCCCCAGCGTCCCACGCCCGTCTCTGGGCTCCGCGCTTTCAGCCGCGACTCGCGCCCGTCTCTGGAGCTCCTTTACGCGGCGCTCTTAATCCCCTCTCTTCGCGCAGCAGGAAACCAAGAGGGAAGAAAAAGTCTCCTGCCTCTTCGGCAGCTCCAGAGTTTTCCCGGACTCCCTCCCGGCTAGCTGTGGCACACTAGCCCCCTTCAGGCTGAGTTCTCGCCGCCAGTCCCAGTCCTCTCCCTGCGCTCTGACCGAAGCCCGAGCCTCAGCTCCAGCGCCGCCCGCCCTGGCGGGGGAGCAGACAAGCCTCTCGGGCTGGTGAGTGCCGCTCGGCACCGCTCCTCTGTGCGGGAATCTCTCTGCTTTGCCCTACCCAGGTATGTGGGGAGTTTCTTGCCTTTTGGGAGGTCTGGGGTCTTCTGCCAGCGTTCAGTAGGTGTTCTGTAGGAGTTGTTGCACGTGTAGCTGTATTTCTGGTGTATCTGTGGGGAGGAAGGTGATCTCCGCGTCTTACTCTTCCGCCATCTTACCCGGAAGTCGGGAAAAATATTTTAAGTGGAGTCAAGTACCACCACCATTTACTAGAAGTGAACTTTCAGCACCAATATTAATATTTTTTCCTGTTGTATCTGTAAAGTGATCATAAGTAATATGTACATAACAATTTTTAATTTACTCAAATCTCATTTTTATAACTAACTACTTCACAACAAGTAACATGCTAAGGCAACATCAGTAGATGAAAAAAGGTAGTCCCTGGCCCCAAGGAATGTTGCCCAGGAGAAGACAGAGATATGTAAAAAATACAATTACAATACAGTATTGCGAATGCAACAATCAGGCATGCAGAAGGGCAAGGGTAGCAAAAAGGATCACAACACTAAAAGGAAGACTGCACAAAAGACATACTATGTAAATTGAGTTTTGAAAAATGAAGTGGGTTTCCCAGGTGCCCCATAGGGAGAAAGGAATTCTTGGAGGAGGGAAGAGCATAATTGAAGACAGTGAATTGTTCATATAATCCAGAAGTGAAGTAGGTAATGGCAGGAGAAATGATTGGACACAGGCGTCATGAATACTTGTGTGTCTGCATTTTAGCAAGTCCATTCTAATGGAAACTTTGAGGATCAACTCGGGGGTGGGGGGCCGCGGGGGGACAGAACTAGTCATTCCTGCAAGAAACACTGGAACCAGTTTCTACCAACCCACCCAAAAAATGACTTCAAAGGCAACGTGGTATCACAGGAAGGGCTTGTTTTATTCTTTGTTTTTAGTTCATTAGGCCTCACTTAAAACTCTGATTCCACAATGCACTTGCTTTGGGATCTTGAACAACACTCATAACCTCTGCAAGCTCCAGTATAGTAAGTTTATGTGATTACCTTCATCTGTAATATCCTTGCGTTGCAATCTTAATGGAAACTCAAGTTCAGGTCAAAGACTAGTTTCTCTGTGACTTCTCCTCTGAATTGGTTCAAAAGCCGTCTCTCCCGTCCTCATTTGGCTTCTTTTATGGAATCTCATAAGAACTTCCATGACCTCTTTGGGTTTTTTTTGTTGTTGTTTGTTTGTTTTTTAATTGAAGTATAGTTGATTTACAATGTCGTGTTACTTTCAGGTGTACAGCACAGTGATTCCTTTTTCACATTCTTTTCCCTTATAAGTTATTACAAAACATTGAGTATAGTTCCCTGTGCCATAGAGGAGATCCTTGTTATATCTATTCTATGCCTTCTTTGAATGACTGTAGCACTTGTTGTCTGTATCATTTTTAGGTCGGTTGTGGCTTTGTGACTGAAAATGAAAATTTTCTATTTGTTAAAAAAAAAAAAAAACAGCAGCCATCGTTTATCGTTTTTCATGACTCTGCAGATTGACTAGGCACAAGTGGATAATTCTGTCCTGCAGTGTGTTGTCTGGAGCTGTGGTCATCTGGAGGCTTGACTGGACTAGAACCTCTATAATGGCTCATTCGCAGGGCTGGTGGGTGGTGTTGGCACTTGGCTGGGAGCATGAGTCCTTCTCCTCATGGCTCCTCCATATGTGGGGTTCCCACAGCATGAACACTGGGTTTTTAGGGGGAGTGTTTCAGGCCTGTGAAAGTAGAAGCTGCCCAGTCTCAGAAGTTAAAAATCTCACTTCTGCCACATTTTATTGGTCAATGCAAACACAATTCAGTCCAGAGTCAAGGGGAGGGAAATAGATTTCACTTCTTGTGGGAGGAATAGGAAAGAATTTGCAGCCAACTTTAATATACAACTGTTATTAATGGTCTTCCTTATTGCTAATTACAGTGAAAATAATATGGTTTTTATTTTATGTGGCTTCTCAATTATTGCAATATTTCGTTCTTTCAACTTCCATGACAGCACACTCTTCAGGTTTTCTTGGTACCTTTGGAGCCGCTCTCACCTTCTTGTGAAGAATCCTCTTCTTTTCCTCACACTCAAAATATTATTCCTTAGGATTCCATCCTTGGTCCTCTTCTGTTATCACTTTATATTTTTCTATTTATCTTATTGGACATTCTAATAAACTCTCAAGACTTCTATTACTATATACATATTAATTATTCTCGAGTCTTTACTCATAGCTCCTACTGCTCACTTAAGTTCCCGCCTAGATATCCCATCTTCACTGAACATTTCCTATTTCTATTTAAGTATCTTATAATAGTCACAAATGCAAAATGTCCAAAATTGAGCTCATGATATTTTCTCCCAAAGCTTCAACTTCAGTGTAATCTGTCTCTGTGAATAGCACCATAATTCCCTCAGTTACATAATGCAGAGAATTAATCATTTTTGACTCCTTTCTTTTGCTCAACCCTATGTCAAGTCATGAAAGGTAGTTAATATTATCTCTTTAATATCTTTCAAATTTGTTAAGTTGCCTGCATCTCTTCTCCAGTACTGTAGTACTGAACTCTAGTTCAGACCACTATCATCTTTTACCTGATATATTTCAGCATCTTTTATCTAGCCTTCTCACGTCAGATTGGCCTCCTCTTTAATTCATTTTCTACACTGAAGCCAGAGTAGTTTTTTTTGTTTTTTGGGGGGTTTTTTTGCAGTACGCGGGCCTCTCAGTGTTGTGGCCTCTCCCGTTGTGGAGCACAGGCTCCAGACGCGCAGGCTCAGCGGCCATGGCTCACGGGCCTAGCCGCTCCGTGGCATGTGGGATCTTCCCGGACCAGGGCACGAACCCGTGTCCCCTGCATCGGCAGGCGGACTCTCAACCACTGCGCCACCAGGGAAGCCCCCAGAGTAGTTTTTAATGGCAATATTCCATCGTGTTGTGCTCAATTTGACAGCATATATACTGAAATTGGAACAATACAGAGAAGACTGGCATGGCCCCTGTGCAAGAATGACAGATTTCTAAAGCATTCTTTATTTTTTTCTTTGTTGTTGGACACACAATCTATAAAGGCGTAATTTGCATGACAATAACAGCACAAATGAAGGGAGAGAGAAGATAAAGCCATGTAAGAGAAAGTTTTTGTATACAGTTGTAATTAAATTGGTATTAATCTGAACTAGGTTCTTATAAATTATTAATTGTAATCCTTATAGCAACTTCTAAGGAAATAACTCAAAAAATATAGTAAGAGAATCAATAAAGGGAATAAAATAGAAAATATCCTTTTAACACAAAAGTAGTCAGCAATAGAGGATGGAACCCCCCCAAAACACATAAGGCATATAGAAAACAAGTAGAAAATAGCAAATATAAACATGACTTTATCAGTAATTTCATTAAATGAGAAGGGATTGAATTGAAATGCAGAGATTAGCAGAATGGATTAAAAATACAAAATCCAACTATATGCTGCCTATAAGAGGCACACTTTAGATTCAGAGACACAAAGAAGTTGAAGTACGGGAAATGACATACTAGGTGAACAATAACTGAAAGACCTAGAACGGCTATACTAATGTCAGACAAAGTGGACTTTAGGACAAAAATTATTACTACAGACTAAAAAGAACATTTGATAATAACAGAGTTAATCCATCAAGATGATAAAACAATTATAAACATATTTACACCTGACAACCCCAAACTCAGGAATCAAAAACTAACAGAATTGAAGGGGAAAATGGGCAATTCAGTAATAACAGTTGGAGGTTTCTACATCTCACTTTCAACAATGGGTAAAACACCTAGACAGAAAATCATCAAGCAGATAGAAGACTTGAACAACATTATAATTCTATTAACAGAGACCTATAGAACAGTCCATTCAACAACTACAGAATACACATTCTTCTCCAGTACACACGTGGAACATTTACCAGAATAAACTATATGTTAGGCCATAAAACAAGTGTAAATAAATTTTAAAAGATTGAAATCATATGAAGTATGTGCTTTGCAACCACGGTGGAATGAAATTAGGAATTAATGACAAGGAAATATGACACATTCACAAATACATAGAAATTAAACCCAATCATAAATAATCAGAGGGTCAAAAAGGAAATAACAAAGGAAACTAGAAAATACTTTGAGATGAATGAAAATGAAAACACAACATACCAAATATTATGGGATGCAATGCAAATAGTGCCTAGAGGGAAACTTATAGCTGTATTTGCCTATATTTAAAAAGAAGAATGACTGCAAATCAATAACCTAACACTCCACCTTAAAGAACGTGAAAAACAAGAGCAAACTAAATCTAAAGCAAGCAGGAAGAAGAAAATAATATAGGTTGCAGTGAAAATAAGTGAGGTAAAGAATAGAAAAACAATAAAGTCAACAAAACCAGAAGTTGGTTCATTGAAATGATCACAAAGTTGACAAATCTTTAGTTGGCCTAATTAAGCAAAAAAAGAGAGAAGACTAAAATTACTAAAATCAGCGATAAAAGAGGGGATATTACTACCAACCTCACATACACAGAAAGATTATAAGGTGTTATGGACTGAATGTTTGCATTCCTCAAAATTCATATACTGAAGTTCTAACACCCAGTGTGATGGTGTTTGGAGACAGGGCCTTTGGGAAGTAATTAGGGATAGACTAAGTCATGAGGGTGGGACTCTAATGATGAGACTAGTGGCTTTAGAAGAAGAGAAAGCTCCCTCCCTCCTTCCTTCCCTCCCTCCTTTCTACTCCTCCCCCACTCCTAGCCCTGGTGCATGCAAGGAAAGGCCATGTGAGAACATAGTGAAAATGTGGTTGTCCGTCAACCAGGAAGAGAGCTTTCACCAGGAACCAGATCAAATTGGCTGGCACCTTGGTCTTGGACCTCCCAACCTCCAGAACTGTGAAAAATATATTTCTACTGTTTAAGCTACCCAGTCTATGTTATTTTTTATGGCAGCCTGAGATGACTAAGACAACAAAGAAGATAACCTAGATGAAGTGGATAAATTCCTAGAAACAGAAACTAACAAAGTTGATTAATGAAGAAATAGAAAAATCTGAAAAGATATATAATAAATAGCTTAGGTTAATCAAAAAATTCCAGCAAAGAAAAGCCCAGGACTGTATGGCCTCACTGGTGAATTCTACCAAACATTTAAAGAAGAATTAACACCAATTCTTCATAAACTTTTACAAATAATAAGAGGGAACAGCTTCTAATTCATTTTTTGAGTACAGTGTTCCCTGGTATCAAAGCAAGACAAAGACATCACAAGAAAAGAAAACTACAGACCAATATCCTTATAAATACAGAAACAGAACTCCTCAACCAAATACATACTAACAAACTAAATCCAGCAAAACATATAAAAGAATTTTATAACATTGCCAAGTGGGATTTATACTTGGTGTACCATATGAAAATCAGCTTAATATACCAAATTAATAGGATAAAGGGAAAAAACCCACATGATCATGTCAATAGATGCAGAAAAAGCATTTGACAAAATCCAACAGTTGGGACTTCCCTGGTGGCGCAGTGGTTAAGAATTCGCCTGCTAATGCAGGGGACACGGGTTCGAGCCCTGGTCCGGGAAGATCCCACATGCCGCGGAGCAACTAAGCCCGTGCGCCACAACTACTGAGCCTTCCCTCTAGAGCCCACGAGCCACAACTACTGAGCCCACGTGCTGCAGCTACTGAAGCCCGCACGCCTAGAGCCTATGCTCTGCAACAAGAGAAGCCACAGCAATAAGGAGCCCACGCACCACAACGAAGTGTAGCCCCTGCTTGCATGCAGCAATGAAGACCCAACACAGCCAAAAATCAATCAATCAGTAAACAAAAATTAAAAAAAAAATCCAACAGCCTTATAAAAAACAAACTAACAAACCAACCAACCAACAACCACTCAACAAAACCCCACAGCTAACATAATACTTAACGATGAAAGATGAGAAGTTTCCCCCCTAAGATCAGGTACAAGACAATCACACTCCAATCTGATATTACTTTATAATTTTAAAGTTATATGTGTGATAGTTAAAAGTACTTTTTGAATGGTATGATCCAGTTTTTATTCTTTAAATAAGTACATATGATGCACAGAAATGAGTTTGGAAGTCTGTACACCAAGAGGCTGGCAGTGGTAACCTTGGGATGGTGGCAGTGGTGGTGATCTTTACATACGTTTTGTTTGTTTGTTTTGGTCTGTTTTTATAACAACATTATTGAGATGTAACTCACATACCACATACTCCACTTATGTACGTGTACAGTTCAATGGTTTTTAGTGTACTTATGCAGTCATCACCTCTGTCCAATTCCAGAACATTTTCATTACACCAAAAAGAAACCTTATACCCATTGGCAGTCACTCCCCACTTCACCCTCACCCAACCGCTGACAACAGCCCATCTAATTTCTGTTTGTATGGATTTGCCTATTCTGGACATATACCATATAAATAATATCATACATTATGTGAGTTTTGTGTCTGACCTCTTTCATGTAGCATAGTGTTTTCAACGTCCATCCATGTTGTGGCATGTATCAGCACATTCCTTTTTTTATGGCTGAATAATATTTCATTGTATGGACATACAGGATTTTATTAGACTCCATACATCAGGCTCTACTGTTAGACTCCATACATCGGGCAGGCCTTAAGCTTTATCATCTGTCCCCAATCCCTACTTCCTGTGAAACCATTAAAAGTGAAATATCAATATCACCAGAATTTGACGCATATGCCCTGCCTATGGCAGAAGCCATCCCTGGTGTTTCCTCACCTCCTAGGAGTTCAATGTTCACTTCAATTTTTGTCTTCTTAGAATCTTTGCTTTCTTGGCAGCTCAGTGATGTGTTTGAACGTTTTTGTTTGTTTGTTTCTTCATTTGTTTTTTACGTGTTCTATGGCAGTATTATTGCTTTCAGTGGGAGGATCACAATTTTCTTGCAGCCAGCACTAGCCATGTGATCCAGTCCTGGCCAATAAGATAGAAGAGGAAGTCTGCTGACAATGATCCTTCCTTCTTCCTTCTGCTTTGAATACAGATGTAAGACCCAGAGACGCTGCCATGATTTTTAATTCATGAAGTGATTAAATAACAGATTTGCCAAGAATGGCAAAATGGAAGGAAAATAGGAACCATAAACAATAACAACATCATGAGCTGTGGCACCAACCCTGGATGTATTACTCTAAACGTCTTAGTTAAAAAAAAAGTTATAAACACTAATTTGTCTAAACTACAATTAGTTAGTTGGGTTTTCTGTTACTTGCCATCAAAAGTGAGTCATTTTTTTTTTCTTTGACCAGTGCAAAATTCGGAGGTTTATTTCTTAACTTTTTTTTTTAATAATTTTTTTAATTAGTTTCTGCTTTATAACAAAGTGAATCAGTCATACATATACATCTGTTCCCATATCCCTTCCCTCATGCATCTCCCTCCCTCCCACCCTCCCCATCCCACCCCTCCAGGCGGTCACAAAGCACCGAGCTGATCTCCCTGTGCTCTGCGGCTGCTTCCCACTAGCTATCTACCTTACGTTTGGTAGTGTATATATGTCCATGCCTCTCTTTCGCTTTGTCACAGCTTACCCTTCCCCATCCCCATATCCTCAAGTCCATTCTCTAGTAGGTCTGGGTCTTTATTCCCGTTTAACCCCTAGGTTCTTCATGACATTTTTTTAAAAATTCCATATATATGTGTTAGCATACGGAATTTGTCTTTCTCTTTCTGACTTACTTCACTCTGTATGACAGACTCTAGGTCTATCCACCTCATTACAAATAGCTCAATTTCATTTCTTTTTATGGCTGAGTAATATTCCATTGTATATATGTGCCACATCTTCTTTATCCATTCATCCGATGATGGATACTTAGGTTGTTTCCATCTCCAGGCTATTGTGAATAGAGCTGCAGTGAACATTTTGGTACATGTCTCTTTTTGAATTATGGTTTTCTCAGGGTATATGCCTAGTAGTGGGATTGCTGGGTCATATGGTAGTTCTATTTGTAGTTTTTTAAGGAACCTCCATACTGTTCTCCATAGTGGCTGTACTAATTCACATTCCCACCAGCAGTGCAAGAGTGTTTGCTTTTCTCCACACCCTCTCCAGCATTTATTGTTTCTAGATTTCTTGATGATGGCCATTCTGACTGGTGTGAGATGATATCTCATTGTAGTTTTGATTTGCATTTCTCTGATGAGTAAAGATGTTGAGCATTCTTTCATGTGTTTGTTGGCAGTCTGTATATCTTCTTTGGAGAAATGCCTATTTAAGTCTTCTGCCCATTTTTGGATTGGGTTGTTTGTTTTTTTGCTATTGAGCTGCATGAGCTGCTTATAAATTTTGGAGATTAATCCTTTGTCAGTTGCTTCATTTGCAAATATTTTCTCCCATTCTGAGGGTTGTCTTTTGGTCTTGTTTATGGTTTCCTTTGCTGTGCAAAAGCTTTGAAGTTTCATTAGGTCCCATTTGTTTATCTTTGTTTTTATTTCCATTTCTCTAGGAGATAGGTCCAAAAGGATCTTGCTGTGATTTATGTCATAGAGTGTTCTGCCTATGTTTTCCTCTAAGAGTTTGATAGTTTCTGGCCTTACATTTAGGTCTTTAATCCATTTTGAGCTTATTTTTGTTTATGGTGTTAGGGAGTGATCTAACCTCATACTTTTACATGTCCCTGTCCAGTTTTGCCAGCACCACTTATTGAAGAGGCTGTCCTTTCTCCACTGTACATTCCTGCCTCCTTTATCAAAGATAAGTTGACCATATGTACGTGGGTTTATCTCTGGGCTTTCTATCCTGTTCCATTGATCTATCTTTCTGTTTTTGTGCCAGTACCACACTGTCTTGATTACTGTAGCTTTGTAGTATAGTCTGAAGTCAGGGAGCCTGATTCCTCCAGCTCCGTTTTCGTTCTCAAGATTGCTTTGGCTATTCGAGGTCTTTTGTTTTTCCAAACAAATTTTGAAATTTTCTGTTCTAGTTCTGTGAAAAATGCCAGTGGTAGTTTGATAGGGATTGCATTGAATCTGTAGATTGCTTTGGGTAATAGAGTCATTTTCACAATATTGATTCTTCCAATCCAGGAGCATGGTATATCTCTCCATCTATTTGTATCATCTTTAATTTCTTTCATCAGTGTCTTATAATTTTCTGCATACAGGTCTTTTGTCAAAAGTGAGTCATTTTTAGAGATACAATACTTATACATTCATTCATCCATCCAATCAATAAGGATGTATTAAACACATACTGAGTGCCAGGCACTGCTTATAGCAGAATTTGTCAATACATATTATTATTTGAGAGCATTTTAAACATTTGTGGGAAGGTTTCTATAGTGTTACAATAACTGGGGGCTACTACCATTTAATGGGTTGGTACTTGGAATACAATATTTCTTAAAATGCATGGGACAGGCACATGCAGTGAGAATTGTCCCGTATCCTGCATGCTTTTCAACACCCACAAAGACATACATTTAGGTAAAAATGGAGTTTTTAATTATCTGAACTTAGAACCTAACTCCATTTTACAAACAAATACAAAATATTTTCTGCACATGCTTAATAGATCCAAACTTTCTAAGAATATTTTGTTAGAAATTTACCACAAGTTATTCAACCTCACAAGTAGCAATGCTGCATATGGTTTTTGAGTCTCCATTATAACACACCTGTATCAGTCTGCATTTATAGCATTCTCATTTGTACTGATTCTTCATATAGGTACAAGCATCTGACTGTGTTATTATGTCTACCAGTCACACCTAGACATTTTCAGATAGAAATACATATTATTTTATTATAAACAACTTTGCATTTATTACTCCTTTATATTACAATTAGGCATTGTGTTTCTTTTTTGAAATCATGTTTATATGTAAGTTATATTAATTTAATTATTAATTTAATCTAGCAATTTAATCTCAGAATTGTAAGCAGGTCTTATAAAATATCTATCATCAAAAGGGGAGTTGGGCTTTGAGAGAGTTAAGAATTACTCATTTTGGGCCTCCCTGGTGGCGCAAGTGGTTGAGAGTCCGCCTGCCGATGCAGGGGATACGGGTTCGTGCCCCGGTCTGGGAGGATCCCATATGCTGCGGAGCGGCTGGGCCCGTGAGCCATGGCCGCTGAGCCTGTGCGTCCGGAGCCTGCGCGTCCGGAGCCTGTGCTCCGCAACGGGGGAGGCCACAACAGTGAGAGGCCCGCATACCGGAAAAAAAAAAAAAAAAAAAAAAAAAGAATTACTCATTTTAATGGTAATTCCATATCTTTAAGAAATTGTTAAATAGCATTTAGTATTTCTTAGTAAGATGACAAGAAAATGTCTAAAGAGAAAACTCCTGGTTGTTTGGAAAACTTGACCCTCAGCAAGGATTTCCTGCTTGTAGATTTTAAGTATGTGAGTTTATACCCTATGGCTGTTTGACTCAGATCACAGAAGTTCCTGCCCCTCTACCAACTGCCCCCATTCCTGGTACCCGCTGGGGATGGTGTGAAATCATCTTTCCAAGAATTTGGCTTCACTTCTCTTGAAGTGGGGCACCTTTCCTTTAAAGGGGGAACACAAGGAGGAACCTACTGACTTAGAGAAAGAATGACAGGAGAAGTGTGACTTGGCTAAGGTCATGTAGAAGGTAGTGAGTGTTAAGAGCTAAGATGCAAATCCAAATTTTCATACTCCTGAGGCTAAATAAATTTTAACCCACTAATATATGTTTCATATGTTGGGAAAAAACATTGGGGGGGATAGAGAAGAAGATGAGAATATCTATGTATGTTTAGGAAGAGCTCTCTCCTCTTTGAGCTTAATAACTTTAAAAAGGTAGCGGGCTTCCCTGGTGGCACAGTGGTCGAGGGTCCTCCTGCCGATGCGGGGGACGTGGGTTCGTGCCCCAGTCCAAGAGCATCCTGCATGCCGCAGAGCGGCTGGGCCCGTGGGCCGTGGCCGCTGAGCCTGCGCATCCGGAGCCTGTGCTCCGCAACGGGAGAGGCCACAGCAGTGAGAGGCCCGCGTACCGCAAAAAAAAAAAAAAAAAAAAAAAAAAAAAGGTGGCTCTCACTTCCATATGAACACCTCCTGTTGACCTTTTCTTTTTCTAAGTAAGTGAGGAGAGTGAAAAAAAAGAAAAATCTCTAGGTCACAGAAATATTAATTGACAAGGTGGGGATCAAGCTCCCTGACATTCTAGGCAGACTTCTTTAATACAGTAAGGGGAGCTGATATTCACCTCTTATCAGGGCTTTACAATGCTGTCATTAGCCAATTACACCAGTCCCCCGTTTCTTCATCACCAGCCCCCACTAGTTCACCCTCATCTCTCTTACTGGGTACATGAAGGTTTCTTCCCTCTTTTACTGGAATCTTTCTACTTGGCTCTACCAGACACATTTTGTTTAAGAGAGTTAGCAAAATCAGATGAGAAATTTCAAACACAGTGTGACACTTGGACTAGCCTAAGTCTTGGGCAAGTATCTAAAACTCCCCAGACTCCAGTTCATCATAGCTTCGTATCTGATTATTTGTGCTTTATAAATACCCACTAGAAGATTATAATATCCCAGGTATTAATGGAGCCCATAAAGCTATTTTAGGTGGAAGATAAAGGGAAATGAGATGGATCTGGTTCTACTGGGAATCTAACAGGGTTTTGGCATTGTGGACTCTCCTGTTTTGCCTCTGAAAATAGTCCAGAACTAAAGTACAAAAACTCATGAAGGGTATAGGGGTGAAATACAAGGCAGAAAAGTATAGAATGGAAAAGAAGAAGAATATATATATTGGACTTCCCTGGTGGTCCCGTGGTTAAGACTCCCAAGCTTCCACTGCAAGGGGCACTGGTTCAATCCCTGGTCAGGGTACTAAGATCCTGCATGCTGGGCATGGTGTAGCCAAAAAAAAAAAAAAAAAAAAAAAAAGAATATATATTTTTTACATTTTGTAATTAAGAATGTAAAGGGGAGTGCTCAAATAGTATTGCTATGAAACTATACTGACACTTTAGCAAATGGGATCATTTTGGCTGTAAATGACAGAAAACTCAACCAATGGTGACTTAACCATTAAAACTATTCCTCCTCAACTGACAACAATCTGGAGGCAGGTGATCCCCAGTTGGTCTGAAAGCTCATGGTATAGTCAGGGGTCCAGGCTTTCCCAATCTTTCTTCTGGGCCATCCTCAGCATGTTGACGAAGTCCCCCATTGTGGTCATATAGAGACTGCTGGAACACCAAGCACAAAATCTCATATAACAGCTTTGATCAATACCTAAACAGGAAGGAAGTAGGAGTGAGCAAAAGGAGACTTTCTTTTCATGCCTTTCTCTTATCTGAGAGAATAGTCTTTTCCTAAAGTTCTCAACAGAGCAGAACTTAGTGACATGCCCGTAGACCAACCAGAGAGAGAGAAATGGGATTGCCGTAATGGCTTAAACCAATCATAATTCTTTTTTTTAATTGAAGTATAGTTAATTTACAATGTTGTGTTAGTTTCTGGTGTACAGCAAAGTGATTCAGATATATATATATTTTTTTCTTTTTCATATTCTTTTCCATTATGGTTTATTATAGGATATTGAATATGGTTCCCTGTGCTATACAGTAGGACCTTGTTTATCTATTTTATATATAGTAGTTTGTATCTGTTAATCCCAAACTCCTAATTTATCCCTCCCCCCACCCTGCCCCTTTGGTAACCATAAGTTTGTTTTCTATGTCTGTGAGTCTGTTGCTGTTTTGTAAATAAGTTCATTTGTATCATAGTTTAGATTCCACATATAAGTGGTATCATATGATATTTGTCTTCCTCTTTCAGACTTCATTTAGTATGATAATCTCTAGGTCCATCCATATTGCTACAAATGGCATTATTTCATTCTTTTTTATGGCTGAGTAATATTCCATTGTATATATACACCACATCTTCTTTATCTATTTGTCTGTTGATGGACACTTAGGTTGCTTCCATGTCCTGGCTATTGTGAACAGTGCTTCTATGAATGTGAGGGTGCATGTGTCTTTTTGAATTATGGTTTTCTCAGGGTATATGCCCAGGAGTGGGATTGCTGGGTCATATGGTAATTCTATTTTTAGTTTTTTAAGGAACCTCCATACAATTTTCCATAGTAGCTGCACTGATTTACATTCCCACTAACAATGTAGGAGGGTTCCTATTTCTCCACACCCTCTCCCCTTGTAGACTTTTTAATGGTGGCCATTCTGACCTCTGTGTGGTGATACATCATTGTAGTTTTGATTTGCATTTCTCTATTAATTAACAATGTTGAGCATCTTGTTACGTGCCTATTGGCCATCTGTATGTCTTCTTTGGAGAAATGTCTATTTAGGTCTTCTGCCCATTTTTTGATTGGGTTGTTTGGTTTTTTTTTTGTTATTGAGTTGTATAAGCTGTTTGTATGTTTCAGAAATTAAGCCCTTGTCAGTTGCATCATTTGCAAATATTTTCTCCCAGTATGTAGGTTGTCTTTTCGTTTTGTTTATGGTTTCCTTTGCTGTGCAAAAGCTTATAAGTTTGATTAGGTCCCATCTGTTTATTTTTGCTTTTATTTCTGTTGCCTTGGGAGACTAATCTAAGAAAATGTTACTATGATTTACGTCAGAGGATGTTTTGCCTATGTTCTCTTCTAGGAGTTTTATGGTGTCATGTCTCATATTTAAGTCCTTAAGCCATTTTCAGTTTATCTTGTGTCAGGTGTGAGGGAGTGTTCTAACTTCACTGGTTTACATGCAGCTGTCCAAGTTTACCAACACCATTTGCTGAAGAGACTGTCTTTTCTCCTTTGTATATTCTTACTTCCTTTGTCAAAGATTAATTGACCATAGGTGTGTGGGTTTATTTCTGGGTTCTCTATTCTGTTCCTTTGATCCATATATCTGTTGTTGTGCCAGTACCATGCTGTTTTGATTACTGTAGCTTTGTAGTATTGTCTGAAGTCTGGGAGGGTTCTGCCTCCAGCTTTGTTCTTTTTCCTCAGGATTGCTTTGGCAATTCTGGATCTTTTATGGTTTCATATAAATTTTAGGATTATTTGTTCTAGTTCTGTGAAAAATGTCATGGGTAATTTGATAGGGATTGCTTTAAATTTCTAGATAAACCAATCATAATTCTTGTCCTGGGATCAGACATATTATTGCAAAAGAGAAGGTAGAAGAGCCAATGGGTAGGCAAACATCAGAGTCTGTCACATAATTAAACACACACACGTGCATACATATACACATACAAATATACACGTGCACAGACTTGCAAATAAAGGTATACTAATACTTATTTTATATATTAGCCTCAATCTCAATGTTCTTTTAAAAAAATCTTAATATACATCATAGATTTTTGTTTCTATCTTAGTACATAGAGAGTCATCTCTTTTTAAAACTACTGCAGAATATTCCATAGTATGAATGTGCCATTACTTATGTAGTCATTCTCTAAATGGTGGACATTTGTGTTACCATGTCCTTTTTAAACCTCCCTCCCCTGGTCCTGACTCCAAGATAAGCTGGGTAATTTAAAGATGTTTCATACCAACTGTGATTCTTTTATTTGATTCAGTTCAATTCATATGTATTCAAGATACATTAAATGAGTAACTACTCTGTTCCAGGTACGGGACTTAACATGAGGAGTACAAAGATTAGTAATATAGGGCTTCCCTTGTGGCGCAGTGGTTGAGAGTCCGCCTGCCGATGCAGGGGACACGGGTTCGTGCCCTGGTCTGGGAAGATCCCACATGCCGCGGAGCGGCTGGGCCCGTGAGCCATGGCCGCTGAGCCTGCGCATCCGGAGCCTGTGCTCCACAACGGGAGAGGCCACAGCAGTAAGAGGCCCGCGTACCGCAAAAAAAAAAAAAAAAAAAAAAAAGATTAGTAATATAAATCCCTGACATTAAATAGCTTACAGTCTAGGAGGGAAGACATATGCCTAAGTAACTAAGTACTAAGATAGAGGTACGTGATATTATGGGCATTTAGTCCAAACTGGGAATTTACATCTCAGCTGAGTCTTGAAGGTGAGTCCGTATCTGTCAAATGAAGAAAAGTGAACAGGAATTCTAGACAGAAAACACAGTGTGTTCAAAGATGTGAGACTTGAAAGAGCATAGCATACGGTTATGTTAAACAGTAGTGATGAGAGCCTGCCTTGCAGGTTGGACCCTAGTCATACCAACTTCACTGAAACTCTAGTAATACCTGTCTTACAAAACAGTTCCCAAAGATACATAATATAAGGCAGGCTATCACCATTATTAGTTCATATTGTACTGCAGGTACTAGCTAGCTCTATAAAGAACAACAATAACTAAAAGATAAGAGATAAAGGATTTCAAAGAAGAAAAAAATTTGTCATTTTTGTAGATGATGTGATCATCTACTTAAAACACACATACACACATACATACTCACAACATAGAATCAACAAACTATCAGAACTAATAAGGAATTTTAACAAGGTTGACAGAAACATGACTGTACTAAAAATCGATTACCTTTACTCTCAGTAACTAAATTAAAAAAATTTTTTTAAGTAAGTCCATTCTTTTTTGCAACAAAAGAAAATTATCTTAAAAGAAATCAAGATACTTTGTTAAAATTAGCCAGTTGACCAAGAATATACAAGACATCCATGGAAGAAATTTTAAAATCTTAATAAAGGGCATAGATATGACTTTAATACATGAAAAGACTTCATGCTGTCAACCTTTATATTTTAAAGATGCAATGTCTCCCCCAATTAATCAACAGATTTAATGCAGTTTGTCAAAACTCCAGGTAGATTTTGTGAGAAAATTTATACTCTTAAGCTTATATGGAAAAGTAATGTCCTCAGATACCTAAATTGCCTTTGTAAAAATAGAATAAAACTTTATAATTTTAAAACAATAATAATAAAGAACAGGATGATATTTACACGAATGAGGAATGGAAAAGAAATGCAGAAACTCTGCTAGTGGTATAGAATAATGATTTATCATAGTGTTAGACTCCATGCAGTTATGGGAGCTGGTAGAAGACTCTATACAGCTGTTGCATCTGCATCTGGTGTTGAGCCTGAAGTCTTTACTGGTCAGATCAACCAGCATTTGAAAAAGAAAGCTAGATGTGGATGAGAGCAGACAAACTGGAACCGGTGAGGACACACTGAGACCCACAGGACAAAGGAGAACCAACACCTGTCTCTCATCACCTTCAATCTCAATGCTGTGAGTGATCAGCAAAAGAAGGTAGCACATTTCACCATGGAGTTGACCATGCACTTGGGGTAGAACTTGGAGAAGATGTGACAGGAGCTGGAGGAGCTGATGTCTGGGTTGATTTAACAAGGTGAGCTAGCAGATGAGTGACAGCATGTGCAAGATGTCACTGTACCATTGACCTTCAGAGCATTAAAAAGAAAGAAAAAGAAAAGAAAAGCTGCCCTTTCATTTTTTACTTTTCAAATATTACACAAAATGCCTCTTGTGGCCAACACTAAGTCAGAACCATACAGAAAAGAGAATTATAGGAAATGTACTTCAAGCATAGCTAATGTGACACAGTACAAAGGCACCACCACAGTAATGGTGGTTTGGTTCAAGAACAAACAGAGACAAAAAGGAGCAGAAGTGAGTGCCAGGGACATATTGATGAGGGAACTCAGTAGACACTAAAGAACAATGGCCATAGGCACACAAATAAAACTGGATCTTTATGCAACACAGCAAAAAGGATGGAGTCCAGGTAGATTTAAGAATAAATATGAAAGGTATAAGTATAAATTAATAGAATAGGGCTTCCCTGGTGGCGCAGTGGTTGAGAGTCCACCTGCCGATGCAGGGGACACGGGTTCGTGCCCCCGTCCGGGAAGATCCCACCTGCCTCAGAGCAGCTGGGCCCGTGAGCCATGCCTGCTGAGCCTGCGCGTCCAGAGCCTGTGCTCCGCAATGGGAGAGGCCACAACAGTGAGAGGCCCGTGTACTGCAAAAAAAAAAAAAAAAATTAATAGAATAAAACATAAGAGAGCATCTTTGTGGCTTAGGTATGAGGACAGATTGCTTATACAAAACTTCAGAAGCACAAATCATAAAGCAAAAAAAAAAAAGGAAATGATTTTGATGATATTTAATTTGAGGCTTTCTATTGAACAAAGAATACCTTGGACAAGTTAGTACATAGATGACCAAGTAGAAAGTCTAAAGATTATAAGAAATTAGTATCTAGTATATCTAGTAGATAAAGATCAACTACAAATCAAAATGAAAATACAGCAAGCTCAGGGGAAAATGGGACAATGGATATCATAGTATGGGTTTCCCCCAAAACAGAGTCTGAGGCCAAGGTTTATGTGCTACTATATTATTAAGGAGTTCAATCCCACAGAACAGGAATGAGGGAAGGGCAAGTAAAGAAAAAAATAGAGGGAGAGAAAGAGAGACTATTTATTTACACATATGTAGAGTCATAGTTTTCTATTTTAGTCAATGGATTAGAGTCCTTTACACGCATAAATTATTCTCATACTCAGATTTTTTCCTAATTTAACCAGTGAACATCCCTTCAAGCTGGTTTCTGTGTCCCTGTTTTTTTTTTTTTTTGGTCTGCTCTTTATTTTTTATTTTTTTATACAATTTTGAAAGGTTACTTTCCATTTACAGTTACTACAAAATATTGATTACATTCCCCATGTTGTACAAGACATCCTTGAGGGGCTTCCCCGGTGGCACAGTGGTTAAGAATCCGCCTGCCAATGCACGGGACACGGTTTTGAGCCCTGGCCTGGGAAGATCCCACATGCCACGGAGCAACTAAGCCCGTGCGCCACAACTATTGAGCCTGTGCTCTAGAGCCCGCAAGCCACAACTACTGAGCCTGCGTGCCACAACTGCTGAAGCCTGCGCACCCTAGAGCCCGTGCTCCGCAACGAGAGAAGCCACTGCAATGAGAAGCCTGCGCACCACAACAAAGAGTAGCCCACGCTCGCCGCAACCAGAGAAAGCCCGCACACAGCAACGGAGACCCAACACAGCCAAAAATAAAAATAAAAAATTAATTTAAAAAAAAAGGACATCCTTGAGCCTATCTTACAGCCAATAGTTTGTACCTCCCACTCCCCCACCCCTATCTTGCCCCTCCCACCCTTCTCCACTGGTAAGCACTGGTTTGTTTTCTACATCTGTGAGTCTGCTTCTTTTTTGTTATATTCACTAGTCTGTTGTATTTTTTAGATTCCACATATAAGCGATACCGTACAGTATTGGTCTTTCTCTGTCTGACTTATTTCACTTAGTATAATGCCCTCCAAGTCCATCCATGATGCTGCCAGTGGCAAAATTTCATTTTTTATATATAAAAAAGATTCATTTACTTATTTATTTTATATCCATTTAACTGTTGACGGACACTTAGGTTTCTTCCATGTCTTGACTCTTGTAAAAAGCACTGCTATGAACATTGGGGTGCATGTATCTTTTCAAATTAGTGTTTTTGTTTTTTTGTGGATATATACCCAGGAGTGGAATTGCTGGGTCATATGGTAGTTCTATTTTTAGTTTATTGAGAAACCTCCTTTTGATATGTCTTTACCATTCTTTGAGCATAGTTAGAAGATCATCTTCCATGGGTCTTTCATATTTCTGTACATCTTGTGAGCAGAAACACTAACTGTGCTTTTGTTGTGGATCATCTTTTCAGGGATGTTTATATAGCAAAGACCTTGGAAAGTAGATACAGTAACTTCCTCCAGAGCAGAGGTCAGCTTGCTTACCATCTAGTGTTATCAAAATAATGTCTCCTTCCAGCACGAAGGTCAGTCAGGTTGCATACGGCCTGTTATAAAAGTTCAGGTTCCCTAAACTCAGGGTTCCTCAGCTGTGACACAGACTCACTGCCTGTGTCAGGCCCCACAGGGGTTGGGAGGTCAGGGGCACTGGCACAAGTATGAAGTTCATGCTGCTTGCTGTTAGATATAAAGAACTTTCTGTGAGCATTGATGAAACCATGGCAGGCTAACTTGTTAGTTTGCAAGCAGGGTCAACTCTCTGACCCTTCACAATTCTTAACAAACACATGCTTTCTAGAACAACAAGATGTTTTATGATCATCCTGTACTTTTCCTGCCCCAGCTCTGGAATCAGCCACTTCTTCAATGAATCCTAGTTCTTTTTGAGTGGAAAATGGTATTTAAAAGCCACATGTGAGTGCTAAACGTGCTCCTTACTATTTGCATGCCACTGTTCCCAGTCCCTTTCAGTGGACACACAGAGATGCATCTAGTTTTTATTTCTATCTCTGTCTAAATCTATTAAAAACCAAGAGTTCACACCAATGCTTCCAATAACCCAAGATCAAGAGTTTATTCTAGGGCTTCCCTGGTGGTGCAGTGGTTGAGCGTCCGCCTGCTGATGCAGGGGACATGGGTTCGTGCCCCGGTCCGGGAAGATCCCATTAAAAAAAAAAAAAAAGAGTTTATTCTAATTTTGTCTTTTTCTGTGTTTATACTTCCCTTCTCCAACAAGGGAAAAACTGGCTTCCACTATCTTTGAAATATTTACTTGTTTGATTAATTTTCCTATAGAGTAAATCTCCCAACTCTGCTGTCATTGTTTCTTCCACATATACGGTTTCCTCACCCTGATTAGCTCTTGTTCTCCATGCCACACTGGATGGATACCCTCCTCACATTTTCAGAGCAGGGGGGTAAAGGTGGTATTATAGATATTGTAGGTTGAGTTCTCCAGAAGCACACCTTGAGATAGAGTTTAATGTGAATCAGCTATTAGAAACCAACACTCATGGAAAGAAGGGGAAGAAGGTATGATTGGCAGGGGAAGAAGTTGAACAACAATGTAATTCTGGCAAAATCTTAACAGCCTCACTGGGTGCTCTGGAATATAGACAAGCACAGTTGTCCCACAGTAACCCCAAATGGCTAGGCTTTTATACCACCACGTGACAAATCACTGGATGTAGGTACCCTGAACAGGACGTGTTCTTGAGCACGGCAATTGTCTGCAGCTGGGATTAACTCTGAAGGAGCTGAGGGATCCTTGTAGCTCATGTCCATATCCATTACAGTCCACGCTATGTGCCACTCAGATACATTTCTTCAGGTATATACATATAGATTTGGAGAGCTGTTCTTCCAGCATTCTGA
This sequence comes from Mesoplodon densirostris, assembly GCF_025265405.1. NCBI lineage: Eukaryota > Metazoa > Chordata > Mammalia > Artiodactyla > Ziphiidae > Mesoplodon > Mesoplodon densirostris. The sequence continues at coordinate 77,532,463 of NC_082668.1, read as the reverse complement.
TGTACTTCTCGTCCCAAAAGAACCTTAGAAGGGAAAAGTCAGTGGGACACATGACAGCCCCTACCACTAGAGCTGGTCTTAGGACCATAACTGATACTTACCATCTTCCTCTTCTAAGATCCATTCTAGATGACTGCTACCCCAGCACAGCTTCTGCTGGTTGTGGTGACTTATCTGATGGAATTACCCAGAACCTCATATCTGAGGGGTAGGAGCCCCTGGACACCGTGCTTTCCTGAGGCCAGTGTTGCTGACGTGTCCCTTTATCACTACAGTTGAGCAAAGGGATAGAATGAAGCCCTCAAGAATGTTATCTGGATGTCATACGTACTTATCACGTCCCCCATAGTGGAAGAGCAGCTCTACTGCCTCCTGATGATCAGGGTCCAGGGTCCTGGCAGGGTCCCTGCCAAGATGGTAACTCCTCTCCTTGTCTGCCAGTCTCTGGACACAAGGACCCTGAAGTGCCTAGGTGGTGGTGGTAGTCTGTATTTCAGTGGGACACTTGCTGGGTCCCCCAGGAAAAGTGTGCCTCCTTTGGAAACCAGAAACTCTAACCCTACAGAGTCTAGAATTGTGGGGACAGAAAGGACAAAGTCCTCAGTGGGTCCTTGGGTGAGATGATAATTGGAATCATTCCTGCTTCCATCCCTTGATTCCTAGACCTATGTATTAATCTTACTTAGGGATACAGTGTTATATAAATTTTTTGATTCAGTCTTCTGGAAGATGGATGGCTTTTCCTATGAAGGGTTGCCTCTAAGCTAGCATTTTAACTGTGTCCTCAGCAGGTCCTTTCAATGCTCCATCAGGCAGGTAGCTTCTGAGTGGTATGGTATGTGATATGACCAGTGGATCCAGTAGTCATAGACCCACTCCCATACCTCCTTTGCAGTCAAGTGGGCTCCCCTCTCTGACACAATGTTATATAGGATTTTTCCCCAGAGAAAAAATATCCTAAAAGTTCTTGGATGGTTATGGTGGCTGAAGACTTGTAGGCAGGAAAAGCAAACCCATTCCCAGAATATGTGTTTATTCTTGTTTGAACAAGCCTCTGGCCCTTCCAGGATAGAAGAGACTCAATGTAGTTATCTTGACACCAGTGGCCTTCTTGAGGAAGAGCATTATATCAGGGACTCAGCCTTGGTGTCTGCTGCTGGCACGTTGGGCATTTGACGGCAGCTGCAATTAAACCAGCCTTGCCAAGTGGGAGCCCATGCTGTTGGACCCATGCACAGCGTTCCTCTCTCCTTCCCTGGCCACGATATTCATGTAGCCGCTGAGCTAGCACTGAAGTAGCTGATAACAGGCCTGGTGGAATAATCTTGTCTGTTTAGCTATTTAGACCCTCCTCCATAGTTGATGCTCTCTCTGATGCTCTCTCGTGGGCTTTAACATACAATACAAAGATGTTCACACTTTGTTCCCACTCCCATATGTTCGTCCGCCTCTTTGTTCCATTCTTTCAATCTTAGTCTTTCATTGGCACCTGCCCATGAGTCTGAATATAGTGTAATCTCAGGCCACCTCTTTCACATAAAGTGGATAAACAGGTGCATTACCCCAAACTCTGCCCATTAGCAGAATTTTCCCTCACTACTGTCTTTCAAAGCCACTTCAGAATGAGGCTGCAGTGCAGCTGCTCCCACTTTTAAGCACCCACATACTAAGCTGTTCTATTTGTAAACCAAGCTTGGAGGTTTTGCTCTCCCATCAGCAGGTGATAAGGGATTCCCGATATGATCAGAGTGAGGTGAGGGAGAGGTGCTGGTGCACAGTGGTGAAGGCCATGGGAGTCTGGGCTACATGCTTATGCAGCTTGTTTTTGCTCTCTAGCCCTTCTCATGCTTGGGACTCATGCTCATTTTCCAACAAACTGCTACAGGGCTCAAGTGGTTTGACTTATGGACCCTTAAGTGAACCTGGCTATGACTTGAGGGCTCTAGGTCAACCCAGCTCTTAATGGGCAGTTCTGGAGGCATAGCCATTTGGTGTCTCATGATCGGGCATTCCATCTGCATCAATGCCCAATAGCATGCAGAAGTTAGGATTTTTTTTTTTAAGTATATAATTCTCCTTGTGCCGGAATCTCAGGAGTCTGCACTGTTATTTTCCCACTGGGGCTTGCCGTAAGCCCTGCTGCCACGTTGCATCTTTTCCTGCCACTGATATATCTAATACTACAGGACCTGCAGGGTTTTGTGACCCAAGCAGAAGGACTGCTCGCCCTGCTGCTTGGATTTGCTGCAGAACTCTTTTTTGACTAGGACCTACTCAAAGCTGGCAACGTTTCTTGTCACCTGGTACGTGGGGTGGAGAAATATTCTCTGGTGTGGAGTATGCTCTCCCTAGAACTGAGATCAACCTGTCAGGCATAGGAGCTCCTTCTTTGTATGGGAGGTACAATATGTAATGATTTGTCTTTAACTTTGGAAGGTATGCCCTGGCATACCCCTGACTACAAGACTACAAAATTTTACTCATGCATCAGGGATACGATTCTTTACAGGGTTTATCTCACATGGAGCATGTATGTCTTACTAAGTCCTCCAGTGTGCTGACAATGTCTTATTCCTCAGCCCCACTTAGCGTAATATCATTGATGTAATGGATCAACGTGAAGTTCTATAGGATGTCCAGTTGGTCCAGATCTCTTTGGACTATATTCTTATGGAAAGCAGAGAATTAACATAGCTTTGGGAATAAAGTGTAAATATGTATTATTATCCACTCTATGTAAATGAAGACTATTCCTGATGCTATTTTTTGATCAAAATGTAAAAGAATGCATTTGCCAAGCCAGTGGCGACGTAATATATACCTGAAACCATGTTAATCTGCTCTAGTAAAGATATTAATCATATTTAGTACTGTGACTGCAATTAGGGGAATAATTTGTTTAAATTTATATTTAACTATCATTTTCCAAGATCCATCTGGTTTCTTCTGGGAGCCAGATTGGCAAATTCAATGGATATATGATAGAGTCCACCATCCCTGCATTGTTTTTTATATCCTTAAAGATAGCACTAATTTTTGCTATCCCCCTACCCTGGGGTTGGGATATTGGTTTGGGTCCTTGGATGGGATTGGGGGGGATGATTGAGTATTTTCAGAGGCTTCTACTTGGAATTCCCTATTCTGAGAGTTCGTATCCCCAAAAGGCAAAGAACCCAAAGTTGGAGCTCTGTCAACTACTACATAGGTCAATCCCAAATATACATTTGGGGATCATGAAAATGACTGCTGGGTGGATCAGCAGATCCTGTAGAGTCACTGTAAGCAGGACCTTGGTCAAGACTCCATAAGCCTCCATTCTAACAGGGAGACGGTGATGATACTTTGGGTCTCTGAATATCAATATCAATTTATTCCTTTGTTTCCCACAGTCTCCAGAATGATTGGGATACCTAACTATAAGTGACTACTCAGTCAATGGGTTTTGTACCTAAAAAGTAACTCAGGTCCGGGAGCTGAGCAAGCGATCATAACATTTAATTGTCCTCAGTCTAGTGGGCATCCTTCTTTTATTTATTCTGACAGTACAAGCTGCATTGTACCCTTGTTGGGTGCCCATCTATTTTGCCCCAAGGAATACTGTCTTCTCTTAACCATCTCCATTGCCCTCTGCATGTCAGCCCCCATTGGCTACCCTGTGACTCTGCCACTTATTAAGAAAATTACATCCACGTTGCTTTTGGCAGTTAACGTGCCACTACCTACTCTCTATTGTTTGGGAGTCCTAATGTCCCCATTGCTATCATTGAGCCTAATTCTGTAATGGCCTCTTCTACTGTTAACCCTGTCTTATAAACTTCTGAATGAAGCTGGTACTCGTCTCACCAGTGCATTACCTATGGCCTTGGCAGTGATGAATACGATAGTCCTTCCCATGGTACATATCATCCAGTGTCTCTTCCAGCCTTATGGAGATACCTACTTCATATGCCCATTTCCCTTAACCTTTTAATCCCTTTCTCCACTGTCTACCATAGTAATTCTGGCATTTCAGCTTCATTTAGCGTGAACCATCATTTTTTCCATGCTTCTAAGACCCATACTAATGGTGAGTTCACACCATCTCCTCAGGTCCTTGACAGGGTGCTAAATCTTATATTTAGAGAGAGTGCCCACAAATCAATAAACTCTCCCCTATCCAATATATTGTTCCAGCTGCTTGGTGGAGCAGCCTCGGAATCCAGTCCCAGCTCCTACAGATACATTCTAGGTAGGTCTTGCAATTCCTTTGGGTAGAGTCCCTTTCCTTCCTTATCAGTCCCAGCATGTCTCCAGCTATGTTATGTTGGAATTTAATCCTACTTATAGGCCTAGTGGCCAGGAAGGGAAATGGGGGCAGATCATAAAGAAGGTGTATCGTGCCTTCCTTCCTGGTTTTCAAACAAAGAATGAGTGCTAGCTCTTAATGGAGAGGGGTGGTCACTTCTGTAGGCCAGGAGGATTCAGAGAGGTCTGGGGTTCAAAATCTTAAATAACATTTACCCACACGTCCCCAGCTCGAGTGTAGTTTTCTTTTTTTCCTAATCATGGCCCTGATCTTAACATAACAGAGTTGCTTTGATTCAGCATTTAACCTTTGCCCATTATTGTTATCAATTTAAAACAAAAAGCCTCTGTGTCTATACATGTACAACTGGACACACAGGCATGTACATGCCAATGGACTTTGCGAGCATTTAAAGAAATTTCTGGAGGAAAATATCAAACTTTTAACAGTGGTTAAACATATGGAAGGGAGTAAAATGGGAAGATGGGGAGAGAGGAACTTGAACTATTTACTACATATTCTTTCGTGTTATCTGAATTTTTTTTTTTTACAGACATTTGTATGAGAAAAATTTAAGTGATCATTGCCTTTGGGGGAGAGAACTGAAAGAAGAAGACTTTAGCAATGTTCCTGAATTCCCCCCAAGAGATTTTGACCTCACTTGACCCCATCCCAAGGGGAGGGAAGGTATGGGTAAAGGCCACTGTGCAGTGAACCAGTCTCCTGCTCCTGGAGAAGGTTATTATCTGTGATCAGCCACACTCTCATTCCTCCTTCAGAAGGGGCCTAAGGGCTTTCAAGTGGCAACTCAGATCCAGGGGCACAGAAACTGCAGCAGAAGTAGATCAACCTGGGTGCCTGTTACAGAAGGGTGATACAGCTGGGGGTGGTCTGTGAGTGATACCACAGGAGCGGTTGAATCTGTGCATTAACAACTCTTCTCAGCTTTTTGGCAAGTTAGCAAGATAGAAAAGGGCCAAAAAAACCTATATAAATAGAATGAAGTTTCTATTTCTTACAACTTTTGGTTAGACAGATTTTCAATACATTTGACAAATGTATTTAGGGTGGTGTATTAGTTTCCTGCAGCTGCTGTAACAAATTACCACAAACTTGGTGGCTTCTCACAACAGAAATTTATTCTCTCACAGTTCTGCAGGCCAGACATCAAAAGTTAGTTTCACTAAGCAGAAATCAAGGCATTGGTAGGGCCAAGCTCCCTCTGGAGGCTCTAGGGGAGAATCCTTTCCTTGACTCTTCCGGTTTCAGGTGGCTGTCAATATTTCTCGGCTTGTGGCTGCACCATGCTGATCCCCCTCTGTCTTTACATTGCCTTCTCCTCTGTGTGTGGGTGTAATCTCTCTCTGCCTTTCTCTTATGAGGACACATGAGGCATTTGGGGCCCACCCAGGATAATCTCATCTCAAGATCCTTCACTTAATCACATCTGCAAAACCCTGGTTTCCTTACAAGTTAACATTTACAGGTTTCAAGGATTAAGACCTAGCATCTATGGGGGTCATTATTCAGTCTACTACAGATAGACTGATTTAAAATACATAATACATGTGAAATCAACTTTGGGGACTCTGGCTTTTTGAAAAGCAGTCTGCTTCTAGAGTCTCAGACTGAGAAAATGTGAGTTTCATATATCTGCCAATCAGAAGGGGTTAAGACATCATGGATAGAGAAAGTAATCAGTAGTTTCAAACTTGAGCTCTAAACAGCCCCTCCCCACCCCTGACGTATTGAATCAGAATCTCTCCATCTGATTCTCACTCTCACTAAAGACATAACAGTAGACACTAGTGTATAGGCTCCAGTTCACAGTCAAACTGTGTCTCACATGGACAACTCCATATAGCTGACTTCTGGATAATTAGCAGAGATTAATTTGTTTACCATGTAGGATCCACCAAATAAGAAGTTAAATTGAAGTAAAAAATGTAGCTAACATTTATTAAGCATTTATTATATCCCTAGTACTGAGCAAATTACCTCACGTGTATCTTGTTTAGTTCTCAGAGCTGACTTGGGAGGTAGATTGATTTTGCTAAGGCTCCTGGGTTGTATCCTAGGTAAACCCAGAAAAAAGATTTATCGGAAGGCCTCTGGACTGGCTCACAACCAGAAGAGCTGCACAAGTAGGGTTAGGAAAGAGAAGTGACAACAGCTCTGAGGAACTCAGTCTCAGCCCTTAGTGCTTTCCTCAGTCTATGGTGCTGTCGTCAGATAACTATCTAAGCTGCCTTCCACTTCTGTGGGTTTTCAGTTGCAATTTGAATTCCAAGCAGAGTTAATCTGACCTTGCTGGCACAAAGGCACTGTCATTGGCCCCTGTCTGGGACAAAGCCCACCTTGCCAGAAGAGCGGTTCAGTTACGAAAAAAAAGAGTTAAGAGGAAGAATGGAACAGACCAAAGTGATAATTGCTTCATAAATAATGTTACCTTCATTTTACAGATGGGGAAAAACCATGCCTCAGAGACTTTAAATTTAGTAGCAAGTTGTAAAGCCGTAATCTGAACCCAATTCTGCCCAATCCAGAGTCTCGTTTCTTAACCACTATTCTTATCCCCAAATCTGCCACAGCCCAGGAATCAAAACAGATTCTGAAGCAGTTTCCATGTGACATTACCTGGAAGATTTGTGGTACTTTTGTGAATGTTGAGACCCAGGAAAGTATTTGTACAGTGAGATCTCTCTCTGTTCATTCATTTGGTGAGTACTTTGTGAGCACATATTGATTGCTAAGCATTGGGAATGCAGTGTTGAACAAGGTGGGCACATTTCATAGCTTAAGTCTGGTTGCAAAAAGCAAAAACTCAACTCAAACAAAATTAATCCAAACAGTATTTATTGACTCAAGGGAATGGGCAATCTAAGGGAGAAACAGGCTTCAGCAAAGCTAGATGCAGTGCCATCGGGACTTCTCTCTCCCTCTCCATGTGAAGGCAAAGACGGCCACCAGCATCACCAGGTCTGCACCATCCTGACAGCCAAGGGAAAAAAACCTCTTTTCTCCCAGCATTTATGGCAATTCTGAAAAAAATCTGACTGGCCCCTCGTGGATCATGTGCTGAACAACAACTTAGATTCCAATCACTCTGACCAGGTAAATGGTGGACACATTCTGACCTGCTCTTCTGACTCCTGTGTCCATTTCCACGGTGGAATTTGTGGGACCACATGATTGACAGACTCACCAGGATCATGCAGAGTAGGATAAAAGCACTCCCCCCATATAAAAGAGAGGTGCCGTTGTAGAAAAGGGGGGAAGGGATGGCAGGCAGAAAAAATATCACATTATGTACAAACCATGATTCCCTGCTCTCGTGACCTAGAAACTCTACCTTCTCAAAGCTTTTTCTGTCTGTGCCCATCATAATCGTAGGCACTGGAAGCACAAGCTGATCTTCCCTCTGCAGGGGAAAGTAAAAAAGTATATGAAACCCTTTCTGCAGATCAGCTAGTTAGAAAGGCTGAAAGACAAATCTATACCAGTGCATTCAAAGTGGAATCTACCAACCAGTGGCAACACCATCACCTGAGAGCTTGTTTGAAATGCAGATCCTTCGTCCCTACCTCACCTCATCAATCGGAATTACTTCTATATGATTCTTACACTAATGGCTGGTCTATACTGGAGTCTGCAAAATGAAAGTTCCAGAAGGGACACTGGGGAAAAATAAGATCATGTGGGAGAGAAGTAAATCAAAACTATGATGAAACACAAAAAATAAAAGTATGAAATAAAGGGGAGAAAGGGAGAGGACGAAAAGCAAAGACATCCACAGTAGTAGAAGCAGCATTTGGATGGACAAGGCATGTTCTCAGGAGTCAGACATAGCTTTCAAGCCTATGGGCTACTTTACCCTCAGGTGTCTGAGGGTTTTGTGTAGAAGTGACGACTCTGCAGCACAAGAGTGGAAAGAGCATGGGCTTAGGAGGCAGAAAGGAGGCCTGGGTGTGAATTCTCATTTTACCGCTGATCAGCCTTATGAATTTAGGCAGATTACTCATCCTCTCTGATATCAATCTTCTGATGTGTAAATTGAGCATAATACTTTCCTCACAGTATCCTCCCAGAGGCTTGAGAGAGAAAATGTATGCAAAATACCCAGCAAAATGGTTGTTTATTGTGTTAGTTGCCTCCTGTTTCTCTTAACCCTCTCTGCAGAACTAAGACTAAGAGGTGGAAAGAATTTGGAAAGAGACAGATTGGGGCTCAATATGAGAAAGGGTTCATATGTTGAAACCCCAACCCCCAATGTGACTGTATTTACAGATATGGTCCTCACGGAGGTAATTAAGGTGAGATGAGGTTATAAAGGTGGAACCCTGATCCAATAGGATTAGTGACCTTAAAAGAACAGATACCAGAGGACTTGTTCTCTCTCCACCATGTGAGGGTGCAGCAAAGAGAGCCGTCACCAGGAACTGATTCCTGCCGGAACCTTGATCTTGGACTTTCCAGCTTCCACAGCTATGAGAAAATAAATTGCTGTTGTTTAAGCCACTCAGCCTATGGTATTTTATTATTGCAGCTGAAGCAAACTAAGATTCTCCCCTCACTGGAATCATTAAAACAAGCTGACAGTCACCTCTCAGAGATAGAGAGGAACTTTCTGCAGGAGGACAGTGCATGAGAGCAAACGATCCCTAAAAGCCTATGCCAGGGACTTCTCAGCTGTGGCTGCACATTAGAATCACCTGGGGAACTTTAAAAACAATACTGATGCCCAAGCTCTCCCTCCCAGGCCAATTAAATCAGGATCTCTGGGTGTGTGCATTTTTAGATAGTGTCCCAGGTGATTTTACTGTTCAGCCAAGGCAAGGTTGAGAATTACTCCCTTTAGAGATCTGAGACCCTTTCCAGCTCTGAGTTATTATTAATTTATGGAGACTTACATCTGGTGATACAAGAATGGAATGTGTCATGAACCTCATTTTACAGGTATGGGAGAGGGAAGAGATAGAATTGAGAAGGTAAACTCCCATGTCATAAGTGAGCTGATAATGAAGTTATAATATCCTATCTTTCTGTCTGTGACCTTTGGAACCCTCTAGTAAGATGCAAACTACTTTTAGCTATGTAGTAGAAGTCTCTTGTTTTTGCTAGGCCAGCATCCCTACCCTTGTTTTGGAAGAAGCTTGTCCTTTGGGGGGACTACAACTTCTCAATTCTATGGAGTCTTACTAGGACTGTCAATCACAGGGCCCCCCGCCATGACCTGAACTAAGCCAATCAGACTCTTTGTTCAGGGAGAATGACAGTGGGACTCTAGATTGGTGGGTTGGATTGTTCCCGCGGCGCGACCTAAAGAAACAGCACGTACTCCTTACTAAGATCATGTTGCTCCCTGCTTTCCTTTCTTCCCAAGCCCTGGCTCTCAGCATTTCCTTTAATTATGTGAACTATAAAGTCTGCTTCCAACAAATTCTATTTTCCACTTGGTGAGTCAGACCTTCTTTCAGTTGCTTGCATAAGTGGCTCAAAAATTGGTACTGGGAAGTGGACACAGCAAGAACGGGCTTTTAACTGTGGAAATAGCAGAAGTAGGTAGGTGCAAAGCAGTAGGAGTTCCCCCATTCAGTTGAGAAGGTTGAGCCAGTTCTTTTTCTTGAAATTCCCAGTTGTCATATGCACCAATAAATTTTCCTTTTGCTCAATCTAGTTCTGATTAATATAAACTACTTATTCGAGATGCAAAGAGTTACACTAGTAAGATGTTCTTCTTTGTCGTTATTTGAGGGATTGGAGGGCTGGGGCTGCCACTGGGTATGCCTGGTAGCACTTTTTTTTAACCCATTAGAGTAGGCTCTGTGCACAGCAAGCCCTGGCCCAAACCAAGCATTTTGCTTTTATAGCCCTCAAACCAATAAATGAGAACAGAAATGTAGGTATAGAGAGAAGTACCCAACCAAACTCCCCATCTTTCTAAGATTACTAGAAAGAGCCTATGGAAAGCAAAAAGGCAGAGCACAACAGGTGAACATCATAGTTATGATGATGGCCACCATTTGTTAAGTCCTTACTATGTGCTAGACCCTGGGTTTTATGTCATTTAATCCTAGGAGACTGATATTGTTTTGTTTTGTTTTGTTTCTAAGGTTGGGCTGCAGATGCCCAGAATTGAATTGATTCAGTCAGTCGCTCTTCCGTTACTGACGTGATATAATCATCTGTCTAGACATGACCCCTCTTTTTTCTTATCTTTTTTATCCCTCATCCCTGAGTGTATCTAATGTGTGTCCTTCCAATCTATTTTCCATAGACTTACAGATCCACAAAAATATGTAGCGTAGTGTCTGCTTTTAAAATGTATATAAATGGATCATACTGCACGTCTCACTCTGCAATTTGCTTTTTTTATACAGCATTAAGTTTCTGAGATCCATCCATGTTGATATATATAGATAGAGCTAGTTCATCTGTTTAAACTGCTCCATTGTATACTATCATAATGATATACTATACCTTACCTATGAATTTTTTCCTGATGGATATCTACACTGTTGCTAATTCCTATTGTACAAAGTGCCTCAGTGAATAAACTTGTACACATCTCTCAATGCATTGTGCAGGAGTCTCTCTAGGATTTACCTAGAAGTGGAATTGCTGCACTTTAAGCTTCATGTATTTTCAGTTTTAGTAAATCCTGCCAAATTACTTCACAAAATAGCTTTACTAATTTACACTCCCACCAACAGTATATGAAAGTTCTTGGAGTAGATACTATTATTATCTCCATTTTGCAGATGAGAAAACATACAAAATGTCCAAAGTTAAGCACCGTATCTATCTGAACCATGTCTGTCTAGTTCCAGAACTACACTATACAATATATACTAAATAACAGCTGGAAATGCAAATGACAGGACCCCCTAACAGTGGCTTAAGTAATACGGGCATTTATCATCTCACTTAACAAAGATATTAGAGGGAGGTACTTCCAGAGCAGCTCAGCTGTATCATCAGCAAGATGGACACTCTTTAATTTCACCATCCTTAGGTGTTGCATTTTCACCCTTATTCTATCTCCTCTCAGCCCTAGGATGGCTGATATTGCTGACATCACTGCTGAGTTCAGAGCAGGAAAAAGAGGGAAAGAAACAATGTCACTATGAAGCTCTGTTCTTGTTCTTATCCTTTTTCTAGGGAAGAAAAATGCCTTCCTTGAATCCCCACTCACCCCAATCTACTTCCTTTTTTGTCTCATTGATCAGAGCCTACTATTGGACCAACCTTCAGGCAAAATGAAATGAGATTATTACGTCTAGTTTAGATCAACCATGACTCAGCCACTGAGGCTACAGGGAGCATTTACCTTCCCGGATTTCACATCATCTCCATGGCTAAAATCTGTTCTGTCAGCAAGAAATAAAGGCAGTGACTGTTAGATAGCAACTTGGTTTTTCTTCCATCTCTCTGGCCTTTTTTTTTCCTTCAGATTTGTTTGCTGGCTTCTCCTCATCACTCAGATGTTAAATCCTTGCTTTGTCTTGGATCTTTTCTCTTCCCAACATACTTACAAGAAGACCAACAGATGGCCAGCAGGCCAAATTTGAGTTTGTGACCCCTACTGTATACTTTCTCCCTATGCTGAGAGCATCCATTTTCATAGCTTCAATTACCAGTTACATATTGATAACTCCTAAATTTGTATCTTCCTCCTCGTTCCTGAGCTTCAGATCCATATGTACCATAGCCTACTTAGATATTCCTAAGACTCATCAAACTCAACATGTCCAAAACTGAGCTTTTCATCTCCCACCCAAACTTGCTGTTTCTTCTGGTGCATCCTATCTAAGTGAATACCACCCCCTTTCACCAGGTTGCTCAAGTCAGAGCTCTTTGAGACTTCCCACACGAGAGCTCTCAAATTTGTCTGCTTTTCTTCATCTCCACTGCAAACACCTTGATCTGAAACTCTGTTGCTACAGTGTTTGTTGTACGGACCAGAAGCGTGGGCACCTGCAGAAGCCGTGGGCACTTACCTTGTAAATGCAGATCTTAAGCCCTACCCTAGACCTCCTGAATCAGAATCTGCTTTTTATCAAGGTCCCCAGGGAATTCATTCAAATTTGAGAACTTCTCATTTTGACTTTTGACAAGACAATATCTGGTCTCCTTGCATCAATCTCTTGCCCCCTAAAATTCTCTCTGTACTGCAAACTGCATAAGTCACTTCCCTCATTGAATTCCATAACTAGCTCCTCATTGCTTTGCAGATAGAAGACAAAAGCTTATAGAATACAAAGCCCTACCAAAGTTCCCCTCCTGCCTAGTTCTGGTTTGCCCTCTGGACTTCAGCCACATTTGTATTCTTCCAGTGCCGGTGCCAGGCCTTGTTTTTCCCCTCGGGGACTTTTTACCTGCTGCTCCCCTGTACCAGCTTGATCTCAACTTCCGTGGTGCATAGCTAACTCCTACCCCTTCACCTCCTCAGAGAAGCCCCCTCTCTTACAGCCCGTGTGAGGTCAGCCACTCTCGTGCTCAGCTCTCTTTGCACACTGTGCTCCTTCAAAAGTTTTTTATAGTTGTACTTAAATAATGGAGTGTGTGTGTTGCATTGTTTAACAGCAGTCTGCCTCCATTGAATTGAAGCGCTCGGGGACTGCCTCAGCTCTTGCATTGTTACATCCTTCCAGCGCCTAGCACAGTGCTTGATACATGTTACACATCAATGAGTAGCTGTTGACTTGATGAATATGAATGAATAATCATCCCCAGGGAGCTGTCCTGGCTCAGGGTGGCCTTGCTTTCTTAGTTCAACAGGAATCAAGAATCTGAAAAAGACTGAGGAGGGCCAAGGGAGTATAATTTGGCCACCAGCGAGCAAATCAGGATGAAAATGTCCAATTCTGACAGATGTACCCTGTGCACGTGCTGAAGAGAAAACAGAATAAGCTTGCCTCAGAGTGATGGTAAACAGTTTGTTCCCTGGCCAGTACCCTCCTCCTCAATACACTCCCAAGCTGACCTTTGGAAGGACTTTTGTATGGTGGGAGGTCTCTTTTAACCTCCAGTGAATAAGGGTGTGAAGTGGTGTTTGCTTTTTTCCCTTTGTTCTCTGGCTAAGAAAAGTCTGGAGGCGGTTGAGTGAGGCTTAGTAATACAATTGCCTTCCCTTTCAAATGCTAAAAAGGGTTTTTGCTCCCGGTTTAGTATAATCTAAGCCTTGTAGAGGTCTGGAAGGGATCCACTCCCCTTCCTATTGGCATCTTATTTCCTCCAGGCTAGGGACAACTTCACAATTTATAGAAAAATGAAAGCTGTAATAGTCAACATTGTTCTCCACGCATCTCGGTGTGGTGAGCCGGCATAGGAGAGTTAATCACTAAACTGACAGGGAAGGCCTCCAGGAGAAATGCAGGATGTATACAGTCCCACTGTCCTGGATCTGGCTAGAGATCCTGGCATCCATGGCATTCTCTTCCAGAGAGAGCTGGAATCAGAGGTTGGCTTCCTCAAGTTGGCTGTTATCACAGCCTTTTAACTCCCATACAGGTGTGGATCTGGGGCTGGGGGGAGCACAGTGTTTATACAACTTGGAGGGCTCTCTTTAAGAAAGAGAACACAGGGCTTCCCTGGTGGCGCAGTGGTCGAGAGACCGCCTGCCGATGCAGGGGACACGGGTTCGTGCCCCGATCCCGGAAGATCCCACATGCCGCGGAGCGGCTGGGCCCGCGAGCCATGGCCGCGGAGCCTGTGTGTCCGGAGCCTGTGCTCCGCAACGGGAGAGGCCACAGCAGTGAGAGGCCCGCGTACAGCAAAAAAAAAAAAAAAAAAAAAAAAAAAAAAGAAAGAGAACACAAAACTATGAATACAGTCAGATTTCAGGCTTTGAAAAGAACAACTGAGGGTCATCATTGGCTTCCTGATACCGTTACCCCAAAACAGGGTTCGCCTCTTGTTGGGTGTCGAGCCAAAAGACACAGCGAAGCCAAAGATCAGGAGAAGGAAGGACTTATTTCTTGCAGCAAGTAAGGAGAACACTGGAGACCTTTCCCAAAGCAATGTCTCCCTGAACTGCAAAATTGGGGAAGTTTTAAGCTAAGGGTACGTGCATACCCATGAAGAGGGTTGGGGAGGTTTAGGTATATTCATAAAGGGCTTGAACAAAGGAGAATTCAGCTTAGAATTGGGGCAAAGGTCAGCAGAATCCAGGCTTTAGTTGATTGAAGTCACAAGGGTCAGAAAAGGTCAGCATCATCATATCTTAGGTTCTGACCAGCCTGGGGTCTCAGCATGTAGTTGCCATCCTCCACCTGGGTGGGAGCCTTAGTTCCTGCAGAACTCAAAAATATGTATCAGATTGTGATGTATATCCCCTGAGGAATAACTAGGACTCTTTTATTGCTAATTGTTTCCTGACTGCTTTTCCTTTGTTCCTGTATTCCCTCACTTCCCTTCCCATCATTCATTGCTGAGACCTGTTCAAAGGCAAGCATTGTGGTCAGGCTTGGAAAACAAAATGGCTTAGGCCAAAAATGGCTTCTCTTATGTCAAGAAATCTGCCTGGTTCTCTTTCTCCAGGGACCCTCTACTCTTTCTGCTTACAGGACCTCCGCTTCTGCCCCCTAGCAAAGTATACTAGAAAAGCTGAGGCTTGCAAGCCCTTGGACAAGTTATTCCCTCCCTAGAGCCTTAATTGGGTAATCTGTAAGATGGGGCCCTCTATGTATAGAATTGATGGGCGGGAAAGACACATGAGAGAAAAAAAAGTATACCTAGTGTTTGATCGGAGGTACTTAATTAAAATGCCATTTTGGAGACCTCCTGTCTGGGAAGTTATGGATCCATTCTGGGCTAGCTTCTCCTCTTCCTTGTCTCCTTCAGCTTTATTGAAGTTTTTTCAGGTATTATTGTAATCCACCTAGAATATATATTATTAGTTTGAGACTTAGCAGAAGTTCCCAAACTGGTAGCTGAAGTCAATACATTTTTTTGGAGATCGCAAGGATTTCTAACAAGTTTAATTTGTTTTACTTTTTAAAGAGCTAGTCCAAGGTAGTTGTTGCTATTGTTTTCTTTTGGGGCTTGTTTAATTTGATGTGTTGTTTAATTTTTTTGCCACTGTGCAAAAGGTAATCCAAAGGTCAGTCTGGTGTGTGGTAGTGGTGTGGTATGTGTGTGTGCATGTGTGTGTGTGTGTGTGTGTGTGTGTGTGTACAGGCTGTGAATCATATTGTTTACCATCCCTAACGTCTGCCATCCCTCACCAGCTCCATGTTTATAATCCTGAAGACATCTGAGTTTATCGTAAATCAAAATCAGCTAGTAAATCTTCAGAGAAATGGAAAAGGAAGAAGGAAAATAAAAGGACAATGATGTGAAATCATAGGTCACATGTAGGTCAATAGTACTGGGGTTAGTTGGGGAGTCCCTGGCCTTGTACTACCTTGTTCAACCCCCAGCCTTGCCGCTTACCAGTTTTTAACCTATAGCTATATTCGTTTGAACTTTTAAAATCTCACTTTGCTCATCTATAAAACTGGGATATTTATAGGACTTTCCTTAGAGGTTCACTGTGAGGATTAAATGAGAAAATCCTCTCAATGTGCAAAGACTAGTAATTGGAATAGGGTAAACCCTCAATAAATGGTAGTTATCATTAAGAGCACGTCCTGTATAGCCTATATTATGCATTATATACGTCGCCTCATGTTCACAACACTGGGAGGTTAAATGACCTGCCTAAGATGGGGAAATGCAGTTTAGACAAGAACCTAGTTTTAACAAGTCTCCATTTACTGCTCTTTACCAAATCAAAGACCCATGGGTTTGTAAGATGAATGCCTATTGCCAAGTATTAAAATGTGGGGAAAAATATGTTTCTTAGAAATGAAATATAGTAGTGCTCTTTCCACCACACTACATCTTGCATCTCTCCCCCAAATTTCTGTCCATTAAAACTGTTAAAAGGTAAGCTGAGATATATTAAAATTTTTAAGAGTTTATTTGAGCAAAAATTGATTTGGATCTGGCAGCATCCAATCTAAGAGATAGAAAGGAGCTCCAAGGAGCTGTACCAAATGAAAAAGACTTTTATAGGCAGAAGGGAGCAGGCCTTTTTTATTAGGCAAAAAAGTGGGTTGGTTATCGCAAGGTTACTTTCTTTAGGGGACGGCAGGGATCTATCAAGCAGATTACCTAACTAGTGATGATCAGAGATTCCTGATTGGTTTAAAATTCCATTTCTGGTAGAGCGGAAACTGTAATTCAGTTAAGTCTCAGTTTGGTGACGTGGGGCTTAGCTTAAGTGACTCCATTTTGGGCCATTTGTCTTGTTCTTTTTTTAAATAGCACATTGTTCAATAGTATAGGTGCCCATTTCCGGCATTATTTATTAGCTGGATTGCATACAGAGACATCAGTGTTACATATAGGGACATCAGTGTGGGGTCCTGTAGAGTTCTCATTGTACCCTCCATTGTTATCACTTTCAAGATGTGATCCAGATACATGGCAGATCAAGCTGGCAAGGCCACATTTTTCCCATCTCAAGAAAACTACTAGGCAACTTAGTGGTGATGTACAAAAATGTATCCTAAGCCAAGTTTTAAGCTGATAAACTCTGTAGGGCACTTTGGCTGTGGCTGGGGAGACCTGGATGTGGAAATCCCCCTGTGGGAAACACATGATGTAAGAAATAAACATGTTGTTTGGGATGGAGGACCCAAGTCCACCTGCAAATTCTTCAGCACAACAGCTTTGAGACTTTAGACAAATGACATTGTCCATAAAATGACATCAATAATCCCACCCTGTCTACCTCTGAACATCAGAGTGAGGATCCAGGAGATAACGCATGTGAAATATAATGTGTGTGGATGTGTGATACAGATGTAACCTTTTTAAATGTAATTGTTCATTGCTATAGCTTGTTATTTTTAGGGGAAATGAGATGGTGGAAGTTGGACAAGTTACATATAGAAAAGATATATGCATATATGATTGTGTGTGTATTCTGAAGAGCCTAGAAGGGCAAATGTCAAATTGTTTATTGTGATGGGGTTTTCTTTTTTCTTTTTTTCTTTTGGCCATGCAGCTTGTGGGATCTTAGTTTCCCCACTAGGAATCAAACCCGAGCCCTGGGCAGTGAGAGTGCAGAATCCTAACCCCTGGACTGCCAGGGAATTCCCCAGAGGAGTTTTGCATATTTACCTCTATGTTTGTGGATTGTTTGAATGATTTTTACAACAAACATGTATTTTTATAACACTTCTATTTCAATAAATTCCTCAAAAGCAACAAAGAATCCCTGTGCTAAACAGAAGTTCTTTCAAAGCTATGATTTGGACAAATTGAATCCATTTTAACACATCTTATTCTAGACCCCTACCCCACCCCCAATATGTTATCAGACCATGTGAAAACCAGCCCCTACTCACCCACTTCTCTTTAAATTCTACAGCCTGATATTTGGTTGTTGTTGGTTTTATTAGATATCTAAATATCTGTAGATAGATATTTAGTTAGATACCCTCATGTAAGATTGGAATACTAATTTTCATACCACTGAATATCAACATTTATAATCAAAAGGGATCCAATTAGAGCAGAGAATCAGCAATTTCCTCAAATCGAAAGCACAACATCTCTTAAATTAAAAGTTTCCCATAGAGTTCCCTGGTGGTCTAGTGGTTGGGATTTGGTGCTTTCACTGGTGTGGCCTGGGTTCAGTCCCTGGTCTGGGAACTATGATCCCTGCAAGCAGTGCAGCAGGGTCCAAAAAAAGTTTCCCATAAAAGGTTAAGACAAAATTTACCTTTTAGGAAAACTGAAATATGTAATTTCACCTCAGTGGCCAGTCTTTGTCTGGCTCTTGTGCTAGTCAGACTTCTTCCTCTCATTTTAGAAATGGTAACATGTTTATAGCTCTGTCTTCAGACCAACCGACTCTCTAACGGACTTTTCTCTAGAGATCTCCTCCATTCCTCTATTCCCCATGTATCTAGTACTAGCTCTTTGCATATAAATTCCAAATATTTTTCTCTAGCCTAACCACCCTTTTTTGTTTCAATAAGACTTTTAAAATTATCAGGTCAATTTGGGTTCATTGCTGGTATCTCAACCCAAACAAACTGAAAGCAAATTAATCTTTTTTTTTTCCCACACCATAATTCTCCCCAGTAAACCAGGGCTGGCCAAGACTGTCATTTATCTTTAACTTCTCCCTTCTCTGTGCCCCTCTTCCCCACAATGCTTTGCTTAGATTTTTATGACATCCTTTGCTTTTTCCCATGTCTGCTCCCAGCTCCTGGTTCAGGCTCTTGCTTTCACAAAAAGCAATGTGAGTGAAGAGAGACAAGCAATGGGAGGTCAGGAAGCCCTCACAACGGGACTAGCATGTGACTCAGAACTTGAAAGGTATTCTCCTTAATTGGAAAAAGTTATTCCAAAATAATGGAACAGCATCAGTAGAGGCACCCAGGCATAGAAATGCCTGGCATCATTAAAGAAAGGCAAGGAAGATGGTGGGGCTTTCAGGATGGGTATGTATAGATATTCTCAGGGATCAGGCTGGTCACGTATGTTCATTCCTGGAAGACTTTGAATTTCAGTCTGTAAGTAGTGGAAAAATACAGACTTATGTGGCAAGAAAACCTGTTATAAAACTGTGTGATAGTTAAGGGAGCAAATCATGCAAGCATTGATTATGGCAATAGGAATTGATACACAACATATTGAACTCTTAGAATCAATTGTTTAGTGACTAGTTGCTCGTGGGAGCAGAAAGGGTGGGAGATGAAGGTGCCAGAGATGACTGAGTTTAGTAGCCTGGGTGTTTAGAAGCATGCCTTGCCGTGAGGAGAAATGCAAATTAAGCTTTGTGCTTGTGAATGACAGTCAAGCTCAGTTTTAGCCATGTAGAGTGTGATGTGTCAGTGAGATATACAGGTGGAGGTGTCCAAAACACCCTATTACCTCTGTGAGGATGATCGCCTAGGAAATCTATTCCTGGCTCCCTGTTGGATATATGGCTTTTATTTATATGTTCCATCAACACAGAGACAACCTGTATAGTGCTGAACCCATCATGATTCATTTGCCACAAGCCACTTTCACCTTCCCACTGCCCCATGTTGGTTAATGATGTTTTCATTTCCTAGACTCCCTTGTCTACTACCTATGGGTTGTTTTCAATTCCTCTCTCCTTTGATGCTCATATTTATTTAGGCACCAAATTGTACTGATTTTTCCTTTACAGTGTCTCTCATGCCCACATGTCTTCTGCCTCTTCTAACTCTTTAAATTGCCTAATTGCCTGGTCCTTATTTTTTATAGCATAATAACCACCTTTTGATGAGACCCTTGCCTCCATAATGTTTCCTAACAACCCATTCTGTCTACCACAATAAGGTTACTCTTCCAAAAACCCTAAACTGATCTTTTTACTCCCTTTCTCACAACTTTTGATTGACTTTCTGTCATCAACAAGAGAAAGCTCAAATTCCTTAATATTATAAAATTCATAATATATCTACTCTAGCATTCTCTCCAGCCAAACCGATCTATTTACCATCTGGGAACCTATTTTTCTCTCTCCCAGCCTTGCTTTATTGCTTGCAGTTTTATTGGAGTTCACAAAGAGTGAAAGATAAATTTATAGAAATACCTTGAAGTGTAAGAAGAGAGGGGCTTGGTATTCTGGCAGAGTCTCAAATGGGGCTCCAGCTACCCTGGCATGCTGGTGGGCTCCAATCACAGACCTAAAGTCTAGGGAAGGGAAGGAAAAGAGAAAAGAAGAGGAAATGAGAAAAGAAGGGAAGGAAGAGGAGATACAGGAAAGAGAGATGTAGGAGTTAGCCAGGAATGACACAAATATCAGAGCGCAAAATAACAGTCTTCATAAACTTAAAAGTGATTATCCTCTTGTCTCTGAGCTTCTCAAGGGCAGAAACCAGGTCTGATTTTCTTTGTCTCCCAGCACCCAGCACAAAGACTGACACATAGATGCTGCTCCGTCAAGAATTCTTACATGAATTGTCAGCAATTCTTGTCTTCTTCATTGAAAAGGTCTCTGTTCCTTCACTATCCCCCTCAGGTTGTATTTTGCAATCATAAAATTTTATTTTGCTTTTCATGTACCTTTTCTAAGATGTCCAGAACAATACTGAAGAAAAAAAAAGAGCACTTGAAAAAAGAGTTTTTTTAAATATGGCATATAATGGGAAAAATGATTTACCCCAACCTAGTCTTATTTTTTCATATATTTCCAGAATCATCCTTGATTTTCTGTCTCATTTCCAGCAGCTTATGAATAACTTTAACCATTAACTCTTTCCAGCAACAATCATTCATTGTTAGCCACTGCCCTTGTTATGCTGGTATATAATGTTTTCCCTCTTAATAAACATATTACTCTGTGCTAGTTGCTAATGACGTTCTTTCTCTCTGACTCCACCTCTTCTCCATCTTGCCAGACCATTTGGAATTCTAATCCTGTCCTGGATGCCCGCCTTCCTAACTGACGATGGGTGTCATCTGCTAACAGCATGTATCATCTGTCAGCTCTAGGAGCTTATTTTCTGTTCTATCCATGTAAATCATTGATGAAATATTAAAGAATCAGTCCTAGAATAGGGTCCTGTGGGGTATGGTTTCTAATATCCCTGAGTTTGACGTGAGTGCCATCGATAGCGAACTCGTAAGACTACCTACCACAGAGCCACACTTCCCCCAATGTGTTGATTGAATGCAGTCTTGGGGAAGACAACTAAGTCTTTCTGGGGCCAAAGAGCTATGGAGAAGTTTAGGGAGAAACTTAACATACTGACTGCCCACTTTTCTGCTAGGTACTTTACGTATATTAATTTAATCAATCCTTTCACAACTCTGTAAGGCAGTAAAGGGTAGTGGTTAACACCATGGATTCTAAGGTTGAACTGCCTGATGTTGCATTTTCACTCCATCATTTTCTAGCTTTCTGACTTGGTAAGATATTGAAATTTTCTGTGCTTTAGTTTTATCCTCTGAAAAATAGAATAGAATTCACCTCAGAGGATTGTTTTGAGGATTCCATTGCACATAAAGCACTTAAATAGTGCCTGACACATAGAGAATCTTCTACAAATCTAAGCTGTTATTATCCCAAACTAAAATTGAAGAAACTGAGTTGGTATGCAGCAGAGTCAAAATCTGAGGCCCTGGGGTGTCTGACTCCAATTCTTAACCTCTTTCTACTCTAATGTGCAGACTTTTAAATTTGTATCCCACATATTTCCAAAAGAGAGTTCAGATGAAAATGGCCATAGCAATCAGAAATGCATTAGATTTTATACCAAAACCTCATAATTTAAGCTGATATTTTTTGGTAGGGAGGTGTTTATATTTGATTAAAATCTTTTTAAAAGACAAGTTATTTTACAAGAAAAGAATCAACCTAAGTCTAAAATTAAAATTATAAAATATTAGGTTTGAAAAACTATAGGGATCATCTATTTCAAACTACTAGCTAATAAGAGACTCTTTGGGAGTTTTTTTTTTTCTTTTTACTTTTTTTCCCTAATAACATAAGTGGTAAATGTTTGAAGTAGAAAACTTGGAAAACCCTGAGAAGCCCAGCAGAGGAAATTACCCATAATTCAAACACTCATGGTAATCACTATTAATGTTTTCTCGTATGCACTCTTTAGAGTTATTTTTCTGTACATAAACTTTGTTTACAAAATGGTAACACAATATATATGCTATTTTCGTAGCCTGTTTTTTTCACTTAGTAATAGATAATAAGCATTTCTAACATCATTATTTTATTGATCTGTAAAATCTGTAAAAAATAAATCATGGGAGAGTACCATAAATAATCTAACTAATCCCCTATTGTTGGACATGTAGGTTGATCCTATTTTCTTTCCTACTATTATAAATAAAACTGTCATGAAGAATCTTGTATTATGTTGTTGCATAATTCTCTCATTATGCACAAATCCTTTTTATCCTTAACAGATGGTTAGCCAGCCTCTGTTTGATCACTTCCAGTAACAGGGAGCTCACTTCTTTGCCAGACAGCTCATTCCATTTATGGACAACTCTAATTGTTAGAAAGTTCTTTATTTTTAACCAAAATCTGTTCTCCTTAACTTACACTCATTGATTCTAGTTTTGTGGTCTGGAATTACCCAAAGCAATCTTTCCTTTTTGTACTTGGCAGCCCATCAAATACACGAAGAAGACCATAATGAAACTCCATAAGTATTCTCTTCCTGAAGATAAATATCCATGCTTATGAGTCTTATGATAAAAAAGGATAAGGAGTTGGTAGCAGTAGGGGGTTCCTCATATAGGATATAAATTTGGTAACATCATATTTCCTTTTTTGCTGTGGCCTCCTGGAAGCTCAGAGCCTTATTGGTTGTCCCATCTTTGTAACAGTATAACCTTATCACCTCCATGTATATGCACTCTTTTCCCTTTGGTCTAATCATCCTATTTTGCCTGTATTTTTCCTGGCTGTTATTTTTCCTTAAAAAAATTTTTTTTAACTGAAGTATATATCTCTGTAACCTCTGTACCTCTATGGTACAAGGTGTACCATAATCAAATAAGTTTCTCTATTTCCTTTAGCCATTCTTTGTATGAAATTAGTTGATCACTTTTGTTCCCTCTCACCACTTAATATACATTTAAGTCTTTTACTCCCCAAAGCTACCAGAATAATGGAATAGTTTCAGTTCCCTGCCCCTTTTCTCTGGTGGAGAAGCTTGATGGAATGGGAAGATAGAAAACATAATCTCAATCCTACTGAATCATTAATAGCTTCTATCAAATTCATAGTATCTCCTCTGTCATCCAGCACCATTTTCTGCTCTTGAAAGAGATTAGAATGCATATCTCACCAGCCTTCAGAGCAGTGATTAACATGCATATGCCACGGCAGGGTTGACAAACCTTTCCATACCCACAAGAGGATGGATAATCCTCTCTGCAGCACCTCTGAGAGGATGGTAGTATTGTCCTCATCTTACCCTAAGGGAATAGAGGCTCCCAGAGGTGAGACTTGAACCCAGGTCCTCTAACTCTGAATCTGAGAGCCCAGTGCCGCCCCTGAAGCACACTGACTTCAGAAGAGCTCTGGCCTGGCCCAGACCACAAGGATTCCACTACTGTTGGATGGGAGGCAGGCGACTCTGCATGTTCCTCCTTTTATTCGGAATCCAGCTCTGATTATCCTCTTCCCACAGAGAGAAGCGTGGTGGCTGCCAGTTGCATATGGCTTGACGAAGATAGGAGAGGACATAAAGGCGGCCCCCCTCCTCCCTGTGCTCCCGGATGAGAATCGAGCAGATTGTTTCCTATTTGGAGGAAGTGGATGTGAGAAACCTAAGGCAGCAGGCAAACCTCAGACGAGTGAGAATAAAAAATACTCCCATGACCCCCTTGCGAGGTTTTGCCTGGAGGAGCCAGGTATGAAGGCACCAGGCTGTCTGTGGGCCAGAGAGCTAGAATGTTTCTGCCCCAGGAGCTTCCTTCCTGATTATCCCCTCCTGAAGAGAGGCTGTGATTGCCTTCGGCCTCCCTGGAAGACCTCCGCGCTGGCAGGCTGGCCTGGTGTAACAGCTCAGAGTTGAAACCCTCTTAAAAATAGCTGTTCCCTTCTGGGTTTAGCAACTCACACTTGAAAAGCTCTTTATTCTTTATAATGAATAGAGAGCAGGGACTTTTCATTGAAAAAGAAGAGCTATAGCACAAAATAAAGGCAGGCTGAGGGTAGTTATTCTTTTGAAGTGGTGGACAGAGAGGACCTCAGCACCCAGCTTTCACAGGTATCAACCCTTTCCTTGGATTATTCCTGGAATAGAGGCGTAGAGAGGCTTTTGAGCAGCTCTTGCTGTCAAAAGCCCGTGTGTGGTGGGCAGTATTTTAGGTGACAGCACTGGCTAGAGACCAGCCAAGCAAACTGAAGTTGAAATTTCAATCTAATTAATTGACTGAAGAAGCAAAAGACTTGAAGGAAAGGTTTAACTCTTTGCTGCCCAAGCCTCTAAAGCTCGTGTCCATACCCTGGAAGGACTGAGAAGGGCTGAAAATAAAAGGATGGGAATGGGAGTTCAGGAAGCTGATGCCTACCTTGGTGGGAAGAATTACTGTTAGGCGTGTGATGGGGAATCTTGTTGGCCAGAAAGGCCAGATTCCTCAATTATGTCTTATCCAGAAAGAAAAAGGAGTTCAGATGGAGAAATGAGGTAAAACTCTTAGTCTACAATGTCAAGTCTTGTTTCTAAGTAATGTATTTTCTTTAAGTCAAATGAAATGCAGCTTTCAGGATCCCATTGAGCCGGTGAGAAATTCAATCTCAGCTATTATTTGTAACTTCAGTTATAAGCATCTGGGAGGCATATGTGTTGCATGAGAAAGAGGGGTAAGACATCTGAATCAGGCGGTGTAATTAAAGCTAGTCATTAGGCAAAAGACTTCAAATCACACTGTCTTACGATAAGAAGTTTATTTCTCACCCAGTCTAACGTGGATGTTTCTCGGTCAGGAAGCCATCCTGGGCAGCTCTCCTTAG
Source organism: Mesoplodon densirostris (assembly GCF_025265405.1). Taxonomy (NCBI): domain Eukaryota; kingdom Metazoa; phylum Chordata; class Mammalia; order Artiodactyla; family Ziphiidae; genus Mesoplodon; species Mesoplodon densirostris. The sequence goes on along the minus strand of NC_082668.1, from coordinate 77,507,654 downwards.
GCGGTAACTCAGGGATCTGGGCTCCCTTCCATCATGGGCTCTTCCAGTCATTGTCTAGGCTTCACAGTCCTTTGCTTTCTGCCACTCAGACCAGAAGGGCGTTGGAGGTGGCAATGGAAAGATGATAAGGACGTCTTTAAGGGCCAGGCCTAAAAGCGGTGTACATTACTTCAGCCCCCATTCCATTAGCCGGACTTAGTCACTTGGCTCCTATTAGATGCGAGGGGGCTGGCAGAGATATAGAGTTGACCCGTGTGCCTGGGAAGGAGAGGCAAAATAGATTCTGATGAAACTTAAAAATCTCAACCAAAATATCTAATTTTCAGGCCACATGGTTCTTTCTGTTATTCTCTCTGTTTACCCCCACGTGGTTCAAAGAAGGCTGGTGCTCTCTGTTGCAGTGGGATTTTTTTGTTTTTTTGCTACTTTTCCCATATAATTTTTTAAAGTTGATATGTTGTATTTTCATTTTTATTCAGTTCAAGAAATTTTCTTTTTTTGGCCATGCAGCATGGGGGATCTTAGTTCCCCAACCAGGGATCAAACCCTCACCCCCTGCAGTGGAAACATGGAGTCCTAACCACTGGACCACCAGGGATCCCCTGGGGTTTTTTCATATTTAATTCTATGTTTGTGGATTGTTTGAATTATCTTTACAATCAACATGTATTTTTATAATATTTTTATTTCAATAAAGTCGCAGCAGTGGGATTTAATGAGGCTGGAACCCTTCGTGGTCTTGCCACTTCTCCTGGTAAGGGGCATCATGGACCCATCAAATTCTAATAACCCTTCTCTCTCTAAGGAAATCTATTTCTCCTTCTCTCTGATCTTCCTGTAGAACTCCTAGTACCACCTCTTCAACATGCTCAGCCTTTCACGGAAGATAAGAAGCAAAATTATCCTGAAACAGCTTTAGGTTCAGCCAACGAAAGACCCAGTAACTGAACCACCTTTTTAGAATGAAGGGAGGAGAAAACTACAGAGAGCACAACACAAATCTGTATTTCCATAAATCATCATGCCACAAAGTGCATGAGCCCCTGGCATTCATGAGGCATCTGACTCAAACCTTCAAGTTCAAGAATGTCATCTTTTTTTTTTTTTAGCCTTTTTTACTTCCATCACAACAATAGGTGATAGCTTTTTGTTCAGCATCATTTTCATAAAGATGGAGAAGTTGTAATCACCGTGATGGGATAAAGAGTAAGAACACAAAACACACAAACGAGATGGGGATATGCGGCAATTGGTGAGGCTGTCACTAGCTAGGCACGCCGACGCCACTTACCATTATGCGAGTGAGCCAGAGCCAAGGGCCTCAGCAGAGTAGCAGATTCCTGACCATGTTCCTGACCATGGATCTCTGAGGCTCTCATAGAGAGTTGAAAATGCGGAGTGATAACTGCCATAGTTTGTTTTAATTTTCCTAAGAGCCAAGACTTGGTAGGAGTTCATCTGGTGGTTTTATGAGTCCAAGTCTGTGTCTCCTTGAGAATTCCATTCCATGGGACTGAAGGAAATTCAAGTGCTATTCCACAGCCACAGAAATCTCAGAGGAATTGTGCTTCATGGGAGTGGCTTTAAAAGACAAGGTATGGGAGAAGGAGTCTGATTTTTCAGAAAGGGGGAAAAGTGGGAATCATGGCCACTACGAATGTGTAACTTGGAGGCTGATTTGTTTTAATACTCATTTAGATTTTACTAATCAACAGGTGATTCATAACTTTTTAAAAGAACATAATAATTGCTATCCACTGAATGTGTCCCCGCCCCCCCAAAAATTCATATGTTGAAACCCTAATCTCCAATGAGATAGTATTTGGAGATGGGGCCTTTGGATGGTAATTAGGTCATGACAGTGCAGCCATCATGATGGGATTAATGCCCTTGTAAGAAGAGACATCAGAGAGCTTCCTCTCTCTCTCTCTCTCTCTCTCTCTCTCTCTCTCTCTCTCTCTCTCGTCCCTCCCCCCTCCCCCCACCACATGAAGTCATGAGGAGAAGATAGCAAACCAGGAGGAGAGCTGTCACCAGAACCTGACCGTACTGGCACTGTAATTAATCTTAGACTTCCCAGCCTCTAGAACTACGAGGAATAAATTTCTGTTGTTTAAGCCAGCCGGCCTATGGTAATTTGTTATAGCAGTCTGAACTAAGAAAGTAATCATTTCAAATTATGATGAGTTTACTCAAAATAAGTCATACCAAATTCATGTCTTTTCCCTTTTGAGGTGGACTATTGTCAGATTAGGGGAATATCGTAGACCTGCTTTAATCTTGATTAGGTTGAAGACCTCAATAGCTATATATTTTGATGGATTTGAATCCGTTGAACAATCAAACGTAGAGCATTGTTTAAGATTGAGCTTTGGAAACAGTTTATTAATAATAAGTTGTTCTTACCTGTATAAATTCTGAAGCAACAGATAAATAAATGCAGATAGCAACCTGATAGAGAAAAAACCCTCAGCTATGTTTTCGGTAAAACTGATGGGAGAATATGGCTGGTTGTGTGACCACAAGCTATCCCCTAATCATTCTTAATATTCCAGTGCTCACACAGTTAAATATCCCTGTCCAGTCATAGGCTTAGCTGGACCACTGCAGGCTTCCCCCTAGGGGGCAGCTCAGAGCTTGGTGGAGGAGGAGATTTTATGTGTCCTGAGCGGAGAGACTGAGAGAGACTGCAAAGAACTCAGAGGCCTTGGGCAGGCATTTCATTGCCTTCTCCAAAATTCAGCAAGCGTGGTTGGAGGTAGATGGAGTGGACTAGAAGTGGTAGACATTATGATCCTGACATTTCTGGAAGGGCAGAAGTTCTTATTTTACCAGCCAAGTTAGGAATGCAAGGAGAGAAATAGAGTGGTTACTTCCGGCAAACAGTGAGGAACCTCGAGTCCGTCCTCTCTTCTTGCTGCTGTTTCAGTCCACATTTTGCTGTTTAATTCATATGAAGATGCAGAAGGAATGCATATCTCTTTTGAAGTTGTTACCAAAATAGGAAGAGTAGCTGACATGATAAACGATGGATCCCCAATTAAAAATCATCTCAACTGAGTGTGACCCAGGCTGGACTCTCTTAGAAATATTTGAATAGCAATAAATATCAAGGTTTTTATTTAGGTTAAAAAATTTTCCCAAAAAACTCCATACACAATGCAGCTGCTCAGATACAGGGTAGAGAGACAGACAGCTTTGACGTAAATTTATATAAAAAATGTTCTGGAGTTTTATTTCATCTGAACTTAATATGACAACTATTATGTGTCTGCTCAAAATGTTAATGCAGTCTCCAGCTGCATATGTTCAATAAATGATTGCTTAGAGTGTACTCTGTGGCAGGTACCATGCTGGGTCCTAGGAGCTGATGTAACACAGTGTCTGGAGCAATCTGTCCAGTGAAGGGCACATAACTTTAAGAGCAGCATTAGTGAATTAAAGTGGAGCATTGGTAGGTGGAGACTTAATTCTATTTCTTTAGGTTTCCACGAGGCAACTGCTAAACCGTGGGAATAACATTTGATTATTTTATTGTTAAGAAATATTTTACCTGGAGATGACAGAAACACTGACATAACTAGCTTAAACAATAAGGAAATTAGTGTCTTTCAGAATAATAATAATAATAATAATAAATTCAAAGGTAGCACAAATATGTTATCATTGGAGCCAGAGATCTATATGTCTGCTCTACTTTGAACTCTTCCAGCCTCTGGGTAGAGGCTTTTTCTTCAGACCGTCTCCTCTTGTGCTTAGAAGATGGCTACCATCAGTCCTGGGACAGAATGCTTCCTCATCAGAAAATCTCTCTTCCAACCAGTGAATAAAAGTTCTCACCTTCAGTCTAATTAAGCTAGTTTGTATCATGCACCCATCCCTGGTCCGACAGCAGGCTCTAGGATAATGCCATGAACTGATTGGCTTAAGCTTACATTCTGGAACCAATCACTTGCCAAAGGGATTAGAGTTACTCTTACTGGCTTGAGTTGAGAATAGGATCAGCTTCCTGAGACATTTAGGCAACATGAAAGAGAAGGGCTTATGTAAGTAACATCGGGGTTCTCTTTGAAAGGAGGAAAATAGTGGAGATGAATGCTAAACAGATACTAAATCTGGTCAGAGGAGAAGGAAAGTCTTATTGGATGGGTGGGTTTGGGGGAAGAGAAGCTATGTAGCTTTCCTTTCTTTTTCAGGAAAACCTGTCCTCTCCTAACGGTGATACCTTTCTTTATGTGGTAACAGCTATAGCTCTTACCCTTAAAGCCCTGCCCAATAGTGTAGATTCTGTTGTCCTGCTTCTCTGTATCTGACTGTGTCAGGTGGGGCTTAGTAGGAAGGCTGATTATGGTCAAGGTCTAGGTTCTACTCTCACTGTGTATTTACTGGAAGTAAAGCTGACCATTTGATCTTCATCTCTTGGATTCCTGTGTCTATTTCTAATTAATTCATAACCAATAGGAGGTATGATTATCACCCCTAAAAACTTCAACAAGTGTGCCCTCAGGAGCAAGCCAGAATCTAGAGGATTCTGAGAACTCTGTCACACAGAGGAAATGTAGAGTTCAATATTGAGACATTCAGCTGCCATCAGATATCTAGATATATCTAGATATATCAGATATTCAGAAAGTTCAAAGGGTGTGAATTTTCACAGGCATAGCTGTGGAGAAGGCTGTTCTGCTAGTAATGAGAACCCTGTCATTGGAAGTATTCACACACAGGCTGGATGGCAATCTTTCAAGTGTGCTTTAAAATGGAATTCTGCACATTTGGGAAGTTGAACACAGTTGTTTCTATAATAGAATCCAACTTTTAGTTCTGTGTAGTTCTGCTTTGTAGATATTTTAGACCTGTGGTTTTCAAAGTGTGGTCCCTGGAGCAGCATCAGCATCACCTGGGAAGTTGTTAGAAATGCATACTATCAGGTTTCACCCTAGACCCCCTGTTATGGGTTGAATTATGTCCCCCCAAAAAGATATGTTGAAGTCTTAACCCCCTAGTACATCAGAATGTAAAATAGGGTCACTGCAGATATAATTAGCTAAGTTAAGATGAGGTCATCTTAGGAGTAGGATGGACCCTTAATGCAATATGACTGGTGTTCTTAAAAGAAGAGACAGACACAGAGGCACAGATACGTGAGAGGAGAATGCCATATGATGATGGAGGTGGGGATTGGAGTTATGCAGCTTCAAGCCGAGAATCATCAAAGATGGCCAGCAAACCACTGGAAGCTAGGAGGAGGCAAGGAAGGATTCTTTCCTACCCAAGGAAGGTTTCAGAGGGAGCATAGCCCTGCCAACACTAATTTCAGGCTTCTAGCCTCCAGAACTAAGAGAATACACTTCTCTTGTTTTAAACCATCTGATTTATAGTAATTTATTATGGCCTCCCTAGGAAACTAATACACCAACTGATTCAGAAACTCTCATATTGATGCCCAGCAATCTGTGTTTAATCAGCCCTCCAGATGATTCTGATGCACACTAAAATGTGAGAACCCCTGGTTTCTATTCTAGATGTAGACCAATGCCTTGCACTCAAATATGCATGTGAATGAATGGAGGATTTTGTTTAAATGCAGATTCTGATGCAGTGAACCTGGGGTAGGGCCTGAGACTCTGCATTTCCAATAAGCTTCCAGGCAATACCATACTGCTGGTCAGAGGACCACACTTTGAGGAGCAAGGATCTTGATCAGTTTTGTCTAACAGAACTTTCTGTGATGATGGAAATGATCTATATCTGTGCTGCCCAATAAGAAAGTCACTGGCCACACGTAGCTACTAGACCCTTGAAATGGGGCTATTCTGAGAACTGAATTTGAACATTTTATTTAAGTTTAATTAACTTGAATTTCTATAGCCACATGTATTCAACAGGGCAGGTCACCATCTCCTTATTCCTAGACTTAACTGCCATGCCTTGCAGAGCTTACAGGGCTCCTGACTTTTATTTATCTGCATCATCACTAATTTAGCAGTCAGGACTGGTGGTAACGTGCAAGACTGTGTGTGCTCGATAGTATATTAGGAGCCACTGGAGAACATAAAATAAATAGATGACAGGGTCTTTGCCCTTAAGAAACGTCGTGTTTATAACTGACTCTCATTGTATGTCTACCAGTTTCTGCCAAGCCTGAAAGTGTTAGTTCAATGTTAAAGGGGGGTGGGGTGGGGGGTGGAATTAAGCAATAATTAGAAGAGATGATGCTTGGCAGGGGCTTTTTTATCTCAAGGCTACCAGATTTTGTTCATGGAATTTGAGAACATGAGTGATTTGCATATGTTGCATAAATTTGCATCTTGTATTCAAGCGACCTGACTCCAAGTCTGTGAAGTACAATTTAATTAATTAGTGGAACCTACTAGCGTTGTGTTAAGAACAGAATTCAGGGCATAACACACATGAAATAGTTAGCTATTGACAACAATTCAGGAGATTCCAGACCAGGTCAGGAGACAGAAAAGAAGCAGAAGTTCACAGAGGAAGGGGAAAGAGAGGTACCAGGAGCTTTGTTATTATCCCTGTACCCCTGCCTTCTTTGTGCCTCAAGCCTTTGTGTCTTGGGTGGTTTATTTTCCACAAACTGCACTAGGTCAAGTGAAGTTCCACAGGTGAATGGAATTAGGATTTTGTGCTGACTAGCGTCCATTTCCTTGTCTTTGGCATATTCCACCTCCCTTGACTTGCTTCTTTGCCTACGACTGAATTCTGCATGGGTGTTAGCAGACATTTTAAAGAGAAAAGATAGAGTAAAAGAGATGATGCTAGGCCCTGGGGATAGAAAGTTAAATAACACAGGATCCTTGTCACAAAGGAGCTCAATACTACAGTAGGGGATCTGGACCTATGAACAGTAACTACCATGCTGTGTGAAAAGAAAAATGATGAAGGCACATCTTAGGAAGAGCAGGGCCAGAGGAGACAAACTCTACTCATGTGGAGGGGTGGGAGGAACGTTTTCACCCAGGAGGAGCTTAAAGAAAGAGAAGGACTGTGGGTGGGGTAGTGGATTCCAGGCAGAACAGTGTGAGCAGAAACAGCATGGTATGTTTAGCAAACTGTAAGTGTCACAAAATGGGAAGGAGAGGAGGGAGGTCAGGGTGAAGTACAAAATCCAGATCAGCCTATAAATGCTTTATTAACTTGCTTTCTAGAGCAAAGGGAATGGAACTAAAATAGGCACTTTAGTCCATCTCTCCTAGGGATGAAAACATGCCAGAAATCCAAACAGAAATCCAATAAGACATCTTCCCCCAGTGACAGTCATCCCCTCCTAGCTTCTCCTGACTTATGTTTGCTGTAAATCTGCCCTTAACATTCTCTACACGTGCCTCTTGCTAGAAAAACCTGAGTTCTTTTATGACCCAAGTTGACTAGAAACAGGCACCTAAACAATATAAGTTCTGTTTGCTGCCTGTAACCAAATATACCCCTCAGCCTGCTGCGTGCCCTGTAGCGGTCAGTTTGAAAGAGCTAAAGGGTCATCCAGAAATGATCATGCTAACCACCTGAAAGACTCCCCTCAGATCACCCCACCTCTTTGTTGTGTTATTTACTCCTTCTTTCTTTTGAAACCTCAAAATTAAATGTGGCATCTGCATGCAGCCCCAGAGATACTGCAGATTCATTTGGTCCACCCAGTCACCAAACCTGAGAGCCACAGATCCCCCCATCACTGCCAAGCTAGCAGGATGGCACAAGGATAGAGACTAAGTGTAGTGCCTCCCCCTGCCTTACCCATGTAACTGTATCATATGGGAATACTGGCTTCCATATCTCACTGATTTACTAAATATTTCAGAAAAACACACAAAGCATAGAGTATAAAATAACCAACACTCACATACCTGCTCCAGAAATAAACATTTTAAGATCAATTGAAGCCTTTGTGTATCCCTCCCTGATCACATTCCTTTCCTACCTCTCAAGAAGTATTCATTATCCTGAATGTGTTTATCACACCAAATACTTGTCTTTATATGGTTACTATGGTATATTGTGTTTTAAATATTTTAATATTTATAAAATGTTATCCAGTGGTATCCTGGTAAATTTTTTTTTTTTTTCGGTACGTGGGCCTCTCACTGTTGTGGCCTCTCCCGTCGCGGAGCACAGGCTCTGGACGCACAGGCTCAGCGGCCACGGCTCACGGGCCCAGCCGCTCCGCGGCACTGTGGGATCTTCCCAGACCGGGGCACGAACCCGTGTCCCCTGCTTCGGCAGGCGGACTCTCAACCACTGCGCCACCAGGGAAGCCCACCTGATTTCTTTAAACAGGAGAAATCGAACAGAAGGTTAATAACATGTATACATGGGAGAGACCCAGGAAAACTGAGTAACTCGCCAAAATGGCTGAAGCCCTCACCTTAAATACCATCTTCCACTATAGACTATAATATCTGGGCAAAGATTTCTCATCGGCTTGATTTGGATCACGTGCCATTCCCACGTTCAGTCATTCCAGCTAGAAGGGTGGGCTACTGTGGCAGCCAAGCCTGGGGCCTAAGCCCTCATCTGTAGCCAGAGAGTTGCTCCAGTTGAGGTTTGCATTGTGTTATAATCCCACAATGGTATTGTGACTGGCAAACCTGCTAAAACCACATGGAGGGTAGATGATCAAATCCACTAAAGAAGGGATCTTGATAAATACAAATAGAATCTCCCGTGAAGCCACCCCTACTTTCCTAGCCCTCCTCACTCCTCTCTACTTCTGAACTGATACTATATCTAGAGTATCTGTCTCTACTTATCAAGTAGCTTATGTTTCCTGATAAATTATATTCTTCTTAAGGTGAGTGATTATGTCTTCACTTCTGTGTATGCTCTGTAGCCCCTAACAGAGAACTGAGCTTATATGAGGCATCTGATAAATACTGATTCTTAGAACCTGTGGCCTGCTATTTCTAATGGGAGCAGATCTTTTCAATCCAGTCCTATTGACTTCAAACATAGTTTTAACTCAGATTAGAACTTTGACATTATAATGAGATTCTGGAGATAGTAACACACCAAAAATGTGTACAGTGCATTGCAATTTAGGGAATACTCTCACATTCTTTGATCCTTACAACTGGATAGAAGGCAGGTGCTATCCCCATTCTATAGTGAAGAAACTGGGGCTCAGTGTGGTTAAATGTCTTGCCCAAAGTAGACTGGCTGGTAAGTGGCAGAAACAGATTAGCCACCTTCTAACTGGGCTTTGGGAACAAAGTTTTCTCTCATGTTCCCTAGAGAGAGCTGAGTGTTATGGGAGGTGTGATGAGGGACTCTTCTGGAAACAGCACTCTGGGGGGCTGCCCTTGAGAAGCTTTGATCGCCTCTCCATCATGTGACACGTCCATGAATGGATCAGCCTTTGGAGACTCTACCTACATTTGGGCATTCATCTCCTGGAACATGTGTTTGAAGCCTGGAGCTAAAGCATCTTTGTGGCCCCGGACATTACTAAGGAGAGATTCAGCCCACGTTTAAATGCCAGATGATAGAAGCCAGTGGCCAAGCCATGCAGGCATTTTTGCCAAGTTGGAATGGGAACAAGCGTGACTAAGCCAGTGGGACTAGAGGTGGCAAACAATTCGTGTCTGGTTGGAACCGAGCACCGTGGTGTTGGCGATAACACTTCCAGGACAAGCAAGGGTGACCATAAACCCGTGTTCCAAGGAGCACTGTAAAGGAATGAGCTGCACACACTTCTGTTATTTAACAGAAATTCACCAGGGGGCCCATCTTTTAACCTCAGCAAGAACGGAAATGTTGGCAATGTCATCGTCAGGCCTTCCTCGCCTGCTGCTAGCCTGGCAGAAGCTTGTAAAGGCAGAACTTTGGGGCCCAGACGTCTTGTTTCTGTTGCTTTTGCCAGAGAGTTGCTCCAGAGGAGGCTTGCATTGTGTTATAATCACATGGTTTGCAAAATGATAGTTAAGAATCTGTTAGCATTTCCACCCCAAACCTCATATTTTCAGCTGCTCACAGTGACTCAAATATAAGAATTCTCTTTAGGCTGAAATTTGGCACACAGGGTCTCAGGCCCAGCTGGGGAGCAATTTCAACCTTTTTTGGGACCGGATTTCAATAACATCCATTTGGCTGTTTTTGAATAACAGCAGAAGCACAACAGAAGAGAAGTTAGCATTCTTATAGCAAAACGTTGCCATTATATGACTCAAAAACTGGTATTGGGATGGGGGGAACCCACCCTAACAACTCTCAATACACTCTGGCAGGTGATTAGCTTTTGAGTGGACTAGGCGTGTATACTATTTTCTTAAATCTGTATTTAAAAAACCCAACCACTAGTCTGTGGTTCAGAACAGAAGAAAGATTTTGTTTAATAACATACTGTGTTTTTGAAAAGCAAAGTTGACTCAGGAACAGTGACACATACCAGTGGATATTGAATTTCTGCTACACCCACTCCTTGGTGCAGTTGGGGCAGTGGCAAACTGTAGGATGCAACTGAATTCCCAAATATAAAGGGAAAAAAATTGCAAGGGAGCAGGGGACAGGGGGAGAGGAAGGCAGCACCGTGACTGCAAAGATATGAGGAATATCGATGATGATCTAAGATCAGGGACCCAAGATCTTGTCCTTTCTTCTTGCAGAAGGGAGGCATCAGACCTCAAATCCCCTTCTCCACCTCTCTGCTCACTAATGATACCTCAACAAATTACAAACAACAGATTCCAAACAAGCAAAATGATACCAAACTTATCTTTTAATGAAATATTTCAGAAAATAATAAAAGAAGGCATAGAGAATAATACAACACACACTCATGTGCCCACTACTCAGTATATTAAATAAAACATTGCAAATATGATTGAGTCTTCTCTGTGTATTTATCAGCTTTGGTGATGACTTCCTTGTCTCTTAATACAAAGGTTATTACTGTTCTTTATATAGGATGCTATGCCTCCAGTTTGTATTTCATAGAAGTAATTGCCTATGATTCCTCTTCCTCCTACATTATTAAAGTTTATCTAAATTCTGTTTAAATTTATGTTTTTCCCAGAAGTTCCTAGGTTCCACCCCTGAATAATAGTCACCTAAATCAAGGTTGGGAACTTGAGACTCAAAAGCACCTTTCTTGGTTAAAGACAAATGAAGACAGTTTTCCTCAATCTCTGCCAAAATGATGCCCCAACATACCTTAAGAACTTTCTGACGGTTCCATCGTAGGGACTTACACCCAGAGCCTCTAAATTCCAGCCTTTGCATGCCTTCTGCCATATCAAACTTCTGTTTTTTAGGAAAACTGCCTGTTGACTTGGCCATCACCCCTTCCGTGTTGGTCAGTGCCTTTGCAAATAGAAACCTTGATTACAGACGCCTTGATTCTGTGTGTGCTACCCCAGGTTCTCTCCTGATCTCCTAACCATGACCTCTAGGAGAGCATCTAACCAATAAATAATTGGATAATAATTAGTGTCAATTTTAAGACCCAGAGATACATTTGTCCCAAGAAATCTCGCAACAGGCTGTAGAATTTGTGGTAGTTCCCTCTCTAGAAGCATCCCCTGCCTACTTCTGGCTCATAGACCCCTGATTTTGTTTGGGTATCAGGCAACCAGATGCATCAGGGAGGTTGGACCCCTCCAGCCCTAGGGCAAGAAGCGGCACTACACACCAGCTAAGAATCTAGGCTCATGATTCATCCATTAGTAATTGTGTGACTCTGGGTAAATGACTAAAACGTGTGTGTGTCAGTTCTACTTCTCTTGTCAGAGATTGTTATAGCTGACATGCTGGGTTTGGCAGAGTTAAAAAAAACCCAAAACAAAAATCCTGGTAACTTGTTAATGTTGTTGAGTCCCTGAATTAACCAACCACAGGGATTTTTGTCTGCTGTATTCACTCAAACATCTCCAGCACATAAAGAAATACTGGCACATAGAAGATGATCAATAAATATTGGTTGAATTGAATTGACTTGAATCTCAGACTCACCAAATTTCAGACAAGTTGTTTTGTTACGTAAGATAATAAATATCCTCTTCTAGCTGAAAGCATCTTGATATACAGATATCATTTGTCTAGACAATAACATCCTTTTCTAGGTATGACTGTCCCTTATACATAAACAAAGATTGTTATGATGATAGCTAAGTTAATATAATGTGACTCCCTGGGCACAGTTAGTTCATTTGAGGTGGGGGGGGGTACTTAACCCAAAATGGGCCAATCATAGTCCTTCCCTAGGAGTTTGGAATTAGACTGAGAGATTAAGCTCAGTCTTGCTGCTTTTTGAAATGAAAGAAAGGTGTTGGCGATTGTATTTCCTGAGTTAACTCAGTGCTGAGCGCCATCAGTAGGTTAGCAGTCAGCAAGAGGATGGAGTGAAGCAGATTGATGGAAAAACAAAGACAGAAGATAGAGAACACTCATGGTATTTGTGTAGTTCCAGTTGTTTTTGAGACCCACCTACATTTCAGTTCTAAGGATCTGGGAAAAGCATGAATTTTCTCTTAATAAAGTCTCCCTTTCGTTGGGCTGTTTTGAGTTGGGTTCCTGCTAATTGCAGAGAAGAAACCCTAAGAGTGTTTTGTTTAAGTATAGTTATGAATTCTGAGCAAACAACACCTTACTTCCTATAACTTATATGCACCCAAGAGAAGTAAAAATGTTATATAAATTAGAAACACTGAAGGACAAATATAACCCAAAACATAACTGTAAACTTTGGGAAACTTACACCAAGAACGAGCTATATGAGGCTAGTTGTCTCAAGTCTACCTTTAAGCCATCTTTTATAACCCTCTCATTCCAACCCTCTGTCTTTGTCTATACAGACATGGTGACCAGTCTGAGATTCTTCAAGGTTTATTTACAATGCCGTGATCCACTACATGCCCTGGTTTTCCCATGTAGCACACTCTGTAACTGAAACCCTTTCTGTTCTAGCTGTTCAGTACTTAACTCCTTCAGTTCTCCTTTTTTGGATTAGCTTCAAATAACTTCATGGTTTTCCTTTTATTTTTCTTTGAGGATTCAACGTACAATTCCAAGACTACCTACCTTTATCAACCTGAAACTATTGCTGGGTTCCATGTCAATAATTTTTCACTAGCCCACAGGGACCATCTGGTCTAATGCCATGACTCTGTTTGCCATTTGTGCAGCTGCATCCTTTTATTATTTTCTGCTTTCCATTGCATGTTGTCAAAGGCCTGGGGACTGAATCTGTTTGAATTTTGTCTGTAGGGCTCTGAGCATTGAGCAGTGTGTGGCTTGGAAAACAGAAAACATTATCTTCAGCAAACTGGATTCATGGAGTCATGATGAATGGAAATGATGAGAGAGATTTGAATCCAGGACTGGGACTGGATTCCATATTCAACTCCTAGCTAAGAAAGATTATTTTAAATGTTCTTACACTGAACTACCATTTCAATGCTTTGAGCTGAGACCTACTCACACAATGGTTATTTCCTTGTAAGTACTTGTTATTTACTTGTGTTAGCTGTTTAAATATTAAGAGTTTTTATATTGGCTTTTTAGAATTGCTCACGATACATTCTTACTCTTTAACATGTATTCCCTACTCTCCTCTCTCTCTCTCTCTCTCTCTCTCTCTCTCTCTCTCTCTCTCTCTCTCTCTCTCTCTCTCCACATAACACACACACACACACACACACACAGGTGATCATTTGAAAAATCAGGCCTTAAGGCTGGATCTATACTTGGCCAACATCTTCAAGGTCACTGATTTTACTTCTTCTCTCTGCTGTGCAGGAGCCAAAGAGAGTGAGTCATCAGGGTGAATAATGCCTCTGTAATACTACCAGATTGTGTTTGTCTCCACTTCAAAGCTCTTAGTTTTAACAGAATAGTATTTCTCCACCCGCCTACCCAAACAGCAGTCTGGATAGCTGAGAGGCAACAGTTAGATGAACAGTAGCATCATTTCCATAGGATGGACTATGTCCCACCCCACCCACGCCCCCCAAAAATCTAGCAGCACCCCTTACAGAAGTTCTCAGGCCAAATTCTAGTCAGGTTTTGGCTGACTAGTGATTGCATCTCATCACCGTCTTTTCTCTTTCTTTCTCTCCTCCCTTTTTCTTCCCTCCCTCCCTTCCTTCCTTTCCTTCTTTCTTCCTTTGTTTTCACCTCACCCAGGATTATAAATATGCCTTTCTTGATCAGTCTTCTGTCACTACTCATCCCTTTATCCCTTTACTTTCTTTCCATCCAAAAAAAAAAGTTTGACTTTGAGTTTGTCAGGAAAGAAAGAAAGAAAGGAAGGAAGGAAGGAAGAAAGAAAAAGATGGAAGGAGGAAGAAAGAAAGTTTTCATATCCTAGAATCTATTTCCATTTCCACAGCACCCTCATGACTCCTCTTGCAAGGACTCGTTACTTTGAAAGTCATGTCTCTTTGGTCGAATTACACTGCGGAGTGGCCATGATGGAAAGAATAATAGCAGAGCTACCACTATTGAGCACCTAATCATGGTGCCAGGTACTTTCTACACATACTTCATGAAATCCTCACAATTGAAGTAGCCTTACTATCTTTCACACACATGATTAAAGTGAGGTTCAGAGAGACTGAATAACTTGCTAAGGGTCACAGCCAGTAAGCAGAAAGGTAGATCATATCTAACTCTCTATGGTGCCAAGATCTGTGACTTTTTGCTCAGCTGCTTCATTGAGAGGGGAGATACTAACCAGTCTAGAGTTCTAGCTTTTCCAAGCCTTTCTTTTCTTGATGTGAATTTATAGAATAACTTGAAAGAAAACAATTTTCTTTGATCATTTCTATGTCAGTTCAGCCCAAAGCACCTCCTCATTGTTGCTGATGGTATTTAGGGTTATCCTTCTTACGGGAGAATAACATGTCTAAGATATTTTGCCAGTCCTCTTTTGTGTCCTACAGGTGCTAGTCAAAGTTCCTCTAGACCTAAGGTACTAATATAATTAATCATTCAAACTGGGACACTTTTAGAAATGAAAAGAAGTGCTTTAATAACTATGCTGGGCACTCGGGGGCTGCCACAGGCAAACTGGAATGAATGGCCACCCTCTTACAACAAACTATAACCAAGCGAGTGTCTCCTGTGGACAAAGAGAGTATTGATGATGGTCCAGTCTTAACTAAACCCTATGCAAAGCAAGAGAACAGAGGTGTGGGG
This sequence comes from Mesoplodon densirostris, assembly GCF_025265405.1. Classification (NCBI taxonomy): domain Eukaryota; kingdom Metazoa; phylum Chordata; class Mammalia; order Artiodactyla; family Ziphiidae; genus Mesoplodon; species Mesoplodon densirostris. The sequence goes on along the minus strand of NC_082668.1, from coordinate 77,492,513 downwards.
AAGAGAAGCTGGAACAACCAGACCCAAAGCTCTGTCTCACAAGCAGTTGCTGCGTTTCTGGGCCTGGCTGTGTGTGGTGGGAGAGGGAAGGTAGCTGGAAATGACTCAAAATTAGAATGATCATTGTCCCTGTTGCTTTAGGAAGAGGTTCTGCAATTTCAGTGTACTTAAGAATCACCATCATTTTTATTTAAAATTGGGATCCCTGAACTCCATAACTTAGAGATGTTGAAACTGTAGTCTGAGGTGGGCCCAGGAAACTGCATTTTAACATTCCCCCTGCCCCCATAGGGATTTTGATCTAGGTAATTTATGAACTACCCTGGGAAGGAAAACAGTGTTCTATGATATAAAGTCTCTGCATACTAACTCTACAAAGATGGGCACGGTGGCAGAGGAATTCCCTGCAGGACTTAATAACACAGTTATTTACAACATGAAGATTTGTTCACAGGTAACGTCTGTTTGACCTGAATCACCATTTGGATCAAATAAATTAAACTATGTTAACCTTATAATTACTTTCAACATAGATTCTCAGAGATTCTCAGCCATATATGTGTATATACATATACATATATATATATATATATATTCTCATTATCTTAATACTGAATTCAAAGAAGAGAGAGAACATGTTCCATGTTTTCTGATAATCACTATAATAATAGTTGCCATTTATTGAGCAGTGCTCTTGTGCCAGGCATTTATCTACATTACCTCGAATACCAACACCCTCAGAAGTAAGTTGTGTTAGCTGTTTTATAGATGATGGACCCCTGGCTCGGAGAAGGTGACTTGCCTGAGGTGTTGCAACTAGTACCTGGCAGACCTGCCAATTGATACCAGATCAGCTGCCTCGCCCTTGAAATATTTAGTGAACTCAAAAGCACCGTGTGAGCCCTGAAAAATACTTGTTGAAAGGCCACATCATGCATGTGAGCTAGCATGATCTGCTGCAAGAAGAATTCCTAGACAGAATGAAAACTTGAATGGTGACTTTGAAAAATGCTGAGGCATCGCTTTGATATAAAAAGGCAGGATAAAGCCGATTCTCAGTCAACATTTGGGAAACTTGGGGGTACAGCTCACTGTTTACCAGGCTGGCCTCTGGATTTATTTCTCCTTTGTTGGCTGTGCTGCTGCTATGCTCTTTATTCATATTTTCAAGGAAACACAAGTAAAGCGACTGTTCTTTCAGTGCGCTCCCTTCCCATAGTCAGCCTGCTTCTCCAAGTGCCACGGGCTGGTTCCATACGCAGCATGTCTTGTCGAAGGGCTGGTGGCAGCTGCAAGTTGGTGTGTGACACATTGAGTAGTCATATTTCTCTTCTCTGTGGCCCTCCAAAGCCCTTTCCAACATAACTTTTCCCCATCTGTTCTCGTTTGCACTGCATAATAGGGGACAGGTTTTGGAACTTGGGATTCAAAAAACATTAAGAGAAAATAAAAATGAGATGGAATTTGAGTAGAAAGAAACTCACTGGCTCCCCCCTCCCCCTCCTCAGTTACTGGGATCATTACCAGAGTATTAAATTGATCAAGGTTTTCCTCTAGTCGATTCTCTTTATGTGGTAGTGGGGAAATGGGAGAGCATTTAAAAATCTCTTTAAACTGTCTGCATAGCAATGAGATAGACAGCATGGCTGAGTCATTAGCAGATACAGCATTGCCCAGTACCTGACTTAAAGTTTTCCCCCATTTGCTTAGAATCTCTAATAAGTTGCGATAATTGCCTCATGCCTCAGGTTCCTCCCCTATAAAATTGAATGCGTGATGTGAATTTTAGAATACTTAGAGACAGGGTTTTCTAAAGTGCTGTAAGCCCACCTCTGTGCGTGCAATAAATGATTTTGGAAATGATACAAACATCATTAAAATTTAAAAGTAATAAATTTCTTCTAACATACACTAGGAAAAAAACTGCACATGGCACAATATACCCATGATTTCACAGGTATTTTTGCATAGGATGAGGCTAAACTAGGCATTTAAGTTTTAAAAGTGAACAAATTTAAAGAAGAATCTTCAGCAAATAATAATAAAAGTGAATATGGCAAAACAAAAACAAAAGTACAAGCTTAGCGGGCTTAGGAAGCAACTATAGAAGAGCAGTCGTTCTTTTATCCTTTATGTTTATTTTAGGAAAATCTTTATTGTGTGGGCCTCAGGTTCCCAATGTTGGATGAATCGCAGTGTCATCATCAGTCTAGCAGGGGCTTCTAATCCTTTTGAGATCAGCCCTCTTTGAGAATCTGAGTAAAGTTATGGATTTCCCCTGAAAATGCGTATTACCATATGCAAACACACTTCTGCATATAATTTCTCCGTTTTCAAGACCACTTGGAGTCCATCTTTCGACTCTTGGAGATTGGGGGCACATAAATTCAAGGTTGTGTCCACTTGCTTGACAACCTCATTCTCTGCTTTCTTAAGTTCACAGGTCACTTGAGCCTTTAAGCCACACCTTCTCTATTTCTGCAAGGAACACCATCTTCCTTCACTGCCTGCCCAGGGCAAAGCCAGCCAGCCTGCTGCCTACAGTCGTGTAGATAGTACAGAAAATAGCCTCTCTCGCCCCACTTTTAAAACATCAGAAATAATACAGAAAGTTCCGTAGTTGAGACATGTTGTTGCTTGCCCCAAGCCAGACCCATCAGTGTCTTTCCATTTTCCATCAGAACTTGGAAAGAGAGGTGCATGATATGAAACTCAGGAAAGGGTCCTTATTTGTTAATTCTGCAGAGAAGCGTGCCAAGTATCAGAGAGGGGATCTGTAAATGCTTTTGATGATACTGATCCCTTCAGCAAACTCCTTTGGAGCTGAAAATGCTCTGTTTTAGTAAATTACCTCCATAACCCATTTTCCACCCTCTTCTCCAAATACCCAGTTATTTGTGAGAAAGCCAGTGGTAGTATTACTGAGAAGAGTAATGGTGACCACCTGCACTTAATGAACATATCCCAGGCACTGTACCTCCTGCACTGCGGGTTATATGTATCCCTCATTTAATATCCTCAGCTCCCTCGTGAGGCAGGTGGTATTATCTTCTCCATTTCACAGATGAGGAAACTGAGGTTATAGAGTCAGAAAGTGCAAGAACCAGTAATCAGAACCAGGACTGCCTCACTCCAGACCTAGCAGTTTTTTCTTCTGAACTCTGAACTTTTTCCTTTTCAAAGTAGTGAAACATCTTATACTGTCCCTGTCTTTCTATTGTTTCCATCCTCCCCCATCCTGCCCTCTCCAAGAATTTTTGTCCAATTATACTAGCCAATATAGATGTATATCTCTCCTTTTTAAACTCAAATGGTAGCATATGATCCAATTTCCTGAACTTTGCTCCCCCCCCACCCCAGTTACCACTATATTGATGAGCTCAGTTCATAGCAATACATTAAGAATTTCCTTATCATTTTTAAAGCTTCGTAGTGGCTTATTATAAGTATGTATCATAATTTAGGGCCTCACTATCCTATTGATAGATATTTAGGTGGTTTTCAACCTTGCATTTTTACATATAGCACTGCAAAGAAAACCTTGCACATACATCACTTCACAGTTGAGTGAGGATATGTGCGGGAAATAGTCCTAGAATGGAATTGCAGGGTCAGAGGGTGTGGGCATTTGTAATTTCGCAATACAATGTCAAATTGCCCTTCACAGACCTTGTACCAACTTCCAATTTGACCATAATGCATGAGGGTAACTAATAGTATTCTCGATAATTTCACGTTCTTTTTTTACTCCCACATTATGTAAGTTTCATTGTCTGTAAAATGTCTCAAATTATTTCAATAAAAAGAAAAACATAAGGCTTACACTTAGTTTCTGCTCCCTGGTCACATACACACATTACAGAATTTTTGCTGTTGCACGTTTTCACCTACTGTGCTTAGAGCTCCCCCTAACTTCCAAAGGAAGCTCAGAGGTTACACGGTTTAAGGAGTGACTCTCAGCAAGTTAGTCCTGGTGGACCACCCAGCCAGCAGATGGTTGATCTCCAGGCCACTTACCACTAAGCCTTTCCGGGAGTTTCCAGTAACATCTTCTTCCTCCCTATATCCCCAACCATCCCTCCCCTCAGTCCACTGTCAGGCATGCCCACCACAAAGCCCCCTGACTCCAGCCTTCCTAGTGGACCAATTCCATCTTTGCTGCCATGACACTCTATTTCTTCTTCACATTTCTTTGGGAGGTTAATGGCTTTGTGGAAACCTAAAACAACCCCTCTTCAGGAATTGGTAAAGTCTCTTGGAATAATAGAAACCAGCCTTGAAAGAGCTCTTGAATTCATCAGCATTTTCAATTAATTAAAAACCTTAGAGAAGTAATGATATGCATAAAAATTCAAGATGGTAGAATGAGCAGTGACCAAAACCTGGTAAATTAATATGGATACTGTAACCTTTAAGTATGAACAATAAAAAAAAAAAAATCTAAAGGACAAACAGAAGCACCTTCCTCCATCTCTCTTCTTCACAAATTCACATCCCTTTTCTTCCTTTAAATTATTTTTAGATATCAGTTATGTAGCAAAGAAGAAGAACCAGAAGCAGAAGAGCCAGAACTGCTCCTCTTCTTAGTAATAAGGCTTTGTCTTCACAGGAACTCAAGTTCAGTTCAGAAACTTTCAAACGTGGTTTTAAAGGCTTTTGTGAGTCAACTGTTAGTGAATCACACAAAAGGGGCCTTTATTAATAAGCATATTCTGTTCATTATAAAGAAATGAAAGCCTCAGAATAATTTGCCAAATGTTTAAAGAGAAAACAAAAAACAATGTGGTAAACATATCAGGGCTTGATGAGCTGTCTAGGTAATTGGTTGTTTCTATGCACCTGGTTCCAAAGACAATATTTAATGTGTAATCTGCTTCATTTTGCTTGGGGAAGTAAGTGTAACTCTACCCCCTGGATCACATCTGCATTAAAATTAGGGAGGCAGTCTTGTTTCAGTGAGTGGAAATTTATGCACATGAGTTGTCTTTTACATGGAGACAGCAATTATACCCCTAGAAATGCAGTCTGTGGGAGAAAATGACATATTCAATGCTGGGGAACAAAAGCCTAATGGGAAGGGGACATTAACAAGGTTGGGAACCCCTTCCCAACAATTAACATGATCATTTACAAAATCTGCAATGTATAAAATTATTTTAAAAACATGTTTTTCAAAACAATGTGTTTTTTCTCCTTCCTTCTAAAAAAAAAAAAAAAAAAGAAAAAAACAGATTCAGCAGCAACCATGCAGAATCTATTCCACTGTAACACATATTTTTAAATTGCTTCAGATATATTTAAGGACTGAAATAAACAAACTCCAGTGAGTGGTAGGTGACCCCTGGTTTAACAGCCTTATAAGGACTGAGGGGAAAATGTGGCCAAGAATTTTTCGTTTTTATGTGAGGAAGTTGTGGTGTTTGAAAGTAACAATTCCTAATCAGAGTTCTTGAACTCAGGAAGATTGCATACAGCATATGCAAATAAAAGTCTTTATTAGCTAAAACTAGTTTTTAAAAAATGATTTGTTGGTTGACTTATTAAAAAGGACAAAGCTGGAGCCATTAAAATGGATTTAAGTTTTTGTTTCTTCACTCCATCTTCTCTGGAGACTGCAAGAAAGGGATGAGGGAAGATATGTTTTTGGCCCTCATTTCCCTTGTGTTTTCTCTACCTTCATGCTTCCTGGGAATGTATGAACTACTAATGATCACATTTTATCTCATGTACTAATTGTATCACCAGTAGAAAATTACAAGCCCTGCTTAACTAAAATAGGTTTTTGTAAATCCATTTGTTTTTGAGGTTTTCTAAGTTTTTAATTCCTGATCTTAATTTTTGGTGCATTTTTGTTTGAATAGTTTTGCTTCAAATTCAAAGCACTAGTACTTTTTATTAATCTGCTATGAGTTTTTATTTTATTTTGATTTTTGATAACTTAAGTCTTTCAATTAGTTTTGGTATATTTTCAGAAAGTAACATTTATAGAGCAACTTCAGTGGGCCAGGCACTGGGGAAATGCGAGCTGCAAATTCTAAATCCTGACTAACTTTTAGAAAATAGTAGGAATTTTAAATGTGAATAAACATAGAAGAAATAAAGTTTAAAATGTTTCTAATATTTTCTGAACCACTAGAACATTGAAATCATAGATACTGTAAAACAGCATGACAACATGATATATGGGAAGGGGCATGATAGAATGGGGTTAGGAGCTCTGAATTCTACTGTATATTGATTAACTACCTCTTTTGGGGGAATTCACTCAAGTTCTTTAAGCCTCTATTTCTTCTACAGTTAAAAAGTTAAAGTGAAGGTGGAGCCCATTGACCTGGTCTCCTCAACAGATCAATGGCATCAGCATCACCGCCAAGAACAAAAATGGTGGGGTTGGGATAGGGAGGCAGGACTAAATGTTCTCAAAATTAAAAGAGACTTAATAAAAGGCCAAACAACTAAATGATACAAGCAGGTATTGTCTGGGTCCTGATTTGATGAAAGACCTTTCTGAGAAAATCTAGGCAATTAGAATCTGAACTGGGGATGTACCAAGTAATCATTAATTTTGTTAGGCATGTTAGTGGCATTACGTTTGGGTAAGAAAATGTCCATATGTTTTAGAGATGCTTGCCGAAATCTGTAGGAATGGAATGATAAGACAGCCGAGTTTACTTCTAAATAAGACCCCTTCCCCCCCCACAAAAAAAAAGGGGGTGTGAAAGGGGGCATGGGAAATAGATGAATCAAGTCTGGCCTAATCTTGATCATTGTTCAACCTGGTGATAGGTATATGGGGTTCATTATTCTATTTTTTTCTTTTATGTTTATGTTTGAAAGTTTTCATTAAAAAGTAACCATAACATCATGAAATCCTCAAAAAGACAGGAAAAAGAACAAGAAAAGTGGAGTTGTACTACATTTTTCTAAATTCTTTTCAAAATAGAAAACCCCGTCATTCTATTTCAAAGTCTGAACAATGATCACTGTAAAAATATAAAGCAATTTTTGTTTTGATTTTCAAAATCAAATAGTATCTAATTAAGGCTGTGTTCTGATTATTACATTTCACTGGCACCTAATACATAACTAACTGAAAATCAAGTAGAAGCAGACAATTCACAGTAGAAGAACTTCTGATGAACGTTTGATTTGTCAACAAATCTTTGCTTGATTTGTCAACAGGGAACCCCAACCTTTAGCAGCAATAGAGTAAGCTTTTCTAAATTGAAAGCTCATCTCAGCTCTTTGAGAGGTTATATGGAATGGCCTTTGCTGTGTGTTCACTCAGATCAATAAATTGCCTTTTTCCTCTCTCTTCACCAAATGGGTTACGTGGCCATTTTCTATCCAGGAATAATCGCTGTCATCAATACTTTTTCCTTGCTGTTTGTGTATTTCTTTTCCCTTCCAAGGTCCTGAAGAGATTCAAATGTTTTCACATCCCACATGTTGAAACTGCAGTTTCTTAGCTGTGATCAGTATAACATCTTTAGCTGCTAAAGAATGATACGTTTGCTTTTTTCATTCCACACTGGATCTCTGTGTTAGAAACTGGAGGATTTGGGAACCTTTTGTATTCTGTGGTGAAGCACTGGGAGGAACTGAGTCAGAGTTAATCTTCAGGCTGTTAATGAACACAACATCGTGAATCAACTATACTACAGTAAAAGAAAGTTAATATCACACACACACAAATTCAGACTGTTCATTGGCTTAAAAACTCACGTTTGTCAAAAAGAAAAATGGAGTGCGACTTGAGTGCATTTTATATATCCTAGTATATTGGGCCCAGTGTTGATGTTACCTTTTACAGGGGTGGGTGAACTTGGCTGAACAAAAGTTACCTGGCAACTTAGGAAAATCAAAGCTTATTAAAACAGTTTTTTATATTATTGGTAGTAAATACAGTATTATTTTGGGAGCTTTAGAATGAAATTGTTGAACTGTTTTATCAAACTGCAAGGAACTTCAAAGAAGTTAGCAATTTCTTAAGTAAAATAGGAAAGAGTCCCCGTAAAGAAAGGCAGCCAGTCCCATTGCAAAAATGTGAGAAATAATAAGTGGAAACTAAGTCAATCTTTAAAAGTTGTTTACAGATTGGATTTTCTACCTGGTCAATGCTCAGCAGGAAAGAAAAATAGAAAGCTCTTTATACTCTTATCAATAAAAATAACACTAACATTCCAATGGAATAATAGGTAAAGGGCATTAACTGAAAAGAAAATTAGAAAAATACAAACAGTTGATATATTTATGAGCAAGGTACAACCTCATTAGCAATCAAGAGGATGCAAATTAAAACACAGAAGTTTTTAAATTTCCAAATTGGCAAGGATAATAGAGGGTGTGGTGACAAAGACAGTAAAGGGTATGGTGAGGTGGACAAGCTACTGGAAGCAGTTCAGATTACTTAGTGATTGGAAATATGATCTAGATTCCTACTTTGAGGAACCTATCCTAAGGAAATAATGAGATGCTGTAAAAGGTTGTGGTCTATCCATAGGCTTAAATCAGGCAAAAAAATCATACTCAGAGAATATCTAATGACTTGGGAAAATGCTAAGAATATAACTAAGACAAGTAGGAGAAAACTATGCTTATTTCCTTGTAATATATAAATATGCACAGAAAAGATCAAGAGAAAATTATCCCAAATTTATATCTACTTATATCAGAAATAGTAAAATTAAGTGATTTTATCTCCTTTGAAATACTTTTCTCTATTTCCTCTGTATATTTTCATAGTGAACATTGCATTATTTTAATTTTCTTTCTAATAGATTTGTTTATTTTTATTATAACTGTACCAATTACTTTAAAATTTTTAGGAAATACAACATAAGAATAAAAAGTGTAAATATGGTGAGCTAATGTGTACAGGGTATCTTTTGGAGGTAATGAAAATGTTTTAAAATTGATTGTAGTGATGGCTGTAAAACTCCGTGAATATACTAAAAACCATTGAATTGTACACTCAAATGGGTTAATTGTATGGTATGTGACTTTAACCTCAATAAACTTGCTATAAAAACCAAAAAAGTATAAAGATCACCCGCATTGCCAAGATTACCACTGACAGCATCTTATTCCATATCTTCCAAACTCATTTCTGTGCATCATACATATCTGTTTAAAAATTAAAAATCAGATCATACCATGCATATCATTTAAAAAGCATTTTTAATTACAACATGTGTAACTTTCTAATCAGAAAGTATAAAGGGACCTAACGGTGATTAGGACAGCCGAGAGTTCCGAATTCAGCCTTACCTTAAGGAGTTGTGAGACCTTGAGGAATCACATGACTTTTCAGCAATCAACTTTTTCCTTGTAAAAGACAGAGCTGGGACTAGATGAGATTTTGGTCCCTTCCAGTCTTAGACTTCTGTGAATCTATGCTTACTTGAAGGGGGGAACAATAATAGTAGTAAAACTTGTAATTACTTCGTTGTAATAGCAAAGACTATTTAACAATAGGGCCTAGTATTATTGATATGGTGATAAAGGAAGCAAAGGACAGAAGAGTGCACAATGTATAGTTTCATATGTCTACAATGTTTCTGTAAGGAAGCATTAAGAGGGTGGGTGGCTGGGAAAATGGTGATTCTGGAATTTACTTTTTGTTATACAATATATCCTTTTGTATTTGCATACTTTGTATCTTTTTTTTTAAACAAAATAATTATTAGGGGAAAAATCTTGTTAACAAAGGAGTACAGATGTCTTGGGCGTAATGATCAAGCAAACTTGTCACTCACTCCTTTGCTTAAACCCCTTTAATCACTTCCCTGGCTCTGTTCTTGTGAGACCTGCATGAATGGGCTGGGCCACCTCAGTCTTCTCTGGTCACTTCACCATATGCTCCTTTCACTCCAGTCCCACTGGCCTTCTGTTAGTTCCTAGAGAATCTTAAGCTCTTCGTCCCCCAAAATGTCAAACACAGCATCAACAATTTCAGATAATAAGCTTCTTAGTAATTCTAACTTGAGTTGTGGAATTTTGAAACTGAGAGATCTCTGAAATGCAATTCACCCCTCACTTTCCACCTGAGGAGAAGCTAGGCTGAAGCTAGGCTCTGCAATCTGAAGTTACCTGCCTAAGGTCACATAGCTAGTCCTCCGCTATATGTAATTAACCTTACTTAGCAGCTGATCTCTGGAGTTTCATTAAACAAAAGTAGGTTAATAAAAAGGAAGCCTTTGGGGCTTCCCTGGTGGCGCAGTGGTTGAGAGTCCGCCTGCCGATGCAGGGGACACGGGTTCGTGCCCCGGTCCGGGAAGATCCCACATGCCGCGGAGCGGCTGGGCCCGTGAGCCATGGCCGCTGAGCCTGCGCGTCCGGAGCCTGTGCTCCGCAACAGTGAGAGGCCCGCGTACCGCAAAAAAAAAAAAAAAAAAAAAAAAAGGAAGCCTTTGGATTTTAGATATTGGTAGAGTAGGGCTACACTAGGACTTGGAAAATTAATTTGATTTCTTATCCATGAAAATGTCTTCATGATGCCAGTGTTCGGAGGGACCAGTCAGGCAAAGGAATGTTCCTTAAAAACAAAAAGCCACTGTAATGCTGGATTCTACCAAGAACTACACAGTTATATTCAAAATATATTTGTTTAATTTGAGGAAGGAATTAATTTGGTTGTCCTGAGGGCATTCATTCACGGGAGTAGCTTTTAAAAATCCACATCTCTACGATGTAGCAAAATTAACCATAGTTAAGCGAATTAGAAACACAAGCAGCTTCAGAATGTGTGCAAGACCGAGGACAGGGCTGATGGGCATCTAGTCCTCAAGGTTGCAAGGAAATGAGTCACAAAGAGACTGAGATGCAGGCAAAGAATGAGACAAGGCTCTGAGGCCTCTGGGAAATTTTCTTCTGAAAGATATGGACCTACCAGCAGAGCACAAAAATGCCTAATCTGAATTCTATTCTATAATTCCTAACTCCCGCTTCACACATATAAGTCCATATATATTCCTCACCAGTTAGGTTTGTTCCATGATCGTCAGACCCTTTAAAAATATATGCATTTCTATTTTTATAATGATTATTTCTGCTTATGAAAGTAATATAGAAAACTTACAACACACAGACGTGTAAAGAAGAAAATAAGTCAACCCTATCCATGATTCAAAGATAATTACCACACATCTGAAATAATTTCCTTCTAGTCTTTCATCTTTGTGTATATGTGAGTGTCAGGGATTCGTGTGTTTATAAGGGTCATGGAATATTATCTTTGTATCCTATTTTTTCAACTTATGCTTTATTGTTGGCATTTCCAAAATTATTAGATGATGGTCATTCTTTTATATAAATCTTTGTGTGATTGATGATTATTTTAATAGAATAAATTCCTGAAATGGGATTAAAGTATCAGGGTATAAATATTTTTAAGGTATTTGATACATATCATTTAATTATCTTCAAGAAACTGCTTTCCAGTTTACACTCTCCACAGCAACTGAATGTCCTTTAAAAGTCAATCTTACCAACAGATAAGATGCTCACTTGCTGGCAAATTGTGTAAAACATTTTATCTCAGTTTTGTTTGCACTACCCTTTCAATTTTTAGAGTAAACTTTTTCCTAATGTTCATATGTAAAATTTATTTTTCCTTGTCTGTTATGACGTCTACCCAACTTTCTATTAAAAGGTACATTTTGTTGATTGGTAAGTTTTTTTTTTAATATATTAAAGATTTTAACCCTTTTGAGTATATGTTCTAAGTAGCTTCACTACTTGGCTCCCCCCACCCCCTTTTATTTGTTTGCTTGTTCCCTAAGACATTTTAAGGAGAAAAATTTACATAGTCAAGCCAACCAATCTTTATTTCCTCCATAGCTTTTATTTAGAAAGTCCTTTCTGGGAATTCCCTGGCGGTCAAGTGGTTAAGAATTTGCATTTTCACTGCTGCGGGCCTGGGTTCGATTCCTGGTCTGGGATCCTGCAAGCCCTGTGGTGCAACCAAAAAAAATAAAAGTCCTTTCCTCATCCAAAGGTATCTACCTATATTTGCTTTGAGTTAATTTATAATTTTAAAAATATGTGTAACTCTTTATTCCTTCTGGAAATATTTTCAGGAATGGTGTGAGAAGATGCAATAACAGGATTTTGTCCAAGTGCCTCAACATTGTTTAATGAATAATCTTTCTTTTCTGCAGTGGTTTTGTAATGCCTCTTTTATCACATGGTTGGCTCATAGCTGCACACTGGTTTGCATGTAACCCGCTGTGCCAGGAATCACTGGATGAACTTTCCCAAGTGGGAAGTGGCTGTAGCTCCCACAGTTCTTTGAATATGGTGGATGGCCAATAAAGTCTTGTATGAAATGAACAATTAACGAGTCATTCATACACCTGGGAAAGTTTAACTGGAAGATAAACAAGTGTCTGTCCTAACTGGTTAAATGTTTACCTTTTGAGGAAAAGGGTGCCAGTCCTGATAGGATTTTTAGTGACCCTTTCAGGTTATGATTTCCCTTCCACCTCTTACTGTTCTGATCCAGTCATTTCAATCTTTGGAACATAATATTGGTTTCTTATGGGCCTCAGTATTAGGACTAAATTCTAGATCTCAGGGTCTTTTAATTCATCATTCGCCAGGAATAGTTATGATGCAGCTTGGTCAGTATTTCTCACACTTGAGTAATGTATGGACACCTTCAAAAGGAAAAAAATTCCATGGACCTTCAGTGATGCCTTAAATAATTTTTATAAAATTTCATTTAAATAAACTTCATGTTCTTTATAGGTACATAGCAAAAAAGGGTAGTGGAATCATGGTTGCATGGTAGACATTTACATGATCCAGAATATGCATCATATTAATTACTTTAATATGGTATTAATTTCTTTTAAAAATATTGTAACTGAAGCAAAAGAACAAATTTCATAGAGAACTTGGAGATTCCCTAAGAGTATGTGTCCTAGTTCCAGTCTAACAAAACAGAAATGGGAGAATTGCTTTACCATAAACCACATCCAGCCCTCAAACTGTGCGCTTTTTCTAAGCAGTTTGGATGCCTACCCAGCCTTCAATGCTCAACTTAAATGTGAATGACCACTCAACTAGGTGTAAACTAATCTCCATATGCTTGTAACCATTACACAACTGTACAACCAAAACTAAATATGAACAAAACTATAAAACCAATGCTTCAAATAACTTTATTTAATAAGACAGATGATATTGTCTTGCTGAATAAAAATGTCTGCCCGCATTGTAAACATGGTACTGTTGCCTGCTGGGAGCAGGGATTTTTTTTGGTTCTACATTCCCAAATCAAATGAACAGACTTATCAGAATTTGTTTGTTCATTCCTTCAACCGTTAATCTTTATTTTTCTTCCAGAAACCTCTAGAAATTGAACTACAGCACATCAATCCATCATGATTCTCATCTACACCAGCTCTCAAACATCCCACCAATATTCTTCTAAAGAATTTGCTTGTAAAAGTTGATATATATAACTAAGCTGTATTTTGCTTTATAGGTTTTAATAAGCCATGTTCCTTAATACGATTATGAAAGGAAAACACTCTGGGAGCCAAAAAGAAATGGCTTTAAGATGAGAGAAAATCACTCACTGTCGTTGCTTAGATATTTTAAATGAAATCATTTCTAAAAATTATAATTTATATTCTGTATCACTCACAATCTGCAAAATTTTATGGAATAAATTTCCCCAATTTTATAGGAAAATATTGTACAGGACTCTTAGGTTGCTCAAGACTATGTTTCCTAATAGTTTTTGAAAGCTGTTGACTTTTAGAAATGAACATGTTGATCTGGGCGTAAAGGAGGAGGATATGCAGAAAACAGAAGAGTTGCCAATTCACAATGCAGCAGGCAATTAATTAACAAGAGTCCTGCTCCTTGAAACACACGATGGAAGAGATCTGGGAATCTGAGAATAACAGAAGATGTTATTTCCTCCAAGTTACTTTACTAGTGTGATTTTCCACCAGAGTTAAATCAGTGGGTTAGATGTTGGGGTAAGCCCTGGTTCTCAATGGGCAGTGATTTTGCTTCCTCCCACCTCCCTAGACATTTGGCAATGTCTGGAGACATTTTTGGTTGTCATGACTGTGGAGGGAGTCCTATTTACATGTAATGGATAGAGGTCAAGGGTGCTGCAAAACCTCTTACACTGCACAAGACAGCACCCCACAATAATTATCCAACCAAAGATGTCTATAGCACCAAGGTTGAGAAACCCTGGATTAAGGTATCCAAGCCAAAGGACTGTATTTGGGCTGTATCCTTGCGTTGGTGGGCCTTGTGTGAAGGGCTGTATCCTTGTGTATCCTCCTGTTTTATACACAGACACAGACACACACACACACACACACACACTCTATCAATTTATCTATGTTACAAGGCTGCAAGAAATACCCAGAATCCTCCCAGAGAGTCTCCTGGAATACAACTTAGTTTACATGAGGGTTGAGTTAGAGGGTTCTGCATTGAGCCAGCCACAGAATAAGACCACTGTGAAGTTAGAGATAAAAGGAACAGTCAAAAGCTTAACAGGATTCATTAGTTCATTTATTGACTTACTCAGCAAACCTTCATTGAGTACTCACATGTGCTACTCTGCTAGGTATGATGATACATGGTGGACACAACCAAACTTGGTTCCTGCCCTCTTGGAGCTTACAGCCTAGAGGATACTACAAAGCAGCTTACCAAGAAGTCAGTAACATGAGGACGCTGTAAATGGACCCGACTGAGGAATATTTACACAGCAGCTTGAGAAGCTCCCACGTGTGTGTAATCTCATTTGAACCGCACAACAAACCTCATGAGACAGGCTATATTCCCTCTTAAAGAGGGCAAAAATGTGCCCAAGGTCACACAGTTTGTAAGTGGCCGGGCTGACGCTTCAGCCAAGTGACACTGAGGTACCTGCCACATTGTTCTACAGAGCCAGAATACATACAGGCACTCTTGCTTGACTGACCTGTAATTTCCTCTCCTGATTCCCACCAGTCATACAGGTACAAAGCCCTTCTTCCCCTTATGGAAAAATGCCCCCAGCCTTCTACATCTTGCTTGTATAGTACCTGGGGATTCTTTTCTAGGGGTTTCATGTGTATTTGCCTTGTGTTTCTAGTTAGATTGTAAACTCCTGACCTGCAGGGACCAGATCTTCCATTTTCTTTGCAGCCTTTTGCAGTACTGCAGACAGTCACCCAGTAAATGCCTGCTGCATGAATGAACCTGTAGAGATAAAAATACTTTATGGTATTCCCATTTATTAGCTTCACACTTTTATTTGGCTTTGTGATAGAACTGTGCATTCTAAACTTCTAGAGGGCAGAGAAAACGGCTTGGTGTTTTCCTTACACTCAGCAGGCACCATGCAAAATTTGATCCTCACATGCCTTTTTGATGCTCTGTATAATATTAGCACACTGGTGTGTTTTGTGTATCTAAGGACCGAGGTTGTCAGCCTCCCTGTGGCGGGGAATGTCCCTTCCTATCCACTGTAAGCTCTCATGGCGCCTAGGACAGAGCCAGATTACCGCAGAACCCCCTCCTCCCGCCCCAAATGCATATTTTTATTACTAAGGAGGCGGACTGCAAAAATGGCAAGCTCTTGCATAACCCCAGACCTTGCGAGGAAATGAGCGAAGTGGAAGGGGATCTGAAGACAGGTCAGAAATGGCCTGGATGAGAATGTCGAGGCTTCTCTCCGAGAATCCAGCCTAAGTCTGTCAAGCTGGACTCCAGCCGCACGCCGCCCGAAGTCCCGGGCCCGGGAGGCAGCCCGCCCGCCCCGCGCGCCCCCGGGAGCTGTCCAGACGGCCCCGCCCGCGCCTACCTGGGCACTCACCCCGCTGCGCAGCCTCTCCACCTCCCACCCCGGCCGCCGCGAGAGCCCGGCTCGGGCCTGCCCCGCCGCCTCCCCGCCTCCGAGGAGCCCCACGGGCGGTGCGTTCGCAGCCTCCTCCTCGCCGGCCAGACAGCGCCGGGCGCGCCGGGGGCGGCTCGGCCAGGCTCGGCGGGGCTCGGCGGGCTCGCCCCCGGCTAGGCGCCTGCAGGGGGCGCGGGGACTGCCCCGCCCCGCCGCCTTCCCTCTCCCTCCCGGCTCCCTGGATCCGCGCCGGGAGGAAATGATGTGTTGCTGCCTGGTTAATCACAGCTCCAGACACTCATTGGCCGAGCGCTCCGCAGCCACTTCCTTCTCCTCCTCCTCCCGCTCCTCCCGCTCCGGCTCCTGCTCTTTGCAGCCGCCGCCGCCGCCGCCGCAGCCTCCCCCTGGGCGCTGGGGGAACTTTTCTACTCTCAGTGACCGTCCTCCCCCCCAACCCCCGCCGCCCCCCGGGCCAGCCCCTACCCGGCCCGCCCGCGGCCGTCTTTCCAGCCCGTGCCGCAGCGCCTCGGGAAGTTTATTCCGCCCGCCCTCCTCCCCTTCCTTCTCCGCCTCCTCTTCACCCCGCCTCCCCTCCCTCCTCCGGCTCTTTCCCCGGGGTGGCTGCCGCTGCCGCCGCCGCTGCCAGGCTGCTCCTCGGCCAGCCGCGCCGGCCCCAGGGCTGGAAAGCCCCCGGCGCCCCGCACCGGCTCGCCGCACCCGCCCGCCGCAGCCGCAGCCGCCGCCGCTCTGGGCCGGCCGCCGGCCCTCGGCCCCGCGGAGTTCCGGGCTCCCTCGCCGGCTGCACCGCCCCGCCCCGCGCCGCGCCGACCTGCAGCGCCCGGCTGGCTCGCACTCCGCCTCCCCCGGCTCGGCCCCCCGCCGCCGCGGGACCAGAGGTTAGTGCAGATCGCCGGCCGCGCCTGCCGGAACCGGGAGGACCGAGGGAAGAGGGAGCCTAGCGGGAGAAGGGGCAGGAATTGGGGGTGGGAGGGTGGGCGTCTGAGGTGCCTCCCCCTCGCTTTCATTCCTTTCTCCCCCAAGCCGATTCACTCTCGGTGGGGGAAGCCGCCGCGGAACAAAACTGTCTTGCTGTGGGCCTGAACTGCCGGTGGGATGTGGCAGAGGGCAGAGGCGCGGAGTGCGGTGGTCTCTGGTTTGCAGTGTGTGTGTGTGTGTGTGTGTGTGTGTCTGTGTTTGTCTGTGTGTGTGTGTGCGCGCGCGCGTGTGTGTGCATGTAGTGAACTCCTTCAGGGTGCGCGCCTCTGACTTGTAAATCGATCTGACCGCCTGGCCACGGGGCTCACCTTCCTAGCTGAGCTTGGTAGAGAGTAAAGGGATGGGCGAATCACCCCCACCCTCAAAATATCCGTCTCTTCCAAGAGGAATTTTCTGCTGGAAAGACAGCCAATAAACTCTGCTCAACGCCCTCCCTCCCTCCGTTCTTCCTAGCTGCAGTTTCAAAAAGCTTGAAAGCCAGGAATGTGGGATTCATCTTCCGATCCCCAGAAGACAAATGTGGTTACAGATGTTGCACGGTACTTTGCCAAGTTTAAAACCCTTCCTTCAACACGGTCACCAAAACAGCGAGGCTAGACCCTTGGGTGCGCTGGGGAGAGATGTGGGCCTCTGGGGCTGCCGGACTCCCTAACTTCCGTCAGGTTCTAGACTGCCTCAGCTCTGTCCAATTTGTTCCAGATAAGTCTCCCACTCTCCCCAGACTCCCCTCCTTTTCCCCGGGAGTTTTGAACGCTCCTTGCATGGGAGAGAAACTGTAGAAGAAGCTACTTAGGGAAGAGAACATTCCACTTAGTAGCAAAAGAAAAGTCTTGGTTAAAAAGTTGTGCTTAATGTGGCTTTGGGAGAGAGGTAGCAAAGTAATACAATGGATTTGTTAATTTTATTGGGCTTTCTTTCTTTTTTGAAGTGTGTGAGGTGGGAGTTCGATGATGATGAGAAAAGGGACTGATCTCATACGTAGTTTGTATATTTTTGAAAAGAGGCCCTCGTATTTAGACACGGACTAACCCAGTGGTTTTAAAGAATCCTGTCCCACAGAAGCAGACTGCTCTGACAGCCCAAGGAAAGGCGGTGGCAAAAAATAGACACCACCTCCCTTTCCCCCCACCAAAATTCTTCCTGGAAAGGTGGTGGTAAGAAATTTCAAGAGCTGGGCTGATCCAAGTGGCGAGCCTTAAATGGAAACACTATAGTATGTCCTGGCACTTGTCTCTGGAGGTGGGTGGCTGGCAGGGGGCCCGGGCTCGGGCAGCCAGCAGACACTAGACTTGTGCTGACCTCAGACACTGGCCTCACCACCCAGTTTTACAGTATGCTTGAGTATGAATTATGGATCTTCACCATTTCACTGATAGGGACACAGGGGTTGGGAAGTTATCTTAGGCCTGGTCAGGACTTGGATCACCTGGCTTCTAAGACCAAGTCTCCTTTCTTGTGATGCAGTTGTTTTTGTTTTCTGTCCTGGGATTAAAAAAACAGAAGTCTTTTGAGGCTGAGATGTGTAGGCCTTAGACATGATGGCATTGTGTGTTGGATAATCGCATTTCTACCGTCACCCCTTCTGAAAATACTGAAAGGTGGTGAATGATGTTGCAATAAATTCTGCATAGATGGCAAAAAAAATCAAGGGCTGGGATGGGTTCATTCTCTCCTTTTCTAGAAGTATGGGTAAGTTTTACTTGAAATGGAGAGAGTGGTTTTAAATAAGACTTGATATAGGTAGTAGTTTTACAACTTTCGTACCTTGGAAGAGAGTGATCATTTGAATCCGAATAAGTTTCTTGTTACCTCTAAGTAATTTAAAAGGATACTAAGGATGCAGAGTAAAGATGGAGGAGTATGCCATATTCAGGAATGTGGCGAATTAATTTCAGAAGTGAGGAACTTAATTCCGTTAATAGTATTGTAATGTTTTGTTTTCAAAATAGTGATTTACCAAATTTTGTGCATTTGTCGACAGAACGGATAACAGTGATTGAATCAGTAAATAGAGACTGCCTCTATCTTACCCTAGATTGCACAGAACTAGTCCCGTGATGATCGTCATAGGCTTCTAGGTAAGGTTGGACTGAGTAGTCCAGCTTTCTGGGGGAGGGAGGGATGGGGTAGAAATGGATTTGAAAAATGATCCTGCTATTCAAGGTCATGAGGTGAAGATGGAATCAATGCGTAAATAGTGTACTTTAGGCAAACAGGAGCTGGGACTGGAAACTCTCCTCTGTGCTTGCTCTGCTGTTGGATCCCTGACTCTTGATTTATTTTTACATGTTAGAAATTAGGGAGAAGTAAACTACTGATGGTGGGAAAATCCTCTGATATGTTTTGAGTGAATTTAATGACAGATATGTTGATTTGGGGAGGAGGTGGACTGGATACAACATGCCAGGCACTCTGTGCTCAGCTCTTTACACGCACTTTCTCATTATATTTTCACAACAACCATATGGTTTATCATCATTTAATTCCTTTACAATAAGAAATTGAGGCTTGGCAAAATTAAGTTGCCCTAAGCTGTAGAGTTAGTCAGTGGTGGAGTGGGGGAACCAGGAGTTTGTGGGACTGTGGAACCCATGTTCTCGGCCATTCTTGCCAGTGTTTGCCAAAGGTCATTCATTTGTACACTGTCTTCATGAGTTTACCATAGCTAAGTCTGTCTCAGTCTATTAATTAGTTAGTATTTGTCTTTAAAGCAACGATTCACATTTAAAAAAAACCCTTAAAGACATCATCTTTTAAGAAGAAACAATATAACACTGCTGTATTTGGAAAGCCAACTCACTGGTTATGATTAGGAAATAATCCTAAAGATGCATTCATACTTTAAAAAAAAATTATTTATTTAGTTATTTTTGGCTGCGTTGGGTCTTTGTTGCTGCACGCGGGCTTTCTTTTTTCTAGTTGCGGCGAGCTGGGGCTACTCTTCCTTGCAGTGCGCAGCCCTCTCATAGCGGTGGCTTCTCGTTGCGGAGCACGGGCTCTAGGCGCGCGGGCTTCATTAGTTGTGGCATGCGGGCTCAGTAGTTGTGGCTCTCGGGCTCTAGAGCGCAGGCTCAGTAGTTGTGGTGCACGGGCTTAGTTGCTTCGCGGCATGTGGGATCTTCCCGGACCAGGGGTCCCCTGCATTGGCAGGCGGATTCTTAACCACTGCGCCACTAGGGAATCCCAATGCATTCGTAGTTAGATTGAAACCCAAGTTCAGGACAATGAATTCCGTGTGTGTGTGTGTGTGGTGTGTGTGTGTGTGTGTGTGTGTGTGTGTGTGTGTGTGTGTGTGTGTGTGTTTTGCGGGGACCTGGGGATTTGGGTGGGGGAGGTAGGTAGATGATACAGTATTGGGTGATATTCTGGTTTTTGGATTAAGTGATGTGTTCATGGGTGCTGATTTTATTTTTAGACTTTATAACCTACATACACGATGCATACTTTTTTATAAAAAGATAAAGGAAATTAAACACATAACCATTAACATAATGATTACTTGGGGAGTATTTCACTGCACTATGTAGACTTAGCTTGGTGCCTGTGTGAAGTAGGCACGCAAGAACTGTTGGCTGATTGACAAGACCCCAGGTGATAATTTTAAAGCAAGCTGATTGTTGTCACACCTGAATAAGATTGAGGTATGTCCCCCCACCTGCCCCCTACCCATTTTCTCCTGCTTCCACTCGCATTTCCAATATTGTGACTAGAATAATAGCATGGACTGTTGCGTGGTTTCTCCTGACTGCGGTTATGGGAGACATGGGCTGGGCTGAAGCTGGCACTTCTCAGCATCACCTTGTCTTATATATCTAGTGCTCAGGGTGGGGCAAAGAATGCTGTCATGAAGTGTTAAAACGCTTTCGGTTTTACCCAGTGTAAGTGTGACCGTTCAGACTGGGAAGCCGCTATTTAAGTTAAAGCAGTGCCTGGCTAAAATGTTCACAGCATTAAACTGGCGAGCCTCTGAAATAAAGCCATCAGAGATTTTAATTGGAGTCCACATAGTCTCCTGTTTTATTTTCCCAAGCAAATATTGGGCACTGTGGCTTTATTCCTGGAAATGAGGATTTGAATTGGGTTTCCTGGTACAAAATGCTTTCTTTGATCTCTTGGAGTGAAAACTTTGTGTTTTCTTCTGTGGCCAACTCCAGCTCTTAAAAGAACCAAATGGGATACTTACCTCTTTTTTTTTTAATACTTGGCCATAGACTGCTCTTGCTTGCCATGCTAGTTTAAGAATCAGAAGTTCCAAACCAGGATTTGTCTATTGGGAAGGGCCTTCAGATTAAAGACCCCTTGTGAAAGAGCTTCATCTAGAGTTGGTGTGGTTGGCACATCACAGCCTTTGTTTCAGATAGAAAGTAGTTTTACTTGAACTTATGCTCTCAAAATTAACTAATAGGAGACCCAGCAGCTTCCTTTTTGAAGTTGAAACAAATGTTTCCCCCTACCCCCAATATTCAAACCGGCTGCACAGTTGAATAATATTCTTGTGCTCTTGTATGTGTTTCTGGAAATCTGAGCTTGTTTATATGTCTAAAAGACTCTCCTGTGATCCAGGAGAGCTTTGTTTTCCAGAGCCACCGCCACTCAGTTGTTTGATTTTTGGGTTTCAGTCTTTGACCAACATTCCACTTTGCCCATTGGAGTTGCTTCATTGTTTGCTCTGGGTATTTGACCTTTATTTCTGTGACTGGGAAAGTGACTTCACATTTTAGCCTTTCCAAATTTTGTGGAGGTTCGTGCAGCAGGTGAAGTTTGTTTTTGGAGGATGGGCTAGGTCAGAGGGTCCGATTTAGCGCAGGTGCCCTGATGGATTTGCAGGAGTTCAGTTCTCTCATCAGAAGGCTAAACCTTGGCTGCACTGTCCCTCTTTCCCCCACTTTTGAGGACAGTCAAATCCTTCAGGGCTCAGAATGGTTGGTCATTGCAAGCAAGAATGCTTCCTGGATTTTGCCTTTTGACATTCTTTTAGTGTTTCGTCGTCTTCACTACTCATTCTGGGACTTGATTGATCTCTTGGAGGGCAAGGACTTCGAGCTATTCATTCCTCCATTTTTAAAGTTCTACACAATTCATTTCTCTTCACCAATTTAAAACTTTTCAGATTCTCTCACTGGGATCCTTGAGGTCAAGGACTGTGTTGTATTCATCTTCTGTGTATCTCTTGCACCTAATATAATACCTGGCCCGGACCACACAGTCAGTAAATTGTTTTTCAATTGCTGAGAGAATGACTGGATGGTTGCACGTGAAAGGAGCAAAGGAAGCCAGTATTCTAGACAGTCAGGGAGGCGGTCGCAAGAGAAGATGATGCCAGACACAAGTCCTTAAGTGTGTTTGGGAACCAGGGACAAAAGACACTCTAGGTTGAAGAAACTGTTTTTGATATTCCTTTATTATGCTTGGTATTTTAACTTAGTGAACTCAACAAACATCTATTGTATTTTCTTCGTATATGTTTCCTTTTTTTGATTGTTTTTGGAGTTCAGGATGACACCTCTTTTTTGGGGGAAAAATATCTCAACTAATTTTTCCTAGCCTGCAGAGCCAGGACTCCTGCAGTACCGTGTCTGTGGCTGGGACTCAAACACTGGTGAATTGACTCCTTGACACTAACTTTCTCCTGTTGCGTATGTTCTCAAACAGTTGACCGTGAAAATAGTGTGGTAGACAGTGCTGATGTGAGAGGTGGATGACCTCTTGGGAAAATGGACAGAATCCAAAGTAAACTCCTCTTTCGGTAGGTTTTTAAGGGCTGATTTGAGTGGGTGTCCCACGTAGACCTTTTCCACTCGAATGTGTGACAGCTGGGTGCCTTGCTCATCTGTGAAAGCCGGATGGACCTTTGTGGCCACCATGCAGCATGGATGCCATTGAAAATAAGATTGCTCTAGTTTTTGTTTCTTTTTTAGGCATTTATAGAACAATTATTGACTGAACTAAAAAATAACCTGGAGTTTGAAGAGAAATGTGCAGAGGGGATAAAGGAAGGTAGGGGTAATCTCGGACAAAGCTAGATATTAGATGTGGGATGGTACTTGGAGTTTGGAGAGCAAGTAATGAGAAAAATGTGCCATAAAAAGAACTTGAGAAAAAGCATTTCTGGTCTAGAGGGGATAGGTTGAGGAGCTATTTTAAACCAAGTTCTGAATCTTCACTTTTGCCGTGATTGATAAGTGGTGTTACACTCTGGGTGAAAATCCAGTGTGCTTGTTCACTCTCCTTAAGTGATAGTTCAATGCTTATAAGTAAATAACCACCAAGAGAGCCAGAGCTTTTGGACTTGTAACTTGATGTCAGGGACTGACAAGAGATAGAAATATATGGAGGGACAACCAGTGGGAAGAAAAAGTGTAGGTGGTTTTCTAGAGTGGCTCTTAACCTTCCTTTATGGGAATAGGAAAATGGTAAGGGAAAAGTGTGCCAAATGATATTTTTTATAGGCTTTTTTGAACTTGAAGAACTGAACTATTGTGCACAACAGGTGGCAAGAACAAACATTCTCCTATTTTATGAGTGTGGCCTAGTAAAAAATGGAAAATCTGAGTCCCCAGAGATTATATAAACACAAACGTTCTATTTCAGTGTTTTAAGAACATTTTTGACCCTCAGCAGTTGATTTTACATCATGACTGAGTGCACATACACATGCATATTAAAGATAAAGCTGAATTACACATTTTACAAAACACTATTGCAATGCTTTCTAATTTCTATTCAATTTTTGTTACAAAAAATTCTGGTCTCTATCTACTAAGTTGATTTCACAACTTGCTAATGGGTTCTAAGCAGCTGTTTAGAAAAACCTATTCTAGGTATTGTGAAAATCAGCCTTAATTTGTTTATTGAGTATTTTCTAATCTGAGTGAGAATTCTGTTTTTCTTCTTGTATGAGTCTCAGTCACTCTGCAGATGGTCCATACCTCTCTGCTCCCCCAATCCCCCCAGTCCTGGGGTTCTTCTCTCTGTGTAGGGGTCTTTGCTTGTTTCTCCAAATCAGCTTAAAGTGACTAATACGTGTTTTGGACCAGCTTCAAGAGTGCATCATAATCTTGATCCCAATCAGCATCGAAGGTGGGACTAATTAATTTAAACTGGTGGCAGGAGCCACTTAGCTCCCTGTTTATTTAGATTATGTTTGAATGGGAGGGTGACTTTTCATAATATGGGGACAGCAGGAGTGCCTATGCAGGTCACGTGCCCCAAAAGGACGAGAGAGAGGTGGGGAAGATATCCCTGTACATTTATTGTTCAGAAATGCAACACGTGGTTAGTAGGGTACAGCTCTTTGCATTCAAAGATGTAAGTAAGAGCACAGTCCCATGGCGGCGACCATCACTGTTGTCATTGTCCTTACCATTAACATTTCCCTGCCTTGCTGCTGCTGCTTCTGCTTCATCTTTTTCCCCTTTGTCCTTCATTTATTAAGCATTTGTCAAGTTCAGTAAAACCAAGTTGATCTTAAGGTGCACTTGAGTAAGGGTTTGAAGAATCACACATGTAACTATAAAGGGCAGAACTCTGAGTATCTTGGTCACAAGATACAGAGGGATAAGGATCAACCAACACCTTTGAGGAAGTAGCTGTTTGGCTGGCCTTGGAAAGAGGTACCATTTTGATGTTATCATTTGGAGAGGTATCTGTATGTGTATAGGCTGTGGAATAGGCGACATTCCAAAACCAGGGAATGGGACAAGTAAATACAAGGTAGTTGGCTTTTGTTTGAGTCAAGTTGTAAAAAATAGAGTTATACATATATTTTTTTAAATAAATTTATTTATTTTATTTTGGCTGCGTTGGGTCTTCGTTGTTGAGCACAGGCTTTCTCTAGTTGCGGTGAGCGGGGGGCTACTCTTCGTTGTGGTGGTGTGTGGGCTTTTCATTGCGGTGGCTTCTCTTGTTGCGGAGCATGGGCTCTAGGTACGTGGGCTTCAGGAGTTGTGGCACGCAGGCTCAGTAGTTATGGCTCCTGCTTTAGAGCACAGGGTCAGTAGTTGTGGCGCACGGGCTTAGTTGCTCCGCGGCATGTGGGATCTTCCCGGACCAGGGCTTGAACCTGTGTCCCCTACATTGGCAGGCGGACTCCTAACCACTGTGCCACCAAGGAGGTCCCAGAGTTGTACATATTATTAATCACTAGAATCAGACTCAGTGCCTTGAGGTGTAGCTTCTTGGAGAGGCATTAAGACCTGAGACATCTCAAAGGAACAGCAGACTCATGTCTCTGGGTTTGCACTGATTTCCAGGCCAAAGTGTCCTGAGTAGAATGGCCAGTGCTGTTTAACTGGTTATACTGCATACCCTCTCCCACTTTAAAAATTTTTTTTTTTGCCAAGCATGTATGGTAATTCCTGGAAGTTATAAAAGTTAAAAGCTCTTTGTGATGTGATTGGCGTACCTTAAGGTGAGAGCACTTTAGAAGAAAACTTAGAAAGGGAGATTCAGAGCCAAATTATGGTTTATTTTGAATACCAGACTAGAGGTTTTAGACTTGATTTTTAAAAAGCAGCAATAAGATAATAATACCTGTGAAGGAGGACCTGATCAGGCCCCTTACTTGTATTCTCTCATTTAAGGCTCATACAACTCTGTGAGATACTTCATCTTATTATCCCCATTCTACAAAAGGAGAGACTGAGACTCAGAGGGGTGATGGAGGATGTCTGAGGTCCCACGTCTGAGCTTTAACCCAGGCAATACATCCCCAAGTCACCATGCTTTATAGCAGAGGTTGAAAACTGATGCCCCCTGGGCTGAATACACCTCAGAGTTGTGTCCTGTTTGAACTGCATTCAAAACATTTTTTTAAATGGTTGCCAACATTTAAATATGGGGAAATTTCCGACGAAAAGTCCAAATTTCCACCTACTCCTGTAAAATTGAAAGCTCTGGCAGCAGCAGGCCCACATTCCTGCAGGAAACCTGTGATTGTGATTGTGTCTGTCTGAGGGGACGTGTGTGCTGTGTTTACCACAGTCCTGGCTCATCCTCTTTTCCTCCGGACACTGAGGCCCAGCATCAGTTGCTATTTATTCTTTATTTCTTTAGACTCCTAGCCTGCCTCACTACTGTATGCTAACTGCATTGTCCCTATAGGCATATGAGTGTGAGACCCCTGTTATATAGCCTTCTGTTAGCAACTAATGATTAGTTTAGTGGTGAAGGTAGATGGCCAGCACCTAAGAGGAAATGAAAGTAGGTAGAATTAGGGTTTTGGGCTGGAGAAGCTGTAGAGTGAATAAGTCATTTTTTGTGAAGAGAGGGAGGGATGGGTGGTGGACAAATGTATCTGACTTTTGGAACCTGGATGACTAGGAGAATGGTGTTGATCTTAAAAGAAAGCAGAAGGTTGGTAAGAGGGGCTGGTTTGAGATAGGGCATGGCACTAGCATTGAGGTTCTGGTGGGACACAGACATAGAAGAGGGCTTACCTGAGTCTAGTGAGGAGTTGACTGGAACCCTGACAAATATGATACTGGAACGCTGGAGATAAGGGCTTGGAGCTGTGGAAGAGGATGGAAATGCCTTTTGGAAATGGGAAGAAGTGGGCTAAGGTCTGAATGATAAAATGAACCAGCTACAAACAGTTCAAAGTCTCTTATTGACTTTTTTGGGTCAAGTGCCCTGTCTTACAAATAAACCAAATGTTTATCCTGACAAAGGAGTACAATAACAATCTTCAACTTTTAAACATGGGAACTAATGAACATCTGCTCATAGAATCAAAGGCAGATATGCTTTTTGATGAGTGACACCTGTAACTTATGTTTATGCCTATTTTGCTAAGCCTTATTTAGGTGAAAAGGATTCAAGCAATGACTTTTTCTTTTCTTTCTTTTTTTTTTTTTTGGTACACAGGTGATAGAAAATGTTGCTATAGTCCTGAGATGGGGGGAAAATGTCAGAGAATGGTTCAGTTTAGAATGGAATGTCCTTTTCAAATTCAGATGAGGTTTTTTTTTTTTTTTTTTTTTTTTTTCCTTCTCTGGGCTTGTTTGTTTAGGATTCCCTCCAACTCATTGTTACTTAATCAGTTTAGGTCCACCTCAGCTACTCTCCTCCCCTGCTTCCCTTTTAATCCCTAAGTGTCTTATTGTTTTAGGACATTCTAAGCACAGGTGGAGTGAATCTTTTTCAGATGTGGGTATTGAACATGGAAATCTTCCAGGAGGGCATTTCTTTTGTTCTCATAAAGACTTTTATCTTGGACATTTCAGTCTCCTTTTTGGGCCATCCTACTCTTAAAAAAATTTTTTTTTCAAATTGGTGTTTTTATTTCTTATACACACATAGCTTTATTTCATTACATATATGTTAATATGGGTTCTTATAAGCTTTCTTAAGAATCATATATTTTTATTCATTAAAGTATTTTCTGTTCTAGAAACGAAATTTATGTTATGTTACATGCGCTCAAGGCAAGACTTGAAGTATAGGAAGGGTATATAGTGAAAGGTAACTTTTGTCCTCCAGCCTTCTACTTTACCTTCCTGGAGAAAAACCATGATTAAAACTAATTGTGTATCCTTCCAGTGATAGCTTTTACATTTACAAACACATACTAATGTGTTTTTCCTATACATTGTATCATAATGTGCACATTTCAATTCTATACCTGACTTCTAAAATTTATTTTGGAAATGTTTTGCTATCACTACCATGGAGTTTCCTCATTCTTTTGAAAGGTATTTCGTTGTGTGGATGTATCATAATGTATTCAGCCAGTCTTTCGCTTGTTATTTTAGGTAACATTATATGTTACAATGTTGCAGTGACTATCTTTACATTTGCTACGATATCTACATATTGATTTAGATAGAGAGTATATGTAGATCCATCTGTCTTTCTGTCTATCTCCTGTATATCTGGGGGTAAATATCTAGGATTGGAATTGCTGAATTAAAGGGTATTTACATTTGAAATTACGGTATAGGTTGTATCATGAATTGGATATTGAGTTGTGTCAGTGAAGCAAAATGGCATGGTGGAAATGAGAAAGTAACCCGTAAGACTCAAGCACTAGTCTGTCTTCTGGTGTAAACCAATTTTGTGGCCCAAGAAAGTCACTTTATCAACCTTTTCCTTTGTGGTACTTTTCTTTCCTCATCTGTGAAGAAGGGCATAGACTCAGCTATTTCTAAAGTTTGATAATTTGTTGATTCTCTCAGTCTTCCTCCGTTTTGGTCCTTCCAGTAAATGGAGCTTGATGATTTTTTTTTTTTCCCCTGTGTAAGTTTGAGTCTAGGAAGAACCCTGGGCTTTGGGACCCTTGCTAACCACAGCTTTACTTTGATTGTTTTAAAGCACTGGGTCTGGTTTGTGCTTTATGTTAAAAGCAGAGCTTATATGGTTGGTTGTCTCTCTCTCTCTTTTTTTTTTCTTTTCTTTTTTTTAAATACGGTGAGTGGTAAGTAAGCATTAGTGACCAAGAAATCCATATGTCAGCTTTCTATTATTGATCAAGAATAGAGGCGATGGATTTTTAGACTTAGGGAAAAATATTTTATTTTTGTAATAGCTTTTTTTAAAAAGCAATAGGCCTATGATAGACAGTCTTTAAGAAACAGCAAAATTTTATTTATGACTTTGGAACAGACCAGAGCAGACTGCTTTAGCTCTTTCAAAGTATTTTATAATATGAAGAAGGTAAAATAGGGGATTATTTAATATTTTGAGGTATTTAACTGGTATAGATTAATAAGATGATTGGATTTCCTGGTGGTTACCAAATTAGATGTATTTAAAAATTCAGAACCAAGTAAATAAAATGTAATATAAAATTCATGTTTATTCCCTGTACTGCATTTTTTCTTTAGAATTGGTTCCCCTAAAATTAAGCAACAGGCTTGGATTTCTTCATTTGAAAGACTTGGAAATTTTGGACTGCTAATATAAATGTAATTTTTCTGGAAAAGATTTTGAGCCCTTGGTTACTCATCACAAAAAGAAAAATCACTAAAGCTCTTTAAGTATACAAATTTATTCAAGTCTCTGTAGAGTAGCGAAAAAGGAAAAAAATGGAAATGACTTAAATGTTCTACAATAACCTATAAAGGTTAGGTATGTATACACAAAGACTCTGTGTGTGTGTGTGTGTGTGTGTGTGTGTGTGTGTGTGTGTGTACTGTTAGTATATCTGTGGGGTAAATATTGAGAACAGGGACTATGTCTATCTATTACTCCCTGTGTGTGTATCCTGTCTCTAGTTTACTGCCTTATCCATTGTAGGCACAAAGAAAATTTTGAGATGAATAGAATGACCATGGAGGTTATATAAAACAACATTAAGTAGAAAAAGCAGGACACTAAAACAGTATAATTCCATATACATAAATTATGTACAATTCCATAAACATAAACCATAGTACAATTCAGGTTTGTAGTTATATACTATATGGATATAGAGTTAAAAAAGACTAGTAGGAAATAAACTGGAATGTTAATCGTTATTATTTCTGGGCTGTGTGGGTCATGCATAATTTTGAAGAGAAAACCTTTAACTATAAAGAGGTTAAGTAAATATTGGAAGATTTTTGTCACCTTGATAATATATTTTACCCTTTCAGCATTAAAGGTGGTCACCTTACCTAAAATGATGTATTACAATACTGTGGCCTTTTCTCCTCTTGAGTAAAATGTACTCTATCTCAGTAGTGTGACAGGTTTTATATCTACTTTAGAATTAAATTATGTTCTGAGAGTTGGACTTTTAAGAGACTGGTCTTAATTTCACATCAGTTGAAGGTAAAGGGCAGTGAAAGTATATTAGATCTGGAACAAGTGTCTAATTATAATTATTGACACATTTTCAAATGCTCTCTTTCTTAAGTGTGATCCATTGCCCGTGATTTTGACAGCTGTGACTACATTAAACCTGCGCAAGTACTCTTTTCACAAAGGTTTGTTTAAACTTAGAATTGTCAGAAGGATTCTCTGTAAAGTAGATGAACGCAGATTTAGAGGTCAATGGTGTTTCATTTTCCACTGTGCCTGGTGATTTTAGTCTGTTAAATGTTAATCAGAAGATTATCTGGGTTTCGTTTTTGCTTTGAGAAAATTGAGAATTTTATTGTTTTGTATCCTATAAAAAATAGGCGATGATAGTCCTTTGTGGTTTGACTCTGTGCAATGATAGCATAAATTCTGCTTGTTTCTCTTGCTGAAGATCCTCAACCACAAAACTCCAAGCTGAAAATTGGATTCTGTGTAATAACCTCATTTTCTAAAAGTCTTCCCTAGACCAAGTTCATGCATTTCTTTTGTGTAGCCACTCCTTCCTTCTGTATAGATTTGTTGACTAGCTACCGTGTGCCAGGCACTGGGAATATAAAGACAGAAGGCTGTCAGAGAGCTCAGTTTGGGAGAGACAGAAAAATAGTCAAGCTACACCAGAGTGAAGCTCCAGCATGGAGCTGTAAACATAAAGTTGGAATGTGCAGTTCTGTTGGAGAGAGCAGCAAGCTCATCTTCTCAGGATAGTGTTCTCAAGCATCTTGAGGGATGAGTAGGAAGGCATCAGGTGGGAAAAGGGCCTTCGAGGCACAGAGGCTTGTAGGAAAGATAGCATCCTTTAGAACTGAGTGTGACCAGAGCCATGCTACTTAAATGTGGTCCTTGGATCAGTAATAGTGGCAGCATTTGGGAGTTAGCCTCACTAGAAATGCAGAGTCTCAGGCCCACCCCAGTACTACTGAACCAGAATCAGCCTTGCAACACTATCTCCAAGTGATTTGAATGCTTCTAAAAATTTGAAAAACGTTAGAACACAGGAAGGGAAAAGATGGGAGAGCTGGGAAAGTAGACCACTGCCAAGGAGTTTGGCCTTTTTTTTTTTTTTTTTTTAAGCATGAGCTTGATAATGAGGAAGTGACATTATCAGATTCACTTTTTCCCAGAATTGCCTGGAAGTTCAAGTGAGGCAACATTTAACAAAACGTTTCTTGAAACCTCAATTATATAGTGCTCCACAAAAAAGGTCCTCATATGAGCTTGAGAAATGCAGGATATGTCCTTCTCTCAGACACTGTAAATGACCAGGGTGCACTGGAAGTTCCGAGAAGCTGGCGCTGAGGAAAACCATTAATTTAATCATCTATCCTGGGATATCCCTGGGGTCTTTCAAGTTTATTCCACAGTGGAACCCTTTATAGCCACACAGCTGTTCACACCCCAGGGAGAGTGGATGGTATTTTGCTGAACATGTTTTGGGAAATGCTAGCACTCATTCCCAAACTTCAGAGGCTGCTTCATCTGAGTAGCATGACCAACTATCCTAGTTTGCCTGGGACAGAGAGCTATCCCAGGATTTTCAGTGCTAGAATCCTGGGCAAACAAGGGTGCCCTTGGGCACCCTTCCTAT
Organism: Mesoplodon densirostris; assembly: GCF_025265405.1. Lineage (NCBI taxonomy): Eukaryota > Metazoa > Chordata > Mammalia > Artiodactyla > Ziphiidae > Mesoplodon > Mesoplodon densirostris. Next base: position 77,461,293 of record NC_082668.1, on the reverse strand, counting down.
TTGTTTACCATACCTTTGACTAATTACTTCATTTTCCTTTAAATGGGCACAGCCTTTTTCCGTAAATACCTGTTTCAGGCTCATTCTAATGGAGTCATTCCCAAATTCGTCTGCACATTGGAAGCACGTGGGAATTTCCAAACCTGATGCCCATCCCCCTGCCCAGGGCTGTGATTTAATTGGTCTGGGATGTATTTTTTTTTTTTTTTTTTTTGCGGTATGCGGGCCTCTCACTGTTGTGGCCTCTCCCGCTGCGGAGCACAGGCTCCGGATGCGCAGGCTCAGCGGCCATGGCTCACGGGCCCAGCTGCTCCGCGGCATATGGGATCCTCCCAGACCGGGGCACGAACCCGTATCCCCTGCATCGGCAGGCGGACTCTTAACCACTGCGCCACCAGGGAGGCCCTGGGATGTATTTTTAAAGGTCCCCAGGTTATTCCAATGTGCATGAAAGTCTGTTCAAGGCAACTATCCTTGTGGAAATGTGGTCTCGATGTGCACCTTAAGAATTTATTTTAATACGTAATAGGAAAACATTAACCATTGGAAAGAAAAAAAAATTAAGAATCACGGAGCATCATGTTGGGGGACCACCAGCAGAACATGTCCCACACTTCGGGGACACTCATGTGCAGGCAGGGGAACAGCAGTCTGGTCAAGAAACAGTGACAAATGTGGCTGGAGAGGACAGTAGAGATTTCAGGGCTGTTGAGGCCGTTGAGCTGACTGATCTGCTCTTTGTGGTGAGGTAGAAGGAGGAGAATCTCAGGTTGCAGCGGGGGTGGGCGGCGATCACCGAACAGAATAGGGAGGCGCAGGGGATGCTATAAGGGGACAGGCTCAATTTGACAAGTCCTGCTTGAGCGGCTCTGGGACGTCCAGGAGGAGCTGTCAGAAGAAAAGTGGTAATAGCTCAGGAGAAAGGGCTGGGCTGGAGACCATTGAGAGCTTCTCCAGGTCCGGGCATGAAGTTCAAGGTGGGGATCAACCTGCCTGGGGAGAAGGGCTGAGAGGGTGATCTGCCCCCGGGTCCACGGGGTGAGCGCAGGGAGAAGGGCCGAGTCTGGGAATTGGGGGAGCGGGAGGGACGTCAAGGGGAGTGTCTTCTTCATTCACCTGGAAGAAGGGGAGGTTCTCCCAGGTAGTCTTGTGACCCAAACAGATAAGGGTTCTCCAGAGCAGTTTGTTTTGGTAATTTAGGGTGGCATTAGTCCTGTTTGTGTAAGTTTAGCATGAGGGAAGAAATGAGATTAGAGTGGGTTGAGAGGGAGAAGACTGGCTAGAGCAAATGACTCTAGAAGTTCTAACTGCAGAAAAAGCCTGGCATAGTATGGGGCCTAGGGAATAATCTGGGTTTGTTTGGGGAGTAGTCATCTTTGTGGTTACTCATGGACGTTACTTCAACAAGGAATAACGACTACAAGGAATATTCAGATACTCACGGAAAAATTGCCAGAACTCTCTGGAGCCCCATGAAACTGCTTTACTTTCAAGTCATAGCCATAAACCTTTTCTCCGCTCCTTCTCTTATTATTCCCTGGACACAACAATATCAAGTTCTGAATTTATATGTTTATAAATGGTATTAACTTTTTTTTATGGTGATGATAAGGCAGCATATGATTAAGTATTCAACCTTTGTTCCTATGTAGCTCACATTTGTGGAGGGCTTTGCAGTTTACCAAAACACCACCACATCTTATGTGAGCCTCTAAATAACCTTTGCACAGAAGGCAGGGTCAAGATTAGTATTTTTCCATTTTACAGGAAAAAAAAAAAGAAAACCCTGAAGTTTAAATGTATTGAAGAGGACTTGCCCAAGATTAAAGACTTGTTGATGGATCAGTCAGTGACGGATGCAGTATGGAATCCTGGTCTCCTGGTGCAATACTTCTTCCATTATATTTGGAGAGGGATGGGAGTGGAGAGTGTCTTTTTTTTTTTTTTTCCAACTAGTTTGTAAATTCCTTGAGGACAGAGACCTTATGTTCACTGTTGAGTTGTTTACTGACTCTTCCACTCACTGCTATGTAGGGACCTTGGGAGGTGGTGGTGGACATGAGCGCCCATTGGTCCAAGCGTCCACTCTCAAGGGCCTTCACATTGGTCTTGACATTACTTTTGAATGATAGAGCCCCAGAAATATACCAACAGGATTGAAAGGAGGCATCCTGGATCATACAACTTTGGACTTGTGTCTCATTACTGGACCGTGTAATTATCTTGAGACCAGCCCAGTAATATTGCCTGGCATGTTTTGTAAATATTTAAAACATACACAGTTTTTGTCACTCTGTCTTGACATTTCTTTATATAATACCATAAGTCATCATAGTGGAAGAGGCCCAAACCTCTCTGGACTTCAGAGGGGCCCTCCTTTATGTATGAGATACTCTGATGAGCTTAGTGGAGGGACGTGGGGATGAATCAGCTCCTCTCACAAAGCTCACAGCTTTGTTGAAAGCTGATCTTGTTTGGTAGCCCTTACAGGGCACACAGTGGGCCCTCAATAAATACTTGTTATTTTGAATCAAGGGAGCTGTTATTTTGTGTTACGCATTCTCTACTGTATCACAATGGACCATTGTCAATTTTTTTTTTTTAATGATCTTTTCCATGAGTCATTAAAGATCCGATGTTAGGATTTGGGGAAGGGGAATGATGAAAGAGAGGAAATAAATAGAATCAGCAAGTTTTTAGGACAAGAGAGGAGAGGCTTTGAGTGAGTAGTGAAAGTTGAAAGCGGGAAGGAGTCGCTCAGGGGCAACTGGACAGATGTGGAGGCTCTTTTGAAAGAGCACACCGAGGGGAGATGAGGACGAGACAGGAGTCATTCGAATCTGATGATGTCCTAGAGGGGAAAACCGAAGGCCTTTGCAACCTTAATTGTAACCACAGGACAAAAGCATATTAGAGCACTTTTTTTTTTTTCTACCTCTACTAAGGGCTAGTAGTGGATAATCTCTTTTGTAGAGTCATGTCTAAAAATCTCTTCGGATTACATTAAAGTTTATTATTTTTTAGGGTGTTGTGAGTTAAGGAGGAAGCATAAAAATTTGACTCCCTTTCTTGTATTTACACTACAATTTCAAGCTACTGGTTTATTATGAAGCAAGGAACTTTTTAGTCATTGAGGAGATTTCAGCGGATGAGTTAATGTTTGGTCATCGGAAAATGTATCATTAGAGCTTGTTTCTCTTGAGAGGAGAAAAAGGCAAAATATGAGTCAGATGGAGCATCAAGTCATTTCCGTCCTCTTAATTAAGCCACCCTCCTGCCGAAGGACCATCACCCCGCAAGGGTAATTCAGACAGTAACAACCGCTGGCCTTTGTAGTGGACTTTACAGTTTATAAAGCACAGTTTTGCTCTGACTCCTGTATATAAATTTGGCACTTCTGATGAGGGAGGCTCAAGTGAGTTGTTTTTCTAGGGAAGATGCTTTAATCAATTTATACCTAAAAGTGCCATCTGCAAGTCTGAATTAGATGTTTTATTTGGTGAGGGGTCCACCAGTTGTTCATTGGCATTTATGAAAAATGTTAAAAGATAGTAAACTAACCTGTGACATTGGGAGAGTGTAAAGTTTGTTTCACAGATAAACACTCTGCTGTGTGTTCTGTGTTTGCCTATTCTATTCATTCTCTTCCTCTCTCTTTGCTCTTGATTCTGTAGTGATTTCTATGTTGTGTTTCATTTTGCTGGTGACTGAGATAATCAACAAAACTTCGTGCAAATTTCTAACTAACTAGAAATATGTCTATGGGAGACGAATGTGAAATGTTGGGAATAAAAACTGATTCCATCTTCTTTCAGTTTCTTTTTTCAAACTCTTTTATGGTCTATTTGATTCATGTTTTTATCTGTTCCTTTTTTTTTTTTTGAATACTGACTGTGTGTTAGGCCTTGACACAGGGACCAAAGGTGCTATTCCTGGCCTCAGGAGAATTCACAGCTTAGTAAGGGAGACACATGAATCAGTGGTTCAAGTACAGCTTGGCAAGTGCTGTCTATCACAGAGGTGGGCAGAAGATCCAGCAGTGAGTCCAGAGGAGGAACACCTAACCTGCTCTGGGGGGAAGGGTGTAGGGAAGGTTCTGACTCAAGGAGGTTATTAAGTGCACACTTTAAGAATAAGTGCACCTAAGCCCAGCAATGTAGAGGCAGAATATTCTAGTGTAGGGAACATTCAGTCTAAAGGTAGGAGGCAAAAGGAGAGTGTGATGCATGCTGGGAGTGGCAGGTAGTTTAGTTTAACCATAGCTTAGGGTACATGTGGGAATTGATATGACATAAAGCTGGAGAGGTGGGTGAAGGCTACATCGTGAGGACTCCTTATTCTGTGCTGAGCAATTCAGATCCTACTCCCAAACTATGCTAAGTATTTGGGAATTTTAGGTAGGAAAGGATCTGGTTAGATTAGGATTTTGGAGCAATCACTGGTAGCAGTTTTTGAGGATGATCTTGAAAAATGTTACCTATCTATGCTCTGGACTGAATTGCGTGTGTTTCCCCCAAATTCATATATTGAAGCTCTAACTACCAATGTGATAGTATTTGAAGATGGGGTCTTTGGGAGATAAGTAGGGTTAGATAAGATTATGAGGGTGGGGCCTTCCTGATGGGATTAGTGCCCTTATAAGAAGGCACACCAGAGAGCTTGCTGTCTCTTTGCCACATGAGGACACAGCAAGAAGGCAACCATCTGCAAGCCAGAAAGAAAGTCCTCCTCAGGAACTGAATTGGCCAACACTTTGGTCTTGGACTTCTCAGCCTCCAGAATTGTGAGAAAATATATTTCTGTTGTCTAAACCAGCCAGCATATGGTATTTTGTTATGACATTCTGAGCAGACTGATACAATCTATTTTATGTATTTGGGTAATTGTGAAACTAGGAACAGGAAGGATATTACAATAATTCAAGTAAGTAACAGTCATTTGGCTTAGTCTGTTTTGAAAAATATTTGACTGTGGAACTATTCATGTTAAATTTAAAAAATCTAGTTTTGAGATATTATTGTTAGAACATCACTTCTGTGATAAGTCTTATGGGAGAATTTTCTTAAACATCTCAACATACTACCTTTTATTAAAGTAATCCACTCATGCCTCAGAAGTTTTTTTTAAATTGTCTTTTATTTTGCATATTGGTACAGCCCAATTATCAGTACCTAATGCCTCAGGGTTAAGTCTGTTGGACAGTCCTCCCCTGCTTCATCTAATTTTGATACTATGACATTTAGACTATTTTAAAGGAATCTTGATGTTTGTATGGTTTTAGGAATTCCATGCAAGATTCCATGACCTTCTATCATTTAGAAGATCATGGAACTATGGCAGACTGTGATATTTGTTGTAAAACTGGTACCAATCTTGGGTGTGTTTGCATAACTATTTAAAAGAGAATAATTTTAAATACTTTTGTTTGTACGTGTGAGGATGTGTCTTAAACATGTTATCCAGCACTTAACTCTGTGCCAGACATCTTCAGGTTGAGTCTAGTCTCCTTTCCCAAGGTCTTGCTCTTTATTTTTTCTCTGCCCTTTTCCCCCAAGCTCCTTCAATTTATCCTCTTTGTTGGCTTTTTCCCTTGAGCTTAGAAATAGGCTTATGTCTTTCCTGTCATTAAACAAAATGTTTTGAACCCTATGACTTTCATAAGACGTTTCCTGAGGAAGCATTTTAGAAAACGAGTCTACATTCATTGCTGCTGCTCCCTCTTCAGCCCCTGGCTGTCTTCTCCAAAATATAATGTCCTTTCTCTCCCTGTATTCTTCTCAAGTTGCTCCCATTCATTAAATGTTTCTGAAGAGATGTGAGTGTCTCAAGAGTGTTAATCCCTTTGCTCAGTGGCCTCTTCTTAGTGGTAGAGTCACAAGGTTAGGAGGAGTTCTTTAATCCAACCATCCAGGGTCTTCAGTGCTCTGCATTGTACCCTCTGCGTGAACCTCCAGGCTTCACAGAAATTCTGCAAAGTTGAGGGATGCAGTTTCTACTACGAGCTCATTCTACCTTTGGATAACACTGACTATCAGAAGGTTGGGTTTTTTGGTCTATAATAAGTGCAGCGTCTGTTTATCCTTTGGTCATAGTTCTTCTTTTTTCAGCTATAAGGAAGAGAGTACAATACTATATTTACATGATTAGACCTATCACGTTCATCCTGATATTCTTTTATCTGAGCAGAATCTCTCCAGAGCTTTCCAGTGGTCACCGCCATCCTGCCCACCTTTTGCTCATGCTTCTGTTTGATTGAAAGCCTTTAAAAATTGGTATTTAGAACTGATTGCAGTATTCTTGAGTGGGTTTTTCTCTCCTCTAGTTTTCTTTTTTGACTTCCATGCTTGTACACATGGAAACTGCTGTGTTTCAGAGAACCACATTGTCCTACTTACTGAGTTGACTACCCACAGAAATCTCAAAGTTTCTCATATCATATCTATCTCATATCATAGATGCTGCTGTTTTCCTCACATTCTCCTTGTCTACTTGTGTCCTTGTCTTTTATTTCCTTTACTATATGTAGTATAAATTTAAATTTACCTTGATTAATTTCTAGTTTGTCAGGTCTCGCCCATAGCACTAGCCTGTTGAATATGTTGGATTCCATTTCTATCACGCTGGGAAGAGATGAGTTCTCCTTCTGCACCCTTTGAATGCAGTAACTCATGGATACATCTGCTTATCTTTTTGACCATCTTGACCACAGATATTTCATAAGATACTTTGTCAGCTGCGTTGCTGAAATCTGTGTCTCCTTGCACTTCTAGTTTGGGAATCTTATTGAAAAAGGAAGTTAGGTTCATCTTGCATGACTTGCTCTTAGTATTGAGATCCCCAGGAATTATCTCTTGCTAAGTGTTTGAAATCCATGCTCAAATTTGCCTGGGACTTTGGTCTGTGTCTGTAGACCTTGACATTTTCTCCTCATTTTTATTTTTCCAAAACATCTATTGATCACTTAATCCTTTCTGACTTGGTTTTTGCCGACTTCCTTTCCTTTTCCTCCCAGTTTTGGCATTTTCTGAGATAGCTTGTTTATCTCTTCTTCAGTTTCCATCCTCTAAGGTTCTTGATTCTTGCATTGTCCAGGAGGCAGCCACTAGCCACAATCTACATAGAGATTTTATTGGCTCTAAGGAAACTACTGACTTCAAGTTGAAAGCCAGAGCAGGAAACGCTGACACATGGAGTAGAAGGTTAAGGTTGACTATTCTGGGAATCCAGGGAAGAGCACACGGAGAGAAGAGGTCACGATTTAACCATTTGGACTTGTGTGTTGCTATTGCCAGGTTACACTTGTATAGTGTGTTCATGGCCCAACGACTGCAAACAAAGATTCATTTTGCGAATAAACATTAATAAATTTATGTGTAGAGTATTTTTAAAATAAAATCCTATGTGTAGTGTGCCAAGAGATAATAAGTTTTGGAAGCAAAATAAGTCCTTAAATTGGCTATTTTGACATGCGATTCTGCATAGTGCTGCTAACCTTGCTAGGTTATTCAAATACTATACAATAATGTTTGCTGTCATTATCCAGTGTCTGAATGTTTTCTGTATGTTTCAGTTTTTGTAAATACTACTAAGCATTCTTAGTTAAACAATTTTAAAAAGATACTCACAATAGTAAAGAGTGAAGAATGTTGGTAATATTTTAGAAATGATTTGTGATTTCAAGAATTCTCAGGATGGGCTTCCCTGGTGGCGCAGTGGTTGAGAGTCTGCCTGACGATGCAGGGGACACGGGTTCGTGCCCCAGTCCGGGAAGATCCCACATGCCGCGGAGCGGCTGGGCCCGTGAGCCATGGCCGCTGAGCCTGTGCGTCCGGAGCCTGTGCTCCGCAACGGGAGAGGCCACAACAGTGAGAGGCCCGCGTACCGCAAAAAAGAAAAAAAAAAGAATTCTCAGGAATTTTATTTTCTCGTTCCCACATCCCAAAGATTGATATCTGCAGGGAATTTGGAAATGATAGCCCATAGTGCTTATCCCAAGAGGTATTTGTATCTGATCTATTATATGATAGGTACAGAAATTGGGTTTATGTGTTCAGAGACTGTTAGGGCACTTTGACATTGCCATGATTTAACATGTGATCAGTGGACCCAACTCACTGGACAGGGTGTTTTACAGAATTATTCTTTGATTATGGATGGTAAATTTAGTTGGATAATCACTGGTCTAGGTGAGAGATAGTGATGGCTTGGACCAGGCTTGGAGTTATGAGAAGAAGGTGGTTGGAATCAGGATGTATTTTGAAGACAGAGCCAGTGGGTTTTTCTACTGAATTAGATGTCAGATTATTCTAGATGATCTTCACCTCTCAAGCACTTCATTTGTAAAATGGGGACAATTAGGAGATCTACATTTAAGATTATCTTATCTATGTCAAGCGTTTCTCTGAGCTTGCTGGAGAAACTGTGGCTAATATAACTTCCTAATCCAGTCATATAATTCCCTTGACCTTCAGCCCATCAGCTGCTCACCAAGGCATACAGAAGAAATTTTAAACTGTTTAGATTGACTTTAAGATATGTGGCATCTTCCTTCAGACTCTTTTCCATGGTTATCTTCGACCACGTCCTCTTATACCCTTGACTATACTGTTCCAGTCAATCTATTGCTGCACGGTAAACCACCTCAAATGTAGTGGCATAAAACAAAAACCATCTTACTCTACTCACAGTTTAGCAAAGCAGGGATTTGGAAAGTGCACAGCAAGGACAGCTTGTCTCTTCCACAATGTCTGGGGCCTCAGCTGGGAATGCTTGAAGGTTGGGGGCTGGAATCGTCTGGAGGCTCATTCAGTCACATGTCTGGCTTGTGATGCTGGCTGTCAGCTAAAACACCTACATGTGGTCTCTCTACATGGGCTATTCTGAGCTTCCTTAGAGCATGGCGGCTGAGTTCCAAGAGCAAGTGTTGCAAGAGACAGGAAATGGAAGTTGCTAGTTTCTTAAGGCTTGGTCCTAGAGACTGGTACGGTGCCACTTCTACTGCAGTCTGTTGGTCAAGCGGTCACAGAGCCCAGATTCAAGGGTGGGGGGGAGGGGTACACAGATCCCACCTCTTTTCTTTTTAAATGGAAGTACAGTTGATTTACAGTGTTGTGTCAGTTTCAGATGTACAGCAAAGTGATTCAGTATATGTGTGTGTGTGTGTGTGTGTGTGTGTGTGTATTCTTTTTCAGATTCTTTTCCATTATAGGTTATTACTAGATACTGAATATAGTTCCCTGTGCTATACAGTAGGTCCTTGTTGTTTCTCTATTTTATATATAGTAGTATGTGTCTGTTAATCCCAAACTTCTCATTTATCATTCCCCTACTTTCCCCTTTGGTAACCATAAGTTTGTTTTCTACGTCTGTGAGTCTGTTTCTGTTTTGTAAGTAAGTTGATTTGTATCATTTTTTTAGATTTCCACATTTAAGTGATACCATGTGATAGTGGTCTTTCTCCTACTTCACTTCGTATGATAATCTCTAGGTCCATCCATGTTGCTGCAAATGGCATTATTTCCTTCTTTTTTAGGGCTGAGTAATATTCCATTGTGAGTGCACGCACATGCGTGTGTGTGTGTGTGTGTGTGTGTGTGTGCCACATCTTCTTTATCCATTCATTCATCTGTCAGTGGACACTTAGGTTGCTTCCATGTCTTGGCTATTGTAAATAATGCTTCTATGAACATTGGGGTGCATGTATCTTTCCGAATTAGAGTTTTCATCTTTTCTGGATATATGCCCAGGAGTAGGATTGCTGGATCATATGGTAACTATTTTTAGTTTTTTAAGGAACCTCCATACTGAACTCCACAGTGGCTGCACCAGTTTGCATTCCCACCAACAGTGTAGGAGGGTTCCCTTTTTTCCACACCCTCTCCAGCATTTATTATTTGTAGACTTTTTGATGATGGCCATTCTGACCAGTGTGAGGTGATACCTCATTGTAGTTTTGATTTGCATTTCGCTAATGACTAGCATAGATTCCACCTCTTGATGGCAAGAGAGCCAAAGAATTTGGGGGCCATGTTTTGAATCTGCCACAGCCAACTATTTATTTGCCAGCTTCCTCTGTACATTTTTGTGTCTAAATGCCTCTATATGTCAACTGCTTTCCCCCTCTACTCTCTACCCCCTCCCCAGTTCAAATGCCATTTCTTTCTCCGTACAGCCTTTGTCATATCTCATCTTCTGGCTAAAAGCAGTTTCTCCTTCCTTAGTGTTCCCACAACATTACTGTTTGTAATTGTTCTGTATTTTTCACTTTTGTTTCTTTATTGGTAGATTATAAACTCTTTGAGGGTAAGGATTATATCTTGTTTACCTTTTCATATCTCATAACATATAGATTCATTGAATTGAAGATTCAATATCGAATTGTCTCAAAATTGGGATGCTGATGGCTGGGACTTGGCAGTGGTTAAGAAGAAATTTTTTTTTTTTTAATTTTATTTATTTTTGGCTGTGTTGGGTCTTTGTTGCTGCGCGTGGACTTTTCTCTAGTTGCTGTTGTCTTCGTTGTGGTGCTCGGGCTTCTCATTGCGGTGGCTTCTCCTGTAGTGGAGCAAGGGCTCTAGGCACGTGGGCTTCAGTAGTTGTGGCACACGGGCTTAGTTGCCCCACGGCATGTGGGATCTTCCCGGACCAGGGCTCGAACCCGTGTCGCCTGCATTGGCAGGCGGATTCTTAACCACTGCGCCACCAGGGAAGCCCAAGAAGAAAATTTTAATGAGCATATTAAAAACTTTCCTTTTAATACAGATTGTTTCCTTTTTTTTTTTTTTTTTTGCGGTATGCGGGCCTCTCACTGTTGTGGCCTCCCCCGTTGCGGAGCACAGGCTCCGGACGCGCAGGCTCCGGACGCGCAGGCTCCGGACGCGCAGGCTCAGCGGCCATGGCTCACGGGCCCAGCCGCTCCGCGGCATATGGGATCCTCCCAGACCGGGGCACGAACCCGTATCCCCTGCATCGGCAGGCGGACTCTCAACCACTTGCGCCACCAGGGAGGCCTTTTTTTTTTTTTTTTTGAAGCTGACCTCCCTTTTCTTTACCTGGATCAACCCTATTTATTTATTTATATTTGGCCACACTACGCAGCTTGTGGGATCTCAGTTCCTCGACTAGGGACTGAACCTGGGCCACGGCAGTGGAAGTGTTGAATCCTAACCACTGGACCACCAGGGAACTCCCAGGTTGTTTCCTTTTAATACAAATTGTTTCAAAGCTTTTTTTTTTTTATTGGCTCTCTGCTGTAAAGTAAAACTTTTCAACTTTTCTCCCCTGTAGCCATAAAATCAGAGGAGAGTTGACTTTTGATGTTATCGTCTTCCTGTCCAGTTGAACCCCTGCTACCTGGGCCTTATTGTTTTTGCAAACTGGGTTGCAGTCTTTTACTGGATCAATTTAGTGAGTCAGACTCAGCGTTAGAAATAAAAGTTTTAAATAAAACCTCATGTGTTGCAATGGTAAGAAGTACTTCATGAAATTTTTATTTCATTTTTATATATGTATGCGTGCAATGAGTTGAAATGTAACATTTTTTACTACAGTTGGGGGGGTCAAATTTTTTTTTTTTTTTTTTTTTTTTTTTTTTTGCGGTACGCGGGCCTCTCACTGTTGTGGCCCCTCCCGTTGCGGAGCACAGGCTCTGGACGCGCAGGCTCAGTGGCCATGGCTCATGGACCCAGCCGCTCTGTGGCATGTGGGATCTTCCCAGACCGGGGCACGAACCTGTGTCCCCTGCATCGGCAGGCGGACTCTCAACCAGTGAGCCACCAGAGAAGCCCCTCTTTTATGTTTTTAATTGAGGTATAGCACACATACAGTAAAATACACAAATCTAAACCTACAACTCAATGCATTTTTTCATCTGTATTCATCCATATTAGCATCACGTGGATGAAGATAGAAAGCATTTTCATTGCCCCAGAAGGAACCAGCTTATTCTTAAATTCCTTCTGGAACAAGATGGGTGGATAAGTAAATTACTAGGTTCTCTCCACCTCCCTTGTAGGGCATATACTGGTAATAATGTTGAGCTTTGAAGTACACAGAAGTCTAAAGCAACTCAGGAGATGTTAAAACAGAGGATGCTGAACGTGAACTTTGGAAGAATAAAATGGGACCAGCTTGGGTGAGCCGGGGGGAGAAGCAAGAAAGGGGAAGAGTTCAGGGTTTATCTGAATTTCATAGGAGGGAACATAAAGCTTAGTTTGCTGTTGCCACTGTGACAAGGCACGATACACTTTTAATATCTTGAAACAACGTAAATTTATCGTCATAGTTCTGGAGGCACTGAGGAGAATCTGTTTCCTTTGGCTTGTAGCTCCTTCCTCCAGGTTCAAAGCACATGGCTTCAGTCTGTTTGCCTTGTCTCACATTGTCTTCTTTCTGCAGTAAACCTCCCTTTGCCTTCTTCTTAAAAGGACCCTCGTGATTACATCCTCCCCCGCCTCCGATAATCCGGGATAATCTCCCCATCTCAAGAGCTTTAATTTAATCACATCTGTGACAAAGTTCCTTTGTCATATTAGGTAGCATTCATAGATTCTGAGGATTAGAACGTGGATATTTGGTTTCTGTTCTTCAGGAATCTTTCTTCACAAAAGGATAGTCTGCTGGATATTTGTTTCTAGTTCAGCCTGCTTTTTTTTTTTTTTTTTTTTTTTCTTTTTGCGGTGCGCGGGCCTCTCACTGTTGTGGCCTCTCCCGTTGCGGAGCACAGGCTCCGGATGCGCAGGCCCAGCGGCCATGGCTCACGGGCCCAGCCGCTCCGCGGCATGTGGGATCCTCCCAGACCGGGGCACGAACCCGTATCCCCTGCATCGGCAGGCGGACTCTCAACCACTGCGCCACCAGGGAGGCCCCAGCCTGCTTTTTAATATTAGATTAATTTTCCTAAAACACCACGTTGTACATTTTATTCCCTTGCTCAGACGTCTTTGGTGACTCCACTATTAGTTAATAAAATTAATATGACCTAGATAGGCATTCAAGTTGCTGTTTCATCCAAGTACATTTCAGGCTCCTCTCTCTCTCTCTGTCACATTGTTCCTCCACCCTCAGCTTGTCTCTCTTTCCGTGTATGGTCTCTCCCTCCTGCCTGCCTGCCTGTAGTTCCTTGCCCCTGCCCTTTAAGGCCTTCCCAGCGGCATTCCCCTCACCATCTGTATTATATTCCTAGGGCTTCCATAACAAATCACCACAAACGTGGTGGCTTAAACCAACAGAAATGTATTCTTTCATGGTTGTGAGGACCAGAGTCTGAAATCAAGATGTCGGGCCTGGCCAGGCCCTCTCAGAGCGCTCTGGGGGAGGGCCCTGCCTTACCTCTTCCAGAGTCTGCTGGCTGCAGGCATTTCCTGGCTCGTGCCTGTATTACTCCAGTCTCTGCCTCCGTCTTCACATGGTCTTTCCCTCTTCTTTCTGTGATTCCTTTGTGTGTCTCCTATAGGGATACCTGTCATTGTATTTAGGGGCCACCGGGATAATCTAGGACAGCGTCATCTCGAGATCCTTAATTTAATTATATCTGCAAAGATCCTTTTTCCAAATAAAGTCACATTCACAGGTTCTAGGAGTTAGGATGTGGAAGTATCTCTTGTGGGTGGGGAGGGAGCACCATTCAACCCACTACAGCACCCCAGTCATCAATCATGGTTTATTTCTTTGACCTCTTGACGTCACTGTCATAATTACATAATTTGGAACCCCTCACCTCTGTTCTCTTATTTTGCATGGCCAGACTCTAAGCGCGTGAGGGCAAGAAGGCTCTTTTGCTATGCAACCCTTAGGTACTGGCAGGGTGCTTAAGAAACTGATATAAAGATTTTTTTTTTTTAATAAAAAGTGGCATGTAAAAATTTTGCCATAGTGATTATCAGGATGCTGTTTTGAAAGTGCTCTTTCTCACCTCAAGTTTTTCCTTAATTTCTGGTACTGTTTTGGGGGGAGCTTTTTATTTCTCAGGAACCTTAAGTGAGTAGCTGGGAGAGAGCAGAGCTGATAGTGGAATTGCAGAGCTGAAACAGAACAGAGAAATGCAAGGGCAAACCTAGCGAGGGACAGTGGGTTTGGAGGTCGGCCAGGGAAAGCTTTGAGGCTGATTGTGGCAGATATGTCTCTGGTGGTTGGGTCTGCCTGGTCTCTTCTTGGAAGTGTTGATCTCCACCGGAATCCTTTCCAGTGGATTTTATAAACCTAGAAGACAGTTCTTGAAGGGCAGCCCCCAACCTTGCTTTCCCTGAGGAGATGCCTTCACAGGGTCATATGCCCTACAGGCTCATTTCTCCCTGGCCTTGCCCTGTAAGCATAGCTGCTTTTTAAAGCTTAGCAGTGAGCACAGGTCTTAGTTTTCCCAACTGTTTTCTTCATTTGGCTTAATTTCAAGGTTATCTGATAATAATCTTCTTTTTTCTTTCTCTTTAGTCTCAGTCTTACTTTGAATGGATGCTGGCAGTCTAACCCTATTAAAGTTTAAGTGGCGCTCTGGTGTTTTTTGTACTAAACATTTGAAGGTGACTGATTTTCAGCCTTTTTGGTATTTTCAAGCTGGTGATACCTTCATCTGGAGTTTTATTATATCCATGAATCCTAATAGAACTGCTTGAGTCTGTGAAATGTAGCCATTGCTTATAGTGATAGCGTTACAGAGCAGGATTGCTCTATAAGGTGCATGTTCAAAGGAATGCAGAGACTTTAAGGTAATGGTTAAGAATGGCTGGTGGTGTCAGGTGAGTGTGGGTTTCAATTTCATTCTGCCACTTTTGCAGCTTTGTGACATTAAGGAAGTTACTTAACGTCTCTGAGCTTCAGTCTTGTCATCTGCAAAATGGAGATAGTAGTTCCTCTTTGTATGGTTACGCATGCTGGGAGGATTAAGTGTGGTAATATGCATGCAAATGTCTAGCATAGCAGTATCTGGTACCCGAGAAGTGTTCAGAAAATTGTGGCTGCTGTTATTATTTACTTTGTAAGGAAGATCAGGACACTAGTGGTATTGAGGAATGTTTCCATGTTACCCACAGTAAACAGTCCAGCAAGTGGGAGGGGGTAGTGTAGTACTGAATACGTCAGTCATTGCAATCTGTATGGTATTGATTTGGCTGGTTTGTGGAAAGAAAAATGACAGGAATAAAAACACACTTAGTGACTATATTCCTGAGCTGACGCTTTGATCATGTTTGCTCTGTAAAGCTACACCTCTCATCAGTTTAAGGCTCCTACCTACAAACTCAATGGGAGGATAGAGTTTAGAGTATGGTTTAATTAGTATTAAATTTGTATTTTTAGCAATAATTTTGTGACTGTTAAGGTCTGAGAAGTTTATTCCGTATCACTTTATCATAGAGATTACAATACATTGTTCTTTGTACTAGGAAACCTTGAATTCATCTGCTGCCTTGCTGGTTTCCAGACTGAAGAAAAGAAATCATAGTAGATGAGCCTTAGAACAGTTTCCTGCCCAGAGGCAATATTTTGGATTAAAATTCCTTCCTCTGAGCCCTTCAGTGTATCAGGTAATTTCAGGGCTGGGGGAGGAGATAGGGCACAGAGTGCTACAAATTGAGTAAATTGGGCCATCAGCTGACATTGAATATTGGTTTTATGACTAGAGGTCAAAGATTTTTGCCAGAGTTATTTGGCTCATGAGTTAAAGTACACCTTATATAGGGGTGTGTGTTCGTATAACGGAGGGAATCTTCTTGGATTTAGGGCCTTACAGCAAGAGATACATGGTTACATGCATGAAAGAACTTCTACCTGGAGTTTTCTGCCTGAATGTAAACTGCACGAGGGTAGGAACTTGGTCACATTTGCTATCATACCTCCAGTGCCTAAAGCCATGCCTGGCTCCTTGTAGGTGCTCAGTACCTGTTGGTTAAGTAGACGAATGGCTACGGGGAGGAAAGGCAGTGAACTTGGTAGGGTTCAGAATGCCCTTTTTACTCTATGCAGTTTATTTCTAAATTGGCCTTTCCTAGGGGTCAAGAAGTTGTTTGGAAGAGAAATCCCTCCATGCTGGGGGCAGTTGCATGTTGGGACACCAGCTGTGTGCCAGAGCTGGGGAGGAAATGGTTCAGAAGACCTTATCAGGATCTTCTTCAGTATTTGGATCATAGTTATGGTTTCTGTTTTTCAGCAGTGGAGGTAACAAGAGATATTTCCCTAGAATGACCGCTCCTAAAGCACTGGGGTGATGTCTGGGTTCAGGGGATTGGACGGATCTTTAACCATTGAGCGTAAGTCCGTCCTGAGAATTTTGGTCCTTTTTATTGTCCCTGAGAAGCAGCTGGGTAAATGTGGTCATTTATTTATTTACATGATTTCCGTCTTAGTGGCCTTCTGTGCTTCTTTCTGCTCCCCCCATCCCCTGCCTGCCCCAGGTGAGGAGTCAGAGCAAGTTCATCCCTCACCCCTATCCTTCCCCCTTAGATCCTCAGATAAAAGAATGAATGTAAGGGTCTGGAATTCCTTAATGAGCTTACGATGAAAAGGGGTTGAGAGTGAGTTGGCCGTCTTATGCCCGCCTTCCCTCCCTCCCTCTCTCCCTCCCTCTATCACAGTTTTGAGCCTGTTGTGTTCTACAGTTTTTTCTAAGCACCAGGCTGAGATCTTACGTGATTTTCAGCTT
This sequence comes from Mesoplodon densirostris, assembly GCF_025265405.1. Taxonomy (NCBI): domain Eukaryota; kingdom Metazoa; phylum Chordata; class Mammalia; order Artiodactyla; family Ziphiidae; genus Mesoplodon; species Mesoplodon densirostris. Next base: position 77,444,660 of record NC_082668.1, on the reverse strand, counting down.
TAAAGTCTCCTTTATTTGATCTCTGGGGATCAGAAGCCAAGAATGGACAAGAGCGGGATGGGAAACAAGGCTTGCCAGGGCATTGAGTAAGCTTGTATGCACGTTTCATCGTTTTTGCCATACCTGGTTGGTTGTGCTGAATTTCTTAGGGGAAAAGACCTGCAGTTCTTTTACCAACAGGGAGCAGGCATTGTGGTTGCTGTCGGGCGGCCAGCCAGGAGGATATTTATAGTCACAGTGAGTGGCTGTGGACCCACCATGGTTCTGGATACGCCTCCTGCCTTAAAGTTCCCGGTGTTCTTGAGCTGAACCCTGCCCTTGTTGGCCAGACAGTGGTTAATGATAAAACGGATGGCTGCAGGATGTGGCGCGCAGGATGACCTGGGCAGCTTACAGCCTGCAGGTGCTGGTGCTTTGACCGACCTGAACCCTTAGCGGCAGAGCTGGTGGCCCCCTCCCCCTTCTGGTCAGGGATGTGAGGGGTTCCTGGCCTTTCCCTGAGTTGGCTTCATTGACATGGCGCTGATGCGACCATTCACTAACTAGAGTCCACTTTCTCTATGCCACACGGGCCAGGTCGTGTGAAGATTTATGACACCAAAAGAAATTGCGGATCATGATTTTAGCTTCCTCATCTCTCCTTGAATTCTGGTCAGATATTTAGACTTGCCTTGCAGAGGAGGCCAAAATCAGGTGATGCTTGGCATGTGTTAGCTCACATTAGGGTATAAGGACTAGAAGGGAGAAGTGAAAGAGTAAGTTCTCATAGGAAATGACCAAAAATGCAAAATTTTTTCTTGTTTATGTGGTAAGGTACAGCATAAGCTTTTGTGTTCACTTGTGGGTGTTCTTAGGATGGCACTGTGGTTCATCTATTAGTTTGCATTTGCAAGGGGCAGAAAACAACCAAGGTTAGCCTTAGTAAGATGAAAATCTAATGGTGGCCATCCTGGGGAGTCTAGGGTAGGGCAGGTTTTAGATCTGGGTTGACCCAGGACTCCAGCAGTGTCCCTGGGATGCTGTTATTTCCCCCCTAATTCTTCTTCCTTTGTCAGTTCCATTCTCAGGCAGGCTCTCCCTTCTTGGCAGCAAAATGACTATGGCATATTCTCCAAGGTTCAAGTGTAATGGGAAAATCAAACTTTCTTTTCTAGCAGTTCCCGTAAAATCCCAAGAGTCACTCTGATTGGACCAGCATAAGCCACATCCCACACCTCAGTAGAATGCAGTGTTCTGGTCGGTCTGGTCGCCCTACTCTACCTCTACCATCCTCTCAAAATAGGAGGAGCTATATCCCCAGCCCAAAGTCGGGTTGTTGCCGGAAGGCGGTGTGGACAGAAACTGGGGAGGCAAACGGTTCCTACAAAATGCTTCTATAAATCACACATTGGGGGCCTCACGGATGAGTATTGTTTTTCCATCTCCTGGATTGTTACTTGATGGTTACCACCTTCTAAGTTCTGGGTGTGTTTTCTAGGTAAGTCTCTGACATCCCCTGGAAGCACAGGGCCAGTGATTTTGCTGATGCCCCAGGGATGCTCACTGCAGGGTATCAAATTACAGTAGGTCTTAATGGATGCCACACTTGGTAGCTCTATGGTGTGACATTAGCACAATTAGCTTTCCCTGTATGCCATTACATCAAAGATTGTAGCTGGACAGCCAGTCTTGACATATGTTTTGTTTGTCCCTGAAAGCACGTGTCCTGTTTCTCTCTGGCCATTCACATTCATTTTGGGTGATGGTCTTGTCAGCTCAGAGCTGGGGAGAAGGGAGGAGAGGCTGCATTTTGGCAGTGCTTCAAGCCCGGAGCAGCGTCCTGCAGCCAGCACCATAAGCTGGATAATTTGTCCACAGAGGCCTATGCATTATAGAAATGAAAATTCCTTCTCTGACAGCATTCACTGCTTAGCACGCAGCAATTTGGCTGTCAGAAACAGCTGGCCCTGCAGGGTGGGACAATGGAAAGGCGAGACCCGAGAGAGGCCAGTGCTTACTCAAGTCTCCCACTGTGAGAGGATCAGGTTACTGAGACTGTCATTAACAGCAGACTGCCAGGGGCTCTAAGGCAAAGCTTCCAGTGAGCGGGAGCCTGCGGCTCAGACAGTTAGTGATTTCCTCCTCTTTTTGCTGAATGGAATGAAAAGATAAATTAAAAATAAACTATTAACCTTTGCTGACACTCAAAGTTTGGTTTTCCTTAAATGTTCTGTTCTGATTGTGTCTTCTCCTTGGCGATAAGCATGTCTGGGGAAGTAAATCCCTTCTAACCTAAGTAGAGTTGTTCTTGGTGCATTCTAGAAAACTCAGAAAGGAGTAGGGGTGAGGTGCATGATGGGTTGCTAGACATCTGCATATTTAGGTCTGTAACTTTTAGGTTCTGGTTATGTAGAAGCAATGCTGGAAGGACCACCATTGGAGACCCCACGAAGCATGTTCAAGCGTGATGGAGAAAGCGGGTGTGCATTTTCCCCAGATGCATGTGCCAGGGATGGGAAAGGGACAGGAGCTGCGGGGGCTTGAACCTGCTCTATTGTGTGAATTGGCAGTGTGGCTGGCTCTGTGCATTTTCCTGTATTGATTCCACGACGCACGGAGCATGATCTAAGCAAGACGCACGGAGCATGATCTAAGCAAAAAGCGCACTTAAAGGACAGAGGAGACAGCTGTCTGTTGTTACAGGAGGACATGTTTTCTGGCTTTAATGGCTCCAGTTTCTTCCTGTTAGTTTGTATACTAGAGATGTACTCACCAGTAATGTCTCATAAAAGTTCTTTATTTTTTTTCCTTTTTTGGAGAAAAGTTCATTCCTTAAAAAATTATGTTCTAAATGTGATTCTTTTATTTCACAAGTGAACTTCCCATTTAGGAAAGCAGCAATAAGATGTTCTTTTTCCTTTTTTTTCCAAAGCTACATGTTCGGAATTCCCTGGTGGTCCAGTGGTTAGGACTCGACACTTTCACTGCCTTGGTCTGGGTTCAGTCCCCGGTCGGGGAGCTAAGATCCTACAAGCCTCGAGGTGCAGGCAAAAAAAATTTTTTTAATTAAAAAAGCTACATGTCAAAATGGGATTTTTTTCCATATAGTTCAGGTCAAGAGGAGGTGTAAAGCAATGTGGTAGAAAGTACCTTGCCTTTGAAGTGAACAGTGTTTCAGTGATGATAGGTGTCTCCAGATAAGCTTGCTGTTGCAGTTTGGTTGTTGTTCAGTGTGGCTGGAACTGTACTGCCCCCCCCCCCCCCCGCCCTTTCCCTCTAAATCTGTTTCCCTTTTATGTGATAGAGGCTGGAGTTCCCAGATGTTGTTTGGATTAAAGAGTGTGTGTGGGGAAGGAAAAAAAAAAAGCTTTCTTAATGATAATAACAGAGTCAGACTGGCTGGTACTGTACTGACAGGAAAATGGAGAGATAAAAACTCCATTAATGGTGTGTGCACTGCCTAAGTAGCCAATAAAACAATGCTGTCCTCACTGGAAGCTGGTCCCAGACTGGCAGCACTTCATGCCAACTGCGGGAGACAACAGCTGCAAAGAGTGGCAGAAGTGTTCAGTCAGGAGTCTGTGTTACAGGGCTGGCTTCGGGGCGGTTCTTTTGTTCTGTTCCTCCCCCTCCTCCTCGTCCTCCTCCCCCTCCTCCCCTCCCCCTCCTCCCTCCTCCCCTCCCCCTCCGTTCCTCCTCCTCCCCCTCCCCCCTCCTCCTCCCCCCTCCTCCTCCCCCTCCTCCCCTTCTCCTCCCCTTCTCCTCCCCTCCTCCTCCCCCTCCTCCTCTTCCTCCCCCTCCCCTTCTCCTCCCCCCTTCCCCCCTCCCCCTCCCCCTCCCCTCCCCCTCCTCCCCTCCCCTCCCCCATCCTCTCCTCCCCCCTCCTCCCACCTCTCCTCCTTTTCTTCCCACTTTTGCCCGCTTTCCTTGAGGAGCCCTCCTTAATGCTCACTGTAGCAGAAATTGAACTGCAATCTGATTAAAACTTAATGGTTACTCACAGAATGAAGTTGGCTGGTAGTTTCCAGGCCTATTTGTCTGGGCTAGTTTGGGTTTGTGACAATAGAAACTTGTTAATTTATATAAAATGCATCTAAGTGTTATGATCCTTAAAGTTTGAGAGTTCTACTTAAGAACCAGGAGAAGTCCTTGGTCACAGATGTAATGCTCTAGTTTCCCTACAAGTATCTTTGAATTTCCATGCTCAAATTTAGCAAAAAAATAAAGTAAAAAAAAAAAATCTCATTTTGGAGAGTGGCAAAGGCTTGGTTTACTTACATTCATTCTTTGTGTACTTTCTGAGCACATTCTCTGAGTTACGCCCTCTGCTTGGACCCTGGGCCAGGCAAGGCTGCGAGCAGGAGACCTGACTTTCGGCACTTACTATCCCACAGCCATGTAAGCCCTGGGGTCTCCAGAGAAGTGAAGGAAAGAAGTGCTATGTGAGTGGTGTAGAGAGCAGCTGTGAAAATTCAAAAGAAAGGTTCCGATGCCCTAGTCCTGTCTCTGTTTCCTGTGAGTTTGATATCTAAGTTACTCTGACTTTTTAATGTATGGTGTATGATGGTGAGGGAACAGATATTTGGGTGTTTGCTTTTGTGCCAAGTCTTATGCCACAGACTTTACATATATTAGGAAGTTGGTATCTGTAGCCTCATTTTACAGGTGAAAGAAACATAAAGCTTGAGGAATTAACTTCCTTAAGGCTGCTTCTGTTCTTTGGTGCAGCTGGAATGAAAGAACCAGTGATTTGATGTTTATTGTGTATTGCAGTGGGCATCCAGAACAGGAGCTGGGGTGTTCTTTATCTAGACCTGTCAGAATGGGGGAGGGTAGGGGTATACAGTGCTTTTAAATCCAGGAAAGCTCCGTGGAGGAGGACAGTCAGTTGTTTTTTAGCACACTTCCTTGAGTTCATGCCCTGTGCCAGGCACCATGCCAGGGCCTGAGGACACAGAGCTGAAGAAGACAAAGTCCTGCTGGCAGAGGGTGGCTGTCGCTTCCTGGTGGGCAAAGCCAGGGCAGGGCATGTGTGTCCAAGCACCCTGGGGGAAGTGAATCTTGACAAAAATACCTGGTGGTGGCTTGGCTGGGAGTGAAGCTTGCCCAGGTTACCCTCCTGAAATGGAGGGCTTTGACCACAGAGTGAAGATGTTGGGTAAAATGTAAAGGGAAGAGCAGTAAGTCATGGCTTTAGGTGCCACCTGTGTTCCCCTTTTGGAAACTCCATGTGGATTGTGAGTAGTCTCAAGGTTCCTGGCTGTAGACCTCTCCTTCCAGGCCACTTCCAGGCCACACCAAGTGGCGGTGGCCATAGTATCTCAAGTATGGTTTCTTCTCCTGTGACTAAAGTAAAATCCACGGGCAGACTGTTCTTTTAGGTAAGCCTTCATGTTAGTCATTTTTTAAAAAAAAGTGTGTGGTCTTTCCTAGTATAGTTTTTATTTAGCTGGCAAACTAGAGAGACCATTTTGAGGAAATATGATTCCTCAGTGATTAATACTAGATATTGAATGGCCTTTATTTAACATGTCATGCTTGCACTACTGTGCCAGCTTGTCTTTTTCTAAATGTCGGGGCATCATGTGTTAATTTTATATGTTTGAAGGACTTGGGTGAGTTCCAGTTGTGACACTTTTGTTTTCATTGTTTAGATTTTATAGTATAAATGGCTCCATAGTGTTCTTTTTTTTTTTTTTTGCGGTACGCGGGCCTCACACTGTTGTGGCCTCTTCCGCTGCGGAGCACAGGCTCCGGATGCGCAGGCTCAGCGGCCATGGCTTATGGGCCCAGCCGCTCCGTGGCATGTGGGATCTTCCCGGACCGGGGCACGAACCCGTGTCCCCTGCATCGGCAGGCGGACTCCCAACCACTGTGCCACCAGGGAAGCCCCATAGTGTTCTTGATAGATGTTCACCTATGCACCCCTATTGAGTAGTATGTGTACTAAATTAGAGATGTCAGTTGGCTGGTTGGTTGGTGGTGACTTGCTCTTAGTATTCTCACTAGATAATCCCTTGGGGGATGGAATCTGCATACTCATTAGCAGTGTGAAGGTTTCCCTTTAGTCTACCAATAAACTCTATTTTTAGAGTTTGAGGGATCCTTGGACTTACCATTCGTTTTCAGTCCTGCCTTGCAGCAGAGCTACACTGCAGATCATTGTGAGTATTGCAGGTCATTTCTTATTGTTCTTGAGGTCAAGAAGTTCTGATGTCCGTTAGAGCCATTTCAGTACCACCCTGTCCCTTGCAATCTACTATGTCTTGCAGAGTGAGAGAAGACGGGAATTCAAAGACAAGTCAAAGTCTTTACAAGCCAAGTCAGAGTAACACTATTTTTTAGTCCTTAAAAGGTAAGAACTATTGAGAAAAACAAGGAAGTGAATATCACAAAAGTCAAGATTCTGGTTCTAATAATAAGAACAGTATCAATAATAGTGATGGCTTACCCTTTCATGGTGCTCCTGTATCAGGTTCTGCTCTGAGTGCTTTGCATATATTCATTCATTTAGCCCTTAGGATTATTACTCTGTGAAGCAGGTCCAATTCTTTTTATCTTAATTTTACAGATGAAGGAAATGAGTTATGTGCCTAAGGTGCTAAACGTAGCAAATGGCAGGGCCTGAAATCTAGCTCAGGCAGTGCGGCCTCCGTTCCGGGTTTTAACCACAGTGTAGGAGAGAAAAAAAGATAATGATGGAGGACACCTGGGAATGGGGTAGGGCATGGAGTGATGGTAATTTCCTTAAAAAAAAAAAAAAAAAAAGAGCCTTCATTAAAGGTTGTAGTTGCATTTTTATTATATATGGATTGATTATATATTCATATAATATGTATTAAATGTGGATATATATACATATCCATGAATTCATAGTTATTTGAGAAATGACAGTAACTGTATGAGATACTAAGTTTCCTTAACATTCTTGATGTTTGATGTACAATAAACCTCAGAGTTGGGAACCACTTACCTCTCTTTAGAGAGAGAATATATTCCCATATAGAAGCTACGGAAGCTTTTCCCAACCTGACAGGCCCCTATTTCTATGGAATATTTATATTTATTTGCCTTTTTTTCCCCTAAATTATCTTACATATTGGATCTTGTCTTTGCTAATGGCATGAGGAGTTGACTGCAACTTTGAAGTAGCAGTTGAAGCGTGGTGTGTGTGTGTGTGTGTGTGTGTGTGTGTGTGTGTGTAGGAAAGTTCACCATACAAAATTATGTTTGAAATAATATAGATTCTAGACATGTATCTGACCCGCTCTTCATATGTCCAATGTGAAAAACTAGAAGGACACCTTCCGATTGTGTTAAAAGCCAGTCTAAATTTGGCTATAAATCTAGGCGACTCAGTTGAATGTATGCTAGAATGTGTTGTCTTAAGATAAACCTGACTGCACAGCAATGCTAGTAGAAGCAACAAAAATGCACTTGAGACAACTAAAATGTAAAAAAAAAAAAGGTTATTATCTGAGAGGGCCCTCTCCTAATACTTAACACTTTCAAAATTAGAACTAACAGAAGCTAGCGTTTTCTTCCTTCCAATTTTAGAAACGAAGCCATTCTAACACTTATAGAACATTATCATTTCCCTCTGAGATTTAAAAAGTAAAAAAGCAAAATCAGGAGGCAAATATTTATGAAATGGACAAGGGTTTAGTGACCTGAAAAAACTCAGTGGAATGTTTCTCAGAATTGTTGACAGTGTGGATGGTAAACAGAGACAATTGCTAATGTTTGTTTGTTTTTTTTTTTCATACTTATCTCCTGGCGCCTTAAAGTGCTGCTGAGGAAGACTAGTTTGTTAACCTGTTGGTATCTCGAGCAACTTGGAGTGAGAGAATTTAGTTGGCTGTGGTGTAGGCTCTACTTGCGGGGAGGACAGGAGAACTTGCTCAACTTTTTACCTCTTCTGGAATTGCTTTCTGATGGTAGAAATGTGTGGCATAAAGTTTATATGTTTTTTAAAAATATATATGTGTATGTGTGTACATACACATGGACATATATACACGCTATATATATATGTATATATATATAAGTTTTTTCTTTTTTAAAAAAGAAATAGTGCTTGGCAAATAGTGCACATTTTAAATGAGAATGATGTTATTAAAACCACTATAAAGACTTTCACATTAGAAATTCTGGCCCAGTTGGGAATTTGTGTTATTGATGGTAAATATAGATTGTTTGTATTAATTGTCAGGTAAGTTGCTTCTTAAGAGTTGCAATATCACAAATGATGGAAAAGCTGAAGTTTCAACTTGTGCTGATGTAAGTTAATCACAGGTGTGGAATCTTGAGGCTTGCGATGAAAAGACTGCTAATACGCTCAACTTCAGGCATGTTTTATTGTATAGAATTAATCTATATAAAATGAATCCTGGTGGAAAACTATGTGTTCTAATTAATAGCAACCCAAATCAAGAGGCTATAATTCCATTAGTGGACTGAATGCTTAATGACACGTGAGGAGATGAAAAGTATAGATAATGTCTCTGCTTTGTGGTTACTCATATAAAATTCCTTGAGTAAGAATCCTGAGATTTAAGTATCCATAGATAAGGTAGTCTTGATAATAGCGCTTGCTTGGGAACAGCCCTATCCTCACCCTCCCACTTCACAGCACCACCACCCCATAGCATCACTGGAACCAAAAGGAAGATTTCAGAAGGGTTTGCCCTAATTCTAGGCAGGCTGGCTTTGGTCCTGACTGCACTTGCTACATCCTTCCGGCTTTTGCATCTACCCTTTTGTCTCATCCCCCCAATACATCTTTTCTTAGAGCCCATCCCATTTTATTTTCTGCCAGTTACCATCAGTCTGAGCTTGGGGGTGATTTGCAGATTCACAGTCTCCTCATCTGATAGGTAGGTAGTGTCTGCTTGTTTTATAGCTGGGGACTGGGGCTCAGACAGTAATGTGCTCAAGATCCCAGAGCCTGGGAAGTGACAGAGCTAGGTTCAGTTCCCAAACTGTGTGATTCCAATGTTTTGGCTCTTTCCACAAAATGAATCGGGAGACAGCGTATGCCCATGTAGTTAGCAGGCACTGCACAGCATACACTCCAGGTCTAAGTTATATAGAAAAAGGCGTAAGAGCTTTAAGAGTGATTTTTTAAAATAACAGTTTTATTGACTTAGTTCATATACCAAAACATTCACTCTTTTGTGATGTACAATTCAGTGGCTTTTAGTATTCAGAGTTGTGCAACTGTCAACACTATCTAATATTAGAACATATTCATCATCCCCAAAAGAAACCATCAGCATGTAAGACTGATTTTGAAGCTAAGATCATTGAAGTAGAAGTTGAAGTTTGGGCTCCCAATCATCCTGTGAACTAAGTGAGAGTAGAAGCCAAGTTCCTGGACCAGCCCCCTGGTTGACACCAGTTTTTGTTGACAGAATCCTCTAGAACAGTAAATTCTCAATCTTGTTTTTTAAACCTGTGCTCAATTTTGATAAACTAAGAAATCTCACATTCTTCTGCCCGTTTGTAATGAGAAAGCAACAGGATTTTTAAAAATTTTCTTTTTTTTTAAATTCAATTTTTTTATTGACCTATAGTTGATTTACAGTGTAGTGCCCATCTCTGCTGTATAGCACAGTGACTCAGTTACACACATATAGACGTTCTTTTTTATATTCTTTTCCATTATGGTTTATCACAGGATATTGAATATAGTTCCGTGTGCTATACCTTGTTGTTTATCCATTCTAAATGTTTGCATCTACCAACCCCAAATTCCCAATCCATCCCTCTCCCTCCCTCCGCCCACTTGGCTACCACAAGTCTGTTCTCTATGTCTGTGAGTCTGTTTCTGTTTTGTAGATAGGTTCATTTGTGCCATATTTTAGGTTCCACATATAAGTGATATCATATGGTATTCGTCTTTCTGACTTCACTTAGTATGATAATCTCTAGTTGCATCCATGTTGCTGCAAATGGCATTATTTCATTCTTTTTTATGTAAAAATTTTCTGAACATTTATTTATGGTTTTGATTTTCAAAATATGTCTGCCACCCCCCTTATTTTGATTGGATAGTCATCTGCATCTCAGGACTTCTAGGTCACCTTCATCGCAGGTTTGCTTGAACACATTAAATGAATCAATACATCATGATTTGAAATGACTCATGCCCTTAAGCAATTTTATGTGTAAACTTCAAGTGATCCCAGGCAGCCAGTGCTAATAACAGGCAAGCTTGTTCTTGGTATCTTCCTTCTCTTTTCCTTAGCATTCAACTTTGGCCATGGGCTTCTTTATCTTACCTTCTTTATGTTTACTAAGTTCAGTTGCATTATATAGCAATTTATGTATTTATTCTTTTCTTCCCACTGTGTGGTGTAAAAAGGTTGAGGTTGGGGAAATGGGTTGGGTGGGGAGAACCATTAAGAAGGTAGCACTGTCATGGTAAGAAGGACTCATCTTTTTCCCCCTCTGGCCCCCAGCACCTTGACTGAAGACATCTGGAGGGAGGCCAGTGAGTGAGAGAGCCTAGCTTTGGGAATTGTGTGGAGGCCTGGCTCCACGTGACCACCTTGGGAATAATTTTCTCAGAAAAAAAATTAACATTATTCTTATAAGATGAATCATTTCCCTTCTTACATTTTATTGACATCTTAATTTCCAGTAATGTTACAGTGTTAGCATGGTATTTGAGTGTAGCTCTCAAGCTATTTTTCTGTATATATGTAATTTAGGAAAAGATTATGGTCTAAACTGTTGGAGTAGGGAATACTTCTTTGTTTTCATATGTAAGTCAGTAGGAAGCTATGGTTTAGTGTATACGTTTAGTTTACATACTGTCTTTTTGTATGAAATAAACACTTTAGTTCTCTCTTAGTCTCTTTAACCTAGGATCTGGGGGAGTTTTTTTGCTTTGAATGAAAAGCCATGACAACCTTAAACGTGTATTCTGGTAGGCCTACCTCCTTTTTTCCATTAGCATAATTATTTCTCAATTTTTACTGTTCATATTTCCCTTAGAGTGTTCCTCTTCTGCTTTGAATCCATTATCAGGGTTCACCCATTCATTCATCAGCATTTATTAAGGACCTGTTGTTTATAAGACTATCCCTGATGTTTCAGAAATGAAAAAGTACTACTTATCTTTGAGGAATTCACAGGCTCACTAGGCAGTGAAATAAAAAAAAAAAAAATTGAAGTGCATTTTTTTTTTTTTTTTTTTTTGTGCTGTACGCGGACCTCTCAACCGTTGTGACCTCTCCCGTTGCGGAGCACAGGCTCCGGATGCGCAGGCTCAGTGGCCATGGCTCACGGGCCCAGCCGCTCCGTGGCATGTGGGATCCTCCCAGACCGGGGCACGAACCCGTGTCCCCCACATCGGCAGGCAGACTCTCAACCACTGCGCCACCAGGGAAGCCCGAAGTGCACTTTTTAGGTGCCGTAATAACAGATGAGGGTGCATGTATCTTAGGGTGTGTTTGGTCGTGGGGGCTTCAGGGAAGATTTCCATAGGGAGGTGATTCTTGAGCTGATCCTAAAGTATAGGAATTGACAGATGGAGAAAACATTTCAGGCGGACAAGTACAAAGGCAGAAGGCGAACAAGATGGAGGCGTCCTCAGGGAGCTGTAAGGTGCAGTTAGGGTCAGAGTGCCTGGGGAGTGATAACTGGATGAGGTGGGAGAAGTCTCAGGCCAGGTCCCAGAAATCAGGAATTTGCACATGCTCAGGAGAGCCATTGTTGGCACTGTTGGTTCTCAGAGGAAATCACTGAGAAAGAGTTGGAGTGCTGCTGGTGTGAGACAGGAAGGGCTGGGTGGTTCCATTGCGTGAGATAGGACATAAAGGAAGGTTAGCAGCTTTGGGTGGTGGGTGATGTAGACATGCCGACTTGAGTTTTGTTAATCCAGATTCCTTGTCTTGGGAACTGGACACATTCCCATACCCCTGGAGAGACTGGCCGTGACAGACACCGCCCCCCTCCCCGCACCCCGCCACTGTTATTCTGCACCCTTTTGTGCATTTTCTTACTCAGTTATTCTTCAGTTGGCAAACAAATTATTGGTAGGCAAATTAAATTAAAAGCAAACCTCGGTCAGTTAAGAACTAAATTGCTAAATTAAATGAAAAATGTTATTATTTTTTAATGAGCGGGTTGGTTCACATTTCAGTACAGGAGTAGATTGGAAAACCATCTTTAATTAAAGAGGTGGCCTTTCCTGTTAGCATAATTTTTGAGGAATCCTGCTAGCAATTGTAAAAGAAATATCTAAACAGAGAATCTTTTAGGTAGGACGAAACTTAGCAACTTGGGCCACCACTCTCAATTTCTAGGTAGGAAAAATGGATGCCAGAGAACACAGGTGACTTACCATTGTCACACAGCTATGGTGCAGGGGTGTGTCTACCTCATTAATATAATGTTTTCTCCACTGAGCCTGATGACCCCCTGCAATAATCGAGATGATAGAGCAGGCTTTGAAGAAACCTAATGTTCAAGGCTGCTCGGTGAGTGATAGACCCAGAGTCCCCTGGATTCCTGGCTTTAATCTTATTTTAAATTAATCTCATCATTGTTCATCAGTCAGCAAGTATTTGTTGATTGTCTAGTATTGAAGGGATGGTACCCAATTATTATAAAGCTAAACAGTAAATAAGAAGCTATTTTCCTCTTCAAGAAGCTTGCATGTTAGTTTTTCAGATAACTCACTGCAGGTCTGGCAACTGCTTGTAAAATGCATAGCTTGTCTGACATAATTATGGATATTAGTGCACACACGTAGCACACAACAAGAAAACACAGCCATACAAGATATTGTTCACTCTTAATTTTTTTAAACTTTACTGGATCTTTTTCTGTTTGTTACCTAGTTCTGTCCACAAGACGGAACAGGGGGCAGGCAGTTTCCTGCCTAGCCTTGGAAGTGCCTATGGGTAAATAAAAATAAACCCAACAATTAGAAAAAGAATGTTGATTGCGTTTTTAAAAAATTTTTATTCTCACTGAATCTTAATTAGGGAGAATGATCTGGTGAAAATTTTATTTAGGTTGGTAATTGACATAAATATTTGCAAGAGGGCATTGGAAGAATGGTTTTTAAAAGCATTAGTTCTCTGTTCATTTATTTTGGTGCCCCTCTTTTGTAATAACCCCCTTCAATGTTTCTGGAAATTTCTGTAGATATGATTCTGAAAAACTTAACCTTAATGTGTAGTAGTTGTTTGGTGAATACATGTACTAGGAAAACTTATTGCCATGCTAAAATGAAGACTGCTTTTATGAAATAGTAACTTTTCTATAATTCTTTATATTTTTTTATGTTTCTTATATTAATTTGTTACTGTCAAATAAGAGTTTGGTACATTTTGCGCTGCTTTGGATTTAAGTCTAGGGTAGAAACTTAGCCATTTAGTGATTTACACATTTTCTTTACCAAGTTTATGAGCTTGAAACTGTTAATACTTATTGCTTTTCTGTAATTTTAAGCTTTGTTCATTCCACAAATACTTAAATAAGTCTGATGTGATGCTGAACCAGGCATTAGAGGTACAGCAGGACGCTGGATATACAGCAGGACGTTGGATATACAGAATGCCTATTTTCAAGACGCTCCCTGTTGAAGCTTTGCTAATGTCTGTCTAGTAAAGGTATATAGACCCGGGAACCCCAGAGTGAAGCTTTGGAGAAACAAACACCCCACTAGAAAACTAGAAAATCTGGTTCCGGCCCACGTGGGTGGCATCCTGCAAACTCTTGTAAACAGTGCTTTGAGATCATCCACTGATGAAAGCCTGCATGGTATTACATGTGAGGGTAATCATCAAGGATTACCACATCACTGCCAGACAGCAGATAAAATATGCATGCCTCATGGAAATGGGGAGTGGGGAAGTTCTGCAAGAATGGGATTTACATACCTGAAATTGGGACCCAACAGAGAAAGGCGATCTGATTACCAGTGAAGTCCAATTCTCTTTAGAGAGTAGTGCATTGGGGGCATGGAAGAAATGACAAGTTACTTCTTTCTTACCTCTGCCAGTTCTTAATCCCTGTCTACTCAAGGTGCTCTGATTCCTCACTCAGAACCTTTTTGAGACTTAGATATAGCTGCACTAGAGCTACTTAGGATTGGGCTAGTTGGGTGCCCTGAAACTCAGATCTCATCCAGGAATTGACATGACTCTGAAATAACCACAGACCCATTAATTGGGTGAAGACTAACAAGATTTAGTCTTTGTTAACAAGACTAACAAAACTAATAACTATGGTGTGAAGAGAAGATAGAAAAATAAGGGGGGGAAAAGTGATGGATCCATTGGATTTCTTTATCGAGCTACCAGCTGCTCTACAAGGCCTGCAGAAAGGCTTGCCGTGCAGCTGGTAACATCAGCTGACCAGAAATGCTGTGTTTCCTTCCCAAAATGGTTAACAAAAGTCACCTTTGGGCCTTGTGTGGGTAAAGAAATAAGGAAAGAAAAGGAGAGAGCAGGAATGGAGAAGGAAGAGAGAGAACAAGTGAATTACATGGGCTACGTGTGAGCGAGGGTGTGTGTGTGTGTGTTTCTGTCTTTCTGTCTGTCTCTGTTGAATCTTCTCTTCCCTGAAGTCACACCTCCTATCTGGTGAGGAGTTGACGAAGGTGTTTTCTATTTTAGTCTGTAGCCTTCCCATCTGGTGTCTGGATTTCTTCTAAGGTGCCACCAGTGGAGGAATGAGTATGGGGTATTAGTCTTCCATGTTCTCTCCTTTCAGGCTTCTTTTATAATATTTATTTTTAAATTACTAGTTTTATGAGTCAAAGTGGTCAAAGTTTGGCAATTTCATATGATTCAACCTATTAATTCAACCCTTGTGATTCTCAGTCTTCCTCACTGTTTCCTCTTCTTTACACCTGCTCCTTAAATATTAAATTTTTATTAATAGCTATCATCTATTACCACCCACCGCATGCCGCGTACTTCACATATGGCCACTCTGCAAGGGCGTCCTGATGCCCGTTTTGCCTGGGAGAGACGGCAGCTCAGTTGGCCCAAGACTACCTGTGTAGTGACTGACAGGGCTGGGATTCAGCCCAGGACTCTGTGGTTCAAGTCTGGAACCCTCTTGCTGCTACTCTATCCCACTGCCTTTGTTTCCTTGAGTTTTATTATGATCCTCATCCTCATGCTTTATATTTCTGGCACAAATAAATGAGCCTTTAAAAGGCTGGACAGAGAAATGGGATTTTGGTAGGGTTCCAAACCACTTCGGATGAGGATGTTTGAAGTTATAATTTATAAGCATGTTATCTTCAGAAATATAGTCTGGTACTTAATTGCACTCACTCCTGTCATGGTCCACAGTAGATGCCTCTCATCTTAGCCAAATTATAATTTAAATTCTGGAGGAGAAAGGTGCTCTGAAATTTGGACCTTAAATCCATCCCAGGGGCCAAAGCATTAGGAAATCTTGCTTTCTTCCTGTCTCCACTTTGGTTGGTCTTCTTTCTAGGCTTTGAGACAGACCTTAATCTTTTCCTTAAAACATCCTGGAGACTTGGTTCATCCTCATGCTTGCCTTCTCTCCCCAGCTCTTTTTCTGGTGAGTTGGATTCCTACTCAGCATCTAAATATACACCTGAAGAGAATAGTGCTTTCATGGTAGAATTCCTTCCCAGGATTTCTTGGGAAATTTATATTTTTCCAAATCCCCAGAAAAATCAGTTAAGAAAAAAGGTAAATGGGAAAAAGTGTTGAAATTCTCCTGTGAGAATTAAAACAATCAACATACAGACATAAGTACATGAAAGGAATCCACTGATGTCAAGTTGAAAGCTAGCCTACAGAACTGAAGGATAAGATTGACATTTCCCAGAGCCAGGTCAGGATAGGAGCACAGAGGAGAGAATTGGTCATGATTGCTTGTAGCTGTTGCTATGTTATAAATGTGTATTCATGGCCCTGTCTGCTGCTACTGGTGAGTCATCCTTGCAAATAAAATAAATATAAATTTATATGCATAGCGTGTTGTATACAAATCCTGTGAGTGGTATTCCAAGAAATACGTTTCCAAAGCAAAATAAGCCTTTAAGATGGCAGTTTCAACATGTGATTCTGTGTAATGCTGTTAACCTGCATTTGGATCTACGAGGAAGGTTATTTCAGGGATCAACAAACCTTTTCTCTAAAGGGCCAGATCATAAATATTTTAGGCTTTGCAAGCCATATGGACTCTGTCACAACTATCAACTCTGCTGTTTCGTGTGAAAGCAGCCACAGACTATACGTGAAATGAACAAGTGGGGCTGTGTTCCAGTAAAACTTTTATTTACGAAAACAAACTGAGGGCTGGATTTGGCTTGCTATTGGAAAGCTCCGCAATAGTGCTCACTGACATTCTCTAGCATTTGAACATTTGTTATAGACTACAATTCTTTGGAAATACTATTAAGTTTATTTCTTATTTATTTAACCTTTCTTTTAGATATCCATAATAATGAGTAAAGGGTGTTTGGAAGTGTTTGTTGAATAACTTATAACTTGGGGAATTCTGGGGAACTTCCTGGACATTCCCATTTCTCATTCCCAAATCCCAAAGCGTAATGTCTACAGAGAATTTGAAAATTTCTGGAGAAGGAGATTTGCTGTATCTTTGTGCTCCTCTCTGCTTCCTGATTTAATCAGCATTTATCTTTCCTCAACTTATGTGGCTCTCCTTGTTCTTTGAGCTCTGTGGTGTCCCCCAAGCTTGTCTAGGGTGTGTGACCTATTTTTCTCCCCACTGGGAGATTGGGAATCTTGGGAATTGGTTGATATCTCTGTTGCCTTTCTTCAGAATTACTGGTAGATAATACCCAGTATTATCTTGCCCACGTATTCAAGTATCTGGAGTAGATTATTCTTCAAGGATCCTTGACGTTTATATGCTTGGTTGTAGCGTTGTTATTTTAGAGCCAGAACAAGAGGACATTTGTAGTATCATGTGGATGATTTGTGTTATTGTTTGGGATTGGTATACTTTATGCTTTTCTACCATGCTGCTTTAGCACTTCTATTATTTTAAGAGGTAGAAATCAGTAAAGGGACCTAAGAATATTTACTACAAGAATTCACTTCAATTCTTACAAATAGTCAAGATACAGTTTAACTTACAGGCAATTAAGATCACAGATTTTGGACTCGGCATAACTTGAGTTGATTTGTTTTACCACATATTTCAAAAGTGTGATCTTGGGACAGTTTTACTTAACCTCTCTAACACTGTTTTCTTATCTTTCGAATAGGAATACTAATACCTTCCTCTCCGTTTTTGTGGTGTTAGGATTAAATCAGATAATGCAATTGTGTGGTTAGCACAGTTCTAGAACTAAATGATAATTGACATTATTACTAACTCTTAAAGATGGGAGATATTAACGTTGTTTTGTGGCAGAGGAAACTGAAACAAACGGGTTAAATGATTTGTGTAAGATCACATTTATTAGGTTGGAAAACTGGATTTGGCTCTTTCCTAAGTCCATGTTCTTGCTACCGTACGCTGCTTAAAGTAATTTCAGTTAACAGTAATTCTATATCAAAGATACACACACCATGGTTTATTTGGGTTATGAGGCTGCGTGGATAGACGGGGAAGGTATGAGATGATGTCTTTTGTCTTTTTTTTTTTTAATTGAGGTATAATTGACATATAGCATTATGTTAGTTTCAGGTATACATTGCAGCGATTCGATACTTGTGTATATTGCAAAATGATCACCACAATAAGTCTAATTAACATCCATCACCGTACAAGGGATGATGTCTTGAAAGAGCAAGGATTTGTAGTATTTGAAAGCCACAGTTTCTAGAAGCCAAGGATATAGTTATAATTAAAAAGTTGAGAAAACTTGCCCCGATTTCCCTGTCGCTTAGCTGCCGTATTGACTGCCAAGAACGTGCTAGATTTTAAGTACCTTTTGTGCTTGCCTGTATTCAGTCCCATCATATCACCATGACTTTTAAGAAACTATGCATGTTCTCTTAAATTGGATGAAAGAAAAATGTACTACTATGTTAAGCCTGCAGTTGGAGTTAGAATGTTTTTTTGTATTTCTCCTTTCCCCCTTCCTCACACCCACCCTCCACCACTTCATAGGAATGTGCCTCTAACCTTTATGGGTCAGATTTTCACATGGCATGATTAGTTGCCAATAATTAAACCTCCATAGCTAAACAAATAAATTGGCCAAGGTTTTGGAAAAACTCAGCTCAACGCAAGTTTTGTGACAAGTTGCTGCAGTTTGCTGTGTGCACATGGTCTCTGACTTAACGATGGTTTTGACTTAACAATTTTTCAGTGTTAAGATGGTGCGAAAGTGATACACATTCAGTAGAAAGTGTACTTTGAATTGTGAATTTTGATCTTTTCCCGGGCCAACGACATGCGACATGCAGTACGACCCTCTCTTAGGAGGCAGGGCAGCGGCAGCTCCTAGTCAGCCACATGAGCACGAAGGTAAACAGCCGATACACTTAGAGGCATTCTGTTCTTCACTTTCTGTATGGTAATCAGTAAAGTACACGAGGTATTCAGCACTTTATTATAAAATAGGCTTTGTGTTAGGTGAATTTGCCCAACCGTAGGCTGATGTAAGTGTTGAGCAAGTTTAAATTAGGCTGGGCTCAACTATGACGATTGGTAGGTAAGAAATTGTGAATGCATTTTCAACTTAGGACATTGTCAACTTACGATGGGTTTATTGGGATGTAACCGCATCGTTAAGTCGAAGGATATCTGTATAGATATTTATTTTATCTTACTGATTTTAATTGGTGCATATGCCTCTTTTTATTTGTTTTTATTATTTAAATCTCTCTTGGGGTTTTGAACAAAACTACTTTCAACTACCTTTCAGGATCTGTCACACTTGCCTATTGGCATGGAGTGTATTTGTGCAGAGATGGGTTCTGAGCAGAACATTTTAAGAGTTAAGTATTTGGAATTTGCTTTCCACCTTTGCTGTCATTTTACTGACTTGTTCTTCCTTGTAGTACACCACAGTTTTGACTTCAATCCATGGGTTATTTGACAGGCTGATAATTTTTAGACAAATATTAAACTATGCTTAATTTGAAGACTTGATTTTTATCCAGTAACTCTTGAGCACCAACTGTATGCGAGTCAAAGAAGAAGAAAATGTGATCTGTGCCTATGTTATTTTTTAAAGATTTATTTATTATTTATCTATTAATTTAATTTAATTAATTAATTTATTTTTGCGGTACGCTGGCCTCTCATTGTCGTGGCCTCTCCCGTTGCGGAGCACAGGCTCTGTATGCGCAGGCTCAGCGGCCATGGCTCACGGGCCCAGCCGCTCCGCGGCATGTGGGATCTTCCCGGACCGGGGCACGAACCCGTGTCCCCTGCATCGGCAGGCGGACTCTCAACCACTGCGCCACCAGGGAAGCCCCCCCCCCCCTTTTTTTTTTTTTTTTTTTTTTTTGAGACAAACCCAGTTCAAGGAAGAGGATTAAGTACCAGGTCATATAGAATGGAGTCCTATGGAATATTAATACAAGAGGAATTAGAATGGAAAGATCTGGAAAATGTGAGAATCATTAGGGAAGGCTGAGCGAGGCAGGAGAACCTGAGCACATTCTTGAAGGAATTCTCTGCAGGAAGGTGATAGAGCTGGGAAATTGGAAGGGAAATTAGAAGTACTTCTGTAATTAAAAAAAAAAAATCTCTGATTTTTAAAAAGAATCAGAAAAATATGCACCAGTATTTCCTTCTTTTCTTGCTTATCTAAAGCTCCTCCCCAAATAGTACCTGTAACTTGAAGACATGGCTGGCCCTAGGCAGGGCGGCCGCCAAGGCCCCTTTGCACTTGCCCCTTCTAAAATGCAGTTAGTCTTCGGCAGATGGGGAGGCAACTTCCGCGTGAATCTGCCAAATTCCCCTGTCCCCAGCATCTAGGAAAACACCAGGATTTCCACAGTTTGCTCTGAAACTCAAGGGTTGTGGATGCTGCTTAGCTGAAGAGTTTGTTTTTAAGGATGTCCACTCTAGAAATGGCTTTTTACTCTTTAACTTCACTAAATGATTGCTGAAAATGTCAAGCTTCTGGTTGACCTTTCTACGGGGGGATATTTTTGTCGGTCTTATTTTAGTGTCTTATTTTTTTGTGTCATATTTTTACATTCTCAATGCTCTTTTCAAATTGATTCTGAGGCTCAATTTAAACTGAAGCGAGGCAAGTTTTGATATTATTTGTAAAGCATTTCCCTTGAATTTCGAGGTTGATGTGATTTTTCTTTTAATTATGTGATTTTACTTCCAAATAATTATTGAGGAATACTGTATTTTGGATTTGTTTTCTGCTTTGATTTATTTACATGAAAGTTTTCTTGGCAAAGTGTCCTTTGAGGTTAAAAAATAAAAAGGTACTATTTTCCAAAAGGAGTACGTTTTTCAATGTTTTGTGTTGCTCAGCTATTTGAATGGGAAAGTTTGATTCTAATAAAAATTTCCTCTTCCTTTGACAAATGTTGATGTTTTTAAAGTCTTCCTAAAGGAAAAAGGAGCTTGGGTGGCTTTTTGTTTTTTTTTGATAGTTATCTAGAGCCCCCTTCCTTTCCGCGGTGTGATCCTAACCCCACCATTGTTTTATGAGTCTTTGAACTAGATCTGTCTACAGCTGAGAGTGGTGGTTGAAAATGGACCCAAACCAGGTTATTTTTGGGTGGATACACGAGAAACTGGTTACTGTGGTACATGGGGTGTCTCTAGGAGCATTCTATACTTGTGGACTGCTTGAACTTTGTTTTTCCCAGGTACATATCATAGTTGATATATGCAAAGCCTTTGTTTTTTTGTTTGTTTTTGTAATGGCTAGAGTACGTGGTATATGGACTTAAAAGGAGCTTGATTTTGAAGTTTACCAACTGCAGATTCCACTGGGTTTTGTGTCATTTAGAAAAATATTTAAGATCGGTATGGACCTATGAACTCAACTTACCACGTGTCTGTTTTCCAACCCTTTCCATCCTTGCTGCAATTGTAAATCGGCCTTGGTTTTGTGGTCTCAATTGAAAGGCTTGTCAAGCGTGCACTTCCTTTAGCCTGCACATTCACAGCTACAGACTTTTCTTCTGCTTAGCTGGTTGTCTTTCTTCTTCCCCTCCGCAGCCCCGAGCCGCTTGTGAGCATCACATTGCCAGCGCGAGAGCTACTGGAGAATTCTCATTATTCCAGGAGACTCTGGGAGCACCTCTCCCACCTCCAAGGCTCCAGGAGCAAGTGAGCGGAGCTCTGGGGAAGAGCCACTGCTGGAAGGACTGCGGGAGGAGATGCCCCGGAGCCAGCTCTAAGGTAGCCAAGCCAGCTTTTTACGTAGGAGCTCTCAGTGGCCTTGCCAGGGCCAGCAGTAGAGACATTTCAACAAATCACCTCTTTTAATGCTCCTTGGCAGAGATCAAATTGACACGGTCAGTTCTTAGCCACGATGATCATTTCGTTGGTTTGTATGAATCCAACATAAGAGAGATAGGACCAAACCCAATGGTAATGGTTCTTTATTTTTGCATTACCTTGAATGTAGGCTTTTTTTGGTGGAGTTGCTCAGTTGTCTTTTTTTTTTTTTGCGGTACGCGGGCCTCTCACTGTTGTGGCCTGTGGCCTCTCCCACTGCGGAGCACAGGCTCCGGACACGCAGGCTCAGCGGCCGTGGCTCACGGGCCCAGCCGCTCCGTGGCATGTGGGATCTTTCCGGACCGGGGCACGAACCCATGTCCCCTGCATCGGCAGGCGGACTCTCAACCACTGCGCCACCAGGGAAGCCCTCAGTTATCTTTCAACTCTGGCCAGGTTGTTCAAATACCACCAACATTTCCCTACGTATAAAATGCTTCTGTCATTCTTTTCACCTTATAGGACCACTTTTTTTTTTCTTTCCTTCTAAATAGGCTATGTTTTAGAGCAGTTTTAGGTTCACAACAAACCTGAGCAGAAAATACAGAGAGTTCTCATAGGTGCCCCTGTCCCCCCCACACCCCGCCTCTCCCAGACTGTCTCCCCAGCAGAGTGGTCCATTTATTATAGTAGTTGATCCGCACTAACACATCATTATCACCCAGAGCCCATAATTTACATTAGGATCTGCTCTTGTTGTGCATTCTCTGGGTTTGGACAAATGTATAGTAATATGGATCCCCCATTATAGTACCCTACAGAAAAGTTTTACCGCCCTAAAAATCCTGTGCTCTGACTATTAATCCCTGCCCCCTACCCACTCCTTGGCAACCACTGATCTTTTTATTGTCTCCATACTTTTACCTTTCCCAGAACTACATTTTCATAATATGCTTCCTTGGAGTACTTTGAAATTTCTGTAAAGAAGTCTCGCTCTCAGGATGAAATGCTATTAAGGTTGTGATAAGCTATGGAGGTAACACAAATACCAACTTTAGAATAGAGTCTGTAAGATGTTTCTATGAGGGGAGGCCTGAAGTGCTAAATGTATGTGGGAGTGTCTCTGAGTTAAAAGTCAAAAGTTAAAAAGTTAAAAGTCAAAAGTTAAAAAAGTTAAAAAAGTCAAAAGTTAAAAAAGTCAAAAGTTAAAAAGTTAAAAGTCAAAAGTCTGAGTTAAAAATCCAGGATTGCCTGGATATGGTTTGAAACTTGTACATAGAGACAGAAGCATGAGGTCTCTGTAGCCTCTTTAGGTTCAGAACTTTGGGGGAAGGTCTCTAGTAGCTGTCAAGTGCTCTCTTTTTTTTTTGCGATACGCGGGCCTCTCACTGTCGTGGCCTCTCCCGTTGTGGAGCACAGGCTCCGGACGCGCAGGCTCAGCGGCCATGGCTCACGGGCCCAGCCGCTCTGTGGCATGTGGGATCCTCCCGGACTGGGGCACGAACCTGCGTCCCCTGCATCAGCAGGCGGACTCTCAACCACTGCGCCACCAGGGAAGCCCAAGTGCTCTCTTTTTTAAGGAAAGTCTAATTTATTATTTTCAAAAATTTTACTCTTTTATGTAAAAGTTTATTTTTGATTATTTAATTTCAAGTAGTACAAAACAGTATAAAGATAAAATTTTCTCCCTTTTCTCTTTTACCCACAGCTAATAATTTGGAACACAATTTTTCACATCCAAACTTTTCATATACACACAAATTATGTGTATTAATTATGTTTAAAAATTGATGGAACGTGGCTACACATTTGGTTTTACAACTTGCTTTTTCCTTTCACTTGATATGCTTTGGATATTTTCCCTTTTAAGCAGAATTTTCCCTTTTAAGCAGAATCTCAATATAAGTAATGACTTCTTAGTGTTCCTTATATGGCTATAACATAATAACAATCAGTCCTCAAGTGATGGGGTTAGCCTAAAATTTAAAGGGGGATATGGCGGGGGGTGGAGACCCTTCACATTAGGGAAAAGACAAAAGCCATGACTGTTGACTTTGGACTCTTAGTCATTGAGGATGTGAGTTTTTATCTTCCAAGGCAGATGATGCACAGCTTTGGGCTGTTGCCGAGGTGTCCGTTATGTCAAGTTTTCATCTTCTGGATGCTTGGAAGGAACATCTTTGGCACTAGGCTGTGTTAATGTATTAGCATAGTTGTTAGTTCTGGCTACCATCCTTGGAGCACTATGAGATATTTTCATGCCCATTTAAGGTGGCATGAGGTTGAATGAGTTCTAAGAGAAAGTAATGAATAACAGGGGTGGAATTAAGAGACTGACTTTATTTTGCACATATATTTATTTGAGGGAGGAGGAGGAGATGATGGTGTTAGTTAATTGCTAACCCTGTGATTCTTAATTATGAAACAGGGTTAAAATTGTTCAGCTCAATAGCTTCCTAGTGTGGTTGACAGCGAGAATCACCAGACAAATTTTTAGATATATGGGGCCGATATGAATATTTGTATTGCTATTATTTTTATAAAATATTTATTTCTAGGAAGGTAATAATATAATCAATGTTTATAAGGTTTAAAAGGTACAAAAAGAGTGAAAAATAAGTCTCCCTCCTCCCTCTGTCTCCCAGTTACCCTTCCTGGAGACAACCATTATTACCAATTTCTTATATATTCTTTCAGAGATTTCAGGCATATACCAGCAATAATCTAAAGATTATTGCAATTTCTCTCTTTTTTTTTACCCAAGTGAAAAAGCATTCCACTTAGAGATGGGCTAGAATTTATTTAACCAGTACTATATTGATGACCATATAGATAATTTCCAGTTTTATTATCATGAACAAGGCTATAGGGAATAACCTTGTACATATATCATTTTAAACATGTTTGTGAATGTATCTATAGGATCCATTTCTAATAGTGGAATTGCTGGGTCAAAGGATATGCACATTTTAATTTTGGTAGAAATATTGCCAAATTGCTCTGTTCATAGAGCTTGCAAAGTTTTAGATTCCACCAGCAATGGATGAAAACCCTGCTTCCTCATACCCTTGCCAATCACAGTATAATTGTCAAACTGATAATTTCTTCTCTGCCAAATCTATAGGTGAAAAATGACAGTTTAATGGAGCTTTAATTTGCATTTTTTCTTATTTTGATTGACATTGAGCATCTTTTCATAAGTTTAAAGGCCATTTGTATTTCCTTTTCTGTTCCCTCTATGTTAGTGTCCTTTGTCTATTTTCCTATTGGGTTATTGATCTTTTTATTATCAGTTCACAGGAGCTTCTATGCATTAACAAATTAGCACCCCCCCTTCTCTCCTTGTGATATGTGATATTTTACTTGGTCATTTGTGTAAAAATAATTATTTTGCAGTGTGGATTATTTAAAATTTTGTATATTTAAATTTACCAATTCATTCAACAAATATTTATTGAATGCCTCTTATGCATTAAGCACTTATTCTAGGCAGTAGGTTATACAATAGTGAAGAAAATAGATCCCAGTTCTTGCTCCATGGAGCTTACGTCCTAGTGGAAGAGACAGTAGATAAAAGACGTTTAAAAATATTAGTTATAGAGGGAATTCCCTGACGGTCCAGTGGTTAGGATTTGGCGTTGTCACTGCCGGGGCCCGTGTTCGATCCCTGGTCAGGGAACTGAGATCCCACAAACCATGTGGCACACCGCCCCCCCGCCCCCACCACCTCCCCATAATATTTATAGAGGTAAATATATAATCAGCCTTTTTGTGGCTTCAGGACTTTGTAATACAGTTAAAAGACCTTTTCCATTCTTAGAGTTAAAAACTTATCTTTCCTTGTAGTGTCATGTGGTTCTTTTTTTAGGCTTAAATCTTTGATCCATCTGGAACGTTAGGTATGAATCCAACTTAATTTTTCTCTAGCTGCTCTATTAATTAGGGTAAGGCTGAGTTGCTGTAACCAAGGGACTGAAATATGCTATGGTTCAAAGAACAGAGGAGTTGACTTTTTTCTTCACTAAACAGTTCCAGTGTGAGCAAAGCAAGTCAGCAGAACTGCCCGTATCCACTGGTCGTTGAGAGTCAGGTTCCTTCTGTCCTGTGGCTCTAGGAATTGTCACTGTAGTTATCTGCATGGTCAAAGCTGGGTTGCTACCATAGCTGGGTTCCTTCCATGTGAAGGACGAAGGAGAAAGTTCAGGGCAAGTGATCACATGTCACTTCCTGCTTCCATTGGTGAGAACATAGTGTTGTGGGCACATCTGGCTCTGAGGGGGTGTGGGGAATGCAGTCCGTGCTGGTCAGCATGTGCCCAAGAAGAAGTGAAGAAGGAATTTTAGTGGAAAATAAGCAGTCTCTGTCCCATTGGCTAGTCATTCCAATTTTACTGAATAGTCCCAAATTTTCCCTTTTGATTTCTTTTGTATTATAAATTCCCATGTACATTGTGGTCTACTTCTGGGATATCCTTTTTTTTTTTTCTTCATTGCGGTACGCGGGCCTCTCACTGTCGTGGCCTCTCCCGTCGCGGAGCACAGTCTCCGGATGTGCAGCCTCAGCGGCCATGGCTCACGGGCCCAGCCGCTCCGCGGCATGTGGGATCTTCCCGGACTGGGGCCCGAACCCGTGTCCCCTGCATCGGCAGGCGGACTCTCAAACACTGCGCCACCAGGGAAGCCCCTGATTAGCTTTTAGATGATATTTGGAGGAGGAATACTTTTAATTTTGTTAGATGAGATGTTGGTTTTATAGTTATGTTTAGAAAAAGTCCTTATCTGTTAAAGAATCTGTGGGTGAAATGATGTGAGTTCTGGGATTCTCATTAAAATACATCAGGAAGAAAATGGGCAGAATAGAGGAAGTAAGATTTCGTATTTTTGGAACTGAGTGGTAGGATGTGGCTTATTTTTGAAACTGGGAGGTCAAAAATAGGGTTTATTATCCTTTTTCTCAATGTAACTTGAAATGCCTGTTATGCAAAATTTTTTAAAATTAATTTTATAAACTGAAAAGGCGAGGACATACGATAGGGAAAGAAGGTGATAAGGAAGGAATAGTCAGGGAAGTGGGAAAATGAGTAAAGAGTCCTAACCTGGTGGTTCCGTTTGGCTCAGTGGCCTTGAAGCTGGGTAGCATCTTGAATGAGAAGAAGGGAGGGCTGAGATGTGAGGCTTCAAGGGAAACCAGCGTTTAAGATATGAGTGGCAGGGCTTCCCTGGTGGCGCAGTGGTTGAGAGTCCGCCTGCCGATGCAGGGGACACGGGTTTGTGCCCTGGTCTGGGAAGATCCCACATGCCGCGGAGAGGCTGGGCCCGTGAGCCATGGCCACTGAGCCTGCGCGTCCGGAGCCTGTGCTCCGCGACGGGAGAGGCCACAACAGTGAGAGGCTCGCGTACCGCAAAAAAAAAAAAAAAAAAAAAAAGATATGAGTGGCAGAAGAGGAAACTCCCATCCAAGGAAACTGAGCAGATCCAACCCATAAAAGTAAAGATAGCAGAGAGATGGAGCCTCTGAATCCCAGCTAGGGAAGAACCTAGGGAATGGACCAGTTGATGCCACCCTCAGCATTCTCAGCATCACCCAAATTGCTGGGGGACTGGGGGATTCCTAGGCCTCATCTCAGGTCAATCAAATACAAATCTTGGCGGGTGAGGCTTCAGAGTCTGACTTCTGAGGAAGCTCCCCTGTGAATCTGAAGGATAAGGTAAGGTTACAAAGAGTTAGAACCTTAGCCAGAGGCATTTTGGTGATGGACCGGATGGAGAGGGGAGATGTGGAAGGAGCTTTGTAGAGTGCTCTTTCTAGAAAGTTTTCTGCGAGGGTATGAAGAGGGTAGATATGGGAGGACTTGGGGCCGAGGGAGGTGGTGGTGGCTGAAATAGTTGTTGCTTATAATAATGTAAGAGAGGTTTGCCTGTAAATGTGGAGGACGTGAATGGTTCCTTATGCAGGATGATGACTGAGTGGTCAGGCCAAGCATGAGGTTAGCCGCCCCCCCTCCCCCCCACCCCAGTACCAGATAGGTTATTTTTTTGCCAAGCACTTGAGTTTTGATGGTTTGGGGAAAGCTTGAAAATGGTCATCATGAATTAGATGTTCTTTCTATTTGTTAATATTTTGAATTACACATTAAAGGAGAAGAGGTACTCAAGTCTTTGCATAGGGACCTCTGCTTCTCAAGTTCTGACTGGGCCTTTGGGCCCCTCCCCGACGAAGGAAGGAGTGGGGTTTTTACGGCTGACGTTGGCCCTTTTTTCTTACTCAGCACTCCTGCTCCTCTTCACATTCTGTTTTCTCTTTTTTGGTTTCCTTTTCTTCGTGTTCAGGTGACACTCTTATACGTGTAGAACCTCCAAGAGGGGTTGCCTGGTACAGGGTGGTGCTTTCCAGTTATTTGCTTTGGGACTGACTGTTGGAGGGATCCCTGCATTTTCTGGATTTCCTAATGTCTGACTTCGAAGGTTGTGGGGAGAGGACTGAGGTGAGTACCCTGCGCCTCCTGTTTTTCTCTGCCTCCATGTCTTTGTTCTTCATAATAGGTTGGATTCATCATTTCTACCCTGTAGGCTTTCTACCTCTGTGTACTTGGGAGCATCTTCTGTCTCCTAGATTTCGTTTCTTTCTCCCCACTTAGTAGAGTGCATTTATTTTTACTTTTAACATGCCATTAATTTCTAATTTAGGTCAATTGAGCATTTTGATTTTTTTAAAATAAATTTATTTATCTTATTTATATATATTTTTGGCTGTGTTGGGTCTTCGTTGCTGCGCGAGGGCTTTCTCTAGTTGTGGCGAGCGGGGGCTATTCTTCGTTGCGGTGCGCGGGCTTCTCACTGCGGTGGCTTCTCTCGTTGCGGAGCACGGGCTCTAGGCACGCGGGCTCAGTAGTTGTGGCACACGGGCTTAGCTGCTCCGCGGCATGTGGGATCTTCCCGGACCAGGACTTGAACCCGTGTCCCCTGCATTGGCAGGCGGATTCTTAACTACTGCACCACCAGGGAAGTCCGAGCGTTTTGGTTTGGGTGGGTGGTTTTTGGTTATGAAAGTTTTCTGGTCTCTTTCTGTGTGGTATCAGAGCCTCTCCCTGTCTTATTTCCCCTCCTCCTTGTTTTCTGTTGTGGTTACTTCAATGCTAACTTGTTCCACTTGTACATTGACCCTGTGTACACGGCTCATTTTCTTTCTCATGATCATATTTATACTTTTGATGGATATATTTAAATGAACAGCTGTGCATTTGTTGAGTCATACCACAATTATCTGATTCTGCTTTAGCTGCTCCAGGGGCAAAAGCATATTTCAAGCTAAGTTGTGAGAGAATTCCGTTAATCACATTCTAACTGGGGGAGGGGAGAGGAGAAAGACCACTAAGAAAAGTCTTTTTAAGGATGAATGTTAATTAGTTGTTCAGTTATTTTAGAATAGATTGATTTGGTTGCTATTTAAGGTGTCACCTGAAGAAACTTTATAACGATGTAAATAACTATAAAGGTTTAATGATATCAGCCAGGCTAAATTCTCTGGAATTGTTGATGTGGGGATAAACTTAGTAGCTGGTTTATTTAAATAGATAAGTGGTCTTTAAAAGAGTTTCTTTCTGTAAAGGCTGGTGTTCTTGACTCAGCATTCCTTGAATTCATTGGCTAAATATTTTGTTTTAAGCTTCTGAACAGATAACATATGATACAGAAAATGTTACAACTTTCTTTTTCTTCAAACCTATTAATTGCTAATTATAACCTCTGATTGAGTCTTTGGCTTCCATCAGCCAGATCTATTTTTCTCTTGACACTTCCTCAGGGTTTTCTGAAGGTTATTAATAGGCATGGTAGCATGGCTTTCCAAATAGCGTCAATAACTGTTAGGTTAGGAGAATAGTGGGGGGCAGAGTGGGGGGAGATGATATGTCAATTCCTGACTCGTAGGAGATGTATTTTCAAGCTACAGAAGCTGTCTCAGAGGTCACTGGGGATGGCTCTGGGCAGATCAGCTGGTGTCTGCAACTAGAGATCCAAGCAGTCCTATCCAAATGGGATATTGTCCACCAGGGAGTTGTCTGGTATACCCAGAGTCTGCCAGCCGTCTTTTTGTTTGGCTGCTTCTCTTGGATGACACCCTTGAAAACTGAAATCCAGGTTACAAATGATATCTTTTAATTTATCTCCAGTACCTGGTTGCAGCTATATTA
Source organism: Mesoplodon densirostris (assembly GCF_025265405.1). NCBI lineage: Eukaryota > Metazoa > Chordata > Mammalia > Artiodactyla > Ziphiidae > Mesoplodon > Mesoplodon densirostris. Next base: position 77,415,142 of record NC_082668.1, on the reverse strand, counting down.
CATTGAGGATGAAGAGCAGCCCTCTCCCCCAGTCATTTCCTTGCCAGCCTGTAAAACATTCCTTAAACCTCACTCTCCTCTCCCCACCCAAACCAAAGTGTAACATAGACTAAGATGTTAGAATTAATGTGTTTTAATTTACATTGAGTGCCTCGTATGTGCCAGGATGGCGATGTAGTCATGAGCCAGACAAGAGTCCTCACTCTCATGCTGCTTAAATTTTGGTGTGTGGAGTAAGGAGGGATGGGAGAGGGAGAGACATAATAAAGACCAATAAACTAATACATAAATGACAGATGTCACGCAGCGTTAAATGCTGTGAAGAAGACGGCAGGGCGCTGTGGGCTGAGCGTGTGGGGGTCTGAGGCAGGAATGGGCTTGAATGTGTGTGGGGTACAGATGAGAAGGGCTCTGGTCAGGCTAGTGTATAAAGGGTGGTTTTTCTCACCTCCACAGAAATCTGCTCTAGTGCCTCCCATTTTAAAAAGAGAGAGAGAAATAGACCTCCTTGGTGCTGACGTCTTTTTTATTTAATTCCACGCGTAAATTATTACGCGTTAGTCACATTAGCCTTAGAATTGGGACAGTTGTGTCAGATGGCAGTGCCTGAGATACCATTGGTCTGGTAACAGGAGGGATAGGAAGGGTCTGCACTCTTAGGCTAAAGGGGAAACTGCAGGCAGTGAGAAATGCAGCAGAGGGCCGAGAAGGCATCTAACTGAGGGCTTTGGGAGGAGGTGGGATTTTAGATGGACTTCACAGTTACTCATCTAAGAGTTTCACAGGCCGAGTTGGGGGTGAGGGTAGGGGTCCTTTCTACCAGTAGGTAAAAAATAAAATAAAATAAAAGAAAGTCCCAGTTTGTAAACTGGAGGGAGAGGAGCCCTGAGCTGCCTAAGAGAATAGAACAAAACAGCTGGGAGATGATGGGTCCTATCAGTTGAAACAAAGCGCAGAGCCGTGGCTATTTGATACAGAGGGAATGAAGTGGAAGACAAGGGACAGTTTCCATGTAGTCAAGCGCATCAAAATAAAACCGAGACTTGAGATACCAGTAAGGCATGCCGTGGGTGATCAAAACATTGGAATCTCAGAAGCTTAGCTTAGTTATTATCTTTATATTTGGTAGGGGTGTAGCAAAGTCAGTTTCGTCCTGTATACAATTAAAGTAAGTCTACTGGGGTTTCTTTGCTTCTAACATGGTAGCTTATCCTTTTACTTATTTTCATTCAGTTAAGCCTCATTTACCTACCCTTGCCTTTTTTTTTTTTTTTTTAAACCAGATTATATTATTCTTTTCCTGGCCTTTCCAAACCATATCTTGGGTCCATCTGTCACAGCTGGAATGTTTGTAGTGTAACTCTTTCAGTCAAAACCCTTTCTTTCCTGAAATAATCTGTAATTATTTCCTCTAAGTACAGGATGAACTGATCCAGGGGCTGGATTTCAGTTCTATAGGACTTGTCCAAGAAGCTATTTGTATTCATCTATCTTGAAAGATCAAATTACATGCTAATATTCTGAAAGTAACACCCCACCAGAAACCCTCCCGCAGCAGTGAAATCTATATAAAACCAAGCCCTGGCAACTTGCACATTGCCAGTTCAGACAGAGTGTGGTGTTAAAAATATTTCACAGGTCATTTGTGAACTGGAGAAAAGACCCTGACTTAACTTATATGGTATGATGCTTTGGTTTAGCCTCTCTTTACAGCTATAACTGACAGCCCATGTCTCTCTCCACCCTTTCCAAAGTCCCAGGTAGTTTGGAGCAAGCTGTCCTTGGGTTCTCTCTCTGCTTGTTGAGCATAGAAGAGACATAACTGTTGTCACATAATGGCTGATTTTTGTCCCCCTTGGAGGTGGTGGTTGTAAGTATACCTTCCCTCAAGATTGTATATTTAGAGTCTGTCTTGCTGGATCTAATTTGCCCCCCAAATGTGCCCGACTTAATGCTAATGCCTGTTTTTATTTTATGATGCGTCACAAGAGAACTGAAGAATGGGGATGGGAGGGAGGAGGTAGCAACCACTTGTGTACTAGCAACGTGGCTTGTCTTTCCTTTCACATCAAGCTTTTTTTTTTCCCCCTCGGGGGCAGGGGAGATAATCTGAGGTTACAGGGTATATGAAATTAATTTGAGGTTAGAGAAATGGAGAGAAGAGGGCATGATTGAAAGGTGGCCCAAATAACCATGAGTAAAGATTGTTTTCTGAGAGGAAAATCAAGACGGGTAAAGTGCACAACGTGTTGAAGCTTGGATAAAATGTTAAGGAAGACTATGGTTAGTTCCATAGTTTCAGAAGCTAAACAGTAGCTGGCTGGTTTAATGAAGGTTGTGAGCGTTTGTTAATTAGGACCTGAACTCTGGTCACATGGCTTTGGGTTTGACTTCGTGTGCTTGAGCAAGTTACTTCTACCTACCCATTTTCTTATCTGTAAACTGGGGTTAATATGAGTATTTATTTTAGAGTGTTTTGGGGAGAGGTTGAAAGAGATAATACATAGGACCCCTAAGCACAGTGCCTGGCTGCTTAGTAAGTGGCACTACTGTTACTGTAATAATGATGTGCCGTTGACAGATAACTAAGGGAAAGCAGAATCACTCTACTTCTTTTCTGCTTTGCCTCTACCTTTTATATTAAAGAGAAAGATTCTTTTTTTCTTATGGAAGGCGTAGCATAGGCCATATAAAAGAGACATAAAGAAAAAAACTGTCATGGAACAGTTGTGACAGTCCTCACCAACGGTGAGTGAGCGACTTCACGTGGATGGTGAAAAAGTCATTCAAAATAAGGATGGGTGAATGTACAATCCATCTTTCAAGATTCTTTCTAACTTGGAGAGTGTTAGAAATTGAATTGAGAAGAGTATCAAGAAAGTCCCTATTGAACGAGTAGGTGCTCAGTAGATTATGTGTTGAACAAATGGACAAACCAAATGAGTCTAGGCCACCAGGCCAGACAAATTGAACATTTTGTAGAATTTTCTGATGGGAAAGAATCTCAGGGTTCATCTTACAGCTTTGCTTTCATCCTCAGCATACAGATAACAAGTTGTTTGTTGTTCATAACTTTAGGTTTTAGAAATATCTTTCATTCTTATAGTAGATTATCAACTATATTGCTTAATATGAGTTCTAAAGGTTGACTATAGAAGTGCATTATACTCCTGGTTATTCTGTGACTGACATCAAAATGCTTTGTGATTTTGGGGGGGATGTATTGCAGTATGTCTGTGGCTTTATCCAGCTGTAAAATTGTGATGAGCGAAAGAAGTGCCAAACTTGGTCTCAAGCCCACATGTGTTAAAAATTGAGCTAAACGCTAGCTCCCTAACTGGATGTCAGTCTGATCTATAAATGGAGCTTGACAAGTACCATAGGATTTGGAAAGCAGCTCTGTTTTGCCCTGGTGGTAAGTCTGTTTTGAGTACAATATCATGGGACTGTTCTATCTCCCAAGGGAGTAGTCCTGAGACACTGTAAAAGATGGCACTGATTTTAAAGAGGGTACCTTAGTTAAGACCCGAGGTCCCTAACCTTTTTCTGCATAGCTCTTTGCCTTGTGTCTGAAATATTAAGATCAGTTACCAGGGCTAGAGGGCCTTATCCAAGAACAGAATGGAGGTGGTATATACTGGGGCAAAAATTTATACTCCAAACCCTTCAGATAATATTCTGTAACCCCCAGTAGCCTATGAGTTTTTGCAGTCAGGGATTTTAGCCTTAGAATATTGCAAAAGGATTTGGTTGGACCTAAAGGAGATGGACGCTGGAGTACCTGCTGATCACAGTTTTATGTCTCATTTAAAAAATATTTCGTTGTGCACATAAAGTATTATTCCTACATGAAATAGATATCTAATGCCTTCTCCCTTGACCACTAGACTTATTGTTGACTTCCTTGATGTTAGAGAGTTTAAAGAGATTTCTAAACGTGTGGAGCAGTAACATTTTCGTCAGGTATCGAGCCAATGCCCAGCCTAAAATATCTGGTACCATCTGGTTACCTGGTATGGTAGAAGGACTGATCGTTTAAGAGTAAGGCAGTGCTTCTCAAAGCATGGTCTGAGATCCTCTGGAGTTTCCAAGACTTTCTCAGGGGTTCCACAAGGTCCTCCTTCTTTCAGTCACATATACGTCTTCATGTACGAAGTTGGATTCTCTTTTCTTCAGCTGATACAACATGTCATTCCAGATTGAATGCAGAATCATATATGAGAATCCAGTTGCCTTCTACTAAGCCAAACATTATAGAGATTTGCAAAAATGCAAAGTAATGCCACTTTCCTCATTAGACCTTTCTGTGGGGGAAATACAGTTCTTTTTTTAATTCAGAAAAAATAGGGTAATATGTTTATTGTTATTTTAAAACAAATACAGTATTTAAAACATTCTCCATTTTAATTTCTAATAGAGTAAATATTGGTAGAAATAACTTACATAGACAAGTTCCGTAGAGTCCTCAATAATTTTCAAGAGTAATAAAGAGATTCTGAGATCAAAATTTTTAAAAACTACTGGAGTAAAGCATCCCTGAACTATTGAATTATTGCCAGTCTCTTTTCCCACCACCCGTTCATCTTTTTGGCCAGCCCACATCTGAAACTCCTTAGCCAAAAATACTTGAGTGCAAGGGAGTTGAAAATACTTTTAAAGACAATGTTTTCCTTTTAGTATATTTAAAAATTCGAAATAGATCCTTGGGGCTTCACGTTGGGACTTCAGCATATTGATGTTCTTTATATGTAAAATATGATCAGGAAATTTATTCCAGAACATTCTCCCCTCTACATTTCTTTTCCCTTTCCTTTTGAAAGTACCATTTTTAATAGCTGAATTAACTGGTCAGCAGAGACACTCCAGACACTGAACAGAATGGCAACCAGTAAATGCTGCTGACATTTTTTCCCAAAGATTTTTGGCAGATTTTGAGCTATCTATCTATAAACAGCAGATTAGTTTGGAAGCCTGAATTTATAACTCCTTTTTATTCCCTGTTTTCCATTTAGGAGCCTAAATTATTGTTTTAATTTTGCTTGCACAATAATAATCAATTAAAAGGTGTTTAGGGGGCTTTCCTGGTGGTGCAGTGGCTGAGAGTCCGCCTGCCGATGCAGGGGACATGGATTCGTGCCCCGGTCCGGGAGGATCCCACATGCCGCGGAGCGGCTGGGCCCGTGAGCTGTGGCCGCTGAGCCTGCGCGTCCGGAGCCTGTGCTCCACAACGGGAGAGGCCGCAGTGGCGAGAGGCCCGCGTACCGCAAAAAAAAAAAAAAGTTTTTTGAGTGTGTACCCTCAATATGTATGTTGCTTATGAGTTTTATATAAAGTAAAACTATGTGTTATAAGACATACATAAAATAGAAATTTTAAAAAGATTTAAGATGAAATATTTGAGGTATGGCTAACGGTAATGACATTGTATTATTGACGAAAATCTCAAGCTACTCAGGATGATGTTTATTGTTTATGATACTGGATGCAAATCAGTTTTTAATGTATTTTTAAATTCTGAATTTGGTGAGCCTGCTTCATGTCACAGTGAACTGAATGTTAATTGCTTTTCTTTAAACTGATTAACAAAGAACCACTAGGAATAGCCATATAAGTTCCACCATTTTCTTACTCTTCTCTGGTACTTTCATTAATAACATATTCAATCTGTAGTTTCTTTAATGGATTTAGAACACTTGCAATTTGGGGAGGGCTCATTTCATTATATCTAGCCATTACAACCTGTAATTCCACTTCAATAAACCCTCAAGGGTATAGCACATGGCTGTATTCTATAAGCAAACAATGTCCACTCTTTCACATTATGTAACTCCCACTTCTTCTGCAAGATACCTCTTGTAGTGGACTGTCCTAAGGGACTGAGACGAGACCAAATAAGGGATCAAGTTATTTATCACTCTGTTAGATTAAATCAGTTTTTATAAGATAAAAGTTGTAGTATTTTCATCCCATAATTTAATGCATTGTCTTGTGTGGCTCTTGGATGCATGCACCCCTTTTAGGGGCAAGTAGGCTAGTGCTGGAGATTGACATAGACAAATGATTGATTCGGAGTGGTGTTAGACCAGTGCTGGGGGGTTGAAATCACTGCTGATGGAGAGGTGTTGCACCAAGCATTTGCCTTTTGAGCTAGATCCTGGATGACAGGAAGAGGAAGTTGGGTAGGAGAGAGGTGGAGGGGGAGGCTCAAGGCATCTGGGGTGGAGGGAACCAACAGTGCGTTTCTGTTCAAAGGCACAGAGATGAGATGGTGATGGAGGGGTCAGTACTGGTTATGAGGGTTTCAGGGTGAAGTGAGGCATTTGCATTTTTATCAAACAAGGGCTTGCTCTAGAAAAGATCTATGTGAACATGGAAATAATAGTAATAATAACAACAGCAACAGTAGAAAGGGAGTCACTCAAGTTCCATGTGCTTTTAAAAATGTAAAAGGAAGGTCCATTAAACTCTCCTTTACCCCCTTCCCTCACCTTGCTGTTAGAGAAGGGTTAGTCTGAAATACAGTTGTGGACAAATTGAAGTGAGGGATGGTAAGATAGAATAGAGGTGCGGGGAATGAGCAGTCAGACTGCTAACCAAAAAACTGATTTTAAGAAGATGAGTCAGAAGGAGTCCATTCCAAACAGCTTAGATAGCAGTGGGCTTTTGCTCTTTTCTTTGAAGCTTTAAGAGTAAGATAGCACATGAACCTATTCACTAAAGAACTTTACCCATTTTCTCTTTTTTTTTTTTTTACCATCCAGAAAATTGCAACTAGTTCAAGGTTTAATTTTTTTAAATTATTCTTTGTAATAAAGAATTAGTATAGCCAATCCCATCATATTTCCAAAATTTTATAGGAATTATTCAGATGGAAAAGTTCTTTGTTGTAACCCCTTGACTCAGAACATTGAGCTTCTGCCAATGTAGTTTTAGGGCAATATCAACTTAAAATTTATATCAAGTATCTTATTTTCTCTCAGTTATAGTTTCATATATTAAGATTTTATATGATTTCTTCATGTCTTGATTGTGTCTATGCTTTGTTAAATTTGAGGTTAATGTAAGAACACATTGCTTTGCCATAGATGAGGGATAAGTTACAGTTTTGTGTTTTGTTTTATTTTTTTTCTTTTTGGGGGCTGTATGATGATGTAGGTTGCTTCACCTCTAATCCTTTTAAAGGAAGGCTCAAACATAGTAATTAGTTTGGATTATTCAGTCACTTAATCTTTAACATCGTGTTAGAACAGTCTATTCGTGCTTCTTAAGAGTTTTTAACTTGGTGCCAATTTTGCATTCCGTGGCATAAAATAAAATTCAAACCTAAAGTCCTTTAGGAATGCCTGGCCTTACAGCTGAGAATTTGTCATGTCCCTTTTGAGTTCTTTGTAAGTGGGTAGACTCAGAGAAAGTTGCCTCAGAGTGGCCACCAGTAGGAGGTAAATCTGATTAACTCTTTAAGATGATTTATTTAGATCCATGTAAAAGGGTATATGTTTAAATGTACTAAGAAATAAGGCAACATATGTGAGGGGGATTTGTAAGAAAGGCCTTGAACGGCAGTTTGAAGGTGGTATGCTTAATTTAATTTGTCATCCTACAGTTAAATTTTTTTGTTTTACTGATATCTCTTTTTTTCCCTCCACAGTTGTACAATGGTAGATGGAGTGATGATTCTTCCTGTGCTAATGATGATTGCTTTCCCTTCCCCTAGTATGGAAGGTAAGTGGCTCACAACTATTTGGGGTAGGATGAGTATACTGTGTATTGTTTGGCTTACTGTAAACTAGTTTGTTCTTAATCCTATCAGACTTAGCAATCCTCCCCTCCCCCCATTTTTAAGACTTTATTTTTTTAAAGCTGTTTTTTAGGTTCACAGCAAAATTGAGAGGAAGATACAGAGATTTCTCATATACCCCCTGCCCTGACACATGTATAGCCTCCCCCTTTATCAACATCCCCCCAACCAAAGTGGTACATTTGTTATAATTGATGAACCTACATTGACACATCATAATCACCCCAGTCCGTAATTTACATTAGGGTTCACTCTTGGTGGTGTACATTCTGTGGGTTTGGACAAATGTATAATGACATATATCCATCAATATAGTATCATACAGAGTATTGCACTGCCCTAAAAATCCTCTGAGCTCCACCTATTCCTCTCTCTCCACCTCTGCAACCCCTGCCAACCACTGATTCTTTTACTGCCTCCGTAATTTTGCCTTTTCCAGAATGTCATGTAGTTGGATTCATACAGTATATAGCCGTTTCATATTGGCTTCTTTCACTTAGTATTTTGCATTTAAGGTTCCTTTGTGTCTCTTCCTGGCTTAATAGTTCATTTCTTTTTAGTGCTGAGTAATGTTTCACTGTCTGGATGTACCACAGTTTATTTATCCATTCACCTACTGAAGGCCATCTTGATTGCTTCCAAGTTTTGGTAATTATTAATAAAGCTGCTATAAACATCCACGTGCAGGTTTTTGTGTAGATATAAGTTTTCAACTCCTTTGGGTAAACACCAAGGATTGTGATTGTTGGATTGTATGGTAGAGTATGTTTAGTTTTGTTAGAAACTGCTAAGCTGTCTTACAAAGTGGCTGTTCCATTTTGCATTCCCACTAGCAATGTATGACAGTTCCTATTGTTCCACATCCTCACCAACATGTGGTGTTATCAGTGTTCTGGACTTTGGCCATTCTTATAGGTATGTGGTGGTGTCTCATTGTTTTAATTTGCATTTCCCTGATGATGTATGATGTGGAGCATCTTTTTATGTGCTTATTTGCCATCTGTATATCTTTATTGAGGTGTCCTTAATGTCTTTGGCCTAATTTTTATTTGGGCTGTTTGTTTTCTTATTGTTGAGCTTTCAGAGTTCTTGGTGTATTTTGGATAACAGTCCTTTATCAGATATGTCTTTTGCATATATTTTCTCCCAGTCTGTGGTTTGTCTTGTCATTCTTTTGACATTATCTTTCACAGAGCAGAAGTTTTAATTTTAATGGAGTCCAGCTGATCAATTATTTTTTTCATGGATCATGTCGTTAAAAAGTTATTGCCAAAAAAAAAATAGTTATTGCCATACTCGGTGAGGTAATTTAGGTTTTCTCCTATGTTATCTAATAGGAGTTTTATAGTGTTGTGTTGTACATTTAGGTCTGTGATCTGTTAATTGAATAATTTTTATGAAGAGTATAAGGTCTGTGTCTAGATTTCTTTTTTTTTTGCATGTGAACATCCCCTTTTTATACATATTTGATAATGTCCCTTGATTTTCTTGGAGTGCAACCTATACACACCATACCTTTTTTATAAACATAAATTTTAAAAATTCAATATAATTCGTTATCTGAAATGAAGAGAAAATTCTCTGAAAATAATATGTAATTAAATATGTCATATAATTAAAATCGTATGTATAGACAAATGTAATATAATCTAGTGTAGTTGGGCATGAGTACACTAGAAGATGTAATGAAGTAACAAATGTTTGTATAAAAATATATACCTATATACACACACACACACATAATAATCTTTGATGTCTTAGAAAACAGAAAACATATTGGTACTAGTGTATTGTATCGGTGACTTAATTATCACAAGTGATCTTGTCTACAGCGCTTGAATTTGCTGACTTGGTGAACAAATTTTGGTAGAATCCCAACAAAACAGAGAACTGTTTGTGCCTTGATTTACACAGTGGTTATATTTTGAGAAAATTTCATATACATTAAGACAGTATAAGACATACTTTGTATTTTTATGTATAAAAGAGTTAGATATTAGGTTCAATTAATTATACAGCAGTTTTCGTGTAAATGAATGCTTAGTAGGTGGGCCAGTGAGAACCTGAAGGGGCACAGGGTAACTCTTAGTTGTGTGGGATCACAGAGGCATTTTAGGGCCTAACTCATTCTCACTATCCTCCCTTCTCCCCATTTGCAAAAAGGTACTTGGGGATGGCACTGCCTCTGTGGAGTCCACAAGAGCTAATCAAGAGAAAAAGAAAATAAAAGTTGCCTATAGGGCCTCCCTGGTGGCGCAGTGGTTGAGAGTCCGCCTGCCGATGCAGGGGATACGGGTTCGTGCCCCGATCTGGGAGGATCCCATATGCCGCGGAGCGGCTGGGCCCGTGGGCCATGGCCGCTGGGCCTGCGCGTCCGGAGCCTGTGCTCCGCAACGGGAGAGGCCACGACAGTGAGAGGAAGAAAATAAAAGTTGCCTATAATTCCCTGCACTTACATGTAATTGCTTTTAGCATGTTGGTGTAAATCTTTCTAGATGTGTAAACAAACTCTTATTTTATTGTGCATTGAGCAGTTTGCACTTTATTTTATAAGGGTTGCTCCATGAGGAGTGGTGCTTACGGTGTGAATCTCAGCCTTGTTGTGATCAGATGGGCCAGTAAGACTAATCCCTCTCTTACAGGCTCTTGGGGGTATAGTGATCAGTTTTATACACTTGATAAGTTTCCAAGGAGGCATATAATATAAGTTAATGTAGCCAACACTGTGGACAAATCAGTGCTTGATATACTAGAAATCTATTTTGTTATATATTAGGTGTATAATATTTGATCTGTTCCTCCCTCCTTCCCATGTTCATTGACATGTATTTTAGTCAGGGAGCCACTAGCCACATATTGAGCACTCAAAGTGCAGCTGATACAAGCCGAGATACACTTTAAGTGTAAAGTACACACGGTTTTGAAGACAACAAAAAATGTGAATTTTATCTGTTCCTTTATACTCCTACGAAAATTTACAATTATATAAAGCAGCTTACATTAAGTTTCTATTAAAAAACGCTATCGTCAACCACTTTAGGTATCCATAGTCTATATTCTTTAAGCAGTGTTGTTTGATACAGTCCAATAATATTGCACTCATTTTAATTAGTGCCAAGAAGATATAAAATAAGGATCCTGCGTGGCAAGTTTAAAGGAGTAGGAGGTGTTTAACTGGAAGAGGGGTTGGGTCCTAGGTTGAAAGAATTACTAAGAAGAAATGGGCTGGGAATATTTGGTGGGTTAATAGTAGTTCTCATCTGAGGGGTTAATTTTTTCCCCCAAGGGACACTTGACAATGTCTGGAGACGTAATAGGCAAGTTGCTAGGATTTTTCCTCTTTTTAATTGCTACATAATATGATCAGTAAAAAATAATAATAATAATAATAAATGTTGTGAAATGAAGTCCCTCCAGATTCTGTGTGCTTCCCTAGGTACGGTAGCAGTTCTGTGTGGTCGGACAATCCTTCAGGTTTCATGTGCTGTCCTGGTGGACTCTTGGTGTGGGCACGATAGAAAAAAAAAAGAGTAGAAGAGAAATTGAGGTGGAAATGTAATATAAATAGAGAAGGGGAAGTGGAGAACGAATGGGGAAAGAGGAGGTGAAAAGGGCATTTATGGAACAATGTTAGCAACCCAGCCATTGGTTGTTTTTTCCTGCTTTAAGCTCTTAAGCTGCCCAAAGGATCCAGCAAATGACCTCTTAATGCCAGAGTGAAGATCTGTAATGAAACAAGTTAGTCTGGCTGAAATGGAAATGGATGCCACTAAGGTTTTGCTATTGAATATAACACCAGCACTAGGATGTTTACAGATACGGAAAAGAACACATATCCTTTCGTTGCGATAGCTTTTTTTTTTTTTTAAACAATATCCAGTGAGTGCTACAACCTAGAGTACTCTGATCTTAATAGCGGTGGCCTTAGTCTTGTCTTCCCTCAATGACTCAACTCCTAGTTAACTATCAATAGCATATTCTATGAAAAGACTCTTTGTTTTTGCATATTTACTAGAAAATTTTTTTAAAAAAACCACTGAGAACTAATTGTAATATACTCAACATTAGTCATAAAGCAAATGTCGAGTACAAAATACTTAACCAAAAGAGGTAAATAATAGGGCAAATAACTAAAAACTTTATATTAGCCTCATAGATTGTCTAGTGCAGGGCTTTAGACTACCAAGGTTTTTGTTTGTTTTTTTGTTGTAATTAATTTATTATTTTGGCTGCGTTGTGTCTTCATTGTTGCGCACGGGCTTTCTCTAGTTGCGGCGAGCAGGGGCTACTACTCTTCTTTGCGGTGTGCGGGCTTCTCATTGTGGTGGCTTCTCTTGTTGCGGAGCACGGGCTCTAGGTGCACGGGCTTCAGTAGTTGTGGCATGTGGGCTCTAGAGCTCAGGCTCAGTAGTTGTGGCACACGGGTTTAGTTGCTCCACGGCATGTGGGATCTTCCTGGACCAGGGCTTGAACCCGTGTCCTCTGCACTGGCAGATGGATTCTTAACCACTGCACCACCAGGGAAGCCCTAGACTACCAAGTTTAAAAGGAAACAGATCCAGGTTTGATGTTTGCAGAGCAGCTACAGCACCTTATTAATTGGGCTTCAATGGAGCTAATGGCATTCTTGGTGCATAAATAAGAAAGTCATAGAGATTTTGTTCTAATATATTTTGTTGGGTATTGTACTCCTCTTAGTCTATTAAAAACAAACAAAAAACCAGAAAGCTTCTTTCCTTTTGTCTCCCTAGTTACTCCCAGATGTCTTTTAAATATTGATTAGATACAGTGTTAACATGTCAAATAAGAAGTCCCAAAGAGTACTTTTGGCAGAGTTTGACTAGTATGGGTGTACTTTAGAACATTTCTCAATTTCTGTGGAATTCTAAATGCTCTGGGGCCAAAAAGACCCAGTAAGTTTGGAAAATACTGCTTACTAGAACTATCTCTCTGATGATTTATAGGTAATATTTATTGAGTGGTTAATATGTGCCCAATGTTGGGCTGTTTTATGTTCGTTATTTCCCATAATCCTCATCATTACCCTAATGAGATAGGTTAGTGGGGATGTGCTTTTGAATCGGTTAAAACTCTTGCTTAAGGTTATACAGCCAATAAAAGGTGTGTTATACTTTGAGGATTGGTATTCAAGAGTTTCAATCATTACTAGTCTTCTTCAGAACTTTGTATTTTTTGGTACCCTAAATTAGCTACATCCACATTCATATTACATCTGGTACATGCTAGAATCCAGCTCAATCCAGTCCATTTGAGAGGCTGAGGTGAGAGCTTCCAACAGCAAATGATGAATCCCTTTTACCTGGGTTTGTGTTTTTTATTTCTCTCTCATACCAATATTCATTTTTCATGTTCATTATATATACAACTCCAGCTGCAGGAAGATTTTTATTTGCTCTCACAGAGAAGAGCACTTGAGCCCTAATTACCCGTATATCCTTCCTTTTCCTTCCCATTAATAAGACTAATCATGCTCTAATACTGCTATTATGCCACCCGGGAAAAGTCCATTTTTGTTCCAGAACCTGCTTGTTTGGTTTTACCTTCGTCCCTGTGAGCATTTGCAGGGACGACCATGGCACAAATAACTTAAAGTGGAATACTGCTTCTTCAGAAATATTTCAAAGCTAAGATGACCCACATTTTATTAAATTTGCAAGCCATAGTTAGATTTTATTGCAGCAAGGAAGGCTGGACTTTTGCAGAGTTTCGTTGCAACAGACTTCGGCCTGTCTTAGAGAAGATTGCTAAGTACTAAATTATTTTCTGGGTTGACTTGATTTTAGTATTTCCAAAGCCATCACTACTCAGACTTTCCAGCCCAATTACCCAATGAGAGAAGGAAGGAGATCACGTCAATAGACTTTTTGTTAGGGTCCACAAAGGTGCCCCTCTTTGCCACTGGGGGTGAAGAATAGAATAAGCCTTTCTTTGAATTTCTCATTATTGAGAATTCAGGAAGTTCGTGAAGGGGTGAATGAATGTAAGAGAAATGTCTCAGTATTAAATTTGTTGCCCTCATTTCTCATTACTATAATGTATCCTTTTTGTTCAGAATCAAATCTTTTTCATTGACACATCATCATGTGAGAGATTTGTTGGGGAGAGAGATGAGATGTACTGAGCTGTTGGCCACTATGAGTTCCTAAAATGTAAATATCAGGTGAAGCTGTACACTTTTAAGATACTGCTTCTTTATTGTCACATTTTCTCACCTAACAGAATGAGTATATTATTGATGCAAGGTGAGCTGTGACAAAGCTTCTTTTCAGCTTTTCCTTTCTGGGGAATGTTTGTTTCAGCTGTGGGTAGTTAAACTAAAGCCACATCCAATTTTTTTTTTTCCCAGTGAACATTATAAAATGTTCATATTCAATGCATTTATATGAGAGGAGTTAGTGGTAGGGTGTGGAGAGGACTCTAAAAATTCAGTCAGAGTCAAATATTGAATGGATGGGAAAACAAATCCAAGGCCCTAGCTCATTAAATGGTTTCCTTGTGGTCCACAGTGAGTGGGCAGTGCAATAGCTTCTAAGCTTCTGTTTTATAAAGATCGGTCTCAAGGGGGAGAGGGTGGATGCCATCTCCTCTTTATGGAAAAACTGGTGAAGCAGGAGATTTGTAGGGATGGCATGTGTGCTACTTTTGCTCTTGAAAAGTAAACACCAAGGAAAACAAAACATTTAAAAATCAATTTGTAGACTCAAGACATAGAAAACAAACTTATGGTTACCAAAGGGGAAAGGGGGTGAGGGAGGGATAAATTAGGAGTGTGGGATTAGCAGATACAAACTACTATATATAAAATAGATAAACAACAAGGTCCTACTGTATAGCACAGGGAAATATATTCAATATCCTATAATAAACCATAGTGGAAAAGAATATGGAAAAGAATATAATGTATGTATAACTGAATCACTTTGCTGGATACCGGAAACTAACACAACATTGTAAATTAACTATACTTCAATAAAAAAATTTAAAAACTAATTTGTAATTCCCAAACATTACCAGCTGTCCTCCAGAACTTCCCTCTGTAGCCCAGCATGACCTCAGGCAAGCTTCCATAGATAATGGTTATATGAGATAGTCATAATTACTCAGAACTCATGTCGATTCCAAGATAGTGTAAGACACAGGGCAGGGCAGCCTTCAAAATGTTCACTGTGACTCACAGTTAGAAATATTTTAGAGTTGGACCCAGTGCGTCTACATTTAGAAACATTTTGGAGTATGACCCGCATGCATCTGAAAAGAAAATTTCATGAAAGAGTGATGACTCTTACTATGCTAATGTACTCCTGCTTCTTCTCTTTTTTATTCTATTCAGTTTTATTTCATTTAGAAAGAAAGAAAGAAAGAAACCTTGTCTTGAACCACTAAATCAATTTCGCTACCCACAAATGGGTCATAACCCACAGTTTAAGAAAGACACCTCCAGTCTGCTCCCACGAGCTCGCTGCCGGGAAATCCTGGCTGCCCTCAGGTGAAAGCTCTGACAGCGAACCCAGATAGTCTCCAGCAAAGCTGGCCCAGACCTTTAAAATATTTATTTATTTATTTATTTATTTATTTTTACGACTTCATGTAGCCTGACCATCCTCTCTCTGCAAGCCAGTGATTTGACAGGAAGAGGGAAGTTTACATATGTGCCTTCTCAGCCGTGGTCATAACACTGGAACAGCTGCTGCCTGATTCTAATCAGCTGAATCTGAGCTCTGCAGAGCTGGGTGTTTCCTAGATCCACGGTAATGCTGCATCTAATGCTTTGTTATGGGTTAGAGGGGAACATGGACTTTCTGAGGATATGTATATTTGGGGCATGTGGGAAGGAGAGAAGGAATAGGAGGCAGAATGAGACATTTCCTCTTGGAAGGGGGTGGTGAGATTCACCTTAAAGCAAGAACAAAAACCTGTGCTTATATTTTTTATTCAAATGGTGATTTGGAGCAGGGAGTAGCCTCTTTTATTTATTATTTGCTGCATTTGTTTACCTTCTGAATTCTGGTATTTACACTAAGACAATATAAATGAAAAAAAAATCACACCCATTCGGTAAAGCTAGAAGGAAGAGATAGGGAAAAGAAAAAAACCCCAACAGTCCAGTTTAACCTTTGGCGCCTGTGATGTATGTAATGCTGCAGGATACCATGCAGAGTTACACAGTGTTTATCTTTAACATTATGTCCTCGTTCATATGCTTCACGCTGTCAGTTTTGCAAAGGGTTAGGGTAATTTTTGATAGTTCAGTGGTGTTGCTAATCAGAGTGTCTTCTGAAAGGAAGGCTCTTGGCCACGCATAGGAATCAAGCCTTTCTCAGGAGAGAGGCGGAGTCAGACACCATCGTGAGCCGCCTTCTTCCTTCTTACCGTGTTTCTGTATGTGGGTTACCTGAGCTCTCAAGAGCCGTTACCGCAGAGCCATGCTTAGCAGTAGCAGTGTGGTGGTGAGGCGTCAGCCATGCAAAGTGAGGCCTAGGGTGAGAGAGGCCAGGACTTGGTGGTGGTGTTTTCTCTCCAGTGTCTAAAACAGCGCCTGGCATGTATTTGGTGCTCAGTGAATATTTGACAAATGAATGAATGAATAATTATCCTAATACAGAAAAGGTAATAAGAGACCCAGGAACTGATCTGGGCTGGGGACAGGGTAAGAAAGCACATCATCCTCTGAAAGAATTTATTCCAAGTCTGGGAAAAGAGAATCAGTGATAAGACAATCTTACATTCTTGCAGTTGATAAATTACCATGAGCACACGGGGTAGGCATGGTGATGTCAACATACCGAGAAGGGGTTTTTGCTGTCCAAGAGTCACAGTCTAGTTGGAAGGGACAAAGGTTACAGCACAGCACTAGGGGTGTTGGCCGGAAGGGCCTTCATGGAGCACCAGGCTGGTATTGGGGACAGGCAGAGTTTGGGAAGATGAACAGGCGTTAGACCAGCAAAGGAAGGACTGAGAAGGACTTTTTAGGCAGGGGAAGGGCCAAGCCCAGAGAAGTGGGGGGATACAGGTCACCACCCGGGTGGTCCAGCCTGGCCAGAGCAGCCTCCAGAAGGCATTCGGGTTGAGATTTGAGGCCCTACTAGCCTGGCAGGGCCTTGGGCATGAGGTGTTTGTCTTAGATCCTGAGGTCAGTGAGAGCTATTGAAAGATTAATTAGATGCACTTAGTGTGCCTTGAAAGAATTTTGTGGTAGAAGTGGATCACAGGTTACAGCAAGATTAGAGGTGAAGGGACGGGAAAAACTAGTCCTCCTGCAGGGTCGGGGCAGACAGGCCCACATGCTGCCTTTTCAAAGGCATCCCAACTATAGCAACTTGATGGTGGCCAACAAAACAAAAACAAAACAAAAACAAAACCCTTAGTTCCAAGAGAAGACCTTTGTTGCAGATAGCTCACAAATAATAGCAGCAGTGAACAACAATAATCTAATACTAATTTCCGTTATGAAAACAGAAGGCTGAGCCGCTGACTTTCTTAGCAACTTTTGCAAGACATTTAAATCCCTCTAGCTGGTCCTTTGTTCCTGTGTTGCCATGGAGTGTCAATAAGCCCAGCTCAGAATAACCCGGGCAGTGACATGAGAGGTGCAGCTTGCTCGCTGGCATGGTGGCTGGCCAGGTTACGCTGTTTTCATTGCTCCCGTCTTGGGAGGAGGACTGGGCAGCTGGTTGCCCGGGCAGCTGTGAAAGGTGTATGTCTCTTGACCACCCAGAGTTTGAAAGGCAACCCAAACTTGCCTGCCTCCTGAGCATGTGCAGCTCGCGTTTGAGCAGATAGCAACTGAAAATAGCCCCCTGCACGCCTGTCCCTTGTACACCAGCCCCTGGCCGACTGCCATTTAGGACAGTGTGGGCTCCCTGGGTGGATAGGTGAGGGGCTGAGCAGATCTCAGGGGTTCTTAGGAAGATCCTGGGAACTTTGGCCCTGGCTTCAAAGGAAACGAAAAAGCAGCAGGCTCCTCTGAGCAGTTCCACTGGGCACTTTTGTGGTTAGTGGGTGGCCACAGTGCTTGCATACGTGCAGTATGTGCTGAAGACGCCGTACAGTTCTCCGTGCTCAGCCAAACTGGGGTCCGACAAGCAGACTGAGAGGTATATGTTTTCTCTTGGAGGGAAAGGCTTTCCTAAAACACTCCTAGACGGTAGCCGTCATGGTGTACCCTGCCTCAGTTTTAGAGAGGGGAGGCATTGAGTTAAAACTATTTTGTTTGATTTTCTACGTGCTCTTTAATCCCCAGTGATTGTCAGTAGGTCACTTCTACCAGGTGGCTCTTTGCTAGATGATTCTTTCTCAGCAGTCCAAATGTGGGCACAGAACAGAACCAACATGTCAGGAGCTGTCTGTTTCCCTTTGGGACTCTTTCCGTGTCCTTCCGGGCTTTCATCTCTGCTGCGGGCTTGCCATCGTTGGGCAGGCTTGGCACGCCGATGTGGATGGAAGCAGGCTCTGGAAGGAAATACTTCTGAAATGACTGGTGGTACTCAAGCTACTATTTAAAAGTGACCCTTCTTAGAGTCGTGGGTTATCTTTAGGCCATCAGCGCTCTACAACCACAGGAGCTAAAAGGGAGTCTGTGGAAACTCTGGCCTGTTGCTCTCGCCTTGGTTTGTGTTTAGATATTCTTGCTCCTCAGCCAGTGGCCTCGTGACACATCTCAGATTTAGCTGCCTTTCTTCTGCCAAGGTCCAAGATTATTGTGGAAGCTGGGAATGGTGTGCTGTGCCACAGAGACTGGGGTGTGGGGGGAAGGCATGTGTGCTTAAAAAGCCAGTTCTGGTTCACAGCATTCTGAAGAAAGTCTTTCTGTTTCTACCTTGAGCGTAGGCACCTGGGGCCTTTCTGTGGGCTCCGGGGTGAAAAAGAATAAGCTCAAAATGACCTGCACTCAGCTGTCTTATGGTGACTGTAGGCTCTTTAGTCTCTGATGAGGAAGCCAATCTTAAGCGTGTTGAATTTGGGAGTTTTAATGAATTCTTGTGAACCATATTAATTAGACTGATGGGGTAAAGAAGATAGGCAAGACAAAAAGATCAAGTTATAAAGGCTGGAATACAGATGCACAAGGCATGTATTCATGGGACGGAAGACATGGGATTCCTTCTTTCTTTGATCCTTCATGGAGATCTGGACCTGGTAGGGCCTTGGGACAGGACTGGGAAATTGGGAGATAGGGAAGCAGCAATATCAGAGGCTTGGGCTCTGCCCCAGTTTTTCACCCTTGGCTATCTTGATCTCTTTGGCTTCATTTGGGCTGGAAAGAAAATAGTCTAGAGATTACCTTGTTCCCTCTGCGCTTCTCTCTGGGATGGGGTAGGGTAGGGAGCTAGAGAGGAGGAATTTAGCTGAATTTAACTAATTCTAGACATTTTCGCCTTTAGCTCTGGGTGCCACGATGCCTAGAGGCTGGCATTCTAAGACTGTTGTTAACAAATTGGAGCCGTGCCCATCTTTTGAAGGGTTTATCTCTGTGATTTGAAAGCTTCTGGAAAGGGCGTGGGGATGTGGTGGCGGCTGGCGGATGGTAAGCAGAGCAAAGGTTGGCAGCCTTGGAGGTTCTGTCCCTGATTCCCAGAGGAAAAGGTCACGTAGGGCAGTGGAGGAGAAACAGAAGTGGGAGCTGGCCCTTCTCTGCTGTCCGTTCCCGTGTAGAGCCCTCGTTTAGGGTGTCCTGTAAAACCAGAATTTTCAGTGTAGAGCCTGGGTAGGAAACGCTTGCTGGAGCAGCCATGCACTCCCCAGATATCGCGGGAGGAGGGGGAGACAACCAGAAAGAGTCAGGAACACCTTTTCCCACACTGTGATCGGAGCTTCTAGCCTAAGACATGCTATATAGATGGTACCACATCACTGGCTCTCCTGAATCTGAACAAGGAGTGACTTCTCTGAAATGTTTATAATTCCTCAGCTTTTTCCCCCTTCTTCAGTCTGTGGTCCTCTCTGTTACTCTCCCAACAAGTAGAGCTTCACTCAGATGCAAGAATTGTCAATACCATGTGGGGTGGGCTGCGGTGGGGTGCTTTTCATTAGGCCTCGTAATCATGTGTTTCTCTGAAGCGACGATTCAAGAAGTTTGAAGACAAAATGAAGAAAGGGGTCATTATTTCCCCCCTTATGAAGGAGTCGCTTCACAGACATGGCATATGTGTTAAAGCTAAGTCTTTGCTATGTTCAGGGAATCATAAAAAGCATGGAAGAGACAGACCAGTATCGTCTCAGGTCATACCCCACAGTGCTCTTTAACCTGTTAGTCATTTAAACACAGACTGAGTTTTTGGCTTTGAAATAGAAGGTGAGACTGCTGCAATAGGCTTAACTTACACGGATTATTTCAGAGACCAGGAGTCAGCCCAGCCACAAAATAAACAGATGGAATTCTTTTTTTTTTTTTTTTTTTTTCCCCCCCTCTCAGCTTCAGCAGTTCAAATGCAGGGTGACTTAGGAATCCTTATCACCTTCAGCAAAGCAAGAAGGGGAAACTGATGTAATTCACTCTTCCTCACTCCCTGCTGAAAATGCCATTGTTTTCACTGATAGGAGAAAAAGGGCAGCAGAGACCAGGGGCATCTTTGTCCCTGCTGAGCAGGCAAGTCCTGCAGGACCTCCCTAAACTGGCTGAAGCCAAGGCACTCGTTGTGTTTTGGTCATCCTCATCACCGTAGCATCATAGTAGCCAAAAGTCCTCAAATCAGTCATCCAAGGAAGGACCTCCCATAAAAGCCTTGCTGTTCTATTGGTGTATTAAATTACGCCTTGTTTTTGGAACTCTCGCATTTTACCTCTTTCTTCCAACACACAAACAAGCAAACACAAAACCTACCACACCACAGAAAGTACTGATTTTCCACACTTGTAAGCCTGAGGAGGTGAGCAGGTGTGACACTGTGGCGAGCTCCTGTAGGGAGAAGGGGTTTGCACAGACACGCCGGCTCGGTGACTAAGCCTGGCCTGAAGATCTCTGCTGACATTTAAAGACTTTATAGGCTCAGTCTTCTCTGAAAACCAGCATCATGTCTCTTCCCACCTCTAAAGCCTGTCTGTGAAGAGAAACTTCATTCTGAAACCAACGTTCATCAGGCTTGTCCTCCTGCCAAGTGCTGAGGCAGCTGTGGAGAGCCTAACAGTGAGCAAAGCGGGCTCGGCTCCTTCCCTCATGGGGCTCACAGTCTGCAGGGAAGACGTGGACGGTCAGCAGCCATGCAGACACACCCATGTGAGTACAGACGGGTGGCTCCTGCTTTACATTTGGGTGTGTGAACAAATGCTTCTCTGAGGAGGTAACAGGTGAGGTGAGGTCTCAGGGGAATATGGGCACACACTGGGTGGATGGGGGCGTCGGCAGGGAGGGAGCTGAGCCTCCCACATGGAGGGAATTCCACACCTGACAGACCTGAGCTCCTGAAGCGGGAGGAGCCCTTCCCAGAACTGAGGGGATCTGAGGGGAAGCTGAAGAGGCAGAAAGCAGGTCAACCAGGGCTTTTGTAGGCCGGGGTGACCACTGTGTCTCCCCCAGCCCTTTTTTTTTTTGGCAGCTTGCGCAGCTTGAGGGATCTTACTTCCCTGACCAGGGATTGAACCTGGGCCACGGCAGTGAAAGCACCGAGCCCTAACCACTAGACTGTCAGGAAATTCCCTGCATCTCCTTTTTTAGGGTCATGGAATCAAGCTTGTTCATCTGAGTGGGGGTGAGTCTGGTCAGCTCAGTGAGGGAACACTGGAGGAAGAACACATTTGGAGTGGAGGCATGATGAGTTCAAAATCCTACCATCATTTTTTGTTGTCATTATTCTAATTTGTATGTGATCCTATTCAAACGCCTCTGTTCTCTCTCTTAACTCCTGGAACATATTTGCTTCTTGGCTTTTACAGCTTTACCAAGTATCGATTTCTCTGATCAGGAAAAAAATATATGATTTGGTTTCTCTTAAGTGGATGTTTTATTATAATGAGAGAGCATTTAGGTACTTGGGTGTCTTTTGTTTCTGGACATAGAGCCTGCCTTCGTGCCAGGCCATCAAATGCCCTTCACTAGGCATTCCGGACAGACCTTTGTGTTTCCGTCTTAGGAGCAGGCTTGCTGGCAGTGATACCTGGCATTGCAAAATCCTTCCGTAAGCCTTTGTTTAATGCCAGAGATCTCAAATGCTTTCTGATTCTGGAGAGATGCCACACTGCACTCTCGGATTAGGAGCTGATGGAAGGACTCCCATATCTATGAGCCTAATATAAGCTGTCATTTCAAATGAATGAATCGTTTATACTGTTGGAAAGAGTCCAGGGATGTTTGGGGTTCCTTTTTTAGCCTATAAAGTTCTGAGCTATTGGACTTTTATAGCAGTAGTCTAATAACTGCCTATTATTTGTGCTGCTTTGAGCCGAGCCTACAAGAGATTCAGCCTGTTTCTTTTGCTGACTCTTGGGATCACGGCTACAGGCTGGTTGACTTGGACCATTTTCTCATTTGTCTTTTCTGTCAAGGACTTTAGTGGGAAACGTGGGGTTTTGTTCACCATTTAGAATGATCATCAGTTTAAATGCCTTAGAGTATTCTGGAGTACGTGACTGGGCAGGTGGGCGGGAGAGCATGGAGAGCCGTTTGTAGCTTGTGCCCAGATTGCTCCAGTCCCACTTAAGACATAAATGCGGGTACTCTTACTACGAGGCACGAGATTATCCCAAACTGTGGACAGTCTTTTCTTAATTTTTTTTTTTTTTTTTTTTTTTTTTTTTTTTGCGGTACGCAGGCCTCTCACTGTTGTGGCCTCTCCCGTTGCGGAGCACAGGCTCCGGACGCGCAGGCTCAGCGGCCATGGCTCACGGGCCCAGCCGCTCCGCGGCATGTGGGATCTTCCCGGACCGGGGCACGAACCCGTGTCCCCGGCATCGGCAGGCGGACTCTCAACCACTGCGCCACCAGGGAAGCCCTGGACAGTCTTAAAAAGTCCTCGATGCTCTTTGCTCTGCCTCTTCCTCTGCCAGTTTAGGATTAGGCTGTGAGAGTCGGTGTGTCCAGATGGTGAGCGTGAGTATCGCTCAGAACCAGAAAAATCTTTTAAAAGTTTTGGCTGCGGTGAACCCCTGGGATTCCGAGCCTGTACTTCTGGTTGCGGAGCCAGCCCTGGCTCCTTCCAGGTGGTGCCGAGGACTCCCTGCTGCTCCCAGCCCGACGCGGGCTGCGAGTGTGTTCACACGGGCCTGGTTCTGGGGCTACAGAGGGCACAGGGTGCCAGCCATGACACTGAGTAATGCCGGGAGGTGCCTTTAGAACAGACAGTGCACACAGGGAATACCTCTGGCTTGACGTTTCAATTACTCCATTATTTAAATGAGTGTCAATTAGGTAGCATAGACTGGCTGCCTTCTGCCAGGGCACTTCCTAGTTATTAGCACAGGCAAGTGTAAAATGCTTCGTATCAGATGTGGTGCTTCCTGGCTGGACTGTTGAAAATCAGTCACAGAAGGTGATTATCCTTCCTCAGCGTTCCCTGATGTGTAGAGTATTTATATCCTGGTCTGAGAGATTAGAGGTCCACAGACCCTTGCTTGGGGCCCTAAAAAAGCTTTGTGATAATTCTGACACCTCCCCGACCCACCAGGCTACCCCAAATAAGATATCACAGGCCCACACATGTTATGGTTATTCCTAAATTTTAACAAGACCAAAACAGTGAGTCATAGGCATTTGGGGGGGCCTGCCGTGTTCCTTAGACTTGTGGATATTAAGATCTGAAAATGTTACTACCTTGCTTTTAACCTGCTTTGTTGAATTAGTAATCCTAGCTCAGAAAATCCTTTTGGCATCTCTTCGACTAATCCACTCTGTCGGATGAAATTGCCAAAGTGGCGTTTAACTGAAGTGTGTGCGTACGTGCAGACATATGCATGGGTGTATGGGGTCATTCTCATGAATTTAGAGTCTTCATTTATATCTGGCTGTATATAAAAGAATTGATTCACGAAGGGCTCTGCTAATTAGTTATATGGGAATATACAAATTAAGAAGATTAAATGTTGGTGGAAAGCAAAATAGGAAGCGAAGTTGTTGAAGGTTTTGTACTTTCCCATTTGCTAACTGCTGAACTGGGCTTATGGTCCCTCCATAGCAGGGATTGAGTTAATTATTACATATTACTGAGCTGTCTTTCTTCCTCTTTTTCCCTTTTTCCTGATTGTGGTGGGGGAGATATGAAAACCTTGGTTTTCGACTTAGTTTATGACCCCACAGGATAAGATCTGATTAAGATCTATACCTCGGGGGCTTCCCTGGTGGCGCAGTGGTTGAGAGTCCGCCTGCTGCTGCAGGGGACACGGGTTCGTGCCCCGGTCTGGGAAGATCCCACATGCCGCGGAGCGGCTGGGCCCGTGAGCCATGGCCGCTGAGCCTGCGCGTCTGGAGCCTGTGCTCCACAACGGGAGAGGCCACAGCAGTGAGAGGCCCGCGTACTGCAAAAAAAAAAAAAAAAGAAAGAAAAAAAAAGATCTATACCTCATTATGCCTGGATGCACTGCAGAGTTGCCTGTAGTGGGTTGAATCTTACGAAAGATGGTATTTACTTGAGGCTGCTCAATTCTGGCAAAATTCTCTAGGCTACAGTTTAAACATCTGTCAGAAAGTCCCCACATCCTTTCAAAAGCTAGAGACCTTGGAAAGGCAGTAGGCCTCTTGCACCTGTGCACCTAGAGTTCAGTTTGGGCTGGAACTTTAAGAGCAGAGTTCACTCTGAGGGCACACCAGAGAAATTATTATTGTTATTTTTTTTAATTGACAATTTTGTATTTGAACCACAGAGTGTCATTAATTCTTTGGTACTCTGGACCATCCATTCCCATAGGATCAGTGATGAGTGAACCCTGTATGGTCTACAGTTACTGTTTGCTGTTGTTCCTGGGGGACCGTAGGTGCAGCGAGTGAATGATTCATATGCCTCAATTCATTATCAGCCTGTGATCAGCTCCTCTCCTATATTATTCTCACTTTACCCCTTCATCCTAACACTCACCTCACCTCCCCAACCCAGCATCAATAGGTACAACCCCCTTAATGTGTTTAGTATGTATTTTTGGATATCAATGACCTTTAACAATTATTTAGGGGTTTGAAATACATGTTTGTGTTTCAAATTTACATAAATTGCTTTATTGCCCAGTTTTTGAATATAGTCTTTTTAATTCTCTGCTGTGCTCACAAATCAATATGACACCACCAACTCTGCCCCTCACCCCACCCATCCATTTCCCTCCAAAGAATCATCACCTGTTGGGCAGCATAGTTGGCAACTCTCAGCCCAGCTTTGTGCCATTTGAGAGTGGCAAGCATGTCTAGACTCCCTAGAAATATTATCTTTCAACTTGCTTTTGGCAAGTGTAAACTTTTTGCTGGATTATGTCAACAGATATATATGTTTCTCATCCTCATAGAAATAGATTGGTGCTGGAATTTCTCTTGGACTTCTCTAGGCAGGGAGAAATAAAGACTGTCCCTTGGCACATTAAAGTTATTGCTCATTAAAAATGTCTGCGGGCTCTTGATCCTCGGGGGTGAGTCTGGTGACATACATACACTGTCAGCGGCTATTTTGGATTTTCTGCTTTCGGGCATGTCTTTGCTCTTGGATGAGCCCCTTGTGGTTTTCAAAAGACCTAGCAAGTCAATTATAAATAGAAGGCTTGTGTCTGTGTGTCTGCATGCCCTTACTCTGTGGGACAAGGCACCCACATTACAGTGGGCAGTGAACTATTTTTCACTCCTTTGAAGAGGGAAGAAGAAAGATGGAGAATGCTTTTTCTCTTTCTGAGGTAACCCACACCTCTACACACACCCACACAAATCTGTGTAAATGAATTTGACATTTTCAAAGACCTTACCTTAAGGTCTCCTCTTGAAAGCACAGCCATCCAACCTGTTATTTTAAGAAAGAAGCAGTTCGCTCACAGACCTGCTACAGAGGGTTCAGGGATTAGAGGGCAGCCTGTCTGTGCTGTAGTCCTTCGGAGGGAGTTTTGAAAGCTGACTCTCTTTATATGAACAGTGCTTTGGTGAAAGTGGTCTCATCAAGCTAATCAGTGGCCTCTAGGACTTGGCTGTTTTCATTCTGTCTTCACTTTCCTTCCCCACTGGTGGAAACTGTTGGGACCCGCAAGTCTGAACTAATTATTCTAACAAAAGAGGGGAAAAGAAAGTGATTTGAAAGATGAAACTTCAAATGAGTGTTTTCAGAAAGAGGCAATTAGGAGGTCTGGTTCAGTGTCATTCACTGATGATCCAACTTGCACCTTGGACCCACCTGTGTGGGCTTTTCCTTTGGTCCCACTTGTTACCTTACTGTTCAAACATTGTTTTATTCCCTTTGTCTTTTGTGCCCTCATCCTCAATAATTGGTGCCAACTTTTTTCTGCCAGTTGAAAATGTTTAAGCAGTGTTTAATCTCGTAAATAATGTAAAAACTTCAGTGTTGTACTACTGAAAAATTAATCTAGACATTTAGCTGAAAATATTGATAATATGGATATGGAAGTATAGACCATGCATCCTTGGGAACTCTTACTGTACTGTTGTATTTCTGAAGCAGATAGGTGGCGGCAGCAATGTCAGCAATCCTGTATTAGTAGTTGATGGAGGTTCGTGTGGAGGCAACGGGAGCTGGTATTAACAGACGCCATATATTTAGGAGCCTTTTTTTAAAACACAAAATAAAGGTGATGAGCATTATGTTCTGGTAAAACATTTTATTTTGGTTCAAGAATCGGGATGTGAGAGCCCATCAGACCAAAGATACCATGAAAACCACAGTGGGAGAAGTTCATTTTCAGAAACCTGTGGACAGATGATAATCGTTCTTTGGCCTCGTATAGGATATAAAAGAGTACCCAGCTTATATCAACACATTCATATCTCGAGAAGTGATTATTATTTGGTGGTTGGTCAGCTGAGAGTTACAAGATAACAGAAATATGGAAATCATGGCCAGTGGTGATACTTCCCCTGACTTTGGTTAACGTGTTTGTAATGCTCTTGGAGACACTGTATCATTCCCCCAGTGGGGTTGAAACCCAGGCAGTGATTTTTTTGTTTTCCTTGCTCTCTTCCCTTTGCAGATGAAAAGCCCAAGGTTAACCCCAAACTTTACATGTGTGTGTGTGAAGGCCTCTCCTGTGGAAATGAGGACCACTGTGAAGGCCAGCAGTGCTTTTCCTCGCTGAGCATCAACGATGGCTTCCACGTCTACCAGAAAGGCTGCTTCCAGGTCTATGAGCAGGGGAAGATGACCTGTAAGACCCCGCCGTCACCTGGCCAAGCTGTGGAGTGTTGCCAAGGGGACTGGTGTAACAGGAACATCACGGCCCAGCTGCCCACTAAAGGTTCCCATGGACTTTTCTATTTCTAGATCAAGGGTTTTTGTCAGTATCGTCCTGATTCTGTGTGGGTTAAAGATGTAAGTAGCCACAAGGCTTTCCTCCTGCTGTTCCAACAGTGGGTGACAAGGGAAGTCCCTCTGATGAGGAGGAGAAAGGCATGGCCTTTTGGAATCTACAAGGAGGATGGATGTTTTTGGGAAAGTGAGCAAGGTGATGTCTACCTTGGGGATGGCTCGGCTGACCAGATCTCTCTTGGTGGTCATGAGCAGGTGAACAGCTCCTGACATCCTTTTCTGAAAGGAGCTATGATGTCATAATTTCTGAAACAGTTCTGCTTCGTAAATGCTCATCTCTATGTTGAGTGTGTAGGGAGGAAAGTGGAACATAAGACTCTGATGTCTTAGTGGAATACCTTCCCTTCTTTATGAGGAAGGAGACAACCTGTATCTGATGCCCAGCAATCTATCACCGAAACTTGAAGCTGGGTGAGATTTCGCATCAACCTTGTGGTTTTTGTGGAATCATCTCCGTATTATAGTCAATATGGATTTCAGTCCTCCTCTGAAACTGTTTCCTCATAAAATGAGCCCTAAATTGCTATCTCAGAGTCCCTGCAAACATGAATGTACCTTGGTCTTTGTAGACTCATTCCAAGCCAAATTTACTCTCTTAATATATAGTACATTTTTAATAGACATACTTAACCAATTTTGCACTCACAAAAGAAGAAATAAACAGTAGGAGAGGCTACTAAGAGCATCCATGGCCAGAAATGTCAGCCAGAAAGGGAGGAGACAGAAAAATGTAAAAAACGGATACAAGGTCATGTTACATAATTCATAATTTTTGAAGTTATGGTGAGGACCTTAAGGCATATAGAAAAGGTTAAAGTCTGATAAGCAAATAGGGTTCAATAATAAAAGAGAGTTTTTAATAAAAGAGATGTTTTTATAAGCGAGGTCAAGTATTTAATGGTTAAACCTAAAAGGGTACTTCATGGGATAAATTCTTAAACCTTGTGAGTTAAATTGTTATTAATAGAGTGGATGGACCATGAAGAAATGTCTGCATTCATGTAGAAATTATATCTGCAGTGTGAAAAGTTTCTAATCCGCAGAACACTCTGCCAGATTAGAGTTGTAACACAGAATTTATTTTCTTTACTTAAGGAATTTCTGATTTAATTAAGGAGGTGCAATATTCATAATTTAATGCTGTACATAATTAGCTTTACACTTTATCATACAAGTGACATCTGCCAAGTTGTTGATTAATTTGGGTTTGGAAAGTTAAATTTATCAAGGAAGTTCGGCTTGAGATTGGATGGCTGAAGAGGCCAGGGACGTGGGAAGAGTAAGGCATACGTGGGGAAGAACAGGGCTTGGTGACGTGATGTCAGGAAAGGGTCTGAGATTCAGAGGTGATTATTGCCTTGGGATCTTTTAATTATGGACCTTCAGTATGCAACTGAGGAACTTTGATTTAACCCACAAGGCAAAGTGAATATTTGCTTGAGTGACATGTGAGTATTCGAGAGTATTCGAGTGAATGCACAAATGTTTGAATGGGTGTGTCATAATGTCTGAGCCAGAGAGTGAATGAGTGATTAGGTGAGCGAGTGAATCAAGGATAGAACGTTTTGAGTGAGTGAATGGATGTTGAATAAGCGAGTTAGAGAACAGGTGAATGAATAGGTTCCTAGGCAGAAATCACGATGTAATAGCAATGAGAATTCAGCAGTAGACCTCCAAGATACATTGAAGAGAGAGACCACAGGTTGGATCATTTGGTCTTAACTCAGATAGCACTTGCTCATAGGAATATTACAGCATAGTGTCTGTCTGTAAGGGCTTGTTGGTAAAACATCCTTACAGATCAAATCCAGGTTAAGGATAGTATCAGAGATTTGTGTAGTACTTTATATTTTAAAAACACTTTTCACATAGATGCATTAATAAATTGCTTCTCAGTGGAATTTTTTCAAACTCCTGTTGTGTCTAAATGAATAATGGTTAAATGACTGGGCCGTTGGCCAGGTATTAGGAAGTCTTTTAGTTTCAACACTTTGTGACTTGTGAGACTGTGTGGTCGGGGTCAGGAGCGAGCTACTTGTCAGGCATTGGTTATGCTAAATAATATGTAAACAATGAGCCTTACGGCCAGTTACCCTTCTCTCTCCCATCTCCAGGGAAATCCTTTCCTGGAACACAGAATTTCCACTTGGAGGTTGGCCTCATCATTCTGTCTGTAGTGTTTGCAGTCTGCCTTCTAGCCTGCCTGCTGGGAGTTGCTCTCCGAAAATTTAAAAGGCGCAACCAAGAACGCCTCAACCCCAGAGATGTGGAGTATGGCACCATCGAAGGGCTCATCACCACCAATGTCGGAGACAGCACGTTAGCAGTGAGTTTGTGGCCCCAGGGGACCCCGAGCATAACAAAGATGGCTGAAGATGCTTTCTTATTTCAAGCACGAAATGCTAACCAGTAACTGGTGACTGGACAGTGAGTGCACACATGCTACTGGTCACTTATGTCTTCAGCAAGTATATGCCGGCACCCCTATGTGAGTTCAGTCTCCTCTACATGAGAACATTTATTTTAGACAGACATTTACATTAAATGAGGGAGTGGATTTATTTTAGTCGATCCTTGGTAGTTATTTTTCTTTTGGGAGTAAGGGGACAGGACAGACAGTGGTTGCCTATAATTTTGATGGTGGGGGAGGGCTTGGAATTTACGGTGCTCAGTTACTCTAGTTTTAGCAGTAAAAGTGATTTCAAAAAAAGCACCTTTTGCTTAATATTAAAAATCACTTTCCCTTCTAGATTATTTCAGCGCCCTGTAATTTAAGACTTTTAAAACCTGACATCCAAGAAAGCAGCTATGAAATTTTTCGTGCTCCTGTGCCGCCCCCTTGTGGACTGCACTCATTCGGTTAAACCAGTGCTGTCCAATAGCAATACGTGCGGCACATCTGTAATTTGAAATGTTCTAGTAGCCATCTTAAAAAAAGTTAAAAAAACCTCACAGGTGATATTACTTTTAAGAGTATACTTAACCTAACATATATAATTCTTATCATTTCAACATATAATTAAAGAATTATTGAGATATTTTGCATCTTTTTTTTTAAACTAAATTTTCAAAATCTGTGTATTTTATACGTACAGCACATACTGGTTCAGATCAGCCACATTTCACGGTCTCAGTGTCAGTGTGTGGCTAGCAGCTAGCCTAGCACACGGTTTGGAACCACCGTATTTGTATGTTTTAAAGTTACTCTTTTGCACATTTTAAAATGATGAAATCACATTGAAAAGCGACTGTCTTCCTTTTTTCACTTTTTAAAATTGTTTGTCAAGTGTTAATTTTAAAGCACTTTTAAACTTTAAGTGAGAAAAGGATTGTATGCTATTGAAAAGGTTACCATCGAGTGCCGAAAGGAAAAGTAAAAACATTCTACAGGGGTACTGTGCTGAGTAGGATGCCCCCTTTAAAAAAGGTGAAGATTTGTGTTAGAAAGATGTTAAAGTCATGCCAGTACTAAATCGAGACTCTCCTTGTCATTGACTGATGAAAGACGGTCAAGGTGGTAGCTTTTAATGTGATTCAGTGTTATTTAATGCCATCACATAAGATCATCTGTATTAAGTCTTGTTCTGCTAGACGACAAACTTAAAAGTGTCTGGGAGTTCTGCAGTTAAGCCTTTTTGCTGGAGAAGACTTGCCCTCACCAGTCTTTGTAGCTCGGGTGCTACACCTGGACTACTACCCTTGGCGAGTTATTAAAACATTTGATGGTGGCTGATACAGGCTGGGAAATATCCCATCCTGCTGCCTTCCCCATCACTGGACCACAGTCAAGTGTACTTTTTTGTATGAAAAAAAAGGGGAAGGAACCTTGTTTAGCTTCCTTTTACCTACCTATTTAATTGTGCTACAGTGAAACTGGGAAAAGAGGAGATAAGGACATTTCATTCAAAAAGTAGAAAAATATAGTTTTTCTTTAGAAGTGTACTTAGAAGTTTGTTTCAAGTTTTAAGGCAAATTAAATGAATTCATTGAGTTAGGAGCAAGGACGATACAAGGCTGAATCTTGACAAAACTTTAGCAGTAGTCAGAACTTTGTTCCTCAGAACGGCTAACATAACTAATCACATTGGGCACTGATAGGAATCTCTAGTGTAAATTATTATTTAAATGGCTTCTATAATTTTGAAAGCGGAATGCTTTCAAATATGCTAAAATAGTCTTCTCAACTCAACCGTTTTAGATGACAGTATATCACGATATAATGACACAGTAAACAACACTGTTTAAAAACAAGTTGTCATTATTGGTCTACATACTTGCTTATTTAAGTGATATTCTCATTTATATGACTCAGCAATGCGTACCTTACTAAACAGCTCTCCTACGCTGAAAAAGAAGTCTTGGGATCCAAGAGTTGAAGTAGATGTTTGTTAGTCTTTGGTTGATTCCGCTCACCCTGGAGCCTATGAACTAGGTTTAAAACCAGGATTGTACATTATGAAAAAACAACACGTTAGTTCTATAGTCATTTCAGAATTATTCTCTCAAAAAAATTGAATGAATAAAGAGAAAAACAAACAGCAAAAGAAATAGGGAGATGTGAAACTCTACTTCATCTACATTCAGTTTCTTGTTGAATATCCATTTTGCGGCTTTTAAGGATTCTAAATTTCTTCCTTTAGATGTTCAGATTTTGGTAATTTTGCTGATCAACAGTACTTCACAGTGGTGCTCAGAGTAAGTACAAGACAATGAGACTCAAACAAGGCAATGTATTAATGTAACAGGCCAGCTAAAATGTTTGGGAAAGGACAGCTTTGGGGAGTGTTAGATCAACATTACTGCAACCTTCCCACGATCACCATGGGCACAAAATTGTTTATTATAGATAATCCATTCCTGATTCAAAAATGCTTCTGCTTCTTGGCTTGCACTGAGAGTAAGAAGGGAAAATTTATGAATGAACTAATTGGGAATCTTTTTTGCAGTGTGTTCATTTTTAGAAGTAGATTTGGGGCACGGTTTTATGTTTCAATGAAAGTCATATTTTTTCTCTCTGCTTTGTGGGTAACTGACATCGAGAATGACATACAGTATATGAAATCATGTGTGAGAAACTTTTGAAAATTGTAAAGCACTATAGAATTTAAAGAGTCTTTCAATAAAAAAAAAAATTTTTTTTTTTAAACAGTAGACAACTGTTAACAAAAAAAGAGAAACGACATAGAGGTGTTAATTTTGTGACTCTTGTTCCCCACCTACCTAGTAACCTCCATCCAGGTAGCCCTCTCTGCTTGAGTGTACCAGTCTGAGGACTCAGATGGCCACTGGAGTCTTTACAAGACAAACAACATTAGAGTCATTTGGTTCTTATTCCTAATTTGTTTGTTCCTTATTAGAGCTCCTTGGCATGTCAACTAAAGTGCATCCTTTGATAGGTATTCTGAGCAGGGCCGAATATGGTCAATTTTGCTCAGCTCTTGGACTTGAAGGCCTTTGACTTTTGCTCCACTTGCTCTTCTAGCTACTGTTTCCCCTTGGGCTCAGCCCTGCATGTTGGACTTGTTAATTTACATCTTTGACTTTGTCCACTCAGCTTCTTTCTTTATATATTTTCTTCTAAAACTCTGGATACAAGAAAGGACTACTCATCCCTCAGGAAAACCTATCCCATATTAGGAAAAGGGCTAGCTTCTGGTTTTCCTAAGAAATGAAACCAGTTCTTCCTCCAGTGGGGCTTTCCATGCACACGAACAGGCCATGTGTCCAGGACCACTGCCTCCATGCCAGTTACACCCACGTGCACGCTCATACTCTAACCTGGGAGCAGTTCCTCAATACTTTCTCTTCTTGTTTTGAACCACAGGATTTACTGGATCATTCGTGTACGTCGGGAAGCGGCTCTGGTCTTCCTTTTCTGGTACAACGAACAGTAGCCCGTCAGATCACACTGCTGGAGTGTGTTGGTAATTCTTTTTTCCCTTTCTTTGTGGGTTATGTGCCGTGGTTCTAGAAGTAGGATGGACCTTGGAAAATCTGCTTCGTGTTGCCTCTTGCTTGTTAAACGTCAGGAGATGTGAGGTAGCCATGTGGTAGTATGCCTCTAATCTGTGACTTGTGTTGGAGCACTTGAACTTGGTGAAGTTCTTGTCAAAGAACTAGTATCCACTAGTATCCACTAGGCAGGATACAGAGTGCCCAGTCAAAAGATTTCAGTTTTAAGTAGACCCTTCAGGATGATGGGAATGCTTGAAAATGAACTAACATGGCTGCTCCAGACCAGAGGCATTGGGGAATCTGAGGTAAGTCGGCTTTTGGACAGTAAACTTGGTTATTGCAATTTTATACTTCCTCTCTCTTCCCCTGCCTTAAAAAAAAATGAAATAAATGTACCAAAGCTACCCTTCATAACTGCTGTATTTAAACAAGAGCTGTGTACATTTCTCTGTGGCCTCTCACATTTTTTTCCATATTGGAACATATTTGTATAGAGGTATAATCATCGTGTGTATATAATTTGTCCGTTTTCAGTTTTAAGCTCACACACATTTTCATGTATTTGTACACATCACAGGTATTTTAAAGATTATGTATTTGTCTATTGCGTGATAACTTTAACAATACTGTTTGAAAAATGTTTTGCACACGTTGCTTCTTTTGAGTACGCAGAATAAATTTCTAGGAATTGGGGTTCCTGGGTCAAAATTCGTGATTTTTTTTTTTTTTTTTGCGGTACGCGGGCCTCTCACTGCTGTGGCCTCTCCCGTTGTGGAGCGCAGGCTCAGCGGCCATGGCTCATGGGCCCAGCCGCTCCGCGGCATGTGGGATCTTCCTGGACCGGGGCACGAACCCGTGTCCCCTGCATCGGCAGGCGGACTCTCAACCACTGCGCCACCAGGGAAGCCCCTCGTGATTTTTTATGGCTTGTCTTATATATTGCCGGATTGCCCTCTAGGAAGGTGGTGCAAATGCTTTTTTCTTTAAAGTCCTGATTTTTATTAGTTTTAGTTTTATGAGGTAGGCATTTGCAAGTCACATGACAGTTTTCATTAATTTCTCCTTTAGATGGCATGCAGGGATGGCCACAGTAGCAATAATGGATTAGAAACATCTCCTGGTTCTCCCAGTTTTGGGGGGCTGTCTTTGCAGCTCTTGCCATATCATCTTTTGCTTTTGGGAGGTGACAGGCCAACATAGGCTGCCTTCACCACTTGGCTGCTATCCTCTGACTTTTCTTCCTGTTTTCATGGAAACCAGGACACCCCCAAATGCAGTAGTGGAAGGGGGTGGCGGGCAGAGGTAGTAGAAGTGACTGCCACCTTCAGGCACACAGGTGGCCAGCAGGAGCCTGTTGCCTTTTCGCTACGTCTGTAGCTACTGCAACTGTTTCTGAACTCCAACTTCATGCTTCTCCTCCACGGTGGACTGTGCGTAGAGAAACTGAAAGTGGAAAAGCCCCCAGCGCGCTCACTGCTTACAACCAGAGTTGTCCTCTTGTACCAGCTAACATCCTATTTGATTATGAACAAGGGTGGCTGGGCAGGGGTAAGAAGTGAAGGGGAACATTACCCCCCATCCTCCTGTCCCATGGCCACTCACCATTCACAGAGCAGCAGCCCTCATGACCGGTCCTCAGAGATGGACCCCAGAGTCCAAAGGGCAAAATAATACTGCACCTTTAAAAATGCATACTGTTTCCGGTTGTATAGATATTCTTCAGCATTTTTTGAAATAGTTTATGTTCAGTTATAGCATTTTATTGGTTCAGTGCTAAAGAGCCATGCCTTTCAGTAGCATCTTGTTGGTGTTCATGTAGTACAGGCTTGAATAAAAATGTATGTAATGAACTGTTTGGATAATATGTTACCATTTTGGGTTGAAAAACATGAGAAGTTGGACTAGATCCATTGTTACAGATGGTGATCAATGAACCTCCAAATTTCAGGTGCTTTAGGGACCCCCCCCCCTTTTTGGGTCTCCATGGCCAGGACTTTTGGGCAGCTCTGCTTCTGTTTTCAGGGACTTCCGCATAAGGTTGCATTTGCAAAAAGCATTTGACAACTTAACAGCCTTTGAAAACCATTTAAGTAGGTTTCTGTTTCAATTCTGTCTACTTACACTGACATCTGTCTCTGTTTGCTCTAAAAAAAAGGATTTAAGGCAACTGTATAGTAATGTCCACAATGCCCTGGGATATTTTTCTCTCCTTCCTAATGAGAATGTGAGGACAAAGGGCAAATAAAGATACAGAACGGAACCAAAGGCAGGAAAAGATGAGAGTTCTCTTTTGTAGCAGTCGATTTTGTAGATCTTAGCACTAGCCTTCATCTTAAATTACAAATGCTGGGCAACTGCTATGACTTTATTCCAATTAATCCTGCACTAAATACTACTTTTGTGACTTGACAGTGGCCCACAAAAGACCAACTGGCTTCATTTAACGCTCTTTTGGATTAGTCACTGGTATTTAGTAGGGACATTGCTTATCGTAAGGGAATCTAGATTGAGCAGTTTTGATTATGTTTTGATTATATCCAGACATTATCTCCTGGACAGACATGCTTTCTCTCTCCATGTTTGGGTTCTCAGCGACTTAGTTTTCCAGCAAAGAGCTGCATTCCTATATATATAGGTGGTGCTGCAGCAGCTTATTACCAGCTGGGATTCCCAGCAGCCACTTGCCTTGGTAGAAAGCCCCGCTGCCCTGCAACTCGTATCTCCTGCTGCATCGTTTTCCAGGTGCCGCGTCTGCCTTCACCTTGATCATACCCCGTGTTGATCCCCACAGTCTCGCGGTAATTCCCTCCTCCTCCCAACCTCCCTGATCACCTACCTGTCATTAAGGAGAAAAACGGGAGCAGACATAATCAAAACGTAATCAAAACTGCTCAATCTAGATTCCCTTACGATAAGCAATGTCCCTACTAAGTACCAGTGACTAATCCAAAAGAGCATGTAGTTGACAAGCTGACAGTTGTGCTGGGGCTGCAGGAGGGGGCATGAACTCCGCAGATCAGATCACAACTCGTCACCGTTTTTTGAAAATGTCTTCTCCAAGTGGCCTTTTCAGTGTCACCCACTTGTGGCATCACAGGGACCATCTTGCAAGCGAACACCCATGACCACTGTCAGAAATAGGGACTGTTCTGGGATTATGTGTTTAAGACTTTGCAAATCCTCTTTTGAAATATATCCTCCGCCAAGAAATCCTTTAAGGATGGCAGTGGCTGTCTGTCGATCTCCTACACAGCATTGCTCTGTGTATGTGTGTGTGCGTGTGTGTGTGTGTTAATCCTTCAGAACACATATCTCAAACTCAGTGATCTCTTTTGTGAAAAATATAAATGCATATGTAAATTCACAAATGTGGACTCTTAGAAAATGCCGATGTTGATCCTTTATTAAGGGAAGGAATCAAGTAAGTTACTCAGTTAAGCCCCACACACGTATTTTGGCTTTCATCAACATTGAAATCTAATAATCTGTACCATTTTCTAAGTTTTACTAACTTTCATGTGCTTTTACAAACCATATGCATTTCATACCTTTTCATAGAGGAATGTAAATGTAAACTTTGTAATTAGCAGCTCATTGTACAGATGCAGGTTCTGAGAGTGTTTCATTTGATAGCACAGTAGGGTGGCCGGGAGGGGCAGTTTCCACCTTATTTTTGGATGTCTTTACAGGCAAAAAGTAGTGGTATTTATACCCCTGAGTTGTGTTTTTCCATGGGAGGGATTAAGGGTTGCTAGCATGAAGTTCGTTGGCTACCTGTCCTGTTCTACTGTCCAATGTCACCTCTGTGTTGCTTTCCACAGGGAAAGGCAGGTATGGTGAGGTGTGGAGGGGCAGTTGGCAAGGAGAGAATGTCGCTGTGAAGATCTTCTCCTCCCGGGATGAGAAGTCGTGGTTCAGGGAAACAGAATTGTACAACACTGTGATGCTGAGGCATGAAAATATTTTAGGTAAGTACAAAAATAACCCCCTCATTAATTTTTTTCTAGGAAGAAATAATTGCCTGCCTTTGCCCTCTCAGATTTGGTGTGTCTGAATTCGCAAGTCTCCCCTAAATGGTGACATAGGGACCATCAGCATTTATACACTGTTTAATTTTCTTTCCACATGAATTTCTTGTGTAAGTCTGCAAAGAAGCTAAGTTTGAAGATTCTCTGGATGATGAAAAGGAAATTGTTATTGCTAAGTCTTCCTCTGCAGGTTGTTATTTAAATAACAAAAATGTGCCCCATATTGTTCACTTCAAGGCTTCCTCTGTAGTTCTGCTTACCCCACCCTTTTTGAATATTTATTACTTGAATCAAACTAAGAAAGATCTTTGGACGATTTCCTAGAGATTCATAGCTCCCAGGGATATCGTAATTAAATGCACATTCCTTCAAACAAGGCATCGTTTTTAAAGCCCAGATTTAGAGAAGGATTTAGCATACATTTTAATTTGGAAACTAAAGCTTGGAAACATTTGTGAAATATGTGAAGAGCCCATTGAAATACTGCTATGGAAGTATAAAGGGTTAGAATATTCCTTTAGCCCGTTGACTTGTTTTTGAAAAGTTTTTCTACATGTGTTTATACTAATACATATATGATGAATGCTGCCTGGAGTGCTTCTTTAGTAGTGGCTATAAAGTTTCTATAGAACTGGACTCTTTATAGGATAGTGTTGGCCACTTCATGGCTGTGGGATCAGGTTTGGCTTATAGGAAGGTCATTGCCAGAATTTATTTCTATTCCAGTATTGCCAGTTTAGTATTAAGCCTGAGTCAGGTTGTCTACAAATCATGGTTTGACAGTTGTCCAAAGCTTTGCTTTAACAGTTTGGTGGTATGTTCCATCTCAGACTTGTCTCAGTTGCCGTTGTCATTTTCTCCCCTTCCCTTCCCCCTTGGGCCCTCGCCATCACCTAGGCCTCCTCACTTGTATCGTTGCTATGGGTCTCCCCTTTCCAGTCCATCTTGCCACACTGAATTATCTTCCACTGGGGCGCTGAGACACTTCTGCTCAGAGTGTCTTTGATGACTCCCACATCGCTTGCATCATTTGTGACTTCTGGGCCTGGCATTCCAGACTCCCTATTTTGGGGTCCCAAGAGGACTCTGCTACTTCCTGTACAAATATGCCCACATGCAGTCAGTTCCAGTATTTGTCACGCCTTGGGATTGCCCTTGAACATTCAGCTGTCTGTGTCTTCATTCATGCTGTTCTTGGTCATCCACTATCCCCATTCCACCCTCCACCCACTCCTTCCTTCATCAAAACTTCTTAGTTCCCTTCCAGACTCTCCCAAGGGATTTACTTGGGCTTTTCTGCACTCCTGCACTTTTTACCTCCTATATAACTCTTATCGTGACCGCCTTGTATTGCAGTTAGATGCATGTGTGTTAACAACAACGACTATAGTTACTATGCAGTAAGCACTGCTTTGTGTCATGCACATTTTCTCATTTAATCTTCACCATGACCATAAGAGGGCAGATATTCTTATTTTCCTCGTTGTAACTGATAAGGTAACAGAGGTACAGAGAGGTTAACATCACCCAGCAGGTTAAATAATGGAGCTGAGAACCACACTGGATGGTCTAACTCTTAACCACATGGTAGTTAGCTCATGGAATTGCTTCTTAGATTCTAGAGTCATAGTGTGAGGTGAAAATTCATCTACAGTCAAAATTACTTTTAAATGTCCCAATTTTCCTCTGACACTGGAACAGACTGAGGTTGGGTAACAGATAAACCACTGGCTGTGCTAAAAGTCATGATGTACAAGAAGTACTTATCTTTAAACAGTAGAAGTACTCTTAACGGGCAGGTGCACGTACTCTGAGAAGCACGTGGGGTCTGAGACTCACTGAAGGAAGGGCATGTTCAGGCAGCCCCTCTCTTCTCGTGGGCTCATGAGCTTATGGGCTCATTGAGCAAAACGCTCTAGATGTTGCCGTGCTATGCAAGTAGTCACTTTATCCATGCTCTTGAGTTAAATGACCTGTGATACCACTCCACTGTACACCCAGGACAAGAATTATTTCCATTGTTTTTGCTTTCACACCCAGTCCTGAGGACAGTTCCCTGCACGTGGTAGGTGCTTAATAAATATTGATTAAATTGGATTTAATCATGCAGGAAATTTGAAAGTCACCTTTGCAGTATGATTCATGTGAGAGAAGTTAGGTTCCCTTAGTGTGATCACAGAAGGCAAAACATTGTCCACTTCTTATTACATAATGATCCATGGAAATTGTGAATTCATGAGATCTTGTTACCCTCATCATAATTACAGCTATATGGATTAAT
Source organism: Mesoplodon densirostris (assembly GCF_025265405.1). Classification (NCBI taxonomy): domain Eukaryota; kingdom Metazoa; phylum Chordata; class Mammalia; order Artiodactyla; family Ziphiidae; genus Mesoplodon; species Mesoplodon densirostris. The sequence goes on along the minus strand of NC_082668.1, from coordinate 77,375,629 downwards.
TTTACTGTGTAGTCGGTCCTCTTAGTTGAGACAGCTCGTAGAAATTACCACCTTTTTTGGTTAAACTTCTTTCCCTGCCTTAGCAGTTTTTTGGATGTAGAGACTTTAAGGTTTTCTGTGACATTTTCTTTTCTATCAGAAGATTGTTTTGAATATCAGATCATGATTTCCCCCACCCTTGAGTATTGCTAACTCTAGCCACCTCGAAATACATAATTAAATTACACACACACACCTATAAAATTCTGGGCCCTCATTGTTTATCCCCCCCAAAATGATATCTTTCCAATGACTAGTTTGGATTTCAGCTCTTCCTTCTGCTGTGTCTGGTGTAGAAGTCAGCAGATCAGTGAATGATGGGAGGCTCTGTTTGGTGGTTGGAACAGTGTCTGGGAGTTTGGGAAGCCAGTTTCTACTCTCAGCATCATTAGAGGCCCACTCTGTGACTTTGGGCCAAAGTTCTATGTTTCTGAGCATCCTTTTCCTCATGACTGAAACCAGGGAGTTTCAGTTAATATGACAATTTCACTCCGAAGTCTCATCTTACACTCTTCTAAAAAAAAAATTATGGTACATATGATATCACTTATATCTAAAATATGACACAAATGAACTTATCTATGAAACAAGAGCAGACTTACAGACATAGAGAACAGACTTGTGGTTGCCAAGGGAGAGGTGGGGAGTAGGGGAGTTCAGAATTAGCAGAGGCAAACTAATATATATATAGGATGGATAAACAACAAGGTCGTACTGTATTGCACAGGAATATTCAATATCCTGTGATAAACCATAATGGAAAAGAATATGAAAAAGAATATATATATATATGTATAACTGAATCACTGTGCTGTACAGCAGAAATTAACACATTGTAAATCAACTCTACTTCAATAAAATAAATTTTTAAGAGCGATTATAGCACTAAAAAAATGGTACAGTATCCATTAAGTTGACCATTTTAATCATATAAGTGAGATTTAAGTACAATCATATTGTGCAACCGTCACCACCCTCCATCTCCAGAACTGCCACATACTCTTAAAAGGTACTGCTTAACCATTTAATCAGTCAGAATTCCTTGAGACCAATTGGAAGTGAAGGAAACTACCTAAAAAAGATATTAAATTACAAACTTTGGGGCTGTAATTGAACCCAGAACTATTTTGAACTATAATAGTAACCAGCTACTCTTGAACACTTACTGTGTGGTAGCCATCATAAGAAGCATTCTACCTACAATAACTCTTTATTTTCACAGTAACCCTTTGAGATACAGGACGGTGCTATCCATATCTTATAAATGAGGAAACCAAGGTGGCGATTTTATGTGACACATGTGGGATCACCCAGCTCAGGATGGTGAGCCGTGTGGACGCCCAGTAGTCTGGCTCTGGGGACCAACACTCTCAAGCCCTGTGCTCCCCAGCATGGTGGCCTCACTCCTCAGGTAGCAGAGCTGCCCAGCACCTGGTTCCCACGAGAGCTGCCAGTGAGAGGGTTACAAGGGCACTGCTTACCTCACTTAAGATTTAGGGTTTTATTTTAGTTTATGAGGCACCTGGGAGGATGACTTTGGCTGTTATGTAAGAGGCTTTTGCCCTAATCACGTTCTCTCTGTGTTATATGAACACGTCCAGTGGCTGGGCCAGGCTTCCAATGTATGGGCACCTGTTCAGTCTCCACTAACAGTAGAGTGCTTTGACTCAAAATACAAAAGTCCCATAAAAATGGTCTAGCATGTTGAAGCAAATGTAGTTGTACAATTCACACTTGAGTGGTAAATAGTTTTTTAAAAAATCTTGCTTATTTAAAAGTCAGTTTTCTTGAAGGTCTAGAGCCTGACTAACGGGACAGACAAAAATCCTTCTCTAAGAACTTGGGGACTTGGAGAAGGTGAGAGAATAAATTGTAGTTATTTATTTATTTAATCAATCACTCAGTCAATCAGATGCTGCTCTCCCTTGGCCAGAGGAATCAGTGAAGGCTACGCAAATATATAGCAGTAATTTAGTTTCTTTTGAGTGGTACTTCTATAGTTTGGGATATTCATTTTGGAGAAAGTTATTAAAGATGAATATCATGTGATTTACATATGATCATCTCAATAGATGCAGAAAAAGCTTTCGACAAAATTCAACACCAATTTGTGATAACTCTCAAGGAAGTAGGCACAAAGGGAACCTACCTCAACATAGTAGAGGCCATATATGACAAACCCACAGCCAACATCGTTCTCAGTGGTGAAAAACTGAAGCCATTTCCTCTAAGATCAGGAACAAGACAAGGTTGCCCACTCTCACCACTATTATTCAACATAGTTTTGGAAGTTTTAGCAACAGCCATCAGAGAAGAAAAAGAAGTAAAAGGAATCCAAATCGGAAAAGAAGAAGTAAAACTGTCACTGTTTGTAGATAACGTGATACTATACATACAGAATCCTAAAGATGCTACCAGAAAACTACTAGAGCTAACCAATGAATTTGGTAAAGTAGCAGGATACAAAATTAATGCACAGAAATCTCTGGCATTCCTATACACTGATGATGAAAAATCTGAAAGAGATGTTAAGGAAACACTCCCATTTACCACTGCAATGAAAAGAGTTAAAATACCTAGGTATAAACCTACCTAAGGACACACAAAAGACCTGTATGCAGAAAACTGTAAGACACTGATGAAAGAAATTAAAGATGATACAAGCAGACGGAGAGATATACCATGTTCTTGGATTGGAAGAATCAACATTGTGAAAATGACTATACTACCCAAAGCAACCTACAGATTCAGCACAATCCCTATCAAACTACCACTGGCATTTTTCACAGAACTAGAACAAAAAAATGTCACAATTTGTATGGAGACACAAAAGACCCCGAATAGCCAAAGCAATCTTGAGAAAGAAAAATGGAGCTGGAGGAATCAGGCTCCCTGACTTCAGACTCTACTACAAAGGTACAGTAATCAAAACAGTGTGGTGCTGGCACAAAGACAGAAATACAGATCAATGGAACAGGATAGAAAGCCCAGAGATAAACCCATGCACATATGGTCACCTTATTTTTGATAAAGGAGGCAAGAATATACAATGGAGAAAAGATAGCCTCTTCAATAAGTGGTGCTGGGAAAACTGGACAGCTACATATCAAAGAATGAAATTAGAACACTCCCTAACACCATATACAAAAATAAACTGAAAATGGATTAAAGACCTAAATGTAAGGCCAGACACTATAAAACTCTTAGAGGAAAACATAGGCAGAACATTCTATGACATAAACCACAGCAAGATCCTTTTTGACCCACCTCCTAGAGGAATGGAAATAAAAACAAAAATAAACAAATGGGACCTAATGAAACAAGCTTTTGCACAGCAAAGGAAACAATAAACAAGATGAAAAGGCAACCCTCAGAATGGGAGAAAATATTTGCAAATGAAGCAACTGACAAAGGATTAATCTCCAAAATATACAAGCAGCTCATGCAGCTCAATATCAAAAAAACAAACAACCCAACCCAAAAATGGGCAGAAAACCTAAATAGACATTTCTCCCAAGAAGATATACAGATTGCCAACAAACACATGAAAGGATGCTCAACATCATTAATCATTAGAGAAATGCAAATCAAAACTACAATGAGGTATCACCTCACAGCAGTCAGAATGACCATCATTAAAAAGCTACAAACAATAAATGCTGGAGAGGGCGTGGAGAAAAGGGAAACCTCTTGCATTGTTGGTGGGAATGTAAATTGATACAGCCACTGTGGAGAACAGTATGGAGGTTCCTTAAAAAACTACAAATAGAACTACCATATGACCCAACAATCCCACTACTGGGTATATACCTTGAGAAAACCATAATACCAAAAGAGTCATGTACCACAATGTTCATTGCAGCTTTATTTACGATAGCCAGGACATGGAAGCAACCTAAGTGTCCATCGACAGATGAATGGATAAAGAAGATGTGGCACATATATACAATGGAATATTACTCAGCCATAAAAAGAAACAAAATTGAGATATTCATAGTGAGGTGGATGGACCTAGAGTCTGTCCTACAGAGTGAAGTAAGTCAGAAAGAGAAAAACAAATACCGTATGCTAACACATATATGGAATCTTAAAAAAAAATGGTTCTGAAGAACCTAGGGGCAGGACAGGAATAAAGACACAGACATAGAGAATGGACTTGAGGACACAGGGAGGTGGAAGGGTAAGCTGGGACGAAGTGAGAGAGTAGCATTGACATATATACACTACCAAACGTAAAATAGATAGCTAGTGGGAAGCAGCCGCATAGCACAGGGAGATCAGCTTGGTGTTTTGTGACCACCTAGAGGGGTGGGATAGGGAGGGTGGGAGGGAGAGGCAAGAAGGAGGAGATATGGGGATATATGTATACATATAGCTGATTCACTTTGTTACACAGCAGAAACTAACACAACATTGTGAAGCAATTATACTCCAATAAAGATGTTAAAAACATTTTTAGAAAGATGAATATCATGTGGTTTAAAGTGAAAAAGCGGAAACATTTTTTTAACTGAAGTACAGCTGATTTACAGTGTTGTGCCCATCTCTGCTGTACAGCAAAGTGACTCAGTTATACACATACAGACCTTCTTTTTTATATTCTTTTCTATTATGGTTTATCTCAGTATATTGAATATAATTCCCCGTGCTATACAGTAGGACCTTGTTGTAGCAGAAACAGTTTCTTTAGCAAGAATAAATAAATGTCTGAGTGCACATTTTGTTTGATATTATGGCCAGCTAAGGGTTCTAAGAGAATCAGCTATGGGGAGACAAAGGCAGGTGGGATAACAGGGAAGAGTGAGAGACTAAGTCTGGCTGTGGGGACCAGCTTAGAGGAAGAGGGAGAAAGAGATGGGGATCAAGGTGCGGAAGTGTTATTCGGTTCACTTTACAGATATCCCACAGGTACAAATGTCAGATTGTCTTTCTCGAGTAGAAGCCAGCTTGTTTGAGGGCAGGATGATATGGTGGGTAAGAGTATGGGTTCTGGAGCCAGATTGCTGGGGACGGTTACTGACCTTAATGTCAGTGATGTAATCTACCCCCTTCATGTGGTTGTTGGAGGATTGCGTGTAGGATGTTTAAAACTGTGCCTGGCACATTGCTGATTCTCACTAATTATTAGCTGCTTTTGTTGTCGATGATGATGATCAAATAGGGAAACCTTTCTTTGTTCCCAGAACTTTCCTATGCAAGGTATGGTGTATCAGCAGCTGGCACCAAATTTGGAGTTGGTAGCAACTTAATAGCTGTGTGATCAATAGCTGTGTGATCCTTGGCACCTCCCAGCAGCAACTTCATCGTGTGTAAAATGAGTATAATATTTATCTTTCTGGTCTACTGAGAAAAATTCCATGAGAAAATATCTGTGCAAGTGATACAAATTTTATATAAAGTACTTTATATAAAGCACAGCATGTTTATATAGTCTCCTTTTCCTTTACACTTTCACAAGTCATTTAATTCTTCAAGCCATATCTGTCTTTAAAAAAAAAAATCCCCGGGCCTCCCTGGTGGCGCAGTGGTTGAGAGTCCGCCTGCCGATGCAGGGGATACGGGTTCGTGCCCCGGTCTGGGAGGATCCCATATGCCGCGGAGCGGCTGGGCCCGTGAGCCATGGCCGCTGGGCCTGCGCATCCGGAGCCTGTGCTCCGCAACGGGAGAGGCCACAACAGTGAGAGGCCCGCGTACCGCAAAAAGAAAAAAAAAAAAAAATCCCCTTATATTTCTAAGTCCCAAATTTCACTGTCCGTATGGGTGTCTATAAGGTATAGATCTATAATGCTAGGAAAGCACCTCTGTAGCAGGAAAGACAGGCACACACATCACCATTTATTTCATAGGTTAGGAAGTGCCTCCGACTGCGAGTTCTTTCAGTGTGCTGAAAAGTCCCCTCAGAATGTCTAGAAAAATTTCTTCCTTCCTCTTTATCTACATCTTTCAGTATCTCACTTTTAAAAAAATTTTACTGAAGTATAGTTGATTTACAATGCTATGTTAATTTCTGCTGTACAGCAGAGTGACTCAGTTATACATATATATTCTTTCTCATGTTTACAGTTTATCACAGGATCAGTATCTCACTTCTTTTCAAGACCTCAGTTGTCACTTCTTTTTTTTTTTTTTTTTTTTTTTTTTGCGGTACGCGGGCCTCTCACTGCTGTGGCCTCTCCCGTTGCAGAGCACAGGCTCCAGACGCGCAGGCCCAGCGGCCATGGCTCATGGGCTGGGGCACGAACCCGTGTCCCCCGCATCGGCAGGTGGACTCCCAACCACTGTGCCACCAGGGAAGCCCCAGTTGTCACTTCTTGATGGAAGCCTACTGTAACATCTAGTCTGAATTATTATGATTCCCTGCTCTGGGCTCCTGTTATCCTTTGCACATATATATTACAGGACTTTTCATATTATATCATCATATTTCCGTTTTAACTCTGTCATCTTTTCTAGCCAACAAACACTATCATCTTGGTTTTCCTGTGTGACTGACAAAGAGCATCCTAGGTGCCTGTTATATTTGATAGGTTCCTTTTTTAAATCGATGAATCAGTCGCATTTAATATAAACTTACCCCTTGATTTTATAGCAGAGACAATCCAAGGAGCCCAAATGAGTTGCCTAATGTTATAAAGCACATCACAGGCAGATCAAGACTAGAACACAGGTGTCTAGGTTCTAGGCTTTGTGTTCTTTCTGGGTGGTTGATGAATGATCTGTGCTTGGAACGTCAACATGATAAAGGGTTTAACACCCTCATTATGGGTAAACACAAAGACATTATTTCTATCTGAATCTCAATGCAATGTAAAAAAAATTTCAAAGGATTATTTACAATGGAAATGAATATGAAAATTTCCTATTCACTAGCAGTGTCTTCTTAAGGTATAAATACATTATTTTTCTCTGTTGATGCCTCTGTAAACCTCCTTTCATGGCAGTTGGTAAGTTTAATTATTTTTTGTTATAGGTGATCTCTACTGTATGGGTCACTATTTCTGTATAGTAAATTAAGCTGTAATGTGAAATTCTCACATGTCTATTAATTTTGTTCTTGCTCTCTCCAGGTTTCATTGCTTCAGACATGACATCAAGACACTCCAGTACACAGTTGTGGTTAATCACACATTATCATGAAATGGGATCGCTGTATGACTACCTTCAGCTTACTACTCTGGATACAGTGAGCTGCCTGCGAATAGTGCTGTCCATAGCTAGTGGTCTCGCACATTTACACATAGAGATCTTTGGGACCCAAGGGAAACCAGCCATTGCTCACCGAGATTTAAAAAGCAAAAACATCCTGGTTAAGAAGAATGGACAGTGTTGCATAGCAGATTTGGGTAAATTTTTAAAAATATTTTTTAATTACTGTTTTAACTTTTGTTGTCTTCCCTTGTTTAGCCAGGTTGCATCTTTTTCCCTCCAAACACTTTGTTATGAAAAATTTCAAGCATGCAAATTGAAAGGGCTTCCCGGTGAACACCTGTATATTTACCACCTAGATTCTCCCATGAACATTTTACTGTTATCACATATCCAGCCTCCATTTATCAATACAGCTTAATCTTTGATACATTTCAAAGTAAATTGCAGACAAAAGAGCCCTTCCCTCCAGTGGCTTCAGCATACACACCAATATATCATTCACTGGAGTTCTTTACTTTTTTTCTCTTTTCAGGTAAAATTTACATTTCATATGAAATGCACAGATCTTAAGTATACACTCTCAGATTTTTGACAAATGCTGTAAAATCCAAATCGCTGTCAAGATACAGACCTTCCCATTACTCTAGAAAGTCACCTCGTGCTGGTTCAGTCCGTTCCTGCTCCAGCCCACCCTGAGAGGCAACCAGTACTGTTGCATTCTGATTTCACAAGCTTTACACAAAGTAGGTACACAATGAAATAACCTATGGAATGAATTTGTCTTAAAAATGGTTTATAAAGTTGTTCTTCTGTAACCAAGGCAAATTATCAATCAAAGAAAGAGGGGGAAAAAAAATCCCCAAACTAATTTACCATTTGCCCTGCTGGCATATCTCATTCTTATGGTGTTAGGGTAATGCTTAATGTAGCTTTAATTGCATTATAAATAAGATTATTTTCATTTATAGTGGCATTCTCTATAAAGCCTATTCATCCTAGACCCCTACAATATTGGCTGAATAATTATGCTAACGAGAACTGAATTGTAATTTTGGTTATTCATTTCGGTGGACTACTGAGGATACTCACTCTCCTTGAATAAAAAATGGTTGCTCTTATTTTCATACCATTATAGTTATTGTTACACTGATAAAGGTTTAGGCAGTGTTAGCTCTAATTACATAAATGATAAAATTGTTTTTAAACACAAGGGATTTGACATATCAGGAAAATTTATTTCTTTCAAATAAATTTATTTTTTTTCAAATAAAATTTCTTTCTTTATCCCTTTAAAGTCCTTGTGTTCATGTTGAGAAATTATTTGACGGTGTTTTCCAAGTATAGGGAGGCATGACCCTAACGTTTTTGTTGTGGTGTACAAGACTTTTTTGGCTGTGCCATGGCTTATGGAACTAAGGTGATTTGAGTTTCCCAATTATTGACCCAGTATTTTTTTTAAATAAATTTATTTATGTTTGGCTGCATTGGTCTTGCTGCACGCAGGCTTTCTGTACTTGTGGCGAGCGGGGGCTACTCTTTGTTGCGGTGCGCGGGCTTCTCATTGTGGTGGCTTCTCTTGTCGCAAAGCACGGGCTCTAGGCGTACGGCCTCAGTTGTGGCTCGTGGGCTCTAGAGCGCAGGCTCAGTAGTTGTGGCGCACGGGCTTAGTTGCTCCACGGCATGTGGGATCTTCCCAGACCAGGGCTCGAACCCATGTCCCCTGCATTGGCAGGCAGATTCTTAACCACTGTGCCACCAGAGAAGTCCCTGATCCAGTATTTTTGTACAGGTTTTTTCATCTATCTATTTACCTGCCCTAAGTGCTGACCTGCTTACACTCAGGGCAAGGGTGGGGGGCTGAGCAAGGGGGACTTCAGTGTTTGACACTGTGCCTTGAACGTCTCTATTGTTTGAAACTTTTACAATAGTGTGTTTATGTATTATTCATGTTACTAAAAGTCAATTATGCCCACCTCACACAATTCTTGTAAGATTCAGAAATTTTATAAATGCTTGGCAAATAGTCATTCAAATGGTAGCTGCTGTTATAGTCCTGAGGCTAAGGGAAGATGGACAAATTGAGGCAGCTGTTGGTTTTGGTTTATGGGACTTGGGGGGAATTAGCAAATCCAACTAATTAATTATTTAATTACGTTTATTTTTACCTATAGCTTTCCAGCTGGATTCACGGTTTCATACAGAAATCTGTGTTAAGGGGTCATTATTCAAGGAAGTAGATTGGTAGTACAGGAGACAGCTCCTGTAAGACTGCAATTTATATTAATTTTTTACTTTATACCTAGAAATTAAGGATCACTTGTTAGAAATTATGTTCTATCATTAGTACTGTAAAACTACCAGTATTTTAGCAAAAATACCAGTATTGTATTTTTCTAACTTTTGATCATAGAAAAATTCAAGCATAAAGATTGAAAAAGTAGTATGATAGTCATTCATATCCACAACACCTAGATTCAACAGTTATTAAAATGTTGCCAAAGTTGCTTTATCTGTATGTGGCTGAGTGTATATGTTTGCAAATTTATTTGAAAATAAGTTGAAGTCACAACTCTTTACTACTAAATACTTCAAAGTGCATCCCCTAAAAATACTTCTTGCATAATCACAGTTTATCACACCTAAAAGTTATTGATTATGCTTTAATATCATTTAATAGCCATTTTCAAATTTTTCCAGTTTTTTCAAACAAGAATTGAGGCACATTGCATTTGGTTGGTTTGTCTCTTTAGTTAGTGTAATAATTATGGATTACTGGGAAACAAATTACCTCTAAAATTTAGCAGCTTAAAATAACACAAATTTATTATCTCACACAGTCGGTCAACAGTCTTGGAACAACTCAGGTCTTTGGTTCTGGCTCAGGATCTTACAGGGGTAACAGTCATACCATCAGTCAGGGCTGCAGGCATCTGAAGGCTTGGTCGGGCCTGGAGGAACTTCTAGGATGGCTCACTCACATGTCTGTTGATGGGAAGCCTCAGTTCCCTGTCATGTGGTCCTGTCCACCGGGCTGCTTGAGTGTCCTCATAACACTATGAATGAGCCCAGAGAGAGCAAACAGGAAGCCACATGCCTTCTATGCCCTAATCTTGAAGATACACACTCTTCTGCCGTATTCTGTTTGGTAGTCCAGCCCACGCTCAAGGCATGAGGAATTGAGTTTCCCCTCGTGAAGGGAGAAGTTTCAAAACACTTGTGGATGTATTTTTAAACCACCACAGCTAGTATTTCTATTGTCTATTTAAACTGCACTTTTTTTGTATTCTGTTATCTTCACTCTGGTTCTGGAAATGGTGGAGGGGCATTATGATTTGCGAAATGTTTGTAATGGCCATAGAATCTTAGGGTTGGTTACAAAAATAAGGAGAAGAGGAACCAGTCTGATTTAGTCAAACGCAGTTGCCAGTATCTTTGGTATTAAGGCTGAGATAACATACGTGCTATCTCCCTTTCTTTATATGGAGTTACCATCTCACCCATGCAAAGCCACGGAGTGGGAGGAGAAGCATTCTCCATAGATGACTTGAGGCTTCCCCCCTGGGTTACAAAGGTGTACATGGTCTGCCTGCTCCAGTTTGGCAATTTTCATTATTTTGAGTGTTACAGGAATCACTTTCAGTTGGTCTGCATATGTATCAAAAAGTAATTCCATTCTCAAATAAACCATGCACGTATCTGTCTATTCCCCTTGGTCTGTGAGGAACGCTGGGTCTCTCTAATTGGCTGAGGAATTCGGAAATGAATCATGGTTTAAGATAATGCCAGCTTAATGTTCTCTGTACATGTGGCTGCAGAGAAAGCCCTGTGGGTTTGGTCCACGCTACTGTTCAGATGAGTGGCCCTTTTTTAGGGATGTAGCAGGGCCCGGAGCAGTCGGCCCTTTATGTAATGATAAATTACCTCAAAGTCCCTGCCTCACATGGTTTGAAGTTTGTGTTTGCAGTCTAGTGGGAGCTGTGCTGGAGCCTGAGAGCTTAATTTGCTCCTTGTTATTTAAGCCACTTGGAGGCTCCCATTTAACAAGTGAGTCTGTTTTCCTGTGGATTTCGAACACTGGCCTCATTGGTTTCGTGTATTAGTTTATTATTTACCCCAAACTTTTTGTCTCTGAGGTTCATCTATTAACCTAAGGGCCTCAGAATGTTTCTGGCATCAGCCCTTTTTCCTGCTCTCAACAGAAGCCATCACAAGGGCACTCCAGAGATGACTCTGGGTGTAATGCGGCAGTCACCATGGATGCCACAAGAGGGCGCTGTTCGTTGGGTTTGGTTTAAAATTCTTCAGCAGCCGTCTGTGAGAAAGGAAGGGAGTGGATTGACAATGTTGTCTTCTTCCTTTCAGGCCTGGCAGTCATGCATTCCCAGAGCACCAATCAGCTCGACGTGGGGAACAACCCCCGTGTGGGCACCAAACGCTACATGGCCCCCGAAGTTCTAGATGAAACCATCCAGGTGGATTGTTTCGATTCTTATAAGAGAGTCGATATTTGGGCCTTTGGACTTGTCTTGTGGGAAGTGGCCAGGCGGATGGTGAGCAACGGTAGGTATCTGATCTCAGATAATATTGTCCTTGTCCGAGTCCTCTTGATTCTGCTACCTTTAAAAGGGCAAAGGGAATATTTAAGTACACATTGTTCCATGAATCATGCTTGTGAAGCTGTTGGCATTTATATTTGCTTTATGGCTGGTAGGTGGAAGGCGTGTAATGGCAGTCTGTTTTAACTGCAGGAGGGGAAACCGTGGTGGAAAAAGTATTTCTGCAAGAGACTACTTATTCCTTGGTTTGTTTTTTTATCAGTCCATATTTTATTTTTCCTTCCTCCGTCCTTATTCTGCCTTTTTTCCCCACCCTTCCTCCTTCTTTGCTCTTTTCCCAAGTGAGTTTTATCATGAGAAGCCTCAAGGAAATCTAAGGGTGAATTCTGCTATTATAGATATTTTTACTTCTTAAGTTTGGATTATTGAGAAAAGATTCAGGTTGCACACTCAGAATTCACTCATTTGTAAGAAGCAGGCTGTACCTGCAAAGTAAGTGAAGTTTACATTCAGGAAGCCCTGAATAGGAGGCTCGTGCTGGTCCTCTTATAAATAAGCGTTATGAAATGGTGTTGCCTTAGCAGCTAGGGAATCATATGTCTATCAATAAGTTTTTACCCATATTCCCAACAGTGAACTTTCACCTCCATGTTTCAAATCAGCCACAAATACATTGTTGAATTTTAAGTTCACTGTATTCTGAAAGCACTACATATCCTCATTCAAATAGCACATGCCCCATCTACCCACAAAGTGGTTATTATAGCAGAATCTCTCGAATCGACTAAATCGACCTCTTCATATCTTCACAACTGCAAGTCCTATTTCACAAAGAATGTGTCTGAAATTGTTCCAGAAAAATAGAAGAAAATGCTATATATTTAAATTAATATTCATTTTCAGGAGATACTTTACCCTCCTGGGACCCACTGGAATCCTAGATTTGAAGTATTAAAGAAATTATGCATGAAGTCACTGACATATGTGCTCCATCCCACCTTCCACTGATAGTTTCTTGTAAGGATTGAAATTTTGGGGGTAACTACAATTTTCAAGAACAATAGCCAGAGAGTAGGAAGTTCTGGTTCTGTGAGCGAAGTGAAATTGGGGTAACGTAACATAGTTTTAGTGTGCAATAATTTAAATTGGCAAGCCTCTGTGGTAGTTTTTTTCCCTCCCTAACAGCAGAGTGTGTTTGCTTTTAACAAACACTCTTAAGGGTATCAAAGACAGTGTTTTAAATTAAACATAAACATACATGCATTGTAAACAGACAGTTCTTTTAAAGGTTTTTTTTTTTGGGAATGGAGTCATGAACATTTTCTTGGTAACTGTTTCTCAATTGTTGAGAGCTACTGACTTAAATTTTGTGCCATTCAAGTGCCTTGAGAATTGTTTGCACCAGAGTGATTGTTTTGCTGATTTATAAAGTTCTGAACTTTGCCTGAAATTGCACAGCAACTTCATTTCCCCATCCCTGTCCCTAATAATTCTTGAGTGCCTTAGAGTTGAAAATCAAATTCTAATTAGTTTATTTTAAACACTTTAGAGAAGGGTTGGTGTCATTATAAACTGTGTGGTGGGGAACTTGCCCCAGACGAAGAGGAAGTTAATATTCCAAGGCCAGGATAGTCCAGTCCAGCTATGGGTGCTGGAGCCATGCCAGGCAAGCCTGCGTGATGAAAGGCAAACTTGGCAGAAACTTGGGATTTGCGCTTTGTAAGAACTCATGTTGCAAATTTCTTCCGTGTCGCAGGCTTAAACCCAAATGACTTTCAAAGATCAGCTGTGATTAATAGGAATCAGTGGAGAATAGAGCCATCAATTTAAAATGTAGCTCAACAAATAGTTTTCTTGATCTATCCTGTGTTTAACATTGTTTTTGGAAAAAATATCCTGAAGGGTAGAGGAAGAGAGACTATTTTGGTTGCTTTCTGATTTACTGATCTCCCCCTTACATCATGGTTTAGATTGTTCCTAAAATTTTGTGGGTTGAGCTTCTGTTCTGTGGTGTGGTTTGATTTTTAGGGGGAGGTAAGGGTATGTCATGTCTCATTTTAAATCAGCTACTGTCCCTTGGCAATGACTAACTTGATATTTCTCCTTCTCTTTCTCTAGTCCTCCTTCTCCCATGAATATTCACATGCACACAAACACACACAGAAATCAGTTTATCCAAACTCAAACTTGAAAGTGTTCAATGCTGCTTGCATACCTGTTAATATTTTTGTTATTTCTAACCCCAAACACAAAAATGAGTAGAAAGAAAAATAAGAAAAATTTGCCTTTACCTTCCAGTATTCATCTTTCTTTCCCCTTCTTCTCTATGCAACTATGTACATATTTTTTTACTTAGTTGTGATCATACTGTAAATGTAATTCTGTATCATCTTTTTCATTTGTTTTTTAAATGTTGTTAGTCTGTTTTTATTTTAGATGGTCCCATGATATTTCATTAATTTAACCATTCCTATGTTGTCAGATATCCTCTTTCCTCCATGTAGACATCTTTGTTCATACAACTTTTTCATTTGGGGAATTATTCTTAACCTGAAAATAAGTAGACCTATTAGGTCAAAGAACTTGGATTTTTTTTTTTTTTTTACATCTTTATTGGAGTATAATTGCTTCACAATGGTGTACTAGTTTCTGCTTTATAACAAAGTGAATTAGTTATACATATACATCTGTTCCCATATCCCTTCCCTCTTGCGTCTCCCTCCCTCCCACCCTCCCTATCCCACCCCTCCAGGCGGTCACAAAGGACGGAGCTGATCTCCCTGTGCTACGCGGCTGCTTCCCACTATCTATCTACCTTACGTTTGGTACTGTATATATGTCCATGCCTCTCTCTCGCTTTGTCACAGCTTATCCTTCCCCCTCCCCATATCCTCAAGTCCATTCTCAAGTAGGTCTGTGTCTTTATTCCTGTTTTACCCCTAGGTTCTTCATGACATTTTTTTTCTTAAATTCCACATATATGTGCTAGCATACGGTATTTGTCTTTCTCTTTCTGACTTACTTCACTCTGTATGACAGACTCTAGGTCTATCCACCTCATTACAAATAGCTCAATTTCGTTCGTTTTTATGGCTGAGTAATAATATTCCATTGTATATATGTGCCACATCTTCTTTATCCATTCATCCGATGATGGACACTTAGGTTGTTTCCATCTCCGGGCTATTGTGAATAGAGCTTCAATGAACATTTTGGTACATGTCTCTTTTTGAATTACGGTTTTCTCAGGGTATATGCCCAGTAGTGGGATTGCTGGGTCATATGGTAGTTCTATTTTTAGTTTCTTAAGGAACCTCCATACTGTTCTCCATAGTGGCTGTACCAATTCACATTCCCACCAGCAGTGCAAGAGTGTTCCCTTTTCTCCACACCCTCTCCAGCATTTATTGTTTCTAGATTTTTTGATGATGGCCATTCTGACTGGTGTGAGATGATATCTCATTGTAGTTTTGATTTGCATTTCACTAATGATTAATGATGTTGAGCATTCTTTCATGTGTTTGTTGGCAATCTGTATATCTTCTTCGGAGAAATGTCTATTTAGGTCTTCTGCCCATTTTTGGATTGGGTTGTTTGTTTTTTTGCTATTGAGCTGCATGAGCTGCTTATAAATTTTGGAGATTAATCCTTTGTCAGTTGCTTCATTTGCAAATATTTTCTCCCATTCTGAGGGTTGTCTTTTGGTCTTGTTTATGGTGTCCTTTGCTGTGCAAAAAGCTTTGCAGTTTCATTAGGTCCCGTTTGTTTATTTTTGTTTTTATTTCCATTTCTCTAGGAGGTGGGTCAAAAAGAATCTTGCTGTGATTTATGTCATAGAGTGTTCTGCCTATGTTTTCCTCTAAGAGTTTGATAGTTTCCGGCCTTACATTTAGGTCTTTAATCCATTTTGAGCTTATTTTTGTGTATGGTGTTAGGGAGTGATCTAACCTCATACTTTTACATGTACCTGTCCAGTTTTCCCAGCACCACTTATTGAAGAGGCTGTCCTTTCTCCACTGTACATTCCTGCCTCCTTTATCAAAGATAAGGTGACCATATGTGCGTGGGTTTATCTCTGGGCTTTCTATCCTGTTCCATTGATCTATCTTTCTGTTTTTGTGCCAGTACCATACTGTCTTGATTACTGTAGCTTTGTAGTATAGTCTGAAGTCAGGGAGTCTGATTCCTCCAGCTCCGTTTTTCATTCTCAAGATTGCTTTGGCTATTCGGGGTCTTCTGTGTTTCCATATAAATTGTGAAATTTTTAGTTCTAGTTCTCTGAAAAATGTCAGTAGTAGTTTGATAGGGATTGCATTGAATCTGTAGATTGCTTTGGGTAGTAGAGTCATTTTCACAATATTGATTCTTCCAATCCAGGAACATGGTATATCTCTCCATCTATTTGTATCATCTTTAATTTCTTTCATCAGTGTCTTATAATTTTCTGCATACAGGTCTTTTGTCTCCTTAGATAGGTTCATTCCTAGATATTTTATTCTTTTTGTTGCAATGGTAAGTGGGAGTGTTTTCTTGATTTCACTTTCAGATTTTTCATCATTAGTGTACAGGAATGCCAGAGATTTCTGTGCATTAATTTTGTATCCTGCTACTTTACCAAATTCATTGATTAACTCTAGTAGTTTTCTGGTAGCATCTTTAGGATTCTCTATGTATAGTATCATGTCATCTGCAAACAGTGACAGCTTTACTTTTCTTTTCCAATTTGGATTCCTTTTATTTCCTTTTCTTGTCTGATTGCTGTGGCTAAAACTTCCAAAATTATGTTGAATAAGAGTGGGCAGCCTTGTCTTGTTCCTGATCTTAGTGGAAATGGTTTCAGTTTTTCACCATTCAGGACGATGTTGGCTGTGGGTTTGTCATATATGGCCTTTATTATGTTGAGGAAAGTTCCCTCTATGCCTACTTTCTGCAGGGTTTTTATCATAAATGGGTGTTGAATTTTGTCGAAAGCTTTCTCTGCATCTATTGAGATGATCATATGGTTTTTCTCCTTCAGTTTGTTAATATGGTGTTATCACATTGATTGATTTGCGTATATTGAAGAATCGTTGCATTCCTGGAATAAACCCCACTTGGTCATGGTGTACGATCCTTTTAATGTCCTGTTGGATTCTGTTTGCTAGTATTTTGTTGAGGATTTTTGCATCTATGTTCATCAGTGATATTGGCCTGTAGTTTTCTTTCTTTGTGACATCCTTTTCTGGTTTTGGTATCAAGGTGATGGTGGCCTCGTAGAATGAGTTTGGGAGTGTTCCTCCCTCTGCTATACTTTGGAAGAGTTTGAGAAGGATAGGTGTTAGCTCTTCTCTACATGTTTGGTAGAATTCGCCTGTGAAGCCACCTGGTCCTGGGCTTTTGTTTGTTGGAAGATTTTTAATCACAGTTTCAATTTCAGTGCTTGTGATTGGTCTGTTCATATTTTCTATTTCTTCCTGATTCAGTCTTGGCAGGTTGTGCATTTCTAAGAATTTGTCCATTTCTTCCAGGTTGTCCATTTTATTGGCATAGAGTTGCTTGTAGTAATCTCTCATGATCTTTTGTATTTCTGCAGTGTCAGTTGTTACTTCTCCTTTTTCATTTCTAATTCTATTGATTTGAGTCTTCTCCCTTTTTTTCTTGATGAGTCTGGCTAATGGTTTATCAATTTTGTTTATCTTCTCAAAGAATCAGCTTTTAGTTTTATTGATCTTTGCTATCGTTTCCTTCATTCCTTTTTCATTTATTTCTGATTGATTTTTATGATTTCTTTCCTTCTGCTAACTTTGGGGGTTTTGGGTTCTTCTTTCTCTAATTGCTTTAGGTGCAAGGTTAGGTTGTTTACTCGAGATGTTTCCTGTTTCTTAAGGTGGGATTGTATTGCTATAAACTTCCCTCTTAGAATTGCCGTTGCTGCATCCCATAGGTTTTGGGTCGTGTCTCCATTGTCATTTGTTTCTAGGTATTTTTTAATTTCCTCTTTGATTTCTTCAGTGATCACTTCACTATTAAGTAGTGTATTGTTTAGCCTCCATGTGTTTGTATTTTTTACAGCTCTTTTCCTGTAGTCTCATAGCATTGTGGTCAGAAAAGATACTTGATACAATTTCAATTTTTTAAAATTTACCAAGGCTTGATTTGTGACCCAAGATATGATCTATCCTGGAGAATGTTCCATGAGCACTTGAGAAAAATGTGTATTCTGTTGTTTTTGGATGGAATGTCCTATAAATATCAATTAAGTCCATCTTGTTTAATGTATCATTTAAAGCTTGTGTTTCCTTATTTATTTTCATTTTGGATGATCTGTCCATGGGTGGAAGTGGGGTGTTGAAGTCCCCTACTATGAATTTGTTACTGTCGATTTCCCCTTTTATGGCTGTTAGTATTTGCCTTATGTATTGAGGTGCTCCTATGTTGGGTGCATAAATATTTACAATTGCTATATCTTCTTCTTGGATCGATCCCTTGATCATTATGTAGTGTCCTTCTTTGTCTCTTCTAATAGTCTTTATTTTAAAATGGGTGTTTTTATGGCTTCACACATAACTGCCAAATTGCTTTCCATAAGAGTTGTTCTAATTTACAATATCCCGCTCACCCCAGGGTGTGATGTACCTATTTCACTTTCTTACTTGCTTTAAGAACTGACATTAAAGGATATATATATTTGAAATTATTACATACTAAATGTACCTCATTTAAATATATGACTATCTTAGGGAGGTCATTATAATTATGCATCTTTGAGTTTCTGAGTCCATTATAAAAATTGATGACCAGATAGTTCTCTTGGAGTAATATACAGTCCTCAAGTGAACCATGAGTATAAAAATATGTCACATTTTGTATTTTCATGGGAATTTTACATTTCTTTGCTAATAATAATAAACTTCCTGCTGTGTCTGTACAGGAAATGAGAGTTAAGTCCATTTTCACATCTGAAAATTTCTCAGTAGTGTCTTTTGGAACTTACTCTTTGTGTTTGACACTGAATTTGGAATTGGTCAGAAGGAAAGCCATTTTCTCACCATTTCCGGGTGAATTTTCTATATGAATCTAAGGCAGGGGTTTGCTTGAATCACTAGTTCTTAAGCTGGAGAGTGTGCAGCAGAATCACCTAGAAACACAGAGTACTGAACCGTCCCCAAGTTTCTGATTTAGTAGGTCTAGGGTTGGACCCAGGATCTCCCTTTCTAGCAGGGCCCCAGGTGATGCTGTGCTGCTAGGTCAGTGACCGTACTCTTGGGATCTCAGGTTAAAATGGAATATATCGGTCTCACCCAGGCCAGGAAATAAAGACTATCCCTGGAATGCTGACCCAGCCCATCTGAGCAGGATTTCCTGATTTGTGTTCTTAATGCATCAGGTGAAGCTTCCTCTCTCTTCCAAGCTGAAGAGGGGTCCCTTTCTCCTTTGAGTCTTGTAGCTAGGCCTTGGCCTTTCTTTCTAGATTTTTGCTACTTCTCTGGCAGTGTTCTTCCTTTCTTCCTTTTATAGTTCTGCAGACACACTGGTTTCTGGTTACCTGGGTTCAGTGTGGTGTGCAGACAGAAATTGACACGTGGATCCCACAGATAAATGGGTGCATCACAGCTCTTCGCGTGTGCCATTTAGCTTTGGTCTGATCAAAAACTTCCAGTAGCCCCATCCAAGCATCCTGCAGCAGTTCCCTCTTGAGATTAGAAGTCCTCTCTCTGGAACCTCAGCCTTCGGTGTCACACCTTGTTTGGATCCCTGGATGCAGAAACGCCAGAGTTGTCTTGCTCTAATACTGTGGTCATCTGCCCATGGATTTAAAAGCTAACTAAAATGATCTTCATTGTCCCTCCTGTAGCACATCTTTGACTGTGGCATCATCCAGGCAGCATGAGCCTCTGTTATACCCTTCACGTGTTTCCTCTTCGCTGCCCACAGGAGGGCTATGTGGACATACTTCTGTTTCACTGTGACTGGCTTTGGTTATTCCATTTTGTGATGGAATCCAGTGTTGAAATGCGTCAAAAGCACTTGTATCTCATTGAAAAAACCCTGCTGGCTGAGCTGTATCTCTTAATGGGGTGGGGACTAGGAAATACTTGTTAGAATAAGCTTATGTTTGGCACACGTACTTCGGAAAACCTCTTCTAATGAGCCCTTGGGCTTGCTAAGGAATGGCGTGTGCCTCAAGTTCCTGAGCACAATGGGCTTGTATATGGAAACCATGACAGGTCTGATTTTCTTCAGCAACTTAATATCCAATGTGTTTCACGATTTTATTTCACTACCTTAGTGTATATTAAGGTTTGAATAAAGGGAAGACTCAGGGAAAATTTTTAATATTCATTCAAGCAATTTCTTTCAGGTTTGTTTTATTTCGTTTGAGCCTTTAGGTGAGTGGTTGGGGGCAGGAATATGGAGGTGGGATTTTTCTCTCACTGATTCCTGGAATTTCGTGTCCCTGATTTAAAGATCTAGACCAAAGGAGGGCAGTCAACTGACCTCACGACAAAATAACCAGAGGGCAGCAGAACTTTTCTGGGTATTGTTCACTGCTTACTGGTCTCTTTTCCTTGACACATCTTTAACAGCAGGTGTCTCCACCAAGACAAGTATCTGTGGTGTCAACCTTGTAACAGCATCCAGTGAATGATACATTCTTCTTCTCATGAGACCTCTACAGATAGCAAACGC
The DNA here is from genome assembly GCF_025265405.1 of Mesoplodon densirostris. NCBI lineage: Eukaryota > Metazoa > Chordata > Mammalia > Artiodactyla > Ziphiidae > Mesoplodon > Mesoplodon densirostris. The sequence goes on along the minus strand of NC_082668.1, from coordinate 77,355,215 downwards.
TTGGAAGTCTTCTGGAGCTTCTCCCTCTAGGTCTGAGGGTGCGTGAGATGTAAGGCGTCTTGTCAAAGCTTAACTCAGAGCATGGCTGTGCATCTCTCCTCGGCCCTTTGACCTAGGCCCTTTGACCTTTCTTCTGACAACTGTCACATTAATAAATATTTTTAGTAGGGCCTGACTATGAAGCAATCTGTGAACCATTTATTTTGGCTATGCCATATTGCTGAGAATCCCAGTAACAGCAATTACTTTTAACAGATTTCAGATAATGCATTTAGTCTTGATTTGAATAATGTGCATGGTTCCATATGCCCATGAATTGTAGTGGGGATAGCAGGATGAGGTCATCACTGCCACACAGATACTTTACTTAGCAGGGAACAGAGCTGGCAGGACAGCTCTGTTCCTGTTTCTGAAAGGAGTCCCTGCCTTGGGGAGAGGCAGAGCTTCCCAGCTAGTGCGCCTGGTTGGTTACAGGAGTGCATGAGGTGCTGGTTCTCCGAAACCTCCAGCAGCAAGGCAGCACCAAGGGTGACCAGAACCCCCTGGGCTGTTGTCCCCTCTGCTGTGAGCAGCTCCATCCGTTTTTTGATGTGGGCCATGGCTTGAAAACTGTGTTTGAAATCCTTCTGTGAGGAATGTTAAGCAAAGTGACACAAATAGTTGATACACCTTTTTGAATCCTCTTCCTACCAGGAAAAAAATGCCTCTCTGAAAACAGTGTTTCCCAAGATTCTCTCATACACAGACTACCTTTATGATTTCTTTTCATATCCAAATGCCCCTTGTACCATTATTTTCTTAATCATTTAAATAGCTAACTTTTTCAAACATTTCTTTTTAAAAGGAAATTAATGTCACTACTGGAAGTGGGAAAACCAGTTATCCCATGGCATTAAATGGAAGGTAACGTTAATAATACATACGCAGTTATTTAATAAGACAAAAAAGTTTTGTCCTTGAACCATATCTAATTTTCTCACAGGCCACCCCTGAAGGAAACACTGTATTAACTTAGAGTCCTATCAGAAGCCCAACATGAACCACTCTCATTCTCTGTAAAATGGCTTTAGTCGTAATGTTCCAATCTCTGAAGGGTTTCATGGTTCTTGTAGGAGTTCACTGTTAACGGCAGCTCTCTGCAGGGATGCGGATGCTGGGGATCCTGCCCCCCTTGCCTGTTACCTGGGTGTCCACCCAAGCTGCGGTGCAGTGAAGAGAGACCACGGACATGAAGTGAGCAGGCCCTTGTGACGAGATGAATGCATTATCCCATTTTGGGCTTGTTGGGAAGAATTCTAGAATACAAACGGAATTGGATTCAGGTTAATGTTTGTCATTAGCTAGCTGTGAACTTGGACAAGTACGTTTTCCCTGGGTGGTCCTCAGCTTCTTTTTCTGAAGGAAAGGAAGGCTGTGATCTGCATGATTCTGACATCCCCTGGATCTGTCTTTGCCTCATCTTCAGATTATTCAAATGATAGCCAAGTCCACAGTCCCTTATCTGCAATTGAGAAATCCCCAAAGCTTTGAGAGCCAAAAGCTATTGGTTTGGGTAGGGAAGGTCATGAGGAAGGCCTTGTTTCCAGAAACTTGCATTTTTAGAAAAACCCCTCTGACGTTTCATGGGGTTTGAAGGTTTCTAGGTTGTTCTTATTAATCTGCACATTTGCTTTGTGATGTGTACTTTCAAGGTGTTGGAACTAAGGCCTGGCAATTAAGGGGTTTACTCAGAACCATGCAGCAAATTAATGATAGGGATATTGTTGGTAAAGATATATTTGCCCCAGAGAAGAGAAAACTTTCAGTTAGACACATGTCCAGGAAAAAAAAAAGTTGTATAAATCAGATACACATGCCCAAAGCTGTGGGGAGGAGGTTATGAATAGTTTCTCCGATTCTTTCCGTGGCCCTTCGAGTGGAAAAGCGAGGCCTGGCACGGTTCGCCCTTCCTTGACCACTGTTTAAGAGCTCCTCTTCCACTGCATTCCTGGATCCGCTGTTGCTTGTACCACTCCTTTGGCACTCGAAGTACTTTGTATTTTTAGTCGCTTTTCCTGAATTCACGCTGTTCTGTTCGCTGGCTCACGATTTGGCAGTTGCTCGTTGGGTGCTGTTGTAAAAGGACTGAGAGTCCACTTCTCTGGCAGAGTGAGGAACAGTTGTAAGTAACTTCCTACCTTGGCAACACAGGTAATTTCACAGTCTGGCCCTGACCGCTCACGCTCCCCACCACCGTGTGCACTGATTTCAGCTACAGGGAATTTCCCTCCTCCTCTCCAACACGGGAGGATCATTTGTAACCCCTTGTCTTTGTCCCATATCACCGGCCCCCAGCCTGGATTGCCCCCTCTCCTTGGTGTATTCTTGTCCCATCCTCTCCTCTTTCTTGAAAACTCATCTTTCTATGTTCAGCCAGGCCCTAGCTCCCAGAAAGCTTACTTGTGCTTCCATGGCACCTGGTTTATATCTGGTACTTAAACCACACAGGTGTTTAGTTCTCTGAAACCCACTGAGCACCATGCCCTCCCCCTCACCTCTTCTCCCTGGTCCTACTTTGTAATTTTTTTTCGTGTCTTCCTTTCCCATTATTCTCATCACCAACATCACATCTTTATTTTTATATCCCTAGTGCCAAGGACAACCTCTGGCTCACACAGTTTAAGGGACCAAAATGGTTTTTGAGCCAATTTAGGAACTCGCGAGTAAAACTTAGTGAGAATTTCCAATCTATTTTTGCCTTTCAAGATATAAAGTATACAAAGGGGTGAAAAACATTTTTGAGGTTTTTTTTTTTTTAAACAAGATTTCCATTATCTAAAAGAGAGGGACTTGTTCTCATCTTCCACTAGACTTTGAGTTCCTTGAAAACTGAGAGTAGGTCTTATACTTTTATCATCCTCAACATTTAGAATGGTGTTCCACACATGGTCGGTATGTAATGTACTTTATATTGATTGAAATAATTGCTTTCCTTGACTAGAGGGTGTTCCATATAACTGCTGGAGTTTAATACCAAGTTTATTTTATGCTGGGAAAGCATGACCAACATCAGATGGAAACAGTCAACAATTTGACCAATGGTTGACAAAAAAGGCATGACTAAGTTCCAGGCATGATCAATTAAATGGTCTTTTTAAACTTGATTCCTTTTGTTAAAACACAGCAGTATTTAATAAGATTAAAATATGGGAAATATAAACCCAAGGGAAAACTTCATCTTTGTATAGTGAATTTTATTGTTGAGTATCCCCAGATCCTATGTTTTAAAAATCCAGCCATGCTTTTTTTCTTTTGCATTTATAGAAAAAATGATGTTCCCATAACCCTTCCCAAGCTAGCCAGGCAAATTACTTCAAATAGCTGGCTGTTATGCTAGATTTTTAAAGACTGAAACCAGGCTATTAAATATATTCTCCTTCAGAAAAGCTGAGAGGTGGTGACAGGCACAATCCTACTGTTTCTTATAAGTTCATGTGGCCCTTATAAAGGTATAAATTATCTTGCAGGTCTGTGTCCAGCTGTATTTTATGTGATGTCTCCTAGTAATACATGTACTGAAAAGAATTAAAATATTGTTGAATGCTTCCTGGGGTCCTTACAAGAGAAGTAGGTAAGGTCTCTGAGATGAGGTATCTCAAGACTTCTGAAAGCAGCAGTTTATGCCCAATCTGAACTGTTTACCATTTGTCAGGAAAGGTTTTAATCCATTGACTAATACACATTACAAACACAGTCAAGCCACGTGGCTAAGTTAGTCTTAATATCAACTAGAATTTTTAAATTTGGACTACATTCCATTTTTAAAATAAACTCTTGAATCTATGTAGTTTAACAAAACTGTAGTATTTAACAGATGTCCCTTATCATGACTAATCTTTTTCATAAATGGTTTGTCTTTATGTGGGATTTGTGAGAACAACTTCTCACTGTTAATTTCTTTGATAAATGAAAAGGCAATTGAAGCTTTTCAGGTAGCTTATAGGAGCTAGAAAAACTTAAAAATTATTAAAACAGCCTCCTTCCACCTGCGCCAGCGATCACTCTGGTAGGTATTTAGGAACAGAAGAAAAGTTACATGGAGGAAGGAAAGAGGGCAGTAAACTAATCCACTGTCCTCATTGTTGAGGCCTTTCATGATGAGAGAAAAATAAGGGATTTTCTGGGTCTCATTTCTATAAAGGAAAGAATCAACTTTCTAATTCTAAATTATTGCTTTAAATTTTTCTCTTTGTGGAACTACTTTCTTTGTGAAAGGTAAGGAACTGATGTAATTTTGCTGGGATAAATGGTTTCTAAGGCATTGGAAACCATGCAGGGGCAGCAGCTGAAATTAGCGATGTTCACATTTGCTTGGGAGTAAGGGAAAAGTTCATTCTTTTCAGCCATTCTCCTGCCTTTCCCAAAGACTGTCGTCTGCATTTTATTTTGTGCCTTTGATCTGAGAGGAATTAACAGCCATCAAACAGACAGCTGTGAATGATAGAGGGTACTCAGAACATACAGAATGAATGAGTGAGGAAATAGCATTTCATATTACATTACTTGCATCCTCCCAGTTGGAGGGATGATTTTATAGCAATGCATTTTCCCCTAATCATAAAAAAGGGGTATTTTGGTGATGGTCTTGGATTGTTTGTTTGCCTCCAGCTCTAGTTGTGGCCAACTTTTTATGTCAGTTTATGGTTTGAAAACAGTAGATTCATGTACCTTCTTTAGGTGTTTTGTCCTTTTTAATCACTGAAGGGACTCTTGTTCTGTCTCCTGTGCCCTGTTGGGCACTGCAGAGCTGTTTGTATGCACTCTTGGAGCGTTTTGTTACAATTAGAGGAGAGGTAGTCATGTTTTCTTCTAACAATTATTGTTCCTCCAGTTCTCTGCAGGGCTTCTATTTATTGCTTTGTTTTCCACTTATTTTAAGACCTACCTGTAGCTTTCAGAATCACCCTGAAGTTTGAGGAAGGTGATCAGTACTTTTTCTGTCAACGTTGTAACCTGTGACAACCATCAGTACAACCCTGGGAACCTCTACTCTTTTGCTAACCCAACACAATTCTTGTCCATGTGTATAGGTATTGTGGAGGATTACAAGCCACCGTTCTATGATGTGGTTCCCAATGACCCAAGTTTTGAAGATATGAGGAAGGTGGTCTGTGTAGACCAACAGAGGCCCAACATACCCAACAGATGGTTCTCAGACCCGGTAAGACAATGCTTTCTTGGTTTTAGAGCTATACTTAGCTGTTTGCTATTTGCATTCTCTTGATTTTTCAGCTGGTAGAGTTCTTGAGTGATCTGCCCTGTTTCTTTCTCTCCCTATTTTATGTAGAAGAGCTTTAGACCTAGTTGAGCAGGTTCACAAAATGGTCTCATTCTTGAAAGAGCCATTTCTGACAGATCTTGCTAATGAATGACAACATTCACAAGATTTTTTTACCCTTGATTAGCTCCAGGAATTGGGACATGCATTACTATGCCACTGGCCCTAGGACTGCAGTTTCACATGTAAACCAAGAGACCTGAGTGATGCTTTTTAACCTCTTTTCTATCTCTGCATCTCTTCCAAACATAGGCAGTTTAATGCTGACAATCCTTATTGCTGCTGTTAAGTAGCAAATCTAAGGCATTGAGAAATGACCCTATTTGCATATTTCAGTTTTAACTCTGGGTTAGTGTTACGGCTGTTAGCACCATAAAACCATCAAACCATCAACCACACTGGTCTGTGTAACTGACTTGATAGTCAGTTGGTAGCATTAGGAGTCCAAAGGGCAGAGTTTAAGAAACTCAAGAGTGGTTTCTTTATCAGTGGCTAAGGCCTTGATTATTTGTGTAAGGAAAATGGTAATAACATCACTTGAATGTCACAAGACCTGCAGAGCCCTGCAAAACAGTGGACGTAACATCTGCCCAGTTACTTTTTCACTGTGGTGTTGGTTCTTTCTCTCCTCAGACATTAACCTCCCTGGCCAAGCTGATGAAAGAATGCTGGTATCAAAATCCATCTGCCAGACTCACAGCCCTGCGTATCAAAAAGACTTTGACCAAAATTGATAATTCCCTAGACAAATTGAAAACTGACTGTTGACATTTTCATGGTGTCAAGAAGGAAGGTCTGACGTTGTCGTCGTTGTCCAGCTGGGACCTAATGCTGGCCTGACTGGTTGTCAGAACAGAATCCATCTGTCTGTCTCCCTCCCCAAATGACTGCTTTGACAAGGCCGACATCTTACCCGGCCGTGTGCTGGGGAGACACCAAAACCACCCTAACCTCGCTCAATGACTGTGAACTGGGCATTTCACAAACTGTTCACGCTGCAGAGACTCATGTTGGACAGACACTGTTGCAAAGGTAGGGAACTGGAGGAACACAGAGAAATCCTAAAAGAGATCTGGGCATTAAGACAGTGGCTTTGCATATCTTCACAGGTCTCCTAGACACTCCCCACGGGAAACTCAAGGAGGTGGTGAATTTTTAATCAGCAATATTGCCTGTGCTTCTCTTCTTTATTGCACTAGGAATTCTTTGCATTCCTTACTTGCACTGTTACTCTTAATTTTAAAGACCCAACTTGCGGAAACATTGGCTCCATACTCCACTGGTCTGTCTTTGGATAATAGGAATTCAATTTGGCAAAACAAAATATAATGTCAGACTTTGCTGCATTTTACACATGTGCTGATGTTTACAATGACGCTGAACATTAGGAATTGTTTATACACAACTTTGCAAATTATTTATTACTTGTGCAGTAGCAGTTTTTACAAAACTGCTTCATGCATATGTTAAAGCTTATTTTTATGTGGTCTTATGATTTTATTACTGAAATGTTTTTAACACTATACTCTGAAATGGACATTTTCTTTTATTATCCGTTAAATTCACATTTTAAGTGCTTCACATTTATGTGTGTAGACTGTAACTTTTTTTTCAGTTCATATGCAGAACATATTTAGCCATTACCCATGTGACACCACCGAATATATTACTGATTTAGAAGCAAAGATTTCAGTAGAATTTTAGTCCTGAACGCTGTGGGGAAAATGCATTTTCTTCAGAATTATCCATTATGTGCATTTAAACTCTGCCAGAAAAAAAATAACTATTTTGTTTTAATCTACTTTTTGTATTTAGTAGTTATTTGTATAAATTAAATAAAATGTTTTCAAGTCAAAGTGAATTTTTTCAACATGTAAAAAAGATCTACATATTATAAAGCATTTTCTTGTGGGAACAATAGAAGCACAAAATTAACTTGTAAGTCGGATTTGCTTTTTAAGTCTATTAATGAGCCTGAGGGTTCTAGGGGGATGCCTTCCAGTTTGAATTTGGTATCAGAAAATTTAGATTTTGGGTTTTTTTGGGGGGGGGTGCTGTGATTTCATTTTTTTCCTGTTCAGTTTCCCCAGCTTTGAAGTGAGGGTAACAGACTTGTCTGAGCTGCCTCCTTCACAAGGGATTTGTTAGTATAAGTGGAGGGAAGGAGGTCAAAGCATTTTGTTTAGTATAAGGTCCTGTGTGAGAGGAAAGGGGTCTTATGCATCTCACCTTGCTGCTTTGGGAGAGTCCACTGTTGGCTTTTTCCACTTCTTGAAGTGTTCAACGGGATTGAAAATGTAGAGTTTCGAGTAGCTCAATAAGAGTAGAGGTGTTAAAATTCTGGAATTTTCATCAGAGGTAAGTTAATAACTTCATTAGTATATATTACTAACACATATTAGGGTATATATTAAAGTCACATTTAACTTTTAAAAAATTGTGGTAAAATACACATAAATTTTAGCATCTTAACCATTTTTAGGTATACAGTGCAGTGGTATTAATACATTCACACTGTTACGCTGCCATCACCACCATCCATCCACAGAACTCTTTTCATCTTGCAAAACTGAGACTCTATCAAACAATAGCTCTTCATTTCTCACTATTTTCAATCCCTGGCAACCATCATTCTAGTCCTTCTTTTAGTTTGTCTACTCTAAGTACCTCATAGGAGTGGAATCACTCATATTTGTCCTCTTGTGAGACTGTCTTATTTCACTTAGCATAATGTCCTCAAGGTTCATCTTTGTTATAGCATATATCAGAATTTACTTCCTTTTTATAGTTGATAATATTCCACTGTATGCGTATACAACATTCTGTTTATCCATTCATCTGTTGATGGACACTTGGGTTGCTTCCCCCTTTTGGCTATTGTGAGTAATGCTGCCATGAACTTGGGTGTATAGATATCTCTTTGTCCTTCCTTTCAATTATTTTGGCTATATACCCACCAGAAGTGGAGTGGAGTCACATTTAAAGTTTGTTGAAGTATTATATACATATATAAAATTGTATAGCTTGATACATTTTATAAAAAAAATCTTTTTATAAATTTATTTATTTATTTATTTATGGCTACATTGGGTCTTCGTTGCTGCGCACGGGCTTTCTCTAGTTGCGGGTAGCAGGGGCTACTCTTCATTGTGGTGCAAGGGCTTCTCATTGCGGTGGCTTCTCTTGCTGCAGAGCATGGGCTCTACGTGTGCAGGCTTCTGTAGTTGTTGTGGTGCGCAGGCTCAGTAGTTGTGGCTCACGGGCTCTAGAGTGCAGGCCCAGTAGTTGTGGCACACGGGCTTAGTTGCTCCACGGCATGTGGGATCTTCCTGGACCAGGGCTTGAACCCATGTCCCCTGCATTGGCAGGCAGATTCTTAACCACTGCACCACCAGGGAAGTCCCTTATAAATTTTTAGACATTGGTTGTACCCATGGAAGCAGCACCTAGATCCAGAAGCAGAACACTGACTTCTCTGGAGTGATGTCAGGACCATGGCAGCATGAGTTGTTCCTTTTTTCTCTCCTCTTTGGTGTATAACTAATTACACATCTGTAACTGAACAAAAGTGCCCCTGCACATTATACCAGGACAGCAGGTCATTACTATGCTCCTCTGCATCTGAAAGTAGGTGGAGAGGACCTCAGAGGGGGCTGTGGATACAAGAGAGTCAGTGAGCCTGCACCACCCCCACTTGCCATGATCAGGAAAAGGGGAGAGTACAAAACTGAGTGGATGCTCATGGGAGATGGAGAATTTGTGGAGGTCCAGCCAACCTGATGGGAGATCCCAGGACACCGTCAGAGCTGGATAGAGATGAGTTTGAAGGCAGAGGAGAGAAGGGAACCCACTGAGGCACCTGTTTCCCCCAGGGTGACACTGCAGTGCTCTACACTCTTGTTGGGGTCAGTGTCTACCTCTTTGCCAGAGGAGGTGGAAAAAGCACAAGTGGTGAGTGACTGGCTGGCTACATGGGTAGTAGCTGGAGGTACCTGTTTGTCTCCAGCAGCACTTGCATTTCTGGGGAGGGATTTCTGTAACTGGAAGGTAGGAGAGGAAGGGGAAGGAAGCAGACAAGAATGTCAGAGGGCACTGAAATAATGTGTTTCCTGCTGTCTGTTTTGGGATTTCATTTAGAGGCCCACTCATGGATCTCTGAGAGTATCCCACTTGTGGATCTCCCTGTCAGGTCATGGGCACCCCCAAAGCCCCAAGTGCTAAGCCCACACTTCCCAGCTTTTTTTGTGCACGCCTGAGTGCAGGCTTGAGAACTAACCCTGGTAAGAAAAAATCAAAAACTTGAGCTATAGCATCATCTTCTGGAACACAAAAGAAGATTTTTAAATGCCAGCCTGCTGACCTGTAACAGCCAAAGTAAACAAATCCTTCACTAAGAAAAAGTGTTTGCAATTTCAAAAGCAAAAGGAGAGGTGCATAACCTCACACACTATGAAAAATCAAGCAAATATGGTATCACCAAAAGAAAATGGTAATTCTACAGCAACTGAACTCAAAGGCATGGAATATTGTGATCTGACTCATAAAGAATGCAAAATAGTTATTATGAAGAAATTCAACATGCTATAAATGAACTCAGGAATGAATTTAATGACCATAAGTTCTTTATCAAAGAGACTGAAGTTTTTTAAAAGAATCAAATTCTATAGCAGAAGAATTCAGTGAATGAGATGAAGAATGCATTAGCAAGCATAAGTAATAGATCTGATGGAAGAAGGAATAAGTGACTTGAAGGATAGGAGTTTAGAAATGATTCAGAGAGAACTAAGATTTTTAGAAAGTGAAGAAACTCTGAGAGCTATCAGATTCTATCAGAAAAGCAAATACAAGATTAACTGTATTTGAAAGAGAAGAGAGAGGGAAGGGGGTAGAGAGTTTATTTAAAGAAATAATAGCTGAGAACTTCCCAAACTTGGGGAAGGAATTGGACATACAGGTCCACGAAGCTAATAAAACACCCTCTTATCCCAGTGCAAAGACTGTCTCCAAGACACAGTCTAATGAAACTGTCAAAAATAAATGATAAAGAATCTTAGGGTGGGGGGGTGGGATGAATGGGGAGATTGGGATTAATATATATACATTAATATGTATAAAATAGATAACTAATAACCTGCTGTATAGCACAGAGAAGTCCACTCTGCTGTACAGTAGAAACAAACACAACATTGTAAAAAACTATACCCCAATTAAAAAAAAAGAAAGAATAATAAGGCAATTAAAAAGAATGGAGCAAATAAAGATGTAAAAGCATCATTTAATTAAAAAAAATCTTAAAAGCAACCAGGGGAAAAAAGTAACCTATAAAGGAACCCCCAATTAAGCTATCAGTGGATTTCTCAGCATAAACTCTACAGGCCAGAAGAGAGAGGAATGACATATTCAGTGTTGAAGGATAAAAACTGCCAACCAAAAATATACAGCAAAGCTATCCTTCAGTTATAAGGAGAAATAAAGACTTTCCCAAATGAAAACTGAGGGAGTTCATAAATAGACTTGCCTTGCAAGAAATGCTAAAAGAGTTCTTCAAGCTGAAATGAAAAGATGCCAGTTAGTCACACAAAAACATATAGAAGTACATAAATACTCTGGTAAAGGTGAAAATTAGAATGAGAAGACTGTAACTTTACATTAGAATGGTTTGTTAACCACTTAATTATAGTATGAAGTTTATGTAAAACAGAAAATAACTATAGCTACTATAACATTAATGAATTTGTGGCATAAAAAGGTAAATTGTGACATCAAAAATATGATAGGGCAGGAATAAAAGAGTGGAACCTCTATAGGTGAACGAAGATAAGTTGCTATCAGAATAAAAAGGACTTTTGTCTATAAGATCTTTTCTGTTTCTGGTAACCACAAAGCAAAAATCTATTATAGAGTCATAAAACATTAAAAAAAAAAAAGGGGGGGGGGCCTCCCTGGTGGCGCAAGTGGTTGAGAGTCCGCCTGCCGATGCAGGGGATACGGGTTCGTGCCCCGGTCTGGGAGGATCCCATATGCCGCGGAGCGGCTGGGCCCGTGAGCCATGGCCGCTGAGCCTGCGCGTCCGGAGCCTGCGCGTCCGGAGCCTGTGCTCCGCAACGGGGGAGGCCGCAACAGGGAGAGGCCCGCATACCGCAAAAAAAAAAAAAAAAAAGGGGGGGGGGGTGGAGACTGAGCAAATCACCAGTGAAAACCACCAATTTGCTAAGGTATACCGAAGCAGAGGAAAAAAACCAGGAGATAGTAAACAACCAGAAGGCAAATGATAAGTCCTTACATAATCACTCTAAATGTAAATGGACTGAATTCACCAGTTGAAAGGCAGAGAGTGGCTGGGTGGATAAAAAAGAAACAAGACCCAACAATATGCTGCCTAAGGAGACTCATTTCAGCCCTGAAGACACACAAAGGCTCAAAATGAAGGGATGGAAGAACATAGTTCATGTAAATGGAAACCAGAAGAAAGCAAGCAGCCATACTTATGTCAGACAAAACACACTTTAAGCCAAAAGTGGTAACAAGAAACAAAGATCATTATATAATGATAAAAGTGACAATACATCAAGAAGATACAGCAACCAAATATACATGCACCCAACATCAGAATGCTGAAATAAACAGATGGTGAAAAAGATGGCAAAGTAGAAGGACCTTGGGCTCACCTCCTCTCTTGAGCACACCAGAAACACAACTAACTGCTGAACAGCCATTGATAAAAAAGACTGGAACCTGCCAAAAAAGATATTCTACATCCAAGGATGTAAAGAAGAAACCACAAAACAGTAGGAGGGGTGAACTTGCGTTGTAATCAAATCCCATACCCCCTGGATGAGCGATCCACAAACTGGAGAATAATTATATCACAGAAGTTCTCCCACAGGAGTGAAAGTTCTGAGCCCCATGTCAGGCTCCCCAGCATGGGGTCTGGCACTGGGGGGAGGAGCCCCCAAAGTATTTGGCTTTGAATGCCAGCAGGGCTTGATTGCAGGAGCTCCACAGGACTGAGGGAACTGGAGACTCCACTCTAGGAGGGTACACACAAGGTCTCACCCATACTGGGACCCAGGGCAAAGGCAGTGACTTCATAGGAGCCTTAGCTGGACCTACATGCTGGTCTTAGAGGGTCTCCTGGGGAAGCGAAGGTGTGGCTGTGGCTCTTCCTGGGGACATGGACACTGGTGGTGGAGATTTGGGGGAGTGCTCAGCCATGTGGACTCTCGAGGAGGCAGACATCCTGCTTGGGTCATCAGCACCAAGACCTGGCCCTACCCAACAGCCTGTAGGCTCCAGTGCTGGGATGCCTCAAGCCAAACAACCAAGAGGGTGGGAACACTGTCCCACCCATCAGCAGACAGGCTGCCTGAAAACTTCCTGAGCCCATGGCCACCTCTAGACACACCCCTTGACACAGCCCTGCCCACCAGTGGGCAGGCACTGGCCCCTCCCACCAGGAAGCCTGCACAAGCCTTTAGACCAACCTCACCCACCAGGGGGCAGACCCAGAAGCAAGAATACTACAGTCGAGCAGTCTGTGGAACTGAGTCCACAAACACAGAAATTTAGACAAAATGAGATGGGAGAGGAATATGTTCGAAACAAAGGAACAAGATAAAACCCCAGAAGAACAGCTAAGTGAAGTGGAGATAGGCAATCTACCAGAGAAAAACTTTGGAGTAATGATCATAAAGATGATCCGGGATCTTGGAAAAAGAATGGATGCACAGTGTGAGAAGTTACAAGAAAGTTTTAACAAAGATTTAGAAAATATAAAGAACCAAACAGAGTTGAAGAATACAATAACTGAAATGAAAAATACACCAGAAGGAGTCAATAGTAGCAGAATAAATGAATCAGAAGAACAGATAAGTGAGCTGGAAGACAGAATGGGAGAAATCAATACCACGGAACAGAATAAAGAAAAAAGAATGAAAAATGAAAACAGTTTAAGAGACCTCTGGGACAACATTAAACACACCAACATTCGCATTATAGGGACCTGAGAAGGAGAAGAGAGAGCGCCTGAGAAAATATTTGACGAGATAATAGCTGAAAACATTCCTAACATGGGAAAAGAAACAGTCACCCAAGTCCAGGAAGAGCAGAGTCCCAGGCAGGATTAACCCAAGGAGGAACACACTGAGACACATATTAATCAAACTGACAAAAACTAAAGAAAAATAGAAAATATTAAAAGCAACAAGGGAAAAGCAACAAATAATACACAAGGGAATCCCCATGAGGTTATCAGCTGAGTTTTCAGCAGAAACTGCAGGCCAGAAGGGAATGGCACGATATATTTAAAGTGATGAGAAGAAACAACCTACAACCAAGAATACTCTACCCAGCAAGACTGTCGTTCAGATTCAGTGGAGAAATCAAAAGCTTTATAGACAAGCAAAAGTTAAAAGAATTCAGCACCACCAAACCAGCTTTATAACAAATGTTAGAGGACCTTCTCTAGGTGGAAAAGAAAAGGCCACAACTAGAAACAAGAAAATTACATAATGGAAAAGCTCACCATTAAAGACATATAGTAAAGGTGGGAAATCATCCACAAATATATCAAAACCAGTAATCGTGAGAAGAGGAGAATACAAATGCAGGATATTTGAAATGCATTTGAAATTAAGAGATCAGCAACTTAAAACAATCATGTATTTATATAGACTGCTATATCAAAACCTCATGGTAACTGCAAACCAAAAATCTATAATAGATATAAACAAAAAAAGAAAAAGGAATTCGAATACAACACTGAAAATAGTTATTAAATCACAAGAGAACAAAAGAGGAAGGGAAGAAAAAAGATCTACAAATCAGATCCAAAACAATTAACAAAATGGCAATAAAAACATACATATTGATAATTATCTTAAATGTAAATGGATTAAATGCACCAACCAAAAGACAAAGACTGGCTGAATTGATACAGAAATAAGACACATATGCTGTCTCAAGAGACCCACTTCAGATCTAGGGACATATACAGACTGAAATGGAAAATGGAACTCAAAAGAAACTTGGAGTAGCAATACTCATATCAGACAAAATAGACTTTAACATAAAAACTGTTACAAGAGACAAAGAAGGACACTATATAATGATCAAGGGATCAATCCAAGAAGAAGATACAACAATTATAAATATATCAATATATGCCTGAAGACACAACAATTATAAATATATCAATATATGCCTCAACACAGGAGCACCTCAATTTATAAGGCAAATGTTAACAGATGTAAAAGGAGAAGTTGACAGTAACACAATAATGGTGGGGGACTTTGACAACCTACTTACATCAATGGGCAGATCATCCAGACAGAAAACCAATAAGGAAACACAGGCCTTAAGTAACATATTAGACCAGATGGACTTAATTGATATCTATAGAGCATTCCATCCTAAAGCAGCAGAATATGCATTCTTCTCAAGTGCCCATGGAACATTCTCCAGGATCAAAGGCCAGGCTACAAAGAAAGCCTTGGTAAATTTAAGAAAATTCAAATCACATCAAGCATCTTTTCCAGCTATAATACTATGAGATTAGAAATCAACTACAAGAAGATAACTGCAAAAACGCAAACATGTGGAAGCTAAACAATATTCTACTAAACAACCAATGGATCACTAAAGAAATCAAAGAGGAAATTTAAAAAAATATACCTAGAGGCAAGTGAAAATGAAAACACGATGATCCAAAACCTATGGGATGCAGCGAAAGCAGTTCTAAGAGGGAAATTTATAATGATACAAGCTTACCTTAAAAAAGAAGAAAAATCTCAAACAACTCAATCTTACAACTAAAGCAACTAGAGAGAGAAAAACAAACAAAACCCAAAGTTAGTAGAAGGAAAGAAATGATAAAGATCAGAGCAGAAATAAATGAAACAGAGACTAAGAAAACAGTAGAAAAAATCAATGAAATTAAAACCTGGTTCTTTGAAAAGATAAACAAAATTGATAAACGTTTAGCCAGACTCATCAAGAAAAAAAGGGAGAGGGCCCAAATCAATAAAATCAGAAGTGAAAAAGGAGAAATTACAATTGACACCAAAGAAATACAGTAAGTCCCCTATATATGAACGAGTGCCGTTCCGAGAGCATGTCCGTAAGTCCAATTTGTTCATAAGTCCAACAAAGCTAGCCTAGGTATCCAACTAACACAATTGGCTATAGAGTACTGTACTGTAATAGGTTTATAATACTTTTCACAGAAGTAATACATAAAAAACAAAAATAAAACATTTAAAATCTTACAGTACAGTACCTTGAAAAGTACAGTAGCACAGTACAACAGCTGGCATACAGGGGCTGCCATCAAGTGAACAGGCAAGAAGAATTACTGACTGGAGGAGGGAGAGGAAGTGGGAGATGGTAGAGCTGAAGGATCGTCAGCAATAGGAGACAGAGGGCAAGCTGCAGTGACACTCATGCCTGATGTTGATGGCACAGGTTCTTGTTCTTTGCTGGATTTAACTCTATCTACCCTCTTGAAAATCCAATGATGTCAGGGTAGTAGCTCTTTTTTTCTCGTCATGGATGACATGGTAGCACTGGATTGCATTCTGAACGGCTGCTGCCACCTTCGTGTCTCATTCTACATCCCAGTCCTGTGCCTCAAAAACTAACAGTGCCTCCTCAAATAAAGAAAATCCCCCTGCCATTTCCTGCATCATGAATCTCTTTGTTCTTCAGTTATTTCTTCTTCCTCTTGTCTCTCCTTCATCTCTTCTTTGGGCCTCCAATTCCATCAGGTCTTCGTAAGTAAGCTCCTTATGTTGCACAACAAGGAGTTCAATGAAGTTGTTCTCTTGCACATCTATCTCCAGCTCCTCACTGAGGGTCACTAAGTTGCTGAAGACCTCTTTGGACTCCTCATCTGAAAGCATATTCGCATCTTTGAAAGTTCACAACTTGAAGGTTCGTATGTAGGGGACTTACTGTACAAAGGATCATAAGAGACTACTATGAGCAACTATACGTCAATAAAATGGACAACCTAGAAGAAATGGACAAATTCTTAGAAAGGTATAGTCTCCCAGGTCTGAACCAGGAAGAAATACAAAATATGAACAGACCAATTTCAAGTACTGAAATTGAATCTGTGATTAAAAACCTCTCAAAAAACAAAAGTCCAGGATCAGATGGCTTCACAGGCAAATTCTACCAAACATTTAGAGAAGAGTTAACATCTATCCTTCTGAAACTATTCCAAAAAATTGCAGAGGAAGGAATACTTCCAGACTCATTCTATTAAGCCAGAATCATAATGATACTAAAACCAGGCAAACATACCACACAAAAAAGGAAATTACAGGCCAGTATCACTGATGAGCATAGATGTAAAAATTTTCATCAAAATACTAGCAAAGCAAATCCAACTATACATTAAAAGAGCCATACACCATGATCAAGTGGGATTTATCCTAAGGATGCAAGGATCCTTCAATATCTTCAAATCAATCGGTGTGATACACCATATTAACAAATTGAAGAATAAAAAACATGATCATCTCAATAAATGAAGAAAAAGCTTTTGATAAAATTGAACATCCATTTATGAAAAAAACTCTCCAGAAAGTGGGCACAGAGGGAACATACCTCAATATAATAAAGGCCATATATGACAAACCCACAGCTACCATCATACTCAACAGTGAAAAGCTGAAAGCATTTCCTCTAAGATCAGGAACAAGACAAGGATGTCCACTCATGCCACTTTTATTCAAAGTCAACAATCAGAGAAGAAAAAGAAATAAAAGGAATCCAAATTGGAAGAGAAGAAGTAAAACTGTCACTGTTTGCAGATGACATGATAGTATACATAAAAATCCTAAAGATGCCACCAGAAAACTACGAGAGCTCATCAATGAATTTTGGTAAAGTTGCAGGATACAAAATTGATACACAGAAATCTGTTAGATTTCTATGCACTACAACAAAAGATCAGAAAGGGAAATTAAGGAAACAATCCCATTTACCGTTGCATCAAAAAGAATAAAATACCTAGGAATAAACCTACCCAAGAAGGTAAAAGACCTGTACTCAGAAAACTATAAGACACTGATGTAAGAAATCAAACATGATACAAATAGATGGAAAGATATACCATGACCTGGGATTTGAAGAATCAATATTGTCAAAATGACTATAGTGCCCAAAGCAATCTACAGATTCAACGCAATCCTTATCAAATTACTGGTGGCATTTTTCACAGAATTAGAACAAAATTTTTTTAAATTTGTATGGAAACACAAAAGACTCCCAATAGCCAAAGCAATCTTGAGGAAAAAAAAAATGGAGCTGGTGGAATCAGGCTCTCTGAGTTCATACTATACTACAAAGCTACAATCATCAAAACAGTATGGTACTGGCACAGAAACAGAAATATAGATCAATGGAATACGATAGATAGAACAGTAATAAACCCATACACCTATGGTCAATTAATCTACAACAAAGGAGGCAAGACTATACAATGGAGAAAAGACAGTCTCTTCAATAAATGATGCTGTAAAACTGGACAGCTACATCTAAAAGAATGAAATTAGAACATTCTCTAACACCATGCACAGAACCAAACCCAAAGTGGATTAAAGACCTAAATGTAGTACTGGATAATAGAACTTCTCGAGGAAAACATAGGCAGGACACAATTTGACATAAATTGCAGCAGTATCTTTTTGGATCTGTCTCCTAGAGTAATGGAAATAAAAACAAAAATAAACAAATGGGATCTAATTAAACTTAAAATTTTTTGTGCAGCAAAGAAAACCATAAACAAAACAAAAGGACAACCTATGGAATGGGAGGAAATATTTGCAAACTATGCAACCAACAAGGGATGAATCTCCAAAATACACAAACAGCTCATACAGCTCAATTTCAAAAAAACAAACAACTCAATCAAAAAATGGGCAGATCTAAATAGATATTTCTCAAAAGAGGGCATACAGATGGCCAAAAGGCACATGAAGAGATGCTCATCATCAGTAATTCTTAGAGAAATGCAAATCAAAACTACAATGAGTTATCACCTCACACCAGTCAGAATGGCCATCATCAAAAAATATACAAATAATAAATGCCGGACAGCATGTGGAGAAAAGGGAACCCTCCTCCCTCCACTCTTTGTGGGAATGTAAATTGGTACAGCCACTATGGAGAACAGTATGGAGGTTCCTTAAAAAACTAAAAATAGAGTTAACATATGATCCTGCAGTCCTACTCCTGTGCATATATCTGGAGAAAACCGTAACTCAAAAAGATACCCCAATGTTTACTGCATCGCTATTTACAATAGCCAAGACATGGTAGCAACCTAAATGTATATGTGTGTGTGTGTGTATACATATATACATATATATATATATACATATATATATAACTGAATCGCTTTGCTGTACATCTGAAACACACATTGTAAATCAACTATACTTCAAAAAGTTTTTTAAAAATTAAAAAAATCACTGAAATATATTAAGCAAATATCAATATTAACATATTTAAAGGGATAAAGAAACAACAATATAATAATAGGGGATTTCAATACCGCACTGGTAGCAATGTATAGGCCATCCAGACAGAAAACAAGGAAACGTTTGAATTGAACCATATTTTAGAACAAAAGGGCTTAACAGACATTTATAGAATATTCCATCCAACAGCAGCAGAATACACATTCTTCATGAATGCACACAAAACAATCTCCAGAATACATCATATAATAGGACACAAAACAAATTTTAGCAAATTTAATAAGATTGAAATCAAACCAGTTATCTTTTCTGACCACGACAGTATAAAACTAGAAAACGGGAAAGGTGGAAAATCCACATATATGTGAATCAAACAACACACTTCTGAACAACCAATGGGTCAAGAAGAAATCAAAGGGGAAATAAATTATCTCAAAACAAATGAAAATGTAAATACAACATATCAAAACTCATGGTATGCAGCAAAAATGGTTCATAAGAGAAAGTTTATAATGAAAAAATGCATATATTAAAAAATTAGATCTGAAATAAATAACCTAAATTTACACAAGGGAGTAGAAAAAGCAGAACAAATTAAGCCCAAATTTAGCAGAAGGAAATAAGGATCAGAACAGAAATAAATGAAATAGAGACCAGAAAATCAAATGATCAGTGAAATTAAGAGCCAATTCTTCTAAAAGATAAAATAAACACACTTTTAGCTAGACTAAGAAAAAAGAGAGAAAACTCAAGTAAAATTAAAATTGAAAGAAGAGACATTACATCTGATACTACAGAAATAAATAGGGTCATAAAAGACTATTATGAATAATTATGTGCCAAGAAATTAGATAAACTTGAAGAAATGGATAAATTTCTAGAAACACACAACCTACCAAGACTGAATCAGGAAGAAATAGAACACTGGAACAAAGCAATAACAATAAACAGATTGAATAAAAAACCTCCCAACACGGAAAACCCCAGGGTCAGATGGTTTCACTAGTGAATTCTACCAAACATTTAAAAAAGAATTAAGACCAATTCTCCGCAAACTTCCAAAAAAAGTCAGAAAGACGGAACACTTTCAAATGTATTCTACAAGGCCAGCCTTACCCTGACACAAAAGCAAGATAAGGACACCACAAGAAAACTAGACTATTTCTGATAAATATAAATGCAAAAATTCTCAATGTTAGCAAACTGATTTCAAGAACACATTAAAAAGTTTGTATACAATGACCAAGTAGGATTTATCCCTGGGATACAAGGATGGTTTGCCATACACAAATCAATAAATGTAATACATCACATTAATATAATGAAAGATAAAAATCGCATGATCATCTAGTATACACAGAAAAAGTGTCTGACAAAATACAACAACATTCCATGAAAAAATCCCTCAAAAGATGGGGTATAGAAGGAATATACCTCAACATAATAAAGGCCATATTCAACAAACCCATAGCTAAATCATACTCAATGGTGAAAGGTTGGAAGTTTCCCTCTAAGATCAGGAACAGCAGAAGGATGCTCACTCTCACCACTTTTATTCAATATAGTAGTGGAAGTCCTAGCTAGAGCAATTAGGTAAGACAAATAAATGACATACAAATTGGAAAGGAATAAGTAGAATTGGTGCTATTTGCAGATGCTATTTGATTTTGTACAAAGAAATGCCAAAGACTCAACCAAAAAAGTGTTGGAAATAACCAAAATTTTTATTAAACTTGCAGGATACAAAATCAACATCCAGAAATCAATTGCTTTTCTATACAGTAGTGATGAAGCACCTGAAAAATAATTTCATTCACACTGGCACCAAAATCAATCCTTAAAATAAATTTAATTAAGGAAGTGAAAGATCTATATAATAAAATTACAAGACTTTGCTGAAAGAAATCAAAGAGGACACAAACTGATGGCGAGACATCCTATGTTCATGGATCGGAAGAATTATTGTTCTAATGTCCATACTAGCCAAAGCTATTTATAGATTTAATGCAAAGCCCATCAAAATACCAAT
The DNA here is from genome assembly GCF_025265405.1 of Mesoplodon densirostris. Lineage (NCBI taxonomy): Eukaryota > Metazoa > Chordata > Mammalia > Artiodactyla > Ziphiidae > Mesoplodon > Mesoplodon densirostris. Next base: position 77,334,382 of record NC_082668.1, on the reverse strand, counting down.
GGCATTCTTCACAGAAGTAGGAAAAGCAATCCTAAGATTTGTATGAAACCACAAAAGACTTTAAATAGCCAAAGCAATACTGATGATAACAAACAAAGGCAGAGGTATCATACGTCCTAATTTCAAACTGTACTACAAAGCTATAGTAATAAAAACAGTATGGTATTGGCACAAAAATAGACATAGACCAATTGAACAGAACAGAGAGCCCAGAATTAAACCCCTGGATATATGGTCAATTAAAACTTGACAAAGAGGCCAAGAAACCCAATGGGGAAAGGATAGTCTCTTTAACAAATGGTGTTGGGAAAACTGGATAAACACATGCAGAACAATGAAAGTGGACCCCTCTCTTGTACCACTCACAAAAATTAACTTAAAATGGATCAAAGACTTAAGACCTGATACTATAAAACTAGAAAAAATGTAGGAAGAATCTCCTCAACATTGATCTTAGCGATGATTTTTTGGATATGACACCAAAAAGCACAAACAACAAAAGCAAAAATCAACAAATGGGACTACACCAAACTTAAAAACTTCTGCACAGCAAAAGAAACAATTAACAAAATGAAAATGCAATCTAGAGAATGGGAGAAAAGTTTTGCAAACCATACATTAGACAAAGGGCTAATATCTAAAATATATAAAGAACTCATAAAACAATAACAGAATAAAATCCAATTAAAAATAGTTTGGAAGACCTAAATAGCTTTCCAAAGAAGACATCCAAATGGCCAACAGGTACATAAAAAATGCTTAATATCACTAATCAGGAAAATGAAAAGCAAAACCACAACGAGCTATCGCCTCACATCTGTTACAATGGCTATCAACAAGAACACAAGAAATAAGGGCTGGTGATGATGTGGAGGAGAGGGAACCCTTGCACACTGTTGGTGAGAATGCAAATTTGTTCAACCACCACAGAAAACAATATGGAGATTCCTCAAAAAAGTTAAAATAGATTTACCAAGGAAAAATAAGGAGGGGGATATCAAGATGGCAGAGTAGAAGGATGTAGAACTCACCTCCCCCCACAAACACATGAAAAATACATCTACATGTGGAACAATTCTCACAGAACACTGGATAGTGGCAGAAGAAATCCTATACAACCAAACCTGTGAGAAAGATCTCCATATACCTGGGTAGGATGGGGGGAAAATGGCATTAGCTTGGGATGTGCACGCATTGGAGTGATCTATAAGAAAAAGAAGGTCCACACAGGTGGACCCTCACCTTGAAGAGTGAACAGGGTGAGCTACAATCTGGGCATCCTAGCCCTGGGGTCCTGCATGGAGGAGATAAGTCCCTTTGCTTGCTGGGAAATCTGCTGAGGCAGACAGAAGGGTTGGAGAAGCCTAGACTCTACTCATGAGTAGTGCACACTTGCTAACAGTCAACGGAGAGAAAAGCCTTGCACTGGTAACTGCAATCTCACTGCACATCCCAATCTGAAAGGGTGAACACCCCAACCCTGCTCACTCCACACCACAGCCTGGCACAAGATCTGGGCAAAGATTTTGTCTAGCTATACAGAGACTGACTGGAGCGCCTGGGGTGTGATCTGTGTGGAGGCCCAGAGCCCACTGTCAGGGCAAATACCGGGCAGTGGGTGGGGCTGCAGTGGACACTGACAGCACACACAGTGGGCAGCTCCTCAAGAGCATGCAACAACTGAGTGCTGAATCTTGGGTAGACAGGCCTTGGGCAGGAGTACACAGTGGCTTGTTTCCCATGAGAATGCCCAGCTCCACCCACTCCATACCACAGCTAAGCACTAGATCTGGAGCAGATAGATTCTGGGAGGAGTCTGCCATAGAGGCAGCCTAGATCTCAGGCAGCAGTGGCACCCCAACAATTCCTGAAGCCACAATGCCCCAACCCCCAACCACAGCCTATTCCACACCACAGTCGTGCACTAGATTTGGGACAAACAAAACAGAGAGAGAGATGCAGCCCTGGGCTGTTCTGAGCAGAACGAGGGACACCTATACAGGCGGTGCATAGGTCGTCTGTGACCAAACAGGCCTGACTTGCTTCAGCAATCACCTCCTCTGAGGTAGGGCACACACTCAAGAGCAATGGAGCCTGACTGAACCTGAGCCTCAGTGCTTCTACTCCAACAACTAGGGAGCAAACCCCGCCCACAACAGGGCAGTGACAGCCACAGAGCAAAGAGTAAGCCCCACCTCACATCCTGCACAGGCTCTAGATACTACAACACAAATCACACCCCCTATCAAGGAGATAATGGCCAGCACACTCTGAGAAAAGACGTGGCTGGCATCCATAACGAAACCAGCCCTGTATCACAAATACTGGACATATATAGTCTATACAAGGACTCTCCCACATAAAAACACCCCTTCAAGACCACAGTAGATAACTATCTCTGTCTCTATGAATTTAGGAGAAAGTTAAGTAAAATGAAAAAGCAGAGGAACTATTTTCAATTAAAAAAAAACAAGTGAAATCTCCCAAAAGAATAATGAAACAGACCTCACCAATCTACTAGATCCTGAGTTCAAAAAGGAGGTAATGAAAATGCTAAAGGAATTAAGAAAGATTATTGATAAAAATGCGTATCACTGTAATGAGGAACTAGAAACTATGAAGAGGAACCAGTCGAAATTAGATAACTCAATTGCCATGATAAAAACCAATCTAGAAGCAATGAATAGACTAAATGACACAGAAGAACAAATAAGTGATCTGGAAGATAGAATAATGGAAATAACGCAATCAGAACAGCTGATAGAAAGACAAATGAAAAAAAAGAAAACAACATATGAGATCTATGAGATAATATAAAACATACCAATCTATGCATAATAGAGGTCCCAGAAGGAGAAGAGAGTGAAGGGAATTGAAAATGTATTTGAAGGAATTATAGCTGAAAACTTCTCAAACCTACAGAAGGAAACAGATATCCAGGTACAGGAAGAACAGAGGGTCCCAAAAAGGTGACTCCAAACAGACTCACACCAAAACATATCATAATTAAAATGAAAAAAGTTAAAGAGAAGATTCTAAAGACAGTAAGGGAAAAACAAAGAGTCAGTTACAAGGGAACCCCCATCAAGCTATCAGCTGACTTCTCTACAGAAACCTTGCAGGCCGGAAGAGAGTGGCATAATATATTCAAAGTACTGAAAGGGAAAAATCTACAACCTAGGATACTCTACCCAGCAAGATTATCATTAAGAATGGAAAATAAATAATTTTTCAGTCAAGTTAACTAAAAGAATTCAGCAATTCCAAACCTACCCTAAAAGAAATACTGAAGGGTCTCTAAATAGAAAAGAAGCAAGACTCCATAGAAAAGGGGAAAATCACAATAGGAAAGGAAACTATATAAAGGGATTGAAGATCACTTAAATAAGGACATAGATTAAAAGCAATCAAAAAATTATAAAAGTGATTATAACTACAATAAACAGTAAAAGGATAAGCATGAAGATGAAAATAGGACATCAAAACACAAAATGTGGGAGAGGAGAGTATAAAAATGTAGATCTTCTAGAATGTGTTTGAATTTGAATGACTCACTTTAAAGCAAGCAGATGTAGTCACGGGTCAACATCCTTGATCTCCATGGTAAACATAAATCAAAAATGAACAATAGGGTCACGAAAACCAAAAAGAAAGGAGCTCAAGCATTATACAAAAGAAAGTCATCAAACCACAAAAGAACAAAAAAAAAAACTTTTTTAAAAGAACTACAAAAACAACTGGAAAACAAAGTTTAAAATGGCAATACATACCTATCAATAAGTACTTTAGGGGCTTCCCTGGTGGCGCAGTGGTTGAGAATCTGCCTGCTAATGCAGGGAACACGGGTTTGAGCCCTGGTCTGGGAAGATCCCACATGCTGCAGAGCAACTAGGCCCGTGAGCCACAACTACTGAGCCTGTGTGTCTGGAGCCTGTGCTCCGCAACAAGAGAGGCCGTGATAGTGAGAGGCCCACATACCGCGATGAAGAGTGGCCCCTGCTTGCTGCAACTAGAGAAAGCCCTTGCACAGAAACGAAGACCCAACACAGCCAAAAATAAATAAATAAATAAACAATTACTTTAAATGTCAATGGACTAAATCCTCCAATCAAAAGATGCAGAATGGCAGATTGGATAAAAATACAAGAATCTACTATATGCTGCCTACAAGAGACTCACCTCAGGGAGAAAGACACACAGAGACTGAAGGGAGGTGATGGAAAAAGATATTTCATGCAAATGGAAACAACAAGAAAACAGGGGTAGCAATACTCAAACAAAATAGACTATAAAACAAAGGCCACAAAGAAAGCAAAGAAGGGGCATTATATAATAATAAAGGGATCAATATAGAAGAGGATATTACACTCATCAATATATATGCACCCAATACAGGAGAACATAAATATATAAAACAAGTACTACCAGGCATAAAGAGAAAAACTGACAATACAAAAATAGTAGGAGATTTTAACACTCCGCTGACATCAATGGACAGATCATCCAGACAAAGTCAGTAAGGCAACAGAGTTCTTAAATGACACAATAGACCAGTTGGAATTAACTGATATCTAAAGGACACTACATCTCCCCAAAACCAGAATACACATTCTTTTCAAGTGCACATGGAATGTTCTCTAGGATAGACAACATGCTAGGTCACAAAACACGCCTCAACTAATTTAAAACGATAGAAATTATTTCAAGCGTCTTTTCTGATCACAGCTGTATGAAACTAGAAATCAATAATGTAAAGAAAAATGGGAAAAGAACAAACACATGGAGACTAAACAACATGTTACTAAAAAACCAAAGGGTCAGTGGTGAAGTCAAAGAAGAAATCAGAAAATACCATGAGACGAACAAAGATGAAAACACAACCTTACAAACTTTATGCGATGCAGCAAAAGTAATTCTAAGAGGGAAGTTCTTAAGTGATACAGGCCTTCCTCAACAAACAAAAAAATTTCAAATAAACAAGTTAACATACTATCTAAAATAATTAGAAAGAGAAGAACCCCCCCACACAGAAAAACCCCAAAGTCAAAAGAAGGAATGAAATAATAATTATCAGAAGATGGCAGTGGAGTAGGTGGAGGTGGAGTTCATCCCTCTCCATGGGTGCAGCAGGAATAAATCTATAGATGCATCAATTCTCACAGAACACAGGCTAAAAACTAGCAGAAGACCTTGGACACAGGAAAGGGCTATAAAGGTCCCTGCATAACTGGGTAGGACGGAGGGAAGGGACCTGCACCCTGGGCCGGGGGAGCTAAAGCAGAGAGATTCCCGAATTCAGGAAAACCCCCTCTCCAACAGACAAACTGATTGGGACAGAGAGAAGCATGTGAGGCTATCAGAAGAGGGTGAAGCGGCTGATCTGTGGCAGACGGGGCAGAGTGAGAAATACACAGACAGTCTACCTCGGCCCTACGTGCTCTGGACTGGGACGTGTTCACAGGTGTGCAAGGGGCTGGGAGCTGGTGTGTGGGGATTGGAGAACAGGCTCAGAGCGAGAACTGCTGCTGGCTGTGGGGAGGTGGACTGAGGGGATGGAGGGGAGGAAATCCGCAGCAGGGAATGCCTATGGAGGAAGATGGGACTGCCCTGGAAGCAGGGCATTATTGCTGAGTCACAAGCAGGAGGAGGAGCCACTACTGTAGCCTCTCTCTCCCCACATGCCAGCACCTGCCGACAACAATAAAAGAAGCCCGCTCAGGACTGGCCCTTGAATGCCGCTGCTAAGCAATAAAAAAAAGCCCCCTCAGAGCTGGCCCTCATGTGTTGCTTACAGGGCAAAAAAAAAAATCCCTCTCAGGGCTGGCCCTCACACACCTGCTGCCAGGCACCAGAAAAACCCCAGCCAGGGCTGGCCCTCACGTGCGTTACACTGGCCCTCATATGCCAGAAAAGGCACTCACTAGGGCCATATCTCTTGTGCCCAGGGCCGCCGGCTTCCCTGCGCATTTGGTGCTGCCAGGGCTCCTATGATCCAAGCAGTCATACCACCTCTGTGCCTGGTCCACACAGGGGGAGACCCAAGAGATCCAAGGCAGCTTCAGGACCAAACTCCTGTGAGTGGACAACACGCAGACGTGGGGATAAAACCAAAGCTGAACCCCAGGGATGGGGTGACAACAGAAGATTGAAAATCTTTCCATCAGCTCTACAAGCTGCAGATTAAACCCCCGTGATCTGCTAGGTAGACCCTATGTCTATGGAATATCTGAGTAGATAATGAGTGTTCCCACAAATGAAAACAGTTTAGCTCAGGCAGCTGTGAACTTTGGGAGCAGCACACACAGAAATTGGGCCAGATCAGAGTCTGAGTGCCTCCCACAGGGCCCACAGCAGGTCAAGAGCCCAGCCCAGAGGCAGAGGAGAGCCTCTTGGGGAAGCACAGGTGGGCTGTGGCTCATGGCGTGTTCAAGGAAACTTACAGCAGAGACCCCAGGGAAACGTAATTATTACTATTAACTTTATCATGTTTTCATTCATTCTGTTGTTGGTTCTGGCTTTTTTTTTTTTTGGTTTCTTTTTCTTTATTTGTTGTTTGTAGTTGTTTGAGATTTTTTTGTTTGTTTTTTGCGGTATGCGGGCCTCTCACTGTTGTGGCCTCTCCCATTGTGGAGAACAGGCTCCAGACACACAGGCTCAGCGGCCATGGCTCACGGGCCTAGCTGCTCCGCGGCATGTGGGATCTTCCCAGACCAGGGCATGAACCCGTGTCCCCTGCATCGGCAGGTGGACTCTCAACCACTGCGCCACCAGGGAAGCCCCTAGTTTTTTTTTTTTTTTTTTTTTTGCTGTACGCGGGCCTCTCACCGCTGTGGCCTCTCCCGTTGCGGAGCACAGGCTCCGGACACACAGGCTCCGCGGCCATGGTTCGCGGGCCCAGCCGCTCCGCGGCACGTGGGATCCTCCGGGATCGGGGCACGAACCCGTGTCCCCTGCATCGGCAGGCGGACTCCCAACCACTGCGCCACCAGGGAAGCCCTAGTTTTTTTTTTTATTTAGTCTTTTGGGATCTCCATGTTTTATAACATATTTTTAATTTTTTCTTATATGTTTCTATGTTTACTTTGCTTTTCTGTTGTTCTGTGTTCTCTTCCTTAGTTTTTTCTTCTTCTTTTTATTATATATTTTTCTTTTTTTTATATTTCCATTTCTACTTTGCTTTTCTGTTGTCCTGTGTTTTTTCCCTTTTTATTTCATTTCATTTTTTTTTTTTTTTTTTCCGGTATGTGGGCCTCTCACTGTTGTGGCCTCTCCCGTTGCGGAGCACAGGCTCCGGACGCACAGGCCCAGCGGCCATGGCTCACGGGCCCAGCCGCTCCGCGGCATGTGGGATCTTCCCAGACCGGGGCACGAACCCGTTTCCCCTGCATCGGCAGGCGGACTCTCAACCACTGCGCCACCAGGGAAGCCCTCATTTCATTTTTTATTTTATTTTACTTTATGATTTTTAAAATCATTTTTACCAGTTCTGTTTCCTTGCTTTATTCTTCAGTTGGCACACTGCTTTGGTTTTGTTTTTAGGTTATTTTGCTAGTTTTAATCCAAACTGATTTCGTTCTTGGGTTCTTTTGTTTGTCTGTTGTTCTCTTGCTTTTTGTTTTATTTGGCTCTGTGTTTCCTTTACGTGTGTGTGTGTTTCCTTGTTTCTGTTTTTTTGTTTCATTTGTTTGATTTTGTTTTTACCATTTCTCTGGGGTTTTGTCTTTTTTTCCCTTTATTTTCTATTTTTCGTTTTTATTTCTATGTTGCTTTTCTGTTGTTCTGTCTTCTTTTCCTCTTTCTCTTTTTTTATATTTATGTTTTTATCACTTTTGTCAGTTTCTTTCGTTTCTTTACCTCATTCCTCAGTTGGCACTCTGGTTTTCTTCTTTGGTTTTGCATTTTTGTCAGCTTTCTTTTTAAATGTTTGATTTTGTTCTTGGGTTCTTTTGTTTGTCTGGTTGTTCTCTTGCTTTTTGATTTATTTGGTTCTGTTTTTGTTTCTTTTGTGTGTGTGCGTGTTTCCTTCTTTTGTTTGATTTTATTTTTTCCATTTCTCTGGGGTTTTGTTAGTCTTTTTTAAAAAATCCCTTTTATTGCTGGGATGAGTGACTTGTGGGGTCTTGGTCACTTGACCAGAAGTCGGGCCTGAGGCTCTGGGGTGGGAAAACCAAGTCCAGGGTGCTGGATCACTAGAGAATTCCTGGCCTCAGGGAAGATTAATCACTGAGAGCTCTCAAGGAGGCCTCTATTTGAATCCAAGACCCAGCTCCAACCAACTGCCAGCAGCTCCCAGCACTGGACGCTTCACACTAAACAACAAAGAAGACAGGAATGAAATCCACCCATCAGCACAGAGACTACGTAAAGTCATACTAAGCTCAGAGACACCCCAAAACACACCATCTGACATGGCGCTACTCATCAGAGGGAAAAGACACAGCTCCACCAACCAGAACGCAGGCCCAGTCACTCCCTTCAGGAAGCCGACACAAGCCACTGGACAAACCTCACCACTGGGGCAGAGAACAGAAGCAAGAGGAATTATGACCCTGCAGCCTAGGGAAAGGAGACCTCAAATACTGTAAATTAGAATGAGAAGATGGAGAAATATCTTACAGGCAAAGGAGCAAGATAAAAAACCCACAGGACCAAATAAATGATGAGGAAATAGGCAAATGACCTGAAAAAGAATTCAGAGTAATGATAGTAAAGATGGACCAAAATCTTAGAAATAGACTAGAGAAGATATAAGAAATGTTTAACAAGGAACTAGAAGAACTAAAGAGCAAACAAACAGTAATGAACAACACAATAACTGAAATTAAAAATACTCTAGAAGGAATCAATAGCAGAATAACTGAGGCAGAAGAATGGATAAGTGAGCTGGAAGATAAAATAGTGGAAATAACTGCCGAGGAGCTGAATAAAGAAAAAACAATGAAAAGAATGGAGGATAGTCTCAGAGACCTCTGGGACAACATTAAGTGCACCAACATTCAAATTATAGGCGTCCCAGAAGAAGAAAAAAGGAAAGAGTCTGAGAAAATATTTGGAGAGATTATAGTCAAAAATTTCCCAACATGGGAAAGGAAACAGTCAATCAAGTCCAGGACGCACAGAGAGTCCCATACAGGATAAACCCAAGGAGAAACACGCTGAACCACATATTAATCAAATTAACACAAAGAAAAAATATTAAAAGCATCATGGGAAAAGCAACAAATAATATACAAGGGAATACCCATAAGGTTAACAGCTCATCTTTCAGCAGAAACTCTGCAAGTCAGAAGAGAGTGGCAAAATATATTTAAAGTGATGAAAGGGAGAAACCTACAACCAGATTACTCTACCCAGAAGGATCTCATTCAGATTCGCCAGAGAAATCAAAAGCTTTACAGACAAGCAAAAGCTAAGAGAACTCAGCAAACCAAACAAGCTTTACAACAAATGCTGAAGAAACTTCTCTAGGCAGGAACACAAGAGACTTAAAAAAACAAACCCAAAACAATTAAGAAAACGGTAATAGGCACATATGTATCAATAATTACCTTAAATGTAAATGGACTGAATGCTCCAACCAAAAGATACAGACTGGCTGAATGGATACAAAAACAAAACCCATATATATGTGGTCTACAAGAGACCCACTTCAGACCTAGGGACTCATACAGAATGAAAGTGAGGAAATGGAAAAAGATATTCCATGCAAATGGAAATCGAAAGAAAGCTGGAGTAGCAATACTCATATCAGACAAAATAGACTTTAAAATAAAGACTAGGGACTTCCCTGGTGGTGCGGTGGTTGAGGGTCCGCCTGCTGATGCAGGGGACATGGGTTTGGGCCCTGGTCCGGGAGGATCCCACATGCCACGGAGCAACTGAGCCCGTGCTCCACAAGTACTGAAGCCTGCGTGCCTCAACTACTGAGGCCTGCATGCCTGGAGCCCGTGCTCCGCAATGGGAGGGGCAACCGCAGTGAGAAGCCCATGTGCACCGCAACGCTCGCCGCGGCTGGAGGGAGCCTGTGCACAGCAATGAAGATCCGACACAGCCAAAAAAAAAATAATAATAATTAATTAATTAAAAAAAATAAAATAAAGACTATTACAAGAGACAAGGAAGGACACTATATAATGATCAAGGGATCAATCCAAGAAGAAGATATAACAATTATAAATATCTATGTACCCAACATAGAAGCCCCTCAATACATAAGGCAAATGCTAACAGCCATAAAAGGGGAAATCGACAGTAACACAAGAATACTAGGCAACTTTAACACCTCACTTACATAAATGGACAGATCATCCAAACAGAAAATAAATAAGAAAACACAAGCTTTAAATGACACATTAAACAAGATTGACTTAATTGATATTTAGAGAACATTCCATCCAAAACCAAGGAACACACTTTCTTCTCAAGTGCACATGGAACATTCTCCAGGATAGATCACATCTTGTGTCACAAATCAAGACTTGGTAAATTTTTAAAAACTGAAATCATATCAAGCATCTTTTCCAACCACAATGCTATGAGACTAGATATCAATTACAGGAGAAAAAAACTGTAAAAATACAAATACATGGAGACTAAACAATACACTACTAAACATCCAAGAGATCACTAAAGAAATCAAAGAGGAAATCAAAAAAATACCTAGAAACAAATGACAATGAAAACACAACGACCCAAAACCTATGGGATGCAGCAAAAGCAGTCCTAAGAGGGAAGTTTATAGCAATACAAACCTACCTCAAGGGCTTCCCCAGTGGCACAGTGGTTGAGAGTCTGCCTGCCGATGCAGGGGACGTGGGTTCGTGCCCCAGTCTGGGAGGATCCCACATGCCACGGAGCGGCTGGGCCCATGAGCCATGGCTGCTGAGCCTGCGCTCCACAACGGGAGAGGCCACAACAGTGAGAGGCCCGCGTACCACCAAAAAAAAAAAAAGAAAACAAGAAAAATCTCAAAAAAACAACCTAACCTTATATATAAAGCAATTAGAGAAAGAAGAACAATAAAATCCAAAGTTAGCAGAAGGAAAGAAACCATAAAGATCAGACCAGAAATAAATGAAAAAGAAATGAACAAAACAAGAGCAAAGATCAATAAAACTAAAAGCTGGTTCTTTGAGAAGATAAACATAATTGATAAACCATTAGCCAGACTCAGTAGAAAAAAAAGGGAGAAGACTCAAATCAATAGAACTAGAAATGAAAAAGGAGAAGTAACAACGACACTGCACAAATACAAAGGATCATGAGAGATTACTACCAGTAACTCTATGCTAATAAAACGGACAACCTGGAAGCAACGGACAAATGCTTAGAAAAGTACAACCTTCCAAATGGAACCAGGAAGAAACAGAAAATATAAACATACCAATCATAAGCACTGGAATTGAAACTGTGATTAAAAATCTTCCAAAAAACAAAAGCCCAGGACCAGATGGCTTCACAGGTGCATTCTATCAAACATTTAGAGAAGAGTTAACACTGATCCTTCTCAAATGCTTCCAAAATATAGCAGAGGGAGGAAAACTCCCAAACTCATTATACGAGGCCATTATCACCCTGATATCAAAAATAGACAAAGATGTCACAAAAAAAGAAAATTACAGGCCAATATCACTGATGAACATAGATGTAAAAATCCTCAACAAAATACTAGCAAACAGAATCCAACAGCACAGTAAAAGGATAATACACCACAATCAAGTGGGGTTTATTTCAGGAATGCAAGGATTCTTCCCTATACACAAATCAATCAATGTGATACACCACATTAACAAACTGAAGGATAAAACCATATGATTGTTTAAATAGATGCAGAAAAAGCTTTTGACAAAATTCAACACCCATTTATGATAAAAACTCTCCAGAAAGTGGGCAGAGAAGGAACTTACCTCAATATAATAAAAGTCATATATGACAAACCCACAGCAAACATCATTCTCAATGGTGAAAAACTGTAATCATTTCATCTAAGATCAGGAAGAAGACAAGGGTACCCACTCTCATCACTATCATTCAACATGGTTTTGGAAGTCCCAGCCACGGCAATCAGGGAAGTAAAACTGTCACTGTTTGCAGATGACATGATACTATCCATAGAAAATCCTAAAGATGCCACCAGAAAACTACTAGAGCTAATTAATGAATTTGGTAAAGTTGCAGGATACTAAATTAACGCACAGAAATCTCTTACACTCTTATACACTAACAATGAAAAATCAGAAAGAGAAATTAAGGAAACAGTTCCATTTCCCAATGAAACAAAAAGAATAAAATACCTAGGAATAAACCTACCTAAGGAGGCAAAAGACCTATATGCAGAAAACTATAAGACACTGATGAGAGAAATCAAAGATGATACAAACAGATGGAGAGATATACCATGTTCTTGGATTGGAAGAATCAACTTTGTGAAAATGACTATACTACCCAAAGCAATCTACTGATTCAATGCAATCCCTATCAAATTATCAATGGCATTTTTCACTGAACTAGAACAAAAGATTTTACAATTTGTATGGAAACACAAAAGACCCCAAATAGCCACAGCAATCTTGAAAAAGAAAAACAGAGCCGGGGAATCAGGCTGCCTGACTTCAGACTCTACTACAAAGCTACAGTAATCAAGACAATGGTACCGGCACAAAAACAGATATATAGATCAATGGAACAGGAGAGAGAGCCCAGAAATAAACCCATGCACATATGGTCACCTTATTTTTGATAAAGGAGGCAAGAATATACAATGCAGAAAAGACAGCCTCTTCAATAAGTGGTGCTGGGAAAACTGGACAGCTACACATAAAATAATGAAATTAGAACACTTCCTAACACCATAAACAAAAATAAACTCAAAATGGATTAAAGACTTAAATGTAAGGCCAGACACTATAAAACTCGTAGAGGAAAACATAGGCAGAACACTCCATGACATAAATCACAGCAAGATCTTTTTTGACCCACCTCCTAGAGAAATGGAAATAAAAACAAAAAATAAACAAATGGGACCTAATGAAACTTAAAAGCTTTTGCACAGCAAAGGAAACCATAAACAAGATAAAAAGACAACCCTCAGAATGGGAAAAAATATTTGCAAATGAAGCAACTGACAAAGGGATAATCTCCAAAACATACAAGCAGGTCATGCAGCTCAATATCAAGAAAACAAACAACCCCATCTAAAAATGGGCAAAACACCTAAATAGACATTTCTCCAAAGTAGACATACAGATTGCCAACAAACACATGAGAAGATGCTCAACATCACTAATCATTAGAGAAATACAAACCCAAACCACAATGAGGTAACATCTCACACCGGTCAGCATGGCCATCATCAAAAAATCTACAAATAATAAATGCTGGAGAGGGTGTAGAGAAAAAGGAACCCTCCTGCACTGCTGGTGGGATGTAACTTGATACAGCCACTATGGAGAACAGTATGGAGGTTACTTAAAAAATGAAAAATAGAACTACCATATGACCCAGCAATCCCACTACTGGGCTTATAACCAGAGAAAACCATGATTCAAAAAGACAGATGTACCACAATGTTCACTGCAGCACTATTTACTAAAGCTAGGCCATGGAAGCAACCTAAATGTCTATCGGCAGATGAATGGATAAAGAAGATGTGGCACACATATACAATGGAATATTACTCAGTCATAAAAAGGAACAAAACTGAGTTGTTTGTAATGAGGTAGATGGAACTAGAGTCTGTCATACAGAGTGAAGTATGTCAGAAAGAGAAAAAGAAATACTGTATGCTAACGCACATATATGGAATTTAGAAAGATGGTACTGATGAACCTAGTGGCAGGGCAGGAATAAAGATGCAGACGTAGAGATCCGACTTGAGGCATGGTGGGGAAGGGGAACCTGGGATGATGTGAGAGTATAGCATTGATATATATACATAACAAATGTAAAATGGATGGCTAGTAGGAAGCTGCTGCATAGCTCAGGGAGATCTGCTTGATGCTTTGTGATGACCTAGAGGGGTGGGATGGCGGGGGAGGGAGGCTCAAGAGGGAGGATATATGGGGATATATGTATACATATAGCTGATTCACTTTGTTGTACAGCAGAAACTAACACAACATTGTGAAGCAATTATACTCCAATAAAGATATTAAAAAAAGAAATAATAACTATCAGAGAGGAAACAAATAAAAGAGATAAAAAAAAACAATAGAAAAGATCAATAAAAGCAAGAGTTGGCTTTTTCAAAAGCAAAACAATATCAACAACCTCTAGCCAGGCTCACCAAGAAGAAAAGAGAGAGGACCCAAATAAAATAAGAAACGAAAGAGGAAAAATAACAACTGATACACAGAAATACAAAAAAATCATAAGAGAATACTATGAACAGTTATATGCCAACAAATTGGACAACCTAGAGGCAATGGAAAAGTTTCTAGAAACATACATCCTGCCAAGACAGAATCAAGAAGAAACAGATAATTTGAACAGACTGATCACTAGAAGTGAAATAGAATTTGTAATAATAAAGCTCCCTGCAAATAAACAGTACAGAACTGATGGCTTCACTGGGGGATTTTAACAGACATGCAAGAAGAACTTATACCTAATCTTCTCAAACTATTCCAAAAGATTGAAGAAGAGGGAACAGTCCCAAAGTCATTCTATGGAGCATTCATCATCCTGATAACAAAACCAGACAAAATCACTACAAAAATAAATAAATAAAGGCCAATATCCCTGATGAATATAGATGCAAAAATCTTCAATAAAATATTAGCAAACCAAATCCAGCAATACATAAAAAGAATCATACACCAGGATCAAGTCGGATTTATTCCAGGGTTGGAAGGGTGATTCAACATAATCAGCATGATACACCACATTAACAAAAGGAAAGACAAAAACCACATGATCATCTCAATCAACACAGAAAAAGTATCTGACAAAATTCAACATTCACTCATGATAAAAACTCTCACCAAAATGGGTCTGGAAGGAACATATCTCAACATAATAAAAGCCATTTATAGCAAACCCACAGACAACATAATACTCAACTTTGATCAGCTTTATGATCACTACTCTGAATGAACTCTTTCTCAGGTAGACTGCCTATCTTCACTTGACTTAGTTCTTCTTTTGGCATTCTTTTTCCTTCATCTGAAACATGTTCCTCTGTTGCCTCATTTTGCCTAAGTTGCTGTTTGTATTTTCATGTATCTGGTAGGTTAATTATGTTTCCCAACCTGGGAGAACTAGCCTTTTGTAGCAGATGTCCTATGCATACCAACAGTGTACTCCCCTCTTATCATCCAAGTTATATGCTTCAGGGATTCCCCCATGAGGGCTGCATGGATCCATCTGTCATGGTGGACTATGTGGGTGATCTTGCAGGCTTGGTTGGACCCCGATTTGATTAGTTGCCAGGCCCTGCCTTGTGCAGAGGCTACCAGCCACTGGGTTGGTGGGAATGGGTCAAGAGGCAGCTGACTGCAGAACCCCATGGGGCCCTAGGCCTAGTGCTGGTCACTGGTGGGTAGAGTCAGGATTCATAAGACTCCAAGGCTGTTGCCCACCCTCTGGAGGGAGAAGCCAGGTTCTGGGGTTAGTGCCGGACTACTGGGAGGCAGAGCCCTCTCCTGGAGTCTGGCTGCAGGGCCCAGGGATCACAGAGTTGGCATCAGATCACTGGTTGGGGGGGGCGGTGGATAGTCCCTGACACAGTTGGGTATGGAGTTCGAGGTGTCCTAAAGCTTGTGTTGGCCTACTAGTGGGCAAGGCTGGGGCCCAGCTGGTCCTAAGGCAGGGTGTGGCCTACTGTGGGCAGGCTGGCCTGCAGGCTGTGGGATTGCAGTTTTCTTGCATCTGGTCTGCCCCTTCGTGGATGAGGTTGGTCCAGGGACTAGAGCAGACTTCCTACAGGGCAGGGCTGGGGCCCAGGGGATTTGGGAGCTAGTGCATGCCCACTGGGGGGTAGAGTTGGGTCCTGCCTGGGCCCTTTGGTAGGCAGGGCCATTTCTAGAGGTGGCTGTGGGCTCAGGTGGTCTTTAGGCACCCTGTCTGCTGATAGGCAGGGCTATGTTCCTGTCTAGTTAGTACCTTGGCCTGAGGTGTCTCAGCACTGGTGCTTACAGGCTGTTGGGTAGAGCCAGGTCTTGGCACTAAGCAGCTAAAGGGAAGACTCCACAACGGCACCCACCAGCACCAGCATCCACATGGTAGAAGGAGACCCCAACACAGCTGCTACCATTGTCCACATCCCCATGGTAAGCCATAACTGCACCTGCACCTCCCCAGGAGACTCACCAAGACCAGCAGGTAGGTCTGGCCCAGGCTCCTATCAAATTACTGCTTTTGCCCTGGGTCCTGGAGTGTGTGAGGTTTTGTGTGTACCCTTTAAGAGTGAAGTCTCTATTTCCCCCATCCCTCTGGGACTCCTAAAAGTAAGCCCTGCTGGCCTTTGAAGCTAAATGTTCTGGGGGCTCATCTTTCCCAGTGCAGGACCCCCAGGCTGGGGAGACAGACATGGAGCTCCAAAATCTCACTCCTGTGGGAGAAGCTCTGCAATATAATTATTCTCTAGTTTGTGGGTCACCTACCCTTGGGTATGGAACTTGAGTAAGACATGAGTCCACCTCTCCTACCTGTCAGATTGTGGTTCCTTCTTTATAGCTTTAGTTATAGAAGATGTTTTCTGATTGGTTCCTGTCTTTTTCATCAATGGTTGTTCTGCAAGTAGTTGAGATTTTGATGTGCTTGTGAGAGGACAGGATGTTGAATCATCCTTGCATCCCTGGAATAAATCCCACTTGATCATGGTGTATGATCTCTTTAATGTATTGTTGAATTTGGTTTGTCAATGTTTCATGAGTATTTTTGCAACTATGTTCATCAGGTATATTGGTCTGTAATTTTCTTTTCTTGTGGTGTTTATCTGATTTTGGTATCAGAGTAGTGCTGGCCTCCTAAAATGAGTTTGGAAGTTTTCCCTCCCTATATTTCTTGGAAGAGTTTGAGAAGGATTGGTATTACTTCTTTGTATGTTGGTAGAATTCACCAGTGAAGCCATCTGGTCCTGGACTTTATTTCATTGGGAAGTTTTTGATTACTGATTCAATTTCCTTACATGTAATTGGTCTGTTCAGATTTTTTATTTCTTCACGATTCAGTCTTAGAAGGTTGTATGTTTCTAGGAATTTATCCATTTCTTCTAATTTGTCCAATTTGCATACAATTGTTTGTAGTAGTCTCCTATGATCCTTCATATTTCTGTGGTATCAGTTGTAATGTCTTCTCTTTCATTTATGATTTTACTAATTGGAATTGTTTTTCTTAGTGAGTCTAGCTAAAGGTTTGTCAATTTCATCTTGTCAAGGAACCACCTCTTTGTTTCAATGATCTTTTCAATTATGTTTTTATTCTCTATTTCATTTGTTTCTGCTCTGATCTTCTTTTCCTTCCTTTTGCTCTGGGATTTATTTGTTCTTTTTATAGTTCCTTGAGGTGTAATTTTAGATTGTTCATCTGATATTTTCCTTGTTTCTTGAGGTAAGCATTTAAGGCTAAAAACTTCCCTCTTAAAATTATTTTTACTGCATCCCATAAGTTTTGGTATGTTGTATTTCTATTTTCATTTGTCTCTAGGTCTTTTTAAAAACTTCTTTTTGGTGTCTTTGATCCATGGGTTCTTCAGTAGTATGTTGTTTAATCTTCACATATTTGTGAATTTTCTGTTTTTCTAGTTTTGTAGCATTTTGATCAGAAAAGATGCTTGATATAATTTCAGTCTTCTTAAATTTGTTAAGACTTGTTTTGTGGCTTAACATGTGATGCATCCTGGAGGATGTTCTATGTGCACTTGAGAACATTGTGTATTTTCTTGCTTTTGGATGAAATATTCTGTCTGTATCTTTAAAGCCATTTGGCCTAACATGTTTTTAAGGCTGATATTTCCTTACTGATTTTCTGATTGGATGATCTATCCATTGATGTAAGTGAGGTGTTAAAGTCCTTCTACTATTATTGAACTGCTGTCTATTTCTCCCTTTAGGTCTGCTAATAGTTTCTTTGTATATTTAAGTGCTCCTATGTTGGGGTGCATAAAGTATTTACAAATGTTATATCCTCTGGTTGACTGACTCCTTTTTCATTATGTAATATCCTTCCTTGTCTCTTATTATAGTCTTTGTTTTAAAGTGTATTTTGGGGGCTTCCCTGGTGGTGCAGTGGTTAAGTATCTGCCTGCCAATGTAGGGGACACGGGTTCAAGCACTGGTCCGGGAAGATCCCACATGCCAAGGAGCAACTAAGCCCATGCGCCACAACTACTGAGCCTGTGCTCTAGAGCCCATGAGCCACAACTACTGAGCCCGCATGCCACAACTACTGAAGCCCACATGCCTAGAGCCCATGCTCCACAACAAAAGAAGCCACTGAAATGAGAAGCCTGTGCACCACAATGAAGAGTAGCCCCCACTTGCTGTGACTAGAGAAAGCCCGTGGGCAGCAATGAAGACCCAATGCAGCCAAAAACAAGTAAATTAAATAAATAAATTTATTAAAAAATTTTTTTAAATAAAGTGTATTTTGTGGGATGAAATATAGCTACCATAGCTTACTTTTGGTTTCCATTTGCCTAAAATATCTTTTTCCATTACTTCATTTTCAGTGTGTGTGTGTCCTTACATCTGAAGTGAATCTCTTGTAGGCAGCATATAGATGGGTCTTTTTTGTTTTTAATCCACTCAGCCACTCTGTCTTTTGATTGGAGAATTTAATCCATTTACATTACAGTAATTTTTGATAGGTATGTATTTATTGCCATTTTGTTAATTGCTTTCTGGCTGTTTTATAGTTCCTCTGTTCTTTCTTCTTTTTCTGCTCTTTTTCTCCCTGATTTTTTACTTTCTTTAGTGACATACTTAGACAAAAGATAATTAGAAAGGAATATATCTCCTGTACGTTTTTGCTTTGTGGTTACCATAAGGCTTACATATAGCAACTTATATGTATAACTGTCTATTTTAAGTTGATAACAACTTAAGTTTGAAGGAATTCTAAAGCTCTGCATTTTAACTTTCTCCACCAACATTCAGGTTTTTTGGGGGGTTTTTTTGTTTTTTTTTTGCTGTACGTTGGCCTCTCACTGTTGTGGCCTCTCCCATTGAGGAGCACAGGCTCCAGACATGAAGGCTCAGCGGCCATGGCTCACGGGCCCAGCCGCTCCGCGGCATGTGGGATCCTCCCGGACTGGGGCACGAACCCGTGTCCCCTGCATCGGCAGGTGGACTCTCAACCACTGTGCCACCAGGGAAGCCCAACATTCAGGTTTTGATGTCACATTTTACATCTTTTTATCTTGGGTATCACTTAACTAATTATTTCAGTTTCAGTTATTTTATTTTGTCTTTTAACCTTCATACTAGCTTTAAAAGTAATTAATCTACTACCTTTACTGTATATTTACCTTTACCAGTGAGATGTATGCTTTCATATTTTGTTACTAATTAGCACCCTTTGTCAACTTAAAGATGTCTTTTTAACATTCCCTACAAAACCAGTTTAATGGTAATGAGCCCTTTAGCTTTTGCTTGTCTAGAAAACTCTTTATCTCTTTCTTTCTCCTTCATTTCTGAATGATAACTTTGTTGGGCATAGTATTATTGGTTGGAGATTTTTTTTCTTTCAGCATTTTGAATATATTGTGCCACTGTATTCTGGTATGCAATGTTTCTGATGAAAAATCAGCTGATGGTCTTTTGGGAGCTCCCTTGCATGTAACAAGTTGCTTCCTCTTGCCACTTTTAGGATTTAATCCTTTAACTTTTGACATTTTAATTGTAATATGTCTTGGTGTGGATCTCTTTAGGATCAGCTATTGAATCCCTTTTGTGTATCTTTTAGCTCAGTTATGATTCTTCAGCTCTGTGACTTCCCTTTGGTCCTTTCTTATATTTTCTGTCTCTTTTCTGAAGTTCTCACTGTGTTCATCCATTCTTCTCCCAAGTTCAGTGAGCATCTTTTAAAAAAATATTTATTTATTTATTTTCCTTATTTTTTTTTTTGGCTGCGTTGGGTGTTAGTTGCGGCACATGGGATCTTTGAGGCATGCGAGATTTTTTTGTTACAGCGCAGAGTCTGCTTGGGTTTCTCTCTAGTTGTGGCATGTGGGCTTCTCTCTACTTGTGGCATGCTGGTTTTCTCTCTCTAGTTTTGGTGTGCGGGCTCCAGGGTGCCTGGGCTATGTAGTTTGCGGCACGTGGGCTCCCTCGTTGAGGCACGCAAGCTCAGTAGTTGTGGCATGCGGGCTTAGCGGCCCTGTGGCATGTGGGATCTTAGTTCCCCTGACCCAAAACTGAACTGCGTCCCCTGCATTGGAAGGTGCATTCTTTAACATGGACCACCAGGGAGGTACCCAGTGAGCATCTTTATGACCATGACTTAGAACTCTTTATTAGGTAAGTTACTTATCTCCATCTCATTGAGTTGTTTTTTCTAAGGTTTGGTTTGTTCTATTGTTTGGAACATAGTCTTCTGTTTCTTCATTTTGCTTGACTCCCTGTGTTGTTTTCTATGCATTAGATGAAACTGCCACCTTTCCTAGTCTTAAATGGTTGGTCTTGTGTATGACATAAAACTTATTGCTCAATAGATGCAAAAATCCTCAACAAAATACTAGCAAACAGAATCCAACAGCACATTAAAAGGATCATACACCATGATCAAGTGGGGTTTATTCCAGGAATGCAAGGATTCATCAATATACGCAAATCAATCAATGTGATACACCATATTAACAAATTGAAGGAGAAAAAACATATCATCTCAATAGATGCAGAGAAAGCTTTCAACAAAACTCAACACCCATTTCTGATAAAACCCTGCAGAAAGTAGGCATAGAGGGAACTTTCCTCAACATAATAAAGGCCATATATGACAAACCCACAGCCAACACTGTCCTCAATGGTGAAAAACTGAAACCATTTCCACTAAGATCAGGAACAAGACAAGGCTGCCCACTCTCACCACTATTATTCAACATAGTTTCGGAAGTTTTAGCCACAGCAATCACAGAAGAAAAGGAAATAAAAGGAATCTAAATCGGAAAAGAAGAAGTAAAGCTGTCACTGTTTGCAGATGACATGATACTATACATAGAGAATCCTAAAGATGCTACCAGAAAACTACTAGAGCTAATCAATGAATTTGGTAAAGTAGCAGGATACAAAATTAATGCACAGAAATCTCTTGCATTCCAATACACTAATGATGAAAAATCTGAAAGTGAAATCAAGAAAACACTGCCATTTACCACTGCAACAAAAAGAATAAAATATCTAGGAATAAACCTACCTAAGGAGACAAAAGACCTGTATGCAGAAAATTATAAGACACTGATGAAAGAAATTAAAGATGATACAATTGATGGAGAGATATACCATGTTCCTGGATTAGAAGAATCAACATTGTGAAAATGTCTCTACTACCCAAAGCAATCTACAGATTCAATGCAATCCCTATCAAACTACCACTGGCATATTTCACAGAACTAGAACAAAAAATTTCACAATTTGTATGGCAACACAAAAGACCCCGAATAGCCAAAGTAATCTTGAGAACGAAAAATGGAGCTGGAGGAATCGGGATCCCTGACTTCAGACTATACTACAAAGCTACAGTAATCAAGACAGTATGGTACTGGCACAAAAACAGAAAGATAGATCAATGGAAGAGGATAGAAAGCCCAGAGATAAACCCATGCACATATGGTCATCTTATCTTTGATAAAGGAGGCAGGAATGTACAGTGGAGAAAGGACAGTCTCTTCAATAAGTGGTGCTGGCAAAACTGGACAGGTACATGTAAAAGTATGAGATTAGATCATTCCCTAACACCATACACAAAAATAAGCTCAAAATGGATTAAAGACCTAAATGTAAGGCTGGAAACCATCAAACTCTTAGAGGAAAACATAGGCAGAACAGTCTGACATAAATCACAGCAAGATCCTTTTTGACCCATCTCCTAGAGAAATGGAAATAAAAACAAAAATAAACAAATGGGACCTAACAAAACTTCAAAGCTTTTGCACAGCAAAGGAAACCATAGACAAGACCAAAAGACAGACCTCAGAATGGGAGAAAATATTTCCAAATGAAGCAACTGACAAAGGATTAATCTCCAAAATGTACAAGCAGCTCATGCAGCTCAATAACAAAAAAACAAACAACCCATTCCAAAAATGGGCAGAAGACCTAAATAGACATTTCTCCAAAGAAGATATACAGACTGCCAACAAACACATGAAAGAATGCTCAACATCATTAATCATTAGAGAAATGCAAATCAAAACTACAATGAGATATCATCTCACACCAGTCAGAATGGCCATCATCAAAAAATCTAGAAACAATAAATGCTGGAGAGGGTGTGGAGAAAAGGGAACACTCTTGCACTGTTGGTGGGAATGTGAATTGGTACAGCCACTATGGAGAACAGTATGGAGGTTTCTTAAAAAACTAAAAATAGAACTACCATATGACCCAGTAATCCCACTACTGGGCATATACCCTGAGAAAACCATAATTCAAAAAGAGTCATGTACCAAAATGTTCATTGCAGCTCTATTTACAATAGCCCGGAGATGGAAACAACCTAAGTGTCCATCATCGGATGAATGGATAAAGAAGATGTGGCACATATATACAATGGAATATTACTCAGCCATAAAAAGAAACGAAACTGAGCTATTTGTAATGAGGTGGATAGACCTAGAGTCTGTCATACAGAGTGAAGTAAGTCAGAAAGAGAAAGACAAATACCATATGCTAACATATATATATGGAATTTAAGGGAAAAAATGTCATGAAGAACCTAGGGGTAAAACAGGAATAAAGACACAGACCTACTTGAGAATGGACTTGAGGATATGGGGAGGGGGAAGGGTAAGCTGTGACAAAGCAAGAGAGAGGCATGGACATATATACACTACCAAACGTAAGGTAGCTAGCTAGTGGGAAGCAGCCGCATAGCACACGGAGATCAGCTCGGTGCTTTGTGACCCACTGGAGGGGTGGGATAGGGAGGGTGGGAGGGAGGGAGACGCAAGAGGGAAGGGATATGGGAACAGATGTATATGTATAACTGATTCACTTTGTTATAAAGCAGAAACGAATACACCATTGTGAAGCAATTATACTCCAATAAAGTTGTAAAAAAAGAAAAAAACTTATTGTTCAACCCTGCCCTAGCTCATGACTATCTCTCAAACCTTTGTGATTCTTTAAGCAGCCTATTTTACTTTTAATAGCTCCCAGTAGTTGCAGGTATGCTTAGAACAGTCAGTGTCTTAAAGGAGAGGATCTCAGTCAGCCACTAGATTCAGGCTGATTAGAACTCAGGTCCTCAGGCAGAGGTTTGTAAAGTGTGCAAATATATACAGTCTTGTGGGACCCAAGTGTAAGCCCCACTGGCCACCAGAGCCAGGTGATCTGGAGATGTCTCCTGAGTAGCTGTCAGAAAAATTGGGGTCCAGGTGAGTGTACAAGCTCCTTTCTGGGAGATTCTGGTGACCTGTAGCAAGGTAGAAGGAGAATGCAATGCTAGTGCCTCCTGGCCTATATTCCCTAAGAGAATTTCCATAGCCTCTAGTTAGGGGCAGCCTTCAGTTTGGCACACAAGGCTGAAGTTCCAGGACAAGCTAGTAGGCCTCTTTCACAGAAAGACTGGTGGTGTGTTTCAGTCTGCTGTCTGTGCAGTACCTGCCAAGAACTGTTTCTCTGATTGTTATAATCCTGTGGGACCCTGGAATGCAAACCTACCCTGGCCACCAGAGCCAGGCAATTAAGGAGTATCCTTGAGTGGCAGCTTCAAAAAACGACATCAGATGTAAAACTGGGTCACTGGACACATAGAAAATCGCCTCCAGGAGATTTGGCAGTCTAAAGCATGGCGGAGTGAGTGTGAAGACAGTGCCTGCCCTCTGAAGTTTTGAAAGGTTTATAGTCATCCTTTATATGTGTTTTAATTAGAAGCCTACTCTCAGGCTGCAGTTATGATTACTAGTTAATAGGTCTTTTTGTACAGAGACTGAACTCCTGGGTCTCTAGCTTCTTGCTGTATCCTGGTGGTGGTACCTGTTTTCTTCTCCAGGCTCTCAAAAATGTATCTGAAGAAATTATGGCTGAAAATTTCCCAAACCTGAATAAGGAAACAGATATCAAGATACAGGAAGCACAGAGGGTTCCAAATGAGATGAACCCAAACAGACTTGCACACCAAGACATATCATAATTAAAATGGCGAAAGTGAAAGTTAAATAGAAAATTCTAAAGGCAGGAAGAGAAAAAAGTCATATACAAGGGAACCCATATAAGGCCATCAGCTAATTTCTCAGCAGAAATTATGCAGGCCAGAAGGGAGTGGCATGATTTATTCAAAGTAATGAAAGGGAAAAACCTGCAACCTAGAATATTCTACCCAGCAAGATTATCATTTAGAATAGAGATAAAGAACTCAGACAAGCAAAAGTTAAAAGAATTTAGCAATACTACACTTACCCTAAAAGAAATGTTAAAGCCTTCTCTAAATGGAAAAGAGGTAAGAATCTGTAGGAAAGGGAATTCCAGTAGGAAAGGCAAACATACAGTAAGGATTGAAGATCACTTAAATAAGTGAGTACATAGATTAAAAGACAAAAATTTGTAAAAGCAACTATAACTACAATAAACAGTAAAGAGATAAGAAGATGTAAAATATGACATCAAAAACACAAAATGTGGGAGAGGAGTGTAAAAGTGTATATCTTTTAGAACTTAAATGAGTATCAGTTTAAATCAAGTAGATATAATTATGGGTCAACATATGAACCCGATGGTAACCACAAATCAAAAACTTACAAAAGATACACCAAAATCAAAAAGAAAGGAACCCAAACATACTACAAAAGAAAATCATCAAACCACAATGAGAGAAATAAAAAGAAGAAATGAACAGAAAACTTCAAAAACAACCAGGAAACAAGTAATAAAAATGGCCTTAAGTACATAACTAGAAATTATTTTAAATGTCAGTGGACTAAATGCTCCAGTCAAAACATAGAGTGGCTGATTGGATTGAAAAACAAGACCCTTCAAAATGCTGCCTACAAGAGATGCACTTCAGAGCAAAAACACACAGAGACTTAAAGTGACAAAATGGAAAAAGATATTTTGTGCAAGTGGAAACAACAAGAAAGCAGGGATAGCAATATTAATATCAGACAAAATTTATTTATTTATTTATTTATTTATTTATTTTTTATTTTTTTTCCGGTACGCGGGCCTCTCACTGTTGTGGCCTCTCCCGTTGCGGAGCACAGGCTCCGGACGCGCAGGCCCAGCGGCCATGGCTCACGGGCCCAGCCGCTCTGCGGCATATGGGATCCTCCCAGACCGGGGCACGAACCCGTATCCCCTGCATCGGCAGGCGGACTCTCAACCACTGCGCCACCAGGGAGGCCCCAAAATTTATTTTTAAAACAAAGGCTATAACAAAAAAACAAAGAAGGGCATTATGTAATGGTAAAGGGATCAATACAAGAAGAGGATATTACACTCCTTAACATATGTGCATCCAGTGCAGGAGCACCTAAATATATAAAGCAAATACTAACAGACATAAATGGAGAAATTGACAATATACATCAATAGTAGGAGACTTTAACACTCCACTGACATCAATGGACAGATCATCCAGATAGGAAGTAAGGCAACTGTGGTCTTAAATGACACAATAGACCAGTGGATTTAATTGATATCTACGGGACATTACAAACAGCAGCAGAATAGACATTCATTTCAAGTGCACATGGATTTTCTCCATCACATACTAGATCACAAATCAAGTCTTAACAAATTTAAGAGAACAGAAATTATATCAAGCATTTTCTCTGCCCACAATAAGAAACTAGAAATCAACCACAGAAAGAAAAATGAGAAAAGAACAAACACGTGGAGACTAAATAACACGCTACCAAATAAAAAACTAAAAAACAAAAAAACAAAAATGGGTCAACAATGAAATCAAAGGGGAAATCAGAAATGATCTCAAGACAAATGAAAATAAACACAACTCTCCAAAATCTATGGGATTCAACAAAAGCAGTTCTGAGTGGAAGTTCATAGTGATACAGGCCTTCCTCAAAAAATAAGAAAAACCTCAAACTAACCTATCACCTAAAAGATTTAGAAAAAGAAAAACAAAGCCCAAAGTGAGAAGGAATGAAATAATAAAGATCAGAAAGGAAATAAATGGAAGAGATTTAAAAATCAATAGAAAAGATCAATGAAGACTTGAGTTGGTTTTTTGAAAAGATAAAATTGATAAACATTTAACCATGCTCACCAAGAATTAAAGACAGAGGACCCAAATAAAATAAGAAATGAAAGAGGAGAAAGAAAAACTGATACAACAGAGATACAAAAAAATCATACTATAAACAGAGAATATTGGAGTTACATGCCAACAAATTCAACAACTCGGGAGAAATGGACAAATTTCTAGAAACAGAGCCTGCCAAGACTGAGTCAAGATGAAGACACAGACAATTTGAACAGAATGATCACTAGAAGTGAAATTGAATTTGTAGTAAAATAAATGCCTAGCAAACAAAAGTCCAAAACCAGACAGCTTCACAGGGGATTTCTACCAAACATATAAAGAAGAACTAATACCTATACTTTTTAAACTATTCCAAAAATTGAAGAGGAGGGAACACTCCCAAACTGATTCTCTGAGGCCACCCTCACCCTGATACCAAAACCGACAAGAACACCACAAAAAATGAGAAAATTACAGGCCAATACCTTTGAATATAGATGCAAAAATCCTCAACAAAATATTAGCAAACTGAATCCAACAGTGTAAATAAAGGATCATACACCATGATCTACTTGGATTCATTCCACGGTCACAAGAATGGTTCAACATTCGTAAATCAAGCAATGTTATCCACCACATAAAAGTAATGGAGAAAACCACATGATAATCTCAATTGACACAGAAAAAATATTTGACAAAATTCACCATCCATTCATGATTAAAAAAACAAAAACTCTCACCAAAGTGGGTATTGAGGGAACATATCTCACCATAATAAAAGCAATTTATGACAAACTTAGAGCCAACTTAATACTCAATGGTGAAAAGCTGAAAGTGTTCCCACTAAATTCAGGAACAACCCAAGGAGGCTCACTTTTGCCACTTCTATTTGACATAGTATTGGCAGTCCTAGCCACAGTAGTCAAACAAGAAAAAAAATTAATGTATTCAAATTGGAAAGGAAGAGGTAAAATTATTACTATTTTCAGATGACATGTTACTTTATATAGAGAACCCTAAAGTTACCACCCCAAAACTATTAAAACTAATAAATGAATTCATCAAGGTTGCAGGATATAAGATTAATTCACAGAAATTTATTGCATTTCTATACACTAATGAAATATCAGAATGAGAAAAGTTTTTTAAAAAACCCAAAAAAACCTAGGAATAAATTTAACTAAGAAAGTGAAAGACCTGTACACTAAAAACTATAAAACATCAATGAAGGAAATTGATTCAAAGAAATGGAAATATATCCTGTGTTTTGGTTTTGAAGAATTAATAGTTAAAATGGCCATACTACTCAAAGCAATCTACAATTTAAATGCAATCCCTGTCAAAATACCCATGCCATTTTTCACAGAACTAGAACAAATAATCCTAAAATTCATATGGAACCACAGAAGACCCCGAATTGCTAAAGCAATCCTGAGAAAAAAGAATAAAGCTGGAAGTATAACCCTCCCAGACTTTAGACTATACTACAAAACTACAGTAATCAAAACAGTGAGGTATTGGCACAAAAACAGACACATAGATCAATGGAACATAATAAAGAGCCCAGAAAGAAACCCATGCACCTATGGTCAATCTACAACAAAGGAAGCAAAAATATACAGTGGAGAAAAGACAGTCTCTTCAACAAGTGGTGCTGGGATAAATGAAACAGCCACATGTAAAACAATGAGATTAGAACACTCCTTCACACCATATACAAAAAAACTCAAAATAGTTTAAAGACCTAAATGTAAGACCTGAAACCATGAAACTCCTAGAAGAGAACACAAAGCAAACATTCTGACACAAATTGTAACAATATTTTCAGAAATCAGACTCCAATGCAAAAGAAATAAAAGCAAAAATAAGCAAATGGGACCTAACTAAACTTAAAAGCTTTGCACAACAAAGGAAACCATCAACAAAATGAAAAGAAAACCTATTGAATGGGAGACAATATTTGCAAAGGATGCAGCTGACAAGGTGTTAATATCCAAAATATACAAACAGCTCATACAACTCGATATCAAAAAAACAACCCAATCAAAAAATGAGCAGAAGACCTGAATAGACATTTTTTCAAAGAAGATATAAGCAGTTGGCTAACAGGCACATACATCTACATATAAAATAAGTAACAAGGATATACTGTATAGCACAGGGAATTACACTCAGTATTTTGTAATAATGTATCATGGAGTATAATCTGCAAAAATACTCAATTACTATGCTGTAGACTTGAAACTAACATAATATTGTAAATCAACTGTACTTCAATTAAAAAATTACACTTTTCCCATTGGTTACAGTCCTGTGAGATTCATGAGCATAAGCCTCACTTCACTGGCCACCAGAGCCAGGCAATGTAGAGGTACCTCTTGGAAGCAGCTACAAAAATTCATGGCACCAGGCAAGATATAACCTCCTTTCTTCAATATATCAATGATCTCGAGCGAGGAAGAGGTAGGGTACACAATTTGTAATTACCTTTGTTCCCTGAGAGCGTCTGTAGGCCTCTATTAAGTGAGTCAAACCAGAAGCCTGTCCCTCTGCCCAAAGCTGCTGGACAAGCAAATAGGCCTCTTTCTCAGAAACACTGGAGGTAAGTTTAAGTCTACTGTTTGTGCAGTGCCTGGGAGTAATAGTCCACCAAAAACTGTTTTTCCAACTGTTACACTCCCTTGAGATCCAGGAATGCAAGTCCCCCTGACCTCCAGAGCCAGGCAACAAGGGGGATCCCCTGGGTGGCAGCCATAGAGACAGGGTCCTTAGACATAAAAACCAGGGCACCAGATGGGGCTCCTCTTAGGAGATATTGGCACTCTAGAGCACAGCAGAGGGAGAGTATGAAGATGGTACGCACTAACTGAAGCAAGCAGAGGGAGAGTGCAAAGACGGAATCCACTGAAAAAGAAAAATGGAATAGGAGAAAAGGAAAAAACAGGAAGAAATTTCAAAAGAGAAATGAGAGGGGGAATAAAAGGATGGCACCCACCAGCTTTAGAAGGCAGAGGAGGGCACAGAAGATAGTGCCCACCAGTTGGAGCATAAAGATGGCACCAGCCAAAAAAGGAAAAAAGAGAAAAAAGATGGCACCTGCCAGCTTTAGCAAGGCAAAGGGAGAGCAGGAAGATGGTACCCACCAGCCTCTGTCCCCAGAGAGTATCCCAGTAGGTTCTGGCCCCTTAGACCAACACTTTAAAATGAGTAAATGAGTCTTTTTCACAAAATCTGGGCACTTTTCAGAGAGCTGCTTCTGTCTGGGCCCTGGGATGGGTGAGTTTGCCCATGAACTATTTTAGAGCTGTTTCTCAGTTTTCCACAGCCCCATGGGTCTCATGAGTGGGAGCCTACTTGGTCTTCAAAGCCAGATGTTTTGGGAGTTCATCCCTCAGGTGGAGGTCTTCAAAGTTGGGGTGCCCAATGTGGCTTACAAAACATTCATTCCTCAGGGAGAAGCTCTGGGTTTTGAGTTTCCTCCCAATTCTGGGTTACCATGCAAGAAGTGGAGTTTATGGCAAGATTGTGTTTCAGGTTTTCCTGCCTGCTTTAATGTGGTTTTCCTCTCCTTGCCTGATGTGAAGGGGTTGCTGGGCCAGTTTTTAGGGTTTTTTTCAGAGGAACTTGTTCCATATGTAGCTGTATATTTGTTGTCTTGTGGGAGGAGGTAAATTTAGGATCTTCCTACACTGCCATCTTGAAATGGAACCTCTTCTTTCCTGTTAATTAAGTAGATCTTCATCCCCTGTAGATGCAACAGCTGAAAGTCAAAGCCTGAGAAAAATTTAAAAGATGGTCAAAATGATCAGCAAACCCCAAGAAGGGAGCTGCTTTCCTGAAGGCACTTGCCTGCAGAGAGAGCCCCTGAGTGTCTCTGACCCTGATGACCCAAACAAGTACCACTGAGTCCTAGCTCCAAGGGCAATCATTGTTCTTCTAAGAACCAAACCAAAAATTCATAAAACTGCCACACTATAAGAAAAATACAAGGTAGAGAGTAGAAAGAATAGGATTTTGAGAGACGTGATGGTCCTCAAAGAGTACAGTTCTTCTCTTTAGATGCTCTTTGCCAACCACGGCAGTCACCAGATGGATTAGTTACAGAGACATTATATCTTGCTGCATGGCTGTTTGATTTAAAAATCTACCATTGGGAAGCATAGCAGGTAAGAATCCTTTAGACTCAAAGATTGTGTGTTAGATGTCTATATTTTTTAGACCCCTTCCTACATATGAAGCCTCAAATGGCCTTTTCTGCAGGATAGGCCCAGAAATGAACCTCAGAAAACTGTATCAATACCCAGTTGGGCATACCAAGTTCCTCCTCCCAGAAGGAATTAGCTTATTTCCAGTCATTAGGCATAAACTCCCTGCGGTTGCAGACTGGGCTCTTCCAAACTCCACCTCATATGCATTTCAAACTCACCAAAGCCACCAACCTCATTTCTGTTACTCTGAGTCTCTACGTTTATTTGCTCTTTCCCCTTTTTGGGTTCTGCTATGTCGGTGGCTCATTTAGCGCCCTGTTCAAAAGTCAATAAAATATCTGTTTGAAATAAAAAAAATATTTTTTAAGTCTACCGTGGGGTGATAAAAGTTTGATGTCACTTAATTTAGGTTCAATTTCTGACTACGGATTGATACAATGGTTAACTCTTAAGGATTATTTTCTCTGAACCTCAATTTTTAAGTTTCTGTAAGAATTGAGATAACCTGCTCCTACAAATATCTTGGGCGATGGAAATGTTAACGTTAATTCTGAAAGAATTTTCAACCCACCCATTGAGGGAAAAAGAAAAAACTTCTGCCCTGCAGGTGATTAACATTAGAATGTTAGCACTAAGGAAGACCTTAAAGTAGGTCATCTCTCATCCAATCTTTCAGTTTTACTGAATGGACATGGGGAAAAGTCAAGTGCCTTACCCAGATAAGTAGCCTGGCAGGGAGATACCTGAACTTAGAAATCCTGATTTCCTGTCTAGCGTTTTTCCCCTACCAGTGGTTCCATAGTGAATGGGGATGACAATAACTGTCTTTGAATCACTAAGGTGATGTTAAAAATGCAAACTCCTGGGGTCTAGCCAGGATGACATATCTGGTGTTATAATTGGAGACTCCATGTTTTTAATTTTTAGCACCCAAGATGCCTGATATGCAGCTAGATTTCTAATTACTGCCTGATATGCAGCTAGATTTCTAATTACTGCCTCCTGCTGCTTGGGATCTGAGTTAGTTGGCCCAGTGATGGTGAGAAAAGGAGGTTTCCAAAAGAGCGGACTATGGGGTCCATATATTGCAGAGATGCATAAGATGATTCACTGAAATGTAGGAAGAAATTTCTATGTATATATATTTATTTTACACCTAGAAAACGATTTTAAGCATTACTAATACTAACCCAGGAGTGGACACTGACAGCATTACTTGTGTTACAAATAATACAGAGAAGCCTGGAAGATCCCCAGTGTAGAAGGGCTGACAGAGCACCCCTTCCCCCAAGCATTTGCTTGTTTTCAATGTATCGAAATGACTTGTTCTTAAGGTTTATTCAGTTAAGTGGATTTATTAATTATGTATCTACTATCTATGCAAATTAACTGTTACAAAATAACAACTGACTTGAAAGGATTCATACAAGAAACTTTCAGGTAAAATGTAATAATAATAATGCAAGCAAAACTGAACAAAAACATGGCAAAGATCACACTTTTCCTATTCTTTTGCAGGCGTGGGGGGGCAATGAGCAACCAACTTGATTTTTTTTACATGTTTTTAATTGAGGTATAGTTGATGTACAATATTATATTAGTTTCATGTATACAACATAGTGGTTCACAATTTTTAAAGGTTATATACCACATACAGTTATTATAAAATATTGGCTACGTTTTTTGTGCCGTACAATGAGTCCTTGTTGGTTTATATATGGTAGTTTGTGCCTCTTAATACCTTCCCCCTATCATGCCCCACGCCACTTCCCTTTCCCCACTGGTAGCCACTAATTCATTCTCTATACCTGTGAGTCTGTTTCTTTTTTGTTATATTCACTAGTTTGTTGTATTCTTAGATTCCACATAAATATAAGTGATATCATACTGTATTTGTCTTTCTCTGATTTATTTCATTTACATAAAACCCTCCAAGTCCATCCATGTTGTTACAAATGGCAGGATTTCATTTTTTATGGTTAAGTAATATTCCATTGCATATATATATATATATACGTATATATACGTATATATACGTATACACATACCACATCTTTATCCATTCATCTGTCGAAGGACACTTAAGTTGCTTCTATATCTAGGCAATTGTAAATAATGTTGCTATGAACATTGAGGTACATGTATCTTTTCAAATTAGTGTCTTCTTATTTTTTCAGATATATACCCAGGAGTGGAATTGCTGTACCATATGGAAGTTCTACGTCTAGTTTTCTGAGGAATCTCCATACTGTTTTCCACAGTGGCTATACCAATTTACATTCCAGCCAAGAGTGTAGACAGGATCCCTTTTCTCCACATCCTTGCCAACATTTGTTGTGTTCTTTTTGATGACAGCCATTCTGACAGGTGTGAGGTGATATCTCACTGTGGTTTTTATTTGCATTTCTCTGATGATTGACAATGCTGAACATTTTTTCTTGTGTCAGTTTGCCATTTGTATAGTATGTCTTCTTTGGAAAAATGTCTATTAGGTCTTCTGTCCATTTTTTTGATTGGGTTCTTTGTTTTTTTGATGTTGAGTTGTATGAGCTGTTTATGTATGTTGGGTTTTAATTCCTTATCAGTCATATCATTTAAAAGTGTATTCTCCCATTCAGTAGGTTGTCTTTTTATCGTCAACGGCTTTCTTTACTGTGCAAAAGCTTTTAATTTTAATTAGGTCCATTTGTTTATTTTTGCTTTTATTTCCTTTACTTCAGGAGATGGATCCAAAAAAATATTGCTGTGATTTATATCAAAGAGCGTTATGCCTGTGCTCTTCTCTAGGAGTTTTATAGTATCTCATCTTACATTTAGGTCTTTAATCTATTTTGAGTTGTTTCTGTAAATGGTGTTACAGAATGTCATTACTTCATTCTTTTCCATGTAGCTGTCCAGTTTTCCCAGCACCACTTGTTGAAGAGACTGTCTTTTCTCCAGTGTATATTCTTGCCTCCTTTGTTGTAGATTAATTGCCAATAAGTGCATAGGTTTATTTCTGGGCTCTCTATCCTCTTCCATTGATCTATGTGACTGTTTTTGTCCTAGTACCATACTGTTTTGATTACTGTAGGTTTGTAGTATAGTCTGAAGTCAGGGAGTATCATTCCTCTATCATTCCTCATTCTTCTTTCTCAAAATTGTTTTAGCTATTTGGTGTCTTTTGTGTTTCCATTATTTGGTCTAGTTCTGTGAAAAAAGGCCATTGGTATTTTGATAGGGATGTCACTGAACCTGTAGATTGCCTTGGGTAGTATGGTCCTTTAAACAATATTGATTCTTCCAATCCAAGAACACAGTCTATATCTTTCCATCTATTTGTGATGTCTTGAATTTTTTTCACCGGTGTCTTATAGTTTTTGGAGTACAGATCTTTTGCCTCCTTAGGTAGGTTTATTCCTGAGTATTTTATTCTTTTTGATGCAGTGGTAAATAGGATTATTTCCTTAATTTCTCTTTCTGATCTTTTGTTGTTAGTGTATAGAAATGCAACAGATTTCTGTGTATTAATT
This sequence comes from Mesoplodon densirostris, assembly GCF_025265405.1. Taxonomy (NCBI): domain Eukaryota; kingdom Metazoa; phylum Chordata; class Mammalia; order Artiodactyla; family Ziphiidae; genus Mesoplodon; species Mesoplodon densirostris. Next base: position 77,300,301 of record NC_082668.1, on the reverse strand, counting down.
TTGTATCCTGAAGTTTTATCAAATTCATGGATGAACTCCAGCAGTTTTCTGGTGGCATCTTTAGGATTTTCAATGTATATTTATCATCTGCAAACAGTGACAGTTTTACTTCTTCTCTCCCAATTTGGATTCCTTTTATTTCTTTTTCTTCTCTGATTGCTATGGCTAGGACTTCCAAAACTACTTTGAATAAAAGTGGCAAGAGTGGGTATCCTTGTCTTGTTTCCTGATCTTAGAGGAAATGCTTTCAGCTTTTCACAATTGAGTATGATGTTAGCTGTAGTTTTGTCATATATGACTTTCATTATGTTGAGGTATTAGGTAGGCCAAAAGGTTAGTTTGGTTTTTTCCATAAGATGGCTCTAGTAGCACTTAGTTGTCTTTAACTTCATTTGAAACAATTTTGTTAGTTTGTATTTGACAGCTGTCATATCAGCATGCATTTAAAAAAAGACATCAAAATTGGTGAGTTTTTGTGTAGCCATTTTAATATTGAAGATGGAAGAGAAAAAGCAACATTTTCAGCATATTATGCTTTATTATTTCAAGAAAGGTAAAAACACAACTGAAATGCAAAAAAAAAAAGTTTTGTGCAGTGTATGGAGAAGGTGCTGTCACCGATCGAATGTGTCAAAAGTGGTTTGCAAAGTTTCATGCTGGAGACTTCTCACTGGACAATGCTCCACTGTACGGTAGGCCAGTTGAAGTTGACAGCGATCAAATCAAAACAATAATTGAGAACAATCAATGTTATAACATGCAGAAGATAGCCGACATATTCAAAATATCCAAATCAAGTGCTAAAAATCATTTGCACCAGCTTGGTTATGTGAATCGCTTTGATGTTTGGGTTCCACATAAGTTAAGTGAAAAAAACCTTCTTGACCATGTTTCCACGTGCAATTCTCTACTGAAATGTAATGAAAATGTTCTATTTTTAAACCAAACTTTGATGGTGATGAAAAGCAGATACTGTACAACAAAGTGGAATGGAAGAGATCATGGGGGAAGTGAAATGAAACACCACCAATGACACCAAACGCCAGTCTTCAACCAAAGAGGGTGATGTGTATATGGTGTGATTGGAAGGGAGTCCTCTATTATGAGCTCCTTCTGGAAAACCAAACAATTAATTCCAACAAGTACTGCTCCCAATTAGACCAACTGAAAGCAGCACTCGACAAAAACCATCCAGAATTAGTAAACAGAAAATGCACAACCTTCCATCAGGATAATGCAAGACAGCATGTTTCTTTGATGACCAGGCAAAAACTGTTACAGCTTGGCTGGGAAGTTCTGATTCATCCACTGTATCCATCAAATATTGCACCTTCGGATTTCCATTTATTTCAGTCTTTACAAAATTCTCTTAATGGAAAAATTTTCAATTCCGTGGAAGACTGTAAAAGGCACCTGGAACAGTTCTTTGCTCAAAAAGATAAAAGTTTTGGGAAGATGGAATTATGAAGTTGCCTGAAAAATGGCAGAAGTTAGTGGAACAAAAGGGTGAATATGTTGTTCAATAAAGTTCTTGGTGAAAATGAAAAATGTGTCTTTTATTTTTACTTAAAAAACTGAAGGCACTTTTTGGCCCACCCAGTATATTCCCTCTTTGCCCATTTTCTGGAGAATTTTTTTTTATCACAAATTCGTGTTGAATTTTGTCCAAAGCTTTTTCTGCATCTATTGAGATGATCATACAGTTTTTATTCTTCAATTTGTAAATGAGGTGTGTCACATTGATTGATCTGCAAATATTAACAAAAAAAACTTTGCTTCCCTGGGATAAAGGCCACTTGATCATGGCTTATAAATCTTTTGATGTATTATTGGACTTGATTTGCTAATATCTTATTGAGGATTTTTGCATCTATGTTCATCAGTGATATTGGCCTGTAATTTTGTGATATCTTTGGTTTTGTTATGAGAGTGATGCTGGGCTCACAGAATGAGTTCAAATGCATTCCTTCCTCTGCAATTTTTTTGTAGTAGTTTGAGAAGGATAGGTGTCAAAACTCTTCACTAAATGTTCAGTAGAATTCACCTGTAAAGCCTTCTGGCCCTGGACTTTTGTTTGTTGGGAGTTTTTAAGTTACTGATTGAATTTTAATACTGGTAAATTGTGGTTGATTTTTTCATTCTTTCAATATTTTAAAATAAATCATAGCATTCTCTGCTGGCCTGAAAACTTTCTGTTGAGAAAGTCTGATGACAGTCTTATGGGGGTTCTTGTATAATTTCTATTTTTTCTCTTGCTGTTCTTAAATTTTTTGGTCTTTGACTTTTGACAATTTAACTATTATGTGTTTTGGTGGGCTCTATTCAGGTTTAGCCTATTTGGGATTCTTTCAGCTTTATGGATCTGGATGTCTATTTCTCTCCCCAGGGTTGGGAAATTTTCAGCCATTATTGTCTTAAATACGCTTTCTAGCCCTTTCTCTTTTCTCTTTCTAGAACTTTCATAATGTGGACATTTTTTCTTTTGATTGTGTCCTATAAGTCCTGTAGCCTTCTTCATTCTTTTTCATACTTTTTTCTTCTATTACAATATAATTTCAAATGTCCTATGTTCTAGGTCACTAGTTCTTTCTTCTGCATGGTTGAGTCTGCTCTTGAAGCTCTCTATGGAGTTCTTCAGTTTAGTCATTGCGTATTTCAGCTCTAAGATTTGTTTTGATGGTTTCTATTCTTTGAACTTCTTGTTTTGCTAATGCATTGTGTTCCTTATTTTGTTTAGTTGTCTGTGTGTTCTTGTACTTCACTACTTTAAAATGATTATTCTGAACTTTTTGTCTGACAGTTCATAAATCTCCATTTATTTAGGGTCAGTTATTAGAGCTTTATTAATTTATTTGGTGTCATGTTTACCTGATCTTCCATGATCCTTGATTCCTTACATTGGTATCTGTGCATTTGAGTAAGCAATTTCTGCTTCCACACTTTACAGGTTCACTTTGGCAGAGACAGTTATTCACTACAGCTCAACATGGGTTTCTGGACATTACTGCTGGTAATGTCCTAGGGCTCACTATCAGGGTTTTGTTATGGGCGAGGCCACTGCTTAGGCTCTGAGGTCGGGGGTTGGGGGACTGCCACTAAGAACAGTTGGATAGGACTGCTGGCTTTGCTCCCTGCCCAAGCAAAGGCTTTAAGATGGGCTCCATCATTGCCTGGGTTCATTGATCAGACTTCCTAGATTATCCTCAGCAGTAACTGGGGCTATGGATTAACTTCCCTGCCTTGACAGAGCATCAAGATGTGTCCCTGGGCCCAGGGTCCCCAAGATGTGGGGGACCTAAATCAGGCAAGACTATGCACTGAATCCTGGCCACATAGGACCACTGGTTTTTCTTTGCTGATGGGAAAAGCCACAGGCTTTGCTCCCTGTACAAGTACCACTATAAGCAAGGCTGTTAGATGAGCTATGCAGCTTTCTGTGTGATCTGGTTAATTTTCCTGGTTGGGCAGACTGAAGGATGCATTCAACAGTGGACAGGGCTCTGAATCATTTACCTGCCTGGGCACAGTGAGAGAACCAACTCCAAGGTTGGTAAGGCTCTTTGTGGTCTTGACTCAAGCTGACCTGTGCCCCAAGCTCCTTGGCCAAATAGGGTCACTGCCTTGGCTCTACAGCCTATCAGCTCTGCCTGCTGTACTCTCTGCTCAAACATTGCTGAGCTACATAGCTTCCAGGTGCTCTTGGCTGCCTTTCCGGTGATACAGTGTCAGGAGATATATTCAGCAGTGGGCCAGGCTATGACTCAGCCTCCCTGCCTGAGTAGGGGCAGACCAGGCTTGAGGGCTGGCAAGTCTTTGTTTGAGGACCCAAATCTAACAGACTTGCACCTCATCAAGTACCCTGGTCAGACTGTGCCAATGACTTGGTTCTGAAGAGGAGCAAAAAGCCTCTGGTCGGGACTACTACTTGGGTGCTGCAGGTAGGAATTCAGTCTGCCAAGGTCCAGTTGCTGGTTGTTGCAAGCTCCTTCCCTTTCTCCATCATAATCAGATTCCCAGTGTTCAAGTCCCTCAGATTCTCCTGCAGTTCCCATGGGGTGAGACCAGAGTGGGGGCTCCCAAAAAGCAACCCACAACACTGGGGGCACTGGATAACCATCTTGGGCTTTCTTTTCCCCCTGCTGGAACTGTAGGCTCAGGAGAGACCTCTCTGTGTGATCCTGCATCAGCCTGGGGGATGGGTAATGCAGTCAGGATAAGCCACTCCTCTTACCCTTCTAATGCAATCTGTCTCAGTCTCTGTGTTGCAGGGGTGTGTCAGCCTCACCCCATGTTCTAGGATTTTCTAAGTGGTGTTTTGTCCATGAAGAGCTGTTAGTTATTGTTCTTGGCTGGGGAGGGGAGCAAAGTCAGGGATGTTTTATGTCACCATCTTGGTGATGTACTCTGGACTGCTACTTTTTACTATAAACCTTGTAGAACTATTATATTAATCTTTTTAAACAATGATATGTATAATTTAGAAAAAATGAAATTACAAATTCACTAAAAGAATTATTAGTCACCCACTAAGTCTCTTGGTAATTAGCAGACTGACCTGACGTCCCAAACCAGCAGAAAATTGCCATTCCAACATTCTATAATACATTTTTCATTATAGAAAGATGGAAAATAGAGCAAATATGAAGAAATAACCTGGAGTAGCACCACTCAAAGATAATAGTTAAGATTACCGGGTAAGATGGCGGAAGAGTAAGACGCGGAGATCACCTTCCTCCCCACGGACACCAGAAATACAGCTACACGTGGAACAACTCCTACAGAACACCTACTGAACGCTGGCAGAAGACCCCAGACCTCCCAAAAGGCAAGAAACTCCCCACATACCTGGGTAGGGCAAAGCGGAGAGATCCCCACACAGAGGATCGGTGCCGAGCGGCACTCACCAGCCCGAGAGGCTTGTCTGCTCGCCCGCTGGGGCGTGCAGTGCTGGAAGCTGAGGCTCGGGCTTCGGTCAGAGCGCAGAGAGAGGACTGGGGCTGGCGGCGAGAACTCAGCGTGAAGGGGGCTAATGTACCACAGCTAGCCGGGAGGGAGTCCGGGAAAACTCTGGAGCTGCCGAAGAGGCAAGAGACTATTTCTTCCCTCTTGGTTTCCTGGTGCGCGAGGAGAGGGGATTAAGAGCGCCACGTAAAGGAGCTCCAGGGACGGGCGCGAGTCGCGGCTGAGAGCGCGGAGCCCGGAGACGGGTGTGGGACGCTGGGGCTGCTGCTGCCGCCGCCAAGAAGCCTGTGTGCGAGCGCGGGTCACTGTCCACACCGCCCTTCCGGGGGCCTGTGCAGCCCGCCACTGCCGGGGTCCCGGGATCCAGGGGTGGCTTCCCTGGGGGAACGCACGGCGCGCCTCGGGCTGCTGCGGCGTCACGCCGACCTCTGCCGCTGCAGGCTCGCCCCGCACTCCGTGCCCCTCCCTCCCGGCCGGCCTGAGTGAGCCAGAGTCCCCGAAGAGGCTGCTCCTTTAACCCTGTCCTGTCTGAGCGAAGAACAGACGCCCTCCGGCGACCTACACGCAGAGGCGGGGCCAAATCCAAAGCTGAGACCGAGGAGCTGTGAGAACAAAGAAGAGAAAGGGAAACCTCTCCCAGCAGCCTCAGAAGCAGCGGATTAAAGCTCCACAATCAACTTAATGTACCCTGCATCTGTGGAATACAGGAATAGACAACAAATCATCCCAAATTGAGGAGCCAGGAGTCAGTGCTGTGCCTCTGAGGTGGGAGAGCCAACTTCAGGACACTGGTCCACAAGAGACCTCCCAGCTCCACACAATATCAAACGGCGAAAATCTTCCAGAGATCTCCATCTCAACAGCAGCACCCAGCTTCACTCAACGACCAGCAAGCTATAGTGCTGGACACCCTATGCCAAACAACTAGCAAGACAGGAACACAACGCCACCCATTAGCAGAGAGGTGGCCTAAAATCATAAAAAGTCTGCAGACACCCCAAAACACACCACCAGACGTGGACCTGCCCACCAGAAAGACAAGATCCAGCCTCATCCACCAGAACACAGGCAGTAGTCCCCTCCACCAAGAAGCCTACACAACCCACTAAACCAACCTTAGCCACTGGGGACAGACACCAAAAACAACGGGAACTACGAACCTGCAGCCTGCAAAAAGGAGACCCCAAACACAGTAACATAAGCAAAATGAGAAGACAGAAAAACACACAGCAGGAGAAGGAGCAAGATAAAAACCCACCAGACCTAACAAATGAAGAGGTAATAGGCAGTCTACCTGAAAAAGAATTCAGAATAATGTTGGTAAAGATGATCCAAAATCTTGGAAATAGAATAGACAAAATGCAAGAAACAGTTAACAAGGACCTAGAAGAACTAAAGATGAATCAAGCATCGATTAAAAACACAATACATGAAATAAAAAATACTCTAGATGGGATCAATAGCAGAATAACTGAGGCAGAAGAACGGATAAGTGAGGTGGAAGATAAAATAGTGGAAATAACTGCTGCACAGCAAAATAAAGAAAAAAGAATGAAAAGAACAGAGGACAGTCTCAGAGACCTCTGGGACAACATTAAACGCACCAACATTCGAATTATAGGGGTTCCAGAAGAAGAAGAGAAAAAGAAAGGGACTGAGAAAATATTTGAAGAGATTATAGTTGAAAACTTCCCCAATATGGGAAAGGAAATAGTTAATCAAGTCCAGGAGGCACAGAGAGTCCCATACAGAATAAATCCAAGGAGAAATACACCAAGACACATATTAATCAAACTGTCAAAAATTAAACACAAAGAAATCATATTAAAAGCAGCAAGGCAAAAACAACAAATAACACACAAGGGAATCCCCATCAGGATAACAGCTGATCTCTCAGCAGAAACTCTACAAGCCAGAAGGGAGTGGCAGGACATAATTAAAGTGATGAAGGAGAAAAACCTGCAACCAAGATTACTCTACCCAGCAAGGATCTCATTCAGATTTGATGGAGAAATTAAAACATTTACAGACAAGCAAAAGCTGAGAGAGTTCAGCACCACCAAACCAGCTTTACAACAAATGCTAAAGGAACTTCTCTAGGCAAGAAACACAACAGAAGGAAAAGAACTACAATAACGAACCCAAAACAATTAAGAAAATGGGAATAGGAACATACATATCAATAATTACCTTAAATGTAAATGGACTAAATGCTCCCACCAAAAGACACAGACTGGCTGAATGGATACAAAAACAAGACCCATATATATGCTGTCTACAAGAGACCCACTTCAGACCTAGAGACACATACAGACTGAAAGTAAGGGGATGGAAAAAGATATTCCATGCAAATGGAAACCAAAAGAAAGCGGGAGTAGCAATTCTCATATCAGACAAAATAGACTTTAAAATAAAGACTACTAGAAGAGACAAAGAAGGACACTACATAATGATCAAGGGATCAATCCAAGAAGAAGATATAACAATTGTAAATATTTATGCACCAAACATAGGAGCACCTCAATACATAAGGGAATTATTAACAGCCATAAAAGGAGAAATCAACAGTAACACAATCATAGTAGGGGACTTTAACACCCCACTTTCACCAATGGACAGGTCATCCAAAATGAAAATAAATAAGGAAACACAAGCTTTAAATGATACATTAAACAAGATGGACTTAATTGATATTTACAGGACATTTCATCCAAAAACAACAGAATACACATTTTTCTCAAGTGCTCATGGAACATTCTCCAGGATAGATCATATCTTGGGTCACAAATCAAGCCTTGGTAAATTTAAGAAAATTGAAATTGTATCAAATATCTTTTCTGACCACAATGCTATGAGACTAGATATCAATTACAGGAAAAGAGCTGTAAAACATACAAACACATGGAGGCTAAACAATACACTACTTAATAACGAAGTGATCACTGAAGAAATCAAAGAGGAAATTAAAAAATACCTAGAAACAAATGACAATGGAGACACGACGACCCAAAACCTATGGGATGCAGCAAAAGCAGTTCTAAGAGGGAAGTTTATGGCAATACAATCCCACCTTAAGAAACAGGAAACATCTCGAATAAACAACCTAACCTTGCACCTAAAGCAATTAGAGAAAGAAGAACAAAAACATCCCAAAGTTAGCAGAAGGAAAGAAATCATAAAAATCAGATCAGAAATAAATGAAAAAGAAATGAAGGAAACGATAGCAAAGATCAATAAAACTAAAAGCTGGTTCTTTGAGAAGATAAACAAAATTGATAAACCATTAGCCAGACTCATCAAGAAAAAAAGGGAGAAGACTCAAATCAATAGAATTAGAAATGAAAAAGGAGAAGTAACAACTGACACTGCAGAAATACAAAAGATCATGAGAGATTACTATAAGCAGCTCTATGCCAATAAAATGGACAACCTGGAAGAAATGGACAAATTCTTAGAAATGCACAACCTGCCAAGACTGAATCAGGAAGAAATAGAAAATATGAACAGACCAATCACAAGCACTGAAATTGAAACTGTGATCAAAAATCTTCCGACAAACAAAAGCCCAGGACCAGATGGCTTCACAGGCGAATTCTATCAAGCATTTAGAGAAGAGTTAACACCTATCCTTCTCAAACTCTTCCAAAATATAGCAGAGGGAGGAACACTCCCAAACTCATTCTACGAGGCCACCATCACCTTGATACCAAAACCAGACAAGGATGTCACAAAGAAAGAAAACTACAGGCCAATATCACTGATGAACATAGATGCAAAAATCCTCAACAAAATACTAGCAAACAGAATCCAACAGCACATTAAAAGGATCATACACCATGATCAAGTGGGGTTTATTCCAGGAATGCAAGGATTCTTCAATATACGCAAATCAATCAACGTGATACACCATATTAACAAACTGAAGGAGAAAAACCATATGATCATCTCAATAGATGCAGAGAAAGCTTTTGACAAAATTCAACACCCATTTATGATAAAAACCCTGCAGAAAGTAGGCATAGAGGGAACTTTCCTCAACATAATAAAGGCCATATATGACAAACCCACAGCCAGCATCGTCCTCAATGGTGAAAAATTGAAACCATTTCCACTAAGATCAGGAACAAGACAAGGTTGCCCACTCTCACCACTCTTATTCAACATAGTTTTGGAAGTTTTAGCCACAGCAATCAGAGAAGAAAAGGAAATAAAAGGAATACAAATTGGAAAAGAAGAAGTAAAGCTGTCACTGTTTGCAGATGACATGATACTATACATAGAGAATCCTAAAGATGCTACCAGAAAACTACTAGGGTTAATCAATGAATTTGGTAAAGTTGCAGGATACAAAATTAATGCACAGAAATCTCTGGCATTCCTATATACTAATGATGAAAAATCTGAAAGTGAAATCAAGGAAACACTCCCATTTACCATTGCAACAAAAAGAATAAAATATCTAGGAATAAACCTACCTAAGGAGACAAAAGACCTGTATGCAGAAAATTATAAGACACTGATGAAAGAAATTAAAGATGATACAAATAGATGGAGAGATGTACCATGTTCTTGGATTGGAAGAATCAACATTGTGAAAATGACTCTACTACCCAAAGCAATCTACAGATTCAATGCAATCCCTATCAAACTACCACTGGCATTTTTCACAGAACTAGAACAAAAAATTTCACAATTTGTATGGAAACACAAAAGACCCCGAATAGCCAAAGCAATCTTGAGAACGAAAAATGGAGCTGGAGGAATCAGGCTCCCTGACTTCAGACTATACTACAAGGCTACAGTAATCAAGACAGTATGGTACTGGCACAATAACAGAAAGATAGATCAATGGAACAGGATAGAAAGCCCAGAGATAAACCCACGGACATATGGTCACCTTATCTTTGATAAAGGAGGCAGGAATGTACAGTGGAGAAAGGACAGTCTCTTCAATAAGTGGTGCTGGGAAAACTGGACAGGGACATGTAAAAGTATGAGATTAGATCACTCCCTAACACCATACACAAAAATAAGCTCAAAATGGATTAAAGACCTAAATGTAAGGCCAGACACTATCAAACTCCTAGAGGAAAACATAGGCAGAACACTCTATGACATAAATCACAGCAAGATCCTTTTTGACCCACCTCCTAGAGAAATGGAAATAAAGACAAAAATAAACACATGGGACCTAATGAAACTTCAAAGCTTTTGCACAGCAAAGGAAACCATAAACAAGACCAAAAGACAACCCTCAGAATGGGAGAAAATATTTGCAAATGAAGCAACTGACAAAGGATTAATCTCCAAAATTTATAAGCAGCTCATGCAGCTCAATAGCAAAAAAACAAACAACCCAATCCAAAAATGGGCAGAAGACCTAAATAGACATTTCTCCACAGAAGATATACAGACAGCCAACAAACACATGAAAGGATGCTCAACATCTTTACTCATTAGAGAAATGCAAATCAAAACTACAATGAGATATCATCTCACACCAGTCAGAATGGCCATCATCAAAAAATCTACAAACAATAAATGCTGGAGAGGGTGTGGAAAAAAGGGAACACTCTTGCACTGCTGGTGGGAATGTGAATTGGTACAGCCACTATGGAGAACAGTATGGAGGTTCCTTAAAAAACTACAAATAGAACTACCATATGACCCAGCAATCCCACTACTGGGCATATACCGAGAAAACCATAATTCAAAAAGAGACATGTACCAAGATGTTCATAGCAGCCCTATTTACAATAGCCCGGAGATGGAAACAACCTAAGTGTCCATCATCGGATGAATGGATAAAGAAGATGTGGCACATATATACAATGGAATATTACTCAGCCATAAAAAGAAATGAAATTGAGCTATTTGTAATGAGGTGGATGGACCTAGAGTCTGTCATACAGAGTGAAGTAAGTCAGAAAGAGAAAGACAAATACTGTATGCTGACACATATATATGGAATTTAGAAAAAAATGTCATCAAGAACATAGGGGTAAGACAGGAATAAAGACACAGACCTACTAGAGCATGGACTTGAGGATATGGGGAGGGGGAAGGGTAAGCTGTGACAAAGTGAAAGAGCGGCATGGACATATATACACTACCAAATGTAAGGTAGATAGCTAGTGGGAAGCAGCCGCATAGCACAGGGAGATCAGCTCGGTTCTTTGTGACCGCCTGGAGGGGTGGGATAGGGAGGGTGGGAGGGAGATGCAAAAGGGAGGGTATATGGGAACATATGTATATGTATAACTGATTAAATTTGTAAAATAAAAAAAAATAAAATAAAATAAAAATAAAAAGCCAAAAAAAAAAAAAAAAAAAAAAAAACAACATAGGAGTAAGAGAGGAATAAAGACACAGACCTACTAGAGCATGGACTTGAGGATATGGGGAGGGGGAAGGGTAAGCTGTGACAAAATGAAAGAGCGGCATGGACATATATACACTACCAAACGTAAGGTAGATAGCTAGTGGGAAGCAGCCGCATAGCACAGGGAGATCAGCTCGGTGCTTTGTGACTGCCTGGAGGGGTGGAATAGGGAGGGTGGGAGGGAGATGCAAAAGGGAGGGAATATGGGAACATATGTATATGTATAACTGATTAAATTTGTAAAATAAAAAAAAATAAAAATAAAAATAAAAAAAAAAAATAAATAAATAAAAAGATAATAGTTAAATATTTTAGTATAATCTGAGTTTTTCTACGCCTTTTTTCAACAACCAAGTTCATATCTGGCAAGTACATTTGTGTCCTATATTCGTATCTAAAAATGTCGAAACTATGTAAGATCATTTGTTGGGAAAAAAAAAAAGAACCCAACCTCTCATACTCATAGTACAGCAATTTAGCATACATATTCTACTCAGGAGAAGATTGGATGCACAGAGTGAAAAGTTTGAAGTTTTTAACAAAGAGTTAAAAATATAAAGAACAACCAAACAGCGATGAAGAATACAATAACTAAAATGAAAAATACACCAGAGGAATCAACAGTAGACTAAATGATAAAGAGGAATGGATCAGTGAGCTAGAAGACAGAGTAGTGGAAATCGCTGATGCTGAACAGAGAAAAGAAAAAAGAATGAAAAGAAATGAGGAAAGTTTAAGGGACCTTTGTGACAACACCAAGCACACTGATATTTGCATTATAGGGGTCCCAGAAGAAGAAAGAAAGGGGCTGAGAACATATTTGAAGACATAATAGCTGAAAACTCTCCTAACCTAGTAAAGGAATCAGTCATCCAAGCCCAGAAAGTGTAGACAGTCCCATACAAGATTAATCCAAAGAAGAACACACCAAGACAGACTGTAATTAACATGGCAAAAATTAAAGATAAAGAGAAAATATTAAAAGCAGCAAGGGAAACACAATAAATAACATACAAGGGCACTCCCATAAGGTTATCAGCTGACTTTTCAGCAGAAAATCTGCAGGCCAGACGACAGTGGCATGATGTATTTAAAGTAATAAAAGGAAAAAACCTACAACCAAGGATACTTTATCCAGTAAGGGTCCTAATTAGATTTGATGGAGAGAGAAAAAGGTTTACAGACAAGCAAAAGCTAAACAGTTTAGCACCACTAAACCAGCTTAACAAGAAATGTTAAAGGATCTTCTCTAAGTGAAAAAGAAAACTACACAACAGGTAACATGAATATTACAAAATGAAAACACCCAATAGTAAAGGCAAACATACAGTAAAGGTAGGAAATCATCCTCACACAAAGCTATTATGGAGGTTAAAAGACAAACAGTAAAATCATCTATATCCACATAAGCAGTTAAGGGATACATAAAACAATTAGATGTAAGATATAACATCAAAAACAGTAATCATGAGGGGAGAAGAGTACAAATATAGTGCTGTTAAAATACATTTGAAATTAAGATATTAGCAACTTAGAATTATCACGTATGTATATAGATTGCTATATAAAAACCTCATTGTAACCACAAACAGGAAATCTATAATAGATATACACACAAAAAAGAAAAAGGAATCCAAACATATCACTAAAGATAGTCATCAAATCACAAGAAAACAAAAGAAGGGAAAAAAACCCAGACCTACAAAACAACCCCCAAACAATGAACAAAATGGCAATAAAAACATACTATCAGTAATTATCTTAAATTTAAATGGGTAAATATCCCAATCAAAAGACACAGAGTGGCTGAATGCATACAAAAACAAGACCCGTATATGTGCTGCCTATAAGAGACTCACTTCAGATCTAAAGACACACAGACTGAAAGTGAGGGGATGGAAAAAAGTATTCCACGCAAGAGGAAATCACAAGTAATCCAGGATATGAATACCTATGTTAGATAAAATAGGCTTTAAAATAAAGACTGTTACAAGAGCCAAAAAAAGATACTACATAATGATCAAGGGATCAATCCAAGAAAAAGATTTCAATTGTAAATATATATGCACCCAACATTGGAGCACCTCAATACATGAAGCAAATATTAATGGACATAAAGGGAGAAGCTGATAGTAACACAATAACAGTTGGGGAATTTAACACCACACTTGCATCAATGGACAGATCACCCAGACAGAAAATCAACAAGGAAACACTGGCCTTAAATAACACATTAGACCAGATGGACTTAACTGCCATATATATATATATATATGGAACATTCCATCTGAAAGCAGAAGAATACACATTCTCTTCAAGTGCACATGGAACATTCTCTAGGATAAATTACATGCTAGGCCACAAAACAAGCCTTGGTAAATTTAAGAAAATTGAAATCATATCAAGCATCTTTTCTGACAATAATGCCGTGAGACTAGAAATAAACTCTTGGAAAAAACTGCAAAAACACACAAACACCTGGAGGCTAAACAATATGCTACTAAACAATCAATGGACCACTGAAGAAATCAAAGCAGATATAAAAAAAAACAAGATGTAAATGAAAATGAGAACACAATGATCCAAAATCTATGGGCTGCAGCAAAAGTACTTCTATGAGGGAAGTTTATAATGATACAAGCTTGCCTCAGGAAACAAGGAATATCTCAAATAAACAATCTAATCTTACATCAAAAGGAGCTAGGAAAAGAACAATCAAATCCCAAAGACAGCAGAAGGAAAGAAATCATAAATGTCAGAGCCAAAATAAATGAAATAGAGACTAAAAACAAACCAGAAAAAATGAATGAAACTAAAATCTGGTTCTTGGAAAAATTAAATAAAATTAATAAACCTTTAGCCAGACTCATCAAGAGAAAAAAAAGAGAGGGCCCAAATCAATAAAATCAGAAATGAAAAAAAGAGAAGTTACAACCAACACCACAGAAACACAAAAACTCATAAGAGACTATTATGAACAACTATATGCCAATAAAATGGACAACCTAGAAGAAATGGACAAATATCTATAAATATACAATCTCCCAAGAGTGAACCAGGAAGAAATAGAAAATAAGAATGGACCAATTACCAGTAATGAAATTGAATCAGTAATTAAACTCCCAACAAACAAAAGTCCAGGACCAGATGGCTTCACAGGTGAATTTTACCAAATATTTAGAGAAGAGTCAACATGAATCCTCCTCAAACTATTACAAAAAATTGCAGAGGAAGGAATGCTCCCCTACTCATTCTATGAGGCCAGCATCAACTTAATATCAAAACCAGACAAAGATATCACACAAAAAAGAAAATTATAGTCCAACATCACTGATAAACATATATTCAAAAATCCAAAATATTAACAAATCATATCCAACAGTACATTAAAAGGATCAAGTGGGATTTATCCCAGGGATGCAAGGATTTTTCAATATCCACAGATCAGTGTGATACACCACATTAACAAATTGAAGAACAAAAACCATACGATCATCTCAATATATGCAGAAAAACTTTTGACAAAATTCCACATCCATTTATGATGAAAACTCTCCAGAAAGTCAGCATAGAGGGAACATACCTCAACATGATGAAGTCCATATATGACAAACCCAGAGCTAATATCATTCTCAATGGTGAAAAGCTGAAAGCATTTCCTCTTAGATCAGAAACAAGACAAGGATGCCCACTCTTGCCACTTTTATTCAAAAGTAGTTCTGGAAGTCCTAACCACAGCAATCATAGAAGAAAAAGAAATAAAAGGAATCTAAATTAGAAGGAATAAGTAAAACTGTCACTATTTGCAGATGACATGATACTATACATTGAAAATCCTAAAGATGTTACCAGAAGACTGCTAAAACTCAATGAATTTTTTAAAGTTGCAGGATACAAAATATATAGAAATCTGTTTCAGTTCTATAATCTAACAATGAAATATGAAATTAAGGAAACAATCCCACTTACCATTGCATCAAAAAGAATAATATACCTTGAAATAAGCCCACCTAAGTAGGTAAATGACCTGTACTTGGAAAAACTAAGATAAAAGAAATTGAAGATGGTAAAAAAAAAGATGGAAAAATATACTGTGTTCTTTGATTGGAAAAATTAATATTGTTAATATGACCATGCTACCTAAGACAATCTACAGGTTTAGTGCAACCCCTATCAACATACCAATGGCACTTTTCACAGAACTAGCAAAAAATAGTTTTAAAGTTTGTATGGAAATACAAGAGACCCCAAATAGCAAAAACAATCTTGAGAAAGAACAGAGTTGGAGAAATCATGATCCTTGACTTCAGACTACACTACAAAGCTACAGTAATCAAAACAGTGTGGTACTGGGACAAAAAGAGACACATAGATCAATGGAACAGAATAGAGAGCCCAGAAATAAACTCACACACTTATGGTCAATTAATCTATGACAAAGGAGGCAAGAATATACAATGGAGAAAAGACAGTCTCTTCAATAAGTGGTGCTGGGAAAACTGGACAGCTACATGTAAAAAAATGAAATTAGAACATTCTGTAACACCATTTACAGAAATAAACTAAACATTGATTAAAGAAAGACCTAAATGTAAGACCAGAAACCATAAAATTCCCAGAGGAGAATGTAGACAGAACACTCTTTGACATAAATCATAGCAATATTTTCTGGATCTGTCTCCTAAAGCAAAGGAAATAAAAGCGAAAACAAACAAATGGGACTTAATCAAACTTAAAAACTTTTGCACAGCAAAGGAAATCATTGACCAAATGAAAAGATAACCTACTTAATAGGAGAAAATGTTCTCAAGTGATATGGCTGATAAGGAGTTAATATCCAAAATATATAAACAGCCCATAGAGCTCAACAGTAAAAAACAAACTTGATTAAAAAATGGGCAGAAGATCTGAAGAGACATTTTTTCCAAAGAGAACATGCAGATGGCCACAGGCACATGAAAAGATGCTCATCGCTAATCAGAGAAATGAAATTAAAACCACAATGATAGATCATCTCACACCTGTCAGAATGGATATCATCAAAAAGAGCACAAATAACAAATGTTGGTAAGCCTGTGGAGAAACTATTACCCTTGTACACTGTTGGTGGGGATGTAAATTGGTGCAGCCACTGTGGAAAACTGTATGGAAGTTTCTCAAAAAACTAAAAATAGAACTACCATAGGACCCAGCAATCCAACTCCTGGGTATATGTCCAAAAATACAAAAACAGTAATTTTAAAAAATACATGTGCCTCAATGTCATAGCAGCATTATTTACAATAGCCAATATACGGATGCAACCTAAGTTCCCATCAACAGATGAATGGATAAAGAAGATGTGGTATATGTATACAATGGAGTACTACTCAGCAATAGAAAAGAATGAAATATTGCCATTTGCAACAACAGGATGGACTTGGAGGGTATTATGCTAAGTGAAATAAGTCAGAGAAAGACAAATACTGTATGGTATGACTTATATGCGGAATCTAAAAAATACAACCAACTAGTGGATATAACAAAAAAGTAACAGACCAAAAGATATAGAGAACAAACTAGTGGTTATCTATGGAGAGAGGGAAGAAGTGAGGGGTAATATAGGTTAGGGGATAATGGGGTATAAACTATTACGTATAAAATAAGCTACAAGGATGTATTGTACAACACAGAATATAGCCAATATTTTACAATAACTATAAATAGAGTATAACTTTTAAAAAATTGTGAATCACTACTTTACACTAACATATAATATTGTACATCAACTATATTTCAATTTTTTAAAAAGGCATCTGAATTGGAGAGGAAGAAACAAAACTGTCACTATTTGCAGATAACATATTATATATAGAAAACTCTAAGAACTCCACCAAAATACTGAATTCATTTGCATTTATATACATTAACAAACTATCAGAAGGAAAAATTAAGAAAACAATCCCATTTACAATCAAAAAGAATTAAGTACCTAGGAATAAATCTAACTAGGAAGTGAATGACCTATACTGAAAACTATAATTCATTGATGAAAATAATTGAAGACACAAATAAATGGAAAGGTATCTTGTGTTCATATGTTGAAAGACTTATTTTTAAAAATGTCCACACTACCAAAAGCAATCTACAAATTCAGTCCATGCAGTCCATATCAAAATTGCAATGGCATTTTTCACATAAATATACAATTCTAAAATTTGTATGAAACCACAAAAACCCTGAATAGCCAAAGAAATCTTGGAAAAGAACAAAGACATCATGCTTCTCAATTTCAAAGTATATCACAAAGCTTTAGTAATCAAAACATTATGGTATTGGCATAAACACAGGTACATAGATCAGTGCAACAGAATAGAGAGCCCAGAAATAAACCTATGCATTTATGGGGAATTAATCTATGACAAAGGAGTCAAGAATATATAATGGGGACAGAATATACAAAAAGTACAGTCTCATCAACAAATGTGGCTGGGAAAACTGGACAACTACATGCATGAGAATGGGTCTAGACCCCTATCTTACACTATACACAAAAATAAACTCAAAATGGATTAAAGTTGTGAATGTAAGACCAGAAACTGTAAAACTCTAGAAGAAAACATAGGCAGTAAGCTCCCTGACATAGGTCTTGGTAATGATTTTTTGGATCTGACTCCAAAAGCAAAAGGCAATAAAAGAAAAATAAACAAGTGGGACTATATCAACCTAAACAGCTTCTGCACAGTACAGGAAACCATTCACAAACTGAAAAGGCAACCAAATGAATGGGAGAAAATATTTGCAAATCATATATCTGATAAGAGGTTGAAATCTAAAATGTATAAAGAACTCATACAACTCAATAGCAAAAAACCAATCTGAGTAAAAAATGGGCAGAGAACCTGAACAGACATTTTTCCAAAAAAGTCATACAGATGACCAACAGGCACAGATGCTCAATATCACTAATCATTAGGGAAATAAAATCAAAACCACAATGAAATCATCTTACACTTTTAAGAATGGCTATTATAAAAAGACAAGAGATAAGTGTTGGCAAGGATGAAGAGAAAAGGGAGCCTTTGTTGACTGTTGGTGGGAATGTAAACTGGTGCAGCCTCTATGGAGAACAGTATGGAGGTTCCTCAAAAAATGAAAAATAGAACTACCAGAGGATTCAGCAATTCCACTTCTGGGTATTTATTCCACTTCTGGTACTTATCTGGGTATTTATCCACTTGTGGGTATTTATCTGGGTATTTATCTGAAGAAAATGAAAACACTAATTTGAAAGAGGTTCATTCTGCAACTCCACGTTCATTGCAGCATTACTTATACTAATATACTTATATTATAATGTAATGCATCCACTGACCAATGAATGTAATATATAGATGATGTGATTATACACACACACATATGCACATGCACCCAACACACAGGAATTCTATTCAGCCATAAAAAAGAGTGAAATCTTGCCACTTGTGACAACATGGATGAGGGCATTGATGCTAGGTGAAGTAAGTCAAAGAAAGACAAATACCATATGACCTCACATGTGGAATCTAAAAAACAAACAAACAAACAAAGCTCAGATTCGTATGTACAGAGAGACTGGTCGTCGCAAGAGGCAGTGGGCGGGCAAAGTAAGTGAAAGTGGTCCAAAGGTACAAACTTCCAGTTATAAGACAAACAAGTCCTGGGGATGTAGGTACAATATGGTGACTATAGTTAATAATACTGTGTTGTATAATTGAAAGTTGCTAAGCAAGTAGATCTTAAAATTTTTCATCTCAAGAAAAAAATTGTTAAGTATGTACAGTGATAGATGTTAACTAGACTTAACTGTGGTGATCATTTCCCAGTTATACAGATATGGAATCATTTTGTTGTATACCTGAAATTAATATTTTATATTATTATATCTCAGTAAAAATATAAGGGCTAGTTGGCTTCATGTTCCATGAGTCTTCCCCAGCCTCTTCCTCTCCTTTATTTTCTTCTGTGTTGGTGTGAGAAATTGAGGAAAAAGAACTGATCTAGGTAATTCCTGGCTACCCAGAGAAACCCAGCTGGTAAGTTTATAATTTGAAAATAATAGTTGAAAACTACTGTATACTTACCTATGTAGTTACCATTTCCAGTGCTTTTCTTTCCATCATGTAGAGCCAAACTTTGATCTGATATTATTTTCCTTCTGTCTTTTAACATTTTTTCCTTTCTTTAACAATTCTTTTACTGTGGGTCTGCTGGTGATGAATTCTCTCAGCTTTTCAATGTCTGAAGAAGTATTTTGTCTTCAGTTTTGAAAGACGTTTTCACCAAGTATAGAACTCTAAGTTGACATTTTTCTTGCTCCACTATCTTGTTTCCATTTTTCCTATGAGTAATCTGATGCCATCCTTATCTTTGTTCCGTCTAGAATGATTTTTTTTTTTACCCTTCTGATTGGTTTTAAGATTGTGTTTTAATCACTGCTTTTAAGCATTTGATGATGATGCACCTTGATGTATTTTGTTGTTGTTTGATGTCCCACAGTTCCTTGATGCTCTGTGTACTTTTTTTATAATTCTCTTTTCATTCTACATTTTCGAGGGTTTCTATTTCATGTTCACTAATCTTTTCTTCTGCAATGTACAATCTGCCATTAACCCCATTTAACGTATTTTTCATCTCACATGTAGATTTCTTTACCTCCAGAATTTTAGTTCAAAACCAGTATTTTTTTTTTTTTTACAAAAATCTTCCATGTCTCAAGGTTTTGTCCATATGGAATACAGTTAAAATAACTGCTTCAATGTCATTGTCTGCTAATTCAAATATATGTGTCAATTCTGGGATAGTTTCAATTCACTGATTTTTCTTCTCATTATAGGTCATATTTTCTTGCTTCTTTATAATTCTGGTAATTTTTTTATTGGATGTCACACACTGAATTTTACCTTAGTGAATGCCAGATATTGTTGTATTCTTTAAAATATTTCTAAACTTGGTTCTAGGTTGCAGTTGTTACTTGGAAACACTTTAGTCCTTTTGGTTCTTGCTAAAATTTGTTAGGTGGGCCTGGAGCTATGCTCTGCCTAGGGGTCATTATTCCCCAATACTGAGGCAAGACTCTTCTATGTACTTCACCCAATGCCCCATGAATTATCAGTTTTCAACCTTAGAAATAGGCATTATTTCTGGCCCTGTATGAAGACCAAGAGCAGCTACCTCTCATCCTTTCAGGTTGTTCTTTCTCCAGCTTTGGGTAGTTTCCTCACATACATGCACTGATCAGTATCCAGCTGAATACTCTTCATATAACATAGGTCTTTGCTTCTAGAAAATTTCATCTGGAATCTTTATACTCTTTTACACAGCATGAATTTTCTCTAGTGCTTAGTGATTAAATTTTTAGACTGAGTCATACCTTGGGGCAGTGGTTCTCAACATGTGGCCCCTAGATCAATGATATCAGTATCACCTGGCAACTTATTAAAAATGAAGATTATCAGGTTGCATCTCAGACATATAGAATTGGAAATTCTGGATGGGGAGGCATTTTGTGGAGCCAGCAATCTGGGTTTTAACAAGCCCTCCATACAATTCTGATGGGTGCTAAATTTGAGAACCAATGCCTTAGAACCCAGAGTTTGAGTAAAGAGGGAAGGAGTCTTAGGTAATATTTCAAGTGCCATTGAATCCTCATAATTGTGCAGCTGCCAGTCTCACTTGCAAACAATTTGGCCTTAATCAGGTAAAGAGTTGAAGATGACAAGAGTTACTCAAGATAAAGAGAATATAAGAAGCAGAAAAGTTATTCTTCTTGGAAAGTTTCTTGGTTAAAACAATTCTTTCCAAATTTCCTCTTCTCTTATAGCATAGGGAGTTAGGGAGATGAGAGGGTTGTAGAGAGTTGGGCACTGCAGTAACTAATCTTATTATGTACCTAAGGCTTTCAAGGGAAATGAGCTAAGGGACTGTGCTCAGGGACCATGTCTCCAGCTTTTGGAATTTCTCAGTCCCTAATCCCATGTCTGGTAAACAGGCTGTTGACTCCAGAAGGGAAGTTGGCAGCAGCAAAAAACGGGAGAGGAGTTCATGCCATAGGGCAGTGTACATTGGACAAGAGTTGCAACAATGTTGGGTAAAAGCACAATCATGAAAAAATTGGCCCTTCAGCAGCAGTGGGCCAATTTCCCAGGCAGCCAAGGTTTGTTTGTCCTAAAGGTCTTACTCTGTCTCTCTTGGCCACATGATGGCCCTGCCTCTCCTCTCTGCCAGTCAAAAATGGGACAAGAAGGGCAGAGAAGAGGCAGAAGCTGCTGCTCTATTTATTTTAGTGGTTTGCTTCTTCCTTGCCAAACAGTAAATTTATTCATATTTAAATAACCAGGTTCTTCCTAAATAGACCCTAATTTGAAAAGGAAAGATTGGTCGTCTGAGGAATATCTTAGACAGTATGGAAGACAGGGTTGACTTTGCTAATTGCTGGACAATACACATAGGTGATACAAGTGCCCCCAAATTTTGAGTACTCAGGAATTGTATTACGTATTCTTTGCCCATAGAACTGTTTAGTCACCCAGCTGGGGCCCTTTAACCTCATCTCTATGCTCAGCTCTGCCATTCCCAAAATTCTGACATTAATCTAGTTTCAAGTTTCCTCACCTGTTCATTACTTTCCTCAATAACCATTTACTAGTGATTTACTAAAAGCCAAGCTTGGAGCAGGTGCTAGGAAACATCAAAAAGGAAGTGCCATCCTGCTTTTAAAGAATAGAGCCATACCAAATTGCAGAGGGTACTCTCAGGGTAATAGGAGTCCTGGGCCAGGAGCTCTTTATTGCTGCAAGGTCTGTAGAGTCTCTTTTGTCTGGATACAGTCACTGAGCTCTGCGCATGTTCCCTGTAACTAAATGTTGGTCTCCTATACCCACACTCCCTCACCTCACCACTGCCACCATAATCAAGTTCCTACCTTAAAGCCTATTTAAGCCTATTTAATAAAGTTCCTACCTATTTAGTTAGAATAACTAGCATTTATAAACCATTTAATACATGCAAACATTCTCTAAGGGCTTAACATTATCTAATACCTCACCTCATTTGATTTTTAGAGCAACTTGGTGAGAGGCTGTTAGGCTATTATCCCCACTTATAGATGAAAAAATTGAGGTATGGAGGAATGAGGTAATAATCCTCATTCCTGCCTTGCAATGACAATCTTATCTAGTTTTTGGAGCTCTGTCCTGAATACAGAGTCCCATGCCTGCGTTTATATCTGATTCTGGAATCACTCTGCCAGTGCCTGCCTAGAGGAATTCTGGCTGCAAACAAGAACCTGTTTCTTACCTGGGTCTTAGTGTGCATCTTATTGTATTTTGGGTTATTTGTTTCCTTGGCTATCTCTCCTTCTAGACTGTGAGCTATTCAATAGCAGGGATCACTTGGCACATACTTGATATCTAATACATATTCTTTTTCCCTCCCTTTGTAGTAGATGCTGAATGGATGTATCTTAAATGCTGCTGGACCTTCCTGTAGTACCTGCCTTACTTGGCAGCTTTATCTAATCTAGGGCTCTTACACTTAAATAAATCGGCTAGGCTGAGGGTAGTGTAAGAGGCAGTAGTGGGGAATGAGGCATATTGAAAAGTGGCCAATTTAAGGAGGCAGCTGTTACTCATTTCCAGCTGATTACTGCCCTACAAAACTGATGACTCCATGCTGCCAAATTTTCAAGATAATTCAGAGCTATGGATTGTTACATAAAATCTTCCAAACTTAAGAATATTGCCAAACCAAGGAAATCTAAAGTCCAAATTTTCTATATGCATTCTACATATTTTTAAAGAGCTAATAGTTGTTTTTTAGATGATTTGTTTAGATGTAGAGACATAGACACACATAAGAACACTCAAAAAATAGTGTTTATGATAATATGAGCTAACAGAGCCAGGGCAAATGAATCAATCATGAGGCTAGTATATAGAAGCAAAGATTTCAAAAGGAGAGAGAATAAAGTTGGGGAAAGACCAATGAGAACAGATCTGGGATAAAGGGGAAAGTGAAGAAAATCTAATTGCTAGCTCTAATAGGGCATTTATTAAATCTCTTCTCTCAGTGATGTGATAGTTCATAGACGATAGCTAAGGAGTTGTAATGCCTTGCTATTGTGGTGTTAAAATGACAGGGTGGCAACTTCATCTGTTTTGGAGTTTGGGGGGATGTTTTGCTGGGTTGCTTACTTGGAAACCCCCTGCTTTAGGGAAGTGTTTTCTAGAAACTCCTTTTGCCTGCAACCATACCCACAATCTTCATTAATGTGTGTGTTTGGTCCCTGCTCATGGGAAACAAGGCTTGAGAGGATAATTTTTTCACAAAAAGATGATTTTAGAATACCACAGATTCATATGGAACGTGTTGAGAATTTCTTGAAAGATGGTACCATCTTTGGGAAATGGAGAAGCATTTGCTGATTTTTGTGAATATTTCTTCAACACCTATTATGCACCACGTATGGTTGTGAAAAACTTTCACTGAGCAATGGTGGGTAACAAGAAATAAAAGCTGTGATGTCTATCTTTTCAGAAATGTACAATTGGCTTGGGTGGGAAGAAAATGGAGCCATCTGTAGAGGAGTATGTTCAAGGAAGTTGCAAAATGAGAATGAGGAAAGGAGAAAAATCAGAGAAGGAAATATGCATTCTGACTTTTGATTGAGAATCTCTTTGCCAATTTGTCCTTATACACGAAGCCTTATTCTTTGCACACTCTTGCAATCTGTAATATTGCAAAACAAAGTTAGATTGTTTCCCTTTTATTTTAATACTCAATAAGGCCTAGGCTACATTAGCTTTTGTCACTTGCTGCAAAAACTTAATATGGCCTCAAATAACATCATTCTCAAGCATGTTCCTAACTGTGATTATTGTATGCAAGATTAGATTAGATGTTGACATACATGAAAAATGAGAATGATAACTAAATAAAAACCAGGTGACATCACCAAGACAGCAATATAGGTTATTCCTGACCTCACTCTTCCTCAGAAGAAGAACTAACAACTATTCACGGACAAGACACCACTGAGACCTTAGAACATGAGGGTGAGGTTGAAGCACTCCCTGAACCACAGAGACCAAGACCCACCACATTAGAAGGGTAAGAAGAATGGCTACACACTGCATTGCTCTTCCCCAGATCAGCAGAGCACAATACAAGGTCTCCCCTCAGACTTCAGATTCTTCAGTGGGAAAAGAGAGCCTGGAGTAGACATCCAGCTTCCCTAGCACTGTGGGTCATTTCTTGGGAATCCTCACTTCAGTCTCATCCCACAGAAATTGCAGGGAAATCTGCTTGTGGACTTGACCACTGTGAATCTGATTGTGATGGAGAAGGGACGAGGGGCTTGCAACAATCAGCACTCAGATCTTGGCAGACTATGTTCTTACCTACAGTACCCAAGTAATAATCCCAATCAGCAGATTTGCTCATCAGCAGAACCAAGTCAGTGTGCAGATGACCAGGGAACGTGGTGGGGTGCATGTCTGCCTGATTTGAGTCGTTAATGAAGAGTCATGTCAGCCCCGGACACTGGTCTGCCCCTTCCCAGTCAGGGGAGCTGAGTCATAGCCTGGTCCTCTTCTGAGTGTAGCTACTGGCCACATCCAACCAGAAAGGCTGGCCAAGACACCTGGAAAGTTTGTAGCCCAGCAATGCTAGAGTACTGTCCACAGAGCAAAGCCATTTGCCAGGGAAATTGAGGAATAGCTTGGCTTGAGTCAGGACCACAAACAAGAGGCTTGCCAGGCTTGGAGTTGGTTCCCCTACACCACCTAGGCAGAGGAGCTAATTCATAACCCTTTTTACTGCTGAATATAGCTCCTGGTCCCTCGCAACTAGAAAGACTGATCAAGAACACCTGTGGAGCTGCTTAAAGTTGGCCCTCCTATTCCACCTAGGCAGGGAGCTAATTTCTAGTGCCACCCATTGCTAAATATGGCTACTTGATCTGCCTGACCATAAAAACTGACAGAGTCCAGCAGGCAGACCTGATTATCTTCAGAGTAAGGCCAGCAGCCCTGTTCAGCCAGGAAACCTGAGGCCTGGGTCAGCTTGAGTTAAGACCACAAACAAAGAGCCTTACTGACCTTGGAGCTGGTCCTCCTGCTCTGCCTGGGCAAGGAAACTAATTCAGAGCCTCACCCATTGCTGAATACAGCCTTTAGCCTATCCCACCCAGGGAATCTAACCAGAGCATAAGGGAAGCTGCATAGTTCATTCACAGCCCTGCTTACAATGGCACTTGAACAGACAGCACAGCCCATGACTTTCCACATTTATAAAAAAAAAAAAAAAATCCAAACCAAGGACCCCATATGGCCAGGAAATTCAGCACACAGTTTGCCTTATTTGGGTCCCCAAAGAACAAGCTATGTGGGTCCTGGGGTCAGTTCTTCTACTCTGTCAGGGCAAGGAAGCTACTTCATAGCTCCACCTACTATAAGTATAGTATTGTCTCTACCATCTAGGAAAATATACCAAAGAACCCTGGCAACTGTGGAGCCCATCCTATACAAGAATTGAGCCAGAAGTCCTGTTTACCTTTTCTCAGCCAGTGGCAACTCCTCCAAAATTGGAGCTTGGGCAGTGGCCACACCCAATAATAGACAATGATAGCAAGCCCCATCTGCCCAAGGATGTTCTCAGCTGACCCTCCAGAAATACAAATTGAGCTGACTGGTGAAGAACTGTCTCTGCCAAAGCAAACCCGTAACATCTGGAAGAAGGTATTACTTACTCAAATGCACAGATACCAATGTAAGAAATAAAAATCATGAAAGATCATGTAAACATGACACCATAGGAAATTAATAAAGCTTCAATAACTGTCCCTAAAGAATTGGAGACCTATGAAATGTCAAAAAAGCAATTCAGAGAATCCTTTTAAACTTAGTGAACTGTAAAGACACACAGAAAGACAACAACATGAAATTAGGAAACAATGCATGAACAAAATGAGAGCTTCAACAAAGAAATAAAGCCATTAAAAATCCCAGAAATTCTAGGGCTGAAAGATACAATAAGTGAACTGAAGAGCTCAATAGAGAGCTTCAAAAGTAAACTTGACCACAGAGAAAACATTCAGTGATCTAGAAGACAGGGCATTTGAAACTATCCAGTCAGAAGAGCAAAAATAAAAGAGAATGAAGAAGAGTGAAGAAAGCCTACAGGACTTATGGGATATAATTAAAAAACTAATATCCACACTGTAGAAATTCAAGAAGGAGAAGAGAAAGAGAAAGGGACCAAAAGTATATTTAAAGAAATAATGGCTGAAAATTTCCCAAACCTGGGAGAGAAATGGACATCCAGATTCATAAGGCCCCCAACTCCCCAAATGGGCTGAACCTGAATAGAGCTACACTGACATACATTATAATCAAGTTGTCAAAAGTCAAAGGCAAAGAACTTTAAGAGCCACAAGAGAAAAGACAAAAGTTACATGTAAATAAACCCCGTAAAACAATCAGTGAATTTCTTAACAGAAACATTTCAAGCAAGGATAGAATTGTATGATATATCCAAATTACAGAAAGAATAAAAAAGTTAATCAAGAATTCTATACATGGCAAAGCTGTCCTTCAGAATTGAAGGAGATAGACTTTCCCAAACAAACAAAAGCTCAGGGAGTTTATCACCATTGGACCTGTCTCACAAAATATGCTAAAGTCCTTTCAGTGGAAATAAAATGACACTAATTATCATCATAAAAACATAAGAAAGCAGCATAAAACTCACTGGTAATGAAAATGTATAGCAAAATTTCAAATCTGTAAACTGATAATGATTGTGTGTAACTCACTTAAACCCTAGTTTAAAAGTTAAAAAAGTCTTGGTAAAAATAACCATAACTACAATAATCTGTTATTGGATATACAACATAAAATATATAAACTGTAATATAATAATCTAAAATGTGAGAGAAGAAGAAGTAAAGTGTAAGAGTTAGGAATTCTATTCAAATTAAGTAGTTATCAGTTTCAAATAGGTGTTAGCAGTTTTAAGGTATTTTATGTAAGCCTCATGGTTTCCACAAGGGAAAAAAATACCTGTAGCTATTTCACAAAAGAACATGATAAAAAAAAGTCAATGCATACTGATACAAAAAAAAAAAAACCCAAAAAACAACAACAACAAAAAACCCCATCAGAAACAAAAGACAGCAGGATAAGAAACAAGGAACAACAGACCTACAATACAGTCAAAAACAATTAACAAAAATGGAATAGTAAGTCCTTATCTATCAATAAATAAACATAAATGGATTACTTTAAACACAAATTCTGTAGTCAAGAGACATAGAATGACTGAATGGATAAAAAAATAAGATACAAAAAAATGCTGCCTTCAAGAGACTCACTTTAGCCTTAAAGACACATAGGAATAAAAGAATAGAAAAAGATACTTTGAGCAAATGGTAACAGTCCCATCCTACCCCCTCCAAAAACAGAAAGCAGAGTTAGGTATACTTAGACAAAACAAACTTTAAAATAAAAATGGTAAAAGAGAGAAAAAGTTCATTATACAATGATAAAGGGATCAATCCATCAAGAAGATTACAATGATAAATATTTATGCACCCAACACTGGAGCACTCATATACAAAAAGCAAAAACTAACAGAGCTAAAAGGAGAAGTAAACAGCAATACAATAATACTTGGAGACCTTAATACCACACTCTCGACAATGAATAGATCATACAGAGTTTAAATGAAGAAACATCAGATTTTAACTACATTATAGCTCAAATGAATCTAACAGACATATAAAGAACATTCTATTTGACGACATTCTTCTCAAGCACACAAGAACATTTTGTAGGATAGGCTACATGGTAGGTGACAAAACACGTCTTAGCAATTTCAAGAAGATTAAAATCATACCAAGTATTGTCTCTGGCTGCAATGGTTTGAAACTAAAAATAACAGGAGAAAAGCTGGAAAACACATGAACGCATGGATATTAAACAACACTGTACTGAATAAAAAAAGGATTAAAGAAGAAATTAAGGGGAAATTAAAATGTATTTTGAGACAGACAAAAATGAAAAACAGCAAAACTTATGGGATGCAGCAAAGTAGTCTAAGAGGGAAGTTCATAGCAATACATGCCTACAGTAAGAAACAAAATCTCAAATAACCTTGCCTCAAGGACCCAGAAAAAGAACAATAAACTGAGCCCAAAGTTAGCAGGAAAAAGGAAATAAAGATTACAGCAGATATAAATGAAATAGAGAATAGGAAAATAGAAAAGATTAATAAAACTAAGGGTTGCTTCTATGAAAAGATAAAATTAGCAAACTATACTAATGAAGGAATAAAGAAAAGGACAAAACCCAACAAATTATAAGTCAATTAGGGGATAGTACAACACCACAAAAATACAAAGGATAAGAAGCTACTATGAACAACTATATGGAGACAACTAGACAACCGACAAAAAAATGGAAAAATTCTTATAAACATACAACCAACCAAGATTAATTAGGAAGAAATAGAAAACTGGAAAGAAGACTAATTACTAGGGGAGACCTTCAAGATGGCGGAGGAGTAAGACGTGGAGATTACCTTCTTCCCTACAAATACATCAGAAATACATCTACATTTGGAACAACTCCTAGAAAACACTTACTGAACGCTGGCAGAAGAACTCAGACTTCCCCAAAGGCAAGAAACTCCTCCACGTGCCTGGCTAGGGCAAAAGAAAACACAGAGACAAAAGAATAGGGACGGGACCTGCACCAGTGGGAGGGAGCTGTGTAGGAGGAAAAATTTCCGCATACTAGGAAGCCCCTTCACTGGTGGAGACGGAGGGTGGGTGGGGGGAAGCTTTGGAGCCACGGAGGAGAGCACAGCAACAGGGGTGCAGAGGGCAAAGCAGAGAGACTACCACAGAGAGGATCAGTGCCAACCAGCACTCAACAGCCCAAGAGGCTTGTCTGCTCACCCGCTGGGGTGGGCGGGGGCTGGGAGCTGAGGCTCGGGCTTCGGAGGCCAGACACCACCAGGTAGAGGACTGGGATTGGCTGTGTGAACACAGCCTGAAGGGGCTAGTGCGCCACAGCTAGCTGGGAGGGAGTCTGGGAAAAGGTCTGGAGATGCCAAAGAGGCAAGAGAAGATTGTTTTGGGGTACGTGAGGAGAGGGGATTCAGAGTGCCG
Source organism: Mesoplodon densirostris (assembly GCF_025265405.1). Classification (NCBI taxonomy): domain Eukaryota; kingdom Metazoa; phylum Chordata; class Mammalia; order Artiodactyla; family Ziphiidae; genus Mesoplodon; species Mesoplodon densirostris. Next base: position 77,270,767 of record NC_082668.1, on the reverse strand, counting down.
CCTAAATGAGCTCCAGAGATGGGTGCCAGCGGCGGCTATCAGTGCGGACACCAGAGACGGGCATGAAACGCTAAGGTTGCTGTTGCAGCCACCAAGAAGCCTGGGTGCAAGCACAGGTCACTATCCATGCCTCCTCTCCCGGGAGCCTGTGAAGCCCGCAACTGCCAGGCTCCCCTGATCCAGGGACAACTTCCCGGGGAGAACACATGGTGCGCCTCAGGCTGCTGAAACATCATGCCACCCTCAGCCGCTGCAGGCTCTCCCCGCATTCCCAACCCCTCCCTCCCCCACGGCCTGAGTAAACCAGGGCCCCCTAATCAGCCAGTCCTTTAACCCCCTCCTGTCTGGGCAAAGAACAGATGCCCTCAGGCAACCTACATGCAGAGTCAGGACCAAATCCAAAGCTGAACTCCAGGAGCTGTGCGAACAAAGAAGAGAAAGGGAAATCCCTCCCAGCAGCCTCAGGAGCAGCGGATTAAATCTCAACAATCACCCTGATGTACCCTCCATCGGTGGAATACCGGAATACACAACAAATCATCCCAAAATTGAGGCGGTGGACATTAGGAGTAACGATATACATATTTTTCTCCTTTGTCTCTTTATTTGAGTGTGTATGTGTATGCTTCTTTGTGTGATTTTGTCTGCATAGCTTTGCTTTTACAATTTGTCCTAGGGTTCTGTCTGTCCGTTTTTTTTTGTTTTGTTTTGTTTTTAGTATAGTTTTTAGCACTTATGATTATGATTATTATTATTATTATTAGTGTGTGGGGGGGGTACACGGGTCTCTCACTGTTGTGGCCTCTCCCGTTGCAGAGCACAGGCTCCGGACGTGCAGGCTCCAGACGCTCCGCGGCACGAGGGATCTTCCCAGATTGGGGCACGAACCCACGTCCCCTGCATTGGCAGGTGGACTCTCAACCACTGCGCCACCAGGGAAGCCCCAGCACTTGTTATTATTGGTGGATGAGTTTTTTGGTTTGGTTGCTCTCTTTTTTTCTTTTTTCTAATACTTTTTAATTTTTACAAAATTTTTAATAATTATTTCTATTTTTAATTTTAATAACTTTATTTTATTTATTTTTATTTTTTTCTTTCTTTTGTTCTCCCTTTCCTTCTTAGCCGTGTGGCTGACAGGGTCTTGGTGTTCCAACCGGGTATCAGACCTGTGCCTCTGAGGTGGCAGAGCCGAGTTCAGGGCATCGGTCCACCAGAGACCTCCCGGCTCCACATAATATCGAACAGTGAAAGCTCACCCAGAGATCTCCATATCAATGCTGAGACCCAGCTCCACTCAACGGCCAGCAAGCTACAGTGCTTGACACTCTATGCCAAACAACTAGCAAGACAGGAACACAAAACCACCCATTAGCAGAGAGGCTGCCTAAAATCACAATAAGGTCACAGACACCCCAAAAACACCACCAGACATGGTCCTGCCCATCAGAAAGACAAGATGAAGCCTCATCCACCAGAACACAGGCACTAGTCCCCTCCACCAGGAAGCCTACACAACCAACAGAACCAACCCTAGCCACTGGGGGCAGACACCAAAACAACGGGAACTATGAATATGCAGCCTGCAAAAAGAAGATCCCAAACACAGTAAGTTAAGCAAAATGAGAAGACAGAGAAACACAGAGCAGATGAAGAGGCAAGGTAAAAACCCACCAGACCAAACAAATGAAGCGGATATAGGCAGTCAACCTGAAAAAGAATTTAGAGTAATGATAGTAAAGATGATAAAAATCTTGGAAATAGAATGGAGAAAAAACAAGAAACGTTTTACAAGGAGCTAGAAGAAGTAAAGAGCAAACAAACAATGATAAACAACACAATAAATGAAATTAAAAATTCTCTAGAAGGAATCAATAGGAGAATAAATGAGGCAGAAGAATGGACAAGTGACCTGGAAGATAAAATAGTGGAAATAACTATTGCAGAGCAGAATAAAGAAAAAAGAATGAAAAGAATTGAGGACAGTCTCAGAGACCTCTGGGACAACATCAAACGCACCAACATTCGAATTATAGGGGTCCCAGAAGAAGAAGAAGAGAAAAAGAAAGGGACTGAGAAAATATTTGAAGAGAGTATAGTTGAAAACTTCCCTAATATGGGAAAGGAAATAGTCAAGTCCATGAAGTGCAGAATCCCATACAGGATAAATCCAAGGAGAAAAATGCCAAGACACATATTAATCAAACTATCAAAAATTAGGGCTTCCCTGATGGTGCAGTGGTTGAGAGTCCGCCTGCCAATGCAGGGGACATGGGTTCATGCCCCAGTCCAGGAAGATCCCACATGCTGCGGAGCGGCTGGGCCCATGAGCCATGGCCGCTGAGCCTGCGCATCCGGAGCCTGTGCTCCACAACGGGAGAGGCCACAACAGTGAGAGGCCCACACACCACAAAAAAAAAAAAAAAAAAAAAAAAAAAAAAAAATTAAATATAAAGAAAAAATATTAAAAGCAGCAAGGAAAAACAACAAATAACATACAAGGGAATCCCCATAAGGTTAGCAGCTGATCTTTCAGCAGAAACTCTGCAAGCCAGAAGGGAGTGGCAGGACATATATAAAGTGATGAAAGGGAAAAACCTACAACCAAGATTACTCTACCCAGCAAGGATCTCATTCAGATTTGACGGAGAAATTAAAACACTTACAGACAAGCAAAAGCTAAGAGAATTCAGCACCACCAAACCAGCTTTACAACAAATGTTAAAGGAACTTCTCTCGGCAGGAAACACAAGAGAAGGAAAAGACCTAAAATAACACACTCAAAACAATTAAGAAAATGGTAATACGAACATACGTACTGATAATGACCTTAAGTGTGAATGGATTAAATGCTCCAACCAAAAGACACAGGCTCACTGAATGCATACAAAAACAAGACCCCTATATATGCTGTCTACGAGAGACCCACTTCAAACCTAGGGACACATACAGACTGAAAGTGAAGGGATGGAAAAAGATATTCCATGCAAATGGAAATCAAAACAAAGCTGGAGTAGCAATTCTCATATCAGACAAAATAGACTTTAAAATAAAGACTATTATAAGAGACAAAGAAGGACACTACATAATGATCAAGGGATCGATCCAAGAAGAAGATATAACAATTATAAATATTTATGCACCCAACACAGGAGCACCTCAATACATAAGGCAAATGCTAACAGCCATAAAAGGGGAAATCGACAGTAACACACTCATAGTAGGGGACTTTAACACCCCACTTTCACCAATGGACAGATCATGCAAAATGAAAATAAATAAGGAAACACAAGCTTTAAATGATACATGAAACAAGATGGACTTAATTGATATTCATAGGACATTCCATCCAAAACAACAGAATACACATTCTTCTCAAGTGCTCATGGAACATTCTCCAGGAAAGATCATATCTTGGGTCACAAATCAAGCCTTAGTAAATTCAAGAAAATTGAAATTGTATCAAGTATCTTTTCCGAACGTAACACTATGAGACTGATATCAATTACATGAAAAAAATCTGTAAAAAACACAAACACGTGGAGGCTAAACAATACAATACTAAATAACCAAGAGATCACTGAAGAAATCAAAGAGGAAATAAAAAAATACCTGGAAACAAATGACAATGAAATTTAGCATAAGGAAAGAAATCATAAAGATCACATCAGTAATAAATGAAAAAGAAATGAAGAAAACAGTAGCAAAGTTCAATAAAACTAAAAGCTGCTTCTTTGAGAAGACAAACAAAATTGATAAACCACTAGGCAGACTCATCAAGAAAAAAAGGGAGAAGACTCAAATCAATAGAATTAGAAATGAAAAAGGAGAAGTAACAACTGACACTACAGAAATACAAAGGATCACGAGAGATTACTACAGGCAACTCTATGCCAATAAAATGGACAACCTGGAAGAAATGGACAAATTCTTAGAAATGCACAAACTGCCAAGACTGACTCAAGAAGAAATAGAAAATATAAACAGACCAATCACAAACACTGAAATTGAGACTGTAATTAAAATTCTTCCAACAAACAAAAGCCCAGAACCAGATGTCTTCATAGGCGAATTCTATCAAACATTTAGAGAAGAGCTAACATCTATCCTTCTCAAACTCTTCCAAACTATAGCAGAGGGAGGAACACTGCCAAACTCATTCTACGAGGTCACCATCACCCTGATACCAAAACCAGACAGAGATGTCACAAAGAGAGAAAACTACAGACCAATATCATCGATGAACATAGATACAAAAATCCTCAACAAAATACTAGCAAACAGAAGCCAACGGCACATTAAAAGGATCATACACCATGATCAAGTGGGGTTTATCCCAGGAATGCAAGTATTCTTCAATATATGCAAATCAATCAATGTGATACACCATATTAACAAACTGAAGTAAACAAACCATATGATCATCTCCATAGATGCAGAAAAAGTGTTCCACAAAATTCGACACCCATTTATGAAAAAAACCCTCCAGAAAGTAGGCATAGAGGGAACTTACCTCAACATAATAAAGGCCATATATGACAAATCCACAGCAAACATGGTTCTCAATGGTGAAAAACTGAAACCATTTCCACTAAGATCAGGAACAAGACAAGGATGTCCACTCTCACCACTATTATTCAACAGAGTTTTGGAAGTCCTAGCCATAGCAACCAGAGAAGAAAAAGAAATAAAAGGAATCCAAACTGGAAAAGAAGAAGTAAAGGTGTCACTGTTTGCAGATGACATGATACTATACATAGAGAATCCTAAAGACTCTTACCAGAAAACTACTAGAGCTAATCAATGAATTTGGTAAAGTAGCAGGATACAAAATTAATGCACAGAAATCTTTTGCAAGAATAACTGCAATCCTGCAACCTGTAGAAGAAAAACCACATTCACAGAAAAAGAAAAGATGAAAGGCAGAGGGCTATGTATCAGATGAAGGAACAAGAGAAAACCCCAGAAAAACAACTAAATGAAGTGGAGATATGCAACCTTCCAGAAAAAGAATTCAAAAAAATGATAGTGAAGATGATCCAGGACCTCGGAAAGACAATGGAGGTAAAGATCGAGAAGATGCAAGTAATGTTTAACAGAGACCTAGAAGAATTAAAGAACCAACAGAGATGAACAATACAATAACTGAAATGAAAAATACACTAGAAGGAATCAATAGCAGAATAACTGAGACAGAAGAACGGATAAGTTACCTGGAAGACAGAATGGTGGAATTCACTGTTGTGGAAGAGAATAAGGAAAAAAGAATGAAAAGAAATGAAGACAGCCTAAGAGACCTCTGGGAACATTAAATGCAACAACATTAGCATTACAGGGGTCCCAGAAAGAGAAGACAGAGAGAAAGGACCTGAGAAAATATTTGAAGAGATTATAGTCAAAAACTTCCGTAACATGGGAAACAAAATAGCCACTCAAGTCCAGCAAGTGCAGAGAGTCCCGTACAGGATAAACCCAAGGAGAAACACGCTGAGGCACACAGTAATCAAATTGGCAAAAATTAAAGGCAAAGAAAAATTATTGAAAGCAGCAAGGGAAAAAGGACAAATAACATACAAGGAAACTCCCATGAAGTTAACAGGTGATTTCTCAGCAGAAACTCTACAAGCCAGAACGGAGTGGCATGATATACTTAAAGTGATGAAAGGAAAGAACCTACAACCAAGACTACTCTACCCAGCAAGGATCTCATTCAGAGTCGATGGAGAAAACAAAAGTTTTACAGACAAGCAAAAGCTAAGAGAATTCAGCACCACCAAACCAGCTTTACAACAAACCCTAAAGTAACTTCTCTAAGTGGGAAACACAAGAGAAGGACCTACAAAAATAAACCCAAAACAATTACGAAAATGGTAATAGGAACATACATATCGACAATTACCTTAAACGTGAATGGATTAAATGCTCCAACCAACAGACAGAGGCTTGCTAAATGGATACAAAAACAAGACTCATATATATGCTGTCTACAAGAGACCCACTTCAGACCTAGGGACACATACAGACTGAAAGTGATGGGATGGAAAAAGATATTCCATGCAAATGGAAATTAAAAGAAAGCTGGAGTAGCAATACTCTTATCAGAAAAAATAGACTTTAAAATAAAGAATGTTACAAGAGACAAGGAAGGACACTACATAATGATCAAGGGATCAATCCAAGAAGAATATATAACAATTATAAATATATATGCACTGAACATAGGAGCACCTCAATACATAGGGCAACTGCTAACAGCTATAAAAGAGGAAATCGACATAACACAATAATAGTGGGGGACATTAACACCTCACTTACACTAATGGACAGATCATCCAAACAGAAAATTGATAAGGAAACACAAGCTTTAAATGACACAATAGACCAGATAGCTTTAATTGATATTTACAGGACATTCCACTGGAAAACAGCAGACTACACTTTCTTCTCAAGTGCGCACAGAACATTCTCCAGGATAGATCACATCGTGGGTCACAAATCAAGCCTCAGTAAATTTAAGAAAATTGAAATCATATCAAGCATCTATTCTGACCACAATGCTATGAGATGAGAAATCAATTACAGGGAAGAAAAACGTAAAAAACACAAACACATGGAGGCTAAACAACATGTTACTAAATAACCAAGAGATCACTGAAGAAATCAAAAAATACCTAGAGACAGATGAAAATGAAAACATGACGATCCAAAACCTATCGGATGCAGCAAAAGCAGTTCTAAGAGGGAAGTTTCTAGCTGTACAACCCTAGCTCAAAAAACTAGAAAAATCTCAAATAAACCCATCTAACCATACACCTAAAGGAACTAGGGAAAGACAAACAAACAAAACCCAAAGCTAGCAGAAGGAAAGAAATCATAAAGATCAGAGCAGAAATAAGTGAAATAGAAAGAAAGAAAACAATAGCAAGGATCAACAAAACTAAAAGCTGGTTCTTTGAGAAGGTAACAAAATTGGTAAACCATTAGCCAGACTCATCAAGAAAAAGAAGAAGAGTACTCAAATCAATAGAATTAGAAATGAAAAAGGAGAAGTAACAACTGACACTGCAGAGATACAAAAGATCATGAGAGATTACTACAAGCAACTCTATGCCAATAAAATGGACAACCTGGAAGAAATGGACAAATTCTTAGACAGGTATAACCTTCCAAGACTGAACCAGGAAGAAATAGAATATGAACAGACCAATCACAAGTAATGAACTTGAAACTGTGATTAAAAATCTTCCAACAAACAAAAGTCCAGGACCAGACAGCTTCACAGGTGAATTCTATCAAACATTTAGAGAAGAGCTAACACCCATCCTTCTCAAACACTTCCAAAAAATTGCAGAGGAAGGAACACTCCCAAACTCATTCTATGAGGCCACCATCACCCTGATACCAAAACCAGAAAAGAATACCTCAAAAAAAGAAAATTACAGACCAATACCACTGATGAATATAGATACAAAAATCCTCAACAAAATACTAGCAAACAGAATCCAACAACACATTAAAAGGATCATACACCATGATCAAATGGGATTTATCCCACGGATGCAACGATTTTTCAACATACGCAAATCAATCAATGTGATACACCATATTAACAAATTGAAGAATAAAAACCATTTGATCAACTCAATAGATGCAGAAAAAGCTTTTGACAAAATTCAACACTATTTATGATAAAAACTCTCGAGAAAGTGGGTATAGAGGGAACCTACCTCAACATAATAAAGGCCATATATGACAAACCCACAGCAAACATCATTCTCAATGGTGAAAAACTGAAAGTATCTCCTCTAAGATCAGGAACAAGACAAGGATGTCCACTCTCACCACTATTATTCAACAGAGTTTTGGAAGTCCTAGCCATAGCAACCAGAGAAGAAAAGGAAATAAAAGGAATCCAAATTGGAAATGAAGAAGTAAAACTGTCACTGTTTGCAGACGAAATGGTATTATACATAGAGAATCCTAAAGATGCCACCAGAAAACTAGTAGAGCTAATCAATGAATTTGGTAAAATAGCAGGATACAAAATTAATACACAGAAATCTCCTGCATTCCTATATATTAATAATGAAAAGTCTCAAAGAGAAATTAAGGAAACACTCCCATTTACCACTGCAACAAAAAGAATAAAATGCCTAGGAATAAAACTACCAAGGGAGGGCCTCCCTGGTGGCGCAGTGGTTGAGAGTCCGCCTGCCGATGCAGGGGATACGGGTTCGTGCCCCGGTCTGGGAGGATCCCATATGCCGCGGAGCGGCTGGGCCCGTGAGCCATGGCCGCTGGGCCTGCGCATCCGGAGCCTGTGCTCCGCAACGGGAGAGGCCACAACAGTGAGAGGCCCGCATACCGCAAAAAAAAAAAAAAACAAACTACCAAGGGAGAAAAAAGACCTGTGTGCAGAAAAGTATAAGACACTGATGAAAGAAATTAAAGATGATACCAACAGATGGAGAGATATACCATGTTCTTGGGTTGGAAGAATTAATATTGTGAAAATGACTATATTATCCAAAGCAATCTACAGATTCAATGCAATCCCTATCAAATTACCAATGCCATTTTTTATGGGACTAGAACAAAAGATCTTAAAATTTGTATGGAGACACAAAAGACACCGAATAGCCAAAGCAGTCTTGAGGGAAAAAAATGGAGCTGGAGGAATCAGACTCCCTGACTTCGGACTATACTACAAAGCTACAGTAATCAAGACACTATGGTACTGGCACAAAAACAGAAAAACAGATCAATGGAACAAGACAGAAAGCCCAGAGATAAACCCACGCACATATGGTCAACTAATCTATGACAAAGGAGGCAAGGATATACAATGGAGAAGACAGTCTCTTCAATAAGTGGTGCTGGGAAAACTGGACAGCTACATGTAAAAGAATGAAATTAGAACACTCCCTAACACCATACTCAAAAATAAACTCAAAATGGATTAGAGATCTAAATGTAAGACTGGACACTATAAAACTCTTAGAGGAAAACGTAGGAAGAACACTCTTTGACATAAATCACAGCAAGATCTTTTTTGATCCACCTTCTAGAGTAATGGAAATAAAAACAAAAATAAACAAATGGCACCTAATGAAACTTAAAAGGCTTTGCACAGCAAAGGAAACCATAAACAAGACCAAAAGACAACCCTCAGAATGGGAGAAAATATTTGCAAATGAAACAACTGACAAAGGATTTATCTCCAAACTTTACAAGCAACTCATGCAGCTCAATATCAGAAAAACAAACAACCCAATCCAAAAATGGGCAGAAGACCTAAACAGACATTTCTCCAAAGGAGATATACAGATTGCCAACAAACACATGAAAGAATGCTCAACATCATTAATCATTAGAGAAATGCAAATCAAAACTACAATGAGATATCATCTCACACCAGTCAGAATGGCCATCATCAAAATATCTACAAACAATAAATGCTAGAGAGGGTGTGGAGAAAAGGAAACCCTCTTGCATTGTTGGTGGGAATGTAAACTTATCCAGCCACTATGGAGAACAGTGTGGAGGTTCCTTAAAAAACTAAAAATAGAACTACCATACGACCCAGCAATCCCATTACTGGGCATATACCCTGAGAAAACCATAATTCCAAAAGTATGATCTGATATATTGAGTCTTAAAAAAACCAAAGTCATACAAACAGGTATCAGATTTGGGGTTGCCAGACATGGGGAAATTGGATGAAGGTGGTCAAAAGGTACAAACTTCCAGTTATAAGATTAATAAGCTCTGGGGATGCAAGGCAATAATCAAGATGGCAGAGTAGGAGGACATGGAGCCCACCTCCCCCCAAAAACGCATCAGAAATACATATACATATGGAACAATTCTCATGGAAAATTGGAAATTGGCCGAAGAGATCCTATACAACCAAAGCTGCAAGAAAGTTCTCCATGTAAGCAAGTAGGACAGAAAAAAAGGGCATCAGGTCAGAACCTATACCCCAAGGAGTGATCTGTAGGAAGAGAAGGTCCTCAGAGGTGGACCCTTTCCCTGGGGAGTGAGCAGACTGAGCCACAATCTGGGCATCCCAGTCCTGAGGTCCTGTGTGGAGGAGCCAAACCCCCTTGCCTACTGGGAAACCCACTGAGACAGACAGAAGGGCAGGAAAAGCCAGGACTCTACTCACAAAGAGTGTATGCATGCTGGCTTCCTGACAATCAGGGCAGAGAGCACCTCGCACTGGCAACTGCCATCTTGCCACACTTCCCAATCCAGAGGGGCAAACACCCTGGCCCTGCTCACTCCACACCAGAGCGAGATGCAATATATGGGCAAAGACTTGGTTTAGCAACACAGAGACAGACTGGGGCACCTGGGATGGGAACCAGGTGGAGCCATTGAGGCCATTGTCAGCACAAACCACATGATGGATGGGGCCACAGCAACCACTGTCAACGCATGCATGGGGCAGCACCAAAAATGTGCACAGCAGCTAAGCACCGAATCCCAGGCAGACGGGTCCTGGAGGAGGACTCATCTATCTACTCAGAGACAGCCTGGAGGGTCTGGGGAGTGGTCTGGGCGGGGCGATTGTCAGTGCACTCCGAAGTACACAGTGGTCTTTCTCTGTCAGACTTATTTCACTTAACTTAGCTTCCAAGTCCATCCATGTTGCTGCAAATGGCAAAATTTCACTTTAAGGTTGACCAACATTCCATTGTGTATATATACACATACCACATCTTCTTTATCTACTCATCTGTTGATAGACACTTAGGTTGCTTCCATATCTTGGCAACTGTAAATTATGCTGATGTAAACTTTGGGGTGCATGTATCTTTCTGAATTAGTGTTTTTGGGTTTTTTTTGATATGTACCCAGGGGTGGAATTGCTGGGTCACACAGTACTTCTATTTTTAGTTTTTTGAGCAATCTCCATACTGTTTTCTACAATGGCTGTGCACCAGTTTACATTCCCAGCAGCAGTGTACAAGAATTCTTTTCCTTTTTCCACAACCTCACCAACATTTGTTATTTGTGTTTTTTGATGATAGCCATTCTGACACGTGTGAGGTGATATCTCATTGTGGTTTTGATTTGCATTTCCCTGATGATTAGTGATGTTGAGTATCTTTTCATGTGCCTATTGGCTATCTGCATTTTCTTTTTGGGGAATTGTCTATTCAGTTCTTCTGACCATTTTTAATTGGTTGTTTCATTTTTTGAGTTTTATGAGCTGTTCATATATGTTGGCTATTAATCCCTTATCCGTCTAGTCATTTACAAATATTTTCTCCCATTCAGGAGGATACTGTATGATATCACTTATATGTGGAATCTAAAAAATACAACAAACTAGTGAATATAACAAAAAAGAAGCAGACTCACAGATACAGAGAACAAACCAGTGGTTGCCAGTGGGAAGAGGGAAGGGGGAGGGGAAATATAGGGGTAGCAAAGTAAGAGGTACAAACTACTAGTTATAAAATAAGCTACAAGTATATATTGTACAACACAGGGAATATAGTCTATATATATATATATATATATATATATATATATATATATATATATATATAGCTATATTTTTGTGGTATGTGGGCCTCTCACTGTTGTGGCTTCTCCCGTTGTGGAGCACAGGCTCCAGACGAGCAGGCTCAGCAGCCATGGCTCACGGGCCCAGCCGCTCCACGGCATGTGGGATCTTCCCAGACCAGGGCACGAACCCGTGTCCCCTGCATTGGCAGGCAGACTCTCAACCACTGCGCCACCAGGGAAGCCCTAGCCTATATTTTATAATAACTAAATGGAATACAACCTTTAAAAATTATGGATCACTATATTATATACCTGTAACTTATATAATATTGTACAGCAACTACAATTCAATAAAAAAAGACATTCAACAACAACAACAAAAAGTATATAGCAGTTACTCTCCCAGCAAGAGCACCCTGGCCCTGCCCATTACACAGAGCAGCTTAGTGCTAGATCTGGTGCAGGCAGATCCTGGGAGAAGACTCAGGTGGCAGCCTAGATCTCAGGTGGCAGCACAGCTGTAACAATACCTCCACCCAGAACGCCCTAACCCCCAGTCACAGCCTACTTCACACCAGCCTTGCCCTAGATATGGGTCATATACAGAGAAAAGGACATGACCTTGGACTGCTTCTGAGCAGAACCGCACGTGTATACACAGGTGGCACATAGGTCCTCTGTGAACACATGGGCCTCACTTGCTTCAGCAATCACCTCCTTTGGGCCAGGGCACACACTCAAGGGCAATGGAGCATGATTGAATCTGACCATGAGGGCTTCTAATCCAATAACTGGGGAGCAGATCTCACCCCTGACAGGACAGTGATAGCAACGGAGGAGAGGAAGCCCCACCTCATATCCTGCACAGGCTCTAGATAATACAACACAAACTACACTCCCTATCAAGGGGATAACAGCCAGCACACCCTGAGGAAAGCAGTGGCTGGCATTCATGCCAAAACCAGCCCTCACACCAAAAACATTGGACATGCACAGTCTACACAGGTATGCTCCCACATAAAAAACACCCCTTCAAAACCACAATAGATAACTGTTTCTCCTAAAGCTTATAGAGACAGAGAAACTTAGGTGAAATGAAAAGGCAGAGAACCTACTCCCAATTAAAAGAACAAGAAAAATCTCCTAAAAGAAAAAATGAAACATAGCTCTCACCATTCTACTAGACCATGAGTTCAAAAAGGAGGTATTAAAAACACTAACTGAATTAAGATTATCAATATAAATGCATATCACTGTAACAAGGAACTAGAAACCATAAAGATGAACTCAAAAATAGACAATTCAATTATAACAGAATAAATGACACAGAAGAACAATAAGTCATCTGGAAGACAGGATAATGGAAATCATCTAATCAGAACAGCAGACAGAAGAACAAATTAAAATAATGAAAGCAACATACAAGATCTATGGGATAACATAAAAAGCACCAACCTACCCATAACAGGGTTTCTGAAGGGAGGGGGAGGGGGATCAAAAAATGTATTTCAAGAAATTATGGCTGAAAACTTCCCAAACCTAAAGAAGGAAACAGATATCCAGATACAGGGAGCACAGAGGGTCCCAAACATGATGGACCCAAACAGACCAATACCAAGTCATATAATAATTATAATGAAAAATTTTAAAAACAAAGGATTCTAATGGCAGCAGGAGATAAACAGAGTCAGTTACAAGGGAACTTCCATAAGATTATCAGCTGATTTCTCTGCAGAAACCTTGCAGGTTAGAAGGGAGTGGCATGATATATGCACAGTTCTGAAAAAGAAAACCTGCAACCTAGGATACTCTACCCAGCAAGATTACCACTTAGGAGAGAAAGAACTTCTCAGACAAGCAAAAACTAAAAGAATTCAGCAATACTAAACCTACCCTAAAAGAAATATTGAAGGGTCTTCTCTAAATGGAAAAGAGGCAAGAATCTATAGGAAAGAGAAAATCACAATAGCAAAGGAAACTATATGAGAGGATTGAAGATCACTTGAATAAGCCAGTACATAGATTTTTTAAATTGTATAAATAACTATAACTACAATAAACAGTAAAAAGATAAGCATGAAGTTGCAAAATAAGATATCAAAATCACAAAATGTGGGGAAAGGGGATATAAGAATGTAGATCTTTTAGAATGTGTTTGAACTTGTATGACTATCAGTTTAAAGCAAGTAGATATAGTTATGGGTTAACATACTTGACCTACATGGTAACCACAAATCAAAAACATACAATAGATTCACAAAAATCAAAAAGAAAGGAACCCAAGCATACTACAAAAGAAAATCAAACCATAATCAGAAAAACAAAAAGTAATGAACAATGAACTACAAAAACAACTAGAAAACAAGGATTAAAATGTCAGTAAGTACAAACCTATAAATAATTACTTTAAATGTCAATGGACTAAATGCTCTGATCAAAAGACAGAGTGGCATATTGGATTAAAAAACCAAAAACCTGCAATATGCTGCCTACAGGTGACTCCCTTCAGGGTGAAAGACACAGCCTGAAATTGAGGGCATGGAAAATGATATTTCATGCAAACAGAAATGACAAGGAAAGCAGGGCTAGTATACTCATCTCAGACAAAACAGACTTTAAAACAAAGGCCACAAAGACAGATAAAGAAGGGCATTATATAGTGATAAAAGGATTACATTTGTTGACACATGCACCCACAATAGGAACACCTAAATACATAAAATACTAACAGACATAAAGGGAGAAATTAACAATACTATTAATACAGTAATAGGAGACTTTAACACCCCACTGACAACAATGGACAGATTATCAAGACAGAAAATCAATAAGTCAACAGAAATCTTCAATAACACATGAGACTAGTTGGACTTAACTGACATCTACAGGACAGTACATTCCTCCCCACCCCCAAAGAATACAAATTCTTTGCAAGCGCGCATGGAATATTCATTAGAATAGATCACCTACTAGGTGACAAAACAAACCTCAACAAATTTAAGAGGATAAAAATTATTTCAAGCATCTTTTCTGACCACAATGGTTTGAAACTAGAAATTAACCAAAGAAAAATAAGAACACATGGAGACTAAACAACATGCTACTAGAAATGACGAAACCAAAGAAGAAATCAGAAAATAAAGACAAATGAAAATGAAAACACAAATTTCCAAAGTCTATGGGATGCAGCAAAAGCAATTCTAAGAAGGAGGTTCGTAGTGATACATGCCTTCCTCAAGCAAGAAAGATTACAAATAAACAATCTAACCTGCCATCTAAAAGAATCAGAAAAAGAATAACAACCAAAACCAAAAGTCAGCAGAAGTAAGGAAATAATGATCAGAGAGGAAATAAGTAAAACAGAGATAAAAACCAATAGAAAAGATCAATAAAAACCAAGATCTGGTTTTCTGAAAAGATAAACAAAATTGACAGATCTCTAGCCAGGCTCACCAAGAAAAGAGAGAGGACACAAATGAACAAAATGAGAAATAAAAGAGAAGTAACAACAGATACCACAGAAAAATTGTGAGAATATTATGAACAGTTATATGCCAACAAATTGGACAACCTAGAAAAAATGGACAACCTTCTAGAAACATACAGCCTGTCAAGACTGCATCAAGAAGAAACAGACAATTTGCACAGACTGATCCCCAGAAGTGAAAAAAATCTGTATTTAAAGAGCTCCCTGAAAACAAAAGTCCAGAACTAGATGGTTTCACTGGGGAATTTACCAAACATACAAAGAAGAAATTATACCTATTATTCTCAAACTATTCCAAGTGATTGAAGAGGAGAAACAGTGCTAAACTCATTGTATGAGGCCACCATCACCCTGATACCAAAAGCAGACAAAGACACTACAAAAAAAGAAAATTACAGGCCAATATCTTTGATGAATATGGATGTAAAAATCCTCAACAAAATATTAGCAAACCAAATCCAACAGTACATAAAAAGGATCATACACCATGATCAAGCTGGATTCATACCACAGTGACCAGTATGGCTCAATATATGCAAAAAAAAATCAATGTGATAACACCACATTAACAATAGGAAAGACAAAAATCACATGATCATCTCAATGCAGAAAAAGCATTTGACAAAATTCAACAACCATTCATGATAAAAATGGGTATAGGGGAACATATCTCAACATAATAAAAGCCATTTATGACAGATCTATAGCCAACATAATACTCAATGGTGAAAAGCTGAAAGCCTTCCTGCTAAATTCAGGAACAAGACAAGGATGTCCACTCACCATTTCTATTCAACATACTATTGGAAGTCCTAGCCACAGCAATCAGACAAGAAATAAAGGAATCCCAATTGGAAAGGAAGAAGTAGAACTGTTACTGTTTGAAGATGACATGATACTGTATATAGAGAACCCTAAAGTCTCCACACAAAAGCTATTAGAACTAATAAATGATCAGCAAGGTAGTAGGGTACAAGATTAATATACAGAAATCTGCTGCATTTCTTTACACTAATAATGAAATATCAGAAAGTAAAAAAAAAATCCTGTTTAAATTGCATTAAAAAGATAAAATGCCTAGGAATAACCTTAACCAAGTAGGTGAAAGACCTATTCTCTGAAAACTATTGAACATTGATGAAGGAAATTAATCAAAACAGTGCAATATTGGCACAAAAGTTATATAGATCAATGGAACAGAATAGAGAGCCCAGAAATAAACCCACGTACCTACAGTCAATTAATCTATGACAAAGGAGGCAAGAATATACAATGGAGAAAAGACAGTCTCTTCAACAACTGGTGCTGGGAAAGCTGGACAGCTACATTTAAATCAGTAAAAGTAGAATATTCCCTAATACGCTCACACCATATACAAAAATAAACTCAACATGGTTTAAAGACCTAAATATAAGACATATAAGATATGATAGCCTAAAACTCCTAGAACATAGGCAAAACATTCTCTGACATAATTCATACCAATATTTTCTTAGATCAGTCTCCCAAGGCATAAGAAATAAAAGCAAAAATAAACAAATTGTACCGTAATCAAACTTAAAAGCTTTTGCAGAGCAAAGGAAACCATCAACAAAATGAAAAGACGACTTATTATTAAATGGGAGAAAATATTTGCAAATGATGCGACAAGGGATTAATCTCCAAAATATGAAAACAGCTCATATAGCTCAATATTGAAAAAAAAACCAACCCAATCAAAAGATGGGCAGAAGACCTAAATAAACATTTTTTCCATAGAAGACCTACAGATGGCCAACAGGCACATGAAAAGATGTGAAACATCACTAATTATTAGAGAAATGCCAATCAAAACCACAATGAGTTCTCACTTCACACCTGTCAGAATGACTATCAAAAAGTCTATAAATAATAAATGCTAGAGAGGGCATGGAGGAAAGGGAACCCTCCTACACTGTTGGTGGGAATGTAAATTGGTGCAGTCACTATGGAAAACAGTATGGAGGTCCCTTAAAAAACTAGAGCTACCATATGATCCAACAATCCCACTCCTGGGTACATATCCAGAAAAAAATTAAAACTCTAATTCAAAAAGATGCACCCCAATGTTCATAGCATCACTATTTATAATAGCCAAGACATGGAAACAACCCAAGTGCCCATCAACAGACAATTTGCTTAAGAGGATTCCACACATACAATAGAATATTCCCGAGCCATAAAAAGGAATGAAATATTGCCATTTGCAGCAACATGGATGGACTAGAGAATATCATAAGAAGTGAAGTAATGCAGACAGGGAAGACAAATATTATATGATATCACTTAAAGGTGGAATCTAAAAAATACAAATGAATCTATACAAATAAACAGAAACAGACACACAGACATAAAAAAGAAACCTGTGGTTACCAAAGGGGTGAGAGAGGGGTGGAGGGGCAAATTAGGAGTATGGTATTAACAGATACAAACTACTATACATCAAATAGATAAGCAACAAGGATTTACTGTATAGCACAAGGATTTATATTCAGTATCTTATAATAATCTATAATGGAGTATAATCAGAAAAACAAGTTCTGGGGATGTAATGTGCAGCATGATGACTAGTTACCAGTACTGTATCGTGTATTTGAAAGTTGCTAGGAGAGTAAATCTTAAAAGTTCTCATCACCAAAAAAATATAAAAATGTGAGATGATGGATTTTAACTAAATTGTGGTAACCATTTCATAACATGTACATATCAAATTATTTTGTATACCTTAAATATGATGTTATATGTCAATTATATTTTAATGAAACTTGGGGGGAGATAAAAAGATTGAATCCAGCAACATATATTCTGAATCCAGCAATATATAAAAATTAAGTTGCATTTCAAGAATGCAAGTTTGGTTTATCATTCAAAAATCAATGTATTTCATTATATTAAAAGGGTAATAAAACACCATATGATAATTTTAGTAGGTATGGAAAACATATTTGACCAAACTTAACACCCACGCATGATAAAAACTCTCAGAGGTGGGAATAGAAGGGAATTTCTTCAACCTGATAAATAGCACCCATAAAGAGCCTACAGTTAATATCATACTTAATGGCAAAATACTAAGTTGCTTTCCCCCTACGACTGGAAACCAGACAGGAACATACCTTTCTACCTCTTATATTTAACATTGTATAAATGGTCCCAGCCAGGCAATAAGGCAAGAAAAAATAAAAAGCACAGAGATTAGAAGGGAAACAGTAAAACTGTATTTATTCCTAGACAACATGATCATGTAGACAGAAAATTCTAAGGAACATACAAATAGCCACTATAATAAATGAGTTTAGCCAGAACAATTTACAATAATCAATTGTATTTTTACATACTAGCAGTCCACAGTTGGAAATAGAAGTGAAAAAACAGTATGTACCACTAACAATAGCATCAAATAGCATCACATTTGAATATTACTGATGGGAATGTAATACCCCCCAATTCTACTCTCAGATATTTGCACAAAAGAATTGAAAACATATGCCCATATGCAAATAGTGTGAAAGACATTTATACTTATATTGGCAATAAAATAAAATTAAAACTAAACCTAAGGCATATAGAAGTATATAAAACTAGAAAGTGAAAATATTGCTTCTCTCCCCAGTTTCATTTTCTAGATATATCCACTGTTAATAGTTTGTCAAATCATTCTAGACTTTAATGCATAAACACATACATATTACTGTTATACAACCTGTTTTACCACACCACAATATAGCATGGATATTATTTGTGTTAATAACTTTCTTTCCAAACAGCTCTTGATGTACTGTAATTTACTTAATAGATTAAAATTTTTTTCCAATGTCATATATATAATTTGCATATGTATGTAATATGATGCTATATATATAATTTGTTGGAAGGACAGATGCCCAAATTTTTAACAGTAGCTATTTTTTATATAATTTTTAAAGATTACTTTCCATTTACAGTTATTTCCAAAATATTGACTACATTCCCTGTGTTGTGTAATACAACCTTGAGCTTATCTTACATCCAGTATTTTGTATCTCCCACTCCCCCGCCCATATATTGCCCCTCCCCTCTCTCTCCACTGGTAACCACTAGTTTGTTCTCTATATCTGTGTCCGCTTTGTTATATTCAGTAGTTTGTTCTATCTTTTAGATTCTGCACATAAGTGACATCACACAGTATGTCTTTCTACGTCTGACTTATTTCACTTGACATAATGCCCTCCAAGTCCATCCATGTTGCTGCAAGTGGTAGAATTTTGTTTTTTTATGGCTGAGTAGTAATCCATTGTGTGTACATATATTACATACAATGTTTATATAAACCACATGTTCTTTATCCATTCATCTGTTGATGGACAGTTTGATTCCATATCTTGGGAATTGTAAATAGTGCTGCTATGAACACTGGGGTGCATGTAACTTTTTGAATTAGTGTTTTTGTTATTTTTGGATATATACCTAGGAGTGGAACTGCTGGTCACATGGTAGTTCTATTTTTAGTTTGAGAAAACTCTGTACTGTTTCCCACAGTGGCTGTGCACCAATTTACATTCCCACCAGCAGTGTACAAGGGTTTCTATTTTCCTTTTATCCACACCCTCACCAACATTTGTTATTTGTTTTCTTTTTGATTATAGCCATTCTGACAGGTGTGAGGTGACATCTCATTGTGGTTTTGATTTGCATTTCCCTGATGATTAGTGATGTTGAGCAGTTAATAGATTTCTTATTAGACAATTAGGTTATTAGTGTTTTACAAAGCCAAACACGCTTGTATATTTTTATATACTTGTGCAAATCATTCTTTAGATATCTTAGAAATTTTAAATTCTAATAGCTACTGGCAAATTGCCCTTCAATATTTTGCTAAGTACACACCTATGAATAGCAGTATTATAATGCACAAGCAAATGTATTTATTTTTCTTCACTGCTCAACTCTGAGAAAGTTTCTCTCTTTTGCTTACAGCTGAGTTAGTTCGGGAAGGCTAATGGCACACACAATCAGCTTCTTTGAAGCTTCAAGTTCAAGATCCCAGTCTTAGAAAACTAAATATCATTTGTAGGTGTTACTTATTGAGCATTTCTTGTTCCAAATATTCAGAAACACCTTGGGGCCCATTCTTTAAAGGTGAAATTCAAGTTTAAGACTAGAAGAATTCATTTTCTTGATTTTAATTTTATTCTTATTGTTTAAGATTTGTTCTCTTAACTTCAGACGAGTGCAATCTTTCCTTTATGCACCTAGTTCACTAAGAATGGAACTCTCTCCTTTATGCACTTAGTTCACTAAGAATGGAATTCTCTTTTCTATATCTAACCATTGCTAAGAGCTAAAGCACCATTCAAAATATCCTGGCTGGAAGAGTAAGATTTTCAACCAGGTGGGAATGGTAAAAAAACAAATTAACTTGTATTAATGGGTGCTAATGGGCACTTATAATGATAAGAAATTGGTTAAAACCACTCTCCATTTCCCTACTGTGTGCAGAACACTGACAGACTTTAAACAGACTGTGTACTTTATCGCCCAATTAAGCATTTGATAAATGAGATCAGAATCTTTAGTAGACTGAAGCCCTACAAAAGAAAAATCACTTACATGAGCTCTTTCACCTTAAGAGAAGGTAACTACTTAAACCTATTGCTCAGCAGGTGGTCAATGCAGGAGTCTTGTCTATATTCTTTTGAGGGTTCAAGACCTTTACAGGGTAGCAGATGAATATTTGCTTTTGCTTGACCAAAGCCATAAGGCTGCTTGGAATGTAGGTTGGGATACTCAAGCACAGTTTTTATTATATTTGAGCCCATACTCATGCATCTATTAGATTATAGCATTAAGTGATGGAAATACTATTTTACGTTCACAACTTGTGTAAGTCTTTGCATACCCTTTCTTCCTCCTGACAGCCCAGGAGGACCTGATGTCCAGCTTCCTCAAGGAAAAGCGCTATATTTGAATTTGAAGAACACTTAATATTAAGGGGAACTGAAGGTCACTCCAACATAATTGAGTTTGACTGAGAAGTTAGAGCTCCTTGATAGACTGAAGTTTGAGGGAACAAGACTTTCTCAGTGCCTCACCTGATACAGTGAATTCAGAGTTCATGCCCCCATGGTAGAACTTCCTGGTAATGTCTCAAAGTATATATCAGGCTCTGTACCACTTGATAAGGCTCTGTACCACTTGATATGCCTCTGAAAGAAAAGACTCCAGGTAGTGGTGTGTAGGTATAGGGGAGGAGGGGCAAGCAGGAGAGGGAGAGGAGGAGGGCAGGAGCACGGAGGCAGGTGGTGGTGGTGGTGATTTAACAGCTCTATCAGACAAATGTCAACTACCATTAGATGTGGGCAGGAGCTCAATGTAGAAGATTCTAAATTGGGG
This sequence comes from Mesoplodon densirostris, assembly GCF_025265405.1. Taxonomy (NCBI): domain Eukaryota; kingdom Metazoa; phylum Chordata; class Mammalia; order Artiodactyla; family Ziphiidae; genus Mesoplodon; species Mesoplodon densirostris. The sequence goes on along the minus strand of NC_082668.1, from coordinate 77,249,373 downwards.
TCAGAGACTGAAATCTAACAACAGTGCTGTGTAGTACAGAGACTTCTGAATTTGTTTTTCTTAACACAGTGAGAGACTCATCACTAAAGCATTTTCTCTTTTACACATGCAATGACTAATTTTTATTCAAAAAATTTCACTCAACGTATAATTACTGGGTCCCTGCTCTATGCCAGGCACTGAAGCATACAATGGAAATGGTTTCTGCTCTCATAGAGCTTAGAATCTCGTGTTGGAAAGATACCTTTTTATATTTACAAATGGAAGTGCTAAAAAAAAAAAAAGGAATTCCATCTATAAAGTAAAGGATGAGCTCCCTGGAGGAAGTGATGTTTGAGGGAGTTCTGAAGGAAGAAATAGGGTTTAATCACATACATGGGGAGGGGGAGGGGAGGGGTTTAAGCGTGAAAAATAGCCAGTGTAGCTGGGAGTGAGTGCTGGGACCAGGCTAGCCCAGTGGGCACGCAGGCCTTGCAGTCATGGTAAGGGTTTTGTTTATCCTAAGAGTAGTGGAAAACCACTGAAAGTAGTGAAAGAGTGAGATTAAGTTTAGCTGCACTATAGGAGACTGGATTACTATGCCGTTCACTCATTTTCTCCAAACCTTTATGAAGAACCTACTGGTTAGGTACTGCAGTTAACCAAAATGTAGAGAATATAATCATGCTCTTGAAATGCTCACAGTCTAATTGGGGAGACGGGCGTGGGTTTGGGGGTTTTATTGCAGCTGTAAAAAATTACCACACATTTAGGATTTAACATAATTTGTTGTCTTACCGCCCTGGAGGTCAGAACTCTGAAATGCATTTCACTGGGCTGAAATCAAGATGTTGGCAGGCTCATGGACGTTCTGGAGGTTCTAGGGGAGAACTGTTATTATTTTTCCATCGTCCAACTTCTAGAGACTACATTCCTTGGTTTGTGGTTGGGCAACTCCGGCCTCTGCTTCCGTGGTCACAGCTCTTCTGACTCTCCTGCCTTCCTCTTTCCCTTTTAAGAACCTTGTGACCTCACTGGGCACACCTGGATACTCTTGTGTCTCAAAATCCTTAATTAATTCCATCTGTAAAGTTCCTTTGCCATGCAAGGTTACATACTCACAGGTTTTGGGGATTAGTTCACGGCCATCTTGGGGGAGGGGCACTATACTTTCTATCACAGCATGTAATTAAGTGATGAACAAAAGGCTGACAGGGAAGGTTGAACCAAGACAAGAATGTCTCTCCAATTTGCCTTATTTTCGGTTGTTACCTAAGAGTACACTGCCATGATTCTGCAAAGGACAGTTTCCTTCCATGTTTTAAATCAGACCTATTCTGAATATTTTTATATCTTAAATGAAAATAAATCTATATAGAATTTTTCAAATCATCACTGCAAAGAAACAAGCCTAATTGTCGTGGTCTGGTAAACAGCAAATTTCATCAGGGTTTTTGTCTAGCTCCTAAGTGTAAATTGAATAGAGCACAGAGCACTTTCCAAACTTTAATGCATTTTCAAATCTGGTTTAAAAGCTGATGCATTACATCAGGAGTGCAACTTGAAATTCTGCTTTCCATTATGCTCTCAGGTGATGTGATGCTGCCTATCTGAAGACTACACTTTGAAAAAAGCAAGGACTGAGATTTCTGTCAAAAATCTTCCTAACATGCACAAAGAGTGTGGAGTTCATAACTTGGGAAAGAAAACAGTCATTAGCTCATGAAGAATACAGTAAGATGTGTGTGTTTGTGTGTGTGTGTGTGTAGATGAAATAACTTGTTAACTAGTTATACTATTTCATTCGGAGGAAGAGCTTAATATCCATGCAGTTTCTTAGGACCAAGGATCAAAAAATGGAGAAAAATTTCTTCCTGTGAACTTACCTCATCTGAGTTAGAAAACTGGGACGATTTCATTCCTCTAAAGACTATTAGAGGTAAACACTTTTATCTTACCTAACCTGCCCGATATTTGAAGCCGTGGAGCCAGTGATGTACCAGCACTGGCAGGAACAACTGATTGTGAAATATTCAGCAATTTTGTGAGCTGGTTGTGAATCCACTGGTAGCTTGATAGATTGGTAGATGGATCCCTGGTGGGAGTATTTACACCATGGAAATTGATAAGTGCTACCAACAGTGCTGGCTTGCTTTCTTGCTTTCCCTAAGGGAGCTGGCTTACCAGCATACCACTGCCACAAACCCACTATTTCTTTTAATTTGTACACTTTAGCAATGGCAGGTGATACACTGGGTCTAGACTTAGCCTTTCTCCCTAGTCTACCTGCCTGGGCACCCTGTAAATGCAACTCTATGTGTGCAAGTAGCTTCACAGGGCATCCTCTAAGTCCAAACTTCTCCTAGTTTCCCAGAGCTGAGTTGTTATTTGGGCTAGAAGTGAATTTCTCAGAAGTAATTTAACGTACTTAGAAGCACAAACTCCACTTGAATTTTTAGACTTTTCTTTTTTTTTAGACTTCTCTTGTGAGATGCTCCAAGGCATCTTGGAACAAGTCATTTATCTACAAATTACTCCTTTTAGAAAGAAAGTTGGGCCAGTCATGTTATTTTTTTCTGCCACTAGTGGTCTAATCTGAAGAGGAACAGCTGAGAAGGAGTGTGCAAAAATTAAGCCAGTTGGGTGTGCGTGGGAAAAGGGGGCCCTAGGGTGTAGCTGGAGCAGGTAAAAATAGAGTTCCAAGGATGTCGTATTTGTGTGTGTTGGGGGAGGGATTGTGAACAGGGATTAACAGGTAGGGAATGGGGTGGAGGGATAGAAGAAACAAAGGTGATAGTTTTCCAGGAGGCCCAGTATTAGTTGGTTAAGCCTCAACGTTTGTGTATTATTATTAACCAATTACTCTGGTACTAGGCAGCTTTATGAAAATTATCTAATTTGATCCTTTCTCCTGATATTTACAAGTTAGTTGAGATGGCAGCAGTATCCTTATTTACTGATGAAAAAAACAAAGTTTAAGTCACAGACCTGGTATGAAGCCAAGCTCAGACAAGGAGTGGGCAAACTACAGTCTTCAGGCCAAATATGGCCCACTGTCTGTTTTTTTGAATAAAGTTTTGTTGGAACACAGCCATTCCCAACTCTATACTCTTGCCTGTGGTTCCTTTTTGCCCTGTAACAGCAGTTGATTAGTTATGACAGAGAAGTCTTGACAGGAACTGTATAGCACACAAAACCAAAAAAAGCTCTGCAATCTGGCCCTTCACAGGAAAATCTGCTGACCCCCCTTTAGATCCCAGATCCCACTGTGCCAGCTAAGTCAGTCTGATTAATGCCAGTAGTGTACAGGACCACAAACTTGACATAATTTTAGGAGTATTACAGACCTCTGGTGCAAAAACAATACCAAAACAATACCACAGTAATAGCTAAAATTCCTACCATCAATCACTTCTGGGAATTAAAGCATGGAAGGTTTTATTTAAAATATTATCTAGGGAAAATAGTAACTTCAGTGTTAGTTTTTAACATTTTATGAAATAAACTTAATTAATTTATTTATGAACCAAGAGGCAGGTATGTCCTAAGTGAATGGGCCATGAGATGGAAAGTTTTGGTGGGATGGGGGATGTCATCTAAAGCAGCATGGTGCGAGTCTTGAGATGAAAACCAAGAGAAAGCAAGCTCCTTGGTGGCCCAACAATCAGTGTTTATAAAAACATGGTTAAGCATGGCCTTGGAACCTTCTAGGGTTATAGAAATATTCTGTATCTTGACCTGGATGATGGTTACATGGGTATACATATATGTTAGAAAAACCAATCGTTAAGTTGTATACTTAAGAGCTGTGCATTTTGCTATATGTTAACTAGACCTCAATATTTTTTTTAAAAAAGAATACAAATGAGAGAAGATTGCCATTGGTGGTCAAAGAAAGCATCTGGTGCATTAAAAAAACATTTAAATTAGATTTTCTTTACTGATAAATAAGCAAGCCTCATCATCTGTGAGACACCATATGCCCCCACTCAGGCCTCACATCCAATTAACCAGGATGCCTAAAGTTACAAGGGTCTGGCAATTTATCACACCTGATAAAACAGAGCCTGAATAAATATATTAATATAGTTTAGTTACTGGTCTTCAAAAAAGAATATTAGCCAACATTTATTAAGTTATGTGCCAAGGAATATAGAATTTAGCATGCATTAACTCATTTCATCCTCATAATAACCCTGGAATATAGACACTATTATTATCCCATATTATAGATGAAAAAATTGAGACAGTATATTGTCTAAGATATACTAAATCTAGGCAGATTGGCTCCAGAATTGCACTTTTTATCACTTTGCTATATAGCCTCTCAACAAAAATGGTCATTTCCTTTGGAATCCAAATTTACATAAGGACTATAATATTATCTTTTTATTGAGAAACATGGGTTTGCTTCTACCACCTCCAGGTCTTCATTTGGTCTCTGGATTGTACTTAGTAAATATGCAATAAATATTTGGCAATTAAATTAACGTGCATGTAGGACATGACATCAAAAGCACAAGCAACAAACACAAAATGGACAAGTGGGACTACATTAAATTAAAAAGCCTTTGTAATTAAAGGAAATAATCAACAGAGTGAAAAGGCAACTGATAGAATGGGAGAAAATATTTGCAAACCATATATTTCATAAAGAGTTAATATCCAAGATTTATAAGGAACTCCTACACTTCAACAGCAAAACAAAAAAACAAAAAACAAATATCCCAATCAAAAAATAGGCAAAAAACTTAAATAGACATTTCTCCAAAGAAGACATATAAATGGCCAACAGGGATATGAAAAGATTCTCAGCACCACTAATCAACAGAGAAATGAAGATCAAAACCATAATGAGATATCACTTAACACCCATTAGGATGGTCATTATAAAAAAAAAAAAGATAAGTATTGGTGATGATGTGGAAAAATTGAAACCCTTGTACATTGTTGGTGGGAAGGCAAAATGGTGCAGCCACTTTGGAAAATAGTATGGAGGTTTCTCAAGAAATTAAGAATAGAACAATCATGTGATCCAGCAATCTCATTTCTGGGTACATATTTAAAAGAATTGAAATCAGGATCTCTAAGAGATATATATACTCCATATTTGTTGTCCCATTAGTCACAATAGCCAAGCTATGAAAACATCTTAAAAGTTCATTAATGGGTGAATGGATAAAGGAAATGTGGTATATTTGTAAAAGAGAATATCATTCAGCCTTAAAAAAAAGAAGGCAGTCAAGCCATATGCAACAACATGGGTGAACCTGGAGGACAGTATGCTAAGTGAAATAAATCAGTCACAGAAAAACAAATATCACATGATTCCACTTTTGTAAATAGAGCTGCAATGAACATTTTGGTACATGACTCTTTTTGAATTATGGTTTTATGAGGTATCTAAATAGTTAAACTCATAGAAACAGAGAGTAGAATGGTGGTTGCCAAGGTCTGGGTGGGGGAGGGGAAAAGGGAGAGTTGCTTTACAAAGGGTATAAAGTTTTAGATATGCTAAATGAGTAAATTCTAGAATTCTGCTGTACAACATTGTGCTTATAGGTAACAAAACTGTATTGTACACTTAAAAATGTGTCAAGGGCTTCCCTGGTGGCGCAGTGGTTGAGAGTCCGCCTGCTGATGCAGGGGACACGGGTTCGTGCCCCGGTCTGGGAAGATCCCACATGCTGTGGAACGGCTGGGCCCGTGAGCCATGGCCGTTGAGCCTGCGCGTCCAGAGCCTGTGCTCCGCAACGGGGAGAGGGCACAACAGTGAGAGGCCCGCGGGCCGCAAAAAAAAAAAAAAAAAAAAAAAAAAAAAAAAAGTGTCAAGAGGGTAGATCTCATATTGTGTTCTTACTACAATAATAAAAAAAAGAGGATCTGTCACTACTCAATATATAATTAGATCATTCCATTTACTCAAAGCTTTATAGCTCTTCCTTTGATGTTCAACATTCCTCTAAACTACAATAGGTAAATTTTCTCTCTTTTTTTATCCCAGTCTCCATTTGTTTAGCTCCTTGTAATACCTTATCTATAAAGGATCTCAAATTTTTAGAAAAAATTTAAAAATAAAGCACACAGGTGAATCTGGGGAATTATGGAGCCAACAGCGTTTAGTCAGCCCTTAAAAGCCTATCTCAAATGTCACCTCCTTTGTGAAGTATTCCCCAAATCTTTAGGCAGGATGAATCTCTCCTTCCTCTCTGTTCTTACAGCTCTGTGGCTATTGACTTATGTTGGCATTTATTACATTTGTAACTCCACATAGAGAGGAAGTGTATCATAACCAGTCATATCCCAGAGCCTAGCACATCTGGCATGTAGTGGATCCTCAATAAATATTTGACTTCTGAATGAAGGAAAACACTTTCAGAGGCGCTTGGAAACTTTGTGTTATTTTGTATACAGAGTAGCATCCTTAAATTGATTGAGTGGCAATGGAAACTGACAAGTACACTAAGATTAGGCAATGGCTGATTGCTAATTAGCAGTCTGCTCTAATAGTCCTTGCATTTGTTTGGTTACTAAGCACAAATTCCTCCCCAAAAAACTCACAAGTGATTTTTGAAGTCATCGACATAATTTTTTCAATGTATTTATCCATGGATTCCCCCAAACCCCACCTCCAACCAACAGTCTTGAGGAATCCACCAATGTGTTTCTCAGTTTAATTCCTATAGTACTTGACAGATTAAAGCATTTTATAATTCTGATTTCCTGTTCCATGCATCAGTCTAAATATTTGTGCTTAGGTTTGAGTTCTGGACATTTCCTTAGACCATTCTACCAAATGCCATTGAAAGAATTACTGGGCTTGTACATCTGCTACCATTCTCAAACCACTGGCTGATCTTCAGAATTACAGCCCTCTTTCCTGCAGCTTCTGAAACCTTTTTCAACACATTGCTCAAGACGGTCACTACTAAATAAACAGATGACGCCTAGGCAGTGTTTAATACCCACTTAAATACCCAAGATTTAACTGCCCATACCACTGGGCTACCTTCCAAGCCATGTTTTCACAACCATGGCGCCTCTCTCTCTCTTTCACTTTCATTCTTTCACATGTACCTGAACCACCTAAAAACCCTCAATCTGAAAAGCTACAACAGTTATCAAGGTTTTCATTGTCCTGGGGCCTTGAAGTTTTCCCTACCCTTTCAACCTTTAGAGGTCTCAAGGCCTCGGTCTTTTGCCTGGACTTTGGGCCACTTGCATTCCTCTCTCCCTGAGTATTATTTTTTCCTCCCAACATGACACAGGATTCAGAAGATTTGGTTCTTCCTCTCAGGCTACCTAGGTCTTACAGATTGAACGTTAGTAAGTACAATTCCCTATGCTTCTGAATCTATAACAACAACAACAAAAAAAGTGTGAAGACTCCTAGGAACCATTAACAGAAGTATCTAGAAAGAATCACCCTCTTCATTAGCACATTATTATTATGAGTTCCAGATTTGTTGGTGGTCATGATAGGAGCTGGGTCCCCAAGGAAATAACATATTCTCAAGAGTGGGGTCTTTAATGATGGAAAATACCTAAAAGATGGACTAACTCATATCTTGAGATGTGATGTGTAACATCCCCAACTGCAACTCTCCATTCTTTTACCCATATCTAAAGTCTGTGGTGACTCTATGTACAACCTGAAACTCAAGGAATAGCCATGTTTAACTGCTGATTGGCATGAATTAAGATAAATGAGTAATTTCAGGACTGTAACAATACTTCTTGACTCTCCCTTCCCAGTGCTCCTTTTCACTGAGAAACTGCTCTTCTCTTATCCCAGGTGATTAAGCGTATCAAATTGACTGAGCGATCTAAGGCACCAGACTCAAGCCCTTCTTCCCATGTGATTAACATGCAGTCAATCATTCTCTGTCCATCATGACTGGTCCATAAAGCAGGCCAGCAGAATTCCTCTCAGACGCTTCCTAAACATGGGTGCTAAGAAGGAAGTTTCTCTCATCTGATATGGAAAGTTGTACCAGCCACATAAAACTTGAATTGATGCTCATAATGTCCACCATGCAGAGAAACCCACCAAAAACTCAAACCAATATATAGAGTAAAGCAGAACCAAGAGATAAAGAGAAAGAAATTCCTGATGACATTACCTGAGCATCTAGATCTTATCATACCTGATCCATTCTATCATTGTACTTGTCAATTACATTGGTCAATAGAATTTTTTTTTTCGCTTAAAGTAGTTTGCAATGTGCTTCTGTCACCAGAAGAAACCTGATTTATACACATATTTGAAATATATATTATGTATGAAATATGATCTTAAAATTTGGGAAACCCAAGTTATACCCTAAAATATGCTCATTGGAGCTGCCACTATATTCCAACTTACTTCATCTAAACGACTCCCTGGAGTTCCTACCACCAAAGACCTAAAGATCAGCTAAGAAGCAAAAGCAAGAACCACCTTAATTAATTCCTATTCTGGTTAGGTAGATCCACCTGCCTCTTGAATGAAGCCTTCCTACCTCCTTTATATTATGTCTAAAGCCATCAACATCCCTATCACTAACATGGCACGTACTCTTCTACTTTATACTTAACCCGAAAAAAAAAAGATGTGTAAAAGTTTGCATATTAAATGTCCTGCTCTGAGCCTTTTGCCCCATTTGGATTCCTGAGCACTGGCAGCCTGTCATATACCCTTCAGGTCAAAGATTAAAAGAGTTTTCTCTAAGGAATTTTACCAGCCAAGAAAAAAAGTCTTTGAGATGACGTTGAAAGCTCTTTTAATTAAATATTTCACCCATGCACAGAGAGCTTTCAATCAGCTTTTCAGAGTACCATTCTCACATATAATTAGCAAACAGCTGGAGAGCAATGCCAATACAAATACAGAGGTCAAAACTAACAAGAAAAGGATAAACATAGAGGAAACAAAGACTATTTTTATGAAGAAGAAAACCTAGAAAACAACACATGAGCTATAATTGATATCCAGAGGATTTGAAGACAAATGCTGCAAGCATTGAATAAGATCAGGAATGTGTGTGTGTGTGTGTGTGTACATACATACATACATACATACATATGTTCAGAAACAACAACAATAAAATTTCTTTGGAAATTTAGATGAGAGTAGAAATGAAGAAATAGAAAGACTCAGAAGGTGGGGCTGAGAAAATCTCTCCAAAAAGTCAGGCAATATGACATAGTATGGAAATAATGGAGAAAACATAAGACTTAGGAAGAATCCAGATAATCCAAAATCTGCTTAACAGGTGTTACAGAAAGGGAAAACAGAGAAAATGAGGAGAGGGAATTGTCAAAAAGTAATTTGAGAAATTTTTCCTAAACTCAACATCATTTTCTAGACTAAAAGGGCTCATGAAAAGCTCAGCACGATGGAAGCAAAAAGACCCACACTGTATCAGATACCTCTTACATAATACATCAGATCCACCTGGCCTCTTGTTTCAATTACTGTTATGGCAACCAGATCTGCCAGGCTCCCACAAGGTTCACATGTTTTTCACCTCAAGCCAGTACTGCATGCCTCTTGACTTCTTCGCTGAGACTTTTCTATTGGCACTAAAGAGTGGGATGTTCCAGAACCCTGTTTGAAGCTCACACAACCTCAAATTTTTCTTACCTGGAAAACCAGTGCTAAAACATATGAAGATATATCATCATGAAATTTTAGAACGCTAGGGATTTGAAAAAATCCTAAAAGCTTCTGGAGAGAAAAAGAAACAGATCACATGCAGAAGATCAAATATCACAACAACACTAGAAAGCTAGAAGAAAATGAAGCAAAACTTTCCAAGTTCTGAGGAAAAAAACTTCCTATAACCAGAAGCAGAAAAGGCATTTGATAAAATTTAACACCTATTTATGAAAAAATTAACAAACAAGGAAGTGAAGAAATATTCTTAGTCAAATAAAAAGTATTTATAAAAATATATCCGGGCTTCCCTGGTGGCGCAGTGGTTGGGAGTCCGCCTGCCGATGCAGGGGACGTGGGTTCGTGCCCCGGTCTGGGAGGGTCCCGCGTGCCGCGGAGCGGCTGGGCCCGTGAGCCATGGCCGCTGAGCCTGCGCGTCCGGAGCCTGTGCTCCGCAATGGGAGAGGCCGCAGCAGTGAGAGGCCCGCGTACCACAAAAAAAATAAATAAATAAAAAATAAAAAATAAAAATATATCCTGCAAAACTACTGATCAAATATGCAGGTAAAATAAGGGCATACAACTTCACAAAAAGCGAACATATAACAAAACAAAACAAAAAAATTTCTCACATATCTTTTCTCAAGTAGTTACCAGAGGATTTGATCCACCAAAAATGAGGTAGTAAACCAAGAAGAAAGAGAACACGGGATACAGGAAAGAGGGAATCTAAACCAATAGACAGGGAAACGTAATCTCTAGGATGATGGTAAAGGGAGATGTCAGGAAAAATGTACAAAGGACTCGGATGACAACAAGACCAAGTAAAAGCGGGTCACAAGGCTCTAGGCTCTAGAAACTTCTTCAGTAAGATAGAGCTAGAATACCTGAAGTGTTGAAACATAATAAGAGTGTAAATATACAACTAGAGGAGGTTTTGGAGATAAAAAAACAAGTTATCAACTCCAGGGAACCAAACATGTGTGCAATAAATAAACACAATCATAGTATGTTATATGTTATATGGTCCAGCTATAAAAAACACTCACAAGCCAAAATAGTATAAACACAATATTTATCCAACCAAAATTATGGTATAATGATTTTGGGAAGATGGAGTGATAGGACAGTTTTATGTATGGAGTAAAGCTGAAGAATGTAATAAAAAGCCAAATCTCTGCATTCTCCAGTAAAAATTCAATATTAAAAACAAAAGTCTCAAGAAACAGCAACATAAGCAAAATGGAAGTAAGTATGAAAACAATCAACAGAAAGATTTGGAAGTGATTGTCTTTGGGAGTGAGCACTGGGGTCAAGGACAGGGGACTGCTATTGTTTTGTTCTGCTCTATAAAAATATTGGAAAATTGACTCTTTAATCTCTGTGCATGTATAACCTTGGATAAACATGAAAATTTGGACTTCTGCTTTTAGCCATTAGGAAGAAACAAAGTTTGGACTTGCTCAACTAGATAGTTGAGCAAAATATATAAAACAATACTTCTCAGATATTAAACAACAGGAAGCACAGGACTGTGATAGTTGAGGTATGGGACACTAATAAAGGTGGATCCTATGAGTCTTAGGAGTTCTGCCTGGAGGTAATTTCCCAAACTCAATGCAGAAAGAGGGAACCCCAAAGACTCTAGCAATCTCACTGGGTAGAGGAGACCATTCCAAGGAGTCTGAGGGAGCCTGAGTATGCGGGGAAGAGTAATGGAGAGAGAAAGATAAAAGGCTTCGGAAATATTCATAGGGACCCTTTATCGTTTGGCTAAATATCAGTCTGTACATTCATAGGGTGAAATTCTACAAGTGTGCAAAGAACAGCTTCTTAGGGGAGAACAACTGCCAGGGAGCTGCAAGCAGAACAACTCCAGAGTTCACACATCACTGGAAATATTTTGAGTTCACAATAGCCAGGGTAAAAAGTCCTTATTAAATAGAAAAAGCATTCAGTAGAGACCACGAAAGACTCAACCCTCAGGTGTGGTCTTAGCTAGCCATCAAGTGAAGACTACTCTAGACATGCCTTAATAAAGTCTTTAAAAAATAACCCTTGAAAGAAATTTATCTACCAATAACCTAAATGATTACCAGAACAAAGCTCAATAAACACGTTTTTGAAGGACTCCAACAAAATTCAGCACTCAAATAACATAAAATTTACAATGTTCAGAATCCAAAAAAAAATCACTACACATGTATAAAGAAGAGGAAATATAACCAATAACCAGGAGGAAAATCAGTCTATAGTAACAAATCTAGAAATTACAGAGATGTGGAATTAGTAGGCAGAAACTTTAAGACAACTATGATCATTATGCTTGAGAATTCAGAGGAAAATGAATACAAAGACGAGGGAAAAAGAAGATATTAAAAAAAAAACAAAAAGGAACTTCAATAAATAAAAACTATAGGAGCTTCTAGTCTGTTCTGCCTTGCAGCACCTGCCCCCCCTTACGCGGTCACACTAAGCTAGCGCCAGGGCCAGGGATCCGGCCGCAGCCTCTGCTGCGCCCGCCGCCTCCAGATCATGGACCCCCGCAAAGTGAGCGAGCTTCGAGCCTTCATGAAAATGTGCAAGCAGGACACGAGCGTTCTGCACACCGAGGAAATGGGCTTCCTGAGGAAGTGGGTGGTGAGCATGGGGGGTAAAATACCACCTGCTACTCCTAAAACTAAATTGGAAGAAAATATCAAGGAAGAAAAAACAGATAGTAAGAAGGTGGAAGAAAACATAAAGACAGAGGAACCATCAAGTGAGGAAAGTGATCTAGAAAATGACAGTGAAGGTGTGATTGAACCAGACACTGATGCCCCTCAAGAAATGGGAGATGAAAATGTAGAGATAACTAGGGAGATGATGGATCAGGCAAATGATAAAAAAGTAGCTGCCACTGATGCCCTAAATGATGGTGAACTACAGAAAGCCATTGACTTGTTCACAGATGCCATCAAGTTAAATCCTCATTTAGCCATTCTGTATGCCAAGAGAGCAAATGTCTTCATCAAATTACAGACGCCAAATGCTGCCATCCGAGACTGTGACAGAGCTATTGAAATAGATCCCGATTCTGCTCAGCCATACAAGTAGCAAAGGAAAGCACACAGACTTTTGGGCCATTGGGAAGAAGCTGCCCATGATCTTGCCCTTGCCTGTAAACTGGATTATGATGAAGATGCTAGTGCAATGCGGAAAGAAGTTCAACCAAGGGCCCAGAAAATTGCTGAACATAGGAGCAAGTATGAGCAAAAACGTGAAGAGAGAGAGATCAAAGAAAGAACAGAAAGGGTCAAGAAGGCTCAGGAAGAACAAGAGAGAGCCCAGAAGGGAAGCCAGACGACAGTCGGGAGCTCAGTATGGCTCTTTTCCAGGTGGCTTTGCTGGCAGAATGCCTGGTAATTTTCCTGGAGGAATGCCTGGAATGGGAGGGGGCATGCCTGGAATGGCAGGAATGCCTGGGCTCAGTGAAATTCTTAGTGATCCAGAGGTTCTTGCAGCCATGCAGGATCCAGAAGTTATGGTGGCCTTCCAGGATGTGGCTCAGAGCCCGGCAAGTATGTCAAAATAGCAGAGCAACCCAAAGGTTATGAATCCCATCAGTAAATTGTTGGCCAAATTTGGAGGTCAAGCACAATGCCCTTCTGACAAATAAAGCCCCTGCTGAAGGAAAAGCAACTTAGATCACCTAATGGATGTCGCAATACAAACCAGTGTGTACCTCTGACTTTCTCATGAAGAAAGCTGGGGTGCTTTGAAGATAAACCCTACCCCTCTGCCCCAAATGCAGCTGAAACATTTTACAGTGGTTTGCCATTAGGGTATTCATTCAGATAATGTTTTCTTACTAGAAATTAAAAATTTAAAACAATTTTTAAACCTTAAAAATATTTAAAACAAATTAAAAGGGTGTGTTAATCCCTACATTTTCCTTTACTCATCATTTTGGTTTCTTCCTTTGAATTAATTAGGCAAGGAGGATACTTCAGTATGGAAGATTTATTGTTCAAGTTTGAGTGAAGTAAAGATTTATTAGTGGGAGGCAAATGTAACATTTAAATAGATAAAGTTTGAGTTGGATATATGGTCACTGAGGCATTTTGATTTGTCTTTTTAATTGCTTTATTATTTTTTTTAATGATTTACTTCCATGAAACTACTGGGACCACCAGTACTGCAGTAGGACCTGGGTTAGGGACTGGAAATACTTGTCAAGGCTGAAGTAATCTTAACTACATTTTATATAATGTGTGCCCTTGTGTAGATGCATTTAAATCTTACACTGTGGTGAAGGGATGATTTTTATACTGCTGCAGTAAAATTGGATTATTTAGCTCTGTTCTTGTCTGATATCTAAAATAAACACATTTACACATAGGGGAAATAAGGGAATACTTTTCGTTTTGTATTTCTATGTTTAAAATGTTCTTTTCAGATCAGAAAATGCCCAACTCTTTGTCTGCTTTCTACTTGTTTTCACACTTTTTCCCTCTTACTCTTCTTGGGCTAAAGATGGTCCTTTTTCACTAGCATCATCACTGCTATCATCATTCACAGCATAATTATGCAAGCATATTTAATGATGAGTTTAATTTAATATGTAATACAAATAGTGGCTATGTAGGGTAATACCCATAATAGCTGTAGTTTCTTACTTGGTCAAGAGACTTCATATTTAAGTGTTAGATTTCCTCTTTAGTGAAATCTTAACATACCAATAGATGTTGGAAGAAGGGATTCCCTTTGGTGTTTGGTCTCCTACTTAGGAAATACCTATTGCAGTTAGAGTTTATCTTGTAGTATTAATTTTTGGAGAAGTTTGAATTAATTGATACACAAAGAGGGGTTCCTAATCCAGCATGAAATTAAAAAATTGATGAGATTCATGGTGGTTCTTCATTGTGGAGTTGTCAGCATTATGAAAGATGCATTGTCCCATTCAGCTCTTAAATACTGCAGCCATGTCCCCACCTCTCCTCCAAGGATAAAGAAAATGATAAATTTTCTGTTGTACATCCAATTCTTATACTAAATGAGGCTAAGTCCAGGCACTACCAGGAATTGCTAGGTTTCTACTTATTATCTTTCAATGTAAAGTGCTAGTTTAAAAGCAATTTCAAGGGATGAGACCCTCTGTACTTTGCTTATTTGAAGAATCAATGGTAGGAGCAGTGAAATAAATTCCATGGAATACATTTCTGAAATCATAAGTAAGTTGATTCAAGTTTTTACCCTTTGCTGTACACAAGCAGATAGAAATGCATCTGTTAAGTGAGAAAAAGCTGTATGCTGATTGAGCATGCTTTTTAAACCCTTTAAAAATACTCAGCATATAAACTTGAGTTTGAGCTTGCTGGTGTTCTTTTTGTTAATATGCGTTCTCCTTTCTCAAAATTTCCAGTGTGTGCTGTAATTCAGAACCAGCTGCTTCTGGATTTTTCATTTGCTTTACACATTACCTAAGTACATTCTAACATTGCACATATTACCGTAAGTGGGTAACAGTAAAACTGGTCTGAAAATGTACCCTGTGCTTTTTATATTTTTAAGTTAATACAAATACAAAGTACCTCTTCATTTTTGTAGAAACTTAACATCATTTCTAAACCAGACATGTTCTTTTCTTGTGCCAATAATGCTACAAGAAGGAAACGTAAATGACATTTTTTCTGCTAAAAAAAAAAAAAGAGAACTAAAAAGTTTGCTGGATAGAATTAATGGCAGATTAGAAACTGGAAAAAAAAAAGAAAATATAGTGGACTTAAAGAAAATGCAATATAAATTCTCCAAAATGAAACACAGAGAGGAAGAAGACAAGAAGAAGAAGAAGAAGAAGAACCACAAGGGTCTAACATGACATACATGTGATTGGAATCCCAGGAAGAGAGAAAACAAAAAACAAGGGGGTGGGGGTGGGGGCAGAGACATGTGAATATGTAATGGCTAAACGTTTTTCCAAATGTGAAGAAGACTATAAACCAAGACTCAAGAAGCTTGATGATCCCCAAGTATAAGGAAAACCACAGCACATCATAATCAAATTGCTTAAAAAAGAACAGTGATAAAGGGGAAACCATTACCCAGAGAAAAAAGTGATTATGTAAAGAGGAACAAAGATAAAAATTACAGCAAGTTTTTCATCAAAACCTATGAAATTGAGAAAACAATATAACAATAGATTTAAGTTCTGGGGGACAATGTCAATCTAAACTTCTATACCCAGAGAAAATATCTTTCAAAAATGAAACACTTTCATATAAGTAAAAGCTGTGTGAAGGCATTGCCAGAAGAACAAGAAAAAAATTATATCAGCTGACAACTTAAATAAGGAGGACCAAAAATGGTAAATGGATAGATAAATAGAAAAAATATTATTTTCTCACTAAAACAATTTTAAAGATAGCTAACTGTTTAAAGTAATAACAAAAACAATGCATTTGGAGGCTTACAATGAAAAATGTTTAACAATTATGCCACAAAAGAGAGAAGAAAGGAGATAAGTATACAGTTCTAAAGTTCTTACGTTATATGTGAAGTTTTGTGATTTAGTTTGAAGACAGGCTGTGTTAAGTTTAAAATGCATATTGTAAAGCTTAGAGTAAACACTTTAAGAGACAAAACACATGGGTATAGCTAATTAATCAGTAGTGGGAAATAAGATGAAAGACAAATAATAAGGAATTAATTGAAAAGAAGGTAGAAAATGAGAAATAAAGAACAGAGAGGACAAAAAACAAATTGCAAAATATTAGATTTAACCTCAAATGTATCAATAAATACACTAAATGTAAATAGTTTAAACTCTAAAATTAAATGTCAGAGATTGTTGGGCTGGATAAAATAAAGCAATATTCAACTATAGGCAGTTTTCAACAAATTATCTTAAATATAAAGACATCAGTGGGTTTAAGAAAAAAGCATGGAAAAGGTATATATTGCAAATAGTAACCAAAACAAAGCTGGAATGGCTAAATTAAAACCAGACAATGTAGACTTCAAGACAAGGATCATTGCAAAGTGTAAAGAGGTTTCTTTCATCATGATAAAGGGATCAATATTTCAAGGATATAGAATAATCTTAAATATGCATACACATAATAATAAAGCTTCAGAATATATGAAGCAAAAACTGAAAGAAATGAAAGGAGAAATGAAAAAACTCACAATTACAATTAGAAACTAAAAACTCCTCTCTCAGTAACTGATAGAATATGCAGATATAAAATACTTCAAAAACACCATCAAGCAAATTAACCAATTGACATGAATAAAACACTTTACCAAAAACTACAGAATACACATTCTTCTTATGTGCACATAGTTGATTCACCATTGTAGACCATATGCTGGGCAATAAAATGAATTTCAATACATTTTAAAATGACTGAAATCATACAAGGTATGTTCTCTGAACAAAATGGTATTAAATTAGAAATCAATAATTAAAATTCCCAAATATTTGGAAATCACACAATCCATTTATAAGTTTAAGAAGAAATCATAAGAGAAATTAGAAAATATTTTGAATGAATAAAAATACACATATCAATATTTGTGGGATGCAGTAGTATTTAGAGGTATGCTGTCCAATATGGTTGCCACCGGCTACATACAACCATTTACATTTTAATTTTAATTATTTAATATCAATAAAATAAAAATTCATTTTCTTGGTCACACTAGCCACATTTCAAGCACTAAATAACCACATGAGGCTAGTGACTATCTTATTAAATAGTAGAGAACAGCACCACCAACACAGAAATGTCTATTGGCCACAGCACTGTCTTAGAGAAAATAATCAATCATTAAAAGATTATTTTGGAGAAAAAAATGTCTGAAATCAATTATCTAAACTTATCCTTTAAGAAACTAGAAAAAGTACAGCAAAGTAAACCCAAAGTAAGCAGAAAGAAGGAAATAATAGAGTGGAAATCAATGAAATAGAAAACAAACAACAAAAAATCTCCATGAAATGAAAAGCTGGTACTTTGAAATAACCAATAAAATTGATAAACTTGTAGGTAAATGGAACAAGTAAAAGGAGAGCAGACACAACTTACCAACATCAGAAATGAAAGGGGATTTTACTATAGATTCTTTAAAAGGGAACATTATGAACAAATTTATGCCAATAGATTTGACAAATTAGAGGAAATGAAAGAATTCCTTGAAAGGCACAAATTTCCAAGACCAACTCAAGAAGAAATAGAAAAAACTTTAAATAGCCTTATATCAGTTTAAAAAATTGAATTCCAATTTAAAACCTCTCCAAACAGAAAATATTATCAAATTGAATCGAGCAATATATCAATGGGGTAACATACCATGACCAAGTGGTATTATTGCACAAACTCATTTTAGAAATGCATAACATTTTAAACATCAATTGATATAAATCATATTAACAGAATAAAAGAAAAAAACCATATAATCATATCAGTAGATGTAAAAACAAGCATTTGAAAAATCTTAATACCAATAAAAATTCAGCAATCTAGGAATAGAAACTTTTAAGCCAAATGAAAGGCATTTGCAAACAACCTATAGCTAACTTAATGGTAAGAGATTAAATGTTTTTCCTCTAAGATGGGGAATAGGACAGGATATCACTCTTACTAGTTCTCTTCAATTGTTGTATGAGAGGTCCTAGCCAGTGCAATAAAACAAACAAACAAACAAATAAACAAGAGCATACATATAAGAAAAGAAAAAGTAAAACTGTCTTTATTTACAGATAATATCATTGTCTATGTACACATACTAAGAAATCCACATAAAAAAATCTCCTACAAGTAATAAGTGAATTTAGCAAGGTCTCAGGAAACAGTATTAATACACAAAGTCAACTGTATTTCTTTATTCTAGCAATAAACAATTAGGATGTGAAATTCTAAAAAAAATTAAACATTTAAAATAACATACAAAACATTGAGGAGTAAATTTTTCAAGAGATATGCAAGATATCTACACTAAAAACTAAATTATCTCACTAAGAGAAATTAATAAGATCTAAATAAATGAACAGATGCATCATGCACTGATAGGAAGACAGATTTTTAAGCTGCCAGTTTTCCCAAAATAGATTCAATGAAATCCCAGTGAAAATCAGAGCAGGCATTTTTGTAGAAATTGACAAGCAGATTCTAAAACTCATGTGGAAATGTGAAGGACCTAAAGTAGCCAAAAGACTATACTGTAAAAAGGAAAACAGTTTGAGGTCATACACACATCTTATTTTAAGACATTAAAAAGCCATGATAAGAGAGTCTGCTGCTGGCATACAGATATAGACATATAGATTATGGAACAGAAATAGACTACAGAAATAGACTACATATATATATACACACAGTCATACAATTTTGGACAAAGGTGACAAGTAATTCAATGGAGGAAAAGAAAGTTTCAACAAATGGTACTAGATCTGGGTATCTACATGCAAAAAAAAAAATGAGACTTGTACCTTATATCACAGTAAAAAAAGTAAATTGAAATGGACTATCAGGCTAAATGTAAAACCTAAAAAATGTAAAACCTATACCACTTCTAGGGGAAAATATATGAGAAAGTCTTTGCCATCTTGAAGTAGACAAAGATTTTAAAACTCGGACACAAAAAGCATGATAAAAAAAAGTAATAAATGGGTCTTCATCAAAATTTAAAACTTCTCTTTGAAAAAATGATCTAAAGAAAAATGATAAGATGACAAAAATTGGGAGAAAATATTCACAATACATATATCTAAGAAATTACTTACATTGAAAATACATGCCAAAATTATAAAACTCAGTAATAAAAAAAACAATTAAAACTGGCAAAATACTTTAACAAAACCATCACAAAAAACATACAAGAGCCATCAAAGTGTGAAACATTATTAGTCACCAGAGAAATGCAAATTAAATCACAATGAGACACTTTCACTTCACACCTACTAGAACAGGTAAATTAAAAAAGACTGAGTATGCCAAGTGCTGGAGAGAATGTGGGGCAACTGAAACTTTCATACTTTTTTTAGGTGGAATGCAACATGATATTGGCATTTTCTTATAAAGGTACACTTAACATATGATACACTTAACATATGATTCAGCAATTCTACTGCAGAAGAAATGACGACATATATCCACACAAAGACTTGTACATAAGTGTTCATGGTAGATTTATTCATAATAGCCAACAACCAAATGCCCAACATCTGGTAAATGGAGAAACAAATTGTAATACATTCATAAATAGACTACTGCACAGCAATGAAAAGGATCAAACTATGGTGCACACACAACATGGATAATCTCAGAGACATTATGTTGAGAGGAAAAAAAAACAGAAAAGAATACACACTGTAGGATTACATTCATATGAAACTCCAGAAAAGACAAATCCAATCTACAGTGACTGAAAGTAGATCAATGGTTACCTATGCTGGGATTGTGAGGTGAGGGTTGACTAGGAAAAGGTACAAGCCTACCTTTTCTGATGATGGAAATGCTCTATAGCTTGATCGTGACGGTGGATCCACATGTATGTACCCTTTTCCAAACTCATCACCAGCACAGTTAAAATGTATGCATTTTATTGTATGTAAAATGGACCTCAACAACATTGATTAAAGGACTAAGTTAAAATTGAAAGGGTGTGACAAGTGGAGAGACAGAAAAGGAAGATGAAAAGCAATGTGTGAAATAAGAGGAAGAAAATATGACTGGGTTAGGAAAAGGAAGAGGAAAAAGTAAATTGAAGAAAACAAAAGGGTAAAATGGAGGGGGTCTCAAATTAACTCTTATAGCATTCACTTCTATGGGCTTGGCCCTTTACTCTTTCCCTAAATCCTCATAACACCTTGCATGTTAAAGATAATTACCCTCATTTTATTGATATGGAAACTGAGACCCTGATAGTTCAAATGTTTTTCTATATTTTCACATTGGCTCCCAAACTCTGTCTACGGTATGTTACTAACATCCTTTGGAAGTCAGTTTTCATTGGGTGGGTTCTCCAGATGCTGAGATGGAGTATGCATACAGAGCATTTATCAGGGATCAACCTCTGTGAGAGGCAAGAGGAAGAAGTAGGATTGGGCAGAGGGAGAAGTCAAACTATAGTGCAGGCTCAACAAAGCCTCTGCCAGCACTGGGGGAACACTGAACAGTATATGGACCCTCAGTCGGCCATGTGGCATCTGCTGTCATGCAGGTCTGTGGGAGGACACCGACCTTTCACTGAAGTGATTCCAAGACAAGAAAGGAAGGTAAAAGGAATTATATTAATGACTATAATAATGAAAACAGCAGTGAATGTGTTTTATGTGCTAGGCATGGTCCAAAGCATGTTTTAACCATTTAAAACTCACAACAACCCTCCCAGGTACATACCAGTTTTAATCTCCACTTGACATTGAAAAACTGAGGCAGAGAGAGATTTAGTGTCTAGTCTCAGGCTATACAGTAGAAAGTAGAGATACGAGGACAGGGTTCCATAGTCTGTCCTCAGACTGTGCTCTCCCAGCGTCAAAAAGACACCCAGCCCTTTTCAGCGACATACTCTAGATATACTTGATCAAGTGCTACCTGGAGTCTCATAGCTCCTCAAAGAAAAGCCTCTTATCAATAGCCTCAGGTTGCTCTTCCATCTGAAACAAGAACCTTCTAATTAAATCTTTGTCCTCAGGCAATTGGTTCTGAGCCACTTAGCCTTGAAGCCAACATCTTTGCACATAGGAGCCTCCTGCAGAAAGGCTTTCAAAAGTGAGGGAAAAGTTCTAACTAAAGCAAAGAGCCACCTTGAGGAAAACCAGAGTGAATTTACTTTTAATTTGAAATGAAGGGGTTTTGGGTGCTGATACTCTGCCTCCACCAGGCCCAGATTGGTCTGCAATACAATCTGACTCTTGAATACTTAAAAATAGAGATAATTGAACGCCCCACGCTGTGATGTGAGGCCTTTAAATTCAGTGCTGAATTCAGTGGTGGGAGTGCTGATTTGCATTAACTTAGTCATGCCCACCTCATCAACTTAGGTAACTGACGTTAGGTCCCTAGAGTTTCCTAGGAACGCTTAGGTTCCTAGGAACACAGTAGACCAGAAATCAGACTTACATTTTATTCCTAGTTCTGCATTTAAGTAGTTCTGTGACCTTAGACAACTCACTCAGTTTTTTGGGTTTCAATTCCTTCATCCACAGACTTTGGGGCTTAGATTGAATAACTGTTAATTCTGCAATTCTCAGAGATCAAACAGGGAACTTAAAGAAGGCTTGAGTATAGGAGCTAAAAGGCTTTAATTGGAAAACTGTCCTTCCATAAAATATTTATCTGGGGCTCGCTTCATAACTACAGGGGCACAGTCCCTTCTTTTACCCCACAATAAGCCTCTTAAAGCAAACAGAGTCCTCAACATTCTTATGTTGAGATAAATGAGGTAACAGACAAGCCCTATAGAGGAGTCGACACATTGTCAAGAAGCAGCATGATCTGTGGGAAGAGTGAGAATTGGTAGAGCATTCTAGCAGAGCTCTACCATAACTTAACTTACCTTCCTCACTCTTAGACAGGCTTCATGATAACTGTGTCCTCCCAGTAAAAAGGATCAGAGAACAAAAAGAACGAAGGAAAAAAAGAACTCCTAGGGAGTAAATTTTGCCTATAAAATGATTTGAGCTCAAGAACAAAGAAAAAAGAGTTTGCTTCAATAAGTGTGTAGGATGTATTTTGAATTCACTAGATTTCATTCACCTAAACAGAAGGCATGTATAGAGCATGGCTACCTTCAACTCCAAAGAAAATTAAAGGGATAAAAGGGAAAACTGGACCGGGTCTTCTATAGACCAGCTTCCCCATTTTACTGTTTGGGAAATTGATGGCCAGAGAGAGAAAGTGACTTGTCCAGATTTATGCAGAAAATTAGCTACAGGTCTATTACTAGGACATGAATCTACATTCATTTATTTATTCAACAAATATTTATTGGCCCCTAGATGGGAAAGACCCTATCCCACTCTTGTGGGCAGGAAATCAAAAATCTCATACATAAATGTAGGATTAGAACTGTGACAAGTGACCCAAAATGAGGCACACAATGTTATGAGAACATATAATAGAATCTGGCCTGCCCATAGACCCAAGGAACTCTTCTTTGAGGTTTAAGCAGGCAAAGAGGGAGGAAAGGAAAGTGTATTCCTAATAGACACAATAGCATGAATAAAAGGCCCTGGTGCAGAAGGAAACATGGCATGTTTTAGAAATTTAGAAAAACAAAAAGCTGAAGCACAGAGAAGGAGGGGAAGGATGGCAAGAGAGAAGACTGGAGGGGGACTTTGAAGGTAGACCATGAAGCTATGAAAGTCATGTTCATTTATTCATTTATTTACTTATTCATTCTTATATCACTGATTTATTCATTCAACAATTTTTTTGAGCATCCATCAAGAATCAAGTATTCTTCAGAGCACCGAAGTTTGAACAATGAACATAATAAAGTCCCTGCCATCATGTGGGTTACATGGGGAGAGAGACAAAGATAATAAATAAATAAATAAAAATATAATGTGTCAGGTGGTAACAGGTGCCATGAGAATAAATGAAGCAGGGAACAAATAATGGTGGTGTGAAGTGCTATTTTACAAACGGTGACAAGGGAAGATTTCTTTTTTGTTGTTAAGATAAATTTTTAGCAAAAGGTAGAAGTAAAGGAGAGAACCATTTAGCTATAAGAAGAAAGAGTGTTCCAAGTAGAGGAAACGGCTCAGGCAAAGGTCCTGAGGTGAGAACATACTTAGAATATTTAAAACAGCAGAGAAGCCAGTGTTCTTGGAACCCAGACAGGAAAGGGAAGAGTGAGGATCTGAGAAGAGATCTTAGAGGAGCAGGTTATAGGGTCTTGGAACTGAAGTCAACTGCTTGACTTTGACTCTAAATGGAATGGGAAGTCCTTGGAGCATTTTGAACATAATAATATGATACAACTTATGTTTTAGAAGGATCACTCTGGCAGCTCTGTGGACATAGACTGTAAGAGGGTAAGGGTAAAAAAGAGAGAGAACAGTTGGGCATCTAGATTAATAATCCAGGTTAAACATGATGGTGGCTTTGATGGGGGTGGTGGTAGGAATGGCGAGGTCAGATTCTGGATGCGTTTCAAAGATCGAGACTACATGATATACAAGTAAATTGGATGAAGGGTGTTAGACAAAGAAAATGAGTCAAGCATAACTCCAAGGGCTTGACCTGAACCACAGGCTGAATGGAGTTGCCATTCACTGAAGAAGGGGAGGCCACCAGGCACTTTAAGTTGGGGAGGGGGGAGCAGCCTGATCACACTTGTGGGTCCAAAAGATCACTCAGGCTGTAGTACAGAGAATGGGTTGGAGATGAACAAGGGTGGATCTGAGACACCTAGATAGGAGGCTAAATAGGCAGTGCAGACAAGAGTCATTAGTGGACCATCCATGAAATGGCTTTGCTATTTTAACAGCTTAATTTAGTAGTTACAGATGTAAATTTATGAATACTAAAAAAATAAAACACACCAACCCTGTGACTTCAGAAAATTGCTAGGAACAGGGAAATACAGTACCTTAAGTTTGATCTAAGAAATAGATTTAGTAAATAATGGGATAGTTGGTACTTGGAAATGGAAAAAAAATGTGATAGCGGTATTCAGACACTAAAGTTTGAGGAAAATAGACTATATTACACTGCCAGTTTGATAAGCCTCATTGGTTAAGTGAGGTGTTTTTGGAGTGAGTCATACTTTAGGGTATACACCCAGCACATAAGCTAAATTATCCCACACTGTCTTGGGAAATTTCCTTTACTTGAACTGCAGCCATGCTTATTCGGTGTGACTCAGTCACCTGGGTATGGCAAATGGGACCAGGAAGGAACCAATGAGATGCTCTCTTCTGGAATTCAGATTTATGATAATGACAGCAAGCTAGTTTCTGTAGATACACTGAATGAGAATCTGTAAACCCAGGAGCTGGGGGTGTTGTTGTCTGTTCTGTGATCTGGAAAGGCAAAGGAAGCTGGCCGCAAAGAGAAGTAAGAGGGAAGCAGATACATAGAGAGATGCTGAGATAAGAGACAGAGAGGACTGAAAGATTTTCAGTATCTCATTCTTGTCTTCTCCTGAGGCCCAGTAGCCTTTCTGTATTGGATGCCTGAGACATTCTTTTATAGTGATAATAAATACAACTTTTAAATTTAGCTCTTTCAATAATTTTTCATACTTGCTACCAAAGTGTTATACCTAATGGCTATTTCCACAATTTAGAAACAGAGGATAGAAGCTTTTTCTTTAGAATAAAGAACCACCTAGGGAACTCCTGGAGTTCCTGTATCCAAACTCATCCCTCCAACAAAAAGAAAGTTCTAAGTTGTCCAGTTTGGGGATAGAGGATTCACATGGCTTTGAACTAGCTTACAAAACCAGTAAAAAGAATGAGTCTAACAGACAGAAGTAAGCCAACATTGGTTGAGAGAAAAATTAAGAGACGATGCCACAGTAATTCCATTTAGGAAGAAGAAAGAATGAGAGAACCATAGAAAGAAATCAGCGATGAGGTTTCAAAGAAATTATTTTAAAAGAGAAATTTTATCAAAATAAGTTTAAAAGTTATTTGCAAACATTGAAAAATATCAGAAGACTTCACAAAAAAATCACTGTTCGAATTGCCACATTGTATGAGAGTAAGGGAAATCATATCAAATTGAGAAGTCTATTCCCAGATGAAGCAATCTTTTGATATTTTTGATTAAAAATGCTATACAGCATTGTATACTACATTCCCTCACCTCATCCCTAACACTACCTTATCCTCCTCTGCTATGACCACTTTCTCTCTTCTCCCCAAAAATCTCAAAGGGAAAAAACGTGTGGCTGACAGAAATATTATAGAGCCCAGCAGAATATAAGAAATTGCATACAGAGAGAAGATCAAGATGCTGGAGCAGGAAGACATGGACCTGACCTCCCCCGACAAGCACCTAAAAATTACATCTACATATGGAACAATTCTCACTGAAAACTGACTGGAAATTGGCAGATAGATTCCTGTACAACCAAGGTTGTGAGAAAGATACACACACAATCTGGGAGGAAGGGAAGAGAAGTGACCAGGTCAGGCAGGACCTGTGACCCTGGGTGGGGACTCAGAGGAAAAGGGAAATTTCACAGGTGGAGATCCTCCCTGAGGAGTGAGTGGTTCAAGCCACATACTGGGCATCCCAGTCCTGGGGTCTGACACAGGGAAGACAAGGCCCCTTGGCTGGTGGGACTAACAGCAAGCAGGCTGTGGGAAACCTGGACTCCACTCCTGAGGAGCACACTTACTTGCTCCCGAAGCAGGGCAGAGAGGGTGGATTGAAGACTGCCCGGGAGGCTGGCCACTTTCGTGGGACTGCCCTGGTGTGCACGCCAGCATGAGCCGAGCAAATGCTCCAGCCTCACTTGCTTCACGATGCAGCTCCACACTGGTGTGAAGGCTCAGCTGTGAGACTCAGAGGCAGCTCAAACCCAAAGCAGTGTCTGAGTAGGGAGAGGCAGTCTTTACTGGTGCTCACACAAGCAGCAGGCCAGAAGCAGCCCTGATCTCTGTCTGTCAGCCCTGATCACAGCTTGCACTCCAGCTTACCCTGAGAGCCCACACAGGCCTTGCCTGCCCTATAGTGCAGCTCCAAACTAGGGCAGGGGTGGCAGAGGCTGAAAGGAGAGCTCAGCTGTGAGTGACAAAGAAGGCTTGGACCCAAAGCAACGTCTGAGCAAGGCAGGGGCAGCCTCTACTGGTGCTTACACAGGCAGCACATTAGAACCATTGTGGGTCTCTGACCCCAGCTGGACCACCAGTCTGCACCCCAACCCATGCTAAGCACCCACACTGGCCCCTCTTGCTCTGGGGTGATGGTGTCGGTGCTGGGAGTGAGGAAAGCACACAATTAAAGGGAACTGAGCCAGCTCAGAACTGACCCTCAGGGCTTCTGGGACCCAACTGGGACCCAACCTGGGACCCAATCCCACCCTCAGTAGGGCAGTGATGGCCACTGAGCAGAGGGGAAGCCTCACCTCACACCTGGCTCTGGCCTTAGTCCCTCCATCTCCATCCCTACCTCCTACCAAGGTGATAGCTGCCAGCACACCCTGAGGAAAGATATGACTTGTGTTCATGTCAAATCCAGCTCTCCTACCAAAGTCACTGGGCACACACAAACTGAACAGGGACACACTCACATAAGCACACAGCTTCAACACTGCAATGGTAACTGTTTCACCTAATTTCATAGAGACAGGGAAAGTTAAGCAAAACGAGAAGGATGAGGAGTTTGTCTCAACTGAAAGAGCCAAAGGGCAAAAAACCCTGAAAGAACAAATAATGAAACAGAAATAAACAATTTACCAGATAAAAAATTCAAAACATTTGTAATAAGAATGCCAAGTTAATTAGGGAAAATAATAGCTTAATATGGTGAGAATTTTGACAAAGAACTAGAAAATATAAAAACGAACCAGTTAGAACTGAAGAATACAGTAACTGAAATGAAAAACACACTGGAAGGAATTAACAGCAGACTAGTGGATACAGAAGAACTCGTACGTGATCTGGAAGAAAGAATAATGGAAATCAACCAATCAGAACAGCCAAAAGAAAAACAAATTAAAAAAATGAAAATAGTTTAAGGGATATATGGGACAACAGCAACTATACCAATATTCACACTAAAGAGGTCCCAGAAAGAGAAGAGAGAGAGAGAAGGCAATCAAAAATATATTTCATAAAATTATGGTTGAAAACTTCCCAAACCTAAAAAGGGAAACAGATATTCAGGTACAGGAAGCACAGAGGACCCCAAACAAGATGAATCCAAACAGACTCACACCAAGACATATCATAATTAAAATGGCAAAATTTAGTCAAAGGTAAAGAGAGAAGTCTAAAGGCAGCAAGAGTAAAACAAAGAGGCATATACAAGGAAATTCCCATAAGGTTATCAGCTGATTTCTCTGCAGAAACTGTAGGCCGGAAGAGATTGGCATGAATATATCCAAAGTGCTGAAAGGGAAAATCCTGCAACCTAGGATACTCTACCCAGCAAGAGTATCATTTAGAATTGAAAGAGAACTACCACATCATCCAGCAATCCCACTCCTTGGCATATATCCAGAAAAGATGAAAACTCTAATTTGAAAAGATATATGCACCTCAGTGTTCATAGCACCACTATTTACAATAGCTAAGACATGGAAACAACCCAAGTGTCCATAAACAGACAACTGATTTAAGAAGATGTGATAGATACACAATGCAATATTACTCAGCCATAAAAAAGAATGAAATATTGCCATTTGCAGCACCATGGATGGACCTAGAGACTATCCTACTAAGTGAAGTAAGTCAGAGAAATACAACTATTATATGATATTACTTACATGTGGAATCTAAAAAATAATACAAATGAATCTATATACAAAACGGAAACAGATTCTCAGACATAGAAAACAAACTTATGGTTACCAAAGGGGAAAGGGGGGAGGGATAAATTAGGAATATGGGATTAACAAATACAAAGGACTATTCATAAAATAAATAAGCAACAAGGATTTACTGTATAGGACAGGGAATTATATTCAATACCTTGCAATAACCTATAATGGAAAATAATCTGAAAAAAATATATAACTGAATCACTTTGCTGTACCCCTGAAACTAACACAATATTATAAATCAACTATACTTCAATAAAAAAATAAAAAATAGAATTGAAGGAGAGAGAACTTCTCAGACAGGCAAAAATTAAGAGTTCATCAATACTAAACCTACCCTAAAGGAAATGTTAAAGGGTCTTCTCTAAGTGGAAAAGAAAAGACTATAACAAGAAGAATTTATAGGAAATGAAAAATCCCACCAGTAACGGCAAATATATAGTAAAGGCTGAGAATCAACCCCTTAAGTAAGCTAGTATGAAGATTAACAGACAAAAAATTATAAAATCAGCTATGACTATAATAATTAGTAAAGGGATAAACATAGAAAATATGACATTAAAAACACAAATGTGGGGGAGGGCAGAAAAAAATGTAGAAATTTTAGAATGTCTTTGAATTTAAAGGACTACCTATTTAAAACAAGTAGATATAGTTATGGTCAATATATATAAACTGGTAACAACAAATGAAAAACCTACAATAGATACACAAAAACTAGACAGAAAGGAATACAAGCAACCCACTAAAGAAAATCATCAAACCACAAGGGAGGAAACAAAAAGAAGAATAAGGGCTTCCCTGGTGGCACAGTGGTTGAGAGTCTTCCTGCTAATAAAGGGGACATGGGTTCGAGCCCTCGTCTGGGAGGATCCCACATGCCGTGGAGCAGCTGGGT
Organism: Mesoplodon densirostris; assembly: GCF_025265405.1. NCBI lineage: Eukaryota > Metazoa > Chordata > Mammalia > Artiodactyla > Ziphiidae > Mesoplodon > Mesoplodon densirostris. Next base: position 77,220,376 of record NC_082668.1, on the reverse strand, counting down.
CCGTGGGCCACAACTATTAAGCCTGCACGTCTGGAGCCTGTGCTCCGCAACAAGAGAGGCCGCAATAGTGAGAGGCCCACGCACCGTGATGAGGAGTGGCCCCCGCTTGCCGCAACTAGAGAGAGCCCTCGCATGGAGACGAAGACCCAACACAGCAAAAATAAATAAACTCCTACCAACATCTTCTCAAAAAAACAAAACAAAACAGAAAAGAACCCCCAGAAACCAAGTAATAAAATGGTAATAAGTACACCACTATCAATAATTACTTTAAATGCCGATGGATATCCGATTGTATCCATGGATACAATGGAATATTATACAATGGAATATATATACAATGGAATATTACTCAGCCATAAAAAGAATGAAATTCTGCCCTTTTCAACAATGTAGATGGACCTAGGGATCACTATGCTTAGTGGAATTAGAAAGACAAATACTGTATATTATTACATACATGGAATCAAAAAAATAAAACAAAAAATGTATATAACAAAACAGAAGACTCACAGCTATAGAGAAAAAACTAGTAGTTACCAGTGTGAAGAGGGAAGGGGGAGGGGCAAGATAGTGGTATGGGATTAAGAGATACAAACTACTGTGTATAAAATAAATAAGCAACAGGATATATTGTACAGTACAGGGAAATATAGCTATTATTTTGTAATAACTTTAAATGGAGTATAATCTATAAAAAATATTGAATCACTATGCTGTGCACCTGAACTTAATGTAATATTGTAAATTAACTATACTTCAATTTAAAAAAATGCAGACAGGTTATAAAATGTAAGTCAATGATCTATTTTTCCACTACAGGTAAAACTCACATATTTTCTTTTGTTTGTTCATCAAGATGAAAAATAGAAATGAAAGAAAAACAATGATGTATGCTACTTAATTGACATAATAAGATTTAACAGTTTATGCAGAATTTTGAAATTTTTCTATTAAAAAAATAATCCATCTGAGAAATACCAACCAAAACAATTTTTTAAAATAAAATGTATTTAGGGAGACATCTATCACAACTGCATACAGTGCTTGTGCATTGCCTGTGATGGGCCTCGAGGACGGGATGGAAGAAATGATGGGGTTACAGCAGTCCAGGATGGGCTGGGGCTAGGATGGTGCAAGACTGAGGGATGGGATAAGATGGGCTGTGGACTACATTTCTCGATCATTTTTTAAAAGCTGAAAATGCAATGTTTCGTTTGGAGGACTACAAAATAGGTAGATGTGAACATCCAAAAGGCCACACTGTTAAAATGGCTGCATCAAAATATTTCCTGTCCATTCCACTAGGTAGTAATTAACAGCGGGACCACGCGGAAGTTGCAGTCCGGTCAGCAGTAAGATCGAACTGACTCTCACCTGTGTTTTATTTCGCCCGCACAGCATTTTTCAAAAACCGTGATCACCATATTTTAAAAACGTGGCAGGACGGTGGCCATGGAAGTCAGAATCCGACAAGGGTGTGTAACAACTCACCTGCTGAATGAAGTAGCCCTGAAAATGGATGGCACTGGAGCGTGGGGCCCTCACTCGCCATTGCTGGCAGTCCGAGAGCACAGGAGAGGGTCGCGAGCGGCGATGCAGTATAAGGCGCGCGGGGCGTAGGCGTCCTCGTGCGTGCGTGCCCCTCGCTGCGTGCCCCTCCCACCGCCGCCGCGGCTGCCGGAAGCCCCACGGAAGCGGAAGCTAGGCTGCCACTAGTAGGAGGGCTGCGGCAGTGAGCCTTGCCCCAGGTGGAGCCACTGCAGGTGCAGATCTTGGTGGTAGGAGCAAATAAAATACAATAAAAATTAAAATAAAAAATAAAACCTGTGAAGATTTCAATATAAAATTTGGATTTTAAACTTCTCTTGGAAAACAGAATATTGATACTCTGGGCCCTTATTCTCAGATGACATTAATTGACTGGATCTGAGTATAGGCTGCCGGGTTTGGGTGGGGCATTCTCCCTTCATTCCACTAGGCACCAGGGCTCCATTCTGGCTCACTTCTCTCATTTCTGTACCTGCCTGCTTCCTCGAGGCACCTCAGTTTGCAAACGCCTGCCCCGGAGCCTAGAGCCCTGCGGTGAGGGATGTAAAGATCCCGTAAAGTGAGGCAGCTGCTACTTTTTCCCAAGTACGTAACCATGTGATGGTTCAGTGATGCCACATCTTCCAATTTTTCAAGCAAAGCTGGAAATTTGTATTTTTACATAAAGCCTTTCAATTTTTAAATACGAGTTCATTCTTTTCACGTTGACAACCAAATAAGACACATCTGTGAACCATCAGCCTATGCCTGCCGGCTTGCCATTCTTCCCTGAACTGTAGGACAGAAGTCTGCAACAGAAAGCCCATGTTATTCTAGTTGCCCTACCTTCGCTCCATTTCCAGAAGTGCTGGTGTAGAAGTCAAATTGTGGTTTTCCAAGGGCAAATATAGTTCAACTGAATTCAACAGGCACATTTACCAAGCATTCACCATATGCAAGGCTCTGAGCTAAGCACCATGAAAAGGGCAGATATACAAATGGAACAAGGCCACATACCACCTTTAAGGAGTTGTCAATCAACCACATCTTTGACACCACTGACAAATAAGTAGAGTGTGTGTTCAGCTACCTTCCTCCCTCATTCCCGTATTGCTTTTCCCTTATGGAGCTCCCACAGATGCCAGCGTTCTCTGTTACTCTGGTGCTCCTTTCTAATGCTTCACAGCTATTTCTATTTATGCTACGACTACTACCATTAGCAGTAACCACTACAGTACACTACAAGTACCACTACAACAAGTATTACTACTCCTACAACTACTGTTACCATCGTATAGTGTGTCTTTGTGTTAAGCACTTTATATGAACAATTTCTAATGTTCACACAATCCTAGAAGATAGGTCCTATTAGATCCATTTAACAAACGGTGCAATTAAGTTAATCAACTTTCTTGAGGTCACACACAGTGTTATACTGTGATTTACAATAAGAAATATATATTTGGTCTTCATCCCCATTCCTGGTACAGAGCTCCTAAAATCTTTCAAATTTCCTGTGATGAGAGCAATAAAAGTGGCTTTTGTTATGTGAAAGTGGTGACTTTTGGAAAGCACCTGAGGATGGGGCAGGTTGCCAGTGGAGTTAACCATGTGGTTAGAAGTTTGAAAATTTCAGTCCACCTCCCACCTGCCCATACAAGTTCTGTCACCTGGAAGGAGAGAGGGGCTGGAGATTGAGTTCAATCACCAATGTACAATGATTTAATCAATCATGTCTATGTAGTGAAGCTTCCATAAAAACCCAAAAGTACAGGTTTGGAGAGCTTCTGAGTGGGGGAAGACATGAAGATGCAGGCCCAGAGAGAGCATGGAATCTCTACACCTTTTCCTTGTACCTTGTCTTCCATATGGCTGTCCTTTTATAATAAGCCAGTAATCTAGTGAGTAAAATGTTTTTCTGAGCTCTGTGAGCCATCCTAGCAAATTAATCAAACCCAAAGAAGGGATCATTGGAACCACCAATCTACAGCCAGTGGGTCAGAAGCACAGGTGACAACCTGGATCTAGGATTGACATTTGAAGGGGGGGTGGCAGTCTTGTAGGACTGAGTCCTTAACCTGTGGGATCTGATGCTATCTCCAGTAGATAGTGTCAGAATTGAGTTGAATTGTAGGACACCCAGCTGGTGTTTGGAATTGCTTAGTGATGGGGAAAAACCCCCCACACATCTGAATGTAATTGATGAACCATACCATGGTTAGTAATTAGCAAAAATGGACAAGTCTATTGGAGACTCCTGCATCTGAGTGTCAGGACTGATCTTTACAAAGTGCTAGCTCTCTCTTGGTCAGGACTGAGATTCTGGAATCTTAGAATGTTCTCCTAACACAAGGGTGCATTAAAATTAATCCAATCACTTTCAGTGCCAGGCTACACTCTCCTTGCTATAATGCAGCCAGAACGATTGTTGTGAGACACAAATCTGGTCATATCACCACTTGCCCTAAATATTTAACAGCTTCTCATTGCCTCTGTATACACACCTATCTCCTTCATATGGTTTATAAGCAGGCTGATCATATGACCCACTTTCCTGGAATAGCTTCAGTTTTCGCTTGCTATTTCAGCATAATTATTAAGTCTTTCACTCACAAATGTGCCCTGGTTGGTTGATAGATTGTAAGTTCATCCTATGTATAAGACTTTTCATTATTTGGGTTTTGCATATATCTCTAGTCTTACCTCTCACCATTTCCTCCTTAAATTCTCTGTCTGTCTCATTAAATGCCTTTCCATTCTCCTGACATACACTTTTTATCTTCCAGACTATTGCCCATAGTTCTCTTTTCCTGGGCCACTTTTCATCTTCTTGCAACACTGCTCATTCTTTAGGTTGCAGCATAGTTCAGTTACATGTCTGTCTTGAGCACCAGTGGCGTCAGAGAACCAATATTCTTGCCCTCATGGTCCTTAGCACATTGAAGCTCAATTATGTATATATGTGTCCGAACCCACCACTATACCATAAACTCTATGGTGGGGATCATGTCTGTCTCGTTCACGTTTTCCCCAGGAGTTACAGCTAGCCCATTTACAAAGTAGATGCTTTGTAAATATTTGATGAGTAGATGAGTGAATTTGGATATATGAGAATGCCTAGGAGAGTATCAACACATCTAGGCTCTCAGGTGTGGAGTGGGGATGTATAAGGGGTTTAATAGTCAGCAAAACAAGGGGCAGGGCCATCTGTGTCACTGTGAAGTGATGTACAATGGACTTCACAGTGCCCTTCAGGAATATTTTTTCTCTTTCTGGCTGCCAAAAAAAATTTTTTTAGTGTGATTTCACCTGTATCAACAAAAGACTGGTGGCTGAGGCATGAGCTCACAGGATACAAATTTGCCTTGCTCCTTTTCCACACCTAGGTCCCTTATTCTGCTAGGGAAAACTCAAAATGAGCACAAGGCATGTTTTATGTACAATTGTAAAGTGGTAGGTGACTTGGTGTTCTTGCACATCCGCTTCTCAGGTCCTGTCCATCTAGGGCACCAGGCTAAGCTTCTGAAAGGGATTCTAAATTTTCCATGAGGTTATTCAGAGTTTTGCTAACTGGTTGCTCTCTTGGTTGTATTCTGAACGCATTTTTCTTTTCCTTGATTAAGCATGGGTGGGTCAGGGGTCTGGAAACCATGGCCAGTAGGCCAAATCTGGCCTGCTGCCTGTTTTTGTAAATAAAGTTTTATTGGAACACAGTCATGCCTATTTACTTAAATTCTGTCTGTGGATACTTTCTTGTTATGATGGCAGACTTGAATGGTTCCAACAAAGACCCTGTAGCCCACAAAACTTAAAATATTTACAACCTGGCCCTTTACAATAAAACCTTGCTGACCCCTGGATTTGTGCCCCAATCTGGGACACCTTGGGAAGAATCTAGGAGCTTGCTACTTCCAAGTGTGGTCTGTGAATCAGAGACAATTGCATCCAAAAACTTATTATGAATATAGAAATCTTGGGTCCAACCCCAGACCCATTGAATCAGAAACTGTATTTTAACATGATTTCCAGGTGATTTATGTGTACATCAAATTTGGAAAGCACTTATCTAGGTTCCTCTGGAGACTGAGGAGAACCCTCAAAGAACTCACTCTTGAGAAGACATTGCCTCTAAGATATGCAGAAAGTTTAGATGGTGGCCTAACGTTTACAGGTTTCAGGAGTATCCTTATGCTAACACGCCGTACTTCAGAACCTCAAGGAATAAAACCTCAACAATGGAATCTTAAAACTATGGAAACTGATAAGGTGAATATTTTGGAGCCAGAGAAACTCCAAGCACTCCTCAAATCACACTATTCAGTAGCCACATATTTTGACTTTGAAGGAGGCCAACCCTGAGCATTTTTTGAATCCAAGAGTGGCTCTGGGGGATTAGTGGTGCTGGTGAGAAGCAGTTGCTGCTTTATTACATGCCTCAGTGCTCCATTTTATTGCAATGACAAAAATGCCCACTCTCTCTATGTCTATCTCACTGTTTCTGATTTCTTTTCCCCCGTGTCTGTAGTTGGTACTAACAGCTTTGAGGGAGAGAGACAAGGTGAATTTTTTTTAAGTTATTTGTTATCCAAAATGTGTTTTGGTGGCTCTAAAGTGAAAAAAATGGCTATTTTTCTATTGCTCTTGAGACATCATGCTGGGGATAATTCCTGGAACCCTGTAAGAATCATATTGAGCTGTGAGACAGCGTGGCAGTGCCTGTTCCAACAAAAGAAATAGGTTGATTGCTATCAAACAATGCTTTTATGTGAATACCAGAGAAAGCTGTAGAATATTCTGTAAGTTACTGGCAAGGCAATGAATGTCTCCAATAGCACATGGTGTTCCTCTTTAGAGCAAAAGATATGTTGTCCCTCCCCAAACAATTCAAAATAAAATCTGGAGTCACGGACAGAGAGTGCTCTTTTGTTGTGGTAATTGGGCGGTTCTAGTGGGTCAACCTGGGAAATTTAATAAATCTCCTCATCAACTTCATCACGGTAACATTTTGTCACAGTGAGGAACACACAAGAAGTTTGTTTGGTTTGCCTGTTTTTGTTGCTGTTGCTTTGCCCAAGATTTTTATTTCACTAACCTTGGATTCAGATCCTTTGGTCGAAGAGAAAAGAACACTCTAAATTTATTAGCTTATTAATTTGGAAAAAGCACACTTTGTATATTTTGGAATCTGAGAAGAATAGTCCTAATCACTCTCAATTCAGCACTGTAGCATGGGACAGGGTTGGTTTAGAAACCATGCTTTTAATGTCATCTATTTCTGACATTACTGCACTCATTTCGATAGCTAGTCATTAATGAATTTGGTTGATTTTGATATTGTTTTCTTTATCTGACTTTACCATTTCCCTGATGCAGATTCAAATGAGTCAGTTAAAATAAAAATTGTGTCTAAAAGAAAAAAAGAGAAACAGAAGAGATTTGGATACTCCAATATTGCTGGTTGTATAGATTCATTGAAGCAGGCTTTCAGCTGGGCAGGGTTGAGGATGCTGGTCCAAGAGGGTTTAAAGACCTAAATGTCAGTTGTGCTCCCAGTACCCTTGAATGACTCAGTGACCCTGGAGCCCAGGCACCATATAAATGGATTTAAGATTCTGAACTATAGCAAGTTTTTCTCATCAAATCCCTTGCTGTTATAAATGCAGTCTCCATATCTAGGGAATGAGGACTAAATATTCCCCATGTCAAGGGAAAGCCTACCACCTCTTCTTGAGACAGGCTGTTCTGATCCAAATAAACTCTCTGAATAAGTAGAATTCATGTCTTTCTTTGTTTATTAATTGATTTTAAAAGTTTCTAAGATTCTAGTTCAGCAAATGGTACCTGCTCTGGGCCAGGTCCTACGTCAGCACATGTTTTTTCAGTTACTCCTTACAATTACCTTGTGGGATTAAATATATTGACTCCATTTACTGATGAGGAAACAGAGTCTCAGAGGGTAAGTATCCTAGCCACTACACCATGCTGCATTGGGTTATAAGTGGGTAAAAAGTCCTCCTTTATTAATTCATTGTCCATAAGTAATAACTAAGGTAACTAATATACATTGTGTCGGCGATACAAAGGTAAATGAGTCACTATTTTTGCCCTCAAGGGGACCCATACCAAATGGGAAGATATGGATTTCATTTTTCAACAAATTTGAGTTGTTGTTTTTGTTGTGTTGAATCTCCTTTATTGCTTTTGCTTGGCTTTAAGAGTGTACTTGCTATATGGCCCGTGCTGAGTAGGACCTGTGTGAATTGGCTTAGGCAGAACCTTTGCCCTGAATGTTTACACTTCATGACAGATATAATAAACATGGAGATGACTGCACAACTGTAAGGCAATGACAAATGTGCTCATTAGCAACGAGAGCTAACTGAAGAATCTCAAGTTTTTTTTTTTTTTTAAAGGTTTTTTTTTTTTTTTTTTTTTTTTGGCGTTACGCGGGCCTCTCACCGCTGTGGCCCCTCCCGCTGCGGAGCACAGGCTCCGGACGCGCAGGCCCAGCCGCTCCGCGGCATGTGGGTTCCTCCCGGACCGGGGCACGAACCCGTGTTCCCTGCATTGGCAGGCGGACTCTCAACCACTGCGCCACCAGGGAAGCTCAAGAATCTCAAGTTTTGAAAAATAACATTTATCCAATAAGTAAAAATAAACCTTTGAGTATCCAAAATAGAAGCCACTGAGTCTATTTACTAAAGCTCATGTGCTTTATTTGCAGGAAAACAATTCAGGCCCTCACTTTCAACCAGTTTATTCTTATCTCACACAGAATTTTAACACAATTGGATATCTGCTTGCAGCTTATAGTACATTAAAAAAGAAACTTGTTTATCTTTGGGCATTGGCTGAACAAAAGAAGAGATTAGATTATCCCAAAAAAACTTATTAATAATTTTGCTGAAGGCTGATTTTATCCACTGGAACTGGGAGATAGTGCAGAAAATGTATTTAAAAGAGTTTAAAACAAACACATTTGATTTGGCTTTCCCATGAAGCGCATGACTGAGTTTGTCTGTTTTCAAAACCACCATACCTTTTATTGAGAGTAACTGCATCCTTTACCCTTTTGCTCCATTCCCTCTCATTTTTCATTGGTTGGTGTGCATGGCTCTTGTGTGTTGATAGCCCCAGTCAATCATTAACTGCCGAGTTTCTGCAAACTCAATGAGAGTGGCTTTTAATCTTACACCCCCTCACAGTTTCCCATGGACTTGACGTGGAAAACATCAAGCTAGAGTTTCACCATCTTTTGGCAAAACAGTATTTCCTGGAGTCTTGCCTAAGTTGCTTCATGTTGTCAGTCACTAGACTAGGCTTCTCCAGGGAACAGCTACTCTAATAAGAAAGGAGGCCCTACAAAGGCAAAAGGAAACAAATGGCCACACTACATTCAGGGACAAAATTGCTAGGCATCTTGGCAATGTGATTATGGATCTTGGCTTAAGAACTTCCATTTCCAGGTGGTACATGAGTTACTTTGTTGACTTGTGAAGTCTTTTTTTTTTTTTTTTGAGTATGTGGCTAAATATTTCTGAGAGTGGATTTATAAATAGTATCCGATGATGACTCTGTTCTTGAGAGGGAAAAAGAAGAAGTAAAAAAGGGTACCAGGAGGACTTCATTTTGTCATTTTGAAGAATTATAATATGTTAGTTACCTAAGGAAAAGTGGATCTTTGAAACTGAAGGTGAGATATCAAATATAAATTCTTGTTTTTCTTTGAATAGTGTAGGAAAGGGATGTGTAGTGTTCTTGTCACTTTTAAGAATTACGTAGGTGGACACAGAGTAATGCAGAATCTTGACCAAGGGTAGCAGAGTAAGACAAAAATGGGGAGAGCCAGAAATACAACGCAGATCTCTTGACTCATGTTTACATGTTCTACAGGCTAGTCTTGTTTTTATAACTCGTTTTGATAAGTTGCCCACTCTTTAAAGGTTAACATTTTATGACCAAATGACTGAGAAATAGCTGTCTCTGAGTCAGGATGGTAAGAGAAGCCCAGTATGAGGGATACCACTAGATAAGAACAAGGCAAGGAATAATAGACTTGGTATCACTCTCAAAGAATCTCTATGGCTAATGAAAAAACTTATATTTGATTCTTTTTCAGTGCTTCTTCTTGAAATGAGATATTTAAATTTAATGTAATTTTGTATTTAAAACAATTAATAGAATTAGAGGTTTATTTATCCAGTGATTGTGTCTAAGACACAAGTGGCCTTAAAAGTGATAAACATAGATGAGACTTACATTACAAAGTTCCTCAGCTGAATTTCTCTCTGACCACTCTGTATAATCACATTTGTATTTTCTAGAATTTTATACAGTTTACAGATGATCCAAATATTTTTCCCTTACGTTTTTCTTTCATAATGTTCAGTTCATAAAATCATCATCATCACCACCACCACAACCACCATCAGCATCTTCATCACTGCCCTTATTATTATTGAGAAGATATTAAGCTCTTGACACATATTAGCTCATTGATATCTCCCAATAATCCAATGAAGTAGGTATTATTACTATCCTGATTTTTCTGATGAGGAAACTAAGGCACAAAAAGTAATTGGCACAAATTTATACAACTAGTATATGTCATTGAGGACAGTCTTTTAAACATTATTCTATAATGCTTTAGGCCTAGTGAGACCTTAGGGAAATTTTAATTTAGCCCCTTATTTTGCAAAATGAGAAGCTAAGGACCACTGTGAACTGACTTTCCTTTGGTCAATTCTCGGCAGAGCTTTGATTAGTATGCACATTTCCTGATTTCTGGTACAGGGATCTTTCTAATATTATACTTTGCCCTTATCTTCAAGGTACTACAGTCTTCACCAGAATGTCCACTTCATAAGGGGAAAAATATAGAAACAAAAGCACTTTGTGGGCTTTCCTGGTGGCGCAGTGGTTGAGAGTCCGCCTGCCGATGTGGGGGACGCGGGTTCGTGCCCCGGTCCGGGAAGATCCCACGTGCCGTGGAGCAGCTGGGTCCGTGAGCCATGGCCGCTGAGCCTGGGCGTCCGGAGCCTGTGCTCTGCAACGGGAGAGGCCACAACAGTGAGAGGCCCGCATACCGCAAAAAAAAAAAAAAAAAAAAAAAAGCACTTTGCTCTTCCGTAAATAAAATGTTTGGTAGGAATGGAGACTTAGTCTATTGATTAAAATAGGATTCTTGGAATATTTTTATACTCATTGCTACCTATGAGGTCCTGTTAACCTGGATATTTCATGGAAGGCATAGAATATTAACCATTTTTAGCTTTTAGGGAAGCAATTTTTATCACCAGTGTCCTTAATTATGAAGGGTTGTAAAGTCGAGTTTTCTTATACCCATTCTCTGTAATATCATTCACAAATGAGTCACATTGAGTTACATTGTAAAAACACATAATATACATTTCTCATATCTAAAACAATGAAGTTAAATAACCACATCCCTAGAATAAAGTTGAACAATACTTGAGTAAGTTTGAACGGGATTTGATTTACCTTCTTCTGTCCTTGGAGAATTTCATAACTATCCAGGAGTAGTTCTTTAGGCATATGTAAGATAAGTGACTTCTTTTGAAAATGCAAAACTCATTGTTGGTTAATACCTGTTAAATACAACTAAAGATTCAAATACACTGAAGAACAAATGGAAAGCATGCTTTCTGCCAATTAATAGCTGGCATTCTAAAAAATCTGAAAGTGAAGGTCTTCTAGTATTTTGGAGTACTCAGTTGTGTTTAATTATGAAAACTATAGAACGTGATTCTTCTTATAAACTGTATTAATTACAGAACAGATTTCTGTATGAAATTGAATTAATTTTAAACCTTCTTTGTGGTAAGGAATTTGGATTATGAAGTACCCAAAGGACTTCATTATGAGGCAGCTTCATTTATAAGCAGGGCATCAATCTACCTATTTTGCTTTTGAGCAAGACTCAAACTTATGGGTAAAATATTCCCTTGGGGTAAAGCAGATGCCTTCAGAAGCTGCGTTAATAACTATTTGCAGTAACTGTTTATGATTCATGAGCTAAGCAGGGTTATTTTCCTATGGCTCACCAGACCATCTGTAAATTGGCCTGACACAGAGCTTCAAAAGAATAAATAGACAGTAAAAAATTCAGAGTTAGAATTGAGGCTGTTTTCTTAATGTGAAATCCCAGTTGTTGCTGTTTTTAACCTAATCAAGTACTTTTCCTTTTCACTGAGGTCTAAATGTTGACTGTAGGTTAATTTCAGCATATAAGCCTTAACATATGGTAAACAAGTAAATATTTATTTTACATACACTTCCTAAGGTTTGAGTATATTGCATAAATTAAGTAAAAAATATGCATGTCATTTTAAAAATTGTCTAAAAATTAAAAATTAACAATAGAGGAGAAAATATGCATGTCCAGGAAACCCAGAAAAATAATAAAGTAATAATAAAATTAAAATAATAAAACAATAATATATATTATAAAATAATAATATATATATAACCACCAGGTCCCTGACTTCTCCATTTTCTAAATATAAATAAGGTCTCAATGACTTTAATTATATGGATAATTGTTTAATTATCTAAATGTAAAGAGTATATATTTATGATAAATGTAACACATGACCCTGTACAATTCAAACAACACAGAGATGAATAAAAAATGAGAGTGATTACCTACCACTAGCTTCTGTTTTTCAGGTATTTATAGAGTGTAAAATTCGAGGCTCTCCTTCACAAACACATCTAGATGTGTGCATATACATACACATATGTAGTCTTTGTTTTATAGACACTGTGACTTATTGTATGGTAACGTTTTTTAATCTTAAAAGTGAACAACCATGTATAAAGATTAATTTAAGTTTTTTAACAGCAGTGCATTATTCCATGCATTGCCTTTTAAAAAATTATTTCCTTGTTGATAGATATTGAGGTTACCCTCAACATTTTTTCTATAAAAAAGCTTCCTGTTGAAGATATCCTTGTAAATGTCCCAATAACATTAATCATTACAATTTTAATAAGTAAAATTTATTCTTGGTTCAAATTTCAAAAGGTACACATGAGTATATGATGAAAAATCAATCTCTCGCCTACTACTATTTGCCAACTACTCAGTTTCCTTCCTTTTCTTGTGAATCCTTCCAGAGATTTTCTGTGTGTGTGTGTGTGTGTGTGTGTGTGTGTACAAAATATCCCTCCATATATGCTATCATAATCTATATACTCTTCTATACCTTGCTTTAAAAAATTTTTTATTGGAGTATAGTTGCTTTACAATGTTGTATTGGTTTCTGCTGTACAGGAAAGTGAATCAGCCATACATATACCTATATCCCCTCCTTTTTGGATTTCCTTCCCATTTAGGTCACTACAGAGCATTGAGTAGAGTTCCCTGTGCTATACAGTAGGTTCTCATTATCTTGCTTTTTAAATTCATAATAGATCGGTCTGTTTAAGCTGCTTATTTCTTTTTATTGATGCTGAAGTATTCCCTTATATAGATTAGTGTAATTTATTCATCTTATTAAATATTAAGTAGTCCCTCATTAAGTTGTTTCCTATCTTTGCTATTACAATAAAGTGAATATCTTTATATGTATACAATTTTCACCCAGGTGATTGTATATCTGTAGCATCATACTTAAGTGCAGAATTGTTGGATCAAAGAGTATGAGCAATTTTATTTTGAAAAAATTAAAATTGCAAGCCTCCTTTGTACAGAGATTGTATCAACATACTTTTCAACCAACAATGTATAAGAAATATACATTTTCATAATTAATTTTACATAATGTATTTTCCCTTCAACTCTGTCCAACATAGTTTCTCTTTCTCTCTCTCTCACCATGGTCAATATGGTAGATGAAAATGTAACCTCATTATGATTTTGTTTACTACTTTTCTTTTTTTGGCCACCCGTGCAGCTTGTGGGATTTTAGTTCCCTGACCAGGGATCGAACTTGGGCCAGTGGTAATGAGAGCGCAGAGTCCTAAACACTGGACTACCAGGGAATTCCCTGTTTACTATTTTAAAAAGTATCAGTGAGGCTGAACAATGATTCATATATTTATTAATCATTTGTATTATCTTTTCTATTAATATTTATCTTCCATTTCCCCCAATCTGATTCTTAGATTTTTCTTATTGAGTTACGTGAACTTGTTATATTTAAGGCTATTGGTTGTCTAATAGTGGTGTTGGTTGCAAATTCCCACCCTCTCCTCCCCAAAGTTATCTTTTGTCATTTGACTTTTGGTCATTATTGCAATGCAGAAAGTTTTTATTTATTTTTTTTTATTATTTTTTATTTTTTATGTTACGTGGGCCTCTCACTGTTGTGGCCTCTCCTGCTGCAGAGCACAGGCTCCAGACCTGCAGGCTCAGCGGCCATGGCTCACGGGCCCAGCCGCTCCGTGGCATGTGGGATCCTCCCGGACCGGGGCACGAACCCGTGTCCCCTGCATCGGCAGGCGGACTCTCAACCACTGCGCCACCAGGGAAGCCCAAGTTTTTATTTTTATGTAGTAGAATTTATCATCTATTTTTAGTGGTTTCTGAGTGTTTTTTTTAACATTTTTTTGGAGAATAATTGCTTCACAATGGTGTGCCAGTTTCTGCTTTATAACAAAGTGAAACAGCTATACATATACATATATCCCCATATCTCCTCCCTCTTGCGTCTCCCTCCCACCCTCCCTATCCCACCCCTGTAGGTGGTCACAAAGCACTGAGCTGATCTCCCTACGCTATGCGGCTGCTTCCCACTAGCTATCTATTTTACATTTGGTAGTATATATAAGTCCATGCCACTCTCACTTCGCCCCAGCTTACCCTTCCCCCTCCCCCTGTCCTCAAGTCCATTCTCTATGTCTGCGTCTTTATTCCCGTCCTACCCCTAGTTTCGTCCAAACCATTTTTTTTTGTTTTAGATTCCATATATATGTGTTAGCGCACGGTGTTTGTTTTTCTCTTTCTGACATACATCACTCTGTATGACAGACTATGGGTCCATCCACCTCACTACAAATAACTCAATTTGTTTCCTTTTATGGATGAGTAATATTCTCTTGTATATATGTGCCACATCTTTATCCATTCATCTGTCAGAGGACACTTAGGTTGCTTCCATGTCCTGGCTATTGTAAATAGAGCTGCAATGAACATTTTGGTACATGACTCTTTCTGAGTTATGTTTTTCTCAGGGTATATGCCCAGTAATGGGATTGCTGGGTCGCATGGTAGTTCTATTTTTAGTTTTCTAAGGAACCTCCATACTGTTCTCCATAGTGACTGTATCAATTTACATTCCTACCAACAGTGCAAGAGGGTTCCCTTTGCTCCACACCCTCTCCAGCATTTATTGGTTGTAAATTTTTTGGTGATGGCCATTCTGACTGGTGTGAGGTGATACCTCATTGTAGTTTTGATTTGTATTTCTCTAATGGTTAGTGATGTTGAGCATCCTTTCATGTGTTTGTTGGCAATCTGTGTATCTTCTTTGGTGAAATGTCTATTTAGGTCTTCTGCCCGTTTTTGGATTGGGTTGTTTGTCTTTTTGATATTGAGCTGCATGAGCTGCTTGTATATTTTGGAGATTAATTCTTTGTCAGTTGCTTCATTTGCAAATATTTTCTCCCATTCTGAGGGTTATCTTTTCATCTTGTTTATGGTTTCCTTTGTTGTGCAAAGCTTTTAAGTTTCATTAGGTCCCATTTGTTTATTTTTGTTTTTATTTCCATTTCTCTAGGAGGTGGGTCAAAAAGGATCTTGCTGTGATTTATGTCATGGAGTGTTCTGCCTATGTTTTCCTCTAAGAGTTTTATAGTATCTGGCCTAACATTTAGGTCTTCAATCTGTTTTGAGTTTATTTTTGTACATGGTGTTAGGGAATGTTCTAACTGCATTCTTTTACATGTAGTTGTCCAGTTTTCCCAGCACCACTTATTGAAGAGGCTGTCTTTTCTCCATTGTATATTCTTGCCTCCTTTATCAAAGATAAGGTGACCATATGTGTGTGGGTTTATCTCTGGGCCTTCTATCCTGTTCAATTGATCTATATTTCTGTTTTTGTGCCAGTACCATACTGTCTTGATTACTATAGCTTTGTAGTATAGTCTGAAGTCAGGGAGCCTGATTCCTCTAGCTCCATTTTTCTTTCTCAAGATGGCTTTGGCTATTCGGGGTCTTTTGTGCTTCCATACAAATTGTGAAATTTTTTGTTCTAGTTCTGTGAAAAATGCCATTGGTAGTTTGATAGGGATTGCATTGAATCTGTAGATTGCTTTGGGTAGTATAGTCATTTTCACAATGTTGATTCTTCCAATCCAAGAATGTGGTATATCTCTCCATCTGTTTGTATCATCTTTCATCTCTTTCATCAGTGACTTATAGTTTTCTGCATACAGGTCTTTTGTGTCCTTAGGTAAGTTTATTCCTAGGTATTTTATTCTTTTTGTTGCAGTGGTAAATGGGAGTGTTTCCTTAATTTCTCTTTCAGATTTTTCATCATTAGTGTATAGGAATGCCAGAGATTTCTGTGCATTAATTTTTTATCCTGCTACTTTACCAAATTCATTGATTAGCTCTAGTAGTTTTCTGGTAGCATCTTTAGGACTCCGTATATATAGTATCATGTTATCTGTAAACAGTGACAGCTTTACTTCTTCTTTTCCAATTTGGATTCCTTTTATTTTCTTTTCTTCTCTGATTGCTGTGGCTAAAACTTCCAAAACTATGTTGAATAAGAGTCGTGAGAGTGGGCAACCTTGTCTTGTCCCTGATCTTAGTGGAAATGATTTCAGTTTTTCACCATTTAGAATGATGTTGGCTGTGGGTTTGTCATATATGGCCTTTATTATGTTGAGGTAAGTTGCCTCTATGCTTACTTTCTGAAGGGTTTTTATCATAAATCTGTGTTGAATTTTGTTGAAAGCTTTTTCTACATCTATTGAGATGATCATATGGTGTTTTTCCTTCAGTTTATTAATATGGTGTATCAAATTGATTGATCTGCATATATTGAAGAATCTTTGCATTCCTGGGATAAATCCCATTTGATCATGGTGTATGATCTTTTTAATGTGCTGTTGGATTCTGTTAGCTAGTATTTTGTTGAGGATTTTTACGTCTATGTTCATAAGTGATATTGGCCTGTAGTTTTCTTTCTTTGTATCTTTGTCTGGTTTTGGTATCAGGGTGATGGTGGCCTCGTAGAATGAGTTTGGGAGTGTTACTTCTTTTGTTATATTTTGGAAGAGTTTGAGAAGGATAGGTGCTAGCTCTTCTCTAAATGTTTGATAGAATTTGCCTGTGAAGCCATCTGGTCCTGGGCTTTTATTTGTTGGAAGATTTTTAATCACAGTTTCAATTTCGGTGCTTGTGATTGGTCTGTTCATATTTTCTATTTCTTCCTGGTTCAGTCTCGGAAGGTTGTGCATTTCTAAGAATTTGTCCATTTCTTCCAGGTTGTCCGTTTTATTGGCATATAGTTGCTCGTAGTAATCTCTCATGATCCTTTGTATTTCTGCAGTGTCAGTTGTTACTTTTCCTTTTTCATTTCTAATTCTATTGATTTGAGTCTTCTCCCTTTTTTTCTTGATGAGTCTGGCTAATGGTTTATCAATTTTGTTTGTCTTCTCAAAGAACCAGCTTTTAGTTTTATTGACCTTTGGTATTGTTTCCTTCATTTCTTTTTCATTTATTTCTCATCTGATCTTTATGATTTCTTTCCTTCTGCTAACTTTGGGTTTTATTGTTCTTCATTCTCTAATTGCTTTAAGTGTAAGGTTAGGATGTTTATTTGCGATGTTTCTTGTTTCTTGAGGTAAGATTGTATTGCTATAAACTTCCATCTTAGAACTGCTTTTGCTGAATCCTATAGGTTTTGGGTCATGTGTTTTCATTGTCATTGGTTTCTAGGTATTTTTTGATTTCCTCTTTGATTTCTTGGTTTTTTAGTATTGTATTGTTAACCTCCATGTGTTTGTGTTTTTTACAGAATTTTTCCTGTAATTGATATGTAGTCTCATAGCATTGTGTTCGGAAAAGATACTTAATATGATTTCAATTTTCTTAAATTTACCAAGGATTGATTTGTGACCCAAGATATGATCTATCCTGGAGAATATTCCATGAGCAGTTGAGAAGAAAGTGTATTCTGTTGTTTTTGGTTGGTATGTCCTATAAATATCAATTAAGCCCATCTTGTTTAATGTATCATTTAAAGCTTTTGTTTCCTTATTTATTTTCATTTTGGATGATCTGTTCATTGGTGATAGTGGGGTGTTAAAGTCCCCTACTATGATTGTGTTACTGTCAATTTCCCCTTTTATGGTTGTTAGCATTTGCTTTATGTATTGAGGTGCTCCTATGTTGGGTACATAAATATTTACAATTGTTGTATCTTCCTTTTGGATTAATCTCTTGATCATTATGTAGTGTCCTTCTTTGTCTCTTGTAATAGTCTTTATTTTAAAGTCTATTTTGTCTGATGTGAGAATTGCTACTCCAGCTTTTTTTTTTTTTGATTTCTAATTGCATGGAATATCTTTTTCCATCCCCTCACTTTCAGTCTGTATGTGTCCCTAGATCTGAAGTAGGTGTCTTGTAGACAGCATATATACAGGTCTTGTTTTTGTATCCATTCAGCCAGTCTATGTCTTTTAGTTGGAGCATTTAATTCATTTATATTTAAGATAGTTATTGATATGTATGTTACTATTACCATTTTCTTAATTGTTTTGGGTTTGTTATTGTAGGTCTTTTCCATCTCTTGTGTTTGCTGCCTAGAGAAGTTCCTTTAGCATTTGTTGTAAAGCTGGTTTGGTGGCGCTGAATTCTTTTAGCTTTTGCTTCTCTGTAAAGATTTTAATTTGTGCATTGAATCTGAATGAGATCCTTGCTGGGTAGAGTAACCTTGGTTTTAGGTTTTTCCCTTTCATCACTTTAAATATGTCCTGCCACTTCTTTCTGGCTTGCAGAGTTTCTGCTGAAAGATCAGCTGTTAACCTTATGGGGATTCCCTTGTGTGTTATTTGTTGTTTTTCCATTGCTGCTTTTAATATTTTTTCTTTGTATTTAATTTTTGGTAGTTTGATTAATATGTGTCTTGGCATGTTTCTCTTTGGATATATCCTGTATGGGACTCTCTGTGCTTCCTAGACATGATTAACAGTTTCCTTTCCCATATTAGGGAAGTTTTCAAGTATAATCTCTTCAAATATTTTCTTACTCCCTTTTTGTTTCTCTTTCTCTTCTGGGACCCCTATAATGCGAATGTTTGGGCATTTAATGTTGTCCCAGAGGTCTCTGAGACTGTCCTCAATTCTTTTCATTCTTTCTTCTTTATTCTGCTGTGTAGTAGTTATTTCTACTATTTTTTCTTCCAAGTCACTTATCCATTCTTCTTTCTCAGTTATTCTGGTATTGATTCCTTGTAGAGAATTTTTAATTTCATTTATTGTGTTGTTCATCATTGTTTGTTTGCTCTTTAGTTCTTCTAGGCCCTTGCTAAACATTTCTTTTATTTTCTCTATTCTATTTCCAAGATTTTGGATCATTTTTACTATCATTACTCTAAATTCTTTTTCAGGGAGACTGCCTATTTCCTCTTCATTTGTTTGGTCTGGTGGGTTTTTACCTTGCCTCTTCATCTGCTGTGTGTTTCTCTGTCTTCTCATTTGCTTAACTTACTGTGTTTGGGATCTTCTTTTTGCGGGCTGCATGTTCGTAGTTCCCGTTGTTTTGGTGTCTGCCCCCGGTGGCTAGGGTTGGTTCAGTTGGTTGTGTAGGCTTCCTGGTGGAGGGTACTTGTGCCTGTGTTCTGGTGGATGAGGCTGCATCTTGTCTTTCTGATGGGGAGGAATATGTCAGTGGTGTTTTTGGGGTGTCTGTGACCTTATTTTGATTTTAGGCAGCCTCTCTGCTAATGGGTGGGGCTGTGTTCCTGTTTTGCTAGTTGTTTAGCATAGGGTGTACAGCACTGTAGCTTGTTGGTCATTGAGTGGATAAGGGTCTTAGTGTTGAGATGGAGATCTCTGGGCGAGCTTTCACAGTTTGATATTATGTGGAGCCGGGAGGTCTCTGGTGGACCAAGGTCCTGAACTTGGCTCTCCCACCTCAGAGGCTCTGGCGTGATATCTGCCCAGAGCACCAAGACCCTATCAGCCACACAGCTTGGGAATTTCCTGTTAGTCCAGTGGTCAAGACTCAGCTCTTTCACCGCCATGGCCCAGGTTCAATCCCCCGTTAGGGAACTAAGATCTGAAAGCAGATGGTTTCTATAGTGACAAGATACATCCACACTGGTGTTGATTGAAAGGAACATATCTCAGAACTAACAGAGGCCACAGAGGATGGATATCCTTGGGAATCTTTTTTTTCTCCAACTTTTCTGTCCTTGGTCCTGGCTTTGGACCCTGCAGTGCCTTGTAAACTGGCTCTCGTCCTTCAGCGTGGTCTGGGAGTCCCTGGAGAACACAGAGTTAGACCGAAGGATGAGAGTGCCTTTGTAGAAGTCCACAAATCCTGTAGCATAGTTCCAGCGTAACAGGCATACAGCCCTTTACCTGCGGCTGGCAGCACGGCTTGCTGAAATTCGAAGTTCGTGCGTCTGGCGAGCTGGTGCAGCATACAAGATATATTTTTAAATAAACTAAATTAGGGACTTCCCTGGCAGTCCAGTGGTTAAGACTGGGTGCTCCCAGTGCAGGGGGCACAGATTTGATCCCTGGTTGGGGAACTAATATCCCGCATGCTGCATGGCATGGCCAGACACCGAATCTGCCATCTGCCAGCACCTTGATCTTGGACTTCCCAGCCACTCCCGTTGTCCATCTTTGGTCAGGCAGGGTGGAGACATGTTCCTGCCCCTATGGCCTGAGGAGCTGCACAGCGACTGCCTGAGTTTTGTTTGATAATTATAAAGTTCATGTCATCTTCCAAGTTGTTTAACAAAATCACTTGATGTTTTTAGCACTTCTACAGATTAATATTTTTCACATTTAGATCTTATGTCCATCCAAAAATCCATATCAAGTTTCAAATTTACTCATACTGATTAAATGCCCAACTTACATGACACAGACCCCTACTTAACTAGATTTGAGGACCTCAGCCACTGTGTTAGTGTCCTTCCGTTGTTTTCTGGATATTCTCATAGGGGTTATTTCATGAACCATCTGATATGAGGTAGGATAATTTCTTGGCTATAATTATAGCTTCTGGAATCAGACAGATTTTGATTTGAAATCTGGTTCTGCTATTTACTAGCTGTGGCATCTTCAGAAAATGTGAGTAGTTGCTGAAGGTCATAGCAGTAATAAGGCTTACATCATAAGATTACTGGGAATATTAAATGAGATGATACATGTCATCCTGATACACCTAACTGGCAATATTTGGAACGATTACCATCATCAGCATATTAATGTGATTATTAATAATTAATAATAATGTTATTGTTATTATCATTAAGGTCAGTTTGCTGGGTAGAACCCCAATTGTGATAGCTTCCTCTGCTGATCTAGAGAGAGCCCAAGTGATGCCAAAGGTAAACATAGTGGGAATGTCATTGTTTAAGATAGTGTCTCTAAACATGCCACACTCCCAGAGCCACACGATTTTAGAGCTGGATTATATGGAAAAGCAGGTCTCCTAATTGTTGACTGCACATTGCCACATGGGCCCTGAAGAACCTGGCTTGCCCACCAAGCTTTTCAAGAAGGCTGAAGACCCACATTCATCTAATTATGAGATTCAAACCCAGACCAGTAGGCCTGGTGAGTAACCGGTATAGAAAATAGAGAAGAGGGACTTCCCTGCTGGTCCAGTGGTTAAGAATCTGCCCTCCAATGCAGGGGACATGGGTTCAACTCCTGGTCAGGGAACTAAGATCCCACATGCAGCGGGGCAACTAAGCCCGCACACTGCAACTAGAGAGAAGCCCACGTGCCACAACTACTGAGCCCATGCACCACAACTAGAGAAGCCCTCATGCTGAAACTAGACAGAAGCCCGCACATCACAATGAAGACCCAGGGCAACCAAAAAAAAAAAAAAAGAGAGAGAAAATAGAGAAGAATAGTATATTTATAACCCTGAAAGAGGTAGAACTTTCCTGGAATTCACAAAATTCAGAAGTTATAAAGGAAAGCATCAACTGATTTTAATATTTAAAAGTTCAGAATTTCTGTGCAATAGATGTCAAAATTAAAGTCAAAAGACAATTGTCAACCTGACAAAATTTTTTTGCAACATATGGGCATAAAATGATATCAGCCTTAATATCTAAAAATTTCATGCCAATTAAGATGGGAAAAAACAACGTAATAGAAATTTAAGAAATTACAAATGATTAATAAACATGTGAAAAATGTTCAAATGAAAATTCAAACACAGATATATTTTTCCCTTAGATAGACAAACATTTAAAATATTGGTAATAACCAAGAGCATATAGGTACATTGCAGGTAGAATATAGTTTGGGAGTACCTAAAAAATTATACATTCACTTGAATTGGCAAATGTCACTTCTAGACATATTTTGTACATACATGTGTGCACTAAGATATAGCATTAAGAGAATTAATTGTCACATCACATCATAAAAAAATATAGAAACGATCTAAATATCCATCAATAGAAGAATGGTTGATATGGAATGCTATACAATGGTTAAAAATCATGTGGTAAATTCTAATAAGGAACAGTTTCCCAAACATACTGCTGTATGAAAATGCAAGTTGCAGAACAAAATATATAGTGTGATTCCAGAAGTGATAAGAAATCCTCCAGACAAAAGTATATATAGTGTATATAGCTATGTAGAAGAATGTTTGGAAAAGTCATACCTAAATGTTAGTTTAGTGTGCTTCTGATAAGGAAAGTGGGATCCTCTGAGGAGAGGGAGGTGGAGAGGTAGGGGAGAGAGTATGGGAGATTTTCACTTTTCTTTCTCTATATCTCTCTGTGGTTTAAAGGCTTATGACTAGAATATATTCAAGTACTTGTGTATCTGAAACTTAACAAAAATGACATCATGGTTATCCTTACACAGTACTGTTTGCTGCAAAGTTTAATGGAATAGTTACTTCTAAAATCTCACCTACGATGATTTATGTTTTCAGAATACAGTTGGAAAACCAATTATGAGATCACAAATAATCAGGGTGTAGAGCAGGATTGCTCACAAAACACTAAATTTAGGACTGGTTTGCCAGCAGCACATTTTAAGATAAGGCCGAAATCCTTGTTAGAGCTGGTGCCGGTTATAATGAGGTGATTTTGCCGACAAACTGAACCCAGCCCCATCATACTAAGTTCTGCACTGCAGCAAGTAGTGTCACATTCTGGGATGGGCTTTCTTTCTCTGCTGCAATCCTAATGGACTTTTGCTCTTTAACATATAAGGAAAACAGTGGCAGATGAAACTTCCCTGGTATCATTAAAATTGTGAAACTGACTTACAGTTGTTTGGCAAAGCCATTGCATAAGAACATAATTTTTTTGGGAAATTTCTTGAGAAAAGACTTGATGCCCTAATAGTCATGAATTTTCTGCCTCTAAGAATGGCCTTTTTGGTTTGTCATTTGTTTTCCTGCTTTTGACAAAGACAGGGGTCCAAAAAATATTTCACTTTCCTCTTGTCTGTACACACTATCTGCATAAGCAAAGCAAGAGTGAAAACACCATGGTAAACAGCAGTGATGTTCATCTGTAGTAGCAGGCAATGAAGAGGTCTGTGACAAAATAGTAAGTGCACGCCCCATCCAAAGAGGCAGCTTCGTTCAGTTCCAGCTGGTTGTTATCATGTTGGAATGGAAGTCCAGTGCTGCAGGTTTTCTAATTTTTAAGGAGAAGCCAAAAAAAAAATTCTGAGTTTATATGGTTATTAAATATTGGGAAATATAAACTATAAATACAAAATATAATGTGTAGCCAGCCCTGTAAAACATGAAAGGCAAATTTAGCTTGTGGGCCACCACTTTGCAACTCTGGATTCATGTCATTCTTTTTGTCCTGAATGCTCTGCATCATGGGTTCCCAAACATGGCAGTGCAAAAGGATTCTCTATGGAAGTTATTAAAAATCCAGACTATCAGGCTCCATTCAGTGTACTAAACTTGTAATTACATTTTTAACAAGTTCCTCTATTGACTGTATACAGCTTGCCCAACAAGAGCTTTTGGATAGCTGCCTATCAGCTACAATTGGAATAGCAGATGAAATCCATCTTGAATGCAAATTGCAATCCATTCATGGTAATTGCCCAGGGCACTGATTTGAGGAGGACCGTCTGAGTGTGACCAGGTTCAGTGGGGAGACTGATGATCTGTTAGTGATGTCTACCTTGGGCAGAGACAGAGAGAAATGTGGTACATGTGCAGTTTCTTTGCTGACCATGACCAATTGGTTAGGATCTATGCTTTTAAAAATAATATTTAAGTAGTTCCATGATGTGGCCTCACCTTCTCTAGTCTCATCATCTACTATATCCTGCCTCATATGTGAATCTCCAGTAACAAAGTATTTGTTGCTTCCCATATGTGTCGTTCTGTTTCACTGCTCTGTGGCTTTGCTCCTGCACTTTCCGTCCCTTACCCCCTCCTTTTCTGGCTGACTCTACTCCCTGGGTAGGGCTCAGATTGGACATCTTCCAGAGGAGGATTTTTCTGACTTCTTCTCCCTCCCCCTTTATTTCAGGATGGGTTAAGTGCCTTGTGCTTCCTCATATGAGTGTCCTAAGAATATCTCCATCATGGTATTTGTTTCATATTATTAAAACCATCAGCTTACACTTGACATTTCTTTCCCAAACTTGAAGCTTTCCCACCTTGAATATTTTATTCATATATGTATAAACACACAATGTATCATCAATTACATAACTAAACTACATCTGATATATCTGTAGTGCTGAATTAATGTTTATTAAATTGAACTTAGCCATTTTTACTATGGATAGCCTTATATTATATATATTTGTATTGGAGACTTATCTTTCTTGCTGAATCTTATCTTGCTTAAGGGCAAAGTACCTGGAAACATAGATGTTAAAAAATGTTGAAGCATAGAAGCGCCTTAGAAATTATCTTATTAATATATTTCTCTTGTAATTATACACAAGAGGAAAATGAGGTTAGGAGAAGAGAGAAGCCTATGTGGTTAAGCTTAATTTCTGAAATCATACTGTCAGGGTTCAAATCCTGATTCACCACTTCCTAGCTATGGGAACTTAACTGTAAATTCTGAGCTTCACTTTTTTTGATGTGAGGATGAGGCCAATAATATTAAGTCCCTAAGAGGGATAATATGTTGTTTCAATGAGAAAACCCCTTTTTTATGCTTGGTAAAATTCTTATCATGTTGCAAGCGCTAACTACATGTTACTTGTTGTAGTTTGCCCCTAAAATACATAGTAGTTAGTGAAGGAACCAGAAGAAGAACCCAAGTTTTCTGACTTTCATTCCAGTTATGTTAACAGTTTAATTAATCCTCTACTATGGCAGACTACATGTTTACCAGTTTTGGCACTGGCCTTGCTCCCCAAACACCTAATACTTAGCAAGAGGGCTAAGCAATGAGGGCTTTTTGCTGGAACCTTTAAAAGTAAGTGCAAGGTAAAGGGAAAGCATTCTTAAGCAAATACAAAACAAAATGAGAACAATGACAGAAATTTGGACTAGATGAATAGTCAAATTCTTTTTCTCACATGTAATATATTATGCAAAACATTTACATAAGCCACTGAATACATTTCAAGTCAAGTTTGCTTCGGTGGTTTAAAAAATAATCATCCAAGGTGAGTTGAAGGGAAACATGTCTGGCTGTGTCCTCTCAATGACAACGTGCTTGTAAAATGGCAAGCATTTGGGAGTCCTTGACAAAATCATGACAATCCTTTGAGCCATAATCATAGTGAATAGTGTCAATAAATTATTCTTTTAAACATTGTCTGTAGCATTACATAATGTTCAAGTTCTTGTTTTTAAATCAATTCTACAGGATTCTCACTAATCTAAAGAAACCAAAAATATTTTACCATTGCAGTGGGACAACAAATTGCTCATCAATTCAGCTTTGTATAGAATGTTCTATTCAATGTAACATCTGGCATCCATTTCCTTGCCTTGCCTGCAATATCCTCTATCAAGGCTTCAAGACATTATTTAATGTTAGCCATGCTCACTGGAAACTGATTAGTTTGATCATATATATAACCAAATAATCAGTTTTTAATAGATGGTTTTAATGGATATGTTTTTAATATATATTATTTTAAAATTAATCTGTTTTAATGTATAGCATCAAAAGTTTTTTGATAATTCCAATATTGAAGTTGACAGAAATCATTGTGTTTTTATTGAAAACAATAATGCTTAACTATAGATTTACATCAATATATCGTAGGAACCTAAATCCTTAAAAAAAAAAGGGATATATGTTACCTGTGCAGAGTTGAGGCTGGCACGGTACCTTGGTTCTTTATGACAATGTGATCTACGAAACCAATGCTGAGACTGCCCACCTCCAATTCTTTTGTTAATGAGTAAGAACTGTGTCATATTCCTACCACAGGACAAAAGGGAGTGACTTAGGCCAATGATAATTTATTCCACAGGGCTGGACACATTGCAACCAACAAATCAGAAGGAAGGGGATAATGAGCAATGGGGCAGTAACCAAAGGTGTGTGCTGCATCACCTCTAGAAATCAATTCGAAGAATAGATCCTATGTTAGGATGATGAGTGTTACCTCACACCACGATGGCATTCCTAATGATCAGGCATTCATGTTCATAAACAGCTTGGAGGATAAAGGTGTGCAGAAGTAATAACTAACATGAATTTAGCTGTGGTAGTAAGATACATACCATTTTAAAACTGCTCTAGTATCTATGCAAATATGATACATATTTAGGGAAACTTTTATTATTTCAGGCCACCAACTGGTGCTAGTTAATAAAGAGGTTTTAGTTAATAAATAGGATTAGTATTACACCAAGAGTTTCAGGAAATAATAGTTGTTCCCAATCCTGGCTATGAATCTGAATCCCATGGACTTGAGAAATTCCAAGGACTTGTGGGATAGATGAAGAGGTGTTAGTATGAAAGGTGGAATGGTCCAAGGTATTTGTAATTTGAGCAATAAAAAAGCTTTGAGATATTCTGTGACCCATAGAGTTTAGAGTAACACCGTATGAAATAAACACGCCTGCCCTGAGCACGCTGGCATTCTTAAAAGGTGAATAAAATGTACTTAGGTGTGAATAGAAACCTTCATTAAAAAAAATGGAACAAACTCACTTGTGTTTGCCTCTATCCAGTGTTTCTTAACTCTCTTGGTTCAAGGGCCTCATTGAGAATCTGATCAAGGTTATGGAACACTTCCCAGAGAGATGCACATTTACATATTCACACAATGCTTTGAATATTAATACCCCCTTCTCTAATGTTCTTGGTCTTATTAGAAAAACTGAAACAGCATAACTAATAACTAACAACAGATACAACTGATCAAGTCCTTACCAGTTTTCCAAGTTCTACCTAGATCTACTGAATTAGAAGCTTCAGGGGCTCAAAAATATGTAATTTCATAAAGTCCTTTTGTTGTTTCTGATGAAATTAATTGGATCCCTCTTGATTAGTCAGAGAAACAAGGGCTTTAGAGTCCGACAAACTTGAGTTAAAAATCAAAACTTTACATTCAATGAGCAAGGGTAAGTCATTTAAACTCTGTCTTAGTCCCTCTCACCTATAGAATGTGAAAGGTAGCTGTCCTCACAAGAGTGTGGTAAAAATAATATGAGATAATGTATGACAGGCTCAGAGCATGCCCCTAGCATATAGTAAGCACTATATGCACCTTTTCTTTATTGTAGGTACTCATAAGGGGCCTGATTTGTTTGCAGTGAGGATATTGTCCTAATATTAAATAATTCCTTGAGATAAAAAATTCAGAAAACAGAAATCGTGATACTAAAACAAAGATAAAATAGCAAAGGCAAGAGCTGCAGATGGCTTTTATTTGAGTCACATAATGTATAAACATATTATCAAGGCAGAGCTTCAGAAAACAAAGCTCATTGCTCCCCAGATGCACAGGTCTCATCTTTAACCTTAATTTTGCAAGGCTTTTGGAAGTTTTCCAACTCTTAAAGCTTTTAAATTTTTATGTCAATATAGTGAATTCTTGGTTGTGTGAAAGGAGACACAAGTGTTCAGAATGGTTCTGAATTGGGAAAATGATAATATAAATCATGTTTTATGTCTAGCAACAAACAAATCTTTGAGCATGATGCAATAAACACTGTGAAGAAGAGTTAAGATTTAGAGATGTACCCAGATTGTTTGGTCAACCAAAAAAGAATATTCTTATTGGAAACATTAGCTTTAAAGAGGATAAAAATGGGGGGTCTGGGTTAGGCAAGAAAAAAAAAAAAAACAGTAGCGGCATTGGGTGAAATAACAGAGAAAATGGAAAAGGAGGGAACAGCCAAAAACAGGGAGGCAGTGATGACTGCTGGCATTTTAGGAGAGATTTTAAAGTAATTTTGCATAGCTCAGTAACTTACTTGGGAGGTTTTCTCTCGCTTCTTAGGTTAATGTATCTTTGATCCATCCAAGGATCTAAGAGATGGGTCAGGAGAGTTAAGGTCAATGATGGAGTGTCCCAAAATAGAATCAGATCACTAAAAGAGCTTAGTGACATTTAGTGACCCATGAGGCCACTATTGTCTCTTAGAGAATCAACATATGAGATAAATATTTGCCCTGAGCTGGTGAGTGTCCTCTCAAAATGTTGAGTGCGGAACCATGTCTGTGAGTCAGTACTTTCACAGAGAACAGAGCCAACACGAGTTTGCTTTGTTTCCGTGGTCTTTATGTTTTCCACCCATGGACTTCACTGAAAATCTGACAAAAGATTTTATATACCCTTCCTAGAGAAATTGTTTACATTTATATATAAGCACAGTTTTTTGTTGTTTGATTGCCACTTCTCTAATGTTCTTGGTCGTCTAGGGAAATATAAACAATGTAACAAGTAATAATACCTTCAATTATTAATTAAGCTAATAATAACTAATAGTTACTATTAATTAAGTCCTTAGTATGTTAAGGACATTGTGCTAAGCCCTTTATATGCATTACCTCATTTAATCCTCACCTTGACCCTCTGAATTAAATAATATTATGGACCCCATTTTATAGATGGGAAAACTGAGGCTTAGAGAACTTAAATAGCTTGCTTAAAGCTCTACAGCTAGCAAGTGGCAGAGCCTGGAATCAAACTGAGGTCCGTGGGGTGCCAGTGCATATAATCTTAAACACTCCTTCATAATACCTCTAATTTTTGTATAGAATTTTTTTATAGGCACTTAAGATCCCATATTCTTAAGATCCCATATTCCAACCTGGGCTCTAAAAAATTAGTGAACCTTCTGAATTTATACATTGTGTGCGTGTGTGTGCAATGTTTGTTTTTCTGGAGATCGATAGCTTTAAGCAGATTCCCTTAGAATACCTTATCTAAAACAGTAAAGAGTCAGTCATCTAGCTCTGTCAGATTTTAGCTGTGGATTAAGTTAGGCCATCATAGAGCCACATATTTGGGCCACACTGACCGTCTTCCCTCCACTTCTGTCATCTCACAGAATTGCTGTTACAGAGTTGTTTTTGGAATAATGCCCTAGTCTTGAATTGAAGAATATTGCCAGAAATAGATGTATAAAATCTACGACTGCATTTGCTTTCGGAATATTTTTGAGTATATTTTAAATATACTCAAATATCTTAAATATTTAAACTGTTTAAAAATACCTCCAGTGTCTTCTAAACGAAACCTCAACCAACAAATTACTTTTAGAAGAGAGAATATACCTTCCTTATGCATAATAAAGAAAGTACTGATGTATCCCTTTACGCAAAAGCCAAAATTTCAGACTCGAATCTGCAATCCAACTTTAGTACTTCTGGAGGGGGTCTTTGGCTTGCATACCTGAATTTTATCTCACCCTCAGTTATAGTCATCTACTCTGATTTGTATTTTCCCTTGTTTTGTGTGTGTGTGTAAATAAATATATATATTTAATTCCATGAATTTTTGTTTTTGGCGGGAGAAGGATTTATTACTTGCAGCAAGCAGGGAGAACACAAGGGATCTTTCCTAAAGCAGTGTCTCCATTCCATGAATTCTTGTAAAGCATCTGAAATTCTTTATGGAACACTGAGGAATATAAATTAAAAATTTAAGTTTTCTTCCTTCTTCCTTTTCTATCACTTCATGCCTAAAAAGAGGCAGAGCTTTAAGACCTTGCAAATATTTGTTCTTTAATGCCTTGACCGACAAAGATCATTTCAAGGAAATGATCCCCAGTTAGGGCAAAATAGCAGATGAAAATAATACAAATGCCTTCAATGACAAACACTTTTCTTACTGATTAACTTAGCAGAGGACCATATCTTGCTTCCCTCCTCCCCTACAAATATTTTCTTAGGCAAAAATGGATTTCTTTCATTCATGACTGGATTTTCTGAGAAGTAGCTGTATTGTAGCTATTTTGTGTTGTGAATCTAATGAAGCCACATGGTTTAAACCCAGATTTGAAGGGGCAAAGTTTTCTTCCGGTTGTTATACTTGAATACCTGAATGTGAAGTCTAGCCCAGTGAAAAGATCAACACACCAGCTCAGGAGCTAGCTAATATGCTGGTATTTATGCATAGAGATAACATTTTGCTCAAGAAAGAACTTTGAATTTTCTGAATCAGTTAAAACAAGTAATTGGTTAAGAGTCTAAACCTGGTGCCATAGAGCATGATTCTTGAAAACATTTTAGGTCAGGTTGAACCAATTATGAACTCTGCTGGGAGACTGTAAAAAAATCAGGAAAAACTTTAAGACAGCTACAGTGGGTGTCTGTTCTGAAAAAAAAAGAATATAGAAAATTTTTTCCACTGCCTTGCATACCAAGAGAACTCTCAAATTTTTGCTTCTCACCAAGATCAATCTTATAAACCCTACACTTACATAGCTCACTACTGGTTCCTCAGCTCTAATGCCTGTCTCATCATTTCGAACTCAGTATCTGAAGTGGAATTCATACACATCCAACATGACTCTTTTTTTAAGTATAGTTGATTTACAATGTGATAGTTTTAGATGTACAACAAAGTGATTCAGTTATGCATATATATATATATATATATATATATATACATATACTTTTTCAGATTCTTTTCCCTTATAGGTTATTACAAAATATTGAGTATAGTCCCTGTGCTATACAGCAGGTTCTTGTTGGTTATCTATTTAATGTATAGTAGTGTATATATGTAAATCCAACCTGACTCTTCTCAGTGTTCCCTCTCTGAGTGAATGGCCCACCCAGGGCAGGCATCAGAACGCTGAGGGATACATTGGATCATTCCTCTCCTTTCCTGTCTCCCCCTCCTCTTTCAACAAACTGCTCTTTTTTCTATTTCCTTTGTCAAAATTTGTTCCTGCCAAGAGTCTTTTTTCAGCCAGATGACTGAGCAATCCTCCTGGCTAGTGACCTAGATTTCTCTCTGGCCTAGGCACAGCCCATTTTCCGCATTAGAAGCTGGAGTGGTATTTTAACATTTCAATCTGATCGTGCCATTCCCTTTATTGAAAAATTCCAGTGACTTCCCATTACTTTAAAAATTAGGATCCAAATCCTTAATATTGCCTAAAAGGTGCCCACCTGATCTGAATACATCTTCAGACTCATCTCTAGCATTTGGATTTCTCTAAAACCAAGTGCCTACTTGCCTTGAGTCTTTCATACACACACACACACACACACACACACATGCAAGCACTCAACCCCTAACTAATTTCTATTCTACTTTCAAACTCTGCTCAACACACATCCTAACAGAAACTTTCCTTGCTACTTCTGACAGATTCAACCCATTGTAATTTTTAGAGTACCCTATATTTGCCCTTTCTAATACTTATCTCAATTTAATTAATTCTGTAACTAGTTTTTAAGATCTTTTTCTTTTGTTTGACATAAATTTCAAAAAAGTAGATGACATTTTTTTTTTACACTATATACCCAGTGTCTGAAATCAGTGCCTTGCACAAAGCAGGTATTGGGTGAATTAAGTAATAATTGGTGAACCACCTTGTGAGTTAAGTACAAAATGCCACTCTAAATAGTTATATGATTTTTACCTTGTGGAAATTATTAAACATTAATGCTACTAACTATTCCTATTTCCTTTGGGAAGAAGTCAATTTTAAACACAATTTTTAGTAAAAACTAGGAAAGAAGATGATGGACATTTACATTGACTGAGTGCTTACAATGTAGTACAGCTTTAGATCATCAAGCGATACTAATTCTAGTGTAATTCTCACAATTGCCCAGTGAGAATTCATGAGAAAAGAACAGAGACCCAAAGGATAACTTGACCATAGTTACACAGTTATCAAATAACAGAGATGGCAATAATTCAAAGGTTTCAACAAAATAAGTCCACTTTTTGGAAATAACAGGTCTTCCAGAACTTTGAAGAAACAGATGACAATCAGTTGTCCACTTCTCTGCCTCTCTGGTATAGTCTGAGCTTGATCTCTTAATAGATAGCTGCAGCAGGGTAATGGGACAGGCCACCCTTTTCAGCGAAATGAAATTCATATTTGGTGCTTTTTTTTTTTTTTGCGGTATGCGGGCCTCTCACTGTTGTGGCCTCCCCCGTTGCGGAGCACAGGCTCCGGACGCGCAGGCTCCGGACGCGCAGGCTCAGCGGCCATGGCTCACGGGCCCAGCCGCTCCGCGGCATATGGGATCCTCCCAGACCGGGGCACGAACCCGTATCCCCTGCATCGGCAGGCGGACTCTCAACCACTTGCGCCACCAGGGAGGCCCATATTTGGTGCTTTTGATTGCAGACTTGACTGTCAGTCATCCACAAAGAGATACGTGTGGTGCTGCAGTGAATTGGGTCCTTGCTACTCTGTGTGTGTGCACATGTGTGTGCACCTGAACGTGTATCTCTTTTGGTGCTTTTGGTGCTTTGGATTCTGTTATGGTTCTCCTGTGAAGTGGTAAGGTCACACCTATGTGGGTGGAAGGAGAGTAAGTGGTCTCACTTTAAAGAGTTGGATATTACTGGAGTCAATGATGTGATGAAGAGGAGGATTCTCAGAAAAGAATGAACATTTAGCAGGTGGGCTTTACAAAGGCAAGAGGGAATGTCTGTTGCTCTCTGGGGTCAGCCTCCCCCTAAATAAGATGGACTCTGCTGAACAGGCCACAGGGAAATGAGTCTGGAGATGAGGGGGGAAACGCCTCTCTAGGAGACCACAGGAAAGAACATGAACAAATAATACTTTATGAACTATGTTGCCTGGTCGTATGTTCCTATCTGGTTTGGTTTCCCTTGTTATTATATCTGAGCTTCAAGTGGAGTTTGTTTCACTCCTCCAGTCTTGCATCAACTCCAGGACTAGGAATTTAGAGAGCAGTTATGTTCCACATCAAGCTGTAGTATTACACGTGAGTTTTTCTTCTATTTATGTCCCCATGTCCCCACTCTCTGGGCCCACGTGGTGGTGGCAGAGTTGATTACTGAGTTGTTTATCCAGCAACCTCTTGCCTACATGACAATATTCTCTCCATTGAAACCTCAGAAGGTATTAGACTTGAGTTATTGAGCAAGATTCTGGGCTCTTTAGAGGAATATCTTTAGATTCTTCTTTCTTGTAAGTTTCTCCATAGCCCTCAGATTTCCCCCTAATCATTGCTGTTTTCTGAAAGTCATGTAAGACAAAATTTTTCTTCAAAAAAAAAAACCCTTAAAGGCACAATATACAAATATACAGCTATATACTAGCCTGATAGAATTTTGTTCATTCTGAAATATAATTTATCAACCAATAACCATACAATTTCAGAACGTTTCTTCTTTGAGTGGCAGGAATGGGTGGGAGATTAGGAGCCCTTTGTGTAGGACAGAGGGGGCAAAAGAGGAATAAGAGAAGCTAGAAATAGCAAAGACCAGCTGGGCTTACTTTGCCTCTTTTCTTGGAGTGAGGCTAATTTACTTTCAACTGGTGGAGTCCATTTACTTTCAACTGGTGGAGTCCTTGTGCCCAGAGTGGGAAGAGATAAGCTATGAGCCAACTTGGTTTTCAGTGATGGACCAAGTATTGGGTGGCTTTTTCCCTCAACCACAGCAGTTTCTTAAGAATCTGGTTTCCAGAGAATTCATAAATAGAAGTATCAATGTATTTTACATCTCTATACAATAGATAAGGAGAAGACGCACACCAAGAAAATAATGTACCCCATCTTCCAAAATGTCATGGTTTGCTGTATGTTTGATAATCCTAATGTAGGAGTCACCTTAAAGGAAATGAGTGAGTTGATAATGACTTATTATGAACCTCTAAGAGCAGGACACATGTGGGGTCCTATCACAAGATAAGCACCCTACTTGGCAGCAGGTTAGTAAAAGCTACTGGGTCACATAGACAATCCAACAGGAAGTAATTGAGTTTGGATTATTTTTGAGATCTCCCAGCATCCTTCGCATCACTCTCAAATTTACTCCTCTGGTGCTTTGGGCAGTGATGCTTTCTATCATTGTTCTTTTTGGTTTCTTGTCCTGTTAGGTTATAGAAAAATCCCTGACTTCTCAGTTTAGGAACAAGAGTCTCACTCTTACGGGATAGAAAGTGAGTACTTCTGATAACTATTTTTGGGCTTTTGTCATTGGCAGTCTTTTTTACTTTGTGCATTTTATGTTTTACAGCCAAAAGTAAATAACTAAATAAATATTTTTAAAAACCTGATGCTCCGTTCCCAAGCTTTCCTTGAATCTACAGTTAGGGTGAAGAAAGCCACAGCTAGTGTTCAGATGCAGCAGAAGGAGAGATCCTACCAGAATCATCCACTGTCCGGCCTCAGGGTGTTGATGGTGTCAGATGCACTGTCTGTGCCCATTGGGGGACAGGGCAGAGCACTTCAAAGCCCAGTCCCCCTGGGTGCTTATTATGTGCCAAATTAATTTCAGTTGCCAATGTCAAAACTGCCAGTGTTAGAACTAGTAATACGTCTTAGGTAGCATTCTGTTACATGAACACATTTGTGCTATAAAAAGATCCTTCTGGATGAAGAGTCCATGAGAATAGATTGGAGAGGAGTGAATCTCAAGGAAGGGGGACCAGTTAGGAGGCATTTTTGACATTTCAAGTAAAAGAAGATGATGATTTGCGGTAGGATGGTCGCAGTGAGATGGAAAGAAGGGAAAAACTTTGAGAGATTTTTTATAAAAGTTAGAATCCATAGGAACTGCTGATTAACTGGATGTAAAAGATGAGACAGAGGGAAGTGACAAGGGGGAAAGAAACAGGGTATTTGTCTGGGGTTAAAAATAACTGTCCTTTTTGAGTGATTTACTCAGGAAGGGATGGATTTGTACTGAGTCATCTAACTCTCTTACCTCCTTGTAGCCTCACTCTGGTAGAGTATAATTACAGGCCCATTTTAAGGAAATGATCCAAGTGGTGGAGGCTTGCTTACATGGAACTGAATCTCTGACCTGCCTTTTATAGATAGAGCCTGTATTGAATGAAGCTAATCAGCTTAGCACACTGACATTAGCCAGTGGAAGAGAAAACAGACAAAGTTTGAGTTTGTTGAAAGACCATATTAATAGTATTAAAAGCATACAAAAATCAGTGAAGGGCGTGCAGTCATTTTGGAAGGTGGTGAAAACACCTAGTGTGAATACTTTACAAAGATATTAAGCTTTTAGCAGTGGCAGTCGAGCTAAGAAACTGTTTGATATCCCCCCATTATCCACGTCCACAGAGCAGGGTCATTATTTTTCTTTTTTATGAGACCTGAGCTGTCTCATGAGGTATAGACACTTTGAAGGTATATATTGTAGAATCTCAACAAAGTTCCTAAAACACATGACTATTTTCATGGGATAGAATTAACAACAGACAAGAGAAGAAGAAGAACCGAAGTGAAACTAAAATTTCCCAGTGTAAAACTTTCTGGGATTAAGAGATGAGATGAGTGGAGATGAGTGTGTCATGCACTTCTTTAGAGAGAATGTGAGTTTAGGGAAGGAAAAACGCAGTAAAATGGGAAAAGATTAGACCTTGACAGTATATAACAAATTATCATAGTATGCCTCCTCACCATATGCTTGTTCCATGACAAGTTCATGTTCCAAGATGAAATGAGAAATTAAGATGCATGGCATTCATGATTCTGGAAAGGGTAATAATAAAAGAAACCCGTACAATAAAAAAAATCCTAAACAACCACACCCAACCAATAGTCATTTTCAAAGTTCAGTTATTACACATTTACTTGCCTTATTCATTTGGAATGTTATTCTGAAAATGTATCAAATCTTTACAATTTATACCTGTTTCCTTGGTTATGTAAGATTTACTCACCCAAAGTCTGTTTTGCTGATGGGTTATGAACTCCTCAATTATTTGTTGTTTTTGTTTTCCTTTGATGATGAGAATCCAGGAGTCATGATGTAATGTTGCTATGGTAATGAATATGTACAAATAGATGATTAAGGGTGGGGGGAACCTTAAATCTTTAGAAACATATTTGCATATAAATTTCTTTCCAGTGAAATTTTAAAAAATTTCACATGTAAATTTTTTTCTATGTACAAAAGTATGAAAGATGTACTATATTATATCATATCTTGAACAATGCATTTGTGCTGCTTATATTAAGTAACAGGAGTCACTCACTATGCTCCAAGGAGTATTTTCTTAAGAATAGTTCATTTTTAAAGATATTGGATTAAAACTGGATTAATTTCCATAGGTGTGTTTATGTGTGTGTGTACAAATAAAGTATACTCTTAAGTAAAAATTGGGACACATTATAAGGGTGAAGCTCTTTTCTTCAAGCCTATCAGAAATATTTATAATTGCCTAAGAATATACTTTGCCAGCCATTGGAACTCAATACATGCTGAGTGGTTAACTTGTTACTTCAAAGCTGCCATAGAACTGATGTTGGAAGAAGAACATGAGCTTAGGACAGAGGGAAATGGTATTTGGAGATGTAGTTTAATATAATCCTACAAGTTAAGTATTTAGATTTTGACATATTAACCTTTTTTTGTTGTATCACAGAACTTTGCACCAAGATATCAAGGGTTGCTGCTTCCTTCATTGGCTGGCCACATGTTGACTGGCAAGGTACTTAACAACACTTGGCTTTTTTATACTGTGCTTAAGACAAAGGTAATGATCTTTTGCCATTTGAGGAGGATTCATTAGACCAGCACTGTCCAATAGAGGTAGAATGCGAGCCACACATATAATTTAAAATTTTCTAATAGCTATATTAAAAAGTAAAAAGGAATAGGTGAAATTAATTTTAGTAATATCTTTTATTTGACCCAATGTATCCAAAATATTATCATTTCAACATGTAAGCAATACAAAATTATTAATGATATATTTTACATTCTTATTTTGTAATAAGTCTTTGAAATCCAGCATGCATTTTATACTTACAGCACATGTCAATTTGGACTAGACACAGTTCAAGTGCTCACTACTCACATGAGGCTGGTGGATAACATAGCAGACAATGCATCATTAGACTAAGAGGAAAGTGTTGAATTTGTTTAGAATATTGAAGTTATTCAATATCAGACTTCTTGGGATAATAACCTTGCTTTCTTAGAAGATGAGAGCTTTCCAACTTACAGGGAAATTGCTTACTGTATTCAAGAGACAAAATAAATATGTGGAGGGTAAATACCTGACATTAGCATAATGTCTTGGTTTGACAGTATGTTCACATTCACCACCCTTTTTAATCCTGTCGTGGTTCTGAGAAATAGGGAGGAACGAAGTTCCACTTACTTTTGAGGAAGGAGGCCCTGATCTTTAGGCTCCAAGTCTCATGATCCAGTGGTAGATCACAATCTAGGGTATAGTTACCAAATAATGAGCAAGCCAAGTCAGCCAGTTCTAGCATTTTCTTTTCTTTTTTAAAAAAAAGCATCTGTTTTGTGGGTGTCTGGAAGGGCTCAGGCTTGTCCCAGATCTCCAATTTTTTTTTTATTTATTTGTTTGCTTGGATCCAGAATGAAATGAGAACAAAGTCTTTTTATGCTTAGGAATGTTTTGATTCATACAAGGTGGTGGTGGTGGTGGTGAGATCCTCAAGACTGTCACTATCATGCATCAAAGTCCGACAAATATCCCACCCTCAATATCGTGACTCTTTGATTAAGTCAACTGCATACAGCATTCCACCAGAGGTCTTCCATAGATGTGCTATTTAGAGCTAAAGTAGGTGAAGAAGCAAGTAATATCTCTTACTGTCAAGCAATTAATTTATATGACAATCACTTTTCAAAGAGGCCCCTAACAGCAGCAATAACACCAGCACTGGATTCTTGGCTTTTTGTGTTGTTCAGTTAAAAATAATCCCATTCAGATTGACATATACACACTACTATATATAAAATAGATAACTAATAAGGACCTACTGTATAGCACAGGAAACTCTACTGAATACTCTGTAATGGCTTATATGGGAAAAGAATCTAAAACAGAGTGGATATATGTATATGTATAACTGATTCACTTTGCTGTACACCTGAAACTAACACAACATTGTAAATCAACTATACTCCAATAAAAATTAAAAAAAATAATTCCATTCACTTTAATGTACAAGCTACATACCTGGATTGAATTTAGGCTAATTTCTATTAATTGGTAATGCTGCCCTTATATTTTCAAACGCAATCCACATGGGAAGCACACTCATTTGATAAGCCCCAGGGATTTAAACAATACTCAAAGTGTCTAATGCAGTACTTTCAATCATTCTTCACCTCCCCTTAAAGCTTGTGTATGATTCCAACCCGCCCCTCAGTTTTTCAACTGCTGAAATTGTACTTGCTAAGTATTTTGCATAAGACGGGTCCTCTACTTCCTTCTAAACCTGGATTACACATTGCAGACGACCACATCACATGGTGCAGGTAGTCCAGCTTCGGTCGCCATTCATGGAGGGGTGGGGGTCACTTGAAGGCATCAGATTAGAGATGAAGTTTGTTAAGCCAAAACTATAGGTAGCCTAGGCAGTGGGGCACCTGGTTATTTCCAGGGCTGGACAGAGAGGGCGCCCTTCCACAGACGCGCGCACAGCCAGGACTTGGCGGAGTGAGGAGCCAGGAGGAATACCCAGGATGTTTCAGAGCTCAGTCTAGTTAGAAAACCTTTAGGGCACTGGACAACAAATGAGTGTCGAGACCTGGACGCGTGGATCTTCTGTAGGAGACTATAGAGCGGAGCAACAGGAAGCAACTGCTGCAGGGTTTAAGTCTTCCTGAAGTCTCAGTAGGGCTTTCCCTCCTGTCCCGACGCCCTTCTCAGCGTATCCAGTCTTGGGGACTCCGCGCCACCCGACCTGCTTTCTTTGCCTCCCCCCTGCGCCCCCCCCAGCCCCCACCTCTCTGCGATCTCACTGCTTCTCCTGCGGGCCGCCCTTGCCCGCCAGCCGGGCAGCGGCAGGCCCCGTGCGGCTGCCGGAGGGCCCAGGGGGCGGAGGCGCGGCAGGGGCGGGCTCTGTCGCCCCCCCACCCCCCGCCAGCCGTGCTGCCGGGGCCAGTGGCTGGAGCGCCGCGCACCGCCAGCCGCGGGGGCGGGGGATGGGGGAGGCAGGGGAGGGGGGCGCCCGCGCTGATTAGAGCCAACCGCACACTTCAAAAGGGTGTCGGGCAGTGCTTCCCTCCTGCGCCCCGGGAACTTCAAAGCGGCCCGCGCTGCCCCGGCCGTCGCGCTCGGCTCCGGGGCCTCGCAGCCCGGGCGCGGCGCCTGGTGGCCATGACCCGAGCGTTCGGCGCCGCGCTTCGCCAGGCTCTCCTGCTGCTCGTCGCGGCCGCCGCGCTCTCGGCAGGTACTACAGGCACCCCTTTCTACGCGCCCGCGAGGGTGGGCGTCGGGGGCCGTCTGCGGGTGGGCAAGGGTTGGGGAAAGAAGGTGCTCCGAACGAACTGACCTTACTCGGGGCGGAGTGCGAAGCGCCAGTTAGATTGAGGGGGCGCGGGATAGGGCGCAGCGGGGGCACCTGAAGTCGGCCAGCGGGGTAGACAGGTGTCTTGGGGATGAAGCCACCAGGAGGGGGCAAGAGCTCCAGGGACGTTGGGGTATGGGATTAGGGGTGAGGTGGGTGACACATTTGGGGGCAGATTGTAGCGGAGGAAGTAGGAGAGTGTTTGTGGGTGTGTGCAGGGCTGGGAGTTGGGTGGCACCGTGAGTTCACTCTTCAGGGGCTTGGGGGACGCTCCGTGCTGAGCTCCGGAGAGCTGAGCAAGGATGACGACGCGGTGGTGGTGGGAGAGTGGGGAGTGGTGGTGGCGATTCAGTCTTGAGTTTTAGGAGATGAGGGATACCTCAAAAGCCGCTGGTGCCAAGCTCTGTAGGCGGGAGTGGGAGCTTAAATCTGCGTGGTTTGCAAGGCACAATGCTTTCGAGGTATGATCTTTACTAAGAGCTGCAGGAAAAAAATTTTCTGGCAAGAGTCCCAGCGTTTATGACAGGTCTGTACTTTGATAGGCTAAATAGAGCCCTCGGCCCAAGCTAGAAATTAAACATTTCTTCATAATGTTTACTAGAAACTGGGGCAAATGCGTATAGTGTGCTATGATGAAAAACCCTTTAACTCTAAAATTCTTTTCATTATCACATTATTCTGGGTTATGGAGAGAGACCAGGAGCAGATTCCTTGCTAACTTATTCTTTAAACATGTCAATCAGACATTTAAGACATTTGCACATAAAAAACCTGGTGTTTTTCCGTAGGGCTGTACTTTGTCTGAAGCTGATTTTGATGCATTTTTGTTTTCTCCGATGACAGTCTGTTTGACATTAATAGCTATACTCCAGGGTAGGTAGTTTTCCTCTTAGTGACATGTGCAGGAGAATGTTTTGAATAGTATGATTGCTGTCACGTGCAGATTAAGTATTTCAGATGGTCTGAGAGACTTACCAAATACAATATTCAAATGAAAATTTGATTGTTGGAAGTGATCAGTTGATACAATATTAGGATGAAAACATTTCAGTTATCTTTGAAAAGGCACAGCCTTTTAGGAAGCAGTTACCCAGAGACTTGTCAGGAAGATGATGGGATAAAGGGAAGTATTTGCATTCAGAGTTAGTAAATTCATCACTGGGAAGAAAAATGACTATGGGAAGGTTTTTATGAGAAAGGGCAGAAACTCCACTAACTTGGAATACTCAAAGTGCTCTTGATGACTTAATAGAATTTACACACACAAAGCCTTCTGGAGATCACAGTTTTAACTGGACACCTGTGAAGTTGCCTCTGAAGGCTATCTGTACAAACCCTTTTTATTTCAGGGAGCTAATAGCTTTGTTGCAGACATTTAAAAAAATAGACTCAATTATTTTTTATCTAGCTTGAAAGGTATATTTTGTTATATGACAGAATCTTTAGAAGATTTCAGAGACCCTGGGCACAGCAACAAAGGAAACACATGCCCTGCCTGCTATGTTCTTAAAAAGGCATGGAAACTTTTGACATTGAAATGTGCAAAAAAGAAAAAAAATAGATCATCCATTCAAATTTGATTGTTTCCTTAAAATTTGAAGGCTAATAAAAATGCCTGATATGGAGATAATGTGGCAATACAGTAGAGAAGTACTTATCAAAATTGAACTTTAACAATGAACTTTTCTATGTAGAATGCAATCATTCTGAAGCCTGTTTAAGAAATTTTACTCCTCTTTGTGTCCCACAGGAAAAAAAATGTATATTGCAATCTACATTTTTGATTCTTATTTTTTTATACAAATCTGATTATTTGATAGAGGGACTCAAGGTTATTTATATAGTCTTTTAAGTTGTTTTTCTCATGTGGCTACCTTCATTATTTTTGACCTGGTCACTTTTTTTTTTTTTTTTTTTTGCGGCACGTGGGCCTCTCACTGTTGTGGCCTCTCCCGTTGTGGAGCACAGGCTCCGGACATGCAGGCTCAGCGGCCATGGCTCACGGGCCCAGCCGCTCCGTGGCATGTGGGGTCTTCCCGGACCAGGGCACGAACCCGTGTCCCCTGCATTGGCAGGCGGACTCTCAACCACTGCGCCACCAGGGAAGCCCTTGACCTGGTCACTTTTACAAATTGCATTGTTAATCATATTTACCATGTTTTGGAGATGTACATGCCATTGTTGACATGTTATATGAGAAGTTGCTATCGACAGTGACATAGCAAAACCACATGACAGAAAACACTACTTTCCAATTTGGCTCTGTTGAGCACCAAGCCTAGGACCTTAAATATCTGAAGATATTGATGAACCAATAAACCCTTTTTGCTTTGGCTGTTCTTCCCCAGCATCTCTAGCACCTTAAGCATGTCAAGCCTTGACAGCAGAGTAGAAATCATTGCTCCTTGGTAAGAATCTCAGAGGGTAACCGCTGGTCTGGTGGAAACTTAGAGAAACTATTTATTGGTCTGGACTGGCTAAAAAAATTAGGCTGCTCTGTGTTGCTCTAATTATCTAGTTTCTGGGTTCCTTGATGTTGATAAGAAAGACCTGACATGACCTCACATTTATCATGTATATTAAACAAAGAATTGCCAGAAAATGCCATGGAGTTCTCAAATTTGAAGCTGGACTTGGACATTATACAGATTTACACACTGTATATTTTCTACTAATTTCATGAAACTCCTTTGTCTTCTGGATGGAAAGGATTATTAAGAGTCCAGAAAGCTAGATGCTGTTACTGTAAAGGTGAAAAGATAACTGTTTCATTTAATAACCAGAGTGGGGTAGGGGTTTCAGGTAGTGAGTTGTTTTTTTTTTCCCCACACTTAACAGCAGTTAGCAGTTCTACTATACATTTAAACTGTGCTGGAAGTAAAAGTGAAAGCCTTGGACTGAGTTTATAATGCAAAAGATGGCACCTTTGCCCTTCTATTTTTTTTTTGTTTTTGTTTTGTTTTTGTTTTTTTTGGCTGTGTTGGATCTTTGTCTCTGTGCGTGGGCTTTCTCTAGTTGCGGCGAGCGGGTGCCACTCTTCATCGCAGTACGCGGGCCTCTCACTGTCGCGGCCTCTCTTGTTGCGGAGCACAAGCTCCAGACGCGCAGGCTCAGTAGTTGTGGCTCACAGGCCCAGTTGCTCCATGGCATGTGGGATCCTCCCAGACCAGGGCTCGAGCCCGTGTCCCCTGCATTGGCAGGCAGACTCCCAACCACTGTGCCACCAGGGAAGCCTGACCTTTGCCCTTCTTTAAGCATGGTCGTTTATTGGTTGATTGACACAAGTGTAGCAAGAGGCTCCCTGGTTCCAAAAAAGAGACTTCTTTGGACTAGGAGAAACTCTGTGCAGAAGTCCTTGGGAGCATATTTCTTCATTGATTGTACTGCCTGAACCTGTTTTCTAGCCTCAAACTTACAGAAGTATAAAATAGAGAGTTCCTCCGATTTTCTACAATGATGCAAAAATACAGGATTCAAGGTGTGAGAGTAAGAGAGGAGCAAAGGATGGCATCAAATTTTGACCCAAGCAATAGAAGAATAGACCATTAAGTAAGGTGAGGCTGACTGCAGG
Source organism: Mesoplodon densirostris (assembly GCF_025265405.1). Classification (NCBI taxonomy): domain Eukaryota; kingdom Metazoa; phylum Chordata; class Mammalia; order Artiodactyla; family Ziphiidae; genus Mesoplodon; species Mesoplodon densirostris. The sequence continues at coordinate 77,177,218 of NC_082668.1, read as the reverse complement.
CGGAGCAGGCCTGGGGAGAGGTGGGGCATGGTGGGGGAGAGCTGGAGCTCAGTTTTGGGTATGTTGAGTGTTAAATGTCTTGTAGGTACTGGGGTGGAGATGTCATGTGAGCAATTGGTTTTATGAGTCTGGAGTTCAGGGGATAAGTCTGACCTGAAGATTAAAAAATCTAAAGCCAAGGGCATTTACAGATAATTTTATTTATTTATTTATTTGACTGCATTGGGTCTTCATTGCTGAGCGTGGGCTTTCTCTAGTTGCAGTGAGCGGGGGCTGCTCTTTGTTGTGGTGCGCGGGCTTCTCATTGTGGTGGCTTCTCTTGTTGCAGACACGGGCTCTGGGCGTGTGGGCTTCAGTAGTTGTGGCTCACAGGCTCAGTAGTTGTAGCTCACGGGCTCTAGAGCACAGGCTCAGTAGTTGTGGTACACAGGCTTAGTTGCTCTGCGGCATGTGGGATCTTCCTGGACCAGGGATCAAACCCGTGTCCCCCTGCATTGGCAGGCGGATTCTTAACCACTGCACCACCGGGGAAGTCCCTTTAGATAATTTTAAAAGACACATTAAATAGAGTCACAGATTTAGTGAATCACAGCATGCCCAGTTAAACTGAATTTCAGATAAACAACAAATAATTTTTTAGTATAAGTATGTTGCAAATATGACATGGGGCATACATATATTAAAAATTAATTGCTGTTTAATTCTAGTTTAACTGAGTATTCTGTACTTTTATCTGGCAACCCGACATTAAATAAATATTGTGGTGAGATGAACTCCTTCAGATATATATGTATTCCCAGCTCTTGCATTAGAAAATACACTTATTTTCTAGTCCTCATCTCTTAAAACTTCTATTCTAGCTTTGCTGCCATCCCCATGTGTATCTCTGAATAGATCACTTCCAAGTCTTGGCACTGAATGTCCTTCTGAGTCAACAGAGGGGGATACCCAGCCTTTCCTAATGTTACATGAGTACCTTAACATAAAAGGATGTGTGAAAAAGAAACAATACTCTCTAGACTCTCTGCAAATGATTTATTGTTATGTGAAAGCAGTTGGTTTTGCCCAAAGTTATGGTCTTTTGAATGTGATTGCTGCTTTCAAATGCATTTTTAGAGTACAGGGGAACTGGTTCCAGGACCCCGGGGATACTGAAATTTGAAACTTGAGGATGCTCAAGTCCCTTATGTAAAATGGTGTGGTATTTACATATAATCTACATACATCCTCCCAGGTATTGTACTTTAAATCATCTAGATTACTTATAATACTTAATACAGTGTAAACACTATGTAAATAGTTGTAAATATAACGTAAAACCTATGTAAAGAGTTACCAGTGCATGGCAAATTCAACTTTTGCTTTTTTGGAACTCTCTGGAGTTGGTTGGCTATATCTGCAGATGTGGAACCTGTGGCTACAGAGGGCCAACTGTGTTTTCCTTTTGAATAAACATTCATGTGTTTCTCTATAAAAAACTTCTAGGCAGCAGCTGAGATCCAGTTTGTTGTATTTTTCTTGGCAGAACTTGCATCTCTTATTGTAAATAAGGAAAGGTTAGAAGAGAGGAGAACAACTAGAGTCACACAGGACCTGATAATCTGACAGTTTATGGTTCCAGAGCATCTTCCTAAAAGAATGATCTTGAGTCCTTCAGGAGAGGGACAGGGATACATAAATATCAGCCAGAGGATGTTTAGTTCCTGTTCTAGCTAAGTCTTGACCTGCTACCAGATAATTAGCATTGGCTTCATTTTGAGGTTTGCAGGGGAAAAGTGTCCTATAAGTGAACTGTAGGCATGGATCATTAAAAACTCAAACAGATATGTTCACATGAATTTAAAGAGTTTGTTTTTAATAAGTAAACAATAGGATTAATTTTCAAATATAAATGGAAAATAGAACTAAATAGGAAAAAAAGGAAAAGTTCTAAGCACAGAGTGTGTATTTATCATTCCTTATCTTTTATATCTTTTTCTGGATTTTTTATTGATTGGGATTTCATGTTTAAAATTTTTCACAGCAAATAGTAAAAATCTCAAGGTTTATCTTTACATTGTTTAAGAAATTGGGATAGGACTTCCCTGGTGGCACAGTGGTTAAGAATCTGCCTGCCAATGCAAGGATCACGGATTCGAGCCCTGGTCTGGGAAGATCCCACATGCCACGGAGCAACTAAGCCCGGGCGCCACAACTACTGAACCTGTGCTCTAGAGCCCGTGAGCCACAACTACTGAGCCCACGTGCCACAACTACTGAAGCCTGAGCGCCTAGAGCCCGTGCTCTGCAACAAGAGAAGCCACCGCAATGAGAAGCCCACATACCACAACGAAAAGTAGCCCCCGCTCGCCGCAACTAGAGAAAGCCCGCGTGCAGCAACAAAGACCCAACGCAGCCAAAAATAAATAAATAAATTTATATTAAAAAATTGGGATAATATTGGGATATGTTCATAAATGATATAGAAATTCCAGATAGATGCACAACTCTATGAATGTACTAAAGCCATCAAATTACATACTTTGACAAATTGTATGGTATATTATCTCAATAAAGCTGTTAAAAAGTAAATGTAATAATAATAAAAAAAAGAAATTACTCTTTTGTTAAGGGACCTAGGAATACCTAAATACTGTCTTGGTTCAGCTGTGCCTCTCCTCCAGTCTAAGATGGCTTACTAAGGGGGGCATCTAGAAAAGGGAGGGAAAATAAGGCAAAGTAATTTTTTGTTGTTGTTGCCTGGTACTTTGGCCGCAAATTGCGTGGCAGAACTCTAATATTCTCCCTTTTTCTAAACTTTGAACAACTAAATAGCCTAGGATAAAGAAAGGGGGTTTGTGATAAGTCAGAATCCTGGATCCTGACACTACGCTACCAACAAAAGGTCTTGCAATGCATGGATGAAGCCAGAGTGACAAAGCAGGGGACCTCTATCTCCAGTAGCTCATGGTAGTTCAACCTTCATGGCAGCTCTGACAGGAGTTCCAGGCCATAATCTCAGGGGTGACTGCTAAGTGGGGAAAGGTGGAGAGTCTGTGGAGATAGGTGGCTGGTTCTCTTCTATGAGGAAGCAGGTCCTGCCCTTCCCACGCTTGCCATGAAAAGAAGTAGGAGACAGAGTCATGACCATGAGCCCTGTGCCTTTCATGTTCTTTGAAAGCTGGATCCCTGAAGCGCGTGGGTCTCTCGGTTCCCTGGAACCTGAACAATACAGATCACTACTCCTCTCACTTAGGGATCCAGCAAAAAGTAAAAGAGAGGGAGGAGGTGAGTAGGAGTGTGAAAGAGACAAGGAAGACTTTATCTTCATAGAAGCCAATACTCCATTATTTTTCACTCTTTTGCCTTATCATGTGCTCTTGAATTCATCTGCTCTGATTGGCCAACCAGGCTAACGAGGTTCTATTCTGTCCTGATGCTTCCCTTTTTCTCCTCTAGAATAATTTCCCTTTTCTGTTGTTCTCTTCTGTTTTTTTAGAGTAGGTATGTGAAGATGCTGTTTCTTCGGAACTGTTTTAAATTAATCCCCTCAAGAATTCATGGGTGAATCATTCCTTATGACTCAAGAGCCTGGCTTATTAGTTTTTTTAAAACAATTTAAATTAGCCAGTGACTTAAGCATCCCAAATTAGATCAGTCTACTTTTTCATTAAACTTTTCACATCAAGAAAATGATTAGGTTCTCTAATTTTGAAAGTGAAACACTTATATTTTCTTCTAATCTGTTTTATCATTCTTGTCTCATGCTAAGGTAAAATGACAGAGATAGATGCTACATCTCTGTATGCTGATTAAGTTCCTTACAAATTTTTCATTCAATGCCATGATTGAATTAATACTTTGGTCAAAAACCAGATTAGAAAAAAATCTAATCCATCAGGATCCGGACAATCATCATTTTAATGCAAAATGTTTAGTTTCATAAATGCATGCTTATCTTAGAGATGTTAACTCAGAGGGTGGTAATCCTGATTAACACAGCTTTCAGGAGCCAGATTGTTTTCAAAAAGAGCCAAAATATATTAAAGAATATTAACTCATCACATCTCATAACTTTATCTGATGACATTTTCCTGGCCTGATCCCCTAGAAATGTGTTTTTTCCTTCTTTCCATTCCCATTATTTCTCTTCAAGAGTAAAGATCTACACTGTGAACGTTTGCCTCTCTAAAATCATAGTGAGACTGGATTCTCACTCAAATTCCACTTGGAATCAAGCGTGTGTATTTCCAGGAAACAGACAATACACTCTAAATTTGAAACACTGAAAAAAGAATAATTATATGATTAGCAGAAGATTCCTTACAGAATAATAAATGCATAGTTGAATGAACCTCTCTCCCTTTTATAGCTGTTCTCTAGATACAGCTGTTCTCTAGATATATTATATTAGCTATATTATATTAAAAGGCATTGCTTTCTTGCACATAGAAGAAAGTTGACTTTGTTAAAACAGCTGGACCTCTTTAAAAGGATTGAGAGTTACTGTGACAAATCAAGATGAGATGCTCCTTTAGAATTAGTTTTCCTGAACTCTCCTTTGGATATTGTCTTTATCATAGTTTTTCATAATATTTCCTTATTACCTTTTTAATACCTATAGTATTTGTAATGCTGTCCCTTCTTATATTCTTGACATTGAGAATTTGAATATTCTTTCTTTCCCTTGATCAGTCTAGCTGGAGGTTTATCGATTTTATTGATTTCTTTCAAATAAAAAACTTTTGGTTTTATTGATTTTCTTTGTTGTTTTTTCCTTCAATTGTTTTCTGCTCTTATCATCACTATTTCTTTTCTATACTTACTTTGAATTTAATTTATTCTTTTTTATTCTACCTTCTTAAGTTGGTACCTTAGATCAAGAGTTGACAAACTTTTTCTTAAAGGGTCAGATAGTACATATTTTAGTCTTATGGACCCTACAGTCTCTGCTGCAGCTACTTAATTCTGCCATTGTAGTATAAAAGCAGGCATAGACAATACACATAAATAGGTGTTGCTGTGTTTCAATAAAATTTTACTTACAAGTGGGACAGCCAGTGGGCCATAGTTTGCTGACTCTTAAGACCTTCCTTCTTTTCTGCTATAAGCATTTAAAGCTCTAAATTTCCTTCTCAGCAACTACTTCAGCTCATCCATAAATTGTGCTGTACTGTGTTTTTGTTTTCATTGAGTTCAAAATATTTTCTAGTTTTTGTGCTTTTTCTGGGACCTGTGGGTTATTTAGATATCTGTTGGTTAATTTCCAAATATTTTGGGAATTTCCAGATCATTTTGTTATTGACTTCTAATTTAAATCCATTGGGGATGAAAATACATCAGCTGTATAATTTCATTTTTTTTAATTTCTTTTTTTTTTTTTTTTTTTTTTGTGGTACGCGGGCCTCTCACTGTTGTGGCCTCTCCTGTTGCGGAGCACAGGCTCTGGACGTGCAAGCTCAGCGTCCATGGCTCACGGGCCTAGCCGCTCCGCGGCATGTGGGATCTTCCTGGACCGAGGCACGAACCCGTGTCCCCTGCATCGGCAGGTGGACTCTCAACCACTGCGCCACCAGGGAAGCCCTAAATTTCATTTTTATTTTGTTTCAGAACCTAGCATGTGTCTGACCTGGTGAGTGTACCACGTGCACTTGAAAATAATATGCATTCTGTTGTTGTAGGGTGGAGTGTTCTATAAATGTTATTCAGGTCAAGTTGCTTAACATGTTAGTCAAGTCATCTATATCTTTACTGATTTTCTGTCTTCTTATTTTATCAATCACTGAGAGAGGATTGTTGACATCTTCAACTTATATTTGAATTCAGCTATTCTTTTTTTTTTTAATTTATTTATTTATTTATTTATTTATGGCTGTGTTGGATCTTCGTTTCTGTGCGAGGGTTTTCTCTAGTTGTGGCAAGCGGGGGCCACTCTTCATCGCGGTGCGCAGGCCTCTCACTATTGCAGCCTCTGTTGTTGTGGAGCACAGGGTCCGGATGCACAGGCTCAGCGGCCATGGCTCACGGGCCTAGCCGCTCTGCGGCATGTGGGATCTTCCTGGACCGGGGCACGAACCCGTGTCCCCTGCATCGGCAGGCAGACTCTCAACCACTGCGCCACCAGGGAAGCCCCCTATTCTTCATTTTAGTTTTTCCAATTTTTGCTTCATGTATTTGAAAAGTTTGTTAATGGGTACATACCCATTAAGATTATTATGTCCTCTTGATGTATATTCAGCATTAGGAAACCACTTGCTTTATCCCTGGTAATATTTATTATTATGACATTTCTTTCTTTATCACTGGCAACATTCTTTGCTTTAAAGTCCACTGTGTCAAAATTAATATAGACATCCCAGCTATGCTTAATATTTGTATATCTATCCTTTTTTTACTATTAATATAGCTATTCCAGCTATCTTGTGCTGAATGTCTGCATGTTATAGATTTCCCATCCTCATATTCTTAACTTTATGTGTACATATGTATACATGTATACGTATATATGTACATATACATATATATACGTATGTATATATGTATGTGTGTGTTTGTGTATGTGTATAGATGGTTACTTGAAGAGAGAAAATGGTTAGGTATTGTTTTTCATCCAGTCTTCCATACTTGTCTTTTAAATGTAGTGTTTAGACCATATACATTTAATGCATTTATCAATGTGGTTATGTTTAAATCTGTCATCTTATTATGTTTATATCTCTCCTTCTCTTTCTTCCTTTTTTTGCCTTCATTTAATTGACTAAATATTAGTATTCTATATTATTTCTTTTTTTAAAAATTAATTAATTAATTTATTTATGGCTGTGTTGGGTCTTCGTTTCTGTGCAAGGGCTTTCTCTAGTTGTGGCAAGCGGGGGCCACTCTTCATCACGGTGCACGAGCCTCTCACTATCGTGGCCTCTCTTGTTGCGGAGCACAGGCTCCAGACGCGCAGGCACAGTAATTGTGGTTCACGGGCCCAGTTGCTCTGCGGCATGTGAGATCTTCCCAGACCAGGGCTCGAACCCACGTCCCCTGCATTGGCAGGCAGATCAACCACTGCGCCACCAGGGAAGCCTCTATATTATTTCTAATACTAGTTTATAAGCTACATCTCTTTGTTTTTAGTGATTACTGCAAGATTTATAACGTCCATCTTTAAATTATCATAGTTTAATCTAAGAACATTATTATCATATTCTTCCATTTCTGTCTTCTTATCCTTTGTGCTATTAACCTCATATATTTTACTTCTAAATATTTTATAAACCTTGGGACAAGTTATTATTTTGGCTTTAAATATTTAATTATATTTATTTATTTATTTGTTTTTAGTTTTATTAACTTTTCCATTGAAGTATAGTTGATGTAATTACCTTTAAGTAAATTAAAAAATGAATGTGGGGACTTCCCTCATGGTGCAGTGGTTAAGAATCTGCCTGCCAATGCAGGGGACTCAGGTTCGTTCCCTGGTCCAGGAAGACCCCACATGCCACGGGGCAACTAAGCCCGTGCATCAAAACTACTGAGCCTGAGCTCTAGAGCCTGTGAGCCAAAACTACTGAGCCCTCACGCCACAACTACTGAAGCCCGTGCACCTAGAGCCTGTGCTCCGCAACAAGAGAAGCAATGAGAAACCTGCACACCACAATGAAGAGTAGCCCCTGCTTGCCACAACTAGAGAAACGCAGCAACACACGCAGCAACAAAGACCCAATGCAGCCCCAAAAAATAGAAGAAAAAAATGAACGTGGTATTTTGAATTTACCCACCTATTTATCATTTCCATTTATTGCTCTTCATTATTTTGTGTGGATCTGAATTTACAACTGGTGTCACTTTCTTTCAGCCTGAAGAACTTCTTTTAACATTTCTTGTAGCTCAGTTCTGATGACAATACATTATTTTTTTATTTTATTGGAGTAGATAATAATGTGTTAGTTTCTGCTCTACAGCAAAGTGAATCAGTTATACATATGTATATATCCACTCTTTTTAGATTCTTTTCCCATATAGGTCATGACAGAGTATTGAGTAGAGTTCCCTGTGCTATACAGTAGGTCCTTATTAGTTATCTATTTTATATATAGTAGTGTGTATATGTCAATCCCAATCTCTCAGTTTGTCCCTCCCTCCCCTTTCCCCTCTGGTAACTATAAGTTTGTTTTCTACGTCTGTGACTCAACTTCTGTTTTGTAAATAAGTTCATTTGTACCATTTTTTTTAGAATACACATATAAGTGATATCATATGATATTTGTCTTTCTCTGTCTGACTTCACTTAGTGTGGCAATCTCTAGATCCATCCATGTTGCTGCAAAATTATTTTGTTCCTTTTTATGACTGAGTAATATTCCATTGTATATGTGTACCACATCTTATTTATCCATTTCTAATCTACTTTGGTTTTCTGGAAAAGCTTTTATTTTCATTTTTCTCAAAATTTTATTATTAAGCTTTTCATACACTGGAATTGAAAGAATTTTGTAGTTACTACTGATACATTCACCAACTAGATTATACTTGCTTTGTCCATATACATCCATTTATCTCTGTATTCATTAATACATTTTATTTTTGATGCATTTTTAAATAAATTACAAATAGCAGTACACTATTCTCTAAGTACTTCAGCATGCATGTTATTACACAAATTCAATATTTGCAAACACTTGCAAACACAACACTATTCTCTTTTGATGAAACATTTACATATAATGACATTCACAAGTCTTATGTGTGCATTCTTGGTGTTGAGAAATGCAGTCACTTAATCTTCAAGATGTTAATGTTAAACATCACCACGACGAGTTTACTCATGTCCTTACCCAGTCATTTCTCAATGCCATACTCCCAAAGGCATCTGCTGTTCTTATTTTTTTCACCGTAGATTAGTTCTGGCTGCTGAGTGTGTTGCTTTGTAAATGCCAATTAGGTAAAGTTTGTTGATAGTGTTGTTCACATCATCACATTTTTACTGAGAGGGGAGTGTTAAAAATCTCCTGCTGTACTTGTGGATTTGTCTCTCTCTCCCTTTAGTTCTGTCGGGTTTTATTTCATGTGTTTTGAAACTCTTATTAGACACATACACATTTAGAGTTGTCTGTCTACCTGATGCAATGACTATTTAATTATTATAAAATCTCTCTCTTCATCTCAGTAATACTCCTTGTCTTGAGTCTATTCTCTCTGATATTATTATAACCATGCTTCATATTTGCATGTATATTTTCCCCATCCTTTTACTTACAACCCATCTGTATCTTTATATTTGAAGCGCACCCTTTGTATATAATGTTCAGTTGGTTCTTGATTTTTATCCTTTAACAATATGACAATATTTGCATTTAATTTGATGCAGATATTGCATCAAATTAAATGGCTAGCCCATTAATATTTAGTGTAATTATTGATATGGATTTAAGCCTACCATCTTGCTATTTGTCTCTCTATTGTTCCTCTGTTTCTTCTCTTTTGCCTTCTTTTTGTTTGATCATTTTTGGGGCATATTCCATTTATTTCCTTTATGGATTTAGTTACACTCTGTTTTAATTATTGTTATTTTTACTGTATCTAGAGTAACCTAAAATTAATAATAATAAATTAGGTTACTCTAGACCTAACTGTATTCTTTCTTAACTTAATGTTTATTTTGAGTCAATACTGTACTATTTCATACTTCACTCTTTTTTTTTTTTTTTTTTGCGTTATGTGGGCCTCTCACTGTTGTGGCCTCTCCCGTTGCGGAGCACAGGCTCCGGACGCGCAGGCTCAGCAGCCATGGCTCACGGGCCCAGCCGCTCTGCGGCACGTGGGATCCTCCCAGACCGGGGCACGAACCCATGTCCCCTGCATCGGCAGGCGGACTCTCAACCACTGTGCCACCAGGGAAGCCCATACTTCACTCTTTATACCTGACACTTCATTCTTCCTACTTTACTCCCCTCTTTATCCCATGACATCTCCTACTTTAATGTAAAGACCATATAATAATATGATTACATTTACCAATAGTATGATTATATTTGACATCAACCAAAAATTATTAGAAACACAAATAATCAAGGAAAAAACCTTACTGTCCAGAGACAGGGCACTCAATAGAACCTGGTTTAGATATGATGCAGATATTGGAACTATCGTACAGGGAATTAAAAATAACTGTGATTAAAAGCTGTGTGGAAAAGGTGAAAAATATGCATGAACATCATTTGCACTCTGAGTGCCATCCCAAGTAAAAGAAAATTGGCAGAGTGAGGCACTTTTATTGATAAAGGCTTGTTTTTTCAAAGGATTAAAGCTTAAATGACAGAGCTTGGTTTATGAGTCCTAAATGGAAAAGGCTTCCCAAACAGGTGTTGAATTCCTCCCTATTCACAACTTGCTCAGCTTAATACGTGCTTCTTGTGCTCCCTGAAGTGCCTGAAAGTTTTTATTTTTAATTTAGTCTTTTTGCTTTGAAACAGGCTTCATTTACTGTGTGCTTTTGGCATTATTTATTTTTTTCAATTTTATTTTCTAAAATACTGTTCTAGATTCTACTCTACCCTGGAGCCCATTTTTATGTTTTAAAACTGATTAGGTGGTTTATTTCTTTTGTTTGCTTCTGTTTCCTGATTTTATGTTTAGTAGAAATAAAGCACCATGTTAGGGTATGCCTGATGAGAAAAAAAATATGCATGAACAGATGTGGCATTTTAGTAGAAAGATAGAGTGTAAGAAAATGTCAAATGGAAATGCTAGATATGAAACATGAGAGGAAGAATGTTCTTGATATGCTTATCAGTAGACTTAACACAGCCAAAGAAAGAATCATGAACTTGAAGATGGAACAATAGAAATTACCTTATAATTATGTAATTTTACTATTATAAAGTCATTACACAAAAGTGGAAGGTGTCAGGAGGTAAAGAGAGAAGAATGAAAAGAACAAAAACAGGGCATCCGAGTCGGAGCGCAGGGAGAGGACTGGGGCTGGCGGCAGGAAGAGAGCCTGAAGGGGTTAGTGCACCACGGCTAGCCCGGAGGGAGTCCGGGGAAAGGGTCTGGAGTTGCTGAAGAGGCAAGAGTCTTTTTTCACTTTCACTTTCGTTTCCTGGTGTGCGAGAAGAGGGCATTAAAAGGGCTGCTTAGGGAAGCGCCGGAGACAGGCGCGAGCCGCGGGTAAGGCGTGGACCTCGGAGACGGGCGTGGGCCGCCGCCGCCGCCCGCCGCCGCGGCCCGCCGCCGCCGCCGCCGCCCCCGCGGCCCGCCGCCGCCGCCGCCTGCCGCCGCCCGCCGCCGCCGCCGCCGCCGCCGCCGCCGCGGCCCGCTGCCGCCGCCGCCCCCGCGGCCCGCCACCGCCGCCGCCTGCCGCCGCCCGCCGCCGCCGCAGCCGCGGGGCCTGTGTGCGAGCGCGGGTCACTGTCCGCCCCGCCTTCCGGGGGACCTGTGCACCCCGCCACTGCCGGGGTCCCGAGACCCGGGGACGGCTTTCCCGGGAAAGCGCACGGAGCGCCACGGGCTGCTGCAACGTCACGCCGGCCTCTGCCGCCGCAGGCCCGCCCCACACTGCGCGCCCCTCCCTCCCCTCTGCATGAGTGAGCCAGAGCCCCCGAATCAGCGGCTCCTTTAAACCCGTCCTGTCTGATAGAAGAACGGACGCCCTCCGGCGACCTACGCACAGAGGCGGGGCCAGGTCCAAGGCTGAGACCCGGGAGCTGTGAGAGCAGAGTCAGGGAAATCTCTCTGTGCAGCCTCGGAGGCAGCGGATTAAAGCTCCACGGTCCATTTGATGTGCCCTGCGTCTGTGGAGTGCATGAATGGACAGCGAATCATCCCAAATTGAGGAAGTGGACTTTGAGGACAAGATTTAAGACTCTCCCCCCTTTTCCTCTTTTTACAACGAATTATCCCAAAGTAAGGAGGTGGACTTAGAGAGCAAGATTTCAGACTTCTTGCCCTTTTCCTCTTTTTACAACGAATTATCCCAAATTGAGGAGGTGGGCTTGGAGAGCAAGATTTTTGATTTTTCCCCCTGCTCTCTTTTTGTGAATGTGTATGTGTAATCTTCTGTGTAAGATTCTCTCTGTATAGCTTTGCTTCCACCATATGTCCCAGGGTTCTATCGGTCCGTTTTTTTTTTGTTTTGTTTTTGTTTTTTGTTTTTTTTTTTCAATAATTACTTTCTAATTTTAATAACGCTACTATATTTCATACTTTATTCTATTTTACTTTACCTGCTCTTTCTTTTTTTCCTACCTTCCCTTCCTCCCTCCCTCCCTCCGCTCTTCCTTTCCTTCTTTTTCTTTCCTCCCTCCCTCCCACCCTTCTTCTTTCCACTTTCTTTTTCTTTCCTTCCTCCCTCCCTCCCTCCTGTCTTTCTTTCTTTCTTTCCTTCCTCCCTCCCTCCCTCCCTTCTTCCATTCACTCTTCCTTTTGCTTTCATTGCTCCCTCCCTCCCTCCTTTCTTTCCTTCTTTCTTTCCATCCTTCCTCACTCACTCCCTCCTTTCTTTCTTTCTTCCTTCCTTCCTTCCTTTCTTCCCTTCTTCCTTTCTTTCCCTCTCTCTTTCTTTCTTCTACTAATTCTTTCTTTCTGCTTTTTCTCCCTGTTATTCTGAGCTGGGTGGATGAAAGGCTCTTGGTGCTGCAGCCAGGAGCCAGTGCTGTGCCTCTGAAGTGGGAGAGCCAACTTCAGGACACGGGTCCACAAGAGACCTCCCAGCTCCACATAATATCAAGCAGCGAAAATCTCCCAGAGATCTCCATCCCAACACCAGCACCCAGCTTCAGTCAACGACCAGCAAGCTACAGTGCTGGTCACCCTATGCCAAGCAACTAGCAAGGCAGGAACACAACCCCACCCATTAGCAGAGAAGCTACCTAAAAACATAATAAGGCCATAGGCACCCCAAAACACACCACCAGACGTGGACCTGTCCACCAGAAAGACAAGATCGAGCCTCAACCACCAGAACACAGGCATTAGTCCCCCCCACCAGGAAGCCTATACAACCTACTGAAACAACCTTAGCCACTGGGGTCAGACACGAAAAACAACGGGAACTACGAATCTGCAGCCTGCAAAAAGGAGACCCCAAACACAGTAACATAAGCAAAATGAGAAGACAGAAAAACACACAGCAGGTGAAGGAGCAAGATAAAAACCTACCAGACCTAACAGATGAAGAGGTAATAGGCAGTCTACCTGAAAAAGAATTCAGAATAATGATGGTAAAGATGATCCAAAATCTTGGAAATAGAATAGACAAAATGCAAGAAACAGTTAACAAGGACCTAGAAGAACTAAAGATGAATCAAGCATCGATTAAAAACACAATACATGAAATAAAAAATACTCTAGATGGGATCAATAGCAGAATAACTGAGGCAGAAGAACGGATAAGTGAGGTGGAAGATAAAATAGTGGAAATAACTGATGCAGAGCAAAATAAAGAAAAAAGAATGAAAAGAACAGAGGACAGTCTCAGAGACCTCTGGGACAACATTAAACGCACCAACATTCGAATTATAGGGGTTCCAGAAGAAGAAGAGAAAAAGAAAGGGACTGAAAAAATATTTGAAGAGATTATCGTTGAAAACTTCCCCAATATGGGAAAGGAAATAGTTAATCAAGTCCAGGAGGCACAGAGAGTCCCATACAGAATAAATCCAAGGAGAAATACACCAAGACACATATTAATCAAACTGTCAAAAATTAAACACAAAGAAATCATATTAAAAGCAGCAAGGGAAAAACAACAAATAACACACAAGGGAATCCCCATCAGGTTAACAGCTGATCTCTCAGCAGAAACTCTACAAGCCAGAAGGGAGTGGCAGGACATAATTAAAGTGATGAAGGAGAGAAACCTGCAGCCAAGATTACTCTACCCAGCAAGGATCTCATTCAGATTTGATGGAGAAATTAAAACCTTTACAGACAAGCAAAAGCTGAGAGAGTTCAGCACCACCAAACCAGCTTTACAACAAATGCTAAAGGAACTTCTCTAGGCAAGAAACACAACAGAAGGAATATACCTACAATAACGAACCCAAAGCAATTAAGGAAATGGGAATAGGAACATACATATCAATAATTACCTTAAATGTAAATGGACTAAATGCTCCCACCAAAAGACACAGAGTGGCTGAATGGATACAAAAACAAGACCCATATATATGCTGTCTACAAGAGACCCACTTCAGACCTAAAGACACATACAGATTGAAAGTAAGGGGATGGAAAAAGATATTCCATGCAAATGGAAATCAAAAGAAAGCTGGAGTAGCAATTCTTCTATCAGACAAAATAGACTTTAAAATAAAGACTATTAGAAGAGACAAAGAAGGACACTACATAATGATCAAGGGATCGATCCAAGAAGAAGATATAACAATTGTAAATATTTATGCACCCAACATAGGAGCACCTCAATACATAAGGCAAATACTAACAGCCAGAAAAGGGGAAATCGACAGTAACACAATCATAGTAGGGGACTTTAACACCCCACTTTCACCAATGGACAGATCGTCCAAAATGAAAATAAATAAGGAAACACAAGCTTTAAATGATACATTAAACAAGATGGACTTAGTTGATATTTATAGGACATTTCATCCAAAAACAACAGAATACACATTTTTCTCAAGTGCTCATGGAACATTCTCCAGGATAGATCATATCTTGGGTCACAAATCAAGCCTTGGTAAATTTAAGAAAATTGAAATTGTATCAAGTATCTTTTCCGACCACAATGCTATGAGACTAGACATCAATTACAGGAAAAGATCTGTAAAAAATACAAACACATGGAGGCTAAACAATACACTACTCAATAACGAAGTGATCACTGAAGAAATCAGAGAGGAAATTAAAAAATACCTAGAAACAAATGACAATGGAGACACGACAACCCAAAACCTATGGGATGCAGCAAAAGCAGTTCTAAGGGGGAAGTTTATAGCAATACAATCCCACCTTAAGAAACAGGAAACATTTCGAGTAAACAACCTGACCCTGCACCTAAAGCAATTAGAGAAAGAAGAACAAAAAACCCCCAAAGCTAGCAGAAGGAAAGAAATCATAAAGATCAGATCAGAAATAAATGAAAAAGAAATGAAGGAAACGATAGCAAAGATCAACCAAACTAAAAGCTGGTTCTTTGAGAAGATAAACAAAATTGACAAACCATTAGCCAGACTCATCAAGAAAAGAAGGGAGAAGACTCAAATCAATAGAATTAGAAATGAAAAAGGAGAAGTAACAACTGACACTGCAGAAATACAAAAGATCATGAGAGATTACTACAAGCAACTCTATGCCAATAAAATGGATAACCTGGAAGAAATGGACACATTCTTAGAAATGCACAACCTGCCAAGACTGACTCAGGAAGAAATAGAAAATATGAATAGACCAATCACAAGCACTGAAATTGAAACTGTGATTAAAAATCTTCCATCAAACAAAAGCCCAGGACCAGATGGCTTCACAGGCGAATTCTATCAAACATTTAGAGAAGAGTTAACACCCATCCTTCTCAAACTCTTCCAAACAATTTCAGAGGAAGGAACACTCCCAAACTCATTCTACGAGGCCACCATCACCTTGATACCAAAACCAGGCAAGGATGTCACAAAGAAAGAAAACTACAGGCCAATATCACTGATGAACATAGATGCAAAAATCCTCAACAAAATACTAGCAAACAGAATCCAACAGCACATTAAAAGGATCATACACCATGATCAAGTGGGGTTTATTCCAGGAATGCAAGGATTCTTCAATATACGCAAATCAATCAATGTGATACACCATATTAACAAGTTGAAGGAGAAAAACCATATGATCATCTCAATAGATGCAGAGAAAGCTTTCGACAAAATTCAACACCCATTTATCATAAAAACCCTGCAGAAAGTAGGCATAGAGGGATCTTTCCTCAACATAATAAAGGCCATATATGACAAACCCACAGCCAACATTGTCCTCAATGGTGAAAAACTGAAACCATTTCCACTAAGATCAGGAACAAGACAAGGTTGCCCACTCTCACCACTCTTATTCAACCTAGTTTTGGAAGTCTTAGCCACAGCAATCAGAGAAGAAAAGGAAATAAAAGGAATCCAAATCGGAAAAGAAGAAGTAAAGCTGTCATTGTTTGCAGATGACATGATACTATACATAGAGAATCCTAAAGATGCTACCGAAAAACTACTAGAGCTAATCAATGAATTTGGTAAAGTAGCAGGTTACAAAATTAATGTACAGAAATCTCTGGCATTCCTGTACACTAATGATGAAAAATCTGAAAATGAAATCAAGAAAACACTCCCATTTACCATTGCAACAAAAAGAATAAAATATCTAGGAATAAACCTACCTAAGGAGACAAAAGACCTGTATGCAGAAAATTATAAGACACTGATGAAAGAAATTAAAGATGATACAAACAGATGGAGAGATATACCATGCTCCTGGATTGGAAGAATCAATATTGTGAAAATGACTCTACTACCCAAAGCAATCTACAGATTCAATGCAATCCCTATCAAACTACCACTGGCATTTTTCACAGAACTAGAACAAAAAATTTCAAAATTTGTTTGGAAAAACAAAAGACCCCGAATAGCCAAAGCAATCTTGAGAACGAAAAAAGGAGCTGGAGGAATCAGGCTCCCTGACTTCAGACTATACTACAAAGCTACAGTAATTAAGACAGTGTGGTACTGGCATAAAAACAGAAAGATAGATCAGTGGATCAGGATAGAAAGCCCAGAGATAAACCCACGCACATATGGCCAACTTATCTTTGATAAAGGAGGCAGGAATGTACAGTGGAGAAAGGACAGCCTCTTCAATAAGTGGTGCTGGGAAAACTGGACAGGGACATGTAAAAGTATGAGATTCGATCATTCCCTAACACCATACACAAAAATAAGCTCAAAATGGATTAAAGACTTAAATGTAAGGCCAGAAACAATCAAACTCTTAGAGGAAAACATAGGTAGAACACTCTATGACATAACTCACAGCAAGATCCTTTTGGACCCACCTCCTAGAGAAATGGAAATAAAAACAAAGATAAACACATGGGACCTAATGAAACTGAAAAGCTTTTGCACAGCAAAGGAAACCATAAACAAGACCAAAAGACAACCCTCAGAATGGGAGAAAATATTTGCAAATGAAGCGACTGACAAAGGATTAATCTCCAAAATTTATAAGCAGCTCATGCAGCTCAATAGCAAAAAAACAAACAACCCAATCCAAAAATGGGCAGAAGACTTAAATAGGCATTTCTCCAAAGAAGATATACAGACTGCCAACAAACACATGAAAGAATGCTCAACATCATTAATCATTAGAGAAATGCAGATCAAAACTACAATGAGATATCATCTCACACCAGTCAGAATGGCCATCATCAAGAAATCTAGAAACAATAAATGCTGGAGAGGGTGTGGAGAAAAGGGAACACTCTTGCACTGCTGGTGGGAATGTGAATTGGTACAGCCACTATGGAGAACAGTATGGAGGTTCCTTAAAAAACTAAAAATAGAACTACCATATGATCCAGCAATCCCACTACTAGGCATATACCCTGAGAAAACCATATTTCAAAAAGAGACATGTACCAAAATGTTCATTGCAGCTCTATTCACAATAGCCTGGAGCTGGAAACAACCTAAGTGTCCATCATCGGATGAATGGATAAAGAAGATGTGGCACATATATACAATGGAATATTACTCAGCCATAAAAAGAAACGAAACTGAGCTATTTGTAATGAGGTGGATAGACCTAGAGTCTGTCATACAGAGTGAAGTAAGTCAGAAAGAGAAAGACAAATACCGTATGCTAACACATATATATGGAATATAAGAAAAAAAATGTCATGAAGAACCTAGGGGTAAAACGGGAATAAAGACACAGACCTACTTGAGAATGGACTTGAGGATATGGGGAGGGGGAAGGGTAAGCTGTGACAAAGCGAAAGAGAGGCATGGACATATATACACTACCAAACGTAGGGTAGATAGATAGTGGGAAGCAGCCGCAGAGCACAGGGAGATCAGCTCGGTGCTTTGTGACTGCCTGGAGGGGAGGGATGGGGAGGGTGGGAGGGAGGGAGATGCATGAGGGAGGGGATGTGGGAACAGATGTATATGTATGACTGATTCACTGTGTTATAAAGCAGAAACTAATAAAAACAATGGAAAAAAAAAAAAAAAAAAAAAAAAAAAAAAAAAACAGGGCATCCAAGAGGTGTAATACAATATCAAGTGGCATAACATATGTGTAAACGGAATCAGGTGGAAAAGAGAATGGGATAGAAGAAATATTTGAAGAGATTGATGAATAATTTTCCAAATATAATGAAAGATATCAAATCATCAATCACAGAGACTCAAAGAAACCCAAGCAGGATAAATATCTCTCCTTCCAAACCCCACACTATTAGACATATCATATACAAATTGATCAGATTCAAAGATAGAGAGTAAATCTTGAAGGAAGCCCAAATGAAATAGACCTATAACATACAAAGGAACAAAGTTAAGAATTAAAGCAGACGTCTCATCAGAAGCTATGCAAATCAGAAAACAATAAAGTGACAACTTTAAAGTACAGTATAAAACTGTCAACTCAGTATTCCATACCACATAAAGTTATCCTTTTAAATGAAGGAGAAACAGACATTTTCAGACAAATAAAAACAGAATTTATTACCACAAGACCTGCACTACAAGAAATGTTAAAGCAACTTTTTCAGACAGAATGAATACAACATCAGAATTGTATCCACAGAGAGAAGTAAAGATCTCTGGAAATGGCTAAAATGAAGATAAATATAAAATAAAATTTTCCTTAACTTTAATTACTCTAAAAGATGATTGACCCTCTGAAACAAAAATAGTAGCAATTCTCTGTGAGTTTATAGCATATGTATGGATCAAATGTATGACAGCTTCAGCACAAAGGATGGGAAGGAGGAAATGGGAATATACAATTGTTAAGTTTCTTATATGTGAAGGGTTATATAGTATTATTTGAAGTTATACTATAATTAATTAGAGATGTATATTTTACAATCAAGGGCAATGCCTAAAATAGTAAAGTGTAAATTAAAATATTAAGGTATAAATAAGAAACCAATAATGTACATAAAATAAAATAAAAAATTTTAAATCCCAAAACATGATGACAAAATGGCAAAGGCACCAAACACAGATGGAACAAATAGAAAGAAACTAGCAAGATGGTAGATTTTAATTCAACCATATCAATAATTATTTAATTACATTAAATGTAAGTGGTTTAAATACAGTAATTAAAAAGATGAGACTATCAAATTGAAAAAACAAACAAGAACTAACTATATGCTGGCTCTAAAAAACTCACTTTCAATATGAGAAATGCACTTTAACTATAAAGACACAAATAGGTTAAATGTAAAAGAATGAGAAAAGTACCATGCAAACAATAATCATAAGAAAACTGGAGTGACTATCTTAATAACAAAACTGACTTCAGAAAATGGAATGTTGAAAGGGATGTTCCATAATGATAAAGGAGATAACTAACCAAGAAGATATGATAATCTTAAATGCGCATGCACCTAAATACAGAGCTTCAAAATTCATGTGACAACACTTGATAGAACTGAAAGGAGAAAAGACAAATCCATAATTAAAATTTGAGTCTTCAATGCTCCCCTCTCATAATTGATAAAATAAGCAGACCAAAAATTAGTAAGAATATATAAGATCTGAAAAATACTTTTAACCAACTTGACCTAATTGACATTTGTGTAACATTCCTATCAACAACAGAATATACATCATTTTAAAGTGCACATAGAATGTTAATACACATAGATCGTATTGTGGGTCATAGAACAAACCTAATAAATTTAAAAGAACTTAAAATATACAGGGTATTTTCTTTGAACATAATGGAAGTAAACTAGAAATCAACAACAGGAGCCTATCTGGAAAATCCCCAAATATTTGGAAATTAAGCAATAAACTCCTGAATACTCATGGATCAAAGTAGAAGTCAAAAGAAAAATTAGATAATATTTTAAATGGAAGGAAATGAAAACACACATATCAAAAACTGTGGGCTATACCCAAAGCAGTGATTAGAGTGAAATTTATAAGAACAGCAAATAAAGCAAACAGAAGGAAGGAAATAAAGGTAAGAAGAGAAGCCAAGGAAGTTGAAAATAGTAAAAACATCAAAGAAAATCAAGGAAACCAAAAACTTTTTTTGTTTTTAAAGATCAATAAAATTGGAGCTTCCCTGGTGGCGCAGTGGTTGGGAGTCCGCCTGCCGATGCAGGGGACACGGGTTCGTACCCCGGTCTGGGAAGATCCCACATGCCGCAGAGCGGCTGGGCCCATGAGCCATGGCCGCTGAGACTGCGCGTCCGGAGCCTGTGCTCCGCAACGGAAGAGGCCACAACAGTGAGAGGCCCGCGTACCACAAAAAAAAAAAAAAAAAAAAGATCAATAAAATTGGTTTACCTCTGTCTAGATTTACCAAGGAAAAGGGCAATACACAAATTACCAATGTCAGAAGTGAAAGACGACATCACTATAGACCCTACATACATAAAAATAAGGGGATATTTTAAACATTTTTATGCCCACAATTAGGATATTTAGATAAATGAACACATTTCTTTTTTTTAATTAATTTTTTTATTGGAGTATAGTTGATTTATAATGTTGTGTTAATTAGTTATACATATGTATATATCCATTCTTTTTAGATTCTTTTCCCATATAGGTCATTACAGAGTATTGAGTAGAGCTCCCTGTGCTGTATACTAGGTTTTTATTAGTTATCTATTTTATATGTACTAGTCTGTATATTCCAATTCCAATCTCCCAATTTATCCCTTCCCCCTTTCCCCCCTTGGTAACCATAAGTTTGTTTTCTACATCCATGACTCAATTTCTGCTTTGGAAATAGGTTCATTTGTACCATTTTTTGATTCCACATAAGTGATATCATATGATATTTGTCTTTCTCTGTCTGACTGACTTCACTCAGTATGACAGACTCTAGGCCCATCCACCTCACTACGAATGGCATTATTTCATTCTTTTTTATGGCTGAGTAATATTCCATTGTATATATATGTACCACATCTTCTTTATCCAGTCCTCCATCAATGGACATTTAGGTTGCTTCCATGTCCTGGCTATTGTAAATAGTGCTGCAATGAACACTGGGGTGCACATATCCCTCTGAATTATGGTTTTCTCTGGTTATATGCCCAGGAGTGAGATTTCTGGATCATATGGATCCAGCTGGATCATATGATAATATCTCTATTTTTATCGATAGTGTTTTTAAGGAATCTCCATACTGTTCTCCACAGTGGCTGTACCAACTTGCATTCCCACCAACAGTGTAGGAGGGTTATGAACAATTTCTTAAAAAGTACAAACTACCAAGGTTACTCAAGAAGTAACTGAATAGTCAGAGGGATTTATTTCATAGCTCAAAGCTTGAAAACTTTTATCAAAGAAGTATCCAGTCCCAGATGGCTTAACTGGTGAATTCTATAAAACATTTTAAGAAGAATAATGTCTATTTCCACAAATTCTTTCAGAATATGGAAGTAGAGTGAACACTTTTCAGCTCATTTTATAAGACCAGTATTACACTGAGACCAAAACTAGGTAAAGACATCTCAATGAAAAAAACCTACAGACCAGTATCTCTCGTAGAGATGCAAAAACTTAAACAAAATATGAAATTGAATCCAACAATATAATAACAGGGTAATACATCATGATCAGGTGGGGTTTTACCTGGGTATACAAGGCTTTCAATATTCAGAAATCTGATATTACAATTCACCATTTCAGTAGCCCAAAGGAAAAAAAATATGACAATATCAATAGATGCACAAAACCCAGATGACAACACTCACGTCTATAATAAAAACTCTCACCAAACTAAGAATAGAAAGTGAACTTCCTTAACATGAGAAAGAGCTTTTTCAGAAAACTTACAGCTAACATTGTACTTATCTGTGAAAGACTGGATGCGTCTCACTAAGTGTGGGAACAAGGCAAGGATGTCTGTTCTTACTACTTCTAATAAATACCAAGTGTAAAGTCCTAGCCAATGCATTAAGATAAGAAAACTGTATAAAAGTAATATGGATTAGACAGGAATAAACAAAAATTTCTTTATTCACAGATGATTTGATTTTATATGTAGAAAATACCAAAGAATCTCCAAAAAATTATTAGGACCAATAAGTTCTTGTTCAAGTTCAAGGCTGCATGATACACAGTTAGTATAAAAAATCAATTGTCTTTTTATATAGTAACAACAAAAAACTAGAAATTGGAAAAAAGGAACCATTTACAGTAGCATCTAAAAATCCATGTAATATTTAGATATCAGTCTAACAAAATATGTGGAAAATCTGTATTTTGGAAACTGTAAAACATAGTTGAAAGATTCAAAGACCTAAATAAATGGAATGATATACTATATTCACAGAATTGAAGGCTCAATGTTGTTAATAAGTCAGCTATCTACAAATAAGTCTATAGATTCAGTGTAATCACAGTCAACATCCCAATCAAAATTCCAGCAGGGATTTTTGCAGAATTCACAAAACTTTAAAAAAGAAATTACTATATATGGAAAGGCAAATGAGCTAAAAGAACCAATCAGTTTTGAAAAAGTAGAACAAAGTTGGAATCTCACAATGCCTGATTCAAGGCTTATAAATCTACAATAATTAAGACAGTGCATTACTGGCAAAAGGAAAGAGGAATATTGATTAATGGAATAGAATAAAGAAATGAGAAATAGATCCACACATGATCAATTGATTTTTTACAAAAGTATAAAGGCAATTCAATAGAGAAAGGACAATCTTTTCAACAAATAATGCTGGAAAAATAGGCAGAAAAAGAGAAAAAAGAACCTCAAAACATGACTGACATGGTTATAATTGTTAAGTCAGAATGGGTAATAAATGTAAAAATAACATCTAAAACTATAAAAACTTCTAATAGAAAACATAGAAGAAAATCTTGTGACCTTGGGTTAGGCAACATTTTTTAGATGAGACCACCAAAAACATGGTCCATAAAAGAAAATATTGATAAATTGGACTTTATCAAAATTTAAAACTTTTATTCCTTGAAAGGTGCTGCTAAGAGAATGAAAAGACAAGCTGAAAGCCGGGAGATAATATTTGCAAGACACATATTTGATAAAGCACTTGAATCAGAATATATGAAGAATTCTCAGGACTCAATAACAAGGAAACAAAGAACCCAATAAGAAGTGGGCAAAAGACCTGAACAGGTATAAGGAAGATATCTGAATGGAAATAAGCACACCAAAAAATGAGGAAACACTTATTAAAACCACGATATGCCGCCGCACACCTGTTCCAGTGGTGAAAAAACCAAAATAAAACAAAACAACAAACAAAAAACAAGATGAAAATACCAAGTGCTGTCAGGAAGGCTAAATACCTAGAATACTCTAGAACATTACTGGTGGGAATATAAATGGTACAACCACTTTGAAAAACACTGGTAACTTTCTATAAAGTTAAACATACACTTTCTGTAAAATGTAGTAATCCCACTCCTAGATATTTAGAGAAGAGAAATGAAACATTTCATATAAAAATCTGTATATTAATGTTTATTACAGACTTGTTCCTAATCAGCAGAAACTTGGGAAGTATGTCCTTTAACTAGTGAATGGATCGACAAACTCTTGAGCATTCATTCAATGAACTTTAAAATTTTTTTTTAAATTTTTATTGGAGTATAGTTGATTTACAATGTTGTGTTAGTTTCTGCTGTACAGCAAAGTGAATCAGTTATACATACAGTTTTAGATCCTTTTCCCACATAGGTCATTATAGAGTATTGAGTAGTGTTCCCTGTGCTATATAAGAGGTCCTTATTAATTATCTATTTTATATATAGTAGTGTGTATATGTCAATCCCAATCTCCTAATTTATCCCTCCCACCCTCTTTCCCCCCAGTAACCATAAGTTTGTTTTCTACATCTGTGACTCAATTTCTGTTTTGTAAATAAGTTCATTTGTATCATATTTTTTTGATTCTGCATATAAGTGATATCATATGATATTTATCTTTCTCTCTCTAACTTACTTCACTTAGTATGATAATCTCTAGTTCCATCCTCATTCAATGAACTTTTGTTGTATGCAACAACATGAATGAATCTCAAATGCCTTCAGACAAATTGCAGAAGCCAGAATCAAAAGGCAACATTCATTTGACATTCTAGAGAAGGCAAATGTATAACAGAAAACATCATTGTTTGCTATGGGCTGGGGTAGCAGGAGGAGTTGTCTAACAAGCTTTATAGGACATTTGGGGAGAAATTTGAACTGCAGTTGTCAAAACTCATAAAACTGTATACTAAAAAGGATGAATGTTACCATATATACATTACACCTCAATAAACTGGACCCTACTTCCCAAATTGGAATGCATGTGTATGAACTAGGAAGTCTTATATAAATCAGGAAGTCAGCAGGTAGTTGTTCAAATTGGTTAATCAAGAACAGCACTCTATTTTTAGAGTTAATGCCCTAAGACAGTATCCTAAAAACAAGAACAAAAATAGTTAAAAATGGGTGCCTCTGGGAAGTGAGACTGGACAGATCCTTTTCATTTTAATTCTTCCTATACTACTTTTTTTTTATCATGTGCATTTATAACATTGATTAAACAAACAAAAAATTAAAAATTACAAGTAATTGATTTACTTTTGTTACATAACTTCCATGTAAGTAAGGGATGTCTGGACATATTAAAATGTTTTTTGTGTGTATCATCTTCAGTCTGTAAAATGGTATAAGGTAGACAGAAATGAAATCAAATTAGGGTACATAAGGCTGTGTTTCATTCATTAGCAGGGAGTAGTGATTTCTTCTCTTAGCAAAGGAAATTGCAACTGAGGGTTGTTATCCATACACAGATAAAGCCTTTTGTAAATGTGGCATTGCTCACCTGCTTTTTTAGGTGAAAGCATTTGGTTCAACTTGAAAGGTCATTTATCACCTACAAGAGAGCACTTATGGGCTGCTTTGGCTCTTTTTGTTGGTTTACTATAGCATTAAGCTTGCTTATGGAGAATTTTGCTTACATCTGCAGTCTATACACAGACCCATTAATGCATTAACAAACCTTATTTTGCTGAGTCAGGTTAGAGGTACCCCTTGTTTAATACAGTGTCATGCACATAGTGGGCAGTCAGCATTTTCTTGATTGTCTTCTACACAGTCAGAGAAAGTCACCATGCCGGTTTTGACCCTCTTCTAAGACAAATTAAAAGATGAGACGAAATGTTATAGAAAGATCATCAGGCTACTCTAGTTTGTTGGTTTATGTCTTCGAGATCAGGTAAGATTCCAGTGTAGAGTGGGAGTCATTATGTGATATTCATATATCTGAATTTTCAGGGATAGCCCTGCTTTCAAATATGCTAGCCTATTTTCAGAGCACAAATTACAATTTTTGGACTTGAAAATAGAGTTGCTGTAAGCAATGGGGTAACATGGCAGCACACATGTGGGTGAATACCAGACTCTGCCATCAGTGTTATTTTAAAGACATAGGCAGAAGAGCTGACTGAAGATATCACTATGATATCCTCAGGCACTCCCTATGAACTAAATATTTTAACAGAGCAAAAAGTGATTTTAACAAAACTTTTTTGTTAGTTTCTGATTATAGCATTAATATGCGTTCATTATAGGAAATTAGGGAAAAGTGTTGAAAAATGTAAAAATCATCTTTAGTTTGATACCTCAGAGATAACCACTATTACTATTTTATTTCCTCCTAATCTTTATTTCTATGTAAATTAAGATCATATCCTAGATGTTTTATAACTCTACTTTTCATTTACTATCTATAGTGAGCTACTCTAATTAAATATTATTAAAAACAGAGTACTATGCTGTCATATGGATTATCAAAATTTATTTAAACATTTTGATTTGGGGATGTTTAGGTTATTTCCATTTTTCACTTTTGTGAATAATAATTCCACAATGGAAATTTTAAATAAAATTTTGTTTTTTTGATTATTTCATATAAAGGAAGTGGAAATACAACCGCAAAGATCATAAACATTTTTAGGACTCTTGAGACAGATATGTCAGATTGTACTCCCAAAAGTTTGTACCAAATGATACTCCATCAACTGTGTGTAAATTGATCCCCTCTTGTCATTTCTGGTTGTTATAATTTACAAAATAACTTTAAATAAAAATTATGTCTTTGTATTAATTTCCTGTTTTGATTATTAATGAGATTAATTCATGTTTATTGACAGTTTTTCTTTCTCTGTTCATCTTCTTTGTTCATTTTTCTATTGACATATTTGTCATTTTCAAATTTATTTGTCAAACTCAAGAAATCATTGATTGATATGTGGGAAAAAAATTAGTGTAGCAACCAATATGAGAGTTAACATTCTAGATACTTCTACTCTTTGATCATGCTCAGATGTCAAAGTTTTGGGGGTTTCTTAAGACAAAAAAAAGTCTATTTCGAGTTACAGCTGCTGATTATATCACCTTAGTGCTGCAGTTTCACTACCAAAGAAAAAAATTAATCAAAGCCAGAAAGAGTTGTCAGAAACACTCACAGTTATATTCAAGGAGTATGGTTTGGGCTTTGAATGTTGAGCTCTGAACAGCTTATAACTTCTAACAGCAGAAACTTGATTTTTAGGTTTTTTGTTTTAACATCTGTGTGTCAAATGTTTTATATAAAATATCTCTTAATCACAAAAACCTTGTGAGATTGGAATTATTATCCCTGCTTCCCCAGTGTGTAGTCACATTTAGAGAGGTGAAGAAACTTCCCGGGCCATGCAGCTGGTCTAGCAGTGGCTCAGGATTTCAGCTACAGATGTGGAGTCTTCTGAAGCACAGGATGCTTTCCCTACACCTTGCTGAATTCCCACAATGTTAAACTTAAATGAACAGAGCTAGAAAGATAAGGGTTGTTTTTATTATTTTGCTATAGTTTTTTGTTTTGTACTATTTTATACTGGCTTATCACAACAGTAGCAGCAAAACTCAGGACGACCTGCCTTAGACTTTCCTTTTCTTTTGGCTTAATATGAATTCTTTGAGGCTTCTGAGGTCCTCTAATTTCTTATATTTCTTCACTTTTATGTCTTGAAATATACTTGTGTAGCTGAAAAAGGCAAGCAGTTATTTTGTTTAATAATGATTTGATAAACAAAAGGAAAACATAATTCCAGGGAAAGCCATGTAACCTACCTTCTATAGCAGCTATGATAATCCCT
This sequence comes from Mesoplodon densirostris, assembly GCF_025265405.1. Taxonomy (NCBI): domain Eukaryota; kingdom Metazoa; phylum Chordata; class Mammalia; order Artiodactyla; family Ziphiidae; genus Mesoplodon; species Mesoplodon densirostris. The sequence continues at coordinate 77,149,893 of NC_082668.1, read as the reverse complement.
AGAGGTCTGAGAATTACATATATTTTTAAAATTATGAATTTAAAAATGTCATCTCCCACTCATCCGCTCCCACTCCTACCCATCTTCTTTGAATAGAAGAAGGTAATGCTGCCCATTTCATGTTTGTACAATATAAGTTCTTCACAGTGTCCAAGCTAAACCTTTGAGTTTTGGGGTCAGTGTTGGAAAGAGGCCCAGTGGGATCAGCCTTAAAGAAAACTTTCCTTTTAAATCACTTGCCCTCCTCTTCCCCTTTCAACTCTTCACTTGCCACTCTATTTTTAGTTAGAGCAGCTTCTTACTTTGTAGTTTCCTTTTATTTCTAGATTGAGAATTATCTATTCCTTACTATATCTGATCATAGAAATGAAGAACTGTGGATTGTGATAAAAATTTTTGACAAGTGAGCCCTTAAGAACGCTGAAGACTTTAATTTTTCAATTTTATTTGCCACTTTCATTCTAAACTTGCAACCATTTTGTCTCTTTTTCTATCTGCATATTCTTTTAGTCCTGTTTGACTATTAATTATTAGTTACATTTTTCTTTATTGATTATTTTAATTGCCTCCTTTAAATAAGTCAGAACTTCCTTAGCTTTTAAAAGTTTATCTTTGTATCAACTTTCTGTATTTTATTCCATTTTTTATAAATAGATGAAATATTTCACATGTACATATTCTCCTTTCATCACCAAATTCTCTGTGATCCTCTCCCACTTGATTTCTATCTTCTCTACTTCATAGAGAGTGAAAAGACAACACTAGCTTTCTATGACTCAGTGGACTTCCAAAGTATGAACTCTGATTATACACTTCAATCTTCAGCAGAACGATGCAATAGTCCCCTGAACAGGTTTCTTCGAGAACTAAGATTCTAGGACAATGACTTCTTTGTTCTCTGGGTATGCAATCACTCACATTGCTCTATCTCATACTGCATGGTGGCCATGTATGCATTCACCTCTTGGAGTCATAGATCTTTAGAACTGGGAAGGACATTAGAGGTCATCTAACTGAATTCTTTCTTGGATGGATCAGTTGAGGTCGCAGAAGCCTCAAAGGCCATGTTACTAGAACTAGGATTAACACCCTGCCTCCAAAATACACTGAACTGAACCAGAACTCCTGGGCCATTCTTTTCTTTACATAGGTTCATTTCTCCGTGCAACAGAGTAGCAATCTGTGCTCATCACTACAAGATATTGCTGGAAATCATATCCTTCAGGAGGTGGTTATAATTGGTAATAATTTCTCATGGAAACAATATTAAAATTATGCAGTGTGTTCCTGATTAAGAGCTCATCATCAAGTAAATCACAGATTTGAGAAGCAGTATATTGAACGCCGGTCTGTAATAATTTAAAAAATACCTTCCTCCAAGTTCAATAAAATGGACCTAAAAGTACAGGTTGATTAAATACAGTGTTAATATCTGTGCCCCAATACTGGTGGAAGCATTTACAAAGTGAATCTTTGGCAGGTGAGAATTTGCCTAGACTGAGCTCATTGAGTTGAGCCCAGAAAGCCCAGCAGTCTGTTTTCTGAACAAAGAAGTCCCTTGTTAGTCAAACACTGTGCTGTCTCCCACTATTAGCTTTCTTTGTAGCTTGGCGTGCGTGGCTTTTATTATTCAGCTTTATTCAGTTTTTTGGAACATTCCATATTGAATAAAAATAGCACTATGGATGGTTGCCTCTTGCATTTAAGAGAACATTTCTATGTGGATTGTGGCCATTGATCATGAACAAAACAAAGTACAGGAACAGGTTGAACACTCAAGTTCCACTTTCTGATGCACAGTTCATCCCCAGATGAACAATCTGTATCAGAAAAAGACAAAAGAAATGTAACATGATAAAATACAATTACGGTTTTCAACATCTGAAAATTTTAAAAGATATCCTTGATCTTATTAAGGTCTGTCCTTAAACCTGTGATTTATGTCCTTCCTTACTTCATTGGTATTGTAATTCCCTTTCTTTTTGGAAATGACGGTAATAGAGTGTGGGTTTTTTTTTTTTTTTAATGTTCTTCCTTGGGAAAGCAAAAATTTAGTTCAACCCTTGATTATTTAGTTCAACCCTTGACTGAGTCCCAAAATTATTTTCAAAATTTTACGGGTGGATGATATCCCCAAATCTGGTAACCATTACTATCAAGTGTGATTTTATGTGAACATCAACATAACAGCTCTATGGGCAATGGGATCTAAATGAATATGCAAATAACAGTAAGTATTAAAGACTTAAATATCTATTTTTCTTTTATTCATTTTATTTCCAGTGTCAAATAATAGAAAACTAAGGGTGTCAGATTTTTATGTTTAGTTAAAAGAAATACGGGTTTTAAAAATGCTTGAGAGGGACTTGCCTGGTGGCACAGTGGTTGAGAATCCGCCTGCCAGTGCAGGGGACACGGGTTTAAGCCCTGGTCCAGGAAGATACCACATGCCTTGGAGCAACTAAGCCCATGCGCCACAGCTACCAAGCCTGTGCTCTAGATTCCGCGAGCCACAACTACTGAGCCCACGTGCCACAGCTACTGAAGCCCGCATGCCTAGAGCCCATGCTCCGCAACAAGAGAAGCCACTGCAATGAGAAGCCTGTGCACCGCAACGAAGAGTAGCTCCCGCTCGCCACAACTAGAGAAAGCCTGCATGCAGCAACGCAGACCCAACACAGCCAAAAATAAATAAATAAATAAAATTTAAAAAAATTATGTATTTTTTCGTACCACAATCAAATTCCACATGAATTTAATGGTTAGTGTATAAAAAATCATTAGGTGGAATAAAATATTGAACATTTAGAAAACATCTGGATGGGAGATTTTTCAAGCTTGAAGACAAAGGAGGAAAGTGCCAAGTAAAAGACTGGTAATCCAGAGGAAATATATATATTTTTCAAAACAATGAAGATGGTACATTAGGAAAAAAGCAAATAAAATGAATGTGGGAAAGGTTATATGTGATACATATGACAAAGGATTTCTATCTTTATAGACAGCTCTTTTTTTTTATTAGTTTCTGCTTTATAACAAAGTGAATCAGTCATACATATACATCTGTTCCCACATCCCTTCCCTCCTGCGTCTCCCTCCCTCGCACCCTCCCCATCCCACCCCTCCAGGCGGACACAAAGCACCGAGCCGATCTCCCTGTGCTATGCGGCTGCTTCCCACTATCTATCTACCTTACGTTTGGTACTGTATATATGTCCATGCCTCTCTTTCACTTTGTATAGACAGCTCTTTTATTTATTTATTTATTTATTTATTTATTTATTTATTTATTTATTTATTTTTGCGGTACGCAGGCCTCTCAGTGTTGTGGCCTCTCCCATTGCGGAGCACGGGCTCCGGACGCGCAGGCTCAGCGGCCATGGCTCACGGGCCCAGCCGCTCCGCGGCATGTGGGATCCTCCCGGACCAGGGCACGAACCCGTGTCCCCTGCATTGGCAGGTAGACTCCCAACCACTGCGCCACCAGGGAAGCCCCCTAGACAGCTCTTTTAAACTGAGAAGTTTTAAGATTTATCCAAGAGATAAATGGCATGGACAAAAAAATCACCTAAGAGAAAATCCAGAGGAAATATGAAAAAAAATTTTCAACCCCATTAGGAGGGAAAAGCAGATTAAAATGAGATGCAGCTTCCATCTGTCATATAATTAAGTTTTTAGTGAGAATATCTAATGCTGAAAAATGTATTGTGAAATAGGTACTTTCATAAGGGCCAATGGAAATCTTAATTAGTACAGCTTTTCTGGAAGGCTGTTTGACAATTCTATCAAGAATGTCAGATGTTGTAATTTTTGGGGCTCTAGATTAGGAAATTAAATTTGATTAAAAATTAATCCACAAAGATGTTCAACAGTGTTATTTAATTGCAAAAATTAGAAACAACTGCAACGCCTAAAAGTAAGGAAATGCTATATGCCATCCATTTACATTAATAATAGGTCTATCAATACCATTGAATGACCATAAAGAAGATATTATAAAGCTCATGATATAATGCTGACAGACTTAAAAAGCAGCACTTAAAATTGTGTTTATAGGGCCTCCCTGGTGGCGCAGTGGTTGAGAGTCCGCCTGCCGATGCAGGGGATACGGGTTCGTGCCCCGGTCTGGGAGGATCCCATATGCCGCGGAGCGGCTGGGCCTGTGAGCCATGGCCGCTGGGCCTGCGCATCCGGAGCCTGTGCTCCACAACGGGAGAGGCCACAACAGTGAGAGGCCCACATACCGCAAAAAGAAAAGAAAAAAAAAAATTGTGTTTATAGGTGGAATTCAACTGTGAAAAACTCTTATGGAAAAAACTAGAAGAAAATATACCACAACGAGAATATTATAGGGTTTTGAGTTGTGTTATGAATTTAGCTGTCTTATATTCTTCTGTACTTTGCAGTTTTCTACAATTTTTAATTTAATACTTGTTAATTGGGTTTTTATCATACGCCATACCCTCTTCTAGTTGTTGGGGAATATGATGGTAGATAAGGCAGGAAAAGATCCCTGGCTTCATGAAGTTTTCATTCTATGAGGCTGATATAATAAATAAGCTAATTACAGATTTCAGTTAAGTACCAGAAAGGATGGAGAGCAGATGGTCTGGCAAGAGGAGTCTGTGAAGATTTCTCAGAGGTGGTGATGTTCGAGCTGAGATCTGAAGAATTAGAAGGAAAAGAAGAGCATGACAGGCAAAGGGACCAGTCTGAGCAAAGACAATGATGTGGGAAAGAACTTGTTATTTAGAACTATAACAAGGAGACCGGTGTGTCCAGGAGGCTTAGTTATAAGAAATGAGGTTCAAAGATTGAGAAGAATCCAGACTTACTAGGCTCTTAGGTCATAATAATGATTGTGGATTTTGTTTTATCTTAAATGTAATTGGAATCCATTGAGAGTCACTCTTCTCCTAGGCAGAAGACAATACAAAATCTCAGGACTTGAAGGAACAGTTTGATAAGGAACCACTTAGGCTGCCAACGTAAGAAAACTTCTCAAATTCAATAAGAAGTATATGGGAGGGTAGCAGAAGACATGTGTCCTGTGATTAGGAACAGCCTTTTCTTTGACATGATGCTTTGAGATGGGAGACCCCAAACAGAGTCAGTCCTTTTTTTCCTTACATGACTACAGTCAAGGTCTAAAGTTGTAATCATGTATATACTGTGATTTAGGGATTAGTCAAGAGTCTGGATGTCAGATCAATTCAGAGAGGCTTTGAACTTTCCTCTACTTCCCCAAAATATCATGCTGACATTGAAAAGAACATTAGATTCTCATATGATAAATATAGAGCAAGATAAATCATCTTTAATATTGACTGGAGAAGTTTTGTTGGACTACAAACCAGTAGGATCCACTCACCCACTGAAATATGTGTGTGGATTTGGAGGTACAAACCTGTCCTTCACTGGGTGCTCATATTTCTGACCCCAGCTCTCTATCTATGGTAGATAGGGTAACCCAAAAATTACTTATAATGAGAATTGTGACCTGAGCTTAGAGCAGAAGAGGGCTATAAAATTGGAGGGTTCTTTAGAAAGCTAATCTACTTCCTGACCTTATGATATATCGGATGAGGAGTCTAAGATGTGGGGAGGTTGAGAAATTTGTCTGAAGTCTTAGGTGGTTTATGGTAAAGGTGGGCTGAAACCTCAGGTTTCATTTAGTGCTGCTTTATTTTTTCATATTTATTTATTTTATTCTATTTATTTAATTAATTAATTTATTTTGGCTGCGTCGGGTCTTACTTGCAGCACGCAGGGTCTTCACTGAAGCATGCGGGATCTTTCATTGTGGTGTGCGCTCTTCATTGTGGCACGCGGGCTTCTCGCTAGTTGTGGCTCAGGCTCCAGGGCACGTGGTCTCTGTAGTTTGCGGCATGCGGCTCTCTCACTGAGGCGCGTGAGCTCGGTAGTTGTGGCACGTGGGCTTAGTTGCCCCTTGGCATGTGGGATCTTAGTTCCCTGACCAGGGGTTGAACCCGCGTCCCTTGCACTGGAAGGCGGATTCTTTACCACTGGACCACCAGGGAAGTCTGTTTAGTGCTGCTTTTGGATTGAGGACATTCAGAATAGCTAATATTAGAATTCAAGATGTGCTGGACTTTTCCTAAATTGAGCTCTACAACTGGAGGTGAAAGCGGTTCACCTAGATAGCATCCCTCCTGTTAGGGTGGTTCTGCTCCTTCTCAGCCATGAGGATGAGGCCTCCTGGAACAGGGAATATAATTGCCACTTGCACAAAGGAATGGTTTTCCGTTGTGCTGGGTATACATTCCTATATTTTAAGAGTTATACATTTCTTTGGATATAGCCGGGCAAATATAATTTCTAGAAGTTGAATTTCTGCTTAAAGCTCATTTAGCCAAAAAGTTTGCATTTATATTGCCCATATTTTATTTGTTTATTTAGCATCTTTATTGTAGTATAATTGCTTTACAAGGTTGTTGTTAGTTTCTGCTATATAACAAAGTGAATCAGCTATATGTATTCATATATCACCATAACCCCTCCCTCTTGCATCTCCCTCCCACCCTCCCTATCCCACTCCTCTAGGTGGTCACAAAGCAGTGAGCTGATCTCCCTGTGCTATGCAGCTGCTTCCCACTAGCTATCTATTTTACGTTTGGTAGTGTATATATGTCAATGCCACTCTCTCACTTCATCCCAGCTTACCCTTCCCCCTCCCCGTGTCCTCAAGTCCATTCTCTACGTCTGCATCTTTATTCCTGTCCTGGCCCTAGGTTCATCAGAACCTTTTTTTTTTTTTTTTTAGATTCCATATATATGTGTTAGCATATGGTATTTGTTTTTCTCTTTCTGACTTACTTCACTCTGTATGACAGACTCTAGGTCCTTCCACCTGAATACAAATAACTTAGTTTTGTTTCTTTTTGTGGCTGAGTAATATTCCATTGTATATATGCTCCATATCTTCTTTATGCATTCATTTGTCAATGGACACTTAGGTTGCTTCCATGTCCTGGCTATTGTAAATAGTGCTGCAATGAACATTGTGGTACATGACTCTTTGAATTATGGTTTTCTCAGGGTATATGCCCAGTAGTGGGATTGTTGGGTTATATGGTAGTTCTATTTTCAGTTTTTTAAGGAACCTCCATACTGTTCTCCATAGTGGCTGTATCAATTTACATTCCCACCAACAGTGCAAGAGGGTTCCCTTTTCTCTACACCCTCTCCAGCATTTATTGTTTGTGGATTTTTTGATGATGGCCATTCTGACCGTTGTGAGGTGGTACCTAATTGTAGTTTGGATTTGCATTTTACTAATGATTAGTGATGCTGAGCATTCTTTCATGTGTTTGCTGGCAATCTGTATATCTTCTTTGGAGAAATGTCTATTTAGGTCCTCTGACCATTTTTGGATTGGGTGGGGTTTTTTTTGTTTTTTTTTTTTGCGGTACGCAGGCCTCTCACTGTTGTGGTCTCTCCCATTGCGGAGCACGGGCTCCGGACATGGAGGCTCAGAGGCCATGGCTCACAGGCCTAGCTGCTCCGCAGCATGTGGGATCTTCCTGGACCGGGGCACGAACCCGTGTCCCCTGCATCGGCAGGCGGACTCTCAACCACTGCAGCACCAGGGAAGCCCAGTTGTTTGTTTTTTTGATATTGAGCTGCATGAGCTGCTTGTATACTTTGGAGATTAATTCTTTGTCAGTTGCTTCGTTTGCAAATATTTTCTCCCATTCTGAGGGTTGTCTTTTCATCTTGTTTAGGGTTTCCTTTGCTGTGCAAAAACTTTTAAGTTTCATTAGGTCCCATTTGTTTCTTTTTGTTTTTATTTCCATTTCTCTAGGAGGTGGGTCAAAAAGGATCTTGCTGTGGTTTATGTCATAAAGTGTTCTGCCTATGTTTTCTTCTAAGAGTTTTTATAGTGTCTGGCCTAACATTTAAGTCTTTAATCCATTTTGAGTTTATTTTTGTATAGGGTGTTAGGGAGTGTTCTAATTTCATTCTCTCACATGTAGCTGTCCAGTTTTCCCAGCACCACTTCTTGGAGAGGCTGTCTTTTCTTCACTGTATATTTCTGCCTTCTTTATAAAAGATAAGGTAAACATGTGTGTGTGGGTTTATCTCTGAGTTTTCTACCCTGTTCCACTGATCTATATTTCTGCTTTTGTGCCAAAACCATACTGTCTTGATTACCGTAGCTTTGTAGTATAGTCTGAAGTCCAGGAATCTGATTCCTCCAGCTCCATTTTTCTTTCTCAAGATTGCTTAGGCTATTCGGGGTCTTTCGTGTTTCCATACAAATTGTGACTTTTTTTGTTCTAGTTCTCTGAAAACTGCCATTGGTAGTTTGATAGGGATTGCATTGAATCTGTAGATTGCTTTGGGTAGTATAGTCATTTTCACAATGTTGAATCCTCCAACCCAAGAACATGGTATATCTCTCCACCTGTTTGTATCATCTTTAATTTCTTTCATCGGTGTCTTATAGTTTTCTGTATACAGGTCTTTTGTGTCCTTAGGTAGGTTTATTCCTAGGTATTTTATTCTTTTTGTTCCAATATAAATGGGAGTGTTTCCTTAATTTCTCTTTCAGATTTTTCATCATTAGTGTATAGGACTGCAAGAGATTTCTGTGCATTAATTTTGTATCCTGCTACTTTACCAAATTCATTGTTTAGCTCTAATGGTTTTCTGGTAGCATCTTTAGGATTCTCTATGTATAGTATCATGTCATCTGCAAACAGTGACAGTTTTACTTCTTCATTTCCAATTTGGATTCCTTTTATTTCTTTTTCTTCTCTGATTACTGTGGCTAAAACTTACAAAACTGTGTTAAATAATAGTGGTGAGAGTGGGCAACCTTGTCTTGTTCCTGATCATAGTGGAAATGGTTTCAGTTTTTCACCATTGAGAATGATGTTGGCTGTGGGTTTGTCAACATGATCTTTATTACGTTGAGGTAAACCCCCTTTCCAGAGGGTTTTTTATCATAAGTGGGTGTTGAATTTTGTCAAAATCTTTTTCTACATCTATTGAGATGATCATGTGGTTTTTCTCATTCAGTTTGTTAATATGGTGTATCATATTGACTGATTTGCATATATTGAAAAATCCTTGCATTCCTGGGATAAACCCCACTTGATCATGGTGTATGATCCTTTTAATGTGCTGTTGGATTCTGTTTGCTAGCATTTTGTTAAGGATTTTTGCATCTATGTTCATCAGTGATATTGGCCTGTAGTTTTCTTTTTTTGTGACATCTTTGTCTGGTTTTGGTATCAGGGTGATGGTGGCCTCGTAGAATGAGTTTGGGAATGTTCCTCCCTCTGCTATATTTTAGAAGAGTTTGAGAAGGATAGGCGTTAGCTCTTCTCTAACTGTTTGATAGAATTTGCCTGTGAAGCCATCTGGTCCTGGGCTTTTGTTTGTTGGAAGATTTTTAATCACAGTCTCAATTTCAGTGCTTGTGATTAGTCTGTTTATATTTTTCATTTCTTCCTGGTTCAGCCTTGGAAGGTTGTGCTTTCTAAGAATTTGTTCATTTCTTCCAGGTTGTCCATTTTATTGGCATAGAGTTGCTTGTAATAATCTCTCATTATCCTTTGTATTTCTGCAGTGTCAGTTGTTACTTCTCCTTTTTCATTTGTAGTTCTATTGATTTGAGTCTTCTCCATTTTTTTCTTGATGAGTCTGGCTAATGGTTTATCAATTTTGTTTATCTTCTCAGAGAACGAGCTTTTAGTTTTATTGATCTTTCCTATTGTTTCCTTCATTTCTTTTTCATTTATTTCTCATCTGATCTTTATGATTTCTTTCCTTCTGCTGACTTTGGGGTTTTCTTGTTCTTCTTTCTCTAATTGCTTTAGGTGTGAGGTTAGGTTGTTTATTTGAGATGTTTCTTGTTTCTTGAGGTAAGATTGTATTGCTATAAACTTCCCTCTTAGAACTGTTTTTGCTGCATCTCATAGGTTTTGGGTTGTCATGTTTTCATTGTCATTTGTTTCTAGGTATTTTTTGATTTCCTCTTCTATTTCTTCAGTGATCTCTTGGCTATTAAGTAGTGTATTGTTTAGCCTCCATGTGTTTGTATTTTTTGCAGGTTTTTTTCCCTATAATTGTTATCTAGTCTCATAGCGTTGTCGTTAGAAAAGATACTGGATACAATTTCAATTTTCTTAAATTAACCATGGCTTGATTTGTGACCCGAGATATGGTCTCTCCTGGAGAATGTTCCATGAGCACTTGAGAAGAAAGTGTATTCTGTTTTTTTTGGATGGACTGTCCTATAAATATGAATTAAGTCCATGTTGTTTAATGTGTCATTTAAAGCTTGTGTTTCCTTATTTATTTTCAATTTGGACGATCTGTCCATCGGTGAAAGTAGGGTGTTAAAGTCCCCTACTATGATTGTGTTACTGTCAATTTCCCCTTTTATGGCTGTTAACATTTGCTGTATGTATTGAGGTGCTCCTTTGTTTGGTGCATAAATATTTACAACCATTATATGTTCTTCTTGGATTGATCCCTCAATCATTATGCAGTGTCCTTGTCTCTTGTAATAGTCTTTATTTTAAAGTCTCTTTTGTCTGATATAAGAATTGCTACTCCAGCTTTCTTTTCATTTCCATTTGCATGGAATACCTTTTTCCATCCCCTACTTTCAGTCTGTATGTGTCCCTAGGTCTGAAGTGGGTCTCTTGTAGACAGCATATATATGGGTCTTGTTTTTGTATCCATTCAGCCAGTCTATGTCTTTTGGCTGGAGCATTTAATCCATTTACATTTAAGGTAATTATCAATATGTATGTTCCTATTAACATTTTCTTAATTGGTTTGGGTTTATTTTTGTAAGTTTCTTGTGTTCCTGCCTAGAGAAGTTCCTTTAGCATTTGTTGCAGAGCTGGTTTGTTGGTTCTGAATTCTCTTAGCTTTTGCTTGTCTGTAAAGGTTTTAATTTCTCTTTCGAATCTGAATGAGATCCTTACTGGGTAGAGTAACCTTGGTTGTAGGTTTTTCCCCTTCATCACTTTAAATATGTCCTGCCAGTCCCTTCTGGCTTGCAGAGTTTCTGCTGAAAGATCAGCTGTTATCCTGATGGGGATTCCCTTGTGTGTTATTTGTTCCTTTTCCCTTGCTGCTTTTAATATTTTTTCTTTGTATCTAATTTTTGATAGTTTGATTAATATGTGTCTTGGCATGTTTCTCCTTGTATTTATCCTGTATGGGACTCTCTGAGCTTCCTGGACTTGATTGACCATTTCCTTTACCATATTAGGGAAGTTTTCAAGTATAATCTCCTCAAATATTTTCTCAGACTCTTCCTTTTTCTCTTCCTCTTCTGGGACCCCTATAATTCGAATATTGGTGAGTTTAATGTTGTCCAGAGGTCTCTGAGACTGTCCTCAATTCTTTTCATTCTTTTTTCTTTATTCTTCTCTTTGGTAGTTATTTCCACTATTTTATCTTCTAGGTCACTTATCCATTCTTCTGCCTCAGTTTTTCTGCTATTGATTTCTTCTAGAGAATTTTTAATTTCATTTATTGTGTTGTTCATCACTGTTTGTTTGCTCTTTCATTCTTCTAGGTCCTTGTTAAATGTTTCTTGTATTTTCTCCATTCTGTTTCCAAGATTTTGGATCATCTTTACTATCAGTACTCTGAATTCTTTTTCAGGTAGACAGCCTATTTCCTCTTCATTTGTTTGGTCTGGTGAGTTTACCGCTTGCTCCTTCATGTACTGTGTATTTCTCTGTCTTCTCATTTTGCTTAACTTACTGTGTTTGTGGTCTCCTTTTTGCAGGCTGCAGGTTCACAGTTCCCACTGTTTTTGGTGCCTGCGCCTAGTGGCTAAGTTTGGTTAAGTGGTTTGTGTAGGCTTCCTGGTGGAGGGTACTGGTGCCTGTGTTCTGGTGGATGAGGCTGGATCTTGTGTTTCTAGTGGGCAGGACTGCACCTGGTGGTGTGTTTTGGGATGTCTGTGAACTTACTATGATTTTAGGCAGCCTCTCTGCTAATGGGTGGGGTTCTGTTCCTGTCTTGCTAGTTGTTTGTCATGGCATGTCCAGCACTGTAGCTTGCTGGTCATTGAGTCAAGCTGGTTCTTAGCCTTGAGAAGGGGATCTCTGGGAGAGCTCTCGCCAATTGGTATAACATGGGGTCCGGAGGTCTCTGGTGGACCAATGTCCTGAACTTGGCTCTCTCACCTCAGGAGCTCAGGCCTGACACCCGGCCAGAGCATGAAGACCCTGTCAGCCACACGGCTCAGAATAAAAGGTAGAAAAGAAAGAAAGAAAGAAAAATAAATAAATAAAGTTATTAAAATTAAAAATTAAAAAAAAAGAAAAGAGCAACCAAACCAATAAACCAATCCACCAATGATAACAAGTGCTAAAAACTATACTAAAAAGAAAAACAGACCGACAGAACCCTAGGACAAATGGTAAAAGCAACCCTATGCATACAAAATCACACAAAGAAGCATACACATACACAGTCACAAAAAGAGAAAAAGGAAAAGAAAAAATATATATATATATATAAAGAAAGGAAGTGAGCAACCAAATCAATAAAAAAGCTATCAATGATAATAAGCTCCAAATACTTAATAAACAAAAAACCAGAAACAAATTAGATGCAGAAAGCAAACCCCAAGTCTACAGTTGATCCCAAATCCACCGCCTCAATTTTGGGATGATTCATTGTCTATTCAGATAGTCCACAGATGCAGGGTACAACAAGTCGATTGTGGAGATTTAATCTGCTGCTCCTGAGGCTGCTGGGAGAGATTTCCCTTTCTCTTCTTTGTTTGCACAGCTCCCGGGGTTCAGCTTTGGATTTGGCCCTGCCTCTGCATGTAGGTTACCTGATGGCATCTGTTCTTCGCCCAGACAGGAGGGGGTTAAAGGAGTGTCTGATTTGGGGGCTCTGGCTCACTCAGGCCGGGGGAAGGGAGAGGTACGGAATGTGGGGTGAGCCTGCAGCGGCAGAGGCCAGCGCCTGAGGCACGCCGTGTGTTCTCCTGGGGAAGTTCTTCCTGGATCACAGGACCCTGGCAGTGGTGGGCTGCAGAGGCTCCCGGGAGGGGAGGTGTGGATAGTGACCTGTGCTTGCACACAGGATTCTTGGTGGCTGCAGCAGCAACCTTAGCATTTTATGCCCATCTCTGGTGTCTGCACTGATAGCCGTGGCTCATGCCCATCTCTGGAGCTCTTTTAGGTGGTGCTCTGAATCCCCTCTCCTCACGCACTCTGAAACAAAGGTCTCTTGCTTCTTCGGCAGCTCCAGACTTTTTCCCTGACTCCCTCCCAGCTCGTTGTGGCTCACTAGCCCCCTTCAGGTTGTGTTCATGCAGCCAACCCCAGAGATCCCAACCTCTCCTTGGGATCTGACCTCCAAAGCCCGAACCTCAGCTCCCAGCTCCCACCCTCCCTGGTGGGTGAGCAGACAAGCATCTCAGGCTGATGAGTGCTGGTTGGCACTGATCCTCTGTGAGGGAATCTCTCTGCTTTGCCCTCTGCACCCCTGTTGCTGCACTCTCCTCCATGGCTCTGAAGGGTCCTCCCGCCCCGCCCCAGCCCATCTCCACCAGTGAAGGGGCTTCCTAGTGTGTGGAAACTTTTCCTCCTTCACAGCTCCCTCCCAGAGGTGCAGGCCCCATCCCTATTCTTTTGTCTCTGTTTTTCCTTTTTCTCTTTTGCTCTACCCAGGTACATGGGGAGTTTCTTGCCTTTGGGGAAGTCTGAGGTCTTCTGCCAGCATTCAGTAGGTGTTCTGTAAGAGTTGTTCCACATGTACATGTATTTTTGATGTATTTGTGTGGAGGCAGGTGATCTCCACATCTTACTCCTCTGCCATCTTGAAGGTCCTCTGCCCATATTTTATTAAAGCTACTTTCTTTTTCTATTCTATTTTTCCTTACCATTAAGAAAGGAAAATGTTTTGAAATGACCATATGACAAAAAAATAAAATTTTGAAAAGGAATAGAAAGGGTCAAAGAATTTCCATTGCCCTGTCTAGCTTTACTTCACAGACATTAGTGCCAGTCGTCCTTGCTCCTTTCCTGTTACTGTCCTTTTCATATTCAGCACACTGATGAGCTTGAGTTGTTCTTTTTTAACTCAGAAGTCTGCAAATGATGAAAGGCAGCAGGTCAAACCTGAGACAGTTTTCTGAATTAAAAAAATATTTTGCATTTTATGTCCCGCTCCCAAATTAGGGAAATTGAATCACCTAATTTCTGGAAAAGAGGAAAAGGTATGTGTCAGAAATTTATGTAAGGCACTGGCCAATAAATATTTTAGCATATAACCCCCAAATGTAGGAAACCAGTTTATTGAAAATAGTATCTAATTCAAAACTAATATTCCCCAACCAAATATTAGTAAGAATAGCACACAAACACAAGTGATACATTTGGTTCTTTTTTGTAGTCTTATGAACATTTATTTTCTGGTTGATTAGAAATATGCACATCCTTTGGTTTCATGTGGGTAACAGATGTCTTGGCTTTTATAGACTAATTGACAAAAAGGGGAAGAAGAGGATAATTAAAAGGGTAGGAGGAGACACAAGAAAAGTGCAATCTTCCTTGTGGGGAAAATCTAATAGACCTCCTTATTACGGGTAATTACCTCCTTCTTCAACTTCATTTGCTATCCCTTTCCATATGACTCAAGTACAGTATAATGGGAAAGTATAAAATAAAGAAATGTACCTCTGACCTGTTGTCTGCTACCAACCAGTTTTATCCTGTCATAGAATATTCTAGTGTAATTGATTCAATAGCATAATTTTTTTTAAAAAACAAAATATGAATGCATGTCTCATCTCTAATGGCAACCTATGTTTTAATTGGTAACACTAGGGATCTATGTTCAGTCTTGCATTTTTCATTTCTCACCAATCCACTATGTGCAAGACTGAATATGTTTGTAGGTTGTGTATTAGATATACATCTTAGGTTCATTTTAGTTTGCTGTTTGTTCTCTGTCAATGCTACAGTACAGCCAATTGACTTGGAATAAATGAGGACATTTAACAATTGTTTGAAGCCATTATCATCAACAAATTCTCAGTTTTGTCAGTGTTTTCCATCATGCAAGATTTAAAGTAAATGTGTCACTTACTATGTCTTAACTGTATCAGTTTGGTCTGTATTATTTTTCTGATTGGTGCCTTTTACTTTAAATTGAAGGAGTTTTTTTTTTTTTTTTTTTTTTTTTTGCGGTACGCAGGCCTCTCACTGTTGTGGCCTCTCCCGTTGCAGAGCACAGGCTCCGGACGCACAGGCTCAGCGGCCATGGCTCACGGGCCCAGCCGCTCCCCGGCATGTGGGATCTTCTCAGACCAGGGCACGAACCCGTGTCCCCTGCATTGGCAGATGGACTCTCAACCACTGTGCCACCAGGGAAGCCCTGTAATCATTTTTATAAGGAGCTAGTAATGCTTCCAAGAGAAAGTATCAGATTATGTACTTAGAAACTTACATTTAATACAAAACTTAAACAAACTGAAAGGTAAGGTTATTTATACTAGATGTAAGGCACAGGATATTGACTTTTATTTGACCACTTGTCTCCTCAGAAAATATGTAGGTAGAATTTATTTTAAAAGATAATTAGGACAATAAAGATCAAAATATCAGTTGTCCATTGTTAAGTAATTATTAATTTCTTTTTGCTGTATTAAAATTAAATTTTATTCTAAAAATAAAATATTTTCTTGTATATAAAATATAAATTTTATAATAAGTTATGTTTTATTCACCATTGCTAGAAAGTGGTGAGGTGAGAGGATGGTTTCTGTACCCATCTTTTTTTTTTAAATATCAGCTTTGGTAGGATAGAGACAACATTGTTTGAGTAGTCTGATGACTACCACATAAATTCAGTCACTTGATCTTTTTGAGCCTCATTTCATTATCTGTAAAATGGAGAGAGTGGCAACTAATTCCCATGGTTGCACTGGGAATTATATGCAACGATAAGCACACATGAAACTAACATATGTTTAGTTATTGAGTACTTTATGGTTGTCTCCACTCATAGGACCCATATCCCTTAGTTACTTGCCTTGATTTCCAGGCTAGGCTTCTCATGGAAATAGAAAATTCAAGGAGACTCTGATGAAGAGTCTAGCAACAAATGGTTTGAGACTGTGTGTCAGAAGAGTTATTCTTCCCAACTTCAGCCCCTTAAAATATGAGATTGAAGAATAACCACAGTGGGGTAGGTTTTTTAATTGTAGAAGAGTTTTCCATATTTTGTAATTGTAAATTTCCATAAGTTTTAAATTCATAAAATTGTAAAATGTTGGCACTCTACGAGACTTCAGGATTTCTAGACCCACTGCCCCTCCCTTGGTTAATTTCCCATTTTTCAGAGGAAGGCACTGAAGCCCTATAAGGTTAACTATCTTCTCCAAAGCCAATCAACAAGTGAGTGACAGAGCCAGGACTGGAAACTTGGTCTTTTCCTGAAATCTTTATCTGTACTATCACAAGACCACCCTTCTTTGTGACCACTGGGGATCTAGCCTGGACCATTAAAAGAATAAGAACATTCAACTCACTCAGCTGTGCAGAAAGAGATGAATTTCTTTGTTATGCTTTTTATTTTTATTCTTTATTGGAGTATAATTGCTTTACAATGTTGTGTCAGTTTCTGCTGTACAATGAAGTGAATCAGCTATATGTATACCTATATCCCCTCCCTCTTGGACCTCCCTCCCACCACCTCCCCCATCCCACCCATCTAGGTTGTCACAGAGCACGAAGCTGAGCTTCCTGTTCTTTATAGCATGTTCCTGTTAGCTATCTGTTTTATGTATGGTAGTGTATATATGTCAGTCCTAATCTCCCAATTCGTCCCACTCTCCCCTTCCCCCACTGTGTCCACATGTCCATTCTCTACATCTACATCTCTATTCCTGCCCTGCAAATAGGTTCATCTATACCATTTTTCTAGATTCCACATATATGCATTAATATCTGGTGTTTGTTTTTCTCTTTCTGGCTTACTTCACTGTATGACAGACTCTAGGTCCATCCACATCTCTACAAATGACCCAATTTCGTTCCTTCATATGGCTGAGTAATATTCCATTGTATATATGTACCACATCTTCTTTATCCATTCATCTGTCATTGGACATTTAGGTTGTTTCCATGTCCTGGCTGTTGTAAATAGTGCTGCAATGAACATTGGGTACATGTGTCCTTTTGAATTATGGTTTTCTCAGGGTATATGCCCAGTAGTGGGATTGCTGGGTCATATGGTAGTTCTATTTTTAGTTTTTTAGGGAACCTCCATACTGTTCTCCATAGTGGCTGTATCAATTTACATTCCCACCAACAGTGCAAAAGGGTTCCCTTTTCTCCACACCCTCTCCAGCATTTATTGTTTGTAGATTTTTTGATGATGTCCATTCTGACCCGTGTGAGGTGATACCTTATTGTAGTTTTGATTTGCGTTTCACTAACAATTAGTGATATTGAGCATCTTTTCATGTGCCTCTGGCCAACTGTATGTCTTCTTAGGTGAAATGTCTATTTAGGTCTTCTGCCCATTTTTTAATTGGGTTGTTTGTTTTCTTGATATTGAGCTGCATGAGCTGTTTGTATATTTTGGAGATTAATCCTTTGTCCATTGCTTCATTTGCAAATATTTTCTCCCATTCTGACAGTTGTCTTTTCATCTTGTTTATGGTTTCCTTTGCTGTGCAAAAGCTTTTAAGTTTCATTAGGTCCCATTTGTTTATTTTTGTTTCTATTTTCATTACTCTAGGAGGTGGGTCAAAAAAGATCTTGCTGTGGTTTATGTCAAAGAGTGTTTCTCCTATGTTTTCCTCTAAGAGTTTTAAGCCCAGAGATAAACCCACACACATATGGTCACCTAATTTATGACAAAGGAAGCAAGAATATCAATGGAGAAAGGACAGCCTCTTCAATAAGTGGCACTGGGAAAACTGGACAGCTGCATGTAAAAAATGAAATTATAACACTAGCTAACACCATACATGAAAATAAGCTCAAAATGGATTAAAGACCTAAATTTAAGACTGGACACTGTAAAACTGTTAGAGGAAAACATAGAAAAAACATTCTTTGTTATGCTTTTTAAATGGTCTGTGCACATTAGTTCATTCAGTCTTTATGGATTACAATGTATTTTGATTGTTTCATAGGACACCAGCTTTAACTCCTCCAGTAAAAGAAGACAGAGTCACTAATATTTACATAGTAATTCCTATGAACCAGGCATTATTCTTAGGACTTTATGTAGATTAACTATTTTATTCTCCATAATGACACCGTGAGGAGGTATATCTCAACTTTCATATAAGGGTGTGGAAGCACAGAGGAGCCAAGTAATAGCCATTGAAGGCTTTTGTCAGGTTTGAATCAGAAGGTGCTAGAGAGAGGGAGATTCCACTGTCAGAAGATGCCTGGGTGGATGGATCTTTATTATATGAGCTCTCTTTTATGCAAGGAGAGTGACTTAAAACATTTCCAAATCACCTAGATTTTATATATCTAGCTCTACTGAGTCCCAATCAGTCTACCTTATTAGGTTCTACCATAGCACATTAATATCAACAAAAGATTATATTTATTTATATTGATAACCACTAGAATAAATAGAAGAGTAAGCTATTATGCTTGATCCAATGTTGATGAAAAATGGTATTTTATTTCATGATTGTAAGCCCCTTAGCATGTAGTAATAAACATGTTTGTAGGGATGGTATTTTACTGTTCAAGAACAATTATCAAAAGAAGAGATAATTTCTATTGATCACTATATGGTTTGTTCTTTCTTACACATGCAGTTATATAGGAATATTATCTATATTGCTTACATTGGTATTTGAAGTTGAGTATAAAAATAGCCATTTATGTATCAAATATTTTACAGGTATAAAATCAGCTCCAATTTGAGCAATTAGAAATTTAAAGACTTTAATTTGAGAAAAAAAGATTGTATGGAAAAACTTTGGACATTCAGAAATTGCAGGGTGCTGTTACGATTTAACAAAACCTTCATTAAAGTAATGATACAAAAGGCTTATTCAGCATTGTTCTATTTAAAAACAATTTAAATAAAATTTGAATAAATTACTCACAATCACTGGACTATTCCAGTGGTTGACGTGATGACAGATATTTAACGTCAGAACAGAAGTACTATACCACTTTGAACATGTGAGTTAACGTGGGGTGTGTGTGTATATGTGTGTGTGTGTTTATTAAGTAGGGAATGTTGAGAAAACTTGAGAAGGAAACATTAATTTAGCAAAGTCTAATTTTTGAAAGTTTTATTGATGCGAATATATTAAATTCTACTATTGATGTGTTTTGCTCTACTGAATAGATGTGTTCATTAAAGAAAATTGCCTGAAGGTCATGGTCTATGTTCAAATGACTCTCATTCTGAGATGTATTCTTTAGTGAAGAGGGGGAAGTATAATGGCCCGTCAATGCCTTAAAGGTAACTGTGACAATACAATAATGTTAAAGAATCACAGAATATAAATGTGAAGAGTCACACTATTTTTTAAAGCTCTAAATATCTATGGTTAGGTTTGGGTTTAGCACATTCACTTAACAGTTTAAAGGAGAAATTGTAAATGAACAGAATACACTGGACTGTTCAGTTACTTAGCTCCTGTAACAGCACTTATGTGCTACAAGTGATGCTGGACAGCGCCCCTAGGTTGCTGTGTTACTATATCCTAGCATTTCATAGAAGCTATTGATTTAGGAATGAGCTGGTTGAGCTTAAAAAGGAGGGATTTACACCATGGATGAGAAAATTGTTTCAAAATGTATTAACAACTGAAGAAATTGCTTGTAAAAATATAAGCAATAGTAAATGATGATTGGGCAACCCTTCTGATACAACACGTTGCAGAGAGGGAGTAACAGCTTTAGCATGTGTGTCTATCTAGTACTATTTAAACCCTCTCTCAAACTTCATAAAGATTGAATTTCTCTATTCAAGTATTATGAAATAAATTTGCATTATAGCTTCCTAAAGCTTTTTGCCTTACCTTTTCCAGGTTTGAAGTGTGTTTGTCTTTTGTGTGACTCTTCAAACTTTACCTGCCAAACAGAAGGAGCATGTTGGGCTTCCGTTATGTTAACCAACGGAAAGGAACAGGTGATCAAGTCCTGTGTCTCTCTCCCAGAATTAAATGCGCAAGTCTTCTGTCATAGTTCCAACAATGTTACCAAAACGGAATGCTGCTTCACAGATTTTTGCAACAACATAACTCTGCACCTTCCAACAGGTAAAGGGTTTATCTTTGTTCATGCCAAATTTAATTGTACTCTTGGAAAGTTATATACACATGATAGAAATCAAACTGTTTTATGTTTCTTTAAATAAGAAAATCTGTTTTACAGTTCTCTCTCTCCCTTTTTTTGTTTTTGGTAAAAATCTCTAGAGCCTAGTTGAGGTTGATTTTTAAAAAATTTCACAAGACTGTCAAAACATTGACAACAGCATAACAATTTTGAAGAAATCTGTACACATGAGTTGTATTTTTTGAAGTAATTAATGAACCTAAAGTAAAATATAAATTTTTATGGATTCTCTTAAAGGAAAGAAATTAAAATGTATACCAAGAAAAAAGAAGAGAAAAAAGAGCAAAACAAAAATAGTAGATTGCCAACTTTTATGGAGACAGAATCTTTTTTTCATGGGTAACTTCTGCATATCTTCTTTGCCTACACTCAAGTGAGAGCACTCATTAACAGAAAGACAGATAGAATGGAATTTGACCCTTCATTATTGTGCAAATATATTCTTGCCTTTCCCCCAACTTCATGGAGTTTTATCCTAATTTACAAGGTACAAAAATCTTAATCTGGCCTTTTATCAATAATCTGGAGTCTGAAATTTTGGGGGCTAGTAAGAGGCAAGTAATTCAAATTAAAAACTAATTTACGACATGAAAATATCCTGCTTGTAGATTTTTTCAGTATGTTAACATCTATACACAAATACATATTCTTCCTCACAAATGAACATTTACATGTACTGTTATCCAATCTCAGATGTTCATATATCACCATATTCTAATATAGTATTTTTAACCTATTATTATTATTATTTTTAATAAATTAAACTGTTCTCCCCCTTTTTTACTGGAGAACGTTTATGCAAAAACTTGACATTACTTCTACAAATGAAAAACCAATTTACTTGCCATAAATAAAAGGTAACTAAGTAAATAAACAAACAAATGTACTGACTGCATTACAGTTAGGTATTTTGTATTTTCTTTTTGTTTAAAAGAGAAGACAGTGGTGTTACAGACATACTAACATGAAATGAGTCCTTCTGATACATAATCAGAAAAACTAAGAGAACTAGAGGAGAAATTCTTGTGTGATTCCATGTTATTAATATCATGTTGGTTTTCCACTCCAATTAATCTCAAGAACCCTTAAAAGTCATTTAATGAACCACCCCTAATACTTGTCCCATTCTTTGCGAAACACTACTCTGAAGCATTATCCTATGTGTTACAACCTCAGAAGTCATACTTGGCATATTTCATCCCCCAAAGCTACTAGGAGTCTTTGATTTTAGACCACAGTTATTTTGTCTCAGATTCCATAGACCTCCTTGGTTTGATAGTGATCTGGTATCTATTCTGATACCAGAATTTTTCTTTCCTTATATCTTCTCCCCTGGTTTTGGTGGACCAGAGAACCCTAAAATGAAGGTCCCCTATATTTGATGCTAGTCTTCCCATGACCAAGATCCAAAAGATTAAGGAGGGGAAGGAAAGTCTCCATATTAGGCTGTGGCAATGACCTCTTTAATGTGTCTTCTCAATAAAGAATTATCCATAAGACCATGTTCTGCCAGTCAGTATGGGTACAAGACAGTACTTTGACTGCAACAAAAGGTCTTGGAGGACAAAATGGTTCACATGCAGTTGGGCAAATTAAAGGTGCTTAGCGCAGCTAGGATGTGGGTCCTTCCCAGCCCAACTCTAAACTCTGTCTAACTACTGAGATGCCTATGTTCTACCTTCAAGTCCACTTGGAAACCAGACTTTCTCTTTAAAAAATCAATTTTATTGAGATATAATTTAGATATAATGAAATGCACACATCTTAAGTGTACAGTTTGATGTGTCTTGACACATACATTTATGTAACTGCCACAACATTTCCATTACCTCAAAATGTTCTCAGTTAATCGCCACTTTCACCAGGGCCAGGAAACTGATCTATTTTCTAATAGCTGTAGATTAATTTTTACTGGAGTTTCACATAAAAGGAGTCCTATGGAAGATATAATTTTGCACTTGGCTTCTTTCACTCAGCATGTTTTTGAGATTTATTCATGAAGTTGGGTATATCAGCAGCTTGTTTCATTTTTACTGCTGGGATCCCACTGTATGTTTTGTTCTTTTTACACTTTCATCCACAATGGGTATTCAGGTTGTTTTCATTTGGGGGCTGTTACTAACAAAGCTGCGATGAACAATTGAGTACAAGTCTTTGGAGATATGTTACCTTTCTCTTGAGAAAATATCTAAGAGTGGAATTGAATGGTCAAATAATAACAATACGTTTAATTTATAAATCTAATCTCCCAAATAGTTTTCACACTGCTTATACCATTTTGTATCCCCAACACAAATGTATGATAGTTCCATTTGATCCATATTTTTGTCAGCACTTGGTATAATCAGTCTTTTTAATTTTGGCCATTCAAGTGATTATATAGTGGTATTTCATTGTTTTTTGTTTTTTTTTTTTTTTTTTTTTTTTTGCTGTACGCGGGCCTCTCACTGCTGTGGCCTCTCCCGTTGCGGAGCACAGGCTCCGGACACACAGGCTCCGCGGCCATGGCTCGCGGGCCCAGCCGCTCCGCGGCATGTGGGATCCTCCGGGATCGGGGCACGAACCCGTGTCCCCTGCATCGGCAGGCGGACTCTCAACCACTGCGCCACCAGGGAAGCCCTCATTGTGGTTTTAATTTACATTTCCCTAATGACTAATGATGATAAAGTATTTTTTCTTGTGCACATTGGACATTTGTGTTTCTTTCTTTATAAAGTGTCAAATATTTTGCATATTAAAAAAATTGGGTTATCTTCTTATGGTTGAATTTAAGAGTTCTTTATATATTCTGAATACAAGTCCTTTATCAGATATGTATATTATAACTATTTTCTCTCATTCTGTGGATTGACATTTTGCTTCCTTGAAGGTGTCTTTTGCAGAATAGAAGATCAAAATTTGATGAGGTATATTTTATCTTTTTAAAAATTATTAATGGTTCACATATTTCATGTCCTGGGAAGTCTTTATCTATCCAAAGGTCATAAATATTTTCTTTTATGTTTTCTTGTAGAAATTTTAACGTTTCAGCTTTTACATTTAGGTCTATGTTCAATTTAAATTTAATTTTTGTTATTATGTGAGGTTAGGTGGAGTTTTATTTTTTCCACATGTATATGAAGTTGTTCCCAGCATCATTTGTGGAAAAATCTATCCTTTCAATTACTTTGACCCTTTGAATGAAAATAAAGTGACCATGTATATGTGGGTATATTTCTGGCCTCTATATGTCTATACTTATGTCACTATCAAACTTTCTTGATTATTGTAGCCTTATAGTAAGTATTAAAATCAGGTCATATGACCCCTCCAACTTTGTTCTTTTTCAAAATTGATTTGGCTATTCTAAGTCCTTTGAATTTCCATTTAAATTTTGGAATCAGTTTGACAATTTTCACAAAAATATGATGATGAAATTTTTATTAGATTGAGTTGAATATGGATTATTTGGAGAAAATAGTCATGTTAATAATATTAACTCTTTTGATCCATGAACATAGTATGTTTTTCCATTTATTTGGTTTTTCTTCAGTTACTCTTAGTGTATTGTAGCTATCAGAAAATAGGTCTTATACATATTTCCTTGAATTTATCCCTAAGTATTGCATGTTTTTAGATACTACTATAAATGGTAGCATCTACCATTTTAATATATCAATTTCTAAATGTTAACTGCCAGTATATGAAAATAAAATTAATTTTGTATATTGACCTTATATCCTGTAAGCTTGTGAAAATAGCATATTAGTTCTAATAGCTTTTTAAAAAATTCTTTGGCATTTTCTACATACAGAATAATCTTATCTGTGAGTACAGACAGTTTTACATCTTCCATTCTGATCTCTATGCATTTTATTTCTTTTTCTTGTTTTTTTTTGCACTAGCTAGGATACTAATATGATGGTGAGTAGGCGTGGTTAAAAATCCTTGCCTTTTTCCTGGTTCTAGGAGGAGTGCACTCACTCTTTTACCATTAAGTATGAAGGAAGGTGTTTTTGTAGATCCCTGTTATCAACTGAGGAAATTTGCTTTTATTGCTAGTTTTGGGAAAGTCTTTTTTAAAATCATGAACGAATATTAACATTTTTCAAGTATTTTCATGGATTTATTGATATTATAACATGACTTTTCTTCTTTAGTCTACTGATATGATGGATTGTCTTAATTGGCTTTCAAAGTTTACTTATAACAGGGAAGATATGTATTATCTAGCCAGTTAATTAATATGTCTACAAAAAATGCTATGTGACATTTAATTGATATAAAGTTTCTTTACATAAACTAAAAATTTGTTTCTTTTAGTGACATGGGTATGGTAAATTGACATTGAATTGAGTAGGATTGCATGTGCAGTCATCTTGTGTTAGGTTGTTCTCTCTGTGAGGCAGCACTGAATGGTTATTAGCTGTGTTTGGAACAGCAGCTGTTGGAGAGGAGTTGGGAACCTCTAGGCTGAGCTGTGATACAGCCAGTGCCAAGAACTCTGCTGTTTTTGTGTCATCAGGTGAGTGTGATTGATATCCCCTGCTCTGCCTAGTAGGAATTTATCAATTTCAAATGTGATCACATGTATATGAAATATATAAAAGCACTCTGAAAAGTAGACAGTGTGATATTTCCATAGTACTTAATACTCTGCATCACATTCATGGGTAAAATGGTAGAAGAAAAGGTTGGGAGGTGACCAGAACAGGTTGGAGAAACTCTGGGACTTCCCTTTTCAGTTCCAGCTGGAAGCTAAGTGGATCCTTGCGTCTTGGCTCTTTCATTCATCACCCCAGACTGTGGTGTCATTTCTGGATAACTGACTTCATGTAGGTACAGTAACCCACTCTTGTCATGTTTCAGCTGGCTCTTTTCTGTCCTTAGGTCCTGTTTGTGATGATTGGGCTCTTGCTTTGTTTCTTTGTGACAAACTTCCTACCTTGAATACATCTCGTGACTTTTTTCTCCCCCCTTCCTCTCCCTGATGGTGTCCTAGTAACTCTGTAACTGGAGATCTGTAGGCACAAACTCTTGCCCTCCTAAAAATCCTCTTAAGTGTTTGATTCTAATTCTTAAAACCTTAGACTAGCAGCTTTCTTACAGCTTTCCATTGTGGCACACAGAAAGAAACACATTTTATATAATTTTATATAATTTATATAATTTCCCCCAACCCACATGCACACACATCTGAAACAAGAATTTCACAAAATATTCTTACCCATAAAACGTACAAGGTACTCTGTGCTCTTTCATTAAGTAAAAATGCTGATCAGACCCCATAAGTTGTTTACATATTTACAGTTTAAGAGAGACTGTTTTAGTTGATATTTAAAATGTGGTAATTTTAAATGCAGCAAGGACATTTATTATTTTAATTAACTAGTTCAACAAACTATTAAGAATCTGGTTACTACTTTAATTTACAATGTTTTTCTTTTAAATGGCCCTTTAAAACCTTCTTACCCATTCATTTATAATACTAAATTGGATTAAAGTTGAATTAATTCAGATCATTGTAAGCAGGATTTGATTTAGATCACATTAAATTTGATCACTTGCCCTTAAAAAAAAGTACTTCCTTGTTTCACATTGCATGTGGGTTTAATTTTCAGGAGTTAATTTTTTTTGATAGAAGTAATTTTATAGTTTAGTAGAAATATAACATTAGAAAAATTGCTCATTTCCCTGAAGCTTATTGTAGTAGATATCTTTGATGTCACTGGAATGACCTTCCAAGTTCACCTATTATCACAAATATTTAGAGGGCTTTTTTCTAAGTAAACTTGAAAGGCAACAACCATTTCCAAAAACAGGCATGTATTTGACTAGTGCTTGGAGCTCATGTCTCTACTAATAGTAAATATGTTGTTATTTTCATTATACAAACATACTGAATATTTAAATATTACAATTAAATATAGGCTATGTAAATCAGTTAAGCAAGAGAAACATGTATTTTATATAGTGTAACCTAATTTCTTATTACTGTTTATTTTTAGACCAGATAAAAATAGCTCTTTTAAACTCCAAAAATATCTGCCCACCTTTCTGTATTCTACTTGTCTTGCCCTGACTCCAGTGACTCTAGATCTAGTACTCTCAGACTTCAGTAAATTTCCTGCACAGTAACTCATGCAGATTGACCACTCACAGCTTCCACTGAAATTAGGAGAGAAGCCACTTTGGTGGGAAAAATTCACCTCAAAAATAAATGATGTATTCTTAGCTCTTCAAGATCATTTCCACTTCAATAAAAAAAGGACTTATTTACCCAAATTAGTGCATACTTTTGGGGTGGAGGATGGGGAGGGGGGTTGTTTTCAGGGTAAACAAACAAATAATAAGTGAAAAAGTTCCATTCTTTTGGAAAATGTTCCAAAAGATGTTTGGGGTGTGTGTCCCTATAATGGGTTCTGTCTGTGAGCCCTCTAATAAGTTCTCACAGTTTCTTTACTGATTTTGTGTAAGTTGGGCCTTTTGTATCTATTCTTCAAGCTTCTTAAACTGTTTTCCCTATATTTTCTAATATTTGAGTCTCTGATAATTAATTAATAATATCTACAGCTTCTATGAGTTTGAATCTGCTGACTCATATTCTGGGTGGCTACTTTCCTTGCGTGTTTTGTAATTTTTGATTGTGCGTTCATGTTTTGAGAATCATATCTGGAGGAAACTTTTGATGCCTGTATTTAAAATATGTTCCTCCAGAGGAGATTTATATTAGCTACTGTCAGGTATCTGGAAGTGCTACCAACTCCAACCCATTCAGTGTTTTGATTAGGTTTTTTTTGGCCAGCATACACCATGAATTCTGGCTCTAAGCCTGCCTATATGGATGCACACTTATGGTGAGGACCTCTCAGAGAGATTTGGGTTTTCTTTTTGCTCTACCCAAAGTCAAGGTTGAGACAGACAAATAGATGAATATACACCCCGTCTCCCTCTGCAGAAATTTTCTATTTTGTTTTATTTTCAATGTAATGCCATTCATATTTGACTGATTTATACCAGGATCTCTGATCTGACCTTTCACAATTTCAGGAACCATGTTTTATTTCCTGATCTTGTTATATAATCTGATAAACTAAGCACTTAACTGCCAAGAACTGGCAGATGCCTCCAGGGTAAATGACAGTCCCAGTGCTCAGATACCTCCTTGGATTTGCATTTTATTTTTGGCTGCTGAGCAATTCATTAATTTTCCTACCAGGTTAATCATATAATAGAAAAAAGAGTTTTTCATTTATATTTTATTCAGCATTTTTGTGTGTGCTGTACTAAGAAGGGCTCTGTGGACATCTAAAGTGTAACTTGGCAGAAGTGGAAACTCCAGGATGGTTTATTTTTGAAATGATGCTGGCATAATTATCTATCCATCTGGAAGAAAACAGGGCTGTACCACAGTGTCATACCATATACAAAAATAAATTACAGCTTGATTAAATATCTAATTGTGAAACATAAAACAAGTTAAATGTCAGAGGAAAATTTAGGGAAAAAAAGGGTTTTTATGACTTTACAGTATGGAAGCTGTTTTTAAGTAAGACAGGAAATCCAATTGCTGTAAAAGGAAAAGACAGATATAATTGACTACAAGCAAACTAAAATAAAAATGAATAATAAAAGATAACATAAATAAAACCAAGATAAGTGAAATATGGGATAGAGGTATTTGTAGCATATATGACTGGAAAAAAATAACTATTTAAAAGATAAAGAGCCTCTGTGTCTGTGTGTGTGTGCATGTGCACATGCCTGTGTACATGACAAGGGAGAAAGTGGAAAGAGAGAGAAGGAGAGGGGGTGCTAAATGAAAAATTGGGCAAAAAACACACATGGAAATTTTACAGAAGAGAATCTTCAAAGTGGTCAAGTATTGAAAAGATGTTCAACAAAACTAATAGCTGGGGAGGTGCAAATTAAAACAACATACTATTATTTTCTACCCACTGGATTGGTAAAAGGTAAAGGAGGATGTTTTCAACTAAAAGTATCAGAAACTTAGATAATATCTTAACCAGTGAAGGAATTCATAGCCTCAGCATGACAAGAAATCTGGAAGTAGTTTCTTTCTATGATTTGTTAACAAAGAGACTCAACAGTGTCAACAGCCTATTTCCAGTTTTCTTTTTATGTGAATTGGTGAACACCATTATTGTTTAAGACATTATTATCTAACTTTCTGATACTCTTATCTAGTACCTTTTTTTCCTCATGTGTATCTGCTTTTTCTAACAAGGGAAATGTTGGGTTTTGCTATTAGCAATCTCAAGATTCAGGGAAGACAAAAGTAAAAAAACATGATTTGCTCAGATTGGGTCATCAAATAGAAACTGCCATGTTTAGCAGAATTATCAAAGGTCTCTTTCCTTATTGCAAGTTTAAACCAGATGTAAATACATCTCCTTCTAACCCCAGGGAGGAGGCTTGGGTTTATTACTAAGCAGAGCAGGGGAAAAAAAGAAATAATGAAAAGCAACAACTTTAAAACAAACCAAAAACCTAATTCTTGAGAAGCTGTGGACATAGCATAGCCATCACATGGATTTCAAACCTGAGTTTCCATTGTCTAAGTGGTACTTTCCAGAAGAAAAACTTTGTAAAAGTATACCCAGACTAATAGTGTCCCCAGTTGCCTGCCAGAAGAAAGTTCAAACTCTCTGGAGAAAGGCACTTTAATATTAGGTCTCAAAGAGACACAACAAACGCTTTTTCAAGGACATGAGAAGTATATAATGAAGAACAAGCACTCCAAGCTTACAGAGGTTCAAAGCAGCATGAGCATCAGCCAATAGAAGAGAGCACAAAGTTTCATATATTGGAATTATCAGACAATAATTATAGAGTAGCTATTCTCTGTTTAAAAAAACAAAAGGCGAATTTGAAAACATTTGTTAGAGAATAGGAAATTATAAAAAAATGACCTAACAGATTTGAACAATATTGAAGAAAACTTTTTAAAATTAAAGATACAATAACAAAAATTAGAAACTTAATATATAGGTTTAACAACAATTTGTATAACAACAACTGAAGAGAGAATTAGGGATCTGAAATACGGGCCGAAGAAACTATTTTGTATTCAGTAATAAAGAAAATACATAATGGAAAATATGGAAGAGAGGGTGACAAATAGAGGAAAGTATAAGAAGGTTTGATATGTGCTTTTACATATACCATGCACATATTACACTAATAAAAATGTTGACATATTACTAGCAGGCAAAATTAACTTCAATGAAAAAAAATTACTAGAGTTAAAAAGTTCACTTTTTAATGATTAAAGTTTCAATTTACCAGGGATTCTTTTCTTTTAATTTATTTTTGGCTGCATCGGGTCTTAGTTGTGGTACACAGGATCTTCGCTGAGGCATACAGGATCTTTCGTTGTGGTGCGTGGGCTCCTCACTGTGGCACACAGGCTTCTCTCTAGTTGTGGCATGCACGTTTTCTCTTCTCTAGTTGTGGCACATGGGCTCCGTGGTGCAAGGGTTCCAGAGTGTGTGGGCTCTGTAGTTTGCGGCATGCAGGCTCTCTAGTTGAGGTGCGCGAGCTCAGTAGTTGTGGCACGCGGGCTTAGTTGCCCCGCAGCATGTGGGATCTTAGTTCCCTCACCAGGGATCAAACCTGTGTCCCCTGCATTGCAAGGCAGATTCTTTACCACTGGACCACCAGGGAAAGTCCCTACCTGGGATTCTTAATAAATTTAAATTTCTGTGTACTTACGAATATGGTCTCAGACTTTCCTGGTGGCACGGTGGTTAAAAATACACCTGCCAGTGCAGGGGACACAGGTTTGATCCCTGGTCCAGGAAAACCCCACATGCTGCAGAGCAACTAAGCCCGTGCACCACAGCTACTGAACCTGCGCTCTAGAGCCTGTGAGCCACAACTACTGAGCCCATGTGCCGCAACTACTAAAGCCCGTATTATCTAGGGCCCGCATGCCACAACTACTGAGCCTGCGTGCTGCAACTACTGAAGCCCACGTGCCTAGAGCTCATGCTCTGCAACAAGTGAAGCCACCACAATGAGAAGCCTGTGCACCGCGAGGAATAGTAGTCCACACTCGCCGCAACTAGAGAAAGCCCGTGTGCAGCAATAAAAACCCAATACAACCAAAAAGAATATGGCCTCAAAAATAAAGAAAAAAATAGGGAGGGTGGGAGGGAGGGAGACGCAAGAGAGAAGAGATATAGGAACATATGTATATGTATAACTGATTCACTTTGTTATAAAGCAGAAACTAACACACCATTGTAAAGCAATTATACTCCAATAAAGATGTAAATAAATAAATAAATAAATAAATAAAATACTTACAGATCTATAAGGAGAAATAAAGAAGTCCATGATCTCAGAAGGAGATTCACCACTGTCTTGGTAATTGATAGAATAAGTAGATTTTTTAAAAAAAACAGTGAGACTACATAAGGTTGAAACAACATGATTTATGAGCAACCTAATTTTTAGAAAGTTATCATGTAAATTATAATAGTCTTATGACATATCTGTAAGGAAAATTTCAAAGCCCAAGACGTTCTACCACAAAATTCTGCTAAGTTTCCAGGAACAGATAACTGTGTTACTGTTACACAACTCTTCCAAAACATGGACAAAGAGGAAACACTCCTTAACCCCTTTTATGCATAACCTTGATATCAAAAGCCAACAAAGACGGTATGTAAAAAAGAAATTACAAGCCATTCTCATTTATGAACATATATGTAAGTATCCCAACTTTAACCTGTAACAATACAGGAAAAGGGATTCTGGGAAGCACAGTACAAGGACAGAGAAATGATTATTTGCCAAATCAGGATAATGATTACCCTGGAGGTTGGGAAAGGATATGATCATGTGGGGTATCTCCGAGTTGGGGAACAGGTAGGGGGTAAGGGGGCTGGTGATCCATGGGGCTTTATAATTATTTTTATGCTCAGTGTATATGTTGTATGCACTTTTCTGTATATTTATTATATTTCACAACAAAAGGAAAACAAAACATCAAGTTTCAAAGTAACTTTTTTTGGCCACACCGCGCGGCACGAAGGATCTTAGCTCCCCAACCAAAGATTGAACCCGCACCCCCTGCATTGGAAACACAGTCTTAACAGCTGGGCCACCAGGGAAGTCCCAAAGTAACTTTTGAATATGGGTAAATTTATTAAAATTACACATTCTCTTAACATCCGGAGTTGATATCGGAGAGCTAACCGGCTGAGGACATTAGTTAATTCTTTCTTTATAATTTTTTATACTGTTTGTTTTGTTGCAAATGTGTTCTTTTTCTAATGAAAAAAATCTATTGGATCAAAGTTTGCTAAGACTATAAATGTTTCAAAGACATCTAGTTTCCTCCAATACCCATTTAGTAGCAGAACCTAGACTTAGCTAGGTGTATGGCTCTCCCTCCAACTGACAGTATTTTCAGCTACTCTTACTGGTAGGTGTGGCGTAAATTGTGGCTAATGAGTTGACTGGCAGTGTTTTGGAGAACTTCTGAGAAGACTCATTTAAAACAGAACTGGCACCTTATATGCCATCCTCCATCATGCTGCCTGGATGTAAAGGATGGAGTTTAGCAGCTGCCTTGGACCATGAGGATAATGACTACATGATAGGGATGGAAACAAGGGAGATGAAAGGACCCTGACCAAAAACTACATGGAGCCAACCTGCTAACATTGGACTATCCATCTTCAAATTTCTTTTACATGAAAGAGAAAAGGAAACTTCTATATAGTTTCCTCTGTCATTAGTAGCTAAATCTAATTCTAATGAACATAGAAACAGCAAAACAAGTCATTGAGAGTTCTACCTGCTTATTGGTTGTACCTGACCCACAGACAGGTTTCATTTGATCTACATAGTTTCTGGGGAAAAAAAGTGAGTTTCTTTATAATGTTAAACATTGAGTCAGTATAAA
The DNA here is from genome assembly GCF_025265405.1 of Mesoplodon densirostris. Taxonomy (NCBI): domain Eukaryota; kingdom Metazoa; phylum Chordata; class Mammalia; order Artiodactyla; family Ziphiidae; genus Mesoplodon; species Mesoplodon densirostris. The sequence continues at coordinate 77,117,628 of NC_082668.1, read as the reverse complement.
AATCCAGACATCTGGCTTATCTTGAAAAAATCAGAAGATTTGGCATTCTTGAAGTTGGCTGAAGCAGAAGTGACTGATTTCCTTATTGGGCATGAGCTTTCCTTGTTCATTCATTCACTCATTCAATACCTATTGAACTTATATCCACTGGCCTAGAGTTCCTACTCTCAGTAGTTTAGTATATTTTCTATTTTAATATAGTTGAGTTATTCTGTTTAATATAATTTTATGTCTGACTTTCCTTTCTTATTATTAAAACATGTCTTTCCTATGTGAAGGAATCACATTTTGTTGCTTGTTTCTTTCATAGTGGGTTGCATTGTGATTTGTAACAAATGATTTCTGGTGACTCTAGGTGACATCAGAGACATGCTCAGAGAAATAGTGGTGATGTCAAATAGCATCAAGAACATTCTAAAATTGTCTATGAAAATTCATCGAGGATAAGGTCAGGAAACCTGGGCTAGAGAAGCCTCTTATATATAGGGTTAATTTTTATAGGAACTGCTATTTAGTTTATGCGTGCACTAATTACCACCCTTCATATGGAAATAGAGTATTCAACAAAAACATTCAAGTTCTGGGTATCTTTGTTCCCATTTTGCTACCAAAACATACAGTACTTGAAAGGGTAAGTGTAATAATAATTTCTGATTTTTCCTTTTGGAGTTCAATACACTATTTTAATACTATTGTATTTTTGACTAATTCAAATAATTAGTTTCAATAAAGAAAATACATGCACAACATTAAAATGTGGGTACTTTCCTAATTAACCTCAGTACAATTTTCACCTTCCTGTTCTCAATTGTGTAAAGAAACAAAGAACAATTTATTATTTATATCAGCTAGGGTAGATGAACAATGCATATTGTTAGGCACATGTCTAAATTAGACTTTAAGGAAAACTGAAGGATTACATTTGAAGGAAGATAAAATGTGAAAACATTAGAATTGAATTTATTAAAGTTAATCATTTTAAAGCATGCTATAATTATAAAAATTTGCAGACTCAGGTAGTGAATATTATTCTTTGGGGAGCTGAAAAGTCTTGCTATCTTAATCCCTTTTAAAAATCCATTGTTGTCTCAACTTTTATGGTTTTCTATTTTAAATGTAAATTCATTGCTCTAGGCAGTGTAAGGTGACATCAACATGCTGAGAAATACTCATGGGACCCCTTGTGGAATTGTTCTGCCACCACATGAACAAATCCATTTGTAGCTCATTCTCTGAGGATTCCCCACACACCTGACAGGTGTGCCAGACAGGGATTTTTTTTCCCCATAAGCTGAAAGATGCTATGATTTTTACATTTTGAAAAGTCTATGAAATATAAGCATACAAAAAGTCAAACTTGTACTTTAAATGTTTAATATAGGAAACATTTCTTGTCTCAAGGAACAAGTACACTGATTTTAATTATGAAATTTTGTTCATAGGGATTCATAGGAAATTGAAAATAAAATTTATAACCAATTCTAAATTGAGGATTTTACACGATGTAAGCCCTACTCTTCTCAGTTACATAAATACTATTACCTGTTTACTCAAATATTTTTCAGGTGATTATCATATACAGGATGTTGAACTGGGTCAAAATATCATTATCTCATGTCAGTCTTTTCCAAATGGACAAGCTGCTTTGTGTGAATGTGTTAGCTGAGGGAGAAATTCTATTAGCGTGAACTTTAGGACAGAGAAGTGTAACTTTTCTTTGTCACCAATATTTTTAAGTGCCTTCTTTGAACAACACCCTCAGCTATGAGATAGGGTGCTTCTTCCAAGGAACTTTCATTTTTCTTAAGTAAAAGTTTGACTTAAAAAAATTAAAATATTATTTGAGTAATTTCCATCTAATTTCTTTAGAGATATGTATCATTCAAGAATACACACTACTATATATAAAATAGATAATCAACAAGGACCTACTGTATAGCACAGGGAACTCTACTCAATACTCTGTTATAACCTGTATGGGAAAATAATCTGAAAAAGAATAGATATATGAGTATGTGTAACTAAATCACTTTGCTGTACACCTGAAACTAATACAACATGGTAAATCAACTCTACTCCAATATAAAATAAAAAATTAAATAAATAAAAAAAGAATATGTGTTTTGATGACAGATTAAGAAACTGATCTCTGGTGCGTGCCCTAAACTTAAGAAAAACTGTGAAGCTGATTTGAATTCTTCCTACATTGTATTAATCTCACATCTGCTTGAGTCAGAGTTCTTCCTACCCCTTATGCCAAAGATTATACTCTTCAATCTAACATTCTTATTTCCTTAATTTATAAAATCATTGTTATTTTTAAACTCAGGTGCTGGTGGACAAAAGAAGGTTTGAGACTTCTCAGTGTTCCTCCCAGAAAACTGGCAGCACAAAGGGAACTAGCCAGGAAATAAATAAATAAATATATATATATATATATATATATATATATATATATATATATATTTTTTTTTTTTTTGCGGTACGCAGGCCTCTCACGGTTGTGGCCTCTCCCGTTGCGTAGCACAGGCTCCGGACGCACAGGCTCAGCGGCCATGGCTCACGGGCCCAGCCGCTCCGCGACATGTGGGATCTTCCCGGACCGGGGCACGAACCCGCGTCCCCTGCATCGGCAGGTGGACTCTCAACCACTGTGCCACCAGGGAAGCCCCCAGGAAATATTTTGAAGTGTGGTGCTCTCTGCCTGTTACACATGCATGAACTCAGGCCAGATGTAGACCTTGTATACTAGTAGCCATTTATAGACTGAGCACTGAATGACGGAATGGCCCATCAATACCTCATCTGGTATGGTTAAAAGGCAGAAATAATTCTCATGTTATTTCTGTCACTGTCATGGCTCAGTTGGATCTCTAGATTAGAAAATATTCTGCCATTGTTCAGTACTTGAGGTTCATGTTGATCAGAAACAAGCTGTTTGACAGGACTATTCTCACTCTGTGAAGAAGGGGGACCATTTGCTTCCCCCTATAGTGAAGCATGTTGGAGGGATCTAACCAAATTAACTTCTAACTGCATTTTTCCTGGTGGCATTTATAAATATAAGGGTCACTGTGAAGAAGTAGGAGGCTAAGACAAGCTCTCGTTGGGGGTGGTGGTGGTGGAGGGCTCCCTGTAATCAGGAGTAAAGAATTACATGGAAGTGTTAGACAAATAAAACTGCGTTTGTGACTTAACTCCTTGGACCCGTTCTACTTCCCATATGTGTGCTTCACACATGTACAGTTTTAGTTACAGATTCTTTATACTAGACTGATTCATCATGAATGGAACTCTTCATCATGATCTTTTTCTTATCTGCCACATTTCTCGCTCCTACATAAAGTTTTCTCCATATTTTTACCAGCCAAATTGCTTTGGAATTGTACCCTAGATGGGTCATGTATCCCTTAGTAGATTTTAAATTCCACAAAGATGTGGACTGTGCCCCACTCTCTGTTCCCCATCCCAGAGAGTTGTTCTCAGTGCAATATTATACACACCAACCCATTTGGTTCCAGGATTTGAACCAATTTAGTAAAGCAACAAGAAATCAATTAGAAATGTATTTTCATTACCATAAGGCAAATGTTTGAGATAATGGTACCCATATTTCTGGCTGCTTTGAAATGGCAGGTAAGGAGAAGATTTGGGAGATTTCTCATTGCTTAACATGTCACTCTTTTTGACAAAAGAAATCATTCCTGTTGAGCTAATTAGCAAGGTAGCTTTGAATATCTTAGAGGTAATGTATTTCTTTTTTCTATTTCAGCTGCACGTATTATTTCCACACTTTCCCCCCAGAGACCTGTGAACTAAACAAAAAGCTCTTTAACTGAAGTCAGAGGTCATAGAAGTTTATAGGGTAGGTAGATGGACTGTACATCACCATGTCATTCAGTTGTTCCTAGTGGCATTTCTTCTGGTGCCAGGACAGAAACAGACCTATCAGAAAGCATCTCGAGCAACACTGTCTTTTTGGTTGCTTTATTCTGAGAACATTTCAAAGCCACAAGCTGGAGAAACAAATGCTTCCCTTTTCCTGGGGTGGGCGGGGGGCGGGCGGGTGATAGGGAGGCAGTTGAAGACTTGATATTTATACATTCATGGATTCAACCTTGCAATAATAGCATCTTTTCACTTGCGGAAAACTTTTGATAAAAGGATTAAGAGTGGTTCAATGCTAAATTAGTTTGTGGTTTATTTAGGGGTGCTTTGGACCCTCTTAAATTTATGTAGCTACTTGCTATAGCAACTTTTGGGAAGGAAGCACTAACCTTGAAATGGTTCATAAAAATTCACTTCATCTGGATGAAGACCTCTGTTTTCTTTGCTCAGATTTGTTTTTAAACAGCTGTCCAGCCAGTATATATCTTTTCAGTCACTATATCCTTATTTTCTGTACATTGCTCCATTGTAATATATCAGTTTCTAGTCAGTTGAATACCATTCAAATACAGTGAAGAAATATACCTTTAAGTTGAACACAAATATACTACAGGATTTTTGTGTTATTTGAAGCCACTGATCAAGTCTACATCTCTCCTCAGTTCTAAGGCATCTCCTCCTATTAGCATATACTAAAGAAATAGAAATGAATTAATATGAAGGTCATATAAATCTCATAAACATCAATAATTTTTCATACTTTTAATAAAGAAAGAGAAAAGGTCAGCAGGGGAAGAAACGTGGAGATCATGCCCACATTTTCTCATCTTGTTCTTTTCATCTTGAGAAGTTTGCCTCCCTAAAGCCAGAAATAGGAGGTGGAGAGGAGGTAACAGGAACTGTCCTGGGAGAAGCTGAGGCATCTAAACTGGTTCTGAACTTTATTTGGGCAGTAATAACCACCACTGCTTTCACAATCACCAGTTCCACTCCTGTCTCTAGGGAAAGCTGCAAATTCACAAAAATAATTTAAAAATTTTTCTCCTTTATTTCCTTTTTTCTTCCTTCCTTCCTCCCTCCTTCCTTCCTTCTTTTTTCCTCTCCCTTTTTTTGTTCTTACCTTCTTACAATCTTTTGCCTTTTGTATGATTCCCTCCAGCTGCACAGAATCTTCCACCTCATACATTCCCTTCTTCCTGGCTTGTTAATACCCCCTTCCCCTGCGTCATCTTGGTTTAATGGACTGCAGAACTTACATAGGGGAGACTTTGGTAAGCTAGACTCTCATCCATGTGGGCTAGTGCTTGTCTCTTTTTTCCCAGTCTCTTCTATTTAATTTACTAGAGAGTGAAATAACTAGAGTTAACAATGCAGCACTCCCAGACCTCACTTTTGGGATTAACGTATGCCACCATGGAGCTGCTTATTCCATGGAGAAATCACCTCAGTTGACATGGTCTCAAAAATTGGAAATTATCAAATAATAAAAGTTCTCCTGGGACTTCCCTGGCAGTACAGTGGTTAAGAATCCGCCTGCCAATGTAGGGGACACAGGTTTGATCCCTGGTCCAGGAAGATCCCACATGCCACGGAGCAACTAAGCCCGTTCACCACAACTACTGAGCCTGTGCTCTAGAGCCTGCAAGCCACAACTACTGAGCCCACATGCTGCAACTACTGAAACCCGCATGCCTAGAGCCCTGCTCTGCAACAAGAGTAGCCACTGCAATGAGAAGCCCGCGCACCACAACAAAGAGTAGTCCCCGCTTGCTGCAACTAGAGAAAGCCTGTGCACAGCAATGAAGACCCAATGCAGACAAAAAAATAAAAATAAATAAAATTATAGAAATGGAAAAAATATTTTAAAAAGCAAAAAACAAAAACAAAAACAAGAGTTCTCCTACGATCAAGAATGTAAAATCTGGGGCTTCCCTGGTGGCACAGTGGTTGAGAGTCCACCTGCCGATGCAGGGGACATGGGTTCGTGCCCCGGTCCGGGAAGATCCTGCATGCCGTGGAGCGGCTGGGCCTGTGAGCCATGGCCGCTGAGCCTGTGCGTCCGGAGCCTGTGCTCCACAACGGGAGAGGCCACAACAGTGAGAGGCCCGCGTACCGCAAAACAAACAAACAAAAAAGAATGTAAAGTCTGTTAGAAAAATTAATATTTTCATCCGAGATAACTTATTAAAATGTATTCTTAACTGCACTACTGTCTTTTTCTACCATGACCACTGGGTGTAGACAACAGTTTTCTTCATTTGTCTCCTGTAGAGATTACAATCAACATTTGGTTTAGAAGATAGTTTTACAAATGTTTGCCTTAAAAATTGCTCAGTGCTTAAGGAGCTCTTTCTGGATGGTGTTGCTAGCCTTTTTCTAGCTGAGTCATCTTTTTTTCTTACTAACTCGTTTCAGTAAATTGTTCACAAAAGTAGAAACATTGCCCATCTGTAATAAACATCCCTGAGAGGAGTAGCCATCACCAGAGCAGTGCACTTTTATAGATATTATTCTATTTTCAGGCTTGCTGACCTTTCGCCTCTTTATTGGTTGCCATAGTGATGATCTGAGCTCTGCTTAATAGAGCTTTACTAAAATGAAGACAATCAATAAGCTTTTTAACAGTAATGTTTATATTGATAGTTCCTAATAACATGTATCAAAATAAAATTTAGCCATATAAATGTATCCAGTAGTGGAGTTTTATTTTTAAAAACATGTTTAGGTACATGTTTGTGTAAGTTGCAAATGGTTAAGTACATTCTGTGGCTTTCTTAGAATTCCTGGAATACCTTTGTGAGGACATAAAAATATGGATGCAACTTGAAATGTAGATTTGAAAGATTATTATGAAGTGGATTATAAAACTTTTTTATAACAGCAAACTTCAGAAGTGCAACTTCCATGGTTAATGATTTCTCATTCAAAGTCAAGTCTGAGATCTCTTTTATCACCTTGTCCTAAGAACACTCAAGTCCAAGCTGTCCTCATATGCACCTGTACAACTTCTAAAGATTTCAGAGGAATCCTGCAACACTCAGGAGAAGGAAAGTTGGTGATCTGCCAAAATTCACAAAGTAGAAGAGCATGAAATATGTTTGTTTCCAAAGTTCACTTAACAGTTTTAAATATTTTACTCATTGGTAGTAGATAGACTACTATTTTTAGGCTTATAGTGAAACTTTTATGAACACATCTTTGAGGAATTTGATTCTTTTTCCTTTAGAATTAAATAATATTTGTTTTCAAATTATGTTCACATATTCTGGTTAACATGTTGCAAGTAAAATTCAAGTACATTTAGTATAATAAGCTCTCCTGGGTTGTCATTACCAAAAAGGAAGTCTGAGGAGTGACTTAATTCTTCCTCTCATTAAGAACTAGCATATGTTTTTTGGAAGAAATCAGATAATAAATAAATGAATCTATGATGTGCCAGGTGGTGATAAGATCCAGGAAGTTAAATAAAACAGGACAAGGGTATAGAGAGTGAATGGGGAGTGAGAAGGAAGTACTATTTTAGATAGAGTTGTCAGCCAAAACCATCATCTCTGCCTGCATTATTGCATCAGGCTTCTAATTGGGTTGTAGGTATTTTCCAGGTAAACATCCTCGCCGCAAACATTTTTGCAGCAAACAGTTTTTGCCATATAACTAATTGGCCGTAAGGTAATTTTGCCATGAAAGATGAAATAACTGGTTGACAGTTTGGTTTCATTTCTCCATTGATGGAGTGCTCCTATTTTTATATTAGATAAACCTTAGCCCTCATAATGGTCTCTACAGTGATGAGTAGGTGTGGCGGTCTTAAAATACTGGATGATAACAATTATATCGACTTGATAGAAAAGACGGTAATAAATTACTGGAAGTGTGAAATAAGAGAATGTAAAACAAGATTGCATACGATACTAGAAAATGATAACATATTGGCTTGCAAATCCTTCGGTGATTTGAAGGTGCAGAGTTGAACCCACATTTCCCATGCACCTTTGGAATGTCTATCAATAGACGTGTGACAATTTGCCAAGAGCAAACAACAGCATAGAGGCTTTCATAAAGCAATACAAAGCTCAGTTACAAGTATGCATCCTAGCATTTGGAAACTGATACCTCTCTTAATTAAGGAATAAATTTTAGCGAAAACGTGTGATGCTGAATGAGGAGACGAATCAACAAGCAAAAAAAAAGGTATAAAATACTATGAACGAAAGACTTGGAAGACAAGTGCTTAGGTACAACTCATTAGATAAAATTAGTTATTTATGCAGTATCACCATGAATCTCTTACACATTTTAAATGTATTCAAATATTTTGTATTTCACTATAAAGTCTTTTAAATTTTGTTATTCATTTTTCACCGTTTCATTGTTTCCTTTTTAATGTCACCTTTATTTTTTGTTATTTTATCTTTTACAGCAGTATTGCCTTATGGCCAAGTAGTTATTCAGCAAAAATGTTTGCGGCAAAAATGCTTACCATGAAAATACCAGATACGTTGTAATTGGTTTCTTAGCTTTTACTTTGTGCCCCTAGTGTCTGTTCACACCACGGTCACTCAAGATATAAGTTAGATCCTATCTTTTGTCTGTTCAGAACCCTGTGCCAGCTTCCACTTGGAATACAATTCACAGTCCTTTTAGCCTTCAAGACCCCACATGATCTTTTTCTTTTTGACCTCCCTGACCCCATTTCCTTCTACCTTTCTCCTCATTTACTGCACTTGAGGCAAAGATTGTTCCTGAACACTCCAAGAAGTTCTCCACCTCAGGGCACCTTGCACTTGCTTTCCTTCTGCTGGGAACATGCTTCCCTGAGATAATTCTCTTGTAGCTCCCTGCCCCCTCCTCAGAGTGGCCTTCTGTGACCAGTCTCTCTAAAGTAGTGTCCCACCATCACTTTGTCTCTTTGTTCTGCTTTCTTTTTCTTCATAGCACTTATGATCTCTTGCTTTTGTATTACATACCCATCTGTGGTTGTATGAGAACATAAGCACCACAGAGCAAGGATTTGGGCTCTCTCACTCACTGCTATATCTCCATCACCTGGAATAGTGGCAGCATATTGCAAGAGCTCAGTAATTATCTGTGGCTAAAAGAATGAATGTGCCTTAAGGATGGATTGCTGAAAAATGGGGAGAAAATAGTAATAAAATGTCAAATGGTTTGGAGGTTTTAAAAAGGATCGCAGGTGCTAGTGCTTTCCATGATCCTAATTCTATCTTCCATTGTCACCTAGCAGAACGGAACTGCAACTGCATCCTCACCTCAACTCCCTTTCCCCGCCTTTGCTTTTATCATAGAGTCTTCACCAACTAACATGAGTGCATACTGTGTAGCTGCACATTATAGATGTAAAATTTTGGTGATCGCATTTCCAATTTCTAAAATACTTAACGTGGGTTAACATATGGTCATGTTCTTTCTTTTTTTGATTACAGCATCACCAAATGCCCCAAAACTTGGACCCATGGAGCTGACCATTATTATTACTGTGCCAGTTTGCCTCCTGTCCATAGCTTCACTGCTGACAGTATGGGCATGCCAAGGTCGACTGTGCACCTACAGAAAGAAAAAGAGACCAAATGTGGAGGAGCCCCTTTCTGAGTGCAATCTGGTTAATGCTGGGAAAACTCTAAAAGATCTGATTTACGATGTGACTGCCTCTGGATCTGGCTCTGGTATGTGCCTATTGTTCATTTTTCAGTAAGAAAAACTCTACTTAAAAATAACACCCATTTTAACAAAAAAGGGCCCAAATATTATTAATTCCATTGTTTAAAATGCTTGATATGGTACATGGTAAATTCTGGCATGGAAACTCCTTTCAGGATTTGATGAAGAGTAAAAACTGTCCCGGCCTAAAGAATGAAGTCTTCTCAATTGCTTTTTGTGCCTTTAGGTGTTCAGATTCTCATTTTCACATGCCTTCAGAATTTATTTCTGAAGCCAGAAAGAGGTTTTTTTTCTCTGCCTTCTCCCACATTATAGTTAGTAATAATCATTGTTGCTGTCTTGGTCATGTTTCATGGGCACAAAATAGTTATGGGGCTTAAGCAGTTGAGTTCTGGGGAAAACATATTAGTTATGCAAAGTAGCGTTCTTTGCTTGTGATTATAAAGGTCTTTGGAATCGGTAGGCAACCCGTGGGATCAAGAATGTGGTCTTAAAGCATAGAAACGGAAGATGAAAGGGAGCAGCACAGCATTCCTGTGCTGGCTTGTGCTCCTAAGATTATAGGACAACTCTTTCCCTCTTTAATGGAACTTCAGAACCCCTGATGAAGCAGTTCAAAATACCAGGCTGTACTATGGCTTAAATGAGCCTTTCTCATAGCACAAAGCATCTGAGGGCTTTTTGAGTTTCTGGTGACAGAAGAGCGTTGACCCCCGACCCACATCCCATAATAACAAACTCCCTAAAATGTCAGGGGACTCCCAACTTTCATGTATAATTCCAGAAATCCTGTCAGCATGTGGTGTTGCAGAAACATGAGCTAGGGTAAGCCTAATTGAGTCACTTCAGTCACCCCTGCATCCCATCTTGCTTTGGATAGATCATTAAGGGTGATTACCCCAAACAGATTTTGAGGAACTCCCTTGCCCATGGCCTTTGGGAGTGTCCAGGCAGGCACAATTAACAAGGGCAGATGACAGAGGGTTGGTAGCATCTATGTGGGCATCCATATTTAACAAGAAGCAGCTTTGGACTCAGAAGTATTTATCAGAAAAGAGAGGCCTAGGGCTTCCCTGGTGGCGCAGTGGTTGAGAGTCCGCCTGCCGATGCAGGGGACACGGGTTCATGCTCCGGTCCGGGAAGATCCCACATGCCGCGGAGCGGCTGGGCCCATGAGCCATGACCGCTGAGCCTGCGCATCCGGAGCCTGTGCTCCGCAACGGGAGAGGCCACAACAGTGAGAGGCCCGCGTACCGCAAAAAAAAAAAAAAAAAAAAAAAAAAAGAGAGAGAGGCCTAATTATGTCATCCAGAAAGCCCAGATAGTTGGCTGCTTCTGGGGGCAAGATCGCTTGCTCACTGACCAAAGCCTCAGTGTTTACAACATCATTGCACAAATCAGGCCGCATGTTTTCAAAGGAGGAATACTGGAAAGAGTTCCTCCAAACTGCGAAGTTTATAAAACTGAAATCCAGATTAAATTGTTGGATAGAAAGTTGGCATTTTTTCTTTAAAAGTAAAACTTACTAGGATTTAATACTCTTTCCTTCCTTGAGTGTTACCTTTTGGGGGCCACTGCACCCTAACTTCCTGAGCCCTGGCAACATTCTAGGCTCAGAATATAGGCACAGAAAGCTCTGATTTGTGCCAAGTTCCTTGAAACCTTATACAATTTATTAAAAGGTTCAAGTGATTAAATAACCATCTATTTAATCCCCACCAAACCTTTCAGTTCGTATGAAGAGGTAAGGCAGAAATATGTGTTTTGGAGCTACTTCTTGACTATACTTAAGATTGACCAGGATTTCCCTTTCAAATAAAAGTAATGGAGATTTTATAACTGGAGACTGGATATTTAGTTTAAGAAAGCAGTTGTGAGCCAGGGCATAAAATCAAAAATTATCGTTAAGTTTTTTGGTATTTTTGTGCATCTTAAAACCTAAATCTGGACTTATTGACTGCTGGACCCTTTCCTCTTTAGATTATTCTAAGTTCTCTCTTAAAAGAAAGCCGTAAATATACCCAAGCATGGATGATCTCTTTAACGATCAACTTATAATAGTTCTAGGCACTTTTCTCCAAAGCCAGCTGCGTATGTTTGCCAGTGACCACTGGCTAACAGTAATGGATGGCCATACTGCCTTTGATCATCAGGGAGAACTGGTCCATGTGTAGCAAGGCTTCTGTCACAAAAGCTCACCCATAGGAAGGAAATCAGGAGTTCTGCTTCTCCTCTGCTTCTCTTCCCTGGACAGCGACCTTAAGCAAGAAGCAGCTTTGTGAGATGTTGAGAGACAAAAATTATGAAGCATATCCCTACCTGGTCAGGGACAGATTTCAAAGGGATATAATGTTTGCAAGAGAGGAAAAGGGACTGGTGTTTGACTGGATGGTCTTTGAGAGATCATGGTGTCTCAGATGGCTTCTAAGAGGCTTGGTAGGTTTCTGCTTTCCTGTCATGATATAACACTACTGATGGATGGTGACATTTCCATAAGTCAGGCATCAGCTTCTACAGCCCCTGGTAAAAAAGAGTACCATAGCAGGGAGAGCCAAAGTCCATGTGTCTTCAAAGGAAATCTCTAAGTGTGTAACACAAAAATTACTCAGATTATTTTTGGTGGTTGCTTTGAAAGATGCCGAAGCAATTTTCATTGTTTTACTGCCTCAACTTAATTGCTGTGCTGAGTACCTTAGATGAAATCCTTCTTTGTCCCCGGTCTGTGGCATTGATTATTTGCCTAATCAATTTGCAGTTTGAAAACATTGGCTTCTCTAGTTCTCTAGCCAATTGTTGTTGTTGTATTGTTGGTATTGTTGTCGTTGTCATTGTCGTTGTGATTGGTCGTGGTGATGCTTTCGTGAGTTTGTGTGTGCAAGACGAGGGGAGGGAAGAGAGAGAGATTGAAATTGTACTTTGGCTTAATAACTGTTAGTACAACTTTCATTGTGTGGCAAGTAGTGAAACTGACTATGGCTTACAAAAATATCCTGGATAGTTTGCTGCTAGAAATCTTTCCAGCGGGGGGGTCTATAATCATATCCACTGAATGGTGAGAGCATAAGAATTTGGATTGAAAAACAGTGTTTTAGTTGTAGGTCTGATGTCCACTTATTCCTGGGCAAGTTTTTAACTACCACACAGCCCCAATTTTCTCATCTCTAAGTGATAAAGTTAAACCAGATCATCTCAGAAGAACTTTCTGGCTGTGAGGCTTTGTGACTAATTGTTGAGATCCATAATAGCAAATTTATAGTCTGTGCTTATTTAGTCATGGTGGGTGGTTCTCATGAACATGAGAACATCTGAATAAACTGTGGCTCATTTCAGGAGTAGAGGTCGAAGCCTACAGGAGCTTACAGGGTTGTTGCTATAAGGGTTTCCCAGCCACCTGAGTACAATGACAACTAAACATGACTTTCCCGAATAAATTATACTGTGACCTCTTTAGCTATTTTCCTTCTAATTATAAGAGTAATAAATATTTATGGAATATTGTGGACATTAAGTAAATGAAAAGAATTAGAAAGGAGAATATCACAATTTTCTTCACCCCGATTCCACTAAATAGAAATACCCATCATAGCATTTAGCATATATTCTTTTCAGTCTTTTTCCCATGAATATTTTGAATAACTAGATACACTTATTTAGATGGATAGAATTTGCTATGCTATTTGTCTTTAACAAAAGTATTTTTTCATTTAACAAAGTATGGTTTTTATTATAGCCAAAGTACTTTCCTATGTCATTAAGAAATGACTCTTCTTAAACAGCATCATTATTTTTGGCTCTAAGTAATCCATCCTTAGACATAATGTTAAGGGCAAACCATTATTGAGCATGTAATAGGCCAGATACCATGCTAGGTGCTTAACATGCTTATTAATTCTCAGAGTATCCCTATGATATAGGTAATATTATTGCCCACAGGTTTTCAGGTAAGGAAGCTGAAGCTCAGAGAAGTTCAATAATTTGCCCATGATTACCATGTGGCACAGATGAAATCTGAACCCAAGCCTTTCTTATCTGTGGTCTCAACCTCTGCACTGTACTTAACAATTTTTCTATTATCAGACACTTTTCCTTACTTTTTCTGTAAATAATAATATATTAAATATCTTGACATAAATTTTTCTGCATTTTTCGTTAAATCTTTGGAATAGAATTCTAGAGGTAAAGCTATTGGTTCAAAAGAACCTAAACATTTTACATACATTCAGAATATATTTTCTTTGACTTTCTTTTATTCCACAGAAAATATTCATTTGATATTTCCTATGACTGTACCTTGCTTTTAGTGTAACATGATTGCCTCACTTCATCATTGAATTCAATTCTTCTCTTTCCAATTTTAACTTGGTTTTTTAAAAAATTCATAAAGAATTTTCTGTTGTACTAGGAATCATATATTTTATTTTAGAGGCTAACAGCTTATGCTTTTTAACCTTTGTGTATTTAATAAACTGACTGGCTTCAATGTGCAAATCAGAGAGATTTGCAACAATTTTGGAAAATTAGATATCTGCAGTGGCAGGCTATATTCAAGAAATTTTTGTTTGTGAATATGAGAAGAGAAATCATAGTAAGAATTTGGAGTACTTTTTGAGCATGCTTTGACTAAATTAAAGTTTGGTATAATGGTGCTTATTTCTTCAAAATCAGTAAAATTACTAAAGTGGTTAAATGTTTGCTTTTTTATGTGAAAATAATGGTCATCATGACAGTTATATTCTGGCAATTACTTGTTTTTAATCATCAATTTCATCTTTTCTTTGGTTAGGTCTGCCTCTATTGGTTCAAAGAACAATTGCAAGGACGATTGTACTTCAGGAAATAGTAGGAAAAGGTAGATTTGGTGAGGTCTGGCACGGAAGATGGTGCGGGGAAGATGTGGCTGTGAAAATATTCTCCTCTAGAGATGAAAGATCTTGGTTTCGAGAGGCAGAAATTTATCAGACGGTTATGCTGAGACATGAAAACATCCTTGGTTTCATTGCTGCTGACAACAAAGGTATTTTCAATCTAATTGGGTCCAGCAAATAAGATATTATGTCTACTATCAGAGGAGAATAAATAATCTCTTTGTTTTAATAAAATCTATGTAAAAGTCTGATTTCTTTTTTGAGGAAAGAAAATGCTTTCCTCTTCTCCACAGATAAATGTGCAATAAATGTAAAACATAGCAGGGCAGACGAGTGATATGAAGTCATGATGACACTATAGCCAGCTTGATATTTAAAATATTTGATGACAGGTATGGCACAGGAACTAACCAACCAGAACAGAACCCTTTAGTTGCTGGGTCATAAAAAGATCTGGAGGCATCTTGGGGGTTCAGGAGTTGCTTTGGGTGTCTAGGGCAAAGGAATACCATTGGATGTTTTGAATAGCAGCTGTTAATTAAACAGGACAGAAATATTTCAATATTTTGATAACTGGTACAAAGATACCAATGAATGATAGTTGAATATTCATCTTTGTTAGGACTATACTTTCATCTGTACAACAGACCTCAACTCCAGGACTCTAGTTTTCTATAAACATTATTAGAATGGTGGCAAGCAAGATAATTTTAGTGATATTAATGTACTTTGAGTATGGTTTATATCGTGAGGTTTAACATTAACAACCCCAGATAACACTGCTTTATGAGATTTGTGGAATAAGACAGACCATCAACTTTTTGGTATTTAAATCAATAGTCATAAAATTTTGTGTATATGCCCAGTAATCAGGGAATAGATATAGTTTTTGTGGATTACCTATCCTCTCTTTCTTCTTTTTGCATAGCTTTTACTCATTCAGCTGTGCAACAATTCCCTTAAAGGGAAACAGGGAACAAAGGTGAGCAAAACTTGATCCAGTCAATTATTTTTTTAATTTGAATCAGTAATACTCATGAAGAACTTTGGAGAGGTGGAGATTATAACGTCTATCTAGCCACAAATTATCTGTGGCTACCAGAAACCTACCATTACCCAGGAAAAATTTAAATCTATGGTTATTTCTATTTAATATGAGCTTGATCATGAAAGTATTTATGATTAATTAGATGGCCAAAGAGAAGTTTAGTGTTATTATACATTTTGGCCATAGTTATGTCTGCTGATGATTTGTCTTTTCTGATTTGCCAGGGAGAAACTGAATAAAGCCAAGTAAAGCCAGGGAGAAACTGAGCTTAAAAAAGAAAAAGGTTCTTTCCAAATTCTTAACTATACTATTGAAAATGAAACATTTCTTATTAAACTGTTAAGAACTTTTACTTTTGCTTCGTAACATTGAGCTAAACTATCTACTGGTTAGCTTAATTCGCAATGTTATGAAAGCAGTAATGACTGCAGTTATATGGATCATCCTGACAGAGCTAATTTAATCATGACATTTATTGGATTATAAAATAAAATGCACAAGAAAGATCACCCTTGATTGTCTGTTCTTCAGTTTAACTGGTCTACCTGTGTCAATGGCTTACTTGTCAGTGGCTTTGATTCCAAGTGGTCTCTAACATCACTTTCATTTTCATGCATTTCTATATCTTTTGCAACATTTACAATTTCACTCTTTAGTTTAGTCAACTGTCTGACAAAGACATTGATACGAGAGGGCAAAGATAGCCACTGGTGTTAAGCAGGGAGAGAGGTGTAAGTGTTAGTTTTATATGTGGTCAATTTATTAGTGAACTTTATCATGTTATGTTGATTTTTGCATTCCTAGGAAATGTTGTCACTACCTGGATTTGGAAATTAAATACTTGGATAACCAGGAGCTCTTGTACATAAAGCACTAGGTACAAAAATTCCTTAGCAGATGTTTTTTAATTATAGTTCCCTTTCACTGAGGATCAAAACTGGTCAGGACTTCCCAGGGCTATTGTAGACATCTGATTCTGAAAGCTAAAGCTAAGTCTAGGGACTCTAATACCTAGAGAAATTTTAGGCTAATTTCTCTTCTGCTAAAAATCTTTTATAAACTGGATTAGCTTTGGTTAAATAAGGTAAATTATTTGAAAAGGTCTAGTAATTGTGTTTGGCACTTATATTAAGCTTTTAGGGAAATCATAAATTTCATATTTTGAAAGATGAATGATATGAACATCCTTGGAATGTTAGAGCTTTTATGATAGTAATAATACTTTGTGTAAATTTGTTATATTTCTGTTTTTTATTGGTACAATCTTTCTTAAAAGCTCAAGAATAATTTATAACACAACGCTGAGCCTAAATGCATCTCTCAGTAGTTTCTGCCATAATGTGGTTACTATTACCAGCAGGTATTGATATAGAGGGAATAAGAAAGGAGTAGTTCAGTTGGTAGAATCACTGCCTCACGGCTTCCTATAGCGATGGTGGGTACATGTAACAGGTTCTAATATATCAATAGGAATTCATTGAGAATTTTCACCCTACTAACTTGGACTGTAAGTATTATCACTGAAGGAGTTAACTTTGCTTTGTTAACAACACAGATTTGCTTTAAACACTGACATTTGTTAAAAGCTTTTGGCTGCTTTCTCAACATAAACTTACAGCAACAAAATAACTTTTTCCCGTTAGATAATGGAACTTGGACTCAACTTTGGCTTGTCTCTGAATATCATGAACAGGGCTCCTTATATGACTATTTGAATAGAAACATAGTGACAGTGGCTGGAATGATCAAACTGGCACTTTCAATAGCTAGTGGTCTGGCCCACCTTCATATGGAGATTGTTGGTACACAAGGTATGTATTTTCTTTATAATTATTTTTCTCCTTGAATATGAGGATAGAAACACTAAGTTGTATTTTAGTGTTCAGCTGTGTTTTAGTTTATTATAAACAATTATCAAATGTAAAGAAACACTAAAGGTATTTTATAAAGCTGAAGGTTTTGTCATGATATAGCCAACTCTCATCTACATACTTGTCACTTTGTATACTATCCATAATAATATTTTTATTCCTAGTGGCTCTATCTTTGCTATTTACCATATGTACCTGAGAGATCTTGCTTTGGTGGCAAATGCTCTATTTTCAGAGAATACAAATGATTTAACTTTTGATAACCTTTGATAATTAAAATAATTAGAAAGAGTTATTCTGACCTTTAAAAAAGACTTATATATCATGTACTTGAACTCCAAATAATACACACTGTCTTGTCTGTTTATTGAGTTAATAGAGAATTGGCTCTAGAAAGTCAGTCTAGTCACCGTAGTGCTTCTCAGATTTGGATTCATGATCCCTTTAAACTCTTAAAGATTATTGAGGACCCCAAAAGTTTGTATATGTGGGTTATATCTATTAATATTTACTATATTAGAAACTAAAATTGAGAAATTTTAAAGTATTTATTAATTTACTTAAAGTATAATAATTAACCAATTAAATATTAAAATAAATAACGTAATTTTAAAAAGTTACATAATTTTTGTAGTACAAAAGCCAATCTAGCTAAAATAATGCCATTTTACACTTTTGCAAATCTCCCTAATGTCTGGATTTTCATACCTGTTCTTCATTCAGTCTGTCCCAGTATGTTGTTTTTGGTTGAAGTATGTGAAGAAAATGTGACATCACACAGATATGTAGTTGGAAAAGAGCCTTAAGGACCCCCAGGGATCTTTGGGTCACATTTGAGAGCTGCTGGTGTAGGGTGGTAGAAGTTTGAAACTTGTTTTGTAAGAGAATATTTGCTATGTTCTTATGTGGACGTAGAAATGCTAATACTTTCCCTACTTATTCAGCAAATATTTACTAGTGGTTACTAAATGTCACCTAGTGTTCTAAGCATTGGAGGCATGGTGATGAGTAAGACATAGCCACTGCCCTTATGTAGCCTACAGTCTAGTTGGGAGGGACAGATAATGCATATGAATGAGTAAGATTATTTAGATAGTGATAAGGGCTATGAAGAAGGCAAAATGGGATAGTCTGATGCAGAATGACGTGGAATGTAGAATGGGGGTCAGGGAAGACCTTTCTTAGAAGATAACATTTGGGCCAAGTCTTCAAGTTGACTCCTTTCAGAGAGGTTCAATCTCCAGTAACGAAAAAAGTGAATATGTTTACCTTATGCTTCATAGGTAAACCTGCTATTGCTCATCGAGATATAAAATCAAAGAATATCTTAGTGAAAAAATGTGAAACTTGTGCCATAGCAGACTTAGGGTTGGCTGTGAAGCATGATTCAATAATGAACACTATTGACATACCTCAGAATCCTAAAGTAGGAACCAAAAGGTAAGATAACTTACTTTGGTAGCATACTGAGACTTATGGCTGCCCCATAAACATGAATGCCTGGGATATGTGTATAGGGAGGTGGGTGGCAAATCCAAAGTGGGAAACCATTAGGCCCAAGAAAGGAAGAAGTCTTCTCTGGGTCACCGAGAAATCAGTGGCACAATGGTTATAAAGCAAGAAGAGTTGGCATTTGATCATATAGAAAGTAGCTATTTGTGTGGGGAGTCCAGTGGAAAGGAATGGTGGAAGTGATGGTGATATATTATTTTTAGTGTGCCACATCTGAGAATAGTTTTCCTACAGAGAGGAGGAAAAAATGTTAGCAGTGTATAGCTCCTCCAAGGCCTTTATATCAATACTTCAATACCTCGTAAATGAACTGAAACTCAGGGCTAGTTCTATACATTCAGGTCCTAACAACAGATATAGAATCAATACACTGAACTAGATAGGTGATATAATATATATATCTATATGATATAGGTGATATATATATATCTCTATAATATTCTCTCAATATTTAAAAATATTATGTAACATGTTTACCTATAGTTGTACTTATCCTTAAGTCTCCCTATTTGATGTGTATTAAGGTAATATGAGTTTGGACACAATTCCCACTTTCAAGGAACAGAATCTCTGAAAGTTAAGAACAAACATGATTTATATAGAGCATACCACACGTATGTCAGGACAGGCCCATTAGTAATGGGATTCCTGGTGTTTTCTTATTATAGCCAGACTGTGGCCATATGGCCAGCGTACTTCTGTTTCCTTTCATTTGAATTTCAGGATCTGTGCTACTTTGGCATAATTCCAGGTTTCTTGACCTTGAAATCAGAAATAACCAAAACAGTTTCCTGGAGTTGTTAAAGGCCCTTGAGAGTAGAGAATTTCTAAGCTGGTATAGTTAGCCTACAAGCCATATTTGAGATTCCAGGCCAGTCCCTCTGAGTCCTTCACTTTGTTCCCTGGGAGACTTTAATGGGGCCCCAGAAACACTTCAGGACAATTTATTCAGACTGGGCAGCCCTAAGGGACCTCTTCTTTTTTCCCTTTAAAAAGCAAGTTTTAACTTGTCCGTCAGGGAAGCCTGGGATGCTGGATTCCTTCAGAGAATCTAAAGGTTTCAAAAGATTGGGGAGAGTGTTGCGTCCTCACCTCAATATTCTGAGAAATCCTCGAAACATCCCTAAGACAGCTAGGCTCAGTCAGGTCCCAGGGACTGTAGAATTTTTGACTTAGTCCTATTCAAGCAAGGCTGTAATTTTATTGGATCCAATATATAATATGAATATATGTCTTGGAGCCAATGTATAATAATATTGTTCATTCAGAGCAGGTATTTGTGGAATGATGCTGAGCACTGTGTTGGAGTACTGGGCCCACCATGATGAATAGAACATACTCCTTGCCCTCAAGGAGCTTTCTTGGCTACAAACTACTGGAAATTGAGTTCCATCTTTCCTATTGAGTGCTTTCCAAGTATTTGGCTCCTGGCCCACAGGCTTTAACACTAGGATGATCTCTAGTTCTATTTAAAATGTTTTTAAATTATCGTTCAATAACTGTATTATTTAATTTTATTCTATTATAGTGGCTCAGATCAACCTGTAAATTTGATGTAAACTGCCTTAACATATTGTATATCAGGATTTATTAACATTGTGTTTTACTGGACTGCTATAAAATCATACACAGAATCTGAAGTGTGCATGTTTTTGAAGGTACATGGCTCCTGAAATGCTTGATGATACAATAAATGTGAATATCTTCGAGTCCTTCAAACGAGCTGACATCTATTCTGTTGGTCTGGTTTACTGGGAAATAGCCCGGAGGTGTTCAGTTGGAGGTAAGATTTTGGAAATATTCTTTGTGTCTGCCTTTCCTTGATGCTCTAATTCAATGCACTATATTGAATAGTTTCTAAATATTTAAGAGATTACCTTTTGGCGATATCTTTCCAGTGGCAAAAGTGGAGCATTTTGAACAGAACGGAGATTTTAGGTTGTGATTACCGCTTAGTTCTCCTGATAATTCTGATTTCCATAATAATACTTTGCAAAGCACTTGAAAATTTTCTTCTTTGAGCTGTATTCCTATTTTATATCAGAAATGAAACCCAAGGAAGCTAAATGACTTGCCAAGGCCGCAGGACTTAAATTGAAGTCTTCTGGTTCTCAGGCTTTTCTTGTTCATTTCTTTCTGGTGATGATGTATGTGTGGGGATTAAAGTGGAGGGCAGAGGTAAGCAAAGACTAACTTCCTGACTCTACTGCTCCCAGCAGTTTAGAGATTAACAATGAGAGGAAGAATTTGGGAAGATGAAACCCTGAAAATGCAGTCTGATGAAGTTGTTTCATCAGTGGAGAAAAGTTAAATCCTGGTAGAAAATGATTTAGATTTTTCAGTTTCAAGTGAGACAGACTTAGTCCTAAACCTTGGTTTAGCAACTTCCTGAATGTCTGACTTTAGGTGAGTTATATGGTCTCACTTTCCTCATCTGTAAAATGAAGATAATAAAACTGACCTCTTGGGCTTTAAGGATTTAATGGACTAATTCAATTAATTCATGTGAAGCTTTTTGTATAGAGCCTGCTCATAGTAAACATTCAATGAAAGAACTGTCATTATTAAACCACTGTCAGTTTTTGCATTTTGTATTGATGTCATTTTGCCTTACATCAATCTCATTTTTTAAAAAATGAAAAGCTTAAAAGTTTAAAATTATATTTGAATGAGAAAACATACTTTCCCCCTTTTATTCCTAGGTTAGATAATAAAATATTCAGGAAGATAAAACTATTCATAGAAGCAATAGACTTAGAGTGGTGCAGAAACAGAACATGGACACTGGAATCCCCAAGCCTGGGATCGAGTTCCAGATCTGCCACTTACTAGCTATGTGACCTTGAGAAAATTCATGACACTCTTTGTGCCTCAGTTTCCTGATTCTGTAAAAATGGGATAATATGGTACTTTCTTTATTCAGTGCTTTTGAGGAATAATTAGTTAAAACATGTAAAGGGCTTAGGAAGGTTCTTGGTAAATAGCAAGATTCAAACATGTTATTTTTTTAAATTTCATACTGATATTTGTCTAGATTTGCTTTTAGATTTTTGTCCTTAAATTTTCTTCAACAGTTGAAATGGTAACTTAGTTAACATGATTTGAATTTCATTTTCTAAATTATGCCAATCTTTTTTTTTTTTTTTTGCCGTACACGGGCCTCCCACTGCTGTGGCCTCTCCCGTTGTGGAGCGCAGGCTCAGCGGCCAAGGCTCATGGGCCCAGCCACTCCACGGCACGTGGGATCCTCCCGGCCCGGGGCACGAACCCGTGTCCCCTGCATCGGCAGGCAGACTCCCAACCACTGCGTCACCAGGGAAGCCCTAAATTATGCCAATCTTAAATATTTAAATTAAAAGAACTATAGTTTAATTCAATTGATTCTGTAAGGAAATTCTTGAACTCAAGTAACATTCTGATAATTAAAGTCAAATCTTTGTCTATTATTTGAGACTCTTTAACTATTAACCTTCACGTTGAACTGTTCATCTTCAAATACCTTTGGCCATTTCTCTGGAACATTCTCAGATCTAGTAGCTGTAAAATCCAAATGTAAAAAACTCAGGTCTTAAAAGATTACCTAGCAATTTTCAAAAAGAGAAAGCTATTGTGTTTTGAAAAGGAGAAATATACTTCATTCATGGAGAAATATACATCATTCACAGATCAGTGAGGCTTGCTATAAATTTTGTAATTAGGTATTACTTCTGAATTGCACAATGGCATTTTATGTAAATCAAAATTTACATAATTTTCATAATATAAAATTATATTTTTATAATTATTAAAAGTTATGTAAATGTAACATATTTTATATAAAATTATATATGTATAATTATATAAAATTATATATTTTGTACAGTAATTACATATACTTTTGTCTCATATAACTTATTTAATTATCAAAATTATATAAATTTTCATAGAATAAAATTTCATAAACTTATATAACTATTCAACTTAGTGCTTTAAACTTATATCTTTGGTTTTACAATGATACATAATTTTAATAAACCTGATTTTCCAGTTTTCCAGGGTACCACTTGTGCCTAGAAAACTTAATTGGTATTATTTTGAAGTAAACATCTTTGTTTATTATTCACACTGGGAAATTTATTATGCAACTTTTTTATAGGAATTGTTGAGGAGTACCAGTTGCCTTATTATGACATGGTGCCTTCAGATCCGTCAATAGAGGAAATGAGGAAGGTTGTCTGTGACCAGAAGTTCCGACCAAGTATTCCGAACCAGTGGCAAAGCTGTGAAGTAAGGCTATGTTCTTATGTATATTTTTGCCATTATAATTTTGAGGTAAGTATCAGGGTGGATTTTCAGAGGCTATAGTCCTTCTCTTTATCTAGGCATCCAATTCATTTCATGTATGTAGGTATATGTCTTCATATAAGCTTCAGAAGGATTTTATTCCCTTTAGCTGTCAGTATCATAAGGCTAAGTTATGTGGCAGGAACAACCTTGACATCCCAGTGACTTCACACAAGACTTTATTTCTTGCTATGTCAAGTCCCCTATAGGTTAGGCAACTTTCATTGGAATCTGTGCTCCCTGTGGTGATTCAGTAATCCAGGTGACTTTGATCTTGCGATGATGCTATCTCAACACATAGTTTCCAGAGGTCTAGATCAGGAGAAGAGAGGAGCTGGAGGGTCACACACTGGCTCTCTAATACTTTGGCTCAAGTGACACATTTCATTTCCACTCATGGTTCATAGACCAGAACGAGTCACACAGTCCCATCCAGCTGAAAGGGAGCTGGGAATGTCGGGAACACAGGCATATTTGGTGGGTAGTCAATGTCTGTGCTACACAGAGTATTACAATTTCAGTCATCCTTAGAGTCAATAAATTATTCCTAATCCCTAACTTGCTGAAGTTTGAGTTTATTCTCTTCCATCAGAAAAGCTTCCCCATGGCAGGGACCATTGTTGTTTATCTCCTCATCTTGAACCACACATGTAGTAACCATCATAGAGCAGACATATTGCAATGCTTGTTCTGCCTGTGTGAAGAGGGAGACTTCTCTAGCTCCCACAGGAAGTAAAAGGGAAGGTGGAGGAAAGACTATAAATCATCTAACTAGTTCCACAACTATTTTAATGCTTTAATCTCCCCCATCCCAACTATGACTGTTTGTCTTCTGCCATATTTAAATGTAATGCTTGAGGCGATTTTTTAGGTGACATCTTTTAGTTTTGGCTCTGTCATATGTCATATCTTATACGGTTACTTTTTTCCTTATTTTTCCTCTCCTTCATGTTTCACTCAACTCGTTTCTTATTTAAGGCAAGATTTATGTCCTGATATTTCTATTTTGTGTAGATAGCTTACCTATATACTCATTTTAGAAGCAGAATTTGAGGCATTTATAAGCAAATTGAAGTTAAATTAAAATTTTTTCTGATATTAACCATTTCATGCATATGAGAGGATATTAACATATATGTAAAGTTATATGTAGAGATAATAGAATTCATGACCAAGTTTAAAAAATAGAACACTTCCAATACCTTTGAAGATTCCTCACCCCTCTGAGAGACTACTGTTATAACTAATCACTTATTATTGTTTTGCTTTGCTTTAAAGTTTAGCCATACATATATATATATATGTATATATATATGTACGTGTATATGGCTAACTTTTGTTTATTTGTGAAATATATTAATGACACTTACTATAGATATTCTTCTTAATTTTTTTTTACTTTACCTTATATATGTATAGCTATAATCTGTTTATTTTCATATCTGTGTAGTATTCCATTGTATGGATATAGCACAATTTCTTTTTTTTACTCTACTGTTGATTGTCACATGTGTGATTTTTAGTTTCTTTTAAAACAATACTGCTGTGTCTGTGTGTAAAAATTATTTCTTTAGGGTATAAAACTATAGATTCTTTTGGGGTGCCTACATAGATGATCATATCCCCAAATAATGAGAGTCCGGAGACTCATACCTTTCTTATTGCAGTTTCTAGGACTTCCAGTATTATGTGTGAAAGTTATGATAGTTTGGCCCCTTAAAACTTTGCATGTCTTACCTTTGACATCTTTTTTTATATTAGTTTTGTTTTTTTATTGTTTGTTTTGGGGGTTTTGTTTTCTTTTTAAAATTTTCTTTGTTTTTTGTTCTGATTCTGTGAAAAATGCCATTTGTTTGTTTTGTTTTGTTTTAAATATACTTTTGCTTTTTACTTATGTTTAGACTTTTCTCTTTGCTTTTTAAAATGTACTTTATTTTTAAAATATTTTATATCATTTAATTCTAGCATCTAATGTTTTGATAGGTTTGATTTTCCTGTTTGTTGTTTTGACTAACTCTTGCTTATGATACTTTATTTCCTCATCTTCTTGTGAATTTTCACTATGAGCTCAGGCTTACTGCAACATTTTAAGGCTAAGGTTTGATTTTTTTCTTTACCAAGATCAAAGATTTAGACAATTTTCTTCACAAAGTTCCTTCTAAGACCAATTCATCCTTACAGTCTGGACTTTAAATGTCTTGATCTGACACCTTCTGTGTGCTTTGGGCTGTATTTCCTGTCTTTCACATATGGTCCATCAATTCTGAAATTCTAGACTGTGAGATCAGCAGATGCCATCAGAGCAACACCTTGCTTCAGTGATTTCTTATACCTCTCTGGATTCATGCATTCTCATTGTTTTCCCCTCTGAGTATTTATCTTATTTATTTACCAGTCCACTTATACTGATTTTTTTAATTCAAAATTTTTGATATTAGTATTTAGATCATTATTTTATTGTGGCATAATTTACATATGATAAAATGAATAAATCTTAGTATATAGTTTGATGACTTTAAAAAAATGTATATGTGTGTACTTACAATCCAGAGCAATACCGGGAATTTCCAACCCATCCCTTATCCATTTTTGTCTTTCATGTCCTTTCTTAGAATATTTTAAAAGATAGTCATTCTACCATATTCCCAGAATTTTCAATTAAAAGAGGATTAATAGCCTCCCTCTATAGGATTAATATCTGTGTTTTGACAGGATTTTTAAAAATATTTTAATTCCACTACAAAAATTTTAAAGAAAGTTTATGTATTCTGAAAGCCCAAGGGCAGAAATTTTAGCTTTTTTATACATAACATATATAATTTCTTAATTGAAAGCATGTTATTTTCAGGCAGCTTGAAGGAAGAGGAAAATTTTCATAAAATGCATACATAAAATGCATTAAAAGATTAATTATGTTTCAAAGATTATTGATCATCTCAAGGAGATAAAGCTATTCAATTGATTTCACTTACTGTAAAAGGATGTTGTATAAGGTGACCATATTCTCTTTCCTAAAATTACATTCAACAGAGTAGGTGGAAGACAAATAAACAACTAAACACTAAACAGAAAGGATTAAAACAAATGAAACTGGTCCATCATTTCACATTATGCTAATCAAACATGACCTTAAAAATGATAGTGTAATTCCATAAACCAAAATGCCACTGAGCAAAGGCTCCCTATCATCTCCTGTAGCTACCTTCAAGGTTCACAAATGATGGCTTCAAATCATCTAGCAGATCAGTGGGCCTTGTGCCTCTGCCTGAAGCCAGAGGAGTTCGCCTGGTGCCTTTCTGAGAGGAGACACCCGGCCTGTCTGAGAGGAGACACCCTGGTCTCCCTAGGAGAGGAGGTGACCTGGTCTCTGTTTGAGGGGAGACAACCTGGGCTCTGTCTGAGGGGAGAGCCCTGGTCTTTCTATGCTAGAAGTTGACCTGGTCTCTGTCTGAGGGGAGAAACTTTTTTCTCTGTTTGAGGGGAGAGCCTGGTCTTTTTCTGAGAGAAGTCATCTTGGTCTCTGTCCATGGGGAGACACTCTGGTCCCTCTCAGGGGAGATGCCTTAGTCCTTGTCTGAGGGGAGACAGTCTGGTCCCTTTCTGAGAGGAAACGTCCTGGTCCTGGTCTGAGGGTAGATGTCCTGGTCTCTGAGAAGAGACACTCTAGTTTTTTTCTGAGAGAAGTCACCTTGGTCTCTTTCTGCGGGGAGATGCTCTGGTCCCTCTGAGGGGAGATGCCCTGGTCTCTGTCAGTGGGACAATACCCTGGTCCCTTTCTGAGAGAAGTCACCCTGGTCTCTGAGAGGAGACGCTCTGGTCTTTTTCTGAGAGAAGTCACCCTGGTCTCTGTCTGGGAGGAGAAGCCACGGTCCCTTTTTGTCTGGAAACGCCCTGGTCCTTGTCTGAGTGGAGACGCCCTGGTCCCTTTCAGAGGGGAGACACCCTGGTCTGTGTCTGGGGGGAGATGCCCTGTTCCTTGTCTTGGGGGAGACACCCTTGACAGGATTTTTGAAGTGATTTGGCCCTGATCTCCTTCTCATATTGATTTAAGTTTTCTATTTCTGTATCAGAGCTTAGCATCGATTCCTGTGTTTGTGGTTTTTCTTCTCTTGTACTGTGTTTTGTGCTAAAGACTTTGATATTTTCTCTCTTAAAGGCACTCCGAGTCATGGGGAGAATAATGCGTGAGTGTTGGTATGCCAATGGGGCAGCCCGCCTAACCGCCCTTCGGATTAAGAAGACTATTTCTCAACTTTGTGTCAAAGAAGACTGCAAAGCCTGATGATGAGAATTGTGTTAAAAAGAAACCTCTCACATCTTTCTTTCTCATTTTTCCTTTTTATGTGAATTTTTTGGCCTTTGTTTTGTCATCGTTGCTGTTGTTCTACCTCAAAGATAATGCAGTGCAGTATTTAAGTGCCCAAAGGCACCATGAAAAAATAACTAAAGTCAAGTATGGGCTGGAGTTGACTTCATCCACTCCCCATGTTGTCTTTAATTTTATTTTGAAAAGCAACACATCAACTCATCTTTTTATTTAAGAAACATATTACAAAAGTGTAAAATAAGCTATATGAAATAATGAAAGTTATTAAGGTTTTATTTTACTTGAATCAGGAGCACATGAATGAATAGAAAAGAAAATATAAAAGCCCATTGTTTTTTCCTGAGATGAAAACACGTTTATTAAAAATGTGGACTGGAGGATGTTATATCTAAACAAAACTTTAGATCATAGAATCTGTGGTTTTCTCTTTAAACAGGATCTTTTAAAAATTAAATATTGCTCTGAACTTTACAAAACATGTAAAAGTAGTGCTGCTCAGGTGGAAGATGGAAGGGAGATCAGATCACTTCCTTGGTTTCTCCTTCCGTGTTCTCCTCTTCATAATCCACCATCACAGCAGACCCTGAGGCAAACAGTTGGAAAGTCACAAGGTTGTTACTTTCTCTTATTTTCAAATGAGACACCTGACACCTTGAGACATTGACAGATGTCCCAAAGTCACATAGCTAGTGATAGAGCTGTCACTAGGTCCAAATCTTATGATAATCCACATGGTAGTTAGCTAGCTTCCTACTTTCCCTTTAATTCCTATAGTATTTTTTCTCCCTATGGAGAAACAACATCTTTCATGATGGAATTTGTGGTTTAGTTAAACGGAAGACAAATTAAGTTATTTTGCAGAATCATAATGGATCTGTATGAACTCTCAGGACAATATCCACTGACATTTTCCTCATAGAAATTCCATAGTCACCCTATTTGTTAGATGAGTTTTAATGTTCTCTGAATACTTCCAGACATTAATCAGTCATAAGGTCATAAATTGTCAGAGATGTCTTTAAGATGTATTGCAGAGGTCCCTACTACTTTTGTACATATACATTTAGAAAGAGAAGAACAGAAAAGGAAGAGGCTACTAGGGGATATTTTGAGGAAAAATTAAGAAAACTCTTAAATGAAATATGATAACCAAACCCAAGCAAGGGTTATCAGTAAAGAGATATTCCCTTACCTTTTCAAAATGAGCAATGGGTACAGAAGGCTCATGATAATTTTGCTTCTATTCTATTTCCTGTGGAGACAAAAGTGATGCATTCTGGATAATACATGGAACATTAAATATTTCCTTCAAATCTATAATTCTGCTTTGGTGAAGGAAGATTTAACATGGTATCGTTTATTGTTCTAAAACATTGTTTCCTAAACTCCGTTCCTTAGAATGCTCTTCTGAGATGCTCAAAGACCAAAAGTGTTCTTTGATAGATTTTTAGAAAGTGATACCGCATATTAGTATATTATGTGCTTTGAGGAGTCTAGCAGTAAAAAAATGTTACTTGAATTTCTTTAAACTGGATTTTCCAAATTATTTGACCAATGGAACTCTTTTATAAAAAACAGGGGAAACCTTTTACTAGCCCACATTTTAGTTTCTACAAAGCATGACTTGGGTAACAGTGTTCTAAAGGATATACCTGTGTATTATCACATAGAACACAATCTAGTGATTACACTTCATTCCACTATGGAAATGTGTTACTAAACCCATCTTCATTTGACTAGGATGAGATATCAAAGGCAAAAATCTGACAGCTGTGGTTTACATATACCTTCATTCTCATTCATGCAATTATCCATTCATTAAAAAATGTGGGGCACTGCATATCTTCCTTGCCACAATTTTGGGTTCAACAGGAAAATTAAATGGTGGATAGGTTCTGCCCTCAGGGATTTTAAAGTCTAATTTGGGAATTGGAACAGGGATGTGGGTGTGTAGGGGAAGTAAATTGACAAATGTGAGGATGTTTTGAATTCTATATGACCGTGGGTTTCAAAAATTGCTCTCAATTTGCAACACATTTAGAAAGTATCTTTATTGGTTATTCGAGACAATCTAAATTATGTAATCAATTTTTTAAAGTGCATATGGGAAGGAATTCTAAAAAGAGGTTCTGTGAAGGAGTAATCTTGCTTGTGCTTGTTACCCTGGTTTCTCATAGATTGTTTCTGCATATGTGAGAATGAAATTATTTATTTACTATGATTGTACTATAGTTTCATAAAAACAAGAGTAATATTTCCTCTTTTATTCACATATGATGGGTGAATATACTTATTTAATTTTTGAGAGAGGGTGTTTTATAATCTCCCATTTTCCTTGACATTATGTTTTATAATCTATTTGAAGTTGTCCAAATATAATTCCATATTTTTATTGAGTCAACTTCCACTCTAGAGAAATCTGTACATTTTGAGATATTTTTCTTGTTTTTGTGTTTGTTAACTATAACTCCTAAATGAATAGTCTTATATTTCAATTTCCAAATGCATTTTTAAAGAAAGAGGGTAGGTTAACATAAATTGTAAGAAAAAGTTAAAAGTTCTAATTTTTCCTTAACTTTCAGAATGATTATAAATAGAAAATGCTCATTTACAGAAATATGATACAGTTTAGAGCATTAGGCAAATTTACTGTATATAACCTATGCTGTTAAACTTTATATTATTTCTTTTTAATGGAGTCATTGTGTAATATTTATTTCTTTTGAATTGTGTTACAAGCAAAAAATATTCTTCTTAGGCTCAAAGTGTCAGTGTTCTTTGCTCCTTTCAAATATTTTGGCTTTGGGTATAACGTGAAGCTTGGGAAAATGCTATTTATGAAATTTCAGTACTGTATAAAGTGGTGATGGGATTTATATGCAGCATCACTTCCTTAAACTAAGGGAAACATCATTTGTTGTCAATATTTCAGCATGAACTTGTTGCCTTATAAGCTAAGCATTTAAGTATGTAATTGGTACAGATTCTGTTGTGTGCTTTCTTCTGTCTAAAATATTTGGCATGTCACATCTAGAATTCTTAATTTATGTTCTGACTTGAAAGTTAAGTGAAACATGACTGTGTCGTGCACTATTTTAGGTATAGCACTTGCTTCTCATCTTTATACTTTCAATTAACTTTGCATTTTAAATTTCCATGATTATATGAAAATAGTAACCTGATTGCAGTGTCTGAAGACTTCAAAACCAGCTTTTATTTTAAAATGAAAATCTACAATAGATTCACTAGGTTAGACGTTCCACAAAAATTTATTATTTGTAATATTTCTACCTTAGTAGAATTATTAAATAAAATAAAAGAAAACTACTTCTACTATGCTGGAATTTTGCCACCATATGACTTATTGGGGCAGAGAAAACTCAGGGCTATCTTAGAATTTATGCAAAAGTACCAGGGAAACTACTTAGCAAATCATCTGAAGGCAGGGAGCTCACATTTGCCATTATATAAAGTTCAACTTAAAATTACTTAGCAGGGAATGGTTTCTGACTAATTGTTTAAAATAAATACGGAAATGTAATTCATTTACAAAAAATTATTTAAAGTATGGACATTTTATTTCCCACCAGGAAATTAAAAATAGCAAATGAGTGAAGGTGATGGCAGTTGATGTCTTAATAATTGTTCCTTTAAATAAATTTACAAGTACAACATTTTAAGTTATTTGGAAATGTTTAAGAATTAGTATCTTAAAATGGTGTCATTGTGGTTTTTGGAGAGATTCTAAATATTTTTTCTTTTGTGAAACATATTCTTCTATGTTTGATAATGTTTTGTATTAGCTCCCTCCACAAGCTAATACCTACATGGACTTGATGCATTATTTGGTGAAGACACTAATCCCTTTGCTCCTGAGGGCTTCTTCTAAACAGAAAAAAATGTCAGTTGGAATATAAAAATTTCATTAAAATGTTAATATTAAATAGAATTTCTACAGTATAGACAATTTTCCAAAGTGTTTTGATACAAATTTTCAGATATTTGGCTTTCTTTTCTCCCTCTAGCTTTTCTTTTATGCTTCATTATTTTTCTCACCTCCTTTTAAAATATTCCCTCACTGTCTCCCAAAATTATCTTTAGTCTCTAATTAAAAAAAAACTAGCTAATATTTACCTTAATCATTTTACTATTTAGCCTTCTAATAAAGGGATAATCCCTTGGTGGTCTAAATTATTTTAGAGGTGTCACGGACAAAAACCAAACCCAGTATTTGGGAATTGTAAAGGATGTAAGAGATTTTATAATTCAATTCCCATATTTTGTTAGATGAAGAAACTGAAGATCAGAGATAAACGACCGCTAGTTATTAGCAGAACTAATGTGAGAAGCCAGTGGTGACACCTACCACACTGCCCTGCCACATCCAACATTTCCTAATTAAAAAATAATTAGCATCCATCTACACCTACGTTGAATGTAAACTAACATACCATTTAATGGTGATGATCAAATCCCCCTTCTCTTTTTATTTCTGCTAAAATATTCTGCTCACTAATGGTGAGGTCAGTGAGAAAAACTAAAATAGGCTAAGGAAGAGTTGTAAAATAGCTGTCCAGCTAGGTAGGTGACCACTGGAGTGCTGAATAAAATTTAGAAATTGTGAGAATATAGAATTTCTTGGTGCAAGTAGTGATAAGAGATGCTTCATGACTTCTTTTTATAAGGATTGTTCTTTCTCTATATGCACTGGAGTGGGAGTGAAAGATGATTTGGTAGTTGAATGTGGGACCATGTGTAGTAGCACATTATCTTACTTCTTTCTTAGTTTCTCATTAGTTCATCCTCGGCATTCACATTCTTTCAGTGCATTAAAAAATATTTTTGCTGGATTTCATCAATTTCAATCACTGTTGTTTTAGTATTCTAGCTCCTGTCCAGATTGCTACACACTGAACCTCTTAACAAGATTTTAATTTCCCATATCCACATATGAGAGCTTTCATCTCATGACTTCTCTGGTACTTTTTCATTTGGCATTATGGAGAGTGTATTTGTTAACGGCAGAGAAGACTACCTTTTAAATTTTAAAAAGACTAAGCAGTCTAGGTATATTCTAGCTTTTAGCTAACATACAAAGGATGTCTACTTTTGCCTTAATGATAAATTCCACCTAAGACGTGGATTGGACAGAGAATGTGAAATATATGTCCCATAATGTGATTGCTAAATTTCTTTCTGCTATATTTCATACTATTGCTTTGTTTTGCTTTGACTGTCTTTTAAAATTAAGCCATTATGCCATACGGTTTGGAATATAATATTATATTGATTTTAGGTAATAATCCCCATTTAAAAAGTCCCTCTATTAATATAACTTCCAGGATACTTCTGATTAATACAACATTTAGGAGAATATGAGCTCTATCTAATCCTAGATTTTAATATTTTCAGATATGACTAATTTTTTTTTATCATTGGTCAATGTTATCCTACAAGAAGTTTTTCTCTCCATAACTAAGAGTTTTAACTGCTAGATTTTTACTCTGGGCTACATGAACCTGAATACTAGCATAGCCACTAAGAATCCGACTGCATTAGGGAAATTAACCTTATGCTGAGTGTCACCAGATCCAGCTGGGCGTGTGCTTTGCTAGAATCCTCTCAGCTGAGGGGTAGGTAGGGGCTGAACTCCAACCTGCAATTGCAGAAATATTTTTATAGTTTGCAGAAAAGCACCGTATTAGCTTATATAACGTTAGAAACGGGCCTGCTTACAAATCTTCAGAAAATGAGAACTAAAACTTCAAAATGATTCCTGATATCTGCAAATTGAGAACTTGGAAAAAAAATACTTTAGATTTTCATCCTACATTCCCAAGGGAGCAAAAGAGATTGCATGTTTATCTTGTTGTTTTAATTTTTCAACCCAGACAATAGGTAGCAAGACACATGGACCCTAATTTTTATATCTCCATTGAGTTTTTAATTCCACGCCCAAACCTATTCGCTGACTTTGCCTTTAAAAAGGCAATGACATGCCTAAATTCTGTCTAACTAATGCAGGATTAGAGTGATATTTACCAATATCTCCATTTCCTCCAGTAGGCTAAATACAAGTAGTTAAATATTTCTTAAAAGCCAACTATTTTTTCTCTATATAAAGTAAGGTTTTTAGCTAAAATACTAAATTCTAGTGCATTTCCACAATGACTAGTGTTAAGCTTTTGTACTCTTCTGATCCTAGACTGGAGAAAATTATTCAAACTTAATCTGTGTTTCAGATTTTAAAATATCCTAAAAAGAGAAAATTAGATTCAGATCTCAAAAAAAGTAATTTTGGATTGACTTTCAAAGTACTAATACTAATTATACTTTTCTTTTGGTAGTGTGACTTTTCTTATACCTAAGAACATATTACAAATGTCAAAACCATTGCATTTTGACATTGCAAAGCATGCCTTGAACTCTTGAACTACTGTGAAAAGAATCACTGTTGTAAAGACGTTGTAAGCTAGCTGAAATTCTTAAGAATGTAAAAAGATATTACCTTTCAACAGACAGGCACAAATGAATGTATATAAGAAATATGAAGAAATAAATTAGGTTTTAAAATGAGAAATAGGCAATAAATTGTATAAAATATATGTAGATGGAAATTTTAGTAGTTGCAATTTAATCATTGATGCTGAAGAGAATTCCAAATTCCAAAGAGAAATGAATGATATTCAGAGGTTTCATTAATTTCTAGCTGGTGGAAATATGCATTTTATAGTAATATATGTATACTTATTTTGTTTAAAAATAACAGTATTTTAGAATTTAGTATGAACTCAGTGATAGCCTTCATACCAAATGTTTAACTTTACCAAAAGCAAGTCATAAAAGTATTTATTTTAAAGCTTTTAAAAATATTATTGCATAACTTTCAGTTGCCTCCAGATGTAAATAGGTATCTGCCTAAATGTTATATTTTTATGTATGCATTTTCCAAAAATGTATTGTTTTGTAAAGTGGCAAAGATAATAAATTAAGCACTCCTTGAACTTGTTTCTGTGAAGCATATAGAGCTCTATTTTAAATAAAAATGAAAAGTGTCATATTCCAGTTTCTATACAATTATATTCTATTATTTTAAAATCATATTTATATTTGCATGCAGTATATGGAGGGGGTTTTGGGAATTTAAATGCTGGCTCCATGGGCACTGGAATTTTCCTTCCTTCCTTCCCGGAAGTGACACTTGCTTCTTCAACAGCTATTTCTCTACATGAGACTTAGGACAATAGCCTTTGTTTTATTTTTCCTGTAGAGTAACAGGAAAAATATTTGAGCTGGATTGTCCTGCTTTCAAGCCTAAAATAGCTTCCTTCACACTTAAAATAAAAGCCTAACACTCACGAGGTCTACAAGCACCTTGGGCATATGGACCCTGACAACCTCTCTGCCTTTATTTCTGGTATCCCCTTATCTCCAGCCCCAGCTGTTCTGGAAATGCCTGATCTGGCTGTTCCTTGAACTTGCCCTACACATACCTGTTTAAGGGATTTGCTCTATTTCCTCTGCCTGTTCCTTCTCTACACATTTGTATGGCTTAAGTTTCTGTTCGAAAACCATCATACCAAACAGACCTTCTTGCCACCTTTTCTAGAGCAGCACCCTTTGTCATTCTATCCACTCGGTCTGTTTTATTTTTCTTTAAGTCATTCTGCATTAGCTGGCATTATATTATATCATATGTCTTGTAGTATATAGAATCATGGTGACTAAATCCTTGAGCACTAGAATTAGGGGTAATTTCAGTTAAGTTTGAAGATGTAGTTTTAAAACATTAAGACTAATATATATATATATTTTCTTACATCTTTATTGGAGTATAATTGCCTTACAATGGTGTGTTAGTTTCTGCTTTATAACAAAGTGAATCAGTTATACATATACATATGTTCCCATATCTCTTCCCTCTTGCATCTCCTACCCTCCCACCCTCCCTATCCCACGCCTCTAGGTGGTCACAAAACACCGAGCTGATCTCCCTGGGCTATGCGGCTGGTTCCCACTAGCTATCTATTTTACATTTGGTAGTGTATATATGTTCATGCCGCTCTCTCACTTTGTCATAGCTTACCCTTCCCCCTCCCCATATCCTCAAGTCCATTCTCTAGTAGGTCTGTGTCTTTATTCCTGTCTTACCCCTAGGTTCTTCATGACATTTGTTTTTCTTTCTTAAATTCCATATATATCTGTTAGCATACGGTATTTGTCTTTCTCTTTCTGACTTACTTCACTCTGTATGACAGACTCTAGGTCTATCCACCTCATTACAAATAGCTCAATTTCATTTCCTTTTATGGCTGAGTAATATTCCATTGTATATATGTGCCACATCTTCTTTATCCATTCATCCGATGATGGACACTTAGGTTGTTTCCATCTCCTGGCTATTGTAAATAGAGCTGCAATGAACATTTTGGTACATGACTCTTTTTGAATTATGGTTTTCTCAGGGTATATGCCCAGTAGTGGGATTGCTGGGTCATATGGTTGTTCTATTTGTAGTTTTTTAAGGAACCTCCATACTGTTCTCCATAGTGGCTGTACCAATTCACATTCCCACCAGCAGTGCAAGAATGTTCCCTTTTCTCCACATCCTCTCCAGCATTTATTCTTTCTAGATTTTTTGATGATGGCTGTTCTCACTGCTGTGAGATGATATCTCATTGTAGTTTTGATTTGCATTTCTCTAATGATTAATGATGTTGAGCATTCTTTCATGTGTTTATTGGCAGCCTGTATATCTTCTTTGGAGAAATGTCTATTTAGGTCTTCTGCCCATTTTTGGATTGGGTTGTTTGTTTTTTTGTTATTGAGCTGCATGAGCTGCTTGTACATTTTGGAGATTAATCCTTTGTCAGTTGCTTCATTTGCAAATATTTTCTCCCATTCTGAGGGTTGTCTTCTGGTCTTATTTATGGTGTCCTTTGCTGTGCAAAAGCTTTGAAGTTTCATTAGGTCCCATTTGTTTATTTTTGTTTTTATTTCCATTTCTCTAGGAGGTGGGTCAAAAGGGATCTTGCTGTGATTTATGTCATAGAGTGTTCTGCCTATGTTTTCCTCTAAGAGTTTGATAGTGTCTGGCCTTACATTTAGGTCTTTAATCCATTTTGAGCTTATTTTTGTGTATGGTGTTAGGGAGTGATCTAATCTCATACTTTTACATGTACCTGTCCAGTTTTCCCAGCACCACTTATTGAAGAGGCTGTCCTTTCTCCACTGTACATTCCTGCCTACTTTATCAAAGACAAGGTGACCATATGTGTGTGGGTTTATCTCTGGGCTTTCTATCCTGTTCCATTGATCTCTCTTTCTGTTTTTGTGCCAGTACCATACTGTCTTGATTACTGTAGCTTTGTAGTATAGTCCGAAGTCAGGGAGCCTGATTCCTCCAGCTCCATTTTTCATTCTCAAGATTGCTTTGGATATTCAGGATCTTTTGTGTTTCCAAACAAATTGTGAAATTTTTTGTTCTAGTTCTGTGAAAAATGCCAGTGGTAGTTTGATAGGGATTGCATTGAATCTGTAGATTGCTTTGGGTAGTAGAGTCATTTTCACAATGTTGATTCTTCCCATCCAAGAACATGGTATATCTCTTCATCTATTTGTATCATCTTTAATTTCTTTCATCAGTGTCTTATAATTTTCTGCATACGGGTCTTTTGTCTCCTTAGGTAGGTTTATTCCTAGATATTTTATTCTTTTTGTTGCAATGGTAAATGGGAGTGTTTTCTTGATTTCACTTTCAGATTTTTCATCATTAGTATATAGAAATGCCAGAGATTTCTGTGCATTAATTTTGTATCCTGCTACTTTACCAAATTCATTGATGAGCTCTAGTAGTTTTCTGGTAGCATCTTTAGGATTCTCTATGTATAGTATCATGTCATCTGCAAACAGTGACAGCTTTACTTCTTTTCCAACTTGGATTCCTTTTATTTCCTTTTCTTCTCTGATTGCTGTGGCTAAAACTTCCAAAATTATGTTGAATAAGAGTGGTGAGAGTGGGCAGCCTTGTCTTGTTCCTGATCTTAATAGAAATGCTTTCAGTTTTTCACCATTGAGGACGATGTTGGCTGTGGGTTTGTCATAGATGGCCTTTATTATGTTGAGGAAAGTTCCCTCTATGCCTACTTTCTGCAGGGTTTTTATCATAAATGGGTGTTGAATTTTGTCAAAAGCTTTCTCTGCATCTATTGAGATGACCATATGGTTTTTCTCCTTCAATTTTTTAATATGGTGTATCACATTGATTGATTTGCATATATTGAAGAATGCTTGCATTCCTGGAATAAACTCCAATTGATCATGGTGTATGATCCTCTTAATGTGCTGTTGGATTCTGTTTGCTAGTATTTTGTTGAGGATTTTTGCATCTATGTTCATCAGTGATATTGGCCTGTAGTTTTCTTTCTTTGTGACATCTTTGTCTGGTTTCGGTATCAGGGTGATGGTGGCCTTGTAGAATGATTTTGGGAGTGTTCCTCCCTCTGCTATATTTTGGAAGAGTTTGAGAAGGATAGGTGCTAGCTCTTCTCTAAATGTTTGATAGAATTCTGTGAAGCCATCTGGTTCTGGGCTTTTGTTTGTTGGAAGATTTTAAATCACAGTTTCAATTTCAGTGCTTGTGATTGGTCTGTTTATATTTTCTATTTCTTCCTGATTCAGTCTTGGCAGGTTGTACATTTCTAAGAATTTGTCCATTTCTTTCAGGTTGTCCATTTTATTGGCATAGAGTTGCTTGTAGTAATCTCTCATGATCTTTTGTATTTCTGCAGTGTCAGTTGTTACTTCTCCTTTTTCATTTCTAATTTGATTGATTTGAGTCTTCTCCCTTTTTTTCTTGATTAGTCTGGCTAACGGTTTATCAATTTTGTTTATCTTCTCAAAGAACCAGCTTTTAGTTTTATTGATCTTTGCTATCATTTCCTTCATTTCTTTTTCATTTATTTCTGATCTGATCTTTATGATTTCTCTCGTTCTGCTAACTTTGGGGGGTTTTGGTTCCTCTATATCTAATTGCTTTAGGTGCAAGGTTAGGTTGTTTATTCGAGATGTTTCCTGTTTCTTAAGGTAGGATTGTATTTCTATAAACTTCCCCCTTAGAACTGCTTTTGCTGCATCCCATAGGTTTTGGGTCGTCGTGTCTCCATTGTCATTTGTTTCTAGGTATTTTTTGATTTCCTCTTTGATTTCTTCAGTGATCACTTCGCTATTAAGTAGTGTATTGTTTAGCCTCCATGTGTTTGTATTTTTTACAGATCTTTTCCTGTAATTGATATCTAGTCTCATAGCATTGTGGTCAGAAAAGATACTTGATACAATTTCAATTTTCTTAAATTTACCAAGGCTTGATTTTTGACCCAAGATATGATCTATCCTGGAGAGTGTTCCATGAGCACTTGAGCAAAATGTGTATTCTGTTGTTTTTGGATGGCATGTCCTATAAATATCAATTAAGTCCATCTTGTTTAATGTATCATTTATAGCTTGTGTTTCCTTATTTATTTTCATTTTGCATGATCTGTCCATTGGTGAAAGTGGGGTGTTAAAGTCTCCTACTATGAATGTGTTACTGTCGATTTCCCCTTTTATGGCTGTTAGTATTTTCCTTATGTATTGAGGTGCTCCTATGTTGGGTGCATAAATATTTACAATTGCTATATCTTCTTCTTGGATTGATCCCTTGATCATTATGTAGTGTCCCTCTTTGTCTCTTCTAATAGTCTTTATTTTAATGTCTATTTTGTCTGATATGAGAATTGCTACTCCAGCTTTCTTTTGGTTTCCATTAGCATGGAATATCTTTTTCTATCCCCTTACTTTCAATCTGTATGTATCTCTAGGTCTGAAGTGGGTCTCTTGAGACAGCATATATATGGGTCTTGTTTTTGTATCCATTCAGCCAGTCTGTGTCTTTTGGTGGGAGCATTTAATCCATTTACATTTAAGGTAATTATTGATATGTATTTTCCTATTCCCATTTTCTTAATTGTTTTGGGTTTGTTATTGTAGGTCTTTTCCTTCTCTTGTGTTTCTTGCCTAGAGATCCTTTATCCTTTGTTGTAAATCTGGTTTGGTGGTGCTGAACTCTCTCATCTTTTGCTTGTCTGTAAAGGTTTTAATTTCTCCATCAAAAATTAATGAGATCCTTGCTGGGTAATCTTGGTTGTAGGGTTTTCTCCTTCATCACTTTAAATATGTCCGGCCAGTCCCTTCTGGCTTGCAGAGTTTCTGCTGAAAGATCAGCTGTTAACCTGATGGGGATTCCCATAAGGGAATTGTGTGTTGTTGTTTTTCCCTTGCTGCTTTTAATATGCTTTCTTTGTATTTAATTTTTGACAGTTTGATTAATATGTGTCTTGGCGTGTTTCTCCTTGGATTTATCCTGTATGGAACTCTCTACGCTTCCTGGACTTGATTAACTATTTCCTTTCCCATATTAGGGAAGTTTTCAACTATAATCCCTTCAAATATTTTCTCACTCCCTTTCTTTTTCTCTTCTTCTTCTGGATCCCCTATAATTCGAATGTTGGTGTGTTTAATGTTGTCCCAGAGGTCTCTGAGACTATCCTCAGTTCTTTTCATTCTTTTTTCTTTATTCTGATCTGCAGTAGTTATTTCCACTATTTTATCTTCCAGGTCACTTATCCGTTCTTCTGCCTCAGTTATTCTGCTATTGATCCCTTCTAGAGTATTTTTAATTTCATTTATTGTGTTGTTTATCATTGCTTGTTTCATCTTTATTTCTAGGTCCTTGTTAAGTGTTTCTTGCATTTTCTCTCTTCTATTTCCAAGATTATGGATCATTTTTACTATCATTATTCTGAATTCTTTTTCAGGTAGACTGCCTATTTCCTCTTCATTTGTTAGGTCTGGTGGGTTTTTATCTTGTTCCCTCATCTGCTGTGTGTTTTTCTATTTTGCTTATCTTACTGTGTTTGTAGTCTCCTTTTTGCAGGCTGCAGGCTCGTAGTTCCCATTGTTTTTAGTGTCTGTCCCCTGTGGCTAAAGATGGTTCAGTGGGTTGTGTAGGCTTCCTGGTGGAGGGGACTAGTGCCTGTATTCTGGTGGATGAAGCTGTATCTTGTCTTTCTGGTGGGCAGGTCCACGTCTGGTGGTGTGTTTTGGGGTGTCTGTGGACTTATGATTTTAGGCAGCCTCTCTGCTAATGGGTGGGGTTGTGTTCCTGTCTTGCTAGTTGTTTGGCATAGGGTGTCCAGCACTGTAGCTTGCTCGTTGTTGAGTGAAGCTGGGTGCTGGTGTTGATATGGAGATCTCTGGGAGATTTTCGCCATTTGATATTACGTGGAGCTGGGAGGTATCTTGTGGACCAATATCCTGGAGTTGGCTCTCCCACCTCAGAGGCATAGCACTGACTCCTGGCTGCAGCACCAAGAGCCTTTCATCCACACGGCTCAGAATAAAAGGGAGAAAAAGTAGAAAGAAAGAAAGAGGATAAAAGAAAAGAAAATAAAGTAAGGTAAAATAAAATAAAGTTATTAAAATAAAAAAGTAATTATTAAGAAAAAAATTTTTTAAGTAAAAAAAAAAAAAAACGGATGGATAGAACCCTAGGACAAATGGTGAAAGCAAAACTATACAGACAAAATCTCACACAGAAGCATACACATACACACTCACAAAAAGAGGAAAAGGGGAAAAAATAATAAATCTTGACCTCAAAGTCCACCTCCTCAATTTGGGATGATTTGTTGTCTATTCATGTATTCCACAGATGCAGGGTATATCAAGTTGATTGTGGAGATTTAATCCACTGCATCTGCGGCTGCTGGGAGCGATTTCCCTTTCTCTTCTTTGTTCGCACAGCTCCCGGGGTTCAGCTGTGGATTTGGCCCTGCCTCTGCGTGTAGGTCGCCGGAGGGCGTCTGTTTTTCACTCAGACAGGACTGGGTTAAAGGAGCCGCTGATTCGGGTGCTCCGGCTCACTCAGGCCGGGGGGAGGGAGAGGCACGGAGTGCGCGGCGAGCCTGCGGCGGCAGAGGCCGGCGTGACGTTGCACCAGTCTGAGGCGCGCCGTGCGTTCTCCCGGGGAAGTTGTCCCTGGATCCTGGGACCCTGGCAGTGGCGGGCTACACAGTCTCCCCAGAAGGGAGGTGTGGAGAGTGACTTGTGCTCGCACACAGGCTTCTTGGTGGCGGCAGCAGCAGCCTTAGCGTCTCATGCCCGTCTCTGGGGTCCGCGCTGGTAGCTGCGGCTCGCGCCCGTCTGTGGGGCTCCTTTAAGCAGCACTCTTAATCCCCTCTCCTCGCGCACCAGGAAACAAAGCGGGAAGAAAAAGTTTCTTGCCTCTTCAGCAGGTCCTGACTTTTCCCGGGACTCCCTCCCAGCCAGCCGTGGTGCACTAACCCCTTCAGGCTGTGTTCACGCCGCCATCCTTCTGCCTGCGCTCTGACCGAAGCCTGAGCCTCAACTCCCAGCCCCGCCCGCCCCGGCGGCCGAGCAGACAAGCCTCTCGGGCTGGTGTGTGCCTGAGGGCACCGATCCTCTGTGCCGGAATCTCTCCGCTTTGCCCTCCTCACCCCTGTTGCTGCACTCTCCTCCGCGGCCCCGAAGCTTCCCCCCTCCGCCATCCGCAGTCTCCGCCTGTGAAGGGGCTTGTAGTGTGTAGAAACCTTCCCTCCTTCACGGCTCCCTCCCACTGGTGCAGGTCCCGTCCCTATCCTTTTGTCTCTGTTTATTCTTTTTTCTTTTGCCCTACCCAGGTACGTGGGGAGTTTCTTGCCTTTTGGGAGGTCTGAGGTCTTCTGCCAGCGTTCAGTAGGTGTTCTGTAGGAGTTGTTCCACGTGTAGATGTATTTCTGATGTATTTGTGGTGAGGAAGGTGATCTCCGCATCTTACTCTTCCGCCATCTTCCCCCTCTCTCATATATTGTTTTGCACAGTGAGTAATACTGTATGGAATGCATTAACTCCCCCTGCCCCCAGAAATGTCTGTAATAAAACCCAATCAAGAATAGTTTAGCCAATTTCATAGTGGCTGTTCCAGACTGACATTATGAGAAAATTAGGTTGTTTGGTTTATATTTCCAACCCTACAAAGAGTTTTCTAGGACTTAGCATAAGAGAAGCAGAACCCTGCATGGGTTTTATTTTTGGTGTGGGTTCTGAAGTTCTTTTGCTTCTTCATTTTTTTTTTTCCATTTGGGGGGCAGTTTTGTTGATGTGTCCTCGTTATCTTGCATTAAGTGGGTACTAGCCAGATTTACAAGCCAAATATTCTTGCTCAACAATCATTAAATTAGGTTCTCATCTGGCTTCATCATTAGCTTCTTCTTGGAGTTGAGGAGAAAGGCAAAATATATTTATTTTACATCAACCTAGATGGTGAAACCTATGCAATAAATAAAACAAGTGGTTTAGTTTCAGCAGCACTAGTGTTAGTATTTCATCCTCAGCTCTAATTTTGTAATAACTTTTTAGCATTTGATATTTTAGCACTAATGTGTGCAAAAGTTGAACATTCATGCTGATGAAATGATTTACCTAATGAGTGAACTTAACAATTGAAGAGTTACCTTCCTTCCCTTAGGATAGATTCCTGGAGATCAGGGAATTACTAAATCCAGGCTGTTTTATGGGATGTTCTAGAAGAGATTTATGACTTTTATGACTTTTAGAGGAAATAAATGTATGTTCAGTTAAGGAGGGTTATGAAAACTTTAATTTGAATAGTTTCTTTACAATTATTTAATGAGAAACATTTTTCTATAGTTTTTTAATGCTATATCTAACAATGTTGTAATTACAATCACTTCTATAATTAAAAGTTAAAATTATTTTCCTCTCATATATTAGTCAACAAATCTTTATCAAATATTGCTGCTGCATAGTATCGTAAGAGTCATTGTAGGTGGTGCTAAGAAACCAGTAAGCTCCTGCACTTAAAAAGATAATCTATTAAGGAAGACAAAGCATGTACATGAATTGCTATCTAGCCTTAGAAGCTAGTAATACAGAGATGTCATAAGGAAGAAAATTATGAAGGCTGAGTGTGGGTACAGATATAGAATGATAACAAAGACAAAGAAATGAAGTATGAGTTAAGCTGGAAGAGGCAAGAAAATTACTGAGTTGATACTGTAAGATGGGAAAGATCTGTGTAAGTGGAATAAACAGAGAAGTCCTTGGTAGGAAAAAATATCTGAAAGTCAGGAATGCTCATGGCAGTGAGTAACCACGGAACTAGAATGGAAGATCTGAAGAGGTTCAACATTTAAACTTGATTCTGCCTTTGAGGGAGACTGAAGGGTTTAAAGCAGCAAAGATAATGGGACGTTGGTATTTAATAAAGGCAGTAAAAGAGTTATCTTCTTAGGAGATTTATCAAAGTAACCTGAAAATCCTACCATTACCTTTCTTCCCTAATTGGTCAATATTTAGAGAGAGCAGACAGGTGAAGAATTTCAAGATAAGCTGTACAGTTGGTGTCATGTAGGTGTCTTTATATGGTACTTTTTTCCTACTTTTTACTGTGCCTTAAAAGAAAAGCAAATTTTATTCACAAGGAAGAGAAAAATTAAATGAAAAATTATTAAAGATAATTAAAGATTTCATCTTTAGTAATTTACTTTTATCACA
The DNA here is from genome assembly GCF_025265405.1 of Mesoplodon densirostris. Lineage (NCBI taxonomy): Eukaryota > Metazoa > Chordata > Mammalia > Artiodactyla > Ziphiidae > Mesoplodon > Mesoplodon densirostris. The sequence goes on along the minus strand of NC_082668.1, from coordinate 77,073,504 downwards.
AATATGACCCAGGGTATTTTAAAACACACACACACACACACACACACACACACACACAGAAACAATCATCTTATAAAGTCTTTCTTGTAATTTTATCTATGCGTGAAGAAATTTCCAGGTGCCACTGAACTGTGTGCAGTAAATTTCAAATATAATCAAATTCGGTTTAGAAATACTAATGGTGATTTCATAGAAGAACACTTGCTTCAGCAACTTAGGAAATTACACTTGATTTTCTTTTGAGTGTTACTCAATTGTGCTTGAAATTGTTCATTTGAACTCTTCTAAACAAGAAGCAGGTGGTTAAATGTGGGCGCTGTTTAACATTTACACAAAACATTCCAAACACAATGCACTTCTGCCATTTGAATCTCAACCAGCTCTTGCTTCTCTCTCACAGCCTGTCCTTCCTAGGCCATTTGATTTGACCTCACTACATCCCTGAAAGGAGAAGTTGTTCAAAAGTAGTTACTTGCTAGGAAGCATTAGACTATTTTTACAATCTTCCAGCTAAAGCTTTTAATGTGGCAACTGCTGGTTACTGAAGCAGTTTAGGAAAAAAGGAACTGCTGAGTTTGCCTTTTATTTTCAAATGGAGAAACACAAGGTGACACAATCACGAGATACAAGTGAACCAGAAACAAGGAAATACAGCCTAGTTTTCTGCACAGAGCAAAAACAAGACTTTCAATTCTATACCGCAATCTGGATCTTTGCTTTTATATAATATGTGAACTAGTTTATAAAATGTGCTTTTCTCTAAGTTAGCTTTTCCTTTATCAGAAATGCATGGGTGATATCATGAACCTCTTACTGAGAAGCCATTTGCTGAAGAGTACATATTAAATAGCCCAAATTTATAATCCGGTAGGAAGATTACATTCACAGAAATTCATAGAAATATGTAGACGTAGCTATTTCTTTATTTCTTCTTTCCTTTCTGAAACAAACTTCTGTAGGATATATTCTCTGTCCCCATCTCCCCTCTCATCCATTCCTCAGCCCACTGTAATAGACCTTTTTTCTCATTGCTCCTCTAAAGTATCCTTCTCTATGCTCAGGAATGACCGTATATAGCCTAGTGCAGAAAACACTTTACCCTTTTCTTTCTTAGTCTTTCTAGGATCTTTGACACAGAATGTCCTCTCCCAGAATTATTTTTCCTTATTTTCTGAAATCATTTTCTTCTGGTTCTCCTCCTACTACCTCTTTTTCTCTTTTTCAGTGTTCTCCACAAAGTTTCTTTTCTCTGTGTATCCCTAAAATGCTAATATTTACCCAGGATTCTGGCTTTGGCTCTTTTCAGCCTAAAAATTCCCTTTTGGTGATCTCATCTGCTCTTTTTCTTTAACAAACCTACATGTTTGTTCCAGACTTCTCTTCTAAGATCCAGTCCTAATTTTTAGTTGCTTCCTGATGTATCCACTCTGATGTGCTACAGTTACTTGACTCAAATGTCAAAATGTCCTTTTTGTATCTGACTTCCTTTGCTTAGCATAATGTATTTGAGAATCGTTCATGTTGTTAGATGTATCTGCAGCTTGTTCTTTTGTATTGCTGGGTGCAATTCTGTTGTATTAACATATCACAATTTGTTTTTTTGTTTTTTGTTTTTTTTGCTATACGCGGGCCTCTCACTGTTGTGGCCTCCCCCATTGAGGAGTACAGGCTCCGGACGCACAGGCCCAGCGGCCATGGCTCACGGGCCCAGCCTCTCCGCGGCATGTGGGATCTTCCCAGACTGGGGCACGAACCCGTATCCCCTGCATCGGCAGGCAGACTCTCAACCACTGCGCCACCAGGGAAGCCCCACAATTTGTTTATCCAGTTACCTTTGGGCATTTGGGTTTTCCAGTTTGGAGCTATTATGAATAAGTCTGCTATGAACATTCATGCAAAAGTTTTATTGTGGATATGTATTTTCATTTCTCTTGGGTAAATACCTAGGAGTGTAATTTCTGGATCAAATGATAAGTGAAAACCATTGTCCAAAGTATTTGTACCATTTTATACTCTCACTGTCAATGTATGAGGTAATAGTTGCTCCCAACTTTTTCATTTTAGCCTTCCTAGTGACAATGCAGTAGTATCTCCTTGTTATTTTTTAAAATTTAATTATTTTATTTATTTATTTTTGGCTGCATTGGGTCTTCATTGCTGGGCACGGGCTTTCTCTAGTTATGGTGAGCGGGGGCTACTCTTCGTTGCAGTGTGCGGGCTTCTCATTGCAGTGGCTTCTCTTGTTGCGGAGCACGGGCTCTAGGCACGCAGGCTTCAGTAGTTGTGGCACACGGGCTTAGTTGTTCTGCGGCATGTGGGATCTTCCCCGGCCAGGGCTTGAACCCGTAACCCCTGCATTGGCAGGCGGATTCTTAACCACTGCACCACCAGGGAAGCCCTCTTTGTTACTTTAAATTGCAATTTTGTGATGGCTAATGATATTTAGCTTCATTTCCTGTGAGTATTGACTCATATTGGGAGGTATGTTAAAATATTTGGCCCATTTTAAAATTGGTTGTTTGTTTTCTTATTGTTGAGTTGTGAATGTTCTTTATATAGACTAGGAACAAATATTTTGTCAAAATGAACTCATTTTCTTCATGACAAACCTGTGCTCTTGACTATGATTCTCTTGTTCCACCCAGTAACCAAGTTCTATTGTTTCTAGTTCCTTAGTATGACTATTCCTCCTCTTCATCTTTATGCCACTACTGTTTTAGCTCATTTCTACTCTTTATGTTGCCTCCTTTTCAGGTAACATTAACAATAGTTCTAAAACATAAGTATGATGACTCTAAGTCATAAAAAATAGGGAGCAAAATCTCATTCTCCTTCTTTCTACTTATCAAATAGGAATAAGCAAGTTCTATATACTTTGACCAACAGATCATTGGAAAAAAGAACATCTTTCCAGAAGTTGGCAGTATTCTCCCTTTGCAGATGACATGTTGTCCTTGCTACTGGAATCAGTCTTCTGAGCTCAAATCTAGTTTACGGATAGTTTTGTCCTGAGTTGTCCATACTCCAAATGGTTTCTATCCTTTTAAACTTATTATTCAATGTATTGTTTTATGGTCTGGAATATGGTTTATCTTGGTGAGTACTCTGTGTGCACTTGAAAACAATACGAATTCTGTAGTTTTGTGTATAGCGTTCTATAATAGTAAATAAAGACACATTACTTGATATAGTTTTCAAGTCTTTTTAAACTGTCTGATTTCTATTTTCTATCAGTTACTGAAAGAAAGATGTTGAAAACTCCAAACATAATTGTGGATTTGTCAGTTTCTGCTTTCACTCAGTCAGTTTTTGTTTATATATTTTGAAGCTGGTTTTAGGTGCATTCACCTAAAATTTTATGATTTTATGTCTTCTTGTTAATGAATCCCTTTATTATTATGAGATATCTCTTTTGAAATCTCATAATATTCTTATTCTGAAATATGCTTTGTATGATATTAGTAAAGCCAATGCAGCTTTCTTATAGATTGAATTTAAAATGGATTTCTTGTAGACAGCATATAGTTGGGTCTCACATTTTTAGCCAGTCTGATAACCTCTGACTTTAAAAAATTGGAGTGTGTAGACCATTTATATTTAATATATATTAAATATATATAATTATTAATTATATAAAATTATAAAAAATATAAAAATTATAAAATATAAAAATATAAAATATATAAAATATATAAAATTATAAAATATAAAATATAAAATATAAAAAATATAAAATTATATATAATTATATAAAATAATAATTATATATAATTATATATAATATATTATATATTATATATATATAAATACATATATATTAAATATATATATTATATAATATAAATCAATGTTTAATTTTAATTTATTACCTTGCTATTTTTTTGTAGTTTTCTCATCTGTTCTTTTATTTTACTTTCTTTCTTCTTATTTTATTTTGAACTAGTTCACTGCTTTTACTGTTCTAATTTATTTCCTCTATAACTTGGCGACAACTCTTTTTTTTTTAAGGGATCACTGTAGGTTTTACAATATGCAACTTTAATTAATTTATCATAATCTACCTTCAAATACTGTCATATCAGTTTACATATAATGTAAGAATTTTACAAAATATATTTCTATTTTCTTCCTCCTTTGTGTTTTTATTGTTGTACAATTTACTTCTATATATGTTATAATTTCACAATATATTGACTTAATTTTCACTTTAAATGGTCAGTTATGTTTTAAATAAATTAAAAATCCTTAAATGAGCACTATTTTTTCATCATCTTTACTATATCTGATGCTCTTGATTTCTTTGTGTAGATTTGAGTTTTAATCTGAGGTTATTTTCTTCAGTCAGAAGATTTTCCCTTAACATTACTTATATAACACCAAATTCTCTCAGCTTTTGTTAATCTGAAAATACCTTTCATTTTTGAAGAATATTTTCACTGGACATAGAAATCTAAATTGCTTTGTTTTGTTTGTCAGCACTTTAAAGATGTTGTGTTATCTTCTAGTTTTCATTATTTCTGATAAAAAAGTCAGTGGTAATTCTTGTCTTCTTCTGTATTATGATCTTTTTTTGCTTCTTTCTTCAAATAAGAGGCTTCAAGTATGTTTATATTAGACAACCTCATATTGTTCCATTGGTAGCTGAGATTCTAAACATCTTTTTTCTGCTGCTTCTTTTCTGTGCTTCAGTTTGATTCATTTCTATTGCTTATGACTTAAAGTTTATTTTCTCTTTCTTTTGCATTTTCCAATCTGCTTATATACCTTTCTAGTGAAATTTTCATTTTTAATATTATGCTTTTTTCAGCTCTAGAAGTATCGTTTGGATTTTTATACACCTTTTCTTTTCTCACTATTTTCATGTGTACTTTTATGTGTCCTTGAGCATATTTATAGTAGCTGTTTTAAAATCTTTGTCTTCCTTTGGGTCTATTTCTTTTAACTGCTTTTTCTCTTGTTTGTAGATTATATTTTTCTTCCTCTTTGCATGTCTAGTAATTTTTTATTAGAAGCTGAACATTGTAAAGGCTACATTTAGTGAGTGTCTGGATTTTATTGTCATCCTTTTAGGAGAGTTGAAGTTTGATTTAGAAGGCATTTATGGGGCTTGGAGAATAGTTTTATCCTTTCAAATCTTGTTTTCAAGATTGTTTTGTTAATCTAGCTACTTTTGTTAAAGTAGCCTAACTCTAGGGCTAGTTTAACACTATTACAAAGGTGTGACCCTCCTGGGATTTCAACTGAATGCCCCAGGTTTCAGTAAGCTCTCTATACACTGCCTGGTCAGTACTCAAACATTTCCCAGTCCTGTGTGAGCTCTGGGAATTGTTCAGTTTACAACTTCTCGATAATTGTTCTTTGCCTTTTCTCATTAAGATTCACCTAAGCATGCACTGTACTATATTTGGCAAAAGACATTTGCAGACATTTGCAGCTATTTCTCTGCGAAGCTCCCTCCTGTCCTGCAAATATGAGTTTTCTTAGCTTTCTCAAACTCCAAACTCCATCTCCTCAGTGAGCTTGGTTCCTCCTCTCTCCTCACAATCCTCCTCCTCCCTAGTGCCTCTAGGAAAATATCCTGGGCAACGGTGGGGCTGCCTGTTTCATGTGTTTCCCTCATTTTAGCAATTATAATCCTGTGCTTCCTATTGTTTGATGTCTGAAATATATATATGTAAATATATTATATATAATATAAAATATATAATACTCCACGTATAGATGACCCTTGAGCAATGTTGGGGTTGGGGTGCCAACTTTTCATGCAGTTGAAAATCTGCATATAACTTATAATCAGTCCTTCATATATGCAGTTTCTCCCTATCTGCTGTTTGGCATTCAGGGATTCCAACAACCACAGATGGTGTAGTCCTGTAATATTTACTAGGGAAAAAAATCCTCATCTAATGAAGCCACACAGTTCAAACCAGTGTTGTTCAAGGGTCAACTGTATATTATACAAGTATATTTGCATATCTATTTCACATATATATTGTGCATATATTTCATTCATTTCAGATTTTTAACTCTTTATGGCAGGGAGGCAATTATAGCACCAGATGGTCTGTCATGGATGGAAGCAGAAGTATCTACTTTTATTTTTTAAGTTTTTGATGTATTAAATGTGTTTTTTGAATTACTTATCAATAAGCTTGTCTATTCTGTGGACTAGGTCTTTTGAAACTGAATCGAGTAACTACAATAAAATTTTGGACAGGTACAATTCATTAAGCCGTGTTTATACTAAAGGGGGCAGGGTAAGGGAATGAGAGAGAGAGAGAAAAGGATCACAAAGGCTTCACAATCATTTGTTCATATTGAGGAGTTAGTATAGACAGATGGTGGGAGGTGGCGAATAATAACTTTGAGGTACAGACTACTTGTAAGCAGGCAAGCATTTCCAAAATTGTCTCTGCAATGTTCAATTTCATTGTAGAAATAGATTGAAAATAATATTTTCTAGCATGCCTATGTTACTTGGATCTTTAGTTTTAGATCGTTATGAAATTTGAAGTTTTTACAGAATGCTGGAAGAAAACCATTGATTATTATTCTAAATGAATGTAGGTAATTATATGTACTTTTGACACTGCCATCTTATTTCTGACAGTTACAAATTTTTCTTCTCTGGAATTGGGGGTTGGAGTGGCAAGTCCCTGACATCTTTCCTAATATAACACTTATATCCCTCTTTCTTACTACCACTTTTTCTTCTTTTCCTTTCTGATTATGTGTATTTTCCATTTCCTGCTCTAGTTACTCAAGAAGTAGTAGATAATAGGAATTATAGTGGCGAGGACTGGTTTAGAAGGGGAAAAGAATTTTGCTTCATTACTTCCTCCTTCACATAGCTTGGTCACCTTTGAATCATGACCCATGTGAATCTAACTTAATGTCTTTTGAGGCTAGATTCATGAAACCAGAGCTTGTTATCGAAATTTGAGAACAAACAACTCTAGGGGCAGGTTGACACAGTCCCCAGTGACTTTCAGTACTATCATAATGTATGTTCTTTGATGCCCACTCTAAAGAAATAGTAATGCTGAATTACTGCAAATTGATTCTGGTTTCAGTTGAGAGAGCTTATTTAACACATAAAGAGACAATATGTGTTTGCTTAAGACTATATAATACATATCATTTAGATTAAAAAATGATAGGAAATTTAACTTTTTGTACCAATGCTCCTTTTTTCTTCTGTTAATTTCTCTGAAGGAAACACCTGTAAAACTGACTTCAGCATTACAGGAAATAGGTCCCTTTTTCCAAAAATGCAATTTTTAAATATTGTACTCTATAATACAGATCATAGCAATAGTTCTTAATTGTATTTGTTTCTGGTCAATGATATTTTAAGAATGTGATGTGTTCTCCCCATATAAAAATTTTTACACACACAAACACTCACAAGATTGTGCATTCAATCCAAGTTGTCTTTAAAGACCATGAATATATCCCATGTTAAGACAGTATTCTGGATGAAGGTAGAAGAGAAACATATGTTTTGCTTGAGACAGAGAATTGATATGTGTTGAACATTTACTTTTTTAATGTAAATTATTTCATTTATCTCCTTTGAGGCAGACGGTATTTTCCGAAAATGACAATAATATTTTTTTGGTCTCACGTATCCTTCCAGAACATTGCTACTGTCCCTTCTATGGAAGCTATTTCTCTTCCACTTGAACTTATGGGGCCTGTGTGACTGTCTCAATGAAAAGAATGCAGCAGAAGTGACATCCATGACATCCATCCGTGTCATACAAGGTAATACATCTTCTTATTGGCTCACTATTTCTCTAAAAATGTTCACTCTTGCAATCCAACCACCTTGTTGTAATGAAGCTCAGGACACATGGAAAGATTACATGTAGGTGTTCTGGCTAACAGCCCCAGTAAAGATTTAAGCCAATAGTCAGTATCAACCAGCAGGCATGTGAGTTAATAAGCCTTAAGGTTATTCCAGGCCCCAGCCTACAAATCATTTGTAAGATTTTAGTCTACCAGCTGACGTCCCAAACATCATGGAGCAGAGATAAAATGTGAATTCAGTCATCAGCCTTTAAGCTGCCCCTGCTAAGGCTGAGTTGAGAAGAGATGAGCAATTCCCACAGAGTTTTTCTCTAATTGCAGATTCCTGAGCAAAATAAATGTCATTCTTTTAGGTCATTGAGTTATAGGGTGGTTTTACAGGCAGGAGTAAACAGTTGGAACACATTTGGGTTTCAGGAAGTAGCATACAGCCAAAACTAAAGCAAATATATGTGGAAATAGCTTTAAGACTAGGACTCAGGCAGAAATGAGAAGCATCTTTAAGACAGTGTTAGTGCAATCTTAAAGGGGTCAAGGAAATGAGTAGAGGAAGCCTCATGGATCTTAAAAAGGCTTTCAGTGAAGACTTAAAGGAAGAGGAAAATGCTGGAAGCTGGAGGAAAAGATACTCTTGTTATGTAGTGAAAGAACGTTTAGCAACAATGTCTCCTGCAATAAGGTGAAAAATAAGAAATATACCTATTTTCTAGCTAAGAAGGATTGCTGAAAGAGGGTTGAATGTACTTTGCCTCTTGTCTGCTTCTAGCTGCCTGCAGTAAAATGCAAGGAAGAAAGATGAGCTAAAGAAAGAACTGTTATATATAAAGTCTCTAGGACTTGCTGGGTTGGAAAAGAAAACTGTTTCTCATTCCCAGCCTCTCCAGATGGCAAATGATGCTAAAATTAAGATGTGGCTTCTGAGCAGAGATCAAATCCAGGGTGCTGTCAGGAAAATGTGGTCTAAATATAAAACCTTTTGTTAAAGCCTCATAAAGGTTTTAGATAGTGCCTTATAGACCATTTCAAACAGACAAAAGGCCCTCTAGGGATCTTGGTAGGTGCTTCACAGATTCATTCTATAAAAACAATAAGCTTTTTAAGAATCTTAAAGGAGGTGGCCTTAAAGAGAGCTCAAGTCAGAAAAAGGCTTATCCCAGTGAGATTTGGACATATTTCTATTCTCTAATGGGGTGGATTATAAATTGATTCATAAGAAACCCACAGAGTGTTTAAAGGAATTTTATCTCCTTGTACTGAAAATGATAGAGATAGTACAACATGAAAAGATATATTTGGACCCCTCAAAATCTATGGACAGGAAGCAGATTAAAAAACCAATCAACTGCAAAGGTAACCTATATTTTAGGGAATAGAAAGATGAGTCAGTGTTTGGAAAGAGCCCAAAAAGCAGAGCAAAGAGTCATGGAGAATTCCTGGTAGTAGGACTGAGCACTAATCAGGGAACTGGTAACATGTACCTGGCTGTATTTCAGAATTGTTATGAACCAGTGACTACTGTGTTTCATCTATTTTACCTTTTTTGACTATGAGTACATTTAATGGTTTTCCTCTAACACATCATTGTATCTCAGGTGTATGTGGAGTTGATGAATCATGTCTTTAGTTCACAGATCTGCAGATCAAGAGGAATGGCACTCAAGGTGCTTAACCCAAGGAACCACACCCAAAAAACTTGATCAAATTTAGATGACAAGATCCTAAACCTCAAGTCTAAGCTTGATGAGCTTGGGAGAGAGGTCTTGGGGAAGAAAGTGAGTGTATTTTGCTTGTGGAAGAGATGTGAATTGGTATGGCCTGAAAGTTAATCATGGCATATTTTAGTTTTCAAGAGCAGCCTCTACTCTTTTCTTGGCCCCAAGTTATCTTCCAGAACATTGCCACTCCCCCATTAATGGACTATATGTCCCATTCCCTAAAACCTGGCAGACCTTAGTGGCTACCTCAAAGAATAGATAGCTATAAAAAGTGATGCTGTGTGGCTTCTGAGGCTAGAGCGCAAAAAGAAATAGAGCTTCCACCTAACAGCTCTTTCTCTTGGAATGCTTATCTTTGGAACCCCACGTTGTGAGGAAGCCCAAGCTACTGGGAGATGTAGATGTTCTGACTGACTGCACCAGCTAAGAGATCAGACCACAGCCAGAATCAATTGCCAGACTTGTGAGTAACTAAGCCTTTTCATGATTCTAGCCCTAGCCTTCAAGCTGCCCCAGCTGATACTAAGTAGAGCAGAGATGAGCTACCCCTACCAGACTCTGATCATATCACAGAATTATTAACAGAATAAATATCATTTTTAAGCCACTAAATTGTGAGGTGGTTTGTTATGCAGCAATAGATAACTCAAATAACCACCAAGAATACTGTAAGCTAGGTATGATCATCAATTTTTACAGACAAGGAAATACGCTGACAGCCACATAGCACATAAATGGAAAAGCTGAGTTGTGGATCCCAGGGTGCCTAAATCCACAGTTTGAGTTCCTTCCACTCTTTGAAACCCTTCTGTAAAAGGGCATAGGTTGACCAGAAAGACATTGAGTTGAACTAGATTGAGTTCTAGACTGAGAAGATTGAGCCCAGCAGAAGGAAGATGAGATTTGTAGCCTGCTAAATGTAGAGGTCTTCCTTGAAGACAAGATACATTTTGCTGTCAAAATATTTATAGTCAAATTCTGTTCTTACATTTATGAGTTTTTGTGTGACCACAAACATGCCATATAACTTCCCTGTGTGCAACTTTCCTCAATCAGGAAACGATGATATAATATCTGTCTTGTAAAATTATTGTAAGAATTATAATTTTTATATGAAAATAAGAGAAACTATTATTATTAGTCTGACTATCTTACTGTAGTCATCTGAAAGTCCTGTGGGAATATGAGTCATATATCCACTGCTCTTTGACCTTTGATCAAAACATCAACACTGAACCTGGCCATTGTCCCTTTCTCTTTGGAAACACTGCCATCTCCTTCCCTAGTTTCAGATACTCACTGCCCTCTGGGGCTCTAGCTATCAGAAGTCTGCCACTTCCCCTAATCCTCAGAAAGTTTCTTCATATCTCCTTCCCCTACCACAAACTTTTCTGCCTTGAATTTTAGCTAAAATAGATTATTTATTTAATGACATTCAGGTGCAAGTGAGGCTTAACCCTATAAGACCTTTGCACTTTAAAAGAATAGCTCATTAACTACTATAAGTCTCTACTTGGTAGAATTAGTGGGAGAGACAATTTTTGTTCCCAGAGTTCTTGGCCTACTCTCTCTCCTCCCACAATACGCAAAAAATATTCCTGAAAGTTACTTTGTAACCTCTCTGCACTCCTTTTGTAAAACACTTTATATCCCAACAGGGCCCAATAGAAATGAATTTGTTGCCAACAGGGCCCAATAGAAATAAATTTGTTGCCTGAGGAGAGAATTGAGGTTGGCAGTAAGACACAAATGAACTTTATTTTAAAATTACAATTTCTTTACTACCTTTCACCCTCCTCACATAGTGGATGGAGTTGGTTGGGGGAGGAGGCTACCATTTATTGACTGCCTTGAAGTACTTGATGTAGCTCTCATTTTATTCCATTGTTTGCTTGTGTATTTACTGTGTGGATTAGCCAAACCTTATTTTCTTAAAAATATGTTCATTATTAGTGATTATTTGAATCCTATGGTGGAGCAGGAGAAAGGGATATTTATGTTGTTCCTATGACTCTGGAAAGGTGACTTCACTCCATTTTGTTTGACACTGAGCACAAAGCACTACTGTATGCGATGCTATAGAGGCTCATGAGGTAGACATTACAGAGAACAAAGTGTATAACTAGAAGGTCTTTGGAACAGGCATTTGGTTCATTCTTTAGGAAATATGCAAGAAAGGTTTTTACAGTTCTGGCCAATGAGGGAGATGAAGAAAGAGAATAAGAGTAGATAGAGCTTGTATTATATCATACATATTTTTTATCAATTCATACTCTCCCCAATATACAAAAAATAAAACTTGTAATTCATTATAATTTAATAAAGATATAAAAAATTTGTCCTAAACAGTATTGAACAGCCCCCATCCAAATCTCTATCTTCATTTCTAGTCAATGTAAAGTTGTCCACTTCATTACATTTCCTTTGGATTTATTACTTTGAGGTTTCATTTTGTTCAAGTGCTCTGTCTTATAATAATTAAACCCACAATTTTATTATGGTAACCTTCCACTTTCTTTAGCATCAATCTTGTTCCCTTTGATCATAGATTCCTCTGTCCAGGGCTCTTGCTCCATTAGTGCCACTATATGGTGCTGGTACCTCTTCTAGTCTCAAAGGCTGGCTGTGTATCAGACTTTCCTGAGGAGTTTTGAAAATTATAGATTTCTAAGGCCCATCCAGAGCTACTGCATCATAATACTTTTCATATCTGTTCCTTCTTTTTCATTCTCATTACCACCCAAGTCCAAATCTTCATTTGCTGGGTTGTTGCAATTATTTATTAATTGTTGCCTCCAACTAGTCTCTTGTCTCCCCAAGATGCCTTTGCCAGATTAATCTTCCTAAAATAGTGCATCACACATATTGTCCCAATGTTCAATAATTGTTAATGTATCCCTCAGGAATATAATCAATTATCTTTAGGGTGGCATTGAAAACTGCTACAATTTAGCTTCTACATACCTTTTCAATGTACTTCAGTCCTTATCTGACTTGACTTCCCACAAGTACATGTCTGATGAATCTTTCTGTCTTAGTTTAGACTCCTATAACAAAATACCATAGAGTGAGTAGCTTCTTAAAAAACAAATATGTATTTTTCACAGTTCTGGATGCTGGGGAGTCTAATATCAAGGTGCTGGCAGATTCAGTATCTGGCGAGATCACTCTTCCTGGTTTGTAGATGGCTGCCTTCTTGCTGTATCCTCACATGGCAGAGAAGGGAGCTCTGGTTTCCCCTCCTCTTCTTATAATGGTGTTGATCCCATCATTGGAGCTCTACTCTCATGACCTTATCTAAACCTACCCAAAGGCCCCACCTCCTAAGACCATCACATTGGTTGTTAGGGCTTCAACTTATGAATTTTGGGAACATAAAAAGATTCAGTCCAGGAATTCCCTGGTGGTCCAGTGGTTAGGACTCAGTGCTTTCACTGTCATGGCCCTAGGTTTGATTCTTGGTTGGGGAACTAAGACCTTGCAAGTCATGTGGCATGGCCAAAAAACATTCAGTCCATAATACCTTCCTTCTTACTAAAAGACTTTCTTCCTATGATTTCTTTCACATCATAAATTATTTCTTAAATTTTATGTTGAAATAATTTCAGACTTTCAGAAAAGTTGCTAGTATAAACACTTCCTTATTACCCTTCACTCAGATTCTCCGTGTTAACATTTTACTATATTTACTATAACATTTTCTGTCTGTCTTTCACCCATACATATATAGCAGACATGATGCTTCTTTACCTCTACCTGCTTCAGTATGTATCTTCTAAACACAAGGGCATTCTCTTAGATAAAACCACAGTAGTATAATGATCAAAATAGGAAATTAACATTGATACAATATTATTATCTGATCTACAGAAAATGTGGATTAAGCAAGGCACAAATGAAAGAACATTTTTCAAAATATATGTATATGAAAAAGTCTTACATTGAGAATATAAAAAGAACTCTTATAATTCAATTATAAAAAGATAAATGCTCCCTTCCCCACTGGGACAAAGACTGGGACCTCCCAAAAGAAGACTGACAAATGGTCAAAAAGTACATGAGCAGGTGCTCAGTATTAGAATGCAAGTTAAAACCACAATGAGATACTACCACACACTGAGTAAAATGCCTAAAAACATAAAGACAATAGAAAACCCCAAATGTTGTGAAAACGGGGAGCAATTGGAGCCATCATGCATTACTTATGGATATAAAATTATTCAATCACTTTGAAAAACTGTTTGGCAATTTCTTATAAAGGTAAACATAGGTTTTCCTTATGACTCATCACTTCCACTCCTCTTTAATTATCTAAGAAAAATGAAAACATATGCCCACAAAAACATTGTAGAGGAATACTCATAATATCTTTATGTATAAAAACCAATAACTAGAAACCACTTAAATGTCTATGACTAGAAGAAGAGATCATTAATAGTATATTTATACAATGGAATAACATTCACAGTAAAAGGAGACATAACACAGACAAAACTATGTGATGAATCTCATAGCTGTAATGTTGAAAGCAAAAAGCAAGAATAAAAACTAAAAATTTAATTTACAGAAGTTCAAAATATATGGTGACAGAAATCAGAACAGTGCTTGCTGTGGTAGAGAGTGTACCGACTGGAAAAGGTCATGAGAAAACGTTCTGATGTGATGGACATGTTCTATGTTTTAATTCGAATGTGGGATTTTTAGGTGTATACATTTGTCAAAGTTGATTGGCTCATGTACATTTCACTGTGTCACTTATATTTTAATAATAAATGTAAAACAAAAGTAGTGAGTGGGGTGCAGTCGAACTACAGGGATATGCTGGAACACAGGTCTACTAGCAGTGGAGCTACTAACATCTCTAGATGGAAGGCCTGGGTGAAAGCAGAGATTTCCAAAATTCAGAAGAAGAGTGAATTCCCTACGACAGGCCAGTGAACTGACTTCAGTTAGGGACATGGACAAACTTTGGTGAATTGCATGGATGGAACGAGTGAAATAAATAATCAGAACTCTATTATCCTCTATCCCTTTTTTTCCTGCTAGGACTTTCCATTGGTTGTACATTTGAAAGCAGAGGGCATGAGAACACTGTAGATATAGTACTTACAGGTCAGCTTCCCAGGGGATCGAGTGGGGAGGAGAAGGAAAGAGATTAGATCTTAGGGGAAAAACAGAAGATACCTGGCATGTGCCTTACTTTTACACAACTTCAAAGGGCATCATTTAATTATCATAATGGTGGCTTGGCCAAGAGATTCTACAGATTGAGATACATCTGAGTGAGTTGAGAGTATATGAAAGAGAGTAATTGCAATAATTGATTCTGGAATTTAATCTTTTTAGTAATGAAAGTGAGCATATGATGGGATGAGGGACAGTGCAACCATGGTAGAATCAATGGAATATGGGACCAATTAGGGTAAAAAAAATATTGGAGTTGTAGTACTGGGGGCAGTTTTTGCTAATGAGATTATGGAGGGATTTCAGTTAATAGTGGTGAAAGGTCAGGTATATGTCTATGGAAATCTGTGGCTAAGGTAACAGAATACAAAATGATTGAAGGAGAGGAAATCAAGGAACTAAGCAGCCAGGAAAATGGAAGGATTTTCTGCACATATATTGAAATAATCAAGAATTATCACAGAATGGAGAAAACGACAGAGAACTAGGAGCTAAAAGTTTGAAAAGAATGATGAGGAGGGCCATAGATGATTGCAATAAGGAGAAGTGGGTGGTATAGTCTGTTAGCTTGAGTCATCCTCAATGCTTTTCTCTCAGCCCCGAGTCAACCAGTCATTAAATCCTGTCAGTCTATTGCTTTTCTCAATATTAGCACCACTCCAGTCACCCACTGGGTTTTTAAAAAAATCATTTCTCCCTGTTTCAAAGCATTAGTTTTCTAAATGGGGTTCCACTAGCTACTTTTGCCAGTCTGTTTTCTTTGCTGCAATCAGTGAACTTTTCTTAGTAAATATTGTCATGTCATGCAATTCCCCCCTATCTTCCTCTAATCCAGCACTTATATTTTTTTCAGTGGGACTCCACTGCTTTTAAGATTAGGAGCAAATTCTTTCAGGCTTCTAATGAGCCTGGATGATTTGACTTCAGGTCTATTTGTCTAGTCTTATCTAGCAACATACTCCCCCATCATCTCTCTATGCACCAGTCACACTAGCCTGCCTGTTCTGTGCTCCTGCAGGGTCTTTGCATATATATGCATCTTGCTTTGCCTGGGGTGTGTCCTCCTTCACCTCCCTGTGTTTCACCAGATTAATTAGCAGTCTTCAGTTAAAGCTCTGGTCAAATATCACCTACCTAAGGAAACCATTTCAACATCTCCCAGACTGAGTCTGTAGCTACACCCTTTATATAAGGAACAGTATGAGTGCTTCTTAAGGGAGATGTTCAGAGGAGTATCTCATATGGGAGACATTAAAAATTTATGTTGGCTTTTCCTTTGTTAGGGTTGTACTCAGCTAGTTGCCGAGATAGAAGGAACCGATTGACATGAAAAAGAGAATATCCTTAAAGAAGTCACAAATGAAGTCTGGTTTAATGACATGGTTTTGGCCTATGTGTCTAGTGGAGAACTGGTTTGGACAAGTGAGTAACTTTTGCTGGAAGCTCCCTCAAGTGCAGCCTCTGTAGCTTAGGGATTTTTTGTTTTTGTTTTTGTTTTTGTTTTTGTGGTATGCGGACCTCTCACTGTTGTGGCCTCTCCCGTTGCGGAGCACAGGCTCTGCTGGATGTGCAGGCTCAGCGGCCATGGCTCTCGGGCCCAGCCGCTCCGTGGCATGTGGGATCCTCCCGGACCGGGGCATGAACCCATGTCCCCTGCATTGGTAGGCGGACTCTCAACCACTGCGCCACCAGGGAAGCCCTAGCTTAGGGATTTTGATTCCACTTTGAAGAATGAAAATGGATTTTGAGCTGCAGTTTGTTCAATGTGAAACAGGTTCCATTGGATCTAAGCCAGCAGGGACACTGTAGTGTAGGAAAAGCCTGGTGCCTCCAAGTAACAGATGGGTCTTTAATAGCGACACTTGGTGGTAGCAAAAAGCTCCAACAGTAGTGGGCCTGTTTCGTGGTCTTAAATTCTTCATTGCCATTAGAATCATTAGGAAGCTTTGAGAAGATACCAACAGTGGTGATGTTTGAACAAATCTATAAACTTACTTTAAAAATTATTTAATTGTGCACTTAGAGTATGTGGATTTATAGTGTAAATTATGCCTTGATAAAGTGGTAGAAAGTATTAAAAAATGATACTGTTGCTTGGCTGCACTCGTCAATTATACAAGAACCTCTGGGGGTACAGCTTGGACATTAATAGGTATTAAAACTCCCCAGGAAAATTTAACAATCTTTAACAAAGGTACATATGCTTTTACTTTTTGACTCAGTTCTGTTTCTAGGAATTTATTTTGGAGACCTATCTCTATCAATACAATGCACAATATTATTCATTTGAGCATTGTGTGTAAAGGCAAAATATGGGAAACCATCTAAATGTACTATGATACATCCACACAATAGAGAGCATTATGCAGCTATAAAAAAAGAATGAGGAATACCACTTCGAACCAACATGTAGTGATATCCAGGATATGTTTTCATATGAAAAAAAGCAAAGTGCCAAAATATATCTATAGTATGATACCCTTCAAGTAAACATGAAGGAGACAGAAGAAATTATACATATATCTGCTCATTTGTGCAAAAAGGAATATGGCAAGGATAAATTAAAGACTTTAATGTGATTGGTTACCTACAGAGGTGACTGGGAATGGAGCAGGAAGAATGAGGGAGAGGGAATGGGTAGAAGGGATGAGTGGGGACACTTCTGTAAACACACCTTCTTGTACAGTTCTGACTTTGAGAACCAAGTAGTGGTTCACATATTAACAAACAGATAATTAATATTAACCAGGATGTGTGAGAATCTAAACAGAATGCAAATGATTACTAATGAATGTACTAGAAATGAATACCACAACCATTACAAATGGGATAAAAAAGAAAATAACAAACCTAAGTAATATTGAAAAACAGTATTTTGAATATATTCTACAAGGCCAAAGTCAAAAGCGCTGCACACAAATACTTTACTCTTTTTAGTAAATTTGTTTTTTACAGAGGTATATATATTAGTAATTCTGAAACTATGTGTATTCTGAAAGTGAGTAAATAAGTAAATAAATTTTGTAGAATGAGAGCCGAATTATCACTGTCAGAGAAAGGGGTTACAACTGAGGAAAGGGAGAAGACTAGAGTGAACCTCAGGTATTAGCATTGTAGGTATCAGTTTCACTACTAGTTATATATATATATATATATATATATATACATAATATATTATGTAATATAGATATATTTATTTATAATAATTTTCTATAATAATTATGTATATATAATATATATAGGGGGAGAGAGAGAGAAAAAGGGAGTTATAAAAATAGATACAGATGTACATGTAATTGTATGTGTATACATGTATGTATTCCCTTGCTCTGTTCACTTAGAAAACCTAGAAGCAATGACACCCCAGCAGTAATGAGTATACCTAGTACCCAGAACTTGGTTTTTAAGTGCCATTTTTCAATAAAATGACTGAATCCGGGGCTGGGTGCAGAAAGCATAAGGTAATCCTTGATCATCTTGTGGTACCAGAAAGTAAGTGTTCAATAAATGATGGGAGCATATTGAAAAGCTTGGACACCAACCTGAAGTAGCTCAGTTGCCAAAGCTGGGATAATTTGGGTAACAAAATAAATAACGATAATATTGGATTATAACACACTGAATAAAATAAATATCAGTGCATCTGTTGATTAATACAGATGATTGACTACATAAATAAACACAGCAGAAAAGACTGCTCTTCATTACAGTAAAATTCCAATCAGTAAATGTAGAAGGAATGGTGGAAATGTAAAATCACCATTTCACAAATGCCCAGTAATAGTTGTCATAGGGAAGACTCAATGGATGCTAAAATCAGTAGGCAGAAACATAATTAGAAACAAGATATTTGCATAATCTCAGAATATCTCTCTACAAGATACTAATTACAAAGATAAAGTAGTATCTCTACAATGGAGAAACTTGGCAGACACCAATGTAAGTGACCAAAGTTAACATCACCAATAATGTGATACATTGACATCATGGATTTCCTGATAGGAGGTACTGAAAAGTGCACAACATCATTTCTTGGTGTTTTTCCAAAAGCACATAACTTTTATGTAATTATGAGGAAACATCAGACAAACCCAAATTGAAGAACATTTTATGAACTGTACTGACCAGTATTCTTCAAAAGTGTCAAGGTCATGAAAGGCAAAGAAAATATAAGGCTGAGGAACAGTTCCAGATTGGAGGAGACCGGGTGGGATCGTAGATTAGAGCCTGTCTTGGGGGTGGGGAAGCTCTCTGGAGAGCCAGGTAAGGTTTTATGCTATTAGAATATAGGTGATTTCTTGCATAATTAAAGAGATGGGGTCAAATGAATAACCCAGGAAGTGGTGCTGGTCATAGAGTTTAAGAATGCTCTTGTAGCACCCTGTACTTCTCCAGTGCAGCATTTATCAAGTTACAGTCCTGTCTGTCTCCCCTATTAGAATGTAAGCTCCATGCACACAGAGAGGTGCCACATCTATCTCATTCACTGCTCTGTCCCACACACTGCCTTACACATAGTCAGTGTTCAATAAGTGTGCTGAAAAATATAACCTTAATCTTCTTTTGCTGGTCAAGCCCATGCAAACACATTTTGTCTTTCACTTTGCTCCGAGTAGCTGCACTGGTTGGCTCTATCCACTGGTGGCTGAGGGCTTCATTCCTTCATTTAATGCTTCCTCTTCCTTCAGGTTCAATGCAAGCCCCATCTTTTAGTGGAGAGCATCTTGGGCTTTATAATTTATTTATTTATTTAAAATGTGGGATCTTAGTTCCCTGACCAGGGATCGAACATACACCCCCTGTACTGGAAACGTGGAGTTTTAACCACTGGACAGCCAGGGAAGTCCCCATCTTGGGCTTTAGAGACTAAATATAAGGATTCAGGTCTTACTTCTCTCACCCTCCAGCCAGAAACCCACCTCAGTCTTTCCCCCTCTCCAGGGTTGCTTACTTCAAGAGTAAAGAAAGGTCTTTGGGTTTTTAAGCAATGATTTTCACACTTTAAAAAATTTGTTTTGCTGTTGTGATTATTGACGAAGGGATTATTTGCTTATTTTCTAAGGCCCCTTTTCTTTAAAGAAAATCTGTATGTAGTGTCCAGAGGTGTACATAAATAATACAAGGAAAAAAGGAATTGCTCCACCGGGGGACATGTGGAGAGAGGAGTGTGTGGGAGAGTGATGGAAAGCCTGCCCAGACAACATCCCTTCCCCAGCCACCACCCAACTCTGGAAACCTTTGATGTACCAATGACAAACTTCCAGTCCATAGTTTGAAAACTCTAGCAGATTGTTACAATGTTTCTACCACTTTCAGAAGCCCTGGTTTATCCCTACTGTGAGCTGTGGTTTTTATCCTTGCTCCCTTCCATTTTGCATTGACCATGGTACTACCTGCAAGAGGAGGAATGGGCAATATATTTTTAGATCCAAGACCTGGTATAAAACCTTCACCTAGGGCTTCCCTGGTGGCGCAGTGGTTGAGAGTCTGCCTGCCGATGCAGGGGACACGGGTTTGTGCCCCGGTCCGGGAGGCTCCCACATGCCACGGAGCGGCTGGGCCCGTGAGCCATGGCCGCTGAGCCTGCGCGTCCGGAGCCTGTGCTCCGCAACGGGAGAGGCCACAACAGTGAGAGGCCCGCAAAAACAAACAAACAAACAAACAAAAAACCTTCACCTAGTATTTCATTTGGTGAAAATTTCTTGATGATGATCGTTGGGGCTGGGATTTCCAGAAACTTCTTAGAGGAAGTGACCCCTGAGTTGGGCCTGGGAAGAGAGAGAGGATTTGAATTAGCAAGCAGGAGGTCATTAGCTCCTATCAGTGGGGACTGTGCAGTAATGACAGGCAGAGGAGGGCAAGCAGTGGGAAGTCACGAGAAGTTTTGAAAGACAGAGAGAGCTGGTAGGTGCAGGGTGGGCTGAGGTGGGTGACCTGAGGCAGGACATGTGAGTGTAATAGCCCAGCTGTGACCTCAGGCAGCCTAAAACCAGAAACAGAAATTATCATGCCACATTTTAAATTAATTCCCTAGTGTAGCCTCTTCAGAAAGATATTTCAGGAAGATAATTGGAATTGGCTGGTTTCCAGGTATCTTAATTTCAAGTCCCAAACAAAACATGGGCAACCTCCAAAGCAAAACTTTTCCTAACATTTCCGAGGCCACATCCCACAGCTGCTATTCGCAGCTCAAGCCTACACCCTTTATCAGATCCAGGTGAGAAAATGATGATTGCTGTAAACGTAGAACACTCTCTACCAAGCAGTTGCTCTGGTTTGGCTGTTGGCACCAGCTAGCTGGCTGTTGGTGGGAGCATCCTGCCCTCTGCTGGATTTGGCAGGAAAAATGAATTTGCATTGCCTGCTAAAGAATTAATGAAGGTTGAAAGTTTGGGGTTTTATCTGAAAATAAATATTTGCTTGCATGTTGATGAGGTCTAATTAATCAAGGAGTGCATCCCCTGGATGACATGTGGCTTTCTTAGAAGACTTCCAGGTATCCAGGAAAAAAAATAAATCTTTGTGTATCATATGTATACATCTTGCTCAGTAAACAGGGGTGCAATGTTGGCATTTTTAAAGAAATGTAAAGAATCAAAGCTGCATCTCTAATAATTTTTAAAGTATTCACATGGTATATGACAGGAAGAACTTTGGGAGAACCGTCAGACTGCCCAGATTTATATATTAATTCTGCAAGTTACTAAATCTATCTGAGACTCAATTTCTTCTTCTGTAAGGTACATATCCACCTTAAAACGTTACTGTGAGGATCAGATGAGCTAACAAGGAATGAGAAAGCACTTCACTGTGCCCACTGAAAGTATGAGGTCTTAAATATACGTGCTATGCACAAGTTCACACAAGAGTACACACACACACACACACACACACAAAGTAGAGGCAGGGTTGGTTCCAGACCACTGCAATAAAGCAAATATCACAATAAGTTGAGTCACACAGACTTTTTGGTTTCCCAGTGCATATAAGAGTTATGTTTATACTGTAGTCTATTAACTATGCAATAGCATTATGTCCAAAAAAATGTACATACCTAAATTATAAACTACTTTATTGCTAAAAAATGCTAACCATTGTCTGAGCCTTCAGCGAGTCATAATTTTTTGCTGGTGGAGGGTCTTGCCTCGATGTTGATGGCTGCTGACTGATCAGGGTGGTGGTTGAAGGTTGTGGGGACTGTGTCAATTTCTTAAAATAGGACAACAATGGAGTTTGCTTCCTCGGTTGATTCTTCCTTCCATGAACGATTTCTCTGTAGCCTGCAATGCTGTTTAATAACATTTTACCCACAGTAGAACTTATTTCAAAATTAGAGTCAATCCTCTGCCACCGCTATATCAACTAAGTTTACATAAAACAGAACACACAAGAGTTCACACAAACGTACAAACCAACATTGTTCAATTATTGACTTCCTGAAATGTATTTGGGTAAAACTAGAAAACAGATCATCGATATTTCAAATCCAGAGAATGAAAAGAAAGCAGGATGCCCTGCAAATAATGTTTATAAAAAGCTCTAGAGACAGAACTTTTTTACTAAGTAGTATTTATCTTCAACTGCCTATCACTATGTTCTATACAACCTATAAGAACATCTGTTTTTCTCACTTTCATAAAGAGAAAAATGGCAAAAATGAATTTGAAGAATAATCTTTTACAGAAATATAAGCCCTCCCTTTTCTCCTTTCCTCTTTTTTCTTGGGCCCTTCCCTATCCTTCTCTTCCATTCTTCTGTTTGATTTGAAACCAGAAATAAGTAGCTTCAGCTAGTATTGTCACTGCTGTCAATGGTTAGCTATTTCTCATCCCCTGTAGAAGTTCCTTAAGTTTGTCGTTTTCTCTTCAGTGTTATGATTATAATTGGAGTAGAGTGTGGTCCTGGCTCATTTAAAGAGTAAAAAGCTGAATGACAATGGTGTTGATATTACTGTAGAAACTTTCTTTCTTTCTTTTTTTTTTTTTGTGGTTCACGGGCCTCTCACTGTTGTGGCCTCTCCCGCTGTGGAGCACAGACCCCGGACGCTCAGGCTCAGCGGCCATGGCTCATGGGCCCAGCCGCTCCGCGGCATGTGGGATCTTCCCAGACCGGGGCACGAACCCGTGTCCCCTGCATCGGCAGGCGGACTCTCAACCACTGCACCACCAGGGAAGCCCTGTAGTAGCTTTTTAATAAAAAAAATAATAGATTTTTTATTTAATTGATGTTATTCTCTTTATTAGCAGCTCTGCATAATAAAGGGTTTTTAAACATCCCATTGGTGCTTTCACTTGAAGAGTAAACCCAAATTTAATTGATCACCTTGCCAGCCTCAGTAAGTTCTATTTTGATGTTTTGTAGGAAATTCTACTTCAACAACGATTTAGTACTAGTTGCTGAACATATGCAGAAAAATCTCTATATATGAGATATTCATGAGATATGCAGGCTTTAGTCACATACTTATATAAATAAATACGTGATAAGCTAGTGGTGTGGAAAATGGGGAAGAAATAACTAGAAGGTATCACTGGATCTTAAAATTGAACAATTTTCCAGGTGGGCAGAGTGAATATATGCATGTGTTAGAGTGGGTGAAGAGCAGCCTTCAAGAGAGAGTGTTCCAGGTAAGTAAGATATAGTGAAAATTATGAAAATCTGTGCAAATAATGGGGAGATGGGCTGAGGCTGGACTGGTAGTTTGGGGCCCAATGCAGAGGCTATTAAACTAATAAGATATAGAGTTTGAATTTCACTGGGTATGTGTGTAAACATACACTTGAGTGACGAATTAATATTATACCTCTGTGATATTGTGTTTAGTCAGGGAAGTGTTTATGAGGGAGGGAAGTTGGGTTTTAAGTAGTGTTATAACTCCCTCTGCCTTTCAATATATGTGTAAGTTGCTGAATGAAGACTGCAACAACCTCTAAGTTGGGTTAGTGAGTGAGTCTCAGAACAGACTAGAATCCTTATCTTGGATCTTTAAAACACAACAGCTTACATCCCTTTTGAATCATCAGAAAGTCACACATTTTTAAAAAGCAGCCTCTTTGGTCCAGTTAGTCTTAGATCACCATATACCTTAAAATATCTAGAGTCCATTGCCTAAGGAGAAGTATTTACAAATGTCCTGAGTCACTTTCTATGTCTGACCTGCTGTTTTGTCACATAAAATAAAAAAGAGATCAGAAAAAGACCCATGGATAAAGGCTCTCCACTTCACCAAATATGCTTGCTCATCTGATTGATCATTTTTAAAAGTCAAGCTATTTATATAAGCTGCTTGGAATGATATTACTGATATTAAACTTTCTTGTCTGCTTATAGTAATTCCACAAACATTGCAAGAGACAGTTGTTCACAATAAAGCTTTGTTTATGGCATCTTAAAAGAAAGCACTTTGAACTGATATTCCCCGATCCCTATCATCATAATGAGATTTACATTTAAGTTAAGAAATTTTTCTTTTGTGTGTTTGCTCAGCACTTAGCACATTATAGGCATTCTGAAGGATGGAGCACATTCCATTAAACAATTTGGGCAAAAATAAAGTGTAAATAAGTGTGATAAGAAGTGTAGCCAGCGTCTTAGTGCCCTCATTGTGCAAACAAGAGGCCATAGACTAGCATTAAGAGCCTGGAGGAGCACAGATCTTGGCTTTCTTGCTTGTTTCTCTACCGCCAGTGCCCTGCACATAGTAGGTACTCATTAAATGTCTGTGGTCTAATGAAACAATGAATAGACTCCCTTTCCTCCTGACCTTGCTTGCAGTGGTTACCTTAAGGGCATAATAAAGTAGTAATTGCTCCATGACTACTTGGTCTTATGAGTTAATGTTTGCAAAGCACTTTGAACTTCTTGGGGAAAAGAATGGTGTTTTTTTTGGCACCATTTCATGTTTGCAGTGGCAAACAAATTATTCCTCCTCCTCTTCCTCCAACTGCCCACACTGTGCCCTCCCCCAGCTCTGTGCTGCACCAGGATCTCCCAGAAGGCAGCCTCACCGCTCTCACTGTCTTCTCCCAGCTGTTACCTCCAGCCCTGCAGGACAGGTAGGGACAGAGCAAATGCCAAAAAGATTTCTTTAAGACCTTGCAAGAGACTCTGGGAATATGGAATTTGGGTTGATTTTAATAACACTTAGAGCAACTGGTGTATAGAGGGATTCAGATTCTTGGTCGGCCATGGAAGAAGCTATTGGGACAGGCAGGTTGATCTGTGAGGATACATCAAACTAGATCCTGAAGGGGAGATAGAGGGTGTCAGAGAGGCAACTGGGAGCATGTGCCAAAGCAGCTGGTTTCTAAAGTGTATATGATTTTAGACACACAATACAGAACCTTGACTAGTAACTGGCAGAAAATACTAGAGTTGTTTTTAGAAGTTTCTTTTACATGGGTAAAAATTTCAACTGTTATGATTACTTTCCCTATAATTTTAAAAAATATTTGATGATGAGGGCGTCCCTCGTGGTGCAGTGGTTGAGAGTCCACCTGCTGCTGCAAGGGACACGGGTTTGTGCCCCGGTCCGGGAGGATCCCACGTGCCGCGGAGCGGCTGGGCCTATGAGCCATGGCCGCTGAGCCTGCGCGTCCGGAGCCTGTGCTCCGCAACGGGAGAGGCCACAACAGTGAGAGGCCCGCGTACCGCAAAATAAAAAAGATATTTGATGATGAAAAAAAGAGATTCTATCTCACAATAGATAATCATAGGCTGCAATGTTTTCCAATGTGTTTATTGCTATAAAAATTGCCTTGATTTTTAGAAACTCAATAATTAAACAGTTCAAATGTGATTTGGGAAACAAAAGCTCTTTTCTATTAAGAATTGTCCTTTATGAACAAATTCTAGAAGAAGAGTTTTTTTTTTCTTTTTCAGGTTACAATATATGAACTTTCAACTGATCACACACAATGCATATCTCAAGGTAATTCAGGGAAAGCCAGTTACAGGTGCAGAATAACTAGGATGACTGTATCAGGGGCAGATCTTGCCCTAAAGGCAGGAACAGATCCTATTTTCCACAACTTTAAAATGACTTGTTTTCCAAACCAAATCATGATGTTTTCTCTGTGTGTGGAAAATTTTCCATGATGCATATTTATATGTTAGCTGCTGTATGCGTGCAAATTTGCTCTCTCTAGAAATTGTTTCTAGGGACTGGAAATGAATGTTATGTGGATAAAAGCTAACATGGTTTTCTTTTTTTTTTTCTTTTTTTTTTATTAGTTTCTGCTTTATAACAAAGTGAATCAGTCATACATATACATCTGTTCCCACATCCCCTCCCTCATGCATCTCCCTCCCTCCCACCCTCCCCATCCCTCCCCTCCAGGCAGTCACAAAGCGCTAACATGGTTTTCTATTGAAAAGATAGACTGTGTAAATGATGCCTGCTTTGCTTTAAAGGGAAAACTCAGGTAAGCCTGGTTTAGTTGAACAGCATGAAGTCAACCAAAAGTCTCAAATTTTGTTCAGAATAAATTATGGAAGTACCTTCCAATTAAATTGCAACCATTATTAATCTGAAAACAAAAGCAAGGGGAATAAAATTTGTAGTTAGTTTACAGTAAGTAGCATTTGAAACTCTGAAAGCTTAGCATCCCCATAAAAGCCACATGTGAAACATTTAGATGGGAGTGACTCCAGATAAGAAATGGTTTCTTTCTCCACTTAATTCATTATAGAATGAAGAACCCTGATTTTCCATTTGTACAGGTCTCAAGGATCACATAGGCATTACTGAATTTTTGTTGTTTCTCTCTGTATTTGTAAGGTATTTGATACTAAACAGCTTGTCCATGTCCTGGAATAAATAGATGGGAACCCTCTTCAGGAAAGATGAGGAGGTTAGCATGAGTTAGGGTGGGATTGAATTTCCTTTTCAGAATGTCAGTGTCTTGTTGCATTGCAGGGGGCTGTAAATTCATCTACAGCAGACTAGAGGACACCTCATATGCTCTGGTGTTAGACCAGGAGGAATCTCTGACTGAGATTTGCTAACTAAACTTCTATGGTAAGTTTGACTTTGAAATATGCGGTTGATTCTCATTATGTTCTTGTCTTTGATATGGGGGAGGGGAGGAAGTAAACAAGTTTTAATGAAGTGTTTTATAATTAGGTCTCTCTTTTTTGTTGATATTTTCGTTACTATGTCTCTGCTACTTTTTCTGATAGCATATGGTCAGCAGATCTGATGACAGGGATGTCTTCTATCAAGGCAAAGGTTGAATTTGTAATATCCAGACAACTTTTGGTTATAGTTAGAAAGGTCCAATAAAAACAGGAATGTGACGTTACTGCAAGAAGGGAAAAATAGAAGAGGCTGATTTAGAAAGTTGAAGGTTTTTATTAAGAGAAAAGCAAAGAGGGAATTGGTAAGAAGCCAAGTTTAAATTGGCTGAGTGCTAGAGCTCAAACACAATATTCTAATGACGACGACAGGGTAAGGCAGCTAATGGAAATTTACGGTGTGTGTGTGTGTGTGTGTGTGTGTGTGCGCGCGCGTAAGAGACAGGGAGAGAAGACTTGCTTATTTTCTTATCTATATCCACACTAGCCTTTCTGAGGAGAGGGACTCTGTTCTTAGCTCTGTACAATTTGCAAAGAATGACAATTAAAAAACATTTATTGATCATAAAAGGTATTTCTTTTTGTAGCTGCTACAAAAAAAAGGTCCACAAACTAGTTGCTTTTATGTGCTTTCTGTGAGACAGGCCTGAAGAAAGTAATCAGAGCTCAGGCAGAGGCAGCTGGAACTTAATCAAATAAGTTGCAGCCAAAAGGCGAGCTGTGAGCAGCAGATCACAGAGTATTCCCTCAAATCCCTGTCAGGGTAGTCACGCTTTTGGGTTAAACCACCACGGATCAGGACATTGTCTCCAAGAAAGCTTTGTTAAAGGACACTTTTGGTGTCAAAGAAGAAAGACACAGGGCAGTGGATCTCAAACTTTTAAGAATGAAAAGTGTTCAAGGACTAGTTCCGGGTTGTCACTTCTAGTGATTCGGATTCAGGAAGTCATCAGTTGGGGTGGGACGGATATCCCTAGGAATCTCTACTTTGTAAAAGATGTAGGTGTTGGAGGACGTCACTTTTGAGAAAAAAGTGTCAGGCTTCTCTAGCTTGTTGATCTCATCACAGGACTGTTGGTTCAGAACCCACCAGCTGCCCGGCTCTGAGAGGGACTGAGCAGCTTGGATGAAGAGGTAATTAATGCCTGTGCCACGCAGACCAGGGTTTGAATCCCCTGTGGCTTTGTGCAAAGTGTTTTCCTTCTCTGAAATTCAGGTTCCTCCTTTTAGAAAGACGAGAACCCTATTGTCTACCTCATGGATTTAAAGAAATAATGCAAAAAAGCACTTAGCAGAGTGACTGGCACATAGCAAAGCGATTAGTAAACTGTTACTTCTTGTGGTGGGCAGAGAAGGACAAGTCCTCTGAGGCCAGGAAAATGGTGTGCAGCAGACAGAGCAAGGCAGGACCAACCAGGAGGCTAGTTCTAAAGATAGATTAGATCCTAGACCGGAAGATGAATAAACATGAGCTTGGGAGACAAAATTTCTCACCATTACAAATGTTTCCCAAGAATGGTAATGAACAACCCAGATGGCACAGTTAATTGGAATTATAATTGATCCCCCAAAAGTATTTAAGTCAATAGTTTAATTGATTGTCCTCGGGAAAACCATTATAAGAACGTCTAAAAGGGAACAGAGTGAAATGCATCAAATTCAGTGATTTGTTCATCTCTGCCACCCACCCTACATAGAAGGATTAATGAATGAAGAGAAAAATGGTCAAAGGGAGGAAGGAAACAGGGACCACAAATCAAATAGACTATCATTAAATGAAATCCTTTTCTGGTAATTCAGTGGTATGTCAGGTGGTACTGAACCAGCTGGCTTGCTTGCGTGTGGCTGCTGCCAGGTACTCTGCCAAGATGACGCATGAAGAGTAGAGGACTGATACTTTCTTAAAAGACAAAGATGAAATTTATCAGCACTTGAATGTATGCTACGGCTGAACCAGCCAACAAGTTAGTAGATGAGGGATACGGACAGGTGGGGGTGAGGTAGGATCAGACTGTCTGTAGGCAAATCATTTAGCTCTTTGGGCCTTACTTTCCTCTCTAAATGCCCTTCTAGGCCTGATACACTGTGATAAGGTATAGATGGTGGGTCAGATCCCAACACTTTAAACATTTTATTTTGCATTTTTCACACCTGGAAAGTAGTCCCTAACTAGGGCACCTAAGTTATCACCAAATGCTAGCTATTTTGAGGAGTTTAGTTTACCCTGAACTATGAATTTTTTAGTGTTTTTCCCCCATAAATCCAAATTTCAACTTAAATATGTTTTTACCAATGCTGTTAGTTCTCTGGATAAATAACTATGGTAATAGAGAGTAATGATAAATAGTGAAAAAAATAACAGAAGCCACTATATTTTGAACACCTATCATCTGCCAGTTATTATGCTCATCACATTTCATCTTTCATCCTTATACTAACCTTGTTAAGTTGGCATTATTGTGGCCATCTTCCATGAGAATTCTGAGAGGTCACAGAGACAGCAAATAGCAGAGTCAGGATTTGAATCTAGGTCTTTCTAATTCCAAAACCCATGCTTCTACTCCTTTAATATACCATAAATCTTCTGTACTGAGTGCATTCATATTAATCCTGTACAGTTTCTCCTTGATTCAGAGTCTCCTAATTTTTATTCAGAAAGACACAGACATAGAGAATAGACTTGTGGACATGGGGAGGGGGAAGGTTAAGCTGGGACGAAGTGAGAGAGTGGCATGGACATATATACACTACCAAATGTAAAGTAGACAGCTAGTGGGAAGCAGCCGCACAGCACAGGGAGATCAGCTCGGTGCTTTGTTACCACATAGAGGGGTGGGATAGGGAGGGTGAGAGGGAGACACAAGAGGGAGGAGATATGGAGATTTTTGTATATGTATAGCTGATTCACTTTGTTATAAAGCAGAAACTAACAAAAAAATATTTGGAAGCTTGGAAAAATTATATATGTATTTGAAATTTTAAAAAAAAGAAATACAATGCAAAGTGTGTTAGTGTCCTACTCCTTCATTTTTCACTTATGATCACTTTAGTGAAGGATTTCTGTTCTTACCGGCAATATTATATTATTTTGTTTACTTTGAGTAAAGCGTTTACTGATGAATCTGAACTTGCCTGAGGAGTCTGAACTTGAAGGAGATAGTGGCTCCAGTCATTAGTTATCCAACTCCTTTATCCCAACATTGGGGCCTTACAGGCCATATCTAGGGTAAGAGGAAGACTTGCCCTCAATAGCCTGTTACATTTGTGCAATCTTGGGGGTAAAAATTAATTGATATAAAATATAAGATTTCTTATCTGTGAAAGACATTGTCAAGAGAATGAAGAGGCAAGGCACAGACTGGGAGAAAATACTTATAAAAGACATATCTGCTAAAAGACTGTTATCCACAATATACAAAGAACACTTAAAACTCAACAATAAGAAAATGAACAATCTGATTAGTAAATGTGCAAAAGATCCGAAACAGACACCTCATCAAAGAAGGTATACAGATGGCAAATAAACATTTGTAAAGATGCCCAACATCATCTCATTAGGGAATTACAAATTGAAACAACAGTGAGATATCACTACACACCTATTTGAATGGTGAAAATACAAAACACTGACAACAGTAAATGCTGGCCAGGATGTGGAGCAACAGGAACTCTTATTCATTGCTAATGGGAATACAAAATGATACAGTCACTCTGGAAGACAGTTTGACAGTTTCTTACAAAATGGAATATATTCTTACCATAGGATCCAATTTCACTCCTTGGTATTTACCCAAATGAGTTGAAAAATTGTATCCACATTATAACCTACACATGAATGTTTAAGCAGCTTTGTTCATAATCACCAAAACTTGAAAGCAACCAAGATGTCCTTCAGTAGGTAAATAGATAAACTGTGGTATGTCCAGACAATGGAATATTATTCAGTACTAAAAAAATGAGCTAGCTATTAAGCTATGAAAAGACACAGAGGAATCTTAACTATATATTACTAAGTGAAAGAAAGCAATCTGAAAAGGCTACAAAATGTATGATTCCAAATTTCAACTATATGATATCCTGGAAAAGGCAAAACTCTGGAGACATTAAAAAGATCAGTGGTTGCCAAGGACTGGAGGGACAGACATGAACCAGTGGAGAACAAAGGATTTTAGAGCAGTGAAATTTGTCTGTGTGATATTACAATGGTGAATACATGTCATTGTATACTTACCAAAACCCATAGAATGTACAACACCAAAAGTGAACCCTAATGTGAACTCTGGACTTTGGGTGATAATGAGGTGTTAGTGTAGGTTCATCAGTGGTAACAAATACACTGGTGTGGAATGTTGATGGGGGAGGAGGCTGTGTGTGTATGAGAACAAGGGGTACATGAGAACTCTCTGCACTTTCTGTTCCATTTTGCTGTGAACCTAACACTACTGTAAAAGATAGTCTACTTAAACATTAATTTATATTGAAATATTATTATAAACAGTCATAGGTAGCCAAAGTAGAGAAGTCTGCTTTCTAAATGGATAACAGATTTTCCACTTTTGTGTGGGACTGAGTGATGTTTTGTTATATGACTCCTTCCCTTGGACAGTGAATGTCTAGCAAATGATAGATGCATTCACTCTTCTGCCTCCTCTGTATTTTATGGTCATCGATACTGATCCTGAAATGACTAGGCAGCAGCACAGGTGGGTGAGTAGAGACGCCTCTTCCTGGAAGCCTTCTCTTTGATAGCGCAGCTACTTTCAAGGCCACAGAAAACTGCACCACACTTACTGTTCTGAATGATGTAACTCTACAGTGACTCATTATTACCTAAAAAACCAGCAGTCCCTCAAATTTGGGATTCTGTTTTCCTAGAACATTCATTTCTGTGTTCACAATTTTAGTTGGTCTTTGAACCAGGTTAAAAGAAGCAGAGAAAGACAAAATTGAAGCTGGCAAATTTGACATGGTATAGCAGCTCTGAGAAATGTAGCCCCTTGGGTAAACCTCGCATTTGCCTATTATGTTACTTTTTCACATTTAGCTGTATACACCCATTCTGTGCCTCAGTATCTCAGACTACCTTCTATCAAAATAAGAGGTCGTGCCCAATTAATAAAACGTTAATATTTGGAAATCTTCTAGCTAGGTGTTAAGAACATGTATTTCTTGGTGGTGGTATGAAAGGTGATTTAAAATTATATTTATGCATTTTCTGAAAAATGTTCTTATAATAGACATGCATTTTTTATTATCAGAAAAAATTAATCTATTTTCATTTGAAAATAAAGGTTATCTAAAAGAAAAACAGATAAAGAAGGTATGACAATTTTGAAAGATGAGGGTTACAAGAAGGACTTGCACTGCTAACACAGAACAATGACAACAATAATAGCCAATACTTCTGTGGCACTTTCTACGTGCCAAGCACTGTTCTAAGTTCTTTATTCTATTAATCAATTTACTCTTCATGACAGTCTCATGATGGAAGTAATATTGGTATGCCTATTTTACAGATAAGGAAACTGAGTCACAGAGAGGCCATAACTAGTCTATTGTTAGATAGCTAGTAAGGGGTAGAGTTGAAATCTGAGAACAAGCACCAGTACCAGCTAAAGATCAGAGCTATTAATGTAATAAAGATAAATAGGATAGAATAACAAAAAAGCTTAATAGGATAAATGAAGCACCATATATCAGTGAGACAGGGGATGGGTAATTTAAAATGCTATTTTGAGGAAACTGATTATTTAGATTAAATAAATTCAGTTTAGCGAATCCCCATAAAATAATTACCCATTTTATTCTAAATAGATTAAAAAGTTAAGTCTAAATAGCTAAACCAAAATAACTTAGAAGAAATATACTTTAATATTTATCTGATCTTTAGATGGAAAAGGATTTTCTAAACTTAAAAGCAATTAAGGAAATCACAGAGGAAAAGATTGACGGATAAAATAAAAAAGTTTCTGTATGTTATAAACCAAATGAAAAGACAAACAACAACTAACACATTAAAGAAATTGTGGTTTTTCATACATATCTATAAGAAAATCACAAAAGAGGAAGCAGAAATTGTTAACAAAATATGAAAAATACCTTCTTTTGTAATATAAGAGAGACAAATTTTTCAGAAATTCAAATTAAAACAAAAATTAGGTAGCAGTTTTCACAGAGCACATTTTAGCAAAGATTTTTAGCTAATAATAATCTAGGTTGTCAGGAGTTCTACAGGATGGATGGACAATTTCATCTTGAAGCTTTCTGACAACAATTTAGCAACATCCGTCGAGAGCCTTAAAGACAGCCATATTTTTCAAACCAATATTTTTTCATATAAGGATTTGTCCTAAGAAAATGGTTTTGTGGACAAAGATTTATGTTCACATTTTTATAACATCATTAATTTCTAATAGTGCAATATTAGAAACAATGTTTAATAAAATTGAATTTGTTGGTAATAAGTGGAAATTATGGTACAGCTATAGGATGGACCATCACACCACAATTAAAATCATGTTGTGAGCAGT
Source organism: Mesoplodon densirostris (assembly GCF_025265405.1). NCBI lineage: Eukaryota > Metazoa > Chordata > Mammalia > Artiodactyla > Ziphiidae > Mesoplodon > Mesoplodon densirostris. The sequence goes on along the minus strand of NC_082668.1, from coordinate 77,040,188 downwards.
TCTTAGTGAGAAAAGAAAACAGTTATTAGATAATGCTTTGTGTAATAAAAGGGGATATATAATTATTTATGCATAATTGTCTCATCTAGTTAAAATTAATAACAATAAAAAAAGGAATAGAAAGGTCATGATAAATGTCCATGATGATAATTGGTGACGAAAGGATTTTTTTTTAATTTAATTTATTTTTATTTTTGGCTGTGTTGGGTCTTTGTTGCTGCACGCGGGCTTTCTCTAGTTGCGGCAAGCGGGAGCTACTCTTCATTGCAGTGCTCAGGCTTCTCATTGCGGTGGCTTCTCTTGTTGCGGAGCACAGGCTCTAGGTGCACGGGCTTCAGTAGCTGTGGCTCGCGGACTCTAGAGCACAGGCTCACTAGTTGTGGCACAAGGGCTTAGTTGCTCTGCGGCATGTGGGCTCTTCCTAGACCAGGGCTTGAACCCGTGTCCCCTGCATTGGCAGGCGGATTCTTAACCACTGTGCCACCAGGGAAGCCCTGGAAAGGATTTTTATGTTTTACAAACTGCCTAAAACAAACAGACATAATAATGGGGAAAATTATTTTAAGTAAGAAAAAAGAAATACAGGGTGCAATACAAAGACAAAGGAAAAAAGGGCAGATCATTGAAAATGGTGAAAGGCACATGGATATTATCTCAGATCTGATATCCTGGCAGAGCTGGAATGGAGCAGAGAGCAAATAAATCTATTGAAACAATTAATGCTTTTGGCCAGCTCCTTCAGAGCACCGGAGTCAACAGAACAACTGCAAAGACAGACCTCTGCTCCTTGCTCAACCATTGGGAAGCCAATCCATCCCCTGAGATATGTTGATGAAAGGGTTCTCTTAAAACAAACTAGTTTTCTGCCCAAACTCATGTTTTTACAGATGTCATGTAGGTTTTCAAAATTTACCTCTAAAATGTCTGGTTAAGATGTTTTCAAAGAAATGAGTCTTGGAATTCAGTCTCTAGCATTTTCTCTATATTTTGTTTAAGTCCAGGAACATGCTTTCCGATTCATGCTATATTATAAATTTCGAGGGGTTCAGGAATCAACAGCAAACGTAGATGTAATTTGTCTATTAACTGTTGCTTTTATTTCTCTATAGTCTAAAAATACAGAAGTTTCCAACTTTTCCTATGCTCTCATCAATTGGCATCCTCTGTCTTGGAGGTGTTTGAAGGTCTAAGTATTTTCTTAAATGCTTTTCTCCCCTGAAGTTGGATGTGTTTATCTCTTGGCTGTAGGCTCTGCACCATGGCCAAGAGAATTTACTTCCCTGCATTTTCAGTTCTCAACTGGACCTCTTGGTTCTAATCAAACCCTTCCAGAGTCAGGCTCTTATGTGCTTGCTCTCAGCATAATGGATCCCTGATCCACACACTCAAGTTTATAAGTTCAGCTTCTGTCTCCTCAGATTACTCTGGGATCTCATCCTATCCTCTCTCGCCACTAACTAGCCTGCCCACGACCACCTAACCCCATATTCCAACAGTGAGTGACCATTTAGGTAGGCATGATAGAAAAGAATGTGTTTTTTTTTTAATTCCTTTTTAAGAGGTATCAATGTTTCTTTGGTTAAAACATGAATATAATTATTTATATCTAAAGAACTTGACTAGAAACAAAGTGTATTTAGAGTTGTGTTTTCCATTGAGTCATCGTTGAACTATATTATGTAGAGAGGAGAATTTTCTTTCCCCTCAGACTCAGTAAGATTCCACGGGGTTCTCCATCAACCCAGGATGTGACATTCTGGTTCTTGGACCTCCAAAGAGTGATGTCACCGAGTCCCAGGGCATTAATCATCAGAGCATATGTAATGTTTTGCTGCTTTGCTCTGCTGAGCCAAGGAGATGATGCCTGTGAATTCATACTCCTCCACCCTCACTTTATTTCATCTCCTATCTCCTCTTTCTCTCTGAAGGCAGTTTTGCCTGCCACCAAATACTGTACCCCAACTGCCAAATTTTTAAATGCAAGTGGTGTTGTGCCTATTTACAGGAACATCTCATCACTTGAGCCAGTTCATCTTTCAGTGGGTACACATCTACTGGTAGTTCAGCTATGATTTTGGCTGCTGCTTTGTAAATACAAAAGTCACAGGGCTTCCCTGGTGGCGCAGTGGTTGAGAGTCCACCTGCCGATGCAGGGGACACGGGCTCATGCCCCAGTCTGGGAAGATCCCACATGCTGCGGAGCGGCTGGGCCCGTGAGCCATGGCCGCTGAGCCTGCACGTCTGGAGCCTGTGCTCCACCACGGGAGAGGCCACAACAGTGAGAGGCCCACATACCGCAAAAAAAAAAAAAAAAAAAAAAGTCACAAACAATTGCAAAATGCTAATTTAAAGTTGGAATGTCTATAGGTAGGCTCAGATGCATCTAGAGTCACTAAGTCTCTTTAGAAGTGTGGAGCTGTATTAGCCTGCGGTTTTACTCCATATCACATAAGTCCCTCTGTTCCCTCTTGGAATTCTTGTTGCTATTAACCTCTGATGTAAACCCTTCCACCATTGCTTCTACCTCTAGCATTCAATCATTCTTTTAGCAAATATAGAGAGAGCACCTACATTTCCTAATTACCTCATCTTCAAATAACATCACATTGGGTATTAGGGTTTCAATATATGAATTTGGAGGGGACACAAACATGCAGTCCATAACACAAGGCAAGCAAAGGGTCTTCTTGAGGCCAAGTGGGCCCCATTGGTGGAGAAACAATGTCAGACTCCAGAATCAGCAATCAATGGGGAGGCCTGAATACTCCATCCTGGGGCAGAGGTGTCATTAGGCATTAATTTTCTATTTTGTTTTGTTTTATTTTTTGTTTTCATTTGTACTGTTTACTGAGTGTTGGTTACTATGGGCTTAGAGTTGTTAATTCTTGGCCAGAAAAAATCTGAAGTATTGTAGTTGAAACCACCCTGGTTGGGGACAGGGAGACAGGTGCTTTGATTATCAGATCAACACCATTTACATCAGCAGTTCCTATGTAACCCTGCAAATATACTGATGCTTTGGCGCTGCTATAAAAGTTTTATTAGTAAAAAACCACATTTTTATGAAAATAATTTTTTACTTATTGTAAGAATACATAAAGTAAGAAAGAACACAAAAACAAATTTTAATTTTTACTCTCTGTGCTATGTGGATAGATAAAAAAGATTCTAGAGATTCCTTACTTCAAGGGGATGAAGTTAGAGCAAGTGTCAGATTGGTTCTAACCAGGTCACTGAAGAGGCACTTTCAGTGATGGAGGAAGAGGTATGGCCTGGGAAGCTAAGAATAGAAGGTGTATTTATCTATAGGCCATGGATTAATGGGGCTCTATTTCTTGTTTTGAAGAACTGTCAACCTCAATAGACTTCTTTTTTTTCCTCCAGCTTTACTGAGGTATAATTGACAAAGCTGTAAGATATTGAAATTGTAAAATGTGATGATTTGTTATATGTATACATCATGAAAGGATTCCCCACATTGAGTTAATTAACATATCCATCACCCCACAAGTTTACCTTTTTTGTGTGTGTGTGAGAACATTTAAGTTCTACACTCTTGCAAATTTCAATTGTACAATACAGTGTTATCAACTATAGTCTCAATGTTATACATTAGATCCTCAGACCTTAGTCATCTTATACTGAGTAGCCTTCTTGTTGAAGAACCACTAGTGCTAGAGGCATGTGATAAAAGGGTACTTAGAAGATATCAAAGAGAATCACTTCTACTTCTTTTTTCAGAATGTTGCCATAGATGGAGGCATGAAATGGAAGGAGAAATTGCCTGGAAAAGGGCTGTGGCTGACTGTTGTATTACATAAATCTTGTTTACTTTTTTTTTTGTTCTTGGCTTGGACCAGCTTTCAGAAGTCCCAGCTAAGTGTTGTCACAAAATCTTTATAGGTAAATTTTCCCCCTTCAAGAACTTCACATAGAGCAAATTAGGGATGCTTCATGCCCCTATACAATTCTATCCAATGTATCAGCAAGAGTTTTGAGTATTCAGTTTGTCCGGTCTACACTCCATATTCATTACAATTCACATACTCACATTTGTTCATATGCACTACACAGCAATGGAATCAGCCAGACTTTGTTTGTTATTTAGCCAATCTCGTGGTTTATTTAATCTCATCCCTGTTTATATCAAAAGGGATTTAAATGGCTAAATTTTAGTAAAATGCAACCATTTGGCTCTTGACATTTAGCATGATTTCTCTTTTCTTTAGAAAGTTTTACTTTTTGGGGAGAGGGTTCATTCATTGTGAGTATAGAGAATTTGCTTGCAGTTGAGAAGCTGGAATCATCTTTAAGTTAAAGAAAGGAAAATGGAGATAAAAAAATTTTTCTCAAATGCCAGAAATTTGAATGAGGTAAAACACCTAGTTCATAAAAAAAAAACATTAAGTACAGCCATCTTTAAGGAGCTGAAATAATATTTTATCTGTTTCTAAGATACTTAGATAAGTTAAACCAAACAGGAAACAACAGAAGTCCTTGAGTCAGAGAGGAACTGCTCATTACTCATGTGACTTAGCAAGCAGAGTGATGATGCCACTACCCTGAAATCTATGAAACTTAAGACAACTCATTGTCAATTATGAAATACTATGGTTATGCTCTCACACCATGTAATCTCATGGACAACTTCACCTTCTCCATTTCCTTTAGACAACTCCAGCCCTTCAGAACTAGATCATATTTTCACAAACTTTTTAGAACATGGGACACTTTGGGGAGGAAGAAGATGACTTACAACACTTCGTCTTTTGGGTGACCTACTCCATACTATGTATTGATAATTTGAATGGGAAAACTATATATGAGAACAAATGGAAAGATTGGTGTTCCTTTGAAATAGTTGAGATTATAATTGGGTTCTCAAAATACAGGGAGAAGCTAAACGTTAGATGCAAAATTGTTGTAAACACCTAGTCTCCTTGGCCTCCTATGGAAGGCAGTCATCTGTAATATACAGACAGCTTGTCACACCCAATGAAAACCATGAAGGGGAAGCAGAATGGGGAAGTGGGATGGAAAGTTTTAATTTAGTGGTCTTTTAACATGTTGGAAAATGTAAGTCAATGTGGTATTTGCAGAAGTTCTAACATTGTTATCAAAGTCATCTTATATTCTCTCTTGTAATTGCACCTAAGAATGCTGGTTCCTTTTTATCCTTTAATCTAAGGAGGAGAGAGAATGTCTTTCTTCCTAAAGCAACTGTCTGATTCTGCCACTTGGGACCCTGTGTCCACATGCCGTGCCAGTGCTCAGCCACTCAGGATATCTTATTTTTATTAATATTTATTGAGTGCTTGCTACTGTGTCAGGTACTTCTACAGCACTTTAATTTTCACAAAAACCATATGAGGTTGGTACTGTTTTTATATAGATGTGAAAACTGGGACACAGAGAGAAAATGCAGTGATTCCCAGCAGCTTGGTTGCCTCCTGTCCTCATGGGGTCCCTAGTACAGTCCTCATGGGGTACCAGCAGCACTTGTTTAGCTCTTTTCCTCTTTATTTCATCTTTATTTTACAAATTAAACTGTCTTTGAAGCTACAAAAGTAAGTGCATGTATAAGGTAAGGACTAAAACATACAAAGTGATAGGGAAACAAAAAAATGACTTCCATCCCTTACACCTAAGGACTACTCCATAGAGGCAACTATTATTAATTTTTTATGTATTTCAAAATTATCTATGCATAAATCAAGATATAAGCACATATATATACATATTCATTTTAGTTTTTGGATCTCTTAAGGTACTTGTGTCATACCTTGACATATTATAGTTATATGTGAACATATTTATTTCCCTGAATTGACTGTAAGCTCTCTGAGGTCATGCTATGTGTGCTGTCCTGGTTACCTATTGTTAAGTAACAAATAATCCCAAGATTTAGTGGCTTAAACTAAAGACAACATTTATTTTGCTCACAGATCTGCCATTTGGGCAGGGCTCACTAGGAAAATCTCACCTTTGCTGCACTCAGCATCAGCTGGGGTGGCTCAGAGGCTGGGGGCTAGAATTACCTGAAGTCTCAATTGTTCACATGTGTGGTGTTTGATGCTGGCTGTCAGTGAGACCTCAGATGAGGTGGCGGCTGGGACACCTACACGTGGTTTTTCCATGTAGCTGCTTGGCTTCCTCGAGTGTGGTGGTTGGGTTCCAAGCATCCCAAGAGAACTATGCAGAAGCTGTATTTTCTTTTATAACTTACCCTTGGATGCCACATAACATCATTGTTGCAGTATCCATGGGCTTACCCAGATTCAAGGGGAAAGAATGTATACCCTGCCTCTCAAAAATCACATTGTAAGTAGATTGTGTGGGATAAACTATATGGATGAGGCCATCTTTGGAAAATACAACTTGTTACAAGTATCTTTTTGTTTTAGATCCATCACTCTATTGTCCAGATGTTTATTTCCTATATTTGTATACAGTAGGTGCTCAATTAATGCCTAGGAGATAGAATTGTTGACTCCAGATTGGGAGGAGGCAGCTCGATAGAATTGTTGACTCCAGATTGGGAGGAGGCGGCTCTTTGCACTGCTCTGGGCTAACAAGGGAGGGGAGGTGGTGGCTCATGCTTGTGAATATGCTGTCCATTATCTCAAAAGGGTGTAAAATCTCACAAGGGACAATTGCTAGGGGTTACTAGAAAAGGTGCTTATGAAATGATTCCCTTGGGGTAACTAGTAGATGCCTTTGAGCTGTCTTCTTTGTCCAGGAGGTTTCTGAGAAGTGCCATTTTGATTGTAAAGGGGAAAGAGGGACCAGTTCTAGGCTCAGTTTCATGTGAGCAGGTGCACTGAAACTGTGCATCCTCTAGGAACCACGGTCAGCACGTAAAGCCCTGCCCCTTTCTAGTGAAGCTCACCTGCACTGCTCAAAAGTTTTGCATGTTTGGCAGTGGTTAAATTAGTATGAAGGTGAAACTATGGGTAGGAAATATGAGAGCCGAGTGTGAAGGATGTGTCTTATTTAGTCTTAGCCTTGGCGGGGGGATAAATATTATAGGTGCCTATCAGAGCACTGACAGTATCTATGTTGGCCTTCTGGTACTGAAACTAGTCTGTAACATCAGCTGAGGTCTGGTTTTGAAGAACACGTTTCTTGACCAAGCCAAGCAAAGTAAGCTGTGCAAAAGAGAGAGGTGGAGATAGGATGGATGCCCTTGTTTACAGAATTTGTTTCAGAACCCATTCCTGTTACGTGTTATTTTGTCTTCTTTGTTTCTCTCTCATCTCCTCTGAACTACCCTTCATCGTCTCACACTTGGTTTCTTCACTCAGCTCTCAACCTCCCCTGCTCACTGGAAATTGACATATTAGTTCTCTCTTGGTGTCACTTGAACTGACACCTAGCTCAGACCAACTTGGCCCCTAGGAATAATCTCTGACCCCCACCACATGCACATGTACAACTGTAATGCACATACTTGTGGTGTTCCCTCAGAGGAGTCTTAACTGGGGCATGCAAGCTCCAAGGGCTCTGCTCTTCTTCCCATTTTGGCTTCAATAGAGTTGGAGCAAGCAGTCATTAAGGTTCAGTGATGATGCAAGGGCTTAGAACCAGAGATACAATGGAAAAAAAGCTTGTACTCACAATTAAGTGTATTGGGAAAACTATCAGACAGACAAGGTCAGCGTCTTTGGCTAAATACGTCTGGCTACCTGTAGAAGCTTTCTGTCATGTTGCTTACTGAGAACTCCACCCAAGTGGATATTCTGAGTATTGCTTGACTCCATCCTCCCTTTAATTTAGTGCCAACAGGGGAGGTAAGGTGGTGGCTTATGCTTTATTATTATTTTTACCATTTAAACTACTTTAAACCATTGCTTTTGAATAGGTCATTAAAGGCCAACCTCCAGCTGCCTACCTATCGCTGACCAAGTTCTTCCCCTACTGATAAAATTATTTGGTAGAGTATAACCTCTTAGTTACCACTGGGGGTTGCCTGATATAGGAAGAGAAAGCAACTGAAACATGAATTTCACGACAGCCTCCTGATACTCAAGTCAGATTCTCTGATTGGACATTGGTCTAAAGGGATGGTCAGACACAATTATCTAGTCGAGTTCAAAGTGTACATTTAGTGTGGCTTTCAGAATTACTGTTTTTGGAAAGCTACAGGATCTTGACACTTGTTGACTTGCCATTGAAAATGGCTTCTGTAGTGTGGGATAAAGAGAGAATTAGATTTCCCAGTGTGATTTTAATTTTTGGACCTCAGAGGTTGAGCACAGTTTGCTGGATCTTGACTGGAGTGGTGGCAGTGAAATTCGGATCAAAAGATGGAGCAAAATCATTCGGTTCCTTGTCATCACGGTCCATCATCCTTCCTGTTCCCCAGGATGGTTCAGTCATCATCTCCCTCTATTGCTCCTCATATCCAGGAGGCACAAAATCCTATTGCTTATTCCTCTCCAGTGCTTCTGACTTCTACTCTTTCCCATTTTCCCCCACTGGCACTGATCTAGTTCAAACCTTTATTGCCTGTTTCTAAGATTATGGCATTAACTGAACTGGTCTTTAGCTTTCTCCCTTCAATTCTCTTATAATCCAATGCCAAGTCAATTTTCCTAAAATTCCTATTTAGTTAACTTATGCCTCTCCTCAAAAAATGAGTGATTCCCTTCGGCGTTCCCTGGCGGTCCAGTGGTTAGGACTCGGCGCTTTCATTGCTGTGACCCAGGGTTCAATCCTGGTTGGAGAACTAAGATCCCACAAGCCACGTGAAGAGGCCAAAAAAAAAAAAAGTGATTCCCCTTTGATTTTTTTTTTAAGTTTTATTTGAGTATAGTTGGTTTATAATGTTGTGTTAGTTTCAGGTGTACAGCAAAGAGAATCAGTTATACATATACATATATCTACTCTTTTTTAGATTATTTTCCCATATAGGCCATTACAGAGTATTGAGTAGAGTTCCCTGTGCTCTACAGTAGGTCCTTATTAGTTATCTATTTTATACATAGCAGTGTGTATATGTCAATCCCAATTTCCCAATTTATCCCTCCCCCCACCCCTTATCCCCTGGTAACCATAAGTTTGTTTTCTACATCTGTAACTCTATTTCTTCCCCTTTGATTGTTGAATCAAGTTCAAATTATTTGGTATAATAGACAAGGGGCCTTACCCATCCAGCCCTAATAAAGTGCATGGTAGTTATCCCTTACTAAGCATCCCACAGTCCTGAAACACCAGTCTCATTACCAATCTCTGATCAGTTCTCTCTCTGTGTTTTCTCTTAATGGCTCTCCTTAATAAGCTCATTCACATGGGAAATGTTGATTCTTTCCTGGCCACCACATCTAACTATTGGAATTATACTAATTCTTTAAATTTCTCTTTGTCCTTCAATGGCAACTCCTATGCCACCTCAAGAAGAAATTACTCTTTCTCTTCTGTCTTCTTGAAGTGCTTTGTATCATTTTCTGTCTTGTAAGCTATGGAAGTGGGCATGTTGATTTCTTACCAGACTGTAGGCTCATGCAGGGCTGAGATGAGGTTTTAATAACTTCAGCATTGCTTTTCCTTAGCTTAGAGCCAGGTAGGTAGTAGACCTTTTCTAAAATTTGTTGTTTTGAATCGAATTTTCACAGATTCTCTCTGAGTAAAAGTTACATCTAATTCAGACCATTAACTCCAGTTTTTCTGTATGTAAAGAGTGTAAAGCAAGGGGTGTGTAAAGAAATTGTATAATTGGTTTTGGTGTCTAATTACCATGATTATATTTGCTAAGCCAAAAATTTTTAATGTGATTTATTAAAGGATATCAAAGAGATATAATTGCCCAAGGACAATAGGATTGTTTCCTCAAAAATTGGATGTACAGTGGTTATTCTTATGTGTTAAAGCTTATCAACTCTAACAACTCTCGTAGACAGTAACTCCAATTATAAGTAATGCCAATGGTTGTTTACCCAATATGCTGACATGGGAAGTCTTTAAATACTTTGCTATATATGCCTTATGCCTTTGTTTTCTTCATCTGTTTTTAGAGGTGAGCTCTGTCTTGTGGTAGATTTATGAGAAGAGAGAACCTCCAACGTGTCTTTCCATCTTCAACTATACTAACAAGAGCCAACTGATGTGTAGGCTAGTATGAGAATTAGGGTCACAGAAAATTGCATATTAAAGTCTTAAAACTGCTATTTTTAAAGAAAAGCTCTTTCTTGTGATTTTTTGTTTCAAATCTTTTTTCTGTTATATTAAATGTTATAATGTTCAGAATTGATTCTCTTTGCACCTCAACAATATTTAGTTATCCTGTTTTCAGTTTTGAAGTGTGTCATTTTTCCATCATACCTTCAGGTAATACATACATATATATTTTCGTAATGTTATTCATAATGGATCTGATTTTCAATCCCCACTGCATATTCAACTATTTCTTTTGGGCACAGAGCTTCCTTTGAGGCCAGTCAGAGCTTTGTTCATAGATGAAATGTGTGGCAGGATGGGGGACGTTTCCCAACTTCCTTTCTCTCTGACTGTCTCATCATGTGTAACAATGTTTTCCATTCTTCTGTAGATAAGAATCTTTTTGTGAATTTTCTATATTTAACACCAACACCAAGTGCTGTTAAGCAACATCAGCCGTTCTCACCACACCCACTCAGATTAAAAGTGAGTTAAAGATAATTAGGTTAGTCTGGCAGGAAATGGGACCCCATAAACTGATAATTTTTTTTTTTTTTTTTTTTTTTGCTGTACGCGGGCCTCTCACTGCTGCGGCCTCTCCCGTTGCGGAGCACAGGCTCCGGACACACAGGCTCCGCGGCCATGGCTCGCGGGCCCAGCCGCTCCGCGGCATGTGGGATCTTCCGGGATCGGGGCACGAACCCGTGTCCCCTGCATCGGCAGGCGGACTCTCAACCACTGCGCCACCATGGAAGCCCTAAACTGATAATTTTTGATAGTATCTTTCAATCCTTGTAGATGCGAACAGCGTGTTCTCTTCTGCAAATGCTAGGAGACAGACAAAGGCAATTTCCTTTTTACCTCCTGTTTTTGTTTGTTTGTTTGTTGTCGTTTTATGTTTTTCTTTTAGAGAACAGGATATATTTTCTTTTTTCCACATTCTTGGTCATTTGCTTGATTTCTTAGGGCTAGATGGGTGCTTGATGACACTCACTTCTTACATGCTCAGTTCTTTTTTTTTTTGCAGCTGTGCCACACAGCATGCAGGATCTTAGTTTCCCGACCAGGGACTGAACCTGGGCCACGGCAGTGAAAGCACTGAATTGTAACCACTGGACCACGAAGGAAGTCCCACATGCTCAGTTCTTATATGTAGTCACTGGGTTTCATCCAACCCTCTTCCCCAGATGTCTTGTTTAACTTTGTAGAACTTAGGAAAAAGACACTTCACAAATTCCCTTGACAATACATGCTAATGTCAAATGGTCTTCTTTTCTGGAAAGTACCACCTCAAGTAATCATCTGAAGAGTAATAACCAGGTTGTTCTTATCGGGATATCTGAGGATGTCAGTCATGTCCTCTTTTAGATAATCAGAAGACTGATATCAAGTCATTTATCTATCATGCTTTATCCAAACCCTGTCATTAGGGTCTTAGCTTCTTCCTGATTTCTTCTCTGAATCACCTCCCAGATATCTGCAACCTATGAAAGACTAAAATTGGGGCTTTCTTCATTCTAAAGTTATTTTCCATATTGAAGTTTCTTCTACATGAAATAAACTCAGTGAAGGAAGTTTGCTTTTTCACCAACTAGTTCAGTTCCAACTCTTCTGGTTAAGAACCTCAAGGACCAGGAAGATATACTCCTGTGACAACTTTTAGTAAAAGGTCATTCTGAGTCTTTCAACTTAGTGTCTTTATATACATGGGATTGAACACTTGGGGATAGACAATATATCTTTTCTAAATATTCAGTTATAAATTTTTGGTAAACTGATCTAAAGGACCATCCCACCACCTCCTGCCCAGAGTAATTCTGTTTTGGAATTAATTTATTTCTTCTAACTTATTTAGAATAAGTTTCTATGTGTTCTTGAGCAAACTGAATACCCTGTTTCTACCTAAGTTTCTTTGTCTATAAATGAAGCAGAGGAACGGGATTATGTCAAGGATGTTTCATACTCCAATCATACTTGTTGATTTTGAGATTGTAGGTGAACTTCATTGTGGATAGAAAGGTGATATGAAGGGACAGTTGGACAAAAAGACATGAATTTTGAAGTTAAAAAAGAGTTTGGGAGTCAAATAGGATCATATTTCTCCTGCTGAGTCTTCACCGTAACTCAGGAAGAGTCTTCAACCTTCTCTTACCCTGCTGATTTTCTTTCTTCTTCTCCTTTTTTCCCCCTCCTCCTTCCCCTATGCTCTTCTTTCTTCTTCTTTCTTCCCATTTTATTCTTCCAGAGGAAAAAAGGCATACTTTTTCTAGGCAGCACACTTAGGTTGCTTTTGCAATGACTACCCCAAATTCTTATTCTTACGTAGACTGATATTGAACAAAAAGTCTGTGACAATGTCCACATGTGTTTTAACAACTTTATTATGTGTATATTAAATTAACGTTGCATCTCCTTAACTTTCCACCTGAGACAGAAAGGGCTCAGTGGATAGAATATTTATTAGAGAGTGAGATTCCTTATATCCATGATATTTTTCCTTCCCATGAAAAAAGGTAATGCTAATTCAGGGTGCATATTTTAGTACAATGGATTTTTTTTTGCTTTAACATATTAATTTTATTTTCTAATGAAATTCCAGTTACCATGATTGAATCTGTATTCTACCTCCTTTCCTTTCTACCTTAAATAATCAAGGACAAAAAAAGTCTTAGATTTATTTAAGTTAGAAGAATAAGTAAAAAGAAAAACAGTTTCATTTAGAGTTGTTTTATCTCGGACTTTTTTCCAGGTTTTTTTTGCTTTCCTATAATTATGTTTTAGTATTGAGAGTTATTTTTTGTCAAAGTATATTTCTAGCAATTTAGTATAATGTTGTAAATCAGTAAGAGTCTTTAAAAAATTTGTCCTGCCAAGACTATGAAATACATTCCTACATATTCATTTTTGAATTGATGGATGGATGACAGGCAGTAGGCAGCAGGATTGAGTACTAAACGATTCTTGTGTCAGGCTTCAGAAATCTTAGCAATCTGATCTGTAGCACATGAAAAAGAGTAGGAAAAGAGCAAAACCAGAAATATGTATGAGAATTTGGTCTAAAGTCAGAAAATAGCAACAAAGAATTATTTTTACTAGGAGGAATAGAAAGATAGTAAGTTTAGAGAGCTGGAACTTTCGATACCATTACAACAAAATGAACTGATTATTTTGTATTTTATTGAAAAATTACTTGTGCCATGTTGAAATTTTACAGATTAGTTGAAAGACCATAAAAATGATTGAAAATTTGGATTTATGAAAAAAGGTGAGAAAATGGCAAAGTGGGTTCTCATGATGATCTTCCCGTAAAAGGTAGTGTGGTTTGGCAGGAAGAGCATTGCTCTGTGAGGTAGGAGACCTTTGCCTTGTTCTACAGCTGTTGCCAATGACCCAAGTCGGTTTACCTCTTTGTCTTGAATTGTCCATATTAGTCAATGAGGGCATTGGTTAATTTTTAAGGTCTCTCCAGCTCAAACTTTATAATGGCTTCTTATCTACCAGAAATGTGGAACAAGAAGAAATGTACAGAGTGTATGGTGTTAACCTTGGTAAGAAAAAAAATACTGCATTTTTAAAGCTAGGGATTAAACATTCATAGAATTGGGGGAAATTTTATTTAATCTATGATGTTGGCATTTGGGTTCAATGTTTATCTTCTTTCCTTCCCTTTGTAAAGCCCATTGTGTCTTGCTTATCCTTAGCAGTTCAAATACCAGCTGTAAAAAAGAAAAAAAAAGAATGTAAATAGAAAAATTAATGCCAAGTACAATTTCTTCTGGGGAGTCTACTTGTTTCCTTCCAGCCTGCCCTATTTTTTTTCAAACCTGGTTTGCATGCCAGTTTTGTGTGTGTCTTTGCAAACTGTGTTAGAGTTTTGGCAAAAAAAAAAAAAAGTGGGGCTAAAAAAGGAAATAAAAAGAAAGGCTATCACAAAATTAAATAAAACTAACAGACTTTCAGTACTTAAAAGCAAAATAGCAGAACTGCATTCCTCTCCACACCTAAAACCTTCACAAGCCCATGGAATTGAGTAAATAACTAACTACTCCTCCCTTGGAGAATGACAAAGAGGGGTTCAGGGTTTGTTGAGCAAGGACTAGACAATCTTCAAAGTCCCATGCAGTCTAAAGTTTCCATGACATGATTCCTGCCTCTAGGGAAATCGCATTCCAAAAGTGGAGGAAAGGGGAAGTCACACTAGGGCAAGGCAGTTCACTTGAAAATGACAAAGGCTGTTTTACTTCCTAGTGTGTCCCTACCCAACCCCCCTACCCAGCATTGCGGATAAGTATACTCTTTTTCCTGGAGAGTTCACTAATTTAGGGGGTTTTTGTTTTCCAGTTGCTTGAAAGAGTGAGCCATGTTTCAAAAGCCAAACCATTAAGCAAAGGATAGGGAACAGCAAGCAACGGGTCCAGTGGAGAATGACAAATCAATATTGCTATGCACTTGTGAACTCTTTACTATTTAAGGGAATTTCTACCCTTTGAAAAATAAAGTCATTGGTTAGCAGTAATTGGAAAACAAATCAGTTAATTGTAGTGAACACCATTGCATGTTATCCCTGCATTTTATTTTATCTTCTTAAAGTTTCCTGGCTAATTCTTTTTTTAATTAAAAAAAATATTTATTTATTTTATTTGTAGGCTGCATTGGGTCTTCATTGCTGCTCGTGGGCTTTCTCTAATTGCGGCGAGCGGGGGCTACTCTTCGTTGCGGTGAGCGGGCTTCTCATTGCGGTGGCTTTTCTTGTTGTGGAGCACGGGCTCTAGGCGCGTGGGCTTCAGTAGTTGTGGCATGTGGGCTCAGTAGTTGTGGCTTGCGAGCTCTAGAACGCAGGCTCAGTAGTTGTGGCACACGGGCTTAGTTGCTCCACGGCATGTGGGATCTTCCTGGACCAGGACTCGAACCCGTGTCCCCTGCATTGGCAGGCGGATTCTTAACCACTGCACCACGAAGGAAGTCCCTATCCTTGCATTTTAGAAAGAATATTTCAAAAACATCTATTTTGAAAAATCTACTTTAAAAGCTAGTTAGGGGCTTCCCTGGTGGCACAGTGGTTGAGAGTCCGCCTGCCGATGCAGGGGACACGGGTTTGTGCCCCGGTCCGGGAGGATCCCACATGCTGCGGAGCGGCTGGGCCCGTGAGCCATGGCTGCTGAGCCTGCACGTCCAGAGCCTGTGCTCCGCAACAGGAGAGGCCACAACAGTGAGAGGCCCGCGCACCGCAAAAAAAAAAAAAAAAAAAAAAAAGCTGGTTAGTAAATTGACTCTCAAAGCTAGGGAAAGATGGGAGTCAGTAGCCTGGCAAAAAAACACCTTACAACCCTTGGTTCTGGGAGTGAACTCTTGAGTCTGTTTTCTGGAGTCAAGAGGGAAGGAAACATTCCCTATTTGGTTCTGTATCGGTATGTAATATGTACAGAATTTTTGCCAGGTGTGTAAGACAAAATATGTGACACAAACACACTTGGCCCTTACGGTAGGTATTATTTAGGGAGAGGAAATGCAGCAGCATGAGAAAGACTAGGAAATGTTAGCAACCTTCTTACCAGGGAGGGGAAGTACATCTTATACACCTATGGTGGCATTGAATATCACATCATGGATAGGAGTGACAGATCGATACAATCTGGCTTTTCCTTCATTCAGTTTTTTAGCTTGTAGCTGGAAGCCAGGATTATATTTTCCTCTCTTTGTTCCTCCCTCCAAGCAGTTGCTATGCTTTCCTTCCGTTGCTCAGCCATGTTCAATGTGTTTCTTTGAGGTCCTACTGAGAATTTTAAACAGTCCTGGCCAGTAATTACTGTCTCTCTCCAGATGCATCTCTTACACAGACTTCATTTTTATTCCTCTCCAGTCTTATGGAGAAGGGTGGTGCTGAAATTCTCTGTGTTACAGAGCTTATCTGCTGAAGTCATACCACTAGGGAGAAAGACATAAAGTGCTTCCTTTTCTCTTCCTGCAAAATGGCATTATTTTTCCTTGCTTCTCTCTTTCCTGTAAAATGGTGATGATACATTTTTCCTGACACCGCTAATACAAAATACAGGTATTTTGTAGATTACTTAC
Source organism: Mesoplodon densirostris (assembly GCF_025265405.1). Taxonomy (NCBI): domain Eukaryota; kingdom Metazoa; phylum Chordata; class Mammalia; order Artiodactyla; family Ziphiidae; genus Mesoplodon; species Mesoplodon densirostris. The sequence goes on along the minus strand of NC_082668.1, from coordinate 77,023,961 downwards.
ACCCTGGTTTCCCCCCCTCTCTGATTCTGAAACTAATGTTTTATAATTTCCACTTTGCACTTGTTCTGCTTAGTCTAAAAAACAAAAATTGGTTGGGACAATGGCTATTTCACCTTTTAGTGCATTCTAAACATGTCTGGTGTGTTCCTCTACCATGCTTCTGAGTGTCCCACCGAGTGAGCATGCGAAATAGCTTGAAATAAAATTCTTAATTTCAGTAATTTTTATTCGGTCTGGCTCCCTCCGTGTCATCTCAGAAACCGCCATGTGACATCTAATCAACGAAATTACCTGTTCCAAAAATCTACTTATTTGACATATGTTAATCCAATTTTTACTAAACCAAGATGTTCAAGTCTATGAGCGTCACAAATAGATATAAATTGGGGTTCCTGTCCTAATAGGAGAATGGCCATGCAAATAAATAACTGGGTTATATGGTGATGTACCAAGGGTTATGTGAATGGGGCAGATACTAAATTTTATGGGAGTTCAGTAGTGGTAATGAGATATTTTGGCTGCTGTCAAAAGGGAATACTTCACAGGGGAGGTGGAATTTGAACTCAGCTCTTAATAGCAGAGGGGATTTCAATGAATAGAAGGGAGTTTTAGGAAGAGAGAATAGTTTAAAAAAAGATGCAGAGGTATGACAATGCTAGGTATGTTCTCAGGAGGAAGGCTATTATATCTTGGCACCTGTAAGTCAATTCATTTAGATTAAAACTTAAGACTGGAACCTTAGGTAAGAATTAGACGGTGGGTAACTTTTAATGCACAGCTAAGAAGTCTAAACTTAATTCAGTAGGCATGGGGTAGGACATGATTAGATAGTAATAGTTAGGTTTGGGAGACTCTGTATTGGGAGACCCGTTGCCTGCTATTATATGTGTTGAGGACTGAACCCAGGGCCTCAGCTTGGAAGCAACAGGTGGTCATGGAAAGGAGGAGACAGATGTTAGACATTCTAGAGGCAGAAGTGACAAAACGTGAGGTCCAATCAATAGAAAAAGAAAAGTCTGAGATAAATGAGATGCTAGACTGTGTTCTGCTCTACAGGACTGACTGGGTGAGTCTAGTTTAATGTGTGTACATCTTGGGGTATGGAGGGGAATATGTATTGGGAGAAAAGAGCCCTGACTGCACTTCTTCATGTTGTTGCACCTCTACTTTACCCTTTACATTTCTGAAATTAAGTTGCTTCTTACCATCTATGGGCACATTTAATGTGAAAGTTTTCCTTGAAAGGTTGTTAGTAAATCAATGGTGAATACTGCAATTGATGGCAACTTATCATAATAGAAATAAAGTTTAAAATATATATTATTACTGTATTGAATTTTCCTTTCAAACTGCCAAATTATTTCTTTCTCATTATAATTAAGCCAAACTACCCAGTAAATATAATTTACATTAAGTATTAAGCACACAGTAAATATTATTCATCAAATACCTACATTGCCCAAAGAAAAGGATCACTAGGAGAATAAATCAACTGCCAGAGCTTTGGGGAGATTATGGATGTATTCATCAAATGCGTACCGAGCAGCTCTTATGAGAAAGTCACTCTTCTAAGGGCAGGAAGGATACAAAGATGAATGAGAAAGAATCCCTGTCTTGGGGTAGGAATGGGGGGCTTACAAGTTATTACAGAAGAAAGGCAGGTGCACAAAATTTTCACAGGGCAAAGTGTAATTTATCATAAGAGAGGTCCTTTAGATGTACTTTGGATGCTCTGGGGAGGTGATGCTCATATCTGCTTGGGGATCTCAGACAAGGCTTCATGAAGGATGTAGCATTTAAACTTGGCCTGGGAGAATGGGTAGGATTTCTACAGACAGAGGTGAAGTAAGTGAATCCAGGTAAACCATGTGTTATGAACAAAGGTTAAGTTGGAAAGAACCATGCATATTCAGGGAGCACAGCAGTCCAGGGTAGTTGCAGGGAAAAGTGTGAATAATAATAATAACGATGATTACAGGAAACATTTATTGAGCAGTTACTATGTGCTAGGTCCTGTTACACTTTATTTGGTGATATGTAGAATGATTGATCCCATTTTATAGCTGAGGACAGTGAGACCAGGTCAGTTAATTAACTTGCCCAGGGGTCTAAGAGCTCAAGCTGAACCACTTGGCCTCATTCCTTTCATAAGCAGTGTGCTTGTAAGGGCACACACAGGAATATACAGCTGTGAAAGAATGCTGGACACAGGTTAGGGAAGGTGCTGCAAACTATGTGATGGAGTCTGAAGTTTACTCTGCAGCTAATGTTATGGCATTCTCTGGATTTGGAACACTCTGCCACCCCCCTTTTGGTATGTGTAATAGAATCAGTGTGTGTAATAGAATCAATGTGTGTAATGGTCCTTAGAAATACGGTACCAGAGGAGGGTAGGTTGTGTGTCAAATTCTAGCAGCCTCCAGGGAACACTTAAAACCCTTAAATTGTTATAGGACTTTACATTCTCAAAGATCTTTTTCACTTCCTATGTCATTTATTTTGATCCTTAGATTGATGTGGCATTTCTCCCTGCATTAAGTATATGGGGAAACATACCCTACATTGGGACTAACTTTGCCTAAGCAAGCCCCAGGGCTGATAGATGGTGGAGCTAGAGAAGGAAGCAAGATCTTCTGGAGCTTAGATCATTGCTACTGCCTTTTCCTCAGACCTCTTTTCCTTTTACTGGTTTTACATCAACAATCCCCTCTTTACATTCAGAGGTGTAAATGGGTCTACATACTGTAATTGATGGGTTTGCTCAACACTGGAAATAAGTTCTCCTAAGTAAAAGATAGTATCCTTGCCCAACAAGAAAAATGGACCAGTTTCTGGCTGACACAGGCAGGACCACATAGTCAGGTGCTTGGTCAGGAGACAGTAACTTCTGTACTTTTCCACTGATGAGGAGGGAGCTGTCCTAGCTGCTGCCTCTTGAAACAGTGTCAGGATTTCATGGAAAATTCTGCAGACTGCTCTTTTGGGAACTAGGCCAGCTGTCCAACTATCTTAGGTTAAATCATTCATTTCACAACCTTTCTGACCCCGACCCTGCAGCTTCTTAGTGAAATAGAAAGTCCACAGTGCTTGGCTAAAGAGAAGGTGTCACTATTTCTGAATTCAGCACAATTCTTTGTCATATATTTTTATATTAAATTTCAATACTGGTTATTTCAAAGAACTTTCACTGTGTTTTGAGTTAATATCCTGGCCAATGAGGTGCTGAGCAATCATCTGTCTGTTCTTGAGATTGACAGCACATTGCACTTCTAATATTGTCATAATATCTCTAAATGTAAGGAAGAATAGAGAGTGTATGTGTTTCCTAGCATATGAATTTCCTAGTTATCATGACAAATTATCACAAATTTAGTGCCTTAAAACAACAGACTTTTTTCCCTCACAGTTGCAGAGGCTAGAAGTCTGAAATCAAGCTGTCATAGGGCCATGTTCCATCTAAGACTCTGAGTAGAATACTTCCTTGCCTCTTCCCGGTTTCTGGTGGTGACCGTTGATAGTTGGTGTTCCTTAGTTTACAACTGTAAAGCCTACAATCCAAACTCTGCCTCTGACATCATGTTGTGTTCTTCCTGTGTGTCTGTTTTTACCATGGCATTTTTCTCTTCTTATAAGGACACCAGTCATATCAGATTAGGGCCACCCTAAGACCCCATCTTAACCTGATGACATCTGCAAAGACCCTATTTCTAAAATGAGTCACACTCACAGATACCAAGGGTTAGGACTTCAACATATCATTTGGGGAGATAGAATTTAACCTATAAGATAGTAAGCAATAATTGGCACTCTTCCTTTTTATTATGGTTAATTCTATACAGATAATAACATTTTATCTAGATTGTAAAATTCTTAGGGGTGTGAGTTGAACTATAGTAGAGGGAGTACTGTTTTGTTCTTTGGTAAATTCATAGTGGCTGTTAGAATCACTGTTTTAATTGCTATCACACTGAGACATTTTTTTCTCTATCTTTCCTACCAAATTCTGATCTCCATGAGGGCAGGGGTCATACCTGGCTCATCCGTACAGTGTTAGCACAATTTGGGGAAGGCAGTTTTGCATAGTGGTTAACCTTTTCATTGGAAATGGGTGATGTGGATTCTAATCCCAGCTATCCTAGGTGTCAGCTGTGTAATGTTAGGCAGGTGTTTAAGCCTCAGTATCCTCATCTGGAAAAGAATGAGAAATATAATACTATTCTCATTGTTTTATGGGATTAAACTCTTTAGCACATTGCCTAGCTGTTACTATGACTATATTCTCAATAAATTTTTGTAGAATTGAGTTGAAGGAGACCAAGTAGTCCAGCCATAGTTCTGCCATTAAATTACTGTGTCTCTTTGGCAAGACTTACATTTTGTAGGCGTTATTTTTTTAATCTGAAAATTAAGGGAGTTAGATGACATGGCTCTGAGGTTCCTTCCAGTCTAACATTCTGTAAGTTCAGCTGGTATCTTCTGATGACTTCAAGAATATATATATAGTTTCAGTTCTATATATAGTTGATTCTATTCTAACAAACACTGTGATTACCAAAGAAAGGTGTATTCTTAGTGGTTTATCTCCTGTACTTACTACCTTGTGCTATATTTGTTTGGCTTTATTATTTTAACTCAATAAAGTTAAAAAATATCTACCGATGCCCACTGTTAGTCTCTGTGTTAGGTTATACATAGAAATGACTACTATACTATTCTTCCCTGTGTTACATTTGAATATCAAAGAAGTTGAGATTGCATATCGTTTTCTGAAATTGTAATTAGACAGGGATAGAAAGAAAATAGGGGATTCTGATGTTCTAAGAAGTTACCTTAATGCTCTTCTGTACTTCCTTCTGGTGCACACACATTTTCCGCTACCCGCCCCTGCCACCTTTCTAGGCTCTGAAAACCAAAACGGGGAAGGTGACGATCATTCCATTAAGCTGCTTCCTGCTGGCCCTTCTCTGCGGATTCTCTTGCTATTGTCAAAGGCAAGTCCCCACCAGGTGGCCAATCCAGGCAGCTCTGGGGGATGAGCAGATTGGAGGGGTGTCTACTTAGAGAACTCCATGGCGAAAGCTCTCTTTGGAGCTGTTCCATTTGGATGCAGCCTGTTTAACACCTTTATCCATTCAGTTAGGAATATTTGGGGCCTCTCTAGTAGATAGCATTTGAGCTGAGATTTGAAGAGAGAGACTGAGAAAGAGAGAGAGAAAACAAGACAAATGAAGACTGGTGGGGAGAGCAGTGATCCGGGCAGAAGGAAGAGTCAGTACAAAAGCCCTGAGGAGAAACTGCTTCTGTTGGAGGGTTAGAAGGAAGGCCAGTGTGACCAGGATGTGGTCTGATATGACGCCATAGGCTCTACTAGAACATACGTGACCTTAAATGACAGGCTAAAAAGTTTGGATTTTATTCAAAGGCCAGGGGGAATTTACCTATGTCTCAAGTAAGTATTTTGTTGTTCCAAGTATTACACAAAATTCCAGTCCCCAACAGGTTTCTTGCTTTCTAAGAAGCTACTTTCTAAAGCACTAAAGCCCTTCTCAGTTCTGTGGGGTGGCTCTGCCCACCCCCATTGAGCAAGTTATGTAAAAGCTGGACTCTGAGTGTGACGCAGGGTGTTAGTTAAAGGAAGAGGAAGGAGCACTGTCACCTGTTTACCCTGAATTTTGATAAAAGATTTCGATTTTGAAATGGAACTGTGTGTATGCGGTGGGGAAAGGTGGAGGTAATAATGACTAATGCGAACTCTTAGGCAGTTGATAACTGCCATTTGAGAACGGCAGATTTCAACAGGACAAACCAATGCCCTTTGCTTCCATAAGAATTAGCGGCGTGATTGCATTACTCTCCTTTACTGTACTATTTCGTGGAGACTTCAGCAGTCCTTTTTGAGGAGGAATTTTGCTTGATTGGAAGAAAATGATAAAGAAATATGAAAGAATTACCTTAAAAATCCCATTAAGCAAAATAAAATTTTAGCCTATAAACAAATGGCAAACATTCAGTAGATAGACTAATAATTCTTATCAGTAAGCATAAACGGTATGAGGATCTAGAAAATCATAAGGTATTCTCAGCAAAATGTGATTGGCTTTTAAAAATTCTCTGTGAGTTATTAATATTTTAAAAGTTGACCAACTAATATAAGAATGCATACGTATTTAAAAAGGTTCAAACCATATATATAATAGAACAAAATTTGAAAGTCTTCCTTCACAAACCTTCCCACTTTCTCCCTCAACTCGTTCTCCAGAGGTAACCACTGTTAACAGATTAGTATATACAGATCTTCCTCGACTTACAATGGGTTTACATCCAGACAGACTGAAAATATTGTAAGTTGAAAATGCATTTGATACATCTAGCCTACCGGACATCATAGCTGAGCCCAGCCTACCTTAAATGTGCTCAGAACAGTTTCATTAGCCTATAGTTGGACAAAATCATTTAACACAAAGTCTATTTTATAATAAAGTGCTGAATATCTCATGTAATTTATTGAATACTGTACTGAAAAACAGAATGGTTGTAAAGTCTATCGTTTGTTTACCCTCGTGATCAGGTGGTTGACTGGCAGCGACGGCTCGCTGCCCTGCCCAGCATCATGAGTATCATCCCCCAAGTTGCTAGCCTGAAAAAAGATCAAAATTCATTAATTCAAAGTATGGTTTCTACTGAATGCCACTTTCACACCAAGGTAAATGTGGAAAATCCTAAGTCAGACCATCTTACGTGGGGAACCATCCATATTATGTAGTCTTTTTTATGTCTGTATGTGTCACTGTACATATAGATACATGCTCTTTCTTTAAGAAAAAAGAATAAATGGGAACATATCGTGCACATTGTTCTATCTTTTCCCCTACTTTATCTGTCTTAAAAATCTTTATGCACGTAATTGTTTATTTAATACTTCCCAGTGGGTGCCAAGCATTCCATTGAATTAAATTATCATAAGTTATGTAGCTACTTCTCAACTGATATACATTTAAAACTTCAATTTTTCACAATTTCAAACAATGTCACAAGAAACATACTTGTTTTCTGCACATGTAAGAGTACTTCTGTCAGATAAATTCTTTTTTTTTTTTTTTTTTTTTTTTTGCGGTATGCGGGCCTCTCACTGTTGTGGCCTCCCCCGTTGCGGAGCACAGGCTCCGGACGCGCAGGCTCCGGACGCACAGGCTCAGCGGCCATAGCTCACGGGCCCAGCCGCTCCGCGGCATGTGGGATCCTCCCAGACCGGGGCACGAACCCGTATCCCCTGCATCGGCAGGCGGACTCTCAACCACTTGCGCCACCAGGGAGGCCCCTATCAGATAAATTCTTAAAAGTAGAATTCCTGGAATGCATTTCAAAAATTCAATACTGTCAAATTACCCCACTAATAAAGTTTTATTGATTTATATTCCTACAAAGTGCTAAAAGCCCATTTACTTGTAACTTCACCAATACTGGATATCGCCAATTTTTATTTTTTGTTCATTTTTTGGTGAGCAACAGTTAGTATCTAACTGTTGTTTCAAGTTTTACTTTCCTGATTACTAGTAAGTTTGAACATCCTTTAATAAGTATATTGATGATTTGAGCTTTCTCTGTAAATTATCTGTTCAGAGCCTTTAATCATCTAAAAATACTTTTCTTCAAAGAATAAAGTATTCCTTATGTATTATGGCCTTTAATCAATTATGTATCACAAATAATTTCTTGTTGTCATTTAGCTTTAGCCTATGTATATTATAGCTTCCATTGAACGGAAGTTTTTTTTTTTTTGAATGGAAGTTATTAATATTTATGTTACTAATGCTCTCTGGACTTCTCTGTATTGTTAGGAAAACCATTCCTAATCTAATCTTACTAAAATACTCTATATTTTTGCTATTAGTTTGAATATTTAAAATTATTTTTATACTTAACTCCTTAAGCCATCTGGAATTTATTATTATAATGTAATAAAAGACTATAACTTAATTGTTTCCACACAGGTACCAACCCATTTATTGAAGGGGTTATTCTTTTCCTAATGAGTTAAAATAAGTTAATGATATAGTAAATTTCTGAATATTCATGGATATGTTTTGGGATTCTCTATTCATTGACAATATTTGATTTGTCAGTATTCTTTTCATTGACCTATTCTATTTGACCATACAATCCTAACTCTTGTAATATTTTCTGATACCCAAGTAGGGTAATCTTCTCAATGCTCATCCTTACCTCTATCCCCTACCATTATTATTTTCAAATTTTTCTTAGCTCATCTTGTGCGCTTTCTCTTTCAGATGAGTGTAAGAATGTATGTCAAATTTTATAAACAAGCAAGCAAACAAGCAAAACCTGTGTGGATTTTGAATTCAGTACATTGAATATTTTAGAAAATTTGGGAATAATAGACATCTTTACAAGAAGGACTCTTCTCATATGGGAACATGGTATTTTTTCCCTTACTTTGGACCTTATAATGTTCTTCATAAAATCTTAAAAATGCTTGCTAAGTTCATTCCTGTTTTATGAATTTTTGGCTATTTTGATAGTATTTCTTTCCTCCGATATTACCAGTTCATATCATCCACTGCTGCTGTATGAGAAATTTATTTAATTTCTCATTATTTAATTTCTCATCTCTCTTTGAATCTTACATCTAGGAAAACTATCCTATTAAGTCTGTTCTTTAGTGGATTGTCTTGGATATTCTAGTTATGCAACCATATCACCAACAAACCTTATAATTTTGTCTCTTTCTTTACAAATTCTATACCTCCTATCTGTGATATGAACTACAACAGTGATCAGTGGTGAGGGCTATTGTCATCTCTGCTTTCCTTCTCACTGTAATGGAAACACATTTCAACATTGAAGATGATATTTTGTGGGTGTTTCTGGTAGATACCTTTCATTATGTTAAGAAAGTTTTCCTTCTATTCCTCATTTATTTAGGATTTTTCAAAGCAAAGACGAATCACTATACTGTCGGTGTCTATTGCATTGAATTTCTTCTTTCATCCAGAGATTTAGTGACTTCTGTTAGTATTTTATATCCTAAAGTTGAAGTATCCTTGTATTCCTGGGGTACATCCTACTTCGTTGTGAGGTATTATTTTTAATACACTATTGGACTCAGTTTGATATTTTAATTGTATCAGAATTAATAAGTGAAATTAGCTTAATTAGCTTAATTTCTTCCCTCCTTTCCTTCCTTCCTTCCTTCCTTCCTTCACTCCTTCCTTCCTTCCTTTTTTTCCCTCTATATATAGTTTAGGATCAGATTAATTAGCTTTAGAGAATGCATCTTGTTTTCTGCTCTGGGACTATTAATATAAGATTTGTATTTATCTTGAAAATTTGGTATAGCACTGATAAAGTAACCTGGATCTAATCTCATGAGTTTTTGACTACTTTGACTACTGTAAAAGATTCTGTCCACATCTTTCAGATCACTCTTATAGAAGACTATAGCACTTTGGAATATGGGTTAATAGCACAAAAATTTTCTGCCAGTTTAGTTTTTCTTCTTTGATGTTTTAGAACAATATTGCTGAATTCATTTTGTTAAATATCTACTGCTCTACCCTTTTCTTTTTCTTAACAAACATTTACTGAACACCTGTAGATATAGGACATGAGTGTAAATTTAAAGATAAGAGATGGGCCTTGTGCTCAAGGTAATTAGAGGAAATTAGACAGTGTAGAAACAGACTTGTGTACAATTAACTATAGTCTAACAATAATATATTAAGTCTTAAAAGAATGATCTGAAAAAAGTGATATGAGAGTGAAGGCAGATACCATGTCCTGCCCTCCATCTGCAGCACACAGTGGAGTATTGCTCCAGGACTTTGCTTCAGACGTGTAAGATCCCCCATCCATTAAACCACTGATGTCTCTAAAAAAAAGTGATATGACATTTCAGAGATAAAATTAGGTAAAAACTTGAAATTCTTTATTTTACTTTTACTTTTAATTTTATTTTATGGACAATGAGGGACTCCTGAAATCTTCTGAGCAGGTAGATAGCTTGATCTGGTTTCATTTTATTATAAAATAAACGGGATGATGAAGGAAAAGACAGCTTCAGGCTCCTGAAATCATTTGAGTAGGTAGATAGCTTGATCTGGCTTCATTTTATTATAAAATAAAGGGGATGATGAAGGGGAAGACAGCTTCAAGCTACTATATTTGTCCTAAGGTAAATTCTATAGAAAAGAGAAGTTATAAATAGTAGAAGACCTTTGTAAATCAAGGTTTGATGGTTGAAGTCACATTTGTATGGAAAGATTAGTTTTTCCCCACATTTTGTCACAAAGGATACTTTTGATCAGGGGTGTTATTAAAAATATTTAATAACTAGTATGACACAGGTCCTGACAATCAGAACAGGGAACTGACTAATCAAAATAGAGCAAGTCATAAATATGTAATTAACAAGTGTGACCATACCGGTATGTACTGGCTGAATGTCAAACTTGCCTTTGACTCCAATTTTACAGCCATGGATCTCATGATTTGAAATATTCTACTTGTTAAACACATTTCATAAATTAAGTAAAAAGATAATTTATTTTCCAATTTCTTAATTTAATAATAGATTTCTATAATTTATATTAGCTTAAGATTAGTATCACACAACTAAATTGATACAATTTTAGCATCCATCTGTAAAACTTGGTTGTTGGTTGGCCTAGTGGCCTTATATCAGGCAAATATGTAATTTCCACTTGGTATTTTGAAATATTAAAATATTTCCCTAATTTTATAAAATTCCCAGAAGACAGGTAGACTGCTGTCCTCAAGTAACAGTGTTGATTTAAGTCATGTACCTTATAGCAGCCTGGAGATGTTTTTAAAATCAATCTCTCTCTCTCTCTGTCTCTGTCTCTCTCTCTCTCTCACACACACACACACACACACACACACACACATTACATAAATGTCTTTATAATTGACCATATTTTTAGTTGCCAAAGTCTCTACCACTCTCTTTTGTTTTACACATATATGTTATATTATTTTACCTACCTGAACCCAGACGGCATATGTGTTTGTAATCCCTGATTTAGATCTTTTTATGTCTTTGGAGACATCATTTTGTTCATGTTATTATCCAATTCCAATGGTAATGAGTCATGCTGTGATAGGGTTTAAAAAATTTTTGAGGTGGCTCCATCTCTTGAAGCACTGTTAACTCAGAAGATTTTATAATTTACATTTGGCAGGTTCTGCTTGAGCTGAATTCACATTGACTTCCATTTTAGTTCAAAGAATTTTTGTCTCTAAAATTCTACTATTGACCTTGCAAATGATTTTGAAAATGACAATTGACTTTTTATACTATGCAAAACTTCTCATTTTGATTTTTGTTTTGAATCTTCCTTCTACTTATATACACTGCTCCTTCTCTAAAATCAAGTCTCTTAAAACTGCATGTCCCCAATCCCCCCCACCCCCCAGCCAATAAAAGCATCTGTGATCTTGAGTAATTCATGATGGTACCCTTGCCCCATATGCATAGGCAGGGACCAACTGGCAACATTCTTGTGCCACCTTGGTCTGCCTATTACTTTCATGGCCTCCTCATTCCTCCCCTGGGACCACTTGCTGATGCTGTGACAAAGTCCAGTCTAAGATATGGCCAACTTTGTGCTCTAAATGGGCTGGTCTTCCCCTCCCATTGTTCTTTGTAAAGATGATGGATAATTTTAGTGAGGACAAAGTAGTGGAAGGACAATCAGAAGAATGCTGAATGGTCACAGACCACGTGGCAGATATAATGTCTTTTTGATGACCATTAATGAGCTAAGATGTACTTTGGGGAAAGTACATTCCAAGGACTTTGTGAGAGGACCTTATGACTGGATCCTATAAGTCTTGCTTATATTCACAAGAACTCAATGTCTGCACATCCTGACTTTTACATTGCACTGACCATATTAAGTAGGCTAGTGGATGGCAAACAAATGGCAGAATTTGGGGAAGTTTTTCTTTTTCCTTTGAAAAAAAGTAAGGCAGATGGTGTTTTGAACACAACTTGCCATAGAACATGAAAGCATAAGAGTTCTGGCTGTTTGAAGGAGAAAAAAAAATAAGTCGACTTATTTTAATGGTATAAACTAGCTTTAGGTTTTCTCAGGGGCTTAAAAAAAAGAGTACTGAGAAATGGGAGTGAACTGCAAGATAGGGTTTGTATAACAAGTACCTCAAACCACAGAAGTCACATGGGCTCTCTCTGCTTTGCTACTTTTGATTACTTGTCAGAGAGTTATACTTTTAGCTTCCCCCAGCCTGCAAGACCACTCAACCATGTGCTAGCTGGAGTAATCTTTATTCACAATGTCTTTACAAAGGATCATGCAACAGAGCAGCAATGGCAATTTCGTGGAGTACTGTGCTGGTCCAGCGTATAGCTCTTACCCCACACTCACAGGCAGCTTTCCCATGGATGATAATAGAAGGCTTCAAATGCTGGCAGATACTGTGGCTACTTTGCCTCGGGGAAGAAAGCAGGTATGATTGCTATTTTGTACCTTTTAGAGTGTTCATGTTCTCTTGAGAGCAGAGTGATGTGTTTGTCTGACTGCATATTAAAAATGTTATTTTAGCTGCTTTGGAATTAGTGGCTCAGAGTATGGGTGAGGAAGGAGGTGAGGAACCCAGAGAGCTCCTGCACTAATCCTTAAATCTTTAAGATTTAAGACTATAAGACAACACTTTTTTTTTTTTTTTTTTTTTTTGCGGCACGCGGGCCTCTCACTGTTGTGACCTCTCCCGTTGCGGAGCACAGGCTCTGGACCCGCAGGCTCAGCGGCCATGGCTCATGGGGCCCAGCCGCTCTGCGGCATGTGGGATTTTCCCGGACCGGGTCACGAACCCGTGTCCCCTGCATCGGCAGGTAGACTCTCAACCACTGCGCCACCAGGGAAGCCCAAGACTATAAGACAACATTTTTAAGGCAAAAGTTAAAAGAAGATTGTTTTTCTCACTGGAAGAGGTGTTCAGGTAAAATAAAAATCATTGAACACATCAACTTGAAGAACGTGTATGTAGACACAACCAGCTTGAGAGTTATTGCTCCTTTTTCCGTTTTCCAATGTCTCCCATTGATTCCTTCCCTCCCAGCCTCTCTCCCAGTCCTTGATAGTCATTTCAGTTCATAATCCAATGAGAATACTTTTTTTAGGGCAAATTTTATTGACTAAATTATCTACAGTTCTGGGGCACTGGCACATACCTCACACTATTGGGAATTAAGACTCTTAACGGGATAAATGAGTGCGAGATCCATGACTTACTAGCTGTGGAATCTTGAGTAGAGTCACCTTCTTCTCTAAGATTGTTTTGTTTTTTCTAAAATGAAGATAATAATAGAACCATCTAGTGGGGCTCTTCTGCGGCTTAAGTGAGGAAATGTACAGTGCTTAACAGTTGACTGACATGTAGTATGTGCTCAATAATTATGCTATTATTTTAATTTTTATTGCAAAGTATTTCCCTAGAGAGGAAAACTCATTTGGAAAAAATCCATATACAACTGGATTTATTGTGAGTTTTTTTCATTTTTCAATTTCCAGCTCGTAAAAAAATGCAAACCAAAACACCTCTTCAGATTTTGGTTAAATAACTTGCTATAATGTCCCACGTACATATCTGAATACAGAAAATATTAAGAATTGCTTTAAAGCATGAATTTTTGCCCTTAACTCTTGTATGCACATCATATGTTCCTCTTAAGCCTTCTAATTTCAGGATTAGGGAGTTACAGCATAGTGGGAGATTCGTGATCTTTTTTCAGTGACGTACATAGCGGATTCCTTGGTATTTTTCACAATGAAGATAAGGGAATAATTTGTCATGGTTTGGATGATTGATCCTTTTCAATCCAAAAGTGCCTTTATGACATTGTTTAACATAATAATGAATATTCCTATCAATTTACTGTCTGAAACTAAAGCAACTGTGGGAAGTACCAAAATCTCTATTCACTTTTCATATGTACAGCAGTGTAGGGTGTACAAAGATGAGAAGGACACTTTTTCCTGGCCTTATAGGGTTTACAATTGAGTAGGCAGAACCAATAGGCATCATACAATGTAAAATAACATACCTGCTCCAATCCAAGTACATGTCTTTGAATGCAGCCTTGAAGGATAGATATTCCAGATATTGAAGGATAGATATTCCAGTTATTGAAGGGTATTCCAGAGCAAAGGAATAATTTAAATGCCACAGCACAGATCTTGGGGCTCTTAGGGCAGTTTACGTAACAACACATTATTGTGTTAGGTGGACCTGATGAGAGTCTGTGTGGGAGGGGAGGGGAGACCTCAGAGCTGGGCTGCTTTACACAACACTTGGACACTTCCCCTGAGGAAGTAGTAATTTGACCAGCACAGGGAAGCAACTGAGCATGATTGAGTAGAAGGTTTTAGGAACCTTAGTCGGGCAACATGCTTGTCGGTAAGTGGGTAGAGACTAGCAGTGAGGGAGCAACTTTTGTAGTTGGAGAAAGAAGATTCGAAGGAATGGAGAAGAGCCTCAAAGGCTTGGCTGTGAAGGCAGTGAAGAAGGAGGAGACACATCTGGTTTTAAGCCTGAGTGAAGGTAGCATGAACTAAAAAGAGGAATCAGTAGAAGGCTATTGGCAGAAGATAATGAGAGGGATGTAGGCATATGAGATGTACATGAGTGTGTGTGTGTGTGTGTGTGTGTATAATCTGTATAATATCTACACATACACACACATTTCCACACCAGTTATTTTATTCATATATTCTCATCGTTTTTAGTTCTTCTCTTTTCCCTTTTCTCATATTCTTTCCCATGGTAAGACTTTTCCTATTCAAACAGCTTTTTCTTACTGTTGTGAGATTTACTTTTAAAAAAAAGGCAAAACAAAACATCTTGTGTACGATACTTCTGATTCTGTACAATTATCATCAGTGAGGCTTGATGCAAGTTTATCCCAACAGTTCAGAATTTTCCAAATGGGTGTTCATTTCCCTTAACTGGTTTTTTAGAGAATAATCACATATTTGGCACTGACTGAACTGCAGGCAACAAGATCCCTTTGAGGCAATCCCACAAGCAGGTGTTTCTCTGCCCACTGTTATTTTCAACCTTTTCAGGGCTGACGTCAACAATTCATACGTCTTGTTATCATTGGCTTTGCTTTCTGCAAAGCTCTATCTGGTTAGCCAGGGTGTTTATACTCAACATTATTTAAAAACAGATTTCTGTGTATTTATATGATCTCAATACCTTTATTTGTAGAAGGTGACACACTCCCAGTATGGCTCCTACTTCTGAGCATGGTTTTAGAAAAAAAAAATCTCTACAATGGAAAACGCTATAGGAAGGAGACAGGACGAAGTAACGTCATCTTGATGAATGTGGCAATGCTAAAGGAGTAGCCACTGGACCTTACACCCACTCTCCCAAGGGTAGTAGGTTGTCGTTGGAAAGTAGTTTCCACTGAATGCTATAGTGAAAGCCTGACAAACAGAGGAGAAGCCTGAATGTGCATTAGTGGGACCATAGACAGACTCTCTTTGCCTGGTTTTCTTTTGGTTATCGAATTATTACTAAATAGACAACTTCTGGAAGGGTTATTTCACTTATAAGTTCAGGTACAGAATATTGTACTAAACCCGGTAATGCATGTATTTCTGGGATGGGTTCTACCCTTCAGGATCTTTTACATTATTTCTGGCTACACACCCATCCGTTACCAAAACTCCCAAGTGTTCCTGACAGCAAGATATTTTGATCATTTAATGTATACTTTTAGTAGAAAACTGTTAATTTCACTACAAAAGAATTTGAAAAGTATTCTCTAATCTATACTGTGGTATGCTTAGAGACAATATCCAAAAATTTTTTCTTGAAAAAGAGGTTCATGGGCCCACAATGAGACTTTCCCGAGAAGCTGCAACATTCTATTTGGGTTCCTTAAGGGCACTTAAGGTTAAAAACTTGAGTTCAGCTCCATTATTTTGCTAATCTTAGAATATTTCTCTGGAGCCCTGCTATCCTAAAGCTCCTGACTTAAAAAGGAAAAAAAGCAATCTGTGTTCATGGAAGAATTGGGGAGAATGAGGCAGGGGACTGGAAAGGGAGCACATAATTTTGGGACTTTTGAAACAAACAACAAAAACAAAAATACCTCATCTGTGAATAGGTATCCTCCTCTCCCCAACCCGCAGCAGTTTCAGGAAATGAGTACACAGTGGGGACAGGAAGTAACAGGCTGTTACTTAGCAGCAGAAGTGGCTACAGTACGGAACTACAAGCTCCTCTGCAGGGCTGTCTGTCTGGCTCTGCGGCAGATTATTCCTAGTTTTTTTTTGTTTTGTTTTGTTTTTTATTAGTTTCTGCTTTATAACGAAGTGAATCAGTCATACATATACATCCGTTCCCACATCCCTTCCCTCATGCATCTCCCTCCCTCCCACCCTCCCCATCCCACCCCTCCAGGCGGTCACAAAGCACCGAGCTGATCTCCCCGTGCTCTGCGGCTGCTTCCCACTATCTATCTACCTCACGTTTGGTAGTGTATACATGTCCATGCCTCTCTTTCGCTTTGTCACAGCTTACCTTTCCCCCTCCCCATACCCTCAAGTCCATTCTCAGTAGGTCTGTGTCTTTATTCCTGTTTTACCCCTAGGTTCTTCATGACATTTTTTTTCTTAAATTCCATATATATGTGTTAGCATACGGTATTTGTCTTTCTCTTTCTGACTTACTTCACTCTGTATGACAGGCTCTAGGTCCATCCACCTCATTACAAATAGCTCAGTTTCATTTCTTTTTATGGCTGAGTAATATTCCATTGTATATATGTGCCACATCTTCTTTATCCATTCATCCGATGATGGACATTTAGGTTGTTTCCAGCTCCGGGCTATTGTGAACAGAGCTGCAATGAACATTTTGGTACATGTCTCTTTTTGAATTATGGTTTTCTCAGGGTATATGCCTAGCTTTTGCAAACTGACAGCTGAAGTATTTGGTCTTGGTTTCCCACTAAAGAGGGGCGTTGTGAATCATTGCATAGCAGCAAAAATGACATTTTTAACATTGATGTCTAATCTTTTAAGTCATCTGACTAAAAACAAAAGAGACGGATCCTCAGCCCTACCCCAGGCATCTTTATTTTAGAGGCTTGCAAGGGGTTAAAGAGCTTTGTCTACTCAGCAGATGTAATCGAATGTGTAGTTTGCAGCCCTGCCAAACTGCTAAGCCTAGATTTCTCATATTAGATAATGTGTAATAAAAGACAGCTGTTGCCAGCATATGCTGTTCATTGCACACCAGTTCCTCATTCATGAGTTTTGATGTCATCCCCACAGCCCTAAGAAAAAGCTCCGGCTGGGAGGGCAGTCAAGGGAGCAGAGACTCCACTGGTCAGATTCTAGAAGAGGGCTGCTCACTCCAGGGAATGGGCTGCAGGGGAAACTTTTTCTAAAGTGTAAGACCTTTGGTAAGACCTCAGACGTACTTCTTGTCACTTAGGCAGATAGTTGGTTGAACCCTGAGAACATTCCTTTCCACATCGCCTGAGTCTGACAGCCCAGATCAAAACCACGTAAACATTGTGTCAAGATGTGGAATGTGTCAGAGAATTTGATGGTGCTTAATTTAAATTGTTTTTTATTTAAATGTTAGGTGCCTATGAGAGGCTCATTGCTGATCCAGAGTGGAAACTAATTCATAATTTGATTTAGTCTGAGTTTTTCCTTTGTGTCACTGATGACCCGGATCAGTCAGTCCACAAGAATTGAGTATCTGCTCTGCATCTCACCTTGTGCTAGGCAGATATTTCCATCTTAATTTAGTCGATTAGCTAGATAGAAAGGTTAGACCGAGAGAGGTGGGGAAATTTCCTTCTCTATAGAAGTCTGGGATTTGTCATGTGGACTTAAACAATTTTATATTTGAATCTACCTAGAATAATTTTTGATTTAGAAGGCAGGTTAATGGTGGAAGAGATGAAATCTTGAAGTTTCCCTCAATGCTATGATTATTTGCTTAGCAAAAGGGTATTTAAAATTGGTGAAGGAAGGCTCAAAATTGTAAGGATTCATTGATTTTTGCCACCATTCATTCATTTAGTAGTTGTGTATTAAGGCATTACTGACTTACTTTGTTTTCTATTAGTCCTTTTTCTATGGTTCTTGCTGTTTTGCGATTCAGGTGTTTGTTTTTTATCATTGTTTGTTTTCTTTCATTTTAAATTTTACTTTATATTTTTAAATGTCTACCCTTGGGGTTTTCCTATGGATATTTAATTTAATGAGGGACAGAGTTGAAGACTCTTTTACTTTGGATCTCCCACCACCTCTTACTTGCTCGTATTGTAGTCTAGTAGTTTACTTCTGTTTGTCTGTTTAGCTGTTTTTATGGTTCCACTCGACTCCAGGCCCTGTGATGGGCACTGGGGTAGAAAGTAAAACTACATTCCCCAAGAGGCCCAAAGGATACGGGGAATTATGAACAGAAGTGAGGTATTTAATCCAATCTTCCCTTCACATAAATACACATATATGCCTCCACATGAATGAATATGTGCATTATCTGATGAATATTGACAGCAAGAGTAATAATTTTAAATATAAACCCTAGGTATGATTTACAGATAGCACGATTAGGTATGACCTACCTAAGTACTTTACAATCTGAAATAAGGATCAAAGCCAAGCAAATGGAAATAATGAAAGTAGATTAAGAAAATGTGTGTACAGTATAACAGAGAGGTTGAGAATGCTTGGGCATATCAAATTTACTGCCATCTTCCACAAGAAGGCAGGCTGCTGCATAACTGAATGGTCCCCACCCTTGTTAATGGTACTTATCAGGACAAAATCAGGCTGAAACAAACCATACAAGCTGTTATAGGTCTTCCACAGTTAGTCCTTATAAATTGAAAATAGATACTTTTTAGCAAATATAGAGAATTTTTTTTTTTTTTGCTTCTGAGCCTTCCAATTGCAGTCTTCACGATGATATAAATGATTTGAAGTCCAAAACTGACAAGTGAGGAAAATATAATTAATTTACATCAAATTGTTAGGAAGAGATCAGGTCTTCATTACGTTAACATTACTGACAAGTGGCCAAATTCTGAACACTGAGCCATTCCAGAAAATTTGTGAGAATGCTGACATTTTGTACTTGGTAATTCAAATTCCTTATACTGATGTAAGCTTTTCCACTAACAAATGCCTTAATGAAGATTTAATTTGTGCGTTAATTTCTGCTACGTGTTCTTCTCCTGGCTTTCATCCTCTATTTTACTTTTATTTGTTTGGACTCCTGAATTGATCTCCTGATATTTTCTGTAGTCCTTGACATATGAGAAGCATAATAGGTTGCCAGTTAAATGAACACCATGGGTTAACTAGTAGAATGAGCTTATGTTTTGGAGCCCTGGACCAACACTTGAGAAAGAGCTAATTAACATTTGTTAATCCCTAAGCAATAAACAAAACAAAAAAACTCACTGTAATTACCTTAAAAACAAGATGCCACTTTTTGTTAACTTTTACTTTGTTTATAACGGTAGACTGTATCCTGGAAGCTTATGTTTATAAGATCTTTTCCCAAAACATGCAGAGGAGTAAAGGTGATGTTATTTATGCCATTTACATCATTCTGAGGTTCCTTTCTTTTCTTGGCTGGAAATCTCACTGTACTCTTTTAAAACTATTGCAAAAATAAATCATAAAAAGAATTGAGGTTTTGAGTCTCTGATTTCACCCGAATTGTGCTTCTGGGTATTAGTTAGTTCTTTAGAGATGATTTTATCCTGCTAAAAACAGTAACATATTGAACTATTACAATAAACACAGTCATTTCATCAGCATCTCCCAAAACTATCAACTATTTGGGTTTTATATGCCATTCCATGGGTGTTATTTTTCTTTGGATTTCAGTGTGATTATAAATTGCTCTGGTTAACCTTTCAGAGGCTATTTTAAATACAGATTAGATATGAAGTTCTTTTTGGAAGCTTTGGAACTTTGCCACATTACATTAACTCTTTTGCCATGGGGTATTATTATGGAAGCCTCATTTAATCTTTCAAGTGGACTGCCTGAACGGTCCCTTTCCCAGCTCTCCTTTGCTATCGCTAGAGAATGGAAATTACGGCCTTTCCGTAACAATTTCCCAGGAGCTGGGCCAAAGAAGGTGATAAAGAACAAAGTCCTTTGTGATATAGAACATTTTGCAGATGTGTCTTAAGGACCTTTCAATAACTGTGTGCTTGTGTTTTTCAGCTTGCTCTGACGAGATCAAGTTCTTCAGGTGACTTTTCCTGGGCTCAAAGGTAAAGAAATTAATCTGTTTTTTGGTTTCTCAGCAAGATATTTAGGAACACAGCTTTCCAGGCTGTTGATATCACACACACACACACACACACACACACACACACACACACAGAGTCATATATACTACAGCTTACATAAACATCAGCTATTTTTTATTGACAGTTATTTTTAATGATAGGTATGTGCCAAATGTTATACTTTGATCTTTTTTTGTTTTTTGTTTTACAGAAAGCTTGTTACTGTGGAAAAACAAGATAATGGAAAATTTGGGTTTGAAATTCAGGTGGGCAGTTTTCAGATTTTCCAGACTTTTAATGAAGAAAGTGGCACTGGTTATGTCATGATATTTGCAGAGAAAGAATGAAGTTGGGCTTAGGGAATGATGGAGGCTGTGACTTGTTTTCAATGTTTTAGGTAGCTTTTCAGTGTGTTGGGTACTATCAAGGAAAGAAAACATTCAAGCGGATAAAAACCCACCCTGAGACATAGTCTGCTTCTTGTTTGAAGCTGCTTTAGTCTTCTGGTAGGTTTGAGACTGATCAGAAATTCTTGATATCAGCCAGCTCATAAATAAGAGAGCGATATACTCTTTAAAATGTGCATTTTATATATTTGAATTAGTGATGTGTTTTTTTTTAACATCTTTATTGGAGTATAATTGCTTTACAATGTTGTGTTACTTTCTGCTGTATAACAAAGTGAATCAGTTATATGTATACATATACGCCCATATCCCCTCCCTCTTGTGTCTCCCTCCCACCCTCCTTATCCCACCCCTCAAGGTGGTCACAAAGCACCGAGCTGATCTCACTGTGCTATGCGGCTGCTTCCCACTAGCTATCTATTTTACATTTGGTAGTGTATATATCTCCATGACACTCTCTCACTTCGTCACCCTTCCCCCTCCCCGTGTCCTCAAGTCCATTCTCTATGTCTGCATCTTTATTCCTGTCCTTCCCCTAGGTTCATCCGAACCATTTTTTTTAGATTCCATATATATGTGTTAGCATATGGTATTTGTTTTTCTCTTTCTGACTTACTTCACTCTGTAGGACAGACTCTAGGTCCATCCACCTCACTACAAATAACTCAGTTTCGTTTCTTTTTATGGCTGAGTAATATTCCATTGTATATATGTGGCACATCTTCTTTATCCATTCATCTGTCGATGGACACTTAGGTTGCTTCCATGTCCTGGCTATTGTAAATAGTGCCGCAATGAACACTGTGGTACATGATTCTTTTGGAATTATGGTTTTCTCAGGGTATATGCCCAGTAGTGGGATTGCTGGGTCATATGGTAGTTCTATTTTTAGTTTTCTAAGGAACCTCCATACTGTTCTCCGTAGTGGCTGTATCAATTTACATTCTCACCAACAGTGAAAGAGGGTTCCCTTTTCTCCACACCCTCTCCGGCATTTATTCTTTGTAGATTTTTTGATGATGGGCATTCTGACCAGTATGAGGTGGTACCTCATTGTAGTTTTTTTTTTTTTTTGCGGTACGCGGGCCTCTCACTGTTGTGGCCTCTCCCGTTGCGGAGCACAGGCTCCGGACGTGCAGGCTCAGCAGCCATGCCTCTCGGGCCCAGCCGCTCCACGGCATGTGGGATCCTCCTGGACCAGGGCACGAACCCATGTCCCCTGCATCGGCAGGCGGACTCTCAACCACTGCACCACCAGGGAAGCCCCTCATTGTAGTTTCAATTTGCATTTCTCTAATGATTAGTGATCTTGAGCATCCTTTCATATGTTTGTTGGCAATCTGTATATCTTCTTTGGAGAAATGTCTATTTAGGTCTTCTGCCCATTTTGAGATTGGGTTGTTTGTTTTTTTGATATTGGGCTGCATGAGCTGCTTGTATATTTTGGAGATTAATCCTTTGTCAGTTGCTTCATTTGCAAATATTTTCTCCCATTCTGAGGGTTGTCTTTTCGTCTTGTTTATGGTTTCCTTTGCTGTTTAAAAGCTAAGTTTCATTAGGTTCCATTTGTTTATTTTTGTTTTTATTTCCATTTCTCTAGGAGGTGGGTCAAAAAGGATCTTGCTGTGATTTATGTCATTGAGTGTTCTGCCTATGTTTTCCTCTAAGAGTTTTATAGTGTCTGGCCTTACATTTAGGTCTTTAATCCATTTTGAGTTTATTTTTGCATATGGTGTTAGGAAGTATTCTAATTTCATTCTTTGACATGTAGCTCTCCAGTTTTCCTAGCACCACTTATTGAAGGGGCTGTCTTTTCTCCACTGTATATTCTTGCCTCCTTTATCAAAGATAAGGTGGCCATATGTGTGTGGGTTTATCCTGTTCTGGGCTTTCTATCCTGTTCCATCGATCTATATTTCTGTTTTTGTGCCAGTACCATACTGTCTTGATTACTGTAGCTTTGTAGTATAGTCTGAAGTCAGGTAGCCTGATTCCTCCAGCTCCATTTTTCTTTCTCAAGATTGCTTTGGCTATGGCAACATTTTTAAACTATTATTTGGAACACTTAAGAACATTTGGCTCTATGTGCGTATTGTCTCATGCTCTAGGAAAATTTTAACTTATTTATGGATTTCTATTTAATAGCCTAAGAATTTCATTTCTTATTTGTGTCTGCTTTTCATGGCCATATTTGCTAAGGTGGTGAGTTAGATCAAATGAAGTCTAGTCTAATTAAGTGCAAGAGAAGTAGTTTAAGTGTTACTGTGTTCTTTTTCCATTACACTTTTGCATTTCTTTTAGAGGCATTCTGCATAACCATATCCTTAAACTGCACATCAGTTTTTATATCTTAACTCTGATGCTGCCTTCAGAAAACTTTGGTGACTAAATATCAGCCCCACAAATGTAAAGTCAGTGTCTTTTAAGATTAGGAACAGGAAGCTGCTATGTAAGATGTGTTTTATGAATAAAGAAACAAAATGGAACTCTAGCTGCAATGAATAGGTAGAAGGCTCTAGGGGAAAAGAAGAGACCTTCTCCTTTCTGAACTCTTCTACTTTTGAATTTGGTGAAAACTCTAATTCTTCCATCAGGTTTTAGAAGCATAGTACTCTCTCTTGTTCCTCATTTACATGAAACACTCCCTATTCTGTTGTAGAGACACTATGCTTTTTGTGACCACTTCTTTTCAAATGAGATTATCCCCAAGGATGTGCAGTGATTGCTACTGAAAACAGGAGAAAAGTCTACTCACTTACTCTTACTTAATGTAACCAGTGAGGATCTCTTCTCATTTTTCTATAGACATGTCACTGCTTCCCCCATGTTTCTCCCTTATACCGTAAACACTTACTCTACATGAAGCAAGAATCAAAGCTATCATTAGTAAACAGCAGGCTATAGTGCCTTGAAGCTTTGTGGATTCACATGAGCTAATGGCTTCACCTCTGGACTGCAGCATGTCTGTGCTATCTTAGTGATGCAAGGATCCACTCCTCTGCAAATTCCCTTATGGCGTATGCTTTCCATTACCAGCTCTACGCCATAACCTATTCTCTAGTACTCATAAGATTTGTAGTAGTCATCAAATAGGTGACATGCTCTGGGAACATTTTGAAGACCAGATAGAACCTCATGTACCTTTATTGTGCCCCCATCATTAACATGTATTTGGGCCCTGGTCTACTAGGTGCAGGGCATGCTGGGAGAGAACAAGTCCACCTCCTCTGGTTTCCATGGGTGCTAGTTTTTTGCTGCTACAGAGAATAATGTAGTAATTTGGCAGGAACACAGACCTTAGATTCATGTACACCTGAGTTCATATTCTTTCAGTGCTACCTTAGTGGGTTCTTAGGTGCTTCAAATGAACTAACACATAAAGTACTTTGTAATGTTCCTGGTTCCAGTAGAAGGTCAGCAAATGAAAAGTGTTTGAATGAAGGCTATCAGGCATGAGAAAGGCAATGTACTTTTGTGTCTCTAGGAAATGATTGAGCTAGAAAACTGGATAAAAGAGAGAAATATCCAACTAATAATTTCTTTCCAAAACTTGGGGACCTCTGCCTTTCCTTCTCAAAGCCACAAATTTTACACCTGTTGCAAACATATACACAGGTGCAGGCTACATCAATTAACATGTTTCCCCTTCACTGTACTCACCTTGCTCCCTGGACATGGAGGGTAGATTCTCACTGCTAATGAGAATCATTATAACAGTGGTTTCCCAAAGGAGGGTCTGTTATAGCTTTGGTTCATGTCCTCCATGAACCAGACCACCCTTCCATCTCTGGAAGGGCCCGGGCTGTGGCAAGAAGAAGACTCCCTGGCAGAAAAGCTGTTAAAGGGATCTCTGGCACAGATGGAAAGTAGATTACACAATCTCTAAAAGTCCCCTTTATCTTTAAGATATGGGGATTCTAAATGCCTTGCAGAATACATAGAAATCTCTTAGGTTAACAAAGTCAAGTTTCTAGAAGTTTGACTGACTTCTGGTTCTGCTGGTTCTGGAGGCTGTAGGTCTGTAAAATCAAAAGGAATGAACATCGGACATTCATTTTTCCACAGGGAAGCAGTGCTGGAATGTGGTTTAATTTTAGGAAACAGATGTTTAGAAGACTTACTCAACTCAGAATGCTGATTTTGATTCTAAATGCAACGAGACTTCAAAACTTAAATATGTGAAAAAGAAAAGTATAGGTCCTTGGGCCACTCTATTCACCAAACACTTATGCTGTGTTCTTGGTACAAATCGAAAACAAAAACAAAAACAAAAACAAGCTGCTTTTGCCAAATTGAGGCCAGAGGTGAAGCATAACTTTTTCTAATTTAGTCGAGTGGCTAATGAATGAGTATTCAGGGCAGATGTACCACCGAGCACTCAGGAATGAAGGTAATTGAGTCAATCATGGTGCTTTTGAATGAATGCAGGGCAGATTGTCATTATTTGCAGAACTCTGATTTAAAATAATTATTGTTGGCATATCTCCCTTGCTGGATGTGTACTGTTTCATACGCTCCTGTAATAAGTACTTTAGCTCGGGAGAACCACATAGAGATTTTTCTCTCTGCTCTTGGCCATTATTGTTTTAGCCCATTGGGAAAAGAGAAACCAAATTTTTCTTGTTAAATATGCAATAATGATAGCATCAGGTGGTCTCTTAGGCTTGAAAGTCTTAAAGTCTTAAGCCAGTCTTATCCTACTTTCTTTCTTAAGCCAAATGTATTTTTTATGAATGGAATCAGCTACAGATTGTGTGGGAGAAGTGTAAGATTGGTACTTAGATTTAGTTTATATTCAGAAAAGCTTCCCAAATTGTTCTTTGCACTTATCTATTATGCTGCTTAAGGTAACTGATACCACTTAATATTTTTTTAACAAATAGATTTTGAGTTTTTTGGTAATGGTAATCTATTTTATATTTGGTAATGGTAATTATGTATCCCTCTAATTTTACAGACTTACAGGCTCCAAAACCAGAACACCTGCTCCTCAGAGATGTGCACCCTGATCTGCAAAATCCAGGAGGATAGCCCAGCACACTGCGCTGGCCTGAAAGCTGGTAAGTTAGAACTATGCTCATGTTAGGAATTATTTAAATAGCAAGAAAAATAACTTTTTTGATAGTGAAGGTCAGGACATGATTGTTGCTTTGAATTTCCTTAACTCCTTTATGTTGCCAAGGTTTGGGTCTTGCTTGTTTTATTTCATTCGCGGGTCAGGAAAGATTATTTAACCAACCATTTTAACACTCATTTGTCTTGGCATCTCCCAGGTGATGTCCTTGCAAATATCAATGGTGTGAGCACAGAAGGTTTTACCCACAAACAAGTTGTTGACCTGATCAGATCATCAGGAAACCTGCTAACGTAACTATCTGGCTGCTTCCCGTGGGGCTTCAAAAATGTTACGGTCTCTCATAATGCCTGTTGAGTGAATGAATAGGCTTTTTGTTCAGGATCACAAGAAGGGAGGCAGTGCACCATAGCTGGCGGATTGGGTACAGACGTTTTTATCAGTTCCTTTTGTTTCTCAAGGTTTCCTCAAACTTGAACATGCTGTCAACATCTGAAGTCAGAGAACATCAATAACCCAAACATCTGAGTGGGCGGGATAGCGTTTTTTAAATTTTATTTTTAATTCAAATTCAATTAAACTGGCACACATTCTCTTTGGACAGAGAGGAATGGGTCCAATTTCCATGGCTGATGTAATCCTGTGGTTAGAAAAAATGAAAGGTCAGAAGGGCTGAGTTTTTTCCTCTTCTACCACCAGCCAATTGTTTCTCTCTCCTAGTGTTCTGTTTGAAAGAACAGTCTGCTCGGACCTCCTGCCCTGCAACACACACACTCGCATCTGCTACTATTCCCAGCTTACTAATGGGACATTTGTTTCCCCAGTTAGAGATTCAACTGACATTTCCACCCTTAGTACCTAATAAGACCTTAGTAATTAGTTAAAAGATGGAATTCACCCATTCACTAAAATGATATTTATTGAGCAAATACTATGTTTCCAGCTCTGTGATAGGCTCAGGAGAGACAAAGACTCTTCTATTGCTTTATTGTGGAAGGAGATAGGTAAGAAGAGCCTGCAAAAATAAGTAATTTTGATATTTCAATTATTGATAACTGCTATAAAGAAAGTAAAACAAGAGATGGGATAGAACATTGAGTGAGAGGGCTGCTATTTTAGCTTAAGTGTTTAAAGTGGTCCTTTCTGAGAAGGTGAGCTTTGAGCTGAGAGCGAAATGAAGAGAAGGGATGGTTAGATGAACTCCTGGTGAGAACATTTCAGGTAAAGGGAGAGGTCTCTGAGTTTCAAAGTGGGCTTGGCATATTCAAGGGATAGAGAGGAAGCCATTGTAATTGGTGGTTGGTGAATTAGGAAGAGTAATGAAGACAGACAGTTCTCCAGGGAGCAGAGTATGGGCCTCACCAGCCAGGCTTAATAGTTTTAGAATTCATTCTGATCATCTCATTTATTCTTCACAGAAGTTAGTTATATTCCTATTTATAAACGAAGTGACTCGGGCTGAAATGAGGTTTAGTTAAGACCAACCATCTAGTAAGTGCCAGGGCTGGGATTTGACCATCTGCTCTGGATGCCAGGCTCTATTCTCCAGCTACACCACAGCTGCTCCTTGTAAGCTGCCAATAAAAAATCTGCTGGACACTCTTTAGTGATTCTAGTCTAAAACTTCAAAGGATGTTTCTTTGGGGTTTGTGTGAGAGTAGTTTTGAAAGATGACTGGTGGTGGTAGAGGACTGAGTCCAACTCTATGAATCCTATGAGTTCAGGGTAAAGGATGGGGGCCACTTGAGCTCCAGAGAAACTTGAGTCTATAAGGTAGGAATCATATAGAGTCCAGGAGAACATGCTGGTGATTAGAAACAGAAACCTATATTCCAGATGGGTA
Organism: Mesoplodon densirostris; assembly: GCF_025265405.1. Lineage (NCBI taxonomy): Eukaryota > Metazoa > Chordata > Mammalia > Artiodactyla > Ziphiidae > Mesoplodon > Mesoplodon densirostris. The sequence continues at coordinate 76,996,293 of NC_082668.1, read as the reverse complement.
AAGTGGGCAGACCTCAGGTGGATAATTAAAGAGTATTGGGTGGAGACAATTGGCAATCCAGAGATAAGAAAGATGAGAGACCGTTTGAACAAATACTGAAGAGAGTGGCCAATCTATGGCTGCAGTTCTTCCCACAGACATCTATTGCTTGGGCAGGTCAGGTCAACATTAAAGTGCCAAATAGATTCATAGGGATTGTCACTATCGCCCAGAGTCAAGACCCACTAATGAGAAAGCAGACAACGTGTTCTCTTGCTATCATCTCATTATCTTGGGTATAATGCTGTTGGAAATAGAGGGAAACTGGTCTCTGCATTTAATACTATTATTTTACCATGGCTTGAAAATTTTCTTGCATCTTTATAGACTTACAGCTTATTTATCAGAATGAATTTGAAGCAATATATTAAAAATGCTTAGCTGTATAACTCACATATCATATTTATCTTATGCAGATTGATGGCATCTAACTTGAGCCCACAAAACAAATCAAATAACTCAGGATAGAGCAAGTCTTTTTATTTTTAGAAGGGCATTTGGTATAGGGAGAAAGAACACCATTAGATGGATAATTCTAAGATTAAAGTTTGTACACTTAAAAGGTTTTGAGATGAGAGAGTCATATGAAAGTTATTATCTCATAGTAGTTCTGGTTCTATTTGTTCTAGTTCCAAAATTAAGGCTGTTACAGAGGTAAAATTTCCTAGAATCTTAGGGAAGAAAGGATTTTCCCTTGCTTCAAGAAATAGCTTCTTGATTCCATTGTTTGAAAGTCCCTAGTGCCTGTTTTCATTGCTGTATCCCTCACTTTTAGCACGATGTCTAGAGTCTGGCACATAGTAGATGCCCAATAAATATTCACCAAATGAAGGAGGTGATTCACCCAGACCACAAAAGAATAGGTTCTAGCAGAGAACAACCGTCATTGCCATATAGGGTCTTCTATAAAATGAGCTACAGTTTACAAATAAACCAGAGTCTTTTCTTTCAGTCACACTCTCAGAGAGTATTTATTTTCCATATTCTTTCTTAGAATGTTGTCAGAAGGTTTGGCTTACATCCAGATACTTGAAGTGCCATGAGAATGGTAACATTTACGTTGCTTTTTAAAGATAGCCTGTGCTCAAAGTGTAGTACTCCATAAGGATGGTACTTGTTTGAAAGAATCACTCATGCTATTCCCCTCCCCCTCCTTTTTTTTCTTAAAACAGGATAGAGACTCTTAATGGAACAATGATTCTCAAAAGAACAGAGCTTGAGGCAAAGCTGCAAGTTTTAAAGGTAATTTAATTTAATACAGTGAGACACATTTTTCATCCTTGAATGTGAGTGGTAGAATAAAGATCTATTTGAAGAATTGAGATAGCCCTTGAAGATGAAATGTCATGATGAGACTAAACTGCTGAATTATCAAGAGCCATACAATTACCTTTGCAGGAATATTAAATTCCACAAACCAGGGCAAATCAGTTTCTTCCTTCCTCCTTCTGCATGTCTATGAGGCTCAGAAAGGCAACAGGAAGGCACATCACCTGAAGAACTTTTCATTAATGCACCTGTGATCTCTTTCAATTTACATTTTGTTTGGAAAAAACCAAAGAAGTAGAAGCTGTCTTTTTGTCATCCCAAGTGCTATATATGTGTGCAGGAGGGCCTGGGATTTTTGTTTTTCTGTTGTCCTCCTCTGCGTCCTTTCGTTTTGCCTCATTCTTACTACAAAAATCATCTCCCTCTACTCCTGTGGTTGTCCTTGAATCTACTTTCACTGGTAAATACAATGTCAACTTTGAAGAGGAAATTAAAATTTACAGGAGATAGTGTACAATGTAGGATGTTCAGTGAAAATTCTCTAGGCTATTTGAGGGTCTTAAAAATCTCAGTTTCCTAGACTGGTGAGGTTCTGGCAGACCATGAAGTCTAGGCCCTCGCTCATGTGCATCTCAGGATGTGCTCAGTTATTGAGCTCAAGAGGGTAGAGTTAGTATATTCCTACTTTATCTTTTATTCCTCCCTTCCACCACATTTAATTCATCAGCAAGACCTGTTTTCTTCTTTGTCAACATTGGTTTTATATTCTTGTCATTTTGCTTACCCCTGTGATCTTTTGAATCAATTTATAAAATTCATTGGAAAAAAGTACTCTTTAGACTGTGATAGTAATTGAATTGTATTTATAGAATAAATGATATCAATTGATGTTTTTATGGTTTTCGCTTTCCTTACTTCAAACACAGGATCTCTCTTTCCATTCAGGTCTTTTATGTACTTCAAAAACATTTTTAAGGGCCTCCCTGGTGGCGCAAGTGGTTGAGAGTCCGCCTGCCGATGCAGGGGATACGGGTTCGTGCCCCGGTCTGGGAGGATCCCATATGCCGCGGAGCGGCTGGGCCCGTGAGTCATGGCCGCTGAGCCTGCGCGTCCGGAGCCTGTGCTCCGCAACGGGGGAGGCCACAACAGTGAGAGGCCCGCATACCGCAAAAAAAAAAAAAAAAAAAAAAACATTTTTAAATTTCTTCATACATTTTTATATATCTTTGATTATATTTATTCCTATATACCTTCTAATTTTTTTGCTATAATAAATGTGGTCTTTTACATTTTCAACTGCTTATTGCTATTGATTTTTGTGTAAAGTTTTAAATCCAGGAGTCTTTCTGAACTCCCTTTATTCTAGTAATATGTTTGTAGATTCCCTTGGATTTTTTTATATAAGCATAGTATCATCTGCAAATAACCAAAGTTTTGCCCCTTTACTCCCAATTACTCAACTAGTTTATTCTTTCTTCTCTTACAATATTGGCTAAGCCCCTCAGGATGTTGTAAATAGTGAGTCTTATTCTTCATGTTAAAAGGGGTGCCCCTAACATTTTATCATTAAATTTTTGTAAGGAGTAAATAGTTCTTTATATTATATTTAGGTTTTTTAAATTGTCGAAAGTTAATTTGTTTCTGCAAAAGAGAGTCTTAATGAACATCATTTTCAAAAAAGTAAAACTGGCTTTTTCAGGCTTTTGTAAAAAAAAAAAAGGAAAGAAATGTAGAATATAAACTAGTGATGTTATTTAAAACATAAGTGAAAAATAAGTTTATGTTTCATGGAATAAAGAACTCTCTTGCACAACACATATTTGCATGCTTCTAAGCATTTTGTATTCTTTGAACATTTTCTCTTGAGCTTTTTAATATACATACTTTATTATTTTTTCTAACCTAGAAAATTTTCAACATCTCCATCCTCTCCCAGAACATCATGAGGACCTTAACATATTTAAATGTCCATTTAAGTCTCCATTTTCCTTATTATTGCTTACTTTAGAAAATTCTATCCATTTTTAAAATGAAAAAGACGGCATTTTTTTCTTAACAGCTGGTACACAAGTATACCAACCTGTGAACTGTCGGCCTTGTCCTTGTTTCTTGTATTCTGTTCTTTACCTCTGGGTTTACTTTCCTTCTTGCTGTAGTATTATACTCCTTTTAGTGAGGGTAGGTGGGTCTTTATTGAAAAATATCTGTTTCACTACTACTATAGAGAGTTTTATAGGTAATTGAATTATTCTAAGTTGGTGTTTTGTCTCCTTAGCACTTTGAGCACTTTGTTCCTTTGATATTTTGTTTATGAGGGAGCTCCTGATTGTTTATCCTTTGTAAGGTACTCTGCATTTTCTATATTTTCTTCTAAAAGTTTTAAAGCTTTTAAATATCTGAGTCTTTAATTCATTCAGAATTAATTTTTGTATGTAGTATGAGATAGGATTCCAATTTTGTTTTATTTTTTTCTATTTGAGTACTCAGTTCTCCCAGTACCATTTATTTTATACAGTCCTTCTTTTTCCCCAATGGACCTGCAGTAAAACCTCTATTTTTAAGCTAGTTCCAGATATGAATGGATCTTACAGGCTTCCAATTCTGATCCATTGATCAATTTGTTTATTTCAAACTCAGCTATTGTACCTTTGTAATAAATATTGATGTCTGATTGGGCAAGCTTTCAGGTTATTCTTGGTCCTTTGATTGTCTGTATACATTTTAGAATCAAATTGTTAAGTTCTATGAATGTATGTTGGAGTTTTGATAGATAATACGGTTTTATATAGATAGATCAATTTGAGGAGACTTACATCCATATGGTATTGTTTTCTTACTGACAGACTATCTCAGTAAATAATTTTTATTATTTTCTTTGTCTTTCCATAAATTCCTATAATTTTATGCAGATCGATCCTATGCAGCTTTTATTAGATTTATTCCTTTGTAAAATGATTTTTGTTCTTACTATAGTTTCTTTATTAAAAATAATGTTTTGATTGAGATTAATGTGTAGATGTGTGAAATCAATTTTTCTGTGCTGTTATATTCAAACATCCTACTAAACTATATAATTTCTAATAAATTACAGATTATTTTGAGTTTCTCATGAAGATAATAACTATCTGTTGAGAATGATATTTAGCTCTTTTTCTTATTTTGCTACACTGGTTAAGGCCTATAATACAATGATGGATAGAAGCTAAAATAGAAGGCATCCTTGCTTTGCTTTTGACCTTAAAGGGAATTCTTTTGATTCTTTCCTGTCTCTAGGGTTATACTTTTCAGGTTAAGGAGGTTCTCTTCTACACCAAGTTTTCTGGTAGTTTTTACAGTGTTCGTGTATTAAACTGCGTCAAATACTTCTTTTCTGTAAGTGTTGAGGTGGTCTTCTCATTTATTTATTTTTAAAAATCTGTCAATTTGGTGAATAACATTTAAAGATTTTCTAATGTAAAACCACCCTTGCATTTCTATAATAAATCCAACCTGGTCATAATTTATCATCTTTTTTATATACTTGTAGATTTGATTTTATAACATTTTCTTTAGCATTGTTGAGGGTAACTTCATCTTACAGGTAGATGGCCTGTAATTTTCTTTTCTCAGACTATCTTTTTTAGTTTTGGTATCAAATTTACTGGACTCTTAGCATGAGGTGAGGAGTCTCTTCCCCTTTTTGTCCTCTGGTAGAATTCTTGTAACACTATCTGAATCATCTGGGCTTGTGTTTCTTTTTGATGTGAATACTCTGTGAAACTCTGTTTCAGTTTCTTTATTAGCTATAAGACTGCTCAGGCTTTCTATTTTTGTTTGTTTGTTTGAGCCAGATTTATTGAATGATGTTTTTGTTAATAAAGTTTTAAAATTTTCAAATTTATTGCATGAAGTTGATAATAAACATTCTGTTCTCATCTTTTTCTTTTCTATCACGGCTGTGCTTGTGTCCCCATTTTCATTTGTACTTCTTTTTATGCCTTTTTTCTTTTCTTTTTTCTTGGTAATTCTCTCTAGAGGATTGCCCATTTTTAAGCTCTTTTCAAAACCCAGTATTTCAATTTTGGGCAATTTTTCATCTTTTGCTGGTTGCTTTTAAGGTGTTTTTTTGTCTTTCCTGATTTACAGTTTCACCACAATGTGATTAGGTCTGGATTCATTTCTGAATTTATACTGCTTGGAACTTGCAGTGTCCTTCCAGTCTAAAGACTTCTGACTTTCTTCAGTTTTGGATAATTATCAGCTTGACCTTTTTGAATACACCTTCCTCATCATTCCCTGGATTATCTTCTGAAATTTCTGTTAGACATATTTCAGCATCTTTTGATTTACTTTCCATGCTTCCTAACCACTTCAGATTTTGTATCACTTTATCATTTTTGTTATGTTATTTTTTATTGAAGTATAGTCAATTTACAATATTGTGTTCATTTCAGGTGTACAGCAAAGTGACTGAGTTTTACATATATGTGTGTATACATCTACTATATCTATATTCTTTTTTTCAGTTCTTTTCACGGTTATGTTATTTTTGAATTCCTTAGTAATATCTTCAGTAATGTTGTCTGTGTTCTGTATAGGATGTGTTCTTTCTCTTGAGTTTTAAAAGTTTTTTTAAAATTTTCAAATAGTTCTTTTTCGTGTCTATCTGTTCTTCGTTTCAAATTTCTTATTCTTAGGAACATCACATTTCTCTCTCAGAGGATTGTAAATATTCTTATTTTAAAATCTTTGAACACTTTTCTATTTTTATTTTGTTGTAGAGAGTCCATGTACTGATGATCAGTTTTGTTGTCTTTCTTATCATTAAACTTCTGTGGAGCTCCGGAGTCTGGATTTCCCATTTCCCTGGGCCTCTCCCTTCCACTCAGTGTGAGAGTTGGACAGTGGCTTCTGCTCTGCACTTCAAGGCTTCCAGCCTAAAGCCAGGTCTGGCAGCTTGGATGCCTTCCCTGGAGGGCCAGTGTGCTGCTCAGTTCAGGTCATGAGGCTACGTTTATGTGCCCCTGCCTCTCTGGGTACATGATCTCCATGGGCTTTAGTCGCCCTCAACAACTTTGATCAGCTTCTTTTCACAATGGTGGAGCTTCAGCCAAGGTTCTTCTCTCAAACTTGTCTTTGTCTCTGCCTCACATAATTGCATTTAAACTATCACCGTAGGGTCCAATTTCCCTGTGACCTCTTTCTTTCTCTAGGTCCAGAAGACTTTTGGGTTCATTTCTGCTCACTTTCTTTCATTTCTGTTCCTTTTCTAATCTTGAAATTATGAGATTTCCAGCTCATCTCTTGAACCAGAAATGTCTGGGTCTGACCTATTAACCAGAGTCAGGTTGGCTTCCCCTTCACACAATGACATTTAGTTTGTGCATCCTACGTGTGCATTGTGTCCCTCGAAGACTCTTTGTGGGGCCATAACCTCTTCTTTGGAAACAATGGTCCCTTCTGAGCTGTGTTTTCAGGGATTCCCTTTCTCATGGCCTGTGACTCAAATGTTTAACACGAAAACAGCACATCTAGTGGGCTGAAGGACCTACTTTTTAATCTGATATTTACTGGGTTTGTAGCCCTTGGGAAATATTTTGCTACATTGAACCTTTATTTTCTAATCTGGAACTTTTTAGGACAGTTAGAAAAATTAAACAGCATATTATCCATGAAAGCACTATAAAAGTAGTAAAGTGCCATGGAAATGTTTAGCTATATGTCTCATGTAGAATGAAAACGTTGGAGATATGTTCAACCAAAATATCCAGTCTGTGATAGCTGAGTGTTGTTCCAGGAAGCCATCCTTTCATTTATTCATTTAGCCAATATTTACTGAGCATCTGCTATGTACCAGGCACTGAGCTAGGCACAGCGAGGTGACGTGATCCAGTAGGGTTAAATCTCACATGTATTTTTAAATTTTCTTCTAACAATGAGAGGTTAGATTTGTCCAAATACACTACTGTGATATTAATAATAGGCTGACTCTGAGGAAAATAAGGAAGCTTCAATATAGACTAAAAACTCTTAGTCACTTTGACACATCTGCTCTTTGCATTGGTATTTTCTTGGTTTAAGTGACGACATACTTAGATGACTGGGACAAATCAACAGATTTGACATTTAAAAACCTTGACTTTCACAGAAACTGTTTGGCAAGCTCTAACTTTGTATTTCTGCATAGTAAGTGCAGAAATACAACTTCCTCTTCTCCCTATAATTAGTTTTGAGCATCAGTCTATCCTTATGCTCCCCAACTAGACTCTATTCTCTTGCAAGAGATAAACCTCTTTAAGAAAGAAAAAAAGGGCTTGGTATATATGCCAGATCCCTGCTAGTTCAGTACTTCCTGGTTTCCTAACTCTGACCTTCACATGACCACAGGTTTACAAGAGCTGTAATTCAGGTCGCCCAGCAGTCTCATAGCCAGGTAGACTACATTACAGTACAGAAAGAACAAGAAATTAACTGAGCCAGGTATTTTATGGCTTTGACTCATTGATTGCATATTATATTGACAACCATAATGATTGCTGCTAAATGTTACTCTTATCAAGGCTTGGAAAATCCTGCCCAGTGATTGTTCAATCTCTGAACTGAGGAACCAGCCACTTTCCCCCTTAAACCCTTAATGACATTCTTGTAATATTTTCTTTACCTTCAGTCTTCCCCTTCCAAATGTGCTTTTTTTCCCCCTCTTCCTTTTTAGCCTTCATCTGCCCCTTCCAGACTGATTTGTACAAAGGACCACTTGTTTCCAACTAGGCTGGCTGTCCTTCAGGATAAGTGTCTCCAGGCAAATCTGAGCTGTGCTTACCTGCTGGACTTGCTGTGGGGACCTGAAATGGCAAAGGAAGGGGTGGAGTAAAGAACAAGGAGGGGGAGGGAGAAGGACCCTTTTTGCCTTGTCAGATGCCTTCTGCTTGGTTGACTTTTGATTCCAGCCTGTGGGCTAGGCCAGGCCTCACGTGCAGTCGTGACCATTACAGCAGCTGTTTCATCCTTCCCTGGGCCACTGCTCTCATGTGCGGGGTAGCCAAGGAAGGAAGCAGTTAAGAAGTCAGGGTGCTTACAGTGTTCTAAGTTTAGCCCTCCAATGAAGCCTTTTAGAACTTCCCCTTTTGGGTATAGAAAATAAGTAGATATCCAGCAGAAAAGACTACTTTAGTGCCCCAGGCTTATAGAATGATGGTGGTATATTTTTTTTAAATTGAAGTATAGTTGATTTACAATATTGTGTTAGTTTCAGGTATACAGCAAAGTGATTCAGTTATACATCTATTTTTTTTTCAGATTTTTTTCCATTACATGTTATTACAAGACACTGAATGTAGTCCCCTATGCTGTACAATAAATCCTTGTCATTTACTATTTTATGTATAGTGGTGTGTATCTCTTAATCCCATACTCATAATTTATCCCTCCTCCTGTTCCCACTTTGATAACCATAAGTTTGTTTCCTATGTCTGTGAGTCTGTTTCTGTTTTGTAAATAAGTTTATTTGTATCATTTTTCAGATTCCACATATAAGTGACATCATATGGTATTTATCTTTCCTGTCTGACATACTTCACTTAGTTTGATAATCTCTAGGTCCATCCATGTTGCTGCAAATGACATTATTTCATTCTTTTTTTATGGCTGAGTAATATTTCATTGTATATGTATACTACATCTTCTGTATCCATTCAAAATGATCATGGTATTTTTTGAACGTTTACTAAGCTGTACCCACTGTTCCAACCATTTTACATTTACTAATGCATTTAATCCTCATGACAATTCCCAGGTTTAGGTTCTGTTGTTGTTCTCATATTGCTGACGGAAGAAGTCTAGAGTGTAAAGCCTTGCCGAAACAGCTAGTAAATGGACACAAACCTAAGCAATCTGTTTCTTTACTATTTTTAAATAAAAAATATATAAATATCATTGTTTCTATTATCTGTTGTTTCTATTGAAATGGCATCATTGTTTCAACTTGTTGGTGATACTAGATTATTTCTTGAGAAATTAGTGTTCCCAATATTCTGCTTTTATACAGAAAAAGAATCTTTCAAATGAGTGGGAGGGATTGTTAGTGATAGAAAGAAATGAAAAAGAAATTAATGACAAATCTCAACACCTGGAAGTAAATTGCTATCTTCACTGGGGTTTCCAAATAATTAGCACTTTTCTTCTTCTTTCTCAGCAAACCTTGAAGAGAAAATGGGTGGAGTTCAGATCTCTGCAGTTACAGGAACAGCGCCTGCTTCATGGTAAATGTGATTTCCTGTTCAGAAACCACACTTACATTTCATTCTTTCAGTATTTCTGCCTCTAAATTGTTTTAAGATTATCATCATTACAAGCAAATAATTGCCTAGCATGGATTGAGACTAGTAGCCTGTGTTTCTTTGGCATGGCTTTTGGAGTGACCACGGTATTTGGAGGAGGGAGAAGTCATCATCACACCCCCTCCTCCATACACAGGACACATGCACATGAAAACATGGACACAGGTGCACGTGTGCACTCGCTCTCAAGAGGCACCTGGGGATTTTAGAAGAGTAATATGAATGATCGCCTGATTTTCCTACTACTTCAGCAGAAGAATTAAATTCCTGAGAACATCTACGGTTCAGGGGCTGGGTAGTTCTCAGAAACTCTTGAAGCTGGGAATGGTAACATGCTTCTTGGGTGGAGCTCCTATTATTTGCTCAAATTGTGTAAGTTACAGTAATGCAGAGAAATCCTTCTTCATGGCCCTCAAATCCAAAACAGAAATATGAAGGATCATTATAACAGTAAATGCATGGCTCTTGCTTTTGTGTACATTCTGAAAAGAAGGGTTGAGTTTAAAATTTGTTGACTTGGCATTTGCCATGTGACTGGTATAACCTGAGTAACGAACTTGTAGATACAAATAATCCACTGAAACCACTAACTGTGTGGGTGTGAAATATAGGTTGTATCTTCTTCAGATAACACAGAGCTAATGTCTCTATTTATAACCTTAAAATATCTGTTTGTTAAAAGTGATAATCTGTTTACAGAAGAAGGATACATTTAATTCTTAATTAGGCACTAATTTATGGCTTAGAGGCTTGTGTCAAAGTTCTTTTTTTTTTCAAAAAATGAAACCATGTATGAGTTACTTCTCTTTTCTGTGTTTCTAAATTAATATTCTTAAAACCATATAGCAGGCTTTGTTGGGGGGGGGGGTCTGAAGTTTGCTAACCAGACAGAGGAACACATTTCTGGCCACTTCCGGGATTTCTGTAGACTTGAAGGTGTTTGGGATATCTTTGCCTCTACTTCTGGAGCATCCTGGAGTGGAGATGGGGTTTGGTCTGGTAAGTGTAGGCAGTTCTATGGCTTTATGGAAGTGGCCTTGTATAGACATGATCCTTAGTTCAGAATCAAGGAGTTTGACTTTTCATAGGTCATTGTTGTACATATTTTTTGAGAGATTGAAGGAGTTCTTTAGCTTACTTTTTCTAGACCTACAATAAATATCCAGGGCATAAGTTTCTACAAGCCAACTGCTCGCCAATCAAAAGAAATTCATCAACTTGTTGGGAGATGAACTAAAATCGGTTTTGTTAGCAAAAAGGAAAGCATTATAACTAGTCACCACAGGGCTGGCCCTACTCAACCTTGCAGATCATATGGAAAAATAAACAGTCTCTTTTTATAGTGTCAACCAAGGACAAAGGAGAGCAGAAGTAGATATTATCAGCACAAAATAAAACAATTTCTGAGTGTGTAAGGTTCTATTATTTTTCCTGAAGCAAAGTCATCTTCTAATGATGTTTTTCTCATGCTAGTATTACAAATAATCTCCTTTCTTTTAGCAGTATACTAACCAACTCAAATAGTACAGAAACAAGTGGGATATGAATAGGCTGTTGGTGTGAGATTAAATTTTGAGTTTGGAGAGCCCAGATGTAGGTTATAAAATGTTGATGAAGAAATTCAACTAAGCAGATAACATTCAATTTCTTCAAATGAATTATTACTTATTTTAGGAGAGGGATCTTTTCTGGGTACACTACCATTTCAAAGCATTTAAGTATTAAAGTGTTCTAAGAATCATCTGGGCATATCGAGGCTGGAAGATATCCTTTCTGTTTTAAACATCTTTGAATTCTCTAAGAATCAGCCTACAGAGGCAGGTTTTTTTTTTTTTTTTTTTTTTTTTTTTTTTCCGGTACGCGGGCCTCTCACTGTTGTGGCCTCTCCCGTTGCGGAGCACAGGCTCCGGACGCGCAGGCTCAGTGGCCATGGCTCACGGGCCCAGCCACTCCGCGGCATGTGGGATCTTCCCGGACTGGGGCACGAACCCGTGTTCCCTGCATCGGCAGGCGGACTCTTAACCACTGCGCCAACAGGGAAGCCCCTGGGGGCAGGTTTTATAACTGTGTTTCCCATACACTTCAAGTGATGTTATAATAACTTTACAATTATTAAAAAATATAGTAACTAAAAATCAGAGGAACTAAAATAGAGAAAATCCATAAGAGGCATTTCCCCAAGTATGTTCTTTGGAGCCCATTTCTATGATAATTTTAATAAAAGGTGGCATGGTCACTTCAATATAAGAAATGATTCTTTTGGAAATTCATAAGTCGCACTGGCATACTGTTAGATGAGTTGAACTGTTCTCACATGAAGAATCTTGTTTCAATTTATTTAATCTAGCATTACCATTTTTGTCACCATGGAACCCTTTTACCTGGAAACTAGTTTGTGAACAAATAGTTTGAAAAATCGTACTATAAGGTTTATCGAATGGTCTCATGAACAGTTACTTATTCATGCAAGTGAAAGTTTAATGAAAAGTATTATTTACCCTTACTCTTTCTTGTGCCCTTCAAAGAGAAATTTGGTGTATTTACTTGTAAGGAGTGATGCTCAGATCCATTTCACAGTAGGCTTTGTTTTCTGCTTTCTAGGTGATGCAGCTAACTGCCCAAGTTTGGAAAATATGGACATAGATGAATCAGCTTTGTTTGGACCCCTGCCTGGTTCAGCTCTCTTGGACCGGAGTCGATTATCCAGTGAGAGCAGCTGTAAGAGCTGCCTGAGCTCCATGACGATAGACAGTGAGGATGGGTACCAGACATGTGTGTCTGAAGAGTTGAGCAGGGAAGCCTTCAGCCAGCAGACAAGCACAGATGATGAGTGTTTTGTCCTCAAGGATGGGGATGATTTTCTGAAGAGGTGTTCTTCGAGGAGGAACCAGAGCATTAGTTCTGCTAGTAGTGGGTCCATGTCTCCCTTGTGGGAAGGCAACTTCTCAAGCATGTTTGGGACTCTGCCCAGGAAAAGCAGAAGGGGAAGTGTCCGGAAACAGCTCTTAAAATTCATCCCTGGCCTTCATCGCGCTGTGGAAGAGGAAGAGAGTCGCTTTTAATGGGTTGTAGTGCCCTTTCATATTAGCTTATTTCATAAATATCTTCAGATTCATTTAGACCAACTCCACCCAGCTTAGTGGGAAAGTGCAGATGGATTGCAAAACTGACATCCCATTTCATGGCAATAGTGAACTTTATTTAAATTTTTTTTTTTTTTTTTTTTTTCGGTATGTGGGCCTCTCACTGTTGTGGCCTCTCCCATTGCGGAGCACAGGCTCCGGATGCGCAGGCCCAGCGACCATGGCTCACGGGCCCAGCCGCTCCGCGGCATATGGGATCCTCCCAGACCGGGGCACGAACCCGTATCCCCTGCATCGGCAGGCGGACTCTCAACCACTGCGCCACCAGGGAGGCCCTATTTAAATTTTTGTATCATTATGTTTGCTCCTTCAATCATTTTTTTAACCAGAACAACTCAAGTTCTAAGCAGGCAGTAGGAAAATTAAGTAATAACTTAGAAAATATAACAAATTAACACAAGTGCCTGCTCATTTTAATGCTGCCTGTGAAGGCAAGAGTAAAGTTTATTTTCTAGATTATTCATGTAAAAAGTTGAGAACTTTTTGGAGTCAAGTGTGAATAAGAAAGTGACAGAATATAATTATTTGGAATACCTTCTGTAGGTTAATTGTTAGGTTACAAAACTTTATATTTGCTTAAGCTCAGTAGCCTTTGGGGAGGCTTATTAATAGGCAATTTTGAATGTTTCTGTTCAAATCTATGAAAGATTATAAACAAAGATGATCATCAGCCCTTTTTTACATCCACAATGACAATAAATCAGGAAGTATAAGATTTAATATGGGGGTTTAAACTTTATGAGATCCATGGAAAGATGTTATCTAAGATGGGTGCTAAGGAGGACTATAATAAGTCCTTTTTTATTGGTAGCCTAAACAAAATGGATGAGGATGTCATTCTTACCTAATTCAACTTTTGTTCTGCCTAAACATTGATGACAAGTCTAGCTCTCTCAAGATCCTACAGCCTTGTGATTTTTTTGAACAAATGTCTAAAATTTGAAAAATTAGTCAGGAAAAGTATTTTCCTCCTGTAGATTTTTTTTCCACATTACTCCTCACTTTATATTATATATTCCAAATAGTTATTGCCTCAACACTCTTTTGTCTATTAGTTATGTTAATATCACATTACTTCTAGCCTTTCAATCATATTTTTATTCAATACCCATTAAAGTCCATGATTTCTCTGTTCTGGTGATAAAGCTGCTCATTACCTATATTCTAGGGTAGATAATCTGAACAATGCAATAAATAGTCCTTACTGATTTTAAACTCTGTGTGTGTGTGTGTGCGTGTGTGTGTGTGTGTGTGAGAGAGAGAGAGAGAGAGAGAGATAGTTGACTTTGAGCGCAACTGATACACTTAAACACTTAAATAAACTGAGTAAAGAGTGAGTCATTTTGAGAAAAAAAAAGAGGTGAAGGTAAGGAAGCTTGTAGGGTAAGAAATAAATAATAAAATAAAATAGAAAAAGATTTCTAATTGAGATCTGCTTCCTATTAAATCTCTGAATTCAGAAGTATCCAGCGGGCTCTGCTTGAGAATCATTCATGTGAAAAGCAGAGCTTTCACAGGAACAATAGCAATCTTGTCTATCATTTACTGAATGCATAATAGGTTATAGGTGCTTTCCATGTGATCCTGGAAATAACCCTGTAGAGAGATGTTAGGCATACAGATAAGGAAGCAGGTATTGGGAGAAGTCCCCATGGTCAGTGGCAGTGCTGATATTGGAAGCCAGTTCTTCCCAGCTCTAGCCTACCCGCTTAGTCTCTCTAGATATTGCTCACCCTTTTGCTGGTTCTGTGTAGTTATCACCACAGGACTACCTCCTGCCCCAATCCCAGGAAAATTTAAAATGCGCAATTGTAGATATTGCATGAATAAGGGTATTGTAAATAGGAAAAAAAAACATTCCTATTTGGTAAATAGGAAAACAAACATATATTTAGGGTGACTCTTCCTTCTCGCTTCCACAAGCAAGTTTTCAGATATAAGCACATTAATAACTGCATGGTTAGCAATACATTTATTTTCAACAAGGGCTTGCAAATCAATTGTGATTTGATTGATACTGCTTATCTCTCATTGTAGGCTAGAATTATCATGTTAAAGATCTGCTTACATGAATGCAGCATTATCTGTTAATCCTATTTCGCCAAGTCAAGGGGAAAGAAGTATCACATTTATTTGAGGAAAGATGACTTTATAGTCTTCTACAATGTGAACAATGTTTCAAGAACTACCACAGTTCATCTGGAAAAGCAGACAATATGTCATTTGCTTTTCTGTGGTTTTAAGTGTTAAATATAGTGTAATACTTTCTTACAGTAAGCATCAAACCCAAAATGGTACAGGGAAGAAGCACATGGCATGTTTTGCTGTAGTCTGTGATGAGCAGAATTAGTCAAGAATTAGATATGTTCAGGAAAAAAAGTTAAGCACTTTTTAACCAAAGTACAGGAAGTAAGGGTATGTCATGTTTTGTGTGTTCACAAGTTGTATGAAAACTCTTGTATAGTGGAAATGTGGGTAATTTCTCATAGCACAGCTTTTCAGACTGAATCTGACCTCAGTGGGGCTTTAGAAGATTTCATTTCTCTAATTTTCTGGTGCACAATGACCACAGTGACTCACTTTGCTCTAATTTACTGGGAAAAGAAAAATGAAGAGTTTTTTTTAACCCCAAAGTTGTCAAATATGTAATGTTGGTGAACTTATTAATTGATAATTTGTTATGAAAATGCATTTTTCTAGTATGGCATTGATTGATAAGCCAAATTTGAATCAAGCCTATTGGGAATTACTGTCCTGTGACTAAAAGGAACACCACCATGTCAAACAGGTTGGAACCATATTTTTTGAAATGAACTTTTATTTATTACTTTCTACTTTTCAATTCTTTTATATCTTAGTTGCATGATACAAACAGTATTAAAAATCCCAGTTTGAACTGAAAATCAAACTTGGACACAGTTTGTGTAACTAATCATAAAGTATAAATATTTATGGATGTATACAATCTAAGCACAGTAAATAATACATAACAACTATACTATCCTTCAGATCACAAAATTATTGGTGCTTTATATCTATTTCCTTACAGAACTATGGGCAACAAAATAAAAATTTGATACCTTTTTGAAATAAAGAATGCTATTCTTCAGTGTCAGAACTTTCTGCTCTCTCTCTCTCCCTTTACTTACTTACTTTAAATGAAATGGTTGTTTTAAAAGAAGATTAAAAAAAATCTGGGTGACCTCTTAATACCTACCTTTTTGCTGTTATTAAGAGGCATTACCTACTTAATTGAAGCTTTGCACCTGTATTAGCTTTCTGTTGCTGTTTGACAAATTACTGCAAACATAGAGGCTTAAAACATATTTATTATCTCAAAGTGTGGGTCAGGAGTATGGGCAAAGCTTACCTGGGTCTCCTCAGTGTCTCACAAAGCAGCAATCACGGTGTCACCCAGGACTGAGTTCTCATCTGCAGGCTTTATTGGGGAAGGATTTCCTACCACAGTCCCTCAGGTTGTTGTCAGAAGCATTCCTTGTGGCCATAGGTTTCATTGCAGCTTGCTTATTAAAACTCAGCAACAGAGAGAAAGAGATACTGCAAGCAAAACAGAGTCCTAAATAATGCAACGTAACCAGACTGACATCTCGGCACCTTTGCCATATAATAGAACATAATCACAGGAGTGACATCCTATCAATTGTGGCATATTGTTTGTCAGATACAATTCACAGGAGCCACCCACACTCACAAAGCAGGGCTTATACAAAGGCATGAACATCAGGAGGTGGGGATCAGGGGCTACCTTAGAAGCTATTCACAACACTATTCAAGGAGTTCACAGATTGATAACTTCAGATACTGAGTCTTCTCTAAACTTCTTTGAGCAAAAAGAAATTGTGAAGGTCACCATTTTTAATTTTTATAGAGAGAAATGTTAAGATTAACGACCTTTGAAATTAAAGAAACTGGCCAAGATTGTATAACTAGCCAATAAGCTGAGTAGGAAACTGTATCCAGGTCTATTATTGACTGCCCAACTTTGTCCCGCAAGTACATGAAATGATAGAAGATTTTAAAAGAATATTAAAGAGTGAACCAGTTACTTGCTTCCAAATTCTGCTCAGGGAATCTGAATGTATTTAAGTGAATTCAGTGATTGACATGCTGGACTTTATCACTTCTATGTGGGTGCATCTTTGTAAGCAGACAACAGGAATTCCACAGAAAAACAAAACAAAACTTTCATAATCAAAACTACAAAGCACAAAAGGAAATGATCAACCATGAGCAAATGTCAGGTGATTCCACAAATAGCAGAATTATTAGAACTTGAGAAAATAAAACAGTTTGAAAGAATATAAAAAATGTATATCTTAGGAATAAAGGATAAGTCTCACAACTTGATAAAGAATATCTACAAAAAACCTACAGCTGATATCATAATGTGAGAAACTGGATGCCTTTTCTCTAAGATCAGTTACAAACTAAGGATGTCCTCTCACCAGTTCTATTTACCACTGTACTGAAAGTCCTATTTAGTTCACGAAGACAAGGAAAGGAAATAAAAAGTATACAAATTAGGAAGGAAGACATGAAACTGACTTTGTTTTCAGATGGTATGGTTGTCAATGTGGAAAATCCCCTCAAATCAACAACAACAAACATTCTGGAACTAATAAGTGAGTATAGCAAGGTCACTGGACAAAAATAACTATACAAAAGTCAACTGATTTCCTATATACCAGAAATGAACAACTGGGATTTGAAATTCAACAATCGATACCATTTACAATAGTACCAGAAAAAAAAAAAAAAGAAACACTTAGGTATAAACCTGACAAAATATGTACAGAATATATGTGGAAAACTCTCTGATGAAAGAAATCCAAGAAAATCTAGATAGATATTCTGTATTCATGGATTGGAAGACTCAGTAGTGTTAAGATATTAATTCTTCCTAACTTAATCTATAGATTCATTGAAATTCCAATCAATATTTTTCAATCATTGAGAAACTAATTCTAAAATTTACATGGAAAAGTAGAAGACCTAGAATAGCTAATGTAATACTGAAGAAGAAGTATAAGAAGGAAGAGGAGGAGAAGAAGAGAGTTGGAGGAATAACAATACCTAATTTCTAGATTTCCTATAAATCTACAATAATTAAGACAGCAAGGTTTTGGCAAAAGAATAGACATATAGATCAATGAAACAGATTTGAGCACCCAGAAATAGACCTGCACAAATATAGTCACTGATCTTTGACAAAGAAGTAAATGCAGTTAAATGGAGAAAGGACAGTATTTTCAAAAATGGTTCTTGAACAATTGGACATCCATATGCAAGACTTTACACATTTCATGAAATTAACTCAAAATGAATCATAGACCTAGATGTAGAACATAAAAGTATAAAAGTTCTGGACAATAACAAAGGAAAACATCTAGATGTCCTTGGGTTTCATGATAAATTTTTTAGATACACCAAAAGGATGATTTGTGAAAGAAAATGTTGATACATTGAACTTTATTAAAATTAAAAACTTCTACTTTGGGAAAGATACTGTTAAGAGAATCAAAAGAAAAACCAGAGACTGGGAGAAAATATTTGAAAACACATATTTGAAAAGAACTTGCATCCAAAATATAAAAAGAACTTTTAAAATTCAAAAATAAGAATACAAACAACCCAATTAAAGCATGTTCAAAAGATGTGAACACATCTCCGAAGATAATATGTAGGTGGCAAATAAGTGCATTAAAAGAGTTCAATATCATTTGTCACTTGGGGTTTACAAATTAAATCCCAAGTAGTAACAAGATGCTACTAGATGGCTATTAGGATGACTAAGATCCAGATAACTGGGGCTTCCCTGGTGGCACAATGGTTGAGAGTCTGCCTGCCGATGCAGGGGACACGGGTTCGTGCCCCGGTCCAGGAAGATCCCACATGCCGCGGAGCAACTAAGCCCGTGAGCCATGGCCGCTGAGCCTGCGCGTCCTGAGCCTGTGCTCCACAATGGGAGAGGCCACAACAGTGAGAGGCCCACGTACTGCAAAAAAAAAAAAAAAAAAAAAAAAAAAAAAAGATCCAGATAACTAACAATACAAATTGCTGGCAAGGATGTGGAGTAACAGGAATGCTCCTTCATTGGTGATGGGAATGCAAACTAGTACAGCCCTTTGGAAGACAGTTTAGCAGTTTTTTACAAAGCTAAACATAATCTTACCATATGATCTAGCAATTGCACCTCTAGGTACAGGCATACCTTGTTTAATTGTGCTTTATTTTATTATGCTTCACAGATATTGCATTTTTTTTTTTTTTTTTTACAAATTGAAGCATCATTTTTTTTTTTTTTTTACAAATTGAAGGCAACCCCACATTAAGCAAGCAATATCAGCACCATTTTTCCAACTGTATTTGCTCACTCTGGGTCTGTGTGTCACATTTTGATAATTCTTTCAATATTTCAAACTTTTTCATTATTATTATATTTGTTATGGTAATCTGTGATCAGTGATCTTTGATATTCCTATTGTAGTTGTTTTGAGGCACCACAAACTGTGCCCATATAAGACGGCAAACTTAATTGATAAATGTTATGTGTGTTCTGACTGCTCCACCAACCAAGTGTTCCCCCATCTCTCCCCCTCTCTGAGACACAACAATATTGAAATTAGGCCAGTTAATAACTCTACAATGGCTTCTAAGTGTTCAAGCAAAAAGAAGTCACATATCTTTCACTTTAAATCAAAAGCTAGAAATGATAAAGCTTAGTGAGTAGGGCATGCTGAAAGTTGAGATAGGTCAAAAGTTAGGTCTCTTGTGTCAAATAGTTAGCCAAGTTGTGAATGCAAACGAAAAAATCTTGAAGGAAGTTAAAAGTGCTACTGCAGGGAACACACGGATAAGAAAGTGAAACGGCCTTATTGCTGATATGGAGAAAGTTTGAGGGGTCTGGATAGAAGATCAAACAGCCACAGCATTCCTTTAAGCCAAAGCCTAATCCAGAGAAAAGCCCTAACTCTCTTCAATTCTATAGAGGCTGACTGAGGTGAGAAAGTTATAGAAGAAGAGTTTGAAGCTAACAGAGGTTGGTTCATGAGGTTTAAGGAAAGAAGCCGTCACTGTAACATCAAAGTGCAAGGTGAAATAGCAAGTGCT
Organism: Mesoplodon densirostris; assembly: GCF_025265405.1. NCBI lineage: Eukaryota > Metazoa > Chordata > Mammalia > Artiodactyla > Ziphiidae > Mesoplodon > Mesoplodon densirostris. The sequence continues at coordinate 76,976,396 of NC_082668.1, read as the reverse complement.
GATATAGAAGCTGCAGCGAGTTATTCAGAAAATCTAGCTGAGATGGTTAATGAAGGTGATTACACTAACCAGCAGATTTTCCATGTAGACGAACAGTCTTCTATTGGAAGAAGATGCCATCTAGGACTTTCATAGCTAGAGAGGAGAAGTCAATGCCTGGCTTCAAATCTTCAAAGGACAGGGCTGACTCTCTTGTTAGGGGTTAATGCAGCTACTGACTTTAAGTTGAAGTCAAAGCTCATTCACCATTCTGAAAATCCTAGAGCCCTTCAGAATTATGTTAAACTACTCTGCCTGTTCTCTATCAATGGAACAACAAAGCTTGCATGACAGCACATCTGTTTACAACATGGTTTACTTAATATTTTAAACTCACTGTTAAGACCTACTGCCCAGAAAAAAAATATTCCTTTCAAAATATTACTGCTTATTGACAATGTGCCTCATCACCTAAGAGCCCTGATGGAGATGTATGATGAGATTCATGCTGTTTTCATGCCTGCTAACACAACGTCATAGATCAAGGAGTAATTTTGACTTCTAAGTCTTATCATTTAAGAAATTCATTTTGTAAGGCTGTAGCTGCCATAAATAGTTATTCCTCTAATGGACCTGGGCAAAGTAAACTCAGGAAAAGAGCCCTCATTCTAGATGCCATTAAGAACATTTGTGATTCATGGGAAGAGGTCAAAATATGAACATTAACAGGAGTTTGGAAGAAGTTAATTCCAACCCCTGTGGGTGACTTTGAGGGGCTCAAAACTTCTGTGGAGGAGATAACTGCAGATGTGGTGGAAATAGCAAGAAAACCAGAAGTAGAAGTGGAGCCTGAAGATGTGACTGAACTGCTGAAATCTTGTGATAAAATTTTAATTGATGAGGAGTTGCTTCTTATGGGTGAGCAAAGAAAATAGTTTCTTGAGATGGAATCTACTCCTGGTCATGATGCTGTGAAGACTGTTGAAATGATCACAAAGGATTTAGAATATTTCATAAACTTATTTGCTAAAGCAGCAACAGGGTTTGAGAGGATTGACCCCAATTTTAAAAGAAGTTCTACTGTGGGTAAAATGTTATCAAACAGCATTGCATGTTATAGAGAAATCACTCATGAAAGGAAGAGTCAATCTATGTGGCAAACTTTTTTTTGGTCTTATTTTTAAAAATTTCCACAGCCACCCCTACCTTCAGCAATCACCACCCTCACCAGTCATCAGCCATCAACATCAAGGCAAGATGCTCCACCAGCAAAAACATTACAACTCACTGAAGGCACAGATGATGTTTAGCATTATTTAGCAATAAAGTATTTTTAAGTTCAGGTGTGTACATTGGTGGGGTTTTTTTTAGACGATGTTATTGCACACAATAGACTACAGTATGTTGTAAATATAACTTTTATATGCACTGGGAAACCAAAAAATCATGTAACTCTATTTATTGAGATATTCACTTTATTGCGGTAGTCTGGAACTGAACCTTCAATATCTCCCAGGTATGCCTGTATTTACCTGATTGATTTGAAAACTTATGTCTACACAAAAAACCACACACAAATATTTGTAGCAACTTTATTCTCAATCACAAAAAAATTGGAAGGAACTAAAATGTCCTTTAATAGGTTAATGGATAAACAAACAATGGAATGTTATTCAACTATTTTAAAAATGAGCTCTTAAGCCAAGAAAAGACTTGATGAACCTTAAATGCATGTTGATAAGTGGAAGAAGCTAGTCTGAAAGGGCTACGTACTGTATGGTTCTACTTATATGACATTCTGGAAGAGACAATACTATAGCAATAGTAAAGAGATCAGCGGTTCGCAGGGGTTTGCGGCTGGTGGGGGTGGTGCGTGTACTTGGAGAAGGTTGAATCAATGGAGCACTCATGAGTTTGTGTGTGTGTGTGTGTGTGTGTGTGTGTGTGTGTGTGTGTGTGAAGAGGTAGAGGTTTATTGAAATACAAACATTCGAGAACATGTAAGGTAGAAACTGACCACAACACGTACAGACACTTGCTGCAAGAGGACTTCTGGTGTATTTACCCACTGCCTAGGCTACTCATGTGCTATCACATTTTTTCCTGGTTAAATTCAAGTAAGATGGGGAGGGGGAGGGGACAGAGCGGCCCTGGTCAATGGCTGCCATGTGACCTCAGGGCTGCACCATCAGGTGAGCTCCTCTTGTCCCAGGGCCCCATTCTGGGGGCACCTGCTGGCGCTCCCACCCTTGGGCTTTCAGGCTGAGACCCTGCTGTTGCTCTTGAGGGCAGCGAGGGCTTGCTGGCACTCATGAGTTTTATAATGTTCTCTTAGCCTAGGCGGGCTACTGAAATAAAATACCACAGACTGTGTGGCTGAAACAACAGATATTTATTTTCTCTTAGTTCTGGAGGCTGACTTCCCAGCAGAACCTTGGGGGTAGGGAAGCTATCTGAGGACAAAGAAACCATCTGCGACCCAAGGAGACAGCTCTAACCAAAAACTGAACCCTCCCAGAACTTGATCTTGGACTGGATCTGGAACCAGCATCCAGAATAATGAGAAAACAAATTTTTGTCATATAAGCTATCCAGTCTGTGGAATTTTGTTATGGCAGCCTGAGCTGACTAAGACAAGAGTGGCAAACTACTCTGTATGATATTGTACCAGTAATTGTGGATATATGACACTATGTGCTTGTCAATATCCACAGAACTTTCAGCACAAAGAATGACTCAATACATGCAAATTAATAAAAACCAACTTAGGAGTTTGGGGGATCCCAGAATAGAATGCAGAATGTGACAAGACAATCTAACTGTATTAATAATGTATGCAACAACCTACTTAAGAAAGTGGAAGGAAAAGAAGCTGACCTAAGTAACTTTGGAAACGACTTAAGTCTGTAAAATTAAAGGCAAAAAAATGATACATGAACATTTGTACTCTAATTGAAACAGTTGTTTCCCATGGGGGTACCAGTTAAATATGCTGATACAGGCTTCCCTGGTGGCGCAGAAGTTGAGAGTCCACCTGCTGATGCAGGGGACGCAGGTTCGTGCCCCAGTCCAGGAGGATCCCACATGCTGCGGAGCGGCTGGGCCCGTGAGCCGTGGCTGCTGAGCCTGTGCGTCCGGAGCCTGTACGCCACAACGGGAGAGGCCACAACAGTGAGGGGCCCGCGTACAGAAAAAAAAAAAAAAAAAAAAAAAAAAATTCTGATACTGGTATACATGTATATTGGAATTAAACTATTAATAAATAAATGGTTGGTTATGGGAACCAGGTTTTTCACTGTTACAGTGAGAGTTTACAGATAAGCAGTGGAGGAGGTTAGAATGATCCATATGGAAAAGGATTAGAGCTGGAGACATCAGAATTTAGTCACTATAATATTAATATAGATACAGATGATTACATAGAGAAATACTTATAGATATGTTATATACATGGGTTAATATACACACATGTATTAACTTGCTCTGTCAGCTGAGAGGGCCTAGAAGCAATATCCTGATAGCAGTGTGCACACCTAGCACTAAGATCTTGGTTTCTAATACCATTCTCCAATAAAAGAAACCAGCATTCTTTGTAGAAAAGACTGATTCTAGGACAGGGACAGAAAATGTACAAGAAGAGCCTGGAGTGTTTTATAGTGTTAGAAAGTAAGAAAGTATTTAAAAAACAAAAGGAAAAAACCTCACAATGATGGGGATATATTGAAGGGACACAGAAGTCAATTGAATGAGCTTTCAATGGCCAAATATGGAACAGTGTGAGCAACAAAATAAATAAAGAGTATTAGATTATAGCCCAAAATATAAAATAAAATTTCCTTGCATGAGTCCATCCACCTTAATATAAATAGATGACTGAATAAATAACAAGTTGGGTGAAGAGACAAATCTCCTGTGCAGAAGGATTCCAGGTAATTTATGTAGTTACTCTACCCTCAAGGAGGTGGAGCAGAAGTCCCCATTCCTTAAACAAGGTGACTTCCTTCCAAGGAGTACAAGGTAGAAAGGGGAGAAAAAAAGTAACTCTACAGGGGCTTCCCTTCCCTGGTGGTGCAGTGGTTGGGAGTCCGCCTGCCGATGCAGGGGGCATGGGTTCGTGCCCCAGTCTGGGGCACAAAAAAAAAGAATTTAGCAGAATTGATAAAAACCCAAGAATGGCTTAATCAGGGCAAATAAAAATAAATCCACACACACATTATAGTAGAACCATGGAACACTTAAGCCAATGAGAAAAATCTTAAAAGCAACCAAAGAGAAAAGAGAAATCACAAGGAACAATAAATGTTGACAGAATCAAGTTTCTACATCTGTAACAGAGAGGAGACCTACTAAATTCCTCATGCAAAGAATGCCACTTTGTGATACCTTCTGTGTGATTTCCTACTAGCCTTTCCTAGGGGCAGAATTTAACTTACCATTGGTGGTGCACACGCTTTTCCTTCTTTCTTATATTTCTGCAGTTACTAGGTAAGTAAAATATTTATTAAAGGGACAAGGATTTGAATATATGTATGTAAAAGAATACATATATTCAATCTTTACTTGTTTCTACAATCATCCAAGTCAACAAATAATTTTTGAGCTAATTCTAATTAATGGGAACTCTTAGAAAGTCAAAACAACTAAATCCCTTATCTCAAAAGGTAGAGTTCTGTCAGAAGACACATATTGATATTATAGCATGATAAATTCTTTTTTTTGTTTGTTTTTGTGGTACACGGGCCTCTCACTGTTGTGGCGCAGGCTCGGGACGCGCAGGCTCGGGCTCGGGACATGCAGGCTCGGGACGCGCAGGCTCAGCGGCCATGGCTTACGGGCCCAGCTGCTCCCCGGCCTGTGGGATCTTCCCGGACCGAGGCATGAACCCGTGTCCCCTGCATCGGCAGGCAGACTCTCAACCACTGCGCCACCAGGGAAGTCCCCACTTCACTTTTTTTTTTTTTTTTTGCGGTACGCGGGCCTCTCACTGCTGTGGCCTCTCCCGTTGCGGAGCACAGGCTCCGGACACGCAGGCTCAGGGCCATGGCTCACGGGCCTAGCCGCTCCGCGGCATGTGGGATCTTCCGGGACCAGGGCACAAACCCGTGTCCCCTGCATCAGCAGACGGACTCTCAACCACTGCGCCACCAGAGAAGCCCCCTTCTTTTTTTTTTAAATTATTTTTTTATTTTTTTGACAGCACCGTGCCGCATGCGGGATCTTAGTTTCCCAACCAGGGATCGAACCTTTGGACCCTGCAGTGGAACTACGAAGTCCTAACCACTGGACTGCCAGGGAATTCCCCATGATAAATTCTAAGGTAAAGATATGTAACGTAATTTAAGAACTTATACAAGGACCACTTAGACTGGAGTTAGAAATGTGATCATTATTTTTCATAAACCCTTCGTGGGAGGAGTGCAAAGAACTTCACCTGGTTATAACATTAAAGCAGACATATGACAAAGGAAATTACAAAGTTTTTAATCTAAGCAAATCACTTGGATTTGAAGCAAGCTTTCCTTTTCCTCACAGCTGTGCCAATTTGGTGATTATGACTTGAGAGCCTTCTGGTCAGGTCACAAATTCATTATTGATGAAAGTGTGTGCTCAGACTGAAGAGCAGAGCAGGTGGAATGGTACCCACTTTCCTTCCCAACGGCCAAAGAAGAGTGTCTTCCATTCTCACCACACTCGTTTCCTACCTGAATCTCCAAATACCAATGAACCAGTTAAACCAGAGAGAAAATGAGAAGAGGAAGAGTGTTCGCACTGTTTGGTGAGTGAAATTCTGTAATTGTCTTGTCCTCAAATGCCCAGAATTAAGTAACTATGTCGATATATCTTCAAATCTAATTGACTAAACAATGCAGTTTACTATTATAACATTGCTTCAATATAGTAATTCTACCATTCTTGACCATCAATAACTAAGTGGATTTTTAAACTATTTTTAAATATAAAAAAATAACGAAACCATAGAAGATGATCATGGGTATGAGTCTAATCCTAGCTAGCTGCACTTGAAGGCACGGTTGTCATTTCCTCTCCACAGTGTGTGACACTTTTATTTAGTTTTAAAACTGTAGACAGAGCCACTGATTAAAAACAGGATGTGGGTAAACAGTTATGCATAGGACTTGCAGGACTAGACATGAGCTAAGATAGTGGTTCTGAAACAGCATCTTCAGACCAGTGCTGGCTTGCTGTGTAAGAATCACCTGAGAAACTTGTTAGGATGCAGATTCCCAGGCACCAGATCCCAGAGAGTCTGTCAAATAGGTCTGGGCGAGGTCCAGGAATCTTCCTTTTAAATGAGTTCCCCAAGAGATTCTCATACAGATAGCCAAGGAACCACACTTTGAGAAACACAAGAAGCTTACAATTTCTCTGCCAGCTCTGGTCGTGTTAAAGGGCTAGATTGAGTGATAAAGAGAGAAGTTTAAGAAAAAAATTATGAGAAATCTAAAAAACATTAAAAGTGTCTTTAGAAAAAAGCTACCTCCTAGGAATTTCCTGTTTAATTTCCCATCAGGGCTGTGTGAAATCTTTACCCTTTCCAGCCTCTATTACCCCTCATTTTCAGTGAGTGACACTAACCCTTACTCCACTGCAGTGGAAGTCTTCTGAAAGGAGTTTCCTTAATTCCCTTCCCCCATTGACTTCTGTCTCTCTTTCCCTTTGCCCCTGTTTCAGAGATAAGGTACTGACTGAAGTGAATTCATGTTTTTCCCTTCCCTCACATCTTTTTTACTTACCCACGGATTTCTTCCATTAGGCCTATAAATGTTTTCTATTTTTCCTTATTCTGAATTTAACCAGTTAGACCTGCTTTTCCAGCATGAAGTAAAAAGAAGATCACATCTCTTCAATATTTAATTTCATGAGTCCACGACCTGCTCAGCTTTGCAGGAGGAGATTTTCATTCATGGATCCTGTTCTGCCTTCTTTCCTAAATTCCCTGAGAATCGAGGGTCCTTACTTGGTGGTGCTTCCAAACTTCCTGAAAAGAGAAATGGGGAATTTGAAATGCCACTAGTGGGCCCAGGTTCAGTTACTGTTCTTCTACTGTTACAAAATGTTGTTACCGAAATATTGCCCTGTAGAGTTCAAGGCACTGACACCATTCCTTCTCCTGAGCCTTCAAGATCTTGGTATTTCTTGGAAAGAAGCCAGTCTAGGTCATCTGGTATTTAATGCAGCCAAAAGAATGTGAGCTCCCAAGATGGCAGTTCTTTTAGCTTTCTTTCATGTGCTCCATCTTTTGTCTTCAAGACCCCTTTTGTAATGGGATGGCTGAATTGGAAGGAGCTGTGTTCTAATTTTCAAAATGGAGCAACCCGTCTGCATGCCTAGCAAGGTTCAGATATTGAGCAAAGCCCACCAGTTGAGACTGATCCTTCCCTTGTGGTGAAATCTCTGTGAGCTTTTCCTGTTAGTGGACCGCATTAAAGACAATCTCAATTTATCAGAGGTCTTAAGTAGCTAATTTTAGAGTCTAGAGAGAGGAACCAGTATTTCTTTTCTGGCTTCTTGAGTCTCCTCCAATGGTGTCCAACTTTGCATACCAAGGACAGCCATTGTTTGCTGATGAAAGGTCCTGTTTTATCTTTACACCTGGGACGGTAGGTTACTACTTGTGTTACAACTAGCTAATTAAAGAGCCATTCTAGTGATTCTTCCCTTATTAACAAAATCATACTTCAAGATAACTTGCTGTCTCCACTTCCAGGCTTAGAGAAATTTGTCATAATTTTATATGCCTTAAATATATGTGTGTATATATGTGATACATGTGTGTGTGTGTATATATATATATATACATATATATATATATACACACATGCATATGTATACATCTGTATATATGCATCTTGACTGATTTCTTCTTGCATCTGTTGCTGTATCTTTTTCCTTCTGTTAACAACTAATCTTGGAAAAGTGTCATTGACAGCCTTCTAAAGAACAGTGTTATGTTTTTTTTAAAATTAAACTTTATTTTCCTCAACCTCTTTGTAACATTTGATATCTGTGATCACACTCTTTCCTTTATGAAATACTCTGATCCTGCCTTCTTGATTATTCCTTTTCTGATTCCTCTTTCAGCCACTTAAACGGAGCCATTCCTTAGGTTCTCTCTTCTCTATACTCTTTTCCTTGGGGTTCTCATCTTCTGTTACAACTTCAAATATCACTGCTGTATACCTCAGCCATGTTCCCAGACCAGAATTCCTTGCTCTTAGTCTAACCCTCTGACCTTATCTTTCCCTGTCTCTCCTACATATCCTGTATTTTAATTGTATTGAATGAACAAACTTTTCTGCCTCTATGACTACAGAGACTGGAGAGAATGCATAAATGAGTGGTGTGGGCCAGGTAAAGACAAATCATTTTGTAACAGACACTCAGCCTCAGTGTCAGGACAACAGGGAAAGGTGGGCAGTCAGGAGGTTATGGCCAGGAAGCCAGCTGCTACTCAGCTCCAGTGAATTGTTTTTCAGGTTTTGTTTCCTTCCGTCCCTCCTTCTTTCCTTCCTTCCCTCCTTCCTTCCTTCCTTCCTCCCTCCCTCACTTCCTTTTCTTTCTTTCTTTTGAAAGATTGTATTTAAATACTCAAGAGACTTAAAATCTGTCACAGAATTTGCAGGCCAGTAATAATGAGTTCCTTCCCTTTTTCTGTCATCGGAGTTGGCACATGAACCAACTCCAGGTAGAAAGATACATTGAACTTAGAAGTGATATATAGCCAGGCCAATACTAAGTTGACGTTCACTGCTTTTAGCAAAATCTTTGGATTTTAATACATGATCATGTTTGCAGTATCTATGCTAATTTTACAATTCGAGATTGTAAATCCACAAGCTTTACTTTTGTGCAATTGGAGGTTTTTGATTGTTGCTATTTTAAGGGGAAGAATTTCACATTCAAAATGGTCCAGAAGACATTTATTGATGTTTTTGCCTTAAAAACAAAAAACTTAAAAATGTTGTGTATGCATCACTAAACATGGAACAGACAAAAATTTGGCAGTCATTTTAAACTGGTAAGAACAGATACTACACTTGATCTTAGCCTAAAGGCCAAGAAGCGATGGCAGTCATTTTAGAAAGGCAACAAAAATATGTGTGCCCTTTGGGTTTATTTTGGAAACAAAAAAGAATTTGAAAATGTCAGGTTTACAAGAGCAGAATCCCCTTGCGTGGTGCCACAACAGGGAACGTGCTTAGCAGGAATCAATTATGGATCATTGACAGTACTCAAATGAGAATGTTCATGAGCATAGTTGCCTGGCAGTGACAAAACAATTTTTGTGCTGTTATTAAATCAAATTAAAAATGTTCACAGTTAACTCCTCTTCACTTCCTCAGAGGTATTTTTGTCAAAACTTTGGTGAGTTTTCTTATAGGCCTTTGTCTGGACATTGATATATTAAATTGTGGTTTAAAAAAAATATATATATATATATATATATATATAATTTATATATTAAATTGTACTTTTTAATATCTAAAGAGCCAAAAACGTTTAATATACTTATATAAACTGAATTATACCATATATAATGCTCAGCAACTTGATGTTTTAAATTTCATTAGAGTCCTCTTAGTTTTGTAAAATTTACAATCAAGTTTTTAGTATCTAAAGCCCTTTAAAATTTAATTATGTTACCTTGAAATGTTTTCTTCTAATTAGCATTTTAACTATCTTAATGAGTCCCTTGCTTATGCTAATGATTTCCTGATTTTCTTCTTCCTTGTCTATGTTAGTTACAGATATCCAGTCACTCCACTCCCACCCCATCCTCCTTATCCTATTTGAGGTTTAAGATTACCCAAAACTTTCTAGTACTGGTTATGGTCCTGACTCTTAACTGAACCATTTTCCTCATTGTAGCCTTTTGGTCTATCAAGGTAATACTAGCCTTAGGGTTGAAGTGAGGAATGTCTGCTCTTTTTCTATTCTCCCAGAGAGTTTCTGAAAGGTTAGCATGGTCTGGTCCTTGAAGGCTTGGTAGAACTCAACTGTAAAATCACCTAGGTCTACTATTTACTTTGCAGAAAAACTTTAAAATTTTGATTTGATCTTCTGTACTAATTTTAGGATAATTCTGTTTCTTCTTGAGACATTTTTAATAGTTTATGTATTTCTAGAACTCTGTTCATTTTGTATAACTTTTCAGAGACTTAGCATAATATTTTTCATAGTATCATTTTATTTTCTTTTTAATCTCCACTAACATTCTGGTTATGTTACCTTTTAAAAATCCTAATATTTTTTGTCTCTTCTCATTTTCCTTCTTCAATCTTGGCAGAGCCTTGTCTATTTTATTAGTCTTTAGGGAATAAACTTTTACCTTTGTTGAATTTATTGTATTTTTGGTTTTGATTTTATTAATTTTTGCTCTTTTAAAATTTTCTCCATCCTACTACTTTATTCAAATTTAGTCTACTATTCTATTTCTAATTTCTCATGATGGATTTGTATTTTCTAAAGTAATAATTGAAGGCTATAGATTTCTTTCTGATGACTAGTTTGGATGCATCCCACAGGTTTTGACAAATATTTGATATATGTATTTTTTTATTGTTTGGTACTAAATATTTTAAGTTTGCATTATTACTTATTTTATAAATGAGCTATATAGAATTGTGTTTTATATTTCCAAATGTATGGGATGCTTTATTTAACTTTTTAAATTTATTTCTTAATTAATTATAATGCAAATAATATGGTTTGCATCATGCATTGTGTTTAACATGAGCTGAGATTTTCTTTAGCTTTTTACATGGTCAAGTTTTTCTTGCTCCTTGTTTATTGGAGCAGATGTATATTCTCTAATTTCTGGCTGTAGAATTATATATAATTCACCTTTCTGTGCATGGACAATGAGAAAGGTGTTTGAAAGTCTTCCATTTCGGGTTAGATTAGCCAGTTTCTCATGTTTAAATAATATTTTGCTTTATGTATTCTGAAGCTATTTTATTAGATATATAAAAGTTTAGAATTATTATATCTTTCAGATGACTGGCTACTTTCAGCACTATGTAGAGATGTCTTTGTCCCTATAACACTTTTGTATTAAAGTCCATATTTCTAATATTAATATATATATTTCAGGATTTTTAATTGTTGTTCTTATTTGCCAGGTGTATCATTTCCATGCTTTCCATGTTTTTGGATCTTTATTTATTTATTTATTTAAACATCTTTATTGGAGTGTAATTGCTTTACAATGGTGTGTTAGTTTCTGCTTTATAACAAAGTGAATCAGCTATACATACACATATATCCCCATATATCCTCCCTCTTGTGTCTCCCTGCCACCCTCCCTATCCCACCCCTCTAGGTGGTCACAAAACACCTAGCTGATCTCCCTGTGCTATGTGGCTGCTTCCCACTAGCTATCTGTTTTACATTTGGTAGTGTATATATCTCCATGCCACTCTCTCACTTCGTCCCAGCTTACCCTTCCCCCTCCCCGTGTCCTCAAGTCCATTCTCTATGTCTGTGTCTTTATTTCTGTCCTGCCCTCTAGGTTCTTCAGAACTTTTTTTTTTTTTTTTTTTTTTAGATTCCATATATATATGTGTTAACATACGGTATTTGTTTTTCTCTTTCTGACTTATTTCACTCTGTATAACAGACTCTAGGTCCATCTACCTCACTACAAATAACTCAACTCCGTTTCTTTTTATGGCTGAGTAATATTCCATTGTATATATGTGCCACATCTTCTTTATCCATTCATCTGTCAATGGACACTTAGGTTGCTTCCATGTCCTGGCTATTGTAAATAGTGTTGCAGTGAACACTGTGGTACATGACCCTTTTTGAATTATGGTTTTCTCAGGGTATATGCCCAGTAGTGCGATTGCTGAGTCGTATGGTAGTTCTATTTTTAGTTTTTTAAGGAACCTCCATGCTGTTCTCCATAGTGGCTGTACCAATTTACATTCCCACCAACAGTGCAAAAGGGTTCCCTTTTCTCCACACTCTCTCCAGCATTTATTGTTTGTAGATGTTTTGATGATGGCCATTCTGACTGGTATGAGGTTATTCCTCATTGTACTTTAGATTTGCATTTCTCTAATGATAAGTGATGTTGAGCATCCTTTCAGGTGTTTGTTGGCAATCTGTATTTCTTCTTTGAAGAAATGTCTGTTTAGGTCTTCTGTTAGGACCATTTTGGGATTGGGTTGTTTGTTTTTATGTTATTGAGCTGCATGAGCTGCTTATACATTTTGGAGATTAACCTTTGTCAGTTTCTTCATTTGCAAATATTTTCTCCCATTCTGAGGGTTGTCTTTTCATCTTGTTTATGGTTTCCTTTCCTGTGCAAAAGCTTTTAAATTTCATTAGGTCCCATTTGTTTATTTTTGTTTTTACTTCCATTTGTCTAGGAGGTGGGTCAAAAAGGATCTTGCTGTGATTTATGTCATAGAGTGTTCTGCCTACGTTTTCCTCTAAGAGTTTTATAGTGTCTGACCTTACATTTAGGTGTTTAATCCATTTTGAGTTTATTTTTGTATACGGTGTTAGGGATTGTTCTAATTTCATTCTTTTACATGTAGCTGTCCAGTTTTCCCAGCACCACTTATTGAAGAGGCTGTCTTTTCTCCACTGTATATTCTTGCCTCCTTTATCAAAGATAAGGTGGCCATATGTGCATGGGTTTATCTCTGGGCTTTCTATCCTGTTCCAGTGATCTATATTTCTGTTCTTGGGCCAGTACCATAGTGTCTTGATTACTGTAGCTTTATAGTAGAGTCTGAAGTCAGGGAGCCTGATTCCTCCAGCTCCTATTTCTTTCTCAAGATGGCTTTGGCTATTTGGGGTCTTTTGTGTTTCCATACAAATTTTGAAATTTTTTGTTCTAGTTCTGTGTGAAATGCCAGAGGTAGTTTGATAGGGATTGCATTGAATCTGTAGATTGCTTTGGGTAGTGTAGTCATTTTCACAAAGTTGATTATTCCAATCCAAGAACATGGTATATCTCTCCATCTGTTGGTATCATGTTTAATTTCTTTCATCAGTGTCTTATAGTTTTCTGCATACAGGTCTTTTGTCTACTTAGGTAGGTTTATTCCTAGGTATTTTATTCTTTTTGTTGCAATGGTGAATGGGAGTGTTTCCTTAATTTCCCTTTCAGCTTTTTCATCATTAGTGTATAGGAATGCAAGATATTTCTGTGCATTAATTTTGTATCCTGCTACTTTACCACATTCATTGATTAACTCTAGTAGTTTTTTGGTAGCATCTTTAGGATTCTCTATGTATAGTATCATGTCATCTGCAAAGTGACAGCTTTACTTCTTCTTTTCTGATTTGGATTCCTTTTATTTTTTTTCTTCTCTGATTGCTGTGGCTAGGACTTCCAAAACTATGTTGAATAATAGCGGTGAGAGTGTGCAACCTTGTTTTGTTCCTGATCTTAGTGAAAATGGTTTCAGTTTTTCACCATTGAGAACGATGTTGGCTGTGGGTTTGTCATATATGGCCTTTATTATGTTGAAGTAAGTTCCCTCTATGCCTGCTTTCTGGAGAGTTTTTATCACAAATGGGTGTTGAATTTTGTCAAAAGCTTTTTCTGCATCTATTGAGATTATCATATGATTTTTATCCTTCAATTTGTTAATATGGTTTATCCAATTGACTGATTTTCATATATTGAAGAATCTTTGCATGCCTGGGATAAACCCCACTTGGTCATGGTGTAAGATCCTTTTAATGTGTTGCTGGATTCTGTTTGCTAGTATTTTGTTGAGGATTTCTGCATCTATGTTCATCAGTGATATTGGCCTATAGTTTTCTTTTTTTGTTACATCTTTGTCTGGCTTTGGCATCAGGGTGATGGTGGCCTCGTAGAATGTGTTTGTGTTCCTCCCTCTCCTACATTTTGGAAGAGTTTGAGAAGGTTAAGTGATAGTTCTTCTCTAAATGTTTGATAGAATTCACCTGTGAACCCATCTGGTCCTGGGCTTTTGTTTGTTGGAAGATTTTTAATCACAGTCTCAATTTCAGTGCTTTTGATTGGTCTGTTATATTTTCCATTTCTTCCTGGTTTAGTCTCGGAAGGTTGTGCTTTTCAAGAATTTGTCCATTTCTTCCAGGTTGTCCATTTTATTGGCATAGAGTTGCTGGTATTAATCTCTTATGATCATTTTTATCTCTGCAGGGTCAGTTGTTACTTTACATTTCTAATTCTATTGATCTGAGTCTTCTTCCTTTTTTTCTTGATGAGTCTGGCTAATGGTTTATCAATTTTATTTATCTTCTCAAAGAACCATCTTTTAGTTTTATTGACCTTTGCTATTGTTTCCTTCATTTCTTTTTCATTTAGCTGATCTGATCTTTGTGATTTCTTTCCTGCTACTAACTTTGGGGTTCTTTTGTTCTTCTTTCTCTAATTGCTTTAAGTGTAAGGTTAGATAGTTTATTTGAGATTTTTCTTGTTTCTTGAGGTAGGATTGTATTGCTATAATCTTCCCTTTTAGAACTGCTTTTGATGCATCCCATAGGTTTTGGGTCATCATGTTTTCATTGTCATTTTTTTCTAGGTATTTTTTTATTTCCTCTTTGATTTCTTCAGCGATCTCTTGTTTATTTAGTAGTGTATTATTTAGCCTTCATGTGTTTGTATTTTTTACAGATCTTTTCCTGTAATTGATATCTAGTCTCATAGCATTGTGGTTGGAAAAGATACTTGATACGATTTCAATTTTCTTAAATTTACCAAGGCTTGATTTGCGACCCAAGATATGATCTTTCCTGGAGAATGTTCCATGAGCACTTGAGAAGAATGTGTATTCTGTTGTTTTTGGATGGAATGTCTTATAAATATCAATTAAGTCCATCTTGTTTAATGTATCATTTAAAGCTTGTGTTTCCTTATTTATTTTCATTTTGGATGATCTGTCCATTGATGAAAGTGGGGTGTTAAACTCCCCTACTATGACTGTGTTACCCCTTTTATGGCTGTTAGTATTTGCCTTATGTATTGTGGTGCTCCTATGTTGGGTGCATAAATATTTACAGTTGTTATATCTTCTTGGATTGATCCCTTGATCAGTATGTAGTGTCCTTCTTTGTCTCTTGTAATAATCTTTATTTTAAAGTCTATTTTGTCTGATATGAGAATTGCTACTCCAGCTTTCTTTTGATTTCCATCTGCATGGAATATCTTTTTCCATCCCCTCACTTTCAGTCTGTATGTGTCCGTAGGTTTGAAGTGGGTCCGTTGTAGACAGCATATATGGGTCTTGTTTTTGTATCCATTCAGCCAGTCTATGTCTTTTAGTTGGAGCATTTAATCCATTTACATTTAAGGTAGTTATAGATATGTATGTTCCTATTACCATTTTCTCAATTGTTTCGGGTTTGTTATTTTAGGTCTTTTCCTTCTCTTGTGTTTCCTGCCTAGAGAAGTTTCTTTAGCATTTGTTGTAAAGCTGGTTTGGTGGTGCTGAATTCTCTTAGTTTTTGCTTGTCTGTAAATTTTTATTTTCTCCCTCAAATCTGAATGAGATCTCTGCTGCGTAGAGTAATATTGGTTGTAGGTTTTTCCCTTTCATCACTTTAAATATGTCCTGCCACTCCCTTCTGGCTTGTAGAGTTTCTGCTGAAAGATCAGCCGTTAACCTTTTGGGGATTCCCTTTTATGTTATTTGTTGTTTTTCCCTTACTGCTTTTAGTATTTTTTTTGTATTTAATTTTTGATAGTTTGATTAATATGTGTCTTGGCATATTTCTCCTTGGATTTATCCTGTATGGGACTCTCTGTGCTTCCTGGACTTCATTGACTATTTCCTTTCCCATATTACAGAAGTTTTCCACTATAATCTTCTCAAATATTTTCTCAGTCCCTTTCTTTTTGTCTTCTTCTTCTAGGACCCCTATAATTTTAATGATGGTGTGTTTAATGTTATGTCAGAGGTTTCTGAGACTGTCCTCAATTCTTTTCATTCTTTTTTCTTTATTCTGCTCCACAGGAGTTATTTCCAGTATTTTATCTTCCAGGTTACTTATCCGTTCTTCTGCCTCAGTTATTCTGCTATTGATTCCTTCTAGAGAATTTTAAATTTCTTTGTTTGTGTTGTTCATCATTGTTTGTTTGGTCTTTAATTATTCTAGGTCCTTGTAAAATGTTTCTTGTATTTTCTCCATTCTATTTCCAAGATTTTGGATCATCTTTACTATCATTACTCTGAATTCTTTTTCAGATAGACTGCCTATTTCCTCTTCATTTGTTTGGACTGGTGGGTTTTTACCTTGCTCCTTCATCTGCTGTGTGTTTCTCTGTCTTCTCATTTTGCTTAACTTACTGTGTGTGGGGTCTTCTTTTCGCAGGCTGCAGGTTCGTAGTTCCCGTTGTTTTTGGTGTTTGCCCCCAGTTGCTAATGTTGGTTCAGTGGGTTGTGTAGGTTTCCTGGTGGAGGGGACTGGTGCCTGTCTTCTGGTGGATGAGGCTGCATCTTGTGTTTCTGGTGGGCAGGACTGTGTCCTGTGGTGTGTTTTGAGGTGTCTGTGACCTTATTATGATTTTAGGCAGCCTCTCTGCTAATGGGTGGGGCTGTGTTCCTGTCTTGCTAGTTGTTTGGTATATGGTGTCCATATATGGACATATATGGTGTCCTGCTGGTTGTTGCGTGGAGCTGGGTCTTAGTGTTGAGATGGAGATCTCTGGGAGAACTTTCGCCGTTTGATATTACATGGAGCCGGGAGGTTTCTGGTTGACCAATGTCCTGAACTAGGCTCTCCCACCTCAGAGGCACAGGCCTGACACCCAGCTGGAGCACTAAGACCCTGTCAGCCACACAGTATGAACCAGGAGCTAATCCAGGTCTGTGGATTTCATTAGTAAAAAGCAGTCAAGGGCTTCCCTGGTGGCTCAGTGGTTGAGAGTCCGCCTGCCGATGCAGGGGATGCGGGTTCGTGCCCCGGTCCAGGAAATCCCACATGCCGCGGAGCGGCTGGGCCCGTGAGCCATGGCTGCTGAGCCTGTGTGTCCGGAACCTGTGCTCCGCAATGGGAGAGGCCACAACAGTGAGAGGTCCGTGTAACGCAAAAAAAAAAAAAAAAAAAAAAAAAAGCAGTCAAAAATGTCTGGCTTCATGGAGTTTATACATTTCCTCACAATCTGGAAGGGAAAATCCTTGAGGACAGGGAATATCCTTGTTTCTCTAGAGCATATTACAATGCCTGGTCCATCACAGAAGCTCAATGTGTAATCAGGAAGGACAAATCTGACTCCATACTGGGTCAGTTTCTTTTACTTTTACTTTAACCTTTGTATTCATTTGCTTTTGCTTAGTCATATTAGCTCAAGCAAGCATGAAACCTAGCAGGACCCTGTGGGGCCCTCTCAAGTACAAATCCTTCCTGTGTCCCTCATTTCTTGTTTGTAGGAAGTAGGTTTCATTCAGCTTCCTAGACCTTCCCTGAGTTCCAAAGGGCCTACATCTTTATTTTTTAAATGTCTCTTTTGAACAGAATATAGCTCAGTTTTAAAAAACTTATCCTTAAAATGTTTATTTTTTAGTTGGAATATTTTATTTATTTTGATAAATGAATTTTTTGTCCTAGTATTTTATATTGTGCTATTTATATTGTGCTATTGATTTGCTTTTTCTATGCTTCCTAAAATGCTCTTTTTTAAATGAGTGGATTTTGTTTTTGTTTTTCCCTCTATTGGGTTGGGTTTGAGATTATACCTCCTATTTCTATACTCTTAATGGGCACCCTTGAACTTGTACCTTGAGCACTTAATAACCTAGCAAGGCCTGAAGTTAATAAAAACAGTTAACCTCCTCTTTTGAAGAAAGCAAGAACATTATCCATTAACTCTGATCATCCTTCTCTTCACTTGCATGCTATTATTTTCCAGTATTTGAATTCTAACTATACAAATTAAATATAATAACTATTATTTTATAAAGACAATATTTATGACCCTTATCATGATTAATTCTTACTATTCCTTCTTATTTCTCAGACAGTCCTGAGATCATTTTCTTTCTTCCAAATATTGATCCATTAGAAAATCCTTTAGTGAAAATCTAGTGGTGAATACTCTTTTTTGAATACAAAAAAACCTTTATTTCATGTTTTATGAAATAAAGATTTTATTGATTCATAATTATAGGCATGTAGCAATTTCTCTCAACACCTTGAAGATTTTATTTTATGACTTTATTAATTTTTTGCCCTTGAGAAGTCTGCTATCAGTTTATTGTCCTTCCTAGGTTGTTTTTATAAGTGGATAATTTTTATATCTTCATTTTATCTATAATAATCTACCTTTTTCACTGCAATATGTATAGGTGTTGATTTCTTTTGTTTATCTTGATTGGCATATATTTTGCTTTCCGTATCTAGGACTTCTTATTTTTTATCAGTTCTGGGAATTTTTCATCTATATCTCTTGAATATCACCTTGCCTTCATTCTCTCTATTTTTTCTCCTTCTGCATATTTAATTAGATGTATGTTGGATAATTCCATTCTATGCTTCTGTGTTTTAACCTCTATTTTGCATTTTGCCTCTCCTAGTTTCACTGTGTTTCCCTCTTGATTTCTTTACATTTAACTAATTCTGGATAATTTCTTCAGATTGTTCTTTTATCTGCATCAAATCTCCTATTTAATTCATTCACTGAAAGTTTAATTTCAATGCTTATATTCCCTAAATGTTCTACTTGTTTTTTTTTCAAATTTTCATCATTACTTAGTACTCTTTTGTCCCTTGCTCATTTAAAAAAATCAATTTTTCATTTTTAAAAATACCTAGTACATAGCTATTTTATATTCTGTATCTGATAGTTCCAATATCTGAAGACCTTGATAACACAATCTATTGTTTCCAGTGACTCTTACCCAGGGTGACTTGTTTCCTTGGTGTGTTCTTGATCATTATAGCTCTTCATTGAATACCTTTTCAGAGGTCATAATCCTTTTAACTTTCAAGAGTGTAGGGTTGTAGTGCTTAATTTTCTTCTATTTCTTAGGGTACTATTAGATTTTTTTGCTTGTTCTTATCCTTTTATTCATTTTTTTAAAATTTTGTAGCTTTCAGTTGAGGTTCCCATGTTGGAATCTTTATTTTTATTATTCCTGTTCCTGAATCAGGAAGTTAATATGTACCTGCACTTTGATTAAGAGCAGTATGGACCAGCACCCCTGGTCTGAGCTGGAGCCATGGACAGCTTCAGATCAGGAATGTTGCCTCACAAGTCCTCATCAATTCAACAGAGTTTTCTGACCTTGTAGCACGTTTCCCTTCAGGATGAGCAGGTGAACTAGTCAGAGTTCATATTGGGTTTCAGTAGAGCATCTTGGCTTACCATGGTCTTGAAAGTGATCATTCTGGATTTACTTCTGCTCAGTTACATTCATACTTAATTGAAAGTCTGGTTTTTGTTTCTCTTTTATTCTCCTCCTCCTCAGGTTACCTCCAGATGGTGGTTTGAGGTCAAATATCCCAGCCTTGGTGGTAGTTTCTCCTGTGCTATTTGCATGATGTTGGCTTTGACATTCTTAGGGCTCTACCGTGAGTTTTCTGCAGAAGCCATGACCTTAATCCTCCTTATGTTATATAAAATGCCATCAGAAGAGTCTTTGAGTGATCCTCTGGCTTGCTTTAAGATGCTTAAGTTTATAGCTTCCTCCCTCATTCTGACCCATATTTTACTGAACTCAGTAGATTTTGCATGATCATTCCCTTGATTTTTTTTTATTATGTTTGTTTGTTTGGTTGTATGGTAGCGCTTTTCTACCATATGAATGTGGTAGAATGTAATGTTCTTATGAATGTAATTTTATGAATGTAACATTATGAATGTAATGTCCCTCCCCATTTAAAACTTTTTTGGTACTTTTGGTAGATTTCAAAGAAAAGTATAGAATAGATATACCTTTAATTTGACATATTTTCCTGAAATTCCAAACCAAACAATTTTAGAAGAATGGGGCTAAATGCAAGTCCTGCTTCTTTTTCAATACAAGCCTGCAGGATGGTCCTTTGATGTAGTTTGATATGAGATACTATCTAAGGAGGCCAACCCGCACAGCAAAGCAAGAGGAAGGTTTAAACGCTATGAACTTCTTCCCAGAAAACATTTTTAGGAGACTCTCTTTCCCCCATGTTACTTCGATGATAAAGAGTGACACCTTGCATTTCTGTTTCTATCCACCAGAGTCTTACAGATATTTTGGGTCACAAAAATACTGTGGGAGCTTTTACTTATAGACTCTCCTCTCCTTAGAACTTGGACAGTAGCTCACATGGAGACTGGGGTTTGAGCCAAAGGACAAATCCAAGCAAAATTAACCATCCCCAACTGTAGCATTTTAACAGCACATAATCAGGTAGAAGTCTTTCCAGGAAGCTTCTCTGTCCTGCTATTATTGCAACTTGGTGTTCATAGGACCTGAGATATACCCAAGCATATTTGCATAGAGTTTATCATTACTATTCAAAAACACTGTTGGGTAGAATCAAAATTTTAGTTAGTATTTATTTAATGCTTACTATGTATGCTATAGCACTCTTTAAACTCTACACATACATTATCTCATATTTACTGATCATAATCTGATAGCCAGTTATATTATTATTCCCATTTTTTCATATGAGGAGATTGTGGGTCATTAAGGTTTTAAGTCTTGCCCAAGGTACCCATAGCTAATAAAAAGTGACATCAATCCAGTTTTATAATGCCTAAGAGTTTGAGTTTATAGTCGCATAGCTCTGGAATCAAATCCTGTCCCTGCGTTTTGCAAGCTTTGTAATGTTGGACAAGACACAACTTCTCTGAGCCTCGGTTTCCTCAGACATAACATGGAGATAATAGCAGCATCTACCTATAGAGATTTGTGAGGATCAAATAGAATATGTTATGCATAGAGCTTAGGACCAAGCCTGGCACATACTAAGACTCAATAAATGCTACCTACAAAAAATAAATAAGTCATATCTTCATTGAAAACAAGAGGTTACAGAAGAGGAGGGAATTCCTGCAAATCAATCTGATAATCAGAGTTTTCTGAAATTCATACCTAGTGATACTTGCAAGAGGAAAAGAAAATGGAATAGTTCTTTTAATAAGTTTACTTGGAAAAAAAAAGAAACCCAATATGGAGATTTTCATAGGCTCCTTAAGAAAATGACCACAAATTGTCAGACTGTGTCCGATATCAGGCTGCTTATTTTGAAGAATTTGGTCCCATAAGTTATGGTTAGACACCAGGAGGCTGTTATTGGTAAGTGGAAATGTTTGAGCAGAAGCTTATGAGACCTACCGGTGCTGTTAAAGAGTACAATGAAAGGGTTGAGAGCTTGGAATCAGATGCTGGTGTTTCTGTCTACTAATTATATAATCTTGCCCTATTTTTTTTTTTTTTTTTTTTTTTTTTTTTTTGCGGTACGTGGGCCTCTCACTGCTGTGGCCTCTCCCGTTGCGGAGCACAGGCTCCGGACACACAGGCTCCGCGGCCATGGCTCGCGGGCCCAGCCGCTCCGCGGCATGTGGGATCCTCCGGGACCGGGGCACGAACCCGTGTCCCCCGCATCGGCAGGCGGACTCCCAACCACTGCGCCACCAGGGAAGCCCTTGCCCTATTTTTTTAATCTTTAAAATGGAGATCAAAATATTATATACTTCATAAAGTTGTTGGGTGATTAAATGAGATTGTTAATGTAAGCTCTCAGTACAGTGCCTGGTCCATAATAAAGATTCGACAAATGTTAATTATGTTTAAAAACTGTCACACTTTGGCATTTATCTCCACAACTTTTTTAAAAGGGTGAAAGTTGGGAAATTCTTCCATTGGTTCTAGAATTCCTCTTTACTAATAGATAATCCTACTTGAGTTCTTATAACTTAGACCATTCCGTTCCAACTAAGTTCACCTTAAATAAATCCACACTCGGTGTTCTTCTCCAGATCCTCTGATCCTTTCTCTTAAAACACCTTTGAGAGAGAAGAAATTGCCTGTCTTGTTAGCCTCTTACTTTCACTTATTCCCTTTATCCCTAAGCCTGTAAAAAAGGTGTTTCTCATTATCCTTTGTCCTGAGCTTCTAAGTTAACAAGAAGTGTATTTGTGTAAAGAGATGCTCAACTCATTGCCAATAATAAAATATCTCAGTGTAATTACAGAGGAGGATGCAGTATTTTAAGGGAAAATGGAATTATAGAACTCATTGAATTTTCTTATTTCTTGAATAGATGCTGTTTTCCTTTAAATACAAATTGATATAGTTTTGCCACCTATACTAGTGATAACACTGTGAATTAGATGTGAAGGTGTTTTAGGTATTACATACCATGGATCAAATATTTCTAAGGTAATCTCTCATTTATGTCTTTGAGCAACTCCATGAGATTAATTTTTGAATCTAAATTTTACAGTTAAGGACACTGAGGCTCAGAAAGGTAAAGTAATTAGCCTGAGATGACCTGGCTGGTGAGTGATGGAGCATGAATGCAAACATGTCTTTCTTACTAGATACTTTGTGCTCTTTTTGCAATAGCACATGGCTTTCCAATAAAGTAGCTTAAACATGTGAATTAAGCTGTAATGCATAATCTTCCTTTTGACATTTTTTCCCAGGTTTACCTTAACCATCTATATATACTAGTTATTTTTTTTCCATTGATGGAAAATATTGTTTCTAGAGGGGCACACTGGTACTTGCTGATTACCAATAAAAAGGAAAACTTGTTCTCTACTTTTGTATCACTACTTTTATATTTTATATAAAAGTAATGTGTCCCTCCCTCCAGCCCCATTATCCAATTTACCTTGGCCATTTTACCATGAAAAGTTCTATAGAAATACTCCAATTTTAACTCAAGTACCACTTTGTTTTATTTACTCATGTTGACAAAATGTCTTCTGTAACTGTTATAAAAGTTAGTTAAGGGCTTCCCTGGTGGCGCAGTGGTTGAGAGTCCACCTGCCAATGCAGGGGACATGGGTTCTTGCCCCGGTTGTGGAAGATCCCACATGCCGCGGAGCGGCTAGGCCCGTGAGCCATGGCCGCTGAGCCTGCACATCCGGAGCCTGTGCTCCGCAACGGGAGAGGCCACAACAGTGAGAGGACTGCGTATCAAAAAAAAAAAAAAAAAAATGTTAGTTAAAACAGTTTAGAGGGGCCTCCCTGGTGGCGCAAGTGGTTGAGAGTCCGCCTGCCGATGCAGGGGATACGGGTTCGTGCCCCAGTCTGGGAGGATCCCATATGCCGCGGAGCGGCTGGGCCCGTGGGCCATGGCCGCTGAGCCTGCGCGTCCGGAGCCTGCGCGTCCGGAGCCTGTGCTCCGCAACGGGGGAGGCCACAACAGTGAGAGGCCCGCATACCGCAAAAAAAAAAAAAAAAACAAAAAAACAGTTTAGAGCTTTGAATCTTTAAATTTCTTCTACTCTTTATCCATGGCTAAAAGGAGCTGACCATTATGTAATGAGCTGGTAAAATTGGTTGCTCGCAATTACCTCGAGACTTACAGAACTAAAGCTTTATAACGTTTTCTGCAACCCAAGTCTACTTTCATGAGATTCTTATTGAAATTTCCTTGCATCATTTCTAAGGTTATGAAACTAGGTTTACCAAAGTACCAAGGGCCATGCAGTTCAAGGCAGATCTTTCCTTGTATAATAATATTTGTACTTCAAGGACATAGCCTGAGATCCTATGCTATTCTTCCTCTAAGTATAAAGGGTTCTGGGCATTATCCTTGTAATAGTAATACAGATTGCAGACTTTTTCTCTTGGTTTTTACTGTTCACCTCCACAAATACAAAGTTTTGATAGACACAATGTGATTTTTTTCAAATGCCTGTCACAAAGCATTCAGACTTTTGCCTTGCCTGGAAGCCTGATACATGGTTTCTAGAGTAGCCAACAAAGAGGATGGGGAAAAAAATAGAGAAGAGAGGCCTGAAATGCAGTAGTTTGGAGCCCCAATTCTCTGCAGAGCTTTTCTTTCAGCAGTTCATAAAATTTGTTTCACTAGACTTCTCTTTCACTAAGAGAACTAACTTACTAAACCAAAGGTTAGGTTCAGATTTTTTTTTCCCACTGAGAAATTCATTAAAGGATTTCTAAGTATGCCTCCCTGAAGTAGACTTGTTTTAAATTTTTCTATTAACAAAGACACATTATCAGTCTTGGCCACCTTTTGAACTCACTCAGTTCAAAACTTCCTCAGTTCAAAAGCACACAGGAGCTGATGTTTAGAAATGAATTTGCTTTGTATTTTCCAGGCATGTTTCAGGCTTTTCCCCTCTGTTTCTTTCATTCTCTTTGTCTTTACATATTTTTTTTTCACTTTCATTTTGTTTTCTCTTTTCTTTGTCCATATCTATGCTGACCAAATTTTGTTGAAATTATGTAATAGGGTTGTGGCACTTCATTAAACATTGTAAAAAATTTATAGTCTAATGTAAAACATAAAGACAGAAGTAGAATAATGTGTTATTATAGAGGAAGGACATGGAAAATTCCACAAATCCTTAAGCCCTGGTCTTCCTACAATGATCACAGAATTAGAGACAGCATTTACTTACTTTTGTTTCTATGGGGGTCTCACAATGCATTGTTCTGCAATTCTCTAATATCTAGTAGATACTTCCTCATTCTCAAACCTTCTGTTATGTAGATACTCTTTATTTTTATTATCAACTATGAACTCCTGCCATGCAACACAGAGGTTGGTATAAAATGGTCTGAAGAATAAAGTACAAAAATTGCTGCTTCATTTCCTCATTCCTCATTCCTTTAATTTCACATGTCACATCAATCATAAAACCCACTGGCTTTACTTCCAAAATACATTCTGAATCTGACCACCTCTCAAAGTCACCATTTCTTCTCTGCACCCACCTTCAATGGTAGTCCAAGCCATCACTTTTTTTGTCTGTGTTACTGAGTGTTTCAAAATCCTAAATGACTTCCCTACTTCCATTCTTATCTGCCAAACAACCGGAGTAAGCTCTTGAAAATGTAAATTAGGTCCTATTCGTCCATTGCTAAAAACTCTTCAATTGCTCCTTCCCATGGAACTTAGATTAAATATAAACTCATCATCAAGCTTCCCACATCCTTGCAGAATCTGGCTCTCATTTATCACACTGACCACATCTCCAACCACATTCTGATTTCCATGCTTCTGCCACAGTGGCCTCCCTTCCCTAAATATGTCATGCTTACCATTGAGGTTCCCTCTGCTTTAACCATCCTTCCTCCTAGTGTTCAAGTGACAGGTTTCTCATCACTCAGTTCTTCTCAGGGTCTGCCATAAGAATCCAGTAGAAATAAGCTCTTCTTTGTCCCCATCTCTGTAGCTTTTCCAAATTCTGTTACCCAGTTTCTTTTTTAATAACATTTATCTCCATGTGGATTTATTTATTTATTTATTTATTTCATTGTTCAATGTCTGCCTTCCTAAAATAGAATTGTGAATTTATGAGAGAAGTAT
Organism: Mesoplodon densirostris; assembly: GCF_025265405.1. Taxonomy (NCBI): domain Eukaryota; kingdom Metazoa; phylum Chordata; class Mammalia; order Artiodactyla; family Ziphiidae; genus Mesoplodon; species Mesoplodon densirostris. The sequence continues at coordinate 76,950,947 of NC_082668.1, read as the reverse complement.
ATTCATCTGTCTTGTTGACTGCAGTATCCTTAGCCTTGGGATACTCAGTAAATGTTGAAGGAATGACTATCTAAAGAGATTCATGCATTGAGAAAAAAAAAAGATGCATGATACCTCCTATTTAGATTATGAGTTCTTTATGAGTTAACCACAACAGGAATATTGGTTTCAAACACGCTATTGTTATGCACATAAGGATATTTAAATAATTCATCTGCTTGTCATTTTAGTAACTAAGAATTTACTGCAGCTTCCTGGCTACTCAGTGAAATGATTCTCAGACACTAAATATGTATCGCATTAAAATAAACATTAAAAAAAGTTTAGATGTGTGTATGACAAAAAAACAGAGGAAATCTATTTTTAGTGATATTTCATGTGATTCTTAATTATTATCCCTGCTTATTCCACAGAACAAGAAATGTGTCATAACAGACTCTTGGGTTTTTCCCCTAAGATTTATTGTCTAAGTTGTAACTCCATGTGATTTGCAAAGACTAATAAGAAATATAGAATAATTAGTTGTTGTATACATAAGAATCATTAAGGGCAATCAAATGGGAAATATATTGAGAAGGGAATGGTGAAAATTAAGGCAGAACAATTGGCTAGCCGTGAGTTTGTCATCTAGAAAGGTGCCTGAAATTCCAAATGCCCAGTTTTCTTCTGAGCACCAAACAGGTACTCTACAGTTGCTTGAAAGAATGTACTTTGATAACTGGAGATATGGAGGGAAACAAAATCCTGTGATTTTAATCATTTCTGGAATATTGATCAAGAGTATTATAGAAATTTTTGTAATTTATAAAGAATTATACTTTTATCATTTGATTCCTACATCCTGGAAGCCAGGTGATAGTCTCCACATGTTTCAAATGAGGAAACAGAGTCTCAGAGAGATTAAGAGATTTGCTTAAATTCAGCAAGTAAAAGGCAGGATCGAACATGTAAAATATATGCTTGTGTCTGTATACTTATATCTTATTCTCATTTCTCTCTTTTGTCTCACTTGTTAACTAATGGTCTGGATTAGAGGCTTCTGTTGGAAGAGGTAATATTATGTTCAATTAATGCTTTGTAGTAAATATGGTGCCAGTAAGTCTAATATTTCCAGAAGACCTAAAATCTAGTTTATCAATATGATAAAATAAGTTCATAGTTATTGTTTAACATAATAGAATATTATTGTTGGAAAAGACTATGGAGGTGATCTTATTTAACCTTCATAAAGAGCAAAAGCTCCTTCTGAAACATTCTTAAGAGATAGTGGTATTGGATAGGTCATTGAAACTGTTTGCCATTCATATCCCCGCTTAAGAACTTCCTTCATATAGGTTGCAAAATGTTTGCTATCATGTGACAGAAACATCCTGGTCACCGCTGAGTGGATTATACTGGATAGCTCTCCCCAAGACAGCTATCTGGAGAAAGTAGTAAGACAGCCTCATGAGAGAAATCTAATAGTGATGCATTAAACTGGATGTTGACAGGCCAATACAATAAGATGATCTCCTACAAAGTTTTAAAGTAAGTCATGGAGAAAATCATCAGATAACAGAGCTGTCAGAAGCCAAACAACAGAGAAAGAAACTAGTGAGTACAAACCATGCGGCAGGTTCTCCTGCCCTGAAGCATAAGTCATGCATAGGAGAAGCCATGAGATGGAAAGAAGTTAGTCACTTGTGGGACAGGTCAAAGCAGTTGGAGCAGCAAAGAGGAGAAGCTCAGTCACAAGCATAGCCAATAACTGGAGTTGCTGTGTTGGGTCAACAGAACAGTTCTTTGACAACTAAAGATGTCTGAATTCTGGACATCAGTACATAATACTCTTCTTTAAACACAGCTATGAGATTTCTGAGACTGCCATTTTCACTAATGAATTTTCAGAGTGAAACTTTATTAAGTGAAGTAGCCAGAAAATGCCTCTGTTCCTTGGTAACTTCTAAGAGACTATCTAACAAGTCTAATCTTTCATCAGCCTGTTTTCTTCTTAGATACCTTATTGAATCTCTTTATTATGTTACACCTAAACTTAATCCCTTATAACTATAATTTGTTAGTCCTAGTTCAGCATTCTAGAAAAACACCAAGTCTGCACCATTATCCTTACGACAATCTGTTAACTATGGCAAGATAACTACCTCTCCTTAGCGACCCCAAGCCTCCAACCAAATATTTATATCAGTTAAAATATTCTCAAATTAACCAGTAATGTCATGTGACATAATTCCCAGAACTTTCAACTTTAATGTCAAAGTCTTCTTTTTTTGTTTGTTTGTTCATTTGTTTTTTGTGGTACACGGGCCTCTCACTGCTGTGGCCTCTCCTGTTGCAGAACACAGGCTCCGGACGTGCAGGCTCAGCGGCCACGGCTCACCGGCCCAGCCGCTCCGTGGCATGTGGGATCCTCCCGGACCGGGGCACGAACCCGTGTCCCCTGCATCGGCAGGTGGACTCTCAACCACTGCACAACCAGGGAAGCCCCTCAATGTCTTCTTTAGTTTGTAAACATTCTATTTCAGGGTTTCATCCAGGGCCAGACATACACCCTAACCTCCCTTAATATTGGCAGTATACTTCTATTAACATAGCCTAAGATTTCATTAACTTTTAGCTTTGTCATCATTTTTTGACTCATGGTAGCCCTGCTTCTGGGCATTGTAAATGACATTTTTGGCCTGAAATTTGTTCTTGCACAATCAGACTTTAAAAATATCCAGTGCCAGATTAAAATTGCTCTCTATTAAATTTAGTCTTATTGGCTTAGCTCTATTATAGCTTTTTGCTGTCTCTTGCAAAATACTTCCTGTAGAACATTCATGTGCTCCAAAGGTAGTAAGAAAGTACAAATGTACACACACACATTTCCCATCATGTTATAAGTTTGAGAAGTTCTGGGTTAAAGAGAGGTTAAAAATATTTATCTCTGTACAACCTCTCAGAGCCTAATCTCTAGAAGACAGAAATGGCATTAGCTGTTGTTTTTCAAAATTATTTACTGTGAACTTCTTTTTTTTAGAATACCTACCAACACTTGCAGAAACAAAAGTATCTTTATGACTTCAAGCACATTATGTATCTTCCAGAATCATGGCCTCCTAATCCATAAAGTAGAAATAATATTTGTCTTATAAGGTTATTATGAATATTAAAGGAAGTGATATATTTGACCTGGAGAAAGAGCCCAATGTTTCCCTTTTTTTCATTCTCTTTTGTTAAGATTTTTAGTTCACTGTTTTGATTTTTCCTGATATATTACTATATTTAGTCATCTAAGTCCACCAAAATGGTTATATTTGTCTTTAATTTTTCAATGGAATTACCAGACTCCTCTATATTCTTTCTCTATTCTTCTATTCTAGAATTATTTTAGTCTTCTATTCAAATATCACATTGAAATTCCACTTTGTTGGCTAGTTTCAGTTAAGTTCAATTCAACGCTGTTTCCTGAGCTTTCTTGCCAAGCATGTTGACCCTGGCCTTCTTAGCCATGCACCATAAGTCCTCATTCCTCCTCTCCATCCCTTTTCCCACTTCTTAGGGTGCAATCACATTGAGTTTAGGGCTTTTCAAACTTTCTTTGACTGTCTCAACCTAACCTCTAAATCAGACATTCAGCTCTTGTCTACTGAGATGAATAGCTGTTTGCAATAAAGTAATTATTTTAATTGAGAACTCAATCTCAAAGTGATCTTGGCTGATATCTGCAAAGATTTTTCAGGGTTTTTTTTTTGTTTGTTTGTTTTTCGTCTTTTAAAATTTTACCTGTGGTAAAAATTGAAAGAATTAAAGAAACACACAAAAATGAGACAGGGATTAGGACCATACTTGCAACTTCTCTGTTTGGTGGATCTTCTCTTCATGCAGAAATAGCAGTACCTCCCCCGTGTCTCCCCACCCAGGTGTCTGGGGCTGTCTCAGAGAATGCCCCAGCTGCCTCTTTCAGCTGTGATGCGCAGTGACCCGGAAAAGGGCAAGGCAGTGAAGGGAAGGGAGCCAGTGGGAAGAAAAGATGTGGCTGAGCCAGCACATTTGCTTTAAAATAACAACTCCTAATCATTTGGGAATATTAGAAACCATTTGTTTTCTGAGTGCTTTCGGATAATAATTAGTCCACAGGGACTTCCCCGGCGGTCCAGTGGTTAAGACTCCATGCTTCCAATGCAGGGAGCCAAAAAAAAATATTAGTCCACAGAAAATTCTGTGAAAGGAAATTATGTGTATTGACAGAACTCTTGAAATTACTCCGAGTCCACCCTTTCCTCTCCTTTGGGAACCTGTAGTCCCCAGCCTGGATAGCACTGCTCTGGAGAATTTACGGGTGCATGTCACCTACCAGTCCTTCACCTGCCAGGTAGTGGATGCAGGTGATCCGGGTCCTACTCAGGCACAGATGGGAAATCAGCATCCCCACCTTTTCAAGCCTCACAGTTTCCTTTACCACTTCAAAGCAGACTTGTTTCCTCAATCCTAAAGAAGGAAGCTGTGTTAGACCCATAATTTCATTCCCACAAATAGACATGGTTTTGATAAATAACTGATGTGTGAGTGTGTGTGTGTGTGTGTGTGTGTGTTTGTGTGTGTGAATTATGTTGGCACAATTTGGAAGAAACAGCATTAATCTTTAACACCCCCCTCCACTCTTAATTTCCTTCATAAAGGGCAGAATCATTCAGATTTGTCCTCCCTTTCTTAGCAAGACCAAACTTGTTCCTCTCTTGCATCTAGTCCCCAGATTCTTTCTTCCTTTGTAGTAACATGAAAGTTAATGGGTTAATCAAAAAAACTTTTTTGTATGTGACTCAAAAGATTTGTGTTCATGTTATCACTCTGCCACATTCTATCTGGGTGATTCTGACAAGTCTCAGTAATTCTGGACTTCAGTTTTCTCTTCTGTAAAATGAGGACACTGGACTAGGATGGCTTCTAAGGTGCCACTCAGTACTAAGCTAAACTTTAGTTAGCCATGGGTAGTATAGGTATCCAAGGTGGTGGAAATTCCCTTACCTTCACAAGTGTGCCATTTATTTCTTTGTAGAAAGAACATGGGGCTCACAGCAAGATAGACTTTGTTCTCAATCTCATTTCTTATTAATTTATGTGGTTGTCTCAGAGCTCAATTGGGAAAATAGAAACCACTGTGGGGGACATAGTGGGCTGCCTATGACTTAGAACTCACTGCTTACCCTTCAGAGAGATGTGGAAGTCTGTTCTCTGTGGAACCAAAGAGTGGTGGTGATAAGCTGTTCCACTAAATGATAATAAGAGTAGGCTTTCTTCTCATTATGATTTTGTTTGTATTTCAGAAAACTGTGGTCCAAGGGCTTCTAAAACTTCATAGAAGCATTCTTAGTGTAGGAATCCTGTTGGGGTCTCTTCTAAAAGTTGGCTTATTGGAATAATTCAGGGAGGCGTGGCCGAAATGTAGAAGCAGGGCATATTTTGGAAAGTGTAAACAGGAAGAGTTTTAACCAAAAGATATAGTGAAGGAAGAAAACACTGTTTAGGAACATGAAGAAGTATATATGGATATAAAATTCATATACCCCAGGCTGCCTCCAGATGCAATAAGCAGACACCAACATGCTTTACTAGTCAGAAAATTTGGGAATCACAGACTTCCATATGGAAGCATTCATCAGGCAGCCAATTGTCCCGAGCTTTGTTTTTCTCTAGATGAAAGCATGTCTTCTTTGAGAAAGCTGAAAGGGTCATAGAATATTTCCCCAAGGTTTGGTTATACATACATGGGAGGAGTATTATTTGCAGATTGCTCAGGCTTATTAGATTCACAAGTGCTGTTGGTCTGCAGGAAATGCTATTAATGAGGTCCAGAAGGCATGACTTTCTTGAATTTGATAAAACAGCAACAGTAGAAGTTATTAGTGGTAAAAAAAAAAAAGAAAAAAAGAAAAAAAAAAGCAAGAATGTAAATAAAAAACCAGAATTGAAACAGAAGCTTAGGAGTTTGAACAACAGACTAATTATAAGCATTAGCAAGATGTGGTAGTCCATTTATTTTCTGTATTTTCTGCAGAAAGGATGACTATGATCACATATACATGAAGTAACTTTAACAGCATTTGAACAGAGGAGCTGTTTTACCATCACAAGTTGCCAGAGAGGGTACTAAATATCTGTTGAGATTTGATTTTCTGATTGAACAGATGGGAAAAATAGTTGCTTCTTAAGGCAAGTGATAAGCTAATATTGGATGCAAGTCAATTGAAATACTTCTTTTAATATTCTAAAACACTCTTAAGATTACCATTATAACACTGTTTTGGAGTTCGCTGGTGCAATAGAAAGAGAATGGCTTTTGTAGTCAGACAGACCTGGATTTTAACTTACCCTGCTCTTCACAAGTTCCATAACCTTGAGTAACAACTTTCTAAGCTCAGGTTTCCTTCTCCCTATAATGCACATAGCAAGATTTTCTCATTGATTTGTTGGGAGGAAGACAGGAAATATCACATATAAAGGGCAAAATAGAGCTTGGTTTTTCACAAAGTAGTTACACTAGATTCCTTCTTGAGGGCAGGCGGAAGACTGGGCGGACGCTTGTTATCAGCCAGCAGTCACCCTGCCCAGCGTTCAGATGGTTCAGAAATCTAGGCTCGGATGAACAACCTAGCACGCCAGACAAATGTCAGAGCTTGGGATTTTAGCCAACTGTGTTATTTGGGCAGTCAGCCATGTCACATTTTTTATTAAAGACCTTAAGAGTAAGAGTCAGAGGGCTTCCCTTCCCTGGTGGCGCAGTGGTTGAGAGTCCGCCTGCCGATGCAGCGGACACGGGTTCGTGCCCCGGTCCGGGAGGATCCCACATGCCGCGGAGCGGCTGGGCCCGTGAGCCATGGCCGCTGAGCCTGCGCGTCCAGAGCCTGTGCTCCGCAACGGGAGAGGCCACAACAGTGAGAGGCCCGCGTACCGGGAAAAAAAAAAAAAAAAAAAAAAAGAATAAGAGTCAGAAATAAAGGAAAAGCATAGTACTAGTTGAGAGGATTCCACAGGCTTAAAGCAGAACCTAATCAAGTGCAATTGGTATGAGCTCTACTAACCCAGCTTCAAGGGCAGAGAATTTAAAATCTGCCTTTTGCTGGCTTTCCTCTGCAGGCTTTGGTTTTCCTTTTTACATATTTTAATGGTAAATAATGCTTCTCATGAATATTGAAATATCTTCCAAGATGAGGTTCCTGGAAATGTTTTTTATTCCTTTTTGGCTTAAGACTTTGAACAACCATTTTTGTGATTAGAATGTAGAGACATTGTTTTGTTTTGGTTTTTTTCTATTGGTTTTAAAGGATTTAGGTATTTCAGACATTAAAATGTCAGGAGCCCACAAGCAGAGAATATGGATATGGATGAGCTCCCTGAAGAGAAAAGTCAAAAGGTCTCACCTTTTGACTGTTGATAAAGGCTCTCTTTGTAAGATATGCATTGTCATGGTGATGGGGAACAGGGACTGAATTGGGAAAGGATTAGAGAAGACATATATAATTACACTTAATGACATGTAATTATAATTATAGCATATATAAACTATGGAGAAAAGTACACTTCCTTGACCTAGACTCAGCCTGCTTACAGTGTACTGGCAGATATTATGCTAAACAGCTAAAGATTCTGTGAGCCAGACTGGTCTCTACGTTATCTAGCTATAACTTCATAGTTGAGAGTGGGAGTTAGGTGAGGAAATTGTCCTGCTAGTTAACATCGGGTGATAGTTTGAGAAGAGTTGGGGAGGCACTGATATCTTAAACATAAACTTTCTTGATATTCCTAAATGTCAGTTCAACACATTTGAATATTTACTTAGCAACACTTGTGCACTCAGCACTCTGAGAGTTACCATAGGATGAACAAAGGAGGTAGGATATTATCCCTAACTTAAAGGAGATAAAAGTCAGACATCAAATGCAAGTTGCATTTTTATTTTTTATGGATGAATTCTTTTAAAATTCTGTGTAAGAAGCGTGGGGAATCAGGCGTAGGAAATTGTACCAAACATCAATTTTTCAAAGAATTATTTGTTTTTAGTAACAAATAATAAGAATATAATTTCATTGATAATACCAGTATAATACATTAAAATGAGTACATTGCATCATAGGATATTTCCTCAGTCCTTTTTATATTAACTTCATGATTTATGCCAAACCTTAAACCATCTGTACTAGTTTTTACTCATTTAAAAAGTCAATTTTCTTTTTATTTCAATTTGCTTATTTGACAAAGAAATGGAAATTGGAAAACAAATATAGTTTAAATAGAAAGTAATTATAGAAATAAGTACAGTTGGGACTTCCCTGGTGATGCAGTGGTTACGAATCCACCTTCCAATGCAAGGGACACAGGTTTGAGCCCTGGTCCGGGAAGATCCCACATGCCGCGGAGCAGCTAAGCCCGTGCGCCACAACTACTGAGCCTGCGCTCTAGGGCCTGCGTGCTGCAACTGCTGAGGCCCGTGCACCTAGCGCTCATGCTCCACAACAAGAGAAGCCACTGCAATGAGAAGCCTGTGCACCGCAATGAAGAGTAGCCCCCGCTCGCAGCAACTAGAGGAAGCCTGCACGCAGCAACGAAGACCATAAATAAATCAATAAAAATTAAAAAAAAATTTTAAAGTAAGTATATTTCTAAAAAAAATTAGTACAATTAAAACAAAATAATGTAATTAAGTTCTAGATAAATGCTGTTGCCTGCTGAAGGGAGGCCTGTGACCTACATTCCTTTGTTTAAAAAGGAGATTAACTAGGGCTAGAAAGGTGTGAAACCATACCAGCACCAAAAAGAGACTTTCTTCTTTACATAATGAAAAATACTATGTGATTTAATGTTACTTAGTATTGATACATGTCCAACAGCCATAAAATGAAACAAAGCAAAACAAGACAAAACAAAACAAAACATCATGTCCCACACTTTGAATTCACTGCCTTGAGGCTTTCAAGGTCAAGATCATATACTTTATTTCATTTACCCTTGCAAGAACTTTATGAGGTTGGCATTAACAGCTTGTTCATTTATTAGACCAATTTTAGAGATGAGGAAACAAAGACTAAAGAGGTTAAAAGACCACCACTCCCCCATGTTTAGTCAGTGTTAGGTACAGGTAGGAGCCCAGATTTTTGAGAAACACTTTCCAATTATACAATCAATGTATTATATTATTATGTTTCACACTATTATTGTGTTATACATTATACAATGACAATTTCAAGCTCTTTTTATTCCTTTTTTCTCCCCAGCTTTATTGAGATATAATTGACATACAACACTGTATAAGTTTAAGGTATACAATGTGTTGATTTGATCCACATATATTACAAAATGATTACCACCATAGTGTTAGCTAACACCTGCATCACATCACATCACATAAATTACCATTTTGTTTTTGTGATAAAAGCATTTAGGAGGTAGTCTCTTAACTTTCAGGTATATAATACAATATTATTAATGATAATCACCATGCTGTATGGTGATTATCATTATTATTCTGTATCCCCAGAATTTGCTCATCTTACAACTAGAATTTGTATCCTTTGACCAACATCTCCTCTATTCTTCCATACCCCAGCCCCTTGTAACCATCATTCTAGTCTCTGTTTCTGAGTTCAATTTTTTAAAACTCTGCATATGAGAAAGGTCATACAGTGTTTGTTGTCTCTGTCTGACTTATTTCACTAAGCTCTTTTATTATTAAATATCTCAAATAAGTAAGTAACAATAAAAATTATCAAAAAAATTATTAAGATACAGGAAACTGATTTTTCTTATTTCAATACCCTGAGGGTAGACATTTTATTAACTGACATTCAGCCTCTGCTTGTGATTTATTTCAAGAGGGATCTAGGTTGGTAAGGAAATTTCATTCATCTGCTTTCATATATAGTGTAATAGATGTATGGAGAAGGAAGAGATTTGGCCTGAGTGGCATTACAGGAAACGTACTAGACTCTTCAATGACCTTAGGTTTAGAACAGTAAAAATACGGGCTCCTGATATTGAAAAATTTAAAGTCACAGCAGAGGGGGGAAGCAAAGATCTGAAGATCAGCTTTAGAAAGGCTAAGATCCAAAGTGGTTTGTAACTTATGAGAAGGTCAAGGATGACAAAATGATCTTAGTTACATTTAGGACAAGAATAAGATCATCAAGAGAATAGGCTCAGGGACAGGGTGTATATCACAATTAGCATATAAAGTTGCTTGCTGACACCAGAGAGTAGAACTCTTTTTTTTTCCAAAAACATATTAATATTTTATTATTTTTTAAAGAAAAGCAAGTAGTTCATATTGTACACTGATACATTCTTTTTTTTAATGTCTTTATTGGAGTATAATTACAATGTTGTGTTAGTTTCTGCTGTATAGCAAAGTGAATCAGCTATACATATACATATATCCCCATATCCCCTCTCTCTCGCGTCTCCCTCCCACCTTCCCTATCCCACCACTCTAGGTGGTCACAAAGTACCGAGCTGATCTCCCTGTGCTATTCAGCTGCTTCCCACTATCTATTTTACATTTGGTAGTGTATATATGCCAGTGCTGCTCTCTCACTTCGTCCCAGCTTACCCTTCCCCCTCCCTGTCTTCAAGTCCATTCTATACTTCTGCGTCTTTATTCCTGTCCTGTCCCTAGGTTCATCACAACCATTTTTTTTTTAGATTCCATATATATGTGTTAGCGTACTGAGATAGACTGACTTCTATATTAAATTGTACAGAATAAACATTGGTTAGGCAGAATGGAAGATAAAGATGGGATAAAATAGTCTAAGAGATAATCCTGCTACTAAAAATGTGTTCAAGTTTCCTGCTGTGGCAAATCAGGAGTACAGTTTCCCAGGGTGCAAATGAGGACAGTGATATGTAAAGAAATTAGAAGGATAAAGGAAAAGTTGAAGATATGATAGTGCAAATTTAGATTCACATTTTAAAAAGAGGAACAAAAAAGAGTATATTCTGACATTCCAGATTAGTGAGCTTTAAATTAATATTGGGCAAGGTTCCAGAATGAATTATTAAAGAGAGGATTCAGAAAAACCAAGAAGACAATCCAGCAAGAGTTCACTAAGATCACTTCATGACAGAATAACTTCATTTCATCTTTTAGCAAGAAATATTGCCTGTTGTATGAGTGTATCTGATCTTCCACAGGCATACTGGAAGTTCCTTCATAAAGTTTCTGGAGAAAGGATGAAGAATAATTTAATGCAATTATAAATTTCCTGTTGGAAAATGGTTCACATGTGTCTGAACAAGGGCTGCTTAACAGAATGATGTTATCCAAAGAGGAAGTTCTAAATGCTGCTTCCCAGGATTCTTCCACGTTTAACGTTTCTTGCAGGATAGGTCTGTTGGTGATGAATTCCCTAAGTTTTTGTCTGAGAAAAGTATTTCTCTTTCATTTTTGAAGGATAATTTCACAGGATATAGAATTCTAGGTGAGTGGACTTTTTTCTTTTAACACTCTATTTCACTCTACTCTCTTCTTGCTTGCATGGTTTCTGATGAGAAGTCTGTGGTGATTCTTATTCTTGTTCCTCTATAGGTAAAATGATTTTTTCCTTCTGGCTTCTTCATGATTTTTCTTTTTTGTGTTTTGTTTTCTGAAGTTGGAATATGATATGGTTAGTTTTTTGTTTTGTGTTTCTTATTTAACCTGCTTGGTATTCTCTGATCTTCCCGGATCTGTGGTTTGGTGTCTGACATTAATTTTGGAAAGTTCTTGGCCTTTATACTTCAAATATTTCTTCTGTTTCATTCTCTCTTTTTTATCCTGGTATTCCAATTATATGTTATACCTTTTGAAATTGCCCCATGGGTCTTAGATGTTCTGTTAATTTTTTTCTCATTATTTTTCTCTTTGCATTTCAGTTTTTGGAAGTCGCTATTGACCTATTTATTTTTAATTGAAGTATAGTTGATTTACAATGTTGTGTTAGTTTCAGGTGTACAGCAAAGTGATTCAGTTTTATATCTATATCTATCTATCTATCTATCTATATATATATGTGTGTGTGTGTGTGTTTTTCAATCTGAAAAAGACAACCTTTTCCCTTATAGGTTATTACAAAATATTGACTATAGCTCCCTGTGCTACACAGTAGGTCCCTGTTGGTTATCTATTTTATGTATAGTAGTATGTAAATGTTAATCTCAAACACCTAATTTATCCCTCCCCCTTCTTTTCCTTTTGGTAACCGTAAGTTTGTTTTCTATGTCTGTGGGCCTATTTTTGTTTTGTATATAAGTTCATTTGTGTCTTTTTTTTTTTTTAGATTCTATATATGAGATATCATATGACATTTTTCTTTCTCTGTCTGGCTTACTTCACTTATTATGATAATCTGTAGGCCCATCCATGTTGCTGCACATGGCATTATTTCCTTCTTTTTTATGGCTGAGTAATATTCCATTGTATATATATACCACATCTTCTTTATCTGTTCATCTGTCAGTGGACATTTAGGTTTCTTCCATGTTTTGGCTATTGTAAATAGTGCTGCAATGAACATTGGGGTGCATGTAACTTTTTGAATTATCGTTTTCTCCAGATACATGCCCAGGAATAGGATTGCAGGATCATATGGTGGCTCTAGTTTTAGTTTTTTAAAGGTACCTCCACATAGTTCTCCATAAATTAGTGTTTTTTATTTGGAATATTTTCTTTTGATTCTTTTTTAGAGTATTCATCTCTCTGCTTGCATCATTTATCTGTTCTTGCATGTTGCCTACTTTATTCATTCAAGCTCTTAACACACTAATCATAGTTATTATATTATAAATTACCAGACTGATCTGGCATATCTGAGTCTGGTTCTGATGACTGATTTTCTCTTTAGAGTGTGTTTTTTTTGTTTTCTGTTTTTCCTTTTGGCATGCCTAGTAATTTTTGGTTGAAAGTGAGACAGGTAAATAGGTAATAGGATTTTAGTGTGAGGATTCATGTTAATCTGGCTAGTAGTTGGGCTGTGTTTAGTGTTCACTATAGTGTTAGGCATCAGAGATTTCAAATTCTTCCTTAATTTTGTCTCTCCTCTTCCCTTTTTGCTTCCCTGTTTACTTTTCCTCAGAAACAATCTATGTCTTGAAGCTCCTTCATTGGCAACCCGCTATTATACTGGAGCCCCATTGCTGTGGTGGAAAGGTAGGGGGAGCAGAAACATTCAATAATTTTATGATTAAATCTCAGTCCTTTCTGGGGCAGTGTCTCTGAGCTGTCACCTTCACAAGTATTTCTGCACTAGCATAGCTTTTTAATTTCTCCCTTAGGTGAGGCAGGGAGACTAGACAGAGCTGGAGAGGGAGGAATGCCCTCCTCCAGCTGGACTAATGCTCAGGGAAAGTCTTTCCCCAGGGACATTAGACCTTTGTTATGAAGAAGACTCTGGGGTATATTTCACAATTATTATTCTTCCTTTTTTTCTGCCAGAGCCAGTAGAAGATCTTTCTCAGATCTTCACCATGAGAACCTGGTTGGGTTTCTGGACATAAAGCCCATAAATATGTGAGGGAACCCCTGAGAAGTGTGGCCCCCAGGAATTTCTCCTCTCACACTAGTCCTCACTCAGCTTCTAGCAAATTGTCAAAGTTATTGTGTGAGTGTTTCTAACAGTTTATGGCTCCAGTACCTTCTGCTCTAAGTAAGCAGCTATCAACTGTGTCTGTCTGGATAAACCCTTCAGATTTGGAGGTAATGTTTTGCCCTGAAACCTCAGTTCTCTGATAGGCCCAAGAAAAGTCAGTGATTTTTAGTTTATCCAGATTTTTAATTATAAGGCTGGAGGTGATGACTTCCGACCTTATTACATGTTAGATCTGAAACTGACAGTCCTCAATTCTTCTATGTTTAACATTTATAATTCCCAGTCTAAGTGAAGATGTAGAGAATGTGGTCAGTGTGAGGATGAATGAAAACAAAAGGAACAGTGATTACATAAGATGGAAGAGTTGTGATATTGATAAGCTGGAAAAAAGCATGAATTTAACCAAAGGTAATATAAAAGAGATAGACTTAAGTTTCTGCCCTTGAGTTCAAAACACATTTTTCAGGGATAGGAAAGGATAGCTGATCTTAACAATGACATCGGTGAAAAAGATCTGGGGCTTTAGTCATCATTTAGACTGCCATGAATCAACAGTGCGGATCAGCTTCCAAAGTAATTAAAGCATTGGTTAGGCTAAGTGCTTATGGGTATTAAATAAGAGTAAAACCTCAAATGCATTGGGTTAAACTACTTTCTTTATTACAGAACTTTTTAGAATCTTTAATGTGCTCAAGTTCATCAGGATTTTCCATGAGGATAAAGAACCTGTAGCATTTGCCAAATTTATTTGACCATTGATCTGTTTTTGAATTCTGGCTCTGGCATTTAATAGTTGTGAAACACTGGGTAAGATATGTGACCTCCAAGGATTTTAGTGTTCTATTTTCTAGAATAGGAATAATAATGATTACTTCACAGTCTTTCTGTGACAGTTAGATGAGAATAATGTTTGAAAACGCTTGTCATATTGCTGGGCACATAAGAAGCTCTGAGTAAATGTTGAAAGTTTCCTTCAGGTTTTTTTTTTTTTTAAATTTCCGGCCATTACCTTGAAAAAGATACTTAGGAATAGGGCATATTTAGAACATCTAGCAACTAATATGATTTAGTAATTTACTAATCAACACATTGGTCTAGGGACAACCCTTGATTATTGGTCATGCCGATGTCAGGAGAGTGCCAGGTGATGGGCAAAGGCAGTGGTGGACACTCAGGGAGAGATTTAGCACCATGACTTTTTATCAATTATAGTGAAATTATTTTAATACACAGTGTGTCTATATTAGTATATATCTGACCCTTGTCAGCCCTGTACACAGCATATGACAATATGTTCAGGTAAGAATGTTTGATAGTGTAAAGCTACTCAATAAAATGTTATATGATGAACCAGAGAAGTTTATTCCAGAAAAGGGAAGACTTGGGTGATGGGGGCAGGCATGAAAGCTGTCCTCAAATATCTGAAGAGTGTCAGGTAGAAGACAGACTAGACTTGTTCTGGGTGGTTCCAGAGGGTTCAGTCAAGCGCAACTGATGTGTGAAAGCTTTAAGGCATGAAAGTTTACCTCCACACAGGGATAAGTTTTCAGAACTCAGAGCAGTTCAAGCCTGGCTGCCTTCATGAAGTGCTGAATTCTCCATTATTTAATGATATTCGAAAAGAGAATAGTCAAGTGCCTGGAATGGGTGTTGTGGAAGGGATTCAACTATTGAACAGTTGGTGTCATAGATTCAACTCAAAGATCCCTTCATCCCTGAGCATCTTTGATTCTATGACCAAGAGGCAGGCGTCTCAGTGGTAATTCTGTTATTTCTGTGAGTTACCTATATACATTATGTCAAGTTTATTCCCCTCTTTAGCCTTGAAAATAAAATGAGAGCAGAGAACTACATGAGTTAACTAAAAACATAAGCTGCTTGTACAATAAACCTCTTTACCCCTGAGGGCTGCTAACTCAAAGAGAGACAAATAAATGCAGAGTGTATATATCTTAGAGATGTACACAGCAACCCAAACCTATCTGAGGTCAGCTCATTTTTAAGAAGGCTGTTTAAATATTTCAAGTTTTCTTAATTCAATACATTAACCATATATTTTAGTTACATATTAATGTCAATTAATTTAGTGAACAAGGAACCAAGAGAGGATAAGAAAGATTCAGAGATATACAGAGAAAAGAGGTAGAGCTGGGAAAAAAGGAAGGTAATTGACAGAAGGATGTTCTCTTTTATTTGCCTGGCTCTTTTGCCTCTCTTTATGTCTTAACTTCTGCTTCATGAAACTTTCCACTCCTATGAGGTTTGAGTTTTTCATCTCTAATTGGAGTGGGTTGGGTAAGATATTTTATTTATTCGTTTAACTCAACATTTATGAAGTGCATCCTTGGTGGCAGGCATTACACTAGTTCTCTGTGATGCAGAGACACACGTCCTGGCTCGCCCTTAGGTGCTCTGAGTTCACATCAAGTCAGTGACAAGATGGCTATGACCCTGGGCTGCCAACATTGTCTTTAAAAAGCTCCTCACTGGACTCAGCCTGAAATGATTTGCTTCACTCATATCAAATGAATGACTGTGAAAGACTGTGAACACTGGAATGCTCCATCTATACACATGTTCTTATTATCCAAAAGCCTATGCACAGAGTGTGAGGGATTAGAAATGAGAAAGGAAACAAATCACTGTTTAATTTCCACGAATTTTCCCCTTAAGGATGACTATGAGTTCTGAGCCCTGTCATTCTCTTACTCATTTTTTTCTTCTCCCTCAGGATTTTGGATGGAAGAAGTGGCAAGTTGTTCCTTAAAATGTGTTGCAAAAGTGAGCCTCAGGCATGAATTTTATTGTCAGCCATAGACTCTCTCAAGAACATAGCCTGGGAGACGTTACCCTTTAAATTATGTTTCTTACTGTAGATAGTAAAAACTAAGTATAACCTTTAGGCTTTTAGGTACACATTAGCTCTTTCCCTCAAAACCAGCCTTTCACAGAGGTTGCTAGGACTTCTCCATCCCTTTAGTCTTTCTGAACCTTGACTTTCATTGAGGATGTATTGGTTTTATTAGGCAGCTCATTTTTAAAAATTAAAACTGCAAACAAGTATAAAGTTACAAGTCTATCCATGAGCACCAGACTAAAGAATGTTATTAACCATGGGAATTCAACATTGGGATATTGTAAAGTATAAGAAGTGAAGACCAACCTATTAGAAAAAATTTTTTAAAAATCAAACATGGGAAGGTGGAATGCATTAAAAGGTGGCCTGTGACTATACTATTAGTTACCTGTTCCCCTGGGGTTTCTATTAAATAGAAAAGCTCTACGGGAAATTTGGTCCCTTATTTGACTAATAGCTGTTTAGTCCCTGTGATTTGGTTCGGTCGTGAATAGTGCTATATTTTTATAAAGGGTGGATTGTGTTTAAGAACATAGGCTCTGAGCCAGACTTTCTTGGTTTAGATTCTGGCTCCTGGCTCTGTCCCTTACTAGATAGATGACTAGGTGGTGCCTAGGTTTCCTCTTCTGTAAAATGGTGGCAACCAGAATAACTATCTCAGAGAGTGTTGTGAAGATTAAAGGACTATTGTTTTGAGAGCTCATTGACCAATCTTGGTACGTAATAAGTGCTAGCACATGTTGGTTATTATTATTACTACTTTTATTTTTAAATTATTACTGTTATTCCAGAAATTTATTTATTCACAGTCTTTAAGTTCTTAAGTAATATGAATAATGAAAAAAAATTGTCCTCCAAGAGTTACTGCCTTTTATTTTTCCTTGTTTAGGTGTGTGTTGGAGGTTAGAAAGTGTAGTACTGCTTATTAGAATGTGTACCAGAATCACCCAGGTGCTTGTTTATAGTGCATGTTCTGGGCTTCAACCAAGTTAGAATATCTGGGAGTACAGTCTAGAAACCTAGATTTTAAAGGAGGTGCCCAGAATATTCTGAGGCAAACTGAATGTTGAAGATGACTGAGTAACACAGGTGTAGCCTCTTTTTTTTTTTTTTTTTTTTTTTTTGCAGTACGCGGGCCTCTCACTGCTGTGGCCTCTCCCGTTGTCCGGACGCTGAGGCTCAGTGGCCACAGCTCACGGGCCCAGCCGCTCCGCAGCATGTGGAATCTTCCCGGACTGGGGCACGAACCCGTGTCCCCTGCATCGGCAGGCGGACTCTCAACCACTGTGCCACCAGGGAAGCCCAGGCATAGCCTCTTTTGCTTAATCACAGCAGCAGGTCCATTTCTAGAGCATATATTAGACCCCAGCCACTGAGATCTCTGGATAGGATCTCATTAAACCCTCATAAGAGGCCTCTGAGGGCAGGCTCATGATGTTAGTTTTTCAGATTAGGAATTGTGGCTTTCCTGGGTTAAAGGATTTGCCCAAGAGCTACTGGTGGGGGGTCACATTGAAGGATAGGGTGGGGTCTACCTGGCCAGAATCTAGGGTTCCTAAACATGTCAAGTGTGTCACATCCTGTCTGATCACATGCTCCTCCTCTGTGGAGGCTTTCTGCTCTGGGAAATCCGACCCAGAATATTCACCTGCAAATCAGTGACAGCTGACTTTTAAAACTCCCTACATGAAGACTGTATTAGCCAATGTGTATTTTACTGAGAGGTTCTGTCCAGTGAGCAACCAGGAGGGTGAATATGAGAACACTGAGCACGGTCTTCTGTGGCACCACAGAGATGCTTTTATTTCACTTTCTAACTTAAACTCTGCCTGTTTGCCAGTAGGTGGCGTCTTCGAAAGCCATACCACAGTCCTACACCGTGGAAAACCCAACTCTTAGATCCTGAATCCGTAATACTTAATTTAAATAGATAAAAACAGATTTGTAAAAGAAGGACAAGAAAGGGATCTGAGATATATTCAAATGAATTTTATATTCAAATGAATTTTATTGTCACATTCTAATGCCAGAAACCTCTACTGCCAACTCAAATCTTGTGTATATAACATAGACTATGAACTAGGTGGTGTGCTTGCCCCTATAGAAGTACAAAAACAAATCACGCAAAGCCTGCAAGTATCCAACAATATATTAATAAATAGCATTGTTGCTATTATTCGGCTGTCACTATGTACCAAGCACTGTACTGAGTGATCCACATATATTTTGTCACGTAATTTAATCTCAAAAACTCCATGAGGTAGGCATTCTCCAGATGTTCTGAAGTTCTGAAAGTTCCAGACATGGGGGAAAGAATACTCCAAGAATACTCCAAGAAAGAATACTCCCATGGAAATGGGAGTCACGTATGGTAACACAGAATACTCCTCTGTGGCAAGGGTAGAAACAAGAATGGGGCAATTTGGGGTGATCAACCTGGAAAGTAGCTGTATTGTGTTACAAGGAACTGGTACTGAATATGGCAAGCAGTGGAGCAATGGGCAAAAACTGAGTTTCTCTGTGTGTGAATGAACATTTGCTGTGAAGCACATAATGTACTTGGAATTTACAATATTATCATTTGGAGTTGGGAGACAAAGAATTGAAGACTGGAGGTGGGCAACCAGTTAGAAGACTGTTACTACGGTCCACATCAACAATTCCCAGAGCCTACATTTACCTTGCTGTGCAGACCCCACAGAGCGAGTGTGCTGTTCTTCTCCTACATTTCTCTGAGTCAGATGGCTTCTTTTTATTTATTTAATTTTAATTAATTTATTTACTTATTTATTTTTGGTTGTGTTGGGTCTTCGTTGTTGGGTCTTTGTTGCTGCACGAGGGCTTTCTCTAGTTGCGGCAAGCGGGGGCTACTCTTCGTTGTGGTGCGCGGCCTTCTCATTGCGGTGGCTTCTCTTGTTGCAGCACACGGCCTCTAGGTGCACGGGCTTCAATAGTTGTGGCACACGGGCTCAGTAGTTGTGGTTCACAGGCTCTAGAGCACAGGCTCAGTAGTTGTGGCTCGTGGGCTCTAGGAGCGCAGGCTGCAGTAGTTATGGTGCATGGGCTTAGTTGCTCCATGGCATGTGCGATCTTCCTGGAACAGCACTCAAACCCGTGTCACCTGCATTGGCAGGCAGATTCTTAACCACTGTACCAGGGAAGTCCCCAGATGGTTTCTGAAGTACATTTCCTGTTTGGCTTCAAGTTTCGGGGTGCAGGGGGGTGAATAAGCTAATCAATAAATAGAGCTTTCAAATCATTGCTCTCCTCATCTAAAGGTCAGAAGAATCTGCACAGGTGTCCAGTGTTCCTCATCTGGATTCAACACAAAGGATTTACAAGAAATTCTAATCTCTCTGCAGATGTATTTCATTTATTGATAGTGTGTGAATTTTTCCTGCTTACCCTGAAACAGTCTTCTGAGCTAAGTTACCAGAGGCATCTTTGAGGATATTATATTTGTTCATGGTCACATCATATCACCTTTGTACAAAAGCAGAGATGACTTGTTTTTTCTTTTTTTTTCCTGAAGGAAAAATGTGTTTAATTATTTTGTTGCCTTTCTCCTCTGAAAAACAATATGTTGCCTTAAACTCCTAGTGACATTCAAAATAGTTCAGGAGGGATGCTGCTGACAGTGATATGACTTTCATACAGCTCTGCTTCCCCTGGAGGAAGATAAAATGCCTTCAAACTACCAAAGAGTGTGTATGCAGTTAAAAATTTTCTTTCTGTGGTTTTATAAACACCTGCACAAATTCCTTTTATTATCTAACATATATGGAGTGTCCGTGAATAAAGAAAGCATTCTTTCCATTAAAGTGCATCAAGAAAAATCCCACTCTAAGTAAGACAGGATTATTATAATTGCCTGGCTAAAAGCTCTCGAGAGCCCAGCTCATTGGGGACACTCCTTCGTGCATCTAGGAGAGTATACTCTTAAAATTACGGCCAACAGAGTGAAATGATTTCATTCCATGGGGCTTCCCCTTCCTTACCTGTGTGATTGCTCTGCAAGGGTCTCAAACATAATTCATTCTCTACTGCAAGGATTGATGTGTAAGAGAGATCTAGGGGTCAAGGTTTTCATAGTCACCTGCTATTTCATACATTTTTAGGATCAGTTTCTGTACATTTTTAGGATCAGTTTCCACCAAGCCAATGCACTGGAGTATTTGTAGTGGCCACAGGCTGGTGCTCACACACTAATCCCAATTCAAGATAGGAAGGATGAAGCCATGGTACTCACCCAGGTGTGTGTTATTAGATGGAACAGATGCCACCATTGTTTGCAATGACCCTCTACAACAAGTCATTCTAAAGAGTGTCAATGACTGAAGTTTTCCCAGGGACTACAGGAAGGGATAGGACTGAAGCTACATTAGATCTAAATTCCATATATGTGTGTCAGTCTCGGGAGCAGCCCACGCATTGCCTCCTACTGAGTGAAAAAGAGGCTTTCAGGGATCTAATGATACCTATCTCAGAAGTCAAATTTCAGCGTTTGGTTTGTAAAAAAAAACATCTATGCATATGTAGATAAGATAGGTGTGGTCCTGTTCCTTCTTTCTCAGATAACAATAAAAATAATATCTCCTCTTCATGGTTCTCTCCTATGTGCCAACCTTGTGCCTGGCACCTTGTACATATTAACTTGTTTTTTACTGTTACATGACAAAGGATGTGTTACCATTCTTATTAATATGAAGGAATGGGCTCAGATAGGTTAAGTGACTTTTCCAAAGCTACATGGCTAGCAGTCATAATAATAGTAACATAACTAAGTAATGATAAAACAATAAAAAAAAACAAGTATGAATGAATATCTGTTATGCCACACGGTGCTAAACAGTTTCCCTGGATTAACACATTTAGTTTTTACAATTCTAGGAGGAATATTATATTAGAATCTATCTTTTACTGATGGGAGATCTGAATCTCTTCAAAAGGTAGGCATCTGCTAATGTCTGGGTTTTGTTTGTTTGTTTGTCCTATAGTCCCTCTCATTGTCTTTGCCCATTTTTCTGCTCAGGAGTGGACACCTATCCCAGGCCCGGCAACTGGAGGATTCTATCCCCCAAGTCACAACAACTGGCTCAGGAGTTAACCCATATCCCAAAGTGGCTCAATGAAGGCCATCCCAGGGACTTGGGCTGGAATTAATGGGAAAGAAATGCTTCTGTTTCATATTAATAATTATCTTGATAATGTAAACTTAGGGTTGCTGGAGAAGTATTTGCTATGACCTTGAGAGAATTTACCTGAGAAACAAGTCAGTATAGAGCAAAGTAGAACAATGAGAGAGAGAGAGAGAGAGAAATAGAGAGAGGGAGAGAAATGAAACTTTCCGGAAGCCAGAATAATTCTCCTTTCTGTGGAATTTGTTTTGAATGGACCGTCTTTCATTTTCAACCAGTGAAACATTATATATCAAAGAAATGGACACCAAGAGTGAAAGGTAGATTATAGACCTTAAAATGTGGGATTGGATAACTAGGAGTGATGAAAAGAAACGAGAATTCTCTCATTCCTGATTGTGAAACTGACCATCATTGCTCTAAACTGTCCCCTCAAATCTTGATTAAGACCACTTCCTACTAAAGATTGATTTTTAGAAGACTTGATAGAAAAATATCAGGATGCTTGAGAGTTTGTAATTTTCTTATAGTTTTTAGCAAACTGCTACAGATTCAGTCAAACCTGTACTGATGGACAGATGAGTGAGAAGAAAATACAACCTTATTATGACAGTATGAGAGGTCTTTTTGGCCAGTAGGAAGCAATCCAAGATGATTAAGATTCAAAAATATATATCCCACAAATAGTTGGAAAATCTGAATTTTTTGCCCCTAGCCAGTCAATGAAAATGAAAGCAGAGAAACAAGAAACTCAGTGTATTAGTTTCTTGTTACTGCTGTAACAAATTGTCACAAATTTAATAGCTTAAAGCAGCACAAATTTATTCTCTTTCAGTTCTGGATGTTGA
The DNA here is from genome assembly GCF_025265405.1 of Mesoplodon densirostris. NCBI lineage: Eukaryota > Metazoa > Chordata > Mammalia > Artiodactyla > Ziphiidae > Mesoplodon > Mesoplodon densirostris. The sequence goes on along the minus strand of NC_082668.1, from coordinate 76,928,506 downwards.
AAGTCTAAAATCAAGGTGCTGGCAGGGTTGTACTCCATTCAGAGGCTTTGTATTCCATTTCCTTGCCCTTTTCAGCTTTTAGAAATGATTCATGTTTCTTACCTCACGATCCCTTCCTTGTATGACTCCAACCTCTTGCTTTCCTGTGACATCTCCTGTGACATTGCATTTCACCTTCTTACCTCTTTTTATTCAGGGCCCTTGTGATTATTACATTGGATTCAATCTGATAATTCAGGATAATCTCCTTATCTCAAAATCCTTAATCTAATCATGTCTGCAAAGTCCCATTTACCCTGTAAGGTAATGATTCACAGGGTATGGGAATTAGGGCTTGGACACCTTTGCAGGGTGGTAATCATCCAGCCTATCACACTCAGCTGGAAATCTTATGGGACCTAGAAAAAAGTTTCACCCAAATACTTCCTAATCGTCACCTTCCTTGGAACGGAGAGAGAAAGGTTACCTGTGACATTGTTTAAATCCTCGGATCCGTAACAAGTGCAAAGCCAATTCTGGACTTTCTAGTGAAATGATCTGTTAAATCCAGAGTTTAAGATTTTTTGAATTGAGTTTCTGTAATCTGCAACCCAAACATGCCTGATCTGTACACTGGCTCAGGGTCACAAAACAGCAGAGCAAGATTTCATGCCAGGTCATCTGATGACCGAGTCCATCCTCTTGATCATTATAAGGGTCGCTGATAATGCTCATTTGCCCTTTATTTGAGGGGGGGGGCCCTCTTAATTCTTGGTTAGTGCTCTCACTCCCACCTGCCTGCCTTGGCCACAGGGATTTACGTTGTGGCTTCTTGTTCAGGGCTACACTCTCTTCTAATCCTCACCAAATTCCTAGCCCGTTTCTTCCAGTACTTTTTAAAATATGGTAAACAGTGACTCACTGAGAAGCTAGGCCCCAGATTCTAGGGCTGCAAAGACATGTATCTTTCCTGGGGTATAAGAAAGACTTGGTCTTTAGAGAGATAACTAACAATCCCCTTCCAACCGATCCCATCTCCAAGACTGGAAAGCATACTTTTAGTAAAAAACAGTTGAATTTTTAAATTTTGTTACATTAAATTCTTAAACCTCAAGTGTTACCCACAGACTTCACTACTGGCTCCCTGGAAGACACAATCCTTTGCTTCAAGACCTTATATTGCCCAAATGACAGCTATTGCTTCAAGCTAGGCTTAAATATAAACACAAGGTACGAAGATGGCATAAGGTAATCAACTTAATCTAATTTATGCAAGGTGGTAGGCAATTATTGTTTTTTGGAGTGAGATATATGATTACTGATTGATTTTATGATGTTATAATATTTTGTATTTCTGTAACAGTTCACTTTAGCTGGGCTGTCCTGTCAATTTGGAATGTTAGTCCCTTAAGTGAACCAAATCACGTTATCCTGGCTCCTTAGCTGGAACTAATATAACCTTAACATTAATCATTTGGCATTTGACAAGTGAAATGTGGGTATTTGCATAATGTAATTTTGATACTTTTTAAGTTTCCATGTGAAGATTCTTTCATTATCATATTTTGTTATAGATTTCAGAATGGTTATATTTATATGACATGCTTTACCATTTAGAATAATAACTAGGGAAAAAAATACTCCAGTAAATTCTCTTTTAAAAAAGTCATATTTCATGCAGTGAAGATTATGCAATGGTATTTTGAATTGAATGCAAATTCAAACACACTTTACAAATTGTAGGTTGTTACAGTCAGTGGGTGACAACATACCTCTTAATGGATAAAATACCCTGTGTTTTATTTGGTTGTTAGACTCATTTTGGAGCTAAATGGTTTTTGTGTTGCCGTCTACTTGTAGGAAAACTTATACACGTTACAAAACATTTTACCTGGCTTTTTATAGAAGTGAACACACTGGTTAGCCGAGGCTGATAGAAGTCTGGATCATTTTTCTATATTTCTAAATCTGAAATAATTCTAATGCCAAAAAAAAAAAAAAAAGTCAAAGCAAGGCATTAGAAAAAAGATAATCCTCCCCCCACCCCCAAATTTTAATCCCCATAAAAACTAAGCTATAGGTACATGTTGCAAGTTGCTATATGGTCATAGTAATCTAAGAGTAAGAGAGAGAAGCAAAATTTTGCTGTGTCCCTGAAGTGCTTGGCAGTCTCGAGGGAACTGACAGATGTTGGAGACAGGATTTCAAAGCTAATGTGAGCACTTCTACATTTTTATGTTTATTGCTGGGCATTCGGTTGAATTAGTACTATTTCCTGCCCTTCTGGATCTCACAATCTAGTATGTCCCCGTACTTTCCTAGCTTTGATGTTAGTCTCTGCATCCTCCCATCTAATCCCCCCTATATTTTCTTCTTGCCCTAGATCTGGACTGACCTGGCCCTGAAGCTCCAGGTTCTGATTTTTGAATTAAGAGAATAGCTCTGTTATTTCTGATGGGAGGGAAACTCCCTGACCCTCTCAACCCTGTCCTCAGCAGCTGGGGTGTCTGTCTTGGGAAGTCCTTGATGACACCTCAGGCCTTCTGTTGCCCTTTCCTGGCTAGAGTTACTTCTGCTGCCTAGACGGTTAATTCATCAGGCTGGAGCCCAGTGGGTTCTCTGGCCCAAGGAAACATTAGCACCCCGACCAGATGGCTCTTGGCTTCATCTAAGCTGCAAACTCTCAACAGTAGGTTTACTAGCTGTGTGACCTTCAGCAAGTTTCTTAATCTCTCTGTGTTTAATTTTTCTATTCTGCAAAATGAGGCTAATAATAGCACCTTCTTTACCCTGCTGTTTTGAAGATCAAATGTGTTACTATTTGTGAAGCATTTGAACAGTGCCTAACATGTAATAAATCCTATATGAAAGTTTGTAAAACAAACAAACAAATGAAGAGCATTAAGATATGCCACTCCAAAATATGTCTCTTTGGCATAAAGATTATTTTGAGCTAATTATTTTTGAGAAACTGCAGACACTGGAGAAGCTCAGAAAATAGAAAGTTATCTTTTGTAAGGGAAATTGACACTTATAAAGGAGATCTACCTTTGTAAGGGTGTCTCCCTCTCTGTACCAGGAAGAGAAGGATAACTCTAAAACATAACAGAATCTTGTCAATGGAGAAGGCAGCCACTTAAATCTGCATAACATACCATACCCTTGTTTACTGTGCTTTTCCTGGAAACCTCTAACTGGCCTCCTCTGTTCCACCCCCAGCACACACCTTTCTCTTTTGTCTTTAGCTGGAGATGATATTTATGGGAGTGGCTTAGGCCATCTTAGGGAGTTACTAGGTTTTCCTGGGTCTCTCCTATGTATACATGAGGCATATTTGTTAAATTAATTAGACAAGGAGGCCATTGGACTAATGTGGCTCTAGTGTCTGGTGGCCTCCATAAGCAAACCAAAATAAAAGCCTATATATTCCTCACGCTTCCGAAATCAAAATGCTAAGGACAGCCAGTCACAAACAGCCAACTAGGTTTTAAGCTGTAGTCAATCAGTAATTTCCTTACTTTGCTTCTGCCTTTTCTCTATAAAAGTCTCCCCATTTCCTGTCCCATATAGTGCTCCTAGCCACTTCCGGTTTAACATTACCCAGTTAGAATCGAGTTTTGCTCAAAAAAACCTCTTAAAATTTTTAATATACCTCAATTTACCTTTTAACAACATATTAATAAATGTCTGTTCCCTTTTCTCTTGTTAATCTATCTTTTATTACAGGGATCTTAGACAAGAACTCAGAAGAAGGTAGAGGGAAAGTTAATTTTCCTCCTGTGCAGAAACAAACAAACAAATAATCAGTGTGTTAGGTAGAGGGAAATTTAATTTTCCTCCTGTGCAGAAACAAACAAACAAATAATCAGTGTGTTGGGTAGAGAAGAGTTAGTGATGACAAGGGAGAGAATTCTAGGATCATAGAGATATACTCCAAGTATATGGGGAAAGGGGATGAGACCAGAGTGCCTTGTATTTGTCGTCCCTGATATAGACCCTAATGCATTCAGCCCTAGACACAGTTTTAAAGATGATAAATGTGCAATTACTCTCAAACCTCTATTCTTCTTCCCTTTAGAAAAGATCTTAAATATATTCTCTAGGGAGTAACATTTATTCATTTATTCAACAGTAATTTTTTTTCTCTATTCAGTACCTACTTATTTCAAGCCAGATGCTACATGCTTACTTACTACATGTAAGTAAGTTAACCATGGTCCCTGCCCATATAAGGCTTAGATTCTAGTTGGTGAGAGACATTATGCAGATAACTGTGCAATTACTTATTTAATCACAACTGTGAAGAGCACTCTGAAGGACAAAGGTAATGTGTAACAGGAGTCCCATCCTAATCCTGTGGGTCAGGGAAAGTGTCTTTAAAGAAATGGTATTTCAGAGGAGCTGGTTAGGCCAGGGGTTTGGCCTTGAGGAAGAGAAGGGTGTTCCAAGCTGCGGGAGCAGCATGGGCAAAGGCTCTGGAATAATTTTGCACTAGATGAGATTCAACAAAGAAAAGAATTAATGTCTTACTTTAAGAAGGAAGGAATGGTAGGTGGCAGATGTTTTATATAATCACCTGTTTCCCCCAAAGGCAGACAGTGTTGGTGCCTTATAATTTTACCAGCACCATGAAACAACAGTAGGGAATATTGAAAATAATTCTGATTGGAGGAAGGGAAGATTTCATGGAGGCAATTATACTAGGGTTTTACAGGATGGGTTGAGCTACAATAGACATGAATAAACTAGAGAATAAGAAGCTATAGACCAAATACATCACTGAAATGTAAAATTTTTGATATTAGCAAGACAGCAGAATTTATGCTTGTATTTTCTTAGATCTACTTCTCTGGGCTCCCAAAAGGATACCGTGGAATCTGCTGCCAGAGCCACTTACAATAAAGTTGTCCTGTTTACAGGTTTTTGATAAGCTGTTTTTATTCTTTAATAAATAAGAAAAGAAGCCATTGTCCTTTACAAAATAGCTGAGGTTGTACTTGAACAAAATCTGTTTGGAAATGTTAAGCTGGTTACACAGAACTAATATGCCTCAAGGTGGTCATTCTCTCTGGATTAAAGCTGTGGAACAATTGTGGCTCCTGTTACAAGGAAAATGACAAAGGGCCATTATGAAAAGGGACAAAAATCTCTGTTCCCAGAGGGGGACTGACAAGCTGAAAGTCCCCCTGTACATACCAACACAAAAGGCTGATTGCCTCAGATTGTTTGTTTATGTAAATCAAAAGGCTGCCATTAATTCTGCAAGTGGGACTGCTGAGCAACAAAGAAGGTGGTGATTGGCCAGATTCTTGCTCATGGGTTGGTGGCAAATCTGACAAATTCTATTACTTTTGTGCTATGCTCTATCTGCACACCTTCAGGAAAAGAAGCTTGTTATTATGCACTAAAGGAAGTCATTTGTGTCCTTAGAGTAAGAGCTGGATTTGAAGGCAAGAGAACGTATCAAGGATCTTCCCCAAAGCTCTCTCCAAGTCGGACTCAACTGTACATCATGACAGACGTTCCAGTGACATTCAGCCAGGTTGAGTGTAATGGGGATACACCCCCTGAAAACGGTCAACAAAAAATCACTAAAATCACGGAAGAAGCCAGTGATATGGATGGCACCCCACCATACTGCAGGGTAGAATCTAGTCTTGAAGGTGAACCCAGAGAAGGCAATCAGGAGAAAAGTGAAAAATTACAAGAGAACATACTGCTCAACTCGTCCATGGATGAGAAGATTCTAAAAGGTAAAGCATTTTCCTTTTCTATAATTTGCTTGATTTGATTTGTAAACTCACTCAGGAATCTTTGGATGAAGTGTTATGACAGGAATAAGCTGCACATCCTCCCATCCTTGCCCCTGCCCAAATGCAGTCCCTTATCCTATGGGGGCTGCAGAGCATAAGGACTAAATCTCTGCCCTGGGTCAAATCCAGGCTCATTTATTTGATAGCTCTGTGACCCTAGACAAATTTCTTGGCTTCCCGAAGCCTTAGTTTTCTCATTAGAAGAAGGCAGAATAATAGTTCTGATATTTGTACAGTTGTTGTGAAAATTACTGTTGGTTAAATGTTAACTACTGTTATTTATTATTATATGGACAGCACCATTATTATTCAGTCAGAAGGAATTCATAAATTCAACTTTTCTTTCTAAATCTACCTGAAAGTGTCTGAATTCGTGGTACTATAAACTTATATAGACATTAAAGGAGAGGTTATCGTTATGCTCATAAATAAAAGGAATCAGTGAAAAAATGAGTTTGAAGAATGAAATGGTTATTTTTAGTGACCACAAAAATCAAAGACATCTACCTTGTTAGAGTCTTAGTTGGTAATTTATTTATCTTAGACTACTTAAATGTTAAAATATTAATCTTGTTGGCGGGTTTCTTCCCAGAAAAACCAGAAGAGGATCTCTATATTGTTCATAAGGCCATCACAGATCTTTCTCTCCAAGAAACAAGTGTCGATGAAATGACATTCAGAGAAGGTAAGAGGAACTTCCATTTCGTACACAGAAATTGTTTGATGGAATGTGGAAGACAGTTTTTGCATGGGATGTTACGTGAGTGTGGTATTGAAAAAGCAATCCAGGTAATGCTTTCAAAAACTCAAAACTGCTATAGGCAGATAAGGGAGTCTGGATTTATCTGTGGGTTCCACCTTAGAAAGCATTACACACTCTTCAAGACTGGGACTGCATGGATTGGTATAACTGATTGGCACGCTTTGACCTGATGATATTATATCTGCGTCTTAATAAGTTAGTCTACTAAATAAACCTTTCCTTTTGATTAAGTGTCTTCAAATCTGTGCCAGGCACCTTGCAAGATGTAAGCATTTCAAAAATGGGTTTATCTTAAAAGTTTACCATTAGTGGCATACTGTTTAAAATAATCTTATAAATTTATTGGATCTATAGGAAAATTCTAGGCCTCTGCTGTAAGCACAAAATGGTTACCTAATTCTTGTCAAAGAAATCTTCCAGGTGAAGAAGTTAATTTTAATTGTGTTTTTTCAGAAAAATGGGAGAATAAAAACAACATTGATTTTTAAATGACTATATTATTTTTCAAATAAACTCAAGAGTCTAAGAGACACAAAATCTTTTAGACTTCTAAGGAGACACCTACATTCAAACAATTTCAAAATAAAGTGGAAGATAAAAATCTATCAATTAATCATTCATATCCTCTCTTGCAGCCATAAACATCTTATCTCAAAGTTGAAGTCAGCTTGGTAGACCTAAGTGATTTAGCTTAGTTAGGACCTTAACAAGTAAAACATTGAAGAGATTATTGGTTGAAATATTAGAACATCACACAAAATAGTAGATGCCTAGGAGGATAAGGTTGTTGGCAGTTTCCTGGGTTTGTCCCCTTTGCCTGGACACCTCTCAGACTGTCTGCTGACTACATATGGTGGTCCACTGTGTAGTCATTCGAAGAAGAATGTAGTGAGCAACAGTCACTGTCAAGCTCTTACATTATCACAGATAATTTATAAGACCTAAACCCCATGAAACAGACTAAATAACCTCTCACCCTAACCCTTCTACTGCCAATGAACAAGCAAATTCTGAGAGGCAGGGATCTCAACCTTTCAACTAGAGCCCCTTTCAAATTTCTGATCAGAAAGTCACTGGAGACAATAGTTTTCTATGATCTTTCATTTCTTTTAAATAAAGAATAAAAGCAGTCTGGATTTTTAAAGTGGATGGTCTCAGAGTGAGTTTTTCCCTGCATGAATCCTTTCGTGGTTGGTGGAACACGTTCCTCCTGTAGGGTTAGAAGGACACATTTTGGTGTTTTTTATTTTCACAGTGGCAAACAGCTATAAAGTCCCCAAAGAGAATACTCCTGAGTTGAAAAATAGGAAGATGTTAAAAATGCTTAGAAAGAATTATAATTTAAAGTCAAGAAGTAATTTCATGCATGACAACTCCATACCCAAGTCACGAATATGAGCAAAAAGATCAGCTTCGGGGCTTCCCTGGTGGCGCAGTGGTTGGGAGTCCGCCTGCCGATGCAGGGGACACGGGTTCGTGCCCCGATCCTGGAAGATCCCACATGCCGCGGAGCGGCTGGGCCCACGAGCCATGGCCGTGGAGCCTGTGTGTCCGGAGCCTGTGCTCCGCAACGGGAGAGGCCACAGCAGTGAGAGGCCCGCGTACAGAAAAAAAAAAAAAAAAAAAAAAAAAAAAAAAAAAAGATCAGCTTCTTTGGTTCTTATGGAAAAGAAGAAAACAAAACAAAGCTTAAAATTATAGCAAACATTCTAATACATATTTATTTATGATGTAAAAAACACTGACTGGATGCCAGTGGCCTGATAGGAGCTGTGCACAGCTAATGAGGAGAGGTGAACCGCCTCCACTTCTATCTCTTTGTGTAAGTTTACAATCTGATTCCTATAGTTGGGAAAACAAAATGAGAAGAGAATGAAAAATCTCTGATGGAAATGGACTTGTCAACATCTTTCAGTGAAAATAGGAAATTGTGGAGGAGAAGGGCAAAGAAGAACAGTGCCTCTCGCTTTATATAAAGACTGTTATGGTGTTGAAAGGGAATAGTGAACACAACCCTGAGTCATGTGCACTGCAGGCTGAAGCTTCCCACAAAAGTCCTTCAGGGCTGAAAGCTCTGATAACAACCTCTACTCTCCTATTATTAATTCATTTTTTCATGCTCAATAAATATTATTGAGGATATGCTGATAGGATGTGTTTGAAAAGTGAAATTTGCCATGAATTAAATGAGCCTCTTAAAAGTCACTGCATGGTACCAAATAAGTTAATTAGTTGTCGGTTAAGGACATGTCAAAAATAATAGGCTAACCTAACACTATGTTGATATGACCTCAACATGATTTTTAAATCTTGACTCACTAGAAATCAGTGGCAGATCTTAGGCTATATAGTGTGTCCTTTCGTGGACTTGATGCGTCCATTAGCCCAGCACATGACTCTTGGCCATCTGTACTCCTCCTCCATAGCCGGTACTTTAGGACATGAGAACTCTGAGAAGCATGGTGGTAAACACTGAATTTGCTACTCTGAGTGTGACCAGTCACTGGCAGTCATTATTTCATTATTTTTACTGTTGGAAGAAAGCATTTTTTCTAATTTTCCTTGAGGAGTGTGTGTGTGTGTGTGTGTGTGTGTGTGTGTAGGAGCTAGGCCCAAATATTTTTTAATATATTCACATATACACTCATGACAGGCTAGACAGGATTTTTAAAAGTGTGTCTCAGGGAATACCAGTATCACTAGATACAGTAGTCCACAACAAAAATGCTCCATAGTCAAATGAGGTTGAGCTGCTGGATGCTAATATTCATTAGTATTTTAAAGGCTTGGATAAATTCTGAAGAGGCTTACTTAATTGTGTTTAATGCAGTGTTTTCCAAGCTAATTTGATGGTGTAGCCTGTCTTTTTGTGTAAAACATATTAATAACCCACAAAACAATATCCCATAAAATGTTTGGTGGAAAACGATTGTCCAGAAATATAATCTGGAGAATCTGTGGTATTTTGAAATCTCTACACATCTCAATTACCAATTGATTTTGCTACAGGACATCAGTGGGAGAAGATTCCTTTGAGCAGCAGTAACCAAGAACTAAGTAGACGAAAGGAAAGGATTGCTGAACAACCTTTAGGAGAGAGAGAAGATGAGGATCTGAAGAACAAAACTCAACATCAGGCAATGGAAATTGAATGGTTAGGATTTCGGAAACCTAGCCAAGCTGGTGTGTTACATTCTAAGCATGATGAGGAGCAAGAGGTTTGGGGTGAAGAAATTAATAATGATGATGATGATGATTGCAAGGATGATGAAGATGAAGTTCGAGTGATAGAATTTAAGAAAAAAAATGAAGAGGGTTCTCAGTTAAAAGAGGAAGGTGATGCAAGTGAGGACTCCCCACTGAGCAGCCCCAGTTCCCAACCTGTCACACCTGATGAGCAGCCAACCTTTGGGAAGAAGGGTGATATTTCCAGAAATGCTTATTCAAGATACAATACGATATCCTATCGGAAGATCAGAAAGGGGAACACCAAGCAAAGAATTGATGAATTCGAGTCTATGATGCATTTATAAACTAACTGGAACTGAGAAGTTCTCATGCCCACTAAAGCAAAAGCTAATTCTATTTTCCTGAAATGCATCTTTGCATGCCTTGAGTCATCCCCTATAAAGAACTGGAAGCTTAATCTCTGTTTCACTGTAGAATAATGTGGAAATAACCCTAGGCAAAACTCAGTCTGGTAACCTCAAATCAAAAAGCTTTAGATTCATTCTTGGATATTTGCTTTTTAAATCCTCACTAATATAGCCTGTGTGCTAAGCACTAAACGGTTTGACTTGAAAAGTAGCAATGCTGGGAAATGTAGTCATCAAATGAAAGAGGACTATTTGAAATGAAATGTATTTCTTTTGGTGTCTTTCTTCCTGTACACTGAGGGTGATAGAAAGCCTGGTATCAAATCTCTCTTTCTTTAAAAAGTGGTTTTATAGACCCTGGCAATAAACTTTCCAAAATACTTTGCCTTTCCTATTATCTTCAGATTTTAAGTTGTTTTCCTTGGCATGTACAGAGTGAAATTCTGTATAGGCTGCCTTCCTAGGTGTTACCATTCACTGAATTTTCTCACTAGAGGGGCTGAGCAATTGTCAGTCAGGAAAATTCTGTTTACTAAATGTTGGCTTTATGTTCTCAAGATGAATTAAATCCATTGTGAGATTGCCACAGGGAGGGGCTGGAAGATTGGTGGGCAATTGACTAAAGAGTTATATCAGATAGATTATTTCTGAGACTGAAAATAAAAGCTTGTCTAGCACAGTTAATGTCATTAAACATGAAAATGACAGCTTTAGCACAATTTTAAGAAAATACCCCTCTCTATTACTACACTTTCTCCTATTAAGAGTATCTCAGAATAATTTTCTTTCCTTAGAAACCTGAGACAACTCTAGTCATAACTGTACTAGTTACTATGAAAATGGAAATAATTATCTTAGAATATTTTCAAAGTAGAGTGTGAGCATGTATTTTTAGAGAGAAAGCTCTGATGGTTGTTGGGAATATATAATTTACTGGACCTCAGCCCAAATCAAGATGCTTAAAATTGTACTTGTGAAGCTTCACTCAAACCAGTGTGTCAAATAATGTATTGAATATTTATGAAAAGGGAGAGTCTATATTTATATTCTTAGATAGTTCCATAATTTTTCATTTCATGCTTCTATATATATTATCCTGAGCTTTCTGTCACCACAGATAAAGGCATTTCTTTTGGCCCTAGAAATAAAAAGACAATTCCTTATTGTCTGGATGTAATACAGTCTTCATTGTACTATTCAACCCTTTGTTTATTTATTTTTCATTTTGTGAAAAACCCTGGGTTAGCCCTTCTCAGATTATTGCTTATTTATGTGTAACAAATCCCACACATTCTAAAGGCACTTTCTTTAATTCTTTATTATCATATAATATGTTTCCATGGTATCATATACTATTATTTAGTGTTTATGAGACTCAATTTTGAATTTTTTCCTTTTATTCTTTCAGATACTTCACAACCTGACCATATAAAAGTCTGTCACGCTTAATCTATGGAATCTATACATTTCATTCTCGACAATGCAAGTTTTCAGAATAAAGACAGGGAAATCAGTTTTTTATTGACAAATTTAGGTAGAAGATTGATGCACTAGGACAATTACCTGTTTGTTTAGAGCCTCTAAATCTTTTCACTTGGACAAGCTATTTTCTTTTTGGATTACTGTTGACCCCTACTATTTTCTACTTAACTTCAAAGCACAGTATTGTGTTATCCATCATGGAACAGGACCATATTCTTAACCTACCATCAACAGAGCCTGGATTTTGAATTATTCCAGCAGAGGCAGCCAATTCCTGTGGAACTTGAGTGAGGTGGGAGGTCTGTGGTCATTTGATGTGGCCAAGCAACTAGCTCTAATTGGGCTCCAAAATACAGTAACCCTGGCCCTTTTAGTTTTGTGCTCTTACCAGATGATTAACCAACTATGAAAGATTTTATCAACAAGACTATTTCAGGGTATGTTCAATGAGTGAATGCTTAATGCTCATGAATGAGGCAATGTAATTGCAGAAGAGTGCTGAAACTATTATTTGGCATTAGTGCCCATTGCCCTATTCTTCCATCTTACACTAAGGCCACAGAGCTTAGTGACTGTAAGTATATAATGGTGATGGGTGGCTGTTTGATTCTTGTAACCTAAGAAAGACAAGGGTCTGGTTCAGATCTCATGGGGGATACTTAACATATTTGAAAAGCATATGGGACACATTAAGAACACAAATTGGTAACTACACATGAAGGTTTACTGCTTTTGTGCTTCAAGGTTCAGGAATAGAAGAAGGACTCTGGTACATGGTAGGAGGGAGAATTGACTTATTGTGAGAATGCTGATATTTCTTACATGACTTTTTATTTTCCTTAGATGCTGGGTGAACAGGAACTAATAACAGCTCTATTTCTCTGTCAATATACAACTTAACCCTTCATATAATGCTACCTTTGAAGATACAGAATATATCAGACTCTATCTATCTACCTATTAACAGTTTAAAAAAAGAACTGTGTTTGACTTGCTCTTAATAAAAGTTTGTGTCCTTGTTTTTGGTGCCTAGATTTTATTTTTTTTAATCTGCCTTTTAAAATTTAAAAGAACCCTTGCATATTAGCAGCTATTGAGACCATCAATAAATACCATTTCAGAAATCAAGAGAACACCTCATTTTAATTCATTTGCATTATTTCTTTCAAAAAGGTCTTAAAATGCTTGTATATGAAATTGTAAAAAGAATTTCTGATGGATAGATATGTAATGTTCATGAGACATTTCTATTATTTTTACAGGAAATGAACTATTGTTTTAGATACATCTTAATTCCAACAACTTGAAAAATATATATATCTTTGTAGTCATTAAGGTAATACATTGCTGTAAACTATGCTGACACCTTTATAGTAATTGTTTCTACATATTTACATGGTGGAGTACTTTTGGCACACTTTCAAATGGAGAACAGACATTTGAGTTTTTCAAAATGATAGGAAAAACATTTAAAATAAGTAATAATAGAGAATTATGGAAAAAGATGAAACACCAGCATAGCATGAAGAAATATGTCTGGCCATATGAGAAAGGCACTACTTCTTTTAAAGCCTAAACTTTCATTCCTCTATAAAAACAAGAGGGCTATAAAAAGTAATGTCAAAAGTTACAGCAAACATTTGTCCATATTAAAATATCAGACAGTAACATAATAAATATGAATACCAAAATGTGTACACAGCTCATGAAGAACACAAGGTAAGTAGAACATACAATTGACATAAACACAATGACAGGGGTAGTAATGAGCAGTGGAAATCACCCAGATATGTGGCAAACTACAAAATCAAAGCGTTTTGTAATTAACTGCCAGCTTGGATGAGTTTTGGTTATGAATTTGGAAAGTAATTGAATTTTTACTTAGAAACTTAAAATTACATATTTGATTTCTTCTTTATAATAAATTTGGTTGGTCAGAGGCAGAAAATCTGGGTATCTAAAAATGTTCAAATTTATTCCAAATTCCTTTCTAATCCATAGTTTCAATCTAGTTTTTCCACTAACAAATATTTTTAGGTAATCCATAACAAATTCACAAATTTAACCTTTGCCTTCTCTTGTTTTTATGCCCAGCTCTTATAGCTAATATGTATAAAACTAGCAACATTTGGGCAGTTGTTTGAAGGAGAAGAATTAACGCATGTGCATAAACCTAAACTGAATAACAAGCATCCTGATAATTTAGAGTTTGGTTACTCCTTTCAGGTCTGGAAAAAAAAATACCCAGAGTGAAAATCTGTGTGAGATACTTTTGTCCAGAAGGCCAGATGCAGATGAAGCTATGCACTTAAGAGAGACTTAAAAACATCTCAAAACTGTTCTTAATTTTTCTTTGTTAGTTAAAACTCTTGGTTTTACTTTCTTTCAATTCAAAGCATAAAATATAGAAACATACCCATAGCCATATATATATGTTTTAGTTTCAACAGCTAATATAAAGACTTTGTATAGATATTTATAACCTATATCCTTGAACTGGGAAAATCTATCAGTCAATAACAAAATAGAAAATCCCAGTTTTCAAAGAAATTATTTGTTACTTATTTGATGGCAACTGTCGTCATTAGAAACTCAGCATATTAGAAGTTGCTCTATTTGCTGGAAAATGAGATTTTTGTGTTTTTGCAAAGCAAAGATTCACATAAACTTGAAAAGCGACCCTAACTGTAGTGATAACTATTAGTTGACCCATTAGGTTGAAAACAGAGGCATTAAATCTTAGTGCGATGGTATTTTTTTCCTTTCTTTTAGGCACGGACAACACCAACACCTGAAATTCCATACATTAAACCTCATCAGGAGTAGATAATACTTTACATGGCTTATTCAAACCTGACCATGGAATGGCTATTTGCCAAAAATAAATATTTTTGTACATTAACTGTGGTTAGTGTTCCTTTTCTCATTTCAAGGCATCTTGGCTTGTAGCAATTGTTGAGTAAACTTATGCAAAGGTTGTTGTAAAAGCATTATGGTGACAATCTACACATTGGAATGAAAGCTACACGACTTGGTTTTTTGTTTTAAATGAAAGGACTCCAATTTTTCACTTTCTACCTCTGTTCAAATTGAGCAATTTGTCAGCTTTGATTAATGGTTGGGGGAACAAAGAGTTGGTAATATCATTCACAGAGAAGCAATCTCTCTATGTCCAAGTCTCCCTCTCATACTTGTTCTAGGAAATGGAAAGGAATATGTCCTGCATGAAGTCAAGGAGATAGACCACTGCGAAGTGTATGAGGATAACTATCCTTAAGCCTACACTTCAGTTGTTTAACAGAGAGGGGTGCAGCCTCTATTTCCTGTCTGTACGACATGCAAGGGAGAGACCAAAGAGGTGTGACTCTATACCAAGGGATTTTAACTGAGCCCACCTGAGTTGTCTGTCCTACTTACAGAAGAAATAGAAAGAGGAGGAGAAGGAGGGGGAGGAGAAGGAGGAAGAGGAGGAGGAGGAGAAGAAGAAGAAGAGGAGGAAGAGGAGAAGAATCAAAGAATCACAGCAGCATGGTTTAGTGAAAGAGGCTCACCTTTTTTTTTTCTTTTTTTTTGAGCCCAATAGAATGGAATCTGGGTTTTAACTCTCACTAGTGGGATGACTTTAGACAATCCCTCTCAGCCATCCTCGTCTGCATAATGAGGAGAATGAAACTCCCCTCACTGAGTTGCACACAATAGTGAGATGGGGCACAAACAGTGCCTAGCACATTGTAGGTACTCAAAGGTACTTAGGCCCACTTCTTTTCTCTTTACTCCTTGTAATTTCCTTGTTTTTATCCAAGCTCTTGGGGCTTTCTTTTGATACAGAATTTCTTTTCTGTGTTTGAATGTGAAAGTTAAAGATGTTACAACAAATAAAGATGGTACTATCTGGTGCACCTCAACTCCATTCTCTTGCATGAGAGACCCTTGAAAATCATTCTAAGCCATTCATGAAATGAAGGTTGACTGGAAAAATTGAATTCCTGTACACCATAACTAGTATCTTTGCTCCTCTACAGTTCCTAAGGCAATTCTAGAGGCAAGGTGTTAATATATAAGAAAGTATTTCCAAATTAGTGTTCAAAGCTAATGATACATTGTGATCATAGTACATGGCAGTTTTTGCCCTTGTGAATGACAGTTGATTAAATGTTGGCAAGAAGAATTGAGCAAATTTGAGGCTGGTGTTAAAACACAGTTGTATCAACAACAGCTGTGTAATCCTTCAAGAGAGTAGGGTAGAATCTCTGGGTAACTGTTGAAAACAAGAAAAGAACTGTGCAAGCTGGAAGGCTCAGAAGCACTCAGATGGTTTGGTAAATTAGTCTTTGATCAAATAAGTCCTGTAAAATATTATCAACTATGTTTGTGTTCAAGGTAACAAGATGCAGAGACATTTTTTTTTAAAGAAAAGGCAATAACTTAAGCTAATCCAGGGAAAACTCTGAAGTCCCCAAGAACAGAGCCCCCTATTGAAGAACTTGGGGCTAATTAAGATCCTAATGTGTCCCAGCCAAGGGTTTATCTTTAGAAGTACCAGAAGACCTAGAGGCATTTATACTTTTATAAAGGTCTTCTGAAAACAAAAATTAGAGGGCAATGTTTAAAAGAATGTTGGTAGTAGATTTCACAATTAGTCAATACTCTTACAGTTAGGTCCATAAGATTCCTAACTACTGCTTAGTTCCTTGCTTCTAAGAGTAGTTGAGCAAAAACATGGTAAAAGCTGTTTTTAAAATTCTACCCAAGAACAAATATGTGATGTATGAAAACAGTTCTTTGTTTTATTGACAATATGGATCCAAATATAGCTTCACATAATAAGTATGTCAAGGTAAAGCCAGGAAGAGCATACACTGAACAGACCACAGAAGGTTCTTTTGAGCAAAAACATTCAAATTTCTTCAGCTGGTATACCCAAAGGTAAATGTATCGAAAACATAATTCATCTTTTCGTGAACAGAGTTGACATTTTTGGTGGAAACTCTTTTTGAATAAAAAGAGATTCTTTAGACTGGCAGAAAACGTTTCAACATTTTTCATTCACACAAAGCATTGCATGAGGCATCCAGCATATTTAGTTTGGTCAGCAACTCAGTTAGTCCTTTGGCAACTGACTTGTGTTTTATCCCTCACATGGCTCTGTTTTGAAAATAATTATCTCATTTTCTAGTCATTTTCTTTTCTCATCTGCAATGTCAATTATTTACATAAAACATCTTAAATATGTTGCAAATACGTAAAACTATTTCCCCTTCCAACTCTTAGTTATTGTTTTGCTTTTGTGTAATTAATTGGGAGTTAAAATTTTAACAGGAAATCAGAACTAAAGATGCCCAGTTTTACCATCAGCTCAACAGCACAGGTTTGTTTGTTTTTTTATTTTAATATTAACAAGAATATAGCATGATTGACCTCCAGAGACCCAACTCTAACAAAAAAAAAATTATGTATATCTTTCTTAAGAATGTTGTGGAGGAGATTTGGTTAAGCTACTGGCCCTGTCTCTGGAGATCCAAATTCTAATCCTGATTCT
This sequence comes from Mesoplodon densirostris, assembly GCF_025265405.1. Lineage (NCBI taxonomy): Eukaryota > Metazoa > Chordata > Mammalia > Artiodactyla > Ziphiidae > Mesoplodon > Mesoplodon densirostris. The sequence goes on along the minus strand of NC_082668.1, from coordinate 76,911,334 downwards.
CTCACTAACTGGCCTGGGATTTTTGGACAGGCCATCTGCCTTACCAAAATGAATGCAAAGGATATTAGGATTTCTAAGATATCTGCCAGTATGCCTAAGTATTGTCATACCTAAGATTATGTGCTCAATTTGGATCAAAGAAATATTGGAATTTTCCCCAAATTTATCAGTGTTATCTTTAGGTCCACATCTAGGACTTTATTCTTTTCTCCCCGCCCCCCCCCCATAGAGGTGCCAAATCCCCTTCCGTTTTTGGACAAGTCTCGGACAATTTTTTCTTAACTCTCTTCCTAACTGTTTTTAGCTCATTCTCTTTCCCTTTCTTTGTTTCCCTCACTTTATTTCTACCTTGAAATCTTTTAGAGCCCATTTTTAGCATTCTTCATCCCTGTGAATACTGCTGAATCTAAAGTAGTATTTTCACATAAAAGAACTTTAATATTTTTCCGTGCTCTATTTCTGCTTTATTCATTTCAACTCCTCTTATTTGGTCCTACATTAGAGTAGGTTCAATGATTAAATGTATTTTTGGTTACTGCGGTGTGCTGTGACCCAGCATCTATTCCTTTGCATTTTTTCTTTCTTTTTTAATATCCACATGAGTCTAGAAGTTAGTATGAGTCTAGTATGGCCATTTTTTAAAGTGCAATTTAAAAGCACAGAATGAATGGAAACAACATCCATGTCTAGAATTGAATAAGCATGTGACTTCCTCACTTAAAGTTTTTCCACTGACTCAGATTGGGAAAAACATTATACAGTCATCTAGATCAAAACCCTGCCATCAAGGAGTATTATATCAATACTATTTCAAACTGTTAGGTAAACATGCATGTAGTTGGGAGGGATTTCACCAAGGTGAAAGCTGTGTGTTTCTGAGGTCTTTTAGCCTAGGAACTCAAGTAATTTTCTTTTATTTTTTTTGATGAAAAAACAGCAAATAAAGGATCAGGTTCTCACTGATTATACCTACTTGTGGACCAAAAGAGCTGGTTATGATCAAACTCAGCCTTCATGGGTATCATTGTGCTTCTCCAAGTACTTCCGTCTTCTTTTCCAGTTACCTGTTAGATAGCATGTGGAAACTTGAAGGCTTTGTTCCAGAACAGGGTGGAAAGCAGGCAATTCAAAGGCCCATCTAGTGCTGAAGAAGGACTCCAATCTAATGTTGGGCTGTTTCCCTGAGTTAACTTTTGGCATCTCAAATATTGTGATTTTTAAAAAACCTCCCATTCAAATGTTATTAATTTTGAAAAATTTGAACTAGCATGGAGAAATAGTCACCAAGTTCATAGTCACAGTGTCTAATAGATTTACTAGATAAAGACAGCAGTTCCTCTTCAGTCTTCATAATATTTTTCAAATTTCCACTTTTGATATGGCTTCACTGGGTCACAAGCAGCAACTTTCAGGGTCTTCTGAGAGAAATTTCCTTCTAAGCATAACAACTGGTGATAGTTTCCAAAAACAATGTGATTCACCTGGAGAGAAACAGGATCTGAGAATGAGCCACAGACTGAATTTGACAATTGTGATGTAAGAAAATCAAAACCAATAAAAAATTAGGTAATTACATTTTTGATTTTTCAGGAATTCTCCTGAACAAAATTAATAACATAAACACAGGTTTTAGGCAGTATTAAGTTTGTCTTTATCTCAAACTAAGTTCTCACATTCTCCAAGCTACAAGACTTTTAATTCTTCATGAGGCAAAAGAAGAATTTTCTGATGATATGGCTGATAGCTATATTATTTAAAGGAAATAATTCCAGATGGCATTTACTATATTTGATCACTGGCTGCCTCACTGTTGGTAGTAAGAAAAAATACACACCATTATAAAAAGTGTGTTAGTTAATTTCTTGTCTGTGACTTAGAATGCAAATTTGGAATAAAAAGTGCTAGAAATGATGTATTTTATTTATGAGTTTCCTATCACGATCTCTGAGAGTACATAATGCCTGATGTCCAGAAAGTCCAGACGTGATTAGAGAAAGTCATAGGTATTTCAGAGGTTCTATTATTGCTTAATATTTATTGAATGTCCTAGAAATGGTCGATAACCTACTTAGAACTTGCTCATGGGTTTATAATTTTTTCACTTACCAATCCTCTCAATTACCCATGACTGTGACAAAGATCATTCTAATTATATATATATATATTTAATTATATATATAATATATATGTTGTTTTGAAATGCTTTAAAAATTTATCAAACAGGGGTGACTTCATAATAATTTATTTTAGAGATGCTCTTACAAAAACAATGTCACCCTTGTAGGATTTTGGGAATATGATGCTTGAGTATGCTCAAGGTTTTGTAAAAGAGATAACATTGAGAAGATCATTCTGGATTATCTACAATGTTCTGCTCCTGGGTTGTAAAGAGGTAACTAAATAACTTGTCCCCAACAAAAAACACAATGTGGAAACCGGTATTGGAGGGGCATTCTATATCCAAATCCTAGACGCCACCTGTGAGCCTTTTCCTTTTAGGTGGCCACAGTTCACAGTATTTGAGGAGGGCTGACCTAGAGGACACCTTTTAAATGCAGATTCAGAAATGTATAATTTTAATAGCTCACTGGTATCCGGGGTCAAACTCACTATCACACTTCCGCCTTCCATGAAGCTCTCAATGCCTAATGCTTTCTAAAAGAAGAGACATGTTCCTGTTATTCATAGTCTTATTCTCCATTTCTTTTGTTTTTTAAGACTTATACATCTTGGGGGACCTAGGAGGTTTAGTATGAAAACTACCAAAATACTGAAAAAAGAAGAAAGATAATTGTCAAGATATTCATCTCCATGACACCTAGCATCATGAAAAGGGGATCCCAAGGCAGAAGGCAGCTATGTAACATGTTACAAAGTCATAGGCACAAACAAGGTAGGGGAACAGCTTTCTGATTTTTGCCAGCTTAATTAAATTACCTTATTTACAAATTGGCTTACCATTAAGGAGACCAGTGTTGGGCCTATACAAAAATCAGAGAATAAAGGCCTAAGTTCTCAGTGGGCCCAATCCAGTTTATAAGTAAGCCCTATGTAATTTAAGGATTGTCAGCTCCTAAATGTTTTCTCACCAGCCTAATATCTTTTCTGATAACAGATTCACTTCTGAAGATGAGAAATGTATTCTTTTTCTCATTCACAATCTCAATCTTTCCCCCCCCCTCTCCCCCTCTCTCCCTTCCTCCCTCCCTCCTTATCTAACTATCTATCTATCTATCTATATCTATCTATCCATCTACCTATCTCTCTCTCTCTCTCTCTCTCTCTGTTGCTCCTCTTTGGCACAGGGTTAAGAAAGCAGAAGGTAAGATGTAATTTATTCAATATGTGTTTACAGATTTTCTTAACGCTATGCAATGTGAAATTAGCAGCTCACACACTGGTAATTCCTAATTTTTCTGAATAACTCAATAATAACCATCATCACTAAAAAGAAAAAAATATTGTCCAGAAGGAACTGAAATATAACAGGGATGATCTATAGAAAGAAAGATTGGAGGAGGTGTTGCTTAGGTCCTAATTTTGATCCTGAGCAGGAAGAAAAATGTCATGAAGAGAACAGTCACTGGCTGTAACATCAAAAAGAATGGAGGCGCTCCAAAGAAAAAAGTGTGCTTACTTCAGGGTTCATCCCTGAGCAAAATGATGGTCTCGCATACTCAGTGCATTCAGTGGATTTGGTGGCTACCTGCTAGTGAGATAGCAGAAAATTTGAGAAGGCAGGCTTGAAATTATTCCTGCCACTCCAAGATCCTACACCAAAGCTTATGATTTTGTGTCCTATTAAAATATAATTGGGGGAAACAGAAGACTTTGAGAGTGAATAGGATAGAGCACAGATGTTCTGGTAAATATTCACAACTGGACCTCTGGTAAAACATCCCCGATTTGTAGTATGAAATAAAATTCATATTTATGGCAAGACAAGAAAAATTTAAACATAAAAATTCTTCTCTGCCTTTTGGCCTCCCCTCTCCCCCATCTATGCATTGTGTCTCCACATTATGCATTGACCAAACCTCCCCCATCAGCAGGAATACCTGCTCAACCATAAACAACATTCTTCTAGCATCAACAACTCCTTAAAAGAGAACAGTCCTTCCTGATCTTGTGAAGGGTCACATGACCCACCACGATGGCACTTAAATCTGGATTGTGTAAATTGTCAATAATTTGTTATTTAATGTGCAGCCCTGTGTCTTAAAAAACTTATATAAACTGTGTCTTGACTTCTAACAGGCAGAACAGTTCTCAGAGCTTTCTGATATGCTCTTTCTGGGTTATAATCCTCAAATTTGACTTGAATAAAATTTTCCAATTCTTTCTTAGATCAACTGGTTAATTTTTCAACAGTAGCATGGGTATAAATACTTGCATCACGGCTGGTTTCAAGTTACCAATGTGACATTGCTGAATGTGAAGTTGGCAAGAGCTGTGCACAGCCAGCTCCCCCAGGCTGGTTGGAGCTGGTTCCAGCACCCGCTCAGAGCCTAGGCCTCTGGGAACCAGAGGGCATGAGAAAGTCTCTCTACATGGAAAGGAGGCAGGATGCGGAACCAGGTTCACACTAAGTGCAGGGCTTGTGGGAAGCACACTGCTTCTCACTTTTCCCATATACTGTCCCTGTAAACTTTCCTGGTAACCAGTGAGAACCAATTCTAGCCTATACACCTTTCTTTTGGCATTGTTAGTTGACTGAAGCAAATGACTTTTAGAAACAAAGATGGCAATAGCAATTTAACCAAAAGAACCTGGTGACTGTTCTATTTAAAATAACTGATTTGAAATAAATTTTGTGAAAAGAATTTAAAAAGACTCGTCAGTTTATAGAAAATATCTGTTTATCTCTCTGTATGAACTTTCACACTGTCTCTATTGTCCCAAACACATTTAAGTCTTCTGATTGAGGAAGCTGACAATGAGGGTTTTATGTCCCATTTCACTGAAAGTTGGATTTGTGGTAAGCAACAGGTGCAAATATTCTCTTACCAGCTCTGGATGAAAGACGGATGTTGATTTATGCAGCCATTTTAGCCCTTTGTTTCTGTTATCACAAGGGTGCAGCCTCAGGGCTCCGTTATCAGGGAAGGGAGCTAAACACCATTCTCCTTGTTTAATAAGTCTTAACCAGGTGTAATTAAATTGTTGAAGCTGTAGGTGAAATGAATAAGAAGGTGACTTCCAATGGCACACACAAGTAGCAGCTTCGTCAAACGTTTTTGTTAGCAATGCTTAAGAATACAGGCACTCTAGTCAGATGTTCTGTGTTCAAATCCTGGTGTTGCCACTTTCAATTCTGATCATGTGGGCATATTATTTACCCTGTCTAATCTCATTTTTATCATTTTTAAGTTGGATAGCTATAGTGTCTATCTCAAAACCTTGGGGTAATGACTCTCAAGTGTTGAGCACACAGTAAGGCCTCAATAAGTGTTAGTTGCAATAAAAAAAGTATTTAGTACAATTAGTATGTATCTGCAAATGGATGTCATTTTAGGTGTTCTGAATGCCAGACTACCTTGTTGCTTGAAGTATTGGAACATTCAAACCACTACATGATTTAGGCCCCTGGCCATTGGGGCTACAGGGAGATCCAAGTCACAGTCCTAAATTACTTTGATGGGAATTATTATGTTTCTTTTTTTTAAGACTAGACATTTGGACTCCTAGAGGCTTTGTTCTATTATAGGAAAGGTTAAAAATCTTTCTTTGCTGGTAGCATAAGGAATCACCATTTTGCTACTATGTCAGCATCCCCCAGTTCACAGGAACGGCTCTTGGAGATGTCCAGTTTTGGGGAGTCACCAACTGTATGTTTAAAATAAATACTGTTTTAGGTAATGGAATGATGTTCTTAATTTTTATAAATATTTCTCTCCAGTTTGCTTACAATCTAGTACTATCTGCCTGGTCAATATACTCTAAATGTCTAGGTGTGTGGGAAATTTGTTGTTTTGCACCAATGTAAACATATTTTAAGAAAATAGACTGCTGGTAAAATCTATCTAAATACTTTTATCTAATGGATCATTTGTAACGTAACTGAGATTTGACTTAGATTATCAAGTATGTTATTGTGTTAGAACTCTCCATTCAAAGGGTAGTACCTGGACCAAAATTAGCATCTCCTGGGAGCTACTTAGAAACGCTGAATCTCAGTCCCCACTATGGACCTATTAAATCAGAATCTGCATTGTAACAAACTCCCCAGGTGATCTGAGTGCACATTAAATTTGAGAAGCACGAACATGTCATAATACAAGGATTTATGTGGCTACTAGAAGAAGGTAACTCTTACCTTGAAAAGGGACATTTCAACTGGTAGAAAAGTTAATAACTAAGGAGACATTTTAAGTAAGGTGACGGATAGGGCTTGATGGTTCAATCCTAGGGTTTTATTCCTTTTGAGCTTTTTTGGATGAATGCTACAGTCACTGGCTTAATATTAAGCCTCATTAATTCTGCTAAAAATAAGTTAACTTCCTCCATGTTCCTTTACTTTTTATTACTCAAACCAACCAAAAGAAGCAGAAACTAAAAATGAGTAACAAAACAAAAAGGAAGATGGGCGTTTGTGAAAAGCAGGGGCTCCATGATTCATACTTTTTGTCTCCTAGCATCCCTTCGAGAGACTTAGTGGTTATTGAGAACTTGGATTTCAGATAAAATACCAGTTAATCAGACAGAGAAAGTCACTATAATGATGAGTCTTGAAGGATTGCATTAGTTAATATTTTACTTTCATATAATTAGGACTGCTTATGGTTTTGTTTTACAATTTACTACTTTATTTCCTCTTTGAATTGTTAATACGTGAAAATTACTTCTTTCAATTGATTTTTGACACTTTTCTCTTTCCTCTGTCTCCTCTTTCCTAATTAAGAACGAATGCCATTAGCTTCAAGTTTACAATCCATAGCTGAATTATAGCAGCTTTGAATTAAGAGGTAGAGGTGGGATGTGCTTGAAAATACAAGCAATACCTCTAAGTCAAAGCCAAGGAGTAAGTCTTGGAAAGCCTAGATTCTCATCACAAAAAATTTCTCTATCAAAGAATTTACCTGCAATTTTAGGGGGTGAGTTCAACTCCTGAATGTATGTTCCTGTGAGTCCTATTTGGTACCCAAACTGATAACTGTCCCCACAGAATGAGTTGTTAGGAAACATATGTTGGAGAGGGAGGTGCCATCACTCAGAGCTCATCTCCAGCCCTGCAGAGTCCTTGCTCTGTTCTCCCTGGCCCTACTCCCTCCCCTAAATATGTGCTCTGAGTTTGTTGAAATTTTGCTTAGACTTTTCCACCATGGATCATGAATTGTGCAATTTGTATTACTCCCTTAAGATGTAGGATAACGTGTGTGTGTGGGGGGGGGGGGTGGAATCAGAGAGTAAAATTGCTCCCTTAGATTAATTATTTTAAAATATGTACCATCTTTATTTTCTTTATCATTTTGTCTTTATATGTAATGAGTTACTTTTCCCATTTTTGTCTTTATTACTATAGCAGTGAAAATTTGTGGAGCAGCAAATGTTAGATATTCTTTTACAGGCTTCACGTGTGTTATCTAATTCCATCCTCACACCAGCTTTGGAGTAGGCACTATTATTACTGCCATTTACCTAAGGGTTAAGAAATTTCCAGTTGACACATTTTTTACAAGTGATGGAACCAGAACTGGGTCGCCGGTGGGTTGACTACAGTATCCACCTTTATTCCCTCAGTCACTGTTTTTTATATTTAGAAGTGGACCCTGTTGTCACCAACCCTATCATTACACAGAAATGTAGAAACTAATTATTGTTTCTGTAGGCGAAAATGAATTTCTCAAGTGAATGATGAATATGTCATAGCCTGCACCTATCAACTACACCTGCACCTACTATCAACTGTACCTAGCATGAGAGAAAAAAACCCAACTCAGCATACCTTGCTGCTCCCATCACAGTCTTCCAGAATGGCTGTGGTGTTTTTGCTGGAAATGCATTTACCCAAGGCCTCATTAATAAGCTAGGAAGCAAAATATAAAACATGCGTTAAGAAAAGATATTTTAAAGTAGAACAAGACATTCAGAAAACACAGAACATAAAACTATAATAGGGTTAAAAGATAGTTAAGTTAATAGCATTACTTAGCAGTATACAATTTTATTGGTTGCTATCTCTAACACAGACATAATGTAATCTTGCTAAAGTACAGCTTCCATCTGTCAATTGAGGCCTGCGATTCAGCCACAGAGCCAACAGAGGCTCTTAAGTAACCCTTGCCTGGAATGCTGAATAGGAAAGGAGAAAAAGGTGGCATGAAAAGTAGTTATTTTCTTGTCTCAAGTTTGTCTGATGCATATATTAAAAGTCAATACACATACTTGCAATTTAATCAAACCAGCGGTTATGGGCTCTGTTCCCTGGATGACCCCTCCAAGCTATTTGACTGCTTAGGCACTGAATCATAGATAAATTGAGTCCTTCAAAAACAGCAGATTCCAGCTGACTCCTGGTCAGAATCTTCCTAATGACTCAGGCAAGCAACAATTCATTATAGGGAAGTTACGCAAGTTAATACAGAGCCAAGCTTAAAGGCACTTTCTGGCAGGGCCCCAGGTTTTTAATGGATTTCTAAGGTCCAGTATGGAGGCAGCTTTCTATAAGTCATCATTTAATGTGGAAAAATATTGATTCCCTTGCTCCCTTTGACATTCTGGGCAGGTCTAACGAGATGGTAGGTTAATAGCACAATTTGGACTCCTCAGATATCTAGAAGAGCTGTGTAGAGTTAAGTGTCTACACTCAGGGAAGCCCCCTGTGCTGGGAAGTGGGGAGGTCTTTGTTGCCAGGGACTTTGTTTGTGTCCTTTCTGTTCCAGGGCGCCTAACAAAGAGCTCTAACCCTGGAGGGCTGTAGGACGCAGGCTATGTAGCTCACAGAGTTGCCAGACTTCATAACACAGTGCTCAGTGGGTTGGTTCTCACTTTTACATGCATAACTTTTCTTGCAAGAAAGTTAAGGGGCATCTTTAGGGTCCAGAAAGTGCAGAAAAAAATGTGAAAACAAGAGGAAAAATTGCAAATACTGGCAAGCAGGGGACCAATAGTGAGCATGGATAAGCCAGAGTTGGAATTGAGGTGTTCCACACATGATGGAAAGCCAAAAAGTTAGACCCTCAGTGGAATGGTGTACTGGGAAAAAACAATTTACCCATTAGCACAGGGGTACAAAGGGGAAGCTAGGTTCTCCCATGGGAATCTGAAACCTTACATCAACCTTCATTTTGGTTTGAGATGCACACTTACACCACTAGCATTGGCTAGGAACACTGATAGAACCCTCAAAGCACAAAAATAAACATAAAAATCTACCAGTTTTGTTACCTCTGGGGTGACTGGCAAGCAAAACATTTCTAGAAGAAGAGAATCTCCATCAGAAATCCTCAAAGGAAGCTCTATACACAATTTAAACTGTGACTGGACAATGACAAATTTGGGAGGAGACAACCCATCATTAGTAAGCGACAGCAGTCAGAACCTATGGAAGGAATCCACCACCATGAACTTCAGAGAAAGGATTAATAAATAAAAGTGCACAGAGGTAGAATAATCCTGGAGTTGAAAGAAAGGAAATGCTGTCCCAATTGCTCTCTGGATCTTAACAGAAATAAATATAAACTCCTGTACTTGTAGATTATGCAGAAAATATCTTATTTCAAATGAATTTGGAAAACTCTGGCTTCAGTACAGTTGAACAGGTTGCCTTACTCCAGAACTTCTCAGAACCTTCGGTACTGAGTGTAGGTTAATGTTTAGCTCGTGGCTCTGAAAGGCAACGTGGTACGAGAGTTTGCCAAATACATTTGACCACGGAATCCTATTTCTGACTGCACAACTAATAACTTCGCTCAGAACAGTGTTTGGGAACCCCTGGTTTAATTGATTTCTTTGTATTTATTTCTCACAATCCCTTCTTCCAAGCACTGAAAGCCTTAGAAAGAGAGAAAACTTTTCTATCCCTTGCCTCCCCTCTCCCACTTCATATGAAGATCTGTTTCCCTTCCCTTCTTTTGGAAGTTACTGGAGAAACTGCTTTCCTTCATATAGGAATGGTCTATGAAGTGCTATGGAATTGTTATTCTTTATCTCATTATGAATAGTTTTGAAAACTGGTTTTTAACTTTTCATTAAAAAAAATTATATCCATGCTTTTATTGTAAACCATGTCAATCTTTTTTTTTTATTTAGGAAGTACACAAATTTTAAATTATCCATTTTGAATTATTTCATTTCCAATTTAGGAGGTGGGAGTTCCCTATGGTTTATCTCAGAATTGTTAAACACTAGGCTAGAAGCTGTTTGCTGAGTTTTATCCAATATGAATATGAATTATTGGTGAGGTTCTTTTACTTTATTATTTTCAAATATTTTTGGTTCAGTGAGAAAAGATTTGTTCTTATTTTTAAAAAGTCAAACTTTCCTTAGTGTGTAGGTTGAAAGAAGGGGAAAATATGGAGCAAGTAAAAAAAAGCTGTGGATTTTATTTTCTTGGAACTTTACATGATTATCTATCCAAAATAATGGTCTAGTTAATCTTACTCTGAATTGCCTGGAGAAAGGTTTTTTGTTTGTTTGTTTGTTTGTTTTAATAGTAATAATACTCCCTACTGGTTGCTCCAGAAGGGAGCAAATGTCATTTTATTAAAATTTGTCTAAGGAAGGCAGCAAATAGGGAGGAAAATAGAACGAATTTGTTAAAATCATTTAAAAAATATTTTCCACATTTTGTTGTATTAAAGCTCAGGCATCAGCAGAAGTCTGTTTCGTTAGGAGAGCTCTTCAAAAATTTCATGGGAACTATTATACAAGCTAGCCTCAAAGAGGAACAAAAGATAGTTTTTTAGTTCCCTCTGGTGGTTAAAGTTCAGTAATGCTCTTGCTGAGATTCTGTGCTGTTAGGACAGGAAAAAGTTACTACGCTGATAATTTCTTTTTATTTTATCCTGCTCAGGAAATAGCGTCTTAAAAATGTAAATTTATCTTACAAGCATATTATTTGAACAGTGTATAAACCCAGGTTATTCTTCCTAATTAGTTATCTAAAATAAAATATCAGGTTGAACCATCTGAAGTAGCGACTATTGCATTTTGACCTACAAAGGTGGCAATTATGTCATACACAAACAGGTTACATATACTTATTTGTCAGTTGAATTTTATAAAAGCAGAACAAATTCTCAGACTGGTTTCCTCTCTTTCTCACTTTTCTGGGATCTCTTTATATCATCAAGGGGAATGGCCTTACTAAGTGTCCTTGTCATCAGGAGATTTTCTAGGCAGAGAAAGACTGGGTTTGTACAATCCACTTTCTAGGGAGAACTGAAAAAATATGACCTAAAAAGAGATAAAAAATTTGCATTACTGGAGAAGACCTCTAGGTCAAGGCTTGACTAACCATCTCTAAACCCAGTCTATGATAAGTGTTCTCATATCTTGTCATCCTCTTCAAATTAAGCCTCGCTCCTAGAAAGGTTTTGAAATGGCTTTTTTTTTCTTTCTTTCTTTCTTTTTTTTAAAGAGTTTCTCTCCTTCCTTGACTTTTCTTAGCTTTGTACTCTATCCAACCTATCAAGTTTGGCTTCTTTCCTTTTGGTATGTTATCTTGTGCCCTGGAATTTTCCCTGCTATTGCCTGACAATTTCTGTTATTTTCAATTCCTCTTTGAAATCTCTAAAATTCTAATTAAATCACGCCATCCCATTGCTTAACCCTACTCAGCAACTTCCAATTACATTCTGAAGAAAGAAAGAGAGAGAGAGAGGGAGAGAGAAAATCCTTACTCTGCCTGCAAGGACCTGTGTGATGCATCTCCTTCCTCTCTCTTCACCTTCATCTGGTGCCATCCTTCCCTCCTTCACACCCTGATAACAACATCCATCTTCTTTCCAGTTCTTGAAATCCTCAAATTTTCACCCATCTTAGAGTTTTTGCACAAAGGGCATCCTCTGCCCATGGCTCTCTTCTTTACAGCTTGGCCAGCGCTTGGTCTTTCAGGCCTGGCCTTCAATGTCTCCACAGAGTTGACTACTCTAAGAATAATTCATGACTTGTGGCCAGTTCCCTAAATAAAAGCTATTATATTTTTAATTTACAGTTTACTTGCTTATTTGTTTATTATCTTTCTATCCTACCCAACTTTAAGCTCCACAGAGAAGGGATCAAGTCTACTTCATTCATCACCCTACAATCCAGTCCTGAATACTGCCTGGTTTCTTGACACTCGGGATGTGTTCGCTGAATTGATCAATGAACATGGCCGCCGGGAAGCCTTCCTCAAGTTTACCCAATGTATGTAGTCCTCAACCATGCCTGGTCTCCTCTGCACTCATTTTTGCTGTTTATTTATAATGTAATAATTCATTCTTCCCCATGCATTTTCAAAAGGGTTTTTGCATTGTCTTTTTACGAGGTCAGATTTTAAATTGCTGCTTGAACTTACCACACCACTTGCCCTCACTATGGGAGCCTTCAAGTCTGGAAAAACATTCTCCAAGTACCACTTGAAGCTTTTGCATTTTAGTTTCTTTCGAAGTTCCCGTTGTTGAGTGAGGTTTCCGACATCTAACCCTTGGTCTATGAGGTGATCTCCATGGCCGTAGAAGAGGTCCTTGTACTCATCAAGCCAGACCTCAGCCACCCTCACCAAGTTCCGTTCCACTGTCTTCATCCGGTCTTTGGGGAAGGAATATGGATTGTCATTTCGGAATATGTGGCCCACTCGGGAACAGGGAATGATCTCAATTTCGCCACCACACATCCACACCTGGAACAATTTGATGACACGCACAAATTATCCAGTGATTGTCCACAAATCATGGGCAATTAATGACAAGAAGCCACCTGGCAACTTTTTCCCTCTGTTGAAGTACTACTCTTCACTTCTGAAATCCTTTTCAACAGAAAATTAAACTCAACAGGTTTATTTAGTTTTGTATATTGCTGTGGACCATTTTAGGATTATTAAAATATATATATATTTCTCTTTTCCTATCCTGTGTAAATCTTGTTTTTTTCTAAAAATATCCTAACAGAATCCCAATGTATGAAATATGTAACATGAGTTCCTGCTTTAGTCAGATCAAGGAAAGGAATATATATTTCCATTTTTTCAATGTCCCCTTCTCACATCTTGGAATGATCTGTATGACTTGTGGACACAACTGAAGACAATTCTTCCTGATCAAGAGCTCAAAGTAATACCCCTGTTACTATATACGCCCCACTCCATAGGAAATCAGGTGCTTTGGATGCTCTCCACTATGGCTGCTGGCACCGCTTTCTCAGATATGAATCAATGGTTATATAAATATCCAGAGTTATCTGAGACGTCCTAAGATGCTGTACTATCGCCTGTTGGTGGCCTTCCCTAGTAGCTCTTTTTATTCTTCTGTCACTTGTGCTCTCCAAGACGGCCCGTTATTAAACAATTTCGTTATTTCTAATATATTAGAAAAACCTATGAGAGTAATTTTGTGTCAAGTATGCATCCCACAGCATTTACACTGAATGGCAGACAGTTATTTTCCCCACATTCAGATGCAGAAACCATGTTGTGAAATATGAGGGAACTCCAATAAATTTCATGAGAGTTATTGATTCTTCCAAATTCAATCTGGAATATGAAGACATTAATCCAGAGGCCCTAATATTTCTGTGAAATTTCCTCCCAGAGGCAGTAACATATCTGATTGTATTAGTAAAATGAAACTGTTTAAAAATGATAAACTCTTAATTGTAAAGAGAATTTGAGAAACACTTGGTGATACCTTGAAAGAGAGCTCCATATTTTCTCCACCCCAAACATCGAGCCCAGGATCGTATGTTCCAAGTTCAAAAAAGTATTTTTTATCAATAGAAAATAATCCACCTGCCATGACGGGGCATCTACAAAAAGAAAAGTTGGCTTTTTAATCTTGCATGTCATGGGAGCTCAACTTTTAGAGTGGGTTCCCTACTAGGAGGCATTTTAGAATATTTACCAAGTATGGGGAGGTCTTGAAAGAAGTCACTCAGCATCTAAGTGACAAATTCCCTGGTTTATGTGACAGAACTTGATTAGGGTCAGCAAAGATGGGGCCTGGAACTAGGATTCTTACTTGTCATGTATGCCCTGACACAAATTCTCCAGAGATGTTATTTTTAATAACAGTTATTTAGTGCTGTTTAGGGAAGACCCGGCAGGCACTGTTGTAAGTGTTATATATGTATTAACTCAGGCCTCACAAAAATCCTGTATGTAACACTAAGACACTACAACCCAGAAAAGGTAACGAAGTTTCCTAAGGTCACAGACTGGTAGGCTGTACATCTGGGGTTCAAATTTTGACTCTATGATTTCTCCCCCACTATACTGCCTCAACTGTACACAAACTTTACTGACAGCTTGTTATGTGGCAAACACTTTTTAAAGCGCTTTATATATAGTATTATCTGATTTAATTCTCAAAACAATCCAAGAGGTAGCTACTTCTGTTAGTCTTAAAGTAAAAATGAGGAAACAGAGACTCAAAGAGGATAAGAAACTTTTTTAAAGTCACCACTAGTACCTAGTAGAGTTCAGATTTAAACACAAAGGGTCTGACTCCAGAGCCTTCACTGCTGTTATTGGTCATGGGGAACAGAAACTACACTTGAGTCAGCAGTTAGACAGGCAGTCATCACTTCCCATGGTGGTCACCACGGAGCCAGCTGAAAGCGGTTTGTGTGGAGAGCCTGCCTTGCTTTTAGGCTGTGCAGCAATCTCAAGGGTGAAGTAATTCCTCCTGCACACTTACCTCCCTTCCCCGTGATTTAAGTGCATATTCTATCTGTATCCCAAATGTCCTTTCCAGATTATCCAGAATGTATTCCCTTTCTAACATTATGTTGAATATAATCTGAATTCAATCACTACATTGACCCTCAAAATGGGAGTCTGAAAAAGGCAAAGAGGTTCTTTAGATGTAAGATCAGAGCAAGATTATTAAATCCAGAAAGATCTGTGTTTGAATCCCAGTTTCTTCTTGTACAAGCTGTACATCCCCAGGAAAATTACTTAACTCTCTTAAGTCCCAATTTCCTTATCTCTAATGGGAAAACCACAACCTCTCTCCTAGGGTTATAGAGAGGTTGCACAGTGCTTAATAAATGGTCATACTCTTACTTCGCTTGCTAGGAGTATCAATTGTGAAAAGCATCACATCTGGCAGGACATGAGGTGTGTTTTTCTGAGGGGTAAGTTCAGGAAAAGGATGCTGCAATGCACAGGCTGGGCTCAGGCTTTCTTTGGGGACTTGCTGGCTTATGCCTATTCACGTTCTCTCTCCAACAGGGAAAGCTTCAGGGCTCCCCCCTGCTCTGCCTGAGGCTGGCTGAGTGCTTGTCCTGCAAGTCTAGACTTTGGGGGAAGTGTTAGGAAGCTCCCGCCACTTTGGCTTCAGGTCTAAGCTGTGTTCTTCAATGCAGTTCCTCCAGCAGTAAAGCCCCAATTATCATTCGCATCCAGCTTCTGTGTCTCTTTCTCAATTTATTCACAAAATTTGGCACCCCTCCCATAGAAAGTACAGGATTAGACTCAAAAAGAATTAGAATGATATCTCTATTACTATTATTTACTCTTAATTTTTACTCATGTTGACTTTAATATTATGTGTGTTTATATAGCATTTATGCAGCACATTTAAGTGGCTTATATTTCTTAGTTTGCAAATCCCAGAGAACAGGAGTAGTGTTTGTGAATTTCTCTGGTTCAGGGCTGGATAGGGTGCAATTGCCCACTGAAAAGGTGAGTTTTGGTTGTGGGAAACTAACTTCTTAGGAAAATTTTTTTTTGCTTTTGGTCATTTATTGGCTAGAACTGTAATTCTTGGTGTTCTATAGACTGACAGCATATACTTGTTTTGTGGGATTGCTTCCTATGCCTTTATAAAAAAGATACATGATGCCTTCCTAATCTTAAGTTTCACACACTTACCTTATTATATCAGTTTCTTTAATTTTGTTTTTTGCAACAACGTCTGGAGGAATTGTTCTCCAACCAAAGTTCATTGGCCACACAAAGATGCCTCTTTGAAAGTTGTCCACTGTCATGTAACTAGTCCAGGAAAAAAAACCAAAGTGCTAC
This sequence comes from Mesoplodon densirostris, assembly GCF_025265405.1. Lineage (NCBI taxonomy): Eukaryota > Metazoa > Chordata > Mammalia > Artiodactyla > Ziphiidae > Mesoplodon > Mesoplodon densirostris. The sequence goes on along the minus strand of NC_082668.1, from coordinate 76,895,169 downwards.
CTGAGATCATACACATACACTTAATCAACCCGACATCATGTCTTGTGCAAGTGAATGAAACAAGTGCCTATGCAGATGATTTTAGATCATCACAAACTTTTTAACAACGTTTCAATAAAATGTATGAGTATAATTTGCATCAGTGACTAACAGGCTGGATTGCTCACTTTTAACTTACACTTCTCTTTTAATAATGTTTTGACCATTTTTGAGGAAAAAAAACCCACTTAGGAATATATGTGTGTATGTGTACATATATATATGTATACATATAGATACCACAAAAAGAAAAACTAATCTTAAGGAAAATAAATATTTTGGGGTTCAGCTGAATAGAAAGAGGAAAGACCTGGACAATGAGTATAAGTATTTATTGGCATTAAGGGTTAAGAATTTGTGATGATCAAATAAACAATTGGATTGATCAGCTTTCATCTCAAGATATCTATCATGTATTTCCATTTATTTAAACAGATAAATTGTGTATTACTTAGATTTGCAAAAATGTACATATTAAGAGTATGACCAGTACTTCCTGCTGCTGGTTAAAACTCACTTAAGTATCTTGTGGAATATGACAATATTACCTCATATCCTTATCATTGATGACTTCAATTACTGGACAGGCTACCTTCTTTCTACTTAAATAAACCCTTTCCAGAAGAGGTTCCAACCAACCAACGTTACATTCCACGTGAGAATCTAAGAATGTCAACACGTCACCTACAGAGCCAGAAAAAAACAATTATTTGAAAATGCAATACACTGAATGTGTGTACTTCACATTCAAAGGTCCTGGGGATTGATCCAGAAATGTGGTTTTAAAGGCAGTAGACTTTTCTTCTCACTGAATTTCTTCCTTGTCTCTCTAATTTCATTCCATAATGAAATGAAATAAATTTTGTTTCTAGCAGTCCCTTGGGGCAAGCATTATTTATGTTTGGAAAAAAATTGATCAGCCACTTAGAATGCGGAGCCAAGGCTCTGAAGGGAATATTTAGTATTAAAGTTAGTTGCTTTTGTCCCTTGTAAGGAAGGTGGGTCCCATTAACTCTGGGGTGGAGGACTGGGTCTTTGTTTTGCAGAAGACAAGGAAGAGTTTGAGATTCTGAGTTTGGCCTTAGGAATAATGAAGAGGAAATATCGATCCACATTATAGGGGTGAAAAGGAATTAAAGTGGGGGAACTAGTAAGACTAGGAGGTAGTTTTAAAAGGGTTACAGAGGGGGGAATGGGGAGTTGTTTAATGGGTATAGAGTTTTAGTTTCATGAGATGAAAAGAGTGCTGGAGGTTGGGTGCCCAACAGTGTGAATGTACTTGACAGTGAACTGTACATTTGAAAAATTGTCTGTCCTTGTTGAGCACAGACTCCCCACTTATACTTAGGTTACTGCTTAGGATACTGCTTAGAACTTAGGATACTGCTGCTAGCACCAATTAGTGCTGGAGCATTGTGCTTAGAGTTCCTTGATGAATGTGGACCTGCTGTCCATTTAATTTTACAGAATGATTTATAAGTGATGGTGAGGAAATCACGTGTCTTCCCTGCAGCAGAAACAAGTTGTAGAAATTTACAGAAAGACTGTTGCTCTTCAGGAGACCTGAGAGCTTGCCAGAAGTTAGATGTCACTTGTTGTCCACATACTAAAAGTTAGCCAGAGACTTACAGTTTTGACTTATTATTTTGTAGAAGACTCTTTCAGACTCTCAGAGAACCTGATATTACTCTGAGACCAAATGTGGCTAACTCGACTTCTGTTTCTGCATGTCCTTGGATATCTGATCTCAACCTTGCCTGTGGCTTCACTTCCCTCCTCTCTGAATCCTAAAGGGTAAGTCTTTAGGAAGCAGTAGCTGTCAAGGCCTGTCAGATTCTGGATTCAGAGTCTTATCTTTGATCTCTTTGTTTGGTCAGGCATTCTAGAGAAGATTTCTACACTGGTATCTTTGTTGACCTCTGATTATAGAGACTCTTCAAATCCACCGCAGGCTGCTGCCTATGCTCTACTTGTGAGGTCAGGGGAATGCCTGGGAGAGTTTGGGAGGACTCACTAGGCTGGCCAGCCCTGCTCAGTGCCATCCTTAAATGGTCCCTGAATTACATCCTTGACTAAATCTGGTACAGGACCTCCTGAGTTCCCTTAAACTCTCCACAGTGTTCAGGAGCATTTCAGGGCAGTTGGATTTATCTTTAGATGAAGCTGTTATTAACCCCATCAAACAGACATTTCTGCTTCTTTCCAAACTCAGACATCAGCCCTCCACTAATGTTGCTCAAAGTATGGGGCGTAGACACTGCCATCTATAGGGAGATAGGGACAGAAATTGAGAACAAATATTTTGAAACTTTATAGCAGTTTGCCAGAGTAATTGGTTAATTTATTGTCTATTTCATATACATGTGTGTTATATATACACACACACATATATAATTATGTATATATCTATATGTGTGTATGGATGTATGTATATATAATTGCATATATAGCTATTTTTTCCCCATTTCTTTTTTAGGTAATTCATTTTTACTATCATTTATAAAGGTGTCCACAAAAAATGGAAACGAAAAGAAGTCCTTCTGTGATAGTTTGGCAAGTCACTCTCTGCTGCATAGTGGCAAGCAATTAAGATGCACCTCACTGAAGTTTTTCATAGTTGTGCCCCCTTAGTGAGTCATTAAAACAATTTATTGGGATTGGCTAGAATCTAAAAAAATAAATAAAACAGAAAAGAAGATATTAGAATCCTTCATGCATTTCTTAACCTGGGTCATGGTCAAAAGAGTTTGAAAGTTACGAAACTAAGGCTGAGCTAATGTGTTCAAGGGTGTTAATGAATGACTGAGAAACAAATTTACACTTTTACATTTGGGTTTACTAAATTCAAAGAAATCATTTTATGGTGTAACTACAAGATACTGAGAAGGCCAATGGCAATAACTTTGATCAAGTTCATCGCACCCCTTCTGAAGGTGGCCTCTCATACTGTCTAACAATTTGGGCTGTTCTGGAGATAATTACCAGCAGGCCTTGTGCTCTAGGCAGGCAGAGAGACAGTTTTTATAAGCAGCACAGTTTTGGTCCTGTATTCATCAGCTTCCTCTATATAGATGTCTAATTTGCATCTCAAACTGAGATGGACAAAATCAGAGCTCAGTTGCAATCCTAAACCTGTTCCTCTGGTCATAGCCCCACCATCCACCAACTTGTTCAGATTCCAATCCTAGGGTTTTTTGTTTTTGTGGTACACGGGCCTCTCACTGCTGTGGTCTCTCCCATTGCGGAGCACAGGCTCCGGTCACGCAGGCTCAGCGGCCATGGCTCACGGACCCAGCTGCTCCGCGGCATGTGGGATCCTCCTGGACCAGGGCACGAACCTGTGTCTCCTGCATCGGCAGGTGGACTCTCAAGCACTCCGCCACCAGTGAAGCCCCTAGCGGTTTTTTTGACTCCTCATATTAACACTCTCTTCACATCTTACCTGATGGCAAGTCCTGTAGGCTCTGTGTCCACAGTAATTCTAAATCTGACCACTTCCTCTATCTGCCCTGGTATATGTCTGGTACCTGGACAACTACAGTAGCCTCCTAACTGGTCTCCCTACATCCTCTCTGACTTCCCTAATGTTTATTCTCTACAAAATGGCCAGAATGAGCTTTTAAAATCTAAGTCAGACCATTTTATTCTCCTTTTTAATGTCCTTCATTGGCTTCACATTATACCAAGAATATCACCTGCATTTCTTAAGTGACTCAGAAAACTTTACAGAAGACTGCCTTTGCCTTTCTCCCCAAATGCATCTCTTACCACTCCCTCCATGGTCAGCACCCATCAGCCATAATAAACTTCTTTCTTTAATTTGAATCTACAGAGCTTGTTTCTGCATTGAGACATTTGCATTTCTTGTTCCTTTTGCCTGGGAATGTTCATCACACAGATCTCAGCTCAAAAGTTATCCACTTGGACTATTTCTTGACTATTTTATTTTTGTATCATTTGTGGATAATTACTTTCCAAAGGAAATCAAATGGAGAATTTCATTAAATTTTTCCAAATTCAGTCCATAATTAAGAATCTTAGCTGTCACCACAACGCCCATTTTGGTGTGATGTGCTTGTTGTCAATTTAAAACTTCCATTACACAGAGAAGAAATCTGTTAGCAAACCAATGGGATAAGAAAAGTTCCAAATCTGGGGTCTAGTTGCAAGACAGTGAAACTCAGGTGAGCAGATAATTCGGCATCAGACAATGCTTGAATCCAAGCTGGTGGAGCTCTGCAATGCTATGGCTTATGGGGCAGAGCAGTGGCTAAATGTCTAGAAGCAACAAAATGTAGTAGAAACGAGTGTAGGTTCTAAAGTCAAGGTTTCTGGGTTCTAATCCTGGCTCTACCACTTGCTAGCTGGGAGAACTTGTCACAACTTCAGTGTGCCTTCTTATTCTCATCTATAAAATGAGGGAAATGATTGTACCTACTTCATAGAATTATTGTAAGGATTAAGTCAATTAGTATAGGAAGTGTGTAGAATGGTACCTAGTACATAAGGTCAACTATTATTATGGGGTACAAGTGCATCCAGAGAGGATGTGAAAATGAACCAAAATGTTTGATGCTATTTTTAGAATACTTTTGGAGAGAAAAGATATACCTTCTCCCCCATTCACCCACTAATACCCACACACTAAAAAGAGGTGAGGAAAAGAAGGCATGTTGCTCTTTGAGAAGAGAGGGCAATTGGAAGAGCAGACAAAAGTCAGGGGAGAGAGAATTAATTCTGAAGTTCTCAAAACCGATGGGGTCAGGTCAAAAAGTCACAGGATTGAAGGGGCGCCTAGTGGTCAAATTTGGATGATTTGAGCACACACACAAAAATATGAATACTAACACTAATGCTGATAATATACACATTGACTTTTTTTTTTTTTTTTTTTTTTGCAGTACGCGGGCCTCTCACTGCTGTGGTTTCTCCCATTGCGGAGCACAGGCTCTGGACGTGCAGGCTCAGCGGCCATGGCTCATGGGCCCAGTCGCTCCACGGCATGTGGGATCTTCCCGGACCGGGGCATGAGCCTGTGCCCCCTGCATCGGCAGGCGGACTCTCAACCACTGCGCCACCAGGGAAGCCCCACATTGACTTTTTTAAGGCATAAATCCATAGTGATGGGGGCATAACAGGGGGTTAGAAAGGAGGAAGAGAGAGAGGGAGAGAGGGGAGAGAGAGGCAAAGAGAAAAAGAAAATGATGTCTTCTTTACAATTTGAATGCCATCTATAAAAGAAGAAGGAATGAGAGATTTAGAAAAACAGTTTTGCAGTCCTCAATATAATAATTGATTCAAGCAATGATCATCAATGGCTGCTAGATTATTGGATAAAATGTTGTGAGGGCAGACTTAGAGAATGAACTTATGGTTACCAGAGGGGGAAGGGTAGGGGGGGAGGGATAGACTGGGAGTTTGGGATTGACATGTACACATTGTTAAACTTAAAATAAAATGCCTTTCCATAAGAAATTTTAAAATATAAGAAAGAATGTTAGCAGTGAAAAATAAATGTTGTGAGGAAACAGAATACTCACATGGATCAAAGTATCACCCACAAATTACTTCCTACTCTGAGGAAAACTCTAGCTGTCAACATCTTAACCAAGTGCTTAAAATTAGTATCACCAACACTGGGACGACCTGACATCATGTGTCTCTTGATGTGAAGTGATAAGAAGTCCACAATTCCCATCATCTATGTAATAGAATTCTATATGGTATTCATGAAAAACATCCTGTGAGATAACAGTGAGAACATTTCCGAACATGGTCAATTGCACGAAGTAAATGGCCTGTACTCTTCAAAAAAAAAAAAACAACTCAAGGGTAAGTAAGCAATATATGTGGACTTGTCTATTTTAGACTGAGAGACTAGGAAGACCAAGCAACCAAATGAGTTCATGACACTGAATTAGATTTCTAATTTCAAAAGTGAGAAACAGTTATTAAAAAATGGGGGAGCAATGAGGAAATTTGAAAAGATCATTTATTAGATGATATTTAGATGATGAAAGTTGTGCTAATGTAAGAGAATGTCTCTGTTCTTCAGAGATGTCTACTGAGGTACTTAGAGATATGGTGTCATGACGTCTGTAAATTCCTTTTCAAAAGTTCAGAAAAAGAGTGTATGTATGTATGTATCTGTGTATGTGTGTGATGAAGCACGTAAAACTTTGTGGCATGAAATGATGGATATATGAGTGTTCACTGTATTATTATTATTTCAAATTTTCTGTATATTTGGGAAACAAACTAAAATAAAAATGTAACCAAAACAAAAAGTTAGCAGCTTCTTACCTGTTGCGTTCTGTGCCCCTGCCAGCCTGGCTCTTATTAAGCCATGTCTCTCTTTGAGGTGAAGAATCCGAACTTTTGGAAACTGAGACATGTATTTATCCAAGTTATCTTTCAGGTAGTCTATATCAGGGAAAGGATAGACAAGGAAACACTTTAATTAATGAGATCTGGACCATACCAGAAGTGCCTCTTCAATATCAAATTCCCAAAACTATGACATTTACTATAGTCACTAAACTTTATTCTTTGAGCCATGATGTCATTTTCTTGGATGAATTTTTCTCTGGGTTCAATACTCTAAGCTCTCCATTTTCCCAAAACCCGAATCCGTCTTTTCAGTGTAGCCAAGTTACTGAGAGGAAGGCTCACCTTTTCTGAGGACTTGTCAGGACAGGTACAAATTCACCTTGAAATAAATAAAGCTCAGGTTTCTGCACAACCTTTTCCCCTTGTTATGGCCCCTTCTAAGACCTAGGGGAGAGTCTAAGCATTGTATGCAAAGTGAAAAACTTGCAAAAGAAATATATTGTAACTGCAATTGGCTAAGACCACTGTCACTTCCTACTATGACACCTCCTTTATCACACATCTGCTCTCTTGCTCCTTTGGGGGGTTTTGTGGGGTATATTTATGTAGCTTGCAGTTACTTCTATGTGCAATTAAGTTATTGACATATCCCAGGTAGGAATGGCTTCTAGGAATACTTCTGCTGGTAACTTTTCTACTAATTGTGAATTCTTTTTCTTAAAGAGGACCCCATAGAAGCTTTGGGTCCCACAAAATCCGAATAGGTCATTCCTAAAGGGACTATTATCTGCTTGGTAACTAGATGCTATTTCTGTTTATGCTATCGAGACCACTTCTTAAAATTTTCAACCAGTTTTCTTTAGGTATATCCCTGCTCCTGGAGCTCAGTGTGACCCTGGTAGGTACTCTGAGGCTGAGGGAAATGGCTCCTGTCTTTGGGGTCATGACCAGGGCTAAGCTGCTCTATTAAGATAGTTGTCTCTTTGCTGTTTTCTAAAATTTTCTGAAGTGGGTTGCATTTTGGGAATTTGTAATGTGGTCTAGGACCTTTGGCAGTCATGGGACCATTTACATACACAATTTTTTTGACATTCCAAAGAGAGAGATTCTTCACTGTAATAAACACAAAAGTAAAGACAGTGGTGGATTCTGCCTTTGAACTCTGTTGGAACCTCATTTTTCTTGTCCCTTTGGCAATCTGTCTTCTCAACACTTAGCTGAACATATAATAGGCTTTGTTCTTGAAGAAGAGGACATAGGCCTTCCATTTCATTGTTTACTATAACTCTAGCTATTATCAGTAGGAAAGACATCCCGTTAATTATGGAGTCTTTGCTTGTTAGGTTCCATAAAAAGTTATTTATGCAATTGTAGAGAACATCTTATGGTCTCTGGAAATTCAAGGAGCTGTAGTTAGAAAATCACTTCTACATGGTAGAGAAGTCATAGCTAAAGGGAAGTCTGTGGTGGCTAGTTGAACAAGGCCCTGGATAGTTGTACTGAATTTCTGTATCCCATAGACGTTTGGACTTAGGCCTCTAAGGCACAACATGAAAAAATGATTTGGCATTTGTAAAATGTTTATCAAATTATCCTGTAATTTTTGTAATTTCCATCCAAACTGCTATTGCCTTATATCAAAGTTTGATTTTCCAGGGGGTAGTTTTCTTACCTTTGGTGCTGAAGTCATCCACCAGCAGAATCTCCTTAATGAGGTGCGGAGGAGAGCGGTTGAGGACACTATGAACAGACCTCAGGAGAGTGGACCACACCTCATCCACAAAGCACATGATGACAGTGGTGGTTGGGAGGTTATTGTGTACAAGTTGCTCGGCACACCTGGGCCATAACACAAGCAGAGCACAAAGATGTGCCAACAAGATCCACAAGGTGGTTTTAAAAGTCACAGAGTGCAATTGTCTGTAAATACACATACACTCACACTATCTATCCATCTATCTATCTATCCATCCATCCATCCATCATCTATTTATATCTTTATCTTTATATTTATCTATCCATAAGATGACTTTCTCATGTGCTTTTGTTGGGGAGAGTTATAAACAAAATAAAAGAGCAGAGGAAGGATACCAAAGGACAATTGTTGCTATAAGAGGCCTAGACATGCAAGACATGAGAATGGCCTGTGGAGGCATTACCCTGTAGTGGAAATGACGTAGGCTTTGCAGGTAGTTAAGACACTACTTTGAAGCCCATAGCCAATATTTCTCAGATATTTGTCTATTGATACTTTACTTAATCTCTCTGTGCCTCAGTTTCCTCATCTGTAAAGTGAGGTAATGGTTCTTATTGAACAGAGGTTTACAGCTTAGCGAAAATGCACATAAAACGTCTAGCACAGTTTCTGGGCACAGGAATTCACCAAATGGTAGCTATTGCTATCCTACTTAGGTTATATACCACAAGAGAACATGCCTATTCTCTTATTTAATGTTACTTAACGAACATTAATTCAGCTAATGCTACCAAGTAGCTTATGATTGCCTTCCCAATTGGCCTTCAGCCAAATGCCAAAGAAAATATTGTTTCCCACTGCATGTGAATGTATTTATGGATATAGATAATATGTATTCTATACTAATTAAACTCTTAAATAGCTAGCTTCTCTATCTATTTAAGGGGTCTTTGCTGAGACCCTGTGTGCTACAGGGTAGCCACAGTTGAAATAATTTTGCTGGCATGGAAGTGAGACAATGGCTACAGTGGGAGTGGGTATTCAGGTGGGATGTAATTGGTCTTGGGATTTCTCCATGCCCTGAAGTGCATTGTGCCTCACTGCTGCCATTCTTCCATCTCCCACCTGAGTAACTCTTCACAGGATGGAACCCAGTGGAAACTCACAAAGAGCATTTGCCATATTTCTAATGCAGCTACTCTTGGTAACGTGATAGTTAAATTACAGTGATCATAAATAAATATTATCAGCCTTCTGCATTATTTCATTTTAAACCTCAGACTAACAGCCTCTCTTCCCCTTTTTATAGAAGAATAATTGACATCATGGGGAGTCTAGTCCATGATTAGACTGTTAGTAAATGGCAGAGTTGGGACTCTAGCTCTGGTCCAGTTTGGCTCCAGAAATAACTATTCAGGAAATATTAAGTCCACAAGAATAAAAGCAGCTGGCTGTACATGTGGCATTTTGTGGGAGCGGGTACTTCTGCCAGACAACATAACTACACTGTGCTTAGTCTGAAAAAAAGAAATAGATAAGAGTAAAAGCCATAGAAAAAAAAAACACATTAGAATGGCACTTTGCAGTTGTAAAATACTATTATGTACATAGTTAAATTCAAACTTTATAACAACTAATTGAAATATATACTATTATACTCTTCTTCAAATAGAGCAAACTGAAGCTTAAGAAGTTAAATGAACTACCAAATGTAACATCCTTCACTGGAAAGGATGTATATGAGAATGTGAACAAATAGTTTAATCCAGATCTAGGTCATCAGAGAAAATGAGGTAAAAAGGAAAGTGGTAGAGGATTTTGAAGGTACTGGGGAAGTATGGTTAAATATTCCATCTTGGGCTCTAAGTTGGGAAAGAGGAAGTAAAGCTAAGAGGAGTTTATTGGCTTGAGTGAAAGGAAGAGTATAGAAAACATCAGTGACCTCCTGTGACTCTCTCATCTCTAATTTTATAGTGTAAATGAATGGCAAATGCACATTTCACACATAAATATTCTTTACAACATTTGGTCCAGAAAAAAATAAATCAATTCTAAAAAGGAAGGGTAGTATATATAAGTCCATGCCACTCTCTCTACTAAATGTAAAATAGCTAGCTAGTGGGAAGCAGCCGCATAGCACAGGGAGATCAGCTCGGTGTTTTGTGACCACCTAGAGGGGTGGAATAGGGAAGGTGGGAGAGAGGCCCAAGAGGGAGGGGATATGGGGATATATGTATATGTATAACTGATTCACTTTGTTACACAGCAGAAACTAACACACCATTGTAGAACAATTATACTCCAATAAAGATGTTAAAAAAATAAAATAAAAAGGAAGGGTCCGCTGCACAAATTCTGCCTGAGCCATCTGAATCAACAGGCCTTAGCTGTGAAGTCCTAGAGCTGCTTTATTATTAAAGTTAGGTCGACTTTAGAAACATCTAGTTACAAATGAAAATACATTGGGGAGAGTCAACTAAGCAGGCTAACTCATGTTATATAACCAGGAAGATGAATCTTCTCATCTTATAAAACAGTCGATTTTTTTTGGCCTCTTTTAGAAGAAAGTTCTAAGTGGTAATGTGAGCCAGTCTGAAATTGGAGGTTGAAAGAATGCTCAGGGATTTGAGAGGTTTGGGGAAGGCACCTCCCTTCACCAAATACCTGCTCCTTCTTCCCTCCTTTGCTCTCCATTATCTGTTGTGATGCCTTAATTTCCCCATCAGGAGTCTATATAGGTAGATCATGAAGGATTCCACTAGATCCAATGTGGATTTCTATCCCAGGAAATAATACCTCTGCCAGTTATGGACAAATATATATTTTAGATGCATTTGAGGAATCACATTGAAGATGACCCTGTGGAAGATTATGCTATTCAGATCATATTGGTGCCTGGAAAAGGGGGTGGCATTAAAAGATGGGGCACAGAAGGATATGTGAGAGGTTTCAAATACAAAGTTTCATAGTGTGTCTTGGTTTGGGTGGCTGAGATGCCAGGCTACTATGTCATTTATAGGTACCTGGTTTCCTGCATTACTAAACAGGTTAAACATGTTTCCAGGTGTGTAGAAAACCCAGCATGCTTGTTTTGTTCAAAGGCACAATGGGTCAGACTGGAAAGACTTCCAGCCTTATTAACTCTTGCATCATTCTTAAACATGGACTGTCATCTACTTCCCATAGGTGGTGAAACTGTTTCAAGTTATCCTACATTAACCCAGCTGAAGCAAATTTCCTTTCCTCCAGTTTGCCCATTGGAAACCTTTCTGCCATATTGGAGGGAGGAGTTGCAGCTCAAGTCAAGTCTAAGTTAAATGCAAGATATTTCTGAGTTTGTAATCTTTTTTGAGGTTAAGAATTCATATTTGTATTGTATATGCCCAGTCATCATACAAGTGAGGTACTTAGAGTCTACAGGCCTTGTGCCATACTTTAAAATTAACCCAACCTGTAACCTGTATGTTTGGGGGAAGTCTAGACTGAGATTACTGTAGTCCGTCCAGGTACTAAAAATAAAGGGGGATTCTAATGTGGGGGGCTCCACTGTCCTGCACACAGTGGGTCCACTACTGTGTGGGAGAGAAACACTCTGGACTTGAGGAAGATGACTAAATACTGAGACCTTTCTGATACTTACTGGCTGCACGACTATGGACAAGTCACATAACTTTTCAGAACCTCAGTTTCCTCGCCGTTAGGATGAAGATTACAATGCCTTCATCACCCAATGTCTATAAAGATTTGAGGAGATAATGGAGATAAAAATACTTCTGTAAGTTCCATGGTAAAAAACCCGTGCAAGGTCCTATGATTATGCAGAAGCACATGCACCCATTTTGACTACGTGCACTGCCCTTTTCCCAGGCCGTCCTTTAATCCAAATCTATCAAGGGCTCATCATCTACCAAGAGACTCAGAAAGTGATGCGTTTTGTCTTCTTGGCTTGTATGTGCTGAAGCCTCAGCCACTAACGTGATTTGTATGTAGCCTATCGAATAAGGAAGGTTTTAAATCAGATGATTGAGGAAATGATAATATTCCCTCATGTCTATGAATTTTTCATTTTTATTCCAAAACAGTCAAAATGGACTATGTGGGTCAAGTCTCAGTGTTCGCAGGTTTGAACAGAAGGTCGAGGAGAATATTTTCTCAGCTTCTATTTGCAATTCAACTACTGCCTTCAGGGGCCTTCCCTCTCCAAGCTCTGGTACCTTTGGGAGGATCAGAAAGAGAATAGATCATCTAGCTGAGGAGCTCTGTCCAGAATTATATTCTTTTCTGCAAGACCTTAGAATTATTGAAGCTTCTTTTCCTCTCACTGATAAGAGGGTATAGTGATATAAAATTTTTACTTTTATGTTTTGTTCTTTCTAGGGTAGACTAGCCCTGACATTTAGTCAGAATTGCCTGACTACTAAGTTAGAAGTTTTCAGTCACACTCAGCACTCATACTCCAAAGGCTGAAGCTGTGTTTCCTGAGGTAACTGCCTACCCATCAAAGCTACTGGACTCAGGCTTAGAAATATAAGCCACCAGCATCAATATTCACCAGTTCAACAATAGTCTATTTTGAGCAGGCAGCTGTCAGAGTGAGGTAGGGATGGGAGGGAGAAGAGCAGGAGGTGGGGGCTTCCCTGGTGGCATGGTGGTTAAGAATCTGCCTGCCAGTGCAGGGGACACGGGTTCGAGCCCTGGTCCGGGAAGATCCCACATGCCGTGGAGCAACGAAGCCAGTGTGCCACAACTACTGAGCCTGTGCTCTAGAGCCCGCGAGCCACAACTACTGAGCCCACGTGCCACAACTACTGAAGCCCGCGTGCCTAGAGCCAGTGCTCTGCAACTAGAGAAGCCACAGCAATAAGCCCGTGCACTGCAATGAAGAGCAGCCCCCGTTCACCGCAACTAGAGAAAGCCCGTGAGCAGCAATGAAGACCCAACGCAGCCAAAAATAAATAAATAAAATTTAAAAAAAAAAAGAGCAGGAGGTGGTGTGATGTGGCAGAGATAGTTCTGGGTGGAGGTTAGGGCACCTTTCAGGTAGTTCTGTCTCTCCTGGGGTCTGTGACCTTGGGCAAGTCACTTCCTTCCTCAGACTTCTCTGTAACGCAGGGGACAGGATTAGAGTTCTTCTGAAGCTTCATCTAGTATTAACTTTCGGTGAGGCTCTATGTAATTTTAGCCTCATAAGTGCTTCCCTCTGGGTCATGAGAGCCAGAGCAAAGGTAAATTAAAGTGTTGCTTTGGGCTTTAAATCTTTGGACATTTTCTCTGGTCCTTAGAAGCACCTTAACAAGGTCCTGCGTGATCTGGACTCTGCTTACTTCTATGGTCTCTTTTCTACCCTCCCTGCTCTCCCCAACCCTATGTCAGATTTCCCTCGGTTTCTCAATGGATTATTCTTTTTACCCCTTTTCCCATGTCACTAACTCCCTACCCCTTCAGGCTGCAGATGAAACACTTTGCCCTCTCTCAGGCCAGGCTCCGCCTTTCTCTTCCTTGCCCCAGTAGTTTACTCTGCTCCTGAAGAACGTTTTCATGTGTTTGCCTTGAAGGCAGGACCCACGCTCAGATGTTAGATTGCAGAGTAGGTAGGCACTCAGAGATATTTGTCCACTGCTGAGCTGTGGTTGTTGGGCAGTTTTAAAGAGCCACCTTTGTTTAGTGCTGTATAGAAAATGATTTCCTGTAAATTTTCTCCCTGACAAGGTACCTGACGTGCAAAACTAATTCCCCTCGTATACCTCTGACCCTATCCCCCTCCCTGCAGCTACCCACCCCAAGTATAAGGAAGAGAGATGTTTTAATTTCTGCTAAAGTCATATGATTATAAGGAAACAAAAGAAAGAGGAGCTGTATCCTATGGAAAGAGCACTAGAATTAGAAGTCAGAAAGTTTTCTTGCTGGGACAGCAGACCTATCAGTTAATCTTTTAGAGCCTCAATTTTCTCATCTGTAAATCATATGAGAGATAGTATGTCTTTCATAGTGTTGTTGTGAGGACTGTTTAGAATAAAAAAACTCCACACACATACACAATCACTGCCTGGAACATAAATAAGCACCTTTTTGGTGAGGCTCAGCAAGGGACAGATTCCCTTTATTCAGAGAGGCTTGGCAAACCCAGGAGAGGTAGAGGTGTGGATGGTCACTATAAGGGCAGAGCAGGTGGGGTGGGGAGAGAGCCGACCTGGTGTAGTTGAATTATTGCCGAGTGAAGAAGAATCAGAAGACTGAAGGTTGGATCCCAACCCTACCATTTATGAGCTGTGAGTCCCTGGGTAAGTTACCTTTCCCTGTGCTTTCTTCCTCATCTGTAGCACTTTATCAATCTGGCATGGCTGTTGTGAGGATCAAACAAGATGACGTACATGGAGAACGGAAGGTCCCAGCTGCCCAGCTCATGACAGGCAGTGAGCAAACAGGCGTGGAATGAAATGAACTGCCAGCAGCTGCATTGCCTGCTGCAATCTAAAACCTCAGCTTCCTCTCTAAGTCTCAGCTTCTCTACAGGTGAAGCTGGGACAGCGACAGTACCTGCCTTGAAGAATAATTTTAAGGAACAAATGAGAAGGCAAGTCATAAAGGCCTTTTTAAATACTGTACTCAAGTTTCTCTGCATTGACCCTTCTCACACATACCCGTACACCAACGTTTTAGAAGTGGGGTCAACTTAGAAGATATTTTAGTTTAGAATAATATAGATTTTTTTTAACATAAAGGAGACTCTAAAAAGCTCCCTTTATTCTGAAAGCAAACAACAAAACAGAGCTTCTAAACAAACATTGCTATTTCTCCCCCATTTTCTGAGCCTTGAGCAAAAAATGTTCCCTTCTTGAAAGGCTCTGCTCTGAATGGGTCACCCAGAAGAGCCCAACAGGAGTTATTTTCTGGGAAAAGAGTACTCGGGGCAGTATCACCATAAGAATTTGATAAGTAATTTTATGATGGTTAAACTGGGCCCTGGATGAGGTGTGTAAAAAAGAAGTGTACACAGGTTCGAATTTCTACATTCACAAATTCCTCTCTCGCATAAATATTTCTAGGTCTCTGGCAGTATTTAGGAGACAAAGTCACGGATTTGCTTTAACATTTCTCAGTTTTACATTAATTAGGCACTGTTTTCTTCTCTTTGAATCAGTAGCAGAAGTGTGTTTTATATCCTCTGATCATCTCTCTCCTTATCATTCCCCTAGTTGTGGGGAGAGTGTGATAAGTAAAAATGTCAAAAGCTCTATAGTCATCTTTTGGCCACATTTAACCTTTGTCTTGTTATGGTCTAGCCTGCACCCTTTAAACAAAGTTTACTTTATATTTCCAGCTTCCTGATACAACTTTTTAGTGAAATAGCACACTGTGCTCTAACACACATGAACACACTAATGTGCATGAACATGTACACAAACACAATTCAAAAGCAACACTGCTTTGTGTACACTCATGGAAGAGAAAGCAGGAAATAACCCTTTTAAATCCATCTTGTGAGAGTTTTTTTCCCCCCTGCCCTTGTTTGGTTTCTCAGGGAGGTCTCAGAGCTTTTCCAGTCAATTTTAGATAATGTTCTCCCATCACTATTAGTCACAAAAGCTATCTCATTTCACCAATTAAAATACTAATCTTATGTAAAACTAAGGACATTGAACTTCATATAACAGTAAAGTTTCTCTTTTCTCTCAGCCTGATACACACATCTAGAAACATGAAGTTTGGAAGGCTATGTGGTCAGTTTACTTTCAGTAATTCATTAGTTGTGGTTTTTGACCTCACTAGGATTGGGAGAGTAGGGGAGAGGTGGAAATTTAGGTTCTATAAAGGTTTTTCTTTCCCCTCAGTAAATTGGACTGGTTTGTGACAAACGCACAGTGCTTTTGCTTTTCATATGTGCCAAAAGAAAACTCTCTTTAACTGTGTAGGAAGGAATCAAATGATTGGTTGACAGTCCCAGCTCTGGGCTAAGAGAATAGGCCCATTCTAGTTGCTTTACTGAGGGGCTTGCCAGACTACTGTAGGAAAAGCAAAGCATTAAAATAAACAATTGGCTAACATTGTGATGACACAGCAGTGCTAGAAGAGCATGCTGTAATTCTTACTGTCCTCTAAAAAACTAAATGTTGGCAGCAAACATGTCTTTGAGTCATTTTTCTCTAAATGCTGATCCAGGAAGTGCACTCTTAAAATAAGTTCATTTCTGGAGTTACATCTTCACTCTAGCTGCAGGCTACAGGACAGACGTCTCTAAGTAGAATTGCCCTGCATTTCCAGTAGATAGGACCATGTTTTACCAAAGCCTGTGTGTACGTATTGATTATTGCTGGCTAAAACAAACTTCAATAATTAATAGTAAGAACTGCAAGGATTAGCTTTTTATAAAGAAAGGGCTAAATATGGAAATTTGAAATAACCGTCATAACAGTATTTTATCTGAAGCATATTTTATAGGCAAAACTTCTAAGCAAAATGAAATTGTATTTTATTTACTGGCATAAAACATTCTCATAAATAAGATAAGGAGATTTTCATCTATTGAAAGTCAAAACATTAAAATGACAAACCAAACAACAACAAAAATATGAATTAATGAATGAACATGAATTAATGAATAGACAATAGTGTTAGTATAGAATGTATTTACCTTAAACGAGACACTAACATATTCCATATATTCAAAATGAAAAATTAGGAAGTCATTATTAATTTGTAAAATGACTTCTCGCAAGCCTAATTTGAATAGTTATCTATCATTTATTTTTTAAAAAATAGTATCAATATTCAAAAATCATTTCAGAGAATCTTATCTTTAAAACCATATTGTGTAAACTTGTATCTTTTGAGTCCACACACTGTGCTCAGTGCTAAATGGATACAAAATAAAGTAAAAGACAGAGTTTCCTTCCTAAGCTTAGAATTTCACTAAGAAGTTGAAACAGATTCTCAAGGCCACGGTTAGTGAAGGACACACAGCAAGGAGTGTTTCAGTAACCAGGAGAGTGCATTAATGGTCATTGGAATTTAGAGGTCACAGTCAAATCATGGTCTAGATGGAGGTAAGATACAATTAGATTTTGAGCAATGTCAGGTCAAGATGTTCTAGGAGAAATGGTGAGGACTGTGAAAGGTGAGGATGGGGGGAAGCCGTGGAAAGGGACCAGTTAAGAAAAATATCAGTGGATGGTAACAAATGTGATGAGTAGAGAAAGATAATAAGACTAACTATCCTTATGCTGAAGGCCAACATTAGAGAGCATGTCACATGCAGCAAGCGACAGCCACACAGCAAGGGTCAGAAATCAGGGTGGCACTGAAAAGGACAGTGAGAATAATGCTAATGACAGAAAGGAGTTTTTGTGCTTTTGGAAAAGGCCAGGACTATATCTCAACATCTCAGAAATGGTTCTTTGGGACTCAGGAGAAAAGGAGAGAAGAGCAGTTTGGGAAAAGAGAGTCTGATTTTAGAACAAGAGCAAGTGAAGTTGTCCTGGGAACGCTGCTTCTCTCTTCTCCTTCTCAATGTCAACCTCATCCTAGCATATCGGTTAAATCATCATCCTTAAGAACTATTAACTACTTATTATCTTTACTGAGGGGACCTAAATGTAAACAAACATACTAGCAAATCTATGGTTTTTATCCTTGTTTTGGTTCAATGTATATTCAATAGCCAGTTATGATACGTGAGTTATACTGTGTTAATCAATCCATAACGTGGATTCAGGGGAAATGAAAGAAGCAGTAAGGGGGATATTTCCCAGAACTCTTAAAATTTAAAGGTTCCAGTGGGTTGCTACCATAGCTAATTTTAAGGCCAGTCCTTACGCATTCTAATAGATTCTTTCTCTCTCCCTTTCTTTCTTTCTTTCTTCCTTTCTTTTTTTCTTTTTCTTTCTTTCTTTTTCTTTTTCTTTCTTTCTTTTTTTCTTTCTTTCTTTCTTTCTCTCTTTCTCTCTTACTTTCTCTTTTTGCCTCTCTCACATGCACGTGCATGCACACACACACACACACACACATTCTTATTATATTCTATAACAATTTCCCCCATGCTGACTTTTAAAATTTATTATCTCAAAAAATCTTATTGTGTGTTTTCTTACAAGCATGTCATATACCTTTTGAGCAAAGCTGAAAAAAATAAAATCAAAGTAAGAGAACTTTAAATCATGCCAACCTGATGAATCAAATGTTTTTCATTTGTATTTTCTTCCAAACTTTATCCATATGAATACATAATTTGCACATACTTGTAGTCAGAGCGTTTGGGTAAAAGAAAAGGAAAATAATTTATTCTCTTTCCTGTAAGAATGGCACAAAAGGGGTTCTGTACACAGGATCCCTGATGGCTTAAAACTGTCACCTCCATCCTGTTGGAAGAGTAGAGCATCAGGTAGGCACCTTGCCAAGAGCACATATATTTAGCCAAGGTGGGTTGTGTGATAAGAGGGAGGGGCCTGGCCACATGCTGTCTGACTCATCCTCTCAAGCACACGTGTCACTCACTTTCTCCTACTGTCGGGACAGCCTCCTTCAGAAGACAGAGTCTGACTATGACTTCCCTGGGCAGCAACCCTTAATTTCCACAGACCAAATTTCAGAAACGAACAAGCACTGGGAGCTACTGAGCCTTCAGTAAATCACATGGACGCTAACATCATTATTACTTGCTTTTGGCCCTCACACAATTGTCCTTTCTCTGGTTTGGAATTGCAGCCTGGGCTTCTGTGCAGTGTCTGATTTTTCTCCAAGCTCCATAGCAGTCTGCCAGGCCACAGAAGGGATGTTAAAATAAAGCTACTTTCCTACTTCATTCTCTGGTGTTTTGTGTTCAAAGTTGGCATGTATAGTATATGGTCATATAGTATATACTATATAGGATATGTATAGTAATGTGCCATACATAGTATGGCATATATAGTATATGCCCTATACTGGCATATTTGGATGTGCCATACATAGTGTATATGTGTAGGAATATAGTGATATATCATAAATATATGTGATATATGTGATATGTGATATACAGGATTTCAGATCAGAGCTGGTGCAGCATAATTTTTGGGATCATTTTGGTAGTAATTAGTAAGATATGCACTATCAACAGCACAACATAATTTTGAGCATGGATTTTAATAATTTCTCTATAATTGCTAGCTCTATGACCACAGACAATATAACTTCCCAGGGTCTCAGTTTCTTCATCTTTACTTTGGGTATATTTGTGCTCTCCTCAAGGTTGTGAGTTTCACCAGGGTGAGGAACATGAATGGCAGAGTGCTTGGCCTAAACAGGTGATTAGTGCATGGCCAATAGCCATCTGCCAATGGCTAAGAATTGAAAATGGCTAACATCCCAATGAAGAGGCCCCTCTCACCAATATGACTACACGCACATCTATATCTGCCTTCCTCCTAGTAACACTGAATACCTAGATCACAGAGAAGGGTTGTTTTCCTTTTTTTTTTTTTTTTTTTACAGAAGCCAAACGAGGGCGTTCTTTACAGACCACATGTGCTAAATCTGAATCTTGATATTCCCTAATTCCACCTTCTTGGCAAACATTGTTTGGCTCAGGAATTGCATATCAAGGCATACAAGGAGTTGTATTATCAATTAATGGGTAGTGAACATATGGCTATGAGGTACCCTCACTTATGAGTGGGCCAAAAAGAGCCAGAAACCAAATATATTTGAATCAGATTAAATATTTGTGATCTACTTTCTAGTTAAAGGAATATAATTTTTTAAAAACTGGTTTATAAAGCTCACTGGGCACCTTCAGAGATGTGCTCTCTTGGAAGACTGAAGTAATTTCTGAGGGCCCTTACTTGTTGATTTGAACGCATAATATCTGCTGCCTCCTTTGCAGAGCTCTTGTGAAATTCATGTGATTTGTGTGCAGTTGCTTCATAAATGGTGAAACTCTAGAAATATAAAATATTATATTCTTGTATGTCCTGTGGGTGTTTGCTCCTTATTGGCTGATTGACTTTTTCCAAAATTATTATTCCTGTATCACTGAACTCCTGAACTATCTACCATTCTCATCTATAAAGGATATTAAATTCTAAGGAGTAGTGTCACTTCTTCACTTACGGTGATCATTACTCATGATTAGGCAGAATTCTGCTGGCTAAGACATGATTCCAGAGAGGCCTAGAAGGCTCCTCCTCTGTGCTCCTTTCCCAAATATACTCCTGACAAACTTGCTAATAATAAAAAATTCTGAAACTGAGAATTCACTTCATTGTCACTGTTTTAACAGAATTACATTTTAAGCTCCACCATTCATATACACCTTATCAGGAACTGAGCTCCCCTAATCATTTTGATAGGTTTTCAGTACAGAAAAGGGAACAGAACATGAGCTAATAGGGATGAGGGCCAAAGTCTCAGAGAAATAAATGTATAAAGAGAGTGCAAGGGGTATGTTGATATCGGAATTTTTCTCTGTGTGGATGGTAGACTATTTGAACTGTGCCTAATGATTATTGTTGCTCTAATTCTCTAGGTGACCAAAAACCACACAGAATTATCTAGAAATAAGTCTTCTCTATGTAAGACCCAAAATACTTGGGGCTGAGGAAAGAGAAGAAAAATGGATCTTACCCAGAAGGTCTTGTGTCTTCAATGGCTCTGTCCACTGGGATCAAATCACTGAGGTAGACGTTGAAATTTCCTTCTTTCCATCTTCTTTCTACCTCCTTCTCCTTTCCATGGGGAACAACTACCGGACGTCCAAACTGACCTGGAGCTTTGGGGTCCCTTGGAGAAAGTGTCACATCAATTCTTAACACACGGTGCATTCCACCATCTTCAGGCGAACGAGCTTTTCTGTGACTTTGGCTGAGTTGTTCAGGCTGGGTTTTGGCAGTTAAATTGATTCTTGCTGGCCCCAGCCCACCAGCTAAGGCTTGATTGGTTTGAGACACTGCTGCTCCCTGGAGAGCAAGAGAAGAGAAAGATGTCTCCCTGCTCTTCCCGGCAAGGAGTTCCTCTTGGCTTTTGCGCAGTACTGTAGGAAATATAGTTTTGGTTTTGGAATTGGGGACCTCTTTGGTGTCTGTCTTTAGCTCCTCCTCCTTGGTTATAATCACAATATGGCTTTCAGACAAATTGAGTTTCTTCCCATCAGCCACTTTGGCTGCATCATCCTTTGGCAAGCCTCCCAACTGTGTCTCATTAATAGATTGCTTCTTTAAGCGACTTGAATTGGCAATGAACTTGGAAAAGGGAAGGTTCTTACTGGCTTTGTGTTTATTTGCATTTAGTTCTTTGCTCTGAGTCTCAGTTTTATTTAAGGCTATGGCTTCCCTGGGTTTTGGCACTGGTGGGCTGGCAGGGTAGGTCCTTTCATTTGCTACTGCCTGGAATTGCTGCTTTGATCTGTCAATATTAAGATGGATGGTCACATTTGGGTTCCTCTCAGCTGCTTGTTTTGATGTTTCACTGCTGAGACTAAGACTCTTCAGGCCCTCCTGGTTTATACCAACAGGTCCTGTGTGTACAGATATTTTGGCCAGTGGAGTTCCCCTTGCTGCTATGAATGGGGTTTTCTCAGCCCCCTGGGCTGTCTTTTGCTTTGGTGTCACGTGCGAGGAAACTTCAGGTCTGACGTCTCGCCCCTCTGTCTTCCGCTTGGTAAAAGTCACTGGGGGGGTCTGCAGATATGCAGGACGCCACAAAGGTGCAACCTTGCCCCTTCCGGGGGCATTCTGCACTTTCCTTTCCTTCTGGGTTTGGTCCAAATCATCCTCAACCTTGAGCTTACTCTTTTCAGTCTTTCTAAAGTTCTCTTTGCCCCATACGCCCTTCCCGTGTCCCTTCGAGGGGGGCTTCATCTCTTTCACGCTGCCGTCAAGGCTCTTCACCTGGTATGGCTGAACTCTGAACCCTTTCCTCTCTCTCCGGACGATGTCTTCCTTCAGGACCCGAGTGTTGATCTCACTGAATGAGAGGCGGAGAGCTGCCATGTCAAAGAGCAGCCAGATGACAGAAGCTACAAATATAAATGCCAGGACTCGCCCACTTCCTCGGAAAAACTTTCGGATCTTGTTCATGGTACAAAGGCTTCCCTCGCAGCCTGCCCTCCCTCTGAGCCTGCTTACCTTGAGGGGAGAGGGAGCTGACGTAGTAGCAATAGCAGCAGCAGCAGCAGCAGCAGCAGCAAAGTTGCCAGAAAGTGGCCCCCTCCCCTGAACAGAGCAGGAAGCAGCAGTCCAAAGGGAGAGCTCAGCTCCTACTGCTTCAGTCTCTGCCTGCGTGGCATTTCACAGCAGAGCATCCGTGCCTGCTTGGCTGGCCCCTGGCTAAGCCCTGCTAAACATTGCCCTTTGGTCACCCTGGGAGCGGTCGATTCCAGCCACCAGACAGGTCAACAGATCACTCGCCTTGTCTCCATGAGCCCATGTCCACCTTCCTACAAACCCAAGAAAAGGTGGGGTCCGGGCTGCGCCTTCTCTCCTCGCAGTTCTCGGTCTGCACGCTGTAACCCAACACCACTTCTCAGAAGGAAAACATTTCAAGCCATTAACCAGAAAACTTCATTCAGCTCTCACCTTCCGTGTTATGTGAGAGTGTGTGTGTTTTCAGGGCAATTAAAGAAAACTGTCTAACTTGGAGGGCATGTGTTCCTGGTTTGTAACCCCACCTACCCCATTCCTGCTTATTAACCCTATTGTACCCAGGTCTCCAAGTGATTTGCCCCAACAATTCATCACTGAACTTAATGTTTCAACTTGGAGAGGTAACAGCTTATAGAAGGGGCTGAGCATAACCTCAATACCAAAGGTGGGTGTTTGATTATTCAGAACCTTCTCGGTGGGGGGGGGCATCAAAATCTTTGTTTGTAAGTTAACTTTTTGTTTTAAATGAGTCCATCTATTTTTATTATTAGATTCAGTAGACATAAACTTAATTTGTCATATTGCTGTAAAAGTTTCTAAACTCTTACTCTTGGTTTGGATACTTGTCCCAGATGTAACAACAGCTTGCAGAGTGAACCGGAACTTGGACCAGACTCTGAGTGGCACTGGTAGACTGGTAGAACACTGGTTCCAACAGCTTTATGGTAGAATCACACTGAAGAAATCCTCCCAAATTCTGATTAATTGATGGGGGTGGGGGCAAGGGGCAAAGATGACCACTGGTCTGCATTGTGTTTTTAGAAGCTTCCCAGGTCTTTCTAATGTACAGCCAAAGTTGAGAAACACTGGTCTAGAATAAAATGCCTCACCATTATTTTTTGGGTTTTGGAACACTGCACACAATTTTTGTGAAATTTTCTCCCAGACAGAGTAAAACCTAATAAAAACTATACATTCCCAGAACAACTGAATCAGAATCTGCATTTTTATAAATTTAATTTTTATTTTATATTGGAGTACAGTTGATTTACAATGTTGTGTTAGTTTCAGGTGTTACAGTAAAGTGATTCAGTTATACACGCACATGTATCCATTCTTTTTCAAGAATCTGCATTTTAACCTCACCTGCTATAAACATTGTCCCTAAAGTTTGAGAAGCACAGCCCAGGAGCACTGTTCTCCGAGGAGCTCTGAGTGATTTGCAGACAGAGATGCCACTTATTTCTCCAGTGTTAGGAGGGGTATAGCATACCCGCTTTGAGATAAACTTAGGCTCCCAAAGACTTGGGAAGGGAAGAAGGGAAGATTCTGAATAATTTATACTTATGCATTGCCTTCCACAACATTTTAACTTTAAGTTTGTACTTTACCCCATGGGAGGGAACCCAGATAAGTGCAGCTATGGTAACATGTTTCTTAAATCTCTGATTCTCCTTTTTATTCCGTGCCTGCTCAGTCCCGTTTGGAATATCCACATGGATGGCAGCTCTGGTGGCTCAGCCATTTCCTCCATGCACCTCTGCCCTCCATTTGTCCATCCTTCCAATATTTGCTGAGTCTGTCCCATCGCTCAGGCCCTGTGTTGGGTGTTGAACGATATTGAGTAAAAAGGACATAGTTCTTGTCTTTGAGATCTCACAGTCTATTGGTGGACACAGACAGGTAGGCACATATACGATACACAGTAAATAATATGAGAGAACCATATCCTGGATTCTTTGGGAATGATTTTTGGAGAAGCTATCCTTAGACTTGAGGAATGAACAAGAACATAATTATCTCTGCTCATACTGTGGTCAGAGAAGGGACGTATTAGTTGGATGGTGAAAGGCAGATAAATTAGCAAAAACATAGGAGTGAAGAGAGAGTATAGTACTATGGGAAGCACACATTTCTGAGAACCAGCATGATTAGAAACTCGGGCGTGTGTGTGTGCGCGCGTGTGTGTGAGTGCACGTGTGTGCACATGTGTGTGCGTGCGCGCGTGTGTGAGTGTGTGTGAGTGCATGTGTGTGTGTGTGTGTGTGTGTGTACCCCATATGCCCCAAACTGTTTGCTAAGCTCTTTCCATTGAGTATCTCATTCGATCTTGACAACAATCCAATGGTGACAAACGCATGGTGAAAAAGCACCTCTAAAGGCCTCTTCCCAGCCTTTTCCACATCTTTTTCCTGGTTAGTCTATGAGAATCTGTAATGATGATAAAAGTTGGTTATAAGCAGCTCTACAGACTCAATACTATGGATCTTCAGAAAATCAGTAACAATCTCTACTGGTGGTTCTCACCAGCTATGTATTTCTCCTCTTTTTTTTCCTCTTAGCTGGTCTTCCATGATGTTCAGAGCAATGAAAAAGTATGGATAAAAAAGAATAGAAAACAAAGAAATTAAGAAATTTTACCTTTTATAGCAGTCAATACACACATCATTCAACAGATGACTTTTCATATAGTTACATGATGCTGCTTTTTGGTTTAGTTGTATTAGTTTCCATATTACTAGCAGAAAACTAAATATATAGGTGGGTTGGCTGTTTAAGGTACTTCTGGCTGTCATCCCAAATGGTAGACTTACCTGGTCAAATTCCTCAAGAATCTGCACATACTTAGTTGGAGGGCTAGGGCTATGAAGTGGTCCTTGGGAGGCTTTTGGAGGGGTTTTTCTAATTCATTTTGACTTCTTTTTGACACTTGTGTAGTAAAAAATTAAAAATGTATTTTTAGTTTCTTCTTCTGTAAAAGAGGTATATTAGTAGGAGGACCTGTCCTTAAACTCTACATGGTTGATGTCAGGATTATCATGTTAATAGCTACCATTTATTGAGAATTTACTGAGTGCCTGACACTGGATTCTCCTAGATTAAATCATGAACTGTTTAGCAGGACAGCTTTGTATATAGTTAGATTGAAATCTGTGTTCCTTTGTTCTGTTTCCAAGGTGAATATCTCTGAATCATGCTCATTGATAATCAGTAGGAGTTCAATACACATTTAAAAAAATTTCTATTCTCCAATTTCCCCAGTCAGAATGCAGAATATTAGAAGTACTGGTTCCAGTTCCCTGGCTTTGTGTCTAAAGTAACTCTCTCAGAATATTTGAAAGTTGTTTTTTTTTTGACTATGTAAGTATATTCTGAGTAACTAATACTTATTTTCTTTTATAATATGTACTCAGTTGCTTACCCTTAATTATAAAAGATATAAAAAGAAAATATATTTAAACATATATTCTTTAGAGAATAATGAGAATCTACAGATGCATCACTGAATTTGAATGTAGATTTAAATTTGGAGATTCCAATTAAAGACAATATGGGATGAGGATATTATTCATTTAGGAAATTTGAATGGGAGAATCAAGTAAATATTAAATATCATTTTGCTTTTGTATTTTAATATGATCATTTTTTCCTCCAAATTTCTTTTTTTTTTTTTTTTGAGAAAAAGAGAAATTGTATTCAAGAAGATAACACTGTCCTGTGAACAAAATTCACAAAAAAAGAAAGTTGAAAATCATAATTTAAAGGCTGGAGTTTTTATAAAGTCCATAGGTACCATAAAATATAAAAATGATAATTTTACTCCAGTTTAACTGGTTCTTCCAGTGAAGATGGATGAATACAATTTCTGGCAGCCATTTAAGCTTCAGTGTAAGTATCCTTTGTTATAAGATTTAGAAGCTGGTTAAGAAACAGCCTCACTATCTAACGCCCAGAGAATGAGGACTGCTGTGATCTTCCCTCCGACATTTGTCCTTGAAAAAATTTCCCATGTTAGTGGTGGTAAATCATAATCCATTAAGCCTGAGTTTGAAGAAAGCAAGGCCTCTATCATTGAAAGATAATACACTGTGCTTAGATCTCAGGTTTCATTGATTTTTTAAAAATTAATTTCTATTGGAGTATTGTTGCTTTACAATGTTGTCTTCATTTCTACTGTGCAACAAAGTGAATCAGCTATATGTATACATATATCCCCTATTTTTTGGATTTCCTTCCCATTTAGGTCACCTCAGAGCACTGAGTAGATTTCCCTGAGCTATGCAGTAGGTTCTCATTAGTTATCTTTCTTATACATAGTATCAGTAGTGTGTATATGTCAATCCCAATCTCCCAATTCACCCCACCCCCACTTCTCCCCTCCTCGGTGTCCATACGTTTGTCCTCTACATCTGTGTCTCTATTTCTGTTTTGTGAAGAGTGGAGCCAAGCCAGCATCTGTGCTTTTTAGGTCCCTGGCCAATTTAATTGTTTTAATATTTTATTTTGATTAAGAAAAATTTAATAAATTTAAAATAAAACTGGGACTTCCCTGGTGGTCCAGTGGTTAAGCATCCGTCTTCCAGTGCAGGGGGTGTGGGTTTGATCTCTGGTTGGGGAACTAAGATCCCACATGCCACATTGCAACTAAGCCCGTGTGCCACGACTACTGAGCCTGCACACTCTAGAGCCCATGCGCCACAACTAGAGAGCCTTCATGCGCAATGCACTGCAACTAGAGAGAAACCAACACACTGCAACCAAGATCCCGCGTGCCACAACTAAGAACCGACACAGCCAAATAAATAAGTAAATAAATAAATAAATATTTTAAAATTATTTAAAAATTAAAAATAAAATAAAACATTAACTGAGCATCCACCTTGGGAAAAGAACTGCGCTAGTTGTCAGAAGGAAAAAAATGCCTTAAGAGACAGCTGTCAATGAGCCTGAGACTTTTAACTCAAATACTAAGTTAACAGCGCCATTGGTATTGGTTAATTATAAATTTGGGGAAAAAGGTAAAATAGCTCAGGGTGACTCTGATTAAGGCTTTACTAATTCAGAAAGGAAAGGTAGGAAGAACAATGACAGTTTGGAAGAAAAGAGAAGTTCAGATTTAAACATGTTGTGCTTGAAATATATGTGGACTACATAAACATGTATATATTGAGCAAATATTTGAGTACCAACCGTGTACTAGCCTCTGGGAAAACAAAGAAGCTGAAGCTCACAGTTTAATGTAGTTGTTTTCAATTTTTTGTGCATCAAAAATCTCAAGGGGAGGGACTGTTAAAATATAGATTCTCATGTTCTTCCCTCAGTAATTCTGAGGTTGGATATAGGGCCTGGGAATCTAGATTTTTGACTATAATATCAGATGATTCTGATATAGGTGGACCAAGACCCACACTTTGAGGTTCATTGGTTCAGTGACAGAGGTAAAATATTAATACAAAAATGGGAAAAGTGAATGAAACAAGCAACTAACCTAAGAAGGAAGAAAAATAAGTCCTGACAAGAAGACAAGTTTAGTGTTTCAGTGTCTTACCATTCCAGGTTGGAGAAGGATGGGAGTAGCCATTAGTATAGCCTGCAATTTTCTAAGAAATCAGGTCCCTAGCTCTCTGGTCCTAAGAAGGACCTGCAGCCTTGTCAGTGGGTCTCAGCAGGGCAATGTGGAATCTATGATTTGTGTTGTGTTTCTTCAGGCTGTCTGGGAAAGCAGACTTTTGTAATTTTGGTTATCACTTATACATTAATTGCATGTTTTCTTGTTTAATGTCTGACTGTCACTAGATTTTAGGTTCCAGGAAAGCAAAGACTGCATTTCTTTTATTCACCACTATATCCTTAGAGCCTAGTACTCAATCAATACTACTTTTCTCAATGTTCTGGGCACCCAGAATACAACAGTGACTAAACCAGAGAAGTTCCATCGTCTTGTAGTGCATTCATAATGAAATAAAGAGACAAAAATGTGTAACTTTAGGTAGTCATGTGTGCTAGAAAGAGAATGAAAGGAAATAGGGAAAGAAAAGTGGGAATATAAATCAGGGCAACCTCTTTAAAAGGTAACATCTGAGAAGAAACTTGAATAGAGTAAGGGAGTAAGCCATGAGAAAATCTGGGGGAAGAGATTCCAGATGGTAAGAACAGAAAAATCAAGATGTGACATTGGAAACAAGCCTGGCATTTTGGAGATGGGTAAGAATGTGAGTGCAACTGGAGTAGAATGAGTGAGAAGGAGAGTGGGAAGAGATGAAGAGGTAGGCAGGCTCCAGATTTCATAATTAATTTATTGTATATATGATTCAATTAGTTGAAAGAGTGGGCTAACACTCATAGCATTACCTATATTACCTCAAGTAATCTTTACTTAAAATCAACTTCGTGAATTAGGTGCTAAGATCTCCATTCTACAGGTAAGAAAACTGAGGCACAGTGAAGTTAAGTAGCCTGTCAAAGGTCATACAGCCAGCCAAGCAGTGGTGGGTTCAGGATATAAACCCAGGCTGGCTGGATCCTATACATCACTGTTTCTCAATCTCTTTCTCATTATCAGATCTTTCTCCCTGAGAGAAAAATTAAATTAAAACTCTCCCTAAAGAGAGAGAATTTAAATACTGAGAAATAATACTTTGTCAAGTAGAGTTCAGCTTTGGAGGGCCAGAAACCATTGTAATATTTTAGAATGTTTTTGCCCCCTAAGAATCAATTTTTGTCCCCTTGAGTGTGACATCACCTCATTGAGAAAAATGCATATACTACACTATAATATCTCTCATAAAAACATAATTTTGTAATAAAATTTTCTTATAAATAAATGAATATTTTTATAAATAAATTATATCTCTCTTATAAATAAATGCTTTTATTGTATAATTTTCTTACAAACAGGGAAATAAAAGGGATAATTCGGTAGCTTGATGAGACTGCCTTTTACCTGCAGATGGATTAGACCTGAATGCTTTTGAAGACTAAGGCATAGGGGAGGTAAGATTGAAGATAAAGAGTGGATAAAGCCTTATCAGATTAAAGTGATGTCCCAGAGGAGACAGGAAATAAGCTTAAGAGCACAGGTGGATTATTTAATTCATTTTAGAAACAACTAGGGGCATGTTTCATTTTGAAATTGTACCTGTTCCAGGGCAGGTAAGGATGAGTGGAGATGGAAGGAAAGAAAATTCAGGGAGTTTGTGCTCTATGGCTTCTGATTATTTTACATAAGCACGAGACAGACAGTGAAGAGTTGGGAGTGGGTGGGTAGGGGGTTGAGGCACGTGCTAAAGGTTGGAATCAGTTGCTATGAAGAGAAGGAAGAGCTGCCAACTCAGAACAGGACCAAGGACTGTCAGAGAGCTTTGAGCCCTGAGCCCCCGGGAGCCCTATGTGCTCTGCTAAGGCCACCTCTGCCACATTCCAGGTGCCACACCAGTGGTGCCCTCAGAACATGTCCTGACTCTTCGTCTTCTTATCTGTCCCACCCTGGAACCATTCTGCTCTCTCTATGACCTCCATTTTAACAAAGAGAAGAGAAGGGCGAGGAGAGAAGGGGTAGAGAAGGAAGAGTCATGGGAGGGGCAGATGGTAGGCACAATGGAGGGCCCTTGAGGGCATTTTCATGTGCTGTGAAGAAGTAGGATGAAATGAAAGCCTTGAAGAAGGGCTAAATGCTGCTTCATATCTCCCGGCTCCACCACCACCTCCAACTCAATTACTGCCCCCAGGAGCAAGATCAAGATAACCTTCTGTGGGATGAAAGGATGACAATGACTTTGGATTCAATTATGTTATCATAACCTGGAAACAACCCTTGCATTTGAGGTCTGCTAAAGTACTGAACCGTGAAACTCAAATCACAATGTGAGATATGAAAGTGATTTGAACTCAGGACCCTCTGGACATTTTCCTGGATATCAAAGAAGGACTTTTTTTCCTGCTTTCTGAAGATAGAGTAGAAAATGGACAAGTGATGAACTAACCAGAAACGGTGGAAGAAATACTTAATTGGAAATGAAATTAAGAGAGGAAAAGACAAATGGGTTTAGATTAATGTCGTGCTTACAGTTATCACAGGATATGAATTTTTTTTACATGATCAAATATCTTCAGAGCTACTCAGCTCCTCTGATGTATAATTCTAAGTGGTTTCCTTACCCTTAGAAGCTGAGGGTTAACTAACTATTCAAGCCTGGGCATGTAGGAGACAGGAGCATGCAAGCATCCACTCATGATTGAACTAAGGAACATAAATATAACCCCAAAGTCTCCACCTTATTTCCAGAGGGATGAAATAAGCCAGGAAATAAGATGAACTCTCCTCATGAACTTGGACTGGATGGGAGCCATGCAAAAAGAAACACTTGAGAGAAAAGGAAAGATGAGCAATGTGTATATTTTACATGTGTGCACACATATGTGTCTACATATTTATATGCAAACACACAAACTCCATGTGTGGTTTATGCTTGTGTGTACATATTCATATTTATACACATATGAATGTACAGAGTTCACAGAGCACTCCCAAACAAATACACACCGGATGTGCTGATTTTGAGCTCTCCAAGGAAAAGCTTACTATGGAGAAGGAAATGAAACAGGGCTTTTGAGGACATTGGTCATCCTACCAGGTGTACTGATATTTGGAGGGCATATTCTATTATTTTGCATATGTTTATTTTTGGGTTAGAGGGGACTCAGGACAACATAATAACTGCTTCATAATTTTGGAGAGATGTCATGTGGAAGAAGGATTTAACCATTCCATATGGTTCCAGAGGGTAGAAATGAGGCCGAGGCGTAGCAGATTTCTGTTTTAAATGAGAACAACTTTCTAACAATTAGTACTACACAAAAGAGACATGTATTCCTTCTAAAAGTAGATAATGATCTGCCTACTCTTGGAAATGACATGTGGCAGAGGCTGCGTGGCCATCTGTCACAGAAGTTGTAGGGGGCATTCTTCCATTTGGTGAGGGTTTGCACTATCGTTATTTGCTGGGCCATCTCCATTCTGAAATTCAGTGGTTCTAAAATGCATAAAGACATTTTAAGGGAAGTCAAGTCATATATGGTTTTGGCTTTCTGACTGCTTTTATTTTATTCAGTGACTTATGAGCAGCTAAATCCTATCTCAATAAGTACTAGACATAACAATTTCTTCTGTATTTGTTTGATTTCTGTTTTCCCCTACTTCTTTTCCTCACCTTTAATTTTTGCATTTTCTATTCTCTTTTCCTTGTCTTTTCTTCATCTGCCTGTGCCCTCTAGATGTAAGAGATGGAGGGAAGGCAATGTTCATTGAGACAGTAATATGAGGAAGAAAGTGTTTAACTAGGTTAACTTTTTTTTTTCTCTGAAGGGAAAATCCTGGCTGTGCGATTACGTGAATATGTGTATGTATACTAGAGTGTCTGTGTGTGTCTGTGTGTGTGTAGACCTTCAGTGAAATGTGGTATTGCCTGGAGAAAAGGCTTATAGAGAAAAGGCTTATAGTAACATAGAGGATTCCTCTCCCAAGTGGATGTTTGGAAGAGATGGGGATTGGGAACCACTTTTGATTGTCACAATACTGGGGGCTGTTACTGACACTGAATGGGAAGAGGGAAAGAATGCAGAATGTCCTACACTGTGTGGGACACTCCCATCCAATCAAGGATTATGCCATCCCAAATGACAATAGAGCCCCATTGAGGTATATGAAGTGAAGGCTTTGGAGACAGACTATCTAGGTTTGCCCTCTTTAGCTCTGTGATCCTGGACAGGTACTTTAATCTCTCTGGATTTTTGTTTCCTCATCTGCAGTATGGAGGGTAATAAGAATACCTCCTCACAGTGTTGTTGTGAAGATCAAATGAATTAACAAGTCAACTGCTTAGAGGAGAACAGACGCTAAAACACACTCAACAAGTGTCAGCTATGATTTTGATTTTTCTGAAATGGGTAGGAATCGGCTATTTGGATTCATCTTACATGTTGAGTGTATGAGAGTTTCTATATGCTTTCACCAGGTTTTAGGGAACTAAAACATAATGAACCAATACTTACAAAAGTATGACCTACGGACCCTTTGAAGTTGCGAAGCTGCTGTGATATCACCATGGACCTATGTGAAGTGAGCCTTGACAAGATAACATCAGTCTGCTTTTCTTTCTTCACCTTGCACATATGCAAATATGTCCCCAACCATTTCCCTAACACACACACACAGTGTTATATTTAATAAAATATAAAAATTCATTTAAAGTTCTAGGAGTCTTTGACAAAATTCAACACCCATTTATGATAAAAACTCTCCAGAAAGTAGGCGTAGAGGGAACCTACTTCAACATAATAAAGGCCATGTATGACAAACCCACAGTGAACATCATTCTCAATGGTGAAACACTGAAACCATTTCCTCTAAGATCAGGAACAAGACAAGGTTGCCCACTCTCACCACTATTATTCAACATAGTTTTGGAAGTTTTAGCCACAGCAATCAGAGAAGAAAAAGAAATAAAAGGAATCCAAATCAGAAAAGAAGAAGTAAAACTGTCACTGTTTGCATGATACTATACATAGAGAATCCTAAAGATGTTACCAGAAAACTACTAGAGCTAATCAATGAATTTGGTAAAGTAGCAGGGTACAAAATTAATGTACAGAAATCGCTTGCATTCCTATACAGTAATGATGAAAAATCTGAAAGAGAAATTAAGGAAACACTCCCATTTACCACTGCAACAAAAAGAATAAAATACCTAGGAGTAAATACCTAGGTCTTTTGTTTCCTCTACCTAAGGAGACAAAAGACCTGTATGCAGAAAACTATAAGACACTGATGAAAGAAATTAAAGATGACACAAACAGATGGAGAGATATACCATGTTCTTGGAATGGAAGAATCAACATTGTGAAAATGACTATACTACCCAAAGCAATCTACAGATTCAATGCAATCCCTATCAAATTACCACTGGCATTTTTCACAGAACTAGAACAAAAAATTTCACAATTTGTATGGAAATACAAAAGACCCCGAATAGCCAAAGCAATCTTGAGAAAGAAAAATGGAGCTGGAGGAATATGGCTCCGTATCTTCACACTATACTACAAACCTACAGTAATCAAGACAATATGGTACTGGCACAAAAATAGAAATATAGATCAATGGAACAGGACAGAAAGCCCAGAGATAAACCCATGCAGATATGGTCACCTTATCTTTGATAAAGGAGGAAAGAATATACAGTGGAGAAAAGACAGTCACTTCAATAAGTAGTGCTGGGAAAACTGGACAGCTACATGTAAAAGAATGATATTAGGACAATCCCTAACACCGTATACAAAAATAAACTAAAAATGGATTAAAGGCCTAAATGTAAGGCCAGACACTATAAAGCTCTTAGAGGAAAACATAGGCAGAACACTCTCTGGCATAAATCACAGATCCTTTTTGACCCATCTCCTAGAGAAGTGGAAATAAAAACAAAAATAAACAAATGGGACCTAATGAAACCTAAAAGCTTTTGCACAGCAAAGGAAAACATAAACAAGGTGAAAAGACAACCCTCAGAACAGGAGAAAATATTTGCAAACCAAGCAACTGGCAAAGGATTACTCTCCAACATATACAAGCAACTCATGCAGCTCAATAATAAAAAAAACAAACAAACCAATCCAAAAATGGGCAGAAGACCTAAATAGATATTTTTCCAAAGAAGATATACAGATTGTCAACAAACACATGAAAGAATGCTCAACATCACTAATCATTAGAAAAATGCAAATCAAAACTACAATGAGGTATCACCTCACACCCGTCAGAATGGCCATCATCAAAAAATCTACAAACAATAAATGCTGAAGAGGGTGTGGAGAAAAGGAAACCCTCTTGCCCTGTTGGTGGGAATGTAAATTGATACAGCCACTATGGAGAACAGTACGGAGGTTCCTTAGAAAACTAAAAATAGAACTACCATATGACCCAGCAATCCCACTACTGGACATATACCCTGAGAAAGCCATAATTCAAAAAGAGATATGTACCACAATGTTCACTGTAGCACTATTTACAATAGTCAGGACATGGAAGCAACCTAAGTGTCCATCGACAGATGAATGCATAAAGAAGCTGTGGCACATATATACAATGGAATATTAGCCATAAAAATAAATGAATTTGAGTTATTTGTAGTGAGGTGGATGGACCCTGAGCCTGTCATACAGAGTGAAGTAAGTTAGAAAGAGAAAAACAAATACCGTATGCTAACACACATATATATATATAGAATCTAAAAAAAAAAAAAAAAGGTTCTAATGAACCTAGGGGCAGGACAGGAATAAAGATGCAAAGATGCAGATGTAGAGAATGGACTTGAGGACATGGGATGGGGGAAGGGTAAGCTGGGACAAAGTGAGAGAGTGGCATGGACATATGCACACTACCAAATGTAAAATAGATAGCTAGTGGGAAGCAGCTGAATCGCACAGAGAGGTCAGCTCTGTGCTTTGTGACCACCTAGAGGGGTGGAATAGGGAGAGTGGGAGGGAGACGCAAGAGGGAGGGCATTTGGGGATATATGTATATGTATAGCTGATTCACTTTGTTATACAGCAGAAACTAACAACATTGTAAAGCAATTTTACTCCAATAAAGATGTTAAAAAAAAAGTTCTAGGGGTCTTGTCCCTATGTATTTGCTCAATAAGTGGATACAAAAAATACATTTACAGTATGCAGGGACTATGGAATTTTGGAAATTTTTTTTCTTTAATTCCTATGTTTGAAAAGGTTGTGATTCATACAACAGACCATTCTTAATCTTGCACCAATACTGAAGGGTATTTTATATTTTGAAAGACTGCCTCAGAAGGTGTTTCAAGATTTGACTAATCCCAAGGTTATAATCATGGACTTTAATGATAATTCTGTGAAAAGCCAGTTTTAGAAGGTACATTTGATTAAGCGGAATCTGTTAAAACATTGTAATGCCATAAAAATTGTTTTTAGAAACAAGTCCCAGAGGTTAAATTGATTACTTTTCATTTTTAATTTATATTATGAAGACAGAGTCAGAGTCTTTATAGCAGTGTGTCCTTTGGTATGATGAGCAATATTTTCAATTTAGTTTGTCCCATCTGTTTACAATGATTTTGTCCCATCCCTTTCCCACTTTGGCTCATTTGCAAGGAAACACAAGTATGTATGACAGTACATATGACAGTACATTGATTGAACAATATGATTCCCCCATGATATGACTACTGTATTTTTCAATGAATATATATTGAGAAGTGTTCAACCTTTTCCTGCCTTTCATGGATGCATTTGTTGATCAACCTCTGACACATGGAAACTGCATGTGCTGGGTGCCACAAATTCCATGGAGAAGATGAAGACATTTTATAGTTCGCTAAAACATGTATACTCACCCATTTTTCACTATTTGTTAGGAGGATTAAATGACTTCATACAAGTCAAGGACTCAGAAAAGCACAAATAAAACACCTTCAGCTAGTGTCAGCTGCAATTTCGATTTTTCTGAAAAGGCTGGGAATGAGCTATTTGGATTCACCTTATATGTTGAGTATATGAGAATTTCGGTATGATTTAACCAGTTTTTAGGGAACTAGTACATGATGAATCCATACTCAATAAATTCCATGGAAACGATGGAGATATAATTTATTAAAATAGGAGTACATCACATACCACTCTGGTGCAAGATCTTGATAGTGCAGGAGGCTGTTCATGTGTGCGACAGAGAGTATATGGGAACTCTCTGTACTTCCCCTCATTTTTCTTTTTGTAGAAATGAAACTGTCCTAAAAAGTAAAGTCTATTAAGTGCTTAAGAAATACTATTGGGATTAAGATTGAGATCTAAAATAATAATAATAATGTTTGAGTAATTCAGGGTCCATAAAACCAAAATTTAAAATTATTTCTTTTCTCTCATGTATACCTCAACCCGCAACTCCACTGGGGGTAGGGGCAGTTACTAGAATTTGATTTTATGAGGAATTTCATTCACTGAATTGTATCTTTCTGCCTCTGAGGAAGCACAGCCTGGAAAGGAAAGCCAACAAGCAGTCAAATTCATGGCTGTATGACTGGGATACTCAGGGTATTGCTGGTTTGTCTGAAGTGCTCCTGGTTCACTGGTTTATATGGCCATAATCTGGGTATCATTTGCACTACTTTCTTTTGTCTTTACTGTTCTGTTTGCTTGTGCTTTTGTGTATCAAAGGTTTAATTACATTAAAATATGCATACTCACCCGTCATTCATTTTTTAGTAAAGAAACAAAATCATTGAATAGAGAACGATGTGTACAAAAAGAAGTTCTTTATAGGGAGACAGGCTGGCATAGTAAAGAGCAGACAGAGTCTCAGCTCCACCATTCCTTGTGATGTGACTGAGGCACCCCAGTATCCTCAGTGAACTTCAGTTTCCTCATGTGCAAGCTGTGGGTTTTAATGCTCATTTGTTAGTGCTGTTGTGAGAATTGGATACGAAGAGGGTAAAAATACCTAGTTCTGCATCTGGCACATAGTAGATACTTATTAAATGCTAAGGTAGCAATTAATGGCAGTTAATATTTTTTGTTGAAATTTTTAATAAATAAATTTTGCTAAAGTATTGTCATTTGTTTTCAATCATGACACTATAAAGTAGTGCCTGTAGCAGTAACAACAACAGCAACAAAAATGATTGGAGAGTAGGCCCAATAATTTGCTATATAGTAAGTAAGCAGTAGCTTATAGTCCCCAGACAATGTTGGCCACAGACATGAAGGACAAGATACAAAAATTCTATCCCACATGACTGAAATGTACCCAAAACTCCTTAGTGTGCATGAAATTAGCATGTACTTTAAAGTTTCTAAGAAGTAATCCATATTAGACTGTAATTTGGATATGGGCAACCAATGAGCTTTAAGTGTGTGCATATGTGTATATATACATGCATCTTAATGTATAATCAGTAGAAGCCAGATGAAACTGTAACAAAAATAAATGATAAAACAGGACATGATGAATTTATCAACTATTCATTCTACAAATGTTATGCTATAGGTAGTGTGTTATGTGCTAGAAGTGAAGATTGGGAAACTTCTAAGACACAGTCTTTAAAATCAAGTTTCTTAGGCCAAAAACCCAGCATTTTTAACACAGATAAATGACAAATGCTGCAGCTAATAGATATCCACAGAAGAATCTGGTTAGTTTGGAAATATCAGCAGAAATAACTTTAAGGATAAGTAATAAAGATTGAATAACAGCTATCATGAATGTCAAGGGGATTAGGTAATTCCAGTCTGAAGGAACAGTGTGTACAAAGGCACAGAGACTTGAGAGCTTGTGGCATATGTAGTAGGTTAGGAAAAATTCAGGAAATAAGCCTAGAGAGGTAAGCAGGGACCAGATCATGACATTGTTTATGAATACCAAAAAGTGTAAGAAGAGACCCAACAATCAGCGGTAGCAGGGAGAAATTTCTCTGTTGCCCCTGTAGGTTAGTGAGCTGAACTCTTGAGGGCCCACTTGGGTTTTTATCACAAGTTCTCTTTTGCAGGTTCTTTTTTCCCTGTCCTGGCTCTGCTTCCCCAGGGAATCCCACACACTGTGGTCACACTGATGTTACAGAGCATTTTTGTGCCTTATGTGGAGCACAAACTTCTTAGAAGTGAAGTTTTTGTTAGAAGGAAAGAGGAGATTGTAATAAAATCGTGTAATGTGGTAAAAAAAAAAAAAAAGGAGTCTGTTACAAGAACCAGAGCCTTTTCTGCAAAATCATTCTAGTGCCTCCCCACCTGTTAAACTGTGTCCCTGCTTTGCTAGCTAGGTTTCTTTTCCCATCTGCTTCATTCATTTCAGAATTAAGAGCCCTTAATGATGTCTTCCCATGTCTTAAGACTTTCCCCCTATGGTTTCTCATTTAAAACAGTTCTTGAGGGATTGGGTCCCACATGCTGGATTTCTCCCATCTGTCAACCTTCTGACAACTCCCAACCAAAATTGTCCTGTATACCTTAGTGCCTAATTCGATCATCTGACCAATTAATGGTTTATCGTGGCTCAGTAGCCTGGCCTTTCCCAAGAAGAGTGTTATCGTGTTTAATGTCTTCACCTTTATACTCCCACTGCCTCACCTCTCTTCCCTACATCCAATTTATGTACTTTGGCAATATTTTACATATATTTGTAAATCATTTTTTTAATCTTTATTGGAGTATAATTGCTTTACAATGGTGTGTTAGTTTTTGCTTTATAACAAAGTGAATCAGTTATACATATACATATGTTCCCATATCTCTTCCCTCTTGCGTCTTCCTCCCTCCCACCCTATCCCACCCTTCTAGGTGGACACAAAGCACCGAGCTGATCTCCCTGTGCTATGCGGCTGCTTCCCACCAGCTATCTATTTTATGTCTGGTAGTGTATATATGTCCATGCCTCTCTCTCGCTTTGTCACAGTTTACCCTTCCTGCTCCCCATATCCTCAAGTCCATTCTCTAGTAGGTCTGTGTCTTTATTCCTGTCTTACCCCTAGATTCTTCATGACATTTTTAAAAACTTATTTTTAGCAGTTTTAGGTCCACAGCAAAATTGAGAGGAAGGTACAAAGATTTCCTATATAGGCTCTTCCCCCACACATGCATGACCTCCCCAATTATCAACATCTCCCATCCAAGTGGTATGTTTACTACAAATGATGAACCTACATTGACACATTATAACCGCTCAAAGCCCATAGTTTACATTACAGTTCACTCTGAGTGTTGTATATCTCATGAGTTTGGACAGATGTATAATGATATGTATCCACCACTGTGGTATCATATAGGGTATATTCACTGCCCTAAAAATCTTCTGTGCTCTGATTATTCATCCTATTTCCCATCCAACCACTGGCAACTGCTGATCTTTTTAGTGTCTCCATAGTTTTGCCTTTTCCAGACTGTCATATAACTGGAATAGTACACTATGTAGCCTTTCAGATTGGCTTCTTTCACTTAGTAATAAGCATTTAAAGTTCTTCCATCTCTTTTCATGGACTGATAGCTCTTTTTTTTTTAGTGCTGAATAATATTCCACTGTCTGAATGTACAACAGTTGATTTTTCTACTCACCTACTGAAGTACATCTTGGTTGCTTCCAAGTTTTGGCAATTATAAATACAGCTGCTCTAATCACTGGTGTGAAGGTTTTCCTGTGGATGTAAATTATTTTCAAATTTTTGCTTATTTTTTTGAAACAAGACCATTGAAATAAATAAAGAATGGGGGAAAAAACAATACCTTTACTTTCAAAAGATCCTTTAATGTTAAAACCTAACTTAGGCCTCCATAAGTGGAATGGTGCATAGCAGGCTGACCTCAGTGCCATTTCGAGCAGAAGGTCTTTGGCCTCTTCTTAAATCACTCAGCCCAAGGAGGTCACAGATTTTGCTACATCAAGGAATTTCCTTACTAAAATTTAATGGTTCTGACTCTTCAGTTTCAGAGCTTGCTATAAATTTTAGTGCTCTACTTAAAAGAATTACGAGTCACAATTGCACTGGACAAATCAGCAATCCTTACTGCAGTCTGCCAATATTCCAATATGTCTACAGCAGCAATTATAATTACTGAACTCTTGACTTTGTCACTGTTCAAATTCTTTTTCCTGTCAGATGGAGCATTTACTGTCTTGGCGATGATTACATATATCCTCACCAGGCAAAGTTAGGGACAACACATAGCATGATTCTGTCAGGCACTGCTAATTCATTCTTTGAGAATGGTGCCCTTGAAGCTGTGTGATACTCCAGCTTTGCACAGTGTCTAAGTACAATATTTATCTGCCTTTGGCTTGACTCTTACTCTATCTTCCTTAACCTGTGCTTTTCACTATCTCCTTATACACCCTATTCAGCTCAATGTTCTCTCTGACAAACCACAATAACCTTCTCCATATTAACTAGAATAAAATGAGATCTTCTTGTTCTTGACTTAAGGCCAGTCTCAGCACTGAGTTCCAGGGGGTTGAGTTGGCTGGGGGGAGAGTGCTGTGACTATTTGTGTTTTGATAGTTTTGTCTGATTACATGCTTTCACTTTTAGCAGAAGTAAATTTTACATGTTGATTAAAAGTTACCAGTATTACTTTTAGTCTTTTGAAGACAGTGATCCTCCTTGCAGTCGGACAAGATATACACAGACATTTATACAGACAGTTTATCAGCATAACCACCAAAGACCATAAGCCCTCCAAACTGAGAAAATTGGTCTCTCCTTGTCCTCTTTGGGTTCCCTGAAATATTGGGTCACCATTTTGATTTCCTCTCAATGATTAGCTGGAGGAGCTTCTTGGTCATACAGAATAATTTGTCATATTCTGTTGTTGTCAACACTTTGAAGAGCCTCTCAACACTTAAATTAAAAACTCCTTATCTTTGGGTGTTGAAAATATTCATGCTATTTTAAAGTTGGAGTAGTATGGACTTGACTAATCAATTAATCCATATAGAGGTGACTATTTTCTCAAGGGAGGACATGCTGTTCCAATAGCCAGGAATATGTGTGTATTTGTAGAGGAGCTCAGCCTACACTGCTTACAGTGGGAACGTTTG
This sequence comes from Mesoplodon densirostris, assembly GCF_025265405.1. Taxonomy (NCBI): domain Eukaryota; kingdom Metazoa; phylum Chordata; class Mammalia; order Artiodactyla; family Ziphiidae; genus Mesoplodon; species Mesoplodon densirostris. The sequence goes on along the minus strand of NC_082668.1, from coordinate 76,854,389 downwards.
GTCAGGCTAACAGAAATCATTTTCATGGTTCAGGCTGAGAACACAAAGTTTAAAAGTATAGAGTGTTGTCTTGGGGACTCCTTGTGAGAAACTATGAATGACCAGTTATCCAATGAGCTGTGTTAAATAACAGACTTCATTTTTTCCAAAAACACTCCCTCTACCTTCTTCCACCTCTTTCAAAAATGATAACTTTTTTAAGTAAAAAAAAGTGACATAATAACTAGTTGCTATTGGAAATTTAATTTAGAGATCTGTTTATAACTGGCAGAAATATGCATTTTTTCCTTTATTTTCTTTTTAAAAAGAGCTTCTTATTTCATTTTAATATAGAACTAGCTACTTTGTTTACTATCAGAATATTCCAGATGTTGTACTGCACAGAGTTTTAAGCCTCTAGTCCTTGTGTATTGCACCACTCAAAAAGAGAAGAATTTTACAGCAGGAGAACGTTTTATGATCCTCAGGTATCTGGAGAAACTTCCTTTCTTTTCCTCTTTTTCCATTTAGTCTCCATAATATCCATCTGCCTGGTATGGTGCTAAATGCTTAGGATATCAAAATTGAATAAGTTTTTGTCCCAGCTATCCAGAAGTTCTCTAATAGAGGGGTAATTTCCACTAGTCTATCTTCCAGGTTACTTATGTGTTCTTCTGAATCATCTAATTTGCTGTTGATTCTCTCTAGTGTATTTTTCTTTTCAGTTATTGTATTCTTCAGCTCTGATTCATTCTTTTTTTATAGTTGAAGTTCTTGTGTTTCTCTGGTATTCTGTCGAGTTTGGTGAGCATTCTTATGACTATTGTTTTAAACTCTTTTCTAGGTAAATTACTTATGTTCACTTCATTAGGGTGTTTCTCTGGAGTTTTATCTTGTTCTTTCATTTGGAACCAATTCCTTTGTCATCTCATTTTGCTTGACTTTCTGTCTGTGTTAGTTTCTATGAACTAGGCAAAAGAGTTACCTCTGCCAGTCTTGGAGGCATGGCTTTGTGCAGGATCATCTCTATGTGCCTGCTTGTGCCTGGTGGGTTTGGTGGTATGGCTGGACCTGGTCTGGGCACAGACCAAGACTTTTCCTGCAGTGTTCCAGGGGCCACTGCCTTGGTGGGAGTGCTAGAGCCTGAGCCCATCATGGGCTGGGACCTTTTTTGGGGGTGTTCTGAGGACTGCAGTCTTGCTGGGAAGGCTAAGGCTGGAGCTGGGTAAAGGCTGGGGTTGTGCTGGAGTGGTCTCGGCAGGTCAGCTAGAGCATCAGGTGCTTTTTCAATCTGCTACCTCTGTGCCGCTACTCAGTCACTGATTTTTTGCGTGAGCCCCTTAGGATGGGAGTCTTGGTTTGCTATAACTCTTTGGCTCTCTGGGTTGTAAGCTCTGTTGGTTCTCAAAGCCAGTTTTGGGGCCTCGTCTTCCTGGTGCCAGACCCCAGGGCTGAGGTGTCCAGTATGGGACTAGAACTCCTTGCTGCTTAAGACGTGCTCTGAGTTTGTGATATCCCTTCCACCTGTGGGTCTCCTGTGTGGGGTGAGAATACTGACTAGGCTGCATCTCTGCCCCTCCTACCCATCTTAATGTGTTTTTCCCTTAACATTCTTAATTAGGAAATTAGTCAGAATGATAACCATAAAATCCTCACAGATTTGGAATTTAAGGAGCATACTTCCAAGTAGCCTATGGATCAAAGAAAAAATCAAAATGAAAAATAGAAAATGAATAAATAAATGCTTGCAAAAATACTACATCCCAAAAGTTGTGAGATTTATATATGTACATATACAAATATGTATATATCAGAAAAGAATAATGGCTGAAAATCAACAAGGCAAGCATTAGTCTCAAAAACTTAGTTAAATAGAGCAAGTCAAATCCAATGAAAGTAGAAGGCAGTATATAACAAAAGTATAAAATAATGTGATAAAACCCAATCATAATATAGGGATAAACAAAGACAAAAGTTAGTTTTTTGCAAAGACCAAGATAGATAAATATTTGGTAAGAATGATGAAGAAAAAAAAGTAAAAAGACACAGATAATCAATATAAAAAATGGAAAAAATGACACTATAATGTATTTTTCAGGATTTAAACTATTAAAAGAGGATATTATGAACTATATAGTAATAAATTTAAATTTTGATAAATTCCCCCAATTATAAAACTGACCAAAATTAATGCAAAAAGAGAACAATAATTTGACTATTAAAGACATTGAATCTTAAATTTAAAAGATAAACAAACTCAAACTAACAAACAAAATTCAATATGCCACAAAAAGTACTCCCAAGCCACTTGTCATTTTGGATGAATTTTATCAAACTGTTTAAAAAGAAATATACCAGTTTAGATCAATTCTGCCAGAGAATAAAGCAGGAACATTCCTCAACCTGTTTTATGTGGCAAGTATAACCTTGACACTGAAACCTCAGAAGGACATTATAAGCAGGAAAATTTACAGGCCAATCTTACTCATGAGCATAGATATAAAAACCCTAAAAAAAGTATCAGTAAACCCAATATAGCAATATCCTAAAAGAATACATCATGATTAAGTTATGTTTATTCTAGGAATGGAAAATTGGCTTTGCATTAAAAAAAAATCAGTGCATTTCACAAGTTAACAAAGGAGAACAATCATGTAGCCATCTCAATAGATGGAGATAAAGCTTATGATAGAATTCAATTCTTATTTATGATCAAAAGTCTTAGCAAACTATGAATAGAAGGAGACTATTGATTTGATAAAGGGTATCTAGAAGAAAAAAATCCAGAAATGTCATCCTTAACCAGGAATGCTGAATGATTTCCTTTTGATTTGAGGAATGGAAAAATGTAGCTGAATATTCACTCTTTTTCAATGTTTTCTTGAAAGGCTCTGCCAGTGCAGTAAGTCAAGAAAATGGACCTATGAGAACTGGGAAGAAAGAAATACAATTCTCGTTGTATTTCAGGTCATATGATTGCATACATACAAAATTCTGAGGCATCTATAATGAAATTATTAGAATTTCTAAGTTAATTTAGCAAGATTGCTGTGTAAGAGGTCAATTGAAAAAATAGTGATTGCATTCATATATATTACACACTATATATACTTTAACAGCTAAAATAAACTTTAAAAATAAGTGTTTGCTAACTCTCCTAGCCAAATGCGAAATTTTAGACAGACCCAGAAGTGGAATTTGTTTTTTTTTAAATTGAAATATAGTTGATTTACAAAGTTGTGTTAGTTTCAGGGATGCAACAAAGTGATTCAATTATATACATACATATATGTGTGTGTATATATATATATATATATATATATATATATATTCTTTTTTAGATTCTTTTCCATTATAGGTTATTACAAGAGAAGTGGAATTAGCTTTAATCCAACTGAATCTGTGGGAGGATTTTATCCAAATGTCTTTAAAACTTTCTGATATTTGGGTTTTATAGACTTTTTTTTCCAGAAAAATCCTACAGGTATAGTTATTTGAAAAATAACTTCATATAAAAGAAATTATTTGAAGAATGAAACTTTTTTTAATTTGGACATATCAATATCTGTGTAACTTCTTCCAAGATAGTAGTGATGGGCAACTCTCATGCTAGAGACACCATCATCAATAGTTCAATGGGATTTTGTTATGCTGCATTTCCTCCCTGCTTTCTTCCCCAGTGTCAGCATCTCCTCGTGAGCAGCCTCTCTCTTTCCAAGCCCTCCCTGTGGTGAACCCAAATGTTGTTTATCAGATGGGTGTAATTCAACCCACTAAAATACATCCTTGCCAATGGGATTCATGCTATGAACTCCAACCCCCTCTGCTAGTGACATACGCACATTCTCAGTCTGCGTCACGAAGATATGTAGGCAGATGTAGGTGGTACCTAACAGATGCAAACTTTTTATTTTGTTGAATTTTGCCTTTGTCATTTGGACACAGTGTTAGAAAAGCAATCATTCCTTAGTTACAAGGGATTCCGGGAGAAAGTTCACTGTTGAGGCTATCCCCCAGCCCTGTCCTTCCTGGTGTGTCCTGCCTCATCTCGAGAGTGGAAAGAAACCATAGGAGCCCAGCTCATGTTTGTCCACACACGCCCTGTTATGTTGCTACCGCTGGGCCACACTTACCTACCACACATACTAACTAGCACAAAGGGCAGAAAGGCAAGAAATGCCCGACTGAAATCTGGACCTATTAACACAGCATTTGCTTCCCCTTTTATATTCATTTACAATGTGGTTGGCATTATTTGCCTCTAACATTGAAATATTTTGAAACTGACTTCTAGGACTCAGAAAATATAAGGATGTTTTAATTACCTAGCAATCCTCTATAGGTTTAATATACATATGAGAAATATGAGAAAAGAAAATGAGAATATGATTATAATCAAAGATTTCTTTAAAAAAATATCTCTTCTCTTACCAGGAAGAAGAGCAAGAAACGCCATACATTTGGGGTTTGGAAAGATGCTGGGTTGAGTTAAATCCTGAGTTAAACAAAAACAAAAACTCCAAGTATGTAATCTATATTATTCCCTCTTAATTTTTCCAAATTGGTAAACCTAAGGTGAATTTCAAGATTAGAGATTTTCGGGCCTCCCTGGTGGCGCAAGTGGTTGAGAGTCCGCCTGCCGATGCAGGGGATGCGGGTTCGTGCCCCGGTCTGGGAGGATCCCATATGCCGCGGAGCGGCTGGGCCCGTGAGCCATGGCCGCTGGGCCTGCGCATCCGGAGCCTGTGCACCGCAACGGGAGAGGCCACAACAGTGAGAGGCCCACATACCGCAAAAAGAAAAAAAAAAAAAAAAAAAAAAAAAAAGATTAGAGATTTTCTTCTGTCAGATATTCCAGGTATTGTTTTCAAAAGGTCATTTCTAGTAGTTTAAATAAACTTAAAAGACTTTGAAAACAAGAAAATGTGACTTGGTATAACAAAACAAAATCATTTTAGAAATCAAAATTGTGACATTTGAGGAGGATCTAAACTTGGCAGAATTGTGTCTAGAAAGGAACAGTAGATTTTAAAAGTATCGGAGAGCATGTAGTTCATAATGAAAGTTTTCACCACATGATTGAATCACTTGTTTAAATTCAAAATCTTCCCCTCTCTCCTCAGCAATATACACTTTGATTTCTATCTTCCTGTTTTCAGATTTGGAACTGAATACTACTACAGCCTCAGAAGTATTGCCTTTAATTTTTGTTTAAAATGATCAGATTTGGATTGTCTTTTCATTCATTCATTAGGTTTGCTATATTCAATCAGGAGGTCTATCTTTAGAAAGTAGAGAAAGATTCACATTTAGTATTGTGATTGACCCTGGCATAAATCCCACACTTTTCACAGTCTGTCAGCAGATGAGTGAGATTAGCCACTGTGGCTGGGTCCTTGCCTTTTGCTTGCCATAGTCTACCAACTTGGGAGTATTACCATACTATTTTCTAGGAGTCCTCCTCAATATCTGTTTACAAAATACCAAGTTATTACTTGAAATATCTCTACTTGTTAACATTAAATCAACATCTTATTTCATTAAGTTAAAAATAACTTAGGGCTTTTATTCTGACATTTCTTTCTTTTCACTACATAGCCTTTAGAGCCATATCAGGTGTAGAATATTGATAGTACAAGACATGCCAGAATGCTCTAACATGTGATTTTTGGTACTATTTTAAACACAAACTATTGCTATTTTGGCAAATGATCACTAGCTCCTTGTCTAGAACACATGATGATTTTACCAGAAGATTAGGGTCATAGTATAACAAACTCTATATAGAGGCAGGAAGTGCATCATTGTGATTGATAAAATCATTAGATTGTTTCTGCCATCTTTTAGTTATGTCTAGTATAGATATATGTAGTTGCTTTTTTTTTTTTTTAGAAGGTAAATGTACTTATTGCCTACTATTTTCATTTTTGGAGCTTCAGAAGAATTTCCAAGACAATAGGAAACATCCCCTCAAAATCCTATTGCATTATCTTATGTAGTCAGCAGGTTGTTGAAAATTGTGAATGGCAATTTTCAAGGTTTTGAAAAGAGTTAAACATTCTTATTGAACAATCAAAACCTTCACATGCTTCTGATTAAGTGTCTGTGCACTTAATCCTGTGAAGTGGTTAAATGCATGTGAAAAAGAAAAAAAGTCATGAAATAATTTTCCCATTTCCCCATTCCATGTGTCTTTCACTTTGTCAGAAGCTATAAGGTAACTTGCTTCCTACTGATACAAAATATCAGTTGGAGTTGAACTTGCTCTAATTCACAGTCACCTTGAAATTGGAAGTCTAAATACTCTATATGAAGTGTAAAGGGTGAATGTCTGAGCTCCTGTGACTAGATGTGTATTTGCTGCCCCTTCCTTCCTTTCTTCCTTCCTTCCACCTCCCTCCCTCCCTCCCTTCCCCCCTCATCTCCCCATCTCTCTCTCTCTCTGTCTCTCTCTCTCTGTCTCTCTCTCTCTCTCTCTCTTTCTTTCTTTTTTTCCTGGAGCTATAGCAAGGGATTTCTACCAAAGGTACTTCATGGAGTCAAAAGCCAGAAAAACATCCAAGCCAGGTTCACTGGAAAAAGCTGAAGCTCAAATACCGGAAGCAGAAATAAAGTTGAGACACAGATTCAGAAGACTGGGATTCAATAAAGATGAAATGAAGGGCTAGATTAGGAATGAGTAAGAGGAAGCTCATGAGAAAAGTTATAAACCTTGGTGCATGTTTAAGGTTTGCTTTAAGGTTTATGGTATAAGTATATATTTGAGTTGGCCCGATTTAAATAGCCAGAGCCAGCCATGAAGGAAATAGATATATTTTTCTTATTTAAGTGTCCTTTTTGGTGGAAACCCAAGATGCCTATGAGAATGAAAGTTCAAGGTGCCCTGAATTTCTCTAAAGCTATTAGACTATATATTAAACTCTTGGCAAGTTCTTGTTTCTTATTTATGGTAACACAAACCAATCTCTTTTAAACATATCATGTTCTCTGGGAAAACAACAATAACATACACAATATGGTGAACCTCAATGGGTCCAGAAGGCAGATTTTAGACCATGATCTGAAACCAAATTGTGAACCAGGGAGGAAGTGAAACAGCCCTCTAACGATAAATGACAGTCCAGAGCTTACTCCAGAGGAGAGGTGGGCACACTTTCAAAACCTTACCCAGACAACTGTACACAGAGTAAGGGAACAGATGAAAAGTGGTAACATGTTGGCAGCCATGAGAAATAACAGCAGATTTCAAAGGAAGGACAGAGGACTCTTCATGCAAAAGAGAGGTGCCTAGGGACCATTTATGCAGCCCTACATGCTTGTGAGTTCCCAAGGCATTATTTCAATTTACCCAGTTCAATAACTAATAATCAAAATGATAACCCTGAAGCTGTCATTACAGAAGGTTAAATGATTTTCTCAGAAGGATAGTTTTCAAAAGTGGCATTGTTAAAAGGGTTTGCTTCAGTTAGGAGGTAAAAAAAATCCAGGCTAAACAGTTGATTTTCCTGATAATGCTAGACATATTAGACTTGTTTGTCTGTTTGTTTTGTTTTGCACTGTTGTGGCCTCTCCCGTTGCGGAGCACAGGCTCCAGATGCGCAGGCTCAGTGGCCATGGCTCACGGGCCCAGCCGCTCCGCGGCATGTGGGATCTTCCCGGACTGGGGCACGAACCCGTGTCCCCTGCATCGGCAGGCAGACTCTCAACCACCGCGCCACCAGGGAAGCCTGTAGATTTTGCTAATTGTATTCCAGATGAATACAGATTGGTTGGAAAATGATTAGCATATTACTAATGAGCAGAGCCATTAATTTGGAACTCCGCTGCCTCACCCTCACAATGGAATATGGCTGCTGAGTGGCTGTGTTTGGAGTGGCGGCCAAGGGAAGGGGCAGGGTCTGCAGTGCTTACTCGTTGGAAGCCTGCTGAGTTAGATCCTTGATCTATGAAACTTTTAGGACCAGATTTCCCATTGCCAGCCAATGAGTGGTACTTGTCCAATTTTGTGGTGTGTGTCTCCATCTTCATCCACTGCACAGGTTCTGGAGGCCAAGATTAGGAGGTTATTTTAGGAAAGAGGAATGGAGCCAGAATGGTATTACCGCAGAGTCAGTTCTGCCTAGAAGACTAGCTATTTCGGGGGCCCTCTGCTATGGTTGCTGGTGTTGCTTGTATGCTGTTTCTTACCACAGGAGATTCCATTCTCAGGACTCTGAATAGCTAGACACCAACATTTTTATCTTCTTTTTGCTTTGGCTTCAAGAGAGTTTACAGATTAAATGTGGTGCTCAAATATTGCAGCTGCCTTTTGCCACATTTTGCAATTATAACTATTTCAGGTTGTGACAAATTGCTTATGTTTTTTTTCTTTATTGTGGTCTTAATGAGTTAGTTCTTTGTCTTCTAATACTTGTCTTTTATGGTAAAATCTGATGAAAAAGTAACTTGAAACACTCCTTAGGCTTCTTGGAATAGAAAGGAAAAAGGTAAGAAAATTCTAAAATAAAAAAGAAAGGAAAAGGGTGGAATATTTCAGACAATGGAAGAATTGTGATTGTGAACAATGTTAGAGATTGACAAACGAAACTTAGAAGTTCTCATTCATGCTTAATAAATATCTAAATGCACTCAAGCTGTACCCGTTTAAACAGAAATTTCTCTGGCTCATAACAGTCAGTCATGGCTTATCTATGGTAACCTTGCCCTGAACTGGGCACATGTGTTTTCTCACCCATTCATCACTGACCTGGTCCTCAGTGAAATGCAGATTTATTGGATTTTATGAATTGGGGAGTGATTTTTACATACTGTATAATCATGACACAGTTTTTTCTTTCCTCCCTCCCTCCCTCCCTTCCTTTCTATTTTTTCTTTTCACATAAGGAAGAGAAGTTTTCTTTTTTATGGCCCATGTACAAGGTTCTTCATTGGGGCAGAGTATAGAATTTTAGTTCTGTCACTGAGTTATTGAGAAATTATAGAATTGTGATTAGTGTGCCTTGCTTTTGGAATTGTAGGCACTAGATTTAAGACTGGATGTTGCTTAGGATGAAATGCAAGGTATAAATGGTGACTTTAATCTTTTTATTTTAAGAGGTGAAACTGATATAGACACAACTGATGAAGTAATTTCTGTGAATCCTAGGCTGGGATGGAATTATTCTCCCCACTGTTCTCGTACTATTTGAAGGAGACAGTGTTTCTCAGTTCAATTGTCTCTTTGGTTTAGGGGCTTTTCAACCTGATTATTTTAATTAAGCCATGGAGTATCCATTGTAAAATGAAAGCTATTTACATTATAAAAAGTGGCATATTTAAAGGAAGCCAGACTACTTTATATTAGCATTTTGAGCTTAATCTTTCTAATGTGGCTCCCAATTCTTTTCCATCATTCTTCTAAGAATGTAGTTCTTATTTTTTGAATTATTTTTATTATTCTTCTCTGAGTTATTTAAATTATCTCTATATACCAATGGTAAAATGGCAACAGTTTCAATAAGAATCGCCAAATTATACAAAATATCTAAAACACAGTAGAACCAAGACTGCTTAGCACCACACTGTATTTCTTCAACCCTCATTCTAAACTCAGCTATATCAATATACTGTATATATACTTGCTTATCTCTAAAAATGATAATATCAAGCAAAATCTAAGAAGTAAGTTTCCCATGAGATGTATGTATAGGTGTTCCCAATAGTTTGGTTTTAATTTTTTTCAGGCAGAGAAGGACAAACATAATCTGCAAATTGCCTGAGGAGCAGGGAAAGATTGATGAATAATTGGTGATCTGGGTACAGACAATACTAGTTATGTCTCCAGTCAAGTTGCTGTAAACTTAATGGTCATACTTTAACTTTTATGATGTTGACCAAAATTCTTTAAACTTCAGTCTCTTCAGGGGTTAAAGGAGATAAAACACACATTCATGGAATTGAACTAAAGATACCCTGAGCAGGGCTTCCCTGGTGGCGCAGTGGGTGAGAGTCCACCTGCCGATGCAGGGGACACGGGTTCGTGCTCTGGTCCGGGAAGATCCCACATGCCGCGGAGCGGCTGGGCCTGTGAGCCATGGCCGCTGAGCCTGCGCATCCAGAGCCTGCGCATCCAGAGCCTGTGCTCCACAACGGGAGAGGCCACAACAGTGAGAGGCCTGTGTACCCCCCAAAAAAATACCTTGAGCAGTGGATTTTCCCATTTGCTTGACCTCACCAGAACTGAGGTCTGTACTTGTCCCAATTGGTGTTCTTTTTCTCTCTTCCTTTAGAATGAGTTGCTGTAATGTCCTTCTTATAAACAGATTTTGGTAAGTAAGTCTATTTAATAAGTCCTTCAGTCATGTCCAACCTTAATGTACCTGAGTCATAGGATGAACATAGCTTAGTGTAGGTTGGGAATAATACTATGAATGTATCCATTTTATGATTCATTAAGACTCCAAATTGCATTTTTACTCAATTCATTTGGAAACTTGTTATATATTTTTACTAATATATTATTATTTCAGATATATTTACTTGTTCATATCATTTATTGTAAATTGGTAAAATCATTTAGAAAATTCCTGACTTAGGTCTATGTTATCCAAACAACTTATTGGAGGAGGAATGTGTAGGATCCTCTATACATATTTATATACAAATATAAACAAAGTTTGCAGCTTTGTAAAGATGTCCTGGATATTTCAGAATATCCAGTTCTTTTTTTTTCTCTATAACGTTATTTTGATTGTGAATATGGAAACAGAAGGTGGTGGTCATCAGAGAGAAGTGAGCAGTTTTGAGTATTGTTGAGTGCATGTACAGTTGACCTGCGAACAACCCAGGAGGTTAGGGGTATAACCTGCTGCAGTTGGATCCACATATAACTTATAGTTGGCCCTTTGTATTGGTGGTTCCTCCATATCCATTGTTCCTCTGCATCTGTGGATCCAACCAACAATGTATCCTGTACTACTATAGTATTTACTATTGAAAAAAATCCGGGTGTAGGTGGACCCAAGTAGTTCAAACTCGTGTTGTGCAAGGATCAACTGTATATGGGTGTATATTTGGACAAGAGTAGTGGCTAAACAGAGGGATACTTAGTACTGGTGAGGTGAACTTTTAGTACTTACTGTGTATTTCATGAAAACATATTAAAGAGGTGTTAATATATTTATTTTTTTAATTGCCATGAAAATAAAGCCCAAATTCTTAGCAAAGTCTAATGATATATATTTTTTCCTAATGATGTTTTATATTTTTCTTTTGTGTGAGTGTTATCGAATGCATTAAGCTATTCTAGAAGGCTAAAGTAGTTCAACAGGACTTATTTTTCTAGGCCACTTACTTTTTGTTTTCATTCAAGGTCTTTATAAATTAATCTCATTTAAAAAACTAAAATCATGATATAAGTGTGTGTTTGTACATAGACCATTCTTTGAATATAGCACAAAAACTGGGTAATAGTATAGCTTGCTTCTTTATGCATTCCACAATCACTGAAAGGAGTTCTTATGAAAAAGCTCAGTGAACTTCAAAGTGTGATTGAAAATAAAATCAAGGCTCAGTAATTTGCACAGAGGTTGTATTTCATTAATATGTGTCTCATATAAGCAGTCAGCATGTAAAAATAGACGGCAAATATGACCGAGAGTTAAAATTATGAATTATACATAAAATATGTGTTAAATTAGAGAATTAATTGAGAAGCATGAGTTAAGAAGAAAACTAGTTGATATTGTATAACATTTGATAATCAGAGTCATTTTTCTACAATTGTTAAATGTAATTTGTCTCATAACGTTATCCTTTGGTAAATTGTTACAACACTGTATGATATATGTAGCTTATTAACAGTTTCATTAATTGCTATTAGAGGAAAGAAGCTATGAAAGCTGATACACATAGGAACAAATGTTGAGGCAGATGGTTGAAATTAGTGAAACATGATCAGTTGCTAAACTAGTTTACTTAATTAGCTTCCTACATCAGAATAGTTGAAATAAATTTGTCATATTTTCGTCAGGAAACTGAAATTCAGGGGATAATTGTTATACATCATATTTTAAAACTAATGAGACAAACAGCAAAGAACTGTTGGCACTGACCCCTGACCCTCAGTTTGTTTTGTACTGAGTGGGCTGAACTGTTAGAACGAGTGGGAAATTTTTCTATTAAGGAATACCAACTGCACTGACATCTTTCCCTGGCCTGTAACAGGGAAAACGGGGAGAAAAGCAAGTGGAAGTTGGCCACTGTCCACAAAATTTCCTTGATGCTGTTACTTCTTAGTGAATAATTCTGGAATAATTCTCAGAGGAGCTGAAACAGAGTTTTCAAATAACAATTTTATGAAACAGTTTCATCTTCAGTGAGATTCCAGAAAATTCGAAGGCAACAAATTATAATAATTTTTATGCTCGGGCCACTCTTGGCTATATTATTGAGAACGGAAGGGATGGAATCAAATTCTCAGGTACTCATTTTTGGTTAATTCCTATAGATTTGAATTTGGCATCAGCACCCATAGTGAATAACAAATTGTCAAAGATGGTGGAGATTTTGGTGGAAATGTGGTTCGTGTATTGGAGAAAATATGAAGGTATTCTGAATTGTTTAATGGAATTCTCCAAATTTGGGGTGCATATTACATGGTTTATATCTGCTGAGGTTTATATAGGTTTAAAATAATTTATTATCCCTTCCCACAGGAATTTTTTTGTATTTTTTTAAAGATACATTTTTTTTCTCTTTAAGACACATTTTGCTTTGCAGCAAAAATGGAGAACTAGGCTATCAGTATACAGCAGGTTCCAATAATAGTCTTTATTTTATCTTTTTATTCAAACATATTATCAGTGACTTTTTAAAACATCTTTATTGGAGTATAATTGCTTTACAATGGTGTGTTAGTTTCTGCTGTATAACAAAGTGAATCAGCTATACATATACATATATCCTCATATCCCCTTCCTCTTGCATTTCCCTCCCACCCTCCCTATCCCACCCCTCTAGTTGGTCACAAAGCACTGAGCTGATCTCCCTGTGCTATGCAGCTGCTTCCCACTAGCTATCTATTTTACATTTGGTAGTGTATATAAGTCCATACCACTCTCTCACTTCATGCCAGCTTACCCTTCCCCCTCCCCGTGTCCTCAAGTCCATTCTCTATGTCTGCATCTCTATTCCTATCAGTGGCTTTTGGATGATCATGTGTTAACTCATATGAATGACAACTACAAACATGTATGATCCATTAATGACACAGCTATCCTTTCCCTATTAGATTGCATAGTGGGTTTTTTTCTGATAAAGTTAGTTTATAAATTGTTTGGTTTAGGAACCATAAAGCTGCTGCTGCTAGTGGTTTAGACTTTATCACCTTTCCTTACTTTATTATCACCCTTGGACTTAGGAAAGAAAGTAAGAGTAAGATCATTTTATTCACAATATATTTACAGGCACTGTGCTAAGAATGTTTAAACTTTTCAAGGTCCCAGAGAATGTTTGCATCTGAACTTCAAAAAAATTATTTTTATAGTATGAAACCAAAAAATGAAAAGTTGAGGTTAAGTTTTCACATATCTATAGCATGTAATTAAAAATAAATTGCTATTTTACTAAACTCTTAATAATATATAAGTAATATTTATTGTGAGAAGTGGGTCCATTTTTTGTATGTTGTTATGAGGAAAACTTTAATATAAAATGTAGTCGATCTCTGTTAAACTACCTTCCCATTTCCATGCTTTTACTCAGCAAAGAAAATAAGGTGTATCTTTACCACTTGTTTAAGGCCGTAGCTTTTCAGCTCTCAATTCTAATACAATTTATGAAAGACAAGAAGATGTTAAGTATGATGCTAGCTTGTTAGAATTTAGCAATGAAATTTAGGTAGCCTGGAATGGTCATTCAACATATAAAGAAGTTTAATTTTATTCTCACAAATAGTAACATGTATAAGCTAAAGAATGCTGTTACAAATACCCTGCATGTGGAAAATCTAGGTAAAAGTATACCATAAACTGAGGAATCAAGCCAGTGGTATTATTATTTTTAATACTGAGAAATATAGAACTGACTCTAAGCAAAATTTGAGTCAGCATAGCTATTTTGTACACTATAAAGTACCTTGGTGACCTAGGTTCTTAGCATAAAGAATATTATTATTAAATGATTTTCACTGAACTATTAGCATTATTTGTCATTACACACTCACCATTCCCATGCACTAGGTTAGTAATGCATTAAAAGTAGAGACATTCCATTATTACTTATCTTTCCAGTCACTGTAAAAAACAAAACTGACAGGTGTTTGTTAAACGTGTCTTGATTCAAAAGCTTTTTACTCTGTTGGGAGTACTCAGGAAAACTGCTTCTATTTTGGATATAGATTGTTCCTACTCTAACAACAAAAATATGGGATAATCTATAAAATCATAACTTGTTTGTACTCATCAGAGAGTCCAGACAACCAAGGTCACTGAATTCCAAAGGATGGCAAGCCCCTCCAAAGAGATAGGGACCACACAAAATTTGCCTTTGATAGAGTACAGTAAAAAGAAAAATCAGGTAAGAAGAAAACAAGTGTGATGGTTAATTTTATGTGTCAACTTGACTGGGCCATGTGATGCCCAAATATTTGATTAAACATTGCTTATTATTATTGGATTTATTATTATTAACATTATTATTGGATGTGTGTCTGAGGTGTTTCTGGATGAGATTAATATTTGAATTGGTAAACTGAGTAAAGCAGATCATCTTTCCTGATGTGGGTGGGCCTCATCTAATCCATGAAGACCTGAAGAGAATAAAGGCCTGACTTAAAGCTTGGACGTTGGTCTTCTCCAGCCTTCAGATTTGGAATAGAACTTACATCACTAGCTCTCCTGCTTCTCAGGTCTTCGGACTCACACTAGAAGTATACTGTCAGCTCCCCTGGGTCTGGACTTCTCAGCTTCTATAATTATATGAGCCAATTCCTTATAATAAATTTCTTTACACACACACACACACACACACACATACTGTTGGTTCTGTTTCTCTGGAGAATCCTGACTAATACAAACTAAAATTTTAACAAATTTTTAAAGGTCAAATATGGACAAGCATAACAATTTAGAACCCTTGAAAGCCCCAGACAAAGGAGAGTCTGCAAGCACTCACCAATGCTTGTCCATGGGCCCTAACTGGGTGCTCACAAATAGGATTGGAGGCAAGGAAGGAGACCTGAGAGAAACTATTTTGTGGTGCAGGCATGTCGATGGTGACTGGCTGCTACCGATGGAAAGGTGCAAGGTCGGGCCCTTATCTGAATCGTTTTCTTACATGAAAAAAAGGATTGGCCTCTCACCCCTGATACCAGGCAAAGTTTGGTTGCCATTGGGTAAGGAGTAGAATAAAAAAGTTGTCTGCCACTAGTGAATGAAATCGGAGACTTACTTGAGCCCAAGATCTTTCACTGATGACAAGCAGAGTTCTGTTACAGGATAGGGCCATGAAACTCAACTTTGCACAAGATTCTCCATTGATGCAAGGTAGCTTGGGGCTGCCATGATGAGAGGAGAAGGAATACTGAGAAGTTTAAAATAAGAGGCTGAAAATTCCCAGGCACCCACATAATCCTTGCACTTAGTAACAAGCTAAAGCAGGTAATCTATTTCTGGAAGAGGGGGAAAATTCTGGAAAAAGATCTCCTTGTGATGAGCATGCAAACTCTGCTGAAAGGTGAGAATGGAACAGAAATACTGATAAAAATCCTCCCAACACTCTAGGTCTCATACTAAGCACAAGGTAGAAGCAGTCTATCACTGGAGGAGTTTGAAGTCTATGGTAAACTAAAGGTAATTAGATCAACAACCAAAACTAACTGAGTTCAACTACTGTATAGACTAACCCAACCTCCACACTAATGGACTGAAAGCAAAAGAAATGTGTCCATTTTCAGTTTTAAATTTACCTCACCATTTGTTTATACACAATATTTGCATTTGATCAAATATTATATAATAAACAAAAAAGTAGCAGGAACAACAGCAATAACCCATTAGCAAGAGATAAACAATCAACAGAATCAAATCAAGATGTGACTCTGATTATGGAACATTAGATGAAGTACTTTGAAATAACTATGTTAAATATGTTAAAGGGTGTAGTGGAAAAGAGAAAAACATGCACGAACAGATGGGAAATTTCAGCAGGCATATGGAGATAAAAAAAGAATCCAATGAGAATGCTGGAAATGGAAAACATGCTAACAGAGAAGAAAATTTCAGTTGATGGGCTTATCAGCAGTCTGGATATAGCAGTGGAAAGAACTGGTTAACTGTACATTAGATCAATAGAAAGCATTCAAACTGAAACAAAAGAGAAAAAGAAGAAGAAACAACAGAATAGGGTATACAATAACTGTGGGATAATATAAAATGATTTAACATATATATGATTACATTTTCATGAGAAGATAGAGACAGACAGCACAGAATAAATATTCAAAGAGATAATAATGGCCAGTTTTTTTCTAAAATGAATGAAAGGCCACAAACAACAGATCAAAGAAGGTAGAGACTCTCAAGCATGATACATTAAAAGAAAAACACACTTAGGCACATCATACCCAAATTTCTGGAAGCCAAATACGAGGAGAAAATCTTGAAGGCATCCAGAGGAAAAGAAAACATTGTATACAGAAGACCACAGATAAAAATGACAGCAGGTTTCTCATCAGACACTAAACAAAGCAGAAAGTAATAGATATCTTTATTTATTTATAAATTTATTTATTTTTTGGCTGTGTTGGGTCTTTGTTGCTGCACACGGGGTTTCTCTAGTTGCCACAAGTGGGGGCTACTCTTTGTTGAGGTGTGCGGGCTTCTTACTGCAGTGGCTTCTCTTGTTGTGGAGCACAGGCTCTAGGCACGCAGGCTCAGTTGTTGTGGCTCGGGGGCTCTAGAGTGCAGTCTCAGTAGTTGTAGCACACGGGGCTCAGTTGCTCTGCAGCATGTGGGATCTTGCTGGACCAGGAATTGAACCCATGTCCCCTGCATTGGCAGGCACACTCTCAACCACTGTGTCACCAAGGAAGCCCAGTAATGGATATCTTTAAAGTGCTGAAAGAAAGAATAAAAAAAGCTGTTAACTCATAATTTTATACCAAGCAAAATAGCTTTGTTTAATAAAAGTAAAATAGAGGACTTGCTCAGCAAACAAAAGATGAGAAAATTTATTGGCAGTGAATTTTCACCATGGGAAATGTTAAAGGAAGTGTTTCAGTTAGAAGAAATATAATACAACATGAATATTTGGACCTACAACATTGAATAATGCTGTGAATGATATAAAAAAGTGAGAATACAAAACATTTTTTAAAAAACACTTTAAAAAGTCAAATATCTGGAGCAAAAAGAGTAACACTGTACTGTGGGATTTATAACATAATTAGGAGTAAAACATATGAAAACAATAGCAAGGAATTAGTAGAAGGAAATGATACTGTGTGGTTTTTTTACAACATAATGATGTGTATATTTTTGGAAGATAGGTTGTGAGGAATTAAAGATGCATATTGTAAATCCTAGAGAAGACACTAAAAAGTAAAACAAAATACTATAATAGGCCAGTAGTGGAGACAAAATTGAATCAGAAAATTACTCATTTAAACCATAAAAAAGACAGGAAAAAAAGGGGGTAAATGAAGAATATATGGCACATTTAGAAAATAAATAGTAAAAAGGTAGATGTAAGTCCAATCATATTGGTATTATATTAAGTGTAAATGGTGTAAACATGCCGGTTAAAAGCTAGGTATTGTCAAACGGTATTAACAAAAGTAATATCCAACTATATTTGTCTACAAGAAACTCACTTTAAATATAAAGATATAGAGGGGAATTCCCTGGTGGCGCAGTGGTTAAGAATCTGCCTGCCATTGCAGCGGACACGGGTTCAAGCCCTGGTCTGGGAAGATCCCACATGCCGCGGAGCAACTAAGCCCGTGCGCCACAACTATTGAGCCCATGCACTACAACTACTGAAGCCCGCGCACCTAGAGCCTGTGCTTCGCAATGAGAGAAGCCACTGCAATGAGGAGCCTGTGCATCGCAACGAAGAGTAGCCCCCGCTCACCGCAACTAGAGAAAGCCCGCGCGCAGCAATGAAAAACCAACACTGCCAAAAATAAATAAATAATAAAATAACTAAATTTTAAAATAAATAAATAAATAAATATAAAGATATAGATAGATTTAAAAGATATACCATGTAAACACTAATTAACTGAAGCTGGGTTAAGTATAATGTAAATTAGATTTACATTATATCTAATGTAAATGTAAAGTAAATTAGACAAAGTAGTTCAGAACAAGAAACATTATAAGAGATATAAAGGGACATTACATAATGTTAAAGGGGTCATCTAATCCAGGAAGTTTTACAGTCCTAAGTATGAATTCTTCAAATGATAGAGCTTCAAAATATATAAAGAAAAGATAGAACTGAAATGGTAAAGAGGCAAATTCACAACTATAGTTGGAGAATTCAACATTCCTCTCTTTATAAATGGCTCATGTAGACAAAATCTTCAGTAAGAAGACTGGGACAATACTATTAACCATCTTTACCACACTGATATTTATAAACTATTTCAACAAATAATAGCAAAATACACATCTTTTTAAGTGTACATGAAACATTAATGAAGATAGAACATTTTCTGGACCATTCAAAATGCTGCAAATGATAAAGAGTTGAAATAATACAAATTATGATGTTCAGACAAAAATAAAATCAAATTAGAATTTAATATCAGAAAGATACTTGGAAAATCCCTAAAGATTTGTAAATTAAATAGTACACATCTAAATATCCCATAGGTCAAAAAATAAATCACAGAGAAAATAGAAAATACTTTGAACTGAATAAAAATGAAAATATGACATATTAAATTTTGGGGGATGCAGCCAAAGACTGGCTAAGTTGCAAATGTCAAATGCTTATATTAGAAAAGAAAAAAAAGACAATGATTTTTTTGCATATGACACCAAAAGTATAAGCAACAAATGGGACTACATCAAATGAAAAAGCTTCTGCACAGCAAAAGAAACAATCAACAAAATAAAAAGGCAACCTATGGAATGGGAGAAAATATGTGCAAACTATATATTTGATAAGGAGTTAATACTGAAAATATATAAAGAATTCATATAAATAAATAGAAAAAAATCCATAAAATTAAATTAAAAAATGGGCAGAGGACCTGAATAAACATTTTCCAAAGAATACATCCAAGTGTCCAACTAGTACATGAAAAGGTGCTCAACATCACTGATCATCAGGAAAATGCAAATCAAAACCACAATGAGATATCTCTCACATCTGTTAGAATGGTTATTATAAAAAAGCCAAGACAGGGCTTCCTTGGTGGCGTAGTGGTTGAGAATCTGCCTGCTAATGCTGGGGACATGGGTTCGAGCCCTGGTCTGGGATGATCCCACATGCCATGGAGCAACTAGGCCCGTGAGCCACAATTACTGAGCCTGCGCATCTGGAGCCCATGCTCCACAAGAGAGGTCATGATAGTGAGAGACCCGTGCACTACGATGAAGAGTGGCCCCTGCTTGCCACAACTAGAGAAAGCCCTCACACAGAAATGAAGACCCAACACAGCAAAAATAAATTAATTAAGTAATAAACTCCTACCCCCAACATCTTCTTTAAAAAAAAAAAAAAGCCAAGACATAATGAACGCTGGCAAGATGTAGAGAAAGGGAACCCTTGTGCACTGCTGGTAGGAATGTAGATTGGTACAGCTAGTGTGGAAAATAGTGTAGTTTCCTCAAAAGAACTAAAAAAAAAAAAACACTACCATGTGATCCAGCAATCCCACTTCTGGGTATACAGCTGAAGAAGATGAAATCACTATCTTGAAGAGATATTTCCATAGCTATGTTTATTGCAGCATTATTCACAATAGCCAAGACATAGCCTGTGTCCTTTGGCAAATGAATGGATAAAAGTTATATATATATATATATATATATATATTTGATAATGGGCTTATATATATGTATATATATATGTATATATACATATATATATATATATATATATGTATATATATAGTTGACCCTTGAACAACACAGGAGTTGGGGGTGCCAACCTCCTGTACAGTGAAAAATCCGAGTATAACGTTACATTCAAATTCATAGAAGCAGAGAGTATAATGTTAAACAGAGACTAAGAGGTGGGGGAAATGGGGAGATGTTAGTCAAAGCATACAAACTTTCAGTTATAAGATGAATAATTTCTGGGTATGTAATATACAGAATGGTGAGTATAGTTAATGATACTGTTGTATATATCAAAGTTGTTATAAGAGTAGAGCTTTAATGTTCTTTCTCATCATAAGAACAATAACAAAATGTTAATTGCGTGAGATAATAGATGTGTTAACAAACCTTATTGTAATATATTGTAATATATGCATGTATCGTCATCACATTGTATACCTTAAACTTACACAATGTTATATTCTATTAAATCTCAGTAAAGCTGGATTAAAAAAGGGCTAAATCCAATGATCTAAGCTTCTATTTGACTCCATAAAAACAAAAGTAAATTTAACATAAACAAAAAGAAATAATAAAGATAGGCACAAAATCAATAAAATAGAAAAAAAGGTAATAGAGAAAATTAATGAAACTAAAAGCTGGTTCTTTGAAAAGATTAATAAAATGAATAGGTGTTTAGCCAGATTAAGGAAAAAGGAGAAGGGGTAGAAATTACCAATATCAGGAATGAAAAAGCTTACATTACTACAGACCCTGTAGACATAAATAGATAATAAGAAAAGATTATGAAAAATTTTATGGTCATAAATTTGACAACTTCAATAAAAAGAAAAATTATTAAAAGCTAGAAACTGCCAAATTTCATGAAGAAATATATATAATTTGAAATATATAATCTGAACAGTCCTATATTCTATAAATATATTACATTTGTAGTATTTGTAGTTAAAAATCTTTCAACAAAGAAAGTTCCAATCCCACTTGACTTCACTGGTAAATTCTATTGAACATTTAAGGAAGAAATAATATCAACCTCTTACAAATTATTCCAGAAAAACAAGAGAGGACAGACTTCCAAACCCATCTTATCAAGTCAATATTAACCTGATACCTGATAGAAAAACTACACAAAGACATTACAAGATAAAAAATGACAGACCAATATTTCTCATAAGTAGAGACAAAAATGATTAACAAAGTGTTAATAAATTAAATCTAGAAATATAGAAAAATAATAGTACATAATTACCAACCTGGATTTATCCCAGAATTCAAGGTTGGTTGACTATTTAAATAGTAATTAATATACATTTCTGTATTAGAAAGCTAAATAAAGAAATGATCATAACATTATATTAATGGAGACGGAAAAGCATACGAAAATCAACACATAAGAATCAATTATATTTCCATATATAAGCAACAAACTGGAAACTGGAGTAAAAACTGCCATTTATAATAGCATAAAATTCCATCAACTACTTAGTAAAAAAATTTTTTTAATATATACGTGCAAGACCATTATACTGGAAACAATGAAATATTATTGACAGAAATTAAAGAAGACAGAAATAACTGGAGAGCCATACTGTTTTTATGGGTCAGAAGACTCAATATTCATAACATGTTAATTCTCATTAAAATTCCAGTAGTGTTATTTTTATAGATATTGGGAAATCCAAGGAACCTATGTTACACAAAATAATTTAAAATATTCAAAAATGGAGAGAACTCACACTACCTGATTTCAAAACTTATTATAAAGTTATCCTAAACAAAATAGTGTAGTATTGATTTAAAGATAGATGCATTGAACAATGGAACAGAGCTAACTCTAGAAAGAGACCCACACATATACAGTCAATTCGTTTTTGATAAATGTGCCAAGGTAATTTAATGGAGAATGAATAACCTTTTTAAACACTTGAGATTGAAAAATTTGGATCTAGGTGAAAAATAATGAAATTCAACACCCATCTCAGACTCAAAACAGATTATAGACCTAAGTGTAAGATCTAAAACTAAATTAATTTCCATAATAAAACATGGGAAAAATCTTTCTACTACATGTTTGACAGAGATGTCTCGGAAGGACACACACACATAAAAACATGAGTTATGAAAGGAAAACATACTGATAATACTGGCTATATGACTTTGAAAAAGTTTTTGCTTAATATAGCATTCATATTTCTTATCTATAAACAGATATAATAACCCCACCTTCACAAGTTTGTAGTGAAGATTAAATATGTAAAGCATATAGTAGTTGCTTAAATTAGTGGTATCTATTTGTACTGATTACTTTTATTAGCAGTAATATTAACAGTGACATCTAAAACAAGGTGTTTCTCCTCAAGGATTTTCTCACTTGTAAAGCCTTATCTTTTCAATAGGGAATACTTACAAGTTTCTAAACTTTTCCCACAAAGATTAGAAAGAAAACTTATCCTAGAACTTAGTATTAAACTTTTAATTCTTTTTTACTTATAGTCATTTGGGGGCATTCCACTGGAAAATGAGTCAAAGTAAATATTAAATTCATTTCTTTCCATGTTTTTTCTTTCCTCTCCCTGTTTTTCCCAAATCTGTCAGATGGATGGATTTATATTGCTTTGATGCCTTGTAGTTGGTCAACAAGGACCGATTTTTATTGAGTGCATACTAATAGTAAGTTTCACAAACAGATTTATGGGAATACTAATTTAAATGTGGGGTTTTTTTCTTACTAGAAGTCATTCTCTTGTTATGACAAGCCTTGAACAACGGCTTATAGGTTTATCTTTGACATGGACATTAAAATATTTAACCACATAGCACAAAATTAAAAATTGATTTTAGAGAAGAAATATTTTTGATTTTTGTTATGTGCCCCATCTTTTTTTGTTTTGTTTTGTTTTTTTGTTTTTTAACATCTTTATTGGAGTATAATTGCTTTACAGTGGTGTGTTAGTTTCTGCTGTATAACAAAGTGAATCAATTATACATATTCATATGTTCCCATATCTCTTCCCTCTTGCATCTCCCTCACTCTCACTCTCCCTATCCCACCCCTCTAGGTGGTCACAAACCACCAAGCTGATCTACTTGTGCTATGCAGCTGCTTCCCTCTAGCTATCTATTTTATGTTTGGTAGTGTATATATGTCCATGTCACTCTCTCACTCTGTCACAGCCTACTCTTCTCCCTCCCCATATCCTCAAGTCCGTGCTCTAGTACGTCTGTGTCTTTATTCCCATCTTGCCCTAGGTTCTTCATGACCTTTTTTTTTCTTCTTCTTAGGTTCCATATATATGTGTTAGCATACGGTATTTGTTTTTCTCTTTCTGACTTACTTCAATCTGTATGACACACTCTAGGTCCATCCACCTCACTACAAATAACTCAATTTCATTTATTTTTATGGCTGAGTAATATTCCATTGTA
Organism: Mesoplodon densirostris; assembly: GCF_025265405.1. Lineage (NCBI taxonomy): Eukaryota > Metazoa > Chordata > Mammalia > Artiodactyla > Ziphiidae > Mesoplodon > Mesoplodon densirostris. The sequence goes on along the minus strand of NC_082668.1, from coordinate 76,830,930 downwards.
TATATGTGCCACATCTTCTTTATCCATTCATCTGTTGATGGACACTTAAGTTGCTTCCATGTCCTGGTTATTGTAAATAAAGCTGCAATAACAAATTGAAGGAGAAAAACCATATGATCATCTCAATAGATGCAGAGAAAGTTTTTGACAAAATTCAACACCTATTTATGATAAAAACCCTACAGAAAGTAGGCATAGAGGGAACTTTCCTCAACATAATAAAGACCATATATGACAAACCCACAGCCAACATCGTCCTCAATAGTGAAAAGCTGAAACCATTTCCACTAAGATCAGGAACAAGACAAGGTTGCCCACTCTCACCGTTATTATTCAACATAGTTTTGGAAGTTTTAGCTTCAGCAATCAGAGAAGAAAAAGAAATAAAAGGAATCCAGATCGGAAAAGAAGAAGTAAAGCTGTCACTGTTTGCAGATGACATGATACTATACATAGAGACTCCTAAAGATGCTACCAGAAAACTACTAGAGCTAATCAATGAATTTGGTAAAGTAGCAGGATACAAAATTAATGCACAGAAATCTCTGTTATTCCTATACACTAATGATGAAAAATCTGAAAGTGAAATTAAGAAAACATGCCCGGGCTTCCCTGGTGACACAGTGGTTGAGAATCTGCCTGCTAATGCAGGGGACATGGGTTCAAGCCCTGGTCTGGGAGGATCCCACATGCCGCAGAGCAACTAGGCCCGTGAGCCACAACTACTGAGCCTGCGCATCTGGAGCTTGTGCTCCACAACAAGAGAGGCCGCAATAGTGAGAGGCCCACGCACCGTGATGAAGAGTGGCCCCCGCTTGCCACAACTAGAGAAAGCCCTCACACAGAAACGAAGACCCAACACAGCAAAAATAAATTAATTAATTAATAAACTCCTACCCCCAACATCTTCTTAAAAAAAAAAAAGAAAACATGCCCATTTACCATTGCAACAAAAAGAATAAAGTACCTAGGTATAAACCTACCTAAGGAGACAAAAGACCTGTATGCAGAAAATTATAAGACACTGATGAAAGAAATTAAAGATGATACAAATAGATGGAGAGATATACCATGTTCTTGGATTGGAAGAATCAACATTGTGAAAATGACTATACTACCCAAAGCAAACTACAGATTCAATGCAATCCTTATCAAACTACCACTGGCATTTTTCACAGAACTAGAACAAAAAATTTCAAAATGTGTATGGAAACATAAAAGACCCTGAATAACCAAAGCAATCTTGAGAGTGAAAAATGGAGCTGGAGGAATCAGGCTCCCTGACTTCAGACTATACTACAAAGCTACAGTAATCATGACAGTATGGTACTGGCACAGAAACAGAAATATAGATCAATGGAACAGGATAGATAGCCCAGAGATAAACCCACACACATATGGTCACCTTATCTTTTATAAAGGAGGCAAGAATATACAGTGGAGAAAAGACAGCCTCTTCAATAAGTGGAGCTGGGAAAACTGGACAGGTACATGTAAAAGTATGGAATTAGAACACTTCCTAACACCATATGCAAAAATAAACTCAAAATGGATTAAAGACCTACATGTAAGGCCAGACACTATCAAACGCTTAGAGGAAAACATAGGCAGAACACTCTATGACATAAATCACAGCAAGATCCCTTTTGACCCACCTCCTAGAGAAATGGAAATAAAAACAAAAATAAACAAATGGAACCTAATGAAACTCAAAAGCTTTTACACAGCAAAGGAAACCATAAACGAGACCAAAAGACAACCCTCAGAATGGGAGAAAATATTGGCAAATGAAGCAACTGACAAAGGATTATTCTCCAACATTTACAAGCAGCTCATGCAGCTCAATAACAAAAAAACAAACAACCCAATCCAAAAATGGGCAGAAGACCTAAATAGACATTTCTCCAAAGAAGATATACAGATTGCCAACAAACATACAAAAGAATGCTCAACATCATTAATCATTAGAGAAATACAAATCAAAACTACAATGAGATATCATCTCACACAGGTCAGAATGTTCATCATCAAAAAATCTAGAAACAATAAATGCTGGAGAGGGTGTGGAGAAAAGGGAACACTTTTGCACTGTTGGTGGGAATGTAAATTGATACAGCCACTATGGAGAACAGTATGGAGGTTCCTTAAAAAACTAAAAATAGAACTACCATATGACCCAGCAATCCCACTACTGGGCATATACCCTGTGCCCCATCTTAAACCAATGATAAACTCTTTGCTGGATCAGTGATTCAATCTTTCTTTTCTTCAGTGATTAAAGAACCTAATGGACGAACAGCACTTTTATTTTGGCTTCTTGTTGTTTATGACTCTAACAAGTGAACAGAAGGGCTTATTTGTTAGAAATTCTGGTGAACAGCTTGCTGGAAGTTTAATCAAAACAAGTTTTTATTCTGACTAAGCTTGTCATTCTTGGTACATAATATGGCAAAAGATAGAGAGGTCTTCATGGGATCTTGAGGCGAGGCTAGACTGAAAGAAGAGAATATTTACTTTTAGGGCTCCTAGCAGGTCCTTGTTTGAAGACTGCGTGTTTGTTGATGTCTAATGTAAAAGTGATCAATTTTTGTGATGTTCAAACTATCCATTGAAAACATGTCAAACATAGAATGAAAATTTTATTATTTGCTATTTAAACTGATGATTTGAAAGATTTTGCATCATAATCTTATTTTTAATTGTTATCTTCAATGTGTGGAAGGAGAATCAGGTTTGAACATGTTTACTCTGCATAGTTAGTATCACTACTACTATAACAAATTGCTAATAGTGGAACAATGGTGAAACTAAATGTGAATATAAAGGTCCTAAAGAATTTAATACCTAGCCTTTTATCACTTGTCTTTCCATATAATTGAAAACTAGGGTAAGTTTCAGAGAAAGACCACAAAGACAGTTCTGGTCAAAAAAGCCTGTCAGGAAAAGTTTAAAGTATGAGGGCAGTTTTTCTAGAAAAAGGTCAAGATGATTGTATCTTTTACATTTTTTAAGGTCACTATTACTCTACAGCGAGAGTGATTTAGCTCTTCTCCCCTCACCTTGGGACATTTGGCAATGTCCAGAGGACTTTTTTGGTTGTCACAAATGTGTAAGGAGGTTTGCTACTGGCATCTAGTAGGTAGAGAACAGGGATGCTGCGAAACATCCTACAATGCACTGGAGAGGCCCCCTTCCCAAACAAAGAACTATCAGGCTCAAAATAGCAATAATGCCAAGTTTGAAAACCCTTTATCTATGGTCTGTGATAATTTTCTTGTCTTTAAAGCATAAGTATGTAAGATTTTGCCTATTTAATAATAGAATATTCCCTACCAACTAAGAGATATCTAACTTGACCAAGGTTATCAAAAAAATGTTATTTAAACCTCCTGACTATCTGTAAAATCTGTAAAGGTTAGATAGATACTTTCCTCTTTAGGTTGTTCCAAAATTTGTATTTCAAGGAGGGAGGGAGGGGAATAAAGTAGATTGTCCTGTGATTTTTTTTATCATAAGTGGAAGTATTATTTGATAATTTTTTTTGGTCAAGCAACAACATTTTAGATATATTATATCTACTCTTCATAATAAATAAGTATTATTATGCCCATTTACATGTGGGGTAAATGAAGTGAAGAGAGGTTAAGATATAATCTCAAGGTTACCTGACCAGGTAGTGGCATTAAGCATTTTGAATATAGGTGTTACAACTCCTAATGTGTTCTATCCACTACATCCTGTGTTAGCTGCTTTGTATACCCATAATAATTGTTCTAAAGATATAATAATGGATGATAATTATGACATTTAAAACGTTTTATGTGCCTGGTTGCAAAGTAAAGAGATGGACTATATCTGTTATATATTATTGCTCCTATCTTTCAAGTTATTTAAAATATTTAAAAATCAGTGCCCCTTTGGAAAATGCAAGGGAACATCTCATTATTCTAACTGATAAAATAACAGGAAAGAACATGTTTACCTTTAATTTTGTATGAATTCTATCTCAGGGTAACTGAATATGTGATGAAGGGAGGCTTTTCCTTTTCTGTATATGTCTTTTTTTTAAATAATAAGTTTATTTTTAGAGCAGTTTTAGGTTCACAGCAAAATTGAGCAGAAAGTACAGAGAGTTCCCATTACAACCTACGCATGTCTGTCCCCCAAACCTCCCCCACTATCAGCATCCTGCACCACAGGGTACATTTATTTCAATTGCTGAACCTACATTGACACATCATCATCCAAAGTTCACAGTTTACATTTGAGTTCACTCTTGGTATGGTACTGTCTATGGGTTTTGACAAATGTATAATGACATATAACCAGCATTGTAGTATTATACAGAATAATTTTGCTGCCCTAAAAAATCCTCTGTTCTTTGCCTATTTATCCCTGTTTCTCCTCTAGCCCCTGGCAACCACTGATCTTTTACTGTCTCCATAGTTTTGCATTTTCCAGAATGTCATATAGTTGAAATCATACAGTAAGTAGCCTTCTCAGATTGGCTTCTTTCATTTAGCAATATGCATTTAAGTTTCCTCCATGTCTTTTCATTGCTTAAGAGTTTATTTTCTTATAGTGCTGAATAATATTTCCTTGTTTGGATATACCATAGTTTATTTATCCATTCACCTACTGAAGGCCATCTTGGCTGCTTCCAATTTTGGGTAACTATGAATAAAGCTGCTGTAAAAACTTTCGTGTGGACACAAGTTTTTAACTACTCTGAGTAAATATCAAGAAGTAAAATTGATGGATTATATGGTAAGAGTATGTTTAGTTTTGTAACAAACCACCAAACTGTTTTCAAAGTGACTGTATCATTTTATATCCCCAACAGCAATAAATGAGAGATCCTGTTGCTCCATATTCTCTGCAGCATTTGCTGTTGTCACTGTTTTGGGTTTTGGCCATTCTAATAGATGTGTTATGGTATCTCACTGTCATTTTAATTTGCTAATTAAATATATGACCTAATATATGATGTTGAATATATTTCCATACACTTACTTATATCTCTGGTGAAGTATCTCTCAGGTCTCTTGCCCATTTTTAATTGGGTTGTTCATTTTCTTATCACTGAATTCTAAGAGTTCTTTGTATAACAGTCCTTCATCAGATATGTGTTTTGTAAATATTTCCTCCCAGTCTGTAGTTTGTTTTCTCATTCTCTTGATGTTGTCTTTTATGGAGCAGCAGTGTTTAATTTTAATGAAGTCCAGCTTACCAACTCTTTCTTGAATTGTGCCTTTGATGTTGTATCTAAAACCTCATTGCCATACCCAAGGTCATCTAGGTTTTCTCTCATGTTATCTAACAGGAGTTTTATAGTTTTGCATTTAAGGACAGAAGTTTGCCCTGTGACCTCACTTCTCTAATAGATCTAAGAGGAGTTGTTGACTTTTTCAGTCTGTTTCGCGTTTTTTTTTTTACTTGTTAGGATGCAGTGGTGACTTCTAAGCTCCTTGGAAGCTGGATCAGAAAACAAAATTTGGAAGGTTTTTCTTTAAGGGAGGATTCTAATTAATAAAGAGAAAAATAATAAAATCAAAATATCATCATTTATCTATCTCTAATAAAACGATTTACTGGGGGAATGATTATTGAAGTTTGCTAGATCTGGTGAAAGCTGATGGGAATATTTAAATGGATGAATCAGGTTGACACCCTTATCAATCTTAACAGAGAAAACAGTATGTGCAATAGGAAGTACACATCAATACCTGTGAGGTAGTCTTGCCAAAATATTGAACATTATTCTTATCAAGTCTCAAGCTTTTACTACCAGCTCATACAAGAAGAGATAGAGAAATGTGCTAGATGACACCAAGGGGATGCCATTAACAAAAGCCAGAGTATGGAAAATTCTACTGACAAAATCTCTGCTTCTTCATTAAGTACATGGGGGGAAAAAGCAATAGAGAAAAGATAGAGGGGAAAATAGATTTTAAAAATGTTAATAGTTATTGCAATCAGTGGTCCTTGATTGAATTTCAATTCAGAAAAAAATCAACTATAAGCAAATTATCTGACAAGAGGGGAAATTTATATGTTAACTGGCTATTTGACAATGTTGAGAACTTTTTTGTGACAATCACATTGTGATTAGGTGTAAAAAAAAAAGAGGCTTTGTTTTTTAGAAGCATATGATGAAGTATTTGCGAAGGAAATGAAATTATGTCTGGGATTTGCTTATGATAACCCAGAAGCATAGGAGAGAAGAACAAGCATGTATCTTGGAGTTCATTTAGTCTAAAATCTTTATTTTATTGGGACAAACTCAGAGGGGCTAAGGAAGTTATCTCTTGCAATCAAGTGTAGCTAATGGCTAAGCTGAAACTAAAATTAATTTCTGATTCCCATTCCACTGCTTTAAAAAACAGATGGAATGTTTTACCTACTTCTTTATAATTACAATTGCTTTGATTTGTTTAACAAAACAAAAATTAAGAAAAATAAAAAATAACCTCTAGCTGATTAATAAAATTTTAAGCAATTGGGTTATGAATGAATGGAATTTTACTTATTTGAATAAATTAAAAACTATAAAAGACCTAAAATTTTATTTCCTTTTATTATCTGTTTCTTCCCAAGGAAACAAAATTTCTACGAACTTATGTATCTTGGCAATTTAACACTGTTGCAGTGTTGCCCCTTTTCTGTTTGGACCCCTTATCATTCTTCTAAGCCACCATCTCCCCTCACTGTGGCCTTTCATAGGTGATGGAAATTTTCCATATGTCTAACTTTATAGACTTTCATTTTCTTTATTCCAATTACTTCACAACTTGATTTTCCTCAGTAGTTTCTTCAAAGTGACTAGCTAATATGACAATGTAATTTCTGTTGAGATGTTAATGAATGATAACAACTTGGTTTGAATGTGTTGTCTTTTTGAAATACCTGAAAGAGAAATATAGGAATTTAGGCAGCCATGGTGGATGTGATAACTGGGGATATTTTTAAACAGTGGGTGGGAAAACGTTAAGTGTTCCTCACCTAGTATTATATACAACCTAATCTTCTAATATTTAGGATCATTCTTCACTTCAATATTTAGCCATTGTTTATTATTTCTAATCTTAAGGGGAAGGCATTATCAAATTACAGTTCAAATAATCCATCTGGTTTTACTGGTGTGCAATTATTTATTTCCTTTTGTTATCCATCAAACAATGATAAGAATAACTTTGGGTTGGTTTCCTTCAAAGTAGCTGCTAACATTAATTTTTTTTTTTTTTTCTTTCTTCTTGCGGTATGCGGGCCTCTCACTGCTGTGGCCTCTCCCGCTGCGGAGCACAGGCTCCGGATGCGCAGGCCCAGCGGCCATGGCTCACAGGCCCAGCCGCTCCACGGCATATGGGATCCTCCCAGACCGGGGCACGAACCCGTATCCCCTGCATCGGCAGGCGGACTCTCAACCACTGCGCCACCAGGGAGGCCCTGCTAACATTAATTTTTAAATTCAAATTCACAATATATTTACTAAGATAACTTTCCACAATGAGTTAAAAGTGCAGACAAAATTTTATATTTACCATTCAGAAAGTTTATATTTTCCCTTTCATATAAGTGAGAAAGGAAGAAGCAAAGTTATATGAGCAAGGCTTAATTAAATGCTCTTTACTGAAAATTTTACTAAATTTTAAATTTATATGGACTTTAGGAAAATTTGACTTAAATTAAATTCTCTTCAATTGAGAAAAAATTGAATTCTCTTTTACATCACTGTTTTTTAAAAATTCTCTTTCTTACTATTTATGTCTCTCATTGTTGGGATGAATTTTGTGATGATAGGACATTTTTTTTTTGATAAGTGACTTCTGTTCTAGATTCCTTAAGCTTCTTGCTCTTTAAGAAAAACAGTTAATACATAACTCAAAAAAAGAATTCTAGAATCAGAGTGCTTCTCAAAAGAAAACGGTATTCTATATTAGACCAAAAGCTAACTATAAGTTAATTTCTAAAGGCTGGCTTGAAATACGACAACAGCTAGCTTTAAGTTAATTTACTTTTGTTTTGTCAGGTAACAAAATTTTGAGAATTTACTTATGCCAAAAAATATATCAGATTTTATGGGAGATTTTAGAAGAAAATATACAAAATTCAAATTACAAGAATAAAACTTCACACATAAAAATGTTTGAAAAATATTTTAAAGCAATATATCAATATAAGCAAGAGCTGATAATTATTGTACAGATGGGCAGAATAGGTAGGTAGTTAGTTCAGAGACTGGGCAAGAATGCAACCTGGAATTGAAGAGATCTGAGTTTGAATCATGACCTGTGTCTTATTTAATTTAAGACATAGGGTAAATCACACTTGGATTACTTAGTTTCCTCATCTATAAAATGTGAATAATTAGAGGTGTGCTGGAGCCTACTCACATTGGCTTGTAAGATCCAATTGCTAAATTTTCAGGAATTTGGAAATCTGATTATTAAACATTGTCATTATTAAAAATTAAATTATATAAATTTTTAATTAAACAAATTATGTTAAAATCAAAGGTAATATATATACAAAACTCAAGACCTCCTAATTATTTTGTTACATCTTAGTATTACATATGCTTTTGAAGTTATTTTTGTCAATGATAGTTATAGGGTAGAAATAATATTATATATAATAGTACATACTGTGCACAAACTGTTGACCATATAAATCAGGGATTAATTTATTGTTTTGTTGATTTCTAGATTTAAGAAATTGATGGTGAATTTTATATTATGGATTAAATCTAAAAGTGTGTCATGTTTGTAACTGTTACATTGTGAATAGCACAAAAAACCGAGGAAATAGTCTCCTAGTATTTGAAAACAGTTATTCAGCAAGATAGTCGCTCACTCATTGCTGAATGAATGAAGTCTTCTTTCATTTTCACTTTTATCTTACTCAGTAATCTAAACAAAATTATCAGCTTACATTCATGAACTACACTTGTTTCTTGCTTGCAACCATAAGTTGGCTATAGATAAAGAGATGGACAAAAATCAATGAAAGCATTCTATGAGAATCAGTTGACTATATGGGATTTACAGTAAATATTATTGTATATTTTATTATTATTTAAAGGTGATAAAATACCCAGAATATCCAGCATGATATCTTCTATATAGACGGTAGTTGTTGATGTTACTTTAAGACATGTCTATGTAGTAAAGGAGTAATTGACAAGAAGAGTTGAAATTACCCAAAAAAGTTTTTAAAATAAGTGTGTTTTTTGGTAGATTTTGAAGTGGCATTATGAATTGAGCTAGTCTAAGACTTATAGCTAAAATGAAGAGAATTCACTGATGTTCAATTTTGTCCTTCGTTGCTTAATTACCTTGCCTGTTATTTTTAGCTTAAATAAGCTGCTTTTTCTCACTAGAATCACAGGGAATTTTTTAGACTTGGACTTCAGAGCCAAACTATTAAATCAGAATTTCCAGGGATTGGAAACACATTCCTGGTGATTCTGGTGCATCCAGTCCAGCTATACCTGAGGACTGGGGTTTGGGAACCACTAGAAAAATAAGGAGGGGGATACTGAGGTCTTGTTTCAAATTCCGTTCCTGATTTTTCCTGGTGCTGTGAACTTGGACAGTTTACTTGACCTCTCTGTACTTTGGTTATTCCAGTTCTAAAGTGGGAGCAATGATAAAATAGTAATGAAATTGCAATATATAAGAAGACATGATATTCAGTATTGCTAAAAGAGAAAAATATCCTCTGGTTTTGTACCGCATATTCTGTCAAATTCAGTCAGCATATCTATTGCCACTTGAATTAGTCTTGCTTCATCACTCTTCTTCTCCCTGTGAATGGAATTTGCCATATACAAATGCTAACATTAAAAAAATTAATTTTATTTATATTAATTCTGTGAGAACAATTGCTACTTCCTACTGGACAAACAACTGACTATACTTCTAAGTTAAAATGATCAATAAGAAAAGTTTCATTAATAAAACACAAAGACTAGATTTTTTGTTTATTAAAACTAAATTCTATTTTTGTTTCAAATTTGACTAAGGAATTTCAATCTCATATGGTTATCACATACTGAGGATTTGTAATCTCGAATCATATCTGTATACAAATGTATTAAAGATACATTCAATTCTAAATTGTATTCAGTTAACCATCTGTTTTAGAGAAAGTTACCAAGTGATTAAAATTAAACTTGACAAATATTTCATAAAAAGTATGTGTGAAAAAAAGTTTATGACTCAAATTGGCTTGTGTTGAAGTATTTTTTCCTTTTAGCCACAAGATGGTGCTTTTGTACTCTGTATTTCCATTGAGAACACAAAAACATCTTTAAAATGGTTGACAAAAGACTTTAATTTTATAAGAATCATTAGAGTTCAAAGCACTTGTTATTATTTCCAAAAAACACTCCTCACTACACCCTTGGGTAAGAAATGTTAATATGAGGGTGAAAATGAAAAAAAAAAATTTAATGCATAGGGACAATCCATTTTATCTATTTTTAAGGAGGGTTGTACTCAGAGTGTGTTTGTCACTTCTGTTCACAGATGAGGAAAGTCCTCCATGTAGCCAACATCTCTGTATTATCATATAATCCCCAACATACCATAGACCTATTTATTAAGATGCTGAAACAGGAGCCTATGCTAGTCTTATTATGTGGTTCTCTTAACGTGTTTGGGTTCAAAAGCCTGAAGGTAAAAAGAGAGAGTCCTCTAAATATAAACTTGTTGTGCTTCATATCCAAGGTGCCTTATTTATTTATTTATTTATTTTGTATGGATGCCACAGTTCCATTCTTCTTTGGCTTTTTTATTCTAAAAGGACTTCTTGGCTTGTACCAAACTGAGTTTATTTCTTACCCATGACAGTCATGGACATCTTAAGATCTGGGAGTTGAAGAGCCCGTAAATATCCTTTATTCAACCTCTTAGCAGAAAAAAGGCATTCTTTGTATACCATCTCTTGATTATCTAACTGTTGTTTCATCAACAAAAACCTTTCTGTGATGACTTTTTTCTTTTTGTCAAACACTCTGCTCGCTTGTTTTTTTAATCTGCTAACCCTCTTTTAGACTTTCCTGCCTTAAGAGATTTTCATAAAGATCAAATATCTCATAGTTTTACTATATCTTGTCACTTAAAATGTAAGCCACTATAGCAAGTTATTTTGGAGAGAAGAATCATCATCTACCTGCCTGGCAAGATTTTTGGAGATATTACATCCCAATTTTTTCATGAAGCTTTCAGGAAACAAGTTATCATTGTAAAAACAATTCAGAGTCTTTACCCAGAACCATGCTTGCAACTTAACTTCAAATTTCAACTTCAAAACATTTAAAAGGTTCTGGTTCCACCTGACCAGATTTTTGCCTGGTCCCAGTGGCAGTACAGAAAAATGAATGCCAACTTTGTGAAGCATAGTCTTTTTTTTTTCCATTCGAGAAGTATTATTTTATATTTTGAAATAAAAATTTCACTAAATTGATAGCCTCTTACCTACCTTAATTTCTTTCAAGGCTTTGTGTGTGAGTGGGGTTTGGGTTGAAGGAGAGGGAAGCAGAGGGCAGGCAAGTGAGGAGGATGTGGGGTCACTTAACTTACATGGAGACCCCTGCATAAAGGACTCATCTCTGTAAGTGGCTCCTTGTCTTAAGCAGGTACTTAAAATCTCCCAGTCTCCAGGACAATTTTGTTTGACCTGTGGTTAAAGACGGCCTTTACTAAGCAACTGATTTACCTGCTCCCCAGGGTGGAGGGTTGAGACGGGTTTTTAATTTGATACAATTAAAATTGTATCGAAGCATGTAGCTCCTGTGTAGTAGCAAAGAGTCCTTAGTAATGTAAAAGTGAAGGAGGAGAAGACACAGTTTCAATTCCCGACTCAAGGATTACCTTACCTCCCCATGATTATCACCATCTTGAGTGACATTATTTCCTGAATACCTTACTCCTAAGAGAAGACTGAACCATCAGAACAGTCCTGTCAGTGAAAAAGGGGTGTTTTGGGCAGATGTTAGTAAAGGAAACTTGACTTGTGATCTGCCTCCATCTCAGGTTAGTAATGCCTGAAGTGCATGAATTACTTAGATCAACATGTCAATGAGACAGATGTTTCCGTGCCTAGCTCCTTGAGGGGACAAAAGAATTATTTGGCACACATTGCTGAGGGAAAAATAATTCAGATGACTTTCTTCTTCCAAGTCTTCTACACCCATTGTCCTGTCAAAATTGAGAAGGGAAGACCTGCATGCTGTCAAATGTATTTATATTATATTTGTATGGGAAGGTACAAACATACCTTCTCCTCAAGACCATATGAGGTGTTTTGATCTGAGGGTGAGAGAGTGATCCTAAGCATGGGACCACCCAGAGCCTCAACTGCTACAGGTCTAAAATCCATCATGTTCCAGTGTGACTCTGAGCTAAAAAAGCAACCAGCCTTATTTCATTTTTAATGTTTTTTTTCTTAAATCAAAATCTGTCATAACTGTAGTTGCCTTTTTCTTTTCTCCCTTAAGTTACTTCAAGTGGCCCAGTTCCTGGTTTGTATGACTTAAGGATGCCTACTATCTCAGAAGGTATTAAATTGCGTTTCTTGTTCCAATTTAAAGCATGGAGGAGGGAACATGTCCAGATAGTCCTTCCCACACTGATCCAACTTAGGTAGATTAACCAACTATCAGTCACCCAGTTCTCAAGCATCATCACCTGACCAATGTTAATAGTGCCAAAGGACAAGGACAATCAACATCTGTGAAATCTCTTCCTGTGTCAGGGATGGGGAGAGATGATAAGAAGCTGCCCTTGCATTTGAAGCTGCAGACAGGATTAAAATCATGCTGAAAAGACAGGTCAGTATCTTGAATCAATCCAACACTGGGCACATAAGTGTGGTACCAGGATTCAGGTCGAAATAAAGAAAAAGCTGGCCCAAGAATTTGGGGGTAAGATGGGGAAGTCAGGATGGCTGGGGTTGCCTACAGGCAGGAGAGCAGGACATTGATGGTTAACCACCCACTGGGGCATCCTTCAAGTCCTATGTAAAAATATAGCCTCTGGTAGCTTTTATATAATGAATTGGGACCACTGACATCAATTCAAACTGCAATTTCTTCTAAAATCTGACGAAGTTTGTCAGAGGATAATTATTTACCAATCTGATGAGTCCAGGAGGTCCATTAATTAATTCTTCAGTGGGACGCTTGCCATCCTTGTTGTTACTTAATACTGCATACTGAGGTTTGTGTATTACTGGGGTTGGCACGGGGACTACCATAATGATTATACTTGTTGAATGCTCAGTGCCAAGTGCAGTTTAATTCAGTTTCCCTGAGGTCATGGAGGGAGGGCTTCCACTGTGCCATGTATTTACAATTTTTAGAAACAGAGTACGTGGCAATGTGGTTTTACCTTAGGCGATTTAAAAAATTCCTAACCCAGTGAATATTGGAAAATAATTAAGACTAGGTACAAATATATTGCAAATCTGTAAGTTGGCATTAAATGCATTGATTGGACTGAGAATTGGGTAACAGATTAACATTTTTGTCAGAAAATATAATCACAAGACTTGAAAATTATCTGTGATTCTTTCTAGGCAAGGACATAGGGAACAAGTAAATGAAGTACAAGGTCATAACACCTTACTGATAATGGAAATAAATGAGAGATCAAGGTAACATATTTTAAACAAGTCTTCCCTAAAAGACGGGGCTGGAAATGATATGAATCAGATTTTCCTATTAGCACAGGACTAATTAAAATGTTTAATTGATAGAGATTGTTGATTAGTTATGTTTTCTTGTAATCTCTGCTAGGAAACTCAGATTTGGAGGTGTATTATTCAGCTCCATTTTCCATACACTGCCTTTTTAAAATTTGCATCTTATTTTATGTTAAACTGCATTGGGGGGTGCAAGTTATGAGCAATATTTCACTTAGGACAGACACCCATTAAGTTGACCTTGTCATTAAGAGAATCATGTGTTTCATTGCTGAATTTAAAGCTTTGATAATCATTTTAATGGTGCTTCAAAATGACCAGAAATCTCTAGCAATAGGGATTACAAATTCTCACATTTCCCCAGGCAAATAAAGGACAAGACAGGCCACCTAGTCATGTTCCAAAAGGCTTTTTCCCTTCTTTATCAGATAAGTATTTATGGCAGACAAGCTACCTCTAGGCTTTATCGATGATAATGATAAACTGAGAAGGAATGACAGCTGAAGGAGAGAGAAAAAGCAGGAAGGGAAGCAGGAAACATCTACTGGGGTGTCACTGTGCATCAGAGAGAACCGCAAAGCATCCTAGGGAGCATGGGGGTGGGTAGACGAGGAGGAGTGTGTGGACTGACTCACCAACAAACATTCAGAGTTTTAAAAATTCCAGGAAGTTGAAGAAAGCTAAAGAACTCTTAATTTCTACATCTGATATTTTCTAAAAATTGAGCCATATTTATGTTTCAGATCGTTCTTGGGCATTATTATTTCTGTCCCCTTTTGGAATGCCATAGTTTTGGAACATTACTACAATAACACAAACATGGGTCAGGTAGTACCGGGATTCAAGCAGTGCCTATCTGCCGTGGAACGCCAAGTCCTTTGCAGATGCTTTCTTCCTCTGCTATGTTCTGTTAGAATCTAGGGTGACTCCAAAAGTATTTGGCTGTTAGGTTGTTTCTCAGATGTGTTCACAAGATGATTTACCTTCTGCAGCTAAAACTTGTCACTTCCTAGTCATCTAAGGCAGAACTTAGAATTTGCATTCTATTTCATCTCAAAAATAACTTACGTATCATATTGTAGTTTCATCAACATAATTTTTTGTTTGTTTTTTAGTCATATCTCTGATTTATTTTTTGAAAAAACCCTGAGATGGGAACAAGGTGCAACGGCTTTCAAGTCTCCATTTTCAAGGTCAGCGTGTGGCAAATAAGTGTCATGGAGATCTCACTGGTGTGTCACAGTGGGTTTTTTGTTGCCTTCTTATTCTGGAACTATAGGCACTGCATTGAGTATGTATAGTGTCTTCATGCTTGCTTCCCAATCCCAATTCCAATCCATTTTACCTTGTTCACTGGAAACTTGTGGCTCTTAATCATAGACTTCTCAGAGAGGGAAGTTCCCAGGCCAACAAGGTACTGGGAGATGTGCACACATCCCTGCTATTTCGCTTTTCAGCCAGACACAATCAAGTGTTCCATGCTCTTTTCAAAGAAACGTCTCCCCCAACCCCCATATGCTAACCAGCACAATCCTCTCTGTTAACCATCCTGCAATATGCTTTGTTAAAATTCCACTTCACAGGTGTCAACAGTGATGGCAATAACCATTATCCTTACCCAATGTGCTTCTCTACATGTAGACTTTTACTTGTGTGTTGAATGAATCCTTAGGCATCACATTACGGCACCAGTGGTCTCCAAATTGATTTCAGTCATTTACCCCATCAGTAATAGATCTTTTGAGCATGTATTTACAAACACTGCATATATATATATTTAATAGATATGAATATAGAACTATACTATAAATTTGATATTATAGTATAAATATAATGTATATTATATTAACAATTTAGTAATTATGTAGTAGTAGTGATATTAACATAGTATATTAAAAACTAGTACTAGTACAAATTAGTATCTAGTACATTATAAAACAGTGTAATTCTCCTTATATTCTATCATATACACAAAATATAGGCAACAAATAGCATGATAAGAAAGAAAATGTAAAAATAAATACAAGGCTAGTTGTTTTCTTTCCAAACTTAATTGACTGTCTTGAACAACACCCTGGGGTTCATGCATCATTTTTGCCAAATGTTATCTTATTCTAACAGAGAACATTAATGGGTTTGTTACTACAACAAAAATATAATTTAAAATTATTTTATATCTTCCTATAAGACATATATTGTGTGACTTGTTGATTTACTCTTTGACTTAACTTAACAGTCCTTAAGATAATATTGAAAGTAATTTGCATCTCCTGATGGCGTACTTGTGAGGTGGTAAATAGAATATCTTGAGTAGTAATAGAAAACTGGCTTGAGATTAAAATTTTTCTCTGAATAGATTTAAAAGTAAATAATGATTGTGACTTTATGGGGAAAAAAATGGAGCTAAAAGGACTAAAACATTTTCCTAAGATTCATGAGTGAGCCTAAGACAAAAGTAGAAAAAGAAAATAGTTCCCCAAGCCTCAGTGTTCTGAAACAATGACCTTGGAGCTTTTAATTTTTATAATTCCTACAACTAAAGGATACAATTACATCCTTGTGCATGTATGCAGGAGTTTTAAAAATAATGTAATAAGATGATCAGTCAAAGCCATTAGTTGTAGCTTC
The DNA here is from genome assembly GCF_025265405.1 of Mesoplodon densirostris. NCBI lineage: Eukaryota > Metazoa > Chordata > Mammalia > Artiodactyla > Ziphiidae > Mesoplodon > Mesoplodon densirostris. The sequence continues at coordinate 76,814,595 of NC_082668.1, read as the reverse complement.
TATGTAAATCACATACGTCCAAAATTCTTCTCCTTTAGATAACTTTTCAAAAAGAAATATACAATCAAGAATGGGAATGTATGCATTACTATATTTAAAATAGATAACCAACAAGGACCTACTGTATAGCACAGGGAAATCTGCTCAATATTCTATAATAACCAAAATGGGAAAAGAATTTGAAAAAGAATAGATACATACCTATGTATAACTGAATCACTTTGCTGTACACCTGAAACTAACACAACATTGTTAATCAGCTATACTCCAATATAAAATTAAAAAATTTTTAAAAACATTAGGTTAGTTGAGAATGACTGAACCCCTAGTGAGGGATAAATATTGTATAATTTACTAACAAATATTTATAAATATATATAAATCAAGTAATGCATAAATTGGTCATAAACCAATAAATACTTTCTCTTAAAAAAAAGAGGAAAAAACGAGAATGGAAACGTATGCTTGTTTCTCCAATTGGCATTTTTAGATATTTTAACTGAGACAGATCACTGACTAAAATATAAGTTAGTGCTGAATGATGATCTCTCTTTTTTTAATTGAAGTATAGTTGCTCTACAATATTATGTAAGTTACAGGTGTACAATATAGTGATTAACAATTTTTAAAGGTTATACCCCATTTATAGTTATTATAAAGTATTGGCTATATTCCCCATGTTGTACATGATCTCTTTTTAAACATTACCTATAACTTTGGCCCATATACATTGCCTTCCATGCCCAAATATCATTTCATAGGTCTTTTCTTTTTGGCATGTGGAAATGTTTTTTTTTAATTATTAATTCTTAACATTAAAATAATATGTGATGGATACTTTTCAGAATTTTATGAAAACTATAGGCTCTCTGCCCTGGACAATGCACCTGTTTACCTTTGGTCTTACAAAAGGTTAAGATCTTTGTTCTAGTATGATTATAGTACAAAATCTTCTTTCACACCCCCCATTTCATAGAAAGTTATTTTTAATAAAGTTATATATAAAGTGAAATGTACTTATTTTCCATGAACTTGAAATTGTAGATGTGCCTCCAAGGTAGCAGCTTAAAAAACAGGATTAAAGAAAGAGTAAGGAGGGAAGAAAAACATGGGGCAGTCTTCTCCTACTACAATTTCAACCTTTGAAGGTGGCTGACTCAGTGTGAGTGGCAAGAGAATTCTGTAAACCATGGGGTTGATTTCAGAATTTGATCATTGGAACGTGGGCTGTAAGGCTTATGCATTTCTGGTGGTCTGTCAACAACATTTGCCATAGTGGTAAAGAGATAGGTGGGCCATGAGATTTGAGGGGATTGAAGTCAGAAGTGGGAAAGAGAAAGGAAAGTCCTGTATAGATTTGGAACTAGGAAAAGCCCATGACCTGGAAAGAGTCCTATTGGCCTAACCATGCTGAAGACTGATTCAGAGGTAGGTCTGTTTGAGAAGAAAAACTAGGACTTCCCTATTTGGTCTAACTGAGGCTAAAGGAATTCTCTCCACTATGAATAAATATAACAGCCATGACAGAGATTGCAGCATTTACCAGGGCAATACAGAATTTAGATTTTACTAAATTGGTAAATATAAAATGCTTGGGAATTACATTACCTTAGATATCATCACAGAACTCCTTGAGTCTTTGTTAGAAATTATGCCAATGTTTTTCTTGTTTAATTAAGTCTCTTAGATCAAATCACTGTGTATTATTTTTCTATATCCTGGGAACGATTTGTAGACATTAAGTGCTTGTAAATAGTTTCCTGCCCCAGGGCCTTTGTACATGTGCTTTTCTCTACACTTTGCTTTTCTCTGATATTTTTATGAACCCCCTTCCTCATCTCCTTGGGTTTCCACCTAAATGACATACTCTCTGTGAGCCACCTCTAATCATCCTATTTAAATTGCAACCTTTCTCTAAATTCCTTATCCCTTTGCCTTGTTTTATTTTTCTCATTATTTATCATGATACAACATCAACAATATCTTTTTTATTTTCATATTTATTTTCCATCTCCTCCCAGTATCATATAATCTCTATGGTGGAAGAGTGTGTGTTTCTTGTTCACTGCTGTATTTAGTATCTGGAGCCATGCACAGAGGAAGCGCTTGATAAATATTTATTGAATGAATAAATGACTAATGGAAAAATAGGTAATTTCTTTTATTCATCTAACAATATTTACACAGTATTTTCTACGCGCAGGTCACCATAGTGGCCACCTGGGATAGGATAGTAAAAAATGACATGATCTCTGCTCTGAAGGAGCATACAATATATCCAAGAAGACAGGCCCATAAATAAATAAATATAATATAATGATATAAATGACATAAAATACTAAGAGACTGCAGAAGAGGGAGCTGTTGAATTGCTAAGGGGTTGACCTCTGAGCTGCATTCTTAAGGATGAGTAGGAATTCACTAGGAAAAAACAGGGTTGCAAAAGGAGAACAGGTTTCATTTAGTTGCAGGGATATGTGTTTATAGTCAAAGAGGCTGCTGTTGGGGCAGTGTTTTCAGGCACGTGAACATAAATGGAAAGAAAGAATGACCATCAGCACTTCGGCATTGAGTACCTCCAAAGACCACCCTTGGCTAGCAGCATGGACTGCTCAGTACAATATTTCTCTCTGTGTGGTCTTCTTTGCCTCTTAGCCAGCATTATGCTTTTGCTCAAAAAGAGCCACCTCATTCTCTGATTGTTTTTTGCCAAGTTGGTGTGTTGCCTATGATTGTTTCCCAGCATTCCACAGCTTGAAGTTTGCTTTAGTGTATCCTTATGGTGTTTCTTATGCCTGCCCTGCTTGCAGGCTACATATGTTGTACCATTTTACACTTGGAGACCTTCCAAAATGTGTGAGAGAAAATGAGACCAAAGTGGTTGCCTTTAACCAGAAGCGGGTAGACAGGCAAAGAATCCTAGATTCCCAGAATCAATTGAAACAGACTTGAGAAGTCAACTAGTCAATTTTCTGGACTCTTGGCAGGATTGCAAAAGAGCCAGTCCAGGAATACCACTAACATTTACTCACACATGACTAAATGAACTTTTACTTTGATTCTAAGTAGCAATTGGCTATTAAAAATTGAACATTGAGTGTACAACCTTAAATGCTTAGATTAATGCAAGTTTCCATTTTTGGTAATGTATTTATTCATGCAAGTGACAAGCACTATGATGTTAAAAAATGAAATAAGTTTAATAATGGTCTTCCATTTCCTGGAATAAGTTACCAAACCGTCAAGAAATTAAAACAACTTTTGCTCTTTTGTAAAACTTGATGCTTGACAGGAATTCATCTTTGAGAGGTCTATTATTGAGATGGAATTCTTTAATCTTCACTTTGATACTGACCTTTCAGAGTGATGCAAATGCTACTGGTTAGAAGGCAAGCTTTTGTAAGGTAATCACTTCCAAGTCTGTAATCGGGGCCTTATACAGTCTACAGTCTTACGAAGAGTCTCTCTTCGTAATGGCACAAAAAGGAATTATTGGAGACTGAGTAAGATGGGGATCGCTTAAGAGATATGGCAGGTATTGTAACATACCATCAAGATACAAGACATGAGCCATCTCCTCAAAGAGTTCTTACACTAATTGGGGAGATTGCACATATACACCTGAAAATACTACATGGTACATGATGAATATTTGGAACAAGCCTTGTGATGACATTGTGGCTAAGCATTCTGGACAAGTGGTCCATTGACCAGTACTGCAGACAGTTAGTGTTTGGAGAAATCACTGCGTTGAAGGGACAGAGGAGGTACTCAGGGTGGAAGTGAACCTGAATGGGTTTGAAGGGTAGGCTTTTCATGGATGAAGAGAAATGGCAGGAATATCTTGGATTAGGAAATGAAACATAACAAAGCACATGAGTAAATGTGTAAAATGGTCAAGAATAGAGCATATATGGCCAAATTGGAAAATTCCACTTGGAGGGTTTGAAAGAAGCCAGAGTATATTTGGAGTCCAGTGAATGCCAAGATGACAATCTGGATTTTATTCTTTTGGAAATACAGAGCCGTAGGAGACTCTGATCAGAGGAGAAGCAAGACGAAAACAGTGCTTTAAAGAAAGGAAACATGAGTCTTACACCTTAAAATATTAACAAGGCACAAGACTAAAGAATGGTCAGGAATGTATATTAGTATCACCCAATACAGTTAGAGCAGTGGTTAAGAATGATAATTCCAGAGTAATACTAGCTGAATTCTGGCACCACCATTTATTAGCTGTGACCTTGGATAAATCAGTTAACTTCTTAGTGCCTTATTTTCCTCATTTATAAATTACAAATATTGATAGGGATTACCTCATAACTTTGTAGATGAGCTGATTTGCATAAGGTTTTTAGAACAGTGCACAGTAAGACTTTAATGAATGTTAGCTAGTTTTATTAGAGAACAGTGCCAAACGGCGTCCATGCAGAGAGTATTGATCAGATTTCTACACATCTCTAAAATGGAAATAATGGTGAGTCCTACATTGCAGGGATGGAGGCATGATCACAAATTAAATAATTCCTGTAAAGGTGCCTGGCACAGTGTAGTCATTAAAGACTATTAATTGGCTAATCCATGGCCATCCATTTAAATCAGATACCTTTAAGTTCAGATGGACTTGTTTTGTAAAATTGTTTGGTAAAAGTTCCTGTGGTCTCTGGCCTCAGAAGTCTGACTTAGATCAGATACCTTATTTGGGTTTCCTGTAGAATGACGAAGGCACATGAAGGAAAAGCCTTTGTTTGGGGAAACTTGATACTTTTCTGTTATTGCCAAGACAAACTCATTTGGACAAATAAAAATTGATTTGGAAATTTTAAAATAAAAATTGCAAACCAAACAGGATGTAGTCTCGTTAAGGAGGAAATGATTCACTGGATTAGCGTAATTAGATAGGCTCTATTTGTGCAAGACTTAAACAATCACTAAGTTCTTTCTTTAATAACTTAGTGCTGCTGTCGCTGCCCAGCTCTGGTCTAATCTAGGTGGAAAATGAAAAGCAGTGGGAGGAAAGCACACAGATTTCCTGTGTGTGTGTGTACGTGTGGCTGAGTTTGCATGCATGCACACACATCTACTTAGTGCCTTTGCTGCTATCAACTTTTCTTACAACTTTGTGCTTCCAAATGATTTTGAAATTTTAGTGTGTTTTTGGCAGAGGATAGATTCCTCACTTTGAATAAAAGGTAGTGAAATCAATGGCAGTAAGCAGAAATTGTCTGAATGTAAAAGGGAATACTGTTCAAGATCTCTCTCCTTTTCTTCTTCCCGTGAAAGAGAGGTTAGAGAGTGGCATGTGGCTAGAGCAGTTGCAGCTACATGATGGAGGACGGGAGAGCTGTCACCTGCTTTGCTGCGCAGGGTGCCCAGCTTAACCCATCTTTCTTTGGCAACTGTGCCCCAGTGAGAAAAGCTAGCAGTCCATATGTTGAGTAGGCACCATGCCATTTTGACAGGCATGAGTGTCGGCAAGAAAGGGACCATGTATGAGCATCAAATGTGTTTGTTGTGAGAAGGATTCTAGGCCAGGAATATTAAAATAACTGTCTGTCCTTAGCTCTAGCACATATGGTTAAGGAGATATGCTATGATGACTCACATTAACGTTGGAAAAAATATATATAGAATACACAACCATGCTAAGTAAGTTTCTGCTGTTGATAAATCGAGCCTGGAATCTTCACAAAGGAAGGTTGTAGAGAGACATACATAGTGATAATAGACTCTTTTCTATGTACAAAATAGAATTGACTTAACAACTAAATTCCCATACAATTACAGTTCCACTGAACTGATGAACAGACCAAAGGATACTGTTAGAATTTTGCTGGGAGGTCCTCAGGTATTCTCCAACACTATTTGAAAAATAAATGGGATAGAATGAGTTCACTTAATATTTCAATTCCAAAGAAATTAAATTAATTTTAGCAATGTTAGTTAAACTATTTTCCTGCTACAGGGACCATTTGTTTTTAAATCATTAAAGGTTTTTAAATGACATTGTCCTGACATTTGGTCTGATTAAATTAAGGGAATTAGTATAAAGTCGTTTTATTTCTCCTTAGCTTTCTAAATGAATTGTACATTTTCCCACGTAGGAAAAGGAATTATCGAGCTGTTTTATACTTATATCAATTTGTGTGTTCATTAACTGCATAAATATTTAGGCATGGAACTGCTTCAATTCACAATTCAAAGGTTCCACAAGGCTTGCTTAACTCCTTGGAAAGCCAGCATTGTATGGGGCAAAGGGGATAGGATATATATTCTAAAGAGCTATAGGTAAGATTTGATAGTTGTCCACAAGGTGTTTAAATTTATACCTATATGCATACATACACATGCCCCCTCCAAAACCACACAAGCTTAGCATTTGTCATTTTGAAGCCTAGGGAGGTGCATCTAGTTTGCCTCTAGTTCTAGTAACTTGGCCTCCTAGGGAAATGCTCTAGTAACGATCTAAATATATATATATTGGGGTGTATCTCACTAAGGAATGTGTTGCTTCCTAAGATCACGTTTCCCAAAGATGAGAAACATCTTTTAACATACTGTACGATTCTCTGATATTCTATGTTTATTGTTTATTGTCTACTTTCCCTGACTAAAATGTAATCCATAAGGAAGTACTTTTTGTAGTTTTTATTATTATTAATTACTTTTATCACTATATCCTAATAACTTACCTAGAACAATGCCTGGCACATACGGGTAACTCAGTAAATATTTTGTTGAATGAATGAATTAATAAACAAGGTTATTCTATGGCAATGCCTGGAAAGGCAGATGCCTGGGCTCCATTCATTGTTAGTGCCAAGGGCTGTAGCCACTGTGATCTCCATCAGCTCCCTCTATTCCCAAATAAAAATATTATTTTTAATACGGCCAATTTAATCATTTTTATGTAAAGTGTGAATAGAAGTGTATTTAGGAAACTTTAATATCGATATTGCTCTGTAACATACACACTAAGTTAAAAAGAGTGCGCTTGCTTTGCAAACATAGCCTCGTGGCAAAACTCCCAGCTTCCTCTTCCAACCAGATGGCCTCCCCTAAGCCCTACCCTTCGTAGAATCCTGGAGATGGAGCTGGCCCTACCCCAGGTCCAAATCAGGACAGCTGTAGTGGAACTGGGAATCAGCATTTTCACAAGCTGCCCAGGTGAGTCTTATGCAACACTAAGGTCTGAGAACACTGAACCCTGGAATTCCTATTATAACATAGATTTTTTTTATTCCTGTTTTCATCCATGGCTCTTATGACATTCACCAACTTTGCAGTGGTAGATGCAATTCCCAGTTTTATGGCTGCCTGAAGTGGGGTAAATGCTGATTTCATTATCTTTAATGTGAAATTTAGTGAATGAAGGAGCAATTCCATCAGGAGTTTGGACCGGACAATAAATAAGGAACTGAATGTTTCTTTGATTGCAGATTTCAGTTCTCCACAAACTATAGAACGGTCCCTAGAAAACAAAAGAAAATGAAATTTAACCTTATAAAGCACCAGCCTTCTCCCACCCCACACCCTGGGATGCACATAGGCTGGGTCTCCACAGTGTTCTAACGCAACTCAGGAGAAGGTGCTTCCCCCTGGCGGACAAATTTTGAAAAGATGCCCCTCTCTTGGGCGTTTGTGTCTTAGTTTGACTCAAGGCTGTCTGAGAGGAGCCTGGGCTAGGTTTCCCACTGCTGTGGTGCCCTCTTGGCTAATGATGTCTTATGTAGGGTGCAACAGCCCAACTGTGCAATTGTATGGTAAGGAGTTCCTGATAATTTGAGTCAAAAGTTGGTGTTTGGTGATGAGGTAGTGACAGAAAAGAGCGAATGCTTAGGGAGGTCACCAATGATCTACTGGGTACAGAGAGGAACCCTTATATCTTTGCTATACAGGAAGCATCCTGTTGTACTAAGTGTCCTTTGATGAAAAGTTGTAAATCTCTTCTTGTTCAAATGATAGGGAGGTGTGATTATTGCTTTTGAGAAATCCATAAAGAGGAAAATTCATTTACATGGTACTGAGGAGAGGGTAAGCTCTCAGAGTGGGAACAGAAGGAATCCCTTGGCAGCTGGGGAAAAGATTAGAGAAAATACTTTTGAGATGGTAGCCATTAGGAAACATGAACTTGTAGGTCTCCACCTCTGCTACACACTGGCTACATGGCTTGATACAAGTCATGTCACCAATCGAAAACTAGCATCTACCTCTTCGGTGTTGTGGAATGATTTATACAGTGCTTTATACGTTGAAAAGTCTCTATTTCTGCCCTGCAAATAGGTCCATCTGTACCATTTTTCTAGATTCCACATATATGTGTTAATATACGATATTTGTTTTTCTCTTTCTGACTTACTTCACTTTGTATGGCAGACTCTAGGTCCATCCACATCTCTACAAATGACCCAATTTTGTTGCTTTTTATGGCTGAGTATAGCAGCACAGGGAGCTCAGTTGGGTGCTCTGTGATGACCCAGATGGGTGGGATGGTGGGGATGGGTGGGATGGTGGGGGTGGGTGGGAGGGAGGTCCAAGAGGGAGGGGATATATGTATACATATAACTGATTCACTTTGTTGTACAGCAGAAACTAACATAACATTGTAAAGCAATTATACTCCAATAAAAAAAAATAAGTTGAAAACTGTCAATGTTAATGCTTATTTTGGAAGAGTTTATTTTATCATGGTAAGGACTTTAAATTTTTAATGCTTTTTTAAAGCCTATGTGTATATTATACATTTTGAAGAGACAAAAGTAAACCTTTAGGATCTGAACATTTGTGTGTCTTCTCTTTCTGAAATGACTGCCTTCTTGGGGTACTAATATAAAAATATTTGTGTAGTGCTCTTATATTGTAGTAAATGTGGTTAAATATAGAGGATATCACCAAGAGTAGGTAATCTGAATTCTTGCCAAGCTAGCATCAAAGGTTATGGGGAGATTAAGGGATTTTTCCCCCTAATCAAATGTAAGAGTCTCAATGGGTCAAAAGGGGTTCTGTTTAAAAAAAAAGAAAGATTTCAAGAATTTCTTGAACAGTGAATCTGACTGGATGGCATTATTTATGATTCTCAAAGTTTAGAGTTCATCAGTATACATTAGAATCATATGTGGTCTCATTTGAAATGTCATTCTTAGGCTCCAGTCCTGGAGACTCTGATGCAGTAGATCAGGGATGGGGCCCCAGAATCTGCATTTTAATAAGCACCTGATACAGGTGGGCTGAAGACCACACTTTGAGAAATACTGGGAGAGATGATCTCAAAGGTCAATCTGCACTTCAGCTTCCTTGAGACATTTATTTACATTGAAAGTGTTTTTCTGAAGTTTTTTCAAGAATGTGAGCAAAGCATTTCTTTTATGACTCACATAGTTGTAGAGAAGAAAATCTTCATGAAATCTGCTCTGGATTTCTTCTACACTTTCAAAGTTGGAAAAAGAAAACCTTTGATGTTTAAATAATCATTCAGTATCTCAGATGCTATAACTAATTGTTTGAAAATGATGTGGTTATGCCAGGAATTATTTGAGACTTTTGAAAAATACAGAGAGTAGAAATGTATTATACTTACATGGAGATACTGCTGAAGTTTCACCCAAAAAAGCAAGAGCAATATAGCTTTGACACTTCTACTTAGGTAATTTAAACTACTACCTTACAACCTGGGCTGCAATTAAAATCACCTGGAAACTTTAACCAATTTCTTATATTTAAGTCCCAACTCAGACCAACCAAAAATAAATTTCTGGGGACAGGGGAAGGCATAGATATTCTCTAAAAGCTCCAGAGATAATTTTGCTGTCTACTAAAGCTGAGAATGACAGATTAAACTAAAAGATAATTATTAATAAAATTTTTGGTTTGATATCTCTTTATTTTGCATGAGACTAAGAAAATGTATTTGATTTCCAATCTGATTTGAATGCAAAAGAGAAAGCATTAATTACATTTGACAAATATTCGCAAATGTGATTTCTGACCTCATGGAACTTACTAATTAACAGAAATGAATATTTTTGCTTCCAAGAAAATCAGGTATTAGCTACAATTCTGGGCACATCAGTTTGAATGGAGAGAAAATTCCTGGCACTGGCTAAGGCTAAAAGTTAGTAACCTAACTTTGCAGACGCTGTTTAAGCTCCCTTTAGATTCTGTGACTACATATGACCACAAGAAAGATGGTGGTTACTGAGCTGCAGCCACAGAATCTGAATTCTTCAGTTTCCCATAGGCAGAGTTAATATATTGAATCAAATATATTGAATGATTTAAAATATTTATTAATCATATAGTATATGAAAACTGTGGTTTATCAGGTAGAATGATTTTCACTGTAAGTAACAAAAACCTCTGATAATAATAAGGTGATTTATTATCACACAAAATTAAAAAGTAAGGCTATTGGTGGACTCTAAGTGAATCAATAATTTCATGAAAAACTTCAGTTCTTCCTGACCTGTTCTGCTGTCTTAAGCAGTGGCCTTATCTTGAGTCTGGTTCTCCTTGTGGTTGCAAGGGGAAAGTGGTTCCCTGTGTCAACTGACCCTCCAAGCCTTGCTCCCAGAAAGCTGGAGCCAGAGAGACAAATCTTTCACATGAAGCACAGAATGCAAGTCTTTCCCTTTAGTCTGATTGGGCCCACTCAGGTCATGTGCCTATGTCTAAATCAGTAGGAAACTCTAGAAAAATTCCATTTATGGATTAACCAGACTCCATCTCTGGAGCTGGGAATAAACTCATCTTCCCTTTCATGATAGGAAGTGGTGGGAAGCTGAACAAAATTGAGTTCCTGATGGAAAGAAAAAACAGAGGAAATGGAAGCTGGTTAGGTTTTGAAAACCTGAAGTTTTCAAAATGATAAATGATGTGGATTTAAGTGGAAGAGACATTTTTTCTGCCTTTAATAAATATATAATGTATACTTTTTGCAGGCTCCTGTGCTTTTTCTAAATAAAACTAATTATGCATAACTATTATCAAAGAATTCTATTAACTGATTACAAATTACTCATATAAAGAATGATTCAATTTACATGAAGGCAAGAGATTTAGAGTCATCTAAATGCATAAAAAGGAGAGATATTTATCTTACTTCCAGGGGTTATCATGCACTGTTCAGAGTAAATCTGGATTTTTCTTCCAAGTTTAAAAAAGAAATATTTACACTGAATTGCTTGGGGTGGTCTTCTGCAGTCAGAAATGAGTGTGGGGCCTCCCTGGTGGCGCAAGTGGTTGAGAGTCCGCCTGCCGATGCAGGGGATACGGGTTCGTGCCCCGGTCTGGGAGGATCCCATATGCCGCGGAGCGGCTGGGCCCGTGAGCCATGGCCGCTGAGCCTGCGCGTCCGGAGCCTGCGCATCCGGAGCCTGTGCTCCGCGACGGGGGAGGCCACGACAGTGAGAGGCCCGCATACCGCAAAAAAAAAAAAAAAAAAAAAAAAAGAAATGAGTGTGTCTCCTCTTTCTTGAAATGCCTTTCCCAATTCCAAGACCTTGATAGCTTGGAACAATTTCAAAGATTAATTTGAACGTAGCATACTTTTAAATTTAGTGTAATGGAAAAGACTTCAGATGCTGGTGGCAGGCACCTTTGTTTAAATCCTGCCCTGCCTTCACCCATCACTTTATTATTTGTGAAATCTTGAGTATGTTAATCAGTCATATTGGGCCTGTTTTCTTATGTATGAAGTGGAGTTAAAAATAGAACCTACTTTATAGGATTGCTTTAATGATTAAAAGTATTAGAATTAGAACTGTGCCTGCTGTTTGGTAAGGGCTCACTAGATACAAGCTAATATAATTAGTTTTCTAAATAACCTGTATAGGTTTATCATCAAAATGATCATGAAAATTGTACAAATAAGAATAGGTAGCACTTACTAAGTTCTTACTATGTTCTAGGCACTGTACAACTGTGAAATTCATGTAGATGGCACATTTTCTTCTTACAACAATGGCATGAAGTGAATATTATTATCAACATTTCACAAACTGAAGTTTAGAAAGTGTAGGTCACATCCTCTCATTCCCACAGCTAGCAGATGGAGCCAAGATATTAACTCACAACCGTCTATATTCTTTCCCTGTTCTATGAAGTAAAATATTTTCTCACCATTTTATAGTCTTGCAACAGAGTTTTACTGATTATTTAAAGAATCTGAGCTGCATTTTATTTTTCTCCAAAATATTTAAAACACCTTTAAGTGAAATAATAGGAAGTAAGCTGTAGGTCAAAGGCTGCAAACTTAGCAGCACAGGCTAAATCTGCCCTACACTTGTGTATGGTTGGCTTCTACAGTCTTCACATTTGTTTCACTTAATAGCCAACATTTAAAATTGGGAGATTTCAAGTAAGAATAAAGAGGACTGGCTTCTATTCAAGTTCTGGAAGTTCTGGCAACTCTGGTTCCATGTGTTCAGTGAAAAACCATTGACCTGCTGCTAAATATGGCAGCCTCCTTTCAACTGGACATACACTCTAGCTGGATCATTCTTACTTGTCCACTCATTTCAGTTATCAACCTCTCCCCGGATGCATTTTAATTTGTAATCTTGCTGTAAAAACGTTGTGAAAGTGATTTTTCAGTATGGCTTATTTTTCTTGGAGGAAAATAATTAACTTTCCACTTACTTTTCCTTGTATAAACTTAAATATATTGTTGTCAGCAAAAGCCCACTCTCCCACTTTGATATCAGAGTTGACGTACTCATCAGAAATGTGTCTCAAGAAAAAAATTTCATGCCCTCTGCTTGCCTAATACAGGGCTTTCTGATCCTGGGTTGAACAGGGATCAACAACCAGCCTTAGAAGCATGTCCCTAAAACAGCGCATTTCCTTGACGTCAGATCAGGTTTTCAAGCCATTAGGTCCTTGGTTCAGCTAGTATTTAAGATCTTAACACATGAATCATTCATAGAGTGAAGGAAAAAGCCTGAAGAATGTCTTCCTCTGGGGCAGGCATATGGATGAGATGTGGTATTGGAGGGTGTCCAGAACTCAGATTTCCAGAGAGCTTGGCAAGAATATGGAGAGAGGGATTAAAAAGTAGGAGGTTCTTTTAAAGCTTAAAGCATCTGTGCCAGTGGGACAAAAACATTGTCACTTTCATATTTTCATCCCTGAAACTAAGGAAGTTCTGTGGTTGTTTATTCTAGAAATATAGGTGTTCCTCCTTTTAGGGAAAATCAAAATGCAAAAATCCACATTCACGGAGAGAGATTGGGAATTTGTGTCACAAAATACTGTCCTTTACTGGATGATTTTCTAGATTTTCTTTCCTCCTTTTGCTTTGTTTTTTTCCTTTCTCTTTCTTTCCTTCTTTCCTTCCTTCCTTCTTTCTTTCTTTCTTTCTTTCTTTCTTTCCCTCCCACCCTCCCTTCCTCTCTTCCTTCTTTCCTTTTTTTGTAAGTAAGCTTCCTTGGGACATTTATGGCATAGTTATGGTTATAAAAATTATAAGCAGATAAGAAAACTAGGGCTTAGAGAAGTTGCTAAGTTTTCATAGCAATCTTTGTGAGACCCAGGTTGAACTGATCCTAGCTTCCTGGGTTTAACTGATCTGAGAGTACAAACTACACCCCGCTTTGTATTTCTCCTACACTTCAAGTCCCCTAACTGCCAGTTCACCATATTTTCACAAAATAGGTTCACCAAAACTAAGGATTTGTAGTTAAAAAATCCAAATCCAAGTCTGAGTACTTTTCTATGTATTGAAGATCTTTTATTTAAAAGCAAAGGAAGAAGATTCTTGAGAACTATTAGTAGCAACATTTTGGCACCTTTATTCACTGAATTGTTGGGAAGTCCTTCAAATGAACAGAGATGTGGAAAGGAAAATAACAATAAGGCTTCTGTAAATGGAAAAATCCACAATATCTTTCAAACATTTTCCAGAAGAATGAACTTTTGTACACTCTTCGTTGTTTTAAAATGTGCTCATTTGTTTGGATACTTATTTGTAACGAGACAAGTGATAGTCATGCCAATGTATGAGTGTTCTTTTGAATGCAGGGAAATAAAGCAAAAGGGAAATTTCACATGAAATAGTTTTTTCGTTTCTATTTACTACTGTAACATCTTCTCTAAAGAGCCATTTTGAAGGTGGAAAAAAAAAGTCTTTTAATAGTATTTGCCTACTTTTTGTAATATAACCTATTCAATTGCTTCAGAAGTTTGAGGAGGTACTGGTTTATGTGAACCCTTAATAAAATTATGACTTAACAGAAAACAGAAGTTACTTGGATTGTTTATTCTTAAGTTATTAAAAAATTATTTTAAAAACCTTATTTGGTAAAGGGGGAGGGGCTTATGACTACTAATTCAGAGACGGCTACTTAATGGTGATCAGTCTTATTCCTGAGGGGCAGGAAATAGAGAAAGAACAGAAAGCATGAGCTGATGATGAATAATTCTCTATGTAACATCAGTAACCATTTCCATAGCCATATTTAAATTGCTGCATTATGTTTGCCAAAAATCCAATCATGAACAGTGGACAACTTGATATGTCTAAAGTTTTCTTTTTGACTCATGGAAATAAACAGTCAGCACCTTGATTCAAGGATAGAAGCTCTCCAGCAAAATCAATAGCACACCAGTAAGGGGTTTACATTTTTAGTCATTGAGATGAAAGTGAAAATACTTTTACAATAAAGAAATCAAGTAGAGTAAATGTAAATAACGAGGCTCATCAGCAAATGGTAAATACGAAATATTTTAAGGTTTCTGTCAAGGAAAATATGGTAAATAGATGACATCTAAGTTTTTAATATATTGCTAAATAAAAACATTTAGCACAAGGGGATACATCTATGCCTTTATTACATAGGTTATTACACATGGATAATTGCATAAACTGTGCACTTAGGAACATTTTCTTTATTTGTTTTATGTGGAATTATGGCCCTAATTTAAGCAAGTACGAATTGCTTGTACCCTCAACAGTGACTCTGAGGTTGGCCATGTGACTTCCTTGATCAATGGGCTGGTGGCAGCCTTCAGGCAAGATAGTCTTGGAAAAGCACTTGCAGATTTCTATTTTCTCTCTTCTTCTCAGCTTTCACCATTAGAATACTCTCAGGCTAGGTTGCTGAATGATGAAAGACAAATAGCCTAGTCACTACTGTGACTATAGCCAGCTAACCATCAGAAGTGTGAGCAAAGCCCAGACGAGACCAGCCCCGAAGTTTAGCTTGATGCTGACATGAAGGCTTGTAAGCTAAGTAAAGGCTTATTATCCTAAGCCACCGAATTCTGAGGGGGTTTTATCATGCAGCATTATTATATTATATATAGAAATACTTTATTTTTATTTTGGGGTTGCCCCAAAGAAGAAAGACATTTATAATAAAGGTATCAAGAAAAATAGATATAAATAGCTATGTTTATTGCAATTGATACGTACGAATTTTTTTTGTTGTTTCAACATGGAAAATATAGCAATTAGATGGCATTTAAATTCTCGTTATTGTTAAAAGCAAATCTGTAAGGGAATTCCCTGATGGCCCAGTGGTTAGGACTCTGTGCTTCCACTGCAGAGGACATGGGTTCAATCCCTGGTCAGGGAACTAAGATCCCACATGCCACGCGGTATGGCCAAAAAAAAAAAAAAAAAAGCAAATATGTAATTAGTTGACCAGCATAGATAAATGAAATATTTATTTCTTTATCAGATAGAATGTCACACATGTTAGACTGCATATCTTAGGTATGTAAGCATGTTTTCCCTGACTGCCTTGTAAATGTAGCATGAATGTATTCTATATGGTTAATGCTAATCTTTTCATGTGTCTTTCTTCATGTTATGCTAGAGTTTTATGCAATTGGATTGATCTCAAAATTGGAACACTTTCAAAATACTTGAGATAAAATCAAGGAAAAAATGAGGTGAAAAAAATCTGTAGAGGTAAAACAAGATTTAGGTTTTATATCAAAATATGTCTATCAGCGAACTGTTGTGATATGGATCTTCCCAGATGGGCAAGTATCAATCCTATTAAAATAGCAGTCTTCTTCATAATTTCCACTCAGATAACACACCAAAAATCAGCAGAGCTTATTTTGAGAGGAACATGATGTAAAATGAGCCATATCTGAGTCCTCTTGCAAATGTAAATTGCTAACTGTGAGAAGCTTCAGAAATGTGTGGACTTGAATTTTATTGGCTTAAATAGGTATCTTTAAAATGAGGAAATTTTAGACCTTCCTGATTCAGAGGTACTGTGTTCTCATTCTGCTACTATAGTTGATCTGGTTGCAGAGACCTGGGTAAGCCATGTACTCACAATCCCTGGCAACCATTGATCTTTTTACTGTCTCCATAATTTTGCCTTTTCCAGAATGTCATATAGTTGAAATTATACAGTATGTAGCCTTTTCAGATTGGCTTTTTTCACTTTGTAATATGCATTTAATTTTCCTCCATGTCTTTTCATGGCTATATAGCTCATTTCTTTTCAGTGCTGAATAATATTCCATTGTCTGTATGTACCACAATTTATTTATCCATTCACCTACTGAAGGACATCTTTGCGGCTTTCAAGTTTTGGAAATTCTGAATAAGATGCTATAAATATCTGTGTGTAGGGATTTTGTGAATATATGTTTTTAACTCCTTTGGGTAGATACCAAGAAGTATGATTGATATGGTAAGAGTATGTTTAGTTTTCTAAGAAATTACCAAACTGTCTTCCAAAGTGGCTGTGCCATTTTCCATTCCTACCAGCAATGAGAAAGAGTTCCTTTTGCTCCACATCCTCATTAGCATTTGATGTTGTCAGTGTTTTGGATTTTGGCCATTGTAATAGGTATGTAATAATGTCTCATTTTTGGTCTAATTTGCATTGCCCTGATGACATATAATGTGGAGCACTTTTTCATATGTTTATCTGTAATCTGTATATCTTTTGGTGAGGTGTCTGATAAGGTCTTTGGCCCATTTTAAATCAGGCCATTCATTTTCTTATTGTTAAGTTTTGAGAGTTCCTTGTTTATTTTGGATAAAGTCCTTTATCAGATATGTCTTTGGCAAATATTTTCTTCCAATCTGTGACTTCTCATTCTCTTGACATTGTCTTTCTCAGAGAAGCTTTTAATTGTTTAACAATTATTATTTCTTTCATGGATTGTGCCTTTGGTGTTGTATGCTATGTATTTTCACTTTGGAAAAGATTTTATGTATCATCCAGTACAGCCCTGCACTAGTATAGGACTCTCTTGAAAATGGCCTTACAGTCTTTGTTTGGCCATTTTCAATGACTAACAACACAAACTTCATGAGGCAGTCCATTCATTTTTATTTATTGGAAAATTCTTCATAATCTGATCCTCCTCATTTCTCACTGTAAAACAGTGTAAAATGTATCTGTTTTTTCTTCAATGTGACCAAGCATTCAATAGTCAAGATGATTCTTATATCTACACCCCTAAGTCCTTTTATTTTGTCTAATGTAGAGAGGTTTCTATATCCCTCATTATCGGAGTCAATCCCATAATTGTCTCTGGACACACTGTTTAGAGATATGTTTCTTCAAATGAGCTAAAGCAAAGAACCTAAGTGTGGTCTGTTCACCGTAGAACACTGGACTGTTATTTCTCAACCCAGTCTCTCTATTTCCATCAGTCCATCAGTACACCTTAAATTGATTTAGCCTTTTTGTCAGTTAGAATATAATGAGAAAAATCAGGAAATACCCTAGATATCATAAACAGAAAAAATTCAATACAAATAATTGGTTCTACAAGTAATGGACAATTTAAGGAAATGGAGAGAGGCAACCTAGAGATCAGCCATGCCAGGAAGTGTCTGTATCTACAGGGCTGGGGAGTCAAAAATAGAAGGTAATGTAAGAGAGCCCAAGATCTGAGTTCACCTGGTAGAATGTGTGGACACCATGGGAGGGACTCTCTAGCAGACCTGTAGCCATAGAAGAAAAGTGCCAGTTGCTGGGGATGTCACCTATGGCAGACAGGAATCGGGGGAGGGAGAGAGAAAGAAGATGAAGACAGCAAGGAAGCAGCAGCACCCTGACTTGTCTCTCTGCCTTCCGATCTTCCACCAGTGCTTCCCATGAGTTGAACATAATATAAACCAGTTATTGGGAGAGCCTGAAATATTGTTCCCTATGATATAAGGATGAGCAGGGGAAGGATGAGGAGTGGATCTGACAGCAAACAGGTGACCAGTGGGACACCTTCTTTATTCGAATTTTGCATGCATCACAAAGCAGAAAAACGAGTTCACATTTCTAATAGTTATCAAAACTGCCCTTTCCCATTTACAAATAAATATACAGAATTTTTCTGAATATGTATCTCCTCTGTCTATCTTCATTGATGAAGACAATGCCTATCACTGTAATTTCTGTATCTTCATTGATGGAGAAATTACTTATCAGAATGAGGAGATCATTAGCAGACCCCACTGCCCAGGGGTAGTATGACTGCACATCAGTGAGGGCAACATGGCTCTTCCTGTAATATCTGAATCTATTGGACCATCTTTGCTCAAGCAAGGTGGGCACTCCTTGTATACCCAGTCTCCTTTGGATAAAAGAAAAAAAAAAGAAACAGGATATACAACTCTCATTATTTCCTATGCCTCTGGATTTCTCTCTTAATTACTTCTTCTACACTGTTTATTGACCCTTTTAGGATTTCTAATATTTGGTCTTTGACCCCAGTTCCTAACACAGGGCTCCTAAAACTCTTGTCATTTCCTAAGTGATAGGATTGCTTTTTATTCTAAAGACATGAATCTTGGTGGAATCCAGGACAGCTTCAGGATGGGGGCTCGTTACCAGAAAGATGAAGCTATGATTAGAAGGTTGGAAATTTCTACCACAGCCCTCATCCTCTGGGAAGGGGAGAGGAGCTGGAAACTAAGTTAATGATGAAGCCTCCATAAAAATTCTCACAGTAAAGGGTTTGGAGAGCTGCCAGATTGGTGGATATACATCTACGTGTTAGAAGGATGGCCCACCCCAACTCCACAAGGACAGATGCTCCTGCATTTGGGACATTTCCAGACCTTGCCCTCTTCATCTGGTTGTCAACTGTACCCTTCGTCATACTGATTATTATATAATAAACCAGTAAACCTGTTTTCCTGAGTTCTCTGCACTGTTCTAGAAAATGGTAGAATCAAAGAGGGCATTATGGGAACCTCTGATTTGTAGCCAACTCAGAGACAAGCTGTAGGTAACCTGGGGGCCTACTGCTTGAGATTGACATCTGAAGTGGTGGGCAGTCTTGTGAGACTGAGTCCTTAACCTGGTCCGCACTAACTGCAGGTGGTTAGCTTCATGTAGAGAACCCACACATCTGGTGTCAGAAGTATTGTGAGCGTGAGAGTAGGGGAGGAAATCAGTGTGTTTTTCCAATACAAGTATACATGTAATCTCTTCCATTAAGTAAACCTTTTATAAGCCCACATTATTTGCTAAAGCTTTTTACCTTTCTCCCTTTTACTTATTGGATTTTTGTGAGATTTTCTACTTTTTTGTTGTCTTTACCTCAATTCTATGCTCACTTTGTGTTATTAGGATCTCATACCATCATTCTGTTCTCAGTAAGGACATAGCTTTCTGTTCTCTTTTGTCTGACCTCTGGGGAGCATTTATATGGCCAAACACTTCCTTTGTAGTTTTCTCTTCCTCCGTTTTCCTATGACCACTGTGTCCTGGCTTTTACAACTCTAGCTGCTCCTCAATTTTTTTTGGAATTCTTTCCCACCACTGCCCACTCCTTAGTGTTTTTATCCCTTACTGTTTGTTCCTCCTCACAGATTCCCAGAATGATTATGTCCTCTCCCAGGGCTCTGGTACTTCGCTATGGCTCTCAAATACTGCAGCTTCCATTCGTGAGGCGTGATGCTTTCCAGGGTCAACGGGCTCCTTCAGCACTGGCCCATGTTTCCCCTTTAGTCTCACATTTCCTTCTGCTCAACACTTTAACTGCTTATTAAATATTTGTTGCATAACAAACGAAACTTTCAACATTACTTGTGCAGTTTAAGTAAAGTTGTGATTGACTAAGATCACTCAGGTAATAAGTGTCAAAGTACAGTTTCAAAGCCATCTCTCTCTTCTAAGCAGACTTCATTTTAAGCCACAAAATAGCAATGTTTAAAAAACAGCTTAGTATTGTTCTATAAGATAGTATTTTTTAAGTTAGGACCTCAAGTTTTATCCTCATTATATTCTTCTGTGTGTCTATCACCATGTTTTTTTAAAAACTATTTTGTGTCCGATAAGTTGATTTTAAAGGAATTTAAATGTAAAGAAGATGGAAAATCACTTGAGCCTTTTACCAGCCTTTACTGGTATTCATATGTCTTCAGTGGCCAGACAAATAAATTCAGTGATTAGAGCAATTCCTTGATTGCAGCTAAGCGATGGGGAATGGTGAGGACTATGGTAAAATAGAAAGCTTATGTTCTGTTTAAATATATTCATATACAAATTAAAAAATATATATTTATGCCAAACAAAATACCAGTGGACCAATATTGATTCTCGTTGTTTTCAATCCTTGCTTCAATAATAGCTTGAATTAGAAGCAGCTTTGACTAGAGACAGCCAAAACTGCAACAGAATTTTTATTTTATAGCCAATCTTATACTTCTTGATTCAAGCTGAAAATTAATGAGTTGTCCATTCCACAGATGCTTGATGATAGAAAAAATAGTCTATTTGAACAAGAGACCAAAGGAAAAGAAAAAATATGAATGCATGTTGTCTTGGTGTTTTCTTAGAATAATAAAGAGAGAAAATGTAGAGAGAAAAGAAGAGAAGAGAAATTTTCTGCCCCACAGTCTTCATGAATCCTTATTTTGTTCAGCATAAAATCAAGACTTCTCTGGAGGACTTTCAAAACCCTTTGTAAAGGAAAGCAGCTGAGATCCAGAAACTAAAGACTTACCAAGAGAAATCAGTTCATAAAAGGGATATCAGAGAGACCTTCAAGATGGTGGAGGAGTAAGACCTGAAGACCACCTTCCTCCCCACAAATACATCATAAATACATCTACATGTGGAACAGCTCCTACAGAACACATACTGAATGCTGGTAGAAGACCTCAGACTTCCAAAAAGGCAAGAAACTCCCCACATACCTGGGTAGGGAAAAAGAAAAAAGAAAAACAGAGACAAGAGAATAGGGAAAGGACCCGGACCTCTGGGAGGGAGCTGTGAAGGAGGAAAAGTTTCCACACACCAGGAAGTCCCTTCACTGGCAGAGACAGTGGGTGGTGGAGGGGGGAATCTTTGGAGCCACAGAGGAGAGCACAGCAACAGAGGTACAGGGGGAAAAGCGGAGAGATTCTCGCACAGAGGATCACTGCCAACCAGCACTCACCAGCCTGAGAGGATTGTCTGCTCACCCGCTGTGGTGGGTGGGGGCTGGGAACTGAGGCTTGGGCTTCAGAGGTCAGATCCCAGGGGAAGGACTTGGGTTGGCTGTGTGAACACAGCCTGAAGGGGGCTAGTGCGTCACAGCTAGCTGGGAGGGAGTCAGGGGAAATGTCTGGATCTGCCTAAGGGGCAAGAGGCCATTGTTTCGGGTGTGCAAGGAGAGGGGATTCAGAGCACCACCTAAATGAGCTCCAGAGATGGGCGGCTATCAGCGAGGACACCAAAGACGGGCATGAGGACAGGCATGAGCAGCTAAGGCTGCTGCTGCAGCCACCAAGAAGCCTGTGTGCAAGCAGAGGGCACTAACCACACCTCCCCTCCCGGGAGCCTGTGCAGCCTGCCACTGCCAGCGACCCGTGATCCAGGGACAACTTCCCCAGGAGAACACACGGCGCGCCTCAGGCTGGTGCAACATCACACTGGTCTCTGCCACCGCAGGCTCACCCCGCATTCCGTACCCTTCCCCCCCTGGCCTGAGTGAGCCAGAGCTCCCTAATCAGATGCCACTTTAACCCCGTCCTGTCTGAGCAAAGAACAGTTGCCCTAAGGCAACCTACACGCAGAGGCGGAGCCAAATCCAAAGCTGAACCCCGGGAGCTGTGTGAACAAAGAAGAGAAAGGGAAATCTCTCCCAGCAGCCTCAGGAGCAGCGGATTAAATCTCCACAATAAACTTGAGGTACCCTGCGCCTGTGGAATACCCGAATAGACAATGAATCTTCCCAAAATTGAGGCAGTGGAATTTGGGAGCAACTGTAAAATTGGGATTTGCTTTCCGCATCTAATTTGTTTCTGGTTTTGTGTTTATCTTAGTTTAGCATTTAGAGTTTATCATCATTAGCAGATTTGTTTATTGATTTGGTTGCTCTCTTCCTTTTTTTTTTAATATATATAGATTTTTTTTTCCTTTTTCTCTTTTTCTGAGTGTGTATGTGTATGCTTCTTTGTGTGATTTTGTCTGTATAGCTTTGCTTTTACCATTTGTCCTAGGGTTCTGTCTGTCCATTTTTTTTTCATTTTATTACTTTTTAATTTTTTTATTTTAAATAATTTATTTTTATTTTAATAACTTTATTTTATTTATTTATTTATTTATTTTATTTCTTTCTAATCAATGCAAATCAAAACTACGATGAGGTATCACCTCACACCAGTCAGAATGGCCATCATCAAAAAATCTACAAATAATAAATGATGGTGAGGGTGTGGAGAAAAGGGAACCCTCTTGCACTGTTGGTGGGAATGTAAATTGATACAGACACTATGAATAACAGTATGGAGTTTCCTTAAAAAACTAAAAATAGAATTACCATATGACCCAGCAATCCCAGTACTGGGCATATACTCTGAGAAAACCATGATTCAAAAAGAGTCATGTACCACAATGCTCATTGCAGCACTATTTACAATAGCCAGGACATGGAAGCAACCTAAGTGTCCATTGACAGATGAATGGTTAAAGATGTGATTCATATATACAATGGAATATTACTCAGCCACAAAACGGAGCAAAATTGAGTTATTTGTAATGAGGTGGATGGACCTAGACTCTGTCATACAGAGTGAAGTAAGTCAGAAAGAGAAAAACAAATACTGTATGCTAACACATATATATGGAATCTAAAAAAAAAAAAGATCATTCTGAAGAACCTAGGGGCAGGACAGGAATAAAGACACAGACATAGAGAATGGACTTGAGGACACAAGGAGGGGGAAGGGTAAGCTAGGATGCAGTGAGAGAGTGGCATTGACATATGTACACTACCAAATGTAAAATAGATAGCTAGTGGGAAGCAGTCGCATAGCACAGGGAGATCAGTTTGGTGCTTTGTGACCACCTAGAGGGGTGGGATAGGGAGGTTGGGAGGGAGACGCAAGAGGGAGGAGATATGGGAACATATGTATATGTATAGCTGGTTTACTTTGTTATAAAGCAGAAAACTAACACACCATTGTAAAGCAATTATACTCCAATAAGGATGTTAAAAATAAAGGGGGGGGGGATATCAGATACATGGTATGGCTGCACCACAGTTCATGCAATCCTCTATATCATAGCAGACTTGGAAAGTTGATCAAAGCATTTTTTCTAAATTGAGCCCCCATTAAGGTCTCAGTATTCTTCTCCATACAGGGAGTACTCCTATTTGAGTGAGCTTTACATGAGTAAGATCAAATTCTACCTGGAAGGGGAGGGGGGAGAGAGTGAGAGAGAGAGAGAGAGAGAGAGAGAGAGAGAGAGAGAGAGAGAGAGAGAGAGATGAAGTTTTCTAAATGATAACATAGAGTCTAGTAAGTACTGACATAGCTAATAGAGTAAAATAAGTGAAACCTGATTAATGACAGAAACAGAGCACCGTGGATATGGGTCTTTTAGATTCATGAGTACATGCTTAATTTTTATGTCTTCTCTCCTAAATCAAGCCCTTATATATTAACTGCAACGTTCTCCTACCTGGTTTCTTTGAATCAACTCTCTTGCTTCCTATCTATCTCACACATTTTACTAGATTAATCTACCATAAACTCTACTTTCATCATATCACTCCTTTGTTCAAACAATAAATTTTTATCTTCTAATATATCCAAGAACTCTTGTCTATTCATTTTACTTATTAAAATGAAAAGTGCTTTAGTTCAGTAAATTGGGGAAACACTGAGTTTCCCTATAGTTGTATTTCTTAGAGAAGTAATCCCTATGTACATGCAAGAAGCAATAGTGTTTTATACAAAATCAGCTTGAGAAATCTTGCCATAATGCAGGCATAGACAAATATTCACTTTATGGAGCATCTCCTGATCACAGCCAACCTGATAAGAAATAGAATTGCTCAGGGTGATAACAAAAATACAACCTAGAATAAAGACTGGAATGATGCTGTTCTTTAGGATCCATATTTTTGTTTGCAGTATTCTGTTCTTAATTCATGAGTTTCCTATTGTAATTATCTGAGCAGATTTAGTTTTGATTTTCTTTATTTTTTCCTATTTTTCTCTGACGCTTTAAGAATGGCTTCCAAAGTTTTATTTATATTTCTAAATTAATGGTTTGTGTAGGGGAATAGGACATAGCAGTGAAAGGAAAAAGTAATCACTCAAAAATGAGTCCATAAATGAATTTCAGAGTAATGTTTGCTGACAAAATTGTGCTGTGATTTTCTTTTCTCCTAGTTTTCCATCCGTAGATAACAATGCCCTACATTTGTTTTTATTGTCTTTACTTTGTCTTTTATAGGGTCTGATAAGCAATTTAAAGTCTGAAAATAAAGATCAACTTTTTGCATTTCCAGGGTGATATTAGGACTTCGTGGTTGTTTGCACAGTTCCACTTAAAGATCACAATCTCAAACACATTGATGAATAAAAATGTCTTCTTTGTGCCTAAGCAACCAAAGTAAACCTGCAAATGCCAAACTGCAGAGTATGCCAAGAAGGGCATCACACAATTCTGTCCTTTAAGTAAAAAAAATATATATTAACACAAGTGCATTTTTCTAACATAGGGAAACATGGAAAGCATTGGAGATGTGAAGGTGATGCAGCCTGATACCATGGACATAGACAATGGCCTTTGGTACCAAGAATCCTTGGTGCTCAAGTCTGATATGCAGGATCATGTGTCCCAAAGACATCTATGTTCTAATCCCCAGAACCAGTGAATGTGTCACTTTACATGGAGACAGGGACTTTGCAGATGTGATTAAAGTCAAGGGCCTTAAAATGAGGAGGTTATCCTGGATTATGTAAGTGGACTCGATCTAAGCACATGAGTCCTTAAAAATGGAAGAAGGAGAAAGAAGAGCTTTGAAGATGAAGGAAATTGTCCATGAGTCAAGCCATGTGGTAGCTTCTAGAACCTGGGAATGATCCTCACTTTACTGGCAGCAAGAAAACATGGACCCCAGTCCCCCAATGACAAGAAACTGAATTTTGCCCAGAGCCCCAGTGAGTAGGAAATGGAACCTCCCTTGGAGACTCCAGAAAGGAATACAGCCTGCTGATACCTGGTGAGATCCTTCAAACCTACAACACTGTAAGAGAATACATTTGTGCTGTTTTAAGCTACTGCTTGTGGTAATCTGTTGCTGCAACAATAGAAAACTAATGCACCAAGTAACAAATAACATGAGGAAAGCACATTTAAAAGAGACAATGGGAATAAACTATACAAGGATTTATACAGCCAGAGACTAGGTTCCTGAAACCCTAGAAGCAGATGCAGCTTACATTCTCCCCTATTTTTTTATTTTTTAAATTAATTTTTATTGGAGTATAGTTGCTTTACAATGTTGTGTTAATTTCTACTGTACAGCAAAGTGAATCAGCTATATGTATACATATATCTCCTCTTTTTTAGATTTCCTTCCCATTTAGGTCATCATAGTAGGTTCTTATTAGTTATCTATTTTATACATCGTATCAATAGTGTATATATGTCAATCCCAATCTCCCAATTCATCCCACCACCACCCCCTTCCCCCTTGGTATCCATACGTTTGTTCTCTATGTCTGTGTCTCTATTTCTGCTTTGCAAATAAGATCATCTATGCTATTTTTCTAGATTTCACATATATGCATTAATATATATTTGTTTTTCTCCTGACTTGCTTCACTCTGTATGACAGTCTCTAGGTCCATCCATGTTTCTGCAAATGACCCAATTTTGTTCCTTTATATGGCTGAGTAATATTCTATTGTATATATGTACCACATCTTCTTTATCCATTCCTCTGTTGATGGACACTTAGGTTGCTTCCATGTTCTGGCTATTGTAAATAGTGCTGCAATGAACACTGGGGTGCGTGTGTCTTTTTGAATTATGGTTTACTCTGGGTATATGCCCAGTAGTGGGATTGCTGGATCATATGACAATACTATTTTTAGTTTTTTAAGGAACCTCCATATTGTTCTCCATAGTGGCTGTATCAATTCACATTCCCACCAACAGTGCAAGAGGGTTCCCTTTTCTCCACACCCTCTCCAGCATTTACTGTTTGTAGATTTTTGGATGATGGTCATTCTGATGGGTGTGAGGTGATACCTTATTGAAGTTTTGATTTGCATTTCTCCAATAATTAGTGATGTTGAGCATCTTTTCATATGTTTGTTGGCCATCTGTATGTCTTCTTTGGAGAAATGTCTCTTTAGGTCTTCCACCCATTTTTTGATTTGGTTGTTTGTTTCTTTGATATTGAGCTGCATGAGCTGTTTATATATTTTGGAGATTAATCCTTTGTCAGCTGCTTTGCTTGAAAATATTTTCTCCCATTCTGAGGGCTCTTTATTCGTCCTGTATATGGTTTCCTTTGCTGTACAAAAGCTTTTAATTTTAATTAGGTCCCATTTGTTTATTTTTTGAGAAAGTCAATGTCATATGCACTCTTCATGTACTCTTATTGGTGGTTTTCAAATGCAGGCACAGGACTTCCTGGGATAGATTCCAAGGGGGTCTTGAGGCTAACAACTCTTTTTGTGCACATTCTAAGACATTTGTTTGTATATTGGCATTTTACTGTTTGTAGCAGAGTCGCAATTGTAGTTGAATTGTAAGTATTTTAAATGCATAAAAAATTCAATCTTGTCACCAGAACTAATTTCTCCCATAATAATAGAATTTGTGAAACAAAATTCATAATAAATAATAAAATATTGATCTTTTTCTTGTACACCCATTTTCGAATTCTTATTCCATTGTTGGTTCAACTGTTCTATGTTTGTGATAGTTTGTCTCATATCTGCTTAGAAGAGTCTCAAAGCCAGTTGTGCAACTTCTACATATTAATGATATTATAGCAAATATTTACATGTCTATTAGTAAGTATTTAACTCATCCTTGTAGACCTTGAACTGAAACTCTAGATATACTTAACATTTTCCTCTCATTATAACCAAAAGACCTAATCAATTCATTTAAACATATCTGTTGAACTCTTATTGAGCACTTACTAGATGGTATGCATGCAACAGAACACAGAAGACAAAGTATGGAAAGCTCTCATGGTCCATGTGGGGAGTCATGGCAGTCAGCAAGTGGGAGGAGGTTCTTGATGAGCCAGAGAACCAGTTAGGATAGGTGATGCTGGTGGGTTGGCAAACCTTCTCCACCAGCTAGTGATATCCCTACACTTATATGGGGCTAGAAAGTTCTTGAGAAAAGTCTTGAATTCTGATCTCACAACAGGTGACATACTTGTTACCTTAGTTGAATCGGGATGAGGTGCTAACTTGTAGAGGTTTGACTGAAAATCCCTAGGAAAAGTATTTCTTAGAGGGAAAATGATGACTAAACAGACATTTCAGAGTGACCAGCAGGGCCTGGGAATTAGAGGGGAAGAACATGTGGCTTTTAGGAGACCCATGATGACCCAAACTCCTGCTGAGTAACTTAGCTGTTAGGAGTACAAGATCTAGAGCCAGATGGCCTGGGTTCAATCCTGCTTCTGTTACTTGGTAGGTGGGTATCCTTGGGTAAGTTACTTCTGTGTGCTTTACTTTCCTGAACTGCAAAATGGAGTTAATAATAGTATCTATATGAGAGAGCTTGGGTATCCTTGGGTAAGTTACTTCTGTGTGCTTTACTTTCCTGAACTGCAAAATGGAGTTCATAATAGTATCTATATGAGGGAGCTTTTGTAGAGATGAAATGAGTCAATATCTCTAAAGCACTCAGAAAAGTTTCAGATGTGTATTTAACATTCAATAAATGTACCTATTATTAATATCCTTGGGATGAAGGACTGTGGGGCTTTTCTAAAGGACCAGAACACAAAGAAAGAGAAGCTGCTTTTTTATTTGCAGATGAGAGGCAAGCCCTGGAGAGCCAGTGAGCAGTAGAAGCTTCATTTGGTGGCTTGGCAATGAGAGGTGAAAGGGACAGTAGGCCCACTCTGGAATGCACTGGCAGGGTGGTACAAGAACTAGCTCAAAGAAACTGAACAGCAGCTGAGAGCAGTGGTGATGCAGAAGCACAAGTCATCAGTGAACATCAGTGATTCGGGCACAGGGACTGAAGTTGGTGGCATGCTGAACTGCCCTGGGGTTGGTGACAGGCAGTGATCTTGGGAGCAGAGTGACCCAAGAGACTGCTACTAGCAAGGTGTCTAGTAGAAGGCTGTCTGAGCAGGTTTACAGCTAAGATAGAAGTTTTGCCTATCGTGGGAGCACCTGCAGGACTCTCTTCTGCCATGCAGATGCCCACAAAAATTCTAGAAGTAGGAGAAGACCTGTAAAGGGGAGAGGGCAGAGGTTCTGTACTGGGAGGGGAGAAAAGGGCTTTCAAGACAATATGTCTGTGTCTTTCAATACGACCTTAAATGTACCTACAATTTCATCAGAATTGGGGGACCTTCAGGTTGCACAAACTGCATATTATACAATGTGATAGATCCTCTAACAGAAGAATCAAGTGGGAGCCCAGAGGAGAGAGCAGATTTGGCCTGAACACACTGAAAATGTTCAAGTGCTGAAATGAAGAAATGATTTGGAGAAAAGTTAAAGTAAAATGTGCTAAGGCTATGGATAAGAAGGAAATTTAGTTAATTTCCTTATTTGCATTTTACTTACGTTAGTAGTTCAACTTAGAATTGTGTGTGCCTCGTTTTGGGTGCTATATGATGAAATAATGTTGCATTGACCCTTGACCTCTCATTCTTTACAGATTCTGCTGGTAGCTTCTGTCAATCATTTACATTTATTGTGTATACATTGTCTATCAGACCCTTTAAAAAACAGTGAGTAGGTGGTTTGCACATCGAAATACCACCTACTCCTTCTTCAGAGAGCAACTTTCCAAATGGTTGTAGCACACAGGAAGAAAATGTCACAAATCACCTATGAAGGTAATATAAATATATATGCAGGTCACTGCAATGCAGCAAACTCCACACACAATAATCAAAGGGCACGTGTGGTTTATGCATGCTTTTTGTGTGTGTGTGTGTACATGTGTGTGTGGTTTTACACTTGGCCTCTACTCCCATGATATAAAACAGTGCCAAAAGAACTTGTAGTCCTAGTAGTTTTAATATTTAGCATTCACATACAAAAGCTACATTTCTGAATTCATTAGTCAATGGCATAGACATAAAATCCAATGTTGAAGTCAGAGTTAACAAAATTCACTTCACATTTTGTCACAATAATTGGTCAGAGTCTCTGAGTTGGAAAGAACTCAGATGTCAGATACTTCAACCTTTCTCCCAATGCACAAAACCTTTCTACATCATCCCTGAGAGATTTGATCTAGAATCTGTCTGCCACTTCCAACGTCACTGACACCCCTTTAGTATTCTTCTCTAATTCCTATTTTTCTTCCAGTCTCCCAAATAACATGTACCCAGAGTTATTTACTTTCTCATCTCTTTTCATTCCTTTTCCCCTTCTGCCCCCCTGCCCTTTCTTCTTTATCTTCCTGTCCTATAGTCTTCAAATAATAACTATAAATATGACTTCTAATACATAATTCTGTTCTTGATTCTCAGACCCCAGCCATAAATTTTCACCTGTTTGATAGGTCTTTTCAGTTACAATGTCTCACTAGAACCAAAACTAAACATGACTTAGCTCCTGGGTTCCCTATTTTGGTTTGTGGCAATAACCTACTATGGGTTCAAAACCCCAGGTATATCTAATTTTTTCCTTTCCCTGACTCCCTATATCCAAGTTAGTAGAGAGGAAAGAATGAACTGGGAACTCAAAGAATTTGGTCTTGGTTTTAGCCTCACAAATTAACAGCTTCAGTGAATTCACTGAACAATTCATTTAATAGCTTTTAAGTTTCAATTTATCTAACAGATGAGCTGACTGGAATAGATAATTTCCAAAGTTCTGCCCAGTTCTGTCATTCTGTTTCTATGTATGATTCCAAATCCCATCAATTCTTTTGCATCAATTTTTGTTGCATCTATCTCCCCTTCTTAATTTTTACCTTCATCTCTACTGATCCCATCCCCATTGCCTCATCTAGATTTTTATGTCTTCAGTGGACTTTCCGCCTTTAGCTATTTCTTTAACTTATCTTTCCAGTACATTGTTTAAGTAATTGCCAGTGTAATTTTCCTCAAATATAATTACGGTAATGACGTGATTCGTTCACTCACCTGCAATGACTCACTATGTCCTAAGATTAAAATTCAAACCCATGGTCTGACTACAAACTGAAGCTTCATCTCTCTCCATCCTCACTTATGCAACATTCATCTACAATTCTAGAGGGCACTTGAACTACTTGATCTTCCCATACATATCTTTCATTTTTCTAGGCCATGCTCCTTTGTTCAACTTCTTTCCTCTGCTTCAAATTCTTTTTATTTCCATTTCTTCTATTTCTATTAACTTCAAAAGAAAAGACTTCCACTAAGCCTTCTATATAAACTGGGCAAGAAAAGTTAATTATTATCACAAACATCCAAATCTTAGTGGTTTCACACTAACATCCACATTACATTGGCCAGAAGTTAAATGATAGAGGGACTGAAAAATGCAGTCTCTCATGTGCCCAGAAGGAAAAGGAAAGGAAAGGAAGTGAGTTTAATTATTAAACACACTAGTCTTTTCTTTGAACTTTCTTTGTTCCCTCCCTCAAAAAAGCCAGAAATAAGTTCTCTCTTTTGAAAACATTCATATTAATTTATGCAAAAATTCTATAACTCCATTATACTGTAATTGTTGAGAGTCAATATTTCCAGACATTCATTCAATCTGACCATATTTTCAAATGAATTCTCTTATGCTTCAATATCATCGTATTCTCATATATTTAAAAATTTCCTCCATGTGTGTTTGTACACATCCCTCTTCATCTCCAAATTTATGTTCTTCGTCTTATTCTCTTGTTTGTATTTGTCAGGTGTTTATTTATTTTATGTTTATATTTTCCAAAGACTAAGATCTTGGATTCGGTTTTGTATTTTGCCTCTCAGTCTTTTTGGTAATTGATCTTACCTTTGTTATCTGTTTCTTCCTTATGTATTAGGAGTTCTTTTTCACTTTATTTCTAACTTCTTAAGTTTTTAATTTGTTTTAATGTAAATAAAATGATTTAAGTTTAATAATTGCTTCTGACTACAGCATTGTTCCATCCACTAACTATACTACAATGGTACTTGCTACACATTTTACATTGGGTAAATGATTTAATAGTTCCAAGTTTCACTTTCTGTGAATGCAAATAGGAATAAAATATTACTTACCGTTTGGTTTGTTATGAGAATCACATGAGCTAATGCATGGAATGAACTTAGAAGAGTCCCTATCACATTTAACTACTCAATAAATGTTAGCTCTCATTGGTTTTATGGTTTTTGGTGTTTTCTAGTCTATAGGGCTCATTTATACTCCTTCTTTCAGTCAATCTGTATTAGGGAGTGAGTTTTAGAATTTTTATGTTGGAGTACTTTGTGTAAACTTAAAAAAATAATTTACAATATTTTCATTGTGTTTTGAGAGTGTATTCTAAATAATTTCTGCTTCGGAGAACTGATTTCCATTCTCTTCATGTCCTAGGTTATTGCCACTTCAAAAATAAGAACTTGTTTATTTTCTGTCTTAAAGGTGTGAATTTTAATATACATCAAATTCTCTTGGTTCTTATTTATTTTTATTCAACTACTTCGGCATGAATTGATGTGATGTATCAAAGTCTCCTACTATAATGATGATTTAATTAAAAATTATTTATATGGGTTTTTGTCCTTTGTATTTTGATTCTTTGTTATTTGGCCCATACATTTGATAATGAATATGACTGCATTTAGATTGCTTCTTTTATAAAGACACTATAATCCTCTTTGAATTGTTAATAATTTTTATCTTGAATTCTACTTTGGCTGATATGAATATTGCCACTTCTGTTGTCATTCTGTTTGCATTTTACCAATATAGCTTAGCCTATCCTTTATTTATAACCTTTCCAAGTCATCTTGTTTTAAGTTTGTCTCTTGTAAACAGCATATTGTTGAATGTTGTTTTCTACTCTAATCTGAGAGTCTTTGCCTTTTAATTGGGGAGTTCAACACATTTACATACATTGTCATAGCTGGTATGTTTGGTCTTACTTCTGTCATCTTGTTTTATAGATTCTATTTTCTGTGCCTCCTTACCATTTTCTATGTTTCCTCTCTTGATATTTGGACCATATTTTGTTTGCTTTTGTCTTTGAAAGAGATTTAAAAGAGAGAACTTCTGTTTTAAATTCTACCAATTATTCTTTATCTTATACACATTTAAATCAATATTACTCCAATTATGATACTGAAGAACAAAATAATACCTTTGGTCCCATCTCCAGATACTATGGTTTTACTTTTCCTATCTCCCTAGGCCAACTCATACTTTATGACATAGGCTCATCTCTTTTCTTTTGTTTCAATAAAACTTTTTCATGAAAAGTTGAAAAAGGGTTTATCAAATATACTTCTGGCACGTTGACAATTATAACATTTTTCCTGATAAGCATTTTCTCACCTTGTGACACTGGAGGAAATTAAGAGAGGTGATGTATCAAAGCTACATGTATTCAAGTTAAGAACTAGACTGGTGAAATCTGTCAGTAAACTCCAGCTATGCTGTCCTGACTTCACTTCCCAGACACACAAACCCTTTCCCCACCATTGCATCTTTAACCATGGCTTCCCCTGTTCCTTCACATCTCCCTTAAATGTCATCTCCTCAGAAAGCCCTTTTAAAACTAAACAAACAAAAGTATATCTCAACACTCCATTATTATCTTTCTTAGCTCTCTATTTTCCTTCATAGAATCTATTATAATGTTATCATATGTTAACTCATTGCTTGCTTGTTCCATATCTGTGACCTTGATTAGACTGTAAACTCCATAAGGACAAGAGCCAAGTTTATTTTATTTACCATGGTATACCCTAACCCTAGAAGAGTACCTGATATTGTGGATCCTTAGGAAATATTTGTTGAATGAATGAATGAATGAATGAACTGAGGGTAAAGTGTGGCAGTGTAAGAGACTTTTATGTCCTTTTTAATTTTTCTCAACAAGGTCCCTGCTTAAGCTGAATAACAAACTCTTGCTCCCATTAATACAGTACTTAAGCCCCTGAACTGTGTAATCCTCATATCCAAGAATTTCTTGGAAACTAGATAGTTCACAAAAACATTTTAGCTCTGGGTTTAACAGCTGTCATGCTATCTATGCTCATCAATTCCTTCCAGGCATAAACTGCATCATTCTATATCCATGACTGCTGTGGATCTGCCATACCCTGGCGATGTCCTCAGGGTACCAACACATTTGTGAGATACGGAGGTCTCTTCCACTGCTGTGCTGGATGTTAACATAGTAATACCAGAGTTCTCATTTTGTAGAACACTAATGATCTTCACTGCAATGATAAGAATGTACGGGTCTTCTACTCCATGACAAGCTTTGTCATGGGCCAAGCAGCAATGTTAATGGTCCCCCCAAATACCTCAGGTCCTTTATGAAAAAAGTTTCCTATCTTTGCTTATATGATTAGCTCAGGTGTCATTCAGTGAGGCTGAGTGAGGAACAGACACCATTCTGACTTCTCCACTTATCATCTCTACTGTCTATGGACTAAATGTAGCAAAATATTGTCCTTCAGTTACAAGATCAGCTACAATCAGTCTTCCTCCCTTATTTACTAATTTTGCTCAGACATGAAGTTTAGGCTTAAGATAAGATCTTTAATACATATAAAAGAGAGAAGGGTCAATTAAGTATCACAGTTCAACGTTTATGTAGCTTATCCTAGGTCTTCTTTGAAAAGATTCTTTTATCCTCACCTGAGAAGTAGCGTTATTCTAAGATTTAGCTAAAAGAAAAACAAAAACTTTGTAATTTGTGACAGTGGATGAGTTTCTAATGAAGAAACTATTAGGCAACAAACTGAAATCACCAAATTTTTAGGCCACTGTCTGAAAACCAGTCTTTGGCATC
Organism: Mesoplodon densirostris; assembly: GCF_025265405.1. NCBI lineage: Eukaryota > Metazoa > Chordata > Mammalia > Artiodactyla > Ziphiidae > Mesoplodon > Mesoplodon densirostris. The sequence continues at coordinate 76,780,249 of NC_082668.1, read as the reverse complement.
TTCTGAATCTACTTTGAAACCTACAATATACCAGCTAGAGAGACGTGTTTAATACTCACTGGTCCAGGGGCTCAGATAACTATAGCCAAACTTGGATGGTGGCAAGGAGAATAAAGGGAATAGAAGTGTCTCCTGAATTTATTTCATTCTCTGTTTTCACTCTTCCTCAGCAGGGACACTTATCTTCCCTTATACTAGAAATCTTATGGTGGAAATTTGTACTTCTATAGAGGGATTTGTGTAAAGAAAACCCTGGACTTATTTCTACCTTCCCCCTAGGAACAAGGCAAGTGGCAGTTCTCCTACCTATGCTAAATAATCATAGATATAGCTGCCACTTACACATGGAGTAATTCTTTTTTTTTTTTTTTCCTTTTTGCGGTATGCGGGCCTCTCACTGTTGTGGCCTCCCCTGTCGCGGAGCACAGGCTCCGGACGCGCAGGCTCCGGACGCGCAGGCTCAGCGGCCATGGCTCACGGGCCCAGCCGCTCCGCGGCACATGGGATCCTCCCAGACCGGGGCACGAACCCGCATCCCCTGCATCGGCAGGCGGACTCCCAACCACCTGCGCCACCAGGGAGGCCCTGGAGTAATTCTTTTATTCTGGCAAAACAGTCTCCTCCAGCAAAGTGTTGTAATGTACTGTGGGATCCAGGATTTCCCTTTAAGGCATGGAGAATTTTGTAGGAATGAAGGGCAATTTTAGCATCTTTTTCTTGAAAAAACTTCCTTACCTGTTTGTTGGGCATGATGAGTAGCACCTGGAAAGTGCTTCATTTCCTTTTCTGAAGGAAGAAGCAAATGGGACGATCAGTAGAAGAGAGGTGATGGAAAAAAAAGGACACATAGGTGGTCTTCGTTGAAAGAACAGGCCTGTTGAAGGGTAAATAAGTTGTGTTATTGTAGTTACTAAACATCGTCCATAATGAAGAGAATTAACAGGGAAATAATTAAGGAAATTCCCACAAAATAAGATAATATAGACCTTGAACTGTAGAGAACATCTGGTCAAACTTTCATTTTGCAGATGAAGGAACAGAGTCCCAGAAAGGAGAACTGCAAGTCGCATAATTAGTTATTGGCAGAACCAACACCAGACGAAGACTTCATGACTCATTGTGCAGTCCTTGTCTTCCTGAAACCTGGACAAATCAAAATCACTCACTAAGTATGCATGTCTCTAAGCAATTGTGATTATTATATTTTAATTGTTTACTCTTACTCTTGGGTTTTTGTCTTCTCCATTAAACTGTCTGCTCCTACAGGGTAGGACTTAAAAACATTGCCTCTTGGACATAGCACAATGTCTGATACATACGGCACACAGTAAATGCTTATTATATGTGGCAATGAATGAATAAGCAATTGACAGATGAATGGATAAAGAAGTTGTGGCACATATATACAATGGAATATTACCCAGCCATAAAAAGAAACGAAATTGAGTTATTTGTAGTGAGGTGGATGGACCTAGAGACTGTCATACAGAGTGAAGTAAGTCAGAAAGAGAAAAATAAATACCGTATGCTAACACATATATATGGAATCTAAAAACAAAAATGGTTCTGTAGAACCTAGGGGCAGGACAGGAATAAAGATGCAGACGTAGAGAATGGACTTGAGGACACGGGGAGGGGGAAGGGTAAGCTGAGACGAAGTGAGAGAGTGGCACTGACATATACACACTACCAAATGTAAAATAGATAGCTAGTGGGAAGCAGCTGCATAGCACAGGGAGATCAGCTCAGTGCTTTGTGACCACCTAGAGGGGTGGGGTAGGGAAGGTGGGAGGGAGACACAAGAGGGAGGAGATATGGGGATATATGTATATGTATAGCTGATTCTCTTTGTTATACAGCAGAAACTAACACACCATTGTAAAGCAATTATACTCCAATAAAGATGTTAAAAAAAATGTGGTTCTTTGCAATTGAACTGATAATCTTTTTTTTTTTGTCCAAGTTTCAAATTTTTCTTGAAGATTTGTTCCTTTTCAAATAGAAAATGACTCTAAAGAGTAATAATAAATGCAGCCAAGTCTGCATGTTGCATAGGTAGACTTATGTGATATTTCTTTGTGGCATTGACGTCCCAATATCTCCTCATATATTTGGGACTCACCCTCTCTGGAGCAGGAAAGGGAGCTCTGTTTGATTTATAGCTAAGCTTTCCAATATAGTCTTTAAGTATTCTCACACAATTTTTTTCATCTCATTTTGAATGTAGTGATGGTTCATTTAGCAACCTATAAGGATATAATCTGAGAGTCGAAGGTTCTAGGATAAACCCAAGGAAGCTCAGTTGTTAATTCTCTTAAGAAAGTGGCTAATTCTGATGCAAATCACCATCTTTTATTTCCCCAAAAGAAAAAGATTGCAACTATGGTAAAGGGTAAATGTTCTTTTCCATTTGGGGCCAGATAAAATCCAAGACCTTTTTAAGGTGGGTTATGTTGCCTTTTAAGAATTGCCTGGAGTGTGTCATGGAAGGACACATCATTGTTTGGGAATGAGAGGTGCCTCATACTGGGTATGAGGTTCAGTAAGGAATATTCTGGGCTTTCAAGAGTCCTTGAAGTTTAACCTGGCTTTTTTTCTCCTTTCTTTATACTTATCACTGCTTACATGAATTAGAGATGCTTTACATTATGGCACAGGTTTTTAGTTCAGTGCCCGCCCTTACCTAACTTCTGGGTCTGTAAATAAGATATCTTTCTACAAGCTGTTTGGTTTTATAAACTGTTGTATAATTGTTTAGGAGGACAAAAAGATTTAGTTCAGACACTGACCAGCACTATATATGTATGTGTATGTGTGTGTGTGTGTGTGTGTGTGTGTGTGTATATATATATATATATATATATATATATATATATATATATTTGGCTTACATAAATATTTTGAACAGACAAGGATTCTAACTCAAGCTAAAAAGGTTTTGCACTTTAGTTAGCATCTTTATCATTTTAGAAAGATGGTAAGATTTCATTTATGCAATATTAACTTCATTAGGGTTAGATAGGGAAATTTCTTTTCCTTGGGGAAATACTGTAAACAAGGCACTTCCTTTAGAAAACTTTCTTTTGCATTGTCAAAAAAAATAACTGAAGTTTTGTGGTCCTGTAAGAAGCTGACTTGAGCCCACATTTTTGCACAGTATTGTACATAGGTAGTTAAGTGATTCCTATTTCAGAGTAGAAGTGAAATTCTATGCCAGATTACTTTAAAGGTAATAAAAGATCCAGAATTTGTGGTGCCATTAACTTTTGTAATTTGTGTTCCTCTTTAAGAAAAATGATACAAATTCAAAGATATGAAATTCCGGTGGCCCTTCCAATGCCCCTGCCCACACTTAGTGTAACATATAGCAACAGAGATTCAAATTGGAGCAAGGCAGCGGTCTTAATGAATTGGAATTAAAAATATCTTCCAAAAATGTTACAAAAGCAAAGTTACATCCTGCTAGAGACCCTCCCAAGGACTTGGAAGAGGCCCATGCACGTGAGAGCTCCTAAACTACTTTAGCTTAAATGGTGAAAGCACTTGGATTTCACAATCTATCCCTACCTCACAAATCCTTATTGGAGACATATGTACAATGGAAGAAGCAAACACAAATGTAAGTTCCTTTTCTGCCATTAAGGAGCTTGAATGTTTACAAAAAATGTGAGTTTTATAAGCCCCTGGGGACCCACCCTGCTTCTTTTCTCTTTCACAGTCTACAGGCCTAAGTTTAGGTATCCAACAGCTGTTTGATGATTAAAAGGCAGAGTATAATAACAAATGTCAGAGAACTTTTGTATATACATATTCTACATATTTATAAAATTTACAAAGTAAAATATGTCTTTATCTTCTTACTATATATATGCATGTATATATGTGTGTATATATACATATATATACGTATTAAGAATATATATGTTCTGTATACTATATGTACTGTCCATTTATACTATACACTATACATACATAGTAATAAGATATATAATAAGAAAGAAATAAGATCTTTTTACTATGTACATATATATCTTCTAGATACTATACATAAGTACATATCGACTATATACAGACTACGTACTTGTATATAGTAAGAAGATATACATGTAGTAAGAAGATAAAGGCTTTTATATATTATTTTATAAACTTCATTTTATAAATTAAAATAATTGACAAATATTATTAATATTTTAAAAATATGTATGTGTAAAAAATCTCTATCTTTTCTTATACATATATTTATGAAATAAGAAAATATATGTAGTAAGAAGATAAATACTGTACAAAGTGTGACAACATTACACTGGTCTTCTCTACAGGAATTTTCCTTAGGTCACAGTTGGTCCTTGGCTTGCATGTCTATGCCTCTTTGATGACAGCCAAGTTAGATGCCAGTTTTTCAGGTAAACAATGCCTGTTTCAGACTGTTTCAGACTGATCACTAAAGAGGTAGGAATAAAAACTTTCTCCTTACTGTAAAAACCATTCTAAATCATTTGAAACTGAAGAAATAACTTGCGGAAGACTTGCGGAAATAACAATAGCAGATACACTGATTCTAATGGCTTTGACTTCTCCAAATAGATCCAACTTGTGGCCCAGGACAACTTTCTTTCCTGATGCACATCTATTTATAATAATTAGACAATTCTGTTCTCCGTCAGTGCTTGTGGAACCATGATGAACTGATTTTTGCTAAGTTATCTGTGTCTGTGTATAACTGTAGAAAAGAAAACTAGTAAAATTCTGGTTACTTTTGAGCATCCAAGTTGCAGAAGAGAAAAGTTATGTTCATAGGACAAGACATTTGGACATGAGCATAAAACATATGTAAGTTAATAACAAGGAGGTAAAAATAAAACTGTTTTTTTGACCCTTGGACTATATGTTTGCTTTGCAAAGTAGACATTTTCACTCCATGTGAATCATAAAGAGAGCTTAAAGTTTCCGGTCAGTTCCACTTGAGGGCATGGAAGCC